>NC_143162.1:20000-10020000 GCF_047325235.1 Durio zibethinus | reverse complement strand
AAGTTGATTGAAGCCATTGGGAAAGGTTACAGCCTTTTGAGGATTTTACTTTCCAAAGGGTATAGGGTTTTGGTGAAGTGTCGAAGGAGAGAGAGGGTGCTTTATTGACTGAAATATTGGGAAGTGGAGGAGTTTACGAGGACTGACGGAGTGAGTTTTTCCGAGATAGGGTGAAGGAGGGAGAGCGTGCTTTATTGATAAAAGGTCTTGAGATTTGAGGCCCAAACATTTTATGCTGATCCGATCCAAAATACATAAAATTTTTTGGCCTGAAAATTATAGGCTACTGGACTCTGAACTGGCCCATAAAAGGAATATTTACAATTTTATTTTTTTAAGCAAGAGTTTGTTAATGATTTCATATTATTTTTAAATAATCAAACACGAGATATACAATTATTCATCCAAACACTTGTTTGCTAAGAAGTTGATTTTATTGTAACCCCATTGTACATGATAGAACGGTTTACTTGATGAGAAATTAATCGATATTTTAAACTTTACAAGTGGTATTAAAAATGCAAATTTAACTTGAAACAAAAAATCATACACTACAAGAAAATAATTCAATATTAATGAAATATTAGCGATGGAATAATGATAGACTAGTGACATATATCGGTTTAGGGTAATTTTGTTTTTTGTGACAAATGTTCATTGCTAATTGTCTATTACTATTGATGGACTATAAATCCTGTTGTAAACACTTATTTTTAGGTCAAGTTGAATCTTGATCCACGAATTAGGGTTTGGCAGATCTTTGACCCGTTTTCTATTGTTGTGTTTGGATAAAGAATAGATAAAAATAAAAGAATAAAAAATAAATAAAAACAAAGTTTTAGTCCTAACAAAACTCTAAGATAAGAAGGTTTGAATTCTAAAACTGTGATAAAAATGATTTTTTTTTTAAAACCAAGATAAATGAATGAATATGATAGGGTTTTTTTTTAAAGGAGATCTTAATTTTTGAATTTTCGATTGATCTTGTGCTAATCCCTATATAAACCATTAATCACACAACCAAAGAGAAAGATAAATAGTAAGAACAAGGAGAGCATGAGAGTAATAAAAAATTTTCAAAAAAGTTTTTAATGGAAAAAAATTATTCAAAGTTTTTTTTTGGAATTGTGAAAGTGGGATTTAGCATTGCTAGAAAGATTTTGGAAGGCAAAAGGTTGATTTGGAAATTTTTATGAGATTTTTTTTTTTTTGAGAATTGTCTGGAGATTTTAGAATCTGATTAAATTTTTCAACAAAAATTCAAACTTTTCAGTAGTTTTCCAGCGATAAACTTAGTTTTCGGCATCATTACCAGACTTTGGTGGTCTTTTCTAAAAACTGGTGGCTTTTTAACAAATTTACCTAGTTTTCGATGTTAAAGTTCTAGAAACCGGTGGAAGCTTATCCAATTCTTCATTTTCTAAAGAGAGAGATGGAGAAAAGAGGAAGAGGAAAGAGAAAGTAAGGAAAGTTTGAGAAAAAAATTAAAATATAAGGGTTTTATATTGCACGAGAATGACGTCGTTTTGGGTTTAAAATGAACCACGACTCACATGTTTTCCATTTTAAAAGCTTGACCCATTTCACTTGACCAGACAAACTGCACTAATGTTAAGCCAATTGAGCCACTAAGTCAAGTTTGATCTGCATCCCTCCAGCCAGTTTATTCTTTTGCAACCGAGCCACTTTTCATTAGCCAAGTTGAGCCGAGGTTTTTATTCATTTATTTATTTGCTTATTTACTTATGTATTGGTTAAATTGATATTATTTATTTATTTATTTTGTGAATAAATATTCATTTAATTTCCAATGATTTTTTTTAAATAGCAATAATAAAATTTCAAAAAAGAGATTTTTTTTTTAGGAAATGTTGAAATATCAATTTTCCTTGAAAATGAAGATTTTAAAAAATGGATTTAAGAAAAGTTGAAGTATTAATTTCCTTAAAAATGAAAATTTAAAAAAATGTTTTGAGGAAAAATTGAAAATATCAATTTTTCTTAGAAATAAAAAAATTCAAAAAATATACTTCAAAAGAAATGTTTTTAAAGAAAAGTTGAAAGTATCAATTTTTCTTAAATAAAAAAAATTTTAAAAAAAGTTGAAAGTATCAATTTTCTTTAGAAAATAAAAATTTTTCAAAAAATGTATTTCAAAAGAAACGTTTTAAGGAAAAGTTAAAAATATCAATTTTTCTTAAATAAAAAAAAGAAAAGAGGTTTTAAGGAAAAGTTAAAGTATCAATTTTTCTTAAATAAAAATCTTCCTAATTAAAAAAAAAGTATTTAGGAAAAAGTTGAAGGCATTAATTTTTCCTTAGATAAAGGCATTAATTTTTTTAAAAAAATGAAATAAGAAAAGAAATCTTAGGAAAAAGTTGAAGTATTTCCTTGAAAATTTTTTAAATGTTAAACAATCCGACAGCGAAGTCTTTGTAAGAGAAACAATAGTTTTCTTATATACTTTTGAGGTGAGGGAGTTTTCTTAATTTTCTACCAAAAGTATTGGAGTTAATTAAGAACAATTTTCAATAATTAATTATCTGGTAAGATTTTTTTAGGCTTAATGGATAATACGAAATTAAGCTAGTACCATCCTTTGATGGGTGTTGTGAGGGTGCTATAACTTTCTTTACATGTAATCATACTCCTGAATCTAGTTCTAATTTTGTAAATATTGAATCTACCTTTTAAAGATACTTAAGTCAAACTTATGATTTCTTTTTAAAATAAGACAAATTCAGTTAAATGGCTAATCACACCTAAACAAAAAAGATTGGTGATTACTTTTTTACTCAAGTTTAGCAAATTTTTTGTGTCACTTATTCTGCTAAAAGTATTGGAGTAATTAAGAATAATTTTTAATAATTAATTATTTGTTAAGATATCAATTTGAGAGTCAAATTAGCAAATAAATTTGTGTTATCCAAAAGCTTAATAAAATTGGATTTTTTTTATAAAGATTTTTATTTATTCACTTATTCTATTTATTTATTTTGCTTACTATATCATTTATATGCATGTGCATAATATGAACTCTATACCCGAGCTTTATCCCTCTAGAAGGGAGTAAAGTACTTATGCTTTCGTGAGGTTTTAATGCCTTCGCAGTGGCTAGTGAAATACTCCCACTCAAATTGAACCTTTTCCACTTATAACCTGTAATTGGTGAGAATTGAGGTGCCTTATTAGTCTATGATGAATAATGATATAAGGAGCAATTTGACAACCATTAGATTTTTAACCTTGAACCACATATAATGAACCTTAGAAAAGCTTAACCTATAGTAAAGCCTTCCTTATAAAATTGACCAAAAGTTTAAGATTCATTATTTTTATTGTGTATGATATTCTAATTCATTTATTTTATTTTATTTTTCCTTATTCAGTTTGCTAACCAATATTTTCTTTTATCCAATTTGCATGATTTACACTCATATCATAAAGTTACATAAGGAATATTTTCTTGAAAAGATAGTCTTTAATAAAGAGTTTTTCATAGAGTTCACAGAACGACTAGTTTGCTCTTCATCTATATTAGCTCCCTACAAGTCACCGAATAAGGTAAAAGCTTAGTCATGAAAGATCCAACAAAAGGAGGGAGATTGTCTACTAGTTGACCATGCTCTACATTGCTAACAAGATATCTATTCTTCTTAAACAGAATAATCTAAAAGACTTAATTGATGTATGGAAAAAGATAAGCCTATCAAGACAAAGGATTTTAGCTAGAAACATGGACACATATCACACCTTCTTACGGTGAATGTTGAGAATCAATTAATTAGAGCTACAATTCAATTTTGGGATCCTTTATACAAGTGTTTCATTTTTAATAAGGTTGATATGAAACCAAACATTGAAAAATATTCAACTTTGCTGGGTTTGCACCTAAAGGCCTCTGATAGATATATGTCAGGAAACATAAGTCAAGATTTCATAAGAATTTGGCAAATCTTATGAGTGTAAACAAGGAGACTGTAGATTCGTATACAAAGAGAAAACAATGGCAAATATGCTTGCCATAGAAGTTTTTTCATGATTTCTTAGTGCAACACTCAAATTAGAGGTAAGGGTTAGATGTGTTTACCTTAACCATATATGGAATGGTTTTTTTTTTTTTCGAAGGTTTTGGCCTACATTGAGATAGCAGTGATTGACTTCTTTGAAAGTGTGGTAATTGGCTACAACCCTTAATGATAATATTGGTAGAGACTATTAGATCATTGAGTTATTGTCGCCAGAACGGAAAGCATTTCACAGGTTATATATAGCTATTGTATCTATGGATGAAAACTCACTTTGAGTGTAAGAAAGTGCATTCTCGAAGCTTTATTTCAATAATTGAGCTCTAATTAAATAATTTTATGAAAGCAAGTGGCCAGAGCAAAAGTTTAAAAAAGAGTGGGTGCTTTTTCTTACAAAGGCTGACGAGTATTGAGGTAAAATAGTTGGTCCCATGGATAAATCAAAAACCCATGTTACATTAGTATAAAGAGGAGATAGTGGTTCCACTTTTGGGTCTATGAAAAGCAACAAGTTATGCACCACTTATAGTGAGTAGACAGTTTAGGGTAAAGCAGTTCGTTTCCATGACATATAAACTTCATCAATAAGATTTTTCTTACAATGAGTCGAAGGTATTTCAGAAGATTAAAGATATGATTAAAGCATAGAAAAATCTCTAAAAGGTTAATCCTGGAACTTTCACCGATAAAGTCACTCATGGGTACTTGGTTGGAAAGCAAGATAAGAAAAAGAATTTGTATTCACTCCTAAAGACTTTCAACAACCATTGGATGAAAGCTTAAAGAAATGCCATTGAATTAAAGCTTGTGAAAAAGGAGTTTGAGGCTAAAAGAGATAAGCTAAAGCAAGAGATCCAAAAACTTTAAGAGAAGAAAGATGAATGGAAGGATAGAGTTGAAAAATAAGAAGTTAAGGTTTGAAAGGTTGCTAGAGAGCGCGACACAATTGTTAAAGACCTATCAGAGTTGCACTAAGAACATAAGAGGTTATGTGTGAAGGTAAAAGTCAAGAAAATAACAATTGTTAAGTTGACTGATGAGAACAAGTGATTGAAGTAGAAATATGCTGAGTTGAAGGAAGAAAGTACCTAAATGCAAACAAAAAATAACATGCTAAATAGTTACAAAAACAAGTTGAGGCAAAGACTGAATGAACAAGAAGACTACATTGCTGTATTGGTTAGAGAGTATAAAAAATTATCATACCAATTATGGAATGGTAAAAGGGAAAACTTCAGAAGATAGAGGTATATTAAGCACTTGACAACCCAAATTTGCAAAAGGGTATGCAAGGTAAGAGAAATGGTTAAAGAGCCAAAAGCACTGACACAAGTGGTAATCCCAATAAGAAAACATAGGCAGCATTTGCTGAATTTCATTGAGGAATTAAAGGATCAATATGAGTAGATTAAATGATTCTATGGTTATAATTCTACGATGATAAATTTCATGTAAACAAAGTTCTTGGAATAAATGAAATCTTTTTGTTTAAACATTGTTCTAAGGGAAATATTTTTTACATGCATGCATTTTCATTCATTACATTTAACATCTTAGGTTTTCATGACAAAACCATATACTTGATCACGAACAAGGCAAATGGAAAAAGAATAAAATAATCATATGGATAGGATTGAGAAAGCTTAAGAAAAGTTGAAAAAGAAGTTTGCAGATACGATGAAGATGCTAAAAAAATTGGTTAAGGGTAAGATGGTAAAAGAAACCCCCAATTCAAATGAAAGACAAAACATCATGGATCTTCTATACCCATCTGGGTTTGGTCTAATCAAGGTCAAGCTTCTCAAGATGTTTAGGCCCTACACATGCCATTTTTTAGGCATATGCATACATTTATCCTGAGATGCCATATTATAGCTACACTAACCCCACATTTAGGGCAAATGTAACTAACCTAATTAATGTCCCTAATTTTGATGACCTTAAAGAGAAGAAGATGTTGAAAATAAAAATCTTTAAAATGAATATTTTAAAGAAGAGAGTTTGAGCTATTGAAGGAATAGATTATTTTGATTCATGGGTACAGTCAGACTATGCTTGTCCTAGATATGGTTATCATGCCAAAGTTTTAAGTTTCTAAATTTGAAAAATACAATGGGACTAAATGTTCAGTAACTTATATTATGATATATTGCTATAAAATGACCGTTCATGCTTATTATAAGAAACTCTTAATGCATGTGTTTTATGGTAGCCTTATAGGCTCTATTACTAGATAGTATGTGTAGTTGGATCGAGTCCGTATCCATTCTTCGAATGATTTGGCAAAGGTATTTATCACCCAATATATACACATAATGGACTTGGCTCCTAATCGCCTCTCCTTACAAAGTATGAAAAATAAGGCAATAGAAAATTTCAAGTAATAAGCCCAAAGATGAAGGGATGTTGCTACCCAAGTCCAACCATCCCTTATAGAAAGAGGTAACAATGCTCTTTGTCAATACTCTTAAGCTTTTCTATTATAAAAAACTAATAAAGAATGCCATTAAAAACATTATTGATATGATTATTTCAGGTGAGATGATAGAGAATGCCATTAAGAATGATAAATTAGATAGAAAAAAGATGATTGGTGTAAAAAAAATAGCCCACCTAAGAAGAAAGAAGGAAAAACTTATGCTATAAGTTATGAAAACCAACAGTTTAGAGGTTATGTTCTTTTTTTAACCAACCCATGTACCTAACTCAAGTAACTTTTACCCATTACCCATATCAGCCATTATACCAGTAGATTTACCAACCAATTTTTCAACCATAAATACTCGTTTATGTATACAACTCATTCACTATACCTTAAGCAAGTTTTGTTTCTAAACCAAATACCCTGTAAAACAATTCAAAAGGACCATGAAATAATTAGGATAAAGTCATATTTGACCCTATGCCCATGCTTTATGCAAATTTACTCTCATAATTTATGAAGAAACATTTAGTAGCCTTTGTCCTCATAGACCTTGTGAAACTATCTTTTTTTGAATGGTATAACTCAAATGCCCATTGTGATTACTATTATGGAGTTACAAGCTATTCTACTGAGAATTGTACTTTTTTGAAACATAAAACACAAAGCTTGATTAAAAAAATGATAAGCTTTGAAAAAGAAAGGGTATCTAATGTCAGTGGTAATCCTTTGCTAACCCACACTAGAGCAATAATCAATGTCATACATAAAAATAAAGTTAGCCAGATCAAGAGAAGAGTAGATGAGATCAAAACTTATTTAGCTAAAGTGTTTGATGCCTTGTTTGAGGTGGAGATATTGTAACCATTAGATCCATGTATTTATCATGGAGAACATAATCTAACTCAAATGTGTAAATACCATAAGAGAGCTATATGTTATTTGATTGAAGATTATGGCCAGTTTTGTTGAGTATTGCAAAAGCTGATGAATTCATTCCAAGTTGAGTTTTATGAAGATGAAAAGAGCTTGAGAAATGCGAAAGATTCCACTATGGATTAGACTCCAAGATTTGCCCTAAAACTAGTAACAGTATATTATAAGAAGTCAAAGCTAGTGGAGAACCAGCCTACCTCTAAACCAATTATAACCTTTAAAGTCTCTAGTCCTTTCTCGTACTAAAGTAACAAAGGGGTATTGTGAAAATACAACTATGATGTTGTAATGCCAAGATTAAATAGTGAAGAAACTTTGAACAATCTTGATGTTGCAAACATAGCTGGTGAGGGTGACATGACTAGAAATGGAATGTGTTATTCTTAAAAAATGTTAGAGAAAGTTAGGAAGGAAAAAGTAAAAGTTGGAGAAGAAAAAAGGAACAAAAAAGATTATGTAATAATGCCAATTCAAAAATACTAGAAATCTATTTATGAAAAAGAAGCATATGAGTTCTTGAGGTTAATTAAACATAGCAAGTATAGTGTGGTGGGGCAGTTGAACAAAATGCTGGCTAAAATCTCATTTTTGTCACTATTATTGAATTTAGAGCTTCACCGTTATACTTTATTAAAAGTATTGAATTAGGCATACGTATCTCATATCGTATCTATGAAATAAGTAAATAATCTTGTAGGGAATCTAGTAGCCTTAAACTATATTACTTTTAATGATAATAAGATCCCTTCAAAAGGGAAAGAAAGCATAAAGGCTATTTATGTTACTATTAGATATAAAAGCCATACGATCGCAAAGGTTCTTTTTTTATAATGACTATGTAATTAATGTAATGCCTATGTCCACTCTGGTTAGGTTACCTATTGATATGTCCTATATGAGAACTAGCCATATGGTTGTTAGAGCTTTTGATAGAGCCAGGTGTGAAGTAGTAGGTGACATTGAAATACAATTACAAATTGAGCCATATGATTTCAATGTTAAGTTTCAAGTGATGGATATCTCACCATTATATAGTTCTTTATTAGGTAGACCATGGATCCATATGACAAGTGTTGTCTCATCCTTATTACATTAGAAAATAAAATTCATTGTTGATGGAAATCTGGTGTGTATGTGTCAAGAAAAGAAGATCTGCTTATGACTCAACCACTAAACACCCTATATGTGGAAGCTACAGATAAAGCCTTAGAATGTTTTTACTAATCTTTTAAACTTGTTAATGCAACTTATGTTAGTAAAAGATCTAGATTATATACACCACAATTGTTAGCGACTATCAAGATGGTTGTCAAATAAACAGTTGGGAAAGGTTGGCATCTCGGAAGAGGACTAGGAAAAAAGTAGCAGGGAATTCAGAAACTACCAATTGTGATTAACAACAAAAAAAAGGTTTGGCTTAGGGTACAAGCTTATGAAAATGGACAAGAAAAAGATGATAGAAGACAAGAAAGAGAGAATGATGGCTAAATTTAGAGGATAAGAGTTGGAATAAAAAAAATGATGAACCCCTATCTTTATGACACTTTCCAATCAAGAGGATGTATTTATCTTAAAGATGATAATCAAAATGTTAAGTTGGAGGAATTTTTTTCTAAGTTTACCATCTAAGTGATCAAAAGAGAGGTGATTGATAGTCAAGATAGAGAATTATTCGTGTATCCAACCCTACTAGGTTCAGAATTGAAGAATTAGGAGAACATGGAGCTGCCTATTGTCCTTGAATCTTTTCAAAAAGTTATATAGTGAATAAAACTCTTATGCTTTTGCCCAAAAGTATTAGGATATTTTTATGTATGGGCCATTCATTTTCATTTCAATAAAAGATCAATGTGATGCATTTTCATTTCTTCTTTCCATTTTTTTATTCTCATTCTATACATCTTGTCAATATTTTTTTATTACTTTTAGGTACCTAAATAATAAATATGAAGATAATCATGATAGTAACCAAGGGTTTAACTTTGAAAATCCAATCTATATTGATGAACATGATAGTGAAGAGGATTCAAATGATGATACTATACCTCTTGATCTAGTAAAATTTATGGAGTAAGAGAAAAAAACCAATTGAACCTTACTGAGAAAGTACAAATTTAGTAAATCTAAGAGATGATAATAATAAAAAAAAGTTAAAATGGGCATGTCATTACCTTTAAATGATAGGTAGAGATTAAAAGAATTACTCTATGAATATATAGATGCTTTATGTGTGGTTTAACCAAGCATGCTTGGACTCAATACTGAAATAGTAAAGCATAAATTTCCTTTGAAGCTAGAGTGTAAGTCGGTGTAACAGAAGCTAAGACGAATAAAGCCTAAAATAGTTTGATGCAAGTTTTTTAAAGGTGGCTAAGTATCCAAAGTGGGTAGCAAACATAGTCTTTATCCCAGAGAAAGATGAAAAGGTTCGAATGTGTGTTGATTACCATGATTTGAATAAGGCAAGCTTAAAGGATAACTTTCCTTTGTCTCATATCGATACTTTAGTATATAATATAGCCAGACATTCGATATTTTCTTTTATGGATGAATTTTTAGGGTACAACCAAATTAGAATGGCTAGGGATGACATGGCGAAAACCACTTTTGTAATTATGTAGGGAATATTTTGTTACAAGGTGATACCTTTTGGGTTGAAAAATGTTAGGGCAACTTACCAAAAAGCTATTGTAACTCTCTTTTATGATATGATACATAAGAAAATAAAAATGCATGTGGATCATATGATTACAAAATCTAAGGAAAGAAAAGATCATGTTGCCCACCTCAAGAAATTGTTCAAAAGGTTGAAAAAATTTTAGCTTAAATTGAATCCATCTAAATACACATTTGGGGCTAAGTTTGAGCAAGTATTGGGTTTTGTAGTCAGTAAAAGGGGAACAAAGGTAGATCCTGATAAAATACAAGCTATCCAAAATCTATCACCTCTATGCACACCAAAAGAATACAAGGTTTCTTAGGAAGATTGAATTGCATCTCTCGATTCATTTTTTAGGTCATTCTTAAATGTGATATTATCTTTAAACTTCTTTGTAAACATAACTCTGGCAAATAGGATGATGAATGTCAGAAAGCTTTCATCAAATTTAAAGAGTATCTGTCAAATTTGTCTATGCCAGTGCCACTTATTCCAAAAAAACCATTGATTTTATATTTAATAGTGAATGAAAGCTCGATGAGATGTGTACCAGGGCAACAAGATGAAACAAGTAGGAAAGAGTAAGCTATTTACTATTTAAGCTAGAAATTCCCTAACATGAGTCAAAGTATTCCTTATTTAAAAAAATGTGTTGCATCTTAACTTGGACAATCTGTTGGCTTAGGCAATATATGCTATATCATATCACGTGGCTTATAGCAAAATTGGATCCTCTTAAATACGTTTTTAAAAAATTTTCTTTATTTGAAAGAATCGCTCAATGGCAAGTAATGCTTTTTGAATGTGATATCATTTATATGACTAATAAAGTAATTAAAAGGAGTGTCATAGCTGACTTTTTGATGGAATGAGCTATTAATGATTATGAGCCAATGAAGCTTGATTTTTCATATGATGACCTAATGGTTGTTTCTTAAGTTGATAAAGAAAAACCTATTAAGAAGCCTTGGAAGATGTACTTTGATAAAGCTATAAATACTTTAGGACATAGAAATGGAGCAATCATGATATCTTTAGAAGGAAATTATGTCCCTTTTACAACAAGACTAAACTTCAATTGCACTAATACTATGGCTAAATACAAAGCTTGTGTTGTGGGCTTACAAGCTACAATTGAAAGAAAAATCAAAATATTAGAAGTTTATGGAGACTAAGCCATGGTTATCTACCAATTAAAAAGAGAATGGAATTCAAGGGATGCAAAGCCAATTAAATACAACAAATATATCACTGACTTGGTTAAATAGTTTGAAAAAGCTCAATTTGAACATCTACCTAGAGAAAAGAATCAAATTGCTAATGCTTTAGCCACAATGGTAGCTATGACCAAGGTGAAGATAGATATTGAGATTCAACCCTTTAAGCTTGATGTGAAAGACTTATTGGTGCATTACTCAAATGTTGAAAAAGAGGTCAATAGAAAGTCGTGTTATCAAGATCTAGTTCTCCTAAGATGTGTAAGTGTAATAGAGGCACGAAATATTCTTCAAAAAGTTCATGATGAGGTTTGTGATGCTCAAACAAATGGCCATATGATGGCAAGATAAATTATGAGGGTGAGGTATTATTGGTCGACAATGGAATGTAATTGCATAGATTATGCTAGGAAATGCCATACATGCCAAATCTATGTAGATAAAATACATGCCCCTTTAAATGCTTTACATGTAGTAGCATCTCCATAGCCATTTTTTATGTAAGGCATGGATGTCATCGACCCATCACATCGAAGGCTTCAAATGGACATAGGTTTATTTTTATAATGATTGATTATTTCACAAATAAGTTGAAGTTGCATAATATGCCATTGTAACCTAATTAGTGGTATATAAGTTCATTAAGAAAGAAGTAATATGTAGATATGGGCTCCTAAAGAAGATTATTTTAAATAACACCAAGAATCTTAATAATAAGATGATGAAAGAGATATGTGCCTACTTTAAGATTAAGTATCATAATTAGGTACTTTACCATCTAAAATTGAATAGGGTAGTAGAAGCAGCAATACAAATGTTAAAAAAATTCTTGAGAAGATGATCAAGGCCTATAAAGATTGACATGAAAAGTTATTTTTTGCTTTATATGCTTATCAAACATTACTATGTACCTCTACTGAGACAGTCTCATTTTCTTTGATTTATGGGATGGAAGTTGTGTTGCCAATGGAAGTAAAAATTTCATCTTTAAGAATTCTAAGGGACGTTGGTTTAGAAAAAGCTGAATGGATTTAAGCATTATGAGTAATTGAATTTTATTAAAAAAAAAAGACTAATAGTGCTATGTCATGGTCAACTATACCAAAAAAGAATGATGCAACACACGATAAGAAAGTTTTGTCTCGATGTTTCATAAAGGAGAGTTGGTTTTGAAGATAATTCTCTTAAATCAACATGACAATAAAAGAAAATGGACTCCAAATTTGAAAAGTTCATATGTTGTTAAAAGAGTTTTCTTGGGAGGAGCTTTAATCTTGACAAAAATGGATGGAAAAGATTTGCCCAATCCAATAAATTCAGATGCTGTGAAGAAGTATTTTTTTTAACAAAAAAAATTGAAAAATAACAAAATGAAAAAATGAAAATGAAAAAGAAGGGCTTAAATTGAAAACTCATAAAGGGCGATTTGAGTTAAAGGAAGGATATCTAAGTTAAAAACTTGAAAATGCAACTTAGAAAATTAAGACACCACTTTTATAGCATAACAGGCAAGTGTGATTTGATGAACTCAAAAGAATCATGGACTTTAGTTGAATGGTTTTTAAGAAAAACTTTAGGTTACTTTGATTTATGATTATCTGATAGCCCACTTAAGCCAATCTTTAAAACCTATTTCCATGATTATTTATTCACTCGATAAATTTTATTTCTTTCTTGATGTCAACACTTACCACTTTTATATTATTCCTATTTTTCCCACTTACTTCTTTTTCGTTTATTCCCATATCTTGGTTAAAAGAAATAAGCAATTGCTTTACATCTATCATTATATTGAAATGATACTAAATTAACAAATAATAATATGAAAATTTTTTTCATTACTTTGAAAAGCTAAAAGTGGCATGGGTAAGTAAAATGAAAGCAATGGGAACCTAGTGGAATGTTGATATCAATTTTGCTAAAACTAAAAGACGAGGTTGCTTTGATTCATTAGTTAATTATGCTCAGAAGTTAAATGATCCACAACAGGCAAGTAAATGAAAATAGAAAAGGGCTTGGAACCTTTTTACCATAATCAAATAAGCTTGGCATTTCATAGTATTTCATGTATGCATTTTAGGAAAATTGGCATTTCATGGCATTTCATGTATGCATGTCAAGAAATTTGTTTTTGTAGGAAAATGTTTCAAAATCATAGCTGATTGAAATTTTCAAGAATGAAGTGGTATTTGTTTCAAATTTTGATATAACCTATACTAATGTATTTTGACTTAGTCCAGATTGTTTACTCTCAAATTTTGGTTCAATCCAAGTCATTTTGCTTTTAAATTTCAGCTTACGCCAAATCCTTCTTCAGCTTAGTCGAAGTTATCCATTTTAGACTTCAGTTTAATCCAAGTTATTTTGGTTTTGTATTTCGACTTACACCAAATCCTTTTTTAGCTTAGTCTAAGTTATTTATTTTAGACTACAGTTCAATCCAGGTCATGTTGTTTTTGAATTTCAACTTATGCTAAATCATTTTTTGGCTTAGTCCAAGTTGTTTATTTTAGACTTTGGTTTAATCCAGGTCATGTTGTTTTCGAATTTTGGCTTACACGAAGTCTTTTTCCAGTTTAGTCCAAGTTGGTCATTTTAGACTTTAGTTCAATCTAGGTCATGTCATTTTTTTTTTATTATTATAGCTTATGCCAAATCCTTTTCACTTTAGTCCAGATTGTTCGATTAGACTTTAGTTTAATCCAAGTCATTTTATTTTTGGATTTTAGCTTATGCCAAGTCCTTTTTTCCTTAGTCCGACTTGTTTATTCTTATACTTTGGTTCAATCCAAGTCATTTTGTCTCCAGACTTTAGCTTAGTCCAGGTCATGACATCTTCAGATTTGATTCTTTTTATTATTTTTACCTTTAAAAAAAAAGATGTTTTTTCTAGAGTAGGTCCATGACGGATGTCTATATCTTTACATAATTTTTATTTCACAAAAAGTATGCAAGAAGGCAACTGTAGATACCCATTTTTAGGTCAGGTTGAATCTTGATCCATGAATTAGATTTGATGGATCTTTGACCTGTTTCCTATTATTGTGTTTGGATAAATATTAGATAAAAATAAAAAGTCTTGACACCCCATTTTGTCCGGGAATATTTTTTTGGAATTAGCTTCAACTGTAATTGAGAGATTTTTGGGATTTAATTTCAGAATCAATTGGCATTAAAAATGATGTGGAGAGATTGTCATGATTTAACTTCATAATCAATTCACATTAAATTGATAAGGATAGATTTTGGGATTTAATTTCAGAATCAATTCTCATTAAAATGGAAATAAAATAAAGTCAGATTTAAGGGGGATTGATTGAGCATGAATTCCTATATAAATCTATGATCAAAGCAAAAGGGAAAAAAATTATGCAAAAACTTTTGAGAGAAAAGAGAGAAATTTGTTTAGCAACCAAAAGGTTTTAAGTTCAGGGTTTGGTTTGTTTAGATTTTCTAGAATTGGGATTTAGTGTTTTTGGATTTGAATTTCTGTAGGGTTTTGCATTCTAGGGATTCTTGGGTTTAGCTTTCTAGATAATTTGTTGGGTTCCTAGAAATTCTCTGTCAGCTTTTGGGATTTGTGTCAATTTTTGGCATTCAGTTAAAGAGAAGATAGAAGAACAGACATTTTAGAAAGAGAGACATACTAAAACGCTTCTAAATAAAAGCCTAAAATGTGAGACATCCATATCTGTGTTTTACTATGCACAACCCTACCTGATCACAGGTATTTTCTTTCCTTTTTCCACTTCATTTTCTATTTTGATTCTATTTTTCTTATTTTGTTTATTTTTATTTACTTTTATTATTTCTTATTTTAAATTGAAAAAAATACATTACTTATTATTATAATTTTTTTATACTTATTTATGAAGTAAATAAAAAACCTTTTTCGAATAAGTTTAAAAAAATAAATAAATAATATTTTTTTACAATAAAAATCCTTACAAAATAAAGTCATAAATTCTACCAAACCATTAGAGAATTTTCATAGATTTAATTTTTAAAATGGAATCCACCAAACTATTGAAAAATTCCATAAATCAGTTTTTAAAAAAATAAAAATAAAAATAAAATTTATCCTTTAAACTATTGGAGAATTCCTTTCCAAATTAAGTCCTACCAAACTATTAGGAGACTTATTGAAATTCTAAAAAATTTTCATAAATCTTTTTGCAATGAAATTGGGATATTTGTCTTAAAGTAAGTCTTACCAAATTATTGTGAGACTTTACTGATTTTTTGGTAAAAAGTAAACCAATAAATTCGATGACGGAGCCTCTTCAGAATGGGACACTAGTCTCTATGAATACTCATGAGGTCAGAAATTATCTTAAATTGCTACCAAACTGTTGAGACAATTTTAAGATTAATTTTCAATATTAAATTATTTGGTAAATCATAAAAATGATCAAGGCTTGGATAATTTGAAATCAAATTGATACCATCTTTTGGATGGGCATTATGTGGGTGCTACAACCTTCTCCTTACGTAATCGACTCCCAAACCAAACATCTATTTTTGCAGATCAAAATATGTGTTAGGTGGTCAATCACACCTAAACAAAAAAGATTAGTGGTGACTCCCTTTCATCCATGTCTAGTAGTAGGTCCACGGATCTATATATTATGATAGTTTGGGGCCTCCACTGGAGACATTGAGAGTCAAGCCAGTAAATGATTTCTTATTATCCAAGCCTTGCTTAATAAGTTTGAAATTATTTTATTTCCTTTTATTACTTATATTTGCTTTATTATTTATTTTCCTTTTTATTGTGTATACTTGTTTATTTTTCATTGCTTATATTTACCTAATTATCTATTTATTGTATATATATGTCATTCATTTACACGTGTGTAACATAAGCCCTCCACTCTGGCACTACCCCTAGAAGGGAGTGAAGTACCTATGCCCTCGTGAGATTTCATTTCTCTATATGGGCCTGCAAAACACTCTCACTCAGATTGAACCATTTTTGCTTGAAGCCTATGATAGGTGAAGATTGAGGTGCCTTACTAGTCTGTGATGGACCATGATGGAAGGAACAATTTGGAAATCTTTTAAAATTAACTTAAATCACATATAGTTAACTTTAAGAGTCCAACCATAGATAAATCCATGTCTTTCCACTCTTTATAGTTAACCCAAATCTAGGGTCATGATGTTATTTTACTTACTTTATAGTATTTATTTTTTATTTTTTTATTTGAGATGACTAACTGATTCTCTTGTCTTTTTTATTTCTTTTCTTTTTATGCATATTCATAAACATACATGTAAATTAAATATTATGCTTACTAACCTTTTTTATGTATGCATGTATTCATGCATCATTACATTCATTCTTATGCATAATTTGATAGATCCATAAACATCATTCTAAATTTACACCATAATTATGGGAAATCAAGGTTCAAGGATAGATCAACACCAGTATTACAGTTCAGCTAGAGCTAAAAAAATGGAGTAAGACAATGTAGACCAGCTTAAAAGAATAAAAAATGCTCAAGAGATACTTGATGGAAAATTGAGCAAAATTTTGAAGGCTCTAGAAAAAAGAAATAGAGGAAAGGTAACAAAAAAAAAATTTTACATGAAGATACTGAGCCACTATCTCCTTCACGTTTCAGTCTACATCAAACTCAGACCACTTCAACCTTTTATCAACAATAGACCATGTTTCCAAATTTCAATCAAGGGAATGTTCAGAGCTATACCAATCTTGTCTTCACTGAAAAAATAGATGAGTCAATCCAAATTCCCAAAATGGATAAGACTAAATAGAAAGAAAAGTTACAGACGATTGTACCCCTAGAAGACTATAAAATCGATTAAGCCATGAGTATGATTTAGGAAAGATTACAGGCTATAAAGGGCATTGAGTTTTATAGATCCATGGATGCAGCCAACCTTTGTCTAGTTTCAGATGTTGTGATTTTTCCAAAATTTAAGGTACCAAAATTTGAGAAGTATGACGTACCAAGTGGCCCATTATGCATATTATAATGTACTATTGTAAGATGGTAGCACATGCTAGCAATGAAAAATTGCTAATGCATGTATTCTAGGATAGCTTAACTAGGTCGACTATAAGGTGGTATATCAAGTTGGATAGTACTCGCATTAAGTTATGGGAGAATTTGACTCATTCTTTCATCAATCAATATTGTTACATCATAGATATGGCTCTCGATCACCTTTCATTACAAGCGATGGAGAAAAAAAATTTGAGTCTTTCAAAAAATATGCTCAAAGGTGACGAGATGTTACCGCTTAGGTCCAGTCTCCCCTAATAGAGAAAGAAACAACACTGCTATTTATAAGCACTTTAAAGTCAATTTATTATGAGAAGATGATAGAGAATGCGATCAAGAATTTTATCAATATGGTGATTTCAAAAGAGATCATTAAAAATGCAATCAAGAGCGATAAATTGGAAGAAAAAGAGTTTAGTGCTAAAAAGATGCCCAAGAGAAAGAAAGTGAAACTCAAGCTATGAGTTTTGACAGGCAGGAATCCAGAAACTACCCTAAGCCAATCTATCCTACATATCATTCTCCTACAAGTCATGTTTCTGCTACACTCTACTAATCAACTCCATGACCTTCTTATCCATCCTCTCATAGGCTCTCCATTCATCCCATTACCCCAACGAGTGGTGCACAAAAATCATGAAATAGGAAAAAGCTTGCATTTAACCCTATCACCATGAGCTATACTAAACTATACCAAGAGCTTTATAAGAATCACTTGATTACTCCTATTCTTACAAAATAACTTGAACCTTCATATCTCAAATGATATGACTTAACTGCTCACTATGACAATCATTTTGGGGTGGTAGGACATTCTATTGAAAATTGCATCCTTTTGAAACGTATGGTGCAAAGTCTAATTAAAGAAGGGTTGATAAATTTTGATACCAATGGAAACACGATATCTAATGTTAGCAATAACCCATCGTCCAATCATTTAGGGGTATAATTTTGAGAGGTTGATGGGAATTACCTATCATCTTAGATCTTTTGAGAATGTAGATCTTCTTTTATATACTTGGATTTCATCTTATTTTTCATCATTTTAATAAAATGACATGTTTAATGCATTTTCATGACATTCTTTCTTTACGAATTCTCATCATTTACTTTTACCATTTCATACCTTTTTTCTCTACCTTTTTTTTTTCAAATAATGAATGTCCAAACACTAGTGACAATAATTCAAGATTTGACTTTAAAAAACTATTCATGATGTTTTGATTGATAAATTTGAGATTATTAGGACTGTTAAATAAAAAGACAAATCTAAAAAAGAATTTCAAAAGTGATGTAATATATAATCCTTATAATTGTTCATAAGTCTACTTTTAGTCAATGAATATTTTTCATTGAGAGTATTCATCTTAAAAATGAGAAATGTCCATCTTTCTTCTATTCCTCCAAGAAAAAGAGAGAAAAAATTATCCTTTATTACCCTGTTTGAGCCTTTTAAATTTTTTTTTTGAAGAACCTTAACCAAGGATCACCCCCATACTAGGGGCAAAGTTTGAAAATTTTGTTCACCCTTAGGGATAAAGCCCTTTTGTGATCAAGCTTTTTTGACAAATGAAAAAAAAAAAAAATTGATGGGGCAAAATGCCAATACGCTACAAAAAAAAATATAAAATAAAGAAAAAATAAAGAAGAAAAATTGTTATGATAAAATATCAAAGTGCTCCACATGAAAAAATGATCTTTGGTTTGATTACCCTTCAAATACAATTTGAACCTATTTTATCCCTTTCTTTGGCACCTTTTGCCCTAGCCTACATTACATCCCTTAAAAGTTTATTTTGATCAAATGTGAATACTTGATTTAAAAAATCATGAATTGAATTAGGGCAGGTTTACCATTGGATTGTGTGAAGCTTTGATCAAAGTATCAATAAAGAAGAAAAAGAAAAAGAAAGAGAAATGAGAAAAGGTGTGCAAAAAAAAAAGTAAAAAGCAAAAAAAATGAAAAAAGATGGAAAAAAAAGAAAAAAGATAAAAAAAGAAACAAAAGAAATTACAAAAAAAAAAAGCAAAAAGAATGAAAGAGACAAAGGAAAAAAAAGAAAGACTTAAACTAAAAACTTGAAATGTCAGTTTAAGTGAAAATGAAATCTTAAAAAAATAACTTCATGTGAAGCTTCCTAGATGGTGGATGATGATTAGTTCAAAGATTGAAACATTAATGGAACATGTTTTTGAAGGATGATCTTGAGTTTGAATTCAAAATTGTCTGAGCAATCATTATTTTGGATGTTAATGCCTTATTTGAATATATCATAACATTTTACCTTTGTTCACCCTTGAGTTGTTTTTAACCTTACCTTTTGTTCTTCCAATAATAAAGATCCTTTTTTTTTTACCCTTCACTATATGAACATTCCTCAAATGAACCAAGAAAATGTATAATGTCTGTCATTGATTTGAATGATGGCAAATAAATGAAGGACATCTTTCATAAAGAGTTTTTCATTTTTTTAAAAGAAATTTAGGATGAGATAAATGAAAAAAAGCATGAAAAAATGATTTACAATAGGGCAAACAAGTGACTTGGTGATGAATTCTATAATAGATTGATTGACATGACCTATGAATTGTGATTAATTAAGAAGAATGACATAGATCAGCTGATAAAATTTACTTTGAAACTATTAATACTGAGAAGCTAAGAAGGATTGTGGCATCTTAAGAACTTTGTCACCACAATTGAAATTTTGTGACATCAACTCTACATACATTACATTTGCATAGGGCATGCACTTACATTACTCTGTTATCACTTACTTGATCTTCGCTCAGTCTAGTTCATCTTTCATGACTCACAGTATCGTCTTTGTCATCCAATCTTAACTCAAGTCAAATAATTTTTTGAACTGCAGCATCGTCTTGATCATTCATCTTTGATCTTGACTTGGTCTTAGTCATTTTATCCTTTTGACTTTTTCAATTTTGTTATGAAATCTTTGCAAATCTAGAACTTTTGCAAAACTTGAAACTTTGTGAATCTTTTTTTC
This sequence comes from Durio zibethinus, assembly GCF_047325235.1. Lineage (NCBI taxonomy): Eukaryota > Viridiplantae > Streptophyta > Magnoliopsida > Malvales > Malvaceae > Durio > Durio zibethinus. The sequence continues at coordinate 9,999,695 of NC_143162.1, read as the reverse complement.
TTGCGAACCTGAAAACCTTTGCAAATCTTGCACTTTTGTGAATCTAGAACTTTTGAGAAACTTGAAATCTTGTGAATATTTCTTACAAACCTGAAAATTCTTACAAACCTAAAAATTCTTACGAACCTTGTATCTTTGAACCTTTGCAAAACTTGAAATCTTACGAATCTTTCTTGTGAATTTGAAAATCTTTACGAAACTTGGAATCTTGTGAATCCTCTAGTCTTATGAATCTGAAAACTTTTACAGATCTTAAATCCTCATGATTTTGTTACACTTGGCATATTGGGATCTTTTCAACTTCTATCCAAATTGAGAATCTTTGGATTCAGAGTGAAATCTTAAACTTTATTTGACCTATGGTTCTATCCCGATGATTTATTTTTGACCTCGACTTGGTCTTGGTCACTTTAATTTGGCTTGTGATTTTGTCCCAATCACTTGATCTTGGCTCAGTTCAGATCATTTCTTATGAATCATGGTTTCGTCCTGATCATTTATTTTTTACCTTGACTCAATCTTAGTCACTTCATTTTGACTTATGGTTTCATCCCAGTCATTTATTTTTTTATCTTGACTCGATCTTGGTCATTTCATTTTGACTTGTGGTTTCATCCCAGTCACTTGATCTTGGCTTAGTCCAGATCATTTTATGATTCGTGATTTCATTTCGATCATTTATTTCGATCTCGACTCAATCTTGGTCACTTCATTTTGACTCATGGTTTCATCCCAGTCACATGATCTTGGCTTAGTCTAAATCATTTTATGATTTGTGATTTCATCCCAGTCATTTATTTTGACTTTGACTTAATCCTGATCACTTCATATTTTGACTCATGGTTTCATTTCGATCACCAAATCTTCGCTTAGTCCAGATTATTTTAGGATTTATGGTTTTATTTCGACCATTTATTTTGACCTCAATCTTATCACTTCATTTTTTGACTCATGATTTTATCCCGATCACCTAATCTTGGCTCAATCCAAATCATTTTATGATTCATGATTTTGTCCTTGTCATTCTCGACCTTGACTCAGTCTTGGTCACTTCATTTTTGACTCGTGATTTTATCCCAGTCACCTTATCTTGACTTAGTCCAGGTCATTTCTTATGACTTGTGGTTTCATCCTAGTTATTTGTTCTCAACTTCGACTCAATCCTAACTGCTTTATCTTCAAATTTGTGGTTTAGTCTCTATCAATTTTACTCACTGATTTGACTTTTAGGTTGGAACAAAGCAGGTGTCTAAGTCTTTGCACCATCCTTCTCTGACAGGAACGTGCAAAAAGGGATAGCTGTTGACATCCCATTTTGTTTGAGAATATTTTTTTGGAATTAGGCTTCAATTGTAATTAAGAGATTTTTGGGATTTAATCCTAGAATCAATTGGCATTAAAAATGATGTGGAGAGATTGTCGAGATTTAATTTCATAATCAATTCACATTAAATTGATAAGGAGAGATTTTGGGATTTAATTTCAAAATCAATTCTCATTAAAACGGAAATCAAATAAAATCATAGATTTAAGGGGGATTGATTGAGCATGAATTCCTATATAAATCTGTGATCAAAGCAAAAGGGAGAAAAATTATGCAGAAACTTTTGAGAGAAAAAAAAGAATTTGTTTAGCAACCAAGATGTTTTAAGTTTAGGGTTTGCTTTGTTTAAATTTTCTAGAATTGGAATTTTGTGTTTTTGGGTTTGAATTTCTGTAGGGTTTTGCATTCTAGAGATTCCTGGGTTTAGCTTTCTAGACAATTTGTTGGGTTCCTAAAAATTTTTTATCAGCTTTTAGGATTTATTCGTCAATTTCTAAAAATCAGTTAGAGAGAAGACAAAAGAATAGACATTTTAGAAAAAAAGGCATACTGAAACACTTCTAAATAAAATCTTGAAATGTGAGACATCCAGATCTGTGTGTTTTACTATGCACAACCCTACCTAATCACAAGTATTTTCTTTCCCTTTTCCATTTCATTTTCTATTTTGATTCTATTTTTCTTATTTTGTTTATTTTTATTTACTTTTATTATTTCTTATTTTAAATTGAAAAAAAATACATTACTTATTATTATGATTTTTTTATACTTATTTATGAAATAAATAAATAAACCTTTTTCAAATAAGTTTAAAAGAATAAATAATTTTTTAAAAATAAAATCCTTACAAAATAAAGTCATGAATTCTATCAAACTATTGGAGAATCTTCATGGATTTAATTTTTAAAATGGAATCCACCAAACTATTAGGAAATTTCATAAATCAGTTTTCAAAAAAATAAAAATAAAAAATAATTTTTATCCTCTAAACTATTGGAGGATTGCTTTCCAAATTAAGTCCTACCAAACTATTGGGAGACTTAATGAAATTCTCAAAAATTTTCACAAATCTTTTTGCAATGAAATTAAGAGATTTGTTTTAAAGTAAGTCCTACCAAACTATTATGAGACTTTACTAATTTTTCTGGTATAAAGTAAACCAAAAAATCTAATGATGAAGCCTCTTCAGAATGGGACACTAGCCTCTATGAATACTCATGAGATGAGAAAATCATCTTAAATTGCTACCAAACTATTGGAACAATTTTAAGATTAATTTTTAATATTAAATTATTTGGTAAATCATAAAAATGATCAAGGCTTGGATAATTTGAAATCAAATTGGTACTGTCCTTTAGATGGGCATTGTGGGGGTGCTACAACATTTCTCATGCGTAACTGACTCCCAAACCTAACATCTATTTTCGCAAATCCAAATATGTTTTAGGTGGCCAATTACACATAAAAAAAAAAAGATTAGTGGTGACTTCCTTTCATCCATGTCTAGTGATAGGTCCGCGGATTTAGACGTTATGATAAAAAAATATAAAAAAAATAAAAATAGAGTTTTAGTCCTAATAAAACTCTAAGACAAAGAGGTTTGAATTCTGAAACTATGATAAAAAGGATTTCTTTTTAAAACTAGGATAAATAGATGAATATGATTTTTTTAAAATGGGGGATCTTAATTTTTGAATCTTCGATTAATCTTGTGTTTAATCCCTATATAAACCATTAATCACACAACCAAAGGGAAAGATAGATGTTAAGAATAGAGAGAGCACGAGAGTAATAAAAAATTTTCAAAAAAGTTTCTGACAGAAAAAATAATTAAGAGTTTTTTTTTTTTTTGGGAATTGTGAAAGTGGGATCTTGCATTGCTAGAAAGATTCTGGAAGGCAAAAGGTTGATTTGGGAATTTATGCAAGATTTTTTTTGGGAAATTTCTAGAAATTCTGGAAATCTAGTTGAATTTTCTAATGAAAATTCAAACTTTCCAGTAGTTTTTTTTATGATAAACCTAGTTTTTGGCATCATTACCAGACTCTAGTGGTCTTTTCCAAAAATTGACTACTTTTCGACAAATTTACCCAGTTTCCCTTATTGAAGTTCTAAAAATTGATGGAAGCTCATCCGGTTCTTCATCTTCTAGAGAGAAAGATGGAAAAAAGGGGAAGAGAAGAGAAAAAAAACAAGGGAAGTTTGAGAAAAAATTGAAATATGAAGGTTTTATATTGCATGAGAATGATGTTATTTTAGGTTTAAAACGAACTAGAACTTACGTGTTTTCCGTTTTGCAAGCCCGCCCGGTTCTACTTGACCCGATGACATGCATTAGTGCTGAATCAACTGAGTCGTTAAGTCAAGTTCGAACTGCATCCTTCCAGCTGGTTTATTTTTTCTATACCCGAGCCATTTTCCATTAACCAAGCCAAGCCAAGGTTTTTATTCATTTATTTATTTGCTTATTTATTTATTTATTGGTTAAATTGATATTATTTATTTATTTCATGAATAAATATTCTTTTAATTTTCAATGATTTTTTTAAACAACAATAATAATTCAAAAAAAGAGATTTTTTTTAAGGAAAGGTTGAATTATCAATTTTTTCTTGAAAATAAAAATTACAAAAAATATTTGTTTAAGGAAATGTTGAAACTATAAATTTTTTTTAAAGATAAAAATTTCAAAAAAAAATATTTTTAAGAAAAGTTGAAGTATCAATTTTCCTTAAAAATGAAATTTTCAAAAAATATTTTTTTTGAGGAAAAGTTGAAAGTATTAATTTCCTTGAAAATGAATATTTCAAAAGATGGATTTAAGGAAAGTTGAAGTATCAATTTTTCTTAAAAATAAAAATTTCAAAAAATATTTTGAGAAAAAGTTAAAAGTATCAATTTTTCTTAGAAAATAAAAAATTTTCAAGTAATGTATTTCAAAAGAAACGTTTTGAGGAAAAGTTAGAAGTATCAATTTTTGTTTAAATAAAGGCATTTATTTTTTTTTTAGAAAATGAAATAAGAAAAAAAATCTTAGGAAAAAGTTGAAGTATATGGAGCGCTAGGGTTGTTTCATGCAGAACATGGGCATGAAACAGACGGGGTAGGGATTGGAAGGACTTCTTTTCTTCTTTTTCTTCAAGTTTTTCTGGTCTTTTCTTTTCTTTTCCCTGTGACGGTTTCCAGCTTTCTTTTTTTCTCGTTTCTTTGTATGCCGTTTTGTTTTTTTTTTTTCTTCCTTTTTTTCTCTTGAAAAATCCCAGATTGCTCCTTCCTAAAACCTGTCTCCTTTCTCCCCCCTTTTATATTGAAACACCACCTTCTTCACCAAGCTTCCCTGTTTGTCCTATTCTTTTTTGCTCCACCACCTTCGGTCATTACCAGCCCACTAACCTTGTCACTTTTTTTTTTTGTTGCAGGTGCTGTCCTTCCTTATCCCTTACGGCAAATCAACTCATTTTTAGCTAATTGTCCCCTCCATACATGCATGTCCATGCATTCGCGTGAAGGACACAAAATGGACCCCCATTTTTTCCCTCTTCTAGTTTCAATTTGGACTTCCTAAAATCTCCTAGCTTGGTGCCCTTCCGTTTCAGTCTTTACCTATTTACATTTCTTCTTGTGAACAATCGAATGGCTCCATTTTTGTTATGGGCCTTTTCTTCCAAGGCCATGTTTAGGCCAGTTGCGATATAAGCTCCATGGTGAGTTTTCTTTTCGTAATCACCCATTGGGCTTTAAATGGGCCACTTTAAATTACAAGTTTTGGTTTTTGTTTTAGAACTTCATAAAATTGATCATGTAACGGGTTCGAGAAACAAAGATCTTAGACCACAAGCAAAAAAGCGCTCGGATCAATAATGTTGAATTGTTTTGGATAAAATTTGATGTCTACAGCTATCATTCTTTACATATTTATGAGAATAAGAAATCACACAAAGACATATATGATAATTTTGTTTGGGTGATACTTTTGAAAGAAAGAGAGAGAGCCCTTTTCTCTCTCTTCATTTTTTTTTTGTTTGTTTGTTTTGAGTTGAAAAGTTCACAAATTATGAAAAATGATCAGGATTGATACACAAGTTAGCGAATAAGAATGCCCAGAATTGAGCTGCGAACCAAAAATAAAAAAATGATTAGGATTAAATTGTAAGTTGGGAAATAAAAGACAACCAGGAGTAAATCACTAATTAAGAAATAAATATGACCATGATAAATCAGCAAGTCAGAAAATAAAAATGATCAAGATGAAGTTGCAAGTAAAAAAATAACGATGATCAAGATGATGCCACAAGTTAAAAATAAAGATGATTGGGATAAAGTCGCAAGTCAAAAAATAAGAATAATCAGAACATCGCAAGCTAGAAAATAAGGATGCTTGGAATGAAGTTGTAAGTCAAAAATAAAGATGACCGGGAAAAAGTTGTAAGTTAGAAAATAAAGATGATTGGAACGAAGTCACAATTCAGAAATAAAAATGAACGAGATAGAGTCGCAAGTCAAAAAATAAAGATGACCGAGATGAAGCCACAAGTCAAGAACAAGAATAACTAGGACAAAGTCGTAAATTAGAAATAAAGATGACCAGGACAAAGTCGTAAACCAGAAAATAACGATGACTTGGACGAAGCCACAAACCAAAAATAAGGATGACCAGGACAAAATCGCAAGTCAAAAAATAAAAATGATTAGGACAAAGCCGTAAGCCAGAAAATAAAGATGAAAATGCCTAAAAATGGCTCCCTCTAAACAAAAGCTTTAGAACTTTAAAAATCTTGTTTAAAAATGACTCATGGCATTATGACTCATAAGCTGTGCCTATTTCGAAATCATTTCCCATACCTTGGTTTTTTGCTTGAAGGATTCGACCTTAACAATCCCAAAGTTCAAATTTTTTCTTTGAAAAATATATTGAATATAATTCATGAATGCAATGCATGCGATACATGCAATACATGCGATGTGAGTATCATTACAAACCGATATGACGAATCCAAATTATGGTGATGAAGTTTTCTAAGTCAATCTTTTTCAATTTTCATTTTTTCAAAAATGACCAATCTCAATCATGGTCTGCATATTTTAGGAGGTGTTTTCTTGTGAACTATGATGATCATTTGTTGATACCATTATCTGATACCATTTTCAGCAGGTTTTTACTTTGATGTGATGGGTCTGAAAATGGGTGTTTTTCCAAATCTCCTAATTTTTTTAATCTTTATTTTACCTTTGTTGTCCTTGATTTTCATGAAATAATGTCAAACCTTTTACGAATATTATCAATCAGTTATCATGTTCCAAATTTCATTACCAATGTGATGAAATAGCATTTCCTCTATTTATGAGGTTGAAGATTATTAAAAAGCAAAATAAATTACAGAAAGATGAATATTTATTATAAGAAAGCATAAATATGTGTTAAGTGAGAAACTTGAACACTAGTACAAAATTTAAATAAGGGAATCATATTTAGATAGTGATTATTCAGACAATCATGAACAACATTTCAAAATTTTTCTCTTAAAAACCCATTCCATTGAAGCACTTAATCTTTTCAAGTTCTTTGTATTGGACATTGCCCCTTGCACTTGGAAATTGATATTCGTTTGCATCTATGCCACCTTTTTAGGTTTTTAATTTAAATCATTCATTTGACTTAAACTGCCTTTTTTGGGTTTTTTAATTATGAGTTTTTCGTCATTTTTTTATTCACCTTTTTTTTTTCATTTTTGATTTTTTTTTCTTTTCAAGCATGTATTTTTTCACAGCATCTGAGTTTATCAAGTTTGGCAAGTCATCTCCATCCATCTTTGCTAAGATCAATGCCTTACCCGAAAAAGCTTTTTTGACTACATATGGACTTTTTCAATTTAGCATCCATTTTCCACGATTATCATGTTGATTTGAAAGAATTTTCTTTAAAACCAATTCGCTTTCTCAAAAATGCCTAAATCAAACTTTTTTGTCATGTGCTCACATCATTCTTTTTTTGTACAATTGACTATGGTAAAGAGCTTTAAGCTTCTTCTCTTCAATGGGGTTTAATTATTTGTAATAATTTTGGACCCATTCTGCTTCCTTTAAATCTACTTCCATTAAGACTCTTAAAAAGGGATTTTTCCCATCGATTGGTAATACAGGTTCCATTCCATATATAAGTGGAAAAAGAATTGCCTCAGTAGAGATGCATACCAAATTCCTATAAGCATGCAGTGCGAAAAACAACTTTTCATGCCATTCTTTATAGGTATAATCATTTTTTCTATTATCCTCTTAATATTTTTATTGGCAACTTCTACCGCTCAATTCATCTTTGGGTGATATGGGGTCGAGTTATGGTGTTTCACTTTAAACTAAGCACAAACCTTCACTAACATCATATCATTTAGATTGCGAGCATTATCAGAGATGATTTTTTTTTGGAAGACCATAATGACATATTACCTCCCTTTTTAGAAACATACACACCACCGCCCTTATCACATTTGCATAAAAAGCTGTTTTGACCTATTTTATGAAGTAGTCAATCACTAAAAGATGAATCAATGTCCATTTAAAGCTTTTGGAGTGATGGATCCAATTACATCCATCCCCCATATGGAAAATGGCTATGAAGATGCCAAAACATGTAAAGGGATTGGATGAGTATGAATATTATTTACATAAATTTGGCATTTATGATACTTCCTAGCATAGTTAATGTAGTCACTCTTCAGTGTTAACCAATAATAACTTGCTTTTATGATTTGTCTAGCCATTATGTGGACATTTACATGTGCTCCACAATTTCTTTCATGTACTTCTTTATGTATCTTTTTACTTCAACATAATTCACACATCTTAATAACATTTGATCCCGACTTCTCTTGTACAAAATTTTTTTGTTGAGAAAAAATCTCATAGTCAATCATTTGATAATTTGTTTATAATTTTTTGATGCATGTTTGAGTATTATTGGTACTTGACATATTGCATGATGTCATAGTATCAAGGCAAGCCATTAATCTCCTCTTCAACACTTAAACAATACACCTGTGATCCTTGTACATTCAACCGAATAGGTTGAATTTTCATTTTATCACTCACTTTAAACATTATAGCTAATGTAATCAAAGCATCAGTCATTTGATTACTTTCTTGAGGTACATGATAAAATTGGATCCTTTCGAATTGTTTGATCAAATCTATCACATACTTTTGGTATTGTACCACCTTTGAATCTCTTGTTTCCCACTCACTTCATAGTTGATAGATTACCAAGTTTGAATCTCCATATACTTCCAACAATTTAATATTATTCTCAATTGCCATTTGCAGGCCCATTATGCATGCTTCATATTTTGCCACATTGTTGGTGCAATCAAAATCCAACCTTGTAATGCCAGAATAGTAGTTTCTATAAGGGGATATCAAAATTGCTTCAATTCCATGACTTAAAGCATTCGAAGCCCCATTAAAGAACATTTTCTATGGCTTTTCTATTGGTTCTCCTTATTCTATTTGGGATATGGTCATCAAATCTTTGTCAGAAAAGTCAAACTTCATAGGCTCATATTCATTAGGTGCACACTTTGTAAGGAATTTAGCTATCACACTTTTTTTAATCGCCTTTTATGCAACATATACAATATTGTATTTAGAGAGTATGACTTGTCATTTTGCTAACCTCCCCTACAATGATGGTTTCTCAAAAATATACTTGAAAAGATCTAACCTTGCTATCAGTCAAGTAGTATGGTATAGTATATACTGCTTGAGCCTATAAACTACCCACGCCAATACGCAGTATATTTTTCTCAATTAGGAATACTTGGACTCATATTTAGTGAACTTTTTACTCAAATAATAGACAGCTTGATCTTTTTTGTATATTTCATCTCGTTGCCCTAACACACATCCTATAAAATAATCGTGAACGGTGAGATATAAAATTAGTGATCTTCTCACAACATATGGTACTAAGACTAGTGAATTTGATAGGTATTCCTTAATCTTTTCAAAGGTATGCTAAGATTTCTAATCCCATTTGTTGGGATCATGTTTCTGAAACAACTTGAAAATTGCATCACATTTAGAAGAAAGTTAAGAAATAAAGCAAGAAATATATTTTAACCTTCTTAGAAAACCCTTGACTTCTTTTTGCGTTTGTGAAAGAGATAAGTTCTAAATGGTGAATATATTATCTAGGTCAACTTCAATGTCTTTTTCACTAACCAGGAATCCCAACAATTTTTTTGACTTAGCACCAAACGTGCATTTATTCAGGTTTAGCTTAAGTTGATACTTTTATAATTTTTCAAACAACTTTATAAGATTGGTAACATGGTCTTCTCCTTCATGAGATTTTACAATCATGTAATTTACATACACTTTAATTTTTTTATGCATCATATAATGGAAAAAGGGTTATCATTACTCTTTGATAAGTAGCTCCTGCATTCTTTAATCCAAAGGCATAACCTTATAATAAAACATGCCCCACATCATAACAAATGTGATATTTTCCATATTAGAAAGGGACATTTTAATTTGGTTATATCTTGAAAAACTATCCATGAAAGAGAATGTGGAGTGTTTAGCGGTGTTGTCGATGAGAATGTCAATATGGTACAAAAGAAAATTATCTTTTAGGTTGGCCCTATTCAAATCTCTATAGTCCACGAACATCCAAACTTTTTCATCTTTTTTAGGAACTAGGACTATATTAGCTACCCATTCTAGGTATTTGGCTACTTTCAAAATGTTTGCATCAAATTATTTTTTCATTTTTTCTTTGATTTTTAACATGTCTAGCTTCATGCATCTCAATTTTTACTGCACTGGTTTGAATTCTGGCTTCAATGGCAATCGATGTTCTACAATTTCTAAACTAAGTCTTGGCATATCTTGGTATGACTATGTAAACACATTAATGAACTCACTAAGCAATTTCACTAACTTTTCTCTTTTTGTTAGGTAAAAAAGATATGCCCACCTTAACCTCCATCTTATTTTCTCATCTCCAAAATTGACTACATTTGTAGTTTCTTCATGAGGTTTAATTTATTTCTTTTCTTGTTCCACTAGTTTTAATAATCAAGGGACAAATTGTACTCATTCAAATCCTCTTTATTATCAAGTTCATCAACATGAATAGATATTTTAAAGTCAAATCTTCGATTATTGTCATGATTATCCTTTTATTCACTATTTGAAACCTAAAAATGGGTGAAATTGAATGATGTAGGTGTATGTGTAGAAAAAGAAAAAGAAAAAGAAATTATAACTTTGAATGAATGAAATAATAGAGAAAATGAAAATGCAAAACACTAGTCATTTTATTAAAATGATAAAGGAAATAGAAGCCCATACAAAAGTCTTCTAAATGCTTTTGGGCGGAAGCATTGGAGGAAATTAACTCATTACATTACTTTTTGAAAGATTTAAGTATGACTAGCAATTTTTTTGCTTTTCAATTGTTCAGCTCTATGCCCGAAAGATATGGATAAACAACAGGCTTCTCTTTCTGAGTTGTTGTCACTTCATCAACCATCGTATAGATATGGAGTTCAGAAAAGGCTTCTTTCATATTCAGCATAAGTTTTCTTTATATGACCTCTAATGGATTAGGGTGGATACATTGGCCTAAATTAAATGTATCATAGAGGTAAAGGATGATCATTCTCTCGTACTCTAATTCATGTCTCTTAAGCTATGCCATTATCTTTTCTCTCCTTTTAGCCATGGCTCTCTTTCTTTCTGTTGTAGTGACCTTAAATCCTAGTCCAAACTTTTTCTTGTTTTCAAACACCCTTGGTGGCTTTTTTATTCCTTACAAATTCTTCCTAAAGTTATATCCAACATGCCATCATTTACCAAATATTTGTTTAACGACCATCCCGATTGCACTTGATAAGCCTAGAGTAGGCACCTTTGATCTTTCTCCCACATAAGTTGCATTAGTAAATTCAAAGGATCTAAAAGAGCATTCCAATGCCTCATTCATAGCCGTCACATATAGAGTAGTTAGGCTTGGTTACCAACAAGTTTTTTTTCTAGGAAACATTAATTAGTTGATTTTTAACTATAAACTTTACTTTTTGATGTAGAGATAATGGGATAATGCTTGCTATATGAATCCACAATCATCCCAACAAACAGCTATAAGATGGTAAAATGTACATGACTTGAAATTTTATAAAAAAGTACATGGTCCTATTTGTATTGGTGTCTTGATGTCTCTTAACACTTTCCTTCGAGATCCATCGAAAACCCTTACTACCATATGGTTAGTCTTCATATATGATACATCAATAGGTAATTTTGTTAGGGTGATCATGGGTATAACATTGATTAAAGAGCTATTGTCAATAAGACTTTAGCTAGGATATGGCCTTTGAACATAGTAATGATATAAAAAGCCTTAGAACTACCCTAATCTTCTAGTGAAATCTCATCATCATTGAAAATTATAAAATTTAGAGCCATAATACTCTCCACAATATGGTCAACATTCTTAACAAAGATGTTACGATCCACATATGGTTGATTCAACACTTTTAGTAAGACATTCCGATGTAGTTCAGAGTTTAAAATAGCAAAGGCATACATCTTGTTAAATTGCTCTAAAATGTTGTATTCACTATGTTTAATCAACTTCAAAAACTCACAAGCTTCCCTTTTAGTGACAGGTTCTTTATATCATGCATATGAACCATTATAGGATGAGTCTTATCTCTTTCTTTCGATACCTCTTCTCATATTTTAACTTTTTTTTTGAGCTTTTTTTAACATTTTTTGAAATATAACATCCTCTATTCCATGTCATTCCACCTACTCTTGTTATATTTACAGTGTTTGTGGCATTTGGGTCACTCGTAATTTGATAGTCATTTGATCCTTGTGCCATGACATTATAATCATATTTTCATGGCATTGCCTTGTCACTTTGGTAAGGGAATAAGCTAAGGACCCAAATTGTTTTAGGTTTTATAGAAAAAAAAAAATAGGCTATTCTTTCACCACAGTTGGCTTTGCATTATATAAGATAGTCACCGACTTAGGCACAAACTTAAGGAACATACTTCTTGAAGATCCTCTTTTTATTGCATTTATCAAAGACTAGTCTTATGCCCCATTTGGTTTTTTATTATAGTAAATCATCATCAACTTAAGCACAAACTTAAAAGGCATACTCCTTAAAGATCTTTTTTTTGTTACATTCACTGTATTCTAATCATCTATTTCATAAAACTTTACCAAAGACGAATCTATCATTGTTTGTAGCACTTGACGAAACATATTACAATTCTAAATAGAGTGTCTTACCATATTCATGTGATAAATGCAAGTTTGGGCTAGGTCATAATCTTCATGATGGATCTCTTGTTCTGAAGGAATCGAATGAAGCATGTCAGCTTGAACTAGGCTTTCAAACACTTAACCCATCAGGGTCTTAGCTTCAACAATGGTTCTTTTAATACACCTTACCATACCACTATTTATTACATTAATTGTTAGCCCAACATGGTTTGGTAAAAGATTTTCATTAACATTTAGCTTTTCACTTATGTTAAAATTTACGTATCCTTTATTGATCAAGTGCTGCATTTTGTTCTTAAGAGCCATGTAGTTTTCTGTGGAATAACCCATAATCCCATCATGGTAATCACACAAAGCATTCAAATCATACCATCTAGGGTATGAAGGTTTTAATGGCTTTATAGGGTAAAGTGCAATGAGATGGTTTACCAATAATTGAAGGAATAAATCAATGTAAGATATAAAAATGAGGTCAATGAAAATTTTCTCTTAAATGGCCCTTAGACCTTAAGAAATGTTATTTGTGGTGGGTAATAAAGTGGGTAGGTTAGATATGGGTGATATAGGATAAAATTTCTAGGTGGTTGCTTCCATAGGCCACAACAAACTCCTCTCTATCTTTCTTTTAAGGTGGCATTGCTTTCTTGGAACTAAAGGCACCATTTATCTCAATCTTGCCACTCTTAATGACACTTCTATCATTTCACCAAAAATTATCATATTTGTAAAATTTTTTATTGTATTGCCAAAAAGTTTATCATAATACGGTACCTTGAGAATACTGACAAAAAGTACCATTGTCTCTTTTTCAGTTAAAGGTAGTTATACTTAATGGCAAGATTCCTCTATCTATAGGCATATTCCTTAAAAGTTTTATTAGCTTTTTTTCATGTTTTATAGTGACAACCTATCAGAAGCCATATCCGCTATCCGCTATATGCTTGTATTGACCAAAAAAAGATCTAGCAAAATCTTTCCAAGAATGCATGCAACTTTTATTTAGTTGGACATACCATCTAGCTGTGAACCCAGTGAGGCTGTCTTAGAAGCAATGGATTAAAAGCTTATAATTATCAATGTGACCTGTCATCTTATGACAAAAAATCATAAAATGGGTTGATGGGGACTTAGTTCAGTCATATTTCTCGAAATCAAGGTTTTTAAACTTCAATGAAACTACTAGATCAGGGACTAAATTGAGTTTGTTTGCATCAATACATCAATACTTGTGTTGCATTTTTTTTCTTTCCTGACTTTGATATACCACTTAATTTCTCTTACTCTATGGGATCATCTAAATTGGGAACAAAAATTGAATCAATTGGATTACATCTTGGGTTTTACTCAAATTACCCCTGATTTGTTGTTAATTAATTAGTAAATTCACATTCATGAATGGGTAAAGTTGTCCATCCATAAGCGATAGATACATCACTTGAGGAACTCAAACATGGGGTGGAGTATACCTACGTGGGTAAAGTGGTTTTTTCTCTAACATTGTTGCTTTCTTGGGGTCCATTCTCCTCTCTTGCAGTAGAGGTTTAAGCAACACATTTCCTTTTGGCCATGCTCCCCATTAACTCATTTAATTCTATCATTTATCTTTCATTTCCTCTTGTATTTCAATTATCCATTCTCGGATATCTTCTTAAGGTTTTTCTATTCTTTTTATCCTAATTGCCTGCTTGTCTTCTATAATTATGATCCATGACTATTTATTGTACAGGTGGTGAGCTGATTGGTTTGAAACTTTTGATGGTTGAGCTATCTTTAAATCTTTATTACCATAATTTGAAAAATAAGAAGCCATATTATTTTTGTGAATGAAAAATCTTTATTTTAATTTTAAAAACATCATTTTAATGAGATAAAATATTGAAAGAGAAAAAATATGCATAATGTATGCATGAATGCATTGAGAGGTATTTACTCGAAGAGACATTTCAAACATTAAAACTTTTCATTGATTTCGAATAACTTTTGATTACAGAGAGTTTATCATTCTAGAATTGTAACCATATAAACATTTAATTTGCTCATAATGATCCCTAACTTCAACCAAAAAATCCATTAGACGTTGCCTATAACTTCTAGTTGGGTTGATTTCTTATATCAAAGCTTTTACCCTCTCGACCATCTCCCTTGCTTTTCTCACTGCCTTACAAATTTGACTAGCTAGATACTCTATATATTGCTGCCTTTCCAAGCTCTCCACCTTCCACTTCATACGAGCATCCACTTTAAGATCGCAAGTGTATTTCCAATCTTTTTCCTCATTTTGCCATTCTTTAATGATTATGGAAATATGATCCTTATGGTATCGTAATTACTGTTCTATTTTGAATTACTTGGCAGAGTGATTCCTTCTCTTTTTACATTTCACAATGCTTTCTCTTTTCATCTTTTATTTGAGCCTTTAATCTAGCATTCTTCTTTTGACATTCTATCAATATTACTAAAACTATTGAATACAAACCCTCCCAATTTTGCTATTCTCGAGAAATCCTAATGGCATTTTTCTTGCTTTCTTTGGCTTTGACCTTCTAAAGTTGCATCTCTTTTTTAAGCTCAATCATCTCCTTATGTTGCCTAACACCACATTTTCTTTCCTTCAATTAGGTTCACATTTTTTTATTTTCTTGATGCAAATGCTTTAGATCATTTTAGGCCACATCTCAGTCTTGTATTACCTTTTTTAGTCTACTTTCCAACGCTTTCGCTTCATATTTTAGTTGCCTAATCTCTTCTTAGAGTTTTAAATTTTCTTTCCTTAAATTTTTTTTCCATTTCAAGTTCTTACCTAACAAGCTACACTTCTGGTTTTTTTGCCCACAGGTCCATTTGTTGAAATGAAAAATCATCTGAAGTGAGCAAGATATCTCTAAAATGCTTTGCTTTCTAAATCGGGAGTACCTTTGTCAATGATAGGTCTTGATCTTAGCCTTTGAGTCTTTTTCTAGACCTAAACTAATTGTTCCACTATTCTTTATGAGCCTAATTCTCTACAACCAAATTCTACTTAGGCGAGTTAATATGTTGCAAAGACAAATTACTTTGCATTAAATTACCTTAGCACCATTAGCGGAGCATAACTTACCACTCCCCACAATCCTAAAAGTAGTGCCTATAGATTATCTCTACCTTAATATAACATAGGCACATGAGGCATTCATGGTGCCATGTATTTAATTTGATCACTACTAAGCCTTCGAAAGAACACTACCCACTCTTCTTTGGATTTCAATGTTGGCCACTGACTCTAGTAAAACTCTTTGACCGAGGCTTTAGTTCGAATATAAGGCTTTGAAAAAAAACTTTTCTTGCATCTGAAATGGTTTTTTATGCAAACAAATAGTAGCGTGCACTCCTTATAAAATATCTCCATTTTGACGACAAAAGTTTAATGAGCTAATTGTCTCAACTAAGATGATTGGAATGTGATTAATTGCCTGACTTTCAATTTGTCTAAATAGATTAACTACTGCCAATTCAATGCACCCCAAAGTTTTAGAAATGTTACTATGCTATAAATGGCTAAGGCAAACACTATCATCTCTTGATCATCTTTTAAGTGTCCCAAAATGAAATCTCAAAAGAAATGCCATGACAAGTCATCACCTTTACCTTTATCTTTCATCAAAACATCCACACCTCTACCTTTATTCATATCAATTTAGCTATCTTCTTACGGTACCCCAATTTTGGTTTTCTGACATATATCTTATCAGCATACTATAATTTTAATCCTATTAGAATTAAATATTCTTCAATGATCGACATTAAATCATCATTAATAAATGTGAAACATTTGTATGACAAGTCCTAAAACTATCTGGCTGTTCTAATCAAATGTATCCAATCATTATTGAGATAAAAGACACAATCAGCCCATACTTTTAACAAAACTTTTCCTTTCTAGCTTCATCCACTAATTCCATAAGGTAGCTAAATCATCTAAATTATTTTCTGTAGGATTCAGATGCACTTTCTGATAACCCCAACACAAAAACAATAGGTAAACAATCCTTATTCTTTTACTAAGTTTTTTTAGACTATTCATGCACCTCATTATATGATTCATATGGGGTATTTATAGAAGAAGAATAGATTTGTAATACTGTGCGATCCATGAAAAGAACTTTGTTGAAAGATACCTTTAAGCAAATACCTCACTATATTATTGTAGTATGTCAATGTAATTTATGCAAATGAAATACAAAAGAAAAAAAAAGTTAGTATATGGGAAAAAAAGAAATGGAAATAATAAATAAAAACTTGAAAAAT
Source organism: Durio zibethinus (assembly GCF_047325235.1). Classification (NCBI taxonomy): domain Eukaryota; kingdom Viridiplantae; phylum Streptophyta; class Magnoliopsida; order Malvales; family Malvaceae; genus Durio; species Durio zibethinus. The sequence continues at coordinate 9,982,786 of NC_143162.1, read as the reverse complement.
GGAAGAGACAAAAGAAAAGATTTTCTTTTTATATTATTTTTTTAGAAAAAAAAATGAAATAAGATGAATATCATATTGTATTTTTTTTTAAAAAAAATCATAACAAACATGATAGTATACATTTATGATTTTTTTTTTTATGAAAGTATTACAACACGAATGTTCCCCTTTTTTGTCCTAATTTTTAAGGATGAACTACAGAGGGTGGGCATGGCTCTACCTCAGGGCGGCTCTTATGGTTTACTATATGCTTAGTTTGAATTGATTTGCATCTAAAAGGTCTCCAAACTATTCCTCACTAGCATCCACTCTAGACTAGTAAGGCACCTTGATCCTCATCCATTATAGACTATAAACAAAAATGGTTCAATTTGGGTAAGAGTATTTTGTTTGTTATTACGGAGGTTATCACTTCACGAGACCATAGGTACTTTACTCTCTCCTAAAAAGGTTAGAGCCCAAGTATAGAGCTCATACATAATGTGAATATGTTGTGTGTGAATAACATAACAAAGTATTATAATCTATCCATTTCATAATAACAATAATAATACATACAAGGCATAAAATAAAAGAGCAAACAGTAAATAAATGACACAAGTAAAATAAAATGTGATTTTTTTGTTTTCCTTTTATTATTGTTGTTGTTATCATTATTATTATTATTATTATTATTATTATTAATATTATTATTATTATTATTAAAAAATTAAAATTAAGGAAATTAAGGTTAAATATCAATAAAGATCATTCAAACAAAATTTTAGATAACACATTATTAATTTTGGCCTGACTCCTAAAAAATTAACGTTCTTAGTGGAATCATCAAGCTGTCTTAACAAGTTTTAGGGTTCGTTAGGCGAATTTGAAAACAAAAAGGAGTTGTCACCAATCTTTTTTGACTAAGTATGATTGACCACCTATTAAAACTTATCCTTCTAATAAAATTTTAAAATTAATTAAAATTTATTAAAATGATAATTTTTTGAGTCTACGAAAATAGTTTGGATTCGGGAATTGGTTACACGTAGAAAAAGATTAGTACTCTTATAGCGCCCATTAAAAAATGGTACCAATTACTTATGTGTTACTTTTCAATTTGGATAAAAAGGGTTGAAAAATAAATAAGAACCTTACATATTGAAAAACCCCTAATAATATTTCAATATTCTAGTAATATTAAAAGGAACCATCTCACCTAAAGAATTTTAAGTATCGCTACTTGAAATTCTAAAAAATCTTATCATCGGCGGCTCATATTTATTTTCAATATTTGTATTTTAAAAAAACACCATAAAGTATAAAATTTATAATTTAAAATCAAATAATATTTTTTAAAAAATAATTTATGTGCCATTTATAAACAAATGAGAAATCTTTGTCGATAATTAATCTAAATGTTCCAATACATTGGTGACATTTTAAATAAATTTTCTTACCTAAAGATTCCTAAATAATTACTACTTGAATTTCCTTTTAATCTCATCCTTGGAGATTTTTTGTTTGCTTTGATATTTAAAAATCATGTAATAATACTATTTCCATAAATTTATTTTTTAAAATATGTATATTTTTATATTATTAAAAAAATACCCAAATTAAAGAAAATAATAATAAAATGAAAATTTTCATTTTGGAAAAAAATTTTAAATATTCTAATACTTTGGTAATTTTTAAAAGACTTTTTTCACCTAGAGAATTCTTAAAAATCACTACTTAGACTTCCTAAAATTCTATCATCGAAAATTTCATTTACGTTTAGGATCATGTAATGCAAAACAATAAAGTAGAATATGCACACAAAAAATATATATTACTTATTTTTTATATTACTATTTTTCATTACTCGTTTTAATTTTATTTTAAAAAAATTGAAAGGAGCATAGTAAATAAAATCCTTTATTGAAAAATTTTTTAAATATCCCAATACTTTGGTAGTATTCTAAAAGAATTTTCTTACATAAAATTTCTGAAAAATCTCTACTCGGACTTCTTTAGAATCCTATCTTCAAAAATTTTGTTTACTTTCTCAATTTCTTATTTTATTTAATTTTAATCTTAATTTTTAATTTCTATTATTATTAATCATTATTATTAATCATTATTATTATACTCTTAATTAATTAATTTAATTCCTTTATAAGAGATACAAATAGTTAATCATAATATTCATAATATTCATATATCACTATATTAATCTTATTCATAAATGAGTAATTATACATTATTTTTATCATTATCTAATTTAATTTTAAGAAATGAATGGAAATTTTTTATATTGAATATTTTTCTAAATATTTCATTACTTTGGTAATATTTTTTTAAAAAATTCTCACCTAAAGATTTTAAGAAATCATTATTCAGACTTTCTTAAAATCTCATTTTTAAAAAATTTCATTTATGTTATTATTATTATTATTATTATTATTATTATTATTATTATTATTATTTGATGTGAAACTAAAATACAAATAAAAGATAAATTGCATAAATAATAATAATAATAATAACATAAATGAAATTAAATTGAACATAAAAATTTAAACATCAAAGAAATTATAATGTATAAAATTCCAATTTTAATCAAACAAGAAAAAAAGTAAACATGAACATGTATTATATGATATATGCATGACACAAACACAGTTTCAACCCCGCACTATGACGTCTTCTCATGTCAATGGATTAAAAAAACAAAATCAAATAAAAATTTTTTTAGGCCTGTACTTTACCCATGCTACTTTTCAATACTAATTGGATTAAACAATACAAAGAAGAAGAAACATTGACAATGCCTCATCTCTCTCACATTTAGACCTCATCATTACCTTACAAGGTTTCTACAATCCTCAAGTTTTTTGGACCCACGGTTAGGAGGATTTTCTCTGCAAGCTTAAACCCAGAAGAGAGACCCAAAAGGTGAACTTTCCAAGGTGACATTTTAGAGAAAAGCTTAGTTTGGAATCCTCTTCTTTTCTCTCTCTCTCGTTTTTTTTTTTTTAATTTTTATACCGTATCTTAGAAGCTATTCTCTATGCTTTCATGAAGCTTTCATTTTCTAAAACAAGGAAATAAGAAGCCAGAAAACGTGGATTATCGACCAGGAAGATTCAAGCCTTCATAAGCATAAAAGAAAACAAGGCTGCCCCCAATAAGAATAATTTGTCTTTTACTTTTTTTTTGAACCAAGAACATAAAACCATTCTCATGGACAAACCAACCCGTGTATAGTGGAATTGAAACCAGTAAACATGTAAACTAACTTACAAGACAGGGCAAGATTCCACCTTTATGCCTAAATTGACCACCCTAAAGGACGCGCATGTGAAGAGGAACAAAATCTGAATGGCCAAGTTCTTCCTTTCTTTTTTCTGTTTCTATTTTTTTTTAAAGGATAGTCCATCTTTCATGTTGAAACAAGCATAAAAGGATGAAGACATGTTTTTTATTTATATAGAACTGAAACTTGAACTTGATAACAACAAGCAGAAGGAAACTCGATCCAGAAATCTCCATTTTTTTACCTTTAAAACTTTCACAAACTCCTCCTTGTTCATGCTCGTATTGGATTTTTTTAGCACTAAAAAAGAAAGAGTGGTTTATTATAAACCATTAAAAAAAAAAAAAGGTTAACCTCAAGAGAAAGCTGTGAAACCAAAAAGATAAAAAAATCCTTAAGCTCCTTTTGCTTCATTTTTCATTTGTTGTGAATATTTACTGATTTTTCTAAAAACCAAAAAAAACTATTTTATGTTCCTTTTCTTTTAAACCATGGAACCGTTTACGAAAACTTCAAAATAACTTCAAACCCATGCGAATAGCTAAGAAATGATGGGCTGGAAATTATATGGAGCACTAGGGTTGTTTTATGCAAAACATGTGCATGAAACAGACAGGGTAGGGATTGGAAGGACTACCTTTCTTCTTTTTCTCCAAGCTTTCCTCGTCTTCTCCTTTCTTTTCCCTGTTATCGCTTCCAGCTTTCATTTTCTCTTGTTTCTTTGTATGCCGTTTTGTCTTGTTTTGTTTTTTGTTTCTTCCCTTTTTTTCTTGAAAAATCCCGGACTGCTCCTCCCTAAAATTTTTCTCCTTCCCCCTTTTATATTAAAACACCACCTTCTTCACCAAGCTTCCCCGTTTGTCCTATTCTTTTTTGCCCCACCACCTTTTGCTCATTACCAGCCTACTAACCTTGTATCTTTTTTTTTTGTTGCAAGTGTTGTCCTTCCTTGTCCCTTGCAGCAAATCAACTCATTTTTAGCAAATTGTCCCCTCCGTACATGCATGTCATGCACTCACGTGAAGGACACAAAATGGACCCCCCTTTTTTCCCTCTTCTAATTTCGGTTTGGACTTCCTAAAATATCCTAGTTTGGTGCCCTTCCGTTTCAGTCTTTAGCTACTTACATTGCTTCTCGTGAACAACCAAATGGCTCTATTTTTGTTATTAGCCTTTCCCTCCAAGGCCATGTTTAGGCTAGTTGTGATATAGGCTCCATAGGGAGCTTCTTTTCGGTTATTTCTTGGGCCATGTTTCGGACTAGGAAATGGTTTTTGTTTAAGCTCTTTATCAAGTTGTAAACGAGTTTGTTTAGGCCTCTAACGGGCCTTTAAAAAAAAACCACCCATTGGGCTTTGAATGGGCCGCTTTAAATTATGAGTTTTAGTTTCCATCTTAAGGCTTTATAAAATTGGTCGTGTAATGAATCTGACAAAACAAATATCTTGGATCACAGGTAAAAAAGAGCTCAAATCAATAATGTTAGATTATTTTGGATAAAATTTAGTGTTTATAAATATGTTTTAATGAATTGTGACAAGATGCTTCTCTATATTAAGTAAGTACTATTATTAGTATGACGATAATAATTAGCATTAGAAAAATTGTTGACCTAACTTATATACCACAATGATAAGATATTTGATGAGATTGTGAAAAGAGATGCATTGCTAATGAATAATGAAGAATTGGAGAAATAACGCAAAACATGATTTAAAAAATGATTTAAGAATGGTTTAAATAATTTGTAAGTTTAAGGTTCAAATTAATACTCTTACTTGTGACTTTACATTTCTATATGAGAATTACCAATGTATCATGTTCATTTTTCTAGGTTCAAGAACATGTTAGTGAAATTAATCCTTGTATCATTGAGCTTTCCCATGGCCCAAAACATATGGCAAAGTGTTAACAAGAATACTTTGTCAATGGTTACAAGTTTCATACATTAAACTACGAGCGAAGCTGATGAACAATGAATAACGCGTGAAAGGAAGTTGTTACAAATTGTTTATCGAAGATCATTATCAAAAGTGATTCTAAAGTAGTTATCTTATGATTAAACAAAATATATGAAAGGCCATGGAAGTACAATTGTCTTTTCAACAAGCTTTACAAAATGTATGCCATGATAAAGAATATCTCTTTTGTTCATGTTCTTAAAGAAAACTAATTATTTGCTAATCATCTTGCTAGTTTTGTTGTTTTTCAAAACACATATTTAGTAGCTTGGATTTAGTTATGTATCTCTCATTTTCTATTAATAAATCTTTTCAAGTTTAAAAAAAAAAAAAAAAACAATGATTTTGAATGTAACTTTTATGGTATCTTTGTAGATATCATCAAGTTGGAATATTTTAAGATTGGCAATAAGCTTGTACTACATTTATCTCTATCATGGCCTTATTGAAGTTAAATACAACTTAGTACTTGTCAATAATGAACCATTTGTGTTAGCTGAACAAGCTCAACAAGTGTACTATAATGTCTATCCATTTAAAAATGGAGTTCTTTAAGATTGGTGGACTATGTTCAAAACAAATGCTAGAAGTAGATTTGACTATAGTAATCATGATAGAGATATAATTGACTTTAACGAAGGGTTTTATTAAGAAATGGGAATGTTTAATATGAGAATTGTTACATGTTCAAAGGAATTTGATAATTCTATAGTTTTTGTTTATGGTGATTATAAAAGCTTAATTTATGAGAACAACATAATGAAGAAGAACAAGCACAAAAAGAAAATGAAGATGAACAAAAAGAAGAATATGAATATAAAGGTGACAAGGAAGAAGATGAAGAAGATACAGAATAAGATGATGAAAAAGATAAAGAAAATGATGAAAAAAATGAAGATATGGAGGAAGAAGATGATTAAGATGACATTCGATATTAAAAAATTATATGCATTTAATTGTATTATTTATGACTTTCTTTGAGATATAGTACAACTTGCTATTATTGTCATAACATATAGATCCGTGTACCTACTACTAGACATGGATGAAAAGGGAGTTGCCATCAATATTTTTTTGTCTAGGTGTAATTGGCCACCTGAAAACATATTTTAATTTATGAAAATAGATGTTAAGTTCAAAAGTTGGTTATGCATAGGGAAGGTTGTAACACCCCATAATGCCCATCCAAAGGATGGTACTAGTTTGATTTCAAATTATCTAAGCCTTGATCATTTTCATGATTTACCACATAATTTAATATTGAAAATCATTCTTAAAATTGTCCTAATAGTTTGGTAGCAATTTAAGATAATTCCCTCACCTCAAGAGTATTCAATAAGACTAGTGTCCCATTCTGAAGAGACACCGTCGTCGGATTTATTAAGTTTTATTCTAAAAAATTAGTAAAGTCTCTCAATAGTTTGGTATAACTTACTTTAAAATAGATCTTTCAATAGTTTGGTGAGATTTCATTGTAAAAAGATTTGTAAAAATTTTTGAGAATTTTATTAAGTCTCCCAATAGTTTGGTAGGACTTAATTTGGGAAGAAATCTTTCAATAGTTTAGAGGATAAAAAAATTATTTTTTTGAAAATTGATTTATGAAATTTTTCAATAGTTTGGTAGAATTCATGAATTTATTTAGCAGGGATTTCTATTTGAAAAAGATTTTTATTTTTTATTTATTAAAAAGATTTTTTTTATACATTTTTGAAAACCCATTTGAAAAGATCTTTTTCCTTGACTTATTTGAAAAGGGTTTATATATATATATATATATATATATATTTAAAAAGATCTCTTTTTTATTGAATCATTTTCCTTTTTTTACTTTCAAAAATGAAATGGCAGAAATAACATTATTTTTTAAAAATAAAACCAAAAAAATAATGTAAAATATAAAAAATAAAATGGGTTAAAAATAAAATAAAATAAAATGAAAAAAAAAATAAAAAAAAACTGAAAAAAAAAAAACTTACAATCGAGTCGAGTCAGAGCGTGGGTCAATGAGTCAACGCACGGATCCTAGATTGTTAAAACACTACCGTTTTAGTCTCGTATAAAAGAGCAATTCCTAGCCTTTCTTCTCAGAAAACCAACCCGCTCTTTCTCTAGACAAAGAAGCTCTGACTTCTCTTTAGGAAATCCCCAAAAACACCGCTGGAGATTCAACCGAAAACTAGAAATTCTACCAGTTTCTGGAAAGGTCATAAAAACTTCAATCAAAAAATTGAAAAACCCATCAATTTATGAAAATCTAACCAAAAACTGATCAAAAAATTCAATCGGTCATCGAAAAATTCATGTGTTCATCATGTTTATCCCAAAAACCCAAAAAACCCAAAATATTTTTTAAAAATTCCATAATTTTTCTAGATTCCTCAAATTCTGCCTAGATTCTTTCAAAATCCCTCTTAAACTCAGATCTAATCCCAGAAACCTAAATCAAAGCCTATAATTTTTCAAATGAACCCAGAATAAAAAATCAAAATCCAAAAACTATCATTCTGCCAGAAACTTTTCAAAACACTTTTTTTTCTTAAAAATTAACCATTTCCCCCCCTAAAATCCACCTTGTTTGTTCATTTGATCCTTGATTCAATTTATAGGCATCTTTAGGAATTAGACAGAATCCAACCCAGGGTTCAACCCTGGATTGGTTCTGTTCGAGCATGATTCTTGGCTAAATTTTTGATGAAACTAAAAGCCTTTGATTTGGCTTTGTTTTAGAGATCCATTGACCAAATCAATCCAAATCCGTTTCCTTGATCACCAGTAATTAAAGAAAAAAATAATACTATAATATATTACTATATTAATATACTATACTCTAATATAATATAATAATATAATATGATAAAATAATACTAATAATAATAAAAATAACCCTATTGACCTTGGATACATATGGGTGTCTATAGTTGCCCCTCTTTGCATATTTCTGTTAGATAAGGATGATGCAAAGACTTGAACACCCACTTTGTTTCAAGAGTCAAAGCAACAAATTGAAATGACCAAGATGAAACCATGGGTCTAAAGATAAAGTGACCAAGACCAAGTCAATATCTAAAATAAATGATCGGGACGAAATCATGGGTCATAAGAAATAATCTGAACTGAGCCAAGATCGGGTGATTAGGACAAAATTGTAAGTCAAAAATGAAATGATTAAGACCAAGTTGAGGTTAAAAATAAATGATCAGGATAAAATCATGAATCATAAGAAATGATTTGAACTAAACCAAGATCGGGTGAAAAATAAAGTTGAAAATTTCACTCTAAAACCAAAGATTCACAATTTGGACATCCAAAAATTTGTGCGTTTTGAAAGATCCCAATATTCCAAGTTTAACAAAACCGCAATAATGAAAGATTTGTAAGATTCTAAGTTTCACAAAAATACAAGATTCGTAATAATTTTTAGGTTCGCAAGAAAGAAAGATTAGCAAGACTCCAAGTTTCACAAATGTTTTAGATTCGTAAAGATGTAAGATTCGTAAAGATTTACAGGTTCATAAGAAAGAAAGATTCATAAGACTCTAAGTTTTGTAAAGGTTCTAGATTCATAAAGATGCAAGATTCACAAGGATTTTTCAGGTTTGTAAAAAAGAAAGATTCGCTAGACTCCAAGTTTCACAAAGGTTCTATATTCACAAAGAACATTCAGATTCACAAGAATGAAAGATTTTTAAGGTTTCAAGTCTCACAAAAGCTTCATAATAGAATTGAAGTAGTCAAAAAGATAAAGTGACTAAGATTGAGTCAAGATCAAAGATGAATGACTGGAACAATGCTGCGAGTCTAAAAATAACCTAACCTAAGTCGAGATAAAAAATGAGTGATAAGTGATGAGTGATGATGCAGTTATGCAAATGCATATCATATCTAGGATACAAATGTAAACACAATGTACCAATGCCATAAAATTTTAATTGTGGTAGCAAAGCTTTCAAGACTCCATCAGTCTTTTTTAGCTTCTCAATATTAATAATTTCAAACCAAATTTTGTTGGTTGATCTATGTCATTCTTCTTCTCTGGTCATAACTCATAAGTCATGAATTCATCATTGGGTCACCTTGTTTGCTCATTTGTAAATCATTTTCTCATGCTTTTTTTCATTTATCTCAACTTGGATTTCTTTCAAAAGAATGAAAAGTTCTTTATGAAACATATAATTCATTTATTTGTCATCCTTCAAATCAGTGACAGACATAATACATTCTTTTAGTTCATTCAAGGGATGTTCATTTAGTAAAAGATAAAAAGAATGGGTTTTTATTATTGAAAAAACCAAAGGTAAGGTCAAGAATGACTCAAGGGTAAACAAAGGTAGAATGCTAAGAAATATCCAAAATAATGATTGCCTAGACAATTTTGAACTCCAACTCATGATCATCCTTCAAAAATATCTTTCATTAATATCTTCAATCTTTAAGCTAATCATCATCCTCTTTCCAGAGACTTTCACATGAAATTATTTTTTTAAGTTTTCATTTTCACTTAAATTACCCTTTCGTGTTTTCAGTTTAAATCTTTTTTTTCTTTTTTTTTTTATTGTGCTTTTTTGTTTTTTGCTTTTTTTTTTCTTTTTTTACACCTTTTCCTCATTTTTTTCCTTTGTTGACACCTTGATCAAAGCTTCACACAATCCAATGACAAATCTATCCCAATTCAATTTATGATTCTCTAAATCAAGTATTCACATTTGATCAAAATAGACTTTTAAGGGACGTAACATAGGCTAGGGTAAAGGGTCCCAAAGAAAGGAAAAAAATAAGCCCAAATTGTATTTGAAGGGTCATCAAACCAATGATTATTTCTTCATGTAAGGCACTTTGACATTTTGCCTAATTAATTTTCTTTTTCTTCTTTTGTTTTCTTTTTCTCTTTAGGTGAAGTATATTGGCATTTTGCCCTATCAATTTTTTTTCTTTTTTCTTTTTTTTTTCTTTGTGGATGTTGGCATTTTACGCCCATTAATTTCTCTTTCATTTTTCATTTGTCAAAAAACTTGAGCACAAAAAGGCTTTGCCCCTAAGAATGAACAAATCTCTTAAACTTTGTCCCTAGTGTAGGGGTGATCCTTAGTTAGGTTTCTAAAAAAAAAATTTTAACAAGCTCAAATGGGAAAGTAAGAGATAATGTTATCTTTTGGAGGAAGAGAAATGACTATTTCTCATTTTGAATATGAATACTCTTAATGAAAAAATTTTATTGATTAAAAGCAGACTTATGAATAAGCAAAGATCATGCGTTCATCACTTTTAAAATTATTTCCCAGATTTATCTCTTTATTCAGTAGTCCCAACAATCTCAAATTTATCAATCATAACAGCATGAATGGTGTTTTCAAAGTCAAATCCTGAACTATTGTCACGACTATTTAACATTCATTATTTTTTAAAAAATAGGTAGAGAAAAAGGGTATGAGATGGTAAAAGTAAATGATGGGTATTCACATAAAAAAATATATCATATTTGTCATTTTTATTAAAATGATAAAAAATAAGATGAAATTCAAGTACGTGAAACAGATCTATATTCTCAAAAAATTTTAAGATGATAATTAATTCTAATTAGCCTTTCCAAAATCATACCTTAAGATGATTGGGCAAAGAGTCTTTATGGATATTCAGCTATCCTGATTCATTGAACCTCATCAAGCCTGCTCGAATCAAATTTTGTACCTTATGCTTGAAAGCAGGGTAAGTTTCTATGAAGTGACCCACATTCCCATTATGATAATCACATGTGGCATTAACATTGTACCATTTGGGATAAGGTGACTTCAATGGCTCTAAAAAGATCGATGATACTAGGTTATTCTTGACTAATTATAGAAATAGCTCAGTATAGGTTATAGGGATAATATCAATATAAGCTCTCTCTTGATTGTCCCTGGATCTTCTTAAACCACTCACTTGATTATTAGACCTTGGAATTGGTGTAATAATAGGATAAGCCTACATACAGGTGCTTGAAAAGCTGATTGAGGAGGACTTAGAGCAATATTATTCATAGTTGAGAGATAAAGCTGGTAAGGCATTTGCGCAACATTTTTGGTTGTTGGATAGTAAGCAGGATAAACATATGGTAGATATGGAGCATAACTTCTGGATTGTTGCCACTTAAAACTCATCACTTGGGCTTTATCCTCTTCACTCTTAAGCATCCACCTTTTTTAGCATTGTCGATCTTTTCCTTCTTAAACTTGCCTCTCTTGATGGCATTTTCAATAATCTCTCCTAAGATCACTATATTAACAAAGTTTTTTGTTATGTTCCTTATCATCTTTTCATAATAAGGTGATTTCAAAGTACTTACAAACAAAATCATTATTTTTTTCAATTAAGGGTGACTGAGCCTGAGCAATTATATCTCGCCACCTTTGGGCATATTCCTTAAAAGACTCATATTTTTTCCATACATTTTAACAAAAGGTGACAGAGGTTATATCTATGATGTGATGGTATTGGTTGATGAAGGATCGAGTCAAATCTTTCTATAACTTTATGCGAGTCCTGTCCAACTGAACATACCACCTTGTAGCGAACCTAGTTAAGCTATCCTGGAACACATGCATGAGTAGCTTCTCATTGCTAACATGAGCTACCATTTTATAACAATACATTATGATATACGTAATAGGGCACTTGGTACCGTTATACTTATCAAATTTTGGTACCTTAAATTTTGGAAGAATCACAACATCTAAAACCAGACAAAGGTTGGCATATCCATAGATCCATAAAAATCAAGGCCTTCAATAGCCCGTAATCTCTCTTCAATCATGCTTATAGCTTGGTCGATCTTAGAGTCTTCCAAGGATGTAGCCATCTGTAACTTCACTTATTTGGTCTCATTTATTTTAGGAATTTGGATAGGCTTATCTATCTTCTCAGCAATGACATGATTGGTATAGCTCTGAACATTCCCTTGGTTAAAGTTTGGGAATGTGGTTTATTGTTGATGAAAGCTTGGAGTGGTCTGAATTTGATGTGGGCTAAAACTTGAAGGATATAGTGACTTAGTATCTTCATGTGATATGTCTTCTTCTATTACCTTTCCTCTATTTTCCTTTTCTAGAGCTTTTAAAATTTTGTTCAATTTTCCTTCAAGTATCTTCTGAGTCATTTCTATTCTTTAAAGTCGGTTTACACTATCTTGCTCAATTTTTTAGCTTTAACCTAAGTGCAGTACCGGTATTGAGTTATCTTTGAACCTTGATTTCTTACAATTATGGTACAAATTTAGAATGATGCTTATAGAACTTTCAGATTATGTATGAGAATGAATGCAATGATGCATGAACGCATGCATACACAATAAAAAAAGGTTAGTAAGCATAATATATAATCTACATGTATGTTTATAAATATGCATAAAAAGAAAAAAAAATAAAAGAAGATAAGAGAATTGGTTAGTCACCTCAAAATAAAGAATAAAAACTATAAAGCAAATAAAATAACAACATGACCTTATATTTTAAGTTAACTATAAAGGGTGAAAAGACATGGCTCTAACTATGGTTGGGCTCTTAAAGTTAACTATATACGATTTGGATTACTTCTAAAAGGTTATCAAATTGTTCTTTACATCATTTTCCATTATAGATGAATAAGGCACCTCAATCCTCACCCATCATAGGCTACAAGTGAAAATGGTTCAATCTGAGTGGGAGTGTTTCGCAGGCCTATGCAAAGACATAAAATCTCATAAGGGCATAGGTACTTCACTCCTTCCTAAAGATAGAGCTCGAATAGAAGGCTTATGTTATGGACATGTAAATGAATAACAGATATATATAGTAAATAAATGAATAACTAAAACAAATATAAGAAAGAAAATAAATTTCAAGTTTATTAAGCAAAGCTTGGATAATAATGAATCATTTACTGGCTTGACTTTTGATGTCCCTAGTGAAGTCGCCAAACTATCATAACGTATAGATCTGTGGACCTACCACTAGACATGGATGAAAGGGGAGTCACCACCAATCTTTTTTAGTGTAAGTGTGATTGGTTACCTGAAACATATTCTGATATGTGAAAATAAATATTAGGTTTGGGAGTCAATTATGCATAGGAAAGATTGTACCAGTTTGATTTCAAATTCTACAAGCCTTGATCATTTTCATGATTTACCACATAATTTAATATTGAAAATCATTCTTAAAATTATCCCAATAGTTTGGTAGTAATTTAAGATAATTTTCTCACCTCAAGAGTATTTATGAAGACTAGTGTCCCACTCTAAAGAGGTTCCATTATTGAATTTATTAAAGTTTTATTCTAAAAAATTAGTAAAATCTCCCAATAGTTTGGTAAGTCTTACTTTAAAACAGATCTTCTAATAGTTTGGTGAGATTTCATTGTAAAAATATTTGTAAAATTTTTTTAGAATTTCATTAAGTCTCTAAATAGTTTGGTAGGACTTAATTTGGAAAGCAATCCTCCAATAGTTTAGAAGATAAAAAATTTATTTTTTTGAAAAATAATTTGTTGAATTTCCCAATAGTTTGATGGATTCTATGAAAATTCTCTAATAGTTTGGTAGAATTCATGAATTTATTTTACATGGATTTCTATTTGAAAAAGATTTTTATTTTTTATTTACTGAAAAGATTTTTTTTTTTATACATTTTTGAAAACTCATTTAAAAAGATCTTTTTCTTTGACTTATTTGAAAATGGTTTTTTTTTATATATATTTGAAAAGATATCCTTTTTATTGAATCATTTTTCTTTTTTTTTTACTTTAAAAAATGAAATGGCAAAAATCACATTATTTTTTAAAAATAAAACAAAAAAAATAATATAAAAAAATAAAATGGGTTAAAAATAAAATAAAATAAAATAAAATCAAAAATAAAAATAAAATGAAAAAAAAAAACCTACGATCGGGTTGGGTCAGAACGCAGGTCAGCACGTAAGTCAACGGGTCAGCACGCAGATCCTGGGTTACTAAAATGCTGCCATTTTGGCCTCATATAAAAGGACAATTCATAGCCTTTCTCTTCAGAAAGCCAACCCTCTTTCTCTCTTTAAATAGAAAAGCTCTGACTTCTCTCTAGAAAATCCTCAAGAACACCATCAGAGATTCAACTGAAAACTAAAAATTTTACCAATTTCTAGGAAGGTCATAGAAAAATTCAACCAGAAATTGGAAAACCCACCGGTTTTTGAAAATTTGATCAAAAATTGGTCAAAAAATTCATATGTTCATCGTGTTCATCCCAAAAACCCAGAAAACCCAAAAAATTTTCAGAAATTCCAAAATTTTTCTAGATTCCCCAAATTCTGCCTAGATTCTTTTGAAAATTCCCCTTAAACTTAGATATAATCCCAGAAACCTAAATCCAAGCCCAGAATTTTTCAAACGAACCCAGAATAAAAAATCAAAATCCAGAAATTCTCATTCTACCATAAACTTTTTAGAACACCCGTTTTCCCAAAAATTAATCATTTTCCCCCCAAAAATCCACCTTGTTCGTTTCTTTGATCCTTGATTCAATTTATAGGCATCTTTAGGAATTGAACAGAATCCAATCCCAGGGTTCAAGCCTGGATTGGTTATGTCCGAGCATGATTCTTGGCTAAATTTTTGGTAAAACTAAAAGCCTTTGATTTGGCTCTATTTTAAAGATCCATTGACCAAATCAATCCAAATCTATTTTCTTGATCACTGGTAATTAAGAAAAACAACAACAACAACAACAATAACAACAACAATAATAATAGTACTATAATATATTACTATATTAATATACTATAGTCTAATATAATATAATAATAAAATATAATAAAATAATACTAATAATAATAAAAATAACCCTGTTGGCCCTGGACACATATGGATGTCTACAATTATAAAACATTCTGATGATAGATGTTATTCATATATGTTGATATTATAATATGGGGAAGGATCAAGTTACATTAGTGTAAAACTAAAAAGTTTTACATCTTTTGTTAACTATTGGTTTCAATAGACCCAAAGGATGAAAAAAACAAGTGAAAAAGAGGAAAAAAATGGTTTAATCTTATCTTTTGTATCTATTGAAATCAATGGTTAAAAAAAGATGTAAAACTTTTTTTAAATTTTAACTTGATACCTCTTCTTATAATATATTTACATTATTATTTATATGTTATATTCTGTTTAATCTTCATTCATTATTGATATATGTTATATTTTGTAGTTATAATGCCTAAATAAAAAGTTTTTAATAAATCAAAATTTGATGGATCTAGATCTACATCTGATAGAAGACACTATTCAAATGTGCTAATCACCTTAACATTTTACCAATGCACTTTTAATGCAGACAACATCAAGTGGTTAAGCCTTCATTCATGGACCTTCTAGCACTAGAGCACTAATCTTTTGAGTCTTTGATCATTGAGACTCCAGCCATAAATCATCCAACACAAGATATCCCATCTAAAAGCACTAATTCTCTAACAACTTTAATGGTTTTAAGACCACTACACCTTGGTCTTCACGAAAATGAACTAGAAGGTCTAATTAATGTGTACTTATGCAGCAAATCCAAATGAAAGTATATTGATTACTTGATTGCAAAACAAGTATGTTGTTTATAAATTATTTATTTTGTTTGTTTAATTCAATTGAATAACTAATATTATTAGAATTAATAACTTGTATACAACATTTTCTTAAAACCCATAATCGTCTGAACAATTACGAGATTTATTAAAAATTACTATAATGGGGTGTGGCCAACCTGGAGAAAAGTTCATCCTAATGTGAAAATAGGCTTATGGGGGAAATTCTAGATAATTTTTTATTGTATATATTATAAATAAATTTTTATTTTATTTGCATTTACTTATTTGAAGATGGTAATAACACATTTTTTTTATTGATTAGGAAAAATTCTTGTTATCTTAAAAATATATGACTCTAGTGTATAAAAAATGGGAAGATACCTATAAAATAAAATTTAAAGACATATTGCAAACTGAAAGAAAAAAGGCTTTGAAATTTTTCGCATGGATAAAATAATAAAGTGCAAAGGTTACAATCAATTGCATTGGATTACAGTTGAAATTTAAGATAAGCTAATTGAAAAAGATTAGGGCACCAATACACAGCAGCAAAATCTAACAAA
Source organism: Durio zibethinus (assembly GCF_047325235.1). Lineage (NCBI taxonomy): Eukaryota > Viridiplantae > Streptophyta > Magnoliopsida > Malvales > Malvaceae > Durio > Durio zibethinus. The sequence continues at coordinate 9,966,411 of NC_143162.1, read as the reverse complement.
GTAAGAGAAATTAGGTTAACAAAAAAAAAAAGAAATAATCACAAAGCACACAAGTGGGTCATGTCTTATTTCTATTCATGCACAAAAATTTTAACTCTTAAATTGGTATATTTTTTATCGTTTATTATTTATAAACAGTAACTTTTTTTAAAAAATTGAATATAATCACAAAAGCTTAAATGACAACCTAAATATAAAGAACTTTTTGATTACATCCATAAACATTTAAAAAGATAAGATAATTTTATGGATAAAAAATCCAAAATTGTTAGTGTAAATGTAAATTACTTCATGTATGCGTCTTTTTAATATTTTATATTGTATGATATTTTTTTATACACTAACCAATTTGAAATATGCATTTACAAGAAAATTACACTTTTTTTTAAAATTAGAAATATGGTGAAGATAAATTAGTTGATCTAAAATTTGATCTGCAAGCCTTGTATCAAGTTATTATAGGGTTGCAAACCACTCACAGCCATGTGTATGGATTTAGGACTAAGTCATGTGCAGTGGACATATTTGGTGCCACCTTTCTTTTTACAGTCAGCTTAGGGTTTTATAACCTTTAATCCTAGTTTTAATTCATCTGGTGAAGTTGAAGATTCAAAAAGAAGTTGTCAAATGTGCAAAACAATAATAATAATAAAGAAAATGAGTTAATTACAAGTTTCAATCATTCAATCACAAGAGGAAATGACACTAAAAATTTTAATTCTAAGGGCACTAAACTTTTGGGGTTTCAAAAAGTGCTTTTAATTCTTTATTTTTATTTGTATCTTAATGACTCAACCAAACTCGTTGGTAAAAACTTTTGGGTTTATGAAACTCATATATGATTTTTGCTAAAATTTTAAATCGTGTCACCTTTGTGGTTTTTTTTTTTTTTCATATTTCATGTTATAATATCATATCTTGTTTTAAATTGAAAGATCTAAACAAAAGTAAACTTTTAAAGGCACTTTTAGCTAATAACTGTTACTCAAATTCTATTATTTAGTGTTCTTTTAGTGTCTCGCATGTTTTCTTTCTCATTTCTTGTAATTTCACCCTAAAACAAATATTCTCACTTTCAAATATTCTGCCTAAAACATATCCCTAAATTTTTTTGATGTAACTTTTTCAATCTCACCATTCTTTAAATTTTCTCCCTAAAACAAATCCTTTTCACTCTCACCAATCTCTATTGTTTCCCAATCTCACCTCTAATCTTTGCCACCACTATCACAATTGTTGTAACATTACTTCAATTTTCTCTACTACAGTTCGAATGAAGTTTTTGTCTAATCTAACTTAGGAATAAAGGCAAAAAACTCATAACATCTTGTAATTTATACTTGATCTTCAAATAGAGTTTTTATTGCATAGATTATATATGCTTCATCTTAAAAATAGCTTTGTTTACAAGTTCTTTAAATATTACTTATTTTTTAGCTTGAACTTATGAAACTGGAAAGAAGGAAATGTCATTTTATGAGCTTTGGTTATTATTGGTGTTAATGTAATTAAAGAGCACTATTTGTTACCTTTTTTTATATATTTTGGTGCAAAATACTCAAATAGTGTTTAGATTCTAAAAACATTTTGAATTTTCATTTTATATTTTCATTTTTTAGAAACCAGTTTTTACTGTCTATTTTTGTTTTTTAAGAAATGTGTTTGGTGGATTAAAACATTTAATCATTATAGTATATCTATTGTCTCTTATATATGATTTAAAATTTTCAATTTATTTACTAACATGATCAAAGTGTTGTAAAATAGTAAAAATAGATTTTCTCTAGAAAAAGACAAAAATAAGTTATGAATCAATAATTCAAGAAGTTGATAACTTTATAAAATAAAGTTATTTATGCTTGTTTTTAGTGCTTAATTGATTGATTTTTGCTTAGTTTTTAGTAAAATAATATTCTTTTTACTCCTAAATGGTATAATTTTCTGTTTTGTAGGTTTTTTTTTTAAGAAAAGAGTAAATATTAAAATTTCTTAATATTTTTTAATCAATCTTGATGATTTTTTAATGCATAAGAAGGAACCTTATGATATTCTTGAAAGTTTTTAATTTTCTTAGAAATCTTGAAGTTAAAGAATGAGAAAGAAGTTCAAGATTGGTTTTATGGAGTTATAGGAGAAAGGATGATGAACCTTGAAAGAAGAATGAAAAAAATTAATCCAAGATTTAAGTAGGTAATTTTGGCTATAATGAAGTTCAGAATTATAATTTCAAGTGATTGCAAATCCATGATAGCTTATTTAAGTACACATGCATGATATTACTAATATATGACATGGTATAAAGAGTTTTCTTATTGGTTAAGAAAGATGATGTGGCATGATGAGATGGCAATTCTAATTACTTTTCCTACTTGGATTTGAATTTCCTATATGGATTAAGATTTGGTATTCTTATTCCTACTTAGAGTAGGATTGCATGAAGCATTTAAATCCATTCTTTATGGGCGGCATTAATGAAGTGTTCTACATGGTTTAAAACTCTGATTTTTCTCCAAGAATTCAAACAAGTTGTGGACTACATGAAGGATACAAGATTGAGGCAATTTGAAACAACATTCATGAAGTTTATTTCATGTGGTCGAATGCACTTTTTTGGTAAGCAAGATTTAGTTTTGGTGTTATTTTATGCATGAGTTGAGTTGCTATATGATGGATATCATCTAAAAGTTAAGAATGGTTTATAAGATTTCTTGTTGAAGAGTTCTAGTTGGATTCAACTACAAGAGGTATTCTTGGATTCAAGAGTTCAAGTCCAACTAAAACACATGTGCAAGCTCTTTTCAAGATCTCTTGGCTAAACCTACCTAAGGTTTTCTTAGCCTATAAATTCATCATTAAGTCTTGAATAAAAGGTGTAAAGGGTTGGGTTGACAAACTAATTTATCAATGATTTTTAGGGTTTGTGTGTTCTAAGATTTCTTTAGTATTCAAGTTTTGGTTTTAAACTTTCATGTTCTTTTAATTTTCTAGTTTTCAAGATTACTTTATGCACATTATTTTTTAAGTTTTCAAGCAATCAAATTCTAGTTTTAAGTTTCTTTTCATTCAGTTTAGTGTTATTAGTTTAAAGATTGAATCTTTCTTTTTGGTTTTGGTTCTTTATACTTACAAGTTGTTTTATTTTGGTTTAATCCTTTTGGTTGTTGTTCTATTTTGGTTTAATTTATTCAATTGCAATTTAATCTTGGTTTAAAGGTTTTGATTATATTATTTAAAGCTGGATTTAATTTTGGTTTAAGCTTAAGTTGTTTAGATTGAATGTTTAGGATTAAATCTTGATTATTTGTTTAAGTTCTTGCATGTTCTATATGGTTTAGTTGTTAATTGATTTAAATTAGTTTCTAATATTGATTTTATTTTAGTTATTGCATATTTAGGGTTTGTTAATTTAGTTTAGGGTTTTTATATTGGGGTTGTAAGAAATTGCATGAGATTAGGGTTTAATATTTTTGGTTATTGTTTATTGGTTTGATTGTTTTGATTTATTTTGCTTTAATTGCTTGTTAAAGGTTAATTTAGGCTTATTGCATGATTTTGAAACTAAGTAGGGCTTTGATTTATGTTGGTTTTGTTAAATTGCATGTACTGCATGACAACTGAATTAGGGTTATATTCGAGTTTGTTTAATTGATTTCATAGCATTTAGCTTTTATTGTTTTGTTTATTATTGCATGTTAATTGATTGATTCAAATTCGATTTTATGTTTTGGTGTTTAATATTAGAAATATCAAAATTATTTGAAAAAAATAAAGGAAGACTTTTTTTAAAGAAAATTTTAAGTATCAATATAGCTTACTCAATACATATAAAAATTTTAAATAAAATGTGATTTTTATTGGCACTTTAAAATAGTTTTAAAAGTTTTTTACTCTTAATAGAAATTTAAAGAATCAAAAAAAAAAAATCATATTAGCAAGTATAAATGTAATTCTGGCATGTATGCACTATTGGTAGGTTTTGTAAAAATGAACTAGTTTTTACCATATTATGTAAAAATATCATATTATGTTGTGTATGTATGCACTATTGGTAGGTTTTGTAAAAATGAACTAGATATTTAATTATAGTATAATATAGTTGTATTGAGATCCGTTAATAAATGCAATAGGTTTGCAAATGCAATAATTGGCTTAAAACTTCAAAGGATTAATCCTATTCAAGGAAGGATTGATCCTCCATGACAAGGATCGACCCTCAAACAGGTTTGGAAATGCAATAATTGACTTAAAACTTAAAATGACCGATCTTATTAAGAGAATAGTTGATTTGCCATGACAAAGATCGATCCTAAAATGGGAATCAATCCCAAATTTTGCTTTTTTTTTTTAGTTTTAGCAACATAATTTTTCATCATTAAATTCTTTTTGTGACGAAAATGTAGCATAAAAATTAAAAAAAAAACACTTTTTAGCGACGAAAATTTCATCTCTAATAAGCACTAATAGTGAAATTCAAACTCCATTTCACAAAATTAATAATAAAAACATTAGTGATGGAATTTCCATCGCAAAAGACTATCAATGGTAGGATTTGTTTTACTTTTTGATTGCAAGAATAAAATAAAAATCTTATTAATGAAAATTCTATCACTAAAACTCATGAGCAACAAATTTATATTTTTTATGGAAATTGTTATTATCGATGGAATATTTGTTTTTAGTGATGAAAATTTTTATTGCTGATGTCATTAGTATTACCCAGAGGATAGGTTTTTATCGATGGAATATTATCAACGAAGTAGAGTATGTCATTAGATTTTTAGTGACGGAAACTCTGCCACTAATAATAAATTCGAATAATAAAAATATTATTAGAGATGAACAATTTTGTAAATAATTATCCATTTTTTTGTAATGATAGGTAGTTAGAGACTTTCTGCTTTACAACTATATTAATTGAAAAAATGCGGTTCAAAATATTTTCTTAATCTTTTTCTTAGTATAAGAAAAAGTCATTAATACGTAAATTATTAATTTCATAATTAATAATTTAAGACCATAACATTGTTCAAGACACAAAATCGTACAATTATATAAGAGTGAGCTGGTGTCTAAATTGAGCTATATATGTAAGTAGTGGATTGCAACAAAAGGGAGAAGATTGTATGCATAAGAAGATAAATAGTGCATTGTTTTGAAAGTTACATTGGCTTTACGTGTTTTGCAAAATTGGTAAGCCATATATGCATTGAGCTATCAAAACTTGACGAATTTATTCCTTTCTTAAGATTGGTGAATAACGTCAACATGTGTCAGCTTTCAATTAAGAAAAAAAGCAGTCTTATTTTTTTTAAAAAATGGCTTTCTCATTTCGGACCCATATTTAAAGTGCTAATTGCGTTTTATATATTCATAACTTGCGGGTGAGTGGCGACTGAGAATATTCACGAAAGCCATGACTTGCACAACTTTACAGCAAGCAAATATTCCAAGGGAGTTACTACTTATTTTAGATTTTAACTTAAAATTGCTACTTGGATTGTATATATTTATGTAGTACCTTAGCTGGTATCTACATCATATATAAATTTTTTAATTGAATTGATTTCACTAATCAAATGATATTAACTCAGTTGAAAATTTTACATAAATTAAAAAAAATTTAAGGATATTTATATTTTTATTAAAGTGAAGAGTCTTATAACTAACGAAATTATGATTACCCTCTATTGGAGTGGAGTTCATTTCCCTATATTTGATAGTAAATGAATCTACTATTTTGTACAAAAAATATATTTATTATTATTAAAAATAAAATCTTCATGATTTTAATAAAAGTTTCATTTAAAATAATGATAATTAATGACATTTTATATAGCGTAAACTTTTTTTTTTAATAGATTTTGGTAAACTGTAATATAGAAATGGAAATAAGATCGAATCGTATCTTATTCAAATATTTTCATAAATACTAAGGTTAAGCCATTTAATGCCGGGGACTGAGATTTCACAAATCCTTCCATTTTCATTTTTCTACATGAAAAAGAAAGAAAAAAAATAGAAAAAAAAAAATGAATGAAAGAAATCTGGAAAAGAATGCGAATGGGAGAGAAAAAAAAAGCTGAAAAAGAAAAAGAGAAAAGGTTATTACATCAAAGTGAGGGTCATTACCCTATAAAAAGTGACGGTTACTTTTCGAAGCTTTTCAAAGTGCATAAGAAGCGATTCTATCCATAAATTAAATTCAAATTGAAACTTCTGAAATATTAGTTTGCAGTTTGGAAATGGCGTCTCTTCGTTTGTTTACTTCTCTCCTATTGTTGTTGTTGTTTATATCAACATATAATGCTCAAAACGTCACTCTTTCTGTTTACTACGAAACTCTCTGCCCTTATTGTGCAGACTTCATAGTGAACCATCTGGTAAAGCTCTTTGACAAGGGACTCATTTCCATCGTCAACCTCAGGCTGGTTCCATGGGGCAACGCTGTTATGCAACGTGACGGTACCTTCGGTTGCCAGGTTCTTTTTCAAACCCTGAATCCTGTTTATATAATCTCTATCTCCATCAGAGTTCCTTTGTACATCTTAGTTTTCAACTCAATTCAAGCAAACCTCTAAATCTGTTTCCTTACAAGAAGTTGCAGGCTTGCAGCCTTTGTTCGGCTTTCGCCAATCTTGCTTTCTTTCTTTTTTCCCAGTTATGAATGACCAATCGGGTTTAATTCCAATGCTTGGGCATGGAGGTTGCCAGGTTGGGATCCAAAATTTTGACCATTTTGCTTTACATCCCCTTGCAGCATGGCCCAGATGAATGCCTTTTAAATGCTATCGAGGCTTGCACCATCACAATATATCCTAACTTGGTAAGCCCACTATTCTTCTAGGCCCAAGAAAACATGATCCATGTTACCCACAACATTCTTCATTACCATACCAAGTTAAAGCTGAAATGCATGTGCATTAATACAGCACCATTTTTTTTTCTGAAAGAAAAAAATTCTTTTTGTTGAAGGTGGCACTTGGTTTTTCCTGTGAATACATTGAATCCCAATGTTAAGATTGAAAATTTTCTTCTCATTTTCGTGAATCTTAGGCCAAGAGAACTGTAGAACATAGTTTGATCAGTTGACCTTGAAAATTGATGAATATAGAGTTTAGTGCAACTTTTGACTAATTTTAAATTCCAAACATCAAATTGTGGTCTCTATGAGACACTACCAATAGCATCCATCCTTTGACATATGGTTGATCCTTGAGTCTTGATTTATCTCGTAACTTTTCTTAATGCAGGAGTGGCATTTCAGATTTATTCTCTGCGTTGAGCGTCTGACCTTGGAGAACAAGCTGAATGAGTGGGTTAATTGTTTTGATATGACTCGCTTGGGCACTGTCCCCATTGATTGCTATAAAAGTGGATATGGAAATGTGGTGAGTTTCATTAGCTTGTTGTCTCTTTGATCTTTCATCTAATTTTTAATATTCATTGCGTGATAATTATGTTTACAGCTTGAAAAACAGTATGCTGCTGAAACTACTCAGCTTAATCCACCACATAAATTTGTCCCATGGGTGCTTGTTAACGGTCAACCTCTGCAGGAGGTCACTTAATTTCTAGCTTATGTATCTTTTGCTCTCCAATTTTTTCTCAATTTTATTGCTCTATTGTCTTCATAATGCTCTTTTTGTCAATACAGGACTTCAAGAATTTTGCTAGCTACGTCTGCAAGGCATACCAGGGCGAACGAGTGCCTGAGGCTTGCCAATCACTCCCACTACTCCCACTAACGAACAATTCTTTAAAAAAGGCAACTCTTAGTAATTCAGTTTGCTATGCTAAGAGAAAAACTAGAAAACCTTGATACCAGTTAAGAAAATTAGAGAATAACATTTTGTCGATTCCCTTATATGTAGGCATCGTTGCTGAATGCTGATACACCATATACAATCACATGGTTGCTGATTTATGGGATTCAGTTTGGCGTCTCCCTTCTTTAATTGAACAATAGCGATTGCTCTTGATTAAACAGTATAAAATAGAGCAGTACCATACGATTATATGATGGCTCTGAAATGTACATGAATACCACGCCTATCTAAAACTAACCTTTTCATCAAGTTCTGGTTGTGACGACAATCATTGCATCAGATTCTTTAGCTTTCTAGTAGGCCTGTTTAAATGAATTATGCTAATCAAAGTCATTGAGGGTGCTAACCAAAAAATGTATCATTTATATTTTATCTCCTACAATTATAAGTAAAATATAATGATTACGGGAAGAACTCGATAATTTACAAGGCATGGATTGTGTATTCTCACCTTCAGTGTATTTTTTTTTTTGTTTTTAGTACAGGGGGTGAGGAGAGGGGGTGGCTCGAAACCTAGCCCTCATGTCCCTTTAAGCTTTCCTTTGCCACTAGGCCACGAGGCAGGGGACTTCTCACCATCTGTTAGTAGTCCATGATTTTTGTGATTCTGCTTCTCATTAAATATGTTTGAGATCTGAGACTTGCTGCCTCTAGTTGGCACTGCACTGCAATTAATTTGGCGTGTCCCGAAATTGCAGCTGATAAGGTTGCATTTTGTAGTAAGCTTGTATGAAGTTATTAATGTATACACCTTTTGATTATTCAGAAGTAATATTTTATATTCACAAGTAAAGAAAGTTGACCATTCCAGAAAAAACTGCAGCAATTCAGCCAAAAGTTAAAAAGAAAAACTGCAGCAATTCTCCAGCTAAAATTGAAAGCAATCTTTTCTTCTCTATTGTTAAGTCCAAAGAAGAAGACATGTTTGAGCAGGATCATAGGGATCCAAGACCAAGGGCAAGTAGCCTGTGGAATTTAGTTTTTTATTTTTTGGGCATACTTGCTGTTGGATTATTATACGAACTTATGGCAGCAGAGTCAACCCTTTAGAAGGAACAAAAGTGTGCTCAACATCAGTTTGTGATACTGATATATGGATCTTCCTTCAGCATGAAGCGGGAGGATAACAATGCTTAAAATTTGAGGTGACCTTTTTAATATGCCAGTTTGCTAGCATATTTAGTCTATCAAATGAACCAGGCTGATTAAAAGAAGCTAATCAACAAATAGGCTATTTAAGTGAAATAGTATTTTTCAATAATTATACCTTTAAGTTGATTTTGAAGGTTAATAGTGGAAAGCTAAGAGAATGAAAATTAATCAAGAAGCCTAGGAGTTGAAAACATGGCTGCTAAGCCTAAGTTGATTTTGTTGTAGCTGCTAGTGTTTTTCAATAATGAACAATTTGATATTAGTACTTAAAAATGACTTAAGTTTTATCATTATTTTTTTACTTGCTTCCAGGCAAGATGGTTTGACAAAGAAAATAAACGACTTAAAGAAGCCTGATCTGCAAAAAAGAGAAGGGGGGGGGGGGGCACTGCGTTTTAATACCTAAGGAATTGTGGGACACCTATCATTTATAAGGAACCATTTAGATGTTTCAGTATTTATGACAGCTACATATAAAACCTTAGAAAATATGGGAACTTCATTGTTTTCAGTACTGACTGACTACCGAGTAATGGCTTCTTCTCAGTTTCTCTTCTTTCTTCTTCTTTCTCTGCTCGTCATCTTCATCTATCCATCTCATTCTTCTCCAGATAACAATGTCACCGAAGCTCAATCTGTCAAACCAAAGAAAGTTAATCTGTCTCTATATTATGAGTCTCTATGCCCATATTGCCGGAATTTCATTGTAAGTCAACTCGTGAAGGTCTTCAACACTGATCTTCTCAATATCATCAATCTTAGGCTTGTTCCCTGGGGCAACGCTGAAGTTGTAAAACCTAACAAGACCATCATTTGCCAGGTTTCACTTCCATTTTTCTATCTTATTTGTATTCATTTGAGTTTTGTCACTTCCCTTCAACCATTGCATCCGTATTTTGGCATATTACATGTCATCTTTGTTTTTATTATTTTGGTTTTGTAATTTTAACACCTTTTATTTCATTTATTTAATTATATGTATTTATTTTTATAAATCAAGCATGGTGAAGATGAATGCTACCTGAACACCATACATGCCTGCGCCATCAACATCTGGCCTGATTTGGTAAGTCAGCTTTCTCTTCCATATCATAAAGAGTGCTGAAATCCTTTTTTTAGCACATTAAGTAGAGTAGATTCTTGAAACTAATCATAAATGATTAATTAGTGCACAATTTTCTTAATTTCGTAGGAAATGAACTTTAATTACGGAACTGGTAATGAGATCTACTAGAAAAAAAAATCTAACTAAATTTATGCAGGTTTCAGGAGTAGGTGTATTCTTTACTTCATATTAATTCTCTATATTTAATATCACAGAGAATGCATTTCAACTTCATCTACTGTATTGAAAATCAAGGCCTTCACATCAAGAATGTTCAGCACTCTGACGGTGCAGATACATTGTGGAAAGCCTGCTCTGCCAGATGGGGTATGGACGAGAAACTTATCAAGAACTGCTATGACAGCGGATATGGAAGAAAGGTAAGCTACTTCTAATTGGAATTGAATTACACAATAGTTTTCTCGCCTTCTGTAGTTTTTAATTCCTTTCAATTTCCCAGCAACTGCATAAGCAATCTTCGAGGTAGTTGGCTTCTAGTCAATGATTGAATAAATATTAATAAAAAAAAGAAAAGAAAAGAAAGTTAAAAAAAAAAAATTAATACATGTACTTCTTATTTGAATAATTAAAATTAATAAAAAAAAATTTCTAATAACTATTGTTTGGATAAAAAATAAAAAAAAAATGATTCATTATAATAAATTTTTCAATTATAACATTTCATTGCCTATAATTTTAGAACACTTCAAGATCATAATATATTTCATATTTTATATGGTCTCATAATTATTGTTATATCAGTGATTTTTAATCAAGTAAAATAAAAATATATTTTACAAACATGCATTGATAGATTTTTTGGTTATTATCAAAATTTCAACACACTATTACTTTGGGGATGTATTCATATAAAATTTATTAAATATAAAAAATATAATCACATAAAAACATTACATCTCAAAACCTAAAAAATATATCTATTCATATTCAATCATTCATCAAAATCAAATCATCAAAAAATTATAAAAAAATTTTATATTGGAAGAAAAATCTGACTCTTACTTGAACAAAGAGATTATTTTGAAAAAATTACGAAAAAAATTGTGATGTAATTAGATTTTTTTTTACTAAGTTTTTAATATTAATAAAAAGATTGATATAATAATTTTTTTTATAAAAATAAATTTTTTTTAACTTTTCTTTTTTTTAATTTTTTCCTCAAATTGAGCTATTTAAAAAGTGAAGATTACAAAAAAATCAAAATTTATTGAGTTTTCACTCATTTTCTTTCTTTTAAATTAAAAGATTATTCAAACAAAAAAAAAGATTTTTCTGTTTCCATTACTTTCATTTATTTTTCTTTTCTTTCCTTCCCTTCTCCTCAATCCAATTATAGTGTTAATGCATTCGGTTGTGTTTACTGTAAGTGTAACAATGATTTTTAAATTTCCATTTCTTCTTTCTATAGTTCAACGTATGCAGCCATATTATGTTGGTTTTTCTACTGACATCAAATGCAAATTGAAATGCAGCTTTTACTGCAGTACGCTACGGAAACAAATAATCTCCATCCAAAACATTTATATGTTCCCTGGGTGACAGTGAATAATCAACCTCTTTATGATGTTAGCCACTCATCTCTCTGTTCATCGTTATCAACACCTTTGTTTCTCTCTCTGACCATCTAAATACTTGGGGTGCAGAAATACGAAAACTTTATAACCTATGTCTGCAATGCTTACAAAGACAAAGCTCTGGCAAAGGCCTGCATGTCAAATTCTCCCAAAGCAGCTGAAGACAAAAGTTCAATCTCTCCTGTCTGCTACCCAGACTCAGCTTCGTTCATTCCAGCTGAGACTTAATTGTTGCAGTGGAGGAAAACAGAGGCACCAGTATAAATTCACATAGTAGTAGGATCAGGATGGACCATTTTAACTTTTTAACTTCTACATTATTTATGCAGGAATGAGATTACAATTTGGACTACTAGCATAATATATCCTCCTGGTTATTATTGTTTATGATTAACGCTTGAAGATTTATCCTCTTATTTGATAATCTTGCTAGGTTTAAAGCTGAAGACTAAAATGGAGATCTTATAAATGAGTTTCATCTTAAGGTTCTTGGTTGCCATCAAATTTCAACAGCATTTAAGAGAGAAATTTGATTCATTATCAACAAAAAGCAACCTTCTACTGCATTTCTTCAACAAGGGAATGGCTGCAATGGCCGCGTCCAACCTCTTACACACATTGGTAAAGTGAAAAAGGCTCTAAGAATCAAAATAATCTATCACATAAAAAGATCAAACATTTAGGAACGAAAAATGCTTGGATAGAAGCATTAGAAACACATAATATTACATATTTGGTTACATATCTCAATCAAGAGAAAGTATGTGAAATGGCTACTAGGAATTTATCATCTTCCATAGGCTATCACAAGCATCAAAAGCAGTCACCTTTGATGGGTCACATTCAAACTTCTCTACCACCTTTTTATCTCTATCCACTATATCTGTGACAAATTTGAATCAAGGAGAATCTGAAAAAATCAACATAAAAACAACTTTGAATATGAAAAAAAACCTGACAGATGAAGTTAGATGAAGAGGAAAATAATATTTTTATCAGAAGGATACGGCCTGAGATTCTGGATTGGTCTTCCAAGACTGGAATAATATTAGTTATAGAAGCATACATGGAAAGCTTCCTCCTGCAAGATCAAGGTGTAATGATTCATCTTCATACGCTGGACACCAACTCAGCAAAAGATAACTTGGGAAAGTATAGCTTCATAGCCATTACAACACATTTTTGGAATAAGAAAATATTGTTGAACATAGCAAAAGATCCAGGTTCCTCAAAAAACAGTTGACTGACAAATCCCAGGATACTACAGATGTTATTTCAGATAACCTTTGTTAACCACATTCAGAACAGAAAGCAACCCTGTGAACAACGCTCATATACATGGAAATCAAAGTCCAGAAATTCAAGTCAAGATCTTTCTGTTAGTTGTCCAAGAAACATATTCATGCTAGCATGTTTCCCCCGTTTTCAGGACATAAACATCAGAATTCAGAAAATATAAAAATGATCAAGCATCATTTGCTACACAAATAGGAGTTCATAAACTTACTGTTCTTTGAGCTTATCTTGCTCAAATTTCCTCAGCATTTTCTTCCGCTCTTCAATAGAAGCCCTCTGGCGCTCCAGCTCAGTTATCTCATTACTAGTAGCTGTGTTCTTTTAGAAGAAATTTAACAGATAAATAAATAAATCAAACACCATAAAACCAAAACCTCAAAAAAAAAAAACAAAAAAAAACTCCGACAAAAACATATACTTATCTAAGCTCCTCCTTAAGCCCACGTTCTTTTTCAAGTTCCTCTTGCAATTCCTTCTGCAGATACTCCATTTCAGCTCCATCGGCAACTTCAGACTTTGCCTGCTCTGTTTTCTTTTTGCAAGCTTCGATCTTTTCTTCATATTCTGCATTTAAAAAATAAGGAAAAAGATCTTCCTTTATTTTCTTTTCTTTTTAATTTCTGAAAAAAAAAAAAAGTAGAAAAGAGAGACCTTGAAGCAACCGATAAACCTCTTTGGAATCAGAGTCGCAATGCGAGTGGAGATCGTTCAGGTGCTGAAAACACTGCGTTAAGTTGATAATGTCCCTTTGGTCCTTTAAAACCCCCACCAGATCGTCGCTATAAGATATCAGCTTCTCCACATCGATCATTCTCGAGGATTCCCCCATTTTCTAGGGTTTTTTCTTCAAATTTGAGCTCCTAAAAGAAAGACGAATTAATGACAAAGAGTAGGTAAAACAGAGTTTTGAAAGCGTTTTCAAAAGCAAAAGGAAGGCCTTCGGATCAAATGAGGGGCAACAAAACATTTGCTGTTGCTAGCCAGCAGCGGAAGGAGGAGAGATTGAGAGGGTGTTGAGAAGTAAAATTTGAATTAAATTCGGAACAATAAATTTAGGATAAATTAAGTTAATGAATTCGGCAACTACATGGGAGTCGATATGTCCGAGTGGTTAAGGAGACAGACTCGAAATCTGTTGGGCATTGCCTGCGCAGGTTCGAATCCTGCTGTCGACGTTTTACCAGTAGACAAACAACTAACTTGCAATTAGAGAAAGTGGAAACTTTTCTATAATAAAAATGTAGAAATCTTGTATTCATTTGTTTTATGGTTTTCACAATTTTTACAATTTCAACATAAATAATCCTTCTGCTGTTTGTATTTTCATACAAGTACTAAAAAAAATTAAGCTCTAATTTCTCCAGGAGGAAACTCTGACTAGCATAATTCCTCTCCACTCCAAGGTTAATTCATTTCCACAATTCCCTCCAATGCACACCTCATATGCATTTTCCCTTCCTCTCACTATTTCTTTAGCTTCCATTAATCTCTGTGTGCTAACCTTCAAACCTTCCAATCTGGTACCTGCCTGGAAATGGCAACTTTCATTTATCTCCTTCCACTTTTGGAACCAAGCTTGGCTACAGATATTGGGTCCTACAAACAGACACTCCATAGCCATTCTTGCTTGGACGAGCTGCTTTGGGAAGTTGGATTGCATTGATTCTAAAACAGCTTGGTAGTGCATCAATTGCCAATCAAAGAATGTCCCATATCCTGAAAAATCTTTCTGTTTTTCACAAGCATCTCCATCACCGAATGTTATAATTCCCCTGTTTCTTATAATGTAGTTGTCAGAACTTTGCAATAGTTCTTTAGCTGCGTTTAGAAACTCATTTACGTGCTTCCTGCTCTTGGCTTTTCCCATGTGTGGCAGTCCCACCATGCAATTGAAGGCCAACCATTCTCTAGCGCCACCTCGTTTCTTCATTTTCTTGAGCTCTTTCTTCAACTCTTCTATTCCCATTTCCTCCACTTTTATCATTAGGCCAAAAGACCTGGCATGGTCACAAAGTTGCCTTTTTGTGTCCTCAAACCTCCATGGACAACAAGCGAAGTCTTCCTCTCCCCATCTTATTGATGTCAGTCTCAATGTCTTGTGTTGCCATGCCATGGCCTCAATCATTGGAGGCCACTGAATCCCCTCTCCGAAGTCAAAATCCACGATGTGTAACATGTCTGCATCATTGGGCATGGCTTCCAGGATTGCTGAATTAGCAGCAAAATGAGCAAACCTTCCATATGGGAACATCTGATAGAAAGCCCAGAAGGCTGTCTCAAAGTTCTTGCTAGACTCTTGCATTAGATAATCGCTTTGATTTTGAATCTCTTGAGATAAATTGAATGCAATCCGTTCCCAAGTTTCACCAACTGGACTACCTTTCTCACTGACACACTTCAGGATCACCTCTGCAAGGTCTTTCTGGTTCTTCTCTGTAGCTTCTCCATAAGCCTTGAGTAGATGAAATATGCTCAACTGATTATCAATTTCCATGGCTTCTCCAGGCATGTTAAGTGATGATCGCATTGATGTCATATCAGTGGATGCCTCATTAGACCTTATGGATGGACTAGGACTCCATACATATTGCCTTTGAGAGGACAATGGCTGTGACAACGGAAAACTTTCTTCGCTCTCATCCAAACAGTTATATAGATCCTCAATCCCGTCAGTCAACATAGATTCAAGCCCCTCAAAGGGGACTGAAAAATCCTCCGATGGCACTGTGACCTGAAGCTGATCATCACAGGCTGGATATGGGAAAATCTCACTGGAGAACATTGTAGAGAAATGGGAAATTGAGGAAATCTCAGAGGAATCCTTTCTGGTAGTGAATGAAGAAGAGAATTCACAAACGTCAAAAGGGACACCCATATTGAGGCTATAGGGCTCGAACTGATCAATAGTTGAATTGGCGAAACTATGGAATGGCCATGAAGGGGGAAAATTTTCTGATTGCATCATCTTTTGATGATAGTTTACAGGATAATAAAACTTTGTTTTGCCTTGAGTTTTGACTGCCAGTTTAATTTGTGAGTATACATAAAGCAGATATAGATGTAGGAATATAAAGCAGATATAGATGTAGGAATATAAAGCAGATATAGATGTAGGGATATCTCGGTATGAATAAGACAATTAAATGGAAATTAGATTAAGCAAAAGAACTTCCAATCACTCTCACCCGATTTCTTAAGAGTTTTATTCCATCAAGGTTCCCTGTTGGGTCGTCTTCCTTTCTTGGCAGCTTCACAGAGTTGCTATTGCATGAAATTTTTATTTATTTAATGCATAGCTTACGAATTTTTTAATGAAGATAATATTATTTAGGCAAACTATTCATTCATTTCCAAGGTAAATGCCTTCCACTTAATGAGAAAGATATATAGCCTTTAATAAAAAATATATATATCAATAAAGAAGTAATGCCCATTGGCTTCTTGCTAGATAAACAAATTCCTTGTAATCATCCACATATTTTATTTGAATTTAAGGAAGAACAAGCGGATAAAATTACCAGGTTGCATGAGAAATTGGAAAATTCCTGACTACGTCGCTTTCAGTAAATTATAAAGGTTAGATTACTCGTCAAAGTCGTTCTTTTCGGTGTCTGATTACACTTCCAAATATTATTATTCTCTACCTTTCTTTTACTCATTCATCAGCCAATATTCATTCCAAAAAGTGTTTTTGATAGTATCAAACAACATGTTTTATTAATGTCACGATTTATATGAGAATAAACAATCTAAAAAATACCATTTTAATCATCTAAACAATCAAAATGTTGTTGAAGTTGAATAGCATGCAGTTTCTGAATATTGATCATTTGAGTAAATGTAATAATTAATAATAATAGTGTAGTAATAATTAATCATAAAGGTACAAATTAAGCAAAGAGTTTTACGCAACTACATGAAAAACATGCTATCAATATCTTGATTCTTGTCCTCTTTTGATTTGATAAACTTTACTTTCTGGTTAAGTATTGTCATTGTATCTGTATCAAATTAATGTTTTAAGATATATATGGCATGCATGCAGATCATAATCCATGCTTTTGTTTTTTCAGTCGCAAATAAATATATATAACACCATTATATTGTATGGTTCAGGAGACTGGAAATTCAGCCAGATAACCAATACCAGAATTAATGAAGCTATATATGCCTATACCTCGTTATTATTATTTTAGTAATCGTCTGTTTCTTCTGCCAACATTTTTTTATTACAGAAAACCTTTGACTAATTCATTAACCTAGCCTTGAATTTGACACCCGTATTTAAATCCATGTCTAATTCCTTGTCCTATCGTTTTTCCTGGTCGTATCCATGGCTCAATCTCAGTCATCTTCATTCTTTCAGAGGCCGGCCGGCCCCTGTAAGTTTCCTTCTCGGTAATAACAAAATTAATTATGAAGAACATCATGCAAAACCATTATTAGTCAATAAGAAAGAAAGTACTTCTCTTTTCTAACATGCTCACCAAAGAAGGGAAGGTGTAGCTGAGGTCGAAATCGGGACTGGGAGGGGATTCTTGTCTTGTTGGATGCTGGGTTAGGGGTTGAGAATTGCAGCTTATTGGAAGGGGACTGGAGAAGGACAGGAGGAGAAGAAACATTGAGAAAAGTTATAGTTGTTACTGGAGGAGTAAAGGAAGGGTTGCCGTGTGAAAACAGTGCAAAGTCTGGGATGCCCAATATGTAATAGGGCAATATTGTAATTTACGTGAATGCTATTTTATATATTTATTACAAGATATATGATTTACTTGATAAAATTTACTTATGTAAACACTTAAATCAATTATCTTTTTATATAAAACATAAGATAATTCTTATTTTATGTAATTTATTAATTAAATAAATGTATTTAAAAAAAATTAATTACCCAAATTCCTATTATTGTGATTTCAAACTTTAAAATTTCAAAAAACATTTTTTTGTTAATAAATTTTCTTATAATCTCTTTTTAAACACCTTTAAAATTTGAAAACTACACAATATGACTTATTATTTTTTTTAAATCAATACATTACTTAATAAAATTTGCCACGTGGAGTACGTATAGCTTTTTTAAATGACACCTATAGGATAAAGCTTAATAAATTTGTTTACTTGAACATTTATGTGGGCACAAGGTCGATGGTTTTGATATTTTTTTTAAAAATGAATTTTCATAATATCTAGATATATTTCTTTTAAATTAAAATATATCATTTAGATATATGACCTCTAACAATTAAGATATATGATCTCTTTTTAAATTTAAATATATCTCAAACAATCAATATATATTTTTTTTAAAATTTAAAAAATTTAAATATAATTTTTATTTTTATAAATTCTGTTGTAAACTTTAAAATATCAAATGTCACTTATTTCATTATTTTAACTGCATGGATGCTATCTTACACCTCAATGAAGTATCATGTGCTGAATTTTTCCAATTACTCATTCAGTCTGTTGATCAACTACACATACCTATGGTGGTAGTTGTACTTGCATTAAATGAAGTATCATCTTTCTCTCTCTCATTCATTACCAGTTGCATATATTCTTTTGTGATTTTGAGAAACTAATACTTTGATTCTTGATGAATGTTTAATTGGTTGGAATAAATGTTAACTACAAAACACCCAATTTGAAGCTCTGAGTTTACTCTTGAAAATGATCTATATGGCAAAAGTTCTTTTACCAATTTTTGTTTTGCTTGATCAGTAAAACTACTAACTTGTGGTATTTCTACACTACAATGGCCTTTTTCTAGTTCTTACTTTCAAGAATAATAGGTCTTGCATTAAGCTAGGGAAATTGGAGCTTGAAAACTAACCATCCTATCGGATACAACAAAAGCTTTATTAGGTAAATATGAATGGAAATTATATTGGCAAGATTTAAATACTGCATTTTTGTTTAATCAGACTAACCTAATATCTTTCTGCCTTTATAACTAGAAGTAGGAATTAAGGTAAAAATGCCACTTGCTTTTGTTTATTAAAAATATTAATCTATATAAATTGACAAGTATATCTATAATCTACTTTGTCATTGAACTTTATTATCTTATTAATAGCTTAACATTGAGATGGAGATGCGAAGTTTTTTTCCTATAAGACCTTTCAAGACAATTTATCTCTTGTAAGATATTAGCTTTCCAAAATAATTGATCCAAACAAGTCATTTTCTTATTCATTATCATTAAGCTCATTATCCACGGGTGGTCTAGACTCTTTTGTTATCTTTGCCATCCCAAATGCATCTTGACCTCAGGTTTTGACTGAAACAACACCTTCTTCACT
The DNA here is from genome assembly GCF_047325235.1 of Durio zibethinus. Classification (NCBI taxonomy): domain Eukaryota; kingdom Viridiplantae; phylum Streptophyta; class Magnoliopsida; order Malvales; family Malvaceae; genus Durio; species Durio zibethinus. The sequence continues at coordinate 9,947,135 of NC_143162.1, read as the reverse complement.
ACAAGTAATCTTTTCCTCAATCAATCCACTCCAACAAGCCATGCAAACTTTATCTCAAATACGGGGCAATATTTAGTTCCCAAGTATTGAGGGCGAAAATGATGTTATGACCAAAGCAATCCAAGCTTTTCTAAGTAGTAATTTTAACCTTTCCTTCATCTTCATCTTTAAAACCCTATCATCCTTGTCATAACATATAGATCCATAAATATATAACTAGACTTAATAAATGGAGTCACCACCAATCTTTTTTAACTATGTGTGATTTGTCACTTAATGAATATATCCTTTTAAGGAGCTCCTAAGCTTGATTAAGGATTCCTAAAAGAATATGTTTTAGTCTACTAATTAGAACAGGGTTCAGAAATTCAATTACATATGAGAAAAGTTATAGCACCCCCACATGCCCAACCAAAGAATAGTACCATTTTATTTTAAATTATCCTAAGATCTTAATTCTAATGGTTTTAAATTTTAACATTTAAATATTAGAAATAATTTTAAAGATTTTTCATCAATTTGGTAGAATTCTTAAAATTTTTACCTCAAAAGTATTCAAAAATCCTATTTGTTTTCTTGAAGAGGCTCCGTCATTAAAAAAATATTTAATAATTTTTTTGTTTGATTTTTTATTGAAAATATATCTAATTATTCCATCATTGGGCCAAATTAGAAATATCTTCTCACCTAGAAATTTTTTAGATAATCAACCCTTTACGATTACTAAAAATTTCATTCTCGAAATTTATTTGTATTTTTTTATTTTTATTTCTAAATTTTTCATCATTTAGGTCAATTTAAAATTTTTTTTATTTCTAAATTTTTCACCATTTAGGTCTATTCAGAAATCTCTTTTTTTCTATTTTTGGAAAGAAAATAATATGACAATTATTTTTTCTTTTTTTTTTCTCAAATTTCTCCTTCCCCTTCTCTCTCCTCTTCTATTTTCCTTGTTCTCTTTCTAAACCTTGATGAACTCAATGCCATTTTCTGGGATTCCTCGCCAGAATTTGGGAATATCATCAAAAATTAAAATTTTTGCCGAAAACTTCAAATATTGTCGAAATCTTCATCGAAATCTAAAAAAATTCATCGAAATCTATAAATTTTCTAGATTTTTCCAAAAAAAATCTTTAAATTTTTTTTTTTATTTTGCTAATCTTTGTTCCTTCTACTGTATCATTTTTTGGCTATCCCCATGTATGTCTTTGTGTGTCTCTCTAATCTGTGTGTTTTGAGACTTGATTAGGGTTTGTATTTATAGGGTTCTGATCCAAAAAATCCTAATCTAGAAAGGAATACTAATTTCCTTTGAATTTCAACCTTAAACCCAACTCAAACTTTACAATCCAATTCAAACAATTTCACACAAATTCAACCACCTTTTTTTTTTTAGTTTTTTCCCTTTTATTTATTATTATTATTTATTTTCTTTCAATTAACAACACCAGGTAGAACCCCAAATAAATTGAGGGTGTCTACAGCTAACCCTCTTTGTACATTTTTTGTGAAATAGGAATTGTGCAAAAACGTGAACAACCTAATCAAGAATCAACTCGACACCTCCTCTCTTTTTTTTTAGCATACTCAAACTTTTGGAATAACATAAAAATTCTTCTAAACAGAGGCTCTACAACTTTTGAGAAATAAATAAACCTCCTTCAAATAGAGGCTCACGACTTTTAAAAAAAAAAAAAAAGCTCCCTCAAACACAGGTTCAATGACTTTGAAAAGTAAATAAGGCTCCCCTAAATAAAAGCTCAACAATTTAAAAAATAAATAAATAAAGCTCTTCTAAGCAGAGGCTCAACAACTTTGAAAAAAATAAATAAAGCTCATTTAAACAAAGGCTCAATGACTTTGAAAAACAAATAAATCTCCTCTAAATACAGGTTTAACAACTTTAAAAAATAAATAAAGCTTCTCTAAGCAGAGGCTTAACAACTTTGAAAAATAAATGAAGCTCTTCTAAACAGAGGCTTAACAACTTTAAAAAAATAAATAAATAAAGCCCATCTAACAATAACTTTGAAAAATAAATAAATAAAGCTCCTTTAACAACTTTTGAAAAATAAATAAAACTCCTCTAAGCAAAGGCTTAATAACTTTGAAAAATAAATGAGACTCCTTTAAATAGAGGCTCAACAACTTTAAAAAATAAAAAAAGCTCATTTAAATAGAGGCTCAATGACTTTGAAAAATAAATAAAGCACATCTAAGTAGAAGCTCAATGATTTTGAAAAATAAATAAGACTCATCTAAACATAGGCTCAACAACTTTAAAAAAAAAAATAAAGCTCCTCTAACAACTTTTGAAAAATAAATAAAGCTCCTCTAAGCAAAGGCTCAACAACTTTGAAAAATAAATAAAGCTCATCGACAATCATGTCTAAAGGTCTTATAGATTATCAAAAAAAATTATAGAAAATTATGCCTGGAGGTTTTACAAATTATTTTTAAAATAAAAGAATGCTCCTTTGAGTAAAGGCTTCACAACTTTTATAATTGTTTTTCTTGAAACATCCTTTTTCAAAGATCAGAACCTTACTTCAAAGGTCTTTTTTTTTTTTTCAAATGAGAATTTGAAATTCTTTCATTGGAAAGTCTTTATCTTTATCTTTTCCATGTGAGATCTTGAAATATCCTTATTCCTAGATTCATGCACTAGACATTCTCAAATGCAATGTATGCTATGCACTAAACATTTAGAAATGCAATGCATGCTATGCAAATGTCAAGTTTTCCTCTAAAAGTTCAAAATCTTTTGTCATGAAAATTCTTAATTTTTCATTAAAGTTAAAACTTTGTAAAGAATATCATGATAATGATGCAAATGCTTTCTTAACGATGCAAATACAAAAGTCTAAATTCTCACAATGCTACAGATGCCATATTCTAAATAATGATTCAAATGTTTACTGTATGATGCAAGTGTATAGCCAACCAAATTACATACATGTATTACAGATGTTACTAACATTAATGTCATGAAATTCTAATTAATTGTGGTAATATGGTTCTCAAGACTCCACCATCTCTCATTTTCTTTTTTAGCACCTTAACACTAGCCATTTCAAAATAAATTCTATCAATCGATCCACATTATTTTTATCACTTGATCACAACTCATAAGCTTCTCAGCACTAGTAATTTCAGAACAAATTTTATCCATTGATCCACATTATTTTCATCATTTGATCACAACTCACAAGCTTCTCACCATTAGCAATTTTAGAATAAATTTCATCCACTAATCCACATTATTTCTATCATTTGATCACAACTCATAGGCTTCTCAGCACTAGCAATTTTAGAACAAATTTTATCCACTGATCCATATTATTTTCATTATTTGACCACAACTTACAAGTTATATCGGCCAATCCATCACCATATTCATCACTTGGTCACACCATGTATCCTTTCAAATCATCTTTTCAGGTTTCTGTTATCTTTTCATTTTTTACCTTTTATCATCCTGGATTTCTTTTGAAAGGAATACAAGAATCTTTTATGAACATTATCAATCATTCATTATCATTTCAAATCATGATAAATATAGTGCAATCATACATTTTCTTGATTTATTCTCAAGATGCAAAAATAAGAAAACACAAGGTGAATTGGGGAAAAAGTAATCAATGAGGAGTGAGTCTGGTACAAAAATAAATGGGCAAAGGAACAAATTCAAAGCATGTCATTAGTGATGCTATTGATTGGTGTAACAATGTCCAAACAATGAATACTTAGATAATTCTTATCATTAATCTAGAATTCTTTTTCAAAAACTCATTCCATTGACTTTCAAAATCATATTGAGCTTATTGAACTTTGCCCCAACTTTGAGGGATCTTCAAATGTCTTTGATCTTTCATATATTAGAACTATCCATCTAACTCTTAGCTCAGAGGTTTTTTTACCCAAATTGCTCTTTAAGGTTTTCAATTTGAGTCTTCTTTTTCTCCTCTTTACATTTTTTTCATTTTTTTATTTTTTATTTTTATTTTTTTTTCTTTTTCATTTCTTATTTTTTCATTTTTTCATTTTTTTTCTCATTTTTTTCATCCATGATTGATATTTCTCATACATCAATCTCTAAAATAACATAGCATGATTCTATTATTCCACCATAAATATGCCTTAGCCTAACATATGATCATTTAATTCAACCATTCACATTTAATCAAAATGAACTTTTAAAGGTTGTAATGTAGGTTATGGTAAGGGGTCATGAAAGAAACGAATAAAATAGGCTAAAAACACATGTTTAAAGGGTTCAAAATCAAAAGATCATTTCTTATCATTTGATGCAACTTAGCATTTTGCCCCATTTCACATTATTTCACTACTTTTCTTTTTTCGTTCATCTTATTCCTTATAAAAGGATTCTTATTGCTTTACCCCAAACTTGTTTATGGCATTAATTTTTTTTTTTTGTAAAAAAGTTTTTCCTTCTTTTTTTTTTTTTACTTTATTTTTTAGCATATTCTTCTCAAAATTTTCCTCCAAATATGGAAGGTGATCTTTGATTGAAGTTGTTGGATTATAGGGTCCAACAATCTCCCTTAGAGACTCGGTATGTCGATTCATCTGTGTGGGATATCCCATGATGGATCAGATTTCGATGTATGGTAACCCAACCTGTCGAGGCCTAATGGATGAGATATCCCATGAAGGCTTTACGAAGCCTCTCATGTCTACCTGTCACTTAGTACGAGACTCTGCACTACTAAAAGAGAATGAGGAAATAAAGTTACACATTCACTATCAGCTATAGCTTTTGGTGTAGTGGTAAGTGCTTGATCCTGAAAATTGATATCAGAGCAAGGTTATAGGTTCAAGTCCCCTAGGTGTCGCTAGAGGGGAGATTGTTAGATTATGGGGTCCAGCGGTCTCCCTTAGGGACTCGGTATGCCGATTCATCTAGGTGGAGTATCTCATGGTGGATCAGATTTCGATGTATGACAACCCAACCTATCAAGGCCTAATGGGTAAGGTATCCCATTAAAGCTTTGTGAAGCCCTTTATGTCCACATATCGCTTAGTACGAGGCTCTATGCTACCAAAAGAGAATAAGAAAATAGAGTTACACCTTCACTCTCAGCTATAGCTTTTGGTATAGTAGTAAGCGCTTGATCCTGAAAATGAATTGTTGGCCTTGAATTGATCTTTATTTTGAAATGACAAAACATTAAAGCTAAATAAACTTGATCAAGATTTTGAAAAATATTTATTTAGTACATGTTCTTAAGTTTTATTTTTGGTACTAAATAAATAATATGATTTTCAAAGCTTAAACAAACCTTGCTTTGTTTTCATATTTCTTAAACCAAACTTACTTTTGAAGATTATTTATTTGAGCTTAAATGAAAGTCCAATTGTTGTTTTTAAAGTGAACTTATTCATTTTGGACTTAAAACAATTTTGACAATATTGGTTTTGAGAAATATATTAACTTAAAAAAGCTATTTTACAAGAACATAGTTTTCCAACATTGAATTTGTTTTATTTTTTTGTATTAATTCACAAAGTTTTAATATTTGAATTTTAAATGGTTGGAAATCTCTTTGAGTCTACTTTCTAATGGATCAAACAAAATCAAAATCCAAATTTTCTAAGAAAAGATTTTGAATTTTTACTAGACACTCTGCAATTGTCAAAAAAACTACACAATGGGTAACTTTGAAAATTCACTATAATTCGTACACAGTGAATAAGGTGATAAACTTTATATGGATAGAAATCCCTTTAAGTCTAGTTTCTAAATCTTCAAATGATTTGTAATTTAGATTTTTATAACTCAAGTTATGATCAAATTAGTGAGTTGAGTACAAAACAGGAAACTACCGCCCAACATGGATATGATCGATCCCTCTATAAGGGATAGATTGGTTTTCAACCAGAATGCCCCAGGACTGAATTTTCAGAAAAGGGATCGATCCCCCCATATAGAGGATCAATCGGTTAGGTAATTTTCAAGTGAAAAATGGTTCAAAACATGAACCAATCAATCTCCTCATGGATGGGATCGATTGGTTCTTGCCCAGAATGCTCCAACGACTATTTTTTCATGCTTTCAACGGGTATTTCTTCACTCCAAGCTTCCCCAACGGTTAGTTCATCAATTTCTCTATAAAGGTAGCACTCTAACGCACTAAGAAGATAGAGGAATCAAGAGAGCAAGAGTCAAGAAGCAATATTTTCATTCTCTTAAATAATCAAGAGTTTTTAGAGCTTCAAAGTCTATATCTTTGTATTTATTGTATCCAAATTATTTTTGTTGTTCATTCATCATTCTCTTGTATATACATTTGTGTACTTCAACTTAGCAAACACCCAACCTTTGTGAGGTTCTTAGAGTTTGTAAAACACTTCATTTTTTTGTTTTGTGAGTTTGTAAGCTTAAGGGGGAGGATAACCCTTAAGAGTATATTGTGTTGAGTTTGTAAAGCTTAGAGAAGCTTAGCTGTAATCTTCAACACTTATAGTGGAATGAACTCCTTGGCAAGAGAGGCTAAAGGGGAGGACGTAGGTGCCTAAAGAAGGATCGAACCTCTATAAATCACAATGTTATTTTCTCTATCTCTATCTCTTATTTACTTTCAATTATTGTGTTTAATTATTTAGCAAAATTTATTCTTATTGAATATTGTTTTTGAAAACTTCATTAAAACCAATTCACCCCCTCTTGGTTTATTCTAAATCTTTGAGCTAACAAAAGTTTTTTAGAAAAAAAAATCATAATAAGCTTAACAAGGGTAGCAATTGATGGTTTTATGAATGGTAAAAGAAATACGATCATTTTTCATCTCAAATGTGAATGCTTTCCTTAAAAATTATCTATTGAACAAAAAAAAACTCATGGATCTTTATAAAAGACTGCATATCTTTAAAACATATCTATTTCACATCGACTAGTAGCTTACTTCTTTTGCTTAAATAGTCTCCATAGATTAAACTTTATCAATATGAATGAGTTTCCAAAATTAAATCCCAAAATTATTGTTATCATGGTCTAAACATTCATCATTTGGAATTTGAGAATGGGAATAGAAAGATATGAGAAATAACAAAGCATGGAATAATGGTTTGGACGAAAAAGAAAATGTAATGAAATGCATCAACTTGCCTTTTATTAAAATGATAACAAATAAAATCTTATTGCATAAAAGAAATCCTAATATTACTCTAAAAGAAATCTCAAAATGATAGGCAACTTCAATTCGCCTTACACCCTTGTCCTTTTCAAAATTATGCCCAATGTGATCAGGTGAAGGGTTTTTATTGATATCTAGCCCTCTGATTCATTAAAGCTCACCAAACTTTTTTGGATCAGACTCATTCTTGATCTTCACTTAGAGCATTAACATTGTCATTGGATAATGGATTGCCACTAACATTAGATGTTGTCATCCTTCCTGTATCAAAGTTTATCATTTCGTCCTTGATCAATTGTTGCACTTTATACTTTAGGACAATGTAATTTTCAGTGGAATGATCAGCAATTTTATAGTGGTAATCATAGTGGGCTATAGATCATATCACTTGAGATAGAGTGGCTTGAGTGGCTCTAGATGGTTAGGGACAATCAAGTGGTTGTTGTAGAGCTTTCAATATAATTTTGTATAAGTAATGAGGATTGGGTCAAATATGAGTCTTTCTCGAGTAATTTATAGCTCTCATGAACCACTTATTGGGTTAGTAAGATGAATTTGAGGTCCGAAAATAGAAGGTTGAGTGTTAGGACTATACATAGCAGTTTAGGGTCTGAAAGTAAGATGATATATTGGTGGGTAAGATTGCTATGGGGTAGGCTGATATAAGTAGGATGAGGTATTATTCATTGTAGGGTAATATAGAAAATAAGCTTATGGTGAATAAGGTTATAACCCTTGAACTATTGTTTATCAAAGCTCATAACTTGAGCTTTAATCTCTTTCTTCTTTGCTATCTTCTTAGTTTCCCTTTTTCCAACTTACCATTCTTAATGGCATTCTCAATGATTTCACTTTAAGATCACCATGTCAGTGAAATTTTTTGTTGCATTCCCTATCATCTTTCCATAATAAAAAGATTTTAAAATGCTAACAAACAATACTATAGTCTTTTTCTCAGTTAAAAGAGGTTGAACTTGAGTAGCTTTATCCGTCCACCTCTGAACATACTCCTTGAATGATTTAATTACCTTTTTTTTTATATTCTATAAAAAAAAGCGATTAGGAACTAAATCTATGATATGTCGATACTGACTAATAAAGTCATAAGTTATATCACTCCAAGACTGAATGTAAGTCCTATCCAACTAAACATGCCACCTAGTAGCAGAGCTAGTAAGGTTATCTTGAAATACATACATTAATAGCTTCTTATTATTAGCATGGGTAGCTATCTTCTGGCAATACATGGTAATGTAAATCTTTGAGTAATTTGTACCATTATATTTCTCAAGCTCTAATACTTTAAACTTCAAAGAAATAATGACATTTGGGATAAAACAAAGCCCAGTAGCACCCACAGAACCATAAAAACCAACTTTTTCTATTGCTCTTAACCTTTCCTCGAGCATATATATCTTCTTATCAGTTATGAGTCCCCTAGCGACTCATCCCTTTTTGGTTTTAATTCTTTTTTATATCATCTAAATCAGAGACCTAGATTGGTTCCATGCCTTCTTAGTAAAGACTTAATTTATATAATTTTGGTAATGCCCTGGATTTAAAGTTGATGGGATTTTGATGTATATATACCTTACAGGGTATATAAATTGTTGTAGTGGAGCATCTTGTGTGGACTAGGCTTGATAGGGTCCAAAACTAGGAGGGTACAGAGGGTTACTCACTTCTTGTGATGGATTGTCCTGTTGGCTAGTATTTTTCTTTATCTCTTTCCCGTTATTTAACTTGTTCAATGCATCCAAAATCTTATTCAACTCTCTTTCAAGCTTCTCTGGAGCTCTTTCTATTTTCTCAAGATGATTAAAATTTTCTTGTTCCATTTGCCTAGCTAGAGCTTTTTATTGTATTGGTGAGTTGATCGTGTGAGGTTCTTGCTTGGTGAAACTATCCTTAAACCTTAAGTATCACAATTACATTATCAGAAATACTATGCTTTATGTTTGGTATTTTAATGCATGAATGGAATGTACTAATATTTGCCACATAACTATCATTGATTACAAAAATCTTAATTCAAAACTTTATTTAACAAAATTTCAAAACTACATCCTAACAAAGCCAAAATAACACTTTAAATTCATAAACATCAACATTACTCTAATGCCTCCTTATAAATTTTCTAGCTTACTAGTAATGATCTTGTGCCTCATCTAGAAAGTCAAGCAATTGTTACCCATAAGCTCCTACTGGTTGCATCACAACCTTCAAATCTTTCACTTCTTCTTTCATTTATAATGCTTTGTTTACAATAGTGTATAGTTGATGAACAAGTGCCTTAGATATTTTTGTTTTTTCATGCACATGCCCTTTCATAGCTCACTCTGTTTAGCATGTTTCTTGCATTCATTAGTCAAGGTTTCTACATGTGCTATGTGCTGATCCATATTCTTTTGTAGCATTTGGCTATGTCTATGCACCCTAGTAGTAGCCTTCTATCCTTTTTCCACCCTTGCTCTTAATAGTTCATTTTTTTAAGAGTCGGGCAAGCTTGGGTGTGACTGATGAATATGTCTTATCTATATCATTGAATAAGACTTTCCACTGATCTTTTTGCTCAGTGAGGTTTTGGATTTTCTGTTCTTACAACTTTAAACTTTCTTTCATTTCTACCTTTAATCGCTTATTTTCTTGCTCTAGCTCATCTTTGTTAATTTGGAGTTTCCTTTTAGCCATTTCCACTTTGAGTAAGGGATATTGAAGAATCAGCTTTGAAGAATGGTCAACTATTTGTTCTCAAGGAAGCACAAAGTCCTTGCCCCTCCTTATATGCCACACAATAAATTTTGGGGTGAAATCAAAAGTAAGCCTCTCCTGGTTAATCCTGATGGTTTATTTCCATGCCTTTTTTATCATTCAATCATTTCATACACCTTTTTTTAAGTGAAAAAAATTCCTACTGGTTAAGTCTATAGGTTTCTAGAATAAATTGCTCACATGCAGATTGTCTTTTTACCAAAGTTGGGGCATAAGTAACAACCCCCTATAAGACCAATAAGAAAACCCAAGGTTGATTATCACAACTATATAACACTGTATCATAACACATCGAAGGTGCTCTATAAATTATCCTTTGGCTATCAAGCACACGAAAATGTAAAACCCATTATTCTTTCAACTTTGCTTTAGGCCATGTGCTGCAACAAAACTCCTTGAGTAGAATACTAGAATGAATGTATGGTTTGCGAAACTTGCTTTCTTCACACTCAATATGACTTTTCATCCATATATAAAGTAGTTGTAAGCACCCATTAAATCAACATTTACCATTTATGAGACAATAATTCAAGGAACGAATGGTTTCTACTAAAATGGTTACTGCTGTATTGACTTTGTATTCTAACTAATCGATAAAGTCTATTGCTGTGACATCAACATATCCAATGACTTTTGGAAAGATTGCCAATCCATATAAGGCTATAACCATTGCCACTAATCCCTGATCATCACCCAAATGCCTTTGGATGAAGTCTTGGAAAAAATTCCATATGATAGCCTTACTTTCACCTTTTGTCTTGACACGTGCATCAACTTGAGGTAAGCTAAGTCCAAGTATTGGCATAAGCTTCTTATGATAACCCACTTTATTTGACCAATAAATCTTATCTAGGTTTGATAAATCAAAGCAGAGTAAAACCATGTACTCTTCAATTGTGGGTACCATATCTATTTCATTAAGGACAAAGCATCTATAAAAAGGATCTTAAAACTAAATGATGGCTCTAATCAAATTATTATCCACATTCACTTGAATCAGTAAAGCTATGTCTCCATATTTATGCTTAAATACCTCTTGCCTTGTTTTACTCATGCATCCCTAAACATTACTTAGGTTAGCCAAGTTATTTTGTTGGAGATCAAAATGAGCTCTCTCAGGCAATGATAAGATAAAACCTTTAAGCAAGCAATTATCCTATTTTCTTTAACCTTCCTCTGACTTGATTTTCAACTGATGAGCAAATTCATAATAAACTAATGTAGACTTTGATTGCATTTGGCTTTCCATGGATGTAGGTGTGAGATTTCGTTTATCAATAACTGACATATGGTAAATATTCTCTATATGAAATGATGCAAATGACAATGTTAAACATGACCATGAAAATGATGCATAGAATTATATGCTAATGCAAGCACTAATTGAAATGATGCAAATGCACAAAGTCAAATAAACACAATGTTTATATCACAAATTATTCCTTCTTGTATCCTAATTTTAGGGTACATTTATCAATGGGTAGGAATGGCTATATCTTAAAGCTAGCCTTTGAAGTGTAGATTATATATAAGGTTAAGTGATTTTGATCACTCAAGATTTTTAAATTGTTCCTTACATCATTGTCCATCACATACTAGTAAGACATTCCAATCCTCACCCATCACAGGCTACCAATAAAAAAGAGTATTTTGCTAGCCATTACAGAGATTATTATTTCACGAGAGCGTAGATACTTTGCTCCTTCATAAAAGGGATGACAACCTGGATATAGAGCTCATGTAATGCAAATACATGTGAAAGTGTGTGTGAAGGAACATATAATTTTTCACCCCATAAATCAAATGAGAAACAAAAAAAAAAGTTGGTAAACAAATAATTACAATTTAAAATCATTAGCTCAAAGGATACGATAAATTTAAATTTCATGGCCTGACTCTCTATGGCTGATCCCTAGTGGGGTCGTTAAACTATCATAACATATAGATCCATAAATTTATAACTAGACTTAACAAGAAGAGTCATCACCAATCTTTTTTAACTAGGTATGATTAGCCACCTAATGAATCTATCCTTTTAAGAAACTTCTAAGCTTGACTAAAAGTCCTTAAAAGAATATGTTCTGGTCTATTAATCAAAATAGGGTTTGAGAGTTCGGTTACATATAAGGAAGGTTATAGCACCCCCACATGCACCTCCGAAATATGGTACCATTTTGTTTTAAATTATCCTAACGTCTTGATTCTAATGGTCTTAAATTTTAATGTTTAAATATTGAAAATAACTTTTAAGATTTCTCCATCAATCGATATAATTCTTAAAAATATTTTCTCACCTTAAAAGAATTCAAGAATCTTATTTGTTTTCTTGAAGAGGCTCCATCATCAAAAAAAGATTTAATCATTTTTTATTTTTTATTGAAAATATTTTAAGTATTTCACCATTTGGGCCAAATTAGAAATATCTTCTCACGTAGAAATTTCTTAGATAATCAACCATTTACGATTACTAAGAATTTCATCCTTGGAATTTATTTTTCTATTTTACAAGTTTTATTTCTAAATTTTCCATCATTTAGGCCAATTTAGAATTTTTTTTTATTTCAAAATTTTTCACCATTTGGGTCTATTTAGAAATTCTTTTTTTTTTCTTTGAAAAGAAAATAATATGACAATTATATTTTTGAAGTTTCATTTAAATTCTTCCACCATTTGGGACAAATTTAAAGAAATTTCTCACCTAGAGATTTCTTAAAAAATTTACCATTTGAAATTTCTAAAAATATCATCATTGGATAATTGTCAAATATTTTGAACCATAAAAATTTATTTGGAAAAGAATAAAATTACTTTTAATGCAATTTCATCTAAAGTATTCTACCATTTGAACAAATTTAAAGAAATTTTTCACGTAGAGATTTCTTAAAAAATTTACCATTTGAATTTTCTAAAAATCTTGACATTAGGTAATTAGTATTTTATTTCAAAATTTATGAAAATTTGTGTTTTTTTTCCTTTTTGAATTAAAAAATATTTATTATTGTTATTAAAATTTTATCTAAATATTTCTTCCATTTGAGATAAATTTAGAAAAAAAATTTCACTTAGGAATTTTGTAAAAATTTACCATTTGAAATTTTCAAAAAATTTCATCATTGGATAATTATTATTTATTCTAAAAAAATATTTTATTTTATTTATTTTTTTAAAATTTATCATACAAAAATACTTTAAAAATAAATAAAATAACTAACAAGTAAAAAAACACCAAATAGAATCGACTTGGCTCGACAGCTGAAATGGCTCAGCTGCAAACACAAATAGCAGCTCCAGAGATGCGACTTGGCAGCTCAGTGTAGCTTGGCTCGACTAAAGAGTTTGACTAAAATGCAAGTCAAAAATAGGTCAACGCTACGAGTCAGACCTTCAGGCAATAAAACACATGGATCCTGAGCTGAGCTAAATGCTAAAATGGCATCAGTTCAGTGGGCTATAAAAGGCAAAAAAAATCATTTTTTCTTCATATTTCTCCTTCTCCCTCTCTCTCCTCTCTTTTTTTTTGTTCTCTCTCTAAACCCCAACGAACTCCCGTGCTGTTTTCTGGGATTCTTTGCCAAAATTAGGAATATTGCTGAAAAATTTGCCAAAAATTAGAATTTTTTCCAGAAACTTCAAATATTGTTGAAATCTTCACTAGAATATGGAAAATTTTATTCGAATTTAGAAATTCTTCAAATTTTTCCAAAAAAAAAACTTAAATTTTTTTTTTTATTTTGGTAATCTTTATTCCTTCTGCTGTATCTTTTTTTTTTTTTGCCTATCTCCGTGTATCTCTCTATGTGTCTCTTTGATTTGTGTGTTTAAAGGCTTGATTAGGGCCTGTATTTATAGGGTTTTGATCTAAAAAGCCCTAATCCAGAAAGGAATCCCAATTTTCTTTCCAACCTTAAACCCAACTCAAACTTTACAATCCAATTTAAACAATTTCACACAAATTCAACCACCTTTTTTTCTTTTTTTCCCTTTTTATTTTTTATTATTATTTATTTTCTTTCAATTAACATCGCCAAGTAGAACCCTGGACAGATTGGGGAGTCTTAACATATAGATTGATAAATCTATAGCCAGACTTAACAAATGGAGTCACCACCAATCTTTTTTTCCTATGTGTGATTAGCCACTAATGAATCTATCTTTTTAAGGAACTTCTAAGCTTGACTTAGGGTCCCTAAAAGAACAGGGTCTAGTCTACTAATCAGAACACGGTTCGAGAGTTTGGCTACATATGGAGAAGGTTATGACACTCTCACATGTCCATCCAAAGGATAGTATTATTTTATTTTAAATTATCCTAAGGTCTCAATGCTAATGGTCTTAAATTTTAATGTTCAATATTGAAAATAACTTTTAAGATTCTCCATCAATCTAGTAGAATTCTTAAAAATATTTTCTAACCTCAAGAGTATTCAAAAATCTCATTTATTTTCTTGAAGCATCATTGAAAAAAGGTTTAATCAGTATTTATTTTGGTTTTTTTCTTGAAAATATATCTAATTATTCTACCATTTGGGTCAAATTAGAAATTTCTTTTTATCTAGAAATTTCTTAAATAATCATCCATTTATGATTACTACGAATTTCATCAGCAAAATTTATTTTTTATTTTACAAGTGTTATTTCTAAATTTTTTACTATTTGCGCCAATTTAGAAATTTTCTTTTTGATTTGTAAATTTTTCACCATTTGGGTCTATTTAGAAATTCTTATTTTTTTTGGAAAGAAAATAATATGACAATTATTTTTTTGAAGTTTCATTTAAATTCTTCCACAATTTGGGATAAATTTAAAGAAATTTCTAATATAGAGATTTATTAGGAAATTTATCATTTGAAATTTCTAAGAATCTCATCCTTGGATAATTGTCAAATATTTTTAACAAAAATTTTTTATTTTAGAAAAGAATACAATTACTTTTGTTGAAATTTCATCTAAATTATTCCATCATTTGGAGCAAATTTAGAGAAATTTCTCACCTAAAGATTTCTTAGAAAATTTACCATTTAAAATTTCTAAGAATCTCATCTTTAAGTAATTCATATTTAATTCCAAAATTTTTATTAATATTTTTATTTTCTATTTTTTTAAAAATTAATATAAATATTTATTATTATTATTATTATTGAAGCTTTTTCTAAATTATTCTACCATTTAGGATAAATTTAGAAAGAATTTCTTACTTAGGAGTTTTATAGAAATTTATCATTTGAAATTTCTAAAAATTTCATCATTGGATAATTAGTATTTAGTCTAAAAACATATTTTATTTTATTTTTTTATTTTTTATTTTTCTTAAAATTTAATCATGCAAAAAATACTAAAAACAAATAAATAAATAGAATAAATAAAATACCAAAATAGGAACATAGCTCGACTATTAGATGGCTTGGCTGCAGGAAGAATAGATGGCTGAAGTGGCTTGAGACGTAGCTCAGCTAAGCTATAACCTAGGGCTAGGACGTGGGTCGAAAAATGAGTCAGTGCTCGAGTCAGATCAACCCAAAGGAAAACATGTGAATCATTAACCCTTTTCATCCTCAAAACGATGCCGTTTTGATTGGCTATAAAAACTAAAATTTAGTCTTTTTGGGCTAGACTTCACTTCTACTCTCTTTCTTTCTTCCTTCATTTTTCTCTTCCTCTCTCTTTAGAACCTTCAAGAACACCTATTGAATCTTCACTAGATTCTGAAAATTTTCACTGGAATTTAGGTTGGTTCATTGGAAGTTAGTCAAAAGTTCATCGATTTTTGAAAATTTATCATAGAAAATTGGGAAACACAATGAAAACTGAAAATCTTATCGAAAAGTTGCTGGAATCTTCAAAAGTCATCGAAAAATTTAACCAGATTTCAAAAATTTTTTAGAAAATTTCCAAAAGAAACTTATTTTTATCTAGAAATTTCCTTAAAATTTTTCACACTTTCAGACTACTTTCTAGCTATTTCTTCTTTTCTCTTTGTGTACTCTCTTTGATTTTTCTTTCTGTCTCTGATTTTGTGTGTTTCTGTGTGTGATGTAGGTTTATATTTATAGGGTTTTGATCCAAAGAACCCTAATCTGGATAGAAATCTCAATTTCTTTTAAACTTCAACTTCAAACCTCAAATTTAACTCAAACTCAAACAAACAACTTTAATCAAACTCAACCATCTATTTTTTTTCATTTTTTTATTATTTTTATTAACAAAAAAAATCTAGTACATCCCCAAACAGATTAGAGTGCCCACAACTGTCCCTCTTTGTACATTTTCTATGAAAAAGAAATTATACAAATATGTAGACAACCCAATCAAGAATCAACTCAATACCTTTTCTTTTAAAGCATACTCAGACTTCTTGAATAACATAAAAACTCTTTTAAACAGAGGTTCCACAACTTTTGAGAAATAAATAAAGCTCCTCTAATCAGAAACTCAACAATTTTGAAAAATAAATAAAACTGCCTTAAGCAGAGGCTAAACGACTTTAAAAAATAAATAAGGCTCCTCTAAGTAAAAGCTCAATGACCTTGAAAAATAAATAAGGCTTTTCTAAACAAAGGCTCAGTGACTTTGAAAAATATATAAGGCTCCTCTAAATATAGGCTCAATGACTTTGAAAAATAAATAAGGCTTTTCTAAACAGAGGTTGAATGACTTTGAAAAAGTAAATAAACGTCTTTTAAACAAAAGCTCAATTACTTTAAAAAAATAAATAAGGCTCCTCTAAGCAAAGGCTCAACAACTTTAGAAAAGCAAATAAAGCTCCTCTAAATAGAGGCTCAATGACTTTAAAAAAAATCAATAAGGTTCCTTTCAACAGAGACTCAACAACTTTAAAAAATAAAGCTCCTAGACAATTATATCCAAAGGAGTCATAGATCATGTCATAAGAAATTTTAGGAGATTATGCTTGGAGGTCTTACAAATCATTCATAATATTAGGAAATATCCTTTTTCAAGGATCAAAATCTTACCTCAAAGATTTTTTTTTTTCAAATGAGAAGTTGAAAGTATTTCATTAGAAAGTTTTCATACATATCTTCTCCATATGGAATCTTGAAATATCCTTGCTTCATGCACTCAACATTCTCACATGTAATGAATGTTGTGCACTAAACATTCAGAAATGCAATGCATGTTATGCAAATGTCAAGCTTTCTTCCAAAAGTTCAAAATCTCTTGTCATAAAAATTCTCAATATTTCATCAAAGTCAAAACTTTGTAAAAAATATCACAATAATGATGCAAATGCTTTTTTAATGATGCAAATGCATCAGTCTAGATTCTCACAATACTACAGATGTCATATTTAAATCATGATTCATATGTTCATTGCATGACACAAGTGCATAGCCAAACCAAAGTTTTAAATATTCTCTAAACAATAATGCAAACGCAATGAATGTAATGCGGATGTCATTGTCATGAAATTCTAATTAAATGTGATAACATGGTTTTCAAGACCCCATAATCTCATTTTTTTTTCCTTTTTTAGCTTCTCAGCACTAACTATTTTAAAACAAGTTCCATCAATTGATCCTTATTATTTTCATCACTTGATCACAATTCACAGCTTCTTAGCACTAGCAATTTTAGAACAAATTTCATTCGTTGATCTATATTATTTCCATCACAACTCATAGCTTCCCAAAACTAGCCATTTTAGGATAAATTTTGTCAACTGATCTACATTATATCCATTATTTGATCATAACTCATAAGTTACATTGACCAATCCATCACCATTTCATCAATTGGTTACACCATGTGTCCTTTCAAATCATTTTTCAGGTTTTTACTATCTTTTCATTTTTTTTGCCTCTATCATCCTAGATTTCTTTTCAAAGGAATACAAGAATCTTTTATGAACATTATCACTTATTCATTATCATTTCAAATCATGATAAATATAATGCAATCATACATTTTCTCTATTTATTCTAGAAATGAAAAAATAAAAGAGCATAAAGTAATTTAAGAGAAGGGTAATCAATGAGGAGTGAGTTTGGTCAAAATTATTTTAAGCTTATTGAACTTTACTCTAGCTTTAAAAGATCTTTAGATGCCTTAATCTTTCATATATTTGAACTATCTACCCAACTCTTAGCTTAAAGATTTTTCTACCCAAATCGCCCCTTCAGATTTTCGATTTAAGTCTTTCCTTTTTTCTGCTTTCACATTTTTTCACTTTTTTTTTCATTTTTTCTTCATTTTTTTCATTTTGCTTTCTCATTTTTTTCATCCATTATTGATATTTTTTACACATCAATCTCTAAAACATAAGAATATAGCACAATTCCATTGCTCTATTAATAACATATGATCATTCAATTCGAGCATTAACATTTGATGAAAATAGACTTTTAAAGGTTGTAATGTAGGCTATGGTGAGAGGTCATGAAAAAAATGGATAAAATAGGCTCAAAACATGTGTTTAAAGGGTTCAAAATCAAATGATCATTTCTCATCATTTGATGTAACTTGGCATTTTGCCCCATTCCACATCATTTCACTACTTTTTCTTTTTCCACTTATCTTATTCCTTACAAAATGAGTCTCATTACTTTCTCCCAACTTATTTGTGGTTTTTTTTTTGTAAAAGATTATTCTTTCTTTTTTTTTTTTACTCTTTATCTTTGAAACCTTTTACGATCTTCTACCTCTTTCCTTTTCAAGCATGTTTTTCTTAAAATTTATGCTTCAATATGAAGGGTGATCATTGGTTAGGATTCTTTAGAAAAAAATTCTAATAGGCTCAAAAGAGGTAGCAATGGATGGTTTTATGAATCGTAAAAGAAAAATGGCCATTTTTATCTCAAATGTGAATGGTTTCCTTAAAAATTATCTATCGAACAAAATAAGCTCATGAATCTTTATAAAGGACTATATATCTTCAAGACATATCTATTTCACATCTATCAATAGCTTGTTTCTTTTGCTCAAATAGTCTCCATAGATTGAACTTTATCAATGTGAATGAGTTTTTAAAATTAAATCCTATAATTATTGTTATCATTGTCTAAACATTCATCATTTGAAATTTGAGAATGGAAATAAAAAGATATGAGAAATAATAAAACATGGAATAATGGCTTGGATGAAAGAGAAAATGAAATGAAATGCATCAACTTACCTTTTATTAAAATGATAACAAATGAAATCTTATTGCATAAAAGAAATCCTAACATTACTCTGAAAGCAATCTCAAAATGACAAGTAACTCTTAACCACCCTTAACGTCTTTTTCTTTTTCAAAATTATGCCCACATGTGATCAGGTGCAAGGTTCTTATTGACATTTGGTCCCTTTAATTCGTTAAAGCTCACCAAGCCTTTTTTAGATCAAACTCGTTCTTGATCCTCATTTAGAGCATTAATATTGTGATTGGGCAATAGATTGCCACTAACTTTAGGTGTTGTTATCCCCCCTGTATCAAAGTTTATCATTTTATTCTTGATCAATCGTTGCACTTTATGCTTTAGGGCAGTGTAATTTTTAGTGAAATGACCAATAATTCCATAATGATAATCATAGTGAGCTGTAAGATCATACCACTTGAGATAGGGTGACTTAAGTGGCTCTAGATGGTTGAGGGCAATCAAGTGGTTGTTTTAGAGCTCTTGACATAATTTTGTATAAGTCATAGGGATTGGATCAAATACGATTTTTTCTCAAGTAGTTCATAACTCTCGTGAACCATTTGTTAGGCTAATAGGATGAGTCTGGGCCCTTGCAGAAGGTTGAGTGTTAAGGTTGTATATAGCAATTTAAGGTCTAAAAATAGACTAATATGTTAGAGAGTAGGATGGCAGTGGGATTGGCTGATATAAGTAAAGTTAAGCATTATTCACTGCAGGATAATATGGGAAGTAAGCTTATAGTGGATAAGGTTGATAACCTTTGAATTGTTATTTTTCAAAGCTCACAACTTGAGATTCAATTTCTTTTTTCTTTGAGGCTTTCTTAGTGGAAACTTCTTCTCTATTCAACTAGCCATTCTTAATGGCATTCCCAATGATTTTACTTGAAATCACTATATCGATAAAATTTTTTATTGCATTCCCTATCCTAACAAACAACATTATAGTCTCTTTGTTAGTTAGAGGAGGCTGTACTTAAGTAGCTATGTCTTTCTACCTCTAGGCATACTCCTTGAATGATTTAGTTACATTTTTATCTATATTCTACAAAGACAAACAATCAAGAGCTAAATCTATGATATATCGGTATTAACTAATAAAGTCATGGTTCATATCACTTCAAGATGAATATGGGTTCTGTCTAGCTAGACATATCATATAACATCAAAACCAATAAGGCTATCTTGAAATACATGCCTCAACAACTTCTCATTATTAACATGGGCAGCCATTTTTTGACAGTACATGATAATGTAGGTCTTTGGACACTTTATACCATCATAAATCTCAAACTTTGGTACTTTAAACTTCGAAAGAACAATAATATCTATGACTAAATAGAGCATAGTAGCTTCTACAGAACTATAGAAACCAATTCCTTCCACCACTTACAACCTTTCTTTTAATAAGTCTCATTCTTCTTAGGTCTAAGCTTCTCTTTCCCTTCTGGATTATCCAAGTTATAGATTGGTATTGGTTTACTACCTTTTCAGTAAAGGTAAGATTCATATAGCTCTAATACTATCCTAGATTTAAAGCTGATGGCATTCCAAGGTATATCTATCCTACAGGGTATGTGAATTGTTATAGTGGTGCATCATATATGGATTGGGCTTGATGCAGTCCAAAACTAAGAGGGTATAGAGGGTTAGCCACCTCTTGTGATGGATGGTCCTATTAGCTAGTACTTTCTTCTATACCATTTTCTTTGTTAAACTTGTTCAAAGTATCCAAAATCTTACTCAACTTCCCTTCAAACTTTTTTTGAGCTTTTTCTATCTTCATGAGACGATTAGAATTTTCTTGTTCTACTTGTCTGGCTCGAGCTCTTATATTGTATTAGTGAGTTGATCATATGGGATTCTTATTTTGTGGAGCTATCTTTGAACCTTAAGTACCATAAATTATTAGAAATGCTATGCTTTATGTTCAGTATTTCAATGCATGAGTGTAATGTACTAATAGTTGCCACATAACTATCATTGATAAAAGAAATCTCAATTCAAAATTTTATTTAATAAAATTTCAAACTACATCCTAACAAAGCCAAAACAATACTTTAAAGTCCTAAACATCAACATCACTTTAATGCCTCCTTATAAATTTCTTAGCTTGCTGGTAATGATCTTGTGCCTCATATATGAAGTTAAGCAATCGTCATCCATGAGCTCTTACTAGTTGCACCATGGCCTTCAAATCTTATACTTTTTCTTTCATTTCTGATGCCTTGTCTACAATAATGCATAGCTAATCGAACAAGTGCCTTAGATGTTTTTATTTTTTCGTACACGTACCCTTCTATAGCTCACTCTATTTAGCATGTTTCTTGCATTCATTAGTCAAAAGTTCTACCTATGCTGTGCGTTGATCCACTATCCTTTATAGTATTTGGATATGTTTGTGTGCCTTAGTAGTGGCCTTTTATCCTTCTCTACCTTTGCTTTTAATAATTTATTTTCTTTTAAGAGTGGGGTAAGCTTGGGTGTGACTAATGAATGTGTCTTGTCTAGATCATGGAATAAGGCTTTCCATTAATTTTTTTACTCAGTAAGGCTCTGGATTTTCTATTCTTGGAGCTTCAAACTTTTTTCCATTTCTACTTTTAATCACTTATTTTCGTACTCCAACTCATCTTTCTCAATTTGGAGTTTTTTTTTAGGCGTTTCCACTTTGAGCAAGGGATCTTAAGGAATCAGCTCTGAAAAATGATCAATTATTTGTTCTCGAGGAAGCACAATGTCTTTGCCCCTTCTTATTGCCACACAATAAATTCTAGGGTGACATATAAATAAACCTCCCTTAGTTAACCTTGATGGTTTATTTTTATGTCTTTTTTATCTTTTCAATCATTCCATACACCCATTTTGCAGTGAAAGAAAATTTTCACTAATTAAGTCCATAGGTTTCTGGAATAAATTGCTTACATCCTGATTGTCTCCTTACCAAAGTTGAAGCATAAGTAATAGCACCTCATAGGCCCAATAAGAAAACCTAAGGTTGATTTTCATAACTATATAACTTTGTATCATGATGCATCCAAGGTGCTCTCCAAATTATCTTTTGGCTATCAAGTGCACGAAAATATGAAACCCATTCTTATTTTGACTTTGCTTTAGGCCACGTGTTGTAACAAAACTCTTTGATTGGAACACTAAAATAAAGGTATGGTTTACGAAACTAGCTTTCTTCATGCTTAATATGACTCTTCATCCATACATAAAACAGTTGTAAGCACCTATTAAACTAACCTTTACCATTTCTGAGATAGAAATTCAAAGAACGAATGGTTTCTGCTAAAATGGTTAGTGTTTCATTGACTTTGTATACTAACTGATCGACGAAGTCTATTATTGCATCATCAACATATCCAATGACTTTTGAAAAGATTAAAAATCCATTTAAAGCTATAGACATTGCCACTATCCCCTGATTATCATCCAAATGCCCTTGGATGAAGTCTTGCAAAAAACTTTATGGATAGCCTTACTTTCACCTTTTATCTTGACACATGCATTAACTTGAGGCAAGCTAAGTCTCAGCATTTAGACAAGCTTTTTACGATAACCCACCTTATTTGACCAATAAATCTTGTCTAGGTTTGATAAATCAAAGCAAAGTAAGACCATGTGCTCCTCAATTAAGAGCATCATATCTATTTCATTGAAGCCAAAACATTTATAAGAAGGATCCCAAAACTAAAAGGTGGCTTTAATCATATTATTGTTTATATCTACTTGAAGCAGTGAAGCTATGTCTCCATATTTGTTCTCAAATGCCTCTTATCTTGTTTTACTCATGCATCCCCAAACATTACTTAAATCAGCCAGGTTATTTTGTTAAAGATCAAAATGAACTCTCTTAGGAAATAATGAGATAAAACCCTCAGGCAAGTAATTACCCTATTTTCTTTAACCTTTCTCTAACTTTATTTTCAATTGATGAGCAAATTCATAATGAACTTATGTAAACTTTGATTGCATTTGACTTTCCTTCGATGTAAATATGAGATTTAATTTATCAATGATTGATATGTGGCAAATATTTCTTATATGAGAATGATGCAAATGACAATGTTAAACATGACCATGAAAATGATGCATAGAATAATATTGAAATGATGAAAATGTAGAAAGTCAAATAAACAAATTGGTTAGATCACAAATTATTTAGTCTTGTGTCTTAAATTTGAGGTACATCTATCACTGGGTTGGAATGGCTTTATTTTAAGGCTGGCATCTTAAGTGTTGATTATATACAGGGTTAAGTAACTTTAACCACTAAAGGTTTTCAAATTGTTTCTTACATCATTGTCCATCACAGACTAGTATGGCATTCCAATCATCACCCATCACAGGCTATCAACAAAAAAGATTCAATTTAAATAGGAGTATTTCACCGACCATTGTGAAAATTATCATCTCACGAAAGCATAGGTACTTTACTCTCTCCTAAGAGGGATAGAGCTGGGTATAAGCTAACGTAATGCAAATGAATGTGATAATGTTTGTGAATGAACATAAAAATTTCAACCCCCATAAATCAAATGAAAGACAAAAAAAAGTTATCAAACAAATAACAAAATATTTACACTTTAAAACCATTAGATCAAAGGATAGGATAAATTTAAAATGTTATAGCCTAACCCTCTGTAGCATCCCCAATGGAGTCACCAAACTATGTTAACATATAGATTCATAAATCTATAGCTAGACTTAACAAATGAAGTTGCCATCAATTTTTTTTTCTAAGTGTGATTGGCCACCTAATGAATCTATCTTTTTAAGGAGCACTTAAGCTTGACTAAAGGTCCCTAAAATAATAGGTTCCGTTGTACTTATCAAAACAAGATTCGAAAGTTCGGTTACATATGAGGAATGTTATAGTACCCTCACATGCCTATCCATAAGATGGTACCATTTTATTTTAAATTATCCTAAAGTCTTGATGCTAATGGCCTTAAATTTTAATATTGAATATTGAAAATAACTTTTAAGATTCTCCAACAATCTAGTAGAATTCTTAAAAATATTTTCTTACCTTAAGAGTATTCAAGAATTTCATTTGTCTTCTTCAAGCGTCGTTAAAAAAAGGTTTATTCAGTATTTATTTTGGTTTTTTTATTGAAAATATATCTAATTATTCCATCATTTAGGCCAAATTAGAAATTTCTTCTCATCTAGAAATTTCCTAGATAATCATCCATTTGTGATTGCTAAGAATTTCATCATTAGAATTTATTTTTTATTTTACAAGTGTTATTTCTAAATTTTTTCACAATTTGGGCCTATTTACAAATTTTCTTTTTTATTTTTAAATTTTTCACCATTTAGGTCATTTAGAAATTCTTTTTTTTTTTTTTTTTACCTATAGAAAAAATAATATGACAATTATTTTTTTGAAGTTTCATTTAAATTCTTTCACTATTTGGGACAAATTTAAAGAAATTTCACACCTAAAGATTTTTTAGGAAATTTACCATTTAAAATTTCTAAAAATCTCATCCTTGGACAATTGTCAAATATTATTAACAAAAATTTTTTATTTTGGGAAAGAATACAATTACTTTTGTTGAAATTTCATCTAAATTATTACACTATTTGAAAAAAATTTAGAGAAATTTCTTACCTAGAGATTTTTTAAAAAATTTATCATTTGAAATTTTTAAAAAACTCATGCTTGTGTAATTTGAATTTAATTCTAAAATTTTTATTAATATTTTTATTTTCTATTTTTTATTTTTTTGAATTGAAATATAAATAAAAATTATTATTATTGAAACTTTCTCTAAATTATTCCACTATTTGAAACAAATTTAGAAAAAATTTCTCACCTAGGAATTTTATAAAAATTTACCATTTAAAATTTTTAAAAATTTCATTATTGGATAATTAATATTTATTCTCAATAAAATATTTGATTTTGTTTTATACTTTTTTATTTTTTTACTTTTTTTAAAATTTAATCATGTAAAAATACTTTGAAAAAATAAATAAATAATAAAAAATAAAATACCAAAACAGAAATGGCTCAACTCGATAGCTGAAACAGCTCAGCTATAAACACAAATGATGGCTTCAGAGACGCGACTTGGCGGATCGAAGTGGCTCAGTTCGGTTAAAGGGCTTAATTGAAATATGGGTCACATAATGGATTGGTGCTCAGGTCAGGTCACCCGCTAGGAAAACACGTGGATCTTAGGTTTTCTAAGGCCAAAACGACATCATTTCTTAAAGGTATAAAAGCCCAAGTTTTTTGCTTTTCTCTCATATCTCCCTTTTGTTTTCTCTTCCCTCTTCTTTTTTCCTCTCTTTCTCTTTCTCTAGAATTGAAGAACTCCAATTGAATCTTCATCAGATTTTGGAAATTTATACCAAAATCTGGGTTGGTTCATCAAAACGACGCTGGAAGCTTTATTGATTTCTAAAAATTTGAATTCAAAAATTGAAAATCTCATCAGAAAGTCACCAAAATCTTCAAATATTGTCGAAAAATTTAACCAAAAACTAAAAATTTTTAGAAAAATATCCAAAAAAAAAAGTCTTTTAAAACCAAAATCTCTCAACAAATTTTTGACTGCTTTTGTGGGTGTTTTTCCTCTTTGCTTTTCTATGAGTCTCTCTGACCTGTCTCTCTCTAATTTTTTTTCCCTAATTTGTTGTGTGTTGAGGGTTGATTAGGGTTTGTATTTATAGGGTTCTAATCCAAAAAACCCTATATCAACAGAGTTTCAATTCCAACTTCAATTCTAATTTTAACCCATATTTAACAACCCCAAAGAAACAATCGTAAACAAATCCAGGCCCTTTAAAGTTTTCCTTACTTTTTTCTTTTTCATTTTTTATTATTTATTTTTTAATTAATAGAAACAAGTAAAACTCTAAACATATTAGGATGTCTACAATCCCAACAAATTGTTTACAAGGATTTATTAAGGATATTAAATCCCATGATCATGAAGCTTTAGTCTTTTTTTTTTTTTTTAGTAATGTTAAGGATATATTTTCTCACAGTTCATTGGTGTACTTAAGATTTTATTTTCAATTAAGTGAATTTCAAAACTTTAGTTGAATATAATTACATGAAAAAAGTAGTTATAATGAAAGGTAAGAAAGACACTCTAATTTTTTGTATAATGAAAATTAAAAAAAAAACTAAAATATCTAACGATAATATTCAAAACCAATGAGAAATTAGACTCCTTTTTTGAAGTTAATTTAAAATATACCTCGTAATGACATTATCATTTTTTTAATTTATAAAAAAGGCAATTATACTCAACTTTTGCAAATAAATCATAAAATAAATTAATCATTTTTTCATTTTTAAATGAAATTATTGTTTTTTAAAAGAGTAAAAAATTTTACTATTATTTATAAAGCGTTTTACCATTTATTTTTAACAGATATTTACCATTTTTATAGTTGAACTGAGCTACATATTTCTAGATTTTGTCGAAAAAATATTTATTTACAGACTAAATCCAAATTTTTAAATTAAAAAACACAAAAAACCTATATCAAAATCAAGACGGATTGAAATTCATAAGATACTCATTGTCTTGCTATCCGTCTCAATTGGCTCATTTGTTGTAAAATTTATCTAATTAAAAACACTATAAACCAAAAAATAAAAAAGGAAATAAACAAATGGGTGCTACATGAATACTCACATTAACATTTTTTTTTAAAAAATTATCTAATTAAAAATAATAATAATAAAAAAGCAAAAAGCACAAAGTAAAAAGTAAAAAAAAAAAATGCCTCCCATTGGATCAGGTTAGATAGAAATCAATTGGATATAAAATTGTTTTACTATCTTTATCCATCAACTTCATTTGTTGCAAAATTTATGTAATTAAAAACAGAAAAATTGAAAGGAAAAAAAAAAAAAACAAATTGAACTGTCAAGTTGATACCTCTATTATTTATTTTTTTACAAAATTTATCTAAATTAAAAATAAAAAATAATTTTAAAAACAAAAAAAAAGGTTGAAAAAAAGAATAAGAATGAATGAAACAGAAAAGTGTCATGTCGATACTTTAAATAAACATTAAAAGTAAAAATGAATAAAACTTATATAATAGATAGATGGATGAATTATATCTTAATTATATATAAATATAGTATTTTTATTAAATTAAGATATTAAATAATAACTTTATTAATATAATATATATAAATAAAATTCAATAAGTAATTAAAAAATTAATTTCATAGATATACTTAAGATAATACAGAATACCCTAAACCCACCTCCGACCTAACCTCAATTTTAAAACCTTGATCTAATCATGAATTTTTTTAAAACTCGAACATATTGGATTGGGTCAAATCAAAATCCATGAGATATAAGTTGATTTGTCATCCTTACATTCATTTACTTTTTTTCTTACAAAATTTATTTAATTTGAAAAAATTAAAAACTTTAAAAAATAAAAAACAAATACGAAAATAAAAGAAAGTAAAAGGAATCAAATAGCGATACAAGGCAATTTTATTAAATTAATGTATTAAATAATAATTTTATTAATATAATACATATATATATAATTAAATAAATAATAAAATATATTTTTATACATGCTAGAGTGGCACAAAACAACTTAAATTCACATCTGATCTAACATTGCTTTTTGAGAAAAAAAACTTGATCTGATCTCAAATTAAAAAAAAAAAAAACTCACCTATTAGATCTAAACAAATCGAAACTTATTGGATGCAAGTTGTTTTATCATCTATACCTCCATTAACATTTTTCTTAAAAGATTTATTCACCAGTTTCTTCTATTACAAAATTTATTTAATTAAAAAATTAAAAAAAAATTTGGCTAAAAAATAATAAAAAAAGAAAAAGGCAAAAACAAAAAGAAAAAAAGTGAAATAGTGTACCATGTATACACATCCTTTAGCCTGTTTTTCAAAAAAAAAATATTAAAAAATAAAAAAAAATGTAGAAAAAACTATAAGAAAGGAAAAAAAAGACAAAAAAACTAAAATAAAAGTCTAAAGTTGAGTTACCATGTAACATTAGCAA
Source organism: Durio zibethinus (assembly GCF_047325235.1). Lineage (NCBI taxonomy): Eukaryota > Viridiplantae > Streptophyta > Magnoliopsida > Malvales > Malvaceae > Durio > Durio zibethinus. The sequence goes on along the minus strand of NC_143162.1, from coordinate 9,919,035 downwards.
TTATGAGATTTTCCAACAAAATTTATATCATGGATTTAAAAAAAAAAAAACTAAAACTAAAAAAAGGAAAAAAAACTAAAACCAGAAAGAGCAAAAAACCCAACTTTTGGATGTCACATTGACATATCCGTTAGTATTGTTATAACGATTTTGTTCGAAAACTCGACCACTAGAAGATTTTAAAAACACAATGAGTCTCCATCAATCTTTTTTAATTAAATGCAATTAGCCATCTAAGAACATTTACCTTTTTAATAAAACTCTAAAATCAATTAAGATTTATCAAAAAATAATTTTTTAGTATACTAAAATAGTTTGAATTCAAGAATATGGTTACATATAAGGAATGAATAACATTCCCTTAGCACCCATTAGAAAAAGGTACCAATTAACTATATATCATCATTATACCTTAATAAAAATATATTTAATTTTGATATTTAACAATAATTCCTTTAGTTTATCATCAAAACTACTTTTATTTTTTTTACCAATTTTACTTTATTTCATCATGTTTTATTTTTTAAAAAAGAAGAAGAAATTTTTACCTTTTTTATGTTTTTAAAAATAAACAAAAATCTTTAATATTGAAAATTCTCAATACATTTCAATACTTTGGCAACATTCTTAGAAATCATTACTTAGATTTCTTTAGAATTTTAGCCTCGTAGGCTCATGATTATTTTCATGATGTTCATGTATTATTGCATGCAACATTATTCCTTTTAAAAAATATTTTTCTCATTTTTTTATGTTAGATTAAATTAAAAAAGTAATAAGTAAGTGAAAAACTTTTTGTATTGAATATTAGAAAAACTTTTTGTATTGAATATTATTCCAAACATCCCAATACTTTGGTAGCATTTTAGGAAAATATCCTCACTTAAAGATTTCTAAGGAATTACTACTTGGATTTTCTTAATATCTTGTCTTCAAACAAATTTCCACAATTCTTAAATTACCAAGATGAAATACACATTTATTAACTCTACCATTTAATCATTTTTTAGAAAACTTCCAAGTGAATACATAAGTAAAAAAATAAATAATCAAATAAAATAAATAAAAATTAAAAAAATTAGACTAATCAAAGGGTTTGGTCAATCGATCAATGATCTTATCAACACGAGCCACTAAAGCTTACTGTCAGCAAGCATACGAGTCAGCAAGCATACGAGTCAGATCTAACTCGTCTCTTAATTTTTTTACTTTTTTCCACTACATTATAAAACACAAAATATTTTCATTTCCTTCATTTTTTTTTCAATTTCATTGTCTCTCTCAAGCTTCAACACTATCCCTTCCCTTAAAAAGTCATTGACAGCAGCCCCCAGAACCTAGAATTTGACAATCAGCCATCGTCATCTATCGCTACTACCTAGTGCCAGATTGTTGTTGAAAAATACCAAAATGCTTCTTTTTTCTTCCTCTTTCTCTCTATCATAGTAGTTTTTCCTAAAATTAACTCAAAACCCCTAGATATGGCTTTAAACTTATCAATTTTAAACCTAAAAATACCCATTTCCCAATACCAGTTTTTCCTAAACTTAACTCAAAACCCCTAGATATGGCTTTAAACTTATCGATTTTAAACCTAAAAATACCCATTTCCCAATACCTTCCTATCCCCCAAAACTCCAATCTCAAAACACTTTAAAACTAACCTAACCCAAAACCTTCTTTCACCTCTATTATATATATATATTTGTGTTTGATTAGGTTTCTCACCTCTGTGAAGACTATTACTGTTTCTTTTTGCTTTTTTTTTTATTTTTTTGATTTCCTGGATGGGTTTTTGGTTGTGGCTCTTTGGTGGGATTTTAGTGTCTGATGGTGGTATTAGGAACTAGCAATGGGTTAATTTTTGGTTTAGTGGTGGCTGATGGCTAGTCATAATAGAGATAATGGGCCAAGGGGATATTTTTTTTTTTTTTTGCAGTGTCATAACGTATAGATCCATGGACCTATCGTTAAACCCAACTTAAAGAGTCACCACCGATATTTTTTGTTTAGATGTAATTCACTACCTAACTGAATGTGTTCCATTTTAAAAAGAAGTCTCAAGCATGATTTAGATATTTTTAAAAGGTAAATTCCAATCTATAAAACAAAATCTAGGTCCAGGATTATGGTTACTTGTGAAGAAGGTTATAGCACCTTCACAACGCCCATCCAAATAATGATACCAGTTGATTTCATGTTATCAAAAGCCTTAAAAAATCTTACCATATAATGAATTATTATGAATTATCTTTAATTGACTCCAATATTTTGGTAGAAAATTAAAAGTATTCCTTAACCTGAAGAAAACAATTATTTCTCTTGTAGAGGGTCCATTATCAAATAATTTAACATTTATCTTATTAAAATTTATGCAATTAAAAAAAATTTAATTTCAAGGAAAAATTGATAATTCAATTTTTCCTTTAAAAATTTTGAAATCGTATTGAAAAGAAAATTGACATTTCAACTTTTTCTTAAATCCATTAAAATTATTTTTAAGGAATTATTGATATTTTAACTCTTCCCTTTAATTTTTAAAATTAATTTTGTTTCAAGAAAAAATTGATATTTCAACTTTTTCTTTAAATTTTTGAAAATTTAATCTTAAGGAAAAATTAATTTATTAACTTTTTCCTCAAAATTTTCCTTCAAATTATTTTCATTTAAGGAAAAATTAATATTTAAAATTTTTCTTCAACTTTTTTCAAAATTTTCCTTATTTTTAGGAAAATTTAATAGTTTAACTTTTTCCTCAAAAAATTTATTTAAATTAAGAAAAAATTGGTATTCTAACTTTTTCTATAAAATTTTTTTAAATGATTTTCTTTTAAGGAAAAATTGATATTTTAGCTTTTTTTTCAAAAAAATAATAATTATTTTTTAAAAAACTTATTCAAAAAATAATAAATAAATAACTAAGCAGAATAAAAAAAAATGGAAAAGTTACCAAAAAAGGTTATGGCTCAACTCAGCAAAATCATCTTGCTTCAACTTCAAACACAATAAGCGGCTTAGGGAAATGTCGTATAGGCTCGTGGCTAGAGAACTTAGCTCAATAGGTGTGACAGGTTTCGGTTCAAGCAGTATAGGTCGAGTCTATCAATAGAGTAACACATGGATCCTGGGGTCTTTAAAGGCCTCAAAACGGTGCTTTTTCAAACAGGTATAAAAGCTTAAAAAACCCATTTTTTTCATATTTCTTTTTCCTCTCTCTCTTTCTATTCTTGAGCTTCTCTCACTAAAAGCAACACCTATCACCAGATTTTGCAATTGGTGTCAAAAAGTTTGTTGGTAGTCAAGATTTGATTGGAATCTAGGTTTTAGCAATTGGAATATTATCGTGAGTTGGCCAAAATCTGGGAAAGATTGTCAAAAATTGGGAACTCTTCGGGAACTAGGGATTTGGCCAAAAAACTCATTAAAATATTTAAATTATTTCAAAACATTCAACTAGATTCTAAAATTTCCAAAAAATTTTCAAAGAACTTTTAAAAAAATGCTAGAAAAACACCAATTCAAACCTTCTAGGCATCTCGAATCCTCCAATAACACTTAGACTTTGATCAAACTCGAGCAACTCCTATATTCTTAAAACATCTTTTAAAAAAATTTTTGCTCTTTCCTTAGTGTTTTTATTCACTTTTTGTGTTTTTTTTTTCCTCTAATTGCTCTAGTTTCCCCCCCTCTGATTTCTGTGAACTCAAGATTATTTATAGGACAAGCTAGGAGAATTTCATATCAAATCAAACTTAGTTTGAAATTGAAGATTATCAATTTAAAGTTTCCTGACTTATCAACAAAGCCAATCTTTTTATTTTTCCTTACATTTTTTTTATTAATTATTTTTTTTAAATAATTAGTAAATTAAAAGATAATTGAAATTAACAATAATTAATAGATAAAGATAACAAAATTTATTTTTTTAACAAGTAAAGAAAATAAAAATAAGATAATAGAATAAATTGGATAATAATAAAAAAAACATATATATACGAACAAATAAAAATAATGAAATAAAATAAAAATAATCATAATTAAAAAAGAAAAACTATTGGGTTTTGGACAAACTCGAGCCCAATCGATTTTGGATCTTTGGGTGTGAAATTAAACTGGGCTTAATTAACTTAAACTTCATACTAAATGAGATGTCTACATAAAGTGTTCTTACTTGCTTATAGGTAGTGGTCTAAGTTAAGCTCAATGTGGCTTAGGGATATCATTTGGAGTTAGTTATGGCAATGTTTTAAAGGCTAGGGGTGGTTTTTCAATGGTGACTATTTTGCTGTATTTGGTGATGGCTACTTAAGGAGACTTTAGCCATGGTGGTTTGGCTTAAGATTCCCGATTCTGGTAAGACTTTTGCTATCAACAAAGAAAAACTTAAGATTTTTTTTTTACATGTCTCGCTTATTATTTTTGTTTATAAATTAGCTCTATTTGAAAAATGATGGTGGAATTGAATTTTAGATTTTTTGGGATAAAGAAGTCTGCTTGAGGGATTTCGGCTAATTTTAACTGCCATGGTGGCTAGCCTTAACATTGGGACAGTAGAGTGACTGGGTAAGAATAGGGTGGCTAAGTTACAAGTGAGAGGCTGATAAGTGAGGGCTATGTGCATGGCATTTGTTGCAATTTTTAACTCACATTATTTTTTTCTTTTTTTATTAATTTTTTAATTAGAAAGGAAAAGAAAAGATTTTGGTTCTAATGGGTTTTGGATTTTTCTAAAATTTGGATTAAGGACTTTCAAGCCTAAATGACCTAAATTCTCGACTTTTAAGTCTAAATGATCCATGTAATAAGGCTCGTGCAATCAAGCCCAACATGATCCAAATTGCTTAATAAACTTAATTAAGGTACTAAAAATAGGTCCAAATTGAACATAAAATTCACAATTCATTTTAATCAACCCAGACAAAGTTTGATGTATATAATTATCCCTCTTTGCATATTACAAAAAATCAAGAATAGGACAAAAATTAAATACGAGACCAACAATTCAAGAGTTTTTTATTTTTTTTATTTTTCTCATTTCCTTCTTTTTTTCGAACCTTTGATATTTTTTTTTTAGATTTTTTCTTCTTTCATTGTTTTTGGATTTTTTCTCTTTTTTTAAGTTTTGTCTTTTTTTTATAGGTTTTTATTTTTTTTCGTTTTTGAACAATGCTATTCTTCAATAGAGGTTTTGAAATTTTAAAAATCTCATCTAAAAAAAACTCATCATAAATAGAGGTTTTAAAACTTTAAAAATCTCAAGCTTATCATAAACATATGTTTGGAAACTTTAAAAATCTTATCTAAAAAAACTCCTCATAAACAAAAGTTTTGAAATTTTAAAATTCTCATCTTGTGTTAACTAAACTTGGCTTGATATCCATATGTGCCAGTTACATTAGGCTTGACAATATTTTCTCATTCCAATGTAAACGCGTTTAAAACCTTTTGGTTAAAATCCTCATCTCATTCTAGTTTAACTAGGTTTAGAACATTTATGCCCTCTATATTAAGCTTAAAAATCTCATTCATGCAAACTTAACTGGACTTAAAACTTTTATGCTAGCTAGATTGAGCTTAAAAATCTTGAAAATTCTCATTTCATGCTAATTTAACTATGTTTAAAACCTTTGTGCCAATTAGATTGCGCTTAAAAATCCCATCTTGTGTCAACTTAACCGAGCTTAAAATCTTTGGGCCAACTAGATTAGGTTTAAAAATCTCTCAATTGTTGCCATGGCCTTAAAATCTCAACTAATGCCATATGCTTAAAATCTCACTTAGATAAATCTTATCTTGAAAATCTAAAAATTATCAACAGTTTCTCTTGCTAAGAAAAACTCTTTTTTTTTTTGCTTTCCAAATACCGTACACCTTTTCCATTTTCTTTGAAACTTGTTGTTTTTCACAAACTTTTTCCTCTTTTTCTCTTTTCTTGACAAAATTTTTCTTTTTATTTTTTCAAATTAAAAAATGCTTATATTTTCTTTTTCTATTTAATGTTTGCAAAATTTACAAAGGCTACATGATAAAAATTTCTATCCTTAAAACGATTGTGAAAATGTAACAATTTTTAGGCAAATGCAACAACTTTTATGCAAATGCAAATGATCTATACAAATGCAAAAATTCTTATCAACAATGCAAATGCCAATTCCTTTTCTATAATGCAAATGCAAAATTTCTTACCAATGACAAACATGCCAATTTCTTTTTCATGATGCAAATGCCCCATACAAAGATGCAAGTGTAAAATTCCTTATCAATAAACTTCCTTTCCAAAGTGCAAATGCCTATTACAAAAATACCAATGCAAAATTTCTTACTAGTAAAATTGCTTTCCAAGTGAAATTGACCCTTTTCAAAGGTGACAATGCATTTCAAAAGATGCAAATGCTAAAAATCTTTTTTCTCTTTTAAAAAATTCACTTTTTCAATTCCATTTCATTCATTTGCTTCTCTTTTCTCATCAAATTATTTCTTCAACTTCTTTTCAAAAGGATTGTTTTTCCATTTTTTTCTATCGTTCTCCTCATTCCTTGAATTTTTTTTCTTGTTTCTCCACTAAGTTTTGCCCTTTTTTTTTTTAACTATGAAACTTGATTTTTCCTTCATTCTAACTCAATTTATCTTTTCTTTTTATTTCATTTTCAAATCTAATATATAACATGCATATGATCAGCTCAAACTTGACGTATGCATCATGAAAAGTTTAAAAAGAGAAACCACCATATTCCCCCAAGCCTTGATAGCATCTTGATAAGGCTTAATAAATCAAACTTAATTTTCATACTTAAAAGGGCATTCTCACTTTCACGTTTTCTTGTCCTAAACCATTCAAGTTCATATACCACTTTGAATTCTAATTTTAAAGGTTTAATATGCACTTTCTCTTTCTCTCTCTTTTTTTTAACCTTTTTTTTGGAAAAAAAAGCCATTAGTCTAAAAGATTGATTTCTTCCCTAATTTTTTTTAAATTCTTGTTTTTCTTTTCAAAAATGTTTATTCATCAATGAATACATTTTATTTCTTGAACCAAAACTTGTTTTAAGACTCTCACAATTTGTGATTTTTCTTTCACACCTATCCCTTACAAAATGCCTAACTAGTCATTCAAAATTTTTCAAAATGACCAACAAAATTGCCTTACATAATTCAAATTTCATTATCAGACATATGACTTTCAAGTCTCTTAAAAATTGATGATTAATACTTAAAAGGTTTATGGATAAGGTGGTTGATAATTTTAAAAAATTAAAAAGGTTTAAAAAAAAGAAAAGGGAAAAAAAGAAGTCAAATCCGGATGCTATATGGACACCTTATTTGATTTTGTTTACAAAATTGCCTAATTAGAAAAAGAAAAAAATAAAAATAAAAAAGGCAAAAAAGATATTTTTAATCAATAATATCAAATGAGTTCCACCATAAATCTTAAAAGAATATTATTTTATTAAATATGGAAAAAAGAAAAGGGAAAAGAATATAAAAAGAGAAAAAAAATTAAAGAAATGTAAAATAAGAAAAAATGAGAAGAAAATGACAACAAAAAAAGAGAAAAGGAAAAAGAGTAAGTTAAAAGTGGCAAAATGTAGAGGTCAAAATTTGTAAAATTTATATTATGTATAATAAAATATATACTTATTATACATATATATATATATCTATCTCGAGGTGGGTCGAAGCAAAGTACCATTAATCCATCATCTGCCCAAATTTGTTTACCTATAAAAAATACAATTTTTCTTAACTTGATCCTAATTAAAAAAAATTGCACCACTATCAGATTAGGTCGAATCGAAATCCATTAGATGGGAATTGCTTTTTCATTCCTATCCATCGGTTCTTTTTATTACAAAATTTAGCCAATTAAAAAACAAAAAAAAGGTGAAAAAGCCAAATTAAAGTGTCATGTAGGTACCTCCATTAGTTTTTCACAATTTTTTCTAAATGAAAAACAAACAATGAAAAAAAGGGAAAAAAGCAAAATAAAATAAAATAAAGTCCTTCATTTACACGTTAAATGAAAATAAAGTAAAAGTTAAAATAAGTAAACTTTATATAAAAGATTAATAGACTTCATTGTAATTATGTATAAATATATTATTTGTATTCAACTAATGTCTAAATAATAACGTTATTAATATAATACATATATATACATATAAAATTAAATAAAAATTTTAAAATATAATTTTATATATTTACTTATGATAAGACAGAACATCATAAACCCATATTCGATTCAACCCTAATTTTAAAAAAATAAAAAAATCTCAACCTAATCTCAACATTTTAAAAAATTTGTCCATATTTAATCAGAACAAATTAAAACCCATGAGATATAAGTTATTTTGCTATCTCTACATCCATTGGTTTTTTTTCTTATCTATAATTAAAAAAAAGTAAAAACTTTATAAAACAAAGAAACATTCACAAAAAAAAAAAAGCCAAATGGGAAGCCATATTAATTTATTAAATTAAGTTATTAAATAATAAATTTATTAATATAATATATATTTATATATACCCAGACATAGTGAAACTCTCTAAACTTACATTCGATCCAACCTCAATTTTGAAGAAAAAAACTTGATTCAATCCCAATTAAAAAAATGCATTTATTGAATATGGGCGAATTGAAATCCATCGGATACTAGTTGTTTTGTCATTCATACTTTCATTGACTTTTATCTTAAAAATTTATTTACTGATTTTTTTTGTTACAATATTTTTCTAATTATAAAAAGAAAAAAGAAAAAGTAAAAAGAGTGAAATAAGGTGTCATGTGAATATATCCATTTGTTTTTCTTTTTTACAAAAAATTGATCTAATTAAAAAAAGATAGGAAGAAAAAAAAAACTAAAAAAAGGAAAAAAAAAAAAGAGATGAAAAGCAAAAAGAAATTTTAAAAAAAAAGTAGGAAGAAAGTTGAGTTGTCACACTACATTAACAACGATGAGTTATTTTTGTAAAATTTATCATGGATTTAAAAAAACACTAAAAAAAAAGGAAAAAACTAAGTTTGGATATCATATCAATATCTCTTTTAATATCCTTTTCTTACATCTAATTAAAAAAGTTTGAAAAATATATATATTTAAATTAATAATATCAAATGGACCCTAAAAAAGATTTAAAAATAAAAATATTTATTAAATTAAATATTTAAAAAGTAAATAGAAAAAAATAAAAAATAAAAAAATGGCACATGGCACCTAAAGGGTTTCCATACATACGAAAAATTTAACTTATAGATGGATAAGAAAAAAAAAATTAAAATAGATGAATCAACAAGTATAACTTTTAAACATATATATTTACCTTAATTTTTTAGGATTGTTGACATTCATTATTATAAGATTGTTTTATATATTTTTTTATTAAACATACATATAAAATATTATGTTTGCGCATATTATAATTTTATATCACATTCAATATTTGGGTTACAAAAGTAATTATATTTTTTCATCAATTTTAAAAATTGTCATTTGTTCATTAATTATTCTTTATCATGATATCATTTGATAAATAATTTTGTTAAAACATCTCATTTTAAATATATATATATATATATATATTTAAAAATCTTCCTACCATCATTGTTTAAGAGAGAAAAAAAATTATCAATAAAATAAAATATAATAAAATAATAAAAAAGGTCCAATAGGTGAAAAGGAATTAATACATGATAGGCTAAGAAAAGATCAAAGTTGGGTCAAACATTGCAAAATTTATAATATGGATTTTAATATACAAAATATTTATTATGTTTTATATTATAGTAAAAAGAATTAGTGAGAACAAATTTTATTATCAAAAAATAACTAAAAAAATCTACAATTAGTTGACAATTACAAGTTGATAAAAATTCAAAATTTTATATTTACAACTAAATATAAGAAAAATATATTAAAATAAATGAACAATCAAACATAAAATTTAAATATTCATATTTATCTGAATTTTTTAAGGTTATTGACATATAAATATAATAAGGTAGTTTTTATTTATTTATTAAATAAACATATAATATGTTTTCTCTTGGGTTCTTTTTTTTTTCTTTCTTTCTTACTTTTAGATTTTTTTTAAAGTTTTTTAACATAAATCTTACATATCCATCTATAGACTAAATCCATATATCCATCCATCCTTACATTAAAGGTTACAAGATTTTAAAATTAACGAGATGTCCTTGTGGCACCTTTATTAGCTCATTTATTTATTTATTTATTTAGATAAACTTTGTAAGAAAATAATATCAATTAAGGTGTGCACATAGTACTTTCATTTGTTTCTTTTCTTTTGTTATTTTAATTAGATAAATTTTATAACAAAATAAACCAATTGATATGGATGGCAAAACAATTAACATCCAATGGATTTTAATCTGTCCAATTTGATATGAGCATTTTTGCAAAAAATGATGGTGAGTTGAGTTGAGTTGATCTTTTAGAAAAGCATGGATGGGCTTGAAGCAAATTTAGGATGCTTTGCCCAAACCACCCCATAGTATAAATAAAAATATATAATCTTATTATCTATTTGATTTTATATAATATATATGTATTATATTAATGTTATTATTTGATACCTTAATATAAGATATTAACATTTTAAACTCAATTTGGATGTTGACACCCAAATGATCTCTATTTTTTTGTTATTTTTGGTTTTTAATATTTTTATTAAGAAAGTTAATATGTGATCTATTGATTTAAGATATTAACATTTTAAGCTTAATTGAGATGTCTAATAGTACCCTAATAAGTTCATTTTTTTTCTCTTTTTCTTTTTTTAATACTTTTTTAATTAAATTAATTTTGTTAAAAAAAAAGGCTAATGGAGTATCTACGTAGCACCTTTATTTGATTTTTTTTTCTTTCTTTTTTTTGTATTTTTTTAATAAGATCAAATTTTCGACAAAAGGTACTAATTGATAAAGATAACCAAAACAACATGTATTTGAGAGATTTGTATCCATCTTGATTCAATAGTGGATAATTTTTTATATTTATATTATATAGATTTATAACTTAACATTAAGAGCATTATTGTTTACAATTATTTTTATTTAACTTTTTATATTTTTCTACATACTTCAATAATTGTTATTCTTATTAAAAATATAAAAAATATATATTTAATTTCTCTCATTCATTAAATTTATAATAAATATTATTATATACGAATAACCATAAAAATTGAACCCACGGGCAAAGCATGAGCCACTTTCTAGTTAATATTATGGATGGATGAATGGATAGTTTATATAGTATTATTACACTCCATATATATGGGTTGTTAAACATTCAACTCAAAACCAATTAGCAATAAATGAAAATATTCAACTTTAATATAAGATTACAAGAAATTGAATATTTATTAAACATGGAATAATCCACTTTAACACCTCCATCACGTGTAGGCAGAAATGGAAGAAGCCTGTTGCGTGAAATTTAGAAATGGTAACAAAAATAAATTTTGGCTCTGATACCATGTTAAGCATCTAATTTAAAACCAATTGACAATAAGTGAAAGGGCCCAATTTGAATATAAAACTACAAGAAATTAAATATTTATTAGTTGTCAGATAATCCACTTTAACAAAAAAAATTAAAAAAATAAAATAAGCAAAAAAAAATCAACTTATTACCAATTGATCTTGAGTTAGAAGCTTAATATGGTATCAAAGTCAGGATTTTCTTTTGTTGTCTTTTTCAAATCTAGCATGTAATAAGCTTCTACCATCTCTCCCTCCACGTGATAGGGGCCTGTTAAAGTGAATTATCCCACATCTAATAAATATTTAATTTCTTGTAATCTTATATTCAAGTTGAATCCCTCCACTTATTATCAATTAGTTTTAAATTACATGCTTAATATCAATTAATGCATCAATATTAGTATTTGATTAATAACCGGTTTAAATGCATTTGTAATATTTATAATTTGTATGATAAGAAAAAGTAATATTTTCTTTTTTTTTTTTTTAAGTTTTAATAGAGCTTTTGAAAACAAAATTTTACGTCAAAACAAATGTATTACATAAGTACGAGCATATATATATATATATGTATATATACAGGCATTTTCCTTAAAAATATAACTCTTTACATATCATACGTTTGTATTGCATACATTTGCATCCAAAACAGAAGCCGCTTTAATTTTAAAACCAAGAAAAACAGTTTGCGATTAAACATATAAGAGCTATGAGCATCACTACGCAACTGTATATATAGTTCATTTTGTTAATGGAGAGGCAAATCTGCAATCTCAGTATCTTAGAATTTATGATTTTAAGGTTGGTGAGGTTGAGTAAACATGTACAGTATCCAAGCCAATTTGTTTATGGTGCTAGCTTTCAAAGTAAGTAGTCAGTTTTCTTCCGTATCTCATGCACCAAAAAAATAAAAATAAAAATAAAAAATTAACATACATTATTCATTTGCAGCAGTAATTAACTTTTCTCTAAACTTTCACTTAGATTTTGTTTGTTTTCTCTTCTGTCTTTTTTTTTTTTTTTTTTTATTTCTAATCTCTTAAATTCAGAGGTGGGCCTAAGAGAAGAGAGACATGGGGGTGAGGTAGTCCTTTGAAGGTCTCAGTGAAGCCTGACATTTTCTTTTTAGTTCCCATCTTCTTAGTTTTTTCTCCCTCTTAAAGCCTTGACTTGATGTACTTACCACCTTTGATGTAATGCCTCCGTCTTTGGTCATCAAACAACAATTTAGTTGCTAACTCTACACACAAAGGTTGGGTTGTGCAGAGCAGGGATGGAGTTGACTTGGAAAATAAAATTGAACATGATTGTTTTATCTGTATATATATTTTAAAATCTTCCTGTTAATTACGATCTTTTCTATTACGTCAAGTTGACTTACCAAAAATATATTAAATTTTGATTATTGAACACTTGTACCATCTATGCAAATTGATCAAGAAAATTAGTATTAGATGGATAAACAAATGGATTTCAGTTCGATTTCTGAAATTATTCCGTACGAGTTCAAGGCTTGAAGCCAATTAGAATGCCATACCTTTCAGTTAAACAATTTAATTAAGCTATTCCTTATGGGATCTTTTTATATTGAGGATCGACTAAGTGAGACCCAGTTTTTGACGTACGCCAAAATTACGTAATGAGTTTATCATTGAACTCCAGAATTAAAAATATCAAGTTTAAACCTCAATTGTAATCCAACAGATTAAGAAAAAAAATGTTTTGACGTAAAGAGTTAAGTCAAATTGGTTGGAAAAATTGGGATGTCAAGCAGCTTTCTGTAAATTGCTACAACCACTACCATTACCTACTGCTTTATTTTTCACATAAGGTTGCTAAACTATCTTCTATATTTTCGAATGTTTAGTATTGTTGTTTTAGTTTACTTAGCTATATTAAACAATTAGATTTCTTTTGCCTTGTCTTTTTCTTTTATTTTCTTTTCTTTGCATAACAGGGTTTGAAATTTTCCAGTTGCCTCTTCTGATTTTGCAGATTTTTTAATTTTAAATGTTCACATGGATGGAAAGAAATATATTTAAACATATATAGGAGAGGAATTTTCGTGAGAGGTAGTATATGCATATATTATTAATATGGCATGCAATGAGGTGTAAATTTATCACTATACTTAGTTCAAATTTATCATTAATATTTTAAATGGTACAAATTTATGAATCATATTTTTAATTTTGGAGCAAATTTAAAATCATACTTCAAATTTTGGGACAATTAAAGAATATTTAGTAAAAGAATTTGTTTGAAACTGTTTTACAGTTCAAAAAATAATTTTAAAAATAATATGATAGGGAAAAATATTCATGAAGCTAAAATCCGATTTTATATTCATTTTCTTCTTGGTTTTTTTATTAAATATAATGCAACATAATCAAGAATTTTTTATTTTATTTTTTTATTTTATCATGACATTTTCTAATGCATATAATTTCTCATCATATTTTTTCAATTAATTTGGCTCTCTTTCCTATAATTTTTTTTAAAAAAAAATTAATTGCAAAATAGTTTCTAATCTGAATATTCTTTAATTGCTCTAAAATTTGAAGTATAATGCTAAATTTACTCCAAAATTAAAAATATAATGATAAAATTACAATTAGTATAAATTTAAACCATTCATGTAAATAAAATGATAAATTTAAACCCCATTTAAAGAATCTAAAAATTTTACACAATAGTGTTGGACAAGGACCAATGTGAATAGAAACAGGTGAAGGCATGGGTTGTTGGGTTTCCAATCTTCTGCCTATTCTATAACTGAGACTATCATCAGCCTGAAAACCCAACTCTTTCTAATTAATGCCAATTGTTGGTATTTTTTTCAGAAGATTCTATTTCTCTAATCCAAAATATGTACAACTTTCCTCTCTTTTTTTTATTAAACAATAATTTCAAGCAAAAATATTATGGCTAGCATATGTTTTATCAAATTCCACGATCTAATAAAAATAGGGCAATATATTTCTATTGGTCTGGAAAAGTCAAAACCCTCCACCCTACGGCAACTGCCGGTTCCACCACGATTGTTCAGACTTGAGCCAATGACTGTGACTTGAGACTCCCCCACAACCCAAATCACAATCCTAGTTGCCCAAAATATTAGTCCTTGACTTTGAAACCTTCAAGTCTTACATTTGGGACTAATTGTTTCAATTCATATAATTTTCTATGTTATCTATTAACTTACTACAAGAAAATCTTTTACCTCTCAAAATCCTATGGCAGGATCATATTCTTTGGCTTTCCTTCTCTTCTGCTTTGTCTTCTCCCCAGTTTTTGCTCAACCTCAGCCCACAAGTTTCATCTTGAATGGTTTTAATAGAAGTGAATCAAAGCTTACCCTTGAAGGAGGTTCAATTATTAGGCCCAGTGCTCTAAAACTCACGAACAAATCACATGATACTATAGGCCATGCTTTCTATTCAGAACCAATACAAATGCTGGACAAGAAGTCTTCACCTTCTCCGAATGCTTCTTCTTTCAGCACAACTTTTGTATTTGCTATTGTACCTCCAAGCTCAGGGCGAGGAGGCCATGGCCTTGCTTTCACGTTATCCCCATCCAAGCAGTTCCCTGGAGCTGCAGCAGGGCATTACATGGGAATATTCAACTCAAATACCGATGCTTTACCCTCCAACCATATTTTTGCAGTGGAATTCGATACTGTAAATGGATTCAACGACGATTCAGACAGTGAAGGAAATCACGTTGGGGTTAACATCAATAGCATGTATTCAAAAGCGATGGAACCGGCCTCTTATTATCTCAATAACACAGAGCGAAACGAGGAAATCAAATTGGAGAGCGGTGATCCCATCCATGCCTGGATTGAATACGACGGAAGTTTTGTGAATGTTACAATCTCTCCCTTGAATCGAGATAAACCCTCTAAACCTCTCATTTCCTATCCCATTGGCTTAACACCTTTTGTTGAGGAAACCATGTACGTTGGCTTCTCAGCATCCACGGGGAAAATGCCAAGCTCACATTTCATCTTAGGATGGAGTTTTTCTACTAACGGAGAGGCTTCCCAACTCAATATTTCCCAACTTCCTGTGCCACCGCCAAATGAAAAGAACGGATCTTCTTTTGATCCTCTAATCATTGGTCTTATTGTTGCTTTATCCATCGTGACAGTTCTATTGTTGGGAATATTGATCTATTTTACGTTGTACAAAAGGAATGGCAAATCTGAGGATCTTGAAGATTGGGAATTAGAATGTCCTCACAGGTTCCGGTACAAAGATCTTTATGCAGCAACTAGGGGTTTCAAACAGAGTGAGATTATTGGAGTTGGAGGATTTGGTGCGGTCTACAAAGGTGTGTTGCCAACAACTGGAACTGAAGTTGCTGTTAAAAAGATAAATCGGAATTCAATCCAAGGTCCGAGAGAATTTGCAGCGGAGATCGAAAGCCTAGGAAGATTAAGGCACAAGAATTTGGTTAATCTCCAAGGTTGGTGTAAGCAAAAGAATGATCTTCTTCTAATCTATGATTACATTCCGAATGGAAGCCTTCATTCTCTTCTCTTCAATCAGAAACAAGGCTTTGTGTTAAGCTGGGAACAAAGGTTCAATATCATTAAAGGAATTGCTGCTGGACTACTGTATCTTCATGAAGAGTGGGAGCTGGTTGTAATCCACAGAGACGTGAAGTCTAGCAATGTCCTAATAGATGCTGAAATGAATGCGCGATTGGGGGACTTTGGTCTTGCAAGATTGTATGATCATGGTACAGATTCACACACGACAAATATTGTGGGCACAGTTGGATATATTGCACCTGAATTTGCTCGCAATGGTAAGGCCTCTACTAGCTCAGACGTTTTTGCATATGGAGTTTTGCTCCTTGAAGTAGTTTCTGGTAAAAAGCCAGTTGATTCAAGAAATTTCTTCTTGGTAGATTGGGTTATAGAGTGCCACCAAATGGGTCAAATACTTGATACAACGGACCCTAAGTTGAACTCGAGTTATGTGATAGAAGAGGTGAAGTTGGTTCTGCTATTGGGTCTTCTGTGTTCTCATCCGAAGCCCGAAGTTAGGCCTAGCATGAGAAAAGTCGTGCGGTACCTCAACGGGGATGATCAGCTTCCTTCAATTGATAACTGGGACTCCTTTGGTGCTCGAGATGGAACGTACTCAAAGTTCTTGGAAATAATTTCTTTTGATAGCATCACAAAAT
Source organism: Durio zibethinus (assembly GCF_047325235.1). Lineage (NCBI taxonomy): Eukaryota > Viridiplantae > Streptophyta > Magnoliopsida > Malvales > Malvaceae > Durio > Durio zibethinus. The sequence continues at coordinate 9,902,333 of NC_143162.1, read as the reverse complement.
CTTATCGCTCATCTTCCACGGGTGGCATCACTTCCAATTCCATCTGCACTGGCAGATAGATTCAAGATTCAGATCCTTTTTTTTTCTCACTGTGCCCCTGCTCTTTCCTTTTTTTTTTTAATTCTCTTGTTGTCCTTAGATTAGATTATAATGAACGATTAGATTATATCCTACCACCTTTTCCCCTTTCCAACTTTGTCCAGTCACTTACATGTTTATTTTTGGTTATTTTATTTCTAATTTAAAATTTTTTAAATTAATTTATTATAATTACTTATCGTATTATTTATATAATTATTTAATAAATTAATTAATAGTTAAAATAATAAATATAAATTAAAAAATTAATTTTATAATCAAATAGATTATTAGTGAATAAAAAAATAGATAACTATATAAATAATAATATAAATAAGTATTAATTTTTCTTTTTTAAAATGTATAAATATATTAATTTTTTAAAATTATTATTTTGAAATAAAAATAATCATATATTATAAATTTTATTATATATCAATTTAATTTAACATTTTTAATAATTATTTTTTATTTTTATTATATTTGATCTCACAATCATCGTTACGATTTCATCTAAATATATATTTTATTATTAATTTTAATCTTATTATTACAATATTAAATCTTATAATTATAATAATTAATTTTATTATTATAATAATTAATTTTTTTAATATCGTTATTTTTAATTTCATTAAAATCAATTTTGAATCTTTAATTTGGGAAAGATAGAAACTTGAATTGTAATCTTCCACCCGGGCCTGTTTAGGATTTTCATATTAAAATTAGTCAATCTTTCATTCCCAAATCTTGATTCGTTATTCTCAACTAAATGTGATTTTAATTGTTTTTACAAAATATAATAAATGATGATATATATTCCTCTGCTTTGTGGGGTTTTAAATCAACTACTCAAGTTTCTCCATCCTAATCTATTCCATCTTTAAATATCAATTAAGAAGAAAGAGATTAGGTCTAGTAGATTCTGCTCTGCAGTTTTTAATGCTATTGAGACTATGCACTTGGAAAGAAATACGAGTATTAGACGGTAAAACGGCTGTCCAATTCAGGAATAAATGAACGCTGATTTTTTCTTGTGATATGTCAAAGTTTGTGGACCAAGTGTAGGCTATATAATGAAGAAAGAAAAGAAAAGTCAACAAACACAACATCAGGTTTCAACTCGAAGGCCGAAGCCTTCAAACGAGATTAAATTGCCAAGTTAATATGAAAAATTAAGAGATAAGTACAAAACAATCATTTTCAGAGAATTGGGCCTATCATTTTCGATATTAACTGTCGTTTTTCGCTCGTTTTCTCTCGTTAGACGGAGGGAAAACCTCTCAGCGGACCTTGATTGCAGCTTTTGGGTTAAACAGGCTACGTGCTTTCAACCCAAATCAATTATGACTTTCTGTCAGAAAACACTGCCGACTGGTAAAGATCTTTCGTCTTCAAAGACAGCTGATTGGAGTGACTATCTAGAATTTGATCTTACAAATTGCGTGATAAAAAAAGTGAAAGCAGCCTAGAAGGACTGAAAAAAAAAATCCAAGGTATCTATGCCACGGTAATTTTCAACTCACTTTCTTCCCTTTTCATGGACGTGCTTTAACTAGCAAGACCCAGCTGTCTCACCAGTTATCAACCCATTTTAGCCTCTCCCGTACAGCATTTTCTTTTGACTTTGTGAACTCTTTTAAGTCTCTCGTATATCTTCCTCTATATGTCCTTGTTTGCATCCTCGTCTCTTCTTAAGCTAATAATCTCGCAATTTCTTGTAATTCCATGGCCTCAACAGGATCTTTAACTGTACTTTTCTGCTTCTTTCCTCTACTTGCTCTCGCTCAATCTGTTGAATTCATCTTCCATGGATTCAATGCAAGTGAAACAAATCTTACCAGAGAGGGAGCTTCTATTATCAAACCCACTGTTGCTCTTAGGCTCACCAACAAATCGCATCATGTTTTAGGTCGTGCATTATATTCTGAACCAATTAAAATGTTTGATATAAAATTTTCTTCCTCTCACAACGCTTCTTGTTTTAGCACATCTTTTGTCTCAGAGCAAGAGGCTACGGTTTGGCCTTCACATTATCTCCATCTCCAAGTTTCACTGGAGCTGGAACAGAACATTACCTGGGAATTTTCAACTCCTCAAATGATGGCAATGAGACCAATTATATCTTTGCAGTTGAATTTGATACTGTTAACGGGCACAAAGAGAAGGATGACAGAGAGGGAAACCATGTTGGAATCAACATCAATAGCGTTTCCTCAATATATTTAGAGCCGGCCTCTTATTTTGTCAATGAACAAAAGAAGAGCTTGCTTTGGAAGGTGACAAGCCTACCCATGCTTGGATAGATTATGATGGATTGCAGAAAATTATTAATGTAACGATATGCCCTCTAGAAGAAGAAAAACCAACCGTATCCCTTATATCTAAACACATCGACTTGACACCAATGGTCAAGGAAACAATGTATGTTTGCTTCTCCGCATCTACAGGAAGAAAATCAAGCTCTCATTACATTTTAGGATGGAGTTTTTCCACTAATGGTGAACCGCCTGCACTAAATATTTCTCAACTTCCCACAGCACCAGGAGAGGAAAGCTCTTCTAACTCTTTTAAACCCGGAATCGTCGTGCTTATTGCTGCTTTATCTGTTGTGACCTTGCTTCTGTTGGTATCGTTAATCATTTTAGCATTTCGTAGAAGGATGATGCAATACGAAAATCTTGAAGAGTGGGAACTGGATTGTCCTCACAGATTTAGGTACAAGGATCTCTATACTGCAACAAAGGGGTTTAAACAGAGCGAGGTGATAGGTCTAGGCGGATTCGGTGCAGTCTACAGAGGTGTTTTGCCTGGTACAGGAGGTGAAGTTGCTGTTAAAAGGATAGCTAGGAATTCAGTTCAAGGAATGAGAGAATTTGCAGCAGAGATCTAAAGCTTAGGAAGATTAAGGCACAAGCACTTGGTTAATCTCCTAGGATGGTGCAAGCAAAAGAATGATCTCGTTCTAGTCTATGACTACATCCCTAACGGAAGCCTCGACACTCTGCTGTTCAACCTAAAAGACAACTTTATATTGAGCTGGGCACAACGGTTCCATATCATCAAAGGCATTGGAGCAGGGCTATTGTATTTGCATGAAGAATGGGAGCAAGTAGTCATCCACCGGGATGTGAAATCCAGCAATGTGTTAATAGATGCTGAAATGAATGCCCGGCTTGGGGACTTTGGTCTTGCCAGATTATATGATCATGGAACAGCATCGCATACCATCAATGTATGCACCGTTGGATATATTGCACCTGAATTGGCTCGCACAGGGAAGGCCTCCACCAGAACAGACATGTTTGCATTTGGAGTTTTACTTCTTGAAATAGCTAGCAGAAGAAGGCCAACTGGTTCAGGTAACTTCTTGGTGGATTGGGTGATAGAATGCCAGCAAATAAGTCGACTTCTTGATGCGGCAGATCCTAAGTTGAATTCTAATTATGCGGTTGAGGAGATGGAGTTGGTTTTGGAATTGGGACTTGTTTGCTCTCATCAAAGACCAGATTCTAGGCCAACCATGAGACGAGTGATGCAGTATCTCAACGGCGATGAACCGCTTCCTTTTATTGATGATTGGGGCTCGATTGATTCTCAAGGCATTTTTGAGATCAATTCAAGAGTCTTAGAAGGGATTTCTAAGGATACAATAATGACATCATATCATTCATTATCCATTGGTGGAATATCCTCGAGCTCTATATCCACCGGCAGATGATCTCCAAAACTGAACGGGAACCTCTAGCTCTATATCTTCATTGGTTCCCTTAGCTTGTAATTTTCCACTTTTCCAGTTTGTACTTTGTATACATTTTTTATATGATTATTTCTGATGAGCTAAACCGTTTTCCTTGATTTGGGTTTTGATCAATCCACCCCCATCATTTTATAGACCAAAACATGCTATTTACTTTTAAGCAAAATTTCATTTCAGGAAACAATTCAAAATCCAATTTGTCAAAGAATGAAAATGAAGTTCCAACTACTCAAAATTTACCGAAAGATAAAAGCAAGTTCATAAGATCTGGTTCAGCTTAAACATGTAATTACCTCTATCACAAACTATAGTTCAAAGAAGACACGTCCCTAAGCGAACCTCAATAAGTTGACTTGATTCTTATCAAACTTATTAATTTTATATTCTAAGCACCCCTCTTTCTAAAGAACTTTTCAAGATTTTGTACATTATCATGTCCCTTTAGAACTGTAGCACCCCAACCTAAAACTTCAGCTAAGATATCTAATTAAAATTTATATCTGAATCATGTTCCATCGGTGGCAACCCAAGTTGCAGACTGCCCATTATAGAATCACAAGAAAATCCAGCAAGTTGAATGAGAAATTAAAAGCATAAAAAAATTGCATGGGGAGAAAATTGACTCAACAAACCACTGAATAGTGGATGCATTTGATAAACTGTCACAAAGCTTTTTGACCACCGTCATATAAAGGCCTCAAACAATGCCAGCACTTTGTTCTCTACCCAATTACATGTGGATTAAGAAAATCCTGATAATTCAAAACCCAAATCTGCAACAATAAATGCACAGATAGATGTAGTAACCCCGCTTTGGTTCCCTAACGACTTAAAAACATTTACCAAAAGAAGAAGAAAAACAGATTTATAGCAAGAAAAATAGACAGACCAAAATAACAACTTTACTCGAAGAACTAACTTCAGCTCATAAAACCATGACACGTCCAATCAAGCCCTGGGTCCAACCTGCAGTCTCCTTAAGCTGCTCATCATCAGATTGGAGACATTCACCAAGAAAATCATCATAGAATGCACAGTCTTTAAACAAAAGCTTTATATTGGAGCCAAGAGCATCCGCAAGATCACCCATAACAGCAACTGCAGCTTTTGTTACACTTTCATCCCTGCAATATATGGGAAAAGAAGTATTTAGATGGACAAAACCAAAGGCATTAGCAGCATCACTGTACCAAAGGGGAAGAAAAGAAGAAAATAAAACTACCTTTGTCTGTCTCTAGAGACTAATTCTATAAACTTTAAGAGATGTTGAGCATATGGCACCATTACATCAGGCTTCACACCCTTAAAACCTTGAAGGATACCAGAATAAGCTTCAAAAATACTACGTCTGAGCTGGTTGCCATAATCCATCATCTCCTCATCAGCAGTTTCCATCTGAGCACAGATTTCAGCTGCTCCTTGCATCATGGGTAAAGCATAGGGGACATACTTCTCAAAGTGCTCTCCTATTGCAAGAGCAATATCCCCAAAGCAAGAGAATATGGGAGGCTTTACGGAGCGGTGGAGTTCTGAACTAGCAAGATCCTTCAGAAGAAGGCCCATGATGCCATCACAATAGGGTAAGATCTTGTCATCCAAGGCACGGCAAATATCACCAACAACCCCAACTGTGATCCCACAAACCTGGTATTCCTCAAAATTCTGCAGCCCCATCTCAAGATACTTATAGAACTCAGGCATATACTTCTCAAACTGAGGTCCAGTGGCATAAGCAAGTGCACCAATTGCAAGCATTGCTTCCTCATGCACAGTAGAGCTGCGGCAACCAAACACCTTAAGGAATAGAATCATGATCTGATCAGAAGCCTGAAGTATGATGGGTTTAGTTTCATCTGTACTGCTAAGTTTTTGGATTATAACCTGCAAAACACCACAAAGAGAGGCTTGCAAGTCCCCTTGCTTTTCCCTATCATCTGATGATACAATCTGAATTTCCACAGTCTGGCCCAACTTATTCATAATGACTGGTAATAGCTGTGCTATGATGGAAGATGTTTCTGCAATGTTGGAACATCTCACAACTTCATTCAAGGTTTCACACGCAGAAGACCTGAGCTTAGAGTCACCACCATCTGTACGATCAGCAGTCGCAATTAGACAACTAATTATGTCTGTGAGAAAGGGTGAAAGAAGAGATGAGCTTGGTCCTGCATCCTCATAGCCCTGGACAAGGTAATAGATTGCACCACAAACTTTCTCCGCTACATTGGGAGCATCCTTAATGTTCTCCAACAACGCAGCCACAACTCGTTTAAGATTCTCAGGAAAAATGACAGAAAACCCACTAGCTGGACTGTGCAGGAACTCAAAAATACGACTAAGAGTCCAAGCAGTTGTGTCCTTCACATGGTTGTTTCCATCCTTCATAGCAGCAAGCAGAAAATCCAAACCTACCTGTACCAGAGGGGAGAGCTTCTCAACGGTTGGACCTTCAAGAATAGAGCCAAATGCATAAGTGGCAGCCTCTCTACAACGCCAATCTGGCTTCAAAATGTTAGATTCCACAAATGGCATTACAAGAGGCACTATAGCATCCCCAACGGTTCTGGCAACAAGACCCAGACATGTCCCACCAGCCATAGATATGTTCCAGATTGTATCATCCTGGTCTTGATCCTCTTCCTGCTTCAGCAAAGTTTGCAACAACAAAGGAACAAGAGACGAGAGAGCCTTCTCTATGAAACGAGAATGGGGAGGTCCAGAGTCCCCACTTTCAGGACTCTCAAACTCCTGAAGTTCAATCTCTTCATCACAAATAGAGCTCCAGAACTCAATTGCTTGGAGAGCAACAGTCTCTTCATCACCTTTTACAGCATTTGATGTAAGCTGAAATAGGGTTTCCATGTAAGGCTCAAGCACCTCATAGTATGCTGATGCTATCGCAACAAGACACTCAAAAGCAGCCTGCCTGATGTCCACCTCTTTGGACATGGCAGTGTCACATACAACTTTCATGATGTAATTCCGCTCTATCTCATTCTCAAAGTTGGTCTGTGCAAATTCTAAAGCATTATATAGAGCCTTGGTTGCAGCAAGCCGAACTTCAGCACCATGTTCAGCTAGGTTCATTCCTTGAACTACAGCAGTGAGAACAGCATTGACTTCATCTTGAACAAGATCCTGATGAGATATCTCCTCACAAACATATCCAAGAGTTTCCAAGGTAGCCTGTTTCAAGGCTGCAGGGCTATCTTGCTGTGTCATATTTTTAAGCAATGATCCAATCAGTTCCGGCCACTGCTTCTGGGGAATCTCAATTGAAGCAATTTTCGCTATAACTTGAGCAGAAGTGTGCCTCGCCTCAGGAACAGATGAGACAAGAGTCCTCAAGAGCAATTCTTTGATTTGAGACTTAACAGAAATGTCAATTGCCATCCATTGTTGAACAAGTTGTTCCTTCCTAATAGCATCTTTAGCATCTAACGAATTTTTAAGCACAATACCAGCCAATCTACGGGATTCAACAGGTTTATCATTATTAGCAAGCTCAACTGACAATGAAAGAAGGAAAACAGGCAGGTTCTGTTCTTGGAACTGCCTCAGATTAGCCTCTGCCTCTGTCCGGACTTTTGTATCCGCTGATTGAGCAGCCAGCAGAAACTGAGTGATCTCCATTGCCATTTTAACTACACTACAACTGAGAACATAAAACACTGATCAGAAATGATGCTTATGATACAAATCCATTCATAAAGATTGTAGCATGTTATAATAGAACAAGGGCAAAAACTAATAATAAGTAATAATAACAGTGAAAGGAGATACTGCAGAATGAATTTATCAAAACCACACAAGTCATCCAACAAACACTCACAAACATTTACTGAGTTGACATAGAGTCAAACACCAATGCTACTGATTCGCTAAAATCAACATTGACAGCTAAGCTGAACTACTGAAACCATGTTGCCCACATGAATAAAATCATTATGCGGATAATATTCAAATTTCAAGTACATGCAGTGACTTATGTATCCAAAGGTAATTTACCTCACCACTGCCCCGTTATAGTTGTATTGTAATATTATTGGCTTTCCAAGTTCAAGCAAATGAAGGGAGTTAAAGCTAATATTCTTTTTTTTTTCAGGGGTCTCAGATATATATCCCCAAAGTTACTCAATCCGGTCACAAAAAACAAACAGTTTTAATCTAAGAAAAACTTAGAACATATGCAAAACGAATAATCTTAATCCTTTTCAAATAGCAGAAACAGAGGGAAACTAAACGAAACAACCAAACAGGAATAACAAACTAAAAGATCAACATATAATAGACGATAAACTAACAAAAAAGAATAAGTAAAACGAGATCCATAGATTCAGAAATGGGGAAAAAAACGAAACTCTAATTTTTAAAGCTGGAATGTAAAACCCTAAGAAAAACCCACTAAAGTACAAGCACAAAAGCCTTAGATCTGAAACTAAAACAAAAAATGAAAAGTCAAAGGAAAACTTCAAGCGAAGAGTGATACCTCAAATTAGTCTCCGATGAACCAGAGAGATTTACAATTAAAAAAATAAAATAAAATTCAGGGAAGCGCAAAACTTAGGGTTTCTCTCTCTCCCTGGTTTTTTTTTTTTTTTCCTGTTTTGCCTAAGCTTTGAAGAAATGAGTAGGAAAAGGGAAAAGAGAGAGAATCACTGAACAGCGATTAGAGTTAAGGAGCTTTGGATTGGGGAGATTTTTGAGATAATTTTAATATATATGTAAATCAATTTCGAATGATGGGAAGGAAGCGGGAGGGAGGGAGCGAGGGACTCAGGACTCAAATGTTAAAAAACAAACCGAACCAACGGGCAGCGGGGCTTTGAGTATGCCCGGGATCACTCACCTGCAAAACCCTAGATTGTTTAAATCTACCACGTGTGATGCTCCCCCCTCTTGCGGGTTAAACTATATTGGGAATGCAATGGGGCCCATGAGCTTGGAAAGGCTGCAGCCCGTTTCGGATGGACTTTGAAGTCCACTAATTTTCAAATTATCCAGAATTTCTTGTAGAAACAAAAACCATGAACAAATTTTTGTTTTAATTTCTTTTTTTTTTGGCCAATTATTTTTCTACTAATTTCACTTTAATTAGAATCATCATAGTTTGGAAGAAAAGTCAAATAATTTTTTTTACCCTTTTATCTTTCTATGGGTTGAATCAATACTTAAAAGTACATCTAATCATAAGAAATGAGGTCCATGTCTATGGAGTTATATAATGGACAATGGAGGCAGGAGTCCCAATTAAATTAATTAATGCTGTTGAGTTTTTTTTTTTTTTTTTCTTGAAATAAATTGCTGTTGAGATTTAATTTCATTGTTTTAATCAAATAGATGTTTGGTTTTGGCCCTTTTTTTTTTGTATTTCCTGAGGATCTGCATACTCACTAAGCATCTTTGCCTACCAAAAGATCGATACTGGACAAATATAATATAGTATCATATAATAGGATGTCTCCATGATTCTTCTATTACTAGAAGAATAAAACGTTTATTATAATATGCTTTATAAATTATATTAACTATTATATGAACCAGAACCAGAGAATTAACTCTAGCAGAACAACCAAAAACTCAGAGAGACAAAGAAGATCGTTTCATTCTACAAGATTTTTTTTTTTTTCATGCACTATATGTCTATACATAGCAAAAGCAAACCTCTTTTATTTACATCTCCATTCTCCAGAAGGCGCAACAATTGATGAAAACAATTTCTTCGGCTTTGTATCAGGTTTTGGTTGCACAATATTGGTAGACCTTTCCTTGATTGGACCCTTTACACCAAAGAGCTTGTGCTTCATGCGCCAAGGCAACAACATTTCAAGGCCACAACGCTTTGGGGAAGAGAATGATGATCGCTTTATTACTGCTTGGGAAACACATGGTGACTGATCTGAATAATTGCAGAGATAAGGAAGCTTTGTTTTTGACATGTTTAGAGCAGATGATGCGGCCAATGCTGTGGCGTCTGGAAGAAAGCGCTCGATTATGAAATTTGGAGATGGACAATCACTGTGCTCTAAACTCATCTCTAAGTTCCACCCATCTAAGTCACTAGGCTCTACACTCTTTGATTTTAACCCATCTGATGATCCATGAAACTTTTCTGCTTTCTCAACAATGTCTATTGCTTCTGTCAGTGACAAAACTTCCATGGCATCCGAGAATACATCATCTGTGTCATCATTGTCGTAGTCATCCACATCAGCATCACAGCCTTCATCATGGTCATGATAGTGATCTTTAAGGGTCCGATCACGATCCCCATTAGTTGCTTCTTTTGGTGGACGCCATCTGCCTGGTGGGGGTTTTGGACGAGTCGTTTCTGCTTCATCTATGTTGTTACTTCTCGTCAAGTTCTTGGGCTGGCCGGGAGCCTGTTCCCAGCAGAATGGAATCCCATTACTTGCATCTTTCCATCCCACCAGAGAATTCGTACAAGACACTTTATCACTAATGTGACCACCAGCTGTTCGCCTTGTTGACAAGAGTGGTGCATTGAAGTTCAGTTTTCTTGGGCGTTTCTTTTCCATTGCTTCATTCATTCCTTCTCCCACATAGAGAAATATCTTTCTGTAAGTGAAGGATTCATTGGAGTAGGTGGGGAAAAGGGGAATGGGTGACTTGAGATGGATATGAATGAAGAGATGATAAAGGAGTGGTTGTATGAAATAATTGTAAAGCAGCTGAAACTATGGGGATCTCGTGCAGTGTATTAAAACCGATATTTTCACTTTATAATGCACAAAAGTTGGGTGGAAAAGGTCCTTCTATGGTGAATTAAGAAAGTGATGCATGAGGTTAACATTTGCTGGAAGACTGGAATCATCCAGAAACCATGTGGCAGAAGTGGTGCACCACACCTAATTTTGCCCAGTTCCCTGCTGCCAACTTTCGAGTTTCGACACATGGAAATCGAATTACCATGAAAAAAAATGATTTTGTACGATTAGATTTCTTTTTGCTATTGTTGGCGCTACTTAACATGATAAAACAATAAGGATGGCAGCCGCAGCACCAGTCTCCCCATGTCTAATTGCCTGCAGACTGAAGCCTGAAGCAGAACGTTAAACGAACTTGTTGGGAACTTGAGAATAGATAACATCTGAGAAGTGAAAAACCAAACGCCTATAGCGTGTAGCTTTGAAAAGAGTATGATCCCCATTGAAGTTAGTAGTAAGTTGGTTTAATTGTTCCTTGATTCTTTATATGAGTGGAAAATAAAAGAAAGAAAATTTGTCAAATATAATAAGTCTGTAACAAAGGAGAAAACAAATAAGCATGGTCGAGGCAGCATTGGGTCTCTGACCAAGTCTTGAAAACGAGTAGAAGAATGCCTGCTCTTTAAGTATAGCTTTAAACTGTTTGAAAAGAAACCCTGTCTTAAGGAAAATTTTCAAGCTCCAACAACAATAGAACATTCAGGATGAGAAGAGTTAAGAGTACATAACATATAGCAAAAAAGGCAACAGAGAGCAAAATCTCTAGCCTGGATAAAGTTCTGCAATTTCATTTAAATGATTCTTTTGACTGTAGCACTGGCACCGCCCTCTGCCAGAGTAATATATAGGTCAGTAGCAGCATCAGTGGCTTCCCTGGACGATTTATATCATTGATTGGTCCAATTCTTACAGTTTAACACAAAACAAATATTTACAAGCTATCTTGTCTAGTTTCCCTTTTCACCTTTTCTATCAAACCAAACACTGGTCTTTTTCTTTCCTCCTAAGTTACATTTCTGCACGGTGGTGCTTCTGAATTTCCTGGAGACAACATCCAAAACCAATGGTGCCCTTCCTTGTAATTGAACAAAAACATTTGAAACAAAAAAGGGTGGCAAAAATCAGGTTGCCCGCAGTAGACATGAAGAGAGGAAATGACTATGGGGATCTGACTTTCTCACTTCTGCTCTTTAACCTGCTCACGAACTTTATTATATAGCTCAAGAGTATCAGTATGGTTGGGATCAAGACATAGGGCTGCTTCACAATCTCTAACAGCGGATATATAATCACCCATTGAATCATGGAAAGCAGCTCGAAGATGTAGTAGCTGGAGGTCTGGCTTGAAAGTTAATGCTTTTGTGAGCTCTGCTATAGCTTCATTTTCTTTGTGATCATCCATTAGAACTGGAAAGGCAGAAACTTCATGTTAGAGGCTCAAAAAAGCTAGCCCCTCTTGCAAATATGGCCTCAGTGTTCAGGACCAAATTCATAATCACAGAATTAACAATAGAGAACAAATAACAAGCAATTATCACAGAGTAAACCTAAATTTCATGCGGATTAAATATAGCAGAAAACAAGGAATCAACTTCTTAATTTTAATCAATAATTTCTTTCTCTTGTCTTTCCTTTCTGATAGATGACATTTGAAAATTTTATAGGAAAGATGATTATTAATAACATTTATATTAATATAATTTAACAGAAGTCCTGATCATCAAAGCAACTCATGTCAAGATGGGTGTCCTTTTGCCAAATGCCAAGCAAGACAATGTACAAAGGAAGTTCATTTATTCCTTAAATCTGAGAATTGGGAACCCTATGCTTTTGCACTAAGAAGAAATCCAAGAAAGTAAACTGTTTCCACATGGAAACAAATTTTACTCTAACACGTTAAAGATCAAGGCTTCCATATGACCAAAGATATTGGAATGCAACAAAGAGCTGAGCAGATGGAAAATGAGGAGCTTAAAAGAAGGTAAACAAGTCTAAAACCACAGGAAAATTAATTTACTCAACCTACACATTCATCTAGAATTAACTATTTGTCTATTGAGTTGGGGGGGGGGGGGGGGGTACCATTTCAGTTAATAGCAATCTAAAGGCGTAAAAGTCACAGTGCATTGCAATTCTAAAATGGCTAATCATTAGCCAGGTTGCAAAAAGCAATTTCCACAAACAAAATTATTGGGAAAAAGGAACTGTAACCCTGGTCATGGAATTTACCTGCAGCCCTGTATCTGTATGGATATGTCCTCAAGGGATCTAATTGTGTTGCCATTGCAAGATCACTCTTTGCCATTTCACAGTCACAATATTCTGAACGCTTTTCATAAGCTGAAGCATTGTTGCGTGCCCTCTCTATCAGCATTGTCATCTCATTATATGCAGCTTTAGGCTGATTTTTTAGATGAAATACCGTGCTAGACCCTGATGTGCTCGTGTGTGCTTGATGTTGTGTGCATTCATGTAGCAATCAGCAGCAAGATCTAGCTTTTCACAGTCTACATACACACTACCTAAATTATTCAATGCCTGCAGAATTGCAGAATCATTCAGAACTCTAAACCTATTCATTGCACTTAAATAGCTAGAGTTAAAATTGCTCCAAATATACTTACTTGTCCTTTCCGAAGGCCATCTGAAGGGCATCTAAGAGCTTCCTCGAGAAGTTTGATAACAGATACTGAGGACTCTTAATCAAGACTGGAATCAGCTAAAGCATATGCCTTAAGGAAGAAAGCTTCAAATGATCTCTGGATGGAGATTGACTCCTCTGCCTTAGTTAGTGCTTCCTCACGGTGGCCAGTGTCATACAATATCCATCCTTCATAGACGAGCCTTTCATGTTCTGAAGTAGAATGGTTTCTAGCCAACCTTAGACTAAGGATTGCAGCCTTTTGACAATTTAACCTATAGCATTCAGTAGAACAGATAGAATATTAAGGTGAACAGAATATTGATACAGGACAGTTAACTCATAAGTCATAACTAAGAAAGACTTGTTAACCTCAAAAATTAACTGTAGTAATACTAGGAAGCAAATGTGGAATGAATTTCCACCATTTACCATAGAATATTTCGTGTTAAAGAGCCATCAGAAGAAGAAGGTAACATAGGTTGTTTTACTTTACATCTTGCAACGCCAGTACCTCAACTGCACATTATGATGAATAAAATTTCCATAATATACCAAATGATACCACTGTGATGGCATGCATGCTGCATTGTCTCATCTCTCAACAGTAAACTTATTAGAATATCATGTAGATTTTATTTTATTTAACTTGTCTGTAGTTAACATAGAATCCATCATGCCTTTAAATGGGCAGATACCTACATCTGAAAATAAGCAGAAGAAAACATCACTTGGCTTATCATAAATTCATAATGTTAATCTTAGATCTAAGTTCAAAAGGAAAATGAACAGTCATTTATACAGGGGCATAAAGTAGTTGATCTTCACTACAAAGCATTAATGCGAATTCCTTGGTAGAGCTAAAAACAAATTTTACTAAATTAGGAAGAACCTATACAGAAAATTCCATTCAACAGAAACAGTGAAAGGACATTTTATTCAACCAGTGAAAGAGTTTGTCATATTACCTTAAGAGGAGGAGAGACTGCCTAAACCATAGGAGACTCCTTCCAGGGTCATTTGCCAACATATGGTGTACAACAGCTAGGGAACCAATATCATCGACTGAAGACCACCGGTCATACAATTGCATCCAGCAATCAACCTGACTCCACTGCCGAACAAGAGGACGCAGGAGCTCCACCAAGTGGTCACCATGCATTTTTCCATGAAACATCATGTAATTTGGTTCTAAAGTCAAAAGTGCCCGGACATCTCTAAGAGCTCCTTCTCAATCCTCCATGGTAATCGAAATCCAGGCACGTAACTCCAGGAAGTCGGGGAATACCTTGAAACTGATTATTTTATTAATTTCTGAGATGGCCGCTCCAATCTTATTTTCCTCCAACAATGAAACAGCTCGGTACTTGTATGGAAAAGAAAGGGTTGGATCCAATTCTGTAGCCATTTCCAAATCTAGCATCTTCTCCTTCCCAACACAATACAGAGAACGTTCCTGATGCATCCACCCAACTGGCTGATAATCCGAAATGAGTGAGTTAATCATCTTGTATGCTGAATATTTTTGGTCACGCTTGAACCTGGCCCTTGCAACACCCACTTTTGAATATATATGACCAGACTCGAAAGCTGCCTCAAACCAACTTTGAGCATCTTTGTACTCTTTTCTCTCAAGCATCACAACACCTAACTGGTGATATGCAAGTTGTTTCTGCAACTTTCTGTTGCACACTCTGTCAACCTCTCTAGAAGCATCACATCAGTGTTGGATTTCATATCTTCCTCCATTGCAATCTGGCTCAAGAAGTAATAAAATAAAAAGGAAGCATGCCCCACTACAGCCAATCTTTCCCTTGCATCCGAACTACAAAAAAATTTCATCACATTAGGACTGTGCATTGAATTTAGGAGCTCCCTTAAAAATACCTGCAAGCAAGCTGCCACTAGAAGATATGCATTTTCCTCCAATCCATGCTCAATTAACAACAGTGCATCCTCCATGTCATTTACCAAAGATGCTAAATAAGCATCACAAGCAGACTTCAAATTGTCGCAACAAAAACTATTTGAGAAAGAAATAAGCTCCAAAATAATTCGTGGATCAAAAGAATCTAATCTTTTTGTCCTGCTATATAACTCAGCAGCTCTCATACCTTCTACTGAAATACCATTCTGCGTAAAATTTATCCTCTCTCTTCTTGACTCCCTGAAACCACCATACAGCATTGTCCTAAATGGTGTGGATAATGAAGCAATATTGGACGGTATACACCTAATCTCGTCATCTCCAATACAAAATGACATATCCGCATCATCATCAGAAGTGGAACATTCCTCATCTCCAATTGAAGAATCATCCTCAATTTCAGCTAGAGGAGTCTTAGAACAAATACAAGGATCATAAACAAATTCTGGATTATAACCAGCTATCAAGGTAGCCTTAGGGCACTCAATGTTTCTTCCACAACAGTCCATTGGATATGTGCCAACAAGTTCATCCTCCCTCCTCTCATACCTCAACCACGCTGCTAACACAATCTTGGAATGCACATCGACTGCATGCTGCCTGGCAGCTCGAAGGGTCCGCCGGAACAGTTTTGGATCAGATAAGCCCCTAAAATTGCACATTGCTCGAGATATATTCCTGATTTCTCAAATTGAGGGCACTGCTCAGTCCTACGGTACACATCAGCAAGAGTTTCCATAAAATCAACGAACTTTAGGCATGATTCAATCTGGGGCTCAAGAAGATCGGAGACAGGGAGGCCATAAGGAAGCAGGGTTTCAGTTACAACAACAGGGGTCACGATAGAAGCTTGGTAATCTCGACTTGATTTGGATCGAATCGAATTAACTCGAAGATGGTCTTGAAGTTGGTGAAAGAGCTTTTCACCGACGACTCCACCTCCACCACCGGCAGTGGTGGAGTTAAGAGTACAGACTTGTGGGCCTTTACATCCATCTATAAGTTTTAAACTACGCATTGTGGTAAATATATTATGCTGCATATTTGTTCGCATCAAGAGCAAAGGAAGAATTTCTCTAATGGTACAAAAAAATAAAAACTTCAACAAGGTTCCAGACCCCAAAGAAAAAGGAACAAAATGGAAGACCTGGAAATATAAACGAAATGGGTATTGAAGAAATGAAATGAAATGAATGGCAACTCAAATTTACCTGCAGAACACGACAGCTCAGAACAAAAAGAAGCGAGGGACACGATGGTGATGCAGGGCTCAATTGGGTATTAGCAAAAACGGTGATTTTTTTTTCCTTCTGAATTTTTATTCTTTTTTTTTTTTTCACGAGAAATTTGGGAGAAAGTCGAAAGAGAAAAAAAAATGGTAATGGAAATGGAGAGTTGTTTTTAGAATAGGAGGAAATAATCACGTTAACGGCCAACCAGAAGTCGTTTGAAGGGCGGAGGTGGCCGTTGAAACTGCCGCTCTCTGTCTTTCAATCATCTGCTATATATATATATATATATATATATATATATATATTCTCTCTGTTTTGTTTTTATTACGTGTATGAAATTCTATTACAAGAATATAATCAGACAAATTTGTCACTATGGTGCACCGTTAAAAGCATGTCTGAAACAGGGATTGTCGTAAGTACTAATTGTGTGTTTATGTGTTTGAAAAGATTATTATCAAATGCAGTGGAAGTGGAGAACCGCTAAAAGTCACGCCCAACCAGTCTTTAGCCCCGTCTTCTCTCTCTATAATCTCTATTCCAAAACAATATAAAAAAAAAAAAAGTCTAATCTTCCCATCTTACATTCATTAATCATTACTTTTAAACTGCCAAAAACCTTTTTTTTTTTTCCGTCCCTTCAATCTATCATTTTCAAGCCCTGCAACTCTCGCATTTTTCTCACTACATTTCGAGCGCGTGAAATATAAATATTTTATCAAGAATTAAGTTACTATTTAAATAATACTTTTATAGTGTTAATTAATTGTAATTATTGAATGAAAAAAAAGAATATAGATTTTTTTATACACTCGATTTTGTCCTATGTAGGGTCTAATATATCATATAACAACATTAATTCAACACATTTGTAATTGTAACAAATTAATTTATATGTAATTATTAGATGTAGTTAATTAGGAAGAGGCATGCGCCATTTAGAAGAATATCATAAATGCAAATGATGTTGTCCACTTAAGGAATTAACCCATTTCATTATATTAGGAACCTCAGTTACATGTCTGAGTCAACCACCACCACTTAAAGAACTAAAAATATTAATATGAAACCAAGCCAGGCTAGTTTCTATTGTATAAGTATCACCAAATTTTATTTGCATTTAAAAAATAACTGATAATACTTTAAAGAAAAAATGATAATAATTAATTTTGATGGCTTTTGATTAAATAGTTAAATGAGATTTCGTTTAGATGAGTGATTTGTTAGAATGTGATAAAAAAAAATTTTTTCCACTTTGATTAATATTATTGTTAAATTTAATATTTTCTTAAATTAAAGGATGAAAACAAGGTCAAGTTCATGAAGTCTATAAAGGAAGATTAATTTAGAAAAATTAAAAAAGAAGAAAGCATTTGTATGTCATTTAAACGCATTTGTATGTCATTTATGTTAATCATGTTTTAATTATAAATAAAAAATAAGTATAAAAGACATATAATATCTTTAAATATTAGAGTTATAAGATAAAAAATTAAAATATATTAATCTTGTCTTTAATTGTTTGATTTAATGATCAAGATAATCTTAAAAAAAATATTTTTTCTCCTCCCCTTAATGTAAGACTATCCCCCTTGAATGACAAAAAATATATATATTAATCTTACTCTCTCTCTCTCTCTCATAATTATCTTTTTTATTTTCATAATTTTTTTATACAATTATTAAATTAAGCATAGAAATATGTTTTAAAATTTTTATTTATATTTTTTTAAAAATAATACAAGTTTTCTTTTTAAAATCACTTATGAATTTTATCCTATTAATCCAAAAATACCTCAATGATTCATATAAATTAAATATTATTTTTCTAAATAATGATTAAATCACATGGATTAATAACACATGTAATTTTTTTGTTCACACTATTACCTTTCAGGATGCTTAATCCTTATATAAAATAGGATAAGGTTGAAATCCTCGTCCCAACATGAACCTTCTCACATGTTCCAAAAACATATCTGATGATGGTATTAAAAGATTAGGTTAATCTCATCTTAATTTGATTATTATCCAAAAGAAATGGAGGAGGATGAGAGAATGAAACTCAATTACTCCAAAGGCGCGTGAAACTGGAAATGACATAAATCTAGAGACGGATGACAAAGTCTACATATATTTGCGTGATGAATGATAACATATAGCAATCATCTTTTGGGTGGCCCCACCTTTCAAGACCCCGTTTAAGGCCCGCCATTGTATTGCTTGGAGAGATTTCACTCTTTCCTTCCAAATCCAAATCAGGCCTGGATTGTGGGTCCCAACTAATAAATACTTTTCTTTTGGGATGGATGGGGTCCTAAATTAATAACCGGTCTGAGTTTGAATTTTTTTTTTTTTTCAATCTAATTTTAGTAGTTTATGAATGTGGGTGTTTCATTTACACTTTTAATTAGGACTTGGCAAAGGGATAAAATAATGCTTACCCAAAGATGTATAAGAGTGAAAATTCTTAAGAATTCATTTTATTTGGTAATTTTAGTGCATATTAATATATTACACCTCTTGTAACATGATAAATAAGTTTCCGATTAGCATGATTAAAAAGTTAACTAGTAATACTATTATAGTATGTGTTGAGGCATCTCTCATTTTAGGAATAAAACCAAATTGTAGAATACCATATGTGCTTTTGGGCCACTAGATTTTTAGATTGATTAGCTTAGATCCCTTCAGGGATGTAAAATCAAGCTCTCTACATTTAGTATTCCTTCTTTTATATAAAAGATAGAAAGTAGTACTACCACTATATTCTAACGCACCCTTCCTTCCCACTTGAAGAAATAGAAAAAAACAGAAAACAAAAAGTATACATGATAAGGATCATGCAACAAAGATCGATTATGCCAATATTGTTATTACCAAAGTCAAAATCAAGACGACTGCAGCAAATTGTCAAATTTACACATGTTTTAATTGTTCCATTTGCTGCTCGTGATCAATTGATGCTTTATTTGAATGTATGATAGAATAAATTTTTATTGCATTATGAGTGTTATTTTATGATTAGACATACATATATAATTATAATTATAATATGAAAATGCATTAGTATTATAATTCAGTTTTTGAAATTAAACCATATTATTGTATCGTATAATATATTATACGTTACTTTATCCGCTACTCTTATAGCAGAAAGATCCGCAGCCTAAAAAAATCGAGTCGTTCTTGTTCTTCATACAAAAATAATATTACTAGACGATTTAAACATTGCCTATACTATGTTTTCCCTCTATATACCTACCAAACTCAAAGGACCACTTCCCAATTCCTATATATATATATATTTATATTAATGTTTTTCTCTTACCCCTTTTTGGCTTGCAGAAAGTATAGCTCCATTTATCAAAATATGGTAAAGTTTGCTTTAACATTAACTTTCAATACTTTTGTTTCTCACTGTTTTAGTATTTTCTTACTCTAATAATCGGACATATCTTAACTTGTATGGTACTTGCAATTTTAGCACATATTTAAATTATTTGGAAGAAAATTATTACCAAAAGAGCACAAAACCTTGAATAATACCAAAAAGCAGCTACACTCTAACGATTCTTGATCGTAGTTTCAGCTGGTCCTGCTAGAAAAAATGATATGCAGTTAGAGGTGTAAAGGATACATTAGTATTCGCAAATTATTCGGGTTCGATTCGAAAAAAACTTGAATTCGATTCGATTATTGTCAAGTCGAGCTCGAGCTCGAGTAGCTCAACTTATCGATCGAACCAAATTTGAGTATTCTTATATCTGACTCGAGTAGCTCGCGAGCCTAATCGAGCTTTTATATTTAAATATATTTTAATTATTTTAATTAATAAAATATTTCGAGTCCGAGTTCGAGCATGAATAATCGAATTTTTATCGAATATACGAATCGAGCTCGAGTTTGAAAAATAAAACTCGATCGAGCTCGAGTTGAGTATCGAGCCTCGAGTTGTGAGTTGAGCTCGAACTTCTCACTATTCGGCTCGACTCGTTTATAGCCTTATCTATAGCTTCACAAAACCATGAATATATATAAAAATTAAAGGTTGTTTCAACGCCATGCCGCCATGGCTATTGAAATGGATTTAGAATTAAGAAAAAAGTTTTGGCAAAAAGATAAAAAAAATTTTTGAATTAAAATTTAATAATCATTTATATCTTTATCATTTTTTTATAATAAATTAAACCTCAAACATCTATTTTCATTATTTGAGCATTTGTCAGAAAAAAATTGGTTGTCTATTTTTATCCCATTGATCAATTAATTGAATAAAAATATATGTTTAAGCGAAAATAAATGTTTAAAAATTTAATTTATTTCAAATAAAAATTTTAAAATTTAATTAATTAAAATAAAAAATTAGACTTAAATAATTATTTAATTTTTATATAAAGATTTTTTTTTACTCTTATACCTAAAGTTTTCAAATCGCCTTAAATTTAAATGGATTCGTGATAATGAACTACAATCCATTTAATTAAATTTGAACTCTACAATGGCCTGGAATGTAGTCCATCCAATGAGTCGTTTTTCATTTTGAAAAGCCCTTCCCTATAGAACACTCGTCCTTTCGAAAAGGGCCTAACAGGTCTAGCCCTATATGACATTCTCAAATGATCTATCTAATTCTCCCTCATCTTTGATAAGTTTCCTTCCACTCCATTGTATAATTCCTCTTTCCTTCCTACAAAACATAATTTTATATTAGTTTGGATTTTTTTTTTTTTGTATTTGGTAAGGGAAATTGTTGTGTCTAATTATTGCATAGTTTTGAACCTTTGACTCTAGACCCAAATTATTTTAGAAGTAATTTTAAAAACAAATAGTTTTATAATAAATTTTGAAATAATTTGAGTGGAAAAATTGAAAATTTGTTTTATACCTACGAAATTTCATTGAATTTTGAATCTTGGGTTATAAAAATAAGAGGTAATTCCTCATAATTGTTTCTTAAAAAAGTAAAAGTATTGGAATTTGTTGTATTTGGGTTATGCCTCTTTATTTGAAAAATGGTATGTAATTGACATTTGGCAAATTGCAAATATCTTTCCCATTTCAAATTGCAAAGACTTATTCCACCCATTTATACCTTAATTTTACGATGACGTGGATAATACCACTTATTTGGAGGGTATATAATTGACATTTGACGTCAACCCATAATAGTATTTGAAAATAATTTCTAAATATTTTTTAAAATTTTATTTAGTAATAAAATCAAAGACCAATAATATTTAAAGTATATATTAATATTAACAAGTAGAAGTGTGTACATGAGGACGGGACTGACCCAAAGTATAGGTTAGATGTTACATTATGTAGGATCCGTAGACTACCAATATAAGTATAAAAATGAGACAATTTATATTCCTTTGATGAAAATAAAATATTCTTGTTTTGCTATTATGCTTTTCCAACTATGCATACGTATTGATGTGAAAGCGCATTTGAATATATTAATAAAATATTTTTTACAAAAAATTTATCATATTATACAAAAACATATGTAACATCTTCAATCCCACGTGGATTAAGTGTAAGGATATAAATGTTAGAAATGGACTACTATTAATGAGTGATTTTAATAATTTAATAAAACCGATTGATAAGTTTAGTTTTAATACAAAACAAGTATAAGAACCTAAATAATTTAAAGTGATCACTTATGTATAAACTTTACACATTTTATTAGGTTAACGTGATTTGACAGTTGCAAAAGTTTTTAACTTGATAAGTCATTAATTGAAAGGCTTCTAGGGTTTTAACCCCTCTTCAATTCTAATAGTTATAGTATTTACTTATTGGGAGCTGTTAGTAAGAGAAAAACGAAAAGAAAAACCTAATCACTTCAAGAATAGCTTAACTTTCACTTATTGATTATGGCCACCCAAAAAGGTATGTCAATTCATTTTGTTTGTTCGTGATGTTCTAATTATCATATAATGATTGTGGATTAATGCTTATATAAGGTATTAAAGCCTCATCATGTAATAGAAGTACCTAAAATTATAATTTAAATTTTATTTTTACATGAATTGCTTGTTTGAGGTGAAATTTTGTTGCTATAATCTTATTCTTCAATCTTTATTTTAAAAAAAATTGATTTAGGGTTTTTGTTTTCCTTTATGAAAAGATTCAAACCATGTATAGATCGTTTCTTAATTTGTCCTATAAAAACAAAAATTAGTATTGAAAAACTTGGATTCAAGTTTTTATTTAAATTCAAGATTTAGTTAAAACTTTTACATTTAATATTTTATCTAAAATTGATTCTTCAATATTGCTACCCATGTGTTGTAGAGATGAAATAAAGTATTTGTTGTTAAATATAGTTGTATTTGACTAAATATTAAAAAAGAAAAGAAAAGGTAGAATATGGGTTTTTATAATCCAAAAAATTTTGATCAATTGAACTTTTTTTGTTGTTTTCGATGCGTTTTCACATGGATTTGATGAATCAATGGTTTAATTGAGTTTATAGAACTTTAATTTGATGAGAATGTCATTAAACAACATTAATATTGGCTAAGAAACCTATATAGACCCAAACAAATCAAGAATAGTTTCAAGCGGGTTGACTTGCCTTGATCGAGGGATGAAGACTACCTCCCATCATGGCTAAACAAAGCTCAAGCACAAGAAATGGCACGTGTGGGCTCATCTAATGGTCATTTGTTCCAGTTTATTCTAATATGCTTAGAATTTTATTCTTGATTTTTTTTTTCTTTTTTTTTTTTTGGAATTTTATTAATGGCATGAAATATATATTATTTGATATTTAGTCATTATTTGGTAATTGCTATATGTTATACACTTGTTTTTCATTGTTTTATTTTATAGGAAAATATTTTGGCATGTTAGGAGACTAATGACAATACGCACTCTCCTAAATAAACCTTAATATTTATGTACTCTCAAGTTGAATTTTATATACATAATTAATTTAGCATTTACAATAAGTTTTAATCAAGTTCAAGACCTAAGTTTAAATGTAATATACATTGTTTAAAGGACCTAATGAGATACATCAAGATGTAATATCTCAATTGAAGTGATTTATTACATACATTATAGTTGAGTATGCAAATTGAGAATTGTGGGCAATTAATTAAAGTTTTCGATTTGAAACTTTTTTATTAATTGCTACAAGTGTTTGTCTGCCTAAACGGCTAACTTATTAAAATTAATAGAATATTTTATTATTTAAAGGTTACAAGATGATTATTAAATTTTCTTATGTAATTGCCTACCCAAAAGAAGTTAATATGTAGGGTAATTTTGTAGAGACCCGCACCCAACCTGTGAGGTATTATCCGTTTTGACCCGAAAGTCTCATGATTTTGTCCTACAAAAGGCATCTCACTAGTTTTGGGATTAAGTCTCTACATATATATATCATTCCTTATCCACACATCTTCCTGATGTGGGATTGGGGGCGTTACAATCTCCTCACCTTTAATGCTTGACGTCCCTGTCAAGCCGAGTCCATCCACAAGACCAAGATCACACCAGACCATCGTGTAGCACTTAGTGACTCCCACGGTTCCACCGTGTAGCACTTAGTGACTCTCACGACTATGGATTGGTGACCGCTTTGATACCATTTGTAGAGACCCGCACCCAACCTGCGAGGTATTGTCCGTTTTGACCCGAAAATCTCATGATTTTATCCTACAAAAGGTGCCTCACTAGTTTTGGGATTAAGTCTCTACATATATATATCATTCCTTATCCACACATCCTCCTGATGTAGGATTGGAGGCGTTACAAATTTATTACTAGCATGTTACATTCTCTGCCCAAAGTGGAGTTTATGATGATGCACTAAAATCTTTCAGTTATTGTTAGCACATCATGAATCATTGCTACATACTCATTAACTAATGTTGTATTTTTATTTTGAACAATGACTTTTACTGTTAATAACAATTAAGCTACTAATAAAGTTTTTCATGGGTTTAACTATAAGGAGATGGAATGAAAATTTGAATTTTACCTTGGTTAAAGTGATATAGATATAGTTATCCATTTTCAAAAGCCTGATATGATTACTAATAAAAGTATTATTGAATAAAAAGATTTTTTTGTCAAATGAGAAAAAGGCAAATCATATGTGCTTGTATGCTATTAATAGGTTTGTTTATGAACATCTTTTGAATGTGTTGGATACCATTGGAATTTTTAGGACCTCTATCATGCTGTTAGCAATAAATACAAAAAATCAAATAAGTTTAAGGTTGAGAACCTTATAAGTGAGCTTACAACTATGAGATATGACAGTGTAAAAGGTGTTAGAGATTTTATTATGAGAATGGTCCACATTTAAACTAAATGGACTTCCTATGAAATTATCCTCTAGGATAAATTCATTATTCATCATACCCTTAATGTTTTACCTATTGAGTTCACACAGATCAAAATTGCATACAATACCCTGATTAAGGTTTGGAGTGTAATGATCTCATTTCCAAATGTGTCTTTGAGGAAGAAAAACTTAAGAAAGGAAAGAGTGAAAGTGCCTTTTCACTACCTATTCCAAACTTTATTACCAAAAAATTTTTGGGAAACTTGGGACATATGTTCCTAATGCTTGTAATAAGGTTTAAGATAATAAAAGACAAGATAATAGTTAGACTGAAAGGGCACTTGATCCTAAAACTATTATTAAGAAAGTTATCAAATGATTTTTCCTACAAGAAGAAATGTCATAAAATATGAGTGCCCCAAATATAAAGCTTAGTTAGAGAAAAAAATAAACTAAGTAAATAAGAAGGTAACTCACTAACTCTTGTTTGTTTTGAACCTTATATTGTTAGTGCCCCAATAAATTCTTGGTAGCTTGATAGTGGTGCAACTATTTATGTGCCTATTACCTTGTATGGTTTAAAAGCCAACGGAAACTAAGTAAGAAAAAAGCCTAGCTTAGAGTTGAAAACAATGCTAAAGTAGAAGTTAGTTATGTAAGAACAATATGCTTAAATTTAAAATCTAATTTTGAAATTATTTTGGAAAAATGTTTTTCATATATCATTTTTGGGGAAAATTTTGATTTTATTTTCCTGTTTTAGATAAACATGATTATTATTTTGGCATTGGAAATAGAAAAGTTGATTTTTTTTTAAATTCAAATATTGTTAGTGAATTTAAACTAATTGACAATTTATATAAATTTTCTTGTCCTACAATAAAGGGTATAGTTGCATGAATGTTAAAAAAATCTTTGATTAAAGACTTTTTTGTTTCTTGTTGTGGTATAAAAAGTTGGTTCACATTTCAAATGAAAGAGTACAAAGATTGATAAAAGATGGCTTTTTTGCTTTCTCTTGAATTTAAAAATTTAGATATTTGTGTTGATTGCAAAATGGGTAAATTAACCAAGACTAAGAAAAAAAGATAACTCGCAATTCTAATCTTTTGAAAATTATGCATAATGATGTTAGTGAATCTCTTACGTACCCCTTGTGTGGTAACAAATATTTTGTTACTTTTATCTCGCTATGGATATTTTTACTTAATTGATGAAAAAATCTAATGTTTTTGAAAATTTCAAAAATTTTAAAACTATAATAGAAAAATAATTAGGAAAAGTCATCAAAATAGTTAGGTTTGATTAAAGTGGTGAGTATTATAGCCAACATGGTGAAACTAGACATTATATGGGACCATTTGCTAGATACTTGTAAAAATGTAGGATAGTTGACCAATATAGCATGTCTAGTAGTATTGAACAAAATGGTATATCTGAAATGTGAAATTACACCCTTAATGATATGATGATGAGCATGATGAATAGGAATCTTCCTAAATCTCTTTTAGGTGAAACCATTGTAATTGCTTTGTATATACTAAATAGAGTATGTAGTAAATCTATTTCTAAATCACCTTTTGAATTATGGACTGATAAAAAATCTAGCTTGAACCACTTTAAAGTTTAGGCGCTGTCTTACAAAAGTTAAAATTTATAACTTTTTTGAAAAAAAGACAACTTAGGAGTACTCGTTACTATTTTATAGGGTATTTAAAACCATTATAAAAGATGTAGGTTTTATTGTCTTATATGTGAGACTGAGATTATATAGTCACAGGTGACAAAGTTTATTAAGTTAAATATTACTGATAGGTGTGTGACGGAAGTTATTGATAATAATGAACCTATTAGACATATCTTTATTTCTTTGCCTATACACAATGTAGTATTGTGCCAATGGCTATTGAAAGAGAATATTAAATTCAACAAGATACAAATCTGTATCTTACTAATTTTACTCCTATTGATGTATCTTAAAATTAATGGGTGTAAGTAAATTTTTCTTGTGTTATATGTGAATGATATTGAATTATTGCATAAAACTTGCACGAAATTAAATAGTTATCAAGACTTTTGACATGAAATATTTTGAAAATGCCTTTTCTATTCTTTGATTGTTATTCATAAAGATAGGTTTTAAAATTTATTGGTATTTTTACAAAGGTCTTACATTGATCGTGTACTTAGTAATTTAACATGTAGAGCTGTAAGATTGGGGATGCACCTATTATTAGAGTTTATAGGCTTAATCTTAGTCAATACTTGAAAAACGATTTAGAGAAATAATCTGTGAAGAGCATACTTTATTTTAATGCAGTTGGTATTTCATGTATGCTTAGGTTTGCACTAGGCCGAATGTTACTTTCGTAGTAAGAGTTTCTGAGAGGTATATTTTCAATCCTGATATGGATCAGTAGGTTACTTTAAAAAAGTGATGAGACACTTACAAAAGACTAAAGATCATATATTAGTATGTAGAAATATGGACAATCTTGAGATAATAAAGTATACAGATTCTGACTTTGCTAGTTGTCAAGATGACATGAAGTTCATGTCAAGGTATATTTTTATGTTGGTTGGATAAGTTGTTTTGGAAAAGTGTGAAACAAACATTCGTAGCTTATTCCACCATGTAAGCTAAGTTTGTTGCATGCTATGGAGCTATTATATAGGTTATTTGGCTTAAATATTTTATTTATAACTTTTCTATTATTGATTCCATCTCTACACCATTGAAGATTTATTGTGATAATTGGTCCCTTGTATTGTTCTTTAAGAATAACAAAAGCATTAGTAGCTCTAAACATTTAGAGATAAAATATCTTATAGTAAGAAATTTTGTTAAAAATGATGATATTGTTGTCAAACACATTAAGATTGACAACATGATTGTTGATACTTTAACGAAGGAATTAAAACCTCATGTGCTTGGTAAACATGTTGATAGCATGGGTATTTTGGGGTTTTTTAATGTACTTCATTAATGGAGTATATTATATGTATTTAATAATCACACATCATGGTTTGATTTTACTTGGACCTTTTCTATATTTATTTATGTGATATTTGATTCCATGCTTAATTGATGATTATCTTTGGTTGATATTTCATGTTTTTATTTAATTTTATTAGTATATGTACACTTGAATAATTAAATTTTGTTATATGTATATAAATATATACATTGTGAAATCTTAACACTTGGTGTTTGTCATAAGTGTGACTATTTTGTCACTTGGATATGTCTCATGAATGACACCATAAAGGAACCTTGAAGTTGTAAAGAAGATATACAGACACATTCAGATGCCATGCAGATTTGTTAACAAGTTTAAAGAAATTAGCAAGAGAACTAACAATGAAAATAACATTTTGAGATCACATTTAGGTGTTATTTTCTTGCTACACAGTCATATTGAGATCTATTATCGATAGTCATTAATACTTATAACATGAATTGATCTTATGTCAATAAAGGGCATAAAGGTTGCTATGATTCAGTATTACATGGTTGTATTGGACAAGATCATTAAGATGTTATTTCAAAAGGCTAAATTATTTTCTAAAATTATTGTCATATCAAAGTAAAATAAATTGGCATGGAGTCTTATTTTTAAATTATGTTTTCTTAAAATTAAACAACCTAATTAATATTATCTAAGTGGGAGAATGTTAGAATTTTTTAGTAAGTAGGTTACTATTAATTGGTGATTTTAATAATTTAATAAAATTGGCTAATAAGTTTAGTCCTAATATGAGACAAGCATGAAAGTACATATAATTTAAAGTGATCATTTATGTGTGAGTTTTGCACATCTTATTGGGTCAAGGTGGTTTGACAATTGTGTAGATCTTTGGCCTGATAAGCTTTTGATAAGCAGGCTAGGGTTTTAATGAAAATTGGCTAAGGTCCATTATTCACTTCTAATAGTTACAATATCTACTAATTAAAAGTTGTCAATAAGTGAAAAGTGAAAAGGAAAACCTAATCACTCTAAGAATGGTTTTGCTTCCATTTTTCGATTATGGCAACCTAAAGAAGTAGTCATTCCATTTTGTTTGTTCATGTGATTCTTATATCACATAATGATCTTGGATTAATGCTTACAACAATATGATATACTTAGAAAGATTTAAATCTATATTTGTGAGGTAGCTTTTATGAGACAAAATCGTGATATTTGTAGGTCAAAGTAGTCAATACCTCACAAGTTAGATACGAATCTTCATAATTGATATCAAAGTGATCATCAGTCAAAAGTTCGAGAACTAAGTGTTACACCAATAGGAGCTACCTTTAGAATCCTAATGAATGAGAGCTAAGTGCTACATGGTAAGAGTCAGCTTTACAATCCAAAAGCTTAGTGTGATCCTAATTCTATACTGAGCTTAACAGAAAAGTCAAACTTTAATGGAAAAGATTATAATGCCTTTAATCCCACATTTGTTAAGTAAGAAAAAACTTAAACCCTTACTTATGATGTGTATTTTGTGAGACAAAGCTATAAAACTTTTGTATCAACAAAAATAATACATTGCAAGTTGGATGCAAGTGTTCATAGCATAACACCCAACAAAGACTATTGTGTTAGCATATTATTAACTAAATTAAATGTAAATGATGCATAATTCAAAGCTCACTTATAAATAAAAGGCAAATGTTCAACATTAATATTATTAATAAAAATAATCCTGAAGTATTATTAAATTAAGTAATATCGCTCGGTGGCATTCCACTCTTGTTTAATTTATTTATTTACATAGAGAGTAATTAATTAATTGATGATGCTATTTCTAAGCTAAGGAATTCAATATGTAAATAGTATTTTTGTGCACGAATCAAAACAAAAAGAAAAAAGGAGAAAAATTATAAAAGAGGGACAAAGATGATCCTATAAGAATTTGGTAGTGAAGTCAAGGAGAAACAAATTAAATAAAAAGGAAGAAAAAAAAAAAGAAAAGAAAAAGAGCACACTAATATGAGTCCTTTCATGCTGGTATAAGAAACAGTGACTCAAACCAATCATAAGTTGAGCTGACCAAAAATGAAATTCAGCAAAGTTATATAAATATATATATATATATATACATATTATATAGAGTAATGAATGGCATAATTAAACATATGATTTTTCTCAACTTAATATATATAATTATCAGTATATTTTGCACAAATTAAATATAATAATGCATCTCAAAAAATTAAAGGGGAAAAGGGAAATTAATGTCATGTATGTGTCCATAGTGAGGGCCCGGTGAGGTAATGAATTTGGTGCAGTGAATAAAGCACATGTCTTTCTTGAAAACATCAATCTATCTGCTATATATTCTAAGCTATCATGATTTCAGTTTAATAAATTTGCATGGCATATGGTTGGTACCAACACTATGCATTAGTTTATTAAAGTAAGTTATTGGTGAGAATTGAGAGAGAATACCTTCACCTTCACCTACCAAATGAAAACAATTTATGAGCTGAGAATATATGAAATGAATATTGCAAACTTCTTTGAATTGACTTGACTAAATTTGTTTTCCTTGGTTTAAATGATATAAAATTAATCTAGAGGCATGCATCGAGTTGATCATGATAATATAGTATACCATGGCATGACATGGTTATTATTCATGCGATGAATCAAGATGAATCGATGTTAAATCTAACAAAATATTACTATACTGTATAGAAGAGTTACATAAAAGGACAGACATCCTCA
The DNA here is from genome assembly GCF_047325235.1 of Durio zibethinus. Lineage (NCBI taxonomy): Eukaryota > Viridiplantae > Streptophyta > Magnoliopsida > Malvales > Malvaceae > Durio > Durio zibethinus. The sequence goes on along the minus strand of NC_143162.1, from coordinate 9,871,933 downwards.
TTCCCAAATCATGACAGATCTGCATTAATAGGTTCACGATTCTTATGCAAACTTAATATAAGAATAAGAAAATCAAAATATGCATAAACGACGAGAAAAAAGGCATAAAAACTACTATATATTGGGGGTTAACTTCACAGCCTAGACGCTGCAGCTAGCACTGAATCTCTTCAACTTCAGGCCACACCATCAATTGGGGTTTAGTATATATGTAGCTCTCCTGTTAAGCTGTTGAACTGTATACCATAAAATATATATATATATATATATTATATCTCAAATAATAAGCATTTATTCCCCTTCTGATTAACTTGCATGGTAAATGTAAAAACTAATTTAAAACTTGACGTCCCTCTTGCAAGTTGACAAATTACCATTAAAAAAAAAGGATCCAAATTACCTGTGGAGAATGGTTTGTTTAGAAGTTCCTTCACAAGCTAGCTTTTTGCCTTTGTTTTCTTTTTTTGAATTTACAAAAAGTATAATCGCTCATTTATAAGTACTACCAAACTTCTTTTGTAAGTCTTTTTTTTAATAATTGAATTAGCTACACTGTCATTGACTAATCTTCAAAAGGATCGAGGATAGAGTACTATTAACTTTGACAAATAATACAATAGCAACATGATAATATAGAAAAACAACAAAATAAATCAACTCTTTGACAATAGGAATCTAACGGCAGAAGCTAGTAACACTACACCAAATACAAAATCGCCTCAAATTAAAGCCCATTATTTTTTTAGTGAATAACTATTAATTACATATAGGTATAGCTAGAGGTAGATTTAATTTGTGGAATATTTTGATATATGCATAAAATAAATATTACTCTTTTTTTTTTGTAAGACTTATGGGCCGTAGTTATAATAGTCTTGTTCGTAGTTCAGTATATTGATGTATTTAGCCCATTAGTGGCATACCATTATATGGAGATTGGCGCAAGTTAGTTATGAGGTTATATAGCTTGGTTGAGTAGTAGCGAGAATTATGCAATGGAAAAATGGCTTTTGGCAAGCACTAGATTTTCTCTCTGCCTCGTACGATTCTTCTAGTTCTTTTTCCTTTGTTTCCTTTTAACTCTCCATCTTCTTCCTTCTTTGCATCATTAGCTTGATTGTGATCATATCAAGGTATTAGAGCTATGTATCTGGCAACAATGGCAAACACTATTATGGCGAGCTGCAAAAGGATGTCACCAGCTACAAATAGAGATGCAATAGATTGACATGTGGATTAAGGATAAAATTGATAAGTTCAGGAAAGAGTTCAAGTAGAAGTTCAAAAATTTGTTCGACCTCTTAGATACTCACGAAAATGATGTAGCAGAGGACAAGAAAGAGACTATTCTCTCTCCAATATGGGGAAGTTCATCATCTAATAATAAAGTCCAAGGAAGATTTATTCTTTATGAAAACTTTAGACGATTTAAGCTTGAGTGTCCAAAGTTTAATAGGGAGGATTTTAAAGGCTGGCTTATAAAGTTAGAACAATATTTTGAGGCTGAATGAGTTCCTGACGTGTTTAGAGTCAGGGTTGCAATGCTCAGTTTGGAGGGAAAGGCACTACAGTGGCACCAAAACTATTGTAAAACCCAAGGGGGTTTGGTAGACTGACTTGGGGGTACTTATAAAGCAGAGATATAGGACTAATTTTTTTCTGGTGATTATGAGGATCTTATGGTTGAGTTGGTTGATTTGAAACAATCGGGGACTGTGGAACAGTAAATCTATTGTAGTTGAGTGATGATTATGCTATTAGCATATTTCTCAACCATTTGAAGGCTAATATCTCCAGGACTATCAGACTATTCAAACCTAAAACACTTAACCAAACACTCCATTTAGCCAAACAAATAGAGTCCATCTTATATCTTGTTTTTAAAAAATCCATTTCAGCTACCAAAACTTCTTTCACACCAGCTAAGGTCCATAACTTACAACTTGTAACCAAAAACCATCAACCATCAACCACCACTACTTTCTACACCTAAAATTTCTTCCAACTCGAGCCTTCTGAACCTACCACCATTTTTAAGACCAAACACTGGTTCTAGCCAAGCTAATATGTAGAAGAATGGTCCTAGAAAACTCATTCAAGCTGCAATGGAGGAGAAATGGAGAAAGGCTTGTTTTATTAGTGCGAAGCCAAATATACCCCTGAATATAAGTGCATAAGGTTACAATTGTATCAGTTGATAACTGATGGTTGTAAGAAGAAGTTAGAATATGAGGAATTCTCTGATTGTCTTGACAGTACTGAGGTGTTAACAGCTGAAAATGGTAATGAACCCCATGCTGTAATTTCATTACATGCTGTGTTGGGCACATTGGGATACCAAACAATGAGAGTCAAATATGGTACCAAGAAACAGGCCCTGGTTATCTTGATTGACTTTAGAAGTATGCACAACTTTGTGGATTTCACTGTGGCAAAGGCTTTGCAGTTAGTTATTGGATAGCATAATAAGATTGGGGTGATAGTGGCAAATGGACAATGTATGACAACATTGGGACTTTGCAAAAATGTTAAATGGTCGGTTCAAAAGACAGTATATTCACAGATTTTATGGTATTGCCATTGAAGGGATGTGATGTAGTATTGGAGATTCAATGGTTGGCTGCTGTAGGGCAAATCTTGAAGGATTTTAATGCACTGTCTATGCAGTTTCAATATGGCATCAAGTGGAAGACCCTTGAAGGACTTCAACCAGGTTAAATTCAAGTGCATGCAAGACAACAAATGTGATTTGAAAATATTACAAACTTTGGTGGTTTCTATAGTTCAGTATCCTCGTGCTCTAATGATGATTGGGCAATTGACTCATCTAACTCATTTTTTAGGACTCAAACTGGTGCTGAGAGTCAAGTGTTGGCTCAATTATTGGAGAAGTACAAGAGCTTGTTTTCACTGCCAAAAGGATTACCCCCGTCCATACTCCATGATCACAGAATTTCCCTAAAAAATAAAGGTTAGTCTGTTAAGATCAGACCCTATAGGTATCTTACTATAAAGAAGGATGAGATAGAATAAATGGCCAGAGAGATATTGGTGGCAGGAACCATTAGATACATCAATAGTTCTTTTGCTTCTTCGATTGTGATGGTTAGGAAGTAGATAGCTTTTGACGGCTTTGTGTGGACCATAGGGAGCTTATTGAGTTCACAGTTCAGGACAAGTTTTCTATTGCTATGATTGAGCAATTATTGGATGAACTTGTTATTGCTACAATCTTCTCTAAGTTGGATTTAAGGTCAGGCAATCACCAAATCGGGATACATGAGACAAATATCCATAAGACAACATTTAGAACTCATTATGACTATTATGAGTTCTTAATAATGCCTTTCGGGTTTACCAATGCACCATCCACTTTTTAGGGGTTAATTAATTCCATATTTCAGCTTCGTTTAAGGAATTTTGTTTTATTTTATGACACTCTGATTTATTCTCTCAATTAGAAAGCTCACTTGAGTCATTTAGAGACAGTGTTTGAAATACTCAAGAATAATTAGCTTTTCTGTAAACAAGGCAAATATGAGTTTTAAACTAGGAAAGTGGAGTATTTGGGGCACGTAGTCACTAGACAAGTTGTTAAAATGGATAGAAGTAACAATGTGTGTTAGATTGACCATAACCTAAAAGTCTTAAGGAATTAAAATGATTTTTGGGTTTGATAGGGTATTAAAGGAGATTTATCAAAGGGCATGGATCAATAGCCGAACCTTTGACTAACCTATTAAAAACAGATGCATTTGCATAGGGACACCTAGTTCAAAAAGCCTTTGAAGAGCTGAAGAGGGTGATGACTACTGCAGTAGTTTTACGATTACAAGATTTTACCAAAGAATTTATTGTGGAGATTAATGCTTCAGGTTTAGGAATACGAGCAATCCTAACTCAAAAAAGTAGACCAGTGGCCTATTTTAATAAAACTTTAGCTCTAAAATACCAAATTTTGTCTATTTATGACAAGGATATGCTAGCGGTATTATTGGCAGTGAAAAAATAGAATGTTTATTTTGTAGGAAGGCATTTCAAAATTAAAACAAACCATCAAAGTTTAAGGTTTTTATTGAATCAGCAAACTAACACACCAACTTAGCAATTATGGGTGGCCAAGATGGTGGGCTATAGTTATGAAGTATGTTATGCAAAAAGATCATTAATATTGTAGCTGACATTCTATTAAAGAAGCCTGTCGAAACAAAAGTCGTGCTATCAACCATTTCCTTAGGGAATAATGACTTATTGAACGAAATTTGTGATTATTGGGCTCAATATCCTCATCTTTAAAGGATAATTCTTGAATTACAGACTGGTACAGTAGTAAATTCTAAGTTACTTGGGTTGGAGGACAACTAATGCGGAAAGAAAAGTTGGTGGCGAGAAATGTGCTTGAATTGAAACAAGAACTGCTGCAATATTTCCATGGTAGCCCTTTTGGGGTCACCCAGGGGTACAAGCTACCATGAACATGTTCTATAGTGTACTATACTAGAAAGGAGTGAAAAAAGAGACCAAAAGGTTGGTGAGGGAATGCCGTGTGTGCTAACAGCATAAGTATGATAATGCAGCTACACCTGTTTTATTACAACCTTTACCCATTTTAGAAATGATATGAAATGACATTTTTATGGATTTCATAGAAGGGCTACCTAAGTCTAGTGGGAAATGATCGTCGATAAACTGAGCAAATATGCTCATTTCGTTACATTGTCATATCCTCTCTCTGCTTTGACTATAGCTCAATCATTCATGGATCATGAGTTCAAGCTACATGGTATTCCAAGTAGTATTGTGTTTGGCAAAAATCGGATATTTATGAGCCAATTTTGGCAGGAACTTTTTAAGAGGTTAGGTACTTTATTGAACTTATTTGTTACCAATCATCCACAGACAGATGAGTAAATAGATGTGGTTAATAGTTGCTTAGAGTCTTATCTAAGGTGCATGTCAAGTGAGAGACCTAGAGCATGGAGTCAATGGTTGGCCTTGGCTAAATGGTGGTATAATACTACCTAACACATTGCCGTCCATACAACCCCATATGAAGCTAGGTATGGCTAGTGACCACCAGTACTTCTTCCCTATTTAGTTGGTGATTCACTGGTAGAGATTGTGGACAGAAGCTTAAGAGCAAAGGAAGCTGCTATTAATATGCTCAAATTTTATCTAAAGAACGCTCAAATTAGAATGAAAAATATAGAAGATAGAAGAAGTGAAAGATCATTTGAGGTTGGCGACTGGATCTATGTTAAACTTCAACCTTATGTACAACAGTTGGTTGTTAACAAAAACTGCCTCAAATTATCGGCCAAGTATTTTGGAACCTTCTAGGATCTAAACAAAGTTGGTAAGGGGCCATACAAACTTCAATTACGTCATGGTTCAAGGGCTTATCTGACATTTCATGTTTCATAGTTGAAAAGATATGTAAGTGAACTTTCAACACAAAAGCAGTTACCAATTTTGAGGGATGACGGAGCTTTTGTGAAGGAGCCCTCGAAGATCATGGACAAGAGTCTTGGGAATAGGGGAAATAGAGTTGTAACAAAGGTTTTAGTGCATTAGACTAATTCATTTTCAAAGGATGCAACATGACAGGTCTTGTTTAAGCTGCAAAAGAAATAGCCATATCTCAATCCTCGAGGACAAAGATTGTCTCTATCAAGGGAGTATTGATATATGCCGAAAATAAACATTAGTCTTTTTCTTATTTCTGTAAAGCTTATAGGCCGTAGTTATAATAGTCATGTTAGTAGTCTAGTATATTGATGTATTTAGCACATTAATGGCATAACGTTATATGGAGATTGGTGCAAGTTAGTTATGACATAATAGAGCTAGTTGGTTCAATAGCAGTGAGAATTATGTAATGGAAAAATAGTTTTTGGCTGGCAATAGATTCTCTCTCTACCTCATACGATTCTTCTGGTTCTTTTTCCTTTATTTCCTTCTAAATTTCCATCTTTTCCCTTTGCATCGTTTGGTTAATTATGATCATATCATATTTGTGTAATTCTTTAGTACTGAATAATCCCATTTATGTTGTTTCCAAAAAAATGGAAAATTAAGATGGATTGATTATAACAATTTGTTTTGAAAATAGGAAAGTAAGAGTTTCCAAAAGTTGAAATCTCGTAAATGTATATGCTCAGAGGATCCCTGTGAATGATGGGAATGTCACTATTAAAGGAAAACCACCGATTATGTTTTATACTCCACTAAGTATGGTTACAGAGAGGTCCATGTTAATAACACATGGTAGGAATGAAAAAACTCCTTGCTAACTGATAAATCTACTTTCTCATTCAAACTCTTATTTATGCATTCTTACATTCTTTTTTTTTTCTTCCCTAAATTTTACTTCTTTGTATAAGTTAAAAAGATTTTTTGGAGAGGGGGTGTAAAGGTTGCTATTAGGGGCCTGGATTTAAGGGTTTAAGCTTGAAGGTTTCATAATCTTTATCATCTTTAAGGCGATCATTATTGGTACGGTTTTATATATAGTACTGGTCCTTAAAGTAAAAGGTTAATGGTTTTATTTATTATGAAAGTAATCGCTAGGGCTTGTAACACAAAAGAACTTGCCAAACATATAGCTAGCCATGAACAAAGAACTGGATCGGGTGGAGAGGTCATAAATTTTATAGGTCGAGTAAGGTATGGATTTTAGCCCTTGAACAGGTTTTCTTTCTTCTTATTTAATAGGAGAGAATCTATATACGTGGAACAATCAAAATATTAGGCAAGTTATAACTATCATTAATAAAAGAGTTAATATCATTAATGGTCTTAAACTATAGCGAAATATCCAATATAATATTTAAATTATAAAAATCTCTAATATGGTAAATGAATTATAAATTTGTTAATTAATGTAATACTCACCTTTAAGACGGTTAACTTCAAATGATGATACATGAATGATAAATAATCCTCCAAGCACTATATTAATTAATAAATTTATAATTCAAATATTTAATTAAAAATTTTTAAAATTTAGATATCATATTGAACATTTCATTATAATTTAGAGATCATTCATGACATTAACCTTTAATAAAATTAAAACACATCAAGACCTTTGTTTAGCAAAATTGGTCAAAAATTTCCCCATTTGTTGTATATATATTAGGGTTAATATCATAAATATCCCTTAAATTATAGTTATAGTAAAATATTCAATGTGGTATCTTAAAATTTAAAAAAATTTTAACATACTACTTGAACTATGAATCCGTTAATTAATGCGGTACTCATCTATAGTGAAGTTAGCTTTAAGTGATGATATGTGACAGACAAACAACTTTTCAAGTATTACAATAGTTAATAGATTTATAATTTAGATATTACATTAGAATTTGTTTAAGTTTAAGTACCATATTAAATATTTTATTATAATTTACGAGTTATTCAATACATTAGCCCTATATTTTATGATCTATTTGCTGGATTCGTCCTCTCTTACATTTCTAATGATTAAAAATTAGTACTTAATGTCATAACGTCTAAATTCGAAGATCTATCGTTAAATATTGACTTAAGGAGTCGCCACTAATCTTTTTTTATTTAGGTGTGATTGGCCACCTAAGAAATCTATACTTTTAAGGAACATCTAAACTTAAGAGTCCCTAAAAGAATAGGTTCATGTCTGTTAATCAGAACAGGGTTCGGGAGTATGATTACATGTGAGGAATGTTATAGCACCCTCACAATACCCATCGAAAGATGGTACCAGCTTAATTTTGGGTTATCCAATAAGCCTTAAAAATTTACCAAGTAATTAATATTGAAAATTATTCTCAATTGACTCTAATACTTTTAGCAGAAAATTGAGAAAATTTTCTTACCTCAAGAGTATGCAAGGAGACTATTGTTTCACTTACAGAGGCTCTATAGTCGGATTATTTAACATTAAAGATAATTCAAGAAACAAAAGGGAAAAGAAATAAAATGAAGAAAAAAATGATTCAGCTTTAGATATAAATCTTTTTCTCTTTAAAAACTCATTGCTTTTGTACAAGAAAAATTGATACTTTCAACTTTTCCTCAAAAAAACCGTTTTTTAGAAAATTATTTTCAAGAAAAATTGATACTTTCAACTTTTCCTCAAAAAATATTTTTTAGAAAACTTATTTTCAAGGAAAATTGATACTTTCAACTTTTTCTCAAAAATATTTTTTTTGGAATTTTATTTAAAGAAAATAAAAATAAAGATAAAAATAAAAATAAAATAAAATAAAATAAAAAATACTAAATAATTCTAATCTAATCAATAAATAATAATAATAATAAATAAATAAATAAATAAAATAAAATAAAAAAACTTTAACGCAGCTCGGCTTGAGCGGCTAGAATCGGCTCGACTTAAGGAAGAAAAAAATGGCTCGAGAGCACGCGGCTCGGCTCCAGGGGAAGCTTAGTACGTAGGTCGCTGGATCAGGTCACGATCGGGTTGGGTCAAATTTTGGCAAAACGCGTGGATCTTGTGGGTTCAGTAACGCCAAAACGACGTCATTTTACGGCACTATAAAATGCTCCAACCTCTATTTTTTTGTAGACTGCTTCTTTCTCTCTCTCTTTCTCTTTTCCTTTTTTTCTCCTCCTTTTCTCTAAAGAAAACAAGAACACCGATTGAATCTCATCGAATTCTGAAAAATATTACCAAAATCTAGGTTGTTTGCCGGAAGTTCATCGAAAAGTTAGTGATTTCTAAAAATTGTACATTGAAAACTGGGTAGCTGATCGAAAAATTCAATCAGTGCCAAACAAATCACTGAAAAATTGAAATTTTACCAAAAAATTCACCGAAATCTGGAAATTTTCAGAAATTTCCAAAAAAAATTTCACCAAAAATTCTCAAAAATAAAAAAAAAACTCCTAAAATTGCTTCTTACCCTTCTGAACACCCATTTTTATTTTCTTTTTACTCTCTCTCCATCTATCTTTCTGTGTGTTTTCTTTGTGATTTATGGATCTATTTATAGGGATTGATTAAAAGAGTTTCTAATCAATCCCAATTCCATCTTGGATTGGGATTCAATCTTTGATTCAATCCAAACTCTGATTGAATCCCAAATTCACGGTAGAATTCTAAAAATTTTTTTTTTATCCTAATCTCAGCCGGAAAGATAAAAATAAAAAAATATATATATTAATAGATAAATAATAATATATTAATAGATAAATAATAATAAAAAATATATATTAATAGATAAATAATAAAATATGTTAATAGATAAATAATAAAAAATATATATATTAATAAATAATAACAGTAATAATAAATAAATAAATAAAAATAAAAATACAAATGGGCTTACCCATTTAGATCTGGCCCAATTGATCCTAGCCTGGATCAAATTGGGTGTCTACAGCTGCCTTTTTTTACACATTTTCTATGAAACAAAAATTGCGTAAAGATGTAAACACCCATTCAAGACTCCACTCAACTTTTTTTTTTTTTTGCTTTTTCTTTTTTTTTTGTGTTAAAATTTTGATCAAAGCTCCTCTAAGTAGAGGCTCAACGACTTTGAAAAACATAAACAAAGCTCATTTAATAAGAGGTTCAACGACTTTCGAAAATAAATGGCTCTTCTAATCGGAGGCTCAACGACTTTTAGAAAGTAAATTGCTCCTCTAATCAGAGGCTTAACGACTTTTGAAAATAAATGGCTCCTCTAATCAGAGGCTCAACGACTTTAAAAAATAAACAAAGCTCCTCTAATCAGAGGCATCACAACTTTGAAAGTAAACGTTCCTTAACAATCATGTCCAAAGGAGTTAAAAATTGTGTTTGGAGGAATTTCAGGAGATTATGCCCAAAGGTCTTACAAATCAACCTTGATACCGAGGGATATCATATTTCAAGGATTAAAAACTTATTTGACAAGCTTTTTCTCAAATTTAAAAATATCTCCATATCTGTCTTCTCCATGTGAGATTTTGGAATACCTCTGCTTCTTAAATTTATACACTATATTTTCTTGAATGTAGTATATGCTATGCAATGCATGTGAAATTCAATGCATGCTATGCAAATATTGGCTAATTAATTCCTATTCAATTATGGTACTCAAGTTTCTCAAGCTCTTTTCTTAGGCTTCGAACCCTTGATTCTTCAATGACTAAGTTACGCTATTATTCTAAGATCGAGCCAATGTAACTCTAAATCATCTCTTCCTTTCAGTTCTCACATTCTTTCTGTAAGAAAATCTCTTTCCAAATTCAATGTCTTTGTCAAGAACTGAACATCTTAAATTTGCCTTTATCACTCTTGACCTTTTCAATGTAATGTAGTAATCTTTCATGTTATTATTTATTTATCAATCATTATTTCAATATAAAAAAGTAAGAATGTATTCACATATTTCTTCTATTATAAGGTATTAATGAGAAAAGAATAAGAATGATTAAGAAACAGCCAATAGAAAAGACACACAAAGAGTAAAGTAGAATGTCTTTTATTAACAAAAATGTTGGCAAACTTTGGCCAAGAAAGAATTACAAATAGGCATAGGAAGATAATGCCCAAAAATGAACAATCGGATAATCATGATAACACATTTCAAGGTTCTTCTAAAAACCCAATCATCTTATGCATTTAGCAACTTAGAGCTTCTTTGAATTTACTAGCCTCCATGCTAATAGATTTTTAAATTTGATGCTGTATTCTTCTTATCTAAGCTGTCTTTTCAGGTTTTCAACTTAGATAAACTCCCTATGACTCAAATTGTCCTTTTAGGGTTTTTACCTTGAGTCCTCATTTTTCATTCACTTTTTTTTCTTTTTTTTCATTTCATTTTTTTTCAAGCATAGTACTTTTTCACAGCATCAAAATTTATAAAATGGGGTAAATCATTTTCATCAATCTCAGTCAATATCAGTGCTTCACCCGAGAAAGCCTGTTTCACCACATACGGTTATTCTTAATTCAGAGTCCATTTTCTTCTATTATCGTGCTAGGTTGAAAGGATTCTCTTCAAGACCAACTCTCCTTCTCGAAAGCAACGGAGTCAAACTTTTTTGTCATGAGCCTTTATCATTCTTTTTTGATATAGCTGACCATGACACAATACAGTTAATATCTTTTTTTTTATAAAATTTAACTGTTCATAGTGTTTTTGAATCCATTCAGCTTTTTTCAATTTAACTTCTTTTAAAACCCTCAATTATGGGATCTTTACTTTCATTAGTAGTACAACTTTCATCCCATAAACCAAAAAAAATAGGGTTACCTTAGTAGAGGTGCATACTGACGTTCGATATGCATACAGTGCAAATGATAACTTCTCATGTCAACCTTTATAAGTCAGTCATCTTCTCAAAAATTCTTTTGATATTCTTGTTAGCTGCTTTAACTATCCCATTCATTTTTGGACGGTAGGGTACCGAGTTATGATACTTGATCTTGTATTGATCGTATATTTCTTGCATCATCTTACTATTTAAATTCTTAGCATTATCTAAAATAATTCTCTTCAAAAGCCCATATCTATAGATTATCTCTCTCTCTTTATGAACTTGTAAATCACAGATCGTGTTACATTTGCATATGATGCTGCCTCTACCCATTTTGTGAAGTAATTTATCATCATAAAAATAAACCTATGCCCATTAGAAGCCTTTGGGGTGATAAGACCAATGACATCCATGCCCTATATTGAAAATGGCCAAGGTGATGCCAAAACATGTAAAGTAGATGACGGAGCATGGATCTTATCAGCATATATCTGGCATTTATGACATTTACGAGCATAGTCAATGTAATCACTTTCCATTATCAACCAGTAGTATTCTACTCTCATGATCTATCTTACCATCATATATTCACTAGCATGTGCCCCACATATTCCATCATACATCTTTTTAATAATTTTCCTTGCTTCAGCCTTACTTACGCATCTTAGAAATACTTGATCACAGTTTCTTTTGTACAGAACATCTCCATCCAGGAAAAAGCTTATAGCTAATCTTCGGATGACCTTTTTATCATTTTTTGTTGCTTGAAATAGGTATTGTTGATCTTTAATATACTGTAAGATATCATAATACTAGGGTTTCCCATAATTCTCTTCTTCTATATTAGGGCAATGAGTTGGCATATCCTTAACATCTAGCCTGATGAGCTGAATTCAGTATTGTCATTAATTCAAATTATTACAACCAGAGTAGTCAATGCATCAGTAATTAATTCTCTTCTCGAGGTAAATGGTCAAACTGAATATCTTCAAATTACTTTATCAACTCTAAAATATACTTATGATATGAAACGAGTTTTGAATCTCTCGTCTCCCATTCTCTTTTTAACTGATATATAACTAGAGCTGAGTCCCTAAACACTTTTAATGCTTTCATTCTTCTATCTATATTAGCTTGTAAACCCACGACACATACCTCATATTCAACGATGTTATTTGTGTAATTAAAATTTAACCTTACTATTACATGACAGTATTGTTCTTCTGGAAATATCAGAATTACCCCAATTTCATGTCTCAAAGCATTGGCAGCTCCATCAAAATACATTCTCTAACACTTTTCTTCATGCTTCTTCTTTTTCAGTTGAAAAATAGTCATTAGATTTTTATCAAGGAATTTCAATCTCATTGGTTCATATTCTTTAGTAACACGATCTACAAAGAACTCTGCTATAGCACCCTTTTTTATTACTTTTTAGCTTACAAATATAATATCACATTTCGAGAGCATTACTTACCATCTAGTAATTCTTTTAAACAAAGAAAGCTTTTCGAAGATGTATTTAATTAGATCTAATTTTGTTATGAGCCATGTGGTATTATAGAACATATATTGTCTAAGTCTTTTGGCAGTCCATGCTAATGCACAACACATTTTTTCCAATGAGAAAACTTGGATTCATATTCTATGAATTTTTTACTCAGATAGTAAATAACTCTCTTTTTTTGACTAGACTCATCTTGCTGCCCTAACACATATCCCATTGAATTCTCACATCCTGTCAAGTATAGAATTAAGAGTTTTCCTGGAACATGTGGCACCAACACTGGAAGTTTTGACAAGTATTACTTAATTTTATCAAAGTCACTTGGCATTCTTCATTCCATTCTTCATGATTATTCTTACGAAGAAGCTTAAATATGGAATCACATTTGTAGGTAAGCTGAGAGTGAATCGAGAAATGTAATTTAATCTTCTTAAAAAACCTCAAACTTCTTTTGGTGTACTTGGAGGTGATAAATTTTGAATGACCCGTATCTTATCTGGATCAACTTCAATCCCTCTTTCACTAACCACAAAGCCTAGTAACTTCCTTAATTTTACCCCAAATGTGCACTTGGTTGAGTTTAACTTGAGCTGAAACCTTCTTAATCTCTAAAATAATTTTTTGAGGCGGGTGACATGATCTTCATTCTCACAAGATTTTGTAATCATATTGTCTACATACACCTCAATCTCTTTGTGTATTATATCATGGCAGAGTGTTACCATGACCCATTGATATGTTACCCCAGCATTCTTTAACCCAAAAAGTATGATTTTGTAATAAAAAATTCATTACATGGTTACAAAAGTGATCTTTTCCATATCATCTGCAGCTATTTTTATCTGATTATACCCTAAAAACCTATCCATGAAGGAGAACATTGAATGTTTAGCTGTGTTATCTATCAGTGTGCCGATATGAGGTAAGAAAAAGTTATCTTTTGGACTAGCCTTATTCAAATCATGATAGTCTATACATATTTGTATCTTTCTATCTTTCTTAAAAATTGGTACTATATTGACCACCCACTCTAGATACTTAGCCACTTATAAAAAGCCTACATCAAACTACTTTTTCACCTCTTCTTTGATTTCTAGTAGCATTTTAGGCTTCATTCACCTCAATTTTTGCTGGACTGGCTTACATTCTGACTTTAGGGATAATCTATGCTCTACTATCTCCGTGCTCAGCCCTAGCATATCCTGGTAAGACGAAGCAAACACATCTATGAATTTTTGAAGTAAATCTACCAAACATTGTCTATCTCTTGATGAAAGTGAAGTGCCAATTCTAACATCTTTTTTATTCTTTTAATCTCTCAGATTCACTAAGTCAACTATCTCCTGATGAGGCTCAATTGGCTTATTTTTTTGTTCAATTAATCTCATTAGGTCTTGAGGCATAACATATTCTTCAGAATTCTTTTCATTGTCAAGTTCATTAGTGTTAATTGAATTATCAAAACTAACCTCTTGATTGTTATCATAATTATCTTCATGTTCATTTAAGGACCTGAAATTGAATGAAATGAGATATGTTGACAAGATGTGTTTGAAAAAATAGGAATAATAAAGACACAAGAAGAAATGAATGAAAATGCATCCTTCATAGTCTTTATTAGAATAATAAAAGATAAATGGCCTAAACAAGAAAGATCACTCTAATGCCTTGGGTAATAACTATTGCGATGTACAATTACATTGACTTAGCTTCAAAAGTCAAAGGTATTTCAATGACACTCCAATTATTCAGCTCATAATCTAGTGGACAAAGATGGACCCACCTTTCTTGATTAAGCCCTACTTCATCTTCAATAGCATGGATGGTTAATTGGGCAAAAGCTTTTTTCATACTTTTTTCTGTATTTAGGTACATGAATCCTCCAGGTCTGAAAGTCTCGTACAGGTATGAGATAATCATTAGTCTTGCTGTTTTACCTGTTGACCTTCTCTTGATTTCTCATTCTGCTACTTCATAGCCTAGGCTTAGCATTTCACTATTGTCCACCATTGTTGGGGGTTCCTTTATTCCTTGTAAGTTCTTACCCAGTCTTATCTTGGATACCAACCTTTATTGATGACTTGACTCATCACTATCTTTAAAAAATATTGATTTTTAAATCCTTCACCCACAGAGTTGATCAGTTTAAAAGTTCGATAGGAATACTCCTTCACTTTCTCAACATCTTTAATAACATGTCTTCTTCCCCAAACATTACCACAACTGGCCTTCCATATTGAACTTAATTTTTTGATGAAAAGTAAAAAGAATAGCCTCTGCCATGTGAATCTATGACTTTCATAGTAGACAGCTATAAGATGGAAAGATATCTATTACTTAAAATTTCATATTAAAAGTGCACGGCCCAATTTGTAAAAGCATCTTAATATCTCTCAAGACTTTTCTTTTGGTCTCATCAAAAGCTCGTACTATCATTTAACTATCTTTCATATAAGAGTAGTTGATGGGTAGCCTTGCCAAAGTTGACATAGGTATGACATTGATAGTAGAGCCATTATCAATAAGAACCTTAGCCATGATATGGTTTTTACATTTGACTATGATATGTAAAGCCTTAGTACTTTTTTTTTCTTGTGGAAAAATCTCATTATCACTGAATGAAATATAATTTGGCATGACTAGATTTTCAGCCAGGTGGTTCACATATTCAATGGATACATTATGTGTCACATATGCTTGGTTCAATACTTTCAATAGGGTATTTCAGTGTAGTTTTAAATTTAATAGCAGTGATAATAATGAGATTCATGCTAGCATTTTATTCAACTATTTAACAACTGAATACTCATTATGTTTTATTAACTTTAAAAATTCACAAGCCTCTTTTTCTGACACCGTCTTCAAGTGATCTTTCTCAGGTTCCACTTCAGGGTTATTTTATTCTTCTCCTACCTAGGCTTTCTCTCTTCTAGCCTTTTTCAATATTTCTAAAGTGTAGCATCTTCCACTTCAAGTAATGCCTCTTACACCAGTTATATTGGAGGCGTCAGCTTTAGAGACATTCTTTTTTTATCCTTGAACTACTATATCGTAGCCATATTTTAGGGTATAGCTTTATCATCCTTATATGAGAATGGAGTCCAAACTTTAAAAGTTATCGATCTGAGAATGAGTTTATCTAGGATTGACTTTGGCTTATTCCCGCAATGAATCGTCACCGACTTTAAAAATAGTTTTGTAGGCTTATTTGTCATGGATACTTTAACACTTTTTGAAACTTCTCCCTCTTCATAGACTTTCAAATGATATAAATCTAAGAGTTTTTATACCTTTTGGTGAAACTACTCATAAGTTTCAATAGGGTGACCATCTGTCCTATTATGATATTTACAATTAGTGCCTGCTATATATACTCCATGATAGCTGTGCAGATTCATTGATTGTATCATGTCAGCTTTTTATAAAGTATCAAACAGCTAACTAAGAGGTGTCTTAATATCTGCCACTTTTTTTTTCAGATAGCACTCTATTCATTATTCAAGGCATTCACATTGTGATTAGGCAAAGGATTACTACTAACATTTGGTGCAGTTACCCTTTCTATATCAAAACTAATCATTTCATCCTTGATCAATCATTGTACTTTATGTTTCATGACAGTATAATTTTTAGTGGAGTGACCAGCGATCCTATAGTGATAGTCACAATGAGCTGTGGGATCATACCACTTACGGTAAGATGACTTAAGTGGTTCTAATTTACTAGGAACAATCAAATAACTATTGTAAAACTCACGATATAGCTTTATATAAGTTATAGGGATTGGGTCAAATACAAACTTTTCACGAGTGGTTCGTTGCTCCCGAGAACCTCTCATTGGGCTGGCTAGATGATTTTGAGGTCTTGAGGTAGGTTGAGTGCTAGGACTATATGTGGTATTCTAAGGCTTGAGAGGAGGTTGATATGTTTGGAGATAAAATAACTGTACGAATGGTTGGTATGGATAAGGAGAAGTGTTATTTACAGCAGGATAATATGAAAGTTATCCTTATGGTGAGTAAGATTAATAACCCTCGAATTACTATCTATCAAAGCTTACAGCTTGAGCTTCAGTCTCTTTCTCCTTTAGGGCTTTTTTGTTGGATGCTTCACCTTCTTTCAACTTGCCATTCTTGATGGCACTCTTAATAATTTCTCCTGAAATCATCATATCAGCGAAGTTTTTGGTTGCATTCCCTATCATCTTTTCATAATAAAAAGATTTTAAGGTGCTGACAAATAGCACTGTAGTCTTTTTCTCAGTCAAAGAATGTTACACTTGAGAAGCTATATCTCTCTATCTCTAGGCGTATTCTTTAAAAGATTCATTTATCTTTTTCTCTAGGTTCTGTAAAGATAAACGATCAAGAGCTAGATCCATAATATATCGATATTGATTGATGAAATCATGAGCCATATCATTTCAAGAACGGATACGAGTTCTATCTAGTTGGACATACCATATGACAGTAGAGCTTGTAAGGCTATTTTAAAAAACATGCATCAACAATTTTTTATTATAGGCATGGGCTGTCATCTTCCGACAGTACATGGTGTTATGGGTATTTGGGCACTTCATACCATCATATTTCTCAAATTTTGGTACTTTAAATTTTGATGAAATGACTATATTTGAGACTAAAAATAGCCCAACAGCATCAATAGAACCATAAAATCCAATCCTTTTTACGGCTCGTAATCTTTATTCAAGCATACTAATCTTTAAATCTTCTTGAGACTCCACCACTTTTGCTTTTTTTTTCTTTCTCTTTCAAGTCATCTAGATCAGGAACTTAAATCGGTTCTACTGTCGTTTTAATAAAGATAAGATTTACATAGCTATGGTAATACCTTGGATTCGAAGCTGATGGTATTTCGAGGTATACAAGATATGTGAACTGTTATGACGAAATATCCTGTGTGGGCTGGGCTTGTTGTGGACCAAAACTTGAAGGATTTAAAGGGTCGACCACTTCTTGTGATTGGGGGTCTTGTTGGCTTGTATTTTTTTCTATTTTTTTCCCTTGTTTAGCTTATTGAGAGCATTCAGAATCTTGCTCAACTCATTCTCAATCTTTTCCTATGCTTTTTTCAGCTTTTCAAATTTGTGAGAGTTTTTTTACGCTATTTGTCTAGTTTTTACTCTTGTGTTGTATCGATGGATAGGGTTCTCGCTAAATGAAGCTATCTTTGAACCTTAAGTACCAATATTAGAATTAGCAAATTTATATAACTATCTCATGGTTACTTTGTTAAGTGTAATGAGTGAGAATACAATGAATGAAAATGCACGTATGCAAAAAATATTTGCCTTAAGACGGTGCTTAACTAAAAGATTTCATTTATTCCAAAGAACTTTTATTTACATTGAGTTTATCATCCTAGAGTTATAACCATAAAATCGTTTGATCTGTTCATACTGGGCTCTGGCTTCCTTGATGAAGTTTTATAGACGCTGCCCATCCTCTCCTATTGGGGCCACCACTTGTTTCAATGCCTCTGTCTCTTTTGTCATCTCTCTTGCCTTGCATACCCCTTTACAAATTTGGGTCATTAGGTGCTCAATGTATTTTTTTCTTCCTAAGTTTTCTGTTTAATCACACCAGACTTGGTATGATAACTCTCTATGCTCTCTGACCAATGCAGTAATATGGTCTTCTTATTCATTCAACTTTTGTTTCAACCTGTTTAGGTAACTATTCAACATGTTATTCTCTATCTGTACTTGGGTACTTTCTTCTTTCAATTCAGTATATTTCTGTTTCAATCTTACATTCTTTTCAGTCAACTCAATAATTACTATCTGTTTGGTCTTTTTTCTCACACATAACCTTTTATGTTTTTGGTGTAGCTCTGTTAGATCTTCAACATTTGTATCACGTTCTCTAGCAATCATGCAAACTCTGGCTTTATATCTTTCAACTCTATCTTTCCACTGATATTTTTCTTCTCAAAGCTTTTAAATTTTTTGCTTTAACTTATCCTTTTCATACTCAAATTCTTTTGTCACAAGCTCTAATTTTGATGGTGTCTCTTCAAGCTTTCCTTCTGTTGGTGGTTTAAAGCTTTCGTAAGTGAATACCATTTTCTGTCTTTTTCTTGCTCTTCAAAGCAAATACCCTAGAGGATTTTATCAGTAAACGATCCAAGACTCACTCTTCAGGGGTTTTTTCATACTTTAATCATATTATTCATCCTCTGAAATACTTTTGGCTCACTGTAAGAGAAATCTAACTGATGAAGCCCATGCAATATAGGAATGAACTGTTCTGCCCTAAACTACCTTATCACTAGAAGTTGTTCATAACTTGTTACTCCTCATAAACCCAAAAGTGGGACCACAGTATTGTCTCTACACTGATACAACATAGGTTCATGATTCATCCATGGGACCAATGATCTTACTTCGGCACTGATCAATTTTTGTAAGAAAGCCATCCATTCTTTTTTAGACTTTTGTTTCGACCATCCACTTTCACAGAATTCTTTAATCGAAGCTCGATTGCGAACATAAAGCTTTGAGAAAGCACATTTTCTCCATTCAAATTTTCATCCATAAGTATAATAACTGTATGCAGCTTATAAAATGCCCTCCATTCCAACGACAGTAACTCAAAGATATGATAATCTCTGCTAATATTATCGTTGAAGGGTTACAACCATTGATCACACTCTCGAAGAAATCAACCATCGCTATTTCAATATAACCTAAAATCCTTGAAAATATCACCATTTTATATATAGCTAAGGCAAATACATTTAACCCCTGTTCTTTATTGGCATGCTGCACTAGAAACTCATGAAAGAACTTTCAAGGTAGGCAAACTTGTTCTTGTTTCTTCTTTGTATGAGAATCCACAACTTCTTTGTCTATCCCCATAAGTCGAGCCAAAACCTTACGAAATCTTGACTTGTGTTTTTGACATATATCTCATCAAAAGCCTTGAGGTGCAAACCTAACAAAGTCGAATATTCTTCGATAGTTTGTGTTATATCAACTTCATTAAAGATGAAACACTTATATGTAGGATCCCAGAATTACGTTACAGCTTTAATTAGTTGATCGTCGATAACTACTTCGAGAAAGTGTGCTATATGCCCGTGTCTTTGGCAAAACTTCTCTTATCTAGCTGGGTTCATCTTCTTTCATATATCAAGCAATTTTTTTAGATTATTTTATTTGAGGAGGATATATGTTTCTTAAGACAGGGTAGAATCATAGTCGATTAGTAAACAATCCCCCATCTTTAGTTGCATCTTTTTTGACTGGATTTTTACTTCATTGGGTAGCTCATAAGGAGCTAATACAGATGAAGAACAAACTAATCATTCTATGGAGTCTATAAAAAACTTTTTGTTGAAAACCGTCTTTCAAGCAAATGTTATTTATGCAACTTTATGAGATGAGCATGAACCAATGAAAAAGAATGAGAGAAAATGTTAGTATGCGCAAAAAAAAAAGAATAAATAAATAACTAAGTAAATTAAAATATCACACAAAATAAGAGGAATGAACCTTATGCTTTTGGTCAATTCTAAAAGGGAAGGATGATGGCTCTATCTATAGGTTAGACACTCTTAAGGTTTACTATATGTGGTTTGAGGTTAAAGTCTAAAGGTTCCCAAATTGCTTCTTACATCATTGTCCATCGCAAACTAGTGAGGCACCCTAATCCTCGCCCATTACAGGCTACAAGCAAAAAAGGTTCAATTTGAGTGGGAGTATTTCACTAGCCACTGCGGAGGCATTAAACCTCATGAAAGCAATAGGTACTTTACTCCCTCCTAGAGGGACATAGCTTGGGTATAGAGCTCATGTTATGCATATGCATATGAATGACATAATTAATAAAGTAAACAAACATGAATGAAAAATATCTATACAAAAAAGTTCAATTTTATTAGGCTTTTGGATAACACAAACTTATTTGCTGGCCTGACTTTCAGATGTCCCCAGTGGAGTCGTCAAACTGTCATAACATCTAGATCTGGAGATCTATCATTAGACATTGACTTAAGGAGTCGTCACCTATCTTTTTTTATCTAAGTGTGATTGACCACCTAAGGAATCTATCATTTTAAGAAACACCTAAACCTAAGGGTCCCTAAAAGAATAGGTTCAGGTCTACTAACCAGAACAGGGTTTAAGAGTACGATTATGTGTGAAAAAAGTTATAGCACCCTCACAACGCTCATCAAAAGATGGTACCGACTTAATTTTGTGTTATCCAATAAACTTTAAAAATTTATCAAGTAATTAATTATTGAAAATTATTCTCAATTGACTCTAATACTTTTAGCAGAAAATTAAAAAAATTTCCTCACCTCAAGAGTATGCAAAGAGACTACTATTTCACTTGTAGAGGCTCTATCATCGAATTATTTAACATTAAAGAAAATTCCAGAAACAAAAAAGAAAAGAAAAAAAATGAAGAAAAAAAATGATTCAGCTTTAGATATAAATAATTTTCTCTTCAAAAACTCATTGCTTTTATACAAAAAAAATTGATACTTTCAACTTTTTTTCAAAATATTTTTCTGAAGCTTTAATTTCGAGAAAATTGATACTTTCAACTTTTCCTTAAAAATATATTTTTTAGAATTTTATTTAAATAAAATAAAAATAAAAATAAAATAAAATAAAGAATACTAAATAATTCTAATCTAATCAATAAATAATAATAATAATAATGATAATAATAAAAATAAAAATAATAAATAAATAAATAAATAACCTTAACGCGACTCGGCTTAAACGGTTGAGATCAGCTCGGCTTAAGGAAGAAAAAAATGGCTTAAAGAATACGGCTCGGGAGCGCGTGGCTCGGCTCGGCTCGACTCCAGTGGAAGCTTAGTACCCGGGTCGCTAGATCGGATCGCAATCGGGTCGGGTCGGATCTTGACAAAACACGTGGATCCTGTGGGTTCACTAATGCCAAAACGACGTCATTTTACGGCACTATAAAAGGCTTTAACATCTATTTTTCTACAGACCGTTTCTTTCCCTCTCTCTCTCCTCTCATCTTTTTCTCCTCATTATCTCTAAAGAAACTAAGAACACCGGTTGAATCTCGTCGGATTTTGAAAAATATTATCAGAATCTGGGTTGTTCGTCGAAAAGTTGATTGGTTTCTGGAAATAGTACATCGAAAACTGGGTAGCTGGTCGAAAAATTCAACTAGTGCCAAAAAAGTCACTGAAAAATTCAAATTTCATCGAAAAATTCACCGAAATTTGAAAATTTTCCAAAAAATTTTCAAAAAAAAAATTCGTTAAAAATTCTTTAAAATTTTAAAAAAAACTCCTAAAATTGTTTTTGACATTTCTGAAAACCTTTTTTTCTTTTCTTTTTGCTCTCTCTTCGTTTGTCTTTCTATGTGTTTTCTTTGTGATTTATGGATCTATTTATAAGGATTGATCAGAAGAGTTTCTGATCAATCTCAATTCCATCTTGGATTGAGATTCAATCTTTCTGATCAATCCCAATTTCATCTTGGATTGAGATTCAATCTTTGAATCCAATCTATACTCTGATTGAATCTTAAATTCACGGTAGAATTTAAAAAAATTTTTTTTTTATCCTAATCTCAGCCGAAAAGATAAAATAAAAAATATATATATTAATAGATAAATAATAATATATGAATAGATAAATAATAAAATATATATATTAATAGATAAATAATAAAATATGTTAATAGATAAATAATAAAAAATATATATTAATAAATAATAATAGTAATAATAATTAATTAATTAAAAATTAAAAATTAAAAAAAATAAAAATAAAAATGAAAATGGGCTTACATGTTTGGATCAAACCCAATTGATCCGGATTTGAATCAAATTGGATATCTACACGTAATAAGTTTTCCTTGTTAGTAATGTTAGATTAATCAAGAAATCCTTCATCTTTTTTTTCTTTGTCTTAAATTCTTCCATTAATTGTGTTGGTGTATTGCATTCTTCAATTAGAAACCGTATTTAAGTAATACTACTTTAACAAGAAAGAAAGCAATAGTACCTGTTACAATGGGCATGTAACCATAAAACAAAAAAAAATAATAATAATTCTAGTATGTATTAATAATCTTTTTATTAGAACAGATTTGGGAATATAATTGAAGTGTATAGATTTCTTTTCTTAGTCATTCGCACAATATTTCAATCGAATTAAAATTAATTTAGAAACAAGATGATTAGAAAAAAATATTTTTTTGGAATTATAATCAGAATTTATTAAAGTTTAGAAAGAAAGGGTGAATGGGTGATGAATTATGAGCAGTGGTGTACCTTCACTTCCCCGAGGAGGAGCAAAGCCCGTGATTCCCGTTGGAAAGGCAATTTCATAATCTTCTTTTTAGTTTGCGTCTGCATCAGCTACAGCTTAGCATCACATTCACATTAGCTCTCACACATGCATGCATCAGACCCATCAACCACCCCCCCTCCCTCAACATGGGTTACTGCTCATTCCTTCAACTTTTATTTGTTCGTGTACTTAAATTAATTATCCTCCCAACAGCTCAAAATCCTCATGCAAATTTAAAATTAGGTTGGATCCTCAATGTAAGCTGAAGCTGTTTCACAAAGTACAGTATTTTCTCACCTGTTTTTGAGGTTTATTTATATATGTGACGACTTTCATTGTTGTTCAGTTTTTTTTTTTTTTGAGTTAGATTCAATTGTTGTTAACTTTACATTACATCAGTTTTGCATTTAGCTAGCTTATTGTAAATGATTCCCTATATAGGGAATTTCTTGAAATATTATTAATCAATTTCTCAACTGTAGGGAGAATTATACTATACTCGTCAGTCATCATGGAATAATAAATAAAAAAAAGGGATTTTCAATTAGGTTGGGTAGGGAACAATTTCAACCAGGCCGCCATCAGTTACACCACAGTCTTTCTTTCATTTTAGCCAAGTGACAAAAGTAATAATAACAAAAGCCCACTTGAAGTAAGTAGAGTTCAATTAAGATTCCAACAAAAACAAGTTTCAAATCGATAAAAGAATAGTTGTAATAAATTTTCTAATCTTTTCTTAAAAATGTAAGATGCGTTTCTCTAATTTCTTTGGCTTATCATGCCTAATTACTGGACATCCTTGGTTTCATACTCATTGAATTTGATATAAAATTGTTAAACTCTTTTAAATTTAATTAATGCACTCTAAGAGTAATATATATAGACACACACACACTTCAATGCCTAACTCGACATCTATCGATGCATTCATGTGTTGCATGGCGTGGATGATATAAAATATTCTTGATATATACACAAAGATATGAGTAAATATTATTGTTTACTGGTACCAATCCCAAGAGAGAGAGAAGGGGAGAAGAAAACAGGTTTGTCTGTCTTCCCTGTCAAGATCTAGGGTTTCCCATATCCTCCTTTCTGTTCAAAGACCTGTAGGCTAGCTTTGCTTGAGTCGATGCTTGCTTTCACCTAGTTTTCTATCTGCTCTCCTCATAGGAGGATACAAAATTTAACCCTATTTTGATCAACCAAGAAAGCTGCACCCTACTTCCGGTTACAAATTAGTTAGTATGATTTAATTTTAAGCCTCCATGTTCATAATTCTGTGTATATTTTGTCTCTGATTATATGCTATGATTCCTAGACTTGGATATTGAAGATAGAGAGCGGAAGCTAGATAGCTTGGAAAGATGGAGGGAAATAGAGGCATCGAATGTTCAAAGACAAGCCCATCTAAACAAAATCAGGCTGAGAGTGAGAGTGAAGAAAATGACGGTGAAAGTAAGCCTAGAAATGGAGGAACCTTAAGCAACAGCACTGTGGAAGAGAATGAGAAGAAGCCAACAGTAAGGCCTTACGTCAGATCCAAGATGCCAAGGCTCCGGTGGACACCCGATCTTCACCTTCATTTTGTTCACGCAGTTGAGAGACTCGGTGGACAAGACAGTGAGTTCATTTCTTCCCTTACCAATCTCTGCAGTCTGATCTAATTTGGTAGTAATTGAATTGCAACTAAGAAAACAATCTTTTAACTAAGCGAACTCTCTTGGTTCAGGAGCTACCCCAAAGTTAGTTCTTCAACTGATGAATATAAAAGGACTTAGCATCGCTCATGTCAAGAGCCATCTACAGGTTGTTTGGCTATAAAAATTTGTAAATTAGCTAATAATTTCTTATGTCATATTCATTAATAGAATGAAAATCTCTGATTTTTGTTTCCAAAAATATTTTCCCTGTTTTCGGTATCTGTCATCAGATGTATAGAAGCAAGAAGATTGATGACCGGGGACAAAGTATGTACTTCAATTTCTCTCTATCTTGATTCTTTTTCCTTGACCACTGAATCAATATTAGGGTTTATGGTCGTCGTCCCTAATGAATACAATTTACCTTTACATGACAGTCATAAGCGATCATAGGCATCTTGTGGAAAGTGGAGAACCAAATATTTATAACCTCAGCCAACTGCCCATGCTGCAAGGATATAATAAATATCATCAAGGCAATACTTCTAGTAGTTTCAGGTACCAAATTTAACAATCAACATTCAATCTTTCACATTTCGTAAATGTATGTGTTAGTCTTTTCCAAATACAGAATGAATTTCTGTGCAAAACTCCACTTCTTTCAAGATACGGAGACGCTTCCTGGAATGGCTGTGAATACTCGATGCGTAATCCTTATGCAAGCATGAGTTTCATTAATGAACAAAGACCAGGATTGCATGGAACAGTGACAGAGAGGATATTTGGCAGTAACAGCAGCAATTGGACTAATTACAATTTCAGGATGGGCACATACCCTTTCAATGCACTACCTAGCAGGAAAAGCCATAAACTGAAGAATGAATTCTCATCATCTCACAATCTTGAATCATTCCACACCTGGTCAAGATTAGGCCCAATTGGGCTCAACCCCGTAAGCCAAACGCAAGCTAAGGTAGAAGATCATACAAATTTTAGCAGAAGTAATGGCCCTTCTGATTTAAATAAACCTAATCAACAAGACTTTAAGGCGATGAAAAGAAAGACTTCAGATTGCAACCTTGATTTGGATCTATCACTACGGCTAACGCAGGTGAACCAAGCAAACCAGCGAAATTCCATGGAAGACAATGTTGGTAGTGAGTTATCTCTGTCATTGTACTCACCATCATCCTTAAAGCTTAGCAGATTAAAAGGAGATGATCATACCAAGGAGAGTGCAAGAAGGGTAAGTACTCTAGATCTGACTATATGAATGGGACAATTCTGAGTGAGATCTTGAGGTAATTATCCGAAAGGAAGGTTTTTCTCATTGTCATGTGCGAACCAATGTTACACCAATTGATAATAACCTTTTTGTTTAATTCTTTACTCCGTCGTTTCCTTTACATTACCTGCCCAATCAAATTTGAATTCAGAATTATGTCGAAACAAGACAGGCTACAATTCCAACTTCATATTCTTGCTGACAAAAAGAGAAGACCGCCATCACCATGTCTTGTTGGCAAGAAATTGGGGCAGAAGGGTCCTATATAAGTTTTCACAAAATGTTGATAATCCGAGATAGAAGTAAAACTACTATGTATATAAAGAGCAGGAACTTCGCTTATGCATACGGCCTTAAACAGAATTCTAATGATTCAAGAGCTTGCTTGATTCCACTATTATTTGAAATTATTTTAAAGTTTAGGGTCCAGGGAACTGTGATGGAACTATACTTTGAAAATAGAAAAGAAACAATTTGTGAATACTAATGTGACAGGTCTGAGGTCTGAGAGATTTTTGACTTCAATATTGGATCTTGTAATCCAAATATAAAGCTCTATTGTTTCTAAATGCCTTCTTGCATCGGGA
The DNA here is from genome assembly GCF_047325235.1 of Durio zibethinus. Lineage (NCBI taxonomy): Eukaryota > Viridiplantae > Streptophyta > Magnoliopsida > Malvales > Malvaceae > Durio > Durio zibethinus. Next base: position 9,845,352 of record NC_143162.1, on the reverse strand, counting down.
AATACGTGAGGGCAAGCATGTCTCTCTCGTCCTTCAATGCTTGATATTCAGCTGCAACCAGAAGTAAGCTTAGTTACTCAATTGTTAATTTCATTGTTTTCAAATTAATTTAAAAACGAGAAGATCAAGGAAGGATAAACCGATCAGTCTAGCTAGTATCTAGGTGATAAAGTTAACTGCTACTTCACCATCTTTCTTTGCCATATCTTTCTCAAGAAATTCCATCCTCTGTTTCATTGCATTGTTCTATTTTTGCAACATCGTGCGTTGAAGTTCATAGAAAGAAACCTGTGGAGCTAGAAACGATACTCTGGCCTGAAAATGTTACCCAAATAGAAGATGAGAATGCGAAACTTAACAATGTGTTTGGTATTAAGATTATTGAATTTAACTCAGAGGAAAACATAGTCAACATTGGTAAAGGAATTCAACAACCTGTTCGGCGTTTATATCTCTTTTGAATTTTTCTATGTATTCCAGCTTCCTCAGCCGCGATTTCTGAGCTGAAACTCTGTTCACAAGCGGTCTACAACAAATAAAATGGTATTAGAAGAAAATATTTAGCTCTATAAATATTAAATGCGGTATACTTGTTGGGGTGTGTCAATATTTATAGTTAAAAAATCCTGTCCAAATTGATAAATAAATAGTATATAGTGTAATAGCCAACTGCACCGTTTGATGTTCTTGGGGTCCATGCTAGGGTGAAAGTTCCGACGCCGTTTTTGAGGCTCAGTTGGGGGAGGAGTACTCTCTCCTATGAGAGACGAAGACGAAGAGTCCTCCAATTTTTCGACGTTGTGATCGATAGCCTTTCCATCAGCATTACCTCCATCGAGTTTCGAGCACCATTCTGCACCAATATTTGAGCTCTGACAAGATCCTGGTCCAACCAAATAAGGCTTGTTCACAAAGGCGAGGGAATCACTTGCGGATCTTTGGTGCAATGAGGCCCTGCAGGGTTTGGTGTCCTGGAGGGACGACGTCAAGTCCACAATGTCAAGAGAAGAGGATGAGTAGCTTCTCTCGGGACTCATCATCTGATCAGGATCCGGAGAAGTTTGATACTATGGAGGCATGGTTATATTTCTTGAGCAATACGCGACATGCAAGGCAAAAGTAACATTAACATCACATTTAGCACAAAAACAAGCAAAGCACAAAATTAAAAAGTGAGCCACAAAATCTGAAAGGTAAGACCAGCCATACTGTTAATTTTATGTCTACTCACTTAAAAGACCTTGAATTTCCGAGACTGTTTCGATAATGTTTCCTGTATATAAGAGTATCCTGCTTTGACATGACTATATATTAAGGTTAATTTCTCTATAACTGGTAGGGCATTGATAAGAAAAGTTTTTTTGTAAGTAGAACACATATATGTGGTAAGTCTATCTCTATAACATGCTGAAACAGCTATGACTAAATAAATCGGTGCAGTTGCTATATACTCTTCAATGCAGGTGTCTTTGTGGTAAAGACAAACTCATTCTTATAATTTCCTTACTTTTGTAATTTAAAAAAATTATAACTTACCACGCAGATACATGCATTTTTCTGGTTTTTATTCTTTTGATTCATTTTGAGAAAATTTATGAAGAAAAGCAATTCAAATTTTAAAATTCATCTTTTTAAGTAAGAATTATTAAATCAAGTACATGAGTTGAGAGGCATATGCATGCCTATTTGTCATACCTTATGTTACTCCTACATTTACTATATCAGTGGCAGGTGACCTAGTTTAACACCTTAACAAATGTTTACAGACACTTTTTAACATTTTCCTATAGTAATTTTCATTCCAATTGAAATCCCAAACTAGGCCGATTTAATCTTCTTCTCCTACCAAATTACATATATACTAAGTATACAGAAAAATAAAAAATAAATAAAGAGAAGAAGAAAATGGACGTATTGGAAAGACATGTCAAAAATTAAAAGGGCTCGCAGTGAATGAACGAATGGTGGCCCACTCCTAATGGCCCATGTGTACATCTCGAATATGTGTAGTGCTATTAATCAGTACTACCAACTGAGCGTATTCATTAGTTAAAATTTTAAGAAATAAGTAATATATTGATTTGTGCATCAATTGACGAAAGTTGTTCAATTGACATAAATTTTCTTCTAAATATTTTTGCAATCTTAATTTAATTTAAAAATTGACAATTAAAGCTTATGTTATGTGAGAATTCCCTTTAGATAATGATATCTTTTGTAAAATTAATTATAATAATATAATTAATAAAGTGATTTTATCTCGTGTAATTTAAAATTATTTTATTTAATTAATAATTAATAATTTTTAAAAATTAGAGATTATTGTATTTGTTTTTATTAAAAATAAAATACTATTTTATTTAAAAGCATGAAAATATCATACATATTATAATAGTTATATGAGTTAAAAATTTTAATCATTTTAAAGATAATAATTTATAAAATATTAGTAATATTTTATTTATTTTAAATAAAATATAATTAAATTATTAAATTAATAAATATATTTATTGATAAGTAAATTAATTTTTATAATATAAATTATGCAATGATATTTGAATTAAAAAATAAAATTAATTTTTTAAATTCATAATAAAGGAAAAAAATTATATTATATATAAAATATAAAAAATAAAAAATTATTTTTTAATTTATTATAATGAATATTAATTTAAAATATAAAATTTTTAATATATAAAATAATTCTAACTTTAAGAGAAAGAAACTTTTTAATTTATATGTTAAATCAATAATATTGATCATTGTTAATTTTATATATCATTTTATTTTTGTGTTAAAACTTTTGCACTATTTTATATGAGAATTAAGTCACCCTTTAAGATTGTGATTTAATCATTTTTGTGATCTAAAATTATTGTCACGTAAGATTATCAAGTATTTATCAGATATAATAATTTAATCACGATGTATAGATTATCATAATTATTTGAATGATAATCTTATAGCAAAAATTATCTCATTGTAGATAATGGACATGGATTTCCCAAATAAAAAAAACTAAATTTATTAAAATTAAAAACATTTTGTCGAACTTAACTAGAAAGAATGAAAAAGGTTAGCCGGTGGAGGCTGCTGGGCATGACCACTCAATCCAATTAAATTTGTAAAATATATTAAGCTGATCAGTATTATATGTTTTTTTTTTTAGCTCAGCTTGTTCAGAAAATAAGTCTTACTATTTTCAGTAAAAATATTACTTGCGTATTTTAAGACAACACTATATGACCAGATCAAATGTTCTTAAACTCTATAGCTTGGCTTGAGTGGTTAATATAGCCCTTTTATTTTTGGTGAGATTTCTTTTCTCTTTAAAAAATAGCGAAAATGACACCTAATTCTTGGTAAGAAGAAACAAGAAGACAACAATGAAAACATGGAAAAATCGAAGTAGCTTCTTGACTTATTAACAACAGTCCAACAAATACTATAAAAATATCTAATAATACAACCAAATCTCATGGTGCCGTTTGGCAAATGTTAAAACTTGCATAGAATCTCTTTTCCCTATCCCTCCCTCTGGCTAGAGTAATTTTCTACATCAAACAATCTCCACCAGTCTGTAGCTGACACCTTATGGCGATTTTATCATTACCAGTGATGTGGCAAATGCCAATTCAACAATGGTTGCCAACTCCATGAAGTCAATTGATGAGAGGAACTCCAAATTCCACACCCAAAACTTGGATACTGTACCATTAATTAGTGGCTACACAGGTTGATTCATCTACAGCTTTGAACCCCTTTGGAACTGGGCCTTGGGCTGGACAGCTGAGAATTTCGTTGGCAAAACTTGCTCGGACGAAGAATCTTGCAGATTAGCATGACTGCGGGAGCGTCTCATGTAGAGGAAGAACACAAGAAAGGAAAGAAAGACGGCAAAAAGTAGGAGAAAAATAAGCATCATAATCCCACCATGCAAAGCGAAGTTTCTATCACGAGAGAAAAGAAGGTGATCGTCTTGTTGAGGATCATCAGGGGCCATGGAAGATGATAATAAAGGAGGAGAACTAGCCATATGGGAATAAGCTAGCAATGGAGTGTCAGGGCTGGGAGGGTTTTTAATAAGATGGAGTATTTATGGAAGACGTGACAGCAAGTGTGCGTCATTGTTTAAACAGTCAAGAACGTTGGTACAATTGGGGTAACGTGGAAACGGTGCCAATGCCATATTTTTATCAAGGAGTGTAAGGGCCCCCGGGGGGGGGGGGGGGGGGGGGGGGGGGGAGGGGTTGGGAGGGCGACTGAGACACTAAGGGATGGCGTCCCCTGTCCCTACTCATGACGTCTTTAACTTGGATAACTACGCTTGTTTACTTGTTTTGGTCTGTTATTGTGTTATTTGTGAATCATGACATTGCAGTGGCAGTGGCGCAATGGATTGACCTATATGTATATTTGTGAATCGGAGCTATATGTATACATACTTCCCAAAAATACTCCTTCAATACTTCATGAAACTAATTAAAGCGTAGTTTTCTTTTCTTTGGATAGGCAAGTCGGTGTTGGACTTGAAGCGACAAACATAATAACGTAGAAGTATTATATCGCAATCAACTCACAATAGCAAATAACAATCAATAATCTAAAACATAGGAAAAATAAAACATATTATAGTTTACGTGAAAAACCTTCCGGTGTAAAGGGAAAAACCACGGAGCACTAAAAAAATCATTGTTATCAAATAATTGATATACAAAATCCTCTTTTAACTAAAATTAGAACTAATCAATAATTAGAGCGATAATTATAGAAACCTCACCAAATAGGTAACTCAAGAAATGCACTCTAGATTTGTTCATAGAGAGCTTCACACTCGATCTCCACCGTTCAGAATATAAAACACTGAATATGAACCTACTGATAAAATTTTAGCTCAATCAGATCACGGATCAACTTCCGATCAACCAACTCTCCATTCTCTTTTTTCTTTTTATTTTTCCTAGCTTCTTTTCTTTCTTTTTAGCGCTACCACACTTACTTTTTCACACCAAAACACATGCCCCCTATTGTATTAGTTAGGGCTTTATTTTAGGTTAAAAGTCAAAAAGCCCATAGCCTTTGATTAGTCCAAAGGAATGGGGCTGGACACCACATTCTTAACAAAATCCCCTTCTAGCCGAATTAGAAGGAGATTCATCACCATAGTAATTTTATTTGAAACTTACTTTAGCTAAGGAACTCATTCCGGTCAAGTTAATGCATAGCTCAAACTTTTTCTTAGAAAGTGTCTTGTTAACATATCTGTTGCATTCTCATCAGTGTGAACTTTCTTCAACTGCATCTTTTGTTCCTCAATTACTAAACGTAACCAGTGATACCTAATATCAATGTGCTTTATTCTAGCATGGTACATGATATTTTTACTCAAATCTAAAGTACTCTAGCTATTACAAAACAGCACATACTCTTTTTTATTCAAGCCTAAATCAAAAAGAAAATGTTTCATCCAAAGCATTTTTTTATCTATTTTGGTTGCTGTAATATATTCAACCTCTGTAGTTGACAAGGCAACGTACTTCTACAACTTAGATTACCAAGACACAACTTTTCTTATAAAAGTGAACAAATATCTTGAAGTAGATTTCTTACTATCAAGATCACCTGCAATTCAGCATTAATAAACCTTTCTAGAATTGGTTGTGAAACTTTATAACTCAAGCACATTTTTAAAGTGCTCCTCAAATATTTAAAAATCTATTTCATTGCTTTTCAATTAACCTTTCTTAGATTAGAAAGAAATTTGCTCACTACACCAACTGCATGAATAATGTTAGGCTATGTGCAAATCATAAGATACATAAAAAAAATTAATTACAAAAGAATAAGAAATACTAGGCATAGCTAGTTGCTTTTCTTTAGTCACTGAATAAGATTTCTTACTCAAATGAAATGGTTGGCAAGTGGATTACTAACCAATTTAGCATGTTGCATATTGAATATACTAAGTACTTATTCAACATATTTTTTTTATAACAATCATAGTTTTTCAACTCTTTTATCCCAGATAATATCCATATTAAGAATCTGTTTTGCTGGATTTAAATCCTTAATATCAAAGGACTTAAATAATTATTTTTTCAACCTACGAATCATACCAGCATTTTGTTTCACAATCAACATATCATCAATATATAATAAAAGAATAATGAAATTACCATCAAAGAATTTTGTGACATACACACAAGAATCCGTTGTTGTTCTGTTATAGTTGTGGCTAACCATCAAAGAATTAAACTTTTTGTATCATTGTCATGGAGCTTGTTCAAGCCATACAAGCTTTAATTCAGTTTACAAACTAAATGCTCTTTCCCTTTCACTTCAAAACCTCAAGCTGATCTATATAAATTTTCTCCTACAAGTCACCATACAAGAATGTAGCCTTAACATCAAGTTACTCAAGCTCAAGAATCAAACTAGCTACTAATCATAGTACCACCCGAATGAAACTCATTTTCATAAATGGAGAGAAGATCTCATTAAAATCGATGTCGAGTTTTTGAAAAAAAAAAACCTTTCACCATCAATCGAGTTTTGTATCTCACTAACTTGTCACGATCTTTTTTTAGCTTGAACACCCATTTATTCTTCAATGACCTCCTCTCTTTCAAAAGTTTAATAAGATCATATGTATTATTTTTTTGTAATGATTATATTTTTTTTTCATTACTTTTAACCAATGTTTTTTATTCGAAGTTATCTACATATCTTGAAAGCTCTCTGGCCCCATCACTGGTAACTAAAATAAAATATAAACTTAGATTCATGGTGAATGGCCTGTGCTTTCTGGTTGATCTCTTAGGTTGAGGCTCTATACTATCTGATTTCAAAGGTAGCTCCCCTTGTTTAACACTCTTTGGTGAAAATGATTACTCACTCTACTCAAAACTAATTGTTTCTAGCTCATCACTAACTGTGGTTGGCTCATTCATATCCCTAAGTTTTGTCTCTTGCTTGTTTCTACCATCTATGCCTTTTTTCGATAAAACCCCTATCGATGTTAAAACATCACACTTAATAATAACTCGTGTAGTTTTTTTTATTTTTCTCAAGGTCTATTATGATTTTTTTTCATGATCTGACTATCTTTCTCTTTATTGGATCCCATACCCTGTAGCTAAATTTTTCATCATATCTTACAAACATACACTGTGTGATTTTATTGTCAAGCTTTGACCTTTGCTCTTTCGACATATGCATGAATGATTTACACCTCAAAATTTTCAAGTGAGAGTATGAAGCATCTTTTTCTATCCACACTCTTTCTAGTATGTCAAAGCCTAAAGAAACTGATGATAATTTGTTAAGCAAATAACAAATCGTGTTGACTGTTTCACCCCATAATGGATTTGATAATTTTGCCATCCTCAACATACATCTGAATTTTTTCACAATGATGCAGTTTATCCTTTCAGCTACACCATTATGTTACGGTATTCTAGGTTTTGTCATCTCATACTTGTTCCCATACTTTAAACAGTATTATTTAAAGTCTTTGAATGTGTATTTTTTACCATTATTAGTTCAAATACATTTTAAGACAACTCTGTTATCCTTTCTACCATAGCATGAAATTTTTAAAAATACTGTAATACCTAGATTTTATTTTTCAACATATATACCCAAGTCTTATGTGAAACATCATCAATAAAAATAACAAAATACCTACTATCACCTAATAACTCAACCTCAATGGGACTACATATATCAGAATGAATCAATTCTAATTAGTTTTCTTTTATCTGAAAGTGTTTATGAAAAGAAATTCTACGATGCTTGCCATGTAAACAATGATTACATGAATCGAGAGATACACCTTTGGTCAAGAAAATGAGAGATGTCTTGCCAAAACCTGTAACCCCTTCTTGCTCATGTATGCTAGCCTTTTATGTCACATATTTACTAAAGCATCATCCTCAGCAGTATATATCTGATTGTCATTCAATTGCATCCATGTCTTTTACATTGTGTAGCATAGTTTTTCTTTTGCAACTATCATAGATCCTTTGAAAAGCATCTATTGCCTATTCTTTTATCGATTCTCATATCCCTCCTTATTAAGGACATTAATAGCAAGTGTAAACACCCTATTTAGTCCAGGATCAATTTATATTATAAGATTAGGCTTTGAATTTTTTATTTTTGGTGTTGTATTGAGTTTAGAGCTATTGTTATTATTTTTTAAAAAAATAAAAAAGGGAAAGAATTGTTTTGTTGAAACTTGAAGAGGGTTTAATTCTAATCAAAATGTTAATTAAAAGTTTTTTAATTGAAAAATGATTGTAAAAGAAAATTGGTTTAAGAGGTGACTTTGGATTAAAAATCCAAGGTTAGAGTTAATTAGGAGATTCAAACCAAAAAAATTCCTTTTTCTATTATAATTGGGATCAAAGGCCTATAGAAAGACCCTTTTAGGATCAATTAGAAACAATTAAAAATCAATCAAAAAAAATTAAGATAAAGAGAGTAAAAAAAAAGCAAAAAAAATCAAGATTTTTTTGTGTAGTCTTTTTTGGTGTTTTGCATTTAGATAATTGAGATTTTCTCTTTGGAGTTCTGTATTGGAGAAAGGAGTTGAAAAGAAATACAAAAGGGCGATATTCAACAAAAAGTTTTTGCAATAAAGTTTTCGACGATTTCAAGAATTTCGAATATATATGTTTTAGGTTTCTGTTTGATTTTTGTTTAAATCAGAAAGAAAGACAATCACCACAAGCAAGGGGCGCTAGCGAAGCCATAGGCTATTTTGTAAAAAAAACTATTTTGTAAAAAAAAAAAAAAAAAGACAAGGTAATTTTTATTTTTTTCTTCTTTATTTATATATCTATTTATGTTACTTAGTTGTTTCTCTTTCTTCTTTTATGCATATTTAAAATAAATTTTTATAATAAATTCATGATTCCTACAAAATGATTGGAGGATTTAAATCTTAAATTATGAATTCTATCAAATGATTGGAGAATTTCATAATGAATTTTTAAAAAATAATTTTTCAATCATACCAAATGATTGGAGGATTTAAATTTTTAAGTTAAATCTTATGAAACTATTGAAAGATTTAATGACAATTTTTTTTAAAAATTTTTTGTAAATAGGTTTTCAAATAAAAATCTCACTAAACAATTGAGGGATATGTATCAAAATAAAATCATATCAAATGATTGGAGGATTTTATTTATTGTTTTAAAAAATAATGTCTTGGAAAATATGTTAATGAATCTGACGATGGAGCCTCTTCAAAGTGAGACGCGAATCTTCATAAATACTCCTGAGATAAAAAATTATTTTAAATTACTACAAAATGGTTGGAGTAAGTTTAAGATCAATTTTTAATAATTAAATTATTTAATAAAATTAAATAAATATTTTAAGGCTTAGGCAACACAAAATTAAAATGGTATATTCTTTAGATGGGTGTTGTGAAGGTGCTATAACTTTTCTCATATGTAATTGTGCTATCAAACCTAGATTTGGTTTTGAATACTCGAATTTACATTTTAAAGGTATTTAAGTCAAGCTTAGAACTTCTCTTTAAAATAGGATAGATTCAGTTAGGTGGCCAATTGTATCAAAACAAAAAAAGATTAATAGCAACTCTTAAAGTCAAGTTTAGTTACAAGTCTATGGACTTATACGTTATGACAGCAAGCAAGTTCATTCTTATATCCAGAATATATCTGACATCCATTAAAGCCAACATACAGCCCGTACTAGTTTGTACAATAATATCTGATCTTAATAATCTATGACACACTCTTGTTTCCCATCTTGGTGCAACCAAAGTCTCCTACTTTATAAGTTGTAAACCACTTTCCCTTAGGAACACAACGATATACTGCTCTTATATCAACTATCTACTTAATGCCATGATCACCATTATGATTACAATCACTATGTGTAGAAATCAAAATAACTAAATCACTATCTGAATTCATTACTGCAACATTACCATCATTTGAACTCTTACCTTTTTTATCTTTCCACTCTTGCTTTAAGATTTTGCAGTATCATTTTATATGACTTGATTTACCATGATGGAAGTACTTTAATTTATCTCAAAACTTGGATCTATGTTTAGACTTACTATGGCATTTTAAATTCTGACCTTTGTCGATGTTTTTACCTCTGTTCTTTATGACAAGAGCTTGATTTACAGAGTCTAAATCTTTTCACCTTGTTTCTTTATTAAGCATATTGTCCTTTACCATCTCCAATGTTACCTTATAATTAGGAGTTGAATTAAGAATAATTATAATTAGAATATTCTAGCTATCTGGCAACGAACCCAAAGGAAACAACATCTTCATTTTATCATCTATCTTAAGCTCTATAGTAGTCATCTAATTAAATATATTTTAAAAATTATTCAAGTACTCTAAAATTGATCGTCTATCCCTATACTGTAAAGTTATAAGCTTTTTAACAAACATAACTTTATTCATGCATGTTTTCCTCTTATACAATATTGCCAATTTTTTTCAAACAGTGTGGGTATCTATCTTTTGTACTATATGATGAAACATGCTGATGTCAACCTATTTTCTGATTATGGCCAATGTTTTTTTGCCTAATTTTTTTCAATTTTCATCTTTCATATATATTAGTTTAGTCGAATCAGCTAATACTTACTCATATAAATCTTTACAGTGCAAATGATCTTCCATCATTAGCTTTCAAATTGAATAATTTGATACTATCAATTTTATCATGAAATTTGCATCACCTTTCATGATCTCAAATAGAATTTACTTATGTCTTAGGTTGCTTTTGTATCGACATCTCAAAATAATCCTTACTCTGATACCACTTGTTTGGCCTAAAGCAACAAACATAATAACGCAAAAGTAATATATCACAATAAACTTACAATAACGACAATAATCAATAATTCAAAACATAGAAAAAATAAAGCATACCAAGATTTACATGAAAAACCTTCCAGTGTAAAGGAAAAAAATTATGGACCACCAAAAAAAATCTTCACTATTATAAAGTTCTGTTCTAGTAAAAACTAGAGCAAATCAACAACTAGAGGGATAATTAAAAAAATTTCATCAAATAGGTGACTCAATAAATATATCATAGATTTGTTATTAGAAAGCTTTAAACCTGATTTTCACCATTCAGATGTAGAATACTAAATCATGAACCTGCTAAAAAAATTTCAGCTCAATCGAAACTTGGATCGACTTTCATTCAATCAATTCTCCCTTATCCTATTTTTCTATTTTTCTTGGCTTTTTTTCTTTCTTTTCAGGGCTACCACACTTACTTTTTCACACCAAAGCACAGCCACCCTCTTTTATTATTTAAAGTTTTATTTTAGGTTAAAAGTCCAAAGACCTATGACTTTTAATTGGTCCAAAAGAAGGGGCTAAACTCCACATTCTTAATAATTGCTTCTATAAACTTGCAAAGGCTCATTACGACTATAGCTATAGTATATAGAGGAAGATGATACTAAAAGTATCATGCACAAAAGGAGAATTTTTCTTACTAAAATTATATTGAAAAAAATAAAAAATGAAATAAAGAAAAATAAATAGATTGCTGACAGGGACATGTAAAAAAAGATGAAGAAATAGCCAAAATCTTTTTTGGCTAATTAAGATAGGATAGAAAGCCCAAAAAAATTACAAATGTTAGAAAGTTATAGCAAAAAAAATAGCTAGAATGTGATTCTTAATTTGTTTGATTTAAATAGTACATATACTAGATAAACATATGGGATATCTTAAGTTTTTAATTATTGATCAAGTCATGCATGTTAATTTCATATGATAAAATAGCATAATTTCAAATAAATGAAAAATAACAATACGTCCTTCTTCAATGACTTGTAGCATTAATTCAAAACAAATGGTGCTTGTTCGAGGCCTTTCCAAGAAATAGGCCTAAAAAAGTCCACCTTATATGACAAAATTGGAATGGGGTTATGCTGAATTGTCTATTTTGTTTTTTTTCTTTTCTTTTATTTTGTCTCTTGATAGATTTTTAAACTTTTAAGAAAAACTTATGCCAACTGTGATACACTTATGTGTGACTACAAAGTCAGATCAAACAATGCAATATCCTTGAATACATATGTGAAAGGTTCCAATTCCATACAATAATTAACTTTTACTTGGTTTAAGTTTCATAATTTATTAAAATTTACAATTTTATCTCAAACATTAATTAAGGGTTAAAATGCCATTATTATTTCTTCAAGCCACGAAGTACTAACCATCTAGGCTAAGATGATATCATCCAATTTTCACTTCATTTTTTTTAATCAAGAAACATTTGCATATAAGTGGTTTGCCCTTATCAGTCACTTGAAGTAAATAATTTGCAGCCAAAAATCAATTAATCCAAATGATTCCAAAATTTTAAATAGGCCCACAGTGTAAGTATTGTGGAAGCTATGCCTAAAGATGGCATAGCACAAGGTGTAAAGTTTGATCCGAAAAAGCTTGGTGAGTTTCAACAAATCAAAGGGACCAAATGTCAATGAAAACCCTTCGCCTGATGACACAAGGGCATAATTTTGAAAAAGACAATGATGTTAATGCTGGTTAAAAGTTGCTTATCATTTTTTAATTTCTTTTAAAGTAATGCTAGGTTTTTATGTAATAAGATTTCATTTTATCATTTTAATAAAAGGCAAGTTGATGCATTTCATTAAATTTTCCATTTCATTCAAACCATTATTTTATGCTTTTTTTATTCCTATTCTTAAATTTCAAATGATGAATGCTTGGACATCAATAAATAATAATTCTAAAATTTAATTTTGAAAACTCATTCATATTGATCTGTAGAGGCTAGTTGAGCAAAAATAATAATAATAATATGTGAGCAAATATCATTCATGGAAAAATGAAATGGACATGTTTCAAAAGCATCCACCAATTTATCTTTGTTCAAAATATGATCTTCAAAGAAAGCATTCATATTTGAGATGAAAAATGGTCGTCTTTCTTTTACCATTCATAAAAATGAAATTATCCATTACTACTTCTTTTAGGCCTATTATGATTTTTTTTTTTAAAAAATCCTAATTAATGGTCACCTTTCACATCGGGAGTAAATTTTGGAAAAAAACGTACTTAATACAGAAAAAAAGTAAAAGATCATAAAAGGTTTCAAAGATGATGAGTGAAAAAAAAAAAGAAACCCTTATATAAAAACAACAACAAAAAAAAATGAATGCCACAAATGACCTAGAGCAAAATAATAAGAATTTCTTTGTGAGGAATAAGATGAAGAAAAAAATTTATGAAAATGATGCGGAATAAGGCAAAGTGCCAGTTGCCTTATTTAATGAGAAATGACCCTTTGATTTGAACCCTTTAAACATATGTTTTGAGCCTATCTTATCCATTTTTTATGACCTTTTACCATAGCCTACATTACAACCCTTAAAAGTTTATTTTGATCAAGTGTGAATATTCGAATTGAATGATCATATATTGAGCTAAGGCATGTCTATAAGGAGATATAGAATCGAGATTTATTATTATGTATTAGAGATTGGTGTATAGGAGATATCAATCGTGGATCGAGTAAGAAAAATGAAAAATAAATAAATGAAAGAATGAAAAAAAGATGAGAAATGTGAAATGTGAAAAAATGAAAAAAAAAAAAAAAGAGAAAAGAAAAACTCAAATTGGAAACTCGAAAGGGCAATTTAGGTGGGAAAATATCTAAGCTAAAAATTGGATGGGCAATTAAAAATATGAAAGATCAATCTCATTTGAAGATCCTCCGAAACTAGGGTAAAGTTTGATGAACTCAAAATGATTTTGAAAGTCAATGGAATGAGTTTTTTAAAAAGAATCCTAGATTAATGTTAAAAATTGTCTAAATATTCATTGTTTAGATATTGTTATACCATTCAAATACTCATCCTAGTAAGAAGCTTTGAATTTATTCCTTTGCCTATTTATTTTTGTACCAAACTCCTTCTAGTATTGATTACCTTTTCTCTCAATTCACTTTGTCTTCTCTCATTTTTGCATCCCCTGAATAAATTAAGAAAATATATAATTGCATTATATTTGTTATGAATTGAAACAATAATGAATGAATGACAATATCCATAAGAGATTCATACATTCCTTTGAAAAAAGAAATCGAGGATGATAGGGGCAAAAAAAATGAAAAAAAATGAAAGAAGCCTGAGAAAATGATTTGAAAAGGCAAATGTGGTGCCCAAGTGGTGAATATGGTGATGGATCAACCAATATAATATGTGAGTCATGACCAAATGCTGAAAATAACATGGATTTGATGAAATTTATGAATTGATTCTGAAATTGTTAATGTTGGAAAGTCAAAAAGGAAATATGAGATGGTAAAGTCTTGAAAACCTTATTACCACAATCAATTAGAATTTCATGGTATTGATTTTACTTACATCTACATTACATTGTTGTTTGAATAATACATGTACATAATTAATGAATATTTGAATCTTTGTTTTGAAAATTGCATTTGCATCATGGTTTGATCATACATTTGCATCATGTAGTATGCATTTGCATCATGTAGTGAATATTTGAATCATGGTTTAAAGTATGGCATCTGCATTATGTGAGAATCTGGATTATTGCATTTGCATCATAAAGAAAGCATGTGCATCATTATTGTATAAAATTTTGACTTTGGTAGGAAAGTTTTGATCTTTTAAATCATTAAATGAGGAAAACTTTTCATGATGAGAATTTTTTACAAGGAAAATATTCCAAATTTTAAAAGTTGTGAAGCTTTTTGAAAAAGCATTTTCAATGTTAAGAATAATTTGTAAGACCTTTGGGCATTAATCTGTAAAAATTTTCAAATGAAAATTTTTGAATTTTAAATGAGAATCTTGAAAATTTTTTGTGAATCTCTAAAGATTTTGAATGAAAATATTCAAAATTTTGGATGCAAACCTCTAAATTTTTTGAATTTGAACCTTTGAATTTAGATGTGAAACTCTAAAATTTATCGAATGAACTCGAATAAGAAGCTTTAAAATTTTGGATGAAGTCCTGAAGTTTTTAAATGAGGAATATCGAATGTGAAACACTAAAATTTTTGAATGAGAATCTTTAAAATCTTGGAAGTAAATCCCTAAAGTTTTAAAAAAAAAAATCTTTAACTTTTGGGTGTAAATCTATAGAATTTTAGAATGTGAATCTTTAAATGTTGGATGTGAGCCTTATAATTTTAAATACGAATCTTTGAATCTTAAATCTTTGCAAATATTGAACCTTTGTAAATCTTCAATCAAATGCAAATCTTGAATCTCTTGCAAAGCTTAATTCTTTGCAAATCTAAAAAATTCTTATAAATCTAAGTTCTTGAGATTCAAATTTTTGTGAATCTGAAAAAATTCTTACAAATTTGAGTTTTTGAAATCAAACTCTTACGAAACTAAAATTTTACGAATCTAAAAACTTGTGAATATGAGTTCTTGAGAATCAAACTCTTGCAAAATCAAAATCTTGTGAATTCAAAAATTCTTGCAAAGCTGAAAATTTTGCGAATATTCAATTCTTGTGAATCTCTAATTCTTGCAAATTTTCAACTTTTGTGAATCTGAGTTCTTGCAAATCTTTGAACTTTGCACATCTTTGAATTGTAAATCTTTGAATTTCAAAATTGTGATTCTTTAAACTCAAATTGTGAATCTTTAACGTTTTGAGATTTTGTTGTAAAGCCAAACTCAAACGTATTAAGTATCTATGTCTTTGCATAATTTTTGTTCCATAAAAATTGTGCAAAAAATAATAACTGTAGACATCTCATTTTATCTAGGATTATTTGGAATGCTTTTGAGCCTCAAGTTAGTTTGAATTAGGCTTTAGACCTGACCTATTTGGATTTGGATTTAGCATTTGAGTTTTAGGCATAGATTATATGTTAAATCAGAGCAAACCATTTGTAATTGTTTTGTTTCTATTAGTTTTTTGCAGGAAAATAAATAAAAAGAATAAAAAAAGAATAAATCAAATGATAAGATTCTGTGTTTGAAATTTGGAGTATTGGATTAAATTTTTGAAATTCTCATGCTTTTTTTTGAACTCAAAATTCAGATTATAGGGGATAGGATACTTGATTGTTTTTTTTTTTAATTTAAATCCTATCATCATCATGTTATTTAAACCCTTGTTCAAGAATCAAGAAACACACAAAGTGAAAAATATGAAAAAAATACAAAATAAAACCCAAATGAATTAGAGTGAAAAATACAAAGAAAAACCCAACAATTACTGGTACCTTCATCACCATTTTCGTTCTTTTCTCCACCATACTACCCACTATCACAAGCACTACAGAGTCTTTAATCTACCACAGCACTACCAAATAGTTCATCCTTTAGCCACGACCACCAAGCTATCAACCGTGCATGGTTGTCACTCCTAACCACAACATTTAATAGCCTCAATCTAAAACCCACCTTCTCCAACAATCAAATAGAGAGAAAATCACAAAAATGAGTCTAGCAAAAAACACAAACAGAGAAAAAGCCACTAGCCAAAAATTCATCACCACCAAACTATTTAATCCTATCACCACTGAAATCGCTCGACAGCTCAATCACTATATTCAATATCACAAAATTACAAATATCTCACACCACTTGCAAACCTACCATCTTAGAATCAAGATATTACACAATAATCATACAAAATCTAGCAAACCCAGCTTTAAGCAAGATATAAGGCCAAACACCCACTAGCAAAAATCAATCACCTAAGCAATACCTAAAGCCCAAAACCCAATAGACAATCAAAAGCAACAATCAACCTAAAATCAGTCATAATAAGTAGCAAAGAAGACAATGATAGTTGTAACTCACATCGACGAAGGCGATGATGATCAAAGAGTAGTGTTTTAGGTGTAGAATTTTTTACTAAAATTTTAAGGTTGGAGAAAACAAAAAGCAAAAAACTAAAAAGGGGGTGGTAGTGGCAACTTGCTGCAACAATGATGTTAATGATGCACTAAAATCTAAAAAAATCCCATCAGTCTTCTAAGGTTTTAGTTTCTTGGTTAATTCTTTAGAGAAAAAAAGATAGAAAAGAGATTATAGAAGAAAATGAAGAAGAAAAACTTGAAAAGAGGGCATTAATGTTTTCCTAAACATAGCATTTTAGATTACTAGAAAAAAATTGAGCTGTCAAGCCTCATTCGCTCTTGTAACCAACCCTTTTTTAGCCAAGTCAAGCTAAGATTTTTTAGTATTTTCTTTGTGTTATTTTGCTTATATTCTTAATTACTTTTTTTGGTAAATCCTTGTTCTAAAAATAATAAAAATAAAAATAATTTCAAATTTTTGAAAAAAGTTAAAGAATCAATTTTCTTTAAACATAAAAATTTTCAAAAAAAGTTTTGAGGAAAAGTTAAAGTATCAATTTTCTTTAAATAAAAGGTTTTAAGGAAAAATTTAAAGTATCAAATTTTGTTAAATAAAAAAAATAAATAATTGTGTTTTAAAGAAAAGTTGAAAGTATCAATTTTTCTTAAATAAAAAAAATAAAAAATGACGTTTTAAGGAAAAGTTGAAAGTATCATTTTTAAAAAGAAAAAAAATCTTCCCAATTTCAAAAAATACATTTGGGAAAAAAGTTGAAAGTATTAATTTTTGTTTAAATAAAAGCATTAATTTTTTTAAATAAAATAAGAAAAGAAATCTTAGGAAAAATAAAAGTATTAATTTTTTCTTGAAATTTTTTTAAATGTTAAATAATCCGATGATGGAGCCTCTACAAGAGAAACAATAATTTGCTTGTATATTTTTTAGGTGAGAAAATTCTCTTAATTTTTTACAAAAAGTATTGGAGTCAATTAAGAATAATTTTTAATAATTAATTATCTGGCAAGTTTTTTCAAAGGCTTAATAGATACTACGGAATAAAGTCGGTACCATCCTTTGATGGACATTGTGAAGGTGTTATAACCTTTCTCACATATAATCGTACTCTCGAACTTAGTTTTGGTTTCATAGACATTGAAACTACCTTTTAAAGATACCTGAGTCAAACTTAAAATTTTTCTTTAAAACGGAATAGATTTAATTAGATGACCAATCAGACCTAAACAAAAATGATTGGTAGCGTCTCCTAAAATGTATGTCTAGCGATAGGTCACTGATCTATATGTTGTGACATATATTATTCTTTATGTATTTATATTAAATATATAGTTACAAAAATTATTTTTATCTAAATATTACAACTCTTAATTTCAAAAAAAAATTACAATTCTTTAATTTGTGTTTACTTATTATAAATGATTTTCGATTTAAAATGAATAAATTTGTCTAACATTATATTTTCAAAAATGTTTAACATATATGCAAATATTATAAAAACTAAAATCGACTTAACAAATATTCAATTGTGATTTTTTTAATAAATTTTTTACTGTATACATGCTCATTTTATTTGAAAATTGTTACATGTCAGAATAATTAATATGATTAATTTAAATACTTTTTCATTTTTCATAATGTAACAATACTACGGAAAAAATTAGAAGGTTTCAATTTATCATATCAAAGTCTTTACTTTATTGTTTTAAAATTTAATGTTTTATTTAAAAAATATATTTTTGTAAATTTTTCACTTTAATACTTTAAATAGTAAATATGATAAAATAATGTATTAATATTTTAAAAAAATATTAATAAATTTATTTTATAAAAAATATTTTAATGATTTATAATTAAAAATCGTGAAATCAATTGTTTAATATATCTATTTTGTTTTATATATATATATATATATATATTAGCATACTTATAATTTTATGTTTTATTATTTTATATTTATATTTATTTTTTATTATTAATAAATTTGATATATTTTTAAAAAATTATTATAAAATATTACTTTGACCTCCTTAAATTTGAACGTCAAAATTCATCATTATTTACTTTGGATTAATCTAGAAGCTTGGCTCTCCATCAATTTAGAATTATAACTTGGCTCCCATTAATTTATATCTTGGTCCCGTGAATTTTGTATCATTATATTTATACTAATCTAATTTTATTTAATATGCCTTTAACTGTTAGTTATTTCATTTAACCTTAATTTCACTTAATTCAATCCAAAAATTAATCAATTACAATGGCCTATTTTTTTTTTTTTTTTACAAAAATTTTTAGATTTTGTTCAATACATCCGTTTTTTGGATAGATTCAAGCAAATTAAAGTACGTTGAACTTAATAAATTCATGAAAAAATACTTTTTTTCACAATCTACCAACAGATTCGAACCCAAACAATTAAAAGAAACACACTCTTTTTGCTATTTAAACCAAATATCCAATGAAACTAAGTTATTTATACAATAAAAAAAAATTCAAACAATCTAAATTTCTAATCGTCTAAACTCCTAATCAATATGTGGCCAAAAAACCCTCCTAATCAGTCTTTCTAGTCCGTAAGCCATAATGCAATTTTTATTGTTTAACATTAAAATTTAAAAACCTAAAGTAAAGCAATTTCCATCCGTTTAGGATTAGAGTTAGAGTGAGTGGTAAGTCTAAGAAGACAATGGTACTAAGAAATCAAAATATTTAAAAATATATATATTGATAATTACAATGTGATAAAAGAAAAAAAAAAGAGTGAACTTCAAATAATATTGATGTATATAATGATACAAATATAATATACTTTATCTAATCATTTAAAAAATGTGAACAAAGTATGATGCAAATGAATAATTTGATAATGTAAACAATAATTAATACATTTTGTATAATAGAAATATTAATTATTAATAAAAATAAATATTTTTAAAACATAAAAATATATCAATTAGTAAGTATGTTCATGATATAAATTATATGGTTTATAAATAATCACTTTCAATATTTTTACTTTTTTATTTTAGCTTTTTTTATTAATAAAACTATCATTATTGATAGAATTGTTATTAACAAAATATAATTATATTGATAGTAACATATATTAAAATTTGCAAACTAATATAATGTTTTCAAAAAAATTTTGATAGATAATATTTTTAACAAATTAAAACTTATTTAAATAAAAAAGTTTGCTCTTAAAACCCACTATAACAAGTAAGTAAAATAGTAGTGATTCATTGTTTTCGATCCCCCTTTTATGAATATTTTGCCTTCGCTTGCGAAACAAGTATTTGTTTGACTATGATATTTTAATTATCACATAAAAATCGAATAATTATGCTTACATCTCATTCGCTCATAAACAATTGCTCTATGAAACAATCGAACTTGAACACAGTTTCTTGCCTACAATTTCGATGTAAACATGATACCATGTAGACCTATTTTCTTCGCTTGAGTAGATTACAATAGCATCATTTAAAGGTTTAAAGATTCCAAGAATCTCATGTCAAACTATCATATAAATATATATATATATATATGTTCCCCTTGTTCTGGTATACTGTATATCACATGCATTGACCGACCAAGTTTAGCAATTTCGCTACGGTTTCAGGGCGAAAACGTGTGGGTTTAAAGACGGAGACCCTTCTCGCAAATCACTATTTTCAACTTGGGAAAAGTCTAATTTTAATCACCCAAAAAAAAAACAAAAAGCCCTTCATTCTTCACAACGAACCTTCCAAAGAAATTACCAAAAAGAATTAAGTAGTTTTTATGTTAAAATAAGGAAAAGAATGTTACTCCAAAATTCATTCTCACTTTCTTCTACCCACCTAACACATATATAAGACTTAAGAGCAGTTCATTTAACAAAGATATTGCCCCAGGTGCATGCTTCTGAGTCAACTCTGCGCAGCCGGTGCTAAGTTTGGCCATGGATGTCGTTCAGATAGCCTATACAAAACACGAGATTGCCCCGGCAGTACCCCCATGGCTAAACAAAGGAGACAATGCATGGCAAATAACAGCATCGACTCTGGTAGGGATTCAAAGCATGCCTGCGCTTGTGATCCTCTACGCGAGTATTGTCAAGAAGAAATGGGCAGTGAATTCAGCCTTTATGGCTCTTTATGCCTTTGCTGCAGTCCTTATTTGTTGGGTCCTTTTATGCTACCGCATGGCCTTTGGTGACGAACTCCTCCCTTTTTGGGGTAAGGGTGCACCGGCTTTAGGCCAAAATTACCTTGTTGGCCGAGCCAAGGTCCCAGAGAGTACGCACAGGGTCACCGATGGTGACTATGAGACCACCGAACCTTTTTATCCAATGGCTTCGCTTGTATATTTTCAATTCACTTTTGCTGCTATTACTCTTATTTTGCTCGCCGGTTCTGTTCTTGGCCGCATGAATATTAAGGCCTGGATGGCTTTTGTGCCTCTATGGCTTATATTCTCCTATACTGTTGGAGCTTTTAGTCTCTGGGGTGGAGGCTTTCTCTATCACTGGGGTGTCATTGATTACTCTGGCGGATACGTTATTCACCTCTCCTCTGGGATCGCCGGTCTCACAGCCGCATACTGGGTAACATAAATCACCGTTCTTTTATTATCAAATTTCAAGGTTTATAGTTTCATACCTGTGTTCTTACAATTATATACAATATGACACAGGTTGGACCAAGGCTAAAGAGCGACAGAGAAAGGTTTCCACCAAACAATGTTTTGCTTATGCTTGCCGGTGCAGGGTTGTTGTGGATGGGATGGTCAGGGTTCAATGGAGGAGCACCATATGCTGCAAATATTAACTCTTCAATAGCAGTACTCAACACAAATGTTTGTGCAGCAACAAGCCTTCTTGTCTGGACATCTCTTGATGTTGTGTTCTTTGGGAAGCCTTCCGTAATTGGAGCTGTTCAGGGAATGATGACAGGGCTTGTTTGCATCACTCCAGGAGCAGGTTCGTAATTTAACAAAAAAAGAAAGTAAAAAAAAGAAAACGAGAATTTGGAGAATTATAGGGCAATTTTGCAGCAATCAATCCAATTTAGAACTTCAAACTTTTTGTTTTGTTCCAGGCTTGGTGCAATCATGGGCTGCTATAATTATGGGAATGCTTTCTGGCAGTATTCCATGGGTATCCATGATGATCCTTCACAAGAAATGCAGTTGGCTACAAAAGGTGCGTGACCGTACAACTTTTGTCCTCTTTTTTTGTTTCTTCTGTTTTGGTAAGTGCGTGGCTCCCATTCTAGATTTGAGGCTTGACTAACAGTTGGCTTAGTTTGATTTTTCTCATCACTTTTTCCACATTGAATGTGTATAAAGTTTGACCCCCAAAACATTAGATGGTCTAGAAGGATAGGTAGGTGATTTTAAGAGCACTAGTGGCAAAATGTCCGAAGTCATTGACTTTAGGATGCCTAAGGTTTAAGTTTGTGGCCAGGCCACATACCAGGCTAGAAGATCAAATTCTGAACCAACCGTCTCCTCAACTTGCAAACCTGCATGCTTGACCATCAATTAGGCTTCACTTTTTGTCAAAAAGATGCTAGTACGAGTTAATTGCTAAAATGATTGGTGTATGAATTCTCCTTTGCTGTTGGTCATCCGTATAAAAGAGGTTTAAGCTGATTAATGAGTTCATTTTTAATCCCATGTAAAATATGAACCACCAGCTAGCTAATACATAATTCATTAATTCTGATGCTCGTTGTCTTTCCTGTCTTTTCCATTATGCTTGAAACAATAAATATAACAATGTCAAAGTAATATATCATAATAAACTTACAATAATATATAATAATCAATAATTAATAATACAAAAAAAAATAAAGCACATTAAGATTTACGTGAAAAGCTCTTCAATGTAAAAAAAAAATTAAGGACTACTAGAAAAATTTTTACTATCAAATAATGAATATACAAAGTGCTTTTCTAGCTAAAACTAGAGCTAATCAATAACTAAAGAGAGACAATTGGATAAATCTCACCAACTAGGTGACTCAATAAATATACACTGGATTTATTCTTAGAGAGCTTCAAACCTGATCTTTACCGTTCAAAATGTAGAATTTTGAATCATAAATCTGCTGATAAAATTTCAACTCAATCGGACCATGATCGACTTCCGTTCTACCAACTCTCCCTTCTCTCTTTTTTCTCTATTTTTTTAGCTTTTTTTCTTTCTTTTCTTGATTTGTGACACCATATTAAAACAGTCTCATATCATTTTATTAAGTAGCTAAAGATCTGTGTAAAAAGAAAAACCAAAGCCTATGGCCTTTGATTAATCCAAACCCAATTACATGGGGCTGGATCTCATTTCCTAACAATCTCTCCCTCCAGCCCTATTTGAAGGATATTTATCAACATAGCAGTTTTATTTGAAACTTACCATGGCCAAAAAACCCATTCTGACTAAATTATTGTAGAGCTTAAGCTTCTCCTTAAGAAGTGTCTTAGTCAACATATTTGTTAAATTCTCATAAGTATGGACTTTCTTCTACAACATTTATTGTTCTTCAATCACTGAACGTAACCAGTGATATCTAACATTAATGTGCTTTGTTTTAGCATGGTACATGACATTCATACTCAAATTTAAAGCACTCTAGCTATCATAAAGCACTACATACTATTTCTAATTCAACCTCAATTCAAGAAGAAAACATTTCATCCAAAGCATTTCTTTACCTGCTTTGGTTGCTGCAATATACTTAGCCTCTGTAGTTGAGAAAGCAACATCTTCTACAACTTAGATTGCTATGACACAACTCCTCTTGCAAAAGTGAACAAATACCCTGAAGTAGATTTCTTACCATCAAGATCACCTGTCATGCCAACATCAGTAAACCTTTCTAGAACTAGTTGTGAAACTCCATAACTCAAACACATTTTTAAGGTGCCCCCAAATATCTAAAAATCATTTCACTGCTTCCTAGTAAACCTTTCTCAGATTAGAAAGAAATCTACTCACTATACCAACTGCATTAGTAATGTCTGGCCATGTACAAATCATAAGATACATTAAAGAACCGATTACAGAAGAATAAAAAATACTAGACTTAGCTAGTTGCTCTTTCTTAGACACCGGACAAGATTTTTTACTCAGATGAAAATAGTTGGCAAGTCGAATGCTAACTAATTTAGTATGTTGCATGTTGAATCTACAAGCACCCATTCAACATACTTTTCTTGTGACAACTATAAGTTTTCAGCTCTCCTATCCCGGATAATGTTCATACCAAGAATTTACTTTACTAGACCTAAATCATTCATATCAAAGGACTTAGACAATTGTTCTTTCAACCTGTAAACCATACCAGCATTTTGTCATACAATCAACATATCATCAACATATAATAAGAGAATAATGAAGTTACCATTAAAAAATTTTTTGATATACACACAAGGATTCATTGCCGTTCTTTTATAGCTGTGGTTCACCATAAAAGAATCAAACTTTTTGTACCACTATCGCGGAGCTTGTTTTAAGCCATACAAACTTTTTTTCAATTTGTAAACTAAGTGCTCTTTCCCTTTTACTTCAAAACCCTTAGGCTGATTCATATAACTGTCCTCCTGCAAGTCACCATACAAGAATGAAGTCTTGACATCAAATTGCTCAAGCTCAAGATTCAAACTAGTTGCTAATCCCAGTATCACTCAAATGAAACTCATCTTTACAACTAGAGAAAAGATCTCATCAAAATTGATGCTCAATTTTTTAGAAAACTTTTCACCACCAATCGAGCTTTGTACCTTACTAGTTTGTCACCATCTTTTTTCAATTTAAACGCACATTTATTTTTCAATGGCCTCTTCCCTTTCAAAAATTTAACAAGATCATAAGTACTATTTTTTTGCAATGACTTTATTTTTTTTTCATTGCTTTTAACTAGTACTGTCTATCTGGAGTAGCTTGCACATCTTAAAAGCTCTCTGACTTTCCTTCACTGGTAACTAATATAAAATCTAAACTTGGATACCTGATAGATGGCCTATGCTCTCTAGTAGATCTTCTAAGCTAAGACTCTACATCACTTAATGCCAAAGGTAGCTCATCTTGCTCAACACTCTCTAGTGGAAAAGATTGCTCCTCTTGCCCAAAATTGATTATATCTGGCTCATCACTAATTATGACTGGCTCATTCATATCTTCAAGTTCTGTTTCTTACTCATTTTCACCATCTGTGACTTTTTCTTATAGAACTCTTGTCAGTATTGAAACATTACACTTAATAGTAACTCGTGTAGTTTTCTCATTTTTTTCAAGGTCTACTATAGTTTTTTCTTCATAAAAGATCACATTTTTACTTTCGATTATCTTTCTCTTCACTGGATCTTATACCCTATAGCCAAATTTCTCATCACTATATCCTATAAACACACACTGTGTAGGTTTACTATCAAGCTTTGACCTCTATTCTTTTGATACATACATGAATGCTTTATATATGAAAACTTTCAAGTAAGAGTATAAAGCATCTTTCTCTATCCACACTCTTTCTGGAATGTCAAAGCCTAAAGGAACTAACGGTGATCTATTAAGTAAATAACAAGCTGTGTTGACTGTTTCACCCTAGAATGGCTTTCGTAATTTTGTCATCCTCAACATGCATCTAACTTTTCTATAATGGTGTAGTTCATCCTTTTAGATACACCATTATGTTGTAGTGTTCAAGGTTCTATCATCTTATGCCCGATCCCATGCTTTAAACAGTACTCTTCAAAGTCTTTGAATGTATATTCCCTATCATTATCAGTCCAAATACACTTCAAGGGTAACCCTATCATCATTTTCACCATGGCATGAAATTTTTTAAAATACTATAATACCTGGCTTTTATTTTTCAATATATACACTTAAGTCTTACGTGAAGCATCATCAATAAAAGTAACAAAATACCTGTTATCACCTAATGACTCAACTTCAATAGGATCACATATGTCAAAATAAATTAATTCCAATCTATTTTCTTTTCTTTAAGAACTTTTATAAAAAAAAAACTCCATGATGCTTATCAAACAAACAATGATCACATGAATCGAGAGACACACTTTTAGTCAAGAGAATGAGATACTGCCTTACCAAAACTTGTAACCATTTTTCACTCATGTGTACCAACCTTTTATGCCACAAGTTTGCTAAAGCATCATCCTCAATGGTATTTATTTAGTTGTTGTTCAATTGCATCTATGTCTTATATATTGTGTAGCATAATTTTCCCTTGCAACTACCATAAATCCTTTGAGAAGCTTTCACTGCGTATTTTTTTGTCGACTCTCATATCCCTCTTTATCAAGGATATTAATAGCAAGCAAGTTCATTCTCATATCTGAAATGTGTTTGGCATCCCTTAAAGTCAACATGTAGCCTATACTAGTTTATACAATAATATCACCAGTCCTAACAATCTGTGACACATTCTTGTTTTTCATCTTGATGTAACCAAAGTCTCATACTTTGTAAGTTGTAAACAACTATCTCTTAAGAACACAATGATATATCGCTCTTGTGTCAACTATCCACTTAATGCCAGGATCACCAACATGATTACAATCACCTTGTGTATAAATCAAAGTAACTGAATCACTATCTCAATTCACTACTGTAATATTACCATCATCTAAACTCTTGCCTTTCTCATCTTTCTGCTCTTGCTTCAAGATTTTATAGTATCGTTTTATATAACCTACTTCACCATAATGAAAACACTTCATTTTATCTTTGGACTTGAATCTATGTTTAGACTTACTATAACATTTTGAGTTCTGACCTCTATTGATGTTTTTACCCTTGTTCTCTGTGACCAAAGCTTGATTCTTAGGGTCTATATCTTTTCGCCTTGCTTCTTCATTAAGCATATTATCTTTTACCATCTCCAATGTCATCTTATAATTAGGAGCTAAATTAAGAACAGTCACAACTAGAGTATTTCAGTTGTCTAGCAATGAACCCAAAAGAAATAATATCTTTATTTTATTATCCATCTTAAGCTCCACAGTAGTCATCCGATTAAATATATCTTGAAAATCACTCAAGTACTCTGTAATAGATCGTCCATCCCTGTACTATAAAGTTACAAGCTTTTTAACAAATATAACTTTATTCATACTTGTTTTTTTCTCATACAATGCTGTCAATTTTTCTCAAATAATGTGGGCATCTACCTCCTGCGCTACATAATGAAATATGTTGATATCAACCCATTTTCTAATTATAGCCAGCGTCTTTCAGCCTAACTTTTTTTTAATTTTCATCTTTTATATCTGCTACTTTAGTCGAATCACCCAATATTAGCTCATACAAATCTTTACAGTATAAATGATCTTCTATCATAGGCTTTCAAATTGAATAATTTGATGCTATTAATTTTATCATAGAACTTGTATCACTTTTCATGATTTCAAACAAAATTTACTTCTATCTTGGGTTACTTTTGTATCGTTGTCTCAAAATAACCTTCGCTCTGATACCACTTGTTGGGCCTGAAGCAATAAACACAATAGCGCAGAAGCAATATATCGCAATAAACCCACAACAATAGACAACAATCAATAATCAATAATGCAGGAAAAATAAAATACATCAAGATTTACGTGAAAAACCCTCCAGTGTAGAGAAAAAAAATCACGAAACATCAAAAAAATTTTCACTATCAAATAATAAATATACAAAGTTCTTATCTAGCTAAAACTAGAGCTAATCAACAATTAGAAAGAGACAATTGAAGAAATCTCACCAAATAGGTGACTCAACAAATACACAATGAATTTATTCCTATAAAGCTTCAAACCCAATCTTTACCGTTCATAATGTAAAACTTTGAATCATAAACCTATTGACAAAATTTCAGCTTAATCAGACTACGGATCGATTTTCGTTCTACCAACTCTTCCTTTTCCCTTTTCTCTCTATTTATTTAGGTTTTCTTCTTTCTTTTCTTGGTTCACCACCTTAAAACAACCTCACCTCATTTTTATTTTCTTGGTTCACCACCTTAAAACAACCCCATCTCATTTTATTAAGTAGTTAGGTCTCTATGTAAGAAAAAAGATCAAAATCTATGACTTTTGATTAATCCAAACCCAATTACATGAGACTAGACCCATTTTCCTAACATTTTCTCTTTGCTTAAATTCATCGTTTGTCGAAAGAAAACGATCAGGTTCGCTCCACTTTTTGGAAATTTAACACCCAGTCACGTTCAGTGATGGAATTTATGACTTATGAGCATTTGTAATCATGTTTCCAATCTTGATTCTTGAATTGCCAGAGCTGAGAATTCTTGACCATTATCTACGGGTTAAAAAAAAAAGACCCTATATAAAAATATTGACGTCCACCCTTGATTAAAAGATCCCATTGGAGTTTCCTGTTAAGTGAGATTTGATCTTTTACTTTGTCTATTTCCCACGTTTGAAATCCCTGTTAATTCTTCCTTTAATAAATTCAGAAGATAGAGCTATCCTTTTGTTTTATTTTTAAAAAAATTGCTTAGTCCAAACAAGAATTGCCAATTCAATTTGGTACATAAATACAAATAACCATTGGTACAAGGCTTGTAACAAAATGAATTCTAGTTGAATAATTAATTTCATACCACAATGTTGAGGTCATCCAAATTTACTGGGATGTTTTCGATGGAATAATCAAGGCCTAAAATTCTTCTGAAATACTAGTACTGTTTTTTCGTATGTTTTGAAATATGAACTTAACTATTTTGTGCTTTTATTTGACTGCAGGTAGATGATACTCTTGGTGTATTTCACACGCATGCTGTGGCTGGCCTGTTGGGCGGCCTCCTCACTGGGCTATTGGCAGAGCCAGACCTCTGCAGGCTCATACTACCAATCGACACAAGGGGTGCATTTTATGGTGGCAATGGAGGAGTGCAATTCTTGAAGCAAATGGTAGCAGCCTTGTTTGTTATTGCTTGGAATGTAGCGTCCACAACAATAATTCTTCTAGTAATAAGGCTGTACATACCATTAAGGATGCCCGATAACCAGCTTGAGATTGGAGATGATGCCGTCCATGGGGAAGAAGCTTATGCTCTTTGGGGTGATGGAGAAAAATATGACCCAAGAAAGCACGGTTGGCATACGCCTCCATACTCAGGGATGACAGCGCCTTCACCTTATGTGAATGGTGCAAGAGGAGTAACCATCAGTCTGTAGCTACATGCAAACATGAATAAAATAGAAATATTTGCTTTAAATATGATTTTCTTGGTGTGAGATTGCTTTATCAGAAGTAGAGGTCCCAAGCTCCTGGCTTCTTGAATTTTGAGAATGGAGACCATTGCCAGTGTGGTCTGCTAGTATTAAAGTACCCTGCAAAGGGGATTGTTTCTGTTTTGATCTCAGCATTATTGTTCTTTAGTCGTGTGTTTAATTAGTTGAATCACTGTAAGGCATTAGTTGAAGCTTCGAACAAACCTATCATGGCGAATGTTCAACCAAAATTTGTTCAATCCATACAGCAGAGACAAAAGATTGGCAAGCATGAAATATTACCCGACCTTGACCGCAGCAGAAAAAGTGGATTTTTTTTTGGGGGGGGGGGGGGGGGGGGGGGGTGATGGCAGGGGGAGAAAAACAACAGCAAAGAACCAAGTTCATCACCTATTGGATTCCTTTCTCACCGAAAAATCTCTAAACAATTTCCTATTCCTCTTGAAGAATATCTATTATCTATCGGTGGCTGAAACCTTTTTTTTTTTTAAGCAAACGATTTTAGAAGTAAGATTTCACTGGCTAGCAATTATAAATGAAAAGAAAGTTAAAAGTGGTAGAAGATTGCCTTAAATTAAAACAACTGATATAGATACCTAAGCAATGACTTTAACGATCTAAGTTCAAGCATGCCCTGTGTCACGGGCTAAGCTTTCTCTTAACGAAACAATAGATCATGCGGCATTTGGATAGATGCTTTCACATAAGTCAACCAAGAATAATTCAATATCTAAATAGGCAACCAACTAGCCATAAATTAATCTCAAGAATACACAACAATATATTGAGGCATAATGGGAGCACACCAAGGCGACCCCCAACATTCCTATAAAAAAAAGTGTTTTATTAATATCAAGAATAGTACAAGTACAAAAGGAGCATTGAGTCTTCCCACCATCATCGAGGCTAGAGGGATAACCTTATATGGGTGGTCTAGCACGTACCTTAACTAGAGAGGCAGCCAACAACATGCCAACTGCTCACCCCCTTTAAATAGCTTAAGAGATATGCTACCAAGAAGCATTACAATGTTCGAAATGAGAACACTTTTTCCCAGCACATGAGCTCTACCCTCCCCTTTGACACCTCTACCCAGTCATGGCCTTATACATGGGTGGCTTATAACATTTTATGCCTAATCATGACCTTATACAAGGTTGGCTCATGACATCCTCCCCTACCTATTCTATCGACACACTCATCAACTTGTTAGCCTAGAATTCTTCAATCTTCTGGTTGAATGCTCAGAGGTCATAGTCTATCTCCTAACTGGTTTCTTTTGGTCCTAAGCTCTCCCACTTCATTAGATATTCATGGACTATTTTCGAGATAGTCGGGATATCATGTTAACTAAAATCTCTTCAACTCGATGTTTGATAGCGATTTCATGGTAATGATAACCCTGGTTGATTCACTGCGACTTGCATCTATGAGGTATGTATGATAAGGCTTCAAATTACTCACATGGAACACTAGATACACCTTCATCCATTTTGATGGATCGATTTTATAAGAGGCATTCCCCATTTTGGAAAGGATCTTCACTAGACCCTTATACTTACGCACCAACCTATGATCTTGTTTTTTTAATAACCTGGTTTGTTCAGGCACTAGTTTGACAAGAACAATATTACCAACTTTGAATTGTTATGCCCTTCAGTCTTTGTTTGCCCATTTTGACATGCACTTTGATGCCTTTTCTAAGTATGCTTACGTAATTTTTGTGTTTTATCTCCATTCTTTGCTAAGGTTGAAGGCTCACAGATTTTTTCTTCAATATGGCTCAAGGGATATATGCGGTAGTCTTGGTAGTTGTCCAATGACCACTTCAAATGGACTCTTGTTTGAGGACGAACACTTGTTGGAATTAAAACAAAGCTAAGCTACAATGAAGGTCAATTCTTTTGATTAGCTTGAATAAAGTGTCTTAAGTACTCATCCAACAACCCATTGAATCATTAGTCTGACCATCAATTTACAGGTGATAACTTGAAGAAATGTTAAGTTGGGATCCCAAGATCTTGAAAAGTTCTGTTTAGAATAACCCAGTGAATCTCGGACCCCTGTCATTGACAATAGTTTTAGGAAGGCTCTAATACTTGATTACATATTTAAATATTAGTCATGCCATATCTTCCATGGTACAATACTTTTGGGTTAGAATGAATGTGGCATATTTCAAAAATCAATCAATCACCACCAGAATAGACCTAAGATCCCTAACCTTAGGAAGGCCTGATATAAACTCAATGGAGATACTTTTCAAAGGTCTTGTGGGCACAAAAAGTGGTTCAAACATGCCTGTCAGTTTTTTGTTTTCAACTTTGTCTTGTTGGTAAATGAGGCAAGTCTTCATATAATCCGTCACATCTTGCTGCATGTGAGTTCAATAATAACCTTATTTCAGTAAAGCTAAAGTACATTGCCAACCAGGGTGACCCACTCACAGTGTTGTGGCACCCTTTCATTAACATCTATCTCAAACCTCTGACTTTTGGCATAAACAACCAAGGACCTTTTATCAATAAAACCTTATTTTCCTACCAAAAGTACTTAGACTTCCCTTCTTCTACTACATTTAGGATGGCAATGGCTTATGGGTCTTTCTTTAGATTATCTTCAATTAGCTTACGAATATCTGTCATGACTTTATTAGCCATCATCAGGGTGACTCTTTTGAGGGCAACCAACTCTATCCGTCTACTTAATGCATTTGCCACTTGATTGGTTATTCTAGTTGTGTGCTCAAAACAAAATTCAAATTTGGCTAGAAACTCCTGCCATCTAGCTTGCTTAGCTGTGAACCTTGGCTAGGTAAGAAAATGACTAACCTAGCATTGTCTATCTTAACCATAAATTATGAACCCAACAAATAATGCTGCCATGCTCTTAAACAATGGATTTCTGTCAATAGCTCTTTTTCTTGAACCATATATCTCCTTTTAGCTTAGCTCAACTTTCAACTTTCAAATGCTATTAGATGTCATTCTTGCAAAAAGCTCTCCCTTAATAGCAAAATTAGATGTATCTATTTGAATTTCAAAAGGCTTTCCAATGTCAGAGAGAGCCAAAATAGGGTCTTTCATCATGGCTTCTTTCAAGCTTTTAAAAACCTTTTGACATTTATTTGCCTAACACCATTTATGCTCCTTTTTCAATAACTCCATGAGAGCCATGATTTTACGAGAGTATCCCTCTACAAATCTTTTATAATAGTTAGCCAATCCTAAAAATGAGTGAAGTTCACTGACATTCTTCAGTGTTGCCTATTTTTTTATAGCCTTATTTTTTTTCATGTCCTTTCGAATGTGGCTTTCTTCAATAATGTGGCCTAAGAAGTGAATCCATGTTTAAGCAAATGCACATTTCTCTCTTTTAACATATAGCTAATGGTCTTTTAGTCTTTAAAACACAAGACGTATGTGCTCTTAATGCTCTTCCAAGGTAGAACTATAGACCACTATGTCATCTAAATAGATAAGCATAAATTTTTTAAAATAGTCATGGAACACCTTATTCATCAAGGTACAAAATGTGACAGGGGCATTAATTAATCCAAAAGGCATAACAAGAAATTCATATTCACCATACCGTATTACACAAATGGTTTTTGGCTTATCTCTTTCAGCGATTCTGACCTGATAATAGTTAGATCTCAAGTCTAATTTAAAGAAGTACTTAGCCTGGCTTAGTTGATCAAACAAATCCACAATAAGAAGAATAGGATATTTGTTTCTCATAGTGACTTTGTTCAAGGTCTTGTAGTCCACACATAACTACAAACTTTCATCATGATTTTTGTGAAATAGCACTAGTGCCCTAAATGATACTTTCAATGGTCTAATGAATCTGGTTTGTAATAGCTCATCTAATTATTTTTTCAATTCAACCAGCTCTGGTGGAGCCATTCAAAATGGGCCTTTAGTTGACGGATTAACTCTCAGGTGAAACTCAATCTTATGGTTCACTGATCTTTGAGGAGGTAGGATCTTGGGCTACTATTCTTGTATCACTTTCTCAAACTCTTCCAATATTTTTGTACCATATTGGGTACCAATTTCGACTCAATCCCATCTTTGGAAACCTATATGGCCATATAAGAAGGCTCCTCTCTCCTTACCCCTTGAATTATAATACTAAAATCATTTTTCCCACTCTTAGGGAAGATTATGGTCGACACAACACACAAGCATCCCTCTAAGAACAATAGACAACTCTAGCAGCAGGGATTGGGATCGCTTGAGCTAACATCATGAAATCTAATCTTATGACAACATCAAAGTCATCCATAAGGAAAATTGTGAAGTCTACATCTTCTTCCCATGGACCCAACTTGGTCATCACACTTTTAAAGCTTTCACTGATAGTAAAGGCTGGTAAGTTAATTGCTTTCATTTGCCCATAGTCTTTATTAACCTTAAAAGCACACTTTGGTTGCTTTTCTGGTGTGATAAAGGTATCGGTTGCACCCGTATCTACCATAGTCTTTGTGATTTTACCATTGAGTACTAGATCCACCTATATCAGACCAATCCTAGGTTTTTTCTTTATCATATTTAGTTGGGTATGGAGGGTACTAAAAAACCATATTGAGCCTATTTTTACTAGTTCCTTCTCAACTTTTTTAATAGTTTTAGATGTTTTAGAGGACTCTTGAAAAGAGGCTTTCAGGGCATTAAAGGCACCTTTATGTGGACATTTGGTCACCTGATGTAGCCCTCAGCATAGGAAGCAAGCTAGCAATTGCTTCAGCTTGAAATTTGATGCATTGTTTGCCTTAGGTTAGGTATTGTCTCAATCAAAAGGCCTTCTATCTAATCCCACATTCAAAGGTCAGTCCATTTTGGCCATCTTTCTCTCATTCCCAAAGTTGGAGTTATTGCTACCTGATAAAGGGTTTTTTCGTTCTGAAAGGCCATCATTATAGTCATTAAGATGTTCAGTAGTAGCCATGGCCATGGCCATATCTTGCACTTTTTGTCTTTGTAATTTCATCATAGCCCAAGGTTTGAGGCCCTCAAGGAAATAAAAGATCTTGTCTTTTTCAAACATGTCTTTAATGTCCAACATAAGGGCAGAAAAGCTCATCACAAACTCTTGTACCATTCTTGGTTGCACCAATTCTTAAAGCTTTTTTTGAGCCATATACTCCATATTCTTAAGGAAGAATTGGTTTTTTAACTCTTGCTTAAAATTCGCCTAAGTTTTAATAGGGCATTCATCATTTACAAATTTTGAACGCCACCACAGCTTAGCATCCCTAGTAAGGTACATTGAAGCCATTGTAACCTTATCCTTCTTTGATTCTATGTGCACAGCTCGAAAGTATTATTCTATGTCAAATAGAAAGTTCTCAAACTCTTTGGCATCTCTTGCCTCCTCATAACATCATAGCTCTGGCACCTTGACCAGTTTTCCTTTTTTCATTGAGCTAGAACTCGACCTGGCTACAACCATTTGTAGCATACTCACTTGGGCTCTGAGCTCCTCAAACTCTTTTTAGATGACGTTCAAGGCATCTCTGATCTCATCATCCAAACTATATAGAGTATCGGACAACTCCCACTGGACTGTCTCGATCTCCCTCAATCAATCAAAAATTACCACATGAGCTTTCAGGGCAACCATCGAGGCCTCAAGCTCCTCAATCATATGTCAGTCATCAAATTCACTACTCGTAGCCATTATCAATTCTCTAGCACTTTTCAACCGTGTTTTGATACCACATATCACGAGCTAAGCTTTCTTTCGATGAAGCAATAGATTGTGCGGCACTTGGATGGATACTTTTCACATAAGTCAGCTAAGGATAGTTCAATATCTGAATAGGCAACCAACAAGTCATAAGTTAATCTCAAGAATGCACAACAATATATAGGGGCATAATAAGAGTATACCAAGACAACCCCTGATGTTCTTGTAAAAAAAAAAAAGTATTTTATTTATATCAAAAATAATACAACAAGTATAAAAAGAGTTTCGAGTCTTTCCCCTATCGTTGGGACTAAAAAGGCATCCTTAAATGGGTGGTTTAACACATATCTTAACCAATATGATAACCTAACAATATGTTGACTGCTCACCTCCTCTAAAGAACTTAAAAGATTTTATAATTATACTATCAAAAACTATTATAATATTTGAAATTGAGATACTTTTTTCTAACATATAAGCCCTACCATTCTCTTGGCACCTCTTCCCAATCATAGTCTTGGACATGGGTGATTTTTCGGGGCCTCATACGTACTCAGTCTTTTCAAAATTCTCCATCGCTTTAACCCCATTTATATAAGCCCATAAAAATTGCTCAACAAAAGGCTCAACAAAAGGATATATTAAAGTGTGTTGTATTGGATTGAAAGACTGCCAGTTGACTTTGCTTTCTTTATTCTTCCTAAATTGGAAGAAATTTCTCTTTTAGCCATTAATAGGCTTAATCATCGGCAAGTCCTTCTTAATACACAACTTGCTTCGACGTGTCCGTGGAACTGAAAAAGATGAATAATTTGATAATTTCTTTCACTTTTCTCCGCGGTTCCATTCTTAACCTTCACAAACTGTAAGATTAAGCTCCTAGAGCATACCGAACGATAATAACACAGAGAAGCAAAAGTCGTGTCCACATACCGCTTAAGCAACCATTTCTAAGGGTAGAATACATGTTACATGATCCTTGTTTTGTATGCAAAATTCTCCACATGAAAACTGAGTATCTCCAAGATACTTTGAAAATGGTATTAGAGTCTAGTTAACAGCGTGACTGTCAATAATGGAATAATTCTTAAGGCAATAATACATTATAAAACCATGCAATTTAAATATTATATTATATCCCAACCATTAAGAATCCAGTTGTCTTTCAAGCAAAAGATAATTTCCCTTGGCTTGAAAAGTAAATGCCGCAACCAAAAACCATTACAAAGGAGCCCTGCATGATACATATATATTATGTTCCACAGATAAGTTTTATTATAGGCCAAATAATGGGGCAAATATTAACTAATCAAACTGTTCCCAATCCTGCTTAATGTCTGTTGAAGATGACATAGGTGAAGGGGCAGTTAAACTTCCCATTCCAGAGTCAAATGTCTCCCATTTTGTTGTCACGGACACAGCTTTGCTACTGTTGCTAAAAGGATTGGAATTTCTTGCCTTCAATTTGTCCAGTGTCTCGTGGAAGTTTTGGACACGACGCACCTGATCAAGGGAACAATTAGTTGATACAACAGCATACTGCATACTCATTGGCTAGAAACAGATTTTAAAATTTTGTAAAAGCTTGAAACATGATCCCACAAGAGATTATACATTACCTAATCTAAAAATTGCATAAAATCCTTTCCTTCGAGCACAAAGCAAAAGTTGATGCTATGCTAGACTTGTGCATCAAGACTACATTACCATGATT
Organism: Durio zibethinus; assembly: GCF_047325235.1. Taxonomy (NCBI): domain Eukaryota; kingdom Viridiplantae; phylum Streptophyta; class Magnoliopsida; order Malvales; family Malvaceae; genus Durio; species Durio zibethinus. Next base: position 9,808,831 of record NC_143162.1, on the reverse strand, counting down.
ATGTCTACATGCTTATGTGTTACTGTCACACACCTATTCTCTTGTCATGTCAGAGTTAACATGCTGGAGAACAAGATTATAGTGCAAACTATCCTTCAAGGAGGGGGATCTATCATGGATTTGCTGGTGTTTACTCATTATAGGAAGCGGCAAGTTCCAGCATCACCTGCAGCAGAAGGACTTTGAAGGACAAATAGCAGTATTCTCCTTACAACAGGTGTCAACATCAAGGCCATACATGACGTTCCCAAAAGAGAAGACTATGGGAAGCAGGGACTGGGATGTCTTCCATTGACTCAGAAATTTGATTGAATAACAATTGCTGTCCTATATTTCTCATGTAGAGTAGTCCTTGACAGGCATTAAAATGCAATAACTTAAGACTTACTAGCCATATGCCCAACAAAGAAATAAGGAAAAAAGGATTCAGGTTGCAACACATTTGCAAGACCTAATCATTCAATCCAAATAGCTAAGAACTCTAAATGGCCATCACATTTCAAAATCCTTTCTGACAATATATGATAAAGGTAATGGGCAACAAACAACTTACCTTAGATAAAAGGGTATAAACACACATTGATACTCATCCATAATTACTATAGTTGACCAATCTCAAAAACTTGGTTTAAGTAGCCATTGGTTAAGATATATTTATATTGAAAATGATGCAATAAATGAGTACAAAAAAAAAATGATGCAATAAATGAACAGTGTCCAAAAACAAAATTTAGTAAAACTCAATGCCTACAGTACCAACCTCAGCCTTCCTCTGTAACTTTGCTTCTCCTTCGGCCTCAATCCCATCCAATTTCAGCAGCTCTCTCATGAGTAACTCTGCCGATACATCAAATTCCTCAGCTGCAACCTTTGTCCCACTGTTCACAGCCACTTCTAATGCAGCCACCTATCCAAATGAACAAAAAAAAGAAAGAGAAAAATCAAATTAAGTCTCAATGGAGTATTGGAGTATAGTCTTCACCGTCCATACTAATAAACACAACAAACTGACAAACTCACTCTTTCAGAAAGCTTGTCAACCTCTTTTCTGACTCCAGCAACTGCTGCAAAAGCCGTTGACATTTCTTTAGTTTCCTTCATCTCTTCAACCTTATTCTCTTTGCTATCTGTCGTCTCTTCAACCTTCTCTTTGCTACTCATCATTTCCTCAACGTTCTTCTCTTTGCTTGCAGGATTTTCAAGAAGTAAAACCTTCGATTTATCCTTCACACCAGCAGAGTTCAAATGCTCCTTGTCCTCTTTCTCTTTGCCTCTAAACAATACTCTTTGTTTATCACATTCCAAACCAGTTTTTTGAGCAATTTCCATCTTCAATTCCCCTGCCATCAGCCGATGAAGACAACAACACATATCAATTTCAACCAGCACAATAAATTACAGTTAATAACAGGAAAATACAGCTCTTTTACCAAACAAACAAACAAGTTAAACTTTTGAGAAATGTTAAAGATTTGGTGACCAGAACACAAAAATCTAGAAGTTAAAAATTGCAATAAATAGATAAATTTTACAGAAAGATCAAACAATCATATGATAACTAATTCTTCAGCTCAAACAAAATTAAGAATCCGTTTAGGAACATAATAAATGAAGACAAAAACAATAAAAAATAGGAATATAATAGAGTAATACCAGAAGACGGCTTAGGAGTGGAAGCCCCAAGACCCATATGAAAGGCATAAACAAACGACAAAAACCTTAATTACTCTTCATTCTTTATCGACAACAATAGCTCAAATTAACGCCCACAGCTTCAATTAACAAGCGCATGCATGAAACCAATAATTACCCAAAAAAATTTTCTTTTTTTTGGTTTGTTTTAATTTGAGGCAGTAAAGAATTAAGAAGGTACAGGGAAATTACCGAAAGTAGAATGGGCGGGGACAAAGAGCTCGTGCTGGGCCGGGCCATGAGCGACGTTGATTTTGATAATTGGCCCGCCAGAGGAAGCAGCAGAAGTTTCGTGATTGTGTTTGTGATGAAGATCATCGTCATCATCTTCCTGGTCGTCTCTCCGCTGGACCAGCATGCCCCCTGGCCTCACCTCCCAATCGGTTTCTTCGCTTTTGGCGTTGGGATTTTTCATTTGGAGAAAGCGTTACGAAAAATTTTTTTAACAGTTGCAAAAATATTTGATCATTGAACTACCCAGCAAAACGAAAAGCAACTGAGGGAGGAGGATATGCCGTCTCCAGAGATCGCGGTGAATGGTAACGCAACGGTTTGTCGGTTGGTCCGTGTTTCCGTCTGGGATTAAATGACCACTAGAGCTCAGTCGGCTGGAATTGATGTGACTAGGCCCAAACGTTAAGATCTTCTTTAATATGCCCAATGTTGCAACGACGTCGTTTGACTTTCGTGAGAAAGAGAAAATCAACACAACGTCTTTTCTTTTTACCAGAAGGCATCTTATGATGGAACAAATAAAAAAAGGGAATTTCGTTTCATCTATAAATTTATTCATGCATTGCTCATAATCATAGTTGTCATATTAACTTTGTTATTATATTACCTTCTTTTCCTTTTTTTGGCTTCACAATTTTAATTGAGCTTGGGAATAATGGTTACACACAATAGAAGTTTCAATATATACCAAAAATTTCAGAATACTAAAACCTAAGAAAGGAAATAAATATTTTAACTCTCATAAAGGGTTAATGGGTTATTGAGTGCACTACTGTTTATGTTATATATATAGATCCATATGAATTATGAGCCACAAAATCACAACCACTGCTTTATTGGTGCAGGCAGGGGCAGGGCCATGGACACTGCGCTAGCATCAGATTATTGTCCCACTGCCTGCCTTCAGTACATCTCTTCTTCTTCCGACATCATCCATCCTAACACTAACATCTGAGCTGTAATTGAATCCAGAAACTACAACTATTTGATTCATAATCTGATTCCCGTTCCCATAATTCTTACCCGTACAATAATTTGCCAGCAAGCCCTCTGGATGTGAAGAAAATAATAGAAAATCTTGTCCGCATTATCCAGTGACATTACCAAGTCATGCAGATTTACCCTTGTTTAAATTACGCTATATAAACGCATAATTAACCGCACCCTTGCTTAAGTCTATTGCATTTTAGTTAAATTAGACTTAAATTTGTGTAATGTACGGATAATAATTTTAATTTATAATAATTTTTTAAATAAAAAATGAAAATTTTTAATGTTATGATTTATTAATAATAATAATAATATATAAGAATAATTATATAAAAAATATTCGAACAAAGGGATTCTTAATAGCAGTAATACTCATTTAATCAATAAATATCTTTAAAATTAAAAGCAATAAAAATAAAATCAATAAAAAATTTGATTGGGAGATCATGATATATACAAATATTTGTATATATGAGTAGCAGTTTTTTTTTTATTTGAATTGTAATTGAATTTTCATTTATATATTCTTTTGGGCTAATAATTAGAGACTTTTACCATATTCAAGCCGAAATTTATAATATCATTGAAAGTAAAATGTCATCAAATAAATTAATTTGGACAAAAATAGAAAAATTTTATCCAATATTAATTTACTTTGTAATTTTAATTTTTAAATGTTGGATTGTAATTATTTATGTTAAATAAATTGAATTGAAGTAAAACTTCTATATATGGAAGTAACAATTGATAATTAAAAAAATAAATATAATTAATTTAGTCAAAATTATTTTTAAAATAAATATGTATTAAATCAAATAAAGTGTACTAATAAAAAAACATGAGATACTAAATTAGATTATCCATATGTAAAAAAGATAGATCAATTACAAAATTAGATAATTTTTTATTTTATATACTACTATCTAAATTTTAGATTATTATTTATCAAAAAAATATTAAACTATTTTATTTTGAAAAACGTTATTTTATAATTTTGATAAAATTATTTTTTAATGATAAAATATATTGTTAGTATTCTTATAAAAAAATTAAACCTATTAATCTCAATATATATATAGACTTAATAATTTATTATGCACGCTTAATTTTTCTTTGCCGACCGTATATTTCATTAAATGTAATAAAAATTTACATTTAGATTTAACTCTTTTTAAATTCAAATGATACTATATGTTTTTTTGAATTATAAGAAACTCAACCTATTCTAAATGTTTTTAAAAAAGTTTACACCCCTAAAAGTTTTGTATAAAAATTAATAGCATAGTAAAATGAATAAAAAATTACATTGAATCAATATTTTTGAATTATTTGGTCAAAAAAACTATCATTTCCCATAAACCTTATAACACTTATCTTGTTACATAAATCAAAAAATTGAAACTAAAGAGTTATTTCTATTAATTTTCATTTACTTGGATGGTAATTAGTTGTAATCCACGTTAAATCATGAAAATGATAATATGATAGCCACAAATATAATATTGAATGACAAATTAAAAAAATCATATTAGTAAGAAAAGAAATAAATTAATTCACTTCATATAAAAAATAAAATGCATTCTTGATACATATGATAAAACAGGTGATAAGTTATCACTTTCTTCTAATTTATCACCTAACGTACTCTTTTTTTTCATGATAGAGTATAATGGGAATTTAGTATATAAATAAATATCATAACAAAACTAAAAAAAAAAAAGTACACAAATATATACAAATATATGTATAATTTAAACTATATTAGAACTAATATTAATAGCTAAAACTTAAAAAGAAATCCAAAATATTAAATTTTCAAAGAATTTCTTTTCAAAATCACTTTTTTCAAAAAAAAAAATTGTACAACTATAATGAATAAGATCTTAACACAAAATAATAATAATAATAATAATAATAATAATAATAAAGTAATACCTAAAATAATATAAAACCAAACATAATATAACATCACAAACAAAAGATAAAAAAAAAAGAACCTAAGTTAGGTTTACTGTATGATAAAAAGAATATCACAACAATGGGAAAAAACTATTATAGGGATGTAATTTATTTTTAAAGCATCCTAAAACACCTTTATTTATAAGATGGGTCGTGAAAATAATTATAAAATGATTTGTAATTTTTGAATGTCTAATTAATTAAAATGAATTTAAGAACTAAATCAAGATTAATAATAGTATTTTAAATTAAGAATAATTTATACTTGACAATTAAAATAATCAAACAAATTATGTATTTAACCTATTTGGGAGAAATGAAAAATTAAGGATCTTGAAATTAGTATAATAATGGTAATAAAATTTATTTTATTTGATATATTTCAAAATTAATTTTGATTGATTTGATCATCTATTAATACACACACACACACACACACACACACACACACACATTGAACTTATACATAGCTTAAAAGGTGGAGTAAATAAATAGGTTAATAGATTAAAAAATTGGAAAGTAATTTTTTTTTTATATAAATGTAATTTAAGGGTTGAATATTATAATTGAAAAAAGAGAACACAAAATTATTTTATGATGATGGCAATTAAAGATTTATTATTTTCAAAATGAATTTAATTAAGAGTGATTTAAGATAAATAATAATAGAAAATAAATGTAATTAATTTAATTTTAAAAAAATAATTCAAATAAAGTAAATTATAAGACACTTAAGGTCGTCCACAATAATATAGGCCATTCATATTGAACATTTTCTTTTTTTTTCAAAATACTTTGGTTTTTATATATTTATATAAGGAGTTTTTGCCCATAAATGAGTACATTAAAATCTTTATTCTTAAATAGGGGTAGTTTTAATCTTTGTTCCTTGAATAAGGTGTTTTCAACTAATCAATGCCATATCATTGCTTACATAGTCAATATTAATTAAATGGCAGTTGAGCTTATTTTTTATTATTTTTTTTCAATTTTTTTTGTCTATCCGATAATTTTATCAAGAAACAAACACACTTCCAATCTGGTGTCATCCTCAAATATTCATCAACTAATTGAAAAATCCATTTAGCATCCACATGAAACAAAAGAAGAAAAACTATCCATAAATAATTTAAATTGATAAACTCTTAAACAAGCAATAATCCCAAAAGCCCTAAAAGATGTATATTAGGGTAATCAAATTCATTAATAATCTTATGATTACAAAAAAACAAAACTCTAATAATTAATCATAAACCTGCACTATACAAGCAATGAAAAATGAAAACCAATAGCTAAGAGCAGTTGATCGAATGAACATTAATATGGCATTTTGAAATTTGAGAAATCCGAAAATATTCTCAAAAAGTTAAAAAGCATTTACAATTTTTCTAGCAAAAGAAATAACGAAAAAGGTAAGCTCTCCATACGCACATCCTAATTCCTTCCTATCACTTTCTAAATAAGGATTTTGAAATCTGAGAATACCCTTTATGGTCTTGTAGTAGAATTAAAGTATTGTTGGTGGGATACAAAAAGCAATTTACGAGAAGATGGCATTGAAAGCTGTTGCAGGTATAGTTTTGTTTCTCTTTTAGATTTTGTTGTCAGTTAATTACGTACTTTTTAAGTTTTTTTTTATTCTATAGATTATATTTAGCTACTTTTGTTTTTTCAACAAGTTATATGCAGGAAGGGAGAAGGAAGAAGCAGAAGCAGTTTCTCACTTTCTCTAAAGTAAGAACTAGATGAAGTTTTGCAGAAAGTTACATGTGAAGAAAGGTTAACTCATTTACATGAGGTCTTTAAAGAATGGATGCAGCAACTACACTTTGTTGGAAAAGAACAGGAACTAAGGATTCATAATGCTATAACGAAGGCCTCAAAAAAGTTTGAGAAATCACAGACGATTTTAGAGGAGTAATTCGTAGAGACTAGCAAAAGGCTTGCCAAATTAGGTGTTAAGAATGCTAGTCTTAATAAGGCTTTCTTGGTAAAGGAAAAGGTGATTGATGATTTAAACAAGCAAAGTGCTCAAATAGAGACAAATTTTAGTCCACTAATGGCAAGATCAGAATCCATAAGGAAAGATAATACTTCTCTGAAATATAAGGTTTGAGTGCTTGAGAAGGAACTTGAGATCAGGAACGAAGAAAGAGAATTCAATCGTCGAACAGTTGAAGCATCACAAAAACAATAGTTAGAAAGTGTAAAGAAAATTGCTAAATGCTAAGCTAGGATCAAAATGTCAAAGGCTGCACCTCCTAGTCTGGAAATGATTGCCAGGTCGTGTTGCGTTGGCTAAGATGAAAAATGAAGTTGAAACGCCGGGAAGGGACTATTGAAATATGAAGAATAGTGTTAAATCCTAGTCATACCAGTACAAAGCTTGATTTCGCAGTTGAAATTTATTCAGACAACTCGAGCAAGAGGATTAATATCCTAACTGAGCTGTTACGTTCTAGGGAAGAGACTTTGTTTTGTCAGCAACAATGTTGAATTTTTATTTTTTGATTAACTGTGCTATTAAAAGGAAAAACAAAATAGATATAAAAAAAAAACTTGAAACGAAACTCAATTGCCACGTAACATAATTTTACCATGTAAAGGATGATATGACATTGACCGACTTAAAATACTTTATTCAAGGAAATAAGATTAAAAATATCCTATTATTGGAATAAAGATTTTAATTTACTTTAGTTTAAGAAAAACCTCTTTATATAAGATTAATGCTATCCCATCAAGATTAATTTGGTCACTTAAACCGGCATATCTATTACCAGAATTTAGCCTTGAATCACGATGATTCATTGCCTTGCCTTTTCCAAATTCCTAGATTTGATGTAGTGTTCAGTTGTACTGTCAATTCTAATAACCCTTCCTACATGACTCCCCATTTTAGACAGAGCAATAGGACTACAATAGTCCTTAGGTAAACCTGAAACCTGATCCAACCAACCACCTTATTGATTTTGTTTGTAAAAGGATTAAAATTTGGAGGCCATTATCTCACTGTTAGATAATGCCCTTCAATGATCCACGGATCTCCTTCCAAAACATGTTTATCGTCTGATTTTTTCTCAAACTTAAGGAGGAAATAATCTTGACCCAAGTCTACAATCTTAAACTTCATTTCTAACTGCCAAATGTGTTTAATTCTAGAAGAAAGAGTTTTGAACCCCATAACTTTGCCAAGCAACTTGACAATCAGAGCTTTTAGGCATGGTTTCCTCATCTTCTCTTTTTCTTCTCTGGAAAAGTAACTCTCAGCTCTTGGCTTTCGACCATCTCCTCATCATAAGAAATAGTCTCACCAAAGTGCATCTCATCATTATGATCATCAACAGACCAATCATCTCAAGCATCCTATTGAGAGCCACAATTATCGGCCGGCATATCCTTATATGATTTAGACCCATTTTCCATGCACGTACTCTGGCCGTTAACATTCTCAACCTCAACATCAGCTGCCATATCTGAGCCATTGTCATGAACTGTCCTTACTCTCTTAAATTCTTTCTTTGTTTTCTTAAGGATCTCATTCTCACCGATCTTCATTTTTTTTATTATAATTTTAAGTAATAAAAGAATATTATTTTATATAAACTAATCCATCCTATAAATTTTGCTACTTTGACTCTCTTAAGACCTGACAAGTGGCACTTTTTTCTCTCATTTTTTTCATTCTTTATTCATTTTTCTGTTCTTTTTCTTTTTATTTTAATTTCTTTTTTCATTTTATTTTCATTTTTCTCTCTATTTAATAAATTTTTTTATATTTTGAAAAAATTATGTGAGACCCTATTGATATTATTAATTACAAAAATTTTTTTCATTTTTAAAATTTTTTTAAATTAGATAATTTTGTAAAAAAGATATCAATAGAGGTTTCAACATATCACTTGAATTTTTTTTATTATTTGACTTTTATAGTTTTTATTTTTTTATATTCAATCTAATAGTTACACTTTTTTTTAAATTATAGATTGAGTCAAAGTTTTTTCTTGTTTTTTAAAAAATTTTAGATTAGGTCGAAGGCAAGTTAGTTTGTTTCATCTTGCTTCATGTATATATGAAAATATATATTTAATTATTTATTTAATTATATATACTATATTAATAAAGTTATTATTTAATATCTTAATTTAATAAATTAATATATATATATATATATAAAACAATCCATATCTAATAGATTTTGATTCACTCTGATCTAGTGTATCTTTTTTTAAAAATTTAGATTGGGTTGAATTTTTTAAAAAAATTGGGTTTGGGTTAGAAGTAAGTTTATGGTGTGCTCATCTCATATATATATATAAAAATATTTTTTATTATTTATTTAATTTCATATTTATATATGTATTATATCAATAAATTTATTATATAATACATTAATTTAATAAAAAATATTATTTTTATATTTATACTTATATTTATATTTTTATGTATTATGCTAATAAAGTTATTATTTAATATTTTAATTTAATTAAACACTCTATTAATACATAATTAAAATATAATTTATATTAAAAATAAAATTCATACAATAAATAATTTTTACTTTTGAACTTTCTAAGAGTATTCACATTGATAATAAAGATTTTAGACTTTTGAACTTTCTAAAAGTTTTCACATTAATGGCATATTTTTGTTGCCCTTTTTTTTTTCATCTATTTTCAAAAAAGTGAGTAAAAAGACAAATCTACTCATGAAATTTATTACATGTGATCAATTAACCATATCCATTCATATAATAAATTTTTTAGATCTTTGGGAGTATCACATGGCAACATCTTCTTCAGCTTTTTTTTTTTTTTTTAAATATTTCTCTATCTTCCTCTCTTACATTCAATTTTTTTTTCTTTTCTTTCTAGAGAAAAACCAAATGCCAAATAAAGTACCTTTTGTTCTACCTTACACATAACTTTCTTCCACCATCATTCTTAAAAAGCAACTTTCTTTTTATTTCTCCTTTTTCTTCTTTTTTTTCCCATTCATTCCTTCCACCATCAAATTAATCCTAAACAATATTGTCATAACATATAAATCTATAGACCTATTGCTAGACACAACAAGAGGAGTCGCCACCAATCTTTTTTATTTAGGTGTAATTGATAATCCAATGAATCTATCATTTTAAGAAAGTGCTAAACTTGATTAAGGATCCCTAAAAAATAAGTTTTGATCTACATTTTAGAATTAAGTTCGAAAATTCAATTACATCTAAGGAAAATTATAACACACCTATACGATACCATTTAATTTCAAATTATCCTAAGAATCTTGGTTCGATGGTCTTTTTATTTATGGCTTTTACTTAATTTAAACATTTACATAGTGGAAAGAATTTTAGGTTTTCCTCACCATTTTGTGAAATTTCTAACAATTTTTCTTATCTCAAAAGTATTCAAAAAATTCATTCGCTCGATTGAAGAGGCTTCATTGTTGATTGATTTGGTTAATTTATTATTAATGATTTTAATTTAATTTTTTTTATTTTTATTTTGATTTCTTTATTTTATTAAAAATATATGTAAACTTTTCACCATTATGGAAATATTTAAAAATATTTTCTCACTTAGAAATTTATAAGAAAATCAACTATTTTTGATTTCCTAGAATTATCATCAAATTTACCTTATTTTTATTTCTAGGATTTATCTTTGTTATCTCTAAAACTTTTTAAATTTTTATTATTTTTTATTTTTTAAAATTTTTATTATTGTTTGAAAGCAAATATCAGTATTGTTGTTGAAAATTTTATTTAAATCTCCACATTTCTGGAGATATTAAATAGAAAGTTCTTTTAAAAAAATTTTAGAAATTCAACCATCCTTGATTTCTAGAATTTTATTGTTGGGCTAATTTTGATTTATTTTAAAGAGTTACATTCTTCTTATTTTTATTCTTAATGTTTGTAAATTATTTTTATATTTAAAATTTTTATCTAAATTTTTCACCTTTTTGGAAGTATTTAGAACAAAACTTCTTAACTATAAAATAATCACTTATTTATGATTTTTAAAATTTTGGTTTTAGATAGATATTATTATTATTTTTAATTGATATAATTTATTTTAATTTAGTTCAATAACTTATTTTATTAAATCATATTTTTATATTTCTACAATCCAATAATTAAATATTTTTAATCTAAACAAATAAGTAAAAAATAAAAAAATGAATAAAAAAATAACATTAAAAATTAAGTAAAGAAGGAAAGACAAGTGCCAAAAGTTTGGTTTAATGCTCGGTCCAAAATAGATCCAGGTTTGGCGGTAGGCTTGGTCTTTATTTCCAAATGTGCTTCAATTCGGCCCGGGTTTAGAACACGCATTCGGGTTTTAGTTCAAGTTTGGTCCAGAACTCTTTTGTACACTTCTTCTACAATGCACATTCAAGACTCTTCTTTACTTCTCTTTTCCAATGCACATTCGTTGAATATGAAACCCACATATTATCTTTCATTTTTGCATTATTCTTTTCTCTTTCTAAAGGCTAGAATTCTCTAACCTCTCTTTACACGTTTAAGCGCCGACACCGGGAAATGCATAGGATCCAAATTCTGTCAGCCTTATGCCGTGCCGTTCGTCCTATGTCGCCGATCGCTGCCGTCGCTCTCCACCTCCACCGACTTAAATCATGACCACCACTGCATTTTATCACTGCTTTATTGTACCAAAAAATCCATTGTAAATCGTTAATCGTTCCTCGCCTGTTGACTCTGAGCTAACTGTTCTCGCCTTATACGAAAGCTCAGAAAAAAAAGTCCCTCCAAACCCAGGACTGAGACCTTAAGTCTACTGCCAGAACTGAGAACTTAAAGCTACTACCAGAGTTCTTTTTTTTTTTTTTTTGTATACTCTGTTATTGTGAAAGACCTCTCTGTGGGTTGATTTTTTTTCTTTTTTGGTATTGCTTTCTGCTTGTATACTCTGAAAGACCTCTCTGTGGGTTGATTATGATTTTTGTATTTTGATTGTGTTTCCGGTATTGCTTCGTTGAACCTCGGGTTAATTATGATTTGATTATGATTTTTGTATTTTAATTGTCTACTGGGTTTCGGTATTATGGGTTTTAGGTATTGCTTAGTTTGATTGATTTTATGAGTTGATTATGATTTTTATATTTTAATTGTCTACTGGTTTGGGTTTTGGGTATTACTTAGTTGATTGATTTTATGGGTTGATTATGATTTTTGTATTTTAATTGTCTACTGGTTTCGGGTATTATGGATTTTGGGTGTTGCTTAGTTGATTGATTTTGGTGGTGGGTGGTTTAGGCTAATGGTTGTAAGTGTTTCTCTATGAAATTGTTTGCCGATTTGTTGTTTCTTGAGGACTGGATTTGGTTTCTGTGTGCAGGGTCCATGGCTTCAAGTGGTGTCTATTTGGCTGAGCTTGTGGTTGTTTTGGCGACTAGATCAATGATGGGTGGTAGCATAGGTCGAATTGGTGAATTTTCCTTCAGTTTTATGATCCTCCTCTTTGTTGTAAAACAATTAGATACTTGTAGGAGTTTTAGTACCAATTCGATAAAAGTTCCAAATCAATCAAGGATTCAACAATTTATTATCCACAACGTTGAATTAATCCATTAAGAATCCAATCTAAAATCTGAATCACTTCAAAGACTCCGATTTTCATTTTCGGTTTCAACTTTTTTTTCTTAAAGATAACAATAAATAGAAAAAATTTCTAGATAAAATAAAATAAAGAATAGATAAAAATATAAAATATAAAGATAAAATAAATAAAATAAAGATAAAGATAAAAATAATAATAATAATAATGATAAATATAAAAATATGAAATAAAATATAAATGTTAAATATGTGGGCCTAAAACTAGATCGGGTTTAATCGATTTAAATCCCGGCTTAACGGGGTGTCTACAAAAATATCTTTTGGTTCCTGTCGCAAGCAATCGTCTGTCATTCTTAAAAATTAAAGAAAAAAAAACAGAAAAAGGTGTAAGGGATTTGAGGCTGTTGAAAGTTAAAGAAAAATAGCATAACGGATCAGGAGAGAAAAGAGCATAAGAAAACTCATTTTTACATTTTTTCTCTCTCAACCTTATGACTTCTCTACCTTTCCATTGCTAAAAATGTTATGGCAACTACAATGGCGAAGGATGCATTGCACACAATCCGAAAGAGAGGTCTCTTCACACAATCCAGGGGAAAGGAAAAAGCCACTTGGATTGGGGAAGAAAACTAGAAAAGTGAGTTGCTCAAGGGGAGTTGGGAGGGCGAGATGGAGAAGAAACAGATAAGGATTGGGGGATTGGGAAGGTTGAGTGTTTAGTCACGTGCGTTGTTTGACTTTTAAGTTAAGGGGAGATCAAGGCCCTGGTCAGGTCTCACCTCTTTCTTACTTCGTACTAACCAAAAAAAAATATTTTTATATAAAAATTTAGAAGGGGAAATAATTAAATAGTGAAAATGATAAATTGAGAAATTTTTTAGATCATTTAAATTGAAACTGAAAGGGAAAGAGGGAGGCTAAATAATGAATTAATTTTTATGAGTATTTTGTATGTGTTAGCATGATTTTAAAATGATTAATTTTAAATGATTAAAGTTTCACTATTATTAATGTTATTGTTAATTGTGTTTTTTGTGTTTGATTAAACTTCAGTGGCTAACTATTGATTTATTTTGTGAATTTTAATATATTAAAATTTTAATCTATTATTTTTTTAATTAAATAAATTTATGAGTTTAACTTCATATAATTAAAAAAAGACAAAGAAACAAATATCTAATACTATTTTGTCATTCTTATATGGTTATGAAATACATTTCACAATATTTATGAAAATATTTGAATAACTTTTAAATATGCATTAATTTGACTATTGAGCTATAATATAAAATTGTTAATAATTTATTATATCATGTAAGTAAAGAAATTAAATTATTTAAAATTATTTAAAATATTATAAATAATTGTTTCATGATTGCAATTATAATTTACTTCTTTTTAATTGATATTACAAATTTTCAGTTCATTGACATTGCAATTTTTTTGCTATTTCTTTGTTTTTACCATTTTTCTTACAAGTAGCTCAATGTATTCTAGCAACAAAGTTTAAGGTTGGTTTTGCTTTGTATTGTTCATTACTTTTAAAATTTGTTGCTTATTTTGATTTTTTATATGTTTGAATTGTTAGATTAATGTTGAGTTTTTTTTTTTTTTTTCCTTGCAAGAATTGGCAAAGGTGTTCTGTCAAACTCAGTGCAACTATTTTAACCCTCTCAAAAATGTTAATAATTTATGATATCATGTAAGTCTTCAAAAAGAATGCTACTAATTATGTCTTTATTTTTCCAATAACAAGCGTTACAATCACTTTGTTACACTGTCCGTACCATATGGAATTATTGCTGCACCTGCAACGTATAATTGAATACATAACTATTTATTATACAAAATTCTACCTATTTATTAGCAAAAAATATACTTTTAATATAAAACGCAATGTTTTTATGAGTCTAATCAAATATATGCTTTTGTTGCTTTACAGTACCTGAGTTTTAAATGAATTAGGAGCTGGAAATATATAGTAGCTCAATTTTATGTATTTTTGGAATGGTATTTGCAACTATAGGTTCAATTATTGTGGTAATTGCTCTCTTTTCTAACGATCATATTTTTGCATACTTATTTAGCAATGAAATGGCAAGTTGTCAATTACGTTGTAGAGATGATTCCACTGTACTTTGCATTTCAGTATCAATGGACAGCACAATACTTTCTACTCAGTTCCGTGCTTTAACAAAAAACTACATCATGAATTAGATCAAAATGACTTAACTTTTAAGGGTGAATTCAGCCATATAATTCTTTTTTTTTTTTTTTTTGTAAATCAGGTGTTGTCAAAGGAACTCAGTGGCAGCACATTGGAACCTACGTGAATCTTGGCACATATCACCTTATAAGAATTCAAATAGCTGTGTTGTATTTTGTTCTAAATTTGAGAGGAAAAGGAACTTTAAACTTAAATATTGACAGGTTCCATTGCTTATGCCTCTTTTGTTTTCTGTTGTCTTTTATGTCCATGTGAATTCAATAATTTGTTATTCCTTACTAGAATAAGGAATGATTTAACTGTCAATTTGAATGCTATTCTATGTTATACATATATATAATTTGATGGATCATTTTGTGATGAGTTAATGACATTATGCATGGCTTGCAAAAGAATTGTTGATTTTCATTATTGATATTGACTGAAAGGATCATCTTCTTCTCATAGTAATGCATAGCTATCAAAACGGTGGATTAATTTTCCTATGGATTAGTGGTTATAAGTTTCTCCTTATTTGTTGTAGTATTGAAAAGCATACTGCCTTAGCCTTTGAAGTTAGATTAAGGATTCCTTTTGCTAATAAGGAAATATATCATGAACTCAATAATTTATATTATTATATAAAAGCCAAGTGCATTTTAACTATACTGGTTGCTAATATTTTGACTTAAGCTCACATTGAGATAATTTATGATGCATGAAGCTTAATTTTTCTTTTTTCATTCTTCTTGTTTTATTAACCATAATATGTTTGACAAAGATGTTGTATAGATTTCACTTCCTTTCTTGAAAAGAAAGATAACTAACGTTAGAATTTAGTGATATTTGTTTAGCCCATTAGCTCTAATAAATAGTACTTTGTAGTTTGGTACAAACTTTTAAGATCTAAATACATCTATTGCTTTCATGATTTGTTTCGTTGTTTCATCCTAAAACCATTTCTATGTTTTATTCATTTTTATTTTATATGGATATATATATATATATATATTTTTATTTTTATACAAGCAGCTATTAATGTTCCTTTCGATTTATATTCTGTTGAATCACCTTTAAAAGCACATTGGATTAGGTTTGTTTTACCATTTCACGTGTTTGTGTGATTGACTCATTTATCAAAGTATCAAAGTTATGTTTCCATATAGATGGAATAATGATTGTTGACTTCAACTTTTATTTTTCATTGACAAAATGCTTAAGTTTCATGGTGATTATGTTTCAGTAGAAATTGATTTATTTTAAACAACTTGCCTTTTCTATTGTTGAACCAGAGAACCAACTTTAAACGCATTCAATCAAATGATAGAAACAGAAGAAATCCCGACAAAAGAAGGACTTGCCAAAAAAATTTTTCGGGATCTAAATAGCTATTTTAAACTACTGTTGCTAGAAATGTGTTTGATATCTAAATTCTGATGAATTATAAGTTTTTTTGTTCTATGCTTGGTACTTTATTCATCCTGTTATTTTCTACTATATGGCAGCCGCGAAAAACATATTGTTGCACCAATCGTTTCAACAGATGGTGAGAAGGAAGGGATGACTAATGAACTTTCATTAAAAAATTAAACCAAGTTTTACTTCATTTGCTATAATCTTTAATTGCTTTTATTGGTCATATGAACACATGGTTTGCTGGAAAAAGAAAATTTTATTTATGTTAAATTGCATTTATGTTTTTTGTTTTTCATTCTGTAATAGAAATATAATTTAATTATGGTAACCATTAAAATGATAAGCATTCAAAACTATTTTTAAACAGCTTCATGAAATTTATAATTACTCATAAGAAGCCAAAATGTGTTGTTTGCTTTTCTAGGTAAATTAACATATAAGATGTGTATGCATTTTATTTTATACTGCTGGAACTACTGTTGGTTAATTATCCAAGCCATTTTAGGTAATCAAGTTCTTCCACCAAACTTTTAGGTATGTATTTCACTACATTTGAGAAGTTGTCATTTTTCAAATAACAATAATAAACATATGCTTGAGAGATGTGTCTATCTATTGTAAGCTTACAGCATGAGCCTTTTACATTATCATATTTCTAATTATTATTGTAGTCGTTTCTCAGCTTATATTTTTAATGTAAGTTAAGCTTTAAATACTAACATACGAAAGTGGAAGATACATAGGATCAGGAAACACAAGCAGCAGCCCAATTCTGATTAACACAATACCAAATGCTTCTAGTTTCATATTGAATGCATTTGATGTTGTACTGTTGGAACATTTTTGCAGAACCAAGTTTCATATTGTATGCATCTTTTCGCTACTTAAACTATTGTTGGTTAAGTGTCCAACCTACTATTGTGGTTTCATATAGTTTATTAATTCTTATCTATAAAAAAATTTGCTAGGTTTTCCGATTTATGTGTTTGTGGTGTTTATAGTATTTTAATTGATACAAAGTTTAAAAAATATTATATTATCATCATATATTACATTGAATCCCTGCGGCAACGCATGGGAATTACGCTAATTATGTTATAAAAAGCAATACTTTTTGTTTTAAATCAACTATTATTGCCCTTTTGTTTATAACAATTAATTTTTGCATTTTCTTGATAAGAATTGTTCTCATAAAACAAAATAAATAAATAAACAGTATTTTCTTGATAAGAATTTTTCTAAAAACAAAAAAATAAATGGCAAAAAGTTGGTACTTCAATTAAATAGTAGTAGTACAAGTAGGGATATCAACAGAGTGGATGCTCATTATTTTTTAAGTATTCGTATTTGTATCTATGTTCGAATCCTTTAATATTTATAATATCCAAATTCGTTTAAATTTAATATTATTATCCAAATTTGAATTCATTTAAATAAGTATCCATTTAAATATTTGAATTGATTAAAATATATATTTATTTATTTTTTTTGTCAAAATATAAAATAAATAAAAATTAAATTTAAAATTCAAGTTCACTCTTGATTAATAACAAATAAAAGTTATTTGCTAAGGTTTGAAACTATCCATTAAGTATAAAATTTTACATATGTAAATAAGTAATGGATTCAAATATTTTTTTATTATTTATTAAAATTTAAACATATTCGGATTTTGGATATTCAAAGGATATTATCCGTTCATATCAAAATCCATCATGAATAATAAATCTTTTATCCGAATTTATTAATTATTTATTTTTAACTATTCAAATTCGATATAATTAGATTAAATAGCTACTGATATCTATTTATTATTCATTGTCATCCTTATAATTTGATGAAAAAGTCATCTCTTTAATGATGTTTGATATGAGATGATTATTCTAAAAAACCGTGATGATTTACAAAGTGTTTTTGTGTTTGATAAGCATTTGACAATTTTATATGCTGATAAACTTAAATTATCAAAAGTGATCAAATCATCAACTTAAAAAATAATTTAGTTTTCATCCAAAAAGGTAGAAAAATTTTATCATCAAAATAAAAATGATATGTAATCTTAACAGTAATCAATATTACTTAAGTGAATTAAATTTTTATTTTTTTCTCAAAACTATAATTATTTTATATTATAAATTTTTATATTTTCAAATTAGTATTGTTATAACTAATTAAAAAAATAATTTGAGTTACTTTCTTTTTTCTAAATATGATAAAAAAAAATTTATGATTAATAAGATAGTGTTATTTTTTAATTTAAGTTCTTTTATATAATTTATATTTAATTTATCTATCAATAAATATATTTGTTATTAATTTTTTAATTCAAATTCATTTATATAATTCATATTATAAAAATTAATTTACTTATCAATAAATATATTTATTATTTAATCATTTAATTATATTTTAATATAAAATAAATTAAATATTATTAATATTTTACAAATTATTATTTTAATATAAAACAAATAAAATATTATTAATATTTTACAACTTATTATATTTAAATAATATTAAAATCATTAACTTTTTTAACTATTAAATATGACATAATTATTTTGACACTTTTAGACGAAATAATATTGATTTTTAATAATACTAAATACTGTAATTTTTAACAAAAAAAATATTCTTAATGGCAATAATAAAATTATTTTTATAAAATCAAACAAAGTAATTCTAAATTACAAACGATAAAAAAATAAAATAGTTCTAAATCATAATAAAATTATCTTAATAATAAAATAATCTAAATCACGAATAATAAAATTATCTTAATAATAAAATAATCTAAATCATAAATTCACTAATAATAAAATCACCTAAATCGCAAATAATAAAATTACCTTATAATAAAATCACCTATATCACTACTTAAAATTATCTTAATAATAAAATCATCTTAATAATAAAGCCATTGTCAAATCATGAATTCATCTAAATCATAAATTCGCAAATGAGGAGTCATTTAAATTACAAATTTACTAAATCATAAATTCACGAATGATAAGTCATCTAAATTACAAATTTACTAATAATAAAATCACCTCATCTAAATATCACTAGTCATCTCAATTAGTAATAAGATATAGTACAAAACACTCCCTTCATGTTTTAGGCGTACCAAAGCAATTCAAGTGAAAGTCAAATTTTTATACTTTTGAGTATTACTTTTTTTTTTCTTTTGAAATATCTCAACAAATTAGAATTACAAATTGCACAACAGAATCCTATCTCAATTGATCGACTTTAAACTCGAGTCTGGTTAATTTAAAGTTTAATTAAAAACAGTAAGAATTTATTTATTTATACATAGTTGAAAATTTTTATCTTATATTGACCGATGTATACCTGAAAGCAAGAATGAATTTCTATTAAGGGAGCTGCAAATTCATCCAAATTAAATAGTTCTTGGATTAATCTCTTTAATAATGTCTACATAAAGAGTGCAGCAATTCACACAACAAAACCTTCTGTTTAAAGCCAAATTAAGAAAAACACTCCGAAAGGAAATACTTTTGGTTGCAACAAGAAAAAAAAAAGAAGCAAAAGTCCTTAATTTTTCATTAATTGATGTCTAGATTTTAGAGAAGATACATATTAGTGCAAGTATCTTTTGCTCAAAACTTGGTCGTCAATACTGCTTCACCCAGTACATGTCCTTCGGTTGCTTCTAGCAGCTTCTCCTTGGTCACCTGTATAAACCAACAACCAGATCTATCATGAAATTACGAAGAATAGGACGAATATTAAAGAAAATGTCATCCAGTGAGCAACGTTATGTAAATATCAATTTTATGTGCTAATAAGCCATGCCATGAGACAAAATATTGCAATATATATGTGCAACATGTGTATATTTAAGATGAAAATGTACTTTGTGGCCAAGTTTCAACTGATCATCCAAAGCAAATAGCCTGAACTGGAAACGGTGGCCATGAGAGGGTAACTTGGGTCCTCGCCATCCAGGAACCTTGTGATCATTATTGCCTTCTTTGATGGTAGCATAATCTCCACCTGCCTCCTCTTCCTTTCCGGAGAATCCCTCAGGGAGACCCTTCAACATAGGCGGTATGTTAGCTACCACCCAACAGGTCCAAGGCACGATCGGGTCGCTGGGGTCAGGTGCATCTATGTCTTCCACCACCAGGGCCAGCGACTGAGTCCCCTCTGGCATATTGTACCATTCTAGTGGGGGAGACAGATTCTTCTTTGCACCTTGACCTTCGTCTGTGTACTTCCTTGGTAACTTTCCTTCATGGTTTATGGCAGGGGATACAACCCTGAATTGATCCTGATCACTAGCCATGCCTTAACAAAAATTCCCAACAAAAGCTTCCTCTGTTGAATTCTGCTTATAATTCGCTGCCTGACTAGAATTTGTCAAGCAAGATGGTTTATATATGGAGGTGGAGACTGGACGGAAATGACACGTGGTGCTGGAAGTTTCGTAGTGGCGACAGAAGGTGCGAGAAGCGGGGAATGTAGACACGGGGAGAGCCACATGGAGAGATGTGGATCATTCTTGCAGGTCTCAGATTTAATTTCTAATTTGTTAACAAGATCTCCGGTTCTTTGTATAGCACAGAGGTATGCCTTTCGAATTTTTTTTTAATAAACGATTTGTTAGAAAAGGATTTTTTTTATTGAATGTGTCATTTTTTAACGTGTCATTTTTTTTTTTTAAAGATGAAGAAATAAATAAGACGAAGAAATACATTTTTTTCCTATTTACTACAGCAACGAAGAATCAAATTATCACTATTTATTATTATTATTATTTTTTACTCTTCCAAGTGTAGGATAATCCCAAGAGGTTGCAGATTTTTTTCTACTAATTGAAGCTCTCCCTTCACCACCCCCATAAGGATGGTCTACGGGGTTTATAACTATTCCTCTTACTACAGGACGTTTACCTAGCCAACATTTTGATTCGGCTTTACCCTAGTTCACCCCAACATTCCTCACTTATTTGAGTGTTGTTGACCAGTTTTTGGATATCAAACGGACTTCCTTGTAAGGTAATTTTAATGTGGCCACCTATTGTCATTGATTCAGCATTTCACTAGAATGCCCCTAGAAAAATGCATCATTCATTCTTCTTGAATTGGGCCAGGCTCAATACAAGCTATACAGTTCGAGCAATCTTGGGTGGTAGGCTGTGCTTAGCCTTGTAAGTATATCTCTTTAAAGCAATTGAACTGGGCTTTTTTCTCGTCTTTTATATGTATATGTCCTAGACTTCGAATTATAATTGGGCTTATTGAGCTAATAACAAACGGGTAAAAGGAACTCAAAAATGGAAAAATAGAAGAATTTGAATCTCCTTTCGCAAATAATAATAATAATAATAATAATAATAACAATAATAATAAATGGACTCGCAAGATCAAGTTCTAAATTTTTAAAGTTAAAATTCATCGACAAATAATTGATTCAATTAATTAAAATTTATTTTTTTCAATAAAAAAATTTTTTGGTTTAAATCTTATTGATAATTACTCGTTAAAATTATTTTAAATGCATAATTTACAATCACTTACTTTAAATTATTATATACGGTACATTTTTTAACTTGAAAAATTAAATAGTTTATTTATCTCAATTTTTTTTTTTTTAAAAAAAGAAGTTAAAGTTCTATTGCCCAACTTTTGGTTAATTAACAATTTAACATCAGGTACTCGCTAGGGCAGTAAGATGAAAGAGAAACAAATAAACCAACAGTTAGTATCCAATTCCCTGCCGTAACACTCAAATCAATTGGTCTCTTAGCGGTATGGTGCTTGGAACTCAGTGTACCATATCCAGTCAATCATCTGCAAACAGGAAAGAGTCCTTGAACTTTGGGAGAAAGACTGGGGTCTCCAAAGATGAATCTCCCGTATTCGTCCCTGGTTAGAGAATTGATATTGAACCCTCTATGTTTCCTTTATGTCGAATAAAAACCAAGTCATTTAGCAACTCTGATCACAATTCACAACTTCGTCTTTGGTAACTGTTATGCAAAAAGAAGACTCGCCCTTTCATTCAAGGTAAACATCTCTTTCTCGAAAAGCCTATAAAGAAGAAGAGCCGACATTTTTCACTTTTTCTTGACATATTAAATAGGGAGAAAAGGAAAAGAAAGAAACGGGTCACAATGTTTCAGAGGGTCCTTCTTCAAATTATCTTCAGATCTTTCGTAACGTTTCTCTTACTCAAAAACTGAAACAACAGTTACTCTGTACCCACTATAACAAGTTAAAATCGTATCTGTCTCGGTAACACGGGAAACAGTATATCAGACCTTGCTATAGCCCTGTTTCCACTCAATTAGTAACCTTTATTTCAATCAAATGGCTAATCCAAAGGCTACCAGCCTCTGTCCCAAAACTGTAGACTTCTTATAGTTTTTATCTTCTTTTGATATGGTTTTGTTAACTAGTCTAGTCAAAAGCTGTATACGAAATCATTAATTTATGTTAAACTAGCATAAAATTTATCAGAACAATCAGATAAATCTGAAGAAAATTGTGACTGATGTGTGTTGACTAGATATGAGAAGACATGAAAAGCTGGTATTTCAGTCCAACAAGTAAGAATAATTAGGGTTCTACCGACCCCAACGCGAAAACCGGAACCCACATGTGCTTTGCATATCTTTGTCTATCCTTCTTCTCTCGATGACTATTTTTTTCTAGCTTTTAATAATTTTTTTGTATTTCCATGAATTTCCATTTCACCATTTATGTCTGATGAATGAAGTAAGGATCTCCAGGGTTAGTGACGTAATCTTGGCTGGAAATAGGAAGTTCAAATTAACAAACTGAAGCACTGTGCAGGTTTCCCTTGTTCAGCCAATGAAGAGAGAGGCCGGGCATGAAAGTTAAACCTAATAAATTCTCCAATAAACTGAGCATTAGGGATCAAATATTCTACATATAATAACTGCCAAAAATTAGTCTCATAATAATGATTTACGTCTGTTGTTGTGCTATAGTTTACAGAATTTGGAAATCGTAGAATAAAACCATTAATCCAGAGTTTATATATATGCAGATATGCTTTCCTGGAAGCCAATTTTGCAGCCGAGGAGCCAGAGTTCCCTATTTCACCTATGGATTCTCTTAATCAGTAACAAAATAGTTTTTTTTCTTTATTTTAGTTAGTTCCCATTACTGTTCTAGCACTAATTTTTATGTCAAGGTCATGATTTTACCTTGACGTACGTCTTCAGTATGATTCTAGTAAGTGATGAAAGAGTACATTTTCTTTTTCCTTTTCCAGCTGTTTGACCAAGAATGTTCGAGGCTTTGGCTATTCCCGGAACATCGTCGGTCCATATAATTACAATTTAGACTTCCCCTTAGGCTTCAGCTGAAATGCAGGGACATTTTAAGGCATAATAACATGATTGTCAAGTTGCACTATGTTATTGTATAGTTCTATTTGAACTGTATATCGCAAAAAAGCTAACATGCACCTGCCCGCTGGTTTCTATGAAAGATTTGGTTATCAGGGGATGTTTGCATGCTAACGAATCTAGCTTAAATCTGAAACTGGTTCAAACAACTTTCCTAAACAATTTCCTTTAAAAGAAGAGCTGATATGACTGGCCGGAAGCTCTCTTTTCTTTTCTACTTAAAGAGGAGTAATCGAGGGAACATGAATAGTTATTTTCTTTCAGAAAACAGTGTGTAACCTTAGGGAAAAGGCATGCTTCGTACATTAAAAGCCCAGCAACGATTTGGTTCTTGGATTTAGACACATCTGCAACTATAAATGATACATCCACTTCGATTTCAGAGGGGACCCCCGGCCCCCTACCCTATTTTTCCTTTGCTCCTTTAATGTCTTTCTGATCTTCACCACCTGAGCAAATGCAAACCCAAAATTTCTCTCTCGCCTATCGTTTTCTACGCACATTTGTGCGTTTGAAAGGGGGGTCCTAGCAAGTGGGTCAGATATCTGTAGAAAGGAAAGTATCTATTAAAGATAATAAGCAAACAAGACGATTAACAAGGCAAAGCAAATACCTTTGCGTAGGTTGCTTTCCATGCTGGCCTAGGCCCCCAGGGCAAACACCCGTATCCTGAGCCAAAGATCGGCTGACCCACATGACGACATGCACATATTCTCGATTTATTCAAATGAACCACCTGCATTTCCTCCTCTATATATACATGTCTATCGAAGGACCCCTATCAATTAGCATCAGATACTCAAAATTAATCAAACTTGTCTCCTAGTTACAAGTGCTAGTTTTGTTGCAAATGGCCTACTTTCACTCTGCTAACAGTAGCTCATCATTTACTGATGGGTCTTCTTCCGTGGCAATCAGCAACAGCAGCAAAGAGAAGAAGAAGGCTGGCAAAAGGAACAAAGGTGCGTTAAGGCTATCGACTGATCCACAAAGTGTGGCTGCTAGAGAAAGGAGGCATCGAATCAGCGATCGTTTCAAGATCTTGCAGAGCATGGTTCCTGGAGGAACTAAGATGGACACCGTCTCCATGCTCGATGAAGCTATTCATTATGTAAAGTTCCTGAAAACTCAGATATGGCTTCACCAAGCCATGATCAACTGCGTAGATGATGACTCATCTCTATTTTTTCCAAG
This sequence comes from Durio zibethinus, assembly GCF_047325235.1. Classification (NCBI taxonomy): domain Eukaryota; kingdom Viridiplantae; phylum Streptophyta; class Magnoliopsida; order Malvales; family Malvaceae; genus Durio; species Durio zibethinus. Next base: position 9,784,150 of record NC_143162.1, on the reverse strand, counting down.
CTCTTTTCCTGTTCAAGGAAATATTTACCCATCAAACACTAACCTAAACCCTGCAGCAGTGCAACCATCACAGCTGCTGCCATTGCCGGCTTCTTGCTTCCAAGGTGACCAACGAACCATGCCTTATGATGTATAAATGAAAAATCAGTAAGGTTCTCGATTGTGTACGGTTTGTTGTAAGGCAATATTTCTCTCGTTTTATTGTCGTCTAGAAATAGAATATTACGGAAGAATTTGATCAAGGGGTTGTATGAGTATGATCAAATCTTGTAACAATGTCTATTAATGTAGCCGGAATCAAGGAGGAGTCTGCTTTTCATGTTCTGTTCTTCATTGAACTTCCAATATCTAGTTTTTGGCTGTTTATATCAATAATAGTTCTTCCGCCGTGAAATAATACCCTTCCCTTGTCCTCGAGCAAGAACATATAATTTATCTATGTTATAAGCAAAAAAAAATCATTTCTCATTTCTTGAGCTTTAAATGTTTTTTGAGGATTCCAGAATTTTTTTCCTGATAAACATGAACAGGAACACATATTCTCATTCTCAAGGACAAAATTATATAATAGTAAAAGAGAAAAGTTGCACATGCAATACTGCGCACGTACACATCCCAATTTGTATATAATTATAGTATTGATTATTATATATGATTTTATATTAATGTTTACATATTAGTATTTGGGGAACCCCAATAAATCTATGGATATCAATATTAAGAATTTCATTTATTGTCTTTAATTATTCCTTTTGCAAATACTTTTTGATCGAATATTTAAATTAAGGGAGGAAATTTGAATTTGAAACAATCTTTTTAAAAATAAAGTAGACCACGTTTTTTAATACTTATTAGTATTATGATTATCTAAAAGGAACAAAAAGTTCAAATTACTTAAGATCTTGCTTTGGAGGCAATAACATGGGAATTATTAGCCTACATTTTGGTTCAATTAGGTTCACGTACCTTATAAAATTCACCATATACTCTTAATATGGAGTGCTCATGATTTATCGAAAAACTTTCCCTTACAATTTTTTTGGCACATAAACTTTCCCTTACATTAGTTAATCTTTAAAATCCATTGTTCAAGTAGACATATAAAAGCCAATTGGCCTACTTTTGATTTGGTCTAGATTGTTGGTCTTGGGAGGCAGTGCAAGCTTTGCCAGTCCAATCAACCCCTTTTTGGTGCTTTTATAAATTGTATCTTTGTATTTTCTTTCTCAAACCATTTAATATTGAGGCTGAAAAAAAAAAAAAAAAAGGTGGTCAAATTAGAAAAAAAAAATCCCTTGCCCACTGGTTAGAATTTCCTGTAAAGCTAAGAAATTAAAATTTTAGATTCTCACACTTTAACCCTTTTGTACAAATAATAATAAAAAAAAACCCCTAACTATAATAAAAAATTATTCAAATTCTTATTTTTTATTATAATTAATCAGTCTCTCAAACTTCTATTTGTATCCAATTAAGTTTTTATAGAAGTTAAAATGGGTAATTTTTTACCAACTAAAATAAAATTTCATTTGATATCAATAAAATATAAAATTTATTATATGATATAATTAATATATGTAAAAATAAATAAAATAATTTTTTTCTTTTTTCTATTTTTTCTCTTTACCGTCTCTTTCTAAGATTCTTTTAGGGGTTTAATTGATTATAATTCAGGGGTTTGATTGATTAAAATTTACAAAGTAATTAGATTTCATCCGTTTAAAAGTACAATTGAGTTGAAATAGAAAAATTAAGAATTTGATTGATCATAATAAAATAATAAAAACTTAAATAATTATTAAATTATAATTAAAAAACATTTTAACCCTTTAACCTAAAAAAAAAAAAAAGACAACTAAGACATGCATGGATGATTTAATAACTGACTAGGTTTATTACACAACCTATTAGTGGATTTATACAGGCTTCCTTTTTTTGATATTTTTACTTTTTATTTTTTGTTTCCTTAATAAAAAGTGAAAAGAAAAAAAATTGAAAATAAAATAAAACTAGGGGTTAGTGTTTTTGTTTTTTTGTTTTTTACTTTTTTTTTAATAAAAATTGTGAAGTAAAATATAAAATAAAAACAAGAAACAAATAATGAAAAGTACAAGCATCAACTAAACGGAATTATAGGTTTTTTTTTTTTTTTTGTTACATTCATCCTTAATAAGTTATCCAAATTTTTCAAGAGATTTTGAGTGATAATTTTATATTATATATTTTGGCAAGTAACATTTTGGAATTTGTTAATAGAAAATGTGTTGTTCCGTTGAGTCTGTTGTCACAATGAGAAGTTGTTTATTACATGTCCTGTAATGGAACTCTTAGAGTTTAGCCCACATTTCAAACAGCGATGGACTTTGATAAAAATGTCTCAATCGGACAGCATAATATCATAGAAATTAATGGGTCAAAAGTTGAAGCTGAATTTGAACATGAAAAGGCCCAACATTCCATTTGTCGGGTCATGAGCGACAACGTTCGGCCTATCAAGAACAAAGAAAAGTTTTTTAGGCGCGAATGGTGTCGGACTAAGCAACGGAAGGGAAATAGGACGCTGTTTTTAGGTGCATAGACGGATTCATGGCCTTCGATATATGCACATAAAGAGAATGGCAAATTGGCATAACCTGAAACCTGTTAGTGTTATTGGCATTCAGGTACTGGTTTTGAAAATTCTGATCTCTATTGTGCTTAAATTTTCTGATTAGCTTTATCATCTGCGAGTCTTTACGTGTTTGGAGAAATTCCTGAACGAAAATTAGCGTTATGTCATGTTGTGCATTTGCTTGTGATGGAAGTTAATCAGCAGGATAAGAAGAGCTGTGAATGTGAGTATATTAAGAGGAAAGTTGCTTTGAATTATTTACTTTGGATCCTAAAGAAATTACATGTTCATTTCTCATCACCCCCTTTCCAGGGTTGATTCTTTCTGTATCTATATACAAAACAAACAAACAAACAAACAAAGCAAAAAATGAAGGGTCTAAGGAGAAAACGAAGAAGAGGTGGAAGAAGAAGGAGATAAAGATGGTGAATCATAGCAGGTACAACTTAGGTCATGAATTGCCTTCTTCCTGGTTTTGTCAAGTTTGGAGCAAAACACACAATATCTCCCGCGAAATTCTTCAGTTTTTTCCTTGCTTTCTTCATCATCATTTTCTGTGTTGTCCTCTTCAAGATTTTCATCTGCCTCAACCTTTGCATCATCAGGACGTGTGTAAGTCAGACCCACCTTTGGAAGGATTGCCGCAAGGATTTTATCAACATTGTCATCTACCCATTTGCTTGCTCTCTTCCAAAATACAAATACCGCTGCTCCTACACCAAACCCCACTCCAATGAATATGAATTGCCAATCAAGTTCATCTGTTGTTCGAAATTCCGGTACTGTATGTGGTGCCTGTGAAGGTACGATTGCACATTTTACATTGAGAGGAGGGCCACATAGACCTGTGTTGTTCTCAAATGAAGCTTCTGAAAATGATTGAAGCTGGGTACTCTTTGGGACCATTCCCACTAGCTTATTGTTTGAGACATTTAGAAATGCAAGGAAATTGAGGTTTCCCAGCTGGAAAGGGATCTCACCATGAAAGTTGTTACTTGAGAGGTCCAAGGACTCAAGTTGTCTCAGGTCTCCTAAAAATGATGGGATTGACCCTGTGAAAGCATTATGCGAAAGGTTAAGGACATAAAGTGCTTTGAATGATCCGATCACTTCTGGTATTGGCCCTTCAAAGTTGTTGCATGAAATGTCAATGGAGGTGAACACTGTTAGGATCTTGAGCAGCTCCAACTCTAAGCCTTTCATGGTAACTGTTATTGCATCCTTATAGTAATATGGATTGAGTTGTAGGATTTCAAACTGAAGATGTTTGAGCTTTGATTGCGCTTCATCTTCGACAGTCTGCATGGCCTTCCAGGTCAACAAGCATGTGTAATGCAGTCTACCACTAAAACTGTTGGAAGCTAAGTCAACAATCTGAAGCACAGGCCAGGGGCTTTTCTCAGGACAATGAATGTTCCCATTAAATTTATTGGCTCGTAAGACAAGGACACGCAACCTGGATATATTCTTCAAATGACATGGGAACGTATCATTGATCTGATTGTTTCCAAGGTCTAAAACCTCCAGCATTTTGCAGTTGGCCAAGGATTTTGGAACCTTTCCTTGCAGCAAATTTCGATTTAGATCTAGAGTTTGCAACCCACAGTCTTGCGGAAATGTATCAGAAATGACACCACTGAGATTGTTTCTCCTTAGATTCAGCACCCCAAGAGACATACTGAAATGTGTCAGGCATTCAGGAATTCCACCACTCAGGGAATTATTAGACAGATCAAGTACTTGAAGATATGTACTGTTGCATATTGAACTGGGGATACTCCCTTGAAAATTATTACTTGAGAGAGAGAAGAAATAAGCGAAATTTAGGTAGTCTCCAATCTCAGCTGGTAAATCAGAGCTGAAATTGTTGTTTGAGTAATCCAGATAGGTGGCATCTTGCGGAAAAAATGAAATTTTCCCTTGCAACTGGTTGCCATGAAGGTCAAGAACAGTAAGAGTAGAAGTTATATTCTGCAAAGGTCCTTCGAATTCTACAAGAAAGTTCTGAGAAAGATTTAGGTGAAGAAGACCTCTGGCTTCCCAAATCCATTTGGGTATTTCCCCATGGATATTGTTGTTTGAAAGGTCTAGATAGACTAATCTATTCTGATCTTTCAAGAAATCAGGGAATTTCATTAAGTTGCAAGAAGCCAACTTCAATGTGGTAATGTTGGGGAAGGAAGGGAAGGAAGGCAAGGAAGGATTAATAGCACTGTCATTAATAGACAACCGGTTATGGGAGAGATCAAGACTGGAAAGATTTCTCAGGTTCTGAATGGCACTCAGCGGTATAAAGCCACTGAAGTTGTTTGAAGCAAGCGACAGTATCTTGAGACTTTGAAGTTCAAATACAGACTCCGGAAGTGGCCCTTGTAACTTATTGCTACTAAGATCAAGAGTATCTAGTAAATAGGCCTCACCATGGAGGTCACCAAGCCGGAGGTTACCACCGAATTGATTTTGTGAAAGAAGAATTTTCTGCAGTGAAGGAATGCGGAATAAAGTTGTTGGGATTGTTCCACTGAATTTGTTGTTTCGCAAGTCAATACTTACTAGCTTAGAAAGCCCTGACCAATCGGTGGACTGAATTGTGCCATTTAACTGATTATGAGCAAGGTTTTGCTGTGTAAGATTTCTTGATGATGAGAATGATGGCATTGGACCAGAAAAATTGTTGGATGAAAAATCCAGATAGACAAGGTTTGTAAGTTTCAGGATTGAATCTGGTATTGGTCCAGTGAAATTGCAACGTGCAAGCTCTATCCTTGTCAATTGCCCAAGGTTACCAATAGATTCTGGTACTTGTCCCCCAAATTTTGTGTCACTAAGTACCAAGGTCTGAAGAGATGCATTCAGAGAAAAGTTTCGAAACGAACCTGAGAGCAATTTGTTGCTTGACAAATCAAGAATCTGTAATGTAGGTGCTTGGAGGATTTCTTCTGGGAGTCTTCCACGCAGTCTAGTAGTAGTAAGACGAAGGGAAGTTAAATTTAAGAATTCTGCAAAGAATTTTGGAAGTGGAGCAGACAAGTTGTTGTTGTCCAAGCGGATTACTGTGAGAGACCGAAGCTTCGAAAAGGAAGAATCTATAGGTCCTGAAAGATTACAGTTGGACATGCTCAACACTTCCAAACTGGTCAGTGAGGACAAGGCCTGACACCACTCATTTCCTCTTGCTGATATATATACGCCATCAAGATGGAGAAATCTTAGCCTCGGGAGATTTTGAACGAGCGTCTTTAGGTTTGGCTTCTCAAGTTTCAAGGGTCTTCCAAGTAATAAACTTACAGATAAGTCCAGAGTAACCAACCTTGTCATGCTTGAAATCTCAGCTGGAATTTGACCTTTAAATCCTGCGTTTGACAAATTAAGATAACTCAAATTTGCAAACTTGTCAAACCCTGAAGGAAAAGCTGAGCTGAGTCTGTTGTAAGACAAATCGAGTCGCTGCAGATGCTTAAGACTGAATAGACTACTTGAATTCTCAATTGCACCTGAAATTGATTGGTTGCTCAAGTTAAGGCCGATAACCCGACCACCTTCATCGCAGCTTACACCATCCCAAGAACAGCAATCCGTGGTGTGATTCCACTTCACCAGCTTTCCTAATGAAGTAGAATTGAGGCTTCTTTTCAATTTGAGCAACAACTGTCTCTGATCGCTTTGACATTGGGCAGAAACGCAAACTACATTGATGCTAATGAAAACTGCTATAAAAGAATTCAAGAAAATCCATGAAAAGAGTGAAATCCTCATTAGTAACGGTAACGAGAGTATTCCATACAACTAAGAATTATGAAGAAGATAGCAATGGGAGTAGGTTGAGGAGGGGAAAGACGGAGTGGGAGGGGCAGCGAATCGAATGGTGAGCAAAGAAAGAACCGCCAAAGGTAAACCGCGTACTTTGTGTGTTGTTGTTAGTTTTAGTTGTATGCATAAGACGCGTTTTTTGGTCGGCTTTTCTTTTCCATTATTTTGTTGGAGACTTTGACTAAAGGCTGGTAGCTTCTTTATGTTTGAAGTTTTCGCCGACTTGGAGAAATCAAACCGAACGCTTGATAGCCTTTGATGCAAAGCTCCTGGCCACCCTTAAATTAATATAATGTGACCTACTATGTTCCAATTAGGTTTTTTATTACATCTCATCAATGTAACATAATAATATAATATGAATAATATAAAATATAAAAATAATATAATTTAAAATTTTAATAATAAATTTATATTAATTTAATAAATTAAAAGATATATTTTATATTTTTATATTAATACAAATCATAACATATAATTTTTATGTAAAATATAATATAAAATACATAAATTTTAATGTTTTATAAGAATATATATTACCATTTAATTGCTATGTTGTCAAATACTGTTGCCACGAGGAAACGATTTGGCTTTTATTTTGTACTGATTGATTAGTATTCAATAATTGATGCTTCAGTCTTCGATGATTGCCAACTAATCTTAACATTTTTTTTTATTAATTCTATTTTGAAAGAGGGGAAACAAAATTTAAAGCGGATTTTGGGATAGTCAAAGTAACCAAATACTATTTTCAGGCTTCACTCATTTTCGCACATAATGGTGCGAAAAGAGCTATCCGATTGTTAAAATTTTCAGCCCTTAGATGAATTAAACATGATATGAATAATTAATACGAATATAATATAAATATTTAAATGATATAAATAATTAAAACATAAATATGATATATTTATTACATATGTTGCATGTCACGTGATATGATAAATATATTTTAATTTATTTTAAAAATGAGTAATATGATATAATACAACACAATTAATATAATTATATATAATTAACATGATTAAATACGATTAAAATTAAAATATTTAATTAATAATTTAATATTAAATCAAAATGATAATATAATAAAATATTATACGTGTTACAAACATGTTATTTATACGTGTTTATACAATAACACGACTAAAATATGATTAATTAATTAATTAATTATATCTTAAATGTATAATACATTTAAAACATGACACGTGTAACATTATGTACTAAAGTATCGATACAATTAAGATATGAAATACGATTATAAAAAATATATATACGATTTATTACGTGTTATTTTTGTATTATATTATCGTATCGTATCTAAAAGTGTTAAGTTTAGTTGTGACCATGCCTAATTATCCTATTTATTAATTTTACTCATTTGGATGCCACATAGCACTTAATAAGTTTTTCATTTTTTTATTTGTTGTTTTTTTTTTTTAATTTTCTTTATCTTTTTATCTTTTTTTTAATTTTTAATTTTTCATATTAAATAAATATTTTTAATTTCATTTTTTTATTTTTTGTATGGAATTAATTTGATTTTTTTTTATTAAAAATTCTTTTAGTACTTTTTTTTAATTAAATAATTTTGTAAGAAAATAATATTAATAATTTTTTTTTCGATCCTTTGCTTCTTTTAATTTTATTTTTTTTTAGTTTTGTTTTTTTAAATCTATAAATAAATTTTTAAAAAAACGAGGCTGATGTAAGTGTTCATGGGGTATCTCCATTTGGTTTTCTTTTCTTTTTTTTTTTTTGTCATTCCTTTTTTTTACTTATTTTAATTAGATTAATTTTGTAAAAAACAAGTTAATATAGATAAAGATGATAAAACAATGCATATCATTTGAATTTCAATTCTACTTGGTCTAATAGGTGTACTTTTTTTAAAAAAATTCAAGACCAAGTCAAGTTTTTCTTTTTGAAAATAAAGGTATGGTTAGAGGTAGATTTAAAGTGTTCTTCCTCATCCAAGATATATATAAAAATATAATTTTTATTTTATATTTTAATTAATATTCATATATATATTATATTAATAAGATTATTATTTAATATCTTAATTTAATAAAAATATTATATTTATATAAGATATAATTTATATTAAAAATTTTTTATGGATATTATACTACATTTAAATCATTTAATTAATTTTGGATTAATGGAAGTCAGATGTGGTTTATAAATTTATGTATAAGATTGGGATTAGCTATACAAAAATAATAATTTGATGCCGAGTCAAAATCAAAGTGGGTTTGAATTATTAAAAAATGGTTAAGACTTGGGATGAGCAAAAATCAACTCGAACTTGACATGTTCTCATTCTTAAATAGAGGTATCAGCATGATATTAGGAATGTTAATTTTATCCATATTCAATAGAGAACCAGATATTTTATCAAAATTGGGATGAATATTAAATTATAAGGATGGATATGTGTATAATTTTAAATTTTTATCAGGTACGAGATGAGGATGAGGATGGAGATAAGTAATACAGCATTAGTTCCATACCTTACATATATTTATATATGTTTAGTAAATAGATTTTTTATTAAATAATATAAATTATTATTTTATATTAATTAAAATTAATATATTTTTATTTTAAAAGTTCATATTAATATATATATTTATAAAAAAATACATAAATATACAAGATTAAAATTAAAAAAAAAACTTTGATTTTTATTTTTTTTTAAAACTATAGGTATGGAGATTATCCATACTCATTAAATATCAACAAAGATAAAATGAGGATAAATTTAAAATACCTATTGGGTATGGATACGATGATGGATATATTATAAAATTTCAAAGATAAGGATGAAAATATTATACTTGCCTCAAACCCTATCCATTGACATCCCAAAGTGATACTTTCATTTGGTTTTTTTTTTTCGCTTGTATATATATATATATATATATATATATAATTTTTTTTTCATTACCTATTTTAGCATTTCTTACTTATATTTCTAAAGATAAATAATGAGCAATTAAAGTGTCAATGTAGCATCTTGATTTGGGTTTTTTTTTTTTTTTTTACATTTTTTAATGAGACAAATTTAGTAAGAAATGAGATCAATAAAGGTTATAATGGTAAAATAACTCATCTTCAAAGAATTTTGACTTGTCGACTCAATAAAATAATTATTTTAAAATAAAATTGGTTTAGTGTAGGGTAACTTTCCCTTTTGAAAATCAAAGTTAAATCAGAGATGGATTTAGAATGTTCCATCTCATCCCCTTCACAAGTATATATAAGAATATATGTTATGTATTTAATTTTATATTTATATATATGTATTATATTAATATAATTATTATTTAATACCTTAATTTGATAAAATATTATATTTATATATAATTAAAAACATAATTTATATTAATAATAATATTTTTCATAAATATTATATTATTAAATTTTGTTATCAAGTTGAATTGAATGCGAGTTATACATCTATATATATGTTTGGCAAGGATTAAATGTAAAAAAAAATAATAAGATGTTAAGTCTATAGATGGTAATGGATTTGGGTGGATTTTTGTTTGCTTCAAACCACACTTAACTTTATGCCTATAATACCCAAACCCGATCCAACAAATTTTTTTAAATTTTTTTAATACCCAAACTAACCCAACATTATATAAAATTTTACTCGATCTGACATGACATAAAATTAATAAAATATTTTTTAATGTAAATATAAAAATAAATAAATAAATATAAAATTAAAATTAAATAATTAATTAAAAATATTTTTTATATATATCAAGACAGATTGACTTAAAACTTAATCTCAATATTTTGTTACTATTATTCGACCTAACTTAAAATTTAATTTTAAAAAAATAATAATTGACTTTATGGATCGGATTAAAATTTGTCAAGGATGGATTGGGTTACCATCCCTAGTCAAGTCAAAGTTGTGACAAGTATAAACTCACCTTATTTGATCCATTGCCATTGTTGACTGTATATATCCACTTGGCACCCCTATTTTGCTTTCTTTCCTTTTCTTCCTTTTTTTTTTTTTTTTTTTGACCTTTTTGAAGTTTGAGTTTTTAATTATTTATTTTAATATATTTGAACTATATTTGTTAAAATAAATTTGAAAGAAAAAATATGAATTTGATTTATTATATAAATTAATAGAATGAATATATATTACCTATAAATTAATTGATAAATTTTTGTTAATATTATTTTTATTAAAACATTATAAATCAAATTATAATTATTGATTTATTAAATTTATCAAGAACATTACTAACTATAAATAAAAAAAATTTAGACCCCCAATAACGTACTAGCATATTACTATTTCTATTTTAAAATAACAAAAGAACCAAATATTGAAAGGAACAACTCAACTAGAAAACAGGCAATTAAAGAAAGTTGACATTACTAGGACAATTCGACATGATCTGATCGTCACACTCTTCTGTTTGAAAGTGAGAAATGTTGAAAATTCGACTAACAATGTGAAACTATGAGGTGAAAAAAATTGACTAAGTCGCAAATCTGTTGGGTTTTAATTCATCATGGATTTTGAGACCTTATTAGAGTGGAACATAGATTTTGTCCAAACTCAATTATTTAATTTTTTTTTTACTAAAATCGAATTTACTTCTCAAAAAATGGTCTATAATAATGCTTTCCTAGAAATATTTTTCTTTTAATAAATTCTGTTCTTATTTGATTTGAGATCGAGAATAGTAGCACATGACTTTTCAACAGTAACATCGCATTAAAAAATGGTCTCTAATTACTGTAGAGGAAACAGCTGCCGCGAGATGAACACTAGCTCGCCATCCTAACCCCACAAAGAAAACTAACGAAAATAAATGGATAAAGTTAAAAAAAAAAAAAAAAAGGTAAGCACAAAGAAGTGAGTAAACAATGTTAAAAATGGGCCAAAACATTTGTTTATCATTTAATAAGACAAGGAAACGACTAATTTGTTTGAAGATGGGTCCCCTTTTTCTTGGGTTCACATAGAGTTCAGAGATAATGGAAAATGTAAACATTTTCTGCCCGGTCAGGCCCATCGTCGGCCCCACATTTTCCAGGGTTGCGTCGGAGTTTGGACCTCCTCCAATAAATTTGAGCAAGTGTCATTGCCCGTTAGGTTTTAGATGTTACGTTCACAACGGTTCTTTTTGACTTTGAGTCCTTGGACTCTTGGAGTTACATGCTCCAAATCAAACCAGGTTCTGTGGCGGCTTTAAATGTTTTTCCATTCATAATTTGGTTTTCGGCCGAAAAATTCATAATTTGGTTTGGGTGTATTTTTCTTTTTTTGGGTAAATATGTGATTTTGGATTATGTTAGCAAAGCCTACGAGTAATGCAACGAACAAGCCAAGGAGGGGAGGAAAGTGCATTTGTAGTTTCAAAATTTTTATTCGGATTTAATTTTCATTTTTAATATTCAAATTATTCTAAAATCTAAAAATTTTTGTAAAAGGGAAATTATAAGTCAAGGTAATGAATTTGAAATTATTTAGATATATTTAATTTTTTATTAAAAAACTTTTAATTTCATTTTTAATAGGATTTAATTTTAGATTTTTTTTATCAACATTTACTTTATGAATATTATTTCGATGGGATTGTAACGGCTATTGATAACAGATACAAGAAAGTTGAGAATCGTACCAAAAAATTCAAGCGGCAGATTAATGGTGGAAAAGGACTCTTTAATGGGGAAGATAGTGGAGGCTCGGTAAAGTTCCACGGAGTCTTCTAAGAAAATGACTTCTATGTTCATATTTCAACTGCCCTATGAGAACAAATGCCCTTCCTTTCTAAGAATTAATGCTCAACCAAGATCGGCGTTTCTTCACACCTACTAGACTGGCTGGTCCTAATACATGTGAAATACTTCCGTCTTTCTGGTGAAATACATGTGAAACTTGATGTTCCCCTCTTTGTTCTGTAGTTTTCTTGAATCTTAAGCTGTTTTCTTCAACAATGTTATAATTTTGCCCCCACTAACATAAATTCTGCATGGGTCCTTGGATAAAGCGTCTTTATTATGGCACCGATTGCTGCAATATATTCTGCAAGACAAGCATGATCAGCGGAACGGCAGAAGAAAATTGCTAGCCATGCCACTATCACTATTACAAGGGTTGGTTTAATGTCCATATCAGAGTAGCAGTCCATTTTCTGGGCTTTTCCACGTCTTGGCGGAACCCTGAATTAATTCCATAGACCTTTTGGCACTTGCTATATCTTAAATTATTGACTTCGCACTCTTTCTTGCTATGCTTAAGACTATACTTATTAGAGGAGTACATCCTCCGTTAAATGACCTTATCGGACTACTGCATGGTATTGGTATGATAATTCAAGAGTTAAATAGGATGAACCAACAATGAAATGGTAGCTTAGTGTTACTCGGTTTCAAGACTGAAGATCTCGAATTATAACCCCAATTATAGCCTTAAAAATTAAAAAATGGATGAATCCAGATTTTGAATTGCCTAGCTGTGTTAGAAATTTAACAATTCAAATAATTTAGATCATGGCAAATCATATGTAAATGCTTGAAATTCTGGTAAGTTGTTTGCTGAAATAAATACCATATAAAAGCACATTGATATGAGAGCATGGCATTGCCATCGGGAAGATGCATTCCTTCAGCCTTATACTGAAATAGTCAGAGGTGCCGAGATAAAGTCACTCGCTAATCTTTATTACTCTTGCACTGCATTAGAGTAAATAAACTAAGGAACAAAAAAGTTCAATTAGTCTTCCGCTTCGTGGCCTAGCGGTCACGTAAGCTTTTAGGAAAACATAAAGTCTTGATTTTGAACCAAGCTTTCCCCCTCCCCTTTGTAATAGGACTTTAGCCCCCTTTGAAACCAAAAAAAGAAAAAAAAAAAGTTTAATTAGGATTTTGATCGGGAAAGGTGTAACGTATGGAAATCAGGACAATATATTGGAAAAGCAATACTGTTACTTGCTAATGCAAAATTTACAAGCGAGACTACTACTTCTGTGTTTACTACAACAGAGTTTAATTTGATACTCCACCATTGCAATAATGTCCCTTCTGAAATCTATCAGCCCTTCTTCCCTTATCGCGTGGAGGAAAAATCTGTGCTACACTTTAAGCAAAAGTTTCATCTTATGATTATGGGTTCTCTGAATAAAAGTTATTTCGGATTTGACATAGCGCAAAATAGATGTCAGTTTTTCACAGCGGAGAGGCGATAAGGTTCTGGTGAATGGTCCAATCTAAGTCCTTGGAATCAGTAATCATTTTTATTATGTAGTAAACCTTCAAACAAAACACAAACAGGTGAAACTGATTATTATCAGGCATGTATTAGATTAACTTTTAGCTTCTGTCACAAGTGTCATACTGGATAAGTTGTCCAACTGATGAGCGTTCTGTCATTAATGCAATCGTGAAAGGATGATCAGCTAGTGGAGGCATCTTTTATTTGCCTAAAACCGACAGAATGCTAGCCTCGAACAAAACTTAGCTCGAACGCAACCCATTTCTTTTGGAATAATTCAATTTGTTCCAAAAGAACCAGGACAAAACTTTTACAAGGAAACCAAAGGGTGGAAAGAGAAGCAGCAAAAAAAAAAACATATAGGTGAAACAGAAGCCAGAAACTGGAAAATACAATAAAGGAGATATCTAAATTCTTTTCACTCAATTCCTGCAATTGTTGCTAGAGCCTCCTCCTCTGTTCCGGTTAGCTCTCCTCCCCTGCTTTCTGACTTCAAGAACCAGCCAAGGTAGAAGCGTGATAAAAGCACGATCAATGCGCTTAATATACCATATCCTCCTTCTCTTCCAAAAGATTAGTGGTGTAATGACAATTCAAAACCCAAAGAAAAAAACCTGTCTCAGCAGCTATAAAATTCCAGTCGATGTGGCTCCTAGTCCCACAATCGGAACAGCTGTCTTTAGTAGCTGGTGGCAATTGCCATTCTGTGTTTAAACGAGGTCCACATAATCCAGCATTGTTTTCAAAAGAAGCTTCTGAAAATGATTGAAGCTGGGTAGTCGTTGGGATCCTTACCAGTAACTTATTGTTTGAGACATTTAGAAATGCAAGGAAATTGAGGTTTACCAGCTGGAGAGGGATCTCACCATGAAAGTTGTTACTTGAGAGGTCCAAGGACTCAAGTTGTCTCAGGTTTCCTAAAAATAATGGGATTGACCCTGTGAAAGCATTATGAGAAAGGTTAAGGAAATAAAGTGCTTTGAATGTTCCGATCCCTTCTGGTATTGGCCCTTCAAAGTTGTTGCATGAAATGTCAATGGAGGTGAACACTGTTAGGATCTTGAGCAGCTCCAACTCTAAGCCTTTGATGGTAACTGTTATTGCATCCTGATAGTAATATGGATTGAGTTGTAGGATTTCAAACTGAAGATGTTTGAGCTTTGATTGCGCTTCATCTTCGACAGTCTGCATGGCCTTCCAGGTCAACAAGAATTCTTGATGCAATCTACCACTAAAACTGTTGGAAGCTAAGTCAATAATCTGAAGCATAGGCCAGGGGCTCTTCTCAGGACAATGAATGTTCCCATTAAATTTATTGGCTCGTAAAACAACGACACGCAACCTGGATATACTCTTCAAATGACATGGGAATGTATCATTGATCTGATTGTTTCCAAGGTCTAAGGCCTCCAGCATTTTGCAGTTGGCCAAGGATTTTGGAACCTTTCCTTGCAGTAAGTTTCGATTTAGATCTAGAGTTTGTAACCCACAGTCTTGCGGAAATGTATCGGAAATGACACCACTGAGATTGTTTCTCCTTAGATTCAGCACCCCAAGAGACAAACTGAAATGTGTCAAGTGTTGGGGAACACCACAGCTCTGATACCATTTGTTGAAAAATACCACAGCTCTGATATCATTTGTTGGGTTAAAAACCTTCAATCCAATCACACCAGCGGAAATGAAATCAAACAATAAATCAAACACATAAGAGACAATAATTTAACGTGGTTCGATCCAACTGACCCACATTCACGGATGAGAAACAAGATTCACTAGTTGTAGAGAATTACAAACATACATCATATCATCAATCTCACTCAGCAATCAATACTCATAAGACACTCTCAATCTCCTCTAGTCCTATGAAGTATTCTCAACCCAAACAAACACAAACACAAACCCTTGTGCACCCTTTCAACACAACCAAACACATACCCATATGTTTCCATATATCATATTTATGTGGACCCTCTCAGTCTCCTCTAGTCCACTCATAAACAAACATACACACCCATAAGACGTAGAACCCCAATACTCCTATGGGGTGTCTATCCCACAAAACCCTACAACTCTCTTACATATTTTTCTCATACCTAATCTTGTAGAGACTTCACCTATTTATAACCATACAAACTTGTCCATTAAGAATCTCTCTCCTTTTAGAATTCTTCTCCTGTAAGTCAAACTTGCCTATTAAGAATCTTCTTTCTCTTGGAATTCTTCTTTTGCAAGTCTTCTTGTCCATCAAGCAATATCTGACAAATCTCAAACAAATCTCTAACAAATCAAACAAATCTCTTATGGGATTTGAATCAATATTCTCAACAATCTCCACCTTGACTCAAATTCCATTAATCATCTGCTAGACATGCTTGGCTCCACCTGCAATGGAAGTCTTACAATCATCTTCTCTTGTGTCTTCACGCTTCATACAAACCAATCCTCAATCTTCAAAACTCGAACTCGAACTCTTCTTTTGAATTGAGCTCCTCTAAGCTTACTTCTTCCCATGTCTCAAACCAAGCTCTTCCCATATCTCGAACTGTCAACTCTTCCCATGTCTCGAACCATCGGCTCTTCCCACATCTTAAATCTTCAACTCTTCTCACGTTTTGAACCTTCAGCTCTGATACCACTTGTTGGGGAACACCACAGCTCTGATACCATTTGTTGGGAAACACCATAGCTCTGATTCCATTTGTTTGGCTAAAAACCTCCAATCCAATCACACCAGCAGAAGCGAAATCAAACAACAAATCAAACACACAAGAGACAATAATTTAACGTGGTTCGATCCAACTGACCTACATCCACGGATGAGAAACAAGATTCACTAGTTGTAGAGAATTACAAACATACATCATATCATCAATCTCACTCAGCAATCAATACTCATAAGACACTCTCAATCTCCTCTAGTCCTATGAAGTATTCTCAACCCAAACAAACACAAACACAAACCCTTGTGCACCCTTTCAACACAACCAAACACATACCCATATGTTTTCATACATCATATTTATGTGGACCCTCTCAGTCTCCTCTAGTCCACTCATAAACAAACATACACACCCATAAGACGTAGAACCCCAATACTCTTATGGGGTGTCTATCCCACAAAACCCTACAACTCTCTTACATATTTTTCTCATACCTAATCCTGGAGACTTCACCTATTTATAACCATACAAACTTGCCCATTAAGAATCTCTCTCCTCTTAGAATTCTTCTCCTGTAAGTCAAATTTACCTATTAAAAATCTTCTTTCTCTTGGAATTCTTTTTTTACAAGTCTTTTTGTCCATCAAACAATATCTGACAAATCTCAAACAAATCTTTAACAAATTAAATAAATATCTTACGAGATTTGAGTCAATATTCTCAGCATTCAAGAATTCCCCCACCCAGGGAATTATTAGACAGAGCAAGTACTTGAAGATATATACTGTTGCATATCGACCTAGGGATACTCCCTTGAAAATTATTACTCAAGAGAGAGAAGCAATAAGCGAAATTGTGGTAGTCACCAATCTCAGCTGGTAAATCGGAGCTGAAATTGTTGTTTGAGTAATCCAGAAAGGGGCATATTGCGGAAAAAATGCAATTTTCCCTTGCAACTGGTTACTGTGAAGGTCAAGAACACTAAGAGCAGAAGTTATATTCTGCAAAGGTCCTTGGAATTCTACAAGAATGTCCTAAGAAAGATTTAGGTGAAGAAGACTTCCGGTTTCCCAAATCCAATTGGGTATTTCCCCATGGATATTTTTGTTTGAAAGGTCTAGACAGACTAATCCAGCCTGATTTTTCAAGAAATTAGGGAATTTCATTAAGTTGCAGGAAGCCAACATCAATGAGGTAATGCTGGGGAAGGAAGGTAAGGAAGGACTAGTTGCACTGGCATTAATAGACAAGTGGTTATGGGAGAGATCAAGGCTGGAAAGATTTCTTAGATTCTGAATGGCACTTAGTGGTATAAAGCCACTGAAGTTGTTTGAAGCAAGTGACAGTATCTTGAGACCTTGAAGTTCAAATGCAGACCCTGGAAGTGGCCCTTGTAACTTATTGCTACTAAGATCAAGAGTATCTAGTAAAGAGGCCTCACCATGGAGGTCACCAAGCCGGAGGTTACCACCGAATTGATTTTGTGAAAGAAGAATTTTCTGCAGTGAAGGAATGCGGAATAAAGTTGTTGGGATTGCTCCATTGAATTTGTTGTTTCGTAAGTCAATGATTACTAGCTTAGAAATCCCTGACCAATCAGTGGACTGAATTGTGCCCTTTACCTGATTATGAGCAAGGTTTTGCTGTGTAAGATTTCTTGATGATGAGAACGATGGCATTGGACCAGAAAAATTGTTAGATGAAAAATCCAGATAGACAAGGTGTGTAAGTTTCAGGATTGAATCTGGTGTTGGTCCACTGAAATTGCAACGTGCAAGCTCTATCCTTGTCAATTGCCCAAGGTTACCAATAGATTCTGGTACTTGTCCCCCAAATTTTGTGTCACTAAGCACCAATGTCTGAAGAGATGCATTCAGAGAAAAGTCTCGAAACGAACCTGTGAGTAATTTGTTTTTTGACAAATCAAGAATCTGTAATGTAGGTGCTTGGAGGATTTCTTCTGGAAGTCTTCCATGCCGTCTAGTGGCACTAAGACGAAGGGAAGTTAAATTTAGGATTTCTGCAAAGAATTTTGGTAGTGGAGCAGACAAGTTGTTGTTGTCCAAGGGGATTACTGTGAGAGACCGAAGCTTCGAAAAGGAAGAATCTATGGGTCCTGAAAGATTACAGTTGGACATGCTCAACACTTCCAAACTGGTCAGTGAGGACAAGGCCTGACACCACTCATTTCCTCTTGCTGATATATATACGCCATCAAGATGGAGAAATCTTAGCCTCGTGAGATTTTGAACGAGCGTCTTTAGGTTTGGCTTCTCAACTTTCAAGGGCCTTCTAAGAAATAAACTTACCGATAAGTCCAGAGTAACCAATCTTGTCATGCTTGAAATCTCCGCTGGAATTTGCCCTTTAAAGCCAGCATTTGACACATTGAGATAACTCAATTTTGCAAACTTGTCAAACCCTGAAGGAAAAGCTGAGCTGAGTCTGTTGTAAGACAAATCGAGTCGCTGCAGATGCTTAAGACTGAATAGACTACTTGAATTCTCAATTGCACCTGAAATTGATTGGTTGCTCAAGTCAAGGCCGATAACCCTACCACCTTCATCGCAGCTTACACCATCCCAGGAACAGCAATCCGGGGTGTGACACCACTTCACCAGCTTTCCTAATGAAGTAGAATTGAGGCTTCTTTTCAATTCGAGCAACAACTGTCTCTGATCGCTTTAACATTGGGCAGAAATGCAAACTACATTGATGCTAAAGAAAACTGCTATAAAAGAATTCAAGAAAACCCATGAAAAGAGTGAAATCCTCATTAGTAACGGTAACGAGAGATATCCATACAACTAAGAATTATGAAGAAGATAGCAATGGGAGTAGGTTGAGGAGGATGCAGGGCCACAAGCATAAGCTTTTGGCATATCCTGATCGAATGGTGGCCGACCAAAGACCTAACGTTTTGGCAAGGACGGCAACCAAAAATGCAGAATGAGGAAAGTAGAAAGAAGAAGAGAAAGAAGCAGGGAGAGAGGCAGAGAATGGAATGGTGAGCAAAGAAAGTTCCGTCAAAGGTGAACCGCGTACTTTGTGTGTTGTTGTTAGTTCTAGCTATATGTATAAGACACGTCTTTTGGTCGGCTTTTCTGAAGTATAATTTTGTTGAACACTTTGGCTGAAGGCCGGTAGCTTCTTATGTTGAAAGTTCTAGCCACCTTGGAAAAATCAAACCGAAGACTTGATTCTTGTCGATGCAAAGCTTCTGGCCACTCGTAACTTAATATAAGCAGACCAACAGCATTCCCATTAGGCTTCTTATTCTACCGTTGTCAAGAGGAATTGAGGATTTGGCTTTTATTTTTTTACTGATTGATTAGCAATAATAATTGATGATTCAGTGTTTACTGATTTCCGACTCATCTAAACACAATGTTTTATTAATTCTATTTCGAAACAAGGGAAACAAAATTTAAAGCGGATTTTGGGAAAATCAAAGTAAGCAAATACTATCAGTTTCCGGCTTCACTCATTTTCGCACATAATGGTGCGAAAAGAATTAACCAATTGTGAAAATTTTCAGGCCGTGACCGGGCCTGACTATCCTGGTTTTAATATAACAGAAGAACCAAATATTGAAAGGAACAACTCAACCAGAAGACATGCAATTAAATAAAGGTTCTTGGATTCAACAAAATGAAAGAGAAAGAAAAGGATTTAGAATCTTGTTTGGTTCATCTCCGCTAGCCAGGCTACAAAATTCTCGTAGGATTAAACAAATGTTGTAATAAAATTACTGCCACCTGTTAAAAAGATGTTGACATTACTACTACTATTCGACACTATCTGGTCGTCAAAGTCTTCTGTTTGAAAGTGAGAAATGTTGAAAACTGACAATGTGAAACCATGCGGTGAAAAACATTGACGAAGCAACAAGTCTCTGTTGGGTTTTAATGGATCATGGATGTTGAGACCTTATTGATCTGGAACATAAATTTTGTCCAAATTCAATTATGTAATTTTTATGACAAAAATCGAACTTACTTCCCCAAAAATACTCTAATAATGATTTCCTAGAAATATTTTTATTTTTAATAAATTTTGTTTTTATTTGATTTGAGATCAAATATACTAGCACGTGACCTTTGAACAGCAATCTCACATTAAAAAATGGTCTGTAAATACTGTAGAGGAAACAACTGCCGCCGGATGAAAACTTGCCTCGCCGTCCTGATTAGAGGTGTAAACGAGTCGAGTCGAAAAGTTTGAGTTCGAGCTTGAATTCGACTCACAACTCAGAGCTTGATATTTGATTCGAGCTCAATCGAGATTTATTTTTTAAATTCGAATTCGATTCGTGATCGAATTCAAGTTACTCGTGCTCGCTCAATTAAGTTCGATTAATATGTAAAAATAAATTCAATTCGTATATTCGACAAGAGTTTGATTATTCATGTTCGAATTCGAACTCGGACTCGAAATATTTTATTAATTAAAATAATAAAAATATATTTAAATATAAAAGCTCGATTAAGCTCGCGAGTTATTCGAGTCAGATATAAGAATACTCAAATTCGACTCGATCGATAAATCGAGCTACTCGAACTCGAACTCGACTCGATAATAATCGAATTGAATTCGAATTTTTTTCGAATCAAATTCGAATAATTTGTGAGTACTAATATATCATTTATATCCTTAATTTTAATCACATAAAGAAAACTAGGGAAAATATATGGATAAAGTAAAAAACTAAAACATAAAAAGGAGGTCAGCAAAAGAATTAAGAAAACAACATTAAAAATGGGAGACGAGGACAAAACATTTATTTAGTTATCATTTATTTATTTATCATTTAATATGAAACGACTAATTTGTTTAGAAGCCCTTTTTCCAGGGTTCACATACACAAGAGTCTATAGAGAGTGGAAAATCGAAACATATTCTGGCCCTTTCCCATCGTTAGCCCCACGTGTTGTGAGGCAAAAAAACGTCCATTTAATTAAATAGTTAAATGCAGAAGAAAACTAAACAATTAATCAAAGACAATAATTTAACGAAATTTAATTTATTTAATTTATGTTTAAGGCTAAAAAAATTTATTAATTATAAAAAATTATAAATATACAAATTATATAATAAACACTCATCATTAATATTCTTAAATTTTTTTATTCTCCTCTAATATTATAAAATATTTTTAATCTACATAAATATATATAGCTTACAATATTTATGTGGATTTTTTAATCTTTCTCTAGTATATTTAAATATACATATTCATAAAAATACTTTCAATCTTTGATTTATATCCAATAAAATATTATAATTTTCTTATATCTTTGTTTTAATATCTAATTTTATGAAAATTTCATTTATTTATAAGTATATTAAATTATCTATAAGTAATTCTTTTCTTCTAAATTTTTTTTACAAATTTTTTTTATCAATGAAGTAATATTTTAGCAACCTCAAATAAATTTATTATTCCCTTCGTTTTAAAATATTTGTTATGTATTGACTTTTATGGAATTAAAAAAAAAACTTTGATATTAATGGGATTAATATTAAAATTTTAAATTTTTTTATAAAATTAAAGTTTCAAAATTTTTAATGTCAAAAAATAAAAAATCATAAAAAAATAATTTTAAAATATAAAAAATAAAAAATAAAAATTTTAAATATTAAAAAAACATAATTTTGAAATATTAAAAAAACGGGGACAAAACAAAAGACTATGAAATTTAAGTGACTATTTCCATCACATTTTCCGGGTTGTATTGGAGTTGGACCTCCTCCAATAAATTTTAGCAAGTGTCACTACGATTTGGGTTTTAGATGTTACGACTATAGCAGGTCTTTTTGACTTGGAGTCCTTGGACCCTTGGAGTTATAGCAGGTCTTTTTGACTTGGAGTCCTTGGACCCTTGGAGTTATATGCTCCAAATCAAACCTGGCGCCCTGGAGGATTTAAATGTTTTCCCATTCATAATTTGATTTTTGGCCCAAAAAATTCATAATTCGGTTTGGGTTTTTTTGGGTATATATGATTTTGGATTCTATTAGCAAAGCCTAGAAATAAGGCAACGAATAAGGTAATGAGGGGAAAAAAGGAAAAATGCATTTATAGTTTGAAATTTTTTCATTTGAATTTTATTTTGATTTTAATATTTAAATTACTCCATGAAAATCTCGAACTTTTATAAAAGAAGAATTATAAATCAAGATAATGGATTTGAAATTATTTAGATATATTTCAATTTTTGTTAAAAAAATTTTTAGTTTTATTTTTAATAGGATTTAATTTTTGATTTTTTTAATCAAAATTTGCTTTATGAATAGTATTTTGATGGGATTGTACCAGCTATTGATGATAAAAAAGAAGAAAGTTGAGAACCGTACCAAAAAATTCCAGCAGCAGCAGATTGAAGGGGTAGAAGGACTCCTTAATGGGGAAGATAGTGGATTCTCGGTAAAGTTCCATAGAGACTTAAAAGAAAATGACATCTATGTTCAAATTTCAACAGTCCCATGAGAACAAATGCCCTTCCTTTCTAAGAAATAATGCTCAACCAGGGCCGGCGTTTCCTCACACCTATTAGACTGGCTGGTCCTAATACGAGAAAAATATTTGTCTTTCTGGTGAAATACATGTGAAACTTGATGTTCCCCTCTTTGTACTGTAGTTTTCTTGGAACTTAAGCTGTTTTCTTCAACAATGTTATAATTTTGCCCCCACTAACATAAATTCTGCATGGGTCCTTGGATAAAGCGTCTTTATTATGGCACCGATTGCTGCAATATATTCTGCAAGACAAGCATGATCAGAGGAACGGCAGAAGAAAATTGCTAGCCATGCCATTATCACTATTACAAGGGTTGGTTGAATGTCCATATCAGAGTAGCAGTCCATTTTCGGAGCTTTTCCACGTCTTGGCGGAAACCTGAATTAATTCCATAGACCTTTTGGCACTTGCTATATCTTAAATTATTGACTTCGCACTCTTTCTTGCTATGCTTAAGACATACTTATTAGACGAGTACATCGTCCGTTAAATGACCTTATCGGACTACTGCATGGTATTGGTATGATAATTCAAGAGTTAAATAGGATGAACCAACAATGAAATGGTAGCTTAGTGTTACTCGGTTTCAAGACTGAAGATCTCAAATTATAACTCCAATTATAGCCTTAAAAATTAAAAAAAAAAAAGGGTGAATCCAGATTTTGAATTGCCTAACTGGGTTAGAAATTTAACAATTCAAATAATTTAAAGTAATCGTTTAGATCATGGCAAATCATATGTAAATGCTTGAAATTCTGGTAAGCTGCTTGCTGAAATAAATACCATATAAAAGCACATTGGTATGAGGGCATGGCATTGCCATCAGGAAGATGCATTCCTTCAGCCTTACACTGAAATAGTCAGAGGTGCCGAAGATAAAGTCACTCGCGAATCTTTACTACTCTTGCACTGCATTTGAGTAAATAAACTAAAGAACAAAAAAGTTCAATTAGTCTTCCACTTCATGGCCTAGTGGTCACAGAAGCTTTTAGGGAGACAAATGTTTGGTTTCGAACCAAGCTTCCTCCCTCCCCCCTTGTAACAGGGCTTTAGCCCTCCTTGAAACGAAATAAAAAAAAAGTTAAATTAGGATTTTGATCGGGAAAGGTGTAACGTATGGAAATCAGGACAATATATTGGAAAACCAATACTGTTACTTGCTAATGCAAAATTTACAAGCGAGACTACGACTCTGTTTACTACAACAGAGTTTAATTTGATACTCCACCATTGCAATAATGTCCCTCCGAAATCTATCAGCCCCTCTTCCCTTATCGCGTGGAGGAAAAATCTGTGCTACGAACTACTAAAAAAACATTTTAAGCAAAAGTTTCATCTTATGATTATGGGTTCTCTGAATAAAAGTTATTTCGGATTTGACATAGCGCAAAATAGATGTCAGTTTTTCACAGCGGAGAGGCGATAAGGTTCTGGTGAGTGGTCCAATCTAAGTCGTTGGAATCAGTAATCATTTTTATTATGTAGTAAACCCTCAAAAAAACACGAACAGGTGAAACTGATTATTATCTGGCATGTATTAGATTAATTTTTAGCTCCTGTCAAAAGTGTCATATTGGATAAGTTGTCCAACTGATAAGCGGTCTGTCATTAATGCAATCGTGTAAGGATGATCAGCTAGTGGAGGCATCTTTTATTTGCCTAAAACCAACAGAATGCTAGCCTCGAATACAACTTAGCTCGAACGCAACCCATTTCTTTTGGCATAATTCAATTTGTTCCAAAAGAACCAGGATAAAACTTTTACAGGGAAAGCAAAGGGTGGAAAGAGAAGCAGCAAAAAAAAGCATATAGGTGAAACAGAAGCCAGAAACTAGAAAATACAATAAAGGAGATATCTAAAATTCTTTTCACTCAATTCCTGCAATTGTTGCTAGAGCCTCCTCCTCTGGTTCCAGTTAGCTCTCCTCCCATGCTTTCTGACTTCAAGAACCAGCCAAGCTAGAAGCCTAATAAGAGCACGATCAATGCGCTTAAAATACCATATCCTCCATCTCTTCCAAAAGATTAATGGTGTAATGACAATTCCAAACCCAAAGAAAAAACCTGTCTCAGCAGCTATAACATTCCAGTTGATGTGGCTCCCAGTCCCACATTCGGAAGAGTTGTCTTTAGTAGCTGGTGGCAATTGGCATTCTGTGTTTAAAGGAGGTCCACATAATCCAGCATTGTTTTGAAAAGAAGCTTCTGAAAATGATTGAAGCTGGGTACTCGTTGGGATCATTCCCACTAGCTTATTGTTTGAGACGTTTAGAAATGCAAGGAAATTAAGGTTTACCAGCTGGAGAGGGATCTCACCATGAAAGTTGTTACTTGAGAGGTCCAAGGACTCAAGTTGTCTCAGGTTTCCTAAAAATGACGGGATTGACCCTGTGAAAGCATTATGAGAAAGGTTAAGGACATAAAGTGCTTTGAATGTTCCGATCACTTCTGGAATTGGCCCCTGAAATTTGTTGCATGAAATGTCAATGGAGGTGAACACTGTTAGGATCTTCAGCAGCTCCAACTCTAAGCCTTTGATGGTAACTGTTATTGCATCCTGATAGTAATATGGATTGAGTTGCAGGACTTCAAAGTAGATATGTTTGAGCTGTGATTGCGCTTCATCTTCGACAGTCTGCATGGCCTTCCAGGTCAACAAGAATTCTTGATGCAATCTACCACTAAAACTGTTGGAAGCTAAGTCAATAATCTGAAGCATAGGCCAGGGGCTCTTCTCAGGACAATGAATGTTCCCATTAAATTTATTGGCTCGTAAAACAACGACACGCAACCTGGATATATTCTTCAAATGACATGGGAACGTATCATTGATCTGATTGTCTCCAAGGTCTAAAACCTCCAGCATTTTGCAATTGGCCAAGGATTTTGGAACCTTTCCTTGCAGTAAGTTTCGATTTAGATCTAGAGTTTGTAACCCACAGTCTTGCGGAAATGTATCAGAAATGACACCACTGAGATTGTTTCTCCTTAGATTCAGCACCCCAAGAGACATACTGAAATGTGTCAGGCATTCAGGAATTCCACCACTCAGGGAATTATTAGACAGATCAAGTACTTGAAGATATGTACTGTTGCATATTGAACTGGGGATACTCCCTTGAAAATTATTACTCGAGAGAGAGAAGAAATAAGCGAAATTTAGGTAGTCTCCAATCTCAGCTGGTAAATCAGAGCTGAAATTGTTGTTTGAGTAATCCAGATAGGTGGCATCTTGCGGAAAAAATGGAATTTTCCCTTGCAACTGGTTGCCATGAAGGTCAAGAACAGTAAGAGTAGAAATTATATTCTGCAAAGGTCCTTCGAATTCTACAAGAAAGTTCTGAGCAAGATTTAGGTGATGAAGACCTCTGGCTTCCCAAATCCATTTGGGTATTTCTCCATGGATATTGTTGTTTGAAAGGTCTAGATAGACTAATCTATACTGATTTTTCAAGAAATCAGGGAATATCATCAAGTTGCAAGAAGCCAAATTCAATTTGGTAACGTTGGGGAAGGAAGGCAAGGAAGGATTAGTAGCATTGGCATTAATAGACAACTGGTTATGGGAGAGATCAAGGCTGAAAATATTTCTCAGGTTCTGAATGGCACTCAGCGGTATAATGCCACTGAAGTTGTTTGAAGCAAGTGACAGTATCTTGAGACCTTGAAGTTCAAATACAGACCCTGGAAGTGGCCCTTGTAACTTATTGCTACTAAGATCAAGAGTATCTAGTAAAGAGGCCTCACCATGGAGGTCACCAAGCCGGAGGTGACCACTGAATTGATTTTGTGAAAGAAGAATTTTCTGCAGTGAAGGAATGCGGAATAAAGTTGTTGGGATTGTTCCACTGAATTTGTTGTTTCGCAAGTCGATACTTACTAGCTTAGAAAGCCCTGACCAATCGGTGGACTGAATTGTGCCATTTAACTGATTATGAGCAAGGTTTTGCTGTGAAAGATTTCTTGATGATGAGAATGATGGCATTGGACCAGAAAAATTGTTGGATGAAAAATCCAGATAGACAAGGTTTGTAAGTTTCAGGATTGAATCTGGTATTGGTCCAGTGAAATTGCAACGTGCAAGCTCTATCCTTGTCAATTGCCCAAGGTTACCAATAGATTCTGGTACTTGTCCCCCAAATATTGTGTCACTAAGTACCAATGTCTGAAGAGATGCATTCGGAGAAAAGTTTCGAAACGAACCTGAGAGTAATTTGTTGTTTGACGAATCAAGAATCTGTAATGTAGGCCCTTGGAGGATTTCTTCTGGGAGTCTTCCACGCAGTCTAGTAGTACTAAGACGAAGGGAAGTTAAATTTAAGAATTCTGCAAAGAATTTTGGAAGTGGAGCAGACAAGTTGTTGTTGTCCAAGCGGATTACTGTGAGAGACCGAAGCTTCGAAAAGGAAGAATCTATAGGTCCTGAAAGATTACAGTTGGACATGCTCAACACTTCCAAACTGGTCAGTGAGGACAAGGCCTGACACCACTCATTTCCTCTTGCTGATATAGTTACGCCATCAAGATGGAGAAATCTTAGCCTCGTGAGATTTTGAACGAGCGTCTTTAGGTTTGGCTTCTCAAGTTTCAAGGGTCTTCCAAGAAATAAACTTACAGATAAGTCCAGAGTAACCAACCTTGTCATGCTTGAAATCTCAGCTGGAATTTGCCCTTTAAATCCTGCGTTTGACAAATTAAGATAGCTCAAATTTGCAAACTTGTCAAACCCTGAAGGAAAAGCTGAGCTGAGCCTGTTGTAAGACAAATCGAGTTGCTGCAGATGCTGAAGACTGAATAGACTACTTGAATTCTCAATTGCACCTGAAATTGATTGGTAGCTCAAGTCAAGGCCGATAACCCGACCACCTTCATCGCAGCTTACACCATCCCAAGAACAGCAATCCGTGGTGTGATTCCACTTCACCAGCTTTCCTAATGAAGTGGAATTGAAGCTTCTTTTCAATTTGAGCAACAACTGTCTCTGATCGCTTTGACATTGGGCAGAAACGCAAACTACATTGATGCTAATGAAAACTGCTACAAAAGAATTCAAGAAAATCCATGAAAAGAGTGAAATCCTCATTAGTAACGGTAACGAGAGTATTCCATACAACTAAGAATTGTGAAGAAGATAGCAATGGGAGTAGGTTGAGGAGGATGCAGGGCCACAAGCCAAAGCTTTTGGCATATCCTGATCGAATGGTGGCCGACCAAAGACCACACCTTTTGGCAAAGGATGGTAACCAAAAATGCGGAATGAGGAAGGTAGAAAGAAGAAGGGGAAGGAGTGGGAGGGGCAGCGAATCGAATGGTGAGCAAAGAAGAACCGTCAAAGGTAAACCGCGTACTTTGTGTGTTGTTAGTTTTAGTTGTATGCATAAGACGCGTTTTTTGGTCGGCTTTTCTTTTGTATTATTTTTTTGAAGACGTTGACTAAAGGCTGGTAGCTTCTTTATGTTTGAAGTTCTAGCCAACTTGGAGAAATCAAACCAAAGGCTTGATCGCTGTTGATGCAAAGCTTCTGGCCACTCTTGACTTAATATAAGCAGACCAACAGCATTCCCACCAGGCTTCTTATTGTACTGTTGTCAAGTGGAATTGAGGATTTGGCTTTTATTTTTTTACCGATTGATTAGCAATAATAATTGATGATTCAGTGTTCACTGATTGCTGACTCATCTAAACATAATCTTTTGTTAATTCTATTTCGAAACAAGGAAAACAAAATTTAAAGCGGATTTTGGGAAAATAAAAGTAAGCAAATACTATCATTTTCAGGCTTCACTCATTTTCGCTCAGTGCGAAAAGAATTAACCAATTGTTAAAATTTTCAGACCGTGGCCGGGCCTAACTATCCTGGTTTTAATATAACAAAAGAACCAAATATTGAAAGGAACAACTCAACTAGAAGACATGCAACTAAATAAAGGTTCTTGGATTCAACAAAAGGAAAGAGAAAGAAAAGGATTTAAAGTCTTATTTGGTTCATCTCCACTAGCCAGGCTACAAAATTGTTGTAGGATTAAACAAATGTTGTGATAAAAATTACTGCCACCTGTTAAAAGACGTTGACATTACTAGTACAATTCGACACTATATGGTCGTTAAAGTCTTCTGTTTGAAAGTGAGAAATGTTGAAAAGTGACTAACAATGTGAAACCATGCGGTGAAAAACATTGACGAATTCGCAAGTCTCTGTTGGGTTTTAATGGATCACGGATGTTGAGACCTTATTGATTTGGAACATAAATTTTGTCCAAATTCAATTATTTAATTTTTATGACTAAAATCGAACTTACTTCCCCAAAAATACTCTATAATAATGCTTTCCTCTAAGTATTTTACTTCTAATAAATTTTGTTTTTGTTTTTTATTTGATTTGAGATAAAATATAGTAGCACGTGACTTTTGAACAGTAATATCACATTAAAAAAATGGTCTGTAAATACTGTAGAGGAAACAACTGCCGCCAGATGAACACTAACCTCGCCGTCCTAACCACACAATGAAAAGCAGGGAAAATAAATGGATAAAGTAAAAAAAAAAAAAAAAGGGTCAGCAAAAGAATTAAGAAAACAATATTAAAAATGGGAGATGAGGACAAAACATTTTTTTATCACCGTTTATTTAGTTATCATTGTATAAGACATGAAAACGGCTAATTTGTTGGAAACCCTGTTTTCAGGGTTCACATACACTAGAGTCTAGAGACTGGAAAATGGAAACATTTTCTGCCCGCGAGCAACCCATCGTTAGCCCCACGTGTTGTGAGCCAAAAAAACCTCAATTTAATTAATAATTAAATGCAGAAGAAAACGAAACAATTAATCAAAGATAATAATTTAATGAAATTTAATTTAATTAATTTATATTTATTGTTAAAAAAATTATTAATTATAAAAGATTATTAAGATATAAATTATATAATAAACACTCATAATTAATATTCATAATTTTTTTATTCTCCTCTAATATTATAAAATATTTTCAATCTAAATAAATACATATTTATATAAATTACAATATATATATATAGATTTTATAATTTTTTTATAATATATTCAAATATACACATTCATAAAAATAATTTTTAATTTTTAATTTATATTCAATAAAATTTTATAACTCTTTTATATATATATTTTAATATCTTATCTTATAAAATTTTCATTTATTTATAAGTATGCTAAATTATCTATCAGTAATTCTTTTCTTCTAAAATTTTTTTTACAAGTTTTTTTATTAATAAAATAATATTTTATCAATTTTAAATAAATCTATTATTCTCTTTGTTCTAAAATATTTGTTATGTATTAACTTTTATAGAATTAAAAAAATTTTCGATTTTAATGGGTTTAATATTAAATTTTAAATTTTTTTTATAAAATTAAAGTTTCAAAATTTTTAATGTCAAAAAATAAAATATCATAAAAATAAAAAATTTAAATGTAAATAAAAATAATTTTGTAATATTAAAAAAAAAACGACAAAACAAAAGACTATGAAGTTTAAGTGGCTACCCATCACATTTTCCTGGTTGTATTGGAGTTGGACCTCCTCCAATAAATTTTAGCAAGTGTCACGTCGCTATAGGTTTTAGATGTTACGACCATAACTAGTCTTTTTGACTTGGAGTCCTTGGACCCCTGGAGTTATATGCTCCAAATCAAACAGGCTCTCCGGCGGATTTAAATGTTTTCCCATTCATAATTTGATTTTTGGCCCAAAAAATTCATAATTCGGTTTGGGTTTTTTTGGGTATATATGATTTTGGATTCTATTAGCAAAGCCTAGAAATAAGGTAATGAGGGGAAACAAGGAAAAATGCATTTATAGTTTGAAATTTTTTCATTTGAATTTTATTTTGATTTTAATATTTAAATTACTCCATGAAAATCTCGAACTTTTATAAAAGAAGAATTATAAATCAAGATAATGGATTTGAAATTATTTAGATATATTTCAATTTTTGTTAAAAAAACTTTTAGTTTTATTTTTAATAGAGTTTAATTTTTGATTTTTTTAATCAAAATTTACTTTATGAATAGTATTTTGATGGGATTGTACCAGCTATTGATGATAAGAAAGAAGAAAGTTGAGAACCGTACCAAAAAATTCCAGCAGCAGCAGATTGAAGGGGTAGAAGGACTCCTTAATGGGGAAGATAGTGGAGGCTCGGTAAACTTCCATAGAGCCTTAAAAGAAAATGACTTCTATGTTCATATTTCAACAGTCCCATGAGAACAAATGCCCTTCCTTTCTAAGAAATAATGCTCAACCAGGGCCGGCGTTTCCTCACACCTATTAGACTGACTGGTCCTAATACGAGCAAAATATTTATCTTTCTGGTGAAATACATGTGAAAGTTGATGTTCCCCTCTTTGTACTGTAGTTTTCTTGGAACTTAAGCTGTTTTCTTCAACAATGTTATAATTTTGCCCCCACTAACATAAATTCTGCATGGGTCCTTGGATAAAGCGTCTTTATTATGGCACCGATTGCTGCAATATATTCTGCAAGACAAGCATGATCAGAGGAACGGCAGAAGAAAATTGCTAGCCATGCCATTATCACTATTACAAGGGTTGGTTGAATGTCCATATCAGAGTAGCAGTCCATTTTCTAAGCTTTTCCACGTCTTGGCAGAACCCTGAATTAATTCCATAGACTTTGGTTACTGACTATATGCCTAAATTATTGACTTTGCTCTCTTTCTTGCTATGCTTAAGACTTTACTTATTAGAGGGATAAATCCTCCGTTAAATGACCACATCGGACTACTGCATGGTATTGGTATGATAATTCAAGAGTTAAATAGGATGAACCGCCATTGAAATGTTAGCTCAGTGGTGCTAGGTTTAAAGACTGAAGATCTCTGATTCAAACCCTAATTATAGCCTAAAAAATTGAAAAAAAGACCAATTTAGATTTTGGATTGGCTATCTAGGTTAGAAATTTAACAATTCAAATAATTTCAAGAAATCGTTTAGATCATGGCAAATCATATGATAATGCTTGAAATTCTGGTAAGTAGCCTGCTGGAATAAATACCATATAAAAGCACATTGGTCTGAGGGCATGGCATTGTCATCAGTAAGATGCATTCATTTAGTCTTACACTGAAACAGGCAGAGGCGCCTAAAATAAAGTTACTCAGGAAGCTTTACCACTCCTTCACTGCATTGCTGTAGATGAACTAATTAAGGAACCAAAAAGTTAAATTAGGATTGATCATGAAAGGTGTAATCTGATAGAACAAAATTATAAATCTAGAATTACTGTTTCTGGTAAATTTAAAATTTCGAGAAAAAATTTCAAGGTGTATAATGGTGTCATTTTTTTAATGTTTTATTCGCCTTCATTGTATTATTTACATAATAGGTTTGCAAAGGAGTTGTAGGCAATAAACTTTGAAGATACAATGAAGTTTAATGACTAATTGTATTTTATATTGACGAAATCAATCTACTGAGTATATATCGACTTATTACAAGATCAACAAACTTTTATGAAGTTTTCTATAGCAAAACTTTATAACAAAAAATCTAAAGTTTATTGAAAAAAGGAGAGTTTTGAGAATTGTTTTTGTATTTTCTCATAAAACTAAAGGAGCTTATATAACAAATTAAATATATATTTATTTTACAAATATAATTGTCTATTTTGAATAAACAAATTAACAGCTAAAAATTATTTATTTTAAATAGATTTATCTGTTTATTTTGTATAAATTATTTGTTTTTATTTGTCTGTCTATTTTGGATAGAGTTAATTGTTTATCTATTTTGGACAGACTTAATTAATTAAACAATTAATTAACAAAAAATTATTATTTTATTTATTATGCCAAGTACTAAATGTCAAATGGCATTAATTAAATACTAATATTAATTATTTAATTAATATAAGACCTGCCAAGCTTGAAAATTCAAGCTCATGGTCCATTACCAAATTAAATCCATTACCTATGGACTTCTACTCCTCTTAATTTAAACGATTATTTTATTTATTTATTTTTCAATATTCTCATATTTTATTTTGAAAATTTCTAATGTATCATGTGGAAATCAGGACTATATATTGGAAAAGCTATACTATTAATTGCTAATGCAAAGTTTACAAGCGAGACTGTTACTTGCATTGTTTACGACAGTATAATTTACTACTCCACCATTACAATAACTTCCCTTCTGAAATCTATCGGCCCTTCTTCCCTTATCATGTGGAGGAAAAATCTGTCTTACGAATTACTAGTAAAACTTTTTAAGCAAAAGCTTCATCTTATGATTATGGGTGCTCTGAATACAAGTTATTTCAGATTTGACATAACGCAAAATAGATGACAAATTTTCACAATGGAGAGGCGATCGATAAGGTTTAGGTGAATCATCCAATCTAAGTGGTTGGAGTCTGTATCATTTTTATTATGTAGCAAACCTCCAAACAAGATAAGATCAGGTGAAACTAAATTATTATCAGGCATGTATTAGATTAACTTTTAGCTTCAGTCACTAGTGTCATTCTGGATAAGTTGTCCAAGTGATGAGCGTTCTGCCATTAATGCAATCGTGCAAGTGATCAGCTAGATAAGTGAAGCTATTTTGTATTTGCTAAAACCGAAAGATGCTAGCTTCGAACAAGTAGCTGGAACGCGACCTTTTTTTTTTGTGGGGAATAAGTCGATTTGTTTCAAAAGAACCGGGATAAACCTTTTACAAGGAAAGCAAAGGGTGGAAAGAGAAGCGGCAAAAAAAGCATATAGGTGAAATAGAAGCCAGAAAATGGAAAATACAAATTTCTTTTCACTCAATTCCTGCAATTGTTGCTAGAGCCTCCTCCTTTGGTTCCAGTTAGCTCTCCTCCCATGCTTTCTGATTTCAAGAACCAGCCAAGGTAGAAGCCTGATAAGAGCAAGATCAATGCGCTTATAATACCATATCCTCCATCTCTTCCAAAAGATTAGTGGCGTAATGACAATTCCAAACCCGAAGAAAAAACCTATCTCAGCACTTATAAAATTCCAGTGGATGTGGCTCCTAGTCCTAGAATCGAAAGAGCTGTGTTTGATAGCTGGTGGCAATTGGCATTTTCTCTTTAAAGGAGGTCCACATAATCCAGCATTGTTTTCAAAAGAAGCTTTTGCAAATGATTGAAGCAGGGTAGTTGTCGGGATCCGTCCCATTAGCTTATTATTTGAGATGTTAAGAAATGAAAGGAAATTGAGGTTTGCTAGCTGGAAAGGGATCTTACCATGTAAGTTGTTACTTGAGAGGTCCAAGGACTCAAGTTGTCTCAGGTTTCCTAAAGCTGATGGGACTGACCCTGTGAAAGCATTATGAGAAAAGTTAAGGACATAAAGTGCTTTGAATGTTCCGATCACTTCTGGTATTGGCCCTTCCAAGCTGTTACATGAAATGTCAAAGGAGGTAAACACTGTCAGGTTCTTCAGCAGCTCCAAGTCTAAGCCTTTGATGGTAACTGTTATGGCATCCAGATAGCAATATGGATTGAGTTGTCAAACCGGAGATGTTTGAGCCTTGATTGCACTTCATATTCAACAGCCTGCATGGGCTTCCACGTCAACAAGAATTCTTGATGCAATCTACCGCTAAAACTGTTGGAAGCTAACTCAATAATCTGAAGCATAGGCCAGGGGCTCTTCTCAGGACAATGAATGTTCCCATGAAATCTATTGGCTTGTAAAACAAGGACACGCAATCTAGATATATTCTTCAAATGGCATGGGGACGTATCATTGATCTGATTGTTTCCAAGTCTAAAACCTCCAGCATCTTTAATAATTTACTCTGAAATGATTTCTTTGCGAATTTATTCTTTGTCAGACTCATTCTTATAGCAAACATCCTTTTTTTTTTAATTTTTCATGTTATTTACCATTTATTTTTTCTTTCCTATGATGAATAAATAAAATGTGGTGGATTCCATTTGTCATCAATTTGGAATGATGATGAATGAATAAATAATTAATATAAAAGATCCTTATATGATTTCAAAAAAGTTGAGAGTGACTGTGGTAGATTGAAAATGAAATGTGATGATAAAAAAAATTTAAAAGGATGTTGATCCTTGTGGCTTACAAATGAAAAGAAACATTCCAAATGTTTAGATCAAATAATGAAACTAATAAAAGAAAATTTTAGGTCGCAAGTTCGTTGATATATTTGCTAGCTAGTTCTAAAAAAAGTTAAGAACATAATGGAAAGTTGAAAAAAAGAGAAGACACGAAGAAAAGTTATGAAAACCTTTTACCACAATTATAGATACATGAAATTGATTTTTTGCATTACATTAATTGCATTCACTACATTCATGCATTGCATTTATTGCATTCATTACATTCATTATGCATGGTTGAAAAGAAAGAAAATTAAAGTTTGAGTTTTGAAATTGAGTTTGGGAATTTTGGAAAATCTTTTCCTTTATTACATGCATTCATTGCATATGCTTGGAAAGTAGGAAAGAGAAAGTAGATATTGAAATGATTTTGAGAAGAGACATTAAAAGATGGTCAATGATGAATTGGTTGAAATGAAATGAATCACTTTAAGGTAAAAATATTTGTTAAAGTTTAATGCCTCTTTTAAGGAGGAGCTTTTTCAAAGAGGAGAATGATTTATAAAACCTTAAGGCATGATCTTAAAAACTCCAAATATCTCTTTTATTTTTTGAAAGCTTCAAAACCTTTGGTGAGAAGGAGTATTTTATTTTTTGAAAGTTCCAAAGCCTTTGGTGGAGGGAGCATTTTAAATTTTAGAAAGTTTCAAAACCCCTGATGAGGTGAGCATTTTAAATTTCTAAAAGTTTCAAAGGCCTTAGTGTGAGGAGTATTTTAAATTTTCAAAGTTTTCAAAGCTTTAGGTGAAGAGAACATTCTTTTTCCGAAAGTTTCAAAGCCTTTGTTAACGAAGAGCTTTTTTTATTTTTCTTGACCCAAACAAAATGAATATATATATATTTTTTTATCTTTGTATAATTCTTGTTTCATAAAAAATATGCAAAGATGAACAATTACAGACATTTTATTTTGTCTGAAAATTTTTTCGGCATTAAAATGGGCTTCAATTATAAATTGGACCTCAAAAGAGAAATTGAATTTTAGGTCCAAAAATTAAAAGCCTAAATTTGTATTTGTATTTTTGTATTTTTTAGTTTATTTTTATTTTTTATCCAAAAAAGTCAATCAATTAAAAATCAACAAAATCACATAAAAAAGTCAAAAATACAAAAAAAAATAGTGATATTTAGCAAAAAGAAAACTTCGATTCAATTTTGTATTCGATTGAAAGTCAGAAATTCAATGAATATTTGTTTTTGGAAATATTTAGTCCCTAATTAATGGAAAAAGGAAAATAAAAAAAAAGATATATTGGGAATTTTTAATAGAATCAGTGGAATCTAGGATTTTTTTAAGTTGAATTGGGAATTTAATTCCTATATAAAGACTTTGAATTTACAATCACAAGAGACAAGCAAGAAGTAATTTAGAAGTAAACACAAGCAATTACAATTGTTGAAAGTTATTCTGGGTCTACTTTTTGGTTTTCAAATTCAATTCTAGGTCTACTTTTTAGTTTTCAAATTCAATTCTGGGTCTTAATATTCTAGGTTTTAGTTATATTCTGGAATTCGATTGTTGAAAATTATTCTGGATTTTGATCTTTTAGATTTCTTGGGATTTTGGAATTTGATGTTTTTCTAAGAATTGTTTTGGTCTTTTGGGATTTCTAAATTTCTAAGTTCCTTGATTTGATTTTCATAGAATTTTCTAGGAATTATGGGTTTGCTGAGATTTTTATGGAATTTTTCTTGAATTTTTGGGTTTCTTTGAGTTTTTGGTGAGTATTTGAATTTTTCAATGGTGTTTACGGTCATCGAAAAATTTTCACGGTCGCCAGATTCTAGGTTTTTTTGGCAATTTTGAGTTTTTGGCTAGAATTTTGAGTTTGTTAAATTTCACGATGAGAAGTTTTAGAGAAGGGTCAAACAGAAAAGGCTTAGAGAGAGATAAGGAGGAAGAAGTTTGAAGTAAAATAATTTTTTTTTAAACTTTTATAGCAACACCAAATGACATCATTTAGGGATGCTGGGATTTGTGTTTCAACTTGAAGAGATACATACGTTGACCCATAACTAACTCGACCCGACCTGAATCACAGGTTCCAATTTTTTATTTTTTGTGTTCTGTTATTTATTTATTATTTATTATTTTAATTGAATAAGATTTATGTGGTTTTGTTTACATGTTCTCTTTGCATGATTGGTATATTTAATTGCATGTGCTTTGCATGAATAATATATATATATATATATTGCATGATATTTTTATGAATTTAATATATTTGCATGAGTTTGCATAGTTTATTACCTAATATTTCTTTTATGATTTATTATATTTGCATGATTTATAATTTATATAATTTTTATAATATTCTATTCGTATGCTTTTATTATGATATTTATTGCATGAATAATTATAATATATATTTACATCATTTTTTGGCATGGATTTTATTTATTTGCATGATATTTTGCATAGATGATTTGTTTATATATTTTGCATGTTATTGATTTTTTTGCATGATTATGATTTATTTAATATTAATGCATAATTTTTTTTTTATGATTTACTACATGATATTTCTATTATGATCTTTGCATGATTTTTCATATGATTTATTGTATGTTTACATGATTATTTAATATTATTACATGATATAAAATCTTTGTATGACAATATTTTATAAATAACTAAAAGAATTAAGACTTACTTTTTATAAGATATAATAAATTCGATAGCTGTACCTTTTTTAGTAAAGAAATACTTTATCTTGAATACTTTTGAAGTTAGTAAAATTTCTTTTTTGTTGAAATCCTAAATACTTTTTTTTAATATTTAAATATGAAAATTAAGAAAAAACCATATTTAATTAAGGTTTAAACAAGATATCATGTAATTAATTTGATATTAATTTTAAACATTATGGGGATACTAAAACATTTTTCGCACGTAATAACTCTCAAACTTAGTTTTATTAATGTAGACCAAAATCTATTCATTTTAGAAATCTTCAGTAAAACTTAGGATAATTTTAAAAATGATAAATTCATACAAATAGTCAATCACACCTATACAAAAAAAAATTGTGACAATTCCAGAGTTTTTATATCTAATGAACAAGTTCTTGAGCTTGAACATTATGACAAGTAGCATTCATGTCACACAGAGTGAACCAGCAAGAAGGTTTTTAACTGTTTAAAATCAATTAGGCATCTCAGAAGACAAGTTATAAAATAAGTTACATTTCGTTAAACTCATCGATTAAAAACAGAAACTGATCTTTCCACATAGACATTAATAACTCTAGAGGATAAAGTCTTAGGAGTTTCCCACGTGTGGATGGGTTCCTATACAGGGAAACCTGAAGAACTTCAAAAAATGAAACACGGCTACTAGCAGATTCCACCTCCTAGAGATTTCAAGCATCTTTATTTACCCAGTCATTGGACATCAAACATATAAGTTAGATATACAAACGACTTACCAGTTGGCATCATTAGTATTACATAGCAGCAGAAACCTCCCTCTGAATAAAGTCGTGTTATATCTCCTACAAATGTGAAAAACCTTTTCGAGCCGATGCTCTTTTCTGCAGCTTTAGCCCTTACCAAAGACAAAATCTCTGATCCGTGAGTCAAGACAACTAAAACAAACATGGCATTACCCAGCTTATCCGTAAATTCTCTACTTTTTCAACAATAATATCAGACGCCTTGTCAATGTTGAATTGGAAATCTGCTTTAAATATAGACGGAAATGCCAGAGTAGGAACATCATAACCATTCTGATTAATAGAACTAGGCATTGGATCTTCACTTACTTTTATATTCTCAGTAGCTGCACCTGACGATGATGAAACCATTTTTAAAAACCTTCGAATAGTGATGAGTAAGCATCTTGAAGAACTTTGCAGCCTTTAATAGTCATTGTCAAGACAATTCAGTCTAAGTGGATTCATATTTGGTCCCAGGACACTAAACACATGGGTCAACCCTTCCTTACAATACAAAGGAGAAGTTGAAGGGAGAGGAACAATAAGGGCGTTCGCTGAAGAAGAGATTTAGCCCCATAAATGGTTGCAGGGTCAAGAGCAGGACCACCAGCATTAAATATTGCAGCATTTACACCTCCGCCTCCAGGCTTCAGGCGCCTGAACAGAATGATCTTTTGATTGAAATTTATAAATAGAATTACGTGTAATCTGTAAAAAATATCATGTTATATTCACAGTGTATTGTCATTACAAAGCATATATAGTATATTGCAGCCTCACAGTTTACTATAAATACTTTCAGAACCAAGCATAATGGATCTAACTAGTTCTGAGATCCTAAAGAATAAAGAATAATGATTCCATGTCAGATATAACATGACTCCCTTATTTGGTCTTTTATACAACCAACCCCAGAATATGAGATATAAGGCTTAGTGTGTTGTTGTTGTTTAGAACCAACCAGGACAATTTTTGATTCGTGAGTCGAGTCCACTAAATCAATTGTAGCATTACTAAACTTACCATGAATTCCTCTACTTTCTCAGCAATAATATAAGACGCCTTCTTAAGGTTGAACTGAAAATCTGCTGTACAAATAGACAGAAATGCCAGAGTAAGAAAATCATCTTAGTGTCCGTGGGTTTATAGAATTACCTTGGGTCTCATGGTGATGGGATGGTGAAAAGCTTAACTCTCCTTTTCTTAGTTGCTCGAGAAACCCTAGCTGATACAGAGGCTGCAACAAAACAGACCAGTTTTCCATTTTAAATCCTAGGCCTTACCTATGAGCCGCCACTGTAAGTTGGGCCAGAAATAGACCAGAATTAAAAGTTCAATTTCACTGACGCTAGATTTGTTGGGCCAGAAATTACAACAGTTCTTTGTAACTGGTCCAAATGAATAAATAACACTTTACAGTTTTGTATTTTTTTTCAAGATTGTTATGGAAATTTAAATGATTTTAGTGATTTTGACACTTCGTAATTTAAAATTATTTTGTTTTATTAAAAATTATTAATTTTTAAATAACTGTTTTGGTATTACAAAATTCAAATATTATTTTATTTAAAAATATAAAAATAATCATGCATATTGTAATATTATACAAATTAATTATTTAAAGATAATAATTTATAAAATATTAGTACTATTTATTTATTTTATAATAAAATATAATTAAATTAATAAATATATTTATTGATAAATATAATAAAAAATATGTAAAAAAATATTTAAATTAAAAAATAAAATCAATATTTTAAATTTATAATAAAAAATATATATTATATATAAAATATTAAAAAATTAAAAAAACTACGTAAGTTATATTTAAACTTGTTATAATGAATATTAATTTAAAAATATAAAAATTTATATATAAAATAATTACAATTTAAAATGTAACAAATTTTTAATTCACATATTAAATTAATAAAATTTATTATTATTAATTTTCATATCATTTTACCTCGATAAAAATTTTTGTAATTTTGTATAAAAACTAAATCACTTTCTAATACAATAATTTAATTACTGTTAATAATCCAAAATCATTATCATAATAAATCAATATATTTAGATTATTATAATTTTTAGAGTGCTCACTCTATAATAAATACTACTTAAGATAAATGGTGAAATATAGTATAAGATTTTATATTTTCTTGTAATATTTTATATTCTCTAATTTTTAACAAAAAAATGTTATATTCTCAATAAATAAATAAGAATATGACCAATATTTATTTTAAAAAATAAGAATTACATTTTATAATAATAATAATAACTTTTATACTTAAATTTCACTGACGTTTTGAACGATACATAATTACTGATTTTGTTCCACTTAAATCAAATATGTTTGTGACTTTCAAAAAATATATACAAATCAAAATTTCCAAGCCGACAACACACATTGAAGCCGCATATCAAAGACTTTGACTGACTTTTGTATTAAAATTTCCAAGCTGACAAGACAGTTTGAAGCCAAGAGTCGAAATTAAAACAAATTTGAGCTTTGGAGATTTTCCAATAGTAAAATTTGAGTATTTTGTGTCGAGGATTGGATAATTTAATAAACTCAATGCTACTTTTCATATATGGACTATAATTTTAGGGTGAGTTTGGTATGTGAATTTGAAAAAGAAAAGTAATTTAAAAAGAAGGTAATTTTGAAAAAAAAATTGTGTGAATTTTAAGGTTTTATTGATTTTGAAATTTAAAATTTTTGTATTCAGTATACATGAATTTAAGATTATTTAATAAAAATTTTTATTATATTATCTTTCAAAACATATGAAAAATATGTGATATTCATAATATTGATGTGTGAATAATAGATGATATGTAAATAACATGTGATATTCATAATATAAATATATAAATAATATGTGATACGTGAAGAAAATGTTATTTTAATTGAAATTAAATAATTTTTAAAAATAATTTTTAAATTTTTTAACAAATATAATTTTAAAATTTTAATTATTATTCTAATGTTAATTAGCTTTATGTAAAAAAAATACACAAATTGATTTTCGAGGTAAGATCGTCGTGGAGATTTGAAAGGATGGTAAACCTTTTTCTCAAGGATTTCTCAAGATGTAGTCCATAGAATAAATTTTATGTATAATAATATTAAATAAATATATTTTAGATTTTATATGTAATAATATTAAGTAAAGATATTTTATTTCTAAATTTTGAAAAATATATTTTTTATGTTTTCAACAAATACAACATTTAAAAACTGCATTTTTATCTTTAAAATGTTTTCTTTGTTAAATTCTAAAAAATATATTTTTTCACATTTTTAACTACAATTATATTTTTATCTTAAAAACAAATTGTTCTTTACATAATTATTCATTATAGATTAATAATGTATCTCAATCTTCTCTCACCATTATAAACTTAAACGGAAGTGGTTCTATTTGAGTGAGAATTTTTGTTAGCTCATTGGAAGTTATCACTTCACAAGAGTATATGTATTTTTTTTTTTAAAAAAAAGATAAAACTTGAATCTATAACTTATGCATGAATAAAAGTGTAGTGTGTGTAAAGGAATTAATATATGTGAAAAATCAAAATCTATAAAATAAACAAATAAATTAGTGCACATAAAAGAATCATAAGCAAATGGGTTAGTGCATATGAAAAATCACAAATAATCATATAATAAAACTATCAAAGCAAGATTTAAGATAACGCATAACAAACTAATAGCTTAACTCTCCAATTTTTTAACGGAGTAACCAAATTCTCATAAAGCTGAAAAATCTGTTCATTAGATAAAAAAACTATAGAGTCGTCTTCAATCTTTTTTATCTATGTGTGATTAGTTACCTATGTGAATCTATGTCTTTTAAGGTTAACCTAAACTTGACTAAGGGTTCTTAAAAAAAATAAATTCTAGTTAACATCAACATAAGTAAATTCAAAAGTTAATTACGTGTAAAGAAGGTTTAGCACTCCCATAGCATTCAAAATTGATACCAAATTAGTCACATGTTATTTTATTTAAGCCTTAATCAAAGATTTGTTAAATTAATTTTGATATTTAAATATTAAAAAAAAGTCTTTAGGCTTTCACCAAAAATTTTTTTTTTCTTCATCTCTAGAGTATTTAAAATAAACTTATTATTTACTTGAAGAGATTCCGTCGTCAGATTCATTAAATATCTTATAAAAAATCAAATCTTAATTCATTTTATTTATTTACAAAATATTGTCATACAAAGATTTTATCAAAATATCTTTCAAAAATATTAAATATTTATGTAATAAATCATGCAAACATGTAATAAATCATATAAAAAATCATACAAAGATCAAAATAAAAATATCATGTAGTACATCATAAAAAAATGCACTAATATTAAATAAATTATAATTATGCAAATAAATCAATAACATACAAATATATAAATCAATCATTTATGCAAAATATCATGCAAAAAAATAAAATCCATGCAAAAATATCATGCAAATATATATTATAATTATTCATGTAAAAAATGTTATAATAAAAGCATGTGAATAGAATATTATAAAAATCATGCAAATATAATAAATCACACAAATAAAATATTAAGTAATAAATTAAGCAAACTCAAGCAAATATATTACATTAATAAAACATCATGCAAATATATATATTATCCATGTAAAACACATGCAATTAAATATCCAATCATGCAAAAAAAATATACAAACAAAAACATATAAATTTTACCAAAGGTTTTTTTTTTTTTTTCTTTTTCTCATCCTTTTTACTTCAATCGACAATTAAAATAATAATAAATAATAAATAATAAAATAAATAAATAAAATAAAACACAAGAAAACCAAAAAAAAAAAAAATCAAAAATAAAATCAAAATCAAAATAAAAAAAAGAAAAGAAAAGCAAGAAGCTACGATTAGGGTCGGATCGGTTGCGAGTTCATACGCAAATCATTTTAGGTTAAAGTGGGGATCCCAGCATCCTCAAATGACATCATTACGTGCTGCTATAACAGTAAAAAATTCTCCTCTTGGTTTAGACTTCCTCTTCCCCTTCTCTCTCTAAGCATTTTCTCTCTGATCTCTCTTTAGAACTTTTCATTGTGAAATTCAATAAACCCATAATTCTAGCCAAAAACCCAAAATTCAACATAAAAAATTCAAACCATAATTGCCTAAAAACCTAGAATTTGGCCACTATAAATTTCGTCAAAAAATTTAAATACTCATAAAAAAATTCAAAGAAACCTAGAAATTCAAGCAAATTCTATAAAAATCCCAGCAAACCCAAAATTCCCATAAATTTCTACCAAAATCAAATTAAGGAACTTAGAAATCTAAAAATCCCAAAAGACTAAAACAATTCTAAAAAATAAAAACCACCAAATTCTAAATCCCAAAAAATCTCAAAAGATCAAAACCTAGAATAATTTCCAACGACCAAATTCCAGAACAGAATTAAAACCCATAATATTAAAAGCCAGAATTGAATTTGAAAACTAGAAAGCAAATTCAAAAAAACTTTCAACTACTGTAATTACTCGTGTTTGCTTCGAAATTACTTCTTGCTTATCCCTTATGATTGCATATTTAAGGTCTTTATATCATGATTGAAATCCTAATTCAAGAAAAAAAATCTTAGATTCCACCTATTCTATTAAAAATTCTTAAAATATATTATTTTTTATTTTACTTTTTTTTAAATATATTATTTTTTATTTTGCTTTTTTTCATTAATTAGGGCCAAGCATTTCCATAAACAATCAATTATTGAATTTTCAACTTTCAGTCGAATCCAAGGTTTTCCTTTTGCAAAATATGACCTTTTTTTTTTTTGCCTTTTACATTTTTTGTTCTTTGACTTTGTTGACTTTTGATCAATGGACTCTTTTGAAGAAATAAAAACAAAAATAAAATACTAAACTTAAAAATAAAAAGACAAATTTAGGCTTTTAATTTTTGGACTTAAAATTTAAATTTTCAATCAAGATCCAATTTATAATTGAAATCGATTTTA
The DNA here is from genome assembly GCF_047325235.1 of Durio zibethinus. Taxonomy (NCBI): domain Eukaryota; kingdom Viridiplantae; phylum Streptophyta; class Magnoliopsida; order Malvales; family Malvaceae; genus Durio; species Durio zibethinus. The sequence continues at coordinate 9,739,692 of NC_143162.1, read as the reverse complement.
ATATAAAATATTTTTTGAACAAAATCTACTATACTATTCTTTCTTTTTGAGGATCTCACCACTAGTTGAAATAACATGCATAGTTCTGAAAGTATTTCTTTTCATTGTGAGGATGATATATGTCATACCTGCTTTATAATACCGATACTCCTGAGAGTAAACATGTTACTTCTCACACATGCATATATTTTTTCTAATGGATGTATACCGAAAGATAATCCTGTTCAGGCACCCGAATCCCGGAGGTGGAGGTCTGAATGCTGCAATCTTTAATGTCGCTGGACCACCTCTAGAGGCTGCAACCTATAATCGGGTTGTATCTCTTCTCCCTAGAAATACTGTGGTTGTTCCTCTCCCTTCAACTTCTCACTTGTATAGTTGGGAAGGAGTGACCCATGTAATATATGTTCTTGGACCAAATATGAACCCAGAGAGACCAAATTGCCTTGCGGATGACTATATCAAAGGCTGCAAAACTCTTCAAGATGCATACTGATCACTTTTTGAAGGGTTTTTATCTATAGCTAAGACCCAAGAGAAGTAGTAGAAATATTCTGTCAGCTCCTTCAGTACCAGAAGATAAGATTAGTGGAACTATGACTAAAACCTGGGCTCCATGGGTTCAATCTCTATATAACATTGCAATGCAGCCTGAGAAGTATAAGGATGAAATGCTGGAGGCATTAGATGATATTGTTGTATTAAATGAGAAGCATCAAGATAAATATCTGTTGCCTTCTTCCAGCCTCTCTTCCCTTTGGATAATTTTCAACAAATGGAGGGATGGATTTTTTTTTTTCCTTTTTGCAGGCAAAACGGCATCTTTTGGTGTTGGCAAGATTTCAAGGTCTTGTTTGCTTGGCATATGCACGTAAAGAACACCCGCAGTTGTTACTGACAATGTATGAAGTGGGTTTGAAGTGGGCTGATAAGTTCTTGCATGAAGATGATTCATTGGTCTTCCGCCTTGGATGTCACTCGGTATGCTAAACACCTTTCCTTCTTTTGTTTTTGTTTTCACAGTTTTAGGTCCAATAAACTTAAATGCAACTCTCAGTGTAAGACTGAAACTCAGTCTTGGAAATTGCAAGCAGTTAGTCATGGTGTTTCCTCCTATTGGGCATTTTATCCTTTGCTATGAACATATTTAGCACGAAATGAACCTTAGTTGCATGCACCACCTCTTGTAGACCTAAGATTTGAATGAATCCAGAAGTTGGTGGAGTACCAAACAATGGAATCTTTTGATGAGATTCACCTTTATGCAATATCCAGTCGCTGTGGCCAGAAATAGCAACATGATGTGTACATGCAGATGCAGTGGTTGAGGAAAGGCCAAAAGAGGTTTTAGTCTTGTAGATGTGAAACAGAGATGTTGTTATGGCCTAATATAGTTATGGATGAAGTACTAAATACTGATAGCTAAAGGATTCTATGAAAATTGTTTAACATTCATGAAAAAGTTTAAGAATAGGATATTATGGTCATGAGAGTAGGAGAATCTGGAGAATCTGGCATTCTACGCATCTGATTGCGATCGATGTACCCGTGTGTATCGGTCTGTGTATACTTCATCTTCCAATCTTCAATGATTGGTGAATATTGGAAAACGCCAATTGAAAATATGGTTTCTTGCTTGTCTCCTTCTGCGGGTCCCTTCGATGCGACAGCTGCACCTTCGTGTTATTAGCCAAGATTTTGACTCCCAACACCTGAAGAATAAGAAGCATTGGAACTCTGTCAATACTGCTTTTTCCCATGATTCTTTAGATGTAATTGAGGAAGCTAATAATCATGGAAAAGCAACGTTACAAGATGATAGCAGACTGTTGTCGATGGAGCTGTGTTGCCACTGGTGTAGAAGTGCGCACCCTACAATACCCAGGCTAAAATCACATATCAGAAACTGCCAAGCTCCTTTTCCTGATGCTCTACAGAAAAATGGTCGCATAGTGCCAGTGCAAAGCAACTATGGCTTTGACCCCTAGGTAACCATGCTTCCCAGAATTTTTGCTGTATAGTAATATACATTGAAAAACAATGGCTAAAGTATCAAATTTTGCTCATGTTGTTAGCCCCAAAAGACAAAATGCCTGTGACTAATGCCTCTTTTTTATTAATTTATGAAGAACAAGTAGGGACGGGGAAGCCCCGAAAAGGTTCTCTCTGCTCCTTCATGTCTACTGTTGCAACCTCTTTATGTTAGTGGTGATAAATCCATATATAGTGTTAAAAGTCCAACAGAGCCGCAATGACATAAATGTCTGTGTTTTGGGTTATTAAAGTAGGCTAGCAGTGATTCTTCTAGTGTTATAGTAAACGATTTAAAAGAGACGCGCTACATGCCAAAAGCACCGCACCGATTATTTATATACATATTTATGAAGAGGGATGAATTTATAGTGCAAATTTTTTTGAGTTTTACATATTTTTTTAATCATTAATTTTAATATATTTAAAGTTTTTATTTTTATTTTTATTTTTTTCTTTTAAATCTATTAAAATAAAAAATTAAAGCAATATAAAAATTTTTTTAATTTTATATTGTGTAAGTTAATCTCCATATATATATATATAAAAGGAGGGATTCTCTGGTATCAGTTACATTTTTTTTATTTGTTTTACCTAAACCAAAATGGTGAAGTATAAGTATTATAGATTTAATTTTAATTTAAAAGTAAAAAAAAAATGTAACTCTTATATTAATGTGTGTGTATATATATATATATTCACTTTAGACATTTATTTGGTAGACACATAAAAAGCTTGAAAGAAATTTTATGAAATGTTGAGGGCAATAAAGGTTTTTACTACCTTTCATTGAATTAAAAAAAAAAATTTCTATTTCTACACTCAATTTTTATATTTTATGCTTTTTTTAAAAAATTATTTTTAAATGAAATTACTTATTTATTATTTATAATCCTAGTTTTAAAAGTCTCTGGATATGTGTGTTCGGTAAATTTTATAATTTATCGGATATGAAAATTTAGTAAATTATAAAACTTACAAGATATGAAAATTCAATAAGCTGTATATGATAAGCTTTTAAAAAATTACATTTAAGTTTAAGGTTTAGGGATTTGAAAATCTGAAGGATTTTAAAAATTTTCAAATTTGTAAATCTAAAAACTTAAAATGGGAAGGATTAGTTTGAAAAAAAAGTAATTAAATAATTTCATTTAAAAATAATTTTAAAAATAAAAATTCTATTTGCACCTTCAAATTTGCTCTATACATCATATTTCTTTTGATACCCCAAATTCAAACTCAAGAAAATTATTTTTACTTTCACATCCAAAATTTACAATTCTTTTATTATCCTCACTTTCTCATTCACATACTTTAAATTAATCCAACCTTAAATTGATTTCTTTTCCTCATTCAATTCTTAGTTGAATCAATACCAACAATCTCAAGTTTAAAAGGAGATTATTTCAAATATCCTTTCGAACATGGAGATAATTTTTTGATTTTTTTATGATTGAATGAGTTTGAATACCATAAACTATATTAGTGTTTTGCGTGAAAATGTGACTTACAAAAATGCTTTTCCATATAACATTACAAGTTTTCAAATTTGTATATGCAAATTAGAAAGCTTTTAGAAGTTTTGGATATGTAAATTCAGAAGCTGTTAAAAGTTTCCAAATATGTAAATTTGAAAACTTTTAAAAGTTTCTAAAAATATAAATCTAGAAGCTTTTAGAAATGCAAATTTTTTTATAGTTTTAATAGTTTATTTATCGCTCTTCATCTTGATCAATTTCTTTTTACATTCTAGGTATGCATTTTTCATGATGTACAAGAGAATAACAATAGTTATAATGGTCTAGATTTGTGATGGAGATAAAAAAAAAAAGAAGAAGAAAGAAGAAAAAAAGAAAATGAAGAAGAGAATGAATATGTGTATGGAAGGATTGAAAGGTAATTTATTAAAGATTAATTAAGTAATTTTATTTAGAGATATTTTTGTAATAAAAATTGTATAAAGCAAATCTTGAGGTGTAAATAGAAACTCCCTTTCGAAAAAAAAAAGGTGTGAAGGGAAATAATAAAGGTGCAAATAGAAACACTTTAAAAAAAAGGAAAAAGAAATGGTAGAAAGCTTTTGGAGAATGGAGAATCAAAGAAGGGAGAATAGGTAGAGAGGGAAAGAAGCAGGAAAAAGGTAAAAAACCAAAAAGAAGGAAATGAGGAAGAATAAGAGGTAAAGGATGGGAAGAACAAAAAAAAGATGGACATTTGAGGTGGAAAGAGAAAAATAAAGAAAAAGAAAGGGAAATAAAGAAAAAAAAAAGATAATGAACAATTATCCTTTAATCTACTCATAACAGACCAAATTAACACCAAAGACACCAAATCATATGACGATGAATAATGAAATGTTTTCTAATGATAAAGATAAAAAATGAAGGGAGGAAAGAAAAAGGAAAAAAATAGGAAAAGGAAGAAAAAACACTTTTTTTTAGCTTATGTAATTTTTTTTTCTAATATTTTCATTTGCATCTAATACACAGAGGTGCCTTGTCATTAGTTAAATTTATTTTAATGAAAAAGATGGGAGGAGAAATGAGAACATAGAAAAAAAGGCATGGTTAATTCACTATTTCAAATATTGTCTAAATCCTTTCATATAGTGGATGTTGCCAAATATAATTGTTTGCATTGCAGTATAGTTATATATATATAAAGGCTATGAAGCATTTGGAGAAAGGAAGGATCGTCATTTTTATACCTAAAATTGGTAATCCATTCTTTTCACCATAAAACAATGTTGCACTTTTTTGTTGTGCAAAAACTAAGTCATTTTTTTTCATCAGAATGCATATTGATATATTAGGAAATATAATGTTGGGACTTGGAAGCAAATATATCTAGGTCATTGTCCCTTTTTAAGCATACTACATATACTATGTCTGTTGGTATATTTCTGAGATTTTGAAGATACTTTGGATCTTGCGATAAAGTTGCCATCATTATATAAATTTTGTTGAAATAAATCTTAACTAAAGAGCTCTATAACACCATAGCTCAATTAGAGGATGTTCACCTTGATTCTAATCCTTTTGTTGTCTTAATCTTATTTCATTGTGCAGTAAGCATCCAAAATTAACCTTATTTTATTTTTTGGTGTTTTGTTTTAAGTGGGATTTTGTCAGGTTTTAGATATTATGCCTCATCTAGATTAGATCCTTGAAAGTTATTATCTGTTTTTATAATTCCACTAAAAAATCAACTCCACTAAAATTAAATTCAACTAAGAAAATTGGTTATTTTTTAAGAGTAAAATGGTTCTAAAAATATTTAAACATGAATTTGTGTTTGGTAACTCATTAGTTAGACTAATCTTTTTGGATCTGAATTTTTTTTCCTTTTTATCATATAGATGTTGAGGTTATAAATCCTTAAATTTTTTTTGTATTTTTATTATTTATTATATATTAGAGAGAAGAAAGAACAAATCTAAAAATTTGTTCTAATAAAAAAAAATCACTAATGGGTTTAAAAGCGCTTGAACTATAAATAAAAAGTCACCTGAGTCTTTATTTTTTTTATTTTAATCAATCAACCCCTCAAACATTTATTTGCTTCCATTTAAGCTCTTATTTGGATGATAAAGTTAACACCGTTAATTTTTTTTGTCAACTAAGATAAAAATTCCATGTGACATCAATTAAATAGATAAAAGTTTGCCACGTGATGCAATTAATATGTGAAAATTAAATAAAAATAAACTTTTTTCTTTTTTCTTCTCTATTATCTTTATCCATATCTTTGAGATCATTACAAGTTTTCAATTAAATTAGTTCAAAAATTAATTGATTAAATTTTGTCATGTAACTAGATTTCGTCTATTTAAGGATTCAATTGTTTTGAAATAGAATATTAAGAGCTTAATTGATTATAACAAAATATTAAGAGCTTAAATTATTATTAAATTATAGTTCAATGGCATTTTTTATCATTTAACCTAAAAAATCCAAAGTATTGTTAAAACATGTGGCTACATTTTGGACCATTTTATATTTTGTTTTAAACTTTTAATACTATAATAATAAATTAGGTTTTGAGATTGTTATTAATGTAATCACATTGCTAAATGGATGTAATGTATAGTGGAAAATAATTTTAAATGTGAATTTTTATGTGATTTAATAGTTGATGATGTTGTTAGGGAGTTACTTTTTTTTTATGTTGACTGATCTAGGTAAAATGATGTTTAACTAAAAGCTACCTATGGATAATGAAAAGAGAAAATGAGGGAAGCTTACCCATTGAATGGTTTAAAATTCAATGGTTTACAACCAGACCCATTTAAAAGTTTAGATAACTTTTGTAATTGAAATCCTATTGTTGGTTGCACTTTTCATTATTAGTTATTATTTTTTATCGTTAACATCTTATATAATGCTACTTTTGTAGCATTTTAGCCTCAACGAATGCATGCATACGACATTACATTGGACATTATCTTAAATCTATCACCATTATAATTTCTTACATAATGAAAACAAGCTAAGAAATTAGATAAAATTCAATTAGTTGAAAGCCTAAAACAAGCCAAAACATTACTGGAGAGCTAGATTAAGTTCCTATTGATGTAGATTGATGATTCCAACATTTTCATTCTTCATAAATTATCTTCAGCTTGCTTTGATAATTAACGTAATTCCCAAAGACCGAAATGATATTATCTATTTGATAACAAGAGGTATTATGTTTGTGGTTATCATGCTCTATGTGATTTAGGCTGTTATTTCTTATTTCTAATAAAGTGGGAACAATTTTAATCAGGGTGAGGATTTCTTTGGCACTACAAAGTAGTGACATAACTTCATATTAGCTAAAGGCTAAAAACTAAATATCTCTTTTAGATCTTAGAAGGAACATGATTCCAGAATCTAAAAGATATATGAATTTTGAATTTGTTCTGTTTGTTCATTTTTCATACACCAAAGTTCTCAATTTTTTTTTTGTGATTTGTTAATAATTTTGTTATTTACAATGATCAATTTCAATTTTTTCAAATGGGTGGTTTGTGTTGAAAACGAACCATTATTGTGTAGAGCTTGTAAATTATGTTGGTGCACTGGATTATAAGTATTTCTTTCTTTTATTGGTATGTCAACTTTGTCTTTGAATTAATTTCTCATACATTTTATGTTTTATGGATTATATTTGCTTTATTCTTCTTAAACTCTTAGCTATTTTTTACTATTACTTTTCATATACAATGTTATATATAGTTGTATCATTGTCTCTATTGCTTTTTAATTTTTCTATTTTATATTGTGCTAATATTGTACCTTTTCATATTTAATAGTAATAAAAAATGAAAAAAAAAAGGGTAAAATACTAACACATACACATATGGTTTAAAATTCAAGCTTTCACGATTCACCTTTTTAGTTTTTCATTCTCTTTATATATTTAGATCTCAGTTTTCTTAGATTTTCTTTTCATTCCTTTCACTTTTTTTTCTTTGGATTTAGAATTATAAGACATAGAAAATTTGAATTCATTATTGTACGGGTGAACTATAAAAGCAAAGGTACTTCCCACCATTAGCATGCCCACACCAATCCGATAACAATTGCTAATAATGAATGTAGTGGTGTCGAGCTATCTAGATAAAGGAATGAACTTGAAATCACAAGATGAAAGGTCGATTAATAGTAAAGGTCGAAGGTTTTTTTGACGTTTGTGCTTCGATGTTCAAGTCAGTGCTAAAAAAAAAAAAGAAAAAAAGTGAAAACTTTAAACTAGATATCTATGAAAGTGAGTTAAGAGTACCTGAAGGGGGTTATTTATACTAATGCGATAAAAGTACTGAGCTTAGGTGGTCCAAGCTCTAAGTGATGGGGCTAGGGTTGACGTTACTGGCCTAACCTGAGTTGGTGGTCAACAACCCAATTAAAAGGTGACAAGTTAGCATTCCTATGTGCCAAATGGTAGTCAGCTGAGGTGGTTTAGCTTATGTGGGTCTCAAAATTTTAGGTTGACTTAACATGTCAGCTCAAGTTGAAAAGATTGAGTTACTCACATTTAGTTGATGACTCACTATGGAACAAAATGTCTATCTTGTCCCTTATACCATAAAATGCTCATAGCATTTTGTCCCTCATCAAATAGTCTAAGGTGTCAAACTAATGAGAAGTAGGATTAATCGATCTGTTATTGTTAAAACCAAGCTACGAGTTAAGGATGAATTCTTTTTGGAGTTTCCATTATATCATTTGAAGGATTATTTTTATAATTATCATGGCCTCGATATGTTAAGCTAATCTTTGCAGCTTTATCGATAAAGATGAAGTGGTTTTGCCATCCAGATTGGAATTGAAATGATTGACATTATGCTCACATGGCATGGTCGATGTGACATTTGTGATGTATGCATAGCATGTTCTACATGACATTATGCATGGCTAACATGATACTAACAATATGTGCACTGCACATTTGATGTGATGTTCATGTGCCATGATCGGTCTAGCATTTGTGTAATATAATCGATATGACATTTATGAATTTTGGATAAACTCGTCACAAATCAATTTGAATATGTATTTATTAAGGAGAGAAGAATTTTAGTAGGAAGAAAAATTTAAGTGGTTCTCTAAATTTGGACTTAAAAGCCAAATGGTCATCTTCATATAATGACGTGGCTTATTTTGATGCATCCATCAGATATGAGAATTGGCTATATAAAGCCTTCTAGGGCCTCAGTTTCTCACTACCTCACACTCGTTTTGCTTTATTGTTGACCTATTTTCATTGATCTCTAGCTTCCCAACTTTTTTTAGTTCAAGCTTTTTTTTGTCCAACCTCATTTTTAAATAATTTTGATGTCTATCTTTTCTCACTATGTCATCTTATTCAAGTTTGTCTAACTTTAGGGTAAAAATTAAAGGAGGCTAGCTCAGCCAAGATAAGGTTTCTTCAAATGACAAGGTTCTTTCTATTATTACAGGAAGATACTATAGCGAAGTTGCTTATTGGTTAAACCTAATGTCCGTAGAAGGTAAAAACCAAATAAAAAAGAATGTCCAAGCTAGGGGTGAGAGGTTTTATCATGGTATGGATAAGCTTATAGTAACAATTAATTCTAACCTTTAAAATCCTCTTATTCCAAAAATCATGGTAAATTATGTCCTTCTGTCTGACCCTTTTTCTTCTTCTTCAACTTCACCACCAAATACTTCTAGCCAATCATTTACCCAACCATCTAATAGTCTAATTTCAAAGTTTGGTGATGTTGTCTAACTCCGACGAATCTTTAGCTTCTACATCATTTTCATTTTTCTTTGATGTCATGAAGGTTTTTCCTCTCTCTCAAGCTTAAAGACCTTTTTAGATTCTAGAGGCCGAGCAAACTAGCAATGAGGCTTTTAAAGGTAAGCAAGCTGAAGGTTCCAAGCAAGATGCCAAAAAAAAATGAAGATTAAAAGGGTGCAAAAGGTTCCAACATTGATGATGACTCCCTCATTCTTTTTTACACTCATTCTTTTTTACACTCCTAGTCCTGTAGGCATAACACCCAAAAGATGTGATGAAAAATTTAAAGGGCTAAGCTAATCTTAAAGACCACCTTAACTTATACTCTAGTCATCACGTCTTACTGTAAAATTTAAATTTGATTTTCCTACTAAGAGGTAAAGAATAGTAATGCCAATGTCCCAAGACAAGATCACTAACCCATTAGAACCTGATAAAATATAAATGTACTGAGATTCTATTATGGCAAGCCTTAGATTTCTTTTGTATTTTTTTTAAAAATTGAGCTTCTTTTAGATTACAATTTAACAATCACTCAACTCACCCTTAATTCTTTTAAGTACATAGAAGGCTTTTATCATTCTTTGTAAATAATTAGGCTTTCTCTTTACTATCCCCTTATTCAAAGAGTTTTTTTGCCATTAAGAAGCATTTCAACGATAAGAGTTAGTTCTATGTCATAGCTCAACCTTCTAAAAAGATTTTTGTTAATTGTCGAGTTCAATAAAAATGTGAAAAAGTCTTTTTTTTTTATATTGAAAAGGTCAAAGGGGTGTGAAAAGTTAATATTGGGCCAAGCTTGTTCGAAAAGGCAAAGACTGACCCTCTAACCAATTATGAGCTTGGACGCAAGATACAATAAATGACTTTCTAAAAAAGAGGAAGTCAATAGTAGATATGAATAATTTGATTGCCCATAGTGTTATAAAAAAGATCAAATATTGAGGTAACTTATTCATTAACTTTTCATAGCTATTTTTTTTTTTACATTAATGTTTTCTAACTTTATGTTCAGTTTTTGTTTTTGTCATAGACATGGTTGGTCAGAGAGCTGCATGTTTTAACATGACTAGGTTCATCTAGTTTCCTCGACGAAGAGAAAGGGGCAAAGCTCTTCCTCAGCTTGATAAGCCATCATAATGAGTTAAGTTTATTGATTTATAACTTTTTTAAAAAGATTAGTTTAGTGGCAAGAGCTCGGCTGCAATACAGAAACTTAAGTAGAAAGCCACAGTGCAGAAGCCCAAAAAAAGGTTAATGATGGTGTCCTTGTCTATTAAGCCTATTGTCGAGCTCTAACTTTTTTTTGATAAGGTCTTTGTCACTATAGACTTTGATTCATAAAAAAACTTGCATAAGGATCTCAAAGTGGTGAAGAAGATTACATAGGCAACCATGTCCAAAAAAAGTTTATCATAATCTTTAGGCTCAATTTAAAAATTAATGTTTAATTTTTTATCTCTAAGCTCGACTCTTGTACATGCATTTTTTGATTTATTCTCACACTTTGTCCTAAAATTTGGGATAGGGCCTACTGTTCTCATACAGAGCTCTTGCTCATTCTTTTCAAGATTGAGCAAGATGTGAAAAACTATGCCAGAGAGCTCAACTCCCTTAATGAGGCAGTCAGAAAGCTTAAGATCTCCAATACCTAGTATAAAAAAATTAATGACTTGAGCCAAAAGCTTAAGGACATGTCAATCTAAAAAGCCATTGTAAAGTCTCTAAACAACAATTTGACCTAAAACTAAGTGAGGCATTAGCCGAGGTGAAATGCTTGAAGAGTGAGCTCTAAGCTACTAAAGTTTAAGCAATGGGTGATGGAGAACTTCCTCAAGTTCGATGAGTTCTACAACTTGTAAATGACTTTGCTCGAGATTAGATGTTTGGTTTTTTCAACTTAGCTCTAAAGAAGGTAAAATCTATTTATGTTAACCTTAATCTATCAATGGTCAACATAAACAATCTTAAAGCCTAATAAGTCACAACTAAAAAAGAAAGCCAAGACAAAGAGGATATGCAAATTGAAGCAACAGTGATGAGCCAAAGGAAAAAGCTCTAGTTTGATGAACTTGAGGTAACTGCTGTAAGGTGCAGCTTAAGGGGGGCTTAGTATAATTATTTATTTATTTGTTTACTTATACACATTAACAATTTAATGAAAGGTTTTTTTTCCTTCTCTGAATGTGGTACTCTTATTCATGAATTTTCAATTCAGCATTAATAAATTATAAATGAATATTTTATATAATTAGCTCAAACATTACAACCATGAAAGCTGAATTTGTAATTAATAAGTTTGAGGTCGATACCATTATAAAGAACTTAAAATATGTTCAATTCGCTCAGACTTCAGGTATTTTAAGGATATATTATACCATTACTTCAAACTTTAGATAAATAAGTTAGTAAAATGTACTTGAGCTTTAAGCTTTCATTTAGCTCGGGCTTTAATAATACAAGCAGATCATATAATTATATATTTCCTTAGCTTCAAAGCCTTTACTGGTAATAAAATTTTAAACTATCCATATTTCACATTCTCATAATAGGATTTCCATTTAAATCATGTAGTTTACAAGTCAAGTTTGGATAACTTCTTTTATTATGTAAGGGCCCTCCCAATTCAGGGCCAATTTCTCACCTCGATCGTCAACTCTTGAGGTTTCCAATTTTTTAAATATCAGGTCACCTTTGTTGATGTTCTTTCATTAGACTGTTTTATTATAGTAATTAGAGACCTTCTATTGATAAACTATTATCCTTCTCAAAGTAATGTCTCTTTGCTCTTTAGTCAAATTTACATTGGCCTTTAAAGCCTTTTTATTCTTTTTTTTGATGGTTAGATCGATTTAAAAGTTAGGGAAAATGATTTCAACTAGAGTCATAACCTTAGTTCCAAAAGCTAAATTAAAGAGAGTTTCCCTTATAGGGACTTTAGTGGTCATCCTTAATGATCATAATACTTTATGAAGCTCTTTGACCCATTTGCCTTTAGCATCATCTAAACTTTTTTTTTAGGGCTTTGAGTATAGTCTTATTGGCCATTTCAGCCTAACTATTGGATTATGGATGGGAGACCAACTTTAAGTCAATGCTAAGGTTTTAGCACCATTCCTTGAATTTTGAAAATTTAAACTATTTTTCATTATTAGTGATTATGGACTGAGATAAACCAAATAGGCAAATTATGTTTTTTTATACAAATTTTTTGACTTGAGACCCCATTATTGTAGTTAATGCCACATTATCCAACCATTTAGTAAAATAATCAACTACCATTAGTACAAATTTTTTCTATCTAGGGGTTGGGGTAAATAGTCCAGCACATCTAAACCCTACTACATAAAAGGTTATCGACTTATTATAAGAGTTAGCTTGATCAAAGGTAGATGCTGAATATGAGCAAACTTCTGACACTTGTCACACTTTTTGATCAAGTCGATCACATCTTTCTTAATGTTGACAAATAATACCCTTGTTTTAAGACCTTACATACAAATGGTCGAGGTCCAAGGTAGTTTTCATAGCTTTTTTCATGAATCTCTCTGAGTACGTATTCTGCCTCTTCCTTATCTACACATCTCAAATATGGCAAATTGAATGACCTTTTATACAACTTTTCATTAATAATAATGTACCAAAGAGTTTTTTTGATCAAAGATTTTGCTTGGATTTTATCTTTGGGTAATTCTTCTGTCACCAAATATGCTTTGATAAATGACATACATGACTATCTCTTCAATTTGGCCTACTTGTTTCTCATCAACACTCTTTTCAGGCAATTTTTTAACTAAGACATGTGTTAGAGCTGTTTGTTATGATCCTAGATGCTAACTTGGATAGCAAGTCAACTAATGTGTTTTTTTATCTTAGCATCTTCCTTACCTCAACCCTTAAAAACATCTCTAAGTACATATGTGCTTTGTCTAGGTATTTCTTTATTCTTTCTTTTTTTGCTTCAAATTTTCTATTCACTTGTCCAACCACTAATTACGAATCATTGTACACCAAAAGGGTTTTCACATTCAGGTCAACAGCTAATCTCAAGCCTACTATTAGTGCTTCGTGCTCTACCTCATTATTCAAAGCCTTGAACCCAAACTTTAACACGTATTAAAACTATATATTCTCTAGACTAATCAAAATCAGATCAACCTCATTCTTTTTACTAGTGGTCAACCCACTTACAAAAACTTTTCACGTGTTTTTTTTATTCCAGTCGTCAATCATACTGGATTATTGTTTTGATTCGATCGAGATACACTCAACAATAAAATCAGCTAATACCTATGACTATGGGGCCAATTTGAGGAGTATGTGTAAGTTATATTCATTAAACTCAACTGTTGGTTGATCAGTCTGCCTAACAACTCAAGCTTTTACAAGATTTAGTTAAGTGGTTGGTTAGTCTAGACATTCACTACGTGGGATTGAAAATATAGTCTAAGCTTTTTAGCCTAGGTTATAATTGTATAGGTTAGTTTTTCTGTTCTTTGATAATTGAGCTCTACTATAATTAATACTTTACTCATAAAAAATATTGACGTCACTTTTTTCTTCTTCTCGAGCAAGTACTAAACTAATAACCTAATTATGGTCACAATGCAGAGGTATAACACTTCACCAAACCTTAGGTTTTGATAGTATGAGAGGGTAGAAGAGGAATCCCATGAGTTCTTTAAAAGTTCATTAACACTAAGATGTCTATTAAAGTCAGAATATCTTAAAAATTGGTAGGCACCAATCTACCTACCTTAACATGAACTTGTTCAGTGCAGTTACTCCCAGTCAACCTTTGTACATCTTTTACTAAGATTGGTGCCTTCATATCTAAAATGGCCTAAATCTTTTTGAGGTTAGATTCTATGCCCCTTTAGTTGATCATGTATCATAAGAATTTGTTCGACGTAACCTCAAAGGCAGATTTACTCAAGTTGAACTTTATGTTGTACTTTTTTAAGGTATTAAAGGTTTTTTTCAAGTCTCCCAAATGCTTGGCCAAGCTTTTACTTTTCACAATCATGTCATCAACATACATTTTGACATTATAATTGATCTAATCTTTGAATATTTTGTTAACTAACCTTTAGTAAGTTGCTACTTCATTTTTAACCCAAACGACATCATCTTATAGTAAACAATCCCTTCTCGATCACAAAGGTCATTTTTTCCTCATCTTCTATCAATATTTTAATTTGATTATACCTTAAATATGCATCCATAAATCTAAACAGACCATATTTAACATTGTCATCCATTAACCAATCTTTACTTGGTAAAAAAAATCCTTTATGTAGGTTTTATTAAGATCAGTGAAATCAACACATATTTTCCATTTTTCATTGTGTATTTTCACCATTACAACATTGGCTATCCATTAAGGGTAATATGCTTCCCTGATGAAGCCAGTCCTTAACAATTTGCCAACCTCTTCCCTAATGACTTTTTATCTTTCATGGGCAAAACCCTTTTCTTTTGTCAAATTGGTTTCATGTTTAGGTTAGTATGCAATCGATGGACCGTTACTGAAGGATCGATCCCAAGCATATCTAATAGGGTCCATGCAAATAAGTCAGCATTATCTATTAATGGTTGTACTAATTTTTCTTTTTGATCGAGCTTAACTCCTATTTGCATTCATTTATCCTTATTATTTTTTAAAAAATGGCATGAGTATAAGGTGTCCTATCAGATCTAGTCAGTTGATATTAATTTTAGACCTTTAATCAATGATTTCTTTTTATTCACTTAGTTGAACTACTTTTTACGAGAAAGATAAATCTCGATGCGAGCATCTTCTTTAACTTATTTGTCTATAAATATTTGTGCATTAATATGAATACGTGAGCTTCACAATCAGCAAATATAGTTATAAGTATATTCATGGAATTAGCTTGATAACTTGGTTTGAAATTTTACTTGTATAATTTCAAAAACAATTTAAAAGCTCAGTATAAAAAATCCTTTAAAAAATATTTACAAATTTTGAACTTGGGAGCTTGTTGGCTCTTAAAAGAGTATTTTTTATTTCTCTTCAACTTGGTCGATCTTATGCTTCTTAACCTATATGTCTTTTTCCATTGTCTTGATTTTGACCTCTATTTCATTTTTGGCTTAGGTCACCTCAGTTTTAGCTAAGCTTCTTATTTGCTTTTCAATTTTTCTTCTCATGGTTGTAACATAGCATTATCTTACCATGGCTTAGTCTATTTGAACTTCTTCAACCCTGTTAAGAATAGAAAATTTTATCTTAAGGTGAATAGCTAAGCCAATAGATTGGCTCAGTCAACCTAAAATCATGTTATATGTTGAAAAAAATTTTATTACCATGAATTCAATGACTAAGGTGATACTTTTCAGCTTAGTCCCTAATGTAATTGGTAGGCTGATTATACCCTTCACTAGCATTTATTTATTTCTAAATCTAATCAAAGTGGTAGTAAAAGGTTTCAACATCTCCTCAATAATCCTTATCCTCAACATAGTTGGATAACAAAAGACATTAGTTAAACTCCCATTATTAAATAGGATCTTTTTTACCATATAATTATACACCATGATCGATAACAATGGCATCTTCATATAAGAACTAGATTGCTTTCAAATCTTTCAAGTTAAAAGAGATTGGCTCATCTTTTTAACTTTTTTTATGAAACCTTGGATCTAATAGCCATAACTGTGCCCTAATCAAACTTTTTTTTTGCTAAAGCTGAAGTCCCGCCAATTATCATATTAATGATACCTGTAATGGGTCTGTTATGCATATCATTTCTTTTTTCATCCCTCTAGTCAACCTTGCAATTGGTATTACCATAGTCACCACCTCTTTTTTTATCATTTTAATTCCTTTTTAACTATTATTCACTGTTTTTACCTCTAAAATCCCTTTTCCCTTGTCCTTGCCTTTTTAAGTCCATAAAGTTGTTTAGTAGATCTTTTTTGATCAAGTTTTCTATTTTATTCATTAGGTTGATACAATCTTTAATGTTGTGATTATAATCTCTATGAAAAGTACATCTTTTGGTCGAGTCTTTTTTGCTATTCTTTCTTAGTAGCTTAAGCCATTTAAGCTCAAAATCTTTTTATATTTGTATCAGAATCATCTTTCTAGAGGTATTTAGTTTAGTGTAGTCATTATATCTTTTACTCGAGCTTCTTACCTTATAGTACCTTTTAGATTTTTTTTAAAATGATTGATTTCTCTTCCTCTTTTAAAGTCGAGGTAGGGTGATGTGCTTCTCTCACGTATATTATTTTTCATTTTAGCTTTAGTTTTGATGTACTTTTCAATGATTAGGAACACGCTGGCTAAAGTCTTTGGTGGTTGTATGGAGAGGGCTAACTTGAAATGATAGTCCTTGTCATTCAATCCACTTTTAGGGTGGCCACTACTATAGCTTGTTCTAGATCTTTAACTTAAATAACTTCAGCTTTAAAACATGTTACATACTCTTTCAAAATTTTATTTTTTCATTGGTAGATAGATATTAAGCTCAATATAGTTTTTTTTATTTGTCAACTGATGATAAAGTGAGATAAAAAAAATGACCAAGCTACTTGAAGGAAGAGATGCACATCGATTTGAGACTAGTATACCATGACCAAGTTTTCCCCTTGAGTGTTGTGGTGAGCCCTTTACACATGAGAGGCTCGTTAACCCTCTATATTAATATGTTAATTCTGTAAAGCTCAAGGTGATCAAAAAGATCAGAGGTACTGTCATAAGTCTGTAAAATTGGCACTTTGAATCCCATCTGTGGTAAAACTTGATCAATAACCTCGACAAATAGAGAAGTTTCAAAGAACTTTAGCTTATTATCAAATGTGAAGCTTTATTCTTCAACTTTTTTTTCATTGCCTCCATTTTAACTTTCAAGTTTTTATTAGATTGTGGCTCTGAAGTGGCCTATTTAAACTTTTGGGTGGTACTGTGTGTTTGAGTATTTGTGGGATAATGGCTTAAAAGTGTTTCATCTTTATTAAGTGTTGACGAGGCAACACTATCATCATAGGTTGGTAACTTTCGTGTTAGTGGATTTTTCAAGATTGGTAGGGTTCAATGCTTTAGAGGTTTATGGTGGAGTTAAGTTTTTTGTCATCTATTTTAGGGATTATAACTGTTAGGTCAGGCTTTAAATTACTTTATTTGTTGGGGTTACTTATACAGGTCAATCAGGGTTTTGCTGACTAAGTTGGGTGTCAGTCAAAGCTACAACATTATCTTCATATTCAACAACTTTATTCCTAGGTGCCATGTTAGCTTGGTTAAACTAAAGTTTCCCTACTTGGTGCACCAAAATTTTGGTGTCGAGTTGTCTTGGTGAAGGCAGGAACCTAAAATCATAAAATAGGAGGTCGGTTAATAACAAAGGCTAAAGGTTTCTTTAAACTTTATGTTTTGACATTTAAGTCAATACTCGAGAAGATAGAAAGAAGGAGCAAAAACTTTAAAGTAGATATTTATGGAAATGAGTTAATAGTACCTGCGAAAGGTTATTTATACCTGTGTGATGAAAAGTGTTGGGCCTAGGTAGCTTGAACTCTAAGTGGTAAAGCTAAGGCTTATGTTGCTGACCTAACCTAAGCTGGCAATCGACAACCTTATTAGAGATGACAAATCAACATTCCCATGTGCTATCTGGTGGTCAATTGAGGTAGTCAAGCTAACATAGATCTTGAACAAGGACGGACTATAATAGAAGCTAGAAGGGGCCTTGGCCCCTCCAAAAGTTTTAAAAACACCATAGTATATATTCTGTAACTTTGTGTACTTTCAATTGTCATAACATATAGATCTGTAAATCGATAGCTAGACTTAACAAATGGATGGAGTCGCCACCAATTTTTTTTTAACTAGGTGTGATTGGCCACCTAAGAAATTTATCTTTTTAAAGAGCTCTTAAACTTGACAAAGGGTTCCTAAAAGAATAGGTTCGGGTCTACAAATCAAAATAGAGTTCGAGAGTTCGGTTACATGTAGAGAATGTTATAGCATCCCCACATGCCCATCCAAATGATGGTACCATATTATTTTAAATTTATCCTAGGGTCTTGATTCTAATGGTTTCTGATTTTTATGTTAAATATTAAAAATAATTTATAAGATCTTTCATCAATCTGGTAGAACTCTTAAAATATTTTCTCACCTCAAGAGTGTTTAAGAATCTCATTTATTTTTTTGAAGAGGCTCCGTCGTCGAAAAATTTAATTATTATTCTTTTTTTGTCTAAAATATATCTAATTATTCCACCATTTGGGCCAAATTAAAAATATTTTCTCCTTTAGAATTTTTAAATTTTTTATTATTTGGGCCTATTTAGAAATTTTTTTTATTTTTTTATTTTTTTAAAGAAAATAATATAACAATTATTTTTATTGAAATTTCATTTAAATTATTCCACAATTTGGGACAAATTTAAACAAATTTCTCACCTAGAGATTTCTTAAAAATTTACCATTTGAAATTTTTAAGAATCTCATTCTTGAATAATTATCAAGTATTTTCAACCTAAATTTTTATTTGAAAAAAAAATACAATTACTTTTATTGAAATTTTACTTAAATTATTCCACCATTTGAGATAAATTTAGATAAAATTTCTCACCTAAAGATTTTTTAGAAATTTACCATTTGAAATTCTCAAAAATCTCATCTTTGGGTAATTTGTATTTAATTTCAAAAAATATATATTTTTATATTTTTTATATTTTTATATTTTTTGTTTTTATTATTTTTGTTTGAAAATAAATATTAATTATTATTATTGAAACTTTATCTAAATTATTCCACCATTTGGGACAAATTTAGACAAAATTCTTCACCTAAAAATTTTACAAAAATTTACTATTTGAAATTTCTATAAATCCCATCATTGGATAATTATTATTTATTCTCAAATTTTTTTTACTTTTATATTTTTTCCTAAATTTAATCATGCAAAAATACTAAAAAAAACACATAAATAAAAATAAATAAATAAATAAAATACTAAAAAAAATACCAAAAAATGGCTCAGCTGGAACGGCTAAGGACGACTCAGCTACAGACATAAGAAGAGGCTGGAATGGCGCGGCTTGAGGCACGGCTCACGACTCAACTTGGCTTAAGTCAAAAGTTAAAAATGGGTAAAAAGCGGGTCAACGCTTCGGGTCGGGTCGGTCCGAATAAAAACGCGCGAATCCTAAATGTTTTTTAACTCCAAAACGACGTCATGTTGACAGGATATATAAGGTTGAATTCGCTCTCCTTTTCAACAGATTTCTTTTCTCCCTTCTCTCTCTTCCCCTTATTTTATCTCTTTATCTCGCTAGGATTCAAGAATATCGGTTGAATCTTTCACTGGATTTTGGGATTATCATCGAAATTTGGATAGGGTCACCAAAAGTTAGCCAGAAAATTCAACAGTTTCTGGAGTATGATGCTGGAAACTAGGGAACTGGTCAGAAACTGGAAAGTTTGTCAGAATCTCACTAGAAAATTTAAATGACGCCGAAAATTTAATCGGAATCTAAGGAAATTTCTAAAAAATTTCCAGAAAAAAACCAAAATTTTAAAAAAAAATCCTAAAAATTTTAGAACTGCCACTGCTTTTCTAAACAATTTTATTTTGCTTCTGTGTTTTGTCGTTCTGCTTTTTGTGTGTTCTCTTCTGATCAATGGGTATTTATAAAGATCAATCTCAAAGTTCCTCACTAATTCAGATTTCTTTTTTATTAGATTTTTGGATTATCAGATTAATCATTGAATCTATCCTATACTGATTAAATTCACCTATGACTCTACCATCCTTATTCACAATAGGATCTATTTTTATTTTTTATTATTTTTAATTATTCTAATCTTTTATCATTATCTCTTAATATCAATTGAAAATTAATTAGAAACAAATAAAATCTCAAAAAATAAAATAAATAACATAATAAATATGTAAATAAATAACTATTTAATTAAACTCAATTTTTGAGTTTAACTGAACTTATTGAATCAAATCCAATTGATTTGAACCTGAATCAAATTAAATACCTACATCCACGTCAAATCGAAAAATCGCTTATATTATTTGCATCGCTATGTACTCTCTATGAAATCTATTTGCAGTTTGTATTATCCCAGGATCTGGGAATTTGCACTCACATCCCTTTCCCCAATTTCTTTTAATATTCTTTTAATTGGTTTAGATAATTTATTTATTGAATTTAAAATTTATTTTTAATTTAATTTAGTATCGTGATTATTATTTTCATTTCATTATTATAAAAAGTTAAAATTAATTTATTATATTATAACGATATTAATTCAACCAGAATTGAAATCTTGAAACATGTTTTGCTTTTCCTTTTGGGGACTAAAATTTCTCTTTCTCATATAATTTTTTATTTTCAATAATTCTACTTTAAATCTCTTGTTTTATTGTCATGTAGATTTTTATAAAAATTAAGATTGAAAGCACTTTAGAAAAGATTATAAAGTATTTTAACTTATAATTTTAAAATTTTAACTTTATTCATTTAATGGTGTGTTTTATTTTTCTTATTTCTGATAAAAATATATTATTTAACAATTGATTTATTTATATATATTTAAAATAATTACTCACAATTTTAAATATAATTATTTATTTTATGTCTTTTATTTTTTATACATTTGTTTCATTTTATGAAAAAAAAAATTAAGATCATATATATTATTATTTTACCCCTTTAAAATCAAATTTCAAGATCTGGCATTAATCTCAAAATTTCATGTTGACTCGACATATCAACTTGGACCAAAAAGATAGAGTTGCTCCCATTTGACTGATGACTCACACTTTAAAATAAATTATTTATCTTATCCCTTTGAACATAAAATGCCCCTAGCATAATGTTAAAATTTTTTTGTGTAGCTATGATTCAAAGTTGCGAACTTGCAATTAAGATTTTTTTTTTATAAGTTCAATTTAAATCAAATTATCATTGAGAATAGTCAATTATATATGGAACCTTGCTTAATGTATAAAGTGGAAGTCTTTTTTAGAGTTGTGGGATTGGAAACTTGAAGCATAGAACGTGAGTTTGATTTTAATAATTTTACTTATGTATATATTAACTTTTATTGTTCTTACTTGTTTATATAACAGTAAGATCTGTCAGTTAAATTTGTAATTTGTTTAATTATAAATATATATATCTGTTTATTTAATTGTTCAACATTAATTTAGAATAAAATTATTTTGTACTCAATCGAAGTGAGACTTACTTCCTAGTTTTTAACTATTTTCTTCTCTACAGTTTAAAATTTAAACTAGAATGACTTGACTCCAAAGGGTCGGCAGTTTCTACTGGAATGGTAAACTATATATAGCTGGACTAGAAATCTTTGTTCTCGTCTTTAGTTGGAAACCCAAACACTTGGATGTAGTCAAAACAGGAGCCATATTAGCAATAGAGTTAATTAAATTTTTTATCTGAATTTTGAAAAAAATAAATTGATATTTAAATAAATAAAATATAAAATTTACATCCTAAATTTTCAAATAATATATCATTTTAATTCAAATTATAATATTATTAATTTAACTTGCTTATATGGTATCTAAATAGTATAATTTTATTTTATGCATGTTATTTGTTAAATAAAAATATAAACTATTTTATGTAAACAACTATGTGATACCATGGGACAAATAATATTGATTGATCTTAGATAATTTTTATAGTTTAAATAAAGATATTGTTTATTTTTTATTAAAAAAATATTAATAATATATATGATTAATACATAATTTGATAATATTTATCAAATGTTATAAGATTGGTGGGACTAAAATTTAAATTAACATAATATATAATTTTAAATTTTAAAGAGCAAATTATACAATTTTATAAAAATTCAAAATAAAAATGATATATTTTATTTTTTAAATATCAATTTATATATATTTTTTAAATTTTAAATACCAAAATATAATTACGTCTGACCAATATTCCTCGTTGAATATATGCACAACAGAAATTATGAAAAAGTCAAAGTCTAAGAAAATTTTACTAGTTCTAAGAAAACATCTGGAGGTGAATGAAAGATTATCGTGCAGCCACTGTCTTTTTGACTGAATAAGAGGCCACATGTGATTGTATTGGAACATTATTATATTCTGACAACCCAGAGCCTTGCCTTTTAATCTTTCGATATGACCCACATAATCAGTTTTCCTTCATTCCCAACGTTAGAAAGAATCAAAAAAATCTGCTTCTTAAGAAGGCAAGTCACATCCTCATGACACCTTTTTAATGCACCTCACATTGCAGCCGTTCTTTTTTTTTTAAGAAAAAATTTGAAAATAAATAAATTTTTTAATTTTTTAAATAAAAAATAAAAATATCATATTTAATAATTTAAAATAAATAAATATAAATTATATATTTAAAATAATTTTAATAAATAATAATCGATGAGATTGAAATTTAAAATTTTTTCATAAAAAAAAAAAATTTTAACCTATTAAACTATCCACTGCAACCTATTTGGTCGTTAGGAATTGCCTTCCAATATCTTCTGAGAAAAGAACAAAAGCATTTGGGGGATTTTTGGAGGGTCAATCTATCAAAAATATCCGTAGGTGCCTTAAAACGGCCGCACGCTACATTTTCGAATCGCCTTTTGGTCTCCTTATCATGTCAACTGGTCCCTACTTGTCGTGTCAATTTTGCGCTCTCGCTCTCGAGTCTTGACTAATAATCAAATTAACCAAAACAAAGAGAAATGAAACCAAAACATTCATTACTAGAAATGAAATTAAAAGCGAATGTACGCAAACATCAGCTAGCACTCCGCAGATTACACAAGATGTTGAAAATACAGATTTAACTCATCCACACAGTAATGCGAGAAATTCTCATGTACTTGAAAGGTTAAAGCTAATAGAATTCCCTGCTGAAGGCAGCGCCAAGAGTTTACTGAGGATTTGGGGGACGACTATTGGCAGCAGAGACCCTAGAGCCCCACTCCAACAGCTCTTTGCTAGTATCATCCTTGTGAGCTATCACCTCAATAAAACATAAGCAGTCTTTCTTGGCTCCGGTTGCCATATCAATTGCTTCAATGAGCTCTTCCTCACAAAAAACCTGAAAGAATAACAAATTTATAGAAATCAGCATTCACCTATATCAGGATTTGATTTGATACGGTGGAGCAACGTACCAAGTTTGAATTGACTCACCTTGGCTGTCCAGCACTTGCCTTCACCATTATGAATTGCATCGACTAAGCCAGTGTAGTTCCAATTTTTTATCACGTTGTATGGTCCATCATGAATCTCAACTTCAATGGTGTAACCACCATTGTTTATCAGAAATATTATGGTGTTCTGTCCGCATCGCAGCATTGTTGACACATCTTGCGCGGTCACCTATTAAACCAATCACCAAGAATATTATAAACACCTGAATGAATCTTAGTGAACTGGTTTTCTATAGCTTCTTTTCCCACGCAAAAATATCTTAACAACAGGCCAAAATTGACCACGCGTACCTGGAAACTACCATCACCAATGCAAGCAATTACACGTTTCTCTGGAACAGCCTGTGCATACCCAAGAGTGGCACCAACTGACCAGCCAATTGATCCATACTGCATTTGGAATTCATACCTGCAAAACAATTCGAATTCAATGTCAAATTCAAAACCCTGGCCCTTTTTCTTTCCTTTTGTTGCTTGATTCACAGTCTAAATTGGGATTAAAATAAGCTAAAAAGTGTTTATTCTCATAATACTCACCCACATCCTCTAGGCAATTTCAGTTTCTGGCAGTTAAACCAAGAATCCCCTGTTTCAGCAATCACAGCAGTTTCACTAGAGAGCATCTTCTGTATATGTTGAAACAGAACGTTAACCCTCAAAGGCTCTTTAGGTGCTGACTTCAAAGGATGCCCCTCAGGAACAAAAATCCTATGGTAATTCTCGTAAGCAGTATTATTGCGCTTGAGACTCTTGGCAAGCTCTCTAAGGAAATCTTTCATCAAAACACAACCAAATGCAGGCCCATTAGCAACCACTACACGATCAGGCTGCACAATAATGGCCTTCTCTTTCTTAAGAAGCAGAGAGTACCCAACAGAGCTATAGTCATTGAAAATAGGTCCAGCAAATAAGTAAGCATCAGCAGATTCAACGATCTCAGAACAAAAAGCAGTACTAACAGCACCCCAATATGTCCCAATGAAATGAGGATGATGCTCAGGGACAAGCCCTTTAGCTGATGGCATCACGGCCAGGGCATAACCACTAGCATCAACCAGCTCAACAAAAGCCTCGCACGCCTTTGCAACACGCAGCTTTGGTCCACCTACTAATACGGGTTTCACCGCCTTGTTCAATAACTCTGCTGTTGCCTCCACAGCCGCCTCTAATCCCATCTTATTACTCAATCTACACACATTAACAAAAAAAAAAAAAAAAAAAAGAACATTTACTCTACGTAAAAACTAATCACTGCATAATCCTAAACTTGCAAAAGATTAAAAAAAATATACTTTGGAGAGAGTGAAAACGGAACAGGGTCGCGGCTAAAAGTAGGGTGAGGAATTGCTGATAAGTTGCAGCTGATGCTTATATAAACAGGCTTGCATTCTTTCAAAGCAGTTGAAATAGCTGTATCGATCAATTCATGAGCATCCTCCAAGTTATTCACCACAGCCTGGCAAAAACCAAAGGCCCATTTTTATCATCCTCCAAATCAAACCAAAAGAACAGCAAATTTATAAAAACAGGTGGAAAAGAGAGAGAATATTACTTGATAGCAAGTAACTGTCTGGAAACATCTAAGCTCTTGGCTAAAATCAGGCAACCCGATAGTATGGTGAAGAATCCTGTTAGTTCCATAGTCATTGGAGTTTGGTCCACCCACAATGCAAATAAGAGGCAGATTCTCACTATAAGCACCAGCGATCGCGTTCAAAACGCTGAGTCCACCAACGGTAAACGTCACAACGCAAGCGCCAACGCCACGTGACCTGGCGTAACCATCAGCTGCATATCCAGCGTTGAGTTCGTTACAGCAACCAATCAAGTTAAGCCCTGGCTCAGCTATCAAATGGTCAAGCAAAGTCAAGTTAAAGTCCCCTGGAACAGAGAAAACGTTAGTTACTCCAATCTGAACAAGCCGTCTAGCTAAGTGGCGGCCAATAGTGGCTTCTGGGGAGTTGATGACGGTGGGGGAAATGGAGTTTTGAAGGGTGGCAACCGCGCTTTTTGGTGGACTGCCAACGTCGTTGGAAGTCGGTTTACAGGTGTCGAGTGATCCAATCTTGATATCCATTTTAAAAAAGAGATTTTTCACCGCTTTAGCAATCAAGAATAGAGCTGGCGGAGACAAACTTAGAGAAAAAGAGAGAAAAAGCTTGATGTTTTCTTTTTCTTTTTTTTTTCAACGAAATAGGGAAATTTGTTGTTGGGTTTTTTTCCTTTTTTTTTTTTGGTGAAAGGAAAAAAAATGAAGGAGGAATTTATAAGGACGATAGTGAGTGGGAAACGATACTGCGGGCGGTTTTTGTTAGTGATAATATTTTGATTGACGTAATGGAGGTTTGTTTTCTATGGATTCCCATTTCCCTCGTACCAAAATTACATTAATTTTTCGGAGATTTTTTGTGAAGAGACTATAAAGAATGTCGGTCAAGAACTGTGTGAAGCACGCGCTTGTTTAATTGTAAGGATCCAAATTCCAAACGTCGAGAAAGGTTATATGTAGACGCAACAAACACCCCTGAAACAAATATTATAATTATTTTCAATAAAAATTAATTATTCGATTTCAATTTGTGTGCTTATAATAATTATTATGCATCACATTACTTCCATTATATTATTATATTCACTTACGTTTATAATTTTTTAATTTTCTAAATGCAATTAAAAAATTAGTAAATTTTTTATTATATATTAAAAGATATATATCATATTTAATTTTAACTATTAAATGATAATTTTTTATTTTGATCACCCAGAGAAAACATAGTAAGATAATAGTTAATTACGCTGATCAAGATTTAATCAGGGATAGATTTGTATGGCGACGGGCATTGTCAACGGGCAAAGGATGCAAGGGCGGTTGGCATGTTAAAAGATTCGTGGTGCTGAAGAAAAGCGGCGTGAATCAGAGCGTCATCAGTCAAACACATAGCAATTTCGGTCGCTAAGCTGTACCATGGTTTTTGAATGCTTCAGCACTTATTTAGTTCTCCACTTTGTTTTTCTGTCCTACTTGCCTCTTTTGGATCTCGTGAATTGACAGTTAACCAATCCAACCCCCATAAAAAGCACTCCCTTCTTTTTTTTATTAAAACTATAGTATCCGACCGAATCCTATGCAGTAAATGATTTGGTTCCATATTTCGGTTGAAAAACCAGGAGCAAAACAAGTTTTTTATTTCATCCACTGGTTTTTGGAAGCCATAGGAATTGCTGGGAATTCTTCCATTTGAAAAGCTTGTTCATACAAAGGAAATTCCATTTCAAAAATCATAACAGGACTCTACAACCAAGTGTCTTAAGGGGATTGATTTGTAATGCTATTATTTTTTTCCATAAATATATTTTTTATTCAATATATCAATTAAATTATATCAAAATGTCAAAAAAAAAAAAAAACTGATCAAGTATTTATTTGGCCAATAAACTGATTTTCATAGTGTTATAATTGTGTTTTGTGATTGAAAAATTCAATTATAAAATAATATTTTAACACGGTAGAAATCTTTTTCATTCCACTACCGAATGAATTCTAATTCAACGAGTCAATCTATAAGATCAGTGTTGATGATTTGGTGAAACTATAAGCATGTAAATGAGATAAGAGAGGCAAAAGTACTGAGAATTTGAAATCAAATTCGACCTTTAAGCTTGTATTAAAGTCTAATATCTTTAAATGGGTTGTAAAATTTTATGTTTAAGAATAGTACTAATAATGTTTATACTGATATAAATAGAACCAATATCTGTTTAAATCAGAGGGTTAAACATGAAAAAGAACATGAAGATTTGTGATGATTCATGAACAAAAACAGGAAAACGGTACAATGTAAAACGTGGAGGGTGGAGTGGCCACAAAACGTGGCCATTGTATAACGCTGTCGCAGCAAGAAGCACGAGCATGTGCTGTGATTGGAAGGAGGGCAGCCAATGGAAGAGATCTGTGCTGCCCAACTAGAAGAGTGTAAGTAATAAATATGAAAATTCTTATTCAGATCTGCATTATTCATTTATTTCCATAGGGTTTATGCGTGCCAAATCAAAAAATTCTAACACCGGAAAAGGCAAATTTCGTATATTTGTTTTCTTTTTAGTATTTCCTTTTTTCCATTAATTTACAATCCCGTAATTCACTTCCAAAATCCAAGTTTGGTGCAATTGAAAAACTGAAAAGTGTATATAATAATAAAACAATAATTACTTGAATAATCATTTTGCCATGTACCAAAACAAGTATAACCATTTTGATATTTGAAAGGGAAATATAGCATGCAAAGCGTGGCTGCACATCTGCCGTGAATGAAGCAAGAAGGAAGCCAATAGAAAGCTGTAGATTTCTGAAACAATGGTCAATTTGGTGGGTGAGCCATTGATGAGATAAGCTGTGAAGTCTCTTGCTTTAGGTAAGTTAAAATGTACCAAAACAAGAATAACCATTTTGATATTTCAAAACGACATCTAGCATGCAAAGCGTGGCTGCATAGCTGCAGTGAATGAAGCAAGAAGGAAGCCAATAGAAAGCTGTAAATTTCTGAAACAATGGTCAGTTTGGTGGGTGAGCCATTGATAAGATAAGCTGTGAAGTGTCTTGCTTTAGGAATAGTATCCTGAGACAACTTCACGAGGCAAGGACAAGGTGGAAAAGTTACCAAATGCGAGGAAGCAATGTTGGAATTGTTTGTGTTCTGACTCTTGACACAAAAAGCAGAAGACCACCAATATACCAAAAAGCATCAACTTCACTTCCAAGGGCTGACACAGTAAACAAGGAACCAAAAATTTTAATGTCACTTAAAACCTTGAAATCTTGATTTTCTTGTTTCTATACTGTCAAATGTTAGTGCCTGTTGAGAAAAGGTCAGAATTTACATTGACAAGTCAAAAGATAAATTACTATAACAATATGAAAAAAATGTGCCATGGGTCCGGGATTTTCCAGCCCAGATTCAAGCAATGCCTCTGTAATCTACCTTTTCATGATGCAGATGCTCCTCAACCCATAAAACGAATATGATGGAAGAACACCACCCAAGGTGGCATTACGAGTTCTGATGATGCAATGACTCTACACTCTGTACATGGTATACAAAACCAGAATCTGAGTTCATAACCATTGACTGGTTCACTTGAGTATAGGATTCTGCCTTGTCCTGGTAAATTTTACATCTCCATTAAGAACAGAGCTTATGAATTTCTCTACCTCTTCCATGGTCATGTCACCTGTAAATGCTGCAAACTTCCCCTTCCGAGGTTTGTAGGCCACAAGGAAGTTATCTGATGATTTGAATCCAGATTTATCAAACACACTTATAAATGATGGTTGCTTGGTAGCATCCAAGAGGATATAGGATACAGAATCCCTAGAACCAGATGCCACATTCAGGCTCCTTGATAGTGATTTCTGAGAAACCTGAAAGTACATATCATGCAACAAGAAAACTGAATTCATGTATGATATATCAGAAGGGCCATTTGACATTTAAGTAAGCAATCTCCAATCCAAACTTTCAATATGGTGATAATGGTGGTATCTACATGATTCACCATCAACTAGTGTGTTCATATTGCAAAGTAAAAAGAGAAACACATAAAATCATCATCAAAACATACCCAGTACTCTATAATTAAACAGGACAATATTAACATATCTAGAAACTAAAACATTCCTCTTGCACCTTTTCAGTTATTTTTCATCAATTGACAGTCTTCTCTTTGAAGAGAGGAATTTTTCTCACCTTAGATAAAAGGGACTCCAGCTTCTCCCTAGCTCTGGATGATCGGAATGCACCTATAATACAGACAGGAGTTTTATCCCCACAAAGAGAATCAAAGTTTGACACTGTCAACAAAGGTAATTGTCTCTCTGTGGCATCTGTCTGCTTTTCGCTTGTCTGAAAAGAAGCTGCCTTTTTATTCTTCTTCTCAAAACTATCAAGCATCATACTGAGTTGTTTGATTGCAGACTTCAAATCCTTTACTGAAATACCAGATTTCAGGATGTGCTTCTCTCCGTTGGACAGCCACCCAATTATAGCTGGAAGTGCATCAACCCCTAACTTCTTCACGGCTGGATCAGAAACATCTTGAACCTACATAAATAGTGAAAGAGCCTGAATTGAATAGGAAATCAATTCCTTTCCAGGCACAAAATTGAATAGAGCAGGCATGTTTCTAATTCAAATAAGGTTTCGAAGCACCAAATTTTCACAGGTATAAAAAAATTTTCCACATACTAAGATCTTGAAAACATACCTCTGCATCGTAGAAAGTGTATCTTTTATGATACAAGCCACTGAGAACACGCCAAATAACTGGTGTATCTTTTTTCGTAGAAAGAAGTATCACCCTTGGGTATTTTTCGACATTACTAGAAGACATGACAAAATGATTTAGGCTAATCCTTCTTGAAAACCTTGGTAAATGATCTTGGCAAAATGTTTTGACATTCTTAGCAATCAAATCACCCTTGTATTCTTCCAGAGAACCCCTCTCACTTCCTTTGTATGAATAAACAAACAACCTTGGTGCTCTCCCAGGATGCATACCAAGATCCTTACAGAAAGACGACTCAATTTCACAATTTATGTTTCCAACCTGTTGAAGAGACCAAAAGAAAGGTAAGATATCTGAAGCATTGATTAGCAAATACATGTTATAGAAATATTTAAAAATGCAACATTACCTTTATAGCTCCTTCCAATAAACTGGCCACCTCCTCTATGATAGATTCATAATATTGTTTCCCCTGCAATGATGGTGTATAAGATAACAAAAGCCAAGTCATCCCTTGGTCAGCTATTTCTTTTCTAAAGACCTCAGAATTTAAGGTTCTGGAGCTCTTAGGTGAACTCCCAGATTGAGACTGAGAACTGCTCGAACCACTGAAACCACCAAATTGACCCTGATCTTTCATACCACCCCCAAAGAAGCCAGAGAAAATATCATCAATATCAAAACCAAAGGAACTTGGTCGGCCACGGCTACCAAATGTGTTTGACCCACCAGCGCCACCAAAGGAAAATGAGAAAGTCTGGGAACTTCCCTGCCCACCCATATGCTGCCATCCACCTGGTCCAGATGTAAACTCACTTTGTCCAGGTCCACCGCTAGTGAAGTAAGTATATCCACCATGATCCCCAGGGTGGCCAGCATCAAATCCAGGAGCACCTTTTTCATCCCCATACATATCATAATTTTTTCTCTTTTGTTCATCTGATAAGATGTCATATGCTGATCAAACAAGAAGGGATGAATTAGATCTCTTAATAACAAACAAAAACCACAACAATAACAGCACAAAAATTAAAAGGTCCAATAACCCCAATCCTGTTCTTATATTGATAAATTAGTTAATAATTTCACATCTGGGCAATATGCTCAGGAACCATATAGATTCAAGACTATACTTCCTAATTCAGGGAAGAAAAAGAGAAAGAATGAAAGAATAGATATGAGAGAAAGTGCAGCAAAAAGAAAAGAGGACAACAATTAAGAAGTTAAGAATACCATTGTTGATCTCAGAAAACTTCTCTTGTGCAGCTTTACTTTTGTTCTTGTCAGGATGGTATTTAAGAGAGAGCCTATCAAATACAATTCAAGCAAAATGAGCAGGGAAAAACAATGAAACATGTGTGCATGTGTTGGAGGTTACATGATTATATATGAATATGCAGAAGCATGCATGTATTAAAAGAGATCAACACAAATCCAAAAAAAGGGTACTATAATAGAATTTCCTCTTTTTTTTTTTAAATGGCAATAAGAAACATTTTGAGGTGCAAGTAAATGGCAAAAGAAATATGTACTGAAAGAAAGAAGAATGAAAAGGAGGAATACCATAAGGTAATGCCACAAATTAAACATTTCTCATTCAACAGAAAAAGGCATTTAATTCATTGCATATTTATAGCAAATCAAATTAATTAAAATGGTATAACCTTCTTTCCGTTTCAAAGCAAATAACAGTGGGCATGCTTCATCTAGAATGGTAAAAAACTTTGACACACTTTGTGGCTCTTTTATTGTGCACTGCAATTTGATCAAGGCCGCCATTCAAATGATGTATGTTACAGTGTCATAAACACATCAAGAAAGAAAAAAAATGACAAATTCAGAACCTAGATCACCAAGGAATGTATTCGAAGTTTTCATAATAAATGAGAATTCACAGTAAAACATACTTGTGAAAAGCTTTCTGAATCTCTCTTTGACTCGCGTTCTTCTCCACGCCAAGCACCTGAGGATCAAGAAAATTAATTATAAAAATTTTTACACTGAAGAACCCAAGAATGTGCAATATGCTACATATTCTTGTCTCTCATTGAGAGCTCAAGCTCATCCTTCATCTCCTAAACGCTTCTCTAAAGCTTTTAACAAATCTCTACAACAATTCCTTCTTTGCAATTTAGAAGTGCATATCTTTAGATTTCACGATTACCCGTTAAAGCACTTCCAAAAAAACGACTCATAAATCATAATATGGGAAAATTGAAGTGAACTGAGGAAATAGAGCAGAAATTAGAAGGGGGCCAAAGTTCATTACCTTGTAAGGATCAATAGTTTTGGCTTCTCCGTATAAAACTAATAGCATTGATATAAGCGCAAAGGACAATGGCGATCGAATTTTCATCTTCGCAAAACCTGAAACGCTGGTGGGGATTTTTCTTGAGTTATGAATCTTGATTTTTGAATTGGAGTATCGGTTGCATGAATGAACGAGGAGGGGTATGACGGTTGCAAAATAAATAGGCTCGCGGGGAATCGGAAAACTTCCGGATGGTTCGGGTCCCAAGGACTTCTGTGCACGTGGCGTTTGAATGTGCTCCCACGCGCTCTGACCAATAGGATTTCAGACCGCGCGCAAAACGGAACGCATCATCTCTGCTGACGTGTACGTGTGTTCTCTTTCGGGCTGTTCGTGTTTTGAAGTCTTGGCCTCTTTGGGCACTATTATCAGGCTCTCTATTTTAACGTTTTTGCCATCTTTTGGTTAAAAAAAAAAAAAATCCGTTGGCATAATTCCATCCAAAACGATCAAATGATTTTGTTTCAAATGTATATATAAATAATTTATCTCTAATACCTTTAACAAACATAAATACATAATTCCAAATCATATCTAATCTTTTTAAAAATAAACTCATTATAATTTCATTCCTCAAAAATCAATTACAATCTTCAACAATCATAGATTCCACAATCCCTAGACATTCATCTATCCAACACCCATTATCTCTACTTTCAAAAGCATATTTTGCTAACTAATTAGCTACGTCGTTAGCTTCTCTTCTAACATGTTTGTAAACTCATTTTTGGAAACATTTCTTTTTTGTTTCACTTCTTCAACCAGATTACCATCCTTGACATGTTTTCCTCATATTGATTGATATGTTGTATGACATCTAAAGCATCTCCTTTTAGAATGATCTTATTAAAACCTCCATGAACATTTCAATGCTTATCTTGCATGACCACCCCAATACCTCTTTTTGCCTCTAGAATATTTAAAGCTCCATCAAAATTTATTTTAATCCTGTCTCTTTGTGGTTTACTCCAATCCGCGACCCTAAGCTCCATATTTCCACACCTCATTTTCTGAGCTTTATTGTACTTTTTCAAATATTCTCTTGCAATCTCAATTGTGCTTTGAGAATTTTTGTGAATGTTTTCTTTGACTTCCCCATTTCTACGAAACCAAATCGACCAACAAATAACAATCCCCATAGCAAAACTTTTTTTATCAACCTTTTCTACTACATGTTATAGCCGTTCCTTAATGTTTCTTGGATTTTCTATCAACCAGTCTTGTTCTACCTAAGTCTTTTCCTAAACTTCTACTGCAGCGCCACAATTCTTAATCCCATGCAACGTGGTTTCTTCATGCTATTTGCCCCGTGGACAAACTGTCGTATCGGCAATGTTCTTTCTCTTCAAGTTTGAATGTACAACAAGTCTATCATGGCACATTCTCCATCTGAACACCTTTATTTTGGAAGGAATGTCCGCTTTCCATAATAATACCACTCCTGTGTTTGAGCTCCAGCCCAATGTGCTCCACTGATGTTTTTTTCCATCATTTACTGACCTATTCATCTGCATATGGTAACCACTTCTCACGCTGTACACTTTATTGTCAGTATACTGCCAGACCATTACATTTGGATTATCAATATTGCTAATGGGAACTGCTCTACTTTCTTGGCTATTTCCAACGTGAAAAATGTGATTTTAGCTTCACCATATCCTATTGCTTTATGTCATCTAATATTAAATTAAATAACCTTAAATTCACCCTTAATGTCAACTTTCCTGGGAATTGGTACAAAATTGTCTACTGTTGGTATCCACTTTTCTTTCTCAACCTGAATTTGTGTGCCATTTCCAACCCTACAACGTAACCCTATTTGCAATACATCTCCCCTTGCACATATATTTCGCAATGAGTAAGATGGATAAAACCCTAACCTAGCTTCAAAAAATGCTACCCCTAGGAAATATTTTGCCCTTAGGATTTTGTAGACCAATGAAGATGTGTTTTGTAGCAGCCTTCATCCCTATTCAGCCATAAGAGCTTTCTTAAACATCTTTATATCCCTAAATCTCATGCCTATATCCTTCTTACCAAGGCACATTCAGCTCCAACTCACCCAGTGTACTCCTTTCTATTTCGGGTCTCGTCACCACCAGTAGTTGTAGAGGATCATGTTAATTTTATGACACAAATCATTTGCAAACATAAAACATGACATTGTATATAAAGTATTGCTTGTAAAACAACCTTTATGAAAACATCTTTCCCTTCCTGTGATATCCATCTTTGACTCTAGCATTATATTCTAGCTTTTAACCTATTAAGAATATCCTTGAAAGCTCCTTTCTTATTCCTGCCAACTATCATAGGTAGACCAAGATATTTCTTAAGATTGTTTGTCACTTGATTTCCAAAAATGCCTTTCACCATGTCTATCATGTCATTGCTAGTGTTCCTCTTAAAAAATAACCCTAATTTTTTTGAAGTTAATTTTCTGCCCAGGCCTTGTTTCATAAATCTTTAATAAGTGCCTCATTTTTCGCATTTGCTATTACATGCTTTTACAAAAAGCAAATTGTCATATGCAATAAATAAGTAACCCTTCGACCATACACACTAGCTCGAACCCCTTGTAGCACACCTTCTCCTTGGTCTTTTACCAAAAGCTTAGAACGTCCTTTTGTGCAAATTAAAAACAAATAGGGAAAAAGAGGGTCTCTTTATCTCATGCCCTTTTCTGGATGAAACTGATCAATGATAGAACCATTAAAGTTAATGCTATAAGACATTGACAAAACATAGTGTATAATGAGCCTAATCTATGTCTATTAAACCTCTATTTCCTCATCATGGTTTTTATAAAACTCCATTGCACCTTATCGTAAGCTTTGCTCATACCTAATTTAATTGTCCCAACCTATTCTACCCTTTTTCTTCATCTTCAAGGCATGCAAAATTTCATATGCAATCAACACATTATCCATAATTAACCTTCTTGGTACAAACGCACTCTAGTTTCACCAATACACAAATGTGTTTCAACCTATTAACCAGTGTTTTAAAAATGATTTTTAAACTACATTACACAGACTAATAGGCAGGGATGTGAAAGAAAAAACTAAGAAAATAGAAAATCAATTCAAAACCATAATGTTCGGTTCAAATCAATTTTTTTTAGTCAATTTGAATTAAATTTGGATATTAAATGTATATATTAGGTTCATATTGAATTTCAGGTTGAAAAGAAAAAAATTTTAAAAAATCAAATCAAACAGAATTATATATTTTTATTAGCTTTTATATATATTTAAATTTTTATAAAATTAAAATAATTATTTTATATTTAAATCAATTTAAATATATTAAAAATCATATTAAAATAATATATAAAAAACAAAAAAAAATTTTAAAAATCGATGAACTTAACCGATAAAATTCAGTTTGAATTGGATCGAACCATTATCACCCCAATATACACTTGGAATTCTTGACTTTAGGGATTAACAAATGTGTGTGTCATTTACATCACCTGGTCTCCCATCCCCATTTAAAATAGACAAACAAAACCTAGTGACTTCACTACTTATTATATGCCAAAATTTATGAAAAAATAAAGCTGACATACCATCAAGACCCGTTGCCTTGATTTGATGGATTTGTTTTGAAACTTCAAAAATCTTTTTAGTTATAAACTCTGATAAGAGGAATTTGTTCATCTTGTTTGCTACTTTAAGAGTTACTGCCTCAATGATATCATCATAGCTAGATGGTCTTCGATATTTAAAAATACCCTTAAAATACCTCATTGCCACTTCCTGCAGCTCTATTTCCCCCTCACACCACACCTTATTCTCATTTTCCAATTTTTGGATGTGATTTGTCCTTCGCCTCCTTGATGATTGTGCATGAAAAAAAGTAATATTTTTATCTCCTCCTTGTGCATGAAAGTTTTTCGCTTCTTTTATGTTTAAATAAATCTCTTCCCACTACATGAAGTCATTTAATCTACTCTTCATGTCTATCTCCCTTTTCAACACCTCTTCATCCACATATCTCGATTTAAGACCTCTCAATTTTTTATTTAGGGACTCAATTTAAGACATTTATAACTTTTACTTATATAGATGATTTTATGAATGCTTTAAGTAATATTGATATTTGAAAATTTACATGTCAGTATCATCATGTATAGATTTATAG
Source organism: Durio zibethinus (assembly GCF_047325235.1). Lineage (NCBI taxonomy): Eukaryota > Viridiplantae > Streptophyta > Magnoliopsida > Malvales > Malvaceae > Durio > Durio zibethinus. Next base: position 9,703,454 of record NC_143162.1, on the reverse strand, counting down.
ACCTAGAGCCAGACTTGATTTTAAGAGTCATCATCAATTTTTTTTGTTTATTTAGATGCAGTTGACCACTTAACCAAATCTATCTTATTTTAAAGAAACATCCCAAACTTATCTTAGATATCTTTAAAAGGTAGATTCTAGTCCATGAAATTATATCTAGATTTGAAGTACAATTACGTGTGAAAAAAGTTAAAGCACCCTCACAACACTCATCCGAAAGATGGCACTAGTTTAATTTTGTATTATCCAAGTCTTAAAATGTGTTTGTAATTTTACCAAGTAAATTTAAGATTTGAAATTGGTCTTAAAGTTACTCCAATCATTTGATAGTAATTTAAGATAATTTTTTTACCTCAAAAGTATTCATGGAGATTTGTGTCCCACTTTGAAAAGGTTTTGTCATCGGATTCATTAATATTTTTTCATTTGAAAAAAATTAATAAAATCCTCAAATCGTTTGATATGAATTTATTTTGATACACATCCCCGAATAGTTTGGTAAGATTTTTATTTGAAAATCTTTTCATGAAAATTTTAAAAAAAAGTCATTAAATCTTCCAATAATTTGGTAAGATTTAACTTAGAGATTTAAATCTTTCAATCGCTTGATAAGATTAAAAAATTATTTTTTTAAAAAAATTAATTATGAAATTTTTTAATAGTTTAGTAGAACTCATAATTCGATATTTAAATCATCCAATCATTTGGTAGGAATCTTGAGTTTATTTTCCAAAAATATTATTATTATTATTATTATTATTATTATTACATTTTTAAATCATCCATAATTAAAATAAATAATAAACAATATCACAAAATAAAAAATATTAAACCAATTATTGATCTAAATCCAAATTGAAGTCCAAGAACCTTGAACCTTGAAAGGCCTAAATAAAATCTTGATCCAATCTTAAAAAAAGAGTAGGCTTGAATTTTCTTCATGCTAGCCAGAACAAATTATTTCAATTAGGGCTAGACCCAAACCAGGTCACTAGACATAGTTCTTAACCTGTTGGGTTTTCATTCTATGTCAAATTGCTTTAGTTTATTTGGCTTCCTTCAAAACAGTGCATTTCAATTTCATTAAAGATAATTAAACCTCTCTTATTTTTTTTTATTAGGCCTTTTTCTTTCTTTTTCTAAAAGTTCACTAACCTTCTCTCTAAAAAGGTTTTCCAGCCACCACAATCCTTCAAGCAGCCCAGAAACTAGCAAGGCTCCATTGTCACCACCGTTGTAAGTTATCATTGATCGCCAACCACTAATTGCTGCCTGCTGATCTTCGTTGGCACTCAAATTTCACCATAAGCTCTTTTTTGGCTTCCTCGTCCCAAATATGGAGTCAGCTTCTCAAAAATTACCTCATAATGTTTCAAATCTGAAGTCGTAAATGGGACTTTGCCACTACTGTTTCAACCACTTTTTGCTATTTAATTTTCCCCAACTTTTAGTATGTTGTGACACTCATCAAGTTTTCCATTTTCACCATTCAAATCTCTTAAAAGTCATGCTGACCACCACAGGCACACTGTTTTTGTCATAATGTTGTCGCCATTGGTGTCTATCCAAGAGCTTCGAAAAAGACCTTTTCAACAACTTAGTGAACTTAGGCTTTCGAAAAGCTTTTCTAATGTTCTTCGATCTGACAGAACACTTGCTGCCTAAAAAAATAAATGTATTACTTTTTATAATTTTACAAGTTTACTTATTTCCTTGATTTCTTTTGCAATTATTGCCTATTTTTAAGTTGCCTATGCTAATGAAACTACTGGATTAGTGAATAGATAGGTTGGTGGATGGTAGGATGCTCTGTGGGGTTAGGAATGTCTATGTATATTTATATTGCTGATGGTAGTGGCTATTGATGGTGGTTATTTCTTGATTATGATGGTTCAAATGGTGGTAAGATGAAGCAGTTTAGGTGGCTTCTTAATTTTTTATGTTTTTAGATTGTGGCTAGGATTATAGCTACTTTTGGGTTATAGATTCGACTAAGTTAGTGGTAAGATTTTGCTTCTTAGATCTTTTTGGCTTGTATTGGTTTCACCTCTGTATACTTAATGTGGGCTCTCTACAGTGAAAGATAAACTCAGGTTTGGGGCTGTGTGATTTAGTTTGGCCGTAAGGTGAAATTAAGATTAATGCAAGCAGAATAGGTTTAGCCAACAAGAACAGAGGGTTTTTATTGTGGTTTAGACGAGGATGACAAACGGAAGTGATTATTTTTTGTCGATTTGCTTTCTTTGCATGTTTCTTCTCTGATTTTGTGTGTTTTTCACCTTAAATTACTGTTGTTTTTCTTCGTAGTGAATTGCAAGTCCTATTTATAGGACTAAATAAGAGTTTTAGATGAATTTAAAGTTAAAAAACTAAAATTATTATGATAAAATAGAATTTATCTTGACAAGTTTAAATTTAATTTAATCATGATAATACCACATTACCATTGATCTTTTCTTCAGCCATCCATCATTTTTTCATTATCTTTTTTTTTAATGAACAAATAAATAAATAAATAAAATAAAAAAATAAAAAGTGAAAGATAAAAAATAAATAATATAAATAATAAATAATAAAATAAAATAAAAATTAATCAGATGAAAGGATAAATATTAAAAAATAAATGAAATTAAAGATAAACCTCAATAAAAATAAAAGTTTAATACAAAAATAAATAAGATAAATATGTATATAAATAAATAAAAGGAAATTATATAATTAGTCATGAAATAGGTTTGAGCCCAACCAATTTGGGCCTTTGGGGTGTTTACAGTTGCCTCTATTTTGCACATTTTTTATGTAACAGGAATTGTATAAAGACATAGACATCCATTATGTTCGGGCTCGAAGATAAAGCTATTTGAACCTAATCGAAGGTCAAAATGAAATGTGTTAGACATGGTTAAAGATAGAAATGATGACTTGAACTGAGCCAAAAATTGAAAAATGAAGGTGACCAGATTAAACAAAGGTTAAAGATAAAAATGACTAGACTAAGCCAAGGTCAAAGGCTAAAAATGATGACTTGAACTGAGCCAAAAATTAAAAAATAAAGTTGACTGGATTAAACTAAGGTCAAAGATAAAAGTGACTAGACTAAGCCAATGTCAAAAATAAAAATGACCAAACTGAACCAAGGTCAAAAACGAAAATGACTAGAGTAAGCTAAGATAAAAAATGAAAATGATCAGATTGAAACAAGTCATAAATAAGTGACAAGGATTAAACTGCAAATCAAAAAATTAAATTACTAGACTAAATCGAGAAAAAATGAGTGACCAAAATTGAACCACGAGTCAAGAAATTAAATGACATAGACTGAACTAAGGTAAAAAATAAGTGATCAAGATTGAAGCGTAAGTCAAAAAATTAAATAACCTGGGTTGAACCGAGGTCGACAATGACTAAATCGGAGCCTAAGTCCAAATATAAGATCAAATGATCTAGAAAATAACAACCTCAGGTTTTAATAATCATGCTTAGAGGACTTACAAATCGTACTCATTCTTTAAAAATATGCTTCTTGAAACAAAGGAACATTTCGTGAAACTTTTCAATCAAAAGTTAAAGTCTTATCTTTTTTTCAATAAAAAATTATCTTTTAAAAATTTCCCTCAACTGAGAACTTACTGGTTCCAAATCTTTTAGAAAATTCTTATCCTTTTGCTATTTCAAACTTCTTATTTGCAATGAATGTCGTAAATGCAATGAATGCATCCATAATTATGGTAAAAAAAAGTTTTTAGGACTCTTTTTTTCATCTCAAAAACTGGTTATCTTCATAACTTCTATCAAACCTTCTATAATCCAAAATATCTTTTCCCTAAATATAAACTTTTCTCGAGATACTTCTTGAAAATTTTATGGATAACATTTGCACAAGCTCACATGATTTTCATTTTGCCCTTGTCACTATCAATTTTTTTTTCAAAGTAATGTAAGGATCTCTTATGTTTTTTTTTTCATTTATTTTTCATCATTTTAATTTCATGAAAAATGTGATTCATCATATATTTTCTCATTATGGGAAAACAAGAAAAAAATTATAAAGAACATGGTGATTTGAAGAATAAGGATATTTAATAAAAGAACAAGTCTAGTAAGGGATAATAGGTGAATGGACAATGTCAAAGCTTATTGATAAGGTAAATGTGTGGATGGGATTTGAAAATCCAAAATAATGAATATTCAGATAATTTTTTACACTAATCTAGAATTCTTTCTTAAAATCTCATTTTATTGCCACATTTGACTTTTTCAAGCTTGAAATCCAAAATTTACCCCTTAGCCCATTGGATTCCAATTTTTTCATGTTTCCAACGAATACATCTTTTTTTACTTAAATTGCCATTTTGAGCTTTTAATTTAAGTCTTCTTTTTTTCTCCTTTTCATTTTTTATTTATTTTTTCATTTTTCATTCATTTTTTTATTTTTTATTTTTTATTTTTCATTTTTTTTACTTTATCTCCCATAGGTATTCCCATTGAGTTCCATATGAATCCCTAAAACATAATACCTCATTACCCTTATTGTCATTTAATTATACCTTAAGTATGCCCTAATTCAATATATGATTATTCAATTTCAGCATTCATGTTTGATGAAAGAACAAGTCTAGTAAGGGCTAGTAGGTGAATGGACAATGTAAAAGCTTATTGATAAGGTAAATGTTTGGATGGGATTTGAACATCCAAAATAATGAATATTTAGATAATTTTTTACACTAATCTAGAATTCTTTCTTAAAAACTCATTTTATTACCACATTTGACATTTTCAAGCTTGAAATCTAAATTTTACCCCTTAGCTCATTGGATTCCAATTTTTTCTTATTTCCAACGAATACATCTTCTTTTACTTAAATTTCCCTTTTGAGTTTTTAATTTAAGTCTTTTTTTCTTTTTTTATTTATTTTTTCATTTTTCATTCATTTTTCATTTTTTTATTTTTCATTTTTCATTTTTTTTACTTTATCTCCCATTGGTATTCCCATTGAATTTCATATGAATCTCTAAAACATAATACCTCATTGCCCTTATTGTCATTTAATTATACCCTAAGTATGCCCTAATTCAATATATGATTCTTCAATTTTAGCATTCATGTTTGATGAAATAATAAGTTTAGTGAGGAATAGTAGGTGAATGGATAATGTCAAACCTTATTGATAAGGTAAATGTTTGGATGGGATTTGAACATCCAAAATAATGAATATTCAGATAATTTTTTACGATAATCTAGAATTCTTTCTTAAAAACTCATTTTATTGCCACATTTGACCTTTTCAAGCTTAAAATCCAAAATTTACCCCTTAGCTCATTGGATTCTAACTTTTTCTTGTTTCCAACGAATACATCTTTTTTTACTAAAATTGTCCTTTTGATATTTTAATTTAAGTATTCTTTTTTTCTACTTTTTCATTTTTTATTTATTTCTTCATTTTTCATTCATTTTTTTATTTTTTTATTTTTCATTTTTCATTTTTAATTTTTTTTACTTTATCTCCCATTGGTATTCCCATTGAATTTCATATGAATTCCTAAAACATAATACCTCATTGCCCTTATTGTCATTTAATTATACCCTAAGTATGCCTCAATTTAATATATGATTCTTTAATTTTAGCATTCATGTTTGATCGAAATGGACTTTTAAGGCATGTAATTTAGGCTATGGTGAAGGTTTATGGAAAAATTGATAAAATAGGATCAAATATATGTGTTTGAAGGGTAAACCAAAAGATCATCCAAAGCCTCTTGGCATTTTACCCCACTTTTTATCAAGTGCCTTCATATTTTCTTTCCTTTTTCCTTTTTCCTTTCATCTCATTTTTTCCTTTCAATTTTCCTTTTCAATAAGGATTCACAAACAAAAGATTTTTTTTTTCATATTTTTACCCCAACAATATTTGTGACTTTATATTTTTTACAAATAGATCTTTTTCTCAACCTTTGTTTTTCAAAATGGAGGGTAATCCTTGATGGGTTTCTTTCAAATATATCACAATAGGCTTAAAAGGAGTAGCAAATGCATGATTTTACACTTTTGTGAAAGGTAGAAGAAAAATGATCATTTTTTATCTCAAATGTAAATACTTTCTTTGAAAAACCTATACTAAATGAAAGCAAACTTGTGAATATAAATGACTATATTCTCTTATGGTGGATTTATTTATACTTTTACTGGATAAAGAAAGCATATCATTTTTAATTCACCTGACAGATTAGGGGTTTGAATTGTCAATCTCATTAGTATGAATGAAATTTTCAAGATTGAATCCTAAATTATTGTCACAATTGTCTGAACATTCATTACTTAGAATAAAAATGAGTGAAATATGAAGGAATATATAAAAGTAAGGATAACAGCAAACTAAAAAAAATATGTAATGAAATACAATTATCATTTTATTAAAATTTGAGATAAACACAAGATAAACACGTAAAAGACCATTCTAAGAAGCTCCAAAAACATCTTCTCAAAATCATGCATTTGTATCATTGGATAAAAATTTTATTGATACTTAGCCCTTCATTATCGTCAAACTTGATCAACCTATCATTGATGAGGCCTTGTACTTTATGCTTCAGGGCAACATAATTTTCTGTTGAGTGACCTATGATTTAATAATGATAGTCACATTGAGCAATAGCATTATACCATTCCAATAAGGAAGTTTCATTGGCTCAACATGAACAGGGACCAACAAATGATTTTTCATTAGTTGTGGTAACAAGTATGCGTATGTAATAAGAATAGGATCAAAAGAAGCCTTCTTTCTATTTTTTACATGATTCTTTTGAATAGCTGGTCTGATTATAAAGTTTTGGGGTGGACCTCACAATAGGTGCAGTGGTGAGTTATAGGTATAAATTAACAAAAATGTATGTGGATAAGCAAATGGCAAGAGCGGTTGATAGGGGTAAAATGTTACATTATTCATGGATGGGTAATGAATTGGGTACATTAGTGGCAAGTATTAGGGAAAACTTATGAATTGTTGATTATCATAGCTCACAGCTTGAGCTTCATTCTCTTTTTTCTTTAACATTTCATTTTTCTTTATGTTGGCTGACTTTTTTCCACCTAGTTGTCATTTTTTATGGTGTTTTCAATAATATCATCCGAGATTACCATGTCAGCAAAATTTTTAGTAGCATTTTCTATAATTTTCTCATAGTAAAAAGCATTAAGGGTGTTGAAAATTAGGACGGTGATTTTATTCTTAATAAAAGGTAATTGGGCATGAGCAGCCATATCTTTTTACCTCTAAACATATTCTTTATAAGATTCTATGACCTTTTTCTCCAAGTTTTGTAAAGAGAGATGGTCTGGAGCCCATTTTATGATATACCGATACTGGGTGATGAATGCATTTGCCAATTCCTTTCATGAAATAATGTGAGTTCTATCTAATTAGATGTACCATCTCATAGCATAACCATTAAGGCTATCTTAAAACACATACATCAATAGTTTTTCATCACTAGTATAAACAACCATATTTTGATAGTACATAGTGACATGAGTCATTAAACACTTAGTACTATTATATTTTTCAAACTTTAAGGCTTTAAACATTGGTGAGATAACCACATCAAGAACCAAACAAAGTTTGATCGTATTTATGGAGCCATAAAAATCAATTCTATCCATGGCTCGTAATTTTTTTCTCAAGCATATTCATTTTTTGATAAGGTTTTAAGTCCTCTAAAGACTTAATCACCTTCAGCTTTAATTTTTTTTTCTTTAAGATCATCTAAGTTGGGGACTTGGATTAGCTCTACTACTTTTTCAATAAAGATGAGGTTTACAAAACTTTGGTAATGCCTTTGATTTAATGTATATGGCATTCTTAGGTAAGTATATTCTCACAAAACGTAAACTATTGCGATGGAATGCCTTCGATAGACTAAACCTGATATAGGCCATAACTAAGAGGATAAAAAAGATTAATAACCTTTTGTGATAGATGGTCTTGTAGGATGACTTTTTTTTTACGATTTTTTTTGTTCAACTTGTTTATGGCTTCTAAAATTTTACTCAACTCCCTCTCGAGTTTTTTTTGGGTTTTCTCTATGTTTTTAAACAATTTGCATTTTTTTGTTCCATTTGTCTAGCTCAGACTCTAGTATTGTATTAATGGTAGGTCATTTGACCAAGGTTCTTAGATGGTCAAGCTATCCTTAAACTTTATGTACCATAATTAACATGCATATATTATTAAGTGTTTATGCGAAAGTTTTCAAGATTAACCTAACTTGTTTAAGAATCCTACATGATACATAAATGCATTGAATGCTTGACACAATAAATTGTGATATATAAACACATGATTGCATGTATAACAATGTATGAATAGGTAAATGAATGCATGTACTGATGTTTGTCATATTATAATGCATGGATGAATACATATGTTAATGGCACTAGATTAAAATACAACACATAACATATAAAAAAAAATTAACAATAAATAAGAGATCAAATAATATAAAGCTTAAAAAGGTTCACTCATATGTCCTCACTAGGGTTACATTTCAATGATGGGTAGATATGGCTCTAACCTTAGGTTGGCTTCTTATGTTTTACTACATGTGATTTAGGTTAAATCAAAAGGTTCCCAAATTGTTTCTTACATCATTGTTTATTATAGACTAGTAAGACACTCTAATCCTTGTTAATTATACACTACAAGCGAAAATAATTTAATTTGAGTAAGAGTATTTCAGTAGCCTATGTGGAGACATGAAATCTCACAAAAATATAGGCACTTTTCTCTCTCTTAAGGGATGGAGCTCAATTATAGAGCTCATGTTATGCATATGCAAGTAAATGATAGAATATTAAAAGTTAAAAAAAATAAATCAAGAGAAAAGAAAAAAAATCTTTTTAAAGAAACATTAGGCTTGGACAACACATATCCATTTAATGGCCTGACTCCCGGCTGTCTCTAGTGGAGTCACCAAACTGTCATAACGTATAAATCTGTAGACCTATAGCTAGACTTGATTTTAAGAGTCTTCATCAATCTTTTTGTTTATTTAAGTGCGATTTGTCACATAATCGAATCTATCCCATTTTAAAGAGACGTCCTAAACTTGTCTTAGATATCGTTAAAAGGTAGATTCTAGTCCACGAAATCATATTTAGGTTCGAGAGTACGGTTACATATGAAAAAAGTTATAACACCCTCACAACGCCTATTCGAAAGACAACACCAGTTTGATTTTGTGTTAGCCAACCTTAAAATGTGTTTGTAATTTTACCAAGTAAATTTAATATTTGAAATTGGTTTTAAAGTTACTCCAATTATTTGGTAGCAATTTAAGATAATTTCTTTACCTCAAAAGTATTCATGGAGACTCTTGTCCCATTCTAAAAAGGCTTCATCATTGGATTTATTAATATTTTTTCATTTAAAAATAATCAATAAAATCCTTTAATTGTTTGGTAGGATTTTATTTCAATGCACATTCCTCAATAGTTTGGTGAGATTTTTATTTAAAAACCTTTTTATGAAAATTTAAAAAATGTCATTAAATCTTTCCATAGTTTGGTAAAATTTAACTCAGAGATTTAAATTCTCCAATCGTTTGGTAGGATTAAAAATTTATTTTTAAAAAAAATTCATTATGAAATTCCCCAATCATTTGGTAGAACTCGTAATTTGATATTTAAATATTCCAATCATTTGGTAGGAATCTTGAGTTTATTTTCAAAAAAAAAAATTATTATTATTATTTTTATAGTTTTAAAATATCTATAATTAAAATAAATAATGAACAATATCACAAGATAAAAAAAAAATTGTACCAGTTATTGGTTTAAATGCAAATTGAAGTCCAAGAACATTGAACCTTAAATGCCCCAATTAAATCCTAATCTAATCTTGAAAAAAGAAAGGACTTGAATTTTTTTTCACACGAGCCAAAGCAAATTATTTCAATTAGGGCTAGACCCAGACTAGGTCACCAGGCATGGGTTCTGACCTACTGGGTTTTAATTTTGGGTTGGGCCACATTAGTTTCTTTGGCTTCCTTCAAAACGATGCATTTCAATTTCTCTAAAGACAATGTAGACATCCCATTTTGTCCAAAAAAATTGTTGGTGATAAAATGAGCTTCGATCGAGTAATTGGGCCATAATACAAAAAGTGAATTTTGACCTAATGATTAAAAGCCTGAAATTTTTAATCTAATTTTAATCTTGATTTTGATTTTGATTTTACTTTTAATTTTAATTTTTAATTTTGGTTTTTGTTTTTAATTTCAATTCTAATTTTAGTAAAAAAAAGAAACAAAATTCAAAAAAAAAAAAAAGAGAAAAAAATTGGTTTTAATTTTTGACTTCGACTTTGTTGTTACTTTTAATTTTTTGGAAAAGAAACAATATTTTGAAAAAAAAATCAAATCAGAACATATGATTTGTTTAGATTCTGATTTTGTAAAACTTAATTAATTTAAGAAAACTTGATTCCAATTGAATGGAAAAAGGAAAGATTATAATAAATAGAATATAGGAAACTTTCCTAGATTTAGTAAGATTTCTTAGTTTTTAAACCAAAAAGGATGAAATCCCAATAAAAAGTGGCCTCAATCTGTGAATCAGGGGAAGAAAAAGGCAATTGAAAGGGGATAAAAGGAAGTAATTAGAAAAATAGAAGCAGAAGCAACGAAAAAGACTCATAATCAAAGTAATCAAAATTTTTAGTTTTTATTTATGCTTAGGTTTATAAATTTTGGTTTTTGAGATTTCTAATTTGATTGTTTGAGAATTGCAGTTTGATTTTAGGTTTAGTCTTAGGTTTCTAACATTTTTGGTATTCTAGAATTAAATCAGAATTTTTGGGTTTGAAATTTTTTTTTTTGGAAAAATCTTTGTGTTTTTTAGGTTCAAGCTTAAGGTTTTAGGTGAAACTTAAATTTACCAGTGGGCTTATGATTATTAAAATTTTTATTTGCATAGTTACTTAATTATTTATTTATTTATTATTGTTGCATGATTTTATATTTATTGCATGATATGATATGATATGTTATTGCATGATTTTTAAATGATGTCTAATTGCTTGTTTTTATATTTATTATGAGCATAATTGCATGATTATCTTTAATTAAATAATTGCTAGTATATTTGTGAGATTATATTTAATTTCATGATTCTATATTTGCATGGTATTTTATATTATTGCATGATAATATATTTGCATGATATTATATATATATATATGATTATTATTATTACATAATAATTAATATATTTGCATAGCATTCTTGCATGAATATTCTAGCATGATCTAGCATGATATTATTACATGATATTTGGTATGATTTATAATATATTTGTATGATAATTTTTGTATGGTATGATTTAATATTTATTGCATAATTGTCTGATATTTTGATAATTTTTTTTATATCACCATGTTATGATTTTGATTTGCATGATAAAAACCATCTTTAACAAGGCTTAGATGAGATAACACCTAATTAATGTAATACTAATTTTGGGTATAACAGGGTGCTAATACCTTCATTACATATAATCGATTCCTAAACCTTAGTTATAATAATATAGACTAAAGCCTATTATTTTAGGGATCTTTAGTTTGCACTTAAGACAACTTTAAATAGGATAGATTCACATGGGTTGCTAATCACACTTAGGTAAAAAATATTGGTGGTGACTCCATGATTTTTTGTGTCTAATGGGTAGGTTTTTCCAACTTAGACATTATGACAGTTTGGTGACTCCACTGGGGATATTAGAGAATTAAGCTATTAGTTAGTTATGTGCTGTCTTAAGCCTTGCTTTGATGGTTTTATTATTTAATTATTTGTGATTTTCATATTACTAACCTATTTGTTTTTGATTTCTTATTTGTTTGTTTTGCATATGTTATTTATTCACACCTATTTATTTGATTATTTGACATGTCCCTTTACACACACCATACTTGCATTCATGCATAAGCTTTATACCTAGACTTTATCTTTTATTAGGAAGAAGCAAGTACCTACACTCTCGTAAGGTAACAACCTTCGCGTGAGCTAGTGAAAACTTTCACTCAAATTAAACCATTTTCATTTAAGCCTATAATGATGGGTAATGATTAGGGTGCCCTACTAGTCTATAAATAACAATGATGTAAGGAATAGTTTGAGAGCCTTTAGATTGTCAAGCCTTTGAACTCAGCATATACATTAACCCTAAAGATCCAAACCTAGGTTAGAGCCTTACCTTCTTTTTAATTAGAAATAACCTAAATAGGACATATGATGTAACTGTTATTATTCTTGTAAATGTATGTTATTCCTTATATATATTTTTGCATACTAACCTTTTATATTGTTCCTTGTATATATTATGTTATTCCTTGTATATGTTAACTAACATTTTTCTCTACTTTATTTTGCATACATACATCATTAGATTTACATAATGAGTGATTACTACAAAATATTCTTAACAAAGAGAATCATAATTACATCTATGGAAAGCCTGTCAAAGTTCTCTATAAGCCTGAAATATAGTCTAAGGAAACTCAACTTAAAGAAGATGTTGTTTACCAGTCAATTATATAACTACTCTATCTGCCAAAATCTATCTAAATCTTAAACAAAATGATCTTAGCTTTTTGGTTAGTATTTAGAACCAATTGAATGCCACTGCCAATGAGATTTTTCAAAAGAAGTTTGGAAACCTTGCATTACTTTTTGCAGTCCTTGTCAACAATCAGCTTATTAGAGCCATGGTTCAGTTTTGAGACCCTTCATATCACTGCTTTGTATTCAATGAGGCTGACATAGTGCAAACTATTAAAGAATATTCAACTTTCTTTCGCTCGCTTAATCTTGATAAGGTATATTGAAAAAATAAAAAGATTGGTTACCGATAAAAGTTGCTCAAATGATGGTCGTAAACATCCAAACTATTGATAATTGGTTAAAAGAAAAAGGTGAAAGTGTTGGTATTCTTTGAGCTACTATTTGTGACTTTATATACAAATATTTTGGCACTGAAAGAGGAATGAATTTGATAGCATTGACTTTATATGGGAGGATGGTATTTGCAAAAGTAATGGGTTATATTGATGTTACAGTGGTGAATTTCTTTGATCAATTTAATTACCAAATCAACCATATTCCTATAATTTTGGCTGAGACTATTAGATCTTTTAAATCATTGTCATCGAAATGGAGAGGGCTGTTTTACTGAATGTGCTCAATTGTTAACCATTTGGATGAAAAGTCATATCGAAAATAATGATAGTAAATTTCATAAGCCTTATTTAACTACAAGCACTCCCATTAAGGAATTCTATAAGAATAAATAACCTACACAAAAATCTAAAGAAGCATGGATCTTGTTTCTACGTAAGCTTACTAGCCAAGATGTGATATGAAAGCTTTTTGGATGCCTTATGGACTAGTGTTGTATGGTTGTGAAAATAAGCTTTGGGTTCCTCTTTTAGGCTTTTGGAGGCAGTGAGTTATTCTCCCACCATTGTACAAAGATCACATGGCTATGAATAGTTTATCCCAACCAGTTTCGAACTTAATAAAATGGAGTTCTTATATATTGAAATCAATGCCTTCACAAAGATAACTAGAGCCTTACAAGCTTGGAATTTACCTCAAAGGGAAGATAAGAGGAGCCGCTCAAATGAAGTTACCTTAAGTACTTTGTATGGCATAATAGGTGAGGTAAAAACATTAAAATCCCTAAAAAAAAAACTCTAAATAGCCTAATGAAATCATCTCTTCTTGATTCCCTATTGGTAGTAGAAGCCTTTTAAAAAAAAAGCTCCAAGTTAAAAAAGATAAAGTGGAGCTTGAAAATAAAAGGCTAAAAAACAAGTTAAAGGGAATGGTGGTCAAAAAGATTCAAGCACTCAAACAAGAAAGGGATGAATAAAAGAAACTTTTTTTTGATCTCAGCATCACATAATCCTCCACTAATCGTGAGCTAGCCTGACTTTTAAAAGAAATAGACAATTGCAAGCATAGATGCAAAAAAAAAAAGATGAAGCACTCACAAAACATAAAAGTACATCCAAATGCTGAATGGGTTAGTGGTTGAAATTGGAACACAAATGGGTGCTTGAATAAAGAATGTGAATAAGCTCAAGAAGCATATGTGAGAAAACATAATCAATTGGAGTTTTCTAGGTTCACGCTTAAAGTTTCAAGTAAAACTTAAATTTACCGGTGGGCTTACATCGATCGGAGCAATTTTAAGGTAGTTATATTCTAGAACTTATGATTGTTTCTGTGTTTTCTTTGAATTTTCTAATAACATTTTATTTTTTAGGTGCCGGTTTCTAGGAATCCTATTGAACTTTGCATTGGTTTGGATGTTTTGGAGAAAAACCTTGAGAGAAGGCAAAGCATTCTAAAGCTAGTAAGAGAAGAAGCAAGGTAAGTCTGAAGAAATGGGAAATTTTTTGCTTTTATACCAATATGAAATAGTGTCGTTTTAGCAAACCTGGACCTAGACTTCAACTCGTTTGAGATCCACACACTAACTTGAATTGCAGGTTTCCCTTTTTCTCTTTTTAGACTATTTTTTCATTTTGATTTTTTTATTTCTTGATTTATTGTATTTTTATTTTCTGTTTGGGTTTATTTTTATTTTTTGTTTGGTTTGATTATCTGTTTGATTTTATTTTTCTGTTAATTTTATTATTTTGAATATTAATGGAACTAATATGATGCTGAAAAGAAAATATTTTGATTTTATATTTATTTTGCATGATATTTTAGTTACAAATTTATTTGCATGATTTATATTGTTATAATATATTTAATTGCATGATTTACACTGTTAATTTCATGATAATATATTTAATTGCATGATTTAAATATTTAATTACATGATTATATATTTAATTGCATGACTTAGATTATTAATTGCATGATTATATATTTAATTGAATGTTTTGCATTGTTAATTTCATGATTATATGTTTAATTGCATGTCTATTTGCATGATTATTAATTTATTTATTTGTGTGATTTTATGATCATTAATATATTTATTTGCTTAGTTATTTATTTACTTATTATTATTACGTGAATTTATATTTATTGCATGATATGATATTATACATTATTACATGATTTTTGAATGATGTCTAATTGCATGTTTTTATATTTATTGTGTGCATAATTGCATGAATATATTTCATTAAATAATTACTAATATATTTGTGTGATTATATTTGATTTCATGTTTATATATTTGCATGGTATTTTATATTATTGCATAATAATATATTTGCATGATATTATATATATAATTTTATTATTACATGATAATTAATATATTTGCATGGTATTCTTGCATGAATATTCTAGCATGATCTAGGCATGATATTATTATATGATATTTGGTATGATTTATAATATATTTGCATGATAATTTTTGCATGGTATGATTTAATATTTATTGCATGATTGCCTAATATTTTGATAGATTTTTTTGTATCACCATGTTATGATTTTGGTTTGCATGATAATGACCTTCTGTGACAAGGCTTAGAAAGATAACACCTAATTAATGCGATATCAATTTTAGACATAATGGGGTGTTAACACTTTCCCTGTATGTAACGGACTCTTAAACCTTAGTTTTAATAATGTAGATCAGAATCTATTCTTTTAAGGATCCTTAATTTACACTTAGAACAACTTTAAATAGGATAGCTTCACATGGGTGGCCAATCATGCCTAGGTAAAAAAGATTAATGGTAACTTAACAATTTTTTATGTCTAATGGGTAAGTTTTCCCAACCTAGACGATATGACAATTTAGCGACTCCACTGGGGACATCAGAGAGTCAAGCTATTAGTTAGTTATGTGCTATCTTAAGCCTTGGTTTGATGGTTTTATTATGTAATTATTTGTGATTTTCATATTACTAACCTATTTGTTTGTGATTTCTTATTTGTTTGTTTTATAAATATTATCTATTCACACCTATTTATTTGATTATTCGGTATGTCCCTTTACACACACCACACTTGCATTCATGTATAAACTCTATACTTGGGCTTTATCCTTTATTATGAGGAAGTAGATACTTACACTCTTTTGAGATGATAACCTCCAAATAAGCTAGCGATAACTCTCACTCAAATTGAACCATTTTCATTTGAGCCTATAATGGTGGGCGAGGATAGGAGTGCCCTACTGGTCTATAATGAATGATGATGTAAGGAACAGTTTGGGAGCCTTTAGATTGTCAAGCCTTTGAACCTAGCATATACATAAACCTAAAGATCCAAACCTAGGCTAAAGCCCTAGTTCCCTTTAATTAAAAAGAACCTAAATAGAACACATGATGGGATAGTTATTATTCTTGCAAATTTATATTATTCCTTGTATATATCTTTCCTTGTATATATTATGTTGTTCCTTGTATATGTTAACTAACCTTTCTCTTTACTTTATTTTGTATGGATGCATCATTAGATTTACATAAGGAGTGATTGCCATAAAACAATCTTCAAAAAAAAAAAATCTTAATTACATCCCTATCAAAGTTCCCTATAAGCCTGAAAATGAAGTTTGAAGAAGCTCAGCTTAAAGAAGGTGATTGTTTGCCAGTCAATTATATAACTACTCTACCTGCCAAAATCCAATTTAATCTTAAACAAAATGATCTTAGCGATTTGGTTAGTATTTGGAACTAATAGAGTGTCACTGCCAAAGAGATTTTCCAAAAGAAGTTTGGGGACCTTGCATTACTTTTTTCAATCCCTGTTGATGATTAGCTTATTAGGACCATGGTTCAATTTTGTGACCCTTCATATTGCTACTTTGTGTATAATGAGGTTGACATGATGCCAACTATTGAAAAATATTCAACTCTTTTTCGCTTGGATCTCTTCAATCCTAATAAGATATATTAGAAAAATAAAAAAAAAATTGGTTACCAAAAAAAGCTTGCTCAAATAATGGAAGGGCATGGAAAGGATCGTTTTACTGGATGTGCGTAATTGTTAATCATTTGGATGAAAAGTCATATTGAAAATAATGAAGGTAAATTTCACAAGCCTTATTTCACTACAGGTACTCCCATTAAAGAATTTTGTGAGAATGAATGACTTACACAAAAATCCAAAAAAGCGTAGATCTTGTTTCTACACAAGCTCACTAGCTAAGATGTGATATGGACAAGTATTGTATGGTTGTAAAGATAAGCTTTGGGTTCCTTTCTTAGGTCTTTGGGATGCAGTGAGTTATTCTCTCACCAAGGTGCAATGACAATATGGCTATAAGCAGTTTATCCCAGCCAATTTTGGACTTAATAAAATAGAGTTCTCGCATGTTGAAATCGATGCCTCCATAAAGATAACTAAAGCCCTACAAACTTGGAATTTACTTTAAAGGGAAGATAAGAAGAGACACTCAAATGAAGTTACCTTTGAGTACTTTATGTGGCACACTACGCAAGGTAAAGACATTAAAATTCTTGAAAAAACAACTCCAAATGAACCAATGAAATCATCTCTTCTTGATCCCTCATTGATAGTAGAAACCACTAAAAGAAAGCTTTAAGTTGAAAACGATGAAGTGCAGCTTAAAAACAAAAGGCTAAAAAAGAAGTTAGAGGAAAAGATGGACAAAAAGATTCAAGCACTTATACAATAAAGAGATGAATGGAAGAATCTTTTTTTTTTATCTCAACATCACACAATCCTCTACCAATTGTGAGCTAACCCAACTGTTGAAAGAAAATGAACAATTGTAAGCATAGATGCAAGAAAAAGATAAAACACTCACTGAAACACAAAAGCACATCCAAATGTTCAATGGGGTAATGGTTGAAATTAAAACCCAAATAGGTGCTGTAAATTAAGAATGTGAACAAACCAATGAAGCATTTGTGAGAAAACATAACTAATTGAGTGCCTGCTTGATCAAATCACTATGGCTACCTATAAAGCCAAAGACATAGTAAAAAAGGTTAAAAAATGGAAGACAAAGGTACCACCAATGGAACACATGGCCAAAAGCTACTAGCTTTCCTTAATGAAGTGCTAGGCTAATATCAACAAATTAAGGATGTCTTTCCATAATAAATTTTAGACTTTTCATGGATGTAATATTGGATTTGGTTAGAAATAACTTTCAATTCAATAAAGATTTTCTTTGTTAATAATTGTTATGCGGTAAATCCTTCTTATTGCATTCATACATCCATGCATTCATACATAAATATCTTTTTAAAGTACATGATAATAAGTCATCCTAATTTTTTTAAAATTTATGATAAATCAAGGTTTAAGGATCTTTTAATCTTTAAACAATCTGAGGTATTATAATACTACATATCAGGTAAGGATCATGAAAGAAGAAAACACTTTTCATCTTTAAAAGTTACAAAAGTCACAAGAAAATTTGAAAAGACAATTGGAAACTATTACTAAATTGTTGAAAAATATGAACAAGTGGAAGAAAGTGGAAATGGTGGTGATACAAAATTAGGCTAATCCATTATATCCCCTTGGTTTTGGCCCATGTTCAACACAAACATCTCAAAGAGCCCAGCATCAGATGCCATTCACAACAAACTATCCCTATATATAGATTAATACTCCAACAACTGTTGCTTTTGCTCCCCTTACCCTTGCTTTTGACGTCAAGATACTTGATCCTACATAAGTTTCAAATCTTAATGATCCTAAAGAGCAAAAAAAGCTGAAGATTAGCCTTGTTGCAATTAAAAAAAACTATGAAACCTAAAATATAGACATGATTGAAAAAAGGCTTAGATCTATTAAGATGACAGATTTTTATGGGTTAATAGATGTTACTAGACTCTGTTTAGTCTTTGATGTGGTAATTCTATCAAAATTTAAAGTACCTAAGTTTAATAAGTATGATGGGACCAAATGCCCTTTACACATGTCAAGATGTATTGTTAAAAAATGGCTACATATACTCATAATGAAAAATTACTCATATATGTTTTTCAAGATAGTCTTACTGATTTAGCAATTAGGTGCTATGTATAATTGGATAGATCTTACATCCTTGGATGAAGAGAACTTGTAAAAACTTTCGTTACAAAATATAAGCATATTATAGACATGGCACCAGATCGTACATCTCTCTAAAGCATCAAGAAAAAGGCAAGTGAGAGTTTCAAAGAATATGTTCAAAGATAGAGGAATATGGCTGGCCAAGTTCAACCCTTATTGATTGAAAAAAAAATCACAGTTCTATTCATCAATACTCTCAAAGCCCTTTACTATAAAAGAATGATTGGCAACACCACTAAGAATTTTACTGATATGGTAATCTCTAGAGAAATCATTAAAAATGTTATTAAGAATAAGAAGCTAGAAAGGGAATGAAAAGTTTAGTGTAAAAAAAAAAGTTACACCCAAAAGAATAAGGCTAATGCTCAAGTTGTATCTCGTGAAGGGCCATAATTTAAAGAGTACCCTCAATATCCTTTATACCCCACATACCAAAACCCTTACCATTCCACCCATAACATTTCACCAAACACTTATCTTTACCATCTTGCACCACCTACTTATCAACCTAGTTTTCAACCCATAACCCTCATATGTGGCCTTGCCCCTTTTCTTACTACCATGCTAAATGTATAAACCAGTTATTCAAGGGCACCTTAAGCTACCTAAGAAAGAACCTAGATTGATCCCATCCTTATAACTTATACTAAACTATTCCCTCAATTAGTAGAAGGTCACCTTATAGTACCTTACCATGTGGCACCATTAAAAACTCCTACCCTAAATGATATGATGCTATTGCCAAATGTGACTGTCATGCTAGAAATATAGGTCATTCAACTAAAAATTTCCCTACTTTGAAATATAAGGTGCAACATCTCATTAACTAATGTGTGTTAAAATTTGATACCTCTGAGGGATCAAACATTAGTAAGAATCCCTTACCAAACTCATGCTAAAACTACTAATGTTATAAATGGTGATAAAACTTGCCATGTTAAGAGAAGTGTCGATGATGTCAAAACTCCTTTGGAATAAGTTTTTAAAGCTTTGGTTAATATAGACATGATTTGTCCAGTACCCATAAGTCACAAAAACTATTTTGACAAGATGGATTTGAATTAGTCTTTGCAAATATCATGAAGAGGCTTTGGGACATTCTATCCAGCATTATGATACTTTTTTCCAAAAGTTACAAAAGATTATGGATGCCTCTCAAATTGAGTTTTATGAGAAAGTTGATAAAAACATGGTGAATGTAGTAAGAGAAGATTGACCTTACAAGGCTTGGGTCAAACCTCTCACAATCTACTACAAGCCGATTCAAAATCAAGAGCAACCTACTCTAAAGTTGGTTTTGGCAATCAAGGTCCTATAGACACCCCATTCTATCCGAGAGTTTCTCCAGCATCAAAAATGGACTTTTGATTGTAGGTTGGGCCTGATTGTGAAACTTTAAGCCCAACAGGAATTTTTAATTTTAATTTTATTGTTTAAAAAAAAGTCAAAAAAAGAAAGGAAATAAAAAAACAAGGAATTAGGGATTTCATCTCTAAGTTGATTATGAATGAATATTTGGCCTTAATTCATGCAATCAATGCAAAATCAAATAAAATCACACAATTAATCACATATTACAAAATTACAATAAAATCATAATTAATTTGATTTATCTTTCAAAAATTAAAAAGATTCAATCCCTATAAATAAACAAAATCCACAAACAAGATAGAGAAAGGATTAAAGGTTTTTTTTACATTTAAGTTTTTTTTTTAAGAATCAGTTTGGGATTTTGGGTTTTTGTTTCTTAGTCTAGGGTTGTGTTTTCATTTGGTTCTTGGGAAAAATTTTTGGTAGAGGTTTTAGTTTTTTTGGAGCAAAAGGTTTCTCTACTAAGATATTGCTTTTGTAAATTTTAGGTTTTGTCTGAATAATTTGTTTTTAGGTTGTTCTTTGAAAGGATTGGTTTATTTGATTGTTGGTTTATTTAGGAAATCTAGAAATCTAGGTTGACAGTTTGAACAATTGAATTTTTCATTAAGTTGTTTTACCAGGTTAGAAGTTTCTAATTAGATTCCAACAAATTTTCCAAAAATCGGTGATTAAACCTAGTTTCCAACGACCGGATCTGAGGCTGTTTTAAAAAGAAAAAAGAGCCAAAGAGCTAGAAAGAGAGGGAACTGAGGCAATTGAAGAAAAAACAAAAATTTTGCCTTTTATACAAAGTCTAAACAACAGCATTTTAAAGACCTAGATCTGCATTTGACTGGCGTGCTTGCCTGCCTATAGTTCTGACTTATTCCATAAGTAATTCTTTTCTTTTTCTTTATTTTTTGTTTTTATTTATTTTTGCTTTGTTTTTATATTTATTTTTTTAGATTTTATTATTATTATTATTATTATTATTATTATTATTATTTTACTTATTACCCTAAACTAAATAATTTATATTTTTATTTATTTATTTTTAATGCCTTTATTTTATTCATTTGTTTATATTAAAAAATGACCAAAAAATATTTCTAAATTAAATTCATGAATCCTATCAAACTATTAGAGGATTTTTCATGAATTTAAATTCTTATGGATTCTATCAAACTATTAGAGAATTTCATAAATTAAATTCTTTTTACAAAAGAAATGTATAAAAGATTTTGTTTTGATCCTACCAAACTATTTGAGGATTTGTATCTGAAATTAAATCTTTTCAAAATATTAAAAAATTTAATACAGTTTCTAAAAATAAATTTACAATAAATTCTCACCAAACTATTAAGAAATCTACATCAAAGTAAATCTTATCAAACTATTAGAGGATTTTACTAATTATTTTCTAAATAAAAATAAATTAATGAATGCATTAACAGAACCTTTTTAAAGTGAGAAACTAGTCTCCATGAATTCTCCTAAGGTGAAAAAATTATCTTAAATTACTACCAAACTATTAGAGTAATTTTAAGATTAATTTTAATATTTAATATTTTGGTAAATCATAAACATGGTTAAGGTTTGGATAATCTAAAATCAAATCAGTACCATCCTTTGGATGGATATTATGAGGGTGCTATAATCTTTCTTATGTGTAACCATACTCCTAAACCTAGAATCTGATTTCATAGACTAAAATCTACTATTTAAAGATACCTAAGTCAATTTAAGGACTCCTTTTTAAATGAGATAAATTCAATCAGGAGTCTAATCGCACCTAAACAAAAAAGATTGATGGTGACTCTTTTAATCTATGTTTAGCGATAGGTCCACAGATCTATAGGTTATAACAGTTTGGCGACTCCATTGGGGACTCCAAGAGTCAAGCCAGTAAATGATTCATGTTATCCAAGCCTAACTTAATAAATTTAAGAAAACTTTTTCTCTTTTTGTTTATGTTTTATTTATTTATTTATTTATTTATTTTCACATCTATCATTCACTTACATATGCATAACATAATATGAGCTCTACACCCAAGCTCTGTTCTTTAAGAGAGAGCAAAGTACCTATGTTTTCATGAGATTTTATGTCCTTGCATGGGCTAGCATAATATTCCCACTCAAATTGAATTCTTTCTTTCTGTAGCCTATGATGGGTGAGGATTGAAGTACCTTACTAGTCTATAATTGACAATGATGTAGAAAATAATTTGGGAACCCTTAGACTATCAAACCTTTAAACTTAGCATGTAAATAAACCCTAAGTGTTCGAACCTAATTTAGAGCCATGCCTTTTCTTATGTTAGAAATTCCTAAATGGACACATGATGGAACATTTATTCTGCTTGTAAATTTATATATTATTCTTTGTATATATTATTTGCATACTAATCCTTTATGTTGTTCTTTGTATATATTATGTTGTTCTTTGTATATATCATGTTTATTAACCTTTTTCTTCATTATATATGTATGCATTCACATCATTAAATCTTTCTTATTTCATTCACGCATACATGCATTCATTCATGAATTATTCCATTTCGCTTTTTCATATATTAAAAGATGTGAATGCTTAATTGTAAATTAAGGAGTAACTTGTTTTTTTGTTATGAAAATGAATTTTTGTTTTTACTATGTATTGTATGTATGCATCAATGTAAACATCATTGTATGTATGTTAGTCCATTTATTTAGGGCAATCTTTGCCTTCCCTATTTTGTATATAGTTGTGAATATGAATTCTTACTATATATTGCATACATGCATGTAAACATTTTTGTATATATGTTATTTCATTTGTTTGGAAAAATCTTTGCCTTTTCAATTTTGTATATAGCTTTGTATATGAATTTTTGTTTTCATTTATGTATTGCATACATGTATTTACATATAGATCTATGTAAACATCTTTATATGTGTGTTATTTTACTTGTTTGAGAAAATATTTATTGTTTCAATTTTGTACATAGTTTTGAATATGAATCTTATTGTTACAATGTATTGCATGCATGTATTTACATATATATTTTTCTATGTATATTATTTCATTTATTTGGGGTAATTTTTTGTATGTAAATATGAATTCTTGTTTGTCATTATGATTTGCATGCAAGTTTTTTTTTCATCCATTTGATTTTTGTTTGATAATAAAAATCCACATAATTTCTTTCCATGATTGAAAAATGTTTTTTGGAAAGAAAAATTTTTATGAAAATAACATTAAAAAAATTGGTGATTACTACCAAGAATAAACATATACAATTGTTTCACTTACCATTTTAGATTTCAATTCAGTTGAACACCACACCACTCAAAGCCTGACTTATCAAGTCCTATGATCCTAATTTTCACTTGACAAGGAAAGATTTTCAGGTCAATGATCTTTACTAAAGCTATGAGTAACGAAGTTCAAAAATTCTTGTTTGAAAAATTCTTTGTAGGCCAATACATAGGGCTCTCTCTTAAAGATTTTAGATTTTGACAATTTGATAAGTGTCAAGACTATTCCAAACACATCACAACCCATATTTCTTCACAAAGCCTAAACCTCTCCAATATCTTCCTTGGGGCAAAATTACTGAAAAGACCATATCCCTTCACTATCTTTATTTGATATCTCGATTTATGCAACATTCCTTTTCTCTATTTTTTATTGCCCTAAAAGTTTTCTTTACCCACACCTTCAAGCAAATTTACCAAAATGCCCAAATTATCCAATTTTTTCAAGACCCTTTCTTCTAGATGGCATCGATTTCATCTCTTGATATGGGCTGTGAAAATGAAGATTGTTACATTGGGATTTCATTTGATGTTGTAAGATGATACAATGAGCTTGAGTTGCAAAAAAAAAAAAAAAGCAAAAGAAAAATGAAATTTTATGCATATGAAATATTCAAAAGATTTCAAAAATCAAAGAAAAATCTACTCCTGAGAATTACTTTTTAATAGAGGTATATATATTTGATATGATAAATGACCATCTTTCATATTCCTTTCACACAAAAAAAATTCATCTGCTACCCCTTTTGAACCTATTAAATTCTTTTTTTAAGAAACCTAACTAAAGATCATACTCTACACTAGGGTAAATATAATAAGGGATTTATTTGAAAAAGTAGTAAATCCAAAGTTAAGGATAATGAATGAATGCCTACAATTAAAAGGTAAGCTTAAAATTTTAGACAATTTGTCAAGACGTGGAAACATGAAGAAAAAAAAAAAGAAAAAAAAAAGAGAACAAAGAAATGAAAGAAAAAAAAAGAAAATGTATGTTTCGAGAAATGAAAAAGACAAATGTCCTTGAGAAGAAAATTGATCCTTGGTTTGATTACCCATAAACACATTTTTTAGCTTATTTATCCTTTCTTTCATAACCCTAAACCCTAGCCCACATTACGTCTTTTAAAAAGTCCATTTTGATTATGTGTGCATATCTAAATTAAAGAGTTTTTCTTTAGGAAATCACCATCATTTTTGGATTTTGGATGAATTTAAAGTTTTCAAATGCATGATACAAAAAAAAAAGAAAAAAAAAAGATATTAAATGAAGCTCTAGGGTAAAAATCTGAAAAGGGTAGCCTAAAGCAGGTTTGAAAGTAACTCAAGCATGTTCATTAGAACAAAGAGATTTTAAAGGAACTAATGAATAATAAAGACTTTTGAAAAATTCAATAAGATAAATCCAATCTAAAGATTTGTTTTAAAGTTTGAGCTTTTTTTTCTTTCATAGAAATTTTGAGTCTATCATAGTCAATTTTGATATTTGTTAAAATGCCTCATATAAAAAACCTAAAGGAGTGCCAAAATGAATTGTGCTATATAAAGAATCATTTTTCAAATTTAAACTTTCATATGTGAACTTAGATAGGAATTATTGATTTTCTTTTTTTTCTTATTCAATGATAAAATCTTTCTTAATAATTGAAATTTAGATATGCCAAATCATTTTAATCCTTTTGGAAAGATTGAGATTCACCTAATTCATTTTGGGAAGTAATCACCAGCTTTCAAGAGATCTAAATGTCATATGTTGATATATTTTGGTCATGGAAAAGTGATATGTGGGATAATTTTTAGAGGTAATTGGTTGCCATTCTTTTGGGAGTTTTGAAAATTTTTAAAATTTGAAGTGTTGTATATATGAATTTTAATGGATGGAAGAAAAATTATTTTCAAATCAATAACAAGAGTGACTTTTCTGGGGCAACAAAAATGCCTTGTTTTTATAATTTTTTTTGCACTCTTTGGTAAATGTGCAAGTCCTTGCATTTGCATAATTGTTTGAATATGCATGTGCATCATTTGAAAGAATTTGTAAGTTGCATAATTGATTGGATCATGCATCTGTAATATTCGATGAACATTTAAACCATTACTTTGAATATTGCATTTGTGTAATTATTTGTTTGTCCCATGCATCGTGTTATTTGGTGAGTATCTAAATCATTGTTTGGACATTGCATTTGCATCATGGTTAGGGCTTATATTCGCATCATGTAGTGAATATTTGAATCGGGCTTATATTCGCATCAAAAGTAAATAGGGATTCAACCTTGGTGATTTATTAGTTACGAGGAGAATGAGAAACAAAAGATGCCAAGCTAGTTCACTACTAAAAATATATTTCTAAGTTGATCAAGCAATTTAAGAATATCCAATTTGAGCACTTGCCTAGAGAAAAAAATCAAATTGCTAATGCTCTAGCTACTCTAATTGCTACAATGAAAGTAAATGAGAATTCTAAAATCCAACTCATCAAGTTAAAAGTAAAAGACTTACTAATACATTATTCAAGCATTGAAAAAAAAGTTAATAGGCAATCTTGGTATCATGGCATCATGTAGTGTTTGAAATGTCAATAGTATCCGAAGCATGCAATAAAAAATGATAAAAGAATCATTTGAAGAATGGCAATGGATTCTTTTTGGATAGAAAAGTACTTTACAAAAGAAGTTGAGATCAAGTGCTCTTAAAATGCATAAATGCCATTGAAGCTAAAAGAATACTTAAAGAAGTACATGATGAACTTTGTGAGACCCATGCTAATAGTCATATGATGGCTTAACAAATAATAAGGGTAGGGCATTACTGGCTATTAATGGAAAATGATTGTATCAACTATAAAAAAAAAGTACTACAAATATTAAATCTATGTAGATAAGATTAATGCTCCACTAACAAACCTATATTTCTTGACATTACCATGGCCATTCTCGATGTGGGCTGTGGATGTGATTAAACCTATTACTCCAAAGGTTTCAAATGGGCATAAATTTACTTTTATGATGATAGACTACTTCACCAAATGGGTGAAAACAACCTCATATGCAAGTGTCAGAAAGGTAGTGGTGTGCAAGTTCTTAAAGAAAGAAATAATATGTCGATATAGGTTTCCAAAAAAGATTAGCTTTAACAATGCTAAGAATTTAAATAGCAAGATGATGAAGAAATATTGTGCTCAATTCAAAATCAAACATCATAATTTTACACCTTATCAACCAAAGATGAATATGGTAATAGAGGTTGCTAATAAGAACATCAAAAGAATTTTAAAAAATATGATTGATACTTACAAGGATTGGCATAATAAGTTAGCTTTTTCTCTACATGCTTATAAAACCTTAGTGCAAATATTCATTATAGCTATTCCATTTTCACTGGTTTATGGTATGAAGGCAGTATTGCCAATAGAAGTAGAAATTCCTTCTTTAAAAGTTTTATAGAGGCTAGATTAGAAAAAATGGAATGAATCTAGGATCGCTACGAGCAATTGAATCTCATTAAAGAAAAAAAAATGATAGTCTTATGCCATGGTCAATTGTATCATAAGAGGATGATGCAAGCATATAACAAAAAGGTTTGCCCTCAACAATTTCAAGAAGAAAAATTTGTTTTGAAAAAGATCCTCCCAAACCAACCTTACAATCGAGGGAAATTGACACCAAATTGGGAAAAGCCATATGTGGTGAAGAAAGTTTTTTCTAGTGGTACATTAATTATAACTGAAATGAATGAGGATGAATTGCCAAACCCAACTTTTTTTAATGCTGTGAAGAAATATTTTACTTAAAAAAAGAAAAAACAAAAAAAAGAAAAGGAAAAAGAATGAAAAAAAAAAAAAGACTCAAGGCAAAAACCCAAAAATGGCAATTTGAGTTAAATGGGGCATCTAAGTTGAAAACTTAAAAAAATGATTTAGATGTAAGGATAAAACAATATCATGAAAGTCTCACCATACAAGAGAAAAATTGGTTTGATAAAGCTCGGCATGATCAAGAACGTTGATGGAATAGGCCTTGAGAAAAGAATTTTGGATTATTTGCTCATGATTGTTGGAACATTCATTATTTGGATATTTTATTGCCCACTTAATTATTGATTGACCATTGTCCTTTTCTTTTTTGGATATTTTGATACCCATTCAACTATTGATTAATTATTATCTTTGATATACCAAATCCATATCTTTAAATAAAAATCCTTTGGACCTTTCACATTACCTTATTTATCTCTATTTTGATTGAGGAAATACATGATTGCAGTATGTTTGTTGTTATATTGTAATAATGATAAGTAAATGAAAAAATGCATAAAAGATCTCCACATTACTTTAGAAAAGGGAATAAAATAGTAAAGGTAATTATAAGGCCTGAAAGAACGTCAATCTCCAGTAATTTATAATGAAATTTTTATATCCTTACTTGAATTTGGATGATAAAATGGATGAGATTACTTAATAATGCATAGTAGCTCATGCTAAAAACTACAAGGGTTGATAAGTTAAAAAGAGTAAGAAGATAAATCAAGAGCTTTGAAAACCCTCTAATTTACCATAATTGAAAAGATAAATAAATTGCATAACACGCAATGCATTTTTCCACATGCGTTACAAGCATCATAATGAAAACTTTGTATTCATCCCATGCATCATGCATGTTAAAAAGGAAGAAAAATTAAAGTTTGAATCTTGAAATTAAATTTGAAAATTGTGGAGAATCTTTTCATTCATTGCATGCATTCATTGCATATGTTTGGAAAGTAAGAAAGAAAAACTAGATGAGAAAATAATTTTGAGAAAAGACATTGGAAGGCAATCAATGATAATTCTAATGAGAAGCAAAAACTCAATTTAAGGTAAGATCTTTTTAAATTTCAATGCCTCTATTAAGGAGAAGCTTTTTCAAAGGTAAGAATGATCTCATTTTATTTTTTAAAAGTTTTAAAACCTCAAGTGTGGGGGAGTATTTTATTTTTTAAAAGTTTCAAATCCTCAATTGTAGGGGAGTATTTTATTTTTCAAAAAGTTTCAAGGCCTCAGTTATGGGGGAGATTTTATTTTTCAAAAATTCCAAGGCCTGAGTTATGGATGAGCATTTTATTTTTCAAAAGTTTCAAAGCCTCAGTCATGGGTGAGCATTTTATTTTTGAAAAAGTTTCAAGACTTCACTTGTGAGGGACTATTTTATTTAAAAAAAAAAAGTTTCAAACCTCTACCAAGGATAAGCCTTTACAATTCTTTTTTTTTTTGAATTTTTTTGATCTGATGGATATATTTTGTCTTTGTATAATTTCTGTTTCATATAAAATACACAAAGAGAGATAATTGTAGACACCTCATTTTGTCCAAAAAAAATTTTGATAATAAAATGGGCTTCGATCATGTAATTGGGCCTTAATACAAAAAGTGAATTTTGACCCAATGATTAAAAGCCCAAAATTTTTAATCTAATTTTAATCTTGATTTTGATTTTGATTTTGGCTTTGCTTTTAATTTTAATTTTAATATTTAATTTGGTTTTTGTTTTTAATTTTAATTCTAATTTTAGTCAAAAAAAAGTCAAAAGAAAAAAAAAGAAAAAAATTGGTTTTGATTTTTAATTTTTAATTTTAGTTTTGATTTTTGACTTTGACTTTGTTGTTACTTTTAATTTTCTAGAAAGGAAACAATATTCTTAGAAAAAAATCAAATCAAAATGTGTGATTTATTTAGATTTTGATTTTGTGAAACTTAATTAATTTAAGAAAACTTGATTCCCAATTGAATGGAAAAAGGAAATATTGCAATAAATTGAATCTAGGAAATTTTCTTAAATTTAGTAAGATTTCTTAGTTTCTAAACCAAAGGTGTGAATCCTTATAAAAAAGTGGCCCTAATCTGCGAATAAGGGGAAAAAATAGGTAATTGAAAGGAGATAATAGGAAGTGATTAGAAAATAGAAGTAGAAGCAATAGAAAGGACTCATAATCAAAGCAATCAAAACTTTGGGTTTTTATTCGTGCTTAGGTTTATAAATTTTGGTTTTTGAGATTTCTAATTTGATTGTTTGAGAATTGCAGTTTGATTCTGGGTTTGGTCTTTGGTTTCAACATTCTTAGTCCTTTGGAATTAAATTAGAATTTTTGGGTTTGAAATTTTTTTCTGGAAAAAATCTATGGTTTTTTTGGGTTCAAGCTTGAAGTTTCAGGTGAAACTTAAATTTATCGGTGGGCCTACATTAAATATACCAACATTTTTTGCTTTTATACCAACATTAAACAATGCTATTTTAGCAAACCTAAACCCGCACTTCAACCCGTCTAAGATCTGCGTGCTAACCTGGATCGCAAGTTTCCCCTTTTCTTTTTTTAAACTATTTTTCCATTTTAATTTTAATTTCTTGATTTATTGGATTTTTATTTGCTATTTGGGTTGATTTTTATTTTCTGTTTGGTTTGATTTTCTATTTGATTTTTTTTTTTGTTAATTTTATTATTTTGAACATTAATGGAACTAATATAATGCTGAAAAGAAAATATTTTGATTTTTTATTTATTTTGCATGATATTTTATTTACAAATTTATTTGCATGATTTATATTGTTATAATATATTTAATTGCGTGATTTATATTGCTAATTGCATGATTATATATTTAATTGCATGATTATATATTTAATTACATGTCTATTTGCATGATTATTAATTTATTTACTTGTGTGATTATATGATTGTTAATATATTTTTTTGCATAGTTATTTATTTATTTATTTATTATTATTATTGCATGATTTTATATTTATTGCATGATATGATATTATATATTATTGCATGATTTTTGAATAATGTCTAATTGTATGTTTCTATATTTATTTTGTGGATAATTGCATAATTATATTTAATTAAATAATTTCTAATATATTTGTGTGATTATATTTGATTTCATGATTATCTATTTGCATGGTATTTTATATTATTGCATGATAATATATTTGCGTGATATTATATATATATATATGATTATTATTGTTACATGATAATTAATATATTTGCATGACATTCTTGCATGAATACTCTAGCATGATCTAGCCATGATATTATTACATGATATTTGGTATGATTTATAATATATTTGCATGAGAAATTTTACGTGGTATGATTATATATTTATTGCATGATTGCTTGATATTTTGATTTTTTTTTGTATCACCATGTTATGATTTTGATTTGCATGATAAAGATTATCTTTGACAAGACTTAGGTAAGATAGCACCTAATTAATGTGGTACCAATTTTGGGCATAAATGGGTGCTAACACTTTTTCTTGCATGTAACTGAATGTCGAATCTTAGTTCTGATAATATAGACCAAAACATATCTTGTTAAAAACCCTTAGTTTACACTTAAGACAACTTTAAAGAGGATAGATTCACATAGGTAGCTAATCACACATAGGTAAAAAAGATTAGTGGTGACTCTATGATTTTTTGTGTCTAATGGGCAGGTTTTCCTAACCTAAATGTTATGACAAACAATCAAACTCTCTTTTTTTTTTTTTTTATTTCTCAAGACTTTTTCTTTCTCTTTCTAAAAATTCATTGCCCTTCTCTCTAGAAAAGGTTTTTCAGCCACCAAATCCTTTAAGCAGCCTAGAAATCGACAAGGCTCCACCATTGCCATCATCACAAGTTACCACTGATTGTCGTTGGTTTATCTCCATTGGCATTGAAATTTCACCACAAGCTCCTTTTTGGCTTCCTTGTCTCAAATATAGGGCCAGAAGTCTCAAATTTTGACTCATAATGTTTCAAATCTGAAGTTGTAATCAAGACTTTTCCACCATTGTGTCAACCACTTCCTATCGTCTGATTTTTTCCAACTTTTAGTATGTTGTGGCACTAGTCATGTTCTCCATTTTGACCACTCGAATCTCCCAAAAGTCACACCAACCATTGCTAACCACCACAGCTGCACCATTTTTGTCATAGATGTTATTGTCGTTGGTGTTTATCCAAGAGCTTTGAAAAAGAATAATTTTGTAAGTTACTCATTTCCTTGCTTTTTCTAGCAATTGTTGCCTATTTTTGGGTTGCCTGTGTTAATGAACTACTAGGTTGGTAGGTAGTAGTTAGGTTAAAGGTGGATGGTAGGACACTTTATGGGGCTAGAAATGTCTCTGTATATTTACATTGTTGATGGTAGCGACTATTGACGGTGGTTGTTGCTTAGTCATAGTGGTTCGAATGGTGGTAAGATGAAGTAGTTTATGTGGCTTATTGATTTTTTGGGTTTCTGGATTGTGGTTGGGATTATGTTTGCATCTAGTTGTGGATTCAACTAAGTTGGTGGTAAGGTTTGGCTCTTTGAATCCTTTTGACTTGTACTAGTTTCACCTCATGTGCTTGTTGTGGGCTCTTTACAGTGAAAGATAAACTCAAGTTTGGGGCGGTGTGATTTAGCTTGGCAGCAAGGTGAAATTAAGATTAATGTAGGCAAAATAGGTTCAACCAATAGGAACGAGGGTTTTTATTGTGATTGAGACAAGGATGACAAATGAAAGTGATTATTTTTTGGCCGATTTGCTTTCTTTGTGTGTTTCTTCTCTGATTTTTTTTTAACCTTAAATTGTTTTTTTTTCTTGGTAGTGAATTGCAAGTCCTATTTATAAGACTTAATAAGAGTTTTAGATGAATTCCAAGTAAAAAAACTAGAATTATCGTGACAAAATAGAATTTATCTTGACAAGTTTAAACTCAATTTAATCATAATAATAACACATTACCATTGATCATTTCTTCAGCCATCCACCATTTTTTTTCATTATCTTTTTTTTAATGACCATATCGATAAATAAATAAAATAAATAAATATAAAAAAAAGAAAAAAGTGAAAGATAACAAATAAACAATATAAAAAAAATAAAAAAACTAAATGGATAAAAATATAAATATTCAAAAACAAATGAAATTAAAGATAAACCACAATAAAAATAAAAGTTTAACACATAAAAATAAATAGGATAAATAAGATAAAGATGTACATAATAAATAAAAGGAAATTTGGCAATTGTTCATGGAATGGGTCCAAGCCTAACCAATTTGGGCCTTTGGGCTTGAAAATAAATCGGGCTTAATTGATTTAGACTTTAAACTAAATGTGGTGTCTACAGACATTATTTTATCTCTTCGACATTATACATGTGATTAGGGTAAAAGTTTTGAAATTTAGACACTTAATTTCATCAAATTTGTTGAGGTCTCTTGAAATTAGATTGAGTTTGATTCTATTATTTTAAAAAAATTTGATTAAACTTTTGTGTGCATTTAAACTTACAAGAAATGGGTATTTCAAGTTTTTTTAATAATCTATTTAAATCAATTTATTATTTTTGAAGAGAAATTAATGATAAAAGAATAAAAAAAAGGTTTTCTAGAGATATAAAATAAATGTACTTTAAGAAAGAAACTATATCTTTAAAATACCTTTACTTGTTTTATTTTATAAGAACGTGACAATATTCAATAGTCATTTACAGAATAGAAGAGGACTAAACTTACATGAAATTTTTTAGGTAAAGTTTCTGAAGTTTTTTCTTAAAAATAATTTAATAAAAACTTTAATAAAAAATCCAAATAGATAAATTTATAAAGTTCAATATGTAGATAAATAATATGTAAAAAAATCATTAAAACTATAATTTATAATTCAAATTTGATTAATACTTATTTAACAGCAAAAATTTTATCAATAGTTTTACTAATAAATGTCTATCTAAAAATATATATCAAAATTTATTATATATTTTTTAAAAATTTTACACACATAATTTATATAACGAGATCTTTTAATCTATCAATTTTGATTTTTTATTTTAATTTTAATTTAATTGTTTCTAATAGAAAATTTCATATAAAAAAATTCCATCTGTCTTTTCTAATAAAAGATGTCTAGCATTAGGGCCATGTGGACACTTCTCATAGGAAGTTAAAACCAAATCAACTAGTTAAGAATATGGGTGAAAAAAATCGAGAAAATTGCAAATTGATTAGAAACCATAATATTCAATTCGGTTCAGATCAATTTTTCTCTTATTCGATTCAGATTAAATTCGGATATTAAACATATAGATATATATTAGGTTCAAATCAAAATTCAGAAAGGTGAAAAATAAAAAAAAATCAAATCAAATTGAACTAAATTATATATTTTTTGTTTTTATATATATTTTAAATTTTTATAAAACAAATATAATAATTTTATATCAAAATCTACTTATATATACTAAAATTTTATATTAAAATAATATATAAAAATTTTAAAAAATTAAATTTAAAAATTGATAAACCAAATTGAACAAGTAAAATTCAATTTGGTTCGGATAGAATGAAAATTCAATTCAAATTCATATTATATTTTAAAATTTTATAATATTATATAATATTTAAAAAAATTAAATCGAATTCGATCTTATTCGAATCGTTATCATCTCTAATTCAGAACATAAATTTTGTTGAAAGTTGAGAATTATATTGATATAGAAATGGATAAGCAATTACACCAAGTTACATATGTATGTTTATATATAATATATAATATATATGTAAATGATGAATTAATCTATATAGTGTAAACTTTTTTTAGTTTTATATATTTTATTTATTGATTTTTATATATTTGAGAGATAAGAGATAAAATTAAATTATTTTTTATTTTTGAGTTTATTAAAATTAAAAATAAAAAAATTTTACATTACATAAATTCATACTTCATATTTCATTATTGAACCATATGCTTAGGAACAAAGATTCCGATATATTTAATTTTACTTGTTAATTGCGGAAAAATGTTTTGGTCTCTTTTTTATTTTCTTTTCTCCTCGTTACAAACAAAAAATATATATATATATAGTCACACTAATTGAAAATTATAAATGTTACTTGATAAAGTGGAGCGAAGTTTCACTAGCCAACGAAACAGATCTTTTCGTTTGACTATTATATCATCATGTGATCTGACGGCCTAGATGCACAATAAAGCAGTAGACCATTTCACATCATAGAGTAATTCTCAGGTTTTCTTTCTTTTATATTTTTCTTACTGCGAGTAGAAGAGAGAAAGAAAGAGCTGCCAAAAGACGACCAACACCATCTAAATCACAGTCTCTTCGTCGCTCCACATTTCCTCGCCTGTACGAATATCCCTATATCATTTCAGCCTTCCCCATCATCAAATAGAAAAGCTCAAAAACTACTCCGTCAAAAACCTCAACATCCATCATCCATGTGATGTGAAAGCCTCCCTCGCCGCTCTCATAAAGCCCGCGATTCACTGATCCAACTCGCTAACTCGGCTCAGCTTTTTTTTGTAGTTAAAGATAAGAGGAATATTTTAGGAGATACCGATGGCTCTTTCGGCTTCTGATTTGCCTACCGTATACTCGTTGCTCGCCAACTCAATGAGCCAAGACGAAACCATCCGCAAACCGGCCGAGGCGGCTCTCTCTCAATTCGAAAGCAGGCCTGGTTTCTGCTCTTGCCTCATGGTATATATTTATCTTCTTTCTTTATCTTTTTTTTTTTTTTTCTCATTTTGCATATTCTGTACAATTCGTTTGAAATTTATATGCATTTAAGTTGCAATTGTTTTTATGTGTTATTTCAGGAAGTGATTGCAGCGAAAGATTTAGCGTCTCAAGTGGATATTCGACTGATGGCCTCTGTATATTTCAAAAACAGTATTAACCGGTATTGGAGGAAGAGACGCGATTCCTCGTAAGCTATACGCTATTGTTCATGCGTTTTATTCATATATGAGCTCAAACTTCAAATATGAGGATTGGCTTTTCATTTTAACTCTTCCGAAACTGCATTTGAATTTTTTAAGTAGCAAATTACGCTCCACAATTACAAGCTGATAAAGAGTGTTTAACTATATATTTTTTATTTATTTCTTAAAATAAATATATATGTTTCCTTTAATGACCTGAAATATGTTTGCAGGGGAATAAGCGGCGAAGAGAAACTACATTTAAAACAAAGATTGTTATCGCACTTGAGAGAAGAGAATTATCAGGTGTTTCTCTAAACTTTTTCTTCTTGCTATTGGTAAAAAATTTAAGCTTATGTGCATTAATGTTTTTTTAATTGTACAGACGAGGCAAGGGCTTAGATATGTTAGGATTTGATTGGATTAAAGTTGGCTACTAGTTGCATCTGTATATATTCCATGAGGCATAGTGGCCTGTAATTTTGTTTGAATTTCAGTCTTTAACAACTTTCTATCTTTGGCATTTTTTTCTGATACAGACAGCTCAAATGCTGGCAGTGCTCATTTCCAAAATTGCTCGCTTTGATTATCCCCGGGAATGGTAAGACTCACTAATATTCATTAATGTTTTCTCCCTCTTTATTGAGCTAGAATATGTTTTGCTTTTTCCGGCATTATGGAATTTCTTATACCTATCCTTTTGTTGCTTATAATATTTACTGATTTGTTGGTGTAATGATTTTAGGCCAGAGCTGTTTTCTTTTCTCGTACAGCAGCTTCAATCAGCCGATGTTCTTACCTCCCACAGGGTTTTTATGATTCTCTTTAGAACTTTGAAGGAATTGTCCACAAAACGTCTTACTGCTGACCAAAGGAATTTTGCAGAGGTATGTGGTTAACGAAACATCTTCGTTTTTATAACCTCCCCCTAAATGAAAGTCATGTGTTAGTCCTTCCATTTATCATGGCCCCATCTTACTTAAGTGAAGCTGGATGCTACTCTAACAGCTTGATTTTATAAGCATTATCATGCTAATGCCTAATATATACATGTAGTGCTGTAATAGTGTCTTCTACATTCTGGTTTATGAGTACTTCGTATTTGTGCTCCAGTCTTTGCTTAGAAATCATAATTTACTTGTTTTAGGATCAAATTCCTATTTTTGCAGTTACTGCTCTGTTCTATAGACCAGAAGAGTCTGACATGCAAAACTTTTTTGGCAGATATCATCCCATTTATTTGAATATTGCTGGCGTCTTTGGCAGAGTGATGTACAAACAATTTTACATGGTTTTTCTACAATCTCTCAGAGCTATAATTCAAATGTCGCGGAGTGGCATCATGATGACCTTTATCTAACATGTGAGAGATGGTTATTTTGTCTAAAGATAATATGTCAATTAGTGATTTCAGGGTTTCAAAGTGATGCAAAATGTATTCAGGTACTTATTCCTTCTTTCTCTTTCAATTTCCATTTAGAATATCTTGAGGATTTTAGAGTCAATTGCCATTTCATTCTGTTTTCTTGGTTTTTTTTTTTTTCCTGTAAGTTTGGAATGAGAGTAGATGATTTAAATGTTTCATTTGGCAGGAGATAAGACCAGTCAAAGAGGTTTCTCCTGTGCTCTTGAATGCTGCTCAATCATTTCTTCCATACTGTAAGATAGCTTGTTCTTGATGTCAATTTTTGGTCCCATATATCCAAAAACTACATTCATTTGTACTAGATCTTTGCCTGTTCCCTTCCTAAAAAATTGGCAATATGCATGTCTGGTCAAACAAGTTAACTTGTGATTTGAATTAATAATAATAAAAAAAAAAGCAATCATTACAATTAGCATACAAATTATTCGAAAGTTCTCCCCTGCTTTCTTTTACAAACTTTGTTGCAGAGTAGTGACAATAGTTATAATTAATGCCTGTAAAACTAAATCAAGTTCTTTGGTGTGCTTTAATTTCTATATTTTTCTGGTTTTCTTTTACATACAAAACTAGGTAGCCCTGTGGAATATAGAAAATGGGTTTCCTTGGTCTGAAATGGTAATCTATGTTATTCCATTCTAATTTTGGGAGGAACTATCATTTTTTATTCTTGAACTTATGATCTTTATATTGGCCAGAAAGGAAAAAAAATAAAAAAAAAAAAACTTGTGATCTTCATGTTTTAAACAATAAGGCTGAAGCCATCTCATATACTTGTTATAGAAGATTTTGTATGATTAATTTATTTGTGTGTATTACCTTTACAGATATATCTTTTCAGAATGGACATCCTAAATTTTGGGACTTTATAAAGAGGGCATGTACTAAATTGATGAAGGTTCTAGTTGCAATTCAACAAAGGCATCCTTATTCATTTGGTGATAAATGTGTGCTTCAACCTGTTCTCAATTTCTCTTTAAATAAGATTACAGATCCTGAGCCAGATATATTATCCTTTGAGCAATTCCTGATTAAGTGTATGGTAATGGCAAAAAGTGTATTTGAATGTAAAGAATATAAACCAAGTGTTACTGGACGGGTTATGGATGAGAATGGTGTCACACTAGAGCAGAAGAAGAAAAACATTTCTAATGCAGTTGTTGGTGTTTTGACTTCCCTTTTGCCTAATGAACGGATAGTACTTTTATGCAACGTATTAATAAGGAGGTAATTACCCTTTCACCTCAGCCTTTCTTAATCAGTTTGTCTTTGGCCTGTTGCACATTATGATGTTTCCTTTTCCACCCCTTCCTCAGCCAATCTTTTGTTGCAGGAAAGAGAAAAAAATAATTTGGAAAGTTAAAATTAATATTTTTCAATTACTTTTTGCTTGCATGTTTTTACATCAAGAATTCAGTTCACAAAGCACCCTGCATTCCTCTGGGGTTTTGCCTGCTTTTGAACAACTTGTTGCTCTAAGTCTGTCCTAATTAATGTATTAACAGGTATTTTGTTCTAACTGCAAGTGATTTGGAAGAATGGTATGAGAACCCTGAGGCTTTTCATCATGAGCAGGATATGGTTCAGTGGACAGAGAAACTGAGGCCTTGTGCGGAGGCTTTATATATTGTATTGTTTGAAAACCACAGTCAAGTATGTGATAATTTATTACAGATCATTTAGTACTTTATTGTGTTACTATCCTTTCTCTTTTTTTTTTTTTTTTGGTTGGCAGCTGTTTCATATGGATACATGTATGCTTATTCGAATTAACTTGTTATATTTAGCTGCTAGCTCCAATTGTGGTGTCCATCCTTCAAGAGGCGATGAATGGTTGCCCAACTTCGGTGACTGAAATTACTCCAGGGTTACTTCTTAAGGATGCTGCCTATGGTGCTGCTGCATATGTATATTATGAGCTCTCAAATTACCTGAGCTTCAGAGATTGGTATACCCATTCGCCAGTACGCTATATTTGGTGTCTAGTCACTTGATAATTTTGCTGCATTTATATTCTCTCTACCTGTGGTGATTTGGGGTATTTCTTTCGGGGTGGAGTGTTGAGGGGGTCTTGGTTTATCCACTATTCTTATTTTACTGATAAACCCCAATAATAATCCAAGCAAAGCAGGAACATTATTTAGTTTTTCCCTTTCTAATCAATCCTTGGCTCAGTGCTTAAGTTGTTAAAGTATTGCACTATTTGCATTGTGAATAAATAAATAGTATCATCTTCTTATGTTTCAATAGGTGGTATGATGAAATGATCTTCTCTTTTTCCTGAAAAATCCTGGATTGCAGGTTTAATGGTGCTTTATCCCTTGAACTTTCTAATGATCATCCAAATATGCGTATCATCCACCGGAAAGTTGCACTGATATTGGGGCAATGGGTTTCTGAGGTAACATAATATCCTTCCACAGGCCTTATCATATCTTCTCTGAGAGTTCTTTCTTGTGAAGTGTATGTGTGTGTCTATATGCATGCCACAGCAGTATGTTGAGGCTTCCATCAGTATAGCACCACGGTGACCAATAGTTTTCAGGTCAGAAGCTTGTCCAATCAACACTGAATCTTTCACTCTGGCAAAATGATGGTTGCTAATTTTTTTCAAATCAGACATGCTAGATTTCTAATTGAGCATTGCAGTTTGTTTCCCTAATGGAAGAAACTAGTCATTCAGGAATAGCCATAAATTTGGCACTTGATCCTGTTCCATTGGCTGCAACAATTGAATATAGAGTACATAAATCAAAGACAGAGTTTAAATAAGTGCCACTAGGAATAAGCTCTGATCTGTTATGCATTGGATGAATGATTTTTCAATTGACTTGCATCAAGAATTGGGTAATCTGTTTTATGTCATAGTAGAAGAGTGATGCATCAGGAGTCTGAGAATTCATAATATCAATATAATACTGTGTATCATTTGTTATTCCTCTTTAATTTCTAATTGGAATGTTAATAATGTACTTTGGTTTGCAGCAGGGAAATAGTCATAAATGATTCTTTTCT
This sequence comes from Durio zibethinus, assembly GCF_047325235.1. Classification (NCBI taxonomy): domain Eukaryota; kingdom Viridiplantae; phylum Streptophyta; class Magnoliopsida; order Malvales; family Malvaceae; genus Durio; species Durio zibethinus. The sequence continues at coordinate 9,663,567 of NC_143162.1, read as the reverse complement.
GATGTTTGCAATCCTGCAGATTAAGAACGACACAAAAAGAGCTGTATACTGTGCATTAATACGGTTGTTACAGGACAAAGACTTGTCTGTGAGAGTATGTTCCATAAGTTTGCTTTTCCTCTTTTCCTTTTGCATCATGTCTCCCTGCTTCTTCTCTGTCCATAATAATCTATTACTGAAGGTTATTGTACTTTTCTCACTTACTATGTTGTGCATTGTTGTTTTAGCTGGCAGCCTGCCGATCATTGTGTTTACATATTGAAGATGCAAACTTTTCAGAGAAAGATTTTTCTGATCTACTTCCTGTTTGTTGGGATTCATGTTTTAAATTGGTCAAAGAAGTTCAAGAGTTTGATTCAAAGGTCAGTTCTACTGTTGTTGATGTTCACTGCTTGCTTAGGCCTACTTTCTCCCCTTTCTGCTTTTCTAGAAAAAGGTGATTTATGCATCTTTTTGAATTGTGGAAAATTTCTGAAATCTGTAGTCTGAGCCTTAGAAAATTTCTTTCATGAACATACAGCATCTGATGATAAAGTTGAATAGATAGTGGATATGACTTGAAAACTTTTTGTACTGATGTGCTTTGCCCATTCCTACTTAAGATCGTAATTGATTTCTTTAGATTCACATTAATAAATATAGGTTAGCAAATCTGAGATGCAAATTCTGGTTTTAGGAGAGTGTGTAACTAGATTTAAATCTATCTTTTTTTTGTGTTTGTATGTGTGCTGCATGTTTATGCATTTGTGTATATTCCTGACATTCAATTCACATGCTGCTGCTTTTCACATCAATTTCAGGTCCAGGTTTTAAATTTGATTTCTGTTCTTCTTGGCCATGTCAATGAAGTCATCCCATATGCAAACAACTTAATGCATTTTTTCCAGATGGTATGTTGTCATTGCTTTACATTCTTCTCCAATGGTTACATGTTTACTTTCATATGCTTTTGTTGACAATATAAGTATCAAGGAATTTTTAACAAACCAAATCAGTTAATTATCAATATTAGAAATTGCTGTTGTGAAACTTGATGCAAAATTTGCTGTCATGTATGATTAAGTGCTCAACTTTTTTTGCAAGAAGTGTGTGTCCTAATGAGTAGTTGATTACAACAATAAAATGTATGATTTGGAATGCTGGGTGAAATTTGAGTGTAAATGGGTTAATTAACTTGGCTAGACATATCATAGATTACTTATCAGCTGTTTTTTGTAATATATATTTTCTTTTAATTTCCTATGACAAGGTTTGGGAAGAATCTTCTGGTGAAAGCCTTCTACAGATCCAGCTTCTTATTGCTTTGCAGAACTTTGTTGTTGCACTTGGATATCAGTCACCTAGTTGCTACGGCATACTCCTGCCCATTCTTCAGAAGGGGATTGATGTAAATGGCCCAGATGAACTCAATCTTCTGGAAGATAGCATGCTGGTTAGACTGCTGCCCAGATATTTGGTTATTTATCTGGCTGCCTTTACCTATAAACATCTTGTGCTAAATGTCCTCATATCTGCAGTTGTGGGAAGCTACACTTTCTCATGCACCTGCAATGGTGCAACAATTATTAGCATATTTCCCATGTCTAGTGGAAATCTTGGAAAGAAATTTCGACCAGTTGCAGGTTAGACTTCTTGAATTATTGCCGTCCTTATTAGGTCAGTGCTTTCATTCCCCTTTTTGTAGTGAGAAAGTAGGATTGCAATGGCTTCTTTGCAAACAGTATAGGTGTCTTATTGTCTTGGACTGCCCATCTGTTGGTGCTTTAGGTTTTCACATTTTTATAAATGATTGTTTGCAACTTACATCTCTCTTCTAATATTATGTTGATCTGAATATGCTTGCAGGTTGCTGTTGATATTGCTGAAGATTACATTATTTTGGGTGGAAGGGAATTTCTTAGCATGCATGCTTCCAATGTGGCTAAACTTCTAGATCTCATTGTTGGAAATGTCAATGACAGAGGGCTGCTTTCAACACTTCCTGTCATTGAGATTCTAGTACAGGTATTGTATGTTAAATTTTCAGGGCAGTGCCATGATATGAAGTAGGCTGAATTTTGAAGAAGCCGGTAGCAGTGCATGTATAGCGATTTTTTTTCTGCTACAAATAATTGTAATCAGAGACAAAAAACAGTGTTCTTTGACTGTTATCTTCTTAAAAAGAATCCCCAAATATATAGAGGAATTGATATGTACAAAGAATCCCACACAATCAGGACACAATCATCCAAACATAAAAACAAATAAAAGACCAGAAATATAAATCCCAACAAATCAGTAAATTGATCCTGATTTGATACATAATCTGTCAACACTCCCCCGCAAGCTGGAGAATAGATATTTATCATTCTCAGCTTGTCAACAAGAGTCTCAAAACATAGTTTATGTAGTCCCTTTGTTAGGATATCTGCTACTTGTTGCTTTTTAGGGACATAAGTCATATAGATCACTCCCATATCAATCTTCTTTTTGATGAAATGCCTATCAACTTCCACATGCTTTGTTCGATCATGATGCACTGGATTATGAGCAATACTTATAGCAGCCTTGTTATCACAATATAGTTTCATAGGATATTCAGCTGTCATTTTCAATTCTTCCAAAAGTCTTTTCAGCTAGATAAGTTCACAAGCTCCTTGTGCAAGAGCTCTAAATTCTGCTTCTTCACTACTTTGAGCAACAACAAACTGTTTCTTGCTCCTCCATGTGACAAGATTACCCCAAACCTTCGTACAATACCCAGAAGTGGATCTTCTGTCTTCAATTGATCCTGCCCAGTCTGCATCTATAAATGCTTCCACATTTCTCTGTTCATTCTTCTCAAAAAACAAACCCTTGCCAGGTGTGGCCTTCAAATACCTTAAGATTCGATACACAACTTCAAGATGCTCCTCAAGTGGAGAGAGCATGTACTGACTTACTACACTAACTGCAAAGGCAATATCAGGTCTTGTATGAGACAAGTAGATCTGCTTTCCAACCATTCGTTGATATCTCTCCCTATCTACTGGAATTCCTCCTTTCTTTCCAAGCTTCACATTAGGATCTAAAGGTGTGTCAGCTGGTTTATAGCCAAGCATACCAGTTTCCTTCAAGAGATAAATTGTATACTTCTTTTGGGAAACAATAATGCCATTCTTGCTTCTTGCAACTTCCATCCCTAAAAAGTATTTTAGTTGTCCAAGATCCTTAAGTTCAAATTATTTTCCAAGAGTCTTCTTTAGCCTCTCTATTTCTTCAATATCATCACCTATCAGTATAATATCATCAACATAAACAATAAAATAGTCTTTTTGCCATGTTTTGTGTGTTTGAAAAAAAGAGTATGATCAGTTTTTCCTTTACTAAATCCATGTTTCCTTACTGACTTCGTAAAGCGGTGACACTAGGCCTTTGGTGATTGTTTTAAATCATGTAGAGATTTCTTTAATTTGCATACCTTCCTATCATTGTTTTCCCTTTCAAACCCTGAGGCAAATCCATATAAACTTCTTCAACCAGGTCCCCATTAAGAAAGACATTCTTAACATCCATTTGGTGTAATGGCCAGTCAACATTAGCAGCTAGTGAAAGCAGTACCCATATAGTATTCAATTTAGCAACAGAAACAAAGGTTTCAGTGTAGTCTACTCCAAAAGTTTAAGTAAACCTTTTTGCAACTAGGCAGTCCTTGTGTCTCTCTATTCCACCATCTGAATTCTACTTAATAGTAAACACCCACATACATCCAACTGGTGTTTTCCCCTAGGTAACTCCACAACATCCCAAGTCTTGTTCATTTCCAGTGCTTTCATCTCTTCAAGTACTGCAACTTTCCATTCTGGAATTTTTAGGGCTTCTTCAATATTTTTTGGGATTTTAGCTTCCTCAATCTTTTCTACCAGTGTACGAAATGCTGCTGACAAACGGCTGTAGGATAGATAATTGGACAGTGGGTGTTGAGTGCATGATCTTACACCTTTCCTGAGTGCTATAGGTATGTCTATATCATCAGGTAGAGTGTTCACTGGTGATGGTGCTGTAGACCCACATTTTCTGATTCAGGATTTACTTGTGGATTGGATTCTTGACATTGTGGTTGGGGCACAGAAGTCTGTACTTCCTGAGGTAATGGTTTATGTCATGAATAAACACGGAGCTCTGTTTTTTGTTGAGGACTAAGCATAGATGAATCTTTCCTTGTTTCCAATTTAGTTTCTATTGGTAACACAATAGGAAAAGCTGATATTTCTGGAAAAGGAATAAAAAAATCCCAAAGGTTAGCGTCGCCTATTGTCTCCCCCTGAAGAGTTGGTTTTGGGTAAAATGGTTGATTTTCAAAGAATGTGACATCTAATGAGACAAATGTCTATTTTATGGATGGACAGTAGCACTTATACCCTTTTTGAGTTGGAGAGTACCCAATAAATATACATTTTATAGCTTTAGTTTCTAGTTTCCCACGAGATGGACATTGGTTATGAACAAAATATGTGCAACCAAAAACTTTCGGTGGTAAAGAAGTAAACAACCTGGTTTGTGGGTATGACTTAAGTAACATGTTCAATGGTGTTTTGAAATTGAAAACTCTACTTGGAAGTCTATTTATCAAGTATGAGGCTGTTAAAATAGCATCTCCCTAAAAAAACTTAGGAGCATTATTGGTAAACATGATAGCCCGAGCTACTTGTAATAGATGACAGTTTTTACATTCTGCAACCCCATTTTGTTGAGAGGTATTAACACAAAAGCTTTGGTGAAAGATCCCATTTTCTGTTAGATAATAACCAAGAATTGAATTAAAATATTCCCTCCCGTTGTTTGTGCGAAAAATTTGGATTTGAGCTTGAAATTGAGTTTGGACTATTTTGTGGAATTGCTGAAAAACTGTCTTAGCATTAGACTTGTCTTTTAACAAGTAAACTCAACAAGCTCATGTGTGATCATCTATAAAGGTTATGAACCACCTAGTTCCAGTTATGTTATTTTCTTGTGAAGGTCCCCAAATATCACCGTGAACTAAAGAAAAAGGCTTAGAAAATCTATATGGATGACTTGGATAATGAACATGAGTGTGTTTGGCAAGTTGACAAGTTTCACAACCAAAGGAATGGACATCTTTTTTCTTGAAAAGAGAAGGGAACAGAGTTTGTAGATATGGAAAACTAGGATGTCCTAACCTATTATGCCATAACATAATTTCATTAGAAACAGAAACAGATTCACCACTTAGAGCCAAAGCTTGTTTATTCACTTGTTGAGTATCCTCAAGATAGAACAATCCTTCATGCTCCTTAGCATTGCCAATCATCCTTCCCGAAAGTAAATCCTGAAACTCACAATATGAAGGATAAAACTTAGCCACACAATTCGAGTCACTTGTCAACTTACTAATGGACACTAGGTTAGATGTTAAATTAGGAACATGCAAGACCGAAAATACTGTCATATTAGAAGCCTTAATGTTTCCCTTTCCAGCAACAGAGGATAGTGATCCATCAACAGTATGAATCTTAAAATTTCCTGGACATGGATTATATGTTGAAAACAGATCATGGCAACTAGTCATACAGTTGAATGCCCCAGAATCTATAATCCAAGAGTTCTTAGAATCAGATTTTGCACCCAAAGCCAAGAGGTAATTACATTTTTGAGCAACTGTGCACTTTGGAGTAGGCGTAGTCATTTGGGTATTGTTGAGGAGTGTTTGGAGCTGCTGAAGTTGCTTCTTGCTAAAACCTGAACCTTCAGTGTTGTTTTCTTCCATAGCAACCTGAAAGCACTTGCCTTGTTCTACTTGCTTGCGTGGTTTCCAATTTGCTGGTTTCACATGAATTTTCCAGCAAGTTCCTTTTGTATGATAAGGGCGTTGACAATGATCACTCCAAGCCCATCATTACTACTGTTACCATGTTGATCTCCAAGTCCAGAATAATCATTTTCTTGGAAACAAGAGCTGAGTTTTGAGAGGTGTCTCTCCTAGCATGACTCTCCTTCGACTTTCTTCTCTTCTTACTTCAGCAAAAACCTCCCTGATGCTTGGGACAGGTTTGGTTCCAAGTATTCTGCACCTCACCTCATCAAGCTCCTTATTTAGACCGTGAAGAAAATCAAAAACCCTTTCCTTCTCAAGCATCATCTTGTATTTTTTGCTGTCCTCTGCACAATGCCAGTCTGTATCAGAAAATAAACCCATTTCTTGCCAAAGGCTGGTCAGGTTGTTGTAGAACTCAGTCACAGAGTTATCCCTTTGTTTTATGTCTTTCAAGACTGACTTGATTTCAAAGAATTGTGATGAGTTTTCAAGATCTGAGTACATCTCCTTCACCATATCCCAGATTTCTTTAGCACTTCTGTAAAAAAGATAGGTTCTTCCAATCTTAGGCTCCATAGAATTAGCTAACCATGCCATTATGGAGTTTTCATAAATCCATTTTGAATGGCCTGGTTCTCCTTCCTTTGGTTCCTTTGTTGTTCCAGTCAGATAGCCGATTTTCCCTTTCCCTTGAATCACCAGCATCACATACCAAGACCACTCTAGAAAGTTTGTTCCATTGAGTTTATACTGTGTTATTTGCAGGGAATGTGAGTCACTTGCAATAGGCACCATTGGTGAAGAATTTTGAATTGGTTCAGAGGTCACCTCTGATGTACTCTGTCGAGAGGCACCAGTCATGGCTGTTTTGGCCATTACAAAAGAAAAAAATTCAAAAGCAAACCTTGTTCTGATACCATGTAATCAGAGACAAAAAACAGTGTTCTCTGACTGTTATTTTATTAAAAAAGAATCCCCAAATACATAGAGGAATTGATATGTACAAAGAATCCCACAGAATCAGGACACAATCATCCAAACATAGAAACAAATAAAAGACCAGAAATATAAATCCCAACAAATCAGGAAATTGATCCTGATTTGACACAATCTGTCAACAATAATATATCCATGGGAAGCATACCATTGTGTATGTCTGCTTGCAGCTTCTTTGTTTCCTCACATGTGCTGGCCATCCTACTTTGTGTCATGCCTAGAAACCACTACATCCTGTAATGTGAAATCATTAATGTTAAAAGACCTTTCATCTCAGCTCTTTGGACAGACCGTGGACATCTTTACCAGCAAATGCATTCCCATACGCTCATGATTTAAAGAGTGTCAGGTGTTTCTGTATGAATTAGGATCCAATAAAACAGTAATTCTCATTTTTTGGCAGTATATTATCTAATTATAGTAGAGGGTTCTAGAAAGAGGAGTCTTACCCAAGAATACACATATCACACATAGTCAAGAACATATATGATGGAACAATAACATGAGAAGCTGAGGTCATTTAGTTTGTATAAATGAAATGAGTATTTACCATTGGGCTTTGCATCCTTAAGTTTACTTCTGTTTCATAAATAGGATGATTATTCCTTAAATTGTTGAAAATGCAAATGAAGTTTTTTGGTATATATGGATGATGGAATTGTTCATTGATAACAGTGGAGGTTTAGAATCATTAAAACTTTATTGGATCTGAGAAACCCAATCAGTTATAGTAACTGTTCATCTTTTTGCTATTTACAGTGTTTTCCCATGGAAGTGCCACCACTAATCAGCAGTACTTTACAAGTAAGCTTTGTGCTTTACCTGCAGAGATTTTTTATCATTCATGTTCTCAGTTATATCTGCCATGATATATGCCTTTTCATTACCTCTAATTCCTGTTAAGCCTTGTTAAATGTTGGTAGAAACTAGTTGTTATTTGCTTGAGTGGAGGAGATGATGGTGATCCTTCAAAGACAGCTGTTAAAGCATCTTCAGCTGCTATCCTAGCGAGGATTTTGGTGATGAATACCAACTATCTTGCTCAACTAACATCAGAACCTTCTCTTTCATCATTACTGCAGCAGACTGGTGCAGCTGTTGAAGATAATATTCTTCTTTGCCTGGTTGATATATGGCTTGACAAGGTTAGTAGAAAATATATCCCTATGAAGGGGACAATGAAAGATAGTCAAAGTACTATTGTCTGAGCTGTTTGAATTTATGTTTTGACTCAGGCCAAAAAAAAAAAAAGTTTTGACCATCTAAAGGTTTTTTGCTTTCCATTAGGATTTTGAATTGGCTAACTAGAGTTTGCCAGACAGATTCTGTCTTACTTATTGGCAGTCTTCTTCAACTTAATTTTTTGCTTTTAACATTATCTTTGCATGTTTATACAGGTAGACAATGTATCCTCACCCCAGAAGAAAACATTTGGCCTAGCGCTTTCCATAATTTTGACTTTAAGGCTGCCTCAAGTTCTGGACAAACTTGATCAGATATTAAGGTAAGACCTCAATCATGATTTTGATGCATATCCACAATCGAGCATTGCATCAAATTTAATATGTGCAATGGTGATCAACTTTTATTCATGCAGTGTCTGCACTACTGTAATTTTGGGAGGGACTGATGACTTAACTGAAGAAGAGTCAAGGTTAATCCTCAGACCCTTTGTGCTATCAGTTTTGATTGGTTTACATCTGAGATTCGTAACTTTTTATTCCCATTTTTTGCTCAAAAAATGCAGTGGTGATAACATGAACTCAAGCAGGTCTCATGATGAGGATTCACTTCCCAGTAAGGAGTTAAGGAGAAGACAGGTTAACATTCTTTAGTAGAACATTAGTCAAATTACATATATTTGTTTACTTATTAGTTGTGATGGATTGGTTTTTGCCATCATACAGATTAAATTCTCAGACCCTATCAACCAGTTGTCATTGGAAAACTCAGTGAGAGACAATCTTCAAACTTGTGCTGCCATTCATGGCGAGTCATTTAATTCTGCCATTGGTAGGATGCATCCTGCAGCTTTTGAACAATTGAAGCAGGCGCTGAAGATACCATAGGGCAGCTCTGATGTTCTTTTTATCAACTGAGGTCTTTTCTTTTTTCTGGGCGATTATTTCTACTTTTCCAAAGATTGAGAAAACATTTAGGTAAGATTTTCCAATCTTCTAAAATAGGCATGCTCTTAAATATCCACTTTACCATTGCCTGTATGGGATTTTACTTCGGTTGCCAGTAACATGAGAAAAATAAAATCTTTCTAACCATTTAATCTGTGAAAGCAATGCCGTATCTAATTGTATTTTTTATGTTTTCCATTCCAGGTGACATTCATGCTTTTTCTTGAGATGGGTTTGGTGGTTTCTACATTCTTTGTATTTTTCTGCTATGGCTGCTTGGGTGGGGTGTTGATTTGTTCATATGTTAATTTTTGCCGTATAAGAAACTTTTTGAATAGCTTGCTGTGGTCCTTGCCTGCTGCCTGGGTATTTTAAAGCAACACGAGGGTCAGGGCGTTGAGTTTATGGGATGTCATTTACTCTACACGCGAGTGGAATGAAAATTTTATGCGGAAAAAGAAAGGTTAAATTCTTGAGAGATTTCTTACTTCATGAAGGATATACATATACCCAACGTCTTTCCAGTTTTTTGGGCCTCAATAATCAAATATTAATGAGTTCGAATTTATGCTTCTTTTTTTTCAAAATAAGAAAACAAACTTGACAAAGTTAATTGAGTTTGACACACAGCGAAAGGAAAAACTCCATCTCCGTTATTATTTGAATTGAAGATCTCCATAATTTCCGAGCTGCATATCTCTACATTGACGTTGTCAAATTGTGATTAAATGCACCTTCAGGATAAACTAGTAAACTAACCGTACCAGCATCTGGTATCTTAGATGCATGTGTCACCTAAATTTCAATAGCTGAAACAAAGTATCACACCACCAAATCCGCTAGAAAACAGACTTCATTAAAACATTGCTTATCCTTCCAAACCAAATTACAACCCCATGCAGACAAATAAACAAATAGTCCCATACCATCCACAGGTTCCAACATTGTTTGATTGTTCGCAAATATTAACCTCTGAAACCTGGGAGAAAAATATCATTCTCCTAACCACTCGAAATCTTCTTTCAGGTATGGTTGCTCTTTCAGGTCTATGCTTTTGAAGCAGGCTCATCTTTCGTGCCTTCCTCTGTCTCTGATTTATCTTCCACGGCTTCCTTGTCCTTGGAGGCAGCAGCCTTTTCTTCTTGGTCTTTCCCGTCACTTTTACTTTCTCCGACACTCAACTTCTCAAGGAGATCAGCAGTAACTGTGGCATCTTTGTTTTCCTCTTTCTTTCCCCGACTTTCAGCGACCTCTTGAACCATCTCCATGAAGGACTTGCAATCTGAACATAGACAAATACGTCAGCCAAGCATACAAAAAGTTGTGTACTAAAATTGGTACATTTTTTCAATTGCAAGCAAGGACACTTTTCCCACATTCACATCTACAATAGTATATTATTGAACAGATTTGATCAGAAGGATGTTAGAACTCAGAAATTGACATCCGTTGAAAAAATCCCTTGTAGTCTACAATATACTGCAGATTATTCAACCTTCCAAACACCCATATATAAACAGGAACACTCACATGCACGTGAACAAGGAGAAGGAATACAAAGGACTAATAATATCTTGCATACTTCCCAAAAATCTACAATTAAGCCAGCAAAATCTGCAGAAAATACAAATAAGCAGGTACATATGGGTCAGTTTTGCCTTTTATCCTTCTTCCCTTAAGATTACTAAGCAACTGTTTCAACTTATTCACTTTTTCTTTAGTTTGTTTAGCAAAGGTGATTAGATACTAGTATTCACATTTGCAGGTAATAGGCTGGTCTTATGTTCCAACTTTCTTAGGTAATGTCAGATTTGGCTTATCAAGCTATCATGAACTACAGTTTCCAAACCAAAACTACAATATTCTCTCTCATTGAATTTGTGCACCAAATCTTTTTAAGTTTTCAAGTATCACGTGAAGCAAGCAGAAAACTAAGGTGTAACATCTTCCCATATCCAAGACTTCAAAGCAATTTCTTATATATATGTCAGATTGCTATAAGCAATCAGACAAGTTTCTCAATAGACTAAAAGAAAGCTGATGGAGCTTTAAGATGCTGTACCACAAGATATTCCACTCAGCATTATACTTTAAGTTTGCACTAAAGTCGCTTCAAAATCAAATAAAGACATTTTAAAACAAAAATGTTGATACAAACCATACATGAAAATCCTATTCATGATTTGATTTTGACATGATTTAGTCAGCATACTGAACTCTTTAAAAAGAAACAATGAGTGGACATGGATATACAATTCAATCTAAAACATTATAAATAAAATTTAATAACTATGTTTAAGAGAAGTTCATCACAGCATTATTTGTTATGCTAACTGTTAGTCATAGTACCAAAATACATGCAACAGAAAATGTAGATAACTCAATAAATTTTGCAAATAAATTAAAAAAGAAATAGCTAGAAGCAACTAAAGCAACAAAAAAAAAAAAATCTCACTCTCAACAGAAGCAAATCTAATGCAGAACATCTCTTCTTTCAATTCTCCATCAGCGAAATCAGTTGCGTGCCAAACGCATGATTTATCATTTCCAGCATGTTCTTGCACAGTCATTGTTGGAAGAACTGCAACCATTAGATTCAAAATCACCAAAATTACCCCCCCCCCCCGGCACACAAACACACCCAAAAAAAAAAAAAAAGTTAACCAAAATAATAATACTTCAAATACTACATGAACAAACTTCAACTTAGCTAAATATTTTAAAATCAGGAAAACAGTGAGAGAATAAAATAAAAAGAACAAACCAAAATGATTTGCACAGATCTTGAGAGTTTTAGATTGGCGCATAACCAGTCGAACTTTGCCACTAACTTTGTGCTTCAAAAGTTTCACATTTCCAACCCCTCTCTCTTTCCACTGATTCCCTTCCTTATCGAATCGATACAGCTTTGCCTTCCTGCATCAAATCATATTTCAGCGAAAAAAGAACGATTGTAAATAGAATATAAGAAAATAAAGTTAGAAAAAGTAGATAAATTGCGCACAGATCAAGCATCGGATCCTCGTCTTCTTCACCAGTACTGACAGCGACTTCCTCGAGCTTGATGATAGGAGCGACTTGAGCGCCAGTGTCTTCATCGTCGGCAGCGGGAGCGTTCTCTTCATCTTCTCTGTTGTGCTCCTCTGGATCGGCTTTAGCAGAACTAGCCATTGTTGCCACTGATGCCTACGCTTAAGAGAAAAAATCAAGAGTGAAAAGAGAGAGCTAAGTGATTTGAAACCAGTAGCACCTATGAGAAAGGTCAGAGGGATTTTCTTTCTTCCTTTTTTTTTTTTTTTTGTACTTCATTTTTGGTTTTATAATTTTAATTTTAGGGCTTTAGGGGCGGTAGGGTCGGCGCCGCCAGGAGAAATTGCTTGGGAGTGAGGGAAGGAACATGCCAAGTGGGACCCACGGATAGCGGTGTCGCCTTTTCGTGCCAGGTTTTGCTTACGCGAAAATGATATTTTTAATTTTATTTTATTTTATTTGCCTATAACTATTCACCCATTTTCTTTAATTTTTTTTAGTACGGTGAAATTAATATGATTTTCGTACGTTTTGAGGAAATATAGTACTATAAGTTTTGATGTTTGATATAATGTGTTTATGTAGAAAATATACTTGAACTCATTTATTGTTCGATTGTGATGCACATAATTCATTATTTGTGCCCCAGATACTTGTGCGTGGTGTGTGACCCAACATGTATAGGTATTGTTCAAGAAAATTATCTGCATAAAAGGTCAGCATGTGTCGATATTAATCGAAATATGTGCTAAGACCAAAAGCTAACATGTCTTGATTGTAGTCGAGGTATGTGCATGTATCACGATTCACAAGTTAATCTAAACCTAGGGATTTTAGTCGGACAGCATCTAATAATTAGAAAGATCAAGCTTTGAGGCTTATTGAAAGCTTAGGCACAATGTTCATGTTCAGCATAATTGAACTAGGCCTAAGTGCAAGTGTTAGTGAATACTTATATTGAATTTATAAGTCATAAAAATAACATTGGTACAATAAAATATATAAAGATATGTCTAAATCCACATATCACTCTATCATGGTGTGTATGGTGTGCAATCCAAGCCCAGGATACCTGTATAGGTTGCATGGTCTAACATGTATCAATGATGTTCGAGGAAACTGACCGTACAAAGGGCTAACATATGCGTTAACGCATATATCGAGACCAAAGACCAACATATCCCGATGGTGATCAAGGTATGTACATGTGTCACGATTCATAAGCTAAGATAAACCCAAGAGTTTTAGTAGAATAGAGTCTAACAGTCAGAGGAACCAAACCTTAAAACCTATACGAGATGTACTATGAAGTCCATTCACTCTTTTTTTTATTAAAATTTTTTAAATTTTAAAAAATTTGAAACTAATGTATTTTCAAATGTTCTTTATAAATATTTTATTTGATTAAATATATTTTAAAAAGAAAGTTATCTATGAAAATTAATAAGATAAAAAAATAATTATAAAAAAAGAATCAATAATATTAATTTTGCTAATTTACTATGAGCAATAGTCTTTCTTTGGGTTGTTAAATGGTAACTTTATGTAGTTTATATATATATATATATATATATATATATAAATAATTAAGAAATTTTTTTAATTATAAAAAAATTATTTGTAAAGATTATATTTTTATATGTGGGGTCCATTTATACCAATTTTTTTGTTTTTTATTTCTTACTTTTTTTAATAAAAAAATAATTAATATATTTTTATTCTTTGAAAACACACTTTTATAGCCTTGTTTCTTTTGCTATGGCATATTATTTTCTAGGTTTTACTTATTTTTTTACTTTTTTAAAATTATTTAATAAATACTTTTTAAAATTTTATAAATTTATATTATTTTTTAAAGGTTTTTTGTATTTGAGACTCATTTATGTAAAACTTCTTCTTTTGTTTTCCTTTTTAAACTTTTTTAACATCTATACAATAAAATGAAATTATATCCCTTAAAAACGATCATAATGACTTTTTAATAACTTGACAATTGAATTACATGTATCCAAATTAATTGTAATACCCTTCTTCTATAATTAATTAAAATTACTATAATTTCTCTCTTAACTTAATTATTAAAATACACTTCTTACCATAATTGATTAGAGTTATTATAATGTCTTTATAATCATAATTACAAAAATATCCTTTTACCTTAATTATGAAAATACTTTTCATATTATAATTTATCAAAATTATTATAATACTCTCTAACCATAGTTACGAATGTCTTCTTATCATAATTAAAAAAATACCCATCATATTACAATTAACTAAAATTACTATGATATCCTCTAATTTCAACTAAAAATATTGCTCTTTTGATTGATTCATATAATACCTATCCTATCATAATTACAAAAATACTTCTAATATTATAATTGGTAAAATTATTATAATACCCTCAAAGTATAATTACAAAATTATCTTTTTAATTACTTCATAATTACGGATTAAATTTTAACATCTATATAATAATATGAAGTTAATACCCTTATAAATAATCATAATGTCCTTTTAATTACTTAATAATTGAATTACATACATTCAAATTGATTGTAGTGCCTCTCTTTTCATGATTAACTAAAATGACTACAATACTCATATTAACATATTTATTAAAATACCTTCTTACCATAATTGATCAAAGTGAATGTAACACCTTTACTACCACAATTACGAAAATACCCTCCTATCATCATTTGCCAAAATTAATATAATACCTCTTCTATCATAATTACAAAAATATTTTTTTATATTATAATTTACCAAAATTATTATAATATTCTCTTGCCGTAATTATGAAAATGTCAATTTATTACTTCATAATTACGTACTATATTTTAACATCCATATAATTATTTGAAAGTGATCCATTTGGTAAATTGTCATTATGTCCTTCTAATTTCTTGACAATTAAATGACATATCTAAACTGACTATAATGCCCCTCCTATTATAATTAGTTAAAATTATTATGATACTCTCTAATCAAAATTATAAAAACTACCCTTTTTGATTGTTCCATATAGTACCTCTCCTATAATAATTACGAAAATACCCATAATATTTTAATTGATCAAAATTATCATAATATCCTCTAAGCATTGTAAAAATACTCTTTTGATTGCTTCATAATTACACATTAAATTTTAACACTATACAATATGAAATTAATACTTTTAAAAATAATTATAATATCTTTTTAATTACTTAAATATTAAATTTCATGCAACCAAATTGACTGTAATACTCATCTTTCTATGATTAACTAAAATAACTATAATACTCATTTTAATATATTTACTAAATTACCTCTCTTACTATAATTAGTCAAAATGAATATAATGCCCTTACTATTACAGTTACATAAATGCTTTTCTACTATCATTTGTCAAAATTATTATAATGCCCCTTTTATCATAATTATGAAAATACTCGTCATATTATAATTTCTCTTTACATAAAATTTATAATAAAAAAATTTCACTATCAATATATTTGATTATTTTTCTTTAAATAAAATTTTAAAAGAAAATTCAAACATCCAAAATTATTTCTTAGAATTTCACTTAAATTTAAAAATTATATTATCTTTATCCAAACAAGTAAATTTATTTTTAAATTTAAAAAACATTAATTAAAATAAAATCTCTCCTTCAAACATTGCATCTAAACACATCCCTCAAGGGACGTTAAATTTGAGGGAAAGTAATCAACCGTTTCAACTTATTCACTTTTTCTACAGTAATTACCTTTTATCCTCCTTCCCTTGAAGATTAGTAATCAACTGTTTCAACTTAATAACTTTTTCTGAATAGGCACAGGCAGTATTCTCCCTTTTTCTTTAATTTTTGGAGTATGATCAAATTAATATGATTTTCGTACGTTTTGTGTTAAGTATAGTACTATAAGCTTTGATATTTTATATAATGTTTTATGAAAATCCTTGGTGCAGATATCTTACTTGTTACTACTAATACGGTGAAGTCCATCCACTCTTTCTTTAATTTGAAAATTTTAAATTTTAAAAAATTTGAAAAAAACTATTTAAATATTTTTTTTGTTCAAAGAAAAATAACACCCTACTACATACAAAAAAAGAAGAAAATAACAAATAACTTGATTCGAACCTAAGTTCTAATGTTTTTTTTTTTTAAACTTATTTGCCACTAAGCTAAGGATTTTTAAAATTTTTAAATTTTAACGAAAGCAATATTTTTTAAATTAAAAATTCTGATCTTTATTAAAAATATTAAAAAATTAAATATTATGATAAAATTTTATTATTACATGCATTACATGTATCATAAAACCTAAAATAATTTTACTTAAATAATTTAACAAAAATATTAAATAACAATTTAAATTTTAAATAAATAATTTTTTAAATAAAACACTTAAATAATTTAACAAAAATATTAAATAAATAATTTATATTTTAAATAAATAAAAATTTAAACAAATAACTTTTTTATTCATTATAAGGATCACATATCATCATTAAAATACAAAACTTTATTAAATAATCTTACATTCCTCTAACTAAATCCAAAAATCCTACATTCTCTAAAAATAACAAAATTAAAAAACATTGTTTTCCTCCCAAATCACTTTGTTTTCCAAAATCCAAGTGATATAAGAATCCACTAATTAAAAAAACGCCCTCATACCGTTTTTCCATGCAAGAACAAGCAAAGCAAAGGGAAGATATCATTCTAATTCGACATGTTGAAGACACCACCTCTTCTACCAAAAGAATTGAACATTTATATTTGGCAATTTTTTTTTCCTATTTGGAATCTCCCACTTAAAAAAAAAAAAATCCATGGAACCACCCATTCATTACACAAAACAAGGGTTTACCATATGCTTTTTCAAAAATAAATCTCCAATAACAACCATATTTAACCCAACACATGCCCATGAGTTATTAACAACAATACACGAGGAGGCCATGCGAAAAAACTCAGTTAGGATCAATGTCTCATACTATATTAAATTTAACTCATAACCAACCCATATATATGTGAACACATTACCAAAATTGAAAAATATGGGGAGAATAGAAAATTACAATGTTTCTTAAGATGCACCACCATTTGTTGCATCCATGGGCTCACCCTCAGCTTTATCACCCTTCTTACCTGCAACACATGTACACTTTAGTTTACTACATATTTGCTTCCAATATATCAAAATATTTGACCAGCCAATCTTAAAACCAAGTTAGTTTATCCTTATATACATCATTACCTTTCTTCTTCTTCCCACCACCTTTTTTCTTTGTCTTTGTTCCCAATGCTAACCAGGACTTGATTTCAGGATCATCTATTGTCTTGGTTGGCTGCAACTCCTGCAGAGAATGGGATGTGATCCGATCTGATCCATTTGGCATTAGCAATACGGTGAATTTGATATGAGCAACATAATCACCTGCAGAATTATAAATAGTCCAGAATTTGTAAGCTTGTTGTGACAACATTACAATGTACCATCTTCTATTCTAAACAAGATTTCAGCCATGAATTCTTACCAGGCTTCTCATGAAGCACAGGATATGGCTGCAAGAGATCATGATTCACACATTCAACTAAACCTAGACGAGCTCTTTTCTCTTCCAAAGCCCTGTTTGAGGAAATCCATATGAACTGTCAAGCAGCATAAATAACCACCAATGCATACCCATAACAAGTGCAAAACAATCACAGACCGAGCAGTGAACGGCAGGATGGGAAATCTCTGATTTATCTCGCTGAAAATAAATCTAGAGGTCTTCATCTTTAAATGATAATTCTTGTCAACAGCTCTCTTATAAATCGTTGTCTGTTTCTCATCCAACAGCTTTGGCTGCAATTTCAACACATTGAAATCTTAAGAACAAAATTAATATGAAACAAGTATAGTAACAAGGTTAAATGACAAGAAAAGACAATTACCTTGCCTTCTCCAGTGCTTGTGACTATATCTACAGCATAAACTTCATTCTCCTCAAACTCTGCATCATCAACTCTTGTATCTGGATTGGAGATGCTTAGTATAACTTTGTTTCCATCTATCACAAACTGCTTCAGTTGATGGCTAAGAACACCTTCAACAATTTTGCAGTCATAAGCTGCAGCTACCTTCTGAATTGCATCTGTTACATCTTTATTCTGCCATTAAAACAATAATGAAAAGAAACTAAGTACAATGAATAATATCAATTAAATAAGTGATGAAGCAAGTTTTAAACAAAATAAATTACTAGGGAAACTAGTAATGCATTCATCAGAAAAGCAGTCCACAAGCGGTCTGTTCAAAAGGACAGAATCATTAATGTTTCCCCCATCAGAGTAACTATGACAAAAGCCACACTTGGATGTTGGTCCATAGCTTTTGAAAACTATTCATCACATAGGGAAACTAGGATCTGAGAACATTTTGAAAACATCAAACTATACTAGATAGATTTTACAAGTACTAGATGGAAAGCCATGGAACTAGTTTGAATATGCTTTCCACTATAAAAGGTGGGTTGGGTGTTTGACTTGGAGGTTAGAGTGAGGCACGAAGAAATAAATGACACTCTATCAGTACAACAATGACTAAAAGATGCCACATTGGAACCAAATCCATAGCCCAAGATTCATCATGTAGAAATCATGTGAACCATGAAGCAAACCTCCCCCAACCACCAAAAGGAAAAAGCCAAAGTTTAAAGCAGCAAACTGCCACCAGAGTAATTAAAATGAATTTGTGGATAAAAACAAGAAAAGCTTTGCAACAGTGATAAATAAAGTAGAGCAGTACACATCCATTTACTTAAACAGAATTTATCAATGGTTTGACAAAAACAATCATGAGGGTAACACCCACTTTTAAGGTAGTCTTTAAAGAAAATGTTGATCCCATAGGCAACTGGTATAAACCAATAAAAGATGTATCACCCCAAGGCAGCCTAACATGACCAAAGATAATATTGGCAACAGGGAAAAGAGGAGATCAACAAGAAATTGATCACCTTGGCAAAGTTGCCTGGCCTTCAAATTTCTGTTCTACATCTTACAATTGGTTCCAAGAATTAAATCAAAAGGGTAATGAGTAACCACAAGAAAAAATGTTGCAAAAACTGAGTTGAGAGATAAATTCCCCTATCAGAGTAACTATGACAAAAAGCTTCATTTGGATGTAGATCCATAGCAAATAAAAAAGTTCATCATTTAGGGGATCAAATGAAAGTCAAAACTGAAAAACACAGTCTTTACACTTTTCAGAAACCAACCACTTAATTAAATTGAAAATCAAAAGTTTGGCTCAAGAATTTTGAGATAGCAAAAGCACAATAGCTTAAGAAACATTCAAAGAACATAAAAGGATAACATAGAATGTAATAGCACTGATATATGAAACAATTACCTTTTTTCCAGGCCTGACAAGCCGCAAGGCCACTTCAGTGGCAGTATTTGCAGCAGCAACAACATCAGCCTGCCTGCCAGTGACTGGCCTATCCTGAACAACATGAGTATGTGCAACTACAGCAATAAACCCATCAATGTGGCAACCCATATCACTGCATCCAGAAAAAAAAACCCAATTCAGTTGCCACACCAAGCAGGAAATCTCCACAAACACATGAAAAAACAGAAATGCTATATGAAGCTTACATCTTGACCATATCACCTTCTTGCAACTCCGACGTGTCGCTGGCAAGTGGAGAGAAATGACAGACAGTGTTGTTCACAGAAAGGCAAGTAGGGAAGGCAATACCCCTCTCTATCTTCCTCTTAACGTTCTTGTACATGTTGCCTGTTTGCCTTAACATTACATAAACAAAAACAATAAACTATAAATTAATAACTTCATTATCAATTGTCAAACTTGTAAAAAAACTTATCAAACCAGAAGTAACTAAAAGCTTACTCTCTTATAAATGCATCACCCTTCTCACAAATGTCAACAATCTTAGCTTTCGGTTTGCATTCTTTTACAACTGACTGTAACGCCTCTGCAAATTTTCAAAGATAACAAAAAAATAAAAACAAAAAAAAAGCCAAAAAAATTAAATTCAAATGAAATGCAAAACCCATTTCCAATAAGCTAAATTTTTACGTAAATAAAAAGAGAAGAGATTAACTGTTGACGATCTCAGCAGCACCCTTGTATTTAGTAACAACTTCAGGGGAGGTGAGATCCAACTCCTTCTCCTCTCTCTCGTCGTCCGACATAGTTTTCGAATCTTATCAAAATTCTATTTAATTCCCGCAAAAAAAGGCAGAAAATCGATATCCGAAAATCAGCTGTAATAAATGGAAAGGGAAAATTGAGATTAAGATATAAAGGAACTTACTGGTTGAAATTGGCGGCAGTGAGGGAACTAGGGTTTTGGAGAAGTGACAAGAGATGAGAAGAGAGAGCGTATAAAATATAAATAAAATAAAAATAAATGCAAAAAGCCAAAGAAAGGGAGGCTGAGGCTGTTGACTTAAGCAAGGGAGTTAGGGCTACAGTCCTTACGGCAGCGTTTGCTTATATATGAAAATTTTGTCTTACGGTCACGTCATGCGGTAGGGTTTTGTTTTGCTCGGTTTGGTGTAACGAGTGTTCGTAATTGAGATTTAATTGAAGTAATTAATTAAATTATTTAATTCGATTAATTAATCGATTATTAAATTAATTTAAATTAATTAATAAAAATAATTTTAAATTTTTTTTAATTTTTCATTAATTTAATTTAAAAATTAAATTAATTAAAATTTTAATTAAAATATAATATAATTCAATCAATTATAAAATAAAAAATGCATAAAATTGATCACTTTAATTTATAAATTGTTAGAGTTTTTAATATAATATTTTGATATTTGAATATTTATTGAATAAATAAAATTTATTTATTTAAAATATGAGAAATTAAAATTTTAAAATATAATTTAACTTAAATATTTTACTATTTGATTAATTAAAAAATTAATTTAATTAACTAAATTAAATTCAATCAATTAATTTTTTAAATTAATAATTTTTTTATTAACAAAAATCAAATAATATAATTAGATTAATTTAATTTTAGATAATTCAATTCGAAATTAATTAAACCAACTAAATGAACACCTCTACTTAGTGTAGTAAAATAAAGGTAAGTGTGATTCATTGTAAAATTAATTTTTATGAAATTAAAAATAACAATAGTGATAAGATTAATTGTTGTGACAGTAATATTGAAATTTCTAGTGATATATATGTTTAGATACAAATACAGTAACAATAATAAAGTAAATTATAATAAAAAAAATTATTAAGGACATTAAATTAAATTTTATATATAAATATTTTAAATTATTTAACATTTATGACTTTAATAAAAGATTTAAAATTATTTTTATGACAAATAAGATATTTTTTTAAAAAATTAATAATAATTATTTACATAAATTAAAACTTAATAAAATAATATTAGACAAGTAAAATATAAAATATAAAATAATTTAAATATAAATGCAAAATAAATAATAAATAATGGTATTATAGTAAATGGTCTATCTTAGTGGCTATGTGGACCACAAATTGTGAATTATTTCTTTAGTGTAATTATGAGTGTTCATAATTTGATTTTAATTGAATTAATCAATTAAATTAAATAATTAATCAATCATCAAATTAATTTCAATCGATTAATAAAAATATTTTTTAAAAAATTTTGATTTTTAATTAATTTGATTTCAAAATCGAATTAATCAAAGTTTTAATCAAAATATAACAAAATCTAAATATAAAATAAATAATATATGAAATAGATTATTTTATTTCATAAATTGTTAGAATTTTTAACTTGATACTTTGATATTTAAATATTTTATTAGATAATTTTATTTAATTTATTTAAAATAAAAGAAATTAAAATTTTAAAAAATAATTTAATTTAAATATATTTATTATTCAGTTAATTAAAAAATTTAACTGAATGGGTCAAATTAATAAATTTAGTTAATTCGATTGATTAATTTTTAAAATTAATAAATTTGATTTGATTAACAAAAATAAAAATATATAATTTAATTAAATCAATTTGAAATTAACCAAATTGATTAAATAAACATCCTAAATGCAGTTAAAGAGCTGAATCACCGTTAGATATCTCAACACAATAAAATAACGCAATTGCACCAAAAAGACAAAAATTCTCATTGCACTGATACTGTGAGCAAATCTAAATGGAGCCTAAGAGTGCCAACTGTTTAAACACACCTTCCAATTATTTATTCTAATGCCCCCCTCCTTTTTCAAAATTCAATTGTAAAAACACCTTTTTTTTTTTTTGTTTTTTATAGGATCCCGTCACTTAAATATATGTTTAATTTATATAATATTATATTATAAGATATATGATTATTTGGTAAGATTTATTTACGTTTAATTTTAAATGGATAACATATACTATTGATACATAAAATAATTTTTTTATTCATAGTTGTCTACCAAATGAACTTGTTATTTAAATTTAAAAAATGTATCAAATCTTTAAAAATTAGATTTATTCAAATCATTTTATGTTAAATAATTTATAATTTTTATCTTCATTTAAATAAAATAAAGTTATTGTGCTTATTCCAATGAAAAAAATTAAAAATTTATTTAAAATTAATCTGAACATTTTTTTATGGAACATATACATATTCTTTATTTTACATTTAAATTATGTAAATATGTTGTAAAACAATTTTAAAATTATGGACTTCATTTATTATTATTATTATTATTATTATTATTATTATTATTATTATTATGGGTAGATGTATTTAGATATTGCGTTTTTATTATTAGATTTGTACTATATGTTTTTAATATTTTCATCAAAAATTAATTGATTTTTTTGTAATAGTCAGTAAAACTAAATGCATGCATTAGCTATGTATCGTTATAATTTCATCATATAAATAAAAATATAAATAACTTTCACTTTATATTATTTTTTGGTGTATAAATTTAAGTAAAGTGTTATAAAAAAAAATTTTCTTTAATAAGTTAAATAAGACGATGGGTTCATCTCAACATATAATACTTATAGTTATTTTTTATTTGTATTACAATAATTTTTTTCAATGTTTCATATGTCCTATGATGTATATAGAATAATGGTAATTAATTCCTTAAGAAAAAAAAGAATAAATAGGTGAAAATATATTTTTTTTTATAGATGGTGAATTGAAATTTTGGTGTAAGATTAGATCGATATTACATAAATAAAAAAATAATACTATACAAAAAAAATCATTAACCAAGTAATTAATTTTTAATTAAAATAATGCTAAGTTTAAACAAATTAAATTACCGATGTTTTCACTATAAATGTACAAAAAACTAATTAAAAACAAAAAGAAAATTCTCTTTAAATTTAAAATCACACATATCTTTTCTATCATTTTCAATTTCAGAGACCTTATTATTAGTTTATTTTTAAATTTAAAAAATACATATCACTTTAAGCCTATTAATAATATGTGCTACGTTATTTTTCTAAATATTTAATTTTTTTTAAAGATTTATATTACTTTTGTGATTTTGTTATTTATTTTACTTGGACAAATGCTTCTTTTGACGTTATTTTTATTCCATTACTTTTTTTGTCACATATATCTTAATTGATATTTTTTTAATATTTTGATCAAAATCATAATTTAATAATGATATGTCAATACTTTTTTTGTTATTTAATTAATCATTTAATATCATATTTTTATATTCTTCTAAACAATCAATATTATGTTTATAATTATCAAAATAAAAGCCATCATCGACAAATTTTTATCAATGAAATTTTTTTATCGATAATTACTTATTAATTTATTAAAAAAATTAATATTTATTAATAAAATATCAATAATTTATTGATAAAATTTATTGATAAATTTAATTAATTACTTCAATTAAATCTCAACTGATAACTAATGGAAATTTTTTGTGGGTAAAAAAATTTCCAAAAAAAAAAAAAGTTACACAATATCGACTAAATTTCCGTAAGAAAAACATGATTTAATTTGAATCTTTCTTTCCCAAAATCGGATAAACAAAAAAAACCCCAAATCCCTCCTTCAAATCCCTAACCCCTCTCTCCCTTTCTCTCCATCGTCTCCCCTTTCCCCATCGTGTTCCATCATGGGGTACTGAACTCCCCTCCGTCGATGGGTAATGTTTATTACTTAAATATTCCTTTTTCAAGATTTTTGTTGAGTTTATTGTTTAATTTTTTTTGTTACAAATACGTTGAGATTTGTTGGGTTTTTGGTTATATATTTGTTGACTTTTTGTTTGGTTAAACTTTTAGTTTATTTTTGTTGGATTTTTTTTAGTATTAATGATGAGCATTGTTAATTTTTTTAGGTTTTTTAAAGTATTGTTGAGTAAATTTTTTTATTTGTAGAGTATTGTTGAGATTTGTTGGATTTTTTAATAAATTTATTAATTTTTAGATGTGTAAGATTTATGTTGGTTAATTTGGGTTCAATGTGTATTAAGATTTATATATGTTTTGAAGGATGTTTTATATTTAATATTTTTTAAATTTTATTAATAATTATAGAAATTAAATAATTTATGTTTGTATAAGATACACACCTTCTACACATTGGTGGAGTTGAGAAAATTCTTTGAATATTTGATTTGAATCGTCTAGATGCACCTCCAAGACAAGTGGATAATTCTTCTGGTTCAATTACAACTGTTGCATGGCTCCACAACAAGCAGACGATCTTAAGTTTTGGTGCTGATACTAATGGGTTAGGTATGACTGTGTTCAACTGATAGCACCTTTACTTTTTTTTTTTCTACAATTGGTTGCCATAAGATATTTCATTTGTCACAAGTATCATATATGTTTTGAATTAGTGTGTGTCACTTGAGGATTTTGAGATAGAAATGTCTAATAGGTAGACTATTCTGTGCTTGTGTAATGGATGCATATTGTTTCTTAAGTTTAAAAGTCAAGCAAGGAAGTTTTAGGGCATTTTGCACGTTAAGCATACTTGTGATAAAACATTTCTTGGGTTCATTTTACTTGGGTGAAGATAATGCTAGTGCCAACATTTGGTGGATGACTTTATAGATTTTTTTAGTATCGTGTCGTGTGGGAGTTTCTAAGCTTTCTTAGATACTTGATGGAATTTAGGAAAGTAAAGAAAAAGTGAGACATTTGAGCTTAGGTTATTGGTAAAGTATTCCATTTATATATTGAAAATCATGTCTTCCATGTTGGATGTTTCGGTGCATTCTCAAACCTTAGATACATTGGTTTATTAAAAATTAAATAAAAAAATTTTGTGGTTAAAACATCCATGCTGTGTCTTTATCACTGAAGCAATGATTTTACATGATTGTATGGTTGTCTATATGACTTCCTAAACCTTGTTTGTGTGTAGGTTGTGGGACGTAAAAAGTGGAAAATTGTTCAAACATTTAAGATCAAATCACCTATAACCAGTGCTGAAGTGAGTTAGGATGGTAGTTATATAATTACTGCCGATGGATTTACTGTTAAGTTTTAGGATGCAAATCAGTAAGTCTCTAGTTAGACAGCTTGTGTAAACTTTATTCTTTTGCCAATGGCTGCTGACATTTGTATTTGACCTTATTAGTTTTGCATTGGCGAAAAGTTAATTACAACATGCCATGCAATGTGGAATCAGCTTCATCGGAACCAAAGCATGGCAATAAATGCATTGCTGGAAGAGAAGAGATGTGGGTCCATGTCTTTGATTTTCATACTGAAGAAGAGCTTCGTAGGTGCCTCTTGAGATTGTGAGATGAACATCAATATCTATGAAGACTAATTGTTTGGGACTTAAAATATTACCTAATGCTCAAATTGGATTTTTTTGTACTTTTATTTAATAGAATTCATAAATAATTTTGTAAAATATTTTACATTCTTTTTATAAATAAAATGGAGCATTTAGTTTATTTATTTATTTTTATTTTTGTATATTTAGTATTCATGTAATTACTTTAAAAATAAATTAAAAAACTAAAATAAAATGACAAAAATTATAAATAAAATATATTAAATATAATTGAAAAATAAATATTACTGAAGGATTATCGATATACTTTACTATTGATAATTATTGATAAAAATTCTATCGATAATTATTAATAAAATTTATTGACGAAAATTTCATAGATAATTACTGATGAATTTTATTTATTACCAACGGAATAGTATTATTGACTTAGCTAGCATTGATGACATTTTTTCGTTGCTAGATCTGTCGTTATTGCAACTATTGACAAAAAAAAAACTTTTATCGATGAAATTTTTTGTCAGTAAAAGCTATTTTTCTTGTAGTGTATATTTAATTATTTTTAACTTTTTTATTCATGTGTAATATCTCTTATTTTTTTCACATTTATTTTTAGCATTTTGATTAAGATAATAATAATAAAGTTTAATCTTCTTGTGATATGTTAATTGAATATATATTTATATTTTATATATATCATAAATTTTAAAAACTTAGAATAACGGTAAAATTTGTGATGTAAACACATTTTAAATAAGTAAAATAATATGTATCGCACATGTCACGAATTAGTTTTTGTAATATAAAATAAAGTTTACTAAATTCAAAAATTAATACATGGAAACTAAAATTTCTAACCATTAAGCTTAAGCGAATCGGTTTACTTTCACACTAGTATACTATTCCCTCGATCCCATTTTATCTGTTCATCTTTTCATTTTGGAATGTTCTAAAATTATGTCCTATTTTTTTTTCAATCCATGACAAATATTTTGGGATGAAAGGAGTAATATTTATTATTTCCCTTCTAAAACAAAATTAGTGGCCCACATATGTGTCTTTTACCAGTAAAATATTAAAATTTGAATTTGAATTATCACATTTCAACAACAATTTCAAATATAAAAAATTTCAAAATAAGTAATTGATATTAGGCAAAAACCTAGTTGGTCTCTTGTATGATGTATTTATGTTGGAATAAGTTTTAGTTTACGAAAAAATATATGTCAATGATAGGTTAAAAACTGTTAGTCCTAGCTATTCATTTATCATGTTTTAAAACTTGCATGCCCTTTATCTGATAGTCAGCATATTCGTTGAGCATGTCTAGCATATTATACGTATTTTTTTTCCTTCTCATTGAGTGTAAAAAAATTAGAAACACATAATTCAATGAAATTAAATAGACTGAACAAACAGTGAAGTAGTGTTACTATTTTGTTATGTTTTGGGAAATTGGGAACAAACCATATGTAAGGTAAGCTGCTGACCGCTGTTGCAAGGATCCAACATGCCCATATATGATACAACGAGCCCATTTTGCGAGCCTATTCTCTGCATCCTATATTCTCCAATAGAGCTGAAGGCTTAACCGCAGCCTTCAAATGAAGCATAAAACGCTTGTCTCCAATAGAGATTGTGCATGCGATGACATTAAAATAGAAACATACATTTTTAGTTTTAAAGCAATCATCTATAGAACATGAGAAAGTTTCTTCTTTTTCTTTCTTCAAATGAGGGTTGGAAACCCAAAAAAATTGGTAGTAATAATTTTACTACCGCAAGCCTCGGACTCGTGTTAATTGGCTTTGCATCCAAAATTTGTTTTGACAGACTAAGCACCTGCGTGTCATTGGAACATGGCTTCATTGCTCCTCGTTCGCCGCGTCTACTCCTTTACGTGTTCTGCCTTCGTTGACCGTGTTCTGCCTTCGTTGATCGGTAAACTTCATGGCTTGCCTCTATGTAAATCACTATTCAATTCTACATTTTATATGAGCAATACCCAGTTTGTATGCACTGTTTCGGGAATTCACCTCGAGAAAGCTTGTGCCAAGTTCCAAGCTGTGTTAAAGAAAGGGGCAAAGCAGCACCCAGAAGATCAATGAAAGTGATAATGGCCTTGCAACAGGAAAGAGAGGAACTTGACGCTAGGGCAAGGCAGGGAGAGACTGTTGTACCTGGTGGAACTGGTGGCAGGAGCCTCGAAGCTTAAGACTTAAGAGCACCTTGCTGTACCATAACACCTTTCTCTGTCCTTCTCTATTCAATGCGTCCATTTTTATATTGAACTATTCATTTGGCGCTTGGGTTTTATATTTTTTGTTGATGGTGATTTAGGGAGGAGCCGTGGAGGTCAGACAAGGAAGGAGCAACTGCGGAGAGAAGGGTACCAGGCAATAGGCCGAAAAGGTGAACTCAGCACCAAGGACAACTAAGGGGGTGGGCGTGCTGCTGAGGTAGGTATCGACATTGACGAGTCCAAGTACAGAACAACGAGCTGCAGCCCATAAGTCTCTCCTGCGGGCTCTGTTTGCCGGTGTCGAGTCCTAGTGGTCTTGTAGTACTCTAGTTTTGCTATTGTCAATATCGTCTAGTATTTCTGTTATTTTTTTGCCCTGTATGTTTCGTAAGCTTTTCATTTGGTTCTAGTGGTCGAGTGGCATGGCCAGGTGCCTCTCTTTTCTGTATGCTTTTTACAGTGGAATGAACTATTTTTTTGGTTGATATGCTGAATGTTTTTGCTTTAAATGAAGCGTAATATTTTTACATCCCGTCACACTAGCATGCTTTAGAATCGTTTGGGAGATGGTTGTAAGGGTAGTGGCACGAATGAATCTTGAGAGGAAAATTCAATCTGAAAATTAGCCTTAGTATTTTCGAGTAAAAGTAGAGATTTCTGAATTCCGAAAGGTTGATTTTTTAAAAAGTCTCCCCAATGAGGTTGAAGTTTCATGCTTTTTAACATGGGAAATAGGGTCGATTCCACCGCAAAATAATGCTCTGTGGAGATTGCAGAACCAAAAACCATACAATTTCCACAAAGCACACAAGTGAACAAAACAAAAGCTTCATTGCCATTAGTAGCAACTATATTATGCCTTTTTGTAACACTTTAAAAGAGACTACACAAGAAAAAGAGGGAAAAAGCAGAGAAGGCAGAAGGCAAAAACTACAATGAAATAGAGAAAAATTGGCAGTTGTGGAAGAAAAAGAAACCACTGGACGCGCGGAAGCTCACATAATTTAGATACTATATTTGAGAGCTGCTTCATTCGGTAGCTTTTTTCGCCTTTCACAATCTACACTGCACATCAACTCGCTTTGATCTCTCATCTCTTGTCGTCTGGTACAGCAGTTACATTTCATCAGTGGCTCGTTGCTAAAGCAGTCACCAGCAAACCAAGCACCAGAAATGGCTGTGCACTTGCCTGAAACACAAGAACAAGACTTAAACATTCGATATAAAACAAGAGAAGGTCAGAAGCAAGAACGATATGATTCCTCACTAGCCCATTACTCCAAAATACCCTATTCTTGATATTGGCACTACTTTAGGGAATGAAATACCAGACATAAATCCAGACTCCAGTTAGGCTCCAAGGGTGAGATTGGTAGACTTATTGAGACATAGGTATCCTTATTTGCAGACCAAGAGTTACTCCATGTGAGATTGTAAGAACGTGAAACACAAATATTACAAACATTCATGGGCGGAAGGTGGTTCATATTGCTCATTAATTATGGCCATAATTACAGTAAAATTCTTTCCTCTGTTCTAGTCAGTGAGCAACGGACTTGTCTTAAGAAAATTTACCTGATACTTAACGTCGTATTTGACAGGATCCTTTAGGAAGTATTGGAACTGCAGTGCACAGATATTGGTTATGAGCATTAATCTCTTAGAAGGTAAGAAGAAAGAGGCTGTGGTTTCTACAATGTATCAAGAAACTGTTCTACCTGAAACACAACTTGTGGAATTATCAAAGCAAGTAGGGCGAGCGCATAATATGGCTTACCAGCCCCTAGAAGATAACCTGCAACCACCATTATATAAGCAGTGAGCTGTTAATTTTCAAGAAGAAAGATGCATTGAATTTCCTAATCCATCAGTTACTGATATAAATTCCAGTGACTTACCAGCGACAGATATTTGAGTTATGTCAATAGCACCGACACAAATCCATTTAGCTGTTTCAGCACCAAAGGCTACAGGAATTGACTGCTCAAACATCATATCATACAACTGTCAAGCCCGGTTCTTACAAGGATAATGCAAATGATATATCCAAAGAAAGCAAAGAGTTTGCAGAACTCATTATAGTCTGAAGGTTTAAGCTAATAATAATAATAATAATAATAAAGAGAGAAGACCAGTAATCCTAGAGCTTTGTCTCCTTCGATACTTTTGAAGTCATTAACAATGGCAATCCCCAACTGCAAAGTGATACAGCAAAAACAAATTGTTACAAGTTAAATCATGTACCTCTAGCATAAACAAGAATGAGACATGCTGGAAAAAACATACCCCAGCTATGCTGTACAAGAGTGTGAGAACAATTATGTCTGGTGTAAGGGTCCCAAACAAAGCTTGACCAGCCCACCTATAAACAAATTTTCAAACCGAGCTTGTCAGACAACAAAGTTAAAGTCCAGAATATAGGTCAAATACTTCAGGACTTAACCAAATAAAGAAATAAGCAAAATCATTTTGTATAGTCTCATAATTATCAACGTTTGAGACTATTCTATGTAAGTGTCAGAATCTGCTAGACTTGCCCTCCTAAGGGTATTTCAATCAATGGAAAAGGAACCAGGATAGGTGAATAGATGGCAGTCCAATTTATGTTGCAATAGGATGATCTGTGCGTGTGGGAAACTAGCAAAGGTTTCACAATGATAATGGGAAAAAGGAGGACTACCAATTGTTGGCAATTTGTTACATGTAATGTATTATAGGCCCTTCAATTCTCACATTATTAAGAATAACCACTATTTGTCAGATTACAATCAATCTTAACAAGCCCTAGAGTATTTACAAAGCATATCTTGAACTATACTCCAAAATGCAGCAAAATAGATGGTATCACACCAGGGCAAACTGATATAGCTTGCTCCAAGAGCAAAATTTCCAATCCAGCCATTTTGTTTCAACTGCAAAATATTTGAAATTTAGTTAGATCTAACCAGATTTTCTTCCACAAGAAAAGGAAAGTAGATTGATCATCATGACAGCATGCAAGTGAACCACCTTTAAAGGAGGAGCAGAGTATATGTATGATAGCAAGGATCCTCCCAACGCAAGGTAAAATACAATAGGGAAGTCATGCCCTGCCTATAAAGACAGATTAGAACTGCTTCCATCTTTGTATATCTTTTAGGAAAAGCATGAAACAACTATTTGAAATTACGTACCCAAACGTCTAGTACAGCAGCTATGCCAAGGCCTCCTAAGAGTAGCAACCAGATTTGGCTAATTACCTGCTTTAAGTTTTTAATGAATATCAATTCTAACATGCACATAACACAAGTAGTTACGACACACACCTCTTTCTCAGAGATTGCCCCTGAAGGGATTGGACGATAAGGCTCATTAATTGCATCAATCTCTCTATCATACCAGTCGTTGAGAGTCTGGAAAGGTAAAATAGCCAGAAAAATTTGCATTATTCACGTTGAAGCTCTTTTTCATTTAAAAATCAACACATACCTTTATTGATAAGGGTTTATACCTGAGTATAGCCTGTCAGACACGGACCTGACATTATCATGCAAAGAATTGATTTGGCAACATCCTCTGGATTCCAGTGGAAGTTCCCTGAAATT
The DNA here is from genome assembly GCF_047325235.1 of Durio zibethinus. Lineage (NCBI taxonomy): Eukaryota > Viridiplantae > Streptophyta > Magnoliopsida > Malvales > Malvaceae > Durio > Durio zibethinus. The sequence goes on along the minus strand of NC_143162.1, from coordinate 9,632,015 downwards.
TATAGAATTGTTTCAGGTGGTCCTCTAGTTACTCCTCAAAATCTTTCGTGCAATTTCTAATTGAGTTCAGGGACACAAATAAATTCATAAAAGAAAGTGATTGACACGACTAACATTCACCAATTTGTAAAGGTCCAGATACCAGATATCTAAATATCACTAAAATTCCACACGATTTCTCATGTAGTTTAATTCTTATATGCATAAATAAAAGGGTATTGTCCCAACAGTAGATGTGAACAAATCGTGTTAGAGACTAGAGAGTACCTGAAGCAGCAGCTCCACAAACTACTCCCCATACCAATGGAGGCCAAGTAACTGGCTTTGTAAGTTGAAGACGAATCTTCCATTTATCCTGCATCATATAAAACACCAAGTCAAATAATAGTTCGGATATAGGTAGCACAGCTTCACACATTTCTAGAGAAGTAACGCTATTAGGTTAATCATTTGAGCAGTCAAAGAAACAGGAGCAAATTTTCCCAATAAGCATTTCCCTTCCCTCTGGCTCTGTCTAAAATGGGTAAACAATCGACTTTCATGCCAACTGCAAGCTTCAGCTAGTCACTGGCCACACTAGATGAATGATGTATTAGAGGAAAATTGGACTTAAGTATGTGTATGACCAATGCATTAAATGCAATAATTTTATCCTCAAAAGATGTAGGCAGCTGCCCTGCAACTAAGAACTCAATTTTTTCTTTAAGTTGACATTTAGATTCCAATTGCATTTCTAGACTATAATTGGAGCAGTAATAATAAAAAATTTTAATTTGAGAGTACCAATAGGAAAAAAAAAGTTGAAAATAGATCTGTATATAGAAGAATTACAGTTTCTTGAGCAGCTCCTTTGATACCAAGAAGTTGGTTGAAGCTTGACCCACCACTGGCAGGTGCCTTGTCCGGTGCCTTAGATTTTACTACCAAAATAAACACAAATATATAATCCACCATAAAGAAATTAAACGTTAATTGAAAAAAGTTTATAATCCACCATAAAAAAAAAATTAAACGTTAAAAGTTTATGTAATTAAAATTTTTCGAAGGCTAAAAAAAAAACCCTCATTAGTATCAGTATCCGCCGCTCTCACAGTCAACCTCCGTCCTGAAATAGACAAAAATTTGTACAATATTGGAAATGAGAAAAGCGAAAAATCAAATTGATTAAGCACGAAAAACTAGTTTAGAAATTCATTTTTATCGAGGATAGGAAATGCAAGGCAAATGAAATATTGAAAGGATAAGAGCTCAAAATTAACTATTGCTTAAAGATACTAAAATTCAAATCAATTTTCCTTCCAGTTTCTTGACGAGAAAAATAGAACAGGAGCGAGTCAACTCACGGGTGAAAGAGACAGAAGGAGGATTTAAAACGGAGTGAATTGGGATTCGGAGGTGATTGTTGTTGTTGTTGTTATTGCTGTTGATTCTGTAGATTCTGGATAGCCTTAAGGAAGAAACTGTGTTGAGTACGGACGACATTGAAGCTATTCAGCTTTTCACTCCCTTTTCTTTAGATTTTTTTTCCTTTACTTTTCACTTTCCTCTTTGAAGCTCGAAGGAGAGCGAAGAAGCCAGCAAGTGGACCTGGAATTTGGTGCTGTTGACAACCCAGCTCCTAACTGCATACTAAATTTGAAGGAGAATGAGGAGAAGGTATATGGTGCGAACAACACTACCATTTTCATTCTACATACATATGGTAATTTATATCATGCATCATATAAAATATTATATTTTTATTATATTTTATATAAAAATTATATATCATAATTTATATTAATATAAAAATATAAATATAAATATAAATTTTATTAAATTAATTTATAATTTTTTAAAAAATTTAAATCGTATTATTTAAAACAAAACAAAAGACATTATTGAAAAAAATGAAGTTTCTTACTTTTTGAATTTCTTCAAGCAAATACTAATTTATATTTTAAATAAAGTATCTTATGAATTTATTAACTATCACATTTAAGTTTAACAAAGGTGCATTTAGACCACAAAATGAAGTAATTAACAGAAAAATATAAATTAATGTGTCAAATAGTATAATATTAATCTTTTATGAATAAAAAAGTAATTGATACTTACAAATCTAATTTATCTATTCAAAGATTAATTTTTTATTATCATTAATTTTTTACTATACTAGCATATATACTTAGTTGTTTTATATTGAATTTTTAAGAAATACTACTCAATTATATTTAGTTTTGATTGGATATTAAGTTTTGAAAAAAAATTGAGCAAGGAAGGTAATGTGAAGTCAAAAAAATTCTAAGAATTGAATCGTTGATACTAATTCTTTAGTTATGGAGATAATACGTCAAAGTTGCAAAGAGAAGTCACCCTTGAATAGATGAGTAGACAGTTGGGGCTAAAATTCTTCATTTTAATGCTTAATTCTTTTATGAATAGAAAAAAGAAAACATTAAAACTATCCTAAGATTAGAATAAACTTAAGTATAGTGCAAAAGGTACAATAAAATTTGAATCAAATAAGATGATTTTAAAATTCAAATTTAATTAAAATTAATCTGCAATAGATGATTGGATAAGACTTATTTTTTATCATTTTGATATAGTCTGTCAGTAGATTATATTATGCTCATTTATCTTCTAGTGAGAAATATTTTCTAAGGATATTACGTAATGTCATAAAGAGCGCTAAATCTTTCGAAGATATAATGATAGTTGATGAGATTATTTATTTGACTTATAAAGATATCTATAAAGTGTTGGGATTGCTTGAAAGTGATTATAAGTGGCATGAAATGTTAAGTGAAGCATCTTTATGGGGTATTGAACATTAATTACGTGATCAATTTGTCAATATTCTTTTATCTTGTGAAGTTACAGAATAGACTAAGTTATGGAACAAGATTTGGGAATTGCTATTTGAGGATATTTTATATCGATAAAGAAGACATATAGACAACTGGACCTAAATTTGACTCTTGAACAATTGCAAAACTATACTTTATTTGAGATTGAAAAGATGATGAACCAAAATGGAAGAACATTGAGGGTGTTTAAGACTTTTCCTTACCAAATTTAGTGTTAGTAGTTTATGTACACAATTCCTTAGTTTTGGAGGAAATGAATTATGATAGAGATGCATTATTTTAGTATCATGATGACGTATATGACGATGAGCCCAACAATGATAATAAAGTTGTTTACAATGTACTTGTTTGTTTTATGGAAAATATTATTGGTGACTTTTTTTGTTTATAGAAATGCAAGTACTGAAAAAACATTTTTATGAAGAACAACTATTTATGCAATTCGATCTTAAGGTAATATCATTATTGTAGTTCCATATTCAAGAATTATTGCTTTATCGTTGCCTAAAAGAAGAACATCACACTCTAGATTTAAAATACCTATAAAAGTAGACAAAGATTCATGCTGTGATGTTAAGCAACACAATCCACTTGCCAAATAACTTTGCAAGGCAATTTTGATCATATGGGATAAAGCTCCATTAACACACAGACATGCATTTGAAGTTATTGATCATATGTTACAAGATACTATGCATTTTGAGGAACCCAATTTTGAACAAAAGATTTTTAAGGGAAAATATATGATATTAGGAAATGATTTTAGACAAATATTGCCAGTGATTCCTTAAAGTAGCAAGAGTGACATTATGGCTAGTATAATTTCTAGGTTTAAAATTTTGGACCATTATCATTTATTTACTCTTTCTATTAATATGAGATTGCTTAGCCAATGGTTATTAAACTTGGGTGATGGCAGGTTGCCTTTAGTTTGACCAAATGAAGGTGAAGATTCAACATGAATTAATATTTTGCAAGAGTTTCTAATTCCACATGGGAATAATTCAATAAGGTGGATTATTGATTATACATATCCTAATTAGATAAATTCATTTAATAATCTATTGTATTTAAATATCGAAATATATTATCATCAACTACTAAAAAGTGGTTGATAAAGTCAATAATTACATACTTTTAAGGCTTTCTAAAAAAGTGAAAAAAAATCTTAATGTGGATAGGATTTTACTTGCCTCGTCTAATGTTGAAGAACATTTTTTTTTTTTTATTGACATAGCTTTCTAATCATGTCATGAATGATTCTTATGCATATAAAGTAGGGACAAGAAGGATAAAAATGCAAGATATGGTCTAAGTTTATTGATACGAGTGCTTAACAAAGAAAATGTAATAGAAGACTCATAAGGGGTGACTATGGATATATGCATTAAGATTGGCTTGAAAGGCTCAATTGATTCAAGGATGGCCTAAGTCATTTCTCTAATTCAGTGTAGCGTAGATTTTTACCTCAAGAAATATCAACTAAATTTTAGAACATAGGTACAACTTCAAAAAGTGAAATGCAAATCCTATGATCACATGAACAATCACTAAATGACATACAATTCAATAATTGAAACATATTCTCACAAGTGAAAGCTTGCAATCAAATATCACCAAATTCTAAAATTCATCTCATGCTTCAAAAGTATATTCTTTTCCAAAAGCTATAATCAAAGTCAATCATGGTTTCTATCAAATGATCAATGATAATAAACCAAAAGAAGCATACTAATGACTTATAGCAAAAATCAATTAAGCACAAGTCCTTCAAATTTTTTAAAATCCTTGAAAATTTTTAAAATTTTGGCTTATATTTTCCAACCCCCAAACTTAAAAATGCATATTGTTCTCAATATGTAGGCAAGTATAAATATAAGTACAAAAGGTAAATAATACCCCCATAACATGGATGAGGCTTTTTTTTGAAATTCTAAGAGTGGTTTGATGTTTCCTACAAATAAAAGAAATAACTAATGTCATAATATATAGATCTGTAAATCTATAGCTAGACTTATCAAATTAATGGAGTGTCACCAATCTTTTTTATTTATGTGTGATTGGTCACTTAAGGAATCTATCCTTTTAAGGAGCTCTTAAGCTTGACTAAGGCTCCCTAAAGAATAGGTTTGGGTCTACTGACCATAACATAGTTCGAGAGTTCAGTTACATATGAGGAAGGTTATAGCACCCTTACATGCCCATCTAAAGGATGGTATCATATTATTTTAAATTCATTCTAGGGTTTTGGTTCTAATGGTTTCAAATTTTTAGGTTGAATATTAAAAATAATTCTTAAGACTCTTCATCAATTTGGCATAATTCTTAAAATATTTTCTCACCTCAAAAGTATTCAAGAATCCCATTTGATATATTAAAGAGGCTTCGTCATTGAAAAAATGTTTAATTATTTATTTTTGTTATCGAAAATATATCTAATTATTCCACAATTTGGCCAAATTAAAAATATTTTCTTGTTTTGAATTTCTAAATTCTCCACAATTTAGGCTTATTTAGAAATTCTTTTTATTTTTTTATTAGATTTCTAAATTTTCACCATTTGGGCATATTTATAAATTCTTTTTTCTTTTTTTGTTTTTAGAAAGAAAATAATATGACAATTATTTTTTTATTAAAATTTTATTTAAATTCTTTCACCAATTGGGACAAATTTAAAGAAATTTCTCATCTAGATATTTCTTAAGAATTTACCATTTGAAATTTTTAAGAATCTCATTATTGGATAATTGTAAAATATTTTCAACCAAAATTTTTTTTATTTTTTTTGGATTGAAAATAAATATTAATTATTGTTATTGAAACTTTATCTAAATTATTCTGTCATTTAGAACAAATTCAGATAAAATTTCTCACTTAGAAATTTTATAGAAATTTACCATTTGAAATTTTTAAAAATTTCATCATTGGATAATTATTATTTATTCTCAAAATCTATTTTATTTTTTTTATATTTTTTATTAAATTTAATCATGTAAAAATACTAAAAAAATAAACACATAAATAGATAAATAAATAAATAAATAAAATACTAAAAAAACACCCTAAAAAATACCAAAAAATAAAATGGTTCGGCTGGAGCGGCTTGGAACTGCTGGGCTGCAGCCACATGAGGAGGCTGGAAAGGCGCGACTCGGCTCCCCTGGAGTCAAAAGTTGGAGATGGGTCAAAAATGGGTTAGCATTTCAAGTTGGGTTGCTCGAATGAAAAACGCGCAGATTCTGTCTTCTTAAACGTTAAAACGACGTCGTTTTAGTGACGCTATAAAAGGTCAAATTCTTTTTTTTTCTTCAGATTCCTCCTTCCTTGCTCTCTCTCTTCCCTTTTTTTTCTCTTTCCCTCTCTATCTAAAATCAGATGAATTTTGGTTGAATCTCCATCAGATTCTGAAAAACGTTGCAAGAATCTAGGTTGGTTCACTAGAAGGTCACCAAAAAATTCAATCGACGTAGGAATCTAGGTCGAATTCTAGGAAGCTTGCCAAAAAATTCAACCAACATCGAAAAACTCGCTGAAAAATTCAATTGACTTTGAAAAATTTTGACAGAATCTAGAAATTTTCCAAAAAATTTTTTTTACCCAAAAAACTCCAAATTTTTTTTTTTGCTTTCTGCTTGCTATGTTTCTGTGTCTATGTCCAAGGCTATATTTATAGGGCTTCAATCCGAGAGCCTTAAATTATATGGGATTTCAATCTTTAATTCAACTTAAATTCTTCACCCAAGTTCTACCCAAATTCAACCACCATTTTTCCCGTTCTTCTAGCTTTTTTCATTTTTATATTTTTTAATCTTTTTATTAATAAAATCTATAACTTGTAGACCCCCAAATAGATTAGGGTATCTACAGTTGCTCTTCTTTGCACATTTTTTTATGAAACAAGAATTGTGCAAAGACGTAGATGACCCAATCAACTCGACATATTTATTTTTATTTTTTTTTGAAAAAAGTAAACAAAGCTTCTCTAAACAGAAGCTCAATAACTTTGAAAAAATAAATGACAGAGGCACCATAATTTTTGAAAATAAAATGCTCATATAAGCAGAGGTTCAACAACTTTTAAAAATAAAAGGCTCATCTAAACAGAAGCTTAACAACTTTTGAAAATTAAAATGTTCCTCTAAACAGAGGCACCACAACTTTGAAAAGTAAAATACTTTTCCAAACAGAGGCATCACAACTTTGGAAAGTAAAATGCTCCTTTAAACAGAGGCACTATAACTTTGAAAAAAAAATTACCCCTCTAAATAAAGGCACCACAAATTTTGAAAAATAAAATGCTTCTCTAAACAGAGGCACCACAACTTTGAAAAATAAATTGCTCCTCTAAACAGAGGCACCACAACTTTTGAAAAATAAAATGCTCCTCTAAACAAAGGCACCATAACTTTGAAAAATAACTTGCTCAAAGACAATCATGTCCAAAAGAGTCATAAATCATATCTGAAGGAATTTTAGATGAATATGCTGGAAGGTCTTACAAATCGATCCTAATACTAAAAGATATCCTTTTTCAAGGATTAGAATCTTACCTCACAAGCTTCTTCTCAAATGAGAATTTGAAACTCTTTCATCGAAAAGTCTTCACATCTATCTTCTTTATGCGGGATCTTGGAATATCTTTACTTCTTAGATTCATGCACTAGACTTTCTCAAATGCAGTGTATGTTTTGCACTAGACATTTAAAAATGCAATGCATGCTATACAAATGTTGATTAATTATGATACTTAAGTTTCTCAAACTTTTTTCTTGGGCCCTGAACCCTTCAATCTTTAAATACTAAGACCAAATCAGTGTAACTCTTAATCATCTCTTTCATTTAATTCTCATATTCTTTTTGCAAGAAATCTCTTTTCAAATTCAATGTCTTTATCAGAAACTGAACATTTTCATATTTACCTTTATCACTCTAAACCTTTTTAATTTAATGTAAAAATCTTTCATACTATTATTCATTTATCAGTCATTATTTCAATTTCAAAAAGTAAGAATGCATTCACACATTTCTTTCATTGTAAGGTATTAAAGAGACAAAAGTAAGAATGGCAAAGAATGAAGTGGAATTTTTTTATTAGCAAAATGATAGCAAATTTTGGCCAATATGAAAAAGGGAAAGAATTACAATTATGGTTATGGAGAGACAATACCCAAATATAAATAATCGGACAATCATGATAACATATCTTGAAGTTTTTTTTGAAAAATTCAACCACCCGATGCACTTAACAACTTAGAGCTCCTCAGAATATGCTAGCCTTCTTACCAATGAATTTTCAGATTCAATGCTATATTCTCCTTATCTAAGCTTCTTTTTCAAGTTTTCAACTTAGATAAACCCTTTTTTGACTTAAACCCCTTTTTGGGTTTTCGACTTAAGTCCTCATTTTTCATTTTTTCTCATTTTTCATTTTTTAATTTTTTTTCCTTTTTCTTTTAAGCGTAGTATTTTTTCACAGCATCAAAATTTATAGGATAAGGTAGATCGTCTTTATCCATCTCAGCCAATATCAACGCTTTAGATGAGAAAGCTCGTTTCACTATATATGATCTTTTTTAATTCAGAGTCCATTTTTCTCTATTATCATGCTGGCTTGGGAGAATTCTTTTCAAGACCAACTTCTCTTTCCGGAAGCAACGAGATCGAACCTTTTTATCATGAGCTCTCATCATTTTTTTATATTGCTGACCATGGCATAGCACTGTCATTCTCTTTTCTTCAATGGAATTCAATTGTTCATAGTGCTTTTGAATCCATTCAGCATCTTCTAGTTTAAATTCTTTTAGAATGCTCAAGGATGAGATCTCTACTTTTACAGGCAATACAACTTCCATCCTATAAACCAAAAAAAATGAGGTTGCCCTAGTAAAAGTGCACACTAATGTCCGATAAGCATGCAGCACAAATGGCAACTTCTCATGCTAATCTTTATAGGTCTCGATCATCTTTTCAAAATTTTTTTTTATATTTTTATTTGTCGCCTTAACTATCTCATTCATTTTTAGATGGTATGGTATTGAATTATGATGCTTGATCTTATACTGGGCACATATCTCTTGCATCATCTTACTATATAAATTCTTGATATTATCTGAAATGATTCTCTCTAGAAGCTTATATCTATAAATAATCTTTCTCTTTATGAACTGGCAAACCATAGATTGTGTCATACTTTCAAATAATATGCTTTCACTCATTTTATGAACTAATCTATCATCACGAAAATGAATCTATGCCCATTAGAAGCTTTTGGGATAATAGGACTAATGACATCCATGCCCCATATAGAGAATGGCCAAGGTGGTGCCAAAACATATAAAGCAGATGGCAGAGCATAAATCTTGTCAGCATAGATTTGACACTTATGACATTTTTTATCATAGTCAATACAGTTGCTCTCCATTGTCAACCAGTAGTACCTAACTCTCATGATCTATCTTACCATCATATGTCTATTGGCATATATCTCACATATCCTATCATGCACCTCTTTAATGATTTTCGTTACCTCGACCTTATTTACACATCTCAATAATATTTGATTATGGCTCATTTTATACAAAACATCTTTATCCAGGAAGAAACTCATAACTAGTCTTCAAATGACCCTTTTATCGTTCTTAGTTGCTTGGATAGGGTATTGATGGTTTTTAATATACTATAAGATAGGTTGGATAGGGTATTGATGGTTTTTAATATACTATAAGATATCATAATACCAAGGCTTCTCATTTTTTTCCTCTTCTATATTAGAGCGATGAGTTGGCACATCCTTGACATCTAGCTTGATGGGCTGAATATCGATATTATCACTAATTCGAACCATTATTACTAAGGTAGCAAGGTGTCAGCAATCAGATTCTTTTTTTGAGGTAAATGATCAAACTGAATATCTTCAAACTGCTTGATTAACTCTAGGATATACTTATGATATTGGATAGTTTTTGAATCTCTTGTCTCTTATTCTCTTTTCAATTGATATATAACTAGAGCTGAGTCTCCAAATATTTTTAATACTCTAACTTTTCTGTTTATAGCAGCTTGTAATCCTATGACACATGTCTCATATTCAGTGATATTATTTGTGTAATTAAAATTCAACATTGCTGTTATATGATAGTATTATTCTTTTGGAAAAATGAAGATTGCTCCAATTCCATATCCCAAGGTATTGTAGCTCATCAAAATACATTTTTCAATATTTTTCTTCATGCCATTTTTTCTTTAGATGGGAAATAGTCATCAAATCTTTATCAAAAAATTCTAACCTCATCGGCTCATAATCTTCAGTAGCACAATCTACGAGAAACTAGGCTATATCACTCCCTTTTATTACCTTCTGGCTTACATATATGATCTCATACTCCAAGAACATTACTTGTCATCTAGCAATTCTTTCAGATAAAAAAAACTTCTTGAAGATATATTTAATTGAATCTAGTTTTGTTATAAGTCAAGTGGTATAATAGAGCATATACTGTCTGAGTCTTTTGACAGTCCAAGCTAATATATAACACATTTTTTTCAAAGAAGAATACTTAGACTCATATTTCATAAATTTTTTACTCAGATAGTAAATAGCTCTATCCTTTCGGCTAAACTTTTTTTATTGCCCTAGCACACATCCCATTGAATTTTTATACACTGTTAGATATAAAATTAAGGGTCTTCTTGAAACAGACAACATTAACACTGAAGGATTTAACAAGTATTGCTTAATTTTATCAAAAGCCATTTGACATTTTTTATTCTATTCTCCAGGATTATTCTTGCAAAAAAGCTTAAATATGGGATCACACTTGTAGGTAAGCTAAGAAATGAACCAAGAAATATAGTTCAATCTACCCAGAAAACCTCAAACTTCTTTTGGTGTGCTTAGAGGTGACAAATTTTGAATGACCCTATTTTGTCTGGATTGACTTCAATCCTTTTTTCACTAACCACAAAGCCTAGCAACTTCCCTGACTTTGCCCCAAAAGTGCACTTAGCTAGATTCAGCTTGAGTTAGAATTTTCTCAACCTATCAAATAGCTTTCTTAGGTTGGTGACATGATCTTTGTCTTCTCGAGATTTTGCTATCATATCATCCATATACACCTCAATTTCTTTGTGCATCATGTCATGAAAGAGTGTTACCATAGTTTTTGGATATGTTGCCCTAACATTCTTTAAACCAAAAGGCATGACTTTATTGTAAAAGGTTTTCCACATGGTTACGAAAATGGTCTTTTTCATGTCATCGATTGCCATTTTTATTTGGTTATACCCTAATAACCCATCCATAAAAGAGAATATTGAATGCTTAGTCATGTTATCCACCAGTGTATCAATATGAGGTAAAGAAAAGTTATCCTTTGGACTAGTCTTATTCAAATCATGATAATCTACACACATTCTCACATTTTCATCCTTTTTAAAAACTGGTACTATATTGGCTACCCATTTTGGATACGTGGCCACTTGTAAAAAACCTGCATAAAACTATTTTTTCACATTTTCTTTGATCTTTATCAATATTTCAGGTTTCATTCGTCTCAATTTCTATTGGATTGGTTTAAATTTTGGCTTTAGAGGTAGTTTATGTTTTAGTATTTTTTTACTGAGCCTAGGCATATCCTGATAAAACAAAGCTAACACATTTACGAATTCTCGAAGTAGATTTTCCAATCATTGCCTGTCTATCGATGAGAGAGACATGCCAATTTTAACCTTTTTTTATTCTTCTTATCTCTTAAATTCATCAATTCAGTTATCTCTTGATGATGCTCAATTGATTTACTTTCTTACTCAATCAATCTTATTAGGTTCGAAAGGATAACATATTTTTTAGAATCATCTTCGTTATCAAGTGCATTAGTGTTAATTAATTTTTCAAAATTAATCCCTTGATTGTTATCATGATTATTTTTCTGTTCATTTAAGGATTTGAAATTGAATGAAATGGGATATGTTGGCAAGATGTATGGGAAAAATGAAAAAATAAAAAAAATGAAGGTAGTAAAAAAAATGATTGAAAATGCATCATTCCTAATTTTTATTAAAATAATAATAGATAAATAGCCCAAATAAGAAAGACCACCCCAAAGCCTTAAGCATAAGCTATTATGATGTACAATTACATGGGATCAGTCTCAAGGATAGTAGGCATTTTGATAATGCTCCAATTGTTCAACTCATAATCTAACGGATAAGGATGAATCCGCGTTTCTTGCTCATACCCATTTTCGTTTTCAATTGCTTGGATGGACAACTCAACAAATTTTTCTCTATGCTCAGTTCAAAATCTTCTTTTGCATTTGAGTACATAAACCCTCAAGGCCTGAAGGTCTCATACAAGTATAGGACGATCATTACTATCTTGTTGGCTTATCTTCCCTTCATTTCTCAATCTTCTACATCATAACCAAGACCCTGCCTCTTACTGTTGTCAATCATTGTCGGAGGCTCCCTTAACCTCTATTAGTTTTTACCCAACCTTACTCCATGAACTGACATATCACTATCTTTGAAAAATGTTGACTTTTGGGTCTTTCACCCGCAGAATTCACTAATTCAAAAGACTGGTAAGAGCATTCTATCACTTTTTCAATAGCTTCCACATATGAAGCATTCAATGGTTGGGTTACCAGCATGTCTTCTTTCTTAAACACTACCACCAATTGAACTTCCACATTAAACTTGATCCTTTAGTACAGGGTAAAAGGGACAACTCTGCCATGTGAATCCATGGCCTTCCTAGCAAGTAGTTATAAGATGGAGAGATGTCTATCATTTAAAATTTTACATTGAAAGTGCATGTCCTAATTTGTAAGGGCATTTTTATATCTCTCAAGACTTCTTGTTTGGTCCCATCAAAAGCTTGAACAACCATTTGGCTATCCTTCATATATGAGTAGTTAACAGGTAGTCTTGTTAAAGTTGACATAGGTATGATGTTAATAGTAGAGCCATTATCGATGAAGACTTTAGCTATGATATAGCTCTTGTATTTAACAGTGATATGTAGAGCCTTGGTATTTTCTCTTTTCCTTGGAGAAATCTCATCATCACTAAAGGATATGTAATTTGGCATGATCAAGTTTCCAGCTAAGTGGTTCACATACTCAACAGACACATTATATGCTATATATGCCTAGTTTAGCACTTTTAACAAAGCATTTTAGTGTGGTTCTAAATTTAATATTAATGATAACAATAAGATTTATGCCGACATTTTATTTAATTATTCAACCATAGAATATTCATTGTGTTTTATCAGCTTTAAGAATTTGTAAGCCTTTTTTTCTGACACTGGCTTCGAGCAATCCTCTTCAAATACCATTTTTGAGTTATTTCGTTCTTCGTCTACTTTGGCCTTTTTTCTTTTAACCCTTTCTAATATTTTTGGAGTGTAGCATCTTCCATTTCGAGTAATGCTCCCTACACCTGTTATGTTAGTCGCATCAAGTTTAAATGCATTCTCATCTTGCCCCTGGACTATTATGTCATAACTATATTTTTAGGGTATAACTTTATTGTCCTTGTAAAAGAATGGAGCAAGGACTTTAAAAATTACCGACCTATGAGCAAACTTGTCTATGGTCGACTTTGGCTTATCCCTACAATAAATTGTTATCAGCTTTAAAAGTAGTTTTGATGGCTGGTCAGTCATAGATACTTCAACATTTTTTGAATCTTCCTTTTTTTCATAGAGTTCAATCTGAAAAGAATCCATGAACTTTTGTACCTCCTAGTGAAATTGCTCATAAGCTTCGATAGAGTGACCAAATGCCCTACTATGATATTTATAGCTTTCACCTACTACTAGGGATGGGAATTCAACCCGACCCCGACGGGTTTCGACCCGACCCGACCTTATGAGGTCGGATTTTTTTTTTTGAATTTCGAGTTTCGGGTCGGGTAGTGTTAGGAAATAATCGAGGTCGGGTCGAGGTCGGGTTTTAGGCATACCCGACCCTACCCGACCCGATATTATTTAAAAAATTATTTTTTAATTATTTATTTATATATATATTTATATAATGATATTTTTAAATATTTATATTTAAAAAATAATATTTTTATTAATTTCGGGTCGGGTTGAATCGGGTACGGATTATATAGTATCGGGTTCGGGTCGGGGTCGGGTATGAAAAAATAAAAAAAAATTTCAGATCAGGTCGGGTTCGGGTTTATTGATGATAAAGTCAGGTCGGGTTCGGGGCGAGCAAAACCCGCCCCGAACCCGACCCGATGCCAACTATGTTTCATGATAAGTGCATAGACTTACTGACTGTATCATATCAACTTTCCATAAAGCATCAAATAGCTGACTGAGAGGTGTTTTGATTTTTACCACTTTTTTTCAGTTGACGCTTTCCTTCATCGCTCAAAGCATTCACATTATGGTTAAGCAAAGGATTGCCATCAATATTTAGTGCAGTTACCCCTTCTATATCAAAATTGATCATTCCATCCATGATCAATCGTTACACTTTATGCTTCAAGACAGTATAATTCTCGGTGGAATGGCCAACAGTCCCATAGTGATAGTCACAAGGGCTATAGAATTATACCACTTGGGGTAAGGTAGCTTGAGTGGTTCTACCTGACTAAGAGCAATCATGTGATTATTGTAGAGCTCTCGATACAATTATTTATATGTCATAGAAATTGGATCAAATATAAGTTTTTCATGAGTAGTTTGTTACTCTTGTGAACCACCCATTGGGCTAGTAAGATGGGTCTAAGATCTTGGAAAAAGTTGAGCATTAAGACTATATGTGATATTTTAAGGTCTGAAAGGGGGTTGATAGGTTGGGGGGTACAATGGCTATGGGTTGGTTGGTACGAGTAAAGAGAAGTACTATTCATAACAGGGTAATATGAAGAATAACTTTACGATGGATAAGATTGATAACCTCTGAACTGTCACCTATCAAAGCTCATAGCTTGAGCTTGAGTCTTCTTCTTCTTTGAGGCTCTCTTAGTGGAGGCTTCGTCTCCTTCTAACTTGCCATTATTGATGGCACTCTCAATGATTTCACCTAAGATCACTATATCAATAAAATTCTTTATTGTATTCCCTATCATCCTTTCATAATAAGGAGATTTCAAAATGTTGACAAACAATACTATAATTTTTTTTTTTAGTTAGAAGGGGTTGTACCTGAAAAGTTATATCCCTTCACCTCTGGGCATATTTTTTGAATGATTCGTTTGCCTTTTCTTCATATTTTGCAAAGAATAATGATCAGGGACTAAATCCATAATATGTTAGTATTGACTGATAAAGTCACAGGCTATATCGCTCCAAGATCGAATATGTATTTTGTCCAGCTAGACATACCACCTAGTTGTGGAGTTCGTAAAGTTGTCTTGAAAAATATGCATTAGCAACTTTTTATTATGAGCATAAGCTACCATTTTTTGATAGTACATAGTAATGTGGGTCTTCGAGCACTTTGTCCCATCATATTTTTCAAACTTTGGTACTTTGAACTTAGGAAGAATAACCACATTTGGGACCAGACAAAGCCCAGCAGCATTGACAGAACCATAAAAACTAATCCCTTCCATGACCTTTAACTTCTCTTCCAATATACTAATTTTTTAATCTTCCAACAACTCAACCACTTTTGCTTTCTCCCTTTTTTTTTTCCTTCAGATTATCCAAATCAAGAACTTGGATTGGTTTCATTGCCTTTTCAGTAAAGACAAAATTCACATAGCTATGGTAATGCCTTGGGTTTGAAGCTGGTAATATTTCAGGATATGTAAGATATGTGAATTGTTGTGGTGGAACCTCTTATGTAGACTGGACTTAAGGTGGACCAAAACCAAATGGATATAGGGGGTTAGCCACCTCTTGTGATGGATGGTCTTGTTGGCTGATATTTTCTTCTATTCCCTTCCCCTTGTTTAACTTGTTCAAGGCTTCTAGAATCCTATTCAATTCCCCTTTAAGCTTTTCTTGGGCTCTTTCTATCCTCTCGAGAAAGTTAAAATTTTCTTGTTCCATTTGTCTAGTTCAGGCTTTTGTGTTGTATAGATGAATAAGATTTTTACTGGGTGAAACTATCATTGAACCTTGAGTACCATAATTATATGATTATTAAAAATTATATGCTTTATGTTTGATATGTAAATGCATGCATAAAATGTACTAATATTTACCATATCACCATTATAATTGATCAAATAAATGCCTTAAATGCTTTTATTTTTTCGTGCACATGTCCTTTCATAGCTCACTCTATTTAGCTCGTCTCATGTATTCATCGGATAAGGCTTTTACTTGTGCTGTGCGTCAATCCACTATTTCTTGTAACATTTGACTATGTTTGTGTGCCTTAACAGTAGCTTTTTATCCTTCTTCCACCCTTACTTTTAGTAATTCATTTTTTTTTTTAAAGTTAGGCAAACTCGGGTGTGACTAATGAATATGTCATGTCTAGATCATTGAATAAAGCTTTCCATTGATCTTTTTACTCTGTGAGGCTTTGAATTTTCAGTTCTTGAAGCTTCAAACTCTTTTCCATTTCTAACTTCAATAATTTATTTTCTTGTTCCAACTTGACTTTCTTAGTTTGGAGTTTTTTTTTAGCCGTCTCCATCTTAAGCAAGAGATCTTGAAGAATCGTTTTGAGGAATGACCTATTTGTTCACTAGAAAGCATAATGTCTTTACCCCTCCTTGCATGCCACACACTATATTCTAGGGTAATATAGTAAAGAAGCCTCCTTTGGTTAACCCTAATAGTTTGCTTTCATGCCTTTTTGATCTTTTCAATCATTTCATACACCCCTTTATCAGTGAATAAGAACTCCCATTGGTTAAGTCCATAGGTTTCTAGAATGAATTGCTCACATTCAGATTATTTTCTCACTAAAGTTAAGGCATAAATAATAGCACCCCATAGGCCTAATAGGAATACCCATGGTTGATCTCCATAACTATATAACACTATATCATGACATATCCAAGGTGCTCTCCAAACTATCCCTTGACTATTAAGGGCTCGAAGGAATGAAACCCACTCTTCTTTTGACTTTGTTTGAGGTCATATGCTGCAACAAAACTCCTTGATTGGGATACTGAAACGCAAGTATGGCTTATGGAACTAGCTTTCTTCACATTCAATGTGACTCTTTATCCATACATAAAGTAATTGTAAGCACATTAAACCGACTTTTATCATTTTTAAGATAAAAATTTAGGGAATGAATGGTTTCTGCTAAAATAGTTAGAGCTACATTGACTTGGTATGCTAACTGATCAAGGAAGTCTATCACTGCAACATCAACATACTCAATGACTTTTGGGAAAATCACCTGTCTATATAAAGTTATAGCGATAGCCACTAACCCCTGATCATCATCCATATGCCTATTGATGAAATTTTGAAGAAAATTTCATAGCATAGCCTTACTTTCACCTTTTGTCTTGACAAATGCATCAACTTGAGGCAAGCTAAGTCCAAGCATTTGCATCAGTTTTTTATGATAGCCTATCTTATTTGACTAGTAGATCTTGTTTAGGTTTGGCAAATCAAAGTGAAGTAAGACCATATATTATTCAATTATGAGCATCTTGTCTGCTTCATTGAAAATGAAACATCTATAAGAAGGATCCCGAAATTGAATAATGGCTTTAATTAGATTATTGTCCACATCCACATGGAGTAGTAAAGCTATGTCTCCATATTTGTTCTTAAATGCCTCATGCCTTGTTCTCCTCATGCATCTGTAAACACTACTTAGGTTAGCTAGATCATTTTGTTGGAGATCAAGATGAACTTTCTTGGTCAATGAAGAGATAAAACCCTTAGGCAAGCAATTTTTTTGTTTTCTTTGACCTTTCTCTAACTTGATTTTCAATTGATGAGCAGATTCATAATGAACCGATGTAAACTTTGATTGCATTTGGCTTTCCATAAATGTAAGTATGAGATCTAATTTATCAATAACTGATATATGACCAATATTTCCTATGTAAAAATGATACAAATGATAATGTTAAATATGAAAATGATGTATAAAATGATATGATAATGTTAAAACATGAGCATGAAAATGATGTATAGAATGAAATGATATGGAAATGATGCAGATGTACAAAATCAAACAAACAAAATGGTTAGATAAGCAATATACAAGTTGTTCCTTCCAACGAATTGATTACTAATTACTTCAAGAGTTCATATGACAGTAGGTAAAGGGATTTTCAAGATATCATAATTATATTTTATTATTAAATTTTTAAAAATTCATTTATAGAATGACATTAGGATATGATGAAAATCTTTACTATTATACTGTCAAATAAACTCTAAGCATACCATGACATCTCAGTGATTGTGTACAAACTTAAATTTGATTTAATCCTAAGTTTTGATCATGGGTTTTGTGGTTTTTTTGTCTTAAATTATATAAGTGAAGCAAATTTCTCGACTGGTCAAATTGGTTAAACTGCAGCACTGATGGGAAGCATTAATTCGATAAAGGTATTGGATGCATGAAATCAGAATTCGTTGCTCTATTGCATCACTAGGTATTAAATTTCCTTAAAATTACTTTAATTAATTGTTAACCGTATCAGAATAAATTAGGCTGAGATTGGGTTTGAGTGAACCCTTAGACGGCCTGGGAGTCCATAGTAGCCATGCGGCCGGACGGAGCCCAACCCTTGGAGAAAGAGACAAGGTAATTGGGTGGTGAGTCAAAACTAAACACCGAGGAACGCCACTGTTCCATGCCTTTGGGATCAAATGTTTTCGTGCTTTTTATTTTTCAATTTGACAAAAAAGAAAAGAAAAATTATGCCAACTTATATAAAGTATTCCAACACGTACTGTTGGCTTCGTATTATTTTTTACCCTTATGTTGTAATGTTTGGCTGGTGGAGGAACCCTTTCGGAACATTTAAAAAACAAGACGGTGTATCCTAAAGTGCACAAATGCGTATCACTGCTGTATTAAACCATGGGTGGTTTTCATAGTTATGCTAAAAATACTAGTTTTTATTTGCAGGCCTTTTAGGAATTCAAAAGGATCACTCTGAAAGGTGTTTGCGTCCCACTAACTCTCCTTTGAGATTGCTGAAATCTTTGGATTTTGTGATATTACTATATATATATATATATATATATATATATAATAACAAAAAGATGGATCTGATATCTATGATTAAGGGCCGCTTTATAGTGCATCTCATAGCAAGTGGCGTTGAGATTTGCGATTAAAATATATATGCCAATTGGAATTTTTCATCCAAGAGGATAGTTGAAATTTGTTTGGTCTAGTTAGTGATCGGTCAGCAGATATATATATATATATATATATATTTAATTTTTATATTAAAAATATTTTATAATATTTTATTTTAATTTTTTATTTAAAGATTATGAAATAATCATATATATATATATTATATTATAACATATATAATTATCGGATATATTTATTGACACGAATACTTACGTGGATAACTTTTTTTTTGACATATAAAATAATTTTTAAAATTTATCATTATTATAACATATAATATATTTATTAATTTTAAATTATTTATGAAAATATATTTTAAAAATTATTAAATTACCTAAAATTTCAAAATTTAATCAAAAATCAATTTAAATTTTAATGAAATTTCTTTTCTCCTATACATCACGTTATCTCAATTTAAAATTAATTTAAAAATAATTTATCTTTTCTAATTTATTTTCACTTAACATATTATTTAAATTTATCAAAACTTTTAAAAATATTATTTAATATCTTTAATATTTTTTTATAAATAATCATTGTATTATTTTCAGTTTTTAAATATATTAGTTATAGATAAAGATAATTTTAATAAATAATCTACCAATTTTAGATTTAGATATATTTGAATTAAAATAAAATTTAAATTTAACTCAATATTTGTCATAAACTTTTAATATTAAAATATTTTAAGAAAATGTGAAAAAAATATAAATACTAGAACAACTTTAGTAAAACCCTCATTATTGGCTCTTAGTTATATAGCTTTCCTAATGTCCCACAAGATATATAATCTAAACGTATTTTTCTTACTATTAATTTAATCTCTCTTTTTATTAACCTATCTTTACTTTAAGAACTAACATACTTTTTTACTATTAATTTAATCTCTCTTTTTATTAATCTATCTTTACTTTAAGAACTAACATATTTTTTCTGATGATAGGTACTATTTCACTAAACATACTATTCACTCCATCAAATAAGGTTTTTTTTCTTCGAATATTGTAACACTTTTTTTTTTCTATTTCTCAATTCATAATAAATTTAATTAAAACCTATTTAAGCTAATATCTTTTTTATTATGATTTAAAAATAAATAAGAAAATAAACTCAATAAATTTGTTTCATTTATTTATGTAGATGAAATCATAGTGCACAACTAAATAACACTAAGAAGAAAATGTGTTAGATAACTTTTAAACTCTATTAAGCCATGTTAGTCACTTTGATAGAATTTCTTAAGTCTAAAGTTGTCAAATAATTATTTGATTAGATATTTTTCTTTGGAGGATAAATTATAAAACACCAAAATTTAAATATTAGTATTTGATTATATATTATCTATAGATAAAATTATTATTTAAATGTATTTATAGATTAAAGTTTATCAAGATTTAAATGAAAAATCAATCATAGATAATATTATATTAAAACGTACTAGAATAATACCTTATAAGATTTGGTCACGTGTAATCCTATATGTACAATCTATTTTGATAACACATAGGGTAGTTTTAAAAATACAACTAAATAAATAATTTTGCATGATCACTTACATGTACAATCTATATAAGATAATTCTTTAATTTTAATTATTTATCAAACAATTTTAAAATTTTAAAACTTAAGTTTATCCAATATTTCAAATTTATAAAAACTTTAACTTAATTTAAATTACAAAAAATCTCAACTAACTCTTATCATTAATATATATCAAATCCAAAATTCAAATGCTGACTTTTAAATATCAAATATTTTTCGATTAAATCATTATAATTTTACTAATTTTTTGACTTTTTCCTATGTATATTACTTTAAATATTTGGATTAATTATATGTGAAACATACAAATTAAATATAATTTAGATATATTTCTTTTAAAATAAAAATTTCCAATAATATACGTATATCTCTTTTAAATTTGAAAATTTCAATATCTTCATAGATTTTTTCATAATCTTTTAATATTTGTTTTTTTTTTTTAAATTCAAACAAATTAAAATCACTTATTATATCCTTTATCCTTTCAAAATCTTTTAATATTTCCTTGATTGAACTTGCATTGATTATAGGCTAAATATGAAGTATGTATTTTCACATCTAATAATCCTACAAGTATATTATTTTTATTCAAATTCTTTTTTTTAATGTAAATTTCTTAATATTTTTTAATGGTTTGATCAATATTACAATTAAGTTAAGGTATGTCAATTCTTTTTTGAGTTAATTTTATTTTCTAACATTATTGTTATTTTTAACTCTTTTCTTATTTGCTTCACATTTTCTAATTATTTTAATTATATTTTTTTTATCAAGATCAAAGTTTTCAAATACTAAAACAAAATTTGGATGTATATATATATATATATATATATATATATGTTTTATGCCAAGAAAAAATCATTGAATAAAGAAATTGTTTTTATATCATTTATAGGTAATATATATGTATTTCATTTGTTAGATTTTTTTTATATTATGTATTGAGTTTAACTTTATAAAAATCCTACTCTATACGAAGATCCTACTTAGGTACTAAATAATTGGTTAGTCATTAATCCTATTTCTTATTTTTTGAATATATGAAACTTATCGATAATGGTTTTTAACATGCAAGGTTAATTTTATTATAATGTTTTATTAAATGAAAATTGGGAAACAAAAATAAAGTAAAGAGAATAATTATTATTATTGCTACTATAATTAAATATTTATATATTTATCTTTTTATATTAACACTTTTTTTCTCGAGTAAAAAAAGTAATAACATGAATTGTGCATATGAATATTAAGCCACAAAATATTATTTTTCATGAAGGTTATGATAATAAGTTTTACTTATTCAATAAATATTTTTCAATTCAAGAATTTTTAGATTGTTTTTTACTGTTTTGTAACTTAAAAAGGGTTTTATATATTTTTTATAACTTGGGTAGATCTCTTACATTAATTATTAGTTTTGGAATCACATAGATTTAAAAGTGGGAATCAACTACATTCCAAAGAAATTTCTTTTGGATCCAAAGTAATTTTTTTTATTTATTGGTTATATAAATATTTTATTGTGAACTGATGTTTAATTATTGAAAGATATTTTAATATAGTCTTTTCAGTTTGTTTATAATAATATATTTTAATTAATAATTTCACAAATTTAAAATATTTTAATTATTTAATCCGTGCATCACGTGGGTCATTAACTAATTTTATTAATATAATATTATAAATAAATCTTATTATTTAATAAATTAATAAATAATTTGAATAAATTTTATTATTTCTAACAAATTTTATATAATAAATAAAATTTATAAATAATATAATTTTTTTATTATATGTAGTTTTTAATATAATATCTTTAATGGTTATTTTATCTTTTGTTACTATTCATTTCATTGTCATTGCTATTTTTAAATCCAAACATATATCTTCCTATTGATTTTAATCTCACCTTTATAAAAATCAATTTCACTTTCAATGCTGTTTTCAATTTCATTTAAACCAATCTTAGCAACCATACAAATGGAATTTAAGTTGTACAATAAAATATAATTTGAGGTTGTAGTTTAAGATTCTTAGCAAGATCTCATCAAATCTATAACTTATAACAAAAATTGTACATATCAACATGTCTTAAAAACTAATTGAATGGTTAATTTTGGAATTAGAATTGGGTTTTAAGTTAGATTTTTATGCTGTTGAATCCCATTTCTTGTTTATGCATGAAAGCCATGTATACCTGTTTCATGCTACTTAATTATATATGAAGGCCATGTGTTTAATAATTTTTTTTTCATTTTTCAAGAAAATGACGCAGAGAAAAATGCAAAGGCGGCGTAGGAGGAGGGGGAGAGGAGAGAGATGAAAAGAAAAAAAGAGAAAGAGGGAGCTAACTTTTCGTTTCTCTTTCTCTCTCATGACTTTTCACCGAGTAAAGTAAGCATCCGATCCCAGATTGGTTAAGATTGCTGAAGGACAAAAGAAGATTCAAAGACTTCGATTTAAAAAATTGTTCCAGATATAGGCCCAACTACATGCAGTCGCACCAATGAAGTAGTACGATGTAACAAAGTCAATATTGATCGCAGGTCCTACCGAATCGTATATACAAGAAAGTCATGATTTAGAAAAGGTGTGTATTTAGAAATATTAGATTTTGTTTTGTGAGTATTGTTGATTTATTTATTTATTGAAAATTGTTGACAGTTTTTGACAGAAGATGGACTTTATGAGAGGAAAGAGGAAGCTACAAAGAGAAAAGAAGTTTTTTTGTTGAATTTAAGAGGTAATTGCATGTGTTTTCTGAGAAAAAAATTCATGTTTCTATGAAATTTTCAAACTTGCATGATTCTAGTGCTATTAACAATGATATTTACCTACAATTATATATGTGTTTAGATTGTTTAATTAATGAGAAGCTATTATTGCTACGTTAGTTAAGAAAAAAAGTTGCTTTTCGTTAAGACTATTTTTGTCAATGCAACATATTTTGTTTAAAAAGTGGTAGAGAAGTAAAGTATGAAATATACTAATCGAAATCTTTTTTGTTTTGAGTTAATGTATTTGGAATCAAATGTGGCTCATAGAGAAGAAAATAACACAAAGAGAAAGGGGAAGGGAACAATAGAGAAGAAGGAAAGGAACGATTGAGGGAAGAAAAAAGGGAGAAAGGCCTCTGACTAAAAATTTTTCACTCTTACTAAAGATAGCTTATGTAGGTGGCCATTTGTAATATGGGGTGATAGATCTTAACCATCTCGCCAATGAATCCCGATGTATTTCTGCCTTTCATTCTTTTTTTTTTTTTAAAATGTTAATTATTAAGAGTTATTTATGATGTCTTTGTTGCTGGAACAAAAAAAAAAAAAAAAAGAAAGAGAGAAAATTTTATGAGTTTTAGATCATATGTTGTAACTACTATTAAGTTTTAATTTGGTTTCTTGAAATTGGAAGGAAAGGAAAACCACATGTCTGAGACTTCTTCTGAGAAAACATACATGGCCATCTTATCACTTTGGAGTAAGGTAGATTGGCTTCTTACTAGTTATTTAACTTATGATGCAGTTACGGTGAATGAAGTGAAGGCATTGTACGAACTATTCAAGAAGTTGAGTAGCTCAATTATTAATGATGGATTGATTCACAAGGTAAATTGTAATTTAGAGGCAAATTGGTGTCATAAACTTTGTTATGAATTTTTTTTTCATTGTCTATTTTATATGAATGCATTGTTTCAAGTTGACGTGTCAGAATTTGTTTACAAGAATGTCATTAAAGTATTTTAATAAATGTCAAAACCTTAATGATTATCTAGATTCTTTTTGTCCTCGGAAGAGCTTCAATTAGCATTGTTCCAGACTCTATATGGTGAGAATCTTTTTTTTTATGACAAGGTAAATTTTTTTGCAACAATATCAGCTTCTTCTATTATGTACTTTCTTCTACACTCCCATTGTTGATCATTTGCCCGAATCAAAGTATAGTGTAAAGGGAAGATAAATTGTTCAGTTAGAATTTGGGGAATTGTTATAATTGTAATTTACTAAATTGAGTTCATTTTATGTCTTGATGTCTACTGTAATTAATCATTCATCAATTTCTTTTGATTTCACTTCAAATTCTTAAACCGAACTAACAACAACAGTAGTTGTCCAGGTGTGACATTTCATGGATGCCTTCAGAGAGATCTCTTATGGTATTTGTTAAAAATCATATTTTGCTCTGTTTCGTTTATGTATTTTTTGAGTAGATATCAGAGCTGTGGAACTTTCGATTTTCAGGAAAGCTGTTAACTATATCTATGAATTCTTTTTTGGGAGATTTTCCAGGTTGTGTGTTATAAATTCTGAGGCAACCTTCATTCTCTTTGGCTCCCATTCTACTCCTGCCATCCTGCACAAAGCAACAGAAGTAACCTGAGCTTTCCAGTGCCTTTGCTTCCCAAGATTGCTATTGAACCTGAACATGAATTAAGAAGTGCTCCATATAGCTCTGGATTTCCAACATATGCACTTCTATCCATTGATTGCAGTACCTTTTCTCAGGGAATGACACCAGAGATATCATTGAATGATACATTCAGAAGTACTAAGTTTGAAGACTTGCCGAACTCTACAGCTATTGAACCGTTGAAATCATTACATGACAAATCCACAATACTTAGAGTAGGAAGACTAGCATGCGCTTCAGGTATATGACCAACTAACTAATTGCTAGCCAAATTATATGTCTCAAGTGCCTGGTAATTGGAAATACTTTTTCGGGTAGCTACTGGCAAATTATTCATCTACAGTTCAACAACCAGAATGGATTTCTACGATCTGAATGTAGGTAGATTCCCTGAGATGTTACATGATGATATAAAGAAATTTTGAAGAAGTGGTAAAAACCATGATGGTTCCATAAGTGTAATTTTTTTTCAATCTCTTATGAGCGAAAATTGGAAGTCCTGTAGGACAGTTGCCACATCATCTTACTTAAGAGATGATTCAAAATTTTTATTAAAGTAGATTATCTCATATTTAATAAATATCCAATTTTTTTGTAATTTTATATTTAAGTTGAATCTCATCTAATAAATATCAAATTTTTTGTAATCTTATATTCAGGTTAAACTTTTTCACTTACAGCCAATTGATAGTAAGTTGATGCTTAATAGTTTTTATATAAAGAAGCAATTATAGCCTGGCAATAGTGTCATGCAGATTTTTGCTCATTTGCCTTGTTTTTATTTTTTATGAACTTATGCCTACTTGGCATGGAGCCACAACACCCATGTCTGTGAGACTCTAGATCTTTTAATATCTTTTCACTCAAATTGCGATCTAATCTTGCTAATATAGGTTGGAGGCGTACCTGTTTTGATTCAATAGCTTGAAGTATCATGGGATGCCACCTTAGATCTGATGCAGGGAATTGATGGTTGAAATGTTGGAGAGTCACTGCAAAGAGAAAAAGCTCACAAGAATTTGAATAATGATAGAATATGATTACTGGATTAAAAGGAATAAAAGTTTACTACCAAGACTAGAAACTAAGGGATACAAAAATACCACCCAAAGAATTTTAATCGGGGATACAAAATAATAGAAGCTCATCACTCTAGGAAATCCATCTAAGAGATACAAAACTTGAAAAATAATCTAAAAAATTGCTTGAGGATAAAGAAAACTCTATTCTCCTTCTACCAAAGAATAATAAAAAATATATAGGCTAGGAACATCCTTTCCAACATGGAAACTTTCATATTGCATTGTTAGAATCGTGCTTAAAATCATGAGATTTGCATGTGAGCATAATCTGCCCATTTACTTCTGCAGATTATATGATAATGAATCTGACCATAATTCCATCCATATTTATACTCTTCTTTTTTAGCTAGTGTACACAAAATTTTCTTATTCTAGTCCACTTTATTTATGTATTTTTTTAGTGGATTAGATCAATGCTAGGCCCATCTTATTTTTGGATAAGTTCTCCTTAGTTTTGCTCAAGTTGTAAGATGCGTTAACATTTTGATGTCAATCTCTTCTGATTAGAAAAGACTTATCCTCAAGTCTAAATTAGTCTTCTCACCATGGTAGGGTGACAAATCAGCAACATTGAAAGTGAAAAATACTCCATAAATGTCAGGAAACTCTATCTTATAGGCATTCTCTCTAATGAGTTGGAGAATTCTAAATGGACCATCTACTTTAGGTTGTAATTTACTAAACTTCTCTGAAGGAAATCTCTCTTTTCGTAAGTTAATCCACACTAAATCATGTTATTTAAACTTCACATGTCTTCAATGCATAATTATTGCCTTTTATAATTCTTATTTTTTTGTAAAATTCTATTATGAACCTATTCATGAAATATTTTGATACTCTTGGCTCTTTCTTCTACATTTCCATTAAAATGGTAATTAATATAAAGTTGAATTAAAACCAAAAGATAGATTGCATTCTTACAAAGAATAATTTCAAAAGGGTTGCAACCAATAATTTGACTTAGTGAATGGTTGTATGCAAACTCTCACTTGTAATAAAATAAGTTCCAATTGTTTTAGTTTTTTTTCCTGTATAACTCCTCAAGAAAATTTTTACCTTGTTGGGTAGAACAGCTCTTGAGATAAGGTTTATGCAGTATTGAATGTCCTTCATTGGTGGTAAACCAACTGATAACTCCTCCTAAACAACATTTTGAAAATATACCAATAATGGTTATATCATTGTAAGGGGTTTCTCATTGTCTTTATTCTCCTCAATCAACACTAGTGCATACATAGTATTGCCCATCTTAATTTTTTTCTATAATTAACTTTGGTAAACAAGCTACTTCTTTCCTTTTTGATTGGTTTTGACATCACCAGAGGCTTAGTAGGGCCTAAGATGATTTTGTATCCATATTTCACAAATGTATAAGTGTTGTGATTACCATCAAAATAACCCTTTTATTATAATGCCAAGGTCTTCCAAGCAATAAATGGCAAGCATCCATAGGAGTTACATCACACCATACTTTGTCCTTATATTATTTTTTTATGGAAAAAAGAACCAAACACCTCTTGCTAATCTTGACTTCATTCTTTTTTTGTAGCCAAAACAGCTTATATGGTTGGGGGTGATCCACTGTCTCAAAGCCTAATTTTTACACTATAAAGGTAGAAACAACATTTTTAAAACTTTCATTATCAATTATAATATCATATACCTTCCTATAGGTAGTACATCGGGTGTGGAACACGTTTTTACGTAACTAATTTTTTTCTTGAATAGGTGTAGTACTCAAGCTGCATTGTATGACTAAAGATACTCTATAATTGTCATAAGTTATCTCTTTTTCCTTTTTAAGGTTTTAATCTTCTTCAGCCAATTCCTCTTCATTTTTTTCCAAGTCTTCTTCTACTAAGGTTACAATCTTCCTGTTTAGGCATTCTGAGGTAATTTATCTAAGCTTTTGACATTTAAAACACCTTCTGGTTTGTGCACTAGACTGAAGCTTGCTTGTTAAGGTTTCATTTTTCTTTTGGGTTGTTTTAGAATGGGCTTAAAGGGAACAACAATCTTGAATAAGCCACTTGTAGTGATATAATCTTTTCGAGACCCAAATCTCAAGTTGCTACCATGGGCCTCTTTTTGTTGTCTTTTCATCTTAAGGGCAAGCTTGTATACATCATTGAAAGTCCAATAAGATTTCAACTGCACCACATTAACTATCTCAATCTTTAATTATCTAAGATATCAGGTAATAATCTAGTTTCCTACTCCATCAATTTGCATTTTAACATGAGGTGATCAAACTCAATCGTATACTCTTCTATTGAGAGATCTCTTTGCTTCAAGTTAGGAAGCTTAAAAGAAAGACATCTTGTCGAAAGTTGTCTAGGAGATACTTTCTCTTTAACTTTCTTTTCATTTTTTCTCAAGTTGTAATTTTTCTTATTTCTTTTTTTTCCCTTTGTTTCTTCAGATTTTCCTACCGAAAAGAAGAATGCTTTCTAAGTTTGATGGACACTAGCTATATTTTACGATGTTCAGGGATATCATGGTATTTAAATATGCATTCTATCGTGTGTAGCCAATCTAAGAATTCTTTAGATTGAATTTTTTCCTAGAACTCAAAAATCTTTATTTTCGAAATAAATATGCTAAGTTGAAGTTAGTTTCTGTGTAGATAGTTTTTGACTTGCCATGGGTGAAATATGATGCTATCATAAGAATCACTATTGTTTCCATTGTATGAACTGGTTTCTCCTTCATCTTTTTCATTCTTTCTTTGTTGTCTTCTTATCTTTTCTCTCTTTTCTTGTATATGTAGCTAATGTTGTAGTTGAAAGATCTATTGCTGCATCTCCTCTATGAAGGTATCCCTTGGGTCAAAAGTGGTAGTTATTGCAATGTCGATATTCGCTTCAACCTCTTCTGTCAATGCTTGACAATAATGACCTATCATAGCTTCGATGCCAATTTGATACCAAAAATTGATGGTTGAGATGTTGAAGAGTATCTGCAAATAGAAAAAGCTCACAAAAAAGATAACTCATAAGAATTTGAATAATGGAAAAATATGATTACTAGATTAAAAAGGGATAAAAATTTACCATCAATACCAGAAATTAAGAGATACAGAAACATTACCCTAAGAATTTTAATTGAGGATACAGAACAATAGAGGTTCACCACTCTAGAAAATTCACTTAAGAGATACAGAATTTAAAGAATAATCTAAATGATTGCTTATAAATAAAAAAAACTTTATTCTCTTTCTACCAAAGAATAATAAAAAATATATAGGCTAGGAATATCCCTCAAAGCATGAGAACTTTCAGATTGCATTGTTAGATTAGTGCCTAAAATCATAAGATTTGCATGTGAATATAATCTGCCCATTTACTCTTGCATATTACATGATAATGAATCTGATCACAATCTCATCCATATTCATGCTCTTTTTTTTAATGAGTGTGAACATAATCTTCTTATTCTAACCCACCTTATTTTTACATTTATTTAGTAGATTTGGACCAATGATAAGCCCATCTTATTTTTAGATAAGTCTTTTTTAGTTTCAGTTCAAGTTGTAAGATGTGTATAATAATAATAATATAATAATAAAAATAGTAATAGTAATATGGTATAATAGAATAATGATAAATATAATAATAATACTAATAGATCACAATAATATAATATATTATACTATATGATATAATAATGCTAATAGTAATTGTATAGTATCATAATATGTACAAGGAAAATTGGTTTTGATTAGCCCCAGACATGAGTGGGTGTCTACAATGTGTTGACACTTCGGTGTCAAGATCCTACATCATATTTCAAAATTGGTCAGGTATTTGACTAGCAAATTAAAACAATAACAAATTGAGTCTCCTATCCTCTAAATGAGGAATGCATGACAAAGAAGTAAAACCTGGTAGGGTTAGAAGCTGTTGACCTTTATAGATTTTCTTTTTTGGCATGTGTATGTGCATGTGTCTGTTATTTCATCCTAGTGCTTTGTTTGTGTTTGAACTCTATGAAGCTATTTTCTTTAAGGCCATGCTTTTATCTACCTACCATTTCTATTCCTTGAATTGAATTTTCAGATGATTTTCATGATTTCAGATAGTCGAGGCAAAGGTTCACCAATTGGATTTCACATTTAAACGTATAATTTTACAATTGAAGGAGATAACAATAATTAACAAGCTACTAGGTCTTTTAATTTTATAATTTCCTGAGTTGTTTCAAGCCATTTTTTATTATATTATGATCCTATTTATTCTATCATTGATTGAGGCCTTGGAGTTTATGGTTGGTGATCATGAACTTAGATGGAAGAGCATAAGCAGACTCTGAGGTTTTTGTTTATACTATGTGATAGAAGCTTCATATCATCTATGTTATCCTTTTTGTCTTAGCATTAGGTATTACATGCTTGGAATGGCTAATCCTTATGTGTTGATATTAAATATTGATAATGGCTTGATGTGAATTACTTATCAAAAAATTATAACAGATTGAAGCGTTCAATTAGTTTCAAAGGGTCAATATTTCTTGAGCCCTGGTTTAGTTCCAACATTTTGGATATGATAGCTTTCATATCAACTAAATGTAGTAGGCTATCTATTGTTCTAATTTTTTTTTCTCTTTTGATGGATTCTGCATTGCTTTTTTACAAGAAATTCCATATTGCTCTCTCTCTCTCTCTCTCTCTCTCTTTATGTAGATAAAGATGTATTATATTTTATTTTTCCTTTGATACATAAATTCTTAAATTTACTTTGTTTTGATTATTTATTTCTTAGTATACTATTTTTTTTATATATTTAAAAATTTTCAATTATGCTAAATAAAAAAACCCGTAGTGAAGCATAGGCATCATACTAGTTATAGTAATTTCAATGTCATTAATTAATAGTCTTTTCTATAATTGTTGGTAAGATTCTTTATCTTAAAATTGTCAAATTTAGCTCTTCAACATTGATCTGCATATATTGGTATGAAAGTTCAAGGGGTTGTTTTAATTGGACTCTAAACTAAAGATTCATTTGGATAGCAATGATATTAGTTTCGCTGAAATTAAAAATAGTGATGAATATGAGATTAGTTACTGTAACAGTAAAATTAAAATCAATGGTGAGACGTATGTTTGATGTAAACACAACTGTGACGTTGAAATTAACTATAATGAGATAATAAAATGAACATTAAGAATATATATGAAAATTTGTATGTAATGAAAATTTTAAATTATTTAGTATATATAAATTAATAAATTATTAAAAATTATTAAATTCTGTTTATGTCAAATAATAAATAATGAAAGAGTTAACAAAATTAAATAATTTGAAAATATTTAAATAAAAAAAGAAAAATAAATTAAAAAATAAAATATCAAAAATATAAATTTATTGATCACTTAAATAATTAAATAATTAAAAAAGTAATAAAATGAAAACAAAAAACATGAGAAGAAGAAGGCAAAAATGAAATAAAGCAAAAGTCAGAAACGCAAGACTTCCACTCCTTTCAAAATTTTAATTCCAGTTGCATTTAAAAGTTGCCAACTACCTTGAAGGATGACATTCAAATGGATGTCCAATGAACTTTCAGATGCTAATTGCACCGCATCATGGCTTCAGTAGAATGGGGCTTTAACGGTCTCGCCTTTGTTTAGGCTTGAGACAGAAACCTATATCTTCCAAGCGTGAAAGATCAGCCAAATTCAAAATTCATTTAGGTTAAGTAAGGGTTAATTTTATGAATGACTAGTGATCTAGAATCATTTTAGGTTAAAAATTATTAATTATTAATAATTAAATATCATTGTATTTTTAATCGATATTATTAAAAATTAAATATTCCAAATTAATGATTTCAATATCATTTAAATATTATAATTTGTAAAATGTTAATAATATTTTATTTACTTCATAATAAAATATAAGTAAATTCTTAAATTAAAAAATATATCTATTGATAGGTAAAATAATTTTTATAATACAAATTATGTAAAACAATATTTGAATTAGAAAATAAAGCTAATTTATTAAAAGAAATTATACAAATTATACAATAAAACTAATCAAAAGATTATATTGTATATGTAAATTAAAAGAAATTATCTAAATTATTTTTTTAACTTGTTACAATGTATTTTAGTTTGAAAATATAAAAATTTGTAATATTAAAATAATTATAATTAATTTTAAGAAGGCACAAGCTTTTAATTTATATATTAAATAGGGTAATATTGACTATTGTTAATTTTACACATACTTCATGTTGATGATAAAAGTTTCACTCCTTTCGGATGGGATTTAGATTACCCTTTAAGCTAATGATCTAATCATTATGCATAGATGACCTTGATTTTTTAAGTGATCACCCCATATATGCCAAATACCATCATAATGAATTGTTCAATGTGTTACTTAAATTTTAAAAATCTTTAATGTGATCTTCAAACTATGAATATACTAAGAAATGTGGTATTCATCCCTTACATGGTTAGCTCTAATACTATGTTTGGATTAAGGGGAAGGAAAGGAAATGAAAGGAAAATAAAGGAAAGTAATGAAAATAGAAAAAATTTTCATTTGTTTGGATAAACTTTTAATTTAAAGGAAAGGAAAAATGTGAAAACTAAATATTCTTTGGTTTTTCTTATAATCTTCATTTTTTTAATACCCTAATTTGAAGAAAAAACTAAGGAAAAGAAAGTTGAAAAAATTTTATTTTTATAAAAAACTATTATATCTATATTTTTATTATAACATTAGATTTGATTATATAACTAACACTTTCTATGAAAATAGTTTCTTTTTATGAGTATTTTATATAACATTATAGTTTATAAATATTTTATAATTTTTCAAATTTTAACAACAAAACAAATCAAATTATTGTCAGAATAAATTAAAAAATTGAATTACACACAAAATTAAAAGTAAATTAATAATTAACTAATACATTTTATTGTATTAAATACGCTCAATTTTGTTTAGAAAGATTTGTTTATACAAGCTAGGTAATTTATAAAGACATATTTGTATATTATATGTTAGTTTATTAAAAAAAAGGTTATAATTAGAAAAAAAAATTATAATGAATTATTTTTTTTCCTTTTCACTATTTATCCAAATAATAATTGTTAGAATTTCTTTCATTTCTTTTTTTATATTAATTTTAATTGTCCAAATAAGAGTTACATGTATCATTTTTTTTCCTTTAAAAAACTTTCATTTCATTTCATTTTCTTTCCTTTATTTATATGTATCCAAACATAGTTTAAATGATAGCATGTGATGGACAAGTAACTTTTTAAGTATTATATTATTAATAGATTTTTAATTTAAGTAGTGCATAAAAAATTTTGAACATTTAGATGACAAGTTAAACTTTTTATTATAATTTATGGACCATTTGTAACATTATCTCATCAAATAAAGAAAGGCAAAAAGATGATGTTGGCATTGTCAAGGTGGTTACGGAAGTAGGATGCCATGACAACCTTTTAGCAAAGATGCTCCACTTGAATCCACTATTGGTCCAGCAGAAATTCTTCGTATTATTTCTTTTGCTTTATGGATTAGTATGCCTCTTAAACCCTCAATCCCCATCTGTTTTTTTCTTCTTTTTTTTTTTCGTTTGTTATTTTTGTTAGTTTCTTTTTCAAACTTCAAGCTCATCAAATATAAATTATTCTTCTAGCTCAGTGGAATTTAATTCCTCACTCCACCCAACAGCAACAAGGCTTTTGCCTCCATTGATGCCGTTGTCAAAATTACAGAAACCTAGAAAACGAATATCATGGGAATTTTCTTTCCGAGAAAATTTGGCACATTTCATCAACAAACTGTTTATTACAGATATATTCAGTTTTTGTCGTGATGGATACGAGCATGTAGCCTCCATTAATTCTTTCCACTTTCCTATTTTCTATTTCCAAATTCCACTACCCATTGCACATAGTCACATTGAACAAAAAGTTATAGTTTGAAACTTAAAAACCTGAACCTGGAATTTAAGCTCAGTCATCCCTTTTTTTAAAAGATGAATTTTCATAAAATTAGGGTTTATTCTCAGCACCCCACTTTTTTTTTTTTTTTGGGGGGGGGGGGGGTTTGATACCGTTTGTACAAAAAAATTGAAAAACCAAGATCAAAGGTTTTGCTCACCAATAATTTTCCAGTAGAAAATGTTCTGAAAATGTTTATCAGAGAAATCTAAAAGATTCCCAAGCTGCCAATAGCCTAAAAACATAACTTTCTTTCAACATAGTGAAAAAGACTGAATTAAACCAGCACCACAAGATGTATATATATGTATCAACTACTGTAAATCTACTAAAACAATAACAAAATGTTGTCAACTTCTGATGATCTCCTTTCAGCGTAAAATAAAGAGGCAAAACAGCAGAATATCTGTACAACTCCAATCTGACATGCAAAGTGGAAAACCACATCAACTCCTTGCTGTAAAATTATAGCTATAGTAATTAATTGATTGCCAAATGTCTATGTTTCCAAACTTCCAAGGCCTTAATTCGTCTGTATCTGCATTGGTCCCGGCTGCATGATCCATTTTTCTTGATCCAGCTGTAACTCAGCACCACTTTTTGCTAATCATTTTCAGGAAGGACAAATGTTTTCGGTAAGTTCATTTTTTTTTTATTATTATTTTTTAAGTTTTCAAAAATTTAATGGTGATCTCTGTCGTTAAAAATTCAATATTTTTATTAACAAATCACATTATAAATTAAAGCAAACTTTGCTCATTTTGATTAATTGCTATGAGAAATATACTAAAAATAAGAATATATATCACGATGTCCACTTGCATAAATAAGTAACTATACATATACATATATATATATATATATATATAGAGAGAGAGAGAGAGAGAGAGAGATCAGATTGGTTAGTCCAAGACACAGTGGCAAGGTCTCTTTGGATCCACATGCAAGGATCATGTATATCTAAGTTTACAGTGGTGGTCACCAGAATCATTACCACGACAAGTCCAAATGGAATGCACTGATATTGTATAGTATATTTTTCATGGTCAGTGCACAATTTCACAGGCTAACTTAGATGGGTTGTTCAGTTTGCTTAATTGTATAATATAAGAGCCAAAACACCATTATGGCGGGGTTGTTCACCATTTGGCTTCAAGCATAGGTGTGGAGACAGGAACCAATACAACCACCTTTTGACTGTTTGTTCAAACACTATATAATAATTAAACCACTTTAATTAGTTTGACTAATTTTAACAAAATACGATCATTTTGTTTAGCACAATGCTACATGCATTCATTTTATCCATTCATTTCACACCCCTTTTTTATGTTAAAAACTTGAGTAGAAAGTACTA
The DNA here is from genome assembly GCF_047325235.1 of Durio zibethinus. Lineage (NCBI taxonomy): Eukaryota > Viridiplantae > Streptophyta > Magnoliopsida > Malvales > Malvaceae > Durio > Durio zibethinus. The sequence goes on along the minus strand of NC_143162.1, from coordinate 9,596,535 downwards.
AAATTTTATGCATTATAATGAGTGTTTATAGCCTTGTCCTTTTGTTTAAAACCATTTATATGCTGCATAATTTTGATGGACAAATTTGTTGTATTTTTATTGGATACCTGTCAATGTCAATAATTCTATGCCAGGTTCAACTTATGCCTTCATCTTGTATAAATTCGCACCCTCCATTATTTTGACGTAAACCTTGAAGGACAAAACTTGTGTTTATGGAAACAGAGAGGAAAAATGGGAGGTATTTTCTTTTGTCAACATGGAAAGCAATTGATAAAAGGGGGTGGGGGGGGGGGGGGTGGGGGGAGGAAGCAAGTATACATTCTATATGGTTGCGGACTTACCATCTAAACAGTGACGGACCTTAACATAATTTTGAAACAATCAATTAATAAATATAATATATTTTATTTTATTTTATTTTTAAGTTATATTTTATCATACTTATTAATATATATGCACAAATAATATACTAATAAAAATATCTTAACATAATTTTGAAAAAATCAATTAATAAAATATAATTATTTTTAAGATATATTTTTAGCATACTTATTAATATATATATATGTTCTAATAATATACTAATAAAAATATGATAAGCTCATAAAATTATAAAATAAAAATATTATTACAAGAACATTATACTTTTAACAATAAAATAATTTACAATTAATTGTAAAATTATTAATTACACAATCTATCAATGAATTATGAGAATTTTCTATTTTTTCTATTTTTTGACAATTTAAAATTGAAATAAAAAAGAAGTATAAATAAATCGATCATTAAACATTTTATTAAAATAAGAAAATTAAATATATTTTTAAAAGAATGAAGAAGAAAATTCGAGATTAGAAGTTATGATATTTTCTATTTCTTGTTTAGTAGCTCCAATATGAATTTTTTTTTGTTGGAAAAATAATTATAACAACATGTGATAAAAATCTAAAGTAACAATAAAAGTAAAAAATATATGGAGAGAAGGAGCTATAGTAAGCTAAATCTCTCTTTCCCTTTCCCTAAATCTCCTAAACTATGCCTCCCTTGTACTGAAAAAAGAAAAAAAAAAAAAGGAAATACACATTTGGTGCTTGGTTAAAAGCTTGAATTTTGTTGAGAAAGTTAAAAAATTAATTTGACTTTTGTTAGGTTTATTTGTTTATGATTTAAAACTTGTGATAAATATATTTATTTTAAGAATTTGTAAGTAATAATTGTTGGATATAATAAATAAACAAATATTAATGTAATTTGAATATTTATTAAATTGCAATACATAAAATTAAATTGTAAAGCATAAAAATAATAAAATTAACAATGTTAGTTTAGAGAATCAATTTAAATGTATTTAATATAAATTTTTATACATGCTAAAAAGGGTCTCAAAAATTTTGGAGAGGCCCTCGTAGACTACTATTACCAACCACCCCTGTGTTCAAATCCATCCGTAATCCACGCAAGTTCGTTAACATTAATAAATGTTTTCACAAAGCAATTTTTGTGAATTAATTAAACAAAAAAGACAAAGACAAATAGTGAGATAATTTGTTGGTAGAGTATTAAACTTTTAATTTTAGTGATCAGATGTTTAAATCCTAGTTGTTTCAAATGTAAAAAAGAAAAGAAAATGAGTACTAGTATAAGATTGGTAAAAAGAATATTGAAAAAGCAATATATTTTTTGTGTGTGTGTGTATATATATATATATTTATTTATTTATAAGAAGATATCAATTTACATAATGCAAAATTAAAAATGTTTTACACATTATTTTAACACATTAGTTTAATCACTGATTTTAATATATCCAAGGAATGAAAGAGACTAGTAAAACATTTTTGGTTTTAGACTATGTAAGTTGATCCATCTTCTTATGTTAATTAATTGATGTTAATTGATCCTTCTTATATATATATATATATATAAAAGAGGAGGAATCAACTTACACAATATAAAAGTATCATCATATATATGAGGTGGGATCAACTTAGTTTTACATTGTGAAAGTTGCCCCTCTTTATATATATATGAAGAGGGATCAACTTACACAGTATAAAGTTTTTTAGTTTTACATATTTTTCTAATCCTTAATTTTATTAGATCTAAGGAATGAGATTAAACTATTTTTTTCCATTTTTTGTTTATTTCTCTTATCTTTTAGATCTATTACAATTAAAGGTTAGAAAATATATAAAACTAAAAAAGTTTTACACTATATAAGTTGATCCCTCATATATATATATATAAGATAGGTTATGAAAATCAGATATTTAAATCTCGATAGTTTCAAATGTCAAAAAGAAAAAAAAATTAACAGTAGTATAAGATTGGTAAAGAGAAAATTGAAAAAGCAACAAATTATATATATATATATAAGAATATATCAACTTATGCAATGTAAAACTAAAAAAGTTTTACACATTATTTTAACCAGTGATTTTAATAGATCTAAGAGATAAGAAAGAAAAGTCAAAAATTATAAAAAAAAAGTTTAATCTCATACTTTGAATATATTAAAATCAATAGTTAAAAAAAAATGTACATTTTTTTTTTTAGTTTTACATATTTTTCTAATCTTGGATTTTTTAGTTTTACATATTTTTCTAATCTATCTTCATATATATATATATATAAAGATGGATAAACTTACATAATATAAAATTTTTTAGTTTTACATATTTTTCTAATCCTAGATTTTATTAGATACAAAAAATGATATTGTTATGGTGTTTTCTAGTGTCTTAGTTGAAAGGAAAAAAATGAGGTTGAAAGGAAGGACAATTGTAACATGTAGCAAGAAAACATGGTTAAAGGGCTTTAGAGTTGTCACTATTGAGCGTGCTTTGACATTCAAGTCAGTGTATTACCTGAGTTAGTATTAGGAAATAAGGTTAGAAATATGAAAATTTTAGTGAAGTATGTGGGAGAAGCTATGTTAGAGAGAGAAATCTAAACAGATTTGTAGGTTCTCCATTTGTTGTTGTGTACCTGGTTCTTCTTTACCTCTTGTGTGAGACAAAAAGCGATCAACTGATTGAAACAATTGATAGTTGAGGAAATATCTATGTAAGACAATTGATAGTTGAGGAAATGTCTATTTAAAACTCGAGGATGGTCCATATGAATGGACGAAAATAGCATTTAATGATCCCAAGTAGAAATGGATTGCATTTAATGATCCAGGGCAAGTTAGTAGCCCATTGGCCAATTGCGAAGTGACTGCCTTAATAAGCCATTGGTGGAACCTTGAGTGAGCCCTTTCTTTGGTAAGTAGTAAGCTGTCTCCTTAAATAAGGTGATATAGCTATTTGGGTATACCTTAACTAGGCAACCTGAGGCCTTGATGCGTTGATCGATTAACTTCAATATAATAATTACCTCTTACATTTAAGAGGGGTTATAAAGTGACAATCCTTAGATCATTATCTAGAGCCTAAAAAGAGAAGATAAAAAGGATTGGAGCAATAGTGCTTTGGTAAGGGGCATTTTATGTATTTGTGAGCATGGTGTGATGATGTGTCTTACTGAAGATGAGATGAGCATATTTGGTGAGTAGTTATGTTGAAATGTCTTTTTGAAAGAATAGATGTTTACAACATGCTTTATTGTTAATATGTCATGCTGGGAAGCAATGACTATCTTTGGATAAATTAAAAAATTGGTAGAATCATAAAGTCTAATACATGAAGACTTAAAAAAATTTTTAAGAAAATTTCTCATACTTATCTTTGGAGCATGTGTGATCATGACGTGTTGGATGGGGTGGTCTGTTGTACATGCCTGTGCCTTTAGAAAAAATAACTAAGTAGGCCATATGTTGTGTTTTAAGTGGAGTGCTGTCAAATAGATTTAATAGGTGCATTTTTTTTAAAAAATACACCATTCTTATGGCTATTGATTTGGTGCATTTTCTCACTTTATCTCGATTTTTAGGAATAGGTGAAAAGATTTGAAAGATTTGAAAGATTTGAGGAAGAAGTTAATTCTTGCATGTTTCCAAAAAAGTGGTTTTAAGAGGCATGTATGGACAATTAATTTTAGGGGTAGGTAAATGGATATTAATAGGAATCATTTCATATTTCTTCATGAACCAATGGGAACCACTTATAGTTATGTTTTTTCAAAAGATACTACCTTTTGGTCTAGTATAAATAAAGGACTTGGGTCTTTGAGTTTTCATTTTTGCTTGTTGGTTATGGAAAAACCTTTTTTTTTTTTTTGTATTTTGTCTTATTTTTATGTAAGATTGTGAAAAAGAAAGTAAGAATGATCTTGAAAAAAATTATTGTTGTTGATGGTTTTAGTGAGGACAATAAGGAAAATATTTGAGAGAACCTAAGGGGTGGCTTGCAATTAAATTCATTGTGTCATCAGAGATCAACTATCTTTCATATCGTAGTTGAGTAGATCGTATCCAATGCAAGTTTTTAGGCTTTTTTATGGTTTGCTGGTATTTTATGATTCTATACCATTTTAGTAGGTTTTTAAAGTCTAAAGCTTGATTTTGATGACATATGTGTCTTTGAGCTGATCAGGCACCTTAACATCTTAATGAAAGAAGCAAACCATGAAGGTGATTTCCAACCTTGAATATGATAAGCTTCTTACCTGTTGAGCTTTGTGATGATGCTTTAGTAGGTAGGAAAAAAGATGGGGGTCACGCTTGTTATGTTTTGTAGCCTCTTCCATCATAGTGGGAGAGAAAAATGTTGGAAGAAATGTGACTCTTCCAATTTCATAAATATTCTTCCTATTGTGAAAGCTTGTAAGATAAGAAGCCATTCCGGTGCATATACTTTTGAAAGATTCCAGCTATTGAGTGCTTAATCCAACTCACGATTGTTTCATGTAGAAATCAAGGTTTCCATGTGTCAATAAGAAAATATGGAATAATTATAGCTCGGAGACCCATTTTTATTTATTTAGGGTTTTGTTGTTTATTTTCAATTTTTTCTGATGCTTTGATTTTGGTAATGATCCTATTTAGCAGACACCGCAAGTTTTAACTAAATTTTATATGATTTTAGTCCATGTTGCTATCGATGCATTACTTAAGCAATAATGACATAATGGTGTGATCCATGCCATTGCCAATGACAACATAATAGCTCAACAACATTCAATCTAAAATCATGGTTATTACTATGTGAAATAGATATGAGCAATTGTAAAAAAAAAAAAAAAAACTTATTTCAATATCTATGAATTATCACTAATTTTTTTTTTTGAACTAAAGCATAAAAAACTCCGAAGCTTAACAGAGTTGTTTATTTTTTTTTTATGCCAATTTCATTAAGTTCTTTCATTTTTAAAGTACTATTCTACCATAAAGTACTGAATTGAATTTTTATTAAGTTTACAAATTATGCTTATTAAATAACATGCAAGTGACAACTCCATTGCTTTCCAAGCTGATTCTAATTATTCTTCATTTTGTGTTACTTTAGTGGGGGCTCCCTAATAGTCCTAGTGATGTAGTCAATTTACTTTTAAAATAAACTTCATAGTTCTGATAACAAATTACTAAATAAAGTGTTGCAATGTTTTAAACTTTTACCTAATTATTACTATCGAAACAAGTGTTTTGATGTTATGTTGAAAATAGTTTATTGAATTTAAAATGAATTATAATAGTTAATTAATCATGTTTTTTTGTTCAATTTTTTTAATTTGACATAGTTGTAAAGAACTCAAGTAAAATATACAAAATTTAACATAACTTGTTTGGTGATATAATCTTGTTACTATTTTAATGTAATTTTTAGTCTAATTAAGTGTGATAGTTCGTTTTCATATAATTAATTATATCACTTTTGTTTGATAATGTAGCCACTATAAATGGATAAAGTTGGAAACAAAAGTCAAGGTTAAGAGTACTTAAAGAAAGTAGAAAATTTTATTAATTTGGCTTTTGAGAATGCAATTAAAGATAATATAACATTATATCCATGTTTGAGGTGTGCAAATATCAATTGGTATATGCATGAAGTTGTGTTTGAACATTTAATTTGTATTAGATTTCTTAAAAAATACACTCATTGGTATTTTTATGGAGAGTCTACACTTTCAAGGTTATCAACTAGAGTTCTTTCAATTTTAATGGTTTTCTAAATTCAACATGACCCTATTATAGAAGGCATATTGCAAGATACTTTTAACCTCAATAACCAATATTTGAAAAATTCATTACCTCAAAATGATGGATTTAATGAGTCAATGTTGAAATAAATTATTTTGATGAACCTGAGATAAATGTAGGTGACCAACAACTAGTGGAGAAGTATCAAAGTTTTATAAGTTGCTTAAGGATGCGAATGAAAAACTTTATGAGGGATCTAAACATTCAAGGTTCTCTTTTTGTGTGTGTTTTTTTTCATTTGAAATGCTTATGTAGATGGACTGAAAACTCTTGGACCTTATTATTAAAGTTTACAAAAAACTATTTCTTTTTGTAAAAATTTTTAAATCTTGTACAGATTCTAAGAAGATAATCAACGAGTTACATGTTGGGTATGAAAAAATTCATAATTGTCCCAATAATTGTATGTTATATTAGGGTGATAGAACAAATCAACAATATTGTCATGTGTGTGGTAATTTTCGTTGGTTGGACATAAATATCGAAGACATGTTGAATGAGAATAATGATAAAGTGCATGTCAAAAAGAAGTTAGTGAAGGTTTTACAGTATTTTCCATTGATATCAAGACTTCAATGAATTTTCATATCTTTTAAAACCTTGAATTTTATGAGGTGGCATCATGACAAGTAGACGGATAAAAGCTTATTTAGGCATTTTGCTGATTCATTGGCATTAAAATCATTTAACTTTAGGTTTTAAAACTTTGCTTTTGATCCATGAACTATTATACTTGGACTAGCATCTAATGGATTTATCCATTTAAAGTGATAAGTACTTCTTATAATACTTGGTTAGTTGTTGTGATTCCTTATAATTGCCATGATTGTTTCCTAATGGCAAATCATGATTGCCAACTATTTGTTTTAGAATGTCTAAAGAAGATAAAGATGTGTTTTATAATTTTTTGAAAATGTGAAATCTCGGATGCCTACACCTCAAACATTTCGACATGTGTGAATCTCAAAGACCAAAAACCTATTTCATTAGTTACATTATTATCAGATTTTGATGCATGACTTACTTCCCATTATTTTACTTTTATTAATGTCAAGCAAGTAACTTCGGTGGTAATTAAACTTAGTAACATATTCAAAGCTATTTGTGGGAAAGTTCTCAAGGTGGTAGAGCTTGACAAGCTTTAATATCAACTTGTGATAACTTTATACCATTTAGAGAAGAATTTTCCTTCAAATTTTTTCACTATTATAATATATTTGGTTATCCATCTTCCATATAAAGCAAAAATAGATGGATCAATTAATTACTAATGGATGTATCTTATTGAAATGTATTATTTATTAAATAGCTTATTAACAAGTTAGTGTTTATCATACAATTTAAGTTAAAAAGGTATATGACAAATGCTTTATGCTTTAGGTTTTTGAAGAGGTTAAAGTCTTATTGTCACAACAAACACCATTTAGAAGGTTTTATCACTAAAGGATATTTGGTAGAGGACTGTATGACATTTTATTCAAAATATTTGGGAGATGTTGAAATGAGATTTAATAGAATAAAGAAAAATGTTGGTCTATAGCATATTGACTTTGCCTACACTTACCTATTTTAAAGTTTTGGATAACTAATGACAAAGTTGAAGTGGTGCAGTTGATGATAAATCTTGGGCACAAGCACATTGATATATTCTTCTCTATCATGACTTAATTGAATCACTACGCACTTAAGTTTTTGTGCCATAGAAATATTCATTCTTTTAAATATAAGTTATTATATTTTTTTATTTTAATAGTTTACTTTAATGCATACAATGAATATAGAAACAAAATTGAAAGCTCTTGGACAGCTATCAAACCCTCAAGAGCTTGATAAGTTATTCATAGAAAATTTTCATAAACGGTTTAGAGAAACTATCGATAATACCATTATTCCCAATTTCAAAATTACTCTTAAGTGCTTAGGGTATTGTAGACACTTTATTTAGTTCGGGGTTCAAAGTAATTAGGCCTAGATCCGATCTAAGCCTAATTGTCAAATTTCCTATTTTTTTATATCTTGTTTGTCTTATTTATTTATTTATCTTTTTTTTTATGTTTTAGTCTTTTATTTATCTAGTTTTTAAATTTTTGTGATAAATCATGCCAATAAAATTTGTAAAGTAATTTGAGCACTAATTAAGGATGATTTCGATAATTAAAACTAAAACATGATCTTTTCAAATATTGAAGAAAGGTTGAAAAGAAATCAAATTAGGGAATCAAAGTCAGATGTAATTTGAAAATTTTTGAAGGATTCTAAAAATCAAGGAAAATCGAGACAATTCCAAAAATAAATAAAACCAGTTTTAAAAAGAATCAAGAGAAAATCAATTAAAAGCATAATCAGATCTGTTATATTTTCTATTCAATACAAATCCCTAAAATTCCTAGCAAAAGGCCTTATATAAACACCAATCAACTACACAAAAAAAAAAAGAAAAAAAAAAGGGAAAACCAACTAAGAAATGGATGAGTAGCAATCTATATCCAAGCTCTTTGGTTAGAATTGGTGGTAGAGCTTTTTCGTTGGAATTAGTGACTATCTGCCACTACAAAACAAGGGATACTTCCATCTAGGCATATCTCTGCCCATTAAGGTAATTTTTACATTTCGTTTATTTATATATTTTTTTCATTTATTTCACTTTTTTTAATGTATGTTTAAAACAAACTTTAAAGATTTTGAGTTTTAAATTATAAATTTTTTATTTCATAGGTTTAAAAATTTTAAATTATGAATTCTACCAAATTATTTGAGAATTTCATAATGAATTTTTTAAAAAAAAATAATAAAAAAATTTTCAATACTACCAAACTATTGGAGGATTTTAAATCTTGAATTAAATCTTGTCAAAATATTGGAGGACTTAATGAATTTGTTGTAAAAAATAATAATAAAATTTACAACCCTACCAAACTATTGAAGGATTTAAATACTGAATTAGATCTTACCAAACTATTAGAAAGTTTAATGAATTTTTTTAAAATAAATTTCATACATAATTTCACAATAAAATCTCACCAAACTATTGGAATATCTACATCAAAGTAAATCTTACTAAACCATTAGAAGATTTTATTGATTATTTCTTTAAATAAAATTTAAATGAATCCGATGATGAAGCCTTTCCAAAGTGGGACACTAGTCTCCATATCTTAAATTGTTACCAAACTATTAAAGTAATTTTAAGATCAATTTTTAATACTAAATATTTTAGTAAATCATAAAAATGGTTAAGGCTTTGATAATTTGAAATCAAACCGGTACCATCCTTTAGATAGGCACTATAAGGGTGCTATAATCTTTCTCATATGTAACCGTATTTTTGAATTTAAAATCTGATTTCGTGGATTAAAATCTAGTATTTAAAGATACCTAAGTCAATCTTAGAAATCCTCTTTAAATAGGATAGATTCGATCAGATGGCTAATCACACCTTAACAGAAAAGATTAATGATGACTCCTTTAGTCTATATCTAGTAGTAGGTCCATAGATCTATATGTTATGATAGTTTGGTGACTCCATTGGCGATACCGAGAGTTAGGCTAGTAAATGATTTCTCGTTATCCAAGCCTAGCCTAATAAATTTAAGATTTTTTTTCCCTTATTTGTATTTATTTATTTATTTGTTTATTCATTTTATATATTTGTCATTCATTTGCACATGCATAACATGTGCTCTACATCTGAGTTCTGTCCTTTAAGAGGGAGTAAAGTACTTACATCTTCATGAGATTTCATGTCTCCACATGGGCTAGAGAAAAACTCTCACTCAAATTGAACCATTTTCGCTTATAGCCTATAATAGGTGAAGATTAGGGTGCCTTTCTAGTCTATAATAGATAATGATATAAGAAACAATTTAAGAACAATTAAACTGTCAAACTTTTAAACCTAGCATGTAAATAAACCCTAAGAGTCTGAACCTAAGTTGAGTCATGCCTTCCCTTATATTAGAAAATCCTAAATAGTACACATAATAAGACATTTATTTTACTTGTAAATTTATTTTGCTTTGTATATGTTATTTGCATATTAATGTTTTATATTGTTTCTTGTATATATCTTATTTACTAACCCTTTTTTTTATTGTATATGCATGCATTCATATCATTAAATTCTTCTTATTGCAATCATGCATACATGCATTCATTCATGGATTATTTCATTTAACTTTTTCATATATTAAAAGATGTGAATGCTTAATTAAAGAGTAATTTTTTTTAAATTTTTTTACATAATTATGAATATGAATTTTTGTTTTTACTATATATTACATACATGCATCCATGTAAACATCATTATATGTACATTATTCCATTTGTTTGGGGTAATCGTTGCCTTTCTTATTTGTATATAATTATGAATATGAATTCATACTATGTATTGCATACATGTATGTAAACATCTTTGTATATACATTATTTTATTTTTTTGGAAAAATATTTGCCTTTTCAATTTTGCACATAGTTTTGGATATAAATTTTTGTTTTCATTTATGTATTGTATACATGTATTTGTATATAGATCCATGTAAACATCTTTATATGTACGTTATTTCATTTGTTTGGAAAAATCTTTGCCGTTTCAATTTTGTACCTAGTTTTAAATATGAATTCTTGTTGTTACTATGTATTGCATACATGTATTTACATATGCATTTTTGTATGTATATTATTTCATTTGTTTGGGGTAATCTTTGGTACGTAAATATGAATTCATGTTTTTCATTATGATTTGCATGCAAGTATTTTTTTTTTTCATCCATTTGATTTTGTGTGACAATAAAAACCCATATGATTTCTTTCCATGATTGAAAAATGTTCTTTGTAAAGAAAAATTTTCATGGAAACAATCTTTTGAGAATTGGTTATAAATATTAAGAATAAACATACACAGTTGTTTCACTTACCATTTTAGATTCCAATTCAGTTGAACACCACACCACTCAAAACCTAACTTTTCAAGTCCTATGATTCTAATTTTCATTTGACAAAGAAAGATTTTTGAGTCAATGATCTTTATTAAGGCTATGAGCAATAAAGTTTTAAAATTCTTGTTTGAAAAGTTCTTTGTAGCCCTATACATGAGGATCTCTTTTAAAGATTCAAGATTTTGGCAATTTGATTAGTGCCAAGACTATTTCAAACACATCATTACCCATGATTTTTCACTTAGCCTAAACCTCTCCAATTTTTTTCTTGGGGCATAATTACCGAAAAGATCATATCCTCTCAATATCTTTGTTTGACATCTTGATTTATGCAACATTCCTTTTCTCTTTCTTGTATTGCCCTAAAATTGTTTTTTGGCCACATTTTGGGGTAAATTTACCAAAAAAATCCAAATTATCCAATTTTTCCAACATATTTTCTTCTAGATGGCATTGATTTCATCTTTTGGTATGGGTTGTGAAAATGAATATTGTTACATTGGGATTTCATTGGATGTAGTAAGATGGTACAATGAGCTTGAGTTGCCAAAAAATAAAAAGCAAAAGAAAAATGAAAAATTATGGATATGAAATATTCAAAAGATTCCAAAATCAAAGAAAAGTCTACTCCTGAGAATTGCATTTTAATAGAGGTATCCATATTTGATATAATAAATAACCATCTTTCATATTCTTTTCATAAAAAGAAAATATCCATTTACTACCCCTTTTGAGCCTATTGAACTTTTGTTTAAAAAACTCCAACCAAGGATCACCTTTCACACTAGGGTAAGTATAAAAAGAGATTTATTTGAAAAAACATTATATCCAAAGTTAAAGCCGAAGAATGAATGCCTACAGTCAAAAGACAAGCTTTAAAATTTTGGGCAATTTGTCAAGATGTGAAAACATGAAGAAAAAAGGAAAAAAAATAGAAACAAAAAACAAAAGAAATGAAGGAAAAAAATGAAATATATGTTTTGAGAAGTGGAAAAGACAAATGTCTTTTAAAAGAAAATTGATAATTGGTTTGATTACCCTTAAACACATTTTTGGGCTTATTTATCCTTTTTTTCAGAACCCTAAACCTCGGCCCATATTACGTCCTTTAAAAAGTTTATTTTGTTCAAGTGTGGATATCTAAATTGAAGAGTTTTTATTTAGGAAATCACCATAATTTTTGGATTTTGGATGAATTTTGAGTTTTCAAATGCATGATGAAATAAAAAAGAAATAAAAAGAAAAAGATTAAATGAAGCTCTAGCGTGAAACTCGAAAAGGCAGTCTAAAACAAGTTTGAAAGCTACTCAAGTAAGTTCATTAGGGAAGGTGATTTTGAAGGAACCTATGAACAATAAAGACCTTTAAGAAATTCAAGAAGACAAACCCCAATTTGAAAATTTGTTTTAAAGTTTGAACATTTCTTTCTTTCTTAGAAATTTTGAGTTTATCATAGTCATTCTTAACATTTGTTAAAATGCCCTATATCAAGAACCTAAATGAGTGCCAAAATGAATTGTGCTTTAAAAAGAATCATTTCTCAAATCTAAACTTTCATTTGTAAGCTTAGATGAAAAAATATTAATTTTTTTTTTCTTATTCAAAGACAAAGTCTTTTTTAATAATTGAAATCATGATATGCCAAGCCATTTCATTCTTTTGGAAAAACTAAAGTTCAGCTAATTCATTTTAGGTAGTAATCACCATCTTTCAAGAGATCTAAATGTCATATGTTGATACATCTTGGTCATGAAAAAGTAATATGTGAGGTATTTTTGGGGGCAATTGGTTGCCATTCTTTTAGAGGTTTATGAAAATTTTTCAAATTTGAAGTGTTATATATATGAATTTTGATGGATATGAGAAAAATGTTTTTTAAATCAGTACGAAAGAGTGACTTTTCTGGGGCAACAAACATACTTTATTTTGATAATTGTTTTTGCACTATTTGGTAAATGTACAAGTCCTTATTTTGATAATTGCATCTGTATAATGGTTTGAATATATGTGTGCATCATTTGAGGAATTTGTAAGTTGCATAATTGGTTGAACCATGTATCTACATTATTTGGTGAATATTTAATCCATTGTTTTGCATATTGCATTTGTATCATTGTTTGTTTCTATCATGCATTTGTGTTATCGGTGAGTATTTAAATCATTGTTTAAACATTGCATTTGCATAATGGTTGGGGCATACATTCGTATCATGTAGTGAATATTTAAATCATGGTATGGCATCTGTATTGTTGTTTAAGACATACATTTGCATCATTTAGAAGGCATTATATAATGGCATTTATTGCATACAAGATTTTGGCTTTGTTGGGAGAAAATATTTAACTTTTGAATTCCCAAATGAGGAAGAGCTTTCATGATGAGATTTTATTTTGACAAAGAAAAATTTTCAAACTTTTAAAGTTATAAAGCCTTTGTTTAAAGGAGCTTTTCAAATAAGAATCTTTGAAATTTTGGATACAAAAACCTAACATTTTTTTCGAATGAGATATTTGGATGCGAAGCCATAAAATTTTGAAAAATAACCTTTGAAACTTTAAATGTGAATCTCTAATTTTTTGAATGTGAGTATTTGAAACTTTGTATGTGAATTTTTAAAAATTTTTGAAGGTAAATTTTTGAAAATTTGAATGGGAATTCTTAAAATTTTTCAAATGTGAATATTTGAAATTTTGGATGTGAAATCTTGAAAATTTTTAAATAAGAATCTTTGAAATTTTGGTTATGAAATGTTAAAGTTTTTTAATGTGAATTTTTGAAATTTTCAATGTGAATCTCTAAATTTTCAGAATAAAAATCTTTAACTTTTGAATGTAAATCTCTAACATTTTTCAAATATAAATTTTGGATGTGATCCTTAAATTTTTTAAATGAAAATATTTAATTTTTGAGTGTGAATCTCTAAAATTTTTAAATTAGAATCTTTGAAGTCTGGAGGTAAGCCTTGAAATTTTTTATGTGAATCCATGAATTTTTAAATCTTTTGAATGTGAATATTTAAATATTGTTTGCGAATTACAGTTTGCGAATCTTTACAATAATGAAAATTCTTGTGAACATGAAACTCTTGCTAATCTGAATTCTTACAAATATGAAGTTCATGCGAATATGAAACTTTTGTGAATCTTTTAACTCTTGCGAACTTGTAGTTCTTGCAAATCTAAAAATCTTGAAAATTTAAAACTCTTACGAATTTAAAGTTCTTACGAATCTAAAAATCTTATGAATCTTACATTCTTACGAATTTAAAAGTCTGGTAAATCTTTAAAGTTTTATGATAAACCTTTGAATTTTCAAATTATGAATCTTTGGATTTCACATTAAAATTTTTCAGTTTTTTTGGACTCAAGCAAAATGGACGAGAAGAACATTTTTGGAATTTTGAAATTATGAAAGCCTTTATTTTAGAGGATATTTTTTCTTGAAGACATCCAAAGATGATCTCTAAGTCCTCCAAGCAAGATTCTTAAGTCTTTTGAATCAAATCTACTTTAGAGTTAAGATTTGTAACACTTTCGAGCATAATCTCTAAGCCTTTCGAGCAACATTCATAAGTTTTTTAGGCTGAATCTGTTTGAAAATCAAGATTTGTAAGACCTTCAAACATAATCTGTAAATTCTTCAGGCAAGATTGATAAGTCTTTCAAGGTGAATCTAATTTAAGATTAAGATTTGTAAGACTTTAAAACATAATCTCTAAGTCTTCTGAACAAGATTTGTAAATCTTTTGAGCTAAATCTATTTTAGAGTCGAGATTTATAAGACCTTTCAGTGTAATTTCTAAAACCTCTAGGCTTGATATTTTAAAACTTTCAATTACATTTTTTAAAAGTTATACAGCCTTTATTTAAAAGAGCATTTTTCAATGAATGATTTGTAAGACCTTCGGGCTTCATTTTCAAACTCTATGGATGCGATCTATAAAACTTCTAGGTATGATTGTCAAAACCTTCTGGTGTCATCCTTACTCTTTTTTAAAAGTTGCGTGCTTTCATTTTCGAAAAGCCTTTAAAAAAAAAGTTGAATAATTTGGGCTCGGACATGTTGGGTATTTATATCTTTGCACAATTTTTGTTTCACAAGAATTATGCAAAAAAGAGTAGTTGTAGATACCTTATTTAGTCCGAGGCTCAAACTAATTAGGCCCATATCCAATCTAAGCACAATTGTCCAATTTCTTATATTTCTTTTTTATATATTCATTATCTTATTCATTTATTTATCTTTTTTTTTTTTATGTTTTAGTCTTTTCTTTATCTGGTTTTAAATTTTTATTATATATCATGTCAATGTAATTTGTGAAGTAATTTGAGTACTAATCAAGGATGATTTTGGTAATTAAGACTAAAACATGATCTTTTCAAATATTAAAGGAATGTTGAAAAGAAATCAAATGAGAGAATCAAAGTCAGATTTAATTTGAAAATTTTTGAGAGATTTTAAAAATCAAGGAAAATCGAGATAATTCCAAAAATTAATTAAACCGATTTTAAAGAGAATCAAGAAAAAATAATTTAGAGCATAATCAAATCTGCAATCTTTTCATTAAATGCAAATCCCTAAAATTCCTAGCAAAATGGCCTATATAAACACTAATCAACCTCACACAAAGAAAAAGAAAGAGAGGAAAAAAGAAAAAAAAAAGGGAAAACCTACTAGGAAATGGATGAGTTGCAATCTATACCCAAGCTCTTTGGTTGGAATTAGTGGTAGAGCTCTTTGGTTGGAATTGGGGACTATCTACCACTACAGAACAAGGGATATTTCCATCTAGGCATGTCTCCATCCATTAAGGTAATTTTGACATTTTGTTTATTTATGTATTTTTCATTTATTTCACTTTTTTTTATGTATGTTTAAAATAAAAATTAAAGATTATAAGTTTTAAATTATGAAATTTTTTATTTCATGAGTTTAGAAATTTTAAATTATAAATTCTATCAAACTATTTGAGAATTTTATAATGAATTTTTTTTAAAAAAAATAAAATTTTAAATTCTATCAAACTATTTGAAGATTTAAATCTTGAATTAAATCTTATCAAAATATTGGAGGACTTAATGAATTTTTTTGTAAAAAATAATAATAAAATTTACAATCCTATCAATCTATTGGATGATTTAAATATTGAATTAGATCTTACCAAACTATTGGAAGGTTTAATGAATTTTTTTAAAATAAATTTCATATATAATTTTACAATAAAATCTCATTAAACTATTAAGAGATCTATATCAAAGTAAATCTTACTAAACTATTTGAAGATTTTATTGATTATTTCTTTAAATAAAATTTAAATGAAACCGACGATGAAACCTTTATAGAATGGGACACTAGTTTTCATGAATACTCATAAAGTGAGAATTATCTTAAATTTCTACCAAATTATTGGAGTAATTTTAAGATCACTTTTCAATATTAAAAATTTTTGTAAATCATAAATATGGTTAAGGTTTGGATAATTTAAAATCAAACTAGTACCATTCTTTGGATGGGCATTGTGAGGGTGTTATAATATTCCTCACATATTTCTATACTCTCAAATCCAAAATCTAATTTCATGGATTAAAATTTACTATTTAAAGATTTTAAGTCAATCTTGGGATTCTTATTTAAATAGGACATATTCGATCATGTGGCTAATCACACTTTAACAAAAAAAGATTGGTGGCAATTTTTTTAGTCTATGTCTTGTAGTAGGTCCAGGGATCTATATGTTATGATAGGTATAAATATAATTAATAACATGTATTTTATTTCACTGTTAGTTAAAAAGTGAAACGTCTTTCACAAGGTTTAAATGGGATTGTGAAACAATATAAATGTTTTATCACTAATGATTTAAATTTCACACTAAATCAAGTGAGTGATTTAAGAGAACACAACATTCTAGAGTTGTTGTTACATCATCAACTATAAGTTATGCTAGTGCTAGGGACATTACCCTTTAGAAGGAAGTTTGACTACTATGGGATTATTAATGATATCATTAAGTTGGATTATTATGGCAAGTGAAAAGTTTTGTTATTTTGATGTGATTAAGCTGATGTGAATAGTACCATAGGTATTAAGAAATATCATTTTGGATTTATAATTGTAAAGTTTTCTCAATTAATTCATACCAAACAATTACTCATCAATAAACCTTATGTTTTTTCCTTTCAACTTAAACAAGCCTTTCATTCTGAAGACCCCAAAAACATGGGGTTGGTTTGTTGTTCTTCGTAACACACCTAGAAACTTATTTAATATGAGTCAAAATCTAGATATGATGATGAACATTAAACTAAATGTTTTTATTCTGTTGATCAAAACTTAGATGAAAATATCGTCAATAGCTCTACTTAATCGATCTGTAAAGATGTTGATGACAACATTTATGAACCACGATCATCTTTATTTTGTTATTAGAATGTTCAAACAGATTGTAATAGATGCTTTTGTATCATTTATGTCACATTCACTTTTATGTACTTAATATATCATAAATCTTGCATTCTTTTTTAATTATAGTAAATTCGACTTTATAAATAGTTAATTATGAACTTTGTTATGTAATAAAAGAAAACTCTATTTTATTACCATGTGTTAACTTCTCCATTTTTAAACTTATTCACTATTATGATGCCATTAAGTTAGAATGCCAAGGAAAAGATTGACGGGGTTAAATATCATAAATATTAGTTCATAATCGTCTATAGCACCTACAAATTTTGGACATTGAATGAATTCTTTTGAGGAAATGTGCCTATTGTCGATTCTAACCCAGTCACTTCTAATACATCCACTGAAGCTAGGTTTGGTAATATGGGTATCAAGGTTTAGATAATATCCAACCAATTAGTTCTACTTCTAATTTAGTTGTATGTTCCTAAACCCTATATTTTGGTTTCAGTTATAATCATTAAAGTTTTGCAATTAACTAATTGAATTTTATTCTTGTATAGTTGATAATAATGATCAATATAGGATAAAAGGTCCAACAACTTTGAAAGATTTGTGGACATTACCTCCAGAAGAGCATATTGTAATATCTTTAAACTCTAACAAGCATCCAATTTGTGAAGAATGTCAACTATTAGCTAGGTTTCTAGGAATAATTGCCCATAACAAAATGAAATTGCCTATCTATTTTAAAATGTAGATAAAGTACCAGAAGAAGTATAGAATGAGGTTTTAAACTTTATTAAGATACTAGTGTAATTAATTATATTAAGCTGTTAATTATTTTAGGTTGATAGATCGATTGTAACTTTTTTTTTTTTACAATCAAGATTTTTACTTGAAATACCTATATCATTTGTGCTTAAGTCATTGGAAAAGAAATCAAAGGATTATAAACATAATTTAAAGAAAAAGTATTTCAATCAAAATAGTGATGTAGATGTAACAACGCAAAACTTACCTCATGATGTGATTAGGTGACAATATGAACATTTAATTAGATTTCAGGTTTCAAAGAAAGGATTTCTTAACAATATTTGCTTATAGCTCAAAAGTTTTTAACGTTATTTGGTGCCAATATTGTAAATTTGCTTTATACGCAATTGTTTTGTATAACAGGAAAAAAAAAGATTCGGATTGTTAGTAGAAAGCAATAAAAATATAGTCATACTAGTGGATCAAAAAGCTTTGCAAGAAAACAAAAAGAAAAAGTAAATTAATTTGCTAGTTAACTTTTGGTGTTATAAAAGGATAAAACTATAAATATGCTAATATATTTTTGTTTTAATGACTTAGATAGCTTGAATATATGATAATCTTGTTCAAATTGTTGAAGTTGGTTGCCATGCTTGATATATGGGAAAATATTACGGTTTATGTGTTTTTAGAACTTTTGGTACTATAAAAAGGCAAAACTGTAAATATGCTGGTATATTTCTGTTTTAATGGCTTATATAGCTTGAATATATGATATTAAACTTGTTCAAATTGTTGAAATTGGTTGCCATGCTTGATATGTGAGAAAATATTACGGTTTGTGTTTTTATGACTTTTAATGCCGTAAAAAGATAAAATTATAAATATGCTGGTATATTTTCTGTTTCAATGACTTATATAGCTCGAATATATGATATTAAATTTGTTCAAATTGTTGAAGTTGACTTTCATACTTGATATGTGAGAAAATGTTATAGTTTATGTGTTTTTAGACTTTTGGTGTTGTAAAGGGTAAAATTGTAAATATGCTAGTATATTTTTGTTTTGATAACTTAGATATCTTAACTATATGATATTAAACTATAAAATTGCAATTCATAATGGTTGCTACTCTTAACAATCTATAATATTGATTGTTGTTTGAATTAATAAGATTTCCTATTACTTATTATTAATATGTAGGAGATTGAGTATGGTAAAAAAAAATTATATGTGTGGAAAATTTTCAAATAATCTACATAAAGAAAGGTGGATCTTATTTGAATGCCGAAAATTAAGAAATTATGGTAATTTCTTGGATTATTTTTATAAAAAATAATTAATTTTTTATTACAAATATAATATTATCAATTATTAACTTAATAGTTTTATTTGATTGATTTACAAGAGAAAGCGAAAGAGAAAATAGCTATTGAGATTGAAGCATCATTAGATGCTTTGTCAACAATTAAGACCTAAAAAAATTAGATTTTCACTGAAGTTACTAGAAAAGAAAGACATGGACAGGTCAACAGACTTGGAATAGGTGTAACACTATCTAGCTACTATGGACGTAGCTCTCAGTAATTTAACTTTGCAACAAGTAAGACTTTACGAGACATCTCTATATTGAAAGAGGGATTGCAAACTATATAAATACATGTAAAGCAAATGAAGGCAGAGAGAAAAGAAAAATGTGCTAGAATATAAAAAGATCATGCTATAATAGACTAAAAGCTTGCCAGATACTAGCAACTCCATGAATAATTCGATATTCTTATGAATTTTCTATAATAACAATTTCTAAGAAACAATCTAGTTGCTAGATACTAGCAACTACATGAATGATTCAACACTCTTATGAATTTTCTATAATAACAATTTCCAAGAAATAATCTAGGTGGTCCGCCAACTTTGCTATAAAATTTAATAAGTATTTATTTATATATATTTTTATCTATATAGCTTATTATCATAGTAAATGCTTTTTTTTTTTTAGTTTATTAAGTATGTTTATGAGTACGTTAGTGATCTTGGTGAAAAAAATCCTTCATTTAATTTAAGTGCTCCAACCTTTAGCAATCATCAATTTCATACTTGTTAAATTTCTTCTTTTATATAGTTGGAAAACAAGCTAAGTTTTATTGTATTTTACTACTTTAACATACTTAAACAATTGATGCGCTTAGATATTTTGATATTTTATAATATTCAATTAATGAATTTGAATTAAGTTTTATATGTTTTTATACTTTATTTTAATGTTTAATATAATTCTAGTAGTAAATATAAAAATATCATTTTAAATATTAATTTTCATTTTTATGTAAAAAAAAAACCTAATGCAAAACACTGGTGGTGTTTATAAGTATAAATGCCATTAAAATGCAGAATATAATGATATTTATGTCTAGAAAACGTTGGTAAATAAGACAATTTAGTGGTGTTTTATTGTCATAAATGCTGCTAAATTTTACATTTCTAAACATAAATGTCGCTAAACAAGCAAAATTCTGACTCCCATGTGATAGTTTAAGGCGTTTGTGAAACGCCATTAATAAACTTGAAAACGACACTAATATTTACTGCATTTTATCTAAAAAACGATTAAATTTTCAAGCAATCGAATAGTTGGCATTTTTAGTGGCATTTTTTTAAAATATTGCTAAATATTTAGTGGCATTTATAAATGTTAGTAAATGTGTAAAAAAAGCCACAAAAAATTCATTTGTATGCTTGTAGTGTTATCATGAACTAAAAAATTTGAAAAATATTTTAGAAATATTCATTTAATATATATTGTATATATTTATTTAATTTAGTTTTGATACTTGCATTAGTATAAAAAGTTATGATTTTAACTTATTATTATATGTTTATTTTTAAAAAAAAGTATTATTATATGTTAAACTAGGGATAGCAAATTACTCAATGCTTTTAAAGTCATTTACATTTAAACTTTTTCTTACTTTCTTTCTCTACCTTGCAAATTACATCATCTAGCATATATTATGTTTACTTTCTTTTTGGATGTGCTCAAATCAATGATAACATAGTAGTAGATAATTGATAACTTAGTAATTAATCATTAAAAACTTAAAAGTAATTAATATAACTTTGTAATAATTATCAATAACTTAATAGTTAATTAGTAATAATAATAAATCATGGATAACTTTATAATAAATTAGAGATAACTTAATAGTAAATAAATAATAATTTAGTAGTCCATAACTAATAACTCAGAAGTACATTGACAATAATATAATAGTAAATTCATAATAACTTAATGATGCGCTTGGCTCGGAAGAAAGTATTTTGTAATGTTATTTTTATGCTTGGTTTTTGTAATGTAATTCCTTGAGATTTTCTAATATTTTTAAGAGTGTCAAAAAAAGGAAAAATAGCCCTAAATTATAAACTTTCAATCTTCTTAAGGTTTTCTAAGGTTATTGATGGAATACAAAATTTATCTCACTTTGCCTTTGATAAATGGTTTTAATGATCTATTTTAACCTTCAATGTCATAAAAAAAAAAAAGAAAGAAACAAATTGCATGATAAATTGAGACCCAAACTGACACTTACAGAGCACTCCAAGTCTCACTTTTTGACACCTATCAATAACCATATTTAAAATTTATTTTTCAAAAAAATAAAATTAATTCATTTTTATTTGTATTGAGCTTTTATTCATTGAGATTAAATTTGTATTTAGTTTGTACAATTGATTTCAATTTATATAATAAAAATACAATAATTGTTAACATTTATATTTTAAATAATATTAAATTATTTGAAATTAAAAATACAATAACATTAAATTATTTGAAATTAAAATTATTTTAAATATTAATTGTACTAAGATTTGAAAAATGAATTTTATTTTTAAAATTTTGGAATTTTAATAAATATTATGTTTTTAAGATAAAAACTTAGTGGATATTGAAATTTTATTTTGAAATTCTAAAATTTTAACAAAGATCACATTTTTAAAATAAAAAACATAGTGGATATTGAAATTTTATTTTGAAATTCTAAAATTTTAACAAAGATCGCGTTTTTAAAATAAAAAACATAATGGATGTTGAAATTTTATTTTCAAAATTCTAAAATTAAAGAAAAAAAACCATATTTCTAAGATAAGAAACTTAGTGGATACCGAAATTTTATTTTTGAAATTTCAAAATTTTAACAAAGACTATATTTTAAAGATAAATATTTTGGATGTTAAAAATATATTTTTAAAATTCTAGAATTTTATAAAAAACAACGTTTTTAAGATAAGAAACATAGTGAATGTTGAAAATTTATTTTTGAAATTATGAAATTTTAACAAAAACCACATTTTTAAGATAAAAAATAGTGAATATTACTACTCATAACAAAATTAAAATAAAAAATAAAATATATTTATTTAATATTATTACATATAAAATCTAAAATACATTAATTTAATATTATTACTTATAAAATTTGTTCTGAGGTACAATCGAAGTAAGGTTAGTAATTAGGATTGTAAAAATTTTTTTCTTGAAAATATGAAAAAAAATTTCAAAATTCTTTAATTTCAATGAAAACAATGTATTATTCATGAGCAACATATTAGGAATATCACGTGTCATCAAGACCAATATAGTAAATAATTTTATTAGATAATTTTACATTGCTCTAAGCTAAATATAAAAATCTTATATTCCTTAGGTCAATAAACTCATAAATAACAAATTTTCCTCTAATATCACATTTTCCCTAAATCATTTTCCTTCATGAAATCTAAGAATCCATGAACTAAACACTCATTAATAGTAAATTAATTACATAACAACTATAATTTAAGGTGTTTAAGTAGTGATTTATCTTTATAATTGTTGGTGTTTATTTAGGAGTTAAGTGGGTTTCATATTTTTGAAAAGAGCATTTTTAGTGATATATATATACACTGAGTGAATAACCTTGGATTGCAAAAGAATGGTAATTTTTACAAGATTTAACTGATGCATACTTTTTATTATCAGTTGGGTGATTGGTTCCTTTGAGGCCTAACTCGGTTGATATGGCGTTGTCAAATTGTTTTGTTGCATCTTGGGCAAGTTTGGCTATTCTTTATGGTCGTGGTTTTATAGGGTTGGCGTTTTGTTGGAATTAGGAGTGTAATCGAGTCGAGTCGAGCTGAGCCGATACATTGCAATGCTTAAGCTTGAGCTCGATTCAAAATAAAAGCTCGAAGCTCGACTCGAACTTGCTTGAGTTTTATTTTTCAAGCTCAAGCTCGACTTAAGGGAAAATTTGAGTCAAGCTTAGGCTCGCTCTGCTTGGCTCGAATCATATTAGAAAATTTATGATTTATTCATTCTTCACTGAATAAAAATCATACTAATAAAATAAAATTCACAAAATCTTCTGTGAATCATTCCAAATATATTTTTTAAAAAAGCATAAAAATTAAAAACAATTTAAAAAGAAGAACAAATTAAAAGAAGAAAAATCAAATCACATGCCATCCTTTTACATAACCATCAAATCGTAAGATAATATTAACAATTTAACAATTTAGATTCAAATACTACAAATACCTAAAAAAAAAAAAAACTAAAATACCACAAATACCCATAAAACAAATTAAAAAGCTAGGAAAAAAATATTAGAGATGCTGGAAATAATGGTTGTTCCTACTGGGATTTTGACTTAGCACATGCGATTCATTTGTGTCTTCACTTCTTACAAGTTATCACCAACCCTCTTAGCATAGTTTGTAGTAGAAAGGGTCTTTCTTACAAGAGTTGGAGTAGAAACATGACAAGAGAGATTTAGAGAAAGCAAAAGAATAGTAGGAGAGAGAGTGAAAGAGAAAACATTATTTGGGGAGAGGGAATGAGTTAAGAGGTGGCGTTGTTCGAGGGAGGGAAGAAGCTGAAAGTGAAAGAGGAAAAGAATAGATTTTAGGTTTTTAGTTTTAGTTTTTTTGTATTTTAAGGGTAAAAATGTAATTAAACTAATAAAATATATATTAAAATAAAAAAGCTCGAATAAGCTTACGAGCACTCGAGTCAAGTATTAAAATGCTCAAACTCAGCTTGTTCGATAAATTGAGTTACTCAAGCTTAAGCTAGGCTCGATAATAATCAAGTCGAATTCAAATTTTTTTATCGAACCCAAATAGCTTGCGAGCATAAGTGTATCATTTACACCCATAGTTGGAGTGTTATCTCAGGAACAAAGTTTAGGATTTTTGGCAAATGTTTAAAAATTAATGAAGATGGTTGTTTAAGGGTGACCATACAGATTGGTTTTAAGAAAAGAGGTTCAAAGTCCTGGTGACTCTTGGCAACTTATCATTAATTGACTTTTGGTGGAGGCATGATTATTTGTTTGTTCAATTACTTTGTCAAATTCTTTAAGGTTTTGAGGTGTATATATATATATATATATATATATAATTTTTGTTTCGGAGAGGGTATAACCCTTATAAAGGAGAAAATGGATTTTTATGTCTTCATAAAACCTTTTTAGCCAATAGACCATGAGGTGGAAGACAAAAGTTTTGTATACTTGTTATAAACTATGTTTTAACTCATTGTTAATGCTAGTTTTATCATTAGATTTATCCTTTTTAGATTTTTAATAAAATTTAATTTTGGCTGAGAAAAAAATTGTAAAGGTATAACAATATAATAGTAATTAAGGATAACTTTTTTTAAAAAATAAGTAATAACTTAATAATAAATTAGTGATTATTTAATAGTAAACCAATGTCGGTTTAATGGTAATTAATTGATAATAATAAATAATAAGTAACTTAGTTATAAATCAATAATAACTTAGTAAGAAATAATTGATAATTTAGTGAATCAATATTTAAAAATTTAAAAGTAAATCAACATAACTTATTAGTAAATTATCGATAACTTAATGTTAATCAATAATAATTTAATAGTAAATCATAGATAATTTAAAATAAAGTTGTGATAACTTGATAGTGAATCATGTAAAATTTAGTAGGAAATCAATAATAATTTTGTAGTAAATAATCAAAAATTAAGTAGTAAATCAATGATAATATAGTAGTAAATATATAGTAATATAATAGTAAATTATTGATAATTTAGTAATAAATTGATAATTTAATAGTAAACCACTAATAATGTAATAGTAAATTACTAATAATTTGTTTTAAATTAGTAAAATTTAATAGTAAATTAGTTAATAATTGACAAATTTATAATAAATCATCAATAAATTAGTTCTAAATTAGTTCTAACTTTATGATAAATCATCAATAACTTAGTAATAAATCATTAACAATTTAATGGTAAATTATTTATAACTTAATGGTAAATCATTCATAAATTAATAATAACTTATTGACAATTTAGTATTAAATTAGTGATAGCTTAGTAGTAAATCATTGACAATATAATGTTAAATCAATGATAACTTAATTATCTATCATTGATAACTCTTTTTATAATTGAAGTGTCCAGGATTGAACCTTGATTACCAATAGAAATGACGTCAAAACTTTCAATATGGGACTTAAAATAATCTTAACATGAATCTATTCAATAAAAAAATTTAGTAAAAACTTCTAAATTTGAATAAAATAATAATGTTATTATATAAAAAGAAAATGATCTCATATATTGTTACTAGACTTTTTAAACTCTATCTTTTATAGTTGTACATGTATAACAACATATCAGTAAATCAAGGATAGCTTAACAAAAAAAAAAGTGTTAACATAGTAATTAATCATTGATAATTTAATAATAAATTAGTGATAACTTAATAGTAAATTAGTGATAACTTAATAGTAAATCATATTCAATTTAATAGTAATCAATTGATAAACTTAGTAGTAAATCAATAATTATTTTGTAGTTAATTATTAAAAATTTAAAAGTAAATCAATATAACTTAGTTTAAATCATCAATAAATTAATAGTTAATTAGTGATAAATCTTTGATAAATTAATGGTTAATTACTGATAACATAATAATAAATCATGGATAATTTAATATAAATCATTGATAAATTAATAGTGAATAATGTATAATTTAGTAATAAATCTATGATAATTTTGTAATAAATAATTAAAAAATAAGTCATAAATCAATGATAACATAGTAGTAACTGCATTCGTAATATAATAATAAATCATTAATAATGTAGTAGTAAGTTATTAATAACTTAGTAATCAATCATTAATAATATAGTAGTAAACACTAATAACTTAGTTGTAAATTAGTAATAATTTAGTTGTAAATTAGTGATAATTTAGTAGTAAATTAATTAAAAATTGATAACTTTATAATAAATTATTGATAAATTAGTAGTAAATCAGTTATAACTTTATAATAAATCATTAGTAAGTTAGGAGTAAGTTATCATTAATTTAATAGTAAATTAATAATAATTTAGTAGTAAATAATTGATTATTTAATACTAAATTATTGATAATTTAATGTAAATTACTGGAAATATGGTAGTAAATTATTGATAATTTAATTGTTAATTATTGATAATTATTTTATACTTGAAGTTGTCATGAATTTAATCTTAATTACTAACAGAAACGAAGTTAGAACATTTATTCTAGGAAGTTATGATACACCTACAATGAATCCATTCAATAAAAAAATTTTAAATTTGAATGAAATAATAATTTTATTATATAAAAGGAAAATTAACTTTTATTAACATAGTACTCGAGTTTGCTGCTACAATCCATGGTTAGAAATATAATAGCACAAATTTTATTAATGATAATAAAAAAAATTAAACAAAGAGACTATCAAAATTTTATTAAAAATTATCAAAATTGTATGAATATTTACAAAAATTATATCATTAATTATCAAAC
Organism: Durio zibethinus; assembly: GCF_047325235.1. Taxonomy (NCBI): domain Eukaryota; kingdom Viridiplantae; phylum Streptophyta; class Magnoliopsida; order Malvales; family Malvaceae; genus Durio; species Durio zibethinus. The sequence continues at coordinate 9,569,438 of NC_143162.1, read as the reverse complement.
TAATATCGAAAGTTATTAAAATTGTATAAAAAATTACCAAATTTTTATCAAACTTTTGACAAAACTTATCAAAACATATACAAAGTTATCAAAATTAAAATTATACAAAATATCAAATTTTACTTATATTATATCAAAATAAAAATTAAATTATTAGATTTTATCATTATTATCATAGTATCCTAAAAAATTATTTATTAAATTGAATTTTTAAAAATAAAAATTACATGTATGTCACTCGTGTCACAAAACTAGTATATATATAATTAATAGTAATTCTTGAACCGGACCTCAACCTTCCAATCAAAACTTAAAATTCAGAAATTCCTCAAACCTAAGTTGTTGCAGGAAAATGCATGTTATTTGGTTTATCCACAAAATCTCCTTAAAAAGAGCACTTTTAGGCTTTAGCCTTTTCATCTTACTTTATATGCACGACTTGTCAAAGTGTTTAATGCATACAAATTTCCAACCTACCCTAGCTAGTGTTGGATTAAGATAAAAGTTAATGTTTTTCTCAGTCAAAGAAGAAATTTTATTAATTAAAACAAGCAATAAACAGATTGAAGTCCAAGGAGGATCAGGTGCCAACATAAGCACGAAAAGAATACAAAAATAGAACATAAGTATCAGAAAATATCAACACATTTACAGCCAAATAACAAACAGTTCATTTCTATCCACCCCACCTTTGCTAGTGAATCAGCAAAAGAATTAGCTTTTCTGTAGGAATGGATAAAATAAACATTTCCAATCTCTTCCCTAAATTGTCAACTATCAACTATTCATTCCATGACCTTGATTCAGAATTTCAAACCCGAGAAATATCATCTTTGAATCAGATTCAACAGTCAAAACATGATTTTTAACGGTAGAAGACATGGAGAGTACCTTTAAAGCAGTCGTTGGAGCCATTAGCTCCGCGTTAGTAGAATCCATAATTTGGACCCTGATCGCCCAATCAACATGTTGAGCCGCCCGACGTAATACGTGGGCGTCCAATCAACGAGTCACCTCAAAACAGGTCACCTGTCCACCGACCATCTACTATTATTTATCTACTGTTAATTACCCCTATCACACCACCGTGCGCATACCTCAAAGGTAAGAGAAGATCTAGGCACAGGCATTCTAACCCTTCCTCCAAAACCTTCAGCGTTTTTTATTGATATTAATTTGCACAGACAATGATATTAATTTTAATAAAATTAAAAATAACAATGGAGATGAAATTTATTATTATAATATTAAAGTAAAACCAATAATTATCGTAATAATTTTATATTCGTCCGACGAATTTAAAAACGAAATAAAAATATAACGAAGTCGTTACCAATCTTTTTTCGTTAGATGTGATTAGTCACCTATTAAAATTTATCTTTTTAATAAAATTAATTAAAATTTATTAAAAAGATAATTTTATAGTTTACAAAACAATCTGAGTTCGAGAGTCGGTTACATGTGAGAAAATATTAACACCCCCACAGCGTCCGTTTAAAAACGATGCCACTTAAATACGTACTATCCTATGATTTTAATAAAAACAGTTTTATTTTCGGTATTTGAAAAATAATTTTTTTTTCATTTATTGGGAATTGATTTTTATAATTACGTGCTCGAATTTTATTCGAGAAAAATAAATTAGAACCCTTTTATAGAAATAATTCTTAAAATGTTCAAGTACATTGGTAACATTAGAATAACCTTTTCTCACCTAGAGATTTCTTAGGCATCACTTCTCGGAATACCTTAGAATCTCATCCTTGGGGACTCAAATTTATTTTTCGTAAAAAACTATGTCATACATGCAATGCAGAATGTTACCTTATTGATGCACACATTTTATTTTTTTTAAAAAAAAATTTTATTAAATTTTATTATTATTTTCATTTAAAGAATGAAAAAAAAAGAGGAATTTTTATTATATTAAAGATTTTTTATAAATATTCCAATATACTAGTAATATTTAAAGAAATCTTCTCCCTAAGAATTTTTTAAAACATCTCTACTCGAAATACTTTTAGAATCTCATTATCGAATAAAATTTCTATTTTCTCATTTTTTATTACCTATTCTTAATTTATTAATTAGTTTTTATTTATTAGTTTATAAGAAAGAAAAAAAATTTTATTGTATTAAAATTTTTTTATAAATACTCTAATACACTGGTAGTATTTAAAAAAAATATCTTCTCACTTTGAGATTTCGTAGATATCACTACTCAGAGTACCTTTGAAATTCATCAAAGGATTAAAATTTCTTTTTTCTTATTTTTTATTATTTTATAAGATTTATTTTAAAAATAACAAAATTGTCACAAATTTTTACTATATATTTCATTATTTATTTTTATTTGTTAATATTATAAAACAAAAAAATTTTATTCTAGCAAATTTAAACATTTTAGCATGCATAAATATTAATAACAAAATTTAAAACAACAAAAATAATATTAAAAATTTTTTAAAAAATTCAAAAAAATTTATTTTTATTTGAATCAGATCAGTCAACGCTAATCTAGCGATTTGATCGCGTTTAACGACTCGAACCAATCTAGTTCGATTTGGGTGATTCGACGATTCAGCGCGATCTAGTTCGATTTGCGTGATTCAAAGGTTCAACACGGTCTAGTTCAATCTGGTTCGATTTATCTGGATTGGTCAGGGTCAAAGGGTGAGTCGGGTCAGTAAGTCGAGTGCGCGGACCCTGGGTCAGGTCACGGGTTGATGTGCGAATTCTCAGGGGCTTAAAATGACGTCGTTTTGAGGTTTTATTGAAATAGTGTCGTTTTTGGCTTTGGCAGTTTCTATAAAAGGCCTAATTTTTTTTTTTGTCATTTCCTCCCTTTTCAGAAAAAAAAACCTCTTTCCTTCCTTCTCAGCCTAAGTACAGAAGGAGTCGGCCTATCGAAGTCTGGTTACCATTGCCACCACTCCGACAGCCGTCGGTGGTCACCGATCGATCTTCGAAAAATACCCAAAAATTTCAAAACGTTCCACTCAACCCCCTATTGTTGGATTCGAACTCTTTTTCACCAAAAATAGTCCCAATCGATGTAGATTGGGGTTTAAAGTTTCGGGCTCCTTTTTTTTGTTTCTGCAGGTGTTACTTTGGTGCTGGGTTCCTCGTCGAATGGGGAAGACTGTGATTTTTGTTTGAATTTTATTTTTGGCAAGAATAATTTTTTATTATGATTTTTTAATTTTTTTTACAAGATCTCCTCCTCTTTTTCTTTTTTAGGTTCGACCAGGAGCTCTATTTATAAAACTTCGATCATGCCATGTGCCTGAGTGAGTGGCATAGGGCACGACATGGGGTGCAAGCACGAGCTCCTTACCTCTTTTATTTTTTTTTGTCTTATTCGATAGTTAAGAGTATAGATGGGGTGGATAAAATTTATAGTGTATGAGTGACCATGGGATGGGTGATCAGAGGGTAGGGTATGGTGGCCAATGGTGCCGGGCAAGGCACCACCGTTATCTCCCCTTTTTATTTTTTTATTTTTTTTGTTTTTTGTATTTTTGTATTTTTTTGGTATTTTTTGGTATTTTTGTATTTTTTTGTATTTTTAATTTAATAAAACAAAGAAAAAAAAAAGGTAGGCTAGGCTTAAAGAATAAAATGGGCTTCGGGCTCAATCGAAATCAGACTTTAGGTCCAATCGAATTGAAATCGACCTGAAGCCCAATTAAATTGAAATCAGGCTTGAAGCTCAGTTGAATTAAAATCGGGTATCAACCCAATAGCCCGAGAATTATTAATTAAAATTTAGACAAATTTGGTGTCTATAGTTGCCCCTTTTTGTGCATTGCTGGAATAGGACAAAGACAAAGATAACAATTTTGTTCGAAATCCAAAAGGATTTTTCTTTTTTTTTCTTTTTTTTTTGAACATAAACTACTTAGAAAGTTTTTCTCGTCAAATCGAAAATGCTCCTTTCACTTGAGGCTCGAAAATTTTTGAAAATTTAAAATTTGAAAGAGACTTTTCTCAGCAGAGGCTCAATAATTTTAAAATTTTATTTTGAAAAAGTTCCTTTAAGCAGAGGCTCAATAACGTTAAAAATCTCATCTAAAAAAAATACTTCTCAACAAAAGCTCAACAACTTTAAAAATTCTCATTTTGAAAAAGCTTCTCTTAGTAGAGGCTCAACAATTTTAAAAATCTTTATTTTGAAAAGCTCTTCTCAGCAGAGGCTCGACAATTTTAAAATTCTGTCTCGAAAAGACTTTTCTTAACAGAGACTTAACAACTTTAAAAATCTATCTTAAAAAGCTCTTCTCAACAGAGGCTTAACAACTTTAAAAATTCACATCTTGAAAAAGCTCCTCTCAGTAAAGGCTCAATAACTTTAAAATTCTATCTCGAAAAGGTTCCTCTTAGTAGAGGCTCAACAACTTTAAAAATCCATCTTGAAAAGCTCCTCTCAATAGAGGCTCAACAACTTTAAAAATTTTATCTCAAAAAGGCTTCTCTTACCAGAGACTCAACAACTTTAAAATTTATCTTGAAAAGCTCATCTCAGCATAGGCTTAACAACTTTAACAATTCTCATCTTGAAAAAGCTCATCTCAGTAAAGGCTTAACAACTTTAAAATTTCATCCGAAAAAGCTCTTTTAAGCAGAGGTTCAACAACTTTAAAAATTTTGTCTCGAAAAAGCTCATCTCAGCAGAGGCTCAACAACTTTAAAAATTCTCATCTTAAAAAAACTTCTCTTAGCAGAAGCTCAACAACTTTAAAAAATTCATCTAAAAAAGCTCCTCTAAGTAAAAGCTCAATAACTTTAAAACTTTGATATGTTTTCCAAACTGAATTTTTATTTTGAACAAGTAAATTTCTCTCTTTTGAAATCTTCTATTTGATTATTATCTTCATCCGAATATCAAAATCTTATTTTTCATTAGAAAATAGAAAGTCTCTATCCTTATTATAATTGCTCATGGATGCATGTACTGAGTGCTCTAAATGCAATGCATGTAATGCAATCAAAATTATTCATTGTAGTAAAAAACGTCTCGAAATCTCTCACTTTTTGGTTTCTTTTATCAGAATTCTTCATAAATTGCCATATGACCAATCTGTTCTTAACGTTTGACCACTGTATTCTTTCTTAACAATATTTCTCTTCTTTAAAAGTCTGTAACATCAATGTCTTGCCATGTTTTTTCTCATCTTTTTTCATCTGCCTTTGTCAACTTTTAGAAAAGTAATGTTGAGATCTTTCATGTTTGTATTTCTTTTCATCATTTTAAGTTCAAGACAAACAAAATGCAATCATACATTTTTTTTCATTTGTACGGTGAAAAAATATCAAATAAGAATAAAAGAATGAATATACATTGTTTCCAAAAAAAAGATAGCATATTTCATTAAATGGTGAAGTGTTTGAGTCAAAACAAAGGTGCCCGAATAATGATCATAAGATAATCATGAACAAAATATTCTCAAGTTTTTTTTTTTAAAACTAAATCAAATGACTTTCTTGATCCTTCAGAATTTGTCAAACTACATTTGCCCCTGTGTTGTGGGATGATGCTTCTCATTCGTATCCAAGCCGCCTTTTTAGGTTTTCAACTTATATACATTATTCTTTTTCACTTTTTATTTTTATTTTTATTTCTTTTTTTAAGTAAAATATTTCTTTACAGCATCTGAATTTATCAGAATAGATAAATTACCTCCATCCATCTCTATTAAAATTAATGCCCTTTCAGATAATGCCTTTTTCACCACGTACGGGCCCTTTCAATTTGGTGTCCATTTTCTTCGATTGTCATGTTGATTTGGAAGGATCTTTTTCAACACTAAGTCTCCTTCCCTAAAGCAACAAGGATGAATTTTCTTTTCATGTGCTCTCATTATCCTCTTTTAATGTAATTGACTATGATAAAGTGTTGTAAGTCTTTTTTTTTCAATGAGGTTCAACTGCTCCTAGCAATTTTGAACCCATTTTACTTCTTCTAACTCTACCTTCATTAGGACTCTCAGTAAGAGAATTTTCACTTCGATCGGTAGCATAACTTCCATTCCATATATCAAAGAGAACGAGGTGGTTTCAGTAGATGTTCAGACCATTGTTCTATAAGAATGCAAAGTAAAAGGTAACTTTTCATACCAATCTTTGTAAGTATCAGTCATTTTCTCTAAGATTCTTTTGATATTCTTATTTGTAGCCTCTACTACCCCATTCATCTTTGGACGATATGGTACTAAATTACAATGATGGATCTTGAATTGTATGCATACTTCATTTATCATTTTACTATTTAAGATTTTGGCATTATCAGAAATAATCATTTTTGAAAGCCTATATCTGTATATTATCTATTTTTTTATGAACTTACATACCATCGATCAGGTCACACTAGCATATGATGCAGCTTTTACCCATTTGATGAAGTAATCAATCATCACAAATATGAATCTATGCCCATTCAAAGCTTTTGGAATAATGAGATTGATGACATCCATGCCTCACATAGAGAATGGCCATGGAGGAGTCAAAATGTGTAATGTTGTTAGAAAAGTGTGGATCTTGTTAGCATAGATCTGACACTCATGGTATTTTTTAGCATAATTAATACAGTCACTCTCCATTGTCAACCAATAGTAATCAGCCCTCATAATTTGCCTAGCCATCATACGACCATTTGTATGTATCCCATAAACTCCATCATGAACTTTTTCAATAATCCTCTTCACTTCAGCTGTATTCACACATCTTAAAAGTACTTGATCTCGACCCCTTTTATAAAAGATATCTCCATCAAAAAAGAAACTCATAGCCAACCTTCTAATAGTCCTCTTATCATTTTTTATTGCATGTTCTGGGTATTACTGGCTTTTAATGTATTATATAATGTCATGATACCATGGCTTCCCATCGACTTTTCTTTGACACCTGAATAATGTGCTGGTTCATCCTTCACATCCAGCTTGATGGGTTAGATTTTAGTATTTGCATATATTTTAATCATTACAGCTAGAATAGCTAGTGCATTAGCAATTTGGTTTTTCTCTCTAGGCAGATGCTTAAACTGAACTTTTTTGAATTGCTTGATCAAATTAAAGATGTACTTATAATACTGTATCAACTTAGAATCTCCCGTTTCCTACTCTCCTTGTAATTGATAAATGACTAGAGCTGAATCTCCAAACACATCCAACACTTTGATATTTTTTTCAATCGCTGCTTGTAGACCCATAACACAAGCATCATATTCAACTACATTATTTGTGTAATTAAAATTTAACCTAGATGTAATTGGATAATATTGTTCATTGAGAGATATTAAAATTACCCTAATACTATGGCTTAAAGCATTAATGGCTCCATCAAAATAAATCATCTAAAACTTTTCAATAGGTTTATTTTCTTCAATGACCATCACATCTTCATTAAAAAAATCCAGTTTCATTGGCTCATAATCTTCGATTGTATAATCGATAAGAAACTCGACTATCGTACTTCTTTTAATAGCCTTTTGAGTCACATAAATAATATTATATTCTGAAAGTATAACTTGCCATCGTGCTATCTTTTCAGTTAATGAAGGCTTCTTGAAGATGTATTTAATAGGATCCAACTTTGCTATAAGTCAAGTAGTGTGATAAAAACATGTATTGTCAGAGTCTTCTAGTTGTTCAAGTCAATGCACAACACATCTTCTCTAATGGTGAATATACAACACATCTTCTCTAATGGTGAATACTTAGACTCATAATTAGTGAATTTTTTGCTCAAGTAGTAAATTGCTCGTTCTTTCCTATCAGTTTCATCTTTTTACCCCAGCACACATCCTGTTGAATTTTCATGCACTATTAAGTACAAAATCAAAGGTTTTCCCAAGATTCACAGCACCAACACAAGTGGATTTGACAAATATTCTTTGATTTTATCAAAAGCTTCTTAGCATTCATCATTCCATTCTTTTGGATCATATTTTCTAAGAAGCTTAAAAATAAAATCGTATTTGTAGGTGAGTTGAAAGATGAAATGAGCAATATAGTTCAATTTCCCTATGAAAACCTCATACTTCTTTTGGGGTACGAGGAAGAGATAAGTTTTGGATGGTATGTATCTTATCCAGGTCCATTTCAATTCTTCTTTCACTGACCACAAAGTCCAATATTTTTTTTGATTTGGCATCAAATGTACATTTAACAGGATTCAACTTAAACTGAAATTTTCTCAACCTGTCAAACAATTTTTTAAGGTTGACTACATGATCTTTTCCTTCATAAGATTTTACGATCATATCATCCACATATACCTCTATTTTTTTATGCATCATGTTATGAAAGAGAGTCACCATTACTCTTTGATAAGTGGCACCAGTATTTTTCAACCCAAAAGGTATGACATTGTAACAGAATATCCCCCATATGATCACAAATGTAATTTTCTCTATATCCTCTCGAGCCATCTTGATTTGATTGTAGCCTGAGAAGCCATCCATAAAGAAAAATATGGAATGCGTAGCAATATTAACCATTAAAGTATCCATGTGAGGTAGAAAAAAATTATCTTAAATGCTTGCCCTATTTAGATCTCGATAATCGACACACATTCTCACTTTTTCATCCTTCTTGAGAATTGGTACTATGCTGGCTACCCATTCAGGATATTTTACCACATCCAAAAATCCAGCATCAAATTGCTTCTTCACTTTCTCTTTAATTTTCAGTAGCATCTCCGGTTTCATGTGCCTTTGTTTTTGTTGTACTGACTTACATTCTGGTTTTAAAGGTAACTTATGCTCTACAATATCAGTGTTGAGTTTTGACATATCCTGGTAAGTCCACGTGAACATATCCATATATTCTCAGAGCAACTCTTTTAACTTTTACCTTTTAGCTGGTAAAAGGGATGTACCAACTTTGACCTCTCTTATGTTTTCATCATCTCCTAAATTCACTAATTCGATAATTTTCTGGTGGGGCTCTATTGGCTTATTTTCATGTTCTATTAATTTTAGTAAATCAAGATGTAGTGTATAATTATCTAAATCTTTTTTATTATCAAGTTCGTCAATATGAATTAAGTTCTCAAAATTGAAAATGAGATTATTGTCATGATTATTCTTGTGTTCATTATTTGAGATCCTGCAAAGGGTAAGATGAAGAGAATGTTGGCACATGAAAATGGAATGACAAGAAAATGATAAAAATAAAAAATGAAAAGCAAAATGAAGATGAAAATAATAAAAGAAATATGGATGCATCTTTTAAGTCTTTTATTAAAATGACAAACATAAAGACACCATAAAAGATCACCTAATGCTCATAAAAGTAATTAGGGATTTAAAGTTTCATAATATATTACTTTTCAAAAGTTTTAAAGATAACAGGTAGCTTTATGACTCTCCAGTTATTTAGCTCAACATCTGAAGGACAAGGGAGCACAAACAGCTCTTCATCTCGACTCTTCTTTTCTCTATCATCCACCATTTGAATGGCCAGCTCTTAAAATTTTTCCATGAATTTTGCACTTAGGGCTCCAGGCAAATTTGGGTAAATATATCCTCTCGAACGAAAAAAAATCATAGAGGTATAGAATGATCATAGGTTTTGACTCCGGTCGTATCCCTTAAGATTAGCTATTCTCTTATCTTTTTTCTCATTCACCATTTTCATTATGTCCCTTCTTATTGGCTTATATCCTAAGCTAAATTTATCTTTCTTGTCATATACTGTTAGTGGCTTTATGATTCCTTGTAAATCTTTTCCTAGTCCAGTTTCAGGTTGCCATCCCATCTTGGTAAGCTGTTTGACAACAATTTTAGTTGTCGTAGATAAGTGTAGTGAATATAATTTAAATCTTTCAGCCACATATATTGCATTGGCAATCTCGAATGACCTATAAAAGTATTTTAATGCTTTATCTATTGATTCCATATAAGGAGTATTTATTGATTGAGTTACCAATAAATATTTTTCTCTTATCATACATGTTAGCTTTCTTTCAATAATGAATTTAACTTTTTGATATAATGAGAATGGAACAGCACCTGCCATATGGATTCACGGCCTATCTAATAAGCAATTGTATGAAAGAGAGATGCCCATAGCTTGAAATTTCATGTTGAAAGTGCACAGGCCAATTTGTAATGGCATTTCTATGTCTTCTAGTACCTTTCTTCAGGTTTATCATATGACTAGGTTTCATATAAGATCCATCAACAGAGAGTTTCGCAAGAATAATCACAGGTATAACATTGATGGATAGGCTATTATCAATCAAAACCTTAGACATTATATGACTTTTACATTTAATAGTAATGTGGAAAGCCTTGGTACTTTCTCGACCTTCATGAGGAATCTCTTCATCACTGAAAGAGATATAATTTAAAATTATTAGATTGCCTACAAGTTGTTCTATGTACTCAACAGATATATTATGAGATACATATACTTGATTGAGCACTTTCAGAAAAGCATTACGGTGTGACTCTAAGCTTAGCAATAATGACAATAGCAAAATTCTAGTTTGTATCTTGTTTAACTATTCTATCATGCTATACTCGCTATATTTTATTAACTTTAAAAATTCACAAGCTTCACTCTCAGAGACTGGCTTCTGACTGTTCTTTTTTTGGGGCTGTGACAGGATTACTCTAACATTTTTTTTCTTCTCCTACCTTGGCTTTTTTTTTTGGCTTTTTCTAAAGCTTTTAGAGTATAACATCTTTCACTTCAAGTTATACCTCTTACGTCTATTATGTTCGTAGTATTTGGATTAACTACGACATCACAATCATATTTTTATGGTACTGCTTTGTCACTCTGGTATAAAAAAGGGCTAGAAATTTTAATTATCACTATTGGTCGAGAAATGGGTTTTTCTGGCGTTGATGTTGACTTCTCATCATAATAAATTGTTACTGGTCTACGCATAAACTTTTTCTTTGAATCAATGGTAGACACTTCAGCTTTCACCAACTCTTCTCTTTTTTTGTAAAACTCTATCCATCCCATATCCATCAACTTTTACAACTCTTGATAAAATTGGTGATAATTCTTGATAAAATGTCCCAAAGCACCTATGTGATAATTACAGCTCTCAGTTGAGTTAATCGCTTTAGAGTAATTTTGAAGTTCTATTGACTTTAACTTTAACTAAGACTTCAGACACCTTAGCCATTGGAGTTTTAACTTCATCTATTTTTTTCTTTATGTGGCTTCTTTGCCTATCAATTAAGGCATTTATTGATGGTCTGGTATGATTTGATAGAGGATTTCCATTAACATTTGGAGTCTCTTGTTGGTTGATGTCAAAGTTTAACACCCTTTCATTAATTAACCCCTACACTTTACGCTTTAAAGCAGTACAATTCTTAGTGAAATGACCTGGATTCCCATAGTGATAATCACAACACGCATTAGGGTCATATCATTTGGAAAATGAAGGTTTTAAAGGTTTTACAATAACAGGAGCAATTAGATATTTCTCAACAAGTCGAGGATACAAATCTGTGTATGTCATGAGAATATGATCGAAAGTTTTTCTTGGGTATTTCTTGAAGCTCTCGAACTACTATTAGGACTAGATCTTCATTTTGGTCTTGTAGGTACAACAAGACGATTGTAGGTGGATGTTCGAAAGGATGATTGAAAATGGGATGGATAAGCCAGTATGATTGATATGGATGAGGGATAGATGTAATATTGTTCATAAAATTATAATAGGTCTGGTAGACTGCTGCAAGGTAGGGAGTGAAAACTCTAAACTGTTGCCCTACATAGTTCACCGCTTGAACTTTATTTTCTTTCTTTTTGAAAGCTTCACCTTTCTTCGCTCCATTCATCATTCCTGTATCAAGCGTGCCATTTTTTATGACACTTTCGATAATCTCAATCAATATCACTATATCTGTAAAGTTCTTAGTTGTATTACCTATCAATCTCTCATAGTATGATACTTTTAGAGTGTTAACAAATAAGACAATTATCTCTTTCTCGGTGAGAGGAGGTTAAACTTATGTAGCCATATCTCTCCATCTTTGTGCATATTCTTTGAAGCTTTCAGTTACTTTTTTTTCATACCTTGTAAAGATAGACAATCTAGAGCTAGATCCCGAACATACTAATATTGTGTAAGAAATATCTTTGTGAGCTCTTGCCAAGAATGAATATGAGTCCTGTCTAATTGAATATCCCATCTGACTGTAGATCCCGTAGGGTTATCTTAAAATATGTGCATTAATAACTTCTCATCACGTGTGCTACTATCTTACAATAATATATGATGATATGAGTTATTGGGCATTTCATGCCATCATATTTTTTAAATTCAATGACCTTAAATTTTAGTGAAATGATCACATCTGGGACTAAACAAAGTTTAGCTACATCTATGGAGCCATAAAAATTCATTCCTTCTATGGCCTTAAACCTTTCTTCCAATAACTTTATCTTCTCTCGGGCACTGGTATCTTCTAATTTTTCAAGTGTCTTTATTTCTAGCTTTTCTCTTTCATTGGAATCATCCAAATTAGGAACTAACATTAGCTCAGGTGGTTTTTCTATCATAATGGGATTAACAAAATTTTGAAATTATCCTGGAGTAGGTGTGGATGTCAATCTTGGATAAGGATTAGGATATTCACCGGAAGTAAAAATTTGTATTCTAGTTCCTTGAGAAAGTTAGGTCGATCATGGCTCAAACCCTAGAGGATAGATAAGATCTACCATATATGACGATTGCTCTTGAAAGCTAGGATTTTCTCCCACTATTTTTCTTTTATCAAGTTTTCTGAGCATATCCATTATTGTACTGAGATTTTCTCTTAGTTCTTCTTGAACTTTCTCGATTCTCTCAAATCGACTGACCTATTCTTGCTTCATGATTCTTGTTTAAGTCTTAGTATTGTATGAATGACGAGTAAGTTGGATCAAAATTTTTTATGGATAAGCTATTCTTGAACCTTTATTACCACAAAGTTTTTGAAAAAGAAAAAGAGAAAAAAATCAAAATGCTATATGTCAAAAATTTTATTTTTTTCACTTATTTTATGAAAATGATGTACATGATACATGAATGCAAATGAAAGATATTTGCTCTTGGATGAATTTCAACACTAGAAATTTTTATTGATTCCATACAACTTTTATTACATGAGATTTATCATCCTAGAATTATATCTATAGAAGCATTTGACTTGTTCATAATGATCTTTTACCTCGTCTAAAAAGTTCACTAGACACTGTCCATATTCTCTTATGGGATTGACTTTTCTTTTTAATGCTTCTACCTTTTTAACCATCTCCCATGCTTTTTTCACTGCCTTGCAAACTTGATTAGTCAGATGCTCTATGTACTATTACCTTCTTAAGCTTTCTGCTTTTCATCTTATACGAGCATCCCTTTTTGAATCATATGTGAAGATCCAATCTTTTTTCCTTCTATGTCACTTATCTATTATTGCTGAAATATGGCTCTTATGGTCTTGCAGTTGCATCTCTAACCCTTGGATCACCTGGTGAAGTGACTCTTTTTCATTCAGTACTTTAAAGTGCTTTCTTCTCTCTTTTGCGAGCATAACTTTCAACCTTTCCTTTTCTTTTTGGCATTCCACCAATCTTACTGAGGTTGTAAATTATAACCCTTTTCAATTTTGACATTCTTGAGAAATTATGGTGGTTTCCTCTTGTTTTTCTTGAGCTTTGCCCTTCCATTAGTTCATTTCCTCTCGAAGCTCATCCATTTTATGTTGCTGACTAAGGTAAGACTTGGTGACTTTTTCAGTTTTGAATTGAACTCATAACCTCTTATTTTTTTGATGCAAATCTTTTAAATATTATTGGCCACATCTCGTTCTTTTATGATCTTTGTCAATATGCTCTCTTGTATTTTTGCTTCATATTTCAACTGTCCTACCTTCTCGTGAAGTCTCAGATTTTTTTTTCTTATTTCTTTTTTTTTAGCTTCTAATTCTTTTTTGATAAGCTCAACTTCTGATAATTACACCTCTTCTAAAATATTAACTGATTGATATGAGCTGTCATTAAGAGGTAGTATTACATCTCTAAGCCACTTTACCTTCCAAATTTGATAATCATGGGTGACTTTATCGATGAAAGGCCCTAACTTCATTCTTCGTGTTTTCTTCCATGCTTGGATCAACTGCTCTGAAGTTTTTGATGGATTCGGTTGCCCATAAATGAATTCTACTTAGACCAAGCTATGAGTGGCAGGAACAAACTGCTTTGCCCCAAATTGCCTAAACACCATTAATGGAGCATAACTTACAATGCCCTATAGCCCTAACAGCGGTATCCACAGCCTGTTTCCTCCACGATACAATAAGGGCACCTGAGGCATCCAAGGTACCATCCATTCAATTTTATCCTCGGTAAGCCTTCACAAGAATAAAATCCACTCTTCTTTGGTCTTCAATGTCAGTCATTGACTTTTATAGAACTCTTCAATTGGTGTTTAATTTCGAAGATACGACTTTGAGAAAGCACTCTTCTCGCACTTGAAATGACTTCTAATCCACACAATATAATAGCGATGCACATCCTATAAACTGTCTTTTTTCATTTCGTCGATAGAAATTCAATAACTTGATGGTTTCAGCTATGACGGCTACAGTGTGATTAATTGCTTAGGTTTCAATTTGCTCAAAAAAGTCTACCACAATTATCTCAATGTAACCCAAAGTCTTCGAAAAGATTACCATACCACACAATGCTAGAGCAAACATAGCCATACCTTGATCATCATTTAAATGCCCCTGAATGAAGTTTTGAAGAAAGTCTTAATGGACATCGAGATGTTCACCTCTAGGCTTCGTAAAAGAATCAATGGTTCTACTTTAACCACATAAGCTTGGCCAACTTTTTATGATAACTTAATTTTGACTTTTGGGTAAATATTTTATCTAAACTCTGTAGTTCTATCCCAAGCAAAATCGAATACTCCTCAATAGTTGGCACTAAAGCCTCTTGATTAAAAGTGAAACATCTATAGGATGGATCCCAAAATTGTATAGCTACCTTGATTAATTGTTCATCAATCACTATCGAAATGAGAGATGCAATATGTCCGTACTTCTTGCAAAAGTTTTCTTTTTTTTCTTTATTTAACTGACCTCGTATGATGGCTAAGTCTTTTAAATAATTTTGTGTGAGATCTAAATGTACTTTTTTCAGTAATTTAGACACATAACTAGTAGGCAAACAATCTTCACTCTTTGTTGGGCTTCTTTTAACTAAACATATACTTTATTATATGGCTCACATGAGCACTAACTGAGGATGAGTAAATCTGTAGTTCTATGGGATCCATGAAAGCTTTTTGAGAGAAATATGTCTTAGAGCAAATATCTCGATGTATAATTGTATGATATGATTAATGCAAAAATAAAATAAAATTGAGTTAGTGTAAGGATGCGATTTGAGAAAAAAACATTTTTTTGAGTTTTGAGATTTTTTTTTGTTTTGTTTTGTTTTGTATTACACAACTTTTATTCTTAGGTATTTCTTACAATAAGGTGAAGAGGCTCTACCTACGGCTGGTTTCCTAAGCTTATTACATGCTGGGTTTGGATTGACACATGTCTAAAGGTTCCCAAATTATTCCTCACTATCGTCCACGTTTGACTAGTAATATATTTCATTATTTATTTTTATTTGTTAATATTATAAAACAAAAAAAATTTATTCTAGCAAATTTAAACATTTTAGCATGCATAAATATTAATAAAAAAATTTAAAATAACAAAAATGATATTTAAAAAAATCAAAAAATTTTAAAAATTTTTTTTTTACCTAAATCAGACCAGTCAACGATCCGGTCAACGTCAATTTATCGGTCTGATCGCGTTTAGTAGTTCGGCACAATCTAGTTCGATTTGGGTGATTAAGCAGTTCAACGTAGTCTGGTTCGGTTTGGTCCGATTTATCTAGATTGATCAGGGTTAAATGGTGTGTCGGGTCAGCAGGTCGGGTGCACGGACCTCGAATCTGATCACGGGTTGACGCGCAAATCCTTAGAGGCTTAAAACGACATCGTTTTATTAAAATGACATCGTTTTAGCTTTGGCAATTTCTATAAAAGGCCTAAAAAATTTTTTTTGTCATTTCCTCCCTTTTCAAAAAAAAAAAAAAACTTATTTTCCTTCTCAACCTAAGCACAAAGGGGGTCGGCTGGTTGGAGTCCAATCACCGTCACCGACCAGTAGTTAAAAAATACCAAAAAACACCAAAACGTTTCATTCAACCCTCTCTTGTCGAATTTGAACTCTTTTTCACCAAAAATAGTCCCGATCGACATAGATTGGGGTTTAAAGTTTTGGTCTCCCCTTTTTTTTAAACTAAAACTAACTTTTTTTTTTGTTTCTGCAGGTGTTGCTTTGGCACTGGGTTCCTCACCAAATGGCGAAGGCTATGATTTTTGTTTGAATTTTTTTTTAGCAAGAAGAATTTTTTATTCTGGAAACTCTTTTTTTTTTTTTTTACTTTTTTTTTGTAGGATCTCTTCCTCTTCTCTCTTTTTAGGTTTGGCCAAGAGTTCTATTTATAGAGCTTTGGTCGTGCCCTGTGCCTGAGTAAGTGGCACAAGGCATGATATAGGGTACAAGCACGAGCTCCTTGCCTTTTTTATTTCTTCTGTCTTATTCGATAGTTAGGAGTATAGATGGGGTGGATAAAGTTTGCAAGGTATGAGTGACCATGAGATGGGTGATTAGAGGGTAGGGTACGGTGGCCAGTGGTGCTGGGTAAGGCACCACTGCCATCCTCCTTTTTGTTTTTTTTGTATTTGTTTGGTATTTTATATTTTGGTATTTTTTTATATTTTATATTTTATATTTTGTATTTTATATTTTTGTATTTTTATATTTTTAATTTAATAAAACAAAGAAAATAAAAGGCAGGTTGAACTTAAAGAATAAAATGGGCTTCAGGCCCAATCGAAATCAAACTTTAGGCCCAGTCGAATTGAAATCGGACTTAAAGTTCAATTAAATTGAAATCGGACCTGAAGCTCAGTTGAATTGAAATTGGGTATCAACCCGATAGCTTGAGAATTATTAATTAAAATTCACACAAATTTAATATCTACAATAATAAAATTTATATTTGGATTCAAAAGAGCGATGAGACGAAATGAATTATATTGAAAAAAATATCATTAAAGATATTTAATTAAAATTTATATAATAATAAAAATTTTAAATTATTTAATATTTATAAAATTAATTAATAATTAAAAAATTATTTTTATGATAAATAATAAAAAATAATATATCAAATAATAAATTTATTGTATTAAATTAAAAAATTATTTTTAAAAATTTTAAATAAAAAAAAATATATAATTAAATGATAGGATATTTTTATATTTATAATAAAAATTAAGGGGCAAAAAAGAGAAAAACAAAATAAATGAATCTCTAGTGAAGCACTGGACCAACAATGATCACTGAAAAATCTGCATCAATCGCACCGCCTGAATAAATCAAATGCAAAATTATATACTATACGATACGGTTTGCATGATCTCCCATAACAATCCCACCCCGATTAAATCCAAATGTAGCCATAATCTCTTTCACTTGTCTGATTTGAGTGCAGAGCGCACTTCAAAATTCCAGCTTCAATGCTTCTTAATCGTACTTTCCCTTTCAAGTCTTCCCAACCTTCTAATTACCAGTCAACTAAACTCTACCTCACCCTTACCCCATCAATACATAATGTCAAGAGGCATGTGAAATAATTCAAGGATAACTCCTGAAGAATTTCTAAGAACGCCATCACATCCGGCCTGTCCAGATTTACCTTAAGTTGACCCATCAACATTAAACTTCAAAGCCACATTCACCACTATTAAGGCATAGTATCTGCTATCGACGCATATTCTAATCTCTCATGCCAGCATACCTATGTGGCTATATATGCAGCTTATCCCTTAAAATAAGGCATCCCTTTTGGTATTTTGTCCTCTCCGATCATGTTGAGATTACAATTTCAACTTTGCCACCTTTAGCTATAATGTCAATCAATCATCATCAATTTCGGTAAAGAAACAGAACACATTTATAATTAACCTTAGCACAAGTCAAGTTACCTAATATATAATCTATGTTTTGGCTGGTCACTTTTATGGTTTGAAAAAAGGGGTTATGTACAAAAGTGTTCATAGACAAAAACCAAATAAAGTCAAATCCGTGGGCATAGTATATCATCCTGTCTTTCGACATGTCTGGTTCTGAATCTAATATATACTAGTAATATATTTAGATTTTGAATAACTGGTAGAAATGGAGTTTATTTTTGTCGTGAAACCTGAAATTTAACAGGAGTAATGTGTGAAACAATGTGCATGATGTATAATAATATCACGTGATAACAGTTCGTACGTGGTTTTATTGATGCATGAGGAACACTTTTATTGGATTTTGTTCATTCTTTCTTTCCCACGGGAGTCCTTCCAATCAATCAAGCTACTGTTATCTCTAAGCTGGCCTCGCCATGAAGGATCAATTTTGTTAAATTTCCTTAACAGTAACAAGCGAATATATAGTACAAAGCTTTCAAACCCCCTGTCTATAATGGTGAGGGAGCCAAATCTATGAATTTTGATCAGTAGTAGCAGCTAGCTTAAGACTTAAGAGTAAACAATAATGTTTTGTTCCTTTTCGCTGGCATTGTTTTCATCTGCAACTATAATTAATTTGTTGAATACTGATGATGTTTAAAAGAGGGGTAAGGAAGAAAAGCTACCTTTATTTTGTTGATAATTTTATTCGATCAGAAATAAATTGTATGCCCAGTATATATTTTCCTTCTTCTCATATAGAACAAAAGAGATTTTTTCCCACATTTCATTGTCCCAATGTTTTTTGCAATTAAAATTACTATATTCTCTATTTTTTTGTTGCTCATAAATCCATCTTTTTCATGTATAGGATAAATACAAGTACTATATCAAGATATATATGTATATATATATATATATATAGAAATGTAGGGAATAAGCACGTTAATTAATTTTACCTATATTCAATAGGAATTTGAATTTTTATCAAAATAGAAACGAGAATTAATATTATATAGTGAGAATAAAAATGGATATGATTTTAAATTTTTATAAGATATGAGAATGAAAATAGATAATTAATTAGCACTCGTCTATACTTATACTCTACATATATATTTATATATTTATTAAATAAAATTTGTATTAAATAATATAAATTATTAATTTAGATTATTAGAATTAATATATTTTTATTTAAAAAATATATATTAATATATTTATAAAAAATTACATAAATATACAAGATAAAAATAAAAAATAAAAAAATAAACTTTGGCTTTTATTTTTTAAAAATTATAGGTACATGAATTACCCATGTATCTATTAAATACTTATAAAGATAGATATATGAATACATTTAAAATATCCATAAGATATAAATACAATAACAAATAAATATAAAAATTCAAAAAATACTTTACCCACCCCATTTCATTAATAAAGAAATAATCACACAGTTGAGACAGAGGAATCCCAGGCTATTTGCCACATACTAATAAATAAATACTACTTTCTTTGGGACTAAAATTAGGGTAATTAAACCTCATCCTTAAAATATTATTTTCATAAAAATGGTGCGCCAAAAGCATCTGATTTCATGTGTTGCAGCTGCTTGGCCTGCACATATACCGGAAACTTTGGACCTTTGTTTTGGATAAGGAAAGCAACCCACGATCCACACATCCTGTTACACGAATGAGGAATCCTACCACCGCACATTGGGCTCCACCCGAGCCCCTCTTCTTATAACAGGACAAGGTTCCTCCTCTCCCCACTGTCATCATTATTCTTTTTTATTATTATCATTATCAATGGCGAATAAATTTAATACTATTAATTATTTAATTATGCATATCACGTATACACTATTACTAACAATACAAAATCTTCTCTTTTCCATTTAAAAAACAATTCTTCTTTTTCATTTGTTTTTTCTTGTTGGTAACTTTTGTTAGTCTCATTAAAAAAAAAATACATAAAAATCAAAACTTATAAAAAAGATCTTTTCCTTATTCATTTTTTTAACCTTTAAACTCTGATTATTTTCAAATGTATTATTTATAATTTAAAGCAACATATTTTGTCATTAGATTTATCTGATGCGTAATATTTTTATTAAATAAATTAAATATATAAACAGTGATTAAAAAAAGTTAAAGCAATGTATTTGATTAAGAGTTGAATTAAGGATCAAATAATGAATTAGATCATTAATAGATTATATAAATTTAAAAACATTTAACATGCTTATTAAAGAAATTAAAAATTTAGTTAAAGGTTTTCATAAAATAATCGCAAGTATTGTGACATTTTTAGTTGTTGATACACATAAAGCTTTCGTCCATGAAAGACATGAATCATAATTTAAATAATTACCACATTGTCGAGTCGTGATTATGGAAAGGACTAATGGAATTTAAAATGATTTTTTGTTTTTACGATTACAAAAAGTGGGGTCGGAAAAAAAGTATAAAAAAAAAATTAAAAAAAAAAAAGAAGAGGAAAATGCGGATGCGTTGGTGTATTATTTTTTTTGCCCTATAAATAAAGGAAGAAGCCTAGTTAGCACGGACTAAAACAGAGCTGCTGCTTTCTTTCTCTCTGTCTCTCTCTCTGTTCTCTTCGTTTGCCAAAAACTGTTGAGTTTCAGTAGGTTTTCCGGTCTTTCATTTAACTCAGTTTTCTTTATTTGGCTGTAGATTTGGACAGGAAGTGAAAGAACGTGAGAGAAAAACAAGATTCTTGAGAGTTCTAGATGGACACGTACACTGTTCATCTTGCGATGGCGGCTCTAGTTGGAGCTTCGCTGGTGGCCGTGTCGGCGTATTATATGCACAGGAAAACCCTAAGTCAGTTGCTGGAGTTCGCCAAGACGGTGGAGAGGGAGAAAGAGAGAGAGGGTGTTCCGGAGAGAGAGTCGCCGCAGCACTCCAAGAAACGGCATGGCCACCATCCGCGCCGGAAGGGGAACGGATATTACCGCCGTGGCTCGGCGTCTTTGCCGGATGTTACTGTGATATCCTGCGGGATTGATGGTGAAGAGAAACGCAACGGTCCCATCCATGTTGACGAGATTCCCCCCGGCTTGCCGAGGCTCCATACGCTGCCTGAAGGTGAACTTGGGATTTGAAATCAAGAGTTTTGATGTGTTATTGAACAATTTAAGTGTAAAGTAATAGTTTGCTGCTTTGTTAAATAAAATTTTGCACATTGCCTAATTTTCGTCTGGGAAACCTGTTTTCTTGTTCTATGAAAATGAACTGGAATTTATTTTCAGATTAATGCGACAAAAGTTGCCGACTTTTGTTACCTTTGGTGAAGGAAAAAGGGGAAATAGACTTACAAAAGAAATTACTCCAATTTGAAACTTAGAGGCAAGAGTTAGATTACTTTTTGTACCGAAGTACTTCAAGGGAAGATCAGCCTTGTTTTCTAGATATTCTGACTCGAAATTTTGCTGACCTGCCAGAACATGAAGTTTGTAGGCGATCATGATATGTGAAGATCGATAATCAATTGAAAAAAAAATGAAATAAAAAACAATTGAGTGATATTTTTTTGTCCTTTAAGATTTTTGGTTGCATCTCTTTACGACTTTAAAGCAACTTTCAGTCTTTCACTCCTGAGAAAGTTCCAGTTTTAGGGTAGGAAAGAATAAGATTTATCTCGGTTTTTTTTTTTTTTTTCTTTTCTTAGTATTCTCTTTATTCTTTTTCCTTTTTACATTTTGTTGCATCAATGTGATTTCTGATTAGATATAGTAATTATTTGGGTTCAGGGAAGTCTGGTAGCCATGCAACTTCAGCTAAGAGATCTGGAAATCTTATCCGACCTACTTCTCCCAAGTCCCCTGTTGCTAGTGCAAGTGCCTTCGATAGCATAGAAGGATCAGACGATGAAGATAATGTGACTGACAATTCTAAGTTAGACATTACATATCTGCATACTAATGGAAATGCTGTGAGTGAACCCTTTTTTCCTTTTTTATGCAGAGATCGCTTCTGCTATGCTTTTATAGTTTGTTGGAAATTTGATCAAACTATTAAGTTATACCTAAATCTCGCATGTATAGGGCCCCAATTTGTCAGACCATATTAATGCCAATGGAGAGACAATGCAGATAGCTGCTTCAAGCATGATTCGATCCCATAGTGTATCTGGTGACCTCCATGGCGTTCAGCCTGATCCTATTGCAGCCGATATCCTAAGGAAAGAGCCAGAGCATGAAACTTTTGCACGACTTAAAATTTCCCCTGCTGGTATTACCTCTCTCTAATTGTATGCTACATTAGGTTTGTATGTAATATGTCTGCATCATAATGTTTATTATTGCTTAATAAACCACTTTCATCATTTCTTGTGTCCTAATGCTTAAATCATGTGTGTGTAAAAAGTTTTCAACATGTTAAATATTTAGTAATCTATTCAACGAAAATGCTAACATTCAAGTAGACCTAAAACCCATTCTTGTATGATTTATTAAAACATGCTCATCTTTCCTTTAGAAAATATAAGATGTTAAAAGGTCTTTTAGTGCTTGACAATAGTCTAAGATAGTGTCTATGTTTGTTCCCTTGTTTGAAAGATTGGAAGGTCCTATATTTAAGTTTAGGGTTATGATATTAGATTTTGTAAGTACAATTTGCTAATCAAGCTTTTTAATTTTTTTTATCTTCTATTCAATACCAGAGGTACCATCACCGGATGAAGTTGAGGTCTATGTAGTTCTGCAAGAATGTCTAGAAATGAGGAAAAGATATGTATTCAAGGAGGCAGTTGCTCCTTGGGAGAAAGAAGTTATATCAGACCCCAGTACGCCAAAACCTAATCCTGAGCCCTTTTTTTATGCACCTGAGGGAAAATCTGATGTAAGTTTATGCTCACAATCTCAGATTCTGTATCACTATTCACTTGCATTTGAACTCGTTCTTTCTTATGGTTGTAAAGATGCCTACCCTTTTATGCAGCATTATTTTGAGATGCAAGATGGAGTAATACATGTCTATGCAAATAAAGACTGTAAGTGTTGAGAGACCTGATACTGAACTTCCTTACTTGTGATGATCTGAAATACTCTCTTGCTTAAGCATTTTCTTTCTATTTTTTTCTGTTTTATTTCAGCAAAAGAAGAGCTCTTTCCTGTGGCTGATGCTACAACCTTTTTCACTGACATGCATCAAATACTTCGAGTTATAGCGGCAGGCAATATCAGAACTTTATGTCATCACCGGTTAAATCTTCTAGAACAAGTAAATGCTTCTCCCTGTTTATGAAGTGCATGCTAATTTTGTAGTTTTCTATATTTGATCATTAAAATACTTTTTTGTTTTGATTTCCTGCAGAAATTCAATCTTCATTTGATGCTTAATTCGGATAAAGAATTTCTAGCTCAGAAAAGTGCACCGCATAGGGATTTCTATAATGTGAGGAAAGTTGATACTCACGTTCATCACTCAGCATGCATGAACCAGAAACACCTTTTGAGGTTTATAAAGTCAAAGTTGAGGAAGGAGCCAGATGAGGTAACTTTTATTCTTGTGATTTCCTCTGGCATGCTTTTACAGGGGCGCCTTAGAATTGCTGTTCTCCTTCTAAAACTGAGTTCTTTGCAAGTTCATGCATTTCCACTCTATGGTTTGGCCATTCTTCAGTGCGAGGGGGCCTTAGGTGCTATGTAAATGTGTGAGTGTGTTGTTGTGCCCACTCCTCTTGCAAATAGTGACCCTTTTCTTATGGTCTCTCTCTAATATGGAAGTTGCATACAAGCTCATTTGTTTGGTTTGACTAATTATAACTACATATGTGGTGTATGAATAGCCTCATTGCTTTGTGCAAAGGTGTGTGAAAGTGGTGCATGTTTAGAAACATTTTTGCCGCAAAGTTGTGTTTACTAAATACTTTCTTTGTGCAGGTTGTAATATTTCGAGATGGGACATATTTGACCCTGAAAGAAGTTTTTGAGAGCTTGGATTTAACTGGGTTATGACTTTTTCTTTTACTTATTTTTTGCTCAAAAAGGAAGGGAGGGAGAGATTATGTAACTAATTATAATTTATTTTTTCTTTTGTTTGAGCAGGTATGATTTAAATGTGGATCTTCTTGATGTTCATGCAGACAAGAGTACCTTTCATCGCTTTGATAAATTTAACCTTAAGTATAATCCTTGTGGTCAAAGTAGGCTCAGGGAGATTTTCCTCAAGCAGGACAATCTTATCCAAGGTATATCCTATATATTTCCGTGATTTTGAGGATTCAGGAGGACTGTGCCAAGATCACATTGAAATAAACAATTAATTTATATTAATTTGCTATGGAAATTGTTTGTTTGAAATATGTACCAAGATTCAGATATGTTGCTGAATCTTCTATGCTACAGTCCTTCCAATTCTTATTTGAATGAACCATCAGTCTCTCTTCTTCATATCATTATATACATTATAAGGTGCTGTTCTTATTCTTTTGCTATAAAAATGATTCCATGTCTTTGCATATTGATTTGTTGCTTTGAAAGAATCTTCTCTTCCCAGTGATTGTTATTGTGAAATTAGAGAGTATTGTATCTCTGCAGGTCGATTCCTTGGTGAGCTTACAAAGCAAGTGTTTTCTGATCTTGCTGCAAGCAAATATCAGGTACTTCACTAGTACATTTTATCCCTGAGATAAATTCTGCTCTGACTTTTTGGACTTGGAAACAGAACTTCGGAGCAACTGAATAGAACCATTATATGGAAAGATTATTCTTTTTTAAATTTGCTTAACATGTTTTACTTCATTTTTTGGGGAGCTTTATGTAATTAATGAACTAAATTATGGAATGCTAATGTTTGCTTTTGATAATAAGCATCAGGTTGCTCCCTCTTTTTTACCACACCAAACAATATTATCTGGATTTTACATTGTTTTGATGTTCAATCTGATTGCTGCAGATGGCTGAATACAGAATATCGATATATGGCAGGAAGCAAAGTGAGTGGGATCAACTGGCTAGTTGGATCATTAACAATGAACTGTACAGTGGGAATGTTGTTTGGTTAATTCAGGTGCTAATAATCTCTTTGAAATCTCAGTACTTAGTCACTAGCTTCTTTTGCAATTTGTCTTGTGAACCTATATAAAAAGGTCGATTATTGGTCCCAATATGTGGATTAGAACCTTTGTAAATTATGACACTGACTCCACAAAGGAAAATTGTTGTATTCTGGCTGGGCAAGACTTCTCAGTCCTTGACTATGTAAAATTTTCTCTGTTTTTTGCTTCAGATCCCTCGACTTTACAATGTGTACAAGGAGATGGGGATTGTTACATCATTTCAGAACATTCTTGACAACATCTTTATTCCTCTGTTTGAGGTTACTGTGGATCCAGATTCGCATCCTCAGTTACATGTTTTCTTGAAACAGGTTTAGTATCTTGTATTTGTAACTATTCTATTTTTTGGATTGCAATGGTTTTGTGTAGATTACATTGTGCTTCAGTTTGCTTCGTTCACCATGACATCTGTTTCTTGTTGGCAATTTAGGTTGTAGGGTTGGATTTGGTAGATGATGAAAGTAAGCCTGAAAGACGCCCCACAAAACACATGCCAACACCAGATCAATGGACTAATGTATTTAATCCTGCATTCTCCTACTATGCGTATTACTGCTACGCGAACCTTTACACCTTAAACAAGGTATGTATTATATAAGTGGATACAGATTCATCTTTACTAGATTTAAAGATCTTTACCAATACCAGTCTCAAACAAATTAAATAAATGAACATTTGAGAATAGTTGCCTATTTCTTTGCATCAGCTTTATAGCTTTTTTCTTTACATAAATTGGTCTTTATCCCAATTACTTTTATTACTGGCTTTCTTCTTTAAATCAGCAATAGATACAATTACTTTGTTTTTGGTATACAAATGCTTACCTTTGTAGCATGATTTTTCCAGCTTCGTGAGTCCAAAGGCATGACAACCATCAAATTCCGGCCACATTCTGGGGAGGTACTCATGAAAGTTATATGCTACCTTTATGAATGTTTTATTTTTATGTGTCTCTCATATTTATAGTATTTCTCAGGCTGGTGACATTGACCACCTTGCGGCTACATTTCTGACTGCTCATAATATTGCACATGGATGCAATTTACGGAAATCTCCTGTACTACAGTATCTTTATTATTTGGCACAGGTAATAACAAAAGGAAACTTAAAAAATAATTTAGTTAATCAATAAGCTTGGAATTTCTAATTGTTGTAATGGCATATTGGTTATCAGATTGGTCTGGCTATGTCTCCTCTGAGCAACAATTCCTTGTTTTTGGACTATCATCGGAACCCTTTTCCAATGTTTTTCCTTCGGGGTCTGAATATTTCCCTTTCTACGGATGATCCACTTCAAATACACTTAACAAAGGAACCTTTGGTGGAAGAGTATAGCATAGCTGCTTCTGTAATCTCTCTCTCTCTCTCTCTCTCTCTCTCTCTCTCTCTCTGTGTGCAAGAATATCTTTACTTTTATCTAATGTTCAAGTAAAATTAAAGCCTTTGACTTGCAGGTGTGGAAGCTGAGTTCATGTGACCTATGTGAGATTGCTCGTAATTCAGTCTACCAGTCAGGTTTTTCGCATGCTTTGAAGGTACATCCCCTTTCTGATTTAAGAAGAGATGCTGATGGCTGGGAATGGCAAAGATCCGGTGTTGACCCCTTCTCTAGGAATAGTCAATATAGGGGTAGGAATGACTTGTACACAATCAATGTACATGTTCTATTCCGAACGACATCAATCTATTTGGGTGCTTGAAAAGTATTCATGAAAATATTGCGAGTGTGGAAGTAAATTTTTTTTGTTTTTATCTTTGCAAGGGCTGAGTTTTGATTGGGGACTTGTCCCAGGTCTACTACTATTTGGAGATTAGTGAGCTGACCCTTCCACTTTTGTAGAACTCTTTTTGAAATGATTGATGTATTTAAATTAGTTGCATCTGTTTCAGTCACACTGGATTGGAAAGGAGTATTACAAGAGAGGGCCTGCTGGAAATGATATACAAAAGACAAATGTACCTCATATCCGGCTGGAATTTCGTTACAAGGTAGGGGCATGACTAAATTTTTTTATGCACGGATTCTTTTTCTTGTTTATGCATTAAACAAACTTCAATAACCTGTGCAAAAACATAATTTCCTTACCCTGTCGTGCTGTCCACTTTCTGTTCTCTGCCTAGTAAGTAATTAAGCATTTAACATGTTATTCTTTTGCAGATCTGGAAAGCGGAGATGCAGCTGGTTTACCTGGGCAAGGCCATTATCCCTGAAGAAGTGGACAAGTAGCGTGCAGCGTACTGCACAAGTTCTATTCTTTAACGTTACACATATATTTAGGAGGTAGCCATCTGATTCCTTTTAACCTAGTCTGTGAGTAGTTTCCAAGTTTCTTTTAATGTTTTTTAAATAATTCAACTTAAATTGAATAATTTGGTTTATCTGGCATTTCTAAATTTTTTTTAAAGATAGTGCATTTCTCTTATTTTGTTAGAGGAGGTAAAGAACCTTCCCTCGACCTGCATCCTGCATAACGGGGATGATGACCCATAAGAACGGAGAAATGGCATGGACAAGCAACAAGCTGGTCGTGAATTTAAAAGGGTTTGAGGCCACTGGTTGACCTTGTACATGATGGAAGTGTCGGATGGAAAGATCGGTATCTCAGTTCCCAGAGCAGGGGAATCCAAAACCAAATCAAATTCAAACAGGAGGAAGCAATTTACAAAGTATTCCATTAGATATAATAACAAAAATTATTTCTAGTTTTAGGTTAAGAGCGATTATATGATTCTACTTACTGTTGTAGTTTCTACAATGTATGCCATTATACAGTTTGACAAGAAGGGAATGGTAGTCTCTTGCATCATAAATTTTGACTCAGTTTGTTGAGGAATGTGGATTTCCCGTGCAACAGTTCTGAGTGCAGACGTCGTCAATAAATTTACTTTGCTTCTTCAATCTCATTCTTCGTCTTCTTATTGTATTAATAAAGTCTCTTCCTCATTCGACGTCTGAAAGGGGAAAGGAAAACAAGAAAATTGTGAGAAAAATTGTTCCGCCTGTGACTTTGAGCTAAAGCATAACATGGTTGGCTGCTGTTCAAGCCCAACATTGCTTTTTCTTTTTTGTTTTGGGACAAAAATAACCCAATAATAATATCGGTTGTGGCCGAGTAACTTTGCCAGGCATAAAAATTCCTCTTGCCATCAAGCATTCCAGCTGTTGCAGCAGAATTAGAAAAACAGTTTCTAGAAGACGGATAGGTTAGCCATCAATTTTATTAGGTACAAAACGAATGAGTTGATTCTAACTTCTCGAAGACCAGATGCACACCAAGAATTGCCTTTCCATTACATACCTTGATAACTTCTCCTAAGTCACAATATCGGGTTGGTCAAATTATCTCAAGGTCTATGTATTTTTTAAAAAATTTGAAATTTAATTCATAATATATATAATTTAATTTTTATGTTATTTTGCTTTAATAATTTTAGTTTAATCATTAATTTTTATCAATTTTGTAATATTAAAAATATTAATGTGACTATTGACTTAATGATTTGTATATTAATTTTATTACGTAGTATTAATTTTATTGACGTAATAAGTTAGATAAATAAATTTAATTATTAAATTATATAAATAATTTTTATATTCATATAAAATTTAAAATTTAATCTCTTTCATATAATTTCATAAAAATTTTATCCTTGCACAAATTGAACTTAATAGTATTGACTTAAATACTAATAAAAATCATATTTATTTTTTTAAAATCATATTTTAATTTAAAAAAACCAATATTTCAAAATTTTTAAATTTTTTAAATTAGATTTTATTTTTAAAAAAATGGTAATATTTCTAACTTTTAAGAAATTTTATAATTTTTTAAAATATTAAATTTACTTTTTTCAATATTTTAATTTTTAAATTAAATTCATTTTTGAGCTTTTTATTTATGAGATTTTATCATTTTTAATCAAAATACTTATTTTTAATTTTTTAGGAATTTTTATGAAATTTCTATATATTTGTAGTTTTTTTCTTTTAGAAATTGTCTATATTTTTTTTGTAAAAAATAATTATTTTAATTAAATAAAATGTTAAAATTTTAAAAACAAAAAGATCAAAAAATGAATTTTATTTAAAAAAAATTAAAATATTGAAAAAACAAATTTAATAATTTTAAAAAATTAGAAAATTTATAAAAAAAGTTGAAAACAATAAAATATTTTTAAAAATTAAAATGATTTAAAAATTAAAATATTTAAAAATATGAAATTTACTGTTTCAAAATTTTTTTTAAAAAATTCAAAATCTAACTTTAAAAATAAAAATCAGATTTTTTTATAAATAAAATAAAATAATTATTAATAATTAGACCAACAATATGAAGTTCAACTCATACAAAAACGAAATTTTGTTGAAATTATACGAAATGACTAATTTAAAATTTAAAATTTTGTATAAATACAAAAATTATTTGAATAATTTAATTATTAATTTCGTTTATCCAAATTGTTACATCAACAAAGTCAACTATTATATCATCAAGTCAACAACAAAAAATTGACGAAATTAATAATTGAACTAAAATTATTAAGTCAAAATAATATAAAAACTTTCATAATAATATTGTATGAATTTTAAATTTTGAGAAAGTAAATAAACCTCCGGCATAATTTTACCTATTAGTTTCTATCAAATGTCATCCAGGCAAATAAGCTTTTATTCAAGTAAAATTGCAAGCTATTGCTTCAGCGTTCCAGCAGGAATAATTAGATTTTTAACAGAAAAACCTTTAATATAATCATTCATTCTTCTAGTCTACGATAGGAAGAGCATCAGGAGAAACTAAAAAAGGTGTTCCCTCCATGCCGAGGATTATCCAAATTCAACAAATAATAACTTCAGCGGAATCGAATGAACCCAAAAGTCTATCTATATTTTTTGCGTTGATGTATCTCTTTGATTACACCATCAGTTAGTGAATCAACATCATTATTCTTCCCAAAAAATTTTACGAATTCCATATTAGGATCCATTAAGTACCTGCATAAGAAAGAAAGACCAGAATCAATAGAAGTTGTGTTCTGTGTGATTTACAAGGGAAGTTCAGGATGTTCAGCATTAAGAATGAAAATCAAATTATTACAAAGTGTGCATACGAGAACAAGATTCCAGCTCACAAATAATAGGCTTCTTACTGCGGTGCATGAAATGCCAATTGCAGTGAATGGTTCAACAATTAGTAATTTCATCAGAAAATTGAATGATGCATGTTGAGAGGTTTAAGTACTTTACAGCAGTGCCACCCAAAGCCCACATTTACTACCATCCTTCCCTTTAGTAGCCAAAGAATTCTTCCCTTGCCATGACAATAAGTCTTCACTTGAAAAATTGAAAACCTTATCTTATTGCCTAGTCAAAAAAGTCTTGCCCGAAACAATTCCATCCTTTTCTAATTAGAGGTCCACTATTTGTGTTCATCACCGTCTACAATACTCCAAAATCTCTATACTCTACAAATGTCAATTGCCGGTTTGCGTTGAACATCATGCTGAACAAACTACAGATGCAGGTCAGAGCAAACAAGCATAAGGAAGCTAATACATACATGACTATGGAATGATCAACAAGGTAGTCTGAATCTTCCTCTTCTGTCTTCATATAATAAACTCGATATGCACGGGCAACTTTCTTGATCTCATCAGAGTTACCAGTTAACCCTACTAATTTTGGATGAAACTCTGCAAAAGTAGAAATATAATTACATAGCTAAGTGTTTTGATGAACCAAATTATAATAAGCATATGCAACTAGATCAAAATTGCATGCTTTGAAAAATACTATGAAGTACCTTTCACATATTCATGTACTTGCTCAGGGGTATCTCTCTCAGGATCAACAGAGATAAATACAGGCACAATTTCTATTCCCGCTTTTTCCTCTAAAAACAAAAGAAGATACCAAATAGAAATTATGACACTACAAATGGTACTGATCACTAGATATATTTCTAGTCTGACAAGTTCCTGTCCCATATTCTTGTTTCTATGCTAAATCCAGAATCAGATTATTTTCTTTGATTATAAGAAAGTTTTTAACGAATTAAACAAAAATACAATTCATAATTTTATGTTTCTGCCAAATGAAACTATCAGCAACTTACTTATTTTATCAATAGCAGCAGCTAGCTTTTGTAGCTCATCTGGGCAGATATCTGGGCAGTGTGTGAAGCCAAAATAAACCAAAGTCCATTTCCCCAAAAAATCCTTCTCAGTAACACGTTTTCCATCATGGTTTATAAGACTAAATGGGCCCCCAATGGCTGCTTTTCCAGCAGAAGGCCCCTCTTTTACAGCCTTTGAAGCATTACTTATTTCTGCAGCAGTAAAGCTTCAATCAATATTTGGGGGAAAGAAAAAAAAATATACTACTAATTAAAAATTCAAAATCACAGATATTTAATTCATCACCAAGCTGAATCAAAACAACTCTTTCCAGCCACAATTTATTTTCACGAAACTACTACTCTTAATAAAGCATTACACTTAAACCACATAATATCCTTCACGAAACGACATTTAAGAGACATATTATGATGCCCCAACTCGCGAGTTACAACTTTTAAAAGAGTCAGCTGCTTATTCTTATGTTTTGTTTCCCAGCAGAACCTTAAAACTAAAAAAACACAACTCACCATAGAATTGTACCTTCAATATGCCGTTTCTTTACTTTGTCGTAGTAAAGGATAATTCCAATTCCAGTGGCGAGCAGCAACAGGAAACTCAACCATGAAACAGGCTGTAAATGCCAATCCAATCAACACAAAATCCAAAAATTTTGATCCGAAAAAAGGGGAAATTTCAGAAAGAGAATCAAATGAAAAGCAATAAATAAAAAAATACCCCTCCGCGAACAGGTTTGCCTGCATCACCACTGTTCTGTTGTGACCCTCCAGCGTTTTGGGTTCCTTCAGAATTGGCTTTTGATGATGAAAATGATGACTTCTCTTGATTATCAGTAGCAGCAGTGGTAGAATTAGATAAATATCTTCCACAAATTCCCAAGGATTTGAAGTCAGCTCCAACAGCAATAGCCTATGGACCAAAAACAAAAATACTCATAAAATATTGAAAGAATTTAGTAGGTTTGTTTCGAAAGGAGAAGTAAGAAATGAGGAGGAAAGCGAACCGGTCGTAAGAAAGGGGGAGATGGAGGGTGAAGAGAGTCGGCCATTGGGGATGAAGCTGGAAAGGATGATCTACATTGGCTCAGAGTGTGGGTATAAAGACATCCACGAAAGTTTCGAAAACGACTTGCGTTTCTCCAAATAGCAGTAGCCATAGCTGAATGGATTAGATTCCTAATACGTTTGTTTTTCAGCTTTTGTCTTGTTGTGTTCTGATAAACCCTAGTGCGAAGGCAGAAGGGGTTTTCCAATGGGATTGAAATGGGTGAGAGTTGAGATCTGGTCTGGCCTCTTTTCTTTTTTGCAATAAATTCCAGTTGGATCTCTGGGCTGCTGGACACTGGACATATAGTTGGGCTTCCTTCTGCTAAGCTTCACCGGTAATTTTTGGGCCTCTAACTCTGCCTTTTTCCACTATTTATTTACTTATTTTGTAGTTAAGTGAATCTGAAAAAATTTCTCTTTGAAATCAATGGTTGCTTCCAACAATGCCCAAAAATCTCACTCACATGATCAGAATGGATACCATTTCTTTATTTGGTTTGGTTTTAAAAAAATATATGGCAACTTTGTATAAATCTTTGCACTTATCCAAATCTCCGGTACTATAGAGAAAAATAACTCCTTCCTTCCCTTTCACAAAGTTAGTCCGTTAACCAGACTTGAATAAATAGTTGATAATTTTTATGTTAAACCAAATAACAATTGAATGCAATGAACAAAAAAAATACCGCCAAGTCTCAACGATACCGATGCGTTTTCATATCATCAACCCTCTTTAGGGAAGGAATACATAATTTATTGTATATTTAATAATAAAAACTCAGAATACAAAAATATGTTCCAGCGGATTAGAAGCCCTAAAGTCCACCTCCTCTATTTCAGAGAATGAATAAACACAACACTAGATGAGATACGGCCTACAGATTATCAAACCTGCGAGAGTCACTGTTACAAATTGCCAAGTACTGTCATATCTGCCATATCACTGGCTTTTAGACTGCAACAAAAACAATATATGGTTAGAAACAATGATACATCCACCAAAGATAACATATCTAATATCAACTTAAATAGTAGCAGCTGACCTCCATATTTTTCGAGAGTTCTTTCATCTGTTCAGCAAGTTCTTGACTCTTCTTAGCAGCTGCATACACCAGAGCCAACAATTACCATCAGCAAGTTCTTTCATTGGTTCTATGTTGGATAACAATGGGCCAAATTGACATAAAGAAAAAAAAAAAAAAAGGACCACAGTAAATGAAGGAAACAAGCATATATGACATACCCATATTGGAAATATCATCTATCTTCTTTGATGTCCTCACAGCAAATCTCTGGAATGCAGGACTGAAAAATTAAAAACCAAATAAATTGAGAAACTAAGGTCGGTCCTGCAAAAGAATCACATATCACCAACACAATGCAAGTAAATCATTAAATAATGAAACTAGATGAAAAAAAAAAAAAAAAAAAAAACCCTCAACTCAAGTTATCTAAAACTATGAGAAAACTTTCCACAGGCCATTAAAGATCAAAGTGCAATTCTATTTTTGGGTTCATAGGAGATTTTTCAAACCTCGTGTAGACAATGCTTAGTACTTTACAGTATAGATATCCCTAACAAGTCTACCAAAGCAAACTAAAATTAATTATAACATAAGTTTCTGAAACAAAAATTGATCAAAAGCATTTGAATAGATCTACTAAATAAAAAGTTGGTAATATTTCCAATATATTTATAATGAAAAGGGAAAGGGACTGGTTATTTGAGGTAAAATCTTCCAAAATTAATACATAATGCATGACATGTTGCAGATGAAAATTTATGAAGATTTGAGGCACTCTTGCTTCAAGATAACGAGCTGAAGGGTCACAGACGAGCCCAAGCACACTAAGAAGGATGCTTCCAAAATTTGTTAACAAAACATTATCTCAAAGGACAACATGCTATTTACAAGCCTTCATACTCATCAAGAAATTTACTTCCTTTATACTCCACCTTTGTCCAGATATTACCCAATACGCAATTGGTCACAGGTAATGGAAATACTCAAGTGAAGATATAAATGCATTAATGATAATATAATTAAAAACAAAATAAATAATAAGAAAATCAAAGAAAGCTCTAACTATGTTTTAAATAATAATCAAATAAGAAGGTTACGGCCAGAGAAAAATCAAACACAAATGACACGAAAAGATTCTCAAACTTCCAAAGTTGCAGTTGTGTGGCAAATCACACCGCAAAAGTAATAACCTTAGGAAGTCATGAGCTTTACATTGCTTCAGCTAAACTGTTAGAGCGCGTTTGGTTTGTGGAAATCCACAAATTTTCCCCTAGAATATTGATGGTGGGTATTTGTTTCCCATGTTTGGTGCAGGGTAATCCAATTACGAGAGAATGTCAAATTCCCAACAGTACCCAAAGTACCGGAATAAAAAACCCACCTCTTTCTATGGTATTTTAGGATTCCATGGAAAAAAGTTGTCTTATTTCCAAATTTGACTTGAATAAAAAATTTCTCACATATCTGTTACCCTTTTGAAAAATAAATCCAAAACTCAATTTTAACTTTTTTTTTTAAAAATTTTCCTTATTTTTAATTCAGTTTTAATATGTGGCAATTAAAACATTTCAGGGAAGAAACGCCTTAATTGATAATCAATTAAGGTAAGGATCAATTAAGGCGTTTCTTTGTTGAAACACCTTAATTGATATCAATTAAGACATTCCTTTAATCAAACGACTTATTTGATGCTTTTTCCAAAATCTTTACAAAAGCATCACATAAGGCATTTCTTTGGACATACACCTTATTTGACCCATTCAAATAAGGTATTTTATTTTTACAAATGCCTTATTTGATGATTTTTCCAACATATTTACAAAGCCCATTCAAATAAGATGTTTCCTTTTTACAAATGCCTTATTTGATAGATGATTTTCTAGAATCTTTACAAATTCAACTAAGGCGTTTCCTTTAAACAAACACCTTATTTGATGCTTTTTCCATCATATTTACAAAAGCAAATAAGGCGTTTAGCTCTTCAATAAGCCATACTTGATTTTTTTTTTTTTTATGTTTTAATACAGCAAGTTCGGCTTGATGTCTGGTTAAACATTGTATTTGGGTATATTTAACTAAAAAAAATTAAAATCTTTCTTTTCTTATACTGCTAAAGGTATCATTTGTCGTTTGGGTTTCTTTTATTAAAACAAAATGAAAGGTTGCTTACAACTTGTCAAGGAGATTATGGTAATTATATATGAATTAATAAACCAAAATCCTCCCAACCATATGAGTAAATCTGATTATAGGATGTTCTGAAAATCAAACAAAACCCCGGGTATCACACTTTCCCCCAGAATAACCAAACGCCCCTTTAAGGAATAATTAACCTAAACTCCAACGGCCTAAAATGAAGCTTCAATCAAACAATTTTCTATGTCATAAAAATTCCTTATAAACTATTACAGAAAATTTGTATTTTAAAGGCACTTTAAAAATTCCTAATTTTCAGCACGATTGAAATTAAATTGAAGAAATGAAAAATATGAACAAAAATAATTCGAAATCATTACCTGTTTGCAAGTCTATCAACGACAAGTTCATTGATGACGTAAGACATAACTCTATGCATGAAATTCCCTCCGGCCATGATCACTTTTCGAAAATCTGATAAAAACTCTAAATCGCAATCATCAGATTAAAAATCCCAAAATTAATTAAGCCCTTTTTTTTTATTTTGCAAAAAAATAAGTATTATTAATCATGTAACAGGTAAAGTAAAAAAGAAAATCCGCGCTAAGGGCTTTCAATATTTAAAGAGGAAATATGGAATTTTACCTCCCAAAGCCAAACGATGAACAAGAAGCAAGCTCCAATGTTTCTCACAGTTACCTGATTTCTCTTTGGGTGTCTTGAATTTCGTTATACCAGGTCGCAGCCGCAGGGGTTTTTCATTTTCTTTTGTGGTTGAAGCTGTGTTAGGGACTGGGGAATTTGTCTCTCCAAGTTTTAGTTGGATCATTCACGGCCTTGGATTCACGGGCCAGAAAACTCTTTTGTACAAAAGAAAGAAAAGTTAAGGTCCATGGGCCTTCATTCACTTAGAATCACTATTTTTGTTCGTTTGGTTGGAAAAGAAAGTCATTTCAACAATAATTTTTATTTTCACCAACTTTAATGAAAATTGCATTTTTCACAACTTTAATAACATTTTCACCAACTTTATCTAAATGTCATTTTGGAGACCTATAGGCTACTGCCACTCTCTTTTTTTTTTTTTTTATCAATATTTCATATTCAAATGTAATCAAAGGCAGAACTTGACATTTTGTAATGATATTTTTAATGAGCTTGATTTTGTATTTTTATTTAAAACGGAGTTGTTAAGTATTATTATCAACATATTTTTCTTAAAGTGTTATTTTTTTTATATTACTTGTTGAACA
Organism: Durio zibethinus; assembly: GCF_047325235.1. Taxonomy (NCBI): domain Eukaryota; kingdom Viridiplantae; phylum Streptophyta; class Magnoliopsida; order Malvales; family Malvaceae; genus Durio; species Durio zibethinus. The sequence continues at coordinate 9,532,706 of NC_143162.1, read as the reverse complement.
TTTTCATGCATGATATTATAAAAAATGAAATTAAAAACCTGCAACAATACGGAAGATGTGACACTTGTAATTTTTATTTTCACCTACTTAATAATATTGTCATCACCTTGTACTTGTCGAAGATTTTGGTCATGAAATTTCGCTATTTAACTTTATGAAATATATCAAAAAGTGTAAAAGGTAAAAAGCAAATGTTTGACTTTTGGCCTTCTAATTAAAAAATAAAATGAATTTGCACTTTTTACCAAAAAAAAAAAAAAACTGCACATTTTAGTTTGTTTGTTATTGAACTTGAGAATTTGACTAATTATGATCAAAGAAATTAAGACATTTTATTTTGTTTTATAAAAAAAATTATTAAATATTGTCTTTTAAAGATAACTGAAATGAATTAAACTTTAAATTTAATTCAATTCTTGTAATTTGATAGTTCACATTCCATGCAAAATTTCAATTTCTTAATTATTAAATTTTGGTGGTCAACTCGTTAGATAAAGAGCATTTTTATGGATGGGCTATCTATTTTGCTAGCTAACTTTCTTGTCTTCTTTAATAATTTTAACATCAAGAATTAAATGAAGCTTTCATGTCAAATTTCTCCAAATCTTCAATTAAATTGTTGGTGCCTTTTGGAGTTTAATATCCATTTCATTCAAACATCTTTACTATTATTCATCTTCAGCCCAGAAGATACATTTAATTGATGATCGATTGGAGCTTAATTAAAAGTTCTTTCCTTGTCACAGGTTTTGTCCAAAAAAAAAAAAAAAACAGAAGAAATTGCTTAATTTGCTAAAAAATACTACTTGCAGATACAAATGAAAAACTTTGAACACATATTAAACATATGGATTTTCTGTTTTTTTTTTTTTTTTTGGGTGAAAAAGGAAAAATCTACAAATGTGCTAAAAATATTTGATTCCAAGTATCTGGAACTCCAGGCAGGCACCAATGGATGCAATCTGCATGGCGTCGTGGGTCTCCTTTTTCCTCATCATTTAATAACCTTCCTCCAGTCTCTGTATAAATTGATGAATGTGCATCAATTCTGTACTGTGAGAGCTGTGTTATATTCAGAACTGTAACAGGAACTTTCATTTTCTTCAACACACCATCCACCACACTCATCATCTTCTTGTCAGAACCATTTCCCCAGAACTTCTTCTTCATCACTGGCTTCGTTTCATTGAAGCATTTCAGTCCATCTTCCCTGCCCCAATCTTCGCTTCTGCAGAGAAAGAGATTAAATTGTTAGAGTTGGAAAAACAGTTAACAACAATGATGGCGTAGTCTGTTGATGCGGTGTTGACTCTTAATTTTGGCCATCAATGATCCGGATTCAATCCCGAGTAACCCCATGTACAACAAAAAGAAAAAAAAAAGAAATTTATTCAAGGTAGATACAGGCATGCAAGAGAATTAAAAAGAGACCTTGTATGTACAGGGGACAGAGTTGTGAAGAAGATACGAGTCTTGTTGGGATTTATAGTTGAATCAATCCAGTTAGCCCATGTCTTCAAACCAATTTTGTAGGCAACCGGTGCATCCAGCTCTGCAAAACCATCTTCACCATTTGCGAAGGAACCCCATCTGTTCTTAACAGAAAGTAATGCAAAAAATTAAAAGCTTAACTGACAATGATTTGATTAGTTAAAACTAATTACTGAGAACTTACAACGTCTTGAGCCTAAGCCCACTCATCCACCAAACATAAGTATTAAACGCAAGGATATCAGCTCCTTCCCAGTGTTTGGAGTGCTTGGCAACTGAATCCACTTTTAGTATTCTCTTCTTTGGATCTAAAACATCGATATCCGTGTTGGATTCAACAAGAAATGGAGCCCAGTAAAATTCAATAGTTGCATTATATTCCTGCAAAATTTAAAAATTTAATGGGATTGAGAAGCATTAGCTTTGTTTCCTGATAACCTTTTCGTTTTACATTCAAGCAATGGAACTGGAAGTCTGTCAATTGTTAAGGGGCATAATTATGAAATTGATACCTTGGCTTTGAAGACAGAACGAACTTTTCCTTGTTTCATAGACTTCTTTTCTGGAGCTATAGTCCATTCAATCATACAAATGAAAGATTCCCATTGATTTCTTTGAAGGGAATCCCCTACAAAGAGTAGCCTCTTTCCCCGAAGCTTTTTTAGTGCAAGTTCTGGATTGAATCTACACAGATAGAAACATTAGAAGAATAGAAAATAGTACTACAAGAAACAGTTTCATTTCCATGCATGAATATATGTCTGAAACTAAAAAAGAATATAAAGTTTCTTACCTAGGCAAGCTGCAGTCCTCTGGCTGCCATTCCCAGTGAAGGTAGTCGAAATCAAGCCGACCATTTTTCACACAAGAAAATTGCCTGTCGAGGTATGGACAACTTCTATCTGTGTACAAAGGCTTAATAGAACGGTTGAACACCCACATCCCGTGAGCGATATTACATTCTTCAGCGTCAAACTCGAACCTGTCATCGATTTCGTGGTTTTCTAGGTTCTCTTCTGCAGCTTTATCCTCTGTTAGACAAGGACATTTCAACATTAAAATCTTTGTGCTGGAATTTTGAACAGGAAAAATAATTTCCAACTATTAACAAAACCAAACCCTGTTTGAATTGCTTAGCTATAGAGTTACTTACTAGCTTTTGTAACAGCACCTCTTTTTGCACAGGATTGGGATTTGAGAATAGAATTTGAAGAAAGAAAACTTAGTCGTTCCGTATATAAGAGAGCAAGGAATGCAAAACTGCAGACTATAACTGTGATAATAGAAAGATGTAACTTTCCTCTGTAAGATTTCATCATGATGGTTGAAGGAGATGCTGCAAAGCTCATGGTTGGAGGGAGAGGGGAAAGCTGAGAGAAATTAAACTCAACAGTGTGGGATAAAAAAGTATGAGCTAGCTGGGGCAATAGAATGATAACAACTTTTTTATTTCTTTCTTTTTTTTTTTTTTAATTTTTAATTTTACGAGTGTTTTGAGTAGGAGTAAAGCTAAAGACATGTATGGTTGGGTTGGGCGCTCTAACATCCTTTTTAATTAGTAAAAAATAGTGGAGGTTAGAGAGTAAGTTGAAAGGCTAACATCTTTGGACTCCTCCTCTCTTCTCCCATAGCTATTGTGGAATCTACATGTTCCCAATAACCACTTGAGTGTCGTTGCCATCAAATTTAGACGGTTTAGAATATTTTCATTAGGTGGGAGAAATTAATGAAGTATTTGTTAATAACAGGAGCCAGGAGTACTGAAGCAATAATCTCTCATCTGTCTCTCTCTTTTTGACTTCTTTGTGTTCATATGCATCATTGCTGAATACGATCAATTTATTATTATTTTAAAAATTTATTCATTAATAAAATAATATTATTTAATTCACTGATAATATATAAAATCTATACATTAACCAAATATAAAAAATAAACCCATATATATTTATGTTGTAAATGGAGAAGCAGAAAGGAAATCCCACTAGTTGGAAAATGCCTTCTGTTGAAAACAGAGTCAAGTTCATATATATAACTTCTTATAAAAGTAAATCATCAAGTCTCGTGAACAAGCCGTTGGAGAATATTGGCATGCTCATCATGGTATTTTTTCATAGCTTTTTTTTTTTTTTTCTTTTGTTGAAACGAAGGGAAATGGCTGGTGCTTTTATTTTAAACCAAAGCTGAGCCTTTTCTCCCTTGATTCCTCATTAATATGCACGTTTGCTTACATTTGCCTCCAAAATTTGACTGGGAAAAAATGACATTTTGATAGAAAAGCGCATTTTATTCAAACTTGGGAAAAGTTGTAATAAATTCTCCTAATAGGGTTTATAGTTCGTAGAATCTTGAATTTCAAGAGAAAATGTAATTTTTAAGAAAATGCGATACTCAAGATTTTTTTTTTATTTTCAAGACATCTTATATTCAATTCATTTATTTAGTTGGGGAGAATTCACGTATATTAATTCTTAAATAATTATTATAATCTCATTAATATATATGATGTCAACTTTTTATTAGTTTTTATTAATAATAAATATCCAAATGACAAATGATACATTTAACAGCAAAAAAATTTTATTTTATTTTATTGTTATTTTTATTTTTATTTATAAAATATCATCAATAAAAAAATATTAAGAATTATTTAAGTGTTTTTGGTTGAGAAACGCCTTAAATAATCCTTTTTATTTTTTTAAAAATGATTATTTAAGATGTTTTTTGTTTAAAAATACCTTAAATAAATGCCATCTAAAAAATATAAGGAGATTATTAGAAAGTGTTTTTATAATATCTAATATTTTTTAAAATAGATTATTTAAGGCGTTTTTTATTAAAACACCTTAAATAATCCATTTCCTTACTTATAACATTTAAGAGATAAAATATAAAAAAATTAGAGTAGTTTAGTCAATTAGAGTATATGGTTATTAACCATACAGTTGTAGGTTCATTGCTTTCTTTTAACACTTTAATGTTTTTCTAAGGGGATTATTTAATACCCTTCAATTTTTTGGACCATATTATTTAAGGTATTTTTGACTAAAAATGCTTTAAATAATCATTTTCATTATTTATAAGATCTAAAAAATAAAATATAAAAAAATTGAAGTAGCTCAGTTGGTTAAAGCATATGATTTTAACTATAAGGTTGTAAATTTGACTCTTTTTTTTAGCATTTATTTTGAGAGATTACTCTTTTTAGGATTATTTAAGGTATTTTCTAGCTAAAAAATATCTTAAATGATGCTGATCAATTTTTTTAGAGGATTATTTAAGGCATTTTCTGGCAAAAAAGTCATTAATTGCAATATAAAAAAAAAATTTAGCAAAAAAAATCTATAACTGACTTGCAGTCACTTTCAAACATACCTTTCAAAATAGTAACAGCTATTTCATAATCTTTTATTTAGGTCAAATTTGAAAATAACGTAATTTTTTCCTCGAAATCCTAGAATACCACAAGGATATGTGGGTTTTTTATTCTAAAACTTTGGGTACTATTGAGAATCTGTAACTTTCCCTTGGAATCAGATTACCTTAAACCATATGTTAGAATCAAATATCTAACAGTAAGATTCGAAAGGAAAATACATGAATTTCCTTGAACCAAACGCCCATTAATAGTTAATCTTTTTCTTTTTAGTACAATTAGAAATTCTTTTTTAATGTCATAAAAAGTAGAATTAACATCTATTCTCAAATAAATAAGAGAAGTGGAGATGTTAATGAAGAAATAGGAAAAGCATAGTGTCCTCAGCTATTATTTCTAATCTACCAACTCACATGTAAAATAGTTGTGCTAAGCTCCAACCTAAGGGTATTCTTGAGAGAATAAAAGAAGGAAGAGAGCAATTAAATGCAAAGGCAGAAAGTGTTTCCTGCATTTGCATTCAGACGGGCAAGTTAGATATCAGAATAAGAAAGATTTAAATGGGAGAAACATAAAAAGTTAGAACAAGATAGAACTTTTAATGATAATATATGGATGTTTATATTTATAGGTAAGAGGTAGAAAACCAATAGGGGAAACAATGACATAGTCGAACTGATATGGCACTGAATATGTTAGGTTGACACAAATGTCTAAAATACCCCTAATTGTCTGTTGATAGTCTCTAATAAAGAAAAAAATCATAATACCCTTCTGATCGCTAAATGCCCCCAATATTTTATCTCTCCATCGAGCAATTTAAGTATCAAATTATTGGGCATGTGGTTAATTTATTTTGCATATATTGGTCAGTTTAAAAGGGTCACTAGGGATCCAATCTCCTTTGGGCTGAGGTCATAAATCCATGAGATTGATGTGAGGGCCAGCATCAAAAGGTGATATTTGTTGTTCATTTTGATCCGAGCTGTCCTAGTGTGTGTTGACTTGACATAAGTCTGATCTTACGCGTGTGCTTTAGGTTAAATATATGACTCGTTTGAAAGTTATCGAAATGTCTCTTATCTAGGATGATCCAAGGTGAAGACAAAAGGTTTAAGAGGGTTGAAGAGTTCATTTGGCTAATGTAAGATTTAAACATTTTCAAGAACTCGAATCCTTGTTTACGCTCTAATGGTGATTAGTTCGACCTGAGGACCTATTCAATCTAATTGGTATGATCGGTTTAGGTGGTTAATGTCACATCAAATAAGGAGAAAAGTTGTTTTGGTGGTAAAATTCAGAGCAAGGAAGGTGAAAAAATGCTCTCTAATACATCTTGACACATGGTGCAATTTAGGTTATTCATCTGATTTGGGGAATGACTAGATAAAAGGTTGTTGGGACCTTTATTTTTCACCTTTTTTATTTTTTTACTTTTAATTTGACCTAAGCTTTTTTACCTTAAAATTTTTTTAGTCTTTCTTGACCTTATAATTTTTTTTCTTTCAACTGTTCTTTCCATATATCTTGGTATATATTCTTTCCTTTATGTCTTTTAGTGTTAGTTTTGAGGATGCAGGGAGCTTCAAGGTAGAGCCAAGGAGAGGTTGACTTAAAAAAGATGATGATGATTTAGTCCCACCAGTCATCAAAAGTCAAGATTACAAAAAGATGGCCTATTAGCTCAACCTAATATATAAGGAAAAGTAGTAATGAATTGATGAAAATGCTTAGGTAAATGGATAACGGGTCTTGAGACGAATGAGTTATGCTCAGATAGACTTTGATTTGGAAAATTAACCTTTTTTTCCTTTATCCCAAGTCAATCCATCTTTTACGATTAACCTTTTATTCATCTTTGGCTGTTCCCCATTCTGGGACTTAGTCTCATCAACCTTTTTCCTTTTTTGCTTCATGTCTTATAAATACTCTCATTATTTTTTTCTTTTTTTTTAATCAAATTCTATTGATATCTTTTCTCCTTTTGAGAAGTTTTTTCATCTTTTTTCTTCTCTCGAGGTCATGTTACTCCTTCGCTACTGCTCTAACTTGGAATTTTGCTCTTATTCAGGAGTTTGAGTCTTTTGAAGGTGAATACTTTGATGACAAAGAGGAACAATAGAAGAAAAATACCCATGTTAAGGAAGATGCTGGTAAGAAGGGAAGCTTTTTTAAACCAGATAAGTTGGTTGAAGTTTTTATATGTACCTTATACTCTTTAGGTATGATCTTCAAAAACATGATAAGAAACTTAAAAAAGGTAAGGTTAATTTTAAAAACTACTTAAATATGTATTCAGCTATGGAGTAAACTTTTACTTTTTAGAGGATGAGTATAGTATATTAATGTCGAACTTCTCAAATTGGGTTATCAATAAGCTAGAGCCTCATCAACTCTAGTTATATTGGGATTCAATATGGCCAGTCTAAGGTTCCTCCTTCAGTTTTTGTTTATTTCAATTTTTAATTCTTATATTTTAGCAATCACCTAACTCACTTCTAATTCAATATGGTACATAGTAAGACTTATAGTTTTTTGTCAACACTTAGCCATTTTTCCCAACTTTCCTCTATTTAGGGATTTTTTTTCCATAAAAAAATACTATAGTGATAAGAGGTGGTTTTATGCCACAATTTGACCTAATAAAAAGTTGTTTGCAGATTATTTGAGCTCCATCAAAAACTAAAAGTTGCACTTCTTTTACCTTCAAAAGGAAAAGAAAAATAAAGATAATAAGTTTAAGGTCAAGGCCTAAAAGATAATAAATAAGCCCAATAATTTTATTGATGTACCTGTTGCTCATTTTATCCAGGACCACACAATCAGGATAAAATAATGGAATACACCCGAAAGAAAGAACTCGTCATAGATGCCTACATGCTGACCTCTCTCAAAATGATAAACAAATCAAATTATTAGGGTGAGTGTGAGGTAATCTCATAAGATTTTTATTTTATTTGATTTTTCTCTAACTTTTAGCTTGATTTTGTAGAGATGTCTTCCAACTTAGTGAAAGACTTTGACTTCTCCTTTTTTTTCTACAAACCAAGGCCCAAAAAGGTTCAGAATAAAAAGATTCAGCTTGATGCCCCCTCTGAAGTGGAAAATAAAGTGGTGAATCCCATGATGAATAAACGATCAAGCTCTTTAGCTCAGCCCTCCATCGCCATTAAAAAGCATAAGATGACAACACATTGGGAGCTTTCACAATAGCTCTTCATCTTGTAAAGGAATCGATGACCAATGCCTCTTTTTTTACCTTAAACTTAAGTCCAGAGTTTTGAGGCCCAGTTCAAAAAAAATTTTTACTAGCCTAGAGTACATTCTTAGTGAAAACCCACTAGAAAGTTCTGATGTGGTCAGAAGGTTATGCAAAGTCGCAGTTCCTCCCAATAATAAGTATCACTTCATTTTAGCCTAGTTATTTCGTTGTTATTTACTTTTTTATTTTTCTAAGTCTGAGTTTATCTTTTACAGTTTACTAAAAACTCTCATCTTAGCCTACTAACAATGCTAGTCAAGCTCTATACTGTACCTACCTTACCATGGTGTATATGCTCAAGGTCAAAAAAGACTTGACTGCCTAGGGTGAGGAACATAAAAAAGGTGTAGAAGCCCTAGCCAGTCTGAGGTCCAGTCTTAGTGTTTCTCATAAAAAAAATCAAGCAAAAAAAAGTAGATGAACTGACGGCCAAACTAGAAGGCATACACATAGCAAAAGCCTTAGCATAGTCCATGAAAGAACAGGCTAAGTTGAAGCTTAGAGAAGCTCAAGCTAAAATTATAAAGCTGAAGTCTTAGTGAGATACTGAGGTGAAAGAGAAAAAAAATCAAAGAAAAGGCCAAAAAAGTCTATAGGGATGAGGTCATTTAAAAGTTCAAAGCCTTTGGAGAATTCACTTAGCTTTAGATGGAATTCTTAAGGAAAATTATCCTCAATGCCTTTAAGCTCACGAAGAAAGAAGTGTTGTGCAAGCATGCAGACCTCAACCTCAATTTTTCTAACATTAGCTTGAACAACACTAGGATGAGGCCTCATCCATATCATTTTTATGAAAAAGAGAAAATTGATGAAGATGTAGCTATGGACACCGAACTCAATGTTGCTTTTGCCTTTGAGGTCAATAAGGGGCCTACTACTGCTGCTACTACTAATGCTAACCAAGGTGTTGCTAGTAATGCTTGAGAGGCATTTTTTATTTTTTTGTTGATTTTTTGTAAATTTTTATTTAAGTATAAGGTTGTATTTTCATGGTCACCCACACCAACTGACATTATTCACCAAAACTTTTGTCAATGGATAATTCTTTGTATCAATCTTATAAAGATTAATGAAAAATGAAATTTTTGTTTATGTATTAGTTTGATTTTGTTTCCCTTTTACTTTTTTAATTATTCAAGTGAAAGAGTTCAAGTTTAAGCTCAGATAATAACCCACTGCATGATTTGGTAGTTTAAGTTCAAAGAACTTAGCTCGACTGACTCAAAATGATTCAACCAAATGTTAACTTGAATCAAAATAATTCAAAGTCTCAACTTAATTCAAGTGAGCTTAAAATTTAGCTAAATGTTCAAGAATATTTTAAATATCTTGATACAAATCTTAGGTTAAACTACTTTAGGTTGATTGAAACCTTAGCTCATAAGTTAAAATAGACATATTTGACTTTAAGTCTCAGGTTAGACTTAGTTGCGGTTATATTAGGTTCGATAAAACCCAATTTTAAGACTCACAGTAAACATAATCATTATAACTTCATTCAATGATTTTAGATTACAAGTATGAGCTTGGCTAAGTTCAAGCTATTAATAGTACACTTTTAAATTATCTGCATTTCATGTCATCAGGATGTGACTACTATTCATGTCCTGTAATCTATGAGTTGCATCATAGATGACTTCCTTAACCATATAAGGTCCTTTCTAGGTCGAGACTAACTTGCCACATCGATCATCAACTTTTGAAAGTTTAATCTTTCAAAGTACCAGGTCACTCTTTTTAATGTTCTTACATAAAACTTTCTTGTTGTAGTAGTTGGATACCCTTCGTTGGTAAGCTGTTATTCGAGTTAAGGCCATATCTCTTTGTTTTTCAACTAAATCTAGATTGGTCTTTAGGGCCTTTTTATTTTTTTTCCTTGACCTTAATTCAACTTTCAAGCTTAAGAGATCAATCTTAACGGGTACCACGACTTTTGTTTCAATATTAAGTGGAAAAAGGTTTCTCTTGTAAGGACTTTTATGGTTGTCTTCATGGCCTCTAGTACTCTAGAGAGCTTATTAGCCCATTTTCCCTTGACTTCGTCTAACTTTTTTTTTAGGGTTTCCAATATCGTCTTATTGGTGGCCTCCGCTTATCTATTTGATTAAGGGTGGATAACTGACGTGAATCTTAAATCAATATGAAGGTTAAAATACCATTCTTTGAACTTTAGATTTTTAAATTATTTGTCATTATCCGTTACTATAGACTGAAGTAAGCCAAACCTATAAAACTGAAGTAAGCCAAACCTATAGACTATATTTTTTCACATAAATTTCTTAACTTGGGCTTTTGTTATAGTAGTTAGAATCTCGATTTTCAGACATTTCATAAAATAATCTATCGATACCAGAATAAATCTCTTCTATCTTATGGCTAGGTGAATGGTCCAAAGACATCCATCCTCTATTACATGAAGGGCCAAAGGCTAATGATGGGAGTGAACTCAATTGATGAAAGATATTGCACATGGGTGAATCTTTGGTATTTATCACATCTTTTCACTAGGTCAGTTGCATCCCTTTTAATGGTAGGCTAATAATAACCTTGCTTAAGTACTTCACAAGCAAGCGATTAAGGTTTAAGGTGATTTTCACATTTCTTTTCATAAATTTTCCTAAAGATGTAGTTTTCTTCTTCATCATCTATACATCTTAAATAAAAAAGACTAAAAGATCTTTTATATAACTTTTCATTGGTTATAGTGTACTAAAGAACCTTTCTTATCAAGGCCTTAGTTTGGACCTTATCTTTAAACAGTTCTCTTGTGGTTAGGTATGCATTGATCAGGATTGTCCAAGTTTTTTTCCTTAATTTGTATAACTAGTTTCTCTTTAGTGCTCTTTTGTACCAATTATTCCACTAAGACTTGGCTTAAATTTTTTGGTATCATCCTTAAAACCAACTTAGATAGAGAATCTACCAATGAGTTTTTTTACCTTGTTATTTTTCTCACATTAGCTTTCATTAAGTATTTTCAGATTCTTTTCCCTAACTTTGAACTTATCATTTATCTGATTTACTACTAACTGAAAATCACTATATATAGTTACATGCTTCAAATTTAGCTCAGTTGCTAGTTTTAGGCTGACTATCAATATTTTATACTTGACCTCATTATTAGATGCATTAAATTTGAATTGTAGGGTGTGTTGATATCGTAGGCCTTTTGGATTGATAAGGATAAGGCCAACCCTACCTCTGTGGTTAGTAGCAGTTCCATCGATAAAAAGTTTTCACATCTATTTTTCTTTAACTTTTTTATTCTTCTCAAGTTATTTGTCAGAATGAGTTGATGTCTATTAATACTTGGAATTTTAAGATCAACTTGGGGAATATATATTACTTGAATTCATTAAACTCTATTACCCGCTTAATTTTTCTACCTGATAACTTTAGTTTTTGTAAGTCATGCTTGAGTGGTTGATCGGTTAATAATGAATTGTGTAAGCTTGGAAGTATGGCATGAGGTTTTTGGTTATTATGACAATCACGTAGGTTAACTTTTTTATCTTGGTGTAGTTTACCTTTGACCCTATCAGTATTTTATTCATAAAGTAGATCGACCTATGTTTTTCCTCTTTTTCTCGAATCAAAATCAAGCTATGGCCTAATCGATATTGGTTAAATATAGATACAATATTTCATTAGGCCTTGGTTAGAAAGGATAAGTGAGGAAAACAAGAACTCTTTAAGTTCATCAAATGCTTTCTGACACTGAAAGGTCTATTTGAAGTTGTAAATGTTTTTAAAGATCTTGAAAAATGATAGGTATTACTATACCGATAAGGATATAAACTTGTTTAGAGTAGTTATCTCCTGATTAATCTCTATACTTTTTTTACTAAGGTTGGTACTTTCATATCTAAGATTGTCTAAAGCTTATCTAGGTTCATCTTTATCTCTCTTTTATTGGCTATGTAGCTAAGAAATTTATCCGACGTGACTCTAAATGCACACTTGCTTAAATTAAGTGTCATGTTGTACCTTTTAAATGTGTCAAATGTCTTTTTTAAGTCTTTCAAGTGCTCGACAGAGCTTTTACTTTTTACTATTATGTCATTCACATATACCTTTACGTTCTAACTGATTATAGCCAAAGTAGGCGTCCATAAAACTAAGGAAGCCATGTTTAGCATTGTCATCCACTAGCCGATCTATACTGAAAAAAGAAAAACTATCTTTTGGGCATACTTTATTAAGGTCAATAAAGTCAACGTACATCTTTCTTTTTTTCACTATGTTTCTTGACTATAACCATATTGACTATCCATTTGGGCTAATAAACCTCCCCAATGAAGCCTACCTATAATAGCTTGCCACTTCTTTTTTAATAGCCTTTTATCTTTTTGGGGTACAAGTCCTCTTTTTTTACAAAACTGGTTTCATATCCGGATTAATGTGCAACCTATGGACCATACCTTGGTATTGATACTGGGCATGTCAGACAGTGTCCAAGCAAGCAAGTTGGTATTATTTCTCAAAAGTTAGATTAACTACTCTTTATGTTTAAGGTTAATTTTAATCTGTATATACTTTCTAAGGGTGTTCTTCTAAAATGGTATAAACACAAGTTCTTTTGTTGTTCAGATCAGTTCTCATTTACCTTGATTTTTTGATCAATTATTTTTTTTCTATTCAGTTAGGTCGAGATCATTTCTACAGGGATTGATCCTAATATGACGTTAGTATATTATCGATAAATGATCAGAATGTAAAAGCTGAACAAAATATATGTATATTTCATTTCAATTTTTTTTTGACTAGTGTGTTAGCTCGGTCCTATTAACATGTAAAGGTTCATGCCAACTTATGGGCTTGATCATTTTCAAGATCTATTCAAAAATTATAAAATTTGTTAAAAGCTTATTTATTATGAAATTAAGCTTAAAAGCTTAGAGCAACTTAAGAGCACACTTCTATTAGGTCAATTTTTTATTATTATGGGTGCGTACTCTTGTTTTATTGCTTCTCTTAGGTTTCTGTTGCTTACTTTTCTTCCTTAACCTTTTCAGCTTCAGTCGAACTGTTAGTCTGCTTCCTAGTCATTCCTTTCATTATTGTAACGTAACATTGCTGTGCCGTAGACTGGTTTTTCCTTACTTTTCCAACCTCATAAGGTGTTAGAAACTTTACTTTCAGATAGGGAGCTAGGCTTATGAGTTGCATAAGAGATTGACTAGGTTAACCTAATAACATATTATAGGTAGATGAAACATCTACAACCATAAATTCTATGATTGACATAACTATCCTTGATTTCATCCCCAGAGAGATTGGTAATTTAATAGTCCCTTTAACTGGTACCTATTCATTTCTAAATTCAATTAGAGTTGTGGTATTTGGTTACAATTGTTTTTCCCTGATTCTCATTTTCTTTATAGTGGTGTGGTATAAAACATCAATTGAGTTTCCATTATCAAACAAAATCTTCTTGACAACATAGTTGTACACCACAACTATGATCACTATAGCACATCGTAAGGGTATTGAATTCCTTTTAAGTCTTTTGAACTGAATGAGATCGATTCATCTTTTCAGTTTTTTTTCTTTCTTTACCGAAGAATCGATAGCCATGACTATACCTTGATCAAATTTTTTTTTGCCAAAGTAGAACTTTTTCTAGTGATCATATTGATTACTTGAGCAATTGGTTTATTATTAGTAACTTAGCCCTCATCTTATCTTTGCTCATCCTTTTGAACTTTTTCTTTCTTGTTTTTCTTTGGCCTACCTTTCATGTCCCTTATAGGTCTTTTTCAGTTTGTTCTGTAGTCTAACCTATTATGCCCTTATCTCCGTTGGTCCACAGACCTTCCTACATGACCTCTTTTGATCAAAGCTTCAATTTCAATTTTTAGGTCGACACAGTCCTCAGTGTTATGGCCTATATCTCTACAGAAGGTACATCTTTTGGTTGAATCCCTCTTTGTGTTTTGCCTAAATGGCTTAAACCCTCTGAACTTTGGATTTCTTTTGATTTGCATTAAAATCCTCTCTTGAGAGGTATTCAATACAGTGTAGTTTCTCTCTCAATTGGGGCTTTTAGCCTAATGTTATCTTTTTCTTGGTGGAAGACCATAGAAAGTCTTACTTTTTTTTATGATTGAGGAGGGGATATGAGCCTTTCTCACCTCGACTGTCGAGGAGGAGGGATAAGCCTATCTCACCTAGGTTATTTCTCATTATAGCTTCAATATTTATATCTTTATCGAATAAAAACAGGACATCGACCAACATTTTGGGTGGCTCTAAAGACATGGTCAACTTGAGGTTGTACTTTCTATCATTGAGTCCACTTGTTAAGGCCACTACAACGATCAGTTGCTTTAGGTTTTTCAACTGTAAAGTTTTCGTATTAAAATGTGTAACATAATTTTTCAAAGATTCATTTCTACCTTGATGAATTGATAGGTTGCTAATGGTTTTTTTTCTTTGTTCTTTAGCTACCTACAAATCGGGATAGGAAAGAGTGACTAAACTCTTTAAATATCATGATTAACCTTAGCTTTAAGCTGCTATACCAAGATTGAGTTGCGCTTTTAAAGGTAGTAGCCAAGCCCTTACACATTAGAGCTTCATCTGTACCATACGCCATCATATTAGTTTTATAAAGCTCTAAATGGTCAAAAAGGTCAAATGTATCATCATAAATTTTCAAAGTTAGTATTTTAAACCCCTTTGGGGGTATAGCTCTGTCAATTTCTTTAGTGAAAGGCAAGGTCTCCAAGAACTTAAGCTCGTCCTCGAAAGTTACCACCGTGCCTTTCAATTCTTTCTTTATAGCTTGCATCTGAGCTTCCAGGTCTCTGCTCGATTGGGGTTCCAAATTGGTTTGTTTTTATTTTTGGGTTGTGGCGTGTGTTAAGTTGTGGCTAAGGTAATGGTGAATGGCCAGAACATCATGCTCTTCTTCCTTTAAAGTATAGGAAGTTTCTACCTCTTCATAGCTTGATTGCCTTTCTACAGCTTGTTGACCGGGGGTGACTAGATCGGATACCTTTGAAGCCTGAGGTGGGGTTATTGTTTGTAGCATTTGCTTGAGGGCTTGTATTTGCTCGGTTAGAGCTTGGAATTGCTTCATGGTTAGACCAACTTGCGTTAAAGCAAGTGTGCTAACTATTATGCATTTCCATTCCGACCGGGATGGCCGTCTCCCTTTCCTCAAAAACTCTTTTCTTAGGCGGCATAACTTTTGGCTCAACTGATAAATGGAAAAAACCCCTACCTAGTGTGGGAATGTTTATGTCGAATTTCAACCTGCGGGTATTCTTAAGGGAACAAGAGAAGGAAGAAAGCGGTTAGATATAAAGATAGGAAGTGTTTCCTGTATTTACACTTTAATGCACAAGTCAGAGATTAAAATAAAAGAGATTGGAAAGAGAAAAATATAAAGGATTAAAACAAGATGGAGCTTCCAATGATAATACTTGGATGTTTATATTTATAGGTAAAAGGTAAAGGACCAATGAGGAATAACATTAACGTAATCGAATTGATGTGACATTAAACATTTTAAGTCAGACAGCTTAAATGTCTAAAATGTCTCTAGTTATTTGTTGATAACTTTTAATAACAAAAAAAAAATCACAATACCTTTTTTACCACTAAATCTCCCCCAACACAAAAAAATCCCATATCTGTTCATTAGCTGGTAAATCATGGAGCTGTAGATGCTTAGCTGTTTGGGAAAATAATGGTTTGCAGAACAAATAATGGACCGCAGCTTTTAGCTGGAAAATAATACAGAATTTGCCATCTTGATTGCGTCTTCAAATGCAACTATTTTCAATTCTTCCGACCCCAGATTTTACTGTTTGATTTCGACACAAAAACCAATGCAAAAATGCAATTGCTTCATCATCAAGATAAACCTAAATGGATCATCCGATCTTCCAAGAATCCATTGAAATGCATTAAAATTTTCACATATCAAAGGTCCTCGTATCGTTATCGACGAAGAACACATAGAAAAAAGAAATCATAGAGTAAACCAGCAAGCTTCGACATCTGCTTAGGTAATTTTCAGGCTGTGGATGTTAATATCGCTTGAAAATTAGATTTTGGGTGATTTCAAAGATGACTCTGTCGCTTGAAAATGAATTAAACCAATTCAGGTATTTTACGTTACATGTACATCATGAATGACAACAGTCCTAAAAATGGAGAATTTGTCTCGCGACATTGAGTGACAACATGTTCCATTGGTTTTTTTTTTTTTTTTTTTTTTGAACAGGAGAGTTGGGTGCATTCGGAATTTTGAAGAAAAGCGTTAAGTATGGTTAAGGAAATATTATCATACAACTTGCTATTGCAAGTTGCAAGGCAATAATGCCGTAGTGGTTGTGAAAAAACCAATATGGTGAAATTCTGATAAAAATAAAAAAAAAAAAAAAAAGAAATTGCATTGATGCTGTGATTGGTGAATGAAGGCATAAATAATTTATTTGTCTTGCTCACTTTTTCAAATGATCATAAAATTCTCATGAATTAGACAGGTCTTAGCCAAATATATTGACGTTTCAAAAATAATTTCTGTTAGAGAAAGCAAGGAACTAACACGTCATATCCATCGTCCTTACCTTAGCAAAATTGTTGAATGAGTTTTTTTTTTCTAGGGGGCGGGAGTGGGGGATTTATTTTATTTTATTTTTTTACAAATTTTTTGGGTTGGAGAGGATTTTGGTTGGAAGATTAAGTGCATGTTTCATTGTTCGGTAATATATTTTTTTTATTGGGTTAATATTATGGATAATTTTAAATTATAATAAAATATAATATTTAAATTTTAAAAATTTTTAATATAATATATAATTTATGAATCTATTAATTAATATAATAATATTTTTGATGTAATTAATTTAAAATTATGATATGTAATAAATAAATAATTTTTTATATATTAATTAATTTACAGTTTAAATATTATATTAAAATATTTTAGAATTAAGATATTATATTAAATATTTTATTATAGTATAAAGGTAAATAATGACATTATTTTTTTTTTAAAGCTTTTACTACTTCTTATAGTATTCCAACATGGCTAAATATGAATTTCTAAAAGGGCTTTTGCATCAGAGCCCACACTCAGTTGTAAGTCAGTTGGGTAATTAAAGCTAAGCCCATTTCATTCCAACAAAATGAAAAAAATAATAATTGGAAATCGGAAAAATCTTTGTCCTTCGAGTTCCAACTTCCAAACAGAAGTGAAACATCCCGTTCTCGGACAGCCTCTCTGGCTTTGCTCCAAAACCAGTTCCTCCTAATGGCCGCAATCAATGTCTCTCCACTCTCCATCTCTTCTTCTTCAATTCCTAGACACTCCTTTTATACTCCCCAAAATACACCTATCTTTTCCTTCTATTCACGCTTCGGCCCTTCTCTTTCTTTCCCTTCCATTTCTCTAAGACCCCACACCTCGATAAAACCTCGCTGTTTAATCATCGCTTCAGCTATCAAGAACCTCTCGGAGGTCGAACCGGTTCCTTTCCCGGTCACACCCGAGGAATTCACCTCGAAATTGCCATCCGATGCCGGAGTCTACGCTGTCTTTGATCGAAACAACGAGCTTCAATTTATCGGCATCTCGCGTAACATTGGTGGCAGCCTTTTTACTCATAAAAAATCAGTGCCGGAGCTTTGCTGCTCCGTTAAGGTACATTTAATAATATTGCTTTTATAATTATTATTGTTTCTAGGGATGTTGATTGTTGAGTTTAAGAATTTACGAGTAAATCAATGCAAGACATTTAATTAAAAAGTGAAAGAAATAAATCAGACGTGACCGGAAATAATTGACCGAGCTGAGCTGATGGATGGGGATTTTTGAACCAATGTGATGCTTGAAGTTTCGAGTTTAATGGGATTTTAACAGAATAAAGATTGTAAAATTGAATGCTTGGAAATTGTCAAATTTTTTAAAGTTTCCGATTTAAACAAAATTTGGGTTTCTTTTTGTTTTCTTGAGGGAACCCCAAATCCATAAATTCATTGAATTTAAATAGTCTTAAGTCTGCCAAGTGCCAAGTTTTGTACAAGATTTTGATGCTGAATTAGATTTACATATATTTTTAGCTCTATTTTGTCCATATCTGATTCACCACAATTTTTCGGAACATCTCAATAGTGGAATTAACCCAAGAACCCTGCCATATTCTTAGGTTACTTTCACTTCTTCTTTCAATGAAGTAATATCCGGTGAAATATCTTTCGTGGAATAACTCTTAGGAAAGCAACTTGTGTTTCAAGAGTTTTTAGTAAAGGTGTTACTTTTGTTCATTGAGGAAGTTGTTCTGAGAACATTTGTTTCATGAAGGAATTGTTCCTTGAATAGTTGTTCCATAAATACCTATTCTGTAAAAGGGATGTTCCATGAATAGTTGTTTCGTAAATTAACATTCACTGAATCAATCTTATCACCTATTCTGTAAAATAACTTTAACTGAAACAATCTTTAACACCTGCTTTGACTTATTCTCAATTTTAACAACTTTAGAGAAATTTAAAAGAATAAAATGTTAGTAACTAAAATTCAAAAATTTGATTGTTTTATTCTACTGTTTATTTGCGAAAAGGCTAATAGCTATTTGTCATTGGATCGGGCTTGATATCTCAAAACTGATTTTGGTAGCCTGGTATTATCGGATGTGCTAGAATTGATTGCTTAATGACCAGACATTTAAGGTGAATGATCTTTATCACAGTGTAATTCGTCATAGAAAATCAATTAGACAATGACTAAACTGAATTGGAACTCAAATGATGTACCACCAAGGTGGGTGTATACAAATTGTAGGTTGAGAAATTTCATCATCAACCATCCAAGAGTTTTGAATAAAGAACATGCTTCAATTCTTACCAAGCAAGCTGAATTCAAATACACCAAATTGGCATTGGCATGGATGGATGAGCCAAGTCAACCTGGCTTGGTTATTGTTTAGCCGTTTTTCTTAATCCACTTTGTTCAGAGTTCATGTTATGGTAAAACTGCTAGTGTCTTTGTTGATACTAGTGAAGACAATCAAAGAGTTATTACTTGCCTGATATTTATTATGTCAATTTAAGCGTTCTGTAGGTTAGTGTAGTCAATGAACCTGATAAAGCTGCTTTAACTCAAGCTTGGAAGTCATGGATGGAAGAACATATACAAACCACCGGAAAGGTCCCTCCAGGAAATGAATCAGGGAACACCACATGGGTTCGGCAGCCTCCAAAAAAGAAGGCAGATCTCCGACTTACTCCTGGTCAACATGTCCAATTGACTGTTCCACTTGAGGAACTCATTGATAAGTTGGTGAAGGAGAACAAGGTAGTGGCCTTTATTAAGGGATCAAGAAGCGCCCCGATGTGTGGATTCTCACAGAGAGTGATTGCCATTCTTGAAAGCCAAGGAGTGGATTATGAGAGTGTTGATGTGCTTGATGAAGAATATAATTCTGGATTGAGGGAGACACTCAAGCAGTATAGTAACTGGCCCACATTCCCCCAAGTTTTTGTGAATGGAGAACTGGTTGGAGGGTGTGATATCCTGACCTCGATGTATGAAAAGGGTGAGCTTGCTGGTTTGTTTAAAAAGTAGTGGGTTTTGAGCTTCCCTTGAAGCAGTTATCAGATTGTAAGACTGCATGTAGTTACAGGTTATGCGTTGATAGATTGTGGATCTTAAAGTTAAGTTGTACGTTTCATCAATTATTATAACCTGGGAGCAATCACTGGATCATTATCTATTGTAGTGCAAATTCTCTGCATGATCCTCTGTTGAATCCATTTCTGATTCCCCCTGGTGTCCTTTCTCAAGTGTAGGTTATGAATTACATGGCGCTTTGGTCCTATGGGAACTTTCTCATAAAAAGTATGGGATCAAATAGGACATGCTCGGTTGGCCCATCAGTTCTGCTTCTAAATTGTGATTGCTGTGTCAATATAAACAAGATAATACAACCAAAAGAGAAACAGGCCTTTGTCGGCCTTGTGGCTAAGATCAAGTCCAACCCCAAGGCAGGGGACTCAGACCGGATTAAGGGACCCACTTTTTGGGCCCTATTTCGGCCCATGGACATGCATGAAGGCTTATCTCCTCGGAGTATGTGTTAAGATTTAGGTGGAAGAAAAGGTTGCGGTTTTAAGAATTAATCTGGAAAAAGAGAACGGAAGAAAGAATATATAGAATGTGGAACAATGATTAGTATTCTGATTAAAAATAGAACAATGATTAGTATCAAAGTAGTAAAGTATTTATAATTGATAAATAATGTGAAAGTATCAAATTGTTAAAAAATGTTAACATGATAACATGAACATCTATTAGAATATGTTGATTTTGATAGAACTATTGACATTTTTTAAAGTATATAAATATATATATATATATATATATATTATCAAGTGATTGATTTAATTGATTAAAATTTATTTTATTTTGATAAAAAAATTTTAGATTCGAATTTTATCGATAATTATTTATTAAGATTATTTCGAATACACGTACATCTTATCCTAATTTAAAAAATTAAAAAATTTATCTACCTTTATATTTTTTTTACCAAAATATATATATAAACAAAGACAAATCTATGTATTTCATTGACACTATTTAATTGAAAATAAATCTTTCTCATACCATTTGTCATAAAACAATTTCTCATATCTTTTTTGTGGCTAAAAATGAATAGAAATGATATACTATTAAATTTTACAATCAAATATAAGTCTTAACAAGTTGAAGTAGAATAAATCATCATATTCGGGTCCCTTACTAAATTCCTTTGTATAGCTACGACTACCTTATCATTGCCCCCACGTCAAGCCACAGATCTTTCCAGACAAAACAACCTTAATTATTAGGAAATTATAGTAATCCACTACCATAGTAATCCCAGCACTACATTTAAGTTGCCAATAAAATTTTGACTTAATGATAAAAAGAAAGTTTTCGAATATTAAAATTTTATTATGTAAGATTTTAATTTAATTTTATCTTAAATTTAAATAATTATATTTTAATTTATTGAATAATTTATTTGTTTGATAATTTAGTGATTGTGTTGGTAATATTTAATTATTTAATTGTAATTTTAAAAAAAATTACATTACAGTTTGCGCTGATCAATGAGGGTTACTAATGTCATTTTCCAGAAAGTATGCTGGTTTTAGAAGTAAAAAATCGAATGTTCTGTTTATTCGTTGGTCAAATCGGTTGTTATGACATCTCTTCATTTCTTGATCATCATCCTCAACCCATCAACGATTCATTGATATTTGCCCAAAAGAATAATTAAAGCAATTACTTGTTGAAGATGGAAATCGGATCTTCTTCAGATAAAATTTTCAAGCTCTACGATCAACTAGAATTGCTGGAATATCAAGATAAGTTCGTGGTCAAATCCCTCGAATCTCCCGATCAAGGCTTCTCGATTTCCCGTCGTGAAGGAAACATCGAGACACTATCTGGCAAGTTTTTTTTTTTTTTTTTTTCCCTTTTCCTTGCTGAAATTCTAAGCTTTGTTTGGAATGGCTTCTACTTTAAGAATCCTGATCGCGCCATTTTTGAATAATGAATTTTTTTTATAATATCAATTACCAATAATGTAAATATTAGCATTTGGGAATGAAATCTTTGGAGTAAATGAAATGAGTTATTAAACTATTTTCTGCGTCAGGATATAAATGATTAATTTTTTAACCATGGTTAATTAAAAGCGATATTTCATTTTATATTTACTTTCCATAACTTGGATTGGAGAGTTTAATATACTTTAAAGTTTTTGCAGATGCATCTTCTTCTGAAAAACCATCCAAAACCTCTGCCATTTATGGCGTGGCTGGAACCATTAGATTGCTCGCAGGTACAATATTATCCAAATTTAATGAAAGTATTTACCTTTTTTTTGTTTTTGTGTTAGTATCTTATAAAACTGAAGTCAGTTGTCATAAATTCTTCTTGCACTTTATACAGGAACATATTTGCTTGTAATAACTTCGAGAAAGGAAGTTGGAAGTTTTCTAGGTTTCCCTGTGTACCGAGTTGAGTCTATGAAATTCCTGGCTTGCAATGAGGCTTTGAGGTTTTCCAACTCTCAAGAAGTAAGATTCCTTTTCGTGTCTTTAAAATGTTTGATCTATTGTGATGCTTATTGTTTGACCCTTCTATATCAAAACAAGTAATGCTTTATTTTGAGCAGAAAAGAGATGAGGCTTACTTCATGACTCTGTTGAAAACAGTCGAAGCAACTCCGGGATTGTACTATTCATATGAAACAGATATAACATTGAAGTAAATTCTTTTCCCTTGCAATATGCTTTTAAGTAGAAAACCACTGTTAGCCACATGGTCACTGAGTTTTAATTGTTATGTAACGAATGTTTTTCAAGTATTAAGTTTATAAGATGCATTTGATCGTGTGGACCAGCTTGCAGAGAAGATGCAAGTTAATGGAAGGGTGGATGAGCAAACCAATATGGAAGCAGGTTATTTACCATACTTGGACCATCGTGGAAAGCTTGTTAAACTTTTTTAATTTAAAAAAAATCCACTTCTGGTGTTTTTTTAAATCTTCTGGCTGTGGATATCGGTTTGTTAATGTTACAAAGTGAGGTCTTGCTGTTTAACACGTGAATATGGTTCATATGCTTACTCTTTATAGCTGCTAGTTTCTGGAGATTCTTTGCTGTTCAAGTCAAACACTCAAACTACCTTAATCTCATTTTTATGCAATTTTCTCTTTCTGAACTAGTTCAGGAAGAAGATAAGAAAAAAAAGAGGGAGTTCTTTTCCTTTTATTTTATGCATAAATATTCACTTGCCCATTATTAATTTCATGATTCAAAAATGAGTTCCTGTTCTGAAAAAATGATTACTATTCTCATGGTAGGAGGCTGACTATTGGCTGCATGGAATTTTACCTTGTATGTAAAATATAGTACAACATATAGCTATTCAATACATGCAAATGATTTTTAACTTCAATTTTCCGTGTATTTCAGGCTGATCCTCGATTTGTTTGGAATAAACATCTTTTGGAGGAACTTATTGAGTATAAGGTTAGATATTTTCCCGTTGTATATTATAACATTATTAGCTTCTTATGTTGTTAGTATTTCATTGTTAACCATACCAAAGTGACTTCTACTATTGTCCTAAGAAAGAAAAACTCTAAAATGTTGATAAGTGATGTGAACTTTTCCAACCGTATCATGAAATTGCTATATCTCTTTCTTTTCTCCACCTTTTTGACACAATTACTTTTGCTGTGGCAGCTTGACGAGTTCATTATCCCTCTCCTACAAGGAAATATCCTTAAAATTCTGTTTACTCATGCTTTTGAACTGATTTGCGAGTGAGTGGCTTGTGCATATGCATGTATATCTAATGAGGAGATGAGTCTTTGTACCTATCATGTATATTCATGAGGACTTTATTTTATTTTATATTTCCTTTGAAAACCTATTTTGCTGTTTCCACTTAACCTAGGTTTAAGTTTCCAAATGGCTCAGCTAGAGTTGAAGAATTCACCTACCACATGTACATTACTTTCAAGGAGGTGTACACGGCGCCTAGGTAAAATGTTTTTGGATGAACTATGCTTTTAATTATGAATGATGCTATACCTGAGCAGCCTTAAAATACAGTCATATGGTATCACAGGGACACGTATGTGGAGGAGGGGAGCAAACCTGGAAGGAGACACTGCTAACTTTATTGAAACCGAGCAGTTGTTGGAGCTTGAAGGTTTCAGGTGTTCATTATTGCAGGTATGTCTACTGTCCTTTGTGACTTCAGAAAAACTCATCGCTATTTCATTTTCTGTTTTGATGAAATCTATTTTTCTAACCAATGGAGAAAAAGTGATTTGTTTCAACTTGTAAAGTTATTTGCTTTTTTCCATCTCAGATACGAGGCTCTATTCCACTGCTTTGGGAGCAGATTGTTGATTTAAGCTATAAACCACGACTTAGAATTATTAACCATGAGCACACAGTATATTTTTTCTTGAAAATACAGCATTTTCTTTTTTTATCATTCTCACTGAACAGTGGTGCTTATGATTTAACATTGCACTTTCAACTCTTCATTCAGCCACAAGTTGTGGAGCGCCATTTCCATGATCTTTTTCAAAGATATGGAGAAACTATAGCACTGGATCTGACAGAAAAAGTAAGTGCTTGTTCTCTCTTCTCTTTATTGTCTAGCAAAAATCGAGCATGAGATTGCAAATGGCTTTATATATCTTGTTTGGAAAATTGTTGTTAAGAGCTGCTGGATATAATTGCAAGCTAATCCACTTATTTTTCCTGGCTGGTTTCAAATGCATAGCAGACTGCGAAGTTTTATACTATTTACTGACTTTGTACACAAGCTTTGACTCTTTTATGCAAAGTAGACCTGGCAATGTAAAACATGATACGGGGATATGAGATGAAAATGATATGAAAAAAGAAACGAATGTAACATGGTTTAAAATTTTAGCAAAAATTATATATGGGCCTAACAAAATAAAAGAAATGTATTTCACGTTTTCGTGTCAGCACGAATTGTGACACATAATTTTCGTGTAAAACACGACACAAATACATGAATTGCTAGTATTTTATGGGAGCATTTCATCTATAATCATTGTAGTACAATTAACCAATCACAATTTAGAATTGTGTGGGATCTATCAAAATTTTATGTGGAATCCACACTTATAGATGAACCCCTATATAATTCTTTATTGTGATTGGATAATTGTAGGATTTTAGTAAAAGGTATTTTAGGTGATATGCTCCCATTTTTTACACGACACAAATACACGAATTGCCAGGTCTAATGTAAAGCTCCAATATTTCATTGTACTCCTGAGTAGCAAATATTTCATCTTTCATTTATTTTGATATTTTAGCATGGTGATGAAGGTCAACTAAGTGCTGCATATTCAGCTGAGATGCAAAAGCTTCCAAATGTTAGGTGACATTCTACATTCCTATGTATTTAAATATATTAGTTTGCAAAGGATTTTTTTTAGTTGTTGGCTTGTTGCTACTTCTAGATAACTGTTGGCTGTCCTTTTTGATCTTTCCTTAGCATGATTTTCCATGAATAAACATTGATTCTTTGAGTATCAGTTTAGCTATTTTTTTATTGTGAAGATTCTTTCACTTAGTTTAACAACGTGAGAAAAAAATGAGTGTAGCTAAGAGGAGAATGCTTAGATGGATGTGTGGTAAGATTAGAAGAGACAAAATAAAAAATGAATAGATTTGATGAAAATTAGGTGTAGTCTGAATTGAAGAAAAGATGAGAAAAGGTCATTTGAAATGGTTTGGACATGTGAAACGTAGGTCTATTTGTGCACCAGTTAGGAGAAATGAGCTTTTGGATTTGGGAGAGATCAAAACTTCTAGAGGTAGACCACAAAAGATGTGGATGCAAGTAATAAGAAATTATATGAGGGTTAAGAAAGTAGATGAGCAGTTTTTTTTTTTTTTTAATAGAAATGAGTGGTGCAAGAAGATTCAAAACTATGACCTAACATAATTCCTTTTTTTAGCCTCACATATATTCGACACTAGAGTTATGGGATATAATGCTTAGTTTGTTGTTGTTGTTGTAAGATTCTTTCACTTGGTATACTTTTGATGGTACATAGCTTGGTGAAGCGCCCCACCCCTCCCCCCCCCCCCCCACCTTTGCCCTTCTTTTTAGGCAACTTCTTTCTGCCCTTGATGTCAATTGCATTCTATGGAAAGCGATACACATGTTTCCTAAATTAAGATCATTTGCTTCCTTCAGGAACTGAAGAGCCAATAAGGGAACTTTGATTGTTACAGCTTAATCTTTTGCATGTCTGTCCTGCAGATATGTATCATTTGACTTTCATCATGTTTGTGGGAACTCAAACTTTGATAACCTTGGAGTTCTATATGATCAAATCTCTGAGGATTTTGAAAAGCAAGGGTAAGAAGAACAAATATAATGTATAACATAATATGTATCCTGAAAGTATGCCATGATCCTGGTGCTATCTATCCAGAGTACTTTTTTTAACTATCACTATTCCAGCTGAGCAGATACTTTCTCATAGACACAGATGGCAACATCCTGGAGGAGCAAAAAGGCATTATTAGATCTAACTGCATTGATTGCCTTGATCGAACAAATGTGACCCAGGTTTGTGGAAAATATACTCGTGTTTTTCTTTGTTATGATATAAACTGCTTGAAGTTGAAAATATCCATGTTGACCAGCTAATCTTTATATGCTCTAATTTCTATAATACTTCAAAGGATCTTTTAAGCTCTGTTTTTTATTGTTTGTTTATTTATTCTGTTAAATAGAGTTACCTTGCTCGGAAGTCTTTAAATATCCAATTGCAAAGGCTTGGGGTATTTACGTCTACTGAGTGCATTCCATTGTTTGCTGAAGATTATGGAAAGTTCAGAACGCGTATGTTATTTTGCATACATTGCTGATTTTCCATCTTAATTTATGAGTTAATAATGTCTTTTTATTCATGCTAAATACTTGTCTCACTTGTCTCACTTATGCTAGTGTGGGCTGAGCAAGGCGATGAGATAAGTCTTGAATATGCTGGGACTCATGCACTGAAAGGGGACCTTGTTAGGTATATGAATTTGGGAGTCAATTTCTGAAAAGAATATGTATCTATTCGTATCCAATATGTGATTGTTTTTGGATGACAATAATTCTGCAGATATGGCAAACAGACAGTAGCTGGACTCATCAAAGATGGGATGAGTGCAGTATCAAGATACTATTTGAACAATTTTCACGATGGAATTCGGCAGGTAAGCTGCCTCTTAAGCTTTGTCAATCAATGAAATGAGAGAGACCTAACTGTAAATAATAAAATTGTTTGAAAATTCTATCAAACAAGTTTCATGTTTTTCAGGATGCATTGGATCTTGTAAGTGGTCGCTATACTGTCAGCAGAAACAACCCTTCACCATTCCAGCTAAATAGTTTCGAATCTTTTTCTGTATGTATCATCATATTTCCATTGGCGTTTAATTAAATATTCATGTCAAAGAATCTTTAGGACTTGCCCTTCTCTGTTATTTGTAGATTGCTTCTTGGATGGTTATTTTTCATTATTATACCTTGAAATTTTGCAGTATCTTCCAGTGGCATCAGCTTTGCTAGTAGGAGGTTTGACATTGACAACCTTCACAATTCAGCAAGGTATCACTTCTCTATTAGTTTGGAATTGTGATTAACAAAACAAGGTTGTACACATTTTTGAATTGCTGTGGTGACTAAAAAG
Source organism: Durio zibethinus (assembly GCF_047325235.1). NCBI lineage: Eukaryota > Viridiplantae > Streptophyta > Magnoliopsida > Malvales > Malvaceae > Durio > Durio zibethinus. Next base: position 9,505,312 of record NC_143162.1, on the reverse strand, counting down.
TGTCAAAACTATTTCCTTTAACTTCTGTAGCTGGTCGAAGCGCACAACATTATGTCTCTTCTGTTTTCTGGGCTGGAGTGACTGCTGGAGTTATGGCTTTGGTCAAAGCTAATGGAAGGCAATTCTGTTCTAGGCCTCGCTTGTGTGGCCTGTTGTAAACTACTATGGCCTTCTGTCAATTGTGGATTCAGCGAATCATTTAAAAAAAAAAAAAGTATACAAATTGAAAATTTCTGATGTATTTAAAATTTATTATTTAAGAATTACTGCTAAATATTTATACTATTTAACACAAACAGTCTACTTATTGGCTTTTATTACAAGACGAAAAGGTCTCGAAATGTAGCATGGAGCCAGCAATTTGGATTATCGTCGAGTAAATTCAGTGGATGTCTAGTCAACCATCGACCTGGAAGCAACGGAACCACAGCCATTTTCTGATTTAAGTGATAAATGAAACAAAAACTCCTTAAGCTCCGTTTGCCGCTGTACTGTTCCATCCAGCTTTGAACCCCGAGAACCCAAGCAAACTCCTCCCTTGGGTTTCATTCACATATGAAAAGGAAAAAGAAAAAGGAGTAAAAAATCAGAGTAATGAGTTGGGCATCTACTTGCTTGGCTTCTTGTTCCTCAAGTGTGCAGCTTCAACAACGTGTCTTTCTTCTCGTTGAAGCAACTGGAAGGCTGCTACAGCCAAATCCCACTACGCATCAAACAAAACTGTCCTTTGGTTTTCCATGTTCACCTTCCCATGGTTAGTAACCAGTTCACATGAATTCTAATTTCAGCATGTGCAAAAAGTGCTCCTTAAACATCCTCACTTGACGACAAAACTCACCGAACCTGTCTCTTCCAACACTCATCAAATCTCTCACCCAGTGCCTCCTCTTTTGCCCTCTCAATTTGTCTGTTGTGTCGGTTGCCTTTAACACCAAAGATCGCCTCTATTCATCCCCTCTTTTCCTACTCTAACAAACTTCAAGACAGCAAGACTGCAATAATAATAATAATAATAAATATAGGCCCTGCCTTCTTTATCTCTATCTCACGCCAAAAATACACGTCTCCCGTGAACCCTGAAGCACCATCTCTAGGCCAAAGAGGAGAATTCTTTCCTACCAAGCAATAAAAACTCTGATCCTACTTCAATCCTACAACCACCTTTCAGAATCACCTGCTATATAAACAACACTTTTATTTATTCTTTTTCACGCCTATCACTTTTTTCTCTTCTCTTTATTGATATTTCTTTATCTTCCTGTTGTTGGCTTACTTGCCTGCTATGACTCCGGGAACCAACGCCGGCACTAAGAAAAATGCTGGCTCCTTTGATACATTCTTCGAGGGTTGGCTAGGGCGCCAAGAGCAGTACCTCGACGAGCTACTATCTGTTCAACAACGTGGTCATGAATCCCAAGAAGATGATCTCAAGGACCTCATCACCCGAGTACTCTCCCACTACCAACAGTACTTTGAAGAAAAATCTCGAGTAGCAAAGCGCAATATTTTCCTTGTTCTTTCTCCAAACTGGCTCTGTTCCTTTGAGCGTGCCTAGCTTTGGATATCAGGTTTCAAGCCTGGTTTTGTATTGAAGCTTGTTTGTAACTCCGTGCATGACCTATCTCAAGACCAAAGCGAAAGAATAAAGAAACTGATCGAGGAGACAAGATATGAAGAAAGGGCGCTTAATGACGAGTTGGCGAGGGTTCAAGAGAGCATTGCTGCTCCGCCTTTGATTGAGATAGCCAGGAAACGAGCACGACTGATGAATATAGAGAATGCAGAAGAGGAGGCAGCACTGGTCATCTTGAGGAACGCGGTGGAGGAAGTGGTAGCAGCCGCTGATTTGCTGAGGATGACCATAGCAATGAAGGTTATGGAGACATTGAATCCGGTGCAGAATGTAGGGTTTTTGACAGCGGTGACACTGTTGTTGGTTAAGCTTAGGAATTGGGGGCTGCAAAAAGGTGCTGATAGATATAGGAAGGAATGAAACAGTGATTCATGATAGTTTTTAGAGCATAGTTTGTATATGACATCTTTTGTAATTATTTGTTTAGGGGTGCTTTTGACAACTTGACAAAGTATTCAACGGCTACGGACTAGGGTCCAGGAAAGTTTCGGCCAGGACTAAGGTCGTCACTGGCCCCGGGCTGATGAATTGAACTCTACCTTTGATTTCCCCTTCGTTGTTGTATGCGCATTTACTTGCCTTAGGAGCAGAGGTACCTACCACGATCTGTACTCGATTTAAAATCTAAAGAAGCTTATTACATATTTGTAACTTCGATAAATTTATTCAATTCCCAAATAATATGGCTGATTCGCATAAGCATTAAGCAAGCTGTTCTTTTATTACAACTGTGCAACGGGCTATACAGAACTTACTATTTTTTTTTTCCATCACTAAAGGAATCTCCTCCCACAGAGTCCAGGAAGAAAGTTTACACTACAGGCGGCTTCGCTGGCTCATTGCTGCCGGCTTAAAACTGGCAAAACCAGTGATTTCTCTACCAGTTACCAAGCTGTTGATGTCATAAGTGCCTTCGTAAGTGTAAATGGGTTCCAAATCACAGAATGCCTGCATGGCGACCAAAACAAGAAAACTCACGATGGTTTCTAGAAGAATTTTTTCTTTAAAAACAAACGCAGGTCGTGTTACTACTCAATAAACCTAATTGGATGACAATTAGGAACAAATCTTAGGTGTGCCAAATTCACTACAAGCATACATCTAACAGCTATTCATTGTACTCTATGGACTTTTTGGATCTCAGGTTTGCATTAGGTTTACCAAATTGCATTCTGGTCAAATGGCATCCTTTTGCAGGAAAATGTGAAAAAGTGATTTTGACTTGAGAGCAGAGAATGCAAACCTTCGCAACAAGAAAATCAGACAAAATTCCATTGCCACCAAGTAACTCCCGTCCAAGAGCAACTGTCTCTCTTGCCTTCAAGGTAATCCATGACTGAAGATCATAAAAGTTTTGTCAAGATTAAGAAGTCAGAATGAAATCTCATATGAAACCACGGGCTTATGTATCTTAAATGTTTATACCTTTCCCAAGCTGGCTTGACCGGGAGTCATTTTACCCTTCTCATATAATTTGCAAAGGCGCCAACCAACAAGGGTCATTGCTTGAACATTACCAAGCATGAGAGCAAGTTTCTGCTGGTTAATTTGGAAGGCTGCCAATGGTGCTCCAAACTGCTTCCTCTCCTTCAGATACCTACATCATAGCAAATTCAGAAACAGGTCATCTTGAAAGCTTGAAATGTCATTGCTCAAATAGGAGAACAGCGCCCATTGCAATACCTCTGACACATGTCATAGACACCCATCGAAATGCCAATAGGTTGCCATGCAACTATTACTCGTGAAACAGCCAGTACCTGCGCTCTCATAGTGGCAATTCATATTAGCGGCAGGATATATTAAAAAATATTACTATAAAATAAATGGTGAAATTCAAACCACTAACTGGAGATTATCAACCAATTAGAAAGCAGAAATACTTGAGATGAGATATCATTATTTGAGGAAGGTCATTAGAATGAACCTTGCTTGTATCTTGAAAAGAGTTTACACCAGGTAACCTGTCCTCATCAGGAACAAAGACTTTCTTTAAGAGAATATCTCCATTTTGAACAATTCGTAACCCAATCTTATTTGCTATTTTTGTAGCTGTCAATCCAGGGGCATCCTTCTTAACTATATATCTGAAACAGAAGGTAGAAGCATTCTACGTTTAAGGAAAAACAGCATTCCATGAATCTAGCTACCTTTCTATTAGCAATCTTACAGCTTCTTTTGGCTTATAATTTCCATGAACTTGGGAAATTATGGCTCATGCCCATGGTAGTCTTGAGGTTTGCAACCAGTAGTATATCGTTCCATCTTTGTTCTTTATAATCCTAACCACTGGTAAATTCAGTAAAGGAAAAGGTTCTGAATATATGTCTTACCATTTTTTAAAACTTATTATCAGGGCTGAGCATTTCTACTTCTTCAGGATCATTAAGTCCTTTATGGTGGTTTAGAATATAAATTCAATCTTGGGTTCTCATTCTATGATTGCTAATACTTTTTAGCTTCTAGTGAACATACAAGCATGTCTATCTTTTAAGCATCAGATGGATTGTTTTGTGTAAGACCAAATGCTACATCCTATGTCTTATACGCTATTTCACCTACCCGTTTATCTGGTTCGTTGTGGTATTTCTGGCAAAAATAATCAACACATCTGCAAAAGTACCATTTCCTATCCAACGTTTTTGCCCCTCAAGAATCCAACCTCCCTCTACCTGTGAGATGACAGCAAACATGATACAGCATAAAATTTAGAATGCTGCATAGTGATTGTCATTAGCTATACTAAAATAAGACAAGTGAAAACCAATATACAAGGATGAGTGTGGACCTTTGTTGCAATTGTCTTCAGAGAACTAGCGTCACTTCCATAGTCAGGTTCAGTCAAGGCCTAAAAATAATAGTAAAATTATTTTTTAAAAAATTTTCTTCAATTATAGTTGGAAAAAAGACACTAAAGACCTCCCAAGATGTTAACGCCAAAAAGAAAAAACCTACCCAACAAGCTATAGTTTTTAACTGTGCCAAAGAAGGTAAATACTTCTGCTTCTGTTCCTCTGACCCGCATAATGCTATTCTTGATGGTCCAAACAAGTTATGCAAAGTCATAATTAATTTATATAATTTTTTTAAAGAAAAATTAATCATAAAAAAATGATGTCAGCAATTAGAAATAATATATAGAGAAAAATGTAAGTCATTTCATATATCCCACCAATGGTAAGCATGGCCAGAGATGAATGCACCAAGATAAAAGTTGAACAGCTTGCATCAACTCGAGCAACCTCTGCAGTTGCAATAGCACTTCCAGTAAGGGAGAGACCTGGGCATCCATAACCCTGCAAGTCAGAAGTAACCAAACATCATACTTGATTTCCACTTCAAGAAAGAAACAATTTTAAAACCAAAATCCTTATGGTAATAACCTTGATAGTACCACCAGCAATACGGAGATCACCAAGTTTCGGAACTAGTTGGAATGGAAACTCTGCCTTCTCCCAGTACTGAGAGAAAAATAGCAAATCAGTGGCTTTCATTTTGAACATATACATTAAGAAAAAATAATTAAACCCTAAAAATCACATCATTTAGCAGTCATCAATCCACGTTGTGAAAAAAGTTCATGAAAAACATTAAAACGTTACCTCTGCCATTATAGGAGCTACTTCTTTTTCCATACACTCTCGTACTTTCTTACGGAGAGCCTGCTCCTCAGGACTTAATAGATCATCAAATTGATAATAGTCAGAAGCTGTATTTTTTTCCAAGAGAAAAACACACATATAATTAGAAATCAAGAATTCCCATTAGATAACAAAAACAACAACCGTCAAAAACCTATCTACCACTCTAGAACCAATAATTGTTCTCCACCAAAAAAAAAAAAAAAATCAAGCTTGCCTCACATTCGAACAAGTTTAGATGCATAAATATAAGCAACACAAATATGCAGCAGAGCTAAAAACAGAGAACAATAAATAAAATTCGTACCAGAAGGAGGAAAAGTAGATGCAGGAGTAGCTTGAGGGAATGCAACCGAAACATCCAAAGGTGGTAAGTTAAAATAAGAAGGCTTGGCACTTTTGTCAGTTTCATCATCTGTGAGACATCAAAGCCAGCAAATTTATTTGACCAAACAAAAACTTAGCATATCTCATAGGTGAAAACAGCTAATAGAAATTATTATTACTTTTTTTTTAAATAGAGCAAAATATCCAGAAATGATATGTAAAGCTCCTAACTTTTTAGCAAAAAAAGCACGGAATTGCTAGTTACTATTAATTTTCTTAAAAATTACTGGTAATTGCTTGGTTAAATCAAATTGGGCACTCAAATTCATTATTCCTTATGTCATTTAAGAGCAAAATTATGATCAAACGGCGATAAAGAGTTAAAAAAAAAAAAAAAAAAAAAAAAAACAGAGAAACTTTCGATAATTAATTCATCTATGAAAAACGAACCTTGAATCGTGGAGTGAAGTGTCATGGTGATCAAAGGAGATTTTTTCCCCTCTCTCTTATCTGATAGAAAAGTGGGAGATCTGGGATCGGACAAAAAGAAAGAATATGGCGACTTGGCAAGCAGGTTTAGGCTGTTTTATATATAAAAACAAAACAATGGACGAACGAAGTGGTGGGCATTTACGTTTTAAGATAAGTAACAGAGGGTAGGCCAGATCAGACATTATCTTTGAATAAAGTCTGTAAAATCAAACGTTTGAAAACTAGCCCTTAATTAATTATTATTATTATTATTTACAATTTTCAAACAGTTTTCTAAAAGAAAATAATCAATTGCGTAAAATCTAATTAAAATCAACTGTTGCTTATCAATTTTAACATATTAACATTATATTGCAGTTTTAAATAATGTTAACAGGAATCTGATTTGCTGTCAGATGTGACATTGCAACAAATAGATATATGAATCTCAAAATTGATGTTATACGTATAGAAGGTAATTGCTAATCAACTAGGGAAAGAAATGACCTTGTCTAACAACCGAGTTATGGTGTGCGGAGGAGGGCATGGACATCAAAGTTTTCACAAGCTCCCAACAAATACTTACTAGCAGTTTCACTAGAAAGATCCTTAGGTATGCTGAGGTTTGCCCTAGACTCCAACTCCTCTATCATATCCATCCTTCTACAGAAGTTAGGGAAACAATGGTAATTAGACCCTTCAAAGCAATATCTGATAATACTTTCAGTGATAACCTATCTGATATTAAATACTAGTACGTTTAGTTACCAAAAAGGTAGAGTAAAATCGATCTCTATAGGTTCGCTGTCAAACCCATTAGCATGGTACTTTATTTTATGGCTCCCTGTCATCTCCTTCACCATACATGCACATTTACAATCTTGCAAATCATTCACTCTTTAAGACTTGCCTAACAGATATGTATGCACAAAATCCAACAGAAAAGTTACAGTTGCATCAATGCTTAAAGTAAATCAAGGAGGCTATACTAAACACCTGTCAAGTTAAATAAGTGTGCTACGGGGTGAGTTTGAAATAAAACAAGCTGAATTAAATGCTATTGGAAGCTTACCAGATAACAAATTCTCTGTTAGGTCCATCAAGTCATTATAATCTGCATAGGCCACGTAAAATTCACACATTGCGAATTCTGGAAGATGAGTTAGATCCATTCCCTCATTCCTAAATACTTTCTCAATTTCATAAACACGATCAAGTCCCCCCACAACCAGTTTCTTGAGATACAGTTCTAGGGAAATACGCATATAGAGCATCATATCCAATTCATTATGATGTGAAACGAATGGCCTGGCAGCAGCTCCTCCAACAGTCATAGTCATCACAGGAGTTTCTATTCCACCTGAGGAGGATGGTTAGAATATTTATAGTAAACTAAACACCAGGGCAAGTTTAAAACATGTTATCAGACGTTAGTTCACCATGCTGCACTAGCTTCAAACCCCTATGAATCCACGATTGTTGAGGAAGTTTCAGCAAAAAGAAATCATTTTGGCCCTGCTCTTGAATACTTGCTGAACCTCCGGGTTCAACATCAGGTCTAGATAACATTGACGATATCGAGTTTCCTAAAATCAAGTAAGTTATTATCAAGTGCTCAAGCCTCAAAGAAAGACACATTACTTGACAAATTCAAGTATCTGGTGTCAGTGATTGAAACATTAGAAAGCAAAATAGTAGCAATAAACATACCATGGGAGTAGAAAGTAGAAGCCAAGTTCAAGAGAACACATGACAAGGAAAGAAAAATGAAAAAGCAGAATTACATTCCTCATCTATTAGAATGTAAGTTTCTGCATTTCTTGTCATTCCAGGGGTCCATACATGATTAGTTGTTTTCTTCTAGAGACATCAGTATCTAACTACCATTTGAAAAACATACAGAAAGAGCATAAAAATTCCTTCTGAGCTTTTACCTTAGACTGTGCTTCGTCACTATTGGAGGTGACTGTATTCCTTGGTAGCATGTGAAGGCATGGAGTGTGTACCATGAGTGACTTAGGAAAAATACTTAATTCCCCTCTTTGACTCTTTCCGGTAGCATTTTAAGATGAATTTCTGCATTCAGGGCTTGCTAAGATCAAATGTAACAGCTCAATATAAGTAAGGAGTTTTGGACCAGCTCATTAATTGGGACTAGACGATTATAAAATAAATAAAGATACAGCATACTCTCCCAGTTCAAATTTCCACATAAAATCTGATATTTTGGTCCAGAATATGAAACAGATTAATCTTCGAAATGTTAATGGTAGGTTTCAATGGAAAAAAAATTTTCGATAGACAAAAGAGCAATCCTACTAAACATTGATGTATACTAACCGGGGAAACCACAGATCCCTACTATGTCACCTCGTTTCACGCCAGAGCTGTACTTAGAGAACTCATTTTCATCCATGTTGGAATGCCTAGCAGAATCAAATTCAAGAAAAAGCTCAATTCTCCCACAGCAAATAATGTGAGTTGAAACAGGAAGTTTATAAGCAGCTTGATTTCAATATCCATGACAACAAGACCTTCGAAAATTGAAACTTAGTAACACCAATCTCGGAAGATCACTGGTGGAATTCAAGACAGAAAAAAAAAAAAAAAAAAAGATGCACCTTGCATCTGCCATCACTTGAATTTTAGCACAATTTCCATAAAGATCATAAAAGTATAGTTTTGACGATGATGATCTCTTGTTCATTATTCTCCCTTAAAAGATTGTAATCATGATCAGAATAGTCAAATAAGAGACAAAACCTAAAAATAAAGCCAACTCATGTGTTGAGTTACTTGAATACCTGCTAAGCAGATTTCAGCGCTCTTACCATGTTCACCCATGCTCAAGCTTCCGAATTTGCCGATAAATTCAGTGATAGTCATTGAAACCAAAAACTTATGAAGGTACGGATTCAAACCAGATTCCTTTAGCAGTGCCAAGCTTTTTATTCTGTTCTTCAGGTATTGCTGCAACCAAAGGTTATTTTTAGAATCTATCATCCATAAATACTTTTATACCATAAGGAAGCTGAGCATTAGCTGCAGAGGATGTAGTGAAATTGGTAAAACCTACTGTAGGATCCATGTTATCATCATCTGTCACCTGTTGCTTCTGATTCTGTGTTGTCCTAATTATGCTAACGTGCAAATGCATGAACTAACCAATTAGTAATTTTTTTTTTTTGGATAATTCAATTTTCATTAATGATTCAAAGAAAGCAGAAGAACTGCTACAAAGTTTACAAACTGAAAAAAAAAAAAAAAAAGCAGCAGCTAGTTAACTAACTAGAAACACCTAAACCCCAACTATTGCAGAGCTCATTTGCGCAAACAAGAGAAGATGAACTAACGCTTGCACGAACATCCACCAAATTTTGCTGAAAAATAGTTGTAGAACTAAGCACATATTATGGCTTATTCCAAGGTCTTCCTTAAAAGAAAATGGAACAATAAAAACATAAAGAAAAAAAAAACTATTTGCACGATCATCTTGGTTCTTCTGATCTGGAATACTTGGATAAGCAGGATAGCTAATTTATATGATCAAACTAACCAATACTCATTGAATAGAGGGAGAAAAAAGCTGCTACAATCATCACCTTCTTTTTCTCCTCTTCTTGGACCTGCCTCTCTCTTGCCCTCCTTTCTCTCTTAAGAGCATTAAACAAGAAAACAAGTAGTACTATCAGTTATCAGAGGTGATTGAAGAAGGCAACTCCTCAGATATTTACACTGAAGTAAAGCACATGATGAAGAGCAACGCTTCTTGCTGAGAGTTTCAGATGAAGCTGGTTCGGGTTCTGAAACACACGAATCCATTGATATTTGCTGGAGTTCCTTGATTTTCCCGATGAGTGAAAGACTATATATAATTCTGTGATGGTCTCTGAAATTGTCTTGGTCTATGCTTGCAATTCTAAAACAGTCTTCTAATCCTCATTCCAGTCAACTAAATCAAAGGCTTTTCTTTTGAAAAAATATTATTCAAACTTGTCCTATTTATTATACGAAGGACTTTCACTGACTACGGAAAATTATGATAAGATATTGTAATCCAAGTTTTGTTTTAATTCTAAAATCATAATCTTTAATATTATATTTATGACATAATTACATAATATTATAAAATATTATATTAAAAAATTATTTAATACATTAATAGTAAAATTCTTTAACTTCACAAGTAAAATTAAAATGATAATAAATGTTCAACTTCTTTTTTAGATTATTTTTTATTTTTTAAATATACATTAAGCCACATATGTCATTATCTTAAGTCTGCTTATAAAGTTAGAAATTTTCACTATTAATATATTTGATAATTTCTCTTATATTAACAATTTTTTATTCTATTTTAGATATAACTTGAATATGTTAGATTAATTTTTGAAAGCAACCAAAAAAAAAATATCTTTAAAATATCATAATTCGATTTAAATAAGATGCATGAATTAAAAAAAATAATATCTTATTTCACATGATGATGTATAAAATAATAATCAATCTCAATATACTTGGTGACGAGATGCTTATCTTTATAAACCTAAATAAAAAGGATCCTTGAAGGGATCTAAAAATGCCACGTGTCTTTTTTTTTTCTTTTTGTATAGTAAGTGGGTTTTATTGGTTGGCATTTCTATTTCATTTTTTTGTTGTTTTATGTTTGACTATGTTAGAGGATGAAGTAGTTTCTTTGACACTTGTTTTCTTTGTTGCTTCTGTATTTGATAGGTGTAAGTCTTGTCTATTTTCGAAGCTTCTTTGTGTTGTTTCTATTTGTGTTTTAAGTAAAGCTATTGTGGTGTGTAAAGCAGCCTTTTTTTTTCTATGTGAGTTTTTCCTTTCATTTTGCTTTGGTTTTTAAGTCGTTTTTTGGTACAAAATATTTTTCTCTTTTATTATTTCATTGAATGTGAGTTTCTATTTTCTTTTGGATTTCATTGTCATTGTTTTCATGGTACACATTGTAATTTTCTTTAATGGAGTTTCATTGTTGAATGGATTTTTGGGGTTTGTGATTGGGAGTTTTGCATGTTATTGTGAATGTGTATTTTTTGAAGATTTTGTTTTTGCATATTGTCATCTTGGATGAAAATGAGTTTTTATTGTTTTCATTAGTTATGTTTTTTACTTTGGAAATTTTTTGTATGAATTTAAATAGCCAAGACTTATATGGGATCATCAAGGTAGGCGGATGAGGGTAAAGAGGAGGAAGAGGAAAGAAAGGAGTATACATAGGGTGGTTGTGCATTTTTTTTATTTGTCTAAAATATTTATTGTATGTTGTATTAATGATAATTGAGTTAGGTTTTTTTGTAGATTGGTTTGTGTTGTTCATTTAAATAATGGTTTTTATGCAAGTATTATTGAATATTGTTTGGATTAAGTTGAAGGTTAGTGAGTTTTTGTTTTTGTGTATGTTTAAGTTGAGTGATATTTTGTACAAGATTGAGGAACCAACAAAATAGAAGTTGAAAAAGAATTTTTTTTGCTTTACTCTTTTCTAATTTCATAGCTTTGAAATACTCTAGAAAAACATGTAGCAATTTTTTTAATATAAATTACAAATACACAAATTACAGTATAAACTATTTTGCAATTAGAAATTTGTTAAAAACCATTAAAAAACATTATTATTATTATTTTGGCATCAGTAAATACTCAAATATTATTTGAAACATGCAAATTTGTTTCTTTCTTTATTTTTTCTTTATTTTTTTTATTAGCATTAACTCTCTTTTTTGGAGTATAAATGTGGTTAACAATTCGAGAATATTTCAGTTGCTACATATGTCAAAGTTGCTTTAACAATTTTCATAGTATCTTTTAAGATAAAAACAAATCATGATTTGAAAAGTATTAATATATAAGTTAAGTATATTCTTATTGTCTTTTCATGGGATGTGTGTATTTCAATAAAGAGAAAAAAGTAACATTGCAGGTGATTGAAGAAAAGGCCACATAGTTGAGAAAGTCAAAAGCTATGACTTTGAGGCATGAAAAGAATTTCAACCGTGCATTGTCTCATTAGGTTCATCATTTTACTCTTAACCCATATTTTAAACTCCATTTTACTATGTTAATAACAAAAATAGTATTATACATAAATATTTGGTAGTTGTAGGGAAACAAATTGAGTATTTGTGAATTAAGAAAAAAAAAAGGTAAAGGGCAATGGCAAAATTTAAATTGTCCCGTGAATTTTTTTTTTCCATTCATAGAAAGAAGAATAAAAGTACTTAATTTGCTATTTCCTCAAGGTTTTTGTTGCGCTTTATTATGTCATATTCTTTTTTTAATTTATTAGCTACCTAAAAGCTGAATATATCCATATAATTTCAAGTTCTTATATACAAAAAGATGAATTGTTATGTTAATAAAAACTAAAAAGGAAACAAAATTTGAAAAATAATATAGACATGTGAAAAGGTGGGTGAATTCTTAAAAAAAAAGTTATGGATCTTCAACACTTTGATTAATTCCTCCATGATGCCATTTTGTGTCATCTATGCATCCATCCGTCTTTGAATAATAATAATAAGATCAAAATACATTCCTTTTCTATTTCTATGCTAGCAAAAGAATTTAAGAAAGCATGAGAACTACTCTTCATGATCTACTTTTACTTTTTATGCTATGGTGGTTGATTCTAAAGTTAGTTTAGAGGTTTTGCATACAGTTTTAATTTTAGTTGGTGATAAACTTTCATAAGATCTATGGTATTGTTTCTAATGTCACTTAACTGGAAGTAAAATGCATCTTTTCCTTTATATTTCACATTTGTTGAAATGTAACATAGAAATAATTTTGAAAAATTTTTTTTGGCCAATAAAACTGGATGTCAAATGGCTTCAGACAATCACATTTTTTATTTTGTGTGTTAAGTTGTTACTTTTAGTCATAGATATTGTTAATGGATCATACTTTGTGTATATATTGGTTGGAGCTATAATTATAATGTAGTCTATAGTTTCTTTAATTACTGAATTCAAGTTATGAAATTTTTCATGGCCGATTTTTTGTTTTAAATAAGTTATTTGTTAAATATACTCATGTTTGGAAATTATAATGTGTTGCTAAATTGTAGTTTGTTTTCTGATATCAGGTATCATTTATAGACTCATGGCTCTTTTGTTTGAATCTAACTAAGCATCTTCTCTTCAATTTATGAGGAAATATATTGATGGAGAGGAGGACACTCTTCAGAGATATGTTGTTTATTCATTCGGTGATTATTATTACTTTCGAAAGAAACTTAAAGTATTGAACCTTCTAACTGAGTAATTAAAGTTTTCTTATATCCTAATCAATAACATAACTATTTCTATAATTTTGTTAGTTTGAAATATACATTGTTATTTGTTTGAACTTTGAAGGTATATTTTCCTACTTGATAAATTTGATAAAGTAAAATAACAAAGCTTTGGCTTAGCAAAGAAAAAATGAATTGTCATCAGTTCTTTCTTGCACAACATTTTTTTGGAGGAGAAATAAGTAACCAAGCATGTTCTAGATACTATATAATCTTAATTTTTAGGTTAATCTCCATTTTGCATTCAAGGGATATACTAGCTTTAGAAGAAAATGAGGATATGCTTGGTTTTGAACATGGTCATATTTGCTATTCTCATTTTCACCCAAAAAAGTTATTGTAAAAATGTCCTTAATGATTGAAATTAATAATGGTCTTTTAGAAAATGAAACTTATTAATTTTAGTTCTATCAAACATGAATATTAAAAATTATTATAGCAAACCAAGTGAAGCTAGGCATCCATACTAGTATTTTCTCATAAACATTGAAATCAAAATAATTATGAAACAATATCAATAGACCATAATATTATAATTCCATGATATTATAATTTAGTGTTATACGGAGCAATTCTAAATAAAATAGTTTAATTATAGAAAACATCACTAGCTCTCTATCATTTCTTGGTTTTTTTTTTTTTTTCAATATTCAAATCAAATAAAGTAAAAGAATGTCAATATTCAATTCTCTAGTATATGTAAGCCTTAAATTACGCCTAATTTTTCTCTTTAAGAAAAAATCTTTATTTTAAAATCCTGTTCAAACCTTTAATTCTAATCTAAAATTAGTTTTACCATCATTTTCTAATCATGAAGATGATAATGAAAATATAAGAAACAATCAATCCTTTGCTACACCTTATAGAAATTCCTTTTATAGATTTCAAAGTACAACCTACACTCAACTATCCAATCAAATTCCCATATTTTCAAAAGATAACCAAGCCAACCATCTTACTATCATTCTATAAATTCTATTTTAAACTCTACAACATCTTCTTATAGAAAAACTAGAATTAAAGAAAATAAATTCTCTTTTATTATAAATCAATATAAACTACAAGAAGCAGATTATATAAAATTTTTCAATAAATCCTCAAAAAGGTTTTATACTTTTGTTAAAGAAAAATTTTATTTTCAAAAATACATTCCGTATTTTTTACATATCTTTTTGGATACTAGAGTAACAATCTCTAGTTATAAGAGTAATGCTATATCATTAAACAAAATGGAGCCTATGAACAATCTTATTATAATCATAAGAATGATGGTAAAGAAACCGTCATAGGTTTTAAAGCCAAAATTTTTCCTATTTATTTCAATAATATTAAATTTATAATTCTAAAAAATCATATGTTTTCCTAATATGCATGGAGACATGCTTTTAGGAAATAATTTGTTTCATAATCATTTACCTTTTTCTATCTATCCTGATACTATTCGGTTAATAATAAACAATTAGTCTATTAAAATTCCTCTATTAAAAGATCACAAACATATTTGTGATAAAAATTTTCAACCTGAAGCCAATCAGGTAAAAATAAAAATAATCAATGAAAAACATTGGTTTTATACAATACTTCAAGAAAATTTTAGTGAAGAACCACTAAAATTATATCCTAGAAGCCTTGGGTTTTGTGAATTCAAAATCATAGATTCTACAAAAATCATTAGGGTCAAGCTTATGATCTACACAAAACAAGATGTAGATGAATTCAAAATTCAAATTTCATAACTCATTTCCAAATGATTAATAGAACCAAATACTAGTCCTCATTCAAGTCCTGCTTTTTTGGTAAGAAACCATGTAGAACAAAAATGTGAAAAACCTCGAATGGTAGTTAACTATAAAAAGTTAACTTAAAATATTATTTTTATGGATATTTTATTCCTTAGAAAGATGTCTTAATCAATTTAGCAAAAAATGCTAAATATTTTTCTAAATTTGATTGTAAATCAGGTTTTTGGCAAATTATGCTTTCTGAAGAGACAAAACCCTTGACTATTTTTAGTTCACCTACAGAACATTATCAATAGACTGTAATGCCTTTTGACTTATGTAATACCCCTTAAATCTTTCAAAGATAGATGGATACTATCTTTAATAAACATAAATAATACCGCTGTGTTTATATAGATGATATCCTAGTTTTTTTAAAAAACTTTGAGGAACATAGGAAACACCCAAATCATATTTCTCAAGAATTTATTTAGTATGATATTATACTCGGTCTAAAAAAGTTTGAGTTAGAAAAAAAAAAGAGATAAAATTCTTAAAACAACAAAGATTGAAAATCTTTTATCTATTAAAACAGCAAGGATTGGTATATCTTTACCTGAAATAAATAAATGTTTTATAGTGATCATAATTATTCTTATATGGATATATCTAATTTTAGGATACTTATTAAGAAAATAATTTATTTTTTGTTTTGAAAATAAGGGGATTTTAATTGATACTTGTTTAGAATCATTTGCTATGGTATCACCACATACTTTTTCTATGTGATGTCCATGGTTGAAAAGTTTTGAAAAAATCGGTTTGATAAACTTCATCTTTTTTTATGAGATGTAAATTTTTCAAAGTTTTTCAGAAATAGTATGACTTTTTCTTATAACATTTTTTAAAGAAGTTATTGGTTTTTCTGATGCTTGATTATTATTAGTAGAACTTTCAAATACTGTATCTTGTTAAATACTACATCGTTCATAAAAATATACTTTATTTTAGAACTATCAGAATCTGTTTCAAAAAATATTTCATAAAAAATTTCATTATTTGATAATTCCTCAACAAAACATATTTGAAGATCTTTTTGATCAAGGGTTTTGATAATTTTTTAGCACTTTTTCCTTTTTTAGGATAATTGGGTGCTATATGACCTTATTCCTCACAAATAAAACATTTATATTTTTGAGGTTTAGAAGTTTATCTTTTAATAGTTTTGAAACAAAATATATTTTTATGAACGATGCAGTATCTAACTAAGATATAGTATTTGAAAGTTCTACTAATGCTAATCAAGCATAAAAAGAACCAATAACTTCTTTAAAAAATATTATGAGAAAAACTTATACCATTTTTGAAAAAACTTTGAAAAATTTAGAACTCATAAAAAAAGATGAAGTTTATCAAACTAAGGCTCAAGGTAAAAAGAACTTAACTCTAAACTAGTATCCAATTCAAATCAAAAACTTGCTTCTCAACTATAATAAATTTTATTAGATTATTCCACCCAAATTCACTAGTATTTTTCATATCACAAATTACGTGATATTATCTCTTGAGTAGCTTAACCCTTGGCTTAATATGAGGGGTGGCTTTTACTTGAAAAGTATGAATGAGTTGCTCAAACATTCATTTAATATAACCTAGATATTCAACGCAGAATATCCTATTATCTACTTGTCATAACGTCTAGATCTGGGGATCTATCGCTAGACATTGACTTTTTGAGAATTGCCACCAATCTTTTTTATCTAGGTGCGATTGGCCACCTAAAGAATCTGTCCCTTCAGGAAACACCTAAGTTTAAGGGTCCCTAAAAGAATAGGTTCAGGTCTACAAACCAGAACAAGGTTCGGGAGTTCGGTTACGTGTGAGGAAGATTATAGCACCCTCACAACACCCATCAAAAGATGGTACCAACTTAAATTTGTATTATCCAAAAAGCCTTAAAATTTTACCAAGTAATTAATTATTGAAAATTATTTTCAATTGAATCTAATACTTTTAGCAGAAAATTGAGAAAATTCTCTCACCTCAAGAGTATGCAAGAAAAACTATTGTTTCACTTGCAGAGGTTCCGTCGTCGGATTAATTAAGGAAAAATCAAAATCAAAATCAAAATAGAAAGGAAGGAAAGGATGATTGTTCTTGTGTAGGAAAAATTGATACTTTCAACTTTTCCCTAAAATATTTTTTTGAAATTTATTTTTAAGGAAAATTGATACTTTCAACTTTTCCTCAAAAATCTTTTTTTTTGAAAATTTATTTTTAAGGAAAATTGATACTTTCAACTTTTCCTAAAAAATATTTTTTTGATTTTTATTTAAAGAATATAAAACAAAATAAAAGTAAATAAAGAAGAAAAAAAATAAAGAAAAGTAAAACAAAAATAAAAATAAGATAAAGATAAAAAAATATTAAATAAATCTAATCTAATAAATAAAAAAAATAAAAAAAACAAATAAACAAATAAATGAAAATAAAAAAAAAAACCTGGAGCGGCTCGGATCGCGGCTCGGCTCGGCTCAAGGAAGAGAAAATGGCTCGAGGGGCGGCTTGGGAAGCTCGGCTCGGCTCGAAGGGGGCCAGGCACGCGCGGGTCGGGTCGGGTTTCGACAAAACGCGCGGATCTTCTGGTTACTTAAGGCCAAAACGACGTCGTTTTGAGAGGGTATAAAAGGTATTTCCCTCTGTTCTTCGGCAAAACGCTCTTCCCCTCTCTCTCTCTTTTTCCTTTTTCCTCTCCATTCTCTCTAAAGGGCCTGAAGAACACCGGTGAAATTTTCCCCGGATTCTGAAAAAAGTCACCGAAATCTGGAAAATTCACCGGAGGTTAGCCGGAAGTTTGTCGGAAGATCACCGGTTTCTGGGATTGTTCACCGAAAACTGGGCAGGTCGTCGGAAACTTCAAGATTCACCAAAATTGTTGCCGAAAAATTCAAATATCGTCGTAATTTTCGTCGGAATCTGGAAATTTCCTAGAAATTTCCAAAAAAAATTTTCGCCAAAAATTTTTAAAAAATTATTTTCGATCCCTACAGCTATCCTAACTCTTCTCAACCTTCTTTAGCCTTCGAAAACTCTTCTATACACCTCTTTTCTCTCAAATTCAGTAGCTTTGCTCACTGTTTTCTTTTTTGTGTCCCCTTCATCTGTTTCAGGAGATGCCTTTTATAGGGGTTGATCAGGAGTTCCTGATCAATCCCAATTCCTCCTTGGACGGGGATTCAATCTTTGAATCCAATTGGACTCTTTTGATTGAATTCCCCCCACAGTGGGATTCTTCAACTTATAATCTTAGCCCTCCAAAATAAAAATCAAAATAAGAAAAAAAATACTAGATAATTAGAAAAGATAAATCAAAAGATATTATAGTATAAAAAAATAAAAAAATAATATATGATAATCGAGAAAAAATCAGATAAAATTAACAGATAATTTAAAAAATAATAATAACAAATAAAATAAGATAAACCTAAAAATATATTACAAAACAAAAACAAAATAATAATAATAATAATAATAATATAATAATAAATATATAACTATATAAATAAAATACATATAAATCTAATCTAATAAATAAATAAATATATACATATATTAATACATAATAATAATAATAAATAATAAAATACATAAAATACAAAAGAAAGAGAAAAAAAATAATAATACAGGATAAAATTGAATTGGGCTTTACCCATTTGGGCCAAGCCCAATTGATCTGGGCCTGGACCCAATTGGGTGTCTACAACTGCCCCTCTTTGCACATTTTCTGTGAAACAGAAATTGGGCAAAGACGTAGACACCCAATCAAAACTCAACCCAACATTGTCATTTTTTTTTTGTTTTTTTTGTTTTTTTTTTTTTTGATCAAAGCTCCTCTAAACAGATGCTCAACGACTTTGAAAAGTAAATTGCTCCTCTAAACAGAGGCACCACAACTTTTGAAAATAAATTGCTCCTCTAAACAGAGGCAACGAAACTTTGGAAAATAAATTGCTCCTCTAAACAGAGGCACCACGACTTTGGAAAGTAAATTGCTCCTCTAAACAGAGGCACCACGACTTTTGAAAAATAAATTGATCCTCTAAACAGAGGCACCACGACTTTGAAAAATAAATTGCTCCTCTAAACAGAGGCACCACGACTTTGAAAAATAAATTGCTCCTCTAAACAGAGGCACCACAACTTTGAAAAAATAAATTGCTCCTTTAAATAAAGGCACCACAACTTTGAAAAATAAATTGCTCCTCTAAACAGAGGCACTACGACTTTGAAAAAGTAAATTGCTCCTCTAAACAGAGGCACTACGACTTTGAAAAATAAATTGCTCCTCTAAACAGAGGCACCACGACTTTAAAAAAGTAAATTGCTCCTCTAAATAGAGGCACCACGACTTTGAAAAGTAAATTGCTCCTCTAAATAGAGGCAACGGACTTTGGAAAGTAAATTGCTCCTTGACAATCATGTCCAAAGGAGTTGAAAGTTGTGTTTGAAGGAATTTCAGGAGATTATGCCCAAAGGTCTTATAAATCAACCCTGATACCAAAAGACATCCTATTTCAAGGATTAGGAACTTACCTGACAAGTTTCTTCTCAAACTTGTAAAATATCTTTATATCTATCTTTCCATGTGGGATATTGGAACACCCTTGCTTTTTGGATTTATACACTATACTTTCTTGAAAGTAGTGTATGCTATGCAAATGTACATGAATTTCAATGCATGCTATGCAAATGTTGGCCAATTAATTCTTGTTTAATGTATGGTACTCAAGTTTCTCAAGCTCTTTTCTTAGGCATCAAGCCCTTTGATTCTTCAGAGATCCAATTACACTACTCTTCTAAGATCGAACCAGTGTAGCTCTCAATTGTTTTTTCCACTCACATTCTTCTTTGTTCAGTTTCTCGATACTTTGGAATAAGCTTCATCAATCGATCATCACTTGACCATCATTCAATGAATTTCTCAGCACTAACAAATTTCAAAACAAGTTTCATCCATCATCACTGAGTCATTACTCATAGATGTCCCAGCATTAACCATTCCAAAACAAACTCTGTCTACTGATTGTCTTCATCATTCAATCATAACTTGCAAGTCATATCGATCAATTCATCACTTTTCAAGATTTGCCCCATTATATCATATACCTTTTCAAATCATCTCATTTAGGTTTCTACCATTTTTTCATCATCTTAGATTTCTTTTCAAATGAATGTAAGATTCTTTTAAGCACATATTCATTCATTCATTATCATTTCAAATTTTGACAAATACAATGCAATCAAGCATTTTCTCAATTCATTCTAAGGGTGTAACAATAAGAGGACAGAAAGTGAACTATGGTAAAGATAATCAATAAAGATCTATTTTGGTACAGAACAAATAAGAAAAGAAATGTCATTGAGATGGATGGTATGTCCGAATGATGAATATTCAGATAATTCTCAACATTAATCTAAGATTCTTTTTCAAAAACTCATTCCATTTACTATTGAAGTCAACTTGAGCTTGGTAAGTTTTACCCTAGTCTTTGAGGGATCTTCAGATGTTTTTAATCTTCCATTCATGTGAGCCATTTGACCTGGATCTTTTTCTATCAACCTTTCAGGTTTTCAATTTGAATCTCTTTTTTCATTTTTTCATTTTTTCTTCTTTCTTTCATTTTTTTTTCATCTTCTTTTTTTCTCATTCTTCACCTATTGTTGACATCCTTCATACATTAAACTTTTATAGTAATGTAGCATGATTCCATTGCTTCATCATGAGCATGCCTTCGCTCAACATATGATCATTCAAGTTGAGTATTTACACTTGATCCAAATGGACTTTTTAAGGTTGTAATATAGGCCAAGGTGAAGGGTAATAAAAAAATGGATATAATAGGCTCAAAACATGTATTTAAAAGGTTTAAGACCGAGGAATCATTTGATGCAGCTTGGCATTTTGCCCCACATCGTTTCACTACTTTTTTCTTTCCTCACACAAAGAATTCTCATTACTTTGTCCCAAGTCATGTGTGGCATTTATTTTTTTTCTTTTTTTTTCCATTTTTGAGACCTTTTGTGAAATTTTTTCAAAAATTGCCCCCCAGTGTAGATGGTGATCCTTGGTTAGGGTTAAAAAAAAAATCATAACAGGCTCAAAAGGGTAGCAATAAATGGTTTTTCAAATGGTAAAGGAAATATGGCCATTTTTCATCTCAATTGTGAATACCTTTCTTGAACATCATCTATTGAACAAACTCATGAATTCGTATAAAAGATTGCACATCTTCAAGACATATCTATTTCACCTCCGGTAATAGCCTATTTTTGCTCAAATCATCTTCTCATATTAATATGGATGAGTTCTCAGAATTAAATCCCATAATTATTGTTATCATTATCTAAATATTCATCATCTGAAATTTAAGAATGGGAATGAAAGGTAACGGAGCATGGAGTAATGGTCAAGTGAAAGAGAAAATTGTAATGAAATGCATTGACTTGCCTTTATTAAAATGATAACAAGTGAAGACATATTACAAAAAAGAAATCTAACATTACTTGAAAAGAAATCTTAAAATGACAAAAAAAGCTTCAACCAGCCTTATCTCCATTCTAAAAAATTATCCCCCTATACAAACAAGTGAAGAATCTCTACAGCCATCTTGCCCCTCAATTCATTGTGACTCTCCGGACCCTTTCTATTCTTGACTTTCACTCTGAGCGCTAACATTAAATGTTATTACTTTTCCTTGATCAAAACTTACCATTCCATCATTGATCAACCGTTGCACCTTATACTTTAAAGCAGTGCAATTTTCAGTAGAATGGCCAGTAATTCCATAATGATAGTCGCAATGGGCTGTAGGATCATACCACTTTGGGTAGGGTGGTTTAAGCGGCTCCACATGGCTGGGGGCAATCAAATGGCTATTATAGAGTTCTCGATATAACTCTGTATAAGCCATAGGAATTGGATCAAATACAGGTTTTTCTCGAGTAGTCCGTTGTTCTCGTGAGCCACTTGCTGGGTTAGTAAGACGAATTTGGGTTCTTATAGGAGCTTGAATGTTAAGGCTATATGTAAGATCTTGAGGGCTAAAATAAGGTGGTTGTGGAGCTAGCTGGTATGGGTAGGATGAGGCATTATTCACAACAGGATAGTATGGAGAGTAACCTTGGGATGGATAGGGTTGATAACCCCTGAATTGTTGTCTATCAAAGCTCACAGCTTGAGCTTGAGCTTCTTTCTTTTCTGATGCCTTCTTGGTTTCTCCTCCTTTCAACTTACCATTTTTTATGGCACTTTCAATAATTTCTTCAAAAATCACCATATCAGTAAAATTCTTTGTTGCATTTCCTATCATTTTTTCATAATAAAGAGGTTTTAAAGTACTGACAAACAGCACTGTGATCTCTTTTTCTGTCAGTGGAGGTTATACTGTGAAGTTATATCTCTCCATCTCTGAGTGTATTCTTTAAAAGATTCGTTTGCCTTTTTCTCCAGATTCTGTAAAGACAAACGATCAGGGGCCAAATCGATAACATGTCGATACTGACTGATGAAGTTATGTGCCATATCGCTCCAGGAGCGAATGTAGGTCCTATCCAATTGAACATACCACCTGGCAGCAGAACCAGTAAAGCTGTCCTGAAAGACATGCATCAAGAGTTTTTCATCATGTGCATAGGCTGCCATCTTTCTGTAATACATGGTGATATGGGTTTTGAGGCACTTTGTACCGTCATATTTTTCAAATTTCGGTACTTTGAACTTATAGGGGATAACCACATCAGGAACTAGACAGAGCCCAGCAGCATCAACTGGCCCATAAAAGCTAAATCCTTCCACAGCCCGTAGCCTCTGCTCTAGCATGCTAATTTTAGAGCTTTTCTCAGCTTCCACCCTTATCTTTTCTTTTTTTTTCTTTTTTAAATCATCTAGATCAGGAATTGGTTCTGCTGTCTTTTCAGTGAAGATAGGATTTATATAGCTATTATACTACCCTGAGTCGAAAGCTGATGGCATTTCAGGACATGTTGGATATGTAAAATGTTGTGGTGGGACCTCTTGGGTAGACTGGGCCTGAGGTGGGCCAAAATTTGAAGGGTACAAAGGGTCAACCACTTCTTGCTGGCTTGTACTTTTTTCAACTCCTTTTCCTTTATTCATGTTATTAAGGGCCTTCAGAATCTTGCTTAGTTCACTTTCAATCTTCTTCTGAGCTTTTTCTAGCTTTTCAAATCTATGAGAACTTTTTTTTTCCATTTGCCTTACTCTGGATCTTGTGTTGTATGGATGAGCAGGGTTTTCATTAGATGGAGCTATCCTCGGACCTTGAGTACCATACTTATGATTAGAAATGTTATGCTGTGCCTTATGTATGATGCTTTGATACACAGATGAAATGTACATTTTTTTGAAGAAAATCTAGTATGAAATGAATGCAAATGATTGTGTTAAAACATGATCATGAAAATAATATAGATGCATACAATCAGACAAACAACATAGTTAGTTCCATGAATGAGATGAAAGTGATGCTGGTGCATAATGTTACATATGATAAAAATAATACACAAAGTTAAACAATCAAAATGATTAGACAAACACCCTTTTTGTGTCCTAATTTCAGGGTATATCTATCATTGGGTAGAAAAAGCTCTATCTTAGGTGTAGGCACTCTTAAGGTTCACTACATGTGGTTTTAAGGTCAGAGTCTAAAGGTCCTCAAATTGTTCCTTACATCCCTATCCATCACAGACTAGTAAGGCACCCTAATCCTCACCCATTATAGGCTACAAGCGAAAAAAGTTCAATTTGAGTGGGAGTATTTCGCTAGCCACTGCGGAGGTATTAGACCTCATGAAAGTAATAGGTACTTTACTCCCTCATAGATGGACGGAGCTCGGGTGTAGAGCTCATGTTATGCATATGCATATGAATGACATAACTAACAAGATACATAAACATGAATGAATAATAACACATATATACAAAAAGGTTCAATTTTATTAAGCTTTTGGATAACACAAATTATTTGCTGGCCTGACTCTCAAAGTCTCCAGTGGAGTCGCCAAGCTGTCATAACATCTAGATCCGGGGATCTATCGCTGACATTGACTTTTTGAGAGTCACCACCAATCTTTTTTATCTAGGTGCGATTGATCACCTAAAGAATCTGTCCCTTCAGGGAACACCTAAGTTTAAGGGTCCCTAAAAGAATAGGTTCAGGTCTACAAACCAGAACAAGGTTCGGGAGTTCGGTTACGTGTGAGGAAGGTTATAACACCCTCACAACGTCCATCAAAAGATGGTACCAGCTTAAATTTGTATTATCCAAAAAAGCCTTAAAATTTTACCAAGTAATTAATTATTAAAAATTATTCTCAATTGACTCTAATACTTTTAGCAAAAAATTGAGAAAATTCTCTCACCTCAAGAGTATCCAAGAAAAATTACTGTTTCACTTGCAGAAGCTCCGTCATCGGATTAATTAAGGAAAAATCAAAATCAAAATCAAAATAGAAAGGAAGGAAAGGATGATTGTTCTTGTGTAGGAAAAATTGATACCTTCAACTTTTCCCCAAAAATATTTTTTTGGAAATTTACTTTTAAGGAAAATTGATACTTTCAACTTTTCCCTAAAAATATTTTTTTGAAATTTATTTTTAAGGAAAATTGATACTTTCAACTTTTTCCCAAAAATATTTTTTGGAAATTTATTTCTAAGGAAAATTGATACTTTCAACTTTTCTTCAAAAATATTTTTTTTTGAAACTTTGATTTTCAAGAAAAATCGATACTTTCAACTTTTCCTCAAAAATCTTTTTTTTTTGAAAATTTATTTTTAAGGAAAATTGATACTTTCAACTTTTTCCCAAAAATATTTTTTGAAAATTTATTTCTAAGGAAAATTGATACTTTCAACTTTTCCTCAAAAATATTTTTTTGATTTTTATTTAAAGAATATAAAACAAAATAAAAGTAAATAAAGAAGAAAAAAAATAAAAAAAAGTAAAACAAAAATAAAAATAAGATAAAGATAAAAAATATTAAATAAATCTAATCTAATAAATAAAAAATAGAAAAAACAAAAAACAAATAACAAATAAATGAAAATAAAAAAAAAAACCTGGAGCGGCTCGGATCGCGGCTCGGCTCAAGGAAGAGAAAACAGCTCGAGGGGCGGCTTGGGAAGCTCGGCTCGGCTCGGCTTGGCTCGGAGGGGGGCAGGCACGCACGGGTCAGAAGCGGGTCGATGCTCGGATCGAGTTTCGGCAAAACGCGCGAATCCTCTGATTATTTAAGGCCAAAACGATATCGTTTTGAGATGATATAAAAGGCACTTCCCTCTGTTCTTCGGCAGAACGCTCCTCCCCTCTCTTTTTCTTCTTCCTTTTTCCTCTCCTTTCTCTTTAAAGGGCCTGAAGAACACCGGTGAAATTTTCATCGGATTCTAGAAAAAGTCACTGAAATTTGGAAAATTCGCTGGAGGTTCGCCGAAAGTTTGCCGGAAGATCACCGATTTCTGGGATTGTTTGTCGGGAACTGGGTAGGTCATCGAAAACTTCAAGATTCACCGAAATTATTGCCAGAAAATTCAAATATCGTCGAAATTTTCATCGAAATCTGGAAATTTCCCAAAATTTTCTAGAAAAATTTTTCGCCAAAAATTTCTAAAAGATTATTTTCGATCCCTACAGCTATCCTAACTCTTCTCAACCTTCTTTAGCCTTCGAAAACTCTTCTATACACCTCTTTTCTCTCAAATTCAGTAGCTTTGCTCACTGTTTTCTTTTTTGTGTCCCCTTCATCTGTTCCAGGAGGTGCCTTTTATAAGGGTTGATCAGGAGTTTCTGATCAATTCCAATTCCTCTTTGGACGGGGATTCAATTTTTGAATCCAATTGAACTCTTCTGATTGAATTTCCCTCCACAGTGGGATTCTTCAACTTATAATCTTAGCCCTCCAAAATAAAAATTAAAATAAGAAAAAAAATACTAGATAATTATAAAAGATAAATCAAAAGATATTATAGTATAAAAAAATAAAAAAATAATATCTGATAATCGGGAAAAAATCAGATAAAATTGACAGATAATTTAAAAAATAATAATAACAAATAAAATAAGATAAACCCAAAAATATATTACAAAACAAAAACAAAATAATAATAATAATAATAATATAATAATAAATATATAACTATATAAATAAAATACATATAAATCTAATCTAATAAATAAATAAATATATACATATATTAATACATAATAATAATAATAAATAATAAAATCCATAAAATACAAAAGAAAGAGAAAAAAAATAATAATACAGGATAAAATTGAATTGGGCCTTACCCATTTGGGCCAAGCCCAATTGATCTGGGCCTGGACCCAATTGGGTGTCTACACTACTTTTCATCTAAAATCATCTGTTAAAAAATGTAAGCATTGAATCATATAAGAATCTTCCTTTTTTTTCCAAGAATGATTACTTACCCCAGAACTTTTAATTCTTCTTTTGGGTAGGTCTCGTACGGATTGCGAAGGATTACCATGCAATGATGACATGTTCAATTCTTAATCACATGGTTAAACATTATGCAAAAATATCAATATCATAACTCAAAAACCCATCAAGAGAATGAGTTAAACTAGTACATATGGAAAGAAAACAAAGATGTGTATACTAAAAATTGTAATATACATTAGACACTTGAGAATAAAATAAATATCAGATAACTATATATTCAACAGTGATATAAATCATATTTTACATTTAACCATATGGTACATAAATCAATTAAATTGAGCAAACGTTATAATATACAAAAAATTTCTATAATGTTCTTATCCTTGGATTATAACTAATAGGTGAACATCTTATTAGCCAAATTATTTCTAAACTGAGTCCAAGAATCAATGACTTAACATGTATAATCAAATTTTAATGTTCAAAGCCATATGATTGGCTAATTCTTCTTTTAGTAATATCACCTTCAGTAATGTTAATTACCATCGCAGACCTAATAAAATTATAGAGAAAATAATAAGCATAAATGATTTGACACTATGTTTTTATTGAATAAAATGACTTATCCATTAAAATTAACCATTCAGCTTTTAATATATAAAAATATCTCTTGATACAATTTCTTGCTTGAAAGTGTTTCATATTAAAATATTCTTGCAAGGTTGTCAATTGGAGTCTTGCCTTTCAATCACTAAGATGGTATCGTTGACCTCTATAAGGTGTCAGAAACCTTTCCATTTATGTATTCGGCATCACATAAATAATAATTACCTATTACAATGGAACAACATTAATAATATGAAAAAATGTGTTTTATTATGTTAAGCATCCAACTTAAAATCAATTGGCTATAAGTGGATGGATCCAACCAAAATATAAAACTACAAGAAATTTGAATATTTATTAAATGTGAGATAACACCATACTAACACATTATAAAGCTAAAATGAACATAATAAATATAATACCTTATAAGATCATCAACCTATTCTTACATGTAATAGCATCCCTTAGCACTCTATCATTTTGTTGCAAAACCTTTTTAATCTTGGTGGAATATATATGAATTGCATATTTGAGGTGCAGACACCAAGAACATTGGTAGCAATTTCATTTTTTTTAGTCTTGTATGTAGTCCTGTCAATTGCGTTTACATTGACTTTGATGTATATCCTATCTAAGACACCCAAACAACCTTTGAACCATTTTCATCAATTATTTGTTGAATTATCCGGTATCAATTCAAATTTTTTAAACAATAGCATATGTAATCTTAAAATAGAATTCAACATAAAATGAAATTACCTAATAATCATCTCTTTAGATCTAGCTACTTAACGCTTTATAATCTTATTTTTTGTATGATAGGTTATAATGTGGAAGAAGTTAATAATTAGTTCTTTTATTGATACTTGTCTAGATGCTTATAATCCCATTTCTGTTTAAAGCAAATGACATAATTTTACAAAAACTCTCTTATCTATTCTAGTATTATCTACACACTGTCTATTGCTCTTAAAGATCATTGCATTTAAGTTTAACTCTCTAATATGTACTCTATCATAAGATGTTCCTCCATAAGATAGTTTACGTTATTTTCTAATATTCATATGTAATAAAGTCATAGCAACAAAATATAACACATGTAACAAAGTCTCCATCTAGTTCAAATGCATAATAAACAATGTAACCAATTGCATTTTCGTTCTTAGTGATAAATCAACCACAACTGTTTAAAAAACAGAATCTCATTAAAGTTAAAAACATAAATAGAAAGCAAATCTTTATATATGATACATGGAATCTATTAAACATAAAAAAATATATATAAATCAACAATAAAACATTTATGTATGAAGGAGCTAAAACAAATAAACTATAAAACACATTTGATATATCAACATAATTTAAATCCATGTTTAAACGACATCTAAAAAGATGAAAAAAAAAAGAAAAAAATTAGAATGCAACAAATAATGTAGATCAGATAATTAAGTATTAGATAGTATACACATCATTTTTTGAACTTAACAATTTAAAAAAAGATAAACTTAACAAGACAAAGATGAAATGACGGATGTTGAAGGTGAAATAAGTTCAAATAAAAAAGTACTTGCTTTGAGTTGAGATATGTTGAAATAAAAATCAGAAATGTATTGGCTATTAAAATGTGATGAAGACATCAATTATAGCGTTTCATATATAGAAACGCCTTATTTGATGTATAAAAATATAGTTTCTTTTGAAATCAATTAGACATTACAACGTTCATACTTTATGAACATGGTTTTCGAGAGAGAAAATAAATTTTTAATATGTGGCAATTATGATATTTGTAGAAAGAAATGTCTTAATTGAAAGGGAAAGTTAAATTATAATAGTTTTCATTTACGGCGTTTATAGAAAAGAACACCTTAATTGATAATCAATTAAGGCATTTTTTTCCATTAAAACACTTTAATTGATAGCTACTTAAATCTTTATCAAATTATAATTAAAAATTATTCATGTCATAGCTCGGTCTTTGAAATTCAAAATAAAATTTAATATCATATCAATTAATGCATTTCTTTCTTGAAACACTTTAATTGAAATATAAATTAAAAAAAAGATAAATTTTTTAATAAAAAAAATTACAATTGAGTTTGAGACTTTTTTTTCGAAAGGGTAATTGATATGTAATTAATTTTTTATTTAGATCAAATTTAAAAATAAGATTTTTTTTTCAAAATTCTAGAATATCGTTAAGAGAGATATGTTTCTGATTCTAAAGTTTTGAATACTATTAAGAATCTGACTTTTTTTTATAATTAAATTCTCTTAAATCAAACATGAAAAATAAATAATCGTCATTAAAATTTTAAAAATAAATTTATAAATTTTTTCGAATTAAACACACTCTTAAAACCATTTAGAACTCCCACTTGCCGGGTCATTGTCCTGGCTTCTTTTTTTACTTTCTTTACTTTCCGTGCCTGGGGTACAAGAAAAATAAAAAATCTTTGCTTTCCGGAAAATTAAATAAAAAAAGAAATGAAGCTGTAGATAGTAGAAGTAGTGGTGAGATGAAGCAAGTGGAGATGCAGGGTATTGATCCCCGTACCTCTCGCATGCTAAGCTTAAATGCATGACAACAGCTTAAACTCAAAATGGAAGCAAAGAAGTATCGTCCGAAACTGTCAAAACATTCTAACTAGTTACTAATTACTACTTTTTTTCTTTTTCCTCTTTCGATGAACACTGGAAGCTGAACATTCTACCACCAATCCATTGGGGTTTGAGTAAACCAAGTAACAAACCACAACGACAACATAGAACAATCAATGACTCAATGAGATTGCAAACAATGATCTTCAAGTCTTTGGTTTTATCATAGAATCCGTTGAACAATACTCAATCATGCTTCTAACTTCATACACTAAGACTGAAAGCTGTAAATGTTCTCAAGTTTAAGTACAAGTTCTACTTTATTCAAAGTAATGTAGTTCTCTTTGTAGCCCCAGTACTCTGTTTTAAAGCAGCTTGTTCTGCTGTTTTCTTCGATTTCTCTCTTGCTATTAGTATGACATACCAAGCAAGAGTTGATACAGAAGCTGAAGAAATTTTCTCCATTCAAAGGAAATTCTAAGTACAATTTATTCTTTCTATGTTGAATTTTAGTTCAAGTTCTCTTTTTCTAAGCAGAATCTTATCCCCTTTTCAATTACAGCAATGAACAGAGGCAGAGAAGAATTTGGAGCACAAAAATAATGTACCATAATGGAGATGCGGGGTATCGATCCCCGTACCTCTCGCATGCTAAGCGAGCGCTCTACCATCTGAGCTACATCCCCCCTTAGCAACTTACTTTCATTTAAATTAATTTAAATTAAAATTAGACTAAGACAAAAACTCTTAGTTACGTTTCATTTGATGAGTTTGTTTAAAATTCTTGCAATCATATCTTGACAGCTGTCCCGCAAGTCATTACCTTCATGTTTAAGGTGATGAATTTGGAGTGTTAGTAAGAAGTCCAATGCAGAAGATTAGCACCCACGGCAAGTCGACAACAAGCTATTCCACTTCCATGGATCTTTGGAGGATAAAACAAGCTATATTCCATCTTGACTCAAGGTTTTACATGTTTGATCGGGTTATTCAGTGAAATACGCAAAGAAAACTGAAAAAGTCTTTACTCTTTAACATCCAAAGCAAACATAAAGCAGAACAAAAAAGAAAGAGAACAAATTTCCTCAGATTTCATTTCACCTCAATCTGGGTTTTCATCATGTTTCCTAAGCGCCTGCTTCAGAAGGCTGTTCACCATTCTCAGGTACAAAAACGAAATTCCTTTTATTGCTTTTAGATTCTTCAGATTCTTTCTCTTTTATTGAACACGCATCTGATGGAGCTTCTTGGATTGGTTTCTGTTTTTCCAAAAAAAAAAAAAAATGGTTTCAGCAAAATGTGCAGTATGGGAATTTGAAATCAGAAGACTTGGATTTGCGAGTTGCTATCCACTATGGGATCCCTTCTACAGGATCAATTCTTGCCTTCGATCCTATTCAGCGCCTCTTGGCTATCGGCACTTTGTGAGTTTAAAGTTTTAAGCTTCGACTACAAAATACTATCAAGTTATTTTATTTATTTATTTTGCTGCTACAAATAGATAGTCATATAAATGCTTCGAATGTTGCAGCCTTTTTTTTTTTTTTTTTGAATTTTTAACGTTGTTTTGTGTTGAGAGGTTGTTGGATATAAGAATGTTTTGAATTTTGACCATTCTTTTTCTTGAATTCATGAATTTTCATATGAAAACAAAATACCATTTTAGTATCTTGCAGAATTTGCTTCTTCTACAATGTGTGTTATGTCCTAACGTGGTGTTTCCTTTACTTGCTTTCTTTGTATATGAATTTTGGTTCCATAGAGATGGCCGGATTAAAGTTATTGGTGGTGATGGCATTGAGGGACTTTTCATATCTCTGAAGCAATTACCTTACAAATATATAGAGGTTCGCTTATGTACCGCACAAACTGCTTTTAAGACTTGCTGGCTATATTGTTTGTTCTTTAATCCTTAATAAACTCCAAGTTCAATAATGTGAATTCCTTCAAGGAAATTCAAGATAAATTGTTTTTCTGTTGAGAGAAATTTGATTGTCCATCTATGAAAGGCTATAGTCATCACAGTTTGGATCTTTGCAAAACAAAGAGATATCAATGATTGTAAATTGATCAACTCTTTAATTTATATAGAATATCAGGTGCATTTTCTTATTAGTTTAGCTTTGAACTAAACTTTAGCATTTTTATGGCAGTTCATGCAAAACCAGGGTTTTTTAATTAGCATCTCAAATGACAATGATATTCAGGTATTGATTTTTTATCAACTGTGCAGCGGTTAGGTCCTAAGGCATCATATACCTTTTATTTTCAACAATTTCCCAATTTTTTACAGGTTTGGAATCTGGAGAACAGGTGTATAACGTGTTGTTTACATTGGGAATCCAACATCACTGCCTTCTCTGTCATCAGTGGCTCGCATTTCATGTATAATATATTTATCAAATAATGATCTAATATGTTTCTAAAATCAGCTGCAAGTTTGGTAGTTATGGAAGTGGTATTTGATCAATGCTGTATCACATTGTGCTCTATCTCTTAACATAGGTTCATTGGAGATGAGTATGGTATGATATCAGTGATTAAGTATGATGCTGAAGATGGAAAACTTTCTCAGTTGCCATATAATATATCGGCAAATTCTTTAAGTGGTAGTTTCTTCTTTCCTTTCTAGAGGCCAATAAATAACTTGAACTCTGATTAAGAAAATTAAATAATTTTTCATGTTTCTACTTTGGTGGCATATGTTACTTGGATTTCTTATATATTATTACTTATGTATCATTCTTTTGGTTTACAGTGATCTTATATACAATTTTCTTTTAGCTCTACTAAATATGTAATTGCAGCATGATGAGTTTAATTCATACAAAGGATCATGAAATCCTAGATATATTGTTTCAAACTTTTTGGTTCTCTATTAATGGACTGTTTGATGCTGTCTCACAGAAGCAGCTGGGTTTTCATTTCCTGATGGCCAACCTGTTGTTGGCATTCTTCCTCAACCCCATTCTTCTGGAAATAGGTATGGCGCAATTGCTTAAATTAGCTCAATTTTTGGAATTAATAAGAACTGAGGCTCAACTTAATATCAAGTCAATCCAATCCATAATGCTTGAATTTGAACCTTCGCTTTTACTTTTGCATGTATGGTAAATGTGAAAGAAACTTGGGACAATTTGATGCATTACCATAAAATAACATGTTTTAGACTAAGTTGTAAAATTGGATCTATGTTTTGATTCCATCAGCATCTCAATATGGCTGCAGCATTACTAGCATGGAACTGCTGTCTTATATTAGAACCTAATTACCCTAGACAATAAGGAAAAGGCAATCAAGATTGTTTTGGTGTCTGCTTATCACTTTAATATTTTGAGCTATATATTTTTTTTTTGCAGAGTCATAATTGCATATGCAAATGGTTTGATAATTCTTTGGGATGTTTCTCAAGCTCAAATTTATTTTATTGGAGGTGGAAAGGATCTTCAGTTAAAGGATACAGTGGATTCAGAGGTTCAAGATGATACATTTGAGCATCATCTACAAGAAAAGGAGATAAGTGCTATTTGTTGGGCATCTTCTGATGGATCCATTCTTGCAGTGGGATACATAGATGGGGATATCTTGTTTTGGAATACATCAAGTATTGCCTCTTCTAAAGGTGAACGAAATGGACAAAACAAAAATGTCGTAAAGCTGCAATTGTCATCTGCTGAAAGGAGACTGCCTGTCATTGTCTTACAATGGTCCCCAAACAATAGATCCCACAATGATTATAATGGCCAACTTTTTATCTACGGTGGTGATGAAATAGGATCTGAAGAAGTTTTGACGGTGCGTTATGCATTTGATTGCAATTTGACACTTCTATCCTATAATTTATGTAATCGTAAAGTGTCTGTTGGATCTAATAGAATGAAGTTAAACAATTCTGAATGCATAAACTATATGTTCTAAAAGGGTGTAAAGTTCTCACTAGCTTTGGTAGATTCTAAAAGAATGGTCATCCATTATGAAATAATGTCTTCATTTAAGAGGCTATAATTTCTTGTAAATACATTTAATATGGGAATTCCTATTTTTAACATGATAACAATAGTCAATATTTTAAGTTTTATGGCAAATTCGTTTTAATCTTGCTTTTGGATGGTGTAAAAATCTAACTTTTGTGAGTATTGTTTTGTATGTTAGTATTTTGTTGTGAAATGGTAACTGCATCTATTTCTACTCTCTTTTGGAAAACTATCAACCATCAAAGACAAAAAGCTGAATTTAGCGCTTATTGTGGCGGTACAGGTTTTGAGTCTTGAATGGTCATCTGCGATGGAGACTGTTACGTGTGTTGGTCGTGTGGACCTTACACTCACTGGCTCGTTTGCTGACATGATTTTGTTGCCAACTGCTGAGACAACAGGGCACAATCACAAAGCTGATCTTTTTGTGTTGACAAATCCTGGACAACTGCATCTTTATGATAATACCATCTTGTCTACCTTGCTATCTGAGCAAGAGAGGAAACAATTTGCCTGTCCGGTGGAATTTCCCATGGTAATACCTACAGCTGACCCATCAATGACTGTGGCAAAGTTCAGTGTGCTACCCACAGGTGAAAACTCATCAAAAGGTCCGTCAGAGGTATTGGATTTCTGTCATAGATATGTTTAATATTTGAAGCCATTGAGTTCCCTAAAAGTTTTTCTTGTCTAATGTTTTCCTTCTGTTCCATCAGCTTGCATTTATGATGAAACCTGGCTCAGTACCAACCCCAGCTGGTGGCATAAAGTGGCCCTTGACAGGGGGCATACCTAGTCATCTATCTGTCGCTAAAGATAACAGTATTGACAGTTTGTACATAGCAGGTTACCAGGATGGATCTGTTCGGATATGGGATGCGTCTTATCCTGTCCTGTCACTTATCTGTTTTCTAGAAGGAGAAGTGAGTTCAGTCAATATTGTGTCCTTTCATGCAATTTTCTTTGCACTAAATAATTTCTTATGAGTGACAGGTGCAAGGTACAAATTTGACTGGTTCAAGTGCTCCAGTGACAACTCTGAGCTTCTGTTGGCACACTTTAAGTTTGGCTGTTGGCAATGAATGCGGTGTGGTCAGAACTTTTTCTTTACATTTTCTCTTCCTCTTTTAATGTGTCAAGGTTGGGTATTAAACTGGTGCTTTATATATATTTTAAACATTCTGCTTTGTATAGGTTCGCATTTATAACCTCGATGGCAGCTCCGGTAAAACAAGCTTTCATTATGTCACTGAGACTAGATGTGAAGGTAAGCTTTCATCTTGTGATACTTTTCTTAGAGCCTATACTTTCTCAAATTAATATCATTCAACTTGCCTTACAGTTCAGAGTTTTCCCCAAGGAAAAGGACCTCAGTATAAAGCTGTATTTTCCCTTTTTGAATCACCAGTTCAAGCCCTGCAGTTTGGGAATTGTGGAGCCAAGCTTGCTGTGGGATTTGAATTTGGTCGTGTAAGTTTCATCCGCCTTAACTTTGTTTGACATATCCTCTTCATTTTGCTAAGAAGCTAGGTCATAGGTGATTTGCTGGTTATTTCAGCTTTCTATCCCAGAAGGATTCATATTTCTTTATGCTTCTACCACAGGTTGCAGTGCTTGATGTGAGTTTGTCATCTATTTTGTTCATGACTCATTATGTGTCTGGCTCGTCATCTCCAATCATTTCACTGTCTTGGTTAGAGTTTAAAACTGCTCATAGCCTTGTGAAAAGCTCAAAGCATTCAGAAACAGAAGTTGCTGTCAAACCTGAAGAGGAAATAATATTTGTCTTAACCAAGGATGCAAAAATTATCTCTATTGATGGTGGTAATGGTCAGATGATACACCCTCATCCATGGCACTTGAAAAAAGAAGAAACTGCACTCTCCATGTACATTATAGGTAAGTACCATAATAAAGCTGGATGCTTATAGTCAACACTTTTTTGCCCTTAGTATTAACGGATGATAGAATTCTGATGATATTTTGAACTCCAGAGAGCAGTTTTTCAGTATCTGAATTAAACTGTGAAGGGCAGCTGGAGGAATCCAGCAAGGATATCACTGCCAAGAGTGAGCCTGAGCTTGACGCCTCTTCAACTGTGACTGAACATCTCTCCTCATCAGAAACTGCATCCTCTCAGGAACACTCACTTGATGCACTTGTTTTGCTTTGTTGTGAAAATTCATTGCACTTGTACTCCATGAAGTCTGTGATTCAGGTGCCTTTATTCCTTCGCTATGTTCTACTTCAGAATGTTGTTGTGCCACTCCATTTGTATGCTAAAGAGATATAATTTCTATAGGGGAAGGATAAAACAATTCATGGAGTAAAACATACGAAACCTTGCTGTTGGACCACCACTTTTAAGAAAGATGGAAGAGTATGTGGACTGCTCTTGCTGTTTCAAACAGGGGATCTGGAGATCAGGTAAAATGTTGATATTTTATATTTTTTTCTCTTTTTGTCCTTAAAATAGGTATTGATTTCCTTATGATGTCATTTAATTCCCATGTTTTAAATAGAGATTGTGTTCCTTCCTCTCATGAGCACTATTAGCATCAATGTTTATCAAATGACTGACAATGTTACTGCCTATCTCCATGCAGATCCTTGCCAGACTTAGAATTGGTTAAAGAAAGCTCCATAATGTCAATTCTAAGGTGGAACTACAAGGCAAACATGGATAAGACGATGACTTCTGATAATGCGCAAGTTACACTGGTACTTTCTCGTGGAATATTTTTTTTCAGAAAGCCATTTCAATTTTTACCAGAGTGTTTCATGACATATTAAATATAGATTTAAGAGCATACTTTAGCATATGCTACACTCCAAAACAAAAATTACCTCTAATACTAATAACACTTTTTTGGTCAATATATTTGTGTTCTCAATAATTTATCTGATGATATATGCCCGACGTTTGGTATACAACAGAGAAGTGGATGTGAAGTGGCATTCATCTCTCTCTTGGCTGGTGAAAATGGTTTCAGGTACCACAACCACTTGTTTTGTCAATGCTGTGGTGAAAATTAAAATTTAATGAAGAAAATGATTCTGAGAACTTGCTTTATTGTTTCTAGGATTCCAGAATTGCTGCCTTGTCTGCATGATAGGGTTCTTGCAGCAGCTGCCGATGCTGCCTTTAGTTTCTCGTCAAATCAGAAGAGGAAACAGGTCCATGGAAATGTCACATTCTTGGTTTTAATTTCTGAAGAAACAAAAATTTGCTTATGTACACTTTACCATATTGCTGCAGGGTACAACACCAGGGATTCTTGGTGGTATAGTCAAAGGCTTTAAAGGAGGAAAAGTAAATACTTCTGCAACGCCTGAATCCAATTTTACTCATTTGGAGAGCAAATTTTTAAAGACCCCATTCATAGATACAACCCAGAATGTTATAAAAAAGCAGGAAGATGTGGAGCTTGACATAGGTTCTGTCCACACCTATACCCTCATTCTTTCTTCATTCTTGGTTTTTCTCTGACAGCATGTTTTTCTTTTGGCACCAGATGACATTGAAATAGATGAAACTCCACCTGTAGCTAGCTCCTCATCTCACGAAGCTGTTAAAACAAAAGGAGGTAAATCTGACTTTCTAATTTGCTTTTCTTTACTCAACTTCTAAAATGAATTGGTAGAGTGTTCTCTCTACCTTGCAGGAAAGGAAACAGACAGAGAAAAATTGTTAGGTGCGCCAGATGATTCAACACCCAGAGTTAGAACAGCTCAAGAAATTATTGCTAAATATAGAAAAACTGGGGTAACAGATTTAGATACATTTTGGTTTTAGCAATTCGTTTTTTTTTTTTTTCACAGTAGCAGCTTTCTGAGCAGACACCATTATCTGATTGCAGGATGCCTCTTCATCAGCTGCCCATGCAAGAAATAAACTGGTAGAGAGGCAGGAAAAGTTAGAGGTAAAAAGGATTTCCTATAAAATGCAGTTGTCATTTGTATGGATGGATAAAACCTTATTATAATTTAGTTACTAAGACAAAGGGAAAAAAGCTGTGGAGAAATAGTTCCCAGAAAAACCAATTTAGGCCATAAGATGAACATTTTGGTGAAATTAACTTAATAAAATTTAAAAGCCTTCATTGTAGCATATTGTAGCTTACCTCTAACCTAGCTTCTTTCTGGTGACTTATGATTGAACCAGAGAATCAGCAGGCGCACTGAAGAGCTGCAAAGTGGGGCAGAAAACTTTGCATCATTGGCAAGTGAGCTTGCCAAGGCAATGGAAAATCGAAAGTGGTGGCAGATATAAAGAGAGACAAATGGGGATTAATTATCTTGAGATAAGTTGTTCATGCTCGACTTTACTTGATCATTTTTTGGGAACAGGAGACTTAAAACTGATAGAATCTTTGGTGGAAAATTGAGGGTTGTTGAAGCTTCTAACTAAGAACTGTGTTTGAGAATTAATTATATGTCCGATGTAAAGTAATATTATGTTTGGTTGGCTTAAACATGATTCATTCTGATAAAAATCCTTGGGTTGAAAATCATAAATTTTTTCATGCAAATGCATAGTGCATAGAGAATATAAAAGGGTTGATGTTGATAAAGTATAGAGGTGTAATGTAAATTGCAGAAGCAGGGAAGCTAATCAAGGAAACCAATTGGACTGATTTTCTATTATATAAAGAATTACCATTTGTTGGATTGAGTTTGCTTTCAACTTTAAATGCATTTTTTATTTTTGGTCAACCCCCTTAGAAGTTTAGGAGCTATTTGCCCATGAGTATTAACATAAATCATATGTTCAAAATTATTGCATTAAAGCTTTTTCTTTTTGGATAAATCCTAGTTTTTATTTTATTTTATTTTATGTTGTAAACATCACTAATACATTGATTATGAGCTTTTTATGCCAAGTTTTTTAATTCTAAATATTTATGTTCTCTTTTAATTAGTAACAAAATAAAATCATTGTCAAAGTTGTGAAAAAACAGTTTTGGTAATTGTAATTTAATTTAATACTAAAAAAAGAATATTAATTGAATAAACAAATCGAGTCCTATT
Organism: Durio zibethinus; assembly: GCF_047325235.1. NCBI lineage: Eukaryota > Viridiplantae > Streptophyta > Magnoliopsida > Malvales > Malvaceae > Durio > Durio zibethinus. The sequence goes on along the minus strand of NC_143162.1, from coordinate 9,466,510 downwards.
TGGAATTAACATAAATTTTCAAAGAGGACACAGAAAACTTTGCTAAAAATTGACCCAAAAAAAAAAGTTGGAGGAGTGGGGTACTCCAGGCAGGCTGCCTCCTTGGTGGCTTTGACCAGACATTATTATCTTAACAAATATGCAAATAAAACAATAAATTTTGATGATAAATCACGTGATTGATATACGTTTTATTTTTAATATAGAAAGGCGTGTTCGTCCACCGCTGGATTTGGACTTTTCCACAAAAGAGTGAGATACCTCATATTGTGTCAGCTTTGGCAAAGTGGCTGGGAATAAAGTTGACACATTTATTTGTTTCATTTGTATTCTGTTCAAACTATTTTGGTGCACTATTAAGATTATAAACAATATATATGTAACATTAACATTTCATGAATTAAACAGTCACTTTTTATTTGGCCAAAATTAAAACTTTAATATTTCAACACTCGTTTAGTACTTTCCAAATTTGAAGTGATGGATCGTCTGACCTTAACATATTCAATGGTTCATATTACTCTTTTGCCCTTTTGCCTATCAATAATCAGTAATAAAGTAACCGTTAAAGAAAAGAAAAGGCAACATAATAATATTGAGCACGTGTGAGAAAATGATTCTGGTCGGTGGGCTTCATTGGGAAACCGACCTTTCGAAGCAATGCTACGTCTGTTTGCTATTGGAAAGAGATTTCACACATGCCAAGCGCTGCCCCTAGCCATCACATACATAGGAAAAGTGAAAATACGCTCCAAAGAAAAGGACTGAACCAGCAAAACGCAGTACCGCGTCTAATATCTTATAAATATAATTGAATCAAATTAAATCGATATAATAAAAAATTTAAATTTAATTTTTAACTCATAATTTGATATTTTATTTAAATTTTGTTCAAATTTTATTTTTTTAATTTAAATTTAATTCATGATCAAAATTAAAATCATTCGATTAAATTCGATTAACATATAAAAATAAATTTAATTTATATATTTAATAAAAATTTAATTATTTATAATCGAATTCAAACTTAAATTTAAAATAATTTATTAATTAAAATAATAAAAATATATTTAAATATAAAAATTCGATTAAACTCGTAAATTATTTAATTAAATATAAAAATATTTAAATTTAATTTAATCGATAAATAAATTTAAATTTAACTCGATAATAATTAAATCAAATTTAAATTTTATTCTATTAAAATTCGAATAATTTATAAATATTATTATATCATTTATATCTCTAATTACGATTAAAAAAAAAAAAACAAATTGACTCGTAGTAGGCTGACTCCACTCGTTTCCGCAAACCCCAGAACCATGATAAAAGCCCCTCAATGCCCCCTTCTTTCTATCAAGTAACCAGTCAGGAACCTCTCAGTTTTTGCCTATCTCTCTCTTTCTCAAGAACACAAACTTTCTCGAATGTTTTCGGTTCTGTTCTTTCCGATTATTGCTGAGGAGAGAGAACATTAAGGCAAATCTTGAGGTTGTCGTGGAAGCAAGATTGCTAGCATCAAGAAGTTTTCCTTTTTATCTCACCTTAAAGTTGGCAACTTGTTTATTTGATTTCTCCTAGAGTTTTTCCGTTTATCTTACCTTGAAGCTAAACGCTGGTTGAGCTTTACCTCGGTCTTTAATGGCGAGTTTTGTCATATCAGAATGTGTTTTAAAGCCTCTTCCTCATATCTACGCTAGACCCGCGGCTGGAGTTGTCTCAAGGAACTCTTCAAAGCCCAGATTTTTACAAACAAGCAAGAAATTTTCAGATCTAAAACCAACAAATCCAATCAAATTCTCGACTGAGGTTTTTGGAGGCAGGAACTGGGGGCTAAAAGTCAGTGCTCCATTGAAAGTTGCATCCACAGAAGAAGATGAGGAAAGAGAAGAGAGAATCCATGGTGTCAACGAGTTTGGAGAAGAAGAAGAAGAAGCAGGATTCGACCCTGGGGCTCCGCCACCGTTTAAATTAGCAGATATCAGAGCTGCCATACCAAAGCATTGTTGGGTAAAGGATCCATGGAAATCTATGAGCTACGTGGTGAGGGATGTTGTTGTGGTGTTTGGCCTGGCTGCTGCTGCGACTTATCTTAACAACTGGCTTGTTTGGCCTCTTTACTGGGCTGCTCAAGGGACCATGTTTTGGGCTCTTTTTGTTCTTGGTCATGATTGGTAATTTACAATTCGCATTACAACCTTCTGTTATTAGATCTTTCTCTTTCAGTTTATATTTATATTTTCTTTTTGATGCTTGATTGGGTAGTTCTTTGGATGTTGTTGCTTACTTTTGGATGCCCTTGATTTCACCGTGCAGTGGCCATGGGAGCTTTTCAAACAATCCTAAGTTAAACAGTGTAGTGGGGCATCTCTTGCATTCTTCCATTCTTGTGCCTTATCATGGATGGTGTGCTCTAAATTTGAAATTTTCTCTTTTCAATTTGTATATGTAATTTAACTTAGTCCATTGTGCTGAAAATTTTCCATCACACTTAACAGGAAGTTTTAATTAATTTTATTTCCGTTATGATTAACTTTACAGGAGAATTAGCCATAGGACTCATCATCAAAACCACGGGCATGCTGAGAATGATGAATCATGGCACCCGGTTGGTTAAATTTCTCTTGTTCTTTCTGGTGTTTGTTTGGTCTATTACCACGCCTTTGTTCTTCCTTTCCTGTTTCCACCTGGTCTAAAACTTAAAACTTTTGTCAATGCTGTTGCAGTTATCTGAGAAGATATACAGGAGTTTGGATAACTCAACACGAACGTTGCGGTTCATGTTGCCTTTTCCCATGCTTGCATATCCTTTCTACCTTGTAAGTGTGTTGTAGCTTGGTTGATAAATTTGATCCCAGATATAGAGATATTTAATGGCTGTTTAATTTTAATTACAGTGGAACAGAAGTCCAGGGAAGACTGGTTCTCACTTTGACCCTAACAGCGATTTGTTTGTCCCAAGTGAGAGAAAAGATGTGATTACTTCCACCTTATGTTGGACGGCCATGGCTGCTATTCTTGTTGGTCTAGGCTTCAAAATGGATCCTATGCAGTTGCTTAAACTATATGGCGTTCCATACTGGGTAGGTTTCAACTTTCTTTTGGTCATCTGTTTCTTCTTTGACGCAATGATATCTCTTCACCAGTTAGAGAATACAATTGGACTTGTCTTTGCTTTGATGTTAGATATTTGTGATGTGGTTGGATTTCGTTACATACTTGCATCACCATGGTCATGAAGAGAAGCTTCCTTGGTACCGTGGGAAGGTATGATTGTCCTACCTTGGTCTAAGGCAATTCTGTCAGAGAATTTTTTATAAAGTTTGAAATTTTGGAGATTCAGACAATATTGTATGGAATTCCAAGGTTCATTTTGAACTTTCAAAATTACTGTTTCATTAAAACAATATTCTGACAGGAATGGAGTTACTTGAGGGGAGGGCTTACAACACTTGACCGTGATTATGGATGGATCAATAACATCCACCACGACATCGGAACCCATGTCATACACCATCTCTTTCCTCAAATCCCGCACTACCACTTAATAGAGGCGGTGAGTACCTCATATAGTTTTGATTGCTATGTTCTTATGCATTTTCTTATCATCCTGATCTTATCTTCTGTTTTCATCTCACAGACTGAGGCAGCTAAGCCAGTTCTTGGAAAATACTATCGGGAGCCAGAATATTCAGGTCCTCTACCTTTTCACCTGATTGGAAGTTTGATAAGAAGCTTGAAGAAAGATCACTATGTTAGTGACACTGGAGATGTTGTCTACTACCAAGCTGACCCGGAACGCAGAGATCCTTTTTAAGTTCTAAGGCTTCATCCATCCAAATGAAGCATAAGCCAGCGTGATGCTTCATAAAATTCCAGCTAGAATATTGGGTCGAAATAAAGCTCTTCGCTTGGAGCTTTCTTGCTTAACCAAAAGAGGTCTAAGCATTGAGCTTGTATTGCCATGGTACAGCCACAATCATATAGAAATCATATTTAAGTTGAATAGTATAATTAACAAGGGCAATTGGAGCCTTTTTTTTTTCTTTGGGGGGAGAGGGAGGCATATAAGTTAGGATATATTCGATTGTGGCATTCTACTAGTAAAGGAAAATGTATATTTATTCTTTTACAAGAGAAATACCAATTGCTTAAGCAAAAATTAACATTTATTGCTTAATTGAATCCTCTGAGAAATGGACAAAAAGGAGTTCTATGTTTATTCTTTAGGTTATGTGTGCGGACCACGACTCAAGGGCTGTCCCTCTTGCTTGTTATTTTCATCCGATAGTTTTGTGATAAAGAAGGAGAAATCATGACTAGCATCATGTTTACCTCCGCACTTTTGGTCCCAACCCAATCAGAAAAAGCGATTCTAATCATTTACTACCCGTCATCATGCCTATCTTTATAATTTCCCACTATTCTACTTGATTGGTTTTTAGTTGTCTTGGTCAATCACCATCAACAAACAATACCATTAACAATAATCCTCTGATAAATGCTATGTCATTATCTTTTTGTTCCGCGTGAGGAAATAAGCCATGGTGCGTGTTTACCCTTATCCATGAAAGAAATGTGCAACTGAGTAGCAAGTTACGCGCATGATTTTCCCCAAATACCATTTGATATTTTTATTTGTATTTCTAGGATTTTTTTTCCAAACATTAACATCGCATCAAGCTAGAGACAACGGCTGGATGCAAAAATCTTCCCTTTGCACGTGAAAGAGATTGCTACATGGGAAATCACATTGCAAAAAAAAGGAAGATTTTCGTGCTTTGTCTTCGCTTAGTCCACAACCAATGAAAATCATGTCAAAATTCTAAAACCTTGAATTTCAAGCCATCAATTAAGTACTTGTTTTTAGTAGATATATGCATATTAATTGAGTAATTTGACACCATATAATTATAATTTTTAAAAATATAAAAAAAAACTTATAATATTCAGGCAAAGTATCACGTCATATTATGAGTACGACCTTCGACTTGGAGGATTGAACCTCTTAGCCCTTCTTACCCTGTGGGCTGTCAAGTTTCAATGACCGGTTCTAACGCAAGAAGGCTAACTGAGCCTAGGCAAATAAACTTTCAACATAACACCGATTCCACATGGATTGAAAACCCAATTTACGCCAAGTGAGGGCCCAAAAGAACAATGAACACTGAGAAATGTAGTAGAAGCCGTCCAGTCAGCAGGAACCGGAGTCGGTGGCTGGCAAATACGTACTACAAGAGTCAGGACCACCTCTTTAAGATTTGAACAACATCAAAAGTCCACAACTTCGGCTGCCAAAAGCTGCTTTCCTTGTTTTTTTTTAATGGTAAAAAAATAAGCCAGCTTGATCCCCCGCTTTGCAATCTAAATTAGAAGAGCTTCTATTCCTCTTACTATTATTCTCTAAGCATGGCGCGTAGGCTAACGTGAATCCATTAATAGTGTAAAAAACTAAAAACAGATCGACTGCTGACAATTTTGTCTTTATGCACTTTAACATACACTCCGTACTCGAGCTGAATGCGCGTAGGTCTAGGATTTTTCTTGTTTTCTAATGTGAATTCGACGACCTAACCCAGCTCTCTATAATTCATAGATTATAGACCGACCATTCTTCCTAACCTATGAATCAATACAAAAAATTATACTCATTTGTGTACGATTCAAACTCAAAGCCCGCCACTGTTTCTTTCCCGGGGTAGTTTGATTTTGTTGACTATATTTTGAGCCATTCTTGAGCATCATCTACTCACTATCCTACAAGAAAATTTGTGCTTCTCACTAACTTTACTACATTTTTTGCCTCCCTTTTTTTTTTTTTCTCCAATTGAAGCATGAGTAACACAAAAAGTTCTAGTTTTGGGTGTTTTTCCGCCGTTTTGCGCCGGATTCTTTGTTCAGGTAGTCCTCAAGCACATCCATCTGATCGCGTTATAGAGTTAAACACTGTCGATGATGTGGCTAAGGTTCAAGTCCAAGCTTCTGAAAGTGGCCCTGGAATAGTGGCGAGGCTAATGGGGCTAGACTCATTGCCAGAGAACACCTGGGTACAGAAAGGTAAAACTCCAGGCTCTGTTACGCGGAGCAGGTCAGTCAATTTCGTGGATTATATGCTGGAGTTTGATTTAACACAAGCCAAACATCGCCGTGTGAAAACTTCAGCGTCATTTCGTGAGGTACCGCAAGGTCCGCAACAATTCCAGCATAATCAGAATCGAGAATTCTTTGTGGTGTACTTGGATAGTGTGGATAAAAATAATGAAGCAGGGTTTAAGCCAACGAAATCAGAGAAAGGAGATGGATCAAGTAGTAAGCATGTTAAGCAAAAGGAGAATGTAAGCGATAAAGTAGCTCGTAAGAAGGCGAATCAAGAGAAAAACAAGAAGATATCCAAGCTTAAAAATGAGCCAAGAAGAGTTTCTTCTGGTAAACGTCCTTTGGAGGCTGGTGGCTGCATTAGTGGAGCCAAGGTTGGTCAGATTAATCATGATGCAAATTCGAAGGCAAAAAGCCCATTGAAGATGGTAAATCAGAAGGAAGTATATGTTGTGACAAGGAAGAAAAAGAATCAACGCGAACTTAAAAAAATTGATTACTCTGAGAGTAACTCAGAGGGTTCAAGCTCAGTTTCTGTCCTTAATGTAAATGATTTTGTATCCCACCAAGAAAAAGCCATTTCAGGTTTGGATTCTAAATTTCAATATCGGATTCTGTGAATTCTGTAAAATAGGTACTGCCATTGCCAACTAACTTGATTATTCTCAAAATCTTTCTTACAGAAGATTCAAGGTCCTTGGAACTGAATTCAGAGAAGAAATGCTCATCAAAGTCAGTGAAACACGACTCTCCCACTATTGTTATTAGTGCTCGCATTTCAATAACTGGAGGTCTTGGAAAGCAGGAATTTACCAAGAAGAATTTTGAGTCAACGAATATCGAGGAGACTGATTATTACATGGAGTTGGTTGCTAAGCCTTGCAAATTGACAGAGGAAGATATCAAATTCTCAAACTGGCTAACCAAGAAAGTTTTCACGTTTGAACACTTTGAAGAGATCTGCGCGGAGTTTGGGGAGCAAATACTTGATCTCATGTTGTACCAGGTAGCTGACGAACTTATGGGATTTCACATGCAAATTACTGACATATCATAATGCTTGAAAAAGACTTGGTGGAAAATTTTACACAAAAGCAGAGTTTTTCTATGCAAAATCTCTAAGGTAAACCTTGAAAATAAAATTTCAAGGCAAATCTCGTGTGAAAGGGGTTCGCCGACTTTGATTACTGGTCCAGTTGTCTTTGCAAGCAGATTGCAGCAAGGATCTAGTGTCAGGTGGCGCAAGAACATATAGGAAATTAGGAATAACATGATACATGTTCAGCAAATGTAAACTTATTAGTAATAATACATTACTAATAGATTAAAAAAAATCCTGTGTACTTGTGGGTTTTATGTCGCTGCTTTCTCGTACATTTGAGTTTTGTTAGATAAATAATTATGAGAAAAAAATAATAAAACAAATTTTATTTTGAGGTATGAAAAATATTTTTTTTAAAATAATTATGTCTTTAGGATATAATAAAGTTTTAAATTTTTTAATTAAAAGTAATAAAAGTGATTATATTAAAAGATTTATTTATAATGAATGAGCAGATATAAATTTTTATTCAAATAATTATAATTTTGTATATAATTATGATCTTTATGAATAATAATATATTTATATTCAAATAATTATAATCATTTATCATATGATAATTATTTATGTTCAAACATAATTATTTAATATATAAATAAAATTAATATAAAAATAATTTTATTAATCAATAATTAAATCATTCTATTTAATGTAAGATGCACCATATTCTAAACTACGAATAATCCCTCACCAGTTTAGAATATTGGTACTTAATCTTTAACTTTTCATACAAATAAATATTATGAATATAAAAAAGTATATCTCGATTTAAACATTCAATTAACGTATATATCTTAAAATTTTAACGAAATTGATGGTATTCGCAGATTAAACTTTAACTCTCTTGATGTTAGAATTGAAGATATAACTGATATAATACTTATTTATTCTTTTGTTAAAAGTTTATAACCATTTTTCGCATGTACTTATTTTATTTATAAATATTTACAAGAAAAATCTCAATTCTTCTTATTGAAGCGGCACTACTTCTATATTTATATACGTAGACTTTTTATTATGTCTTCATTGCTTTAGACATTTAAAACTTCATTAAGAGTATAAAAACTTATCCTCTCAATGCAATAGATCACACTAGTTTCTAAAATTTGAATGGATTTTACTAGTGCTTAATAAACACATAACAATAACTTATTTTTACCCATTAAACTTTATAATTAGAGGTTGTTAATTCAAAGTTAGGTTCTCATTATTGGTCTAATAGTAAGGGTTTAAATCTATTCTGTTTGTAATACTACTAACCAAAAATCTTTAAATTTAATTTCTTTTACGGTAATTATCCTCACTTGAGATTAATTCTCTAATATAATCACTTTAGGCTAATATATTTAAATTTTTTATTTTACATATCATTTATATGTTCAAGACATTATTGCATTATTCTTACCATTTTAAGAAATAATTGGTTTTGGTTGTGGCCACAACTCTATACTCATAAATTTCAACCATTATATTTTCATACTTTATACATCTTTAATACAATTATACTTTTAATACAATTGGATAAACTCAATGAGTAAACCAAACCATTTTAGTTTTTTAAAGATTTTTAAGAACCTTTTTATGATTTTATTTTATTAAGTGTCTAAACTTGTAATAAAACTATAGTGGTAATTTTTATTTCTTTTGATTCTTATCACCCTCACCATGCAAGTATGCATTTTTTTTATTAAAAAATATCTCATTCAATTATCAAGATATCTTATATACTTAATCAAGTTGCTATTTCATTTAATTGAGTTGCCATTTCATTTATCTTTTCAATATTTTATGTTTTTTTTTTAAGTAGAAGGCCTTCAAATTCACCCTTAGTGAAAAATAATTAGCAAATATTATATATCTTAATATTTCTTTTTCATAAAAGTTTCAAAACTTTTATATTTTAACTCAATATAAGAGTTTAAAGTAATAAGCAGATTTCAAATATAATTATGCTTCTATAGTCTCCTTTTAGCACTTTTTAAGTCAATCCATAAATACTTATATAAATCTATTTCATCATTGACACTATTAATAATTGTTTTACCATGAACAAAACCATTTCCATCACCTGAATGGATCAAATAGCATTCCTTTTACTATTATAAAAGTTTTCATATTCACAAGATCTTTGAATTAATCATGGTTTCCAAAGTAAATATACTTTAAAATTTTCACTATATTTCAAAACTTTTAATAAAACTGTAGATGATAAATCATTTGTACAATCCATGAATTAGACCATATACATAACAAAAAATTACCACAATGTGATCAAGATTGTGGCATCAATTTTGGCTTATGACTATTCTAAGCCAATCATAATAATCCACATCATAACTATAAATCATATAGATTTGACTATTGAAATTATTTTACTTATAGTGATAGCTTTTATTGAAAATCAACCATCTCAAATATTATCATGAGTTTCTAATATATTTACTAATTGCACAATGGCCAATTCTAAGTTCATGATTATTGAAACCTCTAAACTTCATTTCAAAATTTTATGAGAACTTGATTTTTCTACCATTGTACAACATATATATTTATGTTATTTGTCACTTTTAACTGGTCATAACATTTTCGAATATATAATAAATTCAAATTTTACTCATATGACCAATATGTCTAAATATAATAAGAGTTAATGGTATATTTAACTCTAATTTCAAATACTTTCACAATCATTTTGGGATCAATATATTAATATCTAAATCACCATATCAATGCAAGTCATGAAACATGAATCAAAAAAATTATTTTCATAAAATAGCATAAACAATAATTATAATATGAATTCTATTCATATTTCAAGTAAAACCTCGTAATGAATTTACATTGGTTAAATCATTAATTGGCTAACTCTAAGATTTATGGCTTTCACAAACCAATATTATTATCTAAGCCCATATGTTAATATGGTGTATAACAACCACTTCTTTGCCATTGTCATGAAACTATTGAAAACCTCATAAACTTGTGCACTTTTTCTTTTAGTAGCCTACAAAAGGCCGTTTTTTCGGGTACAAGAAGCAAAAATATCTTCATTATCTTTAACCAATAATGTTTTAATTTGATGGTGACATTCTATCTTCATAGTCCATATTTTTCTTATATGTATAAGAAAGAAAATTCCATTCCATTCAATTCATGTTTGTAATAAATGGTAAATTGTATCAATGTTCTCCATGCCATCACAAAATGGAATTAAACACATGTATGCATTGGTGCCTTTGGAACATTGAATTTGCATGATCTTTTCTAATTTGTAAATATGATTAATTAGACATTGATAAGCATATTTCAAAATGCTAGTAATTAACAAATGCTTCAATAGTTTTAATGACATGCCTTTTTTATTTTTAATTAGTATCCTATATGCGAAAAGTAATAATGTTTTTGTGTAACTATTGATTAACTCTTTAATGGCTATTTATATTTTCATTTTGTGATTATTCACAATAAAATTTTATTTTGTAAAATCACTCATAGTATAATACACTTAGCAAGCAAAATACATGTCACATTACCCATGTTTCTGATAATAATAATTATTTGGTTTATTATCCACTAATTAATTCATGAAACACCATATCTTAATAATAATTATTCACATACATCAATTTAATTTTAATTGATTTTCATGAAAATTGAACACTAGTAAAAATTTGAACTAACAATAAATTAAAAAAAAATCAACTTTGGATTTATAAACGACCAACCAAGATGAAACCACACAAATAGCTTGACTCAACTTATTATCTCAATTTTAGTGTCATGATTTAACACTAAAACTAATCTAGCACTCAAATCTTATTTTCTGCATATATTTTTACTTACATTTAATTTTTCATGATAAATTCCTTTATTAATTTCTAATTGTTTTCATAGAAACCATGGGCCAATTTTCTTATTCTATATATAAATAAGACATAACAATTAAATAATCAGTCATTGCATTAGAATCCAATTTAATTTGTTACTTGATAATAAGTGATAATTCTTTTGGTCGTATATCAATTCATATATTTCTCTTTTATGTTTTAGGCTATTTCCTATTCCAATCTTTATAAGCATTGATTTTTCAAATAAATATACTACAATTTATTAAACCTAATTATGGAACCAATTTCTATATATAAATAAATTTATACAATGTAATTAATATTTTACATATTGTGTTTTAATTTTACAAACTAATGAAATTACTTATCAACGTGTTTATTTCATTTAGTCAATTTTTTTACCAGCAATTATATAAATAATAAAATACATAGCTTTAATAAAGAATTTTATGAAAATTAACATTTTGGTTCATGGAAACATTAATCCTTTGATATCTTGAGCTTCTTCTAATATTAATATCCAAATCATGCTAATTTCTTTTTTCTTGTATCTTCCTCATGCGAAATATAAATTTCTCATAATTACTTTTTAAATTATTAGAAATAATAAATAAGAGAAGAGAAATAATAAAAAAAATTTGGTTTCGAAGCATGAAAAACACTTTCTTAAAGTTAATTATGCCTTTAAGATATAATAAAGCCTCAAACGCTCCAATTATAAATAGTAAAAATGATTATACTGAAAAATTTATTTATAATGAATGAACAGATATAAATTTTTATATAAATGGTTATAACCTTTTATATAATTATAATTTATTTATATTTAAATAATTATGATCATTTGTGATATGATAATTATTTTTATTCAAACATAATTATTTAAAATATAAATAAAATTAATATAAAAAATTAACTTTACTCATCAATAATTAAATTTTTTTATTCAATATAAAATGCATCGCATTCTAAATTACCTACAATTTTTACATCTAAAATTTTCTGGGATGTTAATTTGAAGATCTGAGTAGACTCGTAGTAGAAGCTGTCTAGTGTTGGATTCTGCTATTTTCATAATTGATTTGTGTTATGCATTATAAAATAAATCTCTAATGTCAGGCCCAAGGAGCAGCTATCACTTCAAGCGCAATGCTCCGCCAAAGGTAACGGACCACTGAGGAATATTAAACCATCTCCTCCCGATTCGCAAAGTTCCTTTTCCCCAGTGGCTTCCTTTTTTGACTGATTCAATAATGTCACTGAGGAATATTGAAGAAAAATATAAAAAATCACCCGTTATGAATAGCAGGTCACATGAATTTACTACTGTCATTTTCAACCGCTGTAATGATTGTTGGTTTTACACAATTTGATCTTAGAATTTTGCTCTTTATTTGCAGGGCTTCAAGAACAAATGCCCTTAAAAGAGCATCACAGAAAAAAAAAAAAAAACTGACTTAAAGGACTATAAATGTAGAATGAAGAAATCAAGAAGATTTGTCGAGTAGCTATTAAGTATTGAAATAGTGGAAGATCACTTAAGAAACGTCGGTTCTTACTATGCTCGACTTCTCCAACCTAGATCAAAGTGGCTAGTAAGGTCCACTTTTAGAGTCACTATGAGCTGGATTCAACGACTTTCTTACCTTTGCAAGAACATCCTCCATCAAAGATGGCCAATCATCAACAGCAGCAGTCTTTCCCTGATCTGTATGCTCATAATTATTCACGATTCCAGGACCACGAGTATATGAATTGATCATCACATTCTGCCCTTGCCTTGCATGCTCTGACACATTTAGATTTAGATAGACATGATGGTTGGAACTCGATAGGCCTTCACCAGCAGCAACTCCACCATAATTATTGATGGTTGCATGAGAGGATGTCAGCATATTCGACTCTTGCCTTCCCTGTAGTTGCTGGTTGGAACTAGATGGGCCTTCATCCACAGGGATTCCATAAGCATGCCCATAATAGTTCATGATCATGAGTAGTGCAGGATTAAATGTCTTCATAGAACCACGCTCGGATGGACCCCCTAAATCAAAATTCCTGCTATTTTGATCCAAGTTGTTTGTTCGGTTCCACCAAGGAGCGCTAAGCAGCTTCATAATAATTTCATCAGGAGAAGACATAGCATCACAAGCACAGTCAAGTGCAGTCGCTCCATCGGAAGGAGAAGGTTTATCAACATTGACGACACCAGACTGAAGTATAAATTCCACCACTTTTGAACTTCTACATATTGCAGCAATCATTAAAGGTGTCCTCATCAAAACCCTGCGCTTGTCATTATACCCAATTGGATAACACAAACATGTGATATCCTCGTCAATGTTACATCCGCCGTTCTCCACCAACCGCATGAAATTTGCAAGATCATCATACATACATGATTTAACCAAATCTAAATAACTAGTTGTAGATATCCTATTTGGTTTGGGCCTAAGGTCATTGGGCCTAGTTCAATAGGGTTTAGGTTTAAACCTATTGGATCCGATTCTTGATCCAATTAGTTGGCCAATTGACTTTTATTTTTATTTTTATTTTTATTTTTTTATTATTTGTCTATTTATTAATATATATTTATTTTTATTTTATCTATTAATATTTTTATTATTTATTTGCTTTTATTATTTATTATTATTATTTATCTATTTCTTTTATTTATCTATATTTTTTTGTTATCTATTAATATATTTATCTTTTTTATTTTGATTAATTTTCGGTTAAGATTAGGATTATAAAAAAAAAATTGGAATGAATCTGGCTGTGATTTGAGAATTGACAGAGTTGGGATTGAATTCAAAGATTGAATCTAAATCTTAGAAGGAGTTGAGATTGATCAGAAACTCTTCTGATCAATCCTTATAAATAGGTTCATAAATCACACATAAGACACAAGGGAATCAGAGAGGAAAAAAAGAAAACCGAGGTGAAATGGAAGCAAAAAGTGTTCAGAGGTAGTATAGGATTTTTAGAAGTTTTTTTTTTGAATTTTTGGAGTTCTTTTTCTAGAAAATTTTTGGATATCCGACGAAATTTTTCGACGATGTTTGAATTTTTCGACGAGTTTTCCAGTCAGATTTGAAGTTTTGGGCGGCTTTTTTCTGATTCCGATAGGAATTCAACCAGAATCAGGAATTGTTTAGAGAGAAAGGGAAGAAAGAGAAGAGGAGAAGGGAATTCTAAAAAAAATCGATCTTCAGCCTTATATACCCTCCCTAAAATGACGTCGTTTTTGCGTTAGTAAACCCACAGGATCCGCGCGTTTTGCCAAGATTCGACCCGACCCGTAGCGCACCCGAACCAGCGACCCGTTTCTCCACTTGGGTTCCAACCGAGCCGAGATCCTGAGCCACGCATCTGAGTCGTGATTTTTGGTCTTGAGCCGAGCCGTATCCCAAGCCTCAGCCCAGCCGTTTTCAGATTTTTGGTATTTTTTTATTTATTTTATTTACTTTTTTTTATTTTATCAAAATAAAATAAAATAATAAAAATAAAAATTTTGAGAATAAATATTAATTATCCAATGATAAAATTTATAAAAATTTCAAATGGTAAGTTTTCATAAAATTTTTAGGTGAGAAATTTTGTCTAAATTTGTTCCAAATGGTAGAATAATATAGATAAAATTTCAATAACAATAATTAATATTTATTTTCAAACCAAAAAGAAAAAATTAAAAACATAAAAAGTATAAAAATATAAAAAATTTTTAAATTAAATACAAATTACCCAAAGATGAGATTCTTAGAAATTTCAAATAGTAAATTCTTATGAAATCTCTAGGTGAGAAATTTCCTCTAAATTTGGCCCAAATGGTGGAATAATTTAGATAAAATTTCAATACAAGTAATTGTATTCTTTTCCAAATAAAAATTTGGATTGAAAATATTTGATAATTATCTAAAGATGATATTCTTAGAAATTTCAAATGATAAATTTTTAAGAAATCTCTAGGTGAGAAATTTTCTCTAAATTTGACCCAAATGGTGGAATAATTTAGATGAAATTTCAATAAAAATAATTGTCATATTATTTTCTTTCCAAGAAAAAAAAGAAAAAAAAGGAAATTTCTAAATAGACCAAAATGGTGAAAATTTTAAAAATTTAAAAGAGAATATTTCTAATTTGGCCCAAATAGTGGAATAATTAGATTTATTTTCAACAAAAATGGTAATAATAAAAAATAATAAATAAATCTTTTTTCGACGATGGAGTCTCTTCAAGAAATCAAATGGGATTCTTGAATACTCTTGAGGTAAGAAAAATTTTTTTTGAGAGTACTACCAGATTGATGGAGAATCTTAAAAATTGTTTTCAATATTTAACATAAAATTTGAAGCCATTAGATTCAAAACTTTAGGATAAATTCAAAATAATATGGTACCATCTTTTGGATGGGCATGTGGGGGTGCTATAACCTTCCTCACATGTAACCGAACTCTCGTACCTTGTTCTGGTTCGTAGACCTGAACTTATTCTTTTAGGGACCTTTAGTCAAGCTTAGGAGTTCCTTAAAAAGATAGATTCTTTAGGTAACCAATCACACCTAGATAAAAAAAGATTGATGGTGACTCTATTCATTTATTAAATCTAGCTATAGATTTTCGGATCTATATGTTATGACAGTTTGATGACTTCACTGGGAAAATTAGAGACTTAAGCCATAATTTCTGAATTTATCCTATCCTTTGAACTAATGGCTTTAAGTTATTTGTTTACTAACATTTTTCCTTTTTTGGTTTCTTATTTAATTTATGGGATTGATAATTTTGTGTTCCTTCACACACACTATCACATGCATTTGCATTACATGAGCTCTATACCCAGGCTCAGCCTCTCTTAGGAGAAAGTAAAGTACCTACGCTCTCGTGAGATGATAATCTCCGTAATGGCTAGCGAAATACAACCACTCAAATTGAATCTTTTTCGTTGGTGGCCTATGATGGGTGAGGATTGGACTACCTTACTAGTCTGTGATGGACAATAATGTAGGGAACAATTTGAGAACCTTTTAGTGGTCAAAATTTTCTAACCCTGCATATAGTTCACCCCTAAGAAATCAACTTAAGCCCTTCCTATCCATCAATAGATACAACCCAAAATTAAGACACAAGAAGGAACAATTTGTTTTCTGACCATTTTGTCTACTTGATTTTGAGCATCTATATGTCATTTCATTCTCATGTTCTAGCATTTCATTCTATGCACCATCTCTATTCTCATGTTTTAGCATTATCACATCATGATCATATTTAACACTATCATTTACATCATTTTCATATAGAAAATATTTGTCGCATATCAATTATTGATAAATCAGATCTCACATTTACATCCGTGAAAAGCTAAATGTAATTAAAGTCTACATCAGTCCATTATGAGTCTGCTCATCAATTGAAAATTAAGTCAGAAGAGGGTTAAAAAAAATAAAGAGATTCTTGCCTAAGGATTTTATTTCATCATTACCCAAAAGAGTTCATCTAGAGCTACAACAAAATGATCTATCTGACTTAAGCAGTATATGAGGATGCATGAATAGAATAAGACAGAAGGAATTTGAGAATAGATATGAAGACATAGCTTCACTGCTACAGGTGCAAGTGGATAATAATTTGATTAGAGCTATCATTTAGTTTTGGGATCCTTCATATAGATGTTTTGTTTTCAATGAAGCATACATGGTGCCCACAATTGAAGAGTATATGGTCCTACTTCACTTCGATCTAGCAAACCCAGATAAGATTTATTGGGCCACTAAGGTGGGCTATCGTAAAAAACTAGTGCAAATGCTTGGACTTAGTTTACCTCAAGTAGATTCATGTGTCAAGATAAAAGGGTGAAAGTAAGGCTATTTCATGGAATTTTTTTATGAGATTTCATCCAGGGGTACATAGATGATGATCAGAGATTAGTAGCTATAGCTATAACTTTATATGGATTAGTGGTTTTTTCGAAAGTCATCGGATATGTTGATGTTGTAGTGATGGATTTTGTTGATCAATTAGCATATCAGGTCAATGCAGCACCAACCATTTTGGCAAAAACCATTCGATCTTTAAATTTTTGTCACAGAAATGATAAAGGTCGATTTAATGGATGTTTACAGTTACTTTATGTATGGATCAAGAGTCAATGGAATGTAAAGAAAGTCAATTTCACAAGCTGCACATTCATTTCAGTATTTCATCAAAGAATTCTGTTACAGTATATAGCCTCAAGCAAAGTCAAAAGAGGAATGAGTTTTCTATTTTTGAGCCTTTGATAGTCAAGGGATAGTTTGGAGCGCACCTTGGATGCGTCATGATACGGTGTTATACAGTTGTGGAAATCAGCCATATGTGTTTTTATTAGGCCTATGGGGTGCTGTTAATTATGCTCCAGCTTTAGTGAAAAGATAATCCGGGTGTGAGCAATTCATTCTAGAAACCTATGGACTTAACCAAGGGGAGTTCTCATTCACTGATAAAGGGGCATATGGAATGGTTGAAAAGATCAAGAAAGCATGGAAGCAAACCACCAGGGTTAACCAAGGGAGGTTTACTTATGACATCACTCCAGAATATAGTGTATGGCATGCGAGGAGGGGAAAAGACATTATGATTCCTAATGAACAGTTAGGGCATTCCCCAAAACCTATTCTTCAAGATCTTTTGCTTAAAATGGAAACAGTTAAGAGAAAACTCCAGTCTGAGAAAGATGAGTTAGAACAAGAAAACAAGCGATTGAAGATAAAAATGAGAGAGTGTTCATGACTTTAAAAACTAAAAATCTAGAGGCTTACAAAGCAAAAAGATCAATGGATAGCTTTATTTAATAATTTAGATATGACACATTCGTCAGTCACACCTGAACTTGCTCGACTTTTAAAAGAAAATGAATTGTTAAAAGCGAGGGTGGAAGAAGAACAAAAGGCTACTGCTATGGCACATAGACATAACCAAATGCTACAAGAGACAGTGGATCGACGCACAGTACAAGTATAAGCTTTGTCTGATGAATGCAAGAAACAAGCTCAACAGAGTGAGTTATGAAAAGATATGTGTATAGAGAAACAAAGGCATCTAAGGCATTTGTTTGATCAGATGTGCATTGTTGCAGACAAAGATAAAAAATGAAAGAAAAAATGGAAAGTGTGAAGGCTATGGTGCAACCAGTGAGAGTGCATGAGCGACATTTACTTGATTTCCAAAATGAGGCACAAAATCATTACCAACAAGCTAGGAAGTTTATAAGGAGGCATAAGAAATAAAGAATGATGTTTAGGACTTCAGAATATTGCTTTGACTTTATTAGGATGTAATTTTAAAATTGTATTTATTAAATTTTCAAATGGAGATTTCTTTTATCAATATCGATGATGTGGTAAATATTAGTACATTTCATGCATACATTTGCATATCATACATAGTTTCTAATTGTAATTGTGATGCTAAAGGTTCAATGATAGCTTCATGCAGCAAAAATCTTGTTTACCGATATAATACAAGAGCTAAGGCCAGACAAATGGAGCAAAAAAATTCTCATCGATTTGAAAAATTGGAAAAAGCTCAGGAAAAGATTGAGAATGAGTTAAGTAAAATTTTGGATGCTCTCAACAAATTAAATAAGGGGAAAAAAGTAAAAGAGAACACAAGCCAATAAGACCCTACATCGTAAAAAGTGACTGACCCTTTATATCCATCTGATTTTGGTCTACCTTAAGCCTAGTCTACACAAGAGGTTCCACCACAATACTTCACATATCTTACATATCTTGGAATGCTATCAGCCTCTAATCTAGGGCATTACCATAGCTATGTGAATCTTGTATTTGCTGAAAAGGCAGTTGAACCAATTAAAATCCCTAATCTGGATGAACTGAAAGGAAAAAACAAGGAAAAGATAAAAATGAAAGATCAAGAAATCTTTAAAATTAGTATGCTAGAACAAAGGCTACGAGCTGTAGAAGGAATTGGTTTCTATGGTTCAGTTGATGCTGCTAGACTTTGCTTAGTCCCTGATGTAGTCATTCCTCCTAAGTTCAAAGTATCAAAATTTGAAAAATATGATGGCACAAAGTGCCCAAAAACTCATATTACCATGGATTATCGAAAGATGACAGCCCATACTTATGATGAAAAGTTACTAATGCATGTTTTTCAAGACAGTCTTACTGGTTTTATTGTTAGGTGATATATCCAGTTAGACAGAACTCGCATCCGTTCCTGGAGTGACATGGCCCATGATTTTATCAGTCAATATCGACATATCATGGATTTGGCCCCTAATCATTTATTTTTACAAAACCTGGAGAAAAAGGCCAATGAGACTTTTAAGGAGTATGCCTAGAGGTGGAGGGATATTGTTTCTCAAGTACAGCCTCCTCTGACTGAGAAAAAAATTACAGTGTTATTTGTCAGCACTTTGAAATCTTCCTATTATGAAAAGATGATAAGAAATACAACAAAAAATTTCATCGACATGGTAATCTCTGAAGAAATTATTGAAAGTGCCATCAAGAATGGCAAGTTGAAAGAAGGAGAAACCAAGAAGGTATCAGAAAAGAAAAAAACTGAAGCTCAAGCTATGAGCTTTGATAGGCAATAATTCAACGGTTATCAACCCTATCCACCCCAAGGTTACTCTCCATACTATCCTACTGTGAATAATGCCTCATCCTACCCATACCAGCTAGCTCCACAACCACCTTATTCATCCACATACAGATCAATTTTTAGCCCTCAAAATCTTACATATAGCTTTAACATTCAAACTCCTGCAAGATCTCAAATTTGCCCTACTAACCTAGTAAGTGGTTCACGAGAGTAACAAATTATTCGAGAAAAACCTGTATTTGATCCAATCCTCATGACTTATATGAAGTTATATCGAGAACTCTATTATAGCCACTTGATTGCCCCCAGTCATCTGGAGCCGTTCAAGCCATCATATCCTAAGTGGTATGATTCTACAGCCCACTGCGACTACCATTATGGAATTGCTGGCCATTTTACTAAAAATTACACTGCTTTAAAGCATAAGGTGCAATAGTTAATCAATAATTGAATGGTAAGTTTTGATCAAGGAAGAGCAATAACACCTAATATTAGTGGCAACCCATTACCAAATCATAATGCTCTGAGTGAAAATCAAGAACACATTGGTCAGAAAAGATCGAAAAGTCACAATGAATTGAATGGTAAGATGTCAATAAAGATTCTTCACCTGATTGCATAAAGGGATAATTTTGGAGAATGGAGATAAGGCTAATTGAAAGTTTTTTGTCATTTTAGGATTTTTTTAAAGTAATGTTAGGTTTCTTTTAGGCAATAGGATTTCATTTGTTATCATTTCAATAAAAGGTAATTTA
The DNA here is from genome assembly GCF_047325235.1 of Durio zibethinus. Classification (NCBI taxonomy): domain Eukaryota; kingdom Viridiplantae; phylum Streptophyta; class Magnoliopsida; order Malvales; family Malvaceae; genus Durio; species Durio zibethinus. The sequence continues at coordinate 9,446,103 of NC_143162.1, read as the reverse complement.
ATGTATTTCATTACATTTTCTCCTTCATTCAACTATTTTTCCATGCTTTGTCACCTTTCATAACTTTTGTTCCCATTCTTAAATTTCGAACAATGAATGTTTAGACAATGACAGCAATAATTTTGAAATTTAATTTTGAAAACTCATTCACATTGATTTAAAGAGATTATTGGAGTAAAAAAAAGTCAGCTACTAACAGATGTAAGATTCATATATGTTGAAGATAAGTAGTTTTTTCTTTTTTTTTTACAAATCCATGAGCTTATTTTTGCTCAATAGATGAGGTTCAAGAAAAGTATCCACATTGAGATGAAAAATGACCATCTTTCTTTGAACATTTGAAAAACCATTCATTGCTACCCTTTTGAGCCTATTGTGATTTTTTTTTCTAAAAAATTTGACCAAGGATCACCCTTCATACTAGAGGGTAATTTTTTTTAAAAAAAAAATAGTCTAAAAGATTTAAAAAAATAAAAAAATGCCACAAATGATTTAGGGCAAAGAAATGAGAATCTTTTTATGAAGAATGAGATAGAAAAAAGGAAAAGTAGTGAAATAATATAGAGTGGGGCAAAATGCCAAGCTGCATCAAGTGATGATCATTTGGTTTTGAACCTTTTAAACATATATATTGAGCCTATTTTATCCATTTCTTTTATTACCCCATACCATGGCATACATTACAACCTTGAAAAGTCTATTTGGATCAAGTGTGAATGCTCGAATTGAATAATAATATGTTGGGCAAAAGTGTGCTCATGATGGGGATTATGTTATTGCCCTAAAGATTAATGTGTGAGAGATATCAACAATGGATGAAAGATGAAAAAAAAGAAAAAAAAATGGTGAAAGGTGAAAAAAAAGAAAAAAAAAGAGAAAATAAAAAAAAAGAGAAAAAAAGATGAAAGGAGGAAAAAAAAAGACTCAAATTAAAAATTTGAAAGGGTAATTTGGGTAGATCAAATCTCTAAGTTGAAAGTTAGATGAACAGTTCAAATATATAGAAGATCAATGCATCTAAAGATCCTCCAAAGCTGGGGTAAAATTTGATGAGCTCAAAATGATTTTGACAATCAATGGAATGAGTTTTTGAAAAAAAATCTTGAATTAATGTTCAAAATTTTTTGAATATTCATTTGTCCCAATGTCATACATCCAACTTATTTCTTTCCCCATTTGCTTTGGTACCAAGACTCACTTCTCATTCTCTCAATGCACATTTCATTTTTTTGTTCTCACATCTCTAAAATGAATTGAGAAAATGCTTGATTGTATTGTATTTGTCAAGAATTGAAATGATAATGAATGAATGAATATGTGCTTAAAAAAGTCTTGCATTCATTTGAAAAGAAACCCAAGATGATAAAGAAAAATGAAGAGATCGTAGAAGCCTGAAAAAATGATTTGAGATAACACGTGGTGTGGTCAAATGATGAAAATAGCGATGGGTTAGCCAACAAATAAAGAGAATGCAAAAACTTGAAGAGGTGATATGACCAAGTGATGACTTGGTCGACATGACTTGCGAGTTATGATTGAATGATGAAAATAATATGGATTAATGGATAAAGTGATTAGGGTTGAGAAACCTATGAGTGTAAACTAGTGACGGACGATGAAGTTTGTTCGGAATGGTTAATGTTGAGACACCTATGAGTAGTGACCCAGTGATGGTGGATAAAACTTGTTCTAAAATTTATTAGTGCTGAAAAGCCCATGAATGATGGTCAAGTGATGATCAATCGATGAAACTTGTCCCAAAGTATTGAGAAACTGAACAAGGAAGAAATGTGAAATGGTAGAGTTTTGAGAGCTATATTACCACAATTATTTAGGATTTCATGACATTATTAATATCTGCATTATATGTATCATGTTGGCATAATTGCTTGAATAATACATGCACATAATTTGATGAATTAAACTTTTTTTGGACATGCATGGCACTATGAGAATCTAGGTTGTTGCATTTGCATCATTAAGAAGGCATTTATATTTTTGGTCATAACATTCATTCATGCAAATTTTTAAGTCACTTGAAAAACAAATTGTGAATATTTTGATGAGAATTTTTGAGAACTCAAATGAGAATCTTTGAGTTTCAAAATGAGAATCTTTGAGGAGTGAAACCCTAAAGTTCATCGAATGTGAATCTTCGAACAAATGAAAAGTTTTGAACTTTTGGATGTGAATTTCTAAAATACAAAGCTTCAACTTTTTGGATATGAATTTCTAATGTTTTAAATGAGAACCTTTGAACTTAGATGTGAAACTCTAAGTTTTATTGCATGTGAGCCTTTGAACTCAAATGAGAAGCTTTGAATTTTTGGATGTGAATCTCTAAAATTCAAATGAAAAGCTTTATATTTTTGGATATGAATTCCAAGTTTGCCAAATGAGAACCTTTGAAAAACCTTGAACTTTTGGATGTGAATCTCCAAAATTCAAAAAAGAATATTTAAATGTTGGATGTGAGACTTGCAAGTTGCAAATGCAAATATCGAGATATTACAAATTTGAATGAAACTAAAATTTTGAGAATTAAATTTCAGTAAATTCTTACGAAGTTGAAAGATTCTTGCGAATCTGAACCTCTGAATGTTGAACTCAAATTGTGACTCCTTGAGTTCCCATTACAAAATTCTTTCAATCACGATCTATAACTCCTTTGGACATGATTGTTAAGGAGCAATTTATTTTTCAAAGTTTTGTTGCCTCTATTTAGAGGAGCAATTTACTTTTCAAAGTTGTGGTGCCTCTGTTTAAAGGAGCAATTTATTTTTCAAAATCATGGTTGCCTCTATTTAGAGAGCAATTTACGTTTCAAAGTTGTGGTGCCTCTGTTTAGAGGAGCATTTATTTTTGAAGTCATGGTGCTTCTGCTTAGAGAATTTATTTATTTTTCAAAGTCGTTGAACCTTTGATTAGAAGAGCCATTTATTTTTCAAAGTCGTTGAGCCTCTGATTAGGGGAGCCATTTATTTTCAAGGTCATGGAGCCTCTATTTAGAGGAGCTTTGTTTATTTTTCAAAGTCGTAGAGCTTTTACTTAGAGGAGATTTGATAAAAAAAAAGGGCAAAAAATGTCAAGTTGAGTCTTGAATGGGTGTCTACGTCTTTGCACAATTCCTATTTCAGAGAAAATGTGCAAAGAGGGGCAGTTGTAGACACCCTATTTGGTCCGGACCTAAGGCCATTGGGCCTGGTCCAATAGGGTTTAGGCTTAAGCCTATTGGGTCCGATTCAGGATCCAATTAGTTGGCCCAATTAGCTTTTATTTTATTTTTATTTTTTATTATTTGTCTATTTATTAATATATATTTTTATTTTTATTTTATCTATTAATTTTTTATTATTTATCTGCTTTTATTTATTATTATTATTTATCTATTTTTTTGTTATCTATTAATATATATATCTTTTTTATTTTGATTAATTTTCGGTTAAGATTAGATTATAAAAAAAATAATTGGAATGAATTTGGCTGTGATTTGAGAATTGACAGAGTTGAGATTGAATTCAAAAATTAAATCTAAATCCCAGAAGGAGTTGGGATTGATCGAAACTCGTCTGATCAATCCCTATAAATAGGTTCATAAATCACACATAAGACACAGGGGAATCAGAGAGGAAAAAAAGAAAATAGAGAGGTGAAATAGAAGCAAAAAGTGTTCAGAGGCAGTATAGGATTTTTAGAAGTTTTTTTTTCAAATTTTTGGAGTTCTTTTTCTGAAAAATTTTTAGAAAATTTTTGAAATTCGATGAAATTTTTCGGTGAACTTTGAATTTTTCAATGAGTTTTTCAATCAGATTTGAAGTTTTCAATGGCTTTTTTCAGATTTCGGTAGGAATTCAACTGAAATCTGGAATTGTTTAGAGAGAAAGGAGAGAAAAGAAAGGAAGAAAGAGAAGAGGAGAAGGGAATTCTGAAAAAAAATTGATCTTCAGCCTTATATACCCTCCCCAAAACGACATCGTTTTTACGTTAGTAAAACCAAAAGATCCGTTCATTTTATCAAGATTCGATCCGACCCGTAGGGCACCCGAACCAGCGACCCGTTTCTCCGCCTGGGTTCCAGCTGAGCCGAGATCCCTAGCCACACATCTGAGCCGTGATTTTTGGTCTTGAACCAAGCCGTATCCCAAGCCTGAGCCGAGCCGTTTTTGGATTTTTGGTATATTCTTATTTATTTTATTTAATTTATTTATTTTACTTATTTTTTTTATTTTATCAAAATAAAATAAAATAATAAAAATAAAATTTTTGGGAATAAATATTAATTATCCAATGATGGAATTTATAAAAATTTCAAATGGTAAATTTTTATAAAATTCTTAGATGAGAAATTTTGTCTAAATTTGTCCCAAATGGTGGAATAATATAGATAAAATTTCAATAACAATAATTAATATTTATTTTCAAACCAAAAAGGAAAAATTAAAAACATAAAAATATAAAAATATAAAAATTTTTGAAATTAAATACAAATTACCTAAAGATGAGATTCTTAGAAATTTCAAATGGTAAATTCTTAAGAAATCTCTAGGTGAGAAATTTCCTTTAAATTTGACCCAAATTGTGAAATAATTTAGATGAAATTTTAATACAAGTAATTGTATTCTTTTCCAAATAAAAATTTGGATTGAAAATATTTGATAATTATCTAAAGATGAGATTCTTAGAAATTTCAAATGATAAATTTTTAAGAAATCTCTCGGTAAGAAATTTTCTCTAAATTTGACCCAAATGGTGGAATAATTTAGATGAAATTTCAATAAAAATAATTGTCATATTATTTTCTTTCCAAGAAAAAAAAGAGAAAAAGAGAATTTCTAAATAGACCAAATTTATTTTTCTTTGAAATTAATTAAGTTACTTGTATGTTTATAACTATTATAAATTATTTGTTCTGATTTGATTAAAAATATTTTTATATGTTTGCTTTGACGTTTTAAAACCCAATTAAAAATATAGGAAATCAACTTCACTTAAATTAATTTCAATAACTACTATGTATGATTATTAAGTAACTTCAAAAATAAAATATTGTTTTTGTTATATGTTTATGTGAATATATGAATATAATATCATCTGTTTCAATATTTATTTATACCCTATTTTAAAATTATGTACTATTTTTTTATCAATGTACATAGCACGAGATTAATTAATACTTAAATATTATATTATAATAAAAATAATATTATAATATAATATTATTATATTATAATAACTGCATAAAATTAGCTCACGAAAGTGATTTTCTATCTATACCACAAAAAGAATTTTTGTTAAATCTCAAATATATATATATATATATATGTTATGCCCTTTTGTATTGGCTTAATTAATCCAACTATAGAGACCACAAAATGCTATGTTTGAAAGAATTCAAGAATTGATTTTTGCATACATACCCTCATTGGTCATATACAAATGCCATATCATATTAAATTATCATATGTTATGCCCTTTTGTATTGGCTTAATTAATCCAACTATAGAGACCATAAAAGGCTATGTTTGAAAGAATTCAAGAATTGATTTTTGCATACAGACCCTCATTGATCATATACAAATGCCATATCATATTAAATTATCATATGTTATGCCCTTTTGTATTGGCTTAATTAATCCAATTATAGAGACCATAAAAGGCTATGTTTGAAAGAATTCAAGAATTGACTTTTGCATACATACCCTCATTGGTCATATACAAATGCCATATCATATTAAATTATAAAATTAATACACATTTCAATTTAAGAAACAAAACTAAGTAATTAATGATAACTCTAATAAAAAAAGAAAAAAAGCAAAAAAAATAGCTGGAAAAACATCTCCAAAAAATCATAAAAGCTATCATAAATATTCAAATTACGTTCAAATTATTATATTTTCCATATATCAATTCAATTAAAAAAACAAGTAATAATAAGATCTGTATATATTATTTTAACTATTTTACTAAATAATATAAATAATAATCACTATAGGAAAATAGGTTTTTAGTAGCGTTTTTTTCATGTTTAGCAATGTTTATAAACGCCATTATACGATTTATGGCATATGTCAAAAACCACTAAAAGTGCTAGTTATTCTCGCATAAAAAAAATAGTAACGTTTTAAGAAAAAATGCCACTAAATTAACGACATTTAAAGTCACAAACGCCACTAACATAATAACATTTTAAGACACAAATGCCATTAAATTAACGGCATTTGTAGACACAAATGACACTAACTTAGCATCATTTGTGTCTACAAACACTGCTAAACTTGGCAGTATTTTTATAAAAACGTCATTAATTTAACAGTGTTTTTGCATAAAAACATCACTAAATGAGAGAATTTACTTTTTTTTTTTTAAGATTTACTGCATAATTAAATAAAAAAATAGATAAATATTTTCAAAATCGTAAAAATGAATTTAAATTTATAAACTGAATATTATAAATATTTAAAAATATAAATACATAATTTGTTCAAGTATACATGTAATACAAAGTTTAATACATTAACATTCAAATTGTTTTAGTACATTAACTAAAAATTTAAAATGTATAAAATTAATGACCATTCAGATTTAGAGCACTGTCATTTGATGAAGCATTTTTTCTATCACAATCATTAGCTTGCTTAAGAATCTACTGAAAAAAGTAAAACAAGTTTTTACACTTAATAATAAACTATTTCTAATATTAAAAAATATAAATTATTACTAAATATAATACCTGAGTTGGTAGACTATTTAGATTATTTTCTGAAAATTGTTATTGCACAAAATTCATAAGAGTGTTGAATCAATCATGCAATTGCTTATGCTCCTCATCTATTTTAGCACGCTCCTCAGCTTTTTCTGTTTCCCTTTGTTGCACACGTTGTTGCATAGTTTGCAACCTCTCTCTCAATATTGAGATTTCTCGCGAAGATTGACTTGTTGAGAATGTAAATTACTGGAAGCTATTTTCATAGTAGTTAGATTGTGTTGGACCCAATCCAAGGTCTCGAACCTGTCCATATCTTTCTTTTTCGCTAACTTTTGTGAAAATCTGGTTTTTCAATTCTTGCATGTTGATAGAACAATCGAATGTTACTTCTATTTCAATGGTCATTTTTTCTTTTGCTTTCTCATATAAAATTAACCAAATAAAGCTATAAAGTTTAATAATTAATTCATAATATATTTGAAATAGTAAATATTAACACCTTATAAAAAATGATAAAAATTATCACAATTTTTTGTGTTTCGACATTCAAGTAAGATTCATTTTTTTTTGTGGGTTAATCAAAAAAGTTTCACACATCCAAATTTTCACCCAAGTCAATCTCTTACATAAATAAACACTATTTTTGTTAAACACACATCAACCATAACTTAATTATGTGTATCAAGTGTGGCAATAATGATTGGACACATTTAATAAAATGTAATAGAAGCTATCTAAACCATTAAAACAGAATAATTATAAATTTATATTTTTGTCTTTTAACGTTACAAAAAGTTATAAATAGACATAAATCGTAACTTATTCATACATAACAAATTGTGAAAATCAAATTCAATCATTCGTACAAGTTTAATATTATGCATTGAAGCTATCTAAACTGTTGAAATATAAATACAACTGTAAAATTATATTTTTGCCCTTTAATGGCATAACAAAGTCCTAAAAAGACATAAACGATAATATTTTTACACATATTAGCCGTGGAAATCAAGTTTAATCAATCATTTGGATAAATTTAATATTATGTATTGAAGCTATCTAAACTGTCAAAATAGAATAATAAACATAATTTGCATTTTGGCCTTTTAACGGCACAAAAAAGTGCTAAACAGATATAAACAATAACTTTTTCATATATATCATTCATGAAAACCAAGTTCAATCATTCAGAAAAGTTTAATATAATGTATTTAAGCTATCTAAACTGTTAAAACATAAAAATAAATGTAAAATGACATTTTTACCCTTTAATAGCATAACAAAGTCCTTAAAAAACATAAGCGGTAATTTTTTCGCACATATCAATCATGAAAACTAAGTTCAATTATCTAGATAAGTTTAATATTATGTATTGAAACTATCTAAACTGTTAAAATAGAATAATAAACGTAAATATACATTTTGGCCTTTTAACAGCATAAAAAATCCTAAATAGATATAAACGACAACCTTTTCACATATATCAACATACAAAGTAAGTTTAATCATTCAAACAAGTTTAATATCATTTATTGAAGCTATCTAAACTGTTAAAACAAAATAATAAAAGCAAATTTGCATTTTGGCCTTTTAACGGTACAAAAAAGTGCTAAACAGACATAAACAATAACTTTTTCTCACATCAATCATGAAAACTAAGTTCAATCATTTGAACAAATTTAATATAATGTATTTAAGCTATCCAAATTGTTACAACATAAATATAACTGCATATTTACATTTTTTGCCTTTTAACAGCACAACAAAGTTCTAAAAAGATATAAACGGTAACTTTTCACACATATCAACCGTGAAAACCAAGTTCAATAATTCATACAAGTTTAATATAATGTATTGAAGCTATTCAAATTATTAAAACAAAAAAATAACTATATATTTACATTTTTATCCTTTAATGACACAAAAGTACAAAACGGATATAAACGATAACTTTGTTATTTGATGCGTTACTTACCTTTTCTTTTTGCTTTCTTGCAAAACTTTTTGATCCACTCGTATGGCTATATTTCTATTGCTTTTGGCTAGCAAGTTCAATTTTTTCTCTTTCCTATCATAAAAAACAATCCCTTATATAGCAAAAATACAAATATTATCAACTAAAAACATAAAACACCTTTTTTATTAAAAATAATATTAAAACTTGTAAATTAGTACCTTTCTTTTCTTTGAGAATCAAAATCTAACCAACTGCTCATATTGACAACTAATAACACCGTGAGGTAGATTATCTATATTGGCATTTACAGTACTATTTTGATCAAAATACTTTTTCTTCAAATTATGCTTATAATCTTTCCATTTCTTTTCCAATGACTTAAGCACAAATGAAGTAGTTAGTTCAAGTAAAAATCTTAACTGTAACAATACAAAAAGAAAAGTTACAATTTATAGACTAACTTTAAAAGAATTAATATTTTTAATATGTAATTAATTATACTAATACCTCAACAAAGTTTCAAGCTTTGGCCTTAACTTTTGCTAGAACTTTATGCCATGTTTCATAATGAATAGGCAATTTCATGCCATTACAGGCAATCATTCCTAAAAATCTAGCTAACAATTAACACTCTTCAATAATTGGTTGCCTATAAGAGTTTGCAAACACTACAATACGCTCGTTCGGAGGTACTGTCCATAATTCTTTCAAAGTTGTCCTGTCTCTGGTCCTCCATTGACCATTGTTATCAATTGCAAAAAATAAAATGTCAATTAGTAAATTACCAATACTTTAATGATTATAATTAAAATCTAAATATAGGGTTTACGATACCTGTATTCAAATTAGAAGCAAAACAATTAGTGGGATACTATCTAAACTTGGACCTTTCATATTATCAGATCAAATATCAGTTGAAAGATTAGAAGTGACTATGTTAGAACTGGTAGTAGGCACATTTCCCTCTAAATGATTTAGTCTATGGCCAAGATCAATAGGTGTCATAGATGGTTCTAAACTAATATCTCTTATATATACTCCCCTCAATCTATTCCTCGACATTATAACTTAGCTGCATTATAAAAAAAAATTAGTTAAAAATTGAAACGTTCAGACATTGTATATATAACCAACTATATGAAAAAAAACATATCTAAATAACATAAATAGACATTAAGAAGTTAAAAAATCATAACCAAAGATATATAAAGAACATAACGATTTAATTAAATTAAAAGATTATTTATAATTTACAACACAATAAATATACAAAAGCGAATGTCACATAAATTACATAAAATCATTTATTACATTATGTTTTGAACATTCTAATTACAAAATATAGATTATCCATCATCGTTTATAAATGTCTTCATCAACATCTTTGCGAACCCACTGAGTAGAGGTATTAAAGATATTTCCATCCAAGTTTTGGTCAGTAAAAAGAAAACATTCAGTTTCATATTTAACATCATCTCTGGTATCTAACCCCATATCAAATAAGTCCCTAGGTGTGTTATGAAGAACAACAAACTAACCCGATTCTTTAGGGTCTCCAAAATAAAAATCTTATTTGACTTAAGAGGAAAAAACATAAGGTTCATTAATAAGTTGTTATTCGGTGTGAATTATTAGAGAAAAATTCAAGATTGTAAATCCAAATTGATCTTTCTTAATCCCCTTCATACTATTAACATCAGCCCAATCACATCGAAATGAGACAACCTTTCTCTTGCCATAATAATCCAACTCAATGATGTCATTAATTATGTCATAGTAGTCAACATTTCCTCCCAAAAAGTTTATATCCCTAGCACTAGCATAGCTAGTAGTTGATGAAATAACAACAACTCCTGAATTTTGTGTTATTCTACTTTTTTCACAAGATTTAATATGAAATCTAAATCCATTTATGATGAACCCTTTGTATCATTTAACAATCTTATTCGGACCTTGTGAAAGACACTTCATCTCTTCACTAACAAGTCTTCCACTCCAAACCTATAAAAGTGAAATAAAATATATGTTACTAATTTTATTTATATCTTAGGCATTCTATGTATAATTCTTAAAATAAAAATTATGGTATTACTTACAGTTTTTCCTAACCACTCATGAAAATTTAAGGTGAACAACTTATCAAGCTATCGAATGTTTGATCGTCAATAATTTGCACGAACTCTCAAATTGTTTCTATACTCACTACATGCATCAAAATAAAGTATTAACAGTAAGAAGGAATGTTTATAAATTATGTTTAAGAGAATGAATGATTTTTTCTCATGAATAACTTATGTGCGAAATGATTCAATTGAGTTATGATGAAAAAAAAAACATATCGATGTATTTATGCCAAAGATTTATCATCTAACTCCACCACTTCATCTTCACTTATTGATTGTTCAAAACTTTCAAAAAGATAAATGTAGGCTTCTACCAAGACTGTAAATGAAAACCTAGAAAAAAAATCTAAAGAAAAAAGAAGAGATGAGGGAATGAGGAAAAGAGAATTTCAAAATTTCTTGAAATATTTCTTTATCATTTTCCATTCACTTCCAACCTCTTTTATCGTTTTAATTGAATCCTGTAACAGCCTCTTGTAATAGAAATTAACAAAATAGCAGAATAACAAATTATAATAGAAATAACAGAAATAAGAAAAGTAAACTCTTTTGACTACAACACTCCCGCTCGTAACAATACCCTCCTCTTGAAGCAATCCTTGGCCTCAAGGACTAAATGAAGGAAACCTCCTCTGTAAATCAAATAAAATCTCTCAAGTACCATCTTCTGGAAAAAAAAAATTGCGCCATTGCACCAAAACTTCAGTTATAGCAAGACCCTTCATCTTATCCATCCTTTTTTCCAAACTGACCACATGTTCTTAGCAAAATTTCCCTTGCATCCACTAAAAGAAGATGCTGCAATGCTAGCAGCACTCCCACATTTTTCTTTTTTTTTCAATTGTGAGATATGAAAAACAAGATAACTTTCTTTGCAGCAGGCAAACAAAGTACACACAACTCCAGCTATGGTAATAAAGTATGGAAGCGTCATGGTATGGTCATTCTTGAAGAGGGCAAAAGAAGCCTTTAAAGCAGAACCATCCAAATTGAGATATCCAATGTTGACATTTCACAATACCCATGTAATAGAATACGCTTTCCTACCATATATCTACGCTGCAAGATCTTTGTATCTGATATGCCTCTTTTTCTCAAATTCATGGAGCTTGGCAACAAGCAGATGTGTGTATAAGGATACCTTGGTGGCTAAAAGTAAACTAATTATACCTCCTATCCAGCCAAGAGGGACCATGATAGTCCCAGAATATCCCAAGGCAAATACAGTGTTAATATTAGTGGTAAAGACAAAACCTGCTTGTAAGCATGAATCAAAAGAATGAAGCTAGAAAGTCATTATTTCCAGGAAAGCATTGATTGCAGGGAACCAGGTTTGCATTACACACTTCATGAAAACCCCTACCAACAAATCCTTCTCATCAAACTTCATGGTGACACTGACACCAACCTTTTGCAACATGGGCCAGAGCTTATCCCTCTGGTCATTCATACAAGTGTTAATGAACCGTTTGCTGGGTTCATAACATAATTGAACAAATTTATGCTTGCAGGTGGCAAAACCAATGTTTTTGGTGGTCCACTTCTTAGTAACAGAATCAAAACAATTTTCACCCCAAAGATTTTCCATCATCTTCGCCTCATCAACTCCGAATTTTGGCATATACATTTTAGTAAAATTGGTTAGGGTAATTGCCTAACTGTCCAACTCAGTAGATGAAGCAACTTTGACCTATGATGAAAAATCAACATGCTAAAAAAAAATCAAAAAGATTGATGAGGTATTCATTTTCTTGTTTATCTGATTGAGGAAAAAATACTAGAGCTGTCATCGTTTTCTTTATTCATTATTCCACCTCTCATTACCAAAAGTCTAAACCCGTTTGAGTCACAAACCACAAATAGCTTGTGCCCATTTACAAATGCCATTGAATAAACTCCTTCAAGCTTTCCATACACATCAATAGCCCCCAAAATGATAGTTTTAGCCAATTTTCCATTGTTTTCAACCCAAATAGACTCAAATCTAGTCTCAGTAACCAAAGACCCAGTAATTGATTTAAGAACATTGCTATCCACTGCTACATTACCTGCACCTTCTTGTTCATCCTTGTCCACTGGAGGAGAGCCATATGCATCCACATCCATAAGTGAGCTAGTAGCTGCAAATCCAATGCTCTTCACCGCTTTTCCTTTATCGTCAAAAAGACTAGTCATCGGTAATTTAGCAATTGAGGATAAGGGAGAGAGATTTGTGGTATTTGTGGTATCTACCTTGATTAGATTCACCAGTTCATCCATGGGATCAGTCTGCTCATCTTTGCTCAAAAACTTTTCAATGGTGACTTGGTTATCAAGCTTCTAGACCATCGATAGTTGCTTTGTAGTATCAGGCTTCCTTTTGTATTTATCGAATATGGCATCTATTCTTGCCATAACATGTTCGATGAATTGGTGCAACTCAGCTCGTCGTTACTCACCCATAGCCAAGATTGGGCTTTGATATCAATGATGTAGCTTCTACCAAGACTATAAATGAAAACCTAGACAAGAAAGCTCTAAAGAAACAAGAAATGTTGAGAGAATGACCAAAAGAAATTTTCAAAATTTCTTGAAATGTTTCTTGTCATTTTCCATTCACTTCCAACCTCTTTTATCGTTTTAATTGAATCCTGTAACTGCCTCTTGTAACAGAAATTAACAGAAACAGCAGAATAACAGACTATAACAGAAATAACAAAAATAAGAAAAATAAACTCTTTTGACTACAACACTCCCACTCGTAACATTCATGTCTTTGGGAATTGATTTCTACAGCTGCACTGCTTTTTGCAAGGCTTTTGGATGAGAAGACAACTGAACCGTGTGAATTTAGATTTTCTTTCATCACAAAAGTTCTTTTCTGGGCTATATCTTGGTAAGTTAAAAACTTTCTGCCAATGATTTCATTATCAGTCACTTGTTTTTTCAATTATTGTTCCTTTTTCATCTAAGTTCTTGCTTGCTTAGTTAAAACATAATAATAATAATAATAATAATAATAATAAAAATAAAAATAAATAAATAAAATCTTTGATGCTTCAAGTACTGCATTTCGGTATCAATTAATCAATTTGATGAATGTAAAATATGTACCATGTTAAATTACGAATTCATACATGTTGACAGTTGACAAAGATATTTATCTTTTGTGGGTTAGAAAATTGAAAGCATTTACCTTATATGTTGTTTTTATGTGGTCCAAAAATCGTTCTTAATTGTTTGCACTTCAAGATTTCATGCCATTCAAAATTAATTTGTTAAAGACATTAGGCATAAGTGCTTAAATTTATTATTCTATTCATTTTTTATTGTATATTTATAATTTTAGATTAGTGATTTTCTTTATTAAAAGAAGTATTCGAAAATTTTGAAAAATTAAATAGAATATAATTTTATAATTTTACAATTTTTAAAAGTAAATGATAATTATTTTGATTTTTAGAAAGTAATGGAAATTATAAAAAGATAGTTTTTTAAAAAAATTTAAGGTGAGGAGTTTTTCTCTAATTTTTTAAAAAAATTTTTAAGTGAGAAGTTTTTTCTAAGCATTTTTTAAATGGTCAAATTTTTTGTTAAAATTTCAATAATAATAATTGATATTTGTTTTTAAACAAAAGTAAAAATAAAATGAGAAACTTTAGAAATTTGAAAATCGATGAAAATTATTCAAATGATCAAATTCTAAAAACCAGAATAGGTGATTGTTTTAGAATTTTTTTGTAAGAAGTTTTCTAAATATTTTCATAGTGGTAAAAAATTATATAAAATTTTAACAATAATAATTGAAATTTATTATTCTATTCATTTGGTTTTTTTTTTTATATAATTAAAATTTTAGATTAGAGATTTTCTTTATTAAAAGAAGTATTTGAAATTTTTTAAAATTAAATAAAATATAATTTTTCTAAAATTTTTAAAAGTAAATGGCAATTATTTCGATTTTTAGAAAGTAATGGAAATTATAAAAAATGGTTAGAGTTTTTTAATAATTTTTAGGTGGGAAGTTTTTCTCTAATTTTTCCAAAATGGTGGATAATTTCGATTAAAATTTTAATAATAATAATTGACATTTATTTTCAATTAATAAAAAGGTATATAAATAAAGTAAAATTTAAGATTTTGGAAAACAAATGAAAATTATCCTGTTTATGAAATTCTAAAAAATCATGATTGGATGATTTTTTAGATATTTTTAGGTGATAAGTTTTTTAAAAATATTTTTAGAATGGTAAAAATTTTGGGTAAAATTTCAATAACAATAATTGATAATTATTTTCAAGCAAAAGTAAAAATAAAATGAAAAACTTCAAAAATTTTGAAAATGGATGAAAATTATTCAAATGATGAACTTTTAAAAATCACAAATGGGTTTTTTTTTAGAATTTTTTTAGGAAGATATTTTTCTAAATATTTTCAAAATGGTAAAAAAATTAGACAAAATTTTAACAATAATAATTAAAATTTATTTTCAAGCACAAAAATAACAAAAAAAAAAAAATATGATAAATTTTGAAATTAAACTTTAAACCTTTCAAAAAAAGAGATAAAATAAAGTAAATTCGATGATGAAATTTTAAAAAATCAATAATGGTTGATTTTCTAAAAAATTTATGGGTGAGAAAATATTTTTAAATATTTTTAGAATAGTGAAAATTTTAAATATATTTTTAATAATAATATAAAATAAAATAAAGATAAAATATTTTAGGAAAGAAAAGAAAATTATATAATTAGTTGAGAATAAAAATAATTAAAATATTTAATAAATTTGACAAAAAAACATAACGAGTGAGTTTTGTTAAATATTTTTGAGGTGAGAAAAAATTTTAAAAATTTCACATAATAATAGTGAAAAATTAAAACTTTATTTCAATATTTAAATTATAAAATGAAATCAAGTAAAACTAAAAAAAATAAAATGACCATTTAGTCAAAATTTTAATAATAATTTAAAACTAATTGATATCGTCCTTTAGACGAACTTTGTAAAGTGTTATAATACCTTTTCTTATATAATTGAACTTCTAAATTAGTTTTGGTTAACAAATTATGATCTATTTTTTTGAAAGGAATTCTTAACCAAGGCAATCTTTAAAAAAGATAAATTAAAGACTAATCACATATGTAGATAATTTTTATTTGACGTTGGTGATCAAATTTATGAACTAAGTCCACCTCCGTAAGAAGAAAAGAAAGTATGGAAAGCCCCGAGCCTGTCTAAGTAACCTTTTGCTAGACATTATGTACGATATGCCGGTTGGCTATTGATATTGCAAAACAATCCAATTTCATAAAATTGAGAAGTGCTCACAAGAAAAATAAAGTAAATGCAAAGGGGAGGTTTTGTTATTTTATATGAGTCTATTATTTATTTATTAATTTGTTTTAACAAGGTTATGTCAGTCTTAATATATAAATGCCAACGTGAGGTCTCAACTGTCAAGTATTTTATTTAGATTAGTTTGACGGGATTAAAAGAAACTTTTTTAGTGATTTTGCCTTTGTCCTTTACTTAATTAATTGAGATTCTAGATTCTAGATTGTTGGTTTTAATTTATTTTTGTTTATATTAATTAATCAAGTTACTTTTATGTATATGAACTTATAATTTTTTTTGGTTTGATTAAAATATTTTTATATATTTGCTTTCATGATTTGAAATCAACTAAAACAATAATAATGTATTCAAATTTGGATAGATAGACAAATATGTTTCATATGTTAGGAATTAACTCTTATTACATAGAAATAGGCTTTTCATATGTTTCTATAGTGTTTCTTCTCTCCTCCCTTTCTCTTCTCCTTTTCACTATTTCCTTTTCTCCGGAAAGATTTTCCCAGCGATTTCCATAATTCTTTCCTTTCAATTCTAGAATGTCGAAGGGTTTGAAGATCCTTTGGTTTATTTTCAGAAAATAGCTTCCGAAGGTTGAAGATATGGTAACATCCCAATTAAAGGAATAGAAAATATAACCTAAAAGAAAAGTAGTTATAGAGAAATATGATGGTTTTATATCTATGTTTAATGTGTTTCATATGCACTTTTGGGAGGCTTAGATGCCTATAAATTTTTGTTTGATAGGATTTTATGAAGGGAAGACTAAAAAATAAAAGTCAATAGTAGAAATAGAAAAACTCAAGAGTGCTGTTTCATGTTTGCGGTGCATTTTCTTCTTCTTCAGTGATCCGCTTGGAACTAGCAAATGGAATTTAAAGGAATTGATTTCAATATCATCTCTTTATATTTCTTATCTTTTTAAAAATCTTTTCTTGTAGAGGTATGTTTTCTTAAATTTACCATGATAGTGAAATTTTAGAAAAGAAAAATAAAATTGCTATTTTGTTGCATAGTTGATGATCTCATTCTTGGATTTTGGGTCATTTTATTGTATATCCATGTATTTTGTTAAAAACTGGTCATTTTATTAGGTCATTCGTCCTTTCTCAACTCTCTACTTCATAAACTGTGTTGGCATGAAACCATAGCCCCGATGGCTGTTGGCACTACACGCTCTAGTCATGTCTTAAAATAAGTCATTGTTGTACTACAAAGAATCATATCTGTCATGATCTGTCATGATCTGTTTTCTTGCCGAAAAACTTTGCGAGTCAGATTATCGCCTGTTAGCAAGATTGGTCCTTTAGTTGACTGCCCAAATAAATTATAGTTTATATGTGGTTATAAAACTTAAGCCTAGGAGACCCTATCCAGTTTGAATGAAGATATGCCTGGGCTTTAGGCTGCAAAAGTAAGTAAAGTTTGAGGACCCATCTATTTGGAATTTTGGAATTATAGTTTATTATCCTTGTGAGTAAGGACAAATTGGAGGTAAAAATTTGAAAGGCACATTTGACGTCTTTGATGTGTTCGATGATTGGCGTCTGACGGATAAGGAGCGAGAATAACGAAGACATAAAAGCATCTATTGTTACAGGTAACCACATTTTACGAAAACATGAAGACATAAAAGCATCTATTGTTGTTACAGGTTATAAAAACGTCTAAATAAAAAAAAATTTTCTTAATTATTTTTATGATACTTGGTAAGAAAATGTCTTGCAGTTTCTCAAAAAATAAAAAAATGTAACTTTAAAAAATAATCAAAAAGATATATTTTTGCTCAGTTACTAAAAAATTTAACACATATCTTAAAAAATAAAATTTGTAAGAGTACAAAAACTTTGTATTCCAAGCTCAATTATATTTTAAATTAAAATTATGTGATATCTATCACATATATGATTTTTGTAAAAAATATATTTCTGAATACAAAAAATTAGATGAAAAACATTAAAAATTTTGGTAATAATAATTTTTCTTAAAACTTTCCTTACAATAATGAATTATATTTTCAAAATTATACTACCTATCTTGAGATAAAAATAAAAAATTCAAATGCTGCAAATCCAAGTTTTGAATTATATGATACCCTTGGTTGTCGCATAAAATATATATATGATCAGATTACAAAATACTACTTCAAGTAAAAGGTTGTCAAACAGGTAAAGTTTAAATTCAATTATAAATAATGTACTAAAATTTTAAAAAAATGATTTAGAATTTGGTTGCAATAAACAACAAAAAAAAAAAAAACCTATTTGTTTCAAAAAGAAAATTTTTTGTGGAAAACTTAGAAACGAAAAAACTAGTATTTTCAAGAAAAAACCTAAAAAAGACAAATTTACGGTTAAAACGAGGAAAAAATATTCAAAAAATGCTTTTGTCCAGGTGTCTTTGCAAAGATCATGAATGCAAGTATTAGAAGAGACATCCATTCTGCATTTCTCTTTTGAATTATATTTGCAGGCTAATATCATGTTGCAGTAAAATTTGACGAATTAGATGCTTTTATGGCTTCATGTTTGTTGCGCTTGGTACTAATTGAATGCTTATATGTTTCCCACATTAACTATGTCACACCCCGCGTGAGCACGAACACCAAAAGGTCAGACACTAACTCAATCATCAAGCCGCGAAAACAAATCTTTGCAAGAATTGTTTGATGCTGAGCCTCGTGACACTTGCAAGGGACATTAAATGCCTAAATGTTTAAATCTTCACCTCAATTCTTTTATCCTTATTTGTCTGAAATTTAACGTTTTAAAGCATGGAAAATTACGCCTAGGTCACTGACTATACTTGGGATCTTGAAGAGATGTAGAATTTGTCAAGCGAGGACTACCTTGCATCTCTTCGAAGGTGTGTATGAGCTTTGGAAGTTTTTATTCCCACTTGATGCAATTCTTGCGTCGGGCGCATTGGTCTATGTATTTTTATTTGGACAATTTATTATTATTTTATAATAGCTGGTGCTATTCTTGTATCGGGCGCATTGGTCGATTTCTGTATTCACTTCTATATTTATTTATTCAGACAATAATGTATTATTTTATCTTATTTAATTAATAAAATTGAATTAAATTTTATTTGTTTTTATAACATATTTTAATATTAAATGTAATTGTAGTAAAAAAATCTGACATTTTATTTTTTGCAACTATATATATATATATATAAAATTAATATTAAAAAAGTTGGTGGCTTTTCTTGGATAAACGTTATTAAATAAAAAATTTAATGGCCTTTGTAAAAGTCTAAAGCCCTAAATATGAATATTGAGTAGCATTTATTTTTATAAATGCTGTTAAATATGTAAAAAGTTTTATTTTTGAATTTTAAATTTATGCATCTAAGAAATGGCACTAAATATAAAAATGCTTTAAATTTAACTATGTTTTCTGAAAAATACCGTTAAATTTTTTGACATCATAAGAGAAGCATTTGTAGTGGCATTTCTTTAAAAAAAAAAGCCACTAAAACGTTAGCAGAATTTTTTAAAAATAGTAACGATGTGTTTTAGAAATGCTATTATATTAAGATAAGACAATATATATATATATATATATATATATATATATATAAGAAAACTTTTATAAGCTATCAAGAACCTTTTGTATTAAGTAGTGCAGTGATTCAAAAGATCCCAACAAAAACGAAAGATATTTTATTAAAATTCAATTTAATTCATTTACGCTTTTTTATTTAACTTAAACTTCAAAGAAGAAAAAAGACTTTTTTTTTCTCACTATATAATGAACAATATTAAAAATTATAGGATTATTTTTTTATTTTTTATTTTTTATTTTATTCATGAAAACTATCTATAAAAATAATTATATAGAATAGCTTCGAGCTTTTCACATGATAATGAAGGGACAAAATCAAGATAAATACCAACATCTATTATTGGGGTAGAAAGATAGAAATCAAAACAAATAACTATCGTGATCAAGAATAAAAAAAAAAAGAAAAAGAGAGAATTTTGAGCATTAAATAGCTTGTGTTCTTAGAACATTTAACCTGACGTAGATAATGAATAAATAGGAGTTAATATCATTCCATTTGTCATTATGAAAGTAATTAGTATTTTTGGCTTTAAAAAATATTTTTGGCTAGTAATTATTCCAAAAAAGGCTATCAATTCTGCAATACAACCACTCATGCTTGGTAATGCAAGAGAAGCCATTGATAAAATACTAAACATCGTAACTATTTTTGGAATTAGGATAGCCATTCTACCCATTTTGTTGAGATAAACAAGACACATTCTATCATAACTTGTTCTTGCGAAGAAAAAAAATGCAGCACTGATAAATCCCTGAGATTTTATTTGTAAAATCGCTCTGTTGAGTCATGTATCAGCTATAAAGCTAATTCTAATAAGTATGAAACCCATATAAGATACGAAGGAATATGCTATTCTTTTTTTAAAATTTCGTTGACCAAGAGTTGTTGAAGCTACATAAATTATTTGCATTGTACCTACTATTTTAACCAAGGATAAAATATGGAATGAGCATGGGGTAATAATTCTATATTGACACGAACTAATCCATACGCTCCCATTTTTAATAAAATTCCGATTAGAAGCATGTAAGTATTGTAATGTGCCTTTCAATAGGTGTCTTGCAACCATGTCTGTAAGGGTATATCGACGATTTGATAGCAAAAGCAATAAGAAATCCAACATAGAATATGATTTCCAATGCAATAGGAACAATTGATTAGCTAATGTTTCAAAATTTAATGTTGGTTCATTATAATCATATAAATTGATACCCAAAACTCCTATTAATGAAAAAAATAAAACCCCACGCAGCATACAAAATAATTTTTTTAGCTGAGTATAAACATTTCTCCCCCCAATAGATAACAGTAGATAAATGGAAATTAATTTAAACTATTAGATGATGAAAAAAAGTAAAAAGTCTCAAGAAGAAAATGATCCTATTTGACCACTGTACATTGCTAGCATCAAGAAATAGAATAATTGTGAATCTTGAGCAACTAGCTAAGCCGCCAAAGTAGCTAAAGTGGTGATAAATGTTGTCAATAAAATGAGCCCTATAGAAAGCCCACCTATTCCTAATCTCCAGTAAAATAAAAAAAAATTATCCATTTATAATCTTCCACTAGCTAGACTAATGGATTATCCAATCAGAAATGATAACAAAATGCATAGATTGTTAAAAAGAGTTTTAATATGCATATACACATAGTATACCACTTAATTAGCTTATTTCCTCTATAAGGAAGAAAGAAAATTAAAGAACCTACAAATATTAAAACTAAAATTATTGTTAACCAAGGAAAATAATTTATGGTAAAGACAAGATACACCTGGACCAAAAAAATTCGTGCTTAAAAAGATTTGTTTAAACATGAGTTTTTTTTAATAAAAAAAATCAAATGAATTCAAAATATATTTAAGTGGGGTTTTTTTGGAATGTATCAACAAGCTAGGCCCGTGTTTCGAGTTGTTTCATGCCATAAATAAACTTTAATGATCAAGAAATCTATTAGACAAATGGATTCACATCTCTTACAACCAACATAGCCTTTGTTCTTGAAGTGAAAGCAATTTGCTTAGATTTACATTCATCCCAAGGTATTATTTCTAACACTTTGGTGGGGTAGGCTCGGACACATTGAGTACACCCTATATATGTATCATAAATTTTTATTGAATGTGAAATAGAATCTACAAATTTTTTAACATCATAAAATTTCAATTTAGTAAACTTGCAAATGAATTATTATAGTTAAACACTAGATAAATCAATGATTTACCAAAAATTTTCTAATCAATTTTTTTTGGGATCAACTCATAAGAAAGGACCAAAATATTTAGTTTCTTACATTTTTTAAAACATGATGTAGATTCCAACATATTGGACATGCTAATTCAAATTGGTGAATCTTATAATTTAATATTATTAATATTACTTATTCAATATAGTTGATTGATTGATATGTGTTAATTTTCTATTATGATAAATTGAGGAAACAATATCTGATCCAATAGCTATTTCAACGACTGCAATAGCTATAACATAAATTGAGAAAATATTTCTTTTTAATTGTTAACAATAAAAAGAATTAGAAAATGTTACAAAATTCACCTATTATCCATTGACTATGCCTTTCGACATGATCTTAAGCCCTGACTCACCCTTTGTGGATGAACTTTGCGGAAGAACCCTTAGGTTTTTAGGATATTGGATTCTCACTTATGATTGCATTACTCAAGCTAACATTCTTGTTTTTGCTTCTATTCCAGCTTATGCAGGTGCTTCCCTAAAAGGCAGAATGCTCCCATATCGATTCATTTTTACATTCCACAGCTTCAATAGATTACTTTGTCCTGTTCATCTTCTGCGTAAGAATGCTCGATTAGAGAGCTATTACGCATTCATTCAATGGTGGCTGTTTCTAGGCAAACCTCTTGGTTGTCTTTGCACCCCTACCTTTTTTTATCACTGAACGATCATTTAGGGGCCTTACTTAGTGATTCGGGTTATTTCCCTATCGATATTGAAACTCTCATCATCTTACTGGCCGACCTCGACCCGTATTAGTTTGAGGTCATATCTAGTATTCAAAGTTTACCTTAATTTGGTACTGCTCTCGAGGCCAACACTAAGACAATGCTTTACCCTTATATGTCTAGTCAACTACTACACCTCAATGTATTTTGGGGAGAACCAACTAGCTCTAGGTTCAAATGGCATTTCACACCTAACCATAAACATATCCGTTGATTCTTCAACATCAATCGATTCAGACCTCCAATTAGTTTCACTAAAGCTTCATCCTAGTCATAAATAGATCACCAAGGTTTGGGTCTATAAATAGTGATAATTGACCTATGAAGACTTGTTTTCGCTATGACTTTGGTGGGTTCCCTTAACCAAGTCACTACCTATGAGTCACTTGCTCATTTTCTCCCACTGCTTGGGAACTTACTATTTCATATTCTATTTCACTCCCTAACAAGGGTTTTTTTACTCTTTTTTCAAGGTACTACTTTGCTATCAATCACCCAGAAGTATTTAACCTTGTAAGGTGGTCCTTGTTAATTTACAAAGGATTCAACATTCCTCATGCTACTTGAGTCAAAGCGTAAGCTAGTGATGCTTTCAGTTATTGGACTATCGCCATCTAAGGTTTGACACTTCACTGCTTTGCCTAGTAGCACGATGCTTTTGTTGCTCTGCCATAACTTCTTTATCATAATTTAGGCTAATTTCATTTCACTCGCCATTACTATAAGAATTGCTTTTACTTTCTTTTCCTCTGGCTACTAAGATGTTTTAGTTTGCTAGGATGTCTCTTGTTTGCCCATGGTTTTAGCAGTAATTCGACAAGTTGACCTATTTAAGAATATCTGGATCTATGATTATTTTTAATTCCTTGAAGCATTTCGTTGCTTACTACATCATTCTTCGTATCTGGGTTCTTAGGTATCTATCGTAAGCCTTTCTTCATTTGGACCTTGCCCTTAATTTTACTTACTTTACTTTAAGACTATGCCATCTTAAAGTGTTACTAAATGAAATGGAAGGATCTTATCAATGTCCAAGAATGATAAATCATAAGATCAAACCATCGAATCTAAAAAATTAGGTACTATCATATAGCTTTGTTTTGACTTAGTTTACGAGTTAAAGATAAGCAGACTCGAACCATTAACATCCATCACAAGGTAAACCACCATCTTTCAGGCCCCTGACTAATTCTACCATAGAGGCCAATGATAAACAATAACTCTCCCTGAAC
Source organism: Durio zibethinus (assembly GCF_047325235.1). Classification (NCBI taxonomy): domain Eukaryota; kingdom Viridiplantae; phylum Streptophyta; class Magnoliopsida; order Malvales; family Malvaceae; genus Durio; species Durio zibethinus. The sequence goes on along the minus strand of NC_143162.1, from coordinate 9,422,194 downwards.
ATAGCTTACAGGTTTTATCGTATTGTGCTATAAAAAAAAAACTCTTTTCAAAATTTCAAAAGGTGTTGAGTTGGAATCCCATTCTAACTAAGGATTCTTGTGATTTCAGAGGATCTAGCTATTGGAGAACCAGGAACGGAGAGTTTTCTCTCCTTTAACTCTTTGGTCTTAAGAATGCTGTTTTTAAGAATAAGTGATTGCCTTTTCTGACCCTTACTGTCCAACCTAAAAGTGAACAGCTAATGCATTCCATTTATTGAATAGGGTTCCATGGTTGGTCTACAACCTTTGTATCGAAGGCGTCCTTAGGGTGATTTCATAGCTTTTACAGGGTAGAGATATAAGGTTGGTCCATGAATTTTCCTTCCTTTTATTGCATTTTGCTTAAAAGGTTAAAAGAAGATATTGTATCAAGTTGTTCGCAAGGGCCAACTTGATTCTCTTCCCTAAGGATCCTGGATAGGAAAACTTGGAGGACTCCTCAACTCCAACTACTGTCCATGTACGATCCATTCTAGATTTGACCAATTGCCCATTTTATCTCTTCTACATTCTTGACAGCCCATTTTTGTCTTAGTAAAGTCTTTCAGTGGCATATGTCAGTTTTCTTCCCCATTACTAAGAAAAAGTGAGCCATCAATTCAAGTACAAGATACTATCATCATTGCCTAGATAATTAGATACCCAACTCGTAATCGCAACAACCTAATTGCAAGAGCGAAGCTCTACCAACTAAGCTATATCCCTAAGCCAAGTGGAATATGTATGAAAAAGTTAGATGCTTTTTCTATTCTTTTCTTTGACTCAGCTGGGCCATCCTGGACTTGAACTAGAGACTTCACCCGTGAAGTAAATCATTGCACCTACAGTCCAACCAATTTGGAGAGAATCAATATATCCATTTTCGAGAACAATTCATTTTTTTCAAATGCAGCATACAACTCTTTGTTGTATTGTGCTCTCTATGTGTACTTGTTCTTGAATATGGTAAAAGTAATTTCTAGGGAAAGAATATAAACAAGCAAAAGACTTTTCATACTTTTTTCATCATACCTAACCTAATTGCCAGGAAGAGTTTATTCTTTTTTACAAATTTAATGTTGATAAATCCACAGATCTAAAAATTCATTTCGAACACTTGAACCTTTTCTAATTGTTTCTTTTTAAAAATAAAAAAGATTTGTGCAAAAATAATAGATCCAAGACACTACAAGAAAATAAAAAATTAATGGCAATTTTGTAGCGACGTTTCACTTAAAAATGTAGCTAGCTTCCATGTTTTTATAAATCTTAAGGTGTTTTTTTTATCAAAACGTCACTAAATATTCAAATAACGGTGTTTGTACTTACAAACATCACTAAAGATAGAAATTAGCAGTGTTACCATATAAAAAATGGATAAGGGATTATTTAAGGCATTTTTAGTCGAAAATACCTTAAATAATCCTCTTATAAAAAATGGATAAGGGATTATTAAAGGTATTTTTGACAGATAACTCCTTGAATAATTCCCTCATAAAAAGTTAAAGCAATTATTAAAGGTATTTTTTTATTAAAAATACCTTCAATAATCTTCTCGTCAAAATTTAAGGATAGTATTGAAGGGGTATTAGGCCAAAATAATGCCGTTCAATAATTACCTCTTAAACTAATAATTGAAGTAGCTCAGTTGGTTAGAGCTACACTTAATACCATTAATAATCATATCTTAAACTAATAACTCGAGTAGCTTAGTTGGTTAGAATATACAGTTTTAACCATAAAGTCGTAAATTCGATCCCTTTTTTTAGGGTTTTTTGGGTTTTTCAAGGGATTATTTGTAAGGGATTATTCTAGGTATTTGGTCAAAAATGCCTTAAATAATCCTCAAAATAATGGAAGGAGATTATTGAAGGTTTTTTTTTTTTATCAAAAATCGTCTTAAATAACCCCATTTAATTTTTGGTAATGGATAATTTAAGGTATTTTCTGGCAAAAAATGCCTTCACTAATCCATTTAAAACAATAGGAGGGGATTATTGAAGGCATTTTTTGTCAGAAATGCCTTGAAAACCCTAATTCAATTTTTTGTAAGGGATTATTAAAGGCATTTTTTAGACAAAAACGCCTTGAATAATCTTTCTAAAATAATGAGAGGGAAAGTCAGTTGTACGTTTATGTCCAAAAAATATTTGGTTTATATATGTGATACTATGAATTGCATTTTGGAATTTATATTACGAATATTGTAGTATTTCAATAGATTGACTACACATCTAAATTTAAACTGATATAGTTGCTATATAAATATACTTTTTTTCAAATAATCATACTTAATATATGTGTATTCATATAAGTTGCCAATTGATATAAAACAAATATAAGCCAATAATATTAAACCAATACCCCAGTCTAGAAACTTAAATTATCCATTCAACATGGCATGTTAAAAACATTATAACAAATGAAATGCATATATTTACACCCGACTAACAATCCTTAACTTCAAGGTTTAGCAAACAATAATACATACTCACACCACTATTTACAGACTTCATTAAGTTTGTCTATTGTGAAGCTTCATTTACTCTCTTACTAAAAAAAAATCAAAAGTAAATGTTAATAAACGAGATTATAATTAAACTTTTTTTTAAAGATATAAAAATTTTGTGAAATTAATACTAACATTGAATGGTATGGTCATAAAAGCATATAATATTATCTCCCTTATAAAATGAAGGATATAATATCCACATTCAATATATCCTGGTTGACGAGGTACTTGAAAAATAAATTTAGTGGGTTTAGAAAACATATATATAAATAAACTTAGCATAAAAGAATAAATTTCATATTTACCAATAATGACACCCAATTTATCTTTGCTTTCTTATCAATTACAGACATTACCCTAAATTGAAAAGAAAAAAATTACTTAATACAAAAATAAACATAATTATGAAGAAATAAAAAATAATATAATAACATGTAATACCTCTTTATAAAATTTTTAATATCAGGGTTAGGCATCGCCTTTGGTTGAGCAAAATTACATAAGTATGGCATAAAAGAATTTATATCAATCACAATAAGCTGCCAATGATGACTACAAAATAATAAGAATGATATACTCAAATTAGGCATCATCTTAGATTTGGGTAAGGTTGGAATAATTATTTGTATGAATATAACTTATGTAGCATTATACATGAGCAAATAATAATCAGCCTATTTTTTCATGCATTAAATCACATGACGAGCACGAAAAATGATTGTGCCACTCTGCTCACTAATGATATTCGGGTTAACTAATATGAATCTATGGGTCATTTATCTTGCCTTGATCTCTCTATATAGGAAGCTGCACAATAACAATCAATAATACTAGTTAGTAATACATCGTAATATAGATTAATACATATTAACTTTGTAAATGTAAATTTATAAGCTAATCTCATATAAGCAACAATATCAACAACTGATATTTCATCCAAGTAATAAAATTCCTTAACATCATCCCCACTAATGTAAGAAAGCAATGGTTGATCAAATAACCCATCCTCAGACTCAAAGGTAATGAAGTTTCCTCTGAATAAATGATCAAGTGAATAATTAGATAACTCATCAATGGCAGCCTCAACAAGTGTCATACTCTGAGTCCTAACATCTTTATTAAATATATAATGAAATATAAGTATTAAAACCAAATCAATAAAAATAATAAACAAATAAATATTAAGTGAATAAATAAAATCATACTTCATGGCCAGTACCAGAGTTAGGTTTCTTGCTTGACTTGCAATGAAAGCTTGCCATAGGTGGATGATGCTATTCAACTAGCCTACAGGTATGCTAGGCTACATTATTGCCAACATCGCCTCTAAAGCTGCGAGTCGTTGCTATTGCTCATTCAAGCATTGCTCTTGATCATCTAGTCTTTGCTGTTGTTGCTTAATGATTGCTTCATATTGTGCACTCATCATTTAAGGGGTTTTAGGTTGATTACTAAAAAATTTGATGGCAACACAAATTTACCAACCCCATGAACTTGACCATGTCTTTTTTTAGCTCTTAATGCTAAAGACAAGGGATTTTCGTCATAGTGGGTTGCCAATTCATAATATTTAAATTTAGTAGTCTAATCATTCTGAAAGATAATAATAAGATGGGCCATAACAACAAATATATACAAGTATATAATCATGCATAAAAGCATAAAGCCAATCATACATGATATAATAAGCAGTTATACCTACAATCTTTTTAGTCATTTTTTCGGTTGCTTCATCCACAAATGATCTATCCTTTCACAGATGTCCTTGTTTTCACACATCTCATTTGAAAACTTTGGTGCCAAAACTAGTTGATTCCTAATAAATTATTGCAATATGAGAATCAAAATCTATTAAACAAATGTTCATAAATATTCATTTATGAGCATAAAACAAGTGTGTGAATACTTACAAGCTCATACTTGACATTTGCATAACCCTTTTTCAATGTTTGATGATGATATACATGTTTGGCCCAAATGTCCTTTTGTTGTTCTTTAATTTTCTAAAAAAGAAAGACATTACATAAATCACATATTAAGATATCGAATATATTACATAAAATCTTATAAATAATTTTTTGTAATAGGATGCATATCGAGAAATCTTCCGATAACTGATCTCAAATAAAAATCATACAATCGTCATAACTTATAACATCTGCATATGACATAGGTGAAATAGCTAATACATCACCCTGATCATTGAGTAGTAAAATATATTAGGTTATCAATCTGCTTTTAAAGTTTCTGAATGCTTCCCCATCCAATTGCAACACAAACTTTTTACATTCAATTAGGATGTCAAACCATTCCTTAAAAATTATACACAATTAGTATGAACACATTAAATTTTAATTAAATGATTATTTAACAAATTTTATGAAATAGTTGAATAAACATACAATAATTGACTCTCATATATGATTCCTTAAATCATCAGGAACTCATCACCAATTATGGTACATAATTAAAATGCTACTATGAACGATCGCTCCAATATGAATAGCCAATTTGGTAACTCTGTCAGACATAGACTACCTACTTTGATTAAAGTCGACGTGAATTTTCGTGTCAGTCACTTGAATTTGTTTATTTCGTCCCTTTGCTTTTCTTTTTTGGCCTATAGGTTTGTCATCTTCATGTTCAGTAGCAAGAGAAGTATGTTGTTTAGATTCCATTATACCTGAGATGTTGATCATAATTATACGAAATACACCAAACTATCTCTCTAAATTTCACACAATACATAGCAAAATACAACCAATATCATACTACAATTACTACACCAATATATGTAAATCATCCTTAAACCTATACTATTTTACGAGTACAAGCCATACTATGATTCCCACCTTAAATTAAAGTTCCATGCAAAACAAATGATGAGTAAAAAAATGCATACAATTTCTATAATACCATTTACCAAACCATAATATTTAAACCAAACAACATAAAAACACCATATATACAATGAAAGGTGCTTGAACGATTAAAGTGACGGTGGAATGAATCAAATATATATATATATAGTAAGGAAAGAAAAAAAAAATCTATATCAAAGAATATAAATAATGCAAAAAAAAATAAAAGTAATGACATACCAGTAAACAGAGAGGTTCATGGCGTTGAGTTGTTGAAGATCAATGGCGATAAGAGAGATACCGAAATCAAAAGGAAACTAAATGGGTTTAATGGTTTTGGTTTAGGGTGCAATGCAGCTTTTAATCATTCTCTATAATAGGAATTTAGGATTTCAAAGTTTAAGACAAGAATGAATATAAAAAATTATCAGTGAAGGCATTTTACCAAAAATAAAACACCTTTAATAATCCATTTAGATTTTAACGAAGAGTTTATTGAAGGCGTTTTTGACTAAAAATACTTTCAATAATCCCTTTCAAATTTTTAAAAGAAAATTTTGAAGGTGTATTTCATAGAAAATGCCTTTACTAATCTCTTCTTTTTTTTATTAGAAGATTATTCATGGCATTTTCTGAAAAAAGAAAAAAAACCTTTAATAATCCCCTTAAATTTTGACAAGAAAATTATTAGAGGCATTTTTGAGCAAAAATGCCTTCAATAATCTCCTCTAATTTTTTAAATGAAATTATTAAAGGTGTTTTTTGCTAAAAAATACCTTTAATAATCCTTTTTATTTTTATCAAAGGGTTATTCAAAACGTTTTCTAAAAAAATTACCTTTAATAATCCTTTTAAATTTTGATGTGGAGATTATTGAATGTATTTTTTTATTAAAAACACCTTCAACAATCTCCTTCAATTTTTTTTAAAAAATTATTAAAGGCATTTTTTGTTAAAGATATACCTTCAATAATCCTCTTTTTTTTTTTTAATATGGGATTATTCAAAGTATTTTCTGTCAAAAACAACTTCAATAATCCTATCCAATTTTTAAAGAGGATTATTCAAGGTGTTTTTTTGTAAAAAACGCCTTCAATAAATCATGGTTGTTTTTATTTGGGATTAGTCAAAGCATTTTTACCTAGAAATGCCTTGAATATTCTTACAAAAAATTGAAGGGTTTTTTTTTTAGTAAAACGCCTTCACTAATCATTTTTTATATTATTTCCCATGTCTTGACTAAAAACATCATAAATAATCACCTGATAAAAATGGTCTAAAAAAAGGGATTATTGAATGTATTTTCTTTTAAAAATACATTCAATAATTTTTTTAAAAAAATTGAAGGAGATTATTGAAGGCGTTTTTAGTAAAAAAATACCTTTAACAATTTCCTTGTCAAAATTTATGAATATTATTGAAGGTGTTCTTTTTTTAGAAAATGCCTTGAATAATCCTCTAATAAAAATGAAAATTATTATTGAAGGCATTTTCTACATAAAACACCTTTAATAATTTTCTTTAAAAAATTTGAGGGGATTATTAAAAGCGTTTTAGTCAAATACGCCTTCAATAATCTTTTCGTCAAAATTTAAGAGGATTATTAAAGGTGTTTTTTGCCTTAAATACCTTTAATAATCCTCTCAAAAAATTGAAGATGATTATTAAAGGTATTTTTGACAAAAAACACCTTGAATAACTCGATTTAATTTTTTATAAGGGTTTATTCAAGGCATTTTCTAGCCAAAAATGCTTTCAATGATCCCTTTAAAAAATGAAAGAGGATTATTAAAGGTGTTTTTTGGCAAAAAAATATCTTGAATAATACTCTCATAGAAATTGGAATCAAACACCCTTTAAATAATTTTGTAATTTTTAATAATGGTAAATATAATTTTTTAAAACTCGTCAAACTCAAAACATTAAAAATTAGTGGCATTTGTTTGTTGAAACGCCTTTATTTGTCAAATTTATGGGCATTTGTCTTACAAACTCCACTAAAATTATCCCCAGACTTAGCGTATCAAATCTTCATCTTTAAGCTTCAGCTTCATTAATCTACTATTTCTTTTTTCAGACTAATTACAATTTATTTTCCTTTTTTTTTAGCTTTTACTATTCGAGCTTTTAAACCTTATTTCTCTTATTCCTTTATTATTTACTTTAGCTTTTACTTCATTCTACTATTCTTTTAGCTTTTACAATTTTTGTTATAATTTTTGGTTTAAAATTTTTCTCCAAAACCCATCTTCCTTAAATACCCATTTGGAGCCCATTATCCCCTTCTATTTCCTTTTATTTTTCTTTTTTTTTGGGTTTCCTCTAAATGAAATTTACCTTATTTCAACCCTAAATACAAATACTCTAGCCTAATGTCTAGGTTAGCAACAGAGTTATAAATGCTTTATATCAGGTAATTAAGAAAATGCTTGACAATAAGGAGTTGAAATTTATAAATCGGATGGTGACCTTTCCTATTTGTTACAAATTATCATGGGTAAGCTGAATAAAGTTGACGAGGTAACTTTTTATGTCATTTCATACCTGTGGTTGAAAAAATTAAAAAATCGTTCAAGTATTATAGGGAGATCCTTCGACTGATATTGTTATAGAGTGCATAACTGTTTTGTTGTTTTAGTCTTCTATAAGTACTGATCTTATTATTATTTTTGGTTTAATACATAGTATAATTAAGTATTTGACATGTTTGTTTTTATATAATTTATTTATATAATTTTGGTCTGATGATGTAACAAGTACTAAATGGATAAGAATTTGATGCAAAAGTCAAGATTAAGTCAAGAGTATCGAGATGAAATGGAAAATTTTCTTAATTTTGCATTTAAGAATATAAATAAAGATAACATGATATTATGCCTATGTTTGAAGTGTGCTAATATCGAATGGCAAATGCATGAAGTTATTTTGAAACATTTAATTTGTACTGAAATTATCTTGGGATATGTTAATTGATATTTTCATAGAAAGTTTGTACCATCAAGATCTTCGCCTAGAGTTCCTTCAACATTAAGGGCTTTCCAACACCAACATGATCCTATTAGATAAGATGACATTAAAGGCATGTTGTGAGATACTTTTAACATTTATAACCAATATTTTCATCATCCGTCTCCTCAAAATGCTAGATTTAATAAGTCAAATGTTGAAATGAATGAATTTGGTAAACAAAGGATAGGTGTAGTTGACAACATTAAGGGCTTCCCAACACCAACATGATCCTATTAGATAAGATGACATTGAAGGCATGTTGTGAGATGCTTTTAACATTCATAACCAATATTTTCATCATTTGTCTCCCCAAAATGTTGGATTTAATAAGTCAAATGTTGAAATGAATAAATTTGGTAAACAAAGGATAGGTGTAGGTGACCAATAACCTAGTGAAAAAGCATCAAAGTGTTATAGGTTACTTGCGGATATGAATGAAAAACTTTATGAGGGATCTAAGCATTCAAAGTTATCTTTCTGTGTGCATCTTTTTCACTTGAAATGTTTATGTGGATGAATGAAAAACTCTTTGACTTTATTAGTGGAGTTTATGAAAGAAATATTTCCTTTTGCAAAAATTCTTCAATCTTGTAAGGATTCAAAGAAGATGATCAAAGATTTGGGTCTTGGATATGAGAAAATTCATAGTTGTCCCAATGATTGTATATTGTATTGGGATGATAGAAAAAATCAAGAATCTTGTCATTTGTACGGTAATTCTCGTTAGGTGAAAAAAAATCTTAATAAAAGGTTGAACAAGGATGATGATGATGACGTCAATGTAAAAAAGAAACCTGTAAAGGTTTTACAATATTTTTTGTTAATACTAAGATTTCAATAGCACTTCATGTTTTCCAAAATTATAGATTTTATAAGGTGGCATCATGACAAGCAGAAGAATGATGAATCATTGAGGTATCCTGTAGATTTTTTCATATGAAAATCATTTTATTCTAGATTTTTAGACTTTGCTTTTGATTTTCAAAATGTTATGCTTGGACTAGCATCTGAATAGATTCAATCCGTTTAAAATGATGAGTACTTCTTTTAGTATTTAACCAGTTATATTGATTCCGTACAATTTACCACCATGGATTACAATGAAACAACAATCATGTATTTTATCTATAATAATTATTAGGAAAAAAGGTCCAAGTAATGATATAGACATGTTCGAAATGGTTACATAATTGTAGGAAGTTCAGTTATATGGCACATTAGTGATGGTTAAATGATAATCATCAATTTAGATTCTAAAAATATCTTTTTGATAGAACTAAAGAGTTAAGAAGATCAATTTTACCAATTAATAGGTCTAATATCTTGTCAAATTTAAAAGATATCAATTTTACTTATGAAAAAATAACTCAATCAAGGAAAAAAGTGAGGGAGAACTTTGAAGGTGTCTTGGCTTTTATTACTCAAATTGGTGATACTGATACTCAAGTTGGTGATCTTGAAGTTTAAAGTAATGAGGAGAAAGATAACAAAGATGATCCCAATGAGTCTGAGGAAAATAAGAACTATCTTTTTTGAGTTACGTTATTGAGAATATAATTTATTATGTCATAACATTGATGTGATGTATATAGAGAAGAATATTTGTAAAAATTTTATTGAGACAATTCTCAATGTGAATAAAAGATCAAAGGTTGACTTAAAGAGTCGGTTTAACCTAATTGATATGGGGATTCGCCCTAACCTTCATTCAAAGTTGCTTCCTAATGGCAAATATCAATTGCCTCCTACCTATTTTAGGATTTATAAAGTTGAGAAAGATGTGTTTTGCAAGATTTTGAAAAATGTGAAAGTTTTGAATGACTATGCATCAAATATATCGAGATGTGTGAAGCTGAATGAGCGAAAACTTTTTTTATTAAAGTTACATGATTATCACGTTATGATGCAAAACTTACTTCTCCTTACTTTATGTTCATTAATGTCAAAGCAAGTCACTTCAATAGTAATTAGATTGAGTAACATACTTAAAGCTCTTTGTGGGAAAGTTTTAAATGTGGAAGAGCGTGACAAACTTGAAGATCAAGTTGCACTTACTTTATGCCGTTTAGAGAAGATTTTTCCTCTAAACTTCTTCACTATTATAATGCATTTGGTTATCCAACTTTCATATGAAGCAAAAGTTAGTGGATTAGTTTATTATCGATAGATGTATCCTATCGAAAGGTATTATTTATCAATAACTTAATTAGGTTATTAATGTTGATCATATTACTCTAGTTAAAAAGGTATATAACAAATGTTTTATACCTTAGGGTTTTAGGGAGGTTAAAGTTATCCGAAAGATTCAATTACTGAAGAATATTTAGCAGAAGAGTGTATGACATTTTGTTCTCGTTATTTGAAAGATGATGAAACAAGATTTAATAGTCCATCAAGAAATGTTGGTATTTAGCATACTAACTTTGCCTACAATTTTCTTTTTAAAAGTTTTGGACAACCAATAGGCAAAGTTGAAATGGTGGAATTAGATGATAAATCTTAGGGACAAGCATATTGATATGTTCTTTTTCCATCATGACTCAATTGAATCATTTCGCACGTAAGTTTTCTTGCAAGGAAATAATTCATTCCATTAATCATAATTTATTATATTTTGTTTATTGTTAATACTTTATCATGATGTTTTTTAGTGGTATAGAAATAATTTGAGAGGTCATGCACATTATCGATGATCAAAACCTCGAGAGCTTGATAAGTTGTTCATCGAAAACTTTCATGAATGGTTAGGAGCAATTATAAGTAATGCCATACTTCCCATTATGAGAAATCTACATAAAATGCTTAGGGTATAAATAAAATTAATAACATATATATTTATTCTACCTTTATAGGTTTGGAGTGGAAGGCTTGTTAGTAAAGAGGTAAAGTCTCTTTCACAAAATCTGAACAAGATTGTGAAATGATACAAAGTTTCATCATCAATGGATTTAGATTCACATTAAATCTCGTGAAAGATTTTAAAGTACACAAAATTTAAAAGAGTTATTGTTACTTCATCAACTACTAGCTATTTAGTGCTAGGGACACAAACCCTTTAGAGGGAAATGTTGACTATTATGGCATGATTAATGACATCATTGAGTTGGATTATTATGACAAGTGAAAAGTTATCTTATTTTGGTGTGATTAGGCTGAAATGAATAGTACGAGAGGTATTAAGAAAGATTAGTTTAGATTTACAATTATAAATTTTTCTCGATTAATTCACACCAGACAATAACTCATCGATGAACCTTATGTTTTTTTCTCTTAAGTCAAATAAGTTTTTATTCTAAAGACCCCAAAGAATTGGGTTGGTTTGTTATTCTTTGAAATACACCTAGAGATTTATTTGATATAAGGTTAGATACTAAGATGATGTTGAACGTAGAACTGAATGTTGTTTTTTTGCTAAACAAAACTTAAATGAAAATATCTCCAACACCTCTACTCAATGGGTCCGTGAAGATGTTAATGAAGACATTTATAAACCATGATGGATCATCTATATTTTGTAATTTGAGTGTTTAAAACATAATGTAATAAATATTTTTATGCAATTTATGTCACATTCGCTTTTCTATATTTATTATATTGTAAATCATACATTATCTTTTAATTTAATTAAATCGATATATTCTTTATATATCGTTGGTTATGATTTCTTAACTTCTCAATATCTTTATATATGTTCTTTACATATGTTTTTTTATATATTCGCTTTTATGACGCAATTAAGCCACAATGTGGAAGAATAGATTGAAAAGAATATATATCAGAGATATTAGTTCAAAACTGTTTGCAACATTTGCTGATCTTGTCTATGGACTAAATCCTTTCGAGAGGAATGTACGTACTGTTGATTCTAACTCAGTCATTTCTAACCTTTCAACTAATATTGGATTTGGCAATACGGGAGGTCTAGGTTTAGATAGTATCTCGTCAATTGATTTTACTTTTAATTTAAATGCAGGTATCATAAACACCATATTTAGATTTCGATTATAATGATTAAAGTAATGGTAATTTACAAATTGATTTTTTATTTTTTGCAATTGATAACAATGGTCAATGGAGGACTAGAGGCTGGACAACTTTGAAGGAATTGTTTGCACTACATCCAAACGAGCATATTATAATATATGTAAATTTTGATAGGCAACCAATTGATGAAAAGTCTTAACTGTTGGTTGAATTTCTATGCATGATTGCCGGTAATGGAATGAAATTGCCTATTCATTATAAAACATGGCATAAAGTTTCAGCAGAAGTTAAGGTCAATACTTTAAACTTTATTGAGGTATTAGAATAATTTAATTATATATAAAAAAATTAATTATTTAAAATTTGGTTTATTGTTAAAACTTTTCTTTTTGTATTATTACAATCAAGATTTGTACTTGAAATACCAACTTCATTTGCGCTTAAGTCGTTGGGAAAGAAATGGAAAGACTATATGCTTAATTTGAAGAAAATGTATTTCAATCGAAATACTACTATAGAGGCCACAATGGAAAATGTACCTCATAATGTGATTAGGTGGCAATATGAACAATTAATTAGATTTTGATTATCAAGAAAAGGAGATGTATTAATTTATAATTTTTAATATTAGTTTTAATAATAAAGTTATTTTATGATTTAAGTTAGTAATATTTGTATTTCTACCATATATGCAATTATTTTTTATGACAAAAAAGCGAATAGATTGGGATTGGTAGTACAAAGCAATAGAAATATAGCCACATAAGTGGATCAAAAAGTTTTGCAAGAAAGCAAAAAGAAATAGTAAGTTTATGATATTAAACTTATCCAAATGAATGAACTTGGTTTTCATTGTTGAGATATATATCGTAATTTGCAATTTATATTTCTTTACAACTTTTTTGTGCCATTAAAAGGTAAAAATACAAATTTACAATTATTGTTTGATTTTAATAGTTTTGATGGTTTCAATACATTATATTAAACTTATCAAAATTATTGAACTTAGTTTCCATAGTTGATATGTATAAAAAAGTTATTGTTTACATCTAGTTAGGATTTTTTGTGCCATTAATAGGTAAAAATATAAATTTGCTATTATTGTTTTATTTTAACAGTTTGGATAGCTCCAATACATGATATTAAACTTGTTTGAATGATTGAACTTAGTTTTCACAATTGATATGTATCAAAAAGCTATCATTTACATCTATTTAAGACTTTTTGTGCTGTTACGAAGCAAAAATGCAAATTTGTTGTTAATGTTCTATTTTAATAGTTTGCATAGCTTCAATACATGATATTAAACTTGTTGGAATAATTGAACTTGGTTTTCATAGTTGATATGTGTGAAATAGTTAACGTTTACATCTGTTTAGGACTTTTTATGCCATTAAAAGGCAAAATGCAAAATTGATATTGTTGTTCTGTTTTAACTATTTGGATAGCTTCAATACATTATATTAAACTTTTTCGAATGATTGAAATTGATTTTCACAGTTGATATATGTGAAGAAGTTATTGTTTACCTTTGTTTAGGATTTTTTTTACCGTTAAAAGGCAAAAATACAAAGTTGATGTTATTGTTCTGTTTTAATAGTTTAGATAGCTTTAATACATGATATTAAACTTGTCCAAATGATTGAATTTAGTTTCCATAATTGATATGTATGAAAGGCCAAAATACTTTTATTGTTTACGTTTGTTTAAGACCTTTTATTGTTTACGTTTGTTTAAGACTTTTGTGCTATTAAAGGGTAAAAATATAATTTTATAATTATATTTCTATTTTAACAATTTAGATAGATTAAATACATGATATTAAACTTATTCGAATTTTTTAACTTGATCGACAGGCTTTATATGCATGAATAAGTTGTGGTTGATATATATTTAACAACAACATATATTTTTTATAGAAAATTGAGATGAGTGAAAAAATTGGATGTGTGAAACTTTTTCAATTAACCCACACAAAAAAAGACAAATCTTACCTAATGTCAAAACACAAGATAATGTGGTAATTTTGTTGCATTTGTTTTATACATAAAGTAAATATTTACTATTTTAAATATACTATATATCAATCATTAAACTTGATAGTTTTATTTAATTAATTTACAAAAAAAAGTGAAAGAGAAAATGGTTGATGAGATTGAAATAGCATATAATGGTTATGTCAACATATAAGAATTGAAAAATCTAATTTTCACAGAAATTGCTCAAAAAGAAAGACATGGACGGGTTCGAGGCCTCAGATTAGGTCCAATACCATCTAGCTACTATGGATGTAGCTCTCAGCAATTTATATTCTCAATAAATCAGTTTCGTGAGATATTTTCATATTGAAAGAGGAGTTGCAAACTATGCAACAACGTTTCTAGCAAATGAAAGCAAAAGAGAACATGAACATGCTAGAATTGAAGAAAAATGTTCTAGAATGGACCAAGAGCATGCAAAATTTCAATAGTTGCATGATCGATTCAATACTCTTATGAATTTTATGCAACAACAATTTTCAGAAACTAATATATGTGGTCCACCAACTCAAGTATTATATTTAGTAACTATTTATATTTTTTAATATAAAAATTAGCTTATTATTAAGTGTTAAAAGTTGTATGATATTTAATAGGTTCGTGCACACGTTAGTGACCAAGGTAGAAACAATCATTCATCAAATGGTAGTATTTCAAATCTATGCAGTTATCAATTTCATACATTTAAAATTTTTTGGTTAATGTACTAAAATAATTTGAATGTTATTGCATGTATTATTTAACTTTGTGTTCATGCATATTTGAACAAATTATGCATTTATAATATTTAGTTTATGAATTTAAGTTTTTTTTTTTACATTTTTATTTAATGATAATAATAAATATTAAAAGAAATTTAAAAAAAAAAGTAAATTTTTTAATTTCTTGACGTTTGTGTTAAAAAAATGTCACTAAATTCAAATTTAGTGGCATTTGTACCATAAACGCCAATAAATTTAGATGCATTTTTGTATACAAATGCTATTAAATTAATGATAATTTTTTAAACAAACATCGCTAATTTAGTGATGTTTTTCTAATGCAGACATTGCTAATTTAGAAGCAATTGTCTTTACAAACTCTCCTAAATTAGCAGCATTTGTTACAAAATGCCATTAAATTATGGGGGTTTTTTTTTTATAAAATACCATTATATTTTCTGATGCAAATATAACCAACGCTCTTAATGATGTTTTTGGCAAACGTCGTAAATTTTTTAGTGACATTTTATAAACATCGTAAAATATTAAAAAAACGTCACTAGAGATCTAAACCCCTATAGTAAGAATAATAAAAGGTTTTAGACATGTAGTGGATCTTGAAGTACTATTTCTACATTCCCTGATCAAATCCATCCACATTAGGGTTACTTGCATTTAACAACATATATAAATGTCTAAATGATAAAAAAGCCTTAAAAGCCTAATTTCTTGTAGTGACTACTTAATTAATTTCAATTACTATTATGTATGATTAATTAACATTAAAAAACAAACCAACTTTCAACAACAAAAAACTATCAATGAAAATTTTTTGTTGTTCAAAATTATTTTTACAATGGGATTTTCATCTACATAGACTAAGTTTGTGATAGAATCACATATGTGAAGACAACAAATTAGCGTCGAAAGGAATTTTAACGCTAATTTCATCAATAATTATTCACACAAAAATCTTACAATGAAGGTGACAAATTCTCAACATTATTTTGTCAATTGTGATAGAATTGACGATGAAAAATTTTCATCTCTAATTCAAACTTTTTTCTTTAAAAAAATTATTTTTTCAAAAAAGTTAGCCATTAGTGATGGACGTTTAGTGAAAGAACTTTCGTCGCTAATGCCAAAAAAAAAATACTAGCGACGAAATTCCGTTGCTAATCACTCAAAACTCTTTCCCCTCCTTCCCTCACTTGCCCTTATTTCTTCTTTCTTCTCTCTCTGAAACCCTTTCGCCAGCTGACCGCAACCTTGTAGCTGCAGCCTCGTCTCCACCCACCAAAACCCATTGTCGCCTAATGTCCGGCCACCAGATCCGGCCCCAATAGAACCATCGCGACCAACCCACTCGACCCTTCCTCTCCCAGATCCTATTCTACCCTTGTGCGACCCTCCTCTCGCTGCGCAACCTCTGCCCCTCCTTGACACCCACGGCCTCCTTCGCTTCCCCTTGGGCTCGTCTTCCTTCTCGTCCCTCTCAGCACATTGTCACACTCATCTGCATCTCTCATCAAGTAGTGCAGTGTCAAGGACTCTCGTCATCACTAAGTTCTTGCGCTGAAATATAAATGTAATTACTTGTACTTTCCTACAATTACTTGTGTTGAACTGCTGATGGTGTTGCGTTGAGGCTGAATTTCAGTTTGATTCAAGCTGACTTGATGTTGATCAGAAATTAGGGATTTATGGATTTAGTCTGACATGAGGCTGAATTAGGGATGCTTTTAGTTTAAGATGTAATAAGGAAATTTAATTATGCTGAAAGGGCTATGCTTGGTTTGGTTGAAATTGGTTTTGACCATAACAGCATGGATTTGCTTGGTTTGTTCGAGTGTGGGTTGTTTAGGGGGGATGCGAAAATGAAATGGGCTTTGCTGTTTGGAAGAAGGTAGTGATTGGTCATTGATTTGGAATAAGCTTTGATCTAGACATTAAATATCTTATTTCAGGACATTGGTAGAGTTTTTTTGTTTCGTGGAAAATTTTGGACCATTTGGTTTCTGTATCAAGCCTAACAGTAGTGGAACAGATATGTGCCAATGGAAAATAGATGTGTGGGCTTTGCTGTTGCTCTTTGCCGTTTGTTTCTGTATGGAACTCTAAAGCTTACTCTTTTTGCTTGATTTTTATGCTCATATAGCACACATTGAAGGATTGTAGGTGATTCTTATTGAAAATCCTGTGAGCTCAAAAGCTGTGACATATCATAAGTATCATCCCCTTCAAAAATTTGGCCTTTTGATAAATATTCATTATTTTGTTGAGGTTTAATGGTGGATGGTTACATTTTCTTAATATCCATTTGCTAATTTGTGACTATTAGAATGACCAATGAATTTCTTTTATTAATCTGTTATTGGAGATGCAAAGGTTCAAGTATTTGTTGTTTAGTAATGTTGAAGTACTTGGTCAATTGCGATTTTATAGGGAAAAGTTGCACCTTTCAAAGTAATGGGCTTTTTTAGTTTGATGCACATGGCAACTTGGTAGGAATGGTAAAAAAAATAGCGTTCAACTTCTCTGTAGATTTTATTTTGTTGAAAATTTTGCTTTAGTTATGTAGGAAGTATGGAACTGTTGGCATTGAGTAAACGTGCAATGCGAAGATTGGTATAGTTTTATTTCATGCAGGATTGTTGATTGAAGGAGCTGAGATTGAATGCAAGCTAAAGTGTACAGCTCATTAGTATTGAATCTGACTCAACTGGAAATTAAAGGCCACTGCCCAATTCCCCTGCATCAATAATTTTGTTTCGTAAACATGCATGACAGAGTAAACATTCCAAGTCCTCTTTTGATGCTATTAATTTTACTTTTAGAATCACATTGTAGGATTTTTGTGAAAAATAACCTGATCCATGCTACTAATTAGCATATCTCCTGAAGCACACCTTGGGGATGCTTTTTTCCTATTGGATCACTCTCATCAAACGAAAAACTAGTCTCTTGCCTTTTCTTTATCGAGTTCAATCTTTTCTTTTGCCTATGAAAATGATGATATGTGGAAATTCTTCTTTCTGATTAATGTTTATTTTTTAGCCTTGTTTGGTTAGCCATGGGCTAAAAATCAAAGTTAGAGACTTTAGACTAATCTTTATAGTGTTAGTCTGCTTTAAAACAGACTTTCAAGAAAATAGACTCTCTAAAACATTTAGGTTGTTTGGAATTAGATGCTTGTGTGATTACCTATATCCATATATGAGACTCTAGTGGCTTAAGGAAACTTATTTAATAGTCAATAATACCATCAAAGGTTAGAATGCAACGTGTTCCCATATGTTTGAACAATCATGTACATTTACGATGTAGGTAAAAGAAAAAAGTGGGTGGTATTTTTGTTGTTTTTGACTTTGGACTTTAATTTTTGGAAAAAGGGGATTATGTGATATTTGAAAGTCATTACTAAAGAAGTTAAGATGTAGCTTAAGCAACATCTTAGAAAACAAGGTTGGGAAGTTGAAAAAGATGTTATTATTCTCAAAAAGTTATATCCTTAGGAAGCAAAAAACTGTAGTACTATTATAAAGATACAACTTAGCACTGCACCGACAAATTATAATGTTTGCTCAATTTTCTTTCAATCCTGAAATTAGTTTGTATGATTTATGAATTACTATTCTATTCATGTGGCTTTTTATGATTGTTTAATTTAGTTGAAACAATTGATTCCTCTAGCTTATCATTTTGGAAAAGGAAGGTCTTCTTTTTCTTACAAAACTTTGGATGTAATGGCTTCTATGGTTATATGTTATGTCTGTAGTGATTAAAATAGTATGAAATATATGCTTACTTGAACTGCTGCATGTAATTGTTCTTTGTGATGATTTTGAATGTATATTCATGAAAGGATAATTCTTTAGGTTAATAATAAAATATTGACATTATTCTATAAGAGGGAAGATTCATTAAAAATTTATGTCTTTAATAATTTGTTGTACGATGATACTTATGGTATACGTTATGTGCAATATTTTATAGAGATTTTTGCACAACAATTTGTGTAAACTTTGTCTCTCATTCTTGTTTGCATCTCCAAAATCAGTGGATTTTTGTAGATAAGCAGGTTAATAGCTTTTGTTCATTATTTCAGGTAAGAAAGCTTACCAAGTAATAATAGCAAACATACTGTCTCAAAGTTGATTTTGTTTCCATCCTCACATGCTCTTTTCTTCTGCCTTAATTGGGTTTGAATTTCAGTTCTACAATGGTTGGCGAAGTCAGTTTGGTATGCATGCATTTTCTCCCTTTTGAAGAGTATTTCGACTGCAACGCATTTATATATATGTGGTTTCTTTATTAGAAATGCAGTTTACAAAAGACTACCATGACTTTGTTGGCACGTTTGACTTATTTATTTTTTGATAAATGAAATGAACATTTTTTCATTTGTATCTGGCTGTTTTAATATAATTTGGAAGAGAATATTGTCACATACAATGTCTTTTTTCTAAAAAAACATTGTGTGAAAAGGATCGATTGTTTCTTCAATGAATCAATCCCCCTTCACATAGAATGCTTTTGAGCCCGAAAATTTTTTCATTTTGAAAAAAAAAACAATTTCCAACGATTATTAGCAATGGAGTTTTCACTGCTTAAACCTTTTAACAATGAAAAATTTGTCACTAGTAACCTTAACCAATGGAATGTTTTCAAATTAATCCAATTAAGTAAGTACAAAATACTTTTAGTGACAGAATTATATAAATTATTGATGGAATTATATATTTTATTTTTTTAAAATATTTCAAAACTGCCCTTTAATGACGGACTTTTTGTCGCTAATTGTTTTTAGCAAGGCAATTTTATTTTTATTTTTGAAATTTAGTTAAAATGATAATTACTTTTAGTGATGAAATTTTTCGGTGCCAGTAGTCTACTCATTGTTGATAGAAAATTTATTAAATCATCAGTATGTCAATTTTATCCAAACTCAATGAGGAATTTAACTTTTTACTTGATTAGAGGTGATGAAAGGTATTATATTATGAGTAAAAAGATGAGAATGTGTATGATTTTAAATTTTTATTGGATAAGAGGATGAGGACAGGTAATATAATACATGTCTTGTACCTATACTACTTGTCTCCATCCCCAACATATATATTTTTATATATTTAGTATAAAAATTTATATTAAATAATATAAATTATTATTTTAGATTAATTAAAATTAATATATATTTATTGAAAAAATATATATTAATATATATTTGTAAAAAATTTACTTAAATATACAAGAAAAGATTAAAAAGTTTAAAAATATATATATTAATAAAAAAATTATGATATGAAAATTATCCATATCTATTAAATACTCATGGGAATGGGGATGTGGGTAAATTTGAAATACTAATTAGGTTTGAGAACGGAGATATATATATTTTAAAAATGTGAAGATGAAGAATATTTTATCTTCCCCGTACATTACCTATTAACATTCTTATTATCGAAGAATATTATCAGCTTCACACTTTTTGATAATGTTTAATGATAATTTTTTATTGTTAAAATAATTTTTTATGGATAAAAAGTATGTTAACGATGAAAAATTCCATTAATAAGAGTTTGTTTTTTAGTCTAATTTCAATAATAAAATATATTGCAAATAGATATATATATATATATATATGTGTGTGTGTGTATGTGTATTTGATTCAATTTCAAAATGTTAAGTTTAATGAAAAAGAAAAAATTGTTTGTATACTATTATAATAGTAGTCAATTTTTAATGTAGTATTTGTATATATTGATCTTATTAATGATTTTATTCAAGTAGTATTCATTTTTTATTTCATTCCTTTTGTCCCGACCCCTTATAAGCGCGTTATTTTTTCAACTTGTAACATTAAGACAAAATAAGTCACCATTATTTATTTTTCTCATGAAAAGTAAAATCTCATTTAATAAATAAATTTTATATCTAATTAATGTTGACAAAGAAACACAAGCGAAAGTCTACGCAAAGAATTTAATATAATGGATGGGAGATGGTCCAAAATTTTGACCAACTCCTAAAGAATATTCAAGGAAAAAATGAGGTAAAAGTCAGCCCAAGTTCCTTCTAATTTCGTTTCTATTTTAAAAGGAATTTTTTTTCCTAAACAGGATCAGCTGAGCAATTACATGATGAAATAATTAATTAAATCAAATTAAATTAAATGAGGCACATATTAATTAAAAGTGATTTGTTAATTTCCCATTCCCATTGGATTTGGACCCACCAAAATATTGTCACCTCATAAATCATAAAATCACCCTCAACTCATTTTCTTGGATATGTAGGGTCACCGACTTCATGCATAAGTGATTACGTTTTTTTTTTTTTTTTTAAAGGTAAATATTTTTTTCCTTAATATCTATTTAAATATGAATATATATATTTCATGTGTGAATTCAACCGAACATTGAGAATAACACCCTACATGATAATCCTTAATACTATTCTCTTCCCATTAATGATTTAAAATTTGAAAAAATAGGTGGTGAAAATAACTCCAACCAACAAAAAAAAAAAAAAAAAAGCATAAAAGAGAGAAAAGAGAAAAGATGTAATATGTGAGGAAAATTATTTGGCTAGAGACGGTAGAAAGGTTGTCAACTTGTTGAAGAGAGCAAAGGTTGTCGTATATTAATCTTATTTGCTTGCCTTGCCACTGAAATAATTGTGATTTGTGTAGAATCTCGCTGTTTTCTCCCTTTCATCATTTTCAGTGACCCTTTGATGTGATACTTGCAATACAAATTTCAAGGCCAGGGTTTGCATCTTTATTGGTTTCCATTTTTTAAATTTTGTTTTCTTTTTTTCTTCTCCTCTTTCACTGATCAGATCTATCTTGTCCCAGTTTGGACACTCTGATTGAGGGTGAAAACCCCACCATTTTGATTTTTGAGCACGTATTGTACTATGTGGTACAAATTTTGAGTTAAACGACTTCGGCATGAATGATCTGTGGCTTAGGGTATAAATTTTGATTTTTACTGCAGTTTTTTTTTTTTTTTTTTGGTGATGTGGTCAAACAAGAGTTAATATATTACGGTTTCTAGATTTAGCTGGCTGTTGACTTCAAAAAACATTCCAAGAATGATCAACATCGTATATGAGAAAACCAGTAGAACAAGTTGGTAATAACTAAATAGTACGTGCAATAAATATTTTTTATTGGTTTGGCTCTAATGTAATATAGTTGGTATCGACTTAAATATTTCTGTCTTATAATAAAAAACAAAACATGTGATTATTAATTAAATTAGGATATATAAATTTGGTTATGATAATCAAAATCCTCATGAAACGGGCTTCACCTTAGTCAATTCAAGCAAATAAAAAGTATGGTTGTTCATCAATTAGCCCATATTTTTCTGCCAAAATTAAACATATATATTTATATATAAATACTCTATTCTGTGCAATTAATCATGGGACCACCATTAGCAATTATTTCCCAAAGAGAGAAGAAAATGAAAATAGAGAAAGAAGAGTGATTTAAGTTAGATGAGTAGCCAAATCTGAAGCTGATTGAAAAATTGCAGCTACTATATTTGCAAAGGTTTCTTCAGATAAATCGTGGCACATGACACTATATAGAAGATATATATACGTCGGTGAATTTTATAAACATCTCCTGCCAGAAACGCGGATATAACGTTAGCTGTCCAGCAAATTTGAAGCTTATTTTTCTCCTTTTGTACATTTTCAGATCATGTCTCTGAAGCTATTGGTTGTCTTCCAACCAGCAATGATCATAGGTGAATCCATTGGAAAATCAAATCAAAAGAAATATAGTCAAGAACGCAGTACAATTATTTGCCGTTGATTGCCGAAACAAGACATCTGGCTGTGATGATGAAAAGCTGTACGTAGTGGACAGAACTGTTGCAATTGCAACATATCATACGTACATACAACAATGGAACCAGTTCAAATTTTTTCAGACTGAAAAATAGAGTCAATCGGCAAGGAGGGTAGTGTCAAAAAATGAAATGATATTATATTGTTGCAACCAAAAAAATGAAAAAATAAAGAGAAATTATCATTATGTCATATGGATTTGGAAGATGCAGCACTTGATGCTACTAAACTTGCAAAGAATATTGTTGACAAAAAGCCATAACTCATGAAATCTAGAGTCAGCAAACATATTAATTGCTTGAATCACTTGCAAAAAATCGGGTTTCAGAAGTGCTGTGAGATGTGAAAGCAAAACTCGAGATTGCAATCACATGAAGAAGACTCATTGCTTGGTTTCACACTTTTAGTAAAAATTTTCAATGCCTGCAATACTGTAGCAATTAGTCTAGTAACATACTTCGATCCCATATATAATAAACTAATCAATCCTAGATTTCATTTATCTGATCATCTTTAGATTTCTTTCACTCGATCATATATTTTCTTCGTATTTAAATTTAAACACAAGATTCTAAGTTATCTTCCCAAAAAAATTACTCAAAAATCCTAATATAACTAAAAAAAGTAATAAATAAAAATCAAAAGGGGTAAAAAGTAAGAAATCTATGAGTTCCAACTTGTCACTATCACAAAAAATAATGCTCAAAAAGTCAATATTTAGACAGCTTGCATGTAATGGACCATATTCTAAAAAAAAGTATAAATTAGCAAATTATTTTTATTTTTGATGAAACAAAACTTTTCAATTAATTTCCAGTACATTAATTTATAACATCATTTTTAGCTTGCATGAACATCACTCTTGACTCTTGATTAATGAAAAAATAAACCTTGGGTCAGCCCAACAATATGCTACCACTACTTTCAATGAATTGATACACCACTTGAAAAACACAAATCATGAATTATGTCTAACAATAATTCACTGTCTTCATTAAAAAAAAAAAAGCAAATGAATAGATATAGTACTAGCTATATCATAAAACATTTTCAATATTACACGGAATTCTTGTTCTCACTTCACATGATTTTTTCTTTTCATGTTTGAAGGTGCTGGCTAGCTAGCTAGGCAGACTGGCATATATAACATATATAACATATATAACATAAATAACCCTAGAAATCAACCCCACATGCTGATCGATCCATTGTTATCATGACTTACCACTAACACAAAATATATTTAACACCTTGAAAGTAAAATCTTAAAGTCAATCATTGTACAAAGATCCTCACATCATTCTAACAGTATCGATTTCAAATTAATAAAATATATATAAAAATAAAATGAAATAAGTAGGTTTAGATTTCAGTGCATGCAAATTTAAATATAAATAACACATATGGCCATGATCATATATTAAAATACCCTTGATTGAATGTAAAGAAATATGCTAAATATCCATCTATATATATATATATATTTATATGGTAAAGCTTAAAGTTAAATTTAGGGTCACGTCACATAATATATAGGACTATAAGAAATAATTCTTCTTGAATTATTCTCACAGTGACAAATATGAACAAGGAAAACTCGCATTGCAAGCCACTCAAACTCAGCTTACAAAAAGACAAACAATACAATCAGTTAGATAACTCCTAATTTCAACAAGTATAAACATAAATAGAAATTTGGTTCATAAATCTACTTGACTCGTTTCACCTCAACCTACCCTCATGTCAAGATATATAAAACCCTTTCATCTATCTCGTTGACATATCTTGCCTGTTTTAGTTTTGCGTGGAGGGAAATCATTTTAGAGAGTATGGCTCCCATATGGTAACCTTCTTTATTACTCATTAGTTTACCCTACCTAGCTCTTCACAAAATGCAGAACACACAAGGATATCTAATCCGGGCTAGTCAAGCACATGTTTTGACAGCCATCACTCTTGGTCAGTCGTTCCTGGTCGATATTCTAAAGCAAGAAAATAATAATCATATGCATATATTCAAACAACTTTAGCATCAATGGAAACCACAAACACAAATTCTTATTGTTTTAAAACTCTAGTTGCTAGGGATCGAAGCTCCCACAAATGCTTTCATGAAAGTGTGTGTACGTACGGATAGCACTAGACATGGCGACCAGGGACATCTATGGACAGTTTGGTCTAGTTTTGTAAGTGAAAGGTACGACACTTTGAAGAACTTGAGAGGCATTGGCAAGAATGGACCATTTCCAACCGTGTCCACTATGAATCTATATATACTTACTTTGCTTAGCATTATCTCGAACACTATCGTTTGTGGATCGGTTGGCTGTGTAGATTGTTTAATTTCTTTAACTACCACCAAATATAACTAGACCTTGGAGAGCTTTTTATTCATGGTGCTTTTGAAATGTGTTTTCACGGTCACCTCTTAATGATAAAAGAATGGCAATGAAGAAGAAAATAACAATAATAATAAAAAAAAAAACTAAGGAAATGGAAGCTCTATTTTACTAGCAAAAGAAGCCTCGGTGGGCAAAACAGCAGGAGAGAAATAATCCATAGAACTAAAAAACATCGATCTCATGATAGAATGAGAGTTCTAGGACAAACCTCTCAAATAAAGCCTCCTCTTCTCCAAAAACATGAAAACTAAACAAGTTACCTGATTGTAGCTACTGACTTGTCTATATGTGATCTTCTCTTATAATCTTGTTTAATAGTGCTGTGATGAGAGCGTCTCTCTTCTCAGCCCTAGCTTCTTCCCTCATTCTTCTTTCCTCTTCCCTTTCTCTCCATCTTCTATCCATCATTATCCTTTCATTCTCCAATGCTTCCATTGTCTGTCTCCATTCCATCTCTTTCAACCGCCTTTCGTTTTCCCTTGCCTCAAACGCTTCTCTCCATTGCATTTCCATCTGCATCTGTTGCCTCATGAAATCATCTAAAATCTCCTTTATATTATTATTGCTGCTTCCACCAATACCTGCACCCGTTTTGCCTTTTTTCTTCTTCCTAAAACTACCCCTATCTGTCTCGTTTTCCTCCATATCTTCTTCCTCATCTGAAGATAGCTGCACCGCCTTCTTTTTTGACCCGGTCGCTCCTCCTTCACCTTCTGACCCTAGAATATTTTGCATCCTTGCCGAGAATATGGCTTGCAACTCATTATAAAATGGGAATTGTTGCCGCATAGCTTCTGCTTCCATCGTTTCACAACCCTGAATAAGTGATATTGATAATAGGGTTTTCAGGATACATATTTTAGTTAAACAAAACAGAGAAATAAAGGTTCCTGGAAACGTAATCCGTTGCATAAAAAAAGGGTTAAATCGAATATTGAATACCTTGTATCGAGTAACAAGGTTTTTCCACTTGCACTTGCACTGTTCAGCGCTTCGATTGTAGCCCTTTTCCCTCATCCTTGTAGAGATAACTTCCCAAAGCAGCTTGTTCCTCTTGGTCTCCATGAAACTTCGATCCAGATCTGCTCTGATAATCAAAAACTCCCTCGTCTCCTGAATACTCCATTGAGGAAATCTATCAACATCGACGTTAACACTGATAGGCTGTTGCTGATGCTGCTGCTGCTGCTGATGATGATGACGATGATGGTGATGGTATTGGTGTCCCTCCATTACAAGTATCACACGCAAACCAGACAAAGCCACAAGATTATTAAGTCTTTATTTTGCACCCACCAAAAAGGATTATTGATCCAAAAAGAAACAGAAAAGAAGAAAAGATGGAGAGAGAAAAATCAGCAAAGATTTATATTAAGATGGTGTGAACAACAAGCAGTGTGAACCCTCAAGAAAGATCACAAAAACAAACCCTGAAGAAACCTTAAAAAAAGGGGAAAGATAGAAAGATTTGATATAAGCTCAGGTGTCAAAGAGAGCGTTTTTTATTATTCGTTCAGATTCAAGAAAACGAAACCAAAGTAAGCTTTTCTTTCCTCTCATTCTCTCCATTTCTCCCTACCAACAGTTTCTTCTCTCGGTCTTTATCTGTCTACGCGGAAACGCTCTCTCTCTTCTTTTCCCCTTTTTTTTTTCTTTTTTTTTTCTTGTCCCCATTTCGGACCAATTTTCCCATTGCGTTCACGTGGTGTCACGCTGACGAACCAGAATGGCTTACTGCTTGTTGGGTGGGAGCATGATTCTCTGCAACCAGTCATACAAAACTTGCATAGAAGATTTTATTTAATTTTCTTTTTAATTAATTAATTTATGTATTTTTGTTTTATTTCAAACGAATTAATATATTGTCAACTTTCTTGTCTAGTCTCTTTTCTTTTGAACCCGTGTGAAGAGGAGAAGGTGACAAGAATGGCTTTCGCCGACTATACATGGAGGCGGTCACGCGTTTTATTTTTGCATGGATTTCCAAAAATCTTTATCATTTTTTTGCCCATGGTTTAATTCAATTTCACATTTCCGTTATCTTTAAGCCGTTCATTCCTTTTTTTTTTTTTTTGCTTTTTCATGATGATCATCTACGCCTTATTTAGTCAAGTCCCACTGTAGACGACTCTTATCACCATCACGTGGCGTGAATGCAGATAGTATTGATGGAAAAGAAAGGGTCCCACTGGCCTGTGGTTCTCACCTATACGCCTATGACCCATTCTACTTTTAGTCCCCTTTCCCAAGTATATTTGACATTTTGACTCATCGCTTTTATTTTTATTTTTAATTTTAAGGGAAATGGAAATTAAAGAAAGCGATATGGAGATTTTATTATGGATATTTTCTTTTGCATATTTTAAATTTTAGAAAAAAAAATTATTTAAGAGAAAAGAAATATTGAAAGTGAATATATAATTTTTAAATGTTATTAATTTAAGAAATGCCATATTTTTATATTTTGTTCACATGCAGAAATATAAAATTACTAAATAAAATAGTTTGTTATATTATTTTTAAAAATAAAAAAATAATATGTGGTATTTATAATATTAAGATGTGAATAAATGTGATACGTGAATAACATGTTGTTTTTATTAAAATTAAATAATTTTAAAAATTAATTTTTTTATATTTTAATAATATAATTTTATAATTTTAATAATTATTATAATGTTAATCGTCCTTACGCAAAAAAAATATGTGAATCAACCTTTACGTAAGGTCAACCTGAGAGTTGAAAGGGATGATAAACCCTCCTCTTAGAGTTTGCTAAAAGCAAAGTCCCCGAAACAAATTTTACGTGAAATAGTATTAAGTAAATATATTTTAGATTTCACATATAACAATATTAAGAAAAAATATTTTATATTTTATATTTTCATATTTTCAACAAAAATTACAATTTTATTTTAAAAATATCATCTTTTCAACAAAGATTATATTTTTTATCTTATAAACGTTGTTTTTATTAAATTCTTAAGTATATATTTTTTTTTCATATTTTTAATAAAAATTATGTTTTTATCTTGAAAACACAGTCTTTCCAACAAATACTGTAATTTTTTTATCTTAAAAATATCATCTTTGTTGAATTTTATAAAATAAGTTTTTCACATTTTTAACAAAGTGTTTTCTATTTTAGAAATATTATCTTTGTTGAATTTTAAAAAATATATTTTTTATATTTTTAACAAAAATTGAGTTTTTATCTTAGAAACATCATCTTTTTAACAAAAAATGCATTTTTTTTTTATTTTAAAACGTAATCTTTGTTGAATTTAAAAAATATATGTTTTCATATTTTTAATAAAAATTATATTTTAATATTAGAAATATTATTTTTTTCAACAAAGACTGCATTTCTATCTTAAAAATATTGTTTTTTTAACAAAGATTGCATTTTTTATCTTAAAAATATCGTCCTTATTAAATTCTAAAAAATAATTTTGACCACATTTTTTGTCTTAAAAATGTTGTTTTTTGTTGAATTATGAAAAATAACCATTTTTTTCAACCTTTCAATAAAATTGTGTTTTTAATATAACTTTTTGTGAGGATTTGAATAGCATTGTGTTAAAAAAGTAATCTTTGTTTAAAATATATTTAGAAAAAAATATTTTCATAATATTTTATAAAAAATTACTACATTGATAATGTAAATAACGTTGTTTACATAATCTGAAAATACAATTAAGTGAGAACAAATGAGAAAAAAATTCACTTTCCCTTTGAAATCTTAAAAGATCTCAATGAGATGAGAATATTTGATTCCTTTACTTTTTCATTTTTTGATACTGTTAAAAGTTTTAAAAATCTCAAGAATTACATTTCCGTAAACTAAATTAAAGAATCAATTACAAAAAATAAGATTTTGAGAAGAAAAGTTACTTTCCTGAACCAAATGCCCCTTAGAGATGAAAAAAAAAAGATATTTCTCTTCTCATTTTCTATTAATGCCTTTTCTGAGTTTTCTTCCTCTTTTACTTGAACTTGAATTAATTAAATTATAATATAACAATTGTATTTGGTGATTGGTAGATCCTTTTAGTACTTATAAGAGTTTGGATTAAGTTCGAAAGTGTTTGATGGGGAATTGAGTTTATTATAAGATCTCAACATCATATTCTACTTTTCTTTTCAAGGGAAAAACAAGTTTTAATATATAGTGTAATTGGTTTGAGTCTGAGAATAGTTATTAATATATACTAGTGTGTAAAGTACGGCTTCACACGACTTGTTACAATAATTTTTAGGAAATCTAACCATCTGGAAACTTATTAATGGTCAATGAAAGCTTAAAATATCCGGTAAAGGTCTTTAATTCTTTTAAGTTTTTTTAGTTTAAGTTTCTAGCAAAACGCAACAACTTAAGTTACAATAATCTTTTAACTTTGCTAAAAATTATTTTAAGTTTAAAAAACTTAATGAAACTGAATTCAAACTTGATTCCACTGTCGTGTAGGAGACCATGCTGTTCAACTACATTTACAAAAATTGCAACCAAAAAGGGGAACCAAGGTAAAATTTCATCTATTTTATTCACTCCAATATTTGTCATCAGCATCTTTATCTTTTTCCAGATCATCATCATAATTCGCCTTCAAACTAATCTTAAGCTTTCTAACATCCTTCAATGCCACAATATTGTACAATACATATAACAAACATATGTATAGGCATATACACGTCCACCTAGCTATACATATATACATACATATATATATACATGTATTCATATATATTTTATATTGTTTATTGGAGTGATTCATTGGTTGAAAAAGAAAAAAATAAATAAATTTTCTTTCAACTCACCTCAACCTAATTCTACAAAGACTGGACATAGTTGATTGTTTCATCTAACATTAGTGCCATGCCCATGGTATGCAAATTATCAAACACAGTAAGTCAAAACATTATTCTTTAAATTTTGCTACTTTCATTGTATTGTACATGATGTAATTGAGAGATCAGTGGAGCTTGGGAATAATTCCTTCTCATTGTAGAGAGAAAAGTATTTACCTTGTATCTTAATGTTTAATTTCGAAAAAATGAGGTATACGTTTAATCTTGAAAAAATAACAAATTCCAATATCTCGATGAGAAAGGAAATGAGTTATTAATATATGTACCCTTTCTGTCAAACTGTGTCTATTAGTAGCATGACCTCTTCTGGCTCTGACATGAACCACTTCTTTTGGTTTTTCTCTTCCTTCTCATTACTTTTTGCTTTTTACCCTCTTTCTAAATTCTGCATAACAATCAAACCAAAAACAAATTCTGAAAACCTTGAGAACTCTATCACACATATAAAAAGGCTAATTAAACCAAAAATAAACTAAAGACAAAAAAAAAACAAGAAAGAATTAGAATAGAAAAAATGCTTTAAACATAACATATACTTACGTTTCTTCTCTTGAACCCATTTTCAAAAACCTGTGGAGAATATAAGTTCCCAAAACTACATTCTGATAGATCCAATGCTTTTATCTTCATACTTTCATGGAATTCAGTTTTAGCCGTGACAATGGACTAAGCAACGAACACTGAACCCTGGTTGCTATGATTGTGTTTTGTTAGGCTATAGATTATAGGAACAAATGTAATTGAATGAGATAGCAGGCGGGTACACGTTCCACTGCGTCGAAATGCGAGGTGTGGCTTACAGTAGCTCACTTTGGGAATTCACCAGGTGATTTATATTTGTGTGCATGGATCTAATGATAATAATTCTTGAGCTGGCAATTTTTTTTTTCTGTTTTGATAATTATTTATTGGAGCATGGAAGTAATCAAGTCTTGTATTTAGCTTGATGAAAGCTTATCGTCAATTAAATTGTCCAATGATTTTTAGGTTATATGTGTATGTCTTTGTGGATTGTTTATTATATTTGTGCTTGTTTCAATGAGACATTAGTTCAGTAAGCTGCAGGTATGCTTGTAGCAAGCCTAGAAAGAAAAACAATGTTTCTGATCTAGCAAATGCATTTAATAATACTTGTATATTCCATCCAGGCACCTTGCTCAGCATTCATAGTTTTATGTTCAATTTGTAGTATCATTTAATATTTCTTGAATGCAATCTTATTAGCTGTTTTTTAGGCTGTGTACTTGAAAATGAGTGTTTTCCAAGATTCCTCTATGATGTCTTCCAAAACACCAAGAGCCACCAGCCGCTCACGTCCATCAAGCTTCAGTGAAGACAGGAAGGGATGTACTAGCAGCCAGAGGGGCAGCTGGCCCACTGAGTTCTTAAATTTTTTAGATTTATTGAAAAAAAATCTCAGAAGTTTTGATAATTTAAAATTTTGCCCCCACAAAAAATATTTTTATCAAATTTACCTCCACTAATTAAGAGTCATACAAAAAAAATATTTTATTATTTATCTAGTAATTGAATATTGATCCTTTGCTTGCCAAAGAATTTTGTTATAATATATATAAGTTTGTAAAAAAAAAAGTAAGTTTTTTTTAGTGAGTTTGAAATTATTAAATTTCAAATTTCTTCTAATAAGTTATTTAGATTAATATGAGGTGATCTTATAAGATTAGCGAAACTTAAAGTTTGTATTACTTAAATGGTTTTAACCACTTAGTTAGCACAAAAAAAAGAATATATAAAGTGTGAAGTAATAAAAATTTTAAAAAATCATTTAGATTTATATCTTCATTGTTTTTTTCATTGTATGTAAGAAAAGAGGCGTTTTTATTCTTCAAATTATAATAAATAAGAAATACAATATGTTTATTTATTTGAAGTAAATGATAAAACTGGACATATTAAAAGTGAATAATAAAATTAGCTAAGTTAATTTTTATATTATTCTTTCATATATTATATCTATCTTCAAGAATTTTATAAATAAAATTTTATTAAATTAATATATGTGCTTTTATATTGAAAGTTAATTTATCCAAATAATGTTTCGACTATATTTGTTAAGAATATATAAGTAATTTTAACTAAGAAAATTTATTTTTGTGATAAAAAACTTTTTTTGTATATAGAAAATATGATATACATCTTGATTTTATTTGTAATTTTTTATATCAATTTGCATTTGAATAAAAAAAAATTAAGGTAATTTAAAATATTTGTTCCCACTAATCATAACTCTTGGATCCGTCCTTTAGTAAAGACAAAAGTGATTTTTTTGTTGTGGGTACTGAACAAAAAGGAAATGGTGATGATGATGATGATGATAATGCAGATGATGGATTTGATATGGGTGAAGGACTAATTGGTTTTCAAAATATATTGCGAGATATGATTCTTGGTGTAAAGGTTAAGGTCTTGAAAGTCACTACATTAGGAAAAGTAGATTGAGATTTCATATCTAAAGTGATTGAGCAAATAATAGATGAAGAAGATAAAGAAAAAGCTGCTGACGTAAAAAGTATAAAAGTGGATAAAATTAAGAGCAAAAATGACCAAGTGAGTGTTAGGCAAAAAGCCCCAATCCCATCAAACATCCAAGCCAGCATAAGTAAAATTGAATAATTAATCAATGATACAAGAAATAATAATTTAATATGGTTCGATCCAACTGACCTATGTCTACGGATGAGAAACAAGATTAATTAGTTATAGAGAATTATAAACATACAAATCATATCAACCTCACTCAACAATTAATACTCATAAGACTTTTTCAATCTCTCATAGTCTTATGAAGTATTCTTAACTCAAACAAACATATATCCTTGTACACCCATGCACCATACCTATGTGAACCCTCTCAATCTCCTCTGGTCCACTCACATGCACCATACTTACGTGGACCATT
Source organism: Durio zibethinus (assembly GCF_047325235.1). NCBI lineage: Eukaryota > Viridiplantae > Streptophyta > Magnoliopsida > Malvales > Malvaceae > Durio > Durio zibethinus. Next base: position 9,389,010 of record NC_143162.1, on the reverse strand, counting down.
TCATTTTTTTCTAGTCCACTCAAACATACAAACATATACACCCATAAGATATAAATCTCTAGTATTTTATAGGATGTCTATCTTATAAAACTCTACAACACTTTTATATATTTTTTTCATACCTAACCCTGTAGATACTCCATTTATTTATAAGTTTATAAACTTGCCTATTAAGAATCTCTTTCCTCTTAGAATTCTTCTTCTATAAGACAAACTTACACTTTAAGAGTCTTTTTTTTTCTTAAAATTCTTATTCTACAAGTCTTTTTGTCTATCAAGTAATATCTAACTAATCCTAAATAAATCTGTTATGAGATTTGAGTCATTGTTCCTAATAAAGAGAGATCATATTGAGATGGATACTGATAATGGAGTTATTGATAGTGATAAACCAAGTGAAATTGTGGTTAAAGTTGTTGTCAGTGGTATTGTACAAAAACTTTTTGGCAATATGCCCATAACAGAATCACTTAGAATCCCTGCTAAGCTAATGAAAAAAGGGTATCTAACATTTTCATTTTTTATAGAAAAAGACATAAACCAACTTGATTCAAGTCTCAAGATAAGGGGTTCAATGGACAGAAAAGTAAAAGTTCAAGGTCAACACAACATAGATAACATAATGTTTGATCTTGCTAAATCTATTGGTAGATACCTTTGAAGGTTGGTTCAATATATTAAATAAATATTGATGAATAATATTAGTAGAATGAGTTTTATAAACCTTTTCCTATTTAAGTTTTAATTGTAAAATGCTTGGCTTGCTAATTGGTTTCAACTATGCAGGTGCTCAAATATGTTGGTGAATTAATAAATCTCACTTTCAAACAGCTCAAGATCATTAACCTCTATCTAGATTAACAACTTTCCATCACATTAAGACTGCAAGATCACTAGATCCTTTAAACGGTGATTTGCAACACCATCGTTCATTTTATTAATTATTTGATGAAATGAACATTTGCTCTTTTTTTCTCTATTTAGGGTACTTTCTATCATCTTTTGCTCTATCTATTTTGCAATGATGGTTATGCTTGTATGTCATAAAATTATTGTTTTTACAATATTTTTTTCTGATTGATTAGGATTATATATTGGTGCACATGGGCTTTACACTAAAATAAAATAGCTTTGGGAAATGTAACCACGAAGGGCTATTCTTTACTTTAGTCTAAGAATGAAATTAAGCCTCTAAATCAAACAATTGATCAACCGTTATGCAAATTAATACAAAAACAATCGAAATTGGAAAATCAAAGTAAAAAACTCAATCTATGCATAGCACATTTAGCTTGTATTGAACTCAAAGCCCTATTTCAAGAAAACTCATCTTCATTAACAAACTTATTCACAAAATCCTAATTCCCAAATCACTCAAAAAACCACCAAAATTCAATCAAACTATGAATACAAACATCAGTAAAGCACATTCAACAAAACATCAGAATAGACAAAATAGACAATTAAACTACCTAAAAAAGGAAATAAATAGTACCCTAATTGGAAAACAAGCTTACCAATATTCCTGGATCAAATAATCATACCTAAATGTGAAAACCCACATGACCATTCTCTGGATAAATCAATCATCCTAATTTCCCTAAAATTAATCCAACAACATCAAACAAAATAAGAAAAATTCCCAAAATCCTTAATCTACAAAATAACAAAAACCATATGATACCTTTACCTCCCAAGCTCCTCCGATGGATCATGTGGCATTGTGAAACCACCTAAGAAGGCTCCACCATCTCTTAGGTCTGACTTATGCACCTAGCTTTCTTGTGACCTGTAAAAAAAAAATAATTTTCAATGAATAACAAAAAAATAAATTTTTATTTTCAAAAAAATTAAGCGGTGGAGTTAGCATTTAGAAAGACTAACTATAGTATCTAACGTCATTAGCAATGGTTAACGGGATAATTGACACAACGACAATAGCAAGAGGGGTGCAATGAATTGATTGTACAGGATCACTTCCATCTGATTTCGATTTCACAAATTTATGAGAAAAAAATGAGGAAAAATGAGAGAAATGAAGATGAGTGAGCGTAAGAATGGGAGGATGGAATTGGGAAAGGGCGAAAGTAAGGCTATTGAAGGTGAATAAGAAAAAAAAAATAGATCAAAATTTCTTGTAGACAAATGTTCATCAGGTGGTACACATGGCCTTCATGCATACATAGGGATAGTATATATGGCTTTCATGCACGAACAACCTGTGTAAAATTCATACATAAATAGTCTAATATAAAACTATTACAAAGGAAAAAAAAAGTTAAGAAGCCAATTGTTATCACTAGGATCCTTAAGGGATCCTTTTTATATAGGGTAGTATTGATATAGTATTTTTGTCAAATACAAACTATAATTAAATTGTCTTTTATTAGACATTTCAATCTTTATAGTTTTCAACTTTTTTTTTAACTTTAAAAAATTGAAAAAAGAAGGTAGAATTAATTCCTTAATGGAGAAAAAGTGAACAAATGGTTTAGTAGCTTAATATGTTCAACTAAAATATTATATATCATAAAAAAAGTTTTTAATTAATTAATGATTTGAAGAAAATGGTTAGTAAATCTTATCTGACTTTTTATTTCTTAATTTGTACTATAATAGACCTGTTATTCTTATCCTTAATTTTAATTTTAATTCAATTGATTATGTTACATGACAGAGATTACTATATTACTAAAGTTTGATTAAAGTTTAAGATTCAACTTTATTTAGATACTATTAAGGCATCCATACTAGATTTTTTTTTTTTGTGAAATTTTGCATGAAGAATCATCTTATACATATAGATGCAAGGCATTTATGATAATTTTTTATGCAAAATTCTTGAGAGGTTTGAATCTTTTTACTGCAACCACTTCTTACCACAGTATGAAAGATTTCAAAATGTTGATAAACTAAAGCCATATATTCATATATTAGCATCTAAATAAATGTTTTCATGATCAGTTATTTGAGATGATCATAGTTCAAACGGGTGTAGCAACCACTTTGGAAATATTTGTAAAAGCTTCAACATCAATGACTTTGGTTTATATATATGCTTTAACATACTCTATTTATCTAAAAAGAAAGCATATGATATATCAACTTTAGAATCCTTTTTTTTTTAATTAAGGTTATAACTTAAAAATAAATGAATGAGTTGTAAGTGCAGAAATTTAATTTTCATATTTATTGGGATATCACTTTTTAAAAGTCATAGTATAAATCAATTAGGATAAACCCTAAATTTGACCCTTAGCATTTTAATTATAATTTTTTTGTTTTTAATTTCTTTTCTATTAATAAATGAATGAATTTGCAAACCTTACTAATTTGTTTAAAATTAATTAGAATAAAAAGTAGTAGAACTGTAGAAGTTAAAATAATTAGATAAAGTTTATCGATATCAAATTAATGTGTACTAGAGCTTTCAAAAAATCATTGTTATACCTTACATAATCATAGTGAAAATCCATATTTAATGAAGGCTATTCAAACCAAATTAGAAAGAAAAAAGCTATTATTAAAGGAACTTTCTTTTGACCATTCTTGAACATATCTATTCTTAGAATAGAAAAAAAGTACTATAACAATAAAATTTATTGTTACTATAACTAGGAAAGCGATTTTCTTTTGTTTTATATAGATTCTATTCCAACGAAGGGTGAGAACATAACAAACTTATGGCACATGTAAATTTGCATATATAATCCACTTTTAACAATTTTAAAGTTAGATTTGTATTTTTTTTAATAAGTAATGAATTCATTATCCAAAAAATTGTAATCACTACTACTAAGTAACAAGTACAACAATATCTAACTTGTTAAAGGTATTTTGGGTCTAAAAGGTAAATTGGTCTTTTCTCTCATTAGAGACTATGAGTAGATAGATTGGGATATTTTTGACTTTGAAGTTGACCTGACATGTAGGTCATAACGTCTAGATTAGGGGATCTATCGCTAGACATTGACTTAAGGAGTCACCACCAATCTTTTTTATCTAGGTGCGGTTGGCCACCTAAGGAATCTATCCTTTTAAGGAACACCTAAGCTTAAGGGTCCCCAAAAGAATAGGTTCAGGTCTACTAACCAGAATAGGGTTCGAAAGTACGGTTACGTGTGAGGAAGGTTATAGCACCCTCACAACGCCCATCAAAAGATGGTACCAACTTAATTTTGTATTATCCAATAAGCCTTAAAAATTTATCAAGTAATTAATTATTAGAAATTATTCTCAATTGACTCTAATACTTTTAGCAAAAAATTGAAAAAATTTCCTCACCTCAAGAGTATGCAAAGAGACTATTGTTTCACTTGCAGAGGCTCCATCGTTAGATTATTTAACATTAAAAAAAATTCAAGAAAACAAAAGGGAAAAAATTAAAACAAAAAAAAGAAAAAAAACGATTCACCTTTAGGTATAAACCTTTTCCTCTTAAAAAAAAACTCATTGCTTTCGTACAAAGAAAATTGATACTTTCAATTTTTTCACAAAAAAACCTTTTTTAAAAAAAAATTATTTTCAAAAAAAATTGATACTTTCAACTTTTCCTCGAAAATATTTTTTAAAAAACTTATTTTTAAGAAAAATTGATACTTTCAACTTTTCCTTAAAAATATTTTTTTGAAGACTTATTTTCAAGAAAAATTGATACTTTCAACTTTTTCTTAAAAATATATTTTTTGAAATTTTATTTAAAGAAAATAAAAAAATAAAAAATAAAAAAAAGATAAAATAAAATAAAAAATACTAAACAATTCTAATCTAATAAATAATAATAATAATAATAATAATAATAACAATAATAATAAATAAATAAATAAAAATGAAAAAAAAACCTTGGAATGGTTCGGCTTAGCGGCTCGGCTCGACTGGCTTGAGGAAGAAATGGTGGCTCGAAGACGTGGCTCGGGGGCATCGACTCGGCTCCAGGGGTTGGTTAGCATTCGGGTCAACGCTCGGGTCGGGTCGTCTGATTTCAAAACGCTCGGATCTTCTGGGAACAGTAACACCAAAACGACGTCGTTTTCAGCGAGTATAAAAGGCTATAACCTCTGTTTTTCAGCAGATCTCTACTTCTCTCTCTCTCTTCCCTTCTTTTCCTCATCCCTCTCTTTAAACAAATGAAGAACTCCGATTGAATCTCGTTGAATTCTAGAAAATGTCACCAAAATTTGGGTTTTTTATCGAAAAGTTGGTCGATTTCTGAAAATAGTCGTCGAAAACTGGGTAGCTAGTCGAAAAGTTAATCGGTGTCGAAAAATTTATTGAAAAATTCAAACTTCGTCAAAAAATTCAACTGGAATCTGAAAATTTTTTAAAAATTTTCAAAAACAATTCACCTAAAATTCTCCAAAAAATCTTGAAATTGCTTCTAACATTTCTAAACGGCTTTTTCCTTTCTCTTTTCGCTCTCTCTCTGTCAGTGTCTTTTTTGTTCTATTTCAGTACCTATTTATAGGGATTGATCAGAGGAGTTTCTGATCAATCTCAATTCCCTCTGGGATTTGGATTCAATCTTTGAATCCAATCCCAACTCTACCAGCCCCAAATTCATGCCAGAATCTTAGTTGTTCCTAATCCTAATCCCAATCGGGTAATCAGAAAAAGAAAAAAAATAAAAAATAAAGATAATATATTAATAGATAAAAATATTAATAGATAAATAATAATAAAGTATATATATCAATAGATAAATAATAAATAAATAAAATATATTAATAAATAGTAATAATAAATAAATAAATAAATAAAATTTAAAAAATAAAAACATAAGATACAAAATAAAAAATAAAATGGGCCTACCTATTTGGATCAGGCCCAATTGATCCGAGCCTTGACCAAATTGGGTGTCTACAGCTACCCCTTTTTACACATTTTTTGTGAAACAAGAACTGTGCAAAGACGTAGACACCCATTCAAGACTCAACTTGACATTTTTTTTTTGTTAAAATTTTGATTAAGGCTCCTCTAAGTAGAGGCTCAACAACTTTAAAAATAAGCAAAGCTCCTCTAAACAGAGGCTCGACGACTTTGAAAACAAGCAAAGCTCTTCCAAGCAGAGGCTTAACAACTTTTAAAAATAAAAGGCTCCTCTAATCAAAGTTTCAATGACTTTTGGAAAGTAAATTGCTCCTCTGAACAGAGGCTCAATGATTTTTGAAAAATAAACTGCTCATTTAATCAGAGGCATCACAATTTTGAAAAATAAATTGCTCCTCTAAACTGAGGTATCACAACTTCGAAAAATAAATTGCTCCTTAACAACCATGTCCAAAGGAGTTGAAAATCATGTTTGAAGGAATTTCAGGAGATTATGCCCAAAGGTCTTACAAATCAATCCTGATACCGAGAGACATCCTATTTCAAGGATTAGAAACTTACCTGACAAGCTTTTTTTCAAATTTGAAAATATTTTCACATCTATCTTCTCTATGTGGGATGTTGGAATACCCATGCTTTTTGAATTTATGCACTATATTTTCTTGAATGTAGTATATGTTATGCAATGCATGTGAAATTCAATGCATGCTATGCAAATATTGGCTAATTAACTCCTATTCAATTGTGATACTCAAGTTTCTCAAGCTCTTTTCTTGGGCATCAAACCCTTTGTTCTTCAAAGACTAAGTCACACTACTCTTTTAAGATCGAGCCAGTGTAGCTCTCAATCATCTCTTCCACTCAATTCTCACATTCTTCCTATAAGAAATCTCTTTCCAAATTCAATGTCTTTATCAGGAACTGAACATCTCGATTCTGCCTTTATCACTCTTGATTTCTTCAATGTAATGTAAAAATCTTTCATGCCATTATTCATTTATCAATCAGTATTTCAAACTCAAAAAGTAAGAATGCATTTTCACATTTATTCCATTGTAGGATATTAAGAAGAAAAGAATAAAAATGGTTGGGAAACAGTTAACAGAAGAGACACACAAAGAGTCAAATAGAATATCTTTTATTAGCAAAATGTTGGCAAACTTTGGCCAAGAAAAAATTACATAGATAAGTATGGGGAGACAAAACCCAAAAAATGAACAATCGGACAATTATGATAATACATCTCAAGGTTTTTCTGAAAACCTAACCATCTGATGCACTTAACAACTTAGAGCTCCTACGAATTTACTAGTCTTCATGCTAACGAATTTTTAAATTTGATGTTGTATTCTCCTTATCTAAACTGTCTTTTTAGGTTTTTAGGTTAAATAAACCCCCTATGACTCAAACTGCCCTTTTAGGGTTTTCGCCCTGAGTCTTCTTTTTTCATTCACTTTTTTTCTTTTTTTCTTTTCATTTTTTTTATTTTTTTTCATTTTGTTTCATTTTTTCATTTCATTTTTTCTCTTTTTTTTTCAAGCATAATATTTCTTCACAGCATCAGAATTTATAGAATGGGGTAAATCAATTCCATCCATTTAATTAGTATTAATGCTCCACCTGAGAAAACCTGTTTCACCACATACGACCCTTTCTAATTCAGAGTTTATTTTCCTCTATTATCATGCTGGATTGAAAGGATTCTCTTCAAGACCAACTCTCATTCTTGAAAGCAACGAGGTCGAATCTTTTTATCATGAGCCCTCATCATTCTTCTTTGATATAGCTGACCATGGCACAATATAGTCAATCTCTTTTCTTCTATGAAATTTAACTGTTCATAGTGTTCTCAAATCTATTCAGCTTCTTCTAACTCAACTTCTTTTAGAACCATCAAGGATGAGATCTCTACTTTCATTGGTAGTACAACTTTCATCCCATAAATAAAAAAAATGAGATTATCCCAGTAAAGGTGTGCACTGACGTTCGATATACATGCAGTGCTATGGTAACTTTTCATGCCAATCTTTATAAGTCTCAGTCATCTTCTCAAGAATTCTTTTTATGTTCTTGTTGGTTACCTCCATTGTTCCATTCATTTTCGGACAGTATGGTGCCAAGTTATAATGCTTGATCTTATATTGAGCATATATTTCTTGCATCATTTTACTATTTAGATTCTTAGTATTATTTGAAATAATTTTCTCTGAAAGTCCATATCTATAATAATCTCTCTCTTTATAAACTTATAAACCACAGATCATGTTACATTTGTATATGATGCTGCCTCTACCCATTTTGTGAAGTAATCTATCATTATAAAAATAAATCTATGCCCGATAGAAACCTTTAGGGTGATAGGACCAATGACATCTATGCCTCACATTGAGAATGGCCAAGTTGGTGCTATAACATGTAAAGCAGATGACAGAGCATGGATCTTATCAGCATATATCTGGCATTTATGGCACTTATGAGCATAATCAATGCAATCACTCTCCATTATCAACCAGTAGTATTCTGCTCTTATGATCTGTCTCACCATCATATGTCCACTGACATGTGCCTCACATATTTCATCATGTATCTCTTCAATGATTTTTCTTGCTTCAGCCTTACTTACACATCTTAGTAATACTCGATCAAAGTGTTTTTTGTACAGAACACCCCCATCCAGAAAAAAGCTCATAGTCAATTTTCAAATGACCCTTTTATCATTTTTTGTTACTTGAACTGGGTATTGCTGATCTTTAATATACTGTAAGATATCATAATACCAGGGCTTCCCATCTTTCTTATCTTCTACATTGGAGCAATGAGCTGGCATATCTTTAACATCTAGCCTGATGGGCTGAATGTCAGTATTGTCATTAATTTGAATCATTACAGCCAGAATAGCCAATGCATTGACAATCAGATTCTCTTCTCGAGGTAAATGATCAAATTGGATATCTTCAAATTACTTTATCAACTCTAAAATATACTTATGATATAGAAGGAGTTTTGAATCTTTCGTCTCCCATTCCTCTTTCAACTGATATATAACTAGAGCTGAGTCCCTAAACACTTTTAATGCTTTCACTTTTCTATCTATAGCAGCTTGTAAACCCATGACACATGCTTCATATTCAGTAATGTTATTTGTGTAATTAAAATTTAACCTTGCTGTTACAGGGTAGTATTATTTTTCTGGAGATATCAAAATTACCCCAATTCCATGTCCCAAGGTATTGGTAGTTCTATCAAAATACATTCTCCAACACTTTTCTTCATGCTTCCTTTTTTTCAGTTAGGAAATGGTCATTAAATCTTTATCAGGGAATTTTAACCTCATTGGTTCATATTCTTTAGTAGCACGATCTACAAGGAACTTTACTATAGCGCCCTCTTTATTGCCTTTTAGCTTACATATATAATATCATATTTTGAGAGCATTACTTGCCATATAGCAATTTTTTCAGACAAAAAAGACTTCTCGAAGATGTATTTAATTGGATCCAATTTTGCTATGAGCCATATGGTATGGTAAAGCATATACTATCTAAGTCTTTTAGTAGTCCACGCTAATGCATAACATATTTTCTCCAATGAGGAATACTTGGATTCATATTCTGTGAACTTTTTACTCAGATAGTAAATAGTTTTCTCCTTTAGGCTAGACTCATCTTGTTGCCCTAGCACACATCTTATTAAATTTTCACACACTGTCAAGTATAGAATTAAAGGTTTCCCTGGAACAGATGGCACCAACACTGGAGGGTTTGACAAGTATTGCTTAATTTTATCAAAAGTCACTTGACATTTCTCATCCCATTTTTCAGGATTATTCTTACGGAGAAGTTTAAATATGGGATCATATTTGTAGGTAAGCTGAGAAATAAATCGAAAAATTTAATTCAATCTTATCAAAAAATCTCAAACTTCCTTTGGTGTACTCAGAGGTGACAAATTTTGAATGACCCGTATCTTGTCTGGATCGACTTCAATTCCTCTTTCACTGACCACAAAGCCTAGTAACTTCCTTGACTTTACCCCAAATGTGCAATTGGCTAAATTTACCTTGAGTTGGAACCTTCTCAATCTCTCAAATAATTTTTTGAGGCTAGTAACATGATCTTCATTCTCATAAGATTTTACAATCATATCGTCTACATACACTTCAATCTCTTTGTGCATCATATCATGGAAGAGTGTTACTATGGCCTTTTGATATGTTACCCCAGCATTCTTTAACCCAAAAGGCATGACTTTATAACAAAAGGTTCCTCACATAGTCACGAAAGTGGTCTTTTTCATATCTTCTGCAATCATTTTTATCTGATTATACCCTGAGAAACCATCCATAAAAGAGAAAATTGAATGCCTAGCCGTGTTATCTACCAATGTGTCAATATGAGGTAAAAGAAAGTTATCCTTTGGACTAGCCTTATTTAAATCATGATAGTCTACACACATTCATACTTTTTTATCTTTTTAAGAATCGGTACTATATCGATTACCTATTTTGGATACTTAGCCACTTGTAGAAAACCTGCATCAAACTATTTTTTTACCTCTTCTTTGATATTTAGTAGCATTTCAAGCTTCATTTGCCTTAGTTTTTGCTGAATCAGCTTACATTCTGGCTTTAGGGATAATCTGTGCTCTACTATCTCTGTGCTCAGCCTTGGCATATCCTGGTAAGACTAAGCAAACACATCTATGAATTCTTGAAGTAAATTTGCCAAACGTTGCCTATCTCTTGATGAAAGTAAAGTGCCAATTCTGACATCTTTCTTATTCTCTTTATTTTTTCGATTCACTAAGTCAAGTATCTCCTGATGAGGCTTATTTGGTTTATTTTTTTATTCAATCAATCTCATTAGGTTCGAAGGCATAACATATTCCTCAGAATTCTCTTCATTGTCAAGTTCATCAGTGTTAATTGAATTCTCAAAACTAATCTCTTGATTGTTATCATAATTATCTTCATGTTTATTTAAAGACCCGAAATTGAATAAAATGGGATATGTTGAAAAGATGTGTTTGAAAAAATGGCAATAATGAAGACACAAAAAAAATGAATGAAAATGCATCTTTCTTAATCTTTATTAGAATAATAAAAGACAAATGGCTCAAACAAGAAAGATCACCCTAATGCCTTGGACAATAGCTATTGGGATGTTACAATTACATTAAATTAGTTTCAAAGGTCAAAGGCACTTCAATGGCACTCTAATTGTTTAGCCCATAATCTGACAGACAAAGGTGGACCCACCTCTCTTGATTAAACCTCACTTCATCTTCAATAGCATGAATGGTTAACTGAGCAAAAGCTCTTTCCATGTTTTTTCTTATATCTGGGTACATAAATCCTTCTAGTTTGAAAGTCTTATACAGGTGTGGAATAACCATTAGTCTTACTATTTTACCTGCTGGCCTTCTCTTGATCTCTCATTCTGCTACTTCATAGCCTAAGCCAACCTTTCACTATTGTCTACCACTGTTGGAGGTTTCTTTATTCTTTGTAAGTTCTTACCCAGCCCTAGTCCTGGATACCAACTCTTATTGATGACTTGGCTCATCACTATTCTTGAAAAAAGCTCATTTTTAAGTCCTTCACCTACAGAATTAACTAATTCAAAAGATCGATAGGAGCATTTTACTATTTTTTTGTAGCCTTTACATATGAAGCATTCAACGGTTGGGTCACTAGCATGTCTTCTTTTCTAACTACCACTACCAATTGACCTTCTACATTAAACTTGATCTTTTGTGTAAGGTAGAGGGCACAATACCTACCATGTGAATCCATGGCCTTCCAGTAGACAGTTGTAGGATGAAGAGATATCTATCACTTGAAACTTCACATTAAAAGTGCACGACCCAATTTGTAAGGGCATTTCGATATCTCTCAAGACTTCTCTTCTGATCCCATCAAAAGTTCTCATAATCATCTGATTGTCTTTCATATGAGAGTAGTCAATAGGTAACCTTGCCAAAGTTGACAGGCATGACGTTGATAGTGGATCCATTATCAATAAGGACCTTGGCTATGATATGGCTCTTGCATTTGATTGTGATATGCAAAGCCTTAGTATTTCTCTTTTTTTCCTAGGGAATCTCATCATTGTTGAATGAAATGTAATTCGGCATAACTAGATTTCCAGCCAGGTGATTTACATATTCAATAGATACATTATGTGCCACATATGCCTGGTTCAATACTTTCAGTAGGGCATTTCGGTGTGGCTTCAAATTTAATAGTAGTGATAGTAATGAGATCTGTGCTAGTGTTTTGTTCAACTGTTTAATAACTAAATACTCACTATGTTTTATCAACTTCAAGAATTCACAAGCTTCTTTTTTTGACACCAGCTTCGGGCAATCTTTTTTAGGTTCTATTTCAGGATTATTTCATCCTTCTCCTTCCTTGGCTTTCTCTCTTCTAGCCTTCTATAATATTTTTGGAGTGTAACACCTTCTACTTCGGGTAATGCCTCCTACACTAGTTATATTGGAGCCGTCAGCTTTAGAGACATCCCCTTCTTGCCCCTGAACTACTGTATCACAACCATATTTCTAAGGTACATCTTTATCATCCTTATATGGAAAGAGAGTCAAAACTTTAAAAGTTATCAGCTTGAGAATGAGTTTGTCTATGATTGACTTTGGCTTGTTCCCATAATGAATTGTCACCAACTTTGAAAATAGCTTTGCAGGCTTATTAGTCATGGACACTTTAACATTTTTTAAGTCTTCTGCTTTTTCGTAGACCTCCATTTGGTATGAATCCAAAAGCTTTTATACCTCTTGATGAAACTGCTCACAAGTTTCGATAAAGTGAACCATTCCCTATTATGATATTTACAACTAGTGTCGGCTATATATATTCCATGATAGCTATGTGGACTCACTGGTTGTATCATGTCAGCTTTTCATAAAATATCAAATAGTTGACTAAGAGGTGTCTTAATATTTGCCATTTTTTTTTCAAATGACACTCTTGTTCTTCACTCAAAGCATTCATATTATGATTAGGCAAAAGATTACCACTAACATTTGGTGTAGTCACCCTTCTTGTATCAAAACTAATCATTTCATCTTTAATCAACCGTTGCACTTTGTGTTTTAAGACAGTGTAATTTTCAGTGGAATGACCAATAATCTCACAGTGATAGTCACAATGGGCTGTGGGATTATACCACTTAGGGTGAGGTAGCTTGAAGGACTCTAATTTACTAGGAACAATCAGATGACTGTTATAAAGCTCACGATATAATTCTATATAGGTCATTAGGATTGGGTCAAATACAAGTTTTTCGTAAGTAGCTTGTTGCTCCCATGAACCACCCATTGGGCTAGCTGGACGAGTTTGAGGTCTTGAGGTAGGCTGAGTGCTAGGACTATATGTGGTATTTTGAGGCCTAAGAGGAGATTGATATGTTTAGGGATAAGATGACTGTATAAATGGTTGGTATAGCTAAAGGGAATTGTTATTTACAATAAGGTAATATGAAAGGTATCTTTATGGTGAGTAGGGTTGATAACCCCCAAATTACTGTCTATCAAAGCTCACAGCCTGAGTTTTAGTCTCTTTCTTCTTTGGGACTCTTTTATTGGATGCTTCACTTCCTTCTAACTTGTCATTCTTGATGGTACTCTCGATAATTTCTTTTGAAATTATCATATCAGTAAAATTTTTAATTGCATTCCCTATCATCTTCTCATAATAGAGAGATTTCAAAGTGCTAACAAATAGCACTATAGTTTCTTTTTCAGTCAGAAGAGATTGTACTTGAAAAGTTACATCTTTTCATCTTTGGGTGTATTCTTTAAAAGACTCATTTACCTTTTTCTTCAGGTTCTGTAAAGATAAATGATCAGAAGCCAGATCGATAATATGTCGATATTGACTGATGAAGTCATGAACCATATCGCTCCAAGAATGAATGCAGATTCTGTCCAACTGGACATATCACATGGCAGTAGAGCCTATAAGGCTATCTTGAAAATATGCATTAATAGTTTTTCATTATGGGCATGGGCTACCATCTTTCGGTAATACATGGTGATATGAGTTTTAGGGTATTTTGTACCATCATATTTTTTAAATTCTGGTACTTTAAACTTTGGTGGAATGACTACATCTGGGTCTAAGCATAGCCTAGCAGAATTGACAGAACCATAAAATCCAATCCTTTCTATGACCTGTAATCTTTGTTCAAGCATACTAATCTTTGAATCTTTCTGAGATTCCACTACCTTTGCTTTTTCTTTCTCTTTATTTTTCAAGTCATCTAGATCAGAAATCGATTCTACTACCTTTTTAGTAAAGACAGGATTTACATAGCTATGGTAATGTCCTGGATTGGAGGCTGATAGCATTCTAGGATATGTAGGATATACGAAGTGTTGTGGTGGAACCTCTTGTGTAGACTGGGTTTGAGGTGGACCAAAACCTGGATGATACAAGAGGGGCCTTGTTGGCTTGTGTTTTTTTCTATTTTTTTTCTCTTGTTCAACTTATTGAGAGCATCTAGAATCTTGCTCAACTCATTCTCAATCTTTTCTTGTGCTTTTTTCAACTTTTCAAATCTATGAGAATTTTCTTGCTCTATCTGTCTGGTTCTGGCTCTTGTATTATATTGATGGACAGGGTTCTCGCTAGATGGAGCTATCCTTGACCTTGAATATCATATTTTAAAATTAACAAATTTATATGACTATCTCATGGTTACTTTGTAAAGTGTAATGCGTGAGAATGCAATGAATGAAAATGCATGTATGCAAATAACATTTGCCTTAAAACGGTATTTAACTAAAAGATTTCATTTATTCCAAAAAACTTTTATTTACATTGAGTTTATCATCCTAGAATTATAACCATAAAATTGCTTTATCTTTTCATACTGGGCCTTGGCTTCTTCAATAAAGTTTAATAGACGCTGCCCATGCTCTTCTACTGGGGTCACGACTTGTTTCAATACCTCTGCCTCTTCCACCACCTCTCTTGCCTTGCATACCTCTTCACAAATTTGGGTCGTTAGGTGCTCAATGTATTTATGTCTTCCTAAGTTCTCTCTTTTACCATATCAGACTTGGTATGATAACTTTTTATGCTCTATAACCAATGCAGCAATATGGTCTTCTTGTTTATTCAACTTTTATCTCAGCCTGTTTAGATAACTATTTAGCATGTTATTCTTTGTCTGTACTTGGATACTTTCTTCTTCCAATTCAGCATATTCTTATTTTTATCTTGCATTCTCTTCAGTCAGCTCAACAATAGTTATCTCTTTGGCCCTTTCTCTCACACATAACCTTTTATGTTCTTGGTGTAGCTCTGCTAAATCTTCAACAGCTATATCACATTTTTTCGTAATCTTGTAAACTCTGGTTTCATGACTTTCAGCTCTATCTTTCTACTGGTCTTTTTCTTTTCGAAGCTTTTGGATTTTTTGCTTTATCTTATCCTTTTCAGACTTAAATTTTTTTATTGCAAGCTCTAATTCTGATGGTGTCTCTTCAAGCTTTCCTCCTATTAGCGGTTGAAAGCTTTCATAAGTGAATACCATTTTTTGTCTTCGCTTTGCTCTCTAAAGTAAATACCCTAGAGTGACTTTATCAGTAAATGGTCCAAGACTCACTCTCCGAGGATTTTTTCATGCTTCAATCATCTCATTCATCCTCTAAAATGCTTTTGGCTCATTGTAAGAGAAATTTAACTGATGAAGCCCATGTATCATAGGAATGAACTATTCTACCCCAAATTGCCTTCTCACTAGGAGTGGTGCATAATTTGCCATTCCTCATAAACCCAAAAGTGAGACCACTGTATTATCCCCACACTGATACAACATAGGTTCACGATTCATCCACGAGGCCAACCATCTTACTTCGACACTGGTCAATTTTTGTAGGAAAGTTATCCATTCCTTTTTAGACTTTTGTTCTGACCACCCACTTTCATAGAATTCTTTGGTCGGAGCTCGATTGCGGACATAAAGCTTCAAGAAAGCACTTTTTCTCCATTCAAAATAGCTTTTCATCCATAAGTATAATAACTGCATGTAGCCTATAAAGTGCCCTCCATTCCGACGACAGTAACTCAAAAATCTGATAGCCTCTGCTAATATTACCATTGAAGGATTACAACCATTGATCACACTCTTGAAAAAGTCAACCATTGCTATTTCAATGTAACCCAAAACCTTCAAAAAAATCACCATTCCGTATATGGCTAAAGCAAATATATCTAACCCCTGTTCTTCGTTGGCATGTTGCACTAAAAACTCATGAAATAACTTCCAAGGTAGGCAAACCTGTTCTTGTTTCTTCTTTGCATGAGAATCCATAACTTCTTTGTCTATCCCCATGAGATGAGCCAAACTCTTACGAAATTTTGACTTGTGTTTTTTGACATATACCTTATCAGGAGCCTTGAGGTGTAAACTTAATAAAATCGAATATTCTTCGATGGTTGGTGTCATATCAACTTTATTGAAGATGGAACACTTGTATGCAGGATCCCAAAATTATGCTGCAGCTCTGATTAGTTGATCTCGACAACTATTGCAAGAAGGTGTGCTATATACCTGTGTCTCTGACAAAACTGCTCTTATCTTGACGGATTCATCTTCTTCCATATATCAACCAAATCCTCTAAATTATTTTGTTTGAGGAGGATAGATATTTTTTGAGACAAAGTAGAATCATATCCGATTGGTAAACAATTTTTTATTTTTAATTAAATCTTTTCTGACTGAACCCTTACTTCGTTGGGTGACTCACAAGGTGCTAATATAGAGGAAGAACAAACTAGTTGTTCTGTGGAGTCCATGAAAAATTTTTGTTGAAAATTGTTTTTCAAGTAAATGTTCTTTATGCAACTTTATGATATGAGCATGAACCAATGCAAAAGAATGAGAAAAAAGGTTAGTATGCCCAGAAAAAAAGAAATAAATAAATAACTAAGTAAATTAAAACATCACACAGAATAAGAGGAATGAACCCTATGCTTTTGGTTAATTCTAAAATGGAAGAATGATGGCTCTATCTATAGGTTAGGCACTCTTAAGGTTCGCTATATGTGGTTTGAGGTTAAAGTCTATAGGTTCCCAAATTGCTCCTTACATCATTGTCCATCACAGACTAGTAAGGCATTTTAATTCTCACCCATTACAGGCTACAAGCGAAAAAGGTTCAATTTGAGTGGGAGTATTTCGCTAGTCACTGCGAAGGCATTAAACCTCACGAAAGTAATAAGTACTTTACTCCCTCTTAGAGGGACGAAGCTCGGGTAGAGAGCTCATGTTATGCATATGCATATGAATGACATAATTAATAAAATAAATAAACATGGATGAATAAAAAAATCTATACAAAAGGTTCAATTTTATTAGGCTTTTAGATAACACAAATTTATTTGCTGGCCTGACTTTCAGACATCCCCAACGGAGTCGCCAAACTGTCATAACGTCTAGATCAGGGGATCTATTGCTAGACATTGACTTAAGGAGTCGCCACTAATCTTTTTTATCTAGGTACGATTGGCCACCTAAGGAATCTATCATTTCAAGGAACACCTAAGCTTAAGGGTCCTAAAAGAATAGGTTCAGATCTACTAACCAGAATAGGATTCGAGAGTACGATTACGTGTGAGAAAGGTTATAGCACCCTCACAACTCCCATCGAAAGATGGTACCAGCTTAATTTTGTATTATCCAATAAGCCTTAAAAATTTACCAAGTAATTAATTATTGAAAATTATTCTCAATTCACTCTAATACTTTTAGCTAAAAATTAAGAAAATTTCCTCACCTCAAGAGTATGCAAAGAGACTACTGTTTTACTTGCAGAGGCTCCATCGTCGGATTATTTAACATTAAAGAAAATTCAAGAAACAAAAGGGAAAAGAAATAAAACGAAAAAAAGAAAAAAAATGATTCAGCTTTAGGTATAAACCTTTTCCTCTTAAAAAAAACTCATTGCTTTCGTACAAGGAAAATTGATACTTTCAACGTTTCCCCAAAAAAAAAACTTTTTTTAAAAAAAATTATTTTCAAAGAAAATTGATACTTTTAACTTTTCATCGAAAATATTTTTTAGAAAACTTATTTTTAAGAAAAAATGATACTTTCAACTTTTCCTTAAAAATATATTTTTTGGAATTTTATTTAAAGAAAATAAAAAAATAAAAATAAAAATAGAGATAAAAATAGAATAAAATAAGATAAGATAAAATAAAATAAAATAAGAAATACTAAATAATTCTAATCTAATCAATAAGTAATAATAATAATAATAATAATAATAATAATAATAAAATAAAAAAAATGAAAAAAAAACCTTGAAATGGCTCGGCTTAACGGCTCGGCTAGCTTGGCTTAAGGAGGAAAGGGTGGTTTGAAGACGCGGTTCGGGGGCGTTGACTCGGCTCGACTCTAGGGGTCGGTTAGCACTCGGGCCAACGCGGGTCAACGCTCGAGTCGGGTTGTCCGATTTCAAAACGTGTGGATCTTTTGGGAATAGTAACAGCAAAACAACGTCATTTTCAACGAGTATAAAAGGCTATAACCTCTGGTTTTTAGCAGATCTCTCATTTTCTCTCTCTCTTTTCCCTTCTTTTCTTCCTGTCTCTCTCTAAACAAACGAAGCACTCTAGTTGAATCTCACCGAATTCTGAAAAATGTAATCGAAATCTGGGTTTTTCGTCAGAAGTTCATCGAAAAGTTGATCGATTTCTGGAAATAGTCACTAAAAACTGGGTAGCTGGCTGAAAAGTTCAACCGGTGCCAAAAAATTCACCGAAAAATTCAAACTTCACCAAAAAATTCAACCTGAATCTAGAAATTTTTCAAAAATTTCTAGAAAAAATTCGCCTAAAATTCTTCAAAAAATCCTAAAATTGCTTCTAACCTTTCTGAACGACTTTTTCCTTTCTCTTTTCGCTCTCTCTCTGTCAGTGTCTTTTCTGTTCTATTTCAGCACCTATTTATAAGGATTGATCAGAGGAGTTTTTGATCAAGCTCAATTTCTTTTAAGATTTTGATTCAATCTTTGAATCCAATCCCAACTCTACCAGCCCCAAATTCACGTTAAAATCTCAGTTGTTCATAATCCTAATCCCAATCAGGTAATAAAAAAAAAAGAAAAAAAAGAAAAAAAAATAAAGATAATATATTAATAGATAAAAATATTAATAGATAAATAATAATAAAGATAAATAATAATAAAGTATATATATCAATAGATAAATAATAAATAATATATATATATATATTAATAAATAGTAATAATAAATAAAATACAAAAAATAAAAACACAAGATACAAAATAAAAAATAAAATGGGCCTACCTATTTGGACCAGGCCCAATTGATCCGGGTCTGGACCAAATTGGGTGTCTACAATGTACAATGCCACGCTAGCTCGGCTATGTCACTATATTTCCCCATAGAGGCTTCCTTTTCTGCCTATAAATAAAGTCATTTAGGTACTATCAATCTAATCTCTCACTTTCCTTACATTCTTATTTTCTTATTTTTTTGGTTTTTTAGTCCCGACATTTAATTTGAGCATTGGAGTGCAAACGTAAGGAAAACTCCTTGCCTTTACCCTAATTGCTTTCTTCCATTTCTTATGATTTCAAGGTTTTGACCGTTAGCTTGAAGCTTGGTACCAACATTTGGCACACCAGATAGGGGAGCTTATTCTTCAACTGAGCTAAACACCATGCCTACCTAAAAAGAGAGCCAATGAGGAAGGAGAGATAGCTATTCCAGTTGGGGCTAAAACCCACAATAGCCAGCATACAGATTGACCTGTGCCAACATAAATGGGGCCAACCATGGAATAATTCCAAGCCTTGACCAAACAAATTCAAGCCTTGAAACAGATGCTTCAAAGCATAACATCACTCTAAGCCTTAAAAAGTATCTGACCTAGTCACTCCCAGTAAACAACTGGCAGAAAGATAACTAAGCTATGAATAATTTGAAGCCTTTTCAACCTTAAAGGAAGATGAGCATTCCATTCCAGCCACATATCATCATTGCCCTAGCCATAACTTTACTTAAGTCACCATCCAAAAATTTAGACAGACCGACTTGGAACCCTAATTGAATAGAGACTTAAAGGCCAGAATACAAGCCATAGAAACATATTTGAAAGGGAAAGCTATCACTTTTGAAGATGAGCTAAAGTTTCTAGAGACCTTGCTCTTCATAGAGGAGATTGACCGGACCATGCCCTTGAAAGGATTCAAAATATCAACTTTAAAGACTATGATGGTACCTCTAATAATTTATTGATCATTTGGAACTATATGTAATTAACATGATAATTTAGGATACAAATGAAACATTTATGTACAATGGATTGGCCACAACCCTTAAAGGGTAACTTGATCCTATTATTTTAGCCTTAAATTGAGGTCAATCATCATATTTAAAGAGCTTAGCGATTCTTTCTTCTCTCATTTTGTTAGTAGCAGAGAACTAGAAAACTATATTAAGCTTGATGTCAATTCATCAAGGTAAAAACGAGTCTGTAAAATACTATGTCACATGTTTTAACATAAAAGATTGATGTTATAACCTTCTTGATCGGTGGACTCAATGGTAGAGAGTACCACCTAAAACTTACCTTGTCTCTAGAACCACCAAAGATGCTAGCTAACATCTTACTTATAACTAAAAAATACAAATGCTAAAGTTACTATAAAAATAACTGAGGTGAGAGAGGCTCATCCCCCATATTTTGCGGTTGAGGCTCTTCTTTCTTATTAACAGGAGAAAAGATAAGACATTCTATGATCCTCCCTCAAGAAAAAGATGGCATAGGAATGGTAGAAGCTACTGAGGTAGAAATAAGAAAAAACCTGACCAAGAGATGTGCTTTCCATAAAGGCATAGCCAAAATATAGAAAACTATGTTGAATTAAAAAATGAAATAGAAAATCTGATCATGAGAGGTCGATTGGGTAGATTTATATACCAAGCAAAATAGGGTCAGGGTAAGATGGAGTACAAAAGGGGGAATCAGAGAGAAAGGATAATAAAAAACCTAGAACGTAAATAAGAAGACAACGGGGGTGGTCAAAATCAAAGGAACAAGCAAGAAGAAAATGAAAGTTAAGCTGTAAATAACTAACCTATTGCAGGCATAATCAATGTAATTACTAGGGGAAGCTTTACCTCGACCAAAAAAACATTTGATTAGGGACGAGTTGTGACAATTAGCTTTTTGACCAAAAAGGAAAAAGATTGAAAGGATGAGCTGATCTTCTTTAGCACAGAAGATTTAGAGGGAATCTAACATCTTTATGACAATGCGATAGTAATTATAGCAATTGTGTATAACTATGTAGTTAAAAAGATTCTATTTAATAATGAGAGTTCGACCGACATCCTGTTTTATGATACCATAAAAAAGATAGGAATTAAGGAAGACAAATTGCAACTGATTGCCATTATACTAATTAGATTTAGGAATAAAATAGGTGTCGGTCAAATGGACCATCAAATTGCCCATCTCATTAGGTACAGAATCGAGGATGGTTATCTTGATCATAGAATTCATGATTGTAAAAGTTTCATCAGCTTATAATATGATACTAGTCTGACCAAGTTGGTTTGCTATGTGGCTTATAGGCTCAGCTCTCCACCTAAAAGTAAAGTTCCCAATACATTACGAGATTAGAGAAGTTAGGGAAAACTAATCCATAGCATGGTAATTTTATGTCACGATGATGAAAGAAAAAACTGAAAAATAAATTAACGGCTGGGCCAAGACCTAGGAATAAGAAAAAAAAAAGAAGCCATAGAGGTTAAAGTCGAGAAAGAAAAAGAGAAACAAGAAGAAAGCAAGGGTAAGCAATAGCAGTAACAAAAATTGACTTGAAAAAAATACGTTTTTAAGCCACTCTGAGTTCTTAAGCTTTATACTTGTACAAGCTACAAATTTTTACAATTTTTGAATTGAACCAAAGAGGCTGAACTCCTAAACCATCATATATACATGTCAATGGGACTAAGCTACTAAGTAGGCCAAAGAAAAATTAAAATGAAAACATACAATTTGTTCAGCTTTACATTTCTATTACGCATAATCTTACTTACAATAAACTAGCTACCATGTTAGGATTTGTCTTTCTTGTAGGAAACAATCCCAACCTAATTGAGTAAAAAGAAATAATTGATCAAAGATCTAAGATTAATGAAAACTGACTTGAACTAGCAAAAAACCCCATCTCTATATTGTTTTAGGAGAATAACCTAGAAAAATGTATATAAATTAAGGTCAAGCTCGACCATAAAGAACAAATAATTCAACTTTTAAAAAATAATGTCAATCTATTGACTTGGATACCATCTTACTTGCCAGGGGTTGACCCCAAGGTAATGGTTTATAGGTTACACAACAACCTAAATATGAAGCCAGTTTTGAAAAAGAAAAAGACTTTCGTCTTAAAGTGGCAAAAGGCCATTGAGGAAGAGGTCGACAAAATGCTATAAGCAAGCTTTATCAGGGAAGTATATTACCATAATTGGATAGCCAATATAGTCATGATAAAAAAGCATAGCAAAAAATAGAGAATGTGCGTCAACTTTATTGACCTCAATAGAGTTTGTCTAAAAGCCAACTTTATTCTTCCTAGCATAAATTGGTTGGTTAATAACAATAATAAGCACGACTTGCTTAGCTTAATGGATGCCTATTCAAGGTATAATTAAATTAAAATGTTAAAAGAAAAGGAGGAAAAAGTGGCTTTCATAATAGAAAAAGGTTTATACTATTAGAAGGTTATGCCTTTTAGTATAAAGAATGTAAGAACAACCTATTAGAAGTTAGTTAATAAGGTTTTCAAAAATTAGATCGATAAAAATATAGAGGTGTATATAGATGACATGATAGTGAAGAGCAAAAGCTCGGCTAAGCACCTGAAAAACCTAGATAAGACCTTCAACACCTTGAAGAAATACAACATGAAACTTAACCTAAGCAAATGCACCTTTATAGTCAAGTCGAGTAATTACTTAGTTATATGATTAACAGGAGAGACATAGAGGCAAACCCAAAAAAGGTTCAAGCCATCCTAGATATCCAAGCACTGGCCTCAGTGAAAAATGTGTAAAGATTAATGGAGAGAATAACTACTTTAAGCAGATTCATGTCCAAATCGATGGAGTGTTGGTTGTTATTTTTCAAAATCTTCAAAAATATGTCTAGCTTTAAATGAACACCCCAATGCCAAAAAGCATTTGAAAAGCTTAAAGAGATTTGTTCTCGCCTTCTATTCTCTTTAAGTCAAGACTTGATGAATACTATATTTATATTTGCTACAACCAACTAGGCTATTAGCTTAGTATTCGTTAGAAAGGAAGAAACAAGATAAAGATCGATGTTTTTTGTAAGTAAAGTGTTGATAGGGTCAAAGATAAACTACACTAGGATAGAAACATTGGCCTACGCAGCAATCACGTTAGCTAGAAAACTTAGATCATATTTTCAAGCTCACACAATTCATATCATAATCGATCAACCACTTTAACAAATTTTACAAAATTAAAATTGTTAGGAAGGCTAATCTAATGGATAGTATAACTCAGTGAGTATGACTTACACATGCTACCAATGTCGATTTTAAAATCTTAAGTGCTAGCAGATTTTGCTGTGGAGTGCACCTTCACTGGGACCAATGAATGGCTTCAAGAGGGTAAAGATATTAGGGAAAAAGAGATGTGAAAACTTTTCGTTGATGGATTAGCCATTTACCACAGAAATGGAGCAGGTATAATTTTGATCAATCCAGAGGACCTGCAACTCAGGATACCCTAAGATTTGGGTTTAAAGCTTTCAACAACAAGGTTGAATATAAAGCCTTGATCATCAGTCTAAGACTAGTGACTGAGCTAAATGTAAAAAGCATCATTGTATATAGTGACTTTCAACTGGTGATTAGCCAAATAAATGGATAGTTTAGAGCTAAAGAAGAAGAACTAAGGAAGTACTTAGACAAGACATTGACTTTTTTAGCTACTTTTTCTCTGGTCGAGGTAAAAAAGATACTAAAGTAAAAAAATAAACTAGTTGATTATTTATCCAAGTTAGCCTCAGGAATGATGACAGAAAGCTTAACTCAGGTCTTCATAAAAAAAATTGGCATAAAAGAGTATTGAGAAAAGGTTAGTTAGGTAAGTTAAAAAGAGAGAGTCATAAATGGCTTTAATCAAAATGTACTTTACAATAAGAGAACTACTCAAAAATAAAGTCTGAGCTAATACTCAAATAAGGAAATCTCTTCAGTAGATCATGATTAATGGAAAACTGCATATGAAATCTTTTAGTTTGCCTTACCTGAAATGCATAGATGATGAAGAGGCAAACCATGCATTCAAATAAATACATGAAAGAATTTATGGTAAACACTTTGGACCTAGGTCACTTACTTATAAAGTGCTTAAACAAGGCTATTATTAGCTAACAATTAGAAAGGATGTGACCTACTTGGTGAAAATATGTGATAAATGCCAGAAATTTACCAATGTACAATATTTTTCATCAACCAAGCTAACCCTCATCATCAGTCTTTAGCCCTTCATGCAATGGAAGATGGATGTTCTCGACTTATTCACTTTAGCCATAAGACAAAAAAGATTCATGTTGGTGACAATTGACTATTTCATAAAATGGCTTAGGGTCAAAGTCCTGGCTATAATAATAGAATCTCAGGTTAAAAAGTTTGTCTAGAAAAATATACTCTGTAGATTTAGCCTACCTCAGTCTATAATAACAAATAATGGTAAGTAGTTTTAAAATTTAAGATTCAAAGAAATGTGCTTTAATTTTCACATCAATGTAAGATTCACGTTGATCACCTACCCTCAGTCTAACAACCAGGCCGAGAAGGCCAACAAGAAAATACTCGAAGTTTTGAAAAAGAGACTAGATAAAGATAAGAGTAAATGGACCAATGAGCTCTCTAAAGTCCTATAAGCCTTGAGGATGATTAAAGGTCCCTCAACGAAAAATCTCCTTTTATCTAGCATTTGGAACAAAGACCATGGTACCTATGAAAATCAATCTTCGACCCTTTGAGTTGAGCTTAAGTATGAAAAAAGGAACGATAAGGCCTTTAGAGCGAATCTTAATTTAGTAAAAAAGCTAAGAGATGTAACACTGACTAGAATAACAGCCTATGAATAGAAAGTAGTCAATTTCTATAATAGGCAAATCCAACATTAAAATATAAAAAAAGGTGACCTGGTGCTCATAAAGGTTTAAGTCTTAAAAGTAGATGATTGGGGTGACAAGTTAGCCCTAAACTAAGAGAGCCCTTACGTTGTTAAAGAGGTCATTTATGACATAACCTATAGGTTGTAGGATATAAATGGTAATCCTATCTCGAGGACATAGAATATGAATAATCTCAAAGTCTACTACCAGTAGCTCAAATAAAGCCAAGCCCACACTTCGTAGTTTTAAAAATTATTAAATAAAGTTTGTTCTTTTATTATATTTATTATGAATGTCCTGAACATAGGCAACAGCTGAACTAACACTTGAAAAACAAAAGCAATAGGCTATATCAATAGCAAAGCTAATGAATCCAATCTAGCTTTGAGTTAATCAAGCTGATTTAGAGAAGTAAGTTTATAGTTAAAATAAATCGAGCTGGAACTTGTGTCAATCTAGATCCTCAAGTTAATTTAATAGGTCCTTAGATTGATTGGTTAAATCAAATTAAGTTCACCTAATCTTGGTTAAGACTTGGTGATCATTTGATTTACCAAATTAATTTTAATGTCCAAACTTATCTTTTCACCCGAGCTAAAACTACTTAAGTTGATCGGTTAAAATTGATTTATCAAGTAACTCTATCTCGTCTGAACTTAATGCTTGAGTTGGAATTTGATCCAAGTGTGTTACGAAGGTAAAGCATAAGCACCAAATCAAAAGGTAAAAATAGAGCTCAAACTTGGATAAAAGATAGTTACATTGATTTCACCAATGATTACAATTTGGTAGAAATTTTGGCGAGTTAATTGATCAGAGGGCATTATGGAAACCCAACCTCACACTTCATAAAAAATTTCAACAAAAAGAAAGCTTTCATTCTTTTCAGTTCCCCCTTTCCAATAGCAATAGTAGGCCCCTCTTCAGCTTCAGGTGTAAGGACGACATCAAGTTTGGTGTCCATGGTAGCATCCTTATTTTCATCATCCTTATCCTTTTCTTTTTTAGATTGGATGGAGATCTAGTGTTTAGGTTGTCCAGTCTAATGTTAGAGAGGTCAAGGTTCATGCTAGCATATTTAAATTGCACCTTGTCCTTGCAAACCTCAAAGGCACCGAGGATGTTCTTTTTGGAGAATTTGACCTGAAGGTCAGAATTTCTTTCTGGGAAGCCATTAACTTCTGGATGATTTCATTCTTACACTTCTCATTGGCCTTATTCTTGGTATCCTTTTTAATTTTTTGATCAACCTCTAAATGAACTCTCAGCTTTGCAATTTCAGCCTAAGTCTCATTGAGTTTGAGTTAGCCTACTCTTTCACTGACTCAGCTAAGGCCTTTACATATGTATCTCTTTCAACTTGGCAATGAAATTTTCAGCCTTAATCTTATGTTCCCTTTTCTTTTTATGAAAGACAAAAAGGCTAGCTCGAATATTAGTTATCACATCATTATTTTTGTAGTTCTTTTGACCATATTTCTTTAAATCTTGCTTGGTTTTCTAAAAATAGTCCAATGCCAAGTAAATGTGGTACAAGCCTTCACTGGGATATTAAAAGGGATAAGCTTGAAGCTTGTCATAAACTACAAAAAAAAGTTAAGCTTAGACTTTGAAAAATAGTGAAATTAATAAAATAATATAAAAACTTAACTAAAAGACAACTTACTCCTTTAAGGGACTATGACCCTTATGAACTTTTTAGCCATGTCAGTGTTCTCAAGGAGATTCTCATTGACGTTATATTTTAGGCCAATAGACAAGCATTTTGAGGTAGGCATCAGGATTTAGATCTTAAGATTTATTAAAAAATGAGAGGCCTCAGTCTTCTATTTCTTAGAGAGAAGGCTTGGACTTCCCAACTTGCCATCACCTTTTGCTTACCTTTGTCATCGATATGAACTTGAGCTAAGGAACTTAGCTTTCAAGAAATGAAGGGATCAATTATTTTATTCCCTCAAAAAAGAGCTTCGGGCTGGATGGGCTACTTTTGGCCCTTCTTTGGCTTTTTTTTATAAAGGTATTTACGAAAGTCAAACGCCTTGGATTGTTGGGCATTATTAGACATCTTTGTAAAATGAGCTAAGTGTTAAAAAAAGTTGACAAAACTAAATATCCTATGAGATTACCTTATACCTACTTCAGTATCTGGACTCATTTATGACTTTAGAAAAGGTCAGCTCCTACGTGTCTATGATCATCTCTCCTTTTTTGGTGAACTCTAAGATCTTGTCATAATTATCGAGGTCACTCATGCAGAAAGAAAGGGGCTTATCATAAAAAAATCCTAAGCTCATTCAAAATCTCTTATACCTAAGCTTATTATTTTATCATTATTTTTTTAATATAGAGAAAGATAGCTTCTAATTCTTTATTAAACTCAAGTAATATTCGAATATCTTCTTAAACAAACAAGCTGTTACATAGAACCACCTTTTATCATGTGGGTGTTTTTAAAAAAAAAGAACTCTCTAAATGTGGGAAAGTAAGAAAAATACCTGAGTTTTTACAAAGAATAATTAAAGTTACTATGTATTGAAAAGAATTTAGGGTAAGATGAGTGATAGTCAAATTATAAGAAAGAAAAAGTTTAACAATAAAAACATGTAGAGGGAACATCAAACTAGTTACTATAGAATCCTAGAACAACTAGAGTTGATGACTTTTTAGTAAGAAAGTGAACTGATCCTTAATGGTCAGCATCAATACACTGTACCTTTTTTTTTTAAGGCCAAAGTTAATCCCCAAATATCAGACGTGGTAAGTAGAACACATGTTAAGGCAATTTTCAATATTAGCTTTAACTTTTAAACTTTTCATTGTCTTTAGGATTTAAACATAAAGAGCAAAATGTGAAAAAAGGGACTTAAGCTAGGTTCTCTAAATTTGAGGACTTCTCTCTGCCCCTACCTCTCTCCTTGACCTAGTTATTCTCTTCTTCCTACTCTTCCTTAGATCATTTCTCACCATTAGAGACTTTATTGTTAGAATACTTAGACTTTTAAGTAGGAGTAAGATTTTGAACAGAAACAGTGGGGGAAAGCACCACGATATTAGAGAAAGATGAGGGACAATGAGACTTCTCAAATAGAAAAGAATAGTGAGGGACATCGACTGAAGTTGACTCAAAAAAAATAAAAAAAGAATAAATAGAGAAAACTGATAAGGCTAAACCTTAGAAAGAAGAATAGTAAAAAAAAAGGTCAACTAGAAAAGCCAAAATGATTTGAGATATAAGAAAAAGAGAAAGTTCTTAAGCTCAAAAGTCAATTGCATCTACAAGCTTATCTATGCTTTAATAAACCCATTTTCCCCTAGTACGAGCATTGTCTTCTATTCTTTTTTGCTCTTTTTTGGTCATAGGATTAAGCTAGAATACAGCCCTTGAGTTGTCTTTTCCTATAACAACTAAAGGGACCTTATCACCATTGTCCCACTATTGAGCCAACCTTGAATTGAAACTACCTTTTAACTCCTTAAACCTCTAAAGCTCACACTAGAAGACATTATAAAAAATAGAAAAGGAAAGAAAACGTACTAAAGTAAGAAAGAAAAAAAAATTGATTGAAAGAAAGTGAGAACTTTAAAGTCAACAAAATCAGGTCTGTTTGAGGACAAAAGATAGCAAGGTAAAAAGATGAAGGTTTTAAAAGGCCCTTTATATAGCCAATGTTCATATAAGATGAACAGCCTAAATTGCTCCACGTGTTAAAAATTACTGGAGATAATCTTTCACCTTTCAAACGTTAGATTTTTACCCCTCAAATACTTATCTCTTTATTAAATGTAATTTTTAAATAATTGAGGGGTAAATCAATCATCTCACCTATTCAAATTGACCAAACCATTACAAAACCCAAGATGAACTGGTCAAATGAACCAATTGCGAGGTTAGCTTTGAGCTAGGCCTAAAGACCAAATTTCAACACTAAGAAAAAACACAAGTCCCACGTTAGACATATAAGTCATACTAGTAAGAACTAACAATCCATTTTTATCTTAAGTCACTCACCTCGATAGACCTAAAATGGAGTAGTTAAGTATACAACCTAAAACCACTTTCAAAGATCAAGCTCGACACCTATGATTACATATTGTGTCGTCACACTTTAGTGCAGATTAGGGCTACATTCAACAACTTACTATTGGTTGTAAACTTATTACCCAACTCTTACATCAGCCTCAATGGTTTTAACCTTAACAACGTAAGGTCGAGTCCCAGGCATAGCTTTTCAAAAACTCACACTCACAAGCTTGAGGTCAAACTAGAAAATATGTGCATAACAAGGGCTCAATCATGAACCTATTAGTTTAATACTCAAACTACTCGATAAGGGGATTGAGTGTTAAGGGTATTTTTGGATCCAGAAGGCAAATTGATTTTTTCCCTCATTAGAGACTATCAATAAATAGCTAAGGGTATTTTTTACCTTTGAGCAGACTTGACATGTAAGGTTGACTGAACATGTACAATATCATGTTAGTTCGATTATGTCATTATGCTAACTCATAAACCCTTCATTTTTTGCCTATAAATAGAGCCATATAGTTACTATCAATTTAATTTCTCATGTTCCTTACATTTTTATTTTTCTCTCTTTCTAACCTTTCTAATCTCGACCTCTGACTTGAGCATCAGAGTGCAAATGCAAGAAACATTCCATGCCTTTGCCCTAACCATTTTTTTCCTTTTCTTATGATTTTAAGGTTTTGACTCTTAGCTCAGAGTTTAGCACTAACACAACTTTTATCATACAAATATTTTCCTACCTAGTTCTCATTTCTCACTTAACACTTGATTTATTTGATCATAAATTATATTCTTTAAACCTTCTAACTTTAGTCTTATTACATGTTTAATTTGCCCTAACATTTACTTGTATGTGGTTTTTTTGAGCTAAAAACTCTTCTATTCCTTTCTGTTAATATATGCTCTTTAAGCCAACCTGGATATAATTGAAATAAGTACCTTTTTTTTCAACATACATACTACTATCAAAACTTTTCTCCCAATTTGCTACCTTTCTCTACAAATTACATAACTATAATACTTGCTTTTATACAGCCCTTGAGTATGTACAGCTAAAGAAAATTTAACTCTTGCTCTCACTTTTTTATTTATTTAACACGTGTTCTTCATTCATATGTATCCTTATGAGATCAGCTTATACTTAGTAGAAAGCTTGTTAAGGATGGCCTTTCAAGCAATAATAACATGCTTAAGAATATGTAATTTGCACTAAATGAATTTGTGCAAAGTGACTTTCAAATGCTTATTTCTTATTTCCTCCTACATTTACAGAATAGTAATTAGAGCCTTTTCATACAAATCTATTCTCTATTTGTGCTATGAACCTAGAAGCAATACTACTTAGTTTAAGCATCTTATTCATTCATTAGCTATAACTTTGAATGATTGGAATCTTTTATACGTTTATCCATTTAAGCATATAACTTTAAATCCATACTATCAATAATGGGTTAGCTTTTGTAAAAACTGACCAAAAAAGCCTAAGCACACAAGCTTGATTCCAAACCTTTATATCCTTTAATTGAAGTCTTGTTCTAGATTTGGGTTTGTTTATTACTTGGCAACTAACTTGAGCCACTTTTACCATACTGGTCTTTTTTTTTTAGAAAACTTTAGGCAAAGTTAAGTGATCTTCTAAATAATTAGTTTAGGCGAGATAAAGTGCCTACACCAATAGTTATAGAGGCTAAAGATAACATGCTAGATTAACTATAATCTACCAATATAAAGTTAGGTGCCTACTTATCTAACTCTAAATTTTTGTGATCTTTACAATCAATGGTGCATAGTCTCTAATGCTAAGCTTGCGAGCAACCATTGGTATCTCTAGGTATCTACAAAGAAAGGAGATATGCTTGAATCTTATTACATTCAATATTTCATCTAGTTTATCTTTAAAAATGCTTGTGTAAAGAAACTCAATCTTTGCATAGTTCAATTGCAAGCTAGGAAATGAATAAAATGATTCCAATACATTATAAATGCCAATAATAGAGTTATATTCCCTTTTGTGAAAATTAGCAAGTTATTAGTAAAACTCATGTGTGTTAGTTAGACTTTCTTACACTTTGGGTGATAAGAGAAGACTTCTTAAGTTGCTACAATATCCAAAAGTCTTGAAAGAATATTCATTGCTATGATAAATAAATAAAGTGACATAAGGTCTCCTTGCCTTACTTTTCTTTCTCCCTTAAAATACTTAACCAATCCTCTATTAATTGACAAAGAAAACATTGGTGAGGTGAGACAACTTTTGATCTAGCTAAAAAATCTCCTTCGAAACCCTATAGCTTCAAGAATTAAAATAAAAAATTTCCAATTTATAAAATCAAAAACTTTTTTTAAATTTATTTTTAATGCACATAATAAGGAGAAAATTATTCTGTTATGTCTTTTCACCAATTTCTAAGTCGTTAGTACATTGTTAGAAATGCTCATTCCTTTGATAAAGGCACTTTGATTATTGTTGATTAGAGTTGGCAACACCTATGGCAGTTTACATGCCAATATCCTAGTAATGCCCTTATAGATGACAAGGTAGCATGAAATAGGTCTAAAATCAATTATATTGGTTAGAGATTGACTTTTTGGCAATAAAGCCATAATGTGGAGTTATGGAGTTGAAAGCAGGTAGTAGTTCTCAACTCTGAAAGAAATGTGCAATGGCTTTAGTGACATCCTTCCCATTATTGTTTTTGAAAGGCAAATATATTTATTGAATAAAGGAAAGTAAAAGTACAAAATAGGGGTTATTGAAAAGGAAACCCCATAGATCAAATGACAAAAATTACAACCAAGCTATCATGTCTTGAGAGCAAAAAGCCCTTACTTTAGCTAGTCTATCAGCAATGGAGTTAGCCTTCTGAGAAATGTGACTAAATAGGGTTTCTTTAAAAGGGAACCCCATAGATCAAATGGCAAAAGTTACAACCAAGCTATCATATCTTGAGAATGTCAGACCCTTACTTTGCTAGCCTATAAAAAATGAAGTTAGCTTTATGAGAAATATGACTAAATACAGTTCCTTAAAAGGGAACCTCATAGATCAAATGAAAAAAATTACAACCAAGCTATCATGTCATGAGAATAAAAAATCTTTACTTTAGCTAGCCCATCAGTAATAGAGTTAACTTCTCGAGGAATATGACTAAATAGGGTTTTTTTTAAATTATTTTTAAGAATGTTGATGCAGTTCGTAATATGCTTTATTTGCTAAAGAACCCTAGAACTGTTGTTAGCCTAAAGTACTACATTGGTAGAATCACTCTTCACAACAAGATGGTGAGTATCAACCTATGCTAAAAAGATAAAAAAGAGAGACCTTTTTGGATTGCCATGAATTTAACAAAGTTGGAGTCCTCAATGCTGATGGACTTTAGAAAAACTCCTTTAAAAGAACCATGGTGATTTTACAAGACTCCCTCTACTATAGCCAGCCTAGATTTACCATAAGTGGACCCATCAATGTTAAGCTTTATAGTGCTAGGTGTAAGATATGCCTAAGAGGCTGTAACTTAGCTTTGGCAGTAATAAGGGGAAGTGGTTGTCTTGGGGATTGAGAAAAAACTCATTGATAAAAATAACAAGTGAGTGTCATTTATCTTTGTTCCAATTGGAATAGTGCACTTTAATTATATCAAATAGCTACATAAAGTTAGGTACTTTTCTTTGGAAGATGATCCTATTACGATGAAGCTAAATAAACCATAGTATTGCAAAAAAAAAACATTCCTCAGATTCTAGTGTTTTGCTTAGGATAAAAAGGATTTTGTCAAGAGTTAAAGGAAAAGAATACATCCCCAAAGATCCAAATGACTCATCATAGTTTACTATATGCCATCCAAACTTTCCATGAGAATTGGCATGTAAATAGTACAATATTAACATATTCAACTTCAATTTTGTAGAATGGATAAAAAATTGAGTTGTGGCCAATAAGCCCTTTTCTAAATAGTTTAGTTTTGATTGCCATCTTATAATTGATAACCTACCAATGAAAAACTTCAACTTTGGAAGGGATAATTATACACCGAATAGCTTTTCATATATTGTTTAAGTGAAGTGTCCTAGTATAGTAAGAGCTACAGAAGAATTTTATTGAGTAAGTTCCATAAGGGGAGCCTTTCCAAATGACTTTATCTAGATTACTAGTGTGTAGTACATAATAGTTAATCAATGAAAAAAAGTTATCCCACTGCAATAGCTCTCAATCAAATAAGCTCTTACGAAGGCCAATCTTTCATGATTAATGATTGTTAAACCAATTTCCAAACTCCACAATATAGCCATTTTTGTTAAGAACAAGGGTGTAGATTTGAATAAAGTGGGCAAAAAAAATTGTAACTTTGATCCATTATTTAAACCAAAAATTGATGCTAGTACCTCGACTAAGAGAGAACCTGATATTTGAAGATACCATAGAGTGGAATTGATTCAAAGAGGTTAGTGATTTTGTGTATGAGACTAGACTAGTAAAACTTTTGGCAAAATGAAGGGCAGTAGGTTTATAGGATCGGACCCATTTTTTATAGAGATAACTCTTCACCAAAGACAATCTTGTTCATTAGCATAACATAGATGCATTTATTTAGAAGACCTTTAGTATTAAGTTTAAGATTAAATAAACCAAGAACTCTAAAGTTTTTTCCTTTGTAAATTGTGTCCCAATTTACCCAATACATTTTTTTCTTGCCCTACGCACCATACTAAAGAAAGTTTATTTGGATTTTATCAATTTCTTTTCTTAACACTGGTATGGATTTGAAAAAGAACACAAAATAAAGTGGTAGGCTAGCAAAAACTAATTTAATTAGAGGGACTCTATCTACAATAAAATGATACTAATTTTTTCAAGAAGAGAACTTGTTTTTAACCTTATCAATGATCGATTGCCAAATTGATAAAGAGTTGGGATAACTGATTGCCAAGTTGATAAAGAGTTAGGACTAGCTCCCAACGAAAGTTCCAAATGTTTTATGGGAAGTTGGTCTGTCCTACATTTAATAATGTTGGCCTAGCTTAGCAAAATGTGATTGTCGATATTAACCCTTATTAAATAGCTTTTGAAAAAGTTGATCTTGAGTCTTGATATAATTTGAAAGCATTTTAGGGTTCTTTTGATGTTCAAAAGCTACTTTAAGTCCAGTTTACAAAACAAAATTATATCATCTGTAAATTGTAGATGTGAAATCTTTAAAGGGTTATTTCCAAAATCAACCCTTTAAAAATGTTCTAGTAAAGTAGCTTTCCTGCAAAGTATACTAAAAGACTCAATAGCCAAATTAAAGAAGAATGGAAAAAACAAACAACCTTGCTTTAGTCTATGCTTCATAAAGAGTTATAAAGTTAAAGAGCCATTAACCAACATTGAGATAGAGGCTGTTGATATTCAGTGGAACATCCATCCTCGCCATTTAGAAATAAACCCTATACAAGTCATGATTAGGTTGAGGAAGCTCCAATCCACATTGTTGAAGGCTTTTTCAAAGTCAACCTTAAAGATGAGGCCACCTATTTTTTTTTCATTAAATCGACCTTTCCATTAGCAATTAGTGAACAATCCAAGATTTGTCTACCTTTAATAAAGTCAAATTTGTTAACTCTTATTATTGAACTCATGACTTTTTTTCAATCTCTTAGTAAGGACTTTTGCAAGAATTTTGCAAACACTCTCTATTAAATTGACTGGTCTAAAATAAAAAAAAAAATTCATTGGGCCATTGCATTTTGGTATCAAAGTGTGAAAGAGGATTTGATATTTTTGTTGAAAGTACTAGAGGAATAAAAGTTGTTCATGAACTTTATGATTTCTTCCTTTAGTAAAGACTAGTATTTCTTGAGGAAGTCCAAGTTAAAGCCATCTAGACCAAGGGCCTTGTTGCCATCATAATCATGTACTATTGCTAAGATTTCATCCTCAAATAATGTGCAACCAAAAGGAAGCCATCATATTCACTTATAGCCTTAAAAAGATAATCAAAGCTCTTGAGTTTGACAGGATCATTGGAGCTATATAGCTTGCTAAAATGATTAATCACTACTAAGTGAGTATTCTTTTGATCACAAATTTCCCTTCCACCGATCATAAGCTTTTCAATTCTATTAGTGCATTTTCTATTAGGTACAATCAAATGGAAATACTTGGTGTTACAATCACTAAATTTGATCCATTGTGATCAAGATTTTTAAAATCAATAGTGCTTTTCCTTTTCGTAAAGACATCACAATTCATTCCTCAGGTTGGCTAGTATAGGGCATTGATCGTAAGAAAGTTTATGTGCTTCATCTTCTTTCTATAGTTTGTTGATATCTATTTCCACTTGATTAATTCTTTTAGGTATTTTTACTAGCATGATCTGACTACCATTTTTTAATAACAAGTTTAAAAGCTTTTAAGTAGTTGAAAATTTTAAAGGCCATTAAAGAATCTGAGGTTGCTTGCCAAGAATTATTGACCATTTTGAGAAATTGTATATCATCCATCCAATACGAAAAAACCTAAATAGCTTAGGGCCCTAATTTTTATCATCAATTAATAAACAAATTGGGTTGTGATTGGAGAGAGATTTAGGTAGCATGTTTTTATGGAAAGTGAGAAATTTGATGAAAAGATTACTATTGAGCAAAAAACGATCAAGTCTACACATAGTTAGGACTTTTCTATTATGGCTCAAAGTGAATAGCCATTTTCTTTATTCTGCTTCCTAAGCCCTTAACATTCCAAGAGATAATATTAACCATTATAAAAAAAGAACACCCATACCCTAAAACAGTGTGATCAGGAGAACTTATCCTAAGCTTGGGTCTCTACCATCCTTTCCATTGTCTAGAAACTCCAACTAGGGTTTTTACTACTTCAACTTTATTAAAGTCAAACTTCAAGCCTAGAAGAGAATAAACCTCTCAAGTTTTCTTTGCTTCACGCCTAATTGCTTTGTTTCTGCATCTAATGCTTCCGTCACATAGTGAGATTTCATTATCCTAAAGTTTCATGTTTTGAGTGCCAAATATAAGTTCGACCAACCCCTTTTTTCTTTTCATAGGTTTCTTTTCTATCTAACAATAGATAAGGTTCTTGATCTGAGTGTAAAATGACTTTTTTGGTTTTTCATTACTTACTACTTTTTCCTTTGAGGGCCTTAGTATTCTTGGGTTTTCTTATTTTTGGCACATGTTTTTTAGGCCTAAGGGAAGAGTCAAATGATATCTACTTCTCACAAAAATTATTTGGGCTTTGGTTGGATTGTCCATGGTTTTTGTTATTAAACATGCAAGGTCCAAGGTTGAAATTTAAAGTTGCCTAGTTATTGCTTAGGTCAAAGTGCAATGCTAGAACTTTTATTTCATTTTCTATCAACTCTTCAACAATTGTTGCACTACCCGATTTAGACCATTGCACCTAAAGACTACTATATAGATAATTGATGGTGTATATGTTAGGAATATGACTATCTTTTGAGAATGAAGGACAACCTAACATAGACGGAAAAAATCAACGATGAAGGTGTCGACTCAACGTTTGTTGATATCCTAAGTCATTAAGTTATCAAATTTGAGCTAATGTTAGGAAAGTTGTAAATAGGTTCCTTTATGATAAAGATACTAAAAACTTCACCGTTGGCCTTGAAGCAAATTGAGAGGGGATGATTGTACCATTTTTTATTAATACTAGAATTCTAGCAATTTTGAACTTGTGTTTTAAGTAAGTACTATTGTCTATGGTGATGAACAATGCCCATAGTTTGCCAACCTTTATAAAGAACTTACTTTCTCATAAATGGAGGAGAACTCCTTTTAATCTTTACCATGTGAAACGATCTCTATTGATATTATGAATGCCCCATGGATAGGCTTTCTCAAACCTTACATCCAACCAAGAATTGTGTTCCTTCAAGTATGATTCCATATCATATTTGTCACAGAATGTTAACAAGACACATTTTTTGCCCAATGATCGAACTTCATAGTAGAACCCTTCATTGAAAAATAGACTTTGTAATGAAGAATGGTGTAGGTAATCATGTAGGATGCCAATTACACTTTTCTAAAGCCATTCAAAGTCCTTTTGTTCTATTTTAATGTCAAAGCTCAGTGGACTGTTATCGAAATTTTTAAAAGTGGCATTATGTGCATAATTGTTTTGTATTAACCTTTGTAGATTCTCATCCCATTTAGTAGATTGGACTTGTATAGAACCCACTAGAATATCCTTGTATGAACAATTGTTTTTGACTTTACTAATATCACTTTACCTATTTTGCTTTTTGACAATTATACCGACCTAAAACCTCTCGGAGGTTGATTTTTTTGAGTCAAAGCAAGATGAAGATGTAGTGCGACTTTGGCTCCATTTGAATGATGCTCTTTTAACAATGATGAAAGAGCCATCGATTTTTCTACCATTCCCCTAATTAATGGCTCTATAGAGCTCTCTTTCCTCTTTGTAACATATAAAAGCATACGTGTAGCAATTTTGGTTTCCATGTTTGAAAGGTATGAACACATCTTTGACTCCCTTATATACCTCAAAGGATTCCCAAAGTGTTTCTCTGGACACTCTTAAGTTGATATTGCCAATGAAGGCAATGCGAAGTGTAGATTGTTAGAAAAAATAAATAAAAAAAGAGAAAAAATATAAAATAATTTTGGCTTTGAGGCATGAATAACACTTTCTTAAAGGCAATTATGCATCTAGGTTACAAGAAAGCTTTAAAATTCTCCAAGCAAAAGTAGTGAAAATAGTTATACTAAAAGATCTATTTATACTGAATGAACATATATAAACTTCTATTCAAATGGTTATGACATTTTGTATAATCATGACCTTTATGAATAATAATCTATTTATTTTCAACTAGTTATGACCATTTGTCATATGATAATTGTTTCTATTCAAACATAATTATTTAAAATATGAATAAAATTAATACAAAAAATAACTTTACTCATCAATAATTAAAATTTTCTATCAAATGTGGGATGCGCCACATTTTGAACTATATTGATTGGCTAACTTCAAGTTTTTTTGGCTTTCATAAGCCAATATTATTATCTAAGGCCATATGTTAATATGATGTATAACTAGCAACATCTTTGTTATTATCATGAAACTATTGAAAATCATGAAAATTTGTGCAATTTTCATTTTAACAGCTTGCAAAAGGTCATTTTTTCAAGTACAAGAAGCAAAAATGTCTTTATTGTCTTTAACCAATAATGTATTAATTAGATAATGGCATTCTATCTCCATAGTCCATATCTTTCTTAACATATAAGAAAGAAAATTCCATTCTATTCATTTCATTTTTGTAATATATGACAAACTGTACCAATGTTTTCCATGCCATCACAAAATAAAATTAAACACATTCATGTACTAGTGCTTTTGGAACATTGAATTTGCATTTTTTTTCTAATTTATAAACATGGCTAAATTAGACATTGATGAGCATCTTTCAAAACGCTAGTAACCGACAAATGCTTTAATATTTTTTAATGACATGCCTTTTTTTTAATCAATCATCTAATTAGCCCAAATTATTAGCCAAATTTTAGTTAGTGATACTAACATAAAATTTACAAAATATACGGATGTCATAGATATACATACTTAATGTATTTTACATTACCACCAGCCACAATTCTTCATGAAATTATATATTCATTGCATATAATAAACTTGCATTAACTTATTACATTATAAATTCAAACAATTTATAAATGCTATCATCAACGAGAATAATATTTTAGAATCTAAACCTTTATAAACCTCAAAATTATAATAGTTTAATATTTTCTTTTTGAACAAGCATCTCTTTAATCTCTTACCTTTTGTAAGCCAGTTTTATCAATAATAGTTATACAACAAGAACATTTATATTCCAAATTCTTGAGTTTATTTGTGCTACTTGTTTTGGCCATCAAACACAAATTGAGTTGTATCTTAAACTTTTTCTTTGTGATTATTCAAAAATAAAATTTTATTTTATAAAATCATTTCTAGTGTAATACCTAGCAGATAAAATACATATCACATTGCTCATGTTCTTAATAATAACAGTTATTTTGTTCATTATCCACAAATTAATCCATGAAACACCATATCTTAATAATAATTATTCACATACATCAATTTAATTTTAATTGGTTTTAATGAAAATTGAACACTAGTAAAAATTTGAACCAATAATAAATTAAAATATATATATCAACATTTGATTTATAAACAACCAACAAAGATGGAACCATACAAATAGTTTGACTTAACTTATTATCTCAATTTTGGTGTCAGAATTTGAAAATAAAACTAATTTTACAACCAAATCTTATTTTTTTACATATATTCTATACTTAATAACAAGTGATAATTCATTTAGTCATAGATCAATTCATGCCTTTCTCTTTTATATTGTCAAGCTATTTCCCATCTCAATCTTTATAAGTATCGATTTTTTAAATAAATATAATACAATTCATTAAACCTAATTATGGAGCCAATTTCAGTATATATATAAACTTATGTAATGTAATCAATATTTTTCATATTTTGTTTTGACTTGAAACACTAATGAAATTAATCATTAACGTGTTTATCTCATTTAATCAATTTTCTTATCAGCAATTATGCAAAAAAATAAAATACATATCTCAAATAAAGATTTTTATGAAAATCAACATTTTGGTCCATAGAAACATTAATCTTTTGACACAATGAACTTCTTTTAATATTGATCTCCAAATCATGCCAAAATTTTTTTCCTGTAACTTCCTCATGCAAAATATAAAATTTTCATAATTACTTTTAAATTTTAAAAAATAAATAAAAAAAGAAAAATAATAGAAAAAATTTTGGTATTGAGGCATAAATAACACTTTTTTAAAGATAATTATATCTCTATAATAAAATAAAGTCTCAAAACTCTTCAAGTAGTGAAAATAGTTATACTGAAAGATATATTTATAATAAATGAATAAATATAAATTTTTATTCAAATTATTTGGACTTTCTGTATATTCATAATCTTTATGAATGATAATCTATTTATATTCAAATAATTATAACTATTTGTCATATAATAATTATTTTTATTTAAATATAATTATTTAAAATATGAATAAAATTAATATAAAAATTAATTTTATTAATTAATAATTAAATATTTTTATATAATATGAGATGCACTATATTCTAAACTACTAACATAAGTCTCAAAGTTATTTGTGGTGCCGATGCTGGTTGACACGATTCCTGGCAATTTCCTTCATTTCTGTTCGCGCGTGAATACTCTTTGCTTTTTCTTCAGTTCCCCTTTTTCTTTTTCCTTTTTTTTTTTTTTTCCAAACCACATCCTCCCCATTATGCTCCAAGCAACTTTAAAGAAGTGAGCATTCTATCCATCAGGCCCCGGTGCTCTGTCACTATGCTAGAAAAATATGGCCTTACGTGTTTCCTCTGTAGTAACATTCTCTGATAATGCAATCTCCTGCTCTTCAGACAAGAAATCCTAAAAAATGTCAGTAAGCATCTCTTTTGAGCACCTTTCAACATTTGCATTTATTGTGCCTAGCAATTGCTTAAAAAATTCCACAGCTTTCTTTCAAAAATGTGAAATTGTATCTAGTTTGTTACCCTCTCGATCATACAAAACCTTTATAATGCTTTTCCTCTGCTTAGCAGCAGCCACCATTCTATGGAAAAACCCGATGTTGATGTCTCCTTCCTGGATCCATCTTATCCTAGACATTTGCCTCAGTAAACTTTCTTCAGCTCTTAGCAGTTCATGGAGCTCCAATGAGAGCTTTGTCTGCCTTTCAACATCAACTGTAGGTTGAGTTAGTGCAACTATTTGTACAGCTGCCAACTCTTCCCTCTTGTCTTTAACCTTCTCTCCCAATTCCCCAAAATGTGAAAAGTTGAATTTCTTTTAGAACTAGTTTCAACCCTTTTAACTTTCTGTGCAAGATGGTCATTGGCTGACCGTGGGCTGACAACCTTCATGATTCCTCAACTATTTTCAGAAATTGAGAGTGCGCTTTTGTCCCAAAGTTGAAAAACTTGAATGATTTTGGCATTAATTGCCTAGACACATTTATGTTAATCAAAGCTAAACAGTGATCTGACAGTATTTTTTTTTTAACATAAATCGTATATGCAAGTCAAATTTTTTAATATAAAAAATATCATCCTTTTAATTATAGAAAGTATAATCCTTCCCACAGATAAACATTGCCACGTCGATTGAACTGACATAAATATAACATTAATTAAATGCATAATGCTATCACGCATATATGGTCAATAAAGTGTAGCTAAATACCAAGTTTCCTGTATGAAGCTTTTATACAGTCCACATGAATCTATGGAAATGCGAAAACATATGCCTAATAAAACCAAGACTTCTTTTTTGGTCCTTTTGGGGCCCCTTCTAGAATCAAGCGAATGGTTCTCCAACTTTAAGTCAAACAAGCAAAAACTTCATCCTCATCTTCCAGGCTTGAAGTTTATCTGCCCTGGATTTTTAAAGTTGCTTGGAGAGGTCATACAATTGGAAGTTGCCTGGAAAGCAGAGGAGAGACCTTTGACTCCTGGACCTGGTAAGCCTTCAAAATTTGCCATCCTAATTCTCAACATTGAAATAGTCTTTTTTCAATTTCCACTAAAAGGTTGTTCAACAAGCATTATTGTACCAATGCATCTATTGCGCGTCTAGTTTTTCACGATTTGATAATCCTTCGAATAGAATACAAGTTTTCTTGCAAAAACAAGAACCCCCCCAAAAAAAACTAGTCAAATCCCTTGGTCTTTCTTGACTCAAATGCTGTCCTAGTGCCTTGCTGTCGTAAATTTCTTTACCTTTTAATGTGGTTATTAAAATAATCAAACCAGGCTGATGAGATCGACGCTGATCATTTTTTTATCCTTCCACTAATAAAGACGAAAATTCAGATAACGTGTTTCAGAAAATGCCAACACTAAATCTAAAGAACCACTAAACATGTAGATAATGTTTTTGGCAAAAGTAAAAATTCCAATACCCAAAAGTTTTCAACCCTTTCATTAATTTGTCTTTAGCTTTACGGTGACGATTGCCTTTTGCCATCAAGTCATTTAAGTGACAGTTGATTTAGCTTTAATTACGTAGAATAAAAGCATATATCTATCTACCTCTTTCTTTGATTTCACTACAATCTTCACAGTAACGTCTCAACTTTGCCTC
The DNA here is from genome assembly GCF_047325235.1 of Durio zibethinus. Taxonomy (NCBI): domain Eukaryota; kingdom Viridiplantae; phylum Streptophyta; class Magnoliopsida; order Malvales; family Malvaceae; genus Durio; species Durio zibethinus. The sequence continues at coordinate 9,346,720 of NC_143162.1, read as the reverse complement.
AACAAGTTTTTCAAATTGAATCAGAGCCGCTGATATTTTATAACCAGAATATATATTGGGATGCGAAAATTTCATCGGTTTTGATTTAAGGTTCATAAAGAGAGTTAACGACTAATGAACACTATTTTTCTATTCATTCGAATGTTATACCTAAATTTTTAGTCGTATCCAACACATGACCGAATAGCATAGATATAGAATGAATGAATGAAAGAAGTATATAAAACCCTTAAACAGTGGGGGAAACTGTAATAATAAAATTGATGAAACATTGAAGCATATGTCCAAGTTTGAGTAACATGGTTGAAAAATGATGTACTAGTATCCTTGATTTTCGGAAGAAATGAGAGTAATACTGGGCCATTTGATAGTTGGCTGGCCACAAGCAGTATCTGTTGCTCTCAGCTTTATTCATTACTTGGTGAAAAATATAGATAAAAATCATATCCACCATAAACAATCCTTAAAAGTTTTTCAACCAAGGCAGATCTTGGTGGTCGTCTTTAATTAATGTATTGACGCCTAACTTTACAACTATTGCAATAGGAATCAGCCGTTGCCAACTTAAAAGCAGCATATTAATAAAGCAGATTTCCAATTCAGCAATAAAAAAACCTGAATCTGTTTTTATTAGCACTCCATTCATGCTTTTTAAAAAGAGTCAGTTCGAAGGCTAAGATAAGGACGAAATAGCTAGTGTTGGGATCGAGCCCAACCATGTTAGAATCCACTAATTATTGAGGCTAACCCCAAATTTAGATTTGCTTGAGCTTGGGAGCAAGTGACATAATTGGTATGTGCAGCAGAAGAAGTAAGCTGGCCCTAGTGAAACAAAGAGGACCCAGCAATATGCCGAGGAGATTCACAGAGATATCCCATATCATTAATAAATTAATAAATGAAATGAAAGCTGGCATATATATATATATATACATAAAAATTCTAAAAATCTCATAATTTAAACTTTTAAGTTCAAATAATGTTCAACGTTTATATATGAACTACTTTTATTCAGTGCACCCTTATAATTTTAAAATATGACTCATCTCCCGACACAATCAAGCAAGGTATCTGATCATTTTCCAAAGAAGTATGGGTTTCCTAATAAAAACAATAATCGTGAATTACTGCTAATCAAGTTTATGCTGATATCAAATGCAAGCAACAAAGGAATAAGGGAAACCCAGTTGATAGAGGGTCAAATGAGACCCACATTGGACTTGCAACAAAGACTAATGAACGCAAAGGAGACAGACAAGACGTCCCTTCCTAAATATCAAATGTCTGTAAATGGAAAAGACAACAAGTGGCATCTTTTGCTGTTGTTGTTGTTGTTCTTAATTAATTATCTTGCATTCTTTTCTTCTGTACTTTAATTTTAGCACATTGCTCCTTGAGTCTTGCACATTAGCGTAATTCATGTCCTTGACATTCTTGTTACTTGAAGTTGACAAAATTGAACTCATTTTTTTAAGTAAAAAAAATTGAATTCTTATTATTTAAATTAATTAAAGTTTAATACTATCATATAACTATTTGTATGTTTTAATTATATCAAAATATAATATATTTAAAGATAATTTTACATACCAAATTTGATATCAGATAATATTGATTGTTTTTGTTGATTTTTGTGAATTGATTTATTCTTATCAGCGCATAAATGTAAAACATATTTTGTAATTTTTAATTTATTTTTTATTATTCGATTATTTTCAAGGTAATAAAGATAAAATAATTTGATAAAATATATTTAAAAGTTGAATTTTTTTATTTTATTATTTTAACTTCTTTTCTTTTATACTTTATTTTTTCAAATCAAAATTCATAAATATTTTAATATTTTTCAAGAAAATAATTGTGCTTATTTTATAATGTTTAACAATAATGAAATGAAGATTAATTTTTTTATTTTTTTGTTTTTATCTTAATATTTATATGAAAAAAATACTTATTTAAATATCATATGATCAGATTAAATTTTTAAAAATACCATAAAAAATTGTGATCTTATTTCTTATATTTTTAAATTTATTTATTAAGCTTTAAAGATGTTGTATATTTATTTTATAAATTATTAATAGGATTATAATATACAAGTTTATGTATATTTATAAATATATATATATATATATCAAATCAAAAAAATTCGAAATAATATGACAAAATAATTGATATAAGCATATATTACATTTTTAAAGAAAATCAAAATATTATTTGATATGGTATTAACAATTTCGATACTAACACTTCGAATAACTCTTAATTATTATACTGTCCGTATATTTCGAGAAAGTAAAATGATTTTTCTTATACTATGCTAGTGTTCAAAACCACAAAAGTGCCGTACACTCTTTTATTTCAAGATATATATATATATATATTTATATATCGTATGCTGTTGTCTTGGATTTGATTTTAAGTCATTTAAAAGATAAAAAAAGATGCAAATCATCTTAAATTCTCTCTTTCTCTCTCTCTATATACAATAGTAGTACTGACTTTATTAACATTGAATTTGAAAAACGCTTTAAATAAAGGTAAATATAAAAACGATTTTAATATTATACATTGTTTTGGTAATTTCATATTTTAAAAAATAAACTTTCATTTTTTTAAAAATATTTTAATATTTTAGATTAACATCATTAATCAAATTACTTATATGATATTAATATTCAATAAAATTATGATGCTAGACATAAATGTTCAAATGTTCAGTTATCGTCATTTTATTTATAGACACGTTAGCATTTAAATAATTAGCAAAATATATTTCTAATTTAAAATTAAAAAATAAAAAAAAAGAAGAAAAAGAAAGAATTAGGGAGAGAGAAGGGGAACTGAAGAAGGAAGGGCTAGAGATAAAGAAGGGAGAAGGGAAAAAAGGAGGTAAGGGCAACGTAGCTGGTTGGCCCAAAGCCGTATAGTGGTCGGTCTACCCTGGACCTAACAAATCGACCTCAATTCGGCTCGTTTGAACCAAATCGGTGTCGATCAATCACGTATAGGGCAAACCAATCTTGAGTTGGCTAGCGGTATCGCCCCTTCCCCTTCCCCCTCTTTCTCTCTCTCCTTCCCCTCTCTCTCCCCAATCCATTCTTTCCTTTTTTTTCTTTTTTTGGATTTTTATTTTAAAAAAAAAACCATATTTTTAAATTTTTAATTGTTTAAAATTTTTACTAATGTACCAATAGCTGATGTGGGAATGACTTGTATGTTTATGATAGTGGTAATTTTATTTACTATTCATGCATGTTAATTATTTAATTGATTATAATAATATAAAATATTAAAATATTTAATAAAATAAAAATTATAATACTTAAATATAAATTTTATTTTTTAAAATATCATAATGACAAAATATGTGTAACACAATACCAAACTCGTAAAGAACTTTCATTTCTCAACAAATTGAAAACATTTCATTATAAAAATAATTAAAAGAAGAAAAAAGAAAGAGAAATAGGACTTGACATTGGGCGTAATAAAATAGAGTATGGTTAAAGAAAAGGGCTTGATAATAAAGAAAACTCATTAATTATTTTCAAGTCCTATCGTTCTGTCTGTTTGCTAGTTGTTGGTCAAAGTGGCCACAAGCCCCGGAATAGCGCAAACACTCAACCAACCCAACAGAAATATAGAAGTTCTCATAATCTTCGACCAGCGAAGCGCCAACGACCCGCAGTCTTCGTCTCCTTTCCCACTCCACCATCCCGTTTCTATTTCTCTCTCTTTCTCTCTTTCTTGGATTAGCCGACAAATTTCAGAGAACCAAAGAACATCCACACTTCAAAAAAATTTTAAGTAGGACTATTAATTTATTTATTTTTAAATTAAAAAAGGAAATCTCAAAAAAAAAAAAAAAAGTTAAGAATATCAAAAGAAGAAACTCTCACTAAAGTGTCTGCTCCGTTGCAACATTCTCTTTCTTTCTTTCTCTCTCTCTCTCTATTTCTCAATCACTCTCTTTACTTCGATTCCTCTCTGTAGAAGCTAGAAAGCTGGGCCTTGTTTGGCTTTTCGACTGTAATGTGAAACCCTAGCTAAGCAGGTTTAGTTAGAGTTTTTATTTTTTTGGATTTTAGTTCGACTGGATCCGGACAAAAGATAAGGCTGCGTTTAGCAGAATGGGGAATTGTTGTAGATCTCCAGCGGCCGTTGCCAGAGAAGACGTGAAATCGAACTTTTCTGGCCACGATCACTCCCGTAAAGATTCCGTTTCCAAACAGAAGCCGCCGATCACCGTACTCACTGGAGTACCTAAGGAGAACATCGAAGAGAAATACCTCGTGGATCGCGAGCTCGGCCGAGGTGAGTTCGGAGTTACTTATCTTTGCATCGACAGCGGCACGCGCGAGTTGCTCGCGTGCAAGTCAATCTCGAAGAGGAAACTGAGAACCGCCGTGGATATCGAAGATGTGAGACGAGAAGTTGCGATTATGAAGCACTTACCGAAGAGTTCGAGTATCGTGAGCTTGAAAGAAGCGTACGAGGATGACAATGCGGTTCATTTGGTGATGGAGCTTTGCGAAGGTGGTGAACTTTTTGATAGGATCGTCGCCAGGGGACATTACACGGAGAGAGCCGCCGCAGCAGTGACGAGGACGATTGTGGAAGTAGTTCAGCTTTGCCATAAGCATGGAGTGATTCATAGAGATTTGAAGCCTGAGAATTTTTTGTTCGCTAATAAGAAAGAGAATTCGCCTTTGAAAGCTATCGATTTTGGGTTATCAATATTTTTCAAGCAAGGTAAGCTCTTGAATGTATAAATAAATGAGTCCTTTTCAAGAATGCACCATATAAATAGTCAGAATTATTAGTAACAATGCTAGGTTAGAATTATTTAATTATGTAGCAAAGATGGTGTTTTGCCAATCTGGGTTTTGCTTTTACCACGGAAACATTTGACTCCAAAGGAAAAGTACATGGAAAGATTGATTTAAGTGTATCGGATTGGTCATGGCGATGTGCTATAGTCTGTTTTTATTTATTTGTTTATGGTTTTTGTAGTGACGAAATACGCACTTTGATAATTTTATTTGGCTATGCTTTAAAGGTAACTTTTAAGCTACTGTAGTATGCGCAATTCCTTTGAATCAATGTTATCATTCACTTATTTTGCCTGAAATGAACAAACGGATGCCTACTTTTTTTCTTACAATTGTGATAGTTTTGTTTTTATTAGTTATTTATCTAATTTCTTTTTTGATAATCTGTCCCGATTGAACACTTTGGTGTCTTTGTTCATATCCTTTCTTCTCATTAAAATATATATATATATATATTTCTTCTCCTTGGTTTAATTCTATAATAATGTATTAATGGTTACTTACCTGAAATTGAAGCATGAGATGAGACATTGGTGAATACTATAAGTTTTAGATTTGGAAATGGCCGCTCATTGTCTTTATTTGATTTTTTATACTAACTTTTTTCTTCATACTGATCCATCCACCAAATGGCCATTGAGTTGTCAGCATAATGGTGATTGTCAGTTATGTTAGTAGCAAGTACTTCTCTTAAAGATATCTTGTATGGTCACACTAGGGGAAACTTTGAACTGTAGCTTTGTTTGATTGATACAAGTTTTCCTATTTCCTATAATTGGCTGTCATGGGATAGCATTGGTTAACCTTAGTTGCTCAAGTGTCTCAAATTAAGTAGATTTTGCTTCCACCAGACTAATGGTCCAATTTTTGGGATGTTCTAGTGTGCTAAAAACCTTCTGTCTGGTTTAGTTTTGTGAAGCTTTTCATGCTATAGCACCCAAGATGTTGCTGAGTTTGCTTTTATTAATTCTTTTATACTTCCATTGCTTGTAAACTGGAATAGCTGGCATGGTAAGTCCAAGGTTTCCTCTGCAAAAAAAGTTTTGCCCCAATTTCTCAACTATAACCATTTCTCTCTGCCTTAGGATATCCCTTTCTGGTCAATAATTTCTCAGTTTTGATTGCAAAAAACTGCATGGTTGGTTAGGATGTGGTGTGGAGACACTGGTGGGGGTATGAAAGTGTAAATATTATGCTAAGTAGGATAAGGTCTGTGTAACTATAGTTTGAACACTTTTCCTCTTATTGCTGTTGATTTTTTTTTTTTTTAATTCTGTTTTCTAATGCCTATGATGTGTAAATTTCAGGTGAAAGGTTCTCTGAGATTGTTGGAAGTCCATATTATATGGCTCCTGAGGTGCTCAAACGGAATTATGGGCCAGAAATAGATATATGGAGTGCTGGAGTCATTCTCTATATTTTGTTGTGTGGGGTTCCTCCTTTTTGGGCTGGTAAGTGTAATTTTGTGGAATTCCATTGTCACTATACAGGTGTGTGCATATCTGTTGGATGTGCACTAACGTATCAAAAATGAGTTGAATTTTCATTCCTACCTGAAAAATGTTTCTTATGCAGAGTCCGAACAAGGTGTTGCACAGGCAATTCTTCGTGGATTAATTGATTTCAAACGTGACCCCTGGCCAAATATTTCAGAGAGTGCTAAGAGTCTAGTCCGACAAATGTTGGAACCAGACCCAAAACTTCGACTCACTGCAAAGCAAGTGCTTGGTACTAACATTTCCTCTGTACTAGTCTTTGTGTGTATATTTCAGGGGGAGGGAGGTGAGGGGGATGTATAGGCGTTTAGGTACATCCTTTCATGATTCTATTCATCTTGTGATTGGCTTTTTCTACATCTTCAAATATAACATGTAAAACCTTTGTAATATCAGCTTTCCACGTTTGCTTCAAAATGCCAAGATCAAGGAAGATCTGTGTTCCTAATTTGCTCTACATCAAATGTTAATGATTAGTGATAGTTTGCCTAATTTATATGTTGCCTTTATCTTACAGAGCATCCTTGGCTTCAAAATGCTAGAAAAGCTCCCAATGTTCCTCTTGGCGATGTTGTTAAGTCAAGGCTTAAACAATTTTCAATGATGAACAGATTCAAAAGAAAAGCCCTGCGGGTTGGTTTACTAAATTTAAAAATTTTGCTAGAACATTTGTTCTTTTTTTAATACCTAGAGGAATCTTAAAAGTTTATTTGAATTAGGTTATTGCTGAGTTCTTATCCGTTGAAGAAGTTGAAGACATCAAAGAAATGTTCAAGAAAATGGACACTGACAATGATGGAATTGTTTCAATTGAAGAGCTGAAAGCTGGATTTAGAAATACTGGTTCACAGCTTGCAGAGTCTGAAGTGCAGATGCTTATTGAAGCTGTGAGTGTGTTTTGGTTTATACTTTGCATAAATTAAATAGTGTTATGATACTCTATGTACTGATTCTCATCAAAACAGAAATGAAAATTCTTTATTTTCTCAGTAGATATGCCTTTTGCAAGTGTAGTCAATATGATCATAAGAACTATTAGTTGACCAAGACAAAAACCATAGCATTATGAAAATTCTTCAATTTTTTCCTGTTGTCTCTCACACTAACTTTGTTTTAGTATTAACATTATTATCTGCCTATTCATTACTATTGCCATTATAGAGCAGCCTTGAAGAAGTTGGATGTCTGATGATAGTTTAAGTAACTATAAGCATGCACAGACAAAAGCCATAATAATGGGGAGGCTGCTGTTTCTTAGTTATCAGTGTAACTACATTTTCCAAGAAGAGAAACAAAACCCATTTTAGTTTTCGGAAGAATAGAGTGGCCTTTTGGAAAAGAGAGTATTCTACTCAGCAAACATACTAGTTTTTTCATGAAGGATTCTACAGTAGTTGATGAGAGATTTTACTTTGGTGTTCATACTGAAACTAGAGTCCTTTGGTAATGCTACTTCTCCTCCTTTTCTCTCTTTTCCTAAATGTTGGTCAAACTTAAATTTGATAAACCCCTTTAGCAGTTTTTGTACTTGTCAAGATGTTTCCTCGATGTGGCTGTACTACTGTGGCTGCATTATGACATATCCAATTTTATCACAAATAGTAGCATCATATCTTATCCTCATCTAACTTTCAATTTTCAATGCTAAAAGTGTGTTTCTTGACAATAGGTTGATGCTAACGGGAAAGGAACATTGGACTATGGGGAATTTCTTGCTGTTTCTCTCCATCTTCAAAGAATGGCCAATGATGAGCATCTTCAAAAGGCCTTTTCCTATTTTGACAAAGATAGCAGTGGTTTCATTGAGCCTGATGAGCTTCGGGATGCATTAATGGAGGATGGAGCAGATGATTGCACTAATGTCGCAAATGACATCTTCCAAGAAGTGGACACAGACAAGGTAATGACCCAATTTTTTGTCACTGATAAATTCATTTAACATGTTTCAATTTGACTGGCAATTACTCTGTAAATGCAGGATGGGCGCATTAGCTATGATGAATTTGCAGCAATGATGAAAACTGGTACAGATTGGAGAAAGGCATCTCGACATTACTCAAGAGGAAGATTCAACAGCCTAAGTATAAAGCTGATGAAGGATGGTTCTCTGAATTTGGGGAGTGAGTAGAACCATACCATTGCTTCGTTTAGTTCATCCTTGCAAGAAAAGTACTGGATCATTCCTTGTATATCTTAGACTTTGCTTTCTCTTGCGATTATTTGCGGAGGAGGACTCTGCATTAAATGGGGTCCTTTCGGCTGGTGGTTTACAAGGATTGTGGTGGGCCGAGTACATCTTGTTTGTCTCTGCTAATGTTAATTGTGGAAAACACCTTGTGGCCATAGGCATGTATTATTCTCTTTTACCACTACCAACCTTTTGATTGTTGTTTCTTGTTGACATTATAGGAATGAATTTTGTAGTGCTTAATGTATTCTTGTCCCAAGAAATGTTGTTGTCTCTTGCTTTTTGGAATCCAAATGGCTTTCAATCAGCATGCTTGGACATGTCTGGCACATAGTAGGGACAATTTAGCACATGCCTTGGGAGGCTCTTATTTATATTATCGTTGTACCATGTCCATTGCTACATAAGCATCATTTAGTAACAACGGGGCTAGAGTTTACAAATTTCTGTATGAGCTTTGATGCTTTTTCTGGCCATATCTCTGCGGTCCATGATCAGCTAGTGAATTGTGTAGCATAAGCTTCGGCATGGACTGTTTAGGACTCCACCGGGCTAGAGGCTTCTAAAGTCAGAGACAGAGGCAAATCTTGTGTGGTGTTGGGCCCCATCTGATCTGTTATAATTCTGAGCTAGTGTAATTGATTTAGTTCAAGTTAATATAATATTAAGCGTGAATTCAAATTCAATTTTAAATTTGATGTTTAAAATTTAATTTGAGTTTGATTGAGTTTTTATTTTTTTAGATCAAGCTGACTTAAGATAAAAATTAAATTTTTTGAATTTGTTCGGTTAAATTTGATTAATATAAAAAAATAAACTTAATTTTATATTCAATAAAAGTTAAATTATTTGTGGTCAAGTTCAAAATTTAAAATATTTTATTAATTAGAATATATTAAAATATAAAAATTTAATTAGATTCATAAATTATTTGAATGGAATATAAAAATATTTAAATTTGATTTCATGGATAAATCAAATTATTTAAATTTAAGTTTAATTCAAAAATAACCTAATCAAATTTAAATTTATTTAAATTAAATTTAAATATTTTTAAATATTTTTATTTAAATTAAATTTAAATAATCTATGAATATTAATATATCGTTTACCCTAAGATTAATGTTTTATTGGTATTGGGGAAAATCTTGATCGTTATTCAGAGTTCTGACTGCTTCGCTTGGAAGGCCAATTTGGCCCATTGGGTTATAGTTTTCGAAAGTCAGCGACAGGTTAATTCTTGTGCTTGTTGGGGCAGGTTAACTGTCATTGCGTCCTTTTCTTTCCAGCCCAAGATCAGGTTGGAGGGCAAATTTTTTGTTGGGCCGACTCATGTCAGATTTGCATCCCTAACTTCAATTAGTTTTCCGAACAATCCTGAATCCTGATTCCAGTGAATGTCGATGACTTTGGACATGTGAAAATTATCGCTGAATTGCTAGATGAAGAGGATGCTTCTGAAACCACTAAAAGCCAAAACGCATACAGCTATTTTCTTTTTTTTTTTAATTTTCTTTTTTTATATAATAGATAACTGAATCCAGCTATGAAGGTCGAACCCTTTCACCATCGACATGTTGGCAGAGCTTTATATGTAGTTAATAATTAATAGCACCTGGAATCTTCTTTGTCTTGATTTTATTGCAACCAGATAGTAACAAATAAGGGAAAGGAATGAAATTTATGAGACAGCAAAAAAAACGTAGCTTTTATTCTCTCACGCTTGGTTTGTAATTGCACAGATAGATGCTTCAAAGTCTTTGTTAGGCGCAGAAAAGTTGTGGTCTCTCAAAGTCTTTATCATGCAGTAGAATCCACATCGAAGAAGCCAAATAAAATCATCTAAAATTATACTGCAATCTGTCCTAACGTGCCAAAATTCTCTCTTTAAACACTACACGATTAGTCACGGTGGCCAAAAATACGAAATGCAGGTCCTTTTTCATCGATTTCTACATGAAATAGGTAAGCAACTAGCTCGAAACCAACATGGCTGTTGTGTTCATCATTTAGTTAAATATTGAGGGGTTTTCTTTTTTTTTTTTTTTTATTTGCAGTCAATTTTCAGAGCTACTCAACTCTTGAGATATAACATATGTTATTGGTTAAATGGGTCAATCATCGATTTTGAAAAGCAACTCAGCATTTTTACGTTGTAAAATTTGGATAAGGTGTTGTTAGATTTGGTAGGCGCTTGCTTTTTATCGGTAAAAAGGTAAACCATTGAAGAATCTATTCAATCTAAAGTTGGGACGATTCCAAAGATAATAGCTAAAGATGGAGGCAGAAAACCAATACTTATATTCTATGCAGATTTACATACACATGCCATAATATATATAGAAGCAGCAACTTTAACTGAATGGTCAAAATTTGAAAGCACTAATAAGCGAAAAGATTGAAATGCCTAGAATTTAACTCATCGATCTTGATTATCTTAGTTTAGTGGTTACTTGTAGAACTTGTTCACATGCACTTCACGACTTTTGCACGGAAGAAAGGAAAAGTTATTGTTTTTTTCCAACTCTTTTCAAAAATTCTGATCTCACATAACCCACACCACGCCAGCTAATGCTTTTTCTACAGAGCCGTAAAGAGACTTCAAGGCCATACCAAAAACGGGCCAATGTTACCACACATGGTTTTCCTGGAAAACATTGTCTTCACAGCATGTAATTGCAAGGGAAAAAAAAAAGCATTTCCAGGAGTTCACACTTCACACCTCTCCAAACGCATATCCACATTGGCCTGGCTTGTTAAATCATCTGCAGAAAACATGCTCGACATTGTTTAAACTCAAGCTTAATTTGAAACGAAAAGCAACTGCTTTTCTGGACTTTAGAAATTAACTTGCTGCAATAAGTACTCTCTAATCACACGTTTCTGTTGCAGTCCCATTAATTCCATGTTTTTGGCAACAATCATGCAAGGCTGTCTAGATAGTACTCTTTCACACACTGTCTTGTGGACACTAGATTATAATTTTGATTTGATTCGCCTCGGGTCAATTTTTAGTACACCATACATCATTATCCTACAGCTTGGCATCGGTTTAAGAATTTATTTACTATTTTAACTACCATATATATTTTTGTGATTGAACATTTTAATTTGGTAACTGAGTATCGATTTGCTCACTAATACAAGTAAAAGAATCATACAAATTAACATGTTTACTGTCCCAAAATAAGATAATTTCTTCGTTTTAAGTATTTGACATTTCAATGATGAGTACCTTTTTTATCCAAATTTCCCATTAAGTCCTGCTGATCGGGGGGATTCTGATGGCTGTTCTCAATTCTAATCAAGGGGAAATGAAATGGGCAGGGTGCTATAGAACGGAAAATCACTTTAATGGGCGCTATCAATGGAAAATCCATTAATATTCAGATTTCCTTTAAATTTAGGAAATTCACTTGCTCAATTTTTATGTTACCCTTGACAATAGCTAGCAAAGAAGCCAAGAAGTACTCAAGCATGCTCGTATAAGTCAAAATAGTATTTCGAAAGTAAAAAAAAGAGAGTTGAAAAAATAGTAGCAAAATACTCAATGAACATATTTGAAAATGTAATAATACCCATGCTAGCTCTTATTTTTGACGAGAGTCATTGAAGATTATAAATAAAAAATAGTTAAGGAGCTTTGAATTTATAACTTTGTGAAAACAATCTCTCAATGTATATTATTTGTCGTTTATCATTTATACATAAAAATATGAACTCCAAAAGCACTAAAAGTTATTGATCAAAATATTCTTATAAAATTTTAAATTAATAAATTCATCTTTAAATATATAGTTTTTATTAAATTATTTAAATTTAATTTAAATCAATTAAAATTAAAAATGAAGTCTATGTGAAATTAAATTATTTAAAATTTTAATTTTAAAATTGTTAAAAGTGATTGACTAAAATACTTTAAGTAAATCTTTTATAAATTTTAAATTTAAATAATTTTTTTATTATTAGATTTTTTTTTATATAATTAGGTTCAAAAGTGTTAAACATGATTTGCGAACTCTAAAAGTATAAAAAATGATCAATCAAAATATCCTTATGAACTTTTAAAGTAACAAATTTATCTTTAAATATATAATTTTCATTAATTTATTTAAGTTTAATTTAAGTAAACTAAAATTAAAAATAGAGACTATTTGAAATTAAATTGTTTAAAATTTTTAATTTTTAATTCTAAAAGTGTTAAAAATAATTGACTAAAATACCCTAAGTAAAATTTTTTTATAAATTTTAATTTAAATGAATTTTCTTTTTGTTATTAGACTCTTTTTTATAATTAGATTCAAAAGTGTTCAAAATGATTAACTAAAATACATTTAATAAAATTTTAATTTCAAAATTATTAAAAGTGATCAATTAAAATACCATTGAAATTTTTTTTTATAAAATTTAATTTAAATAAATTTTTTATTTTTTTATAATTAGACTCATATTAAGACACAAAATGATTTTCATATCAAATAAAAATACAAATATAGCAAGATCAAAACTTATTAGTATGCATAGGAATAAATAATTATATGAAATTTATTTCTTTATTGTTGTAAAAACAATTACATATTTAGTTTATGTTAATATATAAATTCATTAAAAATAATTATAGTTAAGTTATTGAAGCATTTTTTCTAGTTTTTGCCTTTCAATTTTTTGTTTTAATTGATTTATTAACTACATTTGTATATTAATGATTTTATTGTTTATATGTTTTATGAGTGGATCATTTGATTATTAGTAACATAATTAAATCATTTTAGTAACTTGAAATAATTTTTTAATATATATTATTCTTATAGTTTAGTCTAACCTCTACAATTAATTTTTCTTTCGTTTCTTTTTCCTCAAAAATTTTATAATTGTTATTCCCATAAATAAAAATTAATATTAAATCAAATATAAATAAATTGCACACTCTTCACCAACAATTAGCACTTTGTGATTTATTTAACATTTTAAACACTTCAATTGAACTTTTCATCTATAAAATTAGATAATTTAAAAGGTGGTGGAGCTATTGGTAGCTCAGGACCAAATTATCATAAAAATTGTTCATTCTGACTAATTTCTATAAGAATTATTCACTTTGACTAATTTTTATCTCAAAATGATTAATTTAATTTTTTTAATTACATTACATTACTCATTTTTTTGTCATCTAGGTGGTTGAATAACCTAATGTGAATTATTTTAAGTAGAGAATTATCAAGTGAAATAAGATTAATTGTTTTTTATGAAATTTTTAAGGTGTGGTAAAATTCATTGAAATCATCTTTTGAATGTGTTTGTGCCAAACTTACATTCATACATGAAAATTTATATTATTAATACTAAAAATGAAATCATTATAGGCTGTATAGGTACTATAAAACAAATTAGATATATTGAGAATTGGAATTTTCTTAACAAGAGAACATGACAAATAGTAAGTTTATGAATTTATTTTATTTTATTTTTAAAATCATGTATTTTTATATTTTTATATAATGAAAATTTTCAAATAAAAAAAATTAAGCTTTCAATTGGTAGAATGTATAATTACATTCAATTGATGGAAGCACCAATGAAAGATTATCCTAAGCAAAAGATAAGGTAAAAGATTAACCGATTATTTATAGCTTTATTTTCTTTATATGACAAAGAAGGTTGGTGATATATAATATTTCAATGAAGAATATACAAACGTATTGATTTCAAATTTTTTAAAGATTGATATGAAACTTTTTTATTAGGAGAATTATTGTATAATCTTTCATTTTCTCCATTATATCAATTGAAGAATTTTCATTGTTGTATCTAAATTTTTAAAGTTACCATATTAGGTAATATTTGTTCAAAAACATTAAAATTCATCAAATTAATTATCACTATTACATTTAACATAAAAATATTATTATAAATTATAATTTAACTAAATTTAAAAGTGATTTAAAGGCATTTATTAGCAAAATTCATTTGAAAAAGTTTTATTTAACTATGTATTTAGTATTTCATTCATTTTGAATTTTGACTTTTCATAATTTCGAATAGGATTTTAGACATAGGATTGGTGATAAACTAAGTTAAATCAAATTTTATCATTTACTTTTATTCATTATATACTCAATTATTATTCACTTATGCACCGGAGCAAATTTAATTTAATAATTAATCATTGATTTTCTATGTTTAAAAAGATGAATTCAAATCGTCTTAAATCCAAATAAAAATGAAAGATACTCAATTACTTATAATTACAATTTCACCTTAGAAATATTATTATTCCTTCTCCTTTTTTTCTTAGCCAAGCATAAATTGATTCTAAAGCTTCCATAGGGATATCTTTTACTGGCTATGTTTCACTCTCTAGGTCACTGGGATTATCATTGTTACTTACCTCTTCCATGGTTTCATCGACTAATTCTATAAAGAGAGACCTGGCATTAATCATCATTCTCTTTGGTTATTTTGTTTCTCTTTTTTTTCACCATGAGCTGTGGTCGGGTGGGATATCTTGCTAGGCTCTATTAAGCTCAATCTGCTGGAACTAATGTCTTCATCCCTGACAAGTCTTTCTTCTATATTGGGCATATTGTCAAGGGCTTTGGAAACCTACTCCATTTCTTTAGGTCCAGGTCTGTTTGGTGACTTCTCCTTATTACTCGTATTGATCTGAGCCTCGTTTTCAATGTTGCATGGATTCTCCATTTCATTTGAATGCAACGGCAAAACAATAGCTTCTCCAGTTGTATCTTCCAGTTCCAAAGAGGCGCTATTGTTTTAATAGTTCACACCTCATTGATTTAATGCTCGATGTTCCTCGTCCCCTTTAGTATTTTCAAAGCTTCCAGAATCCATTTTTTTGGAATGTATGCTATGTGAACATTTCCCCATGGATGAAGCTTCAGTAGAACTTAAGTTCGATGAAGATGACAAGGGATTATCTCTTATCAACTTTTTCACACCTAAGTTTTAGAAGAATTTGGGACCTTCCTTAATGGAAACTCTGACAGGATATGATTTCCCTTTAATGAACACCAATTTTTCTTTAAGAGGAGGACAATCTTTTCTAATGAGGGATAATAACCGTAGCGGTATCTAATCTCCTTTTGTTCGTCGTACTATTATCGATGGATATGAAACTTCCCTATAGATTACCAATTTTTTTGAAGAGGTCATAGCACCAACAATGAATGGGGACATCCTCTAGCTTTAACCATGCAAATTTATCTCCACTTATCAACTTCAAACTCCATGGTTTCACCTAGAAAAACCATTCACTTAACAACGTTTTTCCCTCCTCCAGCATACCAACCATCTCCTACCTTGATTCAAATCTTAGAAGAACCATACTGTCACGCATAACAATAATGGAGAAATGTAGAACACCTTGGCTAAAGATATTTTGTTGGCGCGTGTTTATTGATTGAGGGTTTTTTACTTGGCTAAATATTAAATTTGGGATTAAACATTTTAGCGGTTATTCAAATTAGGACTAAATATTTTTTTTGTACGAATGAGGATTAAATGTTATTGATTTGTAACACTAAAAGATTTTTTCTGACAGATTTAAGAGTGTATATTACACACACCATCAACTTAAATAAGTTATTCAACTCAATTGATTTTTTTGTTGACATGGCAAATGAATAGTATCATCTTTATTAATATGACAACATTTTTATCCACATTTGCAAAATAATACAAAAAATTAATTTCAAATGTAATTTATAAAAAAATTGTAATTTAATTAACTTTTAAGTTAAATAACTCTTTTTACAGATAAATGAACACTGGTTAATTCTTCAACCTTTTCTAGATTTCGATCACCATATGCCACTTTCAGCCACTGCTTGCCAACATTGATTGGCCCCCAAATTTCACTAATAAGTTCGTCTTAGTCTTATTTTTAACATGATCTAGTCGGTTTTCTCAAAGACTCGCTACATTTTTGTGGATCCAAGATCAAAGTTATGATTTTCTCTCTCTTTTCCTCCTTTTTAATGGCCGTCACCTCAAGATATATTGTTCCATTTTTTCTTGACTACCCCTTTATGAGTTTTTAGAACCTAAATCTCCTTTGATGATGTGAACTTGAATTTGAAGAGGGATTAGGCTTTCTCTTCCTTTTTGAAGTTACTGTTACTATGTTGGTTGCTTGATTTTCCCTTTGTTTATTTTTTCTTACCCCCAAATGAACAACAACCTGTTTTTCAGAAAAATAACTTCTCACTTGAGTTTCCAACAACTTTCACAAGTTTGAAAGACCTACTTCATTATTCACAAAATTTTAAAAGAATGATTTTTTAAAATATAAGAATAACGTAAAAAAGGGATTGCCCAAAGATTTGCAACTAGGATATGCCCCATCTCTCTCTCAGTCTACCATTATCACGATTACTGGTCTCTTTTTTTCACTTGTTGTCTCACTTGTCTGGCTCTTCTTTGGTTTATCTCCCTATCTTCTTTGCTTTACAAATGACAATCTCCATCAATAGCTTTAAAATTTTAAATTGTGTTTTAAACTACTAAAATGGACATTCATTTGGTTATGTAGAAATTTTGACCTAACTCAACTGATGAAAAATGTTATGATTAAGAAATTTTTGAAATTTTTAAAATTTTAGGATTAAAAAGAACTAGAAAAAAAAAAAAAGAGATTTGTTTGAAAAGAAAGAATATGAGTAAAAAATAGATATGAAGCAAAATATATTTTTAGATTAAAAAATACACATAATTTTTATCTATTAATGTTCTTTTAACTTAATGGCGAGTGTGTTTCACTGTCTTTTTTTTTTTGTTTAAAAAAATTTTATATTATTACAAATTGATAATGTTTAAGTCTCATTTGTACAAAATAAAACGTTTAGTAGTCCTAAATTGAGTAATTACCCAAACATTTAATCCCAAATTGAGCATTTGGCCATTTTACTTTCACCACTACACATGACTCTAACCAATCCAACTCCAATTCTGCTAGGGCTATCTGAAATCGTGGGGATTTTCCACCATCTGTCTCTTGCTCTAGATACTTATTAGAGTCCTCACTACTTTTTTGCCCTTACATTGACCTTGGTTTTATCCTCTACTAGTTTTATCCTTACTAATTTAGCATAAGTAGGTTTTCTAGCACCATAATGAGAACCAGTTGCTCTTACCACTACAAGGAATTAAGTTTTTAGTAGCATTTTTTTCACATTTAGCAGCATTTATAAATGTTACTAAAAGGTTAACGGTTTTTATCAAAAACACTGCTAAGACTATTGGCAATATCTACTTCAAAAAAAAAATAGTTACATTTTTCTAAAAATGCCGTTAACTTAAAAGCATTTTTATCATAAAACACCAATAAATTTAGTGACGTTTATAGTAGAAAACGTCACTAAGTTTAGCAGCATTTATATTAGAAAACGTTGTTATATTTTGGCATTTAGCGGTGTTTTTAGGCATAGAAGTCACTAAATTAAAAAAAAATTATTTTTTAATATTGATTATTATCATTAAATAAAAAATATCAAAAGAAATAAAAACGAACTTAAATTCATAAATTGAATATTATAAATACATAATTTGTTCCATTATAGATAGAATACAAAGTTTAATACATGCAATAATATTCAAATTATTTTTATATTAACCAAAAATCTAAAATGTATGGAATTGATGACTACATAGATTTGAAACACTATCATTTGATGAAAGATTTTTTTCACCTTAGTCACTAGCGTGTTCAAGAACCTACTGACTTAATCTTGACTTTTGCATCCAATTTTTATCTGTTTAGTATTTGTTACATTATCATACCAAAATTATATAATTAAATTATATGAAAATGAACTGTAACATACTTAATTATACTAAGTATTAAATAAAAAATAATAACAAGATGATATTAGAGATAACCTATTACAATGCAAAAAAAAAAAATTACGTGTCATGCATTGATATCATGTTTTTTTAAACAATGCAAAAAAAGAACAAATATAACATTAACAAAAAATTTATACAAATTTTAATCGAATATTCATACATCTAAAAATTTATAGTGTAACAAAAAAAGATTAAGTATGTGGCAAATATTTTACCTTGCAGTATTCACAAATAACTATAGATATCTTTTTTTGGTTCTCTATCTTCTGTTGTTGATGGTTTTTATGCACAACGAATTCTTTTAAGCAAGATTAAGTTGTTTCATCAAACACCATAATATGTAAAAACAAACAAAACAAATGCCAAGATGAGATGAAAAAAAAACATAATAGACTATTTCAGAATGGCTTTTTAAGGATATCTTGAATGAATCAACAAATTAATGTTAACAAGTAATAATTTTTTAGTAATTTCAAAAATATTCTATTGAAAAAAAAATCAAACCTAAAATTTTATTCGTGTTTGTAACTAAATTCAACGTTTAATTTAAAGTTTTTCAAAGAAACACCCTATTTTTTTTTTCACTTTTCTATTCTATCTTGAATTTTTCTTAACAACCAAATAAAACCTAACTCACAACTGCAATAACGAAATAAATTGGTAAAACAATGGTCAAACACTGAAAATTACCAATGTTGAAATGGAGCTTACCAATGGAGCTTGAATAGCGGTAGAAATGTATTTGTAACTAAATTCAACATTCAATTTCAAGTTTTTCAGAGAAAAACCCTATTTTTTTTTCATTTTTTTGTTTTATCTTGAATTTTTCTTACCAACCAAATAAAATCAAACTCAGAACTGCAATAACAAAATAAATTGATAAAAAAATGGTTAAACACTGAAAATTATCAATGTTAAAATGAAGCTTCCCAACGGAGCTTGAATGGAGGCAAAAACATAACAAATCAAACAAAAAATTTATAGATTTAACCCAAAAAATAAAATAGAAAGTTTAGGGATTTGACTCAAAATGCAAGAAACCTAACTTAAAAATTGCAAAAATGAAAGGAAAAAAGATGAAAATTGACTATAAAATGATTGAAACTTAGGTAGAAAATGAGAAGAAAGTGATCCAAAATGAGTATAAATAGAAAAAATAAGTATGGAAAAGAAAAGTAGACAAGAAGTCTCGCGAGTTTGAAATTTAAGAAAAATTTAGTAGCGAGAAAAGTGTGATTATTTAAAGCATTTTTAGTCAAAAATTCTTTTAATAATCTCCTCTAATTTTTTTAAAGGATTATTCAAGGAGTTTTTGATCAAAAACACCTTTGATAATTCTCTTTAATTTTAGTTTGGATTATTCAAAGTATTTTTAACTAAAAAATATCTTGAATAATAGGGTTATTCAAGACGTTTCTATCTAAAAATGCTTTCAATAATTTCTTTCAATTTTTTTGAAAATTATTCAAAGCGTTTCTGAAAAAAATATCTTAAATAATCTTCTTTCATTTTTTAAAAATTATTCAAAGTATTTTTTTACCAAAAATACCTTCAATAAATTTTTTTCTTTTTTTCAAGATTATTTAAAACATTTTTTACTAAAAAATACATCGAATAATCTCTTACAAAAAATTAAACTGAATTATTCAAGATATTTTTAAAAATACCTTAAATAATTTATTTTAATTAAAAATCAAAATATATAGTGATAATTAGGTCAATAAATATTACAAAAATATTTTTTTAATAGTATTTTTAAATTTAAACGTCATTATATAAGAATTATGACGTTTTATAAAAAAAAAAAAACCTCTAATCAAATAATAATACGAAATTTTATGATATTTATTTAAAAATATCGTTAAAAAACAATCATTAAATTTTTATTTTTCTCTAGTTGTACATAGCTTTTCTGGCTTAGGGCCTCCGTGTAGGATACTGCTCTGCTTTTTTCATACTTCGAAAGATCTATTCTTAGCCTCCACCCATTTATTCTGTGCCATTGAATGCCCTAATAACATAAAAAGCCTCTCGTCAATCTTTGAAACGGAAGAACCCAAACTTGCTACGTCTTCCTTCTTTCTTGTTTAATGGGAATATAGAAATCAAGAATCCTGCCATACTACATGATTAACTTCCAAGTATCACCCTTTCTTCCAAATGCATGAATACTGTCCACAAATACAGTGATTAGCTTTCTTTTCCACTGTTTATTCTCAGTAAATCTCTGAACTTGGCCCCACTTGCAATCTCGACGCCGCCCCCTTCGATTCCAATTCCCCGTTCTCGCTCTAGTTTTCTCTCTCATCGTCATAAATATGTAAATTTATGTTATAAATTTATATTGACAAAAAATAAATAAATTTATTTAATAAATTTTATAAATTATTTTTTATCAAAATTAATTTATATTTATAGTTTTTAATAAAATAATATTTAATTATTTTATAAATTGTTAATTCAATAATTATTAAATATTTTGTTTTTTAAAGATTGTTTTGGATATTTAAAATTATATAATTTATTTTTTATAGAATATTAAATGTAATAATTTAAAAATACTGATAATTTATAAAATTATATTAAATATAATAATTTAAAATTATTGAAAATTAAATAATTTTAATAATTTTATTATCATAATAATTAGATCAATCACAATAATCTAAAAATTATATCAAACTATATTAAAATGTAGCAAATCACTTTAAACTCATAATCTTATAAATTTATCGATGTGATGTAATAAAATATTAATTCTTCAAAAAGAATTATATGATAATATTAATATATTACGTTACATAGTTTGCATTTTTCTTTGTCCGTAAAATGCAAGGTGGCACTGCAAATTTAATTAGGCATGGATGGGGTACGTGTAGCACCGAGTATGCAAGGGTATGAGACTGCTTTACCCCTTGGCGGATCCTGTTTTTTTTTTTTTTGAAGAATATATATGGATATCCTTCAAAATTTAAAAAATAATAAAATTTTTCTGAACACCTTCAAAGATTAAAAAATAAGAAAATTAAAAAACAATTTCACTTAAACACATTTAATTAAATTAATAAATTTGTCAGACGATTTTTTATTTCTTATAAGTGAATATTAAATTTTTTTTCTAAATCTGCAACTAAATTTACGCGAATAACTTTACCCCCACGTGATTTGAGGATAATCTCTGTTCACCGAGGGACTTCCCTTTGCAATCCAAAATGTTTCAGTCCTTGCCCGCTCCTTCATCCGACCAAGTTATATATTAAGCATAATTAAGTGTCAAAAGCTCCATTAATTTGTAAAAATAAAGAGAGTTTTCAAGCTATATATTAAGCATAGTTGTTTCTTAAAATTGCTTTGCGAACATGATGATATTCTTGATAAATTAATATCTTTCCATATAAATTTGTGAAACTATGTATTATATTATATGGTAGTGCACATTTCGTATAGAATTACATATCATGCGTCATCAATCGATCCCTGCTTGTCGGCCACTTCGTCCTTTAGAAAAACTTGGTTCACAAGTTTGTGGACGGACCAATCGACCAGTCACGTTTTGAAAATGATATTTCCCCTAATTGTAAACCACGTTTTGATGCTTCTTTTTAAAACGTCAATTTCTATCAAGGGATACTTAATGTCATGATTTTTCTTTTTCTTTGAGATTTTTTTTTTTATAAATTATAAAAAAAGTTGCAACCTAAGAAAAGATGAAGAGACGGTAAATATTAAAATTTAAAATTTAAATTTATTAAATATTATTTTTAAAAATAATTACATAAATTAAGTTAAATTCTAATTTTTTTTCTTTTAAAATTTAAAATCTTATCGAACACACAACAAATAGATAATTATATGCATGATTTTGGTGTTCTAGTCAAGGAAATTAAAGAAAGAACAAATTCTTTAATTTCTACTTTGCTTGATATATATATATATATATATATATATTTATATGGTTGTAAACCAGTGAAATTATTGCAAATCAAAATCAACATGTTGATGATAGTGTTATTTTAGACTCCATTTTAATTGGTGCCTTTTTTTATCTTATATTTCAAAACAAAATCAACATGTGACAAGCTTCATACATCTTATTTATATATATATATATATATAATTCACGAGTTAATTAGCTTATTTACTCCTCTCTTGAAATCTTGTAACAAAATAATCAAACATTCTTTTCACATGTTATTCACGTGATCAAGATTTTTTTTTTTTTTGAGAAAAGCAACAATAATATGTTTTTTTTTTTTTTAATTATAACACAATTAATGCTATAAACATCAAATTGAAAGTTATTTATACTTGACAATTAGTAGGGTCATTTTTAGGTTTAGAGGATAAATTGATCATTTTCTTCGTTAGATTGTTAGTAGACAATCATGGAGATTTTTTTATTTTTGAGCCAATTAATATATTAAGTCGACTTGGCATATACAGTGTCACATTAGCTTGGCTACATCATTATCCTACTCCACAGACCCTTCACATTTTGCCTATAAATAGAGCTACCAAAGTATTATCTAGTTAATCTAACTTTCTCCCTTGCTTTCTTATTTTTCTCCCCTTCTTACATCCTCTAATCAATTTCTGATTTGAGCATCGAAATACAAATGTAAAGAATACCCTTTGCCTTGACTCTTAACCACTCTCTTTTTTTATTATGATTTTAGGGTTCTGACCCTCAATTCGGATTTTGGTACCAACGACAATAATACGTGATCTGTAGATAGAATATTAAAATTTTAATTTTAGTGATCAAAATTTAATTTATGATAATTTTAAATAAAAAATATAATTATACTAACTAATACCAAATGTTTTAACGTATAAATCCATGGACTTACTGCTAGACATAGACTAAATGAGTTACCACAAATCTTTTTTTGTAAGGTGTGATTAGTCACTTGATGAAATCTGTCTCATTTAAAGAAGAGTTTCAAGATTAACTTATGTATCTTTAAATAGTAGATTCTAGTCCACGAACTAAAATTTAAGTTCATAAGTACAATTATGCATGAGAAAAGTATAGCATTCTCACAACACCCATCGAAAAGATGATGCCAATTAATTTCAAGTTATACGAGCCTTAAAAACATATTTGAAATTTATTAAATAATTTAATATTGAAAAATTTTCATAAATTACTCCAATATGTTAATAATAATTTAAGAATATTGTCTTACTTTAGGAGTATTCAAGAAGACTATTTGTCACATTTTGAAGAGATTTTATCGTCAAATTCATTTAATCTTGCTTCAAAAGTAAATATTTATGTATCGGGTTTATAGTAAAAAATGTCCTCCAATTTGTTGGTAAGATTTTTTGATGAAAATTATCCTCCAATTTGTTAATAAGATTTTATGCGAAAGAAAGTTAGGAAATATTATTATTTTATTTTTTAAAAAAAACTTCATCTTTTTTAAAAATTATAAGGCCCTTCAATATATTGATAAAACCTTATTTTTGAAAAATATTGGCTTTGCAATTTGTTGGTAAGGCTTTTTATTTTTATATTTTTTTAAATAAATAAATTTATAAGATTTTTTAATATGTTGGTATTTTTTTTTTAATGATTGCCTTTCAATCTATTGGTAAAACTTTTTATATATATACATATATATATATGTTTTTATAAAAATGTATTTAAAAATAATAGATAAATAAATAAATGAATAAATAGATAAAATAAATTAATAAAATAACATATAAAACAAAATTACCAGTAGTCGGCTCGACTTGGTGGCTTAGAGTGTGTTGGCACAAATCAATGCAAACGGCTTGGAACTTGGTTGAGAACGCAGCTCAACTTAAGATAGAAAAAGTTCCAGGTTACCAACAAGTTACATGGGTACCGAGTCACCCATTTAAAAACACATGGATCCCCTAGTAAGTTAAATGGTGTGTTTTAACAATATTTAAAAGCAAACTTTTTCTTTTTTTCTTTAGATTTCAGAATCCCACACACTCTCTCTAGTTTTATTTTCTCACCCTTTTCTCTCTAACGGAGAGCCAAACAAAACCCAAATTTCAACCAATCAACCCAATTTTTGGCATCGATAAATACAACATATCACTAAAAAATCATCATTTACTTAGAAATTGAATGAACTCAAAACCCGACCACCATGAAACCCCTCCGGCTATCATAACCCTTATCGAAAAACTCAAACTCTATTCGAAAAATTCATATAAACCCAAAAAATCCCAAAATTTAAACCCAAATATGGAATTTCCCAAAAAATACTAAAAAAAAAACTAAATGAAGAACCAAATCCTATAAAACATAGGTTAAAAAATAAAATCTAGAAACCCAAATTGATTCCCAAAAAACCTGAGTGCAATGAAACCTTTTAATCATTTCTATGTATTTTCCTCAAGTATCTTCCTTCCCATTTTCCTTGTGTGTTTGGGTATGATTTATAGGATTTTTTTTAACAAATTTTTAGGGATTTAACATCTTTAACCTTGGGATTTTATTCTAGTTTGATTATAATCAATGGTTGCTATTTGATTTTGGTTTCCAATTTTATGCAGATAAATCCCAAAATCCTTTCTTATGAGATTTAAAGAAACTTTGGTTTGATTTTCTTTTCTTTCCTTTTTAGTTTCTTTTTAGTTTCTTTCATTCTTCATTAAAACCTATAAAAATAAAATGAAATTGAAATATGGGTTGGGCAAAAGCCTACATCCATGCAAAAATTGTTAAGCTCAAAGCCCGAACAAAATAAAAACTATATTGTGGGTTAAAATCCCAAACATTAACTGGGACAAGTTCACTTAAAGCCCAAAAAAAAAAAAAAATACCTTAAAGGCCCGATGATCCCAACAAGATCGAAAATGAGAATTAGGTTGCATGCCCCTAATGAAGTAAAATGTTTACAGTTGCCTCTCTTTGCATATTTCTATGAAATAGGGATGATGCAAAGACATAGATGACCCTTGAGTCTAGTTTAACTCTAAACAATTTTAAAAAACCCTCTAAACAGAGGTGTGTAAATTTTTGAAAAACATTTTAAAGAACTCCTCTAAACAAAGGCATAAAGTTTAAAAATTCCAATAACTCCTCTGAATAGAAGTTCAACAAATTAAACTCTTATATTCAAAGGCAAAACAAATTAAGCAATGAGTTCCTCTATACAAGGCTAAACAACTTTAGAATAAGAAATAAACTCCTCTATTCAGAGGTTAAACAACTTTAAAAAAAGAAATGAACTCCTTTAAACAGATGCCAAAATAATTTTAAAATAGAAAATGGGCTCTTCTATACAGACACTAAACAACTTGAAAATAGGAAATGAGCTTTTCTATATAGAGGCTAAACAATTTTAAAATAAAAAATAGGCTCCTCTATACAAAGGCTAAACAACTTTAAAAACTTTAAATAGGAAATGTCAAAAGGCATCCATTCACCTACTTCCATAAAAATTTAAGCTTGAAATCTAAAGATTTACAAATTGGAAATTCAATGGCCTACAAACTGCAAAAATTCACAAGGTTCCATAACAAAAATTGAAAAATTCCAATACTCTAAGATTCACAAAAAAATTCATAATGATTTCAAAATTTGCCAAAAGTCAAGATTCGCAAAGGTTTGCAAGAATTCCAAGTTTCGCAAAAATTCTAAAAGTTTGTAAATGATTCAAGATTCTCAAAGGTTCCAGATTCACAAAAATTTAAGTTTCATAGAGGTTCCAAATTTGCAAAAATTTTAGATTCGCAAGATTTTTTAGATTCATAAAGTTTCATGTTTCACAAAGGTTTTAGATTTGCAAGAATTTTAGTTTCATAAGAATCTAAAGATTCTGACAAATGTTAAGATTCTCAAGAATGAAAGATTCATAAGAATTCAAATTCGTAAGAATGTTTATATTCTCAACAATTGAAATATTTGCAAAATTTTTAAATTTGCAAAAATTTTAGGTTCACAAAAAATCAAATATTTGCAAAACTTTCAGATTCATAAGAACTTAAAATTCGCAAGAATTTCAAGTTCACAAGAAATCAAAGATTCTTAAAAACTTTAAATTCGTAAGAATTTCAGGTTTGCAAAATATCAAAGATTCATAAAACTTTCAAATTTGTAAGAATTTCAGATGGAAGATTCACAAAAACTTCAAATTCGCTAGAGTTTCCTAAACTATAATTCACATATAAGATTTGAAAATTCACATTCAAAAGATTTTTGTTAGTGATTCACATCCAAACTTTAAAGCTTTATATTTGAAAATTTTAGGGATTCATATAAAAATTTCAAGGTTCATAGTCAAAATTCAAATATTCTCATTTAAAAAATTTCAGGGTTTCACATCCAAAGTTTCAAAGAGTCTAATTTGAAAATCTTGGGATTCACATCCAATTTTTCAAATATTCTCATTCAAAAAATTTATGGGTTTCACATCCAACATTTCAAAGAATCGCATTTGAAAAATTTTAAGATTTTTTCAAAAGTTTCAAAGGCCAATCACATCCAAAGTTTCAAAGGTTTTTTTTTTTAACTTTATGGCTTTACATCAAAATTTTAAAGATTTTTATTCCAAAAAATTTTTGGGTTTTGCATTCATAATTTCAAAGATTCTCATTCAAAAAGCTCTTTTAAACAAAAGCTCAAAATTCTTAAAAGTTTGGAAAGTTTTTCTTGTAAAAAAAAATTCTTATTATGAAAGATCTTCTTAATTCAAAGATTCAAAAGTAAAAAACTTTCTCCAAAAAAAGACAAATGACATGCTAATAATACAAATGCCTTTTAAATGATGCAAATGCAACAACCCATATTCTCATTGAATGATGCAAATGCAAATGTCATACAATGATTCAAATGTTCCCTATATGATGCAAATGCATGCCCCAACCACGATGCAAATACAATTATCAAGGATTTAAATACAATGTAAACTATATGTAATGCAAATTTCACTACATCAATGTCGTGAAATTTCAATTGTGATAAGAAGGTTCTCAAGACTCCGCCATTCCTTTTTAGTTTATCAGTACTAACCATTTTAGAAAAAATTTTGTCAAGTGATCCATATTATTTTCCTCATTTGGTCCCATCTTATAGGTTTTGTTAACTAATCCATCATTGTGTTCATCATTAGGTCACCTCATCTACCCTTTTCAAATAATTTTCTCATGTTTCTTTCACTTCTTTCATTTCTTTCATCTTGGATTTCTTTTAAAAGAATGAAAAAATCTTTTACGAACATTGTCATTAATTTATTTAACGTCATTCTTGTCAACACTTATTTTCATTTAGGCTTGCGTTTGATTTTTTTATTTTGATCATATTGGGATTGTTAGGCCTTGGTAGTGTTTTTTGGTTCTTTGGGCCTAAAATGAACTTATAGTTCATGTTTGGGCTCTTAGCCCAAAATATAATTTTTATTTTGTTTGGGCTTTAAGCCCACTAATCGTTATGTAGACACCGGTTATAGCCTAATAAGCATTTTGTTATTGTTGTTTTATTTCTTTTATTCTATTTGTATCCATTTGTTTGATTCTTTAATAAATAAAAAATAATTTTTAGTAATGAGGAACCCTAATTTCTGATAAAAGGCCTATAAATGGTTTCAAGGGAAATAGACTAAAAGGGAAAGAGGATTCAAAAAACCATAAAATAATACTTAATCTAGTGGTAGGGTTATAAAGGATTTCTTTTGAAGAATTTGGGACTTAAGAAATTTAGTTTAGTTTAGGTAAGGGTTTGAACGATTCTAGGAGTTTAAGTGAATTGATTTTGACATTTTCTGGTGATTTTATGGAATTTTTTGAATGTTCAGATTATGTTGAATTTTTCAACAAAAATTCAAACTTTTCAGTGACATTTTTGACGAAAAACCCAGTTGCAGGTAGCTTTTCCAAAATTCAGTAAAAGATTCAACCAACTGACATTCAATTCTTTACCAAGTTAGAGATAAGCAAGAGAGAAAATTAGGTAGAGAAATAGAATGAGGCTATCTAAGGAAAAAGCAGAGTTTCAAATTTTTATACCCTAGTGGTATCATTTTGGGAAGATAGTAGTTCTAGGGTCTACACGTTTTACCATTTTTGTGCCCAACCTATATCGCCATCCTACCTTGACCCGCATCCACATTGGTCTAAGCTGAGTCATGTCTTCATCTTATCCCTTTAAGCCATGCCATAACCATTCTCTTTTTTTGTGTGTGGAGTCGAGCTATGCGCCCTAACTACCTTCCTAATCGACTTTAAGTATATTTTATGTTATTTATTTAACTATTTCACTTATTTATTTATTTATTCATCTTTTTTTAATAATATATTTTAAAAATTTTTTTAATAAAAGCCTTACCAAAAGATTAGAAGGCAATCTTTTTAAAAACCTTATAATTTTATTTATTTGAAAGAAATAATATGAAAATGAAAAGCCTTACCAACAGATTTAAGGGCTAATGCTTTTCTAAAATTAGGTTTTACCAACATATTGGAGAGTATTATAGTTTTTAAAAAATCAAGTTTTAAAAGAATTAAATAATAAAATAAGATTTCTTATTTTATTTTGCATAAAATTCTACCAACAGATTGGAGGATAATTTTTAACAAAAAATTTTACCAACATATTGGAGGACATTATTGGCTATAAACCTTGCTTATAGATGTTTTCAAAATTAAATAAATCTAATGATGAAACCTCTTCAAAGCATGACAAATAGACTTTTTGAATACTCCTGATGTGAAAAAATATTCTTAGATTAGTACTAATATATTAGAGTAATTTAAGGAAAATTTCCAATATTAAGTTATTTGGTAAAATTTAAATATGTTTTAAGGTTTGGATAACTTGAAATTAGATTGGTACCATTTTTTGGATAGGTGCTCTAAGGGTGTTATAACCTTCCTCACGCATAACCATATTCCTAAACCTAAATTTTGGTTTCATGTACTAGAATCTACTATTTAAAGATACCTATGTTAATATTGGAACTCTTTTTTAAAAATGATAGATTTTGTCAGGTGACCAATCATACATTAACAAAAAAAATTGGTAGCAACTGCTTTAGTCTATGTCTAGAGGTAGTTCCACGAATCTATACGTTATGACAGTTTGGTGACTCCATTAAGGATATCACGAGTCAGGCCAGTAAATAATTTTCTATCATCCAAGCCTAACTTAATAAATTTAAAATTTTTTTCTTGTTTTCATTTTATTTATTTATTCATATTTGTCATTAATTTTCACATGCATAATACGAGCTCTATATCAAAGCACTTTAGGGAAAAGTAAAGTCCCTACGCCTTCATGAGATTTTATGTCTCTACATGGGCTAGCGAAACACCTTCACTTAAATTAAATATTTTTCGTTTATAGCCTATAATGGGTGAGAATTATGATGCCTTACTAGTTTATGATGGACAATGATATAAGGAACAATTTGAAAACATGTATAAATAACTCAAACAACATATAGTTAACCTTATGAGCTTAACTCATAGGTAAAGCCATGTTCCCTTAATCTTTAGAGTTGAACTAAATTAGTACCATGTTGGTTGTTATATTTATTTTGTTGATATGTTTTATTATCTGTGTATTGATTGACTAATTTTTTTTTCCTTATCTTGCATGTTCATAAAATATTCATACGTATTGTATAGCATACTTGCCCAAAGGATATTTTTAGGAAAAAATCTTATTAAATCCACTGAATGTCTAATTTACACTTTGTCTATGTCCTCTGAGTGTGAGTCACCTAATGATGTGATGGTAGAGTCAGAAAAAAGGTAACAAAATGAAGGTGATTGTTTATCACCAGACTATGCTTCCACCCTACCTAAAAAAGTTCATTTGCTCTTTAAACAAAATGATTTGAAAGACTTATCAAATATATGAAAAAGTACAAGCCAATCTAGACAGTTAACTTTTTATAATAAGTATGGCCATATTGCACACCTTCTTTCAGTGGTAGTTGAATATTCCCTCATCAGAGCACAATGCAATTTTGAGATCCTTCATATAAGTGCTTTATCTTTAATAAGGTTGACATGACACCAACTATAGAGAAGTACTCTACATTGATGGATTTACACCTCCAATCACAAGATAAGATATATAAGGTAAAAAATAGCATTTTGCAAGAAAATGGCAGATATCGTGAAAGTAAAAAAGAAAGATGTCAATATACAAGTTCAAGAAATAAATGACCATATTTGTTTACCTTGGAAGTTTTTCTATGATTTTATCACAAAACATTTGAATGATTATCAGGGGCTAGATACATTTGCCTTCGCTATATATGGCATAGAAGTGATTGATTTCTTTTGGCATGTGAAAAAAGGTTGTAATCCTTTTCCTGCATTTTTGGTCGAAACAATCCGATCTTTGAACCATTATTATCAAAAAGGTAAAGGGCATTTTGTTAGGTGTCTACCATTGTTACATTTATGAATGAATAGTCATTTTAAGTGTAAGAAGAATGCATTTTCCAAATTGTACTTTCACAATCGAGTTTCGATTAAAGAGTTTTATGAGAATGAATGGCCAAAGCCTAATCCTAAGGAGGAATGGATGGTCCTACTACAAAGCCTTACTTGTACTCAAGTAAGGTGGTTAGTTCCATTGATGAATCGTAAATCTATGTTATACTAGTGTGGTGATGAGATTGAGGTTTCATTTTTAGGATGAATTATACACCACTTATGGTCTAAAGACAGTTTAGGGTTGAGCAGTTTGTTCTCATGACACATAAACTCACACAAGTAGATTTTCTATATAGTGAGTAAAAAAAGCTACAAATGGTGGATAAAGTGATCAACACATGGAAAAAGCCCAAGAAAGTGAGTCTTGGGTCATTTACTAATAAAGTCATTCATGGGTATTTGGTGTAGAAAGCCAAGAGGGGCAAGGAGGTTGTGTTGACACTCAAAGATCATTGCTAGCCAGTGAATCAAGAGTTGGATGAAATACCTTTAGAGTTGGAATTTGTAAAGAAAGAATTTAAAGCTGAGAAAGACAAGATGAAACAAGAGATTTTAAGGTTTCTAGAAGAGAGGGAGTAATAGAAAGACAAAAGCAAAAAAGTTAAAAGTCAAAGTTCACAAGATCTCCAAAAAACATGATACAATAGTTAATGATTTAGCTAAACTTCATCAACAACATAAGAAATTAAAAGTCGAGAGTAAAGCCCAAAAGGTTGTTAGGGAGTGTGACAATGCCTTTAGAGAGTTGATGGAGTTGCATTAAAAGCATAAAAGACTACGTATCTAGGTGAAGGCAAAAAAAATAAACATCACTTATTTGACTTGTGGGAATAAAAAACTAAAAAAAAAATGTTCCCAAATGAAGGATGATTATATTAAAGCCCAACAAGAAAATGAGATATTTAAAAGGTATACTCAGACATTGAAACATGGTTCAACAAAAGAGAAAGTTTGGGGAGACAAAGGTATATAGAACATCTTGTAACCATATTAGCAAGGCAATGGTCAAAACATGAGAAATGATGGAATAGGCTGAAGAATTGAAAACTCTAGTTACACTAGTAGGAGAGTATAGGCAATAGTTGTTGAGCTTCATTGAAGAAGCCAAGAATCAATATTAGCAGATTAAACGTTTTTACAAATGAAGAATAATAGACATTATGTAAAACAGACTTTTGTAGAATAAATGAAAGTTTACTTTTGTTAAAAATCTTTAAAGGGGCAAATATTTTTTTTTCTTTTTCATGCATTGCATTCACTAATTCATAATCAATTATTAATCATGTTAGTTTGTAACAAAATCACTAATTTAAGATTATGGTGCACAAGGTTCAAAGATAGTTCAACATTAATATAATACTCGGGTTCAAGCTAAAAGAATGAAACGGGATAATACGAATCATGTTGAGAAATTGAAAAGAACGCAAAAAGAAATCAAGGGAGAACTGAGCAAGATCCTTGAAGCTTTGGATAAGCTAAACAAGAGAAAGGCAATGAAGGAGGATATTTCGCACGAAGTTACTGATCCACTATATCCTCTGAATTATGGCTCATATCAGGGCCAATCCACTCAAAGCTTCCCACCATAACAACTTGTATTTCTAAGCTATAATTATTCAATGATGCCATCTACGCCTAGCCAAGGGAATGATCAAAACTACATCAATGTTGCATTCACTGAAAAGGTAATTAAAGCAGTTTAAGATTTCAATTTGGATGATTTAAAAGAAAAATTGAAGTTGAAGGTGGTTAAGTCCTTAAAGGACTCCAAAGTTAATCACATGATAAATCACATGAGCTATGAAAGACATCGATTTTTACGGTTCTATAGATGTTGTTGGGCTATGTCTAGTACCAAATATAATGATATCCCTAAAGTTCAAGGTATTAGAATTTGAAAAATATGACGGTACCAAATGCCCCATCACACATGTTACAATGTACTATTATAAAATGACAATCCACACTAGTAACAAGAAGTTACTCATGTATGTATTTCAAGGCAATTTAATTGAATCTGTTGTAAAATGGTATGCCTAGTTGGACAGGACCCGTACATGATCATGAAAGGATTTGACTCAATCGTTTATCAGTTAATACCATCATATTATAAATATAGCTCATGATCATCTTTCTTTGTAAGGTATGGAAAAGAAGGTGGCTGAATCCTTTAAAGAGTATACCTAGAAGTGGTGAGATATAGCTACTCAGGTCCAACCACCTTTAACTAAAAAAAAATAACGATTCTATCTGTGAGCACTTTAAAGTCATCCTATTATGAGAAACTGATAAGAAATGCAAATAAAAATTTTATTAACATGGTGATCTCAGATGAGATTATTAAAAATGTCATAAAAAATTATAAACTTGATGGAAGAGAACCCTCTGCTACCTAGAGAATGCCCAAAGAAAAAAAGATGAAACTCAAGCTGTAAATTTTGAAGGGCAATAATTTAGAAACTACACTCCTTACCCATAGCCTATCTATCCCACATATTATCTTACCCTAAACAATACCTCATCTTTCCCATACCAATTAGCTTTATGACCTTCTTATTCACCCACTTATCAATCGACATTCAAACCACCTGCCCATACATATAACTTTAATACTTTGACTACTGCAAGACCTTTTATTCATTAAGCCAACCTAATAAGTAGTACATAGGAACCGCAGAATAATTGAAAAAAACCCACATTTATCCTATTTCTTTAACCTATATAGAGTTATACCAAGAACTTTACAAAAATATTTGGTCATTTATGTCCCTATAAAATCACTTAAACCTCTTTATCCCAAGTGGAATGATTGTACAGCTCATTATGATTATCATTATAGAATAGCTAGCCATTTCATGAAAAAATTGCATCACTTTAAAGCATAAGATGTAAAATCTGATCAAGGAAAGGTTGATTAATTTTGATATCAATGGGAGGACAACACCCAATGTTAATGGCAATCCATTGTCAAATCATCTAATGAATGCTTTGAATAAAGATAAAAAATAGTGCAAAAAAAGAAAGTAAAAGAAATTAAAACTCCATTCAATCAATTGTTTAATGATTTATATAGAGCTAGTATGGTACAACTAGTAGACCCACACATTTATCATGAAAAATGTGTTTCGAATCAGAGGTGTAAGTATCATAGTGGGGGCTCTTGACCACTCTATTGAAACTTATAAATAATTTAATGAGAAAGTGCAAAAATTGATGGACTCTAATCAAATTAAGTTCTATAAAGAAAGGAAAATTTTGAAGAAAGTTGAGGTGTCTATGAGTAATAAGTCATCAAAATGGGTGCCAAAAATCAATAACCATTTATTATGGTAAGAAACCTAAATCAATCATAAATAAGTTCATCCTTAAGCTAGTAACTTTCAAGGTCATGAGTCTATTCTTTTATAAAGATGAGAAGGTTGTGCCATGAAGGTAGGGCTACAAAGTAATAATTTAGAGGTAAGAGGAGACCATGCCTACGTAAGATGCTACCAACATAATTAGTGTAGGTAGTCTAATTAAAAGTGCAAGGTGCTATACTTTGAAGATGCTAGAAAAAGTAAGAAAAAAAAGCAACAATGGTAGAAAATAGGTTGAACCAGAATTGATTTTGAAAAAAGATAGTCTAAAGCTTATGTCTGAAAATGAAGCCTATGAGTTCTTAAAGCTGGTAAAGCGTAGCGAGTACCTTGTGGTTGAAGAGTTAAACAAGATGCTAGCCAAATTTTCTTTATTGTCATTGTTATTAAATTTAGAACCACACCACAATGCTTTTATTAAGGGTGTTAAATTAGGCTTATGTGGCACATAATGTGTTTATGGAATATGTGAACCATTTAACGTTGAATCCAGTGATATCACACTATATAGCCTTTGGTGATGATGAGATCCCACCTGAAAGAAGAGAAAACACAAAGACTCTGTATATTACTATTTAATACAAGAGTCACACTATAGCCAAGGTCCTTATTGATAATGGTTCAGTTATTAATTTTATGCCTATGTCCACTATAGCAAGACTGCCCATTGAGATATCCTACATAAAAAGTAATTATATGATGTTTCGAGTATTCGATGGGACTAGGCATGAGGTATTAGGAGATATTAAGATGCCTTTACAAATCGAACCTTGCATCTTCAATGTAAAGTTTCAAGTCATAAACATCTCTCCGCCCTACAATTATTTGCTGGATAGGCCATGAATCCATATGGCAGGTGTTATTCCTTTTTTCTTATATCAAAATGTCAAATTCAATATAGAGGATCAACTTATAATCATGGCTAGAAATGAGGATTTGTTAGTAACTCAGCCTATGAATGCTTCACATATAGAAGCAATAGAAAAATTAGTAGAATGTTCTTATCGATCCTTTGAGCTTGTCAATACTATGGGCTCGGGATCTAAGTTATACCAACTAGATTTTTTTAAGATCATGGTCAATCATATGGTTAATAAAGGTTGGTACCCTAAAGTTGGATTGGGTAAAAATCTACAAAGACTAAAAGAACCACCAATATTAGCAAACAATAGTGAAAAATTGAGCTTGGCGTATAAAGCTGAGGAATAAGAGATATAAGAGGATACAAGACAATAGGAAAGAAAGAAAAAAAGATGGTGAAAAACATGCCAATGGTTGTCTTGCACCTGCATTAAACATTTAGGCTAAGAAGATATATGTATTCAAGGGTAAACAAAAATGCTAAAAAGTAACTAAACATGGAAAAAGCTTTTACCGAGCTGTCTATCCAGCTGATCAGTGAACAAGTATAAAAAGAAAAGGTGTTGCTTCACCTATGTCCACCAGACTTTGAATTAAAAAATTAGAGTATCATTCAGATGCCTGCTATCCTTGATGCCATTCTAATATGATTACAACTCCCAATTGCTTATGTCTAAAAGCATTGGGATAGTCTTTTATGTATAGGCCTCTTATTATTCATTATCTCAATAAAAAATAAGAGTATGCATTTTTATTCATTTCTTTTATTCAATTTACATTTTTCTTCCAATCAAAGCATTTTGCCAATACTTTTCATTTCATTTAATTTTAAGTTCTCAAATGAATATGAAGATAATTATGATAATAATCAAAGATATAATTTTAAAAATTCAATTAGTGCTAATGAACTTGACACTAAAAAGGACCTTGAAGAATATACTTTACTTCTAGACCTAATGAGATTAATTGAATATGAGAATAAATTTATTGAACCTCATCAGAAAATTACTCAGTTAACCAATTTAAGGATTGCAAGATGGCAAGTAATGCAATCAAAATATGATATTATATATGTAAGCCAAAAGGTAATCAAAGGAACTACTAGAGTAGAATTCTTTACGAATTATGCTACTAAAAGCTATAAGCGAATGAAACTTGATTTTTCGGATGAAAGATTAATGGTCATTTTTAATTAAAAAAAAAAGATGACAATAAGAAGTCATGGAGAATGTACTTTGATAAGGCTGTTAATGCCTTAGGGTATGAAATTGGAGTAATTATAATATCTCTCGAAGGATGTTGTTATCTCGTTACAATAAGGTTAAACTTTAATTGTACCAATAACATGACTAAATATGATGCATGTGTCATAAGTTTACAAGTTGCTTTGGACAAAAGAATTAAAGTATTAAAGGTATTCAAGGATTTAACTCTAGTTATTTATCAATGGAGACAAGAGATTCGAAGCTTATCCCATACCATAAGTATATCTCAAAATTGTAAAAGCAACTTGAGGAAGTCCAATTTGAACATTTACCTCGTGAAAAAAATTAGATTGTAGATGCTTTAGCTACTCTGGCTATAATGATCTGAATTAATAACAATACTAAGATTCAGTCCACTAAGTTAGATGTCAAGGATATACTAGTATATTACGCCAATGTGAAAGAGGAGATATATGGAAAGCCTTGGTATATGATATACTACAATACTTAAGGAATCAACAATACCCAGATCAAGCAATAAAAATGACAAGAAAGTTTTGAGAAGATTGGCTATGAAATTTTTCTTAGATGGAGAGGTCCTTTATAAAAAAAAATAGAGATTAGGTGTTATTATGGTGTGTAAATGCAATGAAAGCAAAGAAGATTATTGAGAATGTATATGACTGGATGTGTAGAGCACATGCAAATAGATACATGATAGTAAGACATATTATGAGAGTTATATATTATTGGTAAACAATGAAAAGCGACTACATTGATTATGCTCGAAAATATCATAAATGCTAGATTTATGCTAACAAGATCCATGCTTCGCCCACTGTTTTACATGTTTTGGCACCACTTTAACCATTTTCTATGTGGGGGCATGGTTGTCATTGGTCTTTTTACCCCCAAAAGCATCAAACGAAAATAGATTCATCTTCATGATAATTGATTACTTCACTAAGTAGGTTAAAGTAGCTTTTTATACAAATGTGATACGATTAGTAGTCTACAAGTTTATCAAAAGGAAAATAATTTGTAAATATGAACTCCTAAAAAAGATCATCTCAAATAATGCTAAGAATGTAAATAGTAAGATGATATAAGAAATATATGTTTAGTTCAAAATTAAGTACCATAATTCAGCATCATACCGTCTAAAGATGAATGAGGTAATAGAAGCCATAAATATGGACATCAAAATGATTCTAGAAAAAATGATTAAGATGTATAGAGATTGGCAAAAAAAATTACCTTTTGTTTTACATGCTTATCGAACATCAGTATGCATCTTTACTAGGGTAACTCCATTTTCCTTGATTTATAAAATGAAAGTTGTATTGCTAGTAAAAGTAGAAATCCAATCTTTGAGAGTTTTAAGAGAAGTGAGATTAGAAAAAGTTAAATTGATTCAAAAGCACTATGAGTAGCTAAACTTCATTGAAGAAAATAGACTAGCAACGCTATGTCATAGTCAACCATACCAAAAAAGAATGATGAGAGCTCATAACAAAAAGGTTCGACCTCATCAAATTCAAGAAAGAGAGTTGGTGTTGAAAAGAATTATCATAAGTCAACATGATAACAGGAGAAAGTGGATCCTAAATTGGAAAGAGCCATATATAGTAAAAATGCTTTTTCAGGTGAAGCGTTAATTTTAACAGAGATGGATAGAAATGATCTTCCTAATTCTTTAAATTCTAATGTTGTGAAAAAGTATTTTGCTTAAAAAAAAAAAAAGAAAAGTTCAAATCGAAAACCTGAAAGGTAGTCTAAACAAAAAGGGGGTTTATCCAAGCTGAAAACTTGAAAAGGTGACTTGGATAAGAAAGGTATGGCATCATTCGGGAGGTTCTCCAAAATGAAAATTGTTATATTCTAAAAAGCTTTAAAGTTCTAATGGCATCATATGGTTGAGTTTTAAAGAAATCCGAGATATATTGTCATGATTATCTAATTGTTTGTCTTGGGGTATTGTTATCCCAAATTGTCATCTTTGTAGGCTTTTATCTTGTCCAATTGCTAAAAAAATTAGTCTTAAATAGCCATCATTTGTAATTTGGCTTCCTTTCCAAATAAATGATATTCATTTCGTTCTATTTATATCTCACTGTCAATCATTACCTTTTATTTTCTACTTAAATGCTTTACAATAAATAAAATAAACGTATAATTTGCATTTTATATTTGGAGATTGAGATAATGATTCATAATTGAATAATATCATGAAAGATTGTATATTACTTTAGGAAAATTGAAATAGACGAAGGCAAAGGATGAAACCCTCAAAGTCTAGTAACGATATTGGTTCTGAAAACTCTTTCAAAGAAAAAGACGAGTGCCTATGTTGAATAATGAAAAATGGAATTAATTTTGTTCCCCTTGCCGAAAATTTGAAGAGTTAGAAGTACAAAAAAAGAGTCTTAAGAACTTTAGTACCATAATTGGAATGTCATTTAGTGACATCTAGGCATTAGCATTAGTTAGCATTTGCATCTTGGATAAGGCATGTATTTACATCCTATTTGAATAATCAGTGCCATTTGTTACATTTGTATCATTTGCATTATCACCTATTGCATATAAAATTTTGTGAAAATTTTTGAACTTGTGATTTTGAAAGCATTCTCTATATTATAGGGCTTCTATTTTAGAAAAGATTTTCTTGAAGACCTCCAAATATGATCTATAAGACTTTCAAGCATGATTTTTAAAAATTTATGGTTATTATTTCCAAGATCATTTGATCTCCTATTTTGATGTGGACTTAGACCTAATAATTTTCGACCTTGGCTCAGTCCAGGTCATTTTATTTTTCTGACCTAAGTTCAGTCCTGGTCATTCATCTTCGATCCTAGTTTAGTCTATATCATTTATTTTTTGATATGCGATTCAATCCCGATCAATTATTTTTTACCTTGATTCGGTCCAAGTAATTTTATTTTTCTAACCTATAGTTCAATCTTGGTCATTCATTTTTTATCTTGGATCAGTCTAGATTATTTATTTTTCTAATATACGATTCAATCTCGGTTACTCATTGTTTACTTTGGCTCAATATAAGTCATTTTATTTTTCTGACTTGCGGTTCAATCCCGATCATTCATCTTTGGTCTTAGTTTAGTCTAGATCATTTAATTTTTTGACTCACAGCTTAGTCCCGGTTATCTTCATTTTTTTTTATTTTGGCATACCTTAATCACTTTTGACTTTGATTTAGTTTAGCCATTTCACATTCTAATTTAACTTTGTCCATATCATTTTAACTTTGAACTTTGACTTGATTTTTTGAACTCGGACATAATGGCTATCTATATTTTTGTATCATTTTTTTTATTGGAATATGTAAATAGGAACAACTGTAAACACCAATTTTCATTCAGACTTGCATTTTGTTTTTCGATTTTGGTCTTATTGGGATCATTGGGTCTTATGGGTGTTTTTCAATTCTTTGGGCCCCAAATGAACTTATCCTAGTTCATGTTTGGGTTCTTAGCCCAAAATATAGCTTTTATTTTGTTTGGGCTTTGAGCCCATTAATCACTACATAGACATAGGCTTTAGCCCGATAAGCATTTTGTTATTGTTATTTTATTTCTTTTATTCCATCTATATCTATTTGTTTGATTCTTTAATAAACAAAAATTAATAATAATAAAAGGAAAGAAAATCAAGTCAAAATTTTTTGAGAATCTCAAATGTAAATTGGGCAAAGAAAGATTTTTGGAGATTTTTATTTAGCTTTATGAAATTGGAAACAAAATAAAAAATCATACATTGAATGCGATCAAATCAAAACCCAAAATCACACCACAATCGAATATGCCATAGGCAAATTCGTTTTTAAATGACGAACCCTAATTTTTGGCAAAAAGGCCTATAAATTATTTTAAGGGAAACAGATTAAAAAGGGAAGAAGATTTAGAAAACCACAAAATAGTTCTTGATCTGGCAATATGGTTTTGAAGGATTTTTTTTTTTGAAAAATTTAGGAATTGTGAAATTTAGTTTAGTTTAGGTAAGGTTTGAAGGATTCTAGGAGTTTA
The DNA here is from genome assembly GCF_047325235.1 of Durio zibethinus. Classification (NCBI taxonomy): domain Eukaryota; kingdom Viridiplantae; phylum Streptophyta; class Magnoliopsida; order Malvales; family Malvaceae; genus Durio; species Durio zibethinus. Next base: position 9,306,431 of record NC_143162.1, on the reverse strand, counting down.
AGTGAATCGATTTTGACATTTTCTAGCGATTTTCTGGAATTTTTTAAATTTTCTAGATTTTGTTGAATTTTTTGAAGAAAATTAAAAATTTTTTATGACTTTCCAATGAAAAACCCAATTATCAATGGCTTTTTCAGAATTTGATGAAAGATTCAACTAGTCGATGTTGATTTCTTCAATAGGTTAGAGAAAAGCATGAGAGAAAATTGGGTAGAGAAAGAAATAGAATGAGGCTATTTGAGGAAAAAACATAGCTCAAAAATTTTATACCCTAGCTATACGATGTCGTTTTAGGAGTATAGTCATTCTAGGGTCCATGCATTTTGCTACTTTTGCATTGACCCACAATGCCACCCTACCCTGACCCACGTCCTTATTATTTTGTGCTGAGTTGCATCTTCAGCTGATCCGTTTAAACCGTGCCACAACCATTCTTCTTTCTTGTGTATAGAGCTAAGCTGTGCTCTCTAACCATATTTCGAGCCGACTTTTGGTATATTTATTTTATTTATTTAATTGTTTTACTTATTTATTTATTCATCTGTTATTTTTTTTAATATTATATTTTTCATAAAAATTTTAAATAAAAGCCTTACCAATGGATTGAAAGGCAATCTTTTTGGAAAACCTTATAATTTTATTTATTTCAAAAAAGTTATACAAAAATGAAAAGCCTTACCAACATATTGGAGGGCTAATGCTTTTCAAAAATAAAGTTTAACCAACATATTGAAAAGCTTTATAATTTTCAAAAAATCAAGTTTCAAAAAAATTAAATAATAAAATAAGATTTTTTGTTTTAATTTACAGAAAATCCTACCAACAGATTGGAGGATAATTCTTAACAAAAGTCTTACCGACAGATTAGAGGACATTATTAGGTATAAACCTAGTTTATAAATGTTTATTTCTAGAAGCAAAATTAAATTAATCTAAAGATAAAATCTCTTCAAAGCATGACAAATAATCTCATTGAATACTTTTGAGGTGAGAAAATATTTTTAAATCAGTACCAACATATTAGATTAATTTAAGAAAAAATTTCAATATTAAATTATTTGATAAAATTTAAATATGTTTTAAGGCTTGAATAACTTAAAATCAGATTGGTACCTTCTTTTGGATGGGTGTTGTAAGGGTGATATAACCTTTCTCACATATAACCGTACTCTCAAATCTAAATTTTAGTTTTGTAGACTAGAATCTACTATTTAAAAATACTTAAGTTAATCGTGAGACTCCTTTTTAAATATAACAGATTCTGTCAAATGACTAATCACACCTTAACAAAAAAGATTGGTGACGACTCCTTAAGTCTATATCTAGCGATAAGTCTATGGATCTATACATTATGACAATTCTAATTCATGACAAATATGATATATTTTCTCAATTCATTCAGGGGATGCAAACTTGGTAAAGAACAAGAAAAATGAGTATTCATTAAAGAAAATCTAGCCAAGATCAAATCAGGGATGAATAAAAGTAAAATACTATGGAAATGGAGTATTAACATCTAGAATAATGATTGTTCAAACAATTCTGAACTCTAACCCAGAATTCTTTCTCAAAGACACATTCCATCAATATTCTTAATTTTTGAGCCAATCATCACCCATATTCATGGAATCCTCAAATAAAACTATTTTTTCGAATCTCTATTTTTACTTAAACTATTCTTTCAAGTTTTTAATTTAAGTCTTTTTTTTTTTTTTTGCACATCTTTTTTTCATTTTTTTTTCTTATTTCTCTTTCCCTTTTATCCATTAGTGATACTTTGATCAAAATCTAAAACAATCAAATGCTAAACCTACCTTGGTTCAATTCATAATTCTCTAATTCAAGTATTCGTATTCGATTAAAATAGACTTTTAAAGGATGTAATGTAGGCTAAGGTGAGAGGTTATGAAAGAAATGGATAAAATAGGCCCAAAATGTATTTAAAAGGTAATCAAACCATGGATAATTTCTTTTTATGTAGAGCACATTGATATTTTGTCCTATTAATTTTTCTTCTTCTTTTTCTTTTTTTTTTATTTTCATCATTTTTCAAGAAAGATTTAAGCATAAAAGAGCTTTGCTTTTGAAATCACTAAGGATCTTAACTTTTCAAGCTTCTTAAATTGTTCCCCAAGTGTAGGGGAGATCCTTAGTTAAGATTCTTTAAAAGAAAATTTTGACAAGCTCAAATGGGGTAGCAAGGGATAATTTTACTTTTTTTATGAAAGATAGAAAAAAGATGACCATTTCTTATCTCAAATATGTATACTATCAATGAAAAACTTTCATTAACCAAAAACAAAGATTGCATTCCGCATCAACTTCATTTTTTAATGAGTGAAAGTCTTTTCCAAATTTATCTTCTTTTATTTAGTAATCTCAATGAATCAACAATCTCAATTTATCAACATGAGTAATGTTTTCAAAATCAAATCTTGAATTATTGTCATGATTGTTTAAACTTTCATTATTTGGAATTTAAAAATAGATATACGAAAATATGTTAAAAGGTTAAAGCATATAATGGGTCATTCACACAAAAAAAGAGTTGCCATGAAAATGCAGCATATCTACCACTTTTATTAAAATGATGAAAAATAAAATGAAATTCAAGTACATAAAAGAAGTTCATTATTCCAAAGAAATCCTAAAATGACAAGTAGTTCAAATTAGCCATCCCATAATTATACCCTTGGATGATTAGGTAAAAAGCTTTTGTTGACATTCAACTCCCATGATTCATTAAAGCTTACCAAGCCTGCTTAGATCAAACTTTACACTTTATACTTAAAAGCAAAGTAGGTTTTTATAGAATGACCCACATTCCTATTATGGTAATCATATATGGCATTAACATTATACCATTTGGGATAAAGTTACTTCAATTGGTCCAAAAGAACTAGAGATACCAAGTTATTTTTAACCAATTTTGAAAATAGCTCAATGTGGGTTACGGGTATAGGATCAATGCGAACTCTCTTTTGGTTGCCTCTGGATCCCATCAAACTACTCGCTTGATAATTAAGACTTGAAATTGATGTTGTGACAGGACTAGGCCCATATGCAGGTGCTTGAAAGGCTAGTTGATAAAAGCTTGGATAGATGTTATTCATGGTTAGGTAATAAGGCTAATAAAAAGGTTATGCAATATTTTTTATTGCAGGGTAGTAAACAGGATGAACATATGGTGGATATGAAGCATAACCTTTGAACTATTACCTCTAAAAACTCACAACCTCGATTTTAGTTTTTTTTTTGGGCATCCCCTCTTTTTAATACTATTGGGTTTTTTTTCTTCAAGCTTACCACTATTGATAGCATTTTCAATAATCTCCCATATGATTACCATGTTAGTAAAGTTTTTAGTAGCATTCCTTCTCATATTTTTATAATAATACGACTTTAAAGTACTCACAAATAGAACTATTATTTTTTTTTCGGTTAGTAGTGGCTAGACTTGAGTAGCTATGTCTTCTACCATTAGGCATATTTTTTTAAAGACTATTGCTTTCTTTTCTATAGTCTGTAAAGAAACGCAATTAGGGGCCAAGTCAATGATGTGGCAACATTGGTTGATGAATGCTCGAGCAAGTTTATTCTAATAAGGGATGCGAGTTTGATCTAGTTGTATATAACATATTGCAGCTGAGCCAATAAGGCTATTTTAGAATACACGCATCAATAGCTTTTCATTAATGTTGTAGGTAATCATTTTTCAACAATACATGGTGACATGAGCTATCGAACATTTAGTGCCATTATAGTATCGAACTCTGAAACTTTAAATTTCAGAGGAATCACAACATATGAGACCAAACAAAGGCCGATAGTATCTATAGAGCCATAAAAATCTATCCATTCAATAACTTTTAACCTTTCTTCGAGCATGTTCATCTTGTAATCAGCTTTTAAATCTTTCATAGCCTAAACCATTTTCAGTTTCTCTTTTGGGATGTCCAAATTAAGAACTTGTGCCAGTTTAATTTCCTTTTCAGCAAGGACAAGGTTTTTATAGCCTTGAAAATTCCTTTTGCTATGTGCATATGGCATTTCTAAGTAAGTATAGCTTGTTGAAATTGTAAACTATTATGATGAAAAGTTTGGAATAAATTGGGCTTGATACGAGCCATAACTCAAAAGATATAAAGGATTAACAACATCATGTGAAATATCTTCTTCTACCACCTTTCCTTTATTTACCTTGTCCAATGCTTCAAGGATTTTGTTCAACTCTCCTTTAATCTCTTTTTGGGCCTTTTCTAATTTCTTAAAACGGCTTGTATTATCTTGTTCTATTCTTTTAGCTTGGGTATAGGTGTAATACTGGTGTTGAGCTATCCTAGAACCTTGATTTCTCATAATTATAGTGTAAATTTAGAATGATGTTTATAGAACTATTAGTTATGCATAAGAATGAATGCAAAAAAATGCATAAATGCAATAAGGAGAATTTACCACATAACAATTGTTATAAAAAAATCTTTATTGAATTAAAAGTTATTTCTAACCAAATTCAATATTATAGTCATGAAAAGTCAAGAATTTACTGAGAAAACAAATCCTTAATTTATTGATACTGGCTTTGCACTTCATTAAGGAAATTTAGCAGTTTTTGGCCATGTGTTCCCACTGATGGCACCCTTATCTTCCATTTTTTAATCTTTTCTACCATGTCTTTGGCTTTGTAAGTAGCCAAAGTGATTTGGTCAAGTAAGGATTCCAACTAATTATGTTTTCTCATATATGCCTCTTTTAATTGTTCGCACTCTTCATTCACAGCTCTTATTTGTGTTTCAATTTCAACCACAACTCCATTCAGCATTTGGATGTGCTTTTGTACTTCAGATAGTGCTTTCTCTTTTTTTTATAGCTCTGCTTGTAACTATCCATTTGCTTTTAAAAGTTGGACCAGTTCTCTATTGGTAGATGACTGTGTCATGTTAATGTTAGCGAACAAATTTTTCCATTCATTATTTTCTTGTTCAAATCTTGAACTTTCCTTTTTAGCCTTTTGTTTGCAAGTTTCAACTCTTCAGGCTCCCTTTTCAAGCCAGTAGAGGGCTTTGCTAAGCTTTCCATAGATGTAACTAAAATTTTTTTTTTGTTAAAATTATTTTGTAACAATTACTCTTTATGTTAAACCTAATGATATGAATGCATGCATAGTAAAAAAAAGAGTTAGTAGGCATATAATATATACAAAGAATAATGTATAAATACCAATGACAACATAAAGGGTTAGTATGCAAATAATATATATAGAAAAAACAATACATAAATTTACAAGCAGAATAAATTTTCCATCATATGTCCTATTTAGGAATTTTTAACATAAGGGAAGGCATGACTCTAACTTCGAACCATTAGAATTTATTTACATGCTAGGTTCAAAGATTTGACAATCTAAAGGTTTCCAAATATTTCTTTATATCATTGTCTATTATAGACTAGTAAAACACTTTAATCATTACCCATTATAGGCTACAAGCATAAATGGTTCAATTTGAGTGGGATTTTTCACTAACCTATGTAAAGACATGAAATCTTACGAAAAAGTAGGTACTTTACTCCCTCCTAAAGGATAAAACTAGGGTGTAAAGCTCATTTTGGCATATGCAAATGAATAACAGATATATAAAATGAATAAATAAATAAAATACAAGCAAGAGAAAAAAGATCTTAAATTTATTAGGCTAGGCTTAAATAACAATAAATTATTTACTGGCTTGACTTTCGATCTCCCTAGTAAGTCACCAAATTATCTTAATGTACAGATCGTGGACCTATCACTAGACATAGACTAAAGGAGTTACCACCAATCTTTTTTGATAAGGTGTGATTGGTCATTTGATAGAATCTGTCTCATTTAAAGAAGATTCCAATATTAATTTAGGTATTTAAAAATAGTATATTCTAGTCTACAAAACCAAAATTTAGGTTCAAGAGTATGGTTATGCGTGAGAAATGTTATAGCACTATCATAGTATCCATCTAAAAAATGATATCAATTTGATTTTAAATTATCCAAGCCTTAAAATATATTTAAAATTTACCAAATAATTTGATATTGAAAAATTTTCTTAAATTACTCCAATATATTGGTAATAATTTATGAATATTTCCTTACCTCGGAAGTATTTAATGAGATTATTTGTCATGTTTTAAAGAGGCTTCATCTTTGGATTCATTTAATTTTGCTTCTAAAATAAATATCTATAAACCAGGTTGATAGTAAAAAATATCCTCCAATTTGTTGTAAGACTTTCTATTAAAAATTATCCTTTAATCTGTTGGTAAGATTTTATGCAAAAAATATATAAAAAATATTATTATTTTATTTTACAAAATTGATCTTTTTTTTTTTTTAAATTATAAGGTTTTCTAATAAGTTGGTAAAACTTTATTTTTGAGAAACATTGGCCCTCCAATCTATTAGTAAGACTTTTTATTTTTATTTTTATTTTTTGAAATAAATAAAATTATAAGGTCTTTCAATATGTTGGTAAAACTCTTTTTTTTTTAGATGATTGCCTTTTAAACTATTGGTAAAGTTTTTTTTTTATTTATACATATATATATATATGTTTTTATAAAAATATATTTAAAAATAATAGATAAATAAATGAATGAATAAATATATAAAATAAATCAATAAAATAACATATAAAACAAAATTACTAACAGTCGGCTCGGCTTAGTGGCTTAGGAGTGTGGTAACAAGCACAAATCAGCACAAACTACTAGGAACTCGACTGAAAAGGTGACTCGACTTAAGGTGAAAAGAGTTCCAGGTCACCAATGGGTCACACGGGTGTGGAATCACCCATTTAAAAACACATGAATCCCCTGAGCAAGTTAAACGATGCATTTTGACAATCTTTAAAAGCAATTTTTTTCTTTTTTTCTTCATATTTTAGAATCCCACACATTCTCTCTCTTTCTTTCTAGTTTTATTTTTTCTTATTTTCTCTCTAAAAACCCAATTGGAGAACAAAATAAAACCTAAATTCCAGTGCCAAAAATTTCAACCAACCATAAAAAAAAATCATCTTTTACCCAAAAATTGAATGAACTCAGAACCCGACCATTGTGAAATATTTTCGACTGCTGTAATCTTTATCGAAAAACTCAAACTCTCATAAAAAAATTCATATAAATCTAAAAAATCTCAAAATTTAAATCTAGAATTTTCTAAAAAATCCTAAAAAAAAAAGACCAAACAAAGAACCAAATCCCATAAAAAAAAATAGGTTAAAAGACAAAACCCCAAATCGATTCCCATAAAACTTGAATGCAAAGGAACTTTTCTATCATTTCTGTGTATTTCCCTCAAGTATTTTCCTTCCCGTTTTTCTTGTGTGCTTTGGCATGATTTATAGGTGTTTTTTTAACAAATTTTTAGGCATTTAACAGATTCAATCTTGGGATTTTATTTTGGTTTGATTATAGTCAATGGTTGCCCTTTGATTTGGTTTCCAATTTTATGCAAATAAATCCCAAATATCCTTCCTTATTGGATTTTCAGAAACTTTAGTTTGATTTTCTTTTCTTTCCTTTTTAGTTTTTTTTTAGTTTATTTCACTTTTCATTAAAATCCATAAAAATAAAATGAAACTAAAATATGGGTTGGGCAAAAGCTCACGTCTATGCAACAATTGGTGGGCTCAAAGCATCAACAAAATAAAAACTGTATTTTAAGCTAAAAGCTTAAATATTAACTGAAATAAATTCACTTAGAGTCAAAAAAAAAAAAAAAAAAACACCTTCAAGACTTAATGGTCTCGACAAAATCAAAATCAAGGATTAAGTCGCATGTCTCAGGTAAAATTGAATGTTTACAAAAAAAAAATTAGCAAAATAGGAAGATGAATAAAAAGAGATATTAAATTAATGAAAACGATCTATTTTAATGGAATAAATTAAAATGAAAAAAAAAAAAAGAGGTAAATGAGTTGAATACAAGGAAAGCGAGTAAGAAAGGAAGGTGACATCAGGAACATATTTGGCCACGTGGTTGTATGGTTGTGAGTTATGAGATACTTTATTGTTTTTCTGGTCTGAATTTCGGCAACGTTTGACACGTGTTTTAATTCCCAAATGTAAAAAGTACAGTTTGGTCATGTCCCAGTGATGTCGGCCATACGTCTTTCGCTGTTCCACTTCAGTTAAGTTTCATCTCTTGGTTGGTCTAAGTTTCATGATGCGGCCACTTAATCTTAATTTTTCTATTCCTCTTTCTTTTTTTCTTTTTTTTCTTTTTTTTAATTCTTTTCCTAAATTAAAGAAAATAATAAAAATGATATCTCTCAGTAAACTTTTTTTGGATAAATAAAAAAAAATCAGAATCTGAAGTTATCAAATGTTTTGTTTATTCTTTTTCTTAATTTGCTTTTAAAAATAATTTATTTATTTAAAAAGATTTTCTTTATGCACTTTTTAATTTAAGATCACATAGACTAGTAACTAGCAAGTACTAAAACTTTTAATGTAAAGTAACAACAAATCTTATTGAAAATGAATAAGTAATTAGATTAATTTACTTTTGATGAAAATTAAAAAGAACAACCCCTTTTTTTTTAGAGATGGAGATGGGGATAAAGTGCAAAAAAAATTTTTGAGATTCTATTTTAATTAATTTGTGCACTATAAATATGTAAAAACAAATAGATTAAATAAAAGTAAAAAAATTTGAGATTCTATTTTGGTTAATTTGTGCACTATAAATATGTAAAAATAAATAGATTAAATGAAAGTAATTGTTGACCAATATAAAGATGAAAGAGTAGGAAAAATAATAAAGGAAATTAATATTGACAAGATAAGATCAAACCTTTTGAATTGGGAACTTCACATCTTAGCTCATACTTTTTATATTTTCTTGATGATAAACAGTTGTTGCAAATAATAATTTAAAGAGATCATCTCTTAAAGTCAAAATATAAACACGCTTATGTCACTTAAGAAGTGTAATCTATATTGATGTAAAATCTCAAAATTAATGATAGAATGAAATAAACATGTAACCTATATGATTAACTTATGAGTTGAACATATAAAATGGTATGTATGATTTTTTTTTTTTTTTTTTTTTAATGTTGGAAGTGGGGGTTGAGGTTGTTTGCACTCAAATTCAAACCTTATAACATGTCACAATTTTTCTTTTAATCATTCGGTAAAAAAGTTATTGGTAAGAGTGATTTTCATTTAATTAATCTTTAACAAAAAGGATAGTATAAAACAATTATATGACATTATTGATTCTTACAATCCTTTCTCTTAATCTTTAATAGATATTTAAGAACTTATAGCTTGTATAAGCGGTTTGAAAAGAAAAGGTTACACTATTAATTAGGTTTTTGTCACGTTTTGAGTATGGTAACTAGCTTTAACTTCAACTGCCATTTTACCTTTATATTGTATATTTTTTTCTCATGTTTCGTTTCTTTATTAGGTTTAAGAAAATATTTTTTTAGTTTTTAGAAAATAGTTTTTGTTTTTAGCAAATGTATTTGGTAAATGAAAATAAAAATTATTTTCAAGAAATACAAAATAAAAAAAAGCAATTATGGAAATAATTTTTATTAATGACATTTAATTATAAATATATAACATATATTTTAATTAATAACTTCCAAATTAAGTATTCAAATATGGGATCAATTTCTTAACTCGCAAAATATAAACAAAAAAAGGTAATTAGCATTCTTTAGAAAATAATTGAAAACATATTTTTTTGTTTTAATATTTGAGGCCATTGTCATTTTTATTTTCCAAAAACTTATTTTCATTTTTTTATTATCAAACACATTTTTACTCTTATTTTTTATATTTCAAAAAAATAAAAATGAAAAATGCCTCTGCACGTTTTATCAAACCAAACACTATCCCTATTTTCATTTTTCTTAGGCATTAATGTACGCATAGATTTTAGTTAAATAGAGAAGCAAGTAATTTGCTCATTATTTAACAAAAATAATAATAAAATATGGTAATTGACTCATAGAGGAAGAGGAGACGAGGCCTCATTGAAACCTCTAGTAGTATTTAATTATATTCCCAAATGGGTTTCGACCTTTTTCTTCTTAATAATTGGCTAGTTTTCTTGCCATGTCTCTCTAATTTTTTCTTCTAATTTCCTATATATATCTTATGTCATGATTAACTTGTGTATGGAAAAAGCTCATAAGATCTCCTTTAAAAATGTAAAAACTTGTGATATATACATTTATATAACCTAATTAGATGATTCATGATCAGTCTTTAACATGTATAATTGTAAAGAGGGATTCACTTACACTAGTGTAAGTGTTATACTCTTTGTTATCTTTAAATTTGGAATAAAATAAATATTTTAAATTTTAAACCATTTTCATCTAAAGATAAAAAGTGTAATTAATACTTATATTAATGTAACTGAATCTCTACTCATAATATATAGTCAAGTTAAAATTAGTTTTTTATTTTCCTTTTTTTTAATGAAAATTTTGGAAATAAAAATCAAATGATTTGTGAGAAATGAAAACATGAGTTTTATGGATGATTTAAAAAGGAACTAGATATGATAAATAATGAATTTTATTTTCATGAGTTTTCAGTATATGTATTAGTATCGTTTAAAAAAATTAATCTTAAATGATTAAAATTTGATATTACTTAATTTATTTTTAATTGTTTTATATTTTTGGCATTTGATTTAAGTTAGATTGTCAAGTATTTTGTTACTTTTTTCCCTTAAAATATTGAAATTTTCAGCTATTATATTTCTATTCAAATTAAAATTAATGAGCTTAATTTTGTATACTTGAAAACAAAACTTAGTTTCATATATGATACTATTTTGTTTATCTTATGTATTTATAATGGTCATGTTCATAAAATTCATAAACATGCATATTACCAATTCAGCTATATTATAAAAATATTAATAATTTATTTTGTCAAGGAATTAAAATGTTACAAACTATTTTAAATATCATCAAATAAAAGTTTTCATAAATAAAATTATTTATACCTCATTTTTGGTGAATTGTGTAAAAACAAAAAAAAAAAAAATTATTCATTATATTTGTAACCACAATAAATATAACACAATGGAAAATATGATTGTGACTATAAATTTAAACCTTTGTAATGTAGTATATAAAGAAGGAAATCAACGGATCATGTAGGACTAAAGCTACACCAAAAACGAATTGTCTGCGGCAGGAACTGGCCCATTCCATCACGAATTTATTACGCAAGAAAAACGTCCTATTAGGCGGAAAAAGTGGAAGTGATGACCATGCTGGCCTAATTTGCTGTCAGTAATCAGTATAGTAATTTTTTAAAAAAGTTTTTGGAGAGATTGAATTATTAAAATGATTGAGAATCATACATTTAAGAGTATGTATATGAATCATTTGAATAATAATAATAATAAAAGAGTACGTATTTGAATCATTAATTTGTCCATCGAATTGAATGTAATTTCTTTTTAATATATAGCTGCAAAAGAGAGTATGATTGGGCCAACAAGCCGGTTTGTTTGTACATGTTTTGCGTTTGATAATACAGTATAAGCAACTTGAGACAATAGATTTATTTTATTTATTCTTCCTTTCAATTGGATAGGATTTGGAAGAAGAGGGAAGGCATGCATATCTCTTGATTAGGTATGTTCCCCATGCCATTGCCACCTCCCACTTTAATAGATGAGGTATATATGTCTTCCTCTATTTGCTCTCACCGGCCTCATGTCTTTTCTCCTTCATACTCTTTTGCTTCCCAATTACTTGATCAATTCACTATTTTGGGAGGATTACACTTATTTAAAAAATTAAATTTCCACCCTTCATGTTCCTGACCAGTTTTCAACATCAACACAAAATATTGATACACATCCCTAATTAATGGGTTTTCATTTGATTCTTCACCAATCACCATACACGTAAAAGAAAGGAAAAAAATTTTAAAAAGAAAAGAAAAGAAAAAAACCAGAAATGGTCGAGGAGTGGCCAAGAACCGGCTCGACCAAACAATGAATTTATGATATATATAATGTCGGTTAGAACAGCAGTGGTTGATATCCATCTGACAAAGATATACTCTCATAAAAACTTCATGCATTTCAATGTAAGAGAGAATATATATATATATATATATATATATATATTGATGTTTTCATTTGTATGTCGGCATAATTATCCAATGCAGTCGGTAGAATTGGGGCGCAGACTTTTTGATGACCTTGCGTGATTAGTTTAGCTCATTTAATAACAACAAACAGACTGATATTTGCCAATGCCATCAAAGCTGCTGATTGCCGATTGGCAATTGTCAATTGCCAATTGCCAAACCCACGTGGTTTTTAATTGAATCGCACGTGGTTTTAAATTGAAATCTTGAGGGAAAAGAAAGCTAAATAATTGAATGAAGTCTTTACTTTAGTGCTACTTCTTATCAATTTATGACTATCACGTAACCGAATCAATCAGAACCTTACCATACATTGATTTGAATTCATTTTTAATTACCCAAACAATGAACTCATTGGATTTGATATTTATTTTTTATTTTTTATTTTGACTATAATAAAATTATAATATTCTTTTAGACTTTTTTAAATATCGGACTACTTGTTCAAGCTTTGGACAAACAATTTTAAACTTAAATCTAATTCGGCCTGACTCATAAATAAATATACTCATACTTGAAACATATAATATCATGTGAAAGGTACAAGATAAATCGTTCCTTTTCTATTCTATTTCATAGCGGCCGGGATTTTTCAATGCTCAATGCTTATTGAAATAAACCGTTCCATTCCTTTTTTATTGTTTAAAGTAAACTTAATTGGCTTCCTAGCTATCCTTGTTTATACTATACACATAAATTTAATCACAAAAAACAAAAATCAATATTATAAGATATATAGAATTTTTTTTTAGAGTTCATTAGGTAAATTAAGTCAAATGAAATTGTTCCATGCATTTATGTTTTTAGTTTATTTAAAAAAAAAAAACTTGAGTTCATTTTTTTGTGAATTTATTCATGCAACCTCAAAATAGTAAGTTAATTGGTAAATAGATTCTTTTGCCATCTCCAATTCCTAGCCTTAATCATTTGATTTACTAAATATTTTATTTACATGTATTCAAATTTTTCTCCTATTTTTTTGTAAAAATAAAAAGTATTCATATGGAAAAGGGAATATTCTTGTTCATATAATATATTTTACAATTCCAAAATCATTCAAAAACAAAAGGAAATTCCAAATTCCACTTCAAAGGAAAAATTAGTTTTTTTTAATTAACGGACCTAACACAAAAAAAAAAAAAAAAAAAAGGAAAGGACCATAATTTCCACGTATACTTTTGAAACTTCCAGTTGCCCCAGAATGTTGCTGTCCTCCTAAAAAACACACGTGCATAAATTAAAAAAGAAAAAAACAAAGATAAGATGAAACCTACTACTAGTAGTAGTGCTAATTTTGCTTACTTTCTTTTCACTGAGCAGAGTCAAAAGCAAACAATTTCTCTCTCGCTTGTCCAAATACAATTCCAGTGCTCTATTAATACTCAAATCTACTCTTCTCTTCTCTGTTCAACCAGCCAAACCCAAACCTAAACCCAGCAAAAGCCAAAGCTAGCCACCCTCTGCTTATATATATCACTAAAAAAGTTTCATCACTCAAATATTGTTTTTTTTATTTCTTTCCATTAATATAAATATTTTCTTTCCTACTTTTTGTTGTTGCAATGAGCTAATCAACTTCATCACGGGTCCGAAAATTGCTTCCTCTCCCAATTTCCAATCCTTATATAAACCCCTTCACTCCCTCTACTCTTTTCACCATCGCTACACCTAGCTATATCTTTCTTTCTTTTTTTTTTTTTTCTTCTTTCTGCGTTTTTTCCAAGAAATAAAACCTGAAATATTATTAACATGAATTGTCTCCAGAGTTGGCCTGAGCCAGTGGTTCGAGTCCAGTATCTGTCTGAGAGTGGCATGCGTGCCATTCCAGACCGATATATCAAGCCACCAAGAGACAGGCCTGCCTTGAAGCCTGGTTCTGAAATCAACCAAGATGTTGACATTCCCGTTGTTGATCTTCAGAACCTGTTCAACAAAGACCGTGCCCTCCAGGAGGAGACCTTGAGACGCATCTCCAGCGCGTGCATGGACTGGGGCTTCTTCCAGGCCGTGAACCATGGGGTTAGCCATGAGCTGATGAGGCGTACGCGCGAGGTTTGGCGTGAGTTCTTTAACTTGCCGGTTGAAGTGAAACAAGAGTACGCCAACACGCCAAGTACATATGAAGGGTACGGTAGTCGCTTGGGAGTGGAGAAAGGTGCGATCCTTGATTGGAGTGATTACTTTTTTCTTCATTACATGCCCGTTTCGTTGAGGAATCAAAGCAAGTGGCCTTCACAGCCGTCATCTTGCAGGTGAGCCTGACTCATTGATTACAAATCTCTTACTAAGCTTTTGAAAAAATTGATATGATGATTTTTTACATTATATGTTTTTTCTTGTCGCTCTGCCCAAAAGAGATTCATCTCTGTTTTCTTTACATCTTCCTAAAAAGAACAAAAAGTGATACAGAAGAGTAAGACTTTAAGATTTGGTCAACTGACAACTAAGCTTACATTTTGCCAGTGATGTCTCTCACGATTTAAATACCCTTTTTGACTGAGCTTAATTGAATCAACTTTAATCTCCTCTTTTGAAGATTGAAGAAGAAAATTCAAAGGCTAGGGATACGATTAATGAAGTAAAAATGGAATTATTAAAAGCTTAGAAATATACCACATTACAATTAAGGCGAAATTTAAAAACAACATATCCAAACCCAGCTTTGGTTAGAACATATATACTTATACCATATAATTGCACTGCTGCATCCAATAGAGATGATTTGACCCTTGAATCTTTACTAATCTTACCAAGATTAATTTGTTGACCCTTGAATCCCCAACGTTAACAAATTCACACTTTTTGGTTAAGGACAATTTACCCTAGGAAAGAAAGAAAATGAAATTCGGTAAAATATTAATCCCTGATCAACATAAAATTATATTAATCCCTAATCATTAGGTGTTCAATCCTTTAGAAGATCCAACTTTGATGAAAATTGATAAGGGTATTTGTTTCATATTGTTTTATAAAAATATTAATCCCTAATCATTAACAGTTCAATCCGGATGCAGGGAACTGGTTTCAGAATATGGTGCTGAAGTTGTAAAACTATGTGGAAGGCTGCTCAAGGCCATGTCTAAAAATCTGGGACTAAAAGAAGACTATCTACAGAATGCCTTTGGTGGAGAAAATATTGGTGCCTGCTTAAGGGTCAATTTCTATCCAAAGTGTCCTCAACCTGACCTTACACTAGGTCTTTCCTCTCATTCAGACCCTGGTGGCATGACCATTCTCCTGCCTGATCACGACGTAGCTGGACTCCAAGTTCGTAAGAATGACAAGTGGATCACTGTGAAGCCTGTTCCCAATGCTTTCATTGTCAACGTTGGAGATCAGATTCAGGTTTCTCTCTCTCTTTAATATTGCAACTTTGCTTTATTTGTTTAATTTTCCTGTTTTCCCATCGCACGATGTTTTCAAGAATACTAAGTATATATTGATATTCTCATGATACATGTTTAGGTGCTGAGCAATGCAGTTTACAAGAGTGTTGAACATCGTGTAATCGTGAATTCAGAAAAAGATCGCGTCTCCCTAGCTTTCTTCTACAACCCCAAGAGTGATTTACTCATTGAACCAGCCAAGGAGCTTGTAAGTGAGGACCGGCCAGCACTATACAATCCCATGACCTTTGATGAGTACAGACTTTACATTAGGACGAAGGGTCCTTGTGGCAAAGCACAAGTTGAATCTTTGAAATCTAATAGATAGTCGTAAATCTTAATATTATGTGATAAAACAGTGTGTGGCAATAGCCTCGCTGCATTTAAATAATAATACTCTAAATTTCAAACTCAAATTGCTTCTAAACATGACCGCTTGATCTAAGCTTATTTGAAGTTTTACATGTTAAATTACTGTATGCAAGCATTTCAGGAAGCGATTTGTGTCCTATTACGAAAGTTCTCAATTCTCAATGCCTTTTGCTAGATATTATTGCCTGAGTCAAATGAGACCCCAAAATACAAAATGATTAAGTGGATGCATGTATAAAACTTGTTGCCAGTGTCAATTTTGGAGCCTTTGCACACTTGCATTGGATATTGAAAGTTGCCTCAATATTTCATGAAATAAAATACAGGAATATAAATAATATATTAATACTTGTAAAATACTCAGGCTTGACTCAAATGAAATTTAAATTCGATTTAGTTATTATCGAACTGAGCTCAAACTCAAATAGTTTAATTTATAAATTGAATCGGGTTTAAGTATTTTTATGCCCGATTTGATTAACTCACAAGTTTAATTGAATTTTTGTATTTTAATTATTTTAATTAATAAAATATATTAAATTTTAGCTCGAATTCGAGTATAAATAATTGAATTTTTATCGAATATAAAAATTGAGTTTATTTTTATATGTTAATCGAAAATGAACTTGAATAACTCAATCTCTATCTCGAGTTAAACTCGAATTAAAAAAATAAAATTTAATCAAGCTTAAACCAAATTTCAAACCTTAAATTTGAAATCAAACTAAAATTTGAGCTTAATACTATATTGACCAAAATTCAATCAATTACGCTCCTAATAAAAAGATATATAGGGAAGGGTGAAAAATCTAGAGAGTTAATTTCGGCCTTGTCATTTGGGAGGACTTGGAGCTGTTGCCTGGACTAACGCAAGAAACAAAATGAATTGCAATTACGTATACACTCAGAATCAGGCATTCTGGCGCACACGCAAATTAACCAATGACTATGAGCTGCTTCCTCGTTTCAAGATTGATTGATATAACAAATTAAGTCAGCTAAATCTCTTTCTTACAGACTTTTCAAGTCATCTGGCAGACAATAATGGCACGAGGATAGAACCTGGGACCAGAAAATGCTCCCCACTAATTGATTATATAATGAATAATTTATGATATGGTTGAATTTAGGTGAAACATTAAGTAACAATGAGTTTCATGTTTTTCCTTATGCTAATTATTTCAATTTCTTTATCATATGGGCTATAAATACATATAGCTTTACTTAATCTGCCGAAAGTTGAAACCGAGATGTCAACTGAAAACTTATACAATAATGACAATGTGTGAGCCATTATCGTGTAGTACAATAGGTGACCATTAATTCACTCTTTCTTCAATATTGGGATATAAATTTTATAAAATCTAAACATCTATGGTTATTGCCTTGATATTTACTTGCTATGTAAACGTGGCGAAATTTGCTCCACACATACAAACCTAGTTGATTAACTGATTGATATATATAATATAAAATTCATATACTCTCACATTAATAGTGACTTAAATAGTTTTAAATCTTTAAATCAATTACTTCTTAAGTTATATGTTTGATCTCGTGACAAATGCATATACTTTTCAACTAAAACATACATAAAATTCAATACCTGCTGATATACGTATTGTCTGTTAATAAAGAATTAGACTTCTAATTTTATCATTAGAATTCAATATCTGATATTTTTAAATATAAAAAAAATCCATCTTTGTTTCCTACCATTTGTGCTTCGATGAAAAACTAATTATATCATACAGAATAAGATATTTCTAAAGGTCCAAAAAATCCGGGTCTGGGTTCTAGTTCTAGTGGCCACCACGATTCTCAGCTTTTGCATGTTAAATTCTGAGATATTATAAGGAAGCAGGGATATATTTCAGCCTCCTGGTTCCTGCTTTGACAAGAGCCGATCGAGGGTACAAGCATACTAATTGATTGTAGCTTTGAGACATTTCCATGAGTCAGGAGCACATTTCATATACAGGGGCTTGAAAGTGAGTGGCCTACATATGCCTCTGGTGTAAGTCACAAGTGGGTTGAGAAGGAATGGTCTTCCACTTTCGGTCGTACGTCTTAACTCGGATGGGCAACGTATATAAAGATAAAATAAAGAATCCACACGTTGCTTTTTCTTCTATAAATTTCTTCTTGTGCTAATGACATGTCCACAACAACAACTTTTTACACGTCCTTTATGTTTTGCCTTTTTGACTCGTTCCAAATTTAACACGCTAATTCCATATACTATCACAGCACGTTTTTTTAAAGCTTTTGATCTTTCAAACTTTTCCTCAACTCTATCTTTCTTTCTTTATATGTTCAGTTGTGGCAGGCTGGGCAGGGTAGAAGTTATTACTAGTATATATAACTGCCAAAACGTTTAATCATTCGGTAGAAGCTGTTTAATGGTGACAGCTCTTTCAGTCTATTCACCTTTTCCTTCCAATTGTCGGTGAAAGGATCATATGACAAATAACACACTCTTTTAAGATTATATTTGAAGTTATCATTTAACATACTCTCCATTGTTTGGAAAATATTATGATTCAAAGTTCAAACTTATAAATTCAACTTAAATATCTCTCACTGCTCATTCCCAATTCCCATTGATATTATCTTAAGACATGCCAAGCTGGCAAGTGCCAATAAATTCAACTTAAATGTCTCTCACTACTCACTCCCATTTCCCATTGATATTATCCTAACACATGCCTAGCTGGCAAGTGCCAACTGCAATGTTGAATTAAGGTTGTTGGTTTAACTTCGAACAGAACCCTCTTAGGCGGCCATGTGTTCCACATTTCTTGCTTTGCTTAGCTTAAAACTTTTGACTGTGTTTCACAAGCAATGGACCAGACCAGCCCAGATCTCGCTTGCAGTTAATTACTCAGGTCACCTCTCATTTAAGCCCAATGGACAATGCAATAATGTGGCCATTGACATATAACTGCTCATGTTGTTGTCTTGTGTCGCTGCTTGACCGATGAAGAAAATGAAACAAAGGAAAGGTCAAGCTAAGGTGGACCCAAGGATTCTAGGAGAAAACTGAAATTCAGAGACGTGGCTAAAAGATGGTCGAATTTTACATTAACTGCAATGCAATGCAGTAGAATTCGATGTATATTCAAATGTATTCTTACTAATTTTAACTACAATATGAGCAATCGATGCTCTACAAGCCCACCTGAAAAGCCAGTATAGATATATCAGATCACTCTCTTTTATTACATAATGAAGCAGCATTTCTATAATGCTACAAAATTTATTTAGATATATCATTATGAATATAAATGAAAGGAAGATTTTGATTGCTTTCATGATTTAGAAAATTAAAAGTTATATGCCCCTTCAACCGTTTAATTTGACAACCATGAAAGCAATCAAGCAAGTATTATTGAGTTATTTTACAAATTCAATTATATATATGTATGGAAGTTGTGGCAAAATTCACAAAAAACTGGGTACCAGGGGTGACGAGCAAACTGGGATATTCCAGGGAAAGCTGCTGATATTTTCTTCCCTGTTAAGAAGCATATTTTGGTCATAGGCATCTGGATTGAATGATGCAAATGTATACATCGATGCTGCCAAATTATCTTCGACTCCAGGCTTTTTTAGAGCTTGAATTGTTTCTCCGGACACTATTTCATTTTTGTCAGCCTCAGAATCGGTTTCGAAATCCTTTACATTTGACTCAGACTCCTCACATAGTGAGGGCAGTGATATGGGAGAGAATGACTTGCTAGCTTTTGTTGGGATGGCTCGGTTCCTATGTCCGCCTAAAATTCTCTCAAGGAATCTCACCTGAGCTTCAATCTTCATATTCAAATTCCTTTGAACCTTCAACATAAACCCTCAACAAATTGAGTAAACTACATCCCTGAGGCTATACTTTTCTTCTTTGCAAAGAAACTAAAACAGACAATCTAAAAATTTTCATGTTTTGCTCATGTATGTATGTATGTATGTATGTATGTATGGAAATACCTCGACTTGATTATCGCCTTCTTTTCTTTGTGCTTCCATGTGCAATTGCAAGGCTTCATTAAGCTGAGCACCTCTTCAATGATTTTTCAATCACAGCAATGACACAATAGGCAAATTATTAGAGTGAACACAAACATACATACATACATACATACATACATATATATATCTATATATATATAATTACTGCAACAATTTCCCAGTAAAACAGAAAGGAAACGTTAACTCACGATGTTGTACCAAAATTAGGCAGTATTTCTGAAATATTTCGTCTCTCAAACTTGCCTTCTGCAGTTAAAACATCACATCAAAGTTAGAGAGATAGAATCAAAAGCAGCAAAGGATCACCATCTTTCAATTAGTTATTTCTTTCCCTAACGTCAATGTTAGAGAAGGACTGAAGGTTCATTCAACTTACTCGTATTTGTTTCTGGAACAAACTTTAAAATCCTGTATTTCTGAAGAAATAATATTGAAATCGGTTGGTGAAGATCAAGAAACTTGAATGTTTACAGGATAAATCAACGAAAATACTTAAATATGATCTTGAAACTAAAGCAAAAATTATATATAAAAAAAAAAAAAGGCATTTCATGTAATAGGCAAGAAGGTACATTTAACTAACCTGCAGATGACTTTTGACATGATAAATGGTCAGTCCATCAACGCCCATAGCCTTCAGAATACCCTTTGGTGTCGCCCCTGCCAACCAAAATTTACACAAACATCACCCACCATAAACTAACGAGATCTAGAAAGCCAACCATGACTAAACTGATTTCCTAACTCAAAACTTACTATCTGGACCTCCGAGCTGATTAACAGCTTCTTCGAATCGATCATGAAGCTGTTGAGTCCATCTCAGGCGTTCTTTGGCTAAGCCATCAGAGCGACTAGGACGACGCATTGTGGATAGAATGGCTCGATTGTAGCACGAGCATTTGCACTGTCATAGGAGGGAGATTATAATTAGGTGGGAAGCAGACAGAAAACAGTTGGAAACCAAAAAACCAAAAACAAAAAGGTTCAAAGTGGCGATTAGCACTAAGAATAGATTGATAGGATTAATGGGTGCCTTAAAATGTCTTACTGTGTCTTTTGATTGTCGGAATTCGCAGAAATTTCGCAGATCCAAATTAATTATTTAATTCAAATTCCAATTGAAATGATTCCTTGTTCAAACTCTTTTGGCGAGGATCCCCAAGGTCTAGAAAGAAAGAAAGAAAGAAAATGTTTTACCAATGAAGACCATCCTGGTCCAAAACTCCCCACCCCCCCAAAAAATAAACCAAGCCTGTGGTGAAATACAACCGAAGGGCTCTGGTTGGCCCATTGTATAACCCAACAGACAAAAAGCACTCTTAAAATCTAAAATACTCCGTTTTGGGCTAGCTCCAACCTCAACCTGGCATTCAGCAGTCCTTATATTATCTACCCTCCCATTAACTGGTATCATTTGGGAATATCCTGTATTGACACAAGTCCTCCCTTGCCTTGTGAGAGAAGGAAGAGACAAAGAGTAACACACCTATCCAATCGACAAATTTGTCATAAATTAACTAATTCTAATTTATGAGTTGGCATTTAAACAAAGGTATCAGCGAGGAAGCAGAACTTCCATCCAGTTCAAAGCATCTATTATAAACAGACATTTTGAAGATAACTTCATTACATTACCAAACACGAGAATAGTGCTACACTCCCTTGTCAGCCATTGAAATGTCTCTGTCCTGTTCTCATCAATTTAGTGACTATCACTGCCTGCCCCTTTTCATGCTGCAAGATGGGCATTTGTACTGCTTAATGCTCTCAGCTTTAGCGGGTGTAATCTTAACACACATTCCATGGAACCACCTCTCACAAACATCACAGCCAATCCAAAACTCATCTGCATTGTAGTTTCCGCCACAGCAGCCACAGAGTGTTTCACTGTGTTCATCTTCATTCTCATCATTGAAAATCTCATCTGCGAGCTTAGGATTGCCTTTCACTTGTCCATCACTTGATCTCTATAAAGCAAAGAACCCAGTCAATGACTAACATTAACAGATCTAAACTCTGCACGGTTTAAGCACAAGAAAATCATTCTTTACTGTAGGGAATAATTAGGGTTGCTATGCAGGCCTCATTCATCTCAAACTGTGCATTAATCACATTACAACTTGGGAAAAAATTAAGTAATTGAAACTTCCAAGCTCAGATAATAATAACTTTTAATTGATTAACCTTTGTGCCGCCCCGAGATTTGCTCCCACTATCCACGCTTGGTTTCTCTTTAACAGGCTTCCTTTCAGTTACAACCTCAAAGACTGTGGGCAGATCGTTAATCATGCTAAATAACCGTTTCCTGTAAGAAAAATTGTAATAAACAATTATAAGTTGTATTCTGTAAACCAGAAAAATATGAACACAATAGCATGTCATCTATGCATGCATATATCAAAATTCTACTCTGCCAAGAACCACAAGAAACTACTTCTGTATGCGCTTTGCTAATCTTGCATAGTCTGTAATCAGTGACTTCTAACAGTCCAACTGAGCAAAAATAGTTCAAGACTGAAAACTCATTAGACCAACAACTGAATTGCACTGGGAAAAGAAAAGGAAGCCTTCCTTGATAGTAATCAAAGCTGTAATTTTCTATGAAAATTTAAAAATGAAACAAAACTTGATTTTCAATGACATTATAACTACAAAAGCTCATTCCCAAAACATGGTCCTTCCACACATGAAGCAAAAAAAGAATGACAAGACAGTACCTTTCATTGCGGTTAAGTCGTGCACCAAGATAGAAAGCCACAGAAATCAACCACGAATCACCGTGCACTGCAACCAAGGATAACCAATCGTTTCGGTTCATTCCATCTCTTGCAAAATTAATACCAAGTGCCGGCTCAGGAAGCTCGGGTGGAACTTCCTCTGCTGGCAGAGTAACTTCCCAGCTTTCATTCGGATGTCCATATAGGCATAAATTCTCTTTATCTAAACCAAACAAAACGCAAAGAAAAAAGGCTCTCATGTAAACCTCTGTTCGATCTCTCCCAAACTAAAAGGAAAACCTTTCGTACATAAATCAGAGAAGTTGAATCTCCAACGTAATTGCAATTGTCCAATTCAGTAACTTTATTATTACAATTGATTCATTTCAGGAAAGGGAATTTCTAAAACCAATCAAGTGCAGAAATCTAAGAGTGATGACATGTTAAAAACAATAAAACTACGAAATTCTGCCGAAAAAAAAAAGCAAAAATAGAATTCAAATTTTAAGAAAATGGAAAAGAGAGAGAGAGAGAGAGAGAGAGAGAGTAGAGATCTCCAACCAGATATTACCTGGATCACATAGTCCGTAAAAGTCATCCACATCTGAGATAAAGGAAAAAAAAAAAAACAGAAAGGAAGCGTTAAACAGCTATAAAGAGAAAAAACAAGAAGAGGAAGAATTGAAGCAGAAAAAGAAGTGAGAAATATAACCAGAAGTTAAAGCACGAAGGATAGCGGTTCTTCGAGCAGAGTAATCTTTGAAGATGTCTTCAACGGTTCGAGCAGTGGAAGCCATTGCCATGGCCAATTATAAAGGAATGGAATCTTTATCTACGCCAACTATAGAAATAGAGGAGGCATCATGAGGGAATCGAGATCCAAACACAAACCATAAGTAAATGTAAAAATAAAAATAAAAAAAATTTGAAGGAAATGAAGCGGAGACGGGAGAGAGACAGACAGAGTTCAGTTTTTCTTTTTTCTTTTTTTTTTTTTGGGTCGAACTTAGTTGAGTAAACGCTAGGTTGTTAGAAGGGGGTGGTGAATGGAATTGAAATTGAGAGGAATGTGTTATTGCTAGTGTCACTCCTCTCTTTTCTCGCTTTGGCGCTTCCCCATTGGTTGTGCCCCTCGTAACCGGATTGCTCACTCACTAATCTACACTGTATTCAGAAAAACCGCCATCACACCTTTTTTTTTTGAAATGGGTGTTTCGAATTTTGAGCAATATATATTGATAGAACAAGTTTGAAAGTTGGCAATACAAGTTGTTATTTTCAATTTTCAATTTCGTACAATAATAATAATGATGGTATTAAACTTGCTTGTTAGGTTAATGCAGGCAGGGATTTTGGAATACCACATCCTTTTGCAAAACCGCTCGATTTGACAAACTCGATCAAACGTAAAACTAGTAGCAGCCCTGCTGGTTAACTACCCATCATATGCCCCCAATTCGCTATCGGCGGCTTTAGTTTTTCCATCGCACCAATCCATAGTAATTGCTTTTATTTTAATAAAACAAAATAACGACCAATGATTGTACTCTGCTTTCATCCTGAGCCAAGATTACTGAACACTTCATAATCGGTTACTTGCGGCTTTTCCTTGTTCATAGATAAAGCTGGCTGAGCTAAACTGAAGACCCAATTCAGCTGCTCCATACCACTCCACACTTCGTTTCTCACACAAAGGACTGGTCAAGTACAACCTCCAATTCAAAGTCTCAGGGACTAAAAGATCGTGTCAACTGAAATAAGGTAGATTGGAGCCATATTAAGGGCCTCAACTATAAGCTCTGGCCAGTTACTTTAAGAAATATTTTAAGAAGCCGAGAAGACGAAAATATGGAAAATAATTTATGAACTCCTAGACAACTGTTATGAAATCCCAATTCAGCAACACATGAATTTCCTTCCCAAGAAAAAAATTAAAAAGGAAAAAAAGAAACAATGAAAACAAATGTTACCTTAAACAAGTTGGCTGACGGATGGTAGAAAGGGCTACCACCAATTCTTAAGGAGATGAGATTAACCGCTTCAGGCCAGTTTTCTGCTCTGTAGTAAGCTTGGAAGGAAACTTTATGTTGAATTTAATTCTCAAATTTCCTTTCTTAGAAGGTTCCTTAGGAATGGGCATTCCCTCCCCTTTAACAACTTCTTCATAGGTTGGACTGATGATATTGTTAATAGGTACTATCAGGTTCCGTCCATCGAGTGTTGTCAGCTGTACTGTATAACCAGTTAGAGCTTCCACTAAAGATATCTTCTGAGTTACAATAAGATCATTGCCGTCCCTCTTGAACACACTGTGAGGCTTCTCATCAATGATGAAAACAAGGTCAGATGGAATAACCCCTCGTTGCTCATTTCCCTTCTCTGGAAAAGTGATTTTTGTACCTTTTTTCCACCCTAGCTTAATCTCAATTGTAAGAATTTCTTCCACCGTAGTAGGTCTCCTGTAACAGGAAAAACATATCACAGTTTTAGATTTGATATGAAATATTAAAGAGTTTTCAAAAACTACAAATACAGGGCTTTTTTTTGGCCATACTACATACATATGATTAAAAGTAGGAACTTCGTTCACCATAAATTGCTTACTTAAGTCTCACTATAAAAATACACAGTGCAAAATTGTGAGCTCTAACATTTTAAGCAGATAAGCAATCGGCAGCATGCAATCTTCAGATTTCAAAAGTTGGATTCACATGGTAAGTTAAATTTATATAAAGTTGTAGTCTACAAAATTCCAACTAGTGTCTTTAACTAAAACCTACTGGTCTATGTATAAGCTGGTTAAAGTGAAGCACAACAGCTGGCTAATCAAGGACAAAGGCGTATACCACAGCATATCCACCATCATGTTTAAAATGCGTTAGTTGTCATTGGCTGACACCAAGTTTACAAATTTGGCACAAACCAAAAACACAAACATAAACAATAGAACTTAAAAAGGCATCTTGATTAAGCATCAGGAAACCTTCAAAGTTGGTCACAAACACATACAAAAAAGCTTGATGATCAATCTATTCCTTATTGACAGAGAACAAAGTGTAAAAAGCTTCCTTGAGGAGAGTGCCTCAAAATAGCAGGAGATAATCATAACATTAAAACAGATAATACAATACCAAGAAAGGCACTTAAGTCACTAATGTAAATCGAATAATGACCCTTAAGTGCTTAAGTTTCAAGTAGCTAAAAAGATAGCAAAGCAAAAACTACACAAAAAAGGAGAAAGGGCACTGAAGAACAAAATCATTTTACTAAGAAGGAAAGAAGGATCAAATACAAAGAAAGAGTATAAGTTGGTGCAATGAAATTCCCCATAGACAATGTTTCCTAATATGGAAATCTTCTAAAGCTTTTGTCTGACTAATGCTGACCAATCTAAATCGGCAAGACCTCAAGCGAGAAGGATTCAATTGAATAGCAATGTAAATTTATGACCGTAAGATCTCAATAATAACAATTTTCTTGGTTCAAAACTAACCGTCATGCAACTTTGTCATCACTCAGGAAACAACCGATCATTTTAAATGAAAGAATCCTATTATCCTAATAACCAAGTAGTACTATAATTTTTAGCAAAAAGTCAAACTTGGCAACTTTTGTAAACAGCCTTTGCGACTTAACCTTATATACCCGTAGCTTGGAAATGTAAATTGTTCGTTCTCTTATGCCTAAAAACCTTTCAAAGGATTCAATTATTGATGTTCTACAATAATAACAAGTCATATGCAAAGTTAATAAAAATTAAATTTAGATCTACACATAATTCCAGCTGAAAATTCACTATCCTAATGCCAAAATCAATATAGAAAAACCAAGCGTTAATTAACTTACCAAAAACAAAAAAGCTATAATCAGATATAATTAAAAACAAAAGATTACCCGCTACCATCAGTAACATCCCTAGAAATCTTCATCTTCTTGGTAGTCCCTTTATACAAATCCTCCAAGCTACAAGGCAATGTTCGTTCAATAGCGGGTCCTTTTCGGGGCATAGTTGTAGAACCCTCACCAGCTCCACCCCTAAATGAGCCAAATATATCTTCCCCAAACATGCCCCTGGGGAACCCGGACGCCCCTGCACGTGACCCGCCCATATCACCCATCCCTCCAAACGGACTCGAAAACCCGAAAAACTCCGAGAAAATATCGTCAGGGCTCCGAGTATTGAACCGGAACATTGTCGGACCACCCCCGTCGGCCCCGCCCGCAAACCCTCCAGCCCCCGTGGGTGGCATCTGGCCTTTTAACCCTTCTTCTCCGTACTGATCATACACGGCTCGTTTTTGGGGATCACTCAAAACCTATAATTAATTGAAGATTTCATTAATTAAAAAAAAAAAAAGGAAAAACGAATTAAAGTTTAAAAAAAATTGTTACATCGTAAGCTTCGGAGATTTGCTTAAATTTGGCTTCAGCTTCTTTCTTGTTCTTAGGGTTTTTATCGGGATGCCATTTCATGGCCAGTTTACGATATGCTCTCTTCAAATCGTCATCTTTTGCATTTCGGTCGACCTGAAGAGTCTTGTAATAATCAACTCCCATTCTTCAATTTCTTTGCTTTTTCTTTCTTTCTGCTGCCGCTTGGGGATTTTTCTCTTCTCTCCGTGAAATATGTTTCTTTTATTTTTTATTTATTTATTTTTTTAATAATACAACTTGAGCTTGTTTGCTTCACCAAGATAAATGATAAATCGCCTGAGCTTAGCCATTCGCTGGGGAGAATTATTTACAGGCAAGGTGGATCAGGCTTAGGCCCATTATCTTATTGTCAAAGGCTTAATTGCCAAGCTTTCTGGCCCAAACAGACTTTTTTTTAGATTTGTTTTATGATTTTTCCTTTAACAAAAAATGGGAAAACTTCAGTATAAAGCTATGTCACGGCCAGTGTAATATAAGCATACAACTTCAGATTAACGAGAGAGAGAGTGCCAATTCTACAAAACTGATAATAGGAAATGCTAAAAAAATTGATTTGAGAGAATACATTGAGATGAAGCTTCTTGCAATGTTACAAATCCTTAATGTGAATTACTTCAACTTGATCTAACCCCATTGTACATGGTAGATTAGAAATCTGTGAAATTCTTAGGGAATCAATATTTTCTGGCATAGGCAGCCAGCCTTTCTCTACCAATGCCATTTATATGTATGTTTCAGATATCAAAGGCTATGATGCAGAATAGTGACTGCCTTCCACATTCCCATCCCACTCGCATAAATTATGTCATACATGGAAATCCAGAATTTCGGAGCTTTTTTGGACCCAACCACCCATGGCAGGAACTATCACAAGGTCTAAATCCATAGACCTATCATTAGATTTAGCTTAAAAAGTCATCAATGTAATTAATTACTTAATTAAATTTGTTCCATTTTAAAGAGAATTTTTAAATTTAATTTAGATATTTTTTAAAAATATATTTTAATTTACAAAATCAAACCAGATTTGTCAATACAATTACGAATGAAAAAGATTATAATATTTTTATAATGCCCCTCAAAGAATCATACCAATTATTTTGTATTATCTATTAAGTCTTAAAAAATTTTATCAAATAGTTAATTATTGAAAATTATTTTTAATTTATTCAAATAATTTTGATAAAAAATTAAAAAAATTTCTTCACTTTAGGAGTATACAATAAAACTATTATTTCCCTTGCAAAAACTCATCAAAATATTTAACATTTTTTTTTTAATTTTTAAAAAAAATTGATAAGAATTTTTTAATTTTATTTTAGAAAAAAATAATGATTTGTATAAAAAAATTTGATATTTTTAACTTTTTCCTCAAATATATATTTTTTATTTAAGGAAAATTGATATTTACTTTTCTCCAAAACATTTTTTGAAATTTTTTTTATTTGGAAAAAATTGATATTTCAATATTTTCTCAAAACATTTTTGAAATATTTCTTTATTTGAGAAAATTTGATAGTTTAACTTTTTTTCAAAACATTTTTTTGAAATATTTTTTATCTTTTAAAAAAAATTTCCTTTAACCCCTTTTTCATTTTTTGAAATTATACATTTTTTTGTCTCAAGAAAAAATAATATTTCAACATTTTATTTATTTAAAAAAACTCAAGAAGATATTAAATAAGCAAAATAGCAAAAAAGAAAAAAATTATCAAAAAATTTGGCTCGACTTTTATCTCATCAAAAATTGGCTTGACTTGGCTTAACAACCTGTAGCTTGACTTAAAGTATCGAATAGGTGAAACCAGGTCAAGCCATGATGCAGGTCAAGGTGTGGGCCTTCTGTTCTTAATTAAAACGTAGCAATTCATGCTGTTATATAAACCAAATTTTTTTCTTCTTTCATTTTTCACATTTTACTATGTCTCTCTTTAACATATTCTCTCCAACTTCTCTCTAGAAGAATGTTGGTTGGACATTCAAGCCAACCCAGTAAATGATGATCGTCTACCATCATCATCACTGTCACTACAGTCACCATCGATTGTCATCGATCGAAATTCGTTTGAGCCCAAATGTTTATAGTTGTTTCCTCTTAGCTTCTTTTTCTCATATCTGGGCTCGAATTTTCTAGAATCAGCTTTCAATGCTTGAACCTGAAAATGAAATCATGACCTTTAACAACCATTTCAACCTTTTTCCACCATCTGATCTTCCCTAACTTTCAATATGTTGTCCTTCTCTTAATGCTCTTTGTGTTTATAGGTTTCGATTCCCAAAACCACACCGGCGGCTACTAACCACAAACATTGCAATCGTTCTTGTTGCTAGTCTTGTCTTGTCACCTTCAGCCACCAACTCTATTTTTTTTCTTTCCTCATACGTCACGAAATTCCCAACGTCTCACAACCAGAAGCTACCAATTTCATTTTTGTTAAAGAATCTTCTTTATTGATTTTGTATTATTGTTAGTAATGTTGTTGATTGTGCCTATTGCATGGAAATAGATTATGGTTATTGTAGTCGATAGTGAGGATGGGTCTCGCTAGTGGTTGTAAAGGGCTCGACTAATAAAGTCAAAACAAGATCAGCTTGAATTTGTTCCTTGCTGGGAATTGTTGATGGGTGGTTTTAATCTTGCTCCTCTGTGTATTTCCCTTGATTCTATAATTGGCTTTGTTGAATTGCATTTCCACTTTTGACTATCTTTTGTATAATTCTCATTGAATTTTCCTCCTTAATGTGCTTAATTATGCAATTGTGAGATGGGTTACTATTAGGAATAGTGCATGTAAAGGTTAGGCTAGAAATTGGGTATAATGCTTCTAATTGGTTTCTAGGTATGGCTAGGAATTAGGCTTGTTTGATATGGGTGTTTATGGGAATTGATTAAAAAATGATGGATGGTTCAACTGATAGTAAGCGAGTAGGAACTGATTAATGCTTACTATGATTTCTTTGTGTTTAGTTTTTCATCTATTTTTGGTGTCTGATATTTTGTTCAATCTTTGTGTATTTTTTTTTTTATTTTTTTGGCTTAAAATGGGGCTTTGTTTAGATCTGAGTATGATGCTTGGAAATTGATAAAAAAACTGGATATTCGAATTTGTATTTGGTTAATTAGTGATGGCAATGGCAGATGAGTTGAAATTTAGTAATAGAGTTATGGTGGTAATAACACTGGCCAAGGAAGTAAGGATTGTGATGGAACTATGGTGGTGATGGCAATGGCAAAGGAAGTCGACTTAAGCTTTTTTTTTTTTTTGTGATTTCTCTAATTGCTACATAATTATAAAGCAAGTTAGGGAAATTTTAGATGGAATCAAACTCAATTTGAAGCTGGGGATTTATCGATTCAAAATTTCTTAACTTATAAATAAAGCCAATCATCATATTTTCTTTTCATTTTTTGTTATTTTTGTTTTGAAATAATCAAATAAATTAAAAGATAATTGAAATTAAAGATAATTAATATATAAAGAAAGTAAAATAAAAGTAAGATAATAAATAAATCAAATAAGAAAAAATATATATAAACAAATAAAAATAGTCGTAAAAAAAAAAACTACTGGGTTTCAGGGAAATCCAAGCCCAATTGATTTTGGGCCTTTGGGTTTAAAGTTAAATCGGGTCCAATTAACTTAGACCCCAAACTAAATAAGGTGTTTATAGTTGTTTCTTTTTACACATTTTTTGTGTAACAGAAATTATACAAAGACATAGATATGAATTATATTCGAGTTTGAAAATGAAATTTTTTGAACCTGGCCAATGGTAAAAATGAAATGATTTGGCCAACATCAAAGGTAAAGAAAAAAAAAATGATGATTTGGGAGGAGCGAAAAGTTGAAATATGATAACTTGGATTTAGCCATAGTAAAAAAATGAAATGACTTATTCTTAGCTGAAGTCATAAAATAAAATGACTTAGTCTTAGTCAAAGTCAAAAAATAAAATAAAAATGACTTGATCTTAGTCGAAGTCAAAAAAATAAAATGACGTGGTCTTAGCTGAAATTAAAAAAAAAAAAAAGGTAACCAGGTTGAACTAAGGTTGAAAATGAAAGTGACCGAACTTAAACAAGGTCGAAGATGAAAGTGATCGAATGAGCCAAGGTAAAAAAAAATGTGACTGGATTGAGCCAAGATCAAAGATAAAAGTGATCGGATTGAGCTAAGATCGAAAAGTGAAAGTGACCATACTAAACCATAAGTCAAAAAATTAAATGATCTAAATTGAACAAAGGTAAAAAATAAATGACTAAGACTAAATTGTAAGTCAAAAAATTAAATGACTTAGATTGAATTGAGATAAGAAATAAATGATCAGGATTTAGCCATAAGTCAAAAAATTAAATGACCTGAATTGAACCTAGGTAAAAAATTAAGTGACCAGAATTGAACCATAAGTTAAAAAATTAAATGACTTTGATTAAACCAAGGCAAAAAATAACTAGGTTTGAGCCTAAGTCGAACTATGAGATCAAACGATCTTGAAAATAATAATCATAGGTTTAAAGATCATGCCCGAAGGCCTTTGAGATTATAGTCGAAGGTCTTATAAATCATTTTTATCTTTTGCTTGGAGGTCTTAATGATTATGTTCGTAGGTTTTACAAATCAAATTTTGAAAAAAAAGCTTTTAAAAATAGTAGCTTCATAAGTTTAAGACTTGGAAAATGTTTTCCTCATCTAAGGAGTAAAAATATTAAGTTTTCCTCATTCATGGATTCACAAGTTCATAATCACAATTTCTTCCTACCAAAGTTAGAATTGTATATGTCATGATAATGATGCAAATGCCTTTCTAAATGATGCAAATGCAATAATTCAAATTTTTATTAAATGATGCAAATGTATGTCCTAAATAATATGCAGATGCCATACTCTAAACTGTAATTCCAATGTTCTTTACATGATGAACATACATGTCCAAAACAATATGCAAATGCAACTATCAATAAAAGAATGCCCCAAAAAATCACTCTTATCTTATTGGTCTTGAAATCATCTATCTTTCATTCATCACAATATAACAATTCAAAATTGAGTGTTTTTTTTTTTTTTAACTTTTTAAAGACTGCAGCACTTGCCCTAAAAAAGTCATTAGAACTTCATATTCATATTCTTATCCTAAACCTATTGAACGACAATAAAAAAATACCCCACATAACTTATTACCCTTGTAAAATGAAAATGAATTGATTCTTCATTTTTGTTTCAAGACATGTGATCAAATCTCTTGGGAACTAATGATTATTACCAAGAAATAATAGGGTGAATCACAACTTGGTCTTTCCCGAATGATGAAATGGTTTGGCGTATCAAGATTTTAGTTATCAAAAGAGACTTGGTCATTAAGTGAGAAAGGAAATATCTTTTCATCTAGTCTTACAAATAAAAGTTGCCATTTTGGCACTTTTTTTTAAGTTCTTACATATGGCATTTTAACAAATGTCAAAACTAAATATGATAAGCTTAAAATTTTTGAAAAAGAAAGAAAAGGTTCAAATTCATAACAGTTCTTTAAAGTTTAACTGATCTTAAATTCATTTAAGCTTAATCTCTTTCAAAGGCTTTTTGCTTCACCTTGGTGTCATGCATGAATTACTCTTAATTTTGCTTTAGATTGCCTATTTCAAGTTTTTGCCATAGAGCTTCATTCTTTTTTTTTTTATTTGGATTATTTCACATGCATTTAAAAACTCAAAATTCATCCAAATTCAAATAGTAATGATTTTTTAAGGAATAAACTCTCTAACTTAAGTATCCACAAATGACTAAAATAAACTTTTTGAATGGCGTAATGTAGGCCAGGGTTTAGGATTTAGAAAGAAAGGATAACAAGCTCAAAAGATATGTTTAAAGGTGATTAAACCAATGATCATTTTCTTTTCATAAGAACATTCATCCTTTCCACTTCCCAAGCATGTGTTTCATTTTTTCACTTTTTCATTTTTTTTCTTTTCTTCTTTTGGATTTTTTTTTTTTTTGCATGTTTCCATTTTGAAACTCATCTTATTTTGAACGTGGCCCATAAGGCATAAGATTCAATGCCATTTTAATAAGATCTTTTTATCATAATGATTTTTCGTCCAAAGGGACTCGATCGCTAGACTTAGTGAAAATTTTTGTAGTCGCCACCAATCTTTTTTATAGGGTGTGATTGGCCACCCAAAATATCATCTTTTAGTAAAAAAAAATTTAAAATTAATTAAAACTTACTAAAAAAAGCTTAGGTCTGCAAAATCAAGATTAGGTCCGGGAGTACGGTTACGAGTGAGAAAAGCATTAGCACCCTCAAGTTGCCCGTTCGAAGAACGATACCATTTAAACATGCATAATCCTATAATTTTAATAATAGGGACTTTTTTTATTTAAGTTTAATTTCTTAAAATTTATTTTAAAATATTTTTCTCTGTTTCATAATTAACATTATTATTATTATTATTATTATTATTTCGTATTTTATAAATTCTCCAACGCTTTGTTGGAATTTATAGAAAATCATTATTTAAAAAATATTTCGAGAAAATTGACCATTCACAAAATTCTTAAACTTCATCATAAGATATTTTAATTATTTATTTTTAAAAAGATTTTAAGAACATCCTGACTTTTTGGTGAGTTCTCAAAATTTTGAACAAATTTTAAAATTATTTCGACTTTTTGGTGAAATCTAAATATTATAGTTATTTTAAAATTTTGTATTATTTATTCTTTAATTATTTTTTATAAGAAGAAATTTAAATTATTTCGACTCACCGGTGAAATCTAAATAGTAATCTCTTGTTTAAAGAAAATCAAACTCTTTCAATTTATATATATATATATATATATTTTAAAAAATTCAAGATATCAATTATTATTAATTTCATTCTTTATTATTTTTTATTATTGTTTAAATCAATCTTTGTTTTAGTAAAAATAATTTTGGATTATTTTAACTCTATGGTGAAATTCGAAAAATTATTTTTACTTGCAATAATTAAAGAAAATTAAACTCTTTTAGCTTTCTCTACAATTTGCATTTAAAAGATTCATTTAAATAATTTATTTTTTATTTTATTTATAATTTGTTATTTTTTAGCAAAAATTATTTTTTTAAATTATCCCAACATTTTGGTGAAATTTAAATAATATTTTTGCTTGTAATAGAATTTTTTTTCCTTTAAATAGTTATTATTATTATTAAATTTTTTTATTTATATTTTTTTAGGTCTTTATTTTATTTTAGTTTTATTTTTTATTTTATTTATTTTTTTCTAAAAAATTATTACCAGTAATAATATAAAATAACAATAATAATAATAATAATAACATCATAAAAAAATAACATAAAAAATAAAAAGAAAAAAAAAACCTGCTAAACGAGTTGGGTCGGCACGCGGATCCTGCGCGGGTCGAGTTCGGTCTAGACGTCCAAAACGACGTCATTTTAAAAGGCCTATAAAAGGCTTGTTTCTGGTTTTTTTTCTTTATTTTCTCATTTTCCCTTTCTTTCTCTACCTAGAGCTTCTTTCTCTAGAAAACCCAGCCCTTTTGCTTGTCGCAGTGGAGCCTAGTTTTCGGTCGGTTGCTATCGTGCACCGATGATCGAAAACTTTAATAGTGCTGAAAAATTCAAAGATCCCTAGATTTTAGTGGTCGAAAAATTCAACGATCACCGAAAAATTTAAATTTTTCTAGATTTCGGTGTCAAAAAATTTAACCGTCGTTGAAAAATTCAAACTTTTTCAGTTTTCGGTGACCCAAAATTTTTTTTTTTAAATTTTCAAAAATTCCCCCAATAATCCTTTTTGCTTTCAAAACACTTTTTCAAGCCCAGATTTTTCAAAAAAATCTACAACTTCCTAGATTGAGAATTTCATTCTCGAGAAAATTTTTTTTTGTGTTTGCTTTTTTTTTTATTATGTGTTCTCCCTTTCTTTGTTCTCTGTGTCCTTCTGCTTTTGCAAAACTTAGCTTTATTTATAGAGCTTTTGGGATTCAAGATCCCAGATCTTCTGAAATCTTTTTTTGAGATCTTTTTTTTTGTAAAAAATTTGTGTCTATCTGGTGACTTTTGGTCACCAGATTTCAGGCTGCCAAGTTAGGTAGTGTCAAAAAGAAAATGTCACTCTGGTAGTTTGATTTCAGTTGCCAGAGTTGAAACCAAAATATTTGTGTTTTGACTTTTTTTTTAAAATTAATTAATTATTTAATAATATTAATATTAATTAAAAATATATAATAGTCAAAATTGGTGTCTACAGCTACCTCTCTTTGCTTATTTCTGAGAATCAGGAAGAAAGAAAAGATAAAAAGACACCAATTTTGTTTAAGTAAACACATACAAAAAATAAAACATTGAACATAAAGTTTTTTTTTTAAAGAAAATTTGAAAGGCTTCTCTTAACAAAGGCTATGAAACTTTAAATTAAAAAAGCTATTCTCACCAGAGGCAACAAACTTTAAATGATAAAAGCTCCTTTAACCAAATGCAACAAACTTTAAATGTTAAAAGGTTCCTCTCACCAGAGGCAACAAACTTTAAATGATAAAAGCTCATTTAACCAAAGGCAATAAGCTTTAAAATTCAAAAGCTCCTCTCACCAGAGGCAACAAACTTTAAATTCAAAAAGCTCATTTAACCAAAGGTAACAAACTTTAAATGTTAAAAAGCTCCTCTCACCAGAGGTAACAAATTTTAAATGATAAAAGCTCCTTTAACCAAATGCAATAAATTTTAAATTTTAAAGGCTCATCTCACCAGAGACAACAAACTTTAAATTCAAAAATCTGAGAGGACTTATAGATTATGCCATTTGGTCTTACAGATCATGCCTAATTTTGATAGAGTCCTTTGACCAAAGGCTTTTGAAATTAAAAAAACTATTTTGACCAAAGGTAATAAACTTTAAATGTTAAAAAGGTCCTTTCACCAGAGGCAACAAACTTTAAATGTTAAAAAAGCTCTTTTGACCAGAAGCAACGAACTTTAAATGTTAAAAATCTAAAAGGCAATGGTATTCGACAGATTTCTTTAAACAGAGGGTTTACATCTTTTCTGCTTTTGACTTTTTTTTTTTTGGTCTTGAATTGTCCTAGACCCATACATCTGTCGTGTCACATGAATGCGTGAATGATATTTTCATGTTTTTTGCAATGCCATGCAATAAATGATGATCATGATGCAAATGCACTTATTATGCAAATGAAAAGACCATCTTCTTTCTTTTTTTTTCATTGTCATTTTCTTTTAATCGTCAAAATTTCTCAAAGTTTGTTTCATTTCTTCTTCTCTTGAATCCTATGCATTCTAGCAGTTGATTAAGTTCAGATAAAACATATTTCTCTTTATATCCCATATTCCATGTCTACCACTTTATGACTTATAGGCCACTGTTCTCATTAACCTTCGTTTCTTACTATTTTGCTTATCATTTTAAATCTCTTTCAAAATAATATGTGTGCCTTTTATGGTCATTGTTATTCTTTCATCATCTTTTGAATTTCAAACAGTTATAACACATTGCATTTTTTTTTTAATGAAAGGGACAAAAAGAAGGATAAACAAAGAGGTATTTTATTTCGATAAAAGGGATAAGTATTTCATTCATTATCGAAAAAGATATAACAAGGACAATAAGTAATCACATAACAAATATTCAGCTCATCATGAACTAATTCATCATGGATTTTTTTCTAAAAACTCTTGATTGGTGCCTTTGACTTCTCAAAAATGCAACAGACAAATTAGCCCAAAACTAATGAGATTTTCTGGCATATATTGAGAATTGAGCCACTTCATTCATTATCCCTCTTTTTTTTATCTAAGCTACTCTTTTAGGTTTTCAATTGAGATATCTTTTTAACTCATTTTTCTTTTTTTGTTTTTTTAAGTATAATAATTTTTTACTGCATCTGCATTAACTGGATTTGGCAAATCATCTCTATCCATTCTTGCCAAGATCAGCGCCCCATCAGAAAAAACTTTTTTCACCATATATGGGCCTTACCAATTAAGAGTTCATTTTTTTCAAAGATCTTGTTGGTTAGGAAGAATCTTCTTCACTACTAATTCTCCCTCTTAAAATTATCGTGGGTGAACTTTCTTATCATGAGCTCGCATCATTCTTCTTTGATACAGTTTGTCATAAAAAATTACAGCTAATCTCTTTTTCTCAATGAGATTCAATTGTTCATTTCGAGCGTGAACCCACTCAGCTTCTTCTAACTCAACTTTCATAAAAACCCACAATAAAGGAATTTTAAC
Source organism: Durio zibethinus (assembly GCF_047325235.1). Classification (NCBI taxonomy): domain Eukaryota; kingdom Viridiplantae; phylum Streptophyta; class Magnoliopsida; order Malvales; family Malvaceae; genus Durio; species Durio zibethinus. The sequence continues at coordinate 9,269,065 of NC_143162.1, read as the reverse complement.
TTCAATGGGCAACACTGCCTTCATTCCATTTGCCAATGAAAATGGTGTAGCTTCAGCAGATGTACGAATCGAAGTTTGATAAGCATGTAATGCAAATGGTAGCTTTTTATACTAATTTTTATGCACATCTGTCATCTTTTCAATAATTCTCTTTATGTTTTTATTGGTCGCTTCAACTGCCCCATTCATCTTTGGATGATAAGGCACTGATTTATGGTATTTGATTTTAAATTGAGCACAAACCTTAATCATCATTTTATTATTCAAATTAAGGGTATTATTCGAAATGATCCTTTCTAGAAGGCTATATTGACATATTATCTCTTTCTTAATGAACTTGTAAACCACTATTCTTGTCACATTGGCATATGAAGTTGTCTCTACCCACTTTGTGAAGTAATTAATTACTACTAAAATGAATCGATGTCCATTTAAGGCTTTTGGTGTAATGGGCCCTATCACATCCATTCCCTACATAGAGAAAAGCTAAGGTGTTGACATAACATATAAGGATATTGGAGGAACTTGAATCTTGTCTGCATAAATTTAAAATTTGTAGCATTTTTTAGCATAGTCAATGTAATCTTTTTTCATTGTCAACTAATGGTATCCTGCTCTCTTTATTTGCTTAGTCATCATGTGACCATTTGCATGAGTTTCACAAACACCTTCATGAATTTCTTCTAGTAACTTTTTGGCTTCAGCAGAATTCACATATCTTAATAGTGTTTAGTCTCGACTTTTCTTATATAAAATTTTTCCATCTAGAAAGAAATCCATTGCCAACCTTCTCAACATTCTCTTATCATTCTCTGATATATGCTGTGGGTACTGTTAATATTTAACATATTGTAATATGTCAAAATACCATGGTCTTCCATCAACTCCTTCCTCAACATTTGAACAATGAGCTGGTTTCTTTCACAGGCTCAATTTGATGGGTTAGATTTTAGCATTTTCATTTAATTTGAACATTGCTACTAATGTAGTCAATGCATCAGCCATCTGATTCTTTTCTTAAGGTAAATGATGAAACTAAATATTCTTAAATTCTTTGATCAATTATGATATGTACTTTTGATATAAAATCAATTTTGAGTCTCTGATTTCCCATTCTCCTCGCAATTGGTATATGATGAAGGTAGAGTCTCCATAAACTTTTAAAAGCATGGGCTTTTCTTTCAAAAACAGCTTGAAAACCCAAAACACATACTTCATATTCTGTCATATTATTGGTGCAATCAAAATTTAGTTTTATAGTGATTGGGTAGTAATCACCTTATAGAGATATCAAAACTACTCTAATACTGTGCCCCAAAACATTTGATGCATCATCAAAATACATCTTCCATATACCTTCATTATGCTCTTTTTTATCTATGTGCAGTACAAACATTAAGTTTTCATATGGAAAATCAAATGTCACAGGCACATAATCTTCATGAGGGCTTTTTACAAGAAATTTAGCAATAACACTTCCTTTGATTGCCTTTTAGGATATATATATATATAATGTCATATTTAGAAAGTAACACTTGTCATCTTGCTATTCTTCCCGACAATGAAGGCTTTTCAAAGATGTACTTTATTAGGTCTAATTTTGCAATGAGCCAAGTAGTATGATACAACATGTATTATCTGAACCGACGAGCCGTCTAAGCTAATGCTCAACATATCTTTTCCAATGGTGAATACTTTTACTCATAATTAGTAAACTTTTTGCTCAGGTAATAAATGGCTTGTTCTTTCCTTCCTGTTTCATCATGTTACCCCAAAACATATTCCATTAATTTTTTATGCACCATTAAATACATGATAAGAGGTCTTTCAGAGATAGGTGGTATTAATACTGATGGGTTTGATAAGTATTCTTTAACTTTTTTAAACGTCATTTGACAATTTTCATCCCATTCTCTTGACCCTTATTTTCGAAGAATCTTAAATATAGGATCACATTTAATTATAAGTTGAGAAATGAAATGAGCAATATAATTCAATCTCTTTAAAAATCCCCTTACCTCTTTTTGTGTGCGCAGAGGTGGTAGCTCTTAGATGGCGCGTATCTTATCTAGATCCACCTCTATTCATTTTTTACTGATAATAAATTTCAGTAATTTTCTTAAGGTTGCACCAAAAATGCATTTAGTTGGATTGAGCTTGAGTTAAAACTTTTTTAATCTCTTAAATAGCTTTTTGAGATTAGTCACATGATTTTCTTCTTCACGGGATTTAGCAATCATGTCATCCACATTCACCTCTATTTTTTTGTGCATCATATCATGGAATAAAGTTACCATGACTCTTTGATAAGTTACGCTAGAATTTTTCAAATCAAAGGCATGACTTTATAGCAAAATGTTTCCCATACTGTTACAAAGTAGTCTTTTCTTTATCTTTTTGTGCTATCTTAATTTGATTATAGCCTGAAAATCCATTCATGAATGAAAACAGAGAATGCCTAGTGGTATTATCCACTAAAGTGTCAATATAAGGTAATGAAAAATTATCTTTTAGACTTACTCTATTTAAATCCCATAATCAACACATATTCTCACTTTGCCATCTTTCTTGGGTATTAGGACTATATTTACCACCTATTCTAGATATTTGGTCACTTCTAAGAATCTCGTATCAAATTGCTTTTTCACTTCTTCTTTTATTTTCAACAACATTTCAAGTTTCATCCTTCTCAGCTTCTGTTTAATTGGTTTGTACTTAGGCTTCAACGGTAACTTATACACTATAATTTTAGTATCCAACCCTGACATATCTTGATACGATCAAGCAAATACATCTACGTATTCATGTAGTAACTTTATCAACTCCTGCTTTATTGGTAATGACATTAAAATACCAATCTTAACCTTTTTTTTAGTTTTTTCATCCTCCAAATTAACAACTTCAGTGGCTTCTTGATGAGGCATGATTTGCTTCTCTTCTTGTTCCACTAATCTCAATAATTATAGGGATATTGCATGGTCTTCCATATTATCTTCATCATCGGGTTCACAAATATAAACATAATTTTCAAAATCAAATCTTGGAATATTGTCATGATAATCTTTATATTTATTATTTAGATACCTGAAAATAAGTGAAATGGATGAAATGTAGAAGGATGTATAGTAATGCAAGGAATTGAAATGAAAGAGGCAAAAAAAATGGACAAATATGCTGCATTTGTCATTTATTCAATTGAAAATGAGGAAACAAACACACATAAGATATTTATTTATATTTGGTTCAACACATTACTTTGGAGAAAATTAAAAAACAATAGGTATCTCCTCAACATGCCAATTTTCAGTTCTGCACCAAGAGGAGTAAGATAAACCCATTGACAGCTTGGATCTTCGTTCTTCTTTTCTTCACCCACCATTTGTATGAAAAATTCAGCAAAGATATCTTCCAACGATTGTGTGAACTCTTTTTCTATGTTGACTACTACATCTGGATAGATATAACCCACTGAGATGAAAGTCTCATAAAAGAGAGGAAAAGATAGGCTTTTAATTTTTACTTTTTACCCCAAAAAATGAGCTAACCTTTTTTTTTTCCTCTATGAACTTTATTCTTTTTTTTTTTTAGTGGCTTGTACCCTAGCCCAAACCTATCATCTTTTTTAGGCATCATCCATAGTCGTTGTATCCCTTGCAAGTTAGCCCACATTTGTTGTCCTCTCCCTATCACTTCTTTAAATGCCATCTTGAAAGCTTTGGATAGACATGATATAGGCACTTTTGATCCTTCGCCCATATAGGTTGCATTAATAAATTCAAAGGATCTGAAAGAACATTCTAGAGCTTTCTCAATTATTTCAACATATAATACAGTAGAGGGTTTAGTCATCAACAAATCTTCTTCACCAATAATAATGACCACTTTTTCATTAATTATGAATTTTACCTTCTGATGCATAGTGAAAGGAACAGCTCTTGTCATGTGAATCCATGGTCTTCCTAAAAGACAGCTATAGGAAGAAGTAATATCCATGACTTGAAAGACTACATCAAAAGTGCATGGTTCAATTTAGATTGATAACTCAATGTCGCCTATCACTTCGCGATGAGTCTCATCAAAAGGCCTCACTATCATATGACTTATCTTCATGTAAGACATGTTAACTGATAATTTAGATAGTGTAGTCATAGGCATGACATTCAAAGAAGATCTATTATCAATGAGTACCTTTATCAGTGTATGGTCCTTGTATCTTATAGAGATATGTAAGACCTTAGCATCACTTCTACTATAAGGTAGAATTTCATCATCATTAAATGATATATAATTTCCCACTGTGATATTTTTCACTATGCGATCAAGTTTTTTCATAGATATATTGTGAGCTACATAAGCCTCGTTGAGTACTTTAAGCAAAGCATTTCTATAAAGCTCATAATTTAACAGTAATAAGAGCATAGAAATATAAGCTGGTAAGTGATTTAATTGCTTTACCACATTATATTCACTGTGCTTAATAAAATTCAAAAACTCACAAGCCTCTTTTTTTGTAATCAAATTTTTACATTCTCAATCTAAGACTAAGACCGGGTGAGTCTCTTGATCATTGGGTGCTTTATCTTCTTTATCTAAGCTCGTTTCCCTTTCATTTGCTTTTTTTTTTCGTGCTCTCTCAAGTGCTTCTAGGGTATAGCACCACCCACTTTGAGTTATGCCCCCAACACCAGTTATATTTGTTGTACTTACATCACATGAGCCATATTGAAGAGAACCATTATCCAAATCTTATGATATGATATTACAATCATATTTTCAAGGGACTGTCTTATCTGATTTATACGAGAATGGGCTAGAGACCTCAATTGTCACCTCTCCCATAGTTGTATAAACTGGTTCACCAATTTTAACATTCAAATTTTTATCATAAAAGATTGTGACAAGCTCAAAATTCATGTGAACTGGCTTATTAACCTTAACACTCAGTTTCTTTTCATAAAAAATAGTAACAGGCTCAAAATTCATGTGAACTAGCTTATTAACCTTAACACTCAGTTTCTTTTCATAAAAAATGGTAACAGGCTCAAAATTCATTTGGTAAAGCCTATTTTTGGATGAGTCTTCCATCACAACATTCATCGAACTTTCTTCATGTTTTTCATAAAATTCAACCAAGAAAGAATCCATTATTCTCTGTAACTCCTGTCGAAACATTTTACAATCTTAAAGCAAATGACCAACTATCCCCATATGGAATTCACAAGTGTGATTTGAATTATATGAAAATTTTTCATCATTTGAGTTTTCAGGTATTGGATGAATCATATTTGCTTTCACAAGGGTAGCAAATATTTCATCCATAGAGGTTTTGATCTCACTTACTTTTCTTTTAATATTTTGAGTTGTCTCACTATTTAAAGCATTTATTGATCTTCCACCATGATTAAGTAATGGATTGGCCTCCACACTCGGTTCGACCTTAGTTGTAAAATTTAAAATTTTGTTATCAATTAAGCTTTCCACCTTACGTTTGAAAGCTGTACAATTTTCTAGTGAATGGCCCTGAATTTCATAATGATAGTCGTAAAAAGCTTTAAGATCGTACCACTTCAGATATTGAGGTTTCAAAGGCTTTATGGGCTGTCAAGCCACCAAATGTTTTTGGAATAACTGAGGGAATAATTTCATGTATCTCATAGGAATTGGATCAAATAGTTGTTGCTCTCAATTATTTTGAGGTTCCCTTCGATTAAAATCTATGGTATTTGCCTGAGGGAAAGGTTGTGGTGAAGGTGCTCAGGGGTAAACATTGGCTTGGAAAATAGGTGTTTGGGTTTGCATTGGTTGGTAATGGTATGGGTTTTGGGAAATATTAGAAATGATAGGGTAAGAAGGTTGGTATACAAGATATGAATGGTATGGGATAAAAGGTTTTGGTTTTGGTTTTTTAGTGGTGACAGCTTGCACTTCTACTTCTTTTTTCTTATATGGTCTTCCTTTATTTGATCCAGAAACATCACTTTCATCAATTTTCTAATTTTAATGGCATTTTCTACTATCTCTTTTGTAATCACCAAATCAACAAAGTTTTTCATGGCATGACCAATGAGCCTATCATAGTATGGTGCTCGAAGAGTATTGATGAACAGAATAGTTATTTTTTTCTCGATGAAAGGAGGTTGAACTTGAGTGACAACATCTCGCCATCTCTGGGCATATTTTTTAAAATTTCATTAGCTTTATTTTCTATGTTTTACAAGGATAGTCTATCTAGAGCCATGATTGTGACATGCTTGTATTGAGTAATAAATTATTTAGCTAGATCTTTCGATTAATGAATACGACTTTTGTCTAATTGAATATACTATCTGGCAGCAGATCCAGTAAGACTATCTTGAAAATAATGGATAAGCACTTGTCATTATTTGTATACCCAATCATTTTTTAACAAAATATAGTGATATGTGCCTGAGGGCATTTGGTTCCATCATATTTTTTAAATTTTGGTACTTTAAACTTTGGTGGGATTACCAAATCTGGAACCAAACTAAGTTTACTGGCATCAATTGTACCAAAAATATTTATACCTTTAACAACTTATAGCCTTTCTTATAAGAAATCTAATTTTTGTTGTGCCTTTGTATTCTCAGACTGTTTGGGCATGCCTTTCTTTAGTTTCTCCTATTCTTTTAGGTCATCTAAATCTGAGACCATAATGGGTTCAATATGACTTGCCATAATATTTAAACCAATATATCTTTGACTACATGATTGAACCGTAAAGGGAGGTAAATTAAACTAAGTATGTGGTTGCCTTTCAGGCTGTATCATTTATGGATGCATTTGATGAGAGGTTTGGGTATAAGGTGGAATAAACCCTAGTGGATACAATGAATCTTCCCTATCACTGGTATTTTTTTTGGTTTAAGGCTCTTTATCAGTAGTTACTTCTTCAGTAACCTTTTTTTCTTTGGTCATTTTCCTTATCATGTCCATCATTGCAGCCATTTCTTTTCGAGTCTCTTCTTAAGTCCTAGTCATTTGTTCTATCAACTCTTGTTGAGACCTAATCATTTGCTCTTACATATCAAATTGAGCTTTTTCTATCCTTTCTATTCTAGATGTTTGCTTGCTTTCTATGATTTTGACTTATGAACGAGTGTTATAACGATAACAAGTGGTCTGATCTATGTTTTCTTGATGGCCTAACTATCTTTACACCTGATTGAGTTAAAGGAAACTCTTTGAGATTTGTTATTTTAAGGTTTCTTTCTTTTAATGCATTTTTTAAAATGAAACACACATATGATGCATAAATGCAAAGAATATGCTTATTATATATCCAATATTTGCAAAAGATTTTAAGTTTGAACTTGAACCACCATATCATAACTTCACGTTATCCTTACTAAATATTTTTTTCATTACAATATTAAAAATTTCAAAAGAAATGCCCTACATGCTTGTACTGCTCATAAGTATTCTATAAAAAATTGGTCAAACGTTGGTTGTGCTGTCCTAGGTAAACTTCTTCCTTTATTTGTTTAGCTTCTTAGGCCATGTCTCTTACTTTAAAGCTAACTTTTATTATCGATTCTACTAGACAGGTGGCTTAAAATTCTTTCAACTGATATTCTTTCTTCTAATACTGTGCTTTATGTTTAAATTAATCTCGTTTCTCTCTTAAAACTTGAATGGCTTCATGTCGATAATGCATTTGCTGTTTCAAGTCATTTACGAAAGCTTGTAGTACCTTTTTTTCTTCCAAAAATTGACTAAGCTCTTATTCCTTAGATAATAAATTGGACCGAAGCTTTTTTACATTTTTTTGGATTTTTTAAGCTCTGTAGTTATTATAGCGATGGACTTATGCTAGCTTTCAGAAATATTTTCTTATTCTCTTTCAAGCCTTCGAGATTTTACTTCATTCTTATCAGTCTTGTCTTTCCACTTATTAATCTCATGTTGAAGCCTTTTCTTTTCAAGCCTTCATATTTCTTTTTCTTCTTCAAATTTACGCTTCATAATCTTTATATCCTTAGGCATCTTTTCACAATAGGTGTTTTTTTGGTGGCATGGTCTATTTTCATTATGACCAACTTTGCTTGTAACCCGTTGACTTCTCCATATAAGATATTCAGGTGTGGCTTTATCTATATATCCCCCATAATCTATTTTTCGAGTCTGCTTCCACTCTCTTATAATCTCTTTTATCTTTCCTAGAAATCCCGATTCTTCAAAAGAGAATTCCAATTCTTGAAGCCCATGAGTCATTGGGACAAATTGCTCTAACTTTAATTATCGACGAACCAATGCCGAAGCACAGCTTATACCTCCCCACAGTCCTAAGAGTGGAACCCATGACTTGTCACCACACCTCTATAAAATGGCTTCTTGTGGCATCCATAGAGCTCTCCATATAACTTGAGCACTGTGAGATCTTGTAAAATCAATACCACTCTTCCTTAGTCTTTGATTATGGCCACTCAACATTTGCAGCATTCTTTAATTGGCTTACTTTTATTACTATAAGTAGGATAAATTTACCCATAAGATGTTAAAGATGACTTTTTGCCCAAATGTAGAGTAATTATACACACCTTATAAAGCGTCTTCCTCTTTTTCAGTAATGATTCAATTATCTAAAGGTCTCTGTCAGTATAGAAGAAACATGATTGATTTTATTATCCACCTGCTCGAGAAAGTCAATCACTGATACTTCAATGTGCCCCAGGACCTTCGAAATGATGATCAAGCCATAAATTGCCAAAGCTATCATTCTCATGCCTCTTCATCCTTTAAATGTTTGATGATGTAATTAAGTAAGATTTCTCATGAGATGCAATCACTTTTACCTTTTGTTTGGATATACGAGTTCACATTCTGAGTGGGGACCTCTATCATACAAGCAAGTTTCTTTCGAGATCCAAGTTTTTGACCTCACCAATAGATTTTGTCTGAATTGGAAAGATGCAACCATAACAATGTAGTATATTCTTTGATCGTCGGGGTCATATCTATTTCATTGACTATGAAACATCTGTATGTAGGATCCCAAAACTGAACTAAAACTCTTATCAACTAATTTTCCATAGGCATGTCAAGCAGTGAAGCAATATGGCCATATTTTTTCTCGAAAGCCATCTTCCTAGAAGTTGTTACACAACGTCAAACCTCGACCAACTCAGAGATGTCATTTTGCTGAAGTCCCAACTTGATTTCTTTAGGTAAAATTTCTTGTTTAAATTCTTTCAAACAATTTTCCTCTCTACTTTGGGCTTCTAATGATAAAGCTATCACCACATTGGTCTTTTCACACACGGTGAGCTTTAAAGCTAAGAACATCATGATAGTGTTTTCGAAGCAAGACTAAAAATCTTCTTACTGATATTAGCATATTGATAAGCACATCCCATATGTAAGTGTTTATGATGATGCATGATCATGAAACAAAAGGAGAGCAAAACAAAATAGGGTTAGTAATCACACTAAAATAAATATTCCCTCATGTGTTCTAATTTACAGTATAATAAAAAATGGTATGGCCTTATCTAAGGTTGCTTTCTTAAGATTCACTATATGCATGGTTTGGTAATTAACATAGGCTAAAATGATTCCTAAATTGATCCTCACTTTCATCCACTCTGAACTAGTAAGGCCCCCGATCCTCACCCATAATGGGCTACCAACGGAAAGGGTTCAACTTGAGTGAAAGTATTTCGCTAGCCCATGCGGAGGCATTAAAACCTCATGAAAGCGTAGGTACTCTACTCCCTTCTAAAAAGGGATAGATTTGAGAGCTCGGGTGTAGAGCTCATGCATGAATGCAAATGTGCACGTGTGAGGGAATGTAATAAATAAAATTAACAATATAATTAGCAATAATATAAAATAATAACATATCAAAACCAAATGAAACAAAAAAAAAAAAAACAATTTTAATATTTGAAGATAAGAAATTAAAAATAAATATCGAAAAGACCATAAAATCAAAATTTGGATGATGCATGTTTAATTTTTGGCTTGACTCTCACATATCTCCAGTAGAGTCACCAAGCTGTTATAACGATTTTTCATTCGGGGGGACTCGATCATTAGACTTGGTGAAAATTTTTGAAGTTGCCACTAATCTTTTTATAGGGTGTGATTGGCCACCCAAAATATCATCTTTGTAAAAAAAAATTAAAACTAATTAAAACTTACTAAAAGAAGTTTAGGTCTGCAAAATCAGGATTAGGTCCGAAAGTACGATTACGAGTGAGAAAGGTATTAGCACCCTCAAGTCACCCGTTCGAAGAACGGTACCATTTAAACATACATAATCCTATAATTTTGATAACGAAGTCTTTTTTATTTAAGTTTAATTTCCTAAAATTTATTTTAAAATATTTTTCTCTGTTTCAAAATTAACATTATTATTATTATTATTATTTCGTATTCTATAAATTATCCAACGTTTTGGTCGAATTTATAGAAAATCACTATTTAGAAAATATTCAAAAAAATTGACCATTCATAAAATTCTCGAAACTTCATCATAAGATATTTTAATTATTTATTTTAAAAAGGATTTTAAGAACATCCCGACTTTTTAATGAGTTTCCAAAATTTTGAACAAATTTTAAGATTATCTCGACTTTTCGGTGAAATCTAAATATTATTGTTATTTTAAAATTTTGTATTATTTATTCTTTAATTATTTTTTATAAGAAGAAATTTAGATTATCTCGACTCACTGGTGAAATCTAAATATTAATCTCTTGTTTAAAGAAAATCAAACTCTTTCAATTATATATATATATATATTTATATATATTTTAAATTCAAGATATCAATTGTTATTAATTTCATTCTTTATTATTTTTTATTATTGTTTTACATTGTTTTAAATCAATCTTTGTTTTAGTAAAAATAATTTTGGATTATCCCAACTCTATAGCGAAATCCAAAAAATTATTTTTACTTGTAACAATTAAAGAAAATTAAACTCTTTTAGCTTTCTCTACAAATTGCATTTAAAAGATTCATTTAAACAATTTATTTTTTATTTTATTTATTATTTTTTATAATTTTTTATTTTCTAGCAAAAATTATTTTTTAAAATTATCTCAACATTTTGGTGAAATTTAAATAATATTTTTGCTTGTAATAGAATTTATTTCCTTTAAATAGTTATTATTATTAAATTTTTTTATTTATATTTTTTTAGGTCTTTATTTCATTTTAGTTTTATTTTTTATTCTATTTATTTATTTGTTTTTCCTAAGAAATTATTATCAATAATAATATAAAATAACAATAATAATAATAATAATAATAATAATAATAACATCATAAAAAATTAACATAAAAAATCAAAATCAAAATCAAAATGAAAAATAAAAAGAAAAAGAAAAGGAAAAACCTACGAAACGGGTCGGGTCAGCGTGCAGGTTGACGTGTGGATCCTGCGCGGGTCAGGTTTGGTCCAGACGTCCAAAACGATGTCATTTTGAAGGGCCTATAAAAGCCATGTTTCTGGTTTTTTTTTTTTATTATTTTCTCCTTTCCCCTTTCTCTCTCTACCCAAAGCTTCTCTTTCTAGAAAACCCAGCCCCTATGCTGGCAGCTATGGAGCTCAATTTTTGATCGGTTGTCACCGTGCACCGATGGCCGAAAACTTCAACGACGTAAAAAAATTCAAAGATCCCAAGATTTCGGTGGTCGAAAAATTCAACGATCATCGAAAAATTCAAATTTTTTCAGATTTCGGTGCAAAAAATTTCAACTATCGCAAAAAAATTTAAACCTTTTCAATTTTCGGTAACCCAAAAATTTTTTTCAAAATTTTCCAAAAATTCCCCTAATGATCCTTTTTGCTTTCTAAACACTTTTTCAAGCCCAAATATTTTTTAAAAAAATCTACAACTTCCTAAATCGAGAATTTCATTCTCGAAAAAAAATTTTCTTTTTGTGTTTGCTTTTTTTTTTATTTGTGGTCCCCCTTTTTTGTTCTCTGTGTCCTTCTATTTTTGCAGAACTTAGCTCTATTTATAGAGCTTTTGGGATTCAAGATCCCAGATATTCTGAGATTTTTTTTTGGACAAAATTTGTGTCTATCTGGTGACTTTTGGTCACCAGATTTTAGGCTATCAAGTTAGGCAGTGTCAGAAAGAAAATGTCACTTTGGCAACTTGATTTCAACTGCCATAGTTGAAACTAAAAAATTTATTTTTTGATTTTTTGATTTTTTTAAATTAATTAATTATTTAATAATAATAATATTAATATTAATAAAAAAATACAATAGTCAAAATTAGTGTCTACACTTTTTTCTTTTAACTTGCCCCCAAAGTAAAGGGTGATCCTTGGTTAAAGCTAAAAAAAAAAAAGAGATTAACAAGCTCAAATGGGTAAGCAAATTGATGTTTTCTTATCTTGTGAAAGTAATAATGAAAAATGTCCATTTATCATTTCAAACATGGATACTTCTATTGAAAAGCAATTCCCTAAAGATGACTTTCTTTTCTTTTTTTTTGGATTCATTTGAATGTCACATACGTGATATTATATCAACTCTTTTTTCATTTTTTTTTTGGCAATTCATGCTTAGACTACACCAACTCAACTTTCTAATCAAGCGAAGGCCCAATGTAACAATATTTATTTTCAAGTCCACTCAAACAGTTCATGCAATTTTTGTTTAAAGGACAATAAATGTCACACCAATCAAAATGTTGAAACAAAGGGTATTGTGGGATTAGAGAATTTGGCCTTTTAGGTTTGCCCTAAAATGTGGGCAAATAGGGGAAAAGTATAAAAGGAAATGGATATTGTACGAGTTAAAATGTTTATAAAAGGTATTGAGAAAATATGGTTTTTTCAGTAATTTGCACTAGGAAAAGATTGAAGAGTTTGAACCTTCTAGAGGAACTTAGGTAATGCTGTGTTTAGGATAGCCTTTACACTAACCAAATTGCCACAACTCAAAATCTTTAAAAAAGTGCCTCATGTATTGATTTTCAAAGAAATTTCAAAATGATTTTGCAAATTATTCATCTATTTTCATTTCTCATAGCCTTAATGAAAATCCTGGTCTTTGTCAAGCAAAAATAGGGTTTATGAAAATTAAGAATTCTAGCTTTTTAAGTGATGTGGTTACAAGGGATGGCTAATGAAGCGACTGGGTATGTTCATTATTGACACTGATCATCAATTCCCTCAATATTATTATCACGAAAATTTTTTTAAAATTAAATCATTTTTTTAATTAAAAGAAAAAAAACCATGTGGATCTCCATTGTCAAACATGCCTAAACTCAAAAGATAAAGTAAAATAACTTTCAGTATTTACAAAGTCCTTTTAATTCTAGGCAACATGTTGCAATGCTCAAAAAGCTTTTTTTTTTTAAAAACCAATAAAAGAAGAGTTCATTTTCAACTAAACTATGTACAAAACTAAAGAGAATGAATATTGCCCCTAACAAATAAATCAATATACATATAAAAATGTTTATATTAATAAAAAATTTACATATAATTACAAGTGTGCAATACATAACAAAAAACAAGAATTCATTTGCAATTAAACTGTGTACAAAACTGAAGAAAACAGAATTGCCTCGAAATAATATATGTACAATGATGTTTATACGGATGAAAATAAATGTATGTGCAAATGCAATAATAATAATAATAATAATAATAATAATAATAATAATTAGACTATGTAGTCCTAAAAAGTACAAAAACTACTCCAATAAAATGAAATGATGTACAAACACGAGTGTTACATGGTGAAGAGATGTATGTACAATTACATGTATGCCAATCAATTATTAATTTTCAATTATGTACAAAAGTAAAAAGAGCACAGATTATCCCATAGAAATGAAATAGTGCATATACAAAGATGCTTTCATAAATACACAAATGTATCTATAGTGAGAATTGAAAATTCACATTCAAAATTATATACAAAATTGAAGAGAGCAAATGAAATAATGCATAACGAAAAATAATATTTGTCATAACGTTTAGATCCGGGGATCTATCGCTAGACATTGACTTGAAGGAGTCGTCACCAATCTTTTTTATCTAGGTGCGATTGACCACCTAAGGAATCTATCCTTTCAGAGAACACCTAAGTTTAAGGGTAAAAAAAAAAAGGTTCAGGTCTACTAACCAGAACAGGGTTCAGAAGTTCAGTTACGTGTGAGAAAGGTTATAGCACCCTCACAACGCCCATCAAAAAATGGTACCAGCTTAATTTTGTGTTATCCAATAAGCCCTAAAATTTTATCAAGTAATTAGTTGTTGGAAAATATTCTCAATTGACTCTAATACTTTTAGTAGAAAATTGAAAAAATTCTCTCACCTCAAGAGTATGCAAGAAAACTATTGTCTCAATTGTAGAGACTCTATCATCGGATTATTTAACATTAAAAAATTTTTTAAAGAAATAAAAAAAATGATTGCTTTTGTATAGGAAAAAATTGATACTTTCAACTTTTCCTCAAAAAGAAACTTTTTTTTTAAATTTATTTTTAAGAAAAATTGATACTTTCAACTTTTCTTCAAAAATATTTTTTGAAACTTTAATTTCAAAAAAAATTGATACTTTCAACTTTTCCTCAAAAATAAATTTTTTTGAATTTTTTTAAAAATAATAAAATAATAAAATAAAATAAACAAAGTAAAAATGAAAATAAATAAAAAGATAAATAAAAATAAAAATATTAAAAAATTCTAATATAATAATAATAAAAATAAATAAATAAATATATAAATAACGAAAAAAAAAACCTGGGAACGGCTCGATTTGAGGCTCGACTCGGCTTAAGGAAAAAAAAATGGCTCAAAGAAGTGGCTCAGCGGCATCGGCTCGGCTCAGCTAACGGCTTGAGACGCGGGTCGCACGTGGATCGAAAACGGGTCAGCGTTCGAGTCGAGTCGGATTTTGGCAAAACGCGCGGATTCTTTAAGTTACTTAACGCAAAAACGATGTCATTTTGAGAGGGTATATAATGCTAATTCTTTCATTTTTTTAGCATAACACTTCCTCTCTTCTCTCTCTTCCCTTCTTTTTTCTCTCCCTTCTCTCTACAATATGAAGAATTTCGATTGAATATTCATCGAATTCTGAAAATTTTCATCAAAATCTGGGTTTTTCGTCGAAAGTACACCAAAAAATTGATCGATTTATGAAAATATTATCGGAAACTGAAAAGTTGGTCGGAAACTTCAAACTTCAAACTTGGCCGGAATAGCTGCCAAAAAATTCAACCTTCACAAAAAAATTCAATCGAAATCTGAAAATTTTCCCAAAATTTCCAGAAAAAAAATTCGTAAAAATTCGTAAAAAATTCTTACCGATTCTTAGAGTTGTTCTAAACGCACCCAAACCTTTTTAGCTTTTAAATCCTCTCTGTATCTGCTTTTTCTCTCAGCCAGCAACTCTTTTTTCTCTCCTTGTTCCCATTCTTTTGATCCGAGGATCTTTTTATAGGAATTGATCAGAAGAGTTTCTGATCAATCTCAACTCCTCTTTGGATTGAGATTCAATCATTGAATCCAATATGGACTCTGATTGAATTCCAATCCAATCTTCAGTCGAAAAAATCAGAAAAATAAAAATAAATCAAACAAGAATATTAATAAAAATAATCAGATAAACCTAAAAAAAATTAACAGATAAATCAAAAATAAATAATAGATAAATTATAATATATAATCAAAAAAATATACATATAAATATTAACAAAACAAAAAAAAGTAATAATAATAATAAGGATATATATATATTAATAAATAGTAATAATAAATAAATAAATAATGAATACATAAGATAAAAATAAAAGAAATATATATATAAAAAAATAATAAAAATAAATAGAATAAAAATATAAAATACAAAAAATAAAAATAAAAATAAAAGAAAATGAGCTTACCCATTTGGACCAGGACTAATTGATTCGGGCCTGGACTAAATTGGGTGTCTACAGTTGCCCCTCTTTGCACATTTTTTGTGAAACAAAAATTACGCAAAGACGTAAACACCCAATCAAGACTTAACTCGATATTTTTTATTTTTTTGTGTTTAAGATTTGATCAAAACTCCTCTAAGTAGAGGCTTAACGACTTTGAAAAACATAAACAAGGCTCTTCTAATCAGAGGCTCAACAACTTTAGAAAGATATGCAAAGCTCCTCTAATCAGAGGTTCAACGACTTTGAAAAAATAAATGGCTCATCTAATCAGAGGCTCAACAACTTTGGAAAGATAAATAGAGCTCCTCTAATCAGAGGCTCAACGACTTTGAAAAAATAAATGGTTCCTCTAATCAGAGGCTTAACAACTTTGGAAAGATAAATAAAGCTCCTCTAATCAGAGGCTCAACGACTTTGAAAAAATAAATGGCTCTTCTAATCAGAGGCTCAACAACTTTGAAAAGATAAATGGCTCCTCTAATCAGAGGCTCAACGACTCTGAAAAAATAAATTACTCCTTGACAATCATGTCCAAAGGAGTCGAAAATTGTGTTTGAAGGAATTTCAGGAGATAATGCCCAAAGGTCTTATAAATCAACCCTGATACCAAGAGACATCTTATTTCAAGGATTATGAACTTACCTGACAAGCTTTTTTTTCAAATTTGAAAATATCTTCACATCTATCTCCTCTATGTGAGATTTTGGAATACCTCTGCTTCTTAAATTTATGTAGTATATGCTATGTAATGTATATGAAATTCAATGCATGTTATGCAAATGTTGGCTAATTAACTCCTATTCAATTGTGGTACTCAAATTTCTCAAGCTCTTTTCTTGGGCATCAAACCCTTTGATTCTTCAAAAACTAAATTACGCTACTCTTCTAAGATCGAGCCAATGTAGCTCTTAATTGTCTCTTCCACTCACATTCTTCCTATAAGAAATCTCTTTCCAAATTCAATGTCCTAATCAGGAACTGAACATCTCGATTCTGCCTTTATCACTCTTGACTTATTCAATGTAATGTAAAAATCTTTCATGTTGTTATTCATTCATCAATCATTATTTCACACTTAAAAAGTAAGAATGCATTTGCACATTTTTTCCATGGTAGGGTATTAGGAAGAAAAGAATATGAATGGTTGAGAAACAGTCACTAGAAAAAAAAGACACAAAGAATGAAATAGAATGTCTTTCATTAGCAAAAATATTGGCTAATTTTGGCCAAGAGAGAATTACAAGGATAAGAATGGGGATAAAGCCCAAAATGAACAATCGAATAATCATGATAACACATCTCAAAGTTTTTTCTGAAAATCTAACCCTTTGATGTATTTAACAACTTGGAGCTCCTCTGAATTTGCTAGTCTCCATGCCAGTGGATTTTCAAATTCGATGCCATATTCTCTTTATCTAAGCTGCCTTTTCAGGTTTTCAACTTAGACACCCCCTATGACTCAAACTGCCCTTTTAGGGTTTTCGCCTTGAGTATTCCTTTTTCATTCACTTTTTTTCTTTTTTCCTTTTTTCATTTCAAGCATAGTATTTTTTCACAGCATCAGAATTTATAGGATGGGTCATTTTCATCCATCTCAGTCAGTATCAGCACTCCTTTCAAAAAAACTCGTCTTACCACATACGGCCCTTCCCAATTCAAAGTCCATTTTTCTCTACTTTCATGCTGGATCGAAAGGATCCTCTTCAAGACCAATTCTTCTTCTCGAAAGTAACGATGTCGAATCTTCTTATCGTGAGCCTTCATCATTCTTCTTTGATATAACTGACTATGACATAGTGCAATCAATCTCTTTTCTTCTATGAAATTTAACTGTTCATAGCTTTTTTGAATCCATTCAGCTTCTTTTAACTCAACTTCTTTTAAAACCTTCAAGGAGAAGATCTCTACTTCTACCGATAGTACAGCTTTCATCTTATAAACAAAAAAAAAAGGGGTTGCCCTAGTAGAGGTGCGAACTGATGTTCGATATGCATGTAGTGCAAATGGTAACTTTTCATGCCAATCTTTATAAGTCTCGATCATCTTTTTCAAAATCTTTTTTATGTTCTTATTGGCTACCTCAACTGCCTTATTCATTTTCGGACGGTATGGTGTCGAGTTATGATGCTTGATCTTGTATTAAGCACATATTTCTTGCATCATCTTATTATTTAGATTTTTGGCATTGTTTGAAATAATTCTCTCTAAAAGTTTATATCTACAGATGATCTCTCTCTTTATGAACTTGTAAACCACAGATCGTGTCATACTTGCATATGATGCTGCCTCTACCCATTTTGTGAAGTAATCTATTATCATAAAAATGAATCTGTGTCCGTTAAAAGCCTTTGGGGTGATAGGACCAATGACATCCATGCCTCACATTGAGAATGGTCATGGTGGTACCATAACATGTAAAACAGATGGCGAAGCATGGATCTTATCAGCATATATCTGATATTTATGACATTTACAAGCATAGTCAATACAATCACTCTTTATCATCAACCAGTAATATCCTGCTCTCATGATCTGTCTCGCCATCATATGTCCACTAGTATGTGCCCCACATATTCCATTATGCACCTCTTCAATGATTTTTCTTACTTCAGCCTTACTTACGCATCTCAATAATACTTCATCTTGACTTCTTTTGTACAGAGCATCCCCATCTAGGAAAAAGCTCATAGTCAATCTTCGGATGACCCTTTTATCATTTTTTATTGCTTGAACTGGGTACTACTGATCCTTAATATACTATAAGATGTCATAATACCAGGGCTTTCCATCTTCTTCTTTTTCTACATTAGAGCAATAAGCTGGTATATCCTTAACATCTAGCTTGATGGGCTAAATATCAGTATTATCATTAATTTGAATCATTATAGCCATAGTAGCTAATGCATCAGCAATCAAATTATCTTCTCGAGGTAAGTGGTCAAACTGGATATCTTCAAATTGTTTCGTCAACTCTATAATATACTT
This sequence comes from Durio zibethinus, assembly GCF_047325235.1. Classification (NCBI taxonomy): domain Eukaryota; kingdom Viridiplantae; phylum Streptophyta; class Magnoliopsida; order Malvales; family Malvaceae; genus Durio; species Durio zibethinus. Next base: position 9,250,154 of record NC_143162.1, on the reverse strand, counting down.
ATGATATGGAACGAGTTTTGAATCTTTCATCTCCCATTCTCCTTTCAACTGATATATAACTAGAGCTGAGTCTTCGAATACTTTTAATGCTTTCACTATTCTATCTATAGCAGCTTGTAAGCCTATGACACATGCCTCATATTCAGCAATGTTATTTATGCAATTGAAATTTAACCCTGCTATTATAAGATAATATTGCTCTTTTGAAGAAATCAAAATTACCTCAATTCCATGTCTCAAGGCATTGGCAACTCCATCAAAGTACATTCTCCAACATTTTTCTATGCTCCCCTTTCTCCAGTTGGGAAATAGTCATTAGGTCTTCATCAAGGAATTTCAACTTCATTGGCTCATACTCTTTAATAGCACGATCTGCAAGAAATTCCACTGTAGCACCCTTTTTTATTGCCTTTTAGCTCACATATATAATATCATATTATGAGAGCATTACTTGCCATCTAGTAATTCTTTCAGATAAAGAAGGCTTCTCGAAGATATATTTAATTGGATCCAATTTTGCTATGAGCCATGTGGTATGATAGAGCATATACTGTCTGAGTCTTTTGGTGGTTCATGCTAATGCACAACACATTTTTTCCAATGAAGAATACTTGGATTCGTACTCTATAAACTTCTTACTCAGATAGTAAATAGCTCTCTCTTTTTGACTAGACTCATCTTGTTACCCCAGCACACATCTCATTGAATTTTTGCATACTGTCAAGTATAGAATTAAAGGTTTCCCTAGAATAGGTGGCACCAAAGTAGAGGGTTTGACAAGTATTGCTTAATTTTATCAAACGCCTCTTGACATTTTTTGTTTCATTTTCCAAGATTATTCTTACGGAGAAGCTTAAATATGGGATCACATTTGTAAGTAAGCTGAGAGATAAATTGAGAAATGTAGTTCAATCTCCCCAAAAAACCTCAAACTTCTTTTGGTGTACTGGGAGGTGATAAATTCTGAATGGCCTGCATCTTATCTGCATCGACTTCAATTCTTCTTTCACTGACCACAAAGCCCAGTAACTTTCTTAACTTTACTCCAAATGTGCACTTGGCTGGGTTTAATTTGAGCTAAAATCTTTTCAACCTCTCAAATAACTTTCTGAGACTAATGACATGATCTTCATCCTCACAAGACTTTACAATCATATTGTCTATATACACTTCGATCTCCTTGTGCGTCATGTCATAGAAGAGTGTTACCATAGCCCTTTGATATGTTACCACAGCATTCTTTAACCCAAAGGTATGACTTTGTAACAAAAAGTTCCCCACATAGTCACGAAAGTGATCTTTTTCATATCATTTGCAGCCATTTTTATCTAATTATACCCTAAGAAACCATCCATAAAAGAGAAAATTGAATGCCTAACTGTATTATCTACTAGTGTGTCGATATGAGGTAAAAGAAAGTTATCCTTTGGACTAGCCTTATTCAAGTCCCGATAGTCTACACACATTCGTACCTTTTTATTTTTCTTAGAAACAGGTACTATATTGGCTACCCACTCTGGGTACTTGGCCACTTGTAGAAAACCTGCATCAAATTGTTTCTTCACCTCTTCTTTGATCTTTAGTAGCATTTCAGGCTTCATTCGTCTCAGTTTCTACTGAACTAGCTTATATTTTGGCCTTAAGGGTAATCTATGCTCCACTATCTCCGTGCTTAGTCCCGGTATATCTTGGTAAGACCAGGCAAATACATCTATGAATTCTTGAAGTAGGTCTACTAATCGTTGTCTATCTCCTGGCGAAAATGAAGTACCTATTCTGACATCTTTCTTATTCTCTTCATCTATCAAATTCACTAAGTCAACTATCTCCTAATGAGGCTCAATTGGCTTATTTTCTTGTTCAATCAATCTCATTAGGTCTGAAGGCATAACATATTCCTCAAAATTCTCTTCATTGTCAAGTTCATCAATGTTAATTAAATTCTCAAAGCTAACTTCTTGATTGTTATCATGATTATCTTCATGTTCATTTAAAGACATGAAATTGAATGAAATGGGATATGATGGCAAGATGTGCTTGGAAAGATGGAAATAATGAAGACACAAAAAGAAATAAATGAAAATACATCTTTCTTATTTTTTATTAAAAATAATAAAAGATAAATGACCCAAACAAGAAAGATCACCCCAATGCCTTGGGCAATAGCTATTGGGATGTTACAATTACATTGTATTAGTCTCAAAAGTTACAAGCATCTCGATGGCACTCCAATTATTCAGCTCATAATCTGGCAGACAACGGTGAACCCACTCTTCTTGATTAAGCCTCACTTCATCTTCAATAGCATTAATGGTTAATTGGGTAAAAGTGTTTTTCACACTTTTTTTCGTATCTGGGTACATGAATCCTCCAAGTCTGAAAGTCTCATATAGGTGTGGGATAACCATTAGTCTTGTTGTCTTTCCTGTTGGCCTTCTTTTGACCTCCCATTCTATCATCTCATAGCCTAAGCCTAACCTGTCGTTATTGTCTATCACCGTCGGAGGTTCTTTTATTCCCTATAAGTTCTTGCCCAGCCCTAGTCCTGGATACCAGCCCTTGTTGATGACTTGACTCATCACTATCCTTAAAAAAAGTTGATTTTGAAATCCTTCACCTACAGAATTAACCAATTCAAAAGATTGATAGGAACATTCTAATGCTTCTTCGGTAGCCTCTACATATAAAGTATTTAATGGTTGAGTCACTAGCATGTCTTCCTCTCCAACTACCACTACTAGTTGACCTTTTACATTAAACTTGATCTTTTGGTATAAAATAGAGGGCACAGCTCCTGTTATGTGAATCCATGACTTCCTAATAGACAGTTGTAGGATAGAGAGATATCCATCACTTAAAACTTCACATTGAAAGTGCATGGCCTAATTTGTAGAGGCATCTCGATATCCCCTAAGACTTCTCTTCTGGTCCTATCAAAGGCTCTCACAATCATTTGACTGTCTTTCATATGAGAGTAGTCAATGGGTAGCCTCGCCAAAGTTGACATAGGCATGACATTGATAACAAAGCCATTATCGATAAGGACTTTGGCTATGATATGGTTTTTGCACTTGACTGTGATATGCAGAGCCTTGGCATTTCTTTTTTTCTCCAAGGGAATCTCATCATCGATGAACAAAATATGATTTGGCATGACTAAATTTCCAGCTAGGTGGTTCACATATTCGATAGATACATTATGTGCCACGTATGCCTGATTCAACATTTTTAACAGGGCATTTCGATATGGTTTTGAGTTTATTAGCAGTGATAGTAATGAGATTCGAGCTAGCATTTTATTCAACTATTCAACAATTGAGTACTCACTATGCTTTACCAACTTCAGGAATTCATAAACCTCTCTTTCTAATATCGACTTCAGACTATCTTCTTTAGGTTCTACTTCAAGATTATTTCGTTCTTCTCTTTCTTTGGCCTTCTTTCTTTTAGCTTTCTTTAACATTTTTAAAGTGTAGCACCTTTCACTTCGGGTAATACCTCTTACACTAGTTATATTAAAAATGTCAGCTTTGGAGACATCCTATTCTTGCCCCTAAACTATAGTATCACAGCCATATCTCTAAGGTATAACTTTATCATCTTTGTATGAGAAAAGATTCATCGAAACTTTAAAAGTTATCGGTGTGGGAATGAGTTTGTCTATGATAGACTTTGGCTTGTTCCCACAATGAATTGCCACTAGCTTTAAAAATAACTTTGTAGGCTTATCAATCACAAACACTTCAACACTTCTTAAGTCTTTTCTTCTTTCATAAACTTCCATTTGGTATGAATCCAAGAGTTTTTACACCTCTTGGTGAAACTGCTCACAGGTTTCAATAGAATGGCCATTGCCTCACTATGATATTTACAACTAGTGCCGGCTACATATACTCCATGATAACTGTGTAGACTCACTAGTTGTATCATATCAACTTTTCATAAAATATCAAACAGTTGACTAAAAGGTGTCTTAATATCTGCCACTCTTTTTTTCACATGGTGCTCATGTTCTTCACTTTTAGTATTCACATTATGATTCGGTAAGAGATTACCACTAACATTCGGTGCAGTCACTTCTCCTATATCAAAGCAAATCATTTCATCCTTGATCAACCGTTGCACTTTATGTTTTAGAGCGATGTAATTTTCGGTGGAGTGACCAGTAATCCCATAATGATAGTCATAGTGGGCTGTGAGATCGTACCACTTGAGGTAAGGTGGCTTGAGGGATTTCAATTTACTAGGAGCAATCAAATTACTTTTGTAAAGCTCCTTATATAATTTTGTATAAGTCATTGGAATTGGGTCAAGCACAGGTTTCTCACGGGTAGTTCGTTGCTCTCGTGAACCACTAATGGGGTTAGTTGGGTGATTTTGGGGTCTAAAGGTAGGCTAAATGTTAGGACTGTATATGGTATTTTAAGGCTTAGGGGGGGTTTGATATGTTTGGGGGTAAGATGACCGTACAAATGGTTGGTATGGGTAAAGATAAGTGTTATTTATAGCAGGGTAATATGGCAGGTATCCTGGTGGTGAGTAGGGTTGATGGCCCTCAAATTGCTATCTATCAAAGCTCACAACCTGAGCTTCAGCCTCTTTCTTCTTCGAGATCCTCTTATTGGATGCTTCACTTCCTTTCAACTTGTCATTCTTGATGGCACTCTCGATAATTTCTCTTGAAATTACCATATCAGCAAAATTTTTCGTTGCATTTTCTATCATCTTTTCATAATAGAAAGGTTTTAAAATGCTAACAAACAGTACTGTAGTCTTTTTTTCAATCAGTGAAGGTTGTACCTGAGAAGCTATACCCTCCATCTTTGGGCATACTCTTTAAAAGACTCATTTATCTTTTTCTCCAGATTATGTAAAGACAAACGATCAGGAGCTAAATCGATAATATGTCGATATTGGCTGATGAAGTCATGAGCCATATTGCTCTAGGAGCGAATGCGAGTTTTGTCTAGCTGGACATACCATCTAATAGTAGAGCCTATAAAGCTATCCTGAAATACATGCATCAAGAGTTTTTCATCATAAGCATGAGCTGCCATCTTCTTGCAATACATGGTGATATGGGTTTTTGGGCACTTTGTACCATCATATTTTTCAAATTTTGGTACTTTGAACTTATGAGGAATGATCACATCAGGGACTAAGCAAAGCCCAGCAGCATCAACTAAACCATAGAAACCAAATCCTTCCACAGCCCGTAACCTTTGTTCTAGCATACTAATCTTAGAGCTTTCATGAGTTTCCACTCTTATCTTTTCTTTCTCCTTCTCTTTCAAATCATTTAGATCAAGAATTGGTTCTACTGTTTTTTTAATAAAGACAGAATTTACATAGCTATTATAATGTCCTGGGTTGGAAGCTGATGGCATTCCAGGATATATAAGATATATGAAGTGTTATGGTGGAACCTCTTGAGCAGACTAGACTTAAGGTAGGCTAAAACCTAGAGGATATAAAGGGTCAGCCACTTCTTGCAATGGGGGAACTTGTTGGTTTGTATTTTTTCAACTCTTTTTCCCTTATTCAGCTTATTAAGAGCATCCAGAATCTTGCTCAACTCACTTTCAATCTTCTCTTGTGCTTTTTTTATCTTTTCAAATCTGTGAGAATTTTTTTACTCCATTTGTCTGGCTCTAGATCTTGTATTGTATCGATGGGTAAGGTTCTCGCTAGATGAAGCTATCCTTGAACCTTGAGTACCATATCTTAGGATTAGTAAATTCGTATAACTATCACACGGTTACTTTATTAAATGTAATGAATTAGAATGCAATGAATGAAAAACGATGTATGCAAAGAACATCTACCTTAAAAACAATATTCAACTAAAAGATTTCATTTATTCCAAAAAACTTTTATCTACATTGAGTTTATCATCCTAGAATTATAACCATAAAACTATTTGATCTGTTCATACTGGGCTTTGGCTTCCTCAATGAAGTTCAATAGACGTTATCTATGTTCTTCTACTAGGGTCACCACTTGTTTCAATGCCTCTGCCTCTTCCACCATCTCTCTTGCCTTGCATACCCCTTTATGGATTTGGGTCGTTAGGTGCTTAATGTGTTTTTGTCTTCCTAAGTTCTCTCTTTTACCACACCAGACTTGGTATGATAATTCTCTATGCTCCCTAACCAAGACAGTAATGTAGTCTTTTTGTTCATTCAATTTTTACCTTAGCCTACTCAAATAACTGTTTAGCATGTTACTTTCTGTCTGTACTTGGGTGCTTTCTTCTTCCAATTCAACATACTCTTGCTTCAATCTTGCATTTTCTTCAGTCAGCTTGACAATGGTTATCTCTTTGGCCCTTTCTCTCACACATAACCTTTTATGCTCATAGAGAGCTAGTAGTTCAAAAATTACCGGTGCATTTACCCAATGAATAGTATTTATATTTCAAAGATAATGAAGATTTATTTTCTAGTATTAAAAGACCTCATGTTCAAAAGACAATGTTGACTCAATAGATGTACAAAAATCAAATGCACGAAGATGCTAGGGTTTTGTTATGTGCTAATTTTCCTACAAAATCGATTTGGAATAACAAAATCAAAAAGTGGAAGCTAAGAAAACAAGAAAAATCTATAGGTAGAATCATATATGTGCATTCTGCATCTGGTGAGCTATATTTTTTGAGGATATTGTTGAACAATATTAGAGGAGCAAGAAATTTTAAGGAACCTAAAACTATAGATGGAAATATTTATTATATCTTTCAAGCTACATGTCATGCTTTAGGTTTGCTAGGCGATGATCATGAATGGAATGATGCCTTGCTTCAAGCTTCTTAATAGGCATCAGATGAAGAACTCAAGCAACTTTTTGTTATAATTGTCATGTTTTGTCAGGTTGGAGATCCTACAAGTTTTTGGGAACAAAATTGAAAATTTATGGCCAAAAATATTGAATATAAACTAAAAGTTGCATTTGGATTGTTTGATTATTGTATTCTAGTTGATGAATTGAAAAATTTTGTTTTGATTGCTCTTGAACAAATTTTCAACAAGAATTTTAGTTTTTTATTTGAGTATAAATTGCCTGTACCAACTAAAAGAAATTTGTATGCTATTAATGATAGATTAATTCATGAAGAATTGAGTTATGATTTGGTTAAGCTTTAACATGAATATTTACAACTATTATCAATTTTGAATTAAGAGCAGATGCAAATTTATGAATCTGTAAAGTTATCAATTGATGAAAACAAAGGCAAAATATTTTTTGTTTATGGTCATGGAGGAACAAGAAAAATATATTTATGGAACACACTAATTTCTAGTGTTAGATCAATAGGAATGATTGTTTTAGCAATAGCTTCATCTAGTATTGCTTATTTTCTACTTCTAAGAGGTAGAATAGCATATTCTCAATTCTACATGTCAAATAAAAAAAGGAACATAGCATGCTCAATTGATACAAATGATGAGTTTGATTCTTTGGGATGAAGCTCTTATGGTTCAAAAAATTTGCTTTAAGGCTTTAGATAAATCGTTAAGGGATGTACTTACATAAGATAATTTCATTTCTATGAAAAAACCAATTTGAGGTAAAACAATTATTTAGGGTGGGGATTTTAGGCAATTTTTACTTCTTGTCCAAACAAGAACAAGGATTGATATCTTGAATGCTTCAATAAATCAATCAAGGCTTTGGTTAAATTACAATATATTTCAATTAAGAACAAATATGAGATCATATAGGTAAAACCTAAATCAAGCAATACAAAACATTATTGCAAAATTTGTTCAATGGTTACTTAACATTAGTGATAGCAAGATTGGATTTGTAGTATTTGAAAATGAGGAAGAGGTAGTTTACATAAAAATTCTTCAAGATTTGTTAGTTCATTTTGTTGACAATCCAATAGCCAATATAGTATCCACTATATACTCTAATTTCCATGCCAATTTTTTCAATCCATGCTATCTCAAACAAAGAACAATTGTTACTCCATACAATGACTGTAGATTTGATTAATTCTTATGTTTTTGGTTTGGTTCCAGGTGAGATAAAAATATACTCAAGTAATAATTACATTTCAAAGGACTTCAACCATGTTAGTGATCAAGATTTACTTTATCCCATTGAAATTTTGAATTCTCTAACTTTTCCTGGTATTCCTAACTATCAATTACATTTCAAAATTGGTGTTGTGATTATGCTTTTAACAAATATAAACCAATAATCATGTTTATGTAATGGTACCAAACTTTTCGTTACACAATTAGCTTCAAATATTATTGAGGATAAAATATTATTAGGAACTTATGTTGGTAATAAAGCTTTTATTCCTAAAATTAATTTAATTGTTAAACATCATAAATGGTCTTTGGTTTTTAAATCGAAATTAATTTCCTATGAGATTATATTATAGAATGACCATTAATAAAAGTCAAAGACAAACACTAGAAATTGTTGGTCTTTACTAAACTAAACCTATTTTTACCCATGATCAAATGTATATGGCTCCTTCAAGAGTCATATTTAGAAAAGGTTTGAAAATTTTGGTTCATGATAAACATAGAAAAATAAAAGATGAGACAAAAAATATTGTTTTCAAAGAAATTTTCCAAAATTTAGATTTACCTCAATGATCTTTTTCTTTTTCTTTGAATTTCTTTTTTTAACTTTTCCTTGCAAGTTCAGTATACCATTTTATTTACTTTAACTTCTATGATTGATCTTTTGTTTTTTTGCTTTTTTTTTTTTGGTTCCATACAAAATAGCATTTATTCCGATTATTCTTTTTCTTACATCTTTTTCTTGCAACATCAATTAACAATTTCTCAATGATGTTTACCATACTGTTTCGTTTACTTTGTACTTTTAAATTTGATGCTTTCTTCCTTTATTTTTTTTTCATTATTCCTATGCAGAATACTATACTTTATTTCAACTAATCTTTATTTTGTATTCAGATTTCACAAAATGAGCTATCAATTTTTCACTGAGCTTGAACCTTTTAAGACTTTTAAAAGTGTTAAATTCAAAATATATAGACTTTCAAAATGTGTTAATCCTTTTAAACCAAATAATATTTTTAATCTTAAAATTGTGGCCATTGATGCTCAGGTTGGTGGAATGTTAACAATATTTTGCTTTTTGTTACAATTGTAGCTATTATAGTATAAATGAATATCTTTCATTTGATTTAATTTAATTTTTTTTATAGGGGGATGCAATGCACTTCTACATAAGAGAATTTGATGTTCTTTTGTTTGATCCAATCTTGAAGGAAGGTTCTTTCTATTCAATAACACGATTAAAACTACGAAACTACAATTATAATTATAATGTTGTTCCCAATTTATTTAATACTTGTCTGATTAAAGTAAGTCAAGTTAAAAAAAATTAGAGACAATGTGACTCCATATCCTCGATATTATTTTAACTTTGTCTTTTATGATAAATTGAATGACAAAATTAGTCATGACAAATATTTGACAGGTTTAATTTTTTTCATAAAATTTACATTTGGAATACCTTCTTTTTTTGTGTGTTTATTAACTTATTATACAAACAAATTTCATTAGAATGTTGGTATCTGTTTGACACGCTAGGCAAGCTAGATTGGACAATAGGCCTGATGATGTTATCAAAAGGGATATATATATTGAAGATATAAAGTTTGCTAATTTTTTAAAATTTTTGCTATCTGTTATCCAATTTCTTTATATAATAATATGTTCATTACACATTATTATTAATTTTTTCATAATATTGATTGTCTGAAAATAGTGGCCACCATTTGAAAATTATTCTTTATGGTAACATGACAGTTCAGATTAAGGAAAAAGATTTTGCTAAACAAACAAAAAATGGTGTTCTTATTTCTACTAAAATGATGGTAAAAAAATATATGAATTTATTTTGTTCTTAAAATATACTTTTCCTACCTCATATTGAATAATACATGTACTATTGTTTTCTTATCATCTTTTTTATTTTTGTTTTGCTTATATATGCAAGGGAAATTTACTTGGCACCTCACTTTGCAACCAAATTTTATATTGATCTTGATATCTCAGAGACAAGGCTATTGAGAGAATAGTAATATAAAATTTATAACTTTCTCATTATTTTAATCTATATATTATATACATTTTGCATACATTTTATTTCTTATAGTAACTATTTCATATTGCATATTTGTTAATTATGAGCTTGATCCAGTACATGTGCAAATTCTCCAATAGCAACATCTTTTTCCTAAAAACATTCTTAAACAAAAACCAAGACACCATGCAAAAATTACAAATATGCTCGTTATTGATCCAACAAAGACACAAGTTTGCTTACATCACTTTAACTTTGTAATTGTTAACAGAAAATTACATTGACTAATACTTATGAAATTAATCAACCATTTATTTGACAGAACACTTTTTATTGTAAAAGCTAAGATTACTAATATCGATCCAATCAATGGTTGGTTTTATAATGCATGTAATGAATGTGTCAATACTCCACAATTTTGTGTTCAAAAAATTTGGTGTTTGCAACATGGTGAGAAAATTACTTTGCTATTGTAAGTTATCTTTGCCACAAAATAAAATATATTATTTTCTTTATATTTACATATATTAATAGATAATGATAATTATATTTTTTTTCATTCAGATCTAAAATTTAACTTGTGATTGAAGATGAAACTAGATAAATGCCTTTGATGTTATTTAGCAAAATTGTCAAAAAATTGACTGAAGCCACATTCACATAGTTGATGTAGCTTTGTTAAATGAACAAAATGATGCTTCCAGAATCGATCAAATCACTAGAAAAGGAAATAAGAACCTTACATGTTCTGCTAACTTCTAGAGTTATTAAAATTGGAATTATTTCATACAAATTACTTGATTGTAATAATTCAAAGTTAAAAAAAAAAGAAGTTGAAAGGTGAATCTTCTTAAATTGATCAAACTTTTGAACATTTAATCAACTTCTCTGAGGATCAAACAGATTATAGCATCTAGAATTATGATTGAATCCTCATCACTTCAAATAGCAGGAAAACTGTGACTAAATCAGTAATAAGTGCTTTACAAGAAATTGATATTTACCAAAAAAAGGAACCGAAATGTCTTCTGTTGATTTACACCTTTCCATGGTGACCATTGCTTTTGAAATAACATCGACAATTCATCATCAATTTTATCAATCAAAGGTTGATATCTCTGGCAGTAAAGATAAACAGATACTATCAGCATTTCCTACTTTCAAACTAGTAGCAATATCAATTTTGTCGCAACAAACTCCAACCAAAAGGCTCAGAACTTTTATTAACAAAACTACGATCAAGTTTGAAACAATTTATACAACTATTAAAAATTTATTTACTTTCTTACTATACTTTCTACTTAAAAAATTCTATTTTTTGTTACATTAAATTTTTTTACACAATTACTTTGCTTTTTCATAATTCCTATTGCCATGTACAAACTATATGCGAATTTAATATATCATATATTGTTTATAATGAATAGTTCTTCAAAGATTACAAAAGGTTGGTGCAATTGAAAAAGCTGAATCTGTCAAAATCCCTGCAAAACACAGTTTAACTCATTAAGATGATGTTAAGGCTGTTAAGAAAGATACAAAAACTGCTTCAGAAGAATAATGTCAAAAGTTTCTTGGTCCTCCTTTAAAGTAAGATACATAACATTATTTACAATTTTATACATATAATTTAATCTGTATCATCTATTTTATTTTTTCTTTTAATTAACATCAAAAAATCAAGTCACCTTTTTACTACAATTGACATTAATTATATTTTATCAATGAATGTTATAATATTTTCATGTTTTACTACTAAAACAACATAAAGAAATAGCTTCATTAATTCAATGGAGCATCTCAAGGTACTAGCCACCTTCTTATTAATTACACTAAACAAAACATGCTTCATCAATAACCTTATAAAGGACATCAAACATCAAAACCTCTGTATTATTTGTTGATGCCATCATAGTCATGTTCCCTTCTCAAAATTTTTGACTCAATTTTTATATCTTTTGTTCTTTATTTCATTAATATTCTTTTGAGCTTTTTGTATATATATTAAGCATGTAGAACAAAACTATTACTCTTAAAATATAAAAGGTGGCAACTGTTTCTAATAAATTAGTTTTGCTTTATCCTTGTAGTATTTTACATTAATGGATTCACATGTTAATTATTTATTTCTTTTCTATTATCTTTTTCCCTTTTTAATAGATCAAACATTTTTAAAATTTTTATTGTCAAGAAATTGATTAAATCAAAATCATATGTTCATTCAAAATTAATTTTAACAACCGTCATATTTATGTTCCTAAAATGACAAAACATAATGTATAGTGCTATACCTTTTACCTATATTTCACTAAAAACTCCTACTAAAATTTGAGATAATCTTTTTTACAATATCTTCAATCAACCCTACGTGCTAAATAGAACCAAACTCGCTATTGTTCTTTTTACAATTATCGACATGTAATCTAACACAATCCCTTTTTCTTCCAATACTGAACCTAACTATGAGAAACCAAAATCAACAACTTTTACAATAAGCTTAAACTTTACAAAAATGCTAATAGCTTTCATATCTTCATCAAATACTAAAAGATACACTTCAATATGAAAGTAAACAATTCCTTCAGCTCAACTCAATTTCATACATAATCTTATTCCAAAATTTATACTTCTATTACCTTTTCCTACATATCATGGTTTATATCAAATTTTTTAAACAATTGAGCATCAACATGCTCATAAACTAAGACATTTAAAATAAAATTAATTTATAACATTTACGTATTAAACCAAAAAATTCAACTAACTAAAGTAGCTAAATTCCCCCTTCTCCATAAAATTTTTATCTTATAAAAACAAAAAAAATAAATTCATACAACTTTGAAAGAGATCGATAACGGCATTAAAAAAACCTAATAGTTAAAAATTGAGCGAGGCCACATAGATATACATATATACATACTTAAATATCTAATTTACCTATACACACCTTACTTCTACAACCAACCTATGCACATACCAAAATCAAATAAAATTTTTAAAAATGCATCAAATATTTTTTGTAAAAAACCAAAAGAAAAGATTCATCTAAAAAAAAACACTTTCATCCATATCAAATTTGATACTCCAACAAGAAAACAAAAATTCTCACACCAAATAACAAAAACAAAATCTATACTTCAAAATACTTGTATAAGCAAGCAAAATTAAGAAAATTAAATTAAAAATATCTAATTTAATCTCATAAGCTCAACAAATGCACAAACGCCATTTACTTGACCCAAATACCAAAAAACCCACAAAATCAATTACTGTAAAAAACCTAAAGTCCAATAATGCAAACCAAAGCCTCTAATTATTTTAACACAAATTAAAAGGTCGTCTAACATTTCCTTATCTTTAAACCAATTCAAAAGCCTACAATTCTACATATAATATACCAACCTAAATATTCTTCTTCAAAATTTAAAAAACCCTAAATTTGTAATAGGTCATGCCATTTCTCTAACATTTTCCTTCACTTACTCTAGATGGCCTCATGAGACGATTCACCTCAATTCTTGAAAACAATGCTAAGATCAACAGTTTCACTGGATTCAATGGTAAGGAAAAATAACTTTTTTTTTCATTATTTTCTTTACACATACTATTGAATCTAAAACAAGAAAAAAGAATTCTAAAAATATTTCTATTTTACTTGTTTATACAATTTTAACCTAACAAATTATTTTATTTGTTTAGTTCTTTTTTTTTTTTCATTTTTGAAATTATACTAATATAATATATACATAATTGTAAAATTAAATAAAGAAAATAAAGAAACAAATAGATTTATGCGATTTTCTCCCTTTTTTATCTAATCATATTCAACAGTCATACAATGTTTGTAATTTATATGATTTTATAAAAAAAAAAATTAATCTCATAACATAAGTTAAAACAGTTTGTTTTCAACCTCTACGTTTAGCGATTGAATCATCTAGTATCACATTTCTTACTATAAAAGAATCCCTTTTGATTTAATCAACTTCTACCAGAATAATGAAAGATTTTATATTGTAAATCAATATAGATTCACCTCTTATAACATAAGTTAAAGTAGTTTCTATTCTTTCTCTGACATATAAAATTATTTTCCTTGTATTATTTATTTATATAAAATAATAATATTTACATGAAAAATATTTATGCTTTTTTTATAGATAATGAACTGAAAATGTGTTTGTATAAATATGATCTCTCCCCACAAAACAAACAAACAGATTATTTCTTCTTTATTAAACTTCTGCCATATCAAACGAAATGAATATGTGTTTCTACATACTACTACTTATAGTGTAAATATTTTTTAGCTTTTTATATAAAATTAAATCAACATGTATTTATATAAATGTAATCTATCCATACAAAAGAAACTAACAGATCATTTCTTCTCTATTAAACTTTAGCCATTACTTTCAGCTTTCGTTCATCAATTCATGTAAAGCATAAAAATCTCACAAACTGTATACCTAAAAAGAATACATTAAGAGACCTTTCAAGTTCAGCTAACCATTATATGACACATTATACATTTTTTCAATGGTTAGAGAACTTTTACAGTTGCTCATCGCCTACAACTAGAAGATTTGCTATCTTTAAATACAATAAAATCAGCAATACATTTTATGTGTCCATCTTCACTTTTAACAAAGTTCTCTTAATTGCTGAAACAATTCTAGCTAGAAATAGTTTGTTCCTTCATTGTTTCTTACATTTTATATTTATATGATAACTTAATTTGATAATTTTTTTATCAAAAAAGAGGTCCATAACTTGCAAACTCAAGTTACTTCATTATCTTGATAACTTAATTTATATGATAACTTAATTTGATAATATGCATATTTATATGAAGATTTAAATGCATATTTTGAAATTTTCATTATCTATAATGACAAAAATCTTGATGAAGAAACATTTGACTCTAAACAAATCTTTAATGATAATGATGACACCCCAACTTTTAACTACATGTTAATTAGAACAAATGTGCAAACATCTTATATTTTGATAAAAAAAAACACTGACTTATTATTTTTACACTATTATATCATATTTTACTCTGACAAAATTACTTTGATAATTTATGTTTTCATAACAACATATTTTGATTGATTTTCCTAAACAATATATGCCAAAACGCCAATCAACCATTACTCTTTCTATTCCAAACAATGATCGAGAATGGAACATTCAATATATATGCGAAAGAAAAGCCAAAGCTTTTTCTAGAAGTCGGCATCAATTTACAACCAAAAACAATTTAAACACAGGTGATCATTGCATTTTCATGAAAATTAGTCCAAAAAAATTTCAAGTTATTTCATATAATGGTAATTGGTGATTACTAATGTCTCTAAACTATATAAAATAACTTTTAGTTATCTTACATTTGTTAGTAAGCTACTTTTATAACTTTGAACTACAAGATGGATGATATGAGTTTCTTTTTATTAACTATTATTTAAGGCAATTCTTTTTGTTATAAACACCCAATTTTTATATCAAAAGTTGTAACTACCTGTGACAAACAATTGTTAAACTATCTATACTTTATATTATCAATTGCTATTGTTTAAATTTTACATGTTTTATTTACATATGTTTTATTTACATATATTTAATTTGACATTCCTTCTTTGTTTCTTACATTTTTTTAAAGAATGAAGAAAAAATATGAAATGACTTTGTTTTACTTACACATAGGATTGTATTACTATATATGGTTTTATTTACAAAGTAAATTTTGTATATGTAAATAAAAAAGAAAAAATATATGGTTTTCATACAAATAGTTTCATTATAAAAAATGAAGAAAAAATAAATTAGCAACAATAAATTAGCATAATCAAACAAATCTTTTATAAATCTATAATCACTAACTATCCAAAAACAAAATGCTATTTCATTTTTTTTTTAAATAGAGTATGAAATATTATAATACAATGACAACATAATCTTTCAACAAAATAACTATTCACAATTTTTTTATATATCCATTTTTAACTAACAATAAAATCTAACTTTTTCTACCATAATAAAATTTCACCATATTACCCCAAAATAACAACAAATATATTAAATCCTAAACTAATCATTACATAAAACCTAACAATTTCCCAATCCTTACATAAAAGCTGATCATTTCTAATCTATCACTCAAAATATTCGACCCAACAGCTTCTCACAACAAATAATCTTTTAACTACCCCATAATTTTTCCTTCCGAACCACAAACTCTTCTAAGCCTACATACACACAATAATCACTCAACCCAAACCATATATAATTTCTTTAAATTGATTTCCTACATCCATTTACAACAAAACTCAAATACAATACTATTTAAAACCCATAAAATCACCTAACCCAATCACATAAAATACTTTTATCCAAACCCTATATATTCCCCTATCACAGTCAATCACCCTTAAAGAAAAAAATGGCCACTAAAACTTCTTCTCACAAGAAAAACATTGCAAATCTCTAGCAACCACCACGATTTCACAACCACCTCACTTATTAAGATACTATTCAGGATTCCATGATAAAAATCTATCCAACAAATCTTTTTTATATTTCATTCACAATTTCAAATTATCACAACCTACGTAAATTACTATTATTTCATCTGCATAAAACTTTCTATATTGAAAATAGAGTTAACAATTATGATTCTAATTTAATAAATACATTCTTTCAGTTTGTATAATTAAAACATCCACTACCAAAAAATAGAATTAGAAAAAAATTTAGAAGTACATAGAATAGAAAAAACAGTAAATCAAAAAAAAATTGTCTTTTTTTCTTTTTTTTAATAAAATTTAAAAAAAAAAAACTCAAATTTCTAAACATTTTTCCTAAATTTCCTTTTTTTTATCTACATATACAAAATTTTTCATATCTATTTTAATTTTTCATTCCCATATGAAAACCATATATAATTACAGGAACTTTTAGCAAATTTTACTCAACAATATATATCCATGATCCAAACTCTAACAACTGTGCACATCAAAGGTTTTTTGCCAAATCCATTCAAAATGAAATTGATAAAAATCAACAAACAATTATACCTCCAAAATGGATAGCAGAAATTTGTTACTGTACATCATCTTACGGAGCAAAATATTGTAACTTTTACATACAAAAATACTAACTTGTTTGAAATATTTTTGCATAATGAATAATCCATTACTATAACAATAGATATCATCTAACAAGAATAAGGTAAAATCCTAATTTCAGACACTTTTTTGTCTCAATTCATTTAAAATATAGTCATTATATTTTATGACTTAAATTACATTTCTCTTATCTCTCTATGCAAAGAATGATATCGATGGCTATTGTGACTCTTCTGCTTTTTATTGCTTAATAACCAACATAAATGTCAATCCTCACCCCATCTTGGTAAGCAATTAGACATGTACTATTACTGCACAATATAACAAAATATACATTCAAAATTTTCACTAACTACTTCTTATTAAATTATCCCAACTATGAATAAATGCCTTCTAATAGCATTGAAACAAATAAATTTAGTTATCTCTCCTTTTAGATCTTTTTAACTTTGTCATGATATTAAAGATCTTTATTTTTTTTATTTTTTCACAACATTTTATACTATATTTATTTTCATAATTGAACTAAATGCATCATTTTTCTCAAAAAGCTCATAGAAATTTAATTAATCTCTTTTATTTACTAGTCTTAGAAAACATATTTGTTTACTGCAATGCAATTAAGAAGCATTGCTTCTGAGTTATCACTAAACAAGGAATGAATGGCTTATGCAATTTTATTCAATTCTTAGCTTTCTTCCTCTCAAACTACATCATTCTCCATTTCGAACCCTTCTTAAAATATTTCTTTGTACAAATATTTTACTTTTTCTTCACTTCAAACCCTACTTAGATTCCATGTTGTATGTTTTATTTTTTTTTTAACTAATTCATTTTATAGGAGCCTTCATGCACTTATATAACCTAAACAAACATTTTTCTCTATAGATTAACTACTATTTACATTAAACCATTAACCAGCTAAAAATTATATAATTTCTCTATTTAACAATTAACATTATCTACCTAACATTATAACTACCTAGCACAACACAAAAAAAAAATAATAATAATACAAAAAATCAAGTGAAGTTGAGCCTTAAATATTGGTTATATTAATAAAATTATTATGCAATACTTTAATTTAAAATATTAACTTAATAAAAAATACTATATTTATCTATAATTAAGATATAATTCATATTAAATAAATAATATTTTATAAATATTATATTAAATTAATTTCGGATCAAGTTGATTATGGTTTTATACATATATCGATCAGGTAAAAAAATAATATTTTAATATCTAGTCAATTTCAGGTATTTATTTTATAAAGTCGATTCAGGTTCAGGGCAAACAAAAATTCATCCCGTTACCATCACTAAATTATGTCCTAATTTTATGGATTTTTTTTTTTTTTGTAAATGTTCGTTCCACTTTATATTTAAAGATTATCTTTTAATAAAATATAAAGAAGTTTCTCTGGTATCAAAGTAAGGTTTGCATTTTTTTTTTCTAATGGCCAAAACAGCCATAATCGGTCCCTCTCGAAATAGTGGATCAGAGGTGACTTCTAAACCAATTACTGTACTTACTCCAAAGTACAGAATTACACAAAACGGTAACTATCTCTCTATTTTATGTGCAAAATCAGATTCTAAGAATTATTGGATTATAGATTCTGTGGCATCCAACCATATAACTAGATGCCATGAATTGTTTTCAACATATAATCCATGTCTTGAAAACCTTAAGATTCGTATTACTGATGGATCACTATCGTTTGTTGCTGAAAAAAGAAACATTAAAGTTTCTAATATGACACTATTTTTAGTCTTGCATGTTTCTAATTTAGCATGTAATCTAGTGTCGGTTACTAAATTGATAAAGAACTTGAATTGAGTGGCTAAGTTCCATCCTTCATATTGTGAGTTTTAAGATTTACTTTCGAAAAGAATAATTAGTAATGCTAAATAGTATGAAGGCTTGTACTCTATCCTTAACAAGTGAATAAACAAGCTTTGGCTCTAAGTGGTGAATTTGTTATGGCATAATAAGTTAAGACATCCTAGTTTTTCATATCTAAAATATTTGTTTCCTTCTCTTTTTAAGTATAAAAATGTCAATTCCTTTCATTGTAAAACTTATAAACTTGTCAAAAACATTCATTTTCCTTATCCAAGTCATCCATATAGATTTTTTAAAAAAAATTTTTAGTTCATAGTGATATTTAGGGACCTTCATAGGAATATAACATAAATAAAACTAGGTAGTTGATAACTTTTATAAATGATCACACACGATCTTGTTGGGTTTACTTATTAAAAGATAAGTCCCATGCTAAGATTATTTTTTCAACGGTTTCACAAAATGATTCAAACATAAATTCAAGCTCAAATCCAAATTTTTCGCACAAACAATTGGAAGGAATACTTTAATTTAATTATTAGTGATTATCTTAAAGAAAATGGGATTTTTTATCAAAGTTTTTGCATTAACACCTCTCAATAAATTAAGGTTGTAGATTGTATAAATCATCTATTAGAAGCTACTTGTGCTATCATGTTTACCAATAGTGTTTCTAAGTTTTTTTAGGAAGATTCTATTTTAACAACCTCAAACTTGATCAATAGACTTCCTAGTAGAGTTCTCAATTTCAAAACACCATTAAACATGTTACTTGAATCATATCCACATACTAAATTGTTTACTTTTTTACCCTTAAAAGTCTTTGGTTGCACATCTTTTGTTTACAACAAAAGTCCATCTCGTCGGAAACTAAAACCTAGAGCATAAAATGTATATTTATTAGGTACTTTCATATTCAAAAAAAGTATAAGTACTATTGTCCATTCACAAAACAAACATTAACTCATTAGATTTTACATTCTTTGAAAATCAACCCTTTTACCCAAATTCAACTCTTTAAGAGGAGATATTATGAGAAGATAGGCTTTGGGATTTTTTCACTCCACTTCTTATAACATCAGCTATTTCTATTGTGTCACCAACAGAAACTAAGTTGGAACAAGGACTGATTCATCTATGCTTAGTCCTCAATAAAAATTAGAGCTTCGTATTTATTCATGATGTAAACAGTTGCCTCATGAAATACAAACTTTTGTATCCCAACCACATTGTCAAGAATTTGATACATAAATAAATTCTAAATTAGAAAATGCTAAGCTTACAAAACCATCACCAGTGAATACTGATCTGCAAGTAAATTCTGAATCTAAAAATGTTGTGCTTAATATACCATCACAAGTGAATACTCTACCTGATGTTCTAGACATACCTATAACACTTAGAAAAGGTATAAGATCATGCACTCAACACCTATTGTCCAATTACCTATCTTATAGTGTTTTGTCTACAGCATTTCATGTCATGATAGAAAAGATTAAGGTAAATAAAATCCCATAAAATATTCACGAAGTTCTAAAAATCCCATAATGAGAAGCTACTGTATTTGAAAAAGAACGAGACTTAGGATGTTGTGAAGTTAACTAAAGGAAAAACGCCAGTTGGATGTAAGTACTGTTAAGTATAATTCAGATGTTGAAATATAAAGACACAAAGCCTATCTAGTTGCAAAGGTATTTACTCAAGCATTTAGAGTAGACTACACTAAAACCTTCATTCTAGTGGCTAAATTAAATATAAAAGTACTACTTTCACTAGCTGTTAATCTTGACTAGCCATTACACTAAATGGATGTCAAAATTACCTTCTTATTGGGAAGCTAGATGAAAAAGTTTATATGAACTTGCCTCCTAGCTTTGAAAAGGGAAATAATGAAAAGAAGATATGCAAACTGAAAAAATCTCTCTATGGTTTAAAACAATCACCAAATATTTGGTTTGTTCACTTTGCAAAATCGGTAAGGGGACATGAATTTAGCCGAGAATAAACTGATCATACTATTTTTTTAAAGCACTTACAACATTGAAAAAGACTATTTTGATCATTTATGTTGATGATATTTATTGACAGGTGATGATACTAAAGAAATAGAGTAGCTAAAGAAAATTTTTAGGAAAGAATTCAAAATTTAAGATCTTAAACAATTAAAATACTTTCTAGGGATGGAAGTTGCATCGTGTAAAAATGGTATTATTATTTCTCAAAAGAAATATGCAATTGATCTTTTAAAATAAACAAGTATGCTTCGCTATAAACCAAGTGATAAACCTATAGATCCTAATATGAAGTTTGGAAAGAAAAGATGAATTTTAGTAGATAAGGGATATATGAATGACTGGTTGGAAAGTTGATCTACTTGTCTCAGACAAGACTTAATATAGCCTTTACAGTTAATGTAATGAGTCAATATATGCACTTTCCATTTGAAAAGCTTCATAAAGCCGTGTATCAAATCTTAAGGTATTTAAAGAACACACCAAGCAAGGGATTGTTATTTGAGAATAATGAATAAATAAAAGTAATAGCATTTACAGATGCAGATTGTTTATGATCAATTGAAGATAAAAGATCTATTTCTAGGTATTGTATGAAAGTTCAAGGTAATCTTGTCACATGAAGAAGCAAGAAACAATCTGTTGTTACTCAAAATAGTGCAAAAGTAGAATTTAGAGCCCTTGCACAAGAAACTTGTGAACTTATTTGGCTTAAGAGACTTTTAGAAGAGTTAAAAATATCGACGAAATACCTTATGAAGTTGTATTGCGATAATAATGTTGCTATAACTATTGCTCCTAATCTAGTGCATCATAATCGAATAAAGCATGTGGAAGTTGTTAAGAGTTTTATCAAAGAAAAGATTGATATAAGAGAGATATGTATGGCCTATGTTCCTACAAAACAATAAGTAACAACATCCTAACAAAAAGATTACCTAAACCAAACTTTGGGATGCTTGTTGATAAGCTCATAATGATAAACATTTATTCTTCAACTTTAAAAGGAATGTTGACAATATATACATATATATATATATATATCAAATTAAGATCTATTTCCTTATTTATTGAGATTTATTTTTCTAATCATTACTTACTTTTATTTGTTTCTATATTTAAACGATTAAGTCTTAATTTTATGAACTTTATGTAAATGTTAGTTCCTCTAGGATTATCTTTTAATAAAATATAAAGAACATTGTTTTTTGTTTTTTATCTCTGGATTAGAGCGCCTTACTAAATAGGGGCACTTAGCTTTCCCACGGAGGTCAGTGAGAAGCATGTAAGTTCTGCTTTAAGCTATGGGCTTCCCTAGAGGGATGAGGTGGTCGTACAGCTTCTGGGACCATGATATGCACCACCGAAGGCAGTTTTCTCGACAGGAGTTTGATACCCTCCACAGGCAAGCTTTTCTTCTGTGATATTTCCTTCTTCGTTTGTTTTGGGTCGCTCCATCACTCACTCCGCTATAAGAATTGATTAAGCAGATTTCGACTTCTCATAGACTGGGTTGTCAGAATCTGCTCGCGAACAAACTTGCTTCTTGCCCATGTACTCGTAAGGTATCCCTTACTCTTTAGCCTCTCCAAAGTTCTCACCAGCCAAATTTGAAGTTTAATTCACAGATGTAGCGAACCTGAACATTGTTAATGCCACGTTATTGTATCGTTCTTCCCCACCCCTCTTTGGGCGAGGAGATCACTTAGCATTGGCCAATTCCCCCGCTCCGGCCCCGCCTGCTTCGAAAAATGCCTTACTGGCGAACTATAAAGAAAGAGTATACTGGAGAATAGTACCTTTTCGGAAGCCCAAGGCCGGTAAGTACAGTGTACTAAAAATATGGCCGTTGATCAAGGGAATTGAGATGGTGACTCCTAACGAATAGGGGCCCCCTCTGGAGAATAGTCTTTTCTATTCCATTAAGTGTTGTTGGAGGACTCGCTAGATGCTATCCAATTGAAACCCGCAAATGAACAACCACCTTAGCGTGGTACCACGAATTGACTTTTTCGCACAGCCTCTTTTTCAAAGGGGGGAGAAGCATTTCCTTTGAAAAACCTTCTATTTGTTGAGCAATGGATGATAGAGGGTAAAACTTATTTGCTACCTTTAAAATGAAAGACATCCTCGATTGTAAAATAGATGACAGAAAGCAGCCAACTACTTCGATGGCAAGTTGTGAACAATTACCAGGCACATTGCTTTCATTAGGACTTCCTCCAAGTGATGAACTACACTCCTTAAAAAGTAAAGAGAAAATAAACATCAAACAAAAGAGATACGGAAAAGAAAACTTCAATTAAGATGTATTATCCAAGATAAATCACAAACCTACAAAGCAATTTTCATGCACGCATCTTTAATGGGTGGTCTTAATAGAATTAGGCTCCAAACGGTGCAAAACGGTGTTAAGGCCTTGAGTAACTCTATCTCCACTTTGTGACTCCTCGGCTTTCTCTAAGATTCCTGGAGATCACAAGCGCTCTAATAAATTCAAAACCGACTTTGGCAGGCAAGGAGCTTCACCAAGTAGTTTACTTAAAGATTTGTCTAAGGTGGAAAAGAATCCCTACGAGTTTCGGCCTGCATTTAAAGAAATTTCCTCAGAAAGATAGACTTCTCAGAGGAAGAACAAGATAGGCATAATAAAACGAACATATACAACAGCTAGAAGGAATGTTTGGAAGCAGCAATTTTACATGAGAAGAAATCGATTTCCTCTTCTGCCTCTCCAAATAACTTGTAGAGGACGCACAACATTAACTCGTGTCCCTGAAACCATCCAATAATTATTGTTAGCTAGCATGGAGCTTAGATGAATTTAATGAACAATAAAGTAGTCCTTTGAAAAAAATCAGTTTGACAACAAAAACCAGTAAAAACATGAGCAGATTGGAAAGGTTGAGGTGATATTAGAAGATATTGATGGTCACAGCTGCCTTGTTTCAGCTATAAAGTCATAATTAAAGTAGTTCACGTCAAGTCAACAACTTGGGGCACATCCAAACATGAATAGAAATTGGAAATATCCAGTTACATCATGATTTATATTATCCGAAAAATGTGTTCTTGCAGAAGTTTCTATACGTCTAACTCTGATGGCAACTAAGAAAAGAAAGGCATAAATATGTTTAGTACAGAATGCCAAAACTAGCAAGACATTCACAAATAACAAATATGTCACAGCGAGAAGTGGTAGAAAGATATAAACATCCTTAAGAAGTCAGAATTATTACCTTGACTCCCAGTTAAGCAAGCAGACAAAAGTGAACTTGCGAACCTCCAGCTACTGCTATTTGCGTATATGCGTCAATGATACATGTATAAGCCAACTTTTGCAAATCATCTTTCTGATCATCAGAAAGATTGAAAACAGGTGCTGACATCTTGGGCAAGAACCAAGAACATGATGAAACAACAGACGCTGCTATTGAGGAAATCATACTGTTGGAATCAGTAACAGCTGCTTTTGGACTAAGCTCCTCAGACCTATCTGTTGATATTGATGGAAGCACATGCAGAGGTGACCTTCCTCCAAAACTTGTAACTTGCTCTTGGCTAGCATCTTCTAGAGCAGTAGAGACCAAAGAGGAAGCAGCTGTGTGTCTGACAATCCATCATTACGAACAGAAGAATCCAAACAACGAATCTCACTTTCAAGATCGCCCACATCATGGATATCAGATGAAGTAGGTAGATCAATCTTCTCAATTCCAGGAAAAACAATGTTTGAAGCAACTAGTAAATCAGTAGCCAACAGAGCATTTTCAGCTTCATGAGCCATTCCAGCATGTGCAACAGCATTATTAAGGCCAGCTACAACATCAACTTCTTCCTCCACTTCTGTTTTCTGTATCTTCAACAAAATAGACATGTTCCACCGAAAACAAACAGGGATGCACAAATGATAAAGGCAAAATTAAAGAGGAGAAAGAAATCTTTGTCAACATGACTAACCCACAGCAAATTTTAATCAAGCATTTGTTTATAGGACCATCTTTGGTATGGTCAAGAACAAATTAAAGCCACAGAAAACAAATTAAAGGCCCAGAAATCCATCAAAAGTAAATAGACATCCACTACAAACCTAGTTGCAATTTTACAAAATCGTATTTGTGACATGATTTGTATGCATTAGTCGTTGGGGTTGGTAATGTGTATAACATCTGCTGAAAGGAAAAAATCATACCAGTATTTTATTGGGAACTGATTGCTCGGAGTTTAGCAGTGAGGCTAATGGCAAGAAAATACACAAAAGTGAAACAACCTCAGCTAAAATAATGGTGGATAATTGGCTTGAGTGTCACTTCCAACTATGCACATGTTCTCCAGCAATTCATCACCACCATCAGAGGGGGGATGAGTGCAACGAAGGTTATGCATATCAGCCATCACTACCTCAGCCAGCAAGTCAGCATAAATGCTTGAAATAAGAATCCCCAAAGATCCCACAGCTTTTTCTCCTTAAGCAACCAAGGCACCAAACATGGCAACAAGTTGCTGGACTGGTCCAGTATCAACATCTCCCTTACTTGTGGTGGGTTGAGTTGAAGAAATGTCACACTGAGACATAGTAGAATTCCTATTTATCTCTTTTGTTGACTCTTCTGAGACACTAAGCATTGACCTGACACATTTGCCGAACACATCATCATTTTCAGCCCAATCACTACTGTCCTCTATTCCAGATCTTTTCCTCCCCACATTGCTACCAACAGCATTACATGCTTTAACCAAGGGTTTTTCTTCTTGTAATTTCTTAAACCTATTACTAAAAAGTCCAATACATATGCATATATGCCCATGTGCTAATAAACAATTGCACAAGCCAGCACATCCCTATGCCAATAAATCATAGAATACATGAAACAACATTGTAGATACCTTAATAACTGAAGAATCATCTTTTTCCTCTGCCATGCTTCTATTAATTTTATGAACCTGGTTGAGAGCTAGCTCCGTCAGTCCTCCAGCTTTAATCTCTCTCAAGGCACCAAGTAAACAATCCCTCCACCGTATAAACCCAAAACAACATACATATCAAAAGTGAGCATGGTACTCAACTTTTGTGTTCAGTGGATGCTAAGTAATATAAGTGCAATTATCTAAGAAAATAAAGATAATGCTAAGTAAGCAAGTACAGAATAAGTAATGGTACCATACTAGAAAACATGCTAAGTGCTTAAAACCAGTATACTAAACTCAACAAACATCTTTCAAATCATTGATTAAAAAAAGGCACAAGCCAAATAGTTTAACGGACCCATTCGCTATTTCCAACATTAAATCCACTACTCATTCAACTCTCACGATCCCTAAAGTACTTAGTAACTTATGTTTAAGGTACATGGAAAACAAGTATCATATAAATCCTCATTGATTAAGTAAAATGTTCAAGAAACACCAAAGAGAAAGGGAGATGCAACCTTAGGAATGGATAAGAGTCTAAAAGAGCATGTTTAGTATAAAATAAATACCGGTGCAGTACTTGGTTGTGTACATTTCAAGAACGAGATTAAGGCATTTTTCAAAGCATGGTGTGCTCCATAGACATGAACCCCTTTGATAACAAAGCTTGGGGGATCCAAACTAAGCAAAACTGGTAGAATTCATCTGTAATAAACAGGCCGTATCTTTGCAATTGCTGAAAGATTGATATCAAAGACAAAACAAAATGAAAACAATGGAAACACTAGAAAGTAAAAACAGCAATGTAATCAAAAGTGAAAACCACAATTTGAAATGAGGTCAATGTCTTAAATTAAGTACAGTAAGAAAAACTGGATTTTTAAAGATTCATGTTCAAGGGTAATAGCACACCAAGAATACTTTTTCCACACAGAACTTCTGATGGAAAATTTTAAATTCTCTTCATTATACAAGTATTTTGAAAATTATAACAATTGTACATAGATATCATTTCCTGGTTATTCACGTCAAAATTAAAGATAGAGATTTCATATATCCTGATTAACTGAATGCCAGGAAATACGTTACAGTTGAAAATGAAATGAGCAAACATCTTACCTGTTAATAAGCACAACAATCACCGAGCTGGTGAGAGATTTTACTGTTGGAAATCTAAGATGATCAAGCAACAAAACCAAGCACTGGCTAGCTTCAATCGACAAATCCCCAACATTGAGTAAAGGATGGCCCCCATGAAGCCAAGTTATGTTAAATTCTATGGGGGTTCCTACAAAGTAAATTGAATAGGACATATAAAAGATACTAACTGCTAGTTCAATAACATATTAAAACAATAACATGACAGTCTTTCCTCAAGCCTTCTAACCTTCATGAGAAAATCTAAGTAAATTACCTTCACCAGGAGGGGGCCCAGGAGAGCCATTAGGAATTTAGGATTAGGAGAATAAAGAAGAATAACTGCTTCAACAAACTTCAGTGACACCGATCTTATCCCACCACTTCCTGGCTGATTATATTTTACACTATACCTGGAAAGCTATAGAGTATATCTTCTCCTTTAACTTTAACATCCATGACCAGGATGATTTACGACTACTGTCCAATTTGCTGGAGAATATACCCTGAAATAAACATAAAGAGAATGCAAACTTGTAAAGGGAACAACAGAAAGTTAGTAAGCTGCAAATAGCCTACTGCCAATGAGAGGTCAATATAGAGTTTAAATAATGTGGAAACTCCATAAACTAACATTAATTAACACAATATAACAGCAATGGACAAAACTATAACAGTTTTTCTTATAAATAATTTTATCACTAAATAGCTATTATTCACAGATTAAGATTATACAAAAGTAAATTAAAAATATAAATCAAACTCAGACAGTTGAAATTATGAATTAGAAAGTAAAAAATTACCTGAATTGAAATTTTTTCGAGAGTAGGACGAAACAAATCAATGCTGCAAGCAATAGATTGTCGAGCAGCAGCAGTTGTAGCATCTTCCAAAACAGTTAACCAGAAACGGTGCAATTTCTAGTACGAATTCGAGATGCTTCACTCCAATTTCACCAATAATCCCACATTTAATTTAAAAAGAAAACAAATATAATTTAAATTTATAATAAGCAATAAAACAGCTAAAATAACGCGGATTGATGTAGGGATTTTATTTTGAGGTGCGTACTCAGTAGCAAGATTGCGAACCGGACCAGACGGGTCAGAGTTGTTGATGGTATCTTTTGTGTCTTAGCTGGAGGGTGCTGGTGTGAGGTTATTGGAGGTTGTATGGTTTGAACCTGCATCTAGAAAACACAATCAGAAACACCGGAATTGTTCCTCCAAAATGCACTTCAACACTCAAGTCAGTAAAGTGTCTAAGAAAAGGTACGAAAAGAAGAAAAATATGTGAGGGAAGCTACATTGAAGGAAAATTACTTAAATGTGAAATATGTGCATTGTTACTTTATATATGAGATAATGGACAATGATTTGATTGAAATAATTAATGAAAAATATATTAAAAGTTTGAAAAAAGTTCACGATTGCACAAATTGCATTTTTCAAGCAAATTAAAGTTTAAATGTTGAATTCTGATATAATACCTTGATGGGACATAACTGGGGGCGCTGGGCGAATCCTTCGCAAGAATCGAGCCATTTCTTTGGGTATTAAGGACGTGACAACTTGAACGTACAATATCTGGACCATCCAGAGGATTGACCGTATTGATCAAGGATTAATGGAGTAAATAGGCGTAACAAGAATAAAGGTCAAAGAGACGAGGAAGGAACTCGGGCAGAGCAGCAACGTCTTCCTCCAACAAATCTTGCTTCAATTGACAACAAAGGGTGAGCTTCGAAGCTAAGTCAATAGCTAGGTTCACTGAGTTGAATAAACTCGCGAGCTTTTCCCTCGAAACTGGATTCACGATGCGAGCTTTTAGTTTTATTTCATGAAGGCGATTTCCTTTTTTTTTTCTTTTTTTGTTTTTTTTTTTGGTTGCCGAATTGAGAGGAGAGTCGGTTCTTTACTAAATTTTATCGCTTTTTCTAGTTGATCACCTTTTAACGGTAAATATTTTACACCTTAACAAAAAAATTTTGTGGATCAATTTCAGAATAAAACAAACCCCAAGGGGCGAATTAAAAAAAAATTCTCACGGCAGCCCAAATAATAAACGATTGAGAAAAACGTGGAGGGAACAAAGACAATTATTTTCAGGATAAGAAAAATATGGCAATTCAACTGAACCACTTCCAAGCATCAACGCTGAAGCACGAGAAGGAACCGAAGCCACCTTTCTTCACTTACTCAAAAACTAGAATCTTTAGGGTCAGTACTGCAGCGTCAAGTAATGCCCAGCAGCTAATACAGTCGGGTGAGGTCAAGCCTATACTGCCTAAGGACGCAACCATGGCCATGAATTCCGAGGGGTTCAAGTTACTCGACATTAGACCTGAATGGGAGAGAGAAAAAGCATACGTTAAAGGGTCACTTCATGTGCCACTCTTTGTCAAGGACATGGACAATAGTCCCATTACTCTTTTGAAGAAATGGGTGCATTTTGGCTACATTGGCCTGTGGACTGGCCAAAACTTTACTATGATTAATCCTAATTTCATCCAGGAGGTCGAAGCTGTTGTTCCTGACAAGCATGCTAAGTTGCTTGTAGCTTGTGGAGAAGGACTAAGGTAAAGATTTCATGCCAGCCATTGCCGTTAATTAGTTGGTTATGGTGTGACTGATCTTATATATGCTTCCTATCATGACTACCTTTTTATTTATTTCGCTTTTGGGTGATAATATTGATGTGTCCTTAGGTCCATGATGGCAACTTTGAAGTTATATGAGAGTGGATACAAGAACTTGGGGTGGTTGGCTGGAGGATTTAATCGTTCTGTAGATGCTGATTTCCCAGAAGTGGAAGGGCCTCAAAAGTTGCAGTACGCTACAATTGGGGGTGTCTCATACTACTTTTTCCAATTGCTCCTCCTCACGCAAGCCGTGGGCAAGGAGTAATTAAGGAGCTAGAGTCATTTCTGGGCAGGTTATTACTAATTGTAAACCAGTTTCAATTTTGGCTAATCAGCAAACTAGCTGATACTGCACAAGTTTCTGTTGGTTACAATGCAATATGTTAGCTTCTGAGTTCTGAGTTCTTTTTATTGAATCCATTTTCCTTTTATTGCCAACCTATCTCAATTAGGCAAAATATACAGTGCACGACTACCAATTTTGAGTATGTAATTATCAATTTTGGAATAATCTCGTTTCTGTAGGAAATACCGTTTACTCATTTTGCCCTTCATGGATGTAAGCTGTCGTAAACTAGAAAAAAAAATGTAAAATTCCTTCCAATTTATTGTGAAGAAAAAGTGATTTCACTCAAGTCTATAATGTCTTATGCACTAGTCTTGTAGTAGTTATCAGGGCTTCCTACGGGAAAATCCAAAGGGCTACCAGCAACAAAGAGAACTATTCAATATTTCAGTCATTATCTAATGTTTCCCAAGAACTAGTCCATATTTCAGTCATCATCTAATGTTCTCGGGCTAGATGGCCAAGAACTGGGACATCTAATCAGCAGATAGAATGGCATACATGCAAATTGCCAAATGAAGCTGAAGATGAAACAAAAAACTTTTGATAACAGGCAAAGCCTCTTAAATCATAGACCAAAACCACCCGAAAATGCAGGTAAAGTTTCTGTAGAGCCTAATCAATGAAAAATAACATTAGTATAGTTGCAGAATGCAGAGACAAGCTGTTTAAATCCTACCAATCTTAGAAATCAAATTTTAGATAAAGAAACAGCAGAGTTGTGAGAAA
This sequence comes from Durio zibethinus, assembly GCF_047325235.1. Lineage (NCBI taxonomy): Eukaryota > Viridiplantae > Streptophyta > Magnoliopsida > Malvales > Malvaceae > Durio > Durio zibethinus. The sequence goes on along the minus strand of NC_143162.1, from coordinate 9,219,323 downwards.
TATCCATCATTTAGTGAACATCTATTACTTACAATTAAAACTGTTCCCTTATTATATTAAGGACAAATCATTTTCATCTTAAAGAGGTAATTTTGGAATTGGATTTCTGATGCTAATTCCCATTTTTTATTACTTCATTCTTTTTTTTTTTAACGTACTAGAAAACGAAACTCACATTGCGTTGCGGGAACTATTAAGAAATTTTAAATATGTATCTAATCTCTCATAATTTAATGATCAAAACATAATTATCAAATAGAAGAGTTTATACAATGCAATATTAAGCTATTAAACATAAAGAGCTAAATTCAAAATTTAAAATAACTGAAAACAAAATATATAAATTCCAACTCAAAACTTCATATAATATATTGTCAAGCAAAGTAAGCCCAAATTATTTGGATTCTTCACAACCTAAAGATCATCAAGGTGATGAAATAAATGTGATAAAATCATTACAAATCGTTTAACTCCATCCACCAGATTATATATATTTACATACAATGGTTATTGGCATTCCTTAATAAAGTTACCAAAAGCTTATGAAATAGAACCCAAGAATATTGATTATAGATTTTCAAAAACAATGACATAATTCACATATATATATATATATATAAAGTTCCTTAATTTATATGTGTTTCAAAAAAATACGACTTTACTCATTTATCTTATATTGGCGAGTTGATGAGTGGTTGCTTGCCCATTCTTCTCATATTCTTTTCACCCAACCGTTACCACTCATTCTGTAACATTGAAATCAAAGTAAATACGAAACCAAGTTTGAATTAATCTTATAACATCATGTAAATAAGGCGTGGCCATAGCCACAACAAATGAAGAGATAATGAGATAAATGTGAAGCTAAATAAGAGTAGATGTTGCCACATAGAATTCCACCTACAAAAACTAAAAGCAAAAAATATATATACATAGCAAAAACTTGTAACTACAAAAAGGATTACACCTATGCTAATGATTCCATTTAAAACAATTTTAACGACACATATTTCTTAGATTGAATTATTCCTCAAACTCATACAATCAACCCATAAATCATACACTATCAAAATTTTGTTTGTCACCGACAGAATACTGATAAAATTTTAAAAAAAAAACCACTTTTTCCGACGAATTGTTAATGGAATTAAATCCGTCGCTAAAAGTTTGGTTCGAATTGCCATCAATTTTGCTGATTGATTTTTCCATTGCTAAAAGTTATCAACAGATTTTCTAACGAAAAAATCTGTTGGTAAAAAAATAAAAAAATAAAAAGAAATTTTAACATTACTGACGAAAATTCTGTATCTAAAATCGTCTATAAAAATATTTTTAAAAAATTAATATTACCGACAAAATTTTGGTTAGTAAAACGGTTACTAAAATCAAAAAATTTTCAAATCGCCCCCGGTTGGGCAACGCAATTTTTCCCCCAATTTCTTTCCTAAATCCCTAATTCCCATTCCCCTTCCCTCTCTCCCCGCCACCTTGCCGTCCTCTCCCGCCATCCAAGTGAGCCGACTGACGTCAGTGTCGCCCCTCCCTCTTTGAATTCAACATCTTTGAAAAGCACTGATTTCATGAATCCATCTTTTAATCTTGACTAACGTTTTTTTTACTCTGTAATGGATAGGCTGAACATCTTTTTCTTGACTCTTATGGAAATTTAAAGGCTTCTGACTTTGGATTGAATGCATTGCCTCAGCAAGTAAGCATATTGACTTCTATTTAGGTTCTATACAGCAAAGAGTATTCACTTAAAATTTTTATCTCTCTCATAATATGTTCATACCCATGAACAACGGGTTAGACTTCTCCATACAACATGTGGAACTCCAAATTATGTTGCACCAACGGTACATTCATTCAAGCAATTTAAGGATTATGCTACAAAATTGTCTTATTGTTTACCACGCTTTGCCATTGTGTTTGACTTCAAGATATAATTGATTTTGCTTACGACTTTGGTCAAATTAGTTATTGTCTGTACCAGCCTCTTGCATTTTGAACTGCTGGAAATTTGAAATTGCTTGCATTAATTTTTTTTCTCTAAAGTAGGATTCCGTATGTCAATTCCACTAAAGAATATAAAAAAGTTCCAAATCAAATTTTAACACAATTAGCACTAGACAAGCAAAGCCCAATTTGCTAAGTCCTATATGTCGCCTTAGATTTGATACAAAAGTCTTCTTACATGGGAGTCTACAGTTATTTTAACTACTGATCTTTAACTTTGCTGCGTTTGCTCTGTTTCTCCAACAAATAATGATCCATTCATTGGATTTAATGTACCTTTTTATCAATTATTACAAGTATTGAGGAAATAAATACATATTAATCAATGTTACGATTGCAAAGAAACTAATAAGATGCCTAAAATACCGTATCATTAGTTAGTGATACTTGCTAGGAATTATTTCTCTTTGGTTAAGGGAGGGAAAGGGCTAAGATGCCAAAGGTACTAGGGATGTTACAGCTGAATTAAAATTGAATAATGGCAAATCATGGCTGTAGTTTTTTAATATCTTCATCATAATTTTTTTAAAATCTTTAGCATTGATAGTTTTTGGCCTTTCCGTTTTTCATCGTGGTAGTTTACTACTTTCTGTATTTCTTAATAACTTAAAAGCTAGTCTTGATTGTAAATTGTAAGCATGTGGTGCTTAAATATGCATCAGTACTTTTAAAGACGTGCATGTTTAAGGTTTTGTTATGTAGTTGAATTTCTCATGGTAAATCATTAGCCATCAGGTGTTCAGCAGCCTGGGTTATGATGCTGCAACTGCTGATGTGTGGTCATATGGAGTCATTCTCTTTGTTATACTGGCTGGGTATCTCTCATTTGATCAGATAGACCTTCCAACGTTGTATAAAAAGGTTAGACACCATTTTTTTTGCATGTTTGACAATTAATGCATTATTAATTTGCAACATGCTTATTCTTATGAGTGAACAATTCTGCCAACATTTGTGGGCACTGGCTACTATTAAGCTATTTGTGTACGGTTATGTTGCAATGCTCTTGTATCTTTTCCCTCCATTCTTTCGAGTTGTAATGAATGCTTGCCATCTTATTCAATGCCTAAGGGTGTTACCTTCGAGTCTATATATTCTTTTAGTTGACTCACCAACAACTACATGGATATTATAGTCCTTTCATTGATTCTTTTGGTAATATGCATCCAAGATTGCTTTACTATATTTGTGGTGTATATTGCCTCTATTACACCCTCTAGTTATAGAAAGGAAGGTTAGCGTCTGCCTCACTTATTCTGAAGAGTCTGCAATTTGTGAAAAGTTGGACCCAATCAAACGGTGCTCGGCTTTGCTGTTGAGTTTTACTAATATGATCCTGATTAAACTTGTGTCACCTTTATTAAACATGGATATTGTTCTGATGAAGTGGTGATGGTTTATCATATTTGTGTTTCAGTGTTTAGTGCACTCTCTATATGATTATAACAAACTCTGATATAACTCAATTTAGCCTTTATATGCTTCATCTTAGAATAAATAAAGTATAACTCTTACAATAGAACAGCAATCCAATATAACTCTTTTTGGCATTTTTTTTATAGGTCTACCTTTGTCTTAAAGTTTTTTTAAGACATAGGAAAATGGTTAGAAGCTTTGGTGGAAAAGCAGTGTATGGTTCTCTGTCATACATTCTTACGTTAGTTGTATGAAGCCATTTTTATTTTTAATTTTTGGTTGGTTGCTTGGAAGTTTTTAAGTCAAATTGAAACTCTGGCTATCCTAAATATTAGCAATTTCATATGTTGAAATGATGGACAAATTTGTGCATGTATTGGTGTCAAACTTATTTACCTGAGCTTAATTGGTCTTGGTTTCATCAACCTATATGGAGCATTCTTGGGGGAAAAGGGGAATAATTAATGTTGTTATGTGTTTTTACTTGAAATTTTAAAAGTTTCTGAAGTTTTCACGCAGGTTTCCTTTCCTCATTGACCCAAGTTCTGGAATATCAATGTATGGAAATGGTATATGGTGAAGCTTCTTCTGACCTGGATGTTTGCAACATTAACTGCTATTAATTTCTTCTGCAATGATTTCCTGTTCTATTCAAATCTGGCTAGTAAATAATTACTTGTTTGATAATGAATTGAGCATGATAATTATAAGTTATGGATGAGAATGACTTTAAATATTTATGTATATGTAATATCATATTATATAGTACTATATAATAAATATTTTGGTCTCTGCCACATTTGTAGTCAAGCTATTAGAAACTTGCCAAATGTGGACCCACCATCTATCAAGGTTTTACCGGACAATTTTGTTTGCTCACCTCTTATCTTATGAATTTGATAACCTAGTTAGTCAACATAACTTTGTGTTTGTGCTATTCTTGTTTTATCTGGCCCAAGCTATTCTATAGTCATATAGATTATTAGTGCAATACTGCAATACATGTTTAATACTAACAATGAAACTCTTGATATCAATGAAGTTTTGGAGAACATTTAGCCTTTCTATAAGTCATCATCCCTATTTTAAAATGTGCCATCTGTTGGAGTAAGAAAACATATACTATCTTTTATGGAGTCTTTTCATAACTTAATGTCTTCTATGATAACTAATGTTGGATGATATCCACTTTGTTAGCTGTTGGAACCATTCTTCTTTATTTTGTTGTGTTAATAATATTTTTGATTGCTTATTAAATTCTCATGCATCTACAGTCTTTAAAGAAAGAAGCAGACCAATTAAAAGCTAATCTCCTAAAGACTGAGGCTGTCACTAAGCTTGCTAAGAAAAAATATCATGAAGAAACTGAAATGTTAGACAAATTGCTTGCGTGTATTACTAAATGTTTGTACAAAATTTGTAACATATATGTATTTTTTGTATTTTTATTTAATAGAATTCATAAACAATTTTGTAAAATATTTTAAATTCTTTTATAAATAAAATGGAATATTTTGTTTATTTATATTTTTATTTATGTCTATTAAGTATTCATGTAATTACTTTAAAAATAAATTTAAAAACTAAAACAAAATGATAAAAAAATATAAATATAATTTATTAAATATAATTGAAAAATAAATATTACCGATGAATTATCGAAAAAAAAATCCATCAATAATTACTAACAGATTTTGTTCATTACTGATTTTGCTAACATCGATGAAAAATTTTTGTCAATAATATCAACAAAAAATTAACTTTTACCAATAAAATTTTGTATCGGTAAAAGATATTTTTCTAGTAGTAATATCTAAAAGCCAAGTTACCAACCATTAATTATAAGATTCATGAACACCTCTTATAAGTGAGAGAAAACATTCATAGTAATAATAAAAAAAGTCAAGTGTTAAAAATTTAAGATTTCTACTCAAGTTCAGCTTTATAAAAAAATAGAAAGATCAAATTCAGCTATGATGCAAATTTCATACAGATGATCAAATGATAAAATCTAAAAGAAAAAGGCAATAACCAAATTTTCACAATGGTCAAATTCCCATAAAAAAAAAGTTGATTTAATATTTTATCAAAACATCTAATATTTTTGAATTTTTTGCAAAAATACTCATGTATTTAGAGGAATGGAACAAAATGTACGATAGGGATTAACCTGATTCTTAACCTTTCAACAACTTCATATTGTTTATCATACTCATCAAATACCTATGACAAAAAAAAAAATCCAACTGTCAAGCATACTTCAACTTTCTTGAATAGGTGTTTATTCTAAAATAAATGGCATTTTTTTAAATGGATAAAGCCAAATTAACATTATTTTCATTTCAAATAAAATTTACTGCTGTCTCTTTTAATTTAGAAAGACTTTTTTCTATCTCTTGGACTATAAGTACAACTAAATTAGATTATTTTAAAAGCTGAAATTCTATCTTAATTTCTTTGTTGGTAAACAACAGCTTTCAACTTGAATATATGACATAAGTATAGATTGTATAAGCAATCAACATGCTTTAGTTTTTAGATAATTTAAAGGTTGCACAAATCTAACACATATAATATATATCCTCAACCGATGCAAAGATATTTAAAGCAACCTTAAACAACAATCACTATTAAAGAGTTTTGGACATAAATTATCGAAATATTTCATTTATTTCCTAACCCAAATCTTGATCTTTATTCATATCATTAATATGATCGCATACAGATAGAGATGATTTCAGGTGTGATGCAACACAATTGAGATGATTTCTTGATTGTTTTTTCTTCGAAATTATTTATGAATTGATCATCTTTATATATATGCCAAGATCATTGCTGGTAGTATTTAAATCATAGCGGAAACACTTTGACAAATTGAGGTAACATGCCCCATATGAAAGCCTTAAAGCTTTGGTGATTATATTATAATAGCTAATTAAACCTTTAAATCTTTCTTGTTTCTGCTATTTCTTTTTGCATCTTTTTTTCTATTCTACATCATTCAATATTTAAACTAACACATTTTTTATTTTGCTCCGGCATCCGCAGGCTTAAAACCTATTTTAGACATAAAAATTCACCCCACCGTATGAAATGACTAGACTTGACACGGATAATCTGGAAAAAGTGACCAAATGATTCCTGCAAAGACGATCAGACATCTCAACAATTAGTTCAATGGTTCAAAAGAGCGTCGTAGTCTTAAACATTAGTTAAAATATTTCGATTATATATCTGATTTATAAAATGTTTATATTTGATATTATCTTAACAAATTAATCGATTTGCACGCTATTGATAAATAATATCAAATAATATTATCACAACTCTTACCACTCGAAGAATCCGAAACTGAAACCGTCAATTACTACAACCTTGTCACTACTGCCTGCTAATGAATTATCAATGCTGATGCTTTCAAGAAATGTATAAAGCATTGGAAAGCAAGAAGAAAGCTAACAACAAAATCCAATATACTCAGTAATTTGAATGAATTAATAAATGACTTCATATTTACTCTCGAAGCACGTTATTATCGTATCATTTATTTCAAAATCCAGTAATATCAAATTGCTTTGCGCTATGAATCGCTCCTCCCGAACTACTTGAAAATTGAAACAAAAGAATTGACAGCTTACGTCAAATACATCAACAACTTACTATAATCAAAACGATGCAGTCGCCAAACTATGTCGAAAATTGGAAATTATAGTAGAAAACAAAGCCATGAATGCTAAAACAATACCAAAAGAACAGGAAAGCCAAGATCCTTTCAACAACTCATCAATTTAGCGGCCAGCTTTTCTTCTTACCTACTTTTAGGGCATGGGGTTCACAAAATTTTGAATTTAAGGAGAAAATATGAATTTTGAAAAAATATAATACTCGAGATTTTTTTTTATTTTTAGAGTGCTTTATATTCAAATTCACTTATTTAGTTCAAGAGAATTCACATATATTAATTTTTGAATAATTATCATAATCTTTTTAATATATATAATGACAATTTTTTATTAGATTTTATTAATAATAAATACCCAAATGATAAATGATACCTTTAACAATAAAAAAAATAAATATTTTATTTGATTGTTGTTTTTATTTATAAAATATCATCAATAAAAAAATATTAAAAATTATTTAATACATTTCTAATTGAAAAATACCCTAAATAATCTTTTTTATTTTTTTAAAAAAGAATTATTTAAAATATTTTTTATTCAAAAGCTCCTTAAATAAACTCATTTAAAAAATATGAGAAAATTTTTTAAGGCATTTTTATCCAAAAATATTTTAAATAATCTCTATTTTTTTTTAAATGGATTATTTAAGATATTTTTTAAATGCTTTAAATAATACTTTTTAATTTTTTGAAAGATATTATTTAAAGTGTTTTTGATCAAAAATGTCAAAAATACATTAAATAATCTTCAATTTTTTTTTTAATTATTTAAGACGTTTTTTACCAAAAAAGAGTCAAAACACATTCAATAATCACTAATATTTTTGTAAAATGAATTATTTAAGGCATTTTTTTGTCAAAAATGCCTTAAATAATACCCTTCAATTTTTTAAAAGATATTAGGTATTTTTTACCAAAAATGTCTTAAATGATTTCTAATTTTTTTAAGGGGATTATCTAAAGTATTTTTGATAAAAAAAATAAACCTTAAATAATAACCTTCACTTTTTTTTTACTATATTATTTAAGATTTTTTTTACTAAAATTATCTTAAATAATCATTTTCATTACTTATAAGATTTAAAAGATAACATATAAAAAACTAGAATAATTCAATCGATTAAAGTATATAGTTATGAACCATAAGGTTGTAAGTTCGATCTCTCTTTTTAACACTTTAATTTTTTTAAGAAGATTATTTAAAGTATTTTTTATCAAAATGCCTTAAATAATACCTTTTCATTTTTTGGACTGTATTATTTAAAACGTTTTTTACTAAAAGCACCTTAGATAATCTCTTTCATTACTTATAAGATTTAAGAGATAAAATATAAAAAAAATTAGAATAACCCAATTAGTTAGAACATATGACTATTAACTATAACGTCGTAGATTTGACCCATTTTTTTAGGGTTTATTTTTAAAGATTACTTTTTTTTTTGGATTATTTAAAGCTTTTTTTCCCAAGAAAACACCATAAATCATGCTAATTAATTTTTTTAGGAGATTGTTTAAGGCGTTTTTACGCCAAACGCCAATTTTTTTTATTATTTAAGGCTTTTATGATCAAAAAATATATTAAATAATGCTGATCAATTTTTTAAGAGATTATTTAAGATGTTTTTCATGCCAAACACCATTAATTGCAATATAAAAAGTTTTCTTTTAGCAATAGAAATTTACAACTGATTTACAATCACTTTCAAATATATTTTTTAAAATAGTAATGACTATTTTATAATTTTTTATTTAGGTCAAATTTGAAAATAACGTAATTTTTTTCCCAAAATCCTAAAATAACATAAGAAGAGATGAGTTTTTTATTTCTAAGGCTTTAAGTACTATTAGTAATATGTCACTTTCCCTCATATTAACTTGAACTAAACGTTGAAATCAAATATACAATAATAAAATTTTAGAAGAAGATGCATAAATTCCTCTCATCCAAATGCCCTTTTAATATTTACATAAAGCATCATCGTTTATATCACCAAAAGAAGAACAAAGCAGTCAAACCCCTTTCACAGCCAATATCCAAATCTATGTCCCAATTCAGAAATTTGACATGCAAAAAACCCATAAAACTAGAGCATAAAATTCACTGCTAGACAAAATTATTCAAGCAAAACATCATATATAATCAAAGTTTCATGCTGTAATGCTAAAGAAACAGTGAAATTTCTCACCTCCACTTAGCCCGAAAAACTTGAAACATACTAATCAGACCGAGCCGCGAACCTTTCAACCTTCTTATCATTCAAATTAAGACCAACCATAGCCTCACCAAGCCCACAGCTAACATCAGCAAGCACGTCCGGATCACTATAATGAGTGACGGCCTGAACAATCGCCCGCGCACGTCTAGCCGGGTCACCACTCTTAAAAACCCCAGACCCCACAAACACTCCATCACAGCCCAACTGCATCATCAACGCCGCATCCGCCGGCGTCGCCACTCCTCCCGCGGCAAAGTGCACCACTGGCAACCTCCCCAGCTGCTTCGTCTGCATAACCAAATCGTAGGGAGACTGAATTTTCTTAGCGAAGCTGAAAACCTCATCATCATCCATGTTCCTAAGAACCCTAATATCTCCCATCACGGACCTCACGTGCCTAACGGCTTCAATAATGTTCCCGGTCCCAGCTTCACCTTTGGTTCGAATCATAGCAGCTCCTTCTCGGATCCTCCGAAGCGCTTCCCCCAAATTCCGACACCCGCAAACGAAAGGAATCCGAAAATTATGTTTGTTAATATGGTTTTCTTCGTCGGCAAGGGTTAGAACTTCGCTCTCGTCAACATAATCGATGCCAATGGCTTCAAGGATTTGGGCCTCAACGAAATGACCAATACGGGCCTTAGCCATGACGGGGATAGTAACGGCTTGCTTAATTTCTTTTATGAGTTGTGGGTCACTCATTCGAGCCACGCCACCTTGGGCTCGGATATCAGCGGGGACTCGTTCGAGAGCCATGACGGCGCAGGCTCCGGCTTCTTCAGCGATGCGAGCTTGTTCAGGGGTGACCACGTCCATTATGACCCCACCTCGGAGCATTTGCGCTAGCCCGACTTTCACTGAGAAAGGGGATTTGTGGGTTTCAGTTATTGCCCCGTTCCCATAAACTGCAACCACCCCAGTTCCTGCCATAGAAACAAAAAAAAAAGCTACAGAGGAATAAAGGGAGAGACTTGTTTGCTTTTTAGAGTTGAAAAATGCAAATGAGAGAGAAATTATGAAGATATTGAAGGGGGCGGTGGGAGAGAAGAGGTGTAGCAGAGAAGGTGGCGAGAGTTAGGTTTAAGTAGAGCAAGTGCTTTGAATGGTTCCTGCTCGGAGGTGAGCAGTGTTGAGGTGTGGCATATTCCACTTGCACTCCTCGTCATTTAACTGTTGTCGCTTATCGGACGGTGATGAAAGAGGTTTCAAGGAATTTAAAAGGAGATTTAGGTATTTTATATAATAGGATTGAAGGAACGAAATTTTGGCACGCTCAACCTCCGTAAAGGTTACTTATGCACACGTGGAAAGCAAGAATTCCATTCATTTGTTGAACAGAGGAGACTAGTCTTTTCCCCACCTTCGATTGTTCTTTCCTATCTTTCTTTCTCTTCTCCAAAATGGAATTTTTTAATCGTGTGGAGAATGTGATTGGATTTGTGGAGTATTTTATATAAATTACTCAACTTTAGTTCCATGAATGATGACTATGTTAGACTAATTTTTTTGTTTTTTATTTTATTAACACTAAATTTATTACTTTATTTGAGACCATGGATTAAGGATAGTTTGGATTTCATTGCATCAAATCATTTTTTTGGGTTAATTGTATCCTAAAATGTATTTGAATTACTATCTTAGATGCAGTTAATTATAATTATCTTTTATTGAAATTGAAAAATAAGAATCAAATTAATTAAATCTTTGGATATTTGATTACCATATTTAACTTTATCATATATTATTATATTTATATCCAAATATGTATCAACAATATTCTTTTTATTTTATTTTTATAATATTTAATTTAATTTTTTTTAATTTTATTAAAATCAATCTTACTGTACACCATCCAAATGAATGCTTAAAAAACCGATGGCCCAAAAATCATAACATTTTTTTTTGTTTATTTGTTCTTTTTTTTTTTTTTTTTTTTTTTTCTAAACATAGGTAGAGATGATAGAACGACATTAAGAGGCTGGGAGGGAGGCAGTAAAGGCTGCCGCTCATTTCCAATCCATGGCAAATGTTATTTTCATCCCACGTTTCAGAAAAAGGCGAGGAAAGCGTATTCAACTTGACTTCTTCAAGCGTCAAACACTTGTTCTTTTGACCACCTTCCAGCTCCACAATCCCCTTTCTCCCTGCAAGACCAAACAAATCTTTGTTCTCTCCTCTGCCATTTCTTCATTTACCTTGCTCGATTGTTTGGTGAAATGAAATAGAGAGAAAAAGACAGATATTTTATGGAATAAAAAAAGAATTTTCACTATTAATTTTATTAATTTTACCGTATTTTTAAAAAATATATCAATTCTATTACTCTTAATTTTATTATTAATTTTTACTAATCTTTACTTATAATTTTATTAATTGTATGATTTTTTTAATTATTTTAATTGGATAATTTATAACAAAAGAAATTCATAAATAATTATTTTAATAAATATCAATAAAGGGATAAATAATACAATAACTTGTATTTGTTAAATTTTGATTCATTCAAATTTGATATGTAAGCTTTTTTATTTGAAATCAATCAAGGTTTTTTTTTCAAAAGTTAAGATCACGTCGAAAGTGAATTTATAATATTTCATCTTATCTTAATTATATATATTAAATTATATTTTTATTATTTATTTAATTTATTCATATATATATGTTTCTATTAATAAAAAATTAATTAATATCTTAATTAAATAAAAATATTATATTTATACATAATTAATATGTAATTCATTCGTTATATAAATTTGATTCATTCTTATTTTTATTTAATTTTTATTAAGGTTTGACATGCTACTTTTTTTTTTCTTTTTTTGGGTTTTTTATTTTTAATTTAAATAAATTTTGTGAAAAAATTATGTAGCCATCCACATGGCATCCCGGTTTATTTTTGTATTTAAATAATTTTTGAAACAAAATGAGCCATAGATAAGAATAACAAAACAATTTATCTCTTATAAGTCCGTGTTTAATTAAGATGTCTACATAATATCTCAATAAATTTTTTTTCTTTTTTGGTATTTTGTATTTTTTATTGAAGTAATTTTGTGAATAAAAAACTTAATAAAGGTGTTGACTAAAGGTGTAATCAATCAAGTTTAAGTTAATACATTATTAAACTCGAGTTTGACTCAAGATTCGAGATTTGAAACTCGACTCAAACTCAATCAATTTTTATTTTTTAGCTCGAACTCAATTCAACATAAAAATCGAATTACTTAAACTCACTTGGTTATACTCGATCAATATATAAAAATAAGTTTGATTCTTATATTCAATAAAATCTTAATTATTTATACTCAAACTCGAGTTTAAAATATTTTATTAATTAAAATAAAAATTATATATATTAAAATACAAAATCTTAATTAAGCTCGTAAGTTACTTGAATCAGATATAAAAATATTCAAACTCAATTCAATCATAATCAAACTGAATTTAAATTTTATTTAAATCAAACTCGAATAACTTATAAATACTAATATATTATTTATACTTTTAGTGTTTACGTCGCATCTCATTTGACCTCGATCATTGGATTTTTATCCTATTTTATTTTTGTTATATTTTTTAATTACATAAATTTTATAATAAAATATATTAATTAATAAAAATATTAAAATAATTAATATTTAATAAATTTTAATCCATCTTAATTTAATAAAATATTATTTTTTAAATTAAAATTGACCGGAGACAAGTCAAGTTCTTAAAAAAAATAAATTTGAATTGAAAATGTATTTAAAGTGCTTTGCTTTTACTCGTTTCGATATATATATATATATATATATAATAATAATTTATTATTTATTTAATTATATATTTTATTGATAAAGTTATTTTTATCTTATTTAAAAAAATAATGTTTTATAAAAAAATTATTTAAAATATCCACATATCACTTTCGTTTGTTTTTATTTTATTTTTTATTTTTTAATTTGATAAATTTAAAATAAATATACAATAAATAAAAATGACAAAATAAAAAAATTTATTCGCAACAATGCACAGACATATTTCTAATGAAATAATTATTATGATATTTGATTTATTATAATAAAGTATTGTAAGAATCAATATTAATACGTTTGATTAGAAAATATTTTTTGAATAAATTAAAAAAATTAATTTACCTTTTTAATAAATTAAATTAAAATAGATTTTTTATTAATTATAATTAATTAATAAAAAATTATTATTTAACAATTTTCTCTCTTATATTATTAATTAATTAATAAAAATTGCTTTACAAAAAGTAAATATAAATTATTAATTAATAAATAAAATTAATTATTTATTTTTCTTTTTTTTTTTTTCATTTTCCTATTTCCCTCTTTTCTTTTCTCTCTCCCCATTTCTTCTCCGTTTCTCTTCCTCTCTCTAAAACTTGAGCATTTCTTTAAAAATCTCACAGCAACTGACAACGGCCATTTACCGACGCAAGCCGCCACCGTTCATTGCCGTTGACTGGCATTTATTTCATTCCAAATTTCATATTTTCGTTCCTCTCAGCCTCCTCCTTTCGTTTTCTAATTTAGTTTTTTCAAAAAATACTTAAAAAATCCTAGATCTAAATTCAAAAAGCGAAACTTTCACCACTTATTGCAAGCAATTCCGGTCGTCGATGATCTTTCTTCTACCATCAAACAACCCTATTTCCTCCTCTCTACATATTTCCTAGTCGTCTCTAGCCACCACTGCGCACCGTCATAGCCACCACCTTCCACAAGGTTTTTTCCTTTTTTTTTTTTTTTTGGTTCTCTTTGTGTTGTTGTTTTGTTTGTGAGGCAGAAATTACTTCTAAGCAGCCAAGGTGCTGGCAACTGTTTAGATCATTTATTGTCTCCAATGAAAATTTCGACATGTGAAACGGTGCTGGCTACTGTTTAGATCAATTTCCTCTCTCTTTGGATTGGGATAAAAAATATAATAATGAATAAAATAAATGAAGGTATATTTTTAGTTCTATTCGTTGTAAATAGGTTCTAAACAGACTCAATTTTTTCTTTCCACACTTAACCTTTTTTTTTTTTTTTAACTAAAATTACTTAATTTCTTAATTACTTTTCTCATCTTAATTTTAAAGATTCGATAAATTTACACAATTAATTTTTTTCTTTCCACACTTAACTTTAGGATTTAAATTTTTAAAAGTTTTTCAAATTTTAAATTTGAAAGTTTAAAAGTAGAAGAATGTGTAATAATAATCATAATAATAATAATAATAATAATTTTATTTTAAAATGATTTTAAAAATAGTTAAATAAAAAAATGTGCATAGAAGCTTTTTTTAAACCTAACAATTTCAAACAGAAAATGATGCTACGACATAAAAATGATATAAAAAAATTATATATGTGTTTTAAAAAAATATATTTTGTATTTATTTATGTCGATACAAATTTTAATATGATACAATTCATATAATATATGTATTAATTAATTTAAATAAGTAAGATGATACGAATAATATATTTAATTTAATTTTATCATATGAGTACATATTTAATATATTTTTATATTTAATTTAATTTAATATAAACATATAATGATTATTTTAATTTTTAATTTTTTAATTATGATACTTAATTAGTTATTTAATATCATTTAAAAATTATTTTAAACATTTAATTATGATACTCATTTAATAATTATTATAAAATTATTTTTATATTAATAATATAAATACAATATAAATATAAATATTAATCATATACGTTATTATTTTATTTTTTAATTTTTAATAATTTATCATTTTAAATTTGATACTAAAAATTAATATAGTTATATAATATAAATTAAAATTTAAATATATATTAAATACATATTAAATAAGTATTGAATTTTTTTAATTTTTTAATGTGTAAGTATTTTTTTATACTATTAATATGTTAAATTTATTAAATTGTAAATAATGAATAGTTTATAATTATTTATTATTTTAGTCATATTTTTGTATATATTCATATTAATCATATCTATTCATGTATATTTATATTAATCTTGTTTATTTATATATATTTATATTATACAAATTTTTTATATTATATTTAAACAAATTAATTATATATATATTAATCATGTTATGTCACTTGTAACATGTATATTAAACATATTATATTTTTATTTAAAATTTAAATACATTTAATAATTCATCTCGTATTCATATTTTAATAATTTATATAATTACAAATATCAAACATGACAAAAAACACAACATAAAAACATTAATCGTAAGTCTACTTCCTTCCTTGTAATTCCGGAATAACCATTCTTAAGATGGAGCTCGAAAGGCTTTAGACTCATCTTTTTCTTTAATTTACTATTATATACTCCATTACAATTCAGCTGATTTGTACCAAAAGACATCAGATTAATTTTAAAAGATACAGGAAAAACGTAAAGAAATATTAGTCGTTTTCATGTTTCTAACGAGACGGCTAGATGAAAGATTTCAATTTCCAAAGAAAATCTGCTTTTATGAAGGATACGAAACGAGGTCCACTGTCTCAATTTAAGCGAAACGCCAAAAGCTTTCAGTTGCTGCGCCTTAAATTGATAGCCTTTAACCAGAACAAATGAGTATCAATGTCGAGGCAGTCTGGGAAAATGAAAACAGAAGGGAAAAATGGAAAACATTTGAATCTTTGACTCCGTGTACTGGGAGATTATATAGCAATCAGAGATTCTCACATGGTGGAAGGCCACTAAGGGGAAACAAAATGCATGGCTCATTCATTTATTCCACCTTAAAAAATCTATGCTGATAACCGAGTCAGTGTATTATTCACTTGACTAAGGGATCCATCAGCATAACAAGCAGCTACCCATCAAAGAAACGTACTGCAGCTCACTGATGCAGTTTGTGCAAGTGCCGCGTATTCCTTATACTGTAAAAATCTTCCTCACTTTTTTCATGTTCCGACGGCAAATAGGGCAAGTTCCAGCAGCCTCTGCTATTCTGCAGAAGATTAATTACAACACATGTCAATTAAGAAAATTTTGCATTGGCTTCAACAAGAAGATAGGTCTCATAAAGGAGGGAGCATATCATCTACAATCATTGTACTATAATTAATTAATTATAATTCAACATTTTGTGGGATCTGTTAAAATTTTATATGGAACCCACATTTATAGGCGCCAATTTCAAGTTCCGGGGGACCCACAAACCAGACTAACTAGTTAGCTAAATTTCCGAATCATTAAGGGTGATTATCAGCACATAATTTTAAATTCGGTTCAGGGTTAACAATGAGGTAGACTATTTCCAAAGCAACCTTTCATGTAAAAGGATGAGGCTGCTAAGTAGTTACCTAGTTCCACATGCAAAGCAAGCTACACAGTGTCCACATGGAAGGAAGAAACAGTCCCTTGGAGCATCAAAGCAAATTGCACAAAGTCGCCGAGTATTGTTACTGTTTTCACCATCTCCTATTGAATTGCCTTCAAGAGAACCTGCCAGGAACTTTTCAAGATCTGCCTCATCACTTGAGGCAGAATCATACGATGAACCCCAACTTGAGATATCATCATCTTTGCGTGAAAGTAGAGGGGCTCTTGCAGAAGCAATCTCCCCAAAACGAACACTTGTTTCAACTTCACGAGTAAATTGAAACTTGTTTAATAAGTTGAAGGCAACCAACATGATTGCAGTCAGTCCACCTTTCAGAAGAAAAATAGAATTTAAAATTTAAACATGATACACGTAACATCTGTAAAGGTTGTAATGAGAGTAATCAACAGAAAGCTCTTTACCAATGCCAACAATATATGTAATCCATCTTGGACCATATGACACTCTGACAGTCCAGTCATCAGCAGATGTACTCTGAAGCAGCCAAAGAAAGGGACAAAACAGAATGTAAAGACTTTGTAAATGATGATTTAGAAAATATCCACTACCAAAGGAAGCTTTAGAACATATATTTATCATTCATCTGCCATGAAGACGTGTGAATCCATGATTCTAATGACACGGGAACGCCTATGTAACAGCCTTCAAAACCACATAATCTTGCAAGACATAGAAAGCAGGATTTTAGGTTTAAAAGAAAGCAAGAGAATTACCTGTTCTGAACCAGGAGAAGTCAAGACAACTGAATTTCCCTGAGGAAACAAGATACTCAAGCTACACACCCCATTAGCGAAGGTACACCTGTAGTAAGCTTCAGTTGTATTATAAATGAAAGCCCTGACTGTGAGGTTTAATTCCACCTGTTCAATGTTAAAATCAACACAATTTTCACGTTAAAAAAGATGTAACCAAAGAAGGGAAGGAAGGCAGGGAAACAGTATCTGATAGAAATAAAGGGTTTAGTGAAATCAGATGGAATCGTGGGCTTTGTTGTCACCCAAAGCATCTACTTGAACTTGAGATATCAATTCTATATAGCCGCCACTCAAATCTGATTTGGCAGGTTCAGTGTTTATTGGAACTAATATTTTGAAGTCATAATTGCTAGGAAAATGGATCCATGGTAATTCAGTTTTGCCCACCTTGTCCATCTGATATTCATATAGACTTTCAACATAATAAATCGAGATGACCAATATTAAGGTTCTCATTTTTCATTTCCTTGCCATTAAAGAACGCACTAAATTGGTTACATTTATCATACAAATAACAATCCATGTCATTCTTTCCTATACTTCTATAGCTGCAGCCTTGCAGAAATAAGCACCCTCATCCCAAAGTTTTATTTGAAATTGCTGCAGTTACACAAGGCAGCATTGCTTTAATGGATTAAAGTAGCTCTCTCTAAATAAGTTGATAATATTCTTCAATCATATCTTAATATCGATCCTGACAAACTAAAAGGGACAAGCAGCATGAAATGTTTCTATTTCTGAAATTGGTAAAGAAGCAATTAAGATCTCAATATCTCAAATATTTTAGCAGCACCTCTGACAAAAGAACCAAATCAGCAAACCTAGATAGGCAGGTCAAATTTTCACAATTACCTGCACGTCCTCTGAGTTCAAATTACCCAGTGCAATATAGTAACTTGAAGATATATATATGTCCTGCTCAATCATACCGCTCCCTACCAAAATGTCAGAGTCAGTATAAAACTATTTTATGATAAGAACATTCATACTTTTTGCACTTCACCTCACCATGAACAATGTTCCATGATAAAGTGGTGTTAGGATAGGTTGGGTTCTCAAGCCATTGAGAAATGCCCTCACTGCCTGCAATGTGATAAAATAACTTGAAGCATTAAATTCCCAAGATTCTATTACTTAATTTACAACATTTCCACACACACTGTGTGGAAACAATTTCTGGAAAAGCTATTACTGTTTTAGGATACCTTGAGCAATTATAAGGAAAACATAGGAGCCTGCTGAGTTCACATTATATGAAATATTAACTTGAGATCCTCTGTTCAAATAATAAATCCAATCCTGGATAACATCAAAAAATTGGAAGTCAAAAACATATTTAGAACCAAATTATTCAAGCTAAAAGTAAAATGAAACAAAAATCAAACTTGCCTTGTGAGAATCAGCTTGAACAGTGGCCGTATAAGTTTCAGACCAGGTAGTCACTACATCTAGAGATGGAGATTTATAAAATCCATATAGTTTGAGACCAGGCTTGGTATCATCTATCTCCTCTATCTAATACAAACCCAAATAAGCTATAAAGCAAAAAAAAAAAAAAAAAAAACCCTCCCTCCAAAGAAAAGCATAAATGAATCAAAAATTAGAAAAAGGAAAAAAGGCAAATCACCTTTACACTCTGAACAAAAATTGGATTCGGTTGAATAAGCAGAGAACAATTTGGACCAAGTTGTATATTCAGCGTCCCGTAAACCCCCAAAATCAAAGTTGTCGAAACTGTTCCATCCAAAAAATTAAGCTAAAAAAATTCAACATAAAAAATAAAAGCTTTACTTTTAATTAAAGAACGAGAGATCACAAGAAAGGTAAAGGGGAAAAAAGAAAAAGATACGAACCAAAAAACCAAAAAGTGGCAACCACGATGATGCAAGACCACGTGTCATCTCTAATCATCGGAGGTGAATCATCAAAAGCAGATAAGTTTCCTCTATAAGAAAGAAGGCCGCCCATGTGTTCATTCTCTAGCTCTGGATTATGAAAATTATGCTGCTGTGGATACTCGTGATCTCGCTCCTCCTCTTCCTCGCGAACCTGTGAAGAACTCGAAGACGACGCCGCAGTGCCTGAATCCTCCCTGTAAGACGAAGATGAAGATGCGAAGGCGGTAGGTGAACTCCGATTTGGCTCAGCCATTCTAGATTGGAGGGTTTTAAAAGATGTAGTTAAAATTTTGAGAAATTGAAAAGGAAACACTAACGCTAGGGATTAAAGAAATAGTTACCTTGAAAAATTGGGGGAGAGGAGTCCATGAAAGAGAGTGGAAGAACTTGGAGTTTAACTGAAAGCTCACCAATCAGTCCTTCCTCATCTTGCTATGACTGGTAGTTGTTGGAAGCGGCTTCCGCTGACGGTTATTAGCTACTAAGGTGGTTATAGCCATATAGGTGGACAAATAATTTTGCGAAAGTTTATACGTGGCGAGTGATTATTGGATTCTTGAAAGTCGAACAACAATTCAGTTAGTTGTATGACCGACGCTGCTTTCCTTGAGGAAAGTCGCAGTAGTTGTCGCTGTCTCTGATTACTGTTCTCTCGGTGCGTTTTGGTATGGTGCGATGTTTTTAAAATCGAAGCCGATTTAATTTATTGTTTTTTCTATCGTAATTTGGAAATTTTTATGTGATAGTGGTTTTATTAAAAGTGATCAAATCATTCTCACGGATAAATTTGAATTTCATCCAAAAAATAAAAAAAAAAATTTATCATTTGAAAAATATCTTCAAAATTATTTTTAAAATAATTTTATTTTCAAAGTGTTCACCAATTTTTTTTTTTTCAAATTATTCGTTTTTATAAGCAACTCCTTACTTTTAATAATCATGTGATGCGTAAATGCGAGCATGTTAAAAACTTTAAATTCTTTTTATTGAAATCTATTTATAGTTTTGTTGATGGTATTTCGGATAAAAGTGGATTTAGGATGAATTTAAAGTGATTTTGACTTGCAGCTAGAAAAGTACAATTATATGTGTCCAAGTTTGTTTTTTGAGATGCTTTTATTGTCAATAAAGTGTATTAAATAAGGTTAAGTAAAAAGAAAAGCATCGAGAAAACTTAAACGATGAAGGGTTCAAAATGATATATTTGAATTTTTTTTAATCTTATATATAAGATATAAAGCGATAACGTAACGTGTGTATGTGATTATTTATAAAAAAATCTCATGTCAAATTTAAAAAGAAATTCACATGTAGATTGAATTATCATAAAATAATTTATTAATGAAATGTTAATAAAAATAGTTAGATGAGTCGTCTCCGTGAACAAAAAGGTCAAAGTTGGTCTTAGAAGATGAAATTGTGTGATGGTGAGGAACTTGGTTGTCGATCCTTCTTGATAGTAATGTGACAATGGAAAATGCATTAACAAAATGAATATGAGGATTGATTAAGAAATTAGTTGTAAAAAGTTTGTACTTTTGTAATATTTTAATATAAAAGTGAATTTTATTTTATAAATGATTCATTCAATGAAAATTAATCATTCTTAGTATCATCAATGTAATAAAATCATCATGTTTATTTTAAAAGTTATAGTAGCAATGGCTATCATAAAGAAAACTGTCCAACCACAATTGGAAGTAAATAAACTAAACTCTATTTAGTCAAGAGTGAAGGAGAACCTTTTACTGAATCTAATAATTTTAAATATAATATGGTGATATGATATTAACATAATATAAAAAAATTATATATTTTTAAAAAACATATTTTGTATTTTTTTGTTTTTATGCAATATAATTTTTATCATATATATGTTGATAGATCTAAATACGTGACATGATACGAATAATATATTTAATTTAATCTTGTCATATGACATGTTTAACACATTTAACATATTTTTTATATTTATTTTAATTTAATATAAGTATATAAAGATTATTTTAATTTTTAATTTTTTAATTATGATACTTAATTAACTATTTAATATCATATAAAAATTATATTAAATATTTAATTATGATACTTATTTAATAATTATTATAAAATTATTTTTTTACATTAATTATATAAATACAATATAAATATTAATATTAGTCAAATACATTATTATTTTATTCTTTAAAGTTTAATAGTTTATCATTTTGAATTTATATTAAAAATTAATATAGTATGTAATATGAATTAAAATTAAAAAATATATATTAAATACATATTAAATGAGTATTAAAATTTTTTATTTTTTTAATATGTAAATATTTTTTATATTATTAATATGTTAAATTTGTTAAATTGTAAATAATTAATAGTTTATAGTTATTTATTATTTTAGTTGTATTTTTGTATATATTCATGTTAATCATATGTATTCATTCATATATATTTATATTAGTCGTATCTATTTGAGTATATTCATATTATTCGTATTTATTTGTATTGTGTTTAAACGAATTAATTATACACGTATTAATTATATTGTATCACGTGTAATACATATATTAAATATGTTATGTTCGTATTTAAAATTTAAATACGATTTATAATTTGTGTCATGCTCATATTTTAATAATTCATATTACTATATGTATTAAATATGACACGAGACACAATATGAAAACACGAATTTTTAGATTTATCTTTTACCAAGGAAATCGGTCGAACGGCAAGACATTGCGGCCAACAAGCGAAACCAGTGAACATACATTGATGGGAACTGAATCTGTTGTTTGGAAAAAGGAGAGTGGTAATATCGACAAGTAATATAAAGAGAATCACCAAGATTAGGAAGGAAAGGTTAGAATAAGATTTTAGGAAGAGCAGATTCATTTGCAATAATAATTTAACTAGCTAGGTTTTGTGGGGATGGCCAATGGTTGGAAGGTAGTAAAACGCGATGATATTAGAAGTTTGTTCAGACATGGGTGGAAGGCAATTGGATTATGCAAGAGAGGATGGTACAAGATCCGGATGAAATTCTTACAATTTTAAAAACATGTTAGCTTCCATGCCATGGCTGGAACAAATCGACATCTTGTCGATTGCAAATATATGTAACCCATGAGAAAACTTGATTGCAGAGGTATAGTGTTTTTCCTAGTTCCTGCGAAATGAGAAAAGAAATCCTTGTTTGATTGATTTCTTGTAGTCTTAGATACTTGCGTATCTTTTCCCATTGGATTTCATTCTGAGATCTTGAAAATGAATGAAAGTGACAGGAATGTTTCAGAGCAACGAAAAATGAAAAGCTTGGAACTTGATAAAGCTAAAACACAGACCAAATATGGCCTCACCAAGCTTGGAACTAAACAACAGAGCTTAGCATCATTTTTTCTTTTTCTTTTATGATAATTGCACAATGATCCAGCTGGGAGGTGTATGCTCCAATTATGCAACTCGATTTTATAAGTTTTTACAAAACCAAAGAGAATGGAAAAAAGACAAGTCAACATTCAGTGCTGAAAATTGTAGCAATCGCCAAAAATGGAAATGAAATTTATAGGTATAACAATAGCGTCTCAGTTGTCTTCGATGGAACAACTTAATGGTTAGACTTTAAAGTTTCATTTTTAAAGTCTCAAACTTGAATTTGGGATAATTTAATACTATATGTATAAAAAAAAATAAAGACTTTTTACTTGAGAAATGAAAGAATATGAATAAATAAGACACTTGTTACTTACATTTTCTTAAAATTATTTACTTAAAACTAATTGTATCTAAAATTATTATAATCTTAAAAAGAATTACTATCTTTTTATATCAATTAAAAATCAAGAAGGAAATAAGACTAGGAAAATAATGAGAAAATTTCTTTATTGTATTCATGTAAAATGTGAATTCTAATAAAATTAGGATTCGATTTTCAATATTTACAAAATTTTATTTTATGGTTATTTTTATATTTTCGTTTTCTATCTAAAAAATATATAATGTAATAAATTTAAATATTTCAATGATATTAAAATGGACTTCAACATTGAAGGTTTCCATTTCAAATTTCAAATTAATTCAAAAAATAAAAAGAATATCAACAAATTTTTTATTTTTTATTGAAAAAAATAATTTTCACCCATCTTTAGAATTAACCATAAATAATTTTAAAAAAAAAATTAAAGAAAGCGGTCATAAATTTAAACAAAAAAAGTCTTTGTACTAAAAAAAAAAAAAAAGATTCCTCTTGCTTTGGAAAGGCTAGTTCGATGTTTGTCCCGGGGCTATAAGAGGATTTTACATTAAACCGCATGCCCAACTCTCTTCCTATGTATTTCATTCCGCCATTAAAAATTTACCCAAGACAATAAAGTCATTCACCTCCCAACACGTCAAAATTCAACAAACTGCCACTCCGGCGCCCAACGTCCCACTATCCTTGTCAAAAAAAAAATAAAAATAAAAATAAAAACACTCGCAGAAGATAGCTCAGGTCTGTAGAAATCCCAAATTAAAATTCGAAGGGTTAAAATAAAACCCTAATCTCCCTCCGTCTTAATCTCTCAATATCGATTCGATTTGATTCGAATCGGGAGCTTAAAGCGATGGGCGATTTCAACCTCGCTCTGGTAATCGTAGCCATAATCGTATGTGTCCTAGTCTTCCTTTGCAATGTCTACCTCCTCGTCAATTACCAGCATCCGGACGACGCTAACCAAGCTTATTTCCCCAAATTCGTCGTCGTTTTTGGGCTCTCCATCTCCATCATTTCCATACTCATGTTACCGGCTGATGTCGCCAATCGGCAGGCCTGTAAGCACGCGATATACAATGGCGCTTGTAATCTCACCTTGCCTATGAAAGATCTCTGGCTTGCCGTTTATATTTTTGATGCCGTGCTCGTTTTCTTCGTAATACCCTTCGCCATGTTCTACTACGAAGGAGACCAGGATAAGTATGTGTTTCTAGGACTTTGATTGTTAAAAGCCATTATCATATTGATGCATTCCTCTATTTTTATTTTATTTCATCTATTTGTTTTGGTTGCAGGAGTGTTGGCAAACGGATAAAGAGTGCGTTGCTGTGGGTGGTGACAACGGCAATTGTTTGTGCTCTCCTGCTTGGCATTCTATACGGTTGGTTTTTCATTTCCCCCCTTTTTTAATTTTAATTTAATTTTAATTTTATTTTTAATCAATAAGTTTTTTTCATGCCATGGATGTATTGAGCTGAATGTTAATTGAGGAATTGGAGGACTATGATGTTGATTACTGGGATATTCAGTTGACGTGTTTAATACAAATTTTGATTTAAGGTGCTTTTACACTCATAAGATATTAGCAAATGTTTTAAATAGGCAGGCATGCTAGAACTGGACAATTGTCTTTGCATTTGTTGATTGTGAGTGTGTGTATTTTTTGGTATTAGTATGGCTGGCCTACCATTGATTTTATCCTTTTTGATGGTAAATCAGGGCTAGTTGGAAAGGTGGATTTTACTGTTAGACACCTGTCTTCTGCCACTACTAATTTCCCCAGTACTTGGGAATTCTCTAGCAGTCAGCCATGTATTGGTGGAAGTGGTGCACGTGCTGTTAGTAATTGATTTTCCATTTAATTTGCAATGTTATCCTTTCTTTATTCCATTAGAATATTGTGGTTTACCTCATTATTTTACATTCTCTTTTGTTATTGTCCCTTTGGTTGCAGTGCTCAGCATATACTGCAAATGCTTCATCTGAGAAAACATGGACTATGCGCACTACCTTTCCAGAATATGTTGTTGCTCTTGCTACAGTTGTTGGATCTGTTCTTTTTTCGGTATTGAATTTCTTGCTAATTAAATATTATATTTCTGATTGCAATTTGGATAGCAATTCTATTTTGTAAATGTTGTCCTTTTTTTTTGTTAGAATATATTGCTTACATCTTGAAATTTTTTGTCAGATATTTGGTGGTGTAGGAATTGCTTGTCTGCCTCTTGGGCTTATTTCTTCATTTATCCGCCGCCCTAAGTCTGTTATCACTCGCTCACAGTATATTAAGGTGCTTTTTTTATTGCTTATGATGTTGACATATCAAACCATGCATTAGAGTTGGAACATAGTATTGATGTTTTAATTGCTCATATTTATAGTCGTAATTAATATTGTAGGAAGCAACCGAACTTGGTAAAAAGGCAAGAGAATTGAAGAAAGCAGCTGATGCACTTCATCAGGAAGAAAGAAGTGGTTCTAAGGGTAGAAAGTGGCGTAAAAATGTTAAGGCTGTGGAAAAGGTATATGCTAAGTCTTAAATTTTGCATTTTTCTTTGAATTCTATTTTGTGTCATTTTATATGTTAATATTTATGTTGACCGAGCTAGCTTTAGTTATTAGTTCTATATCCCTCTTGTTCTAATGTTATCTGTTTATTAAGTTTTCCTATTGGGCTTAAAGATCAGATTCTTTCAACAATTTGGCTTGTGTTATAACTTTATGATTCTTAAGCTTACTTATATTTTGACCACGGTATTAACTTGTGGTAGTTTCTTTAGCCGTTGCTTAGTAAAGAGTTGAAGTTAATCGAGTGAGGGTATGTTTTTTAGGGGGATGATAAAATAGCTGTCGAATGGTGTTTTCACATATTTGCCATTGTTCATTATTCGTGGCTATTGAAATTGTTCGATTGTTGATTGAATCTGCAGGAATTGCTTCAGCTGGAAGACGATGTAAAGCTTTTGGAAGAGATGTACCCTCAAGGAGAAAAGGTATCTAATATGACTTGCTGAGCTTAGTGTACACATGAATACTTGGTTACAGTCCCATTCCCTTCCTCCTCCACCCTTATTTTTCCTCTTCCAGTATTAACTCCCTTGCCATGACATTTCAGGCTGAAACATCCTGGGCCTTGACGGTTCTTGGATACTTGGCAAAACTTGTGTTGGGAATCTTAGGGTGAGCGCTTAGTTCATGTATTGTACTACCAGTAGATGGTTTTTTTATGTCCAGAGCTGTATTTGTTGTTGTGAATTAGCAATTGAGTTTAGATATTTTCATGCACCCTCTGGAAGACAGTGCTTAATGTAAATAAGCTATAATAACAGGAAATTTTTAAGTGTGAGGCTTATATATGCACTGAATAGAAATAAAGTCACAATGAACTCATTAAAGTCTCTTTCCATCCACTAAACTGATGAGGTTGCCCCCTGACTTGCTAAAAGGAGTTGTTTAACTTGCAATTTGTCCTGCACTTTGTTAGATTGATTGTTTCAGTGGCTTGGGTTGCTCATATTGTCATATACCTTCTGATTGATCCACCACTTTCTCCCTTTCTGAATGAGGTTTTCATCAAGCTGGATGATATATGGGGTAATTCCTAAACCATTTTAAAATTTAATTCTTTCCATTTAGCTGCTTTTAAAATTTATGGGGATCTATCTTTTGTATTTTGTCAGGTCTCCTTGGTACTGCAGCATTTGCATTCTTTTGCTTCTACCTTCTGCTTGCTGTTATTGCTGGTGCAATGATGCTTGGTCTGAGATTAGTTTTCATTACGATTCATCCAATGAAGTAATGGATTTCATGCTGATGCTATTTTGGTTAATTTTCTATCATCGAGAAAATCACTAGGTGGCTTATATATGTTTAATTTACTTTTTCATAGGTGGGGAGCTACTCTAATGAACTCTTTTCTGTTCAATGTGGCGCTTATTCTTTTGTGCTCAATAAGGTAGTTGACCGAGCTCATTTCCATGTTATCTCGAGGGGTCTGCTATTAGAACTTTGTTGAAATTTTATCTCCATGTTTGTGCTTCGTTGATGAAAATTTATTATGTTGTAATTTAATGGAAACTTATTTCCAACATTATTTGACGGGAATATTGTCTGTGTTTGGAATTTCAGTATCATACAGTTCTGTTCCACAGCATTTGGATACTATGCTCAAGCAACAGCTGCCCAGGAAATATTTGGCCACACGTTGCAGTCTCTTCGTGGAATTAAATATTTGTACAAGTAAGTGTATACTGTTTGAAATCCCAGTTTTCCCCTGATCAGGCATGCATGTGTTCTACTGATGTTGAAATTGTCATTACAGGTATAATGTATTTCAAATTGCATTCATTGTTCTAGCGGGATTGACCTTTGTGTATTATGTTGCTTTTGTAAGTTTTCAGCTCTTTACTTTCTCTCTTTTCTTTCATTCTTCTGAGTAATTGCCTGTGTGTGCTTCCTGGATTCCAAGGTCCGATTCTCTTCTTGTTTTGGACATTTCAGGGCTGGAGAAGAAAAAAGCCTAGCGGTAGGTTCCAACTTTCATCTTAAGAATGTTTTGCCCAGAAGATGATGCACCCTCTTGAGCTATCAGAATTCTGTTTTATCATCCCTTTTGGAGTGTTTTTCATATGCTCGGGTGCCTACAGGCTACTGCCTGGTTTCGTCCTAATGTGGAAGGTTTAGAGACATAGGCAAATGCCATCCGAGTTTGGTTGCCTGAAGTAGGAGCATGATGAGTGCTGCTACTGCTCTTCTTTATGATTTCTTTCCTCCAAGCTTGTTAATATCGTACAAATAACGTTTCGATTTTTTTTTAAAAATATAGCATATGTCGGTACTAGTTATTTTGGTATATAATTTTGAAAATTTTGGTTTAGTACAAATATATTTATAAACATATATGAACTTCTACATTATAATATTATTAATAATTTACAAAATAAATATGTAATATATTAAAAAATTAAATAAATAAGTTTAAAAGCGTAAAAAATAATATCATAAAATTTTTATGATATTTTTAAGCATTTAATTTGGTCATGATATTTAAATAAGTATTTTTCATATAAATATTAAGATAAAAACAAGGAGATGAAAAAAATTAATAAAGATTTTATGATTGTTAAATTTTATAAAAGGAGTATAATTGTTTTTTTGAAAAAAATTAAAATATTTATAAATTTTGGTTGTAAAAAAATTTAAAATAAAAAAAATTCAATTTTTAAGAGTTATGTTGTTAATTAATTTTATTTTTATTAGATTAAAATAATTAAATAACAAAAAAATAAGTTAAAAATTATAAAATATATTTTATATTCATAATTGAAATATATTATTTTATTAAAATTTATTGAAACAGGTTGAAATTAATAAAAATAATAAGTATTATCTTATATTAAATTTGATACTAAAAATTATTTTTATAATTATAATATACCGACTGATACGGCCGACATCGAAACAAAATTAACAATTATCCTTTCCTCGCCTCTTGTATGTGTTACTGTTTGTTGTTAAGTTAATGTTACCACATTCGGCTTGGGCATGTAATTGAGGTATCCTTGAAAGCTGACACATGGAAAATGGGTTTGTAGAACTTGCTTTGATGTAATACAACCATCATAGAAGAGAAAAATTAATGACCAAATTTATGCTTTTGTTTGCCGGAATCGTACGATATTCCCCAATAGTTGCCTGGTTAACTCGAATTGAAGCTCTGGTTGCGCTCAAGGCTTGGTGTCTTCAAAAAATGGTTTCAGATCGACATTTGTAGCTGTAACAGAATTGAAATTTTATTCGGAAGGTAAAGTTGTGATAATTACCATGAGAGTATTTGTCAATCCTAGAGAAGAAACATGCTTATGGAATTATGATCATGAGCAGTTTTACATGGGAGGCAGGCCACCTTGTAATGAGTTATTTCAAGAAGCTATAAGAAAGAAATGAAAGGCCTATTGACAAGGATTAGGACTATTCCCATTGCACGCTTCGTGAAAATTCAAGCTGTGCAATGCTAATGTTGCTCCTCCCGTCTTGGCTGATGGGATCATAGACCGATTCCTCCCCGAATTCAGTTGGTAATGACCTCCAGTATAAACTTGGTTTCCACTCTGCCTCTCTCAGGCCTTTCAAGATTTCTTTAGCAACTAACTTGCTCCCCTCAGAGGAGAGATGGATGCCATCCCTTTACCAAAAAAATAAATAAATAATAAAAATCAGAGATATCATTCCGAGTGGACAAGCCTTCTTTTTTACAAATTAAGACAACAAAAAAAAAAAAGTTGAAAGAGTTCCAAGATTTGGAGGAAAAAAACATTTTTATGTGCTTTGCATGTCATTGGAATCATTAAAACACAGAAATTACCTCTTCAAATCTAAACATTTCTGTCAATAAAAAGCCAGACATGAAAGCAACTTACGTAAAGCAAGCTGTCTTCCAATCATCTCTCTGCTGGAGTGCAGTCCAAAGATCAATACCTTTTACATCCAGTTCTTTGCATAGTCTTATACAAGCTTCAGAGTAAACCCGGCAGGCTTCATTGGAACGACCCCGAACACCAATAGTTTGAACTATTTGTTCCTCATTCACTGGAGGAGCACTAAGAAACATTACACGAGTCTTGTCTGATAGACCCTGAAGATAAAAAATAAGCAAAGCATCACACTCTGTACTAATTAAGAGCATATCTAGGGAGAGAATCAGGTATTGTACCATATATAGCGCCTGAAGGTGGTTCAGTGACATCAGTGCTCACGGTTTATACCAGATGATTTAATGTTAATTAATCTTCAGGTATTCATAGTTTAAGTAGGTATTTATTTGAAAACATAAAGAGAATGATTGCATTACTGGAAGGCATAGACGCATTGCAGTTGTTAGAATTCATCAGATAATCAGATTGTCCAGCTTATTCTACT
Source organism: Durio zibethinus (assembly GCF_047325235.1). Classification (NCBI taxonomy): domain Eukaryota; kingdom Viridiplantae; phylum Streptophyta; class Magnoliopsida; order Malvales; family Malvaceae; genus Durio; species Durio zibethinus. Next base: position 9,189,311 of record NC_143162.1, on the reverse strand, counting down.
TCTAATATGGGTTGAATTGAGTTTGATAATGTACCTTGAGATGCAAAGCAATCTTCTTCATATTCTCAACAAATTCTGGAAGAGGTACATGAAGGCCAAGGCCAGATGGGTGGGGTTCCATGGAATCGTTCCCACCAAAATAGACTATCACCAATGAAGGTTGTACAACAGCATCCTCCATATCATTGAAAATAAGAACATTAATAATCAAGCATCTGTTTATAAATGATTTTGAGAACAAATAAAAGGTCCATATGATATTCTCCAACCTAGATATGAAGTCAGCCATAAAACATATATTACCTTTGGAAAGACTTGATGTAGAACCTCTAAAGCATGCCTTGAGTTCCAGCCAGCATATCCTCGCAGTAATATGTCAGCCTATGTCCAATTACAGATAATTTAGTTTTAACACTCTGATGTTTGTTAAGAATTGACTATGCAGTTAAAAAAAACCTTTTATTTATAGAAATTAACCTTGCCATAAATCATAGAGCTCCATTGTTTTAGCTTGATCCAAATATATATTGATTTTACTATGTTAAAATATATTGATATTCAAGGCATGGAATGAAAAGGAAATGTTACTCTTCCCAGCGTAACAATAGAAATCATGAAAAGAAACATGAATAAACCATTAAAACAATGTATCCGCACTTCCATATCCACTTTTTAATGCAAAATCATATTGTTTTGAACAATTCTCACATAAGCACGCTGCATAGCTAGCTGGCAGCGCTCTGCGCTCCAGTACTCCAGCTTAGAAGTTGAGGATACCTGCCACATCTCTTCAATTTTTCTTTTGCCAAAGTAGGTAAAAAAAAAAGGTATTGTGTCATTCTCATTTTCTCAATTTTTACAAGTGGATAAATGTTTCATCCTCGACAAAATTTCTGTCATCAAATACAGCATTTCTATTCATAACAATTAACCTATCTACATCGAGTGAATGGTGCTCTTATTTGAAATAGCAACAATTGCAAAATATGGATAGCTATAGTGGGTGGTTGCGTTGCATTATCATTTTCAGCCACCCTGTATTAAAAACTCTCTTACCCTCGGCTCTCCTCGTGTATTTGAACGTTAGGTGCCTTATGATTTAGCTTTAATAACAAAAGTTGAAGACCCTGTTATAAGAAAAGGAAATTAATTAAGGAATTTTGTTTTCTTTTTTACAATTTTATGCAGCAGAAAATTGAACATGATCAACAATCAAACCTCTCTCTTGAAGAAAGAATAATGAATCATTGAGAAAAGAAAAAGTAAACATGGATCCCACCCACCACTATGAAAAAAAGGTGTGAAATCTCTTCTCTGTTCATCAAAATAGCTGAAAAGACACACGTAGACTTCCCCAGCAAAAACAAAACCGAAAACAACAAATCTACAACTTTTTAGGATGATATGAATTCTGGGTATCAATGAAATCACTCTCATTTCATACTAATATTAACCCCAGAAAAAGATAAATGCAATATTAAGAAAAGAAAGAGTAGAAAAACAGAGATAAAATACCTTGCGAGCATATACATCAGCCAGAATTGCACCCCAACCATCTCTACCATAACTAAACTGAACGATGGAAGATCCAAAAAGAACAAAGAGAGGCCGGCCTGTACCAATCATGTTTGATCTTTTCTAAAATTTTAAGGTTTTTCCTTGCTGTTGTTCGGTTCAGATCAAAGTACTACTCATTCTAATCTTTATGTTTTCCCTTCTGATTTTCGCTCTGCAGTTCTCTCACAGTCAACTTTGATTGGATGAATATGCTTTAGATGTTTCAGAGGCAGCCGTCTTCAATCTTTAAGTACTTATACAATACACGTGGAAAACCACTGCGGCTTTTTTTTTTTAATGAAAATCCAAACATAAAAGAGAAGCACCCCAGTGAGAGCCCAGCCCACCCTGATTTTGTCCTTTTCCTTCTCACTCATAGGCAGCATCTTCCCATCTAATTTCCTTGCACACGTAATTCTTATTCTCTTTCACCCTGTCCCTTCATTATAAAATTGGATGCAACAAAAAAAATAAAACAAGAAAGTTGATGTCAAATTTGCAAGTAAAATAACCCAAGGCTGTAGTCGTTTGGGTTAACACCTCCCGGGAGCCCAACTAAAGTCAGTAATGTTTGGGCTATCTATTTGCCCACATAAAGCAGAGAATGCCGACAAAGCCTGTGGTTTGGTCATGAATGACTTAACTTTTGGCCCAAAATTAGCCCATAAAAGACCAGGCGAGCGTCGGCCTCTGGTTAGATTTTAGTCTTCGTTTCGGCGGAGAACTTCTTCGCTGTTGCAGTATTGAGGTAGAAGGGAAAACAAAGGGAATGGACATAGCTCTCTTTTCTCCATCTTCACTTTTCACCGACGACGAAGAAGTCTCTGTTGGTATTCTTTCTCTTTTTATATTTATTGATATTTTCGCTTTACTTTGATGGTTTTACAAAGAACTCTCGACCCTTTTTCTCTTTACAGATGAGGAAAATACAGATACCCATCAGAGCTATGTGGAGAGGAGGCACCAGTTTCCTGGCATGGTATGTCGCTTCTATTAGAATATATTTATTACCCATTTCGTAGTTTTGCTTTAGCTAATCCAAATTTAGCTGTGTATGTTCTTCCAGTGTTATTTTGCATTCTTACCCATGTTTCCATCCATTTATACATGCCCATGAATCGTACCAAAAACCTTCCTTTCATTCAAACTAAGTTTGTAACTTTTTGTAGTTAATGGAAAAGTTATTAGCTTCTGAAAAAGTTCTAACTTTTCCTTAGGATTACAGTGCTTTCTGTTAACAATACTTAATTGGTATGAAAATGGCTTTGAAAAAATAGCATTTTCTCATCGATCAGTTTTCACTAAATATGAAATTATATGAGTGCAGACAGTTTGGTAGAAGGCCGGGCTCGAATGAGATGATTTAGATGTAGAGTTATCGTGTACACTGTACTCTGTAGTATGATAAGTAGTGGAGGAAAAAAGTGTACCTCTGAACTTACTGGGAAGCAAATTGGATGATGGATTGAAGTAAGCTTGGTAGAGCTTAACTGTAATGGTTTCTTGAATTTCTAATATCATATTGGGATTTGCTCAACTTTACTGCTGCCATGATTCACTGCTGATACCATATCAGAAATCTGTAGCTCTTAGAATTAGTGGAAATCATAGTTGACTATAGCATAGCAATTTTGTGAAAACCTTATTCTGGTTATTGAGTACTTGTTTTCAGAATTCACCGAAGTTTACCTGTTTTATACCTATATATCATTATATGCATTTTGGCTTGTGTGCAGGAGTTGCTTATTCGAGAATTTTCCTTTCACCAGTTGAATGCTAACTTACTCTGGCCAGGTACATTTGCATTTGCAGAATGGCTAGTTCAACATCGACCATGGATAGAAGGCTGTTGTTGCCTTGAATTAGGCAGGTAATCCTTCAGCTACAGGAGAAAAAAAATTGTATGATTCTGTGAGAGTGCACCTTTATTTTGGTTGTTTGTTCTCTATTGTAGTGCATCTATCTAATATGCATTCCTTTATTTAATAGACTGTGTTGTACTCAGTGGGCTGTTTATCATTAGCTGTAGTTGCATATTGAGCAGAGACTATTATCAGTGATTAAGTTTGTCTAAACATTGCTCTTCTGAGACATGAATTTGGAATAGTTTAAGCATTGAGGTGTCGTCTTAGCTGCAAATATATTCACCTTTTAGAATTATGAACACAAGTTAACTTTTTCTTTGAATTTCTAAGTGTATTTTTTTGTATTGCTTTCAAAGCAACCTTAATCTGATTTTTAATTTGTTTCATTTCTAAGAATTGTTCGATATAATTCTGCATTTGATTTTTTTTTTTTGATATTTTTCTTGGTGGCTTTGATTCTTTAATGTTGGCAGTGGGACTGGAGCTTTGGCTATTTTTCTCCGAAAATCATTTAATCTTGACATAACAACATCAGACTATGATGATCAGGAAATTGAAGAGAACATAGCTCACAACTGCCAGGCAAATGGAATTATGCCTGTCCTTCCTCACATAAAGCGTGAGTTCCCTTTAGTCTTAATGGTCATGACTAATCTAACATTTTTACAGTCAACTACTAAGAAGAAGAAACACGAAGTGAAGATTTCATGATATATTATTAAAGTACAGTTTCATTGTCTTTCAGACTCATGGGGAGACACCTTTCCAGCTGCTGTTCCACACTGGGACCTGATCATTGCAAGTGATATCCTATTGTGTGAGCTTCTGTTTATTTAGCTTCTGCAATTTACATTATATGCTTGAAGAAAGGCAGATACACGGATGAATTCATAGTTTTATTTTCCTCTTTTTTTTTTATTGTACATTAATGTTTGCATTCAATAGAAACATGGAAAAACGTTAGCACTCTAGAGTAGAATTTTGAGAACCACCATCTTTGAATGATGTGGACCTCAAAGAGTGATAAACCAGAAAATCAAGAAGCTTGGAAACAAGCTTCTTGCTGTGATGATATTTTTAATTATCTATAATCTTTGGAAATCCACTGATTACACGTAAATGGTTTTGAAAACTGAAGATGCTATCATTATCTTGGCTAAAGGGGCTGATATTTGACAATATCTTAGGAATAACTTGAAACTTTGTAGTGGATTAGAGCAATTTTCTGTTTTGGATTTAATTCTGCTTCCTTTATGAATCCTAGCAAAAGCTTTGATGCTCATTGAACTTTATGTTATGACTAAATCTCCTATTTCTTACCAAGGAATGCTTAAACATGTTATATCCATTTCTTTGGCTCTTGCAGATGTCAAACAGTACCCTAACTTGATAAAGTCTCTCTCTTATCTCCTAAAATCTTACAAGCCAAAAGATGACAAAGCTGTTCCTCTTGTGGGAAATAACCAAAGCGGTGGTAACGAGCCAACAAACACTTTTAATATGTTTTTGTGGAAGAAGTTGAAACTACTTTACAAAATGGATAGAATCTGTTGTAGGTCATTTTTTGCTGATTTATCTCTACTGCTTGCTGGCAGGAATGTGCATGGGATTGCCTCTACCAACATTTCTAATGAGCTGGAGACGCAGAATTGGGAAGGAGGATGAATCACTCTTCTTCACTGGTTGTGAGAATGCTGGTCTGCAAGTAAAGCATATCGGATCCCGCGTATATTGCATTAAACCAAGAGAAACTATTAATTATATGATTAAGAATGGCTGAACTAGATGATTGAAGTGGGTATAAAATTAAGAATTGTACTTCAATTAAAGTGATAAATCAGGAACATGGTCATATTAGCTAGAATGGTTCTTTTAAAAGTTTGGAATGCAATGTTTCTCAAATACAAATTGTCTCAGTGATGCTATTGTGGAATTACTTTTGTCGGCTCTGGGAGTTTGGAACATTTCCGTAAACCATTTTGAATGGATTAAATACAAATTCTCCGAAGCTATTTATGGGAGAAGCAAATTCCAATACTCAAAATTTCAATGATCCAAAATAACCAACCACTGGAGTCATAAATCATAGCTTCATGGTCTTAAATTTTCTTGTACATCGCTCGAAGGTGGTCCTCCATAACTGCATTGTCTTGCGTGGCAAATTAAGACTAGTCCTCTGTTTGTCTTTTATCCGAAAATTGAAAAAGCTTACAACAGTTTCTTCTCAAGAAAAACAGAAAAAGACAAAGTACAGATGTGAAATTTGTTTTAACATATTCCAAAAATAAAAGATATTTTGAGTTCCTCTGATCCGTTTTTGAGAAGAGCTTCCACCAAAAGGTTCCCCCAAAAAACATGGGTGAGTTTAGGCAGCAATTGCCTTAGCAATCATTTACTTGCGGAGATTTTTTTTTATTAGGAAATTCTATGAAAATTAAGAAACCACATCTTTTATACCTTTTGCACTATTGCTTCTTAATGGATATTTTCCTGGAATTGTGTGGGAGTCTTCCATTTCATCTCAGTAGCATTTCTGCCTCTGTTTCCAATCACTTCCATTTGCAATCCAAAAGTTCCAAATGATGGATATCTAATTGTAACCTAACTTGCCATGATGAATATCTAACTTAATTGATTGTAACCTACCTTGATCATCTGAACCACACCATATAAAACTTGAATTGACAAATATAGCTCCTTAAGTTCAAAAATCGAGAAGCAATTGGTGAGACACATCTGCACTGACTAATTTTCTCTTGCCCTTGTCAACAGATATAGAGGAAAGTTCCTGGAAACTGCACTTGCCATTACCCTTCCCTATCATTGATGTATATGTACGACATCTCTGCTGAAAATTATTTCAAATATTAGCATCAAGGAAACCAACATCACTAATTTGGATGCATAAATAATTCCCTTTCTTGAAATAAGTTCATGACATTGATATCTTATATAGAACGAATTAAATCTTGATCCCAAGCATTGTTTTTTTGTGAATTATTATGGACTAGCTGACGCTGATGACCCATATCTTGCATGAATATTCTACATTTTCAGATGTGATAGAGGAAACTTCGCGGAAGCTGACTATGTTCAATAAACATGCTAGTGGGGCCGATTTTTGGCTGGGAAATTCAAATAACTGTAAAGAAAGGCATGCAGGAAATTGGAATATATAACCAAGAGATGTTGTATTTTGATTGGAGTGATTGATCAGGATCAGGAAGGCTATTATACCAATGGACATGGACTTAGCATTCGCAAATATTGATGAAGACGATAACATTTCATGCTTTTCCTATTTGATGTTCTAACCTTGGCTTTCAGTAAAATCGGCTGATTAAATTCATAATGAATTTTGATTATTCTCTAGTTTTTTAAAAAATAATGATTAAATGCCAATAATGTAGATGACATTATTTTGCCAAGAATCTTGTGATTTATTAGTAAATTGCTGAAACTTTAAATTTTCATAATCAAGTTTAACAATCTGAATTGTTAAAAAAAAAAACAAAAAGATGACATTGCTTTGCAAAAATGATTTTCTCTCATTTTTGAGTTGTGAATGTAAGTAAATCTTTGAGAAGTTACATTAATTCAAATTCAAAAGGAAAAATAAGGATCCCAATCAAAATAGAAGGTAAAAAAGAAAGGAAATTAAAGATATTAGACGAAGAAAAGGATAGCCATGTCTCCAAGGTGAGCAATGTTCCACATGGAGAGCTAGCTGCTGGGTGCTTCAATGGCCACACAACTTCCCAAAACTAATATGTAATGATAAACCTTCCTGCAGTCGTTTAGCCAATTGTGACCCAGACAGTTACTGAATTTCCTGCAAATGTACCTTCCCGCCCACCAAACCTTTTTTTTGAAAAATAATAAAAAACACTCAAATGAGTACAAATATTCAAAAAGAAATAATTGTATTTTTACCTGTCTTAAAAAAACATGGAAGCAATCGAAATATCTATGTTGAGCGAAAACATTCTTCAGAGCAAAACATTTTCAAACTTGAGATTGAAAAACTTGATGGATAAGTTTTTTAACAAATTGAACTGCAAATATATAGGTCCTGAAAAGGCTTTAGTTCTTCACACTTTTTAACAGGGAAACTTCTTTCCTCCTTCCCTAATTTGACATTTTGCTCGAGTAAATGCCTCTAATTATAAGGAATTTTGGTGTTATCCATGTCTAGAGATGACACTTGTAAAGTGCGTTTTTGCCTTTACCTCCCTATGTGATTTGAAAAGACAACCTATTTTCTGTTGGGGAACTTACTTTTAGTCTTTGTTTGCTTCACTGTGATAAATTTTGGGTGAATTAGGAGTTGGGATTCTACCAAATTACTTTTGAAAGACAATACTATTACTAGTCAATAGAATTGAAGCAATAAGAATGTTCCATAAGTACTCTTTAGGTCGCCTTCAAACTTTTAATTTAGTAATTAAAAATATTTAAGAAATAATAAAGATCTTATTTCAAATCAAAATTTTATTCTTTTAATATAAAAAAAAAAAAAACTATCTTTAGGTCTTTGTTTGATGTCATTGCATCTCCTGTATTTACAATAGTCTACTCATATCTTTTGTCAATATCAAAAAAGGTTACATCCAAGCACCCATACCACAACCGTCAGCTTTGTACTTTCTATTTTTGAACGACGAGGTTTCAAGGAAAGTTCCTCGATATTGCCTTATCAGTACGGAAAACTGTACGTCCTCTTTTATATCCTTTGGGGTGACGATATTTTCCAACTTTGCTTTCGCTTGTTGAAAATCCACGCAAAAATATATCCCAAACGACGTTTAAAGCTTATGAAAAAAGTTAAAAAAAAGAATAACAGGCTCAACTCATCAAAGTTGATGTTTACATGTATCTTCTAAGACAACAACAGTTTGAAACTAAGGTACAAATTTGTACGTAGCCAGGAGACTCAGGACAACGTACGTCAAAACCAGAGAAAATCGTTCGGTGATTATATATAATAGTATATCGGTTTTATTTTTTCATGTCTGGGCTTGCTCTGTACATTTTCCTTTCTAATAATAAAATAAAAGTAATTGCCTGGGTAAGTCGTTAAACGTCTACCCAGATATCATTCCTCTGTTCAGCCAGTTTTGCTTAAAAATTTTTTTACTTGCTTTCATTAATGCATGCTGGAAATTAAGTGCAATTTTGTTTGTATATATGACCGAAGGGTTGTAATTCATACACGTGTCACGGATCTAAAGATGAGTCCTGAATCTCACATCGAACATAATAAGAAGGTCATTGGGATATAAAAGGATTCACACTACCTTCGTCTTGTGAGGTATCTTTTGTAGGATAAAATCGTGAGGTCAGGAGGGTCGGAGCGGACAATACCTCACAAAGGTGTGAACTGTGACGGTAAGGCTGATCTGGGACGCCGGAAAAGTGAATGTCCGGGTCCCGGAGCCGTGCGGATTCGGAGCTTAAATCTCGACTCGTGACAAGTGGTATCAGAGCCAGGCCTAAACCGTTCGATCCACGTCAAGCACCTCGAGGGAAGTAGGCAAGGTGGTCAGTCTCCGTGACGAGGGCGTCACGAGGTTGGGTGTAGGAGAATGTCACAGACCTAAGGATGAGTCATGAATCCCACATCGAACATAATAGGAGGGTCACTGGGGTATAAAAAGGTTCACACCACCTCCGCCTTGTGAGACGCCTTTTGTAGGATAAAACTGTAAAGTCAAGAAGACCGAAGCAGACAATACCTCACAAGGGTGTAAACCGTGGCGGTAAGACTGATCTGAGACGTCGGAAGGGTGAATGTCCGGGTCTCGGAGCCGCGCGAGTTCGGAGCTTAAGTCTCGACTCGTGACACACGTACATGTTGAAAGATTTATCTCAAGCTGCATTGTCTTTTTTTTTATTTTAATAATTGAGACTGTTATGATTTAAAATTGAATTATTAAAATTAAGAGTTTAATTATCTATTAATATACAATACAATAGTTGTCATTTTTTTTTCTTTCACCTTAATTCTTTCACTAAACTCCGGTATTTTTTTAGCATTTACATCTCACTTTCACTGTTCATCATAAGTATTTTTATTTTTACACCTGTTATGAACGGGTACTCTAAAAGTTTTATTTAAAGTCAATTAAGTTATCATTTATAAAAATAATTTAGTATTTCTGATATGGTTATTGTAAAGGATGGTTCTTAATTAACTTAGCAAAATCCTATCTTTATTTCCGAAAAAGGATTTAAAAAAAATAAAATAAAATTCATGCACCTATGATTAATGAGTTAAGTATTTAATTAGTGGAATCCTAAATTTTTTAAATTCCACAAACGGAATTAAAAAATTAATAATGGCTAGTTTAGTATTGTTGTTACTATTAAAAAAATTTAGATTGAAAAAAATGCATTTAAAAAATATAATTAAAATTTTAAATATTTAATATTAATGTAAACAATTATCATGAGTTATTGAAATGTCTAAAAAAATATGAATAAAATAATAAAATATTAAAAATATAAGATAACATAGTAATTTTAATTCCAAAAACTTTTTTTTTTTATGATTAAAACACATTTTGAATAAATATTTTATTTGGGTTATAAAACCAAACTTTTAAACTGAAAATCTAATTTTTATTTTTTAATAGGTTAGGTCAAAAGCACTTTTTGAACATAAAATCTATTTTTAATAGTAACGTTAAACTAAGTTTAAGTGTTTTTTTTAATATTAATTTCTTGAATATAAAAAAAATCATCTTTTATTTATATTTTGTACTTTAAAATAATATATTATGGGTTAAAACATTGGTTCCTTGATATATCTATTGATGAAACAAGCTAGCTTTGCCAACTTAACCAGAAAAGAAATTAGACAAAGTAAAAAATAAAAAAAGCTAAGTATGCTTAAATGAAAAGAAGAGGAGATTAAATAATTGAAGAAAGAAGCAAAATATAATATGACAAAAACAATGTCATTATTTTTGGACACTTACTTTCTATATATTTTCTTCTATCCAAAATAAAAATTCAACTGATATATGTAATCACTTTTAAAAGATATATTTAATGGAGGTGAAGTTAAAACACAATAAAAAATAAACTTTTACTGATGGAATTTTTTGTCGGTAAAAGTCAATATTCTGTTAGTAATATTTTTACCGACGAAAAAATTTTGTCAATAGTACTCAAGTCAGTAATGCTATTCTATAGATAAAAGTCAAATTTCATAAGTAAATTCGGTTAGTAATTCTTCAGTAATCCATTGATAAAACTAAAATTCCATCAATAATAACTAAATTTCATTTGTAAAATTTGTTGGTATAATTTTAATTTCTTCCATAATTTAATTAATTTCATTTATAATAATTTAAGAAACCTATAAACATGTGTACTTAATTAAAAAGCTTATTATTTCTATTATTATTATTAATAAAAATAAAAAATTCATATATCAAATCTACATAATAACCATTAAATAAATCAAAATTATAAATTTAACATTCTTAACATCTCTAATATCCACAAAATATAATACTAAAAGTTAATTCATAACATCCATAAAAATATCCATAACATCAACAAAATATCCATAACATCCATATCCATAAAAATATCCATAAAGATAAGAGTCTACTGTGTTGTTGCATCTCCTATTCCAAAATCGGTGTTGCTGTAGTCAAGTCTAACAAATTGTGTTAGCGAAAATTATTTAGGCCCCATCAACTACATCATCTAAACCATGAGAGACCTAAGCTCAGTTCTAAAATCGATCCTCAACTCATCAATCTATTCTTGTATCTAAGGCTGAAGAGGCACTGATTATGGGCCATAAATAAAGTGAGATGTTGCAGCTACAGTAGTGGATTAACTTGAGTAAAATAGGTCTTTAGATCTATCCACAGATCCAAATCCATATACATGAGTATGTGAAGTTTCAACCCCTCCAATAGCTTCAATTCATACTTATGGATTGAAATCTCGATGATTGAAAGAGTCTTCACTATATTTATGAGATAGTGCAGCAGCATGGTTTTCCTACAAAAAGTTTAAAACAATTATCATTCCAACACAAGTACACTATCATTCCAACACAGTTCAATACCATTCATCCCACAATGTTTAGGCTTTCAATTTTTACACTATCTACTTCATCAACAATCACAACACATAACCAAATCACAAAATAAAATACATAATAATTTTCACCTTTCATAAAGTCATTGCATTTCAATAAGCACAATACACTATATAGTTCAATATTGAATTTCCTACAATGTTTTAGTCTTTCAATTACTACATTATCTATTTTATCAACAATATAATACATTACCAAAATTACAAAGTAAAATACGTAATAGTTTTCACTTTCACAAAGATAATATTCTCTCTATAAGCAAAATAAATTATGTAATTCAATACCATTTGTCCTTTAATGTTTAGGCTTTCAATTACTACACTATTTATTTCATCAATAATTATAATACATAACTAGAATCACAAAGCAAAATACGTAATAGTATTCACCTTTTACAAAGCCATTACATTTCAATAAGTACAATATAATATATAGTTAAATACTAAATTTCTTAAAATGATTTAGTCTTTCAATTACTATACATCTGTTTCATCAATAATCACAATACACCATCAGAATCACAAAACAAAATATGCAATAGTTTTTACCTTTCACAAATGTGATTTCACCATAATATACTATAAAGATAATTCATCAACAATAACAATACATAACCAAAATTACAAAGTAAGTTACAAAATAATTTTTACTTTTCACAAAGTTTTGTATTTAAAAACATATAACATATTATCTATTTTAATAAAGCAATACAATAATTTGAAAGTATTCACAAAGTCATTGGATAGTCACATACACTAACAACTTTGGACTTGTTATCAACGAAATCATCATGTCCTCCCAAACATTTGTAAGTGCAATTAAAGACTTTTATAAATATAGGTTCTCGTTGCAACTTAAGTAATTGCATTCGTTTATATACATTCAATGAAATGTGTAATAATACAATTTATATAAAATTGACATTTAATGAAAAACCTAACTTGTGAAAAAACATCATATGATTCTTTTTTTATGAATAAAAAATGCACCTAAGCCATCAGTGTGCTTCATAATACTTTTTTTTGTCTAACAATTTTGTTTGGCTTTGGTAGAGATGTTTTACCATTTCGAAGTGCTTTATGCATTCTCAATAAGAGCATCTTAAATTGAAGCTATAATCCACCTCTGTTTCATCCCTTTGTAGTGTATGATATTGTCAACTCCACTCTCTTTCATTGCCACTTCCCTCTATTTCAATTAATTCTTAAATATATTATTATATACCTATTGAATAAGAGCATCATCTAACACAACCCACTGATATTTTTTCTAACATAAGTAATAGTGAAATACAATAAGTAATTGACAAGAGTTTGAACTTTTCATTGAAATAAAAAATATATAAAAAAAATTAAATATCTAATTAGTACATTAAATTTATCAAACATCATAGATTTCATTGGCACAGAAACTTTGGCCCATATTGGCCAAGGACTAGTAAAATTTGCTAGAAATATTCCTGACTTGTTGAGCTAATCGACAACTTTTCCCTATATCGGCCAAAGACTAGTAAAATTTGCTTGAAATATTCCTGAATTATTGAGCTAGCCGTTAATTACTCAAAACAACTACCAACATTCATTTATTAGTAAGATTAGTTAAATTGTATGAATTATTTAAAAATGACTTTTAACAATAAGAAAAAATTAATTAAAAAAAATATATCATACATTTCTCCTAGCAGAGTAATCCATAATCGTTTATTTGGATTTGATGCAGTAGGTAATCTTTTTTTTGCTCTCTTAGTCATCTACCTTGTTGTTGTACCTTCTTTTTCTTTAAGTGGTCATCAACAAATGATGGAAGTATGTCATACTCTGTCAATAGATCATCCATCATTGGTGCAAAAGATGATCCGTATGGTGGATCATATTATATTGGTGGTGAAAATGACTCGTATCGTGGATAATGCTATATTGATATTGAACAAGACCCGTATCTTGGATCATCCTATATTGGTGCTAAAAAAAAATCGTATTGGGAATCATGTTGATTGTTGTTGTTGATAACTGATACATGAATCATCTCTTATTGATTTTACTATAGAACCATCTCGGTGAGCATAGCTATTTGCATGATGTCCTATCATATCTGTTACATGTCACATAAACATTTCATAAGTATTTAAAAATCACAAAAAAAAACAAATATAATACTACATTAGTATTAGAATATTAGATGAAATGAGCAAAATATATATAAAAAAAGCATGTCAAAACGTTATAATTAAAATAAGCCAAATCAACTATTATATTTAACATTACATATATTGACCACATCGAATGTCGAATTATATATAACATTAAAAGCCATACTTAATACATCAATTGTTGTTAGAATAAGCAAACTCTTATGTTTCATTATCATCATTCTCTTATTTAGCATTTAAAAACCATCTATTCTCACATTGGGTACAAGGATACTTAATCTTCTCATTACTTACAAATTATGGTTGACAATAAGAAATCTAAAAAATTCTTCTACACCATCATAGAAGTTTTGACTAATGTACCCATTTACATATAAACAAGAATACATCTAAGAGTGATCTTTGTCCATTTTGTCAACCCTAATTGCATTATTATAAAAGGTCCAAAAAATATTACTCTTAGTATATTAAAGTAAAAATAAGCAATTAAAAGTCAATAAGCAATTACGAAATTTTAAACTAAAAAACATAAAATTTGGTATTTTATCTTTTTTATAGCTTTTTATAGAATTGTTTGTGGAAGAGAATTATGTAAAAAAATTAAACAATTTCTTTTTTTATTGGCTAATCATTGTGAACAAATGGTTCATGATTATCTAAATGAATTTTTTACTCAAAAAGATATACTAAGACAATGCTCAAGGATTGCCTTTCTTAACTACAAATTGTATGTATGCCAACAATAGTATAATTTAATGATAAAAGTGTTCAATTTTTAATTTTAATTTTTAAAATTTAATTTTTAATAATCTTATATATAAAAAAATTGCATGGATAAATCTAAAACAAAAATGCAAGTATCAATTTTGGAATTTGAAACTAAAAAGACCTAATGTTTTTCTCATTACATGTATTGTTTCTCTATATAATTTTTAGCATTAAAATTTAAAATAAATTATTGAAATAAGTATATGATTAGGATTTAAGACTTAACTGTCAAACTTTTAACTCAAATCTTTAAAATTATATAACAATAATTACATTCAAGTGATTCAAAATTCTTAATTACTTAAACTTTTAACTTTTTTTAATTTATTCATGTTACATATTAATATAAACCTTGTCAAATACAATTATAGTAAAATTAATTTTTTAACTTATTTTTAACTATCACCTTACTATTTTTGTATGTTATTAAAAAATAATACAAATTTTTTGGATATCAAATGTGATAAATGCATACTATTCATGTATCTTTAAAAAAAATCAAAATCAACAAGCCAAGTAATGAAATTATACCTTGGCAGAGAAGTTGCAATCACAGGCTCAAGGACGACACTAAAAGAAAGGTGGCACATTTGGGCTCGAGGGCAGCACAGGTAGAAGGGTACGGACTTAAGGACGGAGAGAAAAAAGAATGACACGGGCTTAAAGGCAGATGTACAAGTTAAAGGGTGGTCTAAAGAAGATGGCATGGGCATTGAGGCTGGTGGGGATTATTAGTGAGAGGAAATGAGATGAAATGAGAGAGAAAACAATAATTAATGATTGGAATCAAAAAAGAAAGGAAAGGGAAAAGGACTTTAACTAAAACATATTTTTAATGACGGATTGTTGACAGAATCATCGTTAACACTTACTTTTAGCAACTAATTACCAATGGAATCCATATAAAAAAAGTTATTTAAAAGTATTTTTTTAAACTTTTTTTTATTGAAATTCCTTTTAGTGATGGTTTTTTTTTCAGTAATTCATTGTTGAAACTTTTAGCAACAAATTATCGACAAAAAAACTTGTCAATAAAAGTGACGCCAAATGCTAATTTTCCTGTTATAACTTTTAGTGATAAATTACCAACAAGATTTTTTCATTGATATTTCGTTGGAAATTTTTTATTTTATATTTCCATTGATAAATTGTTGCAAATCCATTGGAAATTATCGACAAAAAAATTCTATCGGTATTGGACTTATTTCTGGCAGTGAAATTCTGACAACTATAATATCTTTTTTATTTTAAGAAACAAATATAGTAAGAGTCAATGAATAAAATGATATCATTTCATTAAATATAAATTTATATAAGAATATATAAATTTTCACCTATATTTAAGCATATAAAAAAAATACTATTAAAGAAAGTAATTGGACCCTCTAAACCAAGTCATGAACCACCATACCAAAGATCGTATCTAACTCATAAATTAAACTTGTCCCCCAACTCTTATTGTCTTAATTTGCTCAACCCCTTATCAAAGTCATCAAAAAAATTTGAGAGCAAATATGGGAAAAAAAATACTAAAGGTTCTCTAAAAACTTTTCCATTCATGTTTCATCTTTTTTTTTCTTTCCATCATCTTTTTTGTCCTTCATGTTTTCTCTTTCTCTCACTCTCTAATTTTTTTCATTTTCATAATGATTTGATCTTAATTTTTAACTCATATCTGAGCTTTAAATTAGGAGGTTTTATTAGTCCTTATTCTTTTTTCTTTCAATGGTTTGGATTTTCAGAGTTGTAGATTTTTGGGTTGAATTTATTGATTATTGGGTTTTAATTATTTATGCAAATGATTATTGAAGAGGAACAAAGATTTTCGTAAAAGTCGGTTCAAGAAAGCAATTGCATGTGTCAAGCATAGTGGCATGTATATAGACAAGACCGATTCACTTTACTCTCATTCGCCTTCACTTTCAACCAGAACAAGAGAGAGCTTCACCATTACGGGGATTCAAAGCACTACAATTGTTGATCCCTCAATACAAAGTAATTGATCCGCTTCAAGCTCAAGGTTGAAGTTAAGATTGTCTTTCTACATCAAGATCTGGCCTTGAAAAAAGTATGTAGTTTATTGTAAGCACTTAATTTTGTCTGAGTTAATTAAAATCAATTACAATTTTTATGTTCGATTTGAGTCCATTTTAAACCGTTTAAGCCATGATTGGATTTGACCATACGGGCCTATTACATAGGTCATTCGAGATTAAAAGTTTAAAATAGGCCATTTGGGCTTGAAGGCCCATAAACCAAATTGAAAAGAGCCAAATTCAAAACTTTTTATTTTCAATTAAAAATTAACACAAAAAAGGAAAAAAAAAAAACTATAGCTTGGTGCCTTACACAACACCACCTAGACCAAACTACCTTACACCTTTGTATTGGCATCGATGGGCCTTCACCAGTGCCTAGCCACCCTACCACCTCAGACAACCCCTACTAAGCCATCCTACCACCTTTGACAACACCATAACAACTAAATTTTAGCTGCCAACAAAGCTTTATCTTACCCATAAGACTTTTACATGTTTCATCAATTTTTCCTGTGTTTCTAAAAGCCTTCTCAAGACTAATAAATTTTTAACATAGGAAAGGCCAATTTTTGAATTGAGAACACTTTGTCAAAAAAAAAAAAAAACTCCACTACCACACCGCTGTTAATTATTAGAAACTCAGCCTCCTAAAACCACCACCATTACTTAGTTCCAAACTCGCTGCCAAACCTTGATTCAATCTAAACTTTCCTTCACCAAAACTAAAAAATACAACATCAAAAAATAATCTTCATCCCTTTTGGGGAACTATAACAAAAAAAAAAAACAACAACAAAAAATTTTCATAAATACCAAATTGATATTTTTGGTCTTTAAGGGTTTGAGAAAGTTTTTAGCCTTTTTTTTTAGGGAAAAAGAAGCCTAGGATGCTGGGGGAAATATATTGAAAGCTACTGGTGTTTGGGTGGCCAAAGGAAAAGATTTTAGGTTTTGGAAGCTGTGACATTTTGGCACCGTTCTATGCAATTCAAAGTTATTTTAGGCTAAAAAGAGGTCAGAACAAAAATGAAAAGGTTGAAAGGAGAACATGGGTGAATTTTGAAATCAAACTAGCACCGATGAATGGTAGCCAACGACGAGGTAAAGTGATTAGCATGACATTCGAAACAAAAATCTGGGTTTAGAGTTTGAATGGCCCCCTTTTTTTTAGAGTTTTAAAGTTTTTTTTGTTTTAGAAAAGAGGCAAAAATGAAGTTTAAAAAAAAAGAGCTAACGTAAAAAAAAAAGAAAAAAAAAATTACCGACCAACCCGCATGTGGACCTGACCTGACTCAAGGTTTATGCACCCTACCTAGCTCCTACCTTCTTTCATTAACCTTGGATCGATCCAATTAAATTGCTTTACCAGACTGCCTGTGAATCGACCAAAGCAATCGAGCCATTCAAATCAGTTTTTGCAATTGAACCAACCTAACGAACCATTGAAATTGGTTTGGACTACTACTAAACCGTTGACTGACTTTAACTAGTCTATTTAAGTAATTTTTTTAAACTTTTCTTTATTATATATATTTATATTTTGTTAAGTCATTTATGGATTTATTTATGCATGTTTAAATTCTAAATTTTTAAATAAATATAAATAAGTGTTAAGAGTTTTATTTTAAAAATAATAAATAAATAAATAAATATAAAAAATAAAAATTTATCCGATGATGAGATATTAAAAAAATTCGATTAATGATTCTTTAAAAATTTTTAAGTGAGAATATTTTTCTAAAAAAATGCTACCAAAGTATTGGAGTATTTAAAAATATATTCAATATAAAAATGTTTTCATTTACTTATTAAAATTAAAAAATATATAAAATAATTAAATTTTTGGTAATTTTAAATTTCATCATTTTTTAATAAAATAAAATGAATAAAAATAATAAAAACTTGTGAAAAAGGAAATTTTTATCCAATGATGAAATTTTAAAGTAATTCGAGTAGTAATATCTAAGAAATCTCTAGGTAAGAAGTTTTTTTTTTAAATACTACTAGCGTATTATAATATTTCTAAAAACTTTCAATACAAAAAAATTTTTTTTTCTTCTAAAGAATTTTTTTTAAATAATAAAAAAATTTTCTAAAAAAGGGGTAAATAAAAAATGTGTACCGATATTTCCTTATTTGCATTGCATTCATATCACTGAATTTTTTAAAAGTAAACATGAGCCTACAATGATGAGATTTTAAGGTAATTCGAATAACGATATCTAATAAATCCTTAGGTGAAAAAAAATTCTTTCAGTGTTACCAATGTACGGGGATATTTTGAAAGTTTTTCTATAATAAAGTTCTAGTTTATAGTTCTCAAATAAAATTAAATAACAAAAAAAATTATTACAAATAAAAAGAGTCAAACAAATTATTTTTAAATACCAAAATAGGACATTTTTGTCACAATTAAAGGAGAACACGTAATTAATTGATACATTTGTTAACAGGTACTGTGGAGGTACTAATATTTTCTCATACGTAATCGAACTCTCAAACCAAACTATTTTGTAAACTATAAAATTATTTTTAATAAATTTTAATTAATTTTAAAATTTTATTAAAAAATAAATTTTAATAGATGGCCAATCATACCTAGTAAAAAAAGATTGAGGTGACTCTTTTTTTTTTAATTTATCTAATGGCTTCAAAATCGTTACAACACTTATCCTCACTCGATCAACTCAAGCTATGATTTGATTCCTATCATATGTACCCACTAAGGCAACTTTGTCACAACTTGCATTGTTTTATCAATTGAAGATTTTGCTTCTGATGTTGTCAATTAGAACCTAAGTTCCATTTTTAGCTTTAAAGATCCACACTTGATCAGTTCAAAAATTGCATTAAGTTTTGGACTTTTTTATTATGTTCAATTTATCATTCACTTCTTTTATTC
Source organism: Durio zibethinus (assembly GCF_047325235.1). Classification (NCBI taxonomy): domain Eukaryota; kingdom Viridiplantae; phylum Streptophyta; class Magnoliopsida; order Malvales; family Malvaceae; genus Durio; species Durio zibethinus. The sequence goes on along the minus strand of NC_143162.1, from coordinate 9,169,909 downwards.
TAACAAAAAATGTATTTGATTTGATTCATTTAAGTTTCTAGCTTTCAATTTTGTCTACGTTTTAGGAATTAAATGAATCAAAAGCTAAACTACTCAGTAGAATTCAAGGGTTGAAATAGGTAATCATGGAAAATATAACTCTTTTCTTTAATTTTTACATTTTTTCATATTTTAGGTTATATAATTTGAGAATCTTTTTCCTATAAGGATTTGTAAAATTGGAGGTCAAAATTGGACACCCAAGTTAAAAATTTATCATGATGTAAGTTCAATTTTGGATTTTACCCTTCCAAAAAAATTTTTTTGTTGTCATAATGTACTATTGATGTATTATTTGTCATGGCTTTTTTTTTTTTTTTCATTCTCTCTGTTTATTCATATTGAGTTTGTCAGTATTATATAGTGATAAGAAAGGCTTGGTAATGAAATCTGTGAGAATAAATGTTTCATGTTATGCTAAGTAAGTATTTAATAGTTGAAGTTGATAGATCTTTTACTATGAAATGAAGGTTCTCTTAAGAGAATCTACATATGGCTATTTGTTTCCTTCCTTTCTTTATGGACTATGGGTGTTGTGGAATTTAAAATTTCTTATACATGCTCTCCTAATTGGCCTCATCCGAAACGCCTACCAAAAGTTCAAAACTACAATGCATGTAGATCCCAAACAATATGCCATTAGAAGTAGAGTTTTTTTCCCCCTAAATTTATCTCTTTTTCCTCCTCAGTTATATCGTTAATTTCATGTAAAGGAGAAACTTTCCCAAGATTTTAGTTTATTTGAGAAGTCTAATTTAAAATAAGTGTTTAGTTTATTTTGTTATTTTGTGTTAACCATTTTAATTTACACATGAATTAGTATTTATATATGAAATGATATTAATTTTATGTTTTCTATTTGAAGCCGAATTCAAAATTTTTATCGTTGATCTTTAGATTGATCAAGTGATTTAAATCGATATTTGTATAGTTTTTATCTAACTTTACATATGAAAATTACATGTACGATAGAGATTAAGAGCAAGGAGTAATGATTACACTATTGAGAGTGACAATAAATATTTATTATTCTTTTATTTTTTTTTTTAGATATGCTATTTTGTTTATTTTTAAAATATAGCCATTTTAATATTTTTGGAGTGTTTCAAATTATAAACTAAATTCTGTCATTATATTTACATTTGAATTTATATTGAAGACGAGATTTCATACATAAAATTTTTTTATTTTTCTCTTAATTTATATGTTAGATTTATATTAAAAAAATAAAACAAAATAAACAAATCTCGTATCATAGCACGGACAAACTACTAGTGTACAATTAATATATATGAAACATATAGAAATCCAATTAAAACATTCATTTTTTTTTTTTTTATTTTGACAATCCCAAAATTAGAGAATTATTTATCCTAGCCCACGTGGCTTACCTTATTAAGAACCCCAAATTTTTATTATTTTTTTTAAGAAGCTTCGTGGAAGTTGCGCCTTTGTCTAATAATTTACATATATTTATAACAGTATGTATCATTCCCTCGAGCTCATCGAGATAGATTTTGAGATTTTATTGTTTTTTGTTGGGTATTTTTGCCTTGGAAAATATTTGGTGTTTGAGCGTGGCAGGAAAAGATGGCTTCTTTGCAGGAACCATTGCTACTGGAGATTGGAAACTTGAAGGGTTCCAGCAAGGAGATTCGCCATGGCAGGACTGCACAAAACATGTCGTCCTCGTCATTGAGGAAAAAATCGGACCTGACGCTTCTTTCCAAGGTTCGATATGGAATGCTTAGGCAGTTTCTGACCAATCTTCAAGAGGTCATTTTAGGGACTAAACTCTCAGTTCTTTTCCCTGCTATTCCATTGGCTGTTGTTGCTGACTGCTATGGGTTTGCAAGAGTGAGTTTCTTCATTTTTTTAAAAAATTTTTCCTTTGCTTTTTTCATCGTCTTGTGACTGTTGGTTTTTAGGGTTTTTGATAATACAGTGATTTCGGCAGTGGTGAAGACGAATATTGAAGGTTGACTCAGAATTGAATTGAATTCAATTTGACTTTATTTGGAAATAAGATAGTCTACGAGATTTTCTACTGAAACAACAATTTTCAGATATAGAAAAGTCAAACAAGGAAATGTTAATTGGACTGTAAAAATTAAACTATACCCTAATCTATTAATCTCATTTAAGCAATGATATTAATCATGTTTTTGACTGCGTCAAAATGTATTCACCATTACCTTTCATCATTCCCTATGTATCAAACGTCTTTTATTTTGATGTGTCTTCAACCTCTAATTTAATTTCCACTGAGAACAATATATTTAATGCTGTTTCTCGATCGTAGTATTAACATTTATGATTTTCCTGGAAATTTACAGCCATGGGTTTTTTCATTAAGTTTACTTGGACTTATACCACTGGCTGAACGAGTTAGCTTTCTCACCGAGTAAGGCAGATTTATATTTGTTCTTATAAATTCTCATATGATACGTAATTTCATTTTTTTTTTTCTAGAGTTGAATTTGACAAATAATTCCTGTTCTTTTCTTTTCTATGTACTTGCAGGCAGATTGCTTATTACACTGGTCCAACAGGTAATCAATTATTTACACTATGTTTGGATTGAGAGAAAGGGGACTGAGAGAAAGGGACGAAAAAAAAAAAGTAATAGAAATAAAAATTTTTTTTTTGTTCAGATAAATTTTTAATTTAAAAAAAAATAAAAATCCAATAATTTTTAATTTTTTTTTTGTAATTTTTATTTTTTTAATATCTCAATTTGAGAAAAAAAATTAAAGAAACAAAGTTAAAAAAATTTTATTTTTATGAAAAGGCTATTATATTTATATTTTTATTATGATATTAAATATGATTATATAATTGATATATTTTATAAAGATAATTTTTTTATGAGTATTTTATATAATATCATAGTTTATAAATATTTTATAATTTTTCAAGTCTTAACAATAAAATAAATCAAATTATTGTTAGAATAAATTAAAATGTTAAATTAAACACAAAATTAAAAGTAAATTAATAATTAATCAATATATCTTATAATATTAAATATGTTCAATTTTATTTAAAAAAATTTGTTTATACAAATTAGATAATATAAAAATATATTTATATATTGTATGTTATTTTATAAAAAAAATTATAATTAAAAAAATATTATAATAAATTATTTCTTTTTTTATTATTTATTCAATTAATAATTGTTAAGATTTTTTATTAATTTTAATTATTTAAATAAAAAATACATATACTATTTTTTATTTTAATTTTTTTTATTAATATCTATCCATACATGGTACTTATTCCCTCTTATTTACTTACTATATATATAATAAAACCAGCTAGCGGCTACTGCTATTTTAATAAAGTTTCCAAGGTTGGGTACTTTAGCATCGGTCGTATCAACTTTATTTCTATAACTTTGACACGTGGGTCTAAACCTAGCATGAATCCCAAGTGAAGAACACACAACACTTGCAATGCTGTTTCTTATATCCTCCGTGTGAGTGTTCGGAGCAATATCCTTGTTAGATAATGACACCTTGAGAAGTACAATTTTTTCTGCTCATTTGTGTCTTTTTCTTGATTAATGGTGATGATTCACGAAAGAAGCGATTAGATTTAGAGTAATCATCATTATTAATATAATCTCTTGACCTAATACTTTGTTGAGTTTGACTATTTCAGACGTCTGATATTTTTAAAATAACATTAAAATTTAACTATACTTGTGTGAAAAATATGAAAGGTTTGTGGAATCGTGGAATTTTTTAATTATTCTTTGATCTTGCAGTGGGAGGGCTGTTGAATGCAACCTGTGGCAATGCTACTGAGCTGATCATTGCAATTTTTGCATTAAGCCAATATAAAATAGATGTGGTCAAGTATTCCCTACTTGGTTCTGTCCTATCAAACCTGCTTTTGGTTCTTGGGACCTCTCTCTTCTGTGGCGGTATTGCCAACCTGAGAGAGGAACAAAAATATGATAGAGTAAGTTACTTGTCAAACGTAATTACATGCAATATCATACATAAATCAAGCTTCACTTTGTTTAAAATTTTTAACATGACACCACCAAAAATTAGTTATTTCATGACATAGCTGGAGTTGTTTAATATTTTGTTAGATATATAGTTATGTCTTTCAATAATGTTGTCTCCTCTCTTTCCATGCCGTAATTTATCTGGATCAAGAGTTACGAGTAATTTCGTGTGTTAAACACTGTTAAATTTGACAGAGACAAGCCGATGTGAACTCTCTCCTTCTACTGCTAGCATTATTGTGCCATTCGCTGCCATTGTTGTTTCGAATGGCTGGGGCATCTGCTGCTGTCAAAGCCGATCCAACACTGCAGTTGTCGAGAGCCAGCAGCATTATAATGTTGATTGCATACCTTGCATACCTGCTCTTCCAACTATTCACACACCGGCAATTGTTTGAAACTCAAGAGGTAGTTCAATCAATATTCTTAATTAATTAGCTTCTAAAAGCCAGTTTCTACTATTATATTTTTTGTGAACTGGAGAAAGGATGAAACTAATATTCTAAAACCATAGCTGATAAGGTGCAATTGATCAGGAATCAGAAGATGACGAAGATGGACTATCAGAAGAAGCACCAGTAATTGGATTTTGGAGTGGATTTATATGGCTAGTTGGAATGACTGCTGTAATCTCTCTGCTATCTGAATATGTTGTACAAACAATTGAGGTAATTTCCATCATTTTCATTGTGGGGTTCACTATATATCTTCAGCATTAATTTTTCTACCTACCCTTGCTGGCTATCCAAAAGTTGATTCTGGACCCCCTCCAGACCCTTGAAGCGTATTAATTTCTTTGTATTATTAGCCACACATCATACCAACTTTTTCAAGTTGACCATGAATTGTTCCAAGGTGGCAGGCATTTACTAGACTAAAGTGTACCTACCTTGCGCAGTTTGCAGCGGGCAAGAGAGGGGTCCAACCCTATTCTTTTTTCAATTTCTCTTTGATTGATTATCATTAATCAAAGTCTGGTTATTTTTCTTTAATGTAAAATCAACTAAACTATCACAAACTATAATTTCAGGATGCCTCGGATTCTTGGGGAATTTCTGTCAGCTTCATCAGCATTATTTTACTACCCATTGTTGGAAATGCAGCAGAACATGCAGGAGCAATCATATTTGCTTTTAAAAACAAGCTGGTGAGTAATAGCTTTCTTAATTGCCCTTTAGTTTCAGCAGCCATATTTATCAATAAAACAATATGCTGACAGAAATTTTAATTTTGGAACTGAAATGCAGGATATTTCTTTGGGTGTTGCATTAGGATCTGCAACTCAGATTTCCATGTTTGTGGTATGAACTTATAATAATTGGAGACTTCAGTTTTTTAAATTGGAGCTTCTGACATCAAAAATCAACATTTCAATGTGACTCAGGTCCCACTCTGCGTGGTTGTCGCTTGGATTATGGGTATTAAGATGGATCTTAACTTCAATCTCCTTGAAACTGGCTCTCTCGCTCTAACAATTATTGCTGTTGCCTTCACTTTACAAGTAATTAACAGTGCAATCTTCATATCAATCATGCAAATAACATTTTCATTTCTGGGGTTCATTATTGACCATAAGTTGAGCTAAAACCTTGTATTATTATGTTTTGTAGGATGGTACTTCTCACTACATGAAAGGACTGGTTCTTCTACTGCTCTACATTGTTATTGGAGCTTGCTTTTTTGTATCCAAAACACCTCCAAGTAAGGATTAATTAATTTCCATATTCGCTGATTCAGAACTATTCATCACTTTCACTATTACTTCTTCTAACGCTTTTTATTTGTTTCCCCCTTTTTTCACCTCAGACCAGGTAAATATCACAAACTCGGGAACCAAAATCCCTATCGACTCAATCTTAAGAGCTTGATAATCAAGTAAGTACATGTTTTAAACAGCTTGTATAAATCAATTCAAATATTATGGAACTAAAGATTAACTGAGTATAAATTACCAATGAATGCAGGCTTTGCCGTCTTGGGGTCACTCCCCTTTTGAATCTGATGAAATGTCTGAAACTTCAACAAAGATTTCATGCATGTATTTGTTATTTTTGTTATGGTGTGGCCTGCCGGAAAGCTGACAATTCGCAGTTACTCCTCCGCATAGAAGTCGTCATGCTGCCTTCATGTTTCAAAGTTGAGATGGATACCATTTATATAAATAAATGGTTTGGATCGGTAAATCGTGGAAGCTTGATGAAGACAGGCTACATGAGTACACAGCACATTGTTCTGTCTGTGTATAAATCTCTCTCCAGTGTTTTTTTCTTTTTCTTTTTTTGTTGCTTTCAACTGAGGGTTGGTTTCTAAATTATGCCCTTATAGTAGTGGCAAATGAGCTAGTTCATGGGTTTGTTTCCCTTTTGTAATGCAGTTTATCAAAATAAATGAAATCCTTGTAGTTTTCATTTGAAAAATTAGCTTATGGTTCCATTTAAATTTTGCCATTCTATATTCGGTTAATTTCAAAAGACTTGATTTATATGCTTTTTCCCTTAAAATGGAATTGACAAGGCTAAATTCAATCAGTATGGATTGAGAAAAACAAAGGGTGATGTTCCATCAAAACAAAAGACAAAGTGAATGATAAAATGATAAATGATGTGATGATCTCACCGCCATTAAAATAAAGTACAAGTCATTATCCAGCTTTGGCAGTTTGTTGTCTTGTTTTGATTGCCTTGCTTATAACATTTAACATGCTAAAATAAATCAATCAATCAGATTCCTGCAACATTGATTAACATGAAATAAAAGAGTAACCTAACTAAATTTTCTTTCTGAAAGAAATTAATTAGCATGACATAAGAGCTAGTCAGGGAATTATGCACAAGAATTTTTTTCCAATGTTAATTACGGTGAAAAGTAGTTAGGAGAATCAAATTAATTTCACCCAAGTGGCCCACCATTGGTAGGTATATATGCACTGCAAGCATTACCTAACACGTTGTCCCTGGTACAAATATGAAATTCAAGGTCATACAAAGCACTTAATTTTTTTGGCCCTGAACCTAAAATAAAAAGCAAAATTTCATGTGGTAGCCAATTGATCCTGAAATCGCAAAATCATACATAAAGCAAACCCTTTTTCGCATGGCTAATCATAGCAGAAAAATGGAGGAGGTTGTTGGAGGAGCTAGCATTCACTAGCCTGCAAGAATAAAGTTATGGGCTGGGGGATATATATGCTTACTCTCCAATCTCAATAGAAAATTATGGATGGTCCCAAGATTTCAACTATAAACATCGAAATAGTCAGTCCATGAGCCATGGCTAATCTCACCTCATTAAAAGTATTTATATATTCACGGAGTGGAAAAGAAAAACATGGGAAGCATGGATTTACATGCAATCCCACACTTGATTACAACAATAAATTAAGATAAAATATTCAATGTATGTAAAAATTAAAACTATTCCTCCAATAAAACAGACTTGTTTGCCTTAATCTAGTCTTTGGGTCAAGACCTTTGCAAATCTATCCATCTACAAAAGATTTACACTTTTCAATACGCTAATTGTTTTTTCTTTTTATTAGTATTTTTTAATGATAAATGAATTTGAACTCTATTCAATTCTTTAAATAAAAAATTATTAATCTTTAAATCAAATATTTATAGATTTTAAATTACATATGTCGCACACATATCATAATCATGACGGATGCAAAATTTTATGTTAGTGGAGACAAAATTATTTAAATAATTGTTTTCAAATTTATGTAAATTATATAGTCAAAATTCACGAAACATTTTCTTATCAGCTTAGGGTTAGTTTAATTAGAAGTTAAAGTAAAATGAAATAAATATCTTACACTCAACTCAATTTTTTCTAAAAAAAAAAAAAAAACTGAGTTTATCATACAAAAAATTTTAAATCACTTATTACATAAAAGATTTACTTCATTTATAAAAAAAATTGAATTATCAAATTGAAAACAATGAATTTTTATAATATATTTATACATGACTACCATATGTATAATATAATACATATAAGTCATGTTTGGTGCATAAAATAATTGATACGATAGGATGATAATCATCTTTTTTTTTTGTTTGTATCTAAAGAAAGAGATGGAATTACATCGATGATTAATCTTACTCATGGTATAGAATAATTCGATCATCTCAAAGTAAAAAATATTATTTTTAATCCATAATATTGAACTTAGATGTTATATTATACCCTTAAAAATTATATTAATAATTTAAATTACATAAATTTTAAAAAAAGATAATTTTGATCAATAAATAAATTATCTTATCATTATCTTTATACACATCAAATATAAAATAACATTATTTAATCTAATCCTATTCATTTTATTCTATCTTATAATAATTTTGTATACTAAAGGCATCCATATATCCTCATTATTTATGTTTTAATAAAACTTTTTGAAATAATGATTTTCTTTAATGAAATTATAAGTACTAAAGAAGTTATAATCACTGTTATATATATAAAAGAAATTAGTGAATAATCCAACAAATAAATTTAATATAAAATTGAACCAAATTCACGTAAAATTAGATATATATATATATAGTTTTGCATACATAATGGTAACTTTTTTATTATAACTTTTTCTTCACATTTTTATATAACAAAAAAGGGCTAAAATAAGCTATTAATGGAAGGTCGACTGAAATGGTGAATAGGGTGTGTTTCTCTTTTTGTTGTTTAGGTTAAAATCATTGAAAAGCTTTGAAAAAATAATAATTTTTTATGAATTCATTAAAATCAACATAGATAAGACTACTTGGACCGATTCAAAAAAAATATTTATATATATTAGTGAAATTCAAGAACTCACTAAATAACCAAAAAAAAAAAAAAAAAGAACTACTCCAAAATTCATATGCTTAGAATTTTAGAGTTTGATAATTTTTTATATATTTAAATAAAAAATAAAACTATATTCAAATATTGTACTATTCTTAAAAAATAATTCAAATGAATAAACAACAAACCAATAAATAATTGAACATGACTGACATATGAATAGGGGTGTTAACGATTTAGATTAAATTGAATTAATTCGATTTTTTTAAATATTGTATAATATTATAAATTTTAAAAATTTAATCAAAATCCGAATTGATTTTGCATACAATTTGATCCAAAGAAAAAAAAATTTATTGGTTCAATTCGGTTTATCGATTTTTGAAATTTAATTTTTTTAGTTTTATAGACTATTTTATTATAAATGTTTAATATATTTAAATAAATTTTGATACAAAATAATTATTTTTATTTTATAAAAATTTAAAACATATATAAAAATTAATAAAGATATATAATTCAATTTAGTTTTCTTTTGTTTTTTTTATTTTTTTATCCAAAATTAGATTCAAACCTAATTTATACATTTAATATTCGAATTTAATTTGAACTAAATAAAAAAATTATCAGAACTGAACATAATACTATAATTTTGAATTAATTTTTGATTTTCTCAATTTTTTTATCAACCCTAGATGAGACTTGAAGCCTAAAATCTAAGATTTTGAGACCTCCAATCAATAAGAAAAAATCAATAAATAAACTAGATCAACAATCAACAAACTAACATGTTATTAGACCAAACTATAATTGATAGGAGTTGAACTTAGACCTAAAAGTTTCATAACCTAATTTTTTTATCCGAAAAGTAAGCGTTCATAAATTAAACCGAGGTTCAGTACACAGTAACCCATTAGTCTCAGCTAATAAAATAGGGGAAATACATTCAGAAGCCTCATTAAAAGTAACAAATAAGAGCCATCAAACATATCTCCCATGGCAAAGTTGTTATCATCACTACTAAATCTTGTCAGGGCATCGGCAGACCTGTTGCCTTCACGGAAAATATGTTTCATCGTAGTTTGCTGAAACATCTTCAACAGAGTTCTGCAATAAGAAATGAGGGTGTTAAGCTGAAAGTTAGCAACATTGTTATCAAAAATTAATTTGATCACCATAGTAGCATTCAACTCGATTTCCAGCTTCTTGATATCCATCTCTTTTGCCAGTTTGAGTGCATCACGAAGAGCCTATAATTCAGCTTCAACACTCGTGGTTTTAGGTATGTGTCTGGAGGAGCCCTTTATCCATACTCCCTCCTGATTTCTAAGAATCATTTCTGCTCTTGCGTTGCTTGGGAAGAACCATTTGTGTTGAGTTTAATCTAACCTGGAGCTGATGGTTTCCATTGAATAGTAGTGGTGGTAGGGTAAGGGATCATTTTAACTTTTCCAGTCAAGGCGTTGTACTCGATTACTCTTTCCACAGGTTGCTCTGTAATTCTGTTGTTCATTACTTTTCCTTTAAAGATCGATAGATTTCTTGATTCCATATCTCCCAAAGAAACACAGTATTCCATGGAACCAAACTTCTAGGCAGCCATGTCTTATTTGTAATGTTGGCCATGTCTTAGTTGTAATGTTGGCTCTAATCCACTTTTCCTAATCGATGTTGCTGTTCAAACTTGATTGAATCGGATGATTAAGGGAGGACCAGACTGGTTTAATCACAAGGCACTCAGCCAGCAAGTGATTTACGGTTTCTTCATGATCTTTGCAAAAGGGACGCTAAAGACATGCTGAAGAATCTCAGTAGAAAAAGCTAAAGATATGATTTGTTGATCATGAGAGTCCATCTTCTCCTTGAATTCCTTAATTGTCGTTCCCTCCTCATCACGTTGGAGAGGTCCTGCAATGACGGATTTGATATTTCCCTGGCCGGTCCAATTATCATCCCAGAACCTAGTTTTGGAGCCATCTTGAATACTCCATCTAATTCCTTTTCTTAACAACTGATGGCAGCTTTGAAGGGCCTTCCAAACGCTCGACATATCTGTTTTATTAGGTCTGCTATTTCCATTTTGAAGATATTTACCCGGGAGGATTTTAACCCATAAGTCATCCTGATTGTGCATCATCCTCCAACATCGAGTAGAGCTTGATTTCTAGCTTTACTCGATTTTAAGCCTAGTCGTCCTTCCTCCTTGTCTTTAATTACTTCCTCCCAACTTATCCTGTGATGCTTCCTTTTATTTCCACCCCCACCCCATAGGAATCTCCTGTTAATTTTGTTAAGTTCGGAGAAGGTAGCCACGGGTAGGGTCCTACATTACATGTAGTAAGTTGGGAGAGCATCCATGGTGGATTGTATGAGGGTCATGCAACCCGTGGGAGAGCGCAGGTTTGATTTTCAACCTGCAAGCTAAGCATTCTTCTCGATGATGAAGTTGAAATCTTGCTTCCTTACCTGTTTATTATGCATGGGGAAGCCAAGGTACTTTCCAAGGTCCTTGGTACTTTTGATGTTAAGGTAGTTTATAATCCATTCCCTTTGGTCCACTTTTGTTTTGTTGGAGAAGATGGTCCATGATTTCTCCACATTAACTTTTTATCCTGATTCCTTCATAAACCCTTCTAGGACAGATTTAATTGTCTTAACAGACTTTCTATCAGTTCTTGAAAATAAGATAACGTCATCTACTAACAATAGATGGGAAATTTAGGGACCCCTTTTAGAGACCTTGACCAGGGACATTGTTTTTCTCTCAAGCATCCTGAATAGGCTTATTAAGGTACTCCATACAAAGGATGAAGTTATAAGGGGATAGAGGGTCTCATTCGCGAATACCTCTGGAAGGATCGAAACTTTTTGTTTTTCCTCCATTAATCACTAACGAAAGCCTGGTTGAGGTGATGCAGTTTAGACATGGTAATTTCATAGATGACACGGTGATATGATATAAAAATAACGAGAAAAAAATCGTATATATATTTTAAAAAAATATATTTCGTGTTTATTCATATCGATATGAATTTCAATACGATATAATTTATGTCGTATATGTGTTTATTTGTTTAAATACGTGATATGATATGAATAATCTATTTAATTTTATTTTATCATATAAGTACACGTTTAATATATTTTATACGTTTGATGCTTCTTTTATATTTATTTTAATTTAATATAAATAAATAGAGATTATTTTAATTTTTAATCTTTTAATTATGATACTTAATTTACTATTTAATATCTTACAAATATTATTTTAAACATTTAATTATGATATTCATTTGTTTATTATTATAAAATTATTTTTATATTAATAATATAAATACAATATTAATATTAATATTAATAGCAGCCATATACATTATTATTTTATTTTTTAATCTTAATAATTTATCATTTTGAATTTGATATTAAAAATTAATATAGTTATGTAATATTAAAATTTATATATATATTAGATACATATTAAATGAGTATTAAAATTTTTTATTTTTTTAATATGTAGGTACTTTTTTATATTATTAATATGCCAAATTTATTCAATTGTAAATGATGGATAGTTTATAGTTATTTATTATTTTAGTTGTATTATTGTATATATTCGTATTAGTCGTGTCTATTTGTGTATATTCATATTATTTGTGTTTATTTGTATTGTGTTTAAACAAATTAATTATACACATGTTAATCATATCATATTAAGTGTAACACATATATTAAATATGTCGTGTTTGTGTTTATGATTTAAATATATTTTATAATTCATCTTATGTTCATATTTTAATAAGTCGTGTCATTACACATGTCAAACACGACACGAGACACAACACAAAAACATGAATTGAAGTTCATAATAAGGTTGATCCACCTTTCTGGGAATTTGAAAAAGCCAAGAATTTTTTTTATGAATCCCTATTCAAGTCGGTTGTACACTTTCTCTAAATCAAGCTTCGTAATCATTGTCTTATGTTTTCTTTTTCTTTTTTTTTTTTTTGTTTCAAGAAGTGTATATTACAAGGATTTAGGTCTTTAGTAGCATTTTTTTCAAGGTTTAGCAGCATTTATAAATGCCACTAAAATTTTGCCGCATTTGCCAAGAATGCCACTAAGAACGTTGGTTATACACGAGTCAAGGAAAATAACGACATTTTATAAGAAACGCCGCTAATTTAACAACGTTTGTAAGCATGATCGCCACTAATTTAGTGGCATTTGTATCAAAAAAATGCTGTTAATTTAGTGACGTTTGTATCGTAAAACGTCGCTCTATTTAACAACATTTGTAAGAACAATTGCCGTCAAATTAACAGCATTTGTATCAAAGAAATGCCACTAAATTAGTAGTGTTTGTATAGAAAAATACTGCTAAATTTAATGGTATTTTATGCTACAAATGCCACTAAATTTTGAATTTAATGACGTTTTTTTAACACAAACATCGCGAAATTAAGAAATTTACTTTAAATTTTTTTTAATATTTATTATTATCATTAAATAAAAATGTTAAAAGAAATAAAAATGAACTTAAATTCATACACTGAATATTATAAATACATAATTTGTTCAAATACGCAGGTAACACAAAGTTTAATAATACATGCAATAACATTCAAATTATTTTAGTACATTAACCAAAAAATTTAAAATGTATGAAATTGATGACTATATGATTTGAAATATTGTCATTTGATGAAAATTTTTTTTCACTTTGGTCACTAGCGTGCTCAAGAACCTATTGAATAATATCATATAAGTTTTAACATTTAATAATAAGCTATTTTTTATATTAAAAATATAAAATATTTACTAAATATAATACTTGGGTTAGTGGATCACCTATAGTAGTTTCTGGAAATTGTTGCATAAAATTCATAAGAGTATCGAATTGATTATGCAATTACTGAAATTTTGCATGCTATTAGTTCATTTTAGCACATTCTTTTTCAATTTTAGCATGCTCATGTTCTCTTTCTACTTTCATTTGCTAGAAACGTTGTTGCATAGTTTGCAACTCCTTTCTCAATATAAAAATGTCTCACGAAGATTGACTTGTTGATAATGTAAATTGCTGAGAGTTATGTCCATAGTAGCTAGATGGTGTTGGACTCAATCCAAGGCCTCAGACTCATCTATGTCTTTTTTTTTCAGCAACTTCTGTGAAAATTCAAATTTTCAATTCTTGCATGTTCACAGAACCATCAAATGCTACTTTAATCTCAGCAGTCATTTTTTTTCGTTTTCTCCTGTAAATTAATCAGATAAAACTATCAAGTTTAATGATTAATTCATAATTTTTTTAAAATAGTAAATATTTACTTTCTATATAAAACATATGTAACAAATTACTATAATTTTTTGTGTTTTAATATTCACGTAAGATTCATCTTTTTTTGTGTGGGTTAATCAAAAAAGTTCTACACGTCTAATTTTTTTACCTATATCAATCTCCAATATAAAAACATATGCTATTGTTAAATACATACCAACCGTAACTTATTCATGCATATCAAGTCTGTTAATCAAGTTTAAAAATTTAAATCAGTTTAATATCATGTATTTAATCTATCTAAATTGTTAAAATAAAAATATAACTGTAAAATTATATTTTTGTCATTTAACAACACAAAAGTCTTAAACAAATGTAAACAATAAAAACATTTTGGCCTTTTACACAAATCAATCATGGACACCAAATTCAATCATTTGGACAAGTTTAATATCATGTATTGAAGCTATCTAAATTGTAAAATAGAACAATAATAACAACTTTGTATTTTTGACTTTTAACAGCAAAAAAAAGTCTTAAATTAAGGTAAACAACAACTTTTTTACATATGTCAACTGTGAAAATCAAGTTCAACATTCGAAAAAGTTTAATATCATGTATTGAAGCTATCCAAACTGTTAAAATAGAACAATAACAGTAAATTTATATTTTTGCCTTTTAATAGCTAGAAAAATCTTAAACAGAGGTAAATAGTAACTTTTTCACATATATCAATTGCGAAAACCAAGTTCAATCATTCGAAAAAGTTTAATATTATGTATTGAAGCTATCCAAACTATTAAAATAGAACAATAATATCAAATTTGTCTTTTACATTTTAATGACATAAAAAGTCTTACACAAATGTTAACGTTAGCTTTTTTCACACATTTCAACTGTGAAAACTAAGTTCAATTATTCTAACAAGTTTAATACCATATATTGAAGCTATGTAAACTGTTAGGATAGAATAATAACAACAAATTTGCATGTTTGCCTCTTAACAACATAAAAAGTCTTAAACAGACTTAAATGATAACTTTTTCACACATATCAACTATGGAAACCATGTTCAATCATTTGAAAAAGTTTAGTATCATGTATTGGAGCTATCCAAATTGTTAAAATAGAACAATAATAGAAAATTTGTATTTTACCTATTAACGACACAAAAAGTCCTAAATAGATGTAAACAATAACTTTTTCATACATGTCAACTGTGAAAACTAAGTTTAATAATTTAGATAAATTTAATATCATGTATTGAAACTATCAAAACTATTAAAACAGAACAATAATTGTAAATTTACTTTTTTACCTTATAACAACACAAAAAGTTGTAAACAAACATAAATTACAAATTACGACACACATATATCAATAATAGAAACCTAGTTCAATCATTCGAATAAGTTTAATATTATAAACTTACTTTTTTTTTGCTTTCTTGTAAAACTTTTTGATCTACTTATGTGGCTATATTTCTATTTCTTTCTATTACTGATCCCAATTTGTTCTCTTTTCTGTTATAAAAATAATTGCATATATGGTAGAAATACAAATATTACCAACTTAAATCATAAAACACCTTTATTTTGTAAACTAATATTAAAAGTTATAAATTAGTATCTCTTCTTTTCTTAAGAATCAAAATATAACTAATTATTCATATTGCCACCTAATCACATTACGAGGTAGATTTTTCATTGTTGCCTTTACAATAGTATTTCGATCAAAATATTTTTTCTTCAAATTATGCTTATAGTCTTTTCATTTTTTTCCAATGACTTAAGCACAAATGAAGTTAGTATTTCAAGTACAAATCTTGACTGTAATAATACAAAAGAAAAAATTTTAATCAATAAATCAAATTTAAAATAATTAATATTTTTTATATGTAATTAATTATACTAATACCTTAAAAAATTTTAAAGCATTGGCCTTAACTTCTGTTGGAACTTTAAGCCATGTTTCATAATGAATAGGTAATTTCATTCCATTACGGGTAATCATGCCCAGAAATCTAGCCAACAGTTGAGACATTTCATCAATTGATTATCTATCAGAGTTTATAGACACTATAATATGCTTGTTCGGAGGTAGTGTAAATAATTCCTTCAAAGTTGTCCGATCTCTGGTCCTCCGTTGACCATTGTTATCAACTGTAAAAAATAAAAAATTAATTTATAAATGATTGTTGCTTCATGGTAATCGATGGTGGCAAACTGTATAGAATCAATACAACTGACCAAGTGATATAAGAAATACTTATCATTTTGAATTGGTTGAATCTATCAGATGCTAGTCCAAGTATAACATTTCGAGAATCAGAAGTAAAGTTCAAAAACCTAATGATCCATCATCCATCATCCATCATCCATCATCCATCATCCATCTACTTGTCACGATACCGCCTTATAGAATTCGCAGTTTTGGAATACATAAAAAGTCATTGAAGTCTTGATATTAATGAAAAATATCATAAAATCTTTACAGGCTTCTTTTTTATATTGACCTCGTCATCATCCTCATTCAATCTTTCATCAAATTTTTTTTCACCCAATGAGAATTTTTTTCCATCACCCTAATGCAACATGTAATCATTGGGACAACTATAAATTTTCTCATATCCAAAACCCAAATCTTTGATCATTTTCTTTAAATCCTTACAAGATTTAGAGATTTTTGCAAAAGAAAACATTTTTTTTATAAACTCCCATAATAAAGTCAAAGACTTTCCCATCCATCCACATAAGCATTTCAAGTAAAAAAGGCATAAACAAAAAGATAACTTTGAATGTTTAGATCCCTCATAAAGTTTTTAATTCATATCTTCAAGCAACTTATAAAATTTTGATACTTTTTTACTAGATTGTTGGTCACCTACAGTTATCTCATGTTCAACAAATTCATTCATTTCAACATTTAGCTCATTAAATCCATCATTTTGGGGAGATGAATTATGAAAATATTGGTTATTAATATTAAAAGTATCTCGTAATATGCATTCAATATCATATTGTCTAATAGGATCATATTGGTATTATGGAGCTTTTGAAGTTGAAAGAACTCTAATCGACGACCTTAACAATACAGATTCTCCATGAAAATATCAATTAACATATCTCGAGATAATTTTAATACAAATTAAATGTTTCAAAATAACTTCACGCATTTGCTATTCGATATTAGCAAACTTCAAACATGGGTATAATATCATATTATCATCACTTTGTATTCTCAAATGCAAAATTAAGAAATTTTTTTACTCTATCTCGGTACTCTTGACTTATCTTAACTTTTGCATCTAACTCTTATCCATTTGTACTTGCTACATCATCAGACCAAAATTATATAAATAAATTATATGAAAATGAACATGTCAAATACTTAATTATACTATGTATTAAACTAAAAATAATAACAAGATCAATACTTACAGAAGACCAGAATAACAAAGTGATTATGCACACTATGACTATCAATCAAAGAATCTCCCTAGAATACTTTAATGATTTATTAGTTTCTTCAACTACAGGTATAGTAAAAATAGGCTTTCAAAAGACAAAGCTTGTATAGTAAAAGCTGAAGGAAAGAAAAAGTAAATTGTAATTGGTATGAAAAGAGAAATAGTAGATTGATGAAGCTAAAACTTGAAGTAGAAGATTTGATACACTAAGTTTAAGGACAATTTTAGTGGAGTTTGTAAGCCAAACACCCAAAAATCTGACAAATAAAGGCATTTTCAATAAACAAATGCCACTAACTTTTAATGTTTTGAGTTGGAGAGAGTTTTAAAAAATTACATGTATGATTGTTAAAAAATTACAAAATTATTTAGGGGGTGTTTGATTCCAATTTCTATAAGGGTATTATTCAATGTATTTTCTAATAAAACACGCCTTTAATAAAGATTATTGAAGATGTTTTATGCCAGAAATATCTTAAATAATCTTTTACAAAAAATTGAATAAGATAATTCAAAGTGTTTTTGATTGAAAAAACCTTCAATTAATAATCCTTTTCAATTTTTTAGGGGGATTAATAAAGGTATTTCAGGCAAAAAATACTTTCAATAATCCCTTTAAATTTTGATGAGAAGATTATTGAAGACGTTTTTTAGTAAAAATGCTTTAATATTCCCTTTTAATTTTTAAAAAAAAATTATTAAAAGTATTTTTTACAGAAAACGTCATTAATAATTGCCTTCATTTTTTTAAATAAAATTATTAAAGGCATTTCTTACAGAAAATGCCTTTAATAATCTCCTTAAATTTTGACGTATAAAAAACGTTAATCCCTTTAATTTTTTAAAAGAAATTATTGAAGGCATTTTTTGCAGAAAACGTCTTTAATAATCTCTTCCATTTTTATTAGGAGATTATTGAAAAAAATTATTCAAGGTATTTTTAATCAAAACAGGGGAATGAATATTCAAAATGATCAATGAAAACATTTTACCAAAAAAAATGCCTCAAATATTTTGTAATGGAATATTCAAAATGTTTCTAGACAAAAACATCTTAACTAATCCAAAAAAAAATGGGATGGGATTATTGAAGACAGTTTTGGCAAAAAACGCATTCAATAATCTCTTGATAAAAATGAAAGGGATTATTGTAGGTATTTTCTGTAAAAAAATACCTTTAATAATTTTTTTAAAAAAATTGAAATGAATTATTGAAGACGTTTTTAGTTAAAAATATCTTTAATAATCCCATAAAAATTTTTAAAAAATTATTGAAGGTATTTTTTTACAGAAAATATCTTCAATAATCTTTTCTAAAAATTTATAGGGGATTATTGAAGACATTTTTAGTAAAAAATGCCTTCAATAACCTTCTCGTCAAAATTTGAGAGTATTATTAAAGGCGTTTTTTTTTAAAACACCTTTACTAATCATTTTTTATATTCATTCTCATTTTGAACTTTAGAATCCCAAACTACTATTATAGAGAACGATTCAAAGCTACATTATAACCAAACCAAAACCCCTAAACCCATTTAGCTTGCCTTTTGGTTTCTTTATCTCTCTCATCATCGTCGACCTATAACAACTCAACATCGCACACTTTTCTATTTACTGGTATATTCTTATTTTATTTATTTTTTGCATTATTTATATTCTTCAATATAGGCATTTTTTTTGTTCCTTACTAGATAAAAATATAATTTTTTTCATTCATTCCATCGTCACCCTAGTCATCCAAGCACCTTTCATTACATGTATAATGTTTCTGTGTAGTTTAATTTAAATATTATGGTTTATTCAACTATTTCATAAAATTTGTTAAATAATCATTTAATTAAAATTCAATGTGTTCATACTAATTGTGTTAAATTTTTTAAGAATAGTTCGATGTCCCAATTGAGTGTAAAAATTTTGTGTTACAATTGGTTGAGAAAGCATTCAAAGACCTTAAAAGCATATTAATAACCCAATATATTTTATTGCTCGTTGATTAGAGTGATGTATTGGCTATTCCACTTATGTCATAAACAGATGTTATAAGTTATGACGATTAGATGACTTTTGTTTGGGACCAGCTAATAAAAGATTTCTTGGTAGCATACCCATTACAAAATATTATTTATAAGATTTTATGTAATATGTTTGATATCTTAATATGTGATTTATGTAATTTTTTTTCTACAAAATCAAATAACAACAAAAAAACATTTAGGGCAAACAAGTATATCACCATCGGACACCAAGAAAAAGTTATGCAAATGTTAAGTATGAGCTTGTAAGTATTCACATACTTGTTTTATACTCATAATTGAATATTTATGAACATTCATTTAATAAATTCTGATTCTTATATTATGATAATTTATTAGGAATTAACTAGCTTTGGCACTGAAATTCTTAGAAAGATGTGTGGAAACAAGGACATTTATATAAGGATAGATCGTTTACAAATGAAGCAACAAAAAAAATGGCTAAAAAGATTATATGTATAACTACTCATTATATCATGTATGATTAGCTTTGTGCTTGTGTACATGACTTTATACTAGCTTGTATAGATTTGTTGTTACGGTCCACTTATTATTGTCTTTTAGGATAATTACGCTACTAAAGTTAAATCTGGTGAACTGACAACCCACTATGGTGAAGATCCATTGTCTTTAGTATTAAGAACGAAAGAAAGATATGGTCGAGTTTGAAGGGTTCATAAATTTGTGTTGCCATCAAAGTTTTTTAATAATCAACCCAAAACCCCTTAAATGATAAATGCACAATATGAAGCAATCATTGAGTAACAACAACAAAGACTTGATGACCAATTGCAATGCTTGAATGAGCAACAATAATGATTCATAGCTTTAGAAGCAATGTTTGCAACAATGTAGCCTAGCATGCCTATAGACCAGTCGAATAGCATCATCCACCTAGGACAAGCTTTCGTTGCAAGTCAGACAGGAAACCCAACCTTCGATACCAACTATAAAGTGTGATTTTGTTTATTTACTTAATATTTATTTGTTTATTATATTTATTGATTTGATTTTAATACTTATATTTTCTTATGTATTGTAGCAGGATGTTGAGACTCAAAGTATGACTCTTACTCAAGCTACCATTGATGAATTATCTAATTATTCACTTGATCATTTATTCAGAGACAACTGCATTACCATTAAGTCCGAGGATGGGTTGTTTGATCAACCATCAATTTCTTACATTAGTGAGGATGAGATTAAGGAATTTTGTAACTTGGATGAAATATCAGCTATTGATATTGTTACTTATATAAGGTTAGCCCATAAATATAAATATGCAAAGTCAATATATATTAATCTATGTTACGGTATATTACTAACTAGTATTATTAATTGTTTTCATGTAACTTCCTATATAGAGAGGTCAAGGCAAGACAAATGACTCATAAATTCAAATTGGTTAACCCAAACTTCATTAGTGAGTAGAGTGACACAGTCATTTTTTGTGCTCGTCATGTGATTGAATGCATGAAAAAATGAGATGATTATTATTTGCTCTCGTATAATGCTGCATAAGTTATATTCATACAAATAATTATTACAATCTTACCCGAATATGAGATAATGCCTAATCCGAGTATATCATTTTTATTATTTTACAATCGTCATTGACAACTTATTTGTGATTGATACCAATTTCTTTACGTCATACTTATTTAATTTCGCTCAACCAACAGTGATGCCTAACCCAATATTAAAAATTTTATAAATAGGTATTTATGTTATTATATTATCTTCTGTTTCTTCATAATTACTTTTATTTTTATATTAAGTAATTTTTTTCTTCTCAATTTAGGGTAATATCTGCATTTGATAAGGAAGCAAATATAAATTAGGTGTCATTACCGATAAATATAAAATTTATTCCTTTATACTGAGTTTGTTTAGATAAATATTTTTAAATCTACTAAATTTATTTTTCAGGGACCTCGTCAACTAAAATGCAATAAATGTGGATATTATGTCCTTCGTTTTATGAGAAAGATAATTTTATATAATTTTATGACCACACCATTCAATGTTAGTATTAATTTCATAAAATCGTTATATCTTAAAAAAAAAAAAGCTAAATTATGTTATCGTTTATTAACATTTACTTTTGATTTTTTTTTTTTAGTGTGAGAGTAAAGAAATATTCACGATAGGCGAACTTGATGAAGTCCGTAAAGAGTTATGTGAGTATGCATTATCGTTTCATAAACCTTGAGGTTGGAGATTGTTGGTTGGCTGTAAATATATGCATTTCATTTGTTATAATGTTTTTAACATGCCATGTTGAATGCATAATTTAAGTTTCTAGATTAGGGTATTGGTTTAATATTCTTGGTATATATTTATTTTATATCAATTGACAGCTTATATGAATACACATGTATTGAATGCGATTATTTGAAAAAAGTATATTTATATGACAATGTTATCAATTTTAAATTTGAATGTGTAGTCAATTTATTAAAATACTATAATGTTTGTAATGTAAATTCCAAAATGTAATTCATAGGATCACATATATAAACCAAATATTTTATGGCCATAAACCTAAAACTAACTTCAAATGTTTTCTAGATATAAACCTATAACTGACTCACATATATAATTAAACCAAATATTTTTATAGGATTACTGAAGGCATTTTTAGCCAAAAAAAACTTGAATAATCCCTTACAAAATGTTGAATGAGGTTATTAAAGGCGTTTCTGGCTAAAAATACTTTCAATAATCTCTTCTAAAATTTTTTATATGGATTATTAAAAGCGTTTTTGGCCGAAAATGCCTTCAATAATCCATTCAATAAATTTTTATGAGAAATTATTAAATGCATTTTTGGTCAAAAACAACTTCAATAATCCCTTTCAAATTTTTTCAGAGGATTATTAAAGGTATTTTTAGCCAAAAACGTATTCAATAGTCTCATCAATAAATTTTTATGAGGGATAATTGAAGGTGTTTTTGAACAAAAACGCCTTCAATAATCTCTCTAAAATTTTTTGTATGAATTATTGAAGGTTTTTTTTACCATAAAATGCTTTGAATAATCCCATTCAATTTTTGTAAAGGATTATTTAAGGCGTTTTCTGATAAAAAAACGCCTTTAATAATCCCCTCCAATTGTTTCAGGGGAAGTATTAAAGGCATTTTTAGCCAAAAATACTTAGAATAATCCCTTACAAATAATTCCTTGAAAAACTCAAAAAACACTAAAAGAAGAAATCAAGCTTACGACCTTATAGTTAACAATCATATGCTATAACCAACAGAGTGCCTCCAGGTTTTAGAGTTGAACAGTATTATTTAAGAAGTGATTATTCAATGTGCTTCAAGCCAAATACCCCTTCAATAATTTTTCTAAATTTTGATGAAGAGATTTATTGAAGGTGTTTTTGACAAAAAATTCCTTCAATAATCTTCTCTAATTTTTTAAAAGAATTATTGAAGGCATTTCTACTAGAAAATACCTTCAATAATTGTCTTTATTTTTTATGAAGGAATTATTCAAGGCGTTATCTGTCAAAAACACCTTCAATAATCCCCTATCCATTTTTTAGAAAATTATTCAAAGTATTTTTTGTCAAAAACGCCTTTAATAATTACTCTAATTTTTTTAGAAAGGATTATTTAAGATATTTTAGTTGATAAAATTTTTATCTTTAGTGGTGTTTATAAGTACAAACGCTACTATTTGAATATATAGTGGTATTTTGACAAAAAATGCTTTAAATTTTATAAAAACACAGAAGCTAGCGATGTTTTTAAGTGAAACGACACTACAAAACTACCACCAATCTTCCATTTTCTTATAGTGGTAGAACTTCTTACACAATCAACTTACTATCCGTTGTATGTCTTATAAGAAGAAAACTACCTTGCAAAGGGGAGACAAGTTTACTCAGGATAGGTCGCATTCTCTAAACCAAGATTTTTGCCTCAATCTTGTAGGTGGTATTGAACAGACTGATAGGTTGGAATTGTGTAACAAAGGTGGGAGATTGTCCTTTAAGAATGAGGGTAATCAAAGTGTCATTCATTCGATCTTGCAGCTTGCTCTTGTTGGACACTTCCAGTAAAGTCTCGCAAACTTTATCCTTAACATGCACCTAGCAGTGTTGAAAGAAACCAGGATAGAGGCCATCGGGGCCAAGAGCCTTGAAGGCTTTCAGCTTCCAGAATGCGTCTCGGATCTCAGCCTCCTCGTACCGCTTTACTAGAGTTGTAACATGAAAGAATTTTGTGTTTCTTTGCCCTTCGATCATCCAGTTGACTCTGGATTTCATTGCCCATAGCATCACATCATCTTTTAGGACCTTTTGATACTCTTTTAATAAAGAAGCATGAAGGTTCAAAAACAAGTTGTTTGGTCTAACATCCAAGGCTCTCTCAATACCCCTTAATCTAGCCAAAAGCTTTTGTTTTTTGTGAAAGATATTTCCTAACGTCTCTCTATTCCACCTCTTAAGCTAATCTGTAAAGCCTTTAACAATTTGTGTAAGGGCCATGTTTATTTGTGACCAACTCAGTTTAAGCACGCACAAGAAGTCAGGGTGATCCAACCACATTTTTTTAAAGTGAAATGGTTTGTCCTCAGATAAAGGAGGGTTCGCTTTAAAAGAAACAAGGACCGAATAGTGATCTGATCAAACCTTAGGTAGATGTGAGATCATTGCACTGGGATTCAGAAGTTTCTAGGAAGGGTTTGCCAGCACATGATCTATTTTTTCTTAAATGAGCTGTTGGACGTTCCTTATATTCGGCCATGTGTATTTGGGTCCCTTAAATCCAAGGTCGATAAGGTTTCAATAGCTTAAACAAAAATGAACTTTTCTTCGTCTAGCCATTGACATAGGTGCTCCTCACCTCTTATCGTAAAAAGTTACAACTTCATTGAGGTCGCCTGCTACTAGCCACGGCAAATCATGCTTGGACGTAACACACTTAAGATTTTCCAAAAGTATTTCTTTCTTTTAATTTAGGACTAGCATAAATAGCTGAAAATAACTAGGAAGAGTTATAGAAAATTACCTTGATAGAAGCATGAATTTCCTACTCAGTGTGGCAGATTTCGTGGATTGTGATCATGTCCAACCCCCACAGCATCCATATGCCTCCTTGGTATCCAATTGTCTCCATGTCCTCCCAAGCATCAAATGCAATCGATCAATGATGTGTCGCATATCTCTCCCACGAACTCGCATTTCAGTGATCACTATGATTAAAGGTTCATGGAAATTGGCCAAGTCTGTAGCCGTTCTCATAAAATCAGGGTGCCAAGCTCCTCATTAATTCCAAACAATGATCGACATAGGTTTAATAAGAGAATGAGGATTTGGGAACCTCGTAAACTGATTCTTGTTCCACTCTTGGGCTGTATCTCTTTCCATCTTCGGTATTACCTCTATGTTGTGTAACAGGTTCTTGATGCCTTGTGCTACCAAGGAACTTTATACATTTTGAAGTTGTGTGTTGACCTGTCCACTATGATCTTCATTGCTGAGATTTGGGTGCTCTTACAATGTATTTCTAGAGTTCTCGAATGAAAAAGGTTGCTGGTATTTTTGCAATCCATGGTGGGCTCATTTGTGCATTCTTTCTGGCCCAACATGTTAGAGGGGTCCACCGGCTCGAGGAAATGAGTTGTTTGTTGTAGGACAGCCAAAACATGAGGGCGATTGATTAGGCGAGGTGATACGTTCTAGAGCTTCACTGTGTTTGCTGGTTGGGAGGGTCTCTATTCCACAGTTGTTTATCTTGCAGCGTCTCTTACGTGGTGAAACTGATTTGTGGAGCTTTCCCTCACTCTGGTCTCGTTGAGGGCTTGTCGAAGTGGGTTTTGGTTGAAACCCAAAGAGGCCAAAGCTGAACTTAAAGCTGTTTGAGGGGAGTTTCTGCGCAATCACATATCGCAGCCTCTCTCTTTTCACTCGTCCGTTCATACACACCCTCATTCGTTGGCTGGCAATTGAGGCCTCTGATCTCTGGCCTCTAAAAGCAACGCTGGGTCTATGGAGTCGACATGTTGAGTTATCTGGGTTTTCCTAGTGCTTTTGGTTTAGTCTGGGGCTGTTAATGAGAGGGCTGTTGAGGAGCGATTTTTTAATCTTTACCCTCGATAACTTGTACTTAGGGATTGGACGTCAAAAGGCCCGTCTAGTCTACCTACATGTCCTTATGCATGGGACTTCTATTTTACACATAACTATAACTCGAGGTTTTTTAGGCCACTCCCAAGTCTCTGTGCTTACCTGAACTTTCATTGCTTTCTTTAATATGAGCTGTACCACTTTCCTTTTCGCTTGTGGAGCTATCCTTGCTAACATCTTTTTATTTGTCAGCAGTAATATCTTTTTTCACTTGCCAGTTAGGATTTTTTTTACCTGGGTCATACGAGCTTTTCCTCTTTGTTTTTCGGTTTGTTTGTCCGAGGTTGACAGGGACGTTTCTTTTGAACCTCGTATCCGTCCAAGGTGATTCTTTCCCTATATCAGATTTTTTGATGGGAGTGTCTTGTGCTCTTCCTTCCAGATCTGCCTCTTTACCTGCGGTGGTAGAATGTTTACTTGTTTCTTGTTACCAGCTTTTTGTTTCTGTCTTGTCTTTTTTCCTTTGGACCAACATCCATGGTCCATAACCATCTGGTTTTTCTTCTTCCTTTCTTTGATTCAAATTTTGTGTTTTGTGCATGGCTTCATCTTTTCGTTCCTGATGAGTTTCTTCAGCAATTATTGTTGTTTCAAGGCAAAACTCCTTTTTTGTGCCTAATTTTTCCACACTTGAAACAAAGCATCCCGATCCCTTCGTAAATTATGGCTTACTTCTTACCTTGAACAATGACAAACCTTTCAAGAGTTTATCCAAATTAACCCGGACATACTGTCTTTCAAATTTTCATCTCTCTTCAGAGAGGGTGTGACTGTCAACCCTCAACAGTACTCCAGTATGCTTCCCTATCTTACTAGGATCTTAGTGTCATAATATTCAATGGGTAATTCAGGAATCCTAGCCCACATTGCCACTGATGAGAAAGAAGCTTCAAAGGCTTTAAAGTTTGGTGACCATTTCCTTATTATAAGAAAATAGGATCCCATAAACCATGGTCCTCATTTGAGAACATAATCATAATCCTCCAGGTTCTAAAATTTGATTTAAAAATAATCACTACCAAGATCTTTGGCAAAGAACTTACCTTGGGTTTTCCATAGTTGATTTAACTTGAAGATTAAGAATTGAAAACCCATATTTCTCCCAAAAACTTTGATGATTAGTGTTTTTGCCCACTTTTTCCTGATTCGAGCCTTCTCTTCTTTGCTTAGAGTGATGTTGATGATATTTGCATCATCACTGCTCACATTTTCACGTATCTCTTCTTCCGAGTCAGTTTCCATACTTTCTTTTTCTGGCTTCAAACAAGGTTGTTCATAGATTCCATAAGAAGCCTCCAAGATAGTATTGGATATCTCAGCTAAGTTGATTGCATTCTCAGGATGATGGTTTTTAATTTTCTTTATGTTTCGTTGTAGTTCTTGTTCTTCGTGAGAAAGAGTACTAGTAGTTTTTCAAAAATCTTTCGTGACTTTTT
Source organism: Durio zibethinus (assembly GCF_047325235.1). Lineage (NCBI taxonomy): Eukaryota > Viridiplantae > Streptophyta > Magnoliopsida > Malvales > Malvaceae > Durio > Durio zibethinus. The sequence continues at coordinate 9,142,705 of NC_143162.1, read as the reverse complement.
CATAAACGAGACATGGTCTTATTGGTAGATTCATTTAAAGTTTTATATTTTTTCAATTGTTCTACTTTTTTTTTAATTTTCAAAATTTTAATAATATTTTTAATAAAATTTTAAAATTTGAGTTGGGATAATTGCCCACAACCTTATAGGTAGCTCCGTCCTATGGTATAAAATAATAGTAGTAGAAATCTTTTATTTATTTATTTATTTGAAAAATGAGGTGAGAAATGTTACCTTAAGCACAAAACAGGTTTGTCTATAGTAAAATTACAGTTTATCGATTTTATTTTAAGATAATGAGATATTATGATATCTTATTAGAAATTGAAAAATTAGAAAAATAATGAAAAATGGCAGGATAAATTGGCAGGTCAATTAAAACATATAAAAATAATTATATTTATTTTATTTATTTGACAAATAAAAAAATTACAAATTACACATTTTATACTTGTTTTCATCTATTCTTATAAATTAATAACATTAAAAAAAATTCAACTATAGTTATGTCATATATTATTTTAATAAATAATATTTTTGTTATTTCTTCATTTTTAACAAATAACAATATTACAACAATAATTAATACAAATTTTTGTATTCATCTTAATAATTTTTTTATTTTTTTAGTTTTAAACTATCAATTATTTTATGTTATCTTTTTAATCTTAAGATTATTTTTTTAGTTATTTATGTTATATATTTTACAATTTTATTGGTATGATTTTTCTTTCTAGTATTAGAAATTTATTAACATGTATCATAAACAAGAAAGTTACCATTGTACCATTTTATTTGTACGCCTTTTTTTTTATAGATACTTTGATTGCAAATTTTGGTGTCTTTTTATCAAAAAAAAAAAATAGTCTACTTAAATATTTATGTTATAATAATATCTCTTTACTATTATTTTTATTATCAATTATGTTTTAAATTATCATAGGTTTTTCTTAGTGTGTTATGGTACTTCTTACTCATTTTACGTCAAATGATACTAATTTTACATTCAATGACGGATCTTGACCTTTAATTTTGAGGGGGCCAAAGTAATATTTTATAATTTTTTTCAAAATATATCAAATCTATTAATAATAAAAAAAAATGCAAACATATAATAACAAAATAAGTATACTAATATGTATATGTGTGTGTGTATATATATATATGTATATGTGTGTGTGTATATATATATATATATATATATATATATAGAACAAAATGAATATATTAAATAATTGATCTCACAATTTTCTAATTATAAATCACTAACAATATTCTTTATAAAAATAAAATCATTATAATTTTTTTACAATATTAATATATTATTTTATCATATTAAATATTTAAAGTTTTAAAATGAAAAACTCACCAAAATTTTTTTTTAAATAAATTAAATTTTAAAAATAAAGTAAAGACTTTGATACATAACTTAAAACATTCTAATTTTTTACATAGTATATTTTACATTATGAAAAATAAAAATGTATTTAAACCAATCATATTAATTGTTTTAACATGTAACAATTTTCAAAGAAAATAAGCATGCAGAATATAGTAAAAAATTGATTGAAAAAATGAATCACTATTGGATATTTGTCAAATTAGTTTTAGTTATTATAATACTTGCATATTTATTAAACTTAAATTTTCATATTTGTGAAAATATAGTGTTGACAAATTTATTATTCATTTTAAATTGAAAATTATTTATAATAAGTAAATAAAAGTTAAAGAATTATAAATTTTTTAAATTAAAAGTTGTAATATTTAGATACAAATAATTTTTGTAACTATATATCCAATATAAATATATAAATTAAAAAATAATATATATCAACAGAATAAATTTAAGTTTGAGGGGGTCAAACTAGTTTTTTTATAAAAAAATTTTCAAAATTATTATGAAAATAACATATATATATAACAAAATTCAAAATTTTTTAGTGGGCTAGGTTCTTTAAACCTTATGCCAATGTTTATGTTTCTTCTCACTTATTTACATCATCAAATTTTTTTAATTTCTAACTATTTTTCTTATATATATATATATATATATATATATATATATATATACACACACACACACGCACACACAATAACAATAATTAATTAAAACTTTATATTATCATCATAATTATTTACATTATAATAATATATTTTTACTATTGTTCTTACCTTTCATGATGTTTAAAATTTTATCGCTTTTCTCTAACTTATTTTTTTCAAATGATACTAATTTTATGTTATTTATCACTTGTTTATGTTATATATTTGTTTTTTAATTTTAGTTAATTTTTTTTATATTTACAGCAATAATAAATAATTAAAATTTTACATTGTCAACATAATTACTACTTTTAAAATAATATTTTTTATGATAATTTTTACTTTTCATTATGTTTATAATTGTCATAACTCTTTCTTAATATATTATAATACTTTTTATCCATTTTACACTAAATGGTACTAATTTACATTTGTTCTCACTTGTTTATGTTACTAATTTTATTTTTTAATTTCTTATTATCATTTTTAGATATTTATAAAATAATAATTAATTAAAATTTTATTTTACTAGTATAATTATTTATATTATAATAATATGTTATTATAATTGTTTTTAATTTTTATTACGTTTAGAATTGTCATAACTTTTTTTAGCATATTACCATAATTCATACCTATTTTAAGTCAAATGATACTAATTTTACGTTTTTTCTCACTTGTTTATATTATTAATTTGTTTTCTAGTTTTTCAGCTATGTTTCTTATATATTTACAAAAAATAAATAATTAAAATTTTACATTGGTAACTTAATCATTTACGTTACAAGAAATTTTTTTTTATGATTATTCTTATCTTTAATTATATTTAGAATTGTCATTACTTTTTCTTAATATGTTATGATATTTTTTTACTCTTTTTATGCTAAAGTATACTAATTTTATGTTTTTTTTTCACCATTTTACGTTACATATTTGTTTTCAATTTTTAGTTATATTCTTTATATATTTAAAAAATAATAATTAGCTAAAACTTTAAATTACCAACATAATTATTTATGTTACAATAATATATTATTACAGTTGTTCTTACCTTCCATTACGTTTATAATTTTCATAACTCTTTATTAGTATTTTAGAATACTTTTTACCCATTTCACATCAAATGATATTAATTTTATGTTTCTCACTTGTTTACCTTATCAATTTATTTTTTATTTTTAGCTATTTTTCTTATATATCTACAGAAATAATAATTAATTAAAATTTAAAGTTGTCAACATAATTATTTTTTTACAATAATATCTTTTTATAGTTACTTATTTTTTTATTACGTTTAAAATTATCATAATTATTTTTTAATATGTTACAACACTTTTTGCATATTTTAGGCCCAATAATATTAATTTTATGTTTACGCTCACTTATTTACTTTATCTATTTATTTTTTAATTTTTATATATTTTTTATATATTTGCAAAACAATAATTAATTAAAAGTTTATATTATCAATATAATTATTTACATTACAATAATATATTATTATGGTTATTTTACTTTTCATTACGTTTAAAATTATTATAATACTATTTAGCATATTACAACATTTTATATCAAAATTACGTTAGATGATACTAATTTTATCTTTTTTCTCACGTATTTATATTACCAATATATTTTTTAATTTTTAACTAATTTTCTTATATGTTTAAAAAATAATTAATTAAAAAATTTTATATTGACAACTTAATTATTTACGTTATAATAATTTATTTTTATAATTGTTCTTACCTTTAATTATGTTTAAAATTATAATAAGCTTTTTTTTTAATATGTTATGACACTTTTTTCAATTTTACATTAAATGATATTTATTTTACATTATCTATCTGTTTTTCAATTTTTATTTATTTTCTTTATATATTTAAAAAAATAATAATTAGTTAAAATTTTATATTGTCAACATAATTATTTATATTATGATAATATTTTCTTATGGTTGTTTTTACTTTCTATTATGTTTAAAATTCTAATAACTTTTTTTAGTGTGTTACAATACTTTTTACCTATTTTATACTAAATGACACTAATTTTATGTTTTTCACACTTGTTAATGCTATCAATTTTTTTTAATTTATAGCTATTTTATTTATATATATACAAAAATAATAATTAATTAAAAATTTATATTGCCATCATAATTATTTACCTTATAATAATATATTTTATGTTTTTTCTTACTTCTAATATATTTAGAATTGTTATAGTTATTTGTTATTGTGTTATGACATTTTCTACCCATTTTACGCTAATTGATGTGAATATTACGTTTCCTCCCAGTTATTCATGTTATCTATATATGTTTTTATTTATTAGATATTTTTTATTTATTTATCAAAATAATAATTAATTAAAATTTTACGATGCTATCTTAATTATTTATATTACGATAATATTTTTTATAGTTATTGTTACATTTCATTAAGTTTAAAATTATCATAGTTCTTTTTTAAGTGTTATGATACTTCTAATATATTTTACGCTAAATGATATAAATTTTATTATTTTTCTTACATGTTTACATTAATCAAAAATTTATTTTTTTAAATATAATTTCTTTTACATCAATTTTTATTCTTGAATGTATTTTTAACTATTTTCTTATATATTTATAAAAAGATAATTACAATTTAAATTTTATATTATTAACTTAATTATTTATTTTAAAATAATTTTTTTAACACTTTTTCTTACATTCAATTATGTTTTAAAATTTTCATAACTCATTTTTTAACGTATTATGATATTTCTATCTCATTTTAAATAAATTGATATAAATTTTATTATTTCTCATTTGATTATGTTAATAATTTTTTATTTTTAATTATAATATCAATTCTTTTTTAAGTTAATTTTTTTTCTTTGAAAGAATTTTATGTTAATATTTTTTAATTCTTTAGAATTATTTTTATAATATTTTTTAGCAATTTTTGAATATACCAATTACATTATAATTTTTTAAAAATAATATTTTTAATTATTATTTTTATTTTTAAGTAATTTTATAAAATGTAATAAAGTGAAAAATAAAAAACTATTACATAAAGTGAATATTATTTATATGATATAAAATTTCATAAATTTTATTTTACAATCTCATTACTTGATAAATAAATTTTATCAATCTTTATTTTAAAATTTAATTAATAATTAAAATTTAGTTATATAATTTAATAATTATTATTTACCAACTTTATTATAAGACTAAAAAATTTAAAACTTATAGTACCACTAAAACATTATAAGACTAATAATTATAAGACTACAAAAATGCCCGGCAGAGCAGAGTGTTGGGCACGTCATAATTGAAATAGTACTACTAAAACGTTATGCGTCCCCGTATCCAGCACAAAATATCAACAAACTACCACCACTATTCACCAATCAGAGTTTGAGTTCAAAAATCTATCCATAGACTCGCGCGCATCGGATCAGAAGAGATTCGAGGGGCATTACAAAATGGGAAGTTTTCAGACTTCTGCATTTTGCGCTCCCCACTCCCCTTTCTCTGCAACTGGCCTCTCTGCTGCCTTATCTCTTCTCTACCCTTAAACAGCTCCCAAAATTCCCGACCAATCCCAATCCACTATGAGAGAAGACAAGGCCATTTTACGCCTCCAAACCATCCCGGGCCTCGCCCCTTTCGAAACGACGAAGAGTGATGCCCCTCTCTACGCAAACGCCCGGCTCACTGACAATTTCAACAACGGCTGTGGCAGTGCTTGTAATTTCGCCTGTCTTTCGATGGCAGAGAAGAGAGAACAGCAACGAGATTTCGCGCCCACTCCAGCTCAGCTCCTCAACCATCCTTTGGCTGCTCTAGCTTACGTCCCCAGAGACGCTGCCATTTTCGCGGCTGGCGCCATTGCTGGAGCCGCTGCTAAAACTGTCACTGCTCCGCTCGACCGTATTAAGCTTCTTATGCAGGTTCATTATTGGCCTTTCGATTCCATTTTGACTTAAATTAGAACTATAAAGACGTTACCTACCACGTTTTTGCCGCGCGTAGTTGTTCGTTTAGTTATGTTAAAGAATATATTCATCGGTTAGTTAGTTAATTATCACTTAATAACAGTGTAGATTAAGAATATCAATTTTATTTTGGTTGAAAATTTGATAGTTTTATTGAATTGAGAATTGTATGAATTTGCCATAATTCATTCTTTGTTGTTTCAAAATGATATTTTTTACAGACTCATGGTTTGAGAGCTGGGCAAGAGAGTGCAAAAAAGTCTATTGGTTTTATCGAGGTATGTTTTTGGTTTATTTCTCTTGTTCTTAGCTGTGTCTTTACTCTTCTGTTTTTTTTTTTTGGAATTTATAATATATGTTTATTGAATTTTAGCAGATGCAAGTAGTTGTTTGAAATTTTTATATTTGAAATGTTGGTGATTATTTGGGAATAAATTGCAGGCAATTGTATTGATTGGGAAGGACGAAGGAATTAAAGGATACTGGAAGGGCAACCTTCCTCAGGTTCATTGCAATTTTTACTTCCAATCATTATTTCAGAATATGTTTCGAGTAAGTAATTGCAATGATTTATTGAGCTGCTATTGATAAAGATTTGTTACTAAATGGTTCAGGTTATAAGGGTTGTACCGTACAGTGCTATCCAGCTTTTTGCTTATGAAACTTATAAGGTAATAAATGAATATGTATAACTGAATCTTGGCATTGTTCTTACTCTATGTCCTTAGATGGAATCACGGAATTAGTCGTTTGATTCCCATTTCCTATTGAATTCTAGAAACTTTTCACGGGAAAAGATGGTGAGCTTTCTGTTATTGGGAGACTTGCTGCTGGAGCTTGTGCTGGCATGACATCTACTTTTGTAAGTGATATAGCGATTGAGCCTTTTTATATTTTTGTTTTGTAGGGTTCTTCCTGTTATGCTTCTTCCTGAGGTTTGATTATTGACTATATTATTTAATCTATTAAATGAAAAAAAAAGAAAGAAAGTGTCTTTTGCATTTTAGGGAGAAACTTTTTCTGCATTTTAAATTTGTCTATGACCAGTTAACTTTGGTTTTTGGATTTTGTCGTTTCTGTCTCTTGAATCCTGTTTTTTCTTATTGATTGCTCAGTGTGTTTTACAAATTTCAATCTTTCACTTTTCTGGTCGTTTTTATGTAGATAACATATCCGTTAGATGTCCTCAGACTACGTTTAGCTGTTGAACCAGGGTATCGGACAATATCTGAGGTATGCTTAACTCTCTCATCGTTACCACATGAAGATGACCATTTTATTGGAAGATGAACCTTAATGTGCTGCTTCTAGGTTGCATTGACCATGTTGCGAGAGGAAGGTTTTGCTTCCTTTTATTATGGTCTTGGACCTTCTCTCATTGGCATAGCTCCATATATTGCTGTGAACTTTTGCATATTTGACCTGTGAGTCCAAATGACACTGCTATTTGTAATATATCATATGAGAGCTCAAACTTAAATCTGCTGTACAAATTCTTATGCTGATAACAGTGTGAAGAGGGCTTTGCCAGAAAAATATCGCCAAAAGACTCAAGCATCTCTACTGACAGCTGTAGTGTCAGCTACTGCAGCTACTATCACCTGCTATCCTTTAGACACAGTAAGAAGACAAATGCAAATGAGGGGCACACCGTACAAATCAGTTCTGGAAGCCATTCCAGGTAAGTTAATGTGACTACTTATATTGCCATGACTGATAACAAAGTCAAAATAAAATGTACAAAAATCACATCAGCATTTGGCATTTATGACCATAGTCTTGCATGCTTTTTCTCCCTGAGTGCAAGATAGAACTGCATTGACTTGGGTATGTTAGAATTTCACTTCGCATTATGTTCCAACCGTCAGTATTTATTATAGTCCACACTTTTCGGTATTTCACCATCAAATTAAAGTTTCCTTTATTTTTTTATCATTTGTTATGTTCTAACACTTGTTCATGGAAAAATAAAAACTTGAGACTTGATGGTTTCAGTAACAACAATATATTCTTGCTTGTGTAGGTATTATTGAACGCGATGGAGTTATTGGCTTGTACAGAGGTTTTGTTCCCAATGCATTGAAAAACCTACCAAATAGCAGGTTGAGTTCCATTCCTTTCCTTTTTTTTTTTTTTTTAATTTATTCCTTGAAAGTACTGTTTGGTTTGGAACAAGATGATGTATGGGCCATATTCAATGTTTGGTTTAGAGCCAGAATATCTTTAGGCCTTAGTCATATCATTCAGTCAATTTCTAATGCTGATAATGCCTTGTTCGAGATCTTGCAAGGTTTTGCATGTCGACTTAGTTCTCTAAGATCTATGTAGGGATAGAACCAAAGTAGCTAACATATCACATATTTAGATATCCCAGTTCCCATGGAGTCGCAACCATCCTTTGGTAATTTTGTAACTCTCCTTTCCCACCATTCTTAAAATATATTTCTCGCTATGGGTTAGGTGGTTTCAGTGATTTCTATATTCAGTGTCATCATCATTGCTGATAGATCACTGTATATTTGGTCATGCAATTGTCTATTTAGTGGGTGCTAAAGATTCTTCCTGCATCATTGGATCAATTTGTCATGAATTTCCAGTTTCACTGATCTGAGACATTTGTTACTCATTTCAACTGCAGCATTAGGCTTACCACCTTTGACATTGTCAAACGTCTAATTGCGGCTAGTGAAAAAGAGTTTCAGAAAATTGTAGACAAAAATCGCCAGAAAGAAAAGCAGGAAACGAATGTTGAACAATCCTAATTTGCAAGTCATAGCATTTTTACTGTTTGTTTACTGTCCATTTTTTCTTCCAGAGCTTATGTTCAGCTAGAAGTACCCATTATTTGTGAGATTTACGGTTCACTAAGATTATCTTTATGATATGTGAGAATCGAAAGGTGCCAGCTAATATATGTGCTTGGATGGTTCCTATTTAGCCAACGTTGCGGTAGTCAGGCTAGTTTTTTTCAATTTTAGGTGGAACTGCAATTTAAGTTTCGCCATTATGGTAGGAAACTTGCATTACCAAGTAACCATGTACTATCTTACATGAACGTTCTTGAGCTGCCAGTTATTTGTTGAACTGGGGCTGTATTATTGTATGACAATTATTTGTGCAAGTTCTTTTTGAGTTTCGTCTTTCGAATTTGAATGATTTTTCATGCCATATTTTACTTTTACAGGGGTAGTAGAACTTCATTAATATTGTAAGGGGATAATTTGTATTTTGATTTATGAAATATGTTGCTTTTAATGATTTGATGCTTACAAAAAATTAATGATTAAATATTTAAACTTTGTTTTCGTCAAATATTTTGTATCAATAATTAATACCGCTAATCAAAGTATTGACAATAAAAAATACTAACCAATAAAAATGTCATGATATTATTGGTATTCTTTGTCATATCAGCTTACCATTAAACAAAATTAGTATATAAAGCAAAATATTTGAAGAAATCAAAATTTGAGTACCTAAATTATAATTTTTTTTTTTTTGTAAGTAGCAAATTTGTGAAAAATGGTTTAGTTGAGCGTTAACTCACATATTAACTATCTTTGTTCTAAAAGAGGAAACTGCTAACCAGTAAATTTACCAAATGCTTTTCTTAATCCTGGTTAGGGATCTCTTTTTTTAGTCTAAAAATTAACATAGCAACTAGTAAAAAAAACTGACAGAAAATTATTTTCCTTTGTATAATTTAATTAGCAAAAGGACTTGACTAAAAAGAGATTTTGACTAATCCTCACTTACTCTCAAAGGAACTCTCCAGCTCCAAGCGACGGGCCAAGCTTTAAAAGCCCAATCGCCCAATACTTCTCAAATCGGGTTAGCAGCTATTGATTGAATTCCCCGATTTGGATGGTTACGGAGCTAAGAAACCAGATAGGCGGCAGCGACACCTTCAGCTTCTTGTTTGTTCAATTGGTTTTAAGAGCTGCAGCGCTGACATTGAGAAAAAAGTGAATCTTTCAATTCAAAATTTTCGTTAAAAGCGAATCTGATAAGCTTACTCAATCCTAAAATGTCTATCTCTTACTCTGTGCAACTCCCGTTTCCTTCTCGGATTTGCCCTTTTCAGAAAAAGAGCATCGAAAGGAGACTAGGCAATCTTCGAACTGTCCACTCCTCTAAAGGTCAACAAGAGCCTGACAATGATAGGTACCTGCTACTTCACCCAACCCATTTTTTATTTTGTTTCAAATTCAATTACCTGAATTTTTAACATGTTTTCTCTTATTCTTTTGTAGAATTAGTAAAAGTCGAGACCAAGTGATTCTAGTAGAAAGATATGGAAATGGTACTATTAAAAGGTCTATGACTATATCCCCAGCATTTCATTCCCGTTATTTAATAGAAAGATATGGCAATGGCACTATAAAAAGGTGGAATCTGAATTATTATTACTGTTGATCACTGTTCCATAATCAGATACATGCTACATGATGATGATTTGCATATTCGAACTTCTCTTGAGAAACACGATTCAACAAGTAATGAGTTGCAGGGCTCACATTTATCTGACCCAAAATTATCTTGGCTACCAGACATCCTCAAAGATTTTATCTTGCCTGCAGGTTTCCCAGGTAAACTAACATCTAACATTTCCTTTCATTTGTTGTTTTTTTTCTTACTTATTCTCCCTGCTTATTGTCCAAATAAGCAAATCTATTGTTTAACAAGTATCAACAGAGCTCAATAAAAGCTTTTACCAGCTGTAATCTACTTGCTTATCCTTAAGCTTGATTAATGCAGGATCAGTTTCCGATGATTACTTGCAATACATGTTGTTACAGTTTCCTACGAATGTTACTGGATGGATCTGTCACACTTTAGTTACATCAAGTCTTCTAAAGGCATGTCAATCTAACTCCGGCTATTAACCTTACTTGGGTATGTGCAGTAGGATTTTCACTCCCTCATTTTGGTTTGAAAGAATAAAACATGCTTTAGACTGCTAAAATGTTGCTTTTTTTCAAAAAGGGGTGTTATCATCTTTTAAAAGATTATAGTTTTCTTTAGTGTCACTAATTATAATTTGAATTCATTTGGTATCAATTAGTATGGATTTTGATAGCCATGAGTGATGTTTAGAGTTTTTGATTTTTCAAATAAGGCTTCCATAGCATTTCTAGATTAGCTTTTGTCTTCATGAATCTTTCATCTATTACTGTTACTGTTCTATTAAGCTTATGTGGCATTTTGGAAATGTTAATCATCTGATCAGAAAAAAGGATGGTTGAACTTTTGTTTCTTTATATTATCAACATTCTCTTAATTAACCATGCAGTTTATCTTTTTCAATGAGCTTCCTCTGTTTCTTCTTAGTATCTTGAATGCATTTCTACTTCCCCATATTTTACTGACTCTCCCCATATTGCAGGCTGTTGGTGTTGGCTCCTTCTCAGGAACTGCTGCTGCTGCTTCTGCTGCTGTCATTAGGTAAATTTCCATGATTTGAGATATCCATCTTTGTCTACGTGAAAGATTTGCATCCACGCTTGATAATGGAAATGTAAATGTTTCTTCTGCATTTCTTTGTATGTGCATGTATTTGACTCTGCACTTAATATAGAAATAAAAGCAGTACACAATCCTTTTTTTTTTAATATCAAAGTAGTTTTATATGTCATTGAATAATTTACATGTCTGTTTGTGCAGATGGGTGTCCAAAGATGGCATTGGAGCTATTGGGCGCTTATTCGTTGGTCTGGCAATTATAAAAAGACCTTAAGTTCAGAAAAGTTATGTGATGAAATTTATTGGTTACTGTTGCTTTTTTGTTCCCAGGTGGCCGATTTGGAAATCTATTTGATGATGATCCTAAGCAGTGGCGCATGTATGCTGACTTCATTGGCAGTGCTGGAAGGTTTTTCTTGACTATAGAGTTGTTAAATAATATTTGAATCATTAGAGACAACTGAATCTCTTAATTTATTTGTAGCATATTTGATCTAACAACCCAAGTTTATCCTGCCTATTTTGTACCATTGGCATCTCTTGGGAATCTCGCTAAGGTATTGCTCTGGTCATACAGGTCTTGGTATTGTCTATATATAACAATTCGTGCTCAATAAGTATGTATTTCATGAAAAATAAAATAGGGAAGAACTACCAATCATGTTTATACTGAAGTCCAGTTATGGAAAGAGAGGACATAGTCTTTGTTGATTAGTTAATGACTACAGAAAAAATGCAAGCATGCACTCTATCAAAAATCAAAGTTTCCCCCTAAGTTGGATTAGAGAAGTAAAGTCAGTTCCTCGTGTCAGCTTTACTGCAAGTGCAAAATAGCTGGTCTTAGACATTGTTTTTCATTAATTTTCTGAAGATTAAAATTTGACCAGGCAGTGGCAAGAGGACTAAAAGATCCTTCATTCCGTGTGATTCAAAACCATTTTGCAATCTCAGGAAATTTGGGAGAGGTGGCTGCTAAGGTAATGTATATGTGGTAGTGTCTCTATAGAATAAAGAGAGCTTTTTGCCTGTATGAGTGATATGTAATATTGGTTTTACAAAATGAAGTCATCTTTGTAGTTAATTGACCAAAATTTTCAGGAGGAAGTTTGGGAAGTAACTGCTCAGCTGCTTGGTCTTTCTCTTGGCATACTGATCCTGGTATGTTGTGTGGTTTTTCAGGATACTTTCTGGCTGGATGTCAATTTATCATCAACTGTATGTTTCTTGCTTCACCATGTTATAGTTGAGTATTGACAACAATAAATGCAGGATACTCCTGGCCTTGTAAAAGCATATCCAGTATTGGTGTCAACATGGGCTAGCATGCGGCTTCTTCACCTCTGGTTACGTTATCTGTCACTTTCAGCTCTACGGTTTAACACAGTAAGTGTGTTCTAGTTCTAACAGACTCCTTTCCTGTACAGAGGCTAAATCAGGCCTAATATGTTAACTCTATCAGGAGAGATGCACGACTAAATCTCGATATTCTATATCATAGTTGTTTATGTTCTCGCGGAATCAATATGTACATGCTGGCAAGTGAGGATGAGACTCAAAAGAAACCTGTAGGAACATGGAAACACTCAAGAATCAAGTGTGGGATCTAGGAATACTAATCTTTTTTTTTTTTAACTTTTTGTGACAGATAAATCTTAAGCGTGCTCGTATTCTGGTAGAATCACATGTTTTACACTCTAGAGTTCCTGGTAAAATTATATACCTCTTGAACTATTGTTATATGAAATATATTGTTTCAACAGCAATGACCCATTATTTTTATTTGCCCAACAGGATGCAATGACTGCAATAGGGACGAAAATGTTTTATCATGGCAGAGATTCATAAAGCCACGGATTATTTTTGGTGCGCCCTTGGAGGAGATGTTAGTTGGTGGGAGATCCACTTCCATGGTATTGCATGATTTGCTTGTCATATATGAATACTATTTGGATCAATGAAGTTAATAACAACAAACTTACCAGGCAAGAGTTCCTTTTTAGATAATTCTAGCTGCTTTTTCTTCTAGAACAGCTGAAGACTATCGTGAGAATATATGAGAGGGAGAAATATATTCTCGTGGTGAACCAACGGCAAAAAGATTTTGAGGTCTTTGTTTCATTCAAGGTATGTGTGTAAGACAAACTTAGAAAACTGTTATGAGATCAACTCTTTAGTTTAATCACGCCTAAAATTTACTGCAGGTGGGTGCTACAAGTGTATCCGTTTTGCGTAGCGTGTGGCAGACATATTGGCTACACGAGAACTTGAACGTTTCTGCAAATATCTTTGATCAGCTTGCAAAAAGTTTGTCTGAGATGGATGATAGGTTCGAGGAATTCATCCAACAGTTGGGTAAAGCTGGATGGGATACTCATCAAATTAATTTGAGGGTCCCCAAGGAAATCTCCATTGACGAATATCCTGTTTAACGCTCAAATTATGATGATCAAATAGCATCTTTCCCAGCAGGTGCCAAAGCTGCCTTGTGCCTGTAAAAAAGTGCAACTGGACATGCTTTGCAAGTTGAGTTATCAGGGAATAATGCAAGTGTTCCATGCAGCTAAGGTACTGAGCTATGAGGGCCAAGGCCAACCACCTTCCTCGAAAGATAATTTTGATGCGGCAACGAACATTGGAGGGTACAGTATAGAGTTCCAGTACAACTGCTAAAGCTTGAAATGTAATTGGTTTGCTGAATGTTTTTTAGGCGAATGGTGAATACATTCTTTTAAGGATACATTTAGGCACTTAAAATTGACATTAATTCAACTATTAAGTATTTCTTTTACTTCTTTAAGAGTTATTATAAAATAAAATGTAAATAGTAAAATATAATATCAGTAAAAGTAAAAAATATTTGAAAATGACATTGATTCAAATGTAATTTTTTGTATAAAGTTAAATTAAGAAAAAAATCATGTTAACTAATTTCATTTAATTGTATTTTTTTATATTTTACCTTTAAACAAAGTACTACTAGTGAATAGCAAAATGGCAAATAAATGGCCAGATAAAAATATTTTCAGAATAAAAATTTGAATGCATGAAATCCATAAAAGAGGTATTTTTTTCAAAATCGTTAGAAAAAAAATAATTTAAATAAAATCTGAAGGATTTTTTTTCATGAACTGAAATGGAGCCTAATGATTTCTCAATTGCGCCGTAATAATGAATTTCGATTTTAGCCCATCAATTTTTTAAAAAAATTTAAACCGCGTAAATGTCACCGTTATAACCAATAAAAAAAAGAACAGCACGGGCGGCAAAATTCACTAAGCCTCCGTTATTGTTCAGAGAAGTAACCCTTGCATTAGCAATGCTCTTCTCTCTGCAATTCTCCCCCTACCGATCTTCACCACTCTCTCCCCTAAATCAAAACCCTTCTCGCACGTGCCACACCTCCACAGATTCAAGAAGCTCACCTCACACTTGCCAAAGTCCCCACTCTGCTCGGCCAAGGAACACGCACTCATCCAGCAAGGCAAAGAAGAAGAACAAGAAGAAGCCTTTGATCGGATAGTCGAAGACCAAACGCTTCCATTGGGACTACGGCAAGAGGCATAGCCTAGACACGTGGCGGTGATCGTGGATGGAAACAGGAGGTGGGCCCGGTTCAGAGACTTGCCCATGGGGTCCGGTTATGAGGCCGGTGTTCGGTCCTTGAGAAAGATTGTGGAGCTCTGTTGCAAATGGGGAATAAAAGTTGTCAGTGTTTTTGCTTTCTCTAGTGATAACTGCTTTCGTCCCAAAGTTAGCTTTTTTATTTTTTTTTTAACCTTAAAAATTGTTTCTTTTGATGGGAGTGTTAATTTATAGATATTGCTTTATTGCAGGTGAAAGTGGAATTTTTTATAAGTTTGTTTGAGAGTGGAATGCAGGAGGATAGGGGGATTTTTTTTGAGGTAATATTAATACATGCCCAACTTATAGTGTGTTTGGATTAAGGAAAAGTGAAAAGAAATTAACATTTTTCTCTCTTTTGGATAGGAAAGTGCGGAGGAAAATGGGAAGGGAATTTTCAAATCTTTACAAAAGTGGGGATATTGGAGAGAAAGAAACTAGCTAATGTGATTCTTTCCAATTTCTCTTAATGGGATTTATGTATGTTGTGGGGTTTAGAATAACAAATGGCTTCGTAAATTGCATGAATGATGTTGATGTTGTGCTATAAGTTTCTCTCGTACTACTGCATTTGCTTTGGAAACCCTATGTTTTAGTTTCTAAAATGTTGCTGATTTTCTATGAGCTTTTCGAATCAGATCTGTATGGATGTAGTTTTCAATGTTTCTCGATTATCTTGGTTTTTATCTTGTTGGTAAAAGCCATAACATCTTTCCATTTTCATTGGCTTCCATTTATGATACTATATTATATGAAATTATGTGTTCAACCTATACAAAATTAGTGTCTCAGCTGGTATGATGTTTTTATCCAGTGAATTATACTTAATTATGCAACACCTTTTATACTCCAAACAGAAAGCCCCTCGTATTTTTATTCAGGATTGCCTTGAATTTTGAAATAGGATGCTTTTAGATGTCTTTGATGAATCTCCTTTCATGATGAAATATCAATGCTGTGACTCTTTAGTTTTCCCTGACCATTATTTCCACTGATTCTCCATTCTGACTTGTTGATAGCTTCCAAGGAAGAAACTGGTGACCTTTTGTCTTATAACAGGGAAAACATCCAAACATCTGTTATTGGAGATCTAGCTAAGCTCCCTGAGGCCCTACAGGAATTGATAATCAACTTAGAGGAAGCCAACAAGAACAATACACATTTTCAACTAATTGTAGCTGTCAGTTACAGTGGAAACTATGATGTTGTTCAAGCTTGCCATAGGCTTGCTCTGAAGGCAAAGTGTGGTCTGATTGAACCCAGCGACATCAACAAGTCTCTAATTGAAAAGGAACTAGACAAGTCTCTAATTGAAAAGGAACTAGAAACTAATTGGAGTGAGTTCCCCTATCCTGAAACTAATTGGAGTGAGTTCCCCTATCCTGACTTACTTATACGAACCAATGGTGAGTATAAAATTAGCAATTTCATATTATGGCAGTTGGCATATGCGGAACTATTCTTTGCACAAGCACTGTGGCCTGATTTTGGAGAAGCTGAGATTTTAAAAGCATTTCTAGCCTTTCAGCAAAGGCAGAGACGTTATGGTGTATGAAGTTCTTGAGTACATGTTGAGATCTTGTTGCACAAACAGATTATGGAATGGATTTGGAATTGTGGCGGCATATGAAGGGGCTTAATGAGAAGCTTCGTATGGCCACTTACTGTACCAATCAACTTGCTCAGAGCATCTTTTTGAAGTGAATTCTGGCATCATAGAGGAACACCCCTTACTGTTCAAGTTTTATATTGATTACACTGCAACAGGACTGTGCGGAATCAGATGGTAAGCAAGGAAAGTGCTGTCCTTGGAAGTTGATCTGTAAACATGGTTCAACTCTAGGAAGTTATACCGTGTTGAAAAAAAAATCACTATAATTTCTAACTCTGTAATCAAATTTGGAAATTCTCTTTACCATGATTTGGTATTTAACATGGAAAGAAGACTATCTGCCTTCTCTAATGCTGTACTTTTGGGGGTGTTAGATTTCGAACCATGTAAATTGCAGTAGCCGATAGGATTTCACCGGGTTAGTATGAAAATAATACTTTCTTGCTGCTATGTTTTATACTACCTTCATTAATGTCAATGGGCTGTCATCTACATACTTCTAGATGTGATATACCCTAAACCGGTTTTAATTTAACTTAATCCAAATTTTGTAGGTACTGGCTGGAGCCCCTATTGCTTCTTCTAGTGTTACGCAAGAGCTCTTGTAGTTGCGTGTTGAATTTTGATGAGGAAAAAAGCAGGATCTCGAAGCTCCACCAAGAGGTCTTTGCACAGTAAGATTTAATTTGAATTCAAATGAAATCCATGGTAAAATAAAAGTGGAGACTTTCATTTTACTTTGGACCGCATCCACATGGTAGTTTGATAGGTCGGTTATGCAAGGAAATGGTTGCTTGCGACTCTTCAAAATGCTATGGAGTTTGGTGGCATCCTTAAATGGGGGTTGGTATGTCCTTATCAGAAAATAAATAAATTATGACAACGTACCAAAAACAGTCTTTAATTATTTATTTTGTTGAGCCGTGCCAAAATTTTCAACCATACTGGCTCTTAGTCAAATTAGTTAGGTGTTTTATCAGCCACTAATTGGAATGAATGCTTGTGTTGTTTGCCATGTTAAACACTTTTACCTTCAAAATTTGTTGGTTGGAGAATGACCTAATGTTAGCACCTAATTACTTTATATTACTTAGAGATGTGTGGCGACAGTAGCTTTAGCTTGCATTTTGTGTTAAACTTCTTTTTTTTTTCTTTCATTCAACTGAAATGTTTGTCAGAAAAAGTGCCAGGCAAAAACATGGACATCCTTTTTCTAGGATTTTGTAGTTCTTTACATTTCCAAATTTCTAAGCAAATGGATACGAGGGAAAACACATAAAACACATGGTCTGCATACTCTTTCAGCAAAATCTTGATATAGTTAATTTTTTTATCTTTATAAAATAAGGATTTTGGTTTTTTTTTTTTTTTATATCTACAAAAGTTAGCCCTATCAATAGAATAGAATACAAAAATTATACCAAAAAATAAAAATATGATACAATTTAAAATTTATCAAAAAATATTTATGAATTTAATATTAATAAAAAATATATTTCTTATTTTTTATATTAATATAAATTATAATATATAATTTTTTTAATAAAATATAATATGAATATACAAAGTATATCAATATTTTACCCATGCAAATATTATGATTTTCAGATGCAAAACAAGATTTTGCTAAATGAAGACTTGCTTCATTGTTGCAATCAACAAATCAAAAAAATTAATAATTTAATAAATTAAATATACTAAAATAATTTATTTCTTAGCTACTGGATATTTCCAAGTACAGGTGGAAGAAGAAAACTTTCTAAATTTGCCATTTGTATGGAAATGGGTATCTAATGGTGGGATCCATGATTTCACCAATCACGACACGTCGCACCCGATAACTACCAAATGTGGTACCCCGCCACTGAACCGTTAGATCACAACATGGACACTCGCCACGTGTTTCCTCTGCCGTCTGCATCATCTCCTCCCTCCCTTTGTCTAAGTAAGCAACCGTGGTTGCACACATTCCTAATACACCCAATCCAAACAAACCGGCATTATTCGGCTGTGATGAGAAATGGACGACCGGGTTTGAAGGGCGGAAAATATCGAGGAAAAAATGAAGGGTAGTTTTGTAAATTTGACAAAAAGATCTCTTCAATCTTCTTCTTCTTCGGCAGGCATTTAATAAAGACTTAGCTGACTGCTGAGAAATACATGGAAATACTATTACGTGTGCTCTAAGCGAAAGCTTAAGAACTTTTTTATTTTATTTTACTTTTTTCTATTTCTCACAGTCTTCAGCTTCTTCTGAATTACAAAAGGTTTTTCTTTTACAGAGAGAAAGAGTAATTTAAGCTTTGAACTGGGTCTTTTTTTTAATTAAGTAAAAAATTGTTTTTTTTTTGTTTGGTTTAAGCTTTTGGTTATTATAGGTGATGTTGATGATGATGATTCGCTGAACAGTTGTTTGAGGTAAATGGTTTGTTGGGGTTTTGGATTTTGAGCTGTGAATCAGTTACAGGGTTTTTGCCAAAAAAAAGGGGCGGGGGGGGGAAGGGAAATTAATGAGGAAATCGTTTAAGGATTCTCTCAAGGCTCTTGAAGCTGATATTCAGTTTGCCAATACCCTGTAATTTCTTCTCTCTTTTTCAGGCTTCATCTCTTTTTGCTTTTTTTTTTCCTTAACTTTTCTTAGTAGTTTTGTGATATTCTATAGATGAGCATGGAGAATATTGATTGACCATGTTTTTTCTTTTTCTCTTTTAAATTATTTTTACCATATATCTTTTCTGGTATAACACTAAAACTTGCATAGGTTTTTAATTGTGGGGTATTGTCTGATTCTCTGTCAAATATCCAATGTGTGATGTTTATTTCTTACATTATGTTGTAATGCATTAGAATTCTTGTCATTTAGTAAATCAATATTTCATTACTTTGGGGAACTTTAGATTGTTAGTATGATGACTCCCATCATGTTTATGGTTCTATATTGAATATTCATTACTTAACTGGCAAAAATTCCAGTGATTCAATGGCAGAAAAAGGAATGTTTTGTTACCTACTTTAACTGGCTTAGACGTTTTTCTTTTACTGGTGAGAGCATTCTTTGGTGGTTCCTATAGTATTGAAAGATTAGTAGATGTTCTTTTTCTTTGTCAAGCTTTAAGATATTTTGGGATATAGTTAACTTATCCTAAAAGCAACATGTTTTTAGAATTTAAGTTGCAAGCTTAGCCAGAAAAGGTAAAAACTGAGAAGGGTTCATATAACATTGAATGTCTCAGATGAGACTCATAAGCGTAGTGAATTGATATTCATGTCCTTTAAGTGGCTCATCTCAAACTAGTTCAAATTTTCTCAAATCACATAAATTATGTTCAGAGTGACATTCAAACATAACTTTGTATGTGTGGCTTCCTTTAGGTGGCTGCTAATGGCCCTAAAATTTGGGGTTAGTGTTCCTTTTTTTCTGTACCTTAATTTTTTATATAGGGTAGTTTCATATGTTCTGTATGGGATTTTATATCTGCATTGATTAATAAATGGTAGGGACTACATTTTACTACATGTTCTTGCTGAATGCAACCCTTCCATTTTGGTTCCTTTTGTTGATTCTAATCTATAAAATTGGCCTTTAATGATCAGGGCTTCTGATTATCCAAGAGAATATGATGGCGCCTGCCTTCAGATGAGATTATCTTACAGTCCAGCTGCTCAGTTCTTTCTTTTCCTTGTTCAGTGGACTGATTGCCATCTTGCTGGTGCCTTGGGATTGCTCAGAATTCTTATATACAAGGTTATTTGCAAGTTCTTATGTAGTAAATTCCTAATGTTCTTTTGAAGTTTTGAATGATAGTATGTCAAGGGCTTTAATTTGTGGCGTTTTTCTGCAGGCATATGCTGACGGGAAAACCACCATGTCAATTCATGAGAGGAAAGCTAGCATAAGAGAATTCTATGGTATGTAAGAGGGATTTGTTGTTGCTGTAGTTCTGCCTGTATTTGATTCATGTTTATCTCATGAATTGATATGTGCTTGTGTTTACCTTCTTACGAAATCTTTACACTTTGAGTGGTTTGGATTATCATGATAGGGGTGATCTTTCCCTCATTATTGCAACTTGCAAGAGGTATTACTGATGTGGATGACAGGAAACAGAAGGAAATTTGTGCTGCAAAGTACAAGAAAAGGGATGAAATGAATAGAGGAAAGCTCTCTGAAATTGATATAGAAAGAGAAGACGAATGTGGGATCTGCATGGAGATAAATGGCAAGATTGTGTTGCCCAATTGCAACCATTCTATGTGTATGAAATGTTACCGTACTTGGTATGTCATAATGTGCTCTCTTCATCAAAAATACTTTTCTCTTGCTTTTCCTTTTTGAGTACCAAGAGAGCAGTATGGTGAGGGGATTAAAGGAAAACCACCCAAAATCGAATTGTGCATGATAAATATAGCTAGATATCAAGAAACATACAAAAAGGATTTGCTGTAGAGCCTTGTAAATTTAAAGAGCTTAGTGTCTCAAGCAATGTCTCTTTTCAAATAATTCTGGCATTAGCTTTTTGTGATGGATAGTTTACAAGCGATTGTCACTTTATACTTTAGTTAGGCATATAATATTGAGAATAATGTTAGTGCTTTATGCTCTTTTTAGGCGCACAAGGTCTCAGTCATGCCCCTTCTGTAGGGACAGCCTCAAAAGAGTTGATTCAGGTGATCTTTGGATGTATACTAGCAATAATGAAATTGTTGATTCATCCTCAATCTCGAGGGAGAATATGAAGCGTCTGTTGATGTACGTTGGAAAGTTGCCACACATTGTTCCAGATCCAAAGACTGTTTCTTATGATCCACAACACCGATGATCACGTACTGAGTTTTAGAATTGTAAATAACATATGAAATTAATGTTTCTTTTATCTTTTTTAATTTCATTGTAGTAAATTTTGAAGGTGTAGATAAACATTCTTCGCTAGTAAGGTAAGTTTTTGTATGAACTTCTCATTTGATTATTAACACAAATGTCCGTTTATGGTGACGTAGGCTGTAACCGTCAAATTTTCATTTGTCATTTAATGACTTATCAAGGAATTGACATGATTCTAGTTGCTGTTGCTGTTGGTGTTGGGTTGCCTTCCCCTGCTTTTGTTATTTGTGATTTTTGTACCAAAAGGAAAATGCTTCCTTTTTCCGCCATATGTTATCAAATTTGAAATCAATGACAAAGTCTATTTAGTATTTTTGGTACCTTAATGAAGAGAAATCAACATGCAGAATTCAAAACATTACCAGCAACAAAGAATTCACTGCGAGTTAAAAATAAATCAACATAAAGAATTTAATGTAACAGAAGTGCTCTTATCTATAAATGAAAATAGTTTTGATTGTGAACAAACTGTTTTGATCCTTGGACTGGTAACATGCTCCAAGGAATCACTCCACGTACTCGAAGCTACTGTTTGTACCTTGGAATAAAAAGATTATTCCCGCCATATGTGTTCTTTGCATCCAAAAGAGGAAAAGATTTAACAACTTATTCTCTCTCCACCATTCAATAACAATGTGTCTTAATTAAGTGTGATCTAAGTTTGAACGAACTCTTATGAAAAAATTTTCAATGCAGGCCAACAAATAAATTGTCTTTTGGGACATAACTGTGGCCAAGGATAACTAGAAACATGATATATATACATATATATATAGATACACACACACACGACATACATACATACATACATACATATATATTAACTTAGAACTCTTAGCTTCTTGTGAGTAAATATGTTGGACTAAAACGAGAAAGATACTAAAGCATAGTATTTTAACTTAGAACATGTAGCTTCTTGTTAGTAAATATATTGGATAAAAACAAGAAAGATACTAAAGCATCCTGCTGCTAGGGTATTTTAGATAGGTATTACATTTGACCTAGAAGTATGAACATACAAATCTAGAATCCTTCTGCAATGTTAAATCATTTTATGTCCAAATCAACCATTCATTTTCAATCCTCGTCCTCTTCTTCCTCCTCGTCATCTTCCTGCTGATGTTGCCCTTCCTGAAGGAGTCAAGCATAAAAAATATACAACCAAAAGGGAAGTAAAATTTCTTACTATTACACATACAAACATAAACTAATAATAATGAAACCACGATTTATCTTGGCTGCAAAAGTTAGCCCACAATTAACAGCAGAGTCCTAATAATGTCCACTGTAAATTATTTATCTTAATAGCACAAAAAATTACCTCTCCACTAGCCAAGTCCTCTTCATCATGCACCTCCTCGTCCTCTTCATCATCCCCCATACCATTAGCAGAACTTTCCTACCAATTATGTTTGTAAAAAAAGTCAAGTAGCAAGTCAAGCAAATCACTGCATGAAATGAAGATACAATCATGCAGTTTGTTCACCTGCTTCTTGTTGTAGACCTTCATTTGTTTTTCATACTCAGCTTTTCGTTTTCCAGCTTTGGCCCCATAAGGAACTTTTTCCTTCATGTACAGGCAATGAAATCATTGGCAGAAATTATTACAATTAGTAATAACCTTCTTCAAAACGGAAATTTTTATGTATTATAACCACTAATCTACCTTGCATGACAATTAAGTTCACCAACAGAATCACATGGTGAATATTTAGAAGAAAAATGAAACAACAACACATATGCATACATTCAGATAATAATAAGCCACAAAGAATTCCGGTAAAGACACAAGATATCATGGACTGGTGAACTAATAGATAAGCAGAAAACAGAGAAATTTATTGATGTCCAAAGTCCATGCAAACTGAACCACCAGTGTCAAAAAACACGTTGCCATCCATATAAAAATTTTATAACTTACTTCCTCAGACATCGATTTCCACTTCTCTCCAGCAGCTTTACCAACCTTCAAGCACAGAAGTTCAAAGAAACAACCTTAAAATCATTCAGAGAACATACATTCAATAGCATGCTCGAAGATTACTAATTACTTACAGCTGATACAGCCTTCACATTAGGATTTTCCTTCTTGAAAGTGGCTCTAAACTCCTCACTGTTACACAAACAAGACATTATACCAATGAAAATAATAGAGCACCACATTCAAATATTAATACTCAAAGTTCAAGACACATACAGGAACACAAAGAAAGCACTAGGAGGCCTCTTTGGTTTGTTAGGATCTTTCTTAGCCCTTCTCTCCTTCTTGGCTTTTGGTACGCTGCTTTTACCGAGAGTTGCCTTACGCTTCCCAATCTTTCTAAAAAAACCCATAATCCATCACTAGAATACTATTGTATCCACTGTATCAAACATCCATATATAAACATTCATTAAGTATCAATAAAATTCATTGATTTAGCAATCACTGCTAACACGTTAGCCATAACAATGAGCAAATTCTCATGAAAAATTACAGTTCACTTTACTTTTAAACAAACAAAAAACAGAAGTACGTCAACTAACCTGTCCTCAGCAGGCTTCAAGGCTTCGGCCGTGTTCTTCCCTGCAGCCTTACCTCTAGCTCCCTTCATTCTACTGCGAACCAAAAAAAAAAAAGGAAAAAAATCAATAATAATTTAGATAAACATGATTAGAAAGTTAAATTTGTGCACATAATGAACAAATTGACTTCGATTAAGAAACAAGAACAAAGTGCTTAAATAATCCTATTACATGGTTATTTCCTGATTTAAAAAATTCCTCTATGAAACAGAAAAAAAAAAGAAAAGAGAGAGTTGCGATCTTTTTAAATTTCTCATTCAATGAAATTGAACTAATTTTGCTAACTTACTTCGCCGTTGTACTTACCTTTTAAGCTGAAACAAAATAAAATTAAAAAAAAAAAAAGAAGTACACTCTGAACTACCAAACAGAGCCAATATAATCTGATTAACAAATAAAATTAAACAAACAAAAAATAAATAAGAACAAATAAGGAATAAGATCTAGAAAAAACCAACGCTACCTTAGAAAAAAAAATCCAAGAAAGGATGATGCTTTTGAGAGAAAAACAGAGGAAACAAAAAACAGAGAATCGCAGAGTTTTTAAGAGAATAATATCAAAGAGCACAGAAAAAGAAATGGAATGGGGCAGAAGGCGGTGAAAAACTTGATAGAAGTGACCGGCTCAGCCTGTTTACTTTTTTAGGGCTTAGGCGTCAAGGCGATCAGCACCATACAAGTCAATGTGGTTATTTTACTGGATATAGCCGGTTTGATTATTTTATTAGGGTTACGTGACAATGAAGGAGATTTTTCTGATGGATGAGTTTCAGCGGTGCTGATTATAATTGCCGCCAAATTATCACCTACAATGCGACGACAAAGGAGATATCTGTGACGCGTTTGAGGAGTTGACACGTGTCTTTCTTTTTCTTGGAAGAGGATTTGAAATTGATATGACCAGCCTTACATTCATCATTTAATATATAAATATAAAAACGACAATTAAATATAATATATGTTTTATATTTTTATTAAATTTTAAAATTTTTGATTTCATATTATTTTTCATATATTTTCAGATTGTGTCACCACGTTTATTTAAAATTGTGAGATGTAAGTACTGATTGGCGATTTTCCCAATTTTTGTAAGGATGAAGTTTTGTCTGGCTGTGAGTCTTTAGGACATTGGGCTTCAAAGATAATTTGAGAATTAGAATTGGAGATGTTGGGCCTATTCTTGGAAATCTTTCAAGCCCATTAAGGGTCTCCTGAGCCCTCTTTTGAAGTGGATTTGACCCAGATAACAACCTTCTATTTAAAAATCAATTATTAGAAGCAAAAATTACTTTGCCGTTTAAAATCAATTTAAATGTGATTGAAATTTTTTGAAGTTTTCAAATTTATGTTTTTAACATGGGATTTATAAAAAAAAAAAAAAATGAAAATTGCAAAAAAGCAACAATTATATAATTTGTTAATAAAATATTAAACTTTTAAATTTTTAATCACTTAACAAAATATTTTTATCCATTGTAAAATAATGGAAATCACATGTAAACCTCAACAACAGATTATAAAAATAGAAAACCAAGCTTAGTTGGATCGTCAACCTTGGCAAAAATAAAAGCACACTAATTAGAGAAAAAAAACGTTTTTCAGCCTCTTTTGAAGAGTGATAAAGAGTTTTGTTTAGTTTTGTTTGTTTCCTATCATTATTTTAATATCTTCAAGCAGGAATCCGCAGATTTTCTGGTAGCAACATAATCCGTAAAAAAGAGATCAGAGACAAAACACAAAACTAGACCAGTTGAACTTATTAGCCACTTGGCAGCTGCTCCACATGCCCCTGTGGAACAGCAAAACAGTCAAAACGCTACAAACAGATAAGGCAGAGATAAGGCCTATTCGTCAGTTGGATACGCTTCTTCATCCAATGCTCACAATCTTTCTTACAGGTCAAACCACAAAACCTTGATAAGCCACTTTCCTTATTATAACACGATCTCACAATTTCCCATTCCCTTTCTTCACTTCACTTTAGCTTCCTTCGAACAATGGCTACCACAGCCGCTGCCGCCGCTACATCCTCCTTCATGGGCACCCGCCTCCGTGACGTCTACGCAAGCTCAGGCAGAGTCGTGGCCAGGTTCGGGTTTGGTGGCAAGAAAGCTGCCAAGAAAGTCTCAAAACCAACCTCCTTCCTCTATGGTATCCAGGAGCTGTAGCACCCGATTGGCTGGACGGGAGCTTGGTTGGTGATTATGGCTTAGACCCTTTTGGGTTGGGGAAGCCTGCAGAGTACTTACAATATGATTTGGATTCTTTGGACCAGAACCTGGCAAAGAACTTGGCAGGTGAGATCATTGTGACAAGGACAGAGGTTGCGGACGTAAAAGCAACACCGTTTCAGCCCTACAGCGAGGTGTTTGGTCTGCAGAGGTTCCGTGAGTGTGAGCTGATTCATGGACGGTGGGCCATGTTGGCTACTTTCGGTGCGCTAGCTGTCGAATGTCTTACTGGAGTTACCTGGCAAGATGCTGGCAAGGTTAGTTTTCAACTACCTACTGCCCTTGAATGTTTTTAGAAACCTTTTTTTTTTTTTTTTTTGTAGCATAATTGAGATACTCTGGATAAAAGATCTGTACTAAGCACTAACTGCTAACTAACATTAAGAAAGGCTGCAAAACCATGAGAGAAAGAACTGGAAAATACTCGGAAGTTTCAATGACAGCAAACAATTTTTTAAGAAACAGCGATAGTAAAGCAAGCAAAATGTCTTGATTAATCTGCCAAGGTTAATTTCCAACGCCTTTTGTTGATGGATTTGTTAGAAATATTGTTGAAACTGAGATGCATGCCTTTACCGTTGCTTGTTTGATGAGTATAGTACATATGTACTTGTTTTCTTATGCTGCATGTTTTAACAGCCTTCTTTTCACATAACATTTTTGTCTTGATCCTTCTGCATTTGAAAAAAAGGAAGTTATTCTGCAAATTTATCTGATCGTGAAGTAGTTATGGCGGATTTACATATTTAAAATGTGGCACGGAAATCATTGTGAAATGGCCAACGTAAATTTTGCTAGCTAGCAGAGGGAACTCAGACAAATAACAGAAATTGTTTGGTTATTTCAGGTGGAACTAGTTGAGGGTTCATCTTACCTCGGCCAACCCCTTCCATTCTCCATGACAACATTGATTTGGATCGAAGTCTTGGTGATTGGATACATTGAGTTCCAAAGGAACGCAGAGCTTGAACCTGAGAAGAGGCTGCACCCTGAAGGAAAGTACTTTGACCTTCCTGGCTGAAGAAGGCCACCATTCAATTGGCTGAGATCAAGCATGCTCGCCTTGCCAGGGTTGCTTTCCTGAGCTTTGCTGTCCAAGCTGCTGTAACAGGCAAAGGTCCTCTCAACAACTGGGCTACCCACTTGAGTGACCCCCTTCACACAACCATTATTGACACCTTCTCCTCTTAAATAGATTCCTTGGCTTTGAGTAGATTTTCCTCCATGTACTATTTGTATGTGCCTTCTATATATGTTGTCAAGATTTTAACATTCGACAGTTTCAGCAGAGAATGCTATTAGCTAATCACATTGTCTGATTTTTCTGATAAAGTGATAACAATTCTTTCCCCAACTTATCCGAAACAAGTAATAGTAAGAAAGGAAAAGAGAAGATAAAAGAAAAGAAAATTCTTCCATATGTTAATCAAAACACCAACCATATCTATCCAAAATTCTAAACAAATACAATTAACATTTATGGATGTGGAAATTATGGGTACAATAACACATTTCTAATACTTCTTTTAATCTTTAGAAATTTCTAAATTAATTTATGTCATACATCCATGATCTTGGTATAATATTTTATTTTTATTCAAAATTTTTTAAAACTCAATTTTTAATCCATAATATTTTTAAAAGGTTCTAAATTTACATCTTTTCCGTCAATTTTTATTAAAATATGAGAAAATTTATTGCCTCAACGCCATGTGGATATTCACATTGCAAAAAAATTGAGTGAAAAATTATGCTACATGGAGTATGGACATACAAGTGAATTTTTAACATGTAAAAAACTCCGAGCACATAATGCTTAAATAAAAAATATATATTATCTTAAACATGATTACTCAAATATTTTGAACAATTTCAAAAAATAAAACTAAAAAAAAGAATCAAACATTAAAAAATTAAGAAAGAAATCTGATCTCTTGTGGCAGTAAAAAAAAAATAAATCTGATCTCTGCAGATTCATATTTGGGAAAGATTTGGGGAAGATTTGACACAAAGATTAAAAATTTGAAACTTAAGAAAGAAATCTGAGTTTCTGCAGCAGTAAAAAGTGAAATCTTCCACAAATTCTCAAATTAAAAAATAAATCTCCTACAACAATAAAAACTATGAGCCGAAATAAATTTGATCACATGGTCAATTGCTATTATACTTAAGAAAGAATAAGCCACTACAACAATTAAAATTTTTAGTAACTATTTTCTTGTGACCATAAGTAATTTTGTCACAAATATTAAATTTTTTGTGATAAAATTTTCTTATGACACTATTGTAATAATTAATTGTGACGTATTGCTGTTCAGTGACTAATATATTAGTAATTATGACGATCTAAACTTTTTCACAATTAAATCATCACTATAAGTATGTTCTTATGACACAAAATTTTTTGTCATTACAAAGTGCACAAAAATGGTGGCAGGTGAATTTTGGCGAAAAGTAACGAATAATGGCAATATATAAAATGGTCGTTACTATTAAACATTGTTCTGATAAAAAATTAATTTGTTACATAATATCTTATTTTTTGTTTGAAAATTTTTGTTAACATTAAACATAACATATTACTATCAACTTTATATCATAACAATTATGAATTTATCACTGTGACAATTGAAATTGTCACTATTAGAAAATTTTATGAAAATTCAAAATTTATTTTTATTATTGGAATTGAGATGGAGTTATTCAATTAGATTTCTTCATTTGAAATCCATAACGCTTTGTTTTGCTCATGCTCAAATTCATAAAATTAAAAGTTAATTGTGTAAGTAAAGGAGTCATTTGATTTATTAATTTACATATCAAAAAGTTAAATTACTTATATATATATATGATAATAAGCTATTTTAAAAATAAATATTGCTTCTATTTTATTAGAATTAATAATTTATTTTTTTAATAAATTTAAAAATTAAGAGAATATATGTAAAAAATATTCATCAAGTATTCACATCTTTGAAACAAGTCTTTAATTTCATTTAATATTGACGCCTAAAATTTGGGGTGGGAGGTGAATTTTTTAATTGGTGCCAATTCATTATTTGACTAAAAAGCACAACATCTGAAGTAAAATAAGAAACTCTAGCCATGAAAATGTATCGAAGAAAAAACTCTTTGCCGTCAAACCTCTCATGGTTGTTGAAATTTTAGGTAATGATTGGATAAATATTAATAAAAAAAATTTTTTTTTTAAATATGTACTCTTTATTTGGATAATTAAAATTAATAAAAAATAATTTTAATAACCATTATTTAGATATAAAAAAAAAAAAGAAAGGAAATGATTCATTGTAATAAATTTTTTCAGTTATAATCTTTTATTACTTGTAATTTTAAAGTACTCTTGAATCATGATATATTTGTCATTTTGTCTGATCTTATAATTGATATTATATCAATAGTTTTTATATTGAAAAAGACATGTCAAACTTCCTTGAAAAAAAATATAATTTTTGAAAAATTATAGAAAGATTGTGATATAGTTATGTTTTTTTTATTAAGTTTTTAGTATTAATAAAAGTACATATATAATAGTTTTTTTATAAAAATAATTTTTTTTTTCAATTTTCCTTTCCTTATTATTTTTTTTAAATTGATGTATTAAAAAAATGAAAATTATAAGAAAAATTAAAAGTTATTTAATTTTTATCTTTTTTTTTAAATTAAAAATTTATCCAAACAAAAAAATGATTTTTCTTTATTTTCTTTTCCTTTCTTTCTCTTTCCCTCGATCCAAACATAGTGCTAAGGTAATTTTTTTTACCTAAAAATCTTGTCTCTAATATAATTAAAATATTCGTACTTTGAATAAACAACTCTTTTTGCC
This sequence comes from Durio zibethinus, assembly GCF_047325235.1. Classification (NCBI taxonomy): domain Eukaryota; kingdom Viridiplantae; phylum Streptophyta; class Magnoliopsida; order Malvales; family Malvaceae; genus Durio; species Durio zibethinus. The sequence goes on along the minus strand of NC_143162.1, from coordinate 9,112,451 downwards.
GTCAAACCTCACATTTATCGTTGTTGAAGTGAGGTAATTGTTTTATTTAAAAATCTTGTCTCCAAAATTATTAAAATATTCATACTTTATTTTTATATTCATTCAAACAATTAAGTATTTTTCTAAAGAATTATAATTTATGATTTTTCATGATTTAAAAATATAAATTTTTTAATCATTAAATAATTGAAATATAGGTAGTTGTGTATTCACTTTGTTGCAATAGATGATTTAGGAGGTTGAATAAGAATTTGAAATATTTGTTTTGGGTTTATGTTTCTTCACTATTTTGGATGATTTTTATAAAATCAGTTTCTATTTATTCTTTGCTTGTTTAGTTTTACAAATAACAAATTTATCTTTGATATCCTTGTTTATAATTAACTTTGTTTTTTTATACCCTTATTTATTTATTTATCTCAAATAAATTAAATAGAGAATTATTAAGGGATATTGTAGAACTTTTGAATTTTATAAATTATGATTATAATTATGCATTCTAATTGAATATTAATTAGTTTAAAAAACAAAATGGTTACTATTTTACTATGCAAGTCTTTGGCAAATTCAAGTGATGCACAACATGATACTTTTTATATTCCAGATAAGTCTCAAGTTGCTCATGTGCCTAATCAATTACTTAATACTCTACTTAAGAATTTAAATATCGATATAAGTCTAGAAAGATAATTTATTGCTTCCACAAATTTTGTGAATTTGAAAAATATATGTAATAATATTTTAATTAAGTTGAGTGATAAATATAACTGTATATAATACTATATGTTTTCTAATTGTAAATCTTTTTAATAGGGAATATAACTTCTAATAAAAGAGAAAAAGAGACTAACCAAAATACAAAACTAGCTAAAAAGAAAGCTAAAAGTAAAAAACTTGATATTCAGTTTCTTTTTGCATACTATAAGATATGTGATAAGGATACCAACCTTTTCAAGGCGAAGTAATAAATTGCATTCAACAAAATGCACCTCTTGAAGTCACTAGTAATGATGTAAGTACAATAGGTAAATAATTAATGTCAAACAACAATTATAAAAGATAATTTTTTACTATTCATTACTTTTTTTTTTTTATTTTGTTTGTTTTGTAGGAAAATAATGAAGTGTAAATTTTACTAGGATCAACTATGGACTTCTAGCTTGGATTTTCATTTGGATATTATCATATTTGTGGACTAAAACTTTTTTTTAATAATTATTTAGTTTTTTGGTAGAAAAGTACTAGTATAGTTTTATTGATAATTGTATTTTGGATATTAAGTAATTTTGAGATTGGATTTAGGAAATAAAAACATGATATATATATATATATATATGCATATATATTGGTATTTTATTTATAATTATTGTCATCATTTTTTTTTTTTAAATAGACAAGGTGATCATATTTTTTATGTCATTATAATAATTTTTTTTAAATAACTTTTTACTAACTATTATTTTGTAATTATAAGTGCAATTTTTTGTGACAATTTATTTTTTATAGTCACTAATGATAGTATTTTTATAAATTGACAAATTTTATTGTGATAATAACTAATTTATTAGTGACAATAATTATTGCAAGAAATAATTTAAATATTTGTGACATTATTCATCCGATACTATTTTGATAAATACTAGTGAGGAAAAATTTGTCACTAATAAAAATAACATTAGTGATCATGGTTTTGGAACTATTGTGATATTTTTAAAGTTGATATTATTGTCATAAGAATCATGTTATTGTGACAACTTTTCGTCACTATTTTAATTTTTTAGAGTTGAAAAAATTATCACAATAAAATGAATTATTGTGATAATTTATTTTTGCCACATATTCTAGTACTTTTAATGTCAAAATTTTTGTCATGAAAAAAAAAGGAGTTATTGTGACAACTTAATAAATATTGTCACTAATACAATAGTGACGGAATTATTTGTGATGACAAAGTGACGATTTTAAAATTGATCAATATAAATTTGATTGACTAAATTTTATATTTTTAATGATCATTTTTTTCTCCACTAAAAATACTATTTCTTATTGGGAGCTTACCGAGCTAAAATACAGGACTACTTATACAACTTCAAATAATATTAAGCACTTAAGGCATGCCTTTCAACCACCAGTTTTCCTGGAAATCCCACTCAAAAGAACATGCAACTCATGCATGTTCCAATGCATGATAAATTTCTGAAACTCGTCGATGAAGTAATGGTTCCAGTCAGAATGATGGAATCTTGCTTTGTCCTCTCTATTTATCCTCTTCATTGCTTCACCGTCACTGTTTCTCATTTCTGTATGCACCAAAAAAGAAAACCCCCCCAAAAAAAACTTTTAAAATCTTGGCCTTTTAGCTTTGTTAATTCACTGCTTAAGAACAAACTCATTTTCTATTTAGAAAACAAACTGAAACTTATTAACCCATTATATTCCTCTCCTTTTTTTGTTTACTTCGGCTTCTTCAAATCGAAAGAAGCTCTGCAAATTTCTTTTTTTTTTTATGAAAAACTTTTTTGGGGTTGCGTTTTGGAGTGAAAATGTGGAGCAATGTGCTGTTTTTCAGGGTTCTAAAGTCGTTGAAGCCATAATTTTCTTTTTCTTTTTTTTTTTTCATGATGGCTTTCTCATTGAAATCAGAGAAGAGAAAAATCGTGAAAAATCAACACAAAAACACGTAGTAGCCTCAGAATCTTTTGAATTTTTTTTTATATATAGCATATAGATTTCATAAAATTGATGGATTTGGACTATTTTTAAAGTGTTGGGATCCAAAAATTAAAATTTAAAATCATAAATGAAAAGAAATATTATCACAAAGAGATATGAGCATTTTATTATGTTTTTAATTTTCGATTAAAGACCTGAAGTAAAGATGTTGTAAAGTTTCTAATAAGATACTATTTCAATGATTGAAAGATACTTATAACTTGATTTTGAATTTTGATGAAGTGGAGTGATTAGCCAAGCTTTTTATCTTTTTATCATTTTTTATGTAGTATCACTTAAATATAAAAGTAATTACTTAATAAAAATTGTAGCTTATGTTCAAGCTAGATTTTAAGTTTTTAACTTTAGAAATTGGAGTTTGGTCGAGCCTTATTCATTCTATGCTTTTGCTGACGAAGGCGATTTTTCCTTTTTAGCAGTTTTTAACTTCAACTGCCGGCTACGTACTGACGGCCGCGAGAAAAAGGACAAAAAAAAGCTAAAGCCCTAGACTCTCTCGCGCCTGCCTTTTACTATTACCCGACTGCTTCTTTTGCTCTCCAGGTAATTCAATTCTTCCTTTACATTCAGCTCCCACAGCAAACTAGATGTTCGATGGTTTGCCTGATCAACCTATTGGCATTTCTGAAACTTGTTAATTCGTGGTAGATGGTCTGATTGTGTATATTTCGCTGTTTAATTGTTTTCCCATGTTGTCATTTTCAAATTTTAGGGAGCTTCTCTAGGGTACCCATATTTCAATTCTGTAACTTGTAATTCATTGGCAGCTTGGTTGGAAGTTTTTAATTAACATAGATTTAACTTTATAGCTAATTCAGAGCAAATATTGGGATTTTGTTCCACTTCCTGGTTTTGGTTTTGATGTCAGTTGGGAATGCAGATGGTTCCATTTTTAACCTGACATGCGTCTGTTGTTGGAAACGTGGATATGGGAACCCTTAGTGTTGTATGGAGTATCGCAAAGAACTGCTTCACGGTTGGGGTTATCACGCTTACAGTTTCAGATCTATTTGCCAGTATAGTCGCAGTCCGGGGTGCCTCAATGTCTCCCACATTTAATCCCAAAACCAATACCTTGCTTGATTCATTGAGTGGTATTACTTTGAGAGTGAGAGAGAGCTGAAAGAAGTTTTTTGCATCACTGTTGATTTTCAGTGGCTGATCATTTCTTTGGATGCAGATGACCGTGTTCTGGTGGAGAAGTTTTGTCTTAGAAAATACAAATTTTCACATGGTGACGTGATAGTTTTCTGGTAATTGTTTTCATTGATATTGCTCATATACTGTCTTGACTCTTGATTACTAGTTAAGCCGAATGCGGGCACCTCCTGAACGAAGCAACATTTGTGGTTGCCTTTTCATTCTTAGCTTCTGCATGCCAATGCTGTATTCCACCACTGCTGAGTTAGGAGCAGAGTTATCAAGCTCTTGTTCATTTATAGAAGAACTCTAGTATCTTTGTAATGGGCTTCTTCTTATTAAAATTGGAATCAAGGAAACACTTGAGAAATTGATAGTATTACCAATCACATTTTCATGAGTCTATCTGACATGACAAAAAAATGGTACTTCGACTAAGGTTTGGGTTTTTTTGTTGCTCCATAAGTATTTTGATGAAATATGGATTTCATGTTCCATACATGCAGTGCCCTGTCTCCTCAATCAGCTTGAATGCAGTATAGTTCTATTACTGAAATCTGATGTTGCTATGGTTGCATGCTTTTGCAGCTCTCCATATGATCACAAGGAGAAACATTTAAAGAGAATTGTCGGCTTGCCAGGTGACTGGGTTGGGACTATTTACGATGTGCTGAAGATTCCAGAAGGACATTGTTGGGTTGAGGGAGACAACTCAGCTTCCAGCATAGACTCAAGATCTTTTGGCCCCGTAAGTTGCTGCACCATGATTGCATACCTTAATATTTCCAACTTGGCAAATGTTAAAATTTTGTTGAAGTTTCTTCCATTAGTATTTCTTTTCTGTAACTAGATAACTAAAACGGAGTGAAGATTACAGGCTGAACTCTTGTTAGTTCTGTTACTATGAGCTTTAAAACATGAACGGCGCTGTCTTTTGCAGGTTCCTTTGGGTTTGGTTGAAGGAAGGGTCACCCACATTCTGTGGCCTCCACATAGAATTGGCATCGTTGGCAGAAAAACTGCTCAAAACAGAGTTTCATCCTCCTAATTGCATCTGAACCGCAGATCTATTTTTTTTTCCATTGGATTTACAATTTCTTTTTATCCTCTCTTTAAGTAGTTGTCGAATGCCTAGAAAGAATTCTTTCGTGGACAAGTAATACAAGTGTTTCCTATGCAATGTTTCACATTGCGTTAGGTTGATTTGGATGCTCGTGGGGCTGGAGGCTTGATTTTTTCGTTTTGTTTATAACAAAATTTAGACAATGGAAGGTTTATCTTATTTCAGGTCAGGCATACAGAGATATCAGTGAGACTTGTATTGGATTTATAGATCATTTATCAAAATCCTGCTGGCAAGAGACTCAAATTTAAATTGAAATATTCAAATGCAGTAAATCATTACCATTTCACAAAAAGCAATGAATGTCACGCATGGACAAACTGCTTTATCTTAGGCAAAAAAATTGAGTTCTATACCAAAATTATTTTATAGCTATTTTTTATCACAAGTAAAATTAGATAAATTTTAGTCGATAAATGCTTTTCTTTTTTTAAAGCTTTTGCTAGTACTATAACCTATATATATATATATATATATATTTACGAATGCTTATGTTTTATTTTAATATATGTATACTAAATAATAAAATTATATTTTATAATAAATATATATTTGTGAGAATTCAATTTTTTTTATGATTATTTTTTATTCATTTTATAGTTATAACTAAATATTTTAGAATTACATACTTAATCTAACATATATACTTTTTTAAAAATTAAAATATTTAAACATTTGAATATTTGCAACTTTGTATTGATTAATTGACCCATGAAAAGAAAATTTTAAAGAAAAAGGTTATAAATATTTGCAACATTTGATATAGATAGATTTAACAATGCTCCTATGACAACCTTGTATTCAAATAATCCTCATATTAATGAATTTTAAGTGTCTTTGAATAAATTTATGAAACCAATAATTATTTTTTAACTTAAGAATTTATTTTTAAAAATTATATTTTTAATCAAAATCTCTTTTTTGAATTTTCAAATTATTAAAAATAATTAATTTATTGTACATTTTTAATATATTTTTATCAATTTTAATTTTTATAAATATTAGAATAATTATCATAAAAATAGAAAAAAATTAAAGAACATAAAAATGATTTAATAAAAATTATCAAGATTCATTTTTTTATATGTTTTGGGCTTAATTTTAAATTTGCTTCTCTAGTTAATTGGATGATACTTGGATCAAGCTTAATTTTTAAGGGTGAGAAAAATATATGTAGGAAATATGAGATTTTAAGATAACATTTGGTTTCAGAAAATAGAATCATTTTTTTTTTTCATTTTTTTAAAAAATAAAAAATATGAGTGAAAACATATTTGGTAATTGAAAATAAAAATAAGTTTTTAGAAAACAAAAATGAAAATGGGTTGAAATATAAAAATAAAAAAAAATGTTTTCAATATGAAAATAAGGGATGTAGATTTTTTTTTCCTTAATTTTTGCAAGTTACTATATTTAAACACTTTTTAATATTATTAATTAATATATATTATATTTACAATTAAATGACATTAATAGTAATATCATTAAATATTTTTTTATTTTTGCATTTTTAGAAAATAATTTTTATTTTCACTTACCAAATATATTTTTTAGAAAAAAAAAACAAAAAATAAAAAATAAAAACTATTTTCTAAAAAATAAATATTAAAAAAATAAAAACATTTTCTCAAACCAAATAGAACCTAATAAGTTTTTATTTTTAAAATGATAAAAGCAAAATCTTAATCTATTTACTTCTCTTCAAAATTAATAAAAATAATTCAATTATTGATTCAATCCATAATTTAAGAAAATATTCATAACTAAAGTGGAATTTTATTATATAAGACATGTATTCACCTATGAATTTTTTTAGATTGTTTTAATAATTGTATAGTAACTCTCGTACTCTAAAATGAAGGTTGTGCAGTTGATTTTCAACCGAATTATTAAAATTTGAATTAATTAAATTATGTTATGTTATTTTTATTAATTAAATCAATTTTTTTAATTTTAAAAATTAATTAATTTAAATTAATTCAATTGATTTAATTAATTAAATAATATAAATATATTAAATTATATTATATTATATTTTAATTTTTTTTCATATGTAAAACAAATTAAATAAAATTATTCAATAAAAATATTTAAATATTTAAATATTAAATTAAAAATTTTAATAACTTGAATAATTTCATATATTTTTGGTTTTATATATAAGTTTTATAATATTTTGATTAAAATTTTGATTAATTTTTAATATGAATTAACTTAAAATAAATAATTTTTTTAAAATAATTTTTAATAATTAATCGAAATTAATTTAAAAATTAATTAATAATTAAATTAAATTGATTAGATTAATTAATTTTATTAAAACTGAATTCTGAAAAATCATCTATTGTTAATTTCTTGAGTAAATTTCATATATGATCATCGAACAATGTCTCGAAAAACTATTGTCTGGTGCCCAACCGTGTAACTCAGCTTTAATTTATATCGATAAAATTATTAAAATTTATTAAATATATAAAAATATCACTTAATAAAATTCATCTAAATTATTTGACATAAAATGATATGACTATCAATGTCACATCATCTGCCACGTCAATTAAACATAGAATTTTTTCATTTTTTTCTCTCTCTAATTTCCCTCTTTCTCTCTCTAATTTGTTAAGCACTCAGTTGCAGATGCTGAACCTGAGTAACAACACCATTGAAGGTTCTTTGCCTAGCTCTTTATCTTCTCTTACGAGACTTCAGGTATTGGATGTTTCAGTTAATAGGTTTAAGGGATAACTCCCCAGAGTTTTGGCCAACTTACTTCACTTAGTAGACTTATCCTTAGCAGAAATTCTTTCTCTGGAGCAATCCCCTCCTCGTTTGGTCACTGTTTAAATCTTCAATTGCTTGATCTTAGCAGCAATGCACTATCTGGCACAATCCCAGAGGAACTGTTTGAGATCCAAACTCTAGTTATTGCTCTGAATCTAAGCTGGAACGCACTATCTGGGGTAATCCCACCCCAAATTTCTGCATTGAACAAGCTATCCATATTTGACCTTTCACACAACAAACTTGAAGGTGACTTGGTAGCACTTTCTGGGCTAGACAATCTTGTTTCTCTGAACATCTCCTACAACAATTTCACGGGATATCTTCAGGATACCAAGTTGTTCCGACAGTTATCGCTCACAGAAATGGCAGGAAACCAAGGGCTATGTTCTAAGGGCCACGAGTCATGTTTCCTCAGCAATGCTGTAGCAACTGGTATGCAAAGTGATAGTGGTTTTAGACAGTCACAAAACCTTAAAATCGTTATTGCCTTGCTTGTTACCTCGACCATTGCATTAGCAATCTTTGGGGCTTTAGCAGTCTTTAGATCTAGGAAGATGATAGGAGACGATAATGATTCTGAGATGGAAGGGGATTCATGACCTTGGCATTTCACTCCATTCCAGATGTTGAATTTCTTAGTTGATCAAGTTTTGAAATGTTTAGTGGAAGCCAATGTTATTGGAAAGGGTTGTTCAGGGATTGTTTATCGTGCAGAACTTGAAAATGGGGAAATAATTGCCGTAAAGAAGCTTTGGCCATTGATAATGGCTGCTGGATATGATTGTCATAGTGACAAGATTGGAATAGGCGGAGTTCGTGATTCCTTTTCTGCTGAGGTAAAAACTCTTGGTTCAATCCGCCATAAAAACATAGTCAGGTTCTTAGGTTATTGCTGTTGGAACTTATGTATGATTACATGGAAAATGGAAGTTTGGGTAGTCTTCTTCATGAGCGCAGCGGTAGCCGCTTGGAATGGGAGCCTAGATATCAAATTGTATTGGGGGTAGCTCAAGGTTTGGCTTATCTACCCCATGACTGTGTTCCTCCCATTGTTCACAGGGATATCAAGGCCAACAACATTCTGATTGGTCCCGATTTGAACCCCACATTGCTGATTTTAGGCTTCCCAAGCTTGTTGATAACGGAGACTTTGAAAGGTTGTCATATGGCAAGTTTAGTTGATGTGGCAGATGATGTGTCACTGAGATGATAGTCATATCATGTTTTTTATCGCATAATTTAGATGAAATCTGTTAAGTGATTATTTTTATATATTTAATAAATTTTAATAATTTTATTGATATAAATTGAAATTTAGTGACTCATTTAAGAATGAAGATATAATTCAATGATCATGAAATTTGCTTAAATTTCATAACTCTGAATTCTTTTGATATAGGGCATATATAGATGTTATTGGTGTGAGTGATTAATATCATAACAGGAAATACTATGACAATGCAACAAGTGTCGTTTTGGATTCAGGAATTAAAATTATTATTAAAAATAAAAAAGAAAAAAGAATGTACTTTACCATATATGTAAGACGTACGCCATTACTTTTCTTTCAGTTTTGGTTTGTTTCTCGATCCATTTTCCTCTACTTTTATTTTGTTTTCTTTTTCAGTTATTTGAATTGTTTTTTGTTTTTTTTTTTTTTTTTTTAAAGGTTTTTTAGATAGATTGATACTTGCATAAAGAAGAAAAAAAAAAAAAAAAAAAAGAAAGAATGGGAAGGGTATTTGTGATCACTCTTGAAGGAAGCGTTTATAGCTGCAAGCACTGCCATACCCATCTTGCTCTCCTTGATGACATTATTTCTAAGGTTCTCCTTTTTGCTAACAAAATAATTTGATCTGTCTCGATATATTTGTTCTTCTTTCACGTCTTTCTTTCTACATTGTTGTTTTGCTTTGTGAAATACATTAGTTTCTTCTTTGGGTTACTTTATATCCTGGGTTCCTTCGTCAAGTTTTGTTGGCTTATCTGAAATTTGTAAATCTGTGACTAATGGATCAAAAATAACGAAAATGATTGAACCCATAATCGGATTTAACTGAAACAGATTGATTCCTCTTTAGGTTTGGTTGTTGAAGTTTTTCCGAGGGATGCCATGTGTCATGCTGTTTCTCTTTGATAATAGAAATACAGCAGAAATGTTGCACATAACATTCAATTGTAATTTTTGTTTCGTTTTGCAATTATGGATGTTACTATGGGATTAACATTTGCTTACAGCTTTTATGTATGAAGAAGTCATTGTGATGAGGGAAAGTCTAAGAATCGTCACGTCTGCCTTTATGAGAGTGACTTTACTTAGCTGCCTCTTTCGATTGTATGGAGGCTTTTTGTTGGTGCTAGAAAATAAGTTACTACTAACTATTATATAACTTCCTTTCACTTTTGATTTTGCATCAGTTCCTAAATAGACATTGACTGGTTGAATTGGGGGTTATTCGGTTTTATGGCTAATATGTTGTTTGGTAATTGGTATTGTAAATTTGAAACAAAAAAAATTTGAGACAGAAGGAAGAAGTGGAGGAAGCAGTTTGTACATCAGTCTATCATGTTTAGTTTTAACATTATTATTGTATGTTTTAAAACCACCTCACCTTCTTTTTCCTGACTATTAACATTGATTTTATTGTGATACAGTCTGACTGGTTCCACTGTCCGTAGACTATACTTAATTATCATTCTACGAGGCTTCTTGCTTAATGCATACACTAACAGCAAAGCCATCGTGTTGCTCGATGGATGAAAAAAGGATAGATATGAAAGTGGGGTGATATTGTTAATAACCCTTTCCTTACTCAAAAATCTGAATGGATTTTCTGTCTTATCTTTCCCTTCATCATGGTCATGTTTTTCAATGTCCACTGCATTATATCAGCTATTGTTCAGCAACACAGACACATACTAACCTCATCCTTTACCTGTGTTTCAGTCTTTCCACTGCAGGCATGGAAAGGCTTATCTCTTTGATAAGGTGTAAGTGTTTCATTGTCGTGTACCCTATAAAGCCAATTTTTGTCTACGTTCAGTGTTTTCTAGAAATATTCTTTTCTATTAAAAATATCATGCTTATGTTTCTAATATATTACCATATATATGCTTTGCTGCAATCAATGAAAACTATGCATTAGTAAGGTTTTGATTGTGGTATGATATGTCCTTTTCTTTCCTTTCTAGTTATTTGCGTATAAAAACGAATGAGCTCATCTTATTTCTAGTGATAAACAACTAAAAAATCAACAATTTGAACCAGTCAGCTACCTGCTATTCTACACAACCCACTGGCAAACAGACAGCTAATAATCAATAAATCGGTAATCCCTTTTCTATGATTTCCCTTCATTCTGCATATTGTTTGTCTAACCTCTAGATTATAAGTGAAGTATACTAATTGTTGCAAGAATAACTATGGAGTAGCCAAATGCAAAATGCCAATGATGGATTTGAGAGTCTTGGGGCATGCTCCATTACTTAAATCGTATGCATTCTGCAGAGACGAATGGTTCAAATAACATATTTTCTTTCTTAATGCATAACAGTGTGAATATCACAGCGGGAGTGGAAGAAGAGCGCATGATGATGACTGGAATGCATACTGTTGTTGATATATTCTGTGTTGGGTGTGGCTCAATTGTGGGATGGAAATATGTAAGAACTGGCTTTGCAATTTTGAGTTTTGCTGGTTTGATTTCTTGTCAAGGCTTAGTTGCATAAGTTAATTTCATAGAACTTTTTTCCCTTTTCCTAATGGTGTGAGTGACTCTAGGAGTCTGCACATGAGAAGACTCAGAAGTACAAAGAGGGAAAATTCATTCTTGAGAGGTGCCATATCACTGTTTCTTTTGGTTGCATGTAATATTTCAATGTTCTCAAATGTCAGTTTAACTGTGGAGCAGGTTTAAGGTGTTGGGTCCTGATGGAAGCAATTACTTGGTGAGTAATGAAGCTCTGGTTAGTGGGAGTGATGCTGATGATGCTTGATTGCCATGCAGTTTGCCAGTTTGCCATTTGACCAAACGTTTTAATTGTACATTCTCTGCATCGCAAGTGCTTGTTGGCCTTCTATTTGGCCTCTTAAATTGGAAAAATTCTGTCGCTGAACATTCTTTGCAAATAATACTAGAATAATACCATTCTTCTAAGTCCATGTTGTTTGCTATTGTTTGCTAATGAAATCTTAATGCAAATCTTGCACTTTTCACATGGCTATCATTGCTAGTTTCTGAAATGCTGGTTTTTTGGAGGCATTGCCTTTATATTGTTGTGCCCTTTGGGTTAAACGGCAGAATGGTAGTAAAAACTTTTGTTGCTTGAATTAAGGTTCTGGTGGCCCAATGACAGGCTTGCGCTAGGGAACATAAAGGTTCCAAAGTCTCTGGGCTAACCCACCTGAGTAGAGAAACAAACACTATCGAGAAGCAATCCGGGCTTGACCCATGTAGTTTTGGTTCACATTCAATGCCAATTTTTTTTTTTTTTTTTGTGTGCATTTTACATTCAATGTCTTTATTCAAGAAGATCGTAGTAAAGATATTATTTGATTCGGTATATCTCTTCAACCAGCATATCATGTGGATTTTTTGGTGCTTTTTCTAAGCTTGATTTTGGAATGGAAAGGGTAAATCTCAATATGTTATTGTCCTCCCTTGGTAGATAGCCAGGATTGAAGTTGAATATGACCCTGGCCCAGAAGGGATCGAATTTTCAAAGCTTTTGTGAATGTCCGCCTCATGTGCTTTGTATTCATAAACATCCTGCGCCTGCATTCCTCTGACACTGACCCACTCAACCATGGAAAAGTCTAGACAGGCACATGACCCATGTGCAGCTAAGGCCTATTGCTTCGTGTAAATTCAATCACTCCTGAAACGAGGAGGAGATGAGATGAATTATGAATCTCTTATCAGATGGGTTCTAAAATGATATGGGGCAGCTAGGATGCTTTTCATGTGATCAGCACGGGGTTTGTATTGCTAGATATTGACAGATAAGGCTAAAAAACCAATGGCTGGTTCGACATCTATCATCAATTTTGCTCTTTAATTGCGGCTTAAAATAAGGTTTTCTGCCTTTTTCCTTTTTAATTTTTTATTAATCTACTGCTCCCATGGAGGCATGGACTCGGCATCACAGAAGACTTAAAGAAGGCTAAGAAATTGATAGCAGTAGATGAAGACGCTGGTAGATTATTAAAAACTTAATGCTGTTGAAAGCAACGATAATTGGCGTTAAAGTCTGTTGTTTTACATTCAGATAAGGTTTGGTAGCATCAACAGCATTAAGTTTTACATTCAAATCACAGTTGCATTTGTCGTTTTGTTGAAACCAAAAATTACCAGAAAAATGTGTTCAATTATTTAATAAACAAGATTGGAGCCGGTAAATAATTAGATGCTCAACAAATTCACATTAAAAAAGAAAATGAAAACATTTTCAAACATTTGGGTTTTGGAAGCTCCCCTTCCAAATTTCCAAATATATGGAATAAAAAACATTTGCTGACATTTTCAGTGGGGGAGGGGGCCCAACAACAAAGATGCATTGGCAATGCTAGGTACCGAGTTTAAACCGCTCGATTCACAAGGCCCATTGTCATGAGTTTCCCTCAGGGCCGTCCGATTGCCTATCGTTTATCTCGAGATATCCTGAGTTTTTGAATTCAACTTCGCCAGAAGTAGCTGCTAGTTTCATCTCTCAAGTTTTCAAATTTCCTCTGAACTAACACCCGACACCTGTTCACTGTCAGATCACTCAAAAAAAAAAATTTAAATAAAAAAGAAAAAAAAAAAACTCTTCTTCAAAAATTAAATATTTCCCTCTTTCACACTGGAATGAAGTTGTAATAACTAACAAGTTCTTTGCTTCGTTGAACCAACCTTTCTTTTCTTTTCTTTTCTTTTTTCCATTATTGTAGCTTTGAAAGCTAAGTTTTGGATCTAAAACAGAGGATTTCGTGACTTTTTTGGTGCGATTGATCAGTTTTGAGATAGAGATCGAAAAATGGTGATGAAAGAGAGAGACGAAGAGCTAGCTTTGTTCCTGGAAATGAGGAGACGAGAGAAGGAGAAAGAGAAGAACAACAATCTTCTCTCACTTCACAACTCTGAAGAACTCAATGTTCCTTTAGGTAAAATGATACGACTTCGTTTTTAAGGTTCTTCCTTGTGGAAGTTGAAGTTTTTTCAACTATTTGTTTGTCTGTTGACCGTTGACTAAAGTGATGTTTTCGAATTTGTATAGGATCTAACGTCAACGTAAACGGAAACGGCTGCGGCGGCGTTTCTCCGATATCGAAGATTGTCTCGGCTGTGCCTGTACGGAAGACCGCAGCTGATAATTTTTTGAATTCGGAGAATGAAAAGTCTGATTATGATTGGTAAATGCTAAAGATATCTCTACTTATCTCTCTGTTTTGGTTGATTTCTTACAGGATTTATCGATCCAGTGATTTCTTATTTGATTTTTTTTTCCTTACTTTTTCAGCTGAGAATTTAAAATCGATCTCTGTTTATAGCAATGGTGTTGTTTATTAGTTCCAATAACTAATGAGCTCTGAGTTTTTGATTATCGAATCTACGTGCTTAGAAAATTTCCTTTTTTGCGTTTTTAAATGAAAAGAATGCAGCTTGCGTGAACAAACTTCAGTAATATAAGGAGCAATGATTTGATTTGATCTTAAAGCTTCCTTTTAAGAGAGAAAGAGGTGTGGTTCCATAAAGAGAAGAACTTGGCATCATTTTGAATCTTTGAAATCAAGCCTCCACTTGCTTTTTGCAAACTTATCATTTTGACATAAAGGGTTTTTATTTAATGAAGAATTTCATTTGCTTTTATTTTAAACTTTAGAGTGCAAAGATTGGATATTACCGTTCATAGTTGTCCCTAAACCCAATGGCTTAACTTTTTAAGTGAAGGATATGGGCTAATACTACTGTTAAGTTTGCTGCTTCAGCAATGATAATAATTCTAAGGGCATTATGATCCATTCCCTCTGCTAATCTTCTCTCAATATAACATTGTGCCTTTTGTTGGATGTTGTCACTAGTAGCTCTAAATGGAAAATTTCTTACTAGCGTTTAAAAACTTTTTTTTTGGCTGCTGTTGCCATTAACATGTAATTTGTTAAAGATTATATTTTTCTAAAAATGGAAAAGCTTACTTATTTTTTTGAAACTGAGTAATTATTTAATGCTTTGACAACAAAAATACGCTGAAGCATACATGGGTGATAGTTGACATTTACTGTTTCACATGGAATTCATACCAATCATGATGATGTGATGTGATTCAATATTGAATTGTTTCTTTGCTTTGTATTAATGGAAGATATCTTTTTCCTGCAGGCTTCTTACTCCACCTGGTACACCGCTGTTTCCCTCTTTGGAGATGGAATCACAGAAGACACTAATGAGCCAAATTGGGATGTCTAATGTTCGTCCCGCTGCTTTGAAAACAAGGGTAAGAACTCTTGTATGATTTGAGTTCTGGATGCTTTCATCCCTTTTCTTCTGCTGTGATCAGCCTCTGCAGATTGGCAAAATTAAGTTGTAATATAGATTTCAGTTTCAGTCATGTCCTGCCAGGAGCATTAGATATCTTTGGCATTTGTTGTTTCAGCTTTATCTGGTTGTCAAGTTATTACAGTTGCTGGATTTGTCAACTCTGGTTGCAAGAGATTTTTAGTGCTTTCCTATTGTCATATCTTGCAAACTTATTTTTCCTTGGGGTTTCAGCTGGCAAATCTCCCGGTGGAACCTGCTTCAAAGAGCACTCTAGCACCAAAGCAACAAACTCCTTCCGCTGGACTAAACTCTTCCAGTACTCTTAATAAAAGGCCATCCTCTTCGGGGGGTCCAAAGCCTGCTAGTAGACCTGCAACACCTATTGGCCGACCCGTTCTATCCACAGCAACAAAGCCTTCAAGGTCTTCTACACCTACATCACGAGCCACCTTGCCTTCCACAAAACCTACTGCTTCTACATCAAGATCCTCAACTCCAACTAGATCCACTGCACGTTCTTCCACACCAACTACTAGACCCTCTTTGCCTGCTTCCAAGTCGACATCAAGGTCAGCTACGCCA
Organism: Durio zibethinus; assembly: GCF_047325235.1. Lineage (NCBI taxonomy): Eukaryota > Viridiplantae > Streptophyta > Magnoliopsida > Malvales > Malvaceae > Durio > Durio zibethinus. The sequence goes on along the minus strand of NC_143162.1, from coordinate 9,096,572 downwards.
ACACGTCGACCAACTTCCTCATCTTGTATGCCTGTTGCAGCTGCACCTTCTGGTCGATCTTCTTCAGTAACAAGATCAGCTTCCACTTCTTCAGTACCAAAATCAGCTCCCGTTACATCAATTATGAAATCAGCTCCTGCTACGTCTTCTGTAACAAAATCAGTTCCCACAACATCAAAAAATTCAGTACCATCACGGGGCGCTTCTCCAACTGTAAAATCTAGGCCTTGGAAACCATCTCAGATGCCTGGTTTTTCACTTGATACTCCACCAAATTTAAGAACATCTTTGCCAGAAAGACCAGCTTCAGCCTCACGGGGGAGGCCAGGAGCACCTGGTGTTAGATCATCTTCGGTTGAGGCCAGTTCTAATGGAAGAGCAAGACGTCAATCCTGCTCTCCTGCTAGAAGTAGAGCATCAAGTGGCAGTGTTGGTAATGGGAGCTCCATTCGTTCTGTGCGTAGAGCGGATGCTGGTGGTAGTGACAACGAGAGTCCAGTAGTGATGGGAACAAAAATGGTTGAGAGAGTTGTAAATATGAGGAAACTGGTACCCCCAAAACAAGATGATAATCCTCGTAATAATCCTACTACAAAGTTATCTACCTCTCTTGACAGCTCAGGGTTTGGGAGAACACTCTCAAAGAAGTCTCTAGATATGGCTATGAGACACATGGTATTCATCTTTTGTTAACCTGATGAATTGTACCTATACTTCTTTACTGTTGCGTGCTTCAATAATTGAGTACTGTTCTTGTTTGGGATTTAACTATCATTAATATATCTTGATCTTTTCTTGTAGGATATCAGGCGTATTTCAGGTAATCAGCGTCCTCTTATGACAAATGTTCCAGCTTCCTCCATATATAGTGTGAGATCAGGATCCACAAAGAGCAGGACAATTAGTGTTTCTGATTCTCCTCTTGCCACAAGCAGCAATGCTAGCTCCGAGCCAAGTGTCAACAATAATTCCTTCTGTATCGATGGGATTGAAATGGAAGACAATGATCTCAGTAGCGAGAAAGGAAACTTGTCTCCCACCAGCCAGCGTGCTGGCTGACCAAGGGACTTTCATACGAAAATATATATATTGTCTTACAAGCTTATCATATTTCTACGGTAAATCTCAGTCAGCATGATGATCAAAGAAACAACCTGTTCGTTAAAGAAGCTGATGGATGTGTCAGTACTTGTAGGTAATTCTTCAGTATATTAATGTAAGAATGAGCTAGATTTTGAGAAAACAAGAAACTATTTTATAGTTGAACTGTGACTCCTGGCAATGGAATTTGTGGAAATGATCGACTCCGCGCTCACGAATCATTCATGCTTTTAACTTATAAGTTTCCCATCACAACCGTAACATTTTCCGTTTGAGATCATACCACCGAAGCATTCAGAAGTTTTGTTCATACAAGTGCTGTTCAGAAATTTTGGGGTTGGTCGAGATGTGCAACTCTCTCTCTGGAATTGTTGTAAAGTCTTAAATACGTGATTTGAAAATAGTAAAAGCACTTTAAGGGTGAGTTTTTTCCTGCGTCAGTGAATATTAAAATCTTTATTCCAAAGCATGGCACTTTCGACAAAATTTGCATAAAGTTATTTATATGAAGTCGTTTATTGAGTTTTTTTTTTTTTTAAATGATTTAATAAAAATTTTAATAAAAAATTTAAATTGATAAATTTATAGAGTTTAATATGAAAGTGAATAATACAAAAAAAATTTGTTAAAAATATTATTTATAATTTAAATTTGATCAATATTTATTTAAATAAAAAAAATTTTATTAATATTTTTATTAAAAACATCTGTTTAATAAATATATCAAATTTATTAAAATGTTTTCAAATTTTACATGCTTGATTTATGTGATAAAATTTTTTATTTTTTAATTTTTATTTATTCATTTTTAATAAATAATTTCACAAATTTCACCTCTAAACTCTAAAACCTCGTATAAATTGTTTCCAAACACTTTTAGTCTTTTTTCCGGTCTACATGATCTGGTTGTCTACATGGAACTTGGCTTCTTTTTTTTTTTTTTTTTTTTCATTTTTCATTTTCTGACCTTTCCTTTCCCTCACTACATCTATTAACCATTATTGTTTAATGTTTTGTTACAATGTAAAATCCTTCTCTCATTCCCAATAAATTTTCACCCACATTCAAAAACTCTGGATTATCATTTGAATTTTTTCCTGGAAACACTTGCTGAGTAGATTTCTATTCTACTCAAGCTTGCAAGCAGAGCACCTATTTGTTATATTTGGAGGTAGTGGAATTCAAGGAAGCATACAAACAAACTCCGAAGAAGTGTTTCAATAAGTTGTTGCAGTGGGTTCATTTTTGTTCCAGTTTGCTCTAATATAGTCATTAAGTATTCAAACAATGCTCTCTGTAATAGTAGGGGAATAAGTCAAATTATTGTTGGCTGTACCTTTTTTTTTTTTTTGTTCTTGTTATTATTTCAATATTTCTTCTAGCAGAGGTTTGCTCTGTTTCTTTGAATTGTTGAAATAAAAAATTTCATTTATCTAATAAAAAAGAAAGTGACTCTACGATGGAAGTAATTCTTTTGTTCCACTGTTTACCTGAATTCTGTTATAATACATTAATATTTTTTAAGTTCGTATTTTTTTTTCTTAAAGAAACGATGGCTTTGTTGGATACCAAAAGATAATTTGAGTTGAAAACTTGAAATATAATGATTGTCCAATCGCTAAAAATAAGACATTTCAAATAATAATTTATGTATTTTTTAAATGTTTTATATATAATATATATTTTTTGTTCTAATAGATTAGTTTTATTTTATAATTAAATGATTTTTTTAATGTAATTTATATCCATAAATATATTTGTTAATTTAATAATTTAATTATATTTTATTATGAAATAAATAAGATATTATTAATATTTAAAAATTATTATCTTTAAAAAATATTGAAATCATTAACTATGTAATTATTATAATATGTATGCTTATTTTAGTATTTTTAAACAAGATAATACTTGGATTAAAATTTTGTTGAATCCAAGAAAAACGTCTAGGACATTTCAAAATCCAAGCGAACCTTTTCTTCACGCCCTTCTGCTTCTTTGGTTTGTTTCTTTTTCGTTTGAATTTGTAACAGAAAAAAAGCACATATAAGCATTATTCATTATTACCAATGAATCATCAAATTTGGATACAACTATAGGGAAGAGAGGGAAAGTCTCACCAACTCCATCCTTCAGATTTTCCATCAATTAAAGGAAAAAAGTACAACTTCAAATTGGGGAGGGGAAGAGGGAATCCAAATCTAGATAGAATCAAGAAATTAGGGGAAGAGAATGAGGTTGCAAAATAAAAATTGAAGAGCCCTTTTTTTTTTTTTTTTTTTTTATAAAGGCCAAAAAAAATAGAATTTGGTGATTTCGCATTTCAATGCCATTCCAATTATTCCTTCTATTATTTGGCGATTTTCATTTTTTGAGATTGGTTTTGAGGAAAAAAAATGATTAGTTTGACAAAATTACAGTAAATATTTTAAGATTTTGGGTTAATAATATATTCTATCGAAAAAAAAAAAAAACTTTAGATTTGTAATTGGAGCAGTGCTTTGCAAATGCAATTTCAAACATTTGCATTTTCACGTAAATCCTATGTATTCCTTACTTGCAGATTTACAGATGGATGGTGATGGAGTAATCAATTGTGTATCAAGATTTTGCTTTGTAAAAAAAAAAGAGATATGGCAATGAATTGACGTGAAATACCTTAATTAGAAAAATAAATTTAAATGAACCTTATTTGGAGAACTAAGATTTTAATAATAAATCTATAATGAAAATTTTTTATATTTTCTTTTTACTCTTCAATAATTCACAAAATTTAAATAGGATTATATTATTTCACATTATTTTTATTTTATTTTATCTATTGTTCTATTAAATTCATTTGTTTTTATTATATTTAACAAAATATCTCTTTATTTTTTTTTTTCACTAGAAGGTGTTCTTTTCTTTCCTTCGATTTTTCATTTCTTCTCTCTTGAGGTAAGAAAGTGGCTTGGTTTTCATACTGGTTGGTAGGGGAAAAAACAATGGTTTGGTACGGAATAACAATCTAAAAAGACAGAATTTCTCAGCACGTGACAATAATAGCAGTCCACAGGAGAAAGTTCCTAGTAATATCCTCATGATTAATTGTCAACTCAAACTACTTGCTTAGAGCTAGGATTTGACTTATGAGTTGAAAAAACTGCATGTTGGGAAGGTAGAAATGGTTAAACATGAATTCTTAATTCAATTTGGGAAACTTTCATTCTATTTGAAATGTTAAACACTAGCCAGCAGGTTATACTATGCTGCGGACTTGTTTTAATTATAAAAATACTATAATCTGCATTTGATTTGGAGCAATGAACAATTTGTCAAGACCATTATTCCTGAAGATCATTTCTCTACAAATTTCTTAGCCTTCTAAAATCTTATGTTACCGACCCTAACAAACCATTACTATTGAGATCTAGGTCAATCAAGCTATCAAGGTCACTGTATATTAATGGATGACCATTTATCCTGTACACTGGTAAACCAGTCATATTCAGCAATGTTACAGGAGTTTTCATCTGCAAAATGACCTCCTCCACAATTTCGTTTTTCTTAGGGTATATCATGCCTGAAGTGTAATCAAGGGGCCAAACAGCTTCCATATAGTGGCCACCTAAATTCCACTGTCTTCCTTTATATAATGAATGATTAGAGCCTACTTAGTAATCTATACAAGTAAATGTTAAAGAATGGAAAGTTCACAGCAGCATAAACAACAGCAAACGTGAAATGGGAAGGTGCTAAATTTCGAAAGAAAACTTGTGTTATGCCTGGATTAATGTGTCGTAAACCCATGCTGCCCATGTTATCGAAGCTTTTTTGAAGGCTGTGGAGACATCAAGTCGAGGATGTACTTAGTTTCCTTCTTGATAATAGTTGATCTTAAGATATAGAAATTGCCAGAAGACATTAAATTACAGCAGCATATAAAAGTTTAGCTCACATATACATATCACAGTAATGTCATCCTAATTCTTAAAAGAATAGCTTAACATGCTTTCATAATAAAAAGGAGATATTGGTTAAACTCTCCAGCTTATAGTTAATGCAGGATTGGAACCTTGAAAAGAAGATCACACTACAACTTTAGAGAGTACTAGCCTAGGTTTTCTTGAAGATTCACTGTATGATAATGTAGTGGCACTAAGCTGGCTTTTGTTTTGTAATAAGACCACCAATGCGCAATGTTGAAGACAAAAATATCAACTCCTCTCCATTTTGATGAACCATTATCAATGGCATCAATTTGCAAAGTTGGCTTCCCGCTTTTACCCTATTCTTGCCTTGCTCTCGTATACTAAAAAGTGAAAAACATAGTATTCAACTATACACTTATATTCCTGCAGAAACAACCCCAACACACCAACTACCCCAAATAGTTAAATACTCAAAATTCTAGTGTAAGTGAAATAAAGAGCAAATAAACTTAATAATTCTTTAATTACCACAAATTTAAAGCTATAATTTCCCTTTTCTTTGGTGATTCTTCGCCCATGAGTTTCATAGACCTTCTTTGGATTTTTTGTAGCTCCTAACAAACGAAGCCTGGATTCCCATTAGTTTCTATTAATTGAATCTCCCATAAAGACCAGTTTTTTCCCTTGGATCAAATCCAGCATTTTTGCAGCATTAAACCTAAAACAGAGCCCCACACCAAAAACCATTATTTACCATAGCAATTGCTAGGATGAGCATATCCAAGAAAAAAGTATAAAGCAAATCAAATTTACCAAGGAAAATCACAATTTTGTGGTTGCCATTTCTACTTCATGTAATTTCTATTGTGCCTTCCATTACTAGTATAGTTAAAACCTTCATTAATGAAAGGACATGATCCATTTGTGTATAGAAGATAGATCTCATCATAAACCTATTTACCTTTTGATACATCACAACTATTTATCTTCTTCTCCTCAATTTTCCCATTACTTGGAACTTCATTTTTATCAACAATAATTACTTTTTTGTTTTTCTCTTCCTTATGTTCTTTAGACATAATCATACCTTTTCAATGTTTTCTTTGATGGCACAATTACATGCATGCTAACAAATTTTCGTAATATCAACCCCATTAAAGCCTTGAGTATATAGGATAAAAGCTACCCAATCTATAACATGGAGTCTAAGAATTTTTAAATAGGCATTCGTAACATGACTTTAGAAAGAAAACCAAATAATTAAATAATTGCAAGCAAAATTGTATTTTATTGTAAAGTTGTCCCTAAAACAAATATCAAGCAACTGCTGCACATTGTTGAACTTTAAAATTCCAAACTGATAAGGTATTGCTTGGGTTGATAAAATGTAAGATTAGCTTGAGAAATAAAAAACTTGCACTCCATTTGATAGGAAAGAAGAAAAAGAAAAGGATTTAATCCAATGATTGAACTACAAAATGGCACATTTCGTATGAATCTCAACCATAGATTGAAAAGTTTTCTATCTTTTTCTATTTCCATCTTCCCTACCAAACATAGCATTAAAGGAATCCAAAATCTCTACCTGACTCTACCCATTTGCTCAGAAATCCTCCCAGCAACCTTTAACTTTGCATCCATCCTAGTTGCTGCAATTCCACAACCACTACTTTTCAATCGGTTATGGAAATGAGTATAAACCATTAGACTAAATTAGGTTTCAGTTCTTGTATTTCCCCATATACTCCTCTAAAAAATCTAGAATATATACCTCAATTCTTGCTTTGCTTTGGGATACAAACTGCTTGAACTATTATTGGTCTATAAATTGTACTTCTTGAAGAACATAAGTAATTTACAAATGAATGACATGGAAAAAACCCTTTGGACAATTGATCTTTTGAAGGGAACAAATTTTCCAAAAAATAATTATAATCAATAGAAGGCAATTAATCTACAATTTATTGAATCGTTGTTGGTTTATGAACTAAAATGTTGCAACAAATATAAGATATCTATTCACAAAATCACAAAAGAAATATATACCAGATTAAATAGGTCATCAGCATGCCCAACTATTGATTTGTCTCGAACAACTAAATGGCTATAGAGATCTCACATGCCTCGTATAGATTATGTAAATGGATAAACTAAAATTCCTCTAGTTTTCCTTCCAATCAACTGATTAAATTGCACAAAGGTCAAGTCCTTTGTACCCATCTCTAGTAATGACTGACTACCAAAAATTATGCAAGTTAAAACTTATGCATGGAATAAAATAGCAAAACCTGAGAAAACAACAAATTAAGTAAAACAAAAAGATTATGAACAAAAAATAAACAAAAAGGAACACATGTAAGAAAAATTTCAAACCCACATAAAATTCACAATACAGTATTGACAATAAAAAAAGTAAACCAAAATTACCAATTACATACATAGAATAAAGGAAAGCTGTCATAACGATTTTGGGGATTGTTAGATAAATTTGTAAACAAAAAAGAGTCACCACAAATATTTTTTGGCTGAGTACGATTGGTCACCTGTTAAAACATACCTTTTTAAGAAAATTTTAAAATTAATTAAAAAAATATTTTTTTTGAGTCTACGAAACAATTTGAGTTCGAGAGTCAGTTACATGTAGGGAAGGATTAGCATCCCTACAACACCTGTTAAAAAATGCTATTAATTAATTATGTGTTATATTTTAATTTTGACAAAAAGATCATAATTTTGATATTTAAAATTAATTTTCTTAAATTTTTATTATAGAAAAAATATTATTATTTTTATCTATTTTTTTACCTTTGTTGAAAAATAAATAAATAAATAAGAACCTTGTTTATTGAAAATTTTTTGAAAATATTTTAATACTTTGACAATATTAAAAGGAACTTTCTCACCTAAGGATCTCTTAAGAATCATTATTCAAAATTCTAAAAAATTTCATCATTAGCAGTTCATATTTATCTTCAATATTTATATTTAATAAACTGATTGTAAAATATGATGTTTACAACTTAAAATCAAATAATATTTTTTCAAAATTCATTTCTTATACCATTTATAAAAAATACGAAAAATCTTTATCGAAAATTATTCTAAATGCTTTAATACATTGACAGCATTTTATATAAATTTTTTTACTTAGAGATTTTTAAAGAATCACTATTTGAATTTTTTTTTGAAGCTCATCATCAAGGATTTTTTGTTTGCTATTTTAATAATTATTAAAATTTAAAAGTTATGTAATAATATAATTATTTATAAATTTATTTTTTTAAAATGTATACTTTTATAAATAATTTATATTTTTTAATCTTTTTTAAGAAAATTATTCAAATTAAAGAAAGAAATAAATAAATAAATAAAAATTTTTATAGTAAAAATAGTTTCTAAGCATTCAAATACTTTGGTAACTTTTAGAAATATTTTCTACTCTAAAGAATTCTCGGGAATCACTATTTGAGTTTTTCGAAGTTCTATCATTGAAAGATTTTTATTAAATATTTAATAATAGAAATTCACAAAAAAAATATAAAATTATCTATAATATTTATTTTCAAGCATTATAATTACTTCAAAGCATGCATGTTTTATAAAAATACTATTGATATGAATAATGTGAAAATATTTAAATAAAAAAACCTAAAACTATATAGAAATTATAACTAACAAATTTTTAATGTTGAAGTCTAAACTTTTATGTTCACTAAGCCTAAGCAGTTGGAGTCCAATTACGCCCCAGAAGATTGGGTTGTTGAAACAGGTCAACTAATGGGTCGTGGGCTGAGTGGACTTGGTTCAATAAGCCCTTTGGGTCATAGGTCATCGGCTTCTTCCTCCTTTAGTCTTTTATCATTTTTTTTTATCAAAACTATACTGTTTTGAATGCCTCTATTGTTACTTTAAAAATGAAAAAATTTTCAATTTTTTCATTTTATCAATACACTTTCTATCACTACAATGAGAGCTTATCTCTCTAAAATAAAAATTCCAAAAATTGACAGCTTTAAACTCGGTTCATGGTGGTCAATCGTTGCCCTCGTCACCAGTGCCACCATCGATCAGTGTGCTTTTATCCCCAAAATATATCCAAACATTCTTTTTTCCTTCATTTTTCTTGCTATTAGTCTAGATTTCTCACAAATAGCTTAGATTTACCTAAATCTATGGTTGAAACCCAAAACTTTAGATCCCTAAATATCTATTTTTGCCACCACTGAAATAGGTTGAGTTTTCACTATATTGATCATCCATGGCATTCCTTTCCATGCTTTTAGTTCACCCAAAAACTTTGCTACTGTCGTTCGTCGATGATTTGTTTTCCTCTTTTTTATCGCTTCTTCCTATCAAGCCCTAAAATAAGTTTAAAAGGCAAACTCTTTCTAACATCTAACCACTAAATCCTTTCTACAATAGCTTAACCCAGATTCAGAACTCCACCTTCTATTTATTTGGCTTTTTTTGTTGGTTTTTACTTTTTTTTTTTTGGTTTTTCTATGGCACTAAGGCTATTCTTCCTTGGGGATAGATTTTGGTTGATGTTTTTATTTTTTTATGTGATTGTTGAATTTGATAAGTTAATATGAGGTTTTTTAGGTATTCTGTTAGTTGATAGAGTGGTGCATGGGGTTGTGCAAGGCCTGAGGGTGGTGTTGGTACGGGGTCAGAGTTGCTAGGAGTGGCTTGGATGGCTAATGTTGGTGCACTAGTATTGGGTCTGTTTAGGGTGGCTTGGGTTTTTGTTTAGGGGCTATAGTGGTTCAATGGGTGTGGCTGGGTGGTTATTAAATAGAGGTTAGGTTTGGGTTGGTTCTTGGTGCTCGTGATTGAGGATGGACAGAGGTGCAACGAGGTGTAGAAAACAAATGGATGCTAGCTCCCCAGGTCTAGGTAAGGGTGATGTTGGATAGTAAGGGTCAGGGCTATGAAGTCAGCTGAATGAGGTTTAGAGATTTGGTGCTAGCTCTAGTGATAGTCGATTTCAGGTAAGAGTTCTTGTCTGATGTTGGAGAAATGAATTTTTTAGTGTTTGGTAATAGGGCCTTAGGGCTAGGCGTATTGGTTTTTTTTTCGATTAACTGGTGCATGTAGTGGGAGTTTGCAAAAGGGGTTCTAGGTGTGGGCAAGTATGTAGAGAAAAATGCTAAAACCCCTACTTTCCTTATGTTTTTTCCTTTATTTTTTAATCTAAGAATTCTTATTATAGAAAAATTTTTGTAGAGTTTGATAGTTATTGGTAATGTGTAAGATAGTGGAGCAAGGTGTTGGCTGGTGAAGTGCAGGACCCTGGTTTGTTATGGCCAGAAAAAGGTAGTTTTTTGCTTTAGTACAGTGGCTGTCGGCTACTTCATTTTGTTTGGTTAGTTCTGTTTTTTTACCCTTTTCTACTTTTGTAATTTAATTTTAATTGATAATTAATTTTTGCAAATAATTTATTTTATTTTATTTTTGATTTATTTAATTAATCCTAAATGATAAAAAAGTAATAATAATAAAAAAATTAAATTAAAATGACTAATTCAAAATAAGCTTGAACAAATCCAATTTGACTTAATGCTTAAACTGGTTCAAATAAGAACAGGCAAATTAAGCATAAAAACCTAACATGTTTGAATTGACTCAAATAAAATTAGGTATTTACAGTTGTCCCTTTTTGGAAATTTCTGAAAATCAAGAATAAGGCAAAAACATAGGCAATAATTTTGTTTGGAATAATGATTTAGAAATTTTTAAAAGTTTTTTTTGGTATTTCTTGGTTTGATTTTTTTTTTGAATAAATTTGACCATTTGAAAACATATTTAAAAACTCTTTTAAACAAAAACTTAACAACTTTTAAAAATAGAACAAGAGGTCATGCTCGGAGATTTTACAAATCTCAAAACTAAAATAGATTCAGCTAAAAAGACTTAAGAATCCTGTCTAGAGGACTTAGAGATTACACTTAGAAATATTACAAATCTCAATATCTTTGAATGCTCCTCCAATTAGAGGCATTGAAACTTTGAAATTTTAAAATGTTTTGCACATAAGTCTTACCAATTATGCCTAGAAGTCTTGGAAATTATGTCGAGATGTTTTACAAATCTCGACATCTTTGAATGCTCCTCCCAATCAAAGGCATTGAAACTTTAAAAATTTAAAATGTTTTATCCAAAGTTCTTGGAGATTATGCCTAGAGGTCTTAAAGATCTAGGTGCCAACTTGACTGGGCTAAGTTTGATATGGGTGCCAGCTTGACTAAGCTTAGTTTGATCTGGATGCCAGCTTGATTGGGCTTAGTTACCAGCTAATCTAGGCTTGGGTTGATCTAGATGCCAACTAGACTGGATTTAAGTCTTATCTTGTATCGCATCTTATTTTTTTTCATTCATTTTTTCAACAACCCCTCTGTTTTTTACAAATCATTTTTCTTTCAACTCTTCAAACCTTTTTGACATTTTAATCTTTTGGCAAACTATTTCTCTTTTTCTTATTTCTCTATCATTTTTTTTATGATAGATTTCTTTATCTCTTTTTGCCTTTCAAAATAAATAAAGTTGACTTTTCCATAATATAAATACCAAAATTCTTTTCAAGTGGATGCCCCTACAAACACTTTTTCTATGATGCAGATGCTATGATGCAAATGCAAATATCTTTCTTATGATTCAAATGCCTTGGTTATGATGTAGATTATGTAAATGTGAATGTTTTTTTCATGATATAGATGCAAGTAATACAACTACGAATGTCTTTTTCATGGTGTAGATGTGAATACAAATGTCATTCTCATGATGCACATGTAAGTGTAAATGTAAGTGATGTAAATGCAACTTTCTTTTTGCAGCATGGAGGTTAAATATGAATACAAGTGATGCAAATGTGAATACTCTTTTTGTTTCTTTTTTTTTTTTTTTACAGATCTCTATTCAAATTTTTAATGTTTATTTTTTACTAAAAATGATCTTAGTATTCTATACAAAATGCTCAAATAATCTTCAAATTCAAAAGTGAATAAAAATTACCCCACATAAAGTATCTTTATAATCAATGAATAAAGTTAAAAACTCATGACTTTTGAATCTCTTGAAAATTTATGATTACTACTTGAAATACTTATGGATGGCGTAAGTAACATTTCAATTCCTTTCACTGATGGGCATATCTCAATGAAGGCTTGATGAGGGTTGCAAGAATTTCTTTTAAGCTCATGAAATAGATAATTTTTCTAAAACACCTTTCTTTTTATTGAAAATATGATACTTTAATGTGCATCAAAACTAACCATTATTTTTCAAAAAAGATCTGAGAAGAGAAAAATGTTGGTTTTTTATTTTCATTTTTTGGTGAAATGCAAAATCTTTAATGGATATTGATCCTTCAAAATGTTTTGCATCATGACTTTTTATTCTAGATAGAACCTTAGAACTCTAAAATTCTTTTAGGGTCTCAAGAGTAGCTTTAGTTCTAAATTGTCTTTTTTGGATTTTCACCTTAGAGCTATATTTTCTAACAATGAAGAACTTGGTAAAATCTTACAAAATACTAATAGTTATATACAAATTTTCAAGGATAGCTCTCAATTCAAGTGTCCACAATGATCAAAATAGACTTTTTAAGGTATGTAATGTAGGTTGAGGTTCAGGTTTCTAAAAGAAGGGATAAATAGGCTTAAAATATGTTATTCGGGGTAACTAGACCAAAGATTTTACAAAGCATTCTCTAGATAAACAGCGATGCATCTTTCTTTCTTTATTATTTTTTTTGGAAACATTTGATTCCAACTTTAGCATTCTACTATTTTGAATTCTATCTTTTTCTTACTTGAGATTCTAATTGATGTTTCATTCGCTTTTTACCCTAAGCTCTCATATCGAAAGAGCATGTATTCTTTTCTTTGCTTTTATTTTTTGGGAAACATTGGACTTTAACTTTAGCATTTTACTTTCTTGAATTCTATCTTTTTTTTTTACTTGAGATTCTAATTGAAACTTTATTTATTTTTTTACCTTGGATCTTCCTCTCCGAAGTGCAAGCCTTTTGTTTTTTTTTTCTTTTTTTTTTACTTTTATATTTTTTAAAAAATATTTGACTTCATCTTTAGCAAACTACTTTCTTGAATTCTTAAAATTTTAACTATAACTTTATTCACTTTTTACTTCGGACTTTTATTTCTTTGTTTTTTTTTTTTTGAAACATTTAACTTCATCGTTAGCAAACTACTTTCTTGAGTTTTGGGGATTCTAACTAAAACTTTTCACTTTTTACCTTGAATTCTCATAACCAAGGTGCATATTAGACACTTTCAATATCAAACACTTTTCTTGAAGTCTGTCTCTTAAAGATATCCTTATTTTGCCTCATAGTGTAAAAGATAATCTTTGGCTGGGGTTCATTTTGGAACAAAAAATTTAATAGACTCAAATGGGTAGTAAGTGGATAATTTTTCTATATATGAAGGATAGAGAAAAATGATTATTTATCATTTCAAACACGATCACTTAGTTAGAAGAACCAATTATTTGAAAGAAGAGATAAAATGCTTCTTTTTATTTTATTTTTTTATTTATGTATTATAACCATCAATCATTTTTACATGACTGATACCCCATCTTATTTTTCACTTAAGGTTCTTATGATGGTGAAAATCAAGTTACAGGGGATGTTCTAAATTTGATCACACAATCTATAAAAAGGCTCATTTTGGCTTGTAATTGTCTAGCATTTTTTGTAAAATAAAGGGAAAAGATATTAATGCATTAAACAAATTATCTTATGTGAGAAATAATTTTGCTTCTTTTAGTCAATGTACCTTAAGACATGAAACAAGGGCTATTTGAGAAAAAAAGTTTAGGCATTTTTCGTGTCTATGGTTATTGAAAAAATTTGGATGGTTCAATCATATTGACAAAATTTTGACACACATTGAATTACCACTTTAAAAATTTAAAAGAGTATCTTGCTTGGTTTTCGAAATTCAAAATAAAATTTCAAAATTGACCTTTTTTATTCATTGTCTAAAAAAAGATTATTATCATAATATATTAAATGATGACAAGGTTCACAAGTTGAAATCCATGCCCCTTAAAGGATTATAACTAGTAAGTGAAGTTATTCAAAAGGATTGAAACATAGGAGTGGTTAAGGAAAGGTGTGAATGTATATTTTCCTTTAAAAAAGCCTTTTTTTCAAATTTTTTTTTTGTTTTTGTTTTGATCTTGAAAATAGCTTCTATGGGGTTTTATTCTCAAAAAATTGCAAAACATAATTTCATAAAAAAATCTAAAATATTCATTTCTTTCAACATAAATTCTAATAAGATTAATTTAAATGACTTATAAGGATACCATACATATGTTATACTAAAAAAGTAAAAGGTTCAAAAGAAAATCATACTATTTTGATCATTCAAAACTAGAGACTACCTTTTACATTTTAACTCTTAATATTTCATAATTGGATAGAATCAACTTCCATTGTTTCATCAGCTCTAGAGTCAAAATATCACTCTTGATGAGATTTTTAGCCTTTTCTTTATATTGTCTACATTGTTTAATTGAATGACCAATTGTCCCCATATGATAATCACACTCACTATTAGAATTATAACTCCTTACTGATGAATTTGGTGTTATTTTCGAATGCACAGGGGTAAGGTATTAGCCTTTTATTAATAAAGGAAAAAGATAAAAAATAGGGATTGAAAGTTTCTCTCGATCATTTCTTGATCTTTTTTAGTTCTTTGTTGGTTAAGTGGTAGGCTTAAGTTTGGGGACAAGATCATGAATGGTCATCTGAGGATGAGGATTTACCGAAAAACCTAAATGCTAGCTTAGTTGACAAAGATATAGGTTTTGAGAAATGTTGCTTCTCACAGGGAAGTAGGATGGATGAAAAGGATAAGAATTGCATGGGATGAAGTTCTTGGGTAAATGTCCCTTAAGTGTGACTGCTTGCATCTCTCTTTCATTCTTTTTCAATGAATTTCTCATTTCAACATTAATTGCATCTTTCAAACTTAATCTTGCCATTCTTGATTGCATTTTCTATCATTTTTTTGGCAATTAACATGTCAACAAAGTTTTGGATATATTCTCAATCATTCTTTCATAGTAGGGAATGGTCAGGGAATTGATAAATAGAAAAATGATTTTTTTCTTTGATAGGGGTAGTTGTACTTGGGCTATCATGTCTCTTCTTCTGTGCATATTCTTTGAAACTTTTAGTTAACCTTTTTTCCATGTTTTACATGGACAACCTATTTGGTGTCATATCTTTAACATGTTTATATTGTGCTAGAAAGGCTTTAGTTAAATTATTCTAGGAGCAAATCTTACTTTGGTCTAGTTGGCCATACTACTTTGCTATAGACCCAGTGAGATGATTTTGAAAATAATTGATTAGTAACTTATCATCATGAATGTAACCTGTCATTTTTTTACAGTACATAGTGATGTGTGTTAAAGGGCATCTCATTCCATCATACTTTCCAAAGTTAAAAATCTTAAACTTTATAAGGATAACCAAGTCAGAAACCGAGCTAAGCTCATTAGCATCAATATTCTCAAAGACAATGCTTTCTTCCATTACCCTGAGTCTCTCTTCTAGCAACTTTTATTTGTCTTTTGTATTTCAACCAGTTTAGGTATCACTTTTAATTTCTCTTATTCTTTTGGATTATCCAAGTTGGGTATCATAATGGGATCATAGAGGGTAAGCTCGAGATTGACATTTATCTGAACTAAAGGTAACTTGACAGAAATATCGGTATAAGATTGATGGGTTACTGAGGGTGCTCATGGCATATGGGGGTTTTAAACATATGGATATGTGAACCTAGGTGGATATAATGGTTCCTTAACAACTATTTCCTCCCTTGCCTTATGTGTTTCAATAATCCTTTTTTCTTTTATCAAACTTGCTAACATTTATCTTAATTCTTCCAACTGTTTGTCCATATTCTGTTGTATTCTTATAATTGTTTTCCTAATCTCTCATTGGGCCCTTTTCATTTTATCCATCTGACTTGTATTTTCATTTTCATGATTCTAGTATAAGCTCAAATGATATAAATGTGCAGATTTAACTGATCTTGTTTCCTAAGATGCATTATCCTTGAACCGTTTATTAATTACAAAAAATAAAAAATGCATGACATGAATTCTATTATTGAAACTTTCAAAATATATTTTTGCTTTGAAGGTTTGATGAAAGTATATTCACAATCACCATTCCTTATCTTTGGCTAGCATGAAAAATAATGAATTCAAATAAATGATGCATGATATGCAAGTTAAATTTTATTATTGTAAAGGAGCTTAAATTCCATCCTATATTTAGGTCGACTTATTTAAATGCATTCTTTTCGCCTCAAAAGTTTGGTGAAAGTATTTTTACAACCATTATTCTTTTTCACAAGTTCTTTTAGGTATATCATTATTTTAGAAAAATGAAATGTAAATAGAAATGTCCATTCATAGAAAATTCAAGTCAAGTGAAGTTTTTATTCATTCTTAAAAGTTTCAAGTTTACACCTCATGAACCATCATAAAACTAAGACCAAAAAGTGGTAGACCCATTCCTATTCCCTCTTACCTCATTTAAGAAATCCAAAAGAAATTGACTATAATTGTTGGTGAAGACAACCTTTTGCTTCAAGGTTTATACTTTTTATTCATTATCCTAACCAACTTGACTACTGCCTACAGCACTACTTACTATCTTGGAATAGATCGATGAAAGATTCTTGTAAATAACTAGCTTTATTTTGGCTTTAAAATCTAAATATTTGACTTTTATCAATCATTGTACCATATATTTCAAAGATGTGCAGTATTTCAAAAAGTAGCCCATAACGCCAAAATGGTATTTACATCTGGCATTGGGGTCGTACCATTTGGGATAAAGTGGTTTGAGAGATTCAATAGAGATAGGGGCAATGAGATAATTTTTCCAAAATAATGGATATAAATTTGTGTAGGACATTGGTATTGGGTCACTAGGGGTTCTCTCTTTAGTGTTGGTGGTGTGAGAGTTCTTTTGTTTTATAGTTAGGTTACTTAGTTGGAAAAATGGTGGTATAGTTAGTGTTAGAGTGAAATGGGAAACTCTGTGTCAGAAATTGGATTGAGAAGGTGGTGATGAAATAGCATGCTAAACAAGTGGTTGTGAAATATGAAATGATGGGCATGAATTCAGGTGTGAAATTCTCGGAAATTGCATGAAATTTGAGAGCCTAATCCTAGGTATTTGGAAAAGGGGTCAAAAGCAGTCATGAGATGGACTTAAGTGCGGGTTTAGACTTAAGATAGTCGGTGAAGACTGTTTGAAGCCTAATGACTCCATCTTGGAAATCAAACTTTTGAGTTAAATCATTTGTATGGCAATTCACCCATTTGTCTCTTAAGCTCTCCCAAACTATGTCACTATTTAAATCACCTAATGTTTTAGTATACTCGAGAAAAATGCTGCAACCAATAGGAGACAATTGATCTTGATTTGATGGAATCGAAAATGATAACAGTTTTTAAAATGCAACAAACTTAACCATTCCATAGCCTTTAACTATTTCTATCAATTAAGCAATCTATTGTTTCATCTTTCGAAGCTCGTGCCAAAATTCTTTTTGATTCAACTTTAACGCATTAATTCTTGCTTCCAATTGATCTCTCATTTTGCCATTCTAATTCCTACCAAGACAAACATTTTATTTTGGGATTTAACCCAAAAATTATATATTATTACCTTTATTGAATGAATGCCACAAATAATTTTTAACTTATATGGCATACAGATCATGTTTATGAATATATTAATATGATGAGAATGTAAAAATGTCATGAAATGCAAATGTGACTAAAATAATGAATTTTCACATGTACTAGGTGCCAAATGATAAAAGTTTCATCATCTATGAATGTGTATACAAGGAATGTAATGTTCTATTGCCAAGGATAGTGGGATATAAAATGCAATCATGTTATATAAAACCCTACCATTCATGAATCCATATGCATAAATGCAATGACGTACTATATGAGTTATGAGATATATACCTATGATTAATATAACATACTTGTATAAAATGTATTGACCTAACATGTGCATGAGAAATGTCCACATGAAATGTAATGCATGTGTTGTATTGGCTTAATGAGGTCAACACTACCTTAGGATATGTCGTGAGATGAAGTGCATGCATTTTTTATTAAGGTATACATGTGATGTATGTGCATGAAATGGAATGCATATACTATTTATTGATGTGAATGAGATAAAATGCATGTATTATCTTATTATGATGTGTATGAGATGGGATACATGTATTATCTTATTATTTCCATCATTTTTTAAATGATAAAAATGTATGCAAAAAAAAATTAATATGAAAATGCGAATGATGAAACAACATTCAAACTTAAAATTCTCTTTTTTTTTTCTTTTTTCTTTTCTTTTTTAGGAAAAGAAAAAAAATTCAAGAATGCACATTTTTTATCATACAAAATAACTAGGATTCAAAGATTTTTTTAATTAATTATTTTTTATTTGGCCAATAAACAAATAACTTAATAAAAACCTTTAATTTTACTTGAAAATTTTTGTTTGTTTGTTTATTTTTTTTTTGTTGGATGATGCTAAAAAAATTTCTTCATTCTATTTTAAAACATTTTATAAAAATGCAAATTTTGGATAACCATTAAATGAATGAACTATATGTTAAAAGAAAATTTTCTTTTAAAAAATCCTTTATTTATTATTATTTTTAGAAAATATGTTTCTTTTATTATCTATTTCTTTTTTGCATATTTTAATGCACATTTGGGTTATTTTTACAAAAAAGTTGGCAACATTCTATTAAAGGGTAGTCCCTAAAGTTCACTATATGTTGAGTGAAGATTTATATATCTAAAAGTTTTCAAATTGTTTTCTCATTTATGTCCATATGGTACTAGTAAGGCAACCCGATCCTCACTCATTATAGGCTACAAATGAAAATGATTCAATTCGAGTGAGAGTATTTCACTTACTATTGCAAAAGTTATCACGTCACGAGAGCATAAATACTCTACTCCATTCTAAAAAGGATGAAACTCTGGTATAAAACTCATGCGTTATATGAATGTGCCATGTGTGAATGAAGGTATGGAACATTGAAAACATAATCTTAAATGCCTTACAATCTATCAAGAAAAACATAAAATAATAAATGAATAAATAACATAACTAAAATGAGATGCATGTAAATTTTTTATTACTATTGTTATTTAAAAAAACAAAATCAAAATCAAGAAAATTAAAGTTAAATATCAATTAAAACTATTAAATCAAAATTGAGGATAATAAATAATTAATTTTTTGGCCTGACTCTTTAAAAAAAATGACATCCCTAGTGGAGTCGCCAACCTGTCATAACGATTTTGGGGATCACTAGATGAATTTGAAAACAAAAAAGAGTCACCACCAATGCTTTTAGCTAATTGTGATTCATATTAGCACCCCACAATGCCCATTAAAAAATGGTACCAATAATTATATGTTATTTTTTAATTTTGACAAAAAATCTTAAATTTGGTATTTAAAATTAATTTTCTTAAATTTTTATTGTAGAAAAAACATATTTTTATTATTTGTTATCTATTTTTTTTATCTTGGTTGAAAAATAAATAAATAAATAAATTAAAACTTTGTTTATTGAAAAATTCTCAAAAATATTTTAATATTTTGACAATATTAAAAGAAATTTTCTCACCTAAGGATATTTTAAAAATCACTACTCAAAATTCTAAAAAATTTCATCCTTAGAGGTTCATATTTATCTTCAATATTTATATTTAATAAGCAGATTATAAAATACGATGTCTATAACTTACAATCAAATAATATTTTCCAAAAACTTATTTCTGATGCCATTTACAAAAAAACAAGAAATCTTTATAAAAAATTATTCTAAATGCACCAATATATTGATAGCATTTTAGATAATTTTTCTTATTTAGAGATTTCTAAAGAATCACTACTCAAATTTTTTTTGGATCTCATCCTCAAAGATTTTTCATTTGCTTTTTTAATAATTATTAACATTTAAAATTTATGTAATAATATAATTATTTATAAATTTATTTCCTAAAAAATGCATACTCTTATAAATAATTTATATTTTTTTTATCTTTTTTAAGAAAATTATTCAAATTAAAGAAATAAATAAATAAATATTTTTATATTGAAAAGAGTTTTTAAACATTTCAATACTTTGGTAAATTTTAGAAAATTTTTCTCACTTAAAGAATTCTTGAGAATCACTACTTGAACTTTCTAAAATCTCATAATCAGAAGATTTTCATTAAACATTTAATAATAGAAATTTTAAAAATATATATGATTATCTTCAAGCATTATTAATTACTTCAAAGCATGCATGTTTTATAAAAATACTATTAATATGAATAATGTGAAAATATTCAAACAAAAAAACTAAAAAATGTACATAAATTATACCTAACAAAACTTTAGTGTTGAAGTCTAAACTTTTATGTTCACCAAGCCCAAGCACTTGGAGTCCAACTACAATTAAAAATGAGCCTTAGAAGATTAAGCTGTTGAAACGGGTTAGCTAATGGGTTGTGGGCCGAGTAGACCTGATTCAAGTCAACCATTTGGGTCACAGGTCACCGCCTTTTTCCTCCTCTAGTCTTTTTCCCTTTTTTTATCAAAACTATACCATTTTGAAAGCCTCTTTTGTTACTTTAAAAACAAAAAATTTTTCAATTTCTTCACTTGATCAACACACTTTCTCTTACTACATTGAGAGCTTATCTCTCTAAAACAAATATTCCAGAAACCAGCAGCCTTAAACCCAGTTTAAGGTGGTCAGTCACCCCTCTCATCATCGACGCCATCGTCGATCAACATGTTTTTGTCCCTAAAATATATCCAAATGTTCTTACTTTTTTCCTCTTTCTTGCTATCAGTCTAGATTTCTTAAAAATAGCTTAGGTCCACCTAGATCTATGCTTGAAACCCAAAACTTTAGATCCCTAAAAATCCATTTTTGCTACCGTCGAAATAGGCTAAGTTTTCACTATATTGATCCTCCATCCATGGCATTCTTTTCCATGCTTTTAATTCACTCAAAAATCATGCTGCTATCATCTGTCGGTGATTTGTTTCCTTATTTTTTATAGCTTCCTCTTATCAAGCCCCAAAATAAGTTTAAAGGGTAAACCCTTTCAAACATCTAACCACTCAATCCCTCTTAAAATAGCCTAACCTAGACTCAAAACTCCACCTTCTGTTTATTCAACTTCTTTGATTGGTTTTTTTCTTTTTTTTTTTTTAATTTTGCTATGGCATTAAGGCTCCCTTACCTTGGGGATGGACTGTGGTTATTGTAGTATTTTTTTTATTATTATTAAGTTTGACAGTTAAGATAGGGCTTTTTGGGTATTTTATTGGTTGATGGAGTGGTTTATAGGGTTGTACATGGCTTGACGGTGGTGTTGGTACGAGGCTGGAGTTATTGGGGGTGGCGTGGATGGCTAATATTGGTGTGCTAGTGCTTGGTTTATTTAGGGTAGCTTGGGTTTTTGTTTAGGGGCTATGGTGGTTCTATGGGTGTAGCTAGGTGGCTATTAAGCAGAGGTTGGGTTTTGGTTAGTGCTTGGTGCCTGTGATTGAGGCTAGGTAGGGATACATTAAGGTGCAAGAAAAAAATGGATGCTAGCTCCTCGGGTCTTGGTCCGAAATGGTGTTGGGGGGTAGGGGCTGGGGTTATGGAGCCGATCGAATGGGGTTTAGGGATTTGGTGCTGGCTTTGGTAACAATGGGTTTCAGGTGAGGGTTTTTGTCTAAGGTTAGAGAAATGATTTTTTTGGTGTTTGGCAACAGGGCTTTAGGGCTGGGTGTATTGGTTTTTTTTTTTATTAGCTGGTGTATGCAGTTGGTGTTTGCAAAAAGGGTTCTAGGTGCAGGCAAAGATGCAGAGAAAAATGCTAAAACCCTCATTTTCCTTGTGTTTTTTTCTTTGTTTTTTTAATTTGTGAATTCTTATTATGGACAAAATTTTGTAGAGTTTGGTGGCTGCTTGTAGTATGTAGGGTAGTGCAGTAGGGTGTTGGTTGGTGGAATGCAAGACCCTAGCTTGTTATGGCCAAAATTGGATAGTTTCCTGCCTTGGTATAGTGGCTGCCGGCCACTTTAATTTGTCTGTTTAGTTCCATTTTTCTGCCCTTTTTTTATTTTTGTAATTTATTTATTTTTGTAATTTAATTTTAATTGATAATTAATTCTTGTAATTAATTAATTTTCATTTTATTTTTTTGATTAATTTAATTAATCCTAAATGATAAAAAAAGTAATTATAATAATAATAAATTAAAATTAAAATGACTAAAATCAAATAAACTTGAACAAATCCATTTCGATTTAATACTTAAATTGGCTCAAATAAGAACATGTAAATTAAGCATAAAAACTGAACATATTTGAATTGACCCAGATAAAATTGCATGTCTACAAAAGGAAACCCAAAAAAATAAAATGAAATAAAAACAGAAGCAATCTGATAGCTAAAGTGTTAGATTAATAATTTATCATTTCAAGAAGAAATTTTAGGTTTTTATGAAAAATTAATATTCTAACAAAAGAAACAATCAATAATCAAGCCAATAAAATGTATCTATTGAAAAAAGGAAGAAGGGTAAAAAAATAAAAACTTACATTACTCTTAAGTCTGGGATTTTGATGGCCATAATAATATAAGTCAATGAGATTTTGAAAAGAATGGAAGAAATTGTGAGAATAAAAGCAGATGATACTTTTAAAGAAGTTTTCTTTATATCCAAAATTACCCCTTAATCATTTTCTTTTTTTTACATTGCTAAGCTATCCATACAATACAAATGGAAGATAGCTTTTATAGTAAGATAGTGTTTATCCCTCGTTTCATGTCAAACCTTGCAATTAAATTTATAATTAATTGTAAAATTTTTAATAGAAGCTCTTGATAAATAAATAAGCACTTTCTTTATGAATCAAAGGTGGAACTATCTCCTTAAAAACAATAAGCAAAAAATTAAGGAGCAAAAAAAATCAATTCTTAAATCAACAATTAAGTATCACTAAAAATAGTAACATATATCAATCACAACATCAAGAATAAAATAATAATCAATAGATTTTCAATAATAGCCAACATTAAATCCAATCCAATATAAACATTAATAGATATTCAATAATAATCAATATAAAATCTAACTCAATTCTAATAATAATCAACAAAGAGCTAAGCATGCTCCAAAGAAGTTAAAGAATATATCTAAAAGAATAAATATGGGTGACAATTATCTAAACTCTCTATTTAACTTATTGATGGTAATAGTTGCAACATTCACTTTACCATATATATTGTTGAAGCATTCATTTTTCAAATTGCAATTGAAACTTACCTACTAATAGATTTAGCTAAGATTATACAGTAAGTTGCAGCACCAAATTTATTTAATAAAAAGGGTATTTGAAACATTGATTAAAGAAATTAGAAGCTATGAAAGTAAACAATTGTTTCTTGATTCATTTCTTATTAAAGCCACATTCCACAAATTCATGGTTGAAGCCAACACTCAAATCTATGAATAAAACCAATATGCATAGAATAAAATTAACACACAATACAATAATAAAACAAAAACTATTAGTTGTTTGGAATTTCACTACTATGTAAAGTAAAAAAAATAGTACTTTGCACAATGTGTCAATAATTATTACCAAAAGAAATATAATAAAATATTTTTTAAAAGAGTAAAACTTCATTCACAATAAATGGTATGAATGACCACCACTTTTGGCAAGTTGATTATGGCAACAGTGATTAAATCTAAGAAAAAAGTTTCAATATCAAACCTTACAAAGAATTTAATGAAAGGATTAAAACAAACAAAGATAGAAAATTTTCATTCCATGACATATTGTATGATATGTGAAAAAGAATTAACAATCATATTAATTATTACTTAAAGTAAAACACTTCATAACAACATAAGAAATAGCATAACTTTCTTTATATATCAAATCAATAACATATTGAGAAAGAAATATAATATAGCAAATGTCTAATATTTTAAAAAGAAAAAAGTAGGAAATAAATTCTCCATTATCCATAAAAAATTTAAACATAAACCTATCAACAATTTTACATAAAAAGTAGGGCAAAAAAGGATAAAAAACTCAAAATGATACCCATTTGGACAAATTGGATTCTAAATCAAAAGAGAAAACTTATTAAATAATAACTAATTTATTAGATTTCTCAATTACTATCATGTTGCTATTAAACTGTCATTTAAATAAGAGCAATTAAACGAATAATTTAAGAAAAATTCATATTTTTTAAAGGAATGAAATACCTTAACACTGAGTAAGCTATTAAGCATAAATTAATTTGTGATAATGCATTCGAGTTTTGCCATTTACTATAAGCCCTTTGTTGCAACTCATGTTTTGTATAGGGATCACAAGTTGTTGATGGGTCTTCTCATTTCATTTACCTTCATATTCATGTTTAACAATGCATTCATCAAGATGATTTGCTAAGAACTATAGAAAATAAACACCATTGATAAGAGAAATTAAATGTATAGATATGCCTTTCTTGTAAAGAATAAAATTTTTTAACATGAATGGTTTAACCTCAAATCCAACAATCCTTACAGAATTAGCCAATGGATCCCTGTGATATTTGACCGTAAATTTCAAGTGATTGTGGATAAAATGATTTTCTTCCTTGCTTTGCAAGTACAAAAGACAAAACAATATTGCTTACAACAGAACATGGAAAATATTAAAAATTATTCTAAAAAAAAGCCAACCAAGCTAGCACTTACCCTATCATACTATCTTTTAAGACAAACATGAAATCTCTGCTAAAACACTACAGCATTTTCCTAATGGGGCCTTCTATGAGAACAACTAATGGATGGTTATCAAAAAATCAATATCAATTGCTACTCAAAAAATAAATGGAATTCTACAATTAAGATTTCCTGAATAAGAGGCTCACATGTTAACTTGATACTTGTCATCGATCTTCTACTTAAATGCCTTTACAGTTTTCTTATCAAGAATTTTACGACATACAATATTGCATATTTGTGGTTTTTTCATTTTAATTGCAAACAGATAATGCTATTAATCACAGAAAACTAAGAGATAAAAAAATTATCTTGGAATCCAAACTTACCACATAAAGAGAGTTTTTAATTTGATCACCATAAGAACTTCATCAAAATTCTCTGCACTATCAAGTATATGCTCAGGCTGACAATAGGGTAGAGAATAGTAAAAATAAGGAAGTAGGAATAAAAAATAACTTTAAACCAAAAAGAGAAAATAAAAAAATATAAAACTCTTTCTATTCACATTCCATTTTCTCAAGAACCACATAAAAAATAAAAAATAATTAAAATTAAAAAAATGGATGTTATCATGTTATTGGCTTTCCTTTTTGGCCGTTCGAATGCCGCTAATGAAGCAAACATTTTTTGCAAATTAACATTGAAATACTCAATCATTCAAAAAAAATTCCTCAGCATTTCAACTTATCAGTGAATTGCTCATTGAGTCAACATAGTAGATCGACAAGTTAACTTAAATGGAGGCAAAATCTAAAAACTGAGAGCAAATAATAAGTGAATCTTTAAACTTATGATTTTTTTTTTTTGAAAGAAGATGATTAATAGAGAAAATAAAAAAAAATCACGCTTTTTCTTCCAAAAAATAACAAAAAGTGGTTTTTAAATAAATTAGCTTTCTTTCTACGAGCTAAACAAAACTTAAAAAGCCAAATAATACAAACTTTGCAATTAATAATTTATTATACTCACATTAGTTTAACAGATTTACTATTGTTATCAGAAAAAGCTGAAGAAGAATCATTGCACATGAGCTCAGATCGTTGGGGAGTGATAGTAGTTATTTTCTTTGTTTGTATAAGCTTATCACTTAAGCTTTTAGAAAAGTTTCTAAAAAAATTTCTTCAATTTTTATAAGTATATAATTTTTCCAAAATTGCCCTTTAATTGTTCTTTTTACATTGTTTATCTGTTCTTTAATACTTCTCGGGGAATAGCTTTTATATTAACTTATAGATATTGGATTTAGTCCAAAAACTCATAGGGTGAGTAACATAATTTAATAGAAATTAAAGTTGATTTAGATGCAAGCGAAAGTTTGTTCTTGCTTAATCCATGGTCCATAAAATGACGCTGGCCTTATGAACTTTTTGATGCCTGCCTCCAGAGTTTGATTAGAAATTTGACAACAAGAAAGAAAGAAATGCTTTATGCCTCTCAAAATTGAAGTTATGAAACATAAAGGTCTAGCTTCATATATATAAAGATGAGAATAAAGACCTCTCTTAACACTTTAGTTAAAGTTGACTCATCCTATTATCTATCAAATACAAAATTAAATCGAGATCGCACTTAGCAAAAATTATATTATTATTTGGGTATACTACAACATGGTATCATAGCAATTACTTATTAATTAACATTAATTAATACAATCTAGTATATAATGACTTTGTTAGCCCACCAATATGGGATAAATATAATAATCTCCCACTTGGACAAAACAAGTCATTAAATTTGAACCTGAATTAACAGAATGGCCATAAAAACAAAAATATTAATATGAGTATATATCCAAATTATTATACAATAGAATAAGCATTTATAAGCCTCATAATACATCGTACCAATAGGGTACCAATGTGTAGACTTACATGTTTTCTGCAATATGAAGGTATTTATAAGCTTTAAAATGCATTGTATCGACAGGATACATGTACGTAGACTAAATAATCCTTTAATAGTAGCAACAATAAAACAATAAACATCATTCATGAGCCTTTAGAATGTATCGTACCAACATAATATATATATATATACAAACTCATAGACACTTCAAAAGCAAAAATGTGATAGTGTGAAATGGAAATGATATAAAAATAGAATTAATATCCAGTTCTATAGGTCCTTCACATATAAACCAAATGAAACATTATTTCAAAAGAAGCACATAAGACTAAATCTGAATATCTCATCCAATAAAATGTCATACTCAATAGAATGCATGCAAACGAAATACAAGTATGCCATAAAAATTAACCCATCACAATTGCAACTGAATTCAATTACATAAAGCACCTATTAACTCAATATAATATAAGGCTCTACAACTCCTAAATAAAGTGTCTATTGTCAAGACACTTTAATAGCTAAAATCAGCTAGTGGTTACACTAGAATGAGCTCTGTAGATTATGTGCTTTACTATTTATTTTAGCGTTAGATTCCATTACTTTTTCTCTAATATACTAAATGATGATATCTATATATATACGAAGTGTGAGTAACTTTTAATATCTTAGAGAAAGCCACTACTATAGATTTACCATAAACATCCTTAGCAATTTTAGAATTGAAACCTGAAATCTAGTTGTGAAATAGGATTTTACAGTTAACAATTAGACATGTAATCCACCACATACTACACATTTCGCCTCCATAATTAAGGATCCTATAAATGTTTATTTCACATTTTCCCAAAAATAACTCTTTTAGTCTATAACGTTGAAATTGACTTCTTACATATCTTATAGAATCAAGATCAAATATCGACTAAACTAGAATGTCAGATCACCAATCTCTAAATACAAAATTGTTCAAGTGCTTCCAAAGTACACCAATAATATACATAATATCATAATGTGTACAAATTTTTAACACAGATTAGATTGCCTATAGTTGAGGCATACTAAATATTTAACATGATTATTTCATTTGTCAACATAAGCACTTTGAGATTTAATAGTATGTCACCTTTTACAATAGGCACCTTATCAGAAAAACTACATTGTATTTTTAACCTACTCGACAAACACATACTGAATGTAGGTTTTGAAACCAACCAAATATGCTTTTATATGTATCACAAAAAATCTCAATGCCTAAATCATAATATGAGCCTTACTTAGATTCTTCATCCAAAGTAACATGACAACATATTCATCTTAAATAATAGATCAGTGTTTATAGCTACTAATTTGATATCATCAAATATGTAGAGCACCCGAAACATACTGCTCCCACTACTCTCTAGACATATGCACTGATCACTAATATTTTCCTTAAGTAATAATCTCATTAACTTCAGATATCATAAATTAGATACCTTTTAAGTCCATAAATGGACTTCTCGAGTCTATAAACTGAATATTCCATTATAGAAAACCATAAAATCTTTAAGTCAGTCCATTTAGACATCTTGTCTTAACGTTCAATTGATGTAACTCCTTACTGAATAAGCCACCAATGCTGTAAAGATTCTAAAAGAATTAATGGTAAAAATAAAATAGAAGGATTCTTTACACCCAATTCATTCTTTCACTTAAAGCTCTAAATTATATAATTGGCTTTAAACCTTTCTACTTAGCTTATGAAATTTCTTTTTAAATTTTATAAGTCCATTTATAATCCATTGGACCACAATGATGCAATCATTCACATTTGATTCCACACAAAACTAAAAAATATAGATGCAATCTTATACTATTTGAAAAACATCCAACTCAAAGAGTTAGGATCATAAAAAAACTTCCTAAAACATAACAGAATTAAAAGATACATGATCATCATGTTCATGTTCCTTTGTAAGTTCAGGTGTAGTTCCGAAAATAAGATTATTGGGATTTACTATTGGTTTAATCTTATGATATTTTCCACCAATAATTAAATCACATGTGGGACTGGCACGACAATAATACATTTTCTATGAGAATGACTTTATAGAGTTCAAAACTTAATACTCCCACTATATAAGTTATTGTATACAGACCTGATGATTCTAGTATTATACAATAAATGTCAAAATCTAAAATCTTTGAAATTAGTATAACAACTAACAGAATGCTGCTAATAGCTTTCTAATCAAGTTTTCTTGATTGCTTGTTATGAGCCCATAGATTTAATTACAACTCGAACCTCAAAAAATGGCTTAGAAATCAACTTCTTGTCTAACCACAATTTATAACAATCTTTAAGAACTCTGTTGCTTGGATTTGTTTAAACTGAATGTTGTAGTCTTAAAGGCTTTATTACACATGAAATCCAAAAATGTGGAATACCATAGCATATGTCGTACCATATGCATAATTATACAGTTGCCTCTTACTGTAACTTATTTCTCTCTCGATATTCTAAGCATAATATATGAGGTGTCAACACCAAAATCCTCCAAAAGACTCGATAGCATAACCTAGGATTTTTCTTAGTCTCATCATACTAATTACAATATTGATCATTTATCTCTAATCTCATTGCCTTAATTTTGTGCTTTGAAAACTCGATAGTGAATTTAAAAAAAAAAAAAACTTTGAGGTTTCCATAGAGTCAAACTTCTTACTCCATATGATCGAAACCTGAATGGTCTTTAGTGAAAATGATGAAACGCTTATATCCAATGAAAAATAGTAAGTGGAAACAATCCACAATTGTCGATATAAATCAATTCATAAACTTCTCTATATCTACTAATCACAATTGTATATTAGTAGTGACATTTCTTTTAATGTAATTTACTTGTGTGCCAAATTCAAAATGTCCTTAACGCTTATGTTACAACATGGTAGATTTCCCATCTATTTTATCAAGATCAAAATTGATTGAGAATTTGTAAGTGCACAGATTGTACAATAGTAAGTAAAAATCTTTTCCACAAGGATTGTAAATAAAGTTATACAAGGATTGTAAATAAAGTTATACTAAGTACCAAAATTATAAAATCCTAATTATATTTAGACAAATTGAAGCTAATATGTAAGAACCAAATTAAACTACTTAACAAATCAAATCTAGTGCAGCAACTTAAGAAATCAAATTATCATGCAAAGATACTAAATTAACTAAAATTGAAATTGAAATTAAACTTAACAAACTTAATTTAACTTATGAAACCTTAAGAACAACAAACTAAACCTAATCTATCATGCTTGAATCATAAACATTGTAAATAAATTTAAATTGTAGCTAGCAGAACTGAACTTAAGCAAATTAAACTTTAAATCATGCATAAACATTAAACCTAATCTAATTCTTGAAATCATAATTTTTTCAACTAAATTTAACTTGAGAAACCTTAAGTCAAACTAGATCAAAACTAAATTAACCTTAAATTGCATGAATTGAACTTGAATTAAATTAAAGCAACAAATTAGAGTAAATAGCAAGAACATAAAATTAAGGAGCTTGAACTTAATGAAAATAAAACATAATTTAAATTGCTTCAAAACTTAAATTAAACATGCAAAAAATTAAATTAACTTGAAAAAAATTGAATTGAATTGAAAACTTAAAAAAACAATGCAAAGAAGCTTAAAAGAACAATGGCTGGTTTGTTATCCCAAACTTTAAACTAAACAAAAATTAAATGAACAAAAACCAATAAAAGAAAATCTTATAATGCTATAAAATGTGTCACCCCAACCATGATTTTCTTCACTACCTAAGCTAGCTATTTATAGAATAAGAATACAAATAATCTTAAAGTTAAAAAGATAAGTAGATGGTGGCTGTGGCTTTTTTTAAGAGAAAATAATGCTTTGTAATTATTTTTAAACCTTTGGTAGCCTTTCTGAATAAGAACTCCAACTTGGACTAAGCTTCAACAATTCTTAAATCTTTCTTGAATCAAGTTTAAATCTTGAAATCAATTGGTCTTAGATCAATTTCTTAGATCTTGAACTTATGTTTCTAGTTAAAAGTTCTTAGAGAAGAGAGAAATAAAATTTTGAGTTATGTTTTCCTCATGTGTTGCCCTCTTTTTATAATGTTTTTCTATCTTCATACAAATCCTACCCTTAATAGGAATACCTATTCAAACTAGGATTTTCTGGTTAACTTTAAGAAACCAATTCTAAGTAGGATAACCAAGTGTTCTTCCTAGTCAAGATAAGAATTTCAAGTCAAAGTGAGATTTCTAAGTCAAAATAGGTAAACCATCTTAAAATAGGAAAACTAAAGGTGATTTGGATTTTTTCAAATAAGGACAAAATTTTCAAGTCATTATGCCACATAAGCCTTCAAGTCAGCTCACTTGGCTAATAAAAAAAAACTTGTTGTGATATCATCCATTAGTAAACCCATACACTATGCATTACATAAATTACCATACACATGCATTTAACTTGAATTTACCCTTTTGTCCCCTATAATGGCCAAACATCCCTTAAACAATTCTTATATGAATTTTTTGAATTTTTCATTAAGATTCAATAATTCTTGTTCTTTAGGTTCAACAACGTAAATCTTATAGAAATTTATCAATCTAACTTTAAAATTTATAAGAATCAATAAAAACACATCAAGAATAGTCTAAAATTACTTAAAATGCATCAAGAATCATCCAAGATTAATCAAGAAATGCTAACATTCTTTAAGATTTACCAAGATTCCATCTTTTCTTTAGGATTTCATACAAAACAGCAAATTAAGCATATTAGGAGTAAAAAAAAGCTTATTTTACCAAAAACAAAGTAAAAATAACTTTATTTTATAGAGTTATTAAGAACTAATAACCACATTGTTTATTGTATGCGCAATGGAAGAAAATTACCCATATTCACAAATATCGTGTTTTAATTTTGATTGCTCACCAATTACAAGATTTGGCTTATCAACACTAGCATCGGTATCCAACCACGAAAGCAGAAGGCATATTATCGAAATTGGACTCAAACAAAAAAGGTTAATAGAGTGCCTTACTTCAAACATAAAAGGCTTATTGAATGCCTTACTTCACTTTTCAACCATAAAAATTATATAGATTAGCTTCTTGTCGCTTATTTATAACAACAGTGGCACATATTCCAAAATCCTTTGATTTCATGATTTATAGGCATTTGTGGAATTGAAATGGGAAGTGGATTTTACAAAATTTTTCTTTTTAAATGATTTTTAATAAGACCTTTCTTAATGTTTCGTTTAGCATAGCGCTGACCCGTATCATCTAGAGGATAGAATGAGATTGTCAACTTATAATATTTTTTCTTCTTAGATGGTTATGTTACGATATTTAAATCATATATGTTTCTTTCATACTTTATGGATGGATTTCAATCACACTATCATCCTCAAAAGGAAGCTATCCAAAAATCTACCACAGTAGGAATTGGTCTCGTATTTCAACATTAGTCATTTTTTAGAATGTGTTCATAGAAACAATCTACCTTATCCAAAATTGTAGTGGCAAACAATCTATGTGATTTAATATCTCAACCTTATGAAACATTACTAAAGTGACTTTAATGGCATTTTTAATTATTAATGTGCATGACACTCTATTTGATACATTCACTAATGGTATACCTACACATCATCAAACAAGTCCAATTAGAGTGTCTTTAGAAAGCACACTATCTTTTTGTCCTCAATCGAGCTCAGTAATGTAGGCTTGTCACTCGAATGGGCATTGAAAGTGATCAACTTTCTAGGCTATTTCCAAATTTATTATGCTTAAAACTATAAAAAAATGATACACACCATTTATCTAAATGATCATATTAAACGGTAGTTACTGATACAAAATCGAGATTGGAGGCTTTATAAAATAACCCAAAATTATATTATGCATGTGAACAGAATCATGCTAGAATGGTTATTCCATTGTAGAAAGTGATTCGCACCATTTATCTGAATGATCCTATTAAATGATAATTACTGATATAAAACTGAGATTTGAGGCTTTATAAAATAACCCAAAATTGTATTATGCATGTGAACAGAATCATGCTAGAATGGCTATTCTGTTAAATTCTATAATTTGAAATATTTTTTGGAGTATACAACAAAAGATAATACAAAATTGGTATGATATAACCGTAAAATACTTGCTACCAACATGGTAGCTAAATCACATTATACCCTAACCAAAATCATTTCCTTATCAAGCATCGCTTAAAGTAATAATCAATCTGACAAAGAAGGTTTTATCACCTTAAGAGACCTCAGTAAGTATTACAACTATCATAAGAGATTTGCCTTATTATTATTCAAAATAAATTATCAAAAAAATCTTTAAAATCTTCATGATCACTCTTATGACAAGTAGGTTCTAATCAATCCTATTAATGATTTGTATACTTTAAGAATATTCATCAAAATTGTCAGACCGATATTTAACTACAATAGAAATATATAATATCGGAAACATATTCTAAAAATTAGATTTGACAGAATCAATCAATATGATTTACTGTGAATATTCAAATAATAAGGCAATTTTATTAATTAAATGAGCTTTATGGAACTAAATGAATTATTAACTGAGCTTTATGGAACTAAATGAATTATTAACGGAATGGGTAAATTTTAATTACCAAAATAAGGCTAACTAGTTTACCAAAATAATTCATTTATCACTCA
The DNA here is from genome assembly GCF_047325235.1 of Durio zibethinus. Classification (NCBI taxonomy): domain Eukaryota; kingdom Viridiplantae; phylum Streptophyta; class Magnoliopsida; order Malvales; family Malvaceae; genus Durio; species Durio zibethinus. The sequence goes on along the minus strand of NC_143162.1, from coordinate 9,063,101 downwards.
TTTAATTAGACTGAATATTTTACATAATGAAACCATTAATTTTGAACTCAAAATATTTTACAAAAAATTTTAACCAAAATAGTCTTAAGCAAAATGGCCAATATCATTTAAATTAGGTCTCATATTTTAATTTCAACAAAACTGATCTAAAACAAAATGACCAAAATTTTAAATCTAACAAAATTGCTTAGACCTAAATGGTCTTAAATAGAATTAAAATTAAAATCGACCTCAATTTAATTTAATATGACCCAAAATTCAATGAGTTTACTTGGTCCAAATTAATTAACAAAATAATCAAAATTAATTAAATTAATGGCTTTCTAAATTTAATTATTAAATTTAACCTAAAAAAAATAGATCAACAAGAATAAAAAATTCTTCTGATTTTCACCCAATGACCTAACTTTAAATGATCCAAAAAAAACTAGCTTGAAAAGGAAAAAAAAGCCCAATATGAAAGAGAAAAATAAATTTGCCCACCAATAATGAAATACCTTTTTAATTTTCACAAAGTGGTCTAATCCTAATGTAATCCTAATGACGTAGAAGGAAAGCATCCGAAAATGAAAAGACTAAGACGTAGTATGAAAAAGGTCAAAATCAAATTGATCTAAATCAGAACGGTCCAATGCTGTAGGGGCAAAAACGGAATTTTTCCTAAGTTTTGCCTTTTTCTCTTTTTTTTTTTTTAATTTGAGCATGTGTCCTACACGCGCCTCACGCACAACGCGTGCCATCTTTTCAGCCCGTTTTGCCTGGTTTCGAGTTTTTTTGATCTAACCCATTTTTGACCAAAACTCACAATTTTTACAACGTTTTGGATCTAAAAAATCGAATTTCAATCTCCTGTAAGCTCCACAACAACAAAACAAGAATTTATAGCCCAAAAAGATAAAAAAAAGAAATGGTCTAAAAACCTAAAAATCCAAAAGCTTTGTTTGAAGCTTTTAACGGTGGCATCCACCCAGTCAAAAGTAGTTAATGACTTTCATGGTGAGTTTAGTTTTGATATTAATTGTTGAATTCAGCTAAAAAGCTCATAAGATTACTAACATAATTTAACGGGATGTAAAACTAATCTAAATGTAGATGAGAACTTACTCCAACTTAATCCACGATTCATGGCAGCTTTCTAATACTTATCTCTAGAGTTTGATCGGAGACTTGCAAAGCAAAAGAGAAAAAAATTGTTCTCTGTCTCTCAAAATTAAAGTTATAAAATCTAATGGGTTAGTTTCATATATATATATACAAAGAAAAAGGTGTAAGCAATCACCTTCTTTAACATTTTAATTAAAAATAACTTATCTCATTACGAGTTCATTTAACATTAATATACTACCATTTAGATATATAATAATATAATATCATGATAATTATTTATTAATTAGTAATAATTAATACAATCCGATATATATAATAACTTCGTTGGTTCATCAATATTAAATAAATACAAGAAAACATCCGGTTCCAAGGCAAATAGTTTCAAGCAGGCATAAGTAGCTAGCCAAGTTGACCACGGAATCGCTGTCAGGAGGAGCAAAAAAACAAGCAGGCACCCATATTTCACTTTCCTTCATAAATGTCAAAAGTAGCTCCGTTGTTGTAGAACAAGTTGTAGGACTATGGTTTTGATTTCTAGAACTCCAATGACTTTGAAAATTGAAATGAAATCATACTGCTGCCTTTGCTACATTTGTTTCCAAAATATGTAGGTCCACCGTCCAGGGTCTTTTGGACCATGTTTGCAGTGGCTAGATTTTGTTTTCACAGAGTCTGACAATGTCAAATCCAAAAACAATGTTAATTACTATCATCAAAGCCAAATACAAAATGTTGAGTTGACTTGAATTATACGTGGAACTTTAGAAAAAAAAATAACTTTTCTTTCATTTTCAATCTGCTTTGGCGTCATTTTAAGGGAAATTTTCTTTAGCGTGTGCAGAGAAATCCAGTTACTTTCATTTACTTGTTTTTCTTTCGAGTGAAATTTTGTATTTTTCTTGCTAGCATGTAATTCAAAAGTGAGTTTGGATGGATGGTTGGAGAAAGCAAACCAACAAGTCAACAAAAACTGTCTTATCTAATTAGAGAAAACTCCTAGTATTATTAAAGCATAACCAGCGTCCATCAAAGTCACCAACTCCCAACGCCCAATCACCAAAGTGTGAACGAGGTTTTTGCTATCGTGTCTTGCCTTACTTGGCAATCCCTATCAATGTCGTTACTTTCAATATCTCTTTCACTCGTTTCTGTTAATGCCAAACATTTTGTTTCCACCTATTTATCAATTCCTTTATACAGTCAAATTTTACAACCCAATTCTTACACCCTTTGATGATAAATGGATCTTCACGTTTCCCAATTGTGTCTGCTCCACCATCCTTCAAGGGGCTTTCTTACTGAATTTTCTTCAACCAAACCATGCTTTTTTCAGCATACTAGCTGCTGGGAACCTAGGTTAGGATTGTAGATTAAATTTAACGTTCTCAATTTGTTAGGTTGGTGAATTATCTGTATTCTTTTAATCTGTTTCGTATAACTGGTTTGGTTAGGTACCTTGGTAATGGTACCTTCCATATTTTTGCTTTATGAGCAATTAACGAGGGTTTTGTTTTTTTTTTATTTCAGGATTGAATAAGAGATCTGGTTTATATGGGTTCAGGTGTGTAGCTACAAGATCTTGAATTGGTATCTGGCGTTTGCTATGAGTTGCAGGTGCTTTGGTTTGTTTGATTGGTTCAAAGGAAGGAATAGCCGTGACCAGACACAAGCTCAAGGTAAGAATTTGAGACTAATTCAGTTGATTTATTGATGGGTTTGTTTCTTTAGGTTGTCAAAGTTGTAAGCATTTTATAGGCAGTAGGCTGCATATATAGCTCTATTATTTGGTCTGAGCTCTGGTCCAATTACTTTTAAAAGTTGAACATATACAGGCTATGCAGGTTGTAAATGTAAATGCCTGGAAAGGAAATGCGGTTCTGCTTGGTAGTGAAATTGTGTGAATTTATAGTTTTTTTTTTTGGCTTCTTTTGGTATATCTTTGAAACACCTATTACTAGCATTCATTTTGGACCTTTCGCTTGTTTCTGTAAAAGAATTACATAGGAAAGAGCAGGCTGATAGGCCAAACAATAGCCAGATTTTTCATATGTGAGTGAAAAATGAATAGAGTTAGAATGAGTATCCGATAGACTAAAAATATTGAAGAATAAAGAACTTTTGAGAAAGTCTATGTTGGATTGTTTCGTTGATACCCTCCCTTTTCTTCTTATAATGCACTAAAAATGTGCAATGTTAGATTCATTCGTTTTTCTGTAATGATTCCTTGCATTTTTCTCTTTCATTTATTTCTCTAACGATTCTTGTAGTTTTCGGGTTTAATTTTTTATGTTTAAAACACAGGATGCTGTGAGATGGTTCTCTTTCAATCTTCTACTGGATGTTTTTCTATTAATGTTCTCAGAATGTTCTCATGTGCTTGCGTGTTTTTTGTATTTGTGCATGGGTAGAGTTTGCCACCGACAATATAAGGCTCTTTTCTTATAATTCGTTGAGATCAGCAACATCAGATTTCCATCCGTCAAACAGGATCGGTGGAGGTGGTTTTGGAGTTGTCTATAGGGTAAAGAAAATGCCCATTCTTTTCTTCAGATGTCTTTACAGTAGGTACTTCATTCTTTTGGAAAAGAGCATCCATGTCTGCTGGGTGTTTTTCCATGTGTATATGCAAGTGTGAGAGAGAGAGAGCATGTTTTCTTGTGTCCTATATTAATGTCATTTTAGAATGGTAGGAAATACTAACACAAGTTTGCTTTTTGTGATTGCAGGGAGTTTTGAGGGACGGTACTCCGGCAGCCATTAAGACTCTCTCTGCAGAGTCTAAGCAAGGATTGCGTGAATTTGTGACAGAGATTGATATGATATCAAACATACGACATCCAAACCTTGTTGAACTAATTGGTTGTTGCGTTGATGACAATCATCGGGTCTTAGTTTATGAATATCTGGAGAATAACAGCCTTGCCAGTGTTCTACTCAGTAACTTCACAAATCCTACGCCTTTTTATATTACTTAAAATGAATTTAGATTTATGGAGATACATCATTTTATTATTTGATCCAAGTTGTGTTCAGTTCCTGTTCATTTGAACTCCTCCCTCAAGAATATAGATTATTATTAAGATTAATTACCCCCCCCCCCCCCCCGGAATCCTTCCCTCACCTTTTAACATTTTTTTTGCAGTTATAGAACTGAAATATACTTTTGGTTTTGTGCATTACATATATGACTTATGTCTATCCAATGCATTACACTTGAGAGACAAAAGTTATGTATAGCTTTTCAAGCTGTCAGGGTATGCTAAGGCTAATGCCCAGCAATCATAATTTCAGGTCCGAGAAGTAAATATATTGCTCTGGATTGGCCTACGAGAGCTGCTATTTGCTTAGGTACAGCTTCTGGTCTTGCATTTCTTCATTATGAAGCTGTACCACATATTGTCCACAGGGATATTAAAGCTAGTAATATACTTCTTGATGGAAATTTTCATCCTAAAATTGGGGATTTCGGGCTAGCTAAGCTTTTCCCGGACAATGTCACTCATATCAGCACTGCAGTAGCTGGAACAGTGTAAGCATGATTTTCATTGCATTTCATCCTTTGAATGAGGTTGCCTAAGCTATTTAACTATTTCAAAATTCATTGAGGAAGTCTTGTTTAGGCTTTTAGCTATGATTTTTGAACAAGTAATACCTCTTAAAACCCATTCTTTTAGCATCTGTAAATTTTCTGTTTCAGCTTCCGAGGTTAGCAAAGGAAAAAATAGTAAAAGATATGTACTTATGATTCACAGCAAAGCTTTCAGAAAGGGGACTCTGCTTGCATCAGTAGGAACATAATTAAATCATAAATTTTACCATATTTGAAAGGGGAAAAAGAATGTACTGGATAACCCATGCTACCACCTAAGCATGCAGAGAAACAAGATTTGGTCATTTGAAGATGGCTGACTAAAGACCTTTTGGCAGATTAAGTACAGTTCAGCATTCCCCTGATATATTTGTTCATGATTCAGGAAATCAGAGTAAAAAAAAATGTAATTGTATGATGACATGCCTAAGCCATTGTTTTAGATTAAATTCATGCAAACAAGGACTCTTCCTCATGACATTCTTTCATGTGGTAGTAGTTTGTTTTTCCTTTGCATTGGTGTATTTTCTTCTATTGCTCTCTATTTGGTATCTCACTTGTAATCTTATATTTCGGCAGTGGATATTTGGCCCCGGAGTATGCCCTTTTAGGACAGCTAACCATGAAGGCAGATGTATACAGCTTTGGGGTGCTCTTGCTTGAAATAGTTAGTGGTAGAAGTAGTAGTAAGGCAGGATTTGGAGCGGAATTAATGCTTCTGGTTGAATGGGTATCTTTCAAACCTTTTTTTTTTCACCAGTTACATCAGTTTATCTTAGCTTTTCATATGCTTGTTTAATTTGTAGTAAGGCATAGGAGGAGAAACAAAAATGGTAGTAACTAGTTGGATTACTTAACTGCCAACTGCTGCAATACAAGACATTGAGAAGGTTTGCCAGACCAAGTGTGAACAATTCCTTTCCCCTAGGGAATGGAACCTGAATCAAACTTGATATAATTAATGTTTTTGACATCTCACATAAGTGATTCATACAAAGATGTACCTGGAAGAAAATTCATTGATGCTGACGGAAACCGGAATGCTGTTGCAGACGTGGAAACTCAAAGAAGAAGAAAGGCTTCTAGATATTGTTGATCCAGAACTGACCCGATATCCAGAAGATGAGGTGATGCGGTTCATCAAGGTTGCCCTCTTTTGCACACAAGCAGCTGCACACCAAAGACCTACTATGAAGCAAGTGGTGCAAATGCTTTCTAAAGATGTGCACCTTAATGAGAAGGTGCTAACCGAGCCAGGCGTTTATAAGGGGCACACCTCTCCTCACTTGGGGGTTGGTAGTTCAGAGACATCATCGTCTTTGAAGACCAAAGGCAAGCAATCGGTTGATCCTTCTTCCTCAACCAACATTTTTAGCTCTCACGGTATGATACAGATGCTTCCAAGATGATGCATTCACTGTTGTCTGATCTTGGTCTTACTTACAACATTCTATTGCTTACCATTCGATTTGATTAAATGAGATGATAGTTGGTAAAATCATTGCTAGTCATTGATTTTCTTTTCCTTTTTTGTTTTTTTTTCTTCAAATCCTCCTCGGTGTTTTGTTCAGTGATGTGTGATTATCTCAGGAATCCCAGCAGGTAGTGACCAGAAGTTCAAAGGTATTGATTCCATGTCCATAGCACCCATTCGTGATTTGTGTAATTAATGAGAAATTAGTGTATCCAAAATTGGTCATCACTCATCAAGGCAAGTGCTAATCGGGAAATTTTATTATTTTGTTTTCTTTTATTTTTTTTCCAATTTGAACAAGTTAAAAAGATGCAAAGAGAATTTGAAACTAGTCCGGGCTCGGCGAAGATATACCATAAATGAACAAGGAGGCTATCTGGTTGAGCATGGGAAGGAGCATATTCGAGCCCACTGGCTTAAAAACTAGTAATTTCCATTTCCGGGTACTGTTTTTCAATGTCGTTGTGGCAGAGGGGTGGGGGGGAAGAAGTTCTGCACCCGACGGAAGGAACAGTAGCTCAACTTATAACCTCCATGGAAAGCATTATGGCCACACCAGACTAATAAGACTACGATATTCCCTTTGAAACAGAGAGAAAGGTCTAAAGGCAAGAAGAAGATAACTAGACAAGCTATGTACAAGCCAAAGAACAAAAAGTTCGATTCACAAAGACAAACCACACAAAACATGGACAACCAAAATTTCTACACAACTGCTAGATGCCTAATTTGAGATGCCCATAGAAACCTTCAAACAAAAAGCAAAGGATGATACAAACTAATTGTATTACAATCACACTAATTACTTGTCAAATGGATACTCGGATCCAGAACTCAGCAGCTGCATCTCAAGCAGATGCAACAGTCTCCGGAGTAGTTGCAGCTGTTGACTTAGGGGGAGGAGTACTGGAACCAGAACCTGGGGCACCAGAGGGACCAGAGGCAGCAGGAGTACCAGTTTTAGCATCTTTCTTGGCTTCTGCTGGTGGTGGAGGTTTGGGCTTCATGTGCGGAGGGGGATTGTGCTTTAGCTTCACAAGTATCTGACGCATCCTTGAGAGATCAGTTGGCTTCCCCGGCTTAGGTCCCTGGATCACAACAATGGAAGGTTTCTTTTCTTTGTCCTTCTTTCCCTTCTTTTCTATAGCTGGCACTTCATGGGGTATCAGTTCTGCAATTGCCTTCCAGTAATTTTTCTCAGCTTCAGCATGGAACTTCTCCCGGTTTTCCAAAAATAACTGTCACTTATGAACCAAAATATAAAATCTAAACATGAGTCATTGGCTTGACACTAGCAACAGAAAGAGCAACATTAAACTGTCCCACAATATGAACTCATGATCATTGCCCTGCACCTTTTCTTTCAAAGTCGAGCTAAACAGCAATTACACATATCATTTATTTGTTATCAGAACTTATGCATGTTAACATATTTGGACCCAATATACCATGACAAGTCTACAACCAAGAAGAATGAATTATACAATAATCTCCAACTTAGTCAATTCTAAAGCAATTTCACCAACTCCACCTTGTAGGATAATGAGACACATTATAAATTCATGTCAACTTTAAGGTAACATATGCATACACCATCGACACTCTTCATCCCAATGACTTCGGAAGCAGCTCCATTATAAATTAATAGTGGAGCAGGACCACCACCATGATATTATTACCTTTATTTTCTTAGGAAATGAAGCTCATAAACTCATTAATAAAATCCATAAGAATCTTTCTCCAATGTTCACATAAGTGCAAAAACCTGCTTAAATGCCTACAAATATAACTGAATTAATCATACATGATGTATCCCTTGCCCCTAACCATTCAATCACAAAATTGACTGTTTAATAGAACATAAATTTTGCAACTACTAGAATTCCAACACCAATTTTTCACAATATGAAAGTGATGGGAAAAAATATATAGTAGTCCATTTCAATAGCATAAAACAATAGAAGAAATTGTGATTGATCGATTCATCACCTTCTCCTTCTCCCTGTTGGAGGCTTTGTTATTTTCAACAGCTGTAACTCTTTTCCTATAGAATTCAACTTTGTATTCCTCTGCTTCCTTTATTATTAGCTCCAACATCTCCTTCTCTTTCTTGTCCTTCTCCTCTAGCTGAATCGCGTTCTGTCTGCGAATTCATAAATTCAATCTCAGCCGTTAGATCATCACAAGTTAACTTCCAGACACTTTATCGATATTTGGTCAATATTTCTCAAATTTTGATTAATCAACTTTGAGTGTCAATCAACAGAAATGAAGTTCAACTAACTACTAAGTTACTCGTAGTCGTAAGCTTACCTGCGCCACTCTCTCAAAGCAGCGCCTTCCTCGGGCTCCATCTCTGCAGGCGGTGGCAAGATCGGTCCATCTGATCCTCCAAACTCTTGGCTAAATCCCTTCCCGTTCTGCTCCGGTGAGAAAGCCGAGTATCCGCCATCGCTACCGTAGACCGGCGGTGAAGAAAGTGTATCCGGCATCGATTCAGAAACAAACACGTCATCTCCGCTACCGTAAGATTGATTGCTGAATATCGGAGGGGAATCAGGAACTGAGTCCTTGACCGAGTTGGCATCGAAGTTAGAGTACGACTCGAATCGCTGGGAAGCGAGGCGAGGGTCATAGCCTATGTAGCCATCGTCGTCGAAAGGACGAGACGACATCGTTTTAAAGGCTTCTCTCTCACCGGCCCTAACCGATCGCTTCGGTTCCGCCCTCTCTTTCTCTGAATTTGCTTCTTCGTGGCCTCTTGTAAAAATTAAAATTGCATCAGTCAACAGAATGGAATCTCAGATGATATAATACCGTGCATTCGAGTTGACGAAAGAGTTGCCAGATGGCGAACAACTGGATGGAACTTCATTTGAATGAATCATATGTTGCCACGTATTTAATTACTCTGGAGTCGAAAGCTTTGAATGTTTTTCTGGTTTGATAGAGCGCCACTATTTGCTTGACTTGTGTCCCCACGGGCCACTGTCTCGAATGTTCATCAAATGCGTGCCAAGCGGAGAAGCCTCTGCTACATGGTGCGATGCAGCGTGAGCTAATCCTTGGCTCCGAAGGCTCCTAATTCGCGCATCTTGGTTGACAGGAAGGATGAAAGAAGTGATGATGCAAAATTTATTAATTTAATATTTAAGTTATAAAATAAAAAAATAATTATGAATTTTAATAATTTAAATTAATAAAATTTTTATTTTCATCTTTTTTATTTTTTTTCTATCAAATAAAATCTTAATGAAACCCTTTGTATTATTTCATGTAATTGTTGTACTTAACAGTATAAACTCTCAGCCTCCCATTGATCCCAAAAGAAAACACCTATCATCTTTCCCTGTTGATTATCGAGATAGGCTTGAGTTTAAGTTATTCAATTAATGAGTAAAATCGAGTTTAACTACTTTAATCTTTAATTTTGAATGACTTATAAGATTATTTGAATTTTTTATTTTTAAAATATATTTAATATATTTAATAAATAATAAAAATATAATATTTAATATTTATATCTTTAATTTTATTAAATTTAATCTAATTAAATTTAACTATTAAAAATAAAATAAATTTAAATTAAATTAAATTTTAAATTTCAAAATTTTCAAAGTAAACGAAATTTAAACTTGACAATCAATTAATTTTACTTAATTCGTAACACTCTAATTCTATCTTATAAATATATTCATTGTATTCTTATAAAAGTTTAATTTAAACTTTTTAAATGTGTAAATTAAAATAAATTTACGTTTTATATGTATTGAACTATACATTACTTGTATCTTACACTTTTGAATGGTATGATCAAAGTTAGTGCTTATCTTAGAGATGAAGTGATTTTATGCTTTATAAATTGGTATCTATAAATTCTATATTTGATTTATTTTTATTTGTATATGCCTCTTTTTTTTTTTTTTGAAAATTACATATTTTGATATCTATAATTCTATATTTGATTTATTTTTATTTGTATATAACCTTTTATTTTAAAAAATTACATATGTATTGTACCCAAACCAAGTAATAAGCCTTCATTTTCTTAGATATAATAGTAAGTCTTAATTTTGATTCTTAAGATTGTATACAAAAATTGAGAAGTAAGAGATCTTCCAAACTTGATGACATATCAAATCTTTTTTGGAACAAAGAGATGACGCTAAGACATTAAAATTTATGATCTCAAACTCAAACTCTACTTCACATACTTAAGTCAAAATTATTTCTATATAAATGAGATAATCAAAGAAAGAAATCAAATAATATTCTAACATTAAAACCATAATCCTTAAATCAATAAATATGGTAAATGCAGAACATTTGTCATTCTTTTGATTTTTCTATAAAGTGAACATCTATGCTAGATAAGATATGATGCAAGATAAATGTAAAAAGTAGTTAGTGGCGAGTTGAACTCTTGATTTTCACCTCTAAAGCCTATGCAAGTTACCCGTTTCATCAAGTTTCAACAAGTCTTTGGTATGATGTTATAATCTCAATAAATTATGATTTATATATAATAATTACATCATCATATTTAGTAAGAATTTAGTGATATAAAACTATCAAAAGTAATTAAATTACTTAGACTACGGTTTAATATTTATCTAAAATAATAAAAAAATTATCATTGATGTAAAATAATATATAATAAAATTAATGATAGTTATTATTACACTGAAGTTATGTTCTAAGTTCTAACTAAATGGAGCTAAAATATTTGGAAAATTTTTTTAACGAATTTTAGTACTTAGAGTAGTACTGTAATATTTACTAGCATTTCAAATATGGCTAAACCACGGAGATCAACGGTGTAAACGCGATATCCAAAATCACAAGTCACATTGTATGCCACGTGTACAAGGCGGTCCCACCTTCGCTCTAAACACTTAGGAACTTAATCATCATGATTTTACTACATTCGCCTTTTCGCTGGCCAAAGGGAATACTAAGGGAGTGGACCGTACATCCAGGTATTTTCGCAATTTAATCTAAAGCCCATGCCTATTTAAACGAGGACATCTTTTCCCCTATAAATGCAGAAGCCCACCCCTTATTTTACAAAAAATCCGTAGGTTAGAATCAGGGAGGCAGGGAGAGAAAGCCCAGCAAGGAAAGGAGAGAGAGAGAGAGAGTGAGAGAAGGGAGAGGGAAAAAAACAAAGTTCACTTCACGGAATCCTCTTTCACCCTCAAATCTCCGCACATTTACTGTTTTACCCTCTATTTAAAATTTCTTTCTCTTTATTATCGAGTCAAAGTGGATTTTTTTAATGAGTCGTTTAGGGTTTAAATCGGTGGTCTATCATGGAAAGATTTGTTTGGGAGAACTGGACGCTATCCCTGTATCGGATACGAATTTCCAATTCCCAAACAACGAAATTCGAATCAACCACATCTCCCCCACCAGCGAACGATGTATTCCTCTTTCCATTCTCCATACGATTTCCTCATTTACCGTTCGTTGCAAGCTCGAATCCTCTTCTACAGTCGAACAACAGCATTTGATTCACCTCCACGCCTCTTGCTTCTACGAATTTAAGGTTTCCTTAAATTTCTCTCGTTTTCTACTCAATATTTTAATTAATTAATTAATTAATTTTTACTATTTTCTTTTCAGACGGCCGTGGTTTTGGTTGGAGATGAGGAGTTTCACTTGGTGGCAATGCCGAGTAAACAAAAGAAGTTCCCTTGCTTTTGGTGCTTTTCGGTTCCTAAAGGACTGTACAATTCCTGTTTAGGGATGCTTAATTTAAGGTGTCTCGCAATTGTTTTCGATCTTGACGAAACTCTAATTGTTGCCAACACAATGAAGTCGTTTGAGGATAGAATCGAAGCTCTTAGGGGTTGGATTGCGCGGGAGACTGATTCAATTCGTTTTTCGGGGATGTCAGCTGAATTAAGAAGGTATATGGATGACCGGTTGCTCTTGAAGCAGTACACGGAGAGTGATTGCGTCGTTGATAATGGAAAAGTATTTAAAGTTCAAATGGAAGAGGTTCCTCCTTTGTCTGATGGCCATGAGAAAGTTGTTCGGCCTGTGATTAGGTTGCAAGAGAGAAATATTGTCCTTACTCGTATCAATCCGGAGGTTAGAGAAACAATTCTTGACACGATGCATTTTGTTGATTTAGTTGTTTGTATATTGGTGGATTCCTGTTCGTTATATGTTCATATCTACAAAGATTGTTCATTGAAACATAAGATAACCATATTTCAACTTGATTTCATTGGTTGTTTTAGAAGTTTGGACAAAGAAGCGCTACCTCTGTGTGACATTTTTAATGATCAAAATAAACCCGGATTTATGTTGTAACTTAAGACTTAAGAGTGTCATATGGAATTTACTGATCTGATTATATTCCGTGATATGGGCATTATGATAAGTACTTAATGTAACACATTTCCACAGAGCATTAGATGAATAGATGGAATCTGTTTAGAATATGAAGCTGCGTATGTTTTCTCATTTATGAATGGTTATCTTTGTTCAGATTCGTGATACCAGTGTGCTTGTGAGGTTACGTCCTGCATGGGAGGAATTGAGAAGCTATTTGACTGCGAAAGGACGAAAACGCTTTGAAGTGTATGTTTGTACTATGGCTGAAAGAGATTATGCATTAGAGATGTGGAGGCTTCTTGATCCAGAGGCACACCTGATAGGTTCAAAGCAACTACTGGACCGAGTTGTTTGTGTCAAATCTGGCAAGTCTATAACAATTTTAAATCTCTTCTTTTGTACTTGGGTCTTGATGCCTTATCTTTCTGAAGATGAAACTTCAGAAAGTAATTCTGCTATTTTGTTGAATCTAAGCTGCTGATTCTTAATTTTCTATTAGCATATTTGAAAACTGATGGTTCAAGCAATGAGCCTGTAGTGGTTGGTTGTCCCCCTTTCGTTCCAGTACTCCACCTTGCCATCTACCTTAGCAAAATTGTAATGTCCTTTTGTTTTTTTTTTTTTTTTAATGATTTTAGCAGGTTTCAGGAAATCTTTGCTAAATGTGTTCCAAGATGGCAAGTGTCATCCACAGATGGCCATGGTCATTGATGACCGTTCAAAGGTCTGGGAGGATAAGGATCAACCTCGAGTTCATGTAGTTCCTCCGTTTGCTCCATATTATGCTCCTCAGGCAGAGGTACAAGTTATGCCTGTTTGTAAGCCAACTTATTGAGATGTGGTTTTCTTTTTCTAATTTTTTGGGCAAATTTTGTCCCCCTTTATTAGACAGCAAATGCAGTCCCAGTCCTCTGCGTAGCAAGAAATGTTGCATGCAATGTTAGGGGTTTGTTTTTCAAGTAAGCCGTTAATTTTGTGTGGTCAAATCTTTGTAGATGGCTATCCATCCTCATCATCCTCTCATGTTTGCGTTTCTAACTTCTGATGGTACCTTTTATGCAGAGAGTTTGATGAGAATGTATTGCAGAAAATATCTGAAGTTTTTTACGAAGATGAGGTGGTAAATCTGCCTCTTGCCCCTGATGTGAGTAGCTATTTGATGTCAGAGGTAACTAATTTGCAGGATGCTGGTTTTGCTCCAAATGGGAACAGTGGTGCTCCTATCAGTGAAGGAATGAATGGAGTTGAAGTTGAGCAGAGAATGAACCAATTAGTAAGTTTTGGGTAATTACATGGTGAATGAATATAAATTTTTCTCGGACCTTGGTCAGTTAGGATGAAATTGTTATTGAACACATGCTCTAGAAAAGGTGATAAACTATATATGTGTGTATGTTATGTCGCAATTTGTCATCCTTCTGGATAAGGTCAATCTTTTTGGTTGCTTCTATTGATGTGCATGTGTCCTTTTGGAATTTTTATTATTTTTGAATTATGTGTTTTCCTTAATTTCATTATTGTAATAATATCTATAGTTTATTCAGGAGGAGAAGCATGTTTTGGACTCTTACACTCATCCGGTAACAAATAACCCTGAGTTGAGGTTGGAAACCTCTCAGCCTCCTGTTAAAAATGATGTTGGTCCTGCATCGTCAATAGCACCATTGCCTTGTCAGGGTAGGTTTCCATTTTAATATATTTTATTTTGAATATTTGGCATGATATGCTGGGTTGGAGTGTATTCGACATTTTTTTTTTTAACTGCATCTTAGGACCTAATTTACTTGGAGCTGCTGGTCTGCTTTCAAATCCCATGTTGCTTGGAGCTTCTGTAAGAACAGATAACAGTAGTGATAGTGACTATGACATGAAGAGAAGAGCCCTTGGCACAAAACAGGGTTTAGACTTGAGGAATCAGGGCTTGATCCAACCTCCACTCCTAGCTAAATTACCAGTACAGACATCTTCATCATCTGTATTGCCTCAGGGAGGTTGGTTGGTGGAAGAAGACATCAATAAAGCACATCTAAATGATCAATCATCAGGCTCTGTGCAGGAATCTGATTCCACAAAATCTGATAAACTGCGAGGTTATGAGAATCCATTTTCTCATACTGCTTCAAGTTCTGTTTCCACTGCTTTACAGACACATGCATCCCAAGTGAAGGTTGAAGAGGTTTGTTCAATATTCCTTTAGATTTGTCGCATATAACCTGTGTGCATCCTAAGTGATATCTTGTTTTATCTTGTGTTCTTCAGGCATGTACTGGAGTTGATACACCAAAACAGAATGTTCTGCCTGCAACTCATGTTTCAGGTATGTGAAGCTATTACTCTTAGTCCATCTCTTTTGTGTCAGGCAGTTGTTGCATGATATTGATATGCTATTGAAAGCAGGCTTGTGGTCTTGTGAATCTATTACTTGGTCAAGTAGTTTGAATATTGAATAATCAGAACTGATATGCATAAGTTATGGAGTATAGACACGTACAAATGAAAAAAATAAAGGCACATGCTGAAGAAATCTCTAGAATAAAACTATTTTATTTTCAATGTTTTTCTTATTACAATACTAGAATTGCATGAAAATATAAAGGCTAAAGACTGAATTTTCTCAGTCTTAAAACCAAAGATTTTCATGCATTAAAACAGCTAATCAAATGAGTAATTTACTCTCTATACATAATAGGAAAATATCTAATGGATTTGGTGTGATTACCCAAATCACTCTTTATTCTAAAAATAAGATACTTAACTAAAATAGGTAAAGTCAATCAATCAAGTAATAATGAAGATTAGATTTCCACACCCCCCTTCAAGGTGGGTGGTAGATGTCAATCATACCCAGCTTGGACTTCAGATTCTCAAAGTTGTTTCGAGAAAGAGCTTTGGTAGGTTTGCAGATCGGAGGCATGTGGGAGTATAAACTAATCTAACAATTCCTTCCTCTATCTTCTATTTGATGAAGTGATAATCAATCTCCACACGTTTAGTCCTATCATGATGAACGGGATTCTTTGCTATACTTATGGCAACTTTGTTGTCATAGAATATCTTCCTGGATTCTTTTGCAAAAACTTTTAACTCCCTTAGCAACCGAAAACTGATGTCTGGTCTTGTATGAGAGAGGTAGATGAGTTTCCCTACAAGTCTTTGATATCTGCCCTTATCTGTTGGTGGACTTCCTTCTTCCATTCCTACCTTATTCATTGTGTCTATAGGGGTGTAAGCAGGTTTGCATCCAAGTATTCCGGTTTCCTTTAGGAAGTCTAGGACATACTTATGTTGTGAAATAGAGATGCCATTCCTTGTGCAAACCTCCCTGCCAAAAAAATATTTTAGGTGTCCCAAATCCTTTATTTCAAATTCTTTGGCTACGAGGTTCTTTAGGTTGCTAATTTCTTCCACTTAGTCTCTGGTAAGAATAATGTCATTGACATAGGCAATAAGAATGGCTGTTTTTCCTTTAGGTGAATGTTTGACAAACATGGTGTGATCGGTCTGGCATTGTGAAAAATCATACTTCTTTACCATTTTTGTTAGTCTATCAAACCATGCACGTGCGGATTGTTTGAGACCATTTAAAGACTTTTGAAGTTTACATATCTTTGCAAAATTGCCCTGGTTTTTGAATCTTGGAGGGATTTCCATGTAAACTTCTTCTTCTAGGTCGCCATTAAGAAATGCATTTTTGACATCTTGTTGGTGGGGTGGCCAATCTAGATTTGCTGCCAATGATAATATACCCAACACCATAAGATTGAGTAAATCCTTTTGCAACAAGGCGAGCTTTGAATCTGGTAATACTTCCCTTTGCATTGTGCTTGACAGTAAAATTCCATTTGCACCCAACTAGATTTTTCCCTTTGGGTAATTCTTAAATCTCCCATTTTTTGTTCTTTTCTAGGGCACTGATTTCTTTCAAAACAGCTGTCTTCCATTTTGGTTGTACGAGTGCTTCATGAATATTATTAGGAATCTGCATATTGTTTAGTGTGGTAACAAAAGCCTGATAACTAGGTGATAAACCTTCATAAGAAACTACATTACGGATTGGGTGTTGAGTACATGATCTCACATCTTTCTTTAAAGCAATCGGTGGATCAAGTTCATCAAAAGATTCAATTGAATCAGAGTCGGTAAGAGTGTTACCTATGTTGCTTTCAAGTATTTTTGGAATCGGTTCAGATTCTTGGTTTTGCTTTGAAGGTGTACATTCTCCTAGATCTTTTTGAGTTTAACGTGTTCTTGAATAGACAATCAATTTTTTGTTTTTTTTTTTGTGTGGACTTTGGGCTTGGAGGATCTGGTTGGATGTTTTGGACTTGAAAGAGAGTTGGAAAAGTGTTTGGTGGTTCGGTAATAGGATTTTCCCAAAGTTGATATTCTCGTGTGATTGGATTCTCCCCCTGAATGGTAGTTTTGGGAAAGTAAGGTTGATTTTCAAAAAAGGTAATATTCATGGAATGATAGAATTTCTTTGTTACTAGTGAGTAATACTTGTATCTTTTTTAATTTGGGGAGTGTTCGAGAAATATGCATTTGATGGATTTGGGATCTAATTTGCTTTGGTTTTGTTGGTTGGTAAGAACAAATGCAATGCATCTAAGCACTTTAATGGGAATAGACAAGATGATTAGAAGGTGAGGATATGAACTAAGAAGAGATTGGCAAGGGGTTTGAAATTTCAGGATTCGAGAAGGCATTCTGTTTATAAGATATGTAGCGGTAAGAAGAACTTGACCGCAAAAATACTTAGGTACATGGGCAGTCATCATGAGGGATCTCGCAACTTCCAACAAATGTCGATTCTGTCTTTCAGCAACACCATTCTGCTGAGGAGTATCGACACATGAGCTTTGATGAATTATACCATGCTTTATTAGATATGATCCAAGGATTAAATTGTAGTATTCTCTCTCATTGTCGGTTCTCAACACTTGGATTTTGATTTTGAATTGAGTTTGGATCATATTGTTGAAGTTTTGGAATAGCTGGCCTACTTCTAATTTTTTTTTTCATAAGGAATACCCAAGTAACCTTGGTGTGATCATCAATAAATGTGACAAACCATTTAGAACCAGTAATGTTATTTACTCTGGAGGGACATCAAATGTCACTGTGTATCATTGAAAAAGGATGGGATGATTTGTAAGGCTAATTAGGATATGTGGTACGGGTATGTTTAGATAGTTGGCAGACTTTACACTGAAAGTTGTTAGGATTTTTATTGAATAATGAAGGAAACAACCTTTCGAGGTACAAAAAGTTTGGATGACCTAACCGATAGTGCCACAAGATGATAGTATTATTGTTATTATTATTAGAGGATGAAGGCATAAAAGAGGTCTTCTGATATTGTCTTTTAGAATCATTAGCTTTTAGGATATAGAGTCCTGCAGACATCTTAGTATTGCCAATCATCTTCCTTGAGTCCAAATCCTGAAATTAACACATATTTGGAAGACATTTAGTAACACACTTAAGGTCTCTTGAAAGTTGGCTTGTAGACAGTAGTAGCAACTTAGATTTGGGACAAACAAAACTGAATCAAGTATTACCTCTTTGGAAATAATAATAGAACCTGTATCGGCCACTTTTGAAAGCGACCCATCAGCAATTCGAACTGTGAAGTTTTCATAATATGGGTTGTATTTATTGAATACAGATGCATCCCCAGTCATATGGTCTGAAGCTTCTGAACCCACAATCCATGAATTTGATTTCTCTAGTTTTACACTCAAAATGCTTAAAAAATTACCTTTTTGTGCTAAAGAACCTGTTCCAATAATGCTAGCTCTGGGGTTAGAGGTAGCCTCTAAGGCTAGGCTCTCCCTTTTGTTGGCCATGCTGGACTTTGAGTGAAAATTTTCAAAGGTTTAGATTGTGCTTTGATACCATGAAGAAATCTCTAAAATAAAAGTATTTTATTTTTCTATATTTTTCTTATTACAATACTAGAATTGCATGAAAATATATAGGCTAAAGACTGAATATTCTCAGCCTTAAAACCCAAGATTTTCATGCATTAAAATAGCTAATCAAATGCGTAATTTACTCTCTACACATAATAGGAAAATATCTAATGGATTTGGTGTAATTACCCAAATCATTCCTTATTCTAAAAATAAGAAACTTAACTAAAATAAATAAAGTCAATCAATCAACTAATAATGAAGATTAGATTTTCACATGTTAAGCATTCAACCTAAAACCAATTGGAGGTAAGTGGAGGGGCTCAACTTGAATATAAGACTACGGGAATTTGGATTTTTATTAGATGTGGGATAACCCACGTTAATAGGCCCCTATCACTTGTAGGCGAAGATGGAAGAAGCTTACTATGTGACAGAATAGGAAAGGGCAACAAAAGGAAATTCTGGCTTTGATACCATCTTAAGCATTAAACTTAAAACCAATTGGCTTTAAGTGGAGGGGCCCAATCTGAATATAAGACTACAGAAAATTAGATTTATTAGATGTGGGATAACCCACTTTAACACATACAAATGAAAACTAATATGGAATGGAAAAGTTGAATTGGCCTTTTTTGGATCGTTACATTAATTTAGATACTGTGGGAGAAGAACATGGTTCCAAGATTTGGAATGCACATGCATTGTTATTATTATATGGAGTAAAGACTGTTTTAGAGGACTGGTTACTAACTTCAATAAATGATTGTTTGAATTCTCTTGCAGAGATTGGTGGAACTCAGAATCATGTGGCTTCTATTAGAAAAGAATTGCAGTCTGAAGGTGAAAAATTGAATCTTCTACCGTCGCATTTGTCAATAGGTGTTCTACAAGAAATTGGACGAAGATGTGGTTCAAAGGTACCATTACTTTAGGTGCAAGTTTATTGATACTTAACTTGATTGCCTTGCTTAATCAATTTAGTGTTTTTTAAATTTGTACTCTACAGGTTGAGTTCAGGTCTGTGGTAAGCACCAGTAAGGATTTGCAATTTTCTGTTGAGGTCAGTGAAAGCTGTATTTCCTTGCTATGGATTTCTTCTGGATTCATCTGAGTTTTCAACTGTGTTTGTGTCTTCTTATATTGTGAAAATGCTTTGTTTGTTTTTTGGGGGTATTGACATGTATTTCTCCCTGAAGCTGGCTTGCACGAATGCTCTTTGTTCTCTCATTTCCTTTTCTCTCTCTGATTGTAGTTTGTGAATTTGTTTTATGTCTTTCGAGAAACCAGCTCATCTTGCTGGCTTATTTTATTTAGGTTTTATTCACCGGTGAGAAGATTGGTGTTGGAATGGGCAAGACAAGGAGGGATGCTCAGCAGCAAGCTGCTGAGCTTGCTCTTCATAATTTAGCAGGTGAGTGTATTCCTGGTTATTTTCGTTGCTGTTCTTGTTATTATAGGAGTTACTTTGTTTCAAGACTGGAAGCATGCACCTTGGTTTGGATATGATTGGTCTGAACATGAATGACTAGAATATGGTCGTTGGGCTTTGAGAGGATTCATTTTTTAACTTTTTCAAATGTCCAATGAGTCGTTTCTCCATAATATTAGAGTTTTAGCTGCGATGAAAGGAGTTGAAAATTTTTAGTTCTTTTTGGAGCTTTTTAGGGCTGTGGATATACATATATACATGCCTCATACATTGGTGAATAATATGCTTTTGGTATAATAGGGGTGCATCATTAGATTATAAAGATCTTATCTCTTCTTCTGGTTGTTTGTGTTTTCCTCGACCATGAATCAAGCAAAGGTGCAGGAACTGACTATTTTTATACATGATATCTTAGAAAAATATGTAGCATACATAGCACCTCATTCAGGAGCGGTGGATAGAGATTTCAATAAGCTTTCTCTTGGAACTGAAAATGGATTTCTTTGGGATGTGAATACGACATCAAATGAAGCTCTAAGAGAAGATGGTTTACCTAAAGATAATACTTCTGAGGTGGGGATTCCTGATGATGCTTTCGGTAATTGATTTGATTTCTTTGTTAAAAAAAAAGGTGATGCTTGGATAAAGGGTATCTGGGCAAGAAATTTCCAGATTTGAGGTAGTGGTTATCTGGAGAGAAGCCACACCTCTTTGGATTTTGCATTGCACCACGATGTGAGAGCTAAAACACTGAAAGGAGAGTGGGCTGGCTTCATGTCTGCTACTGCTGCCTTAACTGGCTCAATCTATCCTTTTAAGAGGTAAGGACTTGGTGTCAGTCCTTAGTTTCTACCCATTATCCAAGTATTCACAATCAATTCTTTCAGTGATTTATTCCCTCTCTTAAAAGTTGATATCCTGGACATAGTTTTGCTAAAAGTGAATGCTATCTTCTGTTTTTTAGGTCACCTGGTAATGAATTGTTATGAAAATCCTGTTAGTGAGTTTGTCAAGCCAAATGAGTTGATTTATGTTTTATGTACTTGTGTGGAGAATGTTTATTTCATTTCTGATTCTGCTTGGGGCAGGATTGGAGGACTAAGTTTTGTCACACTTGAAATCAGGTTTTAAAATGGTGTCTTAATAATTATTATTGTTTTCCTGAAAGAGCAGGAACCATTGCATTTAATATTTTGACTGGCATAGATTAACCAGTTGTTTAATTGATGAATATATTTCAGGTTGCTGAAGTTGAACCTGGGAGTAATTCGTCCAGTCTAGTAAATCAACCAGTGCAAAAGCGTGCCAATTCACCAAGGTAACATAACAAGGGGTTGAGGTTAAGGGGCTTAGAAAGTGGGACATAGTATCTTCTTTTGTCTCTCTTATTTTTGAAGGATGTATTTAGGCCCTTTCCCTTGAAATTTTATGGAAAGTAGGATTTGCTGACAGAGTCATGAGTGCTATATTTGAGTACTGTCAAGGGGCATGTACTTCCCATATGCCATCTTACTTGTAGAACCTTCTTTTTTTTTTTTGGGTGTTTTTGTTCATACCTCATGGTTTGCATGGCTTTTACATCGTAGCCCATAGTATATGCATTCGGTGTTCCTTTTTTTTTTTTTTTTTTTTTTTTTTTCCTGGAGCAATGTTTTCTGGTATTGGACAAACTTATTTGCTTTTTTTATATACGGTTAAAACTGCTATTGTAAGCTTCATCAGACTGTGACTCGGTATTATTGTGGAAACTTACCTTGTTTCTCACCTATCAATTGCCAACTCGGACTCACTTTTGAGTGGAACATATCTAAATCTTGAATGGGCTGTCTTTTCATATCTTACTAGTTTCTACTAGCATCAAAGGATGGAAATTGTTTTTGAGCCTTGATTCTTTAAGAAAATGGAGGTTTTACTTCCTCATTTTTGTTATTTCTATTTGCAGATTGTCTGAATCTATGCCAAGCAAACGTCCAAAGGATGAAGTTCTGCGTCGATTACGAAGTCTATCATCCTCACCGGCAACCCAAAAATGAGCATCCTGTTCCATGAAGAGCCATGAGATGATTTTGAGGCAAAACAAATTTAGCATAGCAGATTTACACATTCCAACCTTTGCGAGGTTGGAGTCATTAAGTAATGCTGAGCTGAATAGATCTGTTCTTAAGTTTTTTGTTTTTGTTTTTTTTTTGCCCTGTCATTTACTGCTTTGTGTATGATCAAAGTTGAAGCTTGTCCTCTTGTAATAGGGGGTCATCTATGATCAACACAAGTTTCTTCACCTGATCCAACGATTAAAATTTCCCTCTTGCCACAATCATCCAATCGTTCATCTCTGTCTTGCAATAGAATGTGCAAATATATTTGGCACTAGCAGACGTGATGAATTCTATTTTATACCATTGTTAAGAAGAAAATTAAAATTTATCATGGAACTAGCGTTTCTCATTCTTGCATAACATTTATGCAGAACAATCCAAAAACATATTTCAATTCTTTGTGATTAGTAGTAAGTTTTAAAAAAAATCAAAACATTTGCATAAAAATAACAATCTAGTAACATAATTGTGATAATTATGACCTATTCATCAGTTGATGGTTAATCAAATTTAGGCTATAATTGACTGGAAAAAATTACGAGTTCTAATCACATGTCCAAACTCGGTTTTGAGGAAAATTGGTATAGCTAGGTATATGTATCGTCTCGTTTGTTTCGTGTTTTATATTGGCTTTGGCGATCCGTATTGGTTCTAATAGAATTGATTGGTTCGAATAGAATTGATTATTTTGGTTTGTATCGATTTGTATCAATTATTTTTATAGTACGATTTGTACTGATTGGCAGATGATATATTTTAAAAAATTTATTGATTTATTTTATTCTTTCAATAAATTTTTTAATATTTTATTCATCATCATTTTCAATTTTTTTTTATAGTTGTATATTTTATAAATAAAATATTAAATATAATATCAATAATTTTGCAACACATGAAAATGAAAAAGAAACAATACCATACCATGACAAAAATGATGTCCTCTGGTACAACTATTTTGGTTCTAATTGCATTTTATTGGAAGTTTGGAATTCGTAATTCCATTTTATCCATGCCTAATTGGGTACTGATATTATTCAAAGGCAAAATTATTGAAAGATAATTTGTTAATTTACAATGTATAATCTGCTAATTTCCAGTCATTGGTGAAAATATCATTTCGAAAACGAAGAAAACTATTATATTGAATTAATGCTACAATTTAGAAATAGAAAATTTGAATTATTGAATAAAAATTGCCATAAGAGGAAACGGCACTGCAAAATCTTCCCAACCAGTTCCGCCAAAACCCATCCGGAATAAACAATGGAGTTGTCAGATGATTGGAAATCTTATTTCCCAATTGCCAAATCCTTAGACCCTCCATTTCTCCTCTCTTCTTCTTCCTCGCTCGGTCCTCTTTTCTTCGTCCCAAACCCCAAAACCCTTTTCTCTTCTCCCTTTCCTTCCTCCTCGCCTTTCTTTCTCTCGATTCCCCTCCACTTCCACTTCTATGTCCCTTACTCTATTGCTTCCCTCTTCGGCCCCAATTCCTTCCATGATGACGACGCTTCTCCCTTTTATCACACAATCGTCTCCACCTTCTCCACTGCCCCGACCAAAACATTGCTCTTTTCTTCACAACTGTCTCCAACCATCATCCAATTGGCTTCTTTGTTTTTCACGTCCAAGACAACCATTTTAAGTTTCTGGGTGATCGGAACGGTGACGTTTTCATTTCTAACAACCACTTCAATCACAAAATATTGAGGATTTTAGTGAACCCAGTTGATGATTTGGAGGGCATTTCAGGTGATTCTGTTGTTGGGTATTTAATGGCTTGTCCTCTGTATGCTGTTCATTGGTATTCTTTTAGAATTGTTAAGTCTAGCAAAACCCCTGCCTTGGATTATTTAGGTTGTCAGTTATTCAAGAATTCCATCATTGTCTGTGCATGTTATAGTCTGCATTTCCCTGAAGAAAATATGGTTTTATTCGAGAATGTTGCATTGTTCTTTGTTTGGTTTAGAGTCTGATGTTAATTGTCAAAGACCCAATGGCTATATTAATGGGAGTAAATTGAGAGTTTTAAGGGATGAATTGAGTGGTTCAGAGAATTGTCAATGGTTGGATATTGAGTTTAGTTGGCATCCTAAGATTTTGATTGTTGCCTGATCAGATGCTGTCTTTTTAGTTGATTTTAGGCTTGATGTAATTTCTTTAGCTAAGGTTGAGATGTTGAGTCCATATGCTGTAGGAGAAGGGCATCAGTTCCTGGTATTTCTAGAGCAGGAGCTGATGGGTTTCAGTTTGTTTTGGTTTCCCATAGATTGTTAGTTCTTTGTGATGTGTGTAAGCCAATGATGCCATTGTTGCATTGGGCTCATAATCTTGATAATCCATGCTATATTGATGTATTGAGGTTATCGGAATTGAGATCACAATCAAGGGATGATATATATCAGTGGGCAACTGAATCAGGGTTTTGCATAATATTGGGGTCATTTTGGAATTGTGAGTTTGTTATGGACCTTCTTCGGTCAGTGAAGGATCCATTGCTATGGAATTTCAAAGTTTTGTAAACCCTTTATGGCATGGGATCTTCCTTCAGATCTCTTGTTGTCAAGCTGAGAGTGTCATTGTGGAAGTTGTCTTGTTAGGGAAGAATTTTCAAAGGGTGTGCTTCCTGACTAGATAGATTGGTAGCAGAAGAAAGATATTGTCTTGGGCTTTGGAATTTTGAACAGGGATCTGTCAGAGTTGGTGTGTGAGTCAGATGGATTTGGTGGGTTTACTTTGATTAGGCTAATGTCTTCATGAAAGATTGAAGCTCAACGATATTTTGGGATTTGGTGCAGAAATTAGAGGTAGCACATATAGAACCATCATTGATTTTTGAGGATAGCTTACTATACTCTTTGTGTGATGATGTGTATGAATTTCCTAAAATATTCAGGTATTTGAACCTTGACTATCTTTATGGGTATTTGAATGCCAGTCTTGCTAAACTTCTAGATTCCAAGATGAAGAAGCCCTTCAAGGGTCCTCTGGAGAAGGAGTCTTTTACTCTAGACTTTCATAAAATTTTGTGTGAGAAGTTGAAAGTCTGTGGTTTTGGTCAATTCAGGTCTTCTCCTACAGTTGCCATTGTTTTCAATGACATCAACTTGCCAACAAGTGTTTGTGAAGTTGCTTTGAGGCAAATGTGGGCAACCTTACATTTGGAACTTTTACTACTGGCTTTCTCTAACTAATCTGAGCTACTTGATGTGTCCTTTGATGACAAAACAATGCCATTGGAATTTTCAGTTGTTCCAAACCTACCTAATTTGCCTCCATAGTTCTTACCTATTAAGGGAGCCTTCATGCCGCAGCACTAAAGTGGTCATAAAAAGTGCGGTCTGATGATTTGCTCATGGTCCTGTTCTTCCATTTCCTGTTTTATTTGCACTTCATGAATTTTGTAATGGCTGTCTTGATTCAGAGAAAATGTGTGAATTTTCATCGGAGGAAGAACTTGGCCTTAGGTGCAATGAAGTAATATGTGTTGCTGCAGAAATGGTCGTATCAGATTCTAGTTTGCTTAACTATGATCAAATCTGTCTCTCTTGCTGATGATAGAGATGAGATGTGGGTTGACTCGCAAAGGCCAAAACTATCCCCTTTATATCATCCAGTTGAAGGTGACTCATCTAGCATTGGCCAACAACAGGGAAACCATATTTATAGAGATGAGAAATTTACCACCACAATTACCAAAGTGCATGAGAAAGAGGCTGATCCTAATGACACATTGGGTAATGTTGGGCTAGAACTATTTGATGATCTGTGTCCCATTGAGGTGAAGTTTAGTGTTCCTGTCATGAACTTTGGCTCACAGGAATTAGACTCGTACAAGATATTGAAAAGGCAGTTCTCGAAGTGGCAAGAACGTTTTAAACCATACCAGCAAATGTGCATGAAGAACAATATTAATTTCAAAAGAGGGCATGATATGCTGTGGTGGAGTGAGTTTCATCTTTTACTTTTAACTATAACTTAGAACATAGTTTGCTTTCCCTCCTTATTTGGCTTAGAGTTGTTGTAAGATGAGATAACAGTAACTGTGATAGTGATTAGAACATAGAGAGCAGAGTCCTTGACACAAAGTAGGCTTTCGATTCATTTTCCTTGTGAAAATATGGCCTTTTTAGTTGGTTATTTTTGTCGATTTATTCCTTGTTTGTTGGATGTTTGAAAGCAGAGCTTGTTCTAAGATATTGTAAACGGTCAATTTAGTTTGTAAATATCACATTATCAATGATCAAAACTAGTTTCTTCCCCTGATGCACCGATCAAGTGCCCGCAAATTTAGCATCTCTATATTTTAATGTGGTTTCTGGTGCATGCATGATTATTAAAGGATCTCACATCATGTTGCTTGTGTCAAACAAATTGGCAAGTATATTGAACTGATATGTCGAATCAGCATAGAACGTAAGGAAGAAACGAAACAGAAAAAAAAAAAAAAATCAGAAAGGAATCGCCTAACATAGCATCTCTCATTCTCCATCAATATCTAAACAGAATCGTAGAAGTCAGTCCAAATCGGTGTCGCACAACTCTTTTTCGTTTGGCAGGCAGCAATATTCTTCTGAAATTAGCTGAGAAACGAATGGCCTTTGTTGCAATGTAGGAACATTTTAAATTTGTAATAAATGAGGATCTTGTTGCAAAATATGAATCCAGCCATATAGACTCATTATTAAGCCATAACTTCGACTGATTTTTTAATGGAATTTAGCATCGGGCCTTGTGAGCAAGTCGCATAGTGCTAACTTTGAACTGATCCTATTAACTCGGTTTACGTTGGGCTACTTCTCATCCTGTTGCAGGCGTAAAATTTCGAGTCTGCCAATGGACTAATTGTTATGCTATGATAAAAATGGCGCATTTGATTGAATTGAATTATATATGAAGGATGATACAACGAAGAAAAAAAAAAACATTCCAACAACTAATGATACTGAAAAAGGGTTATTAAAGGAATTCCTAGTAACTTTTTTCTTGAAACCGGACAGTTGTAAGAATACTATACTATGAAACAACAATTTTTACAAAGATTTTAAGAGGTTTAAAGATAGTGGCAATGCTTTGGGTGTATACAACATGGGAAGCAGGTTAGGTTATTGGAAAGCCTTCACTGAAGCCAGTCGAACCCAGAATCGGTTAGCAGACCCTAGCTTTGGGTCTGTTATTATGGGCTACCGAAAGATACTGGTTGGTCTGATGCAATTTGGGCTTTGAGCCTAGTTCTAGGATCACTGTAATAGCATGGGAGTGGAGATCATCTTTACTCCAACACATTCGAAGAAATTTCCACCGCCATAATCGGCGTTGACTAGAATATCGTTGTACGGTTGTAGACTTTGAGAGAGAGCAAACTTGGGCTTCTAACTCGGTCTTAAGTCATAGAAAGCTGCGTAGTTTGTTGGTACCTGAATATCCAAATCCATCAGAATAGACTTTTTAGGGGGTTTGGTCTCCCTGTGCCATAAACCAACGGAACTTGTCATTATAATCTAGGATCTATTGACAATAGATTGGAGTAGGATGGTCCTCCACAATTTCGTCCATGTTTTTAATTTTTTTTACACATTATTTAGCAACTATATAGGCCTCCCTTTTGAAGAGCATGGGTTTGATATTGATGCAATTTATTCACGACGGTTAACTTAAAGATTTGTTTTCTACTTAAAAAAGAAGAAATTGAAGCCTGCAATATGTGTACACTTCTGATTCGGGTACTTGAGGATCCAAAAATTTGACCATAGGATAAATTTTTATTGTTAAATTCTTGGTGTCATAGTCGTTGACATAGCACTCCTATTCTTCCTTTAATGTCTAAATCTCATTATTACTCAAGTTGAGGTCCAAATCCTTAGCCTAATGTTTTTCTATTCTTGACAACTTTCGATGTAGTCATATATACAATACTTAAAACGTATAATTAAATCCCCAATAGTCATTGAATTTTATTCTCTCCACATTGTCTATCATTTCTTATCATACATTGGTTGATATTGACTTGTGTACTGAATAAACTGTATTATTTGCAACTTGCGGGAGAAAAATGGATTAGAACCTTTTTTCTTTTCTCTTTTATTAATTTTTTTTATGACAGTGGCTGGTAAGATTGTCAATACGGAGATAAGAACGTGCAACTTCTGTGGTCTGACAAATGTTCTATAAATAATGGCGATGGCTTGTCCTTCAATATACAGCCATCCTTTTATAGCAATCTGATTTTCCATACTCAAGCGAGTAGTTTTTTTTTTTTTTTTTTTTAAATTTTCGCCAATTATCCAGTGACTCCTTCTAAACCAATCATGTTGCTGTTGTTTTCACTTTTATACAAGAAACCAGTTTCAAATTTCTTATTGCTGTTCAATACATTGCTTTTGTCATGGATCATCACTTGGCTGCATTCACATTCTCCTGTAGTTGCAGCTACCATTTTGAATGGAAATGAGACAGACAGGGTAGCTTTATTCGCCATCAAAGCTCAAGTAACTCATGATCCACTTGGGTTAACAAGCTCATGGAATGATTCTCTCCATTTCTGCAACTGGACTGGAGTCATTTGCGATCAACAGCGTCAGAGAGTAATCACCTTGAACCTTGGCCATTATAACTTGGTAGGTTCTCTCTCTGCTTATGTAGGAAACCTCACTTTTCTTAGAGGTATCAGCCTTGAACTGAACCACTTTCATGGTGAAATTCCGCCAGAAGTTGGCCGCCTAAGTAGGCTCAGATACTTGAATTTGTCTAACAACTCCTTTTCAGGAGAGATCCCAGCCAATCTATCTGGCTGTTCTAACCTCATTTGGCTTCGTTTGGGGTTCAACAAGTTGATTGGAAAGATACCATATCAGCTTGGGTCATTGCAGAAGCTTGAGAGAGTTCAGCTCCACTACAACAATCTTAGTGGACCAATACCAGCTTCGTTAGGCAACCTTTCTTCTGTTAGGTCTCTGTCCTTTGCAGTTAACAGCTTGGAGGGAAGCATACCAGATTCCCTGGGACAGTTAAAGACATTAAATTTTCTTGGATTTGGCGTGAATCAGTTAACTGGTGTTGTTCCTCCCTCAATATACAACCTATCATCTATAACCACATTTACTTTGCCATACAATCAACTCCATGGAACTCTGCCATCAAACTTGGGCTTCACTCTTCCTAATTTGAGCATCCTGAATATTGGTCACAATCTATTTACTGGAGCCCTTCCAGCATCTTTATCCAATGCTTCAAATCTCATCGAGTTTGATATCAATGGGAGCAATTTCACTGGGAAGGTTAATATTGATTTTGGAGGCTTACCAGGTCTTTGGTGGCTGGTTCTTGCTTCTAATCCCTTAGGGAGAGAAGAAGCTGATGATCCAGATTTCTTGAATTCTTTGACTAAATGTAGAAATTTGCAGATATTGGATCTAAGTTATGACCAGTTTGGTGGGGTTATTCCTAATTCTATTGGTAATCTCTCAACTGAACTTGTCCGATTGAGATTGGGAGGGAATCGGTTATGGGGAAGTATCCCTACCGGGATCAAGAACCTAGTTAACTTGACTGAGCTAACAATGCAGAAAAATAACTTGACAGGCAACGTTCCCACAGTCATCGGCAACCTCACGCTGCTACGGCTGCTTGATTTATCTGAAAATCAGTTTTCAGGGAATATTCCATCATCCATAGCCAACATACCCAAGTTATACAAGCTTCATCTGCAAAAGAACAAATTTACTGGGAGCATTCCTTCCAGTTTTGAAAATCTTAATTCCTTGCAAGACCTGGATCTTTCCCAAAATTGCCTTAATGGAACTATACCCAAGAATGTTATAGGCCTTTCTTCTCTAACAATATCCTTGAACCTAGCTCAAAATCAACTAATTGGTACGTTGCCTTCTGAAGTGAGCAATCTAAAAAATCTTGGTTACTTGGATGTTTCAGACAATCATTTGTCTGGAGAAATTCCTAGTGGACTAGGCAGTTGTGTAACCTTGGAACACCTCTACATGGAGGGTAATTTGTTTGAAGGAACCATTCCAAATTCTTTTAGATCCCTGAGAGGACTGCAGAACTTGGATCTTTCAAGGAACAACTTATCAGGCCAAATTCCTGAATATCTTCAGCACTTTTCCCTTGTGACTTTAAATTTTTCTTTTAATGAGTTTGAGGGCGCTGTGCCAACCACTGGTGTTTTCAAAAATGCAACTGCATTTTCTTTTGTGGGAAATAAGAAGCTTTGTGGAGGTATACCAGAATTGAAGTTGTCACCATGCAGAAATAGTAACTCAAAGAAAGGAAAAATGTCTCAAAGACTCGAGTTTATTATTGGATTACTCTTTGGACTGCTGGGGCTCGTGTTAATCATGTCTCTTCTAATTGTTAATCGATTAAGAAGGGTGAAAAGAGAGCCTGCAGTACCTCTATCGATCGAGAAGGATTTGCTTCTAAAAGTCACCTATGCGAGTCTCCTTAAAGCTACTGATGGATTTTCTTCCGAAAATTTAATTGGCACAGGCAGCTTTGGCTCTGTTTACAGAGGAATTCTTGATCAAAACGAAACCGTTGTTGCAGTGAAAGTACTCTATTTACATCAAACAGGAGCTTTAAAGAGCTTCATGGCTGAATGTGAAACTTTAAGCAATGCTCGGCACCGCAATCTTGTAAAGCTATTAACTGCTTGCTCAAGTGTTGATTTTCAAGGAAATGAATTCAAGGCTCTGGTCTATGAGTTCATGCCTAATGGGAGTTTGGAGAGTTGGTTGCATCCATTTCCAAATGCAGGTGGAAATGGTGTGGAAGATGATCTGAGGATTTTAAGTCACCTCCAAAGAGTAAACATTGCCATTGATGTTGCCTCTGCTCTAGAGTATCTCCACCACCATTGCCAAACCCCAATTGTTCACCGTGATTTAAAGCCCAGTAACATCCTACTTGACAACGACATGACTGCTCATGTCAGTGATTTCGGGTTAGCAAATTTCATTTTAGAAGCCACCGAAAGGTCTCATCCGAACCAAAGCAGTTCAGCTGGACTGAAGGGAACTATCGGTTATGCTGCACCAGGTACCCTTCATTTCCCTTTTCTACCGTAAAATTGAAAAAAAATTATTTTTTTACACAAATAATATTACACCAAAATTCGAAGTTGGATCTTTCAATCTAAATTGACAAAATATAATTTTTGTTTCTCAGATGAGATTAGATCATATGAAGCAATAGAATATAATATATTCTTGTAAACCAATTTTTTTTTTTGTCTTTTACATGCCTATCTGTCTAATTGCCAGAGGTGCCATATATTTGAGTTTTGTAGAGTACGGTATGGGAGGTAAGGTTTCAACATATGGTGATATATACAGCTATGGGATACTCTTGTTAGAGATGTTTACTGGGAAGAGGCCTACTGATGAAATGTTTAAAGATGGACTGGATCTCCATAATTTCGTTAAGACAGCATTGCCTGAACGAATATCAGAAGTTGTAGATCCATTATTTGTTGCAGGAGGGGGAGGGAAAGAAGAAGAAGAAATAACAAATGAAGACATTTATATCCTAGCAGACATCAAAAAGGACCAACTGCAAGATAGCTTGACAGAAATACTCAGAATAGGAGTTGCTTGTTCGGTGGAATCACCTAGAGAGCGAATGAAACTTAGTGATGTTCTCAAAGAATTGCAGCTAGTCAGACGTCTTCTTCTTGGATCCACGGTTAAATAAGATCATGAAATAGAATTTGGAATTGAACCTCTTCTTTGAAACGTCTGAGACTGTTTTGTTCTGTTGCTAGAGTCTGGGATTTTGTATATGAAATTTGAAGCCATAGACTCAGTTCCTGTTCCTAATTGCCCCATATGCAAAATTAAACTCACTCGAGAACACATAATTATATAATACTTCTGGACTATAAGAAAACACAAAAGTTAATAGTAATAATTAGCAACATTGTCTGCGCGTTGATGCTTGCTAAAATTTTTTATTTGTAACTAATAATGTTTACGATGAATTTATAATTTCGTTTATAATTTTTTGAAAGAGTAATGCTAAATGAAAATTTATTAATTAATTTATATATAATATATGCATTTCATTTTTATAACTTATATAATAAATCAAAACTATATCTGTTTTTTTAAATTTATCTTTATAAATATAATTAAAAATATTAAAATAAACGATTAAAAAACTAAAAAAAAAATAAAAAAAACCCAAGAAAAGAAACAAAAGTAAATAGAGCCAAATAAACGTGAATAATTTTACTTAAAAATGATAATGAGTTGAGTAAGGATGGATTATCTCAATTTCAACATGACATTGGGTTATTATTTAAGATAAACTCCATATACATTCTGTGGGATTCGCGTTTTTCACATTCATCTTTTGAAATTTTTTTTTTTCACTTATAATCTTATGATTAACACCGTTACCAGAAAAGCTTACGGTGATTAGCGCATGTTTTGCACATGCTCAAGTTAAATAACTTGAAATTTAAATTATACCCATGTTTTAACTATTCATTAATTTTAATTTTTTTTTTTCACGTTTTCTTTTTCTCTCTCTTACTAACCCATTCAATCAATTAACTTCTCTCATTTTCTGTATCACCCATTCACCCAATCCTTTAATCGTTCAATCCTTCAATCTCTTGTCAGCCCACATAATCCTTCAATTATAATTTTGAAGCCAACCCAAATCAGAGCTACACAAATTTTTTTTTGAAGGCACCGTCTTAATGACCCAAGGGTAAGATTCTTTTAATTTGGGAGGTTGAGAATTTGGGTTTTAAATCTGGGTTTCTTGATATTTGTGATGAAATTAGGTTTTATTTCTTTGTTTTAATGATTCTCGATGAAGGATTTTTGGATTTGGATTTTATTAGATTTTATGATAGAAGTTAGGATTTTTTTTTTTTATGATTTGGGTTTGTTTAGTTTTGTGATGATATAATTTGAGTTTCTTTAAATTTAAGGTAAATTTAAGGTATTTATATCTGAATATTTTAAACTTGTGAAGATTAGAAGTAGGATTTTATGTGGGAACGAAAAGAGGAGTTTTTTTTGGAGAATTCTTCATGGGTGATGAAACATTTGATACAATGAACCTTGATTTGAATTTGGATCATGCTCATGAGATAGGCTAGAATTAATGTTGAAAGAAAGTGTGAATTGAGATGATTGGATTGATAACCCATTTGATAGGATTAGAGAAGCTTTTAGGTGTAGATGGTGAAGATGGTAGCAGCAAGCAGGTTCAAATCCCTACTACAACTTCCAACCCTTTGTGGAATCATGTTGAGCTTTGGTTTCCTTTTAAGCATTTAAAAATTTTTTTTTTCTATGGTATGGGTGAATTTTGAAATTTTGAGTTAACAGTAAAGGTGTTAATGTCTTTCTCTTAACTATTTAATATTGTAAGTCTTTCTATGATGAAAGTCAATCTCAAGGGTATAAATGAGAAAAAAAAAATCGTCAAGTGAAATGGAGGCCTTTTAAATACATCACAAAATTTTTTTTATATATTTTAAAAAATTTCTTCTAAAAATACCCATATAGCAAATATAAATTTTAATCTTTAATAAATGATAAAAATATCTTTAATAACTTATACATATGAAAATCACTTTTGTATATCTCGTAAATAAATTTTTAAGAATTATATTGTGTTTTTGAAAATTCATTTTTCAAAAAAAAAAAGTGATTTTTGAAAATATATTTTCTAGAATATAATATAATTCTTGAAAATTCATTTCAAAAAATGCATAAATTTTTGTTTAAATATATATTTATTTATAAACTTTTGATAACGTTTAATTTTAATTTAAATAAAATAAATACATTTAATTTTAAAATAAATACTACTAAAATAAATCAACTTCTTTATCAATTTGGCATGGGAAAATCGAATGTACCACTAATAATGTTATCAGTAGACTGATAATCTAACAGTAAAGATTGATAGTCGAAAGATTAAAGATTTTTATTGTCTGATTTGCCAGTTTGTTGATTACATTGTTAAGGTCAATGTTCTTTATATGCTCAAGCTCGGATTAGCATGCATGTACACATACAAGTCATTGATATGCTGATTCTTACTTGATCATATATGCGAATAGAATAGACATGTTAGTTCTCAAGTATGCATGAGCATAAAGGTGTTTTGTCTAAAATTAGAAAATCAAGAATACCTTTTTACTAATGCAAAATCAGAAAATCAAAAAATAGTGTTTTAGGTTTTTTGGAAACTCAAAAGAAAGAATAAGTTTATGCCATACATGTTGAGAATATCAATTTTAATTTCATTCACACATATGATCAAGTAAATGAGTTCATAAGCGCATAATTAAGGTTTTTAGTAATTAAAAGTGAAATTGAGTTTTTCAAAAATAAATATACGAGAAGATTGAAAGATTCTCAAATATCCAAATTTGAGAATTTTAGAGTCCTCTAAAAAATAAATATCCAAACATTTTTTAGGCTTCTAAAAAATGAATATTCGAGAATCTTAGGAAATGAATATTCGAGAATCTTTAAAGCTTATCGGATATTTATATCCAAAAAATCTCAAATTTTTTGGATATTTATTTTTTATAAACTCAATTTTAGAAAGTGAAAAGAGAATAAGAAAGAAAGGGTAGGAATGAAAAATAGAAAGTGAAGGGTGAGGTGTATTTAGTAGAAATAGGAAATTGAGTTTTGAATTTGAGGTGTATTTAGAAATAAGATATATAGAGTAATACATGAGGTGTAAATAGGGTTTATGTGAGAAAATCAAATACTACAAAAGGGTGTGTGTGAGGTTTATCTTATTATTTTTGACACCTAATCATGATCCAACATGCATATGTATAATCAACATTTTATCCAACTTAACAAAAAAATTCAATAGTCTAACATTCACGAAAAAAATTATTTTTTAACATAAGTTATTTCTTGATTGTATATAAATATAAATTTTTTATTAAATATAAAATTTTAATTATATATTTTGTTTTGTCATTTTTATTCATTGATTTTTCATTGCAAAAAACAAAAGACGAAATGTAATAAAAGAACTAAATGAAGGTGATATAAAATAATAACTTTATTAACATAATACATATATAAATATAAAATTAAATATATAATAAAATATTTTATATATATGATCGGATGGCTTATAACAAAGTATCCTAAATCCACTTTTGAATTGTTTTTGTTTTTTATTGAAAAAAAGATTCGACTTGATTTAATGTCAATTTTTACAAAAGCATTCATATTGAATTGAGATGGATCAGGTCAGCATCAAATGACTCATTTTGTTATAAAATTGATTTAATTAAAAAAACGAAAAGAAAAACAAATGAAGATTTACATGGACACCATTATTGGCATTATTTCCTTATGAAATTTATCTAATAAAAAATTAAGCGAAAAGAGAGAAAAAATTAAAAAGAACAAAAATCATCTCTTATGAAATCGAATCGAATCAAAATTTATTAGGTACAAATTGTTTTGTCATCTCTATCCATTGGCTCTTTTTGTTACAAAATTTATATAATAAAAAATAAACTAAAAAAATCAAATTGGGTTGTCGTATATAAACCTTTAATTAGTTTTTGTTTACCAATTTACTTAAATAAAAAATTACAAAAAAAACATAAAGTGTCACATTGATACTTTGAATGAGTGTAAAATAAAAATTAAAATAAGTAGAATTCATATTAAGAATGGATGGATGGATGAATAGATTACATGTTAATTATTTATAAATATAGAATTTTTATCTAATTAAGATCTTAAATAATAATTTAATTAATAAAATGAATATAAATATATATCAAATAAAATAAATAATTAAAAAAAAATTTTAAATATACTCAAGGTAAGATGTAAAATTTTAAACTCGCCTCCAATTGGACTCCAATTTAAAAAAAAAAAATCTTAAACTGATCCAAATTTTTTTAAAATCTTGCATATATTGGATGGGAACAAATCGAATCCTGAGTTGTTTTGTCATTCTTGTATCTGTTGAAAACAACAAAGAAAATGGTGGTAAAAAAAAAAACTAAATGAGAATGACACATGGATTTATTAAATTAAGATAATAAATAATAATTTTATTAATATAATATATAATATATATATACAAAATTAAATGAATAATAAAAAATATATTTATATATACCTAGGAAACATGAAACATTTTAAACTTGCATTTGACTTATCTCTAATTTTTGGAAAAAATTGATCTGATCCAAAAAAAAAAAAAAAATAAAACAATTGGATTCGAATAAATTAAAACCTACAAGATACGGATTGTTTTGTCTTCTATCTTTAAATTGGTAGTTTTTCAAAAATTTATTCACCATTTCTTTTTATTGTTAAATTTATCTAATTAAAAAAAGTAAAAATCAAAATAAAAAAGTGAAAGGAAAAAAACCAAAATATAATGTCCTATATATGTCACGGGTCGAGATTCAAGCTTTGAATCCGCGCGGTTTCGGGACCCGGGTATTCACCATTTCGGTGTCTCAAATCAACCTGACCGTCACGGTTCACACCCTTGTGAAGTATTGTCCGCTCTGGCTCTTCTGACCTCACGATTTTATCTTACAAAAGGCGTCTCATAAGACGAAGATGGTGTGAACCCTTTTATACCCCAGTGACCCTTTTATTATGTTCGATGTGGGATTCAGAAGTCTCCCTTAGGTCCGTGACATTCTCCTGCATCTAACCTCGTGACGCCCTCGTCACGGAGGCCGATCACCCTGCCTACCTCCCTCGAGACTCTCGGCATGGATCGAACGATTTAGGACTGGCTCTGATACCACTTGTCACGGGTCGAGACTCAAACTCCGAATCCGTGCGGCTCCGGGACCCGGGCATTCACCCTTCCGGCGTCTCAAATCAGCCTACCTGTCACGATTCACATCCTTGTGAGGTATTGTCCGCTTTGGCCCCCTTGACCTCACGATTTTATCCTACAAAAGGCGCTTCACAAGACGAACATGATGTGAATTTTTTTATACCCCAATGACCCTCCTATTATGTTCGATGTGAGATTCAGAACTTTCCCTTAAGTCCATGATATATATTCATCGATCAATCTTTTTTTTTTTCAAAAACATGATCTAAGTTTATACTAAAAAAAACTGAAAAAGGAAAAATAAAAGAAAGTTGAGTTGTCGTAGCACATCAACAATGATGAGGTTTTTTTTTTGGCAAAATTTATATCATGATTTAAAAAAAAAATAAAAAAGGAAAATAAAATATAAAATTCAAAAGTTGATATCTTTGTAATATCATTTTCTAAAAAAATTATAAAATTTAAAAAATAAAAAATTAAATCAATAATATCAAATAGGTTACACATTTTTAAATAATGTTAAAATATTTTTAAAATTTTTACTAAATATTATAAAGGGAAAAACAAAGATAAAATAAATAGAAAAAGATTAAAAAAAAGAGAAAAAAAAGTGAATGACTTAGAGGCGTGCTATACTCTGGATATCAAATGGGTCAAATAAAAAAATTTAAAATCTTAAAAATATTTATTAAATGTATAAAAAAAGGACAATATAAAAAAAGAAAAAAAGAAAATAACTGGCACACACTTGAAATTAAATGAATCTCATACAAAAAAATTTAAAGTCAACAAAAAATAATTACAAAAAAATTTTTAAAAATGAAAAAGTAAAAATGAAAAAAAAAAACTGGTATGAAGTAGATCCCATCTTAAAATATTTTAAATCTTTTAAAAACTATTAATAAAATTTTAAAAATTTGAAAAAAATCTGAAAAAATAAAATAATTTTAAAAAAAGAAAAAGGAAAAAATGTTGTTATAAAGTGGATCCCACTTTAAAAAATTTAAATTTTTAAAAATATTTATAAAATTTAAAAAAATGTGAAAAAATTAAAAATATAAAAAACTTTTGAAAAAAGTTAAAAAAAAAAAAAAGAGTGAGAGAGCATCGCGTGACACACTTAGGGAGATGTACTCCGAACATGAACATGATTAAAGGTATAGATAAATAGCTTTTTATAGGTGGAATAAAAATATTACATCTGGATAGGCAAAAATCTAATGACTTCGATGCACTTTCGAGAGTCAACACATTATTGTTGTTCCATTACTTCAGCTTTTCAATCAAAGAAACATGGATTTGATATTTACAACAATAATCATAGGCATCCGCTCATTTGGCCCTGTTGCAGCACAGGAGAGTCCAATTTGCATCATCAGAACCAAACATTCTTGTATTATACTTGGGGTTCTAACTTGAGAATCCTGGTTTTTGATTAATGCTCTTTCTTCTACATAATCCTCTCTGTTTTCTCGGTCATTATTGTGGACATTTTCTTCTTCAAAAAGCATTGATCGGTCAACAATATCCATGACATGTCCAGGCAAAGCCAGGCCAACGAACTTACAAATGCCGTAATCATCTTCAAAGCTGTCATCAGTTGGTCTTTTTCCTGTAAGCATCTCCAGTAATAGAATCCCGTAACTGTAAATATCTCCGTCTATGGAAACTTGGCCGCCCATGCCATATTCTGCAAATTGTAATAGATCAAAATTAGCCGTCTTTGTATCTATGAACAAACAAATATTTTTCAATACAGTAAATTGTTTTGGTTGTTTAAAGGCACTTTAGAATTTGAAAATAGAAAATATTGAATTAATTTTGCTTATGATTACCTGATTTATTCTTATAGAAATTGTTAATTATATGAAGAGTGACCCATCAAAATGAAAATCTTACCTGGAGGAATGTACCCTATGGAACCCTTGAGCCCGGCTGAAATGGATTGATTCCCGGAGGCATTAATAGATGAATCAAAGATGAAGCTTGCCAATCCAAAGTCACCAACATGTGCGGTCATATTTGCATCAAGGAGCACATTGCTCTGCTTTAGATCACAATGAACAATTGGCGTGTCACAGTAGTGATGAAGATAATCCAAAGCAGAAGCAGTATCGATGGCTATATTCAGCCTCTGGACAAGGCTCAGTTTCATGCTTCATACTGCTCATTATCTCCAGGATGCAGCCACTGATCCATATTTCCATTAGGCATAAACTCATATACAAGACATTTGAAGTCATTTCCTTGATGATCAACAGTAGAGGAAGCAGTTATGATCTTGAGGAGGTTACGATGTCGCACATTTCTCAAAACATTGATGCTCCTTGCTGTTGAAGGTTTAATACCTTAATTGCAACAAATGTTCCATCATTGGAGATAATTCCTTTATATACAGAACCAAAACTACCCAAACCAATAAAAGTTTCTTCAGAGAAGCCATTAGTTGATTTTAGAAGATCAGAGTAGGACATACCGAATTGCCATTCCTTGGAGGATGATGCACTGGATTGACTTTTCAAGTTTCTTACTAGATAATATAAAGACAAGGAACTGGCAAGAACAAAAATTGTGACTGCACTTGTAATAGAGATTACCATCTTCAGAGGAAGACGTGTTCTCGGAAATTTTCTACTGCATGCTGGTAAATGCAAGTCCTGGACACCACCACAGAGCCTATTGTTTCCAACAACGGAAAAAGCACTTACATTTGCAGATATGCCTGCTTGTGATACTTCTCCTTCAAAATCATTATGAGAGAGAATGAGATGCCTGAGAGACAAAATCTTGCTGAGAAACTCCGAAATTTGCCCGGACAGGTTGTTGCGTGAAAGATCTATTTCTTCTAGACCTCTTAAAGACTTCAAAGATAAAGGAATAATTCCTGCAAATGCATTGCTTTCCAAATACAGGAATTCTAAACTCATACAACTAGCAAGGCTGCTAGGAATTTGACCTGAAAGTCTATTCTCTGCTAGGTCTAGCTCCACAAGGTTTTTCAGGTTACCAACTTCAACTGGAATTGAGCCACTCAAAGAGTTATGAGATATGGACAAAGCAATTGAAAGTGAAGAAAGGGCCACAATCTCTCTAGGTATGCTGCCACTGAGATTATTACTAGAAAAATTCAGCACAAGCAAATTTTGGCAATTTCCCAGGCTTGGAGGTATGCTTCCCTCAAATCTATTCTCTTCCATAAAGAGCCTAACTAGTGAAGTTAAATTTCCGAGTGAAAATGGTATCGATCCTGAAAATCTATTAACATTCAGATGCAATCCCTGTAGTTTTTGAAGCTTCCCAACAACATCAGGTACGGTACCACTTAAATGGTTGCCTTCCATTCCTAGACTGTACAAATTAACAAGGTTTCCAATCCCAGTGGGGATACTTCCATGAATCAGATTCCTTCCTGTGGTAAAAATTTTCAACTTGTCTGAAAGGTTGCCAACGGAGCTAGGCAGTTCTCCTCCAAAACGATTTCCAGCAAGACCTAATACTTCTAGATTAGAAAGATTAGTCAAGAAATTGAAAAAGCTTAGGTCACCACTTTTCCCAGTTCCAAGTTTGTTATCATCAAAATTTAGTCTAATTAAATCTCCAAGACTTCCAAGATTTTCAGGTATGTTCCCAGTAAGACCATTTTCAGCAAAGTCAATTATCTGAAGTTTAGAAGCATTTGACAATGATACTGGGATAGCTCCTGTAAAATTGTTGACACCACCAGCAAATACTTCAAAATTAGGAAGAGTTAGGCCACATCTTGTGGTAGATGTCCCTGCAACTGGTTTTGAGTGACAGAAAAGTAATAAATGGAAGAAATATTATAAATAGGAGGAGGAACCGTACCAGACAGATAATTTCCATAAAGCTGAAAAAATCCCAAGCCTGACAGCTTACCAAGTTCATCAGGTATGATTCCTTGTAAATTATTTAGTCCTAACGAAAGACCATAAAGAGAAGAAATGTTACCTATCCAAGTTGGGATAGTTCCGGTAAGGTTGTTAGCTCCTAGCTCCAGAATTCTCAACTTTGACAATGAGGAAAGTTGGTTTGGAATTTGCCCGATAGACCCATTGTAAGCAAGGCCAAGTGTTTTAAGTTCTGTACAATGAGTTAGATTAGTAGGAAATTTTCCTCCCAAGGAATTGTATGTCAAATTGAGATGCTGCAGGCGTAATAGGCCACCAATTTATTGAGGAATTTCACCATTGAAGCCATTTTTTTTTGAGGTTGATTCCAGTGAGGAATGTAAGGTTTCCTATGGAAGGAGGTATGGAGCCAACTAACTTTTGACCCTCCAGGTTCAGAATTACTACTCTTCCATTCGATGGGTTGCAGGTGACACCAACCCAGCTGCAAAAATGAACAGAATTGTTCCACGAAGCCATGACTTGGAAAGGATCCTGAGTTACCCGATTTTTGAAATCAAGCAAAGCAACTCCATCAGATTCATTTGCAACAGTATGTACAATTGCAAATTCCAGACATGAAGTCACCCACAAAAGTAAAATCCCCTGGAAGAAAAATGAGAACGAACTTCCAGAATTCGGAAAAGCGTGCTTCATGCTTTTGGAAATACCGAGTCCTAGAAAAACAGAAGGCAATAAGAATATAATTGCATATGGAAAGATAAAGGAGAAACAAAGCCGAAAGAGAACTTATCGAAGGACACCGCAATTTAATGAAAATACACAAAGATGTAAAAGTTTAACAACAAGATGGTCCAGTTATTAATATGATTAAACCTCCTGATTTGTCTTTTGGTGAATTTAACGCTAAAAACTTTTTTTTTTCTTTTGTAGCAGATTTAAAGCCAGAGTGTAGAATTGCGGAAATATTTGGTCAATGATAAAAGAACTATTAATATATGATGCAATGGGTCAACCACTGGAATTGCTTGATAATGATAATTACCAAAAGTTTCACTGCCGTGCAACACGTTTCTAGGTGGCAAGAAACAACGCTTTTACGCAATCCTGTTAAACTCAGTCACCTTTTTTGGTTTTGAGCTTGTGGGTGTTGAGCTAAAAGCCTCAAATCCAATGACATTAGTGAAGCGAAATCAAACAATAAATCAAACACATAAGAGACAATAATTTAACGTGGTTCGATCCAATCAACCGACATCTACGGATGAGAAATAAGATCCACTAGTTGTAGAGAATTACAAACATACATCAAATCATCAATCTCATTTAACAATCAATACTCATAAGATACTCTCAATCTCCTCTAATCCTATGGAGTATTCTCAACCCAAACAAACACAAACCCAAACCCTTGTGTATCCTTTCAACATAACTAAACACATACCCATATGCTTCAATACATCATATCTATGTGGACTCTCTCAGTCTCCTCTAGTCCACTCACAAACAAACATACACACCCATAACACGTAGAGCCCCAATACTCTTATGGGGTGTCTATCCCACAAAACCCTACAACTCTCTTACATCTTTTTCTCATACCTAATCCTGTAGAGACTTCAGCTATTTATAACCATACAAACTTGCTCATTAAGAATCATTTTCCTCTTAGAATTCTCTTCCTGTAAGTCAAATTTGCCTATTAAGAATCCCTTTCCTTTTAGAATTCTTCTCTTACAAGTCAAACTTACCTATTAAGAATCATCTTTCTCTTAGAATTCTTCTTTTGCAAGTCTTATTGTCCACAAACAATATCTGACAAATCCCAAACAAATCTCTAACAAATTTCTAACAAATCCCAAACAAATCTCTTATGGGATTTGAATCATTATTCCCAACAGTTGGCAGAAGATTTCTCTTCTATTTATGAAGTCCTGAGTTATATGATCAGATTTTTTGGAGCATCTTCGTCTTAACATTTAAGATGTGGGCTCTAGTGCCTTAATTTATAGAGACTAAAAAAGGGCATTGCGTTATTACATTCAAATATGATAATTTGTATATTTATATTATGTTAAATAATAAGAATTTTTCTATTTTTATAGTGTTTTACAAGAAAATTGTGTCATGATTCGTATTAACACTAAAATCATCAAACACATATTTGGGTTTTTGTCTTATATATAATTTTTGTTAAAATTTTCACTCGTATCACTTTCATATATTTTTTATATTATTTTCATGTTATTATCGTGTCATGTTTTGAATTGTCTGGTTTACTCATAAGTCAAAATTTTTTTGTTTTGCTATATCTATTCATCGTATTCTTTTTTTTTTTAAAAGTTATCAAATTTAAAAAAAAAAATGAAAGGAAAGAAAAAAAGGAAATGAAACATGGTTATTTTAGTTGGTTTCCTTTTCTCATAAAATTAATCTAAAAAATAAATAATAAAAACAAAAAATGAAAAAAGGAGAAAAAAGTAAACGAAAAAAGTGAAAAAAACTAAAATTGAGTAAAAAAGAAAAAAATTGATAGACAGTGCTATATTGACATGTTATATTAAGTTTAAGATACAAAAATTTTAAATTAGGTAAAAAATTGTTTTATTAATATAATACACACACATATATAAGTATAAAACTAAATAAATAATTATCATAACATATCAGTCTAGAGATTTGATCGCTAAATATGAAAAGTCAGGAGTC
This sequence comes from Durio zibethinus, assembly GCF_047325235.1. Classification (NCBI taxonomy): domain Eukaryota; kingdom Viridiplantae; phylum Streptophyta; class Magnoliopsida; order Malvales; family Malvaceae; genus Durio; species Durio zibethinus. The sequence goes on along the minus strand of NC_143162.1, from coordinate 9,019,739 downwards.
ACCATTAACTTTTTTTGTTGAGGTGCAATTGGTTACTAATCCTATCTTTTGGTATACGAATTTAAATGTCAGTTCGAAAGTACAGTTATGTGTGGAGAATGTCATGGCACCCCCCACAACGTCTGTTTGAAGATGATACCAATTAATCTTATATGATCCTAAATTGGTCTCATTCAAATAGATTTTTACTTATTACTTTATCATTTTTATTTTTTATTTTTACTATTTGAATTTTTATTATTTGAATATTAAAAATTTTCTAAATTATTTTCGACACTTTGAGTATAATTTAAGAAATTTTCTCATCTAAAAAGTATTCAAAAAAATCACTTATTTCATTGAAAAGACTCTTTCGTGGATTTAATTTAATATTTTAAAAGTACATTATAATTTCTTTACACCGACATTTATAGTATGATTTTAAAAATTTGAAGGAAAATCATCACTTGTGATTCCCTCTTAATTTTATTATCGACTAAAGTTTTAATTTGCTTTGGAACATTTATTTGTTGTTTATTTTATTATTGAAGTAAAAAATATTTATTGGTTAAATTTTCAAAATATTTTCGACACTTTCGAAATATTTTGAGAAAAATACCTTGCTTAAAAATTTTTGATAGAGTCACCACTCGTGACTTTTATTCTTGTAAAATTTTATTTACTTTGACACATTTAGTATTTTATATTTTATTAATTTTTATTGAAAGGATTTTCAAAAATCTTACTAATAGTTATGGCAAATTTTTGAAAAATAACTTTTTTAGAATCACCACTTGTGATTTTATTACTATTGTTATTATTTTTGTTGTATTTATTTAATTATTGCTATTTATTTGAAGTATATATTATTATTATATTTGAAAAATTTTAAAACATTTTCAACACTTTTAGAATATTTTACAAAATTTCTTTGTATGAATATTTTCAATAAAATCACCACTTGTGACTTTATTCTTATTAATAATATTTTTTTATGCTTGAAAAATTATAAAATATTTCTAATAATTTTAGGATATTTTAAAAAATTTCTTTGTGTGAATATTTTTAATAAAATTATCACTTGTGATTTTATTGTTATTTTATTATTTATTATTTTTTTTGTCTTTATTTCTCTTTATTCTTGTTCATTAAACTTATTATTATTATTATTTCATTTCATTTTATTTTTTTAAAAAATATATAAGAGAAGATTATAATTTCAAAATTTTCCTAAGTTTATTATTTTTATTTTTACTAAATCACAACTAAAAGTTATTTTATCTTACCTATGTCTTTTTCTAACATTTATTTTATTCCTACTTCGAAAGTTTATACAAAAATAAAATAAAAATATCACAAAAATAAAAAATAAAAAAATAGAAATATATAAAAAAATTGAGAACAAAAATAAAAAAAATCAATAATTTATGAAAAAATATCAAAAATACCCTTGGTCAAATGGTCAACAAATGCTCAACTCAATAAACGGCTCATAATCGACTTGTGAGAAGGAACGACTCAACTCGATTCTAGAATCGCTCGGCTCGGTTTCACCTAGGTGACTCAAGACTTGGAAAACGAGTTTAGTTGTATAGGTTTTGGGTTGGATTTCGAATAAACATGTGAATCTCCCTTTGACGAAAATGACATTTTTTAGGGCTATAAATAGCCCAAATCTTTTTTTTTTTTTTCATTTTTTTCATTTTCTTTTCTCTCTACTCCATTAGATTCTCTCTTTTTCTCTATCTAAGCTAGTTGAAAAATTTAACCAAACCCAGATTTCAGCAAGATTTTTAGAAACTGGTTGTTGGAAAATTCAATGGTGGCCAAAAAATTAAAAAAAGAAAAACCAAGATACCGACGCAGGAAAATTCATATGGCCATTAGAAAATTCAAGTTTTCCAAAATCCATTGATGACAAAACAATTTTTTTTAAAAATCCTAAAAATTTATAAAATGATCTCTTTTAACCTCCTATACGCTTTTCCTAAAATGATTTTTCCAAAAAAAAAAAAAAATCCCAAGCTTCCCTAAATCGAGGTTTTTATTTTCGGTTGAAAACTTTTTTTTTGTTGTTTTGCTAGTTGTTTGGTTTTGTTACTGGGTTTGTGTGATGTTATTGTTCTGGTTTATTTTTATGTGACAAGTGAATCGACACTTGACAGAGGTAGTGTCAATTTTTTTCAAGACAATTTCTCATTTTCCCTCTTTGTGAACTTTGAGCATTAATTTATCCCTTTTAAAATCCAAACTAAATCCCTTAATTATAGGGATCACAATCTGTTTTGGTTAGGTGGCTGGCCGTGGAAAATAGGGTGGAGCTAGGATTTTAAGCTATTCACCGATTTTGCCATATCCACATTTTGAAAATTTTTTTTCTTTGACTTTTCTTCTATTTTTTTAATTTTTTAAAAGATTAATTAATTAATTAATTAATAATAATAATAATAATAATAATAATAATAATAATAATAATAATTGAACCTAATATATAATAAATGTGATCAGAATTCTCGATTGAATTTAAATTGGATATGAATACAATTCAAGTCATTTCAATCAATTTAGACAAAATTAGGTATCTACAACTGTCTTTCTTTTAACATTACTGAGAATCAATAATAATACAAAGATTAGAAGACAATAAATTTGTCTGGTCAAGCATATACATAAATTAAAAGTTTTTTTTGAATTCAAATATAGAAACTCTTCTAATTAGAGGTTCAACAAAAATAAATTGAAAAGAAAGCATAGATATCACCATCAAAAAATAATTTTGGACATCACCATCGAAGGAAATTCAGATATCACCACTAAAAAGATACAAATGACATCAGATATCATCATTAAAGAAGACTCGAATATCACCATCAAGAAAATACAAATGACTTTAGATATCACCACTAAAAAGGACTTAAATATCACCATTGAGAAAATGTAAATGTAGAAAAAAAATATAAATTCAAACTTTAAACTTGGATATCACCACCGAGTAAATGCAACTCCAGTTTTAACACTCGGATATCACCATTGAAAAAATACAATTCCAGCTTTAACACTCAAATGTCATGATCGATAAGATAAAATTCAAACTTTTAATACTCGGATATAATCATCAAGTGATTTTGAAAACGGGCTCGACTATTACCACCGAAGAAAATGAAATCCATATTTTAATATTCGAATATTACCATTGAATACTTTGAAAATAATTTATCACAACATCTTTCTTGATTGAAGCCAATTTCATTGGGTTTACAACTTTCATGCTAGCTAGATTGGGCTTAAAGCTCTCATCTTGTGGCATCTCATTGAAATTCCTAAAAATTCTTGATCTTTTGAATATATTTTTGACCCTTTCTTTTCTTTTTTCTTCTTTAATGTTTCTAGAATGGACAAACACCACTACGATGCAAATGCCTTCTTTTAAAATGATGATACAAATGAAATGTAAATGTCTTTTACAAAAAGGCTAATGCATACATCCCTATTAATGATGGACAAGCTAATGATACAAAAACAAAGTCAAAAGATGCAAATGTTTAAAATTTTCTTTTCTTAAAAAAAACCAAGTCAAAATATCAAATTTTCTTTTTAAATTTTCCAAAGTTCTTTTCTTTCAATCTCGAATCTTTCATCTCATTTCAATTCCAAATCTTTTATTTGCTGCTCATTTTTCATCAATTTCTGCTTTCTTTCTTCATAACTTGGATTTCTCGACTTTCATTTCCATTTTATTTTCATTTTTAGACAAAAAATGTATATGATAAGCTTGAACTTGATAAAAGGGAATTGAGGAAAACAAACTACCAAACTATGCTGAAACTCAATAGATTAAAAGTAGTTCCCATGGTGCCACTTATTTTCCTTAATATTGTTTTTTTTTTTCAAAATTTTATTTTCCTTCCCCAAAACATTTTATTTTAATGACAAATTTCTCATAAAAAATTACCTCATTCAACCTTGTTGAAACAATGTGACTCTTAAGTCTCTAAAAAAATTGGTGATCGTTATTATACATAAGTTTGATCAGAGTGGTAATTTCATCTTTTCAAACGGCTTGATGGTTAATTATCAGATTGAGGTATTGATTATCAAAAGAGACCTCACAACTTGTTTGGGGAAATTGAATTTCTATTTATCTAAGCTCAATAACAAATTTCTTTGGAATGTTATTTTGAGGTACAATCTGATTTGACACCCTTTTCAGTATCAAAATGTGGTATTTGAATAAATGTCAAAACTAGTTGTGATAAATTCAAGATCATATTAGAAAAGGCCATGATTTTTTATGATAACCCTAGCACATATCTCAATCATTGGTTGTAATGAGTTTTCATCATGTAATCTCATTTATACTATAGACTGCCCATTTTTAGATTTTTGCCCTAGAACTTCATTCTTTTATTTTTTTTTTGATGATTTCATCATCACTCAAGTACTCTTGTAATAGAAAAAAATTTTGTAAATTTGGTCATGAGGATTCTATATGGAATAAATTCTTTAATTCAAGTATCGATGTTTAATTAAAATAGACTTTTTGGGGTATGTAACATAAGCCAGGGTTCAAGGTTCTAAAAGAATGGGTAAATAGGCCCAAAACATGTGTTTAAGAGTGATTAGACTAAGGATCATTTCATTTCATGTGAATTTTTCTTTGAGCATTTATCCCTTTTATTTTTTCAGTTGTAACATCTTATCATCTCCTTTTTTCTTCCTTTTTTTTGTTTTTGCATTTTTTTTATCATTTTCACTTTTTTTTTTCTTGGACATTTCAACTTTTGCTAGAATATGTTCAAAACTTCTAAAACTCAATTTATCTGACATTTGCCCCTACAACATAAGACACTTTTCTTTTGTTGTCAAAACATGACTTCACCAAATAGATATTTCTTTGTAGTTTTCCCCTAATGTAGAGGGTGATCATCGATTAAGGTTTATTTAGAAAAAATTTACTAGGCTCAAAGGGGTAGCAAATGAATAATTTCTTATTTTTGAAAGGATGAAGAATGATGGAAAATTATCATCTTAAGCCTGGTCACTTATGTTAAAGAATGATTCCTTGAAAAACCTAAATTTTGTTTCTATCACTTTTTTTATTTTTTTTTATTTTTTTTGGTTTTTTTTTTCACTTTCTTTTTTTGGGATCATTTGAATATCTAGAGTGCACGATGTAACTATTGATTTTTTTAATTTTATTGTCTTTTTTTTTTGTTTTCATAACTTATATGACAGCTAATCTTTGTCTTATCTTGATAAGCCAACAAGGCTTATGTGACGATGAAAATCATGTTGAAAAGGTTTATTTATTTTAATTGCGCACATCATCACTAAATTAGATAGTCGCATCAACTAGGTAATCTTGGGACAATTGAAAATCATGCTCTTCTGTTAATATGCCTTTGGATGAAAAAAAAAATAATGCATTTGTGTATTCGTGGCTATTTATATAACTTTATGTTTGAAGCATAACCTTGACATCTATCAAATCACCAACGTCTAAATAAAAAAAGCATCATATTTGTCTGTTTTTCAAGAAACTCAGAAGGTTTTCCAAATTGATCATTTAAGTGTTTGTTGCCTTGATAAGAAGTGCCACAAAGTTCAAACTTGTACCCTTTGGAGCATTAAAGTTTTTCAACTAGTTTTGGGACATGAAAAGGGCACATGAATATTTTATTCAGATAGATTCATAATAATGACCATTAATTTTTTTGGAGACTTTTTTTATTATGAAAAAAAAATAATTTTAAAAAAATTGAGACAAAAAAGATATGGAAAAACATTCTCTCAATTAGCATTCAAATTTAAACTTTCATACAAGTCATGAAGTTCATATACATGTCCAATACAGAAGTGAAAGATTAAAAAGGGAACAAACATGTCATTTTTTTTTTATTTTGAATCAATTAACTTTTTTGCAACACTAAATGAAGTATCCACTATTTCCCCACAAAAGCACACAGAACCATTTTCCAATTCCTCCTCTGACCATTGCATCAAAATTATTCATATTGATGTTTTAACAGCCTTGGTTCACCTTTTTTTCAATATATCAAGGTAGAAATGCTTCAATGACACAATGATCCTTCTTTGTTCCGAACTTTATTTTTTCACCTTTAATGAGATCTCTAACTTTATATTTTAGTACGAGACATTTCTTTGTTGAGTGGCCTTGATTTTCATTATGGTAATCATATTTTATGTTAGGATCATATCATTTTGGATAAAGGGTTTAAAGGGGTTCTAGATGCACAGGTTTTAAAAGTTGATTTTGGATAAGTTAGGGAAATAATTCAATGTAAAATATAAGAATAAGGTCAACATGATTATTTTTTTTTGTTACTTTACTACCCTGTTTTTATGTTATTTTCGAAGTGATTTGATTAATTGGTTGGTTAGGGCATAGGTGCAGATGTTTAAAGGCGAAAGCTTGGTTGAACCCATAATTGGTTCAGGTAAAGATTTGTTGAGCTATTATTTATGACAGGGTAGTAAGGGTGGTATATTGGGTAAGGATAATACGAGACAAAACCATTGTCTCGTTTTTCCTCATGAGTGGTAGTTTGCACATTTTTTTTTCTTGGATGTCTTATCTTTCTTCATATCTTTGTCATTGAGTTTTTCACTCTTGATCACATTTTTAATTATCTCTTTGAAAATTACCATCTTTGCAAATTTCTTTGTGACATTCCTAATTATCTTATCATAATAAGGTGCTCGAAGAGTGTTAACAAACAAAATAGTGATTTTTTTTCTTTATTAGCGATAGCTAAACTTAGGCGGTCGTATCTTTTCATCTTTTGAGTATATTCTTTAAAGCTTTTAGTTACTTTTTACTCTATATTTTACAATGACAGACAATCAAGGGCCAAATCTAAAACATGCTTGTATTCGGTTATAAATGCCTTAACCAATTCTTTTCACGAAGTAATGCGAGTTTTGTCAATTGAGCATACCACCTAGTAGTAAACCCAATAAGACTGTCTTAAAATACATGAATTAAGAGCTTGTTATCATGAACATAGGCAGCCATTTTCCTGTAGTACATAGTGACATGAGTCACTGGGCGTTTAGTCCCTTCATACTTTTCAAATTCTAGGACCTTGAATTTGGGTTGACCAATCAATCTGACACCAAACAAAACTTTGATGCATCTATAGATTCATAAAAATCTATTCTCTCAATAACTCAGAGCCTTTTCTCCATGAGATCCATGTTTTTTTTGGGTGCTCAAATTTTCTATTACTTCAAATGAATTTCCTTTCAATTTTTTTAGCTTTTCAAAATCGTTAAGGATTTGGATTGGATCAAATTTATCTTTAGGTATAGTGTATCCTTGAGATTGCCTTTGTGTGTTACTGAAGGTATTCCGGGATGAGAGTATGCCCTTAAAAATTAGTCTTATTGTAATTATGTTCCTTGGGATACTTGGATTTGATGTGAACCAAACCCAATAGGATGTAAAGAACCTTCGATTCTTCGAACGTGGGCTTCTTTCACTTTTCCATTCAAATTTTTCAACATTTCCATTATTTAGGCTAGGCCTCCCCTTATTTCATCTTGAGCTTTCTTAAATTTATCAATTCGACTATTTTGTTCTTGCTTTATGGGTATTAAATAAGTGGCAAGCAGATTTCTTTGAAACTTTTAATGATCAAGCCCTTGAACCATTATTACCACAAATAAAAATTAGGTTGATGGGGAGCTTCAAATTTATGCAAACAAAAATTTTTTTCATATGAATGAATGGATAAATGCATGCATTGAATGCTATAAAAAAAGCTTTTAAAAATTAAAAATCATCTTGACAACAAAAATCCCTAAATAACATTCCTAAACAATCTTAAAATCTATTTCTTGATTCTATATTTCAACTTCTAGATCTTGGTATTACAATTGATAGGTTTTTTAATTGATACAATTAGGCAATGAACTTTCAACAATCTTGAGCTCTTTTTTGTTTCTGAAACTTAACCGATCAGCTTTGATTAAACCTTAGATTTTACATTTGAAAGTGACATAGTTTTTTATTGAATGGCCCGTATTTCCATAATAATAATCACACCAAGTATCAACATCATACTATTTAGGATAAGAAGGTTTTAGTGGCTCTAGAGGAAATATTGTAATTAGATGGTGTTTAGAGAGTTGTGGGAATAACTTAGTGTAAATAATGAGATTGGATCAAAGATGGCTCTCTTTTTCCTTTTAGTTAAGGTTTTTTTAGGTTGAGTAGTTGTTTGTCTCACCATTGTGGGCCTTGGCTTAGAATTAAATGTATAAGACTAATGGTTCATTAGGAAACTTTGCTACTAGATGGATTGATAAGTACTAAGGTTTTACGATGCACTGCTTAGAACTTGGAAATACTATAGGTTTGGGTTGATTTGTAAGGGTTGAATGGAAGCATGTTTTGTTTGGGCTATCAACAAAGATTATTATGGGATAATTAGATAGGGGTGTCGATTAGCTTATGAACCAATTTATAAAATCTGGACGAAGTTAGAAGACCTTATCTGTTCTACTTCTTTTCTAACTCAATCTTTTTTCAAGCCATTAGATGCATTGGTAGCATCAGTATTGTGAGAAAAGTTTTGGTCTTGACCTAGTGTTTGTTTGATGCATAAACAAATTAGGTGTGATGAGGCTTTTTAAGAATGGGCTGCTTCAAGCATTTCCACCAACTTGGTAAGTCTTATTTTATTTCTTATATGTCATGACCAAATCCCTATTGGTTGAGTTCCAAGACCCGTATCTATGCTTTCAATTGATCTCCCATGTCTTCTGAATTACTAACCTTAATAAAGTAAAAGATTTCTAAATTATGCAATGACATGATGAATGGATGATAATGATCTATGAATGAGTGGAATGCATTAAATGAATGAAAATAGACAAATAAACAAACAAAAATAAATAAATAATTGAAACCTATTAATGTTTACATGATTTACGTAAAAAGGGAGTAAGAATAGAGTTAGCATACAATAATGAAAAAGACAAAACAAGTTAGTGCACAACCTATGTAAAACAATAAGTATGTGACCTAAATTTGGTTGTTTCTACAGAAGGGAAGGACATAGCTCTATCCTAAAGCTGGACCTCTAAGGTTCACTATATATAGGGTTTAAGGTTTAATATAGGCTAAAGGTTTTCAAATTGTTCCTTATTGTTATACATGCTAAACTAGTAAGGCACTTCAATCCTTATCCATAATATATTTTAAATAGAAAGGATTTAATTTAAATGGGAGTATTTCGCAAGCCATTGCGGAGGTTAACACGTTACGGGAGCATAGGTACTCTACCTCTTCCTAAAAAGGATAGAGCCAAGTTTAGAGCTCATGTTATGATATACATGTGCAGTGTATGACAGAATAGATTTTTAAAAACCTTTCAAACAAATAAATAAACAAATAAAGGAAAAATTAGTCAAACGAATCAATAAAATGAATCAATAAAGAAAACTAGACTATTCAACCAAAACCTAGAATTATATTAAAATTAATTTTTGGTTCGACTCTCGAAGTCCCCAATGGAGTCGCCAAGCGATCATAATGTATTAGTTCGAGAACTCAATCGCTACACATGAAAAGTCAAGAGCTGCCACCAACCTTTTTTTTGTTGAGGTGGGATTGGCCACCAATCCTATCTTTGATCTACGAATTTGAGGTTGGGTTCGAGAGTACAATTACGTGTGATAAAAGTTATAGCACCCTTACAATACCCATCCAAAGATGATACCAATTAATCTTATATGATACTAAACTGGTCTTGTTCAAATAGTCCTTTACTTATTATTTTATTATTTTTATTATTTGAATATTGAAAAATTTTTAAATTATTTATGATACTTTTGGTATAACTTAAAAAATTTTTTCACCTCAAAAGTATTCAAAGAAATCACTTATTTCATTGAAGAGACTTTATCGTTGGATTTAATTTAATATTTTGAAAGTAGATTATAATTTCTTTATATTGACACTTATGGTATGATTTCAAAATTTTGGAGGAAAATCACTACTTGCGATTTTCTCTTAATTTTATTATCGATGAAAGTTTTAATTTATTATCGATGAAAGTTTTAATTTACTTTGAAACTTTTATTTATTATGCATTTTATTATTAAAGTAAAAAAAATTATTGGTTAAATTTCCAAAATATTTTTGACACTTTCGAACTATTTTGAGAAAAATACCTTTCCTAAGAAATTTTGATAAAGTTACTACTCATGACTTTTATTCTTGTAAAATTTTATTTACTTTGGCAATCTAAGTATTTTATATTTTATTAATTTTTATCGAAAAGATTTTAAAAAATCTTACCAATATTTTTAGCAAATTTTTGAAAAATAACTTTTTTAGAATTACCATTTGTGATTTTATTGCTATTGTTATTATTATTTATTTTTTGTATTTATTTAATTCTTGCTATTTTATTCAAAGTAAATACTATTTTAATTAGCTTTATATTTGAAAATTTCTAAAACATTTCCAACACTTTTAGAATATTTTAAATTTTTTTTGTATGAATATTTTCAATAAAATCACCATTTGTGACTTTATTCTTGTTAGTAATATTTTTTTATGCTTGAAAAATTCTAAAATATTTCTTACACTTTTAGACTATTTTAGAAAAATTCTTTGTGTGAATATTTTTAATAAAATCACCATTTGTGACTTTATTGTTATTTTATTATTATTGGTTTTTTTATACTTCCCTTTATTTTGTTCATTAAAATTATTATTATTATTATTATTATTTCACTTCATTTTTTTAAAAATTAGTTAAAAGAAGATTATAATTTCAAATTTTCCTAAGTTTATTATTTTTACTAAATCACAACCAAAAGTTATTTTATCTTACCTAGGTCTTTTTCTAACATTTATTTTATTCTTACTCTGAATGTTTATACGAAAATAAAATAAAAATATCACAAAAATCAAAAACAAAATAATAGAATTATATAAAAAAATTGAGAACAAAAATGAAAAAAATAAAAAATCTATGAAGGAGAAACAACGTGGATTAATTCAAGAACGGCTCGACTCAGTTTTGCCTAGGTAGCTCAAAACCTAAAAAATGGGTCTGATTGCACGGGTTCTGGGTTGGATCTTGGATAAACATGTGGATCCCTCTTTGACAAAAGCAGCGTAATTTTGTTGGGCTATAAAAAGCCGAAATCTATTTTTTTTTCATTTTTCATTTTTCTTCTCTCTACTCCTTCAAATTCTCTCTCTTTCTTTCTCTAAGTTGGTTGAAAATTTTAACCAAACCTAAATTTTGGTGACTTTTCTAGAATTGACTGTCGAAAAATTTAATGGTCGCTAGGAAATTCAAAGAAAACCCAGATTCCAGTGTTTGAAATTTCATATGATCGTCGAAAAATTCAAGTTTTCTAGAATGCGATGATGCTAATTTTTTTTAAATCCGAAAATTTCTAAAATGATCCCTTTAACCTTCTCCATGCTTTTCCTAAAAGGGTTTTTCCAGAAAAATCCCCAAGTTTCCCCAAATTGAGGTTTTTATTTTTGGTTAAAATTGTTCTTGTTGCTTTTACTGGTTGCTTGGTTTTTTATTGGGTTTGTGTGATGTTGTTGTTGTGGTTTGTTTTTCTATGACAAGTGAATTGACATTTGACAGAGGCAATGTCAATTTTTTAAAGATAATTTCTCGTTTTCTCCCTTTGTGAACTTTAAGCATCAATTTATCCCCTTTAAAATTTAGACCAAATTCTTTAATTATAGGGATCACAATCCGTTTTTTCAACTGGTTAGTGGCTGGCCGTGGAAAAAAGGTGGAGTTTGGACTTTAAGCTCCTTACTGATTCTGTTATATCCACATTTTGAAATCTTTTCTTTTTCTTTTACTTTTCTTCAATTTTTTTGACTTTTTTTTAAAGATTAATTAATATGATAATATTAATATATAATAATAATATTTGAACCTAATATATAATAAATGTGAGTAAAATTCTCAATTAAATTTAAATTGGATACAAATGTAATTCGGTTCAATTTCGATCAATTTGGATAAAATTAGGTATTTACAATAACAAAATATATAATTTTATATTCACCTTGAAATAAGTTAGGATGAAACATTATTAACACACTTACAACTTGATTTCATTTTTTTATAAAATAAAACTTGACTTGTTTCAACTGAATCTCAATTTTAAAAAATTACCCTTTATCAGATTGAAATGAATCGAAGCCTGTAGGATATAGATTGTTTTGGCATCTTTATCAACTGGCACCATTCATTACAAAATTTATTTAATTAAAAAATACAAAAATGAAAAGTAAAAAAACCCAAATGAGGTACCATATGGATACATCCACTTTTTTTTTTTTTTACAAAATTACTTATATTAAACAAGATAAAAAGGGAAAAACAAAAAAAAAATAAAACAAAAAAAAAAAGAGAAAGAAGAAAATTTAGAAAGGAAAAAAAAAAAGCTCATTGGGGTACTAAGTGGATATTCCAATTAAGTGAGGATCCATTGGATACAAATTATTTTACTATTCTTATTCGTTGTAAAATTTATAAAATTTATCTAATTAAAAATTTGAAAAGAAAAGCCAATTCTGGTGTTATGTGGGTATTTACATTATTTTTTTCACAAAATTTATCTAAATAAAAAATAAAAAAATCTAAAGAAAAAGAAAAAAAAAGATTAAAAAAAAAAGAAAAATAAGTAAAGCAACATACGATGTTGAGATCTCGAATGAGGTTTAAATGAAAGTTAAAATGAATTAAATTTATATAATATATGGATAGATGGATTACATTGTGATTATGTATAACATTTTTATTAAATTAAAATATTAAATAATAATTTTATTTACATAATTAATATATATAAATATAACATTAAATAAATAATTCAAAATATAATTTAATATATATACTCAAGACAAATGAAATACCATTAACTTGCCTTCAACTCAACCATGATTTTTGATGAAAAACTTTGATTTGATCCCAAATAAAAAAGAATGCACCTATCATATTCGGACAAATTAAAATCGATAAGATAGGGTTGTTTTATTATTCATACTTTTATTAACATTTTTTTAAAAATTAATTCATCGATTACATTTGTTGTTAATTATTTAATTAAAAAATAAAAAATGAAATAGCATGCCATATGTATACATATGTTGGTTTTTTTTAAAAAAAATTATCTATTTGAAAAGGCAAAAGAATTAAAGTAAGAAAAAAAATTAGACAAAGTAAAAAAATGATGGAAAAAAAAAGTGAGAAAGTCGAGTTGTTACATGACATTAGTAGTGATAAGCTTTCTTTGCAAAATTTACATTCTAGATTTATATTTTTTATTTTAATTTATATTTATATTTTTTATTTAAAATTTAAATTTTTAGAGCCAGTTTGATTATATATAAAATTAAATAAATAATTTAAAATATAATTTAATATATAGTAAGGCAAGACAGAATACTATAAATGTGACGCTTCTAATCTCATATTGGAAGAATATGTGGATATGGTATGATATATATATGTAAAAACTTAAATCTAAACTTTTGAAACGCCTTTTGTGGGACAAAATTATGAGACCCTCAAGTCAAAGCGAACAATACCTCGTAGGTTGAGTGTAGATCTTCACGAAAGTCTAGCCACCTAATAGGGTGTTGAAGTAAGGCATGGTGGCAAAGTTTGATTATGTCAGCACTCTGAAGGAGGGTAGGTAGGGTGGCAACTATGACAAAAATCCTCCAATATATTTATTTTTCTCAAATAAAAATAAAAACATGCCAAAATTATGATGAATAAAAGAAGTTAGAGGGATTATTTTTGTTATCCAAATTTAAAACCTTTTTGTCAAGATTAAGAGGGGATAAAACATAATTAATTGGTATCGTTTTTAGATCAAACATAATTAATTGGTATTGTTTTTAAAATGGACGCTATGGGAATATTAATCCTTTCTCCCGTATAACGATACTCTAGAACTTGAGTTTATTTTTAGCAGGCTCAAAAATTATCTTTTCAATAAAGTTCTAATTAATTTTAAGATTTTATTATAAAGTCAAATTTTATTAGGTGGCCAATCACATATAATAAAAAAAGATTAGTGACAACTTCTTATAATTATAAAATCGTCTGGCAGTCCCCAAAACTATTACAACACTTAGTTTTCTTTACTTTGTCTTCCTATTGGTTGATTTGAAAGCACAATGATCCTCATCAAATGCAGCTCATATTCCTCATAAACAAAGGAAACCGTTGATGCACAAGAGGACAAAGTTGTCAGTCACTACATTATCTTCTGTCAACTAGAAAATGGCATCCCAAGTAGCTACAAGGTGGCTGATTCTTTGCAATAGATATGGCCATCCAAAGACCTAGAAAGGGCATATAAATAGAAGCATTTTGCTGCCAAAGAAAAGCCCCCAACTGCCTTTTCATTTTTTTTTCTTTTCTTTTTGCTGGAACTTTAAGTGTTGGAAGCTCCATAGCTACTACATTCTTGGTTGTTCAGCCCTTGTTCTTTGTTTTTCATTTTGTTTTAATTTTATTTTAAGTTTCTTTTACATTCCTTTATTTGTTATTTAACTCTACTTTAGGTCCTTTAAGCAAACATTTTCTATTTAAACTTGCTATTTTAGTTTGTATTCAACACAGATTTTGAGTTTCCAGGTCTGATGTTAGCCACTGTTTCATTAATTTTCAAATTGATTTTGGTTTCATCTAATCATGATCTTTTTATATCTTATGCCTCTACTTGTTAGCTTGATTTACGTTGCTTTCTCTTGATCAAATACTTCCATTTGAGCTTGCAAATTTACTTTTTTTTCAAAACCAGGGTACTTTTTCTAATTTCAAATTCTATTTTGTTTTAGTTTTTGTTACTTTTCAAGTTCAATTCAGTTTCAATTTGCTTCAAGCTTTTTGCTAGTTGTTCATCTATGAGTTATCTAAGTTTCTCTAAAACTTGAGAGCAAAATTCCATATATTTTAAGCTAGATCTAAGACTGGCTAGAAACTGTGTTATTTTCCAATATGGAATTTCAGATTCTATTTTGTTACGATTTTGGTTAGATTTCAAGTACTAAATATAGACACGCTATTTTGTTTAAGAAGTTTTTCATAATTGAAATGGGTATTCTATTGTAAATTAAGCCTTGATCAAAAAGTTTTATGCCCAAGAATTAAAAGTCTAAAAATTTTAATCTTAGTTTTAATTTTTGGTTTTAATTTTAGTCTTAGATGTTAATTTTGGTTTTTAATTTTAGTTTTTATTATTGGTAGCCAAAAGTAAAAAAAAAAGTCAAAGCCAAAAAAAAAAAAAAAGAAAAGGAAAAATCAGAAATGGGAAACCATGGATTCATTCTGGGATTCAATCAAATCAAATCACACAAATAGAATTACATAATTAATTTGCATCAAAATGTAATCTAATCAAAAGAATCTGGTTGAATTGATTTAATTTTCAAATTGAAAGGGATTCAATTCTTATAAGGGACATACATGAATAGAACGCACATACAAGAAAATCAAAAAGGGAAACCAACAACAATCATAAGTAATTATAGAAGCTTGAAAAGTTTTGGGGGTTTTAATCGATTTTTGGGTTTGCTTTGGGAATTCATTGTTAAAAGGTCTGGGTTTTTATTTTGGGTTTTGGGTCAATATTTTAGTTTTTTTGGAATCATCTTGGGTGTGGTTTTGTTTTGTAATTTGTTTAAAGAACTTGGATTTTGATTTTCTAGGTCCTGGTTTGATTGTTAAAGTGAAATTTTAAATTTGGGTTTTTAGTTTAATTTTGGATTTTGGGGTGTTCTGAAAAATTTTTATGGGATTTTTTGGTTTGATCTTTTAGGTTTTTTGGGTTTCATTTTAGTTAGATTTCTATTTGAGCTAATTTTGAGATTCTTTGGGAATTTTTGGAAAATTTTGATGTTCTAGGTTGAGAGTGAAGTTTTGGGTTTTTAGGAATTTTTTTGATTTTTTGGGTTTAGTTTGATTTTTCCAGTGAAAGTTTGGGTTTTCCAGTGGGGTTCATGGCACTTGGATTCTAGGTTTATTGCATTTTCTGGAAAAGATTGAATTTTCCTGCAGTTGGTTGAATTCCTCTACGGTGGAATCTGGGTATTTGGCTGGCCATTTTGACTTCTTGGTGGAACCTAAAGAGAGGATAAAGAAATGATTTTAGAAAGAGAAAACAAAAAATGATTTTGAGGGAAAGATGCTAAAAGCTGACCTTTTATACCCTAGTCGATATGGCACAGTTTTGCAAAGTCAAGATCCGGATGAACCTGTGTGACCTGTGCTCTGACTCCGCTTGAAACCCACTTGATTCGCGACTTTTCCCCTTTTTTTGTTTATTTTCTACTTTGATTTTTTTGTTTGATTTTTTATATTATATTTATATATTTTTTAATATTTATTATTTTAAATGGTTGATTGAATTAATATGGTGAGAAAGAAAAAAATTTATTTTTTGCATGATATTTTTATAAATTTAATATATTTGCATGACTTTTTGATATCTAATTGCATGTTTTGAATAATTATATGTTTATATTTAATTGCATAATAATTAATATATTGGCATTATATTATATTATTATTACATGATATTATTTGTATGGTAATTTTTGTTTATTTTAACTGATTTTTTCTCTCAAAATAAAATAGGAGTTTTCAAAATAAATTCACAAGTCCTACCAATTTATTGGAGGATTTTTCATGAATTTAATTTTTTTTTATGAATTCTATCAAATTATTAGAGAATTTAATAATCATATTTTTTATGAAAAAGATAAATTGTTTGTTTAAGAATCCTACTAATATATTGAAAGATAATTTTTAATAGAAAATCTAACCAATACATTGAAAGATATTCTAAAAATAGATTATTTTTATAAAAATTAGATTTTGAATATCCGATGATATAATTACTAAAAGCGTTGCAAATAGCAATTTTTATTTAAATTCTTAGGTGAGAAAATCTTTTTTAAATTTTACCAACATATTGGAGAATTTGGATGAGAATTTTTTGATATCAAGGTTATAAATCTCTTTATCACAAATAAAAGGTTTTACAAAAAAAAAATTTAATAAATCCAATGACAAACCCTCTTCAAGGTGAGACACTAGTTTTCATGAATACTCTTGAGGTGAAGAAATTATCTTAAATTACTACCAAACTATTGGAGTAATTTTGGGATCAATTTTTGATAATTAAATTATTTGGCAAATTATAAAAATATTTTAAGGCTTGAATAACTTGAAATCAAACTAGCATCATTTTTGGGTGGGCATTGTAAGGGTGTTATAACTTTTCTTACACGCAATCACACTCTCGAACTTAAATCTAATTTTGTAGACTAGAATCTACCATTTTGAAGATACCCGAGTCAACTTTGGGATCACTTTTTAAATGGGACAGATTCAGTTAGGTGACTAGTCACACTCAAACAAAAAAAATTAGTGGCAACTTCTTAAGTCTATGTTTAGTGATAGGTTAACGGATCTACACGCATGGATAGTTTGGCCACTCCACTAGGGAGATCAAGAGTCTGGCCAATAAATGATTTCTTGTTATCCAAGCCTAACTTAATAAATTTAAGAAATTTTTTCCTTGTTCGTATTTTATTTATTTATTTATTTCATATCTGTCATTCACTTGCACATGTATTACATGAGCTCTACACTCGAGTTTCATCCCTTAAAAATGAGTAAAATAGCAACACCTTCGTGAGATTTCATGTCTTTACATGGACTAGTGAAATACTCTCACTTAAATTGAACACTTTTTGCTTATAGCCTATAATGGTGAGGATTAAGGTGCCTTACTAATTTATAATGGACAATGATATAAGAAACAATTTGGGAACCCTAAGACTATCAAAACTTTGAACCTAATAAGTAAGTAAACCTTAAGGGTTCGAACCTAAGTTAAAGCCATGCTTTCCCTTGTGTTAGAAAATCCTAAATAGGACACATGATGGAATATTTGTTCTACTTGTAAATTTATATATATATATATTTTTGTATATATTTTGCGTACTAACCCTTTATGTTGTTTTATATATATTATGTTGTTTTTTGTTTATATTATATGCATACTAATCCTTTTCTTTTACTTTGCATGCATTTGCATAATTAGATTTATCATAAAGAGTAATTACCACGAAATAATTTTAATAAGAAGAATCTGAATTACATTTATGTGGAGCCCAACAAATTTTTTTATTGGCTTCAAAATGGAGTATAAAGAATTGAAGTTCTCAAACAAAGGTTAAAAAAAGAAGTTTAAGTGCTCAAACGTGAAAAAGATGAATAGAATAGTTTATTCCCTGACCTTAACACAACATGGTCATCCACCACTCGAGAGCTAGCCCAACTTTTGAAAAAAAATGGATAGTTGCAAGCAAAGCTACAAAAAAAGGGAGAAGGCACTCTCTGAGGCACAAAGGCACATTCAAATGCTAAACAAAGTGATGGTTAAAATTGGAACACAAATAGGGGCTGCAAATGAAGAACATCAGCAAATAAAAGAAGCATATGTGAGAAAACATAACTAGTTAGAGTTCTTACTTGACCTAATCACTGTGACTACTTACAAAGCCAAGGATATGGTAGAAAAAGTTGAAGAATAAAAGACAAGGATGCCACCAGTAGGAGCAAGGCTAAGAACTATTGGATTTCCTTAATGAAGTGCAAAGCCAATATTGACAAATTAGAGATTTCTTTCTTCAATAAATTTTAGACTTTTCATGGATGTAATATTAGATTTGGTTAGAAACAACTTTTAATTCAATAAAGTTTTTTTTTGTTAACAGTTGTTATGGGGTAAATTCTCCTTATTGCATTCTTGCAGATGGTTTCATGAACATCATTCTAAATATGAACCCTAATTATGATAAATCAATATTTAAGGACAACTTAACCAACTCAACACCAACTTAAGCTAGAAAAATGCAGTAGAAGAATGCGAACCACTTTGAGAAAACAAAAGGGACCTAAGAAAAGCTCAAAAGAGAGTTGAAACAAAATCCTCGAAGTGTTAGGCAAATTAAATAACAAAAAGTAGTAGAAAAAGATGTTTCATAAGATGTTGTTAATCTTTTATATCCTCTTGGCTATGGGCCTTATTAGGCCTAGTCCACTTAAAAATTCTTCCACAACAATTCACAATCCATGTAAGACATAACTATCTTGGGTCACTTTCTGTGTTGACTCAAAGGTAATTTTAAAGTTTTGCTAATCTTGTCTTCACAAAAATGGCAACTAAACCAGATCTAGTTCTAGTCCCTAGCTTAGATGACCTAATAGAGAACAATAAGCTAAAATTGAAGGTGATGAAAAGTTTAAAGAACTTAAAGTCTAAATAAAAGATGAACCTACTATAAGAGAGATTACGGGCAATTGAAGGAATAAATTTTTATGACTCCATAGATGTTGTTGGCTTTGCTTGGTTTCAAATTTTATGATTCCTTCAAAATTCAAAGTGTCTAAGTTTGAAAAGTATGAAGTTATGAAATGTTTTCTCACACATGTTATCATGTATTGTCAAAAAATGACTGCTTACACCAGTGATAAGAAATTATTGATAAATGTGTTCTAAGACAACCTCACTAGTTTGGCTATAAGGTGATATGTCCAGTTAGACTAAACCGGCATCCATTCTTAGAAGAAGTTTGCTTGGGTATCTATTAATCAGTACTGTCACATTATTAACTTAGCTCCCGAATCATTTTTCTTTATAAAGCATGAAAAAAAAGTCAACAAAATCTTTTAAAAAATATGCTCAATGGTGGAGGGATATGGCTTTTCAAGTTCAACCTTCTTTGATTGAGAAAAAAATAACTGTCTTGTTCATAAACACCATGAAGGCACCCT
Organism: Durio zibethinus; assembly: GCF_047325235.1. NCBI lineage: Eukaryota > Viridiplantae > Streptophyta > Magnoliopsida > Malvales > Malvaceae > Durio > Durio zibethinus. Next base: position 8,999,880 of record NC_143162.1, on the reverse strand, counting down.
ATTATGAGAAGATGATAGGAAATGCAACAAAGAACTTTGTTGAAATAGTGATATCAGGTGAGATTATTGAAAATGCCATCCAAAGTGACAAGCTTGTAGAATGAAAAGTCAACAATACCAAGAAAGGTGAGATGTCCAAGAAAAGAAAAATAAAGCCCAAGCTATGAGTTTTAAGGGGCAACAATTTAGAAGTTATGCTCTATATCCATCACTTGTTCATCTTGCTAATTGGACTACAGTTAATAATATTGCACAATCCTTACCAACTTCATTACCCAACCATGAATAACATATTCCTAAGTCTTTATCAATAGCCTTTCAAGCACCTATATATAGGCCTAGTCTTGTTACTACACTAGTTTTAAAGTGTAACACTCAAGCAAGTGGTTTGAGAAAATCTAAGGCCAAGCAAGAGATAGCTTGCATTAATCTTATACTTATAATCTATACTGAGCTATTCCCATAATTGGTCAAGAATGACCTAGTATCCTTAGTTCTTTTAAAGCCATTGAAGTCACCCTATCTCAAATGGTACAATGTTAATGTCACATATGATTACCATAATGGGAATTTAGGTCACTTTATAGAAGCCTACTCGATTTTCAAGCACAAGGTGCAAAGTTTGATCTGAGTAAGCTTGGTAGCTTCAACGAATCAGGAGAGCTGAATGTCAACAAAGACTATTTGCCCAATCACCTAAAGGTATAATTTTGGGACAATATTGAAAGGCTAAATGAAACTACTTGTCATTTTAAGATTTTTTTAGAATATGGATCTCTTTTATGTACTTGAATTTCATCTTATTTTTCATCATTTTAATAAAAGTGGTAGATATAATGCATTTTCATGATATTTTCTCTTTAATGTGAATCACCTTTATATGCTTTTATCTTCTCATATCATTTCTCATATCTGTTCTCTGATTTCAAATAATGAATGTTTAGACAATTATGACAATAATTTAGAATTCAATTTTGAAAGTATTGTTTATGTTGATATGATTGATAAGTTAAGATTATTAATCCATTGGTATTATTGAATACAAGAAGATAAAATCGGTAAAGAATTTTGCTCATTAAGAGATGAAACTAATATAGTACATGATATTTGCAATAGTTCATTCACAAGTTTGGTCTTGGTTAATAAATATTCTTCATTGAGAGTATTTATGTTTGAAATGAGAAATGGCCATATTTCTTTTACCCTTTACATAAAGAGTAAAATTATTCTTTGCTATCCTATTTGAGTTTATTGAAATTTTTTTAAAGAACCCTAACTAAGAATCACCTCCACACTAGAAGCAAAGTTTGAGAAGCTTGTTTACTAAAATAAAAGTGAAGATCCTTAGTGATTTTAGGGGCAAAGCCCTTTTGTGCTCAAATATTTCTTGAAAAATGATGAAAATTACAAACGAAAAAAGAAGAAAAAGAAGAAGAATTTGATGAGAAAATATCCTTAGTTTGATTACCCTTTAAATACAATTTGAGCATGTTTTATCCATTTCTTTCATAATCTCTCACTTTAGCCTGCGTTACATCTTTTAAAAGTCTTTTTTGATTGAATATGAATACTTGAATTAGAGAATCATGAATTGAACTAAGGTAGGTTTGCAATTGGATTTTGATGTCATATATGGATTAAGGGGAAAAAGAAATGAGAAGAAAAGATAAGGAAATATGCAAAAAATAAAAAATAAAAAAGTAAAAAAATTAAAAAAAAGAAAAAATAGGAAAAAAGAAGACTTAAATTTTAATCACAAAAAGTGGTTTAACTAAAAATAGAAACTAAAAAAAATAGCTCCATTTGAGGATCCCAGAAATATGGATAACAATTGGCTTAAATATCGAAAATATTAATGGAATGTGTTTTTAAAAAAGAATTCTGAGTTAGATTTCACAGTTATTCGAACAGTCATTATTCTAAATGTTAATATCCCATTTAAACAGTCACAGTATTTTGCTTTTATCTATCTTTGATTTGTTATTGACTAGACTTTCTTTCGATAATAAATATTTAGTTTTCTTATTCTTCATCAAATGTGTATCCCCTGAATGAATTGAAGAAATGTATCATATTTGTCATAAATTAGAATAATGATAAATAAGTGAATGACTATGTCCGTGAAAGATTTTTTCATTCTTTTGAAAGAAATTCAAGATTATAAAAGTGAAAGAAACCTGAAAAGATTATTCAAAAATGACAAATAAGGTGACCCAAGGATGAATACAATAATGGATTGGTAAACATAACCTATGAGTTGTAACTAGATAAGAAAAATAACATGGATCAATTAATGGAATTTGTTCTAAGATTATTGACGTTGAGAAGTTAAAAAAGAATATATGAGATGGTGGAGTCTTGAGAACCTTATTACCACAATCAAAATTTCATGGCATTGATTTAGTGACATTCGCCTTACATACGTTGTGTTTGCATTATTGTTTGAACAATTTAGTGAGTATTTGAATCCTTGTTTTGATAATTGCATTTGCATCATGGTTGGGGCATGTGTTTGCATCATATAATTAACATTTAAATCAAGTTATGGCATTTGCATTGTTGATTAGGACATGTATTTGCATCATCTAGTGAGAATCTGGATTATTACATTTGCATCATTTAGATGACATTTACATTGTTATCATGACATTATCGCATACAAAATTTTGACTTTGGTGGAGAAAATTTTTTACTTTTGAATCCTTGAATGAGGAAAATCTTTCATGATGAGAATTTTTTGGACAAGAAAGACATTTCAAACTTTTAAAGTTATAGAGCCTTTGTTTAAATCAACATTTTTTCAAAAATAATTATGATTTATAAAACCTCCTAGCATAATCAATAAAATTTTTGGAATGACTATCTTGGAAATTTTGGATGTAAAACCTTAAAATTTTTCAAATAAAAATCTTTAACTTTTGGATATGAATCTCTAAAATCTTTAAATGAGAATCTTTGAAATCTGGAAGTGAGCTTTGAAATTTTGAATCCATGAATTTTTCAAATATGAAGCTTTGAATTTTGGATGTGAATCACTAACAAAAATATTTTGAATGTGAATCTTTGATTCTAGAAATTTTGGCAATGATAAAGTTTAAATTTTTACGAATCTTTCATTTTGAGTTCTTACCAATCTTTCATTCTTACAAATCTGAGTTATTGTGAATTTAAAATTTGAATATTTCATTCTCGCAAATATGAAAATTCTTGCGAAACTGAAATTCTTGTAAACTTGAAATTCTTGCAAATCTAAAATTCTTGCGAAGCTAAATGTCTTGTGAATCTTTGAATTCTTGTGAAAATGAAATTCTTATAAATCTGAAAGTCTTACGAATCTTTACAAATCTTGAACCTCTACGAAACTTGAAAATTTTGTGAATCTAGGACTTCTGAAAATCTTAAAATTTTTATAAATCTTGAAATATTTTACGAATCTTGAAACCTTTGTGAATCTTGAAACCTCTACGAATCTTGAAAATTTTGAGAATCTTGAATCATTTATGAGCTTTTGGAAATCATTGTGAAACTTGAAATTCTTACGAATCTTGAATCTTTGTGAGTTTTGAAATCATTATGAAATTTTGAATTTTTTACAAATTTTAGAATTTTAGAATCTTTCAATTCTTGTTATGGAGCTTTGCCAATCTTTGCAATTTTGTGAATCCTTGAATTTCGAAATTTTGAATATTTGGATTTCAAGTTTAAAAAATTTTTTGGTTTTTCTAAATCCAAACAAAATGGATGTCTTTTATCGTTGTGCAATTCTTATTTTATAAAAGCTGTGCAAAGAGGGGTAGCTGTAAACACACCATTTTATCTAAGAATTTTTTTGAAATTGAATAGTCCTTCTACTGTAAATTGGACCTTGATCAAAAAGCATTGAGCCCAAGAATTAAAAGCTCAAAAATTTTAATTTTTGGTTTTAATTTTAGTCTTAATGTTAATTTGGTTTTTAATTTTAGTTTTTATTATTGCTAGTCAAAAGTCCAAAAAAAAGTCAAAGCAAAAAAAAAGTAAAAATTAGAAATGGGAAACCATGGATTCATTCTAGGAATCAGTCAAATCAAATCACACAAATAATATTACATAATTAATTCACATCAAAATATAATCAAATCACAAAAAATCTAGTTGAATTGATTTAGTTTCCAAATTGAAAATGATTTAATCTCTATAAAGGACACACAATAATAAAGAGCACACATAGGAAAATCAGATAGGGAAACTAACAATAATCACAAGTAATTATAAAACCTTGAAAAGTTTTGGGGTTTCTAATTGATTTTTGGGTTTGCTCTGGGAATTCATTGTTAAAAGTTCTAAGTTTTGATTCTGGGTTTTGGGTTAATATTTTAATTTTTTGGGAATCATCCTAGGTGTGGTTCTATTTTGGAATTTGGTTTTTAAGAACTTGGATTTTAATTTTTTGGGTCATGATTGAATTGTTGAAGTGAAATTTTAAATTTGGGTTTTTAGTTTAATTTTGGATTTTGGGTTGTTCTAGAATTTTTTTTTTTTTAGGATTTTTTGGTTTGATCTTTTAGGTTTTCTGGGTTCAGATTTGATTTAAATTTTTGTTTAGGTTGATTCTGGGGTCTTCTGAAATTTCAAAAAAATTTTGATTTTCTAGGTTAAGAGTGAAGTTTTGGGCTTTTGGGAATTTTTCTAGGTATTTTAGGTTTAATTTGATTTTTTCGACAAATGTTTGAATTTTTTGGTAGGGTTCACGATAGTTGAAATAAAAGATGGCAGCTAGATTCTGGGTTCATTGCATTTTTTAGAAATGGTTGAATTTTTAGGCAGCTAGTTGAATTTTCCTGCACTAGAATCTGGGTATTTAGCCAGCCATTTGAACTTTCTAGTGGAACTTAGTAAGAGGATAGAGAAATGATTTTAGAGAGAGATAACAAAAAGTGGTTATAAGGCAAAGAGGCTGAAAGCTGACCTTTTATACCCTAGTCATGGCACCATTTTGCAAAGCCAAGATCCGCTTGAACCTGTGTGTAATTCGTGCACTAACTCGACTTGAGACTCGCCCAATTCGTAAGTTTTCTCTTTTCTTTTTTTGTTTATTTTCTACTTTGATTTTTTGTTTGATTTTTTATATTATATTTATATATTTATATTTATTATTTTAAATGGTTGATTGAATTAACGTGATGAGAAAAGAAAAAGCAAAAATAGTTTTTTTTTTGGCATGAAGTTTTCACGAGTTTAATATATTTGCATGACTTTTTTTATATCTAATTGCATATTTTGTGTGATTTATTAAATATGTTTTGTATAATTGCATGATTATATTTAATTGCATGATAATTAATATATTTGCATGATATTGTATTATTATTGCATGATATATTATATTATTGCATGATATTATTGGCATGATAATTTTTGTTTATTTTAATTGATTTTTTTTCTCTTAAAATAAAAAAAAAAGGTTTTCAAAATAAATTCATGAGTCCTACCAAACTATTAAAAGATTTTTATTTTTTTATGAATTTTACCAAACTATTAAAGAATTTCATAACCCAAGTTTTTACGAAAAAGATAAATTGTTTGTTTAAAAATCCTACAAATGTATTGGAGGATAATCTTTGATAGAAAATCTTGCCAACATATTAAAAGATATTTATGAAAATAAATTATTTTTATAAAAATTAAATTTTGAATCTCCGATGATAGAATTACTAAAAGTGTTGCAAACAACAAATTTTATATAAATTCTTAGGTGATAAAATCTTTTCTAAATTTTACCAATATATTGGAGAATTTGGATGAGAATTTTTTGATATCAAGGTTTTAAATCTCTTATCACAAATAAAAGCTTTTGCAAAAAAAAAAAAATTTAATGAATCCAATAACGGAGCCTCTTCGGGGTGAGACACTAATCTCCATAAATACTCTTGAGGTAAAGAAATTATCTTAAATTACTATCAAACTATTGGAGTAATTTAAGGATCAATTTCATATAATTAAATTGTTTTAAAAATTATGAAAATATTTTAAGGTTTGGATAACTTGAAATTAAATTGGTATCATATTTGGGTGAGTGTTGTGAAGTTTAAAATATTTTCAAGTTAACCACAATTTAGTAAGTTTGAGATTGTGGTTAAGTGTGGTTAAGTGTGAAATTAAATTGGTATCATCTTTAATTTTTAGCAACTTTCTATTTTTGGTAAGTTTCCTAATTTAGTAAGTTTAGGTTCAATTAGTTAAGTTTCATAATTTGTTAGTCATTAGGTTTTAATTTACTTGGTTTTAATTGTAGGTTTAATTTAGGATAATTTAGTAATTTCTCTAATTTTTGTTAAAGTCAAATATAATCTAAGTGATCGATTTTGGTAATTAACTTTAGATTAACCTAATTCAATCCCTGTGGAGACGATATTCAATACTTCTTATTTATATTACTTGTGTAATTCGTACACTTACGATTGTTGGCATCAAAAAAAAAAAAAATTTAAGTGTAAATGGTTTGAAAAGTAAGAGTAAATCCCCTTAATTTACTATCTGTATTTTAATACGTAATAATATTTTAAAATCATAATTTTTATATTAATGCAATTATTAAAAATTAAATTAAATAAATATAAACAAAAATTTTATTTAAATTAAAATTTATAAAAATATTTATTAAGAATATTTTATCCGATGACTTTTAACACTTTTAAAATTAAAATTTTAAAAATTTAAACAGTCTAATTTCGCATAAACCATTTAGTTTTAGTTGATTAAATTAAATTTAAATAAATTAATAAAAAATTATATATTTAAAAATAAATTTATTAATTTAAAATTTACTTATAAAGTTTAAGTCGATCACAATTAATATTTTTAAATTCATACTTTTATATATAAAAAATAAACAACATATGATAAATAATAATAATAATAATAATAATAATAATAATAATAATAATAATAATAATTGAGTTTAGAGATTAAGAATTTGAAATTTAGGCATGGTTTGATCGTATTATAAATAGAGAATTAGACTATTATCTCGCCATGATCCATGAATAGTTTTTATAATAATTGATGGGGTTTTTTAAAATAATTTATTGGATATTTCTTGTAAATATGTAGAATTCTTAATGCTATAGTGACTTCTCATCTACCAAAAATTTCGATTTAGGTACAAAAATTAATCAATATACTAATAAATTATATTTAGATAAGGTCAGTTGAAGCCTTTATCATCATTTGGAATTTACTTGTTACGAAACTTATAAATAGAGACATAGAAGTTGAAATTCCGTCTTTTCTGTGCAGTTGCTGCAAGATATGATAATAGAGTTTGGTTTTTAGCTTCTCACACGTACCAATTGTAAGAAGAAATCATTATCATTCAAAATAAGTCATTTTCTATAATTTGCCACTTGACTTAAACATATTAAAAAAAGAAAAAATATATCAGGTAAGACTTAAATAACTATATTAAACTTACCAAGATTTTAATTTAATGGTAAAAAGGAGATTTTAGAATTTTAAGCTCAATTTTTATTATATATAAATTTGATTGTTTAATTATATTTTGATTTGTTAATCAATTTTCTAATGTTTGTATGCAATGATTAATTTTCAATTAATTCTATGAGTGCAATATTTATGATTATAACTTAAAATAATACTTATATTAAAATCTATTCTGTCAGATTTTGTAATCTATTTATGATCTAAGTATATTTATTTTCAATCCCAAAGTCCGAAACCCGTATTACTTTCCCAAAATAATTTCAAAGGGCAGACTTCACTGTTTCATATTTCAAATAATAAATCTTACTAAATTGAAGAATTAACTATAGCTATATGCTATTTAAAAAAAAATAAAAAAGCTATAGCTATATGCCTGTCTGGGTATGTCTAGTTAGCTATATGAACAATCCTTTATATTTTCGATCTTTTTTTTTTTTTTTTTTGTGGAAGAGAAAATGGAGTAACATATAAATTAACATGTGTTAGCAAAAGATATATATTTTTGACATAAAGAAAGTTACAATTCGAAGGTAATGAAAAAAATTATAAATATTAAATTTTAAATTTACTGAATATATTTTTCTAAGAGTGATTACGTATGCTTAACTAAGCTTTGGATTATATATATTTACGTGTGAAAAAGCCAATGTTTGGCCATATATGGGATAAGTAGTTCTGTCAGTGAGGAATGATGTAATTTTTATTTGTGGTAAAAATGAGATTATCCAATATACTGAATATTCAAGGGCTGCGTGGATCAAAAAGAGTTTTAAAAATGGTTAATATAAAAAATAATTCTTAAATTATAATGAAATATTTTATTTTATATTTGAAATTTAAAAATTTATAATATAGTACATAAATTAAGAATTTATTAATTAATGTAATATTAATTTTTAATGTGATTAATTTCAAATAATGACATTTGAAAGTCATAATTTTTTAAGTATTATATTAATTAATAAATTTTTAATTCAGGTATCATATTAAAAAATTTTAAAATTTAAATACTATATTTAAACATTTTACTATAGTTTAAAAACTATTCATAACATTAATCTTTTAAAAAATAAATTAAAAAAATGAATGAAAGAAACAAGTCAATAGCCTTCCACCTCTTGTTCATCAGTGACTAAGTTGATTTGAGGAAGGCATGTGGCTGTGGTTTCTAACCCCACCATCCCCTTATCCCCTCCTAAGGACTTTGCCCTCCTTTGAACTAGTAATAATAATAATAATAATAATAATAATAATAATAATAATAATAATAATAATAATAATAATAATAATAATAAACAAGTCAAGAACAAACGGAGACATATAGCTTTGATTTGGTTTTACATTGAGGGCAAAAAACAACCACCTTTAACAGTAATCTTCCAAATCCTTGGATGGGTTTCTTTAGTAATTACCAGCTTATCTCACTGCCTCTGCTACACTTCAAGCTGTTATTTTCATTAATCAAATGTGAATTTTGAGCTCTAATTTTCTCTACAAATATATTGTGAGACGACATGATTATTGGCGGGATGAAGGATATGAAGGATAAACTCATCCAGATTTATGTGATCAAATTAGGTGCTAGGGTTGCCCTACGATTCTTGGCCTAGTGGTAACAAGAATTATAATCAAGCCAACCCCTCTCCCATCCCTCAAATCCTGTGGACCAAAAAAGGATTCGTGTTAAGTTTCCAATCAAGGGCCTGGGGCAGCGTTTAGAACACGGCTAGCTAACAGTAATTTAAGCCGTCTCTCACGTCAATAATTTTTAGCCACAGCCCACCGAGCTAACAGTACAAAGAAAATGAGCTATCAAACTTTATTTTTCAATGTTAGACTTTTCTATCTCATAGATAGGTGTCAAATGGATTGAAAAGTAGAAACGACATGATTTAATATATTATGAGTCATGTTTGATACAATTTGATATTAAACAATTAAATTAGACCAAACTTAATACATACAATTTCCATGTTAGGTTAAAAACTTTTTAGTTCATGAGATGATATAGCACAATCCGATAAAGGTCAGTGTCATTATATGAAACGTGTTAGTGTGGTACGATACACAAATTTAAATATGTCATACTATGTGAACTCATAACTATTATAAATAAGTTTTTAACCTTTATGTATATACATGTTATTTTTTATATTCTAATAAAATTATATTATTTTTCATTTATGTTACTAGTTTAGATTTAAAATTTTGCCTTTCTATTGTAGAACTTTCTTTTTTTAGAAACCTTTCATTTCTAGCAACCTTTTAATTTTGGTAAGTTTCCTAATTTAGTAAGTTTAGGTTCAATTAGTTAACTTCCATAATTTGTTATTCATTAAGTTTTAATTTACTTGATATTAATTGTATGCCTAATTTAGGATAATTTAATAATTTCTCTAATTTTTGTTAGAGCCAAATATAATTTGTGTCCGATTTTGATAATTAGCTTTAGATTAACTTAATTCAATCCTTATGAAGACGATACTCGATACTTTCTTTTTGTATTACTTATACAATCCGTACACTTGCGTTTGTTGGTATCAGAAAGAAAGAAAAAAAATTCAAGTGTAAATAGTTGGAAAAGTAAGAGTCAATATTCTTACGTCAATAATTTTTAGCCACAGCCCACCGAGCTAATAGTACAAAGAAAATGAGCTATCAAACTTTATTTTTCAATGTTAGACTTTTCTATCTCATAAATAGGTATCAAATGGATTGAAAAGTAGAAACAATATGATTTGATATATTATGAATCCTGTTTGACACAATTTAATATTAAACAATTAAATTAGACCAAACTTAATACATATGAGTTCTATGTTAGGTTAAAAACTTTTTAGTTCATGAGATGGTATAGCACAATCCGATAAAGGTCAATGTCATTATATGACACATGGGCTAGTATGGTATGATACACAAACTTAAATATGTCGTGCCATGTGAACTCATAATTATTATAAATGAGTTTTTAACCTTTAAGTGTATACATATTATTTTTTATATTCTAATAAATTTATATTATTTTTCATTTATGTTACTAGTTTAGATTTAAAATTTTGCCTTTCTATTGTAGAACTTTCTTTTTTTAGAAACCTTTCATTTCTAGCAAATTTTGATTTTCAGTAAGTTTCCTAATTTAGTAAGTTTAGGTTCAATTAGTTAACTTCCATAATTTGTTAGTCATTAGGTTTTAATTTACTTGGTATTAATTGTATGCTTAATTTAGGATAATTTAGTAATTTCCCTAATTTTTGTTAGAGCCAAATATAATTTAAGTGCCCGATTTTGGTAATTAGCTTTAGGTTAACTTAATTTAATCCTTGTGAAGACGATACTTGATACTTCCTATTTATATTACTTATACGATCTGTACACTTGCGTTTGTTGGCATCAAAAAGAAAGACAAAAATTTCAACTGTAAATGGTTGGAAAAGTAAGAGTAAATATTCTTACGTCAATAAATTTTAGCCACAGCCCACCAAGCTAATAGTACAAAGAAAATGAGCTATCAAACTTTATTTTTCAATGTTAGACTTTTCTATCTCATAAATAGGTGTCAAATGGATTGAAAAGTAGAAACGATATGATTTTATATATTATGAGTCATGTTTGATACAATTTGATATTAAACAATTAAATTAGACCAAACCTAATACATGCGAGTTCCATGTTAGGTTAAAAACTTTTAAGTTCATGAGTTGGTATGATACAATCCGATAAAGGTTAGTGTCATTAGATGACACATGAGTTAGTATGGTACGATGCACAAACCTAAATATGTCATACCATGTGAATTCATAACTATTATAAATGAGTTTTTAACCTTTGAATGTATACATCTTATTTTTTATATTCTAATAAAATTATATTATTTTTCATTTATGTTACTAGTTTAGATTTAAAATTTTGCCTTTCTATGTAGAACTTTCTTTTTTTAAAAGCCTTTCATTTCTAGCAACCTTTTATTTTTGGAAGTTTCCTAATTTAATAAGTTTAGGTTCAATTAGTTAACTTCCATAATTTGTTAGTCATTAGGTTTTAATTTACTTGGAATTAATTGTATCCTTAATTTACGATAATTTAATAATTTCCCCAATTTTTGTTAGAACCAAATATAATCTAAGTGCCAGATTTTGGTAATTAGCTTTAGGCTAACCTAATTCAATCTATGTGAAAACAATACTTGATACTTCCTATTTATATTACATATAAGATTCGTACACTTGCGTTGTTGGCATAAGAAAAAAAGAAAAAAATTCAAGTGTAAATGGTTTGAAAAGTAAGAATAAATATTCTTAATTTACTATTCATATTTTAATACGTAATAATACTTTAAAATTATAATTGTTATTTAATGTGAGTATTAAAATTAAATTAAATAAATATATACAAAAATTTTATTTAAATTAAAATTTATAAAAATATTTACTAAGAATATTTTAGATGGTCACTTTTAACACTTTTAAAATTAAAATTTTAAAATTTTAAATAGTTTAATTTCACATAAACTATTTAGTTTTAGTTGATTAAATTAAATTTAAATAAATTAATAAAAATTATATATTTAAGGATAAATTTATTAATTTAAAATTTTATTATAAATTTTAAGTCAATCACTATTAATATTTTTATATATAAATGATAAATAATAGATGATAAACGATATATAATAATAATAATAATAATATAATAATAATAATAATAATAATAATAATAATAATTGAGTTTAGAGATTAAGAATTTGAAATTTAGGCATGGTTTGATCGTATTATAAATAGATAATTAGACTATTATCTCGCCATGATCCATGAATAGTTTTTATAATAATTGATGGGGTTTTTTAAAATAATTTGTTGGATATTTCTTGTAAATATGTAGAATATTTAATGCTATAGTGAATTCTCATCCACCAAAAATTCGATTAGTTACAAAAATTAATCAATATACTAATGAATTATACTTAGATAAGGTCAATTGAAGCCTTCATCATCATTTGGAATTTACTTCTCACGAAACTTATAAATACAGACATGGACGTTGAAATTTCGTCTTTTCCGTGCAGTTGCTGTAAGATATAATAATAGAGTTTGGTTTTAGCTTCTCACACGTACAAATTGTAAGAAGAAATCACTATCATTCACAACAAGTCATTTTCAATAATTTGCCACTTGACTTAAACATATTAAAAAACGAAAAAATATATCAGGTAAGACTTAAATAACTATATTAAACTTACCAAGATTTTAATTTAATGGTAAAAAAGAAGATTTTAGAATCTTAAGCTCAAATTTTATTATATATAAATTTGGTTGTTTAATTATATTTTGATTTGTTAATCAATTTTTTAATGATTGTATGCAATAATTAATTTTCAATTAATTCTATGAATGTAATATTTATGATTATAACTTAAAAAAACACTTATATTAAAATCTATTCTGTCAGATTTTGTAATCTATTTATAATCTAAGTATATTTATTTTCAATCCTAAAGTCCGAAACCTGTATTACTTTCCCAAAATAATTTCAAAGGGCAGACTTCACTATTTCGTATTGCAAATAATAAATCTTACTAAATTGAAGAATTAATTATAGCTATATGCTATTTTCAAAAAAAAAAAAAAAAAAAAAGCTATAGCTATATGCCTGTCTGGGTATGTCTAGTTAGCTATATGAACAATCCTTTATATTTTCGATCTTTTTTTTTTTTTTTTGTGGAAGAGAAAATGGAGTAACATATAAATTAACATGTGTTAGCAAAAGATATATATTTTTAACATAAAGAAAGTTACAATTCGAAGGTAATGAAAAAAATTATAAATATTAAATTTGAAATTTACTGAATATATTTTTCTAAGAGTGATTACGTATGCTTAACTAAACTTTATATATTTACGTGAGAAAAAGCCAATGGTTGGCCATATAGGATAAGTAGTTCTGTCAGTGAGGAATGATATAATTTTTATTTGTGGTAAAATGAGATTACCCAATATACTGAATATGTTTTAGGTAGAATATTCAAGGGCTGCGTGGATCAAAAAGAGTAATATCATAAATAATTCTTAAATTATAATGAAATATTTTATTTTATATTTGAAATTTAAAAGTTTATAATATAGTACATAAATTAATAATTTATTAATTAATTTAATATTAATTTTTAATGTAACTTATTTCAAATGATAACATTTGAAAGATAAACAATTTTTTAAGTACTATGTTAATTAATAAATTAATAATTAAATTATCATATTAAAAAATTTTAAAATTTAAATATTATATTTAAACATCTTATTATAGTTTAAAAACTATTAATAACATTAATCTTTTAAAAAATTAAAAAAAAAATGAATGAAAGAAACAAGTCAATAGTCTTCCCCTCCTAAGGACTTTGCCATCCTTTGAACTAAATTAAAAAAAAAAAAAAAAAAAACAAGTCAAGAAAAAACGGAGAGATATAACTTTGATTTGGTTTTACATTGAGGGCAAAAAAAAACCACCTTTGAGAGTAATCTTCCAAATCCTCGGATGGGTTTCTTTAGTATTTACCAGCTTATCTCACTGCCTCGGCTACACTTCAAGCTGTTATTTTCATTAATCAAATGAGAATTTTGGGCTCTAATTTTCTCTACATATATATTGTGAGACGACCTGATTATTGACGTTTTTCTTGATGAAGGATATGAAGGATAAACTCATCCAGATTTATGTGATCAAATTAGGTGTTAAGGTTGCCCTACAATCCTTGGCCTAATGGTAACAAGAAAGATAAGAAAGTTTGAGTTCGAATCAAGCCAACCCCTCCCCAATCCCTCCAATCCTGTGGACCAAAAAAAGAATTGTGTTAAGGTTCCAATCAAGGGCCTGCGGTTGCGTTTAGAACACGGCCAAGCTAGCTAACAATAATTTAAGCCGTCTCTCACGTCAATAATTTTTAGCCACAGCCCACCGATCTAATAGTACACGGAAAATGAGCTATCAAACTTTAGTTTTCAATGTTAGACTTTTCTATCTCATATATAGGTGTCAAATGGATTTGAAAAGTAGAAACTATATGATTTGATATATTATGAGTCATGTTTGATAATTTGATATTAAATAATTAAATTAGACCAAACATAATACATATGAGTTCCATGTTAGGTTAAAAACTTTTAAGTTCATGAGATGGTATGGCACAATTCGATAAATGTCAGTGCCATCATATGACACATGGGTTAGTATGATACGATACATAAACCTAAATATATTGTACCATGTTAACCCATAATTATTATAAATGAATTTTTAACCTTTGAGTGTATACATGTTATTTTTTATATTCTAATAAAATTATATTATTTTTTGATAATTTATGAAATAAAATTATATTAAATAAATTTACTTATTAAATATTTAATTATTGATAGAAATTATATTTTAACTATTTTGCAAATCATTTTATGCACAAATTATTTTTATTTACTTAAATTTGTGTCTATAAAAATAAATTAATATTCTTTTCAAAGTTATATAAAAAATATCTTAGTTATAAAACTTAAAGAGAGACTGGTTACATGAAAAGACATAAGGAAAAACATGATGTTGCATTTATCGCTTTTAATGATCTCACATAAATTATAATTAGTCACTATTCTAATGGGTTTTTAAGTCCATTTTATTTTCATAAGATAATTGACGTAATTAATTAGTTAAATTTATAGTGCAGTTTGAGTAACCATTTTATTTTTACATATGATGAACGTTTTAATAATTTAATTAGAAATACTATTAGAACATATGCTTTTAAAAAAAAAAAAACTTTAATGAAAATTTAATATCTAATTTCTCAAAAATGTTGTCTAGAATTTCATTTACTTCTGATATATAAATTAGTCAGCAAAACTTTAGTTATATGTGTATTATTGGATATTAGATCAATGATATGTGTGTATATGTTTTTTTTTTTAAATTAAAATTGTAATTTTAATATATTTATTTAGAGGATTTTATTATCCATTTTTGTGAATATAAATATTTTACTGAATCACGTAAATTATTTGTCATTTTTATTTGATTTTATGTTTATTTATCTTTGATATATTATTTTTAATAATATTAAATGAATTTTTTAAAAAAATAGTTAAAATTTTAAAAAATATATTAATAAGCTGTGTTTGAAGCACGAACCAATTCATGAAAATTACGAACCATGAATTTTACTAGATTATACGTTTAACTTTCATAAGCCGTATTACCGAAGTACGATACATTAGAACATAATCCTAAAGAAACATGACCTATTAACATATAAATTAATATTTAAATAGACGGCACCAACCCAACACAGCTAATATGAGGCACGCAATTCCTAAAAGATTTTTGAGTAATAATTTATTAGGGGTCCCAAGACTATAACATACGTTCCTTTCCGTAAAATGACGTCTCAGATAAGAAGGATCAAAGAAACTCACCACATCGCTTCTTTTCAGTTGGTTTATATTCCAGTATCACTCACCCTGCCGGCTTCTCAAACTTACCAATCTAGGACTACAAGATGCATTTATAATTGTTCAGTCGAACCCGAATCACCATGGCAGGCTTAGACCAATAAATAACAAAAGGTAAAAGATACCAACCAAAGGCAAAGAAAGGAAATTCTTATATATATAATATTATTGGAGCCGCCTCCTTGGAACGTGTCTCTGTCTATTCTTAAATCAATCTATTGGGTCTGGTCGCCAAAGATTTATTTTGGCAGGTCTAATTGCATCTGAAATTCTGAATATCTGATAGCACCAAGCTTTCAACCCCTTATTCTACTACTATCATGACAGTGAAAAGAGCAGTATCTCTTCAAATTTTTGGTTACCGGCTTGTTGGCCGGGGAAAATCGTCTGTTATCTATATAATCCTATTTGCTCTTCTAATATTTTTCATGTTTGCAGACAATATCATTTCTAACATATCGCTTCACTCGGCTGCCTGCACTAAAAAAGAAGATTCTGAAGTTTTACAGACTCCAAAAGCTATAAGAAAACTCAAGACGGATGCTACTCCTGTACCGTTCAATATTTCTACACAAAAGAAGATCATTAAAGTTGATAGTGAAAATCAGAATTTGCTAGTTTCTTCCTCGGGTGTTAGAGAAGAACAGAGAATTGGGCGTTTCAGTAGAAAACTACCAGAATATGAGATTTTCAAGTCAGACGACTTGACAAAGAAGTTTCATGGTCGAGTTTTGGAATTCTTCAACCAGAAATGTGAAGTTCACTTCTTCATGACATGGATTTCAACAGCAGTGTCTTTTGGAAGAAGAGAAATCTTAGGTGTGGAAAGTGTTTTTAAAGCCCATCCTCATGGTTGCTTGATGATTCTATCAAGAACCATGGACTCTGCACAAGGTTACAGGATCCTGCAACCGCTACTTGATCGTGGCTTCAAAGTTCTAGCAGTCACACCAGACTTTCCATTTCTGCTCAAGAATACACCAGCTGAAGCTTGGTTTGATGATATGAAGGGTGGGAAAAAGGACCCCGGTGAGATTCCACTGGCTCAGAATCTGTCCAATTTAATGAGACTTTCAGTTTTGTACAAGTATGGAGGAGTTTACTTGGACACGGATTTCATAGTCCTGAAAAGCTTTAGAGGGCTGAAGAATACAATCGGAGCACAAAGCATTAATACGGTGTCTAAGAAGTGGACAAGATTGAACAATGCAGTTCTGATCTTTGACATGAACCATCCACTTCTATTCAAGTTCATAGAGGAATTTGCTTTAACCTTCGATGGAAACAAGTGGGGACATAATGGGCCATATTTGGTTTCCAGAGTAGTCCACAGAGTGGAAGGAAGACCTGGTTATAATTTTACAGTCTTGCCACCTATGGCCTTCTATCCTGTTGATTGGACTAAAGTAGGTAGCCTTTTTAAGATGCCCAAAGACCGGGCTGATTCGAGATGGGTTGAAGCTAAGCTGCAACAGCTAAATGGGCAAAGTTATGGAGTTCACCTCTGGAATAAGCAAAGTAGCAAATTAGTGGTTGAAGAGGGAAGTATAATGGGAAGATTAATATCAGAGAACTGCGTCTTGTGTAAACACATATATGGTTCTTAAATGCAAAATTTCCAGCCTGAAGATGGTGAAGCTTCTTCGATCAAAACAGATTCTCCTTTGGCAAAACTTCAGGGTAAGAAATTGCAAGAGCCTCCTGTTGAGTGTCAAAATTTTTTTGTACAGTTTGATCCTTGACAAGCCTCAATTCAAGGGCTGTGATTTTTCTTTCTTTGCAAGGCTTCCATCGATTGTCTGATTCTATTTTTCCTTCATGTTGTCATTCTTCTTCCAATTGTGAATTAATGTGAAATAGATACAGATCAAATAAAATAAAAAAAGAAAAAAAATTGGTTTTGAACTTTTCCTTGATGCAAATGTAAGTTAATCTGTAAATGATTGTTTACTTTTGAAAGCTTTTCAAACTGTGTGCAAAAGAAATGGAGTAAAATCAGAACAATCTACAACAAATCATAATCCAAAGCCTTCTCAATCTCAACCTGAATTTAAATTTTCTACATCTCCAAAAGCCAAATCTTGGCAGCCTCCTAAGTGACTTTTTCCTGGTCAATTTACGGTTACTATTTTTTATTTTCCTATTCTTGAAGCTAAAGTCTTTACCCATGAAACTACAATCTGAAGCAAAATCGCTTCGGCTACAAGTCTCGAATTTATTAAACGATCCAGTCTGCTTGATGTATGCCCATGGATTCTGTACTTCACCATTTGTATCACTTTCCTACAAGGGCATAGACTTTATAATGGGTGAGCCGCTATAATCCTATGTAGATACTTGATTTTGCTTACTAGTATTCTATTCCTTAAAGTTTCTCTATAGTTGTTAAAATTAATGATAAGTAATAACATGTAATAAGACTATTTTAGTGAAAGTTATTTTGCTAAACATGTGATAAGATTATTTTAGTAAAAGTTATTTTACAAAATAACTATTCATAAAAGACGCTTAATTAGCGACTCCACTGGGGATGAGTGATTGCATTAAGCAAAATAGTTTCTAATCTTGTTTTTTCAAAAAAATAGAGGATTCTACTGGAAACTAAAATACTCAGACTTTTACCTACATGCAAGAATTGATGAGGATGATTCAAAATTCTCAAGAGATGATGCAAAAGTTAGAAGAGACTATTTCCCAACTCACATCTTCTAATACCACAACTTCTCAAGCCCAAATTGCTATTGATGGAAATGGAAATAGTTCTAATAGTGCTATCCCTCTTGTGAATGGAAATGGAGAAAACATTGCAAATGTGCCAAATCTGGGTGTTAATGAAAATCTTGGTGTGAACAACACCTAAATTGCTGATATTTCCACTATAACTTTTCCTCAAACCATAACTCAGGGTTTTGTCACAAAAAAAGAACTTTAAAAGTTGCTTGAGGAGAAGAATAAGAGTTTGAATTTTCTTAATTTGATTTTAAGTTACCTTATCCTGCTAATATGGCTACTAAACCATATCCTAAGGATTATACTAGTCTTAAGTTTAAGCAGTTCGATGGCAAAACTAAGATGCTCGTGAGCATGTAATGAAATTTGTGAAAAGTCTTGGAATAGCTGGATTGGATGATGATTTAAAATTGAAAGAATTCTCTAAGTCTCTTATGAAAAAGGCGTACACCTAGTATGTCAATCTTACACCTAGCTTTGTTGAATCATGGAGTTAGATATATAATATGTTTAGAGATAAGTTTTTCTCTATCCAAGAAAAGGTTATTTTGATTGACTTGGGAAAATAACATCAGAAGTCACGAGAAGATCTTATAAAATAAATTCAATGCTTCAAGGAAAGAGTGTTGGACATTCAAGATTCTCATGATGAGAAGGAGTTGGTGAAAATATGTATCCAAAGAATGTTTGATGAATATAGTGTGCATTTGGAGAATCTACCTCTTCCAACTTTTACTACTTTGGTTGAAACTACAAGAATAACCAATAATACAGTTCGTAGGTAACAAAAAGTCAATCATTTCACTAGAAAGAATACTCCTACAGTGAATGCAATTCAAGAAGGAGCAAGCAAAATGAGAGGACCTCATTAGCCTAATATATACTTAAAAAAGACAATCAAAGAAGAAGACAAGATAATGATATTGACTTTTCACCATTCTCAGTTCCAGTGGATAGATGAAAGCACTTCTTCAAGAATGAATTAAGGATGGAAATGCTATGTTTCATGACCTCCAACAACAAAAGAAAAGTCTAATCCAAGGTATTGTGACTATCATTGAATGGTTGGTCATTCACTTTTTGAATGCAAAAATCTTTTTAAAATATTCCATCAAAGGGTGTAAGCAAGAGAAATGCTAATTAAAAACATTGGAGTTCAAAATAATTCACTTCCAACTCATCGAAATCCCTGAGGGCAAGTGAATACGATCATTCATGCTAACTATGATGATCTTTCTCCTTAAACTACTCAGTCTGAAGACATGCAAGCAGCAAATATGGTTACTTCTTCCATTGTCGATGCACTTATGAAAACTCTAAGTTTCAAGCATTTCTTTGATCAACTTAAGTTTACAAAAAAATGAAGAAAAGATGTAGCATTTGATCAAAATGAAGTAAATTTTTATTGTAACTACAAAGGCACCATTTGATCAAAATGAAGTAAATTATATAGAGGCATTTTTCTTTGAAAATCACTACAAGAAAATGGGGAATTGGTGACACCTTTTTATCGGCATTTTCTAACAAATGCCACTATTTAATATTTTATTATAAAGTTAGTGACGTTTATTATATAAATGCCACTAAAAATATATATAGTGGCTTTTAGAGTTTGAAACACCACTAAAGTTAAAATTTAGCGGCGTTTATGTAATAAATTGCCACAAAATAATTATCCAATTTTATTATTTTGAAAAATAATTATATAAATTTTATCTTAAAACTTTTCTTTTTGTTTAGTGACATTTTAATTAAAAACACCGTGAACATAGTGGCATTTTGTTTGAAAACACCGCGAGTTTACATAGTTAGTGACATTTTGCTAAACAAAAGCCCGTAAAAGTCATACTTTAATGGCATTTATTATGGTAAATGCCACCAATTTTTCCCAATTTAAATTCGATGCATGCCTATTTTCCCATTCCCTTTTTCCCCAAATTCTTCCACTCTTTGATATACTTTCTCCTTTCTCCTTTCACTTTCATTCCTTTTCATTTGTTCTCACTCTCTGTCTCCTTTTTCTTATAAAATCATTCAAATGAGTGGTCTCTATTCTCTTTCTAAGCTGTTATAAGGTATAACAAAGATTTTTTTTTTTTTTCATGTTGTTAACAAATATTAGGTTGATAATTTGTTAAGAAATTTATTCATTCTATTAAATTTTTTTTTTTTGGAAAATGGAATTCAAAACTGTCATTTGTCCTAAAAGAGACAACATAAACTAGGTCATCATACCTAGTCAATATGCTTTACTATTTAGGATCTCTAGGTTCAATGATTCTTGTTGGTTTAGTGTTTAGCATCCGAAAGGGGAATCGAACATGTCATATTGGATTAGACGGTAGATGTCAACGATGGTGATGGCATTACATAGTTCAACGTAAGCTACTAAAATAAAGAGTAGAGCAATCACTGAGTACATCAATTCTAGCATTTGAGGTGGGAGCTAGATTTGTTTAAGACCACCAACAGATAAATGGTGTAGAATGACTGGATCTATGGTTTGGAGAAAATGGAATGATAAATTTTGGGGTTTTACTTATTTATTTTTGGGGTTGGATTTTAGTGGGTTAAATATTTTGTTTAATGGAGTTACATGTTAAATCTTATTATTTCATGTTTTCAAGTAATTATTATTCTGCTTTATTTTACATCTAATGGATCAAATATGCAATTATCTTAAGTTTTGCATTACTTGTTGGAGAACTACTAAATCATTCTACCATTTTGCTTAGCTTGGTCTTAATTTGATCATATCCTTAGCTATGACTATGCCATTGGTCTATGACTATTTGGAGGTCTTTACTATATTTCACTACAAAACCTAAACTAGTCACTTTAATAGCATTTATTGTGCATTCTATTCTCTTTTTAATTCTTTAATTAATTGAATGCCCATGGACTTTGTAATTTATTTTGATGGCAAAGTAATTGTGGTTGTGTTCAAGAGTTCTTTGTCATTTTATTAAACTGATGATATATTAGATTGTTATCAAGCTTCTAGTATAGAATAAGAATTGAGGGTTTCAGTTTTAATTAGGCAATGAAATCAAGATCTACTTAGATGTTCATAAACCACTATGGTTGTGCTTATTGATTCATGAGTGGTAATTTTGATGTAAATCAAGGGTTTTTTAAAGGTTTTTTCTATAAATCAACTAAAGCTATGTAAAAATCAATGAAGATAAATGTGTCTGATGTCAAAATTGAAAACAAATAGAATTCCTAAGGATGATTTTGTTTGATATTGTGAGAGCAATTCATGTTGATGAAGCTCTTTGCATTGATGATTCTGTTAGTGTTATCAACTGCCTCTTATACAATCTCTGAAAAAAAACAAACTTTATGATCCTATGGGCTTAAACTGATAACTCTAACCTTGGTAGTGGCTTTGCTCAAAGATATGTTATTTGGCTATTAACTTCCTTATAAGTTGTTGAAATTTTATTTTGATTTTGCATGATTAGGTTGCCTTAGCTCAATCTAGCTCAAGTGTTTCCCAAGGTCTTCAAAAAAGAGCTGCAAGTGCTCTTTAGGGATTGTCAGTATTAGAAATTAACAAGTGTTCAAGGAAATTTTTTTTTGTAATTGCTCAATGTTTAACTTATGCAATAATATTTGTACAACAAGTCCTTAGGTGAAATAAGTTCTTTGCTTTGGTACAGTATAAATTTTATCAATATATTTTCATGTAACCAAATGCAAGTGATGATGGCCTTGTTCATGCTATTTTGTTTATAGCATGAAGCATTTAGTACATATGTGTAAACCTTAAACTCTACACTTAATTCATCTTCACTATTCCATGTCTTAACAGAATGTTTGATCTACAATTGTTTAGGTTTCAATTGCGTAGTAATATGTCAAATTGAGAGACTCAATCTCTTTTTTTTTTAGTTTTTTTTTTGTTATAAATGGTCTTTTGACAAATATTATTAATTTTTTCTTAAAAGATGTATCTCTTAGCAATGTATGATATATATTGATGTATTTTCTATTAATATAGCATTATTATTAGAAGACAAGATGGTATAGTTCCACGTATTGCATTAACATGTTTAGACATCGAAGTAATTTTTTCACTTTTGGTCACACAAATGAGTCATTATTCTCAAAATTAGTTTAAGATGTTGTTCGTTACTTCACTGTGATTGTAATCCTTTTTGTCAATATCCACTATATACTATCAGCATTAATGCACTTGTATTAGTCCTAATTTCTAAGAATTTAAAGTTGATGTAAATGGTCAGATTATATCGTTACGGGTAGTTTACATAATAAAATCTACTTTTGGGGAATTCAACCTAAAAATTTACTTTGAAATAAATTATATGAATATTTAATCTCAGTGTATATTAAAATATATCAATTCTTAAGATTAGACTAACAATTTAGAGAATAAATCTTTGCCATTGTTTTGTTTGGAATGAATGAATATGAAATCTCGGTGGAAAATCTTAAGATTGGACCTTTAGTAGAAAATAAATATAACAATTCCTATCAGTAATGATGTGTTAATAATGCATCTTTGTTAACAAAGTGCAATATGCATTCATTCCTTTGGACTGATAATTTGCTTATTCATAAGTTGTCTAACTTAACCACAAATTGAGGTTTTGGTATTTGTTTGATTTTCAAGATGTCTATGAGACTGCTGTTGGAGCACTTTGAAATTTGTTAATATCACCTAAAGTGTTATTTTTATGAACACAAAGTGCAATGTTTCAAGAGGTTTTATTGTGTGCTTGAGAGTAGGTTGTAAAGTTAGTTATCTACATTGGTTCCTGACATTTCTGATAGTTGATTTCTGACATTGGTTTAATTTTGCAGATTAATCAATACCTTAGTCTATATGCTCGTTCTAGTGTTCTTCCCAGCAAACTTTATTAGGGAAAGGTTGTTGAGGTTTGTAGTCCATAATTCATGTTCATTTTTCTTGATTTTATGTACCACTATGAAGTTTAACTTTGTCTTTTTTTATTTTTCAAATTCTTTTATAAAACATATAGTGCTATTTTAGTTTGGAAAGACTAAGCAGAAATAATAACCATTAAGATTAAACTAATATTTCTAGAAAGGGAGGTGACATTGAACTAATCTACTTGCTTTTGAATTTTGTTAAATTAAGGATTTTGTCAATTTTGGTCTTTTATTTGCTTTCTTCTGCCTCTTCCTTTTAGAGATGCTTCTGACCGTGGATAAATATAAATTACCAAACATTATTTGCCAATTGCCATTCAACTATTCTGATTCTATAAGACTTTTAATACGATAGATTCGATATCGGTGACTTTAAGAGTTCTTTTGCAGATAAATATTTCCACTAAGTGTTAATTTTGACCAATTCTGAAAATTGAATTGCTTTTTATACTCAATTTATAACTATACATTGAATTTATATTAACATGGAAGCTATATTGTAGTTTGGTGGCTACATGTTAATTTATGGAATTTATTAACATGCAATATGTTGTTTTGCAGAAAAAGAGGCTCAATCAACTTCAAACATTGTTTAAATGGAATGTTAATTATGTTGACACAACCGAATCTATATGGAGCACTATAGGAAAAAGAACATTTTGTGCATTTTTTTTTGTGATGTTTACTATATATATATCAAGCATCAATGTTTGAATCATATACTAATAAAATTAAATCTTAGCATATTTATGTACCAAAAGGAAAATAAAAATCTTAGCTCTCATTTTGTAAGGTTTATGCTTTAAACACAACCTTACTAAACATATATAATCAAATATTTGAAAAATTAATGTTGTAACTTCCTTAATAATTTAAATATTAGCTCTTTCAATCAGTCCAAAGAGTTGAACAAAATTCGGCTCAAAGATATTGTTAAGGTAATTCATTTCACCCTATTATTAAATATGGTAAAAATAGAAGTGTTTTAAACAGTTATTTGTCAAATGCTTTTTTGTCAAATGTTTTTTGCTTTTGTTTGACTATTTGTTTTGAAATTTTTTTCTCATTTTGTATATTAATCTGTAAAAATACTAATATATATATTTTTTTGTTTATTTTTAGTTTGAGATTAAGGTTTGCTCATCATCAGTTGCTCCATTTCTGTCAATCGTGTCTTTGCCCACTAGTGTTTTAAACTTATGAAGGTATTTCCCTTTTTAATTTTGATTGATTCAAGTAACTTGTTAGGAGATTTAAATTTGTTACTAATTTAAGTGTAATATTTAGTTTAATTAAGTGTGTTAGAGTTTGTTTTCATATAATTAATTATATAATTTTGGTTTGATAATGTAGCAAGTACTAAATGGATAAGATTTAGATACAAAAGTCAAGATTAAGTCAAAAGTACCAAAATGGAGTAAAAATTTTTCTTAATTTTGCATTTAATAATGCAAGTTAATATAATATGATATTATGCCTATGTTTGAGGTATGCTAATATCGATTGGTAAATCTGTAAAATTGTTTTGGAACATTTAGTTTGTATTGGATTTGACTCGGGATATGTTAATTGATATTTTCATGGAGAGTTTACATTGTTAAGGTCAGCGATTAGAGTTTTTTCAACTCAAAGAGCTCTCCAACACCAATATGATCATATTAGACAAAATGACATAGAAGGCATGTTACGAGATGCTTTCAACATTCATAACCAATATTTTCATAATCCGTCTTCTCGCAATGATGGATTTAATTAGTCAAATGTTAAAATGAATGATTTTGTTTAACATGGGATAGGTGTAGGTAACCAATAATTTAGTGGAAAAGTATCAAAGTTTTATAAGTTGCTTGAGGATATAAATGACTTTATGAGGGATCTAAGCATTCAAGGTTATCTTTCTGTGTGCTTTTTTTTCACTTGAAATGGTTATGTGGATGGATAGGAAACTCTTTGACTTTATTATTGGAGTTTATGAAAGAAATGTTTCTTTTTGCAAAAATTCCTGAATCTTGTAAGGATTTAAAAAATATGATTAAGGAGTTAGGTCTTGGATATGAGAAAATTCATAGTTGTCCCAATGATTGCATATTATATTAGAGTGATAGAAAAAATAAACAATCTTGTCATGTGTGTGGTAATTCTCATTTGTTGGACACAAACCTAAAGAAAAGTTGAATGAGGATGATGATGAAGTCTATGTAAAAAAGAAACCTGTAAAGGTTTTATGCTATTTTTCATTTATACCGAGACCGACTCTTCATGTTTTTCAAAACTATAGATTCTAAGAGGTCGCATCATAATGAGCAGGCGGATGATGGATCATTAAGGCATCCTGTTGATTCTTTGGCATGAAAATATTTTACTCTAGGTTTCTAGACTTTGCTTATGATCCTTAAAATGCTATGCTTAGACAAGCATCTAATAGATTCAATCTATTCAAAGTGATAAATACTTCTTATAGTACTTAGCCAGTTGTATTGATTCTTTACAATTTGCCACTATGGATTGCCATGAAGCAATAATCATTATTTTGTCTATGATAATTCCTACAGAGAAAGGCTTGGGAAATGATATAGACATCTACTTACAACCTTTGATTGAAGAGTTAAAATAGTTATGGGAAGGAGTTGAAACTTATGATGCTTTAAAGAAAGATAGCTTCAATATATGTGCTGCCTTATTATGACTATCAATGATTTTCCTATTTATGCAAATTTATCTGGTTGGAGCATCAAAGGTCGTTATGCTTGTCCATATTGTACTATACAGATATATTCGAAGTGGTTACATAAT
The DNA here is from genome assembly GCF_047325235.1 of Durio zibethinus. Taxonomy (NCBI): domain Eukaryota; kingdom Viridiplantae; phylum Streptophyta; class Magnoliopsida; order Malvales; family Malvaceae; genus Durio; species Durio zibethinus. The sequence continues at coordinate 8,973,469 of NC_143162.1, read as the reverse complement.
GGTAGAAAGTTCAGTTATATGGCACATCATAGGTGGTTAGATGATAATTATCAATTTAGATTCTAAGAAATTATCTTTGATAGAATTGAAGGGTTGAAAAGAGTGCCACTACCAATTATTAGGTCTGATATATTATCAAAGTTAAAAGATATCAATTTCATTTATGAAAAAATGACTCAATCAAAAAAAAAGTGAGAGAGATATTTAAAATTATCTGGCACCTTAATCCTCAAATTGGTGATGCTAATACTCAAGTTAGTAATATTGATATTTAAAGTAGTAAGAAGAAAGATAAAGAAGATGACCCCAATGAGTCTAAGTTGTGAAAAAAATAAGTATCTTTTTTTACTTGCCTTATTGAAAATATAATTTATCATGTCATAATCTTGATATGATTCACATAGAGAAGAATGTTAGTGACAATTTTATCAAGACAATACTCAATGTGACAATTTTATCAAGACAATACTCAATGCGAATAAAAGATCAAACGATGACTTAAAAAGTAAGCTTGACCTAGTTGACATGAGGATTTGCCCTGACTTTATCCAAATTGCTTTCTAATGACAAATCCTGATTGCCACCTACTTGTTATGGGATGTCTAAAAATGAGAAAGATATGTTTTGTATGGTATTGAAAAATGTGAAAGTCTCGGATGGCTATACATCAAATATATCAAGATGTGTGAATTTGAAAGAATGAAAACTTTTTTCATTAAAGTCACATGATTACCACATCTTGATGCAGGACATACTTTGCCTTGCTTTACGTTCATCAATATCAAAGCAAGTCTCTTCAGTTGTAATTGAATTAAGTAACATATTTAAAGTTCTCTGTGGGAAAGTTCTAAGTGTGAAAGAGTTTGACAAACTTCAAGAATAAGCTGCAATTACTTTATGCCATTTAGAGAAGATTTTTCCTTCAAACTTTTTCATTATTATGATGCATTTGGTTATCCACCTTCCATATGAAGCAAAAGTCAGTAGACTATTTTATTATTGATGGATGTATCTTATCGAAAGGTATTTTTTTTAATAAGTTGTTAATGTTTATGATGCCATTCTAATTAAAAAGGTATATGACAAATATTTTATGCCTTAGGTTTTTAAGGAGGTTAAAGTTTTATTGTCGCAACAAACACTATCCGGAAGGTTCTATTACGGAAAGATATTTAGTAAGGGAATATATGACATTTGTTCTTGGCATTTAAAAGATGTTGAAACGAGATTTAACAGACCATCAAGAAATCTTGGTATGTGACATATTGACTTTATCTACACTTATCTTTTTGAAAGTTTTGGATAACCAATATACAAAGTTGAAGTGGTGGAGTTAGATGATAAATCTTAGGCATAGGGATATCGATATATTCTTTTCCATCATGACTCAATTGAATCGTTTTGCACCTAAGTTATTCGTAAGAGGAAATCATTCATTCTATTAAGCAAAATTTATAAACTTTGCTTCCTATTGTTAATACTTTATTTTGATGCATGTAGTGTATATAGAAATAATTTGAGAGCTTGTGCACATTATCGACAATCAAATATTTGAGAGCTTGATAAGTTGTTCACAAAAAATTTTCATGAAAGGTTAGGAAAAACTATAAGTAATACCATACTTCCCATTTTGAGAATTATACATAAAATGCTTAGGGTATGAATAAAATTAATAACATATATTTTATTCTACTTTTATAGGTTTGGAGTGGAAGGCTTGTTAGTAAAGAGGTGAAATGTCTTTCATAAGGTCTAAATAGGATTGCAAAATGATACAAAAGGTTCATCATCAATGAATTTAGATTTTCCATCAAATCCCATAAGAGATTTAGAAGAACACAAAATTTAGGAGTTGTTACTTTGTCAACTACTAACTATGCTAATGCTAAGGACACACACCCTTTAGAGGGAAATGTTGACTACTATGGCATGATTAATGATATCATTGGGTTAGATTATTATGGCAAGATGAAGGTTGTCTTATTTCTATGTGATTAGGCTTATGTGAATAATTTGAAGGGTATTAAGAAAGATCAGTTTAGATTTACAATCATAAATTTTTCTCGATTAATTCACATTAGATAACAACTCATCGATGAACCTTATATTTTTTCCTATCAAGTCAAACAAGATTTTTATTTTGAAAACCCCAAAGAATCAGATTGATTTGTTGTTCTTCATCACACATCTAGGGACTTATTTGATATGGGGTTAAATACTAGAGATAATGTTGAATATGAAACTGAATATTTTCTTTTTGCTGAATAAAAATTGGATAGAAATATCTCTAATACATATACTTAGTGGGTTCACGAAAATGATGATGAAGACATTTATGAACGATGATGATCATCTATATTTTGTAATTAGAATGTTCAAAACATAATGTAATAAATGCTTTTATGTAATTTATGTGGCATTCGCTTTTGCATATTTATTATGTTGTAAATTATACATTATCTTTTAATTTAATTAAATCGATATGTTTTTTATATATCGTTGGTTATGATTTCTTAACTTCTCAATGTCTATATATGTTCTTTAGATATGTTCTTTATATATAGTTGGTTGTATATACAATGTTTGAACTTTTCAATTTTTAACTAATTTTCTTTTATAATGCAGCTAAGTTACAATGTCGAGGAATAGATTAAGGGGAGTAGATATCAGAGATATTAGCTTAGAACCATCTACGATACCTATTGATCTTGGCCATGGACTTAATCCTTTAAAGGGAAATGTGTCTACTATCGATTCTAACTTAGTTGCTTCTAATCCTTCAACTGATATTGGATCTGGCAATATAAGAGGTCCAAGCTTATATAGTATCCCACTAATTAATTCTGCTTCTAATTTGAATGTAGATATCATAAACCTCATATTTAGTTTTTGATTATAATCATTAAAGTATTGGTAATTTACTATTTACTTTTTATTTTTTATAGTTAATAACAATGGTCAACGAAAAACCAGAAGCAAGGCAACTTTAAAGGAATTATGGATAGCATCTTCGAACAAGCATATTGTAGTTAATACAAACTCTGTTAGGTAACCAATTGGTGAAGAGTGTTAATTGCTAGCTGGATTTTTAGGAATGATTGCCCGTAATGGCATGAAATTGCCTATTCATTATGAAACGTGGCATAAAGTTCCAACAAAACTCAAGACCAAAGCTTTAAACTTTGTTGAGGTATTAGTATAATTAATTACATATTAGAAATATTAATTCTTTTAAAGTTGGTCTATAAATTGTAACTTTTCTTTTTGTATTGTTACAATCAAGATTTCTACTTGAACTACCTACTTCATTTGTGCTTAAGTCATTGGGAAAGAAATAAAAAGACTATAAGCATAATTTGAAGAAAAATATTTCAATCGAAATAGTACTGTAGAGGTTACAATAGATAATCTACATTATGGCATGATTAGGTGGCAATATGAGCAGTTGGTTAGATTTTGGTTTTCAAGGAAATGAGAAGTACTAATTTATAACTTTTAATATTATTTTTAATAAAAAAGGTATTTTATGACAGTTGGTAATATTTGTATTTTTGTTATATACAGGATTATTTTTTATGACAGGAAAAAAAATTGAGATTACCAGCAAAAAGTAATGTAATATAGCCACATGAGTGGATCAAAAAGCTTTGCAAGAAAGCAAAAAAGAAAAGGTAAGTAATGCATCAAATAAAAACATTGTTGTTTATATTTGTTTAGCATTTGTGTCATTAAAGGGCAAAAATGTAAATATGCAATTATTTTTTTATTTTAACAGTTTGGATAGCTTCAATACATTATATTAAACTTTCCCAAATGATTGAACTTGGTTTTTATGGTTGATATGTGTGAAAAAGTTGTCATTTATGCTTTTTAAGGACTTTGTTATGCCATTAGAAGACAAAAATGCCATTTTGCAGTTATATTTATTTTTTAACAGTTAAATAGCTTAAATACATGATATTAAACCTTTTTGAATGATTGGACTTAGTTTTCATGTTTGTTTAGTACTTTTCTGTGTCGTTAAAAGGTCAAAATATAAATTTATGTTTGTTATTCTATTTTAACAATTTAGATAGCTTCAATATATGATATTAAACTTACCTGAATGATTGAACTTGGTTTTCACCGCTGATATGTGTGAAAAAGTTACCATTTATGTCTTTTTAGGACTTTATTACGTCATTAAAAGGCAAAAATATAATTTTGCAGTTATATTTAGGTTTTAACAATTTAAATAGCTTAAATACAAGATATTAAACTTTTTCGAATGATTGAACTTGACTTTTATGATTGATACATATAAAAAAGTTACCGTTTATGTCTGTTTAGCACTTTTTATGCCGTTAAAAAACCAAAATGGAAATTTGTGTTTATTATTCTGTTTTAATAATTTAGATAGCTTCAATACATAATATTAAACTTATCTAAATGATTGAACTTAGTTTTCATGATTGATATGTGTGAAAAAGGTATTGTTTATGTCTTTTTAGGACTTTATTGTACCACTAAAGGCAAAAATGTAATATTATTGTTATATTTATGTTTTAACAGTTTAGGTAGCTTAAATACATGATATTAAACTTATCCGAATGATTGAACTTGGTTTTCACAAATTGATATGTATGAATAAGTTATGATTTATATATGTTTAGGACTTTTTATAATGTTAAAAGGTAAAAATAAAAATTTACAATTATTGTTTTATTTTAATAGTTTAGATAGCTCTTATTACATTATATTAAATGTGTCCAATCATTATTGCCACGCTTGATATGCATAAATAATATATGGTTGATATGTGTTTAACAATAATAGTGTTTTTTATGTAGGAGATTGAGTTGGATGAAAAAATTGGACATGTGAAAATTTTTCGATTAACCTACACGAAAAAATATGGCTCTTACCTGAATGTCAAAATACAAGAAATTATGGTAATTTTTTGGATTCGTTTTATATATAAAGTAAATATTTACTATTTCAAATATATTATAATTAATTATTAAACTTGATAACTTTATTTGATTAATTTATGGGAGAAAGCAAAAGAGAAAATGGCCATTGAGATTAAAACAGCATGCAATTGTTTTGTTAACATACAAGAATTGAAAGATTGGATTTTCACAGAAGTTGTCAGAAAAGAAAAATACGGATGGGTTCAAAGCTTTGGATTGGGTCTAACACCATTTAGCTACTATAAAAATAGCTTTTAGCAATTTACATTCTCAACAAATCAATTTTCATGAGAAATCTTAATATTGAGAGAGGGGTTGCAAACTATGCAACAATGTGCAGCAAATGGAAGCAAAAAAAGCTGAGAAAAATGCTAAAATGGATGATGAGCGCAATTAGTTGCATAATCAATTCAATACTTTTATGAATTTTGTCCAACAATAATTTTCAAAGAACAATCTAGGTGGTCCACCCACTCATGTTTTATATTTAGTCATTATTTATATTTTTTAACATTAGAAATAACTTATTTTAAGTGTAAAAACTTGTTTTACTTTTTTCAATAAGCTCCTGAGCAGGCTAGTGATTGTTGTGGAAAAAATGCTTCATCAAATGGTAGTCCTCTAAATCTATCCAAATCTAAGTGGTTATTAATTTCATACATTTTAAATTTCTAGTTAATATACTGAAACAATTTGAATGTTAATATATTAAACTTTGTGATGTATACTAGAATACATTATGCATTTTGATATTTAAATATTAATAATATACAGTTTATGAATTTAAATTCGTTTTTATGAATTTAAAAATATTTATCTATTTTTTTATTTAATTATAGTAGTAAATAATTTGAATGTTAATATATTAAACTTTGTGTTACATGTATACTAGAACAAATTATGTATTTAGATATTTAAATATTTATAATATTTAGTTTATGAATTTAAATTCATTTTTATGAATTTAAAAATATTATCTATTTTTTATTTAATTATAGTAGTAAATATTTTAAAAAAAGTAAATTTCCTAATTTAGTGACGTTTGTGTCAAAGAACCACTAAATTAGCAGCGTTTCTGGACATAAATGCCTCTAAATGATGAATTTAGCGGCATTTATGGACACAAACATCGTTAAATTTATCTTTTAGTAGTGTTTTCGTCTGAAAATGTCGCTAAATTTAGCGACATTTTTGAATACAAATGTTGCTAAGTTAGAAATTTAGCTGTGTTTTGTTTGAAAACACTGCTAAATTTAACAACGTTTCTAGACACAAATGTCACTAAGTTCGTGGTGTTTTTTCTTAAAACGCAGCTATTTTCCCTAACACAAGTATAGCTTATACTTTTATGGACGTTTTTGGCAAATGCTACAACTCGTATAGTGGCATTTATAAATGCCACTAAACATGAAAAAAAAAGCCACTAAAGACCTATTCCCTTATAGTGAATCCAACAGAACATAGAGAAACAACTATTGCTAGACCTATAGGTGTTCCATTTTCGAAATGGGAAAAGTACTCTGGTAAGAGAGATGATAATGGTAAGAAAAAGAAAAAGCATTGAAGTGGGAAAAAAAAACATGAAAATGCTTTGGAGATGAAATAAAAATATAAGGAAAAACTACTGGGGTGAGTTCTTACACTCATAAAGATGGTAAAACTATCTAATGTTTATGATGGGATGTGGAGATGGGATATGGAGTATGGGGAGACACCTTCTTTTGACCCCATACCACGGGAACCTTTTGATGAGTAACCATTCTGTTTCTAAATGAAATTGAGTAAAGAGAAGATACAAGATGTTGTACCTACACCAGAACAACTTTAAGATCAACTTAAGAGATAAAGAGATGAACTAGAAGAAATAAATATGGCTAAAAAAAAAAAAGAAACAACTAAACCATTTTTCATTAGCAAGAATTTTTCAAGTGAACAAAGAATCACACTAATTCAACTCTTGAACTCTTGAAAGAATTCTAATATGTTTTCGCTTGGACGTATGAACAAATGCCTAAACTAGAAGAAAATTCAGTTACACATGAATTACACATTGTTTTTGAAATCAAACCTATTAAGCAATATGTTCAAGTGTTCCACCATGAAGTTGAGAACCAGATTAAGGAGGAAATCAACAAACTTCTCAAAGTTTAGTTCATTAAACCAATACATCATCCTACTTGGTTAGCTAATAAAGTTCTAGTAAACAAGAAGAATGGAACAATCAAGATATGGGTAAATTTTAAAAACTTGAATAAAGCATGTTCCAAAAATGATTTTCCTTTTCCCAACATTGATACTTTAGCTGATGCTACTAATGGCCATGAAATGTTGTCATTTTTATGGATGGATTTAGTGGCTAGAATCAAATCAAAATGGCCCAAAGTGATACGGAGAATACGGCTTTTGGAACTCTATTTAGAAATTTTTATTACACTATTATGCCTTTTGGATTGAAAAACTTATGTGCAACTTATTAGCGTGCTATGACAACCATTTTCCATGACATTATGCATGATTGTATAAAAGATTATGTAGATGATATAGTAGTGAAGTCCAAAAGAGCCTCAGATCATTTCCAAGATTTATGTTGAGTCTTTAAGCGGTGTATAAAATACATGTTAAGGACAAATCCTTTGAAGTGTGCATTTAGAGTTTTAGCTGGGAAGTTTTTTGATTTAGTGGTTTATAAAAAAGGAATTGATGTTGATATAGTGAAGATAAAGACTATCCAGTCCATGCTACCACGAACAAACTAAAAATAACTCAAGAGCCTATTAGGGAAAGTATCTTATATCCGAAGATTTATTCTAGCTTTGGGAGAAATAATAATTCTTTTTCAAGCTCTGTTGAATAAGGGAATTTCTTTTGATGAGGTGAACAATAATGGAAAGCATTTGATAGGATTAAAGAAATTTTAACTTCTCTAACAACCATGATAATGCTTGTGAAAGATCAGCTAATGATATTATATCTTACTTCTACTTCACATTCAATTGGTGCTTTATTAGTATAAAAAATAGAAAAGTAAGAATGACCTGTGTATTACTTGAGTGGACGTCTACATGGAAGTGAGTTAAATTACTCACCAATGGAGAAACATTGTCTTCCATTGATATTTGCTACTCAAAAACTTCGTCACTATTTTCTGGCCCATAAACTTATAATAGTGGTTAAATCAAATCCCATCAAACTCTTACTTTCTAAACCAGCTTTATCAAGAAGAATAGAAAAATGGCTTATTCTTATTGGAGGTTTGATATGTCGGTTGTTCAGCCAAAAGTTAAGGTCACAAGTATTTTTAGATTTGTTAGCACATTTTCCATCCTAATAATAAAAAGGTCTACACTATTCTATTCCAAATGAATTTCATGAAGAAGTATGTGCAATAAATATAGAAAAAGAGGAATGATACTTATATTTTGATAGTTCTTTTACAACGTCTAAAAGAGGTGTTGGTATAGTTCTAATATCACCAAGTAAAGAAGTTGATTCTTTAAAAAAGAGTATGACTTAAACTCCTCTTATTTGAGTAGAAGAGACATCTCCTAGGATGAAGAGGCAAAAAGAGAAGGATACTCCTTGATTCTAGGTTTAGAGTTAAACACCTTAGAAACAGGTAGAGAACCAATCTCCTTAACCTTCAAATTGGATTTTCCATGCACCAATAATGATGCAGAATATGAAGTATTAATTTTTAGATTGTTCATAGCAAATACCATTAAAGTTAACAATCTTTTTATTCATAGAGATTCTAATCTTGTTGTTAGGGAGGCCAATGGTGTATTCGCACTGAAAGAACCAATGTTAGCTTTTTACAAAACACTTGTTCACACTATATGAAAAAAGTTTTAGAATGTAATATGTGAATATAGCCTGAGATCCACAAATAGATATGCTGATGCACTTGCCACCTTAGCTTCCAAAATTTTGATCCTAAATGAGAATCAAAGTATTGTTGTATTAGTAATCAGAAGATCTCTTCTATATCTATTTAATGAGTTGTTATAGCCTATAGATTATGAAGATGATGAATATTGATGTTCACTTATCATCAATCAATTGGCCACGACTATTTCTACTATATTCCAAATTTGAAACATTTTATTTTAATCCATGGTGTTTTATACCATAAAAGTACCAATAAGTAATAGCAAGTTGTGTTTCTAAATGTAAAGCATAAAAAAGATTGAAAGCAACGCATGAACAATGGTATAGGGAGAAAAGCCTACCATTATATTATTTATTTTAAAGAGCTTGATACTTTTGGCCAACAATGTTTAAAGATGCACTACAACTTCAAAAATCTTGTAGTGAGTGTTCTAAACCTCTTAATGTCAAATAATGCAATTTTTTTAGGAATGTTGGTGATTGGCGTAGGCCCTATATTGATTATCTTAAAAAAAGAGTTCTTTCAACCAATTATCATAATGCAAGACTGCTTAAAAGAATAGTTCAAAGATTTTTTTATGAATGAAAATTATTTATTTTGAATTTCATTCACAGGAAAGTCTTTGAAATGTTTTTTTCTAGTTGACATACAATTATTGTTAGAAAAAATACGTTGTGGGAGTAGTAGAGAACATGAAAGAGGTAGGAAGCTCTATAAAAAACTATTAGATATTGGGTATTACTGGCCTACCATGGAAGTAGATGCTTTGAATCATACACTACAACTTCAAAAATCTTGTAGTGAGTGTTCTAAACCTCTTAATGTCAAATAATGCAATTTTTTGAGGAATGTTGGTGATTAGCGTAGGCTCTATATTGACTATCTTAAAAATAGAGTTCTTTCAACCAATTATCATAATGCAAGACTGTTTAAAAAAACAGTTCAAAGATTTTTTTTATGAATGGGAATGATTTTTTTATGAATGGGATTGATTTATTTTGAATTTCATTCACAGAAAAGTCTTTGAAATGTGTTTCTCCAATTGACATACAATTATTGTTAGAAAAAATACATTATGGGAGTAGTAGAGAACATGAAGGAGGTAGGAAGCTCTATAAAAAACTATTAGATATTGGGTATTACTGGCCTACCATGGCAGTAGATGCTTTGAATCATGCAAAGAAATGTTACCCATGCAAAGTTCATGGAAATGCCATACATGCTCCTGCAATAAAACTCCATAGCATTACCACTCCTTGGCTTTTCCATACTTAGGCATTCGATTTGATTAGGACTATTAGTCCTCTTTTCAAAGGTTACACATGGATACTAGTACCAACGGAGTGTTTAATGAAATAGGTAAAAGTTATTCCTTTAAAGAATGCAACAAGTCTAGTAGTAGCAAATTTCATCAAAAAGAACATTATTTGTCATTTTGAAATACCCAAAAAAATTCTTTCAGATAATGGCACTCCATTCATCAACTCAAATGTGAGAGAATTACTTGCACTTTATGATCTTGATGATGTGAAATCATCTCTTTACGATCTAAAAGGAAATGGGCAAGCTGAAGCCACCAATAAAACTCTACTTAAAATACTTAGTAGAATGGTCCATGAATAATCAAAATTATGGTGTGAAGCTTTCCTAGTAGCACTATGGGCATATAGAACTTCGAAACAATGACCTAGAAAAGCAATTCCTTTTTAATTGGTATATGGAATAAAAGTTGTACAACCACCTAAAATACTAATGCCTTTTATAAGACTAGCTTTAGATGCTTGGTTTGACAATGATGCTTTTACGAATTTTAGAACTAGAAACATTAAAAGAAACAAAAGATAAGGCAGAGAAAAACTTGTTAGTATACCAAAGAAGATTGTCTAGAGCTTATGATAAGTTGGTAAAAAACAAGGAATTTTGAAGAAAATGATTTGGTACTACATGCTACAAAACACATCAGAATCAGAACACCAACTTCAAAGTTCAGACCAAAGTGGGAAGGGTCATATATTGTATATGAAGTAAATGATAGTGGCTATTACAAATTGATGAATCCAAAAAACAATGCTATCATAACACCCATCAACTTTCAGTATATTAAGAAATTTCATGTATGAGACCTAAACTTCACTTTTTTGTTTGATAATTGAAAAGTGAATTTTACCTTAGCCAAAGCTTTATCGCATATATTTTGGCTGTACTTCATTATTTATAGTCACAATATTTATTGATTATGTTTTGGCTATATTTTTCTATTTATACTCCAATTGTAGCTTTATCGTTCATATTTTGGCTGAGATGTATTACATATGCCTATAAATCATACACTGGCCACAGCTTTAACGCTTTCTAAAAAGATTGAATTAATCTCCTGAACATTGAGTTAAGAGATACTCTTTTCTTAATGTAAAGTTAAGAAAACTTCTCCTTGGTCGCATATAAGTAGAAATGAACAACAATTACTAGCAATGGAGAAATAAAGAAAAGATGTCAGTAAAAAAAATGTGTTCAACCAACACTAAGATAGAAAAGTTCAAAAAAAAATGTTAAAGTAAAGAAACAACAAGAGAAGATCTAATTGACTATGTAGCCCATGAAGAAGAGTTAGTTTTACTAAACTAAGAAATAGCTTCCAATTTCTTCCTTAACTCAGTCTGACAAACTCTTTACAGCTTTAATTCTTTTTGAAGTGAGATAATCTTTTTTATAATCACTTCCAATTTCGCTTCTACTTTAGTTTTTTCAGCTCGTATAAAAAGAAAGGCTTTGGCTTTAGACATACATGTGTTAATACACCCAAGTCTGAATCTAACTTTTAAGGCATTATCCATAAATTGAACATTAATCACAATCTTTCTGAAAAAATATCAGACAATGGAGTATTTACAATCAACAAAGCTTTTCCCAAAACATCCAAAGTGCAAGAGATAAGATCTTCACTATGAAAAATATAGGTATTCCAAAATTGCCTTTTTCTAATAAATATAATCTAAATACTTCACATAATGCGATAGAACAAAAAAATTATGAAAATCCACTCTGGTCAAAACACTCCCAGAATGTGTTTCAAGAACATCAGAAGCACTAATAGCATCTTTGTGCCCGATACTGGAAAGGAAGAAACATAAGAAGCCATATTAGAAGCAACAACAATCTAAACAAGTTAAGTTTGAACAATTTAAGGTTAAGCACTCTGAACAACATCACCAACAACTTCATTCACTTTCGAGATTGCAATTTTGTCACTATGAATATCCTTATTAAAAAAATCAACAACATCAAAATCAACTAAAGATTTAGAATTATCTACTTAGACATTATTAGCATCAACTTCATTATCATCTTTTTCAACATCATCATCAGCATTAAGAAAGTATTCACTATCAGTCCAACTATAATATTCATCATCACAAGACTTTTCACCATCAGTAACAATAAATTTTTCTTTTTATGTAAATTTTCCTTACAAAAGTAAAATATGAAGATAAAATAGTAATATATGAAGATAAAATATACATCCTTACCAAAAAAAGGAAAAAAATGAAAATAGCTTACTTTATGAGAAGACACACATTTCTCTTTTAATTGACATGAAGCATGAAAAGCAACAATACTAGTGCTTTCTTCATCTATTTAATTCTCATATGTTTTTTCTTTTTTATCAAGCGCAAAGAAACATTAAGAATTAGGAGATGTTTCTTAGAATCAGACAACGCTATGTAAAAGGTTTTAAAATAAAAAATACACTCATCCTAATAAGCAAGCAATCCAAAACTATAGTAGCTAACTTTATCAAATGCTGGCGTAACATAGCATCTAACCTCTTTATATTTCTTCTAAACTTCATCAAAAAGAAACTAAAAAACACAAGAGGAGAAATCTTTATCCAAAGGCGTAAGAGGAGCACGTGGAACCATTTGATCATACCTAAATTGACGTGAAACTCTATATATTGAATATATTTCAACGAAAAATGCATCTCTATCATAGAAGATAGCATATGCAGTTGATCCAGAAATACAACTTAATTTCTTACTTGCTTAATGTCTGAGAATGAGGTTGGCTTGGAGTACCATAGTAAGAAGTAAGATCACCATAACCATTTTTCATCTACAAATATGAGCACTAAATAAACTGTTTAACATTTCAAGAACACTTTTCTTTGTACTCTGATTATGCCATGCCCAAGCTCTATAATTATTTTTGAAAAGAATGTTTATAAAGAAATAACAGGTGGAGGATATGTATTAGGTATTGTGGAACAAACACTAAATCTTTCCCATAAGCACATTTGAATGAAGAAAATATCAATATATGTCAGAATCTTATATTGACCAACTGATGCTTCAATTTTGGAGAGATATAGATCCAATTGCCTATAAAGAGATCCTAAATAGAAAGGAGCTAAAGAGAATCATATACCTTAGCAATTTTAATAGCTATAAAATGAGAGCTGGACTAATTCCATCATTTGGACATCTTGGAAATACATGTCAAGCTAACCACATCATCAATAGTGCCTTCAGTCATGCTCAGAATCAAAAAATTCAAGAGAGTTACATTCACCTTCTTTTGGTTTGAACTTATAAAAATAGAGTCCAACACAATTAGAGAATCAAGCTGCCTTTGATTTTTCCTTTTAAAACTTGAGCAAATACAAAAAAAGCGACAAACTTTCTCTTCCTCTTTAGACAATTCAATAGTACAAATATTATGTCTCTCAAGGTAAGGAAGTTTAAGAAGAATGTGCAAATATTTTAAAAAAAAAAGTGAATTGTCCCCATGTAGTGATTACAGTATGAGAAAAAGTACTCCATCTGGCAAGAATAACATGCCATACATCCATTCGACCTTCTTTACGAATACGAAGTTTGGAGGTAACTCACACAGCATTAAACACCCCTAATAAAGACAAAACTTTTCTATAAGTAGGCTTTTCAATTATTTTGTTCACCCAATCTTCCCAACCTTGAACAAGTTGTGAATTTGAACCAAACTTAGTAACAAAAAGTGGAAATTTCCATGCTTAAACTTGAACTTCAGAAAAGAGGAGCCTATAATATAAACTCTATAAGTCTATGCTTCAGAACCAATACTTTGTCAAGAATAGCCAACATGAGGACTTCGATTAGAAGAAATCTCTCTCATGCACTTATTCCCAAAAATGAGCTTTTCCTTATATTTTAATGATTTTACTGACCAATCTTCATGAACAGAAGAAAGTACATAATTCTTTCCAATGTGAAGACATACTTTCTTGTCAAGATACACTTTTGGAATAAAATCTTTTGGAATACTATTTTTTCTTTTTCTTACAAGAGCTTAAGTAGTGCGAGAAGGCTGGCCATAATTGACTCTTGACATTAAGATTGAAGAATACTTACAAGAAATCAATAACAAAATTCAAATAAGTTTTTCTTAAAAACATTCAATAATTTTTTTATTTAAAAAAAATCAAATAACTTAAAAAAATTCAAACAATAAATGAAAAGAAATTTGCTAGAGGTCTTGAACAAAGAATAACTTGTTAAAACATTATTCATACACACGATTAATACATCATATAAATACACATAATTGATACATCATATAAACCATACTCATCAGACTAACCAATTCTTTTTTTTTCTATAACGATTCATATGTATGACATAGAATGATGTAACATAAAAAAAATGAACTATAAAATATCATGTTAATAATGTATTAATAAATTCTATTCTTTACTTTATTTACATTTTTCTATAAACAATAGTGCCAGAACTTTAAAGTTTACTATTAAAACTATTCTTTATTATAAAACTACAATCCATCAAAACTATTATTAAAACAAAAACTATCCATCAATTTTTTTATTATAAACGTAGAAGTTATGATGCCATACATATAAGAATATCACAAACATTTTTTTTATTCAATTGATTTGATGAAAAAGGTTCTCCTGGGAATATAGTTCCCAAAGAATTCAACAGTGATCTAATCCACCAACAATCTTCATGAAAAAAAAATGAAGATAGACTAAAAAAGTAAAAAGAAAAAATAATAAAACAAAGATGAATACTTGTCCAAAAGATAAAAAAAATAATTTAAGAGAAACTAGACTTTTACTTTGAATTGAAAATTTTCTCAATATAATTTTATATTTATAGAGTTAAGAGAATCAATTTCTTTAATAACAAATATTTATTTTCTTTATTCAAAAATATTTTTAATAAAATTTCAAAGCCTTCAATTTTTATTCCTCCAATTTCATTATATTTTATTCTTAAAAGATTTTAATATTCTTGATATCTTATAGAAGATTCTACTATTTTGTAATTAATTTATTCATTGATTTGAGTAAGACAAAACATAATTGAAGGGCATGATTAAATCTTTTAAAGAATTTTGGCTCAATTCTAACATAACACAAGGTGAAAAATATCGACATACTAATTTTAACAATTTTTTTTTTTTTTAAATATGAAAGAGTTGCTTTGGCAGCTGCCATCTTCCAAATTTTGTAGTGAAAGGAAATTCAATGGATTCTTTATAAACTTGACTCATGGAACAGTAAGTCTCCTAACTTTCTCGTAGAACATCAATCAATGAGTTCTTAATACGAGTATGCTTGTCCAAGTTGTATAAACCCATATTCTCACTTTTTAAGCATATGTCAAATGCTTCATGTCTTGATGTTAAAGTTATATCCCATTACATATAAACAATTTTTTTAAGAATAGTATATAAACTGATTATGGTTCACTGAAACATCACATTATTAATAAAAACTTTTATCGACTTTCTTATGAAAAGAAGTGATGAAAGAAATAATTACATACTTCACTTTTTTTTTTACTAGAAAAAAATTTATATATATTACTCTTCTTTATTTTTGTTACATGAAAAAAAAAATTTATTGTTAAGCATTGAATTTATGCATATTCTTATTTATAGGAAATAGTCCCATTAATTGTTTCATTAAATTAAAAAAGAAAATATTCTTTTTTATTATTCCATTTAAATATTTCCTTATTTTTTAGAGAACACCCCATTACTTATTCTTTTTAATAATTTTTCTATATTTTAGAAAAATATTCTTATTACTTGTTCACCTATTTTTAGGAAAACATTTTAATTACTTGTTATACTATTTTTTAGGAAAACACTTTTATTACTTATTCTTCTATTTTTTAAAAAATAAACAAATCTACTACTTGTTCTTTTATTTTTTTCTAGGAAAACACTTTAATTACTTGTTCTATGCATTTAAAAGTTTTCACAACTTTTACAATTTGATCAATCTATACATGAAATATTATTTGATTTACATCAAACAATTTTCATGCAGGGGGCAAAGAATCCTCACATATATCATCAAAAAATATAAAAATATATATTTCTTATTTCCATATATATATATATATATATATTACTTTTTCATTGTACTAGTGCATGAGAATTTTTTATTCTAAGAATTCTCATGCACGGGGCAAAATATAAATACTTATTTGGTTACTAATATTCTATTCTAAGTTTCTCTAAAGTAATTAAAATTAAAAATAAGTCAGAACAGGTAACAAGACTATTTCAGTGAAGGTTATTTTACTAAACATGTGATAAAATTGTTTCAATAAAGTTATTTTACGAAAAAGCTATTCATAGAACAACTTTTTTTTATAGAATAATTGTTTATAGAATAACTATCATCACAAAAAAAATGATTCTCAGAACAACTTTCTCAAGGAACAAGACCAACACATTTACTTAAAACTCTTGAAACACAAGTTGCTTCACTAAGACTTATTTCACAAAAGGCACTTCACCAAATGTTACTTTACAGAAAAAAGAAGTGAAAATAACCATAGAATTAACCATAGAATATAGTAGGGTTCTTGGGTTAATTCCACTATTGGGATGTTCCGAAGAGTTTGGCTTAGTGGATTAAATATGGAGATAGTTATGAGATTTT
This sequence comes from Durio zibethinus, assembly GCF_047325235.1. Taxonomy (NCBI): domain Eukaryota; kingdom Viridiplantae; phylum Streptophyta; class Magnoliopsida; order Malvales; family Malvaceae; genus Durio; species Durio zibethinus. The sequence continues at coordinate 8,956,674 of NC_143162.1, read as the reverse complement.
CTCTTCACATTTTTTTTTTTAAATATGAGTGCTTCTTCCTTTCCTTTAAAATAGATAGTGAACTTCTATATTCACCATATTGATTGTCTTAACAAATAGATCCATGGACCTATCACTAGATATAGATTAGAAGGAGTCGCCACTAATCTTTTTTGTTTAGGTATGATTGGTCACCTGATTAAATCTGTCTTATTTAAATAGAAGTCTCAAAATTAACTTAAGTATATTTAAATAGTAGATTTTGATCTACAAAATCAGATTTTAGATTCGAAAGTGTGGTTACACGTGAGGAAGGTTATGGCACCCCCACAACGCTTATCAAAAGATAGTACCAGTTCGATTTTAAATTATCTAAACCTTAAACATGTTTGTGATTTACCAAAATATTTAATATTGAAAATTATTCTTAAAATTACCCTAATAGTTTGGTAGCAATTTAAAATAATTCTTTCACCTCAGGAGTATTCATGGAGACTACTATCTCACCCTGAAGAGGCTTCGTCATCAGATTTATTATAGTATTTTACTCAAAAAAATTAGTAAAGTCTCCTAATAGTTAGGTATGACTTACTTCAAAGAAGATCTCTTAATAGTTTGATGAGATTTTATTGTTTATAAAATTTTATTTTTATTTTTTAGAAAAAATTAATTAAATCTCTTAATAGTTTGATAAGATTTAATTTAAAAAATAATCTTATAATAATTTGGTAGGATAAAAATATTTCTTTTTAGAAATTGATTTATGAAATTTTCTAATAGTTTGGTGGATTCTATATTATTTAAATTCATGAAATTCTCAAATAGTTGGTAGGATTCATGAATTTGTTTGAAAAGATTTTTTTAATTATTTTTTTATTTCCTCCTTTTTTTGTTTTTCATAAAAAATATTTTTTCAAAAATATTTAATAAATATAGAGTTACTAAATAAATAAAAACTAGTAAAACAAAATGAATAAAAAATTAAAAATAAAAATAAAAACTTAAAATATGAAAATAAATTAAAAATTAAAATTAAAATAAAAAAAAACTTGCGAATCGAGCCAGGTCAGCACAAGGGTCAATGGGTCATGCACAGATCCTAGGTATGCAAAAACAACACCATATTAGGTCAGTATAAAAGCTAAGTCGCATGCATTTCCTTCAAAAAGCTAGTCTCATCTCTCTTTCTAACCTAAAAATGTTCTGACCTTTCTCTAAAAGGTCCCAAGAATTTCCATTGAAAACTAGAAATTTTATCAATTTCTAGAAAAGTCATCGAAATCCTACCGAAAATTCAAATCTCACTAGAAAATTCAACCAGAAACTTCAAACATTCAAACCTAAAACCCAGTTTTTCCAAAAAAACCCAAAAATTCTAGATTTTTTATATTTTTCCCAAAAATTCAACTTTAATCCCAAAATTCTAAAACCTCAAACCTAACAATCCAGAATAGAAACCAAAAATCCTAGCCCTCTCAATCACCAAAATCTCGAACCTAAAAACTCTCAAAACCAAAATCTCAGAAATCTAACTCCTAGAAAGCTTTTCAAGAAATTTTAAACACTAAGCTTTTTCTCACCCAAAATTAACCGTGTCTGTTCAATCAAACATTATTCAATTTCTAAGCATCATTATGAGAATCTTTAGGAAATAGATAGAACCAATCCAAGCTTAAATCTTGGGATTGGGTTTTGCTTGAGCATAATCTTAGGTCTCTGATTTGGTCCTAAATGAATTCAACAATTATTCTGACTTGATTCTACATTAAAAAACTTTTGACTATGGGATTCTAATTTGGCTTATTCAAAATTTCAATTTCTCAAAATTCTTATCATTGATTGAACAAGAAAGGAAAAAAGAATAAAAACACAATAATAATAATAATAATAATAATAATAATAATAATAATAATAATAATATACTATAATATATTATAATATACTGTAATATTAATATAATATCATATACTATAATAATATAATATAATATAATAGTAATAAAATAATAATATAATATAATATGCTATACTATAACAATAATAATATATAATAACATACTATACTATCGAAAATCGACCCCGATTGGTCCCAAACACAGATGGGTGTCTATAGCTACCCCATTTTGTACATAACTATTAGACGGGGATGATACAAAGACCTAGACATCCACTCTATTTCAGTCCAAAACAAAAGTCAAATTAGTGAAAACGATCGGGACTGAGTTGCAAGCCAAACAACTGGTATTGAATTGTGAGTCTAAAAAATTGACCTGAACCGAGTCGAGGTCAAATGACCAGGGTTGAACCATAAGTCTGGGAAAACTAACATGGACTGAGTTGAGGTCGAACGATCAGGATTGAACCACATGTTTAGATAACCAACCTAAACCGAGTCGAGGTCAGATGATCGGGATTGAACCGTAAGTCTGAAAAAATTGACCTGGATCGAATTGAGGGTGAATGATTGGGATTGAACCATAAGTTTGGAAAACTGACCTGAATCGCGTCAAAGTCAGATGACCAAGATTGAACCGTAAGTTTAGAAAAACTGACCTAGACCAAGTCAAGGTCAAATGACCAGAATTGAACTGCAAGTTTGAAAAATGATTTGGACATCGATTAAAGGGAGTCGCCACCAATTTTTTTGTTTGGGTGTGATTGGCCACCTAATTAAATCTGTCATATTTAAATAAGAGTCTCAAGATTAACTTAGGTACTTTAAATAGTAAATTTTGATCAATAAAACCAGATTTTAAGTTTAGAAGTGCGGTTACATGTTATGAAGGTTATAGCACCACCGCAATGCCTATCAAAAGATGGTAACAGTTCGATTTTAAATTATTCAAGCCTTAAACATGTTTGCGATTTACCAAAATATTTAATATTAAAAATTATTCTCAAAATTATCCCAATAGTTTAGTAGCAATTTAAGATAATTCTCTTACATCAGAAGTATTTATGAAGATTAGTGTCCTACCTTGAAGAGGCTCCGTTGTCAAATTTATTATAGTATTTTATTCAAAAAAATTAGTAAAGTCTCCCAATAATTTGATAGGACTTACTTTAAGGTAGATCTCGTAATAGTTTGATGAGATTTTATTGTAAAAGTGTTTACAAAATTTTATTTTTATTTTTTAGAAAAAATTCATTAAATCTCCCAATAGTATAGTAAAACTTAATTTAAGAAACAATCATCTAATAGTTTGATAGGATAAAAATATTTCTTTTTAGAAACTAATTTATGAAATTTTTCAATAGTTTGGTGAATTTCTTAAAATTTAAATCCATGAAAATTCTTCAATAGTTTGGTAGGAATCATGAATTTATTTGAAAAGATTTTTTTAATTATTTTTTTATTTCTCCCATTTTTTTGTTTTCCAGAAAAAATTTTTAAAAGAATATTTAATAAATATAGAGTTACTAAATAAATAAAAATTAGTAAAATAAAATGAATAAAAAACAAAAATAAAATCAAAAACTTAAAATATGAAAATAAATAAACAAAATCAAAATCAAAAAATAAAATTAAAATAGAAAAAGAAAAACCTACGAATCGGGTCAAGTCAGCACATGAGTTAGCAAACGGGTCAACACACAGGTCATTAGGTCAAGCACGGATCTTAGGTATGCAGAAACGACATCGTGTTGGGTTAGTATAAAAGCCAAGTCCTTTGCGTTTCTTTTAGAAAGCTAGTCTCCTATTTCTCTAACCCAAAAATGCTCTAGCCTTTCTCTAAAGAGTCCCAAAATTTCCCACTGAAATTGAAAATTTTCACCGATTTCTAGAAAAATCATTTGAATCCCACCAAAAAATTCAACTAGAAACTTCAAACATTCAAACCTTCAACCCAATTTTTCCAAAAAAAAACCCAAAAATTCTAGATTTTTCAGAGTTTTCTTAGAAATTCAACTTTAATCCCAAAATTCTAAAACCTCAAATCCAACAATCCAAAATAGAAACAAAAAATCCCAACCTTTTCAATCACCAAAATCTCGAACCCAAAAACTCCTAGAACCAAAATCTAAAAAATCTAACTCCCAAAAAGCTTTCCCAAAAATTTTAAACACCAAGCTTTTTCTCACCCAAAATTAACTGTGTATGTTCAATCGAACAATATTTAATTTATAGGCATCCTTATGAGAATCTTTAGGAAACGGACTGTAGACACCTATCTGTGTTCGGGGTTGATTTTCATCATTATTATTACTATTATTTTCTTTATTATTATTAGTATGATTTATACTATAGTATAATATGCTTATCATTGTTATCATAATTATTGTTATTATTATTGTATTATTATTATTATTATTATTATTATTATAGCATAGCTTAGTATTATAGTATAGTATTATATATTATTATAGTTTTTTTTTTATTATTATTTTTAGTCGATTTTTCTTTCCTAATCAGTGATCAATCAAAGATTCAATGCAGTCAAAGGGTTTTAATTCCTAATCAAAAGGTTTTTAGGTCAACCCAAGAAATCAACAATGAACCTAGACATATATTGAGGTTTGGGCAGAATCTTATCCCATGACTCAAGCTTGGGATTGATTCTATCCGTTTCCTAAAAATTTATCCTAAGAGGCCTATAAATTGGACAAGAAATCACAAAACAAAAACACAATGGATTTTTGGGGGAAATGGTTGATTTTTGGGAGAATGAGTGTTTTAAAAGATTTTGGCAGAATGGGAGTTTCTAGATTTTGATTTTTGATTCTAGGTTCGTTTGAAAAATTTTAGGATTAGATTTAGGTTTCTAGGATTGAGTTTAGGCTTCTAAGAAGTTTTCTTAAAAGGATCTAGGCAAAATTCGAAGAATTTGGAAATTTTTTTTTATTTTTGGATGAACTATAAATTTTTTGATGAAAAGTTGAATTTTTCAACCATTTTTTGGCTAGTTTTCCAGAAATCGATGGGTTTTCCAGTTTTCGATTGAATTTTTTGATAATTTGTTTAGAAATTAGTGGAATTCCTAATTTTCGATTGAAGTTTTCAGTGGGTTTCTAGAGAAATCCTAGAGAGAAGTCAGAGTTTTTCAATCTAGAGAAAAAAAGGGTAAAGGAGATTCTAAGGAAAAATGTTGGGACTTGGTTTATATATTGTCCCAAAACGGTGTTATTTTGACAGTGTAGGATCTATACCTCGACCCGTTAACCCTTGCATCAACTCGCATCCTAACCCTACCAGATCGCAAGGTTTCCCTTTTCCATTTTTATTTTATATTTTGATTTTTATTTATTTTCATATTTTAAATTTTGTTTTATTTTAAATTTTTTTATTCTGTTTTATTTTATTGGTTTTTATTTATTTTATTTAATAATTCAATCTTTATAAAAAAAAAAAAAGTCTTTTCTTTCTGGAAAAACATAAAAAAAATCTTTTCAAATAAGTTTTTGAGATAAAATTAAAAAAAACAAAAAAAAATCTTTTTAAGTTTTCAACAAAAATATTTATAAAAAAAGGAAAAATCCTTTCAGTAAATAAAAAATAAGAATCTTTTTTAAATAAAAATCCTTACAAAATAAATTCATGAATTCTACCAAACTATTAGAAAATTTTCTTAGATTTAATTTTTAAAATGGAATCTACCAAACTATGGGAAATTTTCATAAATCAATTTTTAAAAAATAAAAACAAATAAATAATAAATAACTTGTATCCTCTATATTATTGGAGGATTAATTCAAATTAAGTCCTACTAAACTATTGAGAGATTTTACCTTTTTTAAAATAAAATAAATCAATAAATCTGATGACAGAGCCTCTTCAGAATGGGACACTAGTCTCTATAAATCTCTTGAAGTGAGAAAATTACCTTAAATTGCTACCAAACTATTAGGATAATTTTAAGACTAATTTTTAATATTAAATTAATTCGATAAATTACAAATATGATCAAGGTTTGGATGATTTAAAATCAAACTAGTACCATCCTTTAGATGGACATTGTGGGGGTGTTATAACCTCCCCCATGCATAACCGACTACTAAACTTAACATCTAGTTTCATGGATTAGAATATATTCCATGTGGCTAATCACACCTAAACAAAAAAAGATTGATGGCGATTCCTCTTACACATACTAGTGGTAAGTCCATAGATTTATACGTTATGACAATTTGACGACTCTTCTTGGGACATCAAGAGTTAGGCTAATAAATGATTTCTTATTATCCAAGCCTTGCTTAATAAACTTGAGATTTTTTTCTGCCTTTCCTATTTTTTTCTTTTCATTGTCTATATTTGATTAATTATTTATTTATTTTCACTTTTTTTCATCATTTATATTTGCTTAATTACTTGTTTATTATATATATATATATGTCATTCATTTGCATGTGCATAACATAAGCTCTCCACCTAAGCTCTAACTTTAAGAGGGAGTGAAGTACCTATGCCCTTGTGAGATTTTATGTCTCCATATAGGCCTGTAAAACACTTCTATTCAAATGGGACCCTTTCCGCTTATAGTCTATGATAAACTATGATGTAAAAAATAATTTGGAAACCTTTTAAAGGTTGTCCAAACCACATATTGTTAACTTTAAGAGCCTAACCATAGATAGAGCAATATCCTTTCACCCTTTATAGTTAACCCAAATCTAAGGTCATGTTGTTAGTTTACTTACTTTGTGGTGTTTATTCTTTCTTTTAAGGTGACTAACTGATTTTTTGTCTTCTTTTATTTCTTTTATTTTTATCCATATTCATAAACATACATACAGATTACATTTTATGCTTACTAACCCTTTTTTTATCATGTATGCATGCATTCATGCATCATTGCATTCATTCTCATAGATCCATAAACGTTATCTTAAATTTGTACCATAATTGTGAGAAATCAAGGTTCAAGGAAATACTTAAAGAAAAATTAAACCTTAAACCTTGATTTCTCAAGTTAAAGCCAGAAAAATGGAGTAAGATAATGTAGACTGGCTTGAAAGAATAAAAAAGGCTTAGGAAATACTTGAAGAAAAATTGAGCAAAATCTTGAAAACTCTGAAAAAAGAAAATAGAGGAAAGGCAACAGAAGAAAACATCTTACATGAAGATACTGAGCCACTATTCCTTTAGGTTTTGGTCCACATTAGACTCAGACCACTTCAAGCTTTCATCAATAATAGACTACATTCTCAAATTTTAATTAAGGGAATGTTAAGAGCTATACCAATCCTGTATTCACTTAAAAGGCAGATGAGCCAATCTAAATTCCCAAAATGGATAAGACTAAAAAGAAAAAAAGATGTAGATGGTTGTATCCCTATAAGACTCTAAAATCGATCAAGCCATGAGTATGATTAAAAAAAGATTACGAGCTATAAAGGACATTGATTTTTATAGATCCATGGATGTTGTCAACTTTTGTCTAGTTCTAGATGTTGTGATTCTTTTAAAGTTTAAAGTACCAAAAATTGAGAAGTATGATCGTACCAAGTGTCCCACCATGCATAGCACAATATATTGTCATAAGATGGCAGCTTACACCGTAATAAAAAGTTACTCATGCATGTGTTTCAAGACAACTTGATCGAGTCTACTACAAGATGGTATGTCTAGCTGGATATAACTCACATTAAGTCATGGAAGGAACTAACTCGATCTTTCATTAACCAATATCACCACATCATAGATATGGTTCATGATTATCTCTCATTACAAAGGATGAAAAAGAAAGCATTTGAGTCTTTCAATGAGTATGCTCAAAGGTGACAGGATGTTGTTGCTCAGGTACAATTCTTTTTAATAAAAAAAAAGATGACAGTGCTATTTGTAAGCACTTTCAAGTCGCCATAATATCAAAAAATGATAGGGAACATAACTAAGAATTTTATTAATGTGGTGATTTCTTGGGAGATTATCGAAAATGCAATCAAGAGCGACAACTAGAAGAAAGAGAATCATTTACAATTAAAAAGATGCCCAAAAAAAAAGAAAATGATACTCAAGCTATGAGTTTTGATAGACAACAATATAGAAACTACCCTTAACCAATCTATCCGACATATCATTCTCTTACAAGTCATGTTTCTATTGCACTCTACCAATCAACTCCATGACCCTCTTATTCATCCCTTTTTAGGCCCTTCATTCATCTCACTATCCCAACGAGTGGTGCACAAGAATCACGAAATAGGGAAAAGCCTATATTTGACCCTATCCCCATGAGCTATACCAAACTATACCAAGAGCTTTACAAAAACCACTTGATTGCCTCCATTCCTACAAAAAAACTTAAACTTTTTCTATCCCAAATGGTATGACTCCACTGCTCACTTTGACTATTATTTTGGGGTGGTAGGACATTCCATTGAAAATTACATCCCTTTGAAATGTATGGTGCAAAGTTTGATTAAAAGAGGGTTGATAAATTTTGATACTAGTGAAAACACGACATCCAATGTCAGTAATAACCCATCGCCCAATCATCTAGAGGTATAATTTTGAGAGGTTGATGGAAATTGTCTATCACCTTAGATCTTTTGAGAATGTAGATCTTCTTTTATGTACTTGCATTTCATCTTATTTTTTATCATTTTAATAAAATGACATGCTTAATGGATTTCATGACATTCTTTTTTTTTATACCCATTATTTATTTTTACCATCTTATACCCTTTTTCTCTATCTTTTTTTTCAAATAATAAATATTCAAACAGTCGTGATGATAATTCAGGATTTGACTTTATTTTTATTGATAAATTTGATATTGTTGAGACTGCTGAATAAAAAGATAAATCTAGGAAAGAATTTCAAAAGTGATGCAACAAAGATGTGCAAAAAAATAAAAAACAAAGAAAAAAAAAGAAAATTGATGGGGAAAATGTCAAAATGCTCCACATGAAGAAATGTTCATTGGTTTGATTACCTTTCAAATACAATTTGAGACTGTTTTATCTTTTTCTTTGGCACTATTTACCTTGGCCTACATTATGTCTCTTAAAAGTCTATTTTGATGAAATATGATTACTTGAATTGGAGAATCATGAATTGAATTATGCCAGGTTTGCCATTAGATTATTTGAAGCTTTGATCAAAGTGTCATTGATGAATAAAGAAGAAAGAGAATTGGAAAAATAAACAAAGATGTGCAACAAAATAATAATAAATAAGGCAAAAACAAGAAACAAAAAAATTACAAAAAAAAGGAAATAAAAAAATAAATAAACAAAGGAGAAAAAAGCAGACTTAAACTAAAAACCCAAAAGGGTAGTTTAAGTGAAAATGAAAACTTGAAAAAATAACTTCTTGTGAAGGTCCTCGAATTGAGAATGATGATTAGCTCAAAGATTAAAGATATTAATGGAATGTATTTTGAAAGATGATCCTAAGTTTGAGTTCAAAATTATCTGAGCAATTATTATTTTGGATGTTAATGTCCTATTTGAATAAATTATAGCATTTTACCTTTGTTCACTCTTGAGTTGTTCTTGACCTTACCTTTTGATCTTTCAATAATAAAAATCTATTTTCTTACCCTTCACCAAATGAATATTCCCTGAATGAATCAAGAAAATGTATCATATTTGTCACTAATTTGAATGATGGCAAATAAATGAATGACATCTTTCATAAAGAGTTTTTCATTTTTAAAAGAAATCCAAGATGAGATAAATGAATGAAGCATGAGAAAATGATTTACAATGGGGCAATCAAGGTGCCCAATGACAAATTCAGTGATAGATTAGTTGATACGACTTGTGAGCTGTGACCAGATGAGAAAAATGACATAGATAGTTGAAAAAATTTACTTTAAGACTATTAATATTAAGAAGCTAAGAAGAACTAGTGGCATCTTGAAAACCTTGTCATCACAATGGAAATTTCATGACATCAACACTACATACATTACATTTGTATCCCAGATAGGACATGCATTGTTGCAATATCATGATCACTCATTTTGATCTTGGCTCAGTCTAGATCATTTTTTATGACTCATGGTTTCATCTTGATCGTTTATCTTTGACCTTGACTCAATCTTGGTTGCTTCATTTTGACTCATGATTTTATCTCAGTCACCTAATCTTGGCTTAGTCAGATCACCTCCTAACTTATGGTTTCATCCCAGTCATTTATTTTTTACCTCGACTTAGTCTTGGTCGCTTCATTTTAATTCATGGTTTCATCCCGATCACTTGATCTTGGCTCAGTCCAGATCATTTCATATGATTTGTGGTTTTATCTGGGTCATTTATTTTTTATCTCGACTTGTCTTGGTTGCTTCATTTTGACTCGTGGTTTCATCCCGAACACTTGATCTTGGATCAATCCAGATCATTTCATATGACTTGTGATTTTATCTTGTTCATTTACCTTTAACCTTGACTCGATCCTAGTTGCTTTATCTTCTAGACTCATAATTTCACCCTGGTTATCCGATCTTAGCTCAATCCAGATCATCTTTCATGACTCATGGTTTCATCTCGATCATTCATCTTTGACCTTGACTCAATTATGGTAACTTTTTTTTGACTCGTGGTTTCGTTTTGATCACTTGATTTTGGCTTAATCCAGATCATTTCTTATGACTCGTGGTTTCATCCTAGTCATTTATTTTCGACTTCGACTCAGTCCTGGTCACTTTTTTTTTATTTGTGATTTCATCTCGATCACCTGATCTTGGCTCAATCTAGGTCATTCCTTATGACTCATGATTTTGTCCCAATCACCCGATCTTGGCTCAGTCCAAATCATTCCTTATGACTTGTGGTTTCGTCCTGGTCATTCATCTTCTACCTTGACTCGATCTTGGTCACTTCCAGACTTATGGCATCATCCTCGATCATTTTCACTCATTGATTTAACTCGAACAAAATGGGTATCTAGGTCTTTGCATCATCTTTATCTAACAATAATGTGCAAAAAGGGACAATTGTAGACATCCATCTATGTCCGAGGTCGATTTTCATCATTATTATTACTATTATTTTTTTTATTATTAGTATTATTTATACTATAGTATAATATGCTTATCATTATTATCATTATTATTGTTATTATTATTGTATTATTATTATTATAGTATAGCTTAGTATTATAGTATAGTATTATATATTATTATTATTATTATTGTTATTATTATTATTATTATTCAATTTTTCTTTCCTAACCAGTGATCAATCAGAGATTCAATGCAATTAAAGGGGTTTAATTCCTAGTCAAAGGGTTTTCAAGTCAACCTAAGAAATCAGCAATGAACCTAGACATATATTGAGGTTCGAGCAGAATCTTATCCTAAGATTCAAGCCTGGGATTGATTCTATCCATTTCTTAAAAATCTATCCTAAGAGGCCTATAAATTGGACAAGAAATCACAGAACAAAAACACAGTAGATTTTTGAGAAAAATAGTTGATTTTTGGGAGAATAGGTGTTTTGAAAGATTTTGGGCAGAATGAGAGTTTTTGGATTTTGATAGGTTTGTTTGAAAAATTCTGGGATTAGATTTAGGTTTATGGGATTGAGTTTAGGCTTCTATGAAATTTCTTGAAAGATCTGGGTAAAATTCGAAGAATCTGGAAAAATTTTTAGATTTCTGAGATTTTTTGGAAAAATCTGGACTTTTGGATAAACTATGAATTTTTCGATGAGTTTTTTGACGAAAGATTGAATTTTCTGGCCATTTTTCAACCAGTTTTCTAGAAATCAATGGGTTTTTCAGTTTTCGGTTAAATTTCAATAAATTTTTTAGAAATCGATGGAATTTTCAGTTTTCGATTGAAGTTTTCGATGGATTTCTCGAGAAATCCTAAAGAGAAGTCAGAGCTTCTTGGTCTAGAGAAAGAAAAGAGATTTTGAGAAAAAACGTTGGGACTTGGTTTATATACTATCCCAAAACGGTGCCATTTTGACAACGTAAGATCTGCACCTCGACCCGTTGACCCCCGTGTCAACTCATGTCCTAACCCGACCTAATTGCAAGGTTTCTCTGTTCCATTTGTATTTTTTTTACTTTTATTTATTTTCATATTTTAAATTTTGTTTTATTTTCAATTTTTTTATTCTATTTTATTTTACTGGCCTTTATTTATTTTATTGAGTAATTCAATCTTTATAAAAAAAAAAAAAAAGTCTTTTCTTTATGGAAAAATGCAAAAAAACAAAAAAAAAATTTTCAAATAAATTTTCAAGATAAAATTTAAAAAAAAATCTTTTTAAGTTTTCAAAAAAAATATTTGTAAAAAAAAAGGAAAAATCCTTTCAGTAAATAAAAAATAAGAATCTTTGTCAAATAAAAATCCTTACAAAATAAATTCATGAATTCTACCAAACTATTATAAAATTTTCATGGATTTAATTTTTAAAATGGAATCCACCAAAATATTGAAAAATTTCATAAATCAATTTTCAAAAAATAAAAACAAATAAATAATAAATAATTTTTATTCTCTAAATTATTAGAAGATTAATTCAAATTAAGTCATATTAAACTATTGGGAGACTTTATTTTTTTTCGAATAAAATAAATTAATAAATCTGACGACGGAGCCTCTTTAGAATGAGATACTAGTCTCTATGAATACTCCTGAGGTAAAAAAATTATCTTAAATTGCTACCAAACTATTGAAACGATTTTAAGACTAATTTTTAATATTAAATTAATTTGATAAATTACAAATATGATTAAGGCTTGGATAATTTGAAATCAAACTGATACCATCCTTTGGATCGACGTTGTGGGGGTGCTATAACATTTCTTATGCGTAACCGACTCCTGAACTTAACATCTAGTTTTGTGGATTAGAATATGTTTTAGGTGACCAATTACACTTAAACATAAAAAGATTGGTAGCGACTCCTCTTACACATGTTTAGTGGTAGGTCAACAGATTTATATGTTACGACACGGACATAATCAATCCAAGCTTGAATCTTGGGATTAGGTTCTGCCTAAGCATAATCTTAGATCTCTGATTTGATCCCAATTGAATTCAACAATTTATTCTAACTTGATTATGCATTAAAAAACTTTTGACTACGGGATTCTAATCTAACTTATTCAAAATTTCGAATTTCCAAAATTCTTGTCACCGATTGAACAAGAAAAGGAAGGAAGAATAAAAACAAATTAAAAATAATAATAATAATAATAATATAATATCATATACTATAATAATATAATATAATATAATAGTAATAAAACACAATATAATATAATATAATATAATATGCTATACTATAATAATAATAATATATAATAACATACTATATTATAGAAAATCGATCTCAATTAGTCCTGGACACAAATGGATGTCTACATCGATTATCAAAAAACTAGTTAAACTCTCATTAACAATACATTAATAACTTTTGGAAGAGCTAACTTTTGGAAGAGCCAACTTTCATATTATTTACCATTATTTCTATTCAATACTTAATATATATAACTCTTATTCTTAAAACTTATAAATAAGAGTTTTCACAATTTATAAGGGTTTTTGGACTTTGATAGATTTCTCACCACTTTCTCTCAAACTCTCTTCCTAAATCCTTCTCTGAGCCTTATTTTTTTTTTCTACTCAACCTTACTTCATCACCTATCACCTCCTACCACTGCACTCAATACTTTAAGGTCTGCTCCAATTTTCCTCTTCGTCGTTTCTTGGCATATCTTGTTTTGCTTGTTTGCAACGCTTCCTCACCTCAACAAAGAACCCATTTACATCCTAAAATGGGTAAACTAACTAGCATGTTCCATGTCAAAAAATCACTTCAGAGACTTATTTCCACTGTTCGTCAATTTTAATAAACTGCTACTTCTGCAAGGAGAAGAAAGTGAGGAACTGGAAGCTGCTGATGAAGACAGGGAAGATGATGAATGAAGATGGAGACCAGTACAAAGATTTCTGATACTGGATTATCCGTCATGATACTTTCATTGTTAACGTCCTGAATTGATGAAATAAGGGTTCTCTTCATCCTTTTTTTGGGTTATCTTCGATCATAATCTAAAATGTTGCTTATCCAAAATCAATCAATAATGAATGAATTAAAACAAAGTTCTTATTTACATTGAAGCACAATAAGGTAATTAGTTATATCTAATATTTAACTTTTAAAAGTAATGAATGAATTAAACTCTTAATTTTAAAAAAATTATTTCATCACTATTAGTGAAGATTTTAAACTCCACAAATAGGACTAGTAAAATGACACATTTTTAGAACTAGTAAAATGACATATTTTTAGGATATGTTTAAAAATAAAAAAAAATAAATAAAAGATATGTCAATTTTTTAATTTCGCTTGTAAATTAAAAATTATATTGATAATTTATCAAATATTTACTTGTAATTTTAACTTTTAAATAAAGTTGTGATATCTAATTAATGATGTATCACGGAGTTATAGCACTGATTATCCAATAGGCAAGTTGACGTTGATGAGCATATAAAGGAAATTTTTTTTTTTAAATGTTTTTTTCGTGAGGTCTTTCTAGTATTAGGAATTTGATCAAATTAACATCAGTTGGTCATGTCATACTTAAATTTATAGTTACTAGTTTAATTTCATTAGAATATATTTTGCATACAAGTTGGTCACAAATGTCAGGCATATGCATCAAAATTAAATAAAAAATTTAATTGATTTTGATCACTTGGATGCATTTAAAGTGCAAATAATTACTGAGAGCAACTCTCCTTAATTGGAAATAAGGATGAAGGATTGATCATGTCCTCAATACCAAATAGCATGTTTTTCAACAATCAACAATGTTTACATACAATAGGTTTGTTGTTTTCTTAATGATAATAATTTCAAGAAGAAATTCTATCAACAATAAATTCAAGAAGAATTCATTGCTCCCAACTTTGGACCCAAGACGATGAGATCACTGCTCATCTCTTAACGGTATGATTAACTACCTGAAACTAGGCATGTTTCGATCACTTTCGCATTATATTGCACCTATGCCAATTTGGAAAGTCGAACTGGGATCAATCCATTTCTGATGTATCCAAAAAAATTCTACTTGAGATCATGGATTTATATTAAACAATTCATTACTATTATGACATATATAACCACAACCACGTTTATGTTGTTTCAAACCCGACCAATTTGCAAAATCAGCAACAAACAACAATCCCATTTGTTTATATATTATTATGTGTATGTACAAGTTTGGTTGTCTGAGCATGTCTCAAAAGAATTTCTCTGTCCTTTCAATGCTTGGGCCATTCAGAAAAATGTCGAAGAAGTCATTCACTTACCGATTGATTAGCAGAATGGCGAAATCGCCTGTCCTCTCCACCATTTCCTTTGCTGCTATACTTTTTTTTATTTATGCAGACAGCCTAATGTCTAATCTTTCCATTAACACTGCAAATATTAAGACTGGTGAGGTTCTCCCATCTCCTCAGACGACGACGAATCAACTTGTTGAAGGAGAAGGACAAGTTGCCACGAGTATAAATAGCGTGCCAGGGGCTACAGATACCAACCCGGAAAGAAAGATTGAAGAAGAAACTGAGAATGAAGATCCTTTAATTCCTCCTTTCAAAGCCTCGGTAGATGAAAGAATGGAATGGTTCAGGAGAAAACTACCCGAACTTGCAATTCTCCAATCAAATGAATTAAGTGAGAAATTCCATGTTCGGGTTTTGGAGTTGTTCAACAACAAATGTTCAGCTCAGTTCTTCATGGTGTGGCTCTCAACAGCGCAGTCCTTTGGACCTAGAGAGTTCTTGGCAGTTGATAGTCTGTTCAGCACCACACCTGATGGATGCTTGCTGATTTTGTCGAGGTCCATGGACACCCCAAAAGGGTACAGGATACTGAAACCACTTCTTGATCGTGGATTTAACGTTCAAGCAGTCACACCAGACATGCCCTTTCTAGTCAAGAATACCCCAGCTGAAGCTTGGCTTGATGACTTGAAGAATGGGAATATGGACCCAGGTTCAATTCCTTTATTCAATCATCTTTCTGATCTCATCAGGCTAGCAGTTTTGTACAAGTATGGAGGAGTTTACTTGGACACAGATTTCGTTTTTTTGAAAGATTTATCAGGGTTGAGGAATGCCATTGGTGCACAAAGTATCAATCAAGTAACCAAAAAATGGACCAGGTTAAATGGTGCAGTTATGATCTTTGACATCCACCATCCTGTTTTGCTGGAATTCTTAAAGGAATATGCCACAACTTTTAATGGAAACAGATGGGGACACAATGGACCGTACTTGGTTTCCAGGGTCCTAGAGAGACTAGGAGACAACTCTGAATATAATATTACAATTTTCCCACCAAAGGCCTTTTATCCTGTCGATTGGATTAAGATAGCCAAACTTTTTAAGAAGCCAGAAACAGAGGCAGACTCAAAATGGGCAGATGATACACTGGTTGACATAACCAGCGAAAGCTATGTTGTTCACTTGTGGAACAAGAGAAGCAAAGAATTGAAGATAGAGGAGGGAAGTGTCATGGCAAGATTGATTGCAGAACACTGTAATATTTGCGAGAACATATACGATCCTTGAAGAAAATTTCTCCTCTAATTATTGGTTGAAACTGAACCATCTATCTGAAACCATTTGCCCGACCAGGAGTAGCAAATCTAGAAAAAAGGCTCTATTTTTTATGAACAATTTCATATACTATACTTTGTTGCATGAATAAGTTACGACATCAAGGGCCAGAAGCAAGTCTTCCATCAAGTGTTATATTTTCTACCTAATTTGTTTCTTTTATTTTGTGTTTCCAATGTAGAACCAAAACAATTCTTTGATTTGCTGAGAAGTTGTTAGGACATACCTGTTGTAAAACATGATCTGCATATGAAATTTATTCGCTTCTTGTATTATTTTATTTGTCAAATACAAATGATATTGCTTAATTTAATAATAATCCGTCCATCACTCTGAGCAAATCCAGAATCCAAACATTGAAAAGCTAGGGAGTAGCTCCAAAAACCCAATTAGCAGTCTTCCATATCGCCAAATTGCACCAAGCTCTTCTAGGCAAAATAATGCGATAAGCCAACAAAGACAACAAATCTAGCAATTATTCAATCGTCCCATCCCATTCCATGAGCATGAAGAAAATATTTCACTGACTCTGCTTGTGGAATAACCGCTAACCAGGCTTCTTTCCCAATAAGAAACATGCAGAACATATATAGGTAGAAATTACAGATTGTGTAAAGTTTTCTACCAAATTAATTTTAATTTCATCTTTCAATGTATCAGTATGTTTGAGCTTAGTCCATCAAGTATAGACATTGAGATGCCAATTTACCAGGATATTAGAGGAACAAAAGTTATTTCAGCATTAATGTTTTAGAAATCTGAAGAAGTTGGAGACTGCATATAGATCGTGTCACATGCATCAACGTTTATAGTTACAACTTGTTCCGAAAATTAAAAAACGTTTGTAATTAAAACTGCTGTTTCTTGATTAAATCACTTGGATTTAATGCCAAAACAAATGCTGATAGTATGCTTTGATAAAGTCTGGATCCTGATTACTATAGATTACCCTGCCAGAATGTCCCACGCCTTATATTTTATTGATGGAAGATAATATTGGAGACAACGTGAAAGGCATATATGAAAGGAATGGAAGAGAAAAGCTAACTGGAAACAAATTACGTATTTCTTACGTCCTTTCCGTTCCCTTAATTCTTTTTCTCATATTTTGGAGATCTAAACGGAGGAAGGAAAATATTATGAGAATTTGATGATAAAAAGCTTTTAGTTTTTCTAAATTTAGGTTCAGTGAAGTATCATTCATCCAAAAACCAAGTACAAGAAGGAATCTTGCCGGTGTAATCACAATCATAACTGTTAAATATAAAGCAATTAGCTGTGCCTGTATCAGTTACAAGTCATAAAATGTCATACCCAGAATTGATTTTTAAACACATTTTTGTAATCGCATGAAAGGAAATTCTGATATTCTATTTTTTTTTTATGTGAAAAACACCATCACGTCAACATAATAACATTAACTCGTTGTTAAATCACGAAACTGTAACAGGAACAGAAATATGGAAGTCAAAAGAACCACTGCCATAATTGTTTATCTATGACTCCACAACTATTGAGAAACACCGTCCTCAATAGATTCAGCTTGCTGTTCTAAAAAGCAGCTTGAGGGCCTGGCAACCTGCTGAGCATCATTAACCTTCCTGTTTAATTCTCTACGGACAAAATTAGGCAGGTCAAGGTTCACGATGGTCTGTATTCTGATTTATCATTTCAGGTGCTGCATCTCATTGTTGCGGAGCACAGATGAAGATAACATCGATCGACATTCTGGCGGTATGCATAATTCCATTCAGATCTTTATTTTCGTGTAGTTCACTTGTAATGTCGTAATTGTACATATAAAATGCAGGCATATTTATCTGAATGCCATTAAATTAATTCATAATATTCTATAATATTACGTAATTATGTAGTTAACTATAATATTAGAAATTATAATATTATAATTAAAATATTATTTAAAATTATGATACATTTACGTATAAGATTTTTTTTTTTAAGAAGATTAGGATACGATTACAATATCGTGTGAAATTTTTTCTTCAATAAAAAATCTTGCGTATAATAGGACACTTCAGTTACTGTATAATATTTTCTAAAGCTATTGAATAAAAAATTTCTTGTCTTCTAACATCCTCGAGACTGACTCTTTTCAGGTTAATGTTCACTATTTAACTCTAATGGCCATGAGCAATTTGTGTCGGAAGAAAGTTACAAGCTATTTTTCCCTACTTTCAAATTACCAATCTTCTCCATATCATTGTTCTTTACCCTCTCAGTGGCTGTTGTATTCTTTATCATCTATGAAAATATCCTTCTAATCTTTCTATTGCAAAAAATAACTTTCTTATAGCACCACCAACCAAAAGCAAAGGACTATTCAGGTCAAATTTTAGCGTCAAACCACTGCTAATTACCACACAAGGAAAGATGGTAAGGAGTTGATAGTGAAAACTTGGATCCTCTAGTTCCTCCATTCTATCTCACCAGAGAAGAAAGAATAGCTTGGTTCCAGGAGAAACTTCCAGAACTGGAGTTATTCAAATCAAACAACTTGAATTCGCAATTCCACGACCAGGTTTTGGGTTTCTTCGACATTAACTGTGCTGTTTGGTACTTCATGATATGGCTTTCACCAGCTCAGTCCCTTGGACCAAGGGAATTTTCAGCTTTAGACAGTCTGTTCAAAGCTAGTCCTAAGCGATGCTTGACGATTTTGTCACCATCACTGGATTCCACACAAGGATACAGGATTCTAAAAACACTAATTGATGGTGGGTTTAAAGTTCTTCCAGTCACACCAGACTTGCCCTTTTTAGTCAAGAACACCCCAGCTGAGGGTGGGTTGATAAGATTAAGAGTGGGAGTAAGGACACCCTGGAAATATTTCATTACCTTGTAATCTTTCCAACCTGATAAGGCTTGCAATTCTGTACAAGTACGGAGGAGTTTACTTGGATGTAGATTTCATTGTTCTCAAAGATTTCACGGGATTAAGGAATGCAATTGGTGCACAAAGCATAGACAAGATCACCCGGAAATGGACCAGAATAAATGGTGCTGCCATGATTTTCAACAATGACCATCCACTTCTACATGACTTCTTAGAGGAATTTGCCATGACCTTTGATGGAAGTAAATGGGGGTTCAGTGGGCCTTACCTGGTTTCTAGAGTGATTGAACGAGTAAAAAATGCACCTGACTATAACCTTACAATCTTGCAACCTAAAAACCTTTTATCCAAAGGATTGGATAAAAATAGCCAGATTTTTTAAGAAGCCCGAGAAAGGATCAGAATTGAAATGGGTGGAAGACAAGTTGGTTTAACTAAACAGAAGCACTTAAGCGACACACCTATGGAACCACTGAACAAAAGACTAAATGATCGACGAATGAAGTGTGATGGAAAGACTAATCTCAACTTACTGTGCTATTTGCCAACAGTGGAACAATCAACAGAAACTGCCCATTTAAGGGACTACTATTGCTACAATTCTGTATCTCTATAGTCAAAAGTTGTCATAGAATGATTGTTGTCATGTTTCATTTTCATAAGTTCCCAACTTGACACAACAAAAAAGAACCCAAAACTCAATAGCAGAGAAGAAATCATATAAAAGAGTGTGTTAACAACTGCAAATACAGCATACCCAAGTTTTTGAGTATAAGAATTACAAGAGAAATAAACAAATTAACCATAATGGTCGCCTAGTTATTAGCTAGAAAAAAGAGACTCATCAATTTCAATCTCGATCTTCTCATCATCATCAAACTTATCTTTTCTCGGTGGAGATGGAGGAACCGGGACTCTTGGTGGCCCTCTCCCCTTCTTCTTGTTCCTAGGCCTTGCCTACTCAATTTTATATATAAAAAAAGAAAATCAAAATCAAAATCCATTTCCATTATCAACCTTTCAAGTTTCACCAAAATGGGGTTAATAGCACTTACATTGCCAAAGGAGTGATTAAAGCGCTTCCCTTTCTCTGTTTTCTTATCCCCTTTGCCACAGTACACTGAAAACCAAATAAAAACCAAAATTTAGTAATCTTAAAAAAGATACCCAGGAAAAAAGTGGAGATAAGAAGTTGATGTTCTTTTAGCTACCACAGGGGATTGACGGAGAAGAAGCTGCGGAGAGTGAAAGGGAGGAAGCTGAAACTGAGACAGCAGTTCCGAGGGTTTGGGAATGAGAAGATGAAATACGAGATAACGAAGAAAGATTGAGAGATTGAGCAGGTACTGGAGCAGCTGCAAGTAGCAGTGACGCCATGGTTCTTTTGAGTTTCTGAGGATAAGGTAATCACACACCTTTTATCATGGGTGTTATATGCCTCCAGGTTTTAGCCCAATTCCAACATTTACTAGTCTGTCCAGGCCCTGTTTAATTTTGGGCCTTTGCACTATTATTTGACCTTGGCAGAGGAAATTCGAAGGTAAGGTCCTTGGCAGAGGAAATTCGAAGGTAAGGTCCATGCCAGAGATTACCGGTTTGCAAATTTCCTAGGTAAGGGCTGAATGCAGTCGAGTCAATCCAGTGTCAGGCTTGTGCTCGGCTTCATTCAGAAATTTGAGACTTAAACTCGATGGAGTTTTGTTTTTTATATTTGAACTCCATTCAAAATTTACTCCAAGAGTTTAAGTTCGACTTAATAAGTTAGATTAAACTTTATAAAATCACAAATATAAATATTAAATATTATATTTTCGTTATTTATTTGTGTGTAAATATTAAAATATTTTTAAAAAAAATAAAAATTCTCTTAAGTTTGTATATTAAAATACTTGACTCGTTGTTGAGTAATTCGGCCTGATAACGATGGGTCAAACTTAAATATTTATTGAGTCGAATTCGAACAACTCATTACTCAATAATATTTTATTCGTTTAGACTCATAAAACAGTCAAAATCCATTTTCTTCTCTCTCCTTAAAACCTGACAAAGTTGAAATACCAACTACTTGAAGACAAGATTTGGATCTAACTAATTCTTCTAAAACTGCAGCTTTCACATGTATATAATATAGCATGTTAATCTAAGCAAAGAGCTTGCTTATTGTAGTAATCTTCCTTTAATAAGTACCCTAATCTAATCCATTTTTAAGGATGCTTTTATCAGAAGCATTTTATTCTTTTTCGTTTTACAGATTTTGTTGCTGGTTAACAAATGATGGTTCTGAATCTAACATGTAGGAATCATGGCACTTTAATCAATGGACGAGGTTCCTTGCCAAGGAAGGATACAATTCGTTTAAGAGGCTAAAGCTGGCATTATTATATTAATTTGCCATAAAAATGCTCTGAATATGGTCAACTAGAAAAAAAGATTAGACTTGAACTCAATCTAAGCAGTGAAATCTAAGAGGTCAGAAGGCAAAATTTTGCTTACAAGTTAAGACTGACAGCTTTGAGTGAACCTATAACCAAACTTCAGCTATCTTTGAGTCTTAATGATTTTTGACCCATTGTCAAGAAAATTAGACTCCATAAAATGAAGATACAAGTTAATGACTTGTTAGTTTTTTATAATAATCTAAATCCAGTATTACTGTCATTCATTAATGTCATATAGTTTATATATATATATATATAAAGATTGTCTGAGGATATAAAACATAAAGATAAGTAGCAAGTAAAGATAGATACAAAGGAAGATAGAATCCTAAGCTTTGTTTTCCAATCAACATCAACTTTGTGAGATTGGAATAATATCTTAGAAAACTTAAATATAACAGCATCGTACACACAGTTAATGAAGTAAGCATGTGCTAGATTTGGTCAATACCAACAAGATCTTAAAGGAACCAACCCTCCCCACATGAATCACAAATTGTGTCAATTCTTTCTTTACCTAATTATTAAGAAAAAAGAAGCCAACGATACCAAACCAGGTTATGACTTGGTTCAAATGACCACCTGAAATCCGGTAAAGCCCCTAATCATGCTTGTTCCCATTCTCTTTTCCATTAATTAGTTCTAATCAAACTTTGATTAGTCCGTCCGCACTGTCAAATGGGGACATTTACACATTTTCACTTTACAAATCTAAAGAACCCAGCAAGCTAGAAAAAGAAAAATGAACACAAATGAAGAAATGTGGAAATTATTAATTAATTTAACTATAATTATAGGATTCTTTTATAATTGAAATGTTTTTATTACCAATAGAAGCATGAAAAAATACCTACTACTAAAGAACATATCTTACAATCATTGAAGGCTAAGGAGAGCTTCCTAACTTAATGTTTCAATTATTACATAACATTTATACCAGAAGAGATAATCTAAATTAGATATCAACAGTAATAACTTGTAGGATTCTATCAGCTGTAAGAGTAGTATCCCCAAACTTCCTTAGTCCTTGTTGGCCAAATGTGATAGGTATATTCAATTATAATTATAGGGTTTTGATTAGGCACAAACCACATGAGATAAGATGCATCATGTATTTAGGGCTGGCATGGTCTGTTCACATGTGAAATTTAAGGAGGGAATATTTTGGAGTGAAGAGTGGCACGCGACAAACAGATGAGCCGAAGTGCAACCCATGTGAATGTGGGACGGGTCCACGGCCCACAGAATATAGCCTCAACAGGGCCATTAAAACATGTCCGAATGCAGTCTTTGAAATCAAGCCGAGTCTCAATAAAAAAACATTATACGCCCATACCCATTCAATTTTATTTTTTTTTTATGAGTTATACTTCGGAAACGTGATGGTAGTAATAATTGGCACTGCACAAAGGTATCACAATTGTTTAGGAAAGCAAGATTTTATATTATCTCAACAAAAGAAGGATTAGAAAGGAGGGAGAAAGCTAAACATATACTATTTTATCTGATTTAATTAGACCCATGCTTTGATAGCGATGGAATCATCACAATCCATCACACTATTTTTTAATTATAAACTAATTTAAGAGAAAGAGAGAGAAAAAAATAGACATACAAAAGGCAAAATCCAGCACACATCACATGTAGGGAAGATATTGCTATCTCCCCATGTATGATACAAGATATAGAGGAAAAACAGGGAATTCATTTTTGGGTTTTGTTTCTTTTTTTGGTCTTTCCTTTTTTTGGAGGGGGGGGGGGGGGGGGTTTAAATTTCAGATTGGGTTGTTTATAAAGAGTCAGCTCAATGGTGCGGTGCAGCTGATGCTCTTGCTGGTGTTGGAGGCTTGCATTGATAGCACTTCGCAAACAACCCGAAAGTGTCAATTTGCTTGATGAAATTGGTCATGCTAGCCCATCCACCGAACCCAAATCCAGCTACCAGAACCCACACCACAATAAAGGCGTTGAAAGCATACATTGCAGTCCAGCTTGGCATGAAGAATGGAGGCTTTTCTGCAGCATTCTGCTCAGGAGAGTCAAGAGAAGCACAAAATTAATTAAACTCCCTAAATTCAATCGGGTTGAACTTAGATATTGATTTTAAGTTTACAAAGTTGGGCAAGCAAATCAGTCAATTGGGGTTGGCATTTGTTGACAAAAAATGTGACTAACTGCTAGAGACCAAACCGGAGGGAAAAGAGTCAAGTCAGCCAGCTCATCCAGACAGAGTCCAACACTGCACTGTAGCATATAACTAAATGAAAAAGACATGCCAACCATCCAATTGTTCTCGTACTGTTTCCATATCCAAGCCTTGAATGCTTTTGCACATTTGCTGCGCACTCACCCCCACCCCTCTCTCTCTCTCTCTCCACACAATTTGGCCACAGCTATACCGTGGAATGTGGGAATCCTCGTCAAACCTTCCGCCAGTGCCCACTTAATTTTTAAAGACCAACATAACCCTAACAAATAAAGATAACTACAGCTTGAACCATATATAAAGTGATCAAAAGTGCTCTCCTGGCAATTGGGACAACAAGATAATGATCCTAATGAACTTTTGTTAAAAAAGAGGGTTAGTATCAGTGAAGTGAAGCAAAAAGTAAAACGAAAAAAATTTTCTACCTGTCGAGCTGAGGCTTTTCTGTAGGTGAGCATATGGGCCATAGCTGGGATGATGTAGACGGTGAAGCTAACCAAAAGAGCACCAACTGCAGAGTTTATTGGCCCAAAGAATGGGAAGATGATCGCCAGGAACCAGATAGGAATCACCACTGGCAGCCTTGCCAGCGCCCTCAAACAAATGCTTCTTGTGTCATGCATCCCTATCACTTTCTCCCACACGAAGTACAATGGCGTACAAGCAAACCCAAATGTTATAAACTGCAACCATTTCATGAAATCACACTGTTAATTTTTTTTACTATTAAAAGCATCATTACACATTCAAATGAAACAAAGTCGTTGCCTTAAAATACTAGTAGTACTTGTACTTTACGAGGTAAACTGCTCCTAAAATGCCTAGCAAGCAATGATTAAAAAATGTTAACCATGCAGTAAAACAATCTAGTAAAAAATACTTGAAAGTAAAGTAGACCTGGTGAATAAGCATTAAGATGACGGCGGCGTCACGGAAACCGGACTTAGGGAGGAGAGAGAAGGCATTGGAATGGTTGAGGAGCTGGTCCCCGAACGCCCAGTAGACGGCTGAAGCGGATGGAATGGTTAGGGTAAATACGTACAATGTGGCAAACAAGTATATGTACTTGAATTTTTGAGGCTTCCACATTGCATGCATGATTTCCCTGAAGAAAGGAAAAGAAAAAAAAAAATCCTTCAAGCAAAATTTTACCTAGAAAAAGAAGGTGATAAAACAAGGTAATTAAGTTCATCATTAACTTTTGTTAGTTTATACTTTATAATAAGTTGATTAGGAAGTATGCTTATAAGGCGTCAAGCCATTGGATGCTCAAGTAACAGGTGGGGGAAACAACTGACGTTCTTTGGATTTTTTAGTATTTTTTTGGGGGTGAATGAACTATGCACTATTGAGTCTATGATAGAGAAATTATGATACAAGGTAAAGACAAAGGAGACTCGACTAGATTAAGATCGGGATCAAGCTGTAACAGAGAAAAACAATTCGCAAATAGTTGAACATATGTCCATTTTACTGTTCAATTTCCTAGAGAAATGGAGAAAGAAGGGGGAATTGTAATGTTTGTTTTCGAGCAAGCAAAAGTAGTTTGCATGAATTTGTCTGGGTCTCGAACCCCAAGATGGCCGGCAAAAGCTGCAAAGAGAAGCCATGTAGAAACAAGAGAAAGAAAGGAGAAAGGGAAGTGTGAAGTCACTATTATTCTTCTAAGTTTTGAAGAAATTAAAAAGCGTACACAGTCACAGCATGTCCGCCAAAGGTGTAGAGAATGTTGGTGGCTCCGGTGAAGTAGAGCACTAGCTTTGTTGGACCGCTGTGCGTCACGCCCTCAGCCTGAGCAACAAAATATCATATGTAAAGAGAAAATAAAATGTATTGAAAACGGTTGTTTCATGGAAGATCACGGCCGTCGATTTGTTGATTTTAACATTACTTTTTTTACCTGGCCGTGAACAAAGGCAGCTATGGCCAAGTACCAGGCCGTATAGGTGGTCATCCCAAGGCCTATAAAAGACCAAATACGATAGTTATGAAAGGAGGGTATGAAAACTGTGGTTGCGCAGCAAGCTCCAAAAATATAGGTCCATGTCCTCTTGTCCAGTTTGTCATTGATGTAGTAAATATTACTGTTATCAAACAAGTAAAAAACCAAAAATAAATAAATAATGAAACCCAGTTTCAGATTCTGCTTAAATTTGATGTAAATCAAGAAGACAGATCGATACTAGCCTTGCGCAAGCTATAAGTTGTATGACAGATCCGAATAAGAGGAAAGTACAGTTGAAGGCAAGTCCAACTGCCTTCCAGTATGGACCCAGCAGCCCGTCAAGCACTTCAAACCACTGCAATCCGAAACAGTTAGTAGTAACTTTTTAGTATAGTGGAGATCGCTAAAAGAGCATTTGTTGGACAACAGCAATCCTTTCGAGATATTTTTTCTAGGGTTATGCTAAGGAAGATTAGGTATCACTGGTGGTGATGGGTTTCCAGTTTCTTGACAAGCTACACAAACCTGGATGACATGGTTCTTGAAGCTGACGTTCTCTTTCTCCTTCCTGCTTCTATACTCTATATAGAGTACACTGATGAGATATGCAGTCCAACTTCCCATCAGTCCATAGAAAACCTGAAGCAGAATTCCTGACAGCATACCCAATTGAGAGAAGGAATAAGGCAGTGTCAACAGCACTTGCGCCACCTATAAGAAAAACGGAAGAAACAAATTTTGTCACTTTAAGAGAAAATTGATGAGGCGAACTGATAGTTGAAGATAATTGGGTAATGGGTGTTGCACAGGGTACTTGATTGGAGGCGCAGCTGAACCAGGCATCCCAAGCAGAGCCACCATGCCAGAGGAGGTTCTTAACACTAAACATTGATTGTTCTTCTTCTTCTTTTTCTTCATCTCTGGTTTCAAGCTCCGTCTCGCTAAAGTTGGAGACTATTGCTTCTTCTGCTTGCTTCTGAGGCAACATTGTCTTCGTTTTTCTCTAGAGGCAACGTCTATATCCTGGTAGATCTGAAACATAAAAGAGACATCTAGTGAGACAAAAACTATACTCAAACGATGCAGCCCCAAGAAACCGAAAGTCAATAATACCCCAGATCCAAACTCCCGCCATTTCTTCCAGAAACGTAGAAAAAGATAAACTAAAACTTCCATTCCGTAGAAATACACCAAAAGAATATGGAAAGAAAAATAAGGAAAAGGTCAAGAGAGTTGAGAACAAAAAGAAAAGAATGTTAACATGTTTTTCACAAACCAAACCAAAGAGAAAGAAATCCCCCCCCCCCCCCCCAACCCCCAGTACTACTTTCAACAAACCTTGTTCTGAGTTGTCTCTTTCGTGTAAAAAATCGAAGAAAATCAACCAGAGATCTGTCAATGACCCCAAAATGAGTGTGATTTAAAGACTGTCCTTTGCTCTGAGTTGATCTATCGCCTTTTTTTCCTTCTTTTACTCCGAATGGAAAAAAAAAAAAAAACAGACTTTGATATAGTATTATATCAATCTGGATAGAAAACGAAAAGCCAAAGAGGCTAACAGGGCAGAGTTGGATATTTGCAATAAGAGTTTTTAAGCATTCTCCATTCCAAGAATTGGCAGAGAGAGCTTTAAATGCCTCCCCAAATAATTTCCTCAAATCTCCAGCTCCGAATCTCTTTGCCTCCCCTTCCTCCGTCAATAAACTTTAGCCACAGTAAAAGCTCCTCAATTTAATGCAGCCACCAAGTTCCTGCTGAAAGAAAAGCGGCGCCGCACCCAAAGACGGCGATACCTTAAAAGCAGGAATAAATCTCTCTCACTCCTCCCTCGCCTCACCTCCCTACTCAATGGTCTTCGCAGTTGTTGAACAAAAGACTTTTTCACTCCTATTCAACTGCTATAAAGATATATATATAGTATTTTATAGTAACACTACAGTTGCATCAAAGAGTGTTACTCTATTTTTTTTCTTTTCTTTCTTTTTTTTTTTTTTTTTTTTTGCTTTGAAATTTCCTCTACCTCAACAGTAAGGAGTTTGAAAGAAAAAAGTGACAGTGACTAAACCCAAAATTCCCTGTGTATTCCACTTCTGATTCGATTCTTGGGTTCTTCAGTTTCTTTTGGTGGGTAAGAGATAATTATAGACCTAAAGCGACTGAGACGTCGTTCTGATCACAAAGAGAGACTCAACCTAACGAAAGACCTTTGCTTTTTGTAGCCCTCCTGCAAACTTTGCTTCAACGGCTAACACATCTAATCTATCTACATTAATCAAAGTTTTTATCTTTACTCTGTTATTTTACCTGGCTCTGTCTCAAGTGTTTGCTTTATGATTATGTAACGGTGGCTCGGTGCCAGGATAATTTATTTCGACCACAGAGACAGAGCTTGTTTCCAATGCTATTAAATTTTGTTATATTTCTGTGCTTTTTAAGAAATGCTGCTGTTGTTGCCTGAACGCTTTGATCCAAATCCAAATCTCATTCAATATTGCCGGGGATTAAATTTTCCCAATTAAATTCCTTTTTTGTTTTGTGTTAATATCATAAATGGTTCTAGTAAAATAGTTAATGCAATATTTTAACTTTAAAAATTTTTAATATAATATTTAAATTATAAATTTATTAATTAATATGATATTTAAAAATTTATTTTTATGTCACATGTTATCATTTGAAATTAATCACATTAAAAATAAATATTATTTTAATTAAAAAAATTTATAATTAAAGTACATTAATAAAAAATTTTAAAATCTAAATATCACAATAATATTTTATTATAATTTAATAATCATTTAAGATATAAATATGTTTTCTAACGTTGGATTCATTTTTCATATTGAATTTTAATGGCTTAAATACAAAAATGGTCATGGATCATACAATTTCTATTATTTGGATAGCCAAAAAAATAAAATATATAATTAGATATTTAAATTTTCATTCTATCATACATTTATACTCAAATTAATGTTTTTAGCCAAATTGTTGACACTGTAACAATAACCAATAAAATCATGACACTTGTCAAAAAGCATCTAATCATCATCACATCATTATTGCTGCATCAATATTAAAAGAGAAATTAAAAAATTAAAAATTTTAGAGAAAATTTTGAAACGTTCATAAATTTTAGAAACAAAAATCTGAACATTTTCTAAAAATTCAAAATAATTTTCTGAAAAATTTAAAAATTATTAAAATCCCAAACTTAAAAAAAATTGAAAACCTTAAAAAATTCAAAAAGAAATTATTAAAACAAAAAAAATTAAAAATTAAAGAATTAAAAATAGTTAAAATTTTAAAAAAGTCCCAAAAATTCAAAAGTATGACAAATTTTTTAAAAATTTTAAAAGCCAAAAAATATGAAATAAAAAATTATAAAAAATAAAAAATCCTAATATTTTTAAACATACAAAAAAATTAAATTTAGAAAAATGAAACATTTAAAAAAATCTCAAAATTAAAAAAAAATTTTGAAAACGTTTAAAAAACTCCAAAATTTTAAAAATTAAAAATTAGAAATTTTAAAGTGCTAAGAATTTTGAAAAATACCAATATATAAATATGAAAAATAAAGTTTAGCCTTGCACGTTTCTTTTTTTCAATTTTTCTCAGATTTTATAATTTTTTCTTTTATGTAATTCTTTTGAAATATTTTAAAAAAAATTTCCATTTAATACGATTTCTTTTCATTTTAAAAAATTATTGGGATATTTTTAATTCTTTTGGATTTTTTAAGAATATGTTTTTTAATTTCTTTATATTTCATTTAAAATTTTCAGATTATTTTATTTTTCTGGAATTTATTATAAAAAAATTTTAGATTTTTTAAAAAAAATTTCAAGTCTAATTTTTAGTATTTGTTTTTTAATTTTTGAAAATTTTGCTTTAATTTTGTGGATTATTTTCATTTTTTACTTTTTTAAGAATTTTTTAAATTTTCATAGTTTTTAGATTTTGGGATTTTTAAAAATTTTTACTTTTATTTTTTAAAAAAAAATTAGTTTTTTAGAATTTATTTTTTATTTTTTTCTTTTTTAAATATTTTCTTATTTTTTAAAATCTTTGGGAATGTTTTTATTTTTTTAGCTTTTTTTTGGAAATTTTAAGAAATTATCGAGTTTACAGTCTTTTTAAATTTTTTTGTAGATTTTTTAAAATTTTTAAAAAATATTTTGAACTTTTTTAAAAAATAAGATTTCTTTTAATTTTTGAAAATTTTTTAAACTTTTGAAAATTTTTTACTAATACGAGTGGGATCATGATAATGTGAGGATAATTGAATGTTTTGACACGTGTTATAATTTTTAGTAAAAAAATTTATGATAAATAAAAAATTAAATATCTAATTGAAATTTATTTTTAAAATATTAAATTGATAGAAAACATACAAAGATAATTTTTGTATTTAATCCAATTTTAATTGATCGAGCCTCCGACGAACACAAACTTCCAGTTCCCTCCCCCCCTCCCCTCCCCCAAACCAACTGAAACGAATCCCATCACCCACTCAATTTCACCAACGCGTGCAATATACTGTCAAGGGAAACAGGCTATCAACTGATGAGTTTAATGGTATTGTTTTTGTCACGCCTGCTAGAGGCGTGTGGTGGTAGCACATTGGCAAGTCCCCCATGAAGGATGCGATGATGATTTCTTACATAATGGCCCGCCTAACTCATCCAATCAGTGAAAAAGGAGGCCCATTCATTGTTTTTCCTTTTTTTTTTTTTGGAAAATACAAGGTTTAGACTTTGTTATTTTTGGGGTTTGATGTTACAAGGCTTAGACTTTAATACTCTTTAAGCACTAATCAAGATATCTTTTAAGAGAGATAGCATTATATTCATTTTCTAGTTTTTTATCTTTAGAGAATAATGATATATAAGAAAATTTTATGATATATATTCCACAAATTTCATCAACAAAATTAGAAAGTTTGATACATATATTTAATGCATAAGATTATAATAAAATAAGATATAATAATATTATGAATAAAATTAAATTAAATAGTATTATTTTATTTTATATTTGATATATAAAAGGATTATAACATAATAATTTATTTATTAGTCAAAATTATATTTTATTAAAATTTAAATAATTTAAATTATTAATATAATTTTTAAAGATATAATAGAACATGTAAGTTTAATCTCATGAATTAAAAATAATTCTTTCTACTTTAAAAAAATTGAATCATCCTATAGTAGGAGAATGATTCATCTTTTTTATAATTCTATCATTTTTTAGATACAAATCAAATATAATATAAGATGACTATCATTTTATTTTATTTATCATCCTATACATCACATGTTACCTTATTTCTTTAAATTCTATTTAAATATTAATAAATTAATATAATAAATATATATATCAATCTTTTAATATTCATGTGTAAAATTTTACTCTCCTTTAAAACTTGAAATATAAATATTTAAGTTTAATATTTTTAATTTTTTTTAATTTTTAATGTATTCTTAATTTCATTTAAAGAGGATATTACGTGTTTAAAATTTTTTAAATTTATAATTTTTAGAATTCTGTCAAACATATATATGATTTAAGTTAATATTCTGTTGATATTTATTTTGTAAATTAATAATATTTAAAATTTAAATTCTATTTGTAAAGGTTTTTTTATAATTAAAAGTTTTATTATTTGAAAAAATAAAAAAGAAAAATGGAAGTTTGTAAAGGAAAAATGGATGAAGCGGAGCCAAGATGGACCCGCCACAATGCGGCACGCTTTTAAAGGAAGCCTTGTAAAACCACCACTATGCGGACGGCTCATGACACAAAAATGCCTTTTAATCGGACGGCTTAATTGGTTGTGGCCTATTACGTATGCTTGGACCAGCCCTTTATTATCTTTACAATTCAACCTTTTACTTTCTCCATTCTTCCAATTCTTGGATTCTCTTTTCATTTACTTTTGTTTAAAAAAAATCCACGCAAGTCATTGACATGCATAAAATCTTCATTTATTTGAATTTTCTTTTGTGATAAGAATAATTGTGATGCATTTAATTGTTGAGAGTATTTTGGTTAAAAGTGAGCAAGAAGTGATACGGACTTACAGTAAGAAAAATACGATAAAAAAGCATTGGAATTTGATTTCCAGGATGCATGTATAAAGTTAGGGTTTAAGAAAACTAAGTTAAGTTACAAAAATCATATTTGATACATAAAATTATTGACAGAATAGAATAATAATCATTTTATATTATATTTGATTTATATCTAAATAGATAAATAAAGATTATAAAGAGGATTAATATCATTTTATCATAAAATTATTCAATCCTCTCCACTTGGAGAGGATTGTTTTTAATCCTTAGTATTAAACTTACACATCTAATAATATTCTTAAAAATTATTTTAATAATTTAAATTGTATAAATTTCAAGAAAGGATAATTTTAACTAATAAATAAATTATCCTATCATAATCATTACATATATCAAACATAAAATAGGATTACATTATTTAATTTAATTATTTTTATAATATTATCTTATTTTATCGTATCATAATCTTGTGTACTAAACATGATCAAATAATATTAAAGAAGTTTAAAAATGAAGGGTTTAGAATAATATACTTGAACCTCCTTTTACTTAATTTCTAAATAAGACATTAGGTGGTGATATGAACTGAGTAGGTGACAATTGATGGGGTTTCCTATGGAACTTACGAAAGGTCCATGTAGATCAAGGTTGTTAATGTCATATTGGATAACATTTCGATTTTTTAAAAAAAATATAATATATACCGATACCAATTGTTTCAATATATTATTTTGGATTTTTTAGTTTAGTACAAATATATTTATAAACATGCATGAACTTGTACGTTATAATATTATTAATAAGTCACAAAATAAATATGTAAGATATTCATCAAATAAATAAGTTTAAAAACATAAGAAATAATATCATAACTTTTTTATAATATTTTTAAACACTTAATCTGATTATATGATATTTAAATAAGTATTTTTTTCATATAAATATTAAGATAAAAATAAAAAGATGAAAAAAATCAATTAAAGTTTTATGATTGTTAAACTTTATAAAATGAGTATAATTGTTTTCTTAAAAAAAAAAAAAACTAAAATACTTATAAACTTTGGTTTGAAAAAATAAAATATAAAATTATAAACTTTGGTTTGAAAAAATAAAGTATAAAATAAAAGTTAAAATAAAAAAAATAAAAAAACTCAACTTTTAAGGATTATTTTGTCAATTAATTTTATTTTTATTAAGTTAAAAATTATAAAATATATTTCACAGTCATGTATCAGCGGAAATATGCTATTCTATCGAAATTCACCGAAACGAACCGAAACTAATAAAAACAATCGGTATTATCCTATACCAAATTCGACACAAAAAATCATCCTTAGGTATACCGTATTTTGGTAGAACTGAAGCATATCGGCTAGTACAATTGACACCGAAATGAAATTAACAACTATGATATAAATTAAAGTGAGCTGCATTTAATGATTTCAGACAAATTGAATTATTGTAAGATGACTTATTTATTAATAGTTTAGAATATGGTGCATAATATATCGGATAAAAATATATAATTATTGATGAATAAAATTAATTTTTATATTAATTTTATTCATATTTTCAATAATTATGTTTGAATATAAATAATTATTATATGATAAATGGTTATAATTATTTGAATATAAATAGATTATTATTCATAAAGGTCATGATTATATAAAATGTTATAACTATTTGAACAGAAGTTTATATTTGTTTATTCATTATAAATAGATCTTTTAATATAATCATTTTTAGTACTTTTGCTTAGAGAATTTTGAGACTTTATTATATCATAAAGACATAATTGCCTTTAAAAAAGTATTCTTCACACCTCAAAGCCAAAATTTTTTTTTTATTATTTCTATTCTCTTGTTTATGTTTTTCTAGCAATTTAAAGGCAATTATAAAATTCATATTTCGTATGAGAACGATACAAGAAAAAGAAATTGGCAAAGTTGGCAAAATTGACTTTTGAAACAAGCATAGAAAGCTTCAATTATCCAAATAGTTTCTTGATGAAATAAACTACAAGGTAAGTTTCTCATTATTATCTTTCTAGTTTTATATTCTACTAAAATAATTGATGATTAATAATTCATAAGAGACCTTGAGGCTCATTGAATTTTACTTTTTTTTATTAACTATTCTTTTAATCTTTTGATTCTGAATTAAATTATTTAATTTATGATTTATGATTTTATGGTATGTTATATGTGAATTTTTTTTTATCATGGCATTGAATGATCATAAGTATAAAATAAATATGGAGTACTTGCTAGCTTTGGTAATGAATCTTTTATATTCTTATTATATTTTGGTAAAACCATGGTTATCAAATCAAAATGATAAAATTCTCAAAAATTATTTTAAGACATAAAAGAAATTGTGAATTTATAAATCTTTTTGAAAAAGAAGCAAGTATACATGTTCTTATCATATAAAATCATATTTTATGGTCCATATTCCATGACTGCATTTAATTGACAAGAGAATAATGTATAATTCATATTATTTGATTTATATAATATTATTTTGACAAGACATAAACATATTATCTAAGATAACTTTAATTCAATCAGAGAAGTTATATAATTCTTTGTAACTAGTTAAAAACACTTTTTATTTGTTAGGTGAAAACTTTTCATGTATTTTATAATTTAGACATAAAATTTATAGTATTATGTGGTTATACATGAAATTTTGACTGTTTTTAATGACATGAACCGTGGTGGATATGGCTTTAGTATCCATAATTAAATAATTTTTAAGTATATAAGAGTTGGAATGAAAGTCTCAAAAAGAAACTATAATAAGCATGAGTTTACTATTTTTGAAAATGATTATATTTTGTATCATACTTATTAATGCATACTATCATATTGAGTTGAAATAAAAGTTTTAAAACTTTTACGAAAAGAAAATATTAAGATACAGAATATTTGCTAGTTATATTTCACTAAAAGTGGATTTGGAGGTCTTCTACTTAAAAAAGAAAAACCACCATATAGTGAAAAGATAAATGAAATAGCAATTTGATTCAGTATATATGATATCTTAATAATTGAATAGGACATTCTTTAATAAAAGAATTACAAATTTGCACATGGTAGTGGTGATAAGAATAAAAAAATAAAAAAATACCACCATAGTGTTGTAAGGTTTTAGTATAATTTTATGAGCAAATTACACAAGCTAATAAGTTTAATACAACTTATTAAAGTAAAATTATGTAAAATTCTTTAAATATCTTAAAATAACTTGGTTTATTCATTGAGTTTATTCAGCTGTACTAAAAATATAATTGTATTAAAGATATATAAAAGTATGAAAATAAAATGATTGAAATTTATGGGTATAAAGTTGTGGCTACAACCAGTACCATCTATTTCTTAAAATGACAAGAACGAGACAATAATATCTAAAGCATATAAATGATATACAAAACAAAAAGTTAGAATATATTAAACTAAAGTAATTACATTAGAGATTCAATCTCAAATGAGGATATCTATCATAAAATAAAATTGAATTTCAAGATATTTTGTTAGTAGTACTACAAGTAGAATAGATTTAAACCCTTACTAATAGACACCAATAATGAGAACTCAACTTTAAATTATTAACCTTTAATTATAAAGTTTAATGGGTAAAAACAAGTTATTATTATGTGTTTGTTAAGTACTAGTAAAATACATTCAAATTTTAAAAACTAATGTGATCCATTGCATGGAGAGGATGAAAACTCTAACTATATAAATATAAAAGTAGTGCAACTTCAACAAGAAAAATTAAGGTCTCTCTTATAAATGTTTATGAATAGGATAAACATATAGCCATAATAGCATTAAAGCAGTTATAAACCTCTGACAAAATAATAAATAAGTATTATATGTATTATATCTTCAATTTTAATACTAGGAGTTGAGGTTTAGTCTACAGTTACTATCAACTTTGTTAGAATTTTAAGATATATATACTAATTAAAGGTTTAAATCGAGAGATACTTTTTTGTATTCATAATATTTATTTGTGTTAAAGGTAAAGATTAAGCACCAATATTCCAAACTAGTAGAGGATTGTTAGTAGTTTAAAATGTGGTGCATCACACATTAGATAGAAAGATATAATTATTGAAGAATAAAATTAATTTTTGTATTAATTTTATTCATATTTTAAATAATTATGTTTGAATATAAATAATTATTATATGATAAATTATTATAATTATTTTAATATAAATAGATTATTATTCATAAAAATCATGATTATAAAAAAAAATGTTATAACCATTTGAATAGAAGTTTATGTCTATCATTCATTATAAATAGATCTTTTGGTATAATCATTTTTACTACTTTTGCTTGAAGAATTTTGAGATTTTGTTATATCATAGAAGTATAATTACTTTTAAGAAAGTATTTTTTATACCTAAAAATCAAAATACTTTTTTATTATTTTATTCTCTTATTTATTTTTTCTAACATTGTTGGAATATTAGTAGAAGTATATAGGAGAACCATAACAAGAAAGTCCAAGTAGGTAAGCAACTCTAAAGGCGAGCATGTATGAGGGACAAAGAGCCTAAATGTTGATCCTCCTTCATGGTGTCGTGGCAAATGAGTGTATGCTAGCTTGACGAGTATAAAAGGATTCGGTGAGTATGGAAATTGACTTTATTGACTAGGTCATTAGATGCGTGAATAAAATCTACATTTATTTGAATTTTTTTTTGTGATAAGAGTATTTGTGATGTATTCGTAATAATATGAAAATTGTTTAATTTTTGATAATTTTAAATAAAAAAAATTAATGTATAAATAATTTTATACAAAAATGTGATATTGGAATCTTTATTTATTAAAATTAAAAATGTTATTTTAAAATCGGCTGAACATGCCCATAAATATCAGTTAAAAATTATTAAAAATGTTATTTTAAGAAATTTAACTTTATAGTTTGCACGCAAACTTATTGTCAATGACAAATCACTTTATTTATCATAAAACTTTTTGCCATAATTATCCAAACTAATACAAGTAAATGAAGGTGGTGACAATGGAAGTGACGGTGGCAATGGTGGTGGTGGAGCCACAAGGTATAAGGGCGGAGGAGTGTCCATATAAAATGGGGGAAATTAATGTTAGTGATATTCCAAACAAAACAGCCTCATAGCCCCATTCAAACGGGGATTTGTCTGCTCGGTGAGGGTTCTGACCCTTGGCCCGTTGGCCACCCAGCACATCTTCCACTTGCCCACTTCAAAAGATCCCCCCCAAGTTTATTCCACACTACACTGCTACTTTGTCCTCTTTTTCCATCTCCCCTTTGAGCTAAGTGACTAGTCGTTTTGACTGATAAAGTGCTTGTCGAAGTGAAGTGAGGTGGGATGAACCAATCTCAATAGCAGCCGTATTCTTTGAATTTTTTTTTCTCAAACCATTAAAAAAAATAGTACTTAGATTTTTTTTTCATTGGGTAGATAAATGCTTAGTGGGAGAAGCAATGATTAGTGAACAGATTTTAACGCCCTCGCTTTGGTCTTTTCTATGAGGATAAAAGTTTGCAGCATGTTCCATCCATGCCCCTCTCATGGGACCTGATTTTGCGTTTCTCTCCCACATTTGCCATCTTTACTTCTAATTTTCTTACTTTGCTTTGTCGAAAACATATTCCCTCATTGATCGGTAGGTGTGAAAGATTTAAAGATTACCACAAATGTTATAATTATATTGTTCAACTTTGATCTTTTCATCGTTCATTTATGTACGAGAAATAGTTCAAAGTAAAATTTTCACTGTAATAACACGCATTGTTGGCAGAGATAAAAGTTATGCTCTATCATTTTTATTCCATGCAATTTTCAATCATTCTAGCAAATTAATTGTACCACTGAGTTCAAACTAATGAAAATTTTTTCCATTAAGAAGAAAAGGTGAAGAAATGTGCAATTGTGGCGATGCCTTTTTTTCTTTTTTAAATCCTTTTAGGTATCCTATAATGTCAAGCTGATAAAGGTTAATCCAATATGAGAAGTCTTTGTAATTTTGTCGGCCAAACCACTGAATTAATGAACTTGGTTACATGAACCATGAGTTAAACTTTCATGGGAGTTAATAATGTAATCATGAATTAATGGTTAGTGGATCTTCTGTCCCAATGCTTTGGTAAACAATGGAATCTTAAATTAAATAGAAGAGGGTAGAAGGGTGTGGGGTTTTAGTGGGGGGTCAGAATATCAACCCAAAGACGGGAAATGCCTTTTTGGGGTTAGGGTTAGTTCCATTAGTGGTCACTCGATGACTATACTCACTTAGCCTTTCACTTTTACAGACGGCCCTGTAGGACTCACCATAGCCCCTTCATGCCAAATATTAGTCATTTAGCAATTAGCATGGTTTTACCAATATACTTACATGACAAGAAATATAAGGAAAGATTCTGTTTACTTCGGGGCTTGTTGAAAGTTAAGGCAAAACTCTTAAATTGTAACCAACATTAATTTTGATAAAGTTTCCAACGATCTCATCCCTTTTTCATGTATCACTCCATAAATTGCAGCATTAACTATGATTTGTCCTTGAATGATTGGAATCATATATAAAGTCCTTGTCAGGTAATAAACAACTGATCTCTCCAACTTTGTTTGAAGGAAAAGCGTCGCTGTATAGCACTTTCACTCGTTCGTAAGAAATACTAAAAGCAATATGTAGGCTTATCCCCGTATTAATGTTTTCAAAGGAGTACGTGAAATTGGCATGATCTGTCAAGCCTATAGCAAAAACATTTTTGAAGGACCAGTACCTGTTTCATCCACTTGAAGGGTAATCCTCCCCTATATATGATACTACCAATTGTATGGTTTTAAGTTCAAACACGTTAGCCAAATTTATGGTGGTCCATATATTAAGCTTTCAATAACACCTGATATAGTGGATGAGTAGTTTTTTTTTTTTGCATTCATTATTTCATTTCTTTAACGACTTCCCAATTAACTTAATTATGAAACAAATGACTTTCGAACAAGTTTGATGGTAATCAATCTCTAATTAATTAATTTACATTTGAAAATGATGGTTTTATTAATAAAATTAGGAGTTTGATAATTAATCATGGCACCGGCCAAGAAGTATGAATATAACTAATTAATAAAGATATATAATCACACAATTAGTCAAGATTATCTAAATTTGAACAATCATTATTTTGCATAAATATGGTAATTATAGAAATGTCCTTCAAACATATATTTCTTTTACTATATCTTATTCAATTCTTGTGAGCTAGGGACTGTTCATCACTAAGAACTGTTTTCTTTCTTTTTTTTTTTTAATCTTAGTACGGGAAAAACATATATTTCTTACCATATAGGAACCAAGATTTTGGGCTATATTTATAGTCTCAAAGGTCTAAATAATTTATGGTGAATGTAGCCAAAGAAAATTAATATAATTATTACAGAAGCAGCCGTATTAATTGCTAAACGAAGTTTTCGAGAAGAATAATGAGGTGGGACATAAATACCATATGCTAAGACACAGCACAATGTATATTGTCTATCCCTTTCATAACTTCAATAATTTCCATACATTCCGCTACTTGCAACCCATTTATTTGAAGGTGAATTATTGCAACCCCATCTATAATATAAACTACCACTACTATAATTTAATTTAATTTGACCAAAAATTTAAAAAAAAAAAAAGAGAGAAACGCCGAAAACTGTAAAAAAATAATAAAAAAAAAAGATATGAGTTTTTTTTTTTAATTTTTCCATATATTTAGAGGGATCATAGTCTAAATCAATTAAGCATTAAGTTAAAAAAAATTAGAAAGAGAGATTAAGTATATAACATGAAAATATGTTAAGCATCCAAAACTTTAATAAGAGTTTTCGCAGATTAAAGAAAGAAAGAATATTGTTATGGGATTTAATAATTGGTGATCATTGACCAGACAATATAAAAAGCAAAATTCGGATAAGAGACGAACCATTGCCGTGGTATGGGGCTTAAAAATGGGGACCTTCAAAACAAAACTGATGTGTAAAGGGTGCCAAACTGCAAGCCTTGGTCCCCACTGGCTACGGGGCGCCTTACCATCGAAGCTATAAATGGCTACTTACCAAGATACTTTGCACTCAATTCCACATTGAAGCATAACCTTTCGTTTTTCATTGGAATATTAACAGTATGAATTTGCTTTCCAGATTTATTGTTCAAACTTCAAATTATATACTTTTTATAGGTTTGAGACTAAATATGGATCGATTGTGCATGGCTGCTTGATCCAATCGTGTTTACATCAATCCCTTCCCCCCCCCCCCCCAAAAAAAAAAAAAAAACTTATTTACATGCAAATTTTACGTATAATTACTAATGTTAAGGTGAATTGAAATGTTTAATCATGTATTCATAAGTTATACTATCATCCCATGTTAGCAGTTTGTCTTATTCTAGATTATTAATGCGATATTTAAAGTTATTTATTTATCATGTGTTATTATTTAAAATTAATCATGATAAAAAAAAGTAATACATTAATAGATTCATAGTTTAAGTATCACATTAATTAATAAATTCATAATTTATATATTATATTAAAAACTTTTTAAATTCAGATACCATATTAAATATTTTATTATAATTTAAACATTATTCATGATATTAATCCTTTTTGAAAAGTCAAGGGCTTGTGTTGTTACCATTTGCAAAGGAATAGTCGACCTCTAATGAGAATTTATGGCCAACCAATTGAAAGGAAAAAACTAAGAAGAAGCACAATACTATCTATCAAAATCATCTCAAGTAGATTGACCGCCATCGAAACATGAGGGTGTGTGTTGCAGATCATGCTTCATGGGAATTACAGTTGGACAAAGTTCAGTCCATATCTAGGCATCACTTTGGGGGTTGGGTCCCAAATTCTCATATATCAACCATGTGAATGCCCCCTCCACACACTCACACACAAAAGTTTCCACTTCCTTGCTACAAAGGGGAAAACAAAAATTTCATACATACATATATATATATATATTTTTTTTCTTTTTCTAATACTTATTCGTATGCAATCATCAGCATGACGATTCTGTCAAAGTGAAGAAAAAAGAAGGAAGAAAAATGTTGCTTTGTTTTTGTATTAATCAAAAACATGGTAAGCTTTGAAATCATGATGAGAACAAAAACGAATTTATTAATGCAAGAACAAAGAAGAGGAAATTGATTAGAAAGATAAACAGTGTTGATCAAGTGGAATGAAAAAGGTGAAACTTGTGGGTTTCCAAGTTCCCAAAAAGTTTTCTCTTGTGTTTGTTTATGCAAATTGTCATATGATGGTATGGATAAGTCAAGTGAAAGTGTGTGAGGGCTTCTTCCTCCTTTTGTTTTTTTTTTTTTTTCTTTCTCTCTCTTTACAATCTTTTTCCAATATTGGTGGGGTTAGGAAGGGCCTGCCACTTGATGATCAATTTCTCCCCTAAATAATCTCATCTTAAGAGAACAATTAATGTTAGAGATTTACAGGTTATTTGAGAGCTTGGTTAGAGGACTCCCACCACATCAACACAGCGTTTTATAATTAACTCAATACTTGTATATTCTATTCATAAAGTGTTACATTCTTGGTTTTAGTGATATTTTAATTCTTAATATTAAAAAAATGGTAATTGAATTGAATTATATTTAACAAACCTAAGATTTTTATATAAAAACTAAATTAACTGTGATTGACTAAAGCTTATTTGACTGTAAATGAATATAAAAAATAACCATACTTTATTTTAGCTAAAAGACTGAGAAAGTTTTATACATACATATATATATATATATATATATAAAAGTGTTTGTCACGTTTGAATTTTTATCTCTAAAAATTTATTTTAATAAATAATTTTTTATACTTGTCATAATGGTTTTGAAATCGCTAGATAAATTTAAAAATAAATTGAGTCATCATCAATCTTTTTGGTTATGTTTGATTGGCCGTCTATTAGAATTTATCATTTTAATAAAATCTTAAAACTAATTAAAATTTATTAAAAAAATAATTTTTTGATTTGCGAAAATAGTTTGAATTCGGGTGTCGGTTACATATAGAAAAAGATTAACACCTCCATAGCACTCGTTAAAAAATGATACTAATTAATTATATGTTATCCTTTAATTTTGACAAAATGGTCTTAATTTTGGTACTTAAAAAATAATTCCCTTGACTATTTTGATTTCTACTCATGTTATTTCACCCCTTTTTCTTTTTTATTAGTTTATCTTTTTAAAGATTAATCTATTTTATTTGAGAAAAATAAATAAAAATTTTATTGTAAAAAAACTCTTAAAATATTCTAATACGTTGATAACATTGTAAGAATTTTTCTCATTTAAGGATTTCTTAAGAATCACTACTTAAATTTCTTTAAAATCTTGTCCTTAGAAATTCACATCTATTTTTCAAAAATAAAATGATATGCACATGATTAAATATTAGTGTGCATTTTTTATTTATCCTTTATTTTCTTTTAAAAAATTGTTTATTAATTTATTTATTATACTTTTTTAAAAAATTAGAAAAAAAGAAAAATTTTATTGTATTAAAATTTTTCTTATAAATACTTCAATATATTATTAGTATTTAAAAAAAATTTCTCACCTAAAAATTTTTTAGGTATTACTATTCAGATTACCTTAAAATCTCATTATCGAATAAAAATTTCATTTTCTACATTTTTTATTTATTTTTTTGTCATTTTTATTTTATTTTTAAAGAAAATTTTAGTTTTGATTTTTTAATGAAATTTAAAATTATAAAAAATTTAAACTTTATTTTTATTAAAAATAATTATTTTGGAACATATATAAAAAAAGTACTAAAAAATATAGTAAAAAAAGTAAATAAATAAAAAAAAATTGAACCAGACCGATGAACATCCAGTCAATGGTTTAAAGTGGTTCGCAAACGGGTCAACAATTCAGAAGTGGTTTTCTATAGTTCAGGAACGGTTCCCTATGGTTTAAGCCAGCTGGACCGATTCACTAGCAGTTTGTTTGAACCGATATGAGCCTTGGAGTTGAAACGGGTGGTCAAGTCGAGCTTGTGGATCCTTGGAGTCCTTAAACAGCGTCATTGTGAACTTTTTTTTCTATAAGAGCTAACCTTTTTTTTTTAAATATTTCATCATTTTTAAAAAAAAAATCAGAGTAGCAAAAAAAAAAATCATTAGCTTTCTACCGTAAGCCCAAAATCTAGAGCTGTGTCATCATGTCGGCCATCGTGCCTTAGCCTCCAACCACCATTTTCGATGGTCGAAATCCACTTAAAGAACACGAAAATGATGCTCCAACCTTTCACGTCCTTGTTTTGGTTTCCATTCCACCTGAAAACTACCTCAATCTCCTTATATTGGCCTTCAAAGTTTTGGCCAAACCTTATTTTTTATTATTTTTTGGCGTGCTTTTTTTTGTGTAAGTTGGTGCTAGGTCCCTGTTCCAAGGGTTGTAATGATTAATTTTGGGTTTTTTTATTTTTGGCTTTTTTGGTTTATGCTTTTTATTTTTATTTTTTTGGTTTCTATGGTTATGGATTATAGGTTGCGATGGAGGGTGTTTGGGTGTTTTTTGGCTGGGGTTGTGGTAGGTTTAAGTTATGGTTGTTGCCACTGGTAGAGGCTTATGGTGGCTTACAAGACTATAGCCCTAGGTTCTGTTTGTTTTTGCATAATGTTGGCTAGGGTTTTTTAGCAATGTTTGGTATTAAAAAAAGTTGACCTCCCTTTTGTGTCAAATTCAACTAGGTTTTAATAGATATTTTCAAGTTTTAGGCTTGGGCAAATATTCAATGGATAAGGTGGAGGTGCCCGGCAACTGAATTTTAACTGCCATAGTGGCTGGCGCAGGGTAGATAGGGAGCTAGTGCAAAGTAGACAGGTGGTTGATGCAGTGAAAGACACTAAGCTTTAGTTTCTATCTTTTTTCCCTTTTTTAATTATCTATGTTTCTTTTTTTTTTAAATTAATCAATATTAAATCAACTTGGTAAAATTTTGAAAATAAGCCCCAAAACCAAATTAATTTGGAATACGAAATTATCAATTTGGATAAAA
Source organism: Durio zibethinus (assembly GCF_047325235.1). Classification (NCBI taxonomy): domain Eukaryota; kingdom Viridiplantae; phylum Streptophyta; class Magnoliopsida; order Malvales; family Malvaceae; genus Durio; species Durio zibethinus. The sequence goes on along the minus strand of NC_143162.1, from coordinate 8,912,545 downwards.
ATCGATGACTACAACTGTCAATCTTTACATATTTCTAAAAATCAAAAATAGGGTAAAGATATAGGCAATAATTTTATCTAGTCCCATTGACCTCACACATATATTTATTATTTTTTAAACTTTTAAAATTTTGATTTTTTGATATTTTTGATTTTTGGATTTTTTTCAATTTTTGGATTTTTATTTAAAAAAAAAAACTCCTTTCTTTATAGGCTTCCAAACTATTGAAAATAAATTAAAGTAAAAACTTCTCTCACTAGAGGCTCCACAATAATAACTTGAAGATTATGCTTGGAGGTCTTACAAATCAATTCTAAAAATTTGCTTGTAAAAATGAAGCATTCTACTTTTAAGATTTCTTAAACTTTAGATATCACCATCAAAAGAAACTCGAATATCACCACCAAGTGAATTTTAATGATATGCAAACATAAAAACTCGAATATTACTACCGAATAAATATGTAAATGACTTTTGATATCACTACTAAAGGAACTTGGATATCATCACCAAAGAAAAATAAGTAATATCTTCAGATATCGTCACCAGAGAAACTCGAATATCACCATCGAGTGAATGTAGATAACTTTGGATATTACCACTAAAGGGAACTCGAACATCGACACCAAAAAAATGTAAATGTCTTTGGATATCACCATCGAAGAGAACTCAAATATCATCATCAAAAAAATGTAAATGTCTCGAATATTACCACCGAAGATAGTTATGCAAATTTAGACTTAGATACTCAAATATCACCACTGAGTGATTTGTAAAAATTCAAATATTACTACCAAGAGATTTTTAAAAAGGCTTAGATATCACCATTGAAAAAATGAAATTCAGATTTCAATACTTGAATGTCACCACCGACAAATTTGAAAACAATTTAGATGTCATCACCAAAGATTTGAGAAATTTTGGATATCACCACCAAAAAGTTTTAAAATAGTTTATCACTACCGAAGGCCATGAAAAAAATTTAGGTATTGCCACCAAAAATTCAAAAGAAAACTTGAATATCACCATCAAAACATCTAAAAACAATTCATCACAACATTTTTCTTGATTGATGCTAATTTCACTGAGCTTACAACTTTTATGCCAACTAAATTGAGCTTAAAGCTTTTGTCTTAAGCTTAAAATCTCGTTAAAATTTCTAAAACTTTTTTTATTTTTTCTCTCGCTTTCTTGGATATTTTTGCCACCTTTTTTTTAACTTTATTTTTCTGTAATGTTTCCAAAATTGGCAAATTCCACTATAATGCAAATGTCTATTCTTAAAATGATGATGCAAATGCACATGCTAGTATAGAAATGCCAATGATATTTACAAATAATGCAAAAGCAAATGCCATTTTACGATACAAATGCCTCTTACAAAGATGTGAATGCATACTCTCTTACCACTGATGAACATGTTAATAATGTAAAAGCAAAGTCAAAAGTTGCAAATGCTCAAAATCTTCATTTCTTAAATCTTTAAAAAAAAAAAGCCAATTTAAAATATGTAAATGCTCAAAATCTTTTTTTAAAAATTTTTCAAAATTCTTTCTTTTCCAATCACTTCATTTCAATTCCAAATCCACTCTTTACTGCTCATTTTCATCCATTTTTGCTTTTTTTTCTTCACAACTTGGATTTTTTGACTTTTTTTTATATTTTATTTCCATTTTTAGATCAAACATGCATATGATCAACTTGAACTTGATGTATGAATGAAAGGGAATCCAATGGATCTTGATGAAACTCAATCAATTAAACACACTTTTGTGTTAGAAATGTCTTCCTTATAATGCCACTTATTTTCCTCAAACTCAAAATTTTTTTTATTTTAAAAAATTTTATTTTAGTCAACCTTTATGAAACATGTGACTTTTGAGACTCTTTAAAAAAATGGTAATAATTATTATAAACATCTTTGGACGAAATGGCAACTTGATCTTTTCAAATGGGTTAGATTATCAAATTAAGGTCTTGGTTATTAAAGATGCTTCACTACTCAACGAGAGGAAATGAATTTTGTTTATCTAGGCTCAACAACGAATTCCCTTGGAAGGTTCTTTTGAGATACAATTAAATTTGATACCTTTTTTAGTATCAAGATATTACATTTTAATAAATGTCAAGATCAGCTGTGATAGGTTCAAAATCTTGGAAAATCAGTTCGAAAAAAGCTAGAATTTTCTTTGTTAGCTCTTACGCAAATCTCCACCATTGGCTACAATGAGTTTTCATGCTGTAATTTCACTTTTGATCTAGACTGCTCATTTTAGGTTTTTACACTAGAACTTTATTCTTCCATTTTTTTTTTTAGATGATTTCATTATGCACTCAAGTATTCTTTTGAATGAGAAATTTTTATAAAGAAAAAAGGTAAAAATGAAGTTGGTTTTGAAGATTTTACAAGGAATATACTCTTCAATTCAAGTATCTATACTTGATCAAAATAGACTTTTCAAGGCACATAATGTAACTAAGGTTTAAGGTTCTAAAAGAATAGATGAATAGGCCCAAAACATGTGTTTAAAGGTGATCAAACCAATGATCATTTCATGTTATGTGAAAGAATCTATTTAAGGCATTTGTCGTTTTGTTTCTTCAAATTTAACATTCCATCATCTCATTTTTTTTCTTTCCCTTTTCTTTTGTCTTTTTTTTTTTTTTTTGTTTTGCATCATTTCCATTTTTTGCTTTTTCTTGCACATCTTTAATTTTCTTGGAATATGTTCAAAACTTAAATTATCTGATAATTTACCATCATAATATAAGGTATTTTTTTTTTGTCAGTAAACATAACTTTATTAGATAGATTCTTCTTTCTGTTTGCTCTCTAATATAAATGGTGATCCTTAGTCAAAGTTTACTTCGAAAGAATTCATTAGACTCAAAAGGGTAGCAAATGGATAATTGTTTGTTTGTGAAAAGATAAAGAAAGATGGTCACTTGTGATGAAGAGTTGAAAAAAAATCATATTTTGTTTTTATCACCTTTTTTTAAACTATTTTTAATTTTATGGTTTTCTAGCTTTTGGTTTTATGGATTTTCTTTATCTTCTCTTTTTTTTTTTTTTGGAATTATTTGAATATTTAGAATGCATAATGTAATCATCGATCTTTTTTTTTTCATGCTTTCTTAACTCATATGACAACTAATCTTTTCTTTATTTTGAAAAGTTGACAAGGTTTATGTTTGAAAGGATTTTTTTTCTTGGTTGTGCACATCATCACCAAATTAGATAGTGGTATAAATTAGGTCGTTCTGAAGCAATAGAAACTCATGCATTTTATTGATATGCCCTCAAATTATGATGCATTTGTGTGTTTGTGGTCGTCATAACGATATTGTGTTTGGCCAATTTGAAACATAGTCTTAACATATATCAAGTTGCCAACATTTAGATTAAAAAAAAGCATCATATTTGTTTGATTTTCAAAGAACTCAAAAAGGTTTTTGCAAATTAATCATTTTAAAGTTTGTTATATTGACAAAAGGTATCACAAAATTCAAACTTAGGGCATTAAGGTTTTTTTTTTTTTCAGTGGTTTGGGATATGAAAAAAGAATAATGACCACCAATTTTTTTAAAATTTTTATTATAAAAAGAATGAATTTTGTTTTTTTTTTTTAAACCTCAAGACATAAAAGAAATAAAACTTCAAAATATTCTCTCAATTAATATTCAGATCCAAAGCTTCCATACAAGTTATGAAGTTCATATGCATGTTTAATACAAAAGAAAATATTAAATGGGAAACAAAAGGACCCCTGAATCAATCAACATTTTAGCAAAACTAAATGAAGTGTTCCATTTCCCCACAAAAACACAAAACCATTCTTCAATCCCTTTTCTTACCATTGCATCAAAAATCATTCTTATCGATGCCTTAACACCTTCAATTCACATTTTTTTCAATATATCATGGTAAAGAGTTTCTAGTGGCACAAGGATCCCTTTTCATTCCAAACTCTATTCACCTAGCTTTAATGAGATCTCAGACCTTTTATTTTACTACGGAGCTATTTTTTGTCAAGTGACCTCAATTACAATTGTGGTAATTACATCGTGCATTAGGATCGTATCATTTTGGGTAAGCAGGTTGAAGAGGTTCTAGATGCACAAACTTCAAAAGTTGTTTCTGGCTAAGTTGGGGTAGTAATTCAATGTAAGATATAGGTATAAGGTCAACAAGACTCTTTTCGTTGTTATTTTACTCTCTTTATTTGGTATTCTTAAAAGCATTTAGCTTATTGATTGGTTAGGGTGTAGGTGTATGATCGACTATTTAGAGGTGAAAGCCTGGTAAGAATCTTAATTGGCCTGAGTAGGGATCTAGTAAGACATCATTTATAATAGGGTGGCAATAGTGAAAAATTAGGTGAGGATGATATGAGGCAAAACTACTACCTCATGACTCCTCATAAGTTATAATTTGGACATTTTCTTTTTTTTTTTAAATGCTTTATATTTCTTCATATTTCTACCATCGAGTTTTTCACTATTGATCGCATTTTCAATTATCTTTCCAAAAATCACCATTTCTGTAAAATTCTTTGTGACATTCTCAATTACATTCTCATAATAAGGTTCTCGAACAGTGTTAATGAACAAAATAGTAATTTTTTCTTTATAAATGACGACTGAACTTGGGTGGCTACATTTTTCCATCTTTAAGTATATTCTTTAAAGCTCTTAGTAGCTTTTTCTCTATATTTTACAAAAACAAATGATTTGGTGTCAAATCTAAAATATGCTTATATTATACAATGAATGCCCTAGCTAGCTCTTTCCATGAATAGATGCGACTTTTATCTAATTAAACATACCATTGTGCAATAGATCTTATAAAACTATTTTGGAAGGCATAGATCAATAGTTTATCATCATAAGCATGATAAACTATATTTCGACAGTACTCCTGTCATACTTTTTGAATTCTCCTGTCATACTTTTTGAATTCTCGAACTTTGAATTTTGGTGGAATAACCACATCAGGCACCAAGCGTAATCCAGTTGCATCCATTGATACATAAATATCCATCCTCTCAATGACCTATAATCTTTCTTCAATAAGTTTCATCTTCTGCATGAACTTTGAGTCTTCTATTGCTTTTGCCATACTTGTTTTGAGTTTTTCTTATTCCTTTCAATTGCCTAAATTAGGGACATGAATCAAGTCTGATGACTTCATCCCTGTAAGTGTTGCAACATGCCTTAAAAATTAAGTAAGTCCTTGTGTTATTGACATGGCAATGTAGGTGGATGGGCGTTCTTCAATGAAGGGTATAGATTGCGTCTATACCACTCGAGAAGTCTAGGCTTAACATGGGGCAAAACTTGGTCGACACGGGGGGTCATCATTATAATCTTACTATTGGCGTTCCTCTTGTGTAGCTTCTCCCCTCATTATTTCCTTTCCTTTATCCATTTTTCTCATCATTTCCATCATCATATTAAGTTGTTCTTTTATTTCATCATGTGTTTTCTTGTTTTCATCCATTCTATTGGTCCGTTCTTCTTTCATAATCCTAGCTTGAGTATTGTACAAATGGTGGACAAGTTGATTTGAAACCTTAGATAGTTGAGCTATCCTCGGACCTTTTATTACCATAATTTCAAAACTACACTCTTGTTTCATTTATTTACTCATGCTAGGACAAAAAGAGTTTTTTATTTTTTGTAACCCAAATAAATGGAAGAATTTAAAATTCCCTTCCTTTTAACATGTAAACTTAAAAAAAAAATGTTATTTACAAGTGTACAATTAATGTGTGATATACATGGATGCAATGATGAATTTATGTATGAAAGTGCAAGGTAAAGCAAGATAAATTCTCATAAATGCATGATACTAAAAATAAAATGTAGAAACAATGAATTTTTATATATACATGATAAAAAATAAAATAAAATAAAAAATATTAGTAATTTAAAATCCTTTTATTTTCTTTCAACGAACCACCTTTTTTTTTCAAGAAATTTTTTGTTTAAAAAAATACACTTTTTCTTATTTTTCGTTTTGGACAAACAAATGACAAATCGCAAAAAATAATTCTGCCCATTTTTGGACTTTAACACATTTTCTTTTACTTTAGAAAAAAAAAATCTAAATAATCTTTTTTAGAAAAAGAAAAGTTTATATTTTTGTTGTTTTTTTTTAGGAAAGAAAAAAACTATTTTTTTACAACTTTTTTTTAAAATGCAAAATATAAAAAAAAAAAAAAAAACCCATGGAAGGATACAAAAATTAAGACAAATATATAATAACTTAAGTTAAACGAAATAATAAATAAAAAGTATTTTTTGTGAAGTTTTTATTTAAATTTTGGTAGTAATATATAACCATTTTATTATTAGTCCAAAAAAAGTGTTGTCAAAAAGAAAGATTTTTCTTCACACATCATAATTAGGGTATTTTTTTACAAAAAAGTTTGACATGGCTTTACCCCTAGGTTGATTTTTTAAGGTTCACTATATACCGAGTTGGGATTTATACATCTAAAAGTTCTCAAATTATTCTTTATATCATCATCTACTATAGACTAATAAAACATCCCAATCCTCATTCATAACAGACTACGAATAAAAAATGTTCAATTTGAGTGAAAGTATTTCACTTACCGTTACAAAAGTTATCAACTCACGAGAGCATTAGTATTTTACTTCCTCCTATAAAGGATAGAGCTGAGTATAGAGCTCATGCATGAAGTATAACATGTCATTGTGTATGCAGACTCCTCCTAATTTATTGAAGATAATATATACAATAAATAAATAATGAACAAATGGCACAAAAAAAAATGCAATGCAAGTGATTTTTTATATTATTGTTATTGTCACTTAAAAAAATTAAAATCAAAGAAATTAAGGTTAAATACCAATTATGAATAATGTTAAATCAAAATTAAAGATAACTTATAATTAATTTTAGCTTGACTTTCCAAAAAATGTGTGCTCAGTAGAGTCGTCAAACTATCATAACAGTTTTAGGACTGCTAGACAAATTTAAAAACAAATGGAGTCACCACCAATCTTTTTATTTAAGTATGATTGGTCATATATTAAAATTTACCATTTTTAATAAAATCTTAAAACTAATTAAAATTTATTAAAAAGATAATTTTTGAGTTTACGAAAACAGTTTGGATTCGAAAGTCGATTATACATGAAGAAAAATTAACACCCCGAAAGTGCCCGTTAAAAAACAATACCAATTAATTATATGCTATCCTTTAATTTTGACAAAATAGTCTTAATTTTGGTATTTAGAAAATAATTCCCTTGAATATTTTCATTTCTACTATTGTTATTTCACCTATCTTCTTTTTTTACAAATTTTTTCTTTTTTACTATTTTATTTTTTAAAAGATTAATCCATTTTATTTAAGAAAAATAAATTAGAATCTTATTATCAAAAAATCTCTTAAAATGTTTCAATACATTGGTAACATTGAAAGAATTTTTCTTCCCTTAAGATTTATTAGAAATCACTACTTGGATTTTCTTAAAATCTCATCTTCGGATGTTTGTATCTATTTTTCAAAAATTAAACGATATGCACATGATTAAATATTAGTGTGCATTTTTTATTTATCCTTTATTTTTTAAAAAAATTATTCATTAATTATTTATTATATTTAAAAAAAAATTTAGTGTATTGAAAATTTTTTTTATAAATACTCCAATACGTTGGTAGTATTTAAAAAAAAAAATTCTCATATATAGATTTTTTAGATATCACTACTCGGATACCTTAAAATCTCATCATCGAATAAAAATTTCTTTTCCTACATTTTGTTATTTTTTATTTATTTTTGGTCATTTTTTATTTTATTTTTATTTAATTTTAATTTTTTAATGGAATTTAAAATTATCCAAAATTTAAACTTTATTTTTATTAAAAATAATTATTTTGGAACATATATAAAAAAAGTTACAAAAAAGTATTGAAAAAAGTAAATAAATAAAAAATTAAAAAAATGAACCGAATCGATCAATATCTATCAACAATCTAGAACGGTTCGTGAGTGATTCAACGATTTTCCGCGGTTCATTATGGTTTAAGCTGGCTTGATTGGTTCACTAGCAATTTGTCTGACCAATCTAGGCCCTAGAGTTGAGGTGGATGGCTGAGTCAGACATAGGGACCCCATGTGGGGTGGCTAAGTTATGCACAAATCCTTGGGGTCCTTAAATAATGTTGTTTTGAACTTTTTTTTCTTTTTAATAAAAGCTAACCTTTTTTTTCAATCATTTTATCTTTCTTTTAAAAAAAAAAACATTCAAAGCAATAAAAAAAATACTAGCTCTATGCCATTGTGTCGGCCATTACTTTCAGTAGTTAGAATCCACCCAAAGAATACCAAAATGATCCCCTGGCCTTACTCGTCTTCGTTTTGGTCTCCTTCCCACCTGAAACTGCCTTAATCTCCATAGATCAACTTTTAAAGTTTTGGTCAAACTTTTTTTTCTTTTCTAACTTGCTTTTTTTTGTATGTGTGTTGGCATTAGGTCCCTATTCCAGGGGTTGTGATGATTTTTTTTTTGTGTTGTTTTTGGCTTTTTTGGTTTTAGGTTTTTTGTTTTTTTTTTTTTTAAGGTTTCTATGGTTGTGGATTATAGGTTACAATAAAGTGTGTTTGGAAATTTTTTAGTTAGGGTTGTGTTAGGTTGTGGTGGGTTTAGGCTGTGGTTATTGCTGCTAGATGGGGCTTTTGGTGGCTTACAAGGGTACAACCCTAAGTTCTTTTTATTTTTACAGAATATTGGTTGAGGTTCTTTGGTAGTCTCTGGTATAAAAAAAATTAACCTCCCTTTGTGTCAAATTTAACTTGGTTTTAATAGATATTTTCAAGTTTTAGGCTTGGCCAAATATCTAGTAGACAAGGTGGAAGGGCCTAGCAACTAAATTTCAGCTGCCATGGTGGCTGGTCCAGGATAGATGGGGATTGGTGTAAAGTAGGAAGATGGCTGGTGCCATGCATGGCATCAAGCTTAAGTTTCTATTTTTTTTTATTATTATTTTTTTCAGATTAATTAATATTAAATCAACTTGGTAAAATTTTGAAAATAAGCCCAAAGATTGAATTAATTTGGAACATAAAATTATCAACCCGGATAAAAATTGGTGTTTATAATACTATGATAATAACGATAAATACTAATAATTTAATTTTAATTTTCATATTGACATAATATGAGTAAAATTTGATAACTTTTAATATAATTTTTGTTTTGATAACTTTTGACAAAATTTTGACATCTTTGATAGAATTTTGATAATTTATGATATAATTATGGTAACCATTGATACAATTTTGCTAATTTTTATAATAAAATTTTAGTAACCTTTTGATATAATTTTTGTAATATTTTGATAACTTATGATATAGTTTTTGAAATTATAATTTGGTTATGACATTTAAGAGATGACAAAACAGTAAAAAGGCAAAATGATGCCATTTTAATCCTTTCGAATCCGTAGGTCAACCCATTAGTTGACTCGTGGTCCAAACACTATGTGCCTAAACCAGCTCCAAAAGGGTTAAAACAACATTGTTTTGCCCCTTCGCCTTTTATGTAAAAGCCTTTTTTTTAGCTTATTTCTCTTTTTATTTCAAAAAAAAAAAATTCAAACACTTTTAAACCTTCCTAACAAACCCAAATTAGACCACTATCCGTACCGTAGCTCGCCAAGCCAGTTTTCACCATCAGTTACTGACTACCATGCCGATCATTAGAAAATGCCTAAAAAAACCTGAAAACTCCTTACAATCTCTTCTACCTAGTTCCAACCTTTTTTGCACCAAAACCACCTTATTACCCCTAGATCGACCTTTAAACTTTTGGTCGAACCTTTCATTTTTTTGTCGATTTTCTTTTTTGTTGCTGTGTTATTGCCATTAGGTCCCTATTCTAGGGGACTGTGGTTTTTATTGTATATTTGGCTTTTTGGTTTTTTTTCTTTTTGGCAAAGTTTATTTTTTTGTTTTTTTTTTTCTGGAAAGGTTTTCTATGTATGGTTTCTTTCTAACAAAATCCCCCTTTTTGGTTTCTTTTGGCAAGATTTCTTTTTTTATTTTTTGGCTCTTTTCTAGCAAGATTGTTTTTTGGGCAAGGGCTCTTCTTTTTAGGTATTCTGGCAAGGGTTTTTTTTTTATCCCTTTATAAGGCTTAAATGGGGACAAGCCCTACATTTTCGACTGTAATCCCCACTACAAAGGGATGGTGGTAGTTGTGGCTAGGTAGGTGGCTTATAGGTTCGGAGGCTTGAGGGTTGTTTGGGGTAGCTATAACTCAGGGTTAAGGTGTGGTTGGGACAGGATGCCAATGGTGCCATGCACAACACCATTGTCTTCTCTCTTTTTTTAAATTATTATTATAATTGATATTTAATTATTAATTTCAATAAAATTAGACAAAATTAAAAATCGAGGTTTAATATGAAAAACTCAAATAAAATTCGGTGTCTACAGTTATTGATAAAATTTGTGTCATCATATATTTAACAATGGATTCTTGTATGAAAGTACAGATTCAATTCCAATATAAGATAATTTTATTTTTATACAAAACCATTATTATTTTATTCAAATTAAAATTTTTTCATTAAAATTTTTTTTTGAATAGGTTTATGGTAGGTTAATCCTAGTCTTCCGAAATAAATTTTCTAACTTCTTTTTTGCTAGTAACAAAGATTCCATTCCTAACAACTTTAAGTATAAAAAAATTTATCAATATTGACAATTAAGTTATCATTTATTCACTATTATGTTATCAATGATTTACTATTAAACTATCAATGAATTATTACTAAATTATTAATGATTTACTACTAAATTAACATTTATTATTACTAAATTATGACTAACTTACTAATAAATTGTTAATGATTTGCTACTAACTGATGATTTGTTACAAAGTTATAATTGATTTATTTTTAATTTATCGATGATTTACTACAAAGTTATAATGATTAACTAATTTGCTACTAATTGTCATTTATTTACAACTAAATTATTAATGATTTACTACTAAGTTATCAATAATTTACATCTAAATTATCAATGATTTACTATTATGTTATTATGCATTTACTACTATATTATCATTAATTTACTACTTAGTTTTCGATTATTTACTACAAAGTCACCATAGATTTAATACAAAATTAACCAAGATTCATTATCAAGTTATTATTTATTTATATTAAATTATCTATAATTTACTATCAAGTTATCATTGATTAACTATTAAGTTATTGATAATTAACTGCTACTAAGTTATATTGATTTACTTTTAAATTTTTAATGATTAACTACTAAATTATCATTGATTTACTATTAAGTTATCTATGATTTACTACTAAATTTATCAATTAATTACTATTAAATTGAAATTGATTTACTATTAATCACTAATTTACAATTAAATTATCATTGATTTCTTATTAAGTTAACTATTTTTAACTATTAAGTTGTTACTTATTTTTTATTAACTTATCATTAATTTACTATTATGTTGTTATGTATTTACAACTATAAAATATGAAATTTTAAAAAACTAATTTAACAATATACGAGATAATTTCTTTTTATACAATAACATTATTATTTTATTCAAATTTATAACTTTTTCACCAATTTTTTATTGAATATGTTCATGATAGATTTATCTTAATCCTTAAAATAAAATTTTTGACTTCATTTCTACTAGTACCCAGGGTTCAATCTCTGGTAACTTTAAGTATAATAAAGTTATCAATGATTGACAATTAAATTAGTAGTTGTTTATTATTGACAATTAAATTAGTAGTTGTTTATTACTAAGTATCAATAATGTAGTATTCGTTTGTAAATGATTTGTTACTAATTTATGAAGGATTTGTCGTTAAGTTATGAATGATTTATCAATTATTATTGGTGATTTACAATTAAGTTATTAATGATTTATTATAAAGTTATAACTAATTTACAAGTAATTACTGATGATATACTATGAAGTTATCAGTAATTAACTAATTTATTACTAAATTTATCACTAATTTATAACTAAATTATTAGTAATTTGCTATTACATTATTAGTGATTTACTACTGTAGATACCAATTTTGTTCGAGTCTCAGTTTAAATATTCGAGCTCTATCGAACTCATGGGTCAAGGCTCGATTTTTTCTTTGGGCCCGAGCCCACTATTGTTGTTTTTTCTTTTTTTATTATTTATTAGATATTAATAATAATTTATTAAAAATTAATTAATTAATTAATTAAAAAAATAAAACAAAAAAAAGGAAAAGTAGCATAAAGCAGGGGGCTGATGCTTGGTACCAGCCACCCTGTCGCCACCCTACAGCCATCAGACTAGCCACCTATAGCCATCCCCTACAACTTACCCTAGCCATATCTATAGCCACCCAGATCTTCAGCTCTTTAAAACACCTAGCTTTCTCTATTCCGATCTTTCTCAAACGCCCCAAAACCTCATTTAGCCACTACCAAGAGACAAAAATCTAGAAACCCTCAAGTATCGATCCCTCTCACCCCTATTCAACCCTCACCAGGACTTCAAACATCCACACTCCATGAACCAAGCTTACCCAATGCCACACACACACTCCTTATACCCAAAACCACCACATCAACACCCTTGAGATACCCGTTCAGAGACCCAGTTCTACCTCTAACCAAGTTCTCTTTCAAATAGCAATAACCACAAACAAAAAAATCAAAACAAAACAAATACAGTCCGCACATAGGGAGGAACCCAGCGTTGAGCCACCTGCAAAAATAAAACAAACAAAACAAAACAAAAATCACATCAATTTTAGTTTTCTTTTTTTAAAAATAGAAGGAAGATAGAAACTTGGAGCCCTGATCTATGTCGATCGGAGCTATTTTCAATAAAATGAACATTGGATCCGAAAAGAGCGCATCAAAGAGAGTTTTCTGGTGAGTTTTGATATTTTTCGATCATCGGCAACCACCGACAGTGACCACCGGCTATGACCCAGGCAGCGATCGACGTGAGGGTCCGACATCGGATTCTAGCTACGCAAAACTGTTTTTTGGAGCTGGAGGAATTTTTTTTTTTTTTTTTAAGGAAGGATAAAATGAAACAAAAAAAAAAGTTGACTTTCATATAGGAGCCAAAGCAGCAAAATGACGTCGTTTTGTTCAAGGAAAGGATTTATGCGTCAACCAAGATCCGATCCGAGATCCGCGTAAACCAACCTTACGCCTGATGCCCCTCAACCTCTGTCTTTGACCAGTTCAACTAAACTGATCTGAATCGCTTCTGCCCACGAACTGCCCGATCAGATCGGTTCTTTGATCGGACTATTGACCAATTTAGTTCAAGTTTTTTTAAAAAAAATTTTAAATTTTTTAATATTATTTTGTTCTTTTAAATTTTATTATTAATAGCCATGCATGTTAAAATATTTAAATTTATTAGAATAAATGTATGTTGTTTTGTAATAAAAATTAATAATAATAATAATAATAATAATTAATAATAACAAAGTAGGATAATAACAAAAAATGCTTAAAAAATAACAATAATCTAAAATTGATAATAATAAAAAATAAATTTTTTTATTTTTCTTGCCTAGTTGGTGAAGGGAAACAAAACATTTTTTTAAAAATAATTTCGCCTAGATGTTGGGGAATTATAAAAAAAATTAATTAAAATTAAAAAATATAAAAAAGATAATAATAATAATAATAATAATAATAATAATAATAATAATAAATTTTCATAGCAAAGAAATATATGAAATTTTTTAATTAATTTTTGAAAATCATAAAAATCAAACTTACATCGAAAATCCATCTAAATGTTTGAGATTTTTAGAAATGTTCGTGTTTTTTTTAATTAAAAAGCCTAACCCCTAAACCTTCCAAACCTTAAAATCGAAACCCTAAAATTTCGAACCCTAAACCTCAAACCTTGAAATCAAAATCTTAAAACCTCAAACCCCAAAATCGAAACCCTAAATCCTCTAAACTTGAAACTAAACCCTAAAACCTCTAAACCTTGAAATTAAAACCTTAAGCCCTCAAAAACCTAAAACTAAAACCCAAACCTCAATTAAAACCCTAAAATCCTAAACCTAAACCCTAAAATTCAAAACCTTAAAATTCAAAATTTTGAAAATCCCAAATTTGGTATGAAATCCTGAATCATTGCCTGAAAGTCACCAAATCTTAAAACTTCGACCTAAACCTCTACTCAAAATCATTTCGAAACTTTAAGGATACATGTGAAAATCTCAAGTAGAGGAATTTTGTTCTCAAATGCCGCCTAAATAATAGGGTATTTAAAGAAATCTTATTCTATTAAGTTTTTCTCATGAGTCTTTAATTCGCTTTAATAATGGGGTTAATAATTAATAAATAAAAAGGTATACTAATAAAATGAGATCTTAAATATAAATAGTAGCACCTAAACTCTACCTAGATGTTAAGAAGTTAATGTGGTCCCATTATATTTAAGAATCCAATTTTAATTTTGCATTTCATCATCATACACAGCACCTATTGACTTATATGTATTTATTGGTTATTGTTTGCACTCGTTTGCATTTTTTTGTCTTTAATTTTTACTTGCTATCTGATAATACGATCATGTACTTTTTCGCACAAAATATTTTTATTTACCTACTTTTAAAATTGTGATATTATAAAATAAAATAAAAATAACATTCCAAAAGGAATAATTCTCAGTACTCTATCTAGATATTGGAGAGTCACCAACAATCATTTCTTGAAAGGAGTGTTATTTTCATTTTAAGGAGCATTTTTTTAAATCTTAAGCGAAAAGATTTATTTTAGATTCTGCCTAGATGTTGGAGAATTTTAAGATAATTCTTTAACTTAAAGATTTTCTCAATATTCCTAAATAAAAAGTTTTAACAAAAATTTATTTTTAAATAAAAAAAATTATTATTAAATTTTAAATCGAAACAATTTCATCCAATACTGAAATAGCACAAGATTAAATGGTACCAATTTATGGGCATTGTGAGGTGCTAATCCTTCCTCACACGTAACCGACTCCCGAGCCCAACCTGATTTTTCGTAAACCAAATTTTTTTTTTGATAAACTCTAAACCTGCTTTTATAGTTTTATTAAAAAGATAAACATTTTGGTGGCCAATCACACCCTAAAAAAGATTGGTTGCGACTCTTTTCATTTTCTTTGATTTTAAAATTTTTTACATCTGGCGGTCCCAGAACCGTTATAATAACTACTAAGTTATCAATTTATTATTAAATTATCAATGATTTACTATTATAGTTTTATATATTTATTATTATATTATTATTGATTTACTATTTAATTTTTAATTATTTATCACAAAATTATTTCTGATTTATTACTAAATCATCTATAATTCACTACCAAGTTATTACTATTTTATATTAAATTATGCATGATTTACTATTAAGTTTTTAGTTATTAACTATTATATTATCAATGATTTACTATTAAGTTATACTTATTTACTTTTCAATTTTCAATGAATAACTACTATCAATTAATTACTATTAAATTGAAACTAATTTACTATTAATTATCACTAATTTACTATTAAGTTTCATTAATTTATTACTAAATTATCAATAGTTAACTAATAAGTTCTCATTTATTTTTTGTTAAGTTATTCTTGATTTAGTACTATGCATTTATAATTATATTATAATTGATTTATCATTAATGTATTATGCATTTGTTATTGTATTATTACTTATTCACTAAAAAGTTATCAACTATTAACTACTAAATTATCATTCATTTACTATTAAGTTATTACTCATTTACTACTAAGTTATCAATTATTATTATTAAGTTATACTAATTACATTTAAATTTTCAATGTTTAATTACTAAGGTATTAATTATCCACTACTATGTTATCACTAATTTAAATATATCCATAAAAAAATAATAATCACAATGTATAGTAGATTATGTAATTCGTAAGGTAAAGAAAGAAAGAAGAAAAAGTTCAAGTGTAAATGACTTAAAAAATATGAGTAAATCCTTTTAATTTATTATCAGTAGTTTAATACATAATAATAAATTAAAATCATAATACTAATGTAAGTATTAAACTAAATAAATAAATATATATATATATATATACAATATGCATTAAGTCAACATTTTAAAGATGTTTTTCAGATTTTTTAGTTCATGATAAAATAATACATATAAAGATAAGCTTTAATAATGATTTGATTCAATTATTATTGCATATATTTTCATACATGTTACCGAAATATTAGTGTATATAAAAAATTAAAAATTTTGAAGCCTTGTCACCAATGAAAGTAATAATTTAAACTTATGTTTCTATCTTTAAGTATATAATTTTGGTTAAAAATTTTGTTATATATGTTATAAAAGTAATGAGAACAAATTTACTAAATAAAATTTTAAAAAATTAACAAATCACAATTTTAAAAAAATATTAAATTCACAATAAGTATCTTCGCGTTCTACATAAAAATTTTCTTTTACTAAATAAAAAAATGGTATATTTTTAATTATTGCTTTATTATTATTACCGTAATTCAAAATGACTTTTTTTATATTTTAATACGACTTAACTTCTCTATTTGAAAAGAATAAAAAATATTGTAAGGGATCATAATAACTTAATTTCTATTTAACTTTATGTTATCTTCCTAAATAACTTAATTTCTATTTAACTTCATAGAAGAACAACTTAATCAACAAATGAACAATTATAAACTCGTTAATCTATATCAATATTTCTACAATGTGAATGTCAAAATCCTTGAAAGAAGATTTATCCTTTAATCTCTGTAAAATTTGACTTAAGGATTTTCTTCTTTAATCATTATTAGTATCTCTATATTTTGCACTTAAATTTTTATTGTATTGTGTTCTTATTTTATTTTGAAATTTTATATTTATGTCATAAAAGTATAGCTAAAATAATATGGATTAATCAATTCAAACTTGAAACAATTCAAAACTCAAATTGAGTATAAATAAAATTTTTACTCACTTTAAATTTTAATTTAATAAAAAATAATATAATACAATTAATTATAAAAATAAACTGACTTAACTCAATTTCAATTGATTTTAAAAATTAATAACTTAGTAGTTATTTAAAACTCAAAATGATTGAGTATAACTAAAATCCAAATTGAAATAATAACATAATCAAAATATAATATTTCTTATTATTATTCCGTAACAATTTAAAATTTTCTTATTTAATTTTTTCCTTAATCTTCAATTTCTTATTTTTATTGTTTTTGTGGTTGAATTAGTTACTTAATTTTAAAAGTATTTCTAAAATAAAATTACAATTATAAATAATTAAGTTTACTTTTTTTATTTGGATTTAAGATTATTTGAATTCAACTTTTTAAATAAAGAGAAATATGTACCAATTATTGAATCAAATTTACTTAGTTGTATAAGTGAATAATTGAGTACACTATGAATAGAGGTAAATGTTAAAACTTAACTCAACCTAATTGGTTGTTAATCCTAAACCTAAAATCCAACTCGAAATTATGAAAAATCAAAATTCAAAAAAATTGAAATATTAAATACACAATTAAATAAAGATTTATCAAATGAATTTTGTTGATGAATATCTTTAAATCACTTTTAAGTTTAGTTAAATTATAATTTATAATAATATTTTTATATTAAATAAAACCGTGATTATTAATTCGATGAATTTCAATTTTTTTTGAACAAATATTACCTAATATGGCAACTTTAAAATTTTTTATGCAATAATGAATATTTTTCAACTGATATAAAAGTGAAAATGAAAAAGTATACAGTGTTTTTTTTTTTTCTTTTCAAATGAAAGTTTCATATTAATGCTAAAAAAATTTGAAACCAATATATTTGTACTTGTCACTGAACATCATATAACTCTAACCTTCTTTATCATATGAAAAAGATGGAGTTATGCACAACCAATCAATCTTTCCTCTTATTTGTCTACTTAAAATAATCTTCCATTGATACTACCTTCAATTGAACGTAATTATGCATTTTATTCATTACAAGCTTAATTTTTCTTTTATTTAAAAAATTTTATTATGCATAAATTTTTATTATATAAAATTATTAAAATACATAATTTTAAAAAATAAAATAAAATCTTAATCTTGGTGCTTGTCATGTTTTATTAAGAAATTTTCAATTCTAAGAATGGTAAACTTGTTATGTAATCCCTATACAATTTATAACGGTTTCATTTTCAACATTAACAAATAAATTTTCATGAATGAATGGAACTTTGGTATAAAAACATTCCAAAGATAGTTTCAATGAATTTTGTTGTACTTTAAAAGAATTCACCAAAAACAATTAATTTTACTTCACTTGATTTTTTTTATTTAAAATAATTCACATTAGGTTGTTTAACCACCTAGATGATAAAAAAAAACAAGCAATTTAAAATAATTTATAAAGATTTAATAATCTTGAGATATAAATTAATCACATATAAGCATATTAAGATAAAATTTTAGAAAAAATCAAATCAATTATTATTTTAATCAAAGTGAACAATTTTTATAACAATTTGACAAGACCCAATCTTGAGCTACCGGTAACTTCATCATCTCTTAAATCATCTAATTTTACAGGTGGCCAGTCCAATTAAAGTGTTCAATGAATCATATAATACTAATTGTGGGTGAAGGGGGTGTAATTGATTTGCATTTAATTTGATATTATTTTTTATTCATAGAAATAGCAATTATAAAATTTTAAAGAAGAAATACAAAAAAGGAATTAATTATAAATGTCATACTAAATTGTAAGAATGATACATTAAAAAGCTATTTTAAGGACTAAAAATATTTAGTTATGTTATTAATGATCAAATAATCAACTCATAAGACACATAAATAATAAAATCATTATGATACATATATAGTTAATATATGAAAACAAACAATTGAAAGGCAAAAAATAGAGAAAAATGAATATGCTTAAATGATTTAATTATGATTATTTTTAATGAATTTATTTATCAATATAAACTGCATATATAATTATTTTTACAACAACTAAAAAAACAAACTTCATATAATTGTTTTATTTCTATACACATTAAATTTTTATATCATTCTATTTGTATTTTCATTTGATATGAAAAATCATTTTACCTATGAAAAAAGAGTTTAATAATAAAAATAAAATCATTTAAATTAAAATTTTAAAAAAATTACAAATGATATTTTAATTAATCACTTTTAATATTTTCAAAATTAAAATTTTATTAAGGATTTACTCAATCATTTTTAGTATTTTTTAGTTTAATTATAAAAAAGTCTAATAATAAAATTTTCATTTAAATTAAAATTTATAAAAAATAATTATAAAAATATTTTAGTTAATCACTGTTAACACTTAAAATTAAAACTTTAAAATTTTAAATAGTTTAATTTCTCATAAACTTTATTTTTAATTCTAGTTTATTTAAATTAAATTTAAATAAAATAATAAAAGTTATATATTTAAGGATAAATTTATTAATTTAAAATTTTGTAAGATATTTAAGTGATTAGTATTAATAATTTTGGAGTTCATATTTTTATATATAGATAATATATATATATATATATGACATATTTGAAATGAATACAGTGATCAAGTGAAGCCTTCAATTGGTGGTAACTGAGGAAATTGCATGGCTAACATAAATTATGGTATCTTTCATGCTTGATAGAGTAATATTGTTAAGCAATTATGTCTAGGGGTGTAAATGATACATTAGTACTCGCAAGCTATTCGGGTTTGATTCGAAAAAAATTTGAATTCGGTTCGATTATTGTCGAGTCGAATTCGAGTATTCTTATATTTGACTCGATTAGCTCGTAAGCCTAATCGAGCTTTTATATTTAAATATATTTTTATAATTTTAATTAATAAAATATTTCGAGTCCGAGTTCGAGTTCGAATTCGAGCATGAATAATCGAACTCTTGTCAAATATATGAATCGAGTTTATTTTTACATATTAATCGAGCTTAATCAAGCGAGCTCGAGTAACTCGAATTCGATCACAAATCGAGCTCGAGCTTGAAAAATAAAACTCGATCGAGCTCGAATTGAATATCGAACCCCAAGTTGTAAGTCGAACTCGAATTCGAACTTCTCACTATTCGACTCGGCTCGACTCGTTTACACCTCTAATTATGACTCAGAAAACAGAAGTAGACATATATATTAGCAGTGAATTTAGCTATACAATGCAAATTGAGCGTTACAAAGAATTTTTAAGGTGGATATAAAATTATATTATTAACTGCCAACCGACAGTTTCTTTGTTTGGGTAACCGCATACGGAGGTGGCGCCACTGATTGTGTCACCGGCAGGATTTTCCCGATGCCAACATTACAGCGACAAAAACTGTTCGGAATTTCACCAATTCGAAGCAACAAAGTTTTATCTTATATTCACAATTTACTGAGACCACAAGTTGCAAACTTCAAGTAAAATCATAAATAATTTTGACTGTAGATATTATATCTTTCGGTTTCCCACGTTTTATAAGTTCACGCCCCTTGGCTTATGCATTAATGTTCAAATTTCATCTATCTATGGTACAACTTGTGATTCAGAAATCCAAGCGTTGAGATGTGTTTCATCAAACCAAAACCTGATATGGCAGAAGGAAAATAAAAAATTGTCATACTTAATATACTCAACAAAATGAGAGAGAGTCGCGTTAACGCCTAAATGGTCAAACCTTGCTAGGCTGCTGTTGATAATTGGTTAGTTCGATCAGAAGCCGAAGTTGTGGAAACAAAGATTGTTCATTATTGATTTATTTTATTAATGAACTTTACTGAGTCGGTGTTGCAATATTTTGAAAAAGAGCCGTAATCCAATGGAAATTCCCCCCAAATTGTCAAGTCATCGATCGGTTTCTAGACCTGCTCGAAGCAATTAATCGAATAACATTTTATATGTGAGCATGGAGCAGTGAATTATAGGCTCCACAACCCTTAGACAGAAGTGACTAATGGTACGTACAATTGCACACAAATAATAATAACAGATAAATTAATATATATATATATAGTCCGCATGACAAATTAGAACTTATTTATAGGAGAATAATGTGTATGAAGTGTAGTAAACATGCACTTTTTTCCATTAGTGCGCCCATCAACTTTTCCACTTTAATTTCCTCGAAAAATTTTCAAAACGAAATTAATTAATAGATTATAAGGTTAGATCAATTGATACGGCATTGTAAAAATATTAAAAGCAAAATATCAAAAATAATAATAATAAAAATAATTGTTTATATCAATTCTGATTGTTCATAATTAATCATAAATAAAACGTATACAGATGAATAAAATTTAAGATTATGCTGGCACTCTCAATTGTTTTTTATTACTTTTCTTGTCAAAGTGAAACTTGTAAACCAATTGAAGCAGTGGAGGAAGATAAGGTTGCATTGCAAATGGCAAGCAAGAATTAGGATGGGTTTTGGGTGGTGAAAGCTGGGAAGCAGCATTGAGAGGAAATTGGTGCGGCTATTCAAAGCAGGCAGCAATTGCTTGGACAAGAAAATCAGTGATTTGAACCATGCACGGGTTTTAGTGGGCCACGCCCACATCGACATCCCCCACTCAACGCGACGCTGACATAGCTATCTCAACCACCATTTTTAAGAACAAAAACATTGTGGCCACAAAATTTATTTTCGTGATTAAATGAACTAATAATTGCTTTTGGGGAATATTGTACGTACGTAAACTGAAATTTTCATGCCAGAGTTCTTCCGAGGCCTGGCCCTCCTAAATTCAATGCCAAACTTCTATGGGTCTTTGCGCTCGATTCATTTTAATGTCGATTCCTATCAATTAATTACTCTTTGTGAGAATTGTTCAATTCAAATGATTTTTTTAAGAGGTGAATTTTTGTAAATTAAAATTTGATTTTTTACAACAATTACTATTTATGATGACCAAAAATTTGTATGGAAAGCTGACCGCCTGGAATCGTAATATTTGCTATGGTTACCAAGGGTTGCAATCATACCTGTGTCGACAACTTCAATGGCAATTGCAATGGGCAAGTAACTTGTGAACGTGCATGGGAAAATTTGTCCATTTTTTTTTAATTCTTTTTGTACTGACAAAAAGAGAGCAATGGTCAAGGCTTGGCGGTTTAAAAAAGCAACTTTGAAATTGAGTAGCTTATTTTAGTTTGAGTGTGACTGTGAGAGAAGGCCAAGAAGTAAATTACAGACGTAAAGATTTTTTTTGCTGGAAGATGATAATGGAAATTAAAGGCCTTGGATTAGGAGACTTGTCAGATGCCTGGCTTTTTGGTTACATAGCCATGTGAGAGTTGTTCGAAGAGCCAGTGGCATGGCAGTGACAAACTGGCTTATGAATAATAATAATAATAATAATGCAAATGTATATGTCAAAGAGTGTCTGCTGTTAATGTGTGTCTTGTGTCTATACCATGTTTGAAATGAAACCCTGAGAGTCTCGGCCCTCACTGCACGCCGAAAAAGGAGCTGCAACATCTGGGCTGCAGGCTTCAAGAACTTCCAGAGATTATTTACTTGCTCTTCTGTGGCACATGTAATCTTGAATGAGAGAGAAGTTTATTTTGATAGGATTTGTTTGCTCCTTGGGAGGGGATTTCATGTGTAGAGACTAGAGGTTCAATGTTTGTTGTTTAAATGCCATGTGAGTCTATAGCCCACTTGCCTTGCCTTCCCACAACATGGGACACTTCAAGTTTGTGTTCCCTCATTTGTCTCTCAATCTAAATCTTGGCTTTCTTCATTCTCAAAATATACCCCATGGACAAATAATTAACTAGCTGATCTCAATTTTATAAACAAACTGCTTGCTCACCACCCGCATATACTATTAGTGACATACTAATTAAATAGACTACTATAAATATATATTCTGCTATTGTTAAAATATTCAAACATTTGGTTCAATAATTAATGTATAATTTTTTGCTAAATGAGTATGTTGAAAATTTCTTTTTCTAGTATATATAGAGTGCCATTAAGCACATGAAAAGTACTTGAATTACATATTAAAATCTTAGCCATGGCAGGATCCAAGTGTTTTAGATAATTTTCTTTCATTATCTCTCTAATTACAACCTGTTTTCATTATTCACACCTCATTCCTTCACCAATGACACAGTTATTGCCTGTGATTCCTGTATAATTATTTATTTATTTTTTTTCTGCTCAAATAACCTACTTCAGGGAATCAAAAGGAAGTTGAGATCATAAGTGCCACATGCAGAGTTATCTGGCAGGAAAACTGTAATCAACCCTGCCAGGCTAACAGAAAACTGCAGTCATACCGATTAAAAAATGCATCGAGAATCTGAAATTGAAATTTTCTTTTTAGTCAAGAGTTCTAGCAAATGCTTATATCTTATAATTTTAGTTATACAATAAATCGAGTACAATGATGAGCTCCTTTACCAGTTAGACTTGTTGCTCAGTGTTTCAGAGAATATTGTGTTATAAGAACATGATTGGTAAAATTAATAATGTCACTAACATGGTTGATTATATCTTAATTAAGTAATAGTCTAATTTGAATATTGATTGAACAAAACTTTCTCTATTTCATTAGATTAATAATGCAC
The DNA here is from genome assembly GCF_047325235.1 of Durio zibethinus. Classification (NCBI taxonomy): domain Eukaryota; kingdom Viridiplantae; phylum Streptophyta; class Magnoliopsida; order Malvales; family Malvaceae; genus Durio; species Durio zibethinus. Next base: position 8,888,878 of record NC_143162.1, on the reverse strand, counting down.
TATGTTTTCTTTCTAGGACAGAAAAAAAATCCGAACGTCATATTTGATGCATGCTATCGTAAGTCTCACATGATTAGCATCTCTCGATCGATATATATGGAGGAATTGATCAAAATCTGCAAATGAAATCTGCTCCCTTTTTTGCAGTAGTTGTTTTCATTACTCCACTTTTTCTTTCTTGCAAATTGCAAACCAATGGGGTCTGTCTCTAACCTGTCTCCTTAAGAGGTATAAGTTCATTGCACATCGTTTTCCATTTGATGAAACAACAATTGGTGGTGAGCACATGATCAGGAGAAGAATTCGCCAGGCTTAATGGGAAAAATGCCGGGATTTCAATTTCCCATCAATCTTTTCGACTTTTCTACCTGCTACAAGCTGCTTTTTTCCTTCATGATGGATCATCGGCACACACATTGAATTTTACTTGGATTCATGTGGACGTAGAAGCCCTTCCATTTCCATTTTCAAAACTAGGAGAGTTGCTTTGGGTTGTTAAATGTCCATTAGGCCATCGACCTTATATTTTATCTTCATAAATAAATATATATAATAATTACTCAAGGTAAAAGCCTATTGGGATCTTCTATGGTCAAAGTATCAAACTAGAAGACGAGAGGCCATTGTCAAAGCATGGCCGTTGACGGATTGTGGGATATAATTTAATTGTAGGACCCATTGTCATAATAGGGGGGCATGATACAGAGTGGGATCCACTTAGATTTCGAAGATAAGGGTTATTTTGGAGTCAATGCTCCCACCTCCTACACCTCGACTATCCCTCTCAATTCTTTCTTAGCTGTTAAGGGGTACCCCCACCCCCACAATCCCACAAGTAATAAGGACTCATTGCTCATACCTGATCTTCTCCAGTTGCCTAGGTACCCTATTATTAAATGTACAAAATTACAATTATGCTATCACCTTATAGAGAGATTACTGACGTTTTAAATGTAAATTAGCTCCATTTAGAGGGGCAAATTCCGATTTATAAGTTTCATAGCGTGCCAAAAGTCGGACATTAATGGCTCCCTCAATGACTTGCTGAGGATATCAGGATAATATGAACTGAGGAAGATGGGGAAAGGTATTTAATTATTTGGAGGTATCGATCGCAGACATTCGAGAGGAGGGCCACTCGTGCTAACACACAAGACAGCTGCCCAACAAATCACTCCTCTTCACATATCTCCCCTCCCCCTCCACCCCGCCCTTATCCCTTCATGAATTGCCACGTGAGTCATTGTCTTCTGCTGACATCTCTTGCTTGATATCTTTGTTACAATTGCTAATAATCTTGGCAGCTTGACAAACGAAAACGCCTGTTTAGGCTAATGAACAAAAATCGACGCTTGGCTTTACTTGGTTTACAATTTGCAAACTCAAAATGAAAGATCTTGACTTGAATTAATTTAAAATCTAATCTAACGTACAATAAAACCTTTCCAGGGCATGTTTTCATGCAGAACTTAACTCAGCCTGTTTGTCTCCTCGTTAAACTCTGAAAGCCCTGGAAGAAAATCAGTTCCTAGTCCTTACTGTCCGGCGCATATTTCAGAATTGTCTTTGGCTTGGAATCTAGAGATATTAGAAGACCCTTTGATGGAATCAAATCAAACTGATTATCAAATGCTTATTTCAAAACGATTTGTCCCTTCAGATTATAGGCACCATCGAATTTGTAGGCATCTTTTTGACTTAAGGATACCTCTCTTTCCATTATTTTTTTAGTACAAAGAGAGTTTTTCTGCAAGACCTGACACTGGTAATGGCTCCTCACGCCAAAAAACGCACGTGAGACACATGAGCCAATGGCCGGAGACAGGGTGTTTCATGGCTTCCAGGGGCTAGCATATTCTCACAGCCACTATGCTGTTAAAAAAGACAATAAATAATGCTAAAGGTAAACAATGAGCCTTTTCCACTACTAGTCTTTTCCAAGTTTTCTAGGAAATTGATTATTCAAAACTTTAAAAGCATGGAGCAGAGGAGTTGAAAGTTGAAAACCTAATTAAAAAAGGAGAAAGATTAAAGAAGAGTGTCTTCTTCCCTCCCCTTTACACCTGAAAACCTCTTTTCCTCTGCTTTATCTTTTTGCTTTCAGCTCATTTCTGACCCACTTTCTAAGGTTGTTACTTGTAATATGGGTCTATGGGACTTTGTATTGAGCTTAGTTTCTTTTACTGGAGAGATCAGTGCCTGCCACATCATTAGATTAAACGGAAGAAATAGTGGTGTCAATCACTTTGCTTTTGGTTTGTTAAGTCAACCTTTTCTTTCCCTAAACTCAACTATCGTCACCTTCTTTGTTCTTGGAAATTGGAATAGAAACCTATACGGTGACTACAACAACACGAGATCCAAAGAATCAAAGATCAACTAACCATATGATATAATCTATTGAAGTAACTAAATCATCATAATTAAATAAAAAAAGGAAAATTCTGTAAATCATCTTTGGTAGGAGGGGTGCATTCATAAATTGCATCTGGATATTCTTCATAGGACTGGAGAGGAGCGATTGTTTTATAACTGTAGCAAATATTATTGATTAGTTTTCTTTTCTATTATAATGACTTTTTTTTATCTGTTTTTTACTCATTGAATATTTTATTTGTAAATGATAGAACCCCAATTTCTGCAAATTTTCACTGATATTTTGAAATTCAAATACTTCATTTAGACAGAGGTTACTTAAATTTTATTGAAAGGATGTAATTGATTGAGCTTTGAGGGTTCCTTGGAACAAAGCTAAAGGTTCTCTTTTACCTTGCTAGCAATAAATAGTGGCATTCATGGCCTACAAAGCTGATTTCTCCTCAGCATTGGAGGAATGCACTGAAAAAGAATATCTGATGGCAAGTCTTTTTCTGGTTTCGAGTAAATGGTTTTCGATCTTAAAAGAATGAAAAGAGCTACATGTTGGAAGTTTATTTCTTCCAACTTCATTTTCTTTTATTTATTTATTTATTTTTCCTTCAGCTTTCTTTTCTGCCTCGTCAGTTCTCTTTCCACTATCATTTGCCTCCCTTTTCTTATTGCACGAATGGATTGGATAGTCTGTGGCAGACATCAGGTAACCCACACGAAACTGCATTGAAGATTTGGATATGTATAGAGATTCCCGGCCAAGTCAACAAGAAAACTGCGTAGTGGATTCTCCCACCACAGGCATCTTTCATAATTTCGGATGGCTGCCCAATTAATTTTATAATGGCTTCTTAGATGGTTTAATATTAGAGTTTATATTTAATATATTATTAGTATATAAATTTTATATATTATTGATATATCAAATTATGTTATTTCATTAATTAGTTTTTAAAATAAATATATAAAAATTAAAATTTTTTTAAAAAATTTATTCATTGACGAGATAATATTATTTGATGTATTTCATTAATAAAATAATATCATTCTATTTATTGATAATATATAAAAATAATTTATCAAATATAAATTCTTAACATTATTACAGCAGATAAAAGTTAAAAGAGTGAGAAACTGCATAAGGAGTCCAAGGAAGTGGTATCAAATTTGAGGGCCTTTTAAATGAAGAATTATGTTCGATTGTCCATAGGGATAGGAGGGCTCTGGAGTATGAAGCACTGGAAATGGTCGGTAGATGGCCCAGGCCTGTTCTAAACTAACAATTGATAAAGGCTTTGTTTCTAATATAGGCCTCATTGATGCCCATCTATTTGGGACTGAGCTCTAAATGACCATTTAAATGAACTGTCCTAATGGGGCCAACAAGTGGAACAGGGTCAGACAAAGGCATTAAAACCATTATCTTAATCATAGAGCTTTTAGATCTGATCTGTATCTTAATTCCAACAAGTGAAGCCCACAGGAGTTTTGCTGACCAGGCTCAGCTCTAGGCCACATGTTACAATAGGGTTGGAATTGAGTATGAACGGTCAAAGGTTCCAAATTCCGCGAGTTTTTAACAAGAATATCCTGAAAGCCTGTTAAGAGTTCAGATCTTTGATACAGGCCTTTTCAGTTAGGTCCAATCTTGATCACTCCACAGTCCACCCAAGTATGATAAGGAAGTCCCAGGTAGGTTGGCTGGTAGGCAGTTTTCCAGTTTCCGTGATGATAATTGGGCTTTAAAGAAAGTCAACTGGAAAGAATGTTCTGCCTGATGAGCATATATGGGCCTAGTTCATCAACTCTTTGGGTAGCACGGGTGAGAGCATAAACAGCATTTCTTATCAAACGCAGAAGGTTTTGACAATTGGCTTGTCCCCAAAATTGCAGCTGGCGATTAAGAAAGCTGCTTGGCCAAAAGACACATTAGGAAATGTGAAATTTTCTATTCACTGTTTGTTGACCTAAACAATAAACATAATAACATAAAAGTAATATATTATAATAAACTCATAATAATAGACAATAATTAATAATCAATAATATAAAAAAAATAAAATACACTAAGATTTTTATTAAAAACCCTTCAGTGTAAAGAGAAAAATTATGGACTACTTAAAAAATATTCACTATCAAATAATTTATATACAAAGTTAATCAACAACTATAGTTAAACAACAATTAGAGAGATAATTAGAGAAATCTCACCAAATAAATGACTCAACAAATATACTTTAGATTTATTTTTAGAGAACTTCAAATTCGATCTTTCACCGTTCAAAATGTAAAACTCTGAATCATAAACCTATTGATAAAGTTTTAGTTCAATCGAACCACGAATCGACTTTCGATCAACCAACTCTCCCTTTTTTCTTTTCTCTCTATTTTTCTAGCTTCTTTTTTCTCTTTTTTTTTCTTGGTTTGTGACACCACCTTAAAATAGCCTCACATTTTTTTTATTAAATAGCTAAGGCTCTGTGTAAAAAGAAAGATTGAGGTCATGGCCTTTGATTGGTCTAAAACCAATTATATGAGGTTAAACCCTACTTTTCTAACAATCTTTCCCTCTAGTCCCATTAGAAAAAAATTCATCACTATAGCAGTTTCATTTAAAATTTACCTTGGCCAAAGAACTCATTTCAGCCAAGTTATTACAAAGCTCAAGTTTCTTTCTAAAAAGTATTTTAGTCAATATATCTACTACATTTTTATTAGTATGAATTTTTTTCAATAGCATCTACTATTCTTTAATCACTAAACGTAACCAGTGATATCTAATATCAATGTGCTTCGTTCTAGTATGATACATAGCATTCTTACTCAAATCTAAAGTACTCTGACTATCACAAAATATCACATACTCTTTTTTATTTAATCCCAATTCAAGAAGAAAATATTTCATCCAAAGTATTTTTTTACATGTTTCGGTTGTTGCAATATACTCAGCTTCTGTAGTTAACAAATCAACACACTTTTATAACTTAAATTGTTAAGACATAGCTCTTTCTATAAAATTGAATAAATACCTTGAAATAAATTTTTTACTATCAAGATCACTTGTCATGTTAGCATCAGTAAATCATTCTAGAACTAGTTATGAAACTTCATAACTCAAGCACATTTTTTATGTACCCCTCAAATATCAAAAATCTATTTTATTGCTTCTTAGTGAATTTTTTTCGGATTAAAAAAAATCTATCCACTACACCAACTGCATAAGTAATGTTAGGTCGTGTACAAACTATAAGATACATTAAAAAATCGACTGCAAAAGAATAAAAAATACTAGATATAGCTAGTTGCTCTTCCTTAGACAGCAGACAAGATTTCTTACTCAGATGAAAATTGTTGACAAGTAGACTGCTAACTGATTTAGTATGTTGTATGTTGAATCTACTAAGCATCCGTTCAATATACTTTTCCTGTGACAATCACAGCTTTTCAGCTCTCCTATATCAAATAATGTCCATACCAAGAATCTATTTTACTGTACCTAAATTATTCATATCAAAGAATTTAGATAATTATTCCTTCAACCTGCAAGTCATACCAGCATCTTATCTCACAATCAATATATCATCAACATATAATAAGAGAATAATGAAGTTACCATCAAAAAAATTTTTAACATACATAAAAGGATCCGCTATCATTCTTTTATAGCTGTGGTTCACTATAAAAGAATCAAACTTTTTATACTACTATTGTGGAGCTTGTTTCAAGCCATACAAGCTTTTCTTCAGTTTATAAACTAAGTGCTCTTTTTCTTTCACTTAAAAACTCTTAAGCTGATTGATATAAATGTTTTTCTGTAAGTCACCATGTAAGAATGTAGTTTTAACATCAAGTTACTCAAGCTTAAGATTTAAACTAGCTACTAATCTAGTACCACTCAAATAGAACTTATATTTACAACTGAAGTGAAGATCTCATCAAAATCGATGCTTAGTTTTTGAAAAAAAAAATTATCACCAATCGAGCTTTGTACCTCACTAGTTTATCATCATCTTTTTTCAACTTGAACACTCATTTATTTTTTAACTACCTCTTCCCTTTTGAAAGTTTAATAAGATCATATATATCATTTTTTCGTAATGACTTCATATCTTTTTTCATTACTTTTAATCAATGCTCTCTATTTCTAGTAGCTTGCATGTCTTGGAAGCTTTCTGGCTTCCTCTCACTGGTAACTAAAATAAAATCTAAACTTAGATACCCGGTAGATGATCTACATTCTCTAGTAGATCTCTTAAGTTGTAACTGTACATCATCTAATGTGAAAGGTAGCTCCTCTTGCTCAACACTCTCAGGTAGAGAAAATTGCTTCTCCTGTTCAAAATTGATTGCATCTGACTCATCACTAACTGTGACTGGATTATTTATATCTCCAAGTTTTGTTTCTTGCTCATTTTCACCATTTGTGACTTTTTCTTATGAAACCCCTATCAGTGTTGAAACATCACATTCAACAGTAACTTATGTAGTTTTCTCCATTTGTGACTTTTTCTTATGAAACCTCTATCAGTGTTGAAACATCACATTCAATAGTAACTTATGTAGTTTTCTCATTTTTTTGAAGGTCTACTATGGTTTATTTTTCATGAAAAATCATATATTTGCTTTTGATTGTCTTTCTCTTCACTAAATCTGATACCTTGTAGCTAAATTTCTTTTCACCATATCATATAAACATATACTGTATAGTTTACTGTCAAGCTTTGAACTCTACTCTTTCGGTACATGAATGAATATTTTACACCCGAAACTTTCAAGTAAAAGTATGAAGCATCTTTTTCTATTCATACTCTTTTTGAAATGTCAAAGCTTAAAGGAACTGATGGTGATTTATTAAGCAAATAACAACTTATGTTTACTGTTTCACCTCAAAATGACTTTGGTAATTTTGTCATCCTCAACATATATCTAATTTTTTTCATAATGGTGCGGTTCATCCTTTCAGCTACACCATTATGCTGTAATGTTTCAGGTTTTGTCATCTCATGCCTGATCTCATGCTTTGAACAATACTCTTCAAAGTCTTTGGATGTGTATTCTCCATCATTATCAGTTTGAATACACTTTGAGGGTAGCATTGTCAACCTTTCCATCATGGCATGAAATTTTTAAAAATACTGCAATACCTAGCTTTTGTTTTTCAACATATATACCAAAGTCTTAGGTGAAGCATTATCAATAAAAGTAACAAAATATCTACTATCACCTAATGATTCAACCTCAATAAGATCACATACGTCAAAATAAATCAATTTTAATCTATTTTTTTCTTTGAGAACTCTTACAAAAAGAAACTCTATGATATTTACCAAACAAACAATAATCATATAAATCGAGAGACATACTTTTGGTCAAGGGAATGAAAGATTATCTTATCAAACCTGTAACCCCTTTTCACTCATGTGTGTCAACCTCTTGTGCTATAAGTTGTTAAAGCATCATCCTTAATAGCATTTATCTGGTAGTCATTCAATTGTATTCATGTTTTGTACATTATGTAGCATAGTTTTCCCTTTGTAACTACCATAGATCTTTTGAAAAGCTTTCACTGTTTATTCATTTATCAACTCTCATATCCTTCCTTATCAAAAACATTAATAGTAAGTAAGTTTATTCTCATAACTAAAATGTGTTTGACATCCCTCAAAGTCAACAGTAGCCTATACTAGTTTATACAATAATCTCATCAATCCTAATAATCTGCGATACACTTTTATTTTTTATCTTGGTGCAACCAAAGTCTCATACTTTGTAAATTATAAACAACTCTTTCTTATGAACATAATGATATGTTGCTCATGTATCAACTATTTACTCAATGCCGAGATCACCAATATAATTACAATCATCATGTGTATAAATCAAAGTAACTAAATCACTATCTGAATTCACTGCTGTAACATTGCCATCATCCAGACTCTTACCTTTCTCATCTTTTCACTTTTGCTTCAAGATTTTATAGTATCGTTTTGTATGACATACTTTACCATAATAGAAATACTTCACTTTATCTCTGGACTTATATCTATATTTAGACTTACTATGACCTTTTGAGTTCTGACATTTGTCAATGTTTCTACCCCTATTCTCTGTTATCAGAACTTGATTTTTAGGGTTTACATCTTTTTGCCTTGCTTCTTCATTAAGCATATTGTCATTTACCATCTCCAATACCTTCTTGTAATCAAAAGTTGAATTAAGAACAGTCACAATTAAAGTATTCTAGTTATCTGGTAATGAATCCAAAAGAAAATAATGTTTTTATTTCATCATCCATCTTAAGCTTCATAGTAGTTATCCAATCAAATATATCTTAAAAATCACTCAAGTACTTTGTAATAAAACCATCCATCCTTATATTATAAAGTTGTAAGCTTTTTAACAAGCATAACTTTATTCATCTATATTTTTCTCTCATATAATGCTGTCAAATTTTTTTCAAATAGTGTGGACATTTATCTCTTACACTAAATAATGGAACACACTAATATTAACCCATTTTTTTATTGTAACCAGCGTCTTTTTGCTTAACTTCTTTCAGTTTTTATCTTTTATATCTGTTGATTTAGTCGAATCATCTAATATCGGCTCATATAAATCTTTGCAATATAAATGATCTTCTATCATAAGCTTTCAAATTGAATAATTTGATGCTGTCAATTTTATCATGAAACATATATCACCTTTCATAATCTCAAACAAAATTTACTTCTATCTTAAACTGCTTCTATATCAATATCTTAAAAATAACTTTCTCTTTGATACCACTTATTGGAGAGATAAACCACACTTAGAGTCTATGAAAGCACACCAAAGAGCTCATACATACATGTTGGACATCACTTGAGCCCAAAAGCTTAAGTTATTAGATTCTTGGGTCCTTCATGCATATATAAGATATCTCATTCAAATTTTCTAATAATATGAAATTTTTTACTTATATGTGAACCATATCCCAACACTATTTTAAAAAATAATAAAAGTTTTCGTTACATTATCTAAAAGTGAACATTATAATCTATGTTGATATTCAATGATTTTAGATTGAATAAGAAAATCCATAAAAATTAGTTAAAAAATAAAATAATTTAAACAAATATCAATAATAAAAAAAAATGTGTTATTCACCTTTAAATAAAATAGTAAAAACTTTCGTTACTTTTACATTATTTTTGAATAAATATTAAAAAAATTAAAAGAAAGAAAATGATACATATGTTCCTTGTTTGATAATTATGAATAATAAAGAAAAAAATTCTAATAATTATTATTTGATTAAACAGAGAAAAACAAAGAATTCATTATAATAAATTTTCTAATTATAACCATTTTTTTATAAAATAACATATAAATCAAACAAAAATAATATAAAATTCTCTTTCTACTATCTAACTTTTATAAACAAATAATTCTCATAATGACCACTCTTTCAAAAACATTTATTTATAGATTGTTGTGATATGAAATTGCTCTAGAGATGAAATATTTAATTCATGAAACATATTTATTATATAATTATTTTCTTCTTTCAATGACTGTCAATATTTGTTTTTAACACATAAAAAGGTTCATCTGATAGTCAGACCATGAAATTTAAAGTCTGATTTATATAGTTCAGTTCACCTGATTGATTTTATGTCGTCAAAACTATTTATAAGTAATTTTGAAATCTACTGTTATTTTGTTTATTCATCGTTAACCATACATAGACAGGTAAAATGCATTTGACCTCCTAACTATGTGTGAAATTCAAAAAGTTATAACAAATATTGAAAAATTGAGAATTTCAAAATAAATCAAGTTTACATTATTCCTCTAAAAGTTATTAAACAAAAAAGGTGCAATCACATAAAACATTACACATTAAGTTATCAATACTTATCAAAAGATTTATTAAGTTAAATGAAAATATTGGTATAATAATTTTTTCATAAAACTTACGGTTTTTTTTTTTTTTTTTGAATATAAAATCCCCTTGCAATATCCATTAGTACAGCTGAAGTTATAGAATCCGAAAAATCCTTTATCCAAAATATGTCGCTATCTACCTGCAAACTATACCGTGCAAGTGAATGAGCTGCCTCATTTCTTTCTGTCTTCGTGTGTTCTATCAAGCATGTATCAAACCTCCTTACCCATCCCCTGCCATCACGAATAATTGGGCCTATGTTGGATAGTACCTCATCCTTTGTTTTCAAACAGTTTGTAACTATCCGAGAGTCTCCTTCAAGCACAATCTTCCCGAATTCCATTTGTGCTACGAACCCCAATGCTTTTACTGTTGCTATTGCTTCTATTACATAAGCATTTGATACTAGGTTCACTGTGAATGCCACCGCACCTGCAACTTGTCCCATGTGATCTCATATGAAAACTCCAACACCTCCTTTTCTACTGTGAGAGTTCAGAGCACCATCAAAATTGACTTTGTGGAGCGTTTCTAGTGATGCTTTCCATTTCGTCACTTTTGTGTTCCCTTGGTTATTTTCTGTAGAAATTTACTTTTGTGTTCAGTCAACAGTATTCTGGCTTTCTGTTCAATGGTGTTTTTCGGTTGTGATTGCCCCGTCTTCACATTCGAGTTTCTGTCTTCCCATAATGACCAAAGTAACACAAGAAAGATTTCAAAGTCTGTATTTTGACAGTATCCTTGCAGCAGTTTCCAGCCACTCCGTGCAACTTTGACTTGTTATCTATACCATCTGTTTCACATTATTGCTCTCAGACAGTACTCTGGATGGGGTTGAGCAGTTCTTTAAAGCATGCAAGAAAGACTCATTTGTTATTCCACATCTTGGGCACCATGGATTAACACTATTGATTTTGGCTTGTTTGGATATTATTTGGATATTGTTTGGATATAAAACTTACGTTGGATTGAGAAAAGGGTGAGGAAAAAAAAGGAAAATTGAGAAAAAGGGGAAACATTTTCCTTGTTTGGATATTATTTATTTTAAAATAAAGAAAAAAAATTGGGAATTGAGCATTTTTCTCTTTCCCTCAAATAGTCTGTCTTTCAATTACTTCAAATTGCAGGAAAAGTTAAGAAAAGGAAAGAAAAATTTTTTTTAAATATAAAATGCCATTTACGCTATTATTGTTTTCTTCAATTTTCAAAAAATGCATTATAAACTTGACAATTAATATTTATATTTACTTTTTATCACATCTAAACTCTTGTCCCTACTTACTTTATTTTTTAATATCTTTCATTACTTTTTTAATTTATAATGGAACTTTATATTTCTTTGATATTTTATTAATATTTCACAAATTTAAGAAGAAAAAAAAACATGTACATGAAAAAACACATATAATTGGAGAAATTATATCTATATTAATGGAACTTGTTAAATTTCTAAAAAATACTAACACAAATTTATAATTAATTTTATTTACTAAGACATATTTAGATTCTCGAATTTTCTCCTTAAAATTAATTTTTTAAAATATTGATATATGGAAATAATTGCAAACATACATTTTTTTATGGATTAATGAAAATTCATCTCTTTTATTGAATTTTTTCTTTCTTTTTACTTAAACAATTAATTTCTATATTATTCAAGTGATAAATAAAATATTTTATTTTAAAAGAATATAATCAAAAAAAAATTATATGAATCCTTTCTTTTCCTTTCTACTATTTAATCAAATAATAATTATTAAGATTTTTTTATTAATTTTAACTATCAAAACAAAAAATGTATGTATTTTTTTTCTTTTCTTTAAAAAGATTTTACTTTTTTATCTTTTCTTGTCTTTATTAATACCTGTTCAATTATAAAATAAAATAAAATTTTTAAAATTTTCTTTTTCTCAACTTTTCCACCAAATCGTAATATTGAAAAAGTTGGAATTATAAAAAAAAAACTATGAGTTGTTGGGTTTTTACCTCTTTTTCTTCTTTTAAATGAAAAAAATTATCCCAACAAGACGAAGATTTTCCTATTTTTCTAACTTTTCTCATTCTTTTTTCTTTTCTCTCCTTGCTGCTAAATCCAAATATATAGGCTTAAGCAAACGGAATAGAATCCTTTCCCTGAACGGATGTTGCATTCAAAATAAGATTGGGAGATAAATGAGTAAATGACAAATCCAAGCCCACGTAAAATTGTTTTTCATATTTAATATCTCAAAAAAATTTTCCAACGAACAATCGCAACCCATTAACAAAACAATTTTGTAGCCCGGAATGTTGTGGAGACAACACTGAAACAATGCAGAAAAAGCCTTTTATAATGGGCCTCTGTTGACGAAGAGCCTAATTTCCCTTTGCGTGCTTTATATTTTTGGTGATGCAAGGGCCCTCTGCTTGCTTTGATCAGTCATCATTTTAGCCGCTGGCTATCCTAGCCTGCGTGAGGTACATAAATTTTATACCACTCATCAATTTTCAGCGGGGCGGCAAAACGTCGGTCGTCACGATGTTAAATTTGGCGGCTAGAATTTCGAGTGTGTGATCGTGTGGCTTTGATTCGATTAAAGGACGGCAACATCGGGGTCCTACCACCCACATGTTTCATTTATGATCAGGTCGGTCCTATAGGTGCAGGCTAAGACTATAGTGGAAGAAAAAAAAAAAAGTTAAAACCCTTTTCACTAGTTGTTTAGGTTGGACCAAAGCCTGAAAGTCATGATCACCACTTATTAAGATCTGAGGAGATATATGACTGTCTTTGGCAATAAGCACTAGAAAAGTGCTTTTTCTTAATGCCAGTGATTCATTTTGTTGCAATATTGTAAAACTAATAGACACCCAAATCTTTGAGGAAATCTTTGTCATTTCTAAATTATAATTGTTTTATTTATCCTATTCCTCCCAAGTTCTAGTACCACTCACATTTTTATTATATTTTCTAAGAATGCTATCAGGGCTTTCTAGACTCAAACATGCCATGAAAACAATGCTGGTTGTGTTTTTTTTTTTTTTAGGGGGTGTTCTTGTCAATACATGTAATCTAGTTTCATGTATAATTGCCGGTGAAATGATTCATTATCTCTCTTATCCATAGCCATGGCAGCCCATGCTGCAACCTTTTTCTTTTTATACTCTTCTTACCTCCTTGAATTGTGGATTATGCGGTTTGCTTCTATTAATTGTAAGACAAAAGCACAGAACAATTTGCTGCCATGCTATTGTTTTCATGTACATATATACTCAATCTTTCAGCCAGTAACTACTTTTTTACAATTACAGAGCATAGAATTCAAACCTCACATTTCACAAGGAAGAATCAATCCAAAATTTATACATCCAGTTCATTCAAGCATGCATTTTGATTAAAGCATTTCACTAATATGATTTGGTAATTAATTAAGCAGCTGTTTTACAATAGACTTACAGAAAAGAAATTCCTAGGCTATACACAATAGTAGTAAATGTGGATCGCGTGTCCAACCTTGAGAACGAACATCATTTCATATCTTTAATTAGTGGTTGGTCCTACGAAAATTTGTCGACAGTTCTTGGCTTCGGACTTTTATTAAAAGTTTAGAATAAATGCAAGGTCACATTTAAGTAGGGTGAAAATTACCCATAAGAAAGAAAAAGACATCCAAAATCATTACATGATATGCAGCAAAGAAGCGACTTTTCAAGGTGTGTGGATTATGAAGTGGTCGGTCACATGTCATCACAGTGAACAGTTCATTGTCCTCTTCAATCAATGAGAAAACGCCAAAGAATGTAGCTTGCACTCCCTCAATCTTTGTCCCCGAAGTCACGCTACAAATACCCCACCCCCTCACTTCCAAAGCTATGCCCATGATCTGTGAGTGCATTGCTTGATCCATTCGGCCTCATCAGTAAGCCAGAAGAAATAAAAGAATCGCATAAAGAGAAGTGAAACAATCAACTTCTTGAGTTTCCTTCGCCGAGCAAGAAAATGGAAGGACAAAATGAAGATGTGAGATTGGGAGCAAATAAATACAGGGAGAGACAAGCTATAGGAACAGCTGCTCAAAGCCAAGATGCCAAGGACTACACGGAACCACCAGCAGCACCATTTTTTGAGCCTGGCGAGTTATGCTCGTGGTCCTTTTACAGGGCCGGCATAGCAGAATTCGTGGCCACTTTCCTGTTTCTTTACATCACAGTTTTAACTGTAATGGGTGTCGTCAAATCTTCAAGCAAGTGTTCAACTGTAGGGATTCAGGGCATTGCTTGGGCTTTTGGTGGCATGATCTTTGCTCTTGTCTACTGCACTGCTGGCATTTCAGGTACAAAATACACATGCCTACGTGAGTTAAATCTTGGAAATAAGTTTCAATATGAATAAGTAACACTTGTTTTTTTATGTGGGCTGGTGGTGCAGGGGGTCACATTAACCCGGCAGTGACTTTCGGGCTGTTGTTAGCAAGGAAGTTATCGCTGACCAGAGCAGTTTTTTACATGATAATGCAATGCGTTGGAGCGATATGTGGTGCTGCTGTTGTAAAGAGCTTCCAAAAGACCCAATATGAAAGGCTGGGTGGTGGTGCAAACATGGTTAACTCAGGATATAGCAAGACTAGTGGTCTTGGAGCTGAGATTGTTGGCACCTTTGTTCTTGTCTACACTGTCTTTTCTGCCACAGATGCTAAGCGTAATGCGCGAGACTCCCATGTTCCTGTAAACAAAACTACAGTTTCTCCAGCTTTCCTTTCTATTTCAATTTGTTGTACTTCTTCATTGTTGCCATTTTATAACTTGATTTTGGTTAATTTGAATTAATATCAGATCTTGGCACCGCTGCCTATTGGGTTTGCAGTGTTCCTGGTACACTTGGCAACAATTCCCGTTACAGGAACAGGCATTAATCCAGCAAGGAGCCTTGGCGCAGCTCTTATTTACAACAAGGAGCAAGCATGGGATGACCATGTAAGTTTTCCCAAGTTGCCATCTTTTCTTTTAGCATAACGTCCTCTAAAGCTCTGCCGAAACTATAGGGACCAGTTCAAGAACCGGATTACCGTGTATTAGTAGTAAAAAAGGAAATTAAGGACATATGTATAAGAGACCAAAATTTGACTATAAAGTTTCTCTAATGCTAAATCCTCTTTGGATGCAGTGGATTTTCTGGGTAGGACCCTTCATTGGAGCAGCACTGGCAGCTTTGTACCACCAAATAGTGATCAGGGCCCTCCCTTTCAAATCCAAATAAGCGATTGATCATGAAACAGTGCTTGATAAGTGAACTATTCAGTCTATGATAATGTGTTTTTCCTTTTCACCTCTTATGATCTTTTTCTTTCTCCTGGATGTAAATGGCCAATTAAGGATAAAGGATGGCGTCTACAAGTACTGGTGGTTCCATGCCAATGAAATTTATCTTTCATTGGTTTTCTCATTCTGAATGTATTGATCCTTTAAAAAGTTATCAAGTGTATGGAAAATTGACCATTTTCTACTCTAAATAAATTATTGATTGGAATAATTTACTGTATCACTCTATGTTTGACTCTAATATGGGCTGAGTTTCCAACAAAAATAATTTTCTCTCCAGTGTTCCTCTACATGATATGCATCCTTAGAGATAGATATATTCTCATTCCTCATACACTAAATATAAAAGGGTTTGAGTTCTGGTTTCCTCCCCAAACCCCTAAACATGAAAAAACAGACAAATGGGAGTTAATCATGATAGGAAATCGAGCATATCCGAATGCAAATTTTTGCTTTAGATATATGTAATGGACAAAGTAGCTACTAAATGCAAGAAGCAAAGATATGAAAGACTACGCTAACGGACAAACACCCTTTATAGGGGAGAGCATTGGTCGTAGAAACCGACTAAATCGTTCAAAGACCTATCACTAAATTAAATTGATTTTGATTTTTTCGATTTAAAAAATTAAATTAATTTTATATTTGATTTATGCAATTTATTCTATCGGTTTATGATTTTGAGTCTTATAAATTGAATCGATTGAAAAAATTAAATATTTAATAAAATATTATTTTATATTTAAATTATTTTGATTTTCTAATTAGTCAATTACACATTAACTTTTACCCAATATCCATTTAGGAAACCCCAAAATGTAAATCCCTAATTTTATTATCTTTCTCCCTCACACCTTCACGGTGCCGCTCTAGCTCCACCATCAAAATATTTTCAAGAGGGGTATGTTTGATACAATATTTTTTCAATATGGCTTCTTCTTTGCCATCAAAAGATTTTCAAGGAGTTTGATGATGCAAGGAGACCTATACCTACCGACGGCAATGTTGCATTCTTTGACAGAAACTATGATGGCCATGTTTATCCATGAGAGATTTTAGAAGGTTCTTTTCATTTTGCTCTTAAAAAGAAGAGAGAATTCCTTTTATTTATTTTAATTTTCGAGGGTAAATCTGTTAAGGGTTTTTTCTTTTTAACAAGTTATCGAGCAATTGCGCAGGTTATTTATTGTCTATAGCCAGTACCATATTCAATGTTGCTTTCAATAACATAACTCAACTTGTAAATTCTTGGAACTTGCTTTTTTATATTTCTTTCTTTTACGTATGCGTTTTCTTTCCTTTTCCTATATTTGGTTTTTTTTTTTTTTTTTTTTTTTCTGATCCCCGTTTTTCGATTATTTCTTGTCTGTCTCAAATTAATTGTGGTTTTAGGTCGTTTCTTTGGTGAGAAATATCTTATAAATTTTACTCTGAAAAATGCATAGCAAATCATGTTCCAAGCTCAATTTTAAAGGCATTCACTTGCTTCTTCAAAGAAATATGAGTAGATTTTAACCTTGTAACACTTCTCTGAGTGAAACATTGAAACCGATAAAATCGATGAAACCAATCGACCTAATCGATTCAGTAAATTTCGGTTTTTATTTTATAAATTGATCAATTTGGATTTTCAATAGATAAAATTGATTTAATCTATTTTCATATTTTTACAATTGAATTAATAAAATTGACTATTTGCTCAATCATATTCCTTAACCCCGGTTAGGGGTGATAATAACTTAAATCAAATTGAATTTAGTTCAATTTTTTTTGAATAATATATAGTATTATAAATTTTTAAAATTTGATCTGAATTTATATTAACCTTTCATATGATTTCATTTTATTTAAATTGAAATTTATTGATAAGGATTAATTTATTCTCAAATTTTATTTTTATATATTATTTTAATATATATTTTTAATATATTTAAATAGTTTTAGATATAAAATAATTATTTTATTTTATAAAAATTTTAAAAATATATAATTTGGTTCGATTTTTTTTTTTTTCAATTTTTGATTTGAAATCTGATTTTGACCTATTTAAATTTAAATTTAATTTGAACTGAATAAAAAAAATTAATTCAAACTAAACTGAATACTATAATTTTGAATTAATTTTTTATTTTCTAAATTTTTTTGTCCAACCCTAACCGTAGCCATGTTGAGCATCCCACATATTGTAAAACAAAATGAAGAGAAAAAGGGTAGAAACTTCTACTTACCAAAAGTAAAAAACACTTGTGTAAACAAAGAAACATGCATTTCATAAGCAATTGAAAGCTGTAAATAAAGAGTGAAACTTTACGGTCTAATCCAAATGACTCATATGAATTTTCATAAAATTTAAATTTAAATTTAAATTTAAATTTTAACAGTCGCAATTCTCTTTTTTTCATCTCCCTCTCTAAACTTCCTGGACTTGGTCTTTCTTTCTAAAAACAATGTATTAATAACTACTTTCAAGCCCAATTTCCAGTAACTTATTGCACCCCAGGGTCTTCAAAACTCTTCCTGGATTGCAAGATAAGCTTCTAGAAAATTCGAGAGAATACTAGAGTAACTAACAAGCTATGCTCTATGGACCAAGATACAATAATACATAGCCCATCCGGAATTAAGGATGTCTAAAAGAAAATTTTATTTTTTATCCGAATGAAAATGATTATGAATATTATATTATGGAATTTGAGATGAAGATTAATATGATTTTAAATTTTTATTTAATAAGAGAATAAATAATATAATATCATCCTGTACTTGTATCATATTAGTAAATAATTTTTTATTAAATAATATAAAATTTTATTTTAATTCAATTAAAACTAATCTATTTTTATTTAAAAAATATATTAATATATATTTATAAAAAAATTACATAAAGGTGAAAGGTTAAAAAATTATAAAAAAATTTTTATTTTTTATTTTTAAAAGCTTCGGTATGAAATTATCTGTATCCATTAAATATTCATAAAAGTAAAAAATAAATAAATTTAAAATAAATAGATTTAAAATATTTATTGATATAAATATAAAAATAAAAATAATATAAAATTTTGATAATAAAAATAAAAAATACTTTACCTCTCACCATTCACAATCCTAAGCCGGAGCTCATAAGCTTATTAATGCTACTTCAATTGGAGTTTTTGGGCCTAAACATTCATTTGCTATTGGACTCATTACTTTTCTTTTGCGTTAACATGATGGCCCATGCTATATTGGCCCATGGTCAGGTTGCCTCCTTGTTGGCTGTTTTGTTTCTTTCAGCATCATCAAAAACTCAATTTTCAAAGATATCTATCTAATTATTCTAAAAAAAAAAATGTCTATCTACTTGATTATCAATTTCTTGATGGTTCTTATGATATGAGCATTTTCTTGATAGTATAGGAAGAAGACTGATAATCATTAATTTATTTATAGGCCATTAGCCTTTGATTTCATGATAAAATAAATTCTGTAATTATCAGAACTATTAACGGATTGATTGGGGGATCTTATCTTATATAAAATGATTACTTTCTTTTTTTATAACATGACTTCTTTAAACTGAACAGGGAATCCCAAAAATGGACTAGAAAAATAACGTATCCACAAAAAAAGCTGTTGTTTTTTTCTTTCAAATTGAAATGATTGATTTATATATTCTTATACAATATAAGTCTAAATCGCAATATTTTGAATGTATTGAAATCATGAGATAAAATCTTTAGGTCAATTATCCAAAACTTTCTTTTTTATGTATAAATAAAGTTATTGCCATAATGAATTTGGACAATGTGAACAAATTTAAATAAAGAGAAATAATACCATTGGCAACAAGGGTTTTAGAACCAAATAATCGGTTGCTTTGATTATATGAAAAGGAACAAAGCCGATTAGTTAGGTAAGACCTAATGCAAAAAGCTATGTGCCCTTTGAGTAACTCCACTCTGTGCCCCTAATAGAGTGACATAACAACAAATATCAGAGGTTCATTGATGCTTAGAATGTGACTTGCATTGTGTATATGTATAATATACCTAAATCAAAAATGAAGAAAAGGCCTAAAAAATTAATGTTAACATCATACATGAAAATTGAAGAAAAAAAAATCTATGAAAATGGACCATCTTCAACTAAACCGCTTTGTTAGTTGTGCTAAACCTTTGTATTTAAGTTTCGACGTAGGTCCAAAAGTAAAAGTATAATTTGGGATGATTTAATTATCGCTTTGTCACACAAAGATTACAGCCATAATTATTTATTTACATATTGAACTTATGTTGAGTATCACCATCGATGAGTTGTTCATTTTTATGATTTGTTTTAACAATTTAGAAAAAAAAAATGCTATGCAATTACCATATATTTTACACATTGATTGTAAAATTTTTGAACCAATGACAAAATTAAAAAACTAACATATATTTCGCTTTTTAAATTATATTTTTAAAATTATGTGTTATTTTGTTAATCCCTCTTATAAAATTTAGTAAGTCATTGATGATGTATGAAATAATTTCTGTTTTAATAAAACAAAGTTGAGTATATCTCTATGATCAGATTAATAATTAATTTAGTCTCTCTCTGCAATCAATTTCTTGTTCTTCCTCTTAAATCAGGTGGTTTAACCTAACGAATTGCATACGACCCCTGCTCTTTAAGAACATTTCTTGATTTACAAGAGTATCAAGGGACGTTGGATATCTCTTAATGTTCTTTTTGCTTTTATGATTTGACTCTTGCCATCTTTTTTTGTGTAGTTTCTATGACCTCTGTTTTGTCTTTTGGCTAATATTCCTTGTACCTGAAAATCGGTACAGAAAATCACAACGCAAGACATACGCTTTTATAATCATAATAATCATGGAAAATGGTAGCTACATTGTTTGGTTTAACCCTTACCTAACAATGATCCACTCATGAATTAATAGGTCTCATAAATTGATTAACATATTATTATCAAGGAAGAAATAAAAATGATTTGACAAAAAGTAAGTTATGTTCATACCTAAAATCTGTTATAGAAAAAATTGATAAGACAAATTAAAATTATTATAAATATACATCCAACACATTTAGAATTCAAATATCAGAGGTTGCAATCTCTTTCTATCCTTAAACTGCAATTTCTTTTATAAAAAAATTACTCAAAAAACATATTATTGTATACTTATATTTATTTATATTGAACTTAAGCAAATTCTTTTACATTAAAAGAAAAAAGGCCAGAATTGCATAATAATTGGGCAACGAACGGCTATGTAATTAATATGTTTGGTAAATAATTATGTAATTAATATTCATAAACGAATTGCATGTTAAATTCAGTTCCACGACTGTTGAGAAAATCCACTCGATCCATGCTGAGATACAAAATCATGATTAATTTTGTAAACTTGTAACCGTGAGTAACTAAAAACTTTCATCAAATTTCATACACTTAATTAATTAATCAATATCTATAGATCTTTAATTAATTAATTAATCTTTTCTCAGTTGATAAATATAATAGAAAAGAAAGAACAATTAAGTTGGAAGGGGGTGGATGGGTGATTTTGCCATCTTTCGATATATCATGGGGGGTTGCCAGAGTCGTTGGGAGCGGCTTAATAAATGTGGAAGAAAGAGAAGCCAAAGACTTTCCTACCTTTCAACAACAAAATACTGCTTTAAATTTTCTTTTAAGAAAAAAATGGGACTTATATTTCCTAACAATGAGGTTTCAATTGCTCTTGTCAGCCAAGAGAAGGGAAAAAGGAAACTGGGATTTTGGTTGACGTCAATATCTACCCTGTTAGACATTTACTAAAACTTTTCAAAGTCTTTGATTTTTAATTTCCGTAACAAGTTTTAACAGAAATTGCATAAAATAAGATAAATGGTTTCTACATGATGAATGATGCATTTGTATTTATTTATTTTACATTAAATTTATATAAAATTATCATGTTATAATTTATATTAATATGTTAAATATGAAATATATTTTTTTATTTTTATTAAATTTTTATTAAAATTTTAAATTGTATTATATTTATATTTTGCGTTATTTTAATATAATATCTTTAAAATTACTAGATGACAATTCTTTTGTTGTATTTTTTTTTTTGTCAGAAGTCAAGAAACATAAGCCTTTAAGCTACCTCCAGCTGGTTCAACTGCTCAAGATACATCCAGCTGTTACCATCTATTGAGGTCAACGTGTTACAATAAAAATTATTCATTTTCTTCCTACACTACATCATCATACCCTGCAATTTTTTTTTTTAAGAGGCTTGAAAAGCCGTAGTGCTAGCTAGTTCTTGGTCACTTTCTGCTCACCCCCTCCCCTACAGTAACCGTAGTCATATGTCAAAATTATTGTTTCCATTTCTTTATTCCCTGCTTTGGCCTCTCCTCAATAACCATGAAATAAATCATTTCACTAACCAAACTCATGCTAATTCATGAAATTCATAGCAAATCAAGAAAGAATATTTTATAAGCCAAAAACCGATTTCCAACTCAAACTTAATTATTATTCCAACCTAATTTTGGTACTCTATTATTTTGACTTTACACAACTTACTTGGTTTAAGCAAATGGAAAGTGGAAGGTTTGCATGAAACTCGTCTGAGTCTGGTAAGAATAATTTTTTTAGCTGTTTCTTGTTGAAGCTATAGTATGTTAGTAGTAACCGAGAAATTATTACTATTCCTTTATGGCCGGCGTCCCTGAACTATAAAGTATGCTAATTGAATGAAATGTAGGTGTTGGTGTCGACATCCAACTACTCGGACCCCTCTTCACAAATGCCAAATTTTTTACGTCAAATATAAAAATAAATAAAAGAAAAAACCACATAGAAAAGCATTTTTCTTTGTAAATATTTTTTTATTTTTTTATAATTAAAATTATCAATATTAAATTTAATATTAAAATTAAAATTTTAATACTTCCATTGTTTGTGTATAATTTTTGTAATTAGAAATTATTGCCTTTACTTATCCTTCTGTCTCATCATATATTGTGCTTTCAGGCTACATAAAGCAAACATCATCATTGCCAATTGTCATCTTTCTCCCATCCTTTTAAATCCCCATCTCCCCTCTTCTCACTTTCTTCATAAGTTACATTGAGTTTTTTTTTTTAATCTCTTGCTAGCTATAAGCCCCCTTTCAACTTAGAAAACATTAACCTCTCATCTATGGTCATGGGGGCTACCCTTTGTTTCGAACCAATTTCGAAATGTAGCAGCGAGGGAAGATCAAATCAGACGGTGACTGCAGATTTAGATGGCACCCTTCTTGTGTCACGAAGTGCTTTCCCTTATTTCATGCTAATTGCTCTTGAAGCTGGTAGCCTTATAAGAGCATTTGTTCTCTTAACATCCGTTCCATTTGTGTATTTTACGTACTTGTTCATATCTGAATCTGTAGCCATTAATATCTTCATTTTCATCTCCTTTGCCGGATTAAGAATGAGAGACATTGAACTCGTTTCAAGGTCTGTCTTGCCGAAGTTTTATGCTGAGGATGTTCATCCAGAGACCTGGAGAGTTTTCAGCTCCTTCGGCAAAAGGTACATTATTACAGCAAATCCTCGAATCATGGTGGAACCATTCGTCAAGACATTTTTAGGAGCTGATAAGGTTATTGGAACAGAGCTGGAAGTGACAAAATCCGGTAGGGCAACTGGTTTTACCATTAAACCAGGAGTTCTCGTTGGAGAACACAAAAGGGCTGCCATCTTAAAGGAGTTTGGCACAAATTTGCCAGATTTGGGCCTCGGAGACAGACAAACTGACCATGATTTCATGTCATTATGCAAGGTTCAGTCTCACTAACTAACCCAGATTCCTTTCTCTTTTCTTCTTCCAAAATTTCCTTTTTTAACTGTCATAATTGAACTTTATAACTTGCTTCCTAAAACGGATTCTTGAAACACAAGATTAACTTTGTCTTTGCAATAGGCTTGGTGAGAGTTTTTATGATATCCATAATGTTTTGTCTGATGTCTCCTCTGTCTCTCCCCGCCTTTGGAGTGCTGCTGCCTTTTTGTAGTTACAAATTTTAATTTCCAACGGTCCGCAGCTTCCGTACTGGTAATTTTGACGTTTACATTTTACCCAACAGCTACTAATCCTAAACTCCTTTTTTTCCCTCTAGCTTTTTCTTGATATGTCTTTTAATTTTGTTACACTGGTCGCTCGTGAAAACATTATCAAGTACAAGCTGCAATTTATTTTACATTTTCAGGCCATTTCCACTCAACACAACTTTTTGGTGCCTTACCCACTCTTTGTTCCAGCAGCACCATCCCCGTGATGTTCAATGTAGTCTTTCAATTTATTTATTTCTCATAAATTTGGTATTGTTGCCCACATGGAGCCTACTACAATTTAAATGCCTTAATAACGACAAAGAAAAGTCCTTTTTTTTTTTTTGTCGAGGAACAAAGAAAAGTCTTACATGAACATAACATGTAGCCATGAATACACTAACTCTACTCATGAAGTTACTCTGTTTTTGTTATAAAACAAAAGAAATTACCGAAAACCTTGAAGATTAATTTTATTTATGAGAAGAGGGAGAGAGAGAGAGAGAGAGAGAGAGAGAGAGAGAGAGAGAGAGAGAAGGTACTAAACTAAGGAAATGGGATTATAAATTGCTTGGAATTCTTACAATGATTTTTTCCTTTTTTAATGCGCAGGAAGGATACATGGTGCCAAGAACCAAATGCGATCCATTACCAAGAAACAAGCTTCTAAGCCCTATCATATTTCATGAAGGACGCCTAGTCCAAAGACCTACCCCTTTGGCAGCCCTCTTGACCTTCCTATGGCTTCCTATTGGCTTCATCCTCTCCCTACTCAGGGTCTACACCAACATCCCTTTGCCAGAGCGAATTGCTCGATACAATTACAAGTTCCTAGGAATCAAACTGATTGTTAAGGGTAACCCTCCACCCGCACCTAAGAAAGGCCAAAGTGGAGTCCTCTTTGTTTGTAACCATAGAACACTCTTAGACCCAGTTGTTACAGCTGTTGCCTTAGGCAGAAAAATTAGTTGTGTTACTTATAGTATTAGCAAATTCACAGAAATTATTTCCCCCATTAGGGCTGTTGCATTATCAAGGGAAAGAGAGAAAGATGCAGCTAACATCAAGCGCCTTCTCGAAGAAGGTGACTTGGTAATATGTCCCGAAGGGACAACCTGCCGAGAACCGTTTCTCCTCAGATTCAGTGCACTTTTTGCTGAACTTACAGACAGAATTGTGCCGGTCGCAATTAACACAAAACAGACAGTTTTTCATGGAACAACAGTTCGGGGACACAAATTGTTGGATCCTTACTTCGTTTTCATGAATCCAATGCCAACTTATGAGATCACCTTCTTGAACCAGCTGCCAACAGAGCTCACTTGCAAAGGTGGAAAATCAGCCATTGAGGTTGCAAACTACATACAAAGGGTGATGGCTGGGACATTGGGATTCGAGTGCACTAACTTGACTAGGAAGGACAAGTATGCTATGCTTGCAGGAACAGATGGTCGTGTTCCATCCAAGAAGGAAAAGGAAAAGGCCCAAGAAAAAATGGCTCAGAATTCAGAAGCAAATTAATTTGTGTCAATTTGTCTATTGTTTTTCATCATGTTAAAACTTTGTCTTAACAAATAAAAATTGATTATAATATTAACTATAAAAATAACTATGTATATTTTTGCTACTATTTTGATACATACAAATCTTTAATGTGTTAGGGCCAATGTCCAACGACACTGGTTTTCTGCTGACGATGGTGGTGCCTTGCCATATGATGAATTGATGATAGGGATGTGACTGCCTTGCCTTTGCTTTGTGGCCCCAAGGGTTGGTTTCATAAGATGTGGACGATGGACTACGGAGATTGGTTCAGACTTGAGAGTGAGTAATGCAGCATTGATTTGAGACGTATGATTTGTATTGTTGTTGTTTTAGTTTCAAGACAAATCTCAAACAAGGGAAATTGAATCATAGTTTCAAATTAATCGGTATAATCAGCAAGCTAAATATGAATATTTATGAAATTAATCTCTCTTCAATTTCTTTACTTTTCTCTCTTTGATAATTAAAGAAAGTTAAAGGTAATCAAAGGATGGCTGCTGGCTTTCTAGTTAGTTAGTGATTTGATATAATTCAATGCATTTGTGTCAATGGAATTTATTAAGCATTTGTATTTGCCTGCTTAGGTGAAATGTACTACAATCGTCTCTTTTCCATTTTAATGGACCAACCGCTATTCAAGATGATAGATAATAATAAGACCTGCTTTTCACCTTTCTCTTCCTTTTCAGTAGGTCTCAGATGCTTAAATAACAACCTAGTTTCCATAAGAAATTTTCTGACAACACTTAGATGAAATTGCAGGATATGCAGCTGACTAGATGTCCAGTCTTTTTTTTTTTTTTGGACCTATAGTAGAGAGCCATAGACCAAACTAGATCATTAATGTCTCAAAAATGAGCTCACAATTTACAGAGTTTAGTTGGTATATTCCATCTGATCAATATCAAAACTGTTGGCAAATTTTGGAAATCTTCCCATTTTTTCTTAGTATCTCTCATCGAATTTAAGCAAATGAGCAATATGGTCACTACCAATGAATTCTAGGAGCTGGCTGATACAGTGGACAAGGTTACAAGCATCCAGATTTGGCTTACTCCAGAGCTGTAACGAACAATAAACAAGTTATATGAAGCAATAAAAGGTAAGAAATAAGTATTAGAAAAATCAATGGACTGCTTTGGATTTGAGTGGTCCATCCTGGCAAAGGGGACCAATCCCCATCTTCCTCCCTTGATTAGAACCAGCTGGATTGCCTACACTCTGCCTCATAAATCAACGTAGACTTGTGGGTGTTTTCAGTTTATTTATTCACTAACAATGAACGTGGCCATGACAAAAGGGAATGGAACTTGCTATACTACTCTGCAATTGCTCCAAATCTGGCACTGTTATGTTAGGCACACTGTCAGCCTACCCCACAACTGCAGCAGCTCTTAAATTCAATCTGTTTAATGCAAGGACTTGACATTTATTATATTTGCTATATCAGTAAAGCTCTGATTTGTTACTGAGAAGTATATAGTTTCCAGTTTGCAGATATACTGCCAAACTCCAAGAGAAAGATTTGGTTTTAATCCATTTCTTACACCCTTTTCAGAATTAAATCAATTGTCTTTTATACTTGTAATAGATCTTCTTTCATTTCATAAACTTTACCACCCACATTTGCCACATTAGCTGAGCTCAGTTCACATAATTTTTCTACTTCATTAATGAATATTACACATATATGATATGCCAAGGGTGTCGTTTTGAACTTCCGAGTTCCACAACTTGGCAAAAAAAAAAAGAGTTCCATATTCCAAGCTCCAAATCCAAGTACTTCACCATTAGGCTACGGACAAGTTGGGATCTTTGGACCCTCACCATGAAAGCTTATGGGTCAGTTGCCAGCGTGAGACACCTAGAAGTGAACTGGATTCATCCAATTAAAGAAAAAAAAGAGTGAAGTAAAAATACATAAATATTGAGGCCATTGTATTTGTGGTAAGAGAATGAGGATTGAGGGGGGACCGTAAATGTTTATATTCTCTTTTTATATTCTTGTCACTGGAAGAGTTCCAGGAGCAATTAAGGCATATTCACTCTGACAGATGCAGCCCATTCAGAGTCTAGAGACATGTTAATGGTATGTTATGCTATGCTATTTTGATACTGGTTCGACCTACCATCCTCTGTTTCAGGTGGTTGGACTTTGGAGCTACTTGGGTCACAAGCCCGCGTCACTGAGCTTGGTAATCGAATTTGTATGTAGGCTCAACTCCATATATACAAAAGGGCAAATAGCATCCGTAGTTTTCAAAATTTAGATTGCATATGAACAAATTTCAAAATAGAACTTTTTGGTTTTTATTTGTTAAGTATCATATTGAATTGGTTCTTCTATTTAATCATTAACTCTAACTTTAAGTGTTTTATGTGATTTTAACTAGAAGAAAATATTGATGTGACATTTGAAAAGAAAAAATATTTACTTTTTTGTTTATTATTTTTAAAAATAAAAAAATAACAAAAACAATTGTTTTTTAACATCATATAAATTTCTAATATATTTACAAATATTATAATTCAAATAAATAAGTTTTAAATTTACTATTTTTTAAGAAGTTTTTTATTTTTCAAAATATAATATATATTTTAATATTGTTATCAAATATTATTATTTAAAATAAACAAATTTCGAAATTTTCTTTTTGAATGAGTTTTTTTTTATGTATATATAATACAGTTTAATATATTTTATCAAAATTTATAGTTTAAATAAATAAATTCTAAAATTTTCTAATTTTAAGAAGTTTCTTTTTTCATTTTGTAGATATAATATATTTGTATATTTTATCTAGTTGTATAATTGTAAATAAATAATTTTCAAAAAATTATTTCTAAATGGTTTTTTAATTTTTTAAATATAATATATCTTTAATATATTTTATCAAATTTTATAGTTTAAAATAAATAAATTTCATATTTTAATAAGTTTTTGTTTTTTTTTTTATTTTTAAACATAATTAATAATTATATTTTATCTAGTTTTATAATTTAAAATAAATAAAATTTAAAGCTTAAAAAACTAGATAATATATTATAAATATAAAATAAATAAAATTTAGTATTTTCTAATTTTAAAGTTTTATTTTTTTTATTTTTATATATAATATAAATTTTTAAAATTAAACTTAAATACAAAAATACAAATAATTTCAACATTTACATGTAGGCCATCTGTGCTTATACATAATATCAACTAATATTTAAGGTAAGATTTTTAAAAAAATTAATAGAAGGACTATTTAAATATAACGTTGAAAGTTTAGAGATCAACAAGTGATATTTGAAAGTATAAGGATTAAATCGACATGTGGTTCAAAGTTTAAAAGACTATGGCTATTATTTACTTTAAAATATATATATATATATATACCGAAATAGAACCAATGTATCATTGGCATGTATGAGGCTAAAATATGTAGCAATATAGCTTTAAATACGGCAACTTAATCTCCCGAAATTTTTTTAATGAAATTGGTACAAGATATATTTATATAATGGAACTAAAAATTTCAAATATTAAAATTTTAATCAATAGACAACTTTTATATAGTGTCGTTGACATATACATTACAAAAACTTATTGTTGATATTAGCTTCATTCTTATCAATTGCAATATATATATATATATATATATATATATATGACTAGGAATCTAGGATTGTAGCGTCTTGTTTGATGGATTCTTGCAATTCCTTAATGAATAACAGTGTCTGCCTTTCAGCTTCAGTCTTTTATTATCCTTGTTTTTATCATTCGTGTCAACCTTCTTTAGATGAAAAAATAAAACGTAAAAGCAAAAAAAAAAAGCATAAGGAATAAGAAAAAGTGAATGGATGTGGGTTACAAAGCAATAGGGTATTCCTAAGAAAACGGACCATTCCCCTAGCTTCTCTGATTTCCAGGTCCAGCTAGCATTCCGGAGGGAATCAATTTTCCTGCTAAAAAGCATAGTATCTTACCGATGAAAAAGAAGTAGATGAATTTTTTTAAATGAAATTTGTAAATTTTTTTTATTAAAAACATTAAATTAAATAAAAGTTAAAATTAAAAATTAAAATTTATGAATTGAAAGGTCTGTTACGTAGAAAATGTGTAAATCTAAAAAATTTTTTAAAAAATTTATATATTTTTTTAGATGAATATTTTTAATAAAATTATTAACA
This sequence comes from Durio zibethinus, assembly GCF_047325235.1. Lineage (NCBI taxonomy): Eukaryota > Viridiplantae > Streptophyta > Magnoliopsida > Malvales > Malvaceae > Durio > Durio zibethinus. The sequence continues at coordinate 8,859,492 of NC_143162.1, read as the reverse complement.
AAATTTTTATCTTATCCAATTTGAATTATAAATAAAATTTTTAATAATTTATTTTATATATTATTAATTTTTACATTAAATTTTATCAAACTAAATTTTTTTATTAAAATTTTTATTAAATCAATTAAAAAATATTTTTCTCAATCTTCATCTAAGAACCTTAATTTAAGTTTTGTCCTTACCAGCGTACCTTGCGTCGTTAGTATCGTCAGGTGTTTCTAAGAACTGCTGATTGAGACTAAAACACGGTTTTCGCTTTCTTTTACCCTTTTTTTTTCTTTTTCTTTTTTTTCTTTTTTTTGTGTGGGAGGATAGGAGTAGAGTTTTACAGCGATCTGGTCTATATAAGCAGTACTTCACTGCTGGTGTTACCGGATAAGTGAGACCAGAAATGGTATCTGCTATCTGGCGAATAATTGGTAATAACTAGCCTTTGTTTCTTTATTCCTTCCCCTCTCAGCCTTAATTTGATTGCTGATGAATAAGATTATTGCTTTATTTTTGCATGGAACATGTTATAAACACAGACTGTTTCATCGGCCTATCTCTTTTAGTTACTTTTAAGTCTTATCTGTGTCTCTTAACATTTTTATCTTCCATGTTTGCCAACTTGCACGAAACTGTTATCGGTACTGCTGCTGATTGTTAAATCTTGTCTCCTCCAATGCATGGTAGGTCTTAACTGGGCGGATTTGTTTAATGCCTATGTCGTATGGCTGATGACGCCATACCTCACTGATGTATGGAAGCTTAATTTCACGCCTGCCGCTGCCATTGTCAATCTTTGGCGGGGTCTGATGGCTACGCTGCCATTTTGCATGTTATTTCTTGCTGATACTGTGATGGGCAAGTTTTGGATGCTCTCGATGTCCAGTCTAGCCTGTAGTGCAGTAAGATTCTTCTCAACACAAAGGTTTATATTTGAATATGAACACTTAATTTTATATCCTATTCATTTTCCCTTCTCTGCAAAAAGTCACATTTTCATATATAGGAGGAGGACTACATGTAAGTCTTCTCTTCAAATCAAATCAATGCATCCCCTAATTTTGTCTTTAATTGGTATTGCCTCTCTTATAATAATTTATGGCGTACAGGGGATGGGGCTATTGTCAATGTCAATACCATCAGTTTTTGCAAAGGAAACAGGCGGCACGTGTACTTCATACGAGCCCACCTGTATCAGCGACGAAAAGAGAATTCTCTTCTTCACAGCATTCCCTCTAGTAGCTTTTGGAATATCAGGTCTAAGATCCTCCCTAGTCCCATTCTTGAAAAAACATGATAAAGAAATGGAGGGAGAAGATAAAGAAATCAGTGGTGGAGAGGCTATAGGCCTGTGTTTTGGACTCTTTGCTGTGAGCTTAATTCCCTCAGCTGCATTTTTATCATTGAGCTATATAAATCCATGGACTATTAAATTTGGGCTACCGGTAATATGCACAACTGCAGCGACCTTGGTGTTTTTAACTGGTTCGTGTCACTATAACCGTGAACCCCCAAAAGGGAGCCCATTACCACAGTGTTCAGGGTCATTCATGCGGCTGCTTCCAAAATGTGCACTCGTACCCCAAAGGATGCTTGTCGGCCTTATGAGAAACCTGCTGCTAAAGCTGATGATGATATCCTTTTTCTGGATCACACCGATGATCTCAGGTTTTAGCTCTCTCTCTCTCTCTCTTAGATTTTCAGTTAATTAATAGCTAGTAATATATTTTTAGCAAAACTATAGTTTGTTGAATCTCATAATATTTGGTGCAGTTTTCTGGATAAAGCTGCCATTATATTGCCAAATCAACCTCTAGAGCAACAAAAAAACAACCGATGGAGACTTTGTAGAGTAACTGAAGTTGAAGAAACGAAGATTGTCATTCGCTTAATTCCTATGTGTTTGTGTTTCATTGTCTGCGGGCTTGCATCCTCTATTGGCCACATTCTCAAGCGAACCACTTGAATCGCAAGAAATACCCTCTTCTAGCGCTTCCCTACATTTGTGAGGTTTGGAAGTCAAACTACAGTAGTTTCTACTTAAATTGTGGAGGCAAACCAAGCAAGTATCGTCCCCCAATTGGCATTGCGGTTTCCATGGTTTTTGCCATCCTTTGTTGTATAACTGCTGCAAAAGTTGAGGTTCGGAGATTAGATGTGGTTAAGAGCCATGGTTTACTCGACAAGCCTGATGACGAAATTCCCATTAATTTTTTCTGGCTGTTGCCACAGTTTGCGTTACTTGGGGCCCTGGATGGAATTTTCGAACAAAGTGTTGTCGGTTTCTTTACAAACCAGGTTCCTCCCTCCATGACTCCATACATGAATTGGTTGAGTGAGGGCATTCGTGGAGTAGGGATAATGAGCAGTGTCATTTCGGTGTTTGTGGTGGGAAAGATAAGTGAAAAGGGGGGGACGAAACCAAGTTGGTTCAAGGACACCCTGAACAAGAGTCGCTTAGACAATTATTACTGGACATTGGCTTTCATGGTTTTAGTTAACCTTGTTTTCTACAGTTTGGTGGCATTTCGTTTCAAGTACAGGGATTCATTAGAGTCAGCAAATAAAAGTGAATCCCCAGACTTTAGTGAAACATTACAAGAACTTGCCTTTCAAGATCCAGAAAATCTCCTTGATTAAGATGTGTAAGGATAAGATTAGTTATATGTAACATCAGAAATAATTAAGGATCATTCTTATAATTCTATGTAGCAAACATAAAATTTTAGCTCATCATTTAAAATTGTTGTTAATTTGAACCTGATTTCTATTCTTACTTCTTTAATGTTTAATTTGTAACTCTTTCTCTTAAATATGTTAATCTTACTCAACCCAACAGGAATAGGGAAGAAATAGGTATTAAAATTTGAAAATGGAGACAAAGATGCGTCTGGTTTTAAAATTTTTTTAATGAGTATGGATACAAAGATGGATAATGTTACACTTGTCTCGTATTTGTACTTTATTTATTTAATAAATTAATTTTTATTTAATAATATAAATTTTATTTAGATTAATTAAAACTAATATTTTTATATTTAAAATATATATTTATAAAAAGATTATTTAAATATGTAAGATAAAAATAAAAAATAAATTTTTTTATTTTTTTAAAAAATTATAAATATAGAGATTATTCATACTCATTAAATATCGATAAGAATAAAAATTAAAATAAATTTAAAATACCTATTAAATATAAATACCAAGATGTATACAATATAAAAAATTAAAAATATATAAAAGTGAAAATATTTTACTTGCCTCATATTTTTTTTATTGACATCTCTATTTTTTGTGCTAAACTCGTAACCTATGTATGTATTAACTAATTTTTTTTCTAATATGATAAGAGGTATGTCAAGCTTTGTCTAAATTTAATCTTTCCTCAAATGATTTTAAAACGCATTCTCTCGCACTAACTTGATGATCATGAATTTTAATTACTAAAACTTTTTTAGTTTGATGTAAGAAATATTAAAATGGCAAATTAAATCAAAATCAATCATGATGATGAACATTAACTCTAATTTACTTGTATGGATAAAATGTAAAAATGTGTTATAATGGATTAAAGCAAATAAATTACAAATGATTAATATGTAATCCTATTCAAATGAATTTGATTCACATAAATATAATCTCATATACTTTTTTATTTTTAATTCTTTAAAAGTTTTATTGATTTTTTTTAATACAAAAACTTGTTTGCTTTTTGCTATTGCAAACAAAATGTATTATAAATTAAAGTAACAATCACGCTAAATGTAAAAGATATAAATATTTGTGAAGTAGGAAAAAGATACATATTTATTTTTTATTAGAATTGATAATTTGTATTTTTATGTTATATTATATATTAAATGCGTATAAAATATAAAATAATCGTATTATAATTTATACTAATAAATCAAACACAAAACACATTTTTTTTATATTCACCTAACTTATAAATGATTTTTATTTAAAATTTAAATGGTATTACTTTAATTTTTTTATATCATTTTCGTGCTTTAAATTGTAAGTTATATTTTCTACACAATATATTAAGTGTGTGTTTAGCATACCAAAGTATGATATGATAAGATGATATTATGAATAGAATTAAATTAAATAATGTAACTTTATCTTATATTTGATGTATGTAAGAATTAGGACAAAATAATTTTATTTATTAATAGAAAATATCTTTTCTCAAAATTTGTATAATTTAAATTATTAATATAATTTTTAAGGATATAAGATAACAAGTAAATTTTATCCCATAAATTAAAATAATCATCTCCGTTTTGAGAAGATTGAATAATTTATACAAAAAAATGATTAATCCTTTTTATAATTTTTTTTAGATATAAATTAAATATATCATTATATCATAACCATCATCTTAGATATTAAGGATATATTTGGTACACAAGATTATAATAAGATAAAATAAAATAATATTATAAATAAAATTCAATTAAATAATATCATCATATTTTGTGTTCGATGTGTATAAAAAATATGATATAATAATTTATTTCTTAGTCAAAATTATCTTTCTTCAAAATTTATATATGATATGTATGTTCAATATTATGGATTAAAAATAATCATTTTCATTTTAGAAGGATCAAATTATCCTATACGAAAAAAATAATTAACTTTTTTTGTAATTCTATCAATTTTTTTAAATATAAATCAAGCATAATATAAGATAATTATTATTTTATATATTTTATCCATAAATCTATACATCAAACAAATAAAAAGAATTATTTTTAATTCATGTATTGAACTTACGTATCTATTATATTATTAAAAATTATATTAATTATTTAAATTATTCAAACTTTAAAGAAAGATAATTTTAATCATTATATAAATTATCATATTTTAATTTTTACACATATTAAATATAAAATATAATGATATTATTTAATTTAATTTTATTTATAATATTATTTTATTTTATTATATTATAATTTTGTGTACCATATTTTAAATAATTTAATAATAATATATGTAACAAAATTCTACATGATAATCACGAAGAAAAAGAGCACTTTGGTACAATACATTCGTTTCCCGTGCGGCAAGAAAAACTCATCACTGGAGAGGAAACGTAACAAAAGCAAGAAGAAAAGGCTGACGCTTTCGCAGAGAGAAATCAAAGAACCAAGAAAAAAAAATGGATGTGATAAAAACACAGCAAATATCGTCTCGACCGATAGAGAAGGTGATAGTCCACCCTTTGGTTCTCCTCAGCATCGTCGACAACTACAATCGCGTCGCTAAAGACACGCGCAAGCGCGTTGTCGGAGTCCTTCTTGGCACTTCCTTCAAAGGCAACGTTGACGTCACCAACAGCTACGCAGGTTTCCCCCTTTATTATTTTTTTTTCCTCTTTGATTTCTCAGAATTTCATTCTAGATCTGATTTGTTTTGATTGCTGTAATAAATGCTGTTTAGGGAAATCTTTTGTTCTTATATTTTGCACGATTGCTGATTGCTTTGACGTTTGAGTTGAATTATAGTTGTTAATTTTAGGTTATTGAGAGTGAATTTTGCGTTTTAGGGTTTTGTAGCTCAGAATGTCCAGTTTGAATTGAAGGCAATTTGTTAGGTTCCTTTACATAAAGTTTCCTCTTTTTGCTTGAATTTATGGAACTGAAGCCAAAGATGGCATGTTGTTGAAGATGGTGTAATTAAAGAAGTATTTGATGATATGCCTTGACCATCCTCATGTGTCTGTAGTTTAGTTTTCTTATTATTGAGCTTGTTTTAACACTTGATTCTCTATTATTATTTTTATCATGCATAAACGGTAGAATGTTGAATTTTCAGTCCCTTTTGAGGAAGATGAGAAGGACCCCAGTATATGGTTCCTTGACCACAACTACCATGAATCAATGTTTTCGATGTTCAAGAGGATTAATGGTAATTATTTTCTCAACTTAGAGTCAACAATGCTGCTACTTTTAATTTATTTATTCTCTCTCCTTTCTTGTTTTGGCTGTGAGGAAGTGATATTCTTTATCTCTGGATATATTGTGATAATTGTTGTAGCCAAGGAACATGTTGTTGGTTGGTATAGTACTGGCCCAAAATTACGGGAGAATGATCTAGACATTCACAGATTATTCCACAAGTAAGATTCTATTAATTGTTATACTGTTTTTAACTTCATTTTGGAGTCCATTCTCTTAATCAAGTATTTTTGGTGTTGCAGTTATGTCCCAAATCCTGTCTTGGTCATCATTGACGTCCAACCTAAGGAGCTGGGGATACCCTCCAAGGCCTACTATGATGTTGAAGAGGTTAAGGAGGTAAGAACAATTTTTGGATGCATCATTTTTTATTTTGTGGGACGGAGAGAAGGGGCTTAACTGTTTAGGCAGACAGGCAGTCCTTTGGATGTTAAGTGGGGCTATAACTAGCAATAATCTTTTTGATGAAGGTTCTGCCTTTTTTTCTTACTTGGTGAGCATTTGAACTAATATGCCTGTAATGTTGCAGAATGCTACGCAAAAGAGCCAAAAGGTTTTTGTTCATGTTCCTTCAGAAATTGCTGCACATGAAGTTGAGGAGATTGGTATGTCTTTAGATGAAAATTTGTTATCTTCTCAGAAAGTTACCCTTTGGGTTAAGATGCAAGTTGATTGGATTTTCGGGCCATTAATTTTGTTACCAATATAACTCCTTTTTCACCACAAACAGGAGTGGAACACTTGCTAAGGGATGTAAAGGACACAACCATTAGCACACTTGCAACTGAGGTTTCTTTCTTTCTTCTTTATTTATTTATTTATTTATTTTTCAGTTGTAGTTAATATTAAAACTTTTACTTTCGTGGAAAGTTGAAGCTTTATTTGAAAAATAACAAAGGGAGTATGTATATATATACCTTGGTCTTATTCACAGGTAACTGGAAAACTCACAGCTTTGAAGGGTTTGGATGCAAGGTTACGAGAGATACGTTCTTACCTTGATCTTGTTATTGATGAGAAGCTTCCGCTGAATCATGAAATACTGTACCATTTACAGGTAAACTAATTTGAGTGAAAGCTGAAAGTGAAATTAAAAAACATTTGCAGTTATGAACTTTAAGTCTTTAATACTTGATTGCATAAATTTCCCTTGGACTTACCTACATGATTATATCCCAAATATAGACAAGAGTATATAATTTTGAACCTATATGGGTTGTTTAATACCTGCCTTACCTGTGTTCTACCATGTTTAAACTGCAGGATGTGTTCAACTTGCTGCCAAACCTAAACGTAAATGAATTAATCAAGGCTTTTGCGGGTATTACAAAATTGACCACAAATATCTCAAAAATTTCTGAAAATGCTCATGTTCTTTCAGATTAGAGAGGGGTATGTTTTAACTTTTGAAGTTCATTGATCCACATTCTCTGCATGTTGTGCAGTAAAAACAAATGATATGATGTTGGTTATATATCTGTCATCTCTCATCCGAAGTGTCATTGCACTCCATAACTTGATCAATAACAAGGTGAGAAACTCACTCATGATTTCCCTGTTATATTTAAACCATGCTGAAGCTTGTAGATTGAGTTTTGACTGGCAAATTTGGTTTTCAGATGCTAAACAAAGAACATGAGAAAGCTGAGGATGCAAAGCCGGCAACTGTCCCTGCTGCCAGTTGAAACTGAATATCATCTGTATTACATGGAGTTCTAATCATGACAAAAACTTGAGCATAGGGTGCTATTACCTTTCATAGGATCCTCATTCTTGAGATTTTGTGTTCTTCATAGCCCAATCAGAGTGTCACCGGCCTTCAAAATTGAGATTTTTGGATCTCTTTGTTTTTCAGACAACTATAGATTGTAGAAATGAAGTGCATTCCATTAGCGTTACAATTATGTTGAATCAATCATTTGAGTGTTAGATACTGCTTATGCAACTATATATATATATATATATTGTTTTGGTTGTGGTATGATTTGGAAAGTCTTTATTTGCATTCTTCTTTATGGTATTGGTGAAATAGAACCTCTAATACATGGCATTCAAGAATTTAGATCGAAATTGTAACTTCCTCAGATTCTACGTGAATCTTGCTATAAATGTTGGAGTTTTAACAGAGCAACTGAGGGAGGTTCGGTGTCCTTAGATGTTTCTGATGCAACATAAATTTGGGTTCTAGCTGATTGAACGTAACACACGTTAACAAACAACTGGTAATCTGAAAAAAACCCAACTGGAACAGTAAATGAAACGGCTTTGACCTTCTGAAAATAATTCTAATTGAACATCCCCAATGTCGTCTTGTTTTTTGTCGGCCCAGTTACTTTCTTCTAGATACGAAGTTTTGAGTTTTTAACTTTTAACATAGTCTCCATTTTACTTCTTGGCTATCGAACAAGCCCTTTCCCTGCTCCGGAGTTTTAGAAAGTCCCCTCCCCACCGCCCTCCTCCGTGCCCTTCAATGTTCTGCTCCGAGCCAACTTTTATGAAGTTTTTCTCTGGAATTTTGTCGGTAGAAAAATATAAAAGCGGTAAACCATTGAAATCATGGGTAAAGTTTCCAGGGATAAAGAGGGTGAGTTTTTTTTTTCTTAATTTCTTTATTGGGATATTTGGTGATTTAGCAGCCTATATCAAAGTTAAGCTATTTGATATTCAGGATATTTGCTATCGGAAAGCAAAAGAAGAAGGTTGGCGTGCCCGAAGTGTCTTTAAGCTTCTTCAGATAGACGAAGAATTCAACATTTTGGTAGGTTAAATTTCCAAATATGTACCGGGTAATAGTATATTTTAAATGCCTTTAAATGATCGTTTTCACTGGTTTGATTATGATTTGATTCATAGGAGTAAAGCGCGTGGTAGATTTATGTGCCGCCCCAGGTAGCTGGAGTCAGGTTTGTACTAATTTAATAATACAGAATAGCCCAATTAGCCACCTTTAACTAATTTTTCCTTATTAACTAGCTTGCTAGTAATGCGACAGGTTTTGAGTTGCAAATTGTATCTTCCTGCTAAGCAGTCGCCTGCTTCAAAGTAAGTTTCTTTCTGCTTTCTTGTTGGTTTTTATTTGCCTTCAAAAGTTTATTTCTTTATCTAATGGGGCATGCCAATGCATATGTCACACCCTGCGTGAGCGACCGACGCCCGTGACACATCCACCTTGAAGTCTGGTCTTCGGGCACTGCCTGCTCGTTCTTTCTCAATCAGAAAATTTAATTTGCTACTGACATTTTCGTTTGCTTTTATCAGTGTTATCTGTAAAAATGTGAAACTTTTTCAAACATGAGGCCCATGATCTTTATGCATACTAATACTACCTTCTGTTGTGACCATAGATTACTTCATCATAACTTGTAGGGATGGTGATCTTCCTCTTATTGCAGCCAATGGCTCCAATTGAAGGTGTAATCCAAGTGCAGGGTGATATAACTAATGCCTGAACGGCTGAAGTGGTGAGGATGCTTTTTTTTTTTTTTTTTCACTTGAATAAATTCTTTGTAACGTGTCTTTCAGTTTATGAGAATTTGAAAATTTCCTTTCTTTTATCTTTTTTGGATGGTAGCACGTTAGGAGATTGCCTGAATGCCAAAAGCACTGGGACAGAGAGCCAATTATTATAGGCAAGATAATGTCAACCTTGATCCACTTGCATAATCTATGATGGCTTAATACTCATTGTGTTTGTGCTTATCACCATGAGGGAGTTAGAAAATATGGATGGTGCATATGTATGATTTACTTGTTTAGAGCTAAGGTTTAATTTGCTTGACCTTATGTTTTTGGTTGAATGCGTATATATATATGCTGTCATTTGTTATTTATTTGCGTCATTTGCAGGTAATTAGACATTTTGATGGCTGTAAGGCTGACCTTGTTGTGAGCGACGGTGCTCTTGATGGTAAAAAACAATATCTGTGGTTTTTAACTTCTCAGCCTATGGTTTATAGTGTTGGGCTAAAAGCTTCCAATCCAATCACATTAGCGGAAGCGAAATCAAACAATAAATCAAACACACAAGAGACAATAATTTAACGTGGTTCGGTCCAACTGACCTACATCCACGGATGAGAAAAAAGATCCACTAGTTGTAGAGAATTACAAACATACATCAAATCATCAACTTCACTCAACAATCAATACTCATAAGACACTCTCAATCTCCTCTAGTCTTATGAAGTATTCTCAACCCAAACAAACACAAACCCAAACCCTTGTGCACTCTTTCAACACAATCAAACACATACCCATATGTTCTCATACATCATACCTATGTGGACTCTATCAGTCTTCTCTAGTCCACTCACAAACAAACATACATACCCATAAGACGTAGAGCCCTAATACTCTTATGGGGTGTCTATCCCACAAAACCCTACAACTCTCTTACATCTTTTTCTCATACCTAACCCTGTAGAGACTTCACCTATTTATAACCATACAAACTTGCCCATTAAGAATCCCTCTTCTCTTAGAATTCTTCTCCTGTAAGTCAAACTTGTCTATTAAGAATCTCTTTTCTTTTAGAATTCTTCTCTTGCAAGTCAAACTTACCTATTAAGAATCCTCTTTCTCTTGGAATTCTTCTTTTGCAAGTTTTCTTGTCCATCAAGCAATATCTGACAAATCTCAAACAAATCTCAAACAAATCTTTTATGGGATTTGAGTCAATATTCCCAACAATCTTCACCTTGACTCAAATTTCATCAATCATCTATCTTCATGCTAGACATGCTTGGCTCTACCTGCACTGAAAGTCTCACAATCATCTTCTCTTCTCTTGTGTCTTCACGCTTCATAGAAACCAATCCTCAAAACTTGAACTCGAACTCTTCTCTTGAATCGAGCTCCTCTAAGCTTACTTCTTCTCATATCTCAAACCAAGCTCTTCCCATATCTCGAATTGTCAACTTTTCCCATGTCTCGAACCATCAACTCTTCCCACATCTCAAACATTTGACTCTTTTCACGTTTCGAACTTTCAGCTCTGATAACACTTGTTAGGGAACACCACAGCTCTGATACCATTTGTTGGGCTAAAAGCCCCTAATCCAATCACACCAGCGGAAGCGAAATCAAACAATAAATCAAACACACAAGAGAATAATTTAACGTGGTTCGGTCCAACTGACCTACATCCACGGATGAGAAAAAAGATCCACTAGTTGTAGAGAATTACAAACATACATCAAATCATCAACTTCACTCAACAATCAATACTCATAAGACACTCTCAATTTCCTCTAGTCCTATGAAGTATTCTCAACCTAAACAAACACAAACCCAAACCCTTGTGCACCCTTTCAACACAACCAAACACATACCCATATGTTCCCATACATCATACCTATGTGGACCCTCTCCTATGTGGACCCTCTCAGTCTCTTCTAGTCCACTCACAAACAAATATACACACCCATAAGACGTAGAGCCCTAATACTCCTATGGGGTTTCTATCCTACAAAATCCTACAACTCCCTTACATCTTTTTCTCATACCTAACCCTGTAGAGACTTCACCTATTTATAACCATACAAACTTGCCTATTAAGAATCCCTCTCCTCTTAGAATTCTTCTCCTGTAAGTCAAACTTGTCTATTAAGAATCCCTTTTCTTTTAGAATTCTTCTCTTGCAAGTCAAACTTACCTATTAAGAATCCTCTTTCTCTTGAAATTCTTCTTTTGCAAGTTTTCTTGTCCATCAAGTAATATCTGACAAATCTCAAATAAATCTTTTATGGGATTTGAGTCAATATTCCCAACATATAGCATTGTAGTTGTTTCTTTTTTGCCCCCTTAATCTTCTAAAGTTTGCTTTATTGCCTCTGCATTTGCAGTTACTGGTCTTCATGACATGGATGAATCTGTTCAGTCCCAACTCATACTCGCTGTAAGTGTTCTAATTCGTCTAATATTAGCCTGCTTCTAGAACGAGAAACTCAGATTTGTGAATAACTTTGATGCACATGGATGTGAATTGTGATAACGCCTTCATCATAGATAGTCCTTCCCACAAGATCCTGCCATTAATTAAACTTGAATATCATGATTCTACCATATTTTACATCTTATTTTTTCTTTCTTTTTCCCCAAATTTGCTGATTTAGTTTTCGTGATTTTGCATATTCATGCAAGGTTTAACTATTGTTACCCATGTACATAAACAAGGTGGAAAATTTGTTGCAAAAATATTTCATGGAAAAGATACAAGTCTTCTGTATTGCCAGCTAAATTAATAAAACCTCTCAACTTTAGTATCTAAGCTTGTTAATATAATTATAAAGCTTATTACAGTACCCAACTCCTTAAATGGATAAATTCCCTTTCCTTTTACATTTACTTTTTCCTTCTTTCCTGCAGCTGAAATTATTTTACCCAATAGTGACTTTTTCAAAACCAAAAAGCAGCAGAAACTCCAGCATAGATAAGAGTCACGTATGTACTTGTTACTTACGTGTACTTGTCCTTGGCTGCTCACTTGGTTTATCCTTTATTTTTTTTTTCCCTTTGAATATAAATTTTTTTTTGGCTCACATTTTTTAAGTTTTCTGTAATAGCCGCATTACTTTTTCTCCTTTCAGTGAACCTAAGACATTGGCTCATTCATTGCAACAGGGAATAGTCTATACCTGAGACATTGGCTCATTCATTGCGACAGAAACCCGTGGAATAGTCTATATTGCCTTGTATAAACAGGGAAATTTATACTATTACATGAAATGTCCAGTTCTTACCCTCCTTCCTTTCCACTCTTTGGATTTATTGTTTGACAACAATTTCTAAACAAATTGACAATATGTAGAAAGTAGTTTTGCTTTGTTTGTCGTAGTGTGTGGCTAATACTTGTCTTATTCTTATACAGAGGCATTCGCAGTTTGTGAAAATTATTTACCTCCTGAAGGATTCAATCCAAAAGACTTGCATCACCTCCTGGAAATGGTGGGCAGTCCCTCTGGTGGAGATGATCTAGGTAAGTGGACATCATAGTTACAAAGAATCCTGTTTCCTACTTGTATGAAATCTATACTAGTTGTTAAGATTTTTGTATACTTGGATAAATTCTCTTAGATTTTTGTATACTTGGATAAATTCTCTTTCTTTAATAAAAGATACATATTGTTTCTTAATTCCTTTGTTTGAATGGCTGATTGTGGTAGTGAATGGTTGGAAGGGCCGACTAAGGTTTATATCCCATTTTTAGCTTGCGGAGACCTAAGTGGATATGACTCTGACCGTTCATATCCTCTGCCGAAAATTGCTGACGGAACTTTCCAGAGAGCTCTTGAAATGAAGAAAGCTTCCAGTCATGGTATCCGAGACCTTGAAAAGCTTTCTTTGGATTCTTGATTTCACTGCTACTTGCCTTAAACGGATGGACATATTAAGAAATTGACAAATCCACTTCAATATCCAGTTATTAATGGAGAGAAAATGATTACTGTTCTTGTTTCATACTATGTATTCTTTCTCTATATTTCCAAGAAAAGAAAGTGGAGTGCTCTCTCATGGTGTGGCCTGTCTGTCCCTCAAACTATCAATCATCTTAGTCCTTCCGCGGCATCTTGTTCCAAACAACCAGTACTTTTCTTTTTCATGGAAATTCGAATTATGATTCAAAGTTAAGATTTCTATTCAAAATTTAACTCTTTATCCATTGTGCTAAACTCATTTTATAATTAAATTGTTTGTTTTGTGAAATTTTAAATATCGAAAAGAAAAACAATTTTCATAAAAGTGTTGATTTCTGATGAGAGATGATTTTGCTGGCAAGATAATGTCAAATTTTTGCATTTGATTTTGAAAAAAATTGGATTACTTAATAAAATTTTTTACTATAATATCTTTTATTTTATATCAAATATATTGTTTTTGTTAAATATAAGGAAGTATTTGATCAATAAAATTTTAATTCAAATATAACTTTTTTATTAAAAATATAAAAAAAGAAAAAAATTACATTAATATAATAAAAACGTTGAATATAATGTTTTTTTTAAAAACAGAAACATAATATTTAATATTAATACGATGTTTTCATATTAAAAAATATCATATTTGGAAAAAAAAATTTACAAATATAAACGACGTAATCGAAAGCAAATATAATGACGATTTTTTCATATTGAAAATGTCGTATTTAATACAATAAAAAAATTAAAAATAAATACTATATTTTTGAATATAAAAACGTCATATTTGATATAAATACATATTAACAGAGTTTAACTGCAAAGAGCGATCAAAGCACTGAGAATATAACAAAAATAAACTTGTAAATAAGTTATAAGACTTTTACAATCAGAAGAGTAGAATATGGTAAGACCGATTCATTCAAACACATGGACATACTCTGGTTATAATCCTCTTGATCGGATTGGTCCAATTTTTTCAATACCATCTGCAAATGATGACATCGCTCTTCTCAGTGAAGTTTTTTAATTCCCTTTGGACTATCCAACAAAGGGGCAGGAAAATCAACTGGAAGTTGATTGGATTCTTGGGGCGCTAATCTCTAGCAGACTTCCCAAGAGGTAAAGGCAATGAAGGTTTGGCAGATGAAATTGCCAATCCAAGGAGGCCGTTGAGAATGGTGCAAATGCTAGAAAACAAAAAAACTTTTGGCTGATTTGTTTGAGATTTTAATTGGTTAATTTCCTCCAGTATACAAAGACTGCGGAGCAACGAAATATGGTATTTTTTATTAAAAAAATGAGGTTTTATTTCATTAATAAATATGAGGTTTGTTATGTTAGAAAAGTAATTTTTGTATTATCAAAGACGACGCTTTATAGATAATAAACTTTGTATTTATTTTTTAAATTTCAAAAAAAATTTTATTTAACAAATACTATATTTTTAATGTCATAAATAGTCTTTATATTATTAAAAATTACATTTCTACATTACAAATGTAATATTTGTTTAATAAAAAATATTTTATATTTGGGTTAAATATGAGACAATTTTTTTTTTTCATAAAATTTTAAAAAATTATAAAAAAAAAAAAATTTTTAATTTGGAGACTTTTGAATATTATTGAAATCTAATATTATTTAAGAATAAATACCTATAAACAAAATATAAAAATCACATTCCCCAAATAAAATTAAAAAAAAAAATCTCAAATTCTCCTAAATCAATCACTTCCTAAGAGTTTTGAAACCATTACAATTTACTCGAAATTCCCTAAATACACCGTGAGCGTTTGGAACTATTTCTTGAACTAGACGCAGAAATCTTGTGTGAATGATCTGAATTCTGGAACAAATGGGTGTGGGGGAATTTGTATCATTCAGGTTCAAAGTACTACATAAATGAGAAAGCAAGTGGCAGATATTTGGCTGAGTTTTCAGCTGCCGTCCTGACAGTGACTTTTCCAATTTGAATATTTGTTCAGACTCAACCCTCTACGGTGGCCCAGGCATAGAAGGGTTCATTTCCCTGACACGTATGTTCGCAAATGATTTCTCCCTAAATCACCACCTAATTGCCCAGTGAAAGCAGGCAGTGGTTATGGCGTAATTAATTAAATTGCATAAAGTTCATGTGTTGCATCTTTTAATTTTCTAAACTGAATCAAGTTCAAGTCATGAATAGAAACAGAATGTAAGATTCAATTGCTTTCTGCATGCATTTTTCTACATCTCATATTGAAAATTAAATGATCAATGAATTATATAGAATCCCTTGTGTTTTCCGTTTCATTTACATGTTTTCTTCCCCGGGACTGCAATTCTAGCAAGAACATGTAGAAACCGAGTTTGATCTTGACAAAGATGAAGAAGAGTTCAAGAACTCGATGCAATCTTCTATGGCTTCAGCACGATGATAGTCAATAGATTCAGCCAGTGATCGTGACCTTGGTAGATTGGAAGAAGAAACCTTATGTGAAGATTTCCTTCGAATGGATACAAACTGCACAGCTGTTGCAACTTTAGCTCCAAGACGCCTCAACAATCTTGCTGGTGAAAATGAGCTTTTGACAAGCCTAAACGTAAAAATCCCAGCAACGACCTGTCTTCTGTTACCTCTTGTTCTGCCACTGCCCCCATGTTTCAGAAAGATGGTTGGCCTTTCATTGACGTCAGGACTGAAACTCACTCTCTTGCTTGTTCTTCTTGACATTCTAGACTTTGGGAAGAGATCAGTTCCTTTAGAAGAAACTTTGGTTCCTCCTGGTGAGATTAAGAGACGGGGAAAGTGAGAATGGAGTTCTCCTAAGTGAACAAAGAAGAAGAGGCAGTTGGTAAGGTTTAGAGGGTATTTATTGATGAATTAGTGTGAACAAAGTGAAAACTGAAAAGGAAACAGAAGATACTGAAACAAGGAATAGGATAGGATTTGTTCATTGAAATGAGTGATTGGCAGGTGAATTAATTTATGAGTAAGCATATTCTTGTTCAAAGAAGTTGACTGCAGGCCCAAATTCTTTAACATTTGGCTAACCAACGCCCTTTTAGACAGAGCATTTCAATTTTCACATGTGTTTGTATATATATATATATACACACACTCACATGCACACTTGCAAGAGCCAAGCACCAGGCGCATTTGAATGCATGATTGCTGTTTATTTCACTAATTATTGAAGCCAAAACTGACCATCAAATACACGAATGTCATTGTTTGTCATAATTGGTTCATAATTCATTGATTCTGATTTCAGGATTGCCCAAATTGAAACTACATTCATATGCATTTTATCTCATAACTATGGGACCATAATTCCAATATAGGGAGAAAGTTTTTGGAAAAAAAAAAGAAGAATTTGAACCTCAGATCAAGCAACTTAGGCAAAAGTGGGTCTACTTATTTAATGTGGGGTTTAGTATAAATAGTAAGTAAGAATCAGAACGTTAGGAGCATACAAGAATTTGAACGTAGGAAAAGGAGAGCAATGAGGGAAAATGAAAAGGGGTTTGCAGGGTTGGTCAAAAATAAAGAGTAGCAACAACTAGGAAGGGAACACAAGGAGACAAGCACTCGATATATACTCTTCTTATCAGCGCTGCTTTTGAGGTGCTGTTAGGGCCTACTTTTTGCTCTTATGCCGGCCATATCTTGATTCTGTTCTGGAAATAGAATTGCTGGAGATTGGCCCATTTTCTGAAAAGATACTAAATGAAAAAGAGAAGAGAGAAAAGAGGGAATCTATTTGAATATGGGAGTGTGGGCTTTGGCGTGAATATGAGGTCAACCATCCTCTTTTTTTTTTTTCCCTCTTTCTTTACCACTTTGACAGAAGAAAATTTCTGTCGAATTTTGCTGTCTTCTGGGATTTATTTTTTTTGACTGGTAGCCATGACAAGGCCAGGCCCCAGTTTTGCATCTCTATTGGAGTGCAATTCCTGGTCAAGTAATCAAGAAGTCAGGTCAAAAAAGCTTTTGAATGCCAGAGTAAAATGAAAAGGAAAGCAGCAAAAGTGAGACACGGCCATTCAGAGAACTTATTTGCCTGATTATAGAGCTAAGCTAGCCTTCATTCAAATACAGTACAGTAAGAATTAGTAAGCCTGGATGCCGTTCTTCAACTAGATTTCCGGCTCATAAAATGGGACTGCAAAATCTGGTTGAGTCACTATCTTACCTAATCTAATCCTAATATTTAACAAAATGAATAAAAGAAAAAAATTATAAGAAGTGGGGCTAGAGCCAAAACAATATCTAGAATTTTGTGTCCTATATCTCTTATGTTTGATGTAAGAAGATTTCTAATATTATTATTATTTTTTTATTTTTCATATAACCAATTCTATAATTATAAAATATAAGACTTAGATTATTGTTATATTGAATTCTCTTCTGTGAGATAAAGTATGAATTAACATTCAAGCAACATTGTCTAAGCAATAATTTTAGTCCAAATCAATATGTTGGAATTCAGCTCTATTTAGAAAATTTGTGGCTTGTGCCTTAAATTTTTTGGACCGAAACTTGGCTTTGAACGTGAAACTAACCGTAGTTCATAGCCTTCAGGAGATAAAGAATTATACTAATTCATAAATGCTTCTTTTGGTTGTCCTTAGTCTTTATCGGGTGTACAATGATAATAAATTGAATCAAAGTGAGTTTTTATTTGTCTTGAATTTGATTTAATTTTATATTTATAAAATTTGAATTTAATTTCATTCGAAATTTTTTATTTTTTTTTATTCAAATTCAATTTGATTTGAATTTTTTTTCATATTTGAATTCAATTTAATTTGATATTATATAAATATATTCGATCTTAAAATTAATAAAATATTTTTTAAAATATAAATATAAAATTATATAATATATATAAATAAAATATTAAATAATTAATTAAAAATAATTTTATAAATATCAAATCGGATCAGATTAAATTTATCTAAAACTTGAACTGATCCGATCTGATTTTTTTTTAATATCAAATTTAAAATTTAATTTTAAAAAAAAAATCAATTTTATGAAATCAGATCAAATCTTGGGAGTGGGTAGTAGACTGAGCTGCCAACCCTAACCGGTGGAACCAATTCAGCTGGTTGGCTTTTCCTGTTTTCCATCATAAATTTCCTGTCCCAGTGAAGCAGGGACCACTGACCACTGACCGGTGAAGGCTTCCAGGGTCCAGCTCTCATTTAGTTTAGGACCAGAAAAGATGGGCTGGATTCTAATGACATAAGACTTAAGCGTTAAAGTTTGTCAATCCAAGCAAGAAATGGAGCCGAAGGGTGTTTTATGGACCTGAAGCTAGGATCGGCATAGGCTTTTAAGCTCTTTTGTTGTTATGGGTTGGTTTTTTTTCAAAATAAATTTTGTTTGAGGCAATGAAATTTTGGGAAAACGTATTTTGGACTTACAAGAAGCTGAACCTCTTAAGATTGGGTCGTTGGGTTGAACCATTATCTGGCTAAGACTTGTTATTCTTATTTAATGTATAAAACATATCCAATCTGTTTTTTCTTGTTGCCACTAATAAGATTGATGAAAAAAAAAAAAATGTTGCCATCAGAAATCAAAGTTACATTTGTTACCCAACAGGACAACCAAGGTTCAGGATATTCCCATCATATCCTCTTTCTCATTTTCCGTTGAATTAATGATTAAGACTTCAAACCAAGCTTGATTTGTCAAGTTGCTTCATAATTGTTCCCATATGAAACTCCCATTTCATTTCATTAACAAAAAACTGTTTTATTTTATTGTTAAGGAAAACTTCAAAATATCTTCGAGACATATAATCCTTTCGTTATGAAACTTGGCAAGAAGAATACAAGAACCTAACATAATTTGTATGCATATAAAGGAACAATGCCAGGAAATGATCAATTTTCCTTGATGTTAATAGGGAGTGTCAAGGTGTATTAATCAGTTAATAAGACAGGTCTGCAAATAAATTATTCTGAACAACAAATAACAAATACTATTTGAACTGAACCATTAGCTTGTGACCCACCAGATAAGTGTTAAAGCATGCAAAGGAAAGTATATTCATGGAATATGTCAAGATCTCCACAGTTTATACAGTTCAAAATATCCTTTTTTAGCTCTGGCCAAAAAAAAAAAAAAAAACCAAAAGCTGCATGGTATCAGTAAGTAAAATGGGTATCTAACTCAATTACTTATGAAATAATCTATGAGATCAAGCAATGTCCATTTAAAAGAAATCTCCTTAATTTGTTTTAGATGTTTATAATTAATGTATGAGCTAGGTGACTAATCCATTGCAAAGATGACAATAGACTTCAGATCAATATATCCATCAAGCAATCTCATGTTTTACATTGACTTGTCAAATGTTTGATAATGACATTAGTCATGTTAATTTTAACAGTGAATTGTTGTAACCTTAGTCAACCAGAAATCGCCATATCTTGACAGGTAGGTTAGTTTCAAGTTTTACTTCCAAAAAGTCTTCAAACCAACTCATGACAGCCAACCACAACCACGAGCTATTGCTGTACCAAAATGCTCTGATATTATATATTGCCAATGAAGAGAATGCAAAGAATCAAAATTGAATAATTTATGGGGTCATATTCCATGTATATCGAAACAAAATTCTTTGATTCTAGTGAAAAAAAGGACAGGCAGGAAAGGGCTGTATCATCACTAAAGAAGCCAATTTGTGGTACTACTTTAGCTATATGACTCCTTGAGGATAATGAAGCAAGACCTTTGCATGGAAAGTGTGAGCCTTTATGCTTAATAGAGACAAGCAATTGCTACGCATTTTATCACATGTTCCCAACGAATTCCAAAAATGCACCCAATGAAATTAATTACCATTGCAGTAAAAATATCAATGACAAAGCCTCTTGGTATTATCTTGAGCTTGAAAAAATTTTTAATAATTTTTTCATCACCAAAGGAACAATCATTTAGTTTTTTTTTGTCTAAGCTTCCGTAGGTTTCTGCCATTTAGCCAATAAGCATATTCTCAGTGAGCTTTCCTTCGATACTCCTGTCTGCCCTTTAAGAGAATATCCATTCTCTGCATATTCCATAGGCCCCTTATATTCCTTTATCAATTCTTCTATTCCATAATAATCAATCAAAAGATTTTTTTTTCTTAACTCACTTGTTCAAAGTACCGACTCAACACCTTCCCGCTATAATTTTTATACACTACTACATCATGTCTCCTTCTTCTTCTTCTCTCTCAATAAATCCTTTTCTCTATCCTCCTCCTTTCTTTGCTTACCCTCCAAGTTATTCTTCTTCTTTTACTTTATACCCTCCCAATTCTGTTAAAGTTTTGCCTTTTTATTCTTTGTCTACAATACCCATTTGCCTGATTTGTAAACAAAGACGTTTTCCTGAGCCTCTAAGGTTGAAGAGTGAGAGGAATAGAGGGATAGCGGTTGTTAGAGCAAGTAAAATGGCTATTACAGAGGTGAGAGAAGAAGATGGGGAAGAGGAAAGGCCTCCCTTGATTGATTCTGAGAACAATTCCAAGCCTCGTCGTATTGCTCTTTTTGTTGAGCCTTCTCCTTTCTCGTGAGTCTCTCTCCGTTTGCTTTCTTTGCTTGGTATAACTATTTTTGAGGATACCCTTTTCTTCTTATGTTTGATTCATGTACTCTTTGCTGTTAAATTTGAAACCTTTTTCAGTAACAGCTTTATCATTGTTATTCTTTGGGTGTTAATTGATGTTATTAGTAATTTAGAGGTACATTTCACGTTGTTATCTTTGTGGCAATCGCCTTTGTGATACGCCAGCTGTCAATTATGTCAAAATTTAGATCTTTGCTGATGTCTCCGATATAAGTTACATGATCTTGGTCTATTTGTTACCTACTCTGTTAAAATGTAAAAACTTGGGACTCACTGAATGCATTTGTTTCCCTTTTGCAGATATGTATCAGGGTATAAAAACAGGTTCCAGAATTTTATAAGATATTTACGGGAAATGGGAGATGAGGTATGCTCATTATATGTCTGCAGTTGTGCTTATTTATTTGTTAGCTAATGATGTTTATGGAAGTACCTTTAAATGATTTGCCATGAGCTTAGTCTAAGCCCCATTGCATTTTAAGAAGCTTAAACATTTGGGTGGGGGTCAGATTGCTTACCGGCCCATGTTATACAATTTTTAAGAGTTGATTTCATTAGCTTTTGATTTGACTCAAGTGATTTCTAGTTGACAGTAGTAATGTTGGAGGAATAATGTTCAAACAACTATGCAGGCTGTACAAATACCGCTTTAGCTTAAGTTCATTCTCAGTTAACAGTTCATAACCAAACCAGCTAAAAGTTTTGGCCATCAGTCTCCTATAGTTTGCAGAAACGTTTTCAAATGACGAACTAACAATAAGGGTATTGGTCCTAATAGGTAATGGTTGTAACTACACATGAAGGGGTCCCGCAGGAGTTCTATGGAGCGAAGTTGATTGGATCAAGAAGGTTGGTGTAATCAACAAAATTCTAGTTTGTACTATGCTTCCACATCATTTCCTTTTTGTTCTTACCTATGCTTTTCAAAATTTCAAATTTGCTTGATGTTAACTTACATTTCAACATGCTTTCCTAGGCAAAATTATCTAGAACTGAAAATAGAGGGTTTATTTAGAAGCAACAAAATACTAGCTGCTTCACCTTTGATTGCATTCTAAGATGTTGAAAGTCAGAGGTGATTCATTTTTTAAACCCTACAAAAGTTACTATTGACAAAGCATTCTTAGGCTTATAAACACCAGAAAGGGTTGGTAGATAAATCAAACAATGTTATCAATCCCATAAAGTAGAAGACATGGTTGAAATGACTATTAGTTAGATCTTAGTTGTGTGTCATCTACTTACAATTGATTTAGTGTCCATGTCTTTAACCCCAAGGATTCTGATAGCCTGGTCCATGAAAGATGTTAAGCACTTTTCTTCTGTGAAGATATATGTTATGCTCAACATTCTTATGTTATATCAAGTATAAATTCTTTCCATCACCGTCAAGTAATCTTAGTTTACGTTCCTCAATTTCAATCTTGTTTTGGTCCTTTTTCAATTTGTTTTGAAGTTACCATCTGGCTTGTTGAACTGGTTGAAATAACTGTATGTTTTTACTATTTCATTAGCGTATTCTTTGGATATTCGTACCTATGCTGTTTTTTTTTTTTTTAATACATCTTTTTCTTCCTCATTGCAGTTTCCCCTGTCCTTGGTACCAGAAAGTGCCCCTTTCCTTGGCACTCAGTCCAAGAATAATTTCAGAAGTTGCACGGTTTAAGCCTGATATAATACATGCCTCTTCACCTGGGATCATGGTACACTTCTAATTGCTGCTATTTGAGCTCTTGATAAATTATTATGATTTCTTTCAAGTGAAAAGTTAATGAGTGATAGGAGATACATTCCTGGCTGTTGTGGACTGCATTGCAGGTTTTTGGTGCTCTCATTATTGCAAAACTACTATGTGTACCCATAGTGATGTCTTACCACACCCATGTTCCAGTGTGAGTTCGATTCTTCTTTGATTCACCAGATAAATCCTTCATGTTACTCCTTCAACAATGATACCCAGAAAATTATATGCTGCTTCTTGGAAGGTTTATCATTCCAGGTTCAAGACAACATGAACTGTTATATGGACCCGACCCCAAATCTAAAATTTCTTTTATTCTACAGGTATATCCCAAGATACACATTTAGTTGGTTGGTGAAACCTATGTGGTTGATATTAAGTATGTAAGACCTTTTCTTTTCCCCCCTTTTAAGCTAGTTTTCATGCCAAAGTCTGAGTAATGACAGCTTTTGCGCTCTTTCTTATCAGAATTTCTTCACAGAGCAGCTGATCTTACCCTGGTTCCATCAGCTGCTATTGGGAGGGATCTCCAAGAGGCTAGGGTAACTGCAGGTAAACATAGACATTCTTTACATTAATCAATTTAACTTGGTTGTTAGTACAATGCTAAGCCATGTGTTTTTTGCATTAATCAATTTCCTATCTCCATTGCTTGCTCCAGTGTGATAAATGCATCTTGTGCTTTATTTGTTCTCCTTTTTTTTTTTTTTTTTTTGGTACATAGGAGGCTGTAGCCTGAGGATTAGGGAAGGGGTTGCAGGTGCTGGGATTCGAACCCCATACTTGCTACCCCAGACTTGCTGGATGTCACCTATTATGGGTGGCTACATGAACCAACTGAGCTAAGCTCCGGGATTTGTTCTCTTATTTCCCTTCTACAGATGCTGGCCTGCTGATGATATCTATAGATAGCTGAACCCTAAACTAACCTGCTTTTCATTTATCAATACTTTCAGCTAATAAGATTCGTCTTTGGAACAAGGGTGTGGATTCTGAAAGCTTCCACCCTCGATATTGCTCTCATGAAATGCGGTTAAGATTGAGGTGCTCCACTTATCCTTTATTTTGTTCCTCTCTCCTTAATTACAGAGGAGTAATTTAATGCTATATATTTTTGCTTTGTACAGCAATGGTGAACCAGAGAGACCATTGGTAATTCATGTTGGGCGGCTTGGAGTTGAAAAGAGTTTGGATTTCCTCAAAAGGTACCATTTATGAATTGCATGAAAATTTGTTGCTAATATCTTCCTTTATATATTTACTAAAACATAATACCATGTCATAGCTGTAAACAACAATCCAATGGAGTTATGTCAAATTTTCATTGCGAACATTTTTTCCTTTCAGTTGATGAATTTTGAAAATTTTTAACATTGGGAACATATGATTTAACAGCGTTATGGACAGACTTCCAGAAGCAAGGATTGCTTTTATTGGGGATGGACCATACAGGTAATTGATGTGATGCTCATGAACTTAACCTACTCTAGAAGAATATCTATATCTTGTATTAGATGGGTCAGATCGAATACCATACTCTCACTGAGAATGCCCTAAGTGGTTCAACAAATGCTTTAATCTGGTCTCACCAATTTCAGGGATATGATTTCCACTAAGTGATTGTTAACCTGAATTGTTTCCTCAGTAATAGTCTCATGTAGCAAATGACAGAAGTTGGATCAGGAGATGTAAGATCATGCAAAAATTTGTTCTTGTCTCTTAAAAAATATATGATCTCTTCTTTGCAGGGAAGAGCTAGAGAAATTGTTTTCAGGTATGCCTGCAGTTTTTACTGGAATGTTACAAGGTGAAGAGCTCTCTCAGGCATATGCTAGTGGGGATGTGTTTGTGATGCCTTCGGAATCTGAGACACTCGGACTTGTTGTTTTGGAGGCAATGTCTTCAGGAATCCCTGTGGTGGGTGCTCGTGCTGGGGGAATCCCAGATATAATTCCTGCAGACCAGGAGGGCAAAACTGGCTTTCTCTTTAATCCTGGAGATCTTGAGGACTGTTTGAGCAAACTGGAGCCCCTGTTACAAAATAAGGAACTGAGAGGAACCATTGGCAAAGCTGCACGTGAAGAAATGGAGAAGTATGATTGGAAAGCGTCCACCAAGAAGATACGCAATGAACAGTACAACGCTGCCATTTGGTTTTGGCGGAAGAAGAGAGCACAGCTACTGAGACCTCTGCAATGGCTGGCAAAATGCCTTTTCCCATCCCCAGAAGTCAACTACAGGTGATTTGGATATATTACATAGGTTGGCTTGGTAGAATTAGAGGAAATAGCATTTTGATAGGGATCCCAAACTTGTTCTGTGCTTCAAAGAGGCTCTTATACGGTATGCATGATTTTTTTTTTTTTTTTGGAAGTATGTTTATTTGTTGTATATTTTGGACTTGAAATGATTGGAATGGAAGTTTACAGTGGTATGAACGCCATTGGTTTTGAAAATCTTGGGGGTTAAAATAGTATGGTCATTGTATTGTATGAAGGTTTTATGTGAACTTCCATTAACAAACTAAAATTTTCCATGAATCTCTTTATTTTGGTTTCCCTGCAAAACATACTTTCAACTTCAAGCAAGTTATAAAGTGCAAGTAGACATAACCTTGAGAGTTGGAAGTTGGAAGGCCTTTCACAATATCTTGTTTACCTAGGGTTTGGAAGATAACCTGCCCTTCAACATTTTTCTTCCTTTGTTGTTTACACGTGGTTTGGAAGATAACCGAAACAGCTGAATCATTCCATTTCAATTTGAAAGTTCACCATTGAAAGTTGCTGTTGCTGAGACTGCCAGTTGCAAAGTGATCAAGTCTATAGTATCATTAATTAATAATTAATCATGGCAGAGCACTAAACGCTAAAGCATACCTGTTCGACTTTTATTCCATAGTTGAAGTTCAGTATTTTATTAAAAAATTTCTATGATTTCTGAAATCTAATTACAATTTTTTTTTCACTCTAGTCTTTCTCAACTACTCGATCCAATAACTCCATTTGATTTGTATATGACACTTGATTAGATTGTTGACAAATTGAGTGAAGATTAAAAACATTTCTTTAAAGAAGTGGGATACTTCATTTTAAACAGTCGAACCATTTTTTCTCTCTTTTTCTATTTCCTAAATTATTTGTTGGGCAAACTTAATTATGATTAGAAAATTCACACATGCCTTTATATCGGAAAGGAAAAGAAAAATAGTAAAAAAAAAAAAAAAGTTTGCTTTGATTTCGTCACGTGGAATATGAAGCTTTCACGTACATAACCCAACATGCGAACTTTGTGGTAAAAGTAGCCATAACGTTGCCTCTTTAGCTCTTATGATTTACACAAATGAAATCACAACCGTCCAAAGATCACGGTTTCTCAAACCCAAGATTTGGATCATGGTTTAACAAGTAATCGCCAATCCTAAATCGCCACCTGGGTTCCCCCCACATAAAAAAGAGGTTTCACTACAGTGTACCACTCACACGATTTCTGATACATACTGCATAATCTCGCCGTCGCATTCAAGCCCCGCCATGGTATCTGGCGCCAAAACAATCTCCAAGTCAACGCTCCCATTCCCTTCTCGCCCAGGAAAGGCTGAGATCTTCCCATCAAATTTATTGGCCCTACCACTCCTCACCGCCAAAGGTCGGCCCCACCCAAAATCATTATTGTACATTGGAAATCTAGGAGAACTTCCCATGGTGAGTGATGCACCGTCAAAGTTCCCCAACGGAAACAACCTCGGCTGCTTTTCCCAATCCGCTACACCTCTCCGTACCGTATCATCTTCGTGCGCCACCACGTTTTTGTGAAGCAGATCGGCGCCCCAGCTCAAGTCCTTGGCCAGCAACTCACCGACTGGAACAAAAGTCGGAATACTCTGAATCGCGTTTCCGAAATAGTACTGCTCAAGCTTTGGGTCCAACCTGTGCCGGCAATTCACCGCCATCCTAAACGTCGTAATTTTGGTTGGCTCCAATTTCCTGGCTCGAGTCACCGACCTCCAAAGCTGAGCACAAAGCGATTGGAAAGACGAAATCTCATCATTACTGTTTCTCAGCGTACCGTTAGTTTCTCCGTTAACGGATTTCCAACTGTCATTACAGAGTTTCCCTAAAACTTCGGAATTCATTTGTTTAGTTAATAAACAACCGTAATTAGCTCTATATTTAAGTTTTAGAATTGCTTCTCTGCTGAAATGGAAAATCCTTTCCCTCAAAGGCTCGTCGCCGGCGAAAGTAACGGTGGGTCCGCCAGGTGGGAATTTAAGCACGGCTTGAGAATTAAACACGGTGTTACGACAAAAATGGGGAGATTTCGATATTTTTGATGCTCCTTTAGAAATCTCAGCAAAGGTATTGAAAAAGTGCCAAAATGAAGTCCCATCGGTCACAGCGTGGTTCACTGTGCACCCAATAAAAACCCCGTCGACTAACTCGGTTACCTGAACCGCAGCTAACGGCTTGAAATGGCCAGAGTAACTAATTGTCTTGTCAAAAGTGAAAAACTCCTTGACACAATCAGGGACATCGCCGGGGAACAAAATGTCGTGGATGGAAAGTTTAGGAGATTTCACTACGAGAAAGTCGATGCCGGCGTCGTTGCACGTGATGTGCAAGTGACCGTCAGGGTCGGTCGTGAGACGACCGGCTAAAGGAGGGAAGTAAGAGAGAGTAGTGGAAAGAGATTGTTTGAGGAAAACCACAAGGTCGTCGAAGGAAAAGGGTGGAGACGTCAGCAAAACTCCTTTCTGAATGTACTGACAGGAAAGCATAGGGATGTCTGAAACTGAGAGCTTTAAGGATTTGATGTCGGATTTTTGGTCTGGGAAAATCGTACATTTGGAAATAAGAGTAACTGAAGAAGAAGGCATGGTGATCTTCGAAGGGTTTTTCTTGTTTTTTTTTTTTTTTTTTCCTTTCGTTTTAGCTTATCAGTAGAGAACAAGGGGAGCGAGGGAGTGAGGAAAGAAGGAAGAAGGAAAAGGGTTTATATAGGAGGAGGAAAGGAATTGGGTTCATGAACTTAAAAGAAAAAGAGGTGGTAGTTTCGTGGTGGTTGTTTCTTTGCCTTTGTTTGTTTGTTTTTTTTTTTTGGCTGTCTTCTCACTATATCCATTTGTTTATGTTATGGATATTTTATCATTTTATCAAACGGAGAAGATATATGTAAGAGAGAGAAAGGCATACAGGGACGTGGCAAGAGAAAGTTGAACTTTGGAGTGGTGAAGGGAGTTTTTTTTTTTTCGGTTTTGAGAAGTTAATGTTGAGACTTGAAGTTTGATCCGCCACTGTATTTATATTCTTTTCTTGTATGTCAGCCATTGTCAGGGAACTAAATAAAGAAGCTTTAATAGGAGTCCAGCAAGTCTATGTTTTTCCTGCGAAAGTCAGATTCTGAATCCTTTTATAGCTGCTAATTCTCGAGACTTGCTGTACCTTTTTTTCCGTTTTTTTCCATGGGTTTCACTATACTTTCTAGTTCCTAGATGTGTGCAGGAACCCTTTGGCTTTAGGATTCAGATCAATTCTTAAAAACTGCAGTTGCCAATTATTTAGTTCATTCTTGGGGAGGTTTTGTACCAAAACCAGTTTCCTAGTATGTTCTTTCACAATATGTAATGTCTGCTGTCTTGCCTGAGTTGTTCAGCTAATGTCCTCAAACTAATGTTTACAGGTTTTAATATTTATGTAGTTTTTAAGGGACATTGGGGAAAAAATGTTGTGTTATCCAGCTGTTTTGTTTTGTTAAATTGTTTGAACAATCGAAACGAGCATTAAAGAGGTGTAAGAATTAACATGTTCCGTGACCACCATGGTTTCGCAATCATCTATCAGTTGCAAAGAAGAAAAATGATTTTAGTATAAAAAATCATTAATTTTGTCTAACTCCATCCTATAATTGTCTAAGGCTCACATTTTTTCCACATGTTTCTTGGAAGATCAACTACTTTCTTTCATGAAATTATTATGCTACTGATTAAACCAACGAGACATGTCTTTTCATGAATACTTTAACTCACCAAACCTTTTTTTTTTTTCACATTGAAAATCTCAATTCATCAAAACCAAATAATTGGAATTTTCTCTTTTTTTTTTTTTTTTTCCCAAAAACCCATCTGTCCAAAGCATACTAACTGGTATTTTCTTCAGATTAACTGAAACAAACTTGGGATTCTGCAAAGATGTTGACATAATGATTATGAAATGGGAAAAAAGGTCATCATAAAGTAAAGAAAAATACAAAAATGAGGTCATTGACTCATTGTCATTAACTTAAGGCATTAATCATAAAAAATTTTTGCGCTGGTTTGTTACACAATCCTGCGAAGGACCACAAAATTTTCCGCATGTGCTACAATTTCAGTTCTGGTTCTGAGAAAGCTCGAATTGAACCAGACATATCCGCGAAGCTCATGAGCTAGGATGTTACCCTTGCCAAGAAATTGCTCCCAAGCCTAATTGCTTTGACTATAGAGTCACTACAGGATCATTTTAAACGTGAAGCAAATGATTTTTACATTTTTCAATGCTTAATTCAGAACAATTCTTGCAATAGTACTAATTGTAGTTCATACTCACCGAGAATTAACAACCTCAACTTTGTCCACTCGCAGGAAAACTAACAGGGGAAATTCTTTGGACTGTAAATGCACTTTTATAATCTCAACCTGTTGTCGACCCTGTTCAGTTTTTTGACATCTTTGCTTCCTGTTTGACGGTTCTGTTAAAATAAGGGACTCATCTACCGGCACATAGCTCGCCAAACCTATCGATTCAAGCTCCTACTGCCACAGGTTTGGCTCTTCCATGAGAGACCTTAACAACACCTAGTTTGCATACGGACGGCAACATAATTCATTGTTTTAGAAGGGGCCACTTCACATAAGAACCTTTGCTGGTGGATTTGGCATGGAGCTCTTTACCATTTTGTTTATTGATTAATAAAGCAAGTAAGGAAACAAAACGTATGGATCACATTTTAAGCTACTCTTTCATGAAAATTCTAAAGCTGTTCCAAAGTCCAAAGTATAGTGATTGAAGGACTTACCCACTCTTTCTCTCCCTTTCTTTTTTCCAATAATAAAAAAGGAGCCTTTTTCTTTTAAATCATATGAAAAAGGAGGTTTAGTTTACGGAATTGAAATTTTTTTTTCTGGAGTTTAACTTTTTGATAAATTAATTCTTTAATTTGGTAAGAAATTTTCTTTCAATCTGAAATTTTATAATCCCAACAATATAAAAAAGATGAAAGTAAGCAAAAAAATAAAATCTCTCCCTTGACATAATTTTAGATTAAAATTTTTTTTTCCATATTATTCTCGCTTAATTGCACCTTCAAACTAATATTACAAAGAAAGGTTTTTTTAATAATCTTTATTAGTCTTCTAAGTCCTAATATTACAAGAAAATATATGTGATTTTTTTTTCATTTTCAAAATAAAAACAAAAAACTAGTAAAAATACTAGAAAATGCAAAGAAAGATTACGTTTTTTTTTTAACTTAGTATTTTTTTTTCTTATTGTTAAAAAAACTTTTATTCAAAGCTAGGAAATGCAAAGACAGCTTCTTCCGTAAAAAAAAAAAAGGTAGTCTTTCAGTTCTTCCTATTATTAAAAAAAAACTTTTATTTAAAGCTTTCTCCGACCATGTCTCAAATGGTGTAGAATGCCAATTCACTTTGAAAGAAGTAGCTGAGTCAGATTCCTTGGTGTTGCTCACATGATTCAACTAGGTCCCAACGGTTCCAATTATGGGCATCTCATCTGGACTTCTACTTGGAGACATCGTACGTGAAGAAGATGCTGAAGACTTCTTGATGATCTCTTCAAGAGTTAATGCACCAAAAGTGGGTCTATCTTCAGGGCTCCTCAGTGAATTTGATCCTTGTGACATGCTTCTCTCTGATGTACTAGCATCGAAAGTGCTACTCTTTTTGAAATGTATATAGTTTCTGTTGAAGACTACCAATTCGAAAGCTTGGCTTCCACTGATTCTTCTTCGTTCAATTTCTTTGGTTCATGATCACATTTGAAACTAAAGTCCGAGCTAAACAAATGCCGCTGCTCTTCTTACTCTAAACTAAGATTCTCCTTTTCCAGTTTGAAATAGACGTTATTATTTTTGTTGAAAGTATATTATGAGAATTTTTTTAAATTTTATAATTAAAAAAACTATATTTGTAAGATTACAAACATAATTTTTATTTAAAATATATTATTAGAAAAATTATTTTTCAAAATTTTATAGTTTTGACATAAATTATGTTTTTAAAATTAAAAACTTAGTATTTGTTGAAAATATATTATAATACAAAGATAAAAAAATGCTACTCAAAGGATTTCAGCAAAATCAATATACATTACGTTTTTAAGATAAAAAAAATATAATTTTATTATAAAAAGAATTATTTTTTTAAAAATTCTACAGTTTTAAATTTATTATGAAAATATTATTTTTTAAAATTCTACAATCTTAATTTCAAAGAAAAATCATATTCACTTTTCACAACATATCCTGATCAGCATCTCAATGCAGGCCAGACAATTGCAAACATAATCCAAGAACCACCCCCATAGCTATCTATACAAATAAAAAATTCCATGCGCTTGGAAAATAAGCTAAACAGCAAACAAACACCATAAAGCAACTAAACCACATCTCATGATATCACTACTCCTATTTAATTGTCAGGCTGAAGTATCAGTGGCTTCTTTTGACTGGCAATTTTTATATATCATTTTCCTTCATGATGTGAAACTCTTCAGAATTGAAAAGAAAAAAGTTGGCTTCATTTGATTGAGATTGAGATAACAACTAGTAATTTACAAGTGAGAAAAGGCTTGATACATCGAATGTGTCATGTGTGGTTCTTGTTTTGAATTTATTAAGATATCTTAAAGAAATCAATAAAAATAAATACATGAAAACAATCTTATGTGACAAATCATGCCTCCATAGCTAACATTAGTGATAAGGACCTGAGATGAACCGGACGACACTACGTTGTCTGTTGTTGTTATCTAACCATTTGAGATAGGTGACCTACAAAATTTAATACAGTTTCTACCAATGGTGGCAAATCCTCGCGCAGCTTCCTAGACTGCTAATTAGAAAGACAGAAGAGAAAGAAAGGTTTTTTATTTTTCCTGTGTAACGATTATGTAATGTCGGTAAAATATCTTCCATCTGTCAAAATCTCATGTTACATATAACTGCAATACGAAATTTTTTCCAAAACTATTCGATTTAAAAATATATGAATGAGTTAATACGTGTCAATAAACCTATGGCAAAGGGAATGGAACTAAACCAGCACCAATCGAATGAAAGGATCTGGATATATTTTATGGCATATTGATCAAATGAACGACGTAGGTCAAATGTAATTCTACATTCATCATTCATGCATATTAGAAGAAACTGTCAAATCAGCCGTTGACAAACTTCCCCAGGAAGAAAAATGAGCTGGACAGGTCATTTTGGAAGGTTAGGCCCACACATTACGCATAAACATTGTATAATCATCTCTAAAACTATCACCCTGTACAGGAAAATTAAACCCTAGCCTAGTCATCTCAGGCCAAAAAGCTAAGAATCTTTACCCAATTATTAAACAAAATCTCTGCTTTTTTGTTTTTTCTCTTGCTAATCTGATTTTTGCTCTTGTTCCCCATTTTCTTCTTTGGATTTGACGCCTAGATAAGATTCCATATTTTCATCACGCCTTCAGGGCTCCAAATAAGCATTAATTCCTTTGAAAGTCTATATAGATCATCCAATATGTTTGGTAGCTTTATTATGTGCTTCTGAACTTTTGGTAATTATGAGAGGCTCACACAAAAATGAAAAACAAACTTAAAGCAATACCAGAAAATTCCTTGACCATCTCCAAGGATACCCCATTTCTTAGGTTTAGGTCCCACACACCAAGGTTCTTTAGAAAAATTAAATAGTAGTAATACATCATGAAATTCGCATTTTTTAAATAATACTAATATGTAATCTTCTCAATCATCCAAGCATTTGTTTAAGTATTGATGCACAATTTCCTGTTCAAAGAACAGAGTTAGAATCTCTGCTTCATCGATTGGAAAGCTGTGAAGGTGGGAATTTTAAATTACCCAACCTTTCTAAGTTGGCCTGAGAAGAGGAGACAAAATACAGTGCCGCCAATAAAGACAAGTTGCGTTCCATTACTAAATGATAATGTGTTGTGATTGGAGCTTTTGAAATATTAGTGCAAATTTTCCATTAATCCTGGTCTTTGGTGATTTTATAGTTTTGGTAATGACAACTTAATTTGTTGGAATGCTAATGATTATTTGTCCGTGGTGCATGTACGCAAAGATGCTCTAACAGGTAGAAAATCGAGAATCTGCTAGCTCGACCGTTGCAAATTGAAACTAGCTAAATTGGCGATATAAAATAACAATTTTTGTTTGTTGGATTCACTACACACCTTTAAACCATAAAGCTAAACTGAAAGAATGGAGTAGATAACAATCAGCACACACTTGCAAAAGCTACGGTCAAAAGTATATATGTCATCATCTAGTGCCCACTCTTGGTCGGATCTGAACATTAATGAGGGTTTTTTAATTAGTTGAAGGATTCGGAGGCCAAGGGAAAGAAAAGAAAGCCAACGGCAGGTTGGCTCAGCGGTTAAGTTCCTACTCCTGAATGTAATCAATCAAATTTTTTGAGACGACGTACATGATCTTGTCCTGATTAATTAAGAGTTAGAGCAATCTATCTGAATTTAACAGCCCAATGGAAAAGAAGATGAATCGCTTCTTTGTATATGGCTTCTCGTTTATCCCACGTGCGGCTTGGAAAAAGTGCTCGCTAGCTTGAGGAACTTTTTGCTTTAAAAAATTGAGAACAAGAACCATGTATAAGAGAAAGTCTAGCAATGTTAGTGACAGTTTTCGGCTGTACATGTATTCTATATGGTAAACTGTTACATGCGTGAAAATACATTTACGTTTATTAACATTAAAAATCAAAACATTCCGTTGCTGTTTTTAGACATTTGCATAAATATAACGCGTATTGGCAATATGTACAGACAGAACCGGACAAGGACGTCGTCCTCCGTATAAAGGAAAACTCACAAAAAAAAAATAAAATATATATATATATATATATGTCAGGAGAGAAATAACTTTAGTTAACTGTCTCAGACATTATAAGGTCTGGGACTGCTCTTACTCTTACATCACCCTTTCACTTTCCTATCCCCATGTTGAGGAGACTAGCGAAAAAGTTCCGTGGGGACCATTGTAAATATGTTCCTTTCGATGCTCCATTGAGGTGACCACAACCAAGCACTTTCTCCATGTCTCCTTCTTCCCATTGATATAAGGTTCAATGACTCGAAAAGTTGGTCTAAGAAGTTGAAAATTCCTCAACCAGTTTTCCATTTTGGTGACTGATACGAAACAATGCTCGATCAAGGCGACAAGCTGGACACATGTGCCTAGTCTCACACTACTCTCCCTGCAACTTGATTCAATTACTTTGGATGCTGACAAATGGGCAGGTCACAACATTCACTATTTCTCCCTAGAGTTTCTTTGGTTCGAGGATTGGCCACGTCCTGGAATCACATTTGCAACATCTATCGCTTTGTGGAAAACAGATTGGCCCATCCCCTAGGAAAGCAGGTCTGGGAGATCGACTGAATCAAAAGGACTTGATATATTAACAATATTTGTCTATGCCGTTTCCAAGTGGAAAGAATTGGACATTCAACAAATCCTTGTGAGATAGTGTACTCTAACTTTGCTGCAGTCGACAAAAGAAGCTTGTCGTTTTCCTCTCTGCTATGGCACATTATCCGGATAAGGCCTACCCGATTTAATTTTTGCTTCTTTTATTCACGTTTTTCTCGCTTGTGCAATTAAGTTTGGTCAATATTAGCGTGCTTAGTGACTAGTGAGAAGTTAGTGATGAACCAGCATGCAGGGCTGGCGGCTAGTGATGGTTCCCATATGGTTGGTGCCAAACTGAAACTTGGTGTGATCCTTGACTAACTCTCTCGTGCTTCACTTTCCCAGCAATGAGCGTCACTTCAATACGTAATTTCATGCAATTTGCCATCAGTTGATTTTTTCCCTACCCGGTAGTGTTCTAATAAGTCTAACCAGGATCAACTTTGAAGCGCAAAATGGATTTTCTGCCACTTCGGTTTTCGTGGAGTTAAGATGATACTGAAACTTCAACCCATTTTCAGAGACTGTTCGATCGTTTAATTTCCAGTTTCGAGTGTTTGAAATCAGGGTCTAATCAAAACTCCTGTCTTAATAAGCTCTACAAGAAAAAGAAGGATGCAAGTGCTAATTTTCTCATATACTATATAGCATAAAATTTCAGGATGAGGCAATGGCAGCTCATTCCACATCTTGAAAAGAACGCTACATATTTCTTTGCATTTGCAAGGTCGTTTATTATCAGAAAATTCATTTTTATTGATGAAAATTTTCATTCGTAATAATATTATCAATAAAATTTTTCGTTGATGATAAACAAGTCGATAATATTATTTCATCAGTATTACAAATTTTATTGATAATTATTGATAAAATTTTTCATCAGTAAAATCCATCAATAATTCATTAATAATTTTTTATTTTTTAATTATATTTTGTTTGTTTTTTGTCATTTTATTCTAATTTTTTAATTTTGATTTTTAAAATAAATACATGAATATTAAAATATACATAAATAAAATAAATAAAATATTGCATTTTATTTTGTAAAAATATAATAATGTTTTACAAAATTATTTATAAATTTTAAATTTGACATAAATAACACAATTCCCTTTCGACTATCGTAAAATACTTCACATAAACCAATCTATTTGCTATCACAACAAAATAGAATCCTATCACTATTCTTTCCATATACCTCTTATCACTCTAAGCTTCAATTCTTTCCAATCCTCCCTAAGAAGAACAAAGCCATATTGTGTTGGATAATCAGATCATCAAAATTGTCACAAACCTTTTAATGATTGTACCTTATGCTCATGGGCACCCCTTGCCAAACCATATTCCTCCCACTCCTACCCACTTTAAGGCTGTAACTATAGTTCTTTGACTCATTTTTGTCACCTATAAACAGCAAGAATGCAATATAAACAGAAGAGATCTCAAGTTGGAAGGCTTCAAAATGCAAGCAAAAGTACTGATCAAAGCAACTAAAAACCTAAAAATTGAGAAAAAAATCCAACTATCAAAGCCATCACAAATTCTTCAAATTAAATATAAAATAGCAAGTTTCAATTTATTAAATATCATTATGCCATGTCAAATAACAAAAAAATAATAATCTGTTAACCAAAAGTAGAAATCAACTTAGCAACAATATTCAATTTTGTATAGCATAAATCCCACTAAGCATTTTGTAAGGAATTAAACCTAAAATCTAAACTGCATAATTCACATAAAGTTGTCAAAAAAATCAAAAGTTATGTAAACAAGTAGTGAAATGATGTGAAATGTAGGGGAGACTTTTACATTATGATGATTTAGGCAAGTCAAAAAAGAATCTAGTTAACGTGTGAAAAATTAGATTCACCATCATCTAAAACATCAGAAAGTCTAGCAAGTGTACAAAGCAGAGATCTTTCATAATCCTAAACCAAAATTTCCTCATTAGTGGAACTGAACAATAAAACATAAGCTCTTACTAGCTAGAAACAATTAACCTAAGTATATGATAATTGCTTCAAATGAAAGAACCAAACTTACTGTTAGCATTAACATTGCCTTTTTGACTTGTGATAAGACAATGCCTTCTCTTCCGTAGATACATTTTTCAATCTACCAAATAAATGTTTTAGATTTCAGAACAATAAAAAATTGCTACAAGAGTCAGTGGCTAAATTCTATCATAAATGCATGCTCAAAAGAAAATATGTCACAATCGCCAACAAAGACACCAGTTAATAAACTCGTGAGAAATCTAAATGAAAAGAATAACAAGAGGGATTGAAGTAATCAAAGTAGAGCAATTCTAACGAATTCAAAATTCTGGCTTCTTGAAACCCTATTTTATTAAAAAATTGCCTAAAAGATTTAAGCACTTGGCATTGAAAGCAATTTTAAGAACTTGCTTAAATGAAAGGAGATCAGAGATAGAAGAAAATTAGAGATCACCTTATTCACTTTCCAGCATGTTAGTAGTTTCATATTGCAAATCCATAATGTTGCTTAATAGCTGAATATGACATTATACTACAACCATCGAAATTGTTTTGAGCCATGCAAGGGTAAAAAATGTGGCCTGTTATCTACAAAGAGTTTGCATCTCCACTATCTTATTTTCCTATGCTACGAAATCTTTCCCAACCAAGATAGCCAACAAAGTCTTTAAATGACAACCAGTCACTTGTTGGTTCATCATCCTAAATCCAGTGTTAGAAACCACTAATTACCATATGATGAGTACAAATCCTTTGAACCAAAAATCCTCATCTTGTATGGTCGAATATTACAAGAAATTATTCCATCTATAATCCATACATATAATTTAAGCAAAAAAAATGTAAAATATATCATCACATATTAACTCAAAGATAGAATATGCTCATATATTTACTTTCCTCTTTCCTCTCCAATAATATTAAACTTACATACTTGACTCAAGTTTAGAAGGTTTTTAAAACTTATAATGTAAGGCTTAGGTCAATGTAGAAAAAAGGAAATAATAGGCTTATAATCCTTTTGCTTACTTTTCTTTTAATTTCTTAGACTTTAGAACTTTGAATTAAAAACTCTGAACTTTCAACTAAGCCATTTTCTTTTTATTTCAGCATTTACTTTTTTTTTCACTAAGCCATTTTCAACTTTTATTTTTGCTTTTCTTTTTCCAATTCTTTTCTTTTTTCTTTTTCAGTTCTTTACGTCTTCCTTCTTTTCCAATATAGTACTTTGTCCAAAACATGTGTATAAGCAAGACTAGGTTAGGTAAAACAATAAAAAGGGATAATATAAAAAAAATGCTTAGGTTTATTGTGGCTTAATAAACGAAGAAAACAATAAATATAAAATGCTAAAAAATAAAGGTACTAGAGATGTTTCATAAAAGGTAGGCTTGAAAAAAGTTTAAACTATCCAAAAAAGATAAAATCATCTTTTGAATAAAATAAAGTCTAGAATTTTACCTCGAGGGTTGAGTAGATAAATCCTAAAGTCATACTTTTATTTTAAATTTCTATGCGACTTAATATATCACATATCTTTTTACCAAAATCAAGACTAAAAACATAAAACATAAAAATCATACTCAAAAGAAAAATATACTTAAGAACTTATCTCATGCTTCATTACATTCATACTTCTCCTCATATTATACTTAAGTCTTTCTTGAACAATTCATGAAAAATTTAACTAAGCTTGCATAATAAAGATTATAACATGCCAATTTGGTTTGAAAATAAAGTACTTAGGGTAAATATTTCAAAAACAAGTTAGTTCAAAAAGCATTCTTTTTCCCCCACACATTTACACTAAGCAATACTTCAAAACAAAACATTTAAGAACTAGGAAAAATAAATACTCTCCAAACTTTGCTTTAAGGCCCAATCTCCTTGCATTCTTCTTGAGATGTGTCCGTATATGACTTTCCTCATTACAAAATCTCAAAAGCACAAAAACAATCAAAACATACATGTCCTAAAAATAAAACAAAAACAAAAACAAATAAATCAAATGCATAAACCATTAATGTAAAACTTGGATTGACTCCCAAGCAATACTAGTTTTGGTCAAGCTTGACCATCATTAAAATCTAAAAATTATTTCATCCTTTTAAGATGGAGTTTACCTTGTGCATTCTTCTTTGAGGTATTACATAAGCTGAACTTGATCTAGGAGGTGTACTCACTCTCTTTACAGGAATGACATAAGTTAAACTTGAATTCACCATTGGAACTTTTGATGCTATACTAGAAGTTTCGGTTTGGGACTTGCAAGGGTTAGGACTTAATGATTTTGCTAAGGAGACTTATGATAATGGTTTGGAGGTTTAGAAATCAAGCTTGACTGCCTTGGTTTATCCTTTTCCTTAACTTTTATTATTGCTTGAATATCCTCATTGTCTCTAAGGAAACCATATCCATCAGTAACAAATTATATTCTCTTGTCCTTAAATCTTGAAGTAAGATCACAGTTCACTATAACAAATCTGGTAATTTGTGATACTTTTTCTAAGTGACACATTATATTTTGTCACACAAAATATGTAATAGGTGATGAAAAATATACGTCATCATATGATAACGATATTTTATATTGTTTCAATATTTTATATGACGATATATAAAATCATCACATGATAACATCACCAAAATTGTAGTACCAAAATTTACCACCAAATTTATTTGGTGGAAAATATTTTTGTGATGTTTTTTTTATTTTATTTTAGGTGATGTCATAATTTTATTACCAATTTAAAATTTTATGTAATAGATTTTAAGTAATGTTATTAATTTTTGT
The DNA here is from genome assembly GCF_047325235.1 of Durio zibethinus. Lineage (NCBI taxonomy): Eukaryota > Viridiplantae > Streptophyta > Magnoliopsida > Malvales > Malvaceae > Durio > Durio zibethinus. Next base: position 8,820,256 of record NC_143162.1, on the reverse strand, counting down.
TATAAATTGAACATTTTAGTTAACTATTAATGACATTGCAATTTTTTCACATCAATGTATGGTGATATATGATGATAATATAAATGTCAGAAACTTTTACCGTCAAATTTATTTGGTGAAAATTTTTTATGACTTTTTTTTTTTATTTTAGATGATGTTTAAATTTTATCACTAATTTAAAATTTTATCTGTGACGAATTTTTTCTAATAGATTTTAGGTGACGTTATCAATTTTTATCACAAATGAAACATTTTAGTTAACTATTAATAACATTGCAATTTCGTCACCTTTATTTTATGGTATTATATGATGATAACATAAATATCACAAACTTTTACTGTCAATTTTATTTGGTGAAAAATTTATTTGTGATGTTTTTTATTTTAAGTAACATTATAATTTTGTCACTAATTTAAAATTTTTATCTGTGACTAATCTTTTTTGATAGATTTTAGGTGACGTAATTGATTTTTGTTATAAATTAACTACTTTAGTTAACTATCAATGACATTGCAATTTCGTCACGTTAATATATGGTGTTATATGATGATAACTTAAATGTCACAATCTTTTACCACCAAATTTATTTGATGAAAAAATTTTTTATGACATTTTTTATTTAGGTGATGTTATAATTTTGTTACAAATTTAAAATTTTATTTGTAATGAATTTTTTCTGATAAATTTTAGGTGATGTTATTCATTTTTGTCACAAATTGAATATTTTAGTTAACTACTAATAACATTAAGATTTCGTCACATTAATATTTGATGTTATATGATGATAACATAAATGTGATAAACTTTTATTTTTTAGGTTTTCCATTATTGAATTTGGGCCATATCTAGGCTTATTTAGAATAAAGCAAATGAGAAAATTGAACAACTTGGACCAAACTAAAATCGAAACCAACCAAATAAGACGGTTCGATTTTTTTATGTTGTCTTTAACCTTTTCTCGCCCATGTTTGCTAATAAAAAACAAAATCATGAAACACAGCTTGTCCTCTTAATCTTCATCTACCCCAAATTGGAGACTTTTTCAATTTCACTTCTTCTAAAGTATATCAAATAATTAGAGACAGTTTCAATGTCGCCACTTTCCAATGCTACTCTCTTCACTCATTTCCTTGGCCACAAATTGTAAGCCTTCAATTCTTTTTTTTTTTTTTTGTTTGCTTTAAGCTGAGAATTTATTTATAATGTGTTAAAATCCTTTTTATTTGAATATTATTTTAAGTTGTTTTATGGGTAATGTTTGTTTATAGTCATCAAAATCAAATTAAAAAAGATGGGATAACGTATTAGCCCTTTTTTAAAAGGCATAAAATCCCTAGATGTCCTGTGGATATGCCTTATGGAGGTAATTTTTATTTCTTTGCTTTAAACCATGATTTATGTGTCCTAATTCTTGTTGAATTTGTTCCAATTCTCAATTTATTTTTCTTGGTTATGTTGTTTTATTGTTGTTATTTATTGATACTTTATCAATTCATTGTAGCTTAAAATTTGTTTTATTTTGAAATAAATATGATAGTGATACTGAGCTTGGAAAATACCTTGTTACACATAAATTGTCTGTCAGCAAGATTGTTGAAAATGATGTCTGAAATTGATATAGATAGAATAATAGATGATATATGATAGTTGTTGTAAATATTTGAAGGTTTCTTTAAGGCTGTACAAATGAGCTCGCTAATTTAGCTAAAGTTATATAATTTAGCTACAAATATGGCTCATGGGTTATATGGCCCAAAAGTAATTGTTTGGGAAAAAAAATTTTATCCTGCCAAAGCATTGGTTGATGATTTTCAGTATATAATAATGAAGGACTGTTTTGTGGATATTCATAATTTATTTTATTTATGATTGGAAAAACCATTTAACTGCATAGTGGAGTGGGGAATTAACCACTTACTAATTAAAGGATGTATATATAGTTAGCTTTACCTTTGTCACTTCTTGCTTTATCATCTTATGGCAATGATCTTTGTGCCTTAATCATTGCATAGCCATTCATGTGTTGCTATGGTCATTATTTATCTCTTTCAGATTCCAGCTTATTCCTTCCTACCTCAGCTTTATCATTTTTATTTTAACTATTTCTTTGATTTGAAATTATGACACTACGCCAATGTCATGAATATGAATAATGATGCAGTGACCTCCTTTGCTATTGCTGCCACATTGAAAAACATAAAATGTATTCATTGAGCCTTATGTAATGATTTTAAATTAGATTTGTTGAGAAAGGTGAATCTCACATATTTGTTTGAACTGATCGCAATTATGATTGAATTTATAGAGTTGATAAAAAGTGTATCTATCCCTTTTCTTTTGTCCATTTCAGATATTTCTATAAATAAAAATTGTCCTAAGCTAAATTTTTTATATCAATTATGCTGAGGACATTGTTTTGGAACAAAGACTTGTTAGGTGAATTAGAATCTTTTTAAATTAAGAGAGAAGTATATTTTTACCTTTTTCTCCTTTCTGTGGATAGTATGCTTAAATATTAAATATCAATATATTTATATTATTTCATTCTTTTTGAAATGAAAAGGAGGTGTGAGACAGATGTAAGAGTTAGAAAAAAGGTCAAGTTAACTTATAACCAATGATCGAGGGCCTTTGTGGTTAGTTGTTATTCTATGGTAAATTTTTAAGTTACAAAAATTGTTCAACACCATTGTTTTCTATTTGAATACTTTTTTTTCATAAACACTTTTATTTTATGTACAATTTTGTAGTGTAAAGATGATGAAAAAGCTAATAGGATGAAATTTTTTAAGGCAACTCACTACTCATAAAATAAAGGATGGTTAACACCTAAAGCTCAAGCAGCCTATGTAAGAAATTTCAAATTAAGAGTTATAATTTTATTGTTATAGTATGGTTATTTGAGTTAACAAAGATTTATGTTAAATGTTAAGAGAAAATGGTGGAGTTACAATTAGTTCTTACTGAAGAAGGAATAGAACCTAAAACTATTAATGCTATAGTGGATGAAATGCTTGGTACTAGGTTGGGATACATTAAAGGACTTGGATACGAGCCTAAACCTACTAATTAAACCTTGTCTACAAGTAGTGCAAACTTAGAAGAAATCTTAAAAAGACACAAGAAGAACTTTAGCAATATAAGTCAACTTTTGGATTTTTTCAAGCCCAAATTGAAGCTATGACAAATGCTTTAGCAATTGCTGAAATACAAGTGCCCATCCCCTAGTTTCTAGGTATATATTTGACTCTATTGTGGTTATGATGTTGCAAGCATTATATATCCAATTGGTGGTGCCTTTTGGTACATTGATTCTATTGTGATTATGATATTGCAAGCATTATATATCTAAGCTTTTTTTGATACCTAATTCAAAAGTGAGAATTGGTACTTTTTTTATCACTCAATTTTTAAAAATCAATTGATTTTGCTTTATTTGCTAAGTTTTTATGAAGTTTATTTTTCAATTTCAAAGTTACAAAAACTTTTATAATCCTACTACAAATTTCACTTTTTAATAAGTTACAACTATATCTGTAAAAGAAAAGCTTCATCTTTAAATTCTCTATCAAAGGGCTCTTGTATGATTCTTGTGATTCTTGATTTAATGTGGCTGCCTGTATTGTGTCTGTTGTTTCTGTTTATTAGTTTGCATCTTTATATCTTAGTTTAAGTTATTTTAACAACTTCTGCCTTTCTGTCTTAATTTAGATAATAAAACGTCATTTTTATGATGCAAGATATATCAAAGCATGATAATGATATAGGCTCTTTGAAAGCAAGTGCAATTGTAATTTTTTCATGATTTATCCAAATTGATTTAAAAATAGGCTTAAGGTAATGGTGATTACTTGCTTAGACATCAACTGCCCATCTTTTGCCTATTTCCTATGATCAGTATCAATGTTACAGATTGAGAAGTTTACTTATCAATTTCTTAACAATACTTATTCTTTAACATAAGGTAAGGCCTCATTTAAAAATTTTATATGCATAAAATGGATTAGTTTATTTTTTATATTTTTTTTGATCTTATTATGTGTATTGTGGTTTTATTTTTATATTTGCTATTAATTATTTGTTGTAGTTTCAAGTGATACAAACTCACTGTAGACATCCATTTCAGTTTGGGCCCAATCGAGCCCATTCTCGTCCAAGCTTAGTGGGACCTATCTTGGTCTAAGCCCAGTTGGGAGCCGAGCCTAACTAGGCCCATTCTCGTTCAGGCCGTTCTAGCCCGTTAAGGTCCAATTAGATTTTTTTTAATTATATTATTATTATTATTTATTATCAACATTTTCTTCTTTGATTTTTTTTGTTATATTATATTATACCATATTATTATTATATATTTTTATTTTTTTTCTTTTTTCTTTTTTTTTTTTCATTTTTGTTCTGATTCTCGTGTGATAAAATCAGAGTCAAAATCTTGATAGTCAAACTTTTAATGCCCAAACCGTATCAGTAGGAGGGTGCTGAAATTTTGGACCTAAAATCTCATCTGGACAAAATACAATAACAAGAATCAAGCCTGGGATTAATTTTATTCGTTTCCTGAATTAATCCTAAGCTACCTGTAAATTGGACTGATTCTGACATAGAGGGACACGCAAAAACAAGAAAAAACACAAGAAAAATTGTTAGGGAAGCTCTGAGAAAATTTTGGTAGTAAGGGTTCCTGAGATTCAAGGATAGAAATTTCAGGTTTGATTTGTAGTTTTGGGAATGATTTTGGATTTCTTAAGGAGGATTTGAGGTTGTAAGTGGTTTAGGAAGGGCTTAGAATCATTTGGGAATTTTTTTGGGTTTTTAAAGAACATTGAATTTTTCAACGAAGGTTAAAGTTTCTAGTAAGATTCCAGCGAAGTTTCTAGAATCCAGTGGGTTTTTCAGTAACCGATGGGTTCTCTAATTTTTTGTTGAATTTTTTTATGTAGTTTTCAGAAATCGGTGAGATTTTTAGTTTTCGGTTGAACTTTTCGACGAAAATTTTAGAGAGAGGGTAGAGGATTTTTGGGATAGAGAGAGAAAGGCTTTGGGGTTCTGAGAAAAAAATGCTGAAAAGTGCTTTTTATACCACTCCAAAATGACGTCATTTCATCAAGCTAGGATCTGCACTTCGACTCGAAAATTCGCGACTGACCCACGTCCCGACCCAACCGACCGCAGGTTTTTCTTTTTTCATTTTTTTATTTTTTGATTTAAAAAAAAGGAAAAAAATTATTCTATCTTTTTCAAAAAAAAAAAGGAAAAAAATTATTCTATCTTTTCTAAAAAAAAAAATTCTAAAAAAAAAAATGGGGGAAATATACAATTTACTATTTGGTAAGTAAAAAATCATAAGCAAGACTTGGATAATTTGAAATCAAACTGGTGCCATCCCTTGGATGGGTATTTTAGGGGTGCTATAACCTTTCCCATGCGCAATCGACTTCCTAACTTAACCTTTATTTTGTAGATTAGCTTTAATCAGATGGCCAATCATACCTAACCAAAAAAGATTGGTAGCGACTCTTTTTCATTCTGAGTCTAGCGGTAGACCCACAGATCTATACGTTATGATAGTTTGTCGACTCTACTAAGGACTATTATGAGAGTTAAGCTAGTAAAAGATTTCTTATTATCCAGGCTTTGTCTAACAAATTTGAAATTAATTTTTTTCATTGCTTATATCTACTTTATTATTATTTATTTGTCTGACTTATTATTCAATATCTATATTGGCCTAAATATATGCTTATTGTATCTGTTATTTACTTGTATGTGCATAATATAAGCATTCCACTTGGGCTTTACCTTTAGGAGGGAGTGAAGTACCTATGCCCTTGTGAGATTTCATGTCTTCGCATGGGCCTACGAAATACTCTCACTCAGATTGAACCCTTTCTGATTGAAGCTTGTGATGGGTGAGGATTGGGGGTACTTTACTAGTCTATAATGGACCACGATGTAGGGAACAATTTAGGAAACTTTTAGAAGTGGCCCAAACCACATATAATTGACTTTAGAACCCAACCATAGATATAGCCTTTTTTCTCACCTTCTGTAGAAAATCCAACATTTTAGATCATGCTGTTATCTTAACTGCTATATTTTCCCTATATTTCATTGAAATGACTAACTAATTTCTTTGTTTCTTGTTATTTCTTTTTCCACACATTCATGAACATGTTCGCAGATTGCATAATATTCTTACCCCAAAACTATTTTAGCACAAGTTCTCATAGATTCCACAGAACATCAAGTTTGTGCCTTATCTATGCTGTTCAAATGTGATTCTCCCATAGACGTGAAGATTGAATAAAAAATGAGATAGTTAGAAAAAGGGAATTGTTTACCACCTGGTCACATCTCTACACTATCAGGAGAAGTCTACTTATTGTTTAAGCATAACACCTTGAAAAGCTTATCAGACATATGGAGTGGTATGATCCTTTCAAGGCAGGAAGCCTTCTGTGAGAAGTTTAGACATATAGCATATCTCTTGTTAGTAGAGGCTGACTACTCACCAATCAGGGCAATGATACAATTTTGGGATCTTTCATACCGGTATTTTATCTTTAATAAGGTTGATTTGATACCAATAATTGAAGAGTACTCGACTCTGATGGGTATGCATCTATTGTATCCAGATCGAACATACATGAAAAAATACAAGTAAGGGAGTCACCGAAAACTAAGCCAAATGTTAGGAGTGAGAAATGAGACTATAGATTCATACATTCGAGAGAAAGGTGATCACAAAGGTATTCCATGGAGGGTCCTTCGAGATTTCATTATCAAGCATCCGGATGATGACTAGGGAATGAATGCATTTGCTCTAGCCATATATGGGTTGGTCATCTTCCCCAAGGTCTTAAGACATGTTAAGATAGAAGTGGTGGATCTGTTCAAGCAAATCGAAAGAGGTTATAACCCTTCATCAGTTATTTTGACAGAAACTATCAAATCTTTGAGTTTTTACAGATAGATAGACAAAGCACATTTCATAGGTTACATACCCTTATTATATGTATGGATGAAAAGCCATTTGAATGCAAGAAAAGTGCTTTTACCAAACTTTATCTTCACACTCAGAATCTGATTAGTGAATTTTGTCAGAGCGCTTGGCCAAAGGTAAGAACTTAGAAGGAGTGGAAATGTCTGCTACAAGGACTCACTGTTAGTCAAGTAAAATGGATAGCTCTATGGATGGGCAGAGACCCTATGCTTTACCAATGTGAAGATGAGATAAGGGTCCCACTTTTAAGCTTATGAAGGTTAATAAGTTATGCCCCATTAATGGAAAGGAGGTAGCACAGAGTTGAACAGTTTATTCCCATGACCCATAAGCTCGGCCAGTTTGACTACTCATATGAGGAGCTCGAAACCTTTCAAAAGATTGACAGTATAATCAAAGCCTAGAAGAAGCCCAAAAGAGTAAGCTTAAGGTCGTTCACTGATAGGTTCACTTAGGGATATCTGACTTGGAGAAAAAAGAGGGGTCAAGAGATTGTATTGATGCTTAGGATTGCCATATACCAGTGGGTCAAGAGTCTGGTAAACAACTTTCAGAATTAGAGCGCAAGATGGAGAAAGAGAAATTAAGATAAGAGGTCTTAAAACTGCAGGATCAAAAGGACTAATGGCAAAACAAAGCAGAGAAACTCAAAGTTTAAGCCCACAGAATTTCTAAATAGTACATTAAGGCCCAAAAAGTTGTTAGGGAACGGGATGACACCTTAAAAGAGTTGAAGAAATTGTGTAAGGAGCATAAGAGGTTACGTATATAGGTACAAGCCAAAGAAATAAACAATACTGAATTGGCTCGTGAAAATGAAAAGTTGAAAGAAGAGCGTGACCACATAGAAAATGCTTTCATAAAGGTTGAACAGGAGAATCAATGGCTCTCAGATCACATCTTAACTCTGACATTAAAATTGAGGGAACAAAAAAATCGTATCAGAATCCTTATGGAACAATACAAAGAATTATTCCATCAAGTGTGGTAAAACAAAAGAGAGGGGTTGGGAAGACAGAGATACATAAAATGCCTCACTGCTTAGATAGGCAAGGTCGTGATCCAAGCAGGTGAGATGGTAAAAAAGGTTAAGACTCTGAAAGCTTTGATCACACCAACAGAGGAACATGGACAAAAACTATCGAACTTCATTGAGGAGCTAAAGACTAGTATGAGTAAGTTAGGCATTTTTATAGAGGAACAATATTAGGTTTGATGTAAAACAGACTTCTGTGGAATAAATGAAAGTTTCTTTTGTTGGATCTTTCTTAAGGGGTAAATATATTTTTTATTTTCTTTCATTTGCATCACATTCATTCATGCATTCATTACCATAGCATTATCATTGAATCTTTAATTGTGGTACTAAGGTATAAAAATAGCTACTCATCAATACAATACTCGGGCTCAAGCAAGAATGATGGAATAGGATAATGCCAATCACTTTGAAAAGATAAAAAAAGCCCAAAAAGCATTAGAGGGAAAGCTGAGCCAAATTTTGAATGCCTTAGAAAAAATAAATAGAGAAAAATCAATGGAAGAATATACCTCACAAGAAGCTACTAATTCAGCATATCCTCCAAGCTATGGCCCACCATAAAATCAAACCACACTATTCTTCCAACCTCAATAAATAGCCCTTCCGAAGTACAACTACCTAGGAATGACTTATGCACTAAGTCATGAAAATGTTCAAAGCTATGATAATCCAGTATTTACAAAGAAAACTGCTGAGCCCATTCAACTTCCTACTGTAGATGAGATAAAAGAGAGAAAAACCACAGGTAACTATGCCCTTGAAAAAATTTAAAATTGATCAGGCTATGAACAAGCTAGAAGAAAGGCTAAGGGCTATAAAGGGAATAGATTTCTACAGATCTATGGATGTAGTGAGACTTTTCCTAGTACCAAATGTAGTGATGCCATCAAAATTTAAAGTACTAGATTTGAAAAATAAAATGGTACCAAGTGCTCTATCACGCATATTACTATGTACTACTGTAAAATGGCTGCACTTACTAGTAATAAAAAACAAATCATGCATGTATTTCAAGACAGTTTGACTGGATCTATGGTTAGATGGTATGTCCAATTAGATGAAACTCGTATCAAGACATGGAAGGATCTCATCAGATCCTTTAGTAATTAGTACCGACACATCATTGACATGGCTCTCGATTGCCTCTCTTTACAAGCAATGAAAAAGAAGGCGTCTGAGTCCTTCAAGTAATATGCCCAAAAATGATGAGATGTGACCATCCAAGTATAACCTCTTTTAACAAAAAAGGAGGCCATTGTGCTATTTGTGAGTACTTTAAAGTCACTTTATTATGAGAAGATGATTGAAAATACGACTAAGAACTTTGTAGACATGGTGATTTCAAGAGAAATCATCAAAAATACCATTAAAAATGGTAAGTTTGATGGATGTGAGTATTTCAAAAGAGCACCTAAAAAGAAGAAAAGTGAGACTCAAGCTATGAGTCTTGAAGGGTAGCAATTTAGAAGCTACACTCGGCCTGCTTACCTTACATACCACCACACAGTAAATCATACTTTTACGTCTTCATACCAATCAACGACTCGACCATCTTATCCATCTTCTGTAAGGTCTCCTTCTCATCCAGTCAGTGCCACTGACAATATTAAAGAACCACAAACTAGAAAAAGACCAACATTTGACCCTATACCTATGAGCTATATGGAGCTATATCAAGAGCTCTACGAAAATAATTTAATAACTCCTATCCTTGTAAAATAACTTGAACCTCTTTACCCAAAATGGTATGATTGCAATGTTTATTGCGACTATCATTTCAGAGTGGCAAGGTATTTTATTGAAAATGTGTCCCTTTTAAATATAGGGTACAAAATTTGATTAAGAAATGGTTGGTAAGCTTTGATGCAAGTGAAAGTTCTGCACCTAACGTCAGTGGAAACCATTTGCCCAGTCATGCGATTAATGCTTTGAACATAAATAAAAGGTATGTGAAAAAGAGAGTAGATGAGCTTAAGATGCCATTCGACCAGTTATATGAAGCCTTACATGAAGTTAGGATAATACAATCAGTGGCTCCATGCACTCATATGAAAAAATTCAAGCCAGTTCAAATATGTAAATATCATGGTGGGGCACCAGGTCATTTAATTAACGTCTGTAAATAGTTTCATGGTGAAGTTCAGAAACTAATGGACTCTTACCAAATAGAACTGTTTGAAGAGTCGAAATCTTTAAAGGACATCGAGGTGGCTATGACAGATAGGTGGGTGCCGAAACCTATCATTATACACTATAAGAAAAAATCACAATCAGCTAAAAATAAGTTTGTTCCCAGACCAATAGCCCTCAAAGTTTCATGCCCATTTCCTTATAAAGATAATAAAACAGTACCCTAAAATTATGAATGTGGGATAACAATTCAAAGGTAGCAAAAAAATACGCTGAAAGCTGAAACTACTCATATAACAGAAGTAAGGGCCAAACTAGAAGTGAAAGATGTTATATTCCAAAAACTTTTAATAAATAAAAAAAACAAAAAAAAAAAGTGAACTGAACTAGAAATCTCAGAGAAAGATACATCAAAACTATGTCAAAAAAAGAGCCTTACGAGTTTCTAAAGCTAGTCAAACATAGTGAGTACTCTGTGGTAGAGTAATTGAATAAGCTGCCAATCAAAATTTCTCTATTATCACTTCTATTGAACTTTGAATCGCATCGTAATGCCTTGTTAAAGGTATTGAATTAGGCTTATATGGCCTATAATGTCTTCGTGGAGTATGTGAATCATTTAACAAGCAATCTGGTAGTGTCACACCATATCTTCTTTAATGATGATGAGATCTCACTAGAAGGTAAAAGAAGCATCAAGGCATTACATATCACTGTTAAATGTAATGATCATATAGTAGTTAAGGTCTTTGTTGATAATGGGTCAGCTATTAATGTTATGCCCATGTCCACTTTAATAAAATTACCTTTTCATATGTCTCATATCTAGGACAGTCAAATGGTGGTTTGAGCATTTGATGGGACTGGGCGAAAAGTATTAAGAGATGTCGAGCTACCCATACATATTGGTCCACGTGTTTTTAGTATAAAATTTTAAGTTATGCATATCTCTCCATCATACAACTACTTATCAGAAAGACCATGAATCCACAAAGTAGCGCTGTTCCTTTTTCATTGCACCAAAAAATTAAGTTCAATGTAGAAAGGCAATTGAAGATTGTAGCTGAAGAGAAAGATTTACTGGTAACCCAACCCATAAATGTCTCATATGTAAAAATGATGAAAAAATCATTAGAGTGCTCATACAGATCCTTTAAACCTGTTAATGCAGTGGGTGAAGGGCTTAAATTCAATCGAATTATGATTAATCATATGGTTAACAAGGGTTGGAGTATTGGGTTTGGTATAGGCAAAAACCTTCAAGGGATGAGAAAATTTCCAAAGCTTGAGGATAATAGCAATAAAACAAGATTAGGTTATGGGATGGAGGGAGCACCAAGCCTCAACAGTAGAATAAAGAACGAATTGATGATTTTTCCCTATTTAAATTAGATTTTCACTCTTTGAGGATACATGTTTCCAAAAGTTGAAGAAGATAAAAAAAAGGAACCAAAGTGGGAGGAAGCTTTTGCCAATTTATCCATTCACATGGTGGATGATGAACGTCAGAATGAGGAAGCTATGGTTTACCCTTGCTCACTGGGATATTAATTACATAATTGAAGGGTCATCTAAATACTTATTGTTTCTGATTTTCTTTCAATGTAATCACATATCCTAATCATTTATGCCCAAAAGCATTAGGATGAAATCTCATGTTTAGGCCTTTTATTTTTCATTATTTTAATAAAAGTAAGAGCATGCATTTTGTTCATTTCTTCCATTCCATTCATTCTACCATCAAAATCTCTTGCCAATATTTCCTATTCTATTAACTTTCATATCCCCAAATAAATGCAAAGATAATCATGACAATGATCTGAGGTTTAACTTTGAAAATTTAATTAATACTGATGAACTCGATACTAAAGAAGATTTTGAGGAATATATTTTATCTCCAGATTTAATAAGGCTAATTGAATAGAAGGATAAATCCATTGAACCTTATCAAGAAGTGGTTGAATCGATCAATTTGGGTGATCTCGAAAATAAAAAAAAAGTCAAGATTGGTACTTCACTCTCGATTGTTGACCTGAGAATTTATGAATGTCTTTACTTAGTCATACTAAGATATGCTTGGACTTAGCACTGAAATAGTGGAGCATAACCATTGAAGCTAGAATGCAAACTGATACAGCAAAAGCTAAGATGAATGAAATAAAAAATATTGTTGAAAATCAAAGAGGAAGTTAAAAAATAATTCGATGCAGGCTTCTTACAAGTGGTCAAAGTATAGGTAATATCGTACCTATTCCTAAAAAGGATGGCAAAGTATAGATATGTGTAGACTATAAAAATTTGAACAAAACTAGCCCTAAGAAAAATTTTCCTTTACCGCACATCGATACTTTGGTGGATAATACGGTCTAACATTTAGTATTCTCTTTTATGGATGAATTTGTTGGGTGCAATCAAATAAAAATGGCTTTGAATGACGTAGAAAAGATTACTTTTATCACCATGTGAGGGATTTTTTGCTACAAAATTATTCCTTTTGTGTTAAAAAATGTTAAGGCAACTTATCAAAGGGCTATGGTGACGCTCTTCCGCGATATGATGCATAAAGAGATTGAGGTGTATGTGGATGACATGATCACCAAGTTTCAAAAAAGAAAGAATCATGTAATCAACCTAAAAATGTTATTTGAAAGGTTACGAAGGTTTCAACTTAAACTGAATCTTGCTATGTGTACATTCGGAGTCAGATCAGAAAAATTGCTAGGATTTATAATCAGTGAAAGAGGGATACAAATAGATCCAAACAAAATCTGAGCCATTCAAAATCTATCTCCATTAAGTACACAAAAAGAGGTTTGTGGCTTCTTGGACATTTAAATTATATCTCTTAGTTCATTTCTTAACTCACTCTTAAATGTGACCCTATTTTTAAACTTCTTTCAGAAGATTGATCTCGGAGAGTGGAATAAACAATATCAAGAAGCTTTTGATAAGATGAAGTGGTACTTATTAAACTTTCCAATATTAGCACCACTTATATAAAAAAAAAACCACTAATTCTATACCTAGTGGTACATAAGGGTTCGATGATATGTGTGCTGGACCAACAAGATGAATCTAATAAGAAAGAGAAAGCTATTTATTATTTGAGCAAAAAATTCACAGAATATGAGTCCAAGTATTCATCACTAGAAAAAATATGTTGCGCTTTAGCTTGGACAGTTAAAAGGCTCAGGTAGTACATGCTGTACTATACCACTTTGCTCATAGCTAAATTGGATCCCATCAAATATAACTTCAAGAAACCTTCACTATCAGGAAGAATTACAAGAGGCAAGTGTTACTTTTTGAATATGACATAGTATATGTAGGTTAAAAAGCAATAAAAGAAAGTGTCATTACTGAATTATTAGCAGACAGGGTTACCGAAAATTATGAACCCATGAAGTTTGATTTTCCAGATGAGGAATTGATGGTTATTCTAGAATCAGAAGATGATGATGATGAAAAAAAAAACATGGTGGGTGTATTTTGACAGGGCTACTAATGCCATGGGGCATGAAATTAGAGCAATTTTGATATCTCCAATGGAGCACTACTATCATGTTACAGCAAGATTAAATTTCAACTACACCAATAATGTCATTGAATATGAAGCTTGTGTCATGGGGCTGCATACGACTTTAGATAAGAAGATTGAAATATTAAAGGTGTTTAGAGACTCAGCTATAGTCATTTATCAGTTAAAAGGTGAATGAGAGATAAGGGATTCAAAACTCATCCCTTATCATAAATACATTTTAGAGTTGTGCAAATAATTTAAAATAATTTGATTTAAGCACTTACCTTAGGAAGAAAATCAGATTGCGGATACCTTGGCTGCCATGGTATAAATTGATGATATCGTTAAAATTCAGCCAATCAAATTGGATATCAAAGATATGTCAGTACATTGTGCCAACTTGGAAGAAAAGAATGATGGCCACCCATGGTATTATGATATCATGTAGTATTTAAAAAATTAGTAGTACCCGAATCAAGCAACAGAAAATGATAAGAGTCATACGAAAATTGGCCGTGAGATTTTTTCTGGATGGGAAAACTTTGTTTAAAAGGGGCAAAGACCAAGTGTTACTCCATTGTGTAAATATATATGAAGCCAAAAGAATTGTTAAAGAGGTGCATAATAGTGTAAGTGAGGCACATGTAAATAGGCATCTGATGGTGAGACAGGTTATGCGAGCTATATATTATTGGTTGATGATGGAAAAAGACTGTATCGATTATGCCCGAAGGTGCCATAAATATCATATTTATATTGATAAGATTCATGCTCTGTCCAGTACTTTGCACGTTATAGTACCACCTTAGCCATTTTTTATGTAGGGGACGGATGCCATTGGCCCTATCACACCAAAAGTGTCAAGTGGGAATAGATTCATTTTTATGATGATTGACCACTTCACCAAATGGGTTGAGGCTATCTCTTTCATGATAGTGACTAGATCAGTGGTTTGCAAGTTCATCAAAAGAGAAATAATTTATAGATATAGGCTTCTAAAAAAAATTATATTAGACAATACCAAAAATTTGAATAGCAAGCTGATGCAGGAAGTATGTGCCCAGTTCAAAATCAAACACCATAATTCAACCTCATATTGCTAAAAAATGAATAGGATAGTGAAAGTGATGAATAAGAATATCAAAAGATTATGGAGAAGATGATTGCAACGTATAAGGGTTGGCATGAGAAATTGCCTTTTGCTCTACATACATATCAAATTTCTGTACACATATCTATTTGGGCAACTCCCTTTTTTTTAGTTTACGGGATAGAAGCTGTGCTATTAGTAAAAGTAGAGATCACATCTCTAAGGGTCCTAAGAGAAGTGGTATTAGAAGAAGCTAAATAGATTCGAGAATGTTATGAAAAATTGAACTTTATCGAGGAAAGAAAGTTGACGGCCTTCAACCATGGCCAGTTATATCAAAAGAAGAATGATGAGAGCTCATAACAAAAATGTCAAACCTCAACAATTCTAAGAGAGAGAATTGGCGTTCAAAAGGATTCTTTCAAGTTATCATAATGATAGAAAAAAATTGATTCCAAATTGAGAGAGGCCTTATATGGTAAAAAGAGCTTTTTTCTAGGGAGCCTTGATTTTGTCAAAAATGGATGGAGATAAACTTTTTCGTCCTATCAACTCTGACATAGTAAAGAAGTATTTTACTTGATTCTTCAGAAAAAAAAGAGAAAAAGGTCAAATTGAAAACCCAAAAGAGTAGTTTGAACCATAAAATAAAGAAAAAAAAAAGGTTAAATTGAAAATCCAAAAGAGTGGTTTGGACCCAAAGGAAAATATTCGAATGTGGCTTCAAATGGCACTACTGGAGAAGGCATATCATAGGTAAAAAAATTTTGAAGAGCTTTGAAATGTTCGGGCATCAAGTTTTAATTGAGTTTTTGAAAGAGATCAGAGATTTATTGTCATGATTATCTAATCATTTATTTTGGAGGCACTATTACCCCTAAATAGCCGCTCTTGTACATTCTTCTTGCTTCACACCGATATTTGTAATTGATTATCTACATAAATAAAAGTCATCTTATCATTCTCTAAATCTTGTACATTGCTTTTCTCCTTTATGCTTTACCATGAATGGAAGAAATGCATAATTTGCATCATCACACTTTGGAATTGGGATAATGATTAATAATTGAATAAAATCATAAAAAGTGTGTTATTTTGAAAGGTTGAAAGAGATAAAGGCAAAGGTTGATCCAAAAAAAAAAAAAAAAGACTTCCATAGCTCTTTTTGGATGAGCAGACATGTGGACGCAAAAGTTCCTCTACCAAAATGCCTTTAGGTTGATAGCTTTTTTGTATACTTCTAGGTTGATGAAAGATGGTTTCTTTGTCAAAGAGGCACCTTCAGATTGATGAAAATAGCTTTTTATGTCAAATGTAAAGGGAAATTTCTTCGTTAAAGTGTACAGTGAAAGTGAATATGCAGGATAATATCCGATAGTTTCTCTTCTAAAATGAGAATACAAAAGCCTTAGTACCACAATCAATGATTTGTTTGCATCCTAGATAAGGCATACATTTACATTATCTCACTCCCTTAATCTTGGCTCAGTCTAGATCATTTCTTATAATTCATGATTATATCCCGATCATTTATTCTTGACCTCGACTCAGTCTTGGTTACTTTATTTCAAATCGTGATTTTATCTGAGTCACATGATTTGTGGTTTCATCCTGATAATTCATTTTTAACCTCGACTCGATCCTGATCATTTTATTTTGACTCGTGATTTTATCTCGATCACATGATTCATGGTTTCATCTTGATCATTTATTTTAGATCTTGACTCGATCCTGATCATTTTATTTCAACCCGTGGTTTCATCTCGATCACATGATTCGTGATTTCATCCTGATCATTCATTTTTTACCTCGACTCGATCATGGTTGCTTTATTTTGACTTGTGGTTTTGTTTCAATCACATGATTTCTAATTTCATCCCGATCACATGATTCATGGTTTCATCCCGATCATTCATTTTTTATCTTAACTCGATCATGATCATTTTATTTTGACCTGTGGTTTCATCCCGATCACATGATTCGTGATTTTGTCTTGATCATTCATTTTTTACCTAGACTTGGTCATGGTCACTTTATTTATACTTGTGGTTTCGTTCCAATCACATGATTCATGGTTTCGTTTTGGTCATTCATTTTTTACCTCGACTCAGTCTTGGTCATTTTATTTTGACTCATGATTTCATCCCAGTCACATGATTTATGGTTTCGTCTCGATCGTTCATTTTCGACCTTGATTCGATCCTAGTCACTTTATTTTGACTGGTGGTTTCGTTCCGATCACATGATTCATGGTTTCATCCTGACCATTCATTTCTTATCTCAATTCGATCTTGATCGCTTTATTTTGACTCATGATTTTGTCTCAGTCACATGATTCATGATATCGTTTCGATCATTTATTCCTGACTTTGGTTCAATCCAGGTCATTTTTCGAATTCGAGTCCATAGTGGGTATTTAGGTCTTTACAACATCCTCGTCTAACAAAGACGTGCAAAGAGGGGCAGCTGTAGATACCAATTTCAATTCGAGCCCAATTGGGCTCATTCTAGCCCAAGCCCAGTTAAAAACCCATTCTGATCCAGGCCCAATTAGGCCTATTCTTGTCCAAGCTCAATGGGACCCATCTTGGTCTGAGCTCAGCTAGGAGTTGAGCCTAATTAGGCTCATTCCCACATGATAAAATCAAAGTCAAAATCTTAATAGTCAAACTTTTAATACCTAAATCGTAGCAGTAAGAGGGTGTTGAAATTTTAGACCTAAAATTTTGTCTGGATAGAATGCAATCCCAAGAATCAAGCCTAAGATTGATTCTATTCATTTCTTGAATTAGTCCTAGGTTGCCTATAAATTGGATTGATTCTGACACAGAGGGACATACAGAAACAAGAAAAAACATAAGGGAAATTGTTAGGGAAGCTCTGGAAAAATTTTGGCAGTAAAGGTTCTTGATATTCGAAGATAGGGATTTTAGGTTCGATTTGTAGTTCTGGGCGTGATTTTGGGTTTCTGAAAGAGGATTTGAGGTTGTAAGAGGTTAGGAAGGGCTTAGAATCATCTGAGATTTTTTTTGTATTTTTTTAGGTTTTTTTGGGTTTCTGAAGAACATTGAATTTTTTGGTTAAATTTTTTTACGAAGGTTGAAGTTTCTGGCGAGATTTCGGTGAAATTTCCAAAATTTTGTGGGTTTTTTAGAAACCAGTGGGTTCTTCAATTTTTGATTGAATTTTCCTGTGAAGTTTTCAGAAACTGGTGAGATTTTTAGTTTTCGATTGAACTTTTCGTCGAATATTTTAGAGAAAGTTCAAAGGAGTTTTTGGGTACAAAGAGAAAGGCTCTGGGGTTCTGAGAAAAAATGCTTAAAGGTACTTTTATATCGCTCCAGAACGACATCGTTTCGTCAAGCCAAGATCCGTGCTTCGACCCAAAGATCCCCACTTGACTCACGTTCTGACCCAATCCGACCGCAGGTTTTTTTTTTTTTTACTTTTATTCTAATTTATTTATTTTTACCCATATTTTATTTTTTGATTTTTTTATTTTTAGAAAAAAAGGAAAAAATTATTCTATCTTTTTTCAAAAAAAAAAAAGAAAAAAATTATTCTGTCTTTTCTAAAAAAAAATTTTAAGAAAAAAAGTGGGGGAAATATACAATTTACTATCTGGTAAATAAAAAATCATAAGCAAGGCTTGGATATTTCAAAATCAAACTTGTGCCATCCTTAGATAGGCGTTTTGGGGGTGTTATAACCTTCCCCATGCACAATCGACTTTCGAACCTAACTTCTGTTTTAGAAATCAGCTTTAATCAGGTGGTCAATCATATCTAATCAAAAAAGATTGGTGACGACTCATTTTCATTCTGAGTCTATTGGTAGGTTCATGAATCTATACGTTATAAAACTCACTATCAACACAATCATTTTCGACACAAGATTTAGATTGAGAGCTTGAAGATAAGATTCGATAACTACCTATTTAATAGTTATGACTCGTTTTCTAAATAATATTATTTTTATATGAATAGTACATTTAAAAATCAATTTAAACATTCGGTGGATTTGAAAGAACACTATAGTAGATTATTCCACAAAAATATTTTTATATATAAGATTTAATGACGTTGATTATGTCATCAATACTATGACAATTTACCTTTAATCACTATTATATCAGATTTAATTACTTATTTTGTGATGATTATAGCCTTTAATGACATTTTTTCATAAATAGCTAATGAAAACTAACGTCACAAAAAAATAAAGCATAATGTGACGTTTGATTTTATTGTCACGTTTGACGTTAACTTACAATCATTTGTGACGATAATTGCATTACAATACTGTGATGATTTATCTTTTGTCATTAATATATCATATTTTATCATTTATTTTGTGACGATTATAACCTTCAATGATATTTTTCTTTATAAATAGTTCACAAAAACTAACGTCATAAAAAAAAAAATATAAGATGACATTTGATTTTATTGTCACATTTGACATAATCTTGTAATCATTTGTGACAATAATTATGTCACCAATATTGCGATGATTTACCTTTTGTTACTAATATATCGAATTTTATCATTTCTTTTGTGACAATTATAGCCTTTAATGACATTTTTATTCATAAATAGCTGACAAAAACTAATGTCATAAAAAATAGTGCATCAATTGACGTTTGATTTTATTGTCATAGTAAATATTATCTTACAATCATTGGTGATGATAATTTTATCACTAATACTATGATGATTTCCTTTTGTCACTAATATATCAAATTTTTTCATTTTTTATGGTGATTATAAGTCTTTTTTTTTTTGTCAAAATAGCTAATGAAAACAAACGTCACAAAAAAAGTGGACTTTTATTTTATTGTCATATTAGATTCGTAACAAGTGATGATATTTTACTACCATCACATTAGACCTTTAGCGACGATGCAAACATGATGAACATCATGATATTTAAGTTTTTGTCATGAAATGTATAGGGTGATGATAAATAAATATTTAATGACAGTATTCTATGCACCACTAATGACCAAATTTGTTGTAGTGGTTATACACATCAATTAAGGCTTTGGATGTTAATAGAAAAGATCTACCTAACAACATTGGGGCTTCATTATCTTTTATATCTAAGACAACCAAATTCATAAAAAAAAAAAGCATACCTGCTAACTTTTACCAAAATAATATCCAACATTCCTTGTAGTTTCTTAACAGATCTATTAGCAAATTTAATAGTGAATGCTGAGGTTTCAGTTTACCATATCCTAGCTATATAAAAATATTTATAGGTATAAGATTAATACTGGATCTAAGATCACAAAGAGTTTCATCAAATTTCAAATGACTAATTTTACAAGAGATAGTGAAACTCTCTAGATTTTTTTGCTTTTTTGGAAGAAAATGTCAAAGTGCAAAACTACAGTCATTAAAAAAAGTTGTGTTTTTCAACTCTTTGAATAGCTCTTTTAGTATAGGCCTTGGCATCATTCTCAACCTTTTGACTTCATGATTTTTTTTCTTGAACTTCTTCCACTTCAGGTTGAATACTCTCATGAAGTGCTTTTCCCACTTGCATCAACATCTTTCCCTCTTCAACTGAATATTCAATGAACTTCTTAGGATCCTCTTCAATCTCATAATCATCCATCTCCTCATATGGTTCAATATTCTCAAGAGCTTCTAAAGCCATTTGATCAAAACTACTTAAAACCTCCTTACCATATCTCAATAGCTCCCCACCATCCATTATATCATCCTTTCTAATAAATCAACCTTAGACTACTTAACAAAGCAGGCAAGTTAACCACTATCGGCTCATCCATAATATCATTATCTTTATAATCGTACATACCATATTCACTATTAGAATACATAGCATTACATGCTTTCTTACCTTGTTTCTTAAAGTTTGCCGCAGTGTTATTAGGCAAGATTCTTAAGGGTTGGTTTGTTATGGCTTGAACAAATTGACTTATTTGGTTTTCAAGGTTTTTGGTTGATATAGCTGGGCTTTGAATGGTTGCATTATTTGCTTGCATGAACTAGGTCAACATTTCTTCAAAAGTAGGTTTTTTTTCTTAAAGTGGGTTATATAGTTGTGGGTTTTGGCAAAAATTATTATTTTGGTTGGTGACTTGGTTGTTAGGTTGGTTTTAAGAAAAATTAGAATGGTTTTGTCAACCTGGGTTGTAGGTGTTACTATAGAGGTTGTAAGTAGGCTTGGACTGTTGGGCATACTAAACCATTTCTATTATTTGCACTTTTCATTAGCATGAGGTCCATCACAAATTTCACAAGACATAAATGGATTTTGTATGGCATTGACATGGACCATTTAGGATGGGGTTCTTAAGGTTTAATTTTCTTAGTTAAATTTGCTAGTTGTGAATTAATGGAAGTAAAAGCATCAAATTTATACACACCGGCAGTTTTTTGTATACATTATATTCTATTCCCTATTGATAGTTCTTAGTGGCCATTTTTTCAATTAGTTCATGTGTTTTCTTAGTAGTATTGCTCATAATAGCTTCTCTAATAGCCAAATCTAATATAGTTCTCATGGATGGTGTCAATCCATTGTAGAAGATTTGTATTTATAGCCATTGAAAGAGACCATGATTTGGACACTTTCTCAATAGCTTCATAAATCTTTCCCAACCATCATAGAGATTGCACCATCAAATTGTATAAAAGTTGTTATTTTGTTCCTTAGCTTAACCATCTTGGCAGGTGGAAAGAATTTAACAAGGAATTTTTGTACCAAATCATCCCATGTTGTGATTGATCCAAATGGTAAAGAAGTTAACCAACACTTTGGCTTGTCCTTGAAAGAAAAAAAAGTTTTAGTCTAATTGCATCATCTGAAATACCATTATATTTAAATGAATCACATAATTCAAGAAAATTAAGTAAGTGGAGATTTGGATCATCACTTAGTAAACTGCCAAATTGTACAAAAGTTTAGACCATTTGAATAATAGAAAGCTTAATTTTGAAATTGTTTGCTTCTATGGCCGACCTTCTTATGGATGGTTGAAAACTATTAGCATTAAGGATAACACAATCCCTCAATGTTCTACGACCTTCATTGTTTGCATTCGCCATTTGAATTAGTGTAAGTAGTGTTGTTTGCTCTCTTTTCAAACATCTCAAAGTTCTTTCAATTTCTTTATCAAGTAGAGTTAGGTCAACATTTCTAGTTTCGCGTATATTAACAAAAAAATGATCAAAACAGTTTAAAACAAATAAAAATAAATGTTTAGATTATAATGGAATAGAGTATCCTTATTGATATTGAATTGAACACCACTATAATCTTCAACAATAGCATCAAAAACTTGATTGCTACTTTTTATAATGCTCGAAGTACACAAATTATAATTAAGTAATAAAATGATGAAAATAGAGTATTGTCTCAAAAAGATTATAAAATTGAATTGTTAGGCAAATTCAAGTACCAAAGGTCATAAGCTAACTACTAATATCTAAACTAATAAAAACTTTAATTGATTTACAAATAAAGAAAGTAAAGAAAAAAGATTGTATAGGCCTAGATCTACTTATCTAATTGTCGCTTTGAAAGTATTTTAATTTGGCTGAATTTAACTAGATCTAGAAAATAAAATAGATTTGATACTATCGAATAAAGTAAAAGGAAAGAATGGAGCAAAGTTGTATGAAAACTGAAACTTAGGTTGGGAACAAAAAAGAAGGCTGAAACTTGTAAACCATAAAAACAACTTGTAAATAAAAAATAAATACAAAAATATTTAAAGAGCCTGATCTTAAAAATAAAAGAATGATTGTGTTGAAAAAATTTAAGAAAACAAGAATTCTTGCAATGGCTAATCCGTCACAACTGAATACAAAGAAAGCTAAAAAAAAAAACTAAAAAACTAAAGAAAAGAAAGAAAAGGAATGGTGTGAAATGGGATGTGAAATAAAAGAAAGAGTCTCCCTATTTATAGATGAGAGTTTTGACGATAGGATAAAGATTAAGATTACAAGTTTAATTATATCTAAACTCCAAAGGATAAAACTCATCTTAATCTTATAGTGTTGGCTGGACATAGGAATCTTAAACTTTGAAGAGCTTTGGCCAATCTTGCTTCTTCAAATACAATCTTGACAATTCATCACACTTCCATATATCTTGATCTTGCGATCTTAAAGAGTTTGGGCTATCTTGAATTCCAAGATCTTGTCATTGCTTTTCATCCAAATTCTTAAAATTAATCTTGCAAAAGTTCTTCTTGAAATATAAGTATTTGAATGGTGATCAAAAGAGTCATGGTTGAATCCTCTTTGGTCGAATGCTTCATAGAGTCATCCCTTAATTAAAAGTCTTCAATTATCAAACATGCATGTCGAAGTTCTCTTGGATTTAGGAAAACCGAATGCTTGTAGGAGTTTAAGTACTATTAGAAATTCTACTTCAAGTTAAATTTAAGAAACCTACTTCAAGTATAATTTAACTAAATCCTCATCTTGCATGACCAAATATTATAAGAATGGATGTTATTTTAATCTTGCATGGAATTTACAAAAAAATGAATAGAAATTTTACTCCAAGTGAAAAAACTTAAAGATTAAGAAAACAAACATTAAATGCACCAAATTCAAGCACTTTCAAAAAATTTCAACTAAATTAAGTTGTAAATCTCTATATATTTTGGTACTATCATTAGGATATATATAAAAATATTTTTATTATTAATTTAATATTATATTAATAAAATTATTATTTAATGCCTTAATTTAATAAATTCGTGTGACACCCATTTAGCTTTTTTTTTTTTTACTATTTTATTTGTTTTTTAGTTTTTAACATTTTTAAATTAGATAAATTTTATAAAAAAAATCAAATGAGGTAAGGATGACAAAAAAAAAAACTCATATCCAATGAGTTTCAACTCATCTCAATCCAATAGGTGTAATTTTTTTTTTTAAATTCAAGATCAAATGATGTTTTTTTTTATAAAAAAAAATAAAGTCGAGTTGAATAATGGATTTAGAATATTACACCTTATCTCAAATAAATATAAATATATATTATTATTTATTTAATTATATATGTATAAGTTATTATTTACTGTCTTAATTTAATAAAAATATTATATATACATAATTAAGATTTAATTTATATTAAAAAATAATATTTTTATAAATATTATATTAAATTAATTTTTGATCAAATCGAATCAAATGTGAATTATATAAATGTGATGGGCCAAGATCATGTGCTAATAAATAAAAAACTCGATGTTGCATTTAAATCAAAGCCGAGTTGAATTATTAAAAAGGTCCAAACAAAGTTGGAGTGAGCATTAATATGTCCTAGATTTGATCTGTTGTCATCCTCAAATTGAAGTATTTATATAACACTCTTATTATTTTTTTATTTTTTTGCTTAGACTTTTTTTTTTAATTTTGACTTTTTTTTTGTTTTTTAATTATTTATTTTTGTATTTTTATTTATATTTGAAAACATAAATGCCCAATTAAAGTGTTCACATCATACTATCATTTGACCTTTTTTTTTTGGCCATTTTCGTTTTTTAAGTTTTTGCTTTTTCATTTTTTAAACAAAATAAGTTTTGCAATAAATAAGATTTGTAGAGATAGAGATGATGAAATAATTTATATTTTATAGATTTTGATTCGTCAATTCAATAGAGACAAATTTTTAATCGAAATCAAATAAAAAAAGGATTATTTTTTTAAAATTAAGGTCAAACTAAAAACGGGTTTAAATGTTTTATCATGCTCATTCTCAAGATATATATAAGAATATATTTTATTGAGGATATTTTAGATAATTAACTTTGATATTTTTGAAATTAAAAATTGAAAGCTTATATGGCATCCCAATACTAGGTCTTTGCACTAATTTTTTTAATATCTTTAAAATTTATATTTTTATATAAAGATAAATATATATTATCAAATTATTACAAGTTACAAACGTTATGGGGACACTTACAGATAAGGTTGACACATGGTCTAAATAATGCCTCTTATTAAAATAAAAGAAAATAAAAGAATTAAAGCAAATTAATGCAAAATAGGCCAAGACTTAATCTTAAGGAAGAGATATAATACTAAAGAAATACAATAACAAAAGAATTCTGCGTTAAGTGCATAACTAATACAGCACAACGTAGAAGCCCCTGAAGCGATCTTCAGCTAGCTAATTTTAGTAACCGACTAAACTCATGGATTAGGAAAAGAACAAGTAAAACCCTAAATTTTGGTTGACAGATTTGATGTTTAAAACTCAACATTTATAAACTTTTTTATTTTTTTTTATTTTCATACTATAATCTGCTTTGTTAAAAATAAGAAAAAAAAAAGATGGGCCTAGAGCAATCATTTCGACTGAATCTAGACACTGAGATTTAAGATATAGTTCTTGACAAAATCGAAGATATTTGTTGCTAGGAGCCTACATATTTTATTAAGAATTTAGTTTATATGATTTAGTCAAAACTACTTTCCCATTAAATGAATGAAATTAAATATATAGTCTATGTTTCTAATAAGTCATTGGGATGTTAAATCACCGCCATAAGCAAATAATTCATCTAACCCACCATAATCCTGTACATTGCATTTGGTATTGTGGACAATTGCATGACCTGTTTTGTTTTTCTTATTAATTATTTTAATCTCAAAAAAAAAATTTCTATTGTAAGTGTTGACTTTTGTAATTGTACAAACTCATATTTATTTATGAGATTGCTGAATGTATACTTATTAAATAAATTGGTAAAGTCATCAAGTTTTATACTGGTGATTTAACAATTGATGAATAATAAAAAATATTTAATTCACATATTGCCACCTCTTATGAAAAAAAAAATCATTTTCCATGGTTTGGGCCCTAGTTTGTATACTAATTGGGTCCGTCAAGTAACCCAGACAGACTCTTTTAGACTTTTAGGAGATTTGCAGTCGTTTAGTTTTTACCCAACAGAAAAACCCAGCCCACACTCAGAATAAGAGAACCCCTTACCCTCCCCAAGCTGAAGCATAACCAGAGTAGCTTCTTCGACTAGCCTTCTAGAATTCTAATCTTACACCTTTGATCAAGCATGCCTGAAAGACACCCGAGAGTGGATCCGTCTAGGTTACCAGACGACAGTATCATATATACTTCTGACAAGTTTTCTCATTTTCTGAAGTTTTTCCCCGAGTCCAAAATCAAAGAGCAACCAAGATTCCACTGCATATTTGTGCAATTCAATCGTGCCCATCTTATGTTATATTCTTTAAGATTAATTTGCATATATCCACGTTATATTAAACGAGCAAACAGGACGCCATGATATGTTCAAGTAATAATTACATTAAAACAAGTCACATCAAGATTTCAGGTCCTGGTGGGATTATATCAGTTCATTATGTCTAAGACAAAGCTACAGCCCACAAGCATTTGTAACAGGAGAACAACTTGGAGAAAGCCATGATTTGCAGTTCACAAGTCTACTCCCACTAATCTGATTTTGATTGATAGTTGGAAAAAAAAAAGAAGTGACAAATAAATGTCTGTCTTCACAACTTTCTCCACTCAAACCTGACGGTGAATTCAGTCCATTGATGTACTCCTGAGCTGAAAATTCTACTGCTTGTCCTACGCAGGAAAGAGTTTTTAGGGCAAGCGTGGAGTATATCTTGGTTGCAATAAGGAGGTTTAGAACAGGCATCTGAAGGTGACAGACTGACAGGTTATGGATGGTTGTTCCACTGAACTATTTGTCTATTCATCAGTATTTAGTTCATTGCAATTGTATGTTAGATATACAACTTTTGCTTGCTCTCTGCTGAAAACCAATGGTTCAATTGTGAATATATTATCAGGATATATATATATATATATACATACCCATAAATGTTGGGAAAGAGGTGATTTAGTCCTGGAATATACGTTTATTTTGTTTTAAATTCTCTAACTATTTTCGTAGAAGGAACCTTCAACGTTGCTGCATTGATGTTGTCGTGTTTCAGCTAATGCATATTGTTTGTTTCTGGCATCTACGGATTCGTAATCTACTTAAAAAATTAGCCATACTGTTAAGCTACATGTATTGGGGAAGATAGATGCTGATTGGCTAAGGACAAGATGGTGAAAACAATGAGATTTGAGCTTCACCAGGTAGCAGACAGGGTCACCAAGTATAACAGAAGTTTTCCAAATTGTAAATAAAAGCATAGACATGACAAGGAACAGGAAGTGCATACTCACATCATCAAATAAAATTAAACAGATCACAGCTCATTGGCTCTGGTAATGAAATTGAAATTTTCTCAACCACTTATAATTGGAAATATAATTCGGCAAAATTAAATGCCTAAATATTGTAATAGCTGATGCAACATGCCAGGGTTCCTTGCATCTAATATGTGATTCCTGCATATAGGTGTGCGTACGTAGAAACCTGTATCACCTTTTTGGACGCAAAAATGTGCAACCAGCAATTTTTTGGGTTCTTGGCCATTAGTATTTTTTTTGTTAGTTGATTGGTTGGGGTGGATTATTTTTATAAAAAAATGTTCCACTTTCTGTCTTCTTTTATTTCTCGTCTATCATTTGTATCAAAAGCAGCCACAAGGGATTATTCTCTGGTACCTTTGGTTCCACAATGATGCACCAAGGGAAGGGAGAGGGGAGATTCTTAGCAGGATTTTGTCATTTTCTTCGTACAAACTAATATCTGAATTCCAATAATAACAGGGGTCTCACAATCCTTACTAACTTGTAAATTATTATTCAAGCTCACGATTTGTCACATATAAAGTTTGTACTTAAATATCCAATGAAATATACACAGTAAATATGAGATTCAAAGCCATGACACAAGTCAATTAAAAGCATTGAGGAGAAAGAATCAGAATTTTCAATTTTGAGGGGGAAAAAGAACAGAGAAGAAAAGATGTGGGGTGTGAGACTTGTATCTGCGGTCTCAGAGCGACCTAACGACATAAGAGGGGAGGTGGGGAAGGGGGGAGGGGGGTTTGATTGATAATTAGAATTAAGTGGCCAGAGTCCATTTCCTATGCAAGTTGCAGAAAAGTGATCCTTTTAAAAAAGAAAGTGGACTGTTTTGTCATTAATCAGAGAAAAAAGTTTGTTGTACTTTATATATTGCTCCATGTTGCCCTTAAATTGTTTGTCTAGTGGGTGGGACCAAAAAATTATATGTGCATTGTGCAACCATTATGGTGGGCACCGGGCTTTTCATGAAGGTTAATGGAGCAACAACAACAACAATTTAGTGACAGCAACAAGCAGGAAAAGAAACAACAAAAGAATGGAGCCAGATGCAAAAACAGTTCAAGGAAAATTATTAGTAATCGTATAAAAAAAAAAAAAAGCTTGATTTCCTTTTCTCCTTAACGGGATTTCTTTAGTTTGATCAACGTATTTTTTTCTTAACGTAGGAAACATTCGCCCCTACTGGGAGGATAAGTTCCTATACTAATAACCAAGTAACGGAGTCAATTAATGAATGTAGATTTTTCAATTAAAATCATAAATACAAATTGTTTTCTTTACTTTCCCATTTCTTTATAAATATGGCAATCTATCTAAGGAAAAAATATATGAAGTGTGGGATGAAAAATTAAATCGTTTCTTCCTCTCTCAATATTTAGTTTGAAATTCAATCATGTTAAAATGATGAATATGTTTATCCAAATCAAGAATTAAATAAATTTCATTCACATGTGAGACTATGTGATGAGTCACATAGAGAACAAAAGAGGAAAATAAAGAGATTGGCAAAGCAAATGAATAAGACATTCCTTGCAGACTCTTTAAGAAATCTCATACTTCAATGTTTAAGAACATACGTTGTAGATAGTGGATAATTTTTGAATGTGTGATTTTATCTTCAACCAGTGAATCAAGTTGGTATCTCTTTTGTAACAATTCCGCAAAAATGCTTCCACTGTGTTTCTGCAAATTAAGTAAGTCTTCTATTTTATTTTTTATATATAATATTGTTCATTATATTTTAATTTTATCCTTCATTGGTATTAGAGTAAGGTTGGCTTAATTCTTGATTGTTTCAATGCTTGTCTTTAAATACTGAAATTATAGACATGTTCTTGAGTTCTTATCGAAATGTGTACGGAAATCTATGGAACATAAAAGTATGTAATTTTGTTGTAGAAAATTGTTGTAAATGTTTTAAAATATGCAAATGTAAGTTACCATTATCGTTTGGATTATTTTGGATCAATTTTTTCAGTTTTCAAAACTCGAGCATTAGAATGCTCGACAAGGCATCTGAATGCCCTAAGCAAAATGTCAATTTTTAACCTATTTTTTGAATACGCTAATTGAATACCTTCTTAGAAAATTCAAATGGCATATGTGATTTTTCAACATATTGAAAAATAAAAAAAAAATTAAAAAAAATTTATAGTTTTTAATTAACTTTAGGAGGATGAAAAGCACATGAATGATTAAAATATGTTTTAATCATTATGAGACTTGTGTGTATTCATGAAATTTCTTATATATATGTTACAGAAAATTATGACAATGATTGTGAGAACTTTATTGTTATAAGAACATAGGCACAATTACTTTGAGCCATAAGGTTACTAATTGAATTAGCACAACAATGAATGGATCTAAATGATGATAATATTATGTGTTATATCAAGAAGGGAAAATGACAAGATTAAAAAGTTGATCTTGTAAAGCAATATGCATGTTAGGAAGATTTAAACATATATATGATGTTAAATAAATACAGTTTTTACACTTAGACAAAAAGAATCTTTTCAAAGATTTTTGGATATCTAATGAAAGGAAATGTCCTAATTACAACTTTGATAAAGAATTTTATGATTTTGTGAGAAAGGGATAAGGAGGAATGTGACCTTTTTTATTGGTCTAAATTTCCATAATCACTAGATAAGTGATATGTATTGATTGGAAACATATTTTAATAAACATTACATGTATTTAATGATGAAATTTGTTCATGTGTTTAGTATGCACATGTTATATGAGACTTGTCTGTATAAATTTCAATTAAAGTATATCATTGATTGAAGGTAACCTTATGGTTAGTGGGAGTTTTAAGATAATTAATTTTTTCTATCTTAGAATGATTGATTTTGCACAATGAAATAAATTAGTAATAATCAAACACAGTAAAAATGAAATTTGATTATGAACATAGTGATCTTTTGGATTCATTTTTATGTGAATGATTATCATTATTTTATTTGTAACATTGTGACAAAATAGATGTGCATAATATTTAGCATTAATTAGTGCATAGGTCTCTCAATATTGAACTATCCTTTGAATATGATTTTTGTATTTAAGAATATAGTTACTGAATAGGATAATTGTGAAATCTAGAGTATGAAAATTTAGTATGTGTTAAAAGAACAATAGGTTCTTGAAATTCTAAATATTGTCCTAATGGAACCTAAGTATAGGAACATGTCCAAATATAAAAAGGACAAAGGGATTTTGAAGCCTAGATAGTGAAAACTCCACTGCTTGCATTTCATTACTAAATACTATAGAGAATGATATCATGTATGAGTTAAGGTTGCATGATATTGCTAAGAGATGTGGAATGCCTTGACAACAAAATTTGTATAAAAAAAGAAGTTGATCACACTCTAATAGATGAACATGAGGTTTAAACTATAATTTAGTCCTTGTCACATTATTGAGAGCATATCGAAATGCATCTAACCCATGATGAGAGTATAAAGAATCTTAATGATGCTTATCGTCATCTTCAATTAGAAGAAAATCGTATAAGAATCATTTAAGCATTCCGCTTATATGTATATATCATACACATGTTCAAAGGAAGCTATAAGCTTTAAGCATAGGCCATATAGTGGAAACAAAGAAAAGTTCCTAAAAGATCAAAAAGTGATCAAAATGGCAAAGAAAATGGTCCCTAAACTCAGTCTAAGAATAACAAATGTAAAATTAGCGCATTAGTTATGGTAAAGAGAGTCACTTTGCCTGTAAATGTAACGAGATGAAGAAGATTCATGAACCACAAACCATGTAGCACTAGAAATGAGAAAAATATATCTATGTAAGAAACAATCAAAAGATTAAAGTCAAAGGAGTTGGCACTTACAAGTTAAGTGGGTAAGGTAGAAAAAAACCTCATTTTATATAATGTCTTATTTGCTCTTGATATTTGATGAAATTTAGTTTCTATCATTATTCTTCTTTGTTTAGGATTCGTTACAATTTTTAATAACACTATTATGGATTTGTTTTTTTAAAACAGATTGTTATAAATCTAGATATTTATTTAATGATTTTGTGATGCCAATATTAATGTGAATCTTTGGCATGTTAAACTTCGCTATATGGATGAACAAAGAATGGATAGATTAGTAAAAGAGGGATTACAATGTCCTATATGATAATGTTAATCAGTCTTTATGTGTAAATTGTTTATAAAAGAAACTGATACGAAAACTATTTGATAAAGAAACTAGAGTTAAAGTTTCATTGCAACTGATGCATTTCGATATTTATGTTCTAATGTATATAGGGACATGAAGTGGAGGTTAATATTTTCTCACATTTATTGATGATAACACATATTTTAGTTTTGTCTATTGATTCTTCACAAGTCTAAAACTTTAAAATGCTTTAAAAAATATGTACTTTAGGAAAAATCAATTAGATAAAAGCATTAAGGCATTGAGAACTAATCGTAGATATGAGTACTTGTTCGATTAGTTCAAATAATTATGTGATGAAATTGGTACTAATAGACAGTTCACCATTCTAATGACTCCACAATAAAACGATGTTGTAGATAGAAGAAATAAAACTCTTCTAGAAATAGTTAGGTCAATATTAACCCAAGTAAGTTTACAAACCACTTTTGATGTAAAATATTGTTGTCAACTGTCTATATATTCAATTGAATATTCTCCAAGTTAGTTACAACCACTCTTTATGAATTGTAGATTGGTAAAAAACCCAATCTCAGTAAATTAAAAACTTAAGGTTGTCTTGTCTATGTTCATGAGTTCATTCATTAACATGGTAAGTTTTAGGTCTACAATGCAAAAAGCATATATTCGTAAGATACTCTAAACATTCCAAAAAGATATATGTTCATAAGTGAATAATCAAGTGAGAGCATAACTAAATTTTTAAATCTCGAAATGCTATTTTTCTGAAAAATGAGTTTTCATATAAAGGTGAGATGAGTCAGAAAATGTCTCTTTATGAGATTAAGAATGCAAATGATTTGGTAAGTTGCAAATCAAATAATACATCTTCCTAATCAATAATCAACAATATCTCATCCAAGTAGGAGCATGACTAAAGTTGATGAATTTGTTGAATTTGTTACACAAGAATCATAAATCAAGCAAAAGAAAAGTGGATAAAAACAATGGAAGAAAAAAGATGGAGTCTAAGATCAAACAATGTATAGAAATGATTGATTAATCTAAAGGACATAATTTTAGCCATTGTAGCCTGTTTAGATTTTGATTTACATCTAATGAATGTGACAAGTGTCTTTCTAAATAAAAAATTGAAAGAGAAAGTCTGTATGGAATGACCTATAGGTTTCATTAACAAAAGTCAATAGCATAAACGTGTGTAGATGATTAAAATCACTTTAAAATCCTAAAGAGTTTTTCAAGCAATGATACATTAGTATTCATTAAGTGATAATTTCATATGATTTTATCATGATTGAAGAAAATCACTACGTGTATGTTAAAAGAATAATAAATGAATTTGTAATCTTGTCACTTTATGTAGATGACATACTATTGGTTATAAATGATAAGGAGTATTCCATTATAGCGAAAATTTGTTTTCCTCAAATTTGAAATAAAGGAAATGTGTGAAATATCTTACATATTTAATTTAAAAATCAAGAGAGATCATTTCAAGAAATTATTCTCTTTCACAAGAGTAATATATTAAGAAATTCTTAAACAATTTAGTATGTAAGACTGCAAGCTAATCAATAGTCAAATAGTGAAGGTTTGAGTAAAAAAATATGTCGTGGGACTCCACAAGGTAAAGGAACAAAGAACAAAAATTTCTTACTCTAGTGTTATTGGAAGCTTTATGCATATTATGATGTGCACAAGGCCGAATATTTATTATGCCATAAACTTAGTAAGCAAATATTAATCTTATCCAAGTCAATCCCATTGAAAAGCCATGAAAAGGATATTAAAGTATCATAAAGGTGGATTATTTGTTTTGCTATCAAAAAAATGGCTTGCATTTAATTGGCTATATGGACACCAATTAGAGAGGAGATTTAAATTAAAAAAATTTACCTCTGCTATGTTTTCTTACTGAATATAAAACTATATCTTTGATTAGTAAAAAAGAGACTTGAATAGCACTATCCACAATAAAACCTAAATTTGTTGCATTTTTAGTGGCAGTGTAAGAGGTAGTTTGGCTTATTAGATTTTTTAATCTTTTGGGAATTGAGAAAGATGAGTTTAACTTAAAGTTAGTTAATTGCAATAGTTAAGCAACAACTGCATTCGCAAACAGATCCCAAAGACCAAACATAAAGATATCAAATATAAATTTATGATAAACATGGTTACACAAATGAAAGTCAACAAGTACATTTCTACGCATGAGATAATAGCAGATCAATTAACTAAGCCATTGCCTAAAGATATGTTTCATAGCCACATGAAATCTCTAGAGTTGCATAGATAAGGATGTACTGATTAAGATTTTTCATGTGAATAATTTATGATTTTTCCTATTTGAGTTGACTTATATTGAATGCGATTAATGCCATTAAAGGTTAGTACTTCATTTTGTATAGCATGCACACATGTATATGTATATGTATATGTACATATAAGATACGATTTAAAAGGTATGTCAGATAGATGATTGGTCTTCTCACACAGGTAATCGCCTCAATGGTTTGCACCATGAAGATGAGATTAGTTTTAAGTTAGGGATTGAGTGCATAAGTTTAAAATGTAATCGTTTTGATAAGGGATCAAGATGAGGTCACTTGATATTGAGCTTTGTGACCGAAAGTGAATAATTTCATAATTCACTTTGTTTATCTTAAATGCCAGGTGAAAGTCATGTTAATTATATGAAATCAAGTAGAGTTATGGACATAAGTTAGATACTAAGAGTATCTGAACTATCACATGTACGATATTGATATCTAATGATAAAAACATACACTCCATGAGAAAAAAAGAATAATATCGTAGCATATGTTTCATACCATATGTGCATATTTTGACCAACAAAGGTAATGGAAGGATAAATTTGTGTTTTTTGTTGTGTGAGATCTTTGAGATAAGAAGATCTCATATTTAGTACCTTTAAAGATTTTTGACTATTTTTTAAAGTTTTAGTTCAATGTTGTTATATTGGAATGTTGCTAATGATTATGGATGATTCAAATTAATAAGACATATTTAGAGAGCAATTGAATTTAAATGAAAAGATTCTAGAAGAATGGAGGATCATTTTGGTGTCACATTTGGTTGTAATCACAGGCTAGCCAATTATGTTTGAAATGTCGAATATAATTGTGAATATATAAGTATATCATGTAATATGATAAAAGAGATGGTGAGGCACTTGAAATGTGATTGAATGGATCTAGGGTGCTGCATACTTACTCTACTTATACTTTAGAGTTACTATATATATACCTAATAGTTGTATAAGTGACTAAATGAGTTACTATATGCACCTAACAATCATATAGCAACCAAACTCTCAAAGTATGCTGGTTGGATGGCTTATTTCCTTATATGAATCCGTTGCAAAAAGTAGAGAAAACGTTCTTTGGATTATGAAAATTTGCCACCCATTTTGTACGAGTAAGAGATGTAGGAAATATCTGCCCATAATGGGAGGATAACTTTCTATATTAATAAACAAGTGAAAAAGTCTATTAATGAATGTTGGTTTTTTTAATTAAACCATAAATACAAATTGTTTTCTTTACTTTCCCACTTCCTTATAAATATGGCAACCGACCATAAGAAAAAATATATGAAGAAAAAATGGCATTCAACCATTTTTTGGATGGGATGAAAAATAAAATTATCTTTTTCTCTCTTAATATTTAGTTTGGAATTCAACCATGCTAAAAAAGATAGAATATATTCATCCAAACCAAGAATGAGATAAGTCTCATTCATATGTGGGACTATGTGATGAATAACATAGAAAATAAGAGTGGAAAATAAAATGATTGACAAAGCAACAGAATAAAACATTTCGTTGGGAACTCTTTGAGAAATCCATACTTCGGTGTTTAAGAACTTATGTTGTGAATGGTGAATAATTTTTGAATATATGATCTTATTCTCGACCAGTAAATCAAATAGGCATCATTTTGGCAACACTTCTGCAAAAATGCTTCCGCTACGCTTTCACAAATTAAATAAGTCTTTTGCCTTATTGTTCATTATATTATAATTTTATCCTTCACCTGAATACTAACTAGACAAGTATATTTGCAGGAAAGCAGATTTCATATTAAGGAAACTCCTGCTTTGCTGTTCATTTTTCTGCCACACTAGAATAACCCACGTTAAGCATTAGCGCAAGTTTGTTGTCTGTCATTTTCATCTAGAACAGAAGTAAACTTGAAAGGGGTTCGGAACTTTTTTCATACAATTCCTGTCTCAAAGTGATAATTTGCTGCAGCAGTAAGCTTATAATATTGGTTACAGGTCACATCAGGATTCCATGCTGCACTAATCAATGAGAAGATTCTTACAAATTTTGAGTGCTTTTACCAAAATGAAAAGCCATGATACTACAATTTTTTCCAAACCATCTATATATATATATATATATATATATATTTTGGTGGAATCTTTGAGGTCCATCCTCAACAAAAGGAAAATGAAAGACAAAGAAGTATGAAGGTGTGGTCACATATGCTCTGCATGATCAATTAAAATTCCAATCCCACTGTATTAGAAGAAGAAAGAAGCCCATTTGCCGGGGGTTGTGAAGAAAGCACAGAATGTAGACAGACAACAGATAAAGAGACTTCCAAGCACTTCTTTCATCACCAAGGCCTAGACATACTTGAGAATCATTAATCTAAGATTCCTTCAATGACCATAAAAAAGGGGTTTGAAGAATCAAGAATTCCTTGGCAAATAGTCAGTCAATTTTGAAAGATGGAATGATCATAAACAATCTTAGGAACAAAAACGTGGATGGTTTAATTTGATTATTAGTGATGACTAATACATCTATTCAATAGCAATCCTCCATTGCTTGAGTATAGAACCGGCGAGCAAAGAAAAAGTAATAGACCGTCTCATCTTCTTGAAGGGAACAAAGATAGGTGGAATGAAGAATGAGATGCTTAAATTAGAGGCTCCTAGTCTAGGCTTCAGTCAAAATTTTATTATCAAGATGAGTCAACTAATTAAACCACTATTTTCTTTCTTTTTTGTTTTTTTGGCAAGAAGGAATTTTCCATTAAAATATAAACCCGAATTTACCAAAAAGACATCAGCATTAAGCAGAGTCATTAAGCCATCATATCCTTAAAAAGCATGCATAATGACTCGGACTAAGCAACAGTTGACATGGCATATTGTCCAAACCAACTGCTTCCACTTTGGTTGATGTACATCCATGTAAACCACAAAATAATTTCGCCTTTGAAGCATAGAAAGATTTTTGGATATTCCCTTACCTCCTCCTGCTCCAGCCCTCCCCCAACCCAAAAAAAAGCATGGGAAGTTGGCTTAGGACTGAATTTGGATATAACAGCCTTAGGAAATGCAATTCATAACCAAGAAGAAGATAAAAGGCTTGTGGCTAAAAGACTAAAGAAGATCCTTTGATTTCTCTTCACTTTGTCTATGATGTGAAGTGTAGAATCACAGTTGAAGCAAGGAAATCTGAATTATTGGAGTCTATTATCAAGTTTTAAGCCTTTATAGTACAGTCTGTCATTTTGCAGAGGATGCAGTATCAATAGAACACAAGCAGTTAATCTAAGA
This sequence comes from Durio zibethinus, assembly GCF_047325235.1. NCBI lineage: Eukaryota > Viridiplantae > Streptophyta > Magnoliopsida > Malvales > Malvaceae > Durio > Durio zibethinus. The sequence goes on along the minus strand of NC_143162.1, from coordinate 8,783,478 downwards.
ATAACTGGTGACAACAGACAGATAATGCAGACGCACGACTAAAATTAATAAAAGTCCCAAGCTTCATATAAGCTTCTTTTTTGGTTCAATGATCCAAAATTTTAATGATAAATCATAAAACCACCTAACTGATCTCTCTTTAGAGTGAATAAGTATGGACTAAATTTGCATCTTCAAGATATACACGTGGCATGGACAAAGCTAGCTGACATCACTGCTAGGCTTGATCTTCAACTCATTAATTAATGATAATACCTTCAGAAATTCTTCCCTCTTTATCAATGAATTTACTGACGTTGCATTGACTGCATCTGGAAAAGAGTGTTGTAAGATCCAAATTGAGATCTGGGAAGAGTTCCTTTTAGAGTATTCTGTTCTTCCAGCTTGTGTCCATATGAAGAAATCCCACAGAAAGGGGACAGGAAGGTATTGATACCACTCGTCTGGTTGAAAACCATAGCTGCTCCTTCATTTTGCAGCTTCCACTCAAAATCAAAGAGCTCTTTAGTTGCCCCAGCTACTTTCGGTAGCTGCTGTGGCTGCATGACTGCACAAGAATTATTTGGAGACAAAGGCTTGCTGTGATCTGGTGAAGAAGAGGGGGGATCGGGAATGTTAACTGTTGTAATATCATGGATACTGGACCTCCTCTTATCTTTCCCTCCGGTCAGCTGCCTGATGAAGTATTTTTGAGCATGACTTGCCACCTGTGTTGGTGTTCTAGTTGTCACGAAATTGCGTGAAATATTTCTCCAATCCCCTTTACCATACTTTTTAAGCCCCATTAGAAATTGCCTGTCATTAATCATCAAATAAACATCATGAGCTGCAAGAGGATGCTAAACCATTGAAAGTACAGAATTTGCACAGGCAAGAAAAGAGACATCCACTATCCAAACATGTTATAGTGTCTACCAACCACATAGTCAACATTCATAGCAATTGCAAGGATCAGTCAGGAGAGTCAATTCCTACCATATGTTTCGGATTGTTTCTCTTTAAAACCAACTAGCATCCACATCCATCGACTTCCAGTCAACTAAATTCACAGTGGTTTCAAACATGCAAATTATCGATCTCTAACAGAAAAGCATACTCTGATTACAGGTTCAACTCTACAAATTTTACATGTTAAACCAACGATAACTTCATATCCTAAAGACTGACATATCCAATCATAGTTAAATGACATCCAAAATTGTAAAAAAAAAAAAAATCAACAAAGACAAGCAATTACCTGTGTTCTTCTTCAGTCCATGGCACCCCTTTCTTCCTTTCTTGATCAGAAGGTCGAGTCCCTGTTCCTCTTTTTCCACCTGGAGTGTAATAGTGTCTAAATCCATCAAAGCCCTGACTGTCGTTAACCCACTCCAATGTAAAAGAATCACCGCTATATCCAGGAATTGGTATCAGCCCTGCCTCTATATCACTAACATCCTCTTCCAATTCTATGTACTGTTTGATCACATCTCCAACTGTTTTTCCAGGAATCATGGCTGCCACCTTAAACCATCGGTCAGGGGTGTCTTTATCATATAAAGCCAGAGCATTTTCGAAACACTTGTTCTCTTCAGGAGTCCATTTAGTACCTTTGCTCTCTTGAAACAACCAATTGGAAGTCTGTAAATAAGAGGCTGGAGAGAGGATTTCAAGTCCCCTATTCATCATTATTCTTTTTCTAGTTATCTAATCGCCAAAGATGATTTGCCCGTATAGGGAAAAAAAAAAACCTTTGCTTTTCTCCCTCTTTGAATGAAATGTTCAAAGAGAGAAAAAAACCAAGATAGAAAAATGCAGAGAAGTGGCTGCTTTAAATGACCAAAGAAGTATCAAATCATGAAAGCATTTAAATGGAATCCAAGAAGCCTTTTTCACAAAAGATTAATTGCGGAATCTCAAAAAGAACAACTTCCTAAAGCCCACGGAAAATCTGAGAAATAGTAGAAAAAAATGAAAATGAAAATGAAAAAGCAGATCTTGATGCATAGATGAAAAATCCTAGACATCCATATCAGATCCAAAATCACATACAACAACTTCAACAACAACAAATTAAAACAAGAAAATCAATATACAGATAAAAAAGTCAAAAACCCAAATCATAGATTAAAACACTTGCAGGTTGAAAAACACTGAAAATCCATGAAAGGGGAAAAAAGACAAAAGAAAACAGAGGAAAAACAGAAAGCTTCTAGAGAATTGGGATTTTAAAAGTGGGGAAATCTTTGGCTTTTTTTACTTTGCTTTTATAGTCCCTTGGGAAGGTAAAGCAAAAGCAAAAAGACCAGAGAGAGAGAGAGAGCGTGAAAAAAATGAATACAAATATGCCAACTCTTTTGAATTTATTTTGTACTGCTTATATATATGAAACAGAGAGTTAGCAGTGTGAAAGCAGAGAGAAAGAGAGTGTCAAAGCTCCCGAGTTCTGATTGGTGAAAATGGAGACTGTGGGCGCTGCTTCGGCCAAAGCAAAGTTGTTTTCTAAATATTATGCGGAAAGTGATGGCCAATCAGATGAGCGAATACGAAGGAGACGATGTACAGTTAGCTGGTTGGGTCTTCTAGTCATTTTAGCTGAAGAAAAGACCAACCTTGGCAATGGCGCTGAGTGCTGACATTCAAGTGTAGCACGTGAGATGTTTGTCTCTCGTCATCGAATTTTGATAGTAATTTCTGTTTCAAAGCTTTGATTTGCATATAGATTTTAGTGTATATATTTACATATATATTTATTTCTTATATTTATCCATTTACATTTATTTATTCACTATGATTAGTTTAGTTGGTAAAAAAATTAATTAGAATTTGATTTTTATAAAAGTATTTTAAAAATAAATTCTGAAATGTACGAAATTAATATAAAATAATGTCTTTAAAATTACTCAAAAAATGAGATTTGATAAAAACAAATTTTAAAAATATCTTATCATAATATTTTAAAAAAAAAAACATAAACACAAGTTAATTTAAAAGATTTTGATATAATATCTCTTACAAAAATCAAGACTTCCACTGTTATGTATAACCAAGTTTAATCAATTTGTAAATTTATAGCAAAATTGTACTTCAAAGATTATCTTGATTGCATCGCTAAATACTCACTATAGGTAAGAAGAAGCAATTGATTGGAATGTTTACAAAGATCATTATCAGCATAAAAACTAAATAGTACTTAACTTTTTGTTGATGTAGGTTTCCATCATTATTGGTGCCATAGACAAAAAGCTTTTCATTCCAAAAAGAAAAATTCCATTAGGGAAAATTCACATGCATGGGATTTGGTCAAGTTTGTTTGTTTGTGTTAATAGATTTTTATTTGCCTTTTTCCATTCATTTTGCATATTAATGACACTTTCTCTTTACCTTTATATAAAAAAGAAATCCTCTTAATAAAATTGATAATCTATTATTATACCAAGCTGAGACTAGATTATTTCAAAAAGAAAAGAAAAGGTTGAGACAAGCTAGATGGACAGACTACTTTGGAGTTCTATTTAATCAACTGTCTATTAATTAATGATGAAGATAAGTTTATTATGAGAATGAGCCACATTAATCATTGGTTTGACTCAGGTGTAAGTACAGCTGCAAATTTATGATATATATATATATATATATATTCTTCTTTGATTTCATTTAGTCAACTCATATTTAATGTTTTTAAATAATTAGTTAGAATTCATTTAGATTATGTTAAGAAAGAATTCTTATCATGCATGTTGTAAAAATCATTTTATTAAATAAATTTTTAAAACTTAATCATAAAACTCAATAAAAAAACTTAACTTAAGCATGGTGAAAGTTTTTCTGCTACGCAATCAAAGAAACTATTAATTAGGATGAGACTCCTTTTAGAAGATTTTAGTATGATTTTATCTACAATAAAATTATATATATGTTCTCCTAGGTGCAAAAATGACTAATCTTTCAATTTCATTATCAGATTAATGTATGATTAAGATATAACCTAACTATAACCATACTGTTCAATCTTGAAAAAAAAACAAAGACCATTAAATGTGTTTATGAAAATCATGGTCCTCTTTTTTAAATTATTGTGGTGATTAAAAGAAATGGATTGCTTAAAGTACATATTGAAAATGAAAAACAAAAAAAAAAGGTGAAAAATGGCAGAACCTAAAGCTTTATCTTACCTAAAATGCCACATCTAAATGGCCAGACCTAAAGACCTAGAGGGAAAATCATATTCATACCAGAAATTATCAAATTAGCCATAATGTCAAAAATAGCTAGGCTCAATAATTCATTCAACTAGGAAAAGCACACCTGCTTCTTATTGCCCCACTCAAAATTACTATATATTTTTAGATATGATCTTTTTTTTTTTTTGTCTTTCAAAAGCTATTGAGTTAAATATATGTAATTTATTTAGCTATTGGCTTAAGGCTCCTTTATTTATTTTGATAACACGGTGAAAGAGATTTTTACTGTAATGTGATATCATTTTATAATTAAATTTTTAAAAAATTAATTATAAAATATAATTGTATATATTATAATATGAAAATAATCCCTTAAAAAATGATTGTAATGCCTTTTTTAATTACTTAACATTTGAATGATATGTGTCTAAATTAATGATAATGCCCTTCTTTCTATAATCAACTAAAATTATTATAATACTCTTTTATCATAATTATTGAAATGCTCCTCTTACCTTAATTAGTTAAAATTACTATAATACCTCTTTTATCATAATTACTAAAATACCTTCTTATCATCATTAACCAAAATTATTATAATACGATTCTTGCTATAATTATGAAAATATCCCTTTTTACCATATTAAAATTATTTTTTTCTTAAAAAATTAAATTGAATGAGTGATGATATCAGTGGGTTTTGGTTTTATGGGTAAATGAGTTTGAATTTAATAATTGATCCATATTGGTAATAGGTAAATATTGTATCGGTAAATTGAACTATCATGTATATATTATTAGGTTTGGATTTAATCTATACAATTTTTTTAAAATAGTCTCCTTTTTTTAAAATAGAAACTAACACATGTTCAATTGCAATTGAGTGACATAATTAGAGCATCATTTTTTTATTTTTTTCAAAAGATTATATTTTCCAAAAATGAAAAACTATCAAAATACTAAAAAATATTTAATTTTTATTAAATTAAAAAATCTATATAATACATGAAAAAAATCTCTTAGGAAATTTTCAAAATACTTTTTTCATTATTTGATAAAAAATTAGCACGTGATTAGATTGGTTATTATACTCTCATATCATAATTATGAAAATACCTATTTTTTATAATTATTTACTATAATTGCTCATATCATAATAACATAAATACTCATTCTCTTATAATTGACCAAAATTACTATAATGCAATACTACCATAATTGTGAAAATATCTTCCTCTCATAGTTGATAAAAATTACTATAATACCCCTTCTATTATAATTACGAAAATACTTTTATAAATTCTTAATAGGAAGTTGATATGTAACATTTTATTTCAAAATCAATAGCATATATTAAAAAAATCCCCTTGATAATTACTATAATAGCCCTTTGTTTATTTGATATTATATCAACACTTGTCCAAATTTACTATAATGGCTTTCGGCCATAATTCAAAAATACTTCTCTTATTATAATTAACTAAAATTACTATAATACCTCTTTTAATAATTACAAAAATACCTTTTCTATTATAATTAGCTAAAATTACTATAATATCTTTTCTATCAAAATTATAAAAATACCCTACCATAATTGTCCAAAAATTACTATAATGTCTCCACAGTATAATTATGGAAATGCTTTTATGATTATTTTGTACGAAGTTGAAATGTGACAAAATTTTATAAATTATTATAATATGCCTATTAAATTATTTATTAAAATTTAACATACTATAAAATTAACTGCGCATTAAATTATTAATATATCTTCATCATTGTGTTATAAAAATTGGACATGTGACATTTTAGTTAAAAATTACTATAATACTCTTATTAAATTATATATGAAATTTTAACATAATATAAAATTAATTACTATTAAATTACTAAAATACCATTGCCATTGCTTCATAAAAATTTGACATGTGGAATTTTGTTTGAAATTTACTAAAATACCCTTATTAAATTACTTATTAAATGTTAAATAACATATAGTAAAACAATTTTCATATAAATTACTATAACACCCCTTTGTTTATTTAATATGATGTTGACATGTATCCAAATTTATTATAATTCCTTTCTATCATAATCATAAAAATACCCCTTTCTCTCATAATTAGCCAAAATTATTATAATGCTCCCTACCATAATTATAAAAAATGCCCATCTTACTATAATTGACTAAAATTACTATAATACCCTCTTACCATATTTATAAGAATACTCCTCCTACCATAATTGACCAAAATTATTATAATATCCTTTATAATATACTTATAAAAATGCCCCGATTATCATAATTAACCAAAATCTATAACATTATATTAAAGCAATCCGAAGGCTACAATTTTAAAACAACTCAGTTTTGGGTTAAATTATGAATTGAAGGGTAATGATGGAAACAATAGTGGTTTGAAAGGTTAATTATGGAAAGAGATTTGATAAGTGGGGTTGAAAATGTCATTAAAGTTAGTTGAATTATTTTAAAAGAAGCTTTTTGAGGCTTTATGACTAAACAAGAACAACATACCTTTGGTTTGAATCTAAAATATGATAAAGTAGAACATGAACCCTTCCTAACATGTTTTACTACAAAAGGTGACTACCTCTCTATTTTGTCCCCAAATGGGACTTTCAAAGTATTTCTTTATATCCCTATTTACTTTTTTAATTTTTTTAAAAATTTTTTATTTGGATTGTTCTTTTTTAAAATAAAAATATTAGTTTCTCAATTAAGAAGCTTATGGGCAAAAAATTAGTAGCCCCTAAAACTCATGCAAAGCAATTATAGATCATTTTATCGCAACCCTTTCAAAAGGACTAAATTTGCATTCATTTTTTTTTTTGCAAATGAGACTTCTACCTAGGTAGGAAAAGATAGAGGAATTTTTTGTTTTTGGGCATCCTCCTCTTAGCCAAAATTTTTTAAATCTCTCATCTTCAAAATTTACTATTATTATTGCCATCCACCATAAAAAATGTTACTGTCAGCTACATTTTCATTTTCTTAGGTAATCCCACCCTATTTTTGTCTTTTATTGGCCTGTTATTTAGCCGCGGTAACAATACAGAACCTTTGTTGTTTAATTTTTTTGATATTGGTATTTTAATCTCTCTCATCAGAAAGTTATCGAAGCTTAATTTTATAAAGAAAAAAAAAGTTAAGACGATACCAAAAACAAGAACTAAAAGAAAAAGTGGTAGCCAAATTTTTACATTTGATTTTTGATTATATTTGATAAAACAATTTTTAGTTTGTCTTTTTTTTTCCTATCATCTAATTGCAATGGCATGTTATAGGTCTTAGGATCCTTAGATTGTGGTTTAGTTTTACTATGTTGAATTAATTTACATTTATATTTCTTACTTATGTTTAAAAACTTGCCCCATGAACTATAATATTTTTTTTTCAAATGAAGAGGATGGAGAAGTTTTATCATTGATATGGCCAATTTGCAAATTTTATAAAAAAACTTGATGAAGTTATGTTCATTTTTTAATATTAATATAGCTTTAGTTTCATATAGCTTGATAGATTTAATTCATTTCCTAAAAGAAATGTTTTACATCGATGTTTCAAGGAAAATATATTTTTAAGAATATAAATACTTCTATATTGTTTTTCATATAAATACAGATAACCCCAACTCACATGGTTTAAAGAACCTGAATTTCTTTTTTTCATGAAAAGGTTGCTTTTGCAACTTGAACTAACAACCCAACTCATCATCAATCAACCTCTCAATTGGACCAATACTTAAATGTTTTAGATAAGTGAATTTTATATCTCAAGCTTCAACCACTTAGTATGCATTTGTTCATAGTATAAATGATGTTGATAGAGTATTATAACACTTAATAGTTTATAACACTTAATAGTTTCTTTATTTATCTTTTTTTTTTAATTTCTTATATATAAAGGTAGGGTTTTTAAATACTTTGAATATTTTTGTATCCATGTGATCAAGTAGTACTTTTTGAACTCGAATGTATTTAAGTAACTTAAGTTTAATTTTTTCAATTTTTATATGTTTTTCAGTTTTCAAATGTATTAGAACCAATCTCTAAAGTCTTTGTCTTACTATGACAACTGTTAAATATGTAGTACCATATCGTTTAATTAATTCATTATTTTTTGTTGATTATATAAAGTAATTGTCATTATTTAGATGATTAACGTTTAAAACATTTTTCAAGTTGATTGCCATCTAGACACCATTATCATAGTTACAAGGATGATAGGCTATGCAAGATTGAAGGCATTCACTAATCTTTTTACTTTTTCCTCTTTTGATCTTATCTATCTATAACATTATATAAAAGTAATCCCTTACCTCTCACTTTTCAATTTATTGTATATGTAATCATTTTATTTAAAAATAATAAAAAAGGTAATTAAAGGAGGGGAGAAACATAGAGAGAAAAAAGAGAGATCAAAAGGAATATTCTTGAAATGCATGAAGATGCTTCACATTTTGCTTTCCTCAAAAATCAAATATGTGTGGCTTTTAGGGTCTTCCACAGATCCATTAGCTTAAAATAATTTTCTTCTTTTTTTGGGTCTTTATTCCTTTTTTTTGTTTTAATCAAGGTAATTTTTATATTCTCATTCTCTCAATTTATTTATTTATTTATTTAATCTTTATTTTAGTTTTTAATTATTTAATTAATTTGTCTATTAACAATTTTTAGATTTGATCCTACATTTGATTGTCGAAGTACTAACATTTCTTCTTCCCAAATCCCTTTTCTTTTTTCTAAGTTTATTTTTTGTTTTTGTTTTTCTTCAAGTTTTACTTTTCAAGAAAGATATTTAAAAAGATCACCAAAGTATGCTCTTTTTTTCAAGTTTTCTAGTCTAAGTTTTTAGTTTTTAATGTATTAGGAGATGAATAGGTTGATAGGTATTTATTGCTTGTCATTATATGGTTTAAAGGTTGGATTTTTTTTTCATTTTTAATTTTGTTATGTTGAGTTGATTTGATATTGAAAGGAAGAACAAGGTAGGGGGTTTTGAAATGGAGTATGCTAAAAGAATTAGGTTCCATGACATCAATTTGGCTTCAAAAAAAGCTAAAGAAGTAGGTTGGCTTTCTCTCTTTTTTTTCTTTTAATTTTAGCAAAAGGAAGGAAAAGAAACAAGGAAGTAAGCTGTCTATTTTTAGATTGCAAATAAAGTTTCATTGGAAATAAAGTAATTTTCAATAATATTAGTTTTTTACATTTGTTTAAATAATCAGATAACACTATAGTGATTTGTCCTGGTAGGCACAAAATTTTTTTTTGGTAAATTTTAATACCTTCTCATTGTTTGTTTTTTTTTTTTTTTTGTCTATTTTCTCTTTGAAATATAAGCTATGTTTTTTTTTTCCTATATCCTACTTCTATTTGATTTGTTAAATATAATTTTAGTAGGAAGTTTGATAGAAATAATCAGTTTGTTAGAAAAAAAAATAACTATATTATCTTAAATTATCCTCATATTATGCTTAAAAAGAATTATTGAAATAATTGGGGCCAAAACTTATATTTTGTTATTCATGAATTGAGATGAATTTAAATTGATATTGATAAATTTTGCCTTATTTAATCATTGATTTTAAAGGAAATCATTTCTAAGTGTAAATCCCAAATGATATTGCTTTATTCATTTATGAAAATAAGTGCTTTTATTTATGTTTTGAATTTTAGTTCTCAAAATAGATATTTTGACTTCGATAAGTTAGCAAATGTTTGGTTCTTTACCATGCAAATTAACTTATCCATCTATTGCAAGATGGAGTCACATCCATCTAGCTTATATTTATGATGAAATGGATGTCATTGTATTGCTATGCGATGTCTCTATTAATATTATTAATAATAATTGTGTTTTCCATTTCTTGGGATGTTGGGATAGGTTACTAAAATTGTTACAAGAAATTTTGACAAAATAATTGATTAAATTACTACCTTGTTGAAATCATAAAAAATCAAATTTGCATCGTAGACCCATTGGCATCGGAGTTTAGGGCCTCGCAAACAAATTCATCTTACTTGGCATAGCCTTTGATTCGCCTAAGTTATATTTGATTACAAATATATTGATTTAGTATACTTTTTTAATTTGAATTAGTTTTGTCTCAGTGTATTGGTTTTGAATTTCAGGCTCAATAGTTGAATAAGGACATATTTGAGACCATATACTAACATATTCTGAAAGCGTTTTTTTTTTTATATAGCCGAGAAAGAAGGCCCCTATAAGACATATAATGGGATTCATGTGAGTAAGGTAGGTGATTTTAATTTTTTTCTTGAACTGCATGCAAGTATTTTGGATTTTAGTTATTCAATGTGATTGCAATGTCTTAAATACTTATTTCTTTTTTATCTATTTTGCTCACCGCTGAATTTTTTCTTAAATTGTAGGTTATTCTTTAGCTAGACGTAGGGTGTGCCTATTGTTTTAACTAGCCATATTCTTGGAAATAATAAATGTTTTAAGCCATATACTTTCAATATCTATAGTCGTAGAGTTCTAAGGTGATAATTCCTAGTTTCTTTTTATTTATCTCCTTTCATTTATTTGTTCTCCATTCCTTAAAACTTATTTTCTATCTATCTTTAGTGGGAAGTTTGTAATGGTGAATAAGCATCTTCTTCATGAATAAACTGAGATGGGCTTTTGGTCTCCTGTTATTAAGAACAATATAATACATGATGATGGCTTTATTAAGACTATTCCAAAAACACCTCAAGAATGGAAAGCCATTTACAGGTATGAATTTCTATTTTCTACATGATTTTTCTCTTCTCCAGGGCCCAAACATCTATTCTTTTTTTTTTAACCTTCAAATGTGAACTATGAAGCTAAGGCTTATATTAATCTACACATCTATTACTTATAATAAAAAGAGTCTAAAACTCCAATTTTTTACACACGTATTAAATGTCTTAAAAATAAATTAGTGGATATATTTGGGTAATAAAATTCCTTTACACTGTTTACTTTAACCAACTCAAGTTTCTAGAAGACAGTTTCTAAAAGTTTCTACAATTTTATAGGTGGATTCTTGAGTTTGAAGTCATTAAAGATATGTCTTTGGCTTTGTATGTGATTAAAGCTCTAAAGCTTTGATGGTGGTTTGTTTTACTGACTTCTTCTGGTCTCTGCTAAATTTTCTTTGGTTTTTAAATTCTAGGTTTTGTTTTGCTTTTTTTTTTTTTTTGCTTGATTTTAAGGTTGTATTTTTAAGATTATCAGAAGAAATGGGTAGGTTTCTGTATTTTCATATTTGCTATTTTTTTTGTTTTAGGTTATATTGTTCTGAATTTTTTTTTTTGTCGGGTTGCTATGCGAAAGCTTATTCCTTTTTTTTTCCCTTTCTTGGTTATATAAACTATAAAAATTTCTATGTATTTATTTTAAGTGAAGAAAATGCCATGTTCTTCTTTTACTGTACTATTTGATTTTTTATTATTATTAAAGCTTCCATATTCTTCTATTCTTCAGGCAAACTATTTTTAGAATAATTTTTCTTTTCTTCATTAGAAAGAATAAATAAATAATAAAAAAAATTTTGGGTATTTGTAAGTGTTGTCTGTAGTTGTTGAGATTGGATAGTTAAAGGGTTAGATTTGAAGTAAAGTCGAGAAAATGATAAGCTAAGTGATGTTGTTACTTTTTTAGTGTTTTAGATTATTGAAAGTTCTACTTTTAAGGGGTTTGATCATATTTTTTTAGAGAAATAGGTTTTGTCCTAGGTGTCCTTATTATCCTTTTATTTAAGAAGATTTTTTGGTGGATAAATGGTGATATCTTGAATAAGGTTTGCTCTTTCCTTTTGTGCAATTAATAATCTCTATTTGATTAAAGAAAATTTATGGTAGTATGTGGAAAATGAAAGTCTCCACTATAGAGATTCAAAGTATGCTCATGTGTAGGCTATATTTCCTCGGATATTTGGCTGTGAAGCATCAAGGTGAGTTCTGCACCATTTTGGTTTTAAATGTTCTTTGCAAGCCTCTATATTTATTTAAACTTTAACCTGATGCTCTATCTGTTTGAACAAATATTTAGGAAAATTAAGTAAACCATAATAAAGATTTGATATACTATGGCTTAATGCACCACATAAGGTCTGCCATAGCAAACACAATCAAATAGAGCTCCATAAGAATTTTTTAGATTTTAAAAAAATAAAGATATCATTACTATTTTTTTATGGTTATTTAGCTGTCATACGGTGTCATTACACAATTGACAAAAGAAACCGAGATTAAAGTTTAGTGTTGTTTTGCAAAATTGTTGAGAGTGTAGGCGAGGGAGTGACTAAATGTGTGGAAGGGGACCATGTGCTTACAATATTCATTGGAGAATGAAAGACTTGTAAGCACCGTACATCTAATAAGAGTAACATATGCCAAGTCTTTGGAAAGAAGAGATATATTGCATAGTGATAAAAAGACATGCTTCTTGGTTAAAAGAAAACATGTTTATCATTATTATATAATTTTGACTTTCAATGAATATACAATTGTACACTTTGAATGAGCTATCAAAGTTGGCCCATGTGCACATCTAGGCAAAATTTACGTGCTGAGTTATGAAGTAATTGTAGGTAAACAAACTTTTACTATAATATTGTTGAACTTATTGTGCAACTTTATCTTTATGTTTCAAGGATGAAGTAGCAAGGATATATGTTGAAACCTTTACAAAGAGCTAATGCTTGGATAAAAGTACAAAAGTCTTTGGGGTTCTATGGACATTCTTAACTAACTAATATACTTTGAGTATTATAGCTAACAAATAAAAAATTTGTATCCTAAAAAAAGCGAGAGCAACCCATTAGTTATTATAATGTTATTTATATCATAATTACGTAAATGCCTTTATAAATGTTTCACAAGAAATTAACATGTGATATTTTATTTTAAAATTACTATAATGCTCTTATTAAATTACGTATTAAATTTTAACATAATATAAAATTAATCATATATTAAATTATTAAAATACCTTTACTATTACCTTATAAAATTTGATACATGACATTTTATTAAAAATAATCAAAACTAAATGATCAAGTAAACTAAATAATTATAATTTTTATTAAAATAAAAAATTAAATAATTTATATTTTACAATAAAAAAATATTTAATCCTCGACGTAATGAGAACTGCGCACTAAAGATACAATAAAAAAATCCCTCCATCGCGTTGTGAAATTAGCCTTTAATGAGCATGGAATCATTCTAAAAGCAAAAAATCTATTAGAATTATTAGGCCTCGTTGTACAAAAGAAAGTACTTTTTCAAATGAGGATGAAAATGAAACAAAAAAAAGACCAAGAATCTGGTTGGAGAATGTTCCCTAGTTAATGGGGATGCCATGCTAATCAGATGCGCCTTAGCTTTGCTAATGTAACAATTAGGGATGTTAATCTCCAAATTACCTGGGAATTACTCACAACAGTTGTTACTAACCTCAGCTAATAGAAATTAAGAAAGATTCTTCCTTGTACTGAAAAGCTTATTATTAAGACTAGTGTATACTAAAGATTGTCATTACCTGTAAACTAAATTCAGAAAAAAAATATAAAAAGCAAGCAAAAAAATCAATTTTTATAAAAAAATAAATATAAATATTTATAATAAATAAAAGAACACGGATGTGAAGAATCTTTTAAATGAAAAAAAATTGTCAATTATTGTTTGTTATATTCATAATTATCATTTATCATTTTAAATTATTTTTAATTTAATATTTATAAAAATAAAATATTGAATGAATTAATGTTAAAAAAAATAAATGAGAGAATAGAATAATATAAATGAATTTTGATTTTGAAACATGAGGAACACATTTTAAAAAGTAATTATGCATTTAAAATATAGTAAAATCTTAAAACTTTTCAAGCAAAAATAATGAAATGGTTATGCATTAAGACCTTTTTATAATTAATAAACAATCATATCATTTTGATGAATAATCATGCCAGATGTTTAAATATAATATATAATATAAATGTTTATGTTTGAATATTTATAAGCAAACATTTATGTTTAAACATAATAGGGATAACTTTATTAGTGACTATTACAAATAAACGTTTGGCTAAAATATTAAAAGAGATTTTGAATTTTAGCACTTTATTTAGATAAATTCTTTACCTTTATTATAACCAAATAAGCTTTTATTTTTTGATTTGTATCCAAGTATGCCCTTATTTAAAACAAAATATTGATTTATGTTAAGGATTTATTTAGGTACAAATTAAATGATAAGGGTTTATTTAGATATAAATTAAAATTTAAGAACTTATTTAAGTATAAAATAAAGGTTAAAGACTTTATTTGAATGTAATAAAATTATAAGAACTTATATAAATAAAGTGGTTAAGTTCAAAAACTTTTTTATTAGTTTACCCTAAATGTTTAAACATATTTAAATAATTATAATTCTTTCGTTATTAATTATTATAAACAGACATTCAAATATAATTATTTAGAATATGAATAAGTACAAACATTAAACTTATTCATCAAAATTAAGTCTTTTCTGTTTAATGTGTGATAAACAACATTTTAAACTACTAACAATTAATGATTATAACTTTGATATAATTTTAAAGTGGAGAGAAATATTTTGCTTACTTCAATTTATAGGTTGTTCAATTGATTAATTTATTTACAAACTCACCAAAAAAGAGTTGAAATATAATTTCATAATTGATCATAAGAAAAAGTTTGCACCAAAAAAATTATTATCATAAAAATATACATGAGCAAGAATCAACTTATATTAGTGTAAGTGTTACATATTTTTTGACCATTAGATCAAAATGGCTAACTATAAGTGTTATAAATTTTATTTTAATCCAAGAATAAAAAAAGCATATAACACTTATATTAATGTAATATATCTCTACTATCTCTTTCTCTCTCTCTCTCTCTCTCTCTCTCTATATATATATATATATATATATATATATTAAAAGATATGTGTCATATTATTAATCTCGCTTGTGAAGTTTATATATATATATATATATATATATATATATATATTAAAGGATATATGTCACATTGTTAATCTTGATTGTGGAGTTAAAAAATTTTATTATCATTATATTTGATAATTTCTCATAGATATGTGTGTGTATGTTCCATCAACTTTGTTAGGTCCCATTTGTGTAATTGTGTGCAAATCTAATACATTAATTTTACTAATGCAAGGATTGCCTAGTCATACCTCGCACCTCTTTTTTATACTTTTTTTTTATACTTTTTCAAAAAATATTTAACAAATATTTTTAAAAGTTACAAAAAAATATATATTTTAAAAGATTTTATTTATTATATGTAGGATCTATTTATGTCAAACTTTTTTTTATTTTTCTTTTAAAAAAATTTTAATAAATATTTTTAAAAATTATAAGTAATGAATATTCTTAGACATTTTATTTTTTATGTATGAGATATGCTTATATCAATTTTTTTTACTTTTACTTTTACTTTTTACTCTTTTTTAACTCTTTTCTTTTGTAAAAAAAAATATTTTATAATATTTTTAAATAATAAATATTATATATTTTTAAAGATTTTATTTTTCTTGTGTGGGATCACACTTATATCAAAAAACTTTTGTTCATCTTTTCAACCCTTTTAACTTTTTTTTTTTTAATTTAATAAAGATTTTTTTTTAGATTTTTTAAAATTATAAAAATATTTTTTAAATGAATTAATTTTTATGTGTGGGACTCACTTATATCAAACTTTTTTTTTTGCTTTTGCTTTTGCTTTTTCTTTTTTTTTTTTTTGAAAAAATCTAATAAATATTTTCTAAACTTATAAAAAATAGAGTTTTAAAGATTTTATTTTTTATGTGGGGACCCATTTATGCCAAACTTTATTTTTTAAATTTCTTTTTTATCCTTTTTAACTTTTTCCTTTCTTTAGAAATATCTAATAATATATTTTAAAATTATAAAAAAGTATATTAAAAGATTTTATTTTTCATATGTGGGACCCAGTTGTATCAAACTTTTTTATATTTCTTTTTTAGCCTTTTTAAAATTTTTCCTTTTCTGAAAAATATTTAATAACAATTTTTTTAGGTTTATTTTTTTAAGACTCATTTGACACCAATGGTATATCACGTGTTTTTTTTTTTTTTCATTTTTATATATTTAATAAATATATATTTTTAATTTTAGTTTCTTTAATCTCACTTGATATCAAAATTATATTACGTGTTAAGTCATTTGACTTCTTTTGTTCAATTTATATTTTTTTGCTATTTACTTTTCATTTTTTAAAATATTTAATATTTTTAAAAATATTATATTAAAATTTCTTTGATATAGGCACATTTTTTATATAAATTTAATTCATTTTAATTTTTTTTACAGTCATTCGAAGTCTCAACATGTCATCTTATGTTTTTTTTTTTTTGTTTCCTTTTTTCCTTTTCTTTTAACTTTTATAGAATTTTTTTTAGATAAATTTTGTGAAAAAAAATATAGGTGTTCACATGACACCCCAATTTGCTTTTTTCTTTTAAATTTTTTATCAAATAAATTTTACAACAAAAAGAACTAATTCATAGCAATGACAAAACAATGTATATGATAGATCCTCACTTAATTAGAATGTCCATGTAATACTCTTAATGAGCTTTCTTTTCTTTCTTTTTCTTTTTTTTTTTAAAAATTTTTTACTTTCACTTTTTCTTGATTTTTTTATTTTCATTTTTTGTCTTTTTAATAAAAATAATTTATTGTTTATTTACCTTTATACGTATATATATATATATTTATTGTTTATTTAACTTTATAAAAATATATTATATTAATGAAGTAATTCTTTTTTACCTTAATTTGAAAATTTTTTATTGGGCAATTTTTTAATTTCAATATTAGATGCCAATATAACACCCTTTATCCGCTTTTTTTTTCCCTCTTTTTTACTTTTTTTTTTATTTTTTTCAAAATTTTTTCATTTACCATTTGCCCATTTTTACTCTTTTTTTTTGTATTCTTTAGATTAATTTTATGGGAAAAGTGAATCAATTAAGATATAAAAGTTTTATTCTCATTTTTTTTTTTTTTTAGTTTGCTAAATTTTGTAACAAAAAATGATAAATAAGTATGACAAAACAAAACAAATTTTATCTACAGTTAGATCAAACAATTCAAAACATAACACACTAACATGACATGAAACGATACAAAAAAAAAATGAGAAGGACAAGTTAAAATTTTGACAAAAAATATATGAGTTTAATGTAAATAAAAAATATATTTCATATTTTTTTATTAATACAAATTATAACACATAATTTTTATATAAAACATAATATAAATACACAAACTTTTACTGTTTTATATGACATAATTACGAAATTATTAAATTTATCCTCCAAGCACCTTTCTAATTAATATTAATTTGACAAGTCAATGACTTTTAAATAGGCTCCCCGCCACTTAATCGATGATAGTCTCTTTCACACACGTCCAAATTTATCTGTTCTAGCCCTACAAAATCAAATACTAGCATTTAATTTACAACCAAACAATAATTCACTCAAATTAATAATTGAATTTGAGTTTTGAAAAAAAAAATTGGTCACATCAACCTTATTTTATATTGAAAAAAAACGTTAGATCTTGAAACAACTAATTAATTAATTCAATATCAACAAAGAATGTTAACATCCAATGAAATGGATAGCCCAATTGTTATTTTGAGTTGATGAATTTTTTTTAATTTTTATATAAAACATAAAAATTCGAGTTTTATTTTTTCAATAAAAAATTACGCACGTACCTCTGAATCAAACACTCGAACACTAATTGTAGTGAAACAATTTTCACTTGATTACAAAGACGGCAGGATAAGCATGTGGGATCATAGTACCCCACAAATGAATTGTCATTTTTTAAAAATAATTTTCATTTTTATTGTCTTCCACTTAGAGACCCTCTCCCCTGTTAAGGGTTTGTTGGAATGATAATGACTGCTTAAACAATGTAGGGGTCTTTCCATTTATGGAAAGATTCCTCTTATTTATTAAAATAATATTGTACAAATTTGGTATGTGTCTTACTTTTTCTCTCTATTTTTTTATAATTTAATGTTTATATTTATTTTCCTTGTTTTGGTGCTTTGCTTTGCTTCATGTGGTTGTCTGCGCAAGGCAATTTAAGACACACCTTCCCAATAAATTCAACAAAAACAATTGTAGGTGAGGCTCCCATCATTTGCACCTTCCCATGCCGAATAAATTTTAATAGTTTGGCAATTAGTGATTAAAAAATTGATATCCAAAATTACATTTATATAGTAAATTTGATTGAAAATGATCTAACATTTGATTCAATAATTTAATATTGTATATAATTATGTGCTATTAAAAAATTAAATTTAAATTTTTTATTTTCAAACGAAAAATTAAAATCGATTGAAGATATACGTATTTGGAATTCAATTATATGGGATCTGAATCTTGCAAAGAGCCTTGGAGGTGAAGGGTAGCTAGAAATGAACCAAAAGATAGGTAAATAATCAACGACAAGGTTGGTTATTCATTACTAGGGTGGGTAAAAAAGGGTTTCCGTTTTTCAGCTATGGCATTTCAATAGAAGAATTAATGATGAAACAGTAAAAGAAAGAGTTTGAGATCGGATTTTTCCAAGACAATAAGATTTCTAGTTTGGGAAAATCGAAGATCAAAGGATGGGTTTTAGAGTTTACAATTATAACCTTTTGTTATTAGGGTTAGAAGTTCTAAAAGGTCAAAATATTTTTTGGGGGGAGGGAACCTGATTTCTGCCTTGAACAAGGAGATTGGTCTCCGAACCCTTGATAATTGTAAACCAAAGATTGGTCCTCATTGGAATGAGGCTGCCTTGGTTTTATTCTTTACCGCAAAGCTCTATTATCCATGGCAATGCTAAAATTTTTATACGATATCTTTAGATGTTTCATAATTATTTTAAATTTTAATTAATTCAAAATCGAATCGAATCAAATTTTATAAAAAAAATTAATTTTATTTTAAAATTAATTTTTTTTAAATTTAAAATTAAAATTTTATTTAAAATAATTAAATTTTTTATCATTAAGATAACGTAGATATGATAAAATTTATGTCCAATTAAACGTTGCTAACACGAGATAGTGTTAAAAATAAAAAGAGTGAAAGTAATGTAAACTTGCGGACGGGGCTTTGTTTTTATTTCTTTTGAGAAAAACTTGATGAACGTTACAAAAGCAGACAAAAGCTTTTCAATAAGAAATCGCCAGCTCAAATTCTTAAAGCTGAATAATTGAGCCGATGGGAGGTCAGGATCAAAAGTCCCATCCACATTTCCTCCCACTAAGGCAGGCACCACCCAAAGCAGTAATGATTTACACTATTAGTCTTCCTTTTTCTTCTTCTTTCTTCCGTTGGTTTGTTTTTGCTTTCGTCTTTAAGGACCATGGGAATAGAGGATGGGTTAAGGTATGGTGTTGAAGATATTTGTAGAATCAAGTTCATGAAAATTTTGTTTTCAACTCTTTTTTCAAGGAAAGAGAATTAAAGCTACCTACAGGGCAATCGGCGAAGATGATTAGATGTGTATGCAACATTATCATTTGTCAATTCATATGATTTCTTTTCTATCATGTCAATATTTGATTGTGTGTTTTACAACTGGAGGGCGTCATTTAAGAACTTCCTCGATCCTAAACAATTAACCGCGCAAGCGGATTCATCTTATAAATTAGAATATGTATGAATATTTTAAAAATTAAAAAATATTGTATTGGATGCTCTCAAAATTTTCATGAACATTACAAAAAATTAAAAAAATTTCTACTAAACATCTAAAATTTTTCATAAACATTTTTTTCATTCATAAATTAATAAATTTATTGATAAAATTGATAAATTTTTAATGAATTTATATATATTATAAATTGAAAAAAAATTTGAATTTGTCATTGAAAATCGTATATGACATGCGTAAAAATATCTGTTCTTAATACCGAGGGCACGTTTCAACAATTGAAAGGTACAAATAGGGCATTATTATTTACACACAACTATTACTAGCTAGAATTCAGTTTTCTTTTTTTCTTTGGCCGGTATTGATTAGGAGGAAAAACAATTTACCATTGAAATCATTTTTCCTTTTTTTTTTTTATGAAAATAAAATATGTCAATAGTTGTGTAATTTATTAATAGATTGTTAGATTTTAAATAGATTTTAATTTAATTGATCATTGTTTAATATCTGATAATTTCAAATATAAAAAAAAATTCTCTGATATGAAATTTATTCATTAGGAAGAAGTTAATCCATTGCATGACTGATTACTTCATATTGAGCCTAAGAAAATAAACAGAATTCCATGAATGTTAGGTTGCCAAAAGATAAATACTTCCATTTTCCACAAACACATTGAAGTAAATAAGCCATACATCCACCTTCATTTCCTTCGTGGGCCTTGAATACATAGTCGACCAATGGGCTTTTCAAGTGAACATTTTAAGATGGACGCCGGACCAAGGCCGAGGCTATGGCCATGCCAAGCTTCAGTGCTATACTGCTGTCAGAAACACCACCGTAAACCATTCATTCCGAAAACCAAATTTAGTTTTTCCTGTTCAATGAGTTGGATTCAAATCCCCATCTCTAATATCAAAAAAAGAAAAAAAAGGCTAGCCCAACATGACATTTGCTCCAAATTAATCACAACAGTAACTTTCTCCCCTAAAAGAGAAAAAAGAAAGTTTAAAATTGTAAGAAGCCTAAAAACTTGATAATGTTATGCACAAAGAAATCCTACAAACTGTTGGATAACTTGTTAATTACAGACTGATAAAACTAACTCACAATTGGACTTCTTCCACAATTTCGTCTTCTGCATTAACAAATTCCAGGCTCTCCATTTTACTATTATGAGCTTAATGCATATAAGGATTTCCATTAATGCAAAGATTCTTAGTCTCTGGGTTCCAGGATCATCCACATTGTTATTGAGACCTGCCATGGTTTTTATTCCGAACACGTCATTCATGATCTTTGGAAAACGGTCCAATGGTATATGTTTTGGTCCAAGACTTGTAAACTCTGTTTTCATTCACGATCTATAAGTCAAGGATATACGTTTTATTAATTAAAAAAAAAAAATCTTGATCTGGGCTTTTGATCTGCCTCGAGTATTTTTCTTCGAAGATTGCTCAAAGGGGATAAAAACATTGAGACCAGGGCACTTCCATCTCATTGAGTAAATCATCTTAATTAGTTAATTATTTGAGACACAGGCGAAAGAAACCTGGTGAGTTTTCTAATTCTCAACATAGGGTCTCTTCACCAAAGATGTAATGTCTTTTACTCTGCTTTCTGTCAAGGTATTTTGGCTCTTCCAATGGACTTTTGACATGGCATGGAGTCATTTTAATGGATGGGAACCCATGGATGCATATAAATGAATGTACTGGGGGTTTGCATAGTTGCTTAATTAAATGGCAGGAAGTTTCCACAGGTAATCTACGATAATATCTTCAGGAAATTTTGGAGCAAATTCGTCATCCTCTGTTGGCAGAAAACAGTATATTCCGCACTCCTCATGCTACACTGTCTAATCTTATTTAAAATGTTAAAAATAAACAAGGCTAATTCATTAAGGGGCACTTAATTTCCCTGAATTTGCATTGCAGCTCATGATTATATCATAGTTTTGAAATATCCTAACCAGCTACTGGGTGCCAGTGAATTTGCTCGATCCCTATAGACTTCTTTACCACAAAATTTTATCTTCATTTCATATGAAGTTTGAAATGACGTTGAATAGTCAAAGGCTTTGAGGAGCATTTAATAAGGGAATGCCCCTGTTGCAGGTTGAAATCCATCTGTACTTTAAGTTTTATTAACTTTGACTTTTACTTCGACTGTCGTATCTGTTGTCACGTGTTAGCTTTTTTGCTTTTTATTTTTTAATTTAATTTAATTTTAATTTAAGTTCGATTTTTTTTCCATTTTCCTTGCATATTTAGTAAATTATTTTCTAAAAACATGTGAGAGACCATTTAATATTATTAATTAAAGAAATAAATTTTTTTATTTTTTTAATAGATAATTTTTTAGAAAAATGATATTGATAAAGGTGTCAAATATATCATCTAGATTTTTTTTAATTAGGGATTAAATAAAAATTTTTAAAAAAAATTGGTGTCGGGTTGGAAGCAAACTTAATCTATAATATAAATTTAGTATATTTGGTCAAACTTTGACTTTCATTCATGGTTTCATGTGTCAAAATTTTTTGTTTTACTTTATATTATATGAAAAAAAGAGAGTTGATGAAAAAAGTGGTGATAAGAAAAAAAAAAAAAAAAGAGAAGTAAAGGAAAGAAAAAGAAAGTGGCATCTCACTTTTTTTCCCTTACCAAAATAGATTATCTCTATTTCAATTAAAAAAACAATAATCAAGTGATAAGGCAAGACAAAAAAAAATTCCTTACATTTTTATTTTGATAAATTTGTTTGACTTGAGCTTTAGCATTTTTTTTTTATTATTTTTTGATATTTTTTAATTAGACAATATGAATGCTGCAGATTTCAACTATAAGCTGCATTGTCAAGTAGCACTTAATTTTTTGGGCTGACTTATTTTCTTTTAAAATATTTTAAAAGATGTGATGCCTACAACCTTCTTAAAAGTTTTTTGAGTGGGAGACCTACATCTTAATTTTTTTTTTTTTTTACTTTTTATTTTAGTGGGATCCACATGTTTTTTATTTTTAAAATTTTTAAAAGATGTAAATCTCATATTTAAAAAAAAAAAATTTGGATGTGGAACCACACCTTTGTTTTAATGTTTTATTCATTTTCTTAAAATTTTTTCTTATTTTTAAACTATGGGGCCCATCGTTTTTATTTTTAAAACTTTTATGGTCCATGGCCCACATTTTTTTTTTTTTGCGTTAAATCCACACCTTTGTTTTTTTCTAACCGATTTTTTTATTTTTATAAATTTTTATATTTTTATTATAAGACCCATTTTTTTAAAAAAAATTAATACAAATGTTATATTGATACGTAATTGTAATTTAATTCAATTATTTTTCCAATCATCTTATCAATAAATTGTATATATATACGAATATATATTATACATCGTTTGTTATCTGCATTATTTTCTTTAAGCCCATAAGTGTAATCTCTTTAATTTTTTAAACAAAATTTTTTTAAAAGGTGATACACACCATCAAGTTTTTTCCTATGATGCTTACGTTTTTCTTTTATTTTTTTGATTAAGAGATTCGTATTTTTTCATGAGACTTACTTTGACAATTTTTTTTTTTATTTTTTTTGAATTTTTTATTTATTATAATTTTTCTTTCTATGTAATCTCTTTAATTTTTTAAACAAAATTTTTTTAAAAGGTGATACACACCATCAAGTTTTTTCCTATGAGGCTTACGTTTTTCTTTTATTTTTTTGATTAAGAGATTGGTATTTTTTCATGAGACTTACTTTGACAATTTTTTTTTTATTTTTTTTGAATTTTTTATTTATTATAATTTTTCTTTCTATGAGACTCACTTTTTTCAAATTTTTTCGTTAAACTCTTTTTGTAGATTTTTTTTCTTTGCTATCATGTGTAATTTTTTATTTCTTTTTAAAAATGCTTCATAAATATCTTTTATTTTTTGAGGTATTGACTTAATATCGAATTTTATCCATCTTTTTTTTTTTTTTTTCCTTTCCTTTTTTCAAAAAGACTTGATAAAATTTTTAATACTTTTTTTACCTTTTTAATATCAATGGTATGCGTCATTTTTTTTTCTTTCTGTTTTTTAACTTTTTTTTCTTTTTTATAAATTTAACAAACAAATTTTTAGATTTGCCTTTTTTTTTATGATTGACTTGATCTTAAGGATATGTCAAATGCCAAGTTATTTGTTTTTTTTGTTTCTTTTGCTGTTTAATATTTTTCTATTTAGTTTTTTTCCTTTATTTATTTAATAAAAAAATAAAATATTTTTTAAAAATTTAAGACTCATTTTATAGCATTGTTAAAATATATTTTTTGTTTTTTTGCAAAATAAATATTGAAGAATATGTTGATGTCACATCTGAATTTAACTTTTTTCATTCTTTTTTTTTTTTTTTTGTTTTAAAACTTACTTGACATCAAGTGTATACCATGTGTTTTTTTTTTTTTTGTTTTTTTTTGTCATATATATTATTTTTTGTTTTTATATTTAATAAATATGTTAATGAATTTAATTTTTTGTGACCCATTGATGCTAAGTGTATAAGATGTATCCAATTATTTGCCTTTTTTTCTTTATTTTTCCAAATTTCTTTAATATTTAATAAATTTTTATAATATTTTAAAATTTCTTAAGAAGTTTGGTCCATTTAATATTATTGATTTAATGTATTTTTATTTGATAATTTTAGAAAATGATATTATGAAAATTCATCGTGACATCGATATTTGATTTTTATTTTTTATTAAATTAAATTAATTAAAAAGGAGATGTGGATTGACGTATCCCAATCGCAACTTCGTTTTATTATTTTTATTTTTTAATTAGATCAATTTTATAATAAATATTATCAGTTGATAAAGATATTAAAATAATTTATATTCAATATATTTGATCTATTCGGATTAGATAAAAGAGTGAATTTTTTTAAATTGAGATAAAGTTAAAACATGTTTATTTTTTTAAAGGAAAAGGAGATTGGGATAAAAACATGTTTAAATTGTTCTGTTCAGATCAATTTTGAAGTATATATATAATTTTATTAATTTTGTTTTATATATTATATTAATAAAAGTGATTATTGATACCTTAATAAATTAATATTTTAAACTTAATGAAAATGTCTTATGCCATCTTCTATGAGCTTTTTTTTTATTTCTTTAATTTTTCCACTTTTTTTTTCTTGATTTTTTAACTTTTAACTTTTTTATTTTTTAAATTAAATATTTTTACTCAATCGAATAATTACATCTCATCTCCATTTATTTTTTTTATTACTTTTCGCCCTTTTTTTTGTTTTTAAATTAGGTGAAGTTCACAATAAAAAATCAATTAAATAGATGTAACAAAATAAAATAAAAAAAAAAACAAATTTAAGCTGCTACAATGGGTAGATATTTTGCTAATAGATATTTAAATTTGAATAAAATTGTCATTCATTCCAACGATATAATTAAAAAAATGCTTATACAAATGTTATACAAATGTTTCATTTACCCAAGAAACAAATTCAATCTCAACTCGTCCCTTTGCTTATTAAATTTCTCCGTTCTCATAGTGTCTTCTTCTGCATGTGAAACTTTTCCCTCCTCATTCCGCATCTCTTTCGATCTGGAAATCTCGATGCCTGCGTCCGTAGTTGCGTTGTTTAACATTTTGGAAGATCACTCGGAGGTGGAAGAAGTGACTGATTAGGACCTTTTCCATTGTCCACCAAGAATGCCATCTTAAGCCCCCACGTCGTATGCACTTCCAAATGGCAGTGCATGAACCAAACTCCTGAAAATTCAGAAAAGGAATTGTGATCAGAGAGAAGTTCATGGATGAAAACATGGGAAAGAAAATTATGAATGTATCAGAAGATAATACATTGTTAATGTACCTGGGTTATCTGCACGGAATCTGATAGCTGCCCATCCACCAGTTGGTACCCCAATTGTGTTCCTCTCAACAGGATCGACAAGATTAAATTTCTGAGGATCTGTCTTTGGATTGTAGTTTCCAAGTCCCCTACCAACGGCGAAGAAATTGAATCCATGTAAGTGGATGGGGTGGTTCTCAGGGGCTATGATCCCAGTGTCTTGTAAAACAAGTTGTACTGTAGAGTTATAAGCCAGCCTGAAAGCCTTTGTCCCATTTGTTGTCTGCAAATTTCTTGGTGGAGTTCCAGAGTAATTAAACACGTTTGGTGGGTTAGCGGGAAAATCAGTGGTGAAAACCCCACTGATGTTGAAGAAATGTGCTTGAAGTAAGGCAGTCGTAGGCATAATGAATGTCACATTATTAATAGAAGCTACCGCGCGGCTACCATTACCGGCTTTGCAAGTAGGACAGGGGTTAATCCCCAGTCCGACAGTGAAGAAAAGATTGTGATCAATAGTTTGTGGGACTAAGGCAGGGAATTGTTTGGAATTGAGGGCACGAAGTGAGTTTATAAAGTTGTTGGCAACTTGTGTGGCATTTTGTGGTGGTGGACTAGTGAGAGTTGTGGGGGTATTGGCAAGTGTGCCTGAGTAGTGCAAGGTTGCTGTTGCAGTCAGGTTATCCACAGCAACCGGAGCGTCCATGAAAGGGGACGCCGCGACCAAGTACTTGCCAGAATTTTGATCAGCAGAGACAAGGACATTGGTGGTTTGGCCTGGGGCAATTAAAACTGTATCAGCTTTGAACGGTTTAACATATGTGGCGTCCACTTCCACAACAGTAAGCTTGTGATTAGCAATTTTGAAGAAAAGCTCTTCATTGAGTGCAGCATTGATTAGGCGTAGCAGATAAGTCTTGCCATTTTCAACTGGCAATTTGAAACCTCCTGCATAAGATTGTAACAGATTCTACATCAAAGATCTTAGTTTTAAACAAAGTTTCTCAATTGGAGGGAAGAGAAAGAGAAACAAAGTACCCTGTGATGGACAACTGGAGACCTGTCCTGGATGGCCATTAATGGTGTGAGCGTCTGAAACATTTGAAGCCAATCCGGATTTGAGTGCTTCATTGATCACAGCTTCAGTGTCGGATTTCCACCACTCAGCTGGCAGTAAACTATCGAGTTAGATTAACTCCAACTTGCGCATGTTTGATAATTAAGAAGACAACAAAAATTTTGGTCCCAAGTCCTAACCACTGGCAAGAGGGTAAATCAATCAATCATTGAATTAAAATTCGAGCTCACCTAACACAACAACAACTTCCTTATGGGGTTTTGGAAATGGATAAGGCACACCGCGCTTAGGCAAGATAACAATGGCGCCATGGACCGTGGACCTTAGCCAGAGAATATGCGCATGCCAAAGCAGTGTGCCTCTTTGGCCTGTGATGGTAAAGTTATATACATAGCTTTGCCCTGTCGGGATTGGACATTGTGTAATGTATGCCGGCCCATCAGCCCAACCTGTTCGAAGTTGCCTGATACCATGCCTGCAAAATTAAGTGAACAAACAACTTAATGAGAAAGCGTCCATTCTGTATTTGAGTTTTTGGCAAGGATATTCGAGAATTGTGAACTAGAGCGGATAAAAAGAGGGATTTGGGTCCGAACCAGTGTATGGAGACATTGTATTTGACATGGTTAACGACTTTGACAAGCACGGTATCATCTTCCCTGGCGTATAAAGTTGGCCCTGGGAACTTACCATTGACGGTCACTATGGGTTTGCTTGAGCATAATCTAGTTGTATTCTTCATTACCACCTGCGCATGTTACCAACAACACAAACTCAATAAGAAGTTTTAATTTCTAAATAACTACGTTGGTAACAATTTTGGGATTGTACCGTCATGTACTCATAAACTTTGTACTTCTGTGTTTTTCTTTGAAGTGCGTGTTGATTCTAAATTTCCTATGTAGAAATGATTATTGCTTGGTCTAAAATTTCCCACGGATCCAAAAACAAAAAAAAAGAAAAAAGAAAGTTGCTACTGAAACCGAACCACTCATTTTACTTGAAATAAGTGGATATATGATTGTAGGCTAGCAAACATCAAATAATATGCATGCAGATAAATGTATGGAGAGATGGTTCATGTGAAAAATCAATCACGTCAATAAATAAAAAAATCATATTAAATGAGACCATTAATCTTTAATTTAGCCCATTTTTTTACCAGCTGCAGCTTAGTGTTTCAACACTTCTGCTGCAGACTGTGGACTATGTCTTTCAGTCCAGTGCCTCCAAAAAAAACATTTTGGTCAACAATTAAACAATCCACTTACATCAAACTTGTAGTGTCGAACAGCACAATCCACAAGAACAGGAAAGAGGAATGCGACAAGAACTAAAACTCGAATGGAAGAGTCCATTCTCTCTCTCTCTCTCTCTCTCTCTCTCTTTTTGTTATCGTTTGATTTGCTTGGTTCCTCTCGGCCTTGTTGCAGTCATGTACGACTCGGCACTGCACCATTTTAAAGGGTGATGGAGCAATTGCTGCCATGTCGTTTTTCTTTGGTTAGGTGGATGTATGTATCCTTTAGAAACAAGAATTATTCAGAAATAACAAGGTTGATTCCCATGATTTCTTGCATTTCACATAAAGTTGTTTTCTAAGGACCAAATCATAACTGGAAGTTGAAGTTATTTAACCTCTTAATGCAGTTTCCAGTTAATTAGAAGCTTAATCAGATTTGGAATTTATGGTCATTAATTTACCTTTCGGCCCACCTTTAAGCCCACCTTTTAGCTATTGATCTCCAAGATATTTTCTGATAATCTTGTCCCACTTTGGTACTTTTCACTTAAATAATTTAACACAGAAAATATTGAATTGGGAAGATCTGGACAGATTTGGTCAAGTCAGAATGAATTCAAAAATCTTGAATTTCTTTTCTTATAGTTTCTTAAGTTAGCATTTTATCAACATTATTCTATGGGCCAGTTGGTCTAGTTGAACACTCCTTAAATATAGTGCCATGTACTTTCAATTGTTCTCCCTGGCTCCTATATTACAATAATTCCAATTGTACTGGTATATCCCTTAATGTATTAATTTTTTGAGAATCTTGATATATTCATTAATATTAATTTTTAAATTAAACATAAATATTGTTGGTATACAGTACATAGCATATGTAAATATCATTATTTCATTGTTGGTAGATCGTTAAATTTTTAATTTTAATAATTAAAGATTAAACTTTAGCCAAATATAAAAGAATGTAATTATTTTGTTAGGTACAGTTTTTTAAGGGTTTATTTTTGGACAGTTTCTGAAGTTTTTTTAACTGAGTTACAAAGATTTAAAGACTTGATACAGCTTTAACATATAACGATTTACAAAGAAAATCAAGTTTTCTGCAGCATAATAATTGAATATGGTGGAACTGGAAGCTAATCACGTAACACATCAGTTTTTACTACTTTCCTTAAAGAAAAAAAAAAAAAACGAAAAAAGCAGAAGGCCAAAAAAAAAAAGGTGGTAGATGACACATCACCGTTTCATGCTGTCGTGGGACAGAGAACAGCCAGGAAAGCCTCTGTTTTCTCGAATCAACTGATGTCATTGAAAAAAAAAAAGTAAGCAAAAAGTGTGGTCCGTCACTTGTTCCTTACAGGTTTTAGACAAGATTAAGCTCCAAGCAAGTGAATTTGATTGCGACTCCTGGAACATATTGGAGAGATTTGCTGTTTTCCTGTTGACCAGAACTTCGTTTTATGCTTGATTAATTGAATGAAACCTGCCACTAGGATCAATGTTAGGTTTAGAGTTGGGTCCCAAACACCATCAAACACAACGCTGGTGATTGTGGCATTTCAGCCTTTCCATGAATTCATCTTTTAACAGAAGCTGAGCGCGATTTTGCAAGCCTACACAGATATTTGGTGGCACCCAAGAATTAAAACGTGAAATCCATAATAAATGAGCTGCTTTCTCTCAGTGATCTAACTCACAATCAATTGACTGTAAATAAAAATGATTAAACTTAAATATAAGATTATAAAATATTAAAAATTTATTAGATATGAGATAATTCATTTTAACATATCTTCATATTATGTATGCGAAAATAAAAAAAATCTTACACGTGACAAATTAAGAAAAAATAACAAAAAGAAAGTCTTGATTTTATTAAACATTTAATTTAAAATTAATTGACAATAAATAAAGAAGCTTAACTTAAATATAAAATTATAAGATATTAAAAATTTGTTAAATGTGAGATAACTCATTTTAATACGTTCAATGATTTTAAATGTATCGTAAAACTATTTGCATCAAAACACGGTTATTTGTTCAGAATATTTAATTCTGAATGTAGTATATTGATGCGAAAATACGTCTTTAAAATTATTAAAAAAAATGATTAGATCCAAATAAAACCTCATGACACCTGCGAGCAATTGGTGATTTAGCTTTTAAATAACGTGTTATTAAAATTGGAAGAAATTTATACTAAGACATTATATATATATATGCATTAGACTCCATATACGAATAAAATTGCATACGTATTGTATAGATAAAAGTAGGTGAAGTACAAGGCCAAAGAGTAAACATGGTAGCTAGCATGGCAAATTGCAATTGGGTGCTATCTTATCAAACAAGATTATTCAAAGGTTGAGAAATACCTTTCATGTTCTCTATCAGATGGCAACCCAGCATAGTATAGTGGCTTGTTTGAAAGCCAAAACTAAACCAACCGAGAGCAAGTAACAAACTTCCTAACCTCACCTCCCTTTTATCCATTAATATTGCCTTCCTCTCTCCTTCCAATGTTTTCCAAAACAAATTGGGTAATAGTTGTTAAAATGGGTTAGATTACCCATTTGAAGCCAAATAGCTATTAAAGTCAAAGGTTAGTACCAGATTATGATGAACTCGCTTGGAAATGAGTCAAAATCACGCCAAGTCGAAGGTTGAACCCAGGTAAAAAAAAAAACTAAAGCTGTAAAACTCTGGTTCAGAGCTCGATTAAAGCTTGATCAGGATAGATTTTATGGGTCATGTCCATTGTTGAAACTACATTATTTTGAACGGATTTGATGGGAATTAAGTAAAATTTTCTAGCTTTGACAAATTGTTCATGCACTCCATGAACATGCAGACAGATTTATTGCTTGGGATGTAAGAAATAGATCATTAACTGTTTTGCGTAGTTGACTATGTTGGAAGTGCCCTGCAGACAGAAAAAAAAATGTGACATTGTAATATTATTATTTTCTATCATTTTTTGTCATTTTCAATTTCAGGTGAAGGTGGAGAGAAGCCTTTCGGTGAGTGAATCTTGAGAAGTACCCTTTGGACTTCACTTTATTAAGATTTAATCTTTTGGTTGATTTTGGTAAATCAAATGTAATTTGTTCATAGCATAGTGTGGAACACAAAATTTTCTAGATTTTTAATTGGATCTCAGTTTAATGTTTATCAGATATCGAGTTCTCAAATTGAGGTCAGATTTCGATTTAACCAAGCCTGAGCTCAAGATCCAGTTTCGTTCTTTAAGCCCAAAGCCTATTTTTATTTTATTTTATTTATTTATATTTATATTAATATTAATTTATTAATTAAACAAAAAATACAAAAATACAAAAAAGCTAAAAAACAAAAAAGATAAAACAAAAGGACCTGTGGCAGTGGGTGCTGTGCACGGCACTACTGCCACCCCTTGTTCACCACTAGCCACCCACGGCCCATGCCCTAGCCATCATGCCTTATAATTCCTATTCAGAGATCTACTTTTACCAGGGCCCTGTGCTGCCTACTCAGGCACAGGGCTAAGGCGAAGCAAAAGAAACAAAAAGTGGCTGGTGCCTACCATACATGACACATCTTCTCTGCCAAGCCCTGTGCCACTTTCCTAGGCATAGGGCCATGGCCGGAGCTCTATAAATAAAGCTCCATGGCCAAAACCACTAAAAAAAAAAGAGAGACCTTGCAAAAAAAAAAAAAAAACAAAGAGATAAAGTATTTTGTAAAAAGAAAAACAAACAAAAAAAATCAAACAAAGAACTTAGTCCTTTGGGAACGGGGAACCTAGCACTGAGAGCCCCCTGCAAAAATAAAAAGAAAAGAAAAATCAATCTAAAAAAGAGAAAAACGCAAGTCATAATAAAAAAAAGTTTGACCAAAACTTTGAAGGCCGATCTAAGACATTTCGATGAGATTTGGGTGAAACGAGACCTAGA
The DNA here is from genome assembly GCF_047325235.1 of Durio zibethinus. Lineage (NCBI taxonomy): Eukaryota > Viridiplantae > Streptophyta > Magnoliopsida > Malvales > Malvaceae > Durio > Durio zibethinus. The sequence continues at coordinate 8,751,436 of NC_143162.1, read as the reverse complement.
TTTGTGTTTAGGGGGTCAAAGAGAATTTTTTGAAAGGTTTTGAGAATTTTAGGCAACTAACATGGGGTTGAAACTCATCGATGGCAAGGAACATGGCTATTATCATAGCGAATAGCCACCGGCCCCAATTTGTTTGAAAAAAAGAAAGTGGGAGAGAGTATTTTTTTTAGGGGAAATGAGGAAATGATCTGAAAAAAATTTTGGGCTTTTATAGAAACTGACCCAACGATCTACTTTTCTCTTTGACCTCTGACCAGTTCAATTGAACTAGCTCAAACTAGACTAGATCGGTGTTAAACTTGACCAAATCGTCAAACTGTTTGGACCGACTCAACTGTTTGGTTTAGGTAAACAAATTTTTTTGAATTTTTAAAATTTTTAATATTATTTTTGTTATTTTAAATTTTATTATTAATATTTATGCATGTTAAAATGTTTAAGTTTGCTAGGATAAATTTTTGTTGCAATAAATAATTAATCAATAATTAAAAATAAATAATGACTATATAGTTAAAATTTTTGATAATTTTGTTAGTTTAAAAATAAACATTATAAAATAATAATATAATTAAAAAATAATAAATAATAAAAAAATGTAAGAAAATGAAATATTTATCTAACGATGAGATTCGTAAGTATTCCAAGTAGTGATACGTACAAAATCTCTAGGTGAGAAGATTTTTTAAAAATACTAATAGTGTATTAGAGTATTTATAAAAAATTTTCAATAGCATAAAAAATTTCCTTTTTAGTAATAAATTAAAAATAAAGTAATAATAATAATAAAAAAATTTATCTAATGATAGGATTGTAAAAGTATTCCGAATAGAGATACTTTAAGAAATTTTTAGGTGAGAAGATTTTTTTAAATAATATCAGTGTATTGAAATATTTATAGAAAATCTTCAATATAATAAAAATTCATCTTTTCTTCAAAAATTTAAATGCAAAATTAATAAAGTCAATAAAATTTCTAAAAAAAAAATAAATAAAATGTGTGCACCAACATATTATCATTTGCATTGTATGCATAACATACTTTTTTAAGAAAAGTAAATTCGAACAACTGAGAATGAGATTCTAAAGTATTCCGAGAAGCGATGCTTAAGAAATCTCTAGGTGAGAAAAAGTTCTTTTAATGTTACTAATGTTCTAGAATATTTTAAGAATTATTTCAATAAAAAGGTTTTAATTTAATTTTCTCAGATTAAATTTGAACAATGAACATGAAATAATAAAAGATATTAAAGAAAGTAAAAACCAAAATTGTAATAAACAAAAAAAATCAAGAAAATTACTTTTTAAACCCCAAAATTAAGAGTATTTTTATCAGAATTAATGGATAACAGGTAGTTAATTGGTACCATTTTTAAACGGGCATAGTAGGGGTGCTAATTCTTTCTCACGCGTAATCGACTCTCGGATCTAAACTATATTGTAGACCTTAAAATTATCTTTTTAATAAATTTTAATTAATTTTAAAATTTCATTAAAGGGATATGTTTTAATAGGTGATCAATTGCACATAACCAAAAATGATTGGTGACGACTCTATTTTTTTATTTTTTTATTTTCATCTCTAAATTCATTGGGCGTCTCTAAAACCATTATGAGAGCTTCGAGACTTTATTGGGAACGTCATTTTTTTTCGGGAGTCAGGCTACAATTAACTACGTATTATCCTTAAATTTTGATATAAATAGTTTTAATCGATATTTAAATTTAAATTTCTTAGATTTTAATTTTTCATTTTAAAAAAAAGTAAAAAAAAATCAAAAATAAAATGAAAAATTTCACATACATTTTTTTAATTATGCCTCTTATGCTTTATTTTTCTGTATATATTACTCTTGATAAATTAAGATACATTTGCACACATAATGGCATGATGCATTTCATGCATGAGCTCTATACCTTGGATCCGTCCCTTATAGGAGGAAGTAAAGTACTTATGCTCTCGTAAGGTGATAACCTTTGCAATGGCAAGCAAAATACTTTCACTTAAATTAAACCTTTTTCATTCGTAGCCTGTAATGACTAAAGATCAGGGTGCCTTACTAGTTCAGCGTGGATGACAGTGAATAACAATTTGAGAACCTCTAGACGTGTGTCAATTCGAACCAAACATGTAATAAGCCTAGGAAGCTAAACTTAGGTAGAGCCTTTTGTAAGAAATACCTAAGTCCAAAACATATAGGAATAAAAGTTATATGTAATAAAAAACACAAACAAAAATGAAAACAAAACAAAAAAATATTAAAACATAAAAAATATTTTTTAATCTTAAACCACATCCTCACACTAACTCAATTTTGTTTTGTTTTCATTTTTTTCTTTTTACATTAATCATATTATATAGTTTTGTATCAAGGTATTTGCTCTAAGACATCTTTCTCATAAGAAGTCTTCATGGATCCTATAAAAATTCAGATTTACTCATCCTTAGTCAATGTCCCATGTGAGCTATATAATGAAGTATATGTTTGATCAAAAAAAGCATAGCCAAAAATGATTGGTGATGACTCCATTTTTTATTTTTTTTTTTATTTTCGTCTCCAAATTCGTTGGGCGGCTCCAAAACCATTATGAGAGCTTGGAGACTTCACTGGAGACATCATTTTTTTTTTTTAGAGTCAGGTCAAAATTAACTACATGTTATCCTTAAATTTTGATATAAATAGTTTTAATCAATATTTAAATTTAAATTTCTTAGATTTAAATTTTTCATTTAAAAAAAAGCCAAAAAAAAAATCAAAACAAAATGAAAATTTTCACATACATTTTTTTTATTATGCCTCTTATGCTTCATTTTTCTGTATGTATTACTCTTGATAAATTAAGATACATTTGCACATAGAATGACATGATGCATCTCATGCATGAGCTCTATACCTTAGATCCATCCCTTATAGGAGGAAGTAAAGTACTTAAGCTCTCGTAAGGTGATAACCTCTGTAATGGCAAGTAAAATACTTTCACTCAAATTAATCCCTTTTTATTCGTAGCCTGTAATGACTGAAGATCGGGGTGCCTTACTAGTTCAGTGTGGATGATAGTGAATAACAATTTGAGAACCTCTAGATGTGTGTCAATTCGAACCAAATATGTAATAAGCCTAGGAAGCTAACCTTAGGTAGAGCCTTTTGTAAGAAATACCTAAGTCCAAAACATATAGGAATAAAAGTTATGTGTAATAAAAAGCACAAACAAAAATGAAAACAAAACAAAAAATCTTAAAACATAAAAAATATTTTTTAATCTCAAACTACATCCTCACACTAACTCAATTTTGTTTTGTTTTCATTTTTTTCTTTTTACATTAATCATATTATATAGTTTTGTATCAAGGTATTTGCTCTAAGACATCTTTCTCATAAAGAAGTCTTCATGGATCCTATAAAACTTCAGATTTACTCATCCTTAGTCAATGTCCCATGTGAGCCATATAATGAAGTATATGTTTGGTCAAAAAAAGCATAGCAAAGGAATTGAGATTGCTTGCCTACCTATTATGTGTTTGAGTTACCTGAAAAGGTGCATTTGGATCACACACAAAATGATTTAGAAGACTTAGCCATTATTTGAGGTTGGTTAAATGAAGAAAGAAAAGAAAATTTTTACAAAAAGTACGGACAGATTGCATTCCTCACTTCAATAGTGATTGATGAATAGTTAATAAAAACAACTATATAGTTTTGGGATCCATCCTATAGATGCTTCATTTTTAATCAAGAAGATTTGGTGCTAACTATTGAAGAGTATTTGATTTTGCTTGGGATAGAACTACAGTGTCCAAATAAAGTGTTTACCAAAAAATCAAAATCAAGTTATAACAAAAAATTGGCCAAGCTTATGGGAGTTAAAGTAGAAACCATAGATTCATTCACAAAGCTTACAAGTGAACATCTCGGCATCCATTGAAATTTTTTTTGAAATTTCATTTAAGGGCATTTCAATGATGATCAAGGCATGACTGTGTTTGCTCTAGCATTGTATGGCATGGTAATCTTCTCGAAGACTTTAGGTTACATTGAGATAACTATGGTAGATTTTTTTGAGCAAATTAAAACTCAAGCAATTAGTCCTACTTTAGCAATCTTAGCAGAAACCATCTGATCATTGAATTTCTATCGAAGAAATGGAAAATGACGATTCATAGGATGTACAACACTATTGTATGTATGCATCAAAAGTCATTTTCAAGTGTCGAAAGAGTTCATTCTTAAAACTGTATTTTTGAAACAAAACACTAATCAAAGAGTTCTGTAAAAGTCAATGGCCAACATTGAAGACCAAGAAGGAATGGGTTCTATTCTTGTAAAGGCTTACTGAAGATTAAATTGAATGGATGAAGCCTTAGATGCCTCGTGTGTCCTTATTGTATCGTGGAGGAAACGAGCCGTGGATACCACTGTTAGGGCTATGGAGTGTTGTGAGTTATGCTCCGTTAATGGTACTTAGGTAATTTGGTGTAAAATAATTTGTTTCTGTCACTCATGGTCTGGTTTAGGTAGAATTCATTTACGGGAAACCAAATCCACCAAGAACCTTGAAACAATTAATCCAAGTATGAAAGAAAATACAAAAAATGAGATTAGAGCCTCTCATCGACAAAGCCACCCCTTATTATTAGATTTGGAAAGCAAAATGACTTAAAAACATAATACTCCTTTCTAATGATAGCTCACATCACTCGGTTAATCTTTTAACAAAAGAGCAATTATCAAAAGTTGAGCTTGTTAGGAAAGAATTAGAAGCTGAAAAAGAGGAAATAAAAAGGGAAAATTTGATACTTCATGAGAAGATGAGACAGGTTAAATATGAAGTAGAGGTACAAGGGAGCAGATTGGTAAAAGTCATAAAAGAACAAGATATGGCCAACAATGATTTAAAAGATCTACACTAAGAAAATATGAGATTACAAGTCTAATTCAAAATTGAAAAAATTACCAAGTTTTACCTTAGTCTACCACGTGAAATGAATAAGCTCCGAGAGGAAATGAAATAATGGAAGGGCAAAGTTCAAGAAAAGCAAGAGAAGGTCATCAAAAATTTTCAAGAATGCTAGAATTAGAAAGAGTTATATACTATAGCTTCAGCAAGATTAGCAGAATGTCAAAAAAAAAAAAAAAAGGAAAGATTGAAGCCTATGCTTGTAAAAGAGAGAAAAAAGCACTTTGAAATACTGAACGAAAAAAAATCACTTTATCAGGTGATCTAAGGGTTAGAGCTGCAACTATAAGATCATAAAAACTATATTTCAGCAATAATAAATGAGTGGTAGAGAAGAAAAAAAAATTAGATCTTTACATGTGATTCAAAAAAAGATAACTATATAAGATGAAAAACAGAAAGCTTAGGAAGACAACAGTATATAGAATACCTGCCTTGTCAAATTTACAAGGCAGTGAAAAAAGCATGAAAGATGGTTGAAATGGTAGAGGCAATGAGACAAGAAATCAATCCTATAGGAGAATATGGATAGTGCCAGTGAACTTTTTAGATGAGGTAAAAGACTATTATGAGTAAGTTAAATGTTTCTATGGATATAATTCTAGGATGATAAATCTCATGTAATAAAAGTTATATGGAATCAATGAAAATTTCTAGTGCTAAAATTTGTTCAAGAGTAAATATCTTCTATTTGCATTAATGCATCATATGCATCATTTCTGTTTGCATTAAAAAAAAGCGTAAAACCAAAAATAATAAAAATAGAACTTTCAACACATGGCATTCTAATTTTTGAAAATTTATAGTAATAAAGGTTCAAGAATAGCTTGTTCACCAAAAATTTTGACTCAACCTATTCACCATTCATAAAACAATAGAGCTCAAACAAGAATCATAAAACAAGAACTGGCCAATCGATTTGAAAGGATTGAAAAGGCTTAAGAAAGACTAAAAGAGGACCTTAATAAGATAATGAACATGCTAAAAAATCTTAACAAAAAAAAATGGTGAAAGAAAATCCTAGTCTTTAAGAGCAATCACCATATATGGTGGATCCTATATACCCTTCAAGGTTTAAACCGCTAACCCAACCCTCTCAAAGAGTCAGAATTCAAATTCTTACTCTCGAAGGATATGCTTATCCTTATTTAAAAATGACATTCATACATGCTATAGGATAATTTTAAAATTTTGCTAATCCTATCATGGTAGAAAAACCATCTGAGCCAATCTTGATTCCAGGCTTAGATAATCCTAAAAAGAAAAAAAAGCTCGGAATGAAGACATCTAAGAAAGTAAAAGATACCAATGTTCAACAAAAAATGAAATTACTAGAAGAAATACATAGGGTCATAGAAGGAATGGATTTTTATGGCTCTATGGACGTAGCCAAGCTTTGTTTGGTCCCAAACATGATCATTCTATCTAAATTCAAAGTCCCTGAATTTAAAAAAATATGATAGCATAAAATGCCCAATGACCAATATTACCATGTATTGTTGAAATATGGTAACACGTGTTCATGATAAAAAGCTACTAATGCATGCATTTCAGGATAACGTTACAGGTTTTATGACCAGATGGTATATTCAACTAGATAGAACTCATATTTATTCTTAAAAAGATCTCATAAAAGTATTATTTACATAATACTGGTATATCATAGACCTAGCTTCAGACCGTCTATCTTTACAAAGCATGAAAAAAAAGGCAACAAAAATTTTTAAAAAATATGCACAGAATTGGAAAGATGTGACTGCATAAGTTCAACCTCCTCTTATTAAGAAAGAGATAACATTCTTATTTATGAACACCTTGAAAGCACCATACTATAAGAGACTAATAGGCAATACAACTAAAACTTTATAGATATAATGATATCAGATAAAATTATTAAAAATATAATAAAAAATGACAAGCTCGATGTAAGAGAGACAAGTGGAGTAAAGAAAGGTGAAACTCTAAAAAAAAAAAAAAAATAAAGCCTAAATAGTAAACTATGTAGGGCAACAGTTTAGAGGCTTCACACCATATCCTACATCAGTCTACTAGACCCATTACCCTCCCATAAATAATGTTACATCAATCCTTCATCCTTATCAGTCATATTAGCCACTACAACAACTAGCTTATCCATCTTAGCTTCAACCATCATTTCGAACACTCTTTTATTCTTATAACTGTCCTGTCGTACCTACAAGACCATAATGAAGAACAAATCTAGTTAGTGGTCCAATAGCTCTAAGAAATATGCAAAAAAATCCACTTTTGACCTTATTCTCATAACATACATAGATTTATACTATCAACTTGTTAAAAAATATTTACTAGCCCCTGTTATTATTGAACCTTTGAAACCTTCATTTTTCATATGATATGATCCTAATGCACATTATGATTATCATTATGAAAACCCAAGTCATTTTATTGAGAATTATACTACTCTTAAGCATAAAGTGCAAGGGTTAATCAATGAAGGGTGTTAAATTTTGATACCAACTAATGAGGAACTCTAAATGTAAATGGAAACCTTCTATTGAACCACATTAGATCATCAATAAATGCTTGGATTGAGGGACAAGCAAGTTACGTGAATAGAAAGATAGAAGAAGTCAAAACTTTGATGGCTAAGGTGTTTAAAGCCTTGGTCAAAGCTGACATGTTGAAACCAATAGAGTTTTAAAATCACTCTAACATGATTAATTCAATCAAGAAATGCAACTATCACAAAGATGCTTTGGGGCACTCTTTCGAAGGTTATGACCAATTCCGTCAAGAGGTACAAAAGTTGATGGATATGGGTCAGATAAAATTTTATGAAAAAAAAAAGAGATTTGATAAAAGTTGAAGTGTCTACCATTGATTCAAAATATAAGTTTATGCGTAAATCGATAACTATTTACTATGATAAGAAGCTAACCCTAAGGCCAAAAAAGCCCATCTCCTGACCAGTAGTGACAATTAAAGCTCCTGATCCCTTTTTCATACTAGAATGACAAAATAGTATCATGAAAGTATAATTGTGAGTCGTAGTCAACCTAGATATTACAAACATAATGGGCATAGGAGGTATGACTCAAAATGAAAGGTGTTATACTGTAGAAGTTCTAAAGAAAGCTAAAAAAAAAGAAAGCAAATGTGAAAGAAGAAACAATAAAGTCAAAGTAATCCTGTTGCAGTTTCAGATAAAAAATGTCAAAAGTTGATCTTTGAGAGTGAAGCTTGTGAATTTTTAAAGCTAGTAAAATATAACAAGTATAGTGTGGTAGAATAGTTGAACAAGATGCCAACTAAAATTTTGCTATTCTCATTATTGCTTAGCTTAGAGTCGTACCATAACGCTTTGCTAAAAGTGCTAAATCAAGCATATGTGTCCCATAATGTCTCTATTGAATATGTGAAATAGCTTATTGACGATCTGGCAATCTTAAACTACATATCTTTCGATGGTAAAGAGATTCTTTTTGAAGGTTAAGAAAGTACCAAGACTTTTCACATTACCGTAAACTGTAAAAATCATATAATGGCTAAGGTTTTGATCGATAATGGCTCATCTATCAATGTTATGCCTATGACTATTTTGATGAAATTACCTATTGTTGAATCTTATATGAAGCCTAGTTATATGGTAGTTCGAACCTTCAATGGAGCCCGAAGAGATTCAATAATTTTTGGGTGGGGTTCACTTGGCTTATCTTCATATTCTATTAATTTTAATAAATTAAGATACAGTGTGTAATCATTTGAATCTTGTTTATTATCAAGTTTATCAACATGAATTGAGTTTTTGAAATCAAATCTAAAATTATTGTCATGATTATCTTCATGTTTATTATTTAAGACCTTGCAAAGAGTGAGATGAAAAAAATATTGACACATATAAATGGAATGGTAAGAAAATGATTAAGGCAGAATGAAAAGAGAAATGAATATGAAAACGAATAAAAGAAATGTGGATGCATCTTTTAAGTCTTTTATTAAAACAACAAATACAAACACATTACAAAAGATCTCCTAATGCTCGTAGAAAGAAATTAGGGATTTAAAGTTTCATAATACATTATTTTTCAAAATTTTAAAGACAACAGGTAGCTCTATGACTTTTCAATTATCTAGATTGAAATTTAAAAGATAAGGGTGCACGAACAACTTTTTATCCTGACTCTTTTTGTTTCTATCATCCACCACTTTAATGACTAACTCTAAAAACTTTTTCACTAATTTTACACTCAAGGCTTTAAGTAAATCTGGATAGATACATCCTCCTAAATGAAAAGAATCATAGAGGTATGAAATAACCACGAGTTTTAACTCCAGCTCATATCCTTTAAGATTAGCCATTTTTCTTTCTTCTCATTCACTATTGTTATTCTATCCCCATTATCAGTTTATAACCAAAGCCGAATCTATCTTTCTTTTCATATATGGTTGATGACTTTGTGATTCCTTGTAGATTCTTTTTAAGTCTAGCTTCAGATCATCATCTTATCTTGGTAAGCTATTTGATAACCATTTTAGTAGTCGTAGATAGGCATGACGAATGTAATTTAGATATTTCAACCACATATGTTGCATTGACAATCTTAAAATATCAAGAAAAGCATTCTAGTGCTTTATCTATCGATTTTATATAAGAAGTATTTACCGGTTAAGTTACCAGTAAATCTTCTTTTTTTGCCACACATGTCAGCTTTTCTTCAACAATGAATTGACTTTTTGATGCAATAAGGATGAAATGACACTTGTCATATGAATCCATAGCCTACCCAACAAATAACTATATGAAGAGAGATATTCATAACTAAAAATTTCATATTGAAAGTACATAGGCCAATCTACAATGGCATTTTTATATCTTCAAGCAATAGTGAATTTGAGAGACAATGAAAACAAAAAAGAAGTTAAAGTTGGTACATCCCTTTTACCAGTTAAAAGAAAAAAATTAGAAGAGTTACTCTAAGAATATGTGGATGTGTTCGCGTGATCTTACCAGGATATTCTAGGACTTAGTACTGATATTATAAAGCACAAGTTGCCTTTAAAACTAGAATACAAGTTGGTACAGTAAAAGTTAAGGGACATAAAGCTAAAAGTTTTACTAAAAATTAAAGAAGAGGTTAAAAAGTAATTTGATGCAGGATTTTTGAAGGTGGTAAAATATCTTGAATAGGTAGTCAACATAGTGTCAGATTTTAAAAAAGATGAAAAAGTAAAAATGTGCATCGATTATTGAGATCTGAATAAGGTAAATCCTAAAGATAATTTTTCTCTATCTCATATTAATACCCTAGTGGATAATACTATTAGACATTCTATATTTTTTTTTTATAGATGGCTTCTCAAGTTACAATCAGATCAAAATGGCCTGAGATGATATGAAAAAGACCATATTTGTGACTATATGAGGGACATTCTACTATAAAATCATGCTTTTTAGATTAAAAAATGCTAGTGTCATTTATCAAAAAATAATGATGACTATTTTTTATGAGATGATACATAAAAAGATAAAAGTGTATGTGGATGATATAATTATAAAATCTTATGAAAAAGAGGATCATAGAGTCAATCTCAAAACGCTATTTGATAGGTTGAAAAGATTTCAACTAAAGTTGAATCCTACCAAATGTACATTCGGTGCTAAATCAAAAAAACGGTTGGGCTTTGTGGTCAGTGAAAGAGGTATCAAAGTGGATCTAGATAAGATACATGCCATACAACACTTATCTCTTTTTCATACTCCAAAAGAAGTTTGAGGTTTCCTGGGGAGATTGAACTATATTGCTTATTTTATCTCTTAACTCACTTATAAGTGTGATCCTATTTTCAAGCTTCTTAGAAGACATGATCCGGAAGAATGAAATGATGAATGCCAATAAACTTTTGGTAAGGTCAAAAAATACTTGTCAAATCCACTTGTGTTGATGTTTTTAGTTTTGAAAAAGCTTTTGATTTTGTACTTAACAGTAGATGAAAAATCAATGGGATGTGTGTTGGGGTAAAGGGATGAAACTAATAAGAAAGAATAAGAAATTTACTACTTGAGTAAGAAATTCATTGATTATGAGTCCAAGTATTCACCATTAGAGAATATATGTTATGCATTGGCTTGGATAGCTCTAAGGCTTTAAGCAATACATGCTTTATCATACTACTTAGCTCATAGCAAAGTTGGATCCTATTAAACATAGCTTCAAGAAGTCTTCATTAATAGGAAGAATAGCTTGGTGGCAAGTTATGCTATCAGAATATGATATTATTTATGTGACTTAAAAGGCTATAAAGAAAAGTGCAATAGTTGAGTTTCTTGTTGATCGTGTGATAAAAAATTATGAACCAATGAACTTGGATTTTCTTGATGAAAATGTGATGGCCATTAAAAAAAATAAACCTATTAAGAAGTCTTGAAGAATGTATTTTAATTGAGCCATTAATGCTTTAGGCCATGGTATTGAGATAATTTTAATATCTCCTGACAGGTATTATTCTTCTATGATTGTCAGATTAAATTTTAATTTTACAAACAATGTGGCTGAATACGAGGCCTATGTTATGGGTCTACAAGTAGCAATTGAAAAGAAGATCAAAGTGTTGGATGTGTTTGGAGATTTAGCTCTAGTTATCTATTAGTTACGAGGTGAATGAGAAACAAGAGATTTCAAATTAGTCTAGTATCTTAAATACATCTTTGAATTGGTTAAACAATTTGAAGAAGTTCAGTTTGAGCACTTGTCTAGAGAGAAGAACCAACTTATTGATGCACTAGCTATTCTAGCTGCAATGATCAAAATAGATACAAATACCAAGATCCAACCCATCAAGCTAAATATGAAGGATGTACTAGTACATTACTCAAGTATCGAATAAGAAGTTGATGGGAAGCCATGGTATCATGACCTTATGCAATATATCAAAAGTCAGTAATACCCAAAACATGCAACAAAAAATGATAAAAAAAAATTAAAAGGTTGGTTATGAGTTTGTTTTTTGGATGGAGATATTTTTTATAAAAGGGTCGAGATCAAGTACTCTTAAGATGTGTGAATGCAGTTGAAGCAAAAAGGATTATTGAAGAATTGCATGATGGGGTTTGTGGGGCACATGCGAACGGTCATATGATGGTTCGACAAATTATGAAGGTTAATTATTATTGGTTGACAATGGAGAGTGACTATATTGATTATGCTAGAAGATGCCATAAGTATCAAATCTATGCTGATAAGAGCCATGCTCTTTCATTAGCATTATACGTTTTGGCTCCTCTATGGCCATTCTCTATATGGGGCATGGATGTCATCAGTCCCATCATTCCAAAACTTCAAATAGGCATAAATTCATTTTTATGATGATTGATTATTTCATGAAGTGGGTAGAAGCTACATCATATGCTAATGTAACCTGATCTGTGGTATGCAAGTTTATGAAAAAAGAGATAATATACAAATATGAGCTTTCAGAGATAATTATTTCTGATAATACCAAAAACTTAAATAGCAAAATAATGAATGAAGTGTGCATTCAGTTCAAGATCCATCATCGTAGTTCAACACCATATCATTTGAAGATGAATGAGGAAGTAGAGGCTGTAAACGAAAATATCAAAAGAATTCTAGAGAAAATGACTGATACTTACAAAGATTGGCATGAAAGGTTACCTTTTACCTTGCATGCTTATAAAACATTAATTCAAACATCTACTAAGGCCATTCTGTTCTTTTTGATATGTGGAATAAAAATTGTGCTACCAGTTGAAGTGAAAATTACCTCATTAATAGTCTTGATAGAGGTAGAGTTAGAGAAAGTAAAATGGGTTTGGAATCATTATGAGCAGTTAAACCTCATTGAAGAGAAAATACTTATAGCACTTCGTCATGGTCAATTGTATCAAAAATGGATGATGAAAGCACATGATACGAAAATTCACCGTCGCTATTTTAGGGAAGGAGACTTAATGTTGAAAATGATCTTTCTAGGTTAACATGACAATCAAGAAAAATGGACACCAAATTGGAAGGGCCCGTATACGGTGAAAAAGACCTTTTTCTGTAGGGCATTGATTTTGACAAAGATAGACGAAGGTGATTTACCTACTTCGATAAATTTAAATAATATAAAAAAATATTTTACTTAAAAAAAGAAAAAATAAAAAAAAATAGAACAAAAAAGAAAAACAAAAAAAAATATGAAAAAAAATGATATATCTAAGCTAAAAACCTGAAAAAGGCAGCTTGAATGTGAAAGAAAAGCATCATCAAGAGAAAACCTTACAATACAGGGGCAAGTGTAGTTTGACAAACTCTAAAGAATCAAAGAAGTCATCTGATTTATTTTTGAAAAAAAAATCTAAGAATATTTTCTTCATAACTATCTTGTGATATTATTTGTGCACCTTTGTTTCGACCTAAGTACTTTTATGGCCATACACCTATTATCAGTCTAATGGAATATGCTTTCTTTCTTTTGGAAATAGCGTCTATCCATTCTTTTACCTCATTTGATATCTTTGCTTACCTTACAAATGAATAAGAGAAATGTGTGATTGCATTTTGTTTGTCTTGAATTTAAAATGATGAAAAAGAAAAAACAAACACGAAAAAGGCAAATGAAAAAGGGATAAGAAATGCATGATAAGACACTAATGTTAAGAAAGAATATAGTAGTTAGATGTTAAAAACAGATTAGTCATATGGTGATTGCTAAGAATTTTGATAAAAAAAGCAAAAAGGTGAGAAATTTTGATAATTTTTTTACCACAATTGAAAAAGAATAATTTTAATTGCATCACATACGTTGTATTTAGAGCATTTAGTAAATGTATCCATGAACGATTATAACAAGGACAAGGATTTTTCATTCTTTGATGAAAAAAATAGAATTTTAGTCTTCAAATAAGGATAATGATCAAAGAAAAGACTTCAAACAAAAAAGAGAGAGAAATTTGTTTTTTCAAAGATGACATTTTGGTTTTGAGAAAAGAGAAGAATTTTTTTAAAGTTGTTGAGCCTTTGCTTAGATAAGCTTTTTTTAAGATAAAAATTTTTAAAGTTGTTGAGCTTTTGCTTCAATGAGCCTTTTTCAAGATAAAATTTTAAAGTTGTTGAGCTTCTACTAAGATGAGCCTTTTCCAAAATGAGAAATTTTTAAAGTTGTTGAGCCTCTACTTAGAAGAGCTTTTTCGAGGTGATTTTTTTTTAAAGTTGTTGTGCTTCTGCTTAGAAGAGGCTTTTCCAAGATAAAATTTTAAAGTTGTTGACCCTCTACTAAGAAGAGTCTTTTTCAAAATGATAATTTTTTAAAGTTATTGAGCCTTTACTTAGAGGAGCTTTTTCGAGATATTTTTTTTAAAATTGTTGAGTCTCTGCTTAGAGGAGTTTTTTAAAGATGAAATTGTTAAAGTTGTTGAGCCTTTAATTAGAGGAGCCTTTTTAAGATGAAATTTTTAAAGTTGTTGAGTTTTTGTTCAGAGAAGCTTTTTTTTTCAAGATAAAATTTTTAAAGTTATTGAGCTTTTGCTTAGAAGAGCTTTTTTCAAGATGAGAATTTTTAAAGTTGTTGAGCCTTTGCTTAGAGGAGTTTTTTTCAAGATAAAATTTTAAAGTTATTGAGCTTCTACCAAGATGAGTCTTTTCCAAAATGAAAATTTTTTAAAGTTGTTAAGCCTTTGCTTAGAGAAGCTTTTTCAAAATAATTTTTTTTAAATATGTTGAGCCTCTACTAAGAGAAGCTTTTTCAAGATGAAATTTTTAAAGTTATTGAGCCTTTGCTTAGAGGATATTTTTTCAAGAAGATAAAATTTTTAAAGTCGTTGAACCTTTACTTAGAGGGGCTTTTTTCAAGATGAAATTTTTAAAATTGTTGAACCTCTACTTAGAAGAGATTTTTCAAGATAAAATTTTTAAAATTGTTTAGCCTCTACTTAGAGGAGCTTTTTCAAGATAAGAATTTTAAAAGGTTGTTAAACCTCTACCAAGAAGAACCTTTCTCCAGATTTTTAAATTTTCAAAAGTTGTCGAGTCTTAAGTAAGAAAAACATTTCGATTTGATAAGGAAAGCCTTCTGATTAGTTTAAACCCACAAAAAAATCTCTTCGGATTCTGGACAAAATTATTGTCTTTGTCTTTGCCTTATTATTGATTCTCAGTAATGCGTAAAGAAGGACAATTGTAGACACCAAATTTTTTTGGATTTTTAATTGGATCTTAGTTTAATGTTTACTAGATATCGAGTTCTAGGATCAAGGCCTAATTTCGATTTAACCAAGTGTCATAACGTCTAGATCTGAGGATCTATTGCTAGACATTGACTTTAGGGAGTCGCCACCAATCTTTTTTATCTAGGTGCGATTGGCCACCTAAAGAATCTGTCATTTCAGGGGACACCTAAGTTTAAGGGTCCCTAAAAGAATAGGTTCAGGTCTGCTAACCAGAACAGGGTTCGAGAGTTCGGTTACGTGTGAGGAAGGTTATAGCACCCTCACAACGCCCATCAAAAGATGGTACCAGCTTAAATTTGTGTTATTCAAAAGCCTTAAAATTTTACCAAGTAATTAATTATTGAAAATTATTCTCAATTGACTCTAATACTTTTAGCAGAAAATTGAGAAAATTCTCTCACCTCAGGAGTATACAAGAAAAACTACTGTTTCACTTGCAGAGGCTCTGTCGTCAGATTATTTAAAAAAAAATCAAAATCAAAATCAAAATAAAAGGGAAGGAAATGATGTTTGTTCTTGTCTAGGGAAAATTGATACTTTCAACTTTTCCCTAAAAATAATTTTTTGGAAATTTGATTTTTAAGGAAAATTGATACTTTCAACTTTTCCTCAAAAATCTTTTTTTGAAAATTTATTTTTAAGGAAAATTGATATTTTCAACTTTTCCTCAAAAATCCCTTTTTGAAAATTTATTTCTAAGGAAAATTGATACTTTCAACTTTTCCCTAAAAATATTTTTTTGGAAATTTTGATTTTTATTTAAAAAAAATAGAATAATAAAAAATAAAAAATAAAGAAAAGTAAAACAAAAATAAAAATAAAATAAAGATAAAAAGAATATTAAATAAACCTAATCTAATCAATAAAAAATAAAATAAACAAATAAACAAATAAATGAAAATTAAAAAAAAAAAAACTGGAGCGGCTCGGATCGTGGCTCGGCTCGGCTCGACTCAAGAAAGAAAAAATAGCTCGGAGAAGCGGCTTGGGAGCTCGACTCGACTCGACTTGGCTCGGAGGGAGGAAGGCACGCACGGGTTAAGAAGCGGGTCGACGCTTGGGTCGGGTCGGATCTCGGCAAAACGCGCGGATCCTCTGGGTTACTTAAGGCCAAAACGACGTCGTTTTGAGAGGGTATAAAATGCATTTCCCTCTATTTTTCGACAGAATGCTCCTCCCCTCTCTCTCTCTTCTTCTTTTTTTCTCTCCCTTCTCTCTAAAAGCTGAAGAACACCGGTGGAATTTTCATCGGATTCTGGAAAATGTCACCGAAATCTGGAAATTTCACCAAAAGTTGGTTGAAAGATCACCGGTTTCTGGGATGCTTCGTCGAAAACTGGGTAGGTCACCGAAAACTTCAAGGTTGGCCGGAATTTATGCCGAAAAATTCAAATCTCGTCGAAAAATGCAACTGAAATATTGAATTTTCTAGAAATTCCCAGAAAAAAAATTTAAAAAAATTCCCAAAAAATTTCTGATGATTCTTAGAACTTTCCTAAACCTTTTCTTAGCCTTCTATACTCTTCTATATGCCTTTTCCTCTCAAATCAGTAGCTCTGGCTCACTGTTTTCTTCTCTATTCTATAATCTGTTCCAGGGGTCCTTTATATAGGGATTGATCAGGAGTTTCTGATCAATCCCAATTCCTCTTTGGACGAGAATTCAATCTTTGAATCCAATATGGACTCTTCTGATTGAATTCCCTTTTAAAGTGAGATTCTTCAACTTTCAATCTCAGCCCTCAAAAAAGAAAAAAAAAGAATAATGTAATAATAACAATCGGTAAAATCAGATAAAAAAATCAGATAAAATTAACAGATAATTTAAAAGAATTAATAAAAAATAAAATAAGATAAACCCAAAAATATATTACAAAAAAAATATAATAATAATAAATATATAACTATATAAATAAAATACATATAAATCTATTCTAAATAAAATAAATAAATACAGATATACATATATTAATACATAATAATAATAATAATAAATAAAATACAAAAGAAAAAAAATAATACAGGATAAAAATTGAATTGGGCCTTACCCATTTGGGCCAGGCCCAATTGATCTGGGCCTGGACCAATTGGGTGTCTACAGCTGCCCTTCTTTGCACATTTTTTGTGAAACAGAAATTACGCAAAGACGTAGACACCCAAAAAAGACTCAGCTCAACATTGTCATTTTTTGTTTTTTTGTTTTGTTTTTTTTTTTTCCAAAGCTCCTCTAAACAGAGGCTCAACGACTTTGAGAAACATAAATTGCTCCTTTAAACAGAGGCACCACGACTTTTGAAAATAAATTGCTCCTCTAAACAGAGGCACCATGACTTTGAAAAAGTAAATTATTCCTCTAAACAGAGGCACCACGACTTTGAAAAGTAAATTGCTCCTCTAAACAGAGGTACCACGACTTTGAAAAGTAAATTGCTCCTCTAAACAGAGGCACCACAACTTTTGAAAAGTAAATTGCTCCTTGACAATCATGTCCAAAGGAGTTTGAAAGTTGTGTTTGAAGGAATTTCAGGAGATTATGCCCAAAGGTCTTATAAATCAACCCTGATACCAAAAGACATCCTATTTCAAGGATTAGGAACTTACCTGACAAGCTTTTTCTTTTTCAATTCTGTAAAATATCTTCATATCTGTCTTCTCCATGTGGGATGTTGGAACACCCTTGCTTCTTGAATTTATACACTATACTTTCCTAAAAGTAGTGTATGCTATGCAAATGCATATGAATTTCAATGCATGCTATGCAAATGTTGGCCAAATAATTCCTATTCAATGTATGGTACTCAAGTTTCTGAAGCTCTTTTTTCTTTCTTGGGTGTCAAGACCTTTGATTCTTCAAGGATCCAATTGCACTGCTCTTCTAAGATTGAACCAGTGTAGCTCTTAATTATTTCTTCCATTCATATTCTTCCTGTAACAAAAAATCTCTTCCCAAATTCAATGTCCTAATCAGGAGCTGAACATCTCGATTCTGCCTTTATCACTCTTGATTTATTCAATGTAATGTAAAGATCTTTTTATGTTGTTATTCATTCATCAATCATTATTTCAAACTCAAAAAGTGAGAATGCATTTGCACATTTCTTCCATGATGGGGTATTAAGAAGAAAGGGATATGAATGGTAGGGAAACAAGTCATCAGAAAAAGGCACAAAGAATGAAATAAAATGTTTCTTTATTAGCAAATGTTGGCAAACTTTGGCCAAGAAAGAATTACAGGGATAGGTATGGAGACAAAGCCTAAAATGAACAATCAGATAATCATGATAACACATCTCAAAGTTTTTTTTTCTGAAAACCCAACCCTCTGATGTATTCAACAACTTAGAACTCTTTCGAATTTGCTAACCTCCATATCAGCAGACTTTCAGATTCGATGCTGTATTCTCCTTATCTAAGCCGCCTTTTCAGGTTTTCAACTTAGACAAACCCCCTATGACTCAAACCACCCTTTTAGGGTTTTCGCCTTGAGTCCTCCTTTTTCAATCACTTTTTTATTTTTTTTTATTTTTTTGTTTTTTTTCATCATTTTTCATTTTTTTATTTTTTCTCATTTTTTTATTTTTTTTCAAGCATAGTACTTCTTCACAGCATCAGAATTTATAGGATGGGGTAAATCATTTCCATCCATCTCAGTCAGTATCAACGCTCCACCCGAAAAAGCCCGTTTCACCACATTCGACCCTTCTCAATTCTGAGTCCATTTTTCTCTACTATCATGCTGTATTGGGAGAATTCTTTTCAAAACCAACTCTCTTTCTCAAAAACAACGAGGTCGAATCTTCTTATCATGAGCCCTCATCATTCTTCTTTGATACAGCTGACCATGGCACAGTGCAATCAATCTCTTTTTTTCTATGAAATTTAACTGCTCATAACGTTCACGAATTCATTCGGCTTCTTCTAACTCAACTTCTTTTAAAACTCTCAAAGAGGAGATCTCTACTTTCACTGGTAGTACAGCTTCCATCCCATAAATAAAAGAAAACGGGGTTACCCCAGTAGAGGTGCGAACTGACGTTCGATATGCATGCAATGCGAATGGTAACTTCTCATGCCAATCTTTGTAAGTCTCGATCATTTTCTCCAAAATCCTCTTTATGTTCTTATTGGTCGCCTCAACTGCCCCATTCATTTTCGGACGGTATGGTGCCGAGTTATGATGCTTGATCTTGTATTGAGCACATATTTCTTGCATCATCTTACTATTTAAATTCTTGGTATTGTCTGAAATGATTCTCTCCGGAAGTCCATATCTACAGATGATCTCTTTCTTTATGAACTTGCAAACCACAAAGTGTGTCACATTTGCATATGATGCTGCTTCTACCCATTTTGTGAAGTAATCTATCATCACAAAAATGAATCTGTGCCTATTAGAAGCCTTTGGGGTAATTGGACCAATGACATCCATGCCCCACATTGAAAATGGCCATGGTGGTGCCATAACATGTAAAGCAGACGACGGAGCATGAATCTTATCAGCATATATCTGGCATTTATGGCATTTACGAGCATAATCAATGCAATCATTCTCTATCGTCAACCAGTAATATCCTGCCCTCATCTGCCTTACCATCATATGTCCACTAGGATGTGCCTCACATATTCCATCATGTATCTCTTTAATGATTTTTTTCGCTTCAGTCTCATCTACACACCTCAATAATACTTGATCTTTGCTTTTTTTGTATAAGACATCCCCATCCAGGAAAAAGCTCATAGCCAATCTTCGGATAACCCTTTTATCATTTTCTATTGCATAAACTGGATACTGCTGATCCTTGACATACTGTAAGATGTCATAATACCAGGGTTTTCCATCTTCTTGCCTCTCTACATTAGAACAATACGCTGGTATATCCTTAACATCTATCTTGATAGGATGAATGTCGGTATTATCATTAATTCGAATCATTACAGCCAGAGTAGCCAATGCATCAGCAATCACATTCTCTTTCCGGGGTAAGTGATCAAACTGGACATTTTTAAATTATTTCGTCAACTCTAGAATATACTTATGATATGGAACGAGTTCTGAGTCTCTCGTCTCCCATTCTCCTTTTAACTGATATATGACTAGAGTTGAGTCTCCAAACACTTTCAGTACTTTCACTCTTCTATCTATAGCAACTTGCAAGCCCATGACACATGCTTCATACTCAGCGATATTATTTGTGCAATTGAAATTTAACCTCGTTGTTACAGGGTAGTATTGTTCTTCTGGAGAAATCAAAATTACCCCAATTTCATGCCCCAAGGCATTAGCAGCTCCATCAAAGTATATTCTCCAACATTTTTCTCCATGCTCCCTTTCTTCCAGTTGGGAAATAATCATCAAGTCTTCATCAGGGAATTCTAGCATCATCGGCTCATACTCTTCAGCAGCACGATCTGTAAGAAAATCTGCTATAGCGCCCTCTTTTATTGCTTTTTGGCTCACGTATATAATATCGTATTCCGAGAGCATTACTTGCCATCTAGCAATTCTTCCAGACAAAGAAGGCTTCTCGAAGATATACTTAATGGGATCCAGTTTCGCTATGAGCCACGTAGTATGGTAGAGCATGTATTGTCTGAGTCTTTTGGCAGTCCACGCTAATGCACAACATATTTTCTCCAATGAAGAATACTTAGATTCATACTCTATGAACTTTTTACTCAGATAGTAAATAGCTCTCTCCTTTCGACTAGCCTCGTCTTGTTGCCCCAGCACACATCCCATCGAATTTTCACATATAGTTAAGAATAAGATAAAAGGTTTCCCTGGAACAAGTGGCACCAATACTGGAGGGTTTGATAAATATTGCTTAATTTTATCAAACGCTTCTTGACATTTTCATTCTATTTTCCAGGATTATCTTTACGAAGAAGCTTAAATATGGGATCACATTTATAAGTAAGCTGAGAGATGAACCAGAAAATATAGTTCAATCTCCTCAAAAAATCTTGAACTTCTTTTGGTGTGCTGAGAGGTGACAAATTCTGGATGGCCCGTATCTTATCAGGATCGACTTCAATTCCTCTTTTATTGACCACAAAGCCTAGCAACTTCCCTGACTTTACCCCAAAAGTGCACTTGGCTGGGTTTAACTTGAGCTGAAATTTTTTCAACCTTTCAAATAGCTTTCTAAGGCTGGTGACATGATATTCATCCCCACAAGACTTTGCAATCATATCATCTACATACACATCCATCTCTTTGTGTATCATGTCATGAAAGAGTGTTACCATGACTCTTTGATATGTTGCCCCAGTATTTTTCAACCCAAAAGGCATGACTTTATAGTAGAAGGTTCCCCATATGGTCACAAAAATAGTCTTTTCCATATCCTTCGTAGCCATTTTTATCTGATTATACCCCGAGAAACCATTCATAAAGGAGAAAATCGAATGCTTAGCCGTGTTATCTACCAATGTGTCGATATAAGGCAAAAGAAAGTTATCCTTTGGGCTAGCCTTATTCAAGTCTCGATAGTCCACACACATTCGTACTTTTCCATCTTTCTTAGGAACTGGGACTATATTGGCTACCCATTCTGGATACTTGGCCACTTGTAGAAAACCTGCATCAAATTGTTTCTTCACTTATTCTTTAATTTTTAGCAGCATTTCAGGCTTCATCCATCTCAGTTTCTGTTGAATTGACTTACATTCTGGCTTTAGGGGCAATCTGTGCTCCACTATCTTTGTGCTCAATCCTGGCATATCCTGGTAAGATCAAACAAATATATCTATAAATTCTCGAAGTAGGTCTGCCAATCGTTGTGTATCCCCTGATGGACATGAAGTGCCCATTCTGATCTCTTTCTTATTCTCTTCATCTCCCAGATTCACTGAGTCCACTACCTCCTGATGATGCTCAATTGGCTTGTTTTCTTGTTCAATCATTCTCATTAGGTCCGGAGGCATAACATATTCTTCATAATTCTCTTCATTGTCAAGTTCATTAGTGTTAATTGAATTCTCAAAGCTAACCTCTCGATTGTTATCATGATTATCTTCATGTTCATTTAAAGACCTGCAATTGAATGAAATGAGATATATTGGCAAGATGTGCTTGGAGAGATGGAAATAATGAAGACACAAGAAGAAATGAATGAAAATGCATACTTCCTAATTTTTATTAAAAATAATAAATGATGAATGGCCCAAACAAAAAAGAGATCACCCCATAGCCTTGGGCAAAAGCTATTGAGATGTTACAATTACATTGTGTCAAAATCGAAAGCCAAAGGCATTTTGATGGCACTCTAATTGTTCAGCTCATAATCTGGTGGACAAAGGCGAACCCACTCCTCTTGATTAACCTTCACTTCATCTTCAACAGCATTAATGGCTAACTAGGCAAAATCATCTTCCATACTTTTTCTTGCATCTGGGTACATGAATCCTCTAGGTCTGAAGGTTTCATACAAGTGTAGGATAAACATCAGTCTTGCTGTCTTTCTTGATTACTTTCTTTTGACTTCCCACTCTGTCATCTCATAGCCTAGGCCTGCCCTGTCGCTATTGTCCACTATTGTTGGAGGTTCTTTAATTCCCTGTAAATTTTTGCCTAGCCCAAGTCCTAGACACCAGCCTTTATTGATGACTTGGCTCACCACTATCTTTGAAAAAGGCTGACTTTGAAATCCTTCACCTACAGTTTTGACCAATTCAAAAGACCGATAGGAGCATTCCAATGCTTCTTCGATAGCCTCTACATATGGAGTGTTCAATGGTTGGGTCACCAGCATGTCTTCCTCCCCAACTACCACTACCAATTGACCTTCTACATTGAATTTGATCATCTGATGCAAAGTAGAGGGCACAGCTCCTGCCATGTGAATCCATGGCCTTCCTAATAGATAGCTGTAGGATGAAGAGATATCCATCACTTGAAATTTTATATTGAAAGTGCATGGCCCAATTTGTAAGGGCATCTCAATATCCCCTAGGACTTCTTTTCTGGTTCCATCAAAGGCTCTCACAATCATCTGACTGTCCTTCATATGAGAGTAATCAATGGGTAACCTTGCTAAAGTTGACATAGGCATGACATTGATGGCAGAACCATTATCGATAAGGACTTTGGCTATGATATGGCTCTTGCACTTGACTGTGATATGCAGAGCCTTGGCATTTCTTTTTTCCTCTAAAGAAATATCATCATCACTGAATGAAATGTGATTTGGCATAACTAGATTTCCAGCCAAGTGGTTCACATATTCAACAGACACGTTATGTGCCACGTATGCCTGATTTAACACTTTCAACAAGACATTTCGGTGTGGCTCTGAGTTTAGTAACAGTGATAATAACGAGATTCGAGCTGACATTTTATTCAACTATTCCACAATTGAATACTCACTATGTTTTATCAGCTTTAAGAATTCACAAACTTTTTTTTTTATACTGACTTTGGCTGATCTTCTTCAGGCTCTATCTCTGGATTATTTCGTCTTTCTCTTTCTTTAGCCTTCTCCCTTCTAGCCTTCTCCCTTCTAGCCTTCTCTAGCATTTTTGGGGTGTAACATCTCCCACTTCGAGTAATGCCTCCTACACTAGTAATATTGGAAGCATCGGCTTTAGAGACCTCTTTTTTCTGTCCCTGAACTACTGTGTCACAACCATATCTCCAGTGTACAGCTTTATCATCTTTATATGAGAAAAGAGTTAGGACTTTAAAAGTTACTGGCCTGAGGAGGAGTTTGTCTATGATTGACTTTGGTTTGTTCCTACACTGAATTGTCACTGGTTTAAGAAACAACTTTTTAGGCCTATCAGTCATGCACACCTCAACATTTTTCAAGCCTTCTTTTTTTCATAGACCTCCATCTGATATGAATCCAAGAGTTTTTGCACCTCTTGGTGAAACAGCTCACAAGTCTCAATGGAATGGCCCATTGCCTCACTATGATACTTACAACTAGTACCAGCTATATATGTTCCATGATAGCTATGTGGACTTACCAGTTATATCATGTCTACTCTTCGTAAAATATCAAAAAGTTGGCCGATAGGTGTCTTAATATCTACCACTTTCTTCTTCACATGACGCTCCTATTCTTCACCTATAGCATTCACATTATGATTTGGTAAAGGATTGTCACTAACATTTGGCGCAGCCATCCCTCCAGTATCAAAGCAGATCATCCCATCTTTAATCAACCGTTGCACTTTGTGTTTCAAGGTAGTGCGATTTTTGGTAGAGTGACCAGCAATCCCATAATGGTAGTCACAGTGGGCAGTGGGATCATACCACTTGGGGTAAGGTGGCTTGAGGGGTTCCAATTTACTTGGAGCAATCAAGTGACTGTTGTAGAGCTCTTTATATAATTTCGTATAAGTCATTGGAATTGGGTCAAAAATAGGTTTCTCACGAGTGGTTCGTTGCTCCCGTGAGCCACCAATGGGGTTAGTTGGGCGATTTTGGGGTCTTGGGGTAGATTGAATGTTAGAACTGTACATGGTATTTTGGGGTCTATTAGAGGTTTGATATGTTTGGGGGTATGGTGGTTGTGTAAATGGTTGGTATGGGTGAAAAGAAGTATTATTTACAACAGGGTGATATGGTTGATATTCTGGTGACGGGTAGGATGAATAACCCCTAAGTTGCTGTCTATCAAAGCTCACAGCCTAAGCTTCAGTTTCTTTTTTCTTCAAGACTCTTTTGCTAGATGTTTCATTTCCTTCTAGCTTGCCATTCTTGATGGCGCTTTCAATGATTTCTCCCGAGATTACCATATCGACAAAATTTTTTGTTGCATTCCCTATCATCTTTTCATAATAAGGAGATTTTAAAGTGCTAACAAATAACACTGTAGTTTTTTTCTCTGTCAGAAGAGGCTGTACCTGAGAAGCAATATCTTTTCACCTCTGGGCATACTCTTTAAAGGACTCGTTTGACTTTTTTTCCAAATTTTGCAAAGACAAACGATCTGGGGCCAAATCGATGATATGTCGATATTGACTGATAAAGTCATGTGCCATATCGCTCCAAGAGCGAATGCGAGTCATGTCCAACTGAACATACCATCTGGCCACAGAGTCAGTAAGACTGTCCTGGAAAACATGCACAAGAGTTTCTCATCATGAGCATGAGCTGTCATCTTCCTGTAATACATGGTGATGTGGGTTTTGAGGCACTTTGTACCATCATATTTTTTAAATTTCGATACTTTAAACTTATGGGAGATAACCACATCGGGAACTAGGGAGAGCCTAGCAGCATCAACTGACCCATAAATGCTAAATCCTTTCACAGCCCTTAGCCTTTGCTCTAGTATGCTAATCTTGGAACTTTTTTCAGCTTCCACTCTCATCTTTTCCTTCTCTTTTTCTTTTAAATCATCTAGATCAAGAATTGATTCTGTTGCCTTTTCAGTGAAGACAGGATTTATATAACTGTTATACTACCCTGGGTTGAAAGTTAATGGCATTCCAGGATATGTTGGATATGCGAAATGTTGTGGCGGGACTTCTTGGGCAGACTGGGCTTGAGGTGGGACAAAACCTGAAGGGTACAAAGGTTCAGCCACTTCTTGCTGGCTTGTACTTCCTTCAACTCTTTTTCCTTTATTCATCTTATTAAGAGCTTTCAGAATCTTGCTTAGCTCACTTTCAATCTTCTCCTGGGCTTTTTCTATCTTTTCAAATCTTTAGAAATTTTTCTGTTCCATTTGCCTTGCTCTGAATCTTGTGTGGAATCGATGGGCAGGGTTTTCGTTAGATGGAGCTATCCTGGGACCTTGAGTACCATATCTCAGAATTAGTAAATTTACATGATCATCATATGGTTACTTTGTTAAATGTAATGAATGAGAATGCAATGAATGAAAAATGCATGTATGCAAAGAACATTTGCCTTAAAACGGTATTCAACTAAAAAAATTTCATTTATTCCAAAAAATTTTTATCTACATTGAGTTTATCATCCTAGAATTATAGCCATAAAATTGTTTAATTTGTTCATACTGGGCCTTGGCTTCTTCTATGAAGTTTAAAAGACGCTGTCCATGTTCTCCTACTGGGGCCATAACTTGTCTTAATGCCTCTACCTCTTCCACCATCTCTCTTGCGTTACGCACCCCTTTATGAATTTGGGTTATTAAGTGCTCAATGTATTTCTGCCTTCTTAGGTTCTCTCTTTTACCACACCAGACTTGGTATGATAATTCTCTATATTTTCTAACCAATGTAGCAATGTGGTCTCCTTGTTCATCCAACCTTTGACTTAGCCCGCTCAAATAACTGCTTAGCATGTTAATTTCTGCCTGTGCTTCGGTACTTTCTTCTTCCAATTCGGCATACTCTTGCTTCAGTCTTATGTTTTCCTCAGTCAGCTCGATAATGGTTATCTTTTTGGCCCTTTCTCTCACACATAGCCTCTTATGCTCCTGGTGTAACCTTGCTAGATCTTTAATAGCTGTGTCTCGTTCTCTAGCAATCTTATGAACTTTAACTTCATAATTTTCAGCTCGACCTTTCCACTGGGCTTTTTCTTCTTGAAGTTCTTGAATCTCTTTCTTTAACTTGATCTTTTCAAATTCAAATTCTTTTATTGCCAGCTCTAACTCTAATGGTGTCTCTTCAAGTTTTTCTTCTGTTGGTGGTTGAGAGATTTCATAAGTGAATACCATTTCTTGTCTTCTCTTTGTTCTCCAAACCAAGTAACCTAGAGTGACTTTTTCAGTGAATGGTCCAGGACTCACTCTTTGGGGATTTTTCCATGTTTTGATCATTTCATTCATCCTCTGAAATGCTTTAGGCTCATGTAAGAGAAATCTAACTGATGAAGCCCATAAGTCATAGGAATGAACTGTTCTCCTCCCAATTACCTCCTCACTATGAGTGGTGCATAATTCGTCACTCTCCATAAACCCAGAAGTGGAACCACTGTACTATCCCCACATTGGTATAACATAGGCCCACGATTCATCCATGGGGTTAACCATCTTACCCTAGCACTTTCTAATTTTTGTAAGAAAGTTATCCATTCTTGTTTAGACTTTCGCTTTGACCACCCACTTTTGCAGAATTCTTTGATCGAAAAATGATTACGGATGTAAATCTTCGAGAAAGCACCATTTCCTTGTTCAAAATGGCTTTTCATCCACACGTACAATAACTGTATGCATCTTATGAAGCGCCCTCCATTTCGACGACAATAACTCAAAGATCTGATAGTCTCTGCTAATATTATCAATGAAAGATTACAGCCATTGATCACACTCTCGAAGAAATCAACCACTGCTATCTCAATATGTCTCAAAACCTTTAGAAAGATTACCAGTCCGTATATAGCTAAGGCAAATATGTCTAACCCCCGTTCTTCATTGACGTGTTGCATCAGAAACTCATGAAAAAACTTCCAAGGTAGGTAAACCTGTTCTTGTTTCTTCTTTGTATGAGAATCCATAACTTTCTTATCTATCCCCATGAGTTGAGCTAGACTTTTACGAAATCCTGACTTATATTTTTTGACATATATCTTGTCAGGAGTCTTTAGATGCAAACCCAATAAGATCGAATATTCTTCTATGGTGGGAGTCATATCAACTTCGTTAAAGATGAAACACCTGTATGCAGGATCCCAGAATTGTGTTGCAGCTCTAATTAGTTGATCATCAACAGCCACTACTAGAAGGTGTGCTATATGCCCATGTTTCTGGCAAAACTGCTATTGTCTTGACGGACTCATCTTCTTCCAGATATCCACTAAATCTTTTAAATTGTTCTGTTTGAGGAAGATAGATGTTTTTTGAGACAGAGTAGACTTATACCCAATTGGCAAGCAATCTCCCATCTTCAGTTGAGTCTTTTTTGACAGGGCCCTTACTTCATTAGGTGTCCCACAGGGTGCTAATACTGATGAAGAGCAAACTAAGCGTTCATTAGTGTCCATGAAAAAAATTTGTTGAAGACCATTTTTCAGGCAAATGTTCTTTATGCAACTTTATGATATGCGCATGAACCAATGCAAAAGGAAAAAAAAAAGGTTAGTATACCCAGAAAAAGAATAAATAACTAAATAAATTTAAACATCACACAAAGTAAAAGGGATGAATCTTATGTTTTTGGTTAATTCTATCAGGGAAGAGTGATGGCTCTATCTATGGGTTAGGCACTCTTAAGGTTCACTATATGTGGTTTTAAGGGTCAAAGTCTAAAGGTCCTCAAATTGTTCCTTACATCCTTGTCCATCACAGACTAGTAAGGCATCCTAATCCTCACCCATTACAGGCTACAAGCGAAAAAGGTTTAATTTGAGTGGGAGTATTTTCGCTAGCCACTGCGGAGGCATTAGACCTCACGAAAGCAATAGGTACTTTACTCTCTCCTAGAGGGACAGAGCTCGGGTATAGAGCTCATGTTATGCACATGCACATGAATGACATAATCAATAAAGTAAATAAACATGAATGAATAATAATACATATATACAAAAGGGTTCAATTTTATTAGGCTTTTGGATAACACAAATTATTTGCTGGCCTGACTCTCAACGTCCCCAGTGGAGTCACCAAGCTGTCATCACGTCTAGATTCAGGGATCTATCGCTAGACATTGACTTTAGGGAGTCGCCACCAATCTTTTTTATCTAGGTGCGATTGGCTACCTAAGGAATCTGTCCTTTTAGGGAACACCTAAGTTTAAGGGTCCCTAAAAGAATAGGTTCAGGTCTACTAACCAGAACAGGGTTCGGGAGTTCGATTACGTGTGAGGAAGGTTATAGCACCTTCACAACGCCCATCAAAAGATGGTACCAGCTGAAATTTGTGTTATCCAAAAGCCTTAAAATTTTACCAAGTAATTAATTATTAGAAATTATTCTCAATTGACTCTAATACTTTTAGCAAAAAATTGAGAAAATTCCCTCACCTCAAGAGTATAGAAGAAAAACTATTGTTTCACTTGCAGAGGCTCCGTCGTCGGATTAATTAAAGAAAAATTAAAATCAAAATCAAAATAAAAAGGAAGAAAAGACTGATTATTCTTGTGTAGGAAAAATTAATACTTTCAACTTTTTCCCAAAAAATATTTTTTGAAAATTTATTTTTAAGGAAAATTGATACTTTCAACTTTTCCCTAAAAATATTTTTTGAAAATTTATTTTTAAGGAAAATTGATATTTTCAACTTTTCCTCAAAAATATATTTTTTTTGAAACTTTGATTTCCAAAGAAAATTGATACTTTCAACTTTTCCTTAAAAATCCCTTTTTGAAAATTTATTTTTAAGGAAAATTGATACTTTCAACTTTTCCCTAAAAATATTTTTTTTGACAATTTTGATTTTTATTTAAAGAAAATAGAATAATAAAAATAAATAAATAAAAATAAAAAATAAAGAAAAGTAAAACAAAAATAAAAATAAAATAAAGATAAAAAGAATATTAAATAAACCTAATCTAATAAATAAAAAATAAAATAAACAAATAAACAAATAAATGAAAATAAAAAAAATTCAAAAAAAAAAAAAACCTGGAGCGGCTCGGATCGCGGCTCGGCTCGGCTCGACTCAAAAAAAAAAAAATGGCTCGGAGAAGCGGCTTGAGAGCTCGGCTCGGCTGGGCTTGGCTCGGAGGGAGGAAGGCACGCGCGGGTCAGAAAGTAGGTCGACGCTCGGGTCGGGTTGGGTCGGATCTCGGTAAAACGTGCGGATCCTCTGGGTTACTTAAGGCCAAAACAACGTCGTTTTGAGAGGGTATAAAAGGTAATTTTCTCTGTTTTTCGGTAGAACGCTCCTCCCCTCTCTCTCTTCTTCTTTTTTTCTCTCCCTTCTCTCTAAAAGCTGAAGAACACCGGTGGAATTTTCGCTGGATTCTGGAAAATATCGTCGAAATATGGAAATTTCATCGAAAGTTGGCCGGAAGATCACCGGTTTCTGGGATGCTTCGTCGAAAACTGGGCAGGTCACCGAAAACTTCAAGGTTGGCCGGAATTTATGCCAGAAAATTCAAACTTCGTCGGAAAATGCAACTGAAATCTGGAATTTTTCAGAAATTCCCAAAAAAAAAAATTTCAAAAAATTCCCAAAAAATTTTTGATGATTCCTAGAACTTTCCTAAACCTTTTCTTAGCCTTCTATACTCTTCTCTATGCCTTTTCCTCTCAAATCAGTAGCTCTGGCTCACTGTTTTCTTCTCTGTTCTGCAATATGTTTCAAGGGTCCTTTATATAGGGATTGATCAGGAGTTTCTGATCAATCTCAATTCCTCTTTGGACGGGAATTCAATCTTTAAATCCAATCTGGACTCTTCTGATTGAATTCCCTTTTAAAGTGGGATTCTTCAACTTTCAATCCCAGCCCTCAAAAAAAAAAAAGAATAATGATAATAATAACAATCGATAAAATCAGATAAAAAAAATCAGATAAAATTAACAGATAATTTAAAAGAATTAATAAAAAATAAAATAAGATAAACCCAAAAATATATTACAAAATAAAAAAATAATAATATAATAATAATAAATATATAACTATATAAATAAAATACATATAAATCTATTCTAAATAAAATAAATAAATAAATACAGATATACATATATTAATACATAATAATAATAATAAATAATAAAATACAAAAGAAAAAAAATAATACAGGATAAAAATTGAATTGGACCTTACCCATTTGGGCCAGGCCCAATTGATCTGGGCCTGGACCCAATTGGGTGTCTACAGCTAAATACAGATATACATATATTAATACATAATAATAATAAATAATAAAATACAAAAAAAATAATACAGGATAAAAATTGAATTGGGCCTTACCCATTTGGGCCAAGCCCAATTGATCTAGGCCTGGATCCAATTAGGTGTCTACACCAAGCCTGAGGCTGAATCCAGGGCCTAATTTCGTTCTTTAAGCTCAAAGTTTACTTTTATTTTATTTATTTCTTTTTTTACATTAATATTAATTTATTAATTAAACAAAAAAATAAAAAAATAAAAAAAATAAAAGCTAAAAAATAAAAATGATAAAACAAAAAGGTCAGTGGTAGTAAGTGCCATGCACGACACCACTGCCACCCTCTGTTCATTCATGTTCACCACTGGTCACCCATGCCCCATGCCTTAGCCACATGCCTCATAATTCCTACTTAGAGATCCACCCCTACCAGGGCTTTGTGTTGCCTACCCAAGCACAAGGCCAAAGCCAAGAAGAAGAAACAAAAAGGGGTTGGTGCCTGGGGTGCCAAGCCTTGTGCCACTTACCCAAGCACAGGACCATGGTCGGAGCTCTATAAATAGAGCTCCATGGTCGACTAAAAAAAAACGAGAAAGTATTTTGTAAAAAAAAAACAAACAAAAAAATCAAACAAAGAACTCAATCCTTTGAGAATGGGGAACCTAGTGCCGATAGCCCCTTGTAAAAAAAAGAAAAACACAAGTCAGAATAAAAAAGAAGTTTAGCCTAAACTTTGAAGGCCAATCTATGGCGTTTCAACGAGATTCTAGTGAAACGAGACACAAATTTGTGTTTAAGGGATCGAAGAGAATTTTTTTAGAGGTTTTAAGATTTTCTAGAGACTGACATGACGGTCGGAGCTCGTCAAAGGTAAGGAACACAGTGGTTGTCACAGCGAACAATTACAGGCCCCTGATTTGTCTAAAAAAAGAAGTGGGAAAGAGAGTATTTTTTTTGAAAGGAAATGGAAGAAATGATCTGAAAAAAAATTAAGCTTTTATAGCAACTAACTTAACCCGAGGTTCGCGTACCTGACCCGACAACCCGTTTTTCCTTTTGACCTCTGATAGGTCCAGTTGAACTAACCCAAATTGGATGAGATCGACATTATACCGGTCCAGATTGTCGAATTGCCAGGACTAATGTTGATCGGACCGTTGACCGATCCAGTTCAAGTAAAAAAAAGTTTTTTTGAATTTTTTTGTTATTTTAATTTTTATTATTAATATTTATACATGTTAAAATGTTTAAGTTTGCTATGATAAATTTTTGTTGTAATAAATAAATAATTAATAAATAAAAATAAATAATGAGTATATTGTTAAAATTTTTTATAATTTTGTTAGATTTTAAAATAAACCTTATAAAATAATAATAATTAAATAATAAAAAATGTAAGAAAAGGAAATATTTATCTAATGATAAGATTCATAAGTATTTTGAGTAGTGATACATACAAAATTTCTAGGTGATAAGATTTTTTAAAAATACTATCAGTGTATTGGAGTATTTATAAAAATTTTTCAATACCATAAAAAAAATTTTTACTAATAAATTAAAAATAAAGTAATAAAAAATGAAAAAAAAAGAAAATTTATCCTATGACAGGATTCTAAAAGTATTTCGAGTAAATATGCTTTAAGAAATCTTTAGGTGAGAAAATTTTTTTAAAATATTACTAGTGTATTGAAATATTTATAAAAAATCTTCGATATAATAAAAATTCCTCTTTTCTTCAAAAATTTAAGTGAAAAATTAATAAAGTCAAAAAATTTCTAAAAGAAAAAAAAATAAAATGTGTGCATTAACATATTATCATTTGCATTGCATAACATATTTTTTTATAAAAAATAAATTCGAACCTCCGAGAATGAAATTTTAAGATATTCCGAGAAATAATGTCTAAGAAATCTCTAGATAAGAAAAAGTTCTTCAATGTTATAAATGTACTGAAATATTTTAAGAATTATTTCAGTAAAAAAATTTTAATTTATTTTTCTCAGATTAAATTTGAACAATGAATATGAAATAATAAAAGATATTAAAAAAGTAAAAACCAAAACTGTAATAAACAAAAAAAATCAAGAAAATTACTTTTTAAACACAAAAATTAAGACTATTTTTATCAAAATTAATGGATAACATATAATTAATTAGTATCATTTTTAAATGGTTACTGTAAGAGTTTTAATCATTTTTCAAACGTAATCGACTCTTAGGCTTAAATTGTATCGTAGACTCTAAAATTATTTTTTTAATAAATTTTAATTAATTTTAAAATTTTATTAAAGGGATATATTTTAATATATGATCAATCATGTTTAATTAAAAAAGATTGATGATGATTTTTTTTTTTTTTTGTCTTTACATTCATCGTACGGTTTGAAAACTGTTATCACGTATAGAAGACAACTTATAGGTGGAGGTGCTTGGTGAGATAATAATTGCAAGGAGTACTTTCGAGAATCGTATGTCATATTTGAATTATAACTGTAATTACCATAAAAAAATAAAATAAAAATCAGCACAAGTAATTAGATTCGTTTAGGGAGTGATTCTTAAGTTTTGTTAGTAGCTCGGAATAATCATAATCAAAGCCTTGTCTATATGGGCTTTTAATGGGTATATTTTGGACCATTCTAGAGGAACTTAACCAAAAGCCAACCCACTATTTTCTATAGGCAAAACAAAATTTTTAGGAGGAAAGGAATGATCCACAATTCCACATAGTTTGGTTTAATTTGGGGAAAAAAAAGGTAGGGAACGGAAGCAGAGAAAGGTTAAATTTCAAACAAGACAAAAATCAATGCAACTTAATTGTAAGGTTGTGACAAATGCATGTATTGATTAAGGTTGTTTTGTTTTTTGTCAATAAAAGCTTATTAATGGCAGGCACTGGCCAATCGGTGAGTACACACTTGAAACACAGGAAATTAAAGTAAGCTGCAAAGATCCTTTCCTTTGCTGCAGCAGGCACTGACTCCCTTCCTATGAAGATGTGACACGAGCAGGAAAAGCTAGAGAGAAGAGAATTGAATGTGGCTAAATAAATTATACAGGCTTCTTTCTGTACTTGAAGTTATTGACATTTATCTCTTGACACATCTAGATATCACAATTCTATGACCGCAATCAAGAAAATGACAATGCTTCACTAAGCATCTAAATGTTCTGATCGAACTGTGTGCCCAACATGCCTCACGGAGTAAATGGATATGAGCTTACAGCCTAGCTCAACACACTTCCATTACTAGGGCTCTACCTAGGATTGACGTCGTAAAGAACCAAGGGGCTGCTTTTGGAAAGAATCATTTATTTTAGCCAAATTTTAATTGGGCTGCTGGCTTTTAAGTGATAAGATAGCTTGGCTCCTTCGATATAAAATTGCCGGGGAGAGAGTTCACTTGAGCTCAAGCCACCAATTTAAGTCGATCTTCTTAAGCAAAGGTTTGGAACAAGGAAAAAATTTTCAAGAAACAAGGTGAGAATCCAAATTTCATTCCTGCATTAATCTTTTATGTTGAGTATCATATATATTTTGCATTAATTTTAGTTTGTTCATCTCAGAAGTGAAAGAAATTTTCTTTTTTTTTTTCAAGTAATGTTAGTTTTAAAAACATCAAGAAACACAGTAAAAGAACTGACTCCATTCAATAAGGAAAATTTCTACAATTCATTCCATTGATTGACTAGTTACTATGATCCAGATAACTATTCAGTCTGAACCAGTGAGACTTGTTTCTGACCTTTTTGGCATGCCTGTGTACTTGAATGAATTGTTTATTCCTAAAACTGTTCTTTTGCTGAAATTGCATGAGGAGAGTAAAACCTTTTATTATTAAAATGATTATCCCCTTTAAGTTTTGTTAATCATTTATGGATAATTGGCAGCAAAGCAAGAAAGAAGTCAGAGTCACAAAACCAATCACCACAAATAGTGAATTCTTGGGGTTTAAGAATTCTAATGGCAGAAGAAGATATCTATACCAAGGATGGGACAACTGACTTCCGCAACGAACCGGCCATCAAGAGTAAGACAGGGACATGGAAAGCATGTCCATACATCCTAGGTATTACATGTCAAGTGTGTATTTTCTGATATAAATTCTATATATATCAGAAAATATTTGATGCATTTATATTATATGCAACAGGAAATGAATGCTGTGAAAGATTGGCTTACTATGGGATTAACACAAACCTGGTTAACTATCTCAAATTCCAACTCAATCAGCGAAATGTTGCAGCTGTTAGTGATGTCACTAATTGGTCAGGAACATGCTATGTCATGCCGCTAATTGGAGCATTTCTAGCCGATGCCTATTTGGGAAGATACTGGACAATTGCTAGTTCTCCATCATCTATGTTTTTGTAAGTTCATCGGATTATATGTCGGTGCTTTTGAGATTCAGCTAATTTTCATAATTATTGTTTTTTTTTTTCTGTTAAAGTGGGATCTTACAACTAAGTTAATGTTGCGTAACTCCGTTGCAGGGAATGACAATATTAACAATGTCAGCATCTATTCATGGCCTAAAACCAGCTTGCGATGAAAACAATGTTTGCCATCCAACAGGATTGCAGACTGGAGTGTTCTTTATAGGACTATACTTGATAGCCCTGGGTACCGGAGGGATTAAACCTTGTGTTTCATCCTTCGGTGCAGATCAGTTCGATGATTCTGATGAGACAGAAAAGGAAAAGAAAAGCTCTTTCTTCAATTGGTTCTATTTTTCAATTAATATTGGTGCCCTTATTGCTGCTTCTGTCCTTGTCTGGATACAAACCAATGTAGGATGGGCTTGGGGGTTTGGCATTCCAGCTGTGGCTATGGCTATTGCTGTTGCAAGTTTCTTTTCAGGTACAAGGTTGTACAGAAACCAGAGAGCAGGAGGGAGTCCTCTGACCCGCATCTGCCAGGTTCTAGTTGCTTCCTTAAGGAAAATTCGAGTAGAAATTCCCACTGACAAGTCTCTTCTATATGAGACTACGGATGAGGAATCTGCGGTCAGAGGAAGCCAAAAGCTTGATCACACGGAGCAGTTAAGGTATAGAAAACAATCATTAGGATTACGAATCAACATATTCTTTTAATTGTCGATCGTTGCATCTACTAATTGCTTTTATCTATCTACTTTCAGCTTCTTTGACAAGGCAGCTGTGGAGACTTCATCTGATAAAGTCAAAGGATCCATAAACACACGGAGGCTTTGCACTGTAACCCAAGTTGAAGAACTTAAGTCCATCATAAGATTACTTCCCGTATGGGCCACAGGTATAATATTTTCTGCTGTATACAGTCAAATGGGCACATTATTTGTCCTTCAGGGCAACACAATGGACCTTCACATGGGCGGATCATTTGAGATCCCTTCAGCTTCATTATCTCTCTTCGACACAATCAGTGTCATCTTCTGGGTTCCGGTTTACGACCGTCTAATGGTCCCATTTGCAAGAAAGTTCACAGGCCATAAAAATGGATTCACTCAACTTCAACGTATAGCAACTGGCCTTGTGATCTCTATCTTTGTCATGTTGGCTGCAGGCACTTTGGAGCTTGTCAGACTCCGCGAAGTGAAGAAGCACAATTACAATGAGCTTAAGCACATGCCAATGTCAATGTTTTGGCAGGTTCCACAATACTTCATTATAAGCTGCGCTGAAGTTTTTACCTTCATTGGGCAATTGGAATTCTTCTATGAGCAAGCCCCAGATGCCATGAGGAGCCTATGCTCTGCTCTCTCACTCACAACAGCTGCCTTAGGAAACTATTTGAGCACATTTCTTGTTAATATTGTGACGGATTTTAGTACGAGGCATGGTAATCCTGGCTGGATACCTGACAACTTGAACTATGGTCATCTTCACTACTTTTTCTGGCTTTTGGCAGTGTTAAGTTTAGTCAATTTGGGAGTCTACCTTATGGTTGCTAGGTGGTAAACTAACAAGAAGGCAGTTGTATGATCAACTAAATTTGCATGTTCTCATGAACTTTTAAGCATGTCAAAAAAAAAAAAATCCCTCCTGTTGAATTTTTTATTTTACAGAAGTAATATTGTACTTCCAGTACCAGTTTTATAGCAATTGATCCATCAAAATTTATAAGTTTGATCCTGTATCGAAGTTTTCAAAATCCAAGTACCTTCTGATAAAACCAAAGATTTTTACAAGTTTATCCTTGTCAAGAAATTTTGAAAGTCGTGAATTGGTTTTATCAAAGCTTTATCTTTGAATGCGTGGGGTAGATGTAAGCATTACCGCATCAAGTTTTGGTAAAACAGAAGTAGAAGCGTCGGTGATATTGCACATATCCTTCTCAAAAGCAGGCCAACGATGCTTATCAAGAAAAGCAACTTAAAATGGAAATGGTGTCATGTAATGGATCACTACTACATCGGTCAGCCAACTTTGGATTAGGAAAAGACATGCGCATGACAATGTGAATAACCTCCACATACAAAGCCTAGGAACCTTAGACTCTATAATAAGAAATTCATAGCTGAAATTATAACCGTAAAGCCCGTTCTATTCTAATGATTTATGCTAAAGTCAATTACGAGATTATGGATTCAGTATTTTCCAATGATCTTTCAAAGTCGACAGCAATACCCACTAAACTAGGGCATATCTTGCTATGAAACAGAAAAATTAAAATTGCTAATAGTTATAGTAATCCGTTGGCAAAATATTAAAATTTTAATTGCATATCAAAATTTAAATTTTGATAATTTTAAGTTAAAAATAATTTAAATTAATATGAATTGCATCTTAAAAATTGACTCAAATGATTGATGTATTATTTTTTGTTTGAATTAGAGATAATCAATGCTTCTTTTTTTCTCAAATTTATTAAAACAATGAATTAGTATGAACATGAGCTGGACTTTCCACTTCTGTTATCAAAGATATCTGACTATCACTAAATTTTCACATGATCATTAGCCCCAATTAAAGAAAACAAATTTCATTTTTTTTCCAAATTGTGTTGATTGAATGAAAATGCTTCAGTTTACAGTCAAATGCCAACTGCCGAGAAACGTTCTCAAGTCCAATACAATAGTAATTCATTTAAATACAAATTTGATGACTGAAAAAGGTAGAGAAAAAATTTCCAAAGATAGAAGAAGATCCCCTGTAAGATCAAAACATTGTACTGTCAACGGATTCTTTACGAAAGCCTCATTTTAGATATATGACGAATTTACATTTATTTGAAAATGTCATACATGCAATGATTTTGGGAAAAAAATGCATATTTTTGTGATTATATTGAAAGAATAATTGAAATTACTACCTCCATATGAAAAGATTTCTGACCATTGAGTCGAAATCGAAATTAAATAGTGGAAAGTAAATGCAAAATTGACTAAAAAAATTGGGAAGTTTTCCATTTTTAGTAGTAAATAATAATATCAATTCTTGTAAAATATCCAAATACAAAATTGGAATATTCAGGCAAGCATTTATGGCAAATTTATGATTTTGACGTTAGGCCTTCAATTTTGCTACATTATCTATTTAGACCCATGTTCTTTCTTGTTCATACTAGCAACATGCTTGCATTTTGTTGTGGTCCACATTTTTTATTTATAATTAATAAAATTAAGTTTATTAAATTAGTAAGTATAATTTTGTTTATAAATTTTAAATAAAAACAATGATTAGTAACAATTTATAAATTAACTTATGAATAATATATGCGACTAATTATCATAACTTATATAATAAATCAAGTACAAATCCATTCTTTCAAATTTATTTAGTTAAAAATATTAAAATAAACAATAAAAAAGGCTAAAACTAAAAAAAAAAAAAAAAAAACCTCAAGCAAAAT
The DNA here is from genome assembly GCF_047325235.1 of Durio zibethinus. Classification (NCBI taxonomy): domain Eukaryota; kingdom Viridiplantae; phylum Streptophyta; class Magnoliopsida; order Malvales; family Malvaceae; genus Durio; species Durio zibethinus. The sequence goes on along the minus strand of NC_143162.1, from coordinate 8,712,744 downwards.
GGAAAAAAAAAAAAAAAGAAAAGGATCAAATTTATACTTATCCTAACTCTAACTCGATATCGGGTTATTATTTTTTATATTTGACCTTGATCTGGCACATATATGTATAAATCATATCCAATATGATTTTATCAAAAATCAATTGAATAATATAATATTCAAGAAAAAAATTTTAATATAAATTACATCTTAATTATATATAAATATAATATTTATTAAATAAATATATTAAATAATAATATTAATATAATATATAAATAAAATTAAAAAAATAATAAAAAATATTTTATATATATCTTGGAATATGGTAGGATAAAGCATTCTAAACTTGCCTTTGACCTGCCTCGATTTTCAAGAAGAAAAAATTATGCTACTTCAACCTAATTCTGACTTAAAAAATGTCCCTATTAGACTAATGGATCAAAACCTATTAGATACGAATTGTTTGAACGTCTCTATTTCCACTGAGTCCAATTCTTAAAAAAATACAGTTTATTTAAAAAGGAAAAAAAGACAAAAACAATGATAAAACAAATGCGATACATATTTTAAGTCTTTTATTAAAATGACAAACATAAACACACCATAAAAGATCTTTTAATGTTTATAGAATGAGCAATTAGGGACTTCAAGATTCACAATACATTAGTTTTCAAAAGTTTCAAAGATAAAAGGCAGCTCTTTGACTTTCTAATTGTTCAATTTGAAATTCGAAAAACAAGGACGCACGAACAAATTTTATCCTGGCTTTTTTTTTCTTCATCATCCACCAATTGAATGGTTAGCTTAAAAAAAGCTTTCAAAAATTTTGCATTTGGAGTCTCAAGTGAATCTGGATAGACTCATCCTCTTGATCGAAAAAATTTTATAGGTAAGGGATAACCATTGGTTCCGACCCCGGTTCATATCCCTTGAGATTAGCTATCATCATTTCTTTCTTCTTATTCATTATTTTCATTTTGTGTCCTCTTGTTGGTTTATACCCTAAGTCAAATATATATCTTTCTTATCATATATTGCTAGTAGCTTTATGAACTTTTACAAAATTTTCCCAAGTTCATTCTAAGTTGCCATCATATTCTAGTAAGTTGTTTGACAAGCATTTTAGTAGTCATAGACAGATGCAGGTGAATATAATTTGGATCCTTCAACCACATATGTAGCACTGACATTCTCAAAAAATTTATAAGAGCATTACAAGGCCTCATTTGTAGCTTTCACATAAAGGTTATTCATAGGTTGGTTTACTAGTAAATCTTTTTCTCTTATTATGCACGTAAGCTTTCTATCAACAATCAATTTAACTTTCTAATACAATGAAAGTGGAATATCACATGTCGTATGAATCCATAGCCTACCCAACAAGCAACTGTATGAGGGCGAGAATCCATAACTTGAAATTTTATATTAAAAATGCAATGACCTATCTACAAGGACATTTCTATATCCCCTAGCACCTCATGTCGAGTTCTATTGAAGACCCAAACAACTATATGGCTGGGCTTCATGTAGGATACATCAATAGGTAGTTTTGTTAACATAAATATAGGATTACATTAATCATTACATTAATTGAAAAGTTGTTATCGATTAAGACCTTAGCCACAATATGACTCTTGCACGTAACAATGATACGAAGAGTTTTAGTTTTTTTACCTTTCGGAGAAATCTCATCATTGCTGAAAGATATATAGTTCAAGACCACCAAATTACCGACAAGATGTTTCACATACTCAACAAATATATTATGGGACATATATGTCTAGTTTAACATTTTCAGTAAAGCATTGCGATGGGATTTTCAATTTAGCAAAACTGACAATATGAAATTCCAACTAACATCTTACTCAACTATTCTACCATGCTGTACTCACTATGTTTTATAAGCTTCAAAATTTCACAAGCTTTATTTTTAAAAATTGGCTTTTGGTATTCTTTACTAGGTATTGTCATAGGGCTACTTTGACTTTTTTTTTAACTTTTTTTTTTCCTAGCTTTCTTGAGTATTTTTCGTGTATAACATTGCCTAATCCAAGTTATACCTCATACATTTGTTATGTTTGCAGCATCTAAATTGACTAGACATGACAATCATCCTTCTATGGCACTGTCTTATCGCTCTGGTATGAAAAAAGGCTAGGAATGCTAATAGTCACAACTAGTCAGGAGATAGATTTTTTTGGCATTAGGGTTGGCTTCTCAGCATAATAGATGTTCATGGGTTTTACATATAAATTTTGCTAGAACATTAATGGTAGACACCTCAATGTTTGTCAAATCTTCACTATCTTCATAGAATTCTATATGACCCATGTCTATACACCTTTGCACCTCTTGACAGAATTGATCACAATTATCAATAGAATGCCCCAAATCATCATTGTGATAATTACAATTCTCAACCAGATAAATCATCCCACGGTAATTGTAAAGCTTTACTAGTCTCAACATACCAAGCTTAACTAAAGCTTCAAACACTTTAGCGATCAGAGTTTTGACTTCATCTATCTTTTTTTTTAACATAACACGTATGGCAATCAATCAAAGCATTTATTGCTACTCTAGTATGATTTGGCAAAAGATTTCTTTCAACATTTAGAATTCATCGCTTGTTGCCATCAAAGTTTAATAAACTGGCATCGATTAACCTTTGCACTTTATGCATCAAAACAATGCAATTTTTCATGGAATGACCTACATTCCTATAATGATAATGACAATGTGCATTAGAACTATGCCATTTAAGATATAAAGGTTTAATGGTTCAAGATAAACAAGGGCTAACAAATGATTTTTAACAAGCTTAGGAAACAAATTGGTGTATGTCATGAGGATAGGATCAAAAGAGACTTTCTCCTGAATATTTATGGGGGCTTTTAGGCCATCACCTTGGTTGGATCTCCATCTTGGTCTAGACGTGGTAGGGCAATTGTACAAATAGGTGGGTGCTTGAAAATATAGCTAAAAAGAGGGTGGATAAGTTGATTATTATACTGGTAGATACTGGTAAGGGATGGATGTTACATTGTCTATAGAAGAGTAATGGTTTTGGTACATTGATGTGAGGTATAGAGCAAAACCTTTGATTTGTTGCCCTACATAGTTTATTGCTTAGGCTTTAATTTATTTATTTTTGGAGGTTCCACCTTTTTTTGCACCAATTATCTTTTTTTGTGTTAAGCTTACCATTCTTTATGGCATTTTCGATGATTTTGCCTGAAATCACCATATCCATAAAATTTTTTATTGCGTTCTCGATCATTATTTCATAATATAAAGCTTTCTAGGTGTTGACAAACAAAATAGTACTTTTTTTCTCTATGAAAATAGGCTGTATTTGTGCAACCATATCTCTTCGCCTTGCATGTATTCCTTAAAATTCTCAAATTTTGCATGCTTTGTAAAGATAAAAAATATCTAGCTAAATATGTCGATATTGAAAAATGAATGCCCTTGTAAGCACTTTCAACAAATAGATATGAATCATGTCTAGCTGAATATATCATTAAGCTATAAAACCTATAAAGCTATCATGAAATACGTTTATTAATAGCTTTTCATCATGGGCATGCATGGCTTTCTTACAATAATACATAGTAACATGAGTCATGGGCATTTTGTGCCATTATAGTTTTCAAACTCAAAGATTTTAAATTTAGGTGAGATGACTATGTCTAAGACTAAACAAAGCTTAACATCGTCTATAGAGCCATAAAAATATATTCCTTCAATAGCTCTAGGTCTTTCTTTCAATGTCATCTTCTGTTAGGAATTTGTGTCATTTATTATCTCAGATGCTTCATCCCCAACTTTTTTTCCCATGAGATCATCCAAAATAAGAATAAGGATTGGCTCAAATGGTTTCTCTACAAAAGCCAAATTAGTGAAATTTTAAAATTCTCCCAGAGCGTGTGTGGATGCCATTCATGGATAAATGTATGGATATCCTCTAGGAATAAAATTTTGCATGTTAGCCTCTTGAAAAATTTAGGGTTGACCATATTCAAACCATTGGGGTATAAAGGATCTATCATGTCTGGTGATTATTCTTATAAGCTGGGACATCTTTTTATCACTTTTCCTTTATCGAGATTATTGAGTGTGTTCATTATCTTGTTAAGATCCCCTTTTAATTCTCTTTATACCTTTTCAATTTTCTCAAATTGACTAACCTATTCTTGTTCCTTGTCTTTGTTTAAGCCTTGGTATAGTACAAATGACAGGTAGGTTGAGTTAGAATTTTCGATGGACGAGCTATTTTTAAACTTTTATTATCACAATTTTTATGAATTATGATATTATATTTTAATGACTTATTCAAATAAGTGTATGAATGTATGTATGAATGAAAAATGTATTAAGGAGTGTTTGCTACACATCAATTAATAACAAATGATTCTTATTACAAATCCAAAGTTACATCAACAAAAACTTAAAGTCTATTGCCTATCAAAGGAAATTCTTTATCTATTAATATTGATTTTGTACCTTATCAAGAAATTTTAGTAGATTTGGGCCATTTATCTAATGACTATAATCTTATCTTCAGCTTCTTGACCCTGTTTTCCATTTTTGCTGCCTTATAAGAAGCCATATTGATTTGTCTAAACAAGTGTTTCAAATGTTCTTATTTTACTATGGATGCATTTTTTCATTTTTCTATTTTGCTAAAGTATTCTTGTAACTTTTCTTCTAGAATAAAAACTTGAGCTTTGACCTCATTGACAATTTTTTGAAGCATCTGGTTATACTTTTGAACCTCTAAAAATATATTTTTCTTTTTTTATATTTTTGCTTGCAACTGTTCATTCTCCTTTAAAGGTCAAGCTAGTTCAATAGTGGTCAAAGAATGTATCTTATTCAGATCAACAAACAAATTCTTCTATCATTCTCTATCTTGATCGAGCTTTTAAATTTTTCTATGTTGCCTTTGCAAACTTTTCTTTCATTTCTTTTTTAAGCCTTTTATTTTCATCTTCCAATTCTTCTTTCTCTTCTTGTAACTTTCTCTTTGAAACTTTTACCTCTAGCAACAAATCTCGGGGTTTTGAAGGAACTGAACTACATCGACCGCTTGGACTACTTTCATCTAGAACCACAACATCTTTAGCCCATCTAGCATGCCACACAGAATATTCTAGGCTGATCTTATTCGTATGCCTGCCTCAATCCATTCTTTTTATTTGTTTTCATGCTTGGATAATCTCTTCCGCTATGTTTATGGAGTATGGTTCACCATATGCAAAGCATAATTAATATTTACTTAAAATTTGCTATTTATTCAAAGCAATTATTATTATTATTATTATTATTATTATTATTATTATTATTATTATTATTATTTTGAAAAAATTCTTTAATATTTCTAACATTTTTAGAATATTTTAGAAAATTTTCTTTACCTAAATATTTTCAATACTTGTGATTTTATTTTAATTTTTGTAGTTGGAAATAATTTCATTTTACTAAAAACATTTTATAAAAATTTTATTGGAAAATTTCTCAAAAATATTCCCAACACTTTTTTAGAAAATTCCTTGACTTGAGATCATCTATAAAATCACCACTTATGACATTATTTTTATTTCATCATTTTGTTTATATTCACTTTTTACTTATATTTATTCTTGCTCATTATTCAAATTTTCATTATTATTATTATTATCATCATCATCATCATCATCATCATCATCATCATCATCACCATTATTTAAAAAGGTCTTAAATTGTAAATTAGAATATTCATGAAAATAAAATGAATAATATGAAAATATTTTACAAAAATAAACAAAATTAAAAAAAATATCAATTTTTTCACCAATCAACACAAGTCAACTTGGGTCAAGGCCAATCAATGGCACACAGTCAGAAATTTACAGTAACGGTTTGGTCTAGCTCAGTAGGCAGTCCAATTCAGTTTAGTAGCAGTCTAGCTTGGTTTGGTGCCAAGTTGATGGTTTCTCAGGTGAGTCAATTGTGTGGATCTCAGGTCGAGCTTCAAGTCAGCACATGGATCTCTTCTTTTTAAAATGATGTCATTTCAGTTAAGTAATATAAAGCCTAAATAAGATTTATTTTTATTTTTATGTTTTCTCTCTTCTTTCTATTTTTTCCCTTCTCTTTAACTTCTCTCTCTAAAAAAATTCCAAAAGCTGATGGGTTACCTAGAATCGATGATTATCCACCATAACATCTGTCATTCACTGTCATTTGTGGCTAAAAAAATCTTAGAATTTAAGAAATGTTCCCCTTATCACCTTCAAAATCGATCTGAGCCTAGTTTTATGAAAATTGATGCTAAACAGCTTAGATCTGCTTTGAAAGTTTTAGTCAAAAAATTTTTTCCCATCGATTTTTCTTCTCCAATGTCTCTATTTTTACTATGTTGTTGCCTTTCCCTATATCTCCTTTTACTTCAAAATGCAGATCTCAAAACCCACTATAACACCCAAATCTTTTTCGCTTTTTACTTTGCATTTTTTCCTTTTCTTTTGACGCTATTGTTCTCCTATTCAGAGATGTGTTTTTTTGTGTGTGTGATTTTTTTTTATGGTTTTAGGTTGGTGCAAAGCTAGACTTGTTTTGGGTATGGGTAGGTTTTGATTAGGGTTAGGGATCTCGGTTCTACTAGGGTGGTTTAGGTAATGGTAGTGAGATTGGGGTTGAATGGGTGATTGCTTGAAATGTGGGAAGTTTGATGTTTGGGTGGTGCTCGAGTAATGAAGATTAGCAATGAGGTGGAAAATTTTTGCAAAATTCCTTGTTTCAAAATTGTTGTCCAATTTTTCCTTGTGTTTGTGATTAAAGCTCCATTTAAAAAGTAATTTGGAGTTCAAGTTCAAATCCTAAATTTTCTAACATTGAGGGAGAAATTTTGAGCTACCACTAGTGACTTTTAAATGCTATAATTTCTATTACAAAGTTAGATGGGTGTTAAGGTAGGAGATGCTACCAGCTTGAATTCAACTACTAATAGCTTGAATTCAGCTATTCAAGCCATCTGCTTGACTTTTGAAATTTCTTTACCTTTATTTTTAAAATGAAATTAAAATAAAATGGAATAAAAAAGAAATGAAATTAAAAATTAAGAAATATTTTTGGATTCAAAATTTTCATTGGGCTTTCAAGCCCAAATAACTTGGACAATAGGATTTTAAGGCAGAATTATTTAGAATCGGATTTAATTCTAGTTTGACCCATTTGATGGCCTAATAAACCCAAAAGATTTATCAGGACAATAATCAATGGTAATGTTTGAATCGGCCTAAACCAAGTACATTCGAGTAAAATGGAAATCGTTTAACAAATCAATTTGGACAAAATTGGGTGACCATAGCTAAAATAAATAATAAAAAAAAAAAAATTATCTAAGTAAAAAAATTCATCTAAATTAATAAGAAATGGCTCGATTCTGATTCGATTTTTTTAATTCTTCAACCCAACTTCTATTTCAACCCAACATTGTATTATTCTTCAGTAATACCTGATCCAGGCCCGTCACATATATGTATAATCCGTATTTGGCCCAAATTGGCCCAAATTTATCAAAAATTAATTTTATAATTTTAATTTAGTATAATGTTTATGAAAATATTATTTTTGTAATATAATATATATTTTAATTTTGTATAAATATAATTTTTATTAAAATAAAATATTAAATAATAATTTTATTAATATAATACATATATAAATATAAAAAAATAAATAATAAAATATATATTTTTATATATACTTGAGTTAGAATGAAACATCCTAAACTTGCCTACGATATGAGCCCATTTTTCTCAAAAGAAAAAAACACTCGACCCAATCGTGGATTTAAAAATACACTTATTGGATCAAAGTGAATTGGAGCTCATCAAATATGAGTTATTTTGTCATCTTTATCTCCATTAATTTTTTCTTACAAAACTTATTTAATTCAAACAATTAAAAACTAAAAAAAAATAGAAGAAAGAAAAGAAAAGAAAATGAAGCCAAAAATGACTTCCACACGAATTTATTAAATTAAAATATTAAATAATAATTTTATTAATATGATACATATATAAATATAACAGTAAATAAATAATAAAAATCTTTCTTCATATATACCTAAGGTAAAACAGAACACTTTAGACCTATCTTTGACTTGATCTCATTTAAAAACCTATAAATCGATGCTAAATTTTTTTTTAAAATGCACCTATATTGGGTTGGAGTGATGAAAATTCATCATATATGAATTATTTTGTAATTTTTAGCTACATTGATTTTATCTTCCAAAATTTATATTACAAAAAAAAAACAAATAAAAATAAATAAAAAAACTCTAAAAGCTCTTTTATTGGATTGGAACAAATCAAAATCCATAAAATATACTCCTTTATTAGATTGGGGTAAATCAAAATCTATAAAATATAAATTATTTTGTCATCCTTAACTATATTAATTTTTTATTATAAAATTTATCTTATAAAAATAAAAAACCAATTAAAATAAAAAATAAAAAACAAACAGTAGATTTTGGAGAAAGATAGGGCGCAACGTGAACACCCTCAATTTTTTTTATTAAATTTACAAAATTAATATTATGAACTTACACATTATTTGAAATTCTTTTTCTTAAAAATACAAAAATTATGACTTTTTCAATTATTTGCAATATATATATATATGGCTGAATTTGATTTTTTTTTTTTGCCAAAATGAGAATAGGAAAAGGGCTAACAATTAACATAGCTGAATCTGATATTCAATCTAGCAAGAATGACAAGCTATTTCTTGATAATCAATAGTTTCATAGTGAAACCTTATGTAATAAATGCAAACAGTTACAAAATGCTCAACCAAAATTTCATAGATTACAATATTGAATTCAATATTTTATTTTGAAAAAAAAAATTGTAAGCATTAGTATATACTAATAATTATTAATATATTAAGGTAATGCATCAAGCAATTTAAAAAAAAAAAAAAGTAATGCATGCAGCACATAACTAGTAGTTCTTCTATTTCAAAAAAACATGGTTTCTCAACATTGTTTTAGAAAAAATTTAATTTGATCATTACCTTTTTTTAAAACAAAAATTTAATGGTTTTTTACACCAAAAATCGTAAAACAAATATTAAACTACCAAATATCTGGAAAAATCTCATAACAAGCATAACTTTTCATCAAATTGTTTTTTCACTTTTACTTACTAATTGTTTTTTACTAGTTATTTTTTTCGATAAGCAAATGGTTGTATTTATTTTTTAAAAAAATAAAATGTTATTAAATTAAAAGTATTCTAATAAAGGATAGAAAAAATCATTCATCAAGAACCGTGTTTCTTCCGCGTTATTGTTAAAGAGGAAAATGTAACAAAAACAATTAATGATGGCAAATACATAATAATGACTTCATATCGTTCCCCAAGTGCAAATTCTAAACAATAGTGGACTAGAAAGCAAAGTAAATAAAAATTTTGCTTTTCTATGTTAAAATGTGGAAAAATAGTCGTATACAAAACGAATGCCAAATGGCTAGGATCGTTCTCTGACTTGAATTCTAACTGTGTGCACGAGTTGGAACCGGACTTCCCTTCCCTGTCCTTGTTTCTCTCCTTTCACTTCTTCTCTTCTCTTTTCCTCTCCTATACACTTCTCGTTCAAAGGTACGTATGTCTCAACTCTCGTCAGCCTATTCATTTTATTTTTCCTTTTTGGGGTTTCTTTCTATCGAAAATCTCCATTAATGTTTCCTGGTGTTAACTTAATTCTGCTTTTTTGCACGAATATGGAAAAACATGCAGATTCTGAGTTTTTTTTCTTCAAAATTATCCTGGTCCGTTTTTAACGTTTCAATGAACTTTTCATGGATCTGAATATAACAAGTTAACAACACTCAGATTTGCTATGGCTACGGTTACTTTGTATAATATCTCTGTTTTCTCCATTAGTTTTTCATCTTCTTTAATATCGGCTCTCAAAAAGAAATCAGTTCTCAGTAAATATGCTCAGTTTTAGGTTTTAGATCCGCTTGCAGATTATATTTATTTTATACTTTTTCATTGATGGAGTTTTAAACTTGGAAACGTTATAATAATGTCATCATGCTCAGGCTTGACGGTTCTCTTGTGAATTCCAAATCACGAATACAAAATTTTGGTTTAGTGGCTAAATGTTATCCTGCACTGATTTTTTTTATTCTATATGGGGGTCCCCACATTATTAAAAGAAAGAATTATAGCAATCTGTTCATTTATTGCTTCTTGTTTTGCGGATTTAAAGGGGTTTTGAAGAGTTGGAGAGATTACCATTCTTTTAACCTTATATATTCTATTATTTGATGTGTGCCCCGCCTACTGTAAGTTGATAAGTATAGGAACTTGGTATGACCAGATCTTATAAGATTAGTTGGAAATTAGTTTCGTTTGGTAGAATCCAAATTCTTAATATCTTCGCTGTAACGACTCTGTTTTTATCTAGTGATTCTTTCATTAACTTCAAGAATTCTACAATCTTTTTATAACCGCTTACTTTGTTCATATTCCTTTTAAAAACAAATTGAGTGTCAGCCTTCAAGGGGTAGAAAGTTTGCTCCAAAGACAAGATGGTAGCTGACGATATCTATACAAATAATGGAACTGTGGATTTCCATAAGAATCTTGCCAACAAGAACAAAACCGGGAATTGGAAAGCCTGCCGTTTCATTCTTGGTATGATTTTACGCTTTTTTTAATCCTTGTTTAAATATCTATGTCTATATCTATATATATATATATATATATATATATATATATATATATATTTTTTTTTTTTCTTTGCCTCATATGTGGCTTCTAATTTGCTTTGCATTTGTTGAACTCTAAAATTTCGTCAGGAAATGAATGCTGTGAACGGTTGGCATACTATGGAATGGGGACCAATCTGGTCAACTATCTCGAACAACGTCTCCATCAGAGAAATGTCACTGCATCAAACAATGTTACGAATTGGTCTGGAACATGCTATGTTACACCATTGATTGGAGCCTTTTTAGCTGATGCATATTTGGGTAGATACTGGACAATTGCTAGTTTCTCAATCATCTATGTCTTTGTAAGTTTGTCCTCAACACGGAATTTTTCTTTTCTTTTTTTAATCGATGAGGTACTTAAAGGCTTGGAATACTTATGTTGATGCCATCTTCTAGAGGCTAGATTGTGGGAGTATTCTAATGTTTAGTTCTGTCAAGTAAAAATAAATTGACTCAATGTATTGATTATTTGTCTTTCTTGAAGGGTATGACACTCTTAACGTTGTCTGCTTCTGTCACTGGACTAAAGCCATCGTGCAATGGGGATGTCTGCCACCCAACATCAGGACAAACTGCAGTCTTCTTTGTAGCGCTATACATGATTGCTCTTGGTACTGGTGGAATTAAGCCATGTGTCTCATCCTTTGGTGCTGATCAGTTTGATGAAACTGATGAGATAGAGAGGAAAAAGAAGAGCTCCTTTTTTAACTGGTTTTACGTCTCAATCAATATTGGAGCACTTATTGCTTCATCTGTTCTAGTATGGATACAAATGAATGTGGGCTGGGGCTGGGGTTTTGGAATCCCAGCTGCTGCAATGGCTATTGCGGTTGTACTCTTCTTTTCTGGTAGTCGAATGTATCGTCTTCAAAAACCTGGGGGAAGTCCACTCACAAGGATTTTTCAGGTTATAATTTCATCCTTCAGAAAACTCAATGTGAAAGTTCCTGCAGATAAAACTCTTCTTTATGAGACTGCCGACGAAGAATGCAATATTCAAGGGAGCAGAAAGCTAGAGCACACAGATATGTTGAAGTATGTTGTTAAAGCTCAACAAGTATGAAATTTCATTCCTGAACATATTCTCTTTTATGAGCAGCACCCCCACCCTTGCTTATACTTTGTTCATACACGCAACCTTGCTTTTTATTTAGTTTCATTTCATCTTTTAGTGTCAAATTTGATTGTTAATGTAGTCATTAATATTTTAAAATTACAGGTTCTTTGACAAGGCTGCCGTAGAGACTCAAAATGACTATGTTAAAGGATCAGTAAATCCATGGAGACTGTGCACACTAACTCAAGTTGAGGAGCTCAAATCAATTATCGGGCTGCTTCCAATATGGGCATCAGGAATTGTCTTTGCTACTGTTTACAGTCAAATGAGCACTATGTTTGTTTTGCAAGGCAACACAATGGACCAACACATAGGCCCACACTTCAAGATCCCCTCGGCATCTCTCTCCCTTTTTGACACCCTCAGTGTTATCTTTTGGGCTCCTATATATGACAAAATCATTGTCCCATGTGCAAGGAAATTCACCGGGAATGAGCGAGGTTTCACCAAGCTCCAACGAATAGGCATTGGCCTTGTTCTTTCTATCTTTGCAATGATCACTGCAGGTATCTTGGAGGTGATCCGGCTCAAAATTGTCAGGAAGAACAACTACTATGATCTTGAGTATATTCCCATGTCAATCTTCTGGCAAGTCCCACAATACTTTATAGTCGGATGTGCCGAAGTTTTCACGTTCATTGGGCAGCTAGAATTTTTCTATGACCAGGCACCTGATGCTATGAGAAGCTTGTGCTCAGCACTGTCACTAACAACTGTTGCAGCAGGAAACTATTTGAGCACTTTGCTTGTTACCATTGTAACTAAAGTGACCACTAGAAACGGGAAGCTTGGATGGATTCCAGATAACCTGAACAGGGGTCATCTTGACTATTTCTATTGGCTCTTGGCTATCCTCAGCCTGGTTAACTTCGTGGTGTATCTTTGGATTGCAAAGTGGTATACATACAAAAAAATAACTGGACGAACGCCCTTACTCACACAGTAAATCCTAGGACTTCAATATGCCTTCATTGAAATTTGCATGCTTGCTTTGGAGATTTCAATTTACTTTGTCGAATTTGCAAATTATTTTAGATTCTTACTTGTTTGTTTCAAAGGGGAATTACAGTTCTTGTAAATAATGTTAGTGACATTTAATTCTCGATCTGGTGTCGGACTGCTATTTTCTGTTGGTACAAATAGATCACAATTATATGTCTTTAGGTATTTTTTGTTTGATTTTTGTTGATGGTATTTTTGGTGACAGTGAGCGGGATAAGGATTTGAAAATTGAATTGGAACTAGTTTGGACTTATAACAAGAAAGTACGATTAAGGGATGTCAGAGTTTGCTCTTTGAGACACATTTCGATACTTAAGTTAGTCAAATGTTTTAGGGTTCTTAGAGGAAAAAGGTAGGTTACAGAGGCACGGAAGAAGTTTGAGGATGAAAGATTTAGAATCCTATATTTGGACCTCCTTTTTACTTTATATATGAGATAATGGACAATGACAAGATCAGAGTAGGTGACAGTTGATAAAAAGTCCATGCGGAGCACAATAAAGGGTCACGTGGTTGAGTGTGACTACTAGACTTGGTAATTTGTGTCATTGTATCGTGTAAAATACTGTATTAATGTCGTGTTTTACATAAAAATCACTTGTTATAGTTCTTGTCAACACAAAAATATAAAATATAAGTTTTTGGTTTTATTAAACCTGTTTATGGTTTTTCTAAAATTTTAAATCATGTTATCTCCAAATCTTTTATTTGTATTATTTTTGTATCGTATCACCATGTCATGTTTCAAATTGTCAAGTTTAATAATTTTATTTAATAATCTCAGGCTAGCATAAGGGTTAGTTGATCAATAGGGAGGTGAGAGGATATCTTGATTGGATGTTAGTGGAGATAATAGGGTGAGTTATCTTTACGAGCGAGGAAGTCCTAGCAAACGAGTAAATCGAGGGTGAATCTGTATTATGGTGAAGAGCCTAGGCATCGATCCTTTTTGGTGGTAGCATGGCAGTTGGGAGTGTGCTAACTTGGTAAGTGTGGAAGTTAATCTTGTTGACTGGGTGATTAGGTGTAATAATTGCCCACAAGGTTTAAGGGAGATTACAAAGTGATTGTTCTCAAACCTCTATCAAGGCGAGCAATCTAGCTGAGTGTATGTTGGCAAGTTTAAATTTGCCATGGAGTTTTGGTAAGCAATGTTGTGGCATGTCGTTGGCCTATTTTGATGACCACTTAAGATGGCAAACTATGGATGGCGAGCCTGTATAATGGTGCATTTGATTAATGATGTGGTGCATATGTTGAGACACCTTATAAATCAACAAGTAATAAGAAGATGACTTGTTTTTGATGAGTTGAAGTGGTGATGTGTCATGTTTGGCAAACCTTGCTAAAGTTGTATTCTTAATATAGGTTGATTTGAAACTACTACTAGAGCAACCAAATTCATTGGCAAAGATGCAAGAGTTTAGTATTGGGTGTGAAGTGCTTTAGATGTAATGGTGTGTATGCCTTGACGTAGTAGTGAGTGATGCGTGCTGGATGCATTAAATGTGTTGACATATGGGTCTTAACGTATATTAAGTGTGGTGCACAACATGAGTGCATTGAGTGTATCTACGAAAAGTAAGATTTATATTTGTCTATATGCCTTAACACAAATTAAGTAATGATGCACAGAATGTGTTGAGGGTGTTGGTGCGAGAGCCTTAACATGAATTAGATGTAGCACACATGTTGAGCTATTGACAAAAATTTAGGTCTATTTTCATCCATATGCTTTAACACAAACTAAGTAATTATGTGGATGTTGTGTTGAACGTGTTGGCACAATGGCTTTAGTGCAAATGAGTTATAATGCACAAAGGTGCTTTGAGCTTGTTGGCAGAAAATGGGGTCTATGTTTACCCATATGTCTTAATGCAAATTAAGTAATGATGTGTAAAGCATGTATGCACAAGGGCCTTAATGTGAATGAAATGTGGTGTACATAAGCATATTAAGTGTTGGCAAAAAATGGGGTCTATGTTCGCCTATATGCCCTACTCAACGCTAATTAATCATGACAAGAATATGATAAAGGCGATAAGATGCATTCTTGTCTTTCATTTAAGAATTCCTGTACAAAAATGCTTATAAAGGGAGCATGTGGTGAAATACTTTACCATAATGAAAGACAAGATAACAATAATTAACATATCAATAAATCATAAACTAAAGAACTTGGTTGTTCAGTATAGAAGATTATTAGAGATAATACTTTTTCATGTGGATAGCATTCCATGTCCTTAATATCGGATTGCCCCCAAGTCTTGCAACCTATATGCTCCAAAAGCAATCACAATTGCAATCATGTAAGGACCCTTCCAATTTGGTGATAATTTCTTCCTTTCTTTAACAAGTTACTAGCTTCACTATTTTTTATTACCAAGTTGCTAACTTAGAAATGACAATGTTTCACCTTGGTATTCTAATATTTGGCGAACTGTTGAGCCTTGGTGGCCATGTGTATTTTGGTTAAGTCTCTGGTTTCTTGCAAGAAATTCAAATTAGCCCTTAAGGCCTCTTCATTCAGTTTTGGGTTGAAATGCATTGTTCACAAAGTATTCATATCCTTTTTTCTACGGTATTACAACTTTTGTCTCATAGCTTAGGCTGAATGGAGTTTCACCTTTCCCTGAATGATCCGTGGTTCAGATTGCTCATTATCATAACGTATAGATCCATGGTCTATCGCTAAACATACACTTAAAAAAGTCTCACCATTTTTTTTTAATTAGATGTGATTGGCCACTTGACTGAATTTATCTTATTTAAAGAGGAGTCCCAAGATTGATTTAGGTTTTCTTAAATAGTAGATTCTAGTCTATGAAATCAAAGTCTAAGTTCAAGAGTACAGTTACTCATAATGAGGGTTATAGCGCATTCACAGCGCCCTTTGAAAAGATGGTACCAATTTGATTTCAGTTATTCAAATCGTAAAATATATTTATAATTTATCAAATAATGTTAATATTGAAAATTTTCCTAAAATTACTCAAATATGTTAGATAATAATTTAAGAATATTTTTTTATCTCAAGAGTATTCAAAAAGACTATTTGTCACGCTTTGAATAGACTTTATCGTTGGATTCATTTAATTTTGCTTTCAAAAATAAATTTCTATAAACCAAGTTTATGGTCAAAAATATTCTCCAAAATGTCGATAAGATTTCTTGTCAAAAATTATCCTTCAATATATTAATAAGATTTTATAAAAAAATAAAAAATATTATTTTATTTATTTTTTAAAAAAAATTATTTTTTTAGAGAAATTATAAAGCTTTCTAATATGTTGATAAAAACTTATTTTAAAAATAAAACATTGGCTATCCAATCTATTGGTAAGGCTTTTTCTCATAAAATTATTATTATTATTATTATTTAAAATTTTTTTAAATTTATAAGTTTTTCAATATATTGGTAAAACTTTTTTAAATAAAATGGTAACCTTTCAATCTGTTAGTAAGGCTTTTTGAAAATTATTTTCTTTTCTTAAAATTTAATTTTTATTAAAAACTCATAAGATTCTTTAATATATTGGTAAAATCTTATTTTGAAAAGGAAATTACCTTCTAATATGTTGATAAAGTTTTATTTTGATATTTAAATCATTTAATAATTTGATAGGATTTAATGAATTGGCTACAAAAATTTATTTTAAATATGCATAAAAGAAAAAGAAAAAAATAGCTAAGTAAAATAACTAGGTATATAAATAAACTAAAAATAGAAATTACAAAATAAATTGGGCAAAAGCCCAATATAAGCCAAGACAATCGCCAAATAAATAGGTATATAAATATCCATGTATGGGCAAATAGAATGGGCTAAAGCCAAAAATAATGCTAAGCAAATTTCAAACTTACTCCACGAGGTTGGTGAGAAACCAAGGCCAAATTAATTCAAATCTACTCAACTATTTTAATCCTTCTTTTTCCTCTAGTAGTCAGTAGTCAGGGCCCTTATTTTTCTAAAAACCCAGAATGGATCACCAAAGACAATCCAAAAAACCAACGATTTTGAAATCAAGAAAAATAATCCTAATAAATTTTTTAACTCACCCCTAGGTTTCATCCCCAAAAACTAATCCCCAAATTCCCTATAATCAAACCACTACAATTTTCACTCATTATCTCTCTTTTTTTTTTTTTAACTCCCCCATTATTATGTGTTGGAATGGGATTTATATAGGGAATAAATTCCCTTCAATTAATTCAACCGAATTTGTGATGATTTGATCTTTTGTGATTTGATTTGATTTTTTGTAACTTTCCTTTTTCATAAAGATTAGGAAAAATATCCAAAAAATTATTCAATCAAATAATCTGCCTTTGATTTCCCTTTGTAAAATCCCATGATTTTCAAACTTTCCATTCTTTTTGTTCATCTGATTATCTTTTTTTTTTTATTTTACCCTTAGATTGTAGACCAAAAATCATCATTAAAATTACAATCCAAAATAAAGCTAGAAACTAGAATTTAAATTTAAATTTAAATTCAAGTTATAATTAAAATTAACATCACATTAAAATTAAAATTATGGGTTTTATTCTTTTAGGCCCAAATCTTCCCAATCAAAGCCCAATTTATTACTGAAGGACCACTTTGATTTCGAAAAAGTTTTTTGGATGAAATAGGTTTTCTACAACTACCCCTATTTGCACAATTTTTATAAAGTAAGAATTGTGCAAAAACATAAATACCCATTATGTCTAGGCGCAAATTAATCAATTTTTTCTAAAAAGAATCCTCTAAATAGAGGCATACGACTTTCAAAAAAAAATTTAAATAACCCCCATAAATAGAGTCTCAACAATTTTAAATTAAGAAATATACTCCTTTATATAGAAGCTAAACAACTTTAAAAACTTTAAATAAGAAATGTCAAAAGACATCCATTTTGCTCGGGTCCAAAAAATTTCAAGATTTTTAGGTTGAAATCCAAAGATTCATAGTTTGAAAATTCAATGGTTCATCATTAAAAAACTTCAAAGATTCGCAAGGTTCCATTGGAATATTCCAAGATTCGCAAAAACAAATCATAATGATTTCCTAATAAAGTCAAAATCTTGTATGCAATAAATGCCATGATATAATGAAAATAACTTCCAAATGATGCAAATGGATGTCATAAAGAACAATGCAGATGTCATACCATGATTCAAATATTCACTACATGATTTGAATGTATGCCCCAACCATAATGCAAATGCAATGTTCAAACAATGATTTAGATACTCACCAAATAATACAGATGCATGGTACAAACAAACAATGATACAAATTTAATATTTGAAGCAATGGTTTAAATATTCACCAAATATTGTAGATGCATGGTCCAACCAATTATGCAACTTACAAATTCCCCAAATTATGTATATGAAACTATCAAAACAAGGACTTGTATATTTACCAAATAATGCAAAAACAATTATAAAAATAAAGCATTTTTGTTGCCCTAGAAAAGTCACTTTTGTCATACTGATTGAAAAATAATTTTTCTCATATCCATTAAAATTAATATATATAACACTTCAAATTTGAAAATTTAAAAATCTCTTAAAAAAACGATAACCAATTGCCCAAAAAATTACCCCATATATCACTTTTCCATGACCAAAATGTATCAACATATGACATTCAGATCTCTTGAAAACTAGTGATTATTACCCAGAATGACTTAAGTGAATCTTGGTCTTTCCAAAAAGATGAAATGGTTTGGCATATCAGGATCTCAGTTATTAAGAAAAACTTTGTCATTGAATAAGAAAAAGAAAATCAATATTTCTTCATCTAGGCTCACAAATGAAAGTTTAAATTTGAGAAATGATTCTTGTTAAAGCACAATTCATTTTGGCACTACCTTCAATTCTTGATATGGGACATTTTAACAAATGTCAAGACTGACCGTGATAGACTCAAAATTTTTAAGAAACAAAGAAATGCTCAAATTTTAAAACAAATCTTTAGATTAGGGTTTATGTTTTTGAATTTCTTAAAAGTCTTCATTGTTCATTGGTTCCTTCAAAATCACTTTCTCTAATGAATTTGCATAAGTTACTCTCAAAATTGCTCTAGACTATCCTTTTAGGTTTTCACCCTAGATCTTTTTTTTTTGAATATTCCATCATGCATTTCAAAACTCAAAATTCATCCAAAATCCAAAAGTAATGGTGATTTCTTAAAGAAAAGCTCTTCAATTTAGATATCCACACTTGATCAAAATGGACTTTTTAAATGACATAACGTATGTAAAGGTTTAGGGTTATGAAAGAAAGGATAAACAGGCCTACAAATGTATTTAAGGGTAATCAAACAAAGACCATGTCTCATCACTTGGACATTTTTCTTTCTCACTTTTAAGAACATGCATTTTCATTTCTTTTTTTTTCTTTTTTTTTTTCATATTTCCACATCTTGACAAATTGCCCAAAATTTTGAAACTTTCTTTTTGACTGTAGGCATTCTTTCCTTATCTTCAATTTTAGATATAATGTTTTCTCAAATAAATCTCCTTTTATACTCACCTCCCATTGTGAAGGATGATCTTTGGTTAAGGTTTCTAATTTAATAGGCTCAAAAGGGGTAGCAACTAGATATTTTCTTTTTGTGAAAGAAATATGAAATATGGTCATTTATCATATCAGATGTGGATACCTCTATTGAAAAACAATTCTCAATAGTAGATTTTTTCTTTGATTTTGGAATCCTTTGAATATTTCATATGCATGACATTACAATCAATATTTTTTTTCATTTCCTGTTATTTTTTTTTTTTTTACAACTCAAACTCAAAGTATCATCTTACTACATCAAATGAAGTTCCAATGTAACAATTTTCATTTTCACAAACCACATTAAGAGATAAAATTGATGCCATCTAGAAGAAAGGATATTGAAAAAATTAGATAACTTGGGCTTTTCAGTAAATTTACCCCAAGATGTGGGCAAAAGAAAATTTTAGAGTAATGAAAGAAAAAGAAAATGAATATTGCATAAATCAAGATGTCAAACAATGATATTAAGGGGGTATAGTATTTTTAAATAATTCTACCCCAAGATAAAAATTGGAGAGGTTTAGGCTTTGTAAAGAAACAAGGGTAGTAATATGTGTGGAATAATCTTGTTACTTATCAAATTGCCAAAATCTAGAATCTTTAAGAGAAAGTCTCATGTATTAGCTTACAAAGAATTTTTCAATCAAGAATTTTCGAACTTCATTCCTCATAGCCTTAATAAAGATTATTGACTTAAAAACCCCTTTTTGTCAAGTGAAAATTAAGATCATAGGACTTAAAAAGTCAGGTTTTGAATGGTGTGGTGTTCAACTGAATTGGAGTATGAAATGGTAAGTAAAACAACTGTGTATGTTCATTCTTGGTAGTAATCACCAATTCTCTTAAGATTATTTTCACAAAAAATTTTTTTACAAAGAACATTTTTCAATAATGGAAAGAAATCATATGGGTTTTTATTGTCAAATAATTCAAATGGATGAAAATATATATATATATAAATACCTACATGCAAATCTTAATAAAAACCAAGAATTCATAAACATACCAAAGATTACCCCAAACAAATGAAATAATGTACATACAAAATTGTATATGCAAATACATATATGCAATACATAGTAACAACAAGAATTCTTATTCAAAACTATATACAAAATTGAAATGGCAAAATTTTTCCAAGGAAATGAAATAACGTACATACAAAGATGTTTACATGGATCTATTGCAAATACTTGTATACAATACATAAATGAAAAAAAAATTCATATCCAAAACTATGTACAAAATTGAACAGGCAAATATTTTTCCAAACAAATGAAATAATGTACATATAAAGATGTTTTCATAGATGTATATACATGCATGTAACATGTCATAATGTATAGATCCGTGGACCTACTGCTAGACATGGATTAGAGGAGTTGCCACCAATATTTTTTGTTTAGGTATGATAGGCCACGTGATTGAATCTGTCCTATTTAAAGAAAAATCCCAAGATTGACTTAGGTATCTTTAAATAGTAGATTCTGATTTATGAAACCAGAGTTTGGTTTCAAGAGTACGGTTACATGTAAGAAAGATTATAATACCCCCACAACGACCATCCATGAAATGATACCAGTTTGATTCCAAATTATTCAAGCCTAAAAAATGTTTATATTTTACCAAAATATTTAATATTGAAAATTAGTCTTAAAATTGTTCCAATAGTTTGGTAACAATTTAAGATAATTCTTTTACCTCATAAGTATTCACAGGGACTAGTATCCCACCTTAAAGAGGTTCTATTGTCAGATTTATTGGTTTATCTTTATTTCAAAAAAATTAGTAAAGTTTTCCAACAATTTGGTATGACTTACTTTAAAGCAAATCTCTCAATAATTTGGTGAGATTTTATTATAAAAAGATATTTACAAAAATCTTATTTTAGAAAATTCATTAAGTCTCCCTATAATTTGGTAGAACATAATTTAGGAATCAATCTGCCAATAGTTTAAAGAATAAAAATTATTATATATCTTTTTATATTTTTATTATTATTTTTTGAAAAAAAATATTTATAGAATTTCCTAATACTTTGGTAGATTCCATTTTAAAAAATTAAATCCATGAAAATTTTTCAATAATTTGATAAATTTCATGAATTTATTTTGTAAAGATTTTTACTTGAAAAAGATTTTTTGGTTATTTATTGCAAGGATTTTTTTTGTTTTTATAAATATTTTTTTGAAAACTTATTTGAAAAGATTTTTTTTTTGTTTTTTTTTTTTTACTTATTTGAAGAGGGTTTTTTTATATAATTATTTTTTCTTTTTAAAAAAAACTATTTATTTTCAAAAATAAAATAATAGAAATAAATTTTACAAAATTTCTAAAAAATAAAACCATAATAAAAAAAACTAAAAATAAAATGATCTAAAAAATAAAATCAAAAAATAAAATAAATTAGAAAAAAAAATCTTACAATCGGGTTAGGTCGAAGCGCGAGTCAACACATGGGTCACTGAGTCAACACGTGGATCCTGAGTTGTCCAAAACAACCTTATTCTGGGATAGTATATAAGCCAAGTCACAGCTTTTTTTCTTAAAATCCCTTTTGCTCTCTCTTTTTCTAAACCGAAAAGCTCCGACTTCTTTCTAGAATTCCTTAAGAACCCACCGAAAATTGAAAAACCTATCAATTTATGGGGAAGTCACCAAAAAAATCAACCAAAAACTGAAGAATCCACTAGTTTCTAAAAAATTGGCTGAAATCTGGCTGAAAAATTCAATTGATTGTCGAAAAACTCATTGAAAAATTCATGTTCTTTCCAAAAATCCAAATTTTTCCAAAAAATCTCAGAATTTCTAATTTTTTTCATATTTGCTCAGATTACTCCCTAAATCCTCTAGAATTTTAATCAAACCTCATAAACCTAATCTAATCCCAAAAACCCTAATTTAACCTAGAGATTTGCAACGAATTCAAAATTGCAAAAATCAAAGTTCCAAAAACCCTTATTGTCCAAAAATTTTCTAGAACACCAATTCTCTAAAAAATCAACCATTTTCTCAAATTCATTCCCTTTGTGTGTTCTTTCGATCATTAGTTCAATTTATAGGCATCCTTAGGATAATCTTTAGGGAACGAGCAGAATCAATCCAAGCTTGAATCCTAGGATTTGATTTTGCTCGAACCTCAACATATGTCTAGGTTCATTGCTAATTTCTTGAAAAATTCCGTGATTTGAGCTCTAATTGACCCTTTAACCAAATTCAATTCTCAATTTCAGTTATTCAATCGACAGTTAGGAAGAAAAGAAAGAAAAATAAAATAATAATAATAATAATAATAATAATAATAGTAATAATTTTGATAATAATAATAATAATAATAATAATACTAATACTAATAAACTATGTACAGTATAATAATAATAATAATGTACAATATAAAATCAACTTATTAGATCCCAAACATAGATAGGTGTTTACAGTTATCCCTTTTTGCACATTTTTGTTAGATAGAGATGATGCAAAGACCTAGACACACACTGTATTCGAGTCAAATCATGGTGTGAAATGACTAAGAATGATCCGCGAGTCTAGAATATGATCTGAGCTGAACCGAGATTAGATGATTGGGATAATGTCACAAGTTTAAAAGATGACCTAGATCAAGCTAAGATCGAATGATCGAGAAAACCATGAGTCAAAATATGAAATGACCAGGACTAAGTCGAGTCGAAAATAAATGATCGAGATGAAACCACAAGTCATAAGAAATGATCTGAACTAAGTCAAGATCAGGTGAACGAGACAAAATCACGAGTTAAAATATGAATCGACCAGGACCAAGTCAAGGTCGAAAAAAATGATTAAAAATGAAACCATGAGTCATAAGAAATGATCTAGACTGAGCTAAGATTAGGTGATCGAAACAAAACCATAAGTCAAAAATGAAGTAACTAGGATCAAGTCGAGGTAGAACATGAATGATCATGATGAAACCATGAGTCATAACAAATTATCTAGACTAAGCCAAGATCAGACGACCAGGATGAAACCAAGAGTAAAAAATGAAGCGACTAGGATCGAGTCGAGGTAGAAAATAAATAATTGAGACGAAACCACAAGTAAAAAAAAAAAGACTAGGATCGAGTCGAGGCTAAAAATAAATGACTGGGATAAAATCATAAGTTAAAAAATGAAGTGACTAGGATTGAGGCGATGTCAAAAATAAATGATTAGGATGAAACCATGAGTCAAAAAATGATCTGGACTGTGTCGAGATTGAATGAATGATGATGATATTGCAACGATGCATGTCCTATTTAGGATGCAAGTGTAATGTATATAGTGTTAATGTCATAACAGTTCAATTATGGTAACAAGGTTCTCAAGATTCCCCTAGTTCTTCTTAGCTTCTCAATATCAATAGTCTTAGAGTAAATTTTGTCAGCTAATCTATGTCATTCTTTTTATCTATTCATAACATATAAGTCGTATCAACCAATCTATTACTGAATTCATCACCAAGTCATCTTATTTGCCCCATTGTAAATTATTTTTTCATGCTTCTTTCATTTACCTTATCTTGAATTTCTTTCAAAAGAAAGGAAAAATCTTTATGAAAAATGGCATTCATTTATTTACCATCATTCAAATTAATGATAGATATGATACATTTCTTTGCTTCATTCATGGAATGTTCATTTAGTGAAAATGAATCTTGATTATTGAAAAAACAAAAGGTAGGGTCAAGAACAACTCCAAGGGTGAACAAAGGCAAAATATCAAAATTTATTCAAATAGGGCATTAACATCCAAAATAATGATTGTTAAGACAATTTTGAATCAAACTCAAAATTCTCCTTAAAAAATGTGACTCTATCAATATCATTCTCATTCTTGGGACCTTCATACGAAGCTGTATTTTAAAGTTTTCATCTTTACTTAAATTACCATTTCGAGTTTAAGTCTTCTTTTTTCCTTCTTTGTCTTTTTTTAATTATTTTTTTCTTTTTTTGCCTTTTTTTTTTTTTTGCTTTTTTACTTTTTTTTTTGCAGACCTTTTCTCATTTTTTTCATTTCTCTTTTCCTTTTTTGTCAATGACATTTTGATCAAAACTTCACATAATCCAATGGTAAACCTGCCCCAATTCAATTCATGATTCTCTAAATCGAGTATTCACATTCAATCAAAATTAACTTTTAAGGGACGTAAAGTATACTAGGTTAAAGGGTATCAAAGAAAGGGATAAAATAAGCTCAAATTGTATTTGAAGGGTAATCAAACCAATGATCATTTCTTCATGTGAAGCACATTGGCATTTTATCCCATCAATTTTCTTTTTTTTCTTTTTTGCTTCTTTTTTTTAGGTAGAGCACATCGGTATTTTACCCCATTAATTTTTCTTTCATTTTTTTTTCATTTTTTATTTGTCAAGGAAACTTGATCACAAAAAGGCTTTGCCTCTGAGAATAAATATATTTCTCAAACTTTGCCCCCTAGTGTAAGGGTGATCTTTGGTTAGGGTTCCTTAAAAAAAATTTTCAATAGGCTCAAACAGGGTAAAAAGGGATAATAATTTTTTTTAAAGGATGAAAAAAAGATGGCGATTTATCATTTTGAGCGTGAATACTCTCAATGAAGAACATTCATTGACTAAGAGCAAGCTTGTGAGTGAACAATCACAAAGATCATGTGTCACATCACTTTCACTTTTCAATAAACCAAACTTTCACTAGAGTTATCTCTTTTTTAATAGTCCCAATAGACCAACAATCGTAAATTTATCAATCCAATCACTATGAATAGTATCAAAGCCTGAATCATCATTCTGATTATTTGAACCTTCATTATTTAGAATCGAAAAAAGAGGTATGAAAAAAGATATAATAAGGTAAAAATAAAAATTGGGTATTCACATAAAAAAATATCATGAAAATGCATCAAACATGTCACTTTATTAAAATAATAAAAAATAAAATGAATTCCAAGCAAATAAAAAAATTTATATTCTCAAGAAATCCAAGATAATAAGTAGTTCCAATCAACCTCCCCAAAATTATACCCTTAGATGATTAGGTGAATGGTCATTATGGACGTTAGATGTCATATTTCTATCAGTATCAAAATTTATCAATCCTTATTTGATCAGACTTTACACCATACATTTCAAAAGAATGCAATTTTTGGTAGAATGGCTTGCCACCCGAAAATGGTAATCATAGTGAGTAGGAGTCATACCATTTAGGATAGAGAGGTTCGAGTTATTTTGTAAGAATGGGAGCAATTAAATGGTTATTGTAAATTTTTTGGTACAAATCTATGTAACTCATAAAGATAGCATCAAATGAAGGTTTTTCCTGATTTTGTGATTCTCACACACCACTTATTAGGGTAGTTAGACGAACAAAGGGCCTTGGTATGGATGGATAAGAAAGTTATGAAGTTAATTGGTACATTGTAGCAGAAACATAACTTATGAGAGAGTGATATATGGGATAGATTGGCTGAGGATAGTTTTTAGATTGTTGCCTGTCGAAACTCACTACTTGAGTCTCACTTTTGCTTTTTTCTAGACATCTTTTTAGTAGTAGAAGACTCACTTTTTTCCAATTTGCCACTTTTGATTGCATTTTCAATGATCTCCCTTGAATCACCATGTTAGCAAAGTTCTTTATTACATTTCTTATCATATTTTCATAGTATGGCAAATTGAAAGTGCTTATAAATAACACAGTCATCTTTTTTTTTGTCGAGGGGGTTATACCTGAGTAGTGACATCTCGCCTACTTTGGACATACTCTTTAAAAGATTCAGATGCTTTTTTCTACATGTCTTATAACAAAAAATGATTAAGAGCCATGTTTATGATGTAACGGTACTAGTTGATGAAGGATCGAGTCAAATTTTTTCACGATTTAATACGAGTTTTATCTAGTTGAATATACCATCTTACAGCAGATCTGGTTAAGTTGTTTTGAAAAACATGTATGAGTAATTTTTTATTGCTAGCATGTGCTGCTATCTTATGACAGTACATTGTGATATACATAATAGGACATTTGGTATCATCATACTTCTTAAATTTTGGTACCTTAAACTTCAAAAGAATCACAACATCTGAAACCAAACAAAGGTTGACCGCATCCATGGATCTATAAAAATCAATGCCTTTTACAGCTCACAATCTTTTCTCAATCATGCTCATAGCTTGGTCAGTCTTAGAATTTTTTAAAGGCGCAGCTACTTGCAATTTTTTTTTCTCCTTTGTCTCATCCAAAGTAAGGAGTTAAATGGGCTTGGCTACATTTTCAGTGAAAATGAGATTATTATAACTCTGGACATTTTCATGATCAGGTGCATAAGTCATTATCGGGTAATTGTAATTTGAAAATGCAGCCTATTATGGTTAAAAGCTTAGGGTGGTCTAAGTCTGATGTGTGCTAAAACCTAGAGGATATGTTAATTCAGTAGCTTTTTATAAGGTATCTTCTTCCATCAATTTTCCTTTATTTACCTTTTTTAAAGCTTCCAGAATTTTGCTCAAGTTTTTTTCGAATATCTCTTGAACTTTTTTTTATCCTTTCAAGACAATTTGCATTATCCTACTCCATTTTCTTGGCTCTAGCTCGAGTGTAGTACTAGTGTTGATCTATCATTGAACCTTGATTTCTCACAATTATGGTGCAAATTTAGAATGATGTTTATAGACTTATCAGATTATGCATGAGAATGAATGCAGTGAGGCATGTGAATGAATGCAGTGAGGCATGCGTACATAAATAAAAGTTAATAAGCATAATAAGTAATTTGTTTGTATGTTTATGAATATGCACAAATAGAAAAGAAATAAAAGAATACAAGAAAGTTAGTTAGTCACCTAATAAAAAATAAAGCATAAACATTACAAAGCAAGTAGAATACCAACATGACCTTAGATTTGGGTTAAATATAAAGGGTGGAAAGACATGACTTTATCTATGGTTAGGCTCTTAAAGTTAACTATATATGGTTTGGATTACTTCTAAAGGTTCTCAAATTGTTTCTTACATCATAGTCTATCACATATTAGTAAGGCACTTCGAGCCTCGCCCATTAAAGGCTACAAGTAGAAAGGGTTCAATTTGAGTGATAATATTTTATAGGTCCATATGGAGACATGAAATCTCATGAGAGCATAAGTACTTCACTCCCTCCTAAATGTAGAGCTCAGGCAGAGAGTTTTATGTTATATATGCAAATGAATGACAGATATATACAATAAATAAATGAATAACTAATAAATAAACAATGAAAAATAAATAAATAGAAAAGAGAAAAAATATCTCAAATTTATTAGGCAAGGCTTGGATAATAAGCAATCATTCACTGGCCTGACTCTTAATATCCTCAGTGAAGTCACCAAGCTATCATAATATATAGATCTGTGAACTTACTGCTAGACATAGATTAGAGGAGTATCCACAAATCTTTTTTATTTAGGTGTAATTGGCTATCTGATTGAATCTGTCCTATATAAAGAAAAATCTCAAAATTGACTTAGGTATCTTTAAATAGTATATTCTAATTTACAAAACCAGAGTTTAGGTTCAAGAGTACAATTCTGTATAGGAAAAGTTATAACACCCCTACAGCACCTATCCACAAGATGGAACCAGTTTGATTCCAAATTATCCAAGCCTGAAAAATGTTTATAATTTACCAAAATGTTTAATATTGAAAATTAGTTTTAAAATTATCCCTATAGTTTGGTAACAATTTAAGATAATTTTTTCACCTTAGGAGCATTCATAGGGACTAGTATCCACTTTAAAGAGGCTCAATCATCAGATTTATTGGCATATTTTTATTTTAAAAAAATTAATAAAATCTTCCAATAGTTTGGTATGACTTGCTTTAAAGAAGATTTCTCAATAATTTGGTGAGATTTTTATTACAAAAAGATATTTACAAAAATCTTATTTTAGAAAATTTATTAAGTCTCCCAATAGTTTGGTAAGACTTAATTTAGGAATCAATCCTCCAATAGTTTAGAGGATAAAAATTATTATATATTTTTTTATATTATTATTATTATTTTTGAAAAAAAGATTTATGAAATTTTTCAATAGTTTGGTGGATTCCATTTTAGAAAAATTAAATCTATAAAAATTCTCTAATAGTTTGATAAATTTCATGAATTTATTTTGTAAGGATTTTTATTTGAAAAAGATATTTTTGTTATTTATTGCAAGGATATTTTTTTTATAAATTTGTTTTTTTAAAAACTTAAAAAGATCTTTTTTTTTGTTTTTTTATTTTATTTTGAAAACTTATATGAAAAGACTTTTTTTGTTTTTTGTTTTTTACTTATTTGAAGAGGATTTTTTTATATAATTGTTTTTTCTTCTTTTTTTTAAAACCTATTTATTTTCAAAAATAAAATAACAAAAATAATTTTTATGAAATTTCTTAAAAATAAAATCATAATAAAAAAACCTAAAAATAAAATGAGCTCAAAAATAAAATCAAAGTAAAATCAAAAAATAAAATAAACTGAAAAAAAAAACCTTGTGATCGGGTCGGGTTAAAGCACTAATCGGCACGTAAGTCACCGAGTCAACACGTAAATCCTGAGTTGTCCAAAATGACATTGTTTTGGGATAATATATGAGCCAAGTCCCAGCTTTTTTTCTCAAAATCCCTTTTGCTCTCTCTCTAAACTGAGAAGCTTTGACTTATCTCTATAATTCCCTAAGAATCCATCAAAAACTTCAAATGAAAATTGAAAAATCCACCGATTTTTGGGGAAGTCACCAAAAAATTTAACCGAAAACTAGAAAACCCATTAGTTTCTAGAAAATTGATCGGAATCTGGTCAAAAAAATTCAATTGATCGTTGAAAAGCTCATTGAAAAATTCATATTCTTCCCAAAAACTCAGATTTTTACAAAAAAAAATCTTAGAATTTATAATTTTTTTTCAAATTTTGCTCAGATTACTCCCTGAATCCTCTAAAACTTTAATCAAACCTCCATAAACCTAAATCTAATCCCAAAAACCCTAATTTAACCCAGAAATTTCCAACAAACCTAGAATTCCCAAAATCAAAGTCCTAGAAACCCTTATTGCCCAAAAATTTTTCAGAATACTAATTCTCTCAAAAATCAACTATTTCCCCAAATTAATTCCCTTTGGGTGTTCCTTCGATCCTTAGTTCAATTTATAGGCATTCTTAGGGTAAATTTTAGGGAACAGACAGAATCAATCCAAGCTTGAATCTTAGGATTTGATTTTGCCCGAACCTCAACATATGTTTAGGTTCATTGCTGATTTCTTGAAAAACTCCTTGATTTGAGCTCTAATTAACCCTTTGATTGAATTAAATCCCCAATTTCAGTTATTCAATCGACAGTTAAGAAGAAAGCAAAAAAAAATAAAAAAAGAATTATTATTATTATTATTATTATTATTATTATTATTATTATTATTATTATTATTATTATTATTATTATTATTATGTACAATATAAAATCAACTTAGTAGATCCCGGACATAGATAGGTGTCTACATAATGTATAGTAAGAATTCATATTTACAACTATATACAAAGCAAGAAAGGCAAAAATTACGCTGAACAAATGGAATAATGTACATACAATGATATTTGCATGGATGTATATATGCAATACATAGTAAAAATAAAAATTCATATTCACAACTCTGTAAAAAACTAAAAGAAATCAATTACTCTTTAATTTACAATTAAGCATTCACATCTTTTAATATATGAAATAATTAAATGAAAAAATACATGAATGAATACATGTATGCATGAATGCATGAATGTAATAAAAATGATTTAATGATGTGAATGCATGTATATACAGTAAAAAAAAAGGTTAGTAAATTTGATATATACAAGAAACAATATTAGCATGCACATTCAATATACAAGGAACAATTTATAAATTTACAAGCAAAATAATAAATGTCCCATTATGTGTCTAATTTGGGTTTTTCTAGCAAAGAGAAAGGCATGGCTCTAACTCAAGTTCAAATTCTTAGGGTTTATTTACATACCAGGTTCAAAGGTCTGACACTCTAAAGGTTCTCAAATTATTTCTTACATCATTACCCATTATAGACTAGTAAGGCACCCATATTTTCACTCATTATGGGCTATAAACAAAATAGGTTTAATTTGAGTGGGAATATTTTGTTAGCCCATGCGAAGACAAGAAATCTCACAAAGGCGTAGGTATTTTATTCCTTCCTAAGGGACAAAGCTCAGGTATATAGCTCATGTTATACATATGAAAATGAATGACAGATATGAAAAATAATAAATCAATGAATCAATAAAATACACATAAAATATTAAATTTATTTGAGCTTGGATGACAAGAAATCATTTACTAGCTTGACTCTCGATCTCCCCAGCAGAGTCGCCAAACTATCATAACATATAAATCTGTGCACTTACCGCTAGACATAGACTTAAAAGAGTCACCACTAATCTTTTTTGACTAGGTGTCATTGGCCACTTAATTAAATCTGTTCCATTTAAAGAAGAATTCCAAGATTGATTTAGGTACCTTTAAATAATAGATTCCAGCTCACGAAACTAAAGTTTAGGTTATGGAGTACGGTTACACATAAAGAAGGTTATAGCATCTTCATAGCGCCTATCCAAAATATGGTACCAGTTTGATTTCAAGTTATTCAAACCTTAAAATATATTTATCATTTACCAAATAATTTTAATATTAAAAATTTTTCTTAACTTACTCAAATATGTTAGTAATAATTTAATAATATTTTCTCACCTCAAGTGTATTCAAGTAAACTATTTGTTATGTTTTGAAAAGGCTCCATTATTGGATTCATTTAATTTTGCTTCCAAAAATAAATTTCTATAAACCAGGTTTATAGTTAGAAATATTCTCTAATATGTTGGTAAGATTCTCTGTCGAAAATTATATCCCAATATACTAGTAGGATTTTATTAAAATATATATTATTTTATTTATTTTTAAAAAAAATTTTGATTTTTTTAAGGAAATTATAAGGCTTTCCAATATGTTGGTAAAACCTTATTTTAAAAATAAAACATTGGCCCTCAAATTTATTGCTAAGGCTTTTTTCTCACAAAATTATTATTATTATTATTATTATTATTATTATTATTATTATTATTATTTAAAAAATTTTAAAATTTATAAAATTTTTTAATATGTTGGTAAAATCTTTTTTTTAAATAAAATGGTAGGCATTCAATCTATTGATAAGGCTTTTTGAAAACTATTATTTTATTTTTTAAAATTTTAATTTTTATTAAAAACTCATAAAGTTCTCTAATATGTTGGTAAAATTTTATTTTGAAAATGAAATTACCTTCTAATATGTTAGTAAGGCTTTGCTTTGAAATTTACATCCTCCAATAGTTTAGTAAGATTTTATGAATTTACTGCAAAAATTTATTTTAAATATGCATAAAATTAGAAGAAAAAATACAACTAAATAAAATAAATAAATATATAAATAAACTAAAAATAAAAGTTACCAAATAAATTGGGCAAAAGCCCAATATAATCCAAGACAAGTATCAAATAAATAGGTATATAAATATCCATGAATGGGTAATTAGAATGGGCTAAAGCCCAAAATAATGCAAAGCAAATTTCTAACTTGCTCTATGGGATAGTGAGAAACCAAGGCTAAGTTAATTCAAATCTACTCAACTATTTTAATCTTTCCTTTTCCTCTGGTAGTTAGTAGTCAAGGCCTCCCCTTTTTAAAAACCCATAACATATCACTAAAGACAATCCTAAAAACCAATGATTCTGAAATCAAGAAAAATAATCCTAATAAATTTTTTACTCACCCCTGGGTTTCGTCCCTAAAAACTAATCCCCAAATTCTCTAAGATCAAACCACTACAATTTTCACTCATCCTTTTCTCTTTTTTTTTTTATTACTCTCCCTTACTATATGTTGGAATGGGATTTATATAGGGATTCAATTCTTTTTAATTAATTCAATCAAATCTATGATGATTTGATCTTTTATGATTTTATTTGATTTTTTATGACTTTCCTTCTTCATAAAGATTAGGAAAAAAAATCCAAAAAAATATTCAATATAATAATCTACCTTTGATTTTTCCTTGTAAAATTCCATGATTTCCAAACTTTCCATTCTTTTTGTTCGTACGATTCTCCTTTTTTTTTTTTTAATTTTACCCTTTGATTGTTAACCAAAAATCATCATTAAAATTACAATCCAAAATAAAGTTAGAGTCCATAATTAAAATTAAAAGTTAAATCCAAGTTCAAATTAAAATTAACATCACATTAAAATTAAAATTATAGGTTTTGTTCTTTTAGGCCTGAAGCTTCCCAATCAAGGCCCAATTTATGATTGAAGGCCCACTTTGATTTTAAAAAAAAATTTAAAATGAAATAAGGTGTCTACACCCATAATATCCTAGGGGTTTCCTTAACCTAAGCACCTTTAGCTTCAAGTTTCTTCTTAAAGGTGATTAGGATCTTTTGATTCATCAACTCTATTTAGCAATTTGTTTAGGTTGCACCACTGAACTGTTTACCAAAGGCAATTTGAAATTTTGGAAGAATCACTTTAGTTTGTCTACTTGAAATGGGTATCATTGTCCATCATTGGTTTTAGAGAGGCTAAAACTATATACTATAAATTTTCATGAAAGTCTTCCGCTGTCTTGACTACGATAATGGTGATCAATTCTACCCCTACCCAATTGGTGAAGTAGTCAAAAGCCACAATCATGAATTCTTTTAAGCTACAACCATAGAAAAGAGGCTTAAGATGCCAATACCTCATTGTACAAAAGATTAGTGACTAAAAATCTAGTTCAATGCTTCTATTAGCTATCGAGAAACTTTGGTGAACCTTTGAAATTTTAACAATAACTTGCCCATCTCCTTAATCTCAATAGAAGATGCTAATTTGGATAAAGAGTTAGCTCTAG
The DNA here is from genome assembly GCF_047325235.1 of Durio zibethinus. NCBI lineage: Eukaryota > Viridiplantae > Streptophyta > Magnoliopsida > Malvales > Malvaceae > Durio > Durio zibethinus. The sequence goes on along the minus strand of NC_143162.1, from coordinate 8,679,365 downwards.
TGTTGTTACTATAAGAAACCTATTCTAAGGTGATTTTTTCCAAAGACTGATTCAACTAACACATGATGGCAAGATACTTAACGAGGGTTAAGTCCTATATTTCATACTTGCCATTTCTCTAGCAGGTGACCAACTAAAAATAATTGTAAACTATTAAATTTTTAACATTCAAACTCACTGCTTATTCCAACCCCAAAGCTTCGTATTCAGCAACGTTATTCGAGACAAAAAATCCAAAAGATAAACTATACTGTCATTTTTACCCATGGGGATTAACAAGCAAGATTTTTGCTCTTGACCCATCTTTGCCAAAAAGATCCATCAACATACAACATCCAAGTATAAGTTGACATAGGTCCTATCACCTTTGGTAGTTGCTTGAACAGTCAATGACAATGTAAGATAAGGGTGTTGGTCTTAACTTGCTATTGTTCATTTTGTTCTTTATATTATATAGGTTGTATGGTTCACTTGATTATATAATTAGAGCTGTAACTTCCATTGTAAATGAACATTCAATTATGAAATCAACTAAGCCTTGTGCTTTGATAACCTTTATGGGTTTATCCTCAATGTGAGATTCATTTAGCTCAATGCTATATTTCACTGTTATGTTTGAGGTGTTGATCTTATGCAATACTTTCCAAAGGGGTTGGTTAGTTAGTACAATGATAGCGTCAGCCTAGAAGTATAGTCTTGTTGGCGTGAAGCCGTAATCAAGGCAAATACAACTTTTCCAATGATGTGTAGTTCACTTCACCATTCTGTAGTGCCTTGCTAATGGTACATTGATATCTAACTACCATCTTTCTCTTTAACTAGGATTGCCACCATAATTTCATCAAAGTCTGCTAAGTATATATATATATATATATATATAAAGGCTCACCGAGTAGAAGCTAACAAGTTGGGATAGCGAGTTGAGATATTACTTAAATTCTTTGAAAGCCTTTTGACACTGTTTATCCCATTTGAATTTGATGGCACTTTGAAGTACTTTAAAAAAAGGTAGAAATTTATCTATTAGTTTCAAAATAAAACGATTAAGTATCACCATTCACCCTGTTAATCTCTGCATTTTTTTATAGTTTTAGAGATTCAATTTTTAGATTGCCTTCACTTTTTTAGATCCACTTATATACCTTGATTGGATACCATGAATCCCAAGAACTTTCTTGGCTCCACATAGAAAGGACATTTGGTGGGGTTTAGCTTTATGTTATACTATTAAAGCACTAAAAATGCCTTGCACATGCTATTCTAAGGAAGGGCTTTTTACCAATATATTGTCTACATATACTTTGAATGATCGTCCAATTTGGTCTTTAAATATCTTATTGACCAACCATTGGTATTTTGCCCTCAAACTCTTAAACTTGAATGACATAATAGTGTAGCAGAAAAGCCTATTTTTAGTGATGAAAGACATTTTCTCTTGATCAAACCTAACCAATTTGATTTGGTTATAGCCTAAAAAGGCATCCACAAAACTTAAGTATTGGTGACCCATAGAGGAATCTACCAATTATTAATAAAAGGTAGAGAAAAGCTATCTTTCAAGCAGACTTTGTTTAAATTGTTGAAGTCTACACACATGTGTCATTTTTTATTTATCTTCTTCACTATGACCATATTTGCCATCCAATTAGGATATCTAACCTTTTTTATATAACCAATAGCTAACAGCTTATCAATCTCTTTCCTAATTACCTGGATTCATTCTAGACTGAAACCCCTATTCTTTTGTTATATTAGTTTCGCCACTAGGTCCACATTTAAGTGATGCACGATCACCTTCTCATTAATACCTAATATGTTAGCTTCAAACCATGCAAACATGTTTTCGTTTCTAGATTGAGAAATAAACTAGCCCGATTTGTCATAACGTATAAATCTATAGACTTATCGCTAAACATAACTTAAAGAGTCGCCACCAATCTTTTTTTTTTAGGTGCGATTGGCCACCTAACTAAATTCATCCCATTTTAAAGAGAAATCCTAAGCTTGACTTAGCTATTTTAAAATATAGATTCATGTCTACAAAATCAGAACTAGGTCCGAGAGTATAGTTACGTATGAGGAAGATTATAACACCTCCACAACGCCCATTCAAAGGATGGTACTAGTTTGATTTTGTGTTATCCAAAAGCCTTAAAAACCTTACCAAATAATTTAATATTGGAAACTATCTTTAAATTACTCCAATATGTTGGTAATAATTCAAGAACATTTCCTTCCCTTAAGAGTATTCAAGGAAACTATTTGCCATGCTTTGATAATGCTCCGTCATTGGAATCATTAATATTTAAAGAAAAAAACTTTAGTTTGTGATAATCAAATGAGATTCAAAACCTTGATATCGAAAATTTATATCTAAATTCTCCAATATATTGATAAAATTTAAAAAGGATTTCTCGCCTAGATTTTACATAGCGATTGTTATTTGTAATGCTCTTAGTAATTCCATCATTGAAAATTCAAAATCTAATTTTATAAAAACACTTTATTTTCAAAAACCTTACCAAATAATTTAATATTGGAAACTATCCTTAAATTACTCCAATATGTTGGTAATAATTCAAGAACATTTCCTTCCCTCAAGAGTATTCAAGGAAACTATTTGCCATGTTTTGATAATGCTCCATCATTGGATTCATTAATACTTAAAAAAAAAAACTTTAGTTTCTGATAATCAAATGAGATTCAAAACCTTGGTATCAAAATTTTATATCTAAATTCTCCAATATATTGATAAAATTTAGAAGAGATTTCTCATCTAGAATTTACATAGCGATTGTTATTTGTAATGCTCCTAGTAATTTCATCATTAAAAATTCAAAATCTAATTTTATAAAAACACTTTATTTTCAAAATTATCTTCCAATATGTTGGTAAGATTTTCTACTTGAAACCATCACCCAATATGTTGGTAAGATTTTCTACTTGAAATTATCCCCCAATATATTTGTAGGATTTTATGGAAAACTATTTTTTCTTTTTTTTAAATTATATTTTATTTAAAAATCATAAGTTTCTCCAATATGTTAGTAAAACTTTATTTTAAAAATAAAATTACCTTCCAATATGTTGGTAAGGCTTTATTGAAAACTATTATTTTTCTTTTTCTTAAAATCTATTTTTTATAAAAAATTTATAAGGTTTTTCGATATATTGGTAAAACTTTATTTTAAAAATAAAATTGCTTTTTAATATGTTGGAAAGGTTTTATTGAAATTTCTTTTTTTAAACTTTCCAATATGTAGGGGTGATAACGGTTTAATTCAGATCAGATTCGATTTGGTTTTTTTAGATATTGCACAATATTATGAAAATTTAAAATTCGATTTAAATCCAAATCGAATCTTCATTCAATTCGAACAGAACCAATTCAGTTCAGTTCGGTTCTCGATTTTAATTTTTAATTTTTATATATTATTTTAATATAAAATTTTAATATATTTAAGTAGATTTTGATATAAAATTATTATTTTTATTTTATAAAAATTTAAAATATATATAAAAACTAAGGAAAAATATATAATTAGGTTCAGTTTGGTTTTTTTTTATTTTTCATCTTTTGATTCGAAATCTGATTCGAACCTAATATATACATTTAATATCTGAATTTGATCTAAACTGAATAAGAAAAAACATATTCAAACTAAATCGAACACTATAATTTCGAATTAATTTTTGGATTTCTCAGTATTTTTTCTCACCCTTACCATTATGTTGGTAAGGTTCATTTTTATTCAAAAATTCATTTTTGGAATTATGAACCCTCCAATATGTTGATAAGATTCATTTTTACTCAAAAAATTCATTTTTGTTGCTTTTATAAAAATCTTTACAAATAAATAAATACATAAATAATCAAATCAAGAAAATAAAATAACTAAGAAAAAACAAACAAATAAGTCAACAAATAAATAAAATAAAATAAAATAAAGAAACAAATAAATAGATTAATAAAATAATAATAATAATAAATGAAAAAAATAAAATAAAAATATACCAGAAAAATGAAAATAAAAATATACCAAAAAAATTGGCTCGACTTGGCAGCTTGGGAGGGGCGGCTACAAGCACAGATAGCAACTCAGGATAAGACAGCTTAGAGCTTGGCTTGGTGGCTCACTTGCCTCAGAAGGATCTTAGGTTGTCAAGTACTATGGTGCAATTCAGGTCAGGTCACTGTAAAACAAGCGGATCTTAAGAATTAAAACATGCGAAATGACGTCATTTAGCTTTTATATAAAAGCTAAAAAAATCTCTCTTTTTCTTTAAACTTCATTTCCTCTCTTTGTCTCTACTTCTTGAGCGTCTCTTTCTAGAAGCAATGCAAGTCGTCAAATTCTATAACTTACCATCCAAAAATTCTACTATCATCAAAAAATTAATCGGACTCTAGGTTCCTCACTAAAGTCTTTGACAAAATCTGAATATGGTGTCGGATTTTGGGATTGGCAATAAGAAACCTCATCGAAAACTACAACTATTGCCAAGAAATTTGTCAACAATTTCAAAGTTTAGCCTAAAAATTCAAAACGTTTCCAAAATTTTCCAAAAAAAATGCAAGAAACACTAATTTGAAATTCTTGAGCTTTATGAATCCTTTAACAAACCCAATTCCTCAAGAATCACAAATTCCAAAGAATGAATTCTTCCTAAATCTCTATGCCAAAAAAACTTTTTGTTCAGTTGCCTATTTGATTGTTGTATACCGTTATGCTATTTTTCTTAATTGTTCACCATGTTTTCTATCTCTAATTGCCATATTTATTTATAGGAAAGCTAAGGTAGTTTTAGATCAACTCAAACCCAACTTAAAACTGAAGATTATTATTTCTGATTTTCCTAGTTTATCAACAAGTCAACTTCTAGTTTATCATTCATTTTTTGAAAAAATCTAATAAACTAAAAGGACAATTGAAATTAAAATTAAAGATAAAATAATAAAAAAATAGAATAGATAAAGGAAAATAAATGTGAAAGTAAATATAAATAGATAAATAACAAGAATAATATAATAAACTAATAAACAAGATAGAAAAGATATACACACATATACAAATAAAAAAATCATAAAATAATAAATTAAATTAAATTAACTATCAAGCTTGAAACAAGTTTGAACCCAATTAATTTGAGCCTTTAGGCCTAAAATCAAATCAAATCAAGCCCAATTGACTTAGACCCCGAACAAAATAGGGTGTCTACAGTTACCCTTCTTTACGTATTTTTTGTGTAACAACAACTGTGCAAAAACATAAATATCCATTACATCCAGGTTTGAAAATGAAATTATTTAGACCAAGTTAAAGTTCAAAATGGAATGACTTGGATAAGGCCAAAAAATTAGAAAATGATGATTTCGGCAAAGCAAAAAGTTGAAACATGATAACTTGGATTCAGTCATAGTCAAAATAAGAATATGACTTGGTTTTAGCCAAAGTCGAAAAGAAAAAATATATATATAATTTGAACCAAGGCAAAAGTTAAATGATGAAGGTAATCGGATTGAACTAAGGTTAAGGATAAAAGTGATCAACTAAGTTAAAGTTGAAAATGAAAGTAACCAGACTGAACCAAGGTCAAAGATAAAGTGATCGAACTTAGCCAAAGTTGAAAATGAATGTGACCAGACTGAGTTAAAGTAAAAAATAACGGTGATTGGACTAAGCAAAGATCGAAAATGATGACTTAGTTTGAGCCAAAGTTTTAGCAAAAATGATGACTTGGTCTGATCCTATAAGTTAAAATAAAGCTGATGACTTGTTTAGAGCCTATAAGTTAAAATATAAAATCAAAAGATCTTAAAAATAACAATTGGATGTTTAAATATTATGGCCAAAAGTTTTATAGAACATAACTTGAGGACTTACAAATCGTAAAATACATTCCCTATAACAGAAGGACATTTCTTTAAACTTATCAATCAAGAATTAAAGTCTTATCTTTTTTTAATCAAAGATTATCTTTTAAAAATTTTCCTCAACCAAAGACATTACTAGTTCAAAATTCATTTACTAAAAAAATTCTCAGGCTTTGCTAATTCATACTCCTTGTTTGCAATGACGCCATGAATGTAATGCATAGGATGTAATGAATGCACCAATAATTATGGTGAAAAAAGGTTCTCAAGTTTTTTTTCTTTACATCTTCAAGACTAGTTATCTTTATAGTTTCTATCAATCACTCTACGAATCAAAATATCTTTTTCACAAAATTAGAACTTTTCTCGAAATGCTTTTTTCTACTTTTAAAAGTTCTATGGCTCAACATTTTCACAAATTTTTTTCATCACATTATCTTCATTATACCCCTGTCACTATTAATTTTCCTTTCAAAGTAATATAAGGATCTTTTATGTATTTTTCCATTTATTTTTCATCATTCCAATTTCATGAAATATGTGATTCATTACATATTTTTTTATTATGGGAAAGCAAAAAAAAAAATTGATGAAAAACAAAGTGGTTTGAAAAATAAGGATATCCAATACAAAGAGAAGTCTAGCGAAGGTTAATAGACAAATAGGCAATGTCAAAGCACATTGCTAGGTAAATGTTTGGATGAGATTTGAACACCCAAAATAATGAATATTTAGATAATTTTTTGACTTTAATCTAGAATTCTTTCTTAAAAACTCATTTTATTGCCACATTTGATCTCTTCAAGCTTGAAATCCAAATTTTGCCCCTAAGCCCATTAGACTTTTGAATACTGTTAAACTATCTTTTCATGTTTCCAACCAATATATCTTTTTTTCGTTATATTGCCCTTTTGGGTTTTTTATTTAATTCTTCATTTTCCTTTCTTTTTATTTTTTATTTTTTTTTATTTTTTTGGCTTTATTCCTCATAGGCATTCCCACTGAATCCCATATAAATCCCTAAAACATAAGAACTTATTGCCGTCAATATCATTTAATTATACCTCACCATGCCCTAGTTCAATACATGATTATTCAATTTCAATATTCATATTTGATTGAAATGGACTTTTAGGGCACGTAACTTAGGCTATGATGAAGGGTTATAAAAAAAAAAAAAAAAGATAACACAAGCTCATAAATATATATTTGAAATGGTGTAAACCAAAGGATCATCTTTCATTATTTAAAGCACACTGTCATTTTGCTTCATTATTTATCAAGTGCCTTTATATTTTCTCTATTTTTCATTTTACCTTTCATCTCACTTTTTTCTTTCAATTTTCTTTTTCAAGAAAGATTCATGCACAAGATATTTTTTTCTTTTTTTCTTTTTTTTTCATTTATTTTTTGCCCCAGTAATCAGTTGAGACTCATATTTTTTTTTTCAAATAGAATTGTTCTCAACTTTGCCCCCTAATATAGAGGATGATCCTTGGTGGGTTTCTTTTAAAGAAATCATAACAGACTCAAAATGTGTAACAATTGGATAGTTCTACTTATTGTGAAAGGTAAAGAAAAGATGATCATTTCTTATTTCAAATGTGAATACTTTCTTTGAATAACCTATACTAAATGAAAGTAAGCTTTTTGATGTAAAGACCACATTCTCTTAAAATGACTTTATTCATACCTTTTAGCATGTCAGCTTTAATTCACCCCAATAGACTAAAAGTCCAAATCGTCAATCTCATTAATATGAATGAAAACTTCAAGATGAAACCCTAAATTATTGTTAGTATTTTTTGAACATTCATTACTTAGAATGTGAGAATGAGTGAAATATAAAAAGATATACATAAAAGTAGGGATAAAAAAAATAAAAAGAAGAATATGTAATGAAATACACTTATCATTTTATCAAAATGCTAGGTAAATACAAGATAAACACATAAAAGACTACCCTATAGTTTATTACTTTAAAAAAATCCAAAAATATCCTCCTCAAAAAACATGCCATTGTATCATTAAGTAAAAAAATTTTAATGACATTTGATCCTTCTTTATCATCAAACTTGATCAACCTTTTATTGATGAGACCTTATACATTGTGCTTGAATGCAACATAATTTTAATGACATTTGATCCTTCTTTATCATCAAACTTGATCAACCTTTTATTGATGAGACCTTATACATTGTGCTTGAATGCAACATAATTTTCTATTGAGTGACCTAAGATCTCATAATGGTAGTCATATTGTGCATTAGTGTCATAACATCTCGAGTATAGAAGTTTCATAGGCTTAACATAAACAAGGGCCAGCAAATAATTCTCCATTAAATATGGTAGCAAATTTGTTATGTTATAGGAATGGGATCAAAAGAGGTCTCCTCTTTATTATTTTGTGACCCCTTTGAATTATTGGTCTAATTATGAGGTTTTAGGGTAGACTTTACAATAGAGGTGGTGGTGGGGTTGTATGTATGAGTTGATGAAAAAGTATATAGATAACCATATGGTAAGACAGGTTGATAGGGATAACGTGCACATTATTCACAGACAGATATTGGATTGAAGACATAGGTAATGGGTATTAGGGGAAACCTCTGAAGTGTTAATTATGATAGCTCATAACTTGAGCTTCATTTTTTTTTCTTTTTCAATGTTTCACTTTTCTTCATGCTAGTTGACTTTTCTCTTCCTAGATTGCTATTCTTGATGTCATTTTCAATTATCTCACCAAATATTACCATGTCAACAAAGTTCTTAGTAGCATTTTCTATCATTTTCTCATAGTAAAAAGCCTTAAGTGTACTAACAAACAGGATAGTAGTTTTTTTTCAATAAGAGGTGTTTGGACCTTAACAGTCATATTTTCACCTCTGGCATATTTTTTGAAAGATTTTGTGGCCTTTTTCTTGATACTTTACAAAAAAAGATAGTCTAGAGCCAAGTCTATGACGTACCGATATTGGGTAATGAACGTCTTTACCAATTTTTTTCATGAAGTAATGCAAGTTTATCCAATTGGATGTGCCATCTAATAGCAAAACTAGTAAGGTTATCTTAGAATATGTACATCAAAAATTTATCATCACTTGTATAAATGACCATTTTTTTACAATACATAGTGACATGAGTCACTGAACACTTAGTACCATCATATTTCTCAAACTTTGAGACTTTGAACTTTAGTGACATAACTATATCAAGAACTAAACAAAGTCTACCCGCATCTATGAAGTCATAAAAGTGAATTCCCTCTATGGCTCGTAACCTCTTTTCAAGTAAATTTATCTTTTGTTCAGACTTTAAGCCTTCTAGAGACTTAACTATCTTTAGTTATAGTTTTTTTTTCTCCTTCGAATCATCTAAATTGGGGACTTCAACTGACTTCACTGTCTTTTTCGTAAAAATAATTTTACCATAACTTTAAAATGCCCTTGAGTTGACACGAAAAGCATTCCAAGTAAGTATATCCCACCAGTAATGAGAATTGTTATGAAGGAATGCCTTGAATAGACTAGGCCTGATTTGGGCCATAATTAAGAGGATAAAGAAAATCAACAACATCCTATAATAGATGTTCTTATAGGTTAGTATCTTCTTTTACGACATTCTTTTTGTTCTTCTTATTTAGGGCTTCTAAAATTTTACTCAACTCTCTCTTAAATTTTTCTTGAGCTTTTTTTTTTCCAAACAATTTGTACTTTTTTTTTCATTTATTTGGCTTAGACTCTAATGTTGTATGGATGGTGGGTCCTTTGAGCAGGGTTTTTGGATAGTCGAGCTATCTTTGAACCTTATGTACCATAATTTCATATTAGAATGATGTCTAGCTACAAATTTATGCAAAGAGAAATTATGAATGAATGAATGGATTCATGCTCATATAATAAGAAAGAGAAAAAAATCCTTAATTAAAAATAAAAAATTATTCTGACAATAATATTAAAAACATTCTTAAAGAAAGTTTTAAAATCTATTACTTGAACCTGTACTTGAACTTTAAGATCTCGGTGTTACATTATAATTGGGCAATGAGCTCTCAACAATCTCGAGCTTTCCATCTTTCTAAAAACTCAACAAGCCAATTTTGATCAAACATTCCACTTTATGTTTAAAGGCAAGGTAATTTTCTATTAGATGGCCTATATTCCCAAAGAGAAAATCACACTAAGCCTTAGTATCATATCACTTAGAATAAAGAGGCTTTAGTGGCTCCAAAGAAACTAGTGCGATCAAATGCTTTTGGAGAAGTAATGGAAAAGCTCATTGTAAGTTATAGGGATTGAATCAATGACGGCTCTCTCTTTTTTCTTACTTAACAATTTTTTTGGCCGCGCTATGGGTGGATTTATAGGTGCAAGTTTTGGAATAAAAATTGCTGGATAGGCTAATAAGCATTATTCATAACAGGGCTATAATATGGGTTTAGGCCAATCTGTGGGGGTTGAATGGGTGCAGGTCTTGTTTGAGGTGTCAAAAAGAGTTCCTGAGGTTGGGGATAAGGATTTAGGTATAAGCCAATCTGTAAGGTAGGCGCGAAGTTAGAAGGCCCTATTTTTTTTCTGACTTGATCTTTTCTTGGGCCATCGAATGCGTTGGTATGACTTGGACCAATATCAGTATTGTGATAGGTTTTTTTATCCTAGTAAATTGGTTACTTAATGTACATATAAATTGGTAAAGACTATTAAGAATAAGCTACTTCAAGATTTTTAACCCTTTCCACTAGCTTGGCAAGTTGTATTTTGACTTCTCATAAGTCATGCCCTAATTCTTTTTGGATGAGCTCCAAGACCTGGATCCACGCTTCTAATTGATCACCCATTTCTTCTTTCTTGTTGCCCTAAATAAAACAAATGATTTCTATATTATACAATATTATGATAGATGTATTACATGAATGAAAATGCTTTATGAATGAATGAGATGCTTGAAATGAATGAAAATAGATGATAATTACAAACCTAAATATGACTCTTGCAAATAGGAAGTAACAAACAAGACTTGAGTAAGTATCCAATATGAAAAAAAAAAAGACAAAACATGTTAGTGTATAACTCATGTATAACAAAAGGTATATAACTTAATTTTAAATCATTTCTATAAAGGAAAGGACATGGCTTTACCTATGGGTTATGTCCATTATAGCTCACTATATGTGGTTTAAGATTGACTCTACAGGTTTCCAAATTATTCATTACATCATTGTCCATCATAAACTAATAAGGTACCCCAATCATCGCCCATCATAGGCTACAAATGAAAAATGTTCAATTTGGGTGAGAATGTTTCACTAACCCAAGCTAAAACATGAAATCTCATAAGAGCATAGGCACTTTACTTTCTCCTAAGGGACAGAGTTCAAGTATAGAACTCATGCTATGCATATGTACATGAATGGTAAAATATTAAAAACTTGAAAAATAAACCAAAAAGAAAGCAAAAAAAAAAGTTCTTTTTAAGGAAAACCATTAAGCTTGGATAACACAAATTTATTTACTAGCCTGACTCTCGATATCCCCAATGGAGTAACCAAACTATCATAACCTATAGATCCGTAGACCTATCGTTAGACATGACTTAAAGAGTCATCATCAATTTTTTTTTAGGTGCAATTGATCACCTAACTGAATCTATCCCATTTTAAAAAGAAATCTTAAATTTGACTCAAGTATCTTTAAAAGGTATATACATGTCTACGAACCAAAACTAGGTGCGATAGTACAAATACATATGGGAAAGGTTATAGAACCCCTACAACACCCATCCAAATGATGGTATAGTTTGATTTCTTGTTATTCAAACGCCTTAAAAATCTTACCAAATAATTTAATGTTGGAAGCTATCCTTAAATTATTTCAATATGTTGGTAATAATTTAAGAGCATTCCCTCACCTCATGAGTATTCAAAGAGACTATTTGTCATGCTTTGAAAAGACTTTATCATTGGATTCATTAATATTTAAAAAAAAAAAACTTTAGTTTGTGATAATAAAATGAGATTCAAAACCCTAGTATCGAAAACTTTTATCTAAATTTTTCAATATGTTGGTAAAATTTAAAAGGAATTTTTTACTTAAAAATTTGCATAGCAATTGCTATTTGCAACGCTCTTAATAATTCCAACATCAGATATTTAAATTTTAATTTTATAAAAACACTTTATTTTCATAAATATCTTTCAATATATTGGTAAGATATTTTGCTAGAAATTATCCTCTAATATGTTTGTAGAATTTTATAGGAAACTATTTTTTTTAATTATATTTTTATTTAAAAATCATATAGTTCTCCAATATATTGGTAAAATCTTATTTTAAAAATAAAGTTACCTTTTAATATAGTGGTAAGGCTTTATTGAAAAATTTTTTTTATTTTTTTTCAAATTTATTTTTTATGAAAAATTCTTAAGGTTCTCTAATATGTTGGTAAAACCTTATTTTGAAAATAAAATTATCTTCTAATATGTTGGTAAGGCTTTATTGAAAATTATTTTTTTAAACCTTCTAATATATTGGTAAGGTTCATTTTTATTCAAAAATTCAATTTTAGAAATTTGAACCCTCTAATACATTGGTAAGGTTCATTTTTATTTGAAATTTTTAATTTTTTTTTGCTTTTTATAAATATTTACAAATAAATAAATATATAAATAATCAAATTGAGAAAATAAAATAAAATAACTAAGGAAAAACAAACAAATAAGTCAACAAACAAATAAATAAATAGATTAATAAAATAAAAAATACAAATAAATGAAAAATAAATTTTAATAATGATCAAAAAAATGAAAATGGAAATATACTAAAAATATTGGCTCAGTTTGGTGGCTTAGGAAGGCGGCTACAAGCACAGAGTACGACTCGAGACAAGACAACTTAAAACTCAGCTTGGAGGCTCACTAGGCTTAAGAGGATCGTAGGTCATCAGGTCTTGCAGTGCAATTTGGGTTGGGCCACTACAAAACACATGGATTTTAAGAATTAGAACATACGAAATGGCATCGTTTAGCTTTTATATAAAAACTAAAAAATCTCTATTTTTCTTCAGACTTCCTTTATTCTCTACCTACTTCTTGAGCTTCTCTCTATATAAGCAAAGCAAGTAGTCAGATTTTGCAACTTTTCGTTGAAAAATTCTACCATCACTAGAAATTGATCAGACTTTGGGTTCCTTACAAAAGTCTTCACCAGAATCTAGATATGGTGTTGGATTTTAGATTGGTAGCCAGAATCCTCATCAAAAACTACAATTATTGCTCAAAAATTCATCAAAAAATTCAAAGTTTGGCCGAAAAAATTCAAAATTTCTCAAAATTTTCCAAAAAAATGCAAGAAACATTGATTTGAAATTCTTGAGCTTACTAAATCCTTTAACAACCCTAATTCTTCACAAATCACAAATTCCAAAGAATGAATTCTTCTCAAATCTCTTTGCCAGAAAAATATTTTGTCTGATTGCCTCTATGATTATTGTATATTTTAGTGCTATTTTTCTTAATTGTTCACTATGTTATCTATCTCTGATTGCAGTGTTATTTATAAAAAAAATCAAAGGCAATTTCAGATTAACTCAAACCTAACTTGAAACTGAGGATTATCATTTTTTATTTTCTTAGTTTATCAACAAGCTAACTTCTAATTTATCATTCATTATTTTGAAATAATCTGTAAACTACAAGGATAATTGAAATTAAAATTAAAGATAAGATAATAAAAAAAAAGAACAGATAAAGGAAAATAAATGTAAAAATAAATATAAATAGATAAATAACAATAATAATATAATAAACTAATAAACAAGATAAATAAAATATATATACACATATACAAATAAAAGAAAATTCATGAAATAATAAAATAAACCAACTATCAAGCTTGAAACAAGTTTGACACCTATCGATTTGAGCCTTTGGACCTAAAATCAAATCACACCCATGTGACTTATATCCCAGACTAAATGGAGTGTCCACATAGCTAACCAAGTTTTGGTTGGGCGAAAACAGTTGGACTTGGACTGCTTGCTCAACAAGGTGAGCCTTGTGCTAGTTGGGCTCACCATGATTGTCCAAACTATCAATGCTAAAGATCTGGGCTAGGGTGGGGTTGATGACATGTACTGCTGGCAGAGACTGGGACTATTCCCCAGTCTATTCACTGGTCTTTGCTTATCACCTTGGACCATATCTACTTCAAATTCCACCTTCTAAGTCAATTGTAAGGACAATAGATGGCATTGGCAAGTCGTAACTTACATCTTTTTCCATGTACCCGATTCCTGTGAGTGGAGAACTTGACTTGCAAGCAATAAATGACTGTTATTAACTTTGGCTTTTTCATGAGAGGCCTGCCAAAGATCACATTATAGGTAGAGGATTGATCAACGGTAATGCAATCCTTGAGTACAATTAACATGAGTACAATTATGGGTTAGTTGACGAAACCGAAAATAGGCTTTGATGGTCATAAGTCGCTATCATCTAACTTCATCTGTTTAAAGTCTTTATACTGAATGAGATTCACTATACTGCCACTGTCTACCAAAATCTTTTTCACTTGAAAGTTACCAATAGTGGTAGAGACTACAATAGGGTCTTTACCGTTATTAACTAGAACATCTGTATCATCTTCCTAAAACATGACTCGCCAATCACCTGTTCTTGGCTTTTTTGGAGCTACATCAATTGCCATTACACTATGCATGTGAGCCTTGTGTTAGACTTGCTACTTGCCCAATCCTTTGTTGCCCCGACAGTTACATTAATGATGCCTTGGATTATATGTTTTCTTACTGCTTTGCCTTCATCGGTTTGCCCCAGAAAAACTTTCTTCTTATTAGGTGGATGCCTCTCTTGGTTGGCGAATGGGTGCACTGTCGCGTCACTTAGCTTGGCAAGCGGGCTGACTTTTAATCAAACCTTCCACTCTTTCAATCTACTTTTAAAGAGCAATGCGGTTGTTAGTGGAGTGCCCATCTGTAGAATGGTACTTGTCGTGACGCTTGAAAGGTGGACGGTCATCTTGTCTTACTAGTTGGGGTTGGTGGATGTGTTTGGTTTGGTCTTTTGGATACGTTAAAGCCAGAATCCAGAAATGCGAACTTAACTGCAAGTAAATCCTAAATCCCAACAGCCATGTTGAAGCCCGTTGTCAGCACAGCCCTGACAAGTATGTTCCATGTAATGACAGTTGGAAGAATTCCACGCTCTAAAGCATCATCCAAGAAGCCAATTGCATCTGATATCTTACCGCAAGTACAAAGCCCCTTGAGAGTAATGTTATAAGAAATAATGTCTGGCTGTAGTCCATCAGTTGAAATTCGGGCCCAGATCTCTGATGCCTTCTTGTATTCTCCGGCTTTGTAAAGCCCTTCCATGATAGTATTATAGGTTACGAGATTTGGAGCACAGTTTACTTGCCTCATCTTTGAGTAGAGCTGTAAAGCATCCTCAACTTTGCCAACAGAGCAAAGGCCATGAATGATAATATTGTGCATGGTTACATCAGGCTTGAAGGCCTTGTCAAGCACATGGTGCCATAAGCTGAGTGCCATGTCAACATTCTTTCCTTGGAAAAGGCCTTTAATCAACAAGCTGTAGGTGATAATGTCGGGTTTCCACCCTTTCTCTAGCATGTCCTTCAAAAAATAGTATGCCTCCCCGAATCTTTCTGCTTTACACAAACCAGAAATGAGAATGTTATATGAGACAACAGTAGGAGAGTAACCCAATAAGTTCATTCCCCTGAAAAATTGAACGGCATCGTCAAGTCTGGATGCTTGGATAAAACCATGAATCAAGGGATTGCAAACATAAGGAGTCAGTTTACGACCACACTTGACCATCTGACTGATTAAACCAGCTACTTCGTCTAGTCTCCCTTGTTTGCCTAACCCATCAATCATTGAGGAATATCCAAAGCTATCCACTTTACCTCCCCTAAGTTCAGCCTCTTTCAATATGTCTAAAGCTTTTTTTAAGTAGCCATTCTTACACAATCCATGAATCAAAACTCCATATGTTGAAGCGTCAGCACTGCAACCTCTCTCAGGCAAGATCGCCCATAGAGAAATCGCATCATCTACCTTTCCATTCTCTAACAACCCTCTAATCAATATATTAAAACTAACAACATTTATACAACCATCATTTTCCATCAGTTTCCACAACTCAAAACACTCTTTAATTTTCCCAGCTTTACAGTACCCATTAAGCATTGCATTATAAGTAACCATATCAACCATTACCCCACTTTCAACAATCTCTTTATAAACTCTCTCAGCACCATCAATATTCCCTGCCTCGCACAGTCCATGTATCATACTACTATAAGTAAATAAATCCTTCTCTCTTTCATTCTTCTTCATCCTCTCCCATATACTCAAACACTCATCAAAATTGCCACATTTACACAAACCATTAATCATAACATTATAGGTAACTGAATTTGGATAAGCTGATGAATCCTTCAACAACCTCTCCCAAACCTCATTTGCCTTCACAAAATCCCTATTTCTGAAAAACCCATCAATTAGTATATTATAACACATAACATCAGGGTTCACTTTTCTCTTAAACATTTCGTCGAACAATTCCAAAGCAACGACCAAGTTCCCGCCTTTGACAAGACCATTCATCAAAGTCCCATAGCTTTGTACATTTGGATGAAGACCCATTTTCCAAATCCAATCCAATAACCGCTTCGCGTGCTCAAAATGCTTCCTTTTACAAGCAACCTTAATCAAAATATTATAAGTTTGCAAATTTGGCTTTATCCCCACTGTTTCAAAGTACTTAAAAAACGACTCAGCTTGCTCCCAACGATTCGACTCGGCAAAAGCGTTCAGTAGAGTGTTGTAAGATCGAATCCCAGGTTCACAACCAAAAATTTGCTTCATTCGTTGGAAGGAATCTAATGCTTTATCAGGCATTGAGTTTTTGGCATAAGCTTTTATTACCGTTAAAGCAACGTCTTCTGGGCAGTTACATTTCTGAGTTTCAATGAGTTGGACGATCCTAGTCACGTGGGAAACGAATCGGGAGTCGACTAGTCGACGAAGGATGTGGTGGAAAACGTCGGATGAGTGAGTGTAACCCGGATGGCGAGTTGCTGAGTCGAAGAGAGCCAGTGCAGAGTGGGAGTTTTTCTCTGATTTGAGGAGCTTGAGAACTCGCTTCGATAAGAGGTTTTTGGGGAACTCGGTCATGGAAAAGATGGTAGTTTCTGGAATTTCTTAGTCGCATTGTTGAACCATTAGCTGCTGAGCCTTCGCTGATGAGAAATGATTTTGGGCGACCAGAAATTGGGAGAATCTGAAATTTGGTAGGGCCTAAGTCTATGTGGGAACATCTATGGGCTAGCCACCGTCAAATATGGTCAAGTTTGGGCACAATTTGGACAGATTGGACCTATAGTGGGCTCAATATGGGCTAGCAACCACCAAATATGGGCATTTTTGGGCCGGAGACTGAAGCTTTGCATCTCTTTCAGATACACGATACTTTATAAAATTATATCCCTTCGTCCCTGGTAAAAAAACAAATGGCACCAAATGAAGAACCATATAAACAGGGAATATTGTTCTATAAAGAAGGCCACAATCAATCTTGGAGGTTCAGCCATAAATGTACAAACGTTGACAAATAAGCTCCCAAATTACTTCTTATTTTTGGCTTAGTTTCGAGTTACTTAGACAATTTTTTTTTTCTTTATCTCCTCTGTTAAGGAACATGCTGGGATGGTTTCCTAGTCACCTTTTGACTTTAGAGGCAAAAACTAGTTGATGATGAAGCTTTTTGCATGTTTAGAGAATAGGAAAAAGCATGATCTCTAACTCTTTGACTGAAAATGTTGTTGGGTTAGATTCCTTTTTGGCATCTGGGTAAGAGGGAAAGATTAACCTTGTTAATGGGGAAATAATCATTGCTTTGTTTAGTTTCTGTTTTTGCCTATGCGTAATGGGGCTTGAACATTCATTGGATCATTCATGCACTAAACTTTTCTTAATGACAATTAATACTAGAGTTTAATCATGTCGGTACCCTGTCTGACATTTTTTCTTTCTGTCATAGCATTTAAAAGTAGGGAAAAATGACATTCTACTATTTGTTGATTTTTCGCGTTTGTAATCGGAGATCTCTGCATTTGTAAAGGTTGCTTGCTTAAAACTGATTAAGTTTGTAAATTCTTACTGCTTGGAAAATATATGATCATCTGATTACTTCCAGCAGGATCCACTAGGCCAGCCTGTGAGCTTTGACATGAGCGGCAACAAAGTAGAGAAAATGAACCTTTGTGGGAAAATCTACTCAGGAAGAGAATCAGATTATTTTTTGTTTTTTCCTTTTTTTTTTTCTTCTGTTTTTGCTGAATATGGTAAGAATGAGATTAAGTTGTACGGAATGATTGATGGATAAGGCAACTATCCAGCTCCATCAATGTTCACATTTTTCATCTATCGCTTATCCTATCCAACTAAGCTAACTAAACTATTCCAGCACAGTGTAACAATGTTAGTTTATCAATACAGAAAACCAATGCAGTTTCAAAGAAACAAATCATTCGAGCTCCCAGTCAGCTAAGGGCGCACTAGCAGAAGCCCTAAAACCCAAGAATCATCGAAAAGCAAAGGTTTGACACTGAAAAGCTAGCGTCTAGCTGAAAGCATGTCAAAAACCATTATTACATCATGTGAATCAAAGAAGTTCAACCACGTAAATTTGAAGTAGGATACCGAGTTAACATAAGATCCAGATCAAGTAATTTAATGTTCAGGGAATTTACAGCAATCTGCACAATCCATCTCATAAAATTCATAATTACAAGGCTTGCATGTAAGTGAGGTTAATTAGTTCATATGGAGAAGGGCAGAAGTTTTCGTACTTCTTGTCTTGTATGCATTGATTCGTGACAAATAGCAACTTCAAGGGGCATGAGCCCACATCCTTACCCGCTTCTACAACAGTACACAACATGTCAAAGGCCATGAGTAACATACTCTTAAATAATTTGCAGCCTTCACCACCTATCAGCCAACTCTGTGTGAGACAAAGAAATAACAGGAACCAAACTGATCTAAGGGAAACACATCTCTATTTTTTCTGCACATATTCTGTATGTCCAAGCCTTTTCCGGTAAAAGAGAACAGAAGAAAGGAAAGACTCAAAACGTTTAACAAAGTGTGATTAGAAACAAGAAACACAGAAATTTTGTTATTTGAATAGTGGAAGAAGCATGCCACTCACAAGAATGGTAACAATTTTAGGGTGCTTTTCTTTATCCAACCAACCAGCAAGAATACATAGGCATGTGTGGTTACACAACATGCAGCAAAATTAACAACATTAAAACAAAGAAACGCCTTATGAATCTCAAATTCAGTACAACCTCAGTACGCTCCTCGCAATGGAATGTGCATGGCTTGCCCTGCTTTTGCCTGAACCACCTCTCCGGCTGCCCCTCATCGGTGTCAAGTAGAACCTTAACAGTCCATTATCAAGGTTATTTGGTGAATATCTTGCACTCCTATTCCTCTCCAACACAAATTCATCTCTCTTCTTCTTACTATGCCCATTTGTCTCAACACAGTTCTTCCTTGCACCACCAAATGAACCACCAAAACTGCTCGAATTCCTCCAGCTTACGCTGCTATTGCTCCTTAAAACCTTTGGATTAAAACCCCCTCTCACATCTCCATTCCGTTCCCCTCTTAGCTCAGGCCAAGATTCTGAATACGATCTCTCCACACCATTAGCTCTACTATACCTATCTTCATCCTCATCTTTGTTAGCACTCCTCCTGTGAATAAACCCCCAAATATTCCAAGCTTTACTCCACCTCCATGACTTTTTAGACGATCCTTTCCGCTCCCCGTGGCCAATCACAGACGCACCGTCTCTAAAGCCAATCTCAAAAGTCTCAGAATAATCATCCCTCAAAGAATTCGAGTTTGAATCCCTGGAATCCCTATCTGGCACAACAAGTTTAGGTCCATGGAAGTAATCAACAGTTGCAGGAGAAACCTTTGCATTAGAAACCGACTTCATTTCATCGATCTCAGCCACTACAGCTGCAGCAGTCTTCCTAATAGAACTGGACCTATCAAGACTCTTTCTTCTCCTAGAAGAAGAATCAGAATAATAATCCTTTGTCTGAGTTGACCCTCCTGGAAGAGATTCATCCTCATTAATAGAATTCATTGCCGGCGGATCCTCCACAGGGATTTGAGTATCAGACCTCATAACATGATGAACTGGAGCATCTTCCACAACAGAAACCATAGTGGGCATTCTTGGAAATGTTCTCCCAATCAAATACCCATCCCAGGAAGCTCTTGGTTCATCAAAAGAATATCTTGGATCATCAAAAGACATCCTTGCTGCATCCAATGACATCCTCCCTGCATCAAGGGAAAACCTTGGATCCGTGTCACAAGACCTTCTCCCGAACCCATAATCCGCAATTTCCGACTGGGTTTCTCTGTATTGTCTCCCTATCGGCTTCTCCACTGGCAATCTCGCTGACCCACCTCCATTACTCCTTTTTTTATGCTTCTGTTTTTGCCTCCATTTTTGCAACTTCTTGCTGAAAACTGAAGCAGCTGACCAGAAACTCCCAGCAATCTCCTTAAAATCTCTCCCAGAAGCCTTCTTTGTCTGCGAATCAAGATCTATATGATCCTTCATGGGCTTCAGCTCCTCTTCTTGACACAGTTCCTCTTTGTATTCTTCCACAATTTCTTCAACTTTCTCTTCGATTAAACTAGCAGTAACAACGGCCACATTGGATTGTTGTTCTTCTATGATCTCTATGTCGTCTTCGTGATCGGTTTCACTCTCAGTTTGGTCTTCTTCTTTGCTTTCAAAAACAGGACCTTGAACAACACTTGAAGAAGCCAAATTTCGAGCTTCAATTTCAACAATTTCAGAAGACCTTCCGTTTCCAGCTGCTTCTTTTTTATGTGGGTTCCTCTCGTCGTCCTGATAAAAGAGTGACCAGAGCGTGTTTCGAACCCTAACGTCACAAGATTTCCTCTGAGGCTCAACAATCCCGGAGAAACCCTCGTTTTTTGAGGCCGAAAAGGACTTTGTTCTCCGGAGCTCGGGAAAAAACCCGGGTCGCGAACCGCTTCCTCCAGAAGGCTTGAAAATGGCTTTAAGTGCGGCAGTGGCGGTGGAAGTAGTGGCGGCGATGGGAGGTTTCCGAGAAGAAGAAGCAGCAGCAGTAGAAGAAGAAGAAGAAGGCTCGAGAACAGCGAGACGTTCGCAGAGGCATGAGGGGCAAAAGCCAGTAAAATGCTCTTCAGGGTGGCGGTCACAGGAAGTAGAAGGACGGTGGGGCTGCGGCGGTTGGAGCGGCGGGGCTAATGCTGGAGGTAGTGGTGGCTCCACGTTGGGATTCATAACCGGTAGTAATATGAAATGAGCACTCTGCTCATATTATTAGCTTCTTTAAAAAAAAAAAAAATGAGAATGTGAGAGAAAAGAGTTTCTGTTTTTCGGATTTGGCATGTGAAAACTGTTTGGTTCAAACGGACAGTGAGAGGAAAGAAAGAGAGAGAGAGAATGATGGGGGAGCAACGGAAGAAATTAAAAAAGAAAAGAAAAGAAAATCTCGGCGTAGAATTTAGAATGACCCACCACACATACACACTACTGAAACTACCTTTTTTTTTTTTTTGTTGGATAATTAAAAAGTAATTGGCGTCACCCGGACACTATTGAAACTCACTTCACAGGTCACTGCTCCTGCGATCCTTTCCTTTCCTTTCTCTCTCTTCCATCTTTGCTTTGCTTTCCTTTCCTTTCCTTTCTTACATGTTAACTAGTTCTTTCGTAGGGACACCCGCTTGACTGTTTTGGGCCTACTATCTTGTCTTAAGCACCAGAGCACAACCACCAAATCGAAACAGGAATCACTATGGGTCTTATGAGACTTCTTAAGTGCTTAATCTCTTCCCTTGTCTTTAACTACAATCAAATCTTTTATCAAAGCTTATTCTTTTCGACTCTCATGATTAGCTTACATTTAAGCTTTTGTTAATTTGATCGAGTTTTGGTGTTTTAAGCTTAATTCAAGCATTGTCACAACCTAAAAGAGCCCAAATTTATCCTGGCTGGAAAAATAACCCAAATTGACATTATAATCTCAGTTGGATTTAGATATTAGACTTTATTGCCACTTCCGAATGCATCAAGAATGTCAAAAAAAAATCGAAATTCTTGTGTGTGCTTTAGCTCATCCTAGCAAGAAAAATATGGTCAAATTACGAGCCCTTTAATTTGCTTTTACATTAAGTCATTGCCTATAATGTGTTTTTGTTCTTTCAGCTTTGTTAAAATTTTCTTTGTTTGAGGGATGCTTTGGATTTTCAAAGATTCCTGTCGAGAGAAAAAGCAAAAGCAAATCACGCCATCACTAGAGAGGGAGAGCAGAGGGGTGGGGTGGGGTGAAATGGTGCCTGTTTTTCTCCTCTCTTTTCTCACATTTCGCTTTCCTTCCTCCTCTTTTTATTTTGCTTTTTCTTTTCCCTGTTTTGGGCTTCTTTTTGTTTTTCGGCTTTCGTTTTCTGTTTCTTTTTTTTTTTTTTTTTTTTTTTGTTCGCATCCAAATAAGTTCAATTCTTGTATATGGTTTTTCCATTTGGATTTATTTTGTGGATTCAGAGATTGTCTCACCCATTGATCAACATGTACCTATCAAAGGTCACTCCGATCCCAGACCAACTTTGTCAAAGCAAAACGGGCGTCCTTTAGCTTTTGTTCTGCCCCATAATATAACTCAATTGGTGCTACATGAGTTAAGATGACGTCGCCTCTTTGCGTATTTTTATTTTTTTTTCCTTTTATACTTAGCAAAGGGTACATAAAAAATAATGGGGGTGCGTACAAATACTCCGAAATACACACAAAAGTGGATTCACCCAAATGCATAGCGAAAACCCCCTTTGGCCCTTAGGTCCCCTTGGTCGATTGACCTATTTCTTCAAAACAGAAACTTGCTTTTGTTCCATATAAATTTAGTTTTCTTTTTCCTATACCATTAACTATCGTTGTTTCATGTTTTATAAGCGGTTGAATACTTGTTTCTCAATGTAGATAATTCTCTAAAATAAAAATATGTGTCATCAACATGTTTAGTTTGAATATGGGAGGATTTCTCAAAAGAAGAAGAAAGAATTAATTGCTTGTGACATTTGCAAAATGATAAAGCAAAAATTACTTTCAGGTAACTTTTTACATCACTTCTTTTTTATGTCAATTTGATAAGCTTTTTCCCCATAGAATATATTCATGATTATCATAAATTAATCCTCTTTTTCTTGTATTTTTTAGCTTTTAAAAATCTTTACTTAATTTTTTTTACAAGGATTCCTCAAAGAGTAAAAAGAAATACTCCTAAAGAACTTGAAATTAGGTTCCTCATAAACCTTTTACTTCATTGCACTTAATTTGGGTTCTTTTTTATTCTCTTAATTTTAATTTCTTTAGTATTTGAAACTGAACAATTTTAAATATTAATTATTAACTTAAAATTTTAATATTATATCGATAGATTTTATAATTGTTGATATGATACTCTCTTGTAGTTTATCAAGATTTTTTAAAAACTTAATTCATTTGTGATTAGTCAAGTCAGCGCACATATTTAAGATTGCATGCATATTCACGCATTAACATTAGATATCATTCTTGCTTTTAATCACTATGATCATTTGTTCTATCTTTGACCAATTACTTTTATCAACCATGGTTGAGGAAACATTTTAACCAAATAAAGAGGAAAAAAAAAAAGAAAATTAAAGGAAGGTAAAACCATGGGTTTTTATATATATGCTGGCAAATTGATTCATTATAAAGGAAAAAGTGTGGGACAACCCATAACAATAAAAGAAGAAAAAGGAAGAGAGCGGTCTTTAAAATATGTTCAAACTTCCAACCCCTTCGGGCTCTTACTAAATTTTAAGGGAAAAATATATATAGAAAAATTATTACGAGTACACACGTCTTTGTTAGGAGATGAGTGGCACACGTGTGTACGAATGGATCATGTAGGCTTACGTACACCATATTGGTATCAGAATCAGATTGATTGGGGAGCGCGTGGGTAGACGATTGAATCTCAAAAGCCCAAAGGATGACAGGCTGGGGCCCGCGTGAAGGCTCTAGTCTAAGTCTATTTGATTTGATGATATCACCCTCAGATGATCTGATTGAAAGCTGCAGTTGAATTTATATTTCCACGTGTGCCTAAGAATAAGAGGAATCTCCTCCTCCCACTCATTCTCCTCGATATATAATATTTTCATTTCACCTAAAAAAATAAAAATAATATGCCTATTTTTTGTAACATAGGAATTATTTGATTAGTGGATTTTTAAATTTTGAAAAAAGAATAATTTTAAATATTTAAAAAGAATGATTGATTTTTATATTTCGTTGAACTTAAAAAATGTAAAATTTTTATATTTGATTTTTATAATCTAAAATTATTTAATAAATTTTTTATTATATTATTTTTTATAACATATAAATAATACATGAAATTCATCAAATTACTTATTTAATATTTTTATAAAATAGTTATTTAATTTACAAGTGATTGAATTAAATTAATTTATACATTTATATAATGCTTAACTTACTTAATACAAATAATATGCCTATTTTTTGTAACATAGGAATTATTTGATTAGTGGATTTTTAAATTTTGAAAAAAGAATAATTTTAAATATTTAAAAAGAATGATTGATTTTTATATTTCGTTGAACTTAAAAAATGTAAAATTTTTATATTTGATTTTTATAATCTAAAATTATTTAATAAATTTTTTATTATATTATTTTTTATAACATATAAATAATACATGAAATTCATCAAATTACTTATTTAATATTTTTATAAAATAGTTATTTAATTTACAAGTGATTGAATTAAATTAATTTATACATTTATATAATGCTTAACTTACTTAATACATTGTGTATAAAATATATCAATTTTATAATTCATTTTTACATTTTATACCTTGTGTTTCTAGTATATATACATAATGTTATAAATAGTTTAATACATCTAGCAAATTCAATAAAATTAAATATACAAAATACTGAATTTTTTAATATATAATCTTATAATAGACAACATTTGTTAAAAACAATCATCATAAATTTAAATATAGACCATGATTGTTTCCATCCAACCGTCTATTTGTATATAGACGAAATTTATAAAAACAATAATTGTCTATACACCATATATAAGTAACACTCAACATTTATAAATAACATTCATATGGTCTTGGCCTAACATTATTTTTAATGACACATGAATAATGCATGATATTCAAAAAGATCATTTATTTAATATTTTTATAATATATTTATTTAACAAAGGAATAATTAATTCATTAAGTATTTACATAATGTATTTTATTTATTTAACATGCAAGCTGTTTAATTCAATTAATTTATATATTTATAAATCTTGTTAATTCAATAAATCAAGTATTCAAAATATTGAGTTATTAATACAAAAATCTATAATAAATGATGTTTGTTAATAACAACGGTCATCCATTTAAGTATAGACAATGTTTGTTATATTAACAACTGTTGTTTATTTGTATATAGGAAATGGTTGTTATTATCAAATATCGTCTATTGATTTTGGATAAATATTATTCTATCAATTTAATTTTATTCTAAAAAAGTGGTATGCAACATTTTCTAATAGTAGATTGCAGTTTTGTAAACAAAGCATAGTATTTGTTTTTTCCAAAATTAATTATTGTTCTAATATTTTCTCAGCAATTGCTATGTTTCATAAAATATAATTGTTGTCTTTATGAAAATTAAATAATTTCAAAAAATATTTGTTCACATTATACTTTTACAGAACATTTCCTATTTTTATATTATTGTTGTTTTTTTAAATTGAAAATAAATGTTCAATTATAAACGTTTTGTTTCATTTCAAATAATTAAAATATTATTGACATAATATAAATGTTAATAATTTTTATTATATAAAATCAAATTATTTATTTAAAGAACTCAATAAAACTAAACTAAAATAAGTGAATTAAAACTTGGTAAAAATAAAAAAATTAAATTAAATTAATTTCTATTTTGTAAAAAAAAATTTATCCCTGCTTGTTGTTAGATGTCAAACGTTGAGGCTTCGAATGTCTCTACATGTGTCAGTTGAGTCTTGGTTTATGATATAATTTATATGATATTGAAAGATATAATAGACCATAACTATTAATTATTGATTGAGGATAAAAGTGTGATTTTTAAGATTCTCATCTCAACATTGATATGGTATAGTCAAAATTTAATTATAAAATGTTTTTATAAAAGTCAAATTTTGATTGATAAAATAAATTTTAATATATATATATATATATATTGTCTTTAAGTTAAAAGGGAAATACTAATAGTAGATTTGTGGGGTATATATAACCCTTTTTCTTTTTATAACATTTTCCCTTTTCCATGGATAAAGCCTCAATTAAAATATGTCAATTCCAAATTTCCAACCAACGAAATATGTGTCTGTTAGTATATTACAAATCTAAGATGGAAGAAATACAGCGTTAGATGCTTTTGATTAAGTCTTTTTTGAATCTTTGAAAGTACTTTTTTTTTATACTAAGTCTGAAATTTTTATTTTAACTTTTTAAATGGACATATGAGATGAGAAAAAAATGATTTCAATTTATAAGTACTTTAACAATTGTTACAAAATATATTAACAATAATAATTTGCACATTTTCTTTCATCATTTTTCATCTCATATCTTATTTTCAAATTAAAATTATATATAGAACTCTAATTTGGTTCAATATTACAAATATATACATAAGAAAATTGGTCATGCATGGAATCTTACAGATATATTCCATTCCACGAGAAAGATCGATTTGTTGGGCAAATACATATGCATGCATGCATGGAGCAACGAGATCAGTAGTGAGAGATGATGACCCGCCGCTGAGTCACGAGAGAAATGAACATGAACCTCCCCCCGCCGGCTAATTCAAGACTTGGTTACAATAGCCACCTGTCCCTCTTCGGGGTCCACCACACCTCCTCCTTTCGGTTGCCGTTCACGAGGGTCCCATAACCATAACAAAACCCAAGCCCCCCTCCCTCTTGATCCTCCTCACAATCACATGTACCATGAACATTAACACGAGTGAGAGATTGTTGTCACTGTGCCAATGTATAAGCGACTGTATTTTTTTCTGCATGAAATGAGGCGTAAAGCATCCCTGTGTCCTCCTCACCTTTACCTTTTCTTTTTTATTGTAATGGATATATAGATGGACAAAAACCAAAGAGTCTCTAGGGTTTGTCTTTCTTGGATTTTGTTTGTTTTGGCTTATTATTAAAAAATTTTATATCTTTAATATAAATAAAAAGTGAATATGTAAATGTCTGTAAGGTTATCACTTGTTAGTGGGAGGGCAGAAAAAAAGAAAAAGAAAAAGAAAGAAAGATTTGGGACAAAAGTTCTACCTCTATGTGGGAAGTGGCCCCCATCAACCATACTCCTCTATCTTTGTTCCACAATGGGAACATTCACCCATTGTTTTCAGATTTAGCTTTATGTGTATATATTTATGTATGTTTTCTTGTTTGCTTCAAATTTCAGATTGTGATAGTCCTCCCAACTTATTTTATTAGTTCCCACCAAAGCTATACATGTCAAATTAGACTTTCAATTGACTATAACCCATGCATGTCTCTCTCCAATCAATCATTTTTTGTGCGCTATTTGTTGTCCTAAGGCTTGTTTTTGTCATTGACAACTACTTTTTATTGATTTTATTCTCATTGAATCTCTGCTCTTTGATTTATGGGCACTTCTTCAATATTATATATTATTTAATTTTGTAGGAAATGGGTGTGGAGAGGATGGCATCCTGTCACCTCTCCCTCTCTTCATTCTTTTTATTTTTATATTTTTATTTTACTTTTTGTCAATTTTTTTTTTAATTTTTTACTTATTTTTTATTTTATTTTTTTATTAGATAATTTTAAAAAATAGCGAAAGTAATGATGATAAAATAATTTGTATTTAAATAATTTTGATTCACAATAATTCAACATAAGTGCTATTTTTTAAAAAATAAAAATTGAATCAATTTTTTTTTTAAAATTGAGATCCAATTAAAGATAGATTTAAGATGTTCTATTACATCTCGAGTATTTATATAACATGTCTCTTCTTTTGTTTTCATTTTTTTTGTTAAAGTTTTTGATTTTTTAGATTTTTTTTTTTTAAATTAGGATCTAGTTAGAGACAGATTTAAGATATTTCATTTCATCTCAAGTATTCATATAATATGTCTCTTTTTTTGTTTTCTTTTTTTTGTTCAAGTTTTTGGTATTTTAGATTTTTTTTAAAATTTTAAATTTTGCTTTTTATTACATAAATTTTATAATAAAAAATTAATTAAGATAAAAATAACAAAATAACCCATATTCAATATATTTCAATTTGTTTTATAATAAAAATAACAAAATAACATGTATTCAATAGATTTCAATTTGTTTCGATCTAATAGGTACACTTTCCTTTAATTTGAGATAATTAGTTGGATTTTTTTTTAAATCGACTTTAGATCAAAACAAGATTTGAGTATTATACCTCGACATTGGTATATATAAAAATATATTTTGTTATTATTTAATTCTATATTTATATATGTATTATTAAAAAATATTATTTAATACTTTGATTTAATAAATTCATATGTGATCCATTTGATTTTTTTTTTTATCTTTTTTTATTTTTAAATTTTTATTTATTAGATAAATTTTGTAAAGAAAAAAAAACCAATCAATGTGGGGATGAAAAATAACCTATATCGATAGATTTCGATTCACTATGATCCAATTGATACAATTTTTTTAAATAAAAATTGAGTTAAATTTTATCTCTATAAATAATTTGAGTCAAGTTGAGATCGTGTTTAAAATACTTTACCCCAACCCTTCTTAGAATATATAAAAAAGAATATATTTTATTACTTATTTAATTTACATTTATATATATATGTATTGTATTAATAAAGATATTATTTAATATTTTAATTTAATAAAAAATTATATTTGCATAATTAAATTATAATTTATATTAAAAAATTAAATGTATTTATATTTGTTTATATTTGACAATTCATTAAGATTTAATACAAAAATTTTACTTCTCTCATATTTAAAATATAATTTTAAAAAATAAAAATTATCTCGTAACCAAGCTCGAGTCTAATTCTAGTAGATAAATAAAGTTGGAAGAGTAAAATATATCCATTTCAGGGTGAGAGCTACTGAACTTGAAATTGGTCAAGTAAACAGTGAACATATTAAGCTGCATGCTCATCTGTCTTTGGATTCGGAAGCCAAAGCTATTCGAGGTGTTCACATCTTGAAAAAAAAATAAAAAAATAAAAAAAGAAGAGTTTCTTGTGCCCTTTTTTCCCTACCGATGACTTGGAAAGGAGCAGATCGCTACTGTTTGAGGCATGCAAACAAAGATTAGGAGTATAAGCTTTTGGATTTGGGGGCAATTTTTTAAGTTTGTTTTCTGTTCTTTCGTGAAGAACTGAAGATTCGATAGTCATACTAGAAGTTGTTTCTTTGAAGCTTTTTGCAGTGAGAATGAGCTTTCTTTTGTTTTGTTTTTTATTTTGTCATTTTCCCAATGAAAAAAAGAACAAAATAAATTCATTCTCTCACCATTTAAATCCTAATTTTTTAAAAAAATAGAACCCTAATTAATAATGCAAAATTAAACCCAATTATATTTGCAAATGATAACATGATTTCAGACAACATGGTAGGGCGGGCAATTAATGTAACCCTAATGGAAATTCCCATGATTTATATATGTTCATGCTATGCATCGCTTTTAACATCATTAATTGATAATGAACCCTCATTCCACCCGCTGATGATTCCGACATAAATGGGGAACAGATTTTAAGCAGAAAATGTGAAGTTCGTAAATTGAGGGAGGACTAAAATCTCAGATATAGCACCGTTGGATTTTAATTTTACTTGTACAAACTGCAGAAGAAATGACATCTTTTAGAGCTGTAAAGCTCACTTTTCCTGCTAAAATCATGAAGATAAATTGATTTGGAAACAGTGCAAACAATTGAATAATGCAAAGAAGATAAACATGGGCACCAATGGATTCCACAAATTTCGCCAAACCCATTCATTATATCAAATTATGTTGTCTTATTATAAGACTAAAATCATTATTGTCCATAATTACAGAAACCATTTTCACAGGTAAAGTCATATATTCTCCTTCTGATATAGTCCTGCTTGGAACATTTTTCTTTTTTCTTCCCAATATATCTTCTTTTTTCGTGGAGAATAAGCTGTAAAGGAAAACCCTCAGGGCCAAATACATGTCTGACTGTAGATAAAAGAGAGAAAGGGAAGCTCCATCATTACCAAAGAATTATGAGCGGCAAAAGGACAATCTAATTGAGTCCATTGCCCCACAAAAAACATACAGCACATACAAATCAGAGGCTTTTTATTTTCCCAATTAAAAAAATGGGTAGAAAATGAACGATAGTCCCACTTTAAAGAAAAAAAAAAAAAAGCCTCCAATTTGGACCCCAACATGTCTCTCCCAAAAACCCCATTTCACATTTTATTCCCCCATTGTAATGAGGTAAGTGTTTCATTTTGAAATCATTTGTAGAAATCATAATTGTTTTATCTTAATCATACAAGGCAAAAAAAAAAAGTGATCGGTGCATGCGTGTGACAATAAAAAGCGGATGCACCCAACTTCCCATTTTTCTTGTTACATGCCATTCTCAATTACTTTTTCCTCTCATCAAGGCAAAAGATATGCTATGCCTAGCTAATAGCTATTTCCCTGATCCCCTTTTGATCAAATTTCTTATTTTTCTGGTTAAAAGCTTCTAATCAAACCATAGTTGGCAGAAAAAATGAGGAATTCAAGTTTTGTAAATAATAATGTTACAATTTCTTGTAAAAAAGTTAGAGTTTTGTGAAAAATATTTTGAGAGAAATTTTGAATTGAAAAATTATATTTTTAAATTAGTCTG
The DNA here is from genome assembly GCF_047325235.1 of Durio zibethinus. NCBI lineage: Eukaryota > Viridiplantae > Streptophyta > Magnoliopsida > Malvales > Malvaceae > Durio > Durio zibethinus. The sequence continues at coordinate 8,648,371 of NC_143162.1, read as the reverse complement.
AAAAAAATTAAATACAAACAAAATAAGAAAATATCTTTAATGGATTACCAACAAAAAATTATGGTAAAAAAACTTCTTTACCCTAGTCTAAAATCTCAATGGTTTATCTGGTACCTAAAGGCCTCTGGGTAGAGCCTGACTTGGAAATGATTAGTCTAATTTTTAGCAATTAGGTTAGACATGAACAAGGTGAATCATAATGGTAAGGGAGTTCAAACCACTGAAATTCCACGTGGAAATGGACATGGCTACTCATTAGCTTAAAAAATAAAAAACTACTAGTATGTAATTATACATGTAGAGTGAAGGAATCCCAAGAAAGAATTGGGAGTTTAGCATGATAGTAAAGCAAAGAAAAAAGCATGGAATTGCAGCAGACAGGCATTCAAGACTCGAAATACAGGATAGTTTCTAGGAAAAACCTTCTTTGCTTTGACGTGGTTAACATAAGGGTTAAGAGAGCTACACTAGCAATTGACATTCTTTGAAATTTACAATAAAATAAAGAGCTTTTCACCCTTATTTTTTATTTTATATATATGATTACTGCATGAAAATCATCAGTAGAAAATGTTTTTTCAAAGGTGGAAGAGGTAGGGAAAAGGCAAAGATGAGTGTTTGCTTTTCTTTCCCCACCCTCTTTTTCTTTTTAATGTTAAAGTTGAGGGAGGCCAGTGAGAATTATGCTTGGAAAGGATGTGTGCGTTCCTGCAAGAAAGATCCAAAAATTTTTTCCCTCTCTTTCTGCGAAATTTTGCTTTAAGCAATGGAGCCCAGCCTGTTGGTTTCAGTGCTACAAAGATCAGACTTGCTCCTTTCTCTCATCTTACTAGTTTGTGGAAACTTTTAGGGCCTCTGAGGGAAAATAAAAGGGCCATGTTTTGCATGTTTTTGTGTTACTTTTTAATCACCAACATCTTGGGCTCTAAACCCAGGTTCTCTGTCCAAGTTCTAGTGGAGCAAGAAATTTGCATAGATTATTTGCAAAATATAAATAAATAAACGAAGAAAAGGATTCTCTTTCTTTATCAATCAAAATTTAATCTTTTGTACAGTGGTGGATCCATTCTTTGGAGTAAAGATGTTATGGACACTTTTAAAAATTAAAAACTAAAAAAATTTAAAAGGAAATTTTCTCATAAATACTTTTAAAATTTTTTCATGAATATCTCAGAATTAAAAAAAAAAAAAAATCTCTTAAACATCTCAAAATTTTTCTATAGATGCTATTTTTATTTATAAAATTAATAAATCTGTCGATTTTTTTATATATATATTATAAACAAACAGTTAAAAAAACTTCTAAAGCCACCGTTGTTTTGTGAAAAAAAAAATTTAGAAAATAAAATTTTAGAGGTATAAAAATTAAACGAATCCAAGATGTCTTCGTATTATAACGTGGTATATTATTTAAAGCAAGAAAATTGCACGGATTATTACAAAAAAATTCACTATACATGTTAGTCATACGTCATTTAAACGCGTTAAACAGTGGCGAGATTCTGTTTTAGTATTTCAACAAACTTTTTTGAGAGGCTCTCAGCCAGTGTTCCTAACAAGGGTTCGAATGTTGAGCCTTCGACACTATTTCTGGATGAACTTATGTTGCTAGTATTATTATTTTGTACCAATTCAGCTACGGCATTGACTTTTTCAGCAATCTTTGGGAGTAGTTCAGTTGCTTCATCGTATAACTGAGCTCCAGATCCACTTGAAAACTCTTCAATAGGGAATTCTGTGCCTAATTTTGCAAATAACTGGAAAACATCCTCGGCAGCAGCATCCAGGCTGAGTAATGCTTCCCTACATGCAGTGATTTTCTCCCGTACTGCTTCACTTTCTCCATCAGCATATGGCTTTTGATCAGCCATGGTTTCTTCAATGGTTGATGAATCCTCTTTATCCTTTCCATCTCGAGGAGAACTTGGGGTAAGCAGGCATTCTGTTGAGTTTAGGTCCTGTGAGAAGTGAGAACAGTACCAAAGAAAACGTGAAAAAAGTCAGGTAGTCCTTAGATCATTACAAACTCTATCTTCACTTTACTCAAAATAACCCTTCAATACATTAACTAAAGGGAATGAAAAAAACTATATCGTTCAAACACAGCAGTGATAAATAAACCTGATTGATAGAGCCTACCACTTGCTGTTCCTGGAACACAGGATCCTCCAAAGTGACATTGATGGCAGATTCTTTCTCCAGGTTTAACACAACTATGTTTTGCATAGACGTATCAAAAAGTCTTTTACTGCCCACAAAATGATCCCGCCGTACAAAATATTGAGAAGAGTATCTTCTTCTAGTAGATGATTGCCTTTTCTCTACCTGTAAATGGATGGTAGTAATAAATTTTTGGTGAAAACTAAAAATTTTGAGAGATTTGACATCAATGAAATGATTTATATCGTTTGTTAATGAAAAAGGCAAAATATCCAAGGAGAGTTGAAATGCTAAAATTTACTTCAGTTTCCACGCTGCAGCTTATAGAGCCTAAGGCAGAAAAGTATAGCCAGTATAGCCTTACCCTTGGCATAAAATCGTAAAACACCAGAATAATTCAGTTTCCCAGACCCACCCAGTGTTCTAGCGCCCTTTTCACCAAAAATTGTGAATGAAAAACCATTTGAGATTTTAAGTTGATCTAAAATATAACAAACAGGAAAACTAACCTTGAGTATTGCAGACAGGTTGCCAAAATGCTCCTTGAACAGATCACTGTCCTCAGACTTCATATGGAAGGCATTAACATCCATAGCGTCTTGCTCTGTTTTTTCAGAATGCAACACATCAGAAACTACCTCGTGGTAAACTTTTCTACCCTCCGTGCCAAGAATACTATTCTGATCCTTGCTCAGCAAATCAAAACTACTAAGACAAGTATGTTCACCCCTATTACCTAAAGAATGTTCACTCTCACTTGGTATGTCAGCTAGGCCTTGCACTGCAAAAGATACACCGTAAAGGTCAATAATAATCCATCTAAGGCTAAAATTAGCTTAGTTAATTAGTCCATATATATTATTTGGATTAATCAATTTTCCTTCTTGACATTGGACTTTCACTCAGAGTATCAAGCCCCTTAATCATTGCTATTTGATATCTTCAGTTGCATCCTGAATTTCATTGGAATCTTAATTTCCAATATAATGAGTTACAAGAAACTGGCCTTAAGCAATTGTAACCATTTTCTTCAATCATGTTGCCATTACAGTAAAGCATTAAAAGAAATCTGATTTCAGGACAAAATTTGGGCATACCCAACTTTGGTGATGACACTGCCATCTTTACATCTTTCAGATTTTGAACCTCTGGGGAATTCAGAAGATCCAGACGTACATTATAGATAGTGAACCAATGATCTTCTGTGGCAGAGCGGCTGAAATGATGATAAAGGAGCGTGAGGCTTGAGGTAGGAAACCAATAATGTGTGCTAGCATAACATATATAAAGAAGAAGAAAGAAGAAGAGATGAAATAAACCTCACCTTACAAGCTCTTCTGGTGATGCAGAACTTCTGCTTTTACTAAAATTGGAAGAACTTTTGCATAGGCGACTGAGGCACGAGTTGCTGCCTCCTGAACAATGACCAGATGGAGTTTGATATTCGTGGCACAATGAATCATGACTCCCACCATTGCTAATCAAAGGTGACGAAGTTTTTGGTTCTACTTGCTTTTCCTTGGAGGCATCAACAAGAAAGATAAATCATGATCAATGAAATAAAGAACATTTCAGCAGTGGAAACTAACTTTTTTGCTATAAGAGATGGTGAAATTCTCTGGTGTGCCAATCCCCATGGTTCAAAAACACAAAGTAATATGGCGGCCATTTTTTATGATAAGTGTTGATTGGAAATCTCTACGACACTGAAACCATATATTTTATTATCCAAATTATCCCTAAATCCTGATGGAAGTTTGCATTACTCCAAAAATCTTATAGGTTTCATTTAGTACGAGGCCACGTCAAAAACAAAAGTGGAGAGAATGTTACTATGTTATTAATCCTATAAATGACAGGTCAAGGAACCACTTCTTTTTTTTTTTTTCTTTTCTTTGTTTTTCACCTTAGAATTATGAAGGGCAAAACATGTCACAGTCTACCGTCAAAAATACCTGGGGTGAAGTGAACTCAAGATTTCTCTGGACAAAATCAGAGCTTGTTACTTTGTCTTGCGCCCATTTTGGAAGTCTAGAAATGCTTAATTTAAATGCATAGGTCTCTTGAGAATTCCATCCATGATAAGTAGCTCTTTGTTTGAGTTGACTGGAGCTCTCAGCTGGCAACGAATCTTTGGAATCAATTCTACATGGCTGGTCTACCTCTCCACAGATCTCTCCACAAATTATTGCTTGACTAAAAGCCACCGGCAGCGCTGGGGTAATTGGAGACAACGAAACAGAATTTTCCTTAACTTTCTGTAACATCCTGGAAGCCAAGCGAGAAGGAAGTTGCCACACAAATATACAACCATCACCGCCTACCTGAGTGCATCATAAAATTCAGATGAATTGAGTGAACGAAGATAAATATAGTTTGCATTGAATTAGTTCAAATTCCATCACAGAGATGATACATGATGTCAAATGTGATAATTAAGCTTGAGAGAAACTCACAGAAACTATATGCTTGCAATTTGGTAAAAAAATTACACCCGTCACAACTTCTCCATGTCCTGCAGCTTGAGCAATCATCTCTCCGCTCATAAAATCATACACGCATATAGACTTGTTTGAAAATGAACATATGATGTAGCTGCAGCTAGGGTCCATTGTAACCTGACAAACATATTTAAGTTTCAGTGGTAGAAACATTGATGGTGCACATCCTACACTCAGAAGTCATAACTCACCTTTATTGGGTCACCAAAGTCTTTATTTAGCTTGAATGATCTAGTAAGCTTTCCACTAACAATGTCAAATATGTTTATCTTCTTATCCTACAAATAAACAATAACCAGATAATAAAAAAGAATTGGGATTTCAAACATGAGGTATCTGCCAATTATGTCAAACAGACAGTCAACTAAAGGTTGTTTTTAATGTGAAGCATTTACCATATGATGGATATGTGGGGGCTGATTGCACAAAAATCATTTGAGGCAGCCTTTGAAGCCGTCATTGGAATAATGGTAATTACTCCCTACTTAATAATAAGATTCTAACTTACCTGCCCAACAGTGACGACAACCTCCATCAGTGGATCTACAGACATATCATAGACAGTTCCATGAGATGCCATTTGATGGTGACGACGTGAAATCTTACATCTGCTATCAGTTAAACTGACATCACGGAACACAAGGGACCTGTGGGGAATAAAGAATAACATTAACTAGGGCCATATCGACATCAACAATGAGTAATCATTTGATAAAAATAAAAATTACAAGATACAAATACTAAATGTATATCAAAATCGTTTGTTTGTTTAAAGTAATTTAAAAAATTAAAGCCATTTCAAATGCCATAAACAAAATTAAACTACGTAGAGTACAACCTAAATAACAGTGATTTTGTCTCATTTCCTCATTTTCTCAGGGAGCTTCCTAATCAATATTTCCTTTTTCAGGTCTCATTTTTATGCATAAAGCAACATACCTATCAGCACTGCAACTCAGAACCTTACATCCATTGCAAGCAAGTTTGACAGCAGTCACAGCAGCTGAGTGGTCATCTATACTTTCAATGAGATCAAAATTCCTGACATAAAGGGCATTAAAGCAAATAACTTACAGATCCAATAAGCTCAAATAAACTTCAAAAAGAGAAAAAAAGAAGTTAAAGTACTCAATGAAAACCTTTTAACATCGTAAAGATGGATTATTCGATCCCGTCCCCCAGAAGCAAGCAAGTAATGATTTTCTGTGTCTCCCACAGAATCTACACCCTTTGTCCTCGACAAGCTAAAACTCAATGAGAGAATCTCTGCATCATGAGAATCCTGTCACATTAAACAATATAATTTATTGTTTGATGGACAGAATTTAGGGGACTGGTGGCAAACATAGTTATTATATTCAGCATTTAATTTTTTTAAAAACAAAGATCATAATGGATTATAATGGCCCCTAAATTTACCTTAATGCATGTATAATCAAAATTGTGAAGATCATAGATATGAAGGTTTCCCTCACAATCACCAACAGCCATGTACTTTCCATCTGAACTAACTGCCATTGAGCGGAAACCTTGATTTCCCAAAGTCGTATCTGCAGTGGCAATTTCAAAACTTCCTGCACTTACTGCTCAAAAAGCCCAGCAGTTGCAGGGGAAATACAATGAAAAATTAACTTAAACACATTTCACAGCTAGAAACATGAAAAATAAACTAACTATAAATAAAAAGTTCATAATAACTCCCAAAACTTTCAAGGTGCTCGGAATGAAAATTAAAACATCTGAACATTTTAAATGTTTTCAAGTAATGCTAGGACCTCTTATAAATGTTCCTTTACCTATATTCATAGTCCCCACTGATTCAGTGATCAAAGAATTATTGTCAAAAGTATCCCTTAATAAATCAGGTTGCAGGACAAGATCCCATAACCTAATTGTGCCATCAGCTGAACATGTTGCAAAGGAGACTCCTCCAGAACATCCCTTAGCCGAGCACATAAGAGATGAATCGTGCATGTTTTCACAACAGAGATTTTTGATATCCCATATACAAGCAGAGTGAGAAATAAGAACAAAGGACCTGGTAGCCTGCGAGGATGCCAATAAAAGTTAGCGTAATCAAGTTCTAATCTATTAATAAGCTCAAAAAACCAACTTAAGGAGAAGAATTTAGTTTGTGACTAGTCAGTATCTTATAGAAACAGGTACAGAATTAAGCTTTCTTCCTCAAACAAATAAAAAAAGGACACTATTATCATTAATGAAACAATCACCTCATTCTCTTCATAGAAATCCCATATATGGAGACTATGATCTCCATAGACAACGACTGCAAAGGAGAAAAATTGAAAGTTGACTATTATGAGTTACAAGCAGGATGAAATATCAAGAGTCAAGAAAACTGAGCTATAAGCTCACCAAGCTTTTCTGAGATGAACTGACAAGCAATTGCATCAGGAAGAGTAGGAGCTGATTGAAAATTTTTTTCACTGGCTTTAGGGCCAAAAAGATCAATTTCTCCATGGCATGTTTTGGCCTTAGAATACAGTAGACTTCCCACATATCTGAGATCCTCAACATTAAAGAGTTGTACTAGTCCATTACTGCATGCACAAGCAATTAACTTGCTGGATGCAGATAGTGCAAATCCTTTTTCAACCTGAAAGTTAATTTTTGAATGCATCAAACATGATCTCAATTGCAATAACTGATATATATTCCATGCAGTTTTAGACGGCCAAGGCCACATGTTACTAACTGCTTTCATCAGCCTGATTCTCCAAGTACAAGTTATAAACATCTTGTCTAAATTACATTCTGTCATTTAGAAGCCTCAGTTACAGGAACTTTCCAGCTGTGTTAACAAGCAACAATCAACTATTACAAAACGCAATCCTCACTTACCAAAGTATCCAAGCATACAGTACAAATAAAATCCTCATCATATCCAAAAATTTGAGACTGTGGAAAATGATCATTATGCCTGAATTTTATGAATGACAATGGCTCCAACATGGGCCTTTCTGAATCCTTCTTGACGGCCTACTTAGTATGTTGGACCACAAAAAAAATTCCCAGATTCCTCGGGGTTCTGGTTCACTTGTATCAACGATAAACAACATAGGATTGGAAGTCAAACATACCTTTAAATCAACCGAATTTCTTAAAGACATCCTAGAATCTATGAGGCATACAACTCCTGTAAGTAAAAGCAAGGGGATCAAACTTATTGACTATGCTTTAGAAATTCTAATAATTTTAACTCTTAAATAAACTATAAAGCAACAATCAACCTGCATCAGTCAGCGCGAATATAGGAAAAAGCTCATCAACCTGATCAGAGCTCACAACGCTACCATCAGTCTTGATGGTGGACGTGACCGATACAAACGAACTCCCTTTCTGAGGACCAAGATTAATAGGCTTCGCATGAATAGACAGTGACATTATCCCTTTGCTCATACGAGTCCTTGGAGATGCTCCAACAGCCCAGAATTTCAGGTGCTTCTTTCCAGCAGTAATAATGTATTTTGCATCTGAAGAGAAAGTGACGGACGTAACAGCAGAACAAGATGAAGTTGCTTTGAGCTTTGTAACCAAAATCCCACTCCGCCAATCCCAAAGGTAAATGTATCCTCCAACAGACACCAGATGTTCCCCTAAAAAACAATTAAAATGGTTGAAGGCAGGTTACGTAAACATAACCATGAGATAGATTTCTCAATCCATTGATAGTAACTAACCATTGGGTGAGAAAGCAATGCACTCAACTCCATACAGATGACCTTTCAGTTCAGATATGAAGGCACGAGTCACACAGTCCCATACTAACACTGAAGGTTGATGCCCTGACTGCAAAACCACATTAGATTCGTATACATAACAAAAGAGAAGCTTAAGTAAAATACATAATTAAGCATAGAAAAATAGTAAAATTATGAATTATTACAATTAAAGAATTTTCGCTTGAAAAGTAAAATGTACTACTAACTCAATATATACTTCTAAAATAGAATCAATGAGCAGATTAAACAAAAAATTATTCCATTCAAAGCGTTTTGGCACCTCTCCCGCAGCTACCAAGCGGCCATCACGAGAGACGGCGACACAGCTCAAAGGTTTAGGCATTCGATGAGCGACCATGAGATGCGATTGAGTTCCAGACTCCGCATCGTAGACCACCGCAACGCAACCGGCCACGTAAACGCAGGTCGAGGTTAAGACGCTGGAAGCTAATCCGTTAGCATTCTTCGTTGTTAATCCAATAACCTCTTTCAAAACCAGCTGCGATAAAAAAAAAATCAAAATCTGATTAGATTTGTACATTATTCAATTTCTTTTGTTACCATCAATTAGGGATCGATTAGAAATTTAAGCGCTAGGTACCTTTGATGATGCTGGATCTGATCTCTTGAGCTTTCGATTTGTTTTCATATTTGATTGGAAAAGAAAAACGAAGGGGAAAAATACTTTCTTTTTTTTATGAATTTTCAAGTGGTCTTGTTTCTGGTTTTTCGAATGAGAGAGGGAGGGGATGAGGGGCGGGAAATCGGTAAAATTAAAGATTGGAAACAATATGCGTTATGAAACTCAAACACGTGTGAGCTGGTTTCAGCCGCTGAAGTTGATGTTTCCGCTTTTCTGATTGATTGTCATTTATTAAGATAGATCGACTGTTTAACTGAGTTTTTTTTGTGCGGATTTTACTCCAAATAATTTTTGAAAAATATTTAATTTTTTAAATTTAAAGAGATTTTTTATTATTATTTTGATAAGTTAATAAAAAATATTTTTTTTATTTTTTGAAAATTTTTTTAAATAATATTAATATATTATTAAAATATTAAAATTATTTATTATTAAACTATATTAAAATTATTTATTATTAAAATTATTATTATTAAAAAATAATTATAGTATAATAATAATTTTTAGTATTAAAATGTTATGTTAATATAAAATATTTAAAATAAAACTATTTATTATTTTTTATATTATTTATTAATATATTCTATTAATAATATATTATTTTATTAATATAACATTATTTATAAGTAAAATTATGTTAAAAAATATTGGTAAATAATTTTATTCATAAATAATTTTTTTGTAAAAAAAGTCTTTTCCTTTTTAATTCTTTAAGATAATTTTTAAAAAAATAATTTTATTTTTTATTGATTAATAAATTATTTTTTGTTGATTAACTAATTTTTTATCAAATAAATATTTAAAAATATAAAAAAATAATTTTTAACATGTTAATGTAGTATTATCTCATATTTAATAAATTTTTAACATTTATAGTCTTATATTCAAGTTGATTTTTTTATTTACTGTTAATTAATTTTAAGTTAAATATTTAACGTGATATTAAAGTTAATATTTTTTTTTATTATCTTTTATTAATTTATCACGTGAAATTTTTTTTTTATTTTCATCTAAATATAATAAAAATTTATTAATATAATATTATTTCATATCTAATAAATTTTAATAATTTTAATTTTATATTTAAATTAAATTTTTTTATTTATTATCAATTAATTTTAAATTAAATAAGTAACAGTAACAAACGAACCTTTGTTTCATGCTCTATCTATCTAGGATAAATTTAACTGAGTCTGAAATAAGTTTTACCATATAACAGATTACAACCACATCTGTAAAAAAGAGGATAAATTTTGAGACCGTCAAATCCCAGTAACCTGCAAACAATGGGTGGCGATTGGAGAAATTGAGGTAAGTAAGCAAAATCAGGTGTCAGCACAAGGGAACATAAACTTTTAGTGACCAAAGTACCCTTAATTGAGTGGTGTTTATATATTCACAAGGAGATCGATCATCTCTAATCGTCTCTGTCTTTCCCCAACAACAATTTTTTCTTTTATTCCTTCTCTTTAATGCAGAGAAGGCAAAATCTGCAGCAATATAATACATGATTTTATAATATAAAGTTTCATTTTAATGGCAATCCTAACTGATCATTTCAAGCTTTTTGTCTTGTTTATTTCTCTCCATCAATGGCTACTACATCATTAGTACTTTATTCTTCTTCTTCCACTAAGTCTTGTTTTTTAAGCAGTTTTCCATCAAGCTTGATTGAATCGAGGATGACCAACCTCAGGTTTCAGCGTAAAGGAGTAGTTGGAAAGCAGGTCAAATGAGAGAGCTTAGGATTGTCATCAAAAAGAAGAGAGTGTGGTACAAAGAAGGAGAGATGAGGGGTGGTGATCAGGTGTACGGCGGAGGGGATAGAAAGAAGGATATTGATCGGGGAAAACACCGTGTGGGTGCCAGAGAGGTTGAAGGTGGTGGCTTTAATGGCTTGTGTAATGTGTTTATGTAATGCTGATATAGTTGTTATGTCAGTTGCCGTTGTTCCACTTTGGTCAAGTTTTTTTCTTGGCATTGTTCAGGTAATCCAAAATCATCATCTCTTTTTTCCTTTTTGCGCTTTTCTTTGAATCCCCCCATAAGAAAATCATTAACTCATTCTCCCTTGGCTACTGTTATGTTATGTGATTGTTTGGACTTAGGACTAGAAGAATGGGCCTTGGCTACCTGAAACGAAGGTACCCTACTTCATGTAGACATTGGGTTGTTTGGTTTGAACTTTGAACCAAACGTACAAATTGGTAGGTGGGGGAACAAGTAGTTTGGCAGTTAAGGTTTTATTAGTTCCAAAATTTTATCATAAGAAGAATGAGTCAGGTAGATTATACAGCACATATAGAGGTTGGTTAATACTTAATACTATATCCAATTAGAGAATGGCATACAAAAAAAAATAGTTTTTTGATTCGAAATGATTCAATATATTCAATCAAATAGATATGCAAAAAAATATGACTCATTTTAGATGGTGTTATCTTGTTTTCTTCATTGGTTATGCTGATGAATATGCTTAATTAGTCGAAGTCCTCCTTTATTTGGGATACAGATTTTCCTCTGTGATTTGAGGAGCCTTGTGGACAAACATGGAGGCAAAAGAGTTTTGGCATGGGGTGTGGCCTTGCGGTCTTAGGCTACACTTCTCACTCCCTGGCTTGCCAACCACTCTACCACTGCTCTCTTGGCCATTTGAGCCTTCTTTGGTTTGGCTGAAGGTGTTGCTTTACCCTCTATGAGCACCCTCTCATAAAGGTAATGACTCCTTAGTTCTCATTAAGGCAAGCATTTTATAGCACACACCTTGCGTGTAAATAATTTAATATGTTAAATGTCAAAATTATAAGTATTTTCATCACAGTTTAAAGAATAGATATATAGTTATTATTTTCTCTGTCATTTTTAGGTGGTTTCTAGGGCATGAAAGAGCAAGTGCAGTTGGAATTTCCATGGCCGGATTTCATCTTGGAAATGTTATGGGCTTAATTCTGACACCAATCATGCTATCATCCATTGGAATTTCTAGTACTTTTATGCTCCTTTCATCTCTTGGGTTGCTATAGTTATCATCATGGGTATATAAAGTTACCAGTGATTCGAGAGGAAGTCCTTTTATCAGCAAATCTGAGCCACGATTAATTCAAGTCGAGAAAGTTGATCCTCCAGTAAATACTGGAGAGCTTCCACCTATACGCATCCTTTTGTCAAAGTTACCGACATGGGCAATCATATTTGCTGATGTAACTAACTAACAATTGGGTGAGTTTTTTCATCATATTTAGAACTTCTCAGTGGCTTCATTTTTATGAGATGTGACATTTAAGGCATGTTTTTTTTATTTCAGGGATACTTTGTTCTTCTCTCATAGATGCCTATTTATTTCAAGACTGTAAGGAGCTCTCTCATTAATTAATCCTCTATTTATTGTCTATTTTAGTTATCAAATGCTTTAAACCTTAAACATTGTATATTTAAGGCTCGTGAAAAAGTTGTTGGCACACTCATGGACTCATAACTTCGTAGAGATTACATAATGATTGCAGATCCTCGTGGATTGGTAAATGCATAAGTGCTTGTGTGCACGCACAATTTTTGTTAAGCTTATACATGGATCTATCCTGCAACTTTTGTTTAACTTTTCCTAAATTTAACTGCATTGTTCAAACATCTGGAGACTTACGTTCTTACTTTTCTTGGTATGTAGTAGGACGAGTACTTTCATGTTCCTTAGTATAATAAAATTTTCCTATTTGAGGAGTGTGTTGAGATTTTTTTAAGCAAAAACGAATTTCACAATGTGATCAACACGAAATAAATTGTATACAAGAGATAATATTTAATGTAATTCAGTCTAATTGCTTATATCTATGGATGAAAGAGAAAATTCATTATAAATATAGAGAAAATAGTCCTAGTTTTTATACTTCCTAATGTATAACTTATGAAATATCTTTTATCTCATGTCACCGGTGTTTTCTCAAACAAATTTTTTTTCACATCTTTGCAAACCTATCTTTCATATAGAAATCTCATAACTCTTTCTCATAATTCTAAAAGTTAATACTTATTTTATATTTATAGAGCTTCATTACTTGATCACCAGAAATTTCTATTTACTAAGAACTCTTATCTATTAAGAATATTTATTCTTAATTATCAAGTAATTATTTAATTAATAGAATTTTACTGGAATTCAAATTGATTTTCAACTAGAATTTAAGAAAATATCTAACAAAATGTTATTGGGAGATTTATCACATTTACAGCTACAACACTACATATATACATGTTGGACACCACTTGAGTCCAAAAACTTAAGCTATTTGATTCTTTATGTATATATAAGACATCTCATTTTTTTGGACACCACTTGAGGCCAAAAGCTTAAGCTATTTGATTTTTTATGTATATATAGGACATTTCATTTTTTTGGACACCACTTGAGTCTAAAAACTTAAGCTATTTAATTCTTTATGTATATATAGGACATCTCATTTTCTTTCTCTTAATGATATGAGATTCTTTACTTACATGTGAATCATCCCAACAATTTCTTCCGTTCACTTATGAATTCTTCTCGGCTCTCTTCAATGAGTAAATCCTATCAATACTTTTTTTTGTGTCAAGTAACCTTACATTTTTAGTGCGCTTTTAGGCTAAGTTCCAACATTCAAACTTGCAACCTAGGTTGACTCAATACATCGGCCCCAACAATTTCCTCCGTTCAGTTATGAGTTCTCATCAAGTCTCATTTTGGCTTTCTCGTGAGAGTAAATCCTATCAATACTTTTTTTGGATCAAGTAACTTCACATCTTTAATGCGCTTTTAAGCTAAATCACAACACAAAACTTTATAGCCTAGGTTGACTCAATACATCGCTTTGCATCCAAATCGAGCCTTTTTGTATTATGATACCAAAGTTCGAGCACATAGAGAGCAGCTAGCCTTTGATTTGCTAACAATCTTTTCCCTAGCAACACTAGTAGTACTTGTATCCGTGACCTTAGGCTATGATATCAGTTGCTGGAAGATTTACCACACTTGGAGTCATGAAAGCATATTAGAGATCTCATACATATATGTTGGACAACATTTGAACTTAAAATCTAAAGCTATTGGATTTTTGTATTCTCTATGTATGTATAAAACATCTCATTTAGATCTCTTAATGATATAAAATTCTTTATTCATTTGTTAATCATCCCAGCAGAATGGAGGTGTTTAATGTGAACTTGAAACAAGCAGCTTGGCTTAGTGCGGTTCCATGGGAGACAATGGCAGCTTCAGATTACATTGCAGGTGTAGTATCAGATTCCTCGATCAAGGCTGGCCACTCTACAACATTAGTTCGAAAGATCATGCTGGAAAATCTTCCGAAGCTATTTAATATCTTACAATAATAAGAGCGCATAGGACACGTACTCTCAAAAGTAACGGATTCATGAATTTAAAAAATTTGGTTTCGATCATTAAATATTAGCCAGAGTAGATAATAATATGGAAGATGTAAGAATTTAAGTACATCATAGAAGAAACAACAATGAAAAGACGGAGAAAGCCACGGTAAAAGACCTTTCGAGGTTGGAACTTGGAAGTTCGGTCCTCGAGACATAAATTTACATTGATTTTTATTTTTTGCTTAACATCTTGCTATTTTAAAAATGGCAGCTCCTGATATGTAATTGTAAATGTAATAGTCTATACGCTTCATTGGCCCTGGGGTGTCACTGCTTTGCCCGAATTTTGCAAAGTCACCTGCAGTTGCAGCTTTATTTATCACAGCAGCCCTGAGCTTGAGTTCCTTTAGCCAAGCTGGTTTTCTTCTTAATATTCAAAAGTTTCATTTTGTCCATTCAATCATGAAATTCAAACAAATCCTAGCCACCCTAAGATAATATCTGCCCATACTTTTCTGAGGATTCACCACCGAACTAATCCTGCTTGGTTTATTTGATCAGGATATTGCACCTCAGTATACAGGATTTGTCCATGGTACGTTTAGTCAATTCTATCAAATAACAAGATGATTTTTATTCATATTTATTGTAATTTTGCAGTTTTCCATCACTAAAAATAAGGATATATTCTTAATGGCAACGGGCATTGGAAATTCAGCAGGGACATTGGCTGCCATAATCAGCACCATCGGAACCGGTTATTTTGTTCAGTGGTTAGGATGTTTTCAAGCATTCCTCACTGTCACAGCTGGCCTCTATTTCATTACAACCATTTTCTGGAACCTGTTTACAACTGGGGAGCGAGTTTTCTGGAATTTCAAAGAACATAATGCAGCATTTAAAAACAGGGTTCACGCTGGGGATGTAATAGGGAACGAAGAGAAGTTCAATTAAGCATTCAAAATTTTGGGGGTAATCTTTTAGGCAATGATTTAGCGACGTACAGTTCATTCTTTGTTTTGCTTCCGGCACAAATGCCTCATTCCCTTCTCATTGTACATTTTTCTTTGCCTTTCCTGATATATCCATCAGAAATCACTGCAAAGCATTCAATTACCATATTAAAGCATGATATAGTACTAATTCATAGTGTAGCATACTTGGCAATGGAATGATCAGAATGACAGAATCATGATATCTCACCCCCAATAAAAAACCAAATTTCAATATCTCTTTTGCGGCTGTTAACAAACAAGTTAGGACCACATGCAGACCACAATTCAAGTCAAAAACTTCAACTTCATCAGAAAATGATGCCATAAATCCATGATGCTGCAGCCATTTGGTGAATTTAAGAGTAAGCTGCAAATTAAAAAGTGTTCTGGTTCAAATTTATATAAATGAATTCACCCCCTCAAAACAAAATTCAATCGAAGCGTCAACCTTTACCCCAACTAAATTTTGTTGCTGTTGTTCTTATCCATCAATGTTTGCCCAACTCTTCTTGCTGCAACATAAATAGTCGTGAACTACAATGATAAAAGGAAAAATACCAAGAACTTACAACTTGCGAGTTGTTCGGTTTCTAACAAATTCCCAGGGACGCACTTTCTCTTTCTTTTCTTTTTAGGTCTTTTTTAATAGGTTTAGTTGGAATTTGTATAGTCCAAAAATAATTATACGATAATTCAGATGTAAAGCTGAAAATGATAACTTGATATATTCATTGAATAGAATAATTATATGTAAATATCTTTCATGTTTTCTTGCATCAAATATATGAAATAACAAGTTGAAAAATGAAGTAAAGTAAAAAATTTATTTAATTTCAATAAATTTATGTAATTATTTTAACCAAAAACTCTACAAGATTCACAAAGAAAAAAATTATGCATAAATTGCTAATAGCTCAAAAAAATAGTATTAAAAAATAAAAACATAAAAGAAATAAATCCAAATTTCTCTCCATCAAATATCTCAGCTGACAAAGCTCTCTTAACTGTTGCATAAGAGAGACCAAACCCACTTTGATTCCTTCACCTTCAGAGACAACAGCTATTCACCCTTTTAAGCTCTCTCTTGCACCACTCTCCTTTCTTGGATTACTTTCTTAACTACATCAATCCTGCAAAGCTCCAGCCTTTTAGGCAGGGAGTGACATGATCCCGGAGTCTAAAACAATCCCATCTTTATAATTTTCCTTGCTTAGGAATCCCAGTCAAACCCTGTTTTTCCAACTACTTCTTAATTTGGTCCCTATTTATGTGATTTTTAAGCAAAACCCACCGCTGAAACCAAACCAAGATTGAATTTTGCTTGGCTAAATTTCTTAAAAGGTTATCAGGTAATTCAAGCGATCAACTTTCTCAATTGCGTTCTCTGTTGTTGTTCTTAAAGAGATGAATTTCAGGAGCTTGGAAGAGTTTTGGGCTTTTTATGTGACTCAGCACTCAAAACCATCTACAAGGCGCTGGCACTTCGCGGGCACACTCTCGAGTATTCTATTATTGATTTATTCTGTGTTGTTTAACTGGTGGTTCTTGCTCTTTGTGCCTATATTTGGTTATGGACTTGAATGGTACAGCCATTTCTTTGTGGAAGGGAATGTTCCTGCCACTTTTGGGCATCCATTTTGGTCCCTTTTATGTGATTTTAGGATGTTTGGATTGATGCTTACTGGGAAAATGGACAGAGAGATCAAGAGACTTGGAAAGAGACCTATCTTGCAGGGCTTCTAAGGCTCTTATGTTTAAGACTTTTGTGTTTAATTCATGATACAATCACTTGTATCGGTTTCTTAGGATGCTGTCATGTCAGCTCTACTTAAACTCTTGTTGATTACATCTTGCTTCTGATAATGTTTAAATACGTTTTTCTTAAATTGATGATGAATAATTGAGTAGAATTCCTTGATGACAGCAATAATTTGACTCTGCTGGATGATTGTCGGTGTAAATACAATTGTGGTCTTTTCTGGGTGATAGGTTGGATATTTTTGGTTAAATTTATCGCGAATCTGCATGGTATTTATGCTGTTAATGTTTGGATGTAAGCTGAGGAATCAGTTTGTTCAGCCACTTGCTTGTGAAAGGCCTCTATTTTAGGTTTGATTCTGCTTTAGGCAAGTAAAAATTTATTGAAGAAACTTTTAGATTGTTGAATTGGAGGATTGATGTTGTCGATAAAGCAATGAAGGACATGAACAAGCTAACACATGATGTAAGGTTCAGCAGTGTTCATCCCAGAATGGGGTAAAATGAATGGTATGGTCTTGCTTTCTGGAAACAATACTAAGTATTCACTTCACAGACTGCTCACACTTCTTTGTTTGCAGCCATGATTAGATGATAACAAACCTCCATCAGCTCAACTTATTTTTAGAAAGCATTTTCTCAGCCATGGTGTTTGGCCAAAAGCTTTCTGACATTTTACTTTCTGACATTCTTCTCTCTGGGAATACAATTTTTAGGCCGTAGGTTATGGGAGAAAAGTGTTGGTCAGTCCCGGAGTTCATATTAATGAGGATTAGCCTTACATTTATGCTGTCAACCAATAGCAGCTCATCATTTGGTAATCTTTAGGACTTCCTGTATAGAAAGCTAACAAAATATGAAAATTCGGTAACATAAATGTAGTTCTTCCAACGTGTATGGTAAACATATTATTTGAGTAGGATTAAACAATCTAATACCAGTAACTGAACACAAGATTCTATCTTAGGGCAGCTCCCGTTTTAATTGTCTGAATTGAAATAGAAGTACAGTTTGTATTTGGTTGAATGTCGTAAGAAACCTTTTGGTACGCAAATCTAAATGATTTTGCAAACAGTTAAGAGCGAAAAGGGGCTTGATATTCGTGCTTTTGAATCACTGAATGTCATAGCATACCTGCAATTGCTATCAGGTAGGCATGAAAATTTCAATGATTGTTATAACTAGTTTGATTTTAGTGCGGAATCCATGCACTACCTACCTAGTTTTAACTTTCAGAATGTGTTTTCTAGGACTAAATTTTAAGATGACATGCGTATTTCATGACAAATAATTCTTCATGCTAGAACTTGACTTGGTCGCGGATGTGAAGTACCAGCAAACGCCAACCACCAGGAGTTTTGACTTTGACGGACTCTCTCCCCTTTCTCTTTCGTTTGGGTGTGCCTGGCTCATGCTTCAGTGAAGATGAAAATACCCATTTAGACATGAATTTCTGCAAGTAAAGAATGATAAAGTTCAATAAGCACACTGTGTGGCATGATTGCTCACTATAGATAAATCTTTTTCCTCACATTGAACCACGCATGGTGTTAAAATGAACTTAACTATTTAGTGTCCAAAAAGAAACTCAAATTCGACTATGTCACAATTTTCGACCTCCTTAATCAAAGACTCAGACGTTAGAAAGGCCAACCTTTTTTGACAACGTAAAATCAATTTAATTTGAACTTGGACTGTCTAATTTTGTAGGATATAATGCTTAAATGCATCTATATCTATGGCCTTGGAATCAAAGTGTGTAAATTGTAGCATGTGTTGAGGTCCAATATGATGCAGTGTCACTAGTCTGTGTTCCGGAAGAATGACGGCAAAGGCATGGCCTCCTGTGGGCGAAGGATGACGAGCACACCAAACATACCAAGCATTGGGATGATGAGAAGCCACTTAAGCAGTTTGTAGTAATACATATGGAATGTGAGGGCGAAGTCATCAGAGAAATAGAGCCCATTCTTGTACACCATCTCCACAACAACAGTCCCTGTAGTCCTTACGCCTACTGTTCAAAGTTTTATCTGATATTTCCCGGACGCTCAAAGATCTGGCTTTGCTTTATCCTTCTTTCTCCTTGATAGTTAGCAGGGACTAACAATGTTGTCTGCATTGTTTCAGAAAAATATCACATAAAAGAAAAAGGAGATGATAAGTTAAACAACTTTAGCCAAAAACCAAAAAAAGAAAAAGAAAAAAGAAAGAAACATTTGAATTGCTTTAGCAATTGTAATTTGAGCATGAAATGGCAGCTTACTGTGACATTGTAAGGTGCTTGAAGCCCTGATGGATATCTATGTTTATCCACAATCTCAATCTCCAGCCAGGAGCTTTTGCCTTCCTCATCACGGAAAGCTCTTGATGAATGTCTAACATATACTCCCTCACGGTTGTACTGGTTTGCAAAATTGTTTCTACCTTGGTTATTTGATCTCCATGCCTGAAATAAATTATAATTAATTAATACTTAAAATTCTTAGCAAATGCACAAGAACTCAGTCATATGTCAGGTTCAGTTCTATCCTGCCTTTAGAGGATGATGTGGGGCAGGGGTTGAGAAGCAAAAGACATTTCTGTTCATAGTTGTAACAATAAGATCTAGATCATCACCACCATCAACATCGTCTGCTAACACCATGCTATACCTGTCAAGAAATGGTCCAAATACAAGATAAAGAAACATGAAAGAGCATTGGGAAAGGTATAGAACCATAAGGTGTAAGAAAAAATAACTTACGAAGTTTCACCAATATCTACAACATCAGCACATGATGTAGGTCCATCTATCAGGTACAAATAACCATCAAAAGATGTTGTAACAAAAGTGAGTCCCTTGCTTTTCTCCCCACGTTTACTTAAATCAACTAGAAGAATTTGATTCATTACTCTCCCATGAGTTCTATATGGATAGGGACGAACTACTGAACCATCCTTTCCACTTAGAACATGAATATTCCCTGATAATGTGGGAATTACAAGATTTGTGTAGCCATCTCCGTCAACATCACCAACAGCAGGACCCTGAAGATAAAATGATTTCAAAGTACTTCAAACAGGCTTCCATCTTGATGTATATCGGCTCAGAACTAGTCTCTTTATGCATTATTTAACTCAATTTAGAGATTTAAAACCAGAGAAAAGATACTTGAGCAGATAGCTAACATGCATCCAGGGCATAGACCAGTGAACATATCATATCCCTTCATGCAATTATATAAAACTTTAGTAATAGTAAAAAACTATGTATTTATATGCAAGAAAAAAAAAAGACAGTGGTGGGACAACATCAAATTCTAAATGCATTTACAGAAACTAGCTACCTAATAAATGATCATACCATCCATGTACGGGGAAAACTAGAGAAAGGATGCTACAAGTCACCTGGGGAATCAGACTCTTTACATGAGCTTCCCAAATTCCTTCCCCTTGTGCAGTCCATGCTGCAACATTTTCATGTGTATCTGTTGTCACTAGCTCAATCTTGCCATCATCATTGCTATCAGCAGCAACTACAGCACTTTGAATTTCAGCCATTTCAAGAGGAAACTTTTGTCTGACACTTCCTGAATCAAATGAATAATTCAGTTGGGTAATTGGTAAAGAGAATTGAGAAAGTTGCTTATAATTTAAAGTCAGTTCAAATAGGAAAAACAAAGATGGAAGATCATTGCACAGAAAGTTGCTCGCAATGAAAAACATCAAACAGCATGAGGACAAATCTTTTAAAAAGAAAAATGAAACAGAGTATTTTTATACAAGGAGATATAGTGCAAGTGTTTTGCAAGTAAATAGTTAATCAGGGTTCAAGCAGAAAAATTCAGAGTGGTAAAGAAGCAAGGGTGACAAACCATTTAAGGCATTTCCAACACCTTCACATGTGAAACCTACATAATTGAATCAAAATCATGTATCAGGCGACAAACTGAATGTATAAAAAGAATAATAAAGGAGATTTGGTAAAAAAAATGAAGTATGAGCTAAAGTAGTTTCGACATTGGAGTAGATTTGAAGACTGGCTGCTTGAATTTGGATAGGCACAAAGGTGGGGAATATTGATTAGCTATGTTGTGAAGTATGGGTGTTTCATATAAGACATACTTTAAGAACTATAAACTCAAAATACAGGGGAAACAGATTAAACAAAAGACTGTCAATCTAAAGGGATTACCAAGGTGATCCAATACATAGAACAAGCCAAATGAAGTTCCAACAAGGATGTCCAAGTTTCCATCACCATCCAAATCAACAACATTTGGAGAAGAATATATATGTGCACGGAAGTTAGCAGTATCTTTACTCAAATCTAAGTCTTTTGTCCACTTAACCTGCTTTGTATCAAGATTGAATACAATAACGCCACCAGCAACATATTTTCCAATATCAATATCTCCAAGTTCCTTCATATGTTGCGGGTTGTCACAATACCTAACGAATAATGTCAGTTTTTCAGCTCCTTCCACTGTAAAAGAATGACTCTCCTTTCATGAAATAAAAATTTACTTAAAACAGATTGAAAAAGTTAAATAAGAAAAGGGGAGAAAAAAGCTATAATTTTCCTTGACTGAATTTCAAGAGGCACTTGAGGGAAAACCTAGACTACCAAGTCAAATTGAAAGATAAGGAAGACAACTTACTCATGGTCAAAGAAGTAGGAAACAGCAACAACCATTTCTGACACCCCATCATTATCGATGTCTGCTATGACCCAATGGCAATTAGAGAGCAAAATTTTTGTGTCTGTTATAGTAGAAATCTACTTGTGTCCAGCAACAAAGTTCCTCCACCAGAGAGAAACACATTTTCTAGTTAAAATTTATACTCACTGGTGTAGACAAGATGTGTGAGTCAATATTCATATAATCCTCCATTTTCTCATGTTGTCCTTCAGTCCACTCCTCATCTCCCCACATGGATTCATCAACATAATCATCATAATCATAACTATACTCATCAGCAAACTCATCACTATCACGGAATAACTCAAACGATGAATCAGCATCTGCTTCTAACCCTTGATCATTTTTCACAGTAGCTTCCTGAACATTCTCTTTTGAATCAGAACTACCTTCCTGGGAACCTTTTGAGTTGTTATCTTCTAGAAGCCGTCTCCCAGCACTTGTTTTATTATGTGCTTCAGTGTTTCCCACCGATTCAGCACTTACAGAAGAATTATCAACACCAGTTGGCAGCTTGATGGTATCTTCTATTTGACTTCCATCCATTTTCTTTCCATTCTCTGCATTAGACAAGTTAACCTTGCTAGATTGACTTTCTTTTGATATTGAACCAGTAAGGTTAGATTGAGGTATACTTCCATTCATTTCTGCAAGGATAACCAACATGTATTGGTGTGAGTTGTTTCATGAGAAGAGAATGCTTCGCAATATAATCCCTCAACAAAATGTGATGTATACTTTTTGCCAGTTTATTGTCTTCAAACTACCATTATGGAGCAGAGGACAACGTAGCTTTCTTAGCAACTATATAAAATGAGAGATTAAGAAAGTGAGAAGTAACAGGGTTATAAATTTATTGAAACTTGGTAATAGCATATGGCTAATTGCATTCATTTTAGCAGCATCCTCGAGTAAATCATCATGGACATCTGGATGAGAACGGTCAACTGGATCAGGATGCAATCC
Source organism: Durio zibethinus (assembly GCF_047325235.1). Lineage (NCBI taxonomy): Eukaryota > Viridiplantae > Streptophyta > Magnoliopsida > Malvales > Malvaceae > Durio > Durio zibethinus. The sequence continues at coordinate 8,625,562 of NC_143162.1, read as the reverse complement.
CACGTACCAATCGTTACGAACTTTTCTACGAGGTATCTCCAATTTATCAGTCATCATGTAGCCTGAAACCCTAAAAATAATAACCTTTGGAGAAATTAGTATGACAACATCATAATGATGATGAGTTCCTCCACCAACTTGAGGGCATCAGATAATGAGCAAATAACTAAGATAAATAACCTGAAAAAAAGCACTTCCCCATTGTAGGTAGCCAGAGCAATTTCCCTCACACCATCTTTATCAATATCATACAAGAGAGGACTAGAATGCACGGTTGACTGGTGAAAAGCAGGCCAACCTGACAAATTATGGAAAACTCAACTGTATCAACTTCAATCTCATTACTCCTTAACTAAATAAATATGTTCATTTTCATAAACTTGATTTAGCACGATCAGAGGACAAGGAAGCATTATTACCAGGCATTTTCTCACCATCTGAACCTTCTAAAACTTCAAGGTAGTGAACAAATGATGGAACCACTATATCAAGCTTCCCATCACTACAAATTATATAATCATGCCAGAGTCAACTAACTTATTATTATTATTATTATTATTATTATTATGATTATTATTATTATTATCAATTTACTCGTAAAAAAATCAGTAAATTTCTGAAAACGAAATGAAAATTGAAAAGAAGTAAAATTTAACACCAGCAAAACTCCGCATGCAATTAAAAAGATGAACTTAAAGGAAGAGTAAAAAACTTCACCTATTGATATCAGCGATTAACGGAGTTGCATAAATGCTAGAGCTGACCTCTGTTTGCCATCTAAGTTCTAAATTTCTAGAGCACTGTGTGTTCAACAAGGCATCTTCATCCCTACACAATGATACACAAAAAAAAAAAAATTTTGATATAACAATGGGTCCACTAATTAAGTCTAATTTACGAATCCAAAAAAAAAAAAAATTGAAAGAAAGTAAAATTAAGATCGCCGGGGCAAGAAAAGAACTTACATTTGGGGATAACCAAGCTCGTCATCGGTAGCCTTTCGTTCACGGAGTTTATTTTTGGTGTCATCGCCAAAAGAGAAGCTCTAGTGACTAATCAAAAGGAAAAGAACGCACAATACCCTAATCTCAAAGGATTTCATGTTGTGATCTTCGTTTCACTCCAGAATTTGGAGAGAGAAGGAAAGGAAATGTGTAATTGAAGAGTATTTTCCAGATGAGAGAGAGTTTGGAAATCTGAGAAGAAGATGATTAATTAAAGAGTGAAAATCTTTTCACCAAAAAAAAAAAAAAGGAGTGAATATACCGTGGGCCGGAATTGTAAGGATTTTCGACAAGAAAAGGAGATCCCGGACATTGAAGATTTTGACGGTACGAGTACTGAATTCAGCTAAACAATCTACTATACTTTCTTTTTTTTGAAAAAAAAAAATACTACTACTAAGCATGCAAGAAAGAAAATCTTTCTTCGAGGATACTGAAATTTGAGTATGATCACTAAAATTTAATAAAATTAGACAGTTTACCGATAAATCACACAACTATTAACATAAATGATTGAATGAAATTTAATTTAATGATTTTACGACTTTTTAATCTTTTTTTTTTTTTTCATTTCATTTTTAATTTTTTATTATTTTGATTAGTTTTTTTAGTACAATGCCGATCAAAGTTCTTTCGAAATATCGTATTTTTAAAAACTTACTTCTAAAAATAAAAACAAAATTTTTACTTTTGTTTTCTTTTATACAAAAATTATTTAATTAAAACGTGCATAAGATATAAAAAATAAAAATACAATTCCCTAAAGAATTGTACCTTGGGAGTTGGTCTAAGTTTCTTGAAGTACGTGATTCAAAACGTAATTCCACCATCATTCCTAATTTATTCATTCACTAGCACTTGCAGTAGCAATAGAAGAGTATAGCTAAAAGGTTAAAATGGAGTGCAGATTTTATGAAATGACAATAACCAAAACTTGTTTTATAATCCTGCATCTGAGTTACGTAACACAAAATTCCAAACACAAGGGACTAGAGGGTAACTCGTTTTATAATCCTGCATTGCATTTTCCACCGACCAAGAAAAACACGACAAAATGTTGAAGCACAATAATTATAAAAAAAAAAAAAAATTTTCTTATGTAATTACAAAACATAACCTAAGCTTCGTACATACAGATTGCCTAAACAGCGGCAAAACAAAGTCAAAACAAAGTCAACAAGTCTACGAGCTGAGAGAAAACGCTGAGGTGCTGTTGGAAGAGCTGCAAATCTCTTTCGACTTAGAAAGGGGAGACAATAGAAAACAAAATGAAAAGTTAATATTATGAGCAAATACCGAGTCTTACCCCTTTTCCTATCAAATATTCACAGAGACCGAAAATGAAACTCTTGTTTTCGTTCTGGAAAATGGCTACTTTTAAAAGAACTTAAGAGATCACTAAATATGGGAGAAAATTAAAAAAAAAAAAAAATTAACCTAATATACATGGTTATCCTAATGCTAATCCTCTTGATCTGAACAACTATAAGAAAAATAGTCTCAGACCTGAACGTTACAGCCCCCTGGATCATACAACTCACCAGCATTAGCACACAACACAAGACTGACTAAAGGGGGGATGCCTAATTACCCTTTACATGATGTCCTCAACAGCCCAAGTATGCACCTAACTTCTACCAAAAGAAACCTGGAAGCACTTAACACACAGGCATTGAAAGGCACACCAACCAAACCATTCAACACCTCAATCAACTGCACAACGACCAGCATGCTATCCATCACCTCCGTCGTGCTGAATTTGTATGCTGCAGGTGGGCCTTGCTGTCAATCCTGATTCGATCAGCATACATGGGCAAGCGAATAACCTCGTTAATCTCATTTAATAAGATTTCCTCTGTGATATTATCCCTTATACTTCGCATAACCTGTTTTTGCATAAGCAAACAGTTTTTACTTACTGCAGTTAGGTAAGGAAAAAATCAACAATTTGTCAAACGAGCAAAGAGGCAGACCTTCTTGAAAGTATTGAAATCATTGGGAGTCGACTTATCTTTCCTGATCCGCATATAGATCCACACCTGTCGATTAAGATCCCAAGAACACTCAATAATCTTCCCAGATAATGAACAAAGAGGATCTGAAACATCTGCAAGTAATCAAGAAACTAAACAATCAAAATCAAAGGTGATGATCTCAAATGAAGCAGAAAAATGGAATAAACACAATTCACAGCAACCTCTGAATTCAACTTTATTCTCTTCCATCAACTTCTTTCTCCCCCGTTCATAGAGAAAAAGTTGTTCATGATCATCACTGCCAATCTATTGGTACATAAAGCTTTCAGTTTGGGGATGACTACAAATTTTTTGAAGTAAAAAACAGCCAAAATTTAACATCAAAAGCTACTTAAAAGAAAAATGAGAAAACAACCTCAAACAGAAAGTCAACAGAGTTCAGCTGAGCATATTTCCACTTCAGAAGACCTTCATGAGTGCGAGGTACATAAGGATCATCCCAACCCTGGCAAAAAGAACCATCAGTAACCACTTGTGCCTAAAAACATAACAGTCTTTCCTAACAGAGCATGCCTACAAAGCAACAAGAACTTAAAGAGTAAAGATGCATGAATCAGCAGGATGCAGAGTGTGAAACTGAAAAAGATAAAATTGGTTTATTATATATGGTGAGGTACTAAATAACCAATAAAGATTATTTTCAAAAGGAGAAAGAATAAAATAAACAAGTTCGAAAAGGTTTGAGATCCATAATCAAATAATCCTCTTCAATCACCTGAAAAATAAGACCATCTGCCTCGTGAGAGAGCTTGGGGATAAATTCCTTCAAAACCTTATTTACAGTAGAGAGCAACCAAAAATCCTTCCTCCGCACCTGATAACAGATTTAAGCAAATTCTTAGCCCATCTCACAAAGGCGGAAGATAGATCAATATATTAAACATTGGTGTTCCTGAATACATACCCTGAAGGGTTCAAGGTCATATCGGTAATAAGGATTCCTGCTCTGGTAAATGTTCTGGCGCTCATAATTCCGAGGCTCAATCACTTCTTTTTCCAGCATTTTCCATCGTTCATAGAAAGGCCGCTGCACCGGTTTTAATCTATAGGATTACTACATATGCTTTATATATATATATATATTTTTTTTTTTTCACAAGAGAAAATGGAGATAACATGATTCTGAAAATGAAAAAGGCATTTTGTCTCTCAATTTGAATCTACTCTTAGATCTACTAACCCCATTCTTGAATCCCCATAAGACAAAGAAACTATAAAAGAAGCAACAGATATTAATAAGGGAAACTAACACAAACTCCCTTGACAAATTTACTTTGTAGTCATTAAGCAATCCAACTGTTACCTCCCACTACCCCAAATGAATGACAAACTAGTGCCTATATCAAATAATGCTTGCTGGAAAATTTGGCTAGGGAGATCAAAATGCAAAGAAGAATTAAGACTACTGATTACTAAAGCATCTCTGACAAGCCCAATAGTGAATGTTTAAAACATATAGTCTCCAAAAGCCTAGAGTAAAGTAAGATAAAATAACTGTATAAAAAGATCAACTGAACTATCAGTTTCATAAGACAGTTACAATGCCATAGAGGACAAACAATTAAGAGGAAAATTTTGTAATAAATAAGGACAACCAACCTCTATGACAGGCACATGATTAATTGCCATCATATCATAGATGAGATATCTTCTCTCTTTCTTCTGTGAGTCTGGCATGGTATCAATTATCATTTCCCCATCAAGCAATGTGAAATGATGAGTTTTGTCACCTATACCCTAACAAGTGAAAAAAATTATGTCAAATTAATAAAACTAATGAGACAGTAAATTCCCAGAGTTTCTCTTAAAAATAAAGATATGCAAATACATACTTCAGTTGGGTGCCTGCATGGAAACCTCATCTGAACCCTTCGGAAATTAAAACTCCTATCAATTAAATAACATCCATCAATAGTTATTAACATCATATATCGTGTTCCATCCGCTTTCCAAGTGGCATAATAATAACGCTGCCTTAAAAGTTGCAAATTGTCCCTGCAAGTGTAAAAAGAGAACTCAATTTTTATATAAAATAAAGATTTTGGCAAAAAAATTATAAAACAATCACAAAGTTAATAAAAAAAAAAAAAAAAACTAAGGTGGCATTTGGTTTGGGGGAAGTAACTTTCTTTCCCGGAATCTTACTTTTTGTAATTTGATTCATTGGTTTGATTCACAAGAATGTGATTTCTGAAAATTTTTAGGATTTCCAACAATGTAAATAAAGTGAGGAAGGAGGGAGAACCAAAAACTTTTCTCTCCCTGAGAGTTTTTAAGATTTCAAAAGGAAAGTGAAATTTCTTTCCCATTTGTCCTCACTTAATTGCATTTCAAATTATATAAGCAATGTTATTTATCTTAAAAATGTAGTAATTTTTTTATAAAATATTATGAAAATAAATTTTTTAATATATTTTATACAAAGATCACATATTTAACACACTGTTATTAAAATCTTCACCAAAATTATGATTAAAAACACAATCTTTATTGAAAAAATGAAAAAAATTATTTTTTATAATTCAACAAAAATAATTTCTAAGGCAAAAAATGCCCTTTATTAAAAATATGAAAAAATTTTATTTTTTCAGAATTTAACAAAGATAGCGTTTTTAAGATAAAAACACAGTTTTTGTTGAAAAAAAGATGTTTTTAAAATAAAAAAGTAGTCTTTATTTAAAATATGAAAAAAAATATCTTTCAAAATTCAATAAGGATGATGTTTCTAAGATAACAAATATTATTTTCATTGAAAAGACAATTTTCTAAGATAAAAAAACATAGTCTATGTTGAAAATATAAAAACATATATATTTTTCAAAATTCAATAAAGATAACGTTTCTAAAAAATAAATGCAGTCTTTGTTAAAAAGATAACTTTTTAAAGATAAAAAATACAATTTTTAATGAAAATATAAATGAAACATTTTTCAGATTTAAACAAAAATGACGTTTCTAAAATAAAAAACCTAATTTTTGTTGAAAAGCCGATACTTCTAAGATACAAACGCAACATTTATCAATTTGTATATTTTTCTACGTAAGGTCAATCAACATTAAGATAATAATTAGAATTTTAAAATTATATTTGTTGAAAATATAAAAAATTATTTTTTAGAATTATTTAGTTTCAACAGAATCGTGTTATGCATGTGTCACATGTTATTCAAATGTCAGTATTATAAATGTCATATGTTATTCATATGTTATTAAAAACAATATAGTAAAAGACTTTATAGGTAACCTTAAATTCCTATAAACAAAACACAAAAATCTAACATTCCCTAAGTCGACAAAATCTAGAAACCATACATTCCCCTTCAATATCACTGCGAATTAAACACCTCCTAAATAAGACTAGCTCAACATTCATTTTAGCCTAAGAGGTTGTACCTTCATTTTTACTCTCCACACCCCCCTTTGTTTCAAACTTATCTCTAAATAAAATTACTTAACTACCCTTTCTCAAAATTCTTTTAAAGTCTCCGAATTTGCAAATTCGGAAATTTTTAAAAGCTTATAGATTCACATATCCAAAAACCTTTAAAAGCTTCTAACTCTCTTCAAAAGATCATTTAAGTGGTTTAGAAATCTCATTAGGAACATTGGTCATTTTCCCTTCCTCTGATTATTGAAATCAAGAAGAAATTCAAAGACTCATATATTGTTATAAGGTACTTTTTCTATTAAAGTTACAGTTTTTCTTGTCTATCAATTTGTAAATGTTGTGGAAATTGTTCAAGATATGAGATTTCTTTTTCCTCAACTAAAATTTTTGATTTAGGGCTTAAGGTTTTTTCTAGGCTTAAATAATTTATTGGATTCGCATATTAGGTAAGTTATTTGATTACTGGATATGGATACCAGGAATCTTTTAAAAGTGAGAAGGATAATTAAATAATTTCACTTAAAGATAATTTTGAAACAAAAAATAAAAGGAGTGTAGAGAGAAAAAACAAGGGTACATTTTGAAGCTCCCTTATCCTTAAGGCAGTTAAGTAAGAAATGAACAACTGAAGCTGATAAATAATAATCATTTTAGGGGCCAAAACAGAGGAATGGAACTACTTACTTTACAGCAAGTATTCAGTTTTATAGCTACTTCATTATTCACATCCTACACTGTCTATAATGGTAAGTTCTTCATGGATGCTTCAAGACCTTTTCCAAGCCAACATCATACCTTCAGAGACATTTTTACCCAACTTTTTTTCACTATTATTTTGTATTAGAAATAGACATCATAAATAATTTCGTTGTCGCCAAGGACCAAGCTAATCCCAAGAAAATGGAAAAAGAGAATTGAACAATTTGTAACCATAAAACCTTAGGAACTTGAAAGTATTTTTATAAATAAAAATAAAAAAGAGATTATTTAAAATGTAAATGCCCATTCTCAAATGGTATCTGTTGCATTAGACCTATCCACCAAACTGGCAATCAAATTTCTGACCACTAATTTTAAATATTAATGTTTTATAACTTTAACATAAAGCATAGCCAATTGCACATCTCAAGGTGATTTTACTCCACTAGTTTAAAAAGGAAAGTTGCTGCATGGTTAAGAAAATAGCTTAAAGCCTAATCACAGTTCCAAGAGATAATTTGCCTATTTCAACAAAATGAAGAATCAGAAACCAGAATACATGCAAAGTAGCCACATGAAAAACTCTTCTAAAAACTTAACCAAAAAAACAGAATAAAACCAAACATAATAAGGACCTGTTGAGTGAAACTGGATGTGATCCTGGAAATTGCACATGTCCTCTAACCTGGTTTCAAGAAATGGCCATAGCAGAGCACTTATTAAACCAAAACTGTAATGAATAATACACAAAGTGAAGAATTAATTGGAAAAAAACGTATTCAAGTTTTCAATAATTTTGGGTTTTATAAAAGGGAGAAGTTCTCTCAATGTTATCGTTAAGACAAAATATTCTTATAATTTTCAAATATAATATTCATTAAAACAATCAGTCTAACATATTCAAAGCCTACTAAGCACTAACTTATCACTTAATAGTCCACAAAATTATCACAGATATAGTAAAGAAGCAAACCAAAAAAGAAAAAGTGGATAAAAAAGCTATGGCAAGCTGTCTGTCAGAAATTTGATAAAACATTGTCTCCAAATCTCATAGTCTTGACAATGTGAATAAGTAGCTAAATATCAAAGAAAAAGAAATGGATTTCAAAGCGCAAACCCCGACATTTAACTTCAATGTTTGGTAGCAGAATAGGCGCAGTGATTCCAGCTGGTCATGAGGTATTTCATCTCCCAAAACGTCATCATTTGTCAACACTACATCCGTTTCATGATTCTCCTGAAATGACAAAAGACTTATTAAAGCTGAAATCTAAAGAAAATACCTGTTCTAGAATTTTGAGCAAAATTGAAACATCATATATGAAACTAGAAGAAACATATGCAAGCATACCTTGGTATCAATTAGCAATAACTTAATAACAAAGCTTAATTTAATATAATTTGTAAGATTTTTATAACACATGACAAATATCTTCTCTAATCTACATGGTGATGAAGAAGAAAAGGAAGGTTGATCACCAGCAAAGATTACTCATGTGATCAAAGAGGATAACCCCGTGAATAATATTTAACATAAATAGGTTGTTTTCTGCTAAAAAGTCAAAATCTTACTCTTAATAACATACAAAAAGATGTGAAATTAACATTACTGCAAGGTTTTCCATACAGGTAATGCAGTTGGACCTCCATCATCATCATCATCTGCGGCTGCTTCACCATTGAGATCAAGATCAGAAGATCTCTTCCACTCAGGAGTGGGAGGGCATACAACCATTTCAGGCCTTCTTTCATGATAAAATGCATACAAGGCATCAATATAGTCTGGTTTGTAGATTCCTGGAGGACGTGCCTCAGAAAAATTTTTTATTGCCTGCGGAAAAGGTAAAACAAAAATAATATTCCACCGTGAATGCCTAAATGATATTGAAAAATATCAAAAACAACAAACAATTACTGACCTGAGTAACAGACATTGATTGTGATCGCATGAGATAGTGAATAATCATGTATCCGGTGCGGTTATGTCCATGCGTACAATGGACAAGAATATATTTCTTTGATTTCTGACGTAGAAGGAATTGTGACACCTAGCAAACAAATTACATGGAAAAATTCATAAATTGGTTACAGCACATTTTGAACAAGTAACTTGTGAAATTGGGAATGTGCATGTCATATGTGGATCAACAAATGTACTAGATGAATGAGAACAAGTGGGGACACAGTACTGATTATGAGATAAGGTGTAATTTATGTTTGAGATTACAACATAATAGCTTGTTGGCTTTGCCATGATAAGGAAAAATATAACACCAGCCACAACTTCAGTCGTCAATTGATAAATGCACCATGGGAGTTGGGACTAAATCTATCACATGGATCACATTTTAAGAAGAGATAGAGGCCGATATTCTAGTAGATTCTAGAAATGATAGGCAAGTATCATAGCAAAAAGTACCTCATAAACAAAGGTATTTACAGACACATTCTCAGGTACAGCATCCCGTCCCCTGCATTGGATCTAGAACAAAAACTGAAAAATTAAAACCAAAGCCACAAGCAGTAAGAAAAGCATTAAACTATACTAACCCTCTGCTCACCTTTACATGCTTAATGCCTTCTTTCGTCAGGTCTGCAGTTTGATAGTAACGAGATGTGTTTGTCAAATCAATCACCAAACCAAGCTGAAAACAGAACATCATACGTAAGGTATTGTTCTCCAATTAACAATCTCACTTTACGAGTCTTATCCAACGGAAACTGATATCTAACTTATTTGGGTGACATGCACAAAAGCACTGGTTGAAGTCCTTACAACAAACACTTTAGCAAAACCTTGAATGGAATAACCATGTCCACCACCTTACTTTGTATAATCACCTTAGACCTATATGCATTTTTCAATTCTATAGTCAACATGACCCAGCATTTTTGAGGACTTCTAGACTCTTTCGCAAGGATTTTGGCATGCTGTTTACACGGTTGAGATGATGACGGAAAAGATCTGCTTTGCATTTCATGGGAAAATTGACAAGTTATTAACACTGTGAAATGAGAAAAGAAATAAAATATTTTCTATATACCTTTCTTCCTAAAACTCTTTGTTGACGAATCACTTGTTTAAAAGAGTATCTTTTACCAGGAGGAACAGAGTCATTATAAGATTCACCAAGTGGAACCTTAGAAGGAATGATGCAGCCTATTTCCTGACCAACCGCAGGACAATCCAGCCAACCTGCAAAAAGATTTGAAAAGAAAAAAATGCACAATGATTTAAGCAACAACAGGAATTTTAAATTTTAAATAAATCAATCATATCATCATCTAAAGCATAAAAATGAAACGAGTAACAATTTGAAATCCATTTATTTACTTTTTGTGGTAATACCAATGTTATAATACACAGTCTGAAATGCTGAAACTATCATTGAAATTGTCAACTTTAAACAATGTATTCATAAATTTCTTATTATTGATAGAAGTTATAGATACCCTTCTGGTAATATGCTGACACATAAAAACCATTATTAACTACAAATTTGTATTTTAACAAAAAAAAAAACACAAAATCAAAGATACAATGAATAACTTACACAATCTCAAAAACACCACAATATTTGGGCAATGGAACACAAATTGACAACAATCACAAAACTATATAGCAATTACTGTGCAATGTCAGGGACCTTACCAGGAGGGATCCTGCTTTTATCATAAAACGTCGGATTCCTATTTTGATAAAAGTGATCATGTACAGCAGGCTGAGAGACATGCACTGGCCGGTCATCTGGTTGGTCCTTTTTCAATCTCTTCCGTCTCTCTTCACGTTCCTAACAGAAGCAAAATCCATTACCATGCATGAATGAACAGTGATGCACAAGTATGAAGACTATGACCTTGTTAAAGAGAAACAAAAACAAAAACAAAAACAACACAGCATGACATGACATGACATGACATGACATGCTTAACCTAGATAGAAAACAGATGAGGGAAGAGTAAAATGGAAAAACAAACAGGAATGTAATCTGCATGTTAATTAATAATGGATTAGTGTCATGAATGACCCCTAAACTACAGTGAAATGTTCAATGTAGTACCTGAACTTTAAAAATCTCTAATGTAGTATCTAAAGTATGAATCTGTTAACTAATATGGCAATTTGAGGGTTGTTTGTCTGCTGTGTAACATTATCTGAAGTTAGTCACGTTAGGGGTGAGTACCACATTAGTTAAGGGATTCATAGTTCAAATGCCACATCAGAGATTTTTAAAGTTCAAGTCAAAATTGAACATTCAAAAATAGTTTAAGAGTCATTCATGACATTAACGCATTAATAATCAAAATTATGAACACACTGATTTTTCATAAATGCAAGGAACAATTGATCACAACTCCTCTACAAATATAAGAATATCTATACAAATCCTTTGCATAAGTGCAAACATTTTCCAGTATAGTGAATTGACAAGCCACAATGTCTCTTCTCAGTCCAGTAAGTAGATATTACCCATTGAATCAACTACATTAATGCAAACAACTTCAACACTTCATATGCACATGATGAAACTAAAAACAGTTGTCTTAGCTACAGCACTACCTCAACCCAGCCCTCAATGCCTGGAACGATTCACTCTGATATTGCCTATACCAAATTTAGCAGAATTAAATATACATACATAAAATGCCCGAAGTTATTTCCAATCAATGATAGATATTAAGAGCAACTGAATGCATTCTTTAAATGGAAGAAAAATAAAACAGAAGAAGGCCAGAACAGAAGATTCAAGAAGTACCCGCCGGGAAATTTCAACTGCAGATTCTACATGTTCTTCTGGTGGGGGGTAATGTTCTATATGTCTTTCATACGTATCCTCATCATCTTCAGGTAAAGGGGAAGCATTTAAGTCCATACTAGCAATCATTCAGCATCTACCAAACACCATGAACTTATAACCTATATCAAAAGTTAAATAAAATGAAAAAAAGTAAAAGATATGAGCAGAAAATTCTCTAATCAATTAACACTAAATCGTCATAAATACAATGGCTAGCTCTCTCCTAGCAAATGAATTCGTCAAATTAAGAGCAAAATCCACCTAACCAGCTCTTGGTCTTTTCTCTCACACTCCAAGTAAACGAACAATTCGAAAAACCCTAACCAACAAAATTAAACGCAAGCAACGCAATCCTTTTGGCAGCAAAAGCAATACCGTTGACAAGCAAAAAGAAATTAGAAAAGGAAAACGAAATTAGCTTCAAACTCACCAGTCACCAGAAACATGAAATCGACGACGAAATTACAGTAATATAACGATCCACTACGCCGTTGAAAGCTGCTAAAATAAACTGATTTCCTCTGTATTTTTTTTTCTAGGAAAAAAGAAATTGAAGCCTCTCGTGACTCCGATGAACAGAATAACCTTGCTCTGTAAGTTGCACGATCCCGACAATTAGGTTTGGGTGTTCTCAGAAAGTTTCACTTCGCAACCCTAGAGAGAGAAAGTTATTGGTCTTTTTGAAAGAGGACAGAGGGAGAGTAGCATAAGGACGTTAATAATAAATCACTCCCATGTCAGGAGAGGCGAAGAGAAATGCGTAGATTTTGAGTCTGGGGAAATCAAATAAATAGAGACTATAAAATAATAGCGATAAATTTTTAATTAAAAAATTAAAAGGGAATATTTTGTTTTAATTGGGATTAATTCATTTCTTGTCAACATTAGATTTTCATTTTGGATTTACCCACCAACACCAAATAAATAAATGAAAAACCCCAAATTTACTTTATTATAAAGTTGGAGTTGAAAGAGAAAAACATCTTTCATGCTTTATATTCTTACCTTTTATTATTTTGATTGATTTGTTATTGACTCTCTACTAGAAAAACAAAAATTAAAAAATAAAAAAGAGGTTCCCTTTTTACTCGTTAATAACTTTATTTTTATTCAATAATCATTAGAAGGTTTGGCATTACTTTGGAAAAAAATAATTTGTTTGGAAAAAAATTCCAAATAGTAATTCTCATTTTAAGTCAAGACATCTAAAGTTGAAACACATTCTTAGATTAATTGTAATAAATAAAAAAGTTTTGAATAATAAAAAAATAATCATAAATTTTATTTGTAATTATAAATAAGGAAAAAGAATCCTTTCAGAAACTAGAAACGTGAGTGCAACACATTAGGACAAGAAGTGAGGAAGCGCACGTAGCCAACAGAGGGTAGCCCGTGATTCTTTGTAGCCAAGGGAGATACTAAGTTCAGCAAGTAAGAAACTGAGAATGTGATTTCACAGAATTACTATTTCAGAGGAAAATCTGAAAGAAAAAAGCAATGTGAAAGGCTGATAGCAACAGCAGGGGGATTGGTGGGAGCTTTGGGGTCGGGGGAGCAGCAAGCATCGGGAACCTGCCGTGTTCTTGACGTATTTGCCTTTGACAAGGGTATATAAAAAATTCAATAACACAGTACAATTCGAATTGGTAAAAGGACAAAAAAAAGGAAGAAGCTAAGCCAAAATTTCCAAAAGTACGAGTACTACTAGGTAGCTGAAAGGGAACCCATGCTCTCTCTCTCTCTCTCTCTCTCTCTCTCTCTCTCTCTCCCTCCAATCTCAATTCAAAGTACCCAAAATTCCAAAAAAAGGTCATATGGTTTAATTTCCAATTCAATCAATTTTGTTTTTTTCAATATTGTTTCCCGGCTCCAGCAAGACTACTATGAGCTATGGCCCGTTTCGGTGTGCTCTTTTTACCAAAATTCAATGAAGTTGAAAGCCCATCAGGTTAGATTGAAGTTCTAAGCAGGACAGCCCAAAAATTACGTGACAAGTTTTGCTGCATGTTTAATGCTTGCCTCTATTATCACATAGGCTGAAAAAAATACTATATAAATAAACCTGTTTTACTCATTCTTTCATCATCAAAGGGACGCAAATATACCTTATCTCTTCATCCGTGGGCGCCCTTCATCAGCAATAGGTCCAAAATCTCAGTTGTAAGCCGTATACTCCATTTCTATTAAAGTTTATTAGTACAGATTTTTGTAACCTATGGGAATTGAAATGAAGAAGGAAAGTTTAACTGGAAACTCAAAACTTGCCAACTTTTCTTGCGTTCCCATAGACTACTTGAAAGAAACATGATTCTGCCGTAACTCGGCAGAAAATTATATAACAAGATAATATACTGTTCGTGTCGAAAATGTGATAAGAAAAATTGAAAACAAATAATAAATTTATTTATTAGACTTATGAAAATTATAATTTTTGAAAATTTCTATTATAAAAAAAATAATCTGATTCTTACTTTTAAATGCTTCAAGAGTCTTGTTAACTTAATCTTAAATATGAAATCCATTTCAAGGGTCAAGCAAACTTGATCTTAAACAAACGTAATCGATCTCCTTCCTTTAAAAAAAATAAGAAGAGTAATATTTTGACAATTCTTTGAACTTAAATGCTTTGTTTTTTGAGTTTTTTAAAATTTTTTCAATTCTTCAGTGTTTGTTTTCTTGAGACTTTAGAGAGGCTTTAGGATCTTCAAAATCTTCTTCTCTTCTTCTCTTCAAAATTATGAATTATGGCTAAGGAAGACACTATATTTATAGTGCCACCTTACCAAATAATTAACAAGTGATATATTTAATTAATTATATAATTATATTAAATAATATCATTAATTTACATGCCATTAATCGATTTGTCATTTAAAATTTTTTTAATAAATTAATTAAAAAAATTTACCAGACATGTGACACTTTGAAAATATTCTTCTACAAATAGCCCCTCTAGACTTGGTCACCCATGATTTTACTTGCAACAAATGAGCAAATCTTGAAATTTAATTTGCTTTACCACCAATTTTGCCAACACATTACACTTGGAGTAGAAATGTGAAGTCTATTTAGCCATGATTCATCATGATAAGGTCAAATTATAATTCTAATGTCATTGAATTAAAAAAAAATCATAAATCCAATTTGCCTTTGGTTTATCTTTACCAAAATTGGATTATAATTTTAATATCTCAAATTATTAAAATTATAATGCCAAGAATTGTCTTGCATCAGTATGTAATAGATAAAGAATTGAACTCCAGCTTCTAGTCCAACAAAAGCTCTAAGGTATGTATTCCAAAACCACTTAGGAATAGGATTGTAACCCTATAAAAGCATGGCTCCTCTTGCTTATTTCCTTCATCAAAATTAAAATCTTCTCCAAGTTTCTGTACAAGACTGCCGAGGCCGGGTAAAGTTCTTGATCACTTCTCTGCTTGCCTTTTTTTTTCAGCCTTGGAAAATTATCCCCAAGCTAGGTGAAAATTGTTAAGGTAATCAATTCTTTAAAAAAAAAAAAAAAAAGAATCAAGCATCGAACACATGGATAACAACCATGATGCACACGTTGAAATCCCATGTAATCCGCCATGCATTTGACACCTTAGACTCTACTTCCATCATGCAATTGACACCTAATCTTTTAATTCCCATTGTCACCGATTCATTCTTTTACCGTGTAAAAAAAAATCATGCCACACAACCATGATGCCACACGTTGAAATTCCAAGATATATTCATGCATTTTGCCTTTTTTTTTTTTTTTTTTTTGCACTCTCTTGCTTTGTTAACAACAAAGCTGTTGCCTTCATTCTTTATTTCGGGTGCAAAAAAAATTCTGACTGAAATTTTCCTTCAGATTGCAACTTCAATCAATTTCTCACTTCATTGCTCTTCGGTTTTTTCTTCCAAGCCTTTTTTTTTTTTCATCAAAGAATCAATATCATGCTTGTCATCGAAGAATTAATACCATGCATATATATATATATATATATATATTTTTCATATATCAATGCATGCTTGAAATTCTTTAATTTTGGCATCAAATAATTTACATGTTCAACATATATATATATATATATATATATATATATACACTAGTTTTTTAGACATGCGTGATGCACATATAATTTTTATCTTAAAAAGTTTATTTTAATAAATAAATTTTTTATACTACAATAGTAACGATAAATACTAATAATTTAATTTTGATTTTGGTATAATATAAGTAAAATTTGATAACTTTTAATATAATTTTGATTTTAATAACTTTTGATAAAATTTAATATAATTTTGGAAAACTTTGAAAAATTTTTGGTAGCCTCTTTATGTAATTTTGGTAATTAACATTTTGGTAACTTATTATATACTTTTAGTAATTATTGATAAAATTTGTGTCATTATATATTTAATAATAGGTTATTGTAAGAAAGCACAAGTTTAATTCTAGTATAAGATAATTTCCTTTTGAGAAATTATCAAATACATTGATAATTGAGTTTTTTAATTCCACAAATAGGATTACGATGGTAACACATATCTCCTATATATTTAAAAATTAATTAAAAAAGAAATTAAACATATGTCATCATCTTAACTCCATTTGTAGAGATAAAAAACTTTATTGTCAATATATCAAATATTTTTTTCTTTTATATAATAATATTATTGTTTCATTCAAATTTAGAATTTTTTAACTAAAATTTTTTTGTTAAATAGATTCGTTGTAGATTTATTCTAATCTTCCAAGATATAATTTCTAACTTCATTTATGCTAATAATCAAGGTTCCATTCAATTCCTTTATAACAACTTTAAGTATAAAAAAAAATTATCAATAATTGACAATTAAGTTTTTATTGATTTACTATTATGTTATTAACGATTTACTACTAAGCTATCGATAATATATTTTTAAATTATCAATGATTTACTACTAAATTAGCATTGATTTACTAATAATTTATTAATGATTTATTACTAAATTATGAATGATTTACTACTAAGCTACTAATGATTTGTTATAAAATTATAACTAATTGATTGTTAATTTATTGATGATCTACTATAAAGTTATTAATGATTAACAAATTTACTATGTAGACACCCAATTTGGTCCAGGCCCGGATCAATTGGGCCTAGTCCAAATAGGTAAGTCTATTTTTTTTTATTTTTGTATTTTACATTTTACATTTTTATTTTATTTTCATTTTTATTATTATTATTGTTTTTATATATATTTTTCTTTTATTTTTATCTTATGTATTTATTTATTCATTACTACTATTTATTAATATATATAGATATCCTTATTATTATTTTTTTCTCTCTGTTAATATTTATATGTATATCAGATTATATGTTATAATTTATCTGTTATTTAATTTTAATTTATCTGTTAATTTTTTTGATTTATCTGATTTATTTTCATTAATATTTTTATTTGATTTTTTTTATTTTTTTGATTTATCCGGTTGAAGATTGGATTGAGATTCAATCAGAAGAGTCCATGTTGGATTCAATGATTGAATCTCGATCCAAAGAGGAGTTGGGATTGATCAGAAACTCTTCTGATCAATCCCTATAAAAGGGATCTTCAGGAACAGAAGGAAGAACATAAGAAAACAGAAAAGGAAAAGAGTACTGGTTGAGAGAAAAAGACAGACAGAAGAAATTCGAAAGCTGGATAAGGGTTTAGAGGCTTTAGAATAGCTTTAGGAATCGAGAGAAAATTTTTGAAGATTTTTCTGTGAATCTTTTTTTGGAAATTTTTGAAAATTTTCCAGATTCTGGTGAATTTTTCGACGAAAGTTGAATTTTTCGATGACAATTTTGGCCAAGTTTGAAGTTTTCGACTAACTGCCCAGTTTTCGGTGAAGATTCCCAAAAATCAACTAACTTTTCGATGAACTTTCGACGAAAAACCTAGATTCCGACCAATTTTCCAGAATCTGATAAATATTCAACCGAAGTTCTTCAAAAATTTTAGAGAGAAAAGAGAGAAAAGGAAAGAAGAGAGAGAGAAGAGAAGGCTTATGTTGAAGAAACGAAAGAATCAGTCTTATATACCCTTCCAAAATGACGTCGTTTTTGCGTTAAATAACCTAAAGGATCCACGCGTTTTGCCAAGATCCGACCCGACCCAAACGTCGACCTGCTTTTCAGCCCGCGCGTGATCTGCCTCCCCGAGTCGTTAGCCGAGTCGAGCCGACGTTCCGAGTCGTGTTCTTTGAGCCGTTTTTCTTTCTTAAGCCGAGTCGAGCCGAGCCGCTCTAGGTTTTTTTTAATTTTTATTTATTTAGATTATTAGATTAATTTTATTTAATATTCTTTTATCTTTATTTTTATTTTTCCTTTTGTTTTACTTTTCTTTTTGTTTTACTTTTCTTTATTTTTTTATTTTTTTATTTTCACTTTTATTTTATTTTTTTATTTTATTTTCTTTAAACAAAATCCAAAAAAAAAATTTTTTTGGGAAAAGTTGAAAGTATCAACTTTTCTTAAAAATAAAATTTCAAAAAACATTTTTGAGGAAAAGTTGAAAATATCAATTTTCCTTAAAAATAAATTTTCAAAAAAAAAGTTTTTTGAAGAAAAGTTGAAAGTATCAATTTTCCTTAAAAATAAGTTTTCGAAAAAGGTTTTTGAGAAAAAGTTGAAAGTATCAATTTTTCTTAAAAATAAATTTTTTAAAAATATTTTTGGAAAAAAGTTGAAAGTATCAATTTTTCTAAAAAATAAATTTTCAAAAAAAAGTTTTTGAGAAAAAGTTGAAAGTATCAATTTTCCTCGAAATTAAGATTTCAAAAAAATATTTTTGGGGAAAAGTTGAAAGTATTAATTTTCCTTAAAAATAAATTTTCAAAAAAAAGTTTTTGAGGAAAAGTTGAAAGTATCAATTTTTCTTGGAATTAAGGTTTCAAAAAAAATATTTTTGGGGAAAAGTTGAAAGTATCAATTTTCCTTAAAAATAAATTTTCAAAAAAATTTTTTGAGGAAAAGTTGGAAGCATCAATTTTCCTCGAAATTAAAGTTTTCAAAAAATATTTTGGGAAAAAATTGAAAGCATCAATTTTCCTTGCACAAAAAAAACAATAATTTTTTTTCTTCTTTTTTATTTTTTAATGTTAAATAATCCGACGATGAAGCCTCTGTAAGTGAAACAGTAATTTTTTCTTGCATACTCCTGAGGTGAAGGAATTTTCTCAATTTTTTGCTAAAAGTATTAGAGTCAATTGAGAATAATTTCCAATAATTAATCACTTGATAAATTTTTAAGGTTCATTGGATAACACAAATTTAAGCTGGTACCATCTTTTGATAGGCGTTGTGAGGGTGCTATAACCTTCCTCATATGTAACCGAACTCCCGAACTCTATTCTAGTTAGTAGACCTGAACCTATTCTTTTAGGGACCCTTAAACTCAGGTATTCCCTGAAAGGACAGATTCTTTAGGTGGCCAATCGCACCTAGATAAAAAAGATTAGTGGCGATTCCCTTAAGTCAATGTCTAGCGATAGATCCCCGAATCTAGATGTTATGACAACTTGGCAACTCCACTAGGGACTTTGAGAGTTAGGCCAGCAAATAATTTATGTTATCTAAAAGCCTAATAAAATTGAACATTTTTGTATACATGTGTTATTATTCATTCATGTTTATTTACTTTGCTAATTATGTCATTCATATGCATGTGCATAATATGAACTCTACACCCGAGCTCAGTCCTTCTAGGAAGGAGTAAAGTACCTATTGCTTTCGTGAAGTCTAATGCCTCCGTAGTGGCTAGCGAAACACTCTCACTCAAATTGAACCTTTTTCGCTTGTAGCCTGTAATGGGTGAGGATTAGGGTGCCTTACTAGTCTGTGATGGACAAGGATGTAAGGAGCAATTTGAGAACCTTTAGACTTTGACCTTAAAACTGCATATAGTGAACCTTAAGTATGCCAAACCTATAGATAGAACCATCACTCTTCCCTTTTAGAATTGACCAAAAATATAGGATTCATTCCTTTTACTCTGTGTGATGTTTAAATTTACTTAGTTATTTATTTATTCTTTTTCTAGGTATACTAACCTTTTTCTTATTCTTTTGCATTGGTTCATACGCATATCATAAAGTTGCATAAAAAACATTTGCTTAAAAAATGATCTTCAACAATTTTTTTCATGGACTCCACTGAACGACTAGTTTGTTCTTCATCCGTATTAGCACCTTGTGGGACACCCAATGAAGTAAGGGCCCAGTAAAAAAAGATTTAACTGAAAATAAGAGATTGCTTGCCAATCGAGTATGATTATACTCTATCTCAAGAAACATCTATCCTCCTCAAACAGAATAATTTAGAGAATTTGGTTGATATCTGAAAGAAGATAAGTTCGTCAAGACAATAGCAGTTTTGCCAGAGACACGGGCATATAGCACACTTTCTATCAGTAGTTGTTGATGATCAACTAATCAGAGTTACAGCATAATTCTGGGATCCTGCATACAAGTGTTTCATCTTTAATGAAGCTGATATGACTCCCACCATCGAAGAATATTTAGTCTTGTTGGGTTTGCACCTCAAGGCTCTTGATAAGATATATGTCAAAAAATACAAGTCAAGATTTCGTAAAGGTCTGGCTCAACTCATAGGGATAGACAAGAAAATTATGGATTCTCATACAAAGAAGAAACAAAAATAGGTTTGCCTATCTTGAAAGTTCTTTTATGAGTTTCTGATGTAACATGCCAATAAAGAATGGGGGTTAGATATATTTGCCTTAGCCATATACGGACTGGTGATCTTTCTAAAAGTTTTGAGATATATTAAGATAGCGGTGGTTGACTTCTTCGAGAATGTGATCAATGGCTATAATCCTTTAACGGTAATATTAACAGAGACTATCAGATCTTTGAGTTATTATTGTCAGAATGGAGGACGCTTCATAGGTTGCATATAGTTATTGTACTTGTGGATGAAAAACCATTTTGAATAGGAAAATGGTACTTTCTTGAAGCTTTATATCCGTAATCATGTTTCGATCAAGAAATTCTATGAAAGTGAGTGGTCCGAACGAAAGTCTAAACAAGAATGGATAACTTTCTTACAAAAGTTAAAAAATGCCAAGGTGAGATGGTTGGATCTATGGATGAATCGTGAGCCTATGTTGTACCAATGTGGGGATAGTACAGTGGTCCCACTTCTGGGTTTATGGGGAGTGACAAATTATGCACCACTCCTAGTGAGAAGGTAATTTGAGGGAGAACAGTTCATTCTTATGACTTATGAGCTTCATCAGTTAGATTTCTCTTACAGTGAGCCAAAAGCATTTCAGAGGATGAATGAGATGATTAAAGCATGAAAAAATCACTGAAGAGTGAGTCTTGAGCCGTTCACTGATAAAGTCACCTCAAGGTACTTGGTTTGGAGAATAAAAAGAAGACAAGAAATGGTATTGACTTATGAAATCTCTCAACCACCAACAGAAGAAAAACTTGAAGAGACACCATCAGAATTAGAGCTGGTAACAAAAGAATTTGAGTTTGAAAAAGGCAAATTAAAGCAAGAAATCTAGAAGCTTCAAGAAGAAAAAGCCCAGTGGAAAGATAGAGCTGAAAGTCATGAAGTTAAAGTTCACAAGATTGCTAGAGAACGTGATACAGCTATTGAAGATCTAGCAAAGCTACACCAAGAGCATAAAAGGTTATGTGTGAGAGAAAAGGCCAAAGAGATAACCATTATCGAGCTGACTGAGAAAAATATAAGATTGAAGCAAGAGTATGCTGAATTGGAAGAAAAAAGTATCGAAGCACAGGTAGAGAATAACATGCTAAACAGTTACTTGAGCATGCTAAGTCAAAAGTTGAATGAACAAGGAGACCACATTGTTGCATTGGTTAAGGAGCATAGAGAATTATCATACCAAGTCTAGTGTGGTAAAAGAGAGAACTTAGAAAGATAGAAATACATTAAGCACCTAACAACCCAAATCTATAAAGGGGTATGCAAGGCAAGAGAGATGGTGAAAGAGGTAGAGGCATTGAGACAAATGGTGACCCTAGTAGGAAAACATGGATAACGGCTGTTGAACTTCATTGAAGAAGCCAAGGCCCAGTATGAACAGATCAAACAATTTTATGGCTACAATTCTAGGATGATAAACTCAATGTAGATAAAAGTTTTTTTTAGAATAAATGAAATCTTTTAGTTGAATACCATTTTTAAAGCAAATGTTCTTTGCATACATGTATTTTTCATTCATTGCATTCTCATTCATTACACTTAACAAAGTAACCATGTGATAGTCATGCAAATTTACTAATTCTAAGATATGGCACTCAAGGTTCAAGGATAGCTTCATCTAGCGAGAACCCTGCCCATCGATACAACATAAGATCCAGAGCAAGGCAAATGGAGTAGAAAAATTCTCACAGATTTGAAAAGATAGAAAAAGTACATGAAAAGATTGAAAGTGAGTTGAGCAAGATTCTGGATGTTTTTAATAACCTGAATAAAAGAAAATGAGTTGAAAAAAATGCAAGCTAACAAGTTCTCCCATTGCAAGAAGTAGTTGATCCTTTATATCTTTCAGGTTTTGGCCCACCTCAAACCTAGTCTGCTCAAGAGGTTCTACCGTAGCACTTCACATATCCAACATATCCTGAAATACCGTCAGCTTTCAACCCAGGGCATTATAATAGCTATGTAAATTTTATCTTTATTGAAAAGATGATAGAGCTAATTCCTGATCTATATGATCTAAAAGAGAAGGAGAAAGAAAAGATAAGAGTGAAAACTCAAGAAAATTTCAAGATCAGTATGCTAGAGCAAAGGTTACGGCCTGTGAAATGATTTAATTTTTATAGGTCAGTTGATGCTGTTGGGTTCTACTTAGTCCCTGATGTGGTCATTCTTCATAAGTTTAAAGTACCAAAATTTGAAAAATATGGCGGTACAAAGTGCCTCAAAACTCACATCACAATGTATTATCGGAAGATGGTAGCTCATGCTCATGATGAAAAACTATTAATGCATGTCTTTCAGGATAGCCTTACTGGCTTTACGGCCAGATGGTATGTTCAGCTGGATAGAACCCGCATTCACTCTTGGAGCGATATGACACATGACTTCATTGGTCAATATCGACATATTATCGATTTGGCTCCTGATCTTTTATCTTTATAGAATCTAGAGAAAAAGGTAAACAAGTCTTTTAAAGAATATGCTCAGAGGTGGAAAGATATTACTTCTCAAGTACAACCTCTTCTAACTGAAAAAGAGACTATAATACTGTTTGTTAGCACTTTAAAACCTCCATATTATGAAAAGATGATAGTGAATGCAATGAAAAACTTTACTGATATGGTAATTTCGAGAGAAATTATTGAGAGTGCCATCAAGAATGGCAAGCTAGAAGGAAATGAAGCATATAGCAAAAGAGTCCCGAAGAAGAAAGAAACTGAAGCTCAAGCTGTGAGCTTTGATAGACAATAATTTAGAGGCTATCAATCCTACTTACCACCAGGATATCTACCATATTACCCTACTATAAATAATATTTTTCTTTATCCGTACCAACCATTTGTACAATCATTATACCCTCAAACATATCAAACCCCTCATAGGCCTCAAAATATCATGTGCAATCCTAACACTCAACTTATCCCAAAACCCAAAAATTGCCCAACTAACCCTATTGGTGATTTGCGAGAGCAACGAACTACCCGTGAGAAACCTGTGTTTGACCCAATTCTAATAACTTATACAAAATTATATAAGGAGCTTTACAACAATCATTTGATTGCTCTAAGTAAATTAGAACCTCTTAAGCCACCTTACCTCAAGTGGTACGATCCTACAGCCCACTGTGACTACCATTATGGGATTGCTGGTCATTCTATCAAAAATTATACCACCTTAAAACATAAAATGCAACGATTAATCAAGGATGAGATGATTTACTTTGATATGAGAGGGGTGACTGTACCGAATGTTAGTGGCAATCCTTTGTTGAATCATAATGTGAATGCTATAAGTGAAGAACAAGAGCGCCATGTGAAGAAAAAGTGATAGATATTAAGACACCTCTCAGCCAACTGTTTAAAGTTTTACGGAGAGCCGACATGATACAATTAGTAAGTTCATATAGCTATCATGAAGAATATATAGCTAGTACTAGTTGTAAGTATCATAATGGGGTAATAGGCCATTCCATTAAAATTTGTAAGCAGTTTCACCAAGAGGTACAAAAACTCTTAGATTCATATCAGATGGAGGTTTATGAAGAAATAAAAGACTTAAAAGAATGTTGAGATGTCCATGACTGATAGGCCTGTAAAGCTATTTCGAAAACCAGTGACAATTTAGTATGGGAACAAACTGAAGTCAATCATAGATAAACTCATCCTCAGGCCAGTGACTTTTAAAGTCTCGACTCTTTTCCCATATAAGGATGATAAAATTATACCCTAGAGATATGACTATGACACTGTAGTTCAAGGATAAGAAAAAGATGTCTCTAAAGTCGACGCTTCTAATATAACTGGTGTAAGAGGCATTACCCGAAGTGAGAAGTGCTACACTCTAAAAATATTAGAGAAGGCTAGAAGGGAGTAGGTTAAAGAAAGAGAGGGACAGAATAATCCTGAAGTAAAACATGAAGAAGATCATCTGAAGTCGGTATCAGAAAGAGATGTTTATGAATTCTTGAAGCTGGTAAAATATAGTGAGTATTCAATTATGGAACAGTTGAATAAAATGCTAGCTTGAATCTCATTATTATCACTACTATTAAACTCAGAGCCATACCGAAACACCTTGCTAAAAGTGTTAAATCAGGCATACGTGGCATATAATGTATCTGTTGAATATGTGAACCACTTGGCTGGAAATCTAGTCATGCTAAATCATATTTCATTCAACAATGATGAGATTCCCTTGAAAGGAAAAAGAAATGCCAAGGCTCTGCATATCACAGTCAAGTGTAAGAGCCATATCATAGCTAAGGTCCTTATTGATAATGGCTCTACTATCAATGTCATGCCTATGTCAACTTTGGTGAGGCTACCCATTAACTACTCTCATATGAAAGATAATCAGATAATTGTGAGAGCTTTTGATGAGATAAAAAAAAAGTTTTGAAGGACATTGAGATATCTTTACAGATTGGACCATACACTTTTAATGTAAAGTTTTAAGTAATGGATATCTCTCCATCCTACAGCTGTCTATTAGAAAGGTCGTGGATTCATATAGTAAAAGCTGTGCCCTCTACTTTGCACCAGAAGATCAAGTTTAATGTAGAAGGTCAACTAGTAGTGGTAGTTGGAGAGGAAGACATGCTAGTGACCCAACCATTGAACACTCCATATGTAGAGGCTATCGAAGAGGCATTGAAATGCTCCTATCGATCTTTTAAATTGGTTAATTCTATAGGTGAAGGATTTCAAAATCAACATTTTTCAAGGATAGTGATGAGCCAAGTCATCAACAAGGGCTGGTATCCAGGACTGGGGCTAAACAAGCACTTACAGGGAATAAAAGAACCCCCGATAGTGATAGACAATAGCGACGAGTAAGCCTAGGCTATGAGATGGCAGAATGGACGGTTAGAAGAAGGTCGATAGAAAAGATAGCAAGACTAATGGTTATCTCACACTTGTATGAGACTTTCAGACTTGAAAGATTCATGTACCCAGATTCAAAAAAAAGTGTGGAAAACACTTTTGCCTAATTAACCATTAATGCTGCTAAAGATGAAGTGGGGCTTAATTAAAAAGAGTGGATTCACCTTTGTCTGCCAGATTATGAGCTGAATAATTGGAGTGCCATTGAGATGCCTGTGATTTTTTAGACTAATATAATGTAATTATAATATCCCAATAGCTATTGCCCAAGGTATTGGGGTGATCTTTTTTTGTTTGGGCCATTTATTCTTTTATTATTTTTAATAAAAATTAGAAAAGATGTATTTTCATTCATTTCTTCTTGTGTTTTCATTATTTCCATTTTTTTAAGAACATCTTGCCAACATATCCCATTTCATTCAATTTCAAGTCTTTAAATGAACATGAAGATAATCATGATAACAATCAAGAGGTTAGTTTTGAAAATTCAATTAACACCGATGAACTTGACAATGAAGAGAATTTTGAGGAATATGTTATGCCTTCGGACCTAATGAGATTGATTGAACAAGAAAATAAGCCAATTGAGCCTCATCAGGAGGTAGTAGACTTAGTGAATCTAAGAGATGAAGAGAATAAGAAAGATGTCAGAATGGGTACTTCACTTTCATCAGAAGATAGACAATAGTTGGCAAACCTACTTCAAGAATTTATAGATGTATTTGCTTGGTCTTACCAGGATATGTCAGGACTGAGCACAGATATAGTGGAGCACAAATTACCCCTAAAGCCAGAATGTAAGCTAGTTCAGCAGAAACTGAGACGGATGAAGCCCAAAATGCTACTAAAGATTAAAAAGAGGTGAAGAAACAATTTGATGTAGGTTTTTTACAAGTGGTTAAGTATCCAGAGTGGGTAACCAATATAGTCTCAATTTTTAAGAAAGATGAGAAGGTACAAATATGTGTAAACTATCGGGACTTAAATAAGGCTAGCCCAAAGGATAACTTTCCTCTGCCCCATATCGACACATTGGTAGATAACACGGTTAAGCATTCAATTTTTTCTTTCATGGATGGTTTTTCAAGATATAATCAGATAAAAATGGTTGTAGATGATATAAAAAAGACTATTTTCATGATCATGTGAGGAACTTTTTGCTACAAAGTCATGCTTTTTGGGTTAAAGAATGCTAGGGCAACATATCAAAGGGCTATGGTAACACTCTTCCATGACATGATGCACAAAGAGATCGAGGTGTATGTAGACGATATGATTGCAAAGTCGTGTGAGGATAAAGATCATGTCACCAGCCTCAAAAATTTATTTGAGAGGTTAAGAAGATTTCAGCTCAAATTAAACCCAGCAAAGTGCACATTTAGGGTAAAGTCAGAGAAATTGCTAGGCTTTGTTGTCAATGAAAAAGGAATTGAAGTCGATCCCGATAAGATACGAGCCATTCAAAATTTGTCACCTCTCAGTACATCAAAAGAAGTTCAAGGTTTTTTGGAGAGATTAAACTACATTTCTCGATTTATCTTTCAGCTTACTTACAAATGTGATCTTATATTTAAGTTTTTTCGTAAAAATAATCTTGGAAAATGGAATGAAGAATGCTAAGAGGCGTTTGATAAAATTAAATAATACTTATCGATCCCTCTAGTATTGGTGCCATCTGTTCCAGAAAAACCTTTAATTTTATACTTAACTGTATGTGAAAATTCAATGAGATGTGTGTTGGGGCAGCAGAAAAAGGTTAGCCGAAAGAAGAGAGCTATTTACTATATGAGTAAAAAGTTCACAGAATATGAATCCAAGTATTCTTCATTAGAGAAAATATGTTGTGCAATAGCGTAGACTGCCAAAAGACTCAGACAGTATATGCTCTATCATACTACATGGCTCATAGTAAAATTAGATCTAATTAAGTATATCTTTAAAAAGCTTTCTTTGTCTGAAAAAATTGCTAGATTGCAAGTAATGCTCTTAAAATATGATATTATATACGTGAGCCAAAAAGCAATAAAAAAAACGTTATAGTAAAATTTCTTGTAGATCGTGCTACTAAAAAGTATGAGCCAATGAAGTTGAAATTCCCTAATGAAGACCTAATGACTGTTTTCCAACTGGAGGAAGGAGAGCATGGAGAAAAATATTGGAAAATATACTTTGATGGAGCTGTCAATGCCTTGGAGCATAAAATTGGGACAATTCTGATTTCTCCAGAAGAATAATACTGTTCTGTAACAGTAAGGTTAAATTTTAACTGCACAAATAACATCGTTGAATATGAGGCATGTGTCATGGGCTTACAAGCTGCTATAGATAGAAGAGTGAAAGCACTGAAAGTGTTTGGAGACTCAGTTTTAGTTATATATCAGTTGAAAAAAGAATGGGAGTCGAGAGATTCAAAACTCGTTTCATATCATAAGTATATTTTAGAGTTGATGAAACAATTTGAAGATATCCAGTTTGACCACTTACCTCGAGAAGAGAATTTGATTGCTGATGCATTGGCTACTCTGGCTGTAATGATTCTAATTAATGATAATACTGACATTCAGCCCATCAAGTTAGATGTTAAGGATATACCAGCTTATTGCTCTAATGTAGAAGAAGAAGAAGATGGAAAGCCCTGGTATTATGACATCCTATAGTATATTAAGGATCAGTAGTACCAGTTTAAGTAATAAAAAATGATAAAAGGGTTATCCGAAGATTGGCTATGAGCTTTTTCCTGGATGAGGATGTCCTATATAAAAAAAATAGGGATCAAGTATTATTGAGGTGCATAAGTAAGACTAAAGTGAGAAAAATCATTGAAGAGGTGCGTGATGGAATATGTGAAGTACATACCAGTAGACATATGATGGCGAAACAGATCATGAGAGTAAGATATTACTGGTTGACGATAGAGAATGATTGCATTATACTTGTAAATGCTATAAATACCAGATATATGCTAATAAAATCCATGTTTCGCCATTTACTTTACATGTTATGGTACCACTAGGGCCATTCTCAATGTAGGATATGGATGTCATCGGTCCAATCACCCCAAAAGCTTATAACAAGCACAGATTCATTTTTGTGATGATAGATTACTTCATAAAATGGGTAGAGGCAGCATCATATGTAAGTGTGACACTCTCTGTGGTTTGTAAATTCATAAAGAGAGAGATTATCTGTAGATATGAACTTTTGAAGAGAATTATTTCAGACAATGCCAAGAATCTAAATAGTAAGATGATGCAAAAAGTATGTGCTCAATATAAGATCAAGCATTATAACTCGACACCTTACCGTTCAAAAATGATTAGGGCAGTTGAGGCAGCCAACAAGAACATAAAAAAGATTTTAGAGAAAATGATCGAGACTTACAAAGATTGGCATGAGAAGTTATCATTTGTATTACATGTGTATCGAACGTCAGTTCGCACCTCTACAGGGGCAATCCTATTTTCTTTAGTTTATGAGATGGAAGCTGTACTACCAGTGAAAGTAGAGATCCCCTTCTTAAGGGTTTTAAAAGAAATTGAGTTGAAAAAAGTCGAATGGATTCAAGAACGCTATGAACAATTAAATTTCATAGAAGAAAAGAGATTAACTGCATTGTGCCATTGTCAGCTATATCAAAGAAGAATGATGAAAGCTCATGATAAGAAGATTCGACCCTGTTGTTTTCAAAAAAGAGAGTTGGTCTTGAAGAGAATCCTTCCATCCAACATGATAGTAGAGAAAAATAGACTCCGAATTAAGAAAGATCATATGTGATGAGACGGGCTTTTTCGGATAGAGCGCTGATACTGACTAAGATAGATGGAAATGATTTATCCCATTCTATAAATTTTGATGCTGTGAAGAAATACTATGCTTGAAAAAATAAATGAAAAAATGAAAAAAATAAAAATAAAAAATGAAAAAAAATGAAAAAAGAAAAAAAATGAAAAAAAGTGAATGAAAAAGGAAGACTCAAAGTGAAAATCTTAAAAGGGCGGTTTGAGTCATAGGGGGTTTGTCTAAGTTGAAAACCTGAAAAGGTAGCTTAGATAAGAAGAATACAACATCAAATTTGAAAGTCCGCTGACATGGAGGTTAGCAAATTCGAAAGAGTTCCAAATTGTTAAGTACATCAGAGGGTTGGATTTCAAAAAAAAAAACTTTGAGATGTGTTATCATGATTATCTGATTGTTCATTTTGGGCTGTATCCCCATACTTATCCTTGTAATTCTCCCTTGGTCGAAATTAGCCAACATTTTGCTAATAAGAGACATTCTATTTCATTTCTTGTGTCTTTTTCTAGTGACTATTTCTTAACCATTCATATTTTTTTCTTCTTAATACCCCACCATGGAAGAAATGTGCAAATGCATTCTTACTTTTTAAGTTTGAAATAATGATTGATGAATGAATAACAACATGAAAGATTTTACATTACATTGAATAAGTCAAGAGCGATAAAAGCAGAATCGAGATGTTCAGTTCCTGATTAGGACATTGAATTTGGGAAGAGATTTCTTACAAGAAGAATGTGAGTGGAAGAGACAATTGAGAGCTACACTGGCTCGATTTTAGAAGAGTAGTGTAATTGAATTTTTGAAGAATCAAAGGACTTGATGCCCAAGAAAAGAGCTTGAGAAACTTGAATACCATACATTGAATAGGAATTAATTGGCCAATATTTGCATAGCATGCATTGGAATGCATATGCATTGCATAGCATATATTACTTTCAAGAAGGTATACTACATAAATTCAAGAAGTAGGGGTATTTCAAAATCCCACATAGAGGAGATAGATGTGAAGACATTTTCAAAATTGAAAAAAAAAAAACTTGTTAGGTAAGTTCCTAATCCTTAAAATAGGATGTCTCTTGGTATTGGGGTTGATTTATAAGGCTTTTGGGCATAATCTCCTAAAATTCCTTCAAACACAATTTTCAACTCCTTTGGACATGATTGTCAAGGAGCAATTTACTTTTTAAAGTCGTGATGCCTCTGTTTAGAGGAGCAATTTACTTTTCAAAGTTATGGTGCTTCTATTTAGAAGAGCAATTTACTTTTCAAAAGTCGTGGTGCCTCTATTTAGAGGAGCCATTTATTTTTCCAAAGTCATTGAGCCTCTGTTTAGAGGAGTTTTGATCAGATCTTAAAAAAATATATATTGAGTTGAGTCTTGATTGGGTGTCTACGTCTTTACGCAATTTCGGTTTCACAGAAAATGCGCAAAGAGGGGCAGCTGTAGACACCCAATTTGGTCCAAGCTCAAATCAATTGGGCCTGGTCCAAATAGGTAAGTCTATTTTCCTTTTTTTATTTTGGTATTTTACATTTTTATTTTATTTTCATTTTTTTATTATTATTTATATATATATTTCTTTTATTTTTATCTTATGTATTTATTTATTCATTACTACGATTTATTAATATATATATATTTATTATTATTATTATTATTTCTCTCTGTTAATATTTATATGTATATAAGATTATATGTTATAATTTATCTGTTATTTAATTTTAATTTATCTGTTAATTTTTTTGATTTATCTGATTTATTTTCATTAATATTTTTATTTGATTTTTTTATTTTTTTGATTTATCCGACTGAAGATTGGATTGAGATTTAATCAGAAGAGTCCATGTTGGATTAAATGATTGAATCTCGATCCAAAGAGGAGTTGGAATTGATCAGAAACTCTTCTGATCAATCCTTATAAAAGGGATCCTTAGGAACAGAAGGAAGAACACAAGAAAACAGAGAAGGAAAAGAGTACTGGTTGAGAGAAAAAGATAGACAGAAGAAATTCGAAAGCTAGATAAGGGTTTAGAGGCTTTAGAATAGCTTTAGGAATCGAGAGAAAATTTTTGAAGATTTTTTTACGAATTTTTTTTGGAAATTTCTGAAAAATTTCCAGATTTCGATGAATTTTTCGACGAAAGGTTAATTTTTTTACCATAATTTCGGTCAAGTTTGAAGTTTTCGGCCAGCTGCCCAGTTTTCGACGAAGATTCCTAGAAACCGACCAACTTTTCGATGAACTTCTGATGAAAAACTCAGATTCCGATCAATTTTCCAAAATTCGGTGAATATTCAATCGGAGTTCTTCAAAAATTTTAGAGAGAAGAGAGAGAAAAGAAAAGAAGAGAGAGAGAGGAGAAGGCTTTTGTTGAAGAAACGAAAGAATCAGCCTTATATAGCTTTCCAAAACGACGTCATTTTTGCATTAAATAACCAGAGGATCCGCGCGTTTTACCAAGATCTGACCTGATCCGAGCGTCGACCCACTTTTCGACCCGCGCGTGATCTGCCTCCCCGAGCCTTTAACCGAGCCGAGCCGACGTTTCGAGTCGTGTTCTCCGAGTTGTTTTTCTTTCTTAAGTTGAGCCGTTAGCCAAGCCGCTCCAGTTTATTTATTTATTTATTTAGATTATTAGATTAGTTTTATTTAATATTCTTTTATCTTTATTTTTATTTTTATTTTTGTTTTACTTTTCTTTATTTTTTTATATTTTATATTTTCACTTTTATTTTATTTTATTATTTTATTTTCTTTAAACAAAATCCAAAAAAAATATTTTTGGGGAAAAGTTGAAAGTATCAATCTTTCTTAAAAATAAATTTTCAAAAAAAAGGTTTTTTGAGGAAAAGTTGAAAGTATCAATTTTCCTTAAAAATAAATTTTCAAAAAAATGTTTTTGAGGAAAAGTTGAAAGTATCAATTTTTCTCGAAATTAAGGTTTCAAAAAAATATTTTTGAGAAAAAGTTGAAAGTATCAATTTTCCTTAAAAATAAATTTTCAAAAAAAGTTTTTGAGGAAAAGTTAAAAGTATCAATTTTCCTTGCACAAAAAAAATAATCATTCTTTTCTTCCTTTTTATTTTTTAATGTTAAATAATCCGACGATGGAGCCTCTGTAAGTGAAACAGTATTTTTTTCTTGCATACTCCTGAGGTGAGGGAATTTTTTCAATTTTTTGCTAAAAGTATTAGAGTAAATTGAGAATAATTTCCAATAATTAATAACTTGATAAATGTTTAAGGCTAATTGGATAACACAAATTTAAGCTGGTATCATCTTTTGATGGGCGTTGTGAGGGTGCTATAACCTTCCTCACACGTAATCGAACTCCCGAACCCTGTTTTGGTTAGTAGACCTGAGCCTATTCTTTTAGGGACCTTTAAACTCAGGTGTTCCTTGAAAGGACAGATTCCTTAGGTGGCCAATCACATCTAGATAAAAAAGATTGGTGGCGACTCTCTTAAGTCAATGTCTAGCGATAGATCTCTGGATCTAGATGTTATGACATACTACTAAATTATTACTAATTTACAATTAAGTTATTAGTAATTTACTACTAAGCTATAAAAATTCACATCTAAATTATTAATGATTTATTATTATGTTATTATGTATTTACTATTATATTAACATTGATTTACTACTTATTTTTTGATTATTTACTACAAAATCATCATAGATTTATTACTAAATTAACCATGATTCGTTATCAAATTATCAATAATTTATACTAAATTATCAAAATTTATACTAAATTATCTATAATTTACTATTAATTTATTTAACTATTAAGTTATTAATGATTAACTATCACTAAATTATATTGATTTATTTTTAAGTTTTCAATAATTACCTATTAAATTATCACTGATGTATTATTAAATTATTTATGATTTACTATTAAATTTATTAATTAAATACTACTAAATGAAATTAATTTATTATTAAATTATCACTGATTTACTATTAAGTTACTATTGATTTATTATTAAGTTATCAAAGATTAACAACTAAGTTATCACATTTTTTTTAACCTATCATTGATTTGCTAATATGTTGTTATGCATTAACAACTATGAAACATGGAATTTAAAACGTTCGCTAATAATATATGAGATAAATTTCTTTTTATATGATAACATTATTATTTTATTCAAGTTTAGAATTTTTTTACTAATTTTTTTTTTTGAATAGGTTCATGATAAGTTTATGATAGGTTTATCATAGCCATCGAAATGAAAGTTTTGACTTCACTTCTACTAGTAAACAAGGTTCAATCTTTAGTAACTTCAAGTATAAAAAGTTATCAATAATTGACAATTAAGTTAGCAGTTATTTACTATTAAATTATTAATGATTTACAACTAAATTATTAATTATTTGCTTCTAATTTATGAATGATTTACCATTAAGTTATGAATAATTTTATTATTAAGTTATGGGTGATTTCTATTAAATTGTTGGTGATTTATCACTAAGTTACTGATGATTATTATAAATTTATAATTGATTTACTACTAATTTATCGATTATTCACTAAAAATTATCAATGATTAACTAATTTACTATTACATTATATTGATTTACAACTAAGTTATTAGTAATTTACTATTACATTGTTAGTGATTTATTATTAGATTATTAATTTACTACTAAATTATCAATGATTTATTATTATATATTTTTTATATATATACTATTATGCTATCATTGATTTACTAAATTTTCTAATATTTACTACAAAATTATTACCAATTTATCACTAAATTATATAAAATTCACTACCAAGTTATTAAAAATTTATATTAAATTATGCATAATTTATTATTAAGTTATCACTAATTAACTATTATATTATCGATGATTTATTACTAAGTTATACTGATTTTATTTTAAGTTTTCAATAATTAACTACTAATTTATCATTGATGTACTACTAAATTATTTATGATTTACTACTATCAATTAATTACTCTTAAACAAAAACTAATTTACTATTAAATTATTAGTAATTTACTATTATGTTATTATTAATTTATTACTAAGTTATCAATAATTAATTACAAAGTTATCACTTATTTTTTGTTAAGTTATCCTTAATTTAATGCTATATTATTATTCATTTACAATTATATTATAATTGATTTACCATTAAGGTATTATGCATATATTATTATATTATTATTAATTTACAAAAAATCAATAATTATTTACTACTAAATTATCATTTATTTACAAATAATTTATCACTAATTTACTACTAAGTTATTGATGAATTACTACTAAGTTGTACTGATTACATTTAAATTTTTAATGATTAGTTATTAAGTTATTAATTATTTATTAATATGTTATTATTAATTTGTGTATATCCAAAAAGAAATTAACCACATTGTATGCTAGATGATGTAATTTGTAAAGTGAAGAAAGAAAAAAAAAAAGTTCAAGTTTAAAATGACTTGAAAAGCATGAATAAATGCTCTATTTACTATCTGTAATTTAACATGTAATAATAAGTTAAAATCATAACTTTTTATAGTAATACAAGTATTAAAACTAAATTCAATAAATATATACCATATATTAAGTCAATTTTTCTAAGATAATTCTTTAAAATATTTTAATTCATAGTAAAATAGTACATATTAAGATAAGTTTTATTGATGATTTGATTGAATTATTAATACATGTATTTTCATATCTATTAGCGAAATACAATTGCATATAAAAGATTAAAAATTTTAAAGTGTTTTGTTAGTAATAAAAGTAATAAACTTTGCCTTATGTTTCTACTTGTAAGTATATAATTTTGGGTAAAAATTTTATTATATATTTGATAAAAGTAATGCGAACAAATTTACTAAATAAAATTTATAAAAATTAACTAAACAACAAATTTTAAAAATACTAAATTCAATATAATCACATTCGCTTTCTCCATAAACAAATTTCTTGTATTAAACAAAAAAATGGTATATTTTTAATTGTTGCCTCATTTTAATTACCATCATTTAAAATAACTTTTTTGATATATCAATGCTAATAAGCTTTTTCATTTGGAAAGAGTAAGGAATATTTCACATTCTCCATAAAAAATTTATTCTACTAAATGAAAATATTATATATTTTTAATCGTTATTTTATTCTTATTACCATCACTAAAAGTGATTCTTTTTATATATTTTGATACCAATTAACTTCTCCACTTGTAAAGAGTAAAAAATATTATAAGGGTCATAACAATCCAAATAATATTTAACTCTATATTTTCTTCATGAATAATTTTGAACTATGACATGATCTCTTTCAAATGAAATGTTTGAATTGTTTCTCTCAACCTATATAGCAATAACTTGATTAATAAATGAATGACTATAAACTCGTTGATTTAAATTAACATTGATGTAATACGAATTTCAAAATCCTCTAAAAAAAATCATTTAATCTTTGCAAAAGCTTGGGCATAAGGATTTTTTTTTCTCAAGTTATCATTAGTATCTCCATTACTTTTGTACTTAAATTTTCATTATATTATATTCTCATTTTATTTTGAAAATTATTATCAGTGTCATAAAAATATAGTTAAAATAACACAGATTAATCAACTTAAACTTGAAACAATTTAAAACTTAAATTGAGTATAAGTAAATTTGTTCTTATTTTAAATTTAATTTAATTAAAAATAATATAATACACATAATTATAAAAATGAATTAACTTACTTGATTTCAATTAATTTTAAAAAGTCAATAACTTAGTAGTTATTTAAAACCCAAAATGATTGAGTATAACCACAATCCAAATTGAAATAATAATCA
Organism: Durio zibethinus; assembly: GCF_047325235.1. Taxonomy (NCBI): domain Eukaryota; kingdom Viridiplantae; phylum Streptophyta; class Magnoliopsida; order Malvales; family Malvaceae; genus Durio; species Durio zibethinus. The sequence goes on along the minus strand of NC_143162.1, from coordinate 8,589,403 downwards.
AATCAAAATCCAATATTAATTATTTATCTTCCATAATAATTTAAAAGTTTTTTATTTAAACTTTTTTCCCTTAATCTTCAATATTTTTATTTTTATTGTCTTCATAGTTGAATTAGTTAATTAATTTTAAGAGTATTTCTAAAATAAAATTACAATTATAAGTAATTAAGTATACTTCTTTTTTATTTGAATTTCGAACAATTTAAATCTAGTTTTTTAAATAAAGAAAAGTATGTATCAATTATCAAATAAAATTTGCTCAAATGTATAAGTGAATAATTGAGTACACTATGAATAAGCAGATGATAAAACTTGATTCATTCAAATTAGTCGTTGGTTCTAAATCTAAAATCTAACTCAAAATTATAGAATGTCAAAATTCAAAATAATTGAAATACTTAAATACACAATTAAATAAAGATTTATCAATGAATTTTGCTAATGAATACTTTTAAATCATTTTTAAGTTTAGTTAAATTATAATTTATAATAAATTTTATTTTAGATGTAAAATGATAATTAACTTGATATATTTCAATTTTTTGAACAAATATTACCAAATATGGCAACCTTAAAAATTTTGATACAATAGTGAATATTTTTCAACTACTATAAAAGAGAAAATAAATGAATATATAATATTTCTCCAAATAAAAGAGATTCATATTAATTCTAAAGAAATTTGAAATCAATATATTTGCATATTTTTCATTGCAACATCATATAATACTAACATTTTTTGTTATATGGAGAAGATAAAGTTATGCATAACCAATCAATCTTTCATCTCATTTTTTTGCTTAGGATAATCTTTCATTGGTACTTCCATTAATTGAATATAATTATACGTTCTATCAATTGAAAGTCTAATTTTTCTTCTATTTGAAATTTTTTATTATATATAAATTTTTATTAAATAAAAATGTTAAAAAACATAATTTTAAAAATTAAAATGAAATAAAATAAAATAAATTTCTAACCTTTATACTTGCCATGTTTTCTTAAGAAAATTCCAATTATGAGAATAAGAAATTTGTTATGTAATACCTATATTATCTATAATGATTTCATTTTCATCATTAACAACATAATTTTCATTAATGAATATAATTTTGGCATAAACACATTTAAAAGATAGATTCAATTACTTTTGTCATACCTTGAAAGAATTCACCAAAAATAATTAATTTTACTTCAATTAATAATTTTTTACTTATAATAATTAATGTTAGGTTGTTCAACCACTTGGATGATAAAAAATGAATAATTTAATACAATTAAAAAAGATTAAGTAATCTTAAAAGATAAATTAATCATATACATGCATATTAAAATAAAAGTTGAGAAAAAATTAAATCAATTATTGTTTCAATCAAGGTGAATAATTGTTATGGCAATTTGACAGGACCCAATTCTAAGCTACTAACAGCTCCACCACTTCTTAAATCATCTAATTCTATAAGTGAAAAGTTCAATTAAAATGTTCAATGATCACATAATGTTAATTGTTGGTGGAGGTGATGTAATTAATTTGCATTTGATTTGATATTAATTTTTGTTCACGAGAATAACAATTATAAAATTCTAAAGAAAAAAAAAACAAAAGAGAAATTCGTTATAAATGTTAGACTAAACTAGAAGAATGATATGTTAAAGAATTATTTCAAAAGACTAAAAAGATTTAATTATATTATCAATAATCAAATGATTCACTCATAAAACATATAGTAAAATCATTAACATACATATATAGTTAATATATTAAAACAAAATATTGAAAGGCAAAAAATAGAAAAAAAAATAAATATGCTTCAATGACTTAATTATAATTATCTTTAATGAATTTATTTATCAACATAAATTACATATACAATTGTTTTTACAACAACTAAATAAACAAACTCCATATAATTGTTTTATTCCTATGCACATTAAACTTTGATCTCATTGTATTTTTATTTCATTTGATGTGAAAAGGCATTCTACTTATATAAAAAAAAAAGTCTAATAATAAAAAAATTTTATTTAAATTAAAATTTATAAAAAATTACTAATGATATTTTAATTGATCATTTGTAAAATTTTTTAAATTAAAATTTCATTAAGGGTATTTTAGTCAATCACTTTTAACACCTTTTTAGTCTAATTATAAAAAAGTTTAATAATAAAAAATTCATTTAAATTAAAATTTATAAAACCATTTACGAAAGATATTTTAACCAATCATTTTTAATGCTTTTGAAATTAAAATTTTACAATTTTAAATAGTTTGATTTCACATAAACTCTAATTTAATTTTAATTAATTTAAATTAAAATTAAATAAATTGATAAAAATTATATATTTAAAGATAAATTTATTAATTTAAAAATTTATAAAGATATTTAAGTCGATCACTATTAACATTTTTAAAATTCATATATTTATATATAAAAAATAAAAAATATATATATGCCATTACATGCACATTGACACCTTGCACTCATGATTCACTTGCATTAACACCTTGTATCAATTAAATATGCATACATGCTAAAAACTCCAAGCCATATGCCGTCCCACAATTCACATGCATATTGGCACTTGTTTCTTTAATTGAATTTTTATATATATTGTCAACAAACCTAACAAGCCACATGCCGTCCCACAATTCATGCATATTGGTACTTGTTTCTTTAACAAGCCATGCATATTGACACTTAAATTGGAACATTCTTTCATGCTTCAATTTCTTTATATAGCAACTATGATGCAAGACAAGTTGAAATCCCATATAAACATGCAATTAACACCTACTTGTCACGTTGAAACCCATGCATGTCGCCACTTGTAATTGCAACCCATGCATCTTTGTTTATTCCATGTATAATTTGTCACCTTGAATATTTTGGTTGCATGCTCAAAATTAACACATCGTGTCCTGGTCTGTTTAAATCATCCATCCCCTTGATTATGTAATTGCATGTTCCTTCTTCGTTATTTGAGATACCATTCCTTGGTTGTAAAAAAAAATGCCATGCTTGAATTTTAATTCATAAATTTTTTTTTCAATCTCAATGGACGATCTCCATGAAGAGTTCAAATCAAAACCCTCGACAAGAAGAGGATGATCGCAGGCGCAAAAGCATCAACAAGATAGTCACATAATTTTTTGGTTTGACAATCCCAGTGACTGCATACTGAGCACGTCAATTAGTCTCCCATCTGGAATAGAAGTCACACTCCTTTGGAGATTCCATCTCTTCCGGTTCCATCACTTTATCTTTTAAAATCATGCAACACAACTATGAGGCTGAAATCCCATGCATGTTGCCACGTTACAAACTTCCATGCACTTTGAAAGCTTACTTTGCCATACGGCAAGACCTTGACGCAAAATAATGAATTAACTAATATAACTTTCCTTTGTATTCCTTGACAAAATAAAACTTGATGTTCAGGAAAGACAAGTATAGGGTGTGATTACACGGACCGCCTTGAAGTCCAGAAAAGACATCTGCGGTGTGATTACGCGGACTACCTTGAAGCCCAACGAAGTGAACTCAATTAATTTTGTCTTCCAAATCATACATCACCTCTTTCCCTTGTTTGTTACCCCCTTTCACTGCCTTCGAGAAGAAGATCAAAGCACTTGCCATGTCAACCAACAGGTTTGTATTTCTGCTTGACGAACCTCGGGGATAGGTGTTAAACATCTTCCTCGGTTGCAATCGGATTCTAAAGCATCCTCCAACTTTAGCCGTATGAGAAGATTGCAGTTTCTTCAGAAATGTTTTGTTTAGTTGGAGCAAAATTTCAGAATGGAATCACAGATTCTCTATAGGCAGGATTGGAGATTCAAAAATAAGTTTAGGAGAAACCGATGCTCAAGTTGGTGAGGCATGTCGATACGTGGTTGAAGCACATGGTCAAGCACTACAATTTGATGATGCTAATAAACTTCGTCAATTAGTTCTCGACATCCATAGAGAGAAAGATGTTTCTGCTACTGACAGGACACTTCACGAGACTCGTTCAAAATTGCTCATAATATTTAAGTATGCAAAGGAAGAGAATCTACTTGCGTTTTGAAGTTCCAAAGCATTTTAGCGACAAGTCCATATCAACCTGGATATCATTCCATTTTGAAAGTGGTCAATAGAACTTCCCAAAGTTTCACAATTTTTTGTTGAGATGTCTTGGATTTCATCTTTTGACAATCATGAGAAGCTTGATAGATGAAGCAGTCGCATTATTTTTGGAGAAACATGTTGGGATCTTCTTTCAAGATTATTGAGAATTTGGTTATATACCAAATATTGGGAATGGACTGAAGACATGGTGTATTACTTCAATACATTGAAGATCTTCCTTGACGGTTGCTATAAATGGAAGGATATTTTTCAGGCACTCAAGCACTTCATGAGGTCATTTGATGTGTTGCATAATTAATTGGAGCTAATGTCAAAAGAAGATTTATTCCAAGGTGCCGATGACAAAGGAAAGATTTTTCCAAAGTGCTGAGCACACTTGTTCACTGTTTTTCACTATTTGAAGAGCGAGCAAGACCTCATACTTGAAAGAAAGATCATGCAGACTGGCATCCTCGAGTCTCACAGTGATGCAAAGAATTCAAGTTGAAGATGAAATTCCAAGCTCAAGGAAGATCTTGATGCTAAGGATTCAAGCTACAGATAAGAATCTGATTTCCAAGCATAATGAAGATCTTGAGACTTGTATCAACAAGTCCCATGGAGAAGCAGAGAATTTAAGCTAGAGATAAGAGCCTGATTTCCAAGCGAATGAAAGATCCTTGCACTAGTGAATCCCTTAAGAAGCATAATGGAAGATTGCTTTGCATAAGTTAATCCGTCTAGGAGCATTATGAAGAATTACTTTGTACAAGTTAATCTATGGAAAGACATGGTGAGGAATCAATTAAAACAAATTTTTTTTTATTTTGTTTTGACTGAACTTGGCATTGAAACCAAGTTGCCTACGCACCTTCAAAGGAGAAAGATCAAGTCATCACGTAGTTTAGAAAATTTTTTTTATGCCTTAACTTTTGTCTAAGCTGTCCTTTGTATAATTTCTAACTTAGAAGGATTTTTTTTGCGATTTTTCTTTGTCCTAACTTTTGTCTAAATTGTCCTTTACAGAATTTTCAACTTAGTGGACCTTGTTTTTATATAACAGTTTAGGCTTTTGTCTAGAAACAACAATTTTTTTTGTGTAGTTTAAACTCATGCTTAGGAGCAACTTGAACAGTTTAAGCTCATACTTAGGAGCAATACGAGTAGTTGAGGCTCTTGCTAGGGAGCAAAACGAGCAATTTAGGCTCTTGCTTGGGAGCAACATTTTTCAAGCATAGTAACACTTTAGAAACTTATCATTGATTGGCCTAACTCTTACTCCATCTTGATAAACAATTTTATATGCACCATTGCTGTAAATTTCTCGAACAACTTATGGTCCATTCCATTTTGAAAGGAACTTGTTGCCAATGCAATATGAAGCATCTATCGGTCTTCTTATAGCAAGGACTATGTCTCCAACTTGAAATGATTATGGCTTAGCTTTTTTATTGAAAGCTTTGGATAATCAAGCCTGATAACATTCCAAGCATTGTTAGGCTTGCTTGATAGGTTGAACACTTTTATTAACAACTAAATATGCACAACAACTTTTGGATAAATTTTGGGCATCTCTTTATAAGTCCAAGTAAAGATGTCTTGATATTCCACCAAAAAATTAAGGTAAGCTTTCTCCTCTTCATGGCACATAAAGGTTGGACGAGGACCTTCATTAGTGCTGATGTTGACTTATTTTAGCTCATCAATTATAGCTTGATTTCTTTCTTCAAATGGTGGAAGAGCTTCTTTAGCATCTTCTTCTTTAGATTTTTCATCAACTTCTTCTATGGACACATAATTAGAAGTAAATATTTTTGTATCTTTAGGCTTTCCTTCATTTGGAGAAGGAATTTGCTTGGTTATTACCATTGTGTGCTTCCTAACCTTTAATGATTCACCAATAGTTATTACCAATTTGCTTTGTCTTTTCATTTGAGAAGGAATCTTGCTATGAAAATCCTTGGATTTATCCAATTTGAGAGCTTTACTTTTCAATTTGTGCATCATCTTGTTGAAGTTTAAATGCCTAAGTCTTGAATGAACAAAAATATGTTTACTCATAAAAATATTAGAAATTTTTTGTCCCTTTCGCATAAGAACTAACTTGCGAGGCGAATGTGTACTTAGACGATCAAAGATTGAATCTCGTGTTGGTTGTATACTCAAACGATAAAAAATTGATGACCTCGGTATCTTAACTAAATTTTTTTGCTCATTAGAAATTTTTTCGACATTTCTGTATCTTAAACCTTTTTCATGAATCTTTTTTATGAATCTTCGATTTCAATGGTGAAATCCAAGCCTAGCTTTCGAAGTACTGACATGATTAGCTTTTTTTGCCAAACTTGTTGGATCTTGATTGACCTTTGAGAAATCTTCAATTGGCTCATCTATTCCATAAACCAATTTTGAAATATGTTGTTGTTTGTATCCAGTTTTAACAAGAAGTTTATAGGCATTATGATGAAAACCCCTAGCACGATGTGAAGGTATCATCATGTTCAACAAGAAGTCCTTTTGATGGCCTTATAAATCCTTCAAGTAAAAGTTTAAAAACCTTTAAGTCTTCCAATCTAGTAATAGAAAAAGTCAAAATTTTAAAATCTTGAGCAATTTCATCATTTCCATAACTGGTAGAACGACCCACACGTTTTCCATTTTGTTTTGACTTTTTCACATTAATATTTTATTGATATGGAAGTACTTTTTCTATGCAAGCATTTTTCAAATAAAACTTAGCATCAACAAAATGAGCCTTCACAATAAAAAATGGCTTAGAATCTACAAAAGCTCTCTCTACTTGACCATTTCTACTAGACTTCAAGCATTGGTGAAAAGTTGAAAAAACTACACCATTCTGATGTATCCATGGTTGTCCTAACAACATATTGTATGTTGTTTTAGCATTAATCACATGAAATAATGATTTGATTCTATATCACCAATAAAAAGTTGAAGTTTGGGCTTCATAAGATCCATTTTCCCTTTTGGATTGAATCCTTGAATCATTAACGGCTTTGTGACAATTCATCCAAAGGAATTCTAAGTTCATTATCTTTAAGGGAAGGATATTGACAGTAGATCCATCATCTATTAGGATCCTATTGATCCTTTGCTCATGAACATATCTAATAATATACAATGTCATAACCTCTAGATCCGAGGACTATCGCTAGACATTGACTTAAAAAGTCGTCACCAATATTTTTTATTTAGTTGTGATTGACCACCCGACTGAATCTGTCAATTTTTAAAAAGAAATCCTAAATTTGACTTAGGTATTCTTCAAAGGTAGATTCTAGGTCTTCAAAATCAAACAAAGGTTCGAGAGTACGGTTACATGTGAAGAAGGTTATAACACCCCCATAACGCCTATCGAAAGATGGTACCAGCTTGATTTCATGTTATCCATTAAACCTTAAAAATTTTATCAAGTAATTAATTATTGAAAATTATTTCTAATTGACTCCAATACTTTTGGCAAAAAATTAAGAATATTCCCTCACCTCAAAAGTATGCAAGAAAACTACTGTTTCTCTTGCAGAGGCTCCCTCGTTGGATTATTTAACAAAAAAATTCCAAAAAAGAGAAAAACAAAAATAGATGATGCTTCGACCTTTGATAAAGATTTCTTTCACTATTTTGTTTTATTTTTAAAAAATTCATGCCTTTATATAAGAAAAATTGATACTTTCAACTTCTCCTTAAAGCATTCGAAAACTTTTATTTTTAAGAAAAATCGATACTTTTAACTTTTTCTTAAAGTATTTTTTCTTGAAATTTGATCTTCAAGGAAAATTGATACTTTTAACTTTTCCTCAAATTATTTTTTTTGAAATTTTTATTTTTAAGAAAAATTAATTATTTAGCTTTTCTTGAAAGTTTGAATTTTTTTTTTGTTATTATTTTTAGAATAAAGATTATTCAAGAAAAAGAAAATAAGTAGCAAGGTAAATATATATATATATATATATACCAAAGTTACGACTTAGCTAAAAAAAGATAGCTTGGCTCTACACTCAAGAACAGCTCAAAAGCTGAATGGCTCGACTGGCTGCTAGAGTGGCTAGAACTTGGACTGGGTCGAGTTGAACACCGGGATCGGGTCACCCAATGGTTGATGTGCGGGTCTTTGAAAAAGGTCAAAGGGAACCCGATTTCTTTGGCCAAAATGACACTGTTTTATAATCCTATAAAACTCCTCTTTTTTTTTAAACCTTCTTTTTCATTTTACAGATTTCCTCAGCTCCCCCAGCTTCTCTCTAAACCAACTGATGAACATCACAGGAAACTTTGAAGTCTTAAAAAATGGGTAGAGCTTCGACGTCGTCGTTGCCACTGGCCATCCACCACTTACTAGCGCCAATCTTATACAAAATTTCCCCAGAATATTCCTCGTCACTTCCCCTTGTATCTTTTACGAATTAGCTTTTTTTGAAACTCACTTCATAACTATATATCTATAAATTTCCTCTGAAAATTGTTGTATCACTTTTTGTATGTCCTTCCTTGTCTTGTTTTCTTAAGTTAATTATCTTTTATTGTGAAATATTATGGTTGTTGATTATCCTCTTTGGCTATTTTACTTCATATTGTTTGTTGATGAAATTGTCTGGTATTAGGAATTGTTGAATGAATTATTGAATATGGATCTGATGGAAAACCTGGCGTTGGGAACTAGTGGCTACCAAACTAGAGATTTTTATTGCTGGGTTTGGGGATTAACTACTAGGTTCTTAGGCTGCTATTTTCTATTGTGGTGGTGGTTGATGTTTATTAACCTATCCTCCCTTAGTCTAGAATGCCCCAAAAAAATATAAAACCCACAACCAAAACAATGAAATAAGAAAGTATTTTGTGATTTTTCCCCTCTTGAATTGTTTCTCCCAAGAACCTTCTACTGAAAAACTTTTATTTTAATTACTCACATTTTCTTCCCTCTTTCTATATGTTTATTCTTGTGATTGCTGGAGTTTATATAGGACTAGGTACAAGGTTGAATGGGATTTGAAAATCAAACTTCCCATATCTTTTAATTTGTTTATCCCTGTTTAAAAAAGAAATCCCTTTATCACAGCTTCAAAATTTAAACCTCAATCTTAGAGTTCTAACAAGATTAAAACTCTATTTTTATTTTTATTTTTATTTAATGAATTTTTAACCTTATCAAAAATTGAATGTCTATAGTTGCCCCTCTTTGCATATTTTATGTGAAATAAAAATTATGCAAAGACGTAGACACCCATTATGACTTTATATAGGAAAAAAAATACTTTGGCATAAATTGAATTGAGTTTGAAAATAGAATGACTCGAAGAAGGATCTAGCATAGGCTAAAATCTAAAACACAATGACCTAGACTAAACTGAAGTCTGAAATGAATAACTTAGACTAAGCTGAAAAAGGATCTGGCATATGTCGAAATTTAAAAATAGAATGACCTAGATTGAACCGAAGTCTGAAACTAATGACTTGGACTAAACCGAAGAAGGATCTGGCATATGTCAAAATCCAAAAATAGAATGACCTAAATTAAACTGAAGTCTGAAATGAATGACTTGGACTAAACCAAAGCCGAAATCCAAAAACAGAATGACTTGGATTTAATCAAAATCTGAAAGGGATTACTTGAACTAAGCTGAAGAAGGATCTGGCATATGCCAAAATTCAAAAACAGAATGACCTGGATTGAACCAAAGTTTGAAATGAATAACTTGAACTAAGAAGGATTTGACAAAAGTCAAAATCTAAAACTGAAAGGCCTGGACTGAACTGAAGCTTGAAATGAATAACTTAGAATAAACCAAAGAAGGATCTGGCATAAGCTAAAATCTGAAAATAGAATGACCTGGATTGAACCGAAGTCTGAAATGAATAACTTGCATTGAGCCGAAGAAAGATTTGATAAAAGTCAAAATCCAAAAACAAAATGACTTGGATGGACCAAAGTCTGAACTAAGTAACTTGGATTGAATCGAAGAGGGATATGGCATAAGCCGAAATCAAAACAAAATGACCTAGATTGAACCGAAGTCTGACTTTACAACAATTACGAAATTTTAAAACTTTAAAGGTTCACGATTTGAAGCATTCAAAAATTTCATAATGCAAGTTGAAACTCAAAGATTGACAATTGAACTTAAAAAAAAATCATAAATTTGAAATTCAAAGGTTTGCAATTCAAAGATTCACATAATTCAAAAATTTAGAAGAATTGCAATTCAAAGATTCGCAGGATTCAAAAATCCATAAGAATTTATCATTCGCAAGAACTGAAAATTCATAAAAATTTTAAATTCGTAAGAATTGAAAATTAATAAAAATTTTAAATTCGCAAGAATTGGAGATTCATAAGATTTTCAGATTCAGAAGAATTGAAGATTCGCAATAATTGGAGATTAGCAAAAACTTTCAAATTCACAAGAATTAGAGATTCGCAAGACTTTTAGATTCGCAAGAAATGAAGATTCGTAAAAACTTTTAGATTCACAAGAATTGGAGATTTACAAAGTTTTTAGATTTGCAGAAATTAAAGATTCGCAAGGTATTCAGATTCGTAAAAATTGGAGAAACTTATAGATATTCACAACTAGAATTTCAAAGGTTCTCATTCAAAAATTTTAGAATTCTATCCAAAAATTTTAGGATTCTAGTTCAAAAACTCTAGGTATTCAAAAAAAATTTTTAAAACTAAAATATTGTCATTTGAATTATTAGAGATAATTCTTGGAGGTTTTACAAATCATCCTCATCATTGAAAAAGTTTCTTTAAAAGGTTTCACAACTTTAAAAATTGAGATGTTTTCCTCGTCAAAAATCTCATCATGAAAAATTTTGAAGTTTCAAAGTTCAAAATTCCCCTACCAAAGTCAAATTTTGTATGATAATAATGCGAATGCTTTCTTAATGATGCAACAACCCAGTTTCTCACAGCAATGCAGATGCCATACTCTCAACCATGATTCACATATTCATTACATTATGCAAATGCGTGATTAAACCATGATGCGAATGCAATGTAATGCAAATGTCCCTAAAATCAACACCATGACATTCTAATTTATTGTGGTAATAAACGTTCTCAAGACTCCACCATATCACATTTCCTTTTTAACTTCCCAATAGTAACATTTTTAGAAGCAATTCACCAATTTCGCTTAACTGATCCATGTTATTTCCAACCTTTGGTCACAACTCACGTATTAAATTCGTTGATCCATCACCATATTCACCACTTGGGTACCACATTTGTCTTTTTAAATCATCTTTTTCACTTTTTTGCCCCGTCATCTTGGATTTCTTTTCAAAAGAATACATGAATCTTTTATAAATATTGTCATTCATTGATTATCATTTCAATTCATGACAACCACAATGCAATCATATATTTTCTTGATTTATTTTGGGGATGCAAAAATGAGTGAGGGTAAGGTGAATTGAGAGAAAAGGAAATCAATACAAGAACAAGGAACAAATTCAAAGCATGTCACTAGGGTAAATGTTTGAATGGTATAATAATATTCGAATAATAAATATTCAGACAATTTCTAACATTAATCCATGATTCTTTTTCAAAAATTCATTCCTTTGATTTTCAAAATCATTTTAAGCTTTCACACTTTGCCCTAATTTTGAAAGGATCTTCAAATAACATTGATCTTACATATATTGAGCTGTTAGTCTAGTTTTCAGTTCAGATATCTTTCTACCCAAATTGCCATTTCGGGTTTTCAATTTGAGTTTTCCTTTTTTTCTTCATTTTCATTTTTTTTATTCTTTCATTTTCTCTTTTTTTTCTTTTTTTTTTAATTTTTCTCCCATTATTGATATCTCTTCCACATCAATCTTTAGAGTAATGAAGCATGATTTTGTCATTCCATCACAAGCATGCTTTAGTCTAACACATGATCATTCAATTCGAGCATTCACATTTGATCCAAATAAACTTTTAAAGGTTGTAATGTAGGCCATGGTGAGGGGTCATGAAAGAAATGGATAAAATAGGCTCAAAACATGTGTTTGAAGGGTTCAAAATTGAATGATCATTTTTTATCATGTGATGCAATTTGGCATTTTACTTCATTTCACATCATTTCATTACTTTTTCCTTTTTCATCTGATTCCTCACAAAATGACTCTTATTACTTTACCCGAAATCATGTGTGGCATTCATTTTTTTTTTCTTTGTTTTGCTTTTCTTTTTTTTTTTATTTGAGACCTTTTATGATCTTTTACCTCTTTTTTTTTCAAAAATTACCCCTAGTGTGGAAGGTGATCATTGGTCAGAGTTCTTTAGAGAAAAAAAATTATAATAGGCACAAAGGGTAATAATGAATATTTTTTTGAATGGTAAAAGAAAGATGACCATTTTTCATCTCAAATGCGAATGTCTTTTTTAAAAATCATATTTTAAACAAAGATAAATTGGTTAGATTCCTCCAAGACTTGCCTATTTTTCATGAATAATCTGCTCACAAATGACTTTTTTTACTTAAATAATCTCCATAGATCAATAGAAATGTGTTTTAAAAATTAAATCCTAAAATTATTATTTATAATTATCCAAACATTCACTATTTGAAATTTGAGAATAAGAATAAAATGGATATGAAAAGTAGCAAAAATAATGATTTGGATAGAAGAGAAAATGTAATGAAATGCATCAACTTGCCTTTTATTAAAATGATAAAAAATGAAATCTTATTACATAAGAGAAATTTTAGCATTACTCTAAAAGAAATCCAAGTAACTTTCAACCAGCATCAACATCTTTATCTTTCTCCAAAACTATACCCCTGTGTGATCAAGTGAAGAGTTTTTATTGCCATTTGATTTTTTTGATTCATCAAAGCTTACCAAGCGTTTTCGGATCAAACTTTGCACTTTGTGTTTGAAAGAAAGGTAAGATTCTATGAAATTACCCACATTCTCATTATGGTAATCACATGTGGCATTAGAATCATACCATTGAGGATAGGGTAGTTTTAATGGTTCTAGAATAAGATGAGATACTAAGTTATTTTTAACCAGTTCAGGGAATATCTCAGTGTAAGTCATGAAGATTGGATCAATGTGGGCCCTTTCTTGGTTGTTTCGAGATCTCCTCCAACCACCTGCTTGGTTATTAGGCATTTAAGCTATTGTAGCAATAGGACTGGGCCTATATAAGGGTGCTTGAAAAGTTGGTTGGTAAGCTGGTTGTGAAGTAAGATGGTAACAAACTAGTACAACATGATTAGCGACTGGATAATAGGTAGGATATATTGGCTGTGGGTATAGGGCATAACTTCTAAACTGTTGTCATTCAAAACTCACAGCTTGAGCTTTACTTTCTTTTTTTTTGGACATCCCACCCTTCTTTGTACTGGAAGTCTCTTCTTCTTCAAGCTGGCCACTCTTAATGGCATTCTCTATCATTTCTCCAGATATCACCATATCGATAAAATTCTTGATAACATTCCGAATCATTTTCTCATAATATGGAGGCTTTAAAGTACTCACAAATAAAATAGTCATTTTTTTTCAGTAAAAGGCGGTTGAACTTAAGTAGCTACATCTCTCTACCTCTGTGCATACTCTTTGAAGTTTTCAGAAGGTTTATTTTCTATACTTTGTAGAGATAGATAATCTAGAGCTAAGTCTATAATGTATCGATATTGGACGATGAATGTATTTGCCAAATTGTTTCAGGACTGGATACGAGTTCAATCTAACTGGACATATTACCTCACGGCTGAGCTTGTGAGACTATCTTAAAACACATACATCAATAGTTTCTTATCATGACCATAAGCAACCATTTGGCAGTAATATATGGTAACATGAGTTATCAGGCATTTTATCCCATCGTATTTTTCAAATTCAGGGACTTTAAATTTTGGTGGGATGACCACATTTGGAACTAAGCATAGTTCAGCTGCATCTATAGAGAAAAAATAATTTGTTCCTTTGATAGCTCGTACTTTTTCTTCTAAAAGGTTCATTTGTTGCATGCTTGGGTCTTCCATTACCTTAGAGGTCTTCATCTTCAATCTTTCTTTCTCTTTAAGATCATCAAAGTCAAGGACCTCAATTGGATTATACACATTTGCCCCAAGGGTAGGTTTACTGTAGCTATGAAATGGCACTTCAGGATATGCCCCAAAAAATAGCATCCGTGGGGCTTGTGTATTTTGAAGAGATTGGCCTTGATTTGGGCCAAACCCCAAAGGGTGTAGAGGATCCACGATATCTTGTTTCTTACTTGAATTTGAGGTCTTTTTTATTGTTCTACCTTTATCTAACTTCTCTAGCATCTCCATCATCTTTGCTAACTCCCCTTTTATCTTTTCTTGAGCTTTTTAGATCTTATCCATATGGGTACTTTGTTCCTGTTCCATTTGCCTTGCTCGCAATCGAGTATTATATGGGTGATATGCAGGTTAACTTAAATTTGTCAACGGTCGAGCTATCCTTGACCTTTTGGTTACCACAAATTAAGATGTTTATATTACTATATGCTCATGTCATGAAAAAGATACTGTAAAAATAATCTTAATATGATTTCAAGCTAACATATACGAAATGAATGCCAAGAAATATATACAGCTTAATGTTATCTTACTTTAAATGAAAAAAATATATATGAAAGAAAAAATTCAACTAACATGCATATTATCATGAGAATTCATACAACATGACAGCAACAATTAATTTCAACTCAAGAAAAATCAATCATTGTAAAAATCTAACTTAGCTGTTGGATTTTTCTATGAAAGGGAAATGTAAGGCTTTAACTACAGGTTAGGTTCCTTATGCTCACTATATGTGGCTTAAAGTTGACAATCTAAAGGTTCTCAAATTGCTCCCTACATCATTGTCCATCACAAACTAGTAAGGCACCACAATCCTCGTTCATTATAGGCTACCAACGAAAAATGTTTAGTTTGAGTGAGAGTATATCACTAGCCACTGCGAAAGCATTAGAACCTCACAAAAGTATATGTACTTTACTCCCTCATAGAGGGACAGAGCTCAAGTATGAAGCTCATGTTATGCATATGCATATGAATGACATACTTAGTAATATGAATAAATAAAATGAATGGGAAAAAAATCCTTACAAAGAATTCAGTTTTATTAGGCTTTTTGGATAACACGAATCTATTTACTGGCCTGACTCTCGGCTTGTCTCCAATGGAGTCGCTAAACTGTCATAACATCTAGATTCAAAGACTTATCACTAGATATTGATTTTAGGAGTTACCACCAATTTTTTTTTGTTTAGGTGCGATTGACCATCCGACTGTATCTGTCACTTTTTTAAAAAAAATTTTAAGTTTGACTTAGGTATCCTTAAAAGGTAAATTCTAGGTCTGCGAAATCAGAACTAGGTTCGAAAGTATGGTTATGTGTGAGAACGGTTATAGCACCCCCACAACGCCCATCGAAAGATGGTACCAGCTCGATTTCGTTTTATCCATTAAACCTTAAAAATTTTACCGAGTAATTAATTATTAGAAATTATTCCTAATTGACTCCAATACTTTTGGCAAAAATTAAGAACATTCATTCACCTTAAGAGTATGTAAAAAAACTACTGTTTCTCTTACAGAGGTACTGTTTCTCTTGCAGAGGCTCCGTCGTTGGATTATTTAACAAAAAAATTCTAAAAAAAAGAAAAACAAAAATATATGATGCTTCTACCTTTGATAAAAATCTCTTTCACTATTTTGTTTTATTTTTAAAAAAATTCATGCCTTTATATAAGGAAAATTGATACTTTCAACTTCTCCTTAAAGTATTCGAAAACTTTTATTTTTAAGAAAAATTGATAATTTCAACTTTTCCTTAAAGTATTTTTTTCTTGAAATTTGCTTAAAGTATTTTTTTATTGAAATTTGATCTTTAAGGAAAATTAATACTTTCAACTTTTCCTTAAAGTTTTATTTTTAAATTTGATCTTCAAGAAAAATTGATACTTTCAACTTTTTCTCAAAGTATTTTTTTTGAAATTTTTATTTTTAAGAAAAATTAATTTTTTAGCTTTTCTTGAAAGTTTGAAATTATTTTTTTTGTTATTTTTTTTAGAATAAAGATTATTCAAGAAAAAGAAAATAAGTAGCCAGGCAAATTTATATATATATATATATATATACACCAAAGTTCACGGCTTAGCTCAAGAAAGATAGCTTGGCTCTACACTCAAGAACAACTTAAAAGCTGAGCGGCTCGATTGGCTGCTAGAGTGGCTAGGAGTTGGCTTGGGTCGAGTTGAACGTCGGGATCAGGTCACCCAATGGTTGACGCACGGGTCTTCGAAAAAGGTCAAAGGGAACCTGGTTTCTTTGGCCAAAATGACACTGTTTTATAATCCTATAAAACTCCCTTTTTTTTTTAAGCCTTCCTTTTCATTTTACAGATCTCTTCAGCTCCCCCAGCTTTTTTTTAAACCAACTGATGAACATCACAGGAAACTTTGAAGTCTTCAAAAATCGATAGAGTTTCGATGTCGTCGTCGCTACCTGCCATCCACCACTTGCTAGCAGTAATCTTGTCCAAAATTTCCTTAAAATATTCCTCGTCGCTTCCCTTTGTATCTTTTACTAATTGGTTTCTTCAAAACTCACTTCACAACCGTATATCTACAAATTTCCTCTGAAAATTATTGTATTGCTTTCTGTATGTCCTTCTTTGTCTTGTTTCCTTAAGTCAATTGTCTTTTGCTGTGAAATATTATGGCTATTGATTATCCTCTTTAGCTGTTTTACTTTTGACTGTTTGTTGATGGAATCATCTGGTATTGGGAATTGTTGAATGAATTATTGAATATGGATATAATGAAAAACCTGGTGTTGGGGACTGGTGGCTACCAAACTAGAGATTTTTATTGCTGGGTTTGGGGACTGTCTACTAGGTTATTAGGATGTTGTTTTCTATTATGGTGGTGGTTGATGTTCATTTTCCTATCCTCCCTTAGTCTAGAATGCCCTAGAAAAATATAAAACCCACAACCAAAACAATGAAATAAGAAAGTATTTTATGATTTTTCCCCTCTTGAATTGCTTCCCCCAAGAACCTTTTACTAAAAAACTTTTATTCTGATTACTCCCATTTTTTTGCTTCTTTTTGTGTGTTTATTCTTGTGATTGTTGGAGTTTATATAGCAATGGGTGTAAGGTTAAATGAGATTTGAAAATCAAACTTCCCCTATCTTTTAATCCGTTTATCCCTGTTTAAAAAAGAAATCCCTTTATCACAGCTTCAAAATTTAAACCTCAATCTTAAAGTTCTAACGGGATTAAAACTCTGTTTTTAGTTTTATTTTTATTTAATTAATTTTTAACCTTATCAAAAATTGGGTGTCTACATACGGTGGTCAATTATGAGGAATAGATCATAACAACATATCTTCATCAGAAAAATGGATATTTGTAGCACAATAATGACCAACTTCAAATGCTTTCTTGCCAATGTTGTTGTCATCATTTTCCACTCCTCACCAACATGGTAACAAGTCATGGAAACCAAATTTTCTCTTCTGAATTGAATTAGCTTGTATTCGTTCAAAGTAATTGGTTTTCTTGACTTCCTTAGCCTTGAGTTTTCATGCTTAGATGGAATTGCTTTTGTTTGGATCACCTTTAGTGTCGGCTAGTTGCTTGACCATTTTAGCTTTTTGTTGTCACTTGAATAGGCTTCTATAGATTTTTCTTTTGACCTCTTTGACATGTAACTAAAGTCCAACCATCACTATCTTAATCTTTGATTTTAGAATGGCATTGCCCTATTCTTTTCAAGACTAATTAGGGTCAAAACCAATTTGATTTCTACTAGAAGGCAGTAAGATAAGGTCAAAAGAACCAAATTTGATACTCTTGCCCAAAAAGTTGAATTAAGAAGCTGTACATCTTAATGCCAAGTTTGATGTCACAACTTGTTTTTCAAATTCAATTTTTCTATCATCATTAAGTAGCATGATTGTCTTTTAAAACAAAATATTTTTCCAATGGATGACTAACCAAACGGTGATACTTACAGTAGTTGGGGTTATCTATTTTATCAGCTTCTTCAAGTCGCTTTATTTTCAGCAACTAGATAAGCTTAAACTTCAAAAGTTCATCTAGTATGCTTGAAAATCTAAATCAAGGAAAAGATACTTCTTCTCTTGTATTTCCCCCAATGAAATTCTACTTTTACCTTTGTCTTGAAATGAAGTAGATTTTTCCTCTTAAGATTTCTTTGATTTAGAGGCTATCTTCAAAGACTTGGCATTCACAGTCATAGACTATTTGCTTTCTCCTTTATCAATAAAAGTTTTACCCTTTTTGTCAGTATCTTGCTTTTCTTTACCTTTCTTAAGCTTTTACATAGGAGGCTCTTGCTTTCCAACAGCTACCATACTTAACTTCTTATCATGTGCACGAGTAGCCAATTTTTCGAAGGTCTTAGGCTAAATACCTTGGAGAATATAGCACAATCCCCAAGTCATGCCTTGTATGCATATGTTGAGAGCAGAGGACTCATATAGTCTTTTTTTACAATTAAGGCTTAAATTTCTCCATCTATGAATGTAATTAATCATTGGTTTATCTTTCCATTAGCATGAACTTGTGAGTTCGATCATGCTGACTATGCGACGAGTGCTATAGAATCGATTGAGAAATTCATGCTTAAGTTGTTCCCAGCTATAAATTATGCTAGGATCAAGATTGATATACCAAAAAAAGGCATTGCCTTTCAAAAAACGAACAAATTGCTTCACTAAAATATCACTATCAATGCCAACATTATTGCAAGTTTCCACAAAAGGGCAATATGTTGACATGGGTTTCATTTGCCATCAAATTATTGAATTTTAGAGGCTGGTAATTCTCAGTCATCCTCAAACAATCAATCCTTTGAGAATATGGCTTAGCATATGTGTATAAAGGTTGTATGACAATCTTAACTTAATCTTTGATTGCTTCTTTAGTAAGATCTTTTAGTTGAATGGACTTGACAAATTTCATTAAGCTTTTGTTGAGAATCATTGGCAACTATCATGTTGGAATTCTCACCATCCTTTGAAGGATTGAATTATGATATTGGTCTGAAGTCTATGGTCGTTTTCCAGTGAGATTGCTAATCTTCTTCATCATAGCAGCAATCTAGTTATCTTTTTCTCTAATGCTTGTTGTAAGAGTTTCCATACCTTTTTAAAAAAGTGCAACTTATTCTTCCAGTGATGTGGTGCCAGTTGTCATGACATTTATTACTCTAGAATTTGTTTTTGAAGGTTGCTTATACTTGATCTATGAGGTGAAGTAGGCTTCCCAATAGAAGATTCTTCTAATCCTTAAAAAAGAATGTTATAGAGTGGGTTTTGGTTAAGCATTAGAAGAGTTTGAGCATAGATTTCTTCAAAAGCTTTTATCTTGCTTCTAATGCCATATTAATGGATAGCATCATCGGTGTTTGGTAATAAACTAGGGAAGACTGCAGGATTTGCTTGAGCAAGCTTAAGAGCTAGCTTATTAGCAGGTTTTTTTTTGGAGTCCATTATAGTTTAACCACTTGAACTTTGAAGAAAAGAGACGCGTGGTAGAGACTGCCCCACTGGGTGTGCCAAAAATTTGTATACATAAATTTCATGTCAAAAATATGACAAAGAAAATTAGAGACAAATAATAAATTTATTTAGTAGACTTGTGAAAACTACAATATTAGGGAATTCTTATTACAAAGAAAATCATCTCATTCTTATTCTTGAATGCTTCAAGGGTCTTGTTAACTTAATCTTGAATGCGAAATCCGCTTCAAGGGTTAGATAAACTTAATCTTGAACAAACAAAATTGATCTTCTTCTTTTAGAGGAATAAGATTAGAAAGCAATATTTTACAATTCTTTAAACCTAAATGCTTTGTTATTTGAATTCTTCAAATTTCTTCAATTCTTCAAAGCTTGCTTTCTTGAGATTTTGGAGAGGTTTTAGTGTTTTCAAAATCTTCTTCTCTTCAAAATTGTGAATTGTGAATTAGGGCTAAAAAAAACATTATATTTATAACGCCCGGTAGATAAAAGAGTTTTAAGAGAACACAACCTCTATGATTTTAACTCTAAATAACTATAAGTTTAACTAGAGATAAAAACTGACGACTCCTTGGTGATTGGTCAAACCAAATATTTTATCTTTAATTGACAAGCGATATATTTAATTAATCAAAAAATTAATTAATTAATTATATAATTAAATAAAATAATATTATTAATCCACACGTCAATAATTGATTTGTCACTTAAAAAAAATTTACTAAACATATGGCACTTTATGATAGGACGAAAATTTTCTTCTTCTACCCGTTAAACTTGGTCTTCATAATTTTTGCTAATGACAACAAGTACTTTCAATTCGCCGGTCAAAACAGGGGACACGAACATCAGGGGTAAAAAAGACATGAGTGTGTTATTTCTGACAGATGGAAGCATGCCATTGGCTTCCCCAGGCAATCACACAAGCTACATAGCGTTCTTTGTCTATGGGTTAAGACTAAAGAAAAAACACATGCTACCAATAAATATTAGAAATGAAAGCAACACGCAAGCGGAAAATTTTTAACCTAATTCAAAGTGGAGAAATTCAGCTTAAAAAAAGGAAGAAAGGGCAATAATTATTGGCAAAAGCTAATGAATGTCTTCATAGATGCAAAATCTTGTGCCCTCTGGCCTGCAGGTGACAGTGGAGGACTCGGCGGCACTTGCAAGGCTCAAGGTGAAATAATTCCTCTGGAAGAGCTTGACGCAATTCTAATTCTTCAGTCAAACTTCAAACACCATCCCTAGCTACACCATTATGTCAGTAACATTCTGACAGAATCAAGATCCTGTACAGTAACAAGAAATTACACAAAATATAAGTCAATCGTACCAATCAAATGAACTAGCAAATTTAAGATTTTATACCGAAACATATGAATTTGTGTAACCACTCTCTAATCAAAAGGATGTCCATTTATGCTTAATAGTTGTAATAATTAGCCGCTATGAATTATAAAAGGAACAACAAAAATGCCAATGAATTTAGAAATTTATAGAAATCTGCCATATTTTTTCCTAATTGTTACAGAAAAGAAATACTAAATGGCATTTGATGGTAACCTAGTTATCTTTATTCCAGGCCCTTGTTCTAAATGGTATACATCCTTAAGCATCAAGAAAAAAAAGTAATGTCAGAAATCTCTATTATTCATCAGATATCTAAAGCAAAAAAAGAACCGGATAATGTATAATGCTAAGAGCTACATACACTAAGCAAAGCTGCGGTTTGCACCCAAATTGATCTCTAGTCTAGGTTCCTCGTACTTGGTTTCCTTTTGCACACTTCCATCAGCTCCAGCAGACGATTGTATGGCTTCAGAAATCTCTGCCTTCAACTCTTCATGCTTCCCCTTTAATTCTGATGAGCTGATAGCTTTGGAAAGTCTTTTCTTAATCTGTTGTGCTAGAGCTTTAATCTTACTTTTTGTCTCAATATCAGGTTTTTTTCCTGCCTTTGCTATCTCCAGCTTCAGCGACTCAATCATATTTTTCAACTTCGATGAACTGACAACATTTTCAATTTTCTTGTTAATTTCTTCATTCAAATTATCCACCTTATTGTTAAAAACTGACAGTGAAGTTTGTTCACTTAGAACTTTGGAATTAGATTTTACAACCTCAACATCCAAACCCAAGGATTTGAGAGAACTAATCAATTCCAATTCTATCTCTTTCTTCGTATTCAGAATTTTGTCCTTCAGCCCTTGATCTAAATCCACAACGCTGGATAAACCAGAATTTTGAACCTCAGCCTTTAATGCTTCAAGCTTCTCATTTATCTTAGGCCGACCCATGACTTCATTGAATTTCTTATTAACTTCCTGCTTCAATGTAGCAGCTTCTGAGAGACTCTTGGCTTTAGAAAGCTCCTTCAACATGTCAAGCTTATATTTGAGGGTTGGGTAATTTGGAGCTGCTGATAGACTCTGGTTGAACTCATGTTTAAGCTTCTCAATCTTATTAGTTATAATAGGATTCATGAGTTTGTCCTTTGAATTTACTTTTGAAACTTCCTCTGTCAGCATATCAAGCCTGCCCTTCATGCCCAAGGCTTTAATGGCCTCAGAGTATTCATGATCAACCTCCTTTTTCAATTTTTGTATCATGTCCTTCAGAGCCAACTTAGGAGGATTAGTGGATGAATCCTTGGCTTTCAAGATTTGCTGTTTCAGTTTTTCAACCTCACCCTCCAACTCCGCATTTGAAACAGTATGGTTTTCTTTCTTTTTCATATTGACCTTCTTCCTGGGATCTACTGGGACACTGTCTCGGAACCCACCCAGTTTCCTGAACTTAAGCATGCGATGCTTGAGTAGCTCTTCTGTGTCCATTGCAGTGAGCTCCTGCAGAATAAACTTATGTTAATATATTGCCATGTGATTCTTGATGAAGAACTACTGCTAGTGGAACTCACATCCATTGCTTCATTAATTGCAGCTTTTATTTGTTGTGAAGTCCAAGCTGGATTTGCATGGGCACCACCCAGTGGCTCCTATCAAAAGTAAAAATAAGTATCAGATGCCATAGAGATTAACATGAACTTGCAAAAGGAAAGAACAAATCTGGAGCAATATTCAACCGTTAAAGCTGAACAAATGCAAATACTTTAAAAACCAAATTCAGCATTTTCATCAAACATCAAACAGAGATATGAAATAAAAAATCACACTTCTATGTTGTAAAAGGCTTTTGTATATAAAAAATATGCTAAGGACGGTAGCAAAATGGTGCCTTTAGCAGTCAACTTTGCTACATGGAATTGCCTGTAGTAGCTTTAAGTTATTAGTTTTAGTGCATAGAACTAGAAAAGGAGAAAAAACAGAGAAAAAGAAGGCACAGGCAGAACACTAATTCACTGAAGATATGAGAGAAACAATGTTAATTACAGGAATGATTCCATCACAAATTCGCAGCTTGGACAACTCTGGGGCAGTAATCTTCAGCTGCTTGGCTGCCTGCATATATGAAAACCTTGAATATTCTATCATCAAACCAAATCAGTACTAAATGATAGGCCCAAAAGTGAAATATGTTTTCAAACCTTTGGAGCTGCTTTGGCACTCTTCCACAAAATTGCAGCACATGCTTCCGGACTGTACCATTAAAAAAAATCAAATCAGAGAAAAAGAAATATCAGCATATGTAGAAATAGCATCTAAATATTATACATATACTATATAATAGACAATATTATAGACAATCTTACCCAGATACCATGAAGAAAAAGACTTGTGAAATAGGAATTCCACAAATTGTATTGGCATGGAAGGCCCAGATAGGATATTGTTAATTACTAAAAACAATATTGAAAAACTCAAATCACCTGGCAACATAAAAGACAGCATTTTCCAGCATTAACAACTTATTAGCACAGCCAATGGCCAAGGCACCACCAGAGCCACCTTCCCCAATAACAATAGCAACAATTGGGACCTTCAGACCAAACATGGTCCTCAAATTATGGGCAATGGCTTCACCCTACAGGAATGGAACGCATATAAATCAGTTGAGCTAACATCAAAAGTGAATTTGGTAAGCTTCAGAATACAATAGTCCTCATACTTGACCCAGCTCCTCAGATTTAAGGTCTGCATATGCCCCAGGAGTGTCAATGAACGTAACTATAGGGAACCCATGATGATCTGCATAATACATCATGCGTAGAGCCTTCCTGTAACTGTAAGCATTTCCCAAATATAAGTTAAAAGTGGCATAGATTCCATTCAATATGTAAGTTTCATTCAACTTACCCATGGGGCGTTGGCATTCCAAAGTTACGTTGAATATTCTCTTTAGCATTTCTACCCTTTTGGTGACCCATAAACATGTACGTCCTACCATCTATGGTTCCTATACCAGTAACAACAGCTGGATCGTCATATCCTGCTCGATCTCCATGAAGTTCCACAAACTGGGCATATGGGAATATACAAAAGACATTTATTAAGACAATTCTTCACCTTCTAAACACCGGATATTTAAGATAATGTTGTTTAGCATATGCAATGTTTAATATCTGAAAGTTGAAGAGCATGTAACGACCGAACCTTATCGGTAATGCTAAATACATGATCCAGGAATGTAGGTCTGTTGGGGTGCCGGGCAATATTCACACGTTGTATTGGGGTCAGATGTTTATATAAGTAATTTAGAGCCTGAAATAAATAACAGAAAGGGTGAGAAAAATTTACTGAAAACCACCAACATGATGAAATGTCAATATCTTTGACAGATCATCAACATCTTAAAATGCAATTAAAATTTGATAATTAACACAAAGCTTAGGCACACATACTAGGACATCACAAACAGCAAGCTTTATGCACAATTGCATATTACATTATTTTTTCTTACACATATCTGTAACAAGTGAAATTTCTGCTTTACACATTGATAAATGACAAAAGAGCAATGAAAAACCATCATATCCTACGAAAGAACGTTATTGTGATTAGATTTCATGGGAAGTTAAAATTTGGGCAATTAAAAGCACATGACACAGCAGACAAGTCTTTTTCAAAACTTTGAAATAAGCTCAGCCTTATTGAGCTTCAAAAGATAAAAGTAACATGTCATGCTTACAGCATAGAGTTCTATATAAAGAAGAATTATAGAATTTGGAGTTTAATACTATAGAATTTCAAGCAAGGATGCAATTTTTTGTTCCATTATTAATCATCCTTTGCAATAAGTGAATGAATCCAAACTAAAATCAAGTACTATAATCAAATTCTTAATAACCAATAATGAATGCCATAGCAAGTGCAACAGCAAAAGCTTTGGTTGCCCAATATGAAGAATAAAATTTCCAGGCTTAGAATACAGCTTTGGCATAATTAAATTTAACCCACGTAAAAAAATTCCGTACTTCAACTTCACTCTCGTTAACAGGCTGAATAGACATTGGTTCAGAGACTTACATAAACATATAACTAAAAAATTTTATCACTACATAGAAGCAATAAAAACACTTTCACATTCTCAAAGTTAATACTCAAACCTTTTGATATTTATTCTCCAGTAATAAAATCTGATCACTGAAATCCAAACCAGTTTCGTTTGCCATCCTCCTCACCTGCATTCAAAACAAGCACAACATTTAAAGCAAGCACAAGCATATTATCATCAACTAAAATCAACAATCAGAAAAAATAAGGAGTTACGTCAATAATCTTCTTCTCTAAATCAACAAGGGGTCTCTCAAAATTCAAAGTAACAGGCTTTTGCTTTTCTTTCAATGGCTTGAATTGGGAGAGATGAGTTAGGATTCCGCCTTTCACATTAGGATCGGGATCTGCAGGCCACGGGTGTTCATACTTCTTCACTTTCCTCAGCTTTGCAGCTACAGTTACATCCCTCCTTTTCAAGGAAAATCGCGCCTTCCCTAGGGTTTTAAGAGGGATGCCACTCAAGCCGTTACTGGAGCTCCGAAGAAGATCGGAGGCTGAAGTTCCAGTAAATGCAGCTGCAGAATACGATATCGAAGCCATCTCCCACTCCAAACTTTGAATCTCCAAACTTCTATAATCAAAATCCAACCAGTTAAATCTCCAAATGTCAGTCTAATGTTTGGGAAAAAAAAACGATTTTCTTCAAATAAATTAAACAGTAATTCTAAGCAAGAGACCCAAGGGAAAAAGAAAGAAAAAGATTAAATTAATAAGGAAAGATCCTGTTGTAGCTTTCCTCTGAGTACACAAACTAACATTTTGATCTATGATTTTTCATTGAAAAAAAAAATCTCCCAATTAATTCTTCTGAATACTTAGATTACAGATATTTTATCTGAATATGCACATTTTAAACTAAAAAAAAAAATAAAAACTTTAAACCTCATTTTCCCCTCCATTTTCTAAGCAAACAAGCAGAACATGTTTAAAATTAAAAAAGAAAAAGAAATGAAAAAGGAGAAGGAACAATCAAATATAAGAATCAGCATGCATCGAAGTAGCTTTAAAATTTTTTTTTAAAAAAAAAAAGAAGCGGAAATTAGTCGGAAATTTACCAGAGAAACGGAGATCTTTCGAGAGAGAAATAAGATCCGAGAAAGAGGAAGCGAGAGGAAATATTGAAAAGGTTGAAGAAGAGAAATGCGATTATTAATTCTCAAGGAAAGAGAAAGAGAGAGCTTCGTGGAGATCGCCAATCCAAGGCCTTGTTTGGTTTTACTGATTTTGTTTTTCTCGTTTTTTTTTTTTTTTTCTATACTTTAAAAGGAGAGAGGGTGGATTTACGTCGATACTTCTTATGCGGCAGAGAGCGTAGGACAAAAACGAGCTGTGTGTTTTATAAAGAGCCAGCCATTTCTGGTTTGGCCGTTAAGGGAGAGGGGCGATTTGGTCATGTTCTTATTTACAATAACCCTCGTTATCTGGCACTTGTCGCAGTTTTATTGCACGTGGGATGGGCTCGATTGATTCGATGATCCCTCACCTTGGGCTCCCCTCCTCCCCTTTTTATCTTTGATTTTAACTTCATAATTTTTATAAAATAAAAATATTATAAAAATAGCACTTGCAAATTTAATTGAATTAATTTTGTTTTTGGTTAAATAAAATTCCATGCAACATGTATAGTATAAGAATTAAGAAGCTATCTATTGTAGATCCATTTTAATGGGATGCTATAAAGTTAATATACAAGTCTACTTTTATGTGGTTAATTAATTAATTATGTTTTATCTTAATTAATTAATCAATTATACTAGTACTTCTTTTAAAACTTAATTATTTACTGTGTTAATTAATTTTTTTATATTTAAAACTATTAAAATTTTAAATTCTAATAATTGAAATTAAAATTTTAATATTTTATCAATAAATTACATATTATTAATTAATATTTTATTTTTTAAATATTTTAAAATCCTTATATTAAATAAATTATTAACGAGTGTCTTAAATTTTTTAGTATCAATTAAGATATTACCTATAGTAATATTCTTTATTAATATAAGTAAATTAATATTATGAATTTTGATAAATTAAAAAATAAATTGTAATATAATATCTTTAATAAATAGTATTCTAATAGCACTTGAAATCTTTATATTTTTAACTCTGTTAATAAATTGATTGAAGATAAAACTCATAATATGAAAAATATATACCAAAGAATTTTCAAATTTATATACATACATATATATATATACATGAAAGATAAAATAGTTTAATAAAAAAAAAATTTTTAATTTAAAATTTAATTTAATTAATTTATACGTTATTTTTTAAAAAATAATATCTAATAGATATGCATTTGAATTTTAAAATTTATAATTTTTTCTTATTTATTCTCCATTACCATTTCTTTTGTAAAAAATAAAATAAAAAAAGAAAAAGAAAAAATTATTACCAATTAGATCAGGGAAACTAAACACAAATGAGAAGAATATCTAAATGAGATAACTTACTAAAATAACAACAACTAAACTAATGCTTAAGATAATGAGACAGAGAATTAATTTATTGCTTGATTGTGATTAAAAATATCAAACAGATCACCAAAATCAACATGGAAAAGAAACCGTCTATTAAACTCCAAAGCATTGGAAAACAGGAAGCTTTATTGTTGGGAAATGTCAAAGTGTGTTTGTTAGGGTAGGTAGTTTGCAGCTTAAGTTTACTTAATCATATCTAACATTTAACATTATATTATTTTCATTCCCATGATTTTAAAATGAGTTTATAGATTTTATGTAGTGTTAATGAATTAAATGGTATTATTTTATTAATAAATAAATATCAATTTTTAAAATAAATATATAAAAATTAATATTTTTAAAAATTTTATTTATTAATAAAGTGATAGCATTTGATTTATCTCATTAATAATATGATATTATCTAATTTAATAATAGTGTATAAAATCTAACAACGCATTAGATATAAATTTTTTTAAAATTATGACATTTGGCAAGCTGATGTAACTTTTTTTTTTAACACCATGTAATTGATTTTGTATACAATAAAATCAAAATAAATTCAAAAATTTTCATTTACACAATGTTGTTGTGATAAAAACGTTGTTATATGTTATAATATAAAAAAAATTAATTATAATAAAAACAAAATTTTTAAAAGGAAAACTAGTACATTGTTGAAAAATTTTAATTTTGAATTTTTTATAGTTTCAGAAGCATTAAGTTTTTAATATATGAAACGTAGTTGATCATAAAAAAATAATACTAAAATAAAATTTATATTTTCAATATCAACAATATTTCTAAGTATAGAAATGTAATAATTGATAAAATGTAGTAATTAAGGGAGGAAAATTATTTAAGAGGAAAGTGATCTTGACTTTATATTTGAAATTTTAGAATATGTGGAATTTAACAACGTTTCTAAGATAAAAAATGTAGTTGAAAATATGAAAAAGAATTTTAGAATTCAACAAAGATGAAGTTTCTAAGATAAAGAAAGTAGTCTTTGTTGAAAATATGAAATATTATTTTTTAAAATTCAACAAACAAGACATTTTTAAAATAAAAAAAAAGTTTTTGTTGAAACGTAAAAAAGTATTTTTCAAAATTCAACAAAGACGACATTTTAAAAATAAAAACTGTCTTTATTGAAAATATGAAAAAAAAATATTTTTCAAAATTCAACAAAAACACGACGTTTCTAAGATAGAAAGTGTAGTCTTTTATTAAAAATATGAAAAAATTATTTCCCAAAATTCAAAAAAGACAATGTTTTTAAAATAAAAAATACAATATTTATTGAAAATATAAAAAAATATTTTTTAGAATTCAACAAATACAACATTTTTAAGATAAAACATGCAATCTTTGTTGAAAAGACAATATCTTTAAGATTAAAACATAATTTTTGTTGAAAACATTAAAATAAAATTTTCAAAATTCAATAACGATGATATTTCTAAGATAAAAAAACGTAATTTTTGTTAAAAATATAAAAAATAAAATGTAAAATATCTTTATTTAATATTATTATTTATAAAATTTAAAATATATTTACTTAATATCATTACATATAAAATCTATTTTGGGGGGCTTCGTCTTCAGAAACCCTTAGGAGAGGAATTTATCACCCTTTTCTAACCCTCACATCAATTTTACTGTGAAAGTCAATCTGTATGTTTTTTTTTTTTTTTTTGCGCAGGGATAATAACATGTTATTCACATATTAGTATTATGAATGTCACATGTTATTAAGAAAAATATAGTAAAAAGCTTTATTAGGTAATCTTCTATTCTCGTGAACCAAACACAAAATTTTTATATTTTCTAAGTCAATAAAACCTAGGAATCACATATTCCTCTTCCAAGATTACTTTTCTCCTAAATTACTTTTCTTACCAACATTTAAGAATTCACAAACCAAACGTCTTCGCAATGTATCGTTAATTCACCCATCATACATATTTTTAGTTAAAATACCCAAAATGATGATAGTGACAACTTTCAAAAGCATCATATATTACCTCTCTTAGCCTTTACGTTTCTCTTATGTTCCATTATCAATAACTATTTGTGAGGTTTTTTTTTTTTGAAAAAAATAAAACATTCATTGAATCTCAAGTGAAATTGTTTTTTTATTTTGCCTTTTAGCCTTTTTATTTTAGGCATTTACTCTTTGCCATAATAAGAGTTGTTTTGGGGAATAAAAAAT
Organism: Durio zibethinus; assembly: GCF_047325235.1. NCBI lineage: Eukaryota > Viridiplantae > Streptophyta > Magnoliopsida > Malvales > Malvaceae > Durio > Durio zibethinus. The sequence continues at coordinate 8,559,602 of NC_143162.1, read as the reverse complement.
AATGAACAATTCGTTGAATCTAAAGAGAACTACCAAGGGAAAAGTTTTGTCCATCTATATGAAAATAGTTATATTTTCTTAGCTTCCTTATCTAATGATCATTCAACCTCTCATGCACTTTTGTTAAACTTTTTTGTTGTAATAGATATTAGTTTGTTTCATACATGTGTTACTGATATTTGAGTGAAAGGTAGAGTATCTGAAAAATTATTTTCCTTTTGAAATGAGAAAGTCCAATTATGTTTTTCATTTTCTTTATAGCTTGCTATTGATATTGTTTTATTTGTAAAAATTATCTCTATTTCTAAATGCATTGATTGGTTGATTAATTAGAAATGAGAAAAACCATTAGTTAAACTTGAAGATTCATTTTGACTATGAAATTGTTTTCATGATTGCTTGACATTTGAATTTTATCCTTATATATATGTTTTTATTATTATTATCAAAGAAGTTAGTTTAGGTTTTTATGTTTGAATTTGTGTGGTAATTATAAAATAATTTTTATTTGCTATGTCATGAAGATACATAAAATGTAAATGTTATTAGTTGACTTTCAAACTTTGATGCAGTTTTAAAAGCCTTTTTTTGTAACAAATTTCAAGTTTCTTTCATCCTTGTTTTACCATTAACTAGCATTTTTATGGTATTCTTTTGTTCAATGATCATTTACATAGTTTACACTTAATTTATTTAAATTTATTTTTTTAAATTAGAAAAAATAAAGATTTTTGTTTGGGATTGTTTGATAAATAGATTAGTGAGGTTGCTAATTACAACATTTTAGTAACTTTTATTGCTAGGTGAAAAGTTGCTTGACATAGAATAAGGTTACAAAATTTTAACTGAAATGCATAAATCTAAGATCCAAATGCTAAACTCACTTTGGTTTGCAAGCAATTTTAGACAGTTCAACATATAGTAATGACTAGTACACCAATTCAAAACAAGCTTAATGATCTATGTTCATTATTTGTTTTTGTTTTTCCTAAAAAGTTAGGTGTCTTACCTATATTTAGGGTAGATTTTTAAGTCTCTATATCTATTGGTGCGTATGCTAATGCTTCACCATTACAATTATCCACAGCCTATAAGTTCGTATTATGTATATTTGAAATTTTTAATTGGTTTTAAGAAAGTTGAAAGATGTGAAACCTTTTGAAAATTTGGGCTTCTTCAAGCTGAAATATTTTATTGTTTCTATTATGGATTATTTCTAAATTTTAAATTGTATATTGTGCAGATATGCTGTTGTCCTTCATGACTTAATCATGCCTTATCTTTTCTAAGGCATGAAAACTAATGTGAATGCCCAATTGCCTAAAAGGAAGGAACATATACTTTTTTTATAGTCTAACTATTGAACAAAGATCTATATATAGAGCATTTTTTGCTAGCTTAGATATGGCACAAATATTGGATGGTAATATACCCTCATTACTCCATCAACTTACATAAATTTACTTACAAAATGAAATTTTACAAGCTAAACACACACAATGCATATTCCTTGCCATCAAAAGCCTCAACATGACATTGAATTTCTTTTTATCTTCATTTTAGGAATATGAAAAACCTTATCAAAGTAACAACTAAGGGCATTTTATTTAAATTTTAAATAAAAGAACATGTGTTATTATGCTACATATAAATTTTCAGACTTTTATAAGAACATCATATTAAAACAAATTTTAAAACCCTTATAATAGGTTGTTTGTGTGGTTTTTGTGCTATTGTGGGTTTGTGTTGGTTCCTTATTCGTTCATGTTGCTAATGAATTTTTGTGTTTGTTGTTATTTTGTTTTTTGTATGATTGTAAAGTGGGTCTCAAGTCATTATGGGCAATGGTTTGAGCCTTTATGATGGTTGTTTCAGCTCTAGTTGATTTGTTAGTGTTGGGGTGTTTGTGGTGATGATTTAGGATTTTGACAAGTGATTTTTAGGTATAAGTTGGCTGGTATTATTGGTTCTAATAGTGTGGGGGGTTTAGTTTATGATGGTGTGGTGGTGGAGAATTAGTAGTGGTTTAATGGTATTAAAAGCTTTGGCTTTTAATCATGGAAATTTTTTTATTATGGTGGTTATTCTATATAGGTGTATGTTTTGGGGTAGGTAGAATAGTGATTTTTTTTTTAGTTTTATATGTTTGGACTAATGCTTAAATTAATGGTCGAATGTGGAAGGATTGTTTTGCTGTAGGGTTTTTACTTGTATAAAAAATTTTGGTGTTTTTGTTAAAGTTCAAGATGAGGTTTGAGTATGTGGAGGGATAACAAAGGCTTAAGATTTTTTTTTGTCCGTGAATTTTTTTTTATGTGAATCCTCCTATTGAATTCGTCCCATTTTTGTAAAATCTTTAGTCTTTATAGAAATAGAGTAGAGCCTGGACTTAGCTTGAAGACTAATTTTTTGCAATATTGCTGCTTAAAGCAAAGAAGTTTTTGCATTTTTGGGTTGTGTAATGTTGATTTTGGGATTTTGTGGATTATTTGATCAATTGTTGTTAAGAAGCCAAGAGGTAAAATGAAAGGGAAAATTAAGAGCTAGAAATGGATAGGCAATTTGGGAGGAAAGAAAAGTGAATCTAGAGAGGGGAAGATTGCTATGGCCAACCAAGCTTCAGTCTTTTTCTTTTGTAAATTTTTTTTTTTTTACTTTTGACTCTTTGAAATTTTTGTATTTTTTCAAATTAATTAAAGTAATTAATCATAATAAAATGAAGTTAGGTCTTAAAATGAAATTTGGGCTTACAATTGGACTTTTGACTTTTATTGAGCCTTCAAGTTTAAGTAACTAAATTTTGAATACCCAAATTAAATTGAGTTGGACGTTAGCCCATGCAAAATGATCCAAATTTATTTGAAACAAAACCCAAATAAGCTAATTAGCTAAATCAAATTAAAACGCTTAAGTTGGCCTAAATCGAAATGTTAAAATTAAGTATAAAAATCAAACAATTTTGAGTCATTTCAAACAAAATTAAATATCTATAAATTTAGCCAAAGATAACATCGAACACACTTAAAAACTTTCTCTCTCCTTCATCTTTTTGGCCTTCATTTTTGGTTCTTTCCTCATTCTTACTTTTTTCCTTTATAAATTTTATTCCATTTAGCTTTCAAACATTTCCCCTTTTTCCTTATAACTACCAAACCAAAGACGAACATACTCATGAAATATCTTCTTATGCTTCTTTTTAATTTGAAATGATACTTCTTCGACTTTCCATAACCTTCTTTTCTTTTTTTTTTTAATTTAATCATTGCCATTGAAAAACTCTTTTTCTCCTTAACGTTGGAAGATTTAACTTTTAAAAAAAAAGTTAATAAGGCAATTATTGTGTGACATTTGGCATAAAAATTAAAATTTCCCTATAAACCGTCTCTATTGGAGATTACTTTTGCTAGTTAGATTATAGATATAGGAAATTGTTTGGCTACACTCGAGTTTTTTTGTAATTTAAAAAATTATTAATTATTTGAAATTAACTATTAAGATGTTTTTGGAAGATATGTTATTGATTGTCTTTTGAAAGGTGTTGTTCAGAAAAAATTAGCAAAAACATGCTACACTAATGATATAATTAATTAATGGGATTATATTTGATGTATTATTAATGTATGGATTTTATATATTATCAGTGAATTAGATGACACCACCAAATTAATGAGGTAAATCAGATAATATCACCTTATTAATAAGTAAGTTTTTTTATATACTTTATATACTATCAGTGAATTGGATGATATTACCACATTAATAACATTGATAACTCTAAAAAATAGAGTTATTTTTAGTGCTTAATTTTATGATTTTTTCTTAGTTCTTGGTAAAATAATTTAATTTCCCTCCCTAATTAGTTTAATTTATGCATGTGTAGAAAAATTTTTGAAAAAATGAAAAAAGATGAATTTTGAGGTAATTTGGCTAGATTTTGAGTTAAAATGCATAGGATATCATGAGATTACATGGAAGAAAGAAAAGAGAATAAAAATTTTGTTTTGACCTAAGAGACCAAAATCAACAAGAACTCTCCAAGAAAACATCTTTCATTCAAGAACTCTACTCCAAATTGAAGAATCACTCTATTTTTTATCAAGACTAAAACCCTTAGGTTTCTTTATCTATAAATAGCTATATTTTGTTTAGGGAAAGGATATGCAGTGGTTCGGGTGATAGACCAACCTATCTTTAGTGTTCTTTAGCTTTCTTATTCTTCTAGTTTTTTTAAAGTTTCCAAATTCTTTAAATTTTCTTTAAACAATTTTCATTCTTGCACTTTTACTTTCTTGCAATTTAATTTCAAGTTTATTTTAATTCCTATTCAAGCTTTTTTAATTTGTGTTCATACAATTTAAGTTTTGCTTGAATTTTGGTTTAATCTAAGTTATTTCAAGATTGCAATTTAATGTTCTTTAACAGTTTCAGTTTAGATTGAGTTTCTTGTATTGTAATTTTTTGATAGTTTCTATTTTTAGTTCATTGTTTAGGTCTAATTTTACTGCATTAATTCTTGTTTTAGCTACTACATATCTTCGAATTAATTTAAGGTTGTTCAATTTCATTGTTTTGCATTTTAGTTATTCTTATTCACCATTTTAGCTACTGCATTATTTTTTTTGCATATAATTTAAGTTTAATTTTTTGTTTTAACATTTTTAAAAATTATTCTACACTTAAATTATAGCTATTGCATTAGTTAAACAATTATGCATTAGATTTAAGTTATTTAATTTCGATTTAGTTTGTTTATTTCAGTTTTGCATATTAGTGTAATAATTACTTTAATTTTTTATTTTCTGTATATAGTTTAAAGGTTCAATTTTGGTGCTCAACTTTTTCTATTTGCAGTCTCCATTGGAATGAATCTTACTCATTCTATATTACTTGATACAATATATGCACTTTTAGATACTTAATCAAGTTTTTGGCACTGTTGCTAGGGACTGGTGCAGTAGAACTAATATCAATACTAGACATATTAACTGTAGGTTACATTTTTATTTTATTTTATTTTAATTTGTTTTAGTTCTTGAATGTGTGGGTTTGAGGGTTTAGAGCTTAGTCCCCTTGACCTTGGAATTAAAAGAACTTTAAAGAGGCTAAGATAAGAAAGAAAGCAAGCTTTGCTCTACAAATTACTGCGGCTGAACCTCAAAAGCCTAGAACACTAAAAGACTATGTTGTCTCGTAAATAGAAAGTTTTCAACCCTCAATTAAGAGGCCTACCATACAAGCTAATAATTTTGAAATAAAGCCATCAATTATTCAAATGATTCAAACTTCTTTACAATTTGTAGGGTTAACCAATGATGACCTTAATACTCATTTATCTTATTTCCTTGAGATATATGATACTTTTAAACATAATAGTGTTACTAATGATGCCATTAAACTAATATTATTTCTTTTTTCTCTTAGGGATAAAACTAAAAATTGGTTAGTGTTTTTTCCTCTTAGATCAATTACTATAAAGGATGATCTAGCAAAAAAGTTTCTTGCCAAATTCTTTCTTCTTGCTAAAACTGCAAAGATGCGCAATGATATCACAACTTTTATGCAATTTAAGTCTGAATCTTTATATGAGGTTTAAAAAAGGTACAAGAGGATGTTAAGAAAGTGCCTACACCATGATCTGCTTGACTAGTTACAAATCCAAATTTTAGTGAGACAGATTAAAACCACCATTGATGTTGCTACTAAGGGTGCTTTGATGAGTAAGTTTGCTGATAAGGCTTATGAATTAATTGAAGATATGGCAACCAACAACTACCAATTGTCCAATGAAAGGTTAGTCCCTAAGAAAAATAATAGAGATTATAAGATTAATACCCTTTTCTGCTTAACTTCCCAAATTGCAACCGTACCCAAAAAGGTAGAAATTATAAGAACCAAACCTATCCACTCCCAAGTCAAAGCAAAGTCCTTTCTTTACTTGTGATATTAATAGGGGTAACCATTCTAATGGTAGGTGTCTTGTACATGTTGAAACAGTTCAATATATTGCTCTACCCAAGCAACAACATAATCCATATAATAACACCTATAACCAAGGTTGGAAACACCACCAAACTTCTTATGGGTTAACCAAGGCCAAACTTCAAATTCAATTTTCAAACTTTTTTACCACCTAGTCTTCTACCACCATCCCCACAATACCAAACACCACTTTTAAAATACTAACTTCTTCCACCACTTTAAGAAAAATAATCTTTGAAGGAGATGTTCAACCAAATCCTCCAAAACCAAATAGTCACCTTCCAAAATCAAGTAGCTTCCATAAAGAACCTTAAGTTATAAGTAGGTCAATTAGCCAATACTTTAAGTAATTATCCTTAAGGCACCTTACCAAGTGACACAAAAACAAATCCAACAAAGCAAGGTATGGAGGAATGCAATGTTATTGATTCATCAAAGAATTAGGGGTTTGTCATAATATATAAATCCGCAGACCTATCACTAGACATAGTTAAAAGAGTCACCACCAATTTTTTTTCTTTAGGTATGATATTTCAAGTCTCCCCTCTAATTTTGAAATTATTTTTTTATTTAAGGAAAAATTAATACTTTAACTTTTTCCTCAAATTTTGTTTTTTAATTAATTTTGTTTTAAGCAAAAATGGATTTTTTTTAATTTTTTTCTCAAATTTTGAAAAAAAAATTTTTATTTAAGAAAAAACTAATACTTTAACTTTTTCTTCAAATGTTTGAAATTATTTTCTTTAGAGGAAAATTTAATATTTCAATTTTTTTCTCAAATTTTTGAAAATTTAATCTTGGGGAAATTTTAATATATTAACTTTTTCTTTATTTTTTGAAATTATTTTTGTTTAAGGAAATTTTGATATTTCAACTTTTTCCTTAAAAAAATTTATTTATTTTAAAGAAAAATTGGTATTCAAACTTTTTCCTCAATTTTTAAAATGATTTTCTTTTGAAGAAAATTTGATATTTAAACTTTTTCTTAAATTATTTTTAATTATTAATTATTATTTAAAAAATTAATAAATAATAAATAAATAACTAAGCAAAATAAAAAGAAAAAGAAAAAATTACCAAAAAGGTTGTGGCTCAGTTCAAGAAATTTAGTTTGACTTGACTTTAAACTCAGGAAACGGCTTAGGGAAGTGTCAGCTTAGCTTGTGGCTTGATAGTTAGGTTAAACATGTGTGATGGGTTTCAGGTCAAGTGGTATGGGTCGGGTTAGTTAATAGGGCAACACGCCTATCCTCTGGGTCTTAAACACCTTAAAATGTTACCGTTTTGCTTTCAATATAAAACCAAAAGTTTTTTCCTCAAATTCTTCTTTTCCCTTATCTTTTCTTTTTCTCTCTTCAAAATCCTCTCCTTTCTTTTTCAGTTTTTATTGATTTCAAACTTTGGAATCTTCGATGTCGCTAGAAAAGGTAGATAGTTTTTAGGTTTGTTACCAGAGACTGGGAAATGGTCGCCATATTCTAGAAATGGTCATCAGTTTCTAGGGATTTCCTTGGAAATTGGTCGAAAAACTTGAATATAGCCGAAAAATTCAATCGAAAAATTCAAGTTCTTCAAATTTTCTAGAATTTTCCAAAATTTTTTAAAAAAATTCCTAGAAAAAGGCTAAAAAACCAATTTGGATCTTCTAGCTTCCCGAATACTTAAAAAACAAAATCAAAATTGAAAATTTCCCAAATTTTCCAAAAATACTTTCGTGAGAAACTTTTTTTTCCTTTGCTTTTTTTTTCTCTTGAATTTCTTGTGTACTACCCTGATTACTCTCTTTATGTTTCTGTGATGGCTCTAATTTTTGCTATGTGATTATTGTGATATTTATGTCTATTTATAGGGCAAGCTAGGGGAATTTCAAATCAAAGCACACTTAGTTCGAAATTGAGGATTACCAATTGACTTATCAACAATGCAAACCATCCGATTTTCTTTTCATTTTTGTTATTTTTGTTTTGAAATAATTAGAAAATTATAAGATAATTGAAATTAAAGATAATTAACAGGTAAAGATAACAAATTTTCTTTTTTTTTCTTTTTTTAACATATAAAGAAAATAAAATAAAATAAAAGATAATGGAATAAATCGGATAATAAAAAATATATATACAAACAAATATAAATAATATAAATAATCATAATTAAAAAAAAAACACTACTAGGCTTTGGACCAACTCGAACCCAATCGATTTTGGGCCTTGGGCTTGAAATTAAATCAGACCCAATTAAATTAAACCCTGGACTAAATGGGATGCCTACAGTTGCTCTTTTTTGCATATTTTCTGTGTAACAGGAATTGTGCAAAGACATAGACATTTATTACGTTTGGGTTCAAAGATGAAATTATTTGGACCTAATCAAAAGTTAAAATGTAATGACTTGGACAGAATCAAAAGTCATAAAATGGTGACTTAGACTGAGCCAAAAGTTGAAATGAGATGACTTAGACTTAGACTTAGCCATAATTAAAAAAATGCGATGATAATCTTAGCCAAAGTCAAAAAATATAATGACTTGATCTTAGCCGAAATAGAAAAACAAAATGACTTGGTCTTAATCGAAGTTGAAAAACAAAATGACTTAGTCTTAGCCGAAATAAAAAAAATTGATATAATTTGGACTGAGCCAATGTAAAAAATAGAGGTAACTAAACTGAGTTAAGGTCAAAATCAAAGGTAACCGAATTGAGTGAAAGTCAAAAAATAAATAAAGGTAATCAAAATGAGCCAATGTAAAAAATAAAAGTGATTGGACTGAGCTTAGGTCGAAAACAAAAGTGGTTGGATTGAATCAAATCGAAAAAAAATTAGGGTGACCAGACTGAGCTAAGGTCAAAAATAAAAATGACTGAACTGAGCCAAGATCAAAAGTGAAAATGATAGGACTAAGCCTGAGTTGAAAACACAGGTGACCGGACAGTTCTCTGTTCGAAAAAAAAAAATAAAGGTGACTAGACTAAGCTAAGATCAAAAATAAAAATGACTGGACTGAGCCAAGGTGGAGATGACTAGGTCTGAGCCTAAATCAAAATAGGAGATTAAAAGATATTGAAAATAACAACTGTAAGTTTAAAGATCAAACACAGAGGTTTTACAATCATACTTAACGGACTTTAAGATTATGCCTTGATGACTTACGAACCTTACTCATTTTTAAAAATATGCTTCTTGAGATAACAGAACATTTTTTAAAACTTCTCAATCAAGAGTTAAGATTTTATCCTTTTCTTAATCAAATATTACCTTTTGCATATATTCCTCAATAAAAAACTTACTAGTTCAAAATTCTTTTACTCGAAAATTCTTATTTTTTTGCTAATTTAAACATTTTGTTTGTAATATATGCAATGAATGTCATGAATGCAATGCATGAAATGTAATGAATGCATCTATAATTATGGTAAAAAGGTTCTTAAGATTTTCTTTTTTCATCATCAAAACTTGTTATTTTTATAACTTCTATTAACCCCTTAATGAACCAAAATATCCTTTCACCAAATATGAACTTTTACTCAAGATGTTTTTTCCTTCTTTTGGTTTTATAGATCAACATTAGTACAAGTTTCTTTCATCACACTATATTCATTTTGCCCCTGTCACTATCAACTTTCTTTTTGAAGTAATATAAAGATCATTTATGTATTTTTTTCATTTATTTCTCATCATTTGAATTTCATGGAAAATGTGATTCATTACATATTTTCTCATTATGGGAAAGCAAAAATGATGAAGAACAAAGCAATTTGAAGAATAAGGACATTCATTGTAAGAACAAGTATAGTAAATGATAGTAAACGAATGGATAATGTCAAAGCATATTAATATGATAGGTGTTTGGATGGGATTTAAACAGCCAAAATAACGAATATTCAGACAATTTTTAACACCAATTCATAATTTTTTCTTAAAAACTCATTTTATTGTCACCTTTTATCTTTTCAAGCTTAAAATCCAAATTTTGTCCCTTAGCCATTGGGCTTTTAAATACTCTTAATCTTTTTATTCATGCTTTCAACCAATATATCTTCCTTTACTTAAATCACCTTTTTGGGTTTTTGATTCAAGTCTTCCTTTGCTTTTATTTTCATTCTTCATTTTTTTTATTTATTTTTTTTATGCTTCATTCCTTATAGGTATTCCCACCAAAATCCATATGAATCCCTAAAATATAAGATCTCATTATCTTCATTGTCATTTAGTCATACCATAAGCATGCCCTTGTTTAATATATGATTCTTTAATTTTAACATTTATATTTGATCAAAATGGACTTTTAAGGCACATAGCCTAGGCTATGGAGAAAAGTTATGAAAAAAAAAAAGATAAAGTAGACTAAAAATATGTGTTTGAAAATGTGTAAAGCAAATGATCATCTCTAATTATTTAAAACATATTGGCATTTTGTCCCATTCTTTATCAAGTGCCTTCATATATTTCTCTCTTTTTCATTTTTTCTTTCATCTTATAATCTTACTTATTCCTTTTAGTTTTCTTTTTCAAGAAAGATTCATGCATAAGAGATTTTTTTTTATTTTTTTCATTGTTTTTGTATTTTTTTTCTTTTGTGAATAGATCTTTTTTTTTTTCAAACTTTACCCCCAATGTGGAAGGTGATTCTTAATGGATTTCTTTTAAAGAAATCATAATAAGCTTAAAAGGAATAGCAAATGGATAAATTTCTTTTAAAGAAATCATAATAAGCTTAAAAGGAATAGCAAATGGATAATTTTACTTTTCGTGAAAGATAAAAGAAATATGGCCATTTTTCATTTCAAACACGAATACTTTCTTTAAAGAACATATATTGAATGAAAGCGAGCTTGTGGATATAAATGACCACATTCGTCAATAAATTAAAGCTTCTAATCATCAATCTCATCAGTATAAATAAAATTTTCAAGATTGAATCATAAATTATTATCACAATTGTCTAAACATTCATTAGTTGGAATATAAGAATGAGTGAAATATGATGGGATATATAAAAGTAAGGATAAAAAGAAAAATATGTAATAAAATGAGCTTGTTATTTTATTGAAGTATGAGGTAAATATAAGATAAACACATAAAAGATCACTCTATAGTTCATTACTTCTAAAAAAACTCCAAAAATCTCTTCAAAATCATTCTCTTGTATCATTGGTTTCTTGTGTTTTAGGGTAATATAATTTTTTGTTGAGTGACATGTGATCCTATAATGGTAGTTACATTAAGCATTAGCATCATACCATTTCGAATAAAGAGGTTTCATTGGCTTAACAAGAATAGGGGCTAGTAAATGATTCTTCACTAGATATGGTAGCAAATCTGTGTAAGTCATGAGAATGGAATAAAAAAATCTTCTTTTTATTATTTCATAGTCACCTTGAATTACTGGTCTAATTATAAGGTTTTAGGACTAACTTTACAATAGGTGCAGTGGTGAGACTATATATATGAGTTGACAAAAAAGTATGTGGATAAATGGATGGTGGGAAACATTGATAGGAGTAAAGTGCTATACTATTCATGGATGGATAATGAATTGGATACATTAGTAGTGAATATTGGGGAAAAGTTCTAAATTGTTTACTATTATAGCTTATAGCTTGAGTTTCATTCTCTTTTTTTCTTAACATTTCATTTTTTTTTGTACTAACTGACTTTCTTCCATCTAACTTGTCATTCTTGATGGTGTTTTTGATAATTTCACCTAAGATCACTATATCAATAATATTCTTTGTTGCATTTCTTATCATCTTCTCATAATAAAAAGATTTCAAAGTGCTCATAAATAGTACTGTAGTTTCTTTCTCAATTAAAAGTAGTTACATTTGGATAGCTATGTCCTTCTATTTTTTAGCATACTTCTTGAATGATTTAGTCGCATTCTTCTTTATATTCTACAAGAAAAGGCAACTAGGAGCCAAATATATGATGTAGTGGTACTGGTTGATGAAAGCCTAAGGTAGTTCATTCCAAAAATATATTTGAGTTTTATCTAGCCAGACATACTACATTGTAGCTAAACTAATAAGATTGTCTTGAAACACATGGATTAACAACTTCTCTTTGTTAGTGTATGTGGCGATCTTCCTACGATACATAATTACATGTGTGATCAGGCACTTTATACCATCATATTTTTCAAACTTCAAAACTTTAAATTTTAAATGAATCACAACATCTAGTACCAAACAAAGTCTAGCAGCATCTATAGAGTTATAAAAGTCAATCGCTTCCATAGCTCGTAATCTATACTCTTGTAAATTAATCTTTTGTTTAGAATTTGAGTTTTTCACAGACGCAACTACCTTCAACTTTAACTTTTTCATTTTTTTTTATCATTCAAGTTAGGAACTTAAACTAGCTTAATTGCCTTTTTCGTCTAAATAAGGTTACCATAACTCTGAAAATGCCCTTGAGCTGATATGAAAAGCATTCCATGGTAGGTATATCCTGACGGGAATAAGAATTGCTGCTGAAAAATGCCTTAAGAATATGGGGCCTGATATGGGCCATAACCTAGAGGGTATAAAAGATCAATAACATCTTATGATGTATGGTCTTTTAGGTTATCATCTTCTTCTACAACCTTATCCTTATTTAATTTGTTCAGTGCTTTAAGGATTTTACTCAATTCTTTTTTGAGTTTTTTTTGGGCCCTTTCTATCTTTTCAAAACGACTCGTATTTTTTTTACTCCATTTGTTTGGTTTAGGCTTTGGTGTTATGCTGGTGGTGAACTGATCGTGTGAGATTTTTAGACGATCAAGCTATCTTTAGACCTTATGTATCATATTTTATGCTTAGAATGATTTTTAGCTATAAATTTATACAAAAAAAAAATATGAATGAATGGATGCATGCTTTGAGTACTATCACATAATAAGAAAAAGAGAAAAAAATCCTTTATTAAAAATTAAAAATTGTTCCAACAAAATATCAAAATCATTCTTAAAGAAAATACTAAAATTTATTTTTTGGTCATATACTTCAACTTCAAAATTTTGGTGCTGTTATGAATAAGTTCTTCAATAATCTTGGGTTTTCCTTTTTCTTCAAAACTCAATAAACTAGCTTTAATCAAACCTTAGACCATATGTTTAAAGGTAGGGCAATTTTTTATCAAATGGCCAGTATTCTTGAAGTGATAATCGCACCAAGCCTCAGCATCATACCACTCAAGATAAAGAAGTTTTAATGACTTTAAAGAACTAGTGCGATCAAATGATTTTGAAAAAATAATGGGAATAGCTCATTACAATTCATAGGGATTGGATAAATGATGGCTTTTTCTTTCTTTTTACTCAATGATTTCTTTGGTTGAGCCACGGGTGGACTTACAAGTATGGGTCTTAAAGTAGAATTGGGTATATTGGGTCGAAGGTTCATTGGAAAATTTAATTGTTAGATGTGCTAACAAGCATTATTCATAACTAGAAAATAGTATGGGTATGGGTCAATCTATAGGGGTTGAATAAGGGCAGGTCTTATTTGAGGTGCTAAAAAGGTTGTTAAGGAATAAATGGATGGGGATATGGATTTGAGTATAAGCCAATCTATGGAGTCTGGGCAAAGTTATAAGACCCTATCTCTTTAACTTTTTTTCTAACTTGATCTTTTTTTATCTAATCTTTTCTTGGGCCTTTAGATTTAATGGCATGACTTGAACCAATATTAGTATTTTTATAGGCTTTTTAATCCTAACCATGTGATTGTTTAATTTACAATTGAACTGAAAGTGATGAGGACTTTTGAGAATAGGTTGCTTTAAGATTTTTCACCAGCTTAGTAAGTGGCATTTTTAATTTTTGTAAGTCATACCCTAATTCTTATTGGATAAGTTCCAAAGTCTGGATTCATGCTTCTAATTTATCACCCATGTCTTTTAAATTACTATCTTATAAAGCAAAAGGCTACCATGTTATACAATGATATGATGAATGCAATATATGAATGATGATCTATGAATGAGTGAGATGCATGAAATGATTAAAAATAATAATTACAACCTTATTGATGTTAACATGATTCGTGCAAAAAGGAAATAACCAACCAAAACAAAGTTAGCACCCACTATAAAGAAAGAAAAAGACAAAAGAAGTTAGTGCACTATTCATGTATAACAAAAAGTATGTGACCTAATTTTAGATCATTTCTATGAAAAGGAAGGACATGGCTCTATCTATAGTTTGAGTCCATTACTGCTTACTATAAAGTGTTTTGGATTTGAAATTAAAGGTTTTAAAATTATTCCTTACATCATTGTTTATCACAAAGTAGAAAAGCATCTCAATTCTTGTCCATTATACGTTACAAGCGAAAAGAGTTCAATTTGAATGAGAGTATTTCACTAGCCACTACGAAAACATAAAATTTCATGAAAGCATAGATACTTTACTCCATCACAAGGGATAAAGCCCAGATTTAGAGCTTATGTCATGAAATGCATAGGAATAACAGAATATTACAAGAAAAAAATCTTTAAAGAAAATTCTTAAACTTATTAAGTTAGGTTTGGATCCAAACTTTCATAACGTATAGATCCGTGGATCTATCGCTAGACATACCTAAAGGAATCGTCACAAATATTTTTTCTCTTTGTATGATTGACCATCTAACTGAATCTGTATCATTTTTTAAGAAATATCCTAAGCTTGACTTAGGTATCTTTTAAATGGTATATTCTAGTCTACGAAACCAAACTAAGTATAGGAGTTTAGTTACACGTGAGAAAAGTTATAACATCCTCATAACGTTCAATGAAAGATGGTACCAATTTAATTTTATGTTATCCAAGCCTTAAAAAAATTCTTACCATATAATTAATTATTAGAAATTCTCCTTAATTGACTCTAATATTTTGATAAAAAATTAAGAGAATCTCTCAATCTCAAGAGTATATAAGAAAATAATTATTTCTCTTATAGAGACTCCATCATCAGATCATTTAATATTTATCTTATCATTTTTTTTTGCGCTTCAAAAATTTTTAATTTTAAGAAAAAATTTATATTTCAACTTTTGTCCTTAAAAACCTAAAAAATATTTAAATAGGAAAATTAATATTTCAATTTTTCCTTAAATCCTTTGAAATTATAAAAAAAGAAAGTTGATATTTCAACTTTTCTCTGTAATTTTGAAATTATCCTTTATTTAAAGAAAAATTAATACTTTAACTTTTTCCTCAAAATTTGTTTGTAATTATTTTTTTAAAAGAAAAATGGATTTTTTAACTTTTTCCTTAAATGTAATTTTTCTTTAAATGTTTGAAATTATTTTCTTTAGAGAAAAAATAGATATTTCAACTTCTTCCTATCAATTTTTTCTCAAATTTTTGAAAATTTAAACTTAAGAAAAAATTAATATTTTAACTTTTCTTATTTTTTTTGAAATTGTTTTTGTTTAAGAAAAAATTAATATTTCAACTTTTTCCTCAAAAATTTTATTTAATTTAAGGAAAAATGGTATTCTAACTTTTTCTTCAATTTTTAAATTGATTTTCTGTTGAGGAAAATTGATATTTCAACTTTTTCCTCAAAAAAGAAACTTTTTAATTATTATTATTTAAAAAAAACTTATTCGAAATAAATAAATAACTAAGCAGAATAAAAAAAGAAACAAAAATTACCAAAAAGGTTATGGCTCGGCTTCAAATTCAAAAAGTGGCTTAAGGAAGTGTTGACTTGGCTCGTGGCTTAACAGCTCTACTCAACAAGTATGATAGGTTTTAGGTCAAGGGGTATGGGTCGAGTTGATCAATAGGGTAGCAAACGGATCCTTTGGGTCTTAGACACCTCACGATGCCATGTTGCTTTATATATAAAACCAAAATTTCTCTTTTTTCCTTAGATTTTTCTTTTTCCCTTTTTTTCTCTCTCTTCAAAATCCTCTCATTTTTTTTCAATTTTTGTAGATTTTGATTATCAAAATCTTTAATGTCGTTAGAAAAGGTAACCGATTTCTAGGTTTGTTGTTGAAGACTGGGAAATGGCATTAGATTCTAGAAATGGTCATTGGTTTTTAGGGATTTCGTTAGAAGTTGGTTAAAAAACTTGAATATCATCAAATAATTCAATCGAAAAATTCAAGTTCTTGAAATTTTCTACAATTTTTCAAAATTTTCCAAAAATTCCCAAAAAAGCGCTAAAAAAACCAATTTGGATCTTCTAGCTTCCTAAATACTCAAACAGCAAAATCAAAACTCAAAATTTCTTAAAATTTCTAAAAAGATTTGTATCAAAAACTCTTTTTTACCTTTTTTTTTTCTTTTCTTGAATTTATTTTATATTGCCCTGATTGCTCTTTTTGTGTTTTTGTGATTACTCTGATTTTTACTATATGATTTGCATGTCTATTTATAGGGCAAGCTAGGAGAATTTCAAATTAAATCAAACTTAGTTTGAAACTGAAGATTATCAATTGATTTATCAACGAAGATTTTCTTTCCATTTTTTGTTATTTTTGTTTTGAAATAATCAGATAGATTAAAATATAAGCATTTAAGGAACATCTTATGGAAAAAAAAAAAGATTCAACATTAGTAGAGACTAAAGATATGAAAATTAAAATTAGGAAAGAAGAACCCTTAGTAGGAGACAAAATGAAACTAGTGTTTGATAATGTGAGTAAAGAAAGAAATTCAAAAAGAAAAAAAAGTTATGACTAAGGAAGATAAACAAGTAGAATTAAAAAGAAGGTTGAAATTGATGACTTAGATTTTATAGAATAAGTTGTTAATTTCGAAGTTCTAAAAGAAAAGGTAAAAGAAGAGATTAAGCTAACTCCTAAAATGTTTATTCCAAATAGGTTGTCATTTGATGTCACTCCACAAGTAAAGAAGCTTGATTTGGATGTTCTATTTCAAGAATTAGACAAAGTTACACTTATTAAAGAATGTAACATTATATTTCAAAGAAATTTACCCACCAAGCTTAATGATCTAGGGAGTTTTTCTATTCTTTGTTCTATTAGCTATATATATTTAAAAACTTTTGTGTGATTTAGGATTTGACATAAACCTTTTTTTTTTCTATTTTTATGTAGCTTGATATTGAAAAGTTGAAACCTTCAAACATATACCTTCAACTAGCTGATAGGTTTATGAAATATATAAAGGAAATGGTAGAAAATATTTTGGTGAAAATAGATAGGTATGCCTTTCCTGTTGATTTTGTGGTACTCGATATAGCTAATGATAAGGAAGCTTCTATCATTCTAAGAAGGCCATTTTTAGTAACTTCAAGATCATTAATTGATGTTTAGAATAGGGAGCTAATCATGAGATTTCAAGAAAGAAATATTATGTTCAAGATTGGTATTCTCGTTATTGTTAAAGAAGAGGTTGGTGTGAAAAAAATCTTCAATGAAGATGCAAAGTTGATGAAAAATGAGCTTATGATGGTAAAGCTAAAGCCAACTTATAAAAGCCTAACAAAGATGAAGAACAAAATAAATGATGCAATATCATAAAAAAATGATAGGTCAGCTCATAATAAATTACAAGTATATTCTCCTTATGTAATATCAGCTAATAGGAAAAAAGTAAGTGTGTGTAAGGAAATTGCATTTGTTGAGACATACCCACTTAATTTATTAGAGCATCATCCAATGAATGAAATCATGAAATAAAATATGGTTAAATGGATAGATGCTTCTATAAAGAAGTGTGTGGTGGATTTAAATGAATGATTTTTTTAAATAGTCAAGCTTGACTATAACTAGCGCTATTTGGAAGGCAACCCAAGTTATAAATTTCAAACTTTTCGTATTTAGGATCAGATTAGTTATTTTGATTTTTATTAGGATAGATAATGTTTATTTTGTTTCCTTTTGTTTTGTTTGGACAAGAAAAGAAAGCTAAAAGAATAAAAAAGCTAGGATAATATACGACATCATGAGGATAATTCATCCAAATTCTAGATTTGGTTCTTGTTGAATTAAAATAGTATCTCTTTTCCCTTATGTGCTTTATTGTTCTATTTTTACACATTGAGGATAATGTGTCACTTAAGTTTGGGGGAGAGAAAATTTAAGCCAATTTTTTTCAAAACTTTTTAAAATTTTAGTTTTTAAGCATAAATTATCATACTTAGAATTAGTATATTGTTTTCTTTATTTATTTTCTCATAATCTAATGATAGAAGTTTGATTGACTTTGATTATAGCTTTTAAGAAAAGAATGAATGTAGTGAGAGCATGAGATGATTTTTGAATTTTTTTTTTTATTGTGATATTTCCAACTTTTTAGCATCTAGTCTTAATCATGGAAATGTATGCATGTTTAATTAAGGTTTATGTAGATATGAGATTGCATTGATCTTTAAAGTTATATTCTTATTTTAGAATTTATTTAAGCATCTCTTAAGGTGAAATCATAGGCTATATACTTAATTAAGAAGATGATTTAGGCAATTTTTGGATTGTTTGAGCATTTCAAGCTAACCTTATAAGTTTATCCTAAGTCACCCCTTTTAAGCCTATTATATATCATTTTTTTAACCTACATGAATTAGCTGTCTTTTGATTTATTATCTTTATCTTTCTACCTTACCCTATGTTCATATGAATCAATTAAATCAATATGAAAGCTATGTTTAATTGGAAATAAAAGGTGGAGTTTGAAAAAAAAAAAGTAGTGTGCAAATTCTATTTGAGCAAAAGAAAAGCTAAAAACAACTTTCAATTAAAGAAAAACAAAATTCACCAAAGTAAAAGAAAAAGAAATTCTATTTGAAAGCTTGATACAATTTTGTTTGAAAAGGAATAAAAGAAAAGATTAAAAGGTGAAAAAAATGAAAAAGATGAAAAAGATGAAAGCTACAAAGAAGGAAGAATCTAAGTTTGAGAGTGTTATAATTCTTGAAAGCTTTATCATCAAAGAAAAAGATCCTAACTAATGCATGAATAAGGGTTATGAGCCTAAATTTTTCTTTATTATACCTTAATCCTAGCCTGATATTACAAACTAAATAAAAACCTATTGATATTTGGTTAAATGTGGCTACATTAGTAGAGAAAATATGTGAAAAGAAAACTTATGAAATTTTTGTATGCTTTTAAGATTTTGTGTTAATTTCATGTTTGCATAATTTTATTTGAATGTCTTACATTAAGATGAGACATATTATACGCACACAGAAATTGTAATTGGAAAGAAGTTTATTCTTAAATGATTCTTACATTTAAACTATTCCTATGATTTTCTTTAAGTTATATTCATTATACAACTTTTAAAGAACTTATGAGAATCTGATTATTGAAAATTTATACGATTGATGTAAACAAGTATACTATGATCTAGCCTAGTTTTATTTTGCTTGAGGACAAGTAAAAGTTCAAGTTTGGGGGTTTGAAACTCTAAAAAAATTTAGTTATTTTCAATGCTTAATTTTATGAATTTCGCTTAGTTCTTGATAAAATAATTTAATTTCCCTCCTTAATTTGCTTAATATATGCCTGTGTAGGAAAATTTTTGAAATAATGGAAAAAAATGAATTTTGAGGCAATTTGGCTAGATTTTAAAATTAAAATGCATAGGATATCACAAGATTGATTGGGAGAAACAAAACAGTATTAAAATTTTATTTTAACCTAAAAGACCGAAATCAATAAAAACTCTCCAAAAAATCATCTTTCATTCAAAAACTCTACTCCAAATTGAAGAAACATTCTGCTCTCTATCAAGATTGTAACCTTTAGGATTCTCTATTTATAAATAGCTATATTTTGATTAGGAATAGAATATGTAGTGGTTGGGGTAACAGACCAACCTATCTTTAATGTTCTTTAGCTTTTTTGTTCTTCTAGGTTTTTTAGGTTTTCTAAATTTTTTAAATTTTCTTTAAATAGTTTTGATTCTTGCACTTTTACTTTCTTACAATTTAATTTCAAGTTTGTTTTAATTTCTATTCAAGCTCTTTTAATTTGTGTTCATGCATTTTAAGTTTTGTTTGAATTTCAGTTTTAATCTAAGTTGTTTTAGAATTGCAATTTACTGTTCTTTAATAGTTTCGGTTTAAATTAAGTTTCTTGCATTATAGTTCTTTGATAGTTTCAATAATTTTTAGTTCATTGTTTTAGGTTTAATATTATTGTATTAATTCTTGTTTTAGCTACTACATATCTTAGAATTAATTTAGGGTTGTTCAATTTTATTGTTTTGCACTATAGTTAATTCGTATTCACTATTTTAGCAATTGCATTAATTTTTCTGCATTGTTTAATTTTTTTTATATAATTTAGGTTTAATTTTCTATTTTAACACTTTTAAAAATTATTATGCACTTGAATTATAGCTATTGCATTAGTTTACTTAAACAATACTGCATTACATTTAAGTTATTTAATTTTGATTTAGTTTGTTTATTTTGGTTTTGCATATTAGTTTAGTAATTACTTTAATTTTCGATTTGCTAAATATAGTTAAAAGGTTCAATTTTGGTACTTAGCTCTCTCTACTTACAATCTCCGTGAGAACAAATCTTATTCATTCAATATTACTTGACACGATTCTATGTATTTACAAATATTTAATCAGAAGTGAATTAATTGATACCATCTTATTAATGATAAGTTTTTTTTAAAAGATATTAATTTTTTATATATCTATTTTAAGGGTTGATATTTGTTAATTAATATAATTATATAATTTATTTCATTGACAGTGTATAAAATTTATATACTGACAATGTATTATATAAAATTTCTTAATCAATTGTTTACAAAAATGTGAGAATTATGAAATAAAATATCACAGTAAAAATATTTTTAGAATAATATAAAAAAGGTAAAAGCATCAATCATAAGAAATAGAAAGAAGCTAAATGTCAAATATGTTTAAAGATTCAGTTTCAAACATGCAATTCTGTAAGTGGAATTTATGAAAAACTTGTGTTACTGCATGTAAAAGGGGAAAGAAATATATTGTTTTTAGTTGCAAGAAAAAAATAAACATGAAAAATAAATAAACTTCCTAGTCTTTAAAATATGAATGTGAATATCAAAGTTAATATCAAAATCCATTTCGCATGAGCTCAATTTTTTATATCAATAAATTATAGAATGATAAAATTAAATATTATAATATGATTCTCATGAATTGATATTTAAGATCTAAATGCATTTTTTATCTTAGTAGGTACAAAAAGAATTTTTGTAAGTTTATATAAAAATAAAATAATAATGGGATATCAAACTTTATTTAAACTATATTTGATTCATCCTTCATATCTAGAGTTATGTAAAAATAATAGAACATAAACTTAATAATCATTATAAGCTAATTCATAAGTCATGACATCATTTAATTTAATTTTTTTTATCATTGAATTATTATAATTTTTTTAATTCAATATTTAAAATTAAAAAATTTCCACATACATTAAACTATATTACTAATTAACCATTTTAACTTTTCAACGATTTATCAAAACAATAGTTTTTTAATTTATAAATTATTAGTAATTTTATAAAAAATATTAATTTTCAAATTTTTAAAATAAATATAAATCTTAATATCCATCTAACAGTAATTTATTATAAAATCAACATAAAAATTACGTATATAAAACCTAAGACTCAAAAAACCTTGTAATGAAATAATTTTTTAATTGAACAATTATTATCAAACTTGAAGAAAATATGCAATATAAAACTCCTAAAAAAAAAAAATCAAATTCCATTACAACAAACTAAAAAATTTAATACCCATCTTACCTCATTTACTAAAAAAACATTATAAAAATTATACTTATAAAATTTAAAGTAACCGGAGGGATTTAACTCGATTCGATTACTTAAAATTGAATTTTTTTTTTAAATCAGATTTCAGGTCGAATCAAGTAACAATAAAAAAATTTGAGATAGGATAAAGGTCAAATTTTAGATAAATATGATCCGATCCGGTCTGACCTAATATGATATATATTTATAAAAAATTATTTTTAATTTTTAATTTATATATTTATATTTATTTAAATTTATATTTATATTAAAAATAATATTTTATTAATTTTGAATAAAATCTAATTGAGTACGATTTTATATAATATCGAATTAAGTCAAATTTAAATATAAAATAATTTTAAAAATTAGATTAAATTGAATTCAAATATTATAAGTATAAATCAGGTCAAATTCGAGATAATAAAAACCTACCTGCACTCGACATCCTTATGTCTAACAATTTGACCAACAAACTTCACTCAGTATAAACACCAACCGAAAAACTTTAAACTAAAACCAATATAATTAATTACAAATTACAATTCACAAATACACCTAATAAAGCATCAAAAATTAAACACACTTTATGATAAAAATTGTTGCTAAGTATCATTTAAAAATAGCAGTTTAGTGAATTGTAATATATAATTCTAACTATAAATAAAAATAAAATTATTACTATTATTAAATAAAATATTAAAAAATTATCCGTAAATGTCATTAAATATTGATTATTGAATATTAAAAGAATTTGACCATGTGTCAATTGAATCCAATATAATTAAGACTACATAACCTAAATTAAGCCATCGTAATTGGAAAATGCTACAGTATCGATTTAGCTAACTTTTAATGTAAGTTCTTGATTATTGATTTGTACTACCACCAATTTTTTTTTTTTTTCAAAACGACAGAAGTTCTTTTGCACGTGGGAATAGTTCTTTTGCAAGTGCTGAGTTTCACAGATAATTTTTAAGTCAAATATAAGGTAATTTATGGTTTCGTATTATATAAAATATTAATAATTTATATATTTACATTATATTTTATATAAAATTATATATTGTTATTTATATATAAATATTAAATATGTATTTTTAATTTTATTAAAAAATTTATAAATTTTATTAAAATTTAAAATTTTATTATTTTTATATCTTTTATTTATTTCATTTTTCGTCAATCATGCGTTAAATCGTTAAAGATTACCTAAATCCCTCGAATAAATTAATACAAGAAGAGAAACATTTAAAAAAGAAAAACTAATTCCCCATATTTTCTTTCTTTCGTCAGCATCTTCATCCTCCTTCCATTGCAGACGAAAAAGCTTTAGCCTTTAGGTATAATTAAAAAATATAAGAGGACAAATATTTTATTTAATATAATTGACTGGGTTGGGGCGATGGAAGGAGCGAGCAATGGAGGCATGTTGTACCACGAGGTACAAGAGTCGAAGCTATGCGCTGTCCATTGCGTCAACACGGTGTTACAAGGACCTTTCTTCTCCGAATTGGATTTCGCGGCGTTAGCCTCAGATCTTGACACCAAGGAGCGCCAAATGATGCTCGAAGGCACTGCTGCCGCCGCCTCCGCTGGCGATTTCCTCTCCGAGGAATCCCACAATGTCTCCCTTGGCGGCGATTTTAGTATCCAGGTTCCTTTTTTCTCTTTTTCTCTTTACTTTGCTCTTGTTGCCAAGATTGGATGGTAGGTAAGAATAAATCGAGAATTAAGTGTACCAGTTGGTTCTTTTGTTGAAAATATTAAAGCTCGTAGTTGCTGATAATGTTGAAAGATCAAATAAGAAAAGAAATGGAAATTTGGGGCTTTACCCTTTTCATGTTTTTTATGTCTAAGATTTAAAAAGATGAGCTTTTTGTCAAATAATAACAATTAGAGTTGAACGTTTAGTTCTTTGGAGTTTGAGTGATTAGGATTAGCAGTTTGGCGACAGAATTGTTAGATTAAGACATGGATACTTTGAATGTTTCGATCAGTTTGCTTGTGATTTAGTTCCATACAGTTGCTATGGTATTGAGATTTTACTTTTATTGACTTGGAAATTATGATTGTTTGGATAAGTTAAAACCCGAACTGCCTATGTGTTTTTGATGTATTGAAGTAGCTAATTTTGTCTTAATTTTCTACTTGAGTCCAGTTAGTTAAACAAAGCACCCAAAGAAATGGGAATCATGTTACAATTTATATGGTACTATACTACTATCTGTTTCACTTGGAATTCATCTGTGTCTTCATTGCATTCATTGCAGACTGAGTTAATTGTGTTAATATGCGTGATCCAGTTGGTTTTGGATCATATCGTATTAGCCAACCTGCCTTAAACGCGCATAAGTGGAGAGAGTACAATTCATGTTGTGAAATACTGGAAAATCTATATGTATAGGCAAGACGTATTTTCATCTTCAGTTCGTTCATTATAGAATGCATTTATTATGCGGATATAAATGGTGCAACTGCTAATCAAAATATTAGCCTCGCAAGTCTGGCTTTTCCATATAAGGAAGCTTACTCCTGCAAAACGCTTTCATTCTAGTGTTCTTTGTAGTTGACGTAGATAGCAACATGTCAACTCCCAAAAGAGGGTGTGTGCATGCGTGTAAACTGGGGATAAGACATTGAGTGATAGACAGCAAGATATTCAATATCCAAATGCTTAAATACGCTTATCCAGAAAAAAAAAATTAGCATACTTTGGGGTATAATCTAAAGGAAAAGACTTTCTTTTTCACAGTGAAATGCATGAGAATCTTGACGTAGATTATTTTTGGCACATAAGAATCCTATTGTCATAACAATGGTGTGGTTGGGGCAATTATCAAGAAGTAATGTAGGATAAGGCATTCATCTTGAAATTTCTTTATGGTAATTTCCCTCTATGATATCTTCAATCTTAGTTGGTCATTGGCATCTACGGTTGGTTTTTACATGTAAATACCATATGTCTTGTATATCTCCTATGAGATAAAGTAAAAGAATTCAGTTGATACTGTCAAAACTTTGCAGCTCCATAGGTCTTAAACATGCTTCCTAATATGTGAATATATGAAGTCTTAGGACTTAGGAGCCATTCATAGGTATCTTGAAAATAGAATTAGCATGGTTAAATCTAAGAATGCTATTGGCTTCTTTCAATTTCGGGAGGGTAGGCATGTGAGGTAGACCATTGCTGACTTTATTGTACTAGTTAGCAACTTAGCATAATTTTTGCCTTGTATTTTCCTTTATAAAATCATGATGTTTCAGTGGCCATTCATGCATGCCCAAACAGGATTATGGTTTCAATATTCTTACATGTGGGATGGCATGATTTGGCACATAGAACTCCGTTAAACTCAGTTAAGGTATTCTATGGTTGTCACTTATGCCTTCCTTTTCTCTCTCTCTCTCTCTCACACACACACACACATACACACGCATGCACAGATAGTCTTCTTCCACTATTTAGTGTTGAAAGCAGTCCTTATGTGTCATGTTGGTTGTTCTAAAAAGTGCAATGTGTACGTCTGATCTAATTTTTAAGATGACACGCTTGTAACATTTATAGTATTGTCCTGATGATATCTATGCTGAAAACTCTTGTTCATAGGTTTTGCAAAAGGCTTTAGAAGTCTGGGACTTGCAAGTTATTCCCCTTGACTGCCCAATTGCTGAGCCTGCCCAAATTGACCCTGAGTTGGAAAATGCATTCATTTGTCATCTGCATGACCATTGGTTTTGTATCAGGAAAGTAAATGGAGAATGGTATAATTTCGACAGTCTTTATGCAGCCCCACAGCACTTCTCAAAGTTTTATCTCTCAGCCTATCTGGACTCATTAAAAGGATCTGGCTGGAGCATTTTCCTGGTGAGGGGAAACTTTCCAAAAGAGTGCTCCATTTCTTCCTCTGAAGCTTCTAATGGTTATGGGCAGTGGCTGTCCCCTGAGGATGCTGAGAGGATAACTAAATCATGCAACTTAACTGGGGCTCCTCCTCAAAGAAACAATTTGGCTCAACAGCAACCTGAGCGATTGCACTCATTGGATGAGACTGATATACAAATGCTTTCAGATATGGAAGATGAGGACTTAAAGGCCGCAATCGCTGCCAGTCTTATGGATTCTTCCCCAGCCACAGCCAGTGCTGAAGCTAGCACTCCTAAAACTGAAAATAAAGATAGCCGGGAAAAAACTGCATAAGAAGAAATATTCTTTTTGATATATATTTACTGGGCAAGTGATAATGAATCATGTCAGGCTTTAGATGGTTTGAAGGTTGAAAAAATATCTTCGGCGCGAGGTTGTAGCATTTTGCAGTATATACATTCATTACACATTTTCAAGTCAAACCTTAACATTGTAAAAGGCACTTTTCTTTGAAATACATCTCGTAGCATGCTGATAGTCCATAGATGGTCTCTGCTTCAGGGTTTCAGCCATAGTTGTTAGTTCTTTTGGGGCATATTACATGGTTTTCAGTCTCTATATTCTAAGTGTGCCTTGCCAGCACATAACATAACAGGCAGAAATAACTCTTGGAGAACATTTTTAACACAACGGATAAAGCTAGATATAAAAAAAAACTTAAAATCGGTTCTGTTTTAAAACTCTTAGGGCGTTTTCAGACGAAAGCCAAAACCGAGGTCAGGAAGTTTTTCTTTTCTGTTATTGCTAATGACCTTCGTTTTCTTCGTAAGTGCTGTCCTTTGACACCCTTGCTGGTCGTGAAACTTGATCTCTGAGATCCAGCTGGCCAACTAGATTACGATAATAACCTCGCTGAATGCCAAAACTACCCTCCAATCCAAACCCGTACAGCAATATTTATACCATGAACTGTAAAGTACGTAGTATAGTTCATTTACCATGTCACATTTAGGAATTAGGACAAACTCGTCAAACGACGCTAGTAACCTTAAAAGTTAGGATTAATATGTAAAATGGCTTATTGTATTTTTTTTCCAATTTAGTATTTAAAAAAATAAAATTTTTATTTTGATACTCTAATTTTTATTCTATTAAGTATTTTGATATTTTAAATTGTTACTGTTAATTAAATGATTGATATGATATGAATATTTAATAAAATCATGTCACATATTATAAATGTATAATAATCACCATTTCAACTATTGTCATGTTATTAAAAATTATAAATAAAATAAAATTTAATTTTTAAAAAAATTCAAAAAAAGTTTAAAAAGATAAAAAAGAAAAGATCGAAAAGAAAGATGGGTAAGAAGGAAAGGGGGAAAGAGCGAAGGGCAGCGTCGCCAATCGGTCTAAGGTTGAATTGGGGTCAGTCTGCCCCAAACCTGAAGGATCAGCGTCGGTCTGACTCAAACGAGCCTGGTCGGCATCGATTCGCCAAGTCCGCCGATGCGACCTTAGGCCAACGGGCAACAGTTTTCCTGCCTTCTCCTTCCCGCTCTTTCCTATTTCTCTCATTTTTCGAGTCTTTCTCTTTTTTATTATCTTTTTAAATTTTTGAATTAAATTTTTTTTTAAATTTTTTATTTAAATTCTAACATGAAAATTAAATGATATGACAATAATTAAACATTTATATCACGTGTTATGATATTATTGAGCACTAATGTCACATAAACAACTTAATAATGTTAATATGAAATATTAAAGGACTTGACGGAATAAAAATTTTGGTATCAAAATAAGAATTTTATTTATTTAAATATCATAATTATTAAAAATATATATAATAAGTATTTTTGTATTAAACCCTAAGGCAGTGTTTAATATTTTTTACAAGATCACCATAGTATTGTAATCATTAGACGATTTTATTATTAAGATGATATTAATACTCGTGATTTAAAATCATTTTTTTAATTAACAATCGTTAATTCTTAAGAATTAAATATCACTATATTTGATATTACTGAAAATCAAACATTATTTTATTCAAAAACACAAATAATCATGCATATTGTAATAGTTACACAAATTTTAAGAGTATTTAAAGAAAATAATTTGTAAAATATTAGTAATATTTATTTATTTTGTAATAAAATATAATTAAATTATTAAATATATTTATTTAGATTTTTATAATATAAATTATGTAAAAAAAATTTTGAATTAGAAAATAAATCCAATATATTAAATTCATAATAAAACAAAATAAAAAATTATATTATATATAAAATATTTAATTTAAAAAAAAGTAAAAAATATACAAATTATTTTAAATTTATTACAATAAATATTAATTTAAAAATATAAAATTTATAATATACAATAATTACAATTTTAAGATGCTGCAAATTTTTAATTTATAAATCTTATATAAATATACAAAAGTCAAAACTTATGGTAAAAAAAAGGTAATTGTCTTACGCTGATAGTCTAATTTTTTGACATATAGATATCTTTAATTAATTGCCATGTATCCATTACTTAAATATCTTCAATTTGATTTAATTTGATTTGATTCTAACCAAATTAATTGTAATTATATTTAACAGCTTAAATGTCTCTTTCAATTAATTTTAATTCTTAATTGATTTGATTTTAACTAAATTAATTATATTTACTCTTAATAGATTAAATCTCTCTCAATTAATTTTAATTCTTAGTTTAATTTGATTTTGATTATATTAATCACATTTATTTTTAATCTTACACAAATGTATAAAAGCTAAAATCTTTGGTAAAAAAATAATTATCCTATATGGATAGTATAAATTTTTTACAGAATAATTATCATGCATCCATTACTTAATATCTTTAATTTTAGTTACTTTGATTTAATTTTAACCAAATTAATTGCATTTATATTTAATAACTTAAATTTCTCTCTCAATTAATTTTAATTCATACATTTAATTTTAACAAATTAAATCTCTCTCAATTAATTTTAATTCTTAATTTAATTTGATTTTTATTAAATTAATCACATTTTTAATAGCTTATATCTCTATTAATTAATTTTATTTACCTTTTTTTTTTTTTTGCTTTTCAACACTATAAATATTATGTAATAAGGTTCAACCAAAAGAAACAATAATACTGGGTGATACTCCACTAGAAGAACTATCTACGAGTATCTAGTATATGAGTTGGGATTGATTTTCTCAAATACTCCTTTATTTAATTGTTTTGTTTTCATATTTCCTATACTTAAATGACTTAATTTTTTTTATTTTAGGGCCTATCTTTATACTTTATGACTTCTTTTTTTTTATTATTTTAGAGCCTACCTTTATATATATACTAGAAAGATGCCTGAGCTTCACTTCGGAAATGTTATTAACATTTAATTAAATTAATTTATAAAATGTGAGAATATTTAAAATAATAATAAAAAAATAAAGAATTGAACAATTAAAATGGTATGAAACAACTCAGTTTTCCCATTATGAAATGACTCGTAATTTTCTAAACTATATCTCTATTTTTTGCATGTTGCATAGTGGCAAATAACAAATGCCAATGAAAAAAATGTTACATGAAATGAGAAAGATTGATGTACCTCTTGAAATTTGTAGTTTGTATCCAATTGTCAACAATTGCTCTAACATTACCGTAAGAAAGCAGTGGCCAGTGGGTTCCATCATGCCATTCCCCTCAATGTTGTTGATTTGTAATACTGAAGTAAAATAATGTTGACTCCAGGTTTGCCATGGAAGCTTACACAGGCGTGCCTGCGGGGAAATGGGATTTAAGTTAATGTTCAACACATAATTATGCCAATAAAAGTGACAAAATCACTCAATTGTTATAACACTTTCTGAAAGTAAAAGTAAACAGTTTCATAATAAAACTCAGACCAACTTTAGGAAAAGATTTGATTAAATGCACTATTGCAGGTACAAATTTATAACACAAGAACAATGGATTGGCACTAACAAATTTTATATCAAACAATCCTGTCCTGTCTTTTTCTTGGCAAAAAGCTATAATTTGTAGTTTAATCTATGCTTTTGATGCATCCATCCATGTGCATGAATTATTTTAACTAAGAACTACAACAATGGCATTTAATAAAAAATTCATTAACCTATATCAACATCATAATAACCATTGAACATCTGATCAACACCATCAAATAAAAATTGAACCGTGGAAGAACAGTCACATGCATAACCAAGTAGCATATTTAGAAATAATTGTAGAAATAGTGGTTCTGAACCTTAAGTCAGGAGCAGGCAAGCTGAAGAATTGGAGACCACCACCATATTCAAGCTATCATAAGTCCTTTTGTGATTTGTTTATGCCAAATTACTGAAGACGGTTCCAAAAAAATCGAACTCCTGTTCCAGATAAATAGTTAACATTACGAAACAAATTAATACTCAAGATAAAATGATGTCCTAGGCCGTTCAAATTTCCTTTGATCTGTGAATCCATCATTGAAAGATTGAGCTTTGGACGTGAATTCAATGGAGTATTATAACGTGAAGTGTTAGCGCTGTTACTGTTGTTATTTGCTTTAATGAAAGACTGAGGTGAAATATCACGAGAATTACATGTTTCCTTATCTTCCAATCAATTCTCTGATCATTACATTATTGCTAGAACCAGGGAGAGTAGTTCCAGCAATGGATGCTACTGGGGAAGACACTATGAAACTCAATGTTGACTCAAACTCAATTAAGAGAGTTTTACCCTGAAGAGTTATTGAAACAATCTGTGCAAACAAAAGATTGCATGTAAAGCAAAACATCATTCAATCTTCAACCAAAGATTGCACTAATCATGATTAAGTGTTGAAGCTTTGATTTCAAATAGTACATACGTGAAAAGGAGGAACACTGAACTAGGCTAAAAAATAATATAATGTAGCTGGTTCAACTCAATGGTGACTTTGGCCGCCGTTAAATCTCGTCTTATTTTTAGAGAGAAAGTTCTATCAGCATGAAAAAGCATGTCAATAATTTGATACAAACAACAGTAATGAATTTGTGCATAGAACAATAACATCAGAGTGTTTTGCTCAGTTTAAACCACAGTAAGATTGGCAAAAGAAGACTAAAGCAAACATGCATTTTTTTTTTTTTTACATAAAAGTTTAGGTAAGCCATGACCACTCATTTCAGGATTAGATGCTTTTTGGTCACTGTGTGTGATCTTGTATGCCACTTTAAATTGCTGGATAACAACGTAAGTAAATTATCAATAAATCATGCAAAGGTCAAAATACATATGATTTCTTTTGGTATATTACTTTTAAATACCTTGCACTCCCAAGTATTGCCTGAATAGTGAATTGTTGATCCCTAGGCCAAATCAAGGTAGCAATGAAGTCACTGCAGCCTCATCGGAGTCAATTTTATTTGCCTTATGGCACCTAAAAAAAATAACAATACTCTCTTTCAAATAAAATATGCTTGTAAAGTTAAACTATATTTGGAATGTAAACCTGGTGGAAGAAAATTCATCTTGTTTAATATACAACACTGCAAAAGGACAACAAGATTGAGATTCACACAACATTTAAGAAAAGCAAAGTGCCCAAAGATCAGCACTACCAACAACAAATTAAGCCAGTTCCCAATGGGCATTGGAATGATGTTGAAATCATGGAAAATTTAAACAGTGCATTGGAATGATTCATTTCCAACAGAAAAATAAAAATTTATTTGAGCCTTTAAATCATAATGTTCTGATCCATATGAAGATTGCTTCACTTAATTGCATTGGTTTTAAGGTTGAAAAGGATGAGAAGAGGCATGTCTGGTGGAGACCATAAGAGCTCTTGGCCTGTTTTTCTCACATTTTTACAACCCCAAAGTATGCAAGTTGACCGGTGATCTAGAGGCCTGTCTTGATGTCATTTTATTTCTGCAGAGCTGGCTGGATGGCCTGCCCTTAAAACACAGGTGACTATTAACTAATTTTCTTATTGTCGTTATTGTGTGTTTTTGGTATTGCAAGAGGAGTCCTTGGTTTGGACGCCAATGGACAACTACATGAAAATACGATAGCCCTGTTTTTAGCATTATAGAACTTTCATATCAAATACTTAAAATCTACTCCTTAGATTAAGCCAGAAGGAAACCAATAAAGAGAACCAGCCACAAGACTTGCCCAGACACTTTGCTTACTATATTGTTTAACAAAAAAACTTGATGAATGATGATAAAAGTACAGAAAGTAAAAAAAAAAAAAAAGTTTATTAAAAGAAAACAAACACTGTATAAGTGCATTTATAAGTATTAGTTCTTACATTATTGCATATAAAGTGCACCCCAACGACCAAATATCAGTTCTCTCATCAATATCTGTATGGCTTGGGCAATCCCACGACTCAAGAGCTCGGAAAGGTGCTGAATAGTGCTGAGATGCCTATTCCTACATATGAAAACAACATCCAACAATAAGCATGGTAGAAGATGCATTAAGCTGATAGACAGAAAAATGTGCCTTGAAATATTACATTCAAACTTAAGCAGAATATTAAAGATGACAACTGATAGTACCATAAGATAATGCAATAAATTATTATGGCTTTTAAAAAATCAAGAAAATGA
The DNA here is from genome assembly GCF_047325235.1 of Durio zibethinus. Lineage (NCBI taxonomy): Eukaryota > Viridiplantae > Streptophyta > Magnoliopsida > Malvales > Malvaceae > Durio > Durio zibethinus. The sequence continues at coordinate 8,527,417 of NC_143162.1, read as the reverse complement.
CTTTTAACATATTTTATGATGATGAAAAAGGTAAATGCATCATACAAATATGCCAAGTATGTACTTATACGATTTTTTTTTTTTTTGCCAGCAAGATAAACAACTTTTATACAAAATATTGAGTACAAAATGAAGTATGAAAATCAGAAATACAAAAAACTTTTGAAAATTAATAAATCCAAATAAGTTGCATGCAAAGCAAAATAAAAAGAGTATACTAAACATGCAAATAAAGAAAAAAGAGGAAAGGAAAATTACCCATGAGAATTGAATCTCAGATAGACTATCGTAGAAAACCCAAAAAATTCATTTTGCTTTTATAGTTGGAAGAGTTTGCTCTTAATATACCTAACATGCAAACATGAAAAACCTCATAACGGTAATCCTCACAGCTTAAAATAAAGTCAATGAAAAAAATAAATTAACCGAAACTAAATTGTCAGTAATAAGAAGTTATTAGAATTTCAACTTACAGATTTTTTATCAGAAGCTGCAAAATCGATAAAGGATTGGTTCGACGTCGGAACCCATTGTCGGTCTTCATCTCCATCAAACTTTCACTAAACCCACAAAAGGTCTTCGATTCTTTTCCAAAGGCAATGGATTCAGTGTTTGCCGCCAATGTTCAATCTCCTGAAGGTCGGGGTAACTCATCATCTCTCCCTCTCTCTCACCTCTTTCAACGGACTACTATTATTCTCCATTTCCGATGCGTTTTTTTCTTTCTTGCTTTTTCCCCTATCTACATTTTCTAGAAGCTTTTCCCAGGCAGTTGCAGAAGCTTCTGGAAAAGCTTTGTTTTCACAATTACCCCTCAATTGATTTTTTTACATTGCTCACATGGCCTCTCTAGAGATGTTAAAGGATAAGGTACTGAATGTTTATTAATATATTTTAATTTTAATTTTAATTTCATTTTATATGTTAAAATGTTTAAGGTTTATATCATGTTCAAAGTAACTATTATATTTTATTTTGTTATGTTCAACATTACCTGACTCTAAATATATAAATTTTGAGTTCATAAATATAAAATATTATCTTATAATTAAAAAAAATTATATTATATATAAATTTATTGATATATAGACATACTTTTGTGAGTGAATCGTACATGTATAAAATTAATATAAATATATAAAATCTAAAGTCTTTGACAAAAAAAAATTATCCTAGGTGAATAATATAATTTTTTAACAAATAACTTTGAATAATTATCATTTATCTTTTACTTAATGTCTTCAATTTGAGTTAATTTGATTGAATTTTAACAAAATTAATTACATTTAAATTTAATAATTTAAATTTCTCTCTCAATTAATTTTAATATTTAATTAATTTGATTCAGATTAAATTAATTATATTTACTTTTGATATATTAAATCTCTCACAATTAATTTTAATTCCTAATTTAATTTGACTTTGATTAAATTAATTACATTTATTTTTAATAGCTTATATCTCTCTTAATTAATTTTATTTACTTTTTTCTTTTTTCAATACTATAAATATTATGATTCAACTAAAGAAACAATAATATTTAGTGATGCTCGACTGGAAGAACTAACCTCAAGCATCTAATATATGAGTTAAGATTTTTTTTCTCATATCTTTTTATTATTTAATCTTTTTTTTTTCATATTTCCTATACTTCGGACTTAATTTTTTATTTTAAGATATATCTCTCCATATATATTATTAATTATTTTTTGTGTTACTTGAGTATAACTATTGAATTTTTATTTTGATATTTTAATTTTAATTTCATTTTATATGTTAAAGTGCTTAAAGTTTATATTATGTTTAAAGCAAGTATTATATTTTGTATTATTATGTTCAACATTACATGACTCTAAATATATAAATTTTGAGTTGTTCATAAATATAAAATATTATCTTATAATTAAAAAAATTTTATATCATATATAAATATATGATATCTTACATAAATATATAAAAATAAAAATTTTTGATAAAAAAATAATTGTCTTATGTGAATAGCCTAAATTTTTGGCATGCAGATATTTTTAATTAATTTTCATATATCCATTACTTAATATTTTAAATTTAATTAATTTGATTTGATTATGATCAAATTATTTTATTTATATTTAATAACTTAAATTTCTCTTTCAATTAATTTTAATTCTTAATTGAATTTATTGTAACTAAATGAATTACATTTACTCTTAATAGATTAAATCTCTCTCAACTAATTTTGATTAAATTAATCACATCTATTTTTAATTTTATATAAATATATAAAATTAAAAGGCTTTGGAAAAATAATTATCCTATGTGAATAGTATAATTTTTTAAGATAACCTCCAATAATTATCATGTATCAATTATTTAATTTCTTAAATTTGAGTTAATTTGATTTATTTTAAGCAAATTAATTTCATTTTAATTTAATAACTTAAATTTCTCTCGCAATTAATTTTAATTAACACATTTATTTTTAATAGTTTATATCTCTTTTAATTAAGTTTATTTACTTTTTTTTTTTTTTTTGCTTTTCAATACTGTAAATATTATGTAATAAGGGTTCAACCAAAAGAAATCATAGTATTTAGTAATGTTTCCCTAACAGAACTATCCATGACTATCTAATATATAAATTGGGATTGGTTCTTTCAATCCTCCATTATTTAATTTTTTTTTTCATATTTTCTATACTTCTGACTTAATTTTTTATTTTAAGATATACCATACATTACCTAAAAATTATATAACATGTAGAAAACAGCGCACATGACCATCTGGCGAGCGTAAGTGAAGGGAATGTCTTCGCTCTTCGCATTCACATCTATTAGTATTACCATTATTTATTATCTAATTTAATTTAATTAATACTACTTGTTCTAAGCTAATATTAGGAGTTTATATATATATATATATATAATATTGGGAATTTGAAAGAAAAATAAAAGGGAAGAAAAGTTGGAAAAGGTATGAGTGGGATAACGCTTTTAGGCTGGCTCTGTGGTCACCAACCTTTCCTTTGAACAGCCGTCCCTATATAGTTCAAAAGACATTGGCAAAAGGTTAAGTAACCTATTACTTTTGTATATTTTTTTCCCTCTGAAGTCTGATGATCATCTCAAGGCCATCTAAATTTTGGGTTTAAAAGATCTGATATTTGATTCTTGCAAATGGGTTCACCTAATCGATTGTTTAACAGACAGAGAACTGTTCATGAGATCCTTGGAGGAGGTTTAGGTAAAGTTTCTCACTTTTTCAGTATTGGGTTTTCTTTTGAATTGATTTAGATACACTTGATGGAATCCCAATACAATTTCATTGGTTTATACTTTGGAAGTTCTTTCACTGTGAAATGGATCTTCCATGATCCTTTCTGTAACTTCTGCTTTAAAGCTTTAGGATCAAAGATGTTGCTTTATGGTGTAGGTGACTCTTTCTTTACTGCAATGACCATCCTTGATCTATTTCCATTTTCCAGTTGGTTTTAGAGTTTAGGTTGATGACATTTTTTTTTTTTTTTGCTCCGAGCAGTTGCAGATGTGATGTTATGGAGACGAGGGAATTTGACTGTGGGGATCTTGTTGGTCACTCTGGCTGTTTGGGTGGTATTTGAGAGATCTGGCTACACTCTGTTATCGCTTGTCTCTAGTGTTCTCCTCCTTCTCATTGTCATTCTATTTCTCTGGGCCAAATCTGCTGCAATTCTTAATCGGTAATTAATGAAACTATGCTATTCAAACTCAGATGTCATAAGATGCTATCAGTGCCTCACCAAATCTGTAGTAAAAATGTCATGTGTAGGGTGTAGTTAACAGCATATTATAATTTTATGAATAAAATTTTGGTGAATACTTTTCTCTTGCTCCAAGATTTTAGCTACTTTCTTCATTAAGCATCCTTTTTGTGTTCATTCATGCTTCATTTTATGCTTGCAATGCCTGATTTAGTTGTTTGCACATTATATTACGTTATGAACCATTGCTGGTGTATATTTGATGAAAAATTACATGCATAATGTTGACATTTTAATGAAAAAAAAGTTTAAAACAAGTACATAATTATTAGAATTAGAATAAAATGAAGTATGTTCCATTCTTCGGATTGATATGAATTTCCCATTTTTGCCAATTAGAAACTAGCAACTGAATTTTACTTATTGTTGTCTTAAAATAGCCCTGCTCCACCTCTTCCAGAGTTGTATCTATCAGAAGAAATGGTAAATGAAGTGGGAGCTGTCATCCGAGCCCATGTAAATGATTTTCTCTCTGCTTCTCAAGACATTGCATTGGGTAAAGATGCAAGGCTGTTCTTCAAGGTTGCTGCGTACTTGTTACTGCTTTCTGTTGTTGGTGGCTTCACTGATTTCATTACTTTGGGTTACACCGGTAAGCTTTAATTCCAATTTGTTACTATCTTTAGTATCTTCATCATCATCATCTTTATTTACAAGAGAGGAGGGGGGGGGGGGGGGTTTAGTTTAGGACCACCTTTCTCAGACTACTTTAAAGTTTCAATAGGAGTTCTGTTTCTTGATAAGTACAATAGAATTTTATGGCCCATGCATTGTTTCTCTTAGTGGTTTTAATTCTAGAGATACTTTGAGCATATGAATATCCGCTTTCCTTCTGGCAGGCCTTGTTGTTGTTCTCACCGTTCCAGCACTCTACGAGAGATACGAAGACCACATTGATTCTTATATCATAATTGGGTGCAGGAAAATGCAGCATTTGTATTTGAAATTTGATTCTAAGTTTGTGAACAGAATCCGGAAATGGATTTTGGAGAGGCAGAAGTTGAGCTGATTTCTGTTTTTTCTTCTTCAGTTTTCTTTCTTCTGTAGAAATTTGTTTTCCTTTCAGCTTGTGAGTGCCAATGGCAGGCACAGGTTTCTTGTTGAGCATTGGGGATGTGGAGAAATGCATTTTCTTTTTCTAAGATGATATTTTCCCTCTCTGTATTATTGTTTCCGGCATGTGAGTTCATTGGCTTTGACCAGAGAGATGTTAGGGAAGCTAAGCTACCAATCAATGAAATTATCTTCGGTGAAATGAATGGTTGAGGAGCATTTATACAAGGAAATATAGTTTTTACTTTTAAAAGACATTTTAGCTAAATGTAATTCTAAATGGGATCAAATTTTTGTGATCCCCATTTTTCAAGCCCGTGAACTTCAAATCTTCATGTTAATGTTACAGCTGTAACCAAATTTTGTTCTTTTGAGTTTTCGTTAATGGCATACGAATTAATGTAGGAAAGTTCGCCTGTCATGATATTCAAACTACGCCTGAAATGGCTCAAAACCTGAGGAATAATCAGATCTGAACCAAACCAAAAGCAGTGGAGAAAGGGAAGTTTTCCATTGAAGAACCTAGATGCAAATCATTAATTTGCAAAACTATATCTAAATCATATAGACGGGAGTAGAATGCTCTTAAGAAATTGACAGCCCATTACAAAGCTTAATCAAAGACCCAAAAGCAGAAAAGATCATAAGTTGACCACAAAAATACAAGCAAATTCTAGTCCTGGCTTCCTGCAAAGCCATCACGGTTCTCTTGCTGCCACCCAAACCCTTGTCCTTCACGACCCATATCACCAGAGTGGAACTTGCCTCGTTTAAGTTGTGACATATGATGAGGAAGTGGTGGAGGAGGTGGCGGAACTTGCATGGGCTGTGGTGCCAATATACCTTTGCCCTCCATAGGGTCTATGGCATTACTACCCTGCACAGCTTCCATCCCTTTGTTGGCTGATGGTGGGGCAGGAATCAATGGTAAAACTCCAGGATTTCGCCCATAATCACCTTGATAATTTGCAAAACCGTCCCCCATCATGTGACCACCTGGCGTAGCTTCAAAATGGACACCAGGTTGCCCTCCATTCCAGGGCTGAGGATAAGCTGCAGGGTAATTTAAACCCCCAATTGGACCCGGTGGGAAACCCAACAATGACCCCTGTTCGGAACCAACATCTGGTGCTGAGCTCGGCCGAGCCATCTCAAAGGGAGCACCATAAAATGGTTGAGCTCCATCAGTTGGAAATGGAGGAACACCGTATGGAGTTAACATAGGGTTTGAATTCATTGGAATAACATAATTAGGTGGTTGCATGGAAGGCATAGGTTGGTATTCAGAAAACTGGGTCTCAGACAAAAGTCCCTGCTGCTTGTCTGAAAACTGACTAGATTCTGGTTGTGGGGTGCCCTGTTTGTCAAAGCCTTGTTGGAAGAGGTTGTAAGGGCCAGGCCTGTCAAAGCCAGGGGGATGGCTATTGTCCGGTTGGGGCTCTGATGAATAATTCTGCAATTGACCAAATACTGGAGGCCCCTTTGTCTGCATCATTGGCCTTGGAGGCAATTGTTCTCTGGGCTGCTGCCAACGAGCTTTGTCTTCAATATCATGGACCTGGGGGTTTGAACCAGGAGAAATGGCAGGCCTTGGAGGAGCTCGAACAGTGGAATCTGAACCTGTAGGTTGCTTACCACTCTGAACCTCTGATTCTTTACCATCTTCCTTCTCTGCAGTAGGCTGTAAAAGGTCAGCATGGCTCTCATGGATATGAGATTCAAATTCAGTCTTCTTCAAAAACGACTTAAGACAGTGAGGGGCCGCACAGATGAAGATCCCCTCCATTATCTTGATTGTTTGAATCTTCTGTATACGTTCATCACAACTGTGAAAAAAAATAAGAAACAATATTTTTTCAATATCAATTACTTTTCTTTAAACTGAATAAAGATTAGTTCATGAATCAGCCAAAATCCGACCTACACAAGAAAAAAAAAATTCCACATGTTAATGATTTTGCTTAGTAAAATCTCGGAAAATTATTCCATCTTGGCTGTGAATACTTATGAACCATTCAAAAAACGCACATGGATGAACTAGCTACGAAATTCTACGATTCTTTAAACACCACAATCCATTAAAGAATTAAGAAGTGGTCACTTACAGATAGCAAATTGAATCACTCCTTGCACAATCGAGGCAGAAGGCATGCTCACAAGGACTCTACAAAAAAAAAAAAAGCATATACAATTTTCAAATACAGAAAACAAATTCCAATACATAAAGGAACTCCTAACAATGATTTTTGAGCAATTCCAACACTTAGCTAACGATCAAAACCTCCTTCACACTTGAATTGTTTCAAGTTTTCAACTTTAGACCAAAAACAAGATTAAATACCTAGCAAGGAAACTATTACTTAAAAAAAAACACTTCAGAAGTGAATTCCACTATTACTTTTTGTTCAATTTACAAATAGTAATGATTATTAAAACGTACCAAGCGGCCGTAGATCGCTATAGGAAAATCGCAGCGAACGCAGAAGTGGACTCGCTCACCAAGCTGGCGGCGGGATTTACGACCGACGGTCTTCACGAGGGAGGATGAAGTAGCGGCGCCAATGCTCTTGGCAACTGGAAGGTCGGCGAGAACGAGGTGGTCGGGGCAAGCCACCGTCACCGTTTCTGTTGGCAAGGACTTCACGGAGCCACCAGCGTCAGATGATGGGCCCTTACTTAGTCGGATTTGAAGCATCCTTGTTTCTTCGGCTCTTCCACGAAATCAAAATTCGATTAAAAAAAATCTTCTTTTCCTTCTTCTAGAGGGATAATGGAATCAAATTTCGTGATTGATCGAATTTATTAAATAGATTGCGGTTTTGGTCTGCCTGATACCTAAAGCGGGTAGGATTGAGCCATTTCTTGGGCCGCTGGATTAAGGCCTGTTAAGCCAGCTGGACAAGCTTCCGCTCCTTTTTGTACCAATAGCCGAAAAAGGCTTGTTTTGCCGGTTGGTGTTGAGGCCCAAATGGTGGTCTACTGGACCGACTCACATTTCTTCTTTTGGGAGGGGGGAAGGGTGGTTCATACTTCATGCCAAGATAATTTGAGTTTTATTTCATCTTTTGGTAACCAAGGAATTAAATTGTGATTAGCAATTTTCAATACATCAATGGGACAACAAATGATAACACCAGTCCCAAAAAATGAACATTAAATTTATTTGAAAGTTTCTAACTTGTATGAAATTTCAAAAGATTCCCCCCCTGGCATAGATAAATTTCTATTATTCTCTGTGAAACTTCATTGACAGTCCCACTTGAAATCCATGCTCTGAGGGATTGATGATCATCTCTTTTCAGCTCAAGATGACTCTAGATTTCTGACAAATTTCTTAGCCTGTCGAGGAATGAAAAACAGAAAATATTTTTGATAAGCAATATAAAGCCAAGAAAATGAAAGTCCACAGCTCTACAACTAAGGAAAGCAAATACCAAATAGAGGGGGGAAGTAAAAGTTTGCAACTTCACCTGTTCTAAGGTAAGAAACATGATCACGTTCCAAGATCCTAGCCGTCCAAAATTCGGGATAAAACCCTTATAAAAAGCCAAAGGCCCCTGCCAATGACAATGGATGCTGTAAGTTAAATGCTTGTGCACATTCAGACTCTCACCTGCAGCCAGTAGCTCCTTTGCTAGCAACAAATTTTTTAATATACAATCATAAAAAGTGAGCTGCTTAGAGGATAAAAGAGAAAAGCTAACGGAACCATCTTGCAGTTAAAGACAGTCAATTTCCATGCATAATTATTTCTATAACTAGTTATGAAGCTGAGTCTAGGGCATAGTGATGACAACTGACAAGATGTGTAGAAAAGGAGAAATAAGATCGAAGAAAGCAAACGTACATCATTTTTCAAAGTTTTGATGAAACAATCCAGTGTGCTCTTGTAAGCTGAATCTCCCATCATTCTTGACTTCACCTGCAGGAAAAAAGAAAAAGGGTAAAACCCATCAAATTTGCTTGATATTATAGCAACTGGCAACGGCAATAGCACATTCAACCAGCTGATAAAGTAAATAGGAAAAAGATGCATCTTGCTAACTAGGTGAAATGAAAAATAGACCTTAATTTAAATATGCTCTCACCTAGGCAGACATCACAAGTATGACTTCCAATGGGATTATTAATAATTACATTTACATAGATGGAAAAAATAAGTTAAAAACTCATAATAGAATCTGAACAACTTTGACAGCAATATATAATGCTAAACACATAATTGGCACAGACAAAGGGATCAGAGTCCTCTAACCACATACATGCTACATGGTCTCATCTTTATACAATAGCATACTAGTTTCACCATGACCAGCAGAAAACAGAATATATATACCAAAAAATTAGAGAAAAGAGTCTAAATATGAACTTGGATGGCATACCACATCAACTGGAGAACCAATACAGACAGCAAAAAATCCTGCCCCAAGACCAGCAAGGAGATGAGTGACAACATTATCAGTGAATCCGGGGATTTTCAAAATCGTCTGCATTGAAAGATAGACATTAAAAAAAAGTAAAAAGGAGCACTTTTGAAACAGAATGTCCAATGACTATTAGCTTTTATTATCACTTTACCTGCTTTACTTGATCATAGCTAGCAAGTTCAGCAGCATTTATAATAGCATTCCGTGCTATATTGGGACTGAGCCCAGTCCAAAGAGCCGCAATTCCTTCCTAGTGTTGGAAAATCAAGATGCCAATAGAGGAGTCAAGATAAAGCTAGTAACAAACTGGAAACTTGGTATCTCTTTCTTCCCAGATCAGATATCTTACCTGTCTAGCAATAGTGGAGTAAGCATTAAGTGCCCCAGAATAGTGCCTAGGTACACCAGGTGGTAATCTCCCTTCAGCCTGAAGTCTAACTTTCACAAGATCGGTCGGATTTGCCACTGTGATTCCTAGAGCGCCTTTTCAAAGAAACAACTAAAGTAAAGTACCAATCATGGATAAATTTGCCAGACATAACAAGTAATCCCAACCATATCCTCCATAGTCCTTACCAGTTGTAAGGGCTGCAAGTATTTTCTTGGTCAAAGGAACATCTCCAACATGGTCTTTTCCAACATAAAAGTTCTTAACCTGTCAAAATTACAAGTTTATTTGTGATAATGTCAACAAGAAAACAAGAACACATAAAATACACAATATGTATATATGAGAAGAAGATTCGACACCCACAGGCTCATACATCCCAATTCTCAAACCACCAAAAAGACACTGACGATGTAATCCAGGTATAACACCTTTCCAAAGTGCCGCTAAACCTTCTTCCCTAGCAATAGTACCAACTGTACCTAGCAAACCCCTGTATTTTGGTAAGGCTGCCGCATCTCCACCAACAGCTTTCTTCTGAAGCTGGAGCCTAACTTTAGCAGTGTCCAAAGGAATTGTACATATCTGCATTAAATTAAAGTACACACCGATAATATAATTTGAACTTCATATTAAGGCAACGATATTTCTTCCAACAATTCGAATCACCAGAAGCTTTCTCAATCCCGTATGTATAAATTGATTTAGCAGTCGCTAACTTGTATAAAATTTTATACCCTTGTAGCAGTTCATAATCCAGGAAGTCAAACATTATTCATATCACATATAAATTTTTTTTTCAAATCTAGCGGTCAAAGCTGATTTGAAAATTAACCAAATTGTTGGAAAATGTTGAAAGAATTAGAAATTTAGCATGAAAGATCCCCAAATCAACAACTTCTATTAACCCAAAGTTTGTTTCACTAAAAATGTGAACTTCAGTTGATCCCATGAAATCTCTGTCCTGACACAAAAAAAGAAAAAAGTTTCTTGCATGCAAATTTACGATCGAGATACTACATATATATACACATTTCAAGTCACCAAAACCGAAGAACAAGATGCAAAAATTCAGAGACTGAGAACACAAAATCGTGATCAAAGCGAAGAAGCAGTATATAACAAGAAAATCAAATAGGAGGGTAGTGATTTTTCTGATACCTCAGCGAAGCAAGCAGCAAAAGCGCTGCTGGCGAAGGTTCCTGCGAAGGAGATATCGGATTTACCCTTTTGATCAGCCACCATTTTTAAAATCTCTCTCTCAGAAGAAAATGCAAAGGATATGGATTATTATTAATAAAGGAGTTGAAAATCAACAAGTAAGAATTTTTTTAATATAAAAAGAAAATGAGGAATCTCAGGAAAGGTGATGAGTAGTATTGCCAATTTGGTCTGCTGCTGTCTTCTTCCTTGTATCGTTATATCATCTCGGTTTCGCTGGCTTTTATTTACTACGTATAAGCAGTCTACAGTATTTTTGGGTTGGTTGCCTTGTTGGGCTCTTCCACTTTCGGCAAATTTCGTTAACAATTAACACTTCTGATTTTTTACCAATTATAATAATTGGAGGTTTGGATTTTATGATATTTTCAGTGCTTAGTAGTTAAATTCATTGTATCAGTTGAATTAAAATAATAATTTTAATGATTTTTATTTTGTATAAAATTTTTTAATCATAATTATAATTTTTTAGATTATAATTATAATAATAATAATAATTTTTTAAAATTTTATTGAAATCAATTTTATTATTTATTTAAATAAATTTTAATGAATATAAATTTTTTTATTTATGAGATTACTATTGGGTTAAGTTAGTGATTGGACAGTAACCTAGCATTTGTCTCACTGCTTAAATGGCATTTATTCAAACTTGTTAAGATCTCGGAACATGCTTGAAGACCAAACTCGTTTACTACCTTTTAATCATTTTTTTGGCTTCTTGTCATGTTGTTTTTTGATTTGAGAATGGAGAGATTTGAATTATACACGGTGAGAAAAAATTGGAGGACTTGTCATGTACTATTATGTTATTAATCAATCATATTATTATTAAAGATATAATCGAATTGAGTTGAATCGATATAATAAAAAAATTGAGTTCAAATTTAAGTTTAATTTGAAATTTATTGTTCAAAATTTGATTCGAATTTAATTAAATTTTAATTTTTAAGTTTCAACTCAATTCGAAATAAAAATTAAGTTATTCAAATTTATTTGATTAAACTCATTTAATAAAAAATGAGTTTAATTTTCATATATGATTTGAAACTCAATTATATGTTTGAATTCAGATTCGAACTTAAATCGATATATATATATAAAAATAAAATAATAATTTTTAATTAAAATAATATAATATATTAAAATTTAAAAATTTAATTAGACTCATGAATTATAAAATAAGATATTAAAATGTTAACTTTAACTCGCTCGATAAAATAAATTATTTAAATTCAAACTTCACTTAATAATAATCGAATTAAATTTAAATTTTATTCAGGTTAACTTCAAATAATTTATGAATATTTATATATTATTTATATCTCTAATTACTACTCATTTCATTTCTCTATATTGATTATAAGGACTAGACGATGAATGTTAGGTGAAAAAGAAAAAGTAGAGATATAAAAGCATAGTTAAAAGTCAGAAGAAAAAGCCGGTCAACTTGATCGTGGATATGGTGTTGGTTTTGTCACAAATAGATGTATGCTTTGTGATTGGCAAAAGACTAAGTATGGTTTTGCACATGGACCACTTGACAATTTTTTAGCCCATCAGCCTTCGAGGTTGAAGGAGATGGAACCAAAATTCTTCTGTATACGTGAGAGAAGACCACAGCCAATGTGATTCAGTCTTGTCAAGGCTCTCAAGTGATTTACTTGTAATTTCTTTCTCAGTAAACGACATGTTACCGACACAGATCTTTTCTCAAAGTGGCAGAAAAAGGTGCAAACAATCATCTAAAAACATTCAACTGTTCATTTTCTCTATTGTTTTAACAAAATTTGACGGAAATCTGATAACCGGCCATCGCAGTTCTTGCCAAGTCATCAACAGCAACATTGACCAAACCTTTTGACACAAGCATGACAGAGCAAAACCTTACCTGAAGTCCTAAACTGTTGCTTCAATTAATCTTGCACTTTCATCAATTCAAAAACCTCCGTCTGTTCAGATCATAAAAATATGAAGAACATTTCTATGATTTATACCTGTGGTCTGAGGATATATAGATACAGCTCAACTCATACAACATTAATTGTGTTCGAACGGTTTTGGTTGATATGATCAAGAATTAAAGATGCACCATTGAAGTAATGATGATACACTTAAAGCCGAAAAATGATTTAACAAATAGAAAAGACTTATTAAACGAGCTGCAACTGTACCAGGAAATGAAATTCAATAGCAATTAATTTCTTAGAATGTAACTCGATGTCGACCCACATTACAATTTTTTGGCTCCGGAAAAGTGGAACTGCTGCTCAAAACAGCTCATTCTTCTCTTCAGTTTCTAAGAAACAAATGATGGCAGAATTTGAGGCATAATTAGCAACAGGCAGCTGCACTTAAACGATAGTTGATCAGCGTTTCTATGATGTTCTCCCTTTTGTGAATTAAACTACACAAGATGTCATTTGTTTCCCTTTTTGGATTCACTGTACAGAATAACTCCAAGAACCGTTAGCGAGTAACCCAGCATCCCAACTAATGAAACAGGATTCCTGAATATCAAAATTGAGACCACCACAGCAACAGCACCTTTTGCATTTCCCAGAACCTGAAAGATTTTACAGGACCATCATTTTTTTTTCAAAAGAAGACAATAACATATTCCTCGAAACTTACCCTGACATGCAAAAGCAAGACGTTTTTAAAAATGAAATCTTATTCCATCCCTAACTTATCACATTGAATACCTGGAGAGTCAGCGCACTTGTGTGTTTAGTGACCAAAAAGTTGGTCAAGTTCACAAAATATGCAAGAGAAGAATTGAAAAGCAGGTAGTACACTATTTTCATATCTTCTCTTGCAAGAACTACAGCCATCGCAATCACATTTCTCTCCATCAACAAAGTGGCAGGAAGCAAGATCGCTACTGCTATTGGTGCCATGTACATCAGCAAATTCATTGAGTTGAGCTTTTCCCTGGAAGAATAAATTGGACTCATTTCAATGTTATACTTTAAATGTGAAAGAAAACATGTACCGTGGGCACCAAACCGTGGCCCTAATTTTTTCTTGTTATGTAACTTTAGAAAGACAAATTTCATAATCTTTAAAACTCTTTAACTTTTGAAGATTTCTCAGTTTAATTGAGAGAAGAATTAAAGCTTACTCTTCTGATGACAGCAAAATTGCCTGAAGTACTGATTTAAACGCCCTTGCAGCTGTAGCTGAAACACACATTAGAAACCCGAAAAGGTGGAAACTTGGTTCAGCCTACAACAGACAACAAAATGTATGTGAAATGTATTGACAAATTATAATAAATTTCCAGTCAAACAAAAACCAAGATCTGACAACAGAGCTGTCCATCTTATACGAGTTCATTATTTCATAGCATTAAAAAAAACCCCATTATCCTAAAACAAAAATAGTTAACATGAATAACACTAGTAAAGTTAGGAAATTGTTACCCTACTAGCAATGATGACTCCTGCAACAACAGGCATCAAGGTCACGTATGTAACCCAACTCTCCGTCTTCTTGCTCATAATATATGCGAAAACTGCTGTAAAAAATGGCGTCGTGGCACCAATGGCTTGGTTAAAGGACACTGGAAGATACCGTAATGACACGTTTCCAAGAACCACAGAGAAGCAGAAAAACAAGCACAACACTGTGATCTTCACAAACTGTTTCGTGGAACCAATACTTTGCATGGGAACCACCTTGAGCCATGCTATGGCTAAGTAGCTTAGCAAAGAGCAAGCAAGCATGTGGCACATGGTCAAAAAAATTGGGTACTTGAAGCCATAGTTGCTGAGCAAGTACTTGTTAAGAAGAAGAACCCCAATGTTTGAACTGTACCATGAGATCACGATCCAGGTCGTGGTCCATGGAATCACAGCCTTCATGGCTATGGCTTCAACGGTAGGCTTTCTTTTTCCTTTCCAATTTCGGAAAAAAGAAGGGAGCATGGGAAGCTAATAAGGGGATCCAGCTCTAGAGCCCGAAGCACGGACGTAACCTAAGAATAAAGAAGAGCGCCAGGATTAAGTACCGATGCCACTTGCATGGAGAAATAGGGTAGTTTTCGTGGGACCTACTCTTAACCTAAATTAGCCAATTTAATGAGTATTAAATGTTTGGTTTTGGGGTCGCTGTTGAATGATTATAAATCTAAAATCTGCTTTTTCAGCTGTTGTAAACGTGATATAATTTTGCTCACGAATGTGTCACAAGTTTTCAGGTATTTTTCAACGTTCAAGACTTATGTTGGCAATATTGAGCATCAATTTCACGCCCTCCCTGAAGAGGTTTCAGTGAAATGAAAAAGCAGATAGAAGATCATATAAAATTTTCAATGCAAATTAAAAGCTGAAATGTCCTTCTGGTTTTATCTCAGCCCTCTGCCCTATGACCATGACTTCCAGCACTTGGTCTAACTTCCGGCAGTAGCAAATGCCTGACTATCTCAGTGAATAGAGCGCAAGGTTCTTAACCTTGTGGTCGTGGGTTCGATCTCCGCAGTGGACATCATTTACTTTTTTGCCCTTGACTAGTTTTTCCCCATAGGAAAGAAAAGCAAATTTAGGAAAGGCCAAATATAAAATATACATACCAATGTGGGAAACTACCAGGTTCACAAGCATGACAACTGCATAGTAACAGCAAAGAAACACCAAGACTGATGCATGTTCCCAAGAATTGGTGTGTTACAATTGTGGCTGGGTGATATAAATATAACTGAACAATTCTTTTCATTTCCATCTCTGGCCGTACTATGCCGTCCTAGCTGTAGCCAATATATGATACTGTGTGCTTGTGTAGGAGAAAACTAATATATGTATTCTTATAATAGTAACTGAACAAGTTATATGCTTGGCTTACATGACATTCGCGCTTTGCTATTCCACTACAAAGGCACTAGAAGAACCTGTAAAATGGCGAGTTGAACCAAAAAGTGATTTTGAAGCGCCAAAATGTGTTATCCTGTAAACACCTGAGATCACTGATTCTGGGATCCTCCACTCTATGGTTGCATAGCTCAGAGGACTTAGTTTTGCAGGCCTTGACCACTTAAACCGTAAGCAAAAGTCATCATCATCATATGTTGGGATCCATGTCTTCTGATCTTGGAGAAGTTCAACCAATGTAAATGTGCCCTCAGTCATGAGGTCATTCCTAGGACAAGCAGACCAGAAGGTGACTGAGACCACATCACCCCGCTTGAAGGTGGAATTAGGGACATCATCTTTAACATCCCCGAAATTCACAGCAGGAGGGGTTGCATCCAGGAGAACTGGTGTTAGTAAGCTAATCTGCTTGTCTAGAAGATCTGGTGGTTGTGGGCCTGGTTCAACAGATCCACCACTAATAAGAGCTGTTGCTAGTTTCTTGAACTCCTGTATGTAGGCATTAAGCGTGTGTGGACCATATAGGGTGGAGGCTCCCTGACATCAAAAAATCACTCAAACAAGGATCTATAACAAATATAAACCAGATCATGAGGAATGGCATAATACTAACCTCATATCTCTGAACCTGATACTCCTCAAAAGTCGTAACATATTGGGAATAAGTATTTGTCAGCCCTGCAATGACAATATGGATGTTGTTGTCAAATTGCCTATGGACTCCAGAAGAAAGCACTGTCTTAACAGCATCTCGAAGGCGCCTGCCAGCCATGGTAGTGAATTCTGAAAAAATGAATGATAGCATTACAAAAATAGTTCAACATGCAGCAAAACCCTACCCATGATTAAGATAGTTACGTGTCATTTGAGAGGTATATCATAGTAGTTATGAACTAAAAACCTGAGGAAGATAAAACTTTCTTTATCATAGTAGTCATGAGCTAAAAACCCGAGGAAGATAAAACTTTCTTTACAGTACAAAACACCATTGAAGCTTAGACGGTATCAAGAAACCTCTAACAGGGAAAATGCCAGAAAAATAAAAGAAAAAAATGCTTCTACCTGCAGGTAAACTGAGAATGACAAGTTGCCCTATCCGCAAAATTTGAACTGGAAGTATTGAGGGCTGCATGAATTATTCAATATGAGGACATATCTATGTAAATGCGCTGTTGATTAACTATTCAGAATTCCTTTCCCTAGGATTTAATCAAATACTTTTACCATTCATCTAAATACATCAACTGATACTTTAATATCTTGCAGTTCATGTATCTTCATGAACAGCTCTGAAATCAAGATCTCATGGAAATCAGTCATTTTAAGTAACAGTCAGAAGTATTGCGGTACATGTGTTCAAGATTGGAATAATAAGAAGACATATATGTTACCAAGTTCAACCAGTCCAAACGTGTATCACAATCATGAATGTGCTGCAAAGCAGTTTGTTTTATCATTTTTCAGAAAGCAGATTGAGGCTCCACGATCTGCGCGCTATACAAAGCGGAGCACTCCAGTATGAAAACAGCATAGCTCATTCAATAGTCTAAGCTTTTTCATCACATACATTAATCGAAATCAAACTAAACACTTACTGCCCAGTCATATGGTTGCTTCATTTCACCAGTATCAAGCAAAATAGGCTTAGGTTTCTGACAATTGATCTGTTCCTGATTTGGTGTTTTCAGCAAGTTCCTCACCAATCTCCAAAAGGCATTCCCCTGAAAGGAAACATGTTAATAGAGTCATCATACAAATATAGCTATTCCATCCCTCCAGGGCATCATAAAAATATGGGTTAGGTCTGCTGCACATGCTCTCTTACTTGATCATCTCCTTGTATGAAATCAAAAGCTCCAGGACCATCTGTTGTTCCAGCAGCAAAAGCAAATCCCATGGCAGCTGGGCATGTTTTCACCAGCTCACTCCCTCCTCCCACTTTAGGTACTGAAACCTCAAGGTTAGAGAAATCCAGATAGGCATGTTGATACCCAACCTTTCCTTTCAACTTTTCAGTTGCTTTATTAAAAAGTTCCACGGCCTTTTCAAATTGCCGTTTTCCAATAATCTCAGTACTCTTAAATTCATCAGGATAGCTGCCAATAAATGTTAATATGGTTCCATCACCATCCAATCTTTAAATGAACAAAACATACAAAGTAAAAAGTGATAAAGGGGGTAAAAGTGACTATGTAACACATGTACAGTGTACCCTGGACCCCTGCCATAGCACTGTTCATTCTTCCCATTGCAGGTGCTATGATTGAAATCACATGGCAGTCCAGTGTCTATGCAAAATGCACCAAGAGTATTTGGGCTGACATCACCACAATTTGATTGACAGAATGCCGATACAAACTGTGGTCTATCTGCCTGCCTTAAGGCATTCCTGACCCGTCTTGCAACACTAAGAAATCTTGTAGCAGGTTGTCCCTGAGAAGATTTGAATGAAGCTGCAAGTTCCATCAACTCATTACCTGTTTGGAATCAAATGCAGCTGCTGTATGTTAGGAATAACAAATGATATGCACCATTGTACTTGGCCCTGAACATTACGTATGCATAATTGCTATCACATGGTTCCGGATGGAAGTCAGGTAGACACATCAATCAGGCTAACCTAAAGTCTGAAACCAATGTAACAAGTGGCATGTTTAACAATGGCTTTGCTCATAAAATTTGGTCTTACATGAAATGCTGTTAGAAGTTAAATCCAGAAAAAATTTTCCAATTCCTAGTTCTCACCCAAATTTATTTAATACCTGTTGTCTTCCTTGTAACTTTTAAGCATACAAGGACACATTATAGCAGAAGGATAATTGCTAACTCAAACCAACTTCCTACGTTCAATGCAATAATTCTCTATATATCTTAAAAGCAAGATTCACTTACGTTTATCATGAAGGTTAGGGATGATGCTTGAAACTCTTCGAGGGATTCTAACACTTGCAGATTTATTGACAGGCAGGTTATCAAAATCTGTCATAAAACCAGTCTGTTTGAACCAATCTTCCATAAATCGAGCTGCAGCACCTTTGTTGTCTCCACTGATCAATGAGTTCGTACGACTCATAGAAGTTCCATGGGTAGCAAACCAGTTGAAGCTACCTATGGGACCCCACTCTTCATCAACAAACTTAATCAGTGTCATTTCTTTATCAACATTATACTTGTATTTACTCCGTTCAACTGCTGGATTATTCAGATAAGCACTCGGACTACGATTTATACCAGCATCCAAGAGTTCCCCTGTATCACCATGTCTAAAAGTTGATATATATAACTTTTAAATGAGAAAAACATATGGAATTCTGTTTGAACACAAATAACACAACAGAATACCCTTGAATGAAGATTATATCACAATCTATTCAGTATTCAGCAGTTAAGTTTTATCTTTTAGCCCCAAAATCTCACTTTTTCAAGATAATTCATTAAGCCATAGAAAGAAGCCAAGTGCACTGGCAAATGCAAAACTATGCATTTTGCTGCCACTGAACAGATGTTGTGTATCTAAACAAATATATCAGCATAAAAGAAAGTAAATATGTAATGCTTATAAATAAACTTTCTCACCTTTATTTATCAAAATAGAACCTGGACGGAGATTTTCATGAGCTTGTATAATGCTTTTCTCAATCCCATTAACAATGACATCAAAGGACTGTCTTACAAATCCAAGAGAAGTTACTAAATACACAACATATTGGAGATATCCCCCGGGGCCAGCATGAGTATGTATACCACTGATGGCGACATTCTTCTCTGTGTAAAGCTTGCCATACCTAAAAAATGGAAGTACTATCATAGAAAGATATGCTAACAATACGCTTAATCCTAAAAGTTGGTAAAATAATCTGTTCAAATATTCTACAAACATTCATGAACACCATAAAAGTTTGGGTGTACGGTGTACCTTGCTTTTAATCGCTCAAGTACTTTAATTGTAACAATTTGTGAGGCCATACAGGCATCAAGATTCACAAATACTACACGGCTCCCTTGAGGTTCAGCCACAATAAAGGCCCGAGCACGCAATCTAAAATGAATGCCGGATGCAATTTGTTCCATATTTGCATAACCCATCATATTAACATCAGCAGCAGGCCCCGTTATGTCATAGCTTCCAAGGCCAATCAAAAAATTGGAAGCTGATAAAGATCCTTCAATTTGCAGTAAAAGAAACAACAAAAAAGAGGACCAAATAACCATAGATGGCCTCTCCATACAGCAACAATCTTTACAAACCATCTTCATAGCTTTTATTTCATTCTTCACAACAGGAAACATAAAAGAAAGTAAGATACATATTCAAATTCATACAATTAAGGGTCCCAATTAGATCTTATCAAAGTTTAAAATAATAAAAATTCTTACTGCAAACATTAAATCTGGAGAAGAAAAAGAAAGAAATAGAAAAAAAAGGGAAATGGGTATGTACCTGCAGGCTGCAGCAGTGTTTCAGCTACAAGCTGAAGCTTGTTGAAAGTGAAGTTGCTACACGTGAAAAAGCTCTACCTGATATGTAGTGAAGCAGAAGAAGAGTGACATTGAATAAAGCAGTTAGATATTCTTGGGGTGTGGGGTAAAGTTGAAAAGACAAAACCTGGATAATTGGAACGTAGACAAAAGCATTAAACAGAAGCCAAAATCGTGTTGGTAAGGCAAATAAAATATTAACAACCTCCGTCAAGCCAGACTTCGTTTCAGGCCAGCAGCTTAGAGAGGTTCGGAGGTTCCTGAAAGGTGTCGTCTTAAGCGGGCGCGCAATTTACCTGTCCGGACGCGTCGTTTCTGCTGTAAAACGGCAGTAGTTTTGATGTTCATGAATTATGAAGAACTGATGCTGTATTGAAGTCTCTCTGAACATGATGTGGTGTGCCACTACCAAAGAGATGGAAGAATTGTTGTGTTTGGTGAAGGGTGAAAATATGAAAATACATCTGAATCATGTAGTTTTGGTTGGTGGCGCAAAGTGAAATGGCCTGCCCCAACACTGAAATGCAGCCATCATTTTTTCCAACCATTTTAACCCTCCAACTGTCACTTTGCAACTGGTCCAAGTCCAACAAACAGATAAATGAAAACCGCTTTTCCCCCAGGCTCCCATTATCCTACAGTCTCGTCATTCATTTTGTTAATTCAACTTTCCCAATTTATTGAAGGAGAAATATTTCTCAGTATGAAAATTAAAACCTCTAATAGGAGAAACCTAATCATAAGTTATGGTTATGGTCTGAGAATAGAATCAGATGATCTTACTTAAATTGCTGCTTTCCAATTCAACCAATTCAATATCTGCTGCCTGCTAGTACCATTTCTCTGGTTATGGTTATGTTTTGAATTCTTATAAGAGGCATTGCTTGAAAGTAATGTCAAGTTTGGACTGAGAATTTGACAAATCCAGTCGAATGTTCAACTGAGATTTTGGGTATTGAGTAAAGGTCATTTTTTATTATTAAAACTGAGATGGATTTCTAGTAGGTTGCACTCGCATCTAGTGTTTAACTTGATCTGAGAGCTGGGACATTTCACATTAATTTTACTAGCGGCGGTCAGGGGCCAACTGTGGGCTACAGCCCGTCAAAAAATGTTTCTTTTTGAGGAATTGAGCCCACTTCTTTTCCTTGAAGTCCAAGAATCAGGCCTTAATATCTAACACTAACCTTCCAGTTTAGGACAAAATCAGTTTATCAGCTACAACTCAAAATTTATCCTGTTTTCCATCAAAAGAATCTCTTCCACACACTGAAAGCTCCGACTTTCCTTCTTTTTTTTTTTTTGTTAGGGCTCGAACATTCATTGGCAACAACTAAAATACACTCAAATCTCTCTTCTAGCAACAATTAGATTATGACCAAAGTGAAAACATTCCCCTAATTGATTAAATAGCTATAATAACAAGACCCTAATAGCAATGGTTCAAGATTTTCATGTTTCAAAATGGATTGCCTCTCATACTTTTAAGATCCAAAAACACTGATAGTGGATCAATAACAAAGATTTCAATTTTAGAATTAACAATAATCATTATCCTAAGAAATATTAGAAGTTTTTGAATAACACCATAGAAATAACGTACAGCTCTCAAAAACAAAACAGCAAAATTTAATTTTAAATTAAGACTCGGTCTCGACTCGTCCTATCCACTTGCAATGCCCATATAGCATCTACAACGCCTCACTGCAAGACCAAAAAAAAAAAAGATAGATAAATAAAATGAATGTGCATGTATAACATGAACTCTAATAGGAAAATGTATGCAAAACAAAGGTTCAAATATGCCAAACAAATTGATTTGCATCCTAATAAGACCAGACATTCAAATCCATGACGCATAAGATAAATGAACTAACTAGATAAAAAGATCAAGTGCAGTTCAAATTTTAATTACAATTTAGCACAATTTTCCATAACCAATCCGCAGTCTCACTATCAACTTCAATCATGGAAAATCCAAGGCAAATTTCAAAATTGATTTCATCATCTACGTACAGGAAGCTATGCACAACAGTGTAAGAATCCAGAAATGGACATTACTTGAGTGCATGAATGCTAACATAGAAGAATGAAATCTCAATTACACATAAAAGAGCAAATGCTGTTAACTCTTATAATACTCGGGAGAGTTAAAGAATCGATTGAAATTACCTCAAATGTTGCTGGGATACATGAAAACTCTCACTTTATCACCCTATTCAACCAAAATAGAAACCCAAATCAGCAAATGGAATAACAAATAAAACAAATAAAAATGCCAATAAGTACTTCGCTAACTACCATCGATTTGGGAGGGAGGTTAGACTTGAACTTGGCACGAACAATGCCACTATTACCATGAGGCCTTGTTACTTTACCCCAAATGCAACGATAATGAGACCCATTTTTCTTCACTTTCGCCTTGTAAATATACGCCATTCGCTTCCCACAGTACCATCCTACTTCCTCCTTCGTGTTCACTCCTTCGATCTGAATCAGTGATGTGTTCGGATATTGGTTCGACTTCGACCTTTAACAAAACCAAAAACCCATTTTTAAACACCAATCCAATCAATCTCTTACCAGCTCAACAAATCAAAATAAAAAAATTTTGTTACCTCTTGTAGCCCAAAATGGTTCCACGAACGTAGAGCCTATAAAACAGAAAAATAAAAGACCAAATGAAAAAGCGGATTGGCGACATTAATGAAAACGAGATTTAGTTTTGAGAGAATGAGACCTGACACGCTCTCCTTGGCGACCTTTAACCATTTTCGGTTTAAAGAAGAAGCCTATGCTGCCGCTGTGTCTGCGAAAGAACAAAAACCCTAGTGAAAAGATTAGAAAGAGAGAGAAAAAGAGGAATTTATAAAGGAGAGGAAATGTTATGTGGGCGTAAATTTTTCTTGGTCACGAGAGTTTTGGGCTAGCTATTCGGCCTTTGAGTTCCCATTTTATTGGGCCAAACCTGACCCAAATTTACTAGTTTTGCACCCAGAAATCGACAGACAATTCCTTGATTTTCTTTCTTCCCGAGTACAGCGTGTAGACCCAACCTATTTATTGGATTATTAATATCTGAAAACCAGATGCAATATAACAAAACAGAACTCTTCAATCTTCATCTGTTTACTATTACAAGTTTTGACCTTTTGATTTGATGATCTTCAGTTTCCTTCCTTGTTAAGAATTTGTCCCATTAATCCTCACTTATTCACACCATTCCAGCATTGCAATTGTCGACGAAAAACCATGGAACAGCCTCTTCTCTCAGGTACCCTATTTCTAATTTTCCTTTTTTTTTCTGTTATACTTTTAGATTTTCTCAATAACGATCATGATCGATTGATCCTGCGTTAATGTTGGGTTTTTCTGAAGAGAGAAGAAGTGAAAGTGAAGAGAACGAGAGGTTGAGCTCGTATCAGTACGTGGGGAGAACAGGGTCGGTGATTCCAACAGCTTCCTTGGCGGGAACCGAAGTTAGCATTGAAGAGATTCGATCAGCCACTTCTTTTTCTGGTCATTACCCGCCTTCCATTCACGCTCCTTTGATCAGCTCCCCTGAGCCCCATCCTAACGGTATCTCTAATACAAGCCGCTTCTTTTTGTAAACGGGTATTGAGTATTTCTGTCTCTTTTGTTGAAAGGTTTAAGCCTTTTTGGTTAAAAGTTAAGAGTTTGAGTGGCTTTAAATTGTCAATTTCGGTATTTTGGAGGATGCGAGGAAATTTTATTCCAGAATTAACCATCCGAAATTGAGTTGCCAATGTAGATTGTAGTTGTGAGTTGACTGTTACTATTGCATGTCGCAGAGCAAGCTATTCTTCATCAAGGTCCTTACACAACAGATTATGGTGCATACTCCAATGAATTTCAGAGGTAAGACTCGACGAAAGTCAGAACTCCCTTGCATTAATTTGCAATGTTACCAATTGCCATATGTTTTTGAATTAGGACATATAGGAGCAGCATTTCATGCTAGTGGTATGAAGTGTTTCTCAATCTCACCTGATGTCTGATCAAGTTAGAATTTACTTTGTGATCGAGGGGATTAAACATCCTAGAGAAATGAAAATGCTGAAATTCTAGTTGTAACTCGTTGGCATTTGCTTTGAGGGAAAAATAATTGTGAATGCTCAAACATCAGGTAGTAGTAGCATATACTGATTAAACGAGTGATCTACATGTAGGCAATTATTGGATGAGGTAGAGATACGAGAGTTGCTCATCGATCATATTGGTCATCGATGCTGTTGGGGGAG
This sequence comes from Durio zibethinus, assembly GCF_047325235.1. Lineage (NCBI taxonomy): Eukaryota > Viridiplantae > Streptophyta > Magnoliopsida > Malvales > Malvaceae > Durio > Durio zibethinus. The sequence goes on along the minus strand of NC_143162.1, from coordinate 8,502,941 downwards.
TCATCCTGCTCGGACATGGAAGATTCATGCTGTTGAGGATTGCAATGTTTATGTGGGAACTCTAGAAACTTTCTTAGAAGAAAGGGAAGTGGTCAGAGAAACAGAACCTTACCTCGGTGGCAACATTGATGGAAAGGATAACAGTCCTGCACTTGGAATTTGGGAATTGGACCTAAGATCACAATTCCCTGTTCTCTTTGTACCTTATAAAGAAACACGAGTCAAGATTCCTCATAGTGAGACCATTGAGAAATGTTCAGGTAATTCTACTGAACTAATGGAGTCCACGGGATTAATATTGGAAGATTTTTTAATCTGAAATTTATCTAAGCACAAATTTATCTGCCACTCAAGTGCTCTTAATAGCTATTTTGTTTCCCTTTAGTTCCTTTTTATATCTTTTTCATGTTATATTAATGCTTTGTGCTTTATTAGTTATACATGTCATACATGGTTCTTGTCTGCCTGGTCTGTAGTGCTTAGCTTTAATTTAATTTATAAGAAAAAATGTGCAGGCTGTGCTGGACGAGGAGATATTGCATGCCCTACATGCAATGCAGACCTAGAACCTGGATTTTATAAGAAAAATCAGATGTCCCAGTGCCCTGCTTGCTACGGAAGGGGATTAATTGCTCGCAGAGATGGATCAGACACCGTGTGAGCGGTTTCTTCTTTATTTAATTCTAGAAAACTTAAACTATCATCCAAGATAGATGGTTACTGGTTCCAACACATGAATAATGTGGTTGAGCTTATAACTCACAACTATGCATGATTTCGAGAAACTATATGTTTGTCTAATTGTCATTCCTAAGCTGCTATCTGGGTATTCTAGGTTTAACACTTTTGGCTAATGAAACCCATATTGAACTTCGTAGCCATTAATTTGGTAGTTGGTTTCTTCCTAATCTCTCAATATTTTTTTCTTCCTAACATACAGTGCTAGAGGTATGAGTTTTTTACATGATTCACTCTTTCCACTGATGATTATATCTCTGCAGATGCACAAAATGTGATGGGAAGGGAAAGATTCCTTGTGCAACTTGCGGATCTCGTGGCTTGCTGAAGTGTGGGACATGTCATGGAAGTGGTTCTCTGTTGACATACAAAATTGCCATTATTAAATGGTAAGTATACCATTATATGTCTTATCATATATATTAAACTCAATGTTGATGCTTCTTGTCCTCATTTGGATGTGAAACTCTTTTTTTTCTTTTTTACACTTACTTTTGAGGGTAACTTCTAATGCTGAAATTCAATCGGCTGGGATATTTTCTTGATTATTGTCTGTGAAATCAGGATATATGTATATGATAATCACAAGAATTCTCTAGAATAATTTGTGAGGAGGATTCTACCAGAATATCTGTTTTGTTTCTAAAGGAAAGGCAGATCTTACCTGCTAGTTTGCAAATGTTGATACTAAGCATATATAGAACTTGCATGTTTACACTCGCGTGCTCACACCCTGTTTAATTATTTGAAAGAATCCTTTTTGTTCATAGGAAGACACTCTCAACTCGAAAAGTAAGTGCAACAAGTGGAGCAGCATCGGTTCCGGACAATGTTTTTCATAGGGCCAAAGGGGTTCAGTTGTGCAACACCCAAGCATATCAGTGCACTCCAGCCTTTTTTGCCGACTCTTTCTTCCTCAACAAGTTCTCTTCTGACGTTATTGCAGACAGGGCTTCTGTGCCTCCTACTGCCAGGGTCATATGTGAGAGACATACAATCTCAGTTGTTCCGGTGACACGTATCACCATGTCTCATCACCGTCAATCTTTCAGTTTCTACATTGTTGGATTCAGCCGGGAAGTGTACTTGAAGGACTACTATCCTGCTAGGTTTTGCTGGGGCTTGTGTCCTTGCCTGGAATGGTTGAAGTCGTAACTAGAAAGATTCTCAAGTTAAAAGAGATTGTCTCTCAATTATTTATGCTACTCGTATTGTGAGTTTTTCGTGTGTGGCTAATAATAAATTGGTTGATTTCTTGTATTCAAGAGATTATAGAGAGTAGTTTTCATGTGACAAATAAAAAATTTTCTCCTCCGAGTCCGCAAAATTCCAATTTCCCTTCACCTTTGTACCTTGGCCAGGGTAAATCAGTGGCGAGAAAAAGCCCAAGCTCCATCAGGCCATCACCAGCAGACACACAGACAGAATGTCATGGCACGTTAAGGTTTGTTTGGTGGTACGACGATGGGAACGAAATGAAATGAAATGTGATCATCAGTTCATGGCTCTATTCTGTTATGTACTTTTCATCAAAATCAGATTCCTTTTGGTACAGAAGAAGAAAGAAACAACTTTTCCAAATCCACCACCTCGACTTGCTGTAGAAGGCTGGAAAACTTTGACAGACATGTCAGAGTGGAGTCCCATTGTCTCTTGTTTCAGTTTTCTATATCTGATTTTCTGGCAATTTACAAACTTTTTCTCCTAGTTGAAACGCGTGTGGACCCTTAAACTTCAGATTCTCGTATCACTGGATTTTGCGTCCGTTCCAATATTGGCCTATCCAAATCTTTGCGACAACCATGATATATCTATCTAGAAGTTGCATAGGACTTCCGAAACTTTTTTTTTTTTTCTCACATTTTTCTCATTGACTGAAACTGTTCTCCAATTTCTACTTAACGTTCATTTTTTATTCCATAGATTTAACGGTTCCTTTAAAGGCTAAAACAAGAAAAAAAAACTCCTAAAGCATTTAAAAACATCCAAATCTTGTATTATTATTTCATCTAAATAAATCCCTCATATTTTCTCTTTTTACTATTTCAGTTCTTTTAAGACGTGTAAACAATGATATGACAACAAAAAAAAAAATACATATAGCAAAAAATTGCACATGTGTTATACATGTGCTGCCGAAATGTTAAGAAGAGAAATTTTCAAAAAATGGTAATTTAACAAAATTTTTTTAATTGGTATCATTATTAAAAATAATTATAAGAAATAAAATAATAATATATAAAATTAATAAAAAAATGTCTATATTTATAGAAAAAATAATAAAAAGAAATAAATATTTGATGCCATAATAAAAACTAATTAGTAAAAAGGAAATGTCTGTATGTAAAAATAATAAAAAAATAAATGTTTATATATAAGAATTATAAAAACAAAAGAATTAATTATTTAATAGTATTATAAAAAATAATTAGTAAAAAAAGTTTGCATGTAAAGTTAATAAAAATATATGTTTATATGAAAATTACAAAATTGATTTTAACTTACGTTTTATTAATTTTTGTATAAATATAAATATTTCCTTTTTTTTATTAATTTTACATATAAACATATTTTTATTAATAAATAATTATTATATATTATATTTATTAAAATATATGTAAATCAAAGATATTTATTATTTGATATCATGATGAAAGATAATTAGTGAAAAAGAGATGTCTATATGTAAAATTAAAAAAAAAATTAAAATTACTCTTATGACTTTCAATATATATATGTTGTAAGATAATTATACATATTGTTTGATAAATTGTACATATATTTTGTTTATATGTATATCTATGATAATTACTTGTAATATTGAGATAGCACTCATTAAACATTAAGGTCATAAACGTAATTTAATTTTTTATTACTTTTATGTAATTATCTTTTAATAATTATTTCTAATCATGTTACCAATTAAAAAAAATGTTTGACCATTTTTAAAAAAATTTTCCTTCTATATACATTTTTGCAACGTGTATGCCACATTTATAATTTTTTGTCATGTGTATATTTTTTTTATGACATCATGATTTACACATGTCCTAAAAGAGCTTAAATAAAAAAAATAAAAATTGAAGAATTTATTTAGATAAAATAATAGTGTAAAAACTTATACTTCAAAGGCATTTCCATATTTTAGCCTTCTTTAAAGTTAAGGTTCTGGCTGTTTTACCTAGGATAGTAACGGGTCGGATCGGAGCATATTTTTATTCGTTTCGAGCTCAATTCAATTTTAAACATATAAAATTTGAATTCGATTCGATATTGTATAAAATTATATCAAATTTAATTCGATTCAAAATTAATAAAATATTATTTTTAATATAAATATAAAATTAAATATATATAAATAATTATAAAATTAAATAATTAATTAAAAAAATTATTTATATATATATCATGTCAATTTTACTTAAAACTCAACTTTGATCTGATTTCGATTTTTTTTTCATGTCATCCGATCCAATTTGATATCCAATTTTTTTTTTAAAAAAATTAATTTTAAAAAAATTAGATCGAATCAAAACTATAAATTTCGAGTTTTTTTTACCTTTTTTAGTTTTACGTGAATTGCAAATAGCAATAATTTCACGAAAGTGAAAATGAAATTGTTGAAAGCCAAGTGAAACAATAATTGGTTTGAAGGCATCCTGATAAAAACCCCTTTGGCGATTTCGTTTGACTGATTGACTTTAAGAACAGATAAGTACTCTTTGATGGTTTGAAGTATTCACTGATTTTTTACACTATTTTTCACTCTGTTCTGCCAACTACGACTCATGCAAACCCATGAAAGGTTCAATCTATTATCATTACTTGCGTATGGCTTATTGACTAACCTTTTTTTATATATCCAAAATAAATTTCTTTGACAAATTCTTGTTAATCGTGCTTAAAGTATATCATTTTCCGCCTAAACGAGTTATTGTCAGCATCATAAGACCAAAATTTTTTTCATAAAAAATTAAAATGTTTTTTATTCACTAAGTTTACACCCTCTAAGATAAGATAAAGAAAAATTATTAAATATTGATTCATATATAAAATTAAAAAAAACATATTTTTAGAATATATTTAAAAAATAATAACTTAAAAAATAAATTTAAAATATATCTCAATCTCTTAACATTATTTATGAAATTAAAATTTTAAATTAATAATATATCAAATATTAATTCGAAGTTAAATCTATAAAAGTTAGTTAAATTATTAAAAAAATAATTTTTTTATTAATGAGATTCAATTTTTTAAAAAAATTTTAAAAATACAATCTTAAATGTACCGTATTAAAATAAAAAAGAATTTTTTAAGACCGCACTGATAAAAGATTAGGTTTTTAAAATATAAATCCATAACTATGTTTTACAAGCCAGCGGTTGGAACAACGTGTTTGACACATTAATTCATTTATTTTTCCTGAACAAAAAATAAAAAGAAACTAAGGTAGCATTCTTGGCCCCAAAAAAAAAACTAAGGTAGTGTAATTATTAGGCGTGGAAAAAAATTTTTGTTGGTCCCTTGCGCTTGATTCCCATTTGCCACGCATGATTAGGCTTTGATCACATACGTCACTACCTATTGTACTATTTTTTTCTAAACAAGGTTTGGTGCCTTCAAAGTCAATTATTTTCCAAATCAAAATCGTCTGACTGCATCCTGATTATTGTATAAGGTAAGAAAATCCATCATTTGTGGGAGTTGTTCATGTGTTATCGTAACTTTAAATGCATCTAACCTAGCTATTGATTGGAATATCCAACGGTCGGAAAAAATAAAGAGGAAAAATAAAAAATACAGAATTTTGATCATTGCGCCGACCATAGATTATACTATGGGAGACATAAAGGGTGGAAGAAGGTGCCACATGTCCTTTTCCGGGTTTTTATTAAAAATTTTAATTGTGGAGAGATTATATTAATTCAAAACTAGATTTTTGCCTTTGGCATGTCGGGTTGATAATTTTTTTATCAGATTTTATTTTTAATAATATTTATTATTTATGTTAAAATAATAAATATATTTTTATAATTACTAGAATTAGTTCTCTTGGGGTAGATTAATTATTTTAATATAAAAATAATAATAAATAAAATAAATAAAATATTATAAAATATTAGAATTTAAAATATATATAGTATTTCATATATTATTATTACAATTTTTATTATTTTTTTCATGTTATATTATGAGTACTGTATTTTTTTAGTAATTATTTGATCAAAATATATGATTTTTTTAATTTTTGTAAGTTATAAACTTTTTTATAAAAATATTTAAAATAAAAAAGGGAAAAAATAACTTAATTTTTTCCTTTTATTTTTATGTTTTTTATATTTTTATTCTTTATTATTATTATATTTTATTATTTTATTTTATTTGATTGTGGATAATAAACGGTAAATATTCAAAACCTATACAAATTCACACAATTATAATCTAATGTCACGTAAAGACCATATTTTTTTAAAAATCTAATTAAAACTAAACTTATCATATCCTAATCCAATTTAAACCAAACAAACTATAATCTATTAGACTAATAAATTATTAAACTCTTTTACCAACCAATAGCTATTTGATAAATAGAAAGTAATTTGACAACTCAATTATAACTTACCTTTTAATCGAGAGTTGTCCCCACTTTGAGATAACTTTAATTGTACATTATGTTATTAATCTACGTGTGAAGAATGTATTATTATTCTCACAACGTCCATCCAAAAATATTCATCTAAAAAGATATTATTAGCACTCTAAAATGGTTCATCCAAAGATGGTATCAATTAGTCTTATATTATCCTAAAAAGATCTTATTTAAATTATTTTTATTCATAATTAAATTCTATTATTTAAAACATTGGAAAGTTTTTAAGTTTTCTTCAATATTTTGATAGAATTTTAAGAAAATTTTTTCATCTCACGAGTATTTAAAATAACTATTCATTTTCTTGAAAAGGCTCTGTAATCGAATTAATTTAAAATTTTATAAAAAGAAGTTTATATTTTTATTTACATTTATTTTTTATTTTACCAACTTTTATTTTTGTTAAAAATTTTACTAAAAATAAATAAAATATTTTTATTAGAATCCTTCCAAAATCTTTCTAAAACTTTTGATAAGATTTTAAGAAAATTCATCACCTAAGAATTCCAAGCAACATTTGCAATTTTCTTCTAATTTAATTATTAAAAAAATTATCATTTTTTAAATTTACATAATACAAATAAATATAATTATAAAAATTATGAATTTATTTGTTTAACACATTTCTTTAGTTTTTTATATTGTCAAATAATTAAAATATGTTCATTATATAAAATTTTAAGAATGTAAGTAAATAAAAAACAAATCAACAAGAAAATCAATAAATAAAAAATAAAACAAAAATAAAATAAAATAAAAATACCAAAAAAAAATTGATTGCCATATGTTCAAAAAAAAAAAACCTAAAAGTTCTTTTTCCAAATCATCCCCAATCAATTTATTTTATGCCTTAATTAACCATTTAATCAATTTTTATGTTTCATTTTAAGTGTCTTTGACAATGAAAATTTTCACTTTTTAGGATAACTTTAATCTATTATTATATAGATTGATATAATTAATATAATTATATTTTTTATTTTTTATTTTCATAAAATTTATAGGTGATTGATATTTATTGAATTGATTAAGTGCATATTTCTATATAATTCTTTGCACATTTGATTAAGTGAATAGTAATTTTTTACTTCTTGAAATTTTGTGATATTTTTTGTTTTATTTTGTGACTTCTTACAAAAAACTAACTTTAAAAAGCACTTAATTTTATTAAAGGCTTAATTATTTGATTTTTTTTAATTTCAATCTTAATTAATTAAAAATAATATAATAACTCAAATTTAATATTTACTAAATTAACCTAAAAAAAAATAAGTTAATGTCCTAAAGTAAAGTAACCCTAAAAATATTAGTCAAAGTCCCAAATACCCCATTTAGAGTTTAGTTGAAAAGTCCAAACCAACCCTCAAACTATGAGTAAATATCCCAATTAACCCAAAAATTTTAAGTTAAAACTCAAATTCATCCAGCAAATCATTATTTATGACACAACTTAGGTAGTTAAAAATTAAACTTCAATTTTCCATGGGGATAACTTTAACATATTTTATAAATTTATATGGAAGATTATTTTAAATATATTGTATAGATTTATAATAATTTAATCTATAATTAAGTTTTATGTAATTAATTTAATATGGATATTATAGTAATTTTTATAAAATATCACATGTCAAATTTCAATGAAACAATGCAAGGATCTTTTAGTAATTTCATATGTAGTTAATTTTATATTTTATTAAAGTTTAATATATAATTTAATAGAGATATTATAGTAATTTTGACTAATTATGGTAAAAAGAACAGTTTCATAATTATCATAGGATGTGTATTATAGTAAGTTTGATCAATTATGTTAAGAGGATTATTTTTGCAAAAGGATTGTTATTTGCACCCTGACAATTACTCAACACACCTTCTACTTTTAATACCCTATTGTTTACTCAACACACCCAACGTCCAAAACACAAATTTATTAAAAACCTAAACACTCCATCTCCTTTTCTCTCACACCCTATCTCATTTCTCTCTTTTCAATCGATTTTAAGCCTCAATCAAACCAAATTCAAAGGAATTTCACCAATTTGAAGTTAGAAGCATAAAATTAGAGATAACTAATTTGTTTTTTCTGTTTTTTTCATTTGATTTCATATTTAGTTTCGTAAAATTTCATTTTGAAATGTTTGGGTGCGATTCGAAACTTTCAAAAATAAATTCCCAAAACTTTTTAAAAGTTTCTAGAAATGGACATCCGAAAATATTTAAAAACTTTCATAAATCCAAGGTTTCTAAGAATGAATGTGCAGAAGCTTTTGAGAGTTTTCGAAAATGAATTTTCAAAAATTTTGGTTGCAAATTTTGATAACAAATTGATTTTTTGCTAGGAAAAAGAAAAAAAGAAAGCACCAAGCACATTTCTATGAAGAAGAAAAAGAGAACAAAAAAAAGTACAAGAAATAAGGAACAAAAAACAAGGCATAAAGAAGAAGCTGGGAAGGAATAAGGAAGAAGGTACATTTTTGAAAAGAAAACAAAAAGGTAATTGACTAATGGAGATTTAAGTAATTTTATTAAAGATTAAATTTGTAATAAATTTTTTGAAGTGTATTAAGAAGAAGTTGGGGTAAAAATAATCGCTCTTTTTTTGTAATTATGGTAAGAGAGCATTCTAGTAATTTTAACTAATTATGGAAAGATGGACATTATAGTAAATTTAGAAACATGTTAGCTACTAATCAATTAATTAAAAAAGGATTATAGTAATTTTCTTATGAGATTACTTTTATGAGGCATTTGGTTCACGAAATTTTAGATTTCGAGAGAAAGCGTAATGCTTGAGAAAATACGATACTCAAGGTTCTCTTTCATTTTCAGGGCATCCCATATCGTTTATTAGGAAAATCCACATATATTAATTCTTGTATAATTACCATAATCTTTTTGACATATATGATAGTAACTTTTCATTTTGTTTTATTAATAATAAATACCTAAATGACAAATAATGTCTTTAGCAGCAAAGAAAAATAAATATTTTAATTGATTGTTGTTTTAATTTATAAAACATCATCAATTAAGGCATTTATAAACATTAACACCTTAATTAATGAGGTAAATATTATTTAGAAAATGATCAATTAAGGTGTTTGGTTCCTTGAATGCCTTAATTCATCCATTTTAAAAATTATAAAATAGATCAATTAAGGTGTTTGTGTACATGAAGGCCTTAATTGATCTATTTTATAATTCTTAAAAATGCATTAATTTATCTAAATTAAGAATTATAATTGATGATTTTGAAAATGATTAATATGTTATGATATTTGTCTATTCAAAATTTTTAATTAAGGTGTTTTGTACACAAATGCCTTAATTAATCTGTTTTATAATTTTTAAAACAAATCAATTAAGACGTTTGTGTACATAAATGCCTTAATTGATTTAAATTATAATTTTTAAAACATATCAATTAAGGCATTTGTGTTTACAAATGGCTTTATTAATCATTTTAAAAGATTTATTCTCCATTCTTGAACTTTAAAAAATCAAATTGCTAATATAGTTGAACGATAAAAGATGCAATGCATGTATTCCCCTCAACCCATCAACCCATTCACTTGGCATTTTGGTTTCTTCATTTCTTTCATTGTCACCGACCATGAATCACTCAACGCTGCTGCACATAATTTAATCATGTTATGTGCGAAATCCTTTTTGCACAATGTTTATTCTTCTATCTATGCCATTTTTTTCTTCTTTACTATATATATGTATATATTTATTTTTACAAGCATTTATCACCATCACTAACATCGCACACCTTTCCTACATCGCATGCATGGTATTTTCTTTGTTATTTAGTAGGAGTGTTATGGTTTGCCGAATGGTTTTATGAAAAATAGCTGTTATATATATTTTTTATTTTAAAAGGAACTATTATGATATGATGAAACAGAGCATGGCTTATACCCTATATAATATTATTGGTTTTGTTCTATTTTATGTATATTGGTGTATTTATTGTATTAGATATTGGTTTTTTTTACTATGTGGGATATATAGAGAGACAATTTAGATTATTTCATATAATTTTGATCAAAATCTCAAGTATTATGGCATCTGAAGAATATATGTCTCTTTCTACTGAATATGAAGAAGACATACCCGACATGAAAAAAAAGGAAATTAAAGGGACGTAGTAAATATATTAAAGTGAGTAGGACAAAAATTCACGTGGAATTCAATCAATATGGGAAGCCTATGTTAAATGGAGGTGCAAAGTTGGCTAGCCACATTGGAGCTATTGACCGGCATAATATATCTATTACCTTCCCTCATTGGCAAATGGTTCCTGATGATAAGAAAGATAGTATATGAGATTCAGTTATGGTATGTTTATTTAACAATATTAAATTTTTTTAAAATTGTTAATTGAATTGAATTTATGTGTTGATTTTATTTAATGAATTCAATTTTTTAGGAATTAATTGACGTCCCAACAGAGTATAAAAAGCTTGTGTTACAATTGGCTGATAAAATATTCAAAGACTTTAAGAGTAGATTGACAACCTCATATATATTTACTGTTCATTGATAATTTTGAATTGTTAGATGATCTTCCAATGATATATGTAGATGTTATCAGTTATGAAAAGTGGTCGTAGTTTGTTTAAAATTATCTATCAAATTAATCCTCGGTATGCATACCTAATTTGTTAATTGTTTATAATATTTTGTTTAATATATCCAATATCTTAATATGTGATTTATCTTTTTCTTTTCAAAAAATCAAAGAATAATAGAAGAACATTCGTGCCCAACAATTATATCACTATCGGATATCAAGAAAAAGTTTTGCAAATGTCAAGCTTGATCTTTTAAGTGTTTAAACGCTTACTTTATACTCGTATATGAATATTTATGATCATATGAACATAAATTGTGAAACTTATAATGACTTTTTTTTCAAGAATCTTCTAGCTTTGGAACCAAAGTTTCTAGATGAGATGTGTGGAACAAAGTACATATGTACAAAGATGGATCATTGATAGTTGAAGCAACTGAAGAAATGGCTAAAAGGATTGTTTGTTTATTTCATTATTTTATCATGTATAATGAATGTGTCTTTATGCATGACTATATATTGTATTTGGTTATTTACGCACTATCATTTTATGTTTTAGGATGAATTTGCTACTAAATATGAATCTAGTGACTTGCGAACCGATTATGGTGAAGATCCGTTATCAATAGCTTTAAGATCTAAAGACAGATATGATCGAGTTTAGAGGGTTGGTAGATTTGTGTCGCCATTATAGTTTTTCAAGAATTAACCCAAACCCCCTAATGAAAAATACAAAATATGAAGTAATCATTTAGTAGCACCAGCAAGGACTTGATGAGTAAGAGTAATGCCTAAATAATCAACAACAATGACTCGCAGCTTTGGAGGCAATGTTGGCAATAATGCAACTTAACATGCCTCGATGGCAATCTATTATCGACATCTAGCAGGAAAATAAATTTGTAAATCAAGTCTTGCAACAAACCTAATCTTTGGTAATCATCATTATTTTAATTTTTTTTATTGATTGACTATTTATTTGTATTTTTTATTTTTTGAATTGATTTTAAGATTTATATTTCATACTCTTTTGTAACAGAATGTTCAAACTCATATGATGACCTCTACAGAGTCTGCCTTGAATGCATTATCTGCTTATGTATTTGAACATTTATTAGGAGAAAATGTCATTGTTATTGAGGAAGAGTATGGATTATTCGATCATCCATCGATGTCTTACATTGAGGGGCAGAGATTGAGGCATTTTGTATCGTAAATGAGATATCGGCTTTTGATATTGTTGTATATATGAGGTTAGCTTATCAATTAATTTAAATGTATTCTATCAATATCAATTATCATATATTAAGTAGTATTACTAAATGATATTGTTGATTGTCATCATGTAACCTCTTATACAAAGAGATAAAGGAAAAACAATTGACCTATAAATTCATATTCATTGACCCAAATTTGATTAGTCATAACAGTAGCTCTATCGGTAATCATTCTTGTCATGTGGGTCAATGCATGTAAAAACCATTTGATTATTTTCTAGTGCCTTATAACTCCTCGTAAGCTCTCTTTTGTAGTAATAATTGTATAATTTATGACATCTAATATCATGCCTATTATTTTGATATAATACCTATTATTTTGCAGGGATTATTGGCAGCTTATTGTAATTGATATTGATACATAGACTTTTTACTTATTTAACTCCGAACGACCAACGGTAATGCTTATAATCGATATTGCCAATTTAATAAAGAGATATTACATTTTATTAATAAATGATAATTAGATTAAATTGTGTTTTTGTGTTTTTACTATTATTTTTTGTTTATTATGGTTTTTGTGTTCAATTTAGGAGAATGGCTGCAGTTCATAAAAATAGAAAGTTTAATTTGGTGTCATTATCAGTAAGTGTAAAATATATTATTTTATGTTGAGTTTATTTAGATAAATGTTTACTAACTCACTCAATTTTATTTTTAGGTTTCTTGTCAGCCAAGAATTATCAAATGTAGATATTATGTCCTTCGTTTTATGAGAAAGATTGTTTGGTATGATCTTATGAGTACACAATTCAAGGTTAGTATTAATACCATATAATAGTAATATCTTTTAATAATATTGTGCAAGTTGAATAACGTTGACTTCTTTTTCTTTTTTTTTTGTTTATAGTGGGCGAACAAGGAAAGATTCACGCAAAAAGAAATTGATGAAATCCACAAAGAATGATGTGATTATGTATCGACATTCACTAAACCTTAATGTTGGACAACCAAATTTGTTGTAAATATATAAAAAGTTTCAAATTTTTTGCTATAGGCATTATGATTGGATATTTATTAATTTTTATTGGTTTATATTTGTCTTATATCATTCACATTATACAAGTGAAATGTCATCATTTTGGGGTAAATTTTTCATTCTAACACTAAATTTAAATTTAAATAATTACACAACTCACACACTCTGCCAAACATTCTTTTATTGATACAAATATAAAATTTATAAATCTAAATAGTGTTGTTATTCACACAATTACGATTTTTGTTCTCTAAATACTAATAAAAATTATTCAATACAAATATTTATTTCATTCACACAAGTACGATATCCGATCTAAATAAATGAATGTATAACTTACCACACAATTTGCATATCTACAACCTTCCCCTTCATACTTTAATTAAATAAATATGTTTAAAAAATATTGTATGAATCTGTATACAAAATGTAGTGTGCTTTACGTCTGTCCAGGAAAACGAAAGTCAAATGATGGGCGATATGCATTATATTCATTTAACTGTTTTCTAATGTAACTAAATACATGTGGCAGAGCAAAGAAAAACTCAACTTTGTGATTTTCTTTCAGCAAATACTCACCAACAATGATCATTTCATTAAGTGTGAAATAGTCAAGTTGCATAATTTCATTAAAAAGTTACATTATTCTATCCATATTCTCAACTTCTTTATGGAAGAAAGCTAAAATGCCCTTCATCACATTTATAGCCCTATTATATGAAACACCAAGTTTACCAATGTGATCAACCAATTCAACAATTGGTCCATCTTCGCTCCTAGAATACTTTTTACCTGATAATGTCCTAATGTTGCTTGAAGTAGTTGAACCAATTTCTTTTTCTTCATCTCTTTTCTCTGTATTTCTTTTAGTATGAATATCAAACTCTAGAGAAAAGTAAGCATCTTTAGTAGTATTCAATGATTCAACCGCATTGGTTGCTATTTCAACTCTTTGACCGATTATTCTATTAGATCCAAAAATCACTTTAAAATCATCAAAGAAAACGAAAAGTTTGTTCCTTAACCCTTTAACATGTAGATGTTTTTACCAAAAGTTCAAGCAAATACGAATAAAATAAAAAGAATAGAATAAATAGAATAAATAAGGTAAGCCATACTGTAATATTAAAAACTTACCCAAACCCACTCATCATAAACTTCTTTCTCAACTGTGATACATTTTTCTTGATCATTCCACCCAAATCCATTAGAAATTTTTAAGTTGTGAAATAGGAATGAGTTGTTCCAGCATTCATTCGTGATAACCTAGATATCCAACGCGGTATATCCTATTATCCGCTCTATATCTAGGATCATCTACCAAAGAATATAGTCATTAAAGTGAATAGGAATCCTTGTCTTGAGTCCAAGAATAATTACCTACCCCTAAATTATCAATTTTTCTTTTGGGAATACCTTATACAGATTGCGATGGATTAGCATGTGATGAAAACATGTTCAATTCCTAATCATATGGCTAAACATTATACAACAATATCAATATAGTAAATCAAAAACCCATTAAGGGAATGAATAAAATGAATACACATAAAAAAGAAAACAAAGAAATGTATACTCAAAATTGATATATATGTTGGCCACTCAAGAATAAAAAAATATCATGTAAACATTTATTCAACATAGATATAAAAAAAATTCTATTCTCAACCATATGGTACATAAATCAAATAAATTGAGTAAACATCATAACATACAAAATATTTACCATAATGTTCTTATCCTCGGGATTGCAACCAATGAGTAAACATCTCATTAGCCAAATTATCTCTAAACTAAGTTTAAAAATCGGATAGCTCAATATGCATAATTAAATCTTGATGTTCAGATCATTTGGTTTTCTAATAGGTTGTCAGCAACATCACTTTTGATAGGGTCAAAAACTATATCAGACATAATAAAATTATGGAAAAGGCAACAAGCAAAAATAAAATGTATACTATATCTTTATTGAATAAAATGATTTCTCTCTTAAAATTGTCCATCTAGTTTTTAATATACCAAAACATCTCTCGATACAATTTTTTGCTTGAGAATATTTCATATTGAAGTATTCTTATATGGTCATCAGTTGGAGTAATTATCTAGCATCACACAAAGAGTAATTATCTGTTATAGTGAAAAAACATTAATAATATGAAAAAAAGTTGTTTTGTTATAAACATAACATGAACATAATAAAATTAATACCTTGTGGGATCCTTAACCCATTATTGCATGTAATGGTATCCCTTTAGCGTGTTGCTATCTTTTGAAAACTTTTCCATCTCGGTAAAATATATATAAATTATATATATAAGGGGCAAACACCAAGAACATTAGTAGCAATTTCATTTTTTCTAGTCCTGTATCTTAGCTTGTCAACTGCCTCTACATTAACTTTGATGTATGTCCTATCGAGGTACCCAAACAACCCTTGAACCATTTTCATCTATTATCTGTTGAATTATCCAGTATCAATTTGGGTTTTTTAAACAACAACGTATGCAATCTTAAAATAGCATTCAACATAGAATAAAATTATTTACTAATCATCTCTTCAGATCTAGCTACTTGACTTTTTATAAACCTATTTTTTGTATGATTGGCTATGATGTAGAGAAAGCTAATAACTAATTTTTCTATTGAATATGTCTAAATAACTGTAATCTCCCTTCTATTTTAAGCAAATGACATAATTTTACAAAAATTATTCTATCCATTCTAATATTATCTATACACTGTTTATTGCTCTCAAAGACCATTATATTTAAGTTTAACACTCTAATATGTAACCTATCATAAGATGTTCCACCATAAGATAATTTACATCGTTTTTTAACATTTATATGTAATAAAGTTAAAAGGAACAAAATATAACACATGCAACAAGGTCTCAATCTGATTCAAATGCATTATAAACAATATAAGCAATTGCATTTTCGTTCTTAGTGATAAATCAACCGTAACTATTTAGGAGAAAAATCTCGTTAAAGTTGAAAACATAAATGGAAAGAAAATATTTGCTTATGGTAAATGGAATCTATCAAACATCATAAAAAAATATAAATTAGCAACAAAACATTTCTAGAAAAAAGAGCTAAAACAAGTAAACCACAAAACAAGTTTGATATATCAGAAAAAGAAATTCAGATCTAAATGACATCTAAAAATATGAAAAAAAAAATTGGAATGCATCAAATAAAACAGATCAAATAAAAAGGTATCAAAAAGTATACACAATCATTTTTAAAAAATTAGCATTTAATATATTTAAAAGTCAAATTTTAATGTTTATAATTTTTATTTACATTTAATTTTCATTCTTGTTGCCTTTCATAAATAAAATAGAAATAAAAATTTTGTTTTTGGTAAATAAATTCATTTTACTAGAATGATAGTAATTTTTATATGATTGAGAATGTTTTAAAATGAGTTCATATCTCAATAATCATTTGAAAAAATTATAAATTTTCAAAAATAATCTTAATCAAATTAAATAATTTACTCAAAAAATCTAAAGGATAAATAATTACATTCTTCCTAAAAAAAAAAAAAACTTCATCGGAAGATGTAACAAAGAAGAATATGCCTAAATTATAAACTGAATTAATCCCTTATAAGAAATTTGAACAAAATAACTATTTTCAAATGAAATTGAAAAAAATGATGAAGATCCCTCACTTTTAGTAAGTTACAGACATCATCTAAATTAAAAATAAATATTGATCATCCAATATAATTTATATTTAAAATATACAAATAATCACTCAATTTTAAAGATCTTTTAAAATAGTGATTCAAGTATTAATATTTTTAATTTAGTTATTTAAGTTTAACTAAGTATTTTTTCATCATTCTATTATTAGTGGTTAATGATGTGCTGACATGATAATGTCACATCAATTACCAAGTACAACGTCATCTAATAGGCCACATGGCATTATAAAATTTTAAAATAAAATTCTATCATTTAAGTTTTTAAAAATTTTTATTTTAGTAACTAAATTTTAAAAATTTATAATTTGGTCACTAACAAATAAGTTTTCAAATCCTATAACAAAATATAAATAAGTATTTAATATTTTTATTACATAGGATTAAATTATAATTTTTTTTATTTTTTGTAATTATACATTTTAAATTTGAAAAATGGATGAATATTATTTATTTGCAAAAATTACTAAATAATGCTTCCTATTTCATAATGTAAAGGTTTAGTTTTTATAATTTAACTCATCCAAATAAATTCAAGTAAATATTTCCTATTTCATAATGTAAAGGTTTAGTTTTAATTTCATGCAATAAAGATATTAAAGGAAATATATATTAATAATTTTACAAACATTTGTGATTAAATTGTAAAAATTTAAAACAGTTACTTGAATTTATTTGGATTAACTAAATGACAAATACTTGAAGTGAATGTTTTAGTAATTTTGGTAATTGATTAACATTCATCTCTTTTTCAAATTTAAATGGTATAATTGTAATAAAATAAAAGTTTATAATTTAATTTCATGTAATAAAAATATTGAATGTTTATTTTTATTTTTTTAATAAAATTCAATGACTTATTTGATTATTATCTCAATATATTTAAATTTTAATAGGTAATACAAATAATAAAATAATTTATTATATTAAAATTCATAAAGGTTGGTGGTCAAATCATTATAAATTCATTGACAATAGAAACTAATATTAATAAATTTCATAAACATTAGTGATAAAAATATTAATAAATTTCATATTTTATTACATGAAATTAGAATTATGAACAAAATGTGAAAAACAAATATCTACCATCAAGATTTAGAAAAAAATTTGTAGTTTCCTTCAAACTAAACACATTCTTAATATATTTTATAGATTTATTTTATTATAGTAATTTAATATATTGTTAAGTTTTATGTAATTTTCTTAAAGCAATGCCAAGGGTATTTAGTAATTTAATATGTAGTTAATTTTCAACAATAAAAAAAAATTAAGTCTTATATATCATAATTTTATGGTCGATTATATAGTTAGTTTTATATATGGTAAAATTTAATATGTAGTTTAATAGAGGTATGATAATAAATTTAAAACAAAATATCACATGTCATTTCATAAGTATGGTAGGTGAGTTATTATAGTAATTTTGTCAATTATGATAGGAGGCATATTTTTGTAATTTTGAAAGGAGAGGCATTATAGTAATTTTAACTAATTATAGGAATAAAGGTATTATTGTATTTTTGGGCATGTGTTAGATAATTATCAAATAATTGGAGGGTAATATAATAATTTCTATGTAGATTATTTTTAATTACAGTTTGCCAATTATAATAAGTGGGGATTTTTGAAATTATGGTCATTAAAGAAAATGGAAGATTAGTGGCAGTTTTGTAACAGCGTTTCACTTAAAAATGCGGCTAGCTTCTGTATTTTATAAAACTTAAGGTGTTTATTATTAAAATGCCATTAAATATTCAAATAGCGGCGTTGTTACTTATAAACGCCACCCAAAACTTGATATCAGCGACGTTTATCGACTAAAACGCCTTGAATAATCCTGCCTTAAAAATTTTAGTGAATACTAAAAGCGTTTTTAACGTAAAATGGCTTGAATAATCCTGTTCAAAAAATTGATAGGAAATTACTGAAGGCATTTTTGGCAGACAACGTCTTCAATAATCCCCTTATAAAAAAATGTATGTGATTATTGAAGGCATTTTCTACAAGAAATGCCTTTAATAATTCCATTAAAAAATTTCACAAGCTTATTGAAGGTGTTTTTTTGTCAAAACTGCCTTCAATAAATATCACATCAAAATTTTAGGATTGTACGATTGTTAACCATAAGGTGGTATGTTCGATCCCTTTTTTTAGCTTTTTTTGGGTTTTTGCAGAGATTATTTGTAATTGATTATTGTAGGCATTTTTTGGGTAAAAACGCCTTCACTAATTGCTTTAAAAATTTTTTGAGAGAATATTGAAGATGTTTTTAGTAAAGAAACGCCCTTAATAATCTATAAGAGAAATATTGAACTGATTTTTGAAGGCGTTTTTGGCCAAACTCACCTTCAATAATCCAATTAATAAATTTTTAGTTTGGATTATTAAAGGCGATTTTTGTCAAAAACACTTTCAATAATCCATAGACAAAAGATGGAATGGATTCTTGAATGCATTTTTGGCTTAAAACGCCTTTAATATTTCACATGATAAATTTGAATGGTCGGATTATTCAAAGTATTTTCGATAGAAAATGCCCTTAATAATCCATACGAAAATTATAGAATGGATTATTGAAGGTGTTTTTAACTAAAAGTGCCTTCATTAATCCATTCAATTAATTTTTAGTTGGTATTATTGAAGGTGATTTTTTTTAAAACGCCTTCAATAATCCATACAAAAAAGTTGAAACGGATTCTCAAAGGTATTTTTTTGCCCAAAACGCCTTTAATATTCCACACAATAAAATTTTAGATGAGATTATTGAAGGTGGTTTTGGTAAAAAACACTTTCAATAACATTTTGTTATGGATTATTCAAGATGTTTTCTTGCTAAATATGTTCTTAATAATCTATATGAAAAATATGGAACGGATTCTTAAAGGCGTTTTTGGGTGAAAACACCTTTAATAATCCAATCAATAAAATTTTAACAAAAATTATTAAAGGTAATTTTTGTCAAAAATACCTTCAATAATCCATACACGATATTTGGAATGGATTTTTGAAAGCATTTTTATCCCAAAACGCCTTTATTATTCCACACAATATATTTTTAGGTGGGATTATTAAAGGCGATTTTGGTTAAAAATGCCTTCAATAACATTTTGTTAAGGATGATTCAAGGTATTTTCTTACTAAAAATGCCTTCATTAATCCCATCAAAAAAATATTTTTGATATTGTATATGTCAAGTCAGTTGTAGATTTATGCCTAGAAAATATTTGAAGTCAGTTGTATATTTATACCCAGAAAACATTTGGTTTACATATTGATACTACAAATTACATTTTGAAATTTACATAATAAACATTGTTGTATTTCAATAAATTGACCACACATCCGAATTTAAAACTGATAACATTGCCATATTAATATACTTTTTTGAAATAATCGTACTCGATAATATATTAAGTACACATAGTATATTAAACCAATACCCTAATCTACAAACTTAAATTTTCTATTCAACATGGCATGTTAAAAACATTATAACAATTTGTTCCTCATATATTTACATTCAACCAACAATGTCTAATCTCAAGGTTTATCAACTTTGATAAATGATAATACATACTCACACCATTTTTTACGGACTTCATCCAATTCCTCTATCGTGAAGCTTTTTTTACTCTCCCACTAGAAAAAATATCATAAGTAAATGTTAATAAATGAGAACATAATTTAGCTTTTTATTTTTTTGAAGATATAATGAGTTATGAAATTTATACTAACCTTGAATGGTGTGATCATAAATTCATATAAAACTATCTCATGTATAAAACGAAGGACATGTTATCCACATTCAGTATTACCAGGTTGACGAGATACCTGAAAATTAAATTAAGTGGGTTTAAAAAACATTTATCTACACAAACTCAGTATAAAAGAATAAATTTCACATTCACTTATAATAACACTCATTTTGGTTTTTTTGTCTTCTTATTGAATGCAGATATTACTTCAAATTGACAAAAAAAATTACTTAATACATAAACAAAATTACTTATGAAGAAACAGAAGATATATAATATAATAAAGTGTAATACATCTTTATAAAAGTTTGAATATCGGGGTTAGGCATCGTCGTTGGATTAACTGAATTAAGTAAGCATGGCGTTAAGGATTTTGTGGTAATCACAATAAGCACCCAATGTCGACTGCAAAATAATAACAATGAAATACTCAGATTACGCATCAAATCAAATTTGGGTAAGGTTGGAATAATTAAGATTGAAAAATGACTTACTACACATTATATGAGAGCAAATAATAATTAACCGATCTTTTTATGTATTCAATCACATGATTAGCACGATAAGAAACTGTGTCACTCTGTTCAATAATGAAGTTGGGGTCAACGAATCTAAATCTATTGGTCAACTGTCTCCCATTGAGCTCTCTATATAAGAAGTTACACGATAACAATCAACAATGCTAGTTAGTATTACACCGTAATATAGACTAATACATATTGAATGTACATATTTGTATTTATAAGCTAATCTCATATAAGCAACAATATCAACAGTTGATAATTCATCTAGTTCACAAAATTCTTTAACCTCCTCCATACCAATGAAAGAGAATGATGGTTTATCAAATAACCCTTCTTCAGACTCAATGGTTATAAAGTTTCCTCCGAATAAATACTCCAGCGAATAATTAGATAACTTGTCCATGATAGCTTGAGCAAGGGTCATACTCTGAGTCCCAACATCTTGCTACAATATTTAATGAAATATAAGTATTAAAACCAAATCAATAAATATGATAAACAAATTAATATTAAACATATAAATAAAATCATACTTCATGAGTGGTAGTGGAAGATGGGTTCGCTACCTAACTTGTAACAAAAGCTTGTCCTACGTGGACGATGCTATCAGATTGGCCTATTGGCATGCTATGCTGCATTGTTGCCAACATGACTTCTAAAGCAGCAAATCTTTGCTGTTACTCATTGAGGCGTTGCTCTTGGTCATCAATTCATTGTTGTTGTTGCTCAATGATTGCTTCATATTATGTATTTCTCATTTGTGAGGTTTTAGGTTGATTTTTAAAAAACTTTGAAGGTAAGATAAATTTGCCAACCCCACAAACCCAACTAAGCCTTTCTTTAGCGCCTAATGCTAAAGAGAATGGATCTTCGCTATATTGGGTTGTCAGTTCACCAGATTTGATTTTGTTAGTATAATCATCCTAAAAGACAATAATAAAATCAGCTGTAACAATAAATCTATATAAAGTAGCATATAGTCATGCATATAACCACAATACCAATCATACATAATATTAAAAAAATAGTTATACATACAATCTTTTTTGCTATTTCTTTGGTTGCTTCATTTGTAAAGGATCCATCCTTCTGTAAATGTCCTTGTCTCTAGATATCTCATCTGAAAACTTCGGTGCCAGAACTCGTTGATTCCTATTAAATTACTGTAATATAAGAATCAAAATGAATGAAATGAATGTTCATAAATATTCATTAATGAGTATAAAACAAGTGTGCGAATACATACAAGCTCATACTTCACATTTGCATATCCCTTTCACGTTGTCCGATGGTGATATTGTTGTTTGGCTCGAATGTTTCATTGATTTTTTTTATTTTCTACAAAAGAAAAAAATTACGTCAATCACATATGAAAATCAAAGGATATATTGCATAAATATTTATAAATAACATTTTTGGTAATGGGTTTGTGTACTAAGAAATCTTCTGAAAGCTGATATCGAACTAAATTTGTCCAATCTTTAACACATTCTACATCTACATATGATGCAGGTGAAACAGCTAATACATCACCTTGATCAGCCAACGATAAAATATATTAAGTTATCAATCTGTTTTTAAATTCTTTGAATATTTTTTCAGCAGATTACAATACAATCTTGTTAAGTTAATTAGAACGTCAAACCGTTCCTAAATAATTTAACACAATTAGTATGAACACATTGAATTTTAATTAAATGATCATTTAACAAATTTTATGAAATAATTGAATAAAACATACCACAATCGACTGTTATATATCATCTTTTAGATCATCAAGAACTCATCGTCAATTGGTGTACATAATTGAAATCCTACTACGGACGATGGCTTCAATATGAATAGCCAATTTGGTAGCTCCTTCAGATACAGGCTATCCACTTTGATTAAAGTTAACGTGGATTTTTGTGTCACTCACTTTAATTTGTTTATTTGAGCCATTTTTCTTTCTTTTTTGGCCTACAGATGTGTCTTGTGTATGTTCAATAGAAGGAGAATGATGTTGTTTAAAGTCTATAATACCTACGATTTTGATCATAATTATACAAATTACACAAAATGACCATCTAAATTTAACATTGTACGTAATTAAATACAACCAATACCTTACTATGTACAAAAATACTAATTAGCAAACCAATTAGCAATGTGCTCAGACACACCATTCAGCAAATCATTCAGAAACTCCATTCAACAAACCATTCAGCATACGATTCAACATACAATTCAACATACCAATATCATACAATACCATTCAGCAAAACAATATCACACAATAAAGTTCAGCAAACCATAATATTTAAAGAAAACTACATAAAAATAACAGACATGCAATGAAAGCTGCTTGGACGACTATGCTTACAGTGAAATTAATAAAAATATATATGCACATGTAAATAGTAAGGAATTGAAAAAAAAATAGCTCTATCGAATAATATAAATAATATAGTAAACAAAAAAAAAATAAAGACATATCGGTAAACAAAGAGGAGTATGTCATCGATTTGTTGAAGGTTAGTGGCGACAATAGGGATAAAGAAACCAAAAGTCTTATAGAAATGTGTTTATGGGTTTGGTTTGACTGATTAATGCAGCTTTTAATCGTTCTTTGTACTAACAGTTTGTGATTTTGATGTTCAAGACAGGGGAATAAATATAAAAATTATTATTAAAGGTATTTGTCTGAAAAAAACGCCTTAAATAATCCCTTTAAAATTTTAGTTGGAGATTATTGAAGGTATTTTTTTACTAAAAGATGCCTTTAGTAATCCAAAAAATAATTTTTAAAAGAAATTATAAAGACGTTTTTCCTCAAAAAACACCTTTGATAATTCTGAACAAAAATTATTGAAGGCATTTTTAATAGAAAATCGCATTCACTGATATTCCCGTGATAAGAATGGAGCTAATTATTGAAGGCCTATTATGCAAAAATATCTTCAATAAATTCTTTCAAAAAATTATAACAAATTATTGAAGGCATTTTTTTGGAAAAAATACCTTCAAAATTCTCCTTAACATTATTGAAGGCATTTTATATTAAAAGACACCTTTAATAATCTCAAAAAATTTTTAAAAAAATTATTGAAGGTGTTTGTTCTTAAAAAATACTTTCAATAATTATCTATAAAAATTAAAATGAATTAGTGAAGGTATTTTTTTAGAATAAACGCCTTCACTAACCGTCTTAAAATTTGAGTAGTGAAATATTTAATAGACTTTTTTCACTAGAAGACGCCTTTAATAATCTCAAAAAATTTTAACAGAAAATTATTGAAGATATTTTTTTGGAATAAACACCTTCACTAACTATCTTAAAATTTGAGTACTGGTATATTAAAGGTATTTTTCACTAGAAGACGCCTTTAATAATATTAAAAACTTTTAAAATGAAATTATTGAAGGCGTATGTTCTCAAAAATGCCTTCAATAATTATGTACATAAATTAAATGGAATCAATGAAGGCATTTTTCTAAAATAAACGCATTCACTAACCATCTTAAAATTTGGGTAATGGAATATTGAAGGTGTTTTTCACTAAAAAATGCCTTTAATAATCTCAAAAATTTTAAAAGAAAATTATTGAATGCGTTTGTTCTAAAAAAATACCTTCAATAATTATGTACAGAATTTAAAAAGAATTATTAAAGGCCTTTTTTTGGAATAAAAGCCTTCACTAATCGTTTTAAAATTTGAGTACTGGTATATTGAAGGTATTTTTTACTAAAAGATGCCTTTAATAATCTTATAAATTTTTAAAAGAAAATTATTGAAGGCATTTGTTCTAAAAAAATGCCTTCAATAATTATGTACATAAATAAATTGAAATCAGTGAAGGTGTTTTTCTAGAATAAATGCCTCACTAACCATCTTAAAATTTGAGTAGTGGAATATTGAAGTCATTTTTTAATGGAAGACACCTTTAATAATCCAAAAAATTTTACAAGGAAATTATTGAAGGCATTTGTCCCAAAAAATACCTTCAATAATTATGTACATAAATTAAAAAAAAATTAGTGAAGGCATTTTTCTCAAATAAATACCTTCACTAATCGTCTTAAAATTTGAGTAGTGGAATATTGAATGCGTTTTGCACTAAAAGATGCCTTTAATAAATTCCTTCAAAAAAATAAAACGAATTAGTCAAGGCATTTTTCTAGAATAAATGCCTTCAAAAACCCCTTAAAATTTTAGTAGTGTAATATTAAAGGTTTTTTTTTAATTGAAGACGCCTTTAATAATCTAAATAATTTTTAAAAGAAAATTATCGAAGGTGTTTTCAGTATAAAATCACCTTCACTGATATTTACAAATAAAAATAAGAAAATTATTAAAGGCATATTATGCAAAAAAATGCTTAAATAAATACACCATAAAAATTAGATGAAATTAGTGAAGGTATTTTTTTGGGCGTAAAGGCCTTTAATAATCTTAAACAACTCTACTATGACTCTCTTGAAGGCGTCGATAATATATTCAAAAAATATTTATGAGAAAATTATTGAAGGCATTTTTCTTAGTAAATGCCTTCAATAATCCAGTCTAATAAAATTATCCCCAAACTTAGTGCATCCAATCACCAACTTCAAGCTTCATCTTCATTATTTTACTATTTCTCTTTTCAGACCAACTACAATTTACTTTCCTTTTCTTTCAGCTTTTAGTATTCATCTTTTAAAACCCTATTTCGACTATTCATTAGTTATTTACTTTAGCTTTTACTTCATTCGACTATTCCTTCAGCTTTTGCAACTTTTGATTTTTTTTTTGTTTAAATAATTTTCTCCAAAACCCACATTCCTCAAATACCCATTTGTAACCCATCAACCATTTTTCTTTCCCTTTCATTTTTTCTTTTTTTGGGTTTCTTCTATACCTGTTTTACCTTATTTTAACCCTAACCACAAATTTTTTTGGGTACTGTCTACATTAGCAGCAGAGTTTTAACATTCATAATATCAAGTAGTTGATAAAATACTTCACAATAAGGAGTTTTTATTTTCTGTAAGTACTGATCTTGTTATTATCTTTTGTTTAAAACATAGTAAACTTAAGTATTTTACATATTTGTTTTAAAATAAATTATTTATATACATTTGGTCTGATAATGTAGCAAGTACTAAATAGATAAGAGTTGGATACAAAAGTCAAGATTAAGTCAAGAGTACAAAGATGAAATGAAAATTTTTCTTAATTTTGCATTTGAAAATACAAGTGAAGATAATATGATATTATGCCCATGTGTGAAGTGTGCCAATATCGATTGGCAAATACATCAAGTTATTTTTGAACATTTAATTTGTATTGGATTTCTCTCGAGATATATTAATTAGTATTTTTATGAAGAGCCTGTACCGTCAAGGTCTTCCAGTAAAGTTCTTTCAACTTCAAGGGCTCCCTAACACCAACATAATCTTTTTATAGTAGATGACATTAAATGCATGGTACGAGATGCTTTTAACATTCATAACAGATATTTTCGTAATCTTTCACCTCAAAATGATGGATTTAATCAATCTAATATTGAAATGAATGAATTTGGTGAACATGGAACAGGTGCACGTGACCAACAACCTAAAGGAGAAACATCAAAGTTTTATAAGTTGCTTAAGGATATGAATAAAAAACTTTATGAGAGATCGAAGCATTCAAAGTTATCTTTCTGTGTTTGTCTTTTTCACTTGAAATGCTTATGTGGATGGATGGGAAACTCTCTGATTTTATTATTAGAGTTTATGAAAAAAATGTTTCATTTTGCAAAAATCTTTGAATCTTGTGAGGAATCAAAGAAGATGATCAAAGATTTAGGTTTTGGATATGAGAAAATTTATAGTTGTCCTAATGATTGCATGTTGTATTGGGGTGATAGAAAAAATAAAAAATCTTATCATTTGTGTGGTATTTCTCGTTGGGTGGACAAAAACCCCGATGAAAGGTTGAATGAGGATGGTGATGAAGGTTATGTCAAAAAGAAGCATGTTAAGGTTTTACACTATTTTTCATTAATATCAAGATTTCAACGACTCTTCATGTCTTCTAAAACTGTATATTCAATCAAGTGGCATCATGAGAAGCAGACAGATGATGGATCATTGAGGCATCTTGTAGATTCTTTGGTATAAAAATAATTTTATTCTAGGTTTTCAGACATTGTATCTGATCCTCGAAATGTTATGCTTGGACTAGCATCTGATGGATTCAACTTGTTCAAAATTATGAGTACTTCTTATATTACTTGGCCAGTTGTATTGATTCCTTACAATTTGTCACCATGGATTGCTATAAAGCAACAATCATTTATATTGTATATGATAATTCTAAAAAAAAAAAGGTCCAGATAATGATATAGACATCTACTTACAATCTCTTATTAAAGAGTTAAAGCAATTATGGGAAGGAGTTGAGACCTATAATGCATAAAAAAAAAAGAACTTCAACATGCATGCTGCTTTATTATGGACTATCAATGATTTTTTTGCTTATGCAAATTTATATGGTTAGAGTACAAAAAGTCATTATGCTTATCTATGTTGTGCTGCACAGACATGTTCGAATTAGTTATCTAACAGTAGAAAGTTCTGTTATATGGTACATCATTGATAGTTATAAGAATTTATATGGTTAAAGTATAAAAGGTCATTATGCTTGTCTATGTTATGCTGCACAGACATGTTCGAATTGGTTACCTAATGGTAGGAAGTTCTGTTATATGGGATATCATCGATAGTTAGATGATAATTATCGATTTAGATTTCAAAAATATCTCTTTGATGGAATTGAAAAGTTGATGAGATCGCCTTTACCCATTAGTGGGTCTAATATCATGTCAAAGTTAAAAGATATCAATTTCATTTATGAAAAAATGACTCCATCAAGAAAAAAAGTGAAGAACATCTTTGAAGGTGTATGGCCTGATATTATGTAAGTTGGTGATACTGATACTGAAATTGGTGATCTTGATGTTCAAAATGATGAAGAAGACGATGAAAAAGATTACCCCAATGAGTCTGAGTTGTGAAAAAAAAGAAGTATCTTTTTTTAGTTGTCTTATTGAAAATATAATTTATTACTCCATAACCTTGATTTTATGCACATAGAGAAAAATGTTCATAAAAATTTTATCGAGATAATTCTCAATATGAATAGAAGATCAAATGATGACTTAAAGAGTCAGCTTGTCTTAGTTGATATGGTGATTCGCCTTGACATTCATCCAAAGTTGCTTCCTAATGGTAAATATCGATTACCTACTGCTTGTTTTAGGATTTTTAAAACTGAAAAAGATGTCTTTTGCAAAGTTTTAAAAAATGTCAAAGTTTCGGATGGCTATACGTCAAATATATCGAGATGTGTAAATTTAAAAGAGCAAAAACTTTCTTCGTTGAAGTCACCTGATTATTACAATTTGATGCAAGACTTACTTTCAATTGCTTTACATTTATCAATGTCCAAGCAAGTCACTTCTATAGTAATTAAATTGAGTAACATATTTAAATTTCTATGTGAGAAATGTATGAATATGGAAGAGCTTGACAAACTTCAAGATAGAGCCATAATTACTTTATGCCATTTAAAGAAGATTTTTCCTCCAAACTTCTTCACTATTATGATGCATTTAGTTATCCACCTTTCATATAAAGCAAAAGTCGATGGGCCGATTTATTATTGATGGATGTATATTATAGAAATGTATTATTGTTTAATAGATTGATTAGGTTTTTATTAATGATCATGCCACTTTAGTTAAAAAAAAATATGACTAATATTTTATGTGATAGATTTTTTGAGAGGTTAAAGTCTTATTGTGGCAACAAACGCTATCTGGAAGGTTTTATTACTGAATAATATTTAACAGAAGAGTGTATGATATTTTTTTCTCATTATTTGAAAGATGTTTAAATGAGATTTAATAGACCATCGAGAAATGTTGGTATACAACATACTGACTTTACCTACAGTTATCTTTTTCAAAGTTTTGGACAACTAATAGGCAAAGCTGAAATGGTGGAGTTAGATAATAAATCTTGGGCACAAGCATATCGATATGTTCTTTTTCATCAAGACTCTATTGAATCATTTCGCACGTAAGTTTTTTGGCAAGAAAATTATTCATTATATTAAGCATAATTTATTGTATTTTTTTATTATTAATACTTTATCATGATGCTTTGTAGTGAGTATAAAAATAATTTGAGAGCTCTTGCACATTATCGATGATCAAACCCTCAAGAGCTTGATAAGTTATTCTTTAAAAACTTTCATGAATGGTTAGGAGCAACTGTAAATAATGCCATACTTCCCATTATAAGAAATCTACATAGAATGCTTACGGTATAACTAACATTAATAACATATATATATTTCACTTTTATAGGTTTAGAGTGAAAAGCTTGTTAGTGAAGAGGTGAAGTGTCTATCACAAGGTCCGAACAAGATTGTGAAACGATACAAAGGTTTCATCATCAATGGATTTAGATTTCACACTAAATCTATTGATGATGAATTAGAAGTACACAAAATTCAGGAGTTATTATTACTTCATCAACTATTAGCTATCCTAATGTTAGGGACACAAATCCTTTAGAGGGAAATATTGACTATTATGGCATGATTAATGACATCATTAAGTTGGATTATTATGACAAGTGAAAAGTTATCTTATTTTAGTGTGATTGGGATGATGTGAATAGTACGAGAGGTATTAAGAAAGATCAGTATGGATTTACACTTGTGAATTTTTCTCTATTAATTCACACTGGACAACAACTCATCGATGAACCTTATATTTTTTCATCTCAAGTCAAATAAGTTTTTTATTCTGAAGATCCTAAAGAATTGGATGTTTTATTGTTCTTCGAAATACACCTAGAGACTTATTTGATATGGGGTTAGATACAAAAGATGATGTTGAACATGAAACTAAATGTTATCTTTTTGCTGAACAAAACTTAGATGAAAATATCTCCAGTACCTACACTCAGTAGGTCTGCGAAGATGTTAATGAAGACATTTATGAATCATGATGGATCATCTATATTTTGTAATTCAAGTGTTTAAGACATAATGTAGTAAATGATTAATGTAATTAATGTCACATTCGCTATTGTATATTTATTGTATTGTAAATTATACATAATCTTTTGATTTAATTAAATTGATATGTTCTTTATATATCGTAGGTTATGAAATTTTAACTTTTCATTGTCTTTATATATGTTCTAAACTAATATCTTTTATATATTTGCTTTTATGATGCAAGTAAGCTACAATACGGAGGAGTAGATTGAAAGGAATACATATAAGAGATATTAGTTAAGAATCATTTATGGCACCTATTGATATTGGCTATAGATTGAATCCTTTGAAAGGGAATGAACGTACTGTCGAATCTAACTCAGTCACTTCTAACCCTTCAACGGATATTGGATCTGGCAATACAGGAGGTCTAAGTTTAGATAGTATCCCATCAATTGATTATGCTTTAAATTTAAATGTAGGTATCATATACCCCATATTTAGAATTCGATTATAATGATAAAAGTATTGGCATTTTACAAATTTATTTTTTATTTTTTGTAATTGATAACAATAGTCAATGGAGGATCAAAGGTCGGACAACTTTGAAGGAATTGTTTTTGCTATCTTCAAACGAGTGTATTGTAATATCTACAAACTCTGATAGGCAATCAATTGGTGAAGAGGCTTAACTGTTAGCTCGATTTCTAGGCATGCTTGCCTATAATGGCATAAAATTACCTATTTATTATGAAACATGGCATAAAGTTCCAGCAAAAGTTAAGGTCGATGCTTTAAACTTTATTAAGGTATTAGTATAATTAATTACATATAAAAAAATCAATTATTTTAAATTTGGTTTATTGATTAAAACTTTTCTTTTTGTATTATTACAATTAAGATTTGTACTTGAAATATCAACTTAATTTGTGCTTAAGTCATTGGGAAAGAAATGGAAAGATTATAAGCATAATTTGAAGAATAAGTATTTCGATCGAAATACTACTGTAGAGGCGGCGATAGAAAATCTACCTCGTAATGTGATTAGATGGTAATATGAACAATGAGTTAGATTTTGGTTTTCAAGAAAAAGAGAGGTACTAATTTATAACTTTATATAGTAGAATGAAATAATGAAAGTGTTTTATGCTTTAAATTGGTAATATTTGTATTTTTATCATATACGCAATTATTTTTTATGATAGGAAAAAGAACAAATTGGGATTGGTAACAAAAAGAAACAAAAATATAGCCACACAAGTGTATCAAAAAGTTTCACAAGAAAGCAAAAACAAATAGTAAGTTTATAATTTTAAACTTATTCCAATGAATGAACTTTTTGTGCGATTAAAAGGTAAATATGCAAATTAATAGTTATTGTTCTATTTTAATAGTTTTGATAGATTCAATACATGATATTAAACTTATCTATGTTTAATACTTAGTTGACATGGATGATATGTATGAAAAGGTTATTGTTTACGTCTATTTAGGTAAAAATATAAATTTATTATTATTGTTCTATTTAAACAGTTTGGATAGCTTCAATACTTGATATTAAACTTGTCCGATTGATTGAACTTGGTTTCTACAATTGATATCGATGAAAAAGTTATCGTTTATGTCTATTTGGGACTATTTTTGCCTTTAAAAAGCAAAAATACAAATTAAACTTTTGGATGGCTTTCAACAGTTTGAATGGCTTAAATCTATGATATTAAACTTGTCCAAATAATTGAATTTGGCTGCTATGATCAATATGTGTGAAAGGCCAAAATGCTTTTATTGTTTCGTTTATTTAAGACTATTGTGTTTTTAAGGGGCCAAAATATAAATACATGATATTAAAATTATTCAAAATTTTTTAACTTGATTGACAGGCTTGATATACATGAATAAGTTATAGTTGATATGCATCCTATCAAACAACATATGTTTTAATATAGGAGATTGAGATGGGCAGTAAAATTAGACGTGTGAAACTTTTTCGTCTAACACACAAAAAAAAGATGGATCTTACCTGAATGTTAAAACACAAGAAATTATGTTAATTTGTAACATCTATTTTAATAGAAAATAAATATTTACTCTTTTTAACATATTATCAATTAATCATTAAACTTGATAGTTGTATATGACTAATTTACAGGAAAAATGAAAGAGAAAATGGCTGTTGAGATTGAAATAGCATCTGATAGTTCTCTCAACATGCAAAAATTAAAAATTCAAATATTCATAAAAGGTGATAGAAAAAAAAAGCATAGACAGGTCCAAGGCCTTGGATTGGTTCCAACACTATCTACTTATTATGGACGTAGCTCTTAGCAATTTACATTCTCAGCAAGTCAGTCTTCGCGAGACATGTCAATATTGAAAGAGGAGTTACAAACTATGCAACAACATTTCGAGTAAATGGAAGCAGAAAAAGAGCAAGAGCGTGCCAAAATTGAGGAAAAAAGTGCTAAAATGGAGTAAAAGCATGCAAAATTTCAGCAGTTGCATGATCATTTGATCATTTTATGAATTTTGTGCAACAACAATTTCCAAGAACTTATCTCGATAGTCCACCAACTCAGGTATTATATTTAGTAAATATTTATAGTTTTTAATATCAAATAAGCTTACAATGAAGTATTAAAAATTATATGCTATTATTCAATAGGTTCTTGAGCATCTAGTGACCAAGGTGAAAAATTCTTTTATCAATTGGCAACCTTCAAAATCTATACAGTCCTCAATTTCATACATTTTAATTTTTATTTTGTTAATGTATTAAAAAATTTTGAATGTTATTATACTAATTATTAAACTTTGGGTTAATTAGATGCATATTTAAACGTGAATTAAGTTTATATTAATTTCAGTTTCTTAAATTTAAGCTCGTTTATGAAAATAATAAATATTAACAAAAAATTTTTATTTAAAAATATACATTTATTAATTTCGAGGCATTTGTGTTCGAAAATGTTGCTAAATTAATAATTTAGTGACGTTTGTACCATAAAATGCCACTAAAAGTAGTAGCGCTCTTACTAGAAAACGCACTAAATTAGCGAATTTTTTTATACAAATGCCACCAAAGTAACAATGTTTTCTTTTTTTTAATAAAAATACTACTAAATTAGCGACATCTCAAATATACAAATGTCGCTAAAATAGTGACATTTTCTAGATACAAATTCCACTAATATAATGGTATTTTTCAAATACAAATGCCACTAATATAGCTGCATTTTCTAGATTCAAACACCGCTAATATAGCGACGTTTGTGTTTTCCACATATATTAGTGACGTTTATAGAAAACGCCGCTATTTTTCGCAACGCGTGTGTAGTCAATACTCTGATCGGAGTTGTTAGCAAACGTCGTAAATCTTTTAGTGACATTTATAAACGCCGCTAAACGTTAAAAAAAATGTCATTAAAAACCTAAACCCCTATAGTGTGTAGAAAGTATTATAGTAATTTTGATCAATTATAATTGAAAAAATATTTTCGTAATTATAGTAAGAGAAACATTATAATAATTTTAGCTAATTATAAAAGTAAAGGTATTATTATACTTTTGAACACATGTCAAATAATAGTCAAATAAAAAATAATTTTTAAAAGGATTGCTTTAATTATATAGTATAGATAGTATAGATTAATACGTCTGTAAGCTTTATCAGCTAAAAAAAATTATTGGCAACAAAAATCTAATTTAAATTTTACAAATGAAATATTCTATACTTATCAATTTAATTAATTTTAAAAACAGTTTAAAAAATTATAATAAAATTTAAAAAAATCAAAACGAGATGAGTGAAGAACTTTCCAATTCCCTTTTGCTGAAAATTTTGGTAATGTTGAGTTCCCGAATTGTTGTTTGAAATTAGTATTTTTTTCAAGCTTAATTCAATTAGAGGATTTTGTTCTTAGATAAAAAAAGATAAATAAAAAAATTGTAATTCTCATAGAAAGCACCCATATAAGTTTGCCTGTTCACCGAGTTTTAGCTTATTTTTTGTTTTAATTAAGCTGAACTTTACATCATTTACCAAAGAAGAGAAAGTTACTACTTTTGAATTGGTAACAAGTGGTGAGTGTCGAGTTGAAAAGGTTACTCCGGAAAGCACCTTTTCATGGTTTGTCCTTGTATATTCAAAGACAATGTTATTTTCATTTCTTTTTCGTGAATTAACTAATGCTTAAGACCAAATCTACAAGAATTAGATATTTAGACGTATGAATCACTTGATTTAGGCATTAATACCATAAAAGACTTGGTTTTTTTTTATTTTTTTGGTCAGCGCATAAAAGACTTTATTAACACAGGATAATTAAAAGTAATTAACTACAAGCTTTTGAATTTTGAGGGAGATTAATAAGGAAAGGTTGCCCAATTCATACGGAAAAAGGTTGGCTTGCTTTGTCAATTAAAAGCTAAAAGATAGATAGTGTCACCATATATAGTGAATTAAATCAGGTTCATGATAATTTCACTGAAATTATATTGTTGTTTGCTTAGGGATTCAACAAAAAGTGAATTTCTTTGCTATATATGCTTTAACATGGTTGTGGCACTAAATGAGATGAAGCACGTGGTCTCAAAAGCATTAACAATAATTAAATTAAATTAAATTATCATTGCCAATTACTCTATGCATGGCTTCCCTTTTGCTTTTATTGGGAAAATAATGTTTTGATGTTTTAGAATTTTGTGTTTTTGAGTGTAAATGTTATATAGATTTGTTGAAAAGAAAATATTAAATAATTTTATTATGCCAAAAGAAAAAAAAAAAAAAAAAGATATCGTTGGGGTTTAACTTTCCAAAAGGAAAAGTGGATATGCGAAAAAAAAAAAAATCATTTTACTGAATTAAGTATTTTGTTGTGGTTTACAAATTTTAGTGTCCATTTGGATTTTAATTTTTAGTACGGCACGATTAAATTTATTATACCATCAGTTGAATTCAAATATTAATTTTAATAAAATTTGTTTTAACATAAATTTTTCATTAAATTTTTTTAATCATAATTACAATAATTTTTTCTT
Source organism: Durio zibethinus (assembly GCF_047325235.1). Taxonomy (NCBI): domain Eukaryota; kingdom Viridiplantae; phylum Streptophyta; class Magnoliopsida; order Malvales; family Malvaceae; genus Durio; species Durio zibethinus. Next base: position 8,467,663 of record NC_143162.1, on the reverse strand, counting down.
TTAATTGTAATTATAATAATTTTTATTATTATTTTTAATTTCATCGTCAATCTAGTAAAGTTCACTTTATCTTTACAAAGTGTTGCTAAATTTGTTGTCAAAGCAATATTAATATTTGCAGAACTTTCGATGGTTTGATAAAAATGAATATTTTTCATTTTTCATTATTCTTTATGCATGTTCTTTCAAGAGAATAGCTTGGCCTTAACTTTCAAGTATACAAACTTTTTTTTCTTGTTTATTTAATTTTTATCACTTTAGTTTTTTTTTTTTCTCTTCTGTTTACCGTAGGATTAAAAGTTGATAAAGTTTAAAAGATTGACATATGAGATTTTTTTAATTACTTTATACAGTTATTTTTAAAAAATTAACATTTAATATATTTAAATTTTAAATTTTAATATTTATAATTTTTTATTTACATTTAATTTTCATTTTCGTTTCCTTTCATAAATAAAATAGAAATAAAAATTTTGTTTTAGGTAAATAAATTCGTTTTACTAGAATGATAGTAATTTTTATATGATTGAGAATGTTTTAAAATGAATTCATATCTCAATAATCATTTAAAAAAAATTATATATTTTCAAAAATAATCTTAATCAAATTAAATAATTTACTCGAAAAATCTGAAGGATAAATAATTACATTCTTCCTAAAAAAAATAAAACTTCGTCGGAAGATGTAACAAAGAAGAATATGCCCAAATTATAATCTCTTATCAGAAATTTGAAAAAGATAACTATTTTCAAATGAAATTGAAAAAAAATGATGAAGATTTACCACTTTTAGTAAGTTTCAGACATCATCTAAATTACAAATAAATATTGATCATCCACTATATTTTATATTTAAAATATACAAATAATCACTCAATTTTAAAGATCTTTTAAAATAATGATTTATGTATTAATACTTTTAATTTAGTTATTTAAGTTTAATTAAGTTTTTTTTTGTTATTCTATCATTCGTGACTAATAAATGTGCTGACATGATAATGTCACATCAGTTATTAAATACAACGTCTTTTGATAGGCTACGTGACATTATAAAACTTTAGAATAAAATTCTATCATTTGAGTTTTTAAAAAATTTTATTTTAGTCACTCAATTTTAAAAATTTATAATTTGGTCACTAACAAATAAGTTTTCAAATTCTATAATAAAATATAATCAATATTTAATGTTTTTATTGCACAGAATTAAATTATAATTTTTTATTTTTTTGTAATTATACAATTTAAATTTGAAAAATGGATGAATATTATTTACTTGCAAAAATTACTAAATAATGTTATTTAAAATTTTTACAATTTAGCACATCCAAATAAATTCAAGTAAATATTTCCTATTTCATAATGTAAAGGTTTAGTTTTAATTTCATGTAATAAAGATATTAAAGGAAATATATATATATATATATCTATTAATAATTTCACAAACATTTGTGATAAAATTGTAAAAGTTTAAAACAGTTCCTTGAATTTATTTGGATTAACTAAATGACAAATACTTGAAGTAAATGTTTTAGTAATTTTGACAATTGATTAACATCTCTGTTTCAAATTTAAATGGTATAATTGTAATAAAAGAAAAGTTTATAGTTTAATATCATGTAATAAAAATATGGAATGTTTATTTTTATTTTTTTAATAAAATTCAATGACTTATTTTATTATTATTTCAATATATTTCAAATTTAATAGGTAATACAAATAATAAAATAATTTATTATATTAAATTTCATAAAGATTGGTGATCAAATCATTATAAATTCATTGACAATAGAAACTAAAATATTAATAAATTTCACAAACATTAGTCATCAAAATATTAATAAATTTCATATTTTATAATGTTAAGGTTTAGTTTTAATTTCATATAATAAAAGTATTAAAGGAAATATATGTAACAAAATAAAATAATTTGTTATATTAAATTTTACAAACTATCGGTGATTAAATCATTATAAAGTTACGTTGAGAGTATCCACATATTAATAATTTCACAAACATTTGTGATAAAATTGTAAAATTTTAAAATAGTTACTTGAATTTATTTGGATTAGTTGAATAACAAATACTTGAAGTAAATATTTTAGTAATTTTGGCAATTGATTAATATTAATCTATTTTTTAAATTTAAATGATATAATTGTAATAAAATATAAGTTTATAGTTTAATTTCATGCAATAAAAAATATTAAATGTTTATTTTTTTATAAAATTCAATGACTTATTTAAGTATTATCTCAATATATTTTAATAGGTAATATAAATAATAAAATAATGTATTATATTAAATTTCATAAAATGTTGGTGATCATATCATTATAATTCATTAACAATAGAAATCAAAATATTAATAAATTTTACAAACATTAGTGATCAAAATATTAATAAATTTCATATTTTATAATGTTAATATTCTAATTATAATAAATTTATATTATCTATATTTCTTTTAATACTTTATTGCATGAAATTAAAATTATGAAGTTTCACTGTAATTAGAATTTTGAAATTATAAAATATAAAATACATATTTGAATTTATTTGGATAAATAAAATCACAAAAATTTGAAGTAATGTTATTATAGTAAATTCAGCAATTTGATAATATTTATATATTTTTAAATTTAAATTGTATAATTATAATAAGATAAAAAATTTATAATTTAATTTCATGCAACCAAAAAATTTATAATTTATTTATTTGTGATTAAATTGTAAACTTTTAAAATTGAGTGATCATAATAAAAATTTATAAAAAGTTTAGTGATCAAAATATAATATATAATATATTGTAATTTTTAATCTTTAAAATTTAAAATATCACATAATGACTTATCAAATAATGTAGAAGTGCATATAACGTAGTATCACAGTTTTAAGAATGAATCATGAATTCTATATCGATTGTATATTAGATTTAATCATGAGATATAAGAGTTTACATTATTTTTTACTTATGAGATATTTTTTATGAGATAAAATCATAAAATTAAAAAAATCAAAACAGATAATATCTTATAAAAGTGTAAACTGTGATAATTAAACTAATTTAAAACGTCAGATTAATCCATACTCGTATCTTAGAGTCTCATGAGTATGAAACTTGAGTCTTGACCCATGTCAGTAGTACTACCATCTTATTATGTCGTTAAAGACTAATAATGAGTGATCAAATAAATGTTTATTCAAATTTAAATAAAATTGATTAAAAAATTAATATTTTAATAACCATTTTAAAATAAGCTCTAAAGTTGGGTGACTAATTTGCAAGAAAAAAAACTTTTCTAAAAAACGGTAAAAGAAAGGATATTTTAGTAAATTCAATCAAACAATTCAACGTAACAATGATTGAAAAAAAAAAAACCCAACAGACCATGCCTCGGAAGACAAAATTGAAGAAACCCATAAAAACATGTCCCCGTTACCTAATCGTCCATCATCATGCCTAAAAAAAAAAAAAAAACAAAGAAATCTACAGAGAGAAAGTGTGGCACAGCACTATATATGAAATAGCAAATATTTTCACACCTCTGCTTCTGCCTTAATCGCGGAATCCTCCTTTCTCTCCCTTTCTTTTTCTTTTTCTTTTCCTTTTCTTTTCTTTTATTTTCCGTCGAGTTGTTTCTTCTTCTTCTTTTTCTTCGTTCTTTTTTTTTAAACTTCCGGCGATAAGATGTCGTCGGGAGGTACAAACAACTCGGCAAACGGGAGTCCAATTCAAGGAGGACCCACCACTACAAGACGACGCGTGGCAGATCTTCCGACAACAGCAGAGTCGGATAGCAACAACTCATCTTCTTGTTCGGACTATTATCCCCTCGCCTCTAACGATGAAGAAGCCGACAACCCCAACGGTTACATTCCCTCCAGTTTTTCTTCATGCGGGTCCCATTATTTGCATCACCACCAAAACCATCACCCTGTTATCAGGTATCTGCTACTTCGAAGGAAGTTGTTATTTTCTTGGGTGCCCGATACATGGTTCCTTTGGATTGACAACACGTGTCATTGGGCGGTTAATATGGTTCAGAGTTTGGGTTCCGGCAGGAACATGGGCCGTAAGATCCTCGGAGTTCTGTTGTTAATGGCGGTTGTTTCGTTTTTTCTCAAAGTCTCGCTTCTTAGTAGTCACGTTGAGCTTAACGGCAAATGGAAAACAGAAAACGGACTGTTAATCTTACAAACGTTTAAAGAGGATTGGGCCTTGGCCCAACGCGTTGTCGCCGAGACTGAACACTCCATACCCAAACGCGTCCTCGAGAGGGTCTCTGTGAGTTTCTTTCCTTGTTCTTGGTGTTTTATTTCTTTTTTTTTTTTTTGATGAATTTTGAATGGTTGATGAAATAGGGGTTTTTTTTTTTTTTGCATTGAATTTTCTTGAGGGGTGGTGGCTCTGACCAAACAGCCAATTTTCACTGTCTTTGGGTTACTTTATCTTGACCATTCATTTGGTTGAGTTAGCTGTTATGTTTTTTGATGGCTTTTCCTTGTGCATTCACATGAATATTCTTTGCAGTCTCTGTTTGACTTCCTATCCATGGAATTCTACGTCTTTCCATGAAATTCTTGCTTTTTTTTGGTTGGTGTAATAGTAAATTAAAAGTAAATGATGTTACTTTTTTTTGTTGATTTAGTAAAATTACCTTTTGTTCCTTATGCTCACGTGTTTTATTATTATTTTTTTTTCTATCTGTAGATCCCAGAAATTTGGATGAAACCAAACAGTAAAAATTATCAGCAATGTATATCTCGACCTAAGAATCGAATAAGTATGTCATGTTCCTTTCTCAACGTGTTAAGCACTTAACAAAAAAAGAGAGATTTGTATGTGATTTTTATTAATAGTCTGAACTAACTTCCTCAGGGACTGGATCAAAGACTAATGGTTATATTATTGTTCATGCCAACGGTGGATTGAATCAAATGAGAACAGGGGTAAGTTTGACTCTTGATAACTTTGTTTTTCATAGACTTTGGAAAGACCTTTGATTTTTTACTTTTTAATCTTTTCCGCAAGCTAATCTGTTGGTTCTATTGATTTATAGATATGTGATATGGTTGCTGTTGCCAAGATAATGAATGCCACCCTGGTTCTTCCTTCTCTTGATCATGAGTCATTTTGGACAGACCCAAGGTAATATTAATCACTGTAGTAGTTTGATGTTGGTTTTGTTCGTTGTTATAAGCTTCAAAAAGTTAACTTTTTTAATACATTTTGGACAGTGATTTTAAGGATATATTTGACTGGAGGCACTTCATCAATGTACTGAAAGATGATATTGAAATTGTTGACTATCTACCCGTTAAGTACACATCAATAAAGCCCCGTGTAAAGGCCCCTGTTTCCTGGTCAAGGGTATGGAAAGGATTGAAATTTGTTAAATGCATGATGATATTTCATTTGATTTAGTGTTACTGGAAGGTGACTTAGATGCTTCATTTGCAGGCTAGTTACTACAAAAAGGAGGTTCTCCCATTACTAAAGCGACATAAGGTGATCAAGTTCACCCATAGTGATTCAAGGCTTGCTAATAATGGCCTTGCAACCTCCATTCAAAGACTAAGGTGCCGTGCCAATTATGAGGCTCTCAGGTATACAAAAGAGATAGAGGATCTTGGGAGGACTTTAGTTGATAGACTAAAGAAAAATAATGAGCCATACATTGCTTTACACTTAAGGTACCGTCATTACTGGCTTCTAGTAGTATTTCTCCTTTTGAATTCTCTAAGCCCAATAAGCTAATCTTAATTGCAGGTATGAGAAGGATATGCTTGCATTCACGGGATGCAACCATAACCTTACTTTAGAAGAGGGTGATGAACTCACGGTTATGAGATACAATGTTAGACACTGGAAGGAGAAAGAGATAGATAGTGAAGAACGGCGAAGACAGGGGGGATGTCCAATGACCCCTAGAGAGGCAGCCGTGTTCCTCAAGGCCATGGGTTACCCTACCAGCACGCCTATCTACATTGTTGCAGGAGAGATTTATGGCAGCAATAGCATGGCAGCCTTCCGTTCAGAGTATCCAAATGTCTTCTCTCATTCCACTTTGGCAACTGAAGAAGAGTTGGAATTGTTCAAGCCATATCAGAATCGCCTTGCTGCCTTGGATCATATTGTGGCACTTGAAAGTGACGTCTTTGTTTATACCTATGATGGTAATATGGCTAAAGCGGTACAGGGGCACAGAAGGTTTGAAAGATTTCGAAAGACCATCAACCCTGACAGGTCTGTTCATTTTAGGGTATTAGATACATGCTGAATTTCTTTCTTAAAGAGGGGATATTAAGACTACTGTACTGACATAATATCTTTTATTTCAGACAAAATTTTGTTAAATTCATTGATCAGCTGGATGAGGATGTAATATCTTGGGAACAGTTTTCTTCGAAAGTAAAGAGTTTACACTCTGACAGGCTTGGAGCGCCGTACCTAAGACAGCCAGGAGAGTCACCACGACTAGAGGAGAATTTTTATGCAAACCCCCTTCCTGGGTGCATCTGTAACAGATCTCGGAAGCAGCAAACTAGCAGCCAGAAGTTCGACGAGACCTTGAGTTCAATTCAAAGATAGTATTTTTGTTAGTGGATTATGTCAGTTGAATTATATACTGCCCTTTGCAGGATGGATGATAGGGATTCTTGAATTAAGGTGCCTTCCCTGGTAGGGAGACTTGCTGCAGCCACCACCTACAGGGTTGAGAAATCTTATGGTTTCAGATTTCTCATTTGATTTGATGTCAGCTAAATCATACAGTACCGGTTCAGTTTTGTTAGACGACCCAACCAACAACTTAGGTAAGCAGAGAAGATGAAGATGATGTATAATTCTGAGGCAAATCAGGTTAATTATACAGGCACACGCGCATATGTCACAGTGGAATCACAGTATTGATTTATTCATTATTATTTTCAAATAATTTGGTTGTAAAAAAAAAAAAGAAAGCATTTGCCAAATCAGCCTCTCACGAATTCGGATGTAATATCTGGAATAGTACATAATGTAGATTGTTTCCCAAATGTTCCAAGCAGATACTATTATTTCGTTCTCAGTTTCATTTTCTTCTTCTTTTCTTTTAAAAAAATGATAGCTTTATTCTTAAGATGAAAGAACCAGTCCTGACTCTTTCGCTATTGAGGGAAAAAGAAGGAAATGAAAAGAATGAAGACAATCCTGTTGACCGATGTGTTTCTATGGACAAATGAGAAAAAGATATATACAGTTTTTTTGTTTTCTAATGATTTCAGGACAACTAGCAGTTGTCTTCCCAAATTGATTCTGCTGCAATATAAGGTTTAAATTAATGAAAAAGGAATAAAGATGTCACTGCACAGCTGGATTTAAAATCATTTATAGCTCAGATTACACGGGGAAGCTGGCATGTGGAGCATTATTGGAGTAAGAAAAAGCTGAAGATCCAACTTTCCAAATTCCAATATTGATATTTCTTTTTACTACTACTCCCGAGGGCCAAGTCCCAAGGAGATAGCAATAATTTATTTGAATGTCCGAACGGCAGGAGTAGATGAGGACAGGCCGTTCCGACATGGAGATGCTTGCATTCACATTTTCTTTTTCCTGAATGTTTGCATCATCCTCTTTTTATTCTAGCCAACAGATAGTGTCTTATCAGCTTCGGAGGTCTAACATTGCATAAAGTTTACTGAAAAAAAAAAAAAAAAAACAACAATAAAAGATGGAAGCTAACTGCATCAAACATTGAGCGGAAAAAGGCAAAAACAAAAAGGGTTCATCAACCTAAGAGGGAATCCATACGGATTTGATCGAATATAAAACCACCAAAGTAGTTTGCTTTTGGTAGTCTCCACTGTCCAGTGGCAGATATTAGAAAATTATGCTTAGCATTCACATCAACTAATGGGATTCAAGGGAAATTTGTTTACCTTCCGGATTCAAACAATACACCATTTCCTCTGGCTTAAACAATCGTGTGAACATAATTTTGCTGAATATTGGATCATAGAAAGATGGAGGATTGCTGACTACAGAAAAAAATAATTCAATTAGAAGAATATATTGTACAATCTAGCCCTCACCTACACACACGGACACACCTACAAGTATCCAGGACTTGCTAACGATAGAGTTACTCAAGATGGATTGAATCGAATTCAGCATTTCTAAGCTGTGTACATCACATAAAGCCTCTTCCTCTTTCAAGACTTCTTATCCATTTTCATCAGATATAAAACCTCATAAACTGCCTAGAAAAGTAGCAAAAATTTTCTATCATGTTCTCTGGCTCTCAACTACCGCATTGAAGGTACATAAACCGGTTCTTTCAGATTTTGTATAGGAAAACCTCTAACAGCACCAATTGTCCACTGTGATATAATTCCTGCTGCAACTGCAAACCTTAGCTGCCTCTCTGAGGTATCTAGATGTTCAAACATCTCAGGGCAAGTGGTCAGTTTCCTCATGATACCAGCCACAACAGCATCACCGGAACCAGTTCAATCACAAGTGAATGGTTTCGCACATCCTCTGTCCCAACAACCACACCATCAAATGGAGGTGTAAACTAATGTATTCTAAGTGTTCCATCGGTCACAAACAGAAATTTTAGTCCATCATGCCACAGTGGAGAGATTTCCTCACGGGTATAACGATAGTAGTCCCGACGATTCTTGGTTTAATCAAAACTTTCAGCATGGTGTTGAGGCCTGTAATTTCTCTTCACCGAGAAGAAACTCTAACTCTTGCCTTGAAACCTCAACAATGTTTGCTTTGTTCCAGTCTTTCTTGATCACCTCCCTTGTTTCATCACGTGATCTCCACAAGGGCAATGGCAAATTCAAATAAAAAAAAAAATGAGCTCCCCAAACTTCTTAGACCATGCAATTGCTTTAAAAACGTAGATTGCGTGGAATATGTTAAAACCTCTGAATTGAACTGGAAAATCCTAGCCAGCATTAATGTTGGATGGCAAAACATCCAAATTCAGTAAGCAAATTCAATTTAACCATATGATCTACTTTAATCATCTTGACCAAACTGGATTACACATTAACAAGTCAAAAAATATCACGATTCAAAGATTCATATATCCTCAAAACTATCAACTACTCAATTAACAAGAAAAATTCACTAGCAAATTACAGAAATGCCACTCCAAGTACATATGCAGCATCATACTTGATCAATTTCACATTTTCATAAAATGCTCCAGGAAAAAAAAGTGAACTTTTCCTATAATTTTCATATGGAATTTCATTGCATAAGAATCAACAGTAAGTTTTTAAAAAATTACCTCTTTGAGAACAGCAAGATTCAATTCAGAGCTAAGAAGAGAGTCCTCAGCAGATTCCTAAACAGTCTCCATCTTTAACTTCCTATTCTCATCAAACTTAACCTTCATATAAGTACACCCAGTCTTAACATTCTCACCAAACTTGACACCTCTGGTTTGCACTTTCTCTTTATTCATCATCAAAACAATCTCATCGCCAAACTTGTCTTCCTCAACTTTCCCCATAAATGCAGCTCTCCCTCCAAGTCTCACGTGTGATATTACCACGTTGGATGGCGGCCCACCTCCCGAACTCTGGTGGGTCCCACTGAAGCATTTTCAAGTGGGGGTATTTATCTGGGTGCATCTTTGTTCACTCTAAGTGTGGGTACAAACTCCTTTTGTGCAGCGCCGAAGCAGCGGATCAAAGGAGGTTCGTCGTACGGAAAATCCATGCCATCGTCGAAATCTCCTAGCTCCTCTTCTTCTTTTCCCTCATTTTTAGATTCAATAGAGCCATTTTCAGGCAGAGTTTTTCTCCTGCGCGCTGTTTTCTTTACTGGAGAAGTTTCTGGAGAAGACGAAGTTGGTTTCTTTTTTCCTACCTCGGCGAGTTGGTTTTGGAGATTCAATGGCTCCGTTTGTTTCAACTGGGGCACTTAGTAAAGCGACAATTTTGGGACAACTTAAAAGCTGAACCTTTGGGTTCGAAGAGTTCAAGAATAGTGAGAGACAGTGAGGGAGTTGAAGAAGTGATGCCATCGTTTTGTTTCAAATGTAGTAGGATTACGGTGATATGATTCCAATCGGATTGATTGGATTATTTTTTTTATAATATATATAATATTATAAATTTATAAAATTTAAATAAAATTTAAATCAATTTTTTTTAAATTGATTTGATTCGAATGATTCAATTCAAATTGAATTTATTGGTTTAATTCGATTAATTTGTTTTAAAATTTATTTTTTATATTTTATATATTATTTTATAATATTTTTAATATATTTTAATATATTTATATATATAATAATTATTTTTATTTTACAAAAATTTAATATATATAAATTAATAAAAATATATAATTAAGTTCATTTTGAATTTTTTTAATTTTTTATTGATTTAAAATTCAATTTAAATTTAATATATTATTTAATTTTCGATTTTGATTCAAATCAAATAAAAAAATCTATTTAAATTAAATCAAATATTATAATTTTAAATTAATTTTTGATTTTTTTAATTTTTGTCCCAACCCTAACTAAGATCTAAGATTTAAAATTTCTCTATCGCAATACATCAACCTTATTTTAAGGTCATAAAATATTATAATATCTCATTATATATCATGATAAATTGCAAGAATAATATAACTTAAAAAAAAAGAACATATTAATTGGTAAACATTAAAAATTATATACATAATTTTATTTTATTTATTAATTTAACAAAAAAATGACATCTTTTTTAATTTTATAATATCAATTTATTTTACAAAATCAATTTAATTAATTACCTTTAATAATATATTTTTATATATTTTTATCATTACATTTAGAATTATTAAAAAAATTTTCGAGAAAAAGACATTTCAAACTTATTTTTCATTTAATGATATAAATTTTATAATTATTTTCATCTTTTTACACTAACAATTTTTTTATTTAGAACTTTTTAATTTAAAAATATCAATTCTTTTACATGTCAAGTTAGTTATTAAGTTTAATATTTTATTACACTTGTTCTTACTTTTTACTTCGTTTAAAATTATCATAACTCTTTTTTAAGGTATTACAACATTAAATAATATCAATTTTATGATGTCAAATGATACTACTATTTTTTATACTAACACTTTTTTTAAGAATTATTAATTATTTGTAATAATAATTTTTTTACGTTGCTAAAAATATTATTTATGTTATAATAATATTTTTTTATATTTATTTTTTTTATTATGTTTAAATTTATTACAACTCTTTATTAAGGTGTTAAGACAATTCTAATCCAATTTATGCCAAGTGATATTAATTTTACAATTATTATTATTATTTTAGATTACAACACTTCTAACACATATTTATGTCAAATTATTCTTATTTTACAATTACTCTTACTTTTTTTACGTTAACACTTCTTTTAATTTAGAATTATTTTTATTTATAATAACAAATTTTTTATGTTGTTAATTTAATTATTTATGTTATAATAATATCTTTTTATATTTATTGTTATTTTTTATTATGTTTAAGATTATATTAATATTTTCTTAAAGAGATTACTACACTTCTAATCATTTTACATAAAAAATTATCAATTTTATAATTATTTTTATCTTTTTACATTAATATCTATTTTTTAGTGTAAGATTATTTTTTATTTGTAATAATAATTTTTTATATTACCAATTTTTTTATTTACATTTTAATAATATTTTTTACATTTGTTATTACTTTTTATTACATTTAAAATTATCACAATATTTTATTAAGATATAAAGATACTTATAACCATTTTACGTTAAATAATACTAATTTTACAGTTATTTTTATTTTTTTACATTAATTTTTATTTTTTGATTTAAAATTATTTTTTATTTGTAATCATTTTTTTACATTAACAACTTAATTATTTTTGTTATAACAATATCTTTTTATGTCTGTTGTTACTTTCTCATAATATTTATAATTATCACAACTTTTTGTTATAATATTACGATACTTCAAACTCATTTTATGTTAAATAATATCAATTTTATAATTATTCTCATTTTTTTACATTAATACTTATTTATTGGTTTAAAATTATTCTTTGAAATTAAGGTAATAATTTTTTTATATTATCAACTTAATTATTTACATTGCAATAATATTTTTAAACTTATTTTTACTTTCATTACATTAAAAATTATTATAATTTTTTTTTAATATGTTACGACATTTTAAATATATTTTATATCAAATGATACTAATTTTTTTATATAATTTCTAACCTTTTTACGTTAAATAATTTTTAATTAAAATTTTTTTAAATATTATATATTTTTTTAGGAATTTTAAATAAATTGTATTTATTTATCAAAATTTTATTTTATTTAATAAATAATATTTAATATAATTAATTAAAATTAATTTGACAGATTAATAGGTAATTCATTATTTTTAAATTAAAAAAATCAATAATTTACATTATTATTCAATAACTTTATAATCCGATCAAAAATATTTAAACTTATTATGAAGCTTCCGTTTGATTTATGCATGGTTTTTCCTTGTCCTTTGGCTGATAAATTTTATCGGGTCGTGTTTTATGGGCCTTAAGTTTCGGGTCATGTAAGAAAGAAAGGACAAATCCAACGGCTAGCAACTCGAGGGACACGTAAGCAAGGACGATCTCATACGTTAGATCAAAAGGTTCCTGAATCCGAAGTGGCCCAACAAGCTGAAATCGGCTGTCCTTTTGCAGCTTTCTTGTTGGTTCGGTTCCCCAAAAGGGTTTTGGTTGGCTTGTTTTCTGACTTCATTTCCCTTCTTCTTTGATCTCTGCTTCTAGCTGATGAAACTAATCTGTAATCTGACGGAGTACAATTTGTTAGTCTAAACAATTTTTTCTTGGGTTGCTTCTTGTTTCTGGTAAGAAAATTCGTATCTTTAGTTTCCTCCGTTTCCAAGAACACGCCTGCTTTAATTCATTTTGTTCTCAAAATCTGAATTACATCGAGAGCTAATTTCAGGAACAAATTTGAGATTCTTTTATGCCCGCCATAATTTATTTTACTTGAACCCTAAAATCGTAAACCTGATATGGACTAAATCTTTTGTTTTATAATTGTATAATCTGTTGCATGTTGATTAGTTTTGTGAAATTTAATCAAAGGCTGAACTTTTGCAGTACTTATGGAATCACATTTCAAAGCAGTAATGCTTCTGTAAATATACGTTGATTCTTTGATATTTTCTCCTGTTGCTCTAAGATTTAGTTATATTTCATAGACTATATAGCTAATGGGCTTTTCTGAAGATAGAACATGCCATTTGCTTAGGTAAATATGATATGATAAGCCAGGAGCTAAAACATGTGGTTGGTGCAGCTGATTGCAAGGTGATCATGGGAAATTATAGATATGTTAATCTTAGAAATTCAATGCACTGCTCTAATATTTAGAGAAAGATAGGGCTTTTCTCAGAGACCAGCGAAAAATGCCTAAAAAAGACAGTCATATACTTGCATTACTCCTTGATTTTACAAGGTAGAAGGAGGTGCTTTATGTTCGTGGATGTTGAGGCTATGTTTTATATGCATTGAGAGTTATAATTGGAAAGTGTAGTAGAGTCGAGCATCTTTGGTTGCTAACTTGCTATTCTAGAGACGAATTCTTCTTTCTAGTATTTTATTCCTACAAGGAGTGCAAGACATCTCACCCCTATCCAATCCAATTAGAAGTTTTCAGTTTTCACTACCACCTATTACTATTTCAATATGAAACCAAAGTCTTTGTCCTGAATTTGAGAACTGAAACCTTATTTTGTGCAGAAAATGGGCTTCTGGACTTTGATAGAAGGTTTGCTGCTCTTTGCCAATGCATTAGCAATACTAAATGAAGATAGGTTCCTTGCTCCAAGAGGATGGACCTTGGCAGAAATTCAAGGAGGTAGAAGAAATACACTTAAGGGGCAAATAATTGGGCTCATACATGCATGCCACTTCCTGAGACTACCACTTATCCTTTTCAATATCATCATTATCGTAGTTAAGCTGTTCAGCGGTTGAAACTTGAGATTGAAGAGGTTGAGAAAGGTTCATGGCTTGCCAATTCCAAAGTTGTTTGCCCATTCAGGGGCTGTGACCTGTTTGTTCAACACTCAGAAAGGTAAAATCAGAGAAAGCTCATATGCTAATAAAGCCATGTTTACGGCCTATGCAATCAAATTTCATTTCTAAACTTATGTTGTTTTTTATTTTTATTTATTTTTTTGTCTGTTTGACAATATGTGCTGTCGACATTTGACTGAAGCATCTCAGGCTAATTACTCGCTTTTGACTGTTAATTGGGGGTACAAGGTTAGGCCTTAGAGCATTTGACATCCATTCATAAAAGTTATTAACATCTTCTGGGGAAAAAGTCTACTCTGTTAACATTCAGTTTTTTTTTCCTCATTTTGATTCATAGTTATTCAATTTTAGATCCCTTACTCTCATCTCTGCACTATTTTGTTAACAAATGAACCTTGTACCAGACAGAAGATTGCTGGGTGTATGTTCAAAACATCATGCCAGAAACCAAGCAGGTAAATCAAGTTTGATGTAATGATAAAATGCATCTTTTTTAGGTAAGAGGACTCCAGCAATGGGGCTAATGGTTGGTTGCATGTTAATGAATGAATACCAATAGTAGAAAACATTATTAGAAAGAGATGAAAGTAGCGGGCAATGAAATCCATCAAAAATTTCAAAATATTCATATAATAAACTAACCACAATCTGCGAAGACTGATAATTGTGAGAAAAAAGTACAGCTAAACAAATATAATAAACTAACCACCTTCACAAAACTCAAAAGCCAGAGTTCAGCACTTACTCAACTGGCATAATAAACTAACCACAATCTGCGAAGACTGATAATTGTGAGAAAAAGTACAGCTAAACAAATATAATAAACAAACCACCTTCGCAGAACTCAAAAGCCAGAGTTCAGTACTTAATCAACTGGTATCATAACCTCGTTAGTCCTGAAAGCGGGTATAGTCCAAGGAGGATTATACCTAGCCAGCAAAAACTGGCCAATCACTTTGTGCCCATCTCTCTCTAAGCTCTTCCTCAGGTTATCCACCTTCTCCTCCACCACCTTATCTGTTGCCACTCCTCCAAACTTCACCACTCCATATTTCCTCTCTCCTTCCTCCCTTATCACCACCCTCTCGTCCAATGGCTTGGGTGCCTCCTCCGCCCCCTTGTACATCGCTGGCAACAAAAATTGCATAGTCACCATGTTTTTGTCACCCTTGGTTACCACAGGAGCGGTCATGGCAATCTTTTCACTTTCACTTCCGGGCGATTTAGTAATCACTGGAGCAGTCATGGCAATCTTTTCAGGTTTTGCATTCTGCGGATTACCTAAGGCACCTATGTAATTTGCTAAGACTGAAAAGCCACCGTCTTTGTCCCCCTTGAACTGAGATGGATCGTACGTGACTTCCGCCACAACTGAAGGAGGGTATTTTCGGATTTCATAATCAGCTGAGGAGTGAACCACTTCATATTTTGGAGTTTCTACAGTGATCTTACCAAGAATAAGACCCATGTTGGAGAAACAAGTCGGATTTAGAAAGCCTGAGGATCTAACTAGAGGATTCAAAGTAGATTTAAACTTAGTAACTGCATAAACCAGTGAGGAATCTTATATAACCAGACAGAAGGAAAGAAAGTGTTGAATTTGCCTTTGGCGTCTAGATTGTTCAATCAATGCTAATTTTGTCAAAAGGTTTTTCTTGGGAGAGGAGGCAAGACTCCATATATAGGCTTCTGGGTTTTGTGGCACGAATTTGGAGATGTATTTGTGGTCTTAATTGATACACGACCTCAAATGGATAATGAGGACTTAATTGATCCACGACCTTAAACGAAGAATGAGCCTTTTGGCTTCTACGGTTTACTCAAGCTAGCCTTCTTAATATCCCACCAATCATGTAATGTTGCCGTTGCAATAATATCACCAGATAATCTAAGCAAGACCATGCAACAGCTTAGAATAGGCGCTAGGCGGCACTTGGTTATTACCGTTGGACTCAAAAACTTTACTCTGCTTTAGTTCCATAAGACATTTCAAATAGATATAGGTCCCATACATTTATTGCTCTTTTCTGAAAAAGGCTTGAGCCTTCAGCCAGTCCAGTCCGAAACTGAATGGCAAACGAATCCCTCTACTTATTTCTCGGCCAGATATGGGTTTACTTTCCAATAGGCCCATTAGGGTTTGTCTCTAATCACCCTATAAACGGCTGCCATTTTCGTTAAACACAGCCTCACCATAGGAGGGGGTGGTTGGGACTTAACCGGTGTTACAAGGTACCATGTCTTCTAAAGTAGAACTGGTCTTTTTAAGACAACAATCTGAGCTTCCATTTTCAAGTGATTGATTTTTTTTTTTTCTGTTTTTGATAGCTTTTTGTTTCCAATGTTAAAAAAAATGGGCATCAATGAGGAGATTTAATTTGTTATCCTTGCACTTTGATTGTCAGTGAAGAAACAAAGTGGGCATTTTCTCTCTGAGATGCTTCTTTCTACTCTTTTCTTCGCTTTTCTGTTTTTTTTTTTTTTTGGATCGAAGATGTTAATTTTATTCTGCGTTATCTATCTGATAGTACTTTCTTTGGAAGGAAAGGAGGATAACACTTTTAACAGACTGAGATCCAGTTAACTTTGATTTTTTTTTTGTTACATTAGTTGGTTAAAATTGAATCCCTTGAATTGTAAATCCATGTTTTAAGAGTTTGTGAGATGCTTGGATTGGATCCATGATGCTACGTTACAAACTGTGTTATCTATCTGAACTTCCTTTCGAAGGGATTGAAGATATTTTTCCATGCTGAGATCCAGTCATACTGTTATAATAACATGTTAACTGCCCCATCCTGTCTTCTCTAAGTTTTCAGTAGCCTTAGAAGATTAGGGTATATAGTTGACGGCTATGTTTCTTAATCCATTACAAGAGGTTTAACGTACCTAGTCTTAATGTACCTAGTCTTAATGGATGAATTAGGGTTTGGTTATCATATAAATTTTGCTTTTTTCCTATACAAATTCATCAATCCTAAATGGTAAATCATTCATAAATACGTTCTTTTGATCGAGCATATGGTTAAGGTTTCAGAATTGTAATTTAGGGGGACATATGATGGTCTACAAGACTACAACACATGGTTTACATTTGCATTTGATTAAGATGTCAGAAGCTATAAAAAAGCTTAAGTTAGCTGTTGTGATCTATGATAAGGAGAAAGTGGGAATAGGTTATTGATTGATTATTGGCTTAGGAACGTGATGGGGGTTGGAATTTGAAGAAATAAATTAAACTTCTTCCCTCGTCCATCAGAGTATATATTTCTCTTGCAGCTTGGAATGTGAATGGCAATTGCTTTACTATTATGTAATGTACATTAAATTAGATATTATCTGCACCTGAACAATATCCTTTTTAAATGGAATCTACCTTTTGCATTATTTATGCTATTGTTGGAGGATCAATTGAGCATTGCAGGTACGATCAATGAGGCTATGGAAGAATTGTACAACCGTGGTTTTGATCAAAGATTTAAGGAACCAAGAAGCCCTTTTTCTAAAGAATAGGATGAAGTTGTATTAGAAATCCCTTGTGTTGGCTAATGTTAGTTTCCATGTGCTTTTTGCACTTGCTACCATGTGAACTGATGCTTCTAATTCCAGAACATGGGATTTTAATCTGAATTTAACTTTTCTTCCACTTTTTAGTTTCTACTAACTAATAATTTATTAGTTGAAGGGCAGTGTTTATTTATTCCTTTCCATTGAAGATGCTTGTGGTTAGTACAGTAATGATCTCGTCAACAGTTATTAGCCAATCTCGTTTCGCCATTCATTCACTGGCAAAACCTGTGATGATGGAGTGTGAATTTCTTTTTGAGTTTTTATCTCCGACTAAGGATATTTGAAATCTTATTTCTCAAACTATAGTTCTTTTAAACTTTATTCTTAAAAACATATCATTTGTGACAAGTAAATTTTAAATAAGTATTTTATTTAAAAAAATTACACGTAAGAAAATACTTTCACCATTTCACATCATTGTTCCTTTCTCCAGCTCGGTTTTCTTCCCTGTAAGTATGTTCAGAGTTCTTTGAAAATTTATTTTTTTTGTAATCTTTTGCCCAAAAAAGACATTAGAAAAAAAAAATTGGATAGAAAACAATTAGTTAGGCCAACTGATTGGCCTTGGCTGCTATCTTTTGCAAATCCACCAAAGTTTCTAATATCACAAAAAATAACCAGACTTCCACTGGTGAACTTTTCTTTTCTTATTACTCTTTGTTCATTCGCCTCTCATCAAAATTTGCTCTTCAAATTTTATTAAATCAATGAGATCCCTTCCTCTCTTCCTCTGTCTTCAAATCTTCTTAAATTTAGATTTTGCTCTAATTTAGTATTTTATGATTTTTTCTCAGTAAAAGTAAATAATTCTAAAATTTTAAATATTTAAATGTTTTTAAAAAATTTTATTGGCAAAAGAAATTAGAGTTGGAAAAGAATCATAACTCTTGAGAAAAGATTGGAGGAGTTCATTCTTTTTAAATTGTGAATTTTTTCCTGACTTTTTTTTTTTTTTTGTTAGTATGAAACTTTGGCTTTAAACTTTAACCAAAAATATTTACATCAAGTTTAGAGACTTTTTATCAATGAATCCATTTGGATATTATTCTAAATTCACAAAGAATTTCACTTTTCAGCGACTGCAAACAAAAAATGATTGATAGGCAATGGCTTGAACTTAATCCTCCACTCGAGGCTCCACCCTCATTTCAATTTTTTTTTCTCTCTACCCTTTTCTTGTGCAGTTCTTTTGTTGCCCTTCATTTGATCTCTTAGCAAAAAAATAAGAAAGCGAAGTAATGTTCGAAAAATCAATGCCGACTATACCTTCTTCCATCTGGGTTTCGATGTCAAGCTGGTTTATTCCACTTGTTTTCTTTGTGTTCCTCGACCTTACAATTGGTACTGTTGATAATATTTCTGGGTCTCGTATTTGAAGGGAGCTGGTAAAAGATTAAAGCTGAAGTGATTTTAGGGTTGGCATCGGGTCGGGTTTGGGGTAGGTTTTGCTCGCCCCGAACCCGACCCAATTTAATATTTTATTAAATTCGAATTCGATTTTATTCGAAAATTTTTTTGATTTTTCATACCCGAAC
Organism: Durio zibethinus; assembly: GCF_047325235.1. Taxonomy (NCBI): domain Eukaryota; kingdom Viridiplantae; phylum Streptophyta; class Magnoliopsida; order Malvales; family Malvaceae; genus Durio; species Durio zibethinus. The sequence continues at coordinate 8,448,456 of NC_143162.1, read as the reverse complement.
ATGACCCGACCCCGATACCATGTATATCGTACCCGATCCGACCCGAAATTAATAAAATATTATTTTTTAAAATATAAAATATTATTTTTTAAATATAAATATTTAAAAATATCATTATATAAATATATATAATAAAAAATTAAATAATTAATTAAAAAATAATTTTTTATATAATATCGGGTCGGGTAGGGTCGGGTTTTAGGCAAACCCGAACCCGATCCAACCCTAAAACCCGAATTTAAAAAAAAAACTCGATCCCGTGGGGTCGAGTCGGGCCGAAACCCGTTGGAGACGGATTAGCTCGCCATCCCTAGGTGATTTGAACTTGAAGCCAGAAAACATGGTAAGTAGCGTTAGAGTTGATTTTTCGGAATGCATTTTGACGCTCGTGTCAATGAGGTATTTAGGATTTTAGGACAAAAAATAGTAACGATCAGATTGAAGTTGAGGTTAATTTGAATTTCACAATGAGACAAATTAATTCTTCTTTATTATTGGCAATTAGGAAAATTACAAATTGTTAGGAAACTACCAAGTGTCAAAAAGAGATTACTCAAATACATAAAAAAAAAAAGTACGATTTGTCAAATTTAGGGAAATTGTTTTGAGGAATGGTCCACTACCCGCCACGATGAGAACCACTGTAACTCATCACCTCGCCCGCGATGAGATATAATTGTCCCCTAACAAGGTAAGGGCTTGTCTCACCAAGAAAAAAAAGCCTGTCAGGCAAAAGCAATTGGCAAACGTCCAGTCCAAGAAATAATTTATATTATTTTAGGGGAAACAGAGGACTTGGCTAATAGCAAATTAAACTGCAAATCCCACTTGTGCAGTGTCATGGCCATTAATGTGGCACCTAAGACGCAGAAAATGAAAGACTAGAAGACTGGTAGGAGTAATTATCTAAAAAGGATGTAACTATTATGGTTGACAATGGTAATGATCCATAGTGGTTTCAACGACCATTGCTAATTACCATTTATACAAAAGGTAGAAAACTCTATATTGATGAAGAAGAGTGTAGTGATATTTGTATAAATCAGAAAACTCTATAAATTTGTATAAATCTAGGACAAATTCACCACAATCTTTTAATCCGAAAGATGAAGAAGGATTTAACCTTGATAACATACAAGAAGAATAAGTTATTCCAAGCAAAAATAAGTTTACAGTGTCTGTCGACAAGTCAAAACAGCTTGGTTTGGAGTTATAGATAGACAACAAACAGATAGCAATCAGCTATAGTTGACAATAGTAAAAAGATAAATAATCAGCTACTGTTACAGACAATTATCACCGTAGAAACCATAGTTAATTACTATTGAATCAGTTACTATATATTAAAATTTTGTCTATAAATAGGCACACTCTGAACTTGTTAAGGTGAAATCTTTTGGCAACTTCTCTTACTATATTTTTTTTCATCAATATAGAGTTTTTTACCTCTTTATCTTTTTCTTTTTTCCTGTTGTGTAAATGGTAACAGAGCTTGGTGTGTGCTAATATATAGTGTGCTTTTGTAAATTTTCATATATATATATATATATCAAAGAAATAATCTATCTTTGTAAGTCTTCTTCCTTATACTCTTATCTCTTTATTTCTATTTCGTGTTTTAAAGTTCATATTGCTTTGTTTCTTTGTTTATTTGCTGGTACTTGGGGCTTGGAGTTGCCTTTGTTAATTGGCATTTTGAAACTGTTTAAAGAAACTAGCACTGGTTTTAAGCACCTAAAATATGGAATAAAATGAAGAAGATAATTGTATCTATAAAGATAAAACTTATAATTATAGTTTGCATATAGATCCAACTTATGAATCTCATAATATTACTATAAGTAGAACTATAAATTGTTTTGTTGATCTTTCTTCTTCTTTCTTTAAAAAAACTTTTTGTAAAAATAAAAAATATTAAAGAAAAAATTGATAATATATCTATTAAAATAAAACAACAAAAATCAGAAAACATTGATTTTGGACCTTTATTTTATGGTAATATTATTTTAGCTTCTGATGATAAACCATCATCATCCTTTAAGTCCAACCAAGACATTATGGAATTTAAATCTTATAAATATCTTATTGAAAATTTTAAACTAAAAATGAATCAAACAACAGATTCTAAACAGAGGGTTGAATATCTTCAAGAAATTGAAAAACTTTATGAAACCCATAAAGATATTTTCAAAAAATATAATTATTACTACATGTTAAACTACGACACAATCAATGAAAGAAATGAAGATGAAGCAGTAGATGATAATTTTGATATTCTGGCAACCATCCCAGTTGTCAAGAATGAAGATACTTCTAAAGATGAAACCATATCTGAAAAAAAAAATTCATCATTTGCAAAAAACAGATCGAGGAAAAAGAAAAGTATGAGAAGTCTTTAACCCAGAGGCTAATGATTTGTTAAGATTTTTAGATTTTCAAGAAAACCCTGAATTATATCAACCAATTGAAACACATCCAGTTGATCCTTTTTACAAAATTAATTCTTCTAAAAAAAAAATTAAAAATACTATAAAAGTTGGCCAAACCAATCAAACTTCTTTTCAAAATAATATAGCCCTAATTATAGATTCTTTAAACAAAAGATCTATAGCTTCTGGAGGTACTTATCTTGATTTTTCTAAAGTCTTTATTTTAGATTATAGAAAAACCATAGATGAATAGGCACAATTAATGTCTATTGTTGTAACCCACTACAAAGATAATTGGAATAAAAAAAAGTTTTTGAATTATTTCTGTGGTACTTAGTAAGAAGATGCTCTCCAATTTCTCAAAAAAAAAAAATATTGATATGGAAAAAACCCAGAAAAGTACTCTTTTAGCTTTAGGAAATATTTAAGATCTTTTAAAAACACTTATCCAAATCCTAAAAAATGAATTATGTAATATTATGGAAGATCTAGATGCCAATAGTGAAGCTTAATATATTCTTGTCAAACTCAAACTCTATAACATCCTAAACCTGGATGCTTACTCCAAAAATTATATAAGTGAAAACCAAAAATTGAATGAAGAACATTCAAAATTTTGGTTAAATCAATTTTTTAACAAACTTCCCTTACCATGGGATGAATTATGTTTTCAAAATTATACAACTTATCTTGAACTATGTTTGAAAAAAATCAAATATAGCTAATCCTAGTATAGACTTATACGATACTTTAGGAAGTCGTATAAGATATGTTCAATCCCAAATTATTGAATATTGTCTTAAAAAATAGGCATAAAAACAAATCAAAAGTAAGCTTAGTCATAAACAATGTACTAAGATACTTGATAATGTGTTCAATTTTGGATGTAACAAAATATCTAAAAATAATCATCATGAATAGCGATTCAAAAAGAAAAAGGTATTTTTTGAAAAAATGGAAAAATCAAAAGGGCAAAATTCCTAAAAAAAGAAAATTTGTAGTTAGAAGAAAAACTTCTAAACCTAAAAAATGCAAATGTTTTATTTGTGATGAAAAAGGTCATCTAGCACCTAATTGTCCTAACAAGGGAAAAAGTGCTAAGAAAATTATCAAAACCCTTTTATCAAAAATATCTTTAAATTTGTTTTGCAAATGAATTATCATATGATGAAATCTTTTACAAAATATTTTTTGAAACCGATTCTGATAGTTCTAATAATGAAATAGATTATATTTTTATGAACGATATAGTATCTAACACAGATACACTATCAGAAAGTTTTGCTACTACTAATCAAATATCAGAATAACCAATGACTTCTTTAAAAAATGTTATGAGAAAAACTCATACCATTTCAGAAAAAACTTTGAAAAAATTACAGCTCATAAAAAAAAATGAAGTCTATGAAACTAATTTTTTCAAAACTTTTCAACCCTAGTATAAATGCCATATAAAAAAAAATGTGGTGATATTATAGCGAATAATTCTAACAAGGATCAATTGAAATCCCTTTATTTTCCAAACAAAAAATAGAATATTTTCTCAACAAATATCCTAAAATTAAATATACTAATATAAGCATAATTATGATTACTATTAAACATCTTTTTATTATTGGTAAGGATATACCCATTCTTGCAATTTTAATGGATAAACGATTTTCAAACCCAGTAAATACTGTAATTGGAGGAATCCAATCCAATTTAGCTACTAGAGTTGTTTTATTTAAAATAAAACCAAATTATTTTATTTCAGTCAAAGATCCATTAATAGAAAAATGTCTTTGTCTTAGAATCAAAACAAAATATTTTGACATTGATTTTCAAGCTTATGATCTTTTTATTAATTAGACTGCTATCTATAAATTTACAAATGTTTCTACTACATCTATTAAACAAATAGATTCTAAAATAATCAAAATGTTTGAACCACAAGCATTCGAATATGAAATAAAACCAAAATTAATCAATCTTAGTGATCTTTCTATCCTAACAAGATGGCTATTAGAAAACTCTTCTAAAGAAAAATTTGCAAATAGCTAAGTAAATTCTTTAGAATTTTTCTCTTCAGGAAAAAAACTTTTATTTCAAAACTTTTGAACAAATTCCTAATTCTAATCCAAAATTAGCTTTACCTTCATTTTCTAATCCAAAAGATGATGTTGAAAGTATTCATAGCAATCAATCCTTTACTACACCTTATAGAAATTCTTTTTCAGGATTTCAAAGTACAACCAGTACTCAATTACCAAATCAAATTCCTATATTTTTAGGAGATAACCAATCTCAACCCTCTTATTATCATATAGTAAATTTAGTTTTAAATTTAGCAACTTCTTCATTTAGAAAAACTAGAATTGAGGAAACTAAATCTTTTTTTATTATAAAACAATATAATCTATAAGAAATAGAATATATTAAATTTTCAAATAAATCTTCCCAAAGATTGTATACTTTTATTGAAGGAAATTTTCATTTTCAAGAATACAAACCGTATTCTTTACATATACTTTTAAATACTGGAGTAACAACATCTAGTTGTAGAAGTAATACTTTTCCATTAAACAAATGGGAACCTATGAAAACCCTTATTATAATCATAAGAATCGATGGAAAAGAAACCATCATAGGTTTTAAAGCAAAAAAAAATTTCCCTGTTTATTTTAATAATACTAAATTTATTATTTGAAAAATTATGTGTTTCTTAAATATGCATGGAGACATGCTTTTAAGAAATAATTTTCTTCATAATTATTTACCATTTTCTATCTGTACAGATATTATTTGGTTAACAATAAACAATCAGTCTATTAAATTCCTCTTTTAAAAGATCACAAATACATTTGTGATAAAAATTTTCAACCCAAAGCTACTTAAGTTGAAATTAAAATAATCAATGAAAAACATTAGTTATATTCTATTCTTCAAGAAAATTTTAGTGAAGAACTACTAAAACTATGGTCCAGAAGCCCTTGATTGTGTGATTTACAAATAGTAGATCCCACAAATATCATTAAGGTTAAACCAATGATCTACACTGAACAAGATGTAAATAAATTTTAAATACAAATTTTTGATCTATTATCTAAAGGCTTAATAGAACCAACTACTAGTCCTCATTCCAATCATGCATTCTTGGTTAGAAACCATGCAGAACAAAAACATGGAAAACCTCGAATGGTAATCAACTATAAGAGGTTAAATCAAAACCTTGTTTTTTATGGATATTTTATTCTGTGAAAAGATGTTTTAATCAATTTAGCCAATGCTAAATATTTTTCAAAATTTGACTGTAAATCAGGTTTTTGGCAAATCATGCTTTCTAAAGAGTAAAAACCATTGATTATTTTTAGTGTTCTTATAGGTTATTATCAATGGACTGTAATGCTTTTTGGATTATGTAATGCTTCTCAGATTTTTCAGAGGTGGATGGATAAAATATTTTTTTAACATAAACAATACTGTTTTGTTTACGTAGATAAAATCTTAGTATTTTTTGAAAATCTCAACAATCACAGAAGACATCCAAATCATATTTCACAAGAATTTATCCAACATGGTATTATACTTAATCCAAAAAAGGTTGAGTTAAAAAAAACATAAATCAAATTTTTAGGATTAAATCTCTTTAATAGTGGTCTAACACTTTAAGATCATATTATTGTTACAATAAAAAATTTTCCAAAACAACCAAAAAATAAAAAATATTTACAACAATTCCTTGGTCTACTTAACTATGATAGACAATTTTTCAAAAATCTCTCAAAAAAAATATTTACAAGAAAAACTTAAAAAAGATATTGAATTTTCTTGGTCTTCTACAGATTCAACTATTATTAAACAAATAAAATATGATCTCATTAATATTCCTAAAGTCTATCTAACTAAATAAGGTGATCTTTTAATTCTAGAAACAAATACCTCAGAAAAACACTGGGGATGTGCCCGGAAAGCCAAAAATCTTCATCAAAAGGATGAATTAATTTGTAGTTATAATTCTGGCAAATTCAAGCCAAATGAAATCAAATACATAAATCTTTTAAAAAAAGTTACTCGCCATAAAAAATGCAGTAACTAAATTCCATATTTTTCTACTCCTAAAAATTTTATCATCAAAATAGATAACCAATTTGTTAAAGATTCTCTTAAAAATAGAAAATTATCTGATAATCCCATAAGAATAAGATGTTGTAATTTCTTATGCCAATATAATTTTACTATTCAATTTATTAATGGTGATAAAAATTTTCTTGCAGACTATCTCAGTCACTCTAATGGATAAAGGTAAAAAACCTCTATAACAGCAGGAAAGATGAAAAACTATCCAAAAAAAAAAAAAAAGACTAAAAAGATCACTTTTTCTTCCTCCTCCATATTTCCATCATCTTTTCCAAATCCTAACCCAAGATTTACACCTTTTCTTTACCCTCTTTGTGGATATTTTCCACATTTTCTTCCTCAAAGACTTGTACATGTTTTCAAACTAAAAGCTTCTTTACAACCAATAATGCAAGCTTCTTCTCAATTTGCATATGATCCAAATCAATAGACACATGTCTCTTATTCTCAAATTCTAAAACAAACTGAGGAACTCAAGCAGAGTTTTGAAGTTAAAGATTTTTATAATCCTAGTCTTAACTTAGAGGCTAATGGATTACTTAATCATATTTGAAAATCCCGTCTCTTAGAAAACAAATCCACATTCAGAAAAAGGATAACCAAATTTGTTGAATTCCTAGTTAGCCAAACTAAAGAAAGACGACAATTTGATGAATTGGTTTTCAACAACCTCTGTTCCTCATATTTGCTAAAATAGCAAGATATTGAATTTTTTGCAATTGAAGAAAACCAATATTCTGTTCAAGAAACAAATAATTTCTTAGAACTTTATGATATTTCAATCATAAAAACTCTCCTCAGATAATAAAACTAAAAAGAGTTTTATTATTCGAAAAGGTTGCTATTCTACTACCAAAGGAAATATTTCAGCAAATCAACAAAAGTATTGTCTTGTAAACAAAAAAACTATTGCAAGAAAAATTTTCAGATTACTATTTTTCTCTCTATCTTGAAACTTCTGTTTTAGGAGAAAAACTTCCTAAAATAAAGTTTAAACTTGATCATGACACATTCGATGTAACAAGCATTGAAATGGGTTTTATTGGAGAAATAATTATCCAAAATTTTTCATTTCAACATATAACCAATTTTTCAGCCTTCATAAAATCTTAGTTTCATCGATACGTAAAAAACGATAGACTTTTCTTCTATATATATATATATATATATATTAAAATCTATGGTTTGATAAGATTTTTCATCAGAGAAAAATTCTATCAACCATATCAAATCTAAGAAGTTGAAAAACTTGTTTCTGGCCCTTCTACTGAACAACCAGCAGAAGCAATTAAAAGCCCTGACCACCTAAACCAAGCGATTCACAAGTATTCCAACTCTTCTCCATATTATTTCCAAACAGGAATTAATATGATGGAATACAAAAATATTCTCCAAAAAATAATCTATTATTCATTCCCCAAATATTTTCTTCAAACCGATGGTAAAAAAATTTGGGTGCGAAAAGTCTATTTTGAGATAAAACTTCAGACAGTTCCAATAGAACCAAAAGCAATTAATCTACTCGAAGGCTTTTTGAAATGAAAGATATTGATCATTCTCAGTATCTCCTATACCAATATCAAGAAGGGTGGCAAATGTGAAATAAATCCAGGATAAATTCATCACAATCTTTCAATCTGAAAGATGAAAAAGGATTTAACATGGATAACATACAAGAAGGATAAGCTATTCCAAGCTGGAATAAGCTCATAGTGTTTGCCGACAAGTCAAAACAGCTTAGTTCGGAGCCATAGACAGATAGTAGACAGATAGCAAACAGTTATAGTTGGCAATAGTAAAAAGATAAATAATCAGCTACTGTTACAAACAGCTACCACTATAAAGACCTTAGTTAGTTACTATTGAGTCAGTTACTGTTTATTAAAATTGTGTCTATAAATAGGCACACTCTGCACTTGTTAAGACGAAGTCTTCTGGCAGGTTCTCTTACTACACTATTCTTCATCAATATAGAGTTTTCTACCTTTTTATCTTTTTCTTTTATCATTTTGCATAAATGGTATCAGTATAAATCCAGAAGACTATATATTTGTATGTGTGTGTGTATATATATATATATATATATATTCGTATATATACAAAGGATCCTTGCGGATGCATAGTGGATATGATACAAGACCAAGCATTTAGGCAGATGGGATTCTCAAACAATAATCTAAAAGGCAAAAAATGGAAGACTGGAAGACTGATAGGAGCAATTATCAGACAAGGATATAACTATTGTGGTTGACAATGGTAATGATCAATAGTGGCCTCGACGACCATTGCTAATTACCAAGTACAAAGGATCCTTGTGGACAGCGGGAGCATAGTGGATCTGATACAAGACCAAGCATTCAGGCAGATGGGATTCTCAAACAATGATCTAAGGCCATCAAGCCCATTTTTGGTTTTGCTAACTAGCCCATTATCGTTAAATGATCATATTACCCTACCAGTCCTTATGGGAGATGGTGAGCTCACGCTCACAATGTTTGCCGATTTTTTGGTAGTGGACCAACCTTCAACGTATAATTTATTTTTGGCAGGTCACTAACGAAGAAAGCAAACATGGTTACTGCAGTATATGGTCTGAAAGTCCCCATGCCTACAGGAATGGGATTCATGAAGACTAATCAAGTCACAGCCCGCCAATGCCATTTGTTTAGCCTTCAATTAACATAAGAAGGGGACAAGACAGCAAATACACCACCCCCACCAATAGAAGAACCAGAAACACGGTCCAGCCCCCCACCCTGAGTACACCCAATCAAACCCACCAAACCCTCAGCATAGACAGGCAATACGTCCACGATGAATTCGGGGAATCCAAGGCTCGGCCTATCCAGCAAACAGTGCTAGTCCAGCTCTAACCCTAAAATCCAGAATTGGTTACCCAAACGGGTTCCTTGTTGGATCCTAAAACAAGAGGTATGTTACACAGGTTCTTGCAACGTAATCTAGATATGTTAGCTTGGTACGTTGCAAATATTGCAGGTATCGATGAATGTGTTATCGCTCATCATCCAAATGTAGACCCAGCTGCCAGCCTAGTGAAGTAAAAGAAAATGTGCTTCGCCATTGAGCCAATACAACCGTTTCTTTTGCTTGTTTTAAGCTAGAAAATGCTTGAAATCCTTCATATCGAGGGAGGCCAATCCGGCAACCAGATTGGTGCCTAGTTTTGGGAAGTGATCTGCCCCGAACACGGCATTGACTCAACTGGGAAGTACCATGGGGACTCGTATCTTTAACTTGAGAGGATCAATGTTTATTACAATGAAGCAAGTTGCGGAAGATATGTTCCCAGGGCTGTCCTCGTGGATCTTGAGCCTGGTACCATGGATAGCGTTAGGTCTGGTCCATATGGTTAGATTTTCCGACCTGAAAACTTTGTTTTCGGACAATCTGGTGATGGAAACAACTGGGCTAAAGGCCATTACATTGAGGGTGCTGAACTCATTGATTCTGTTCTTGATGTTGTCCGGAAAGAAGCCGTAAACTGAGACTGCTTGCAGGGTAAGTTTTTTCTTTTCTTTTTCTTTCCCTCTCTGTTTTCGTAATGCTTATGTTGGTATATTTTTGAACAACAGGGTTTCAGGTTTGCCATTCGCTAGGAGGAGGAACAGGATCTGCTATGGGTACCCTTTTGATTTCGAAGATCAGAGAGGAATACCCAGACAGGATGGTGCTTACTTTCTCTGTTTTCCATCTCCAAAGGTCTCAGATAGCGTGGTTGAGCCGTACAATGCTACTTTATCAGTACATAACTTGTTGAAAATGCAGATGAGTGTAATGTTCTTGAGAATGGAGCTCTCTACGACATTTGCTTTCGAACCCTCAAGCTCACCATTCCAAGCTGTAAGAACATCTTTCACTTTACCTTTCTAGGTTTTATGTAATCTTTTATTTGGATTTAAACTAATTAGTTGGGTTTTTATTTGCGCAGTTGGAGATTTGAGCCATTTGATACTTGCTACTATATCTGGAGTCACATGTTGTTTGAGATTTCCTAGTCAGCTGAACTCTGATCTTAGGAAGCTCGCTGTGAATCTCATTCATTTCCCTAGACTTCACTTCTTCATGGTTGGTTTCGCGCTTCTTACCTCTCGTGGATCACAGCAGTACAGGGCCTTAACCGTGCCTCAGCTCACTCAGCAAATGTGGGATGCCAAGAACATGATGTGTGCAGCTGATTCGCCCGATGGAAGGTACCTTACAGCCTTAGCTATGTTCAGAGGCAAAATGAGCACAAAGGAAGTTGATGAACAGATGCCCAATGTCCAGAGCAAGAATTCATCCTACTTTGTGGAATGGATTCCAAACAATGTCAAATCAACCGTCTGTGATATCCTCCAACTGGCTTGAAAATGGCATCCACATTCATTGGGAACTCGACTTCAATTCGGGAAATGTTTAGGCGTGTTAGCGAACAGTTCACAGCTATGTTTAGGAGAAAGGCTTTCTTGCATTGGTACACAGGTGAAGGTATGGATGAAATGGAATTCACCGAGGCAGAAAGCAGCATAAACGATCTGGTCTCAATATCAGCAGTACCGGGATGCAACTGCTGATGATGAGGAAGACTACGAGGATGAAGAGGAGTACCAATAATGATTCAATTCTATGATGCTATTAGCGGATGTAAAACGATACTGAAAAAGTACAAATTGCCAGTCTCTGGCAACAGAAAGTATTAATCTGGATATCTGTATGCCAACATGATTGTTAAATATGATAATTCAGTTCTGTTCTTCCTATCTTCGAACTTGAAGTGCTATATGGTTAAAATTACAGCATATTTGTCATTGTTGCAACACCATAATATAATCCCATAAACTATATATTATCTTTATTCATACTAATTATCATAACCAAGGATAAACAATTGAAGATGATTGTTGGCACAGACTTCGACAGAAGTTCGATTAACAATTAGAGCATCAAAGGAATGTCTCGATTCTCTAATTACTCACATTCCTCAGCCTTTTAGTGTTTTGACAGCTCATATCTACCCATATATGATTGATGTTTTGGCATGTATCTAGGTCAAGAAAATACGCTGCTGGATTCCTGCTCCATCAATTTACATGATACATAAGAATCTATGAGGATAAAAAAACTGTGCAAGCAAAAATGTCATTGGAAGAAAAGTTACGGTCTATCATAAAATGTGCTCAAACGGTGATCCATCTTTAAGGCTTGTAAATTGACAGCTAATATCTATTAGTACAAAAATGCCAAAAATCTTCCCAGTTCCACTAGGAACACCAAGTCCCAGCATAAAACCAAAGGCAGCAAGGAGACCTAAACTACAAGATGGCACCTAGTGAAGCTGTTCATGCTTTAATGTCCCTAAATAGGTCACAAAAATAGATTTCTTAGACAATGAACTTGCTCAGGAATTTATCCATTTGTAATTGAGGTTACACAATTAGCAAAGCACTTTAAGATATGCATGAACTCGATGCATTCATCATTTAACAATACAAAACAAAGTGCATAAAACCTAAGATAGCCTACTACACTGAGCATGATAGCCTAAACCACGATATAGACATACAGTGTGCCCCCTGCAAAGACATTAATTCATGCATTATCCTTAAATTAAGTCACAGTTACAGATTTCTTATGCAAAGAACTTCCTCGGGAATTATGCATTTACAATCAAGGTTATGACAAGCAACACTGCAATTCTTATTGAAGTTAAATCTCAATGCTTCCATCATTAAACACTATGTAACAAAGAGCTACATTTTTCACAATTGGTAATCAGCTACAAGCACACCCAAAACCTGCAACTACAATGACAAAAAGATCATCAATTTACAACATAAAACATCCCTCAGAACCCCAACTCTAACATCTACTTCATGCCATCTTTGGCAGCATTGTCTACCACTACTTTGACCTTCTTGTAATCAAAATCCACAGGGTGCACACCACACTCTTCGGGTGCTACTGGGCTCCTATCACCAAGGATGGTCCATAGGTATAGCAGGCAAGAAGCTGTTAAGGCTCCACATGCACCACCGAAGATGAATACGACAAGCACTTTCCAAAAACAACTGCTACTCTTGTGCGCTGTAGTTAGAGGTTTGGGGTTTGCAATAGCCTCAGGATCAAGTGGTTGAGAATGCATCCAATTTGGAACCGGCCTCAGCTTAAAACTCCACGAGTGAATAAAGCATGTCTGTGAAGAATTCCTACTTGAAGAGCTTAAGCCCACAAGCACTTCCTCCTCATTCCATAGTTTTGACAAGTCGATTGAGTGTGAAAGCAAGGGATCATCAGGCCTGGTACTACTAGATTGACTTAACCTAATCTCTAGTCTCTTTGAACTTGCCTCGTAATCAATCCAAGAATGCAATTTTTCCCCATTATTTAATACCAGATTGACAGATGATAAATTTCTCACTTTAACTGATGCAAGACTACCCACATCAATGCCCACATGGTTTTCATTCAAATCACCATACTTGGCATCATTGAAGGTATCAAATTCTACGGCAACAACACCATTTTTAATTTTCTCCAGTCCAAGAGAAATTCCAAACGAACTATTTCCCAATAAATTAACATTAAAACTACTAGGAACCATAACAAAAGCCAAACCATCACCATTTTCATGGGACATTGAGAAGGAAAAGTAAGTTGAAAAAGAAGCAAAATTCCTGACTTTACCTTCAACAAGCTTGATGGGTTTCTTATACATAACTTTCCCCGCACTCCAACTCACTGAGTTAGTAAGTTGAATCCAAGAGCCATCATTAGCAACATGTGCATCGCCATATAAAGCAATATTGGACTCAAAGTTTGGATCTTTACTTTTGAAGGAAAAAGAGGAGCTTTGGTCTGCAGCTAAAATTTTGAAATGGAAAATGATAAAGGCAAGGGCTGTGAAGCAGTTGGAAATGGAGAATGTGGCCATTGCTGAAGTGGGTTAGAGCTGAATCGGATCCCTTTTTTGTGTTGTTGCTCTACTAAGATTTGGTGGGTGATGATTCCATTTACAATCTTCCTTTATTTTTTTAGGGTTCTGGCATCCGAGTTGGGTTGGCTTGGCTTGAAGGTTGTGAAAATTAAATACGTTTACTCGTTTCTGCAAACTCTTTTTTATTTCACTTTCTCTCAGTGGTTGCGGACTGAGGGAATATTATAATGGACATTTTTCAGTTTTGCACTTGTACTTTTTTTAAATTCTGAAATGTACTCTATATTTTGTGTATTTACATTTCTATCCATAAAATTCATAGATTGTTTAATTTGATTCATCAATTAAAGCCACACATTGGGAATTTTTCTATACTTCTTGCTCTAAACTCCAACCCCAAGGGCTCAATTTAAGCTTAAAAAATTAGTACTACTAAAATTTCAATTGGTATAAGTACAAATATGTGAAACAAATTTGGGTACTTGCAAATTATTGGATTGAAGAGTTACAGTTGTCAAAGCAAACTTGTTTGTTAGCCACAACAAAAAGGAGGTTAAGAAGTGAAAAGAATGATAGGATATGTCTTACGTAAATGTACTCTCAAGTCTAGACAATGCTCTAAGCTTTTGCAACAAAAATTAAAAAGGAAGAAAAACACAGCTGTAGAGTACAGGAAGAGGGTGACTCGTCTCTATCAATTCTAAGCAAAATCCCCACTACCTCTCCCCTTTTCAATTTCCTTTTTGTTTTATAAGAAAAAAAGGAGTTATATGTGGGGAGCAAAAACTAAAATAAAAAGGTAAAAAGAATGGATTCTCTTCATTGAAGAGAGGGACCATTTCTAACATGCGCAACGTCGGGCGTTGATAAATCCCCCCAAGGTTGTTGTGCAACGTGCCTGCCTGCCCACTTTCTAGCCAAGCTCTTTCCAAGTAAAAACTAATGCAAGCATGCTCTAGCTCTTATTTTGTTGGTAAGACCAACGGCTAGGTCTTCATACAATACTAGTACAATCCGGAATACCTTGTTTCTGTTGCCAACAATCCCTTTGATAGATAATATGTATCTTTAATATAAATTTTTCTAAAGTTCATTATCTATCTTTATTTAAAAAGCATCTCCTCACCTTAAACCTTTAATTAAAAAACCCTGAACTTTTAACTATAAAAAAATGCTGGTAGAATATTTTAGTTTGAAACAGAGTAATAGAAGGAAACTTGAAGTCTAAGAAATTGACCCTTGTCTATAGCAAAAGGTATGGGCGATTGTGGAGAGACCATGTCCTCACGTCTCAGGCATTCCCAACAGCATTCAATTCTTTTATAGGATTGTCACTTTGTCAGCAAGGATTGTTGATTTTAAATGTAGTCGGTTGCTGCATTAAAGACCTTTCATCAATGACTGATTTTTATATTTACTGTAGGATGGTAAGATTCTTGTGCCTGGAAGAGAAGAATCTGCAGATTTTTGGTGGGTCACACCCTGCGACCGTCAGGTGTAGTTAAATCTGAGTGCTGAGAAATTTAAGACAATAACCTTTGCATTGATGAAGCTTTTAAATTTATTCTATTGCAGTAGCAGGTAGAATTGACCAACTGTAAAATTTAAAAACTTTTAACCTAAAAGATGTTTGATTCAAAATTTAATGATGAAAGGATGAAAATAATATAAGTTCTATCCACATTATTTACAAAAATAATTGAAATGAACAACGCTCTGGGAAAGGGGACAAAGCCCATGCCATATACTGAAGGTTTCAAAGACTGTTGTCAAGTGTCATACGAGCTTTGGGCGAAAGCCTACTCTTCATGCACAAGGGGACAAAGATTAGAACCGTAAGCTGGCACTTATTTGTGCATTAATTTCGAAGCATGGGAGGGGACCACTGGCTTTTGAGGTGTGAAGCTTGGGACCACTGGCTTTTGGCCTATTAAGATTGATTTTCAACACTACCGGGTTTGGTTGCTTTTCCTGAGGTCTTTACTCTTGTTTCTGAGGTTAGCAATAGATAAAAAAAATCAACAAATGCATCCAAACACCAAAAGCATAGGAAGGTGGCTTGTATTTTTCTTGGCAACATCTATTTCCTAGATTAAGCAAAAATGATTATTATCCGAGTTAGGGTGTTATCAAATTAAATATAAAAAAATTTTGTTATATTTATAACTTATTTATTTAATTAATAAAACCTAAAATATTATTCATAATTATTTATTAATCTTAATAAACGAACATATATCAAATTAAATTAGGAACTGTTGGTTGTACAATCTTTTCATTGACACTTTCACATTATTAACAAATTAAATATAAATAAATTTTATTATATTCATCACTTATTCATTTAATTAATGAATAAAAACCAAACTTGTTTACGAAATGTTTCTGTTAATCTATTAAGCTTATACGTGAGTCTCATCGAAGAGAGCTGATCACATTATCAATTAAAAGAGTGACAACGCAACATGTAAATAACTTGTCCAAGAAAGAGCGAGGTTGTAGACCATCTGCTAGGAGGATAGTGGTTGAAGTGGACCTTGGCCCTTGATAATGCTCTGGCAATCAACCAGAGAGAGGGACAAAGAAGAAGCCGAAAGAAGATAGCTACCCAACAGTAAAAGAAAATAAAGATGGCCGTCAGTTGGGATACCAATTACATTTTAAATGGCAGCATGGTTTTTCTACCTAGATCAGGAACAGATTATATTGAAGAAGATGGCACATTTAATTGGCTGAAGCCTCTACATTTATAAGAAATGGAGCATGGGTGGACCACCGTTAAGCCAACAAAGACCATGTAGCCTAAACTTCCAAACCTCAAAGTTGATAAAAGCGTGACCTGGATCATGTAATCTTAACGGTAGTTTAACATTGCTTTTGTGGTTGGAAAAAAAAATAGATTTGAATAAATACATTTGAAAAATATGATAAAAAAATGATTAAAAATTTTAAGTAGTTAATTTTACCAAGAAAAATTACTGTAAGTAATTGAAATGTTTAAAAATATATACATAAAATAATAAAATATAAAAAATATAAGATAATATAATAATTTTTTATCCAAAAAGTACTTTTTTACCGCAAAAGTACCTCTTCAGCAGCTTTTACCAAACTTGTAAACTGAGAAACCATTTTTCTTCTTTTTTTTTTTTTGTTGTTGTTGTTTAGCATTAATGTTGGGTCAAAAGCGGTTTTTGACGACAAAATCTATTTTCAACAGCAGTGCTAGCTATATCTGCTCTTTCGAGAATATTGTTAAAAGCCATCTTTTAAGTCTCCACGGCCTTAAAGTAGCACTTAAAAGTAATTTGAAGATTTGTATTAACATGCCCCACTATGTCAGTAGCATGATATTAACAAGTATAAAGTTGTCCTCCCACCTCAGTAGCAAAGCCAATGCTGGAGTTCGGCTTTCACAGCTGGATTCCATTAAAACTTTCCTTCATTTTCTAACGACCAGAGAATAGTCAGTTAAAATATAATGTATAAATTAAATATATAGCATCAATTTTAAGAAACAAAGAGAGAGAATAAAGCTAAAACTTAAAACCATTAGGACATAGGGTAATGATTTTCTTAATAAACATTAGACTACAAATTAAATAATTTAATGCCGGTATCATCAATGTGCCGTTGGTTTAACCAGGCTTCAATACTACGGAGCACCTAAACGTCAATCAAACAGCTCCTCGAGTTATCGGCTTTGCACACTGCCTGAAAATTTGAAATACTATTTGCTTTTAAAAGCAAGTTCCTATTAGCCTCCTAAAAAATTAAAGAGAGAGAGATTGAGAGAGAAAAGAAGAAGAAGCAAGTTCCTGTTAACAATTCAGTGCCATGGCTACCGAACAGCAGGGAAGGAAGGGGAGGGACAGTTATGGTATAGGGAAGAGCTAGCCTTGGTCAATAGCTCAAGACCCGATCAAAACAAAACAAAAAAAAAATATGTTATCGCTCCCCTCAACTACATATTAAGCCTCGGGCTTTAATGGAAAAAAGGAAGGGTAAAAACAAAGTATGAATTTTCTGACTTTAACAAAGAGCATCAGATGTTGTTCCCGCTATTATTCAATTGGATTACAAAGATGGCAATCAATTAACTCGACGCGAACTGTCAAATCCAACTTCCAAGCATGCCTGCCCATTAAACCTTCACTACTTAACTGGCAAATCCAAAATTAGGATACCATATCAACAGAGGAAATATGATTAACGGGACAACTCAAGAATGTGAACCACTTTTATGAAAATTTACAAGTGATAATGGCCAGGCATCAACCCGGGCAAATCAACTATCAGCAAGGAAATAACATAGGAAGAGCATCACCTTTAGACATACGCAGATGCAAGTGTCACGGACTTAAGGAGAAATCCGAATCCCACATCGAACATAATATGAGTCACTGAAGTATAAAAAGATTCACACCATCTCTTTCATGTGATGTACCTTTTGTAAGATAAAACCGTGAGACCAGAGTGGATAATATCTCATAAGGTTGTGAATCGTGACAGGTAGGGTGATCTGAGATGTCGGATGAGTGAATGCCCAAGTCCTGGAGCCGTACAGGTCGGAGCTTAAGTCTCGACACATGACAAGTGGTATCAGCGCCAAACACCTTGAAAGAGGTAGACAGGGTGACCAACTTTCGTGACTAGAGCGTCACGAGATTGGGTGAGAATGAATGTCACGGATCTAAAAAGTCGTCCTAAATCCCACATCGAACATAATAGGATGGTCAAGTGGTATATCATCAATTCCTAATGAAATGGATGTAGCAATGGCTTGCTGGAAACCCAGAGTTTTTACTTGATCCAGGATGTGTGATGTATATGCCATTCCAAAGCGATCTATTAATCTTCTAATAAGTCGTTTAATGGCAGTTCCATCTATTACCTTATTGTGAAATACCAGATTGGCCCGTTCTGCCATAAGTACCCCCTTATTCCGCTAAGTGGACTTCGACAATAGGTTTGAGTCAATGATTGAAAATTTTCTTTTTCTCGATATTGATTTTCGTAGAAAGTCGCGTCAAGAACTATGGTACTAGTTGAACCGGAGAGACACGAATTGATACCAGTGTCATAGAACATAGAATTTTTTAGCTTAGATACCATATGATTGGGTATCATATGAGCAAGTCCGAAAAAACCCTTGTATAGCTTCTTCAATTTCTAGGTAAAGAGAAACATGACCAACAGTGGTTCGAATGTATATACAAAGAATTTTTTTTTTTACACTTTTTACCATTAGATAATGTCCATAAATCTCATGATATGTACCCAAAGATTCATATTGAACTTCGATGGGAGCTTCTCTTGAAGCAATAAGGCATTGATCTAGTCACGATATTGGGTGAGAGAGAATGTGACGGACCTAAGGAGGAGTCCTAAATCTCACATCAAACATAATAGGAGGTTCAAGTGATATCAGAGCTAATCCTAAACCGTTCGATCCATGCCAAACACCTCGAAGAAGGTAGACAAAGTGACCAACCTCCGTGACTAGAACGTCACAAGGTTGGGTGAGAGAGAATGTCACTGACCTAAGGAAGAGTCCTAAATCCCACATCGAACATAATAGGAGGGTCACTGGAGTATAAATGATTCACACCATCTCTTCCTTGTGAGGCACCTTTTGTAGAACAAAATCGTGAGGCCAGGAAAACCAGAATGGAAAGGTAGTCTGATCTAAGACGCCGGATGAATGGATGCCCAGGTCCTGAAGCCGCACGGATCTAAGTTTAAGTCTCGACACATGACAAGGTACATCATCATACACTTCTGTTTCAGTAATACTAAGCACATTTCCAACAATTCTCTTGTTCTTCTGTTTCTCTCTAACTTGCGCACACGCTAGTGTTTTAAGCTGACTTAGCCTAGAGGGAGGTGATTTTAACCCTAAGGCGGCGCGGATTCAAGGAGGTGATTCTAAGCCTAAGGCGACACGGATTCTGAGTCTAAGGTCGAAGCTTGTGACAGTTGATATCAGAGCCAACCCTAAATCGTTCAATCCACGCCAAGCACCTCGAGGAGCCTAAGGCGGCATGAATCCTGAGTCTAAGGTCGGAACCCGTGACAATTAGTATCAAAACCAGCCCTAAACCGTTCAATCCACGTCAAGCACCTCGAGGGAGGTCGACAGGGTAACCAACCTCCATGACTAGAACATCACAAGGTTAGGTGGAGGAGAATGTCACGAACCTAAGGAGGAGTCATGAATCTCACATCGAACATAATAAGAGGGTCACTGGGGTATAAAAGGGTTCACACCCTTTCTTCCTTGTAAGACGCCTTTTGTAAGACAAAACCGTGAGACTAGGGGGGTCACAAGGGTGTGAACCGTGACAAGTAGACGAATCTGGGACGCCGTATGAGTGGATGCCCGGGTCCTGAAACCGCACAAGTCGAAGCTTAAGTCTCAACACGTGACACAAGCACTCGCAATTCTATATAGTTCAGATAGGGGTTAACATCATGAATCACAAGTTTTACCCAGGTGCCTCTTCTATTGTATTACCTATAAAGGGTTTGGTAGAATTGCAATGTATAAACTTGTAAAGCATATTCATATAGGGAAAAATGTTCTTCAAATTACTTGGTTAATCATGATTGTGTCCTGTGTACACAAAAAATGTATACATCCTGGAGGGTGAATGTGAATGTATACAAATTCAAAAAATTTTCTATTACCTGATGGTAAGGTACAATTGACACAGCAAGCAAATAAGAGAATGATCTATGAAAGCTTACAAACAATGATGAGTGTATGTTATGACTTCTATGCCACAATCTACACAATGCAGAATAAAAGCTACCGACAGAATGGATAGCAAAATGTCATGACTTATGAGCTCAATGGACTTACCCTTTAACCGTAATGATTATCAAGAAAGCACATTCATATCACTTTGTTTCCAGTGCGATATCCTTGACATCTAGCTCTACCAGGCTTTCTTTCCCAAATAGTGTAAATCCCACGGTTGCCTGAAAGAAAACATGCTTTCATTTCAAAAAGCCATTCTAACTTGATAGATAAATACACAAGCATACACAAAAAGCACATTTAGATTATTTAAGGCTATAAATTGATGTCCAGATTTTTTCAAACAGCAGACAAGCACATTAGCCAATGTATGACTTAGTAACTTTACTTGTTCACGCATTTGAATGTCATACCTTTCCAGTTTTGCGGTTCAATTTCTTGAGGCTGCCTACAAATTCTGCAAAAGTCCCAGACACAACTCGAACAATTGAACCTGGGACAAGTTGCTTGGAGTCCTTTGCCCCCTTTACTACAGTATTAGAACTCTTTCTAGATTGTTGTTTTGGCTCATAATCCAAAACAGAGGCTGTAACACCATTGGAATCTAAATTATATTCTATATTCAGCTTATCCGGAATGAGGGCTATTTCTCCTTGCTGTTTTTCCTCAAATGCTTGATCAGCGTTTTCTTGTTCTTCTTTGGCCTGTCTGAAGATTGCTTCCATGTCATCAACAGACACTGGCCTAGGTTTGTTTATTTGTCTTTTTCTGAAAACCATGTACAAACGCTTAATACTAACTGAAAAGCAGAGTAATCAATAAAATGCTAAGAATTTAGGGTTATTTTTGTAAAAAATGTTTATTAGAAATTCAGACCTCCAACCAAATGCCCGAGTTTTCTTTATTCAGGTCTTAGTCCACTGTCTTTATATATAGTTTAAATACCTTTGAAATCTTTACGTGCCTCTCAACAAGCCACATAAGAGTCATGAAACCAACGATTTCAATTAGATTGAGGTAATTTGAATTACAAAAACCATATGGTTAAACCACCTTTCTAAAATTTCTTCAGAAATCCTATATGTTTGTTTAAACTCAAACACAAGTACATAATGAGATTTTACCATCCTCATATTATGCAACAGTACGTAACAATCAATTTATCATTGTGAACAAATGGTTGTAGAGACTTATAGCAATTTTCAACAAGGACAAAAAGTAACACTCACGTATTTCCGACCTTGGAACCAAGAAAACCTCCAACTCCATCGCACTCTCTTATGAAGTCATGAATCTCTTTGTTCAGTACACATCTTAAGAAAACACACCCGGGAAATAAGGGTTTCGGTTTAATTGATATCGAACCATTTTTTAACCTCTTCTTCTCCTGAACAGCTGGAGTATACATCTGAAGACAAAAAAAAAAAGTAACCAACATATGTATGTCATACATATATCAATTTCTTAACCCTTACTACTTTAATATCTTGGTAAAACAATAATGCCTAAAATTTATTAGGAAATTCTTCATTTGTACATAAAAAGATGTTTAAAGGGGGACCTTGCTTTCGAAAATTGGATCCCAAGGCTCCTACTGCAAAGGGTAACAATGGCTAGAAAAGTATCCAAGCCTATAATATTGTATCTTAGCCTCTTAGCACCATTTAGCACAAACAAACGTTTAAGATGAATAATTAACGTTGTTCTCTCGATTTTGTTACAGTAAAATCCTCCAATGAATCCCATATATAAAATATAAATACTACAAACAAACAAAACAATGTATTTTGGGTTTTAGCAATTCAGAAATAAAATGGCAACGAACTAAAATCCATTTGTTTACCTTAAATTCGATGTCAGGGAAGTTCCTAGCGAGTGAACGAGCCATGACGTCGGCAGTCTCGAGACCTCTAACCCGGGAAACTCGAACCACCCACCATTGAGGACCCAAGTGAGCCAAGCTATCAAGATTAAGTTCCTCAGTCCAAGAAGCGTATCTCTTCTTGGGTTTTTTTAGGAGCTTTTCTTCAACTTCTTCTCTCCAACTATAACCTGATTTGCTCTCTCTTCTTCGGTTTCTTAGCTGCCTTCTCTCCCTCGCTGATAGCTGCTGCTGTTGAACTTGGGTGTCACTTGAATCAAGAGAGGCAGATATTGGTGGCAGTAGCGGGACGTGTTTGTTAGTTGGAATTTTGAGGGAAAGTGAGTGGAAAGATAGTGGAGAGAGATAGCCAGGACTCCATAGAAGAAGCCCCGGCTTCATTTTTTTGATGATTTCTACGAGCCAGAGATAAAATGGACGTCGGTCTTCTTTTGGATAGCGTTGGAGCAGACGTTGTTGTTATGGGCTGTTTTTATAGGCTTTGCCTTGGTCCGACTTGGCCCAATTCCTTTTATCCTTTTTATTTTTTTAGGACAAACTTTATTTTTTTTAAGTAATCTAATCCTATTTTAGATACAAAATATGAAATATCTTACACGACATCATATATCACTTTAGTTCAAAACCATAAATTCTTAAAATATTTATAATTTTTTATATGCAAGTATCGATCTTTATCATTTCACAGTTTAATAAGAAAGATTCCCATTGTATAATGGTATTATTTTATAATTAAATTGATAATGATATAGTCTAAAATATAATTGTAACGCTACAAAAATCTCTCATCACATTATTTTTATTATACTATAAAATCACGTTATTCTAACTTTACTCTCAAATGAATCCTTATTCCTTACCTATTAATATCATCTATAGTATGTAACATTTTTAAGAGGAGGGACTAATTATTTTTTAGAAGGAAGATATTTGTATTTTTTTTCTTTTTTTTTTGGTTTCTTTTTTAGGTTGACTTTTGTGGGATGAAGTCAAAAAGGGCTAACAACAAAATTGTCAAAATGTTTGTTTAGTAGAAGCCATTTGTTTTAATTTTAATTATTAATGATATTGAGTTGAAGTAAAAAACACTTTTATAAGTTCATTTTCTTGTACATCACTTTTATAAATGGGTGGTTGCCTTTAAGGATAACTGTTAATTTAGTGGTAAGTTTCTCAAAATACATCATGGTTCTCTTAGTATGAAGAAAAAAATAGACTCTCAAATGTAAACTAAATTACTTAATAGTATTATTTATTATTTATCATTAAAGGGGTACAAAGGAATGAAAATAAACCTTTGCACTACTATATGCATTCAAATGTTCATGATTAATCCATTAATCAATTTCTTAGATATATTGTCAATTATTTTAATAAATAATAGCAAAGACATATTGACACATTGTCTAAATTCTTATTATCGTCACAATACGTATTAACATAGTGTTAAACATCTTTTTTAAAGTTTTCAAAAGTAAATTTTAATAATTGAAATTAAAATTTTAATATTTTTTTAATAAATATTCAATCATGTTACTGTTGTCACAATGGCTTGACTTAGTTAATAAATTTATTCATTTAAATGTAAATATATTGGATTCGAACAAATTTTATAGTACCTATTAGGTCAAATTATGTAATAGATATCTATATTTTAGTTAAACGATGAAATTAGTTCTTTTGTTTTAATATGTTTAAATTGAATCCCTATACTTTATTTAATTATAGATTTTAATCAAATTGTTAATGATTCAAATTTTTTTCGTTAAAATTGATAATATGGCTTTTTGACTTTTTTCACTTGGCATTTTTTATTTATGTAGTTGTTGATTTTGCTGATGTGTAAAGTTTACGTGATAAAAAATGATGATATGGCAAAAATCTTTTAAAGGTTATCATTTTTTCACACCAACTTTTTTCAAAATTGTACAACTCATCCATGTATTTTAGTTAAATATTAAAATTAGTTATTCTATCTTAATATGTGTTCAAATTTTATCTTTATACATCAATTAATTATTGAATTTAATATTTGATCTAAAATAAGTAAAATAAAATTAAAATAAAAGACAAAAAAAAATTTAATACAAATAAGTTGAGTCGTAAACAAAGTCAAACTATGGATCAACATGAAAGATGCACCAAACCCATCTTTTCAAAGATATCATTTCAACTTGTTATAAAAATTAAAAAAAAACATTTTTTTATTTATTTTCTCCTCTCTTATCCTTGTTTTTCTCTTATTTCTCTTTACAAATCTCATTCAATGAACTCATATTTTAAGGAGATTTTTAGAAATCAATGATTAAAAAAATTCAACTATCATAGAAAAAATTTATCTAAAAAATCCAAAAACTATTAATACCCATAAATCAATCATCAACACCATCATTTTGTATCATCATCTAAAGCAAAACTGAGCATAATGCCTTAAAAATTCTAAACCTGAAACCTCTAAAAAAAAATTTTCAATAAAAAATTATTTCTAATTATTTTTGTTGGTTTTTTTTTGTTATATTAATTTGTCTACTGTTGATGAATTCTCAAAATTTTTCCAAATTAATCTTTCCAAAATTTTTTCATATTTTCTTTTTTTTTTCAAAGTTTGATTTCCTTTTTTTGACTTTCACTTACTAAATAATAAAAATAAATAAATAAAATACTTTTGGGCTTAAAATCCAATTTCACAATTAAACCCAATTTATCCAAAAACAATTTTAGAACCCAATGTTGAGATGAAATTTGAAACCCATTTAATATTGAAAAAAAATTTTCAAAAAATATAAAATGTTTACAATTGCTTTAATTGTTGATTGTGTATTTGAGTTTGTTAATTAATTATGGTTTTTTTTATCTAACTTTTACATTTTTGTCATTTTACAAGTTTTTTTTATCTATTTTTTTATTTTTATATTTCAAAATTATTAAAAATAAAATTTAACAAAAATGAAAAATCAAAATAATAAATAAAAGATAAAGAAAATATATAATTTAGTTTATGTGGGGCTTATAATCTAAGTTGAAATTAACCTAATTTATCAAATTAATACCAATTAATAATTAAATATCCAAAAAATTTTTATCTAAATATAAAAAAAATTGTCATTGCTCAAATTAATAATTTATGTTTTTATATGTTAATTTAGGTTAAATCTTAAAATTGATAATTAATTAATATATAAAAATCAAATTTTAACACACATTAAGATAGAATGATTAATTCCACCATTTAACGAAAGTATAAAGACGAACTATATAATTTAAGAAAAGTTGATGTGCAAAAATAATATTTGTTAAAAAATTTTGCCATGTTATCATCTTTGATCACACAGAGTTTACATGTCTACAAAATCAATGGCCATGTAAGCAAAAATGCCACATCATCAATTTTAACAAAAAATTTGAACAATAATTTCACTAAACTTGACCATTAAATGAAATATAAGGATCTAATTTGAGCATATTAAAATAAAGGAACTAATTCCACAATTTAATTAAAGTACATATATTTATTGTATAATTTGACCTAACTATTATAATAAGTAGAGTAAATAGCATATGTAGTCCTTAAATTTGGATCAAATTTTATTTTGGTCCTTAAATTTTAAAAAATTCTAATCGAGTTCTCAATTGCCCAAACTTGTACCAACGTAGTCCTTCTGTTTATTGGATTGTCTAAATTAATAGAAAATCTCATATGGCATTAAAAGTAACATTTAAAAATTTAAATACATGAAATTTTAAAGTTGACTTAAATATATGTAATTAAAAAAATATGAAATAAAAAAAACCCTAAATGAATACTTTGTCATAACTTGATTTTATTTTATTTTCCTAATCTCTTTTCTTTTCCTTCTTCTTGGTCATTTTTTCATCCAACAACCAAGAGATAGCCAACCACTTGGAATGATAGCATATGGCTTTCCTATTACTTTCATTGAAAGCTGGAGTTCAATAGCAGCTCTACCTTCACCTTATGAAATGCAAGAGATCAGATTCGACATTGTTAAGCCTAATCCAACTCTTATTCAATCAAGATTCTGGCAACATCTCTCATTCATCTTCTTCTTTGTTGCCTCTAAAATTAAGAAAAAGAAAGCAAGAGGAAATTTAGAGAAAAGAAATTGATGAAATCATTTTCATTTATTTTAGATTTGGGTTATGATTTTAATGGCATTGGTTAACATTCAATATGGTAAAGGTAGCTTTTTAGTTCTTCTTTTGTGGTGTCTTGTGTTGGAATTTTATGGGCTCTTCTTATTACCATAAAAATAGAATGGCTTGCACTTTTGCTATATATGATTATAGAAAATCTAGGCAATTTTTCTTTTTTTTTTCTATTAAAAAAATGAATTGTGAAGAATTTGAGGTTATCTTGATTTATATTCTTTTTATTAGTAAATGTATACATGAGCAATGTTTTAATACAAATTTGTGATAATTTTTTTCATAAATTAACACATGTGTTGAGTTAGTTTACATGTATTCAACTAATTAGTGAGAAACAAATCTTTGTTGAATTAGTTTAATATTTTATTTTTAATTGTGTTATGTTTTGATTTAGTATATTTTATGCTTTTAATTTCATGATTTTTAATTACATAACTTTAAAATTTCATGTATTGAAAATTTTAAAGGTTACGTGTCATATCAAGTGAAAATTTTTATTAATTTAGATGATTTAACGAACAGAAAAATTACATTAGTACACATTTAGATGATTAAAGATTTAATTAAAATTTTTTAAAATTTAAAAGCAAAAATAAAATTTGATTCAAAGTTTAAGGGTCAAAGATGGTATTTATTCTAATGAGTATTAAATATGATGTTAGGTGTCACGTAAAAAACAAGATTTGCTATTCTACTAAAATTCGTCGACCAAAGTAACCGCGCAAAGTTATAAAAAAAAAAAAAAAAGGAAAGACCTCCCCCCATGGTCCCATTTTCCCCCAAAAAATTTCAAACTCTCCCGCGTTTTAATTTCCCCTAAAAGAAGACCCCCCCTCAACCATGGCGCCATCTCCCACTTTTCCTCTCTTAACCCAAATCTATCTTTAACCCAATCTGGAATTCCCTCGCCATTTCTTCTTCTTCTTCTTCTTCATCTCTCTTGCTTTTCATTTCTAAAGAAAAAAATGGGAAAGCAAAGCAGATCTAAGAAACCGGAGAATCTAGGCAAAGGTAAAGTCACTCCGGTCCAAGTCGCATTCATCGTCGACCGTTACCTTTTCGATAACAACTACTCCGAAACTCGTTCCATTTTCAGAACCGAAGCTTCTTCTCTCATCTCCAAATCTCCTGTTCGAGAGGTAGATAGAAACCCAATTCCTTATATTTCACATCGTTATGTTTTTTTTTTTTTTATAAAATTATTGTTATTATTTTTTGGATAGGCGCCGAAGAGTTTGTTAAGTTTGGGGGCAATGTTAGACGAGTACGTTTGTTTGAAAGAGCAAAAGGTGATAGTAGAGCAGGAAAAGGCTCGTTTGGAGCAAGAAAAATGCAGGGTTCAGTCTCTTTTGCAGGGAATGCAAACTGTAATGAACGCTTACAACGCAAGTGCCATTGCACCCGTGCCTATGATCTCTCATGCTAATGCAACTAAGTCGGTAGGCCAGGTTCCTCAGCCAGATCCATGTTCTAGGTCTCCTCCGGGTACAAATCTTGAGCTCTGGGTGGTTATTTACTTGCTTTAGAATTAGTCATATTTTGTTAACTGTTACATTAGGCTTTTTAGGTGATATTTGAACATGTTAAACAAATGAAGATTGAAATGTTATCCGATGTAAATGTACATAGATTTAACTCAAAATTATAGTTCAATTTTGATGTATGTAGAATGAGGATTATAGTAGTATATTTTGAATGGGTTGTAGCTTGGGTAAATGGATTGTTTGGGGGTTAATAGAAATTTGTTTTAAAAAATTGATGCCATTAGGCTTTAGAGTACTCTGGGAGATGTCTAATTTATTGTGTTTCTATTTTACAATTAGTTCATGATCATAATTTTAAACCCTGGTATATATTCAAAAGTTATTTTTATATGATTTTTTAATTCATGAGTAAGGTTGATATGCATACTTCTTGTGTCCTCTTTGCTAAGCAATTTTTATATTTTGCTTGGTAATCATGCTTTAGGCCCTCCTGTGTGTAGCACACCAACTGTTATTCCATTATCCGTTCCTTCTAATTACATAA
The DNA here is from genome assembly GCF_047325235.1 of Durio zibethinus. NCBI lineage: Eukaryota > Viridiplantae > Streptophyta > Magnoliopsida > Malvales > Malvaceae > Durio > Durio zibethinus. Next base: position 8,420,131 of record NC_143162.1, on the reverse strand, counting down.
TGGAGCGTGATAATTACTCTTCGCCAGTTACAAGTCAGCCATTAACAAGAAATAAGAGGAGTTCGGAGATTGTCACTGAAGCCCCAACAGCTGCAAAGAAAACTCGTAGCAAATTGACTTCTAGGATGTTAACATCCCAAGGTAGAGTTTCTTCATTCTTATGCACATCATTTCATACCGTGACACATCATCCCTGACATATTGGTTACAGGAACAAAAAAGTTTCCAGAATCTGACAATGGAATGGATAGCCAAGTAGCTGGTCAGCTAATTTCTGTAAATCAATCATCATCCCCCAATTGCACAGCCAATGAATCAACAATGCACGTATCAGGTGTTGCCAAGTGTTTGTTCAATCAGCCACAGCTGTCCCCTCCAACCAATTCATCAGGTCCTAAGACACCTCCACAAGCAGTTTCCCCTCAGAGTGATAAATCAAAGACTCCATTGGATGTTTCTTCAACTGCTAATTGCAGTCACAATAGTACTCCTCAAGAGATCACTCCTACCAACTGTACTATAATTTCAACTGAGAGGGTTACAGTTAGTCCTTTAAAACAAATGACATGTTACACCATTGAGAGGAACCATTGCATTTCTTCTTGTTCACCAGTTAAGGCATGCTTAAAGAGGCTTGGGAAGAGGGATCATGTAAAAAGCAGGCTGGACTTTGATGGTTCTGATGCAACAGTGAATGCGGACAAGCCAATAACAAATGACACTTCAACATCTGAATCTGAAATGGATGCGGATCTCTTTGACCTAGATTTGCCTAATTTAGATGCTTTTGGAGCAAATTTCTCCTTTTCTGAACTGTTGGTGGATCTTGATCTTGGATGTGAAGGAATTGGCTACACCTGTCAACCAACATTGGGTACTGCAGATGCTCTTTCAGGGTATTGCTACTTCAATCTTATTGAATATTTTGACCAATAATTTCTCCACTTGTTTCTTTGTTACATTTATTGTTCTCTGATGTTGATACATGCATGCTGCAAGGTCATCTCATGAATCAGGGGATGGCAATCTGGGGGCTAATCGAGTCATGTCAGAGTTTTCATCTACTGTCACAGAACTGCTTTCAGAGAAAGACATTAATGCACAAGGTGGTAAAGCTCATTGCTGTCTAATCTGATTGCATCCATACTGATATTTGTGTACTTACTTTGCATGTGCTATGCTTGCAGGATCCGACACCGTGACTTCAGTGAAGTCTATAACAAAATGCATAAAAATATTAAGCCCTGGTAAAACACTATATCCTTCCTGTCTTCTTCATTTTGAAATTTATTTTTTTGGCTTTGCTCATGTTTCCTTTTTCCTGAATTTTAAGCAAAAGGTCGAAGGAGTTCTTTGGAGCAACAAAATAGTTCTGCTACGAACTGAGTGGTTTTACCGTCAAGATGACTAGTTGGCTGACATGCACCGGTACAGCACTCGCTGCAAGCAATGCTTAACAACACTATTGTTATAGTCAATAATTTCGAAAATCTTTTTGCGTTTTAACGTGCCACTAAACTAATTTCTCTGTAAGGATCAAGTTATGCTTGAGATGACCTGCCATTGATTTGACATGCCCATGTGACTTTTGTTTAAAGTCTGGGCAACATTCTGTATCTTTTGATAAATCATGTAGATTGTGTAATCAGGGCTGCTGTTAGCAGTTTGATTGTGTAATCATGTAATTCTTTAATTGAATATCTTATTGCTTGCAAACCATCTTTATATGCTTGAAATATGCTCATAACAAGGAACAGAGTTGAAACTCATATTTTGGGGCTCAAGCCAGGTACTTCTGTAATTTCTTAACTTCACCTGGGCTTCCAATGAAAATTGGTGTACGCTGGTGTACCTGCCAATATAACATGCTAAAACCATTAAGGTTCACCGTTTGAGTTGTATTGTCTTTTGTTTGCTTGTTTAGAGCAAGGGCATATTCATGTTTAAATTGAAGCACTTGAAACATAAATTTGATATAGATCTTGGTTAAGCTATTACCTTCTCGGGTTTGATGTCAAGAATTCTTTGGACATCATCTGTTGCAATGCCACCAGCTTGTTCTACTAAAGAGCTCATTGGTGCGCACTGCTAGAGTAGCCTTGGATTTCCATTTTTGCTGTTCTTGTTCTTAGGGTTGCCATAGATACCTCCACGAAGTAGCATTGGATGGATTTCACCAACAAGGCAACCTATGTAGCGACCTGAATAGGGTTTGCCATTGGCTCCTGGTTGCCTAAGGTGGTCAAGATATTTCTTCAGTTTGTCATCCTAGATGTCATAATTTCCTTCATTAAAAGAGTAAAATTTACCCGACTCTGGTATTTTGATTTTCTCAGTGTTAACACAAATTCACCGTAAGTGGGATTTAGGTTGAATGCAAACACCTCCTTGCCTATGGAGATGGTGAAGACTACAGAGCTTGAATATAGACAATAGCCAGCAACCAATAAATTGCACCCTGGCTGGCAACGTTGATGATGCACTTTTCTCTTGCTTGATCAAGCTGTATGGAAAAAAGGGTTGAAACATTTAGGTAGATGATTAAAACGGTCGATTCTTTAAATAATATGAATGTATGATGCATCTGCAGCTGCAGGTTAAAACTGGACGTAATTTATGCATGGTAAGGGGACTGAGCTTTTTGAAAATAATTTATGTTCTTGGCTTAGATTAGACATTGCAGATGAAAGCATTACCGCAGAGGTGTCGTCGATATCAATAAGGCACTGCTCGTCAGGGCCATATATGCCAAAGATGGATCCAGTTGTCAATGCAGTGTCAATATTGGCGGATCCATCAATAGAATCAAAGACAACAATGTAGTTTCCAGAATAAGTTTCCTCAACAGCTACAGGTACATCTTCTTCTTCTGATGCTGTAATCGCTGTTCGCCCACTTGATCTTAGGCAGTTGCAGAACAACTACACTTATATTATATACCTTGAATTAGTGCATAAAAAAAAATGCCGTGGTGTTTTGTCTCAAGTTACTAAACAATGAACTCATTCGAGACAAAGTAATGATAAAACTTGAAACTAACCTCATTGGATATAACGTCCAGCTTCTTCTGATCTTCACCTTGGATATTGATAGTACCCTGGCTACCGGTGAGATTGATAATGCTTGATCTTTGGAGCGGTTAAGCTTTCTGTTTGCAAGCCAGGGAAATGCTTGACAGAACAACCGTGAGCTCGGCATCAATATTGCCTGCTAGTTCTTGCTTCAAGAGCCAAGAGGTTAAATTCTCAATTGCAAACTGGCTCTTCCTGCCCTTCTTGCTTTGGACTTCTGTCTGTGTTGCTGGCAGGGGAAGTTCCACCGCTTTACATTGAACACCGGTGGAAATTCTGTGATTGTGACGAGAAAGAGGAGAGATGGAGCAATGAGATTTTGAGAAGAGGAGGTTCCAAGACGATGTTGAAATTGCTTGAACCATTTTTTCTTTTCTTTTCCTTTTGTGCTTCAATTGGCAACTTCTTTGCTTATCTTCCTGTTCCTGACAAAATATGTGATCGTGATTAAGCCTTCAACCAATCCAAATCGAAGGTGCCAGCCAACATATAGCCCGGCAGGACCCACTTAAGTCCAAGTTTCTCATTTTTTCTTGTCCTTGGTTATCCTTGTTAGGTTTGAGTTAATAAATTTGTGTACTTAATTTTTTTTGTTTACTCATAAATAATACTGTTGTGCTTTTAATTGTAACTAGGATGCTTCCGGCACTTCTTTGCGGGATTTTTTTTTATATATTTATGAATATTTATTTTTTATTTTAATATAAGTAAATCAAATAATAAAAATACATTTTATAAATAAATATATTTGTAATAATTTATTTTAATGATTATTTTTAATTTATTTATAATTATAACATATTTCAGAATTACATACTTAATAAAAAAATATATATTATTTTTATAATAAAAATATATAGTACTTTTATAATAAAATTATATACTATAACTAAATATTTAACTAAATAATAAAAATATATTTTATAATTACAGGTTTAATCTAACATATTATTTTTTTTAAAAAAATTGAAGATCAAATTATATTTGAGGTCCTTACACTTTGTAAAAATTTGAAATTTACTCATTGTACTATAATTCGTATAAATTTAATCTCTGTATTATTTTGATTTGATAATTCTAATCCAATTATTAACTCTGCTAATTTTTTACTGTTAAAAATGTTGATGTGATCATTAACTTGATGATGTGGTCGTTAATTTTATTGATGTGATATTGACTTACTGCATGTCAATTTGGATAAATAAAATCATTTGTTAAATTATATAAATAGTTCTTGTATTCACTTAAAATTTCAAATTTAATTCATGTACTTATACGATATTTAAAATTTATTCCCTATACTCACACGAAATTTAAAATTTAAATTTTTTAATATAAAATATTTTTAAATTTTTAAATTTTTTAAAAAATTTTAAAAAATATTTTAGCCCCTCTAATATAAAAAATATATTATTTTTATTATTATAATGTTTAGGTCGAAAACCTATCCATTAGATAAAAAAAACTATGGAATCATTGCCAATATTTTTTTATCCAAGTGTAATTGGCTACTTATATAAATATATTATTTTTAAGGTTGCCCAAAGTGTAAACTAAGGGTTTCTAAAAAAAATAAGTTTTAATGTACATCGACAGAGTTAAGATTCAGGAGTTGATTATATACAAAGAATGTATCCATTATGCTCAAAATTAGTATCACATTAATTATATGTTATCTTACCTAAATCGTAATTAAAAATGATTTTTATTATGTAGATTAATCAATTTCAATCTTTTTATTTATTTACACAACATGGTCATACAAAGAATCTATAAAAAATATCATGCCATCATGCAATCATGTAATAATTAAACAATCGTGCCAACATAAAATCATGCAAATATTAAATATCACGTAAATATATAATCATGTAAATAAATATAATCATACAAATAATAAATATCATGTAAAAAAATATCATGCAATAATCATGCCAAAAAAATCATGCAATTATATAAAATAAATCACACAAATAAATATATTTATAATCATGTAAATATATTGATAAATCATACAAATAAATATATTCATAATCATGCAATAATAAATATAATCATGCAAATAATGTATATTATCATGCAGTAATAAATTAATTATGCAAATAATATATATAATCATGTAATAATAAATAATCATGCAAATCTATAAATTATAATTACTCATGCAACATAAAAAAATCTAGCGATAAAAATCATGCGATAAATAAATATTCATATCAAAGTTTTTTTCTTTTTCTTTTCCTCATGTCTTTAATTCAATTAATAATTAAAATTAATAAAAAATAAAATAAAAAATAAAAATAAAAAGAAAAAAAAAACTTACGCTTGGGTCAGATCTTAGGTAGGTTTACGGGTGAATCTTTTCAGGTCTACATGTGGGTCAAATCTTTGCAAAAACAGCATCGTTTAGGCTTGGGTATAAAAGCCCAAATCCAAATTTTTTCTTAGACTTCAACCTCTGTTTTTGACTTCTCTCTAAACAGTTCAAATAGAAAATTTAATCGACCATGCAAATTTCAGAATTCGACATTGACAATTCAAACGACATCAAAAAATTTAAGCAATTCTTAGAAACCACCAAAATTTTCAAAATCTGACCATTTTAATCCCTTCGGTCACCATGATCTTCATTGGAAAATTTAAACTTTTAACAAAGAATTTATCCTAATCCCAAAAATTCTCAAAATTCAACCAAAAAATTCAAAAAAAAAAATTGAAACTCCAAAAATTCAGACAAAAAACCAAAAAAAAGCAAAAAAAAAAAAATCCCAAAAACACCAAGAGCTTTAGAAATAAAAAATCCAATTCCAAACTAACCTAGAACCTAAACCAAATTTTCGATAGAATTGCAAAAAACCTAGACACAAACCAAAAACCTAGAAATTAAATCAAAGAACCCAATAACTTTAAAAAATTTTTCATATAAACCTAAACCCAGAAAAATTCTCAAAACCTAAAAACTAAACACCAAAAATTAAAGACAAAACCTTAAAAAATTTCAGATTGCTGATTGCTTAGGTTTAGTTTTTTTCTTATGTGCTTGCTTGCATTGCTTGTTTATTAGATCAAGGCTCTTTTTAGAGGGATTTAATCCCTTTGGCTTTAGAAATTTTGAAATCCACTAAATCTAGGAAAAATTTCCTAAGATTTGATTTTGTGTAGTATTTTTTTTATTGAATTAGGGATCAAGTTTTTCAAAAATATTTCAATTATTAAGTTCAAACTGAATCCAAGGCTTTTAAAAATCTCACATTTTTTTCTTTCATGATTTTTTTATTTTTTTGTTTAATTTTTTTTTAACTTTGACCTAAAAATAAAATTAAACCAAAAATAAAACAAAAATCAAAATTAAAATTAAAATTAAAATTAAAATTAAAATTAAAATTAACCAAATCCAAAATTAAATTAAAACCCCAATTTGGGCTTTTAATCCTTAGGTCAAAAAATGTTTGAATTAGGGTCCAATTGCAATCAAAGCCCATTTTAATCTTAAAAAATTTATTGGATAAAATGGGGTGTTTATAGTTACTCCTTTTTGTGCATTTTCTGTAAAACATGAATTGTACAAAGATAAAAAAGATATCTATTTTGTTCGGGTCTAGAAAAATCACAAAAAGGTAGCAAATGCTTCTCTTCAACAAAGGTTTGAAAAATTTAAAAAGCAAAGTACCCTTCCATTGAGACTTCGACTTGACAAAATAAAGTATTATTCCACCGAGACTTCAACTTTTGAAAAAAAAGTGTTGCTCCATCAAGGCTTTGACTTTTGAAAGATAAAGTACTCTTTCACTAAGGCTTCAACTTTTGAAAAACAAAGGATTTCTCTACCGAGGCTTTGGCTTTTGAAAAATAAAGTGGATATATGAGATTTTCAAGATCCTTGAGGTCTTATAGATCATTATTACCTTTGAAAAATCTCTTTTTTAATAGAGGCATTAATACTTTAAAAATTCTTACCTTAAAGTAATTTTTTTTATTTCAATTGGATCATCATGGATGTTTTTTCTCAAAATCATCTCAACATTTGCTTTCTGTAAACATATGTAATGAATGCATGCAGCATATTAAAAAATTTTCCAAAATTCTAATTTCAATTTCAAAATTCAAATTTTGATTATTCCTGTTCTTCAATCATGCACAATGAATGCAATGAATGATGACGAAGGCAATGTTCTTAATGGATGCAGTGAATGCAATGCATGAAATACAATGAACGTAATGCATGAAATGCAAAAGTAAATGTCATGTATCTTTAATTTTAGTAAATGGTTCTCAAGACTCTTCTTTATGTTTTCTCTTTTTTTTAGCTCCTCATTATGTTCCTTTGTTAACTTTTTTAAAAACTGGCCAACAAATGTACCAGCTGATTTTCTTTCACCAATTTCATCATTTGATCTCAACTTTTAGAATATTTCTTTTCTTTCATTTATGATCCACAATGATCAACATCCTTTTAAACTTTTTTCATTATTCTCATTGCATTTTTGATATGCCCTAGTCATTTTCAACTTTTTTGAAATAATGCAAGGATTTTTCATATCAGTCATTTGTTCATTCATTATTATTCCCATTTGATGGCAAATGTAATCCATTACATTTCCTTAAGGAATAAATGGTGAAGAATAAGGAAAAAAATATTCAATATAAAAACAAGTTTGGGAAAGAATAAATAAGCCAAGAAACCATTTTAAAGAAAATCATCAAGAGAAATGCTGGGAAATGTTCACAACATATAAGATAATGAATATTCGACAATTCTAGATAGATCAATTCTAAATTATTTTTTAAAAACTTATTTCATTGATATCCTTAACCTTTAAGCTTGTCAATATATGCATTATCCATATCTCATTGGATCTTCATTAAAGTTGTTTTCCTAAGTTTTCATTTTTACTTAAACCACTTTTTTAGGTTTTCACTTTAAGTTTTCATTTTTTCTTCTTTTAATTTTTTTTAATTTTTTTAATTTTTTCTCTTTTCTCTTTTTAATTTTTAATTCTTTTTTTCTCTCTTTTTTTTTCACATCTTTTCTCATTTTTTTCATTTCATTTCCTTTCCCCTTAATTCATCAGTAACATTTCAATCAAAATCTCAAATAATCTTATGTTTATCTTAGTTCAATTCATGATTTTCCAATTTGACTATTTCTATTTGATTAAAATAGACTTTTAAAAGATATAATTTAGGCTAAGGTGAGGGGTTATGAAAAAAATGAATAATATAGACCAAAAATGTGTTTGAAGGGTTATAAACTAAATGATCATTTTTCATCATATGAAGCACTTTGACTTTTAGTTATATTTTTCATCTTTTCTCTATTTTTTTTCTTTTATTTTTCTTTCTTTTCTTCATGTTTTTTCTTTCATTTTTGGTTTTGTATTTTTCATCATTTTTCAAGATAGATCCAAGCACAAAAGAGTTTTACCCTTAAAGTCATTAAAGACCTTCACTTTTTTTTTTGTGAACAATTTTTTCAAAATTATGCTTATTTTTGTGGAGGGTGATCCTTTATTAGGATTTCTTCCAAATAAGATTTCAATAGGCTCAAATGAGGTAGTAAATGGATAATTTTACTTATTGTGTGAAAGATAAAAGAAAAATGGTCATTTCTAATTTCAAACATGAATACTCTTAATGAAAAATATTTATTGACTAAGAGCAAACTTGTGAATGAATCATCATAAAGTCATATACTAAATTACTTTCATCTTTTAATGAGTGAAACCCCATGTCATTTTTGATTCATTTCATGAAATTTGTCCTATTTTATTTCAATAATCCCAACAAATTAAGAGTTTCAACTTATTAATTTTATCAAAATGAATGATGCTTTCAAAATTGAACCATGAAATGTTATTATGATTGTTCGGACATTCATTATTAGAACATGAGAATATGTAAAATATGAAAGGCATATATAAAGGCAATGAAAAAAAATGTAATAAAAATACATTTGTCATTTTATTAAAATAATGAAAGATAAATAAAAAACTAACATAAAAGACTCTCAAATATTCATAAAGACTTGCATTATCTCTTAAAGTTTTTAAGGTGATAGGCATTCATAAAGACTTCCCCAAAATTATGCCTTTGTGTGGTCAATGTTCAACCCATTTAGCTTATCGAAACTCACCACGACTGTGTTAATCAAACTTTGCACCTTATGTTTGAAAATAGGACAACTTTTTATAGAATGGCTTACATTCCCATTATGATAATTACATATGGTATTGGCATCATACCATTTAGGATAGAGTGGCTTTAAAGGCTCCAACTGAATAGGTGTTATTAGGTGATTTTTAACAAGCTTCGAGAATACCTTAGTATAGGACATGGGGAGAGGATCGATATAAGCTTTTATAAATTTTCATTATTTCATAAGCTTCATGGTCAATGTGCCATTATTGATTTGGGTCTTTGATTTTTTTTTAGTTGCTTACACCTTTTAGTTGAGTTTTTAGTTGCCCTCATATGATAATCACATCTACCATTTGGATCACAGCTCATTACTGATGGATTTGGAGTTGTTTTCAAAGGCTCAATGGTGAAAAACTGGTGTTTTATTAGTAAGGGCAAAAGGTCAAAAATTAGAATTGAAATTCTCTTTTGATTATTTCTTGATTTTTTTATTGCTCAAAGGTTGGTCAGCAATTTGAGTGGCAGTTGTTTGAGGATAGGGATTTACATGAAAGCCTAACTATTGCAGAAGTCGATAAAGATAAGGATTTTGGGAGAGGTTGTTTATAGAAAGGTAAAAAGGTAGGTACATCAGATAAGGCTGATATGGGATGAAGCCTCTAATAAGTGGTATTTGATGTTGGGTCCTTTGAGATGTTTGTGTTGAATGTGGGCCAAAACTAAGAGGACATAATGGCTTAGTTTTATTTTGGAACACCATATTTTTCATCACTGTTTTTTCCTTGTTCATGTTTTTCAATAGCTTAGTAATAGTCTCTAGCTACCCCTTTCATTCTTCTTATGCCTTTTTAAGCTTTTTCAAGCGAAGATTATTTTTTGTCTTCCATAATCCTTACTTGATATCTAGTGTTGTAGCACTTTAGATTGTTTGAAGATTGGGCTATCATTAAATCTTGATTTACTATAATTAAGGTGCCTATTTAGACATGTTCATGAAACCCTCTTATCTTTTGCATGAATGATTACATGTATGCATGAATGCCATAAATATGATTTAATATTGTAAATGCATGCATATATAGTAAAAGAAAAAAGTTAGTAAACATAATATATACAAGGAACACTATAAAAGGTTAATATGCACATAATATATATAAGGAATAATTTATAAATTTACCAATAGAATAATAAATATCCCATCATATGTTCTATATATTTAGGGTTTTCTAGCAAATAGAAGGGTAGGGCTCTAACTTAGGTTCATATCTTTAGGGTTTATTTACATTTGGGTTCAAAGGTCTAACACATTAAAAGTTTCTAAATTATTTCTTACATCATTATCCATTATAGACTAGTAAGGTACTGAAATCCATGCCCGCCATTGTAAGTTTAAATGAAAAAAGTTCAATTTGAGTAGAAGTTTTCACTAGATCACATAGAGATTATAATCTCACAAGAGTGTAGGTACTTACTCTCTCTTAAAAAAGGTTAAAGCTCGGGTCCAGAGTTTATGCATGAATACATGAGTGGTGTGCGTAAAAGGACATGCCAAATAATCAAATAAATTGGTGCACATAAAATTAAAATTTGCAAAACAAAAAATAAAAAATCATAAACTAGGTTAGTCCACATGAAATTCATAAACAATTACATAATAAAAACTATTAAAGCAAAATTTAAGATAACACATAACTAACTAATGGCTTGACTCTCTAATGTCCTAAGTGGAGTTGCCAAATTGTCAAAAATATTTAGGTTTAAGAACTTACCTATTAGACACAAAAACTATGAAGTGGTTACAAATTTTTTTTATCTAGGTGTGATTGACCACTTATGCGAATCTATTCTTTTTAGGTTGCCTGAAATGTAAACTACAAGTTTAAAAAAAAAAGTTATGGTCTACATTAATAACACTAAGATTCAAGAGTCGGTTACATGTAGAGAAGATATTAGCACCTTATTCGCCCAAAATTGTTGTCATATTAATTATATGTTATTTTACCTAAGCCTTAATCAAATCTTATGCAAATCAATCAATTTTAATCCTTTTATTACACAACATGGTCATATAAAGAATCTATAAAAAATATCATGCCATCATGCCATCATGCAATAAGTAAATAATCATGCCAATTTATAATTATGCAAATATTAAATATCATGTAAATATATAATCATGCAAAAAAATATCATGCAATAATTATGCAAAAAAATGCAATTATATAAAATAAATCACACAAATAAATACATTAATATTCATGCAATAACATATAATCATGTGATAATAAATATAATCATGCAAATAATATATATAATATATAAAAATTAATTATGCAAATAATATATATAATCATGCAAATATATATTATAATTACTTACGTAACATAAAAAAAATCAAGCAATAAAAATCATGTGATTAACAAATATTCATATCAAAGTTTTTTTTTTTTTTCATTTTCTTTTCCTCATCTCTTTTAATTCAATCAATAATTAAAAAGAATAAAAAACATAATAAAAAAGGAAAAAGAAACAAATAAAAAAACAAAAATAAAACCAAGAATAGAAAATAAAAAGAAAAAGAAAACTTACGCTTGGATAGGATTCTAGGCGGGTTGATGCATGAATCTTCTCAAGTCTACATAAGGGTTAGAGCTTTTCAAAATAACGTCATTTAAGCTTGGATATAAAAGCCCAAATCTAGGCTTTTTCTCAGACTTCAACCTCTGTTTCTCTTTCTAACTTGGGTTTACTCTGACTTCTCTCTAAACGGCTCAAACGAAAAATCCAATTGACTAACCAAATTCCAGAATCTAATGTCAAAAAATTCAAATAAGGCTAGAAAATTCAAGTAATTCCCAGGAACCACCAAAATTTCCAAAATTCGGCCACCGTGACCTTCTTTGAAAAATTCAAAACTTCAATGAAAAATTCATCATAAACATAGAAATTCCTAGAATTCAACCAAAAAATTTTAAAAAATTTCCAAAACTCCAAAAATCCAAAGCAAAAACCAAAAAAATGAAAACACAAATTTCTAGAAACATTAAGAGTTTCATAAATAAAAAACTTAAATCCGAACCTAAACCAAATTTCCAATAAAATCCTAAAAAACCTAAACACAAACCTAGAAATTAAATCCAAGAACCCAAAAACTTTATAAAAATTTCAGATTAACCCAAACCCAAAAAAATTCTCAAAACTTAAGAACCAAACACCAAAAATTAAAGACAAAAGCTTAGAAAATTTTAGATTGTTGATTGTTTGCATTTAATTGGTTCTTGTGTGTCAAATTGTATTGCTTGTTTCTCATATCAATACTCGTTTTATAGGGATTCAATCCCTTTAGCTTCAGAAGTTTTGAAATCCATCGAATGTAGGAAAATTTTCCTAAGATTTGATTTTGTGTAAGCTTTCCTTTTCTTTTTCATTGAATTTGGGATCAAGTGTTCCAAAAATACTTCAATCATTAAGTTTAAACCAAATCTAAGGCTTTAAAAAGTCTCACTTTTTTTTTCTTTCACGGTTTTCTAATTCTTTTTTCTTTTTTTTTTGTGTAAAATTTTGTAACTTTTTTTGCTTTGACCTAAAAGTAAAATTAAACAAAAAATAAAATCAAAATTAAAATTAAAATTAAAATCAAAATCAAAATTAAAATAAAAATTAACATTAAATTCAAAATTAAAATTAAAATTAAAATTAAACTTAAACTTAAACTAAAATTAAAGTTAAAATTAACCAAGTCTAAAATTTAATGAAAACCTAAAATTATTTCAAGCTTTTAATCCTAAGGCCCAAAAAATTTTGAATTAGGGTCTAATTTACGATCAAAGCCCATATCGATCCACGAAAATTTTTTTGAATAAAATAAGGTGTCTATATTTATTATATATAATTAATTATTAATAATATTATTATCATTTATATTAATCAATTATTATATTAATAATTTAAATTAACATATCAATTAATATTATTTTAATTAGTTTAAATATATCATATAACAAAATTTATAATGAACCACAGAATTTAATAGAGTTACACTAATAATGAACTCGAAATAGAGCATAAATGGAATGATCATTCCATCTAACCAAACAAAATAAGAGATTTAAACTTAAATTCTTACATGGTACAAGATTCAAACAAAAAATGGATTGATTTATTTGATAAATTGAAGCGTCAATATCATATATCATAATTAGGATTTTTAATTTTTTTTGGATCTTCACAAAAAGAACTTATCTGAATAATTATTCTAAATTAACTAATAAGATTAATTCTAAAATCAATACACATTGAATTTAGTAAATTACTTTAATGTATTTAGAATCTTGAACCTAGATTTGAGTATAAAAAATTATTCAAATAGGGTTGAATTTAAAGGAATAGAAATCTTGTTGATGCATAATTTTACCCTTATGTGATGGAATTATAATTCTAATTTATTTAATAAATTAATAAAAAATAATGATTTTATTAAAATTAGATAGTGACATATTTGCATCATATATTGACAAATTTGCAATAGATTTGTGTAAGATTTTTTTCCTATAGCCACAGTATACTACAATTATAACAAAAAAGTGTGACAAAATTAGTAATAGATTTTATATTTTATGATGGAATGTAACTAGAAATAGTGATGGAATTAGTAAAAGCATTTTATATAGGTGACAAAAAATTATGATAGATTTAGTGACAATATATGAAAGTTGTAATAGAATATTGTGATAGATTTTTCAATATTGTGATAAAATATTATGATAAAATATTATTAAAAATTTAAAAATTTAATATTTTTAAAAAATAGAAAATTTTTAAAAAATTCAAAATATTTGTTATATTAGAAATACTAAATTTCAAATTTCGTGCAAGTTTAAGAACCAAATTTCAAATTTTGCATGAGTATAAGGATTATTTGCATAATTTAACAATTAATTTCATTCATTTCAATTACCACGTCAATAAACCAATGCCGTATCAGTAAAGTTAATGTCATGTCAGCAAAGTCAATGCCCACGTCATCAAGTTAATAGTCACATAAGCATTTTTAATAGTAAAAAATTGATGGATTTAGAGATTGAACTAAAATTATTAAATCAAATTAATATGAGGACTAAATTTGTATAAGTTATAATATAGAGACTAAATTCTAAATTTCTACAAAGTATAAGGACTTTTGATAAATTTGACCAAAAAAAATTGAAATAGGCATACATTTGAATATTTACAATGCTATATTAACTAATCGACTAATGAAAAAAATTAAAAAATTATAAATATTTGCAACATTTAATATTTATATTAAGTATATTTATCAATACTCTTATTCCAATATTGTGTTCAAATAATCTTCAAAAGAATTTTAAAATTCTTGGAACAATTTTATGAAACTAATAATTATTTTTAACTCAAGAATTTATTTAGAAAAGCTATATTTTTAATTAAAGTCTCCTTTTTGAGCTTTTAAATAATTAATTTATTATATTTTTATTATGTTTTTATCAATTTTAATTTTTATAAATAATTAAATAAATTATCATAATAATACTAGAAAAAATTATTAAAAAAATATTTTAATAAATTTAGCTCAATTAAAAATTATCAAGATTCATTTTTTTATTTGGTTTAGGGTTTTTATTTTTAAAATAGATCAAGTAAAATCTCAATCCATTTACTTTTTTCAAAATCAACAAAAATACTTCAATTATTGATCTAACTCATAAAACATTTGGCATCCAAAAAGATATTCATGGTTCATAGGATAAAGTGGTCATTTTGTTATATGGGACAAGTGTCCACCTCTAATTCTTTTGGGGATCTTTTTAATTGTATACTAATGTGCGGTCCCATTACGTTGGGGATCAAATATTTTTTATTTTAAAATATAAAATATTTAATTTTTTATTTTAATAGAAATTATAATTATCTAACTTACTTGATCATTTAATTTTGATTATTTTTAATAAAATGTCACATGCCTAATTTAGAAACCAATGGCAAGGATATTTTAATAATTTAATATGTGATTAATTTTATATTATGTTAAAATTTAATAAATAATTTAATAGGAGTGTTATAGTAATTTTTTTAAAAAATGTCATATGTCAACTACTTATGAAACACTCATAAGAGTATTTATGTAATTATAATATAAGGAGTATTATAATAATTTTGGTCAATTATGATGGAGTGACATTTTTGTAAATATGGTATGAGGGGTATTATAGTAATTTTGATCAATTATGGTAATTTTGGTCAATTATGGTAGTATGAATATTTTCATAACTATGATAAATGGATATTATAGTAATTTTGGCCGGTTGTAGTAAAAGGAGCATTTCAATAATTATGATATGATGGCATTACAATAATTTTGACAAATTATGAAAAAAATGGTATTTCCATAATTACAATAAATTTATATATGTGTTAACATCATATTAATTAAACAAAGGGGCATTATAGTAATTTTCATGAGAATTGTTTCAATATATGTTATTTAACATTTAACAAGTAATTTAATAAGAGTATTATAGTAAATTTCAAACAAAATTCCACGTGTCAAAGTATTTATGAAGTAATGCAAAGGTATTTTAGTAATTTAATACGTAATTAATTTTATATTATATTAAAATTTTATATGTAATTTAATAAGGGTATTATAGTAATTTTAAATAAAATATCACATATAAAATTTTTATAAAGTAATGAAAAGGATATATTAATAATTTAATAAGTAGTTTAATTTCATATTATTTTAAAATTTAATATATAATTTTATAGAAGTATTATAATAATTTTGAAAAAAATGTCACATGTCAACTTCTTATGTAGTACTCATAAAAGCCTTTGTATAATTATTATATGAAAGGTATTATAATAATTTTTAAATAATTATGCTAGGGGTATTTTCATAATTTTAGTAGGAGAGGTATTGTAGTAATTTTAGCTAATTATGGTAGGAATGGTATTTCTATAATTATTATAAGAGGGTATTATAATAATTTTAGTTAATTATAAGTAGAGAAGTATTTTAGTAATTATGGTATTGTAGTAAATTTGGACATGTATTGATATCATATCAAATAAGAAAAGTGTTATTATAGTAATTATCAAGGAGATTGTTTTAATATATATTATTAATTTTAAAATAAAATATCATAAGTCAACTTCCTATTAAGCATTCATAAAGACATTTATGTAATTATGGTAGAAAAGGTATAATAGTAATTTTAATCAATTATAGGATGAAGGCATTTCCATAATTATAGTAGGATTGCATTATAGTAATTTTGATCAATTATAATATAATAGATATTTTTGTAATTATGGTACGCGGGTATAATAGTAAATAATTATAAGAGAGAGTATTTTCATAATTATAATATAAGAGCATAATAGTCAATTTGGATATGTGTCAATTTTTTATCAAACAATGAAAATGGTATTTGGTAACTTTTTAAGAGTATTTCTATAATTATGATATGAGAGTATTATAATAAATAATTATAAGAGAAGATATATTTTTGTAATTATGGTATAATAGTATAATAGTCAATTTAGTCATGTGTCAATTTTTTATCAAATAATGAAAAAGGTATTTTGGTAATTTGTTAGGAGAGGTACCAATATGAAACAATTTGAAAGTTTAGATACAAATGTGATAAAAAAATTCTTTAAGTACCAACGTGACTAAAATTACAAAGTTCAGGCGTTAAATATGTATTTAACCCTTTTATGTATTATATAGACTAGAATGCAAACCCGTAACCTACAGAAATAGGAATAATGATTTTTTAAAAATATGTATTATATTCAAAATAAACAAAATAATGAATGTTGATTTGCATTTTTTTTATCTAATGTATATGACTCTTAACAATTGTTCTCCATAGCACTACAGGTTATATATATATATATATATATATATATATATATATATATATATATAATAGGCATAAAATTTTTTTTTTTTACTTGGAGTCAATATTAATGATATAGCAAACATAGTTGGCATTTTGGAAAAAATTGAAAATTGAAGAACAAAGACAATATTAACTATGTTTTTAAGAAGCTATTCATTGATTTTTGACATCATTTCACCTTGCACTATTATTTTAAGACTTTTTCCACTACATAAATTAAAATTCAATATGAATAAACATTGATAAAATAAGTTACGTTTTGTAGCAAATAACTATTCATATATCTATATATGTATATAACTGTTTTTTTATGAAAACTTCTCTTTTTAGTAATTCACTTACTAACTTTCATTTTATCAAATTGATTGTTGTTGGATTTATCGGATTTCAAACATATGCTATTTTCACTTTCATAGCTCGATTTTATTGACAAAAAGACAATGAAAACAAAAAAAAGAAAAATGTTGTCACTCAAAAAGGTAAATAAAAAACAATCCAAATAGGAAGAGAACAATAGCAACTTCACTTCAAACTCACCTAGGAAAAATCTAATCCATCCCCCATACGTTGTCAAAATAAAAAACATTGCAACCTATTACCCACAAAAACAAACCGAAAGGATATTATCAAGTTAAACACAATCTTAACTATATTATATTCTATATATGAAAATCTTGAAGCACAAAATTTTTTTTTGATTAAACTTGTAAGTAATATCATACCTGACGAATGTTATGGGCGAGAACATCAGCAGTTGAAGCTTCACTAAGATTGTTGAATATATGGCCAATCAAATATATGATTAAGGGTGAAACAATGCCATTAGCAATAGCTTCAATGAGGCCAATAGCCATCAACCACATATCTACAGCATCCACAATTATGATAATAGAATGTCTAGATCCATTTTGCTTCTTCACAAGGTTGGTTCCAACCTTTTTATTACTTATTTTCTTATCTTCCATGGCATTTCCTTTTACCTCTTTTTTCATTAGCTATCAATCTATTAATATTAAAAGGCAGTTACAACCATATCAAAATGATTCATTGACCACCAGGAAAGAAATGAAAATAAAAGACAATTGATACCCATGAGTTGGATTTGATTTTATAGATAAAAAGAAAAACATAAGGGAGGTGCCCAAAAAAGATGATTGACTTTCATAATTTTTATCGATAAAAGGTTGTAACAACTCATAATAGATTTATAATAACAAACAATATTGTTATTTTTAATTATATGACACTTTTCCAATGAATTAAACATGAATCGAATAAGAAATTATTGCCAATTAGTCATTAAAAATTGTTGTTTCATCAATCATCTGCTTCAATTTTATATTATATATTCTTCTTCAAAATAATAACAAATATGATATTTGGCATTTGATTATGATAGAAATGTATTTTGTTGTGAGGTAACACATGGATAGCCTTAGATTGCTCAAAATCTCACAAAGTTTATAGTATGGCCATAAACATTCTTGGTCAACTTTATAACAGAAGTGTGCTTCTACCTTCTTGACCATACAAAGCATGAAAAAGAAAATTTGTAGTTAAATGAGAAATTTCAATCCTTCTTTAAGAAAAAAGCCTAAAAGGTCTCATCATTACTTGTGCCCCAACTCTATCAACCTACGTATTAAAAACTATAAGAAGACAATAAAGGAAAAAGTGTACAAATGTATCCAAAATGTGTTTTAATAAGCATTCAAAGCTATATCAAAATTGTGTAATGCATTTGTATATGAATGAAAAACACACAAAATGTACTTAAAAATTAAAATAACAAGAAAAATAGTGAAAAAAAATGCCTTTTTAATGAGAATTCAATGCTATGTCTAACCAATGAATACTTTTTTAAATTATACTATAGTTGCATTATATATACATCAAAATGAGTATGAAAATAGAAAGCTTACATTTTCAAGTTAAAATGTTAAAGAAAATAAAATATAGTAGTCGCCTAAATATAATTGAGTCAATGACATTTTCACAATTCTTAAAAATTTTTATAATAGAAATTATAGGTGAATGTTAAAATTTATTGAATCATCACAATGAATAACAACAAATTCAAATTACAAAATTTTGACTAAATAAAATTATAATGCAACATGGAAATAAAAAAAAGGTAAGGGATAGAAATGACCTCAAATAATAATATATTTGAAACCCTTCTAACATCCGTTGAAATTCACAACAAAAGAAAATATATATAAAAAGCAAAATTGCAACATAAATAATAAAACATTAACAAAAGATAAAGTGCTAGAAATTAACCCACCGTTTTTCTTACAATCGAAACTCATTAATGTAAAAAATTATTAACTTGACAGAAAAATATACTGACCTTAGTGGTTTGTTATATTTGATTAAATTTAATATATAAGACATTAGGCCTTATATACTTTAAATATCTTACATATTGTATTTATATTAGATAAAACATTGGGACCTAATGATAGAATAACAAAGTGAGGAATTTCACAATTCATCATGTATTTTGCATGAAATCATGTAAGGTTAAACAATTTATCAAATTACAATATAAGATAAACAATGTCTATGCATCTAAAAGAAATTTAGCATGCAAATATCAATAATAAAGATTCAACAACGGTGAATATTATTATTAATCAATGTAAGATATCAACTTGTAAAACAATAAAAAAAGAAATCTAAATAAAAAATTTCAAAATACCTTTAAGGTGAACTTTTTCATCTTTTCTTGGAAATCATTTACAACAAATTGAACTACTACCAAATATAACGTACCAACCACTTGCACCAAACACAAATTAGCCAATAACTAATCACTATCACCAATCAAGGAAAAACAAAAAAATAAAAAAAGAAATTATCTCTTAACCTAAGATACAACAGAGAGCCCATCCCCAATTATTATTATTCTTTTGGGTAGGCATATGACTCAATCCAAAGTCTAAACTCAACATATATTTTTCTCCTTGCAGAAGTGGTAACCCTTCATGCCTCAATTAGTTCCCCACCATGTTCGTCGCAAAAAACTCTCCTTATTAGCCATCGATTCAATTGAGTTTTTGTGTACATATCCTCCATGGATCTTTATGTTACTAGACCACCTGCAATTCCATCACCATCCTCCTTTAAAATCACTCATCGGTTGAGTTCACTTGCTTGAAGATTTAAATGAATTATCATTTTTACAACAAAACATAATTTACAATTGTAAGAAAAATTCCATAAAATAAGTCAAAATTTTGATAAAAATTTTCTATTCAAATCCATGAAATATCGAAAGAGAGAAGAAAAAATAAAGAAGTAAGAATAGCCAATAATGACCAATAGTCTTACCATATTTCGCGCCCTTTTCCTTCACGGCACACCACCTATTTCTCTGCCATGTTCTCGGCTGCTCTTTCTTTTCTAGAAATTTTCCTAATTTTTTTCTCTTTCATCTATTTTCTAATCCAAACTCACCTCATTTAAAAAAAAAAAAAAGAGAAAGAGAGAAAGGTGGCGGCAGTTGATGTGAAAGATTGGAAGAGGTTGCCAGGTTGGTAAAGGAAAATATGCTTCTTGATTTCTTTTAATTTTTTTTAATTCAAATAAACTAAGAACACAAAAATACCCCTTTGTTCTAATTTTGGACATTACTGATCTATCTCTCATCGATAATAGGGACTGCTTTTATATATTGTAGGTTATAGATTATAGATTATAAATATTTATAGATAATCAGATAAAGGTAATTTCAAATAAAAAACAAATTATTACTTTTGTAGGACAATTTAATGAAGTCCTTGCTATATGAGTGGATGAAAAAAGTTTTTCATCTAGACAGTTTGAGAATAAATCTGTTAAGGGTCGGATTACGCATCTGGTACAGAAGGCTGTGGATAAAGTTTTTCAAGTTTTAATTTGGTTTGAAATATTATTTAATTCGGTTTTATATTCAATTAATTTTAAAAAATATAAAAATATAAATATTTTACAATTTTAAAAAATGAGGTTTTTAAGGCCTAATTAAGCTGGCTCTTTTACAAAGATTTTAAAAGCTAAATCGAGTCTGACACACTCATAAGCAGGTCTATTTGATAAAAGGTGCCTTTAGTTTTTCTAGAACTGAGCAGGGCCCCAAATGAGATGGTCAAATTACATATCGATTAAAGATATTAACCGTTATTTCAAACATGTAAAACTACAAACAGGCTTTTAGTAAAAGTTTTGGTCCGATGAATGATTGCTTAAATTGCAAAGATAGTTAGTGACCTTACTGTTGCAATTTACAGAATAAGAACGATGTTATCTTCATTCTGAATTGCAATTTAATGTATTTCCTTATATCCATAAACAAAAATTACTCTCTTTGCCTTTTCATCATGGTCAAGCTAAATACTTCTCCAATTTCTCTACCTCTTCCTGGCTTCCAATATAAAGTGGTACACGTTGATGTATCTATTAAAAGAACAAAAAAATAGCCCACTGATTATTACAATTACGCGCAAGAAAAAGAAATCACAAACAAGTCAGTAGTTTAATGTTTCTCACCTCAACAGGTTGGATATCAAGGATTCTTTGATGTCCATCAGATCCTTTCCCACCAGCTTTTTCCACAATGAAGCTCATTGGTGCACACTCATACAAGAGCCTCAGCTTGCCATTTTTGCTCTTTTTATCTCTGGGGTAACCATAGATTCTACCATATAGCAGTGTCCGGTGGAAGTCTCCAACCAAGCTTCCAATGTATCTAGCAGAATAAGGCTTGCCACTAGAACCAGGATCTTTGAGGTCATCAATGTACTTCTTCAACTTGTCATCCCACAACTGGTAATTGCCTTCATTGAATGCATATATTTTTCCAGCTTTAGGTATCTAAATATTTTCTTGAGTTAAGACAAATTCACCATACATAGGATCCAAGGTGAACGCAAACACGCCTTTCCCTAAAGTGAGCACAAAGATTACAGAGCTTGAGTACATGCGGTAACCAGCAGCTAGTAGATTACTCCCTGGTTGGCACACATTCACAACACATCTTTGTTCTGTTGAATCAAGCTGCAGGACATGCATGAAAAAGTTAGGATTTTCTAGGTATAAAAATATCTGAAATTTGCATAGTTTGGAAAATAATTCAATAAAATGGATAAGGAGTAGTTACAGTGGAATCATCACCGATGTCTGCCAGGCATTCATCGTTGGGGATGTATATTCCAAAAATGGAACCTGTAGAAACAGCAGCATCAATGTTGGACGATCCATCAAGTGGGTCAAATACCACGATATAGTTTCCAGAGTAACTCTCTTCTACTGCCACTGGCACATCTTCTTCCTCTGAGGCTATAATCCCTGTCCTTCCACTTGATCTCAAGCAGTTGGAGAATACCTGTAAATGCAAAATAATCAGTTTCTATTGGATTTCGCCTGGTACAATAAGAATTCTTATTCTCAGATAAGTATAGCTATTTCAGCCAACTGGTCTAAGCAAACTGCGAAAGCAATGCCAATTTCAGGAATTCTTCAGAAATAATTTCCGATGGCCATTAATTTTCTATAAACTCTAACATCTAAATAGAAAAAAACAGTAGGGCTGCTATGGTGTTTAGTCCGTGTCCTGTCCCTCGAATTCAACTGTTTAAGGAATGACATACAAGTACAACCGATTGACAACTTCTATTAAGAACTTACACAAATTTGTAATATTGTTTTACTTTCATTTATTGCAAGGTCATCATTCAATTGGTTTTGAGAATGACCATGTTGTTTATTTGCAAAACAAAATTTACATAAGCTGAATTACTAATGGTTGATATTTGATAACAAGACCTTATTTGAAACGACGTCAAGCTTCTTCTGGTCCTCTCCTTGAACGTTGACAGCGCCCTGAATACCAGTCAAGCTGGAAATGCTAGCCCTTTGCACCAAAGAAGCAATCTGCTTACGTGCCATAGAAATGCTGGAAATCACAATGGTGAGTTCTGCATCAATAACACCGTCTTGTTCCTGCTTCAACAACCAGATTGGTAGTGTCTGAATTTCAGACCCACTTTTTTTCGTTTCTGCCTCTGATGCTGTTCCCACAGCCATGCACCTAACCCTGGCAACGACGTGCCTTATCTCGGTAGTGTTACTGCTGACGTTGCTGGGCCATGACAAAAGGTTTTGGAATCAAAGACGCATAGCTGAAATGGAGAAAGACGAGACAGAGAGCGGAAGCTTGATAACAGTAGTTGAGATGATGCCGTTGCTACAGCTGCTGCAACCGTTATGTTGGTTTTCTTGGTTGGGGTAATTGGTTTTCGGCGTTGTCGTTCTTGTTGATATTTTTATTATATTTCCTGTTACAGCAGCTCGACAGTGTCGACTGGGATTATGTTGTGGGCGTTGAAGGTGAGATTGTGAGGTCGCCAAGCGATTTCTGTTAATTTGGGACCCACTTATCCTTCTTTGGCATCCTTTTTGTGATCATGGTTCACTTGAAGAGTCCAATGGGACGAGCCCGGAAGTGGCTTACCAACTTGGTTGGAATATCAGATATGGGCTGCGAGGCTCCAGATTCGGGCCATGAAAGTCCAGTGGTTCCAATTCACTGCAAATCTTATTGGGTTAGGCTTTGTTAAATCAACTCAACCCAAAAGGGAAAGCTCCATCTTACTGGAATTAAGCTGATGCTTTGGGTCTTATAAATCCCATAAACATGGTCAAATCCAATTCTAATATGTTTATCCAAGTTCATATCATTTTAAAAATGAGAGATAATATGTGTTTAAGTTGAATTAGATCCTTCATTCCTTTTGAATTCTAATTTTTTTTAAGTAACTTTTGAATTCTAAATTATATGAGTCAACTTTGTTAACTTTGTCCCTCGTTGATTATCAACATGATTAGTGGGAAGTAGATGAATCATGAAATGCCTTTTTCTCTGTAGACAACAAAGTATCTATGTCTCCAGCTATTACTGATGTCTAAGTTCTTACGAATTGGAGTTTTAGAACCTAAAGACATCCTTGGTGACCAAGACAACAAAACATGATTATTACTATTATTATTTTCATTGAT
Organism: Durio zibethinus; assembly: GCF_047325235.1. Lineage (NCBI taxonomy): Eukaryota > Viridiplantae > Streptophyta > Magnoliopsida > Malvales > Malvaceae > Durio > Durio zibethinus. Next base: position 8,395,953 of record NC_143162.1, on the reverse strand, counting down.
TATCAATGCCAGCACTTCAACATTTGAGCAAATCAAAGATAAAAAAAGAGTAAACAAAAGAACGAAGATCATTTGAGATGACGTTCGCAAATGCAACATTATTCACATAATTTCCTTGCCTTGAAAGCTTCAAAACCCTTGTCATATTTTTTGCCTAGCCAATACTCCAAAATTGAGGAACAAACTGAAACTTCTTTGGTTTTTTTAATGCAGGCAGCGGCCGCCTCTATACTTCTATGAAGACTAATATTCGTGAACACGGCAAAGATTGACAGATGGCCAACTAACCATCTGAGTCTCTCGATGTGAACAAGAGAACCAACCAGCTTGAGCTAAAATTAAAAGAGGTTGACCTATCAATTTTCCAAAACTTCCAGAAATCAGTTCTTGCCTTATTGGCTTAATTTTATATTTCGGGTTGGCAACTAGGCATTCGCTATTCAACAGGAAACTTGACCCTGTCTGTCTTGATGTCTTTTCTAAAAGGAAGTTGTCCCAAAAATTAGCAAATATAAGTCAATACTTCTTAATTATGAATTATAGCAGAAATTGGCAAATAATAAGTCAATGATCCACAAAATCAAAACATAAAGCTGTGATACATGTGTATATTTCATGTGTTTATTAACATTAATTTATGTGATTTAGGGTGTTAAAAAAATTCATATACCAAGTTGTTCAAAGTTGAAACGTTAAAAATTCTAGAAACAAAAAGTGGATTGGAACTAGAAAATTCTTGGCGTTAGAACTCGGAAAATGCAGGCAAAAAAACACGTTTTAAAGAAGTATCAAACAAAGCATCGATTCTTAAAGCAAACGAAAATATGATTTAAAAATAGTGAGAAGGAAAATTAAAAACTGAAGACCCGAGAAATCCAAATAATAAGACTGGTAAACGGCAAAACGCATCTTTAACTATTGAGGCTAATTCAAGGACCCAAACCGAAGCCGGTGCTTGCTCTCTATATATATAGAAAATAAAGATACCCTTTTGGGTTTGTAGTTCACATTTCTTCGTCTATATATACCAAAACTCCTCTTATCACTCTCCCTCACAAAACAATTACACCGTCTTGTTTTGTCATCAATTCTCCATCTCATTTCAAAGAAACCACGAAACTAGTTTGATCATCCATTATTTACATGGCTTCTTTCAAATTCCCCTTCTTTCTCTTCCTTTCTTCTCTTTTCCTCAATGCTTCTCTAGGTATGTAATTGTAAACATAATTTTCACATCAGAATCCTGTTTTTTGAGCAAAAGGTTATGCATCATCAGTGAACCAAATGCTTGAGTACATTAAACGTATCTTTTATTCATGTTATATCTTTTGTTTGTTTCTTGTTTTGCAGCTGAGATTATATGCGAAGATCTGCCCAAAGATGTGTGCGCGTTTTCGATAGCATCTTCGGGGAAGAGATGTTTGTTGGAAACATCGGTGGAAAAAGATGGGAACGTAGAGTATCAATGCAAGACATCGGAGGTGGTTGTGGAGAGAATGACTGAGTATATTGAGACTGATGAATGTGTGCGTGCTTGTGGTGTTGATAGAAACTCCATTGGCATTTCCTCCGATTCCCTTCTTGAGCCACAATTCACTGCCAAGCTTTGTGCCCCGGCTTGCTACCAAAAGTGCCCCAACATTGTTGACCTTTACTTCAATTTGGCCGCCGGCGAAGGTAAGATTTTATTTTATTTTATTGAATGAATTTCTTGGTTATATCTCATCAACACAATTGATTGTTGACAATTATTTAAAAAAAAAAAAACCAATTCAAGGGTTTATTTCTATAATCAATATAAATAAACATCCTGTCAAATATAAATGAGAATTATATGTATAATAGGTTTTTTAAAAACTTAACAATATGTCAAGAGAATATATCTATTGAATTAGCATATGAAAATTTGATTAAATTATATTATAATTGCAATTCATGTAACTTTTATTAGAATTAAACTATATATATTGATGATCTAATCAACAGGCTTTAATAGAAATTGGAGAGAAAACAAAGGCCCTGTTTTTAAGGAAAAAATTGGAGAACAAACCACAACTTTTGTAATTGTTTCCTATAGAAGATTTGAAATCTCCCCACTCCTTTGTTTAGTTAGATTTACGTTTTCCACAATCTGATATTTCTATGTGATGCTTATTAATGGTTTATAGTTTCTTTTCATGCATGTTTTCCACTTTTTGATATCTTTTGTTTCACGTAAAAGCAATGTCATGATGCTTTGCTTGTGACATTTTACCTTGAGATTGTATTGTTGGTAATGAATTCTGAAAGTTCCTCGAGACCCCATTAATTTAAGAATAAAAACTATTGTATCTTCTTTTTTCTTTTTTGGATAAACAAAATTGATGTATATTCTACGGTTGCTTGCAGGAGTACTTTTGCCTGATCTCTGTGACGCTCAGCGGGCCAACCCTCGGCGTACTATGGTCGAGCTTATCTCGAGCTCCGGCGCCGCCCCTGGCCCTGTTTCTAGTAAACCAGCAGGACCATTGGCTGCCGGTGAAGCTCCTGCCCCAGCTCCCCTGTGATGATCAAGTCGCTTTCTTCAGTAATGTTTTCATCAGAATTACCTTGCTTCCAGGAATAATTTAGAGAGAATTTTAGAGAGAATGTATTCGGGGTTTGTTTATACGAGTGGAGTTTGCTGAGGGCTATGGTGTAGGGGGCAGCAGGGGGCAGCGGTAGCCAGCAGGCAGCTGCTTTTTTCCTTTTCATTATTTTTCTAAAACGAGCATATATGTTTTCCATTCATTACAAATTAATACCACTATTCTCTCTTAAATTAAATGCTGATTCTTACAACTAACCTAGCAATGCTTGCTATCATGTACACATATATATATTTATATATATATATATATATATATAGAGAGAGAGAGAGAGAGAGAGAGAGAGAGAGAGAGAGAGAGAGAGAGAGAGAGAGAGAGAGAGAGAGAGAATGTTAAAAACATGGAAAATGGAAAAGGTACTCAAAAATATATGCTTACCAATCTTTTCACATTTGATAGAACTTAGAGACAAGCTGAAGGAATATCCACTAACGCTGTTGGACCTCAATATTTGATTTGGTACCGCAAGGTTGTCTCAATCACTAGCCCAACAAGAGTTGAAAGGTCCACTAGTCCATTCTGTTCATCAATTCTGGGCCCAATTTCACAAGGACCAATTCTTTTTGGACCAACTCCGTGTGCAATAGGGCCTAAGCGATTTTATATATTGTGGATGCACAATTACTTGCATGTGTTTAGGGATGTAAATAATATATTAGTATTCGTAAGTTACTCGGGTTTGATTTGAAGAAAACTCAAATTCGGTTCGATTATTATCGAGTCGAGCTCGAGCTCGAGTAGCTCGACTTATCGATCGAATCGAATTCGAGTATTCTTATATCTGGTTTGAGTAACTCGCGAGCTTAATCGAATTTTTATATTTAAATATATTTTTATTATTTTAATTAATAAACTATTTCGAATTCGAGTTCGAGCTCGAGCATAAATAATCGAACTCTTATCGAATATACGAATCGAGTTTATTTTTATATATTAATTGAGTTTAATCGATCGAGCTCGAGTAACTCAATCGAGTTCGAGCTTGAAAAATAAAACTCGATCGAGTTCGAGCCGAGTATCGAACCGCGAGTTATGAGTCGAGCACGAGCTCGAGCTCGAATTTTTCACTGTATCGACTCGACTTGACTTGATTACACCCCTACATGTGTCTAAGTAGAGGAAGGAAATTTAAATGAAGAAATCATAGAGGGCACCATCGTTGGTAGACAAAGCTAGGAGATGGTTTGGTTGTGATCTCTAGCAACTGTTAAGGTTTTAACTTATTATCGATATTTAGACGCTATGGTTCTAGAAGAATTTTGAAAGAAAATTTCGAACTCTATGATTTGCCAATAAAAAATGTAACTTGTAAAAGTTAACAAAGAAAACCAAAATTTTTTTTATGCTGTCAGTAAAATTAAAGAATTAAAACGTATACTTACGAATATTTTAATTTTATTTTTTAATCAAACTTCTTGTCAAAGAAATGAAATGGTAGAATTGTATAATGAAAGAACCAAAATATAGGGACAAAAGAACAAGAAGAAAGACCAATATGAAAAAAGAAAATAACAAAGGAAATAAATATGGTATAATTTTATAACTACATATAAATATCATGGAAGAATATGAGCTAAATACAACTTGCTTTTGACCAGATTCAAAGGACTAATGTATCATGAATATCATTATTCGATATAAAATCTGTTGCATTTGCTTTTATTTCAACTGAACTTCTAGCATTCTGGTAGATCTGCCGGAGGAGGGGGCAAAGTTGTTGAGGGTGTTGGTCCGTTCTCAATCACGAAAGCAGTAGCCAGGCCCCAAGTCAAGTGCACGTCCAAGTGACAATGCGTTATCCATGCACCTATACATTTATATTGAAGAGTTTTTAGTATACTCAATCGAGAAAAGATTTGACTATATGTCTAATTGTAACTTATGAATCAAATGTAATGGTAATGGAAAATTAACCCGGATTATTGGCTGTGAATCTGATGACAGCCCATCCTCCAACTGGAACGCCAACAGTGTTTCGCATTTGTGGGTCAACAAGGTTAAAATTCTTCCTATCCGTGAGAGGGTTATAGTTCCCAAACCCTTGAGCCAATACGTGAAAGTTTAATCCATGGATGTGCATTGGATGATTCTCCACTCCAATAATAGCTGTGTTCTGCATGATCATCTCTACTGTTGAGTTGAACTTTAGCTTCGTCACTTTGGTTGGTTTTGGAGCAAAGAACAGCGATGGGTTGTTGCCGATGTTAGTAGCATTGGTGTAGTCAAATTCAATAGGGGGCTTGGCAGGGAAATCTGTGGTGTAAAGCCCGCCAACGTTTAAAAAAAAGGCTTGTAGCAAAGGCAATGTCGTCGGTAGCACGAAGGATTGGTTGTTCATGCTGGCCGAGAATTTTGCTCCAACTGGGCCTTGGCATGTCATGTTTGCTGGACAGCGTTCGAGCCCCATTCCAATCGTCACAAACATTTTATGGTCCACATTTCGCAGGACCTCGACCCAGTGAGGCCCACCTTTCAACCCGGTTAAATTTCTGAAAAACTTGTGGGCTGTAGGGTGTCATTGAACGCTGGGAGGGCTGGCATTAGCGGTGTTGAAGATGATGGGCGCCATCATAGACGACGACACCCCTCGTGGTTGTATTATCGAACGGTGCAGCAGCTGCGCTAGCATATGGTCTAGCGGCCATGTAATACGACCCAACATGCTGATCAGCGGCTAGCAAAACGTCAACTGTCTGGCCAGGTGCTATAACGACGACGTTGGTGACGTAAGGTTTGGTGTAGGTGGCATCGACAGCGACAACTGTCAGTTGTGATTGGCTATCTTGTAGAAAAGCTGTGCGTTGAGTGCAGCGTTGATTATGCGCAAGAGATAGGTCTTTCCTGTCTCCACCTTAAGCTTGTACATATCTGATGAAAATCATAACAGAAAATATTACTTATATTAATTAAGAGATTAATTTATAGAGCAATCAAATGTATTAGTGATTATGGCTAATTACGATTTTGAGAGCATGGGTAGAGATAACCGGGCTATCCATTTATTGTGTAAGCATCAGAAACATTTGGAGCAGCTCCAGTAGCAACTCCCTGGTTCTCAACATCGATGACATTAGCATTCCACCACTCGCCTGCAATTCAAAAATACTACATTCTTTATTATTTTCATTATAAATTAGGAAGTGCCTTTTAAGACATTCATCGTCTTGAAACTTAATTTAATTGATACATATAATTATTTTTAAAAGATGAGATTTAATAAATTTAAATTTTAAATTTCAACATTTAAAATCACTTTCCTTGTCTCTATATTATGGCATCCTTTGTACCAAAAAATAATTAATTGAGTGCTTAAGATATGTCGTTAAATACTATTATAATATATAAATCTGAAAATTTATAGTTAGATTAAACAATTAAAATCACCATTAATCTTTTTTAGTTAGATGTAATAGGTTCAGGTCTACTAATCAGAATATGATTTGAGAGTTCGATTACATATGGGTAAGGTTATAGAACTCTTATATGCTCATCCGAAGGATTGTACCATTTTATTTTAAATTTATCATAATCTCTTGATTTTAATGGTCTTAATCTTTAATGTTGAATATTGAAAATAATTTTTAAGATTATTTATCAATTTGATAGAATTCTTAAAAATATTTTTTCGCCTCAAGAGTATTCAAGAATCCCATTTGTTTTCTTGAAGAGGCTCCGTCGTCGAAAAGTTTATATTTTCATTATTTTGATTTTTTTATTAAAAATATATCAAATTATTTCACAATTTGGGCTAAATTAGAAATATTTCCTCTTTTAGAATTTATAAAATTTTCACCATTTGCACTTATTTAGAATTTTTTTTAAATTTTTTATTATTGGCAATAAATATTATGGCAATTATTTTTTTAAGGTTTCATTTAAATTCTTCTACCGTTTGGGACGAATTTAAAAAAAGTTTATATCTAGAGATTTTTTAAGAATTTATCATTTGAAATTTCTAAGATTCTTATCCTTGGATACTTGTTAAATATTTTCAACTAAATTTTTTATTTGAAAAAGAATACAATTACTTTTATTGAAATTTTATCTAAATTATTCTACCATTTGGGACAAATTTAAAGAAGTTTTTCATCTAGAGATTTCTTAAGAAATTTACCATTTGAAATTTCTAAAATCTCATTTTTGGGTAATTTGTATTTAATTCCAAAATTTTTATTAATATTTTTTCAATTTATTTTTTTGATTTTTTTGTTTGAAAATAAATATTAATTATTGTTATTGAAATTTTATTTAAATTATTCCATCATTTAGGACAAATCTAGACAAAATTTCATATCTAAAAATTTTATAGAAATTTATCATTTGAAATTTTTAAAGATTCTATCATTGGATAATTATTATTTATTCTAAAAAATATTTTTATTTATATATATATTTTATTTTTTTTCTAAATTTAATTATGAAAAAAACTTATAAAATAAATATAATAACTAAATAAATAAATAAAATACCAAAAGTGGCTCGGCTTGGCGGCTGAAACAGCTTGGTTGGAAACACAAATAACGACTTGAAGATGTGGCTCGAGAGGTACGGGTTGGCTCAACTCAGTTGAAAGAGTTGGCTGAAATGTGGGTTGACAGAAGCAAGTTATGCTTGGGTTAGGTCACCCAAATGAAAACACGTGGATCTTGATAACGTTTAAAGGCGAAAATTGTGTCGTTTTGATGAGGGGATAAAGCCCGAGCTCAGCTTTTTCCCTCGATTTTCCTTCTCCCCTTCTTTTTCCTTTTCCCCTTTTCTCTTCCTCTTTCTTAAACCAGATGAACTCCAATTGAATATTCACCAAATTTTAAAAAATGTTGTTGGCATCTGGGTTTATTCATCTGAAGTTGGTTGAAAGTTCATCGATTTTTAAAAAGCTGTTGTTGAAAATTGGGGAACATGTCGAAATATGGAAATCTTGTCAGAAAATTCAAACTTGAAAATTCCACATGAGTCTAAAAATTTCTAGGACAAAATCTTTTTTTTAACCCAAAAATTTTTGGACAAATTTTTGACTGCTTTCGCGTGCTTTTTCTGATCTCTGTGCTTTTGTGTTTCTCTCTGTTTTTTTGTGTCCTTTGCTTTTGATCAGTATAGGTATTTATAGGATGTAATCATAAGAGTTTTTGATTAACTTCGACTCCCTCTTTGATAAGGTTTTAGTATTATCAGAAAACATGAGATTTATCTTATACAGATTAAATCCCTCTATTATTGTATCAATCTTAAGTTCTTGGTAAAATTACTTTATTATTATTATTATTATTATTATTATTATTATTTTAATCATCATCATTATCACCTAACAAAAACCAAAAAATAAAATAGACAAATAATCAAGAAAAGATAAAACCTAGAAACATAAATAAATAAATAAATAATAATAATAAAATAAATAATATAAATAAATAAATAGACCAATGAATCATTGGGCTTAATAATTTACCCCTATTGGACCAGGCCCACTTGATCCAGGCCTGGACCAAATATGGTGTATACAACTGCCTTTATTTGTGCACTTTCTATGCAATAAGAATTGTGCAAAGACGTAAACACCCTTCATATCCAGATAATCATCCCAACATATTCATTTTTTTTATGTTTTATTTTTTTTTTTAAAATTAGACACTCAAACTTGTTGAATGACACAAAACTCCCTTAAATAGAAGCTCATAACTTTTGGAAAAATAAATGCAGCTTTTCTAAACAGAGGCTTAAACGACTTTAAAAAAGATAAAGCTCTTTTAATCAGAGGCTCAACGATATAAAGCTCATTTAATCAGAGGCTTAATGACTTTTGAAAATAAATAAAGCTCCTCTAAATAGAGGTTCAACGACTTTTGAAAAATAAATAATGCTCATTTAATCAGACGCTCAATGACTTTTGAAAATAAATAAAATTCCTCTAAACAGAGGCTCGATGACTTTGAAAAAAATAATGCTCTTCTATGCAGATGCTCAAAAACTTTGAAAAATAAATAAGGCTCCTCTAAGAAGAGGCTCAACAACTTTAAAAAATAAATAAAGCTCATTTAATAAGAAGCTTAACAACTTTAGAAAATAAATAAAGTTTCATTAATTAGAGGCTCAATGACTTTAGAAAAATAACATCGACAATCATGTCCAAAGGAGTCATAGATCATGTCTGATGAAATTTGTAATAGAAATTCAAAGATTCACAATTTGAGTTCAAAATTCAAAGGTTCGTGAGATTTTTTAGATTCACAAAAGCTTTGCAAGAACTCACATCCAAAATTTTAATTCAGAGATTTGCATACAAATTGCAAGGCTCACATTCAACATTTAAAGATTCAAATTTTGCAGATTTACATTCGAATTTTGGTGATTCACACCTAAAAGTTAAAGATTTTATTTTTGAAAAACTTCAAGGATTCACTTTCCATATTTCAAAGATTTTGATTCAAAAATTTTTCATTTAAAAACTTTAGGATTTCATCCAAAATTTTAAAACTCCTCATTCACATACAATAAATCTTAGAGTTTCACATCAAGTTCAAAGCTTTTCATTTTAGGTCAAAGATTCACATCTGACAAATTTTAGGGTTTCACATATCAAAGATTCTGATTTAAAAACTCAAGATTCTTCTTTAAAAACTTAAAGATTAGCATTTGAAAATTTTTTAAAGATTCTTATTTAAGACTAAAAGATTTTCATTTGAAGACTCAAAATTTTATTCAAAATTTTCTTTTCAAATGACTTTCAAACTTTTATCAAAGTCAAAATTTTATATGTAATGAATGTCATGATCAATGATGCAAATGCTTTTTTAATGATGCAAATGCAACAATCTAGATTCTCACAATACTACAAATGTCATATTCTCAACCATGATTCAAATGTTTATTGCCTAATACAGGTGCATAGCCAAACCAAAATTTTAAATATTCTCCAAACAATAACGTAAATGCACTGCATGTAATATGGATGTCAATATCATGAAATTCTAATTAAATGTAGTAACATGGATCTCAAGACCCCACCATCTCATATTTTCTTTTTTTTATAGCTTCTCATCACTTTAAAACAAGTTTCGTCAACTGATCCTCATTATGTTCATCACATGATCACCATTCATAGGCGTATCAGCACTAATAATTTTAGAACAAGTTTCATCCATTGCTCTATATCATTTAATCACAACTTATAGGCTTTTCAGCACAAGTAATTTCAGAATAAATTTTATCAATTGATCCATATTATGTTCATCACTTGATCACTATTCATAGGCTTCTCAACATTAGCTATTCCAGAATGAATTTCATCCACTAATCCACATTATTTTCATAATTTGATCACATCTCACAAATTACGTCGATCAATCCATCACCATATTCATCACTTGGTCACACCATCTGTCCTTTCAAATAATCTTTTTAAGTTTCTACTATCTTTTTATTTTTTTGCCTCTTATCAACTTAGATTTCTTTTCAAAGAAATGTAAGAATCTTTTATGCACATTACCATTAATTCATTATCATTTCAAATCATGACAAATATAATGCAATCATACATTTTTTTGATTTATTTTAAGGATGCAATAATAAGAGAATACAAGGTGAATTGGGAAAAAGGTAATCAATGAGGAGCAAGTTTGGTATAAAAATAAATAGGCGAAGGAACAAATTCAAAGCATGTCATTATGAATGGTATTGAACAAATGGAGTAACAATGTCCAAACAATGAATATTTAGACAATTTTTAACATTAATCTATAATTCTTTTTCAAAAATTCATTCTCTTGACTTCCAAGATTATTTTGAGCTCATTGAACTTTGTCTTAACTTTAAGGGATCTTCAGATGTTTTAATCTCCATCCATTTAAAATATTTATCCAACTCTCAACTTAGAAGTTTTTCTACTCAAAGTGTCTTTTTGGGTTTTCAATTTGAGTTTTTCTTTTATCTTCTTTTACGTTTTTCTATTTTTCTATTTTTTTTATTTTTTATTTTTGATATCTCTCACACATCCATCTCTAAAACACGTAGCACAATTTCATTATTCCATCATAAGCATGCTTTAGCCTAACATATAATCATTCAATTCAAGCATTCACATTTAATCAAAATGGACTTTTAAAGGTTGTAACGTAGGCTATGGTAAAGGTCATGAAAGAAATGGATAAGATAAGCTCAAAACATGTATTTAAAGGGTTTAAAATCGAAGGATCATTTCTTTCATGTGAAGCAATTTGACATTTTGCCCCATTCCACATCATTTCACTACTTTTCCTTTTCCCATTCACTTCATTCCTCACAAAAGGATTCTTATTACTTTGTCCCAACTAATTTGTGGCATTTAATTTTTTTTCTCTTTTTTTCCTTTGTTTTATTTATTTATTTTTTTTGCTTTCTATCTTTGAGACCTTTTGTGATCTTTTACCTTTTGTTTTCCAAAAATTACCCCCCAATATGGATGGTGATCCTTGGTTTGGGTTCTTTAAAAAGAAAATCATAATAGGCTTAACATGGGTAACAATGGATGGTTTTACGAATTATAAAAGAAAGATGATTATTTTTCATCTCAAACATAAAAGCTTTCTTTGAAGATCATCTATTGAACAAAAATAAGCGCATGCATCTTTATAAAGGATTGTATATCTTCAAAACATATCTATTTCACATTTGCTAGCAACTTGTTTCTTTTGCTCAAATAATTTTCTCATATTAATGCGAATGAGTTCTTAAAATTAAATTCCAAAATTGTTGTTATCATTATCTAAATATTCACCATATGGAATTTGAGATTGGGAATAAAAAGACATGGAAAAAAAAGCATGGAATAATGGTTGGATGAAAGAGAAAATATAATGAAATGCATCATCTTTGCCTTTTATTGAAATGATAAAAAATATGAAATCTTATTGCATAAAAGAATTCCTAACATTACTTTGAAAGAAAACTCAGAATGATAAACAACATCCAGCCAGCTTTAACATCATTTTCTTTTCCAAAATTATGCCCCCATACAATTAAGTAAAAGATTTTTATTGACATCTGGTCCTATGATTTGTTGTAGTTTTTCAGGTCTTTTTAAATCATACTCATTTTTGATCTTCACTTGAAGCATTGATATTACGATTGGATAATATATTGCCACTAATATTAGGTGTTGTTATTCCTCATTGATCAAAGTTTATCATTTCATCCTTGATCAATCGTTGTATCTTATGCTTTAGGGTAGTGCAATTCTTCATGGAATGACTAGTAATTCTATAGTGATAGTCACAGTGGACTGTAAGATCATACCACTTGGGATAGGGTGACTTGAGTAGCTCCAGACAGCTGAGGGTAATTAAATGGTTATTGTAAAGCTCTTGATATAACTTCGTATAAGTCATGAGGATTGGATCAAATACGGATTTTTCTCGGGTAGTTCATATCTTTCATGAACCACTTGTTGGGTTAGCAGAATGAATCTGGGGCATTGCAAGATGTTACATGTTAAAGCTGTATATAGGGGCTTGAAGGCTAAAAATGGGCTAGTATGTTGTTGAGTAAGATGGTTGTAGAGAAGGCTAATATGGATAGGGTAAGGTGTTATTCATAGCATGATAGTATGAGAAATAACCTTGTAGTAGATAGGGTTGATATCCCCTGAATTGTTTATCAAAACTCATGGCTTAAGCTTCAATCTCTTTCTGTTTTGGCACCTTCTTAATTTTCTCTGTTTCTTACTTGTTATTTTTAATGGCATCACCTTCTTAATTTTCTCTCTTTCTTACTTGTTATTTTTAATGGCATTCTCAATAATTTCACTTGAGATCACCATATAAAAATTTTTTTTGTTGCATTCTTTATCATTTTTTCATAATAGAGAGATTTTAAAATGCTGACAAATAACATTATGGTCTGTTTTTCAACCAAAGGAGGTTGCACCTGAGTAGCTATGTCCTTTCACCTTTGGGCATACTTTTTGAATGATTCAGTTGCTTTCTTCTTAATATTTTACAAAAACAGGTGATCATGGACTAAGTCTATGATATACCGATACTGACTAATGAAGTCATGGGTCATATCACTCTAAAAATGAATGAGTCCTATCCAGCTGGACATACCATTTAGTAGCAGAGCCCGTAAAGTTATCTTAAAAAACATTCATTAATAGTTTTTCATTATTAGTATAGGTAGCCATTTTTTGATAGTATATAATAATGTAGGTATTTAGACACTTTGTACTATTGTATTTTTCAAACTTCAAAACCTTGAACTTTGGAGGAATAATGACATCTGAGACTAAACAAAGCCTAGCAGCATATACAAAACTATAAAAATTGATTCCCTCAATGGCTCGCAACCTTTCCTTTAATAAATTCATTTTCTGTTTAATTTTTGGGGCTTCTAAAGTCTTCTTCTCTTTAGGCTTCGATTTTGTTTCTTTTTTGTATTATCTAAGTTGGGGATTGGTACTAGTTCTACTACTTTCTCAGTAAAGACAAGATTTACATAACTCTAGTACTATCTTAGATTTGAAACTGATGGCATTTTGGGATATGTATACCTTACAGGATAAGTGAATTACTATGGTGGTGGATCTTGGGCTTGATGCCCCAAAAACCAAGAAGGTACAGAGAGTCATCCACTTTTTATGATAGATGGTCCTATTGGCTAGTATTTTCTTCTATGTTTTTCTTTGTTTAACTTATTCAAAGTATCCAGAATTTTACTCAACTTATCTTCAAGCTTCTCTTGAGCTTTCTCTATCCTTTCGAGATGATTAAAATTTTTCTATTTCATTTATCTAGCTTGAGCTCTTGTATTATATTGGTGAGTTGATTGTGTGAGATTCTTGGTTGGTGGAGCTATCTTTGAATCTTGAGTACCATAGTTATGTATTATTATAAATGCTATGCTTTATTTTGGTATGTTGATACATAAATGAAATGTACATTTTCATGGATGAAATGTACATTTTCATGGATGAAATCTAATATGAAAATGATACAAATGCACAATGTTACATATGACAATGAAAATGATGCATGACATGATAATGCAAATACAAACAAAATGGTTAGATCACAAACTGTTCCTTTTTGTGTCTTAACTTTGGGTTACATTTATCAATGGGTAGGAAAAGCTCTATCTTAAGGCTAGTTTCTTAAGTGTAGATTATATGCAGGGCTAGGTGATTTTGACTACTAAAGGTTCTCAATTTATTTCTTACATTATTATCTATTATAGACTAGTAAGACAGTCTAATCCTCACTCACCACAGGTTACCAACGAAAATAATTCAATTTGAGTGGGAGTATGTTGCTAGCCATTACGGAGATTATCATCTCACGATAGCGTAAGTACTTTACTCATTCTTAAGAGGGACGGAGCCCGGGTGTGGAGCTCATGTAATGCAAATACATGTAATAGTGTGTGTGTGAAGGAACATATATGTTTTAACCCTAATAAATCAAATAAAAGTCAAAAAAAGAAAAAAAGTTAGTAAACAAATAATTACAATTTAAAACTATTAGATCAAAGGATATGATAAATTTAAAATGTTATGGCCTGACTCTCTATAGCGTCCTCAGTGGAGTCAGCAAGCTGTCATAACATATAAATCTAAAAATCTATAGCTAAACTTAATAAATGGAGTTGCTACCAATATTTTATAGCTAGGTGTGATTGGTCACCTAAGAAATCTACACTTTTAAGGAACTCTTAAGCTTGACTATGGGTCTTTAAAAGAATATGTTCGGGTTTACTAACCAGAATAGGATTTGAGAGTTTGGTTACATATGGGGAAGGTTATAGCACCCTTACATGCCCATCCGAAGGATGGTACCATTTAATTATAAATATATCTTAATCTCTTGATTCTAATGGTCTTAATCTTTAATGTTGAATATTGGAAATAATTCTTAAGATTCTTCATCAATCTGATAAAATTCTTAAAAATATTTTCTCACCTTAAGAGTATTCAAGAATCCCATTTATTTTTTTGAAGAGGCTCTGTCGTCGAAAAAATAATATTTTTATTATTTGATTTTTTATTGAAAATATATCTAATTATTCCACCATTTGGGTCCAATTAGAAATATTTTCTCTTTTGAAAATTTTAAATTCTCCATCATTTGTGCCTATTTAGAAATTTTTTTTTTATTTTTTTATCATTGGCAAGAAAATATTATGACAATTATTTTTTTTAAGTTTCATTTAAATTCTTCCATCATTTAGGACGAATTTAAAGAAATTTCTCACCTAGAGATTTCTTAGGAATTTACCATTTGAAATTTTTAATATTCTCATCCTTGGATAATTGTCAAATATTTTCAACCAAATTTTTTATTTGGAAAAGAATATAATTACTTTTATTGAAAATTTATCTAAATTATTTCATCATTTGGGACAAATTTAAAGACTAATTTAGAGAAAATTTTCACCCAGAGATTTCTTAAAAAATTTACTATTTGAAATTTTTAAAAATCGCATTTTGGGTAATTTGTATTTAATTCCAAAATTTTTATTAATATTTTTATTTTATTTTTTTGGTTTTTTTGTTTGAAAATAAATATTAATTATTGTTGTTGAAATTTTATTTAAATTATTCCATTTGGGACAAATCTAGACAAATTTCTCACCTAGAAATTTTATAAAAATTTATCATTTGAAATTTTTAAAAATTCTATCATTAGATAATTATTATTATTTATTCTCAAAAAATATTTTATTTTTATATATATTTTTTATTTTTTTAAATTAAATTATGTAAAAAAACTTATAAAATAAATAAATAAATAAATAAATAAATAAACGGCTCTGCGTGGCTATTGAAATGTCTCGGTTGGAGGCACAAATAACGGCTCAAAGACGCAGTTCGAGGGGCGTGGCTAAACTTGGCTCAGCTGAAGGAGTTGGCTGAAACACAAGTCGACAGAAGCGAGTTGCACTTGGGTCGAGTCACTCGAACAAAAACAAGCGGATATTGGGACTGTTTAAAGGCGAAAACGATGTCGTTTTGGTGAGGGGATAAAAGCTTGAACTTAGCCTTTTCCTTCAAATTTTCTTTCTCCCCTTCTCTTTCCTCTTCCTATTTTCTCTCCCTCTCTCTCTAGACCAGATGAACTCTGATTGAATATTCATCAGATCCTGAAAAATATTGTTAGAATCTAGGTTTGTTCGCCAAAAATTGGTTAAAAGTTCACCGATTTTTAAAAATCTGTCGCCAGAAACTAGGGAACATGCTAAAATCTGGGAATCTCGATGGAAAATTCAAACTTGTTGGAAATTTCCACTGGAATCTAGAAATTTCCAAAAAATTTCTAGAAAAAAAATCTTTTTTTGAACCCAAAAATTTTTGGACAAATTTCTAACTGCTTTCATGTGCTTTTTTTGATCTCTGTGCTTCTGTATTTCTTTTTGTTTTTTGTGTCCTTTGCCTTTGATTAGTATGGATATTTATCGGATGTAATCATAAGAGTTTTTGATTAACTCTAACTCCCTCTTTGATAGAGTTTCAGTATTACCAAAAAACACAAAATTCATTTTATACAAATTAAATCCCTTTATAACTGTACTAATCCCAAATTCTCAGCAGAATTATTTTCTTATTATTACTATTTTAATCATCATCATTATCACCTAACAAAAACCAAAAAATAAAACAGATAAATAATCAAGAAAAGATAAAACCCAAAATAATAATAATAATAAAATAAATAATAGAAATAAATAAATAATACATAATAAATAAATAGACCAATGAATCATTGGGCTTACTAATTTGCCCTCATTGGACCAGGCCCACTTGATCTAGGCCTAGATCAAATAAGGTGTCTACAACTAACTAATAAGATGGGGACTTCCTTACGTGGCTTAGAGAAAGGATATGAGTGGCCTGATTTAGGACGAAAAACCAATGCATCATAAATAGTGGCACAAAGCCATAAGATACGAGCATGCCACTAGAGGGTTCCTTCTTGACCGGTAATTCTAAACTTGTGTGTGTATTTATTTCCAGGGCACATTGAACATTGAGTGATCATGGACGGTCCATCCTTCTAGCAGGTCAGTTTTGAAACCCTCCATGCCTATTCAAACAATAATTTCGTTATTAAAAAAAAAGCAATATAGTAAAAGTATCTGATCAGAACTTGGAAATTATATTATTATTAGTTTTAAATTCGTGTGATGCATGAAAATATATTTATATGTCAATAAATCTTATATAAATATAAAATTTTTTAAATGATAATATAAGCTATGAAGTTTATGAACAACTTATAACTTATTTAAATTTACATATTTAAATATAATAAAATAAATTAATTACATATTGAATATGCTTATGCAATTATCATCAGTTCTAAAGAAAACTCAAATTATAATTTATTAAATCAAAATAATCTTTAAACAAAAGACAATAATGTTTTTGATTTTAAGAAATTAAAAATTTCATCCTTAAAATCAATCTCACGTATAAACTTTTTTCATGGGTGATTCTTTCATAAGTTATTATTGAAGCGAAGATGAAGCAATTAATTCTCTAGTATTTCTTACTATTTTTGAAGTTGTGAATTATTTCATACATGAAGGTGAAGAGATAAATAAAATAGTAATCTATAATTTGACAACAGTTGAGTTATAATTTAAATTATATAACTTTATAACAAACATAATCATTATAGTAAGTTTATATATACATCTTCTAATAATTTTTGACATTAAGCTTAGGATTAAAATAATATACCTTATTTACTATAAGTTTGATGCTACTTGTCTCAAGGTTATATTTGGTTGCCCTCGTCTCGAATACACAAAATTTACCTCTGAGATCTTCAAATATCTTTTAGATTTTATAATCTCCATTTTCCTAAATCATAAGTATAAATATATCATTCAATTAATTTGAATATTAAATAATATTAAAATAATTTTTAACTCAATACTATAACAGATATTTCATAAAAATCGTTAATATCTCTATTAATTAAATCTTTAGCTTTTGTATTGAATTGTACAAACATTACCCTTCCACAATTACCATATGTCTCAATTCAACTTGTACCAATAAAAAATACAAAACTCTAAAATTATAAATATAATATAATAATTTAAAATACTTTTATTATCATCATGGAATAATAATTTTTTTATGTATCAAATATAAAAAATATAAATACTAATTACTTTGGAGTTGGATTAGAGACATTAACATTGCAGCAAGAACATTAAAATTTTTCATCAATTTCTAATAGTTTCTTGTTACACCCACATGGCTTATAGTACTAACCAAAAGTGGTATCAACTTCATGATAGTGACTCTATTGGTGAAAAACTTTCCTTGTATATACCTAATCATTTTTAAATCAATCATCAACAAAAAAATATTAAAAAAAAAAGCTAATATCATCGATAAAGAAATATAAACTATAAGTATAAAAAGAGAATAATCTTTGAATAGTACAAACCAAGAAACGATGCAAAGTGAAAATTAGAGAAAAAATTGAAATAGAGTTGAATAGTGATCAAAAGATATAAATTTAGTGAAAAATAGTTAAAGATGCTTTATGCTTAACATAGAGCTACTTGTACAAAAGGTGTATTGTAGGTTAATTGAAAAGATAATTTTAAATTATAAAAGTTAAAATTGAAATAATAAAAATTGTGAGTGAATAATGGTTTAACAATGGCAAGTATATTGATATCAAAATATTTATTTTGCCATTAACATTTAGAGATCCCTTAATTTAGAATAATAAAACAAATTGAATTTATTATATTTAATAATGGTAATAAAACAAATTAAATTTTAATTAAATCAACATGCATTAATATCTAGATTTTAAAATTATAAAACATTACAAATGAAATCAAATGAAATCCAAGTGTATTAATATTTTATCAAATGAAATCAAACGTGCATTAATATTTTACTAAATGAAATAAAATGAAATCATATTTAATGAAATATAAATCTATAAATCAAATATAAATTAATAAAATATTTTATTCCATTAATTTAATTATGGAGAATTAATTTTATATATATATTTTTTATATTTACATATGAAATACATCAATTACTTAAATGGATACTATATTTAATCAAATCTAAATGTATCAAATAATTGATTAGAGAATCAATTATTTTATAATTGTAATTATAGTATTTATTAAATTATTAATTATATATTGATTGATTTAATTTATCAAATTAAGAAAAATTTAAAATTTTAATACTTTTAATATGAATTGAATTGAGAATAATTTAAAATCAATAATAAAAACATAAATATAGTCAATTTAGTTTTTTGAATTATATTTGCTTTATACATTTACACATGAAATACATCAATTACTAGATACTATATTTAATCAAATATAAATATATTAAATAATTAATTAGAGAATCAACTATTTTGTAATTGTAATTGCAGTATTTATTAATTTATTAATTATATATTGATTGATTTAATTTTCAAATTAAGAAAATATTAAAATTTTAATACTTTTAATATGAATTGAATTGAGAGTGATTTAAGATTAATAGTAAAAATATAAATATAATTAATTTAGTTTTCAAAATTATTTTTAAATTAAAAATATATAAAATAAAATAAAATATATTTATTAGATGTCACGTGACGATTTTTAAGATCATTCACATGTCATCATTTTAAGTCGTACACAGAGAATTTTTTTTTTTTTAATTTTTGTCAAAAACTTTGATTTTTATATATTTATATAAGATATAAGATATCTTGCTAGCAGTAGTTAGAGTTGAGCAACCTTTAATTACATTATACTTATTACATGGATAAAATTGAATAATATATATGCCCGCTGTTGTCATCAAAAAAGGAAATGAAAACCTCTTTTTAATACTAACAAATCAAGAACTGACTTGGGGCTCGACGAAAGTGAAGTCTAAATTGTCATCATCAAAACACGACAAGTCAATAATAACTGCTTAACTAAATATAGCAGAGTTGATGATAGAAACAGGTAGGAAAGGAAGCTTCGTCATTTTTAAGCAAGAGGCATGGAAGCTTTGTTAAAGGAAAATCACTTTTACTTAATATTTCCATGATGATGAGGAGGACTAACTAGTGAACAGACAAATTGTAAGTTGACTTATCATAGACATGAACAATAAGTGTGTCACCCTCTCGAACGCGGATTCTTGGGCCTGGGAGGCTACCATTTACTGCAGCAATCACATGGCGATTGCATAGCCGATTAATAGTCAAGTTTTGCACCTGCAACAAGTTAAGATCAAGTGAGGAACTTTTCCATGAGAGTCAAACTCTCTTCAAAATTATAAGGACAGATTTGCATGTTTAATGAATGCAAAGAAATGAAACAGGTTGTAAATGTGGAGAAGATAATTACATAGAACCTGCACAATTGCGTGACAGCATAGCAACAGGGGTTCGAAAGGGTCCTTTCCTTCTTCCATTGGGTAGATAGGATATATTTATTTGTAATTTCATCTTCAAAAGTCCGCTGTCTGTTAAATTAAACAATCTAATTCGTAATTACACTACAATTTCGAGGTTGAAAGGGCCTAATTGTTGCGATTTTTATATTTTGGTGGGATGTCTGATGGTCTCAAAGGTTGAGCACAATATTCCCAGTAGCCTTTTGATTGAATATTGGATAAAGGCAACACATCAGTTGAAAAGTGCTTCGTATATCTTCACTTTTTGTTCAAAGAAAATATTATAACAAAATATTTCATGCTAATAATAGGCAAATTTCCGATGGTCCCATTCAACATATTAATTATTTATTTATAATTATATGATCTATTTATTAAATATAAAATTTTTAATTTCAATGATTAGAATTCAGATCTTGTCAATTTAAGTATAGAAACGTATTAATTAAATAACAAAACATACGTTTCAAAGATGTTGAGTATATGTTAAAATTTTGCCAATATTATACATTTCTTTCATCATCTCTTGAATCTCATTATTTGAACATCGAAAATATATTGATTTCCTGGTACCATTGAAATGATATACCATATATATTACCTTCCCCCACCATTCCTTGATCCACTTAATAAGTTTGAGAGATTACAAAAAAAAAAAAAAAAGAAAAAGAAGAAGAAGAAGCTTTATTTTCTCAATCTTCAAAATCCAGACAAGAACAAGATAAACTTTTGCCTTTGTAATTAAAGATGAGAATTTAAGCAAAAGAAAAATTGCTATTTGGAACAGCTTTCTTGTGTCCAACAGATTAGGAGACTAAAGGAAAGTCGACTTATCCGTGCACATCCATCCCCGTGTTCCTAAAAATTTCCAAACTTCTTATTCCTTTTTGTTTGTTTCTAATTAATTACCTTAATTTGATTCTAAATTAAGGTTTCGTTTAGGGATTGTTCTGAATTGTATGTACGTTGGGTAGGTACTCTTTGACTAAAAATGTTTTTTCCAGATAGATAGATTTGTTCTAATCAAATAAGCTTTCTTCTATTACTCCCTTAGGTGGTATGTCTTTTTGCCTCGAAATAACTCTCATATATGTCCAATGCTAATATTGAAATCCTACTTCAATTTGTAGTAATTAGGAACCTAAACGCTCCTTTACTTTGTCTCACCCTGGCATTTGCTCTGTGAATGTCTGACAATGATCTTAATATTATGTTTGTATCTTCTGCTAACGAATTCTTTTCAAATTATTATATTAAAAATATAATAAATATTATAAGTTATTGTATTTAATACAAAATTATTACTATAAAATAATAATATGTTTTTTATGGAACAGCTTATGCTGACGATTGCTTACTTGGATGGATAGATTGTTGCTAAAAGCTCTGGAGATGTTTGTAATCAGCACTTGACAATTGGAATGCATCAATATTCAATGTGCTTCATTAATTTAAATAAGAAGTCCAAACTGCAGCCGCAACCGTCCAATAAAACTTGTGGCCTTCTTTTTATTTACATTCGTACCCAACAATGAATCAAGAAATAATCTCAAATCTTTTAAAATACTTTTTCATATAAAAAAAGAATTATCCATGGACAAAGTCTTTTTAGTTGTCAATGAAATCTTATTTTAGTGATCAGATTAGATTTTGAAGTTTAGAGTTCCTATCTTTTTGGTAAAGTTTTATGTACGTTGATTTGATCAAAATTTATGTTAAAATATAATCATCAAGTAAGTAATTACACATTGATGAAGAAAAACTCAATAATACAAAACTTGATTGCAATTGATCATGTGCTTTGTTGCATGTTGTTACTTGGATATGAGGTTATCAAAAAAAAAAAAAAAAAAGTGAGTACTTGAATTTGATTCTAGCTAATCAAGGATGTTTTGCCCAAAAATTTTTGAATCCATGTGCTATCAATAGTTACAATAGATGTACATATCAGGGCAAGATTGAGACTAATTCAAGGCTGTTCATGTTAACAAGACTGCTAATTATTCATTGCAAGAAATGACCACTCAATTTAATAAGTACTTTTTCACGAATTTACATGTTTTCTGTGAACCTTTTCTTATTGTGTAAATTCAAATTTACAATTAAGAAAACAAAGTTGAATAAGAGTCTCTTTGATTAGAGATCAGGATTGGTCTCTTCTGTAGGCCTAGAAATAGCTGGAGTTCAACGAGCAGGCCTGCCTTAGACCTAAGGATCCTTTGCTTTATCGGCTTGGGCCTACTGTCTGACAAAACCCTTATACAATCATTGCTAATTACAAACTTCTTTATGCGATTGTAAATTAATTTTTAAAAAAATTTATTATGAAGCAATAAATATGAAAATTTTTTTTTATTTGAAGTTACCGATATTGAATTTTAATTATTAAAATTAAATATTTTGTATCAATAAATTACACTAGTGCTGGCATAAATATAAGATCTTTATTAAAAAGAAAAACATTACTAAAATTCCTAAGACCCTAGTAATTATATTACATTGTTTAGGGATCATTTAACTTACTAAAAATCAGATTTTAATTTCCCCATTGCTTAATTTTATTACCAATTAAACAAAATTAATCCAAGCAATTTGCATGATAAAGATATGGAATATATATATATATATATTAGTATTAATATGCCCGCCAGCTTGGCATTCCTTTAATTAATTAATTAATTAAAGTGTTATTAATATCTTTTAAAACTCTCACATCAGATAAATTATTAGGAAGAACCTTCCTGCCACGTCAGATATTGGCTCATCTAATAATATTTCACCACATCATCATTTTTATCTATGTCAGATTCAATTAAACAAGCAAAATTGACTTTTAAAGAAAAACTAATTGAGTAAAATTGAAACTTAATCAAACAGATGTTAAGTAACAAACTAAATAAGAAAGATAAAAAAAAAAAAGGTTACAGATAAATTCCTTGATAAGTTCATCTCAATTTTTTTCTCCTTTAAAATTTCGAAATTTTATTTGAAGATGAAAACTGTCTCAAAATCTAAAATTATCCCAAATTAAAATGAAACGAAAACACTAAAATAATCGACAGCAAAATTGATATAAGCAAAAATACAAATAGGTGTGCAGCCATAAGACTACAAACTCAAGCTCCGCATAGTAAAATAGCTACAGGCTACACACGATAACGAAACCATAAACATCGGAAAACACATAATTAAGAACAGGGTAAAAAGAAGTAGCTAGAGGGGCTTTGTCCATTAAAATTCTCGGTTTACAAATATCAAATATACTGAAACAAAGACTTGGGAAAAAAAATATAAGTACAAAAACGTGATAATGGGGAGAAATATTGTTCGCAAAGTGAGTTTCGAAGACAATTGCACGACTTGAAAGATCCAACCCCCAAAATATATTTTTTTAATGATTGATTAAACAAATTTGAACTATAGAAAAATGTTGATGTGGTGACTTGTTATTGGACGGATCTATATCGGATGTGGTAGGAAGAATCTACTTAATATTTTTTTGACACATTTGATTATAAAATTACGAGCAAAAGATTTTACATAAATTGTTTTTTTTTTTTGGCCGTATTTTATATAAATTGTTAAGTTATTGAAGTTTCTATATATGATGGTGACTTAATACTCACCATTTACTAACTTAAAAAAGAATAATGAAAAAATAAAATAAAATATTCATTTTTCTTCGTTGAGAAGAGAAAGACAAGGATTAGTGTCAACTTTATACAGTTTTTAAGGAATTCAAATTTAATCCAATTGATTCATGTAGTAATTTTTTAAAAAATAATATCTAATAAATTTAAAATTTAAAATTTAGTATTTTTAATTTTTTGTCTATGATTGTGAATACTTTAGACATTTCATTTTATTCAAAACAAATAAATAAAATAAAATAAATAAAAAAATACAAAATCTGAAAACGGCTCGGCTCAAGACCAAAAATCATGGCTCAGATGCGCGGCTCAGGATCTCGGTTCGACTCGGCTCGACTGGAACCCAGGCGGAGAAACAGGTCGTTGGTTCGGGTGCGCTACGGGTCGGGTCAGATCTTGGCAAAACGCGAGGATCTTGTGGGTTTACTAACGAAAAAATGATGTTATTTTAGGGAGGGTATATAAGGCTGAAGATCAATTTTTTTTTTTCAGAATTCCCTTCTCCTCTTCTCTCTCTTCCCTTCTTTTCTCCTCCTTATCTCTAAACAATTCTAGATTCCGGTTGAATTCCTACCGAAATCTGGAAAAAGCCGTTAGAAACTTCAAATCTAGTCGAAAAACTCGTCGAAAAATTCAAACTCCATCGAAAAATTTCACCGGATTTTGGAAAATTTCTAGAAAATTTTCAAAAAAAGAACTCTAAAAATTCAAAAAAAAAAACTTCTAAAAATCTTATACTGCCTTTAAACACTTTTTACCCCTGTTTCACCTCTTTGTTTTCTTTTTTCCTCTCTGATTCCTTTGTGTCTTATGTATGATTTATGGACCTATTTATAGGAATTGATCAAAAGAGTTTCTGATCAATCCCAACTCATTCTGGGATTTGGATTCAAATATTGAATCCAATCCCAACTCTGCCAATTCTCAAATCGCGGCCAAATTCATCCCAATTTTTTTATCCTAATCCTAATCTTAACCGAAAATTAATCAAAATAAAAAAAATAAATATATTAATAGATAACAAAAAATAATTAGATAAATAAAAGAAATAGATAACTAATAATAATAAAAAATAAAAGCAGATAAATAATAAAAATATTAATAGATAAAAAAATAAAAAAAATAAAAATTAATAAATAGACAAATAATAAAAATAAAAATAAAAATAAAAGTCAATTGGGCTTGCTAATTGGATCATAGATCAGACCCAATAGGCTTAAGTCCAAACGATATTGGACTAGGCCTAATGGCTTTAGGCCTGGACCAAATAAGGTGTCTACAAAAGTGATAAAATATGTCTTCACTCGACTCCCAATTTTTGGTATATAACCAAATTCTTCAATAATCTTGAAGGAAGATCCCCAATAAGCTTTAGAAAAAATGATTCAACTTTCTAATGTATGAAAATTTTCATGATTTGAAGTATTGTCATAGAGGCTAGATTGAAGGCATTTGGCTTATAGAGAAGATTATGAAGCTTGAGAAAGTTCCGTAAACATTCTTTCAAGTGGTAAGAAATTAGAATGATACCCAACTTGCCCAAATATAGGTTTGTTGATATGAAGAAATATTACTTATCTAATATCTTCATCTTTCTTAGAAAGAATACCAAGATTAGTTTTGTGATCCTTAAAATACAACACGGGTAGATATTGCAAAAAAAAAAACATGTTATGAATTATAATTCAAGAAATGGCAGGTTTTTTTTTTTTTTTAAACGTCCAACGGACAACATCATAAATAAAGGGTAAAAAGTCATGCACAAAATAGCGTCAATTATCAAGATTTCATTAGCAATTGAAGAAACAAGAAAGTCCATGAATTTAAAATGTCTAGCATGCATACTATGCCCGTGGGAAGCATACAAGTGTTAATACTCATGAGTTGGCTTCCAAGGTGGCAAACATTTTACATGCACAAGACAATAAATTGTTGCTGAAATATAGTACTTGAAACATGAAAGAATTTGTTTCTAGAGATGCAAACAAATGTGTTCAAAGCCATTTGTTTGAATTTACAAGTGTCAATGTGCATGTATGGTACTTGTAATGGCATATATATAGGTTGGACATGTAAATAATTTGATGTCCAGATTAAAGAATTTCAAGCATGCATTGATATGAACAAAATATCTAATATGCATGGCATTAATTCTTTGAAGACATTAAAAAAAGAAAAGATTGGGATGCTAAGGATTCTTTGAAGAAAGTACCTTAGAAATAGCGGGCAAGAAACCTTTGTTGAGAAAGATATTTTGCTTAAACCAATTGAATTACAGTCTGTTGCAATCTACTCAACAAAGAAAAAATGAAGTTTCAGAACCATTCAAAGACAAAACCTTATGATTATCTTGGTACAAGGTTGAGATCATGCATAAAGAATTTTGTTTGCTTTCAAAATGCAAGACATGAAACATAAGGATATTGTTTTTTTTATTCTAAAGAATAAAAAGAACTTAGATTAAAGAAGCAATTAATGGAAGAAATAAAACAAGTGATAGCAAGAACGTGTTTTACTTGATGACTATGAGCTTTTTTGCCTCCTTGATGGCTTCTTTGGTACAAGATTGATGGATAAATCTACCTCTTTGATGACTTCTTTGGTATAAGATTGATGGATAAATCAGCAAGAGAAGCTTTGCTTTTATAGGGGCACAATCCTATTCCTAAGTAGCTTAACAGTACATGCCTTAGAGAATCCGTTTTGGACTAATTCTTTTTTGAATAAGGATACACTACTTTCCAAGAGAGTTTTCCTAGAGTCATTATTGTAATTTTGTATCAATCGGATAGCATAGTTCTTGAAATCCAAGTCAAAGAATGCATTTGTCCATTAATGTTTCAAGACAATTCATGTGGCACTGTAATTCTAATAGCCAATTGATATTAGAATTATAATCCAATTTTGGTAAGGATAAACCAAAAGCATTGGGTTTACAATTTTCTTAATTCGGTGACACTAAAATTATAACTTGACCTCATAAAGTTGAAGCAAAGGTTAATTGGATTTCAAATTTTTATCTGAATGAAAAGTTTAGGCAAAAAAATTAGTGTCAAAGCAAATTAAGTATCAAGACTTGTCTACTTGTTACACTTGGAAATTGTGTAGTAACCAAGTCTTAAAGGAGTATTTATAGAAGGAGAAAAGTTTCATCCAATTACAAAGTGTTACGTGTCAAATAAAATTTTTTTTAATTAATTAATTAAAGAATTTTCAAATAACAAATCGGTTATCGTCATGTGAATTAATATTATTATTTAATTTAATCATACAACTAATTAATTAATTTTATTATTAATTAAATATGTCACTTGTCAAGTGAAGATAAAACACTTAGTTTGATCATTTAGATTTCACAAATTTGTCATTAGTTTTTATTTCTAATTCAATTACAGTTACTTAGAAATAAAATAAAAAATGTTGAGTTCTCTTAAAATTCTTTCTTACCTAGCAGACTGACACTGTAAATTACTTTCCTAGGCATATTTCACTATTTACAATTCTAAAAAGAAGACGAAGATTTTAAAAATCTAAAGTTTCTCCAAAGTTTCAATAAGCAAAATCAAAAGAATTAAAAATATTTTGAAACACTTGAAGAACAAAACATTTGCATTCCAAAAATTATTATGAAATTACTCTTCATCTTAATTTCTCTAAAAAAAGAGATCAATTTCATTTGCTCAAGATTAAGTCAATAAAACCTTTGAAGAATAAGTTCGTTTGACCCTTGAAACGGATTTTTTCAAAAAAAAAAATTTTTTTATAATAAAAATTCTTAAAGATTGTAATTTTCACAAGTCTAATAAATAAATTTATTATTTATCTTTGATTTTTTTGTCATATTTTCGACATGAACAAATCTACTTGACCCTTGAAGTGGATTTTTATGAAAAAGAATTGAAGAATTTTTTTATAATAAAAATTTTCAAAGATTATAATTTTTACAAATCTAATAAATAAATTTATTATTTATTTCTAATTTTATTATTATATTTTTTATACCAAATTTTTATGTACAATATATAATGGGAGGAAACAGTAGAAAATGATATTTTTAAAGGAATTTTATTACCATACAAAAGAATATGGTCAACCTTTTACAGTTAAAACGACAGAGTTTTTACTTGACAAGAATTTATTACATTGAGAATATTTTGCCTTCAAATAATAAATGTGAAATGCCATCTTATATACTAAAAGAAAATATAAGAAATAAATTCCAAACTTATAAAAAGAAAAACCCAAAAAAAATTATTTATTATTATCATCGAAAAGAACGTCGACGTCTTTCGTCAATAAACTATCCGTAGCATTGTGGTAGATCTGCCGGCGGTGGAGGCAAGGTTGTATCCGGAGTTGGTCCGTTTTCAACCACGAAGGCGGTGGCCAGGCCCACTGAGAAGTGCGCGTCTAGGTGGCAATGCATTAACCAAACACCTGTGCATTTGAGATGAATAGAAACAAGAAAAAAACAAAATGCTTTAGCTTTCAAAAAAAGAAAAACACCGTTGAACCATCGCTTTCATCCCACACCCATCCGTAAGAAAGGAAGCTAATGATCATAGAAAATTAACCTGGATTATTAGCTCTGAATCTGATGACAGCCCATCCTCCTACTGGCACGCCAATAGTGTTGCGCATTTGTGGGTTGATAAAATTGAACTTCTTTCTATCTGTGGCAGGGTTATAGTTTCCAAAACCTTGAGCCAATACATGAAAGTTTAAGCCATGGATGTGCATGGGATGATTCTCCACTCCAATGAAAGCTGTGTTCTGCAAGATCATCTCTACAGTCGAATTAAACTTGAGCTTGGTGACCTTGGTTCCTTTTGGAGCAAACAACAACGGTCGGTCGTTGTTAATGCTAGCGTTGGTGTAGTCAAATTGAATTGGGGGGTTGGCAGGGAAATCAGTGGTGTAAACTCCACCGAAGTTGAAGAAAAAGGCTTGCAACATAGACAAGCTGGTGGGTAACACAAAGGATTCGTTGTTCATGCTGGCAGAGAATTTCGTCCCATTGACCGGACCCTGGCAAGTAGTGTTTTCTGGGCAAAGCTCGAGTCCCAACCCAATGGTGACGAACATTTTGTAGTCCACCATACGTGGGACAGGGACCCAGTGAGGTCCGCCAATCAATCCGGTAATGTTGGTGTAAAACTTGTTGGCCGTGGGGGTGTCATTGAATGCAGGGAGGGCTGGCATTAGCGGCGATGCTGAAGATGGGGCCCCATCATAGACGACGACACCTCTCGTTGTAGTATTATCATACTGTGCACCAGTTGCGCTTGCATATGGTCTTGCGGCCATGTAATACGACCCAACCGGCTGATCGGCGGTTAGCAGAACGTCGACTGTCTGGCCAGGGCCGGTAACCACGACTTCGGTGACATAAGGCTTGGTGTAGCTGGCGTCGATGGCAACGACTGTCATCTTATGATTGGCTATCTTGTAGAAAAGCTGGTTGTTGAGTGCAGCGTTGATAATACGTAAGAGATAGGTCTTCCCTTGCTCCACCTTAAGCTTGTACATATCTTATGGGAAACCATGATTAAATTAAACATCAATTAACATATAAACATTATGGAGTATGTGCAGGGAGATATGAATTGGTAATCACTTACTGTTTTGAGAGCATGGGTAGAGATCACCAGGCCGTCCATTTATTGTGTAAGCATTAGAAACGTTAGGAGCAGCGCCAGTGGCAAGCGCCTGGTTCTCCACATCAATGACATTAGCATTCCACCACTCACCTGCAACGCCATTGCTACTTTAATTAACCATATATAGCAATATTTTCTAAAATGAAAATTTAATAAACACTTCAACTAATAGTCTAATTAAAGAGATCAATACTTCTAATTCAAAAAAAAAAAAAATTAGAGATTAATACTTCGATCAGTAAAATCTTAGATCCTGGTGTAAATTAGAATTGGTTAACTACCTAAGAGGATGGGAACTTCCTTGCGGGGCTTAGGGAATGGGTAAGAGTGGCCGGCTTTGGGGCGGATGATGAGTGCACCGTAGACGGTGGCACGGAGCCAAGAGGCATGAGCATGCCACCAGAGGGTTCCCTCCTGTTTAATGATTCTGAATTTGTAGGTGTATTTACTTCCTGGGAGAATTGGACACTGAGTGACCATGTTAGGTCCATCTGCCCAGCCACTCAGTTTCTGAAAAATTCCATGCCTGCTCAAGCAATCATCAAATTCACCGACATAACCGTTAACAATGGTTAAAACATAAAAATATGAATGTATATAAAATAATAATAATAGTAATAATGGGCTACAAATTTAATTAGTTTTAGTACTACATATATCATCATTAGTAGATGGAGTAGAGCATTGTTCTTTCATTAATAAAAAATGGATCACACGGAAAAGATATACACGCACAGCCAACATAATGCACCTGGCTATACTATATTTTCAAAAGAAAATTAAAAATCTCTCTTTTGTATCAATAAAACAAGAACTGACGTCGCTTGAAGAAGTATTTTTACAAAGATATTTTAGTCAAGAAAACACTAATTATTTTGAAGAATAAATCAGTAATAATTACACATAATGAATAAGTAAATTGACGCTCCTAGCAGATGCTTGATATTTCTTTGTCAAAGTCAAAACTAAAATTTGGAGAAACCTGAATAAATTTGGTTGTATATTTTCATGAGGATTTACCAGTGAATGGTCAAGTTGTAAGGTGACTTATTAAAGACATGAACAATAAGTGTGTCACCCTCTTCAACGTGGATTGTTGGGCCGGGGAGGCTACCATTTACTGCAGTAATCACTTGGCTGTTGCATAGCTTATTAACAGTCAAATTTTGCACCTGTCAACAAATTAAAATAATGAAGTTAGGGACATTATATATTAATGTAAAATCATATCGTCAAACACTAATCACTTTCATTTCTTTCGGAGAAAAAGGTTAGTAGGGAATCTGTCTATAGGCCTAAAGAAAGTTGAATGTATCCAGTCGAACCATAAACCGTCAATAATGACTAAATTATGTAACTAATCAAGGATGGAAATCGTTAAAAGTTAACCAAAGAGGTAAAAATCGTTAAAGGAATGTGAAGGCTGTTTGTAAAAGACGTTGACTTTGAGCTGCAGCATATGATTGCTAAGTTTCTATTTTCTATTGTAAATATTCAACGTGCATGCTGTTACTGGTAACACAATGACAATTATGTGGCTAAAGCTCGAGTTGAGTTGTTATGCAAAGTTTTGATGCTGATTTGGACTGTAAAGAAGAGGTTAATTTAATCCTTGAAAAGAAATTATGAAAACGGATTGTATATGGCTAAAGCTCTATAAGTAGATTACATAGAATGTGTGCTCCACTAATTCTGCAGCTGAAGCTGTTGAAGCAGCCAGAAGAAGAAGCAAAGCGTAAGCAAACAAGAAAATAGGGCGCCGCATTTCAATTGAACGGCTAGCTCAAGCCAAAGATGAAGGAAGAGAAGGGAGGGAGATCAGATACTAGACTTCTTTGCAAGGAATGAGATGAGAGGGTAAGAGACAGAAGGGCTTCTATTTATATTAGATGTGTAAGGTTCCTCGTGAAGCCTGCGTCCTTTTGTGGTTTAACTTAACAAAATTTTCTGTTAGATATGTCAACTATAGCCTGCGATATCCAAAAATATTCAACAAAATAGATAAAAAAAAAAAAGGGGGGGGGGGGGGGGGGCGCTTTTGCATTGGCACACAATTACGTAAGAACCTAGCCAAGGTGTTGGAACGTATTTCTTCTTTTAGAATATTATTAAATTGGGCAACCAACGCGATAGTCGAACCTTGTACAAGAAAAAAAGTCTTTTGAATTTGATAATATTTTTGATTAAGACTGGCTTTAATTAGAAATTTCAATCTTATTCAGATTCGATTAAAAATATTATATTTTATTAGAAAAAAAATGAAAATGAGTATTATATTGTAGAAATAAAGATGGTGATTTATATTATTTTAAATTTTTTATTGGTTACAAAGACAGATATGGGTAATATGTCACTCATCCTTTACTAGTATTTTATATTATATATTTACTAAATAATATAAAATTTTATCTTAGATTAATTTGAACTAATATATTTTTATTTAAAATATATATAACAATTATATAAATGTGAAAGATAAAAATAAAAAAGCTAATTTTTTAATTTTTTAAAAAAGTTATAAGTGTAGGGATTATCATACCCATTAAATACCTATGCAAATAAGGATGAAGATAAATTTAAAATATTTGTTAGGTATGAGTATGAAAATGAACATAATATAAAAATTTGGAGATACAGATGAAAAATACTTTACCGATCTCATATCCTACTTATTAACATTGCTAATTAAAACGGCTAATGCCTTTGTAGTATAAAAGATCCCTTCCTTTTTCAACCAATGCCTTAGTCGAATTTTCCATTAGGGTAATCTTTGTAGGTGGAATAATTGTAGAAGGTCTTCTGGTTGTTTTACTAAGATATCTAATTACAACGCAATTTTGAGGTAAAAGGCACATCAAAGAGCTGTTGGTAATGGTTGTGTTTTTCAACTAACAACTTTCTCTCCAAAATAGTGAGAGCTTTCCTCTATAGGAGTTTTTTTTTTTTTTTTTCTCTCTAAGTGAGGTCTTCCTAAGTTAAATCTTAGAATTTCTTTAATTTTTAGGAATCTTCTTGAAATTTTCATAGTTGTCAATTGTTTTTTTATTTTTGGGTCAATGTTGTCTATAGCTGAATCATTTATTAGAGTGAAGAAATCAATTTTAGGTTAATCTTAGTGTACTTAGGTTTTGTTCTAAACTACAAATTTGGATTAGGGTTTTTTCCAAGGAGTCCAAAGTAATCAAATAGATAGAATTTGTTATTCTATCCATAATCCATCTTTATGAGTTTCTTTGATTAGCCTAGTAATGAGTGGGGAAAGGCATGAAAAAACTAGTGATTAACTTAAAGGAGAAAGAGAAGTAGACTTATGTTTAAACAAAATACATGATGGTAGGGAATATTCACGCTGGTAAAAGGTTCAATAAAAAAGGCATGAAAATATTTTATGAGAGATTTGACTGATGAAAATAGCTCAGTTTATTTAAAAGTTAGGTATGAATAAATTTCATATCTCGTTTAATTTAGAAAAATTGTTAAAAAAGGCAATTGAAGAGGGACTCTAGTTGGTATTGGGGTTTTGCTTTAATTTTCAAAGATAGAAGAGAGAGTTATAAGTCAAAAAGATTGATTTTGGGCAAAGTTTGGGTATAGGTCCATAATCTACCACTGGATTTTATCACAAAGCAAAATGGTGAGATTATTGGGAGAAATTTAGGAAAAATGATTGAGGTGGAAGATCCACTAATGTGTGAGTGTTTTAGAAGAAGCTTCTTAAGAATAATAGTGGCACTGGATGTAAAAAAACTACTGATGAGTGGATTTTAGGTCTCGAAAAGAATAAGAAAGGGATATGGGTAGTGATAAAATATGAAAGGTTATCATATTAATGTTATAACTATGGAAGGCTAGGCCATATGAACAAATAGTGTGAGGTGAAAGGGGTGGAGAGTGAGAGAAGAAGAAGGTATATGGATTTTATGATAACAACATTGCGTAAATATGAGAAAAGCCAAAAGGAAAGATAAAGGATTAAGGAGAAATAGATACAAAAGGTTATATGTAAGATGGGAGAAGGAAACAAACACATAGAAAGGGTGTTGTAAGTTGGGAATGAATTTGTTAGGAAGGAATGGAAAAACAATTATAAAGTAATTGGTCAAAAAGTCAACAAAACTATTGAAGAAGTAGTTATCGATAAGTTGGGAGTAGGAAAGAAAGTTGATATGGATGACAAGGTATGGAATAGTGGAACGATGACAAATAAAGAAATAAGGGGAAAAAAAAACAATAGGTGAACTTGAAAGTGAGAAGTATACTATAGGGAAAATAGGGATACAGGTAACACAAAAAATCTCAAATTTGTTGGGAAAATATGTCTTTAAAAAAAGGCAAAAGGAAAAGAAGAGGTTCAACCAAGAAAAATCAATCCTACTAGTCTATGTAAAACAATAATTGTTGTTAAAGAAAAAAGCAAAAGTACCCATGGTTTGAATCAATCCAAAAAAAAAAAAGTTATGCTCTAAGCAAAGGCTGTGAAATAATAGAGAAAAACCATAATAACTTTTCTGCAAGACGAGAGATTAACCTCACAAATATGAAAAATTATCATAGTGTTAGAGACATTCTGTATACTATAAAGCAACCACCAAAAGATAAAAAGGAAAGGGTAGAAGGAATATAAAAAAAATTTGAAAGATGAAGTAAAAAAATAAGAGGTTTTGCTAGCAATAAAGATTAGGAATCTGAAACTTAAACAAGAGAAAATGGGTTTGAGGAAGAAAAAGGATAAAAGAGCCAAAAGAAGAAAAAACTAAAGAGAGGAAGAGAAATGATAATATTAAGAGATATAAGTAATAATGTGGATTCAATAAAAAATAAGGGAATAATAAAGAAGAAAGAAATAGATTACAAAAAAATAATGAGAACCAAGAAGAAAAAAAAAAAGAAAGGAGAAAAAGGGAAAGGAAGAGCAAAAAATCTTTTTAAGGTTTCGATTGGGTTGAATGATATAAAAAAAATAGATTGAAAGAGATAGTAGTAAATGAATGGAGGAAAATGCTGACTAAGGCTATGATGGCTGGCCGCAAATAGCCACATAGGGAGAATTATTGCATTATCATGAACCTATCAGGGAATAAGGTCAACCCTGATAGTTCAAACTCTTATAGAGCATAAAAGGAAGTATAACCCATATATGGTGTTTTTAATGGAAACTAATAATGGAATGAACAAAGTGGAGAATGAGAGAAATATGCTAAGCTTTCAAGAATGAATGTGGGTAAATCCAGAAGGTTTAACTGGAGATTGACATTGTGGTTGAAGAATAGTGTTCAACTTACAATGGTGAAAAAAAGAAAGAATTTGATAGAGACAACAATAGAATGTGTGAATAGTAGAATAAAGGTTAAAATTTTTTGAATTTATGAGACATCAGTGTTTGAAGAAAGAAAGATAGTATGGGACCATGTAAAGAAAAAAACACTTAACATCTGTGTTCCATGGTTATGCATTGAAGATTTTAATGATATTATGGAACAATAAGACAAAGAGATAGGTAAAAGGAAAAAAAAGTGAAAAATTAAATATTTTAAAGAAATGCTCAATTTTTATAGTTTGGATGATTTGAATTACAAAGGATAAAAATTTATGTGGCTTAGGGTAAGAGAAAGGAAGGTAGTAAAGGAAATATTAGACAAGGCAGTTATCAATATGGAATGGAAATTGAGGTTTCTAAACAATTAGGTGTTTAATTTGGTAGTAGAAGGGTTTGATCACTCATTAATTGTACTATTTTTTTAGATTTTAAAGAGAATAAAAGATGCAAAAAATTTAAACTTGAATCAATTCAGTTAAACACAAAGGAATATGGGAAAATAATTAAGGAAGGTTAGAGATTGCAGTGCCAAAGATAAACAACATTTCAAGTGGTGGAAAAATTAAAGAACTGTAAAAGGCTTTTAAAAAAATAATGTAGTAAGGGGAGAAATAACAACAAAGGGAAAATTGAAGAATTAAAAAGCCAAATAGAAAGGTTGCTATTGAATATGATAAAGATGGAGGATTTCCAAATAATAATGGAAAAAAAATAAAAATGGTATAGGAATTGGAAAAAAATATTGACTGTAAGGGTCAAAGGTGAATTGATTAAGCTTAAGAGATAAAAACATAATTTTTTCATCAAGCTATGGTGCAAAGAAGGCAGTTTAATAAAATTCTTTGAAAAAAAAAAGAAACTAGTGAGTGGATTGACAAAGAAGATGAGGTAAGAGATTATTTTGGGGATTTTTATGTTGAGCCATTTACTAGTGAAGGGAATAGAGATTAGGAAATAGTATCAGATTGTATTCTAAGTATAATAACTAAGGAGGTGAATAAGGCTTTGACTTGTGAAGTAGCAGAAAAGGAAATATTATAGGCTGTTTTCCAATTAGGGTATTTAAAAACACCAAGGCTTGATTGGTTTAATGGATTGTCATATCATAATTTTTGAGGTATAATCAAGAAAAATATTGTTAGAATGGTTAAAAGTTTTTTCCATTCTTAAAAAATGCTAAAGAAACTGAATAACACTGATATAATGCTTAATTCTAAAGTCACAAGGCCAGAGAGTATCAAATTTTAGATTAATAAGCCTATAAAATTATAGATATAAAATTATGTCAAAGGTGATAATGAATAGGTTGTAACCTTTTTAAGTGAAATAATTACTGAAAACCAAAATGCCTTTGTGGGAAAGAGACAAATACATGACAACATTCTAATAGCTCAAGAAGTTTGTCACTATATAGAGCTAAGGAAAAGGGGAAAAAACTATGTGCTGACTATGAAAGTGGATATGAATAAGGTGTATGATAGGGTGGAAGGGGATTCCTTTATGCAATTATGACCAAATTGGGCTTTTATAGGATTTGGATAGAATGGATTATGAAATGTGTTATTTTAGTTTCTTATTCTTTGATTATAAATGGAAAACCTAGTAGAAAAATTCTTCCTTTTAGGGGTTTTAGACAAAAAGATCCTCTATCTCCCTACCTTTTCCTCATAGTAATAAATGTCTTTTCTAAAATGATCCAAGTAGGTGTTAATGTTAATAGAATTATAGGGATTGAATTGAGCAAGCATTGTCCTATGCTGTCACATCTATTTTTTTATGATGATTCACTATTTTTCCTAGAAGCTAATATTAATAATTGTAAAATAATGTTTGATATAAGTCAATGTATTGTAAAGTTTCAGGGCAGAGAGTGAGCTTAGAGAAATTCAATTTAATTTTCAACAACAATGTACTAGAAGAGATCAAGAAAGGGATTGAAAACTTTATGAGAATTAAAATTGCTAATAATCCAAGGATTTATTTAAGGATTCAACCAGTATGAGGGAAATCGAAGACTAAGGTGTTGAGGCACATAAAGGAAAGGATGATGGCAAAGTTTAAAGGCTAAAAGCAAAAGACTTTATCAATAGAAAGTAAGAAAATTTTAATGAAAGTTGTTACTTGTGATCCCTACCTATATAATGTCTTGTTACAAGTTTCCAAAAAGATATGTATGGAGTTAAATTTTATGATCACAAACTTATGGTTAAGGTAAGGGAGTAATGACAACAAAATACATTAGAAGAGTTAGGACAAGTTTACAAATAAAAAATGGATGGTGGAATAAGGTTCAAGGATTTGGAAATATTCAATCGAGCACTGTTGGTGAAGCAAAGTTGGAAAATATTGTAAAACCTTACTACATTATGGGTAAGAATTTTCAAGGGGATTTACTTTCCTCAAAACTAAAATTTGGAAGCTAAAAAAGAGGCAAGAGCATCATGGGCATTGAGTAACATACTTGAAGGTAAAGATTTTTGAAAAAAAAAATTTGATATAGCAAGTAGCGGATAGGCAAAATATTGAGATATGGAAAGATTGTTGGGTCCCTAGACTAAAGGGACATAAGCTATAGTTTTTAGGAATGGAAGATAGAAACATGCTAGTGAAAGTAGAGAAGTTGGTTAACTATGAAAGAAAGGAATGGAACTTGGAAGAGATTAAGCCATGGATAACTAGGGAAAAGAAAAAAACTATTCAAGAGATTCCTATAGGGGGCCAAAGTTGTAAAGATGAAGTGGTATGGGTAGTGGAGGATAAAAGAGAGTATATAGTAAGATTTGAGTATAGGGTACTGAATAAGGTAGCAGATCATAGACTAAGAACAAGACCTCAAGCTTATATGTGATTGATGAGATAGTTTGGAAAACATTATGGAGATTGACAGTTCCTAGTAAAATAAATGTGTTTCAGTGGAAAGTCCATAGAAGCAATTCCAACAAATTATAATCCCTTGAAACGAAAATGTAAAAAGTGTCATGTATACAATCTGTGTGGAATTGAGGAAGAAAAAGTTGAACATATACTACTACAATGTGATTGGATAAGGGGAAATGGTTTGAAGAATGCCATGGTCTTAAAATTAGAAACAAAGTAGTTATAACTTTTGATAGATGGCTAGCGTAGATTTTGGAATAGCTAAAAATGTGGTACTAGAATTGTACATATATAAAGACGTGTATGGTGTACATTTGTAAAATGATTTGAAAGACAAGGTGTGAAGTGATAATATGGGGAAAGGAGTTGATATTGCACTTGGCAATATTAAGAGCTAAGAGGGTTATTGCAGAATTTAATAGGTTACAGAATGAGAAGACTAAAACAACAAAGACAATAAAGGTAAGTATAGTAAAAAAAGAAGAAGAAAGGTCATGCATAGAAAAAGAGTGATTAAAAATGAATTATGATGGGGTGTTTACTAAAAATAATAGAAATGCAGGAGTTGGAATAGTGATACGGAATGAAAGTAAAAATGTGATTGACGAGCTTGGAAAATAAATAAAGGCAGGTTTAGCATTAGCAGTAGAGGCATTTGCAATTAAAACAACGCTAGAGCTTGTAGCTTCTAGAAGATATCATAAGGTGATCATGCAAATGGATTTTGAAGTACTATTCAATCATTTTCAAAGGACAATAGGGAATTATAATTAGTATATTAGACCAATTATGAAAAAAATAATGAAGTTATGCGAAAAGGTACCAAAAAAATGTTAGGATTCTTGTGATAAAAGAAAAGAAAAAAAAGCAAGTGTGTTAGCTTTATAAATATTATTAAAGTGTTTGGAGATTCAAGTCAATGGAGGATTTGTTAGGATTTACCTTGTATCTTACAATCCCATATTGAAAGTTAAGTGAGTTTAAGTTTGTCATGTATCCTACATCGAGAGTTTAGTAAATTTATAAAAGGTTTCACCCTTATAAATAAATGTTTTGATTTTAGTTTGGTAATCCTAGATAGTTAGACACTAAAAGAATAACTAGATAAATAGGCTATTAAAAAGCTGTAATTAGGTTTTAGATTAAGTTTTAAGTAAAGAGTTTTTGGTGACTTTTCTCATTCCAAAAGTCTCTTGATTATAAAGATTTATTTGATAATGGATTAGGTTTAGAGTAGGCCATTTTGAGTTTGATTGAAACAAATATATTTGTGTGTTCTTATTCTTGATTTGGGCTTGCTATTTTGTTCGTAGGTGCTGTATGTGCATGTTGATTTTCTAACAAATGGCATTAAAGTGAGGTTCAAGGTTTGAGGTTTGTGGGAAGAAGAGGTAGGCCCAAGAGATTGTAAAGCAAGTATTTTAAAATGTCTGAAGAAGGTATATCTAGTATGCTTATGCCTAAGTTTAAAATTTCGTTATTTGATGAAAAGAATAATTTCATATTATGGTAAAGTATGATTTAACATCTGTTAGTACAACAAAAGTTGGATCAGGCATTAGAGAGCAATAAGCTTAAGGGAATGTCTAATGGTAATTGGAATAGAATTAAAAAAAAAGTCGTTAGTACTATTAGATTGGCACTAGCCCCAAAGGTAAAGTACAATAAATTGACTAAGAGTACTCCAAAGAGTTTGTGGGATAAACTTGAGGTTATTTATGCTTCGAAGTCATTGACTAATATATTATATTTAAAGATAGATCTATATTCTTTAAAGATGAAAAAAGGTACGAGTATTCATAATCACCTGAATGAGTTTAATAGATTAATTTTTTAATTGCTAGCAATTTATGTTGATGAGTTAAAAGATGAAGAGAATGCTTTAATTTTGCTATCTTCTTTGCCCAAGTCTTATAGGCTTTTAGTTTAAACTTTGTTGGTGGGTAGGTCTACTTTGAAGTTAGATGATGTGACTGTCTTATTGCGTGAGAACGAAAGATTTATGAAAACACAAAATTTATCACCTGGGAGGAGTACACTAGTTGTAGAAGGTTTTGATCGAGAGAGGACTCAAAAGAAGATTGATGGATCAAAAGAGAGATCCAAGTCTAGAGACAGAGATTACAATGACATAGAATGTTATTATTATGGTGAAAAAAGACACATCCAAGTACATTGTAAGAAGCTAGGAAGGGATATGACTGCTTTCAAAAGGGCAAATGATGAGAAAAAATCAAATGAAGGAAAAATGATACTACTTTTATTGTGTCTAATGATGATGATATCATTTTGATGACTTATGTGGATAAGACTCAAATTTGGAAAGGTAATAAATGTTGGGTTTTCGATTTATCTACTACAGCCTATGTTTGCAATGATAGGAATTGATTTGTGGAGTTGGATGAGAATGAAAAATATGGGGATATTATGGTTACTAATAATGAAAGGTGCAGATTCAAGGCATTGAGAGTGTTAACCTTAGATCTCACAATGGTGTTGTTAGGACACTTCGTCATGTAAAGTATGTACCAAGTTGTAGCTATAATTTGATTGCTTTGGGTGAGTTAGCTTCTCGGGGGTATATATACTATAGTAGCAATGATTGGTTGAAAGTGTAAAAGAATGATAATGTGATTTTACAAGGGAATAAGGTCAAAAATTACTTGTACATGCTTGATGAAGGCTCAATTGTTAGGATTTCTGTGATGAAAGGAAATAATAAAGGCAAGATGTCAGCTTTGTAGATATTGTTGAAGTGTTTGAAGATTCAAGTAAAGGGAAGATTTGTTGGGATTTGCCTTGAATCTCACAATCCCACATTAAAAGTTAAATGAGTTTGAGTTTGTCTTGTAACCCACATCGAGAGTTTAGTAAATATATAAAGGATTTCATCCTTATAAATAAAATGTTTTGGTTTTAGTTTGGTAATCCCAGATAGTTAGACACTAAGAGAATAGCTAGGTGAGTAGGCTATTAAAATGGTGTAATTAAGTTTTGGGTTAAGTTTTAAGTAAAGAGTTCTTGGTGACTTTTCTCATTCCAAAAGTCTCTTAGTTATAAAGATTTATTTGATAGTGGATTAAGTTTAGAGTAGGTCATTTTAAGTTAGGTCGAAATAAATTTATTGTGTGTTCTTATTCTTAATTTAAGCTAGCTACTTTGTTCGTAGATGCTACATGTACGTGTTGATTTCCTAACAAAAAATAACTAAAGTTGGTAAAGAAATAGGCCAATATGGATGTGAACTAGGTGGCAACATAGTTTATAATGAGAATGTACAGCTTAAGTTAGCATAGGCAACACCTATCTTCATTAGTTGGAATCCTAAGTAAGGATGGATCGCCAGAACCACATTCTAGTAGTAATGTATAAAGATAGTTGCAGATGAGAGTTTCTTTTTACAAAATCTCATAATCTCAATTATCATGCTGATAATGTAAAATAGACAATGTATGGTGTTCACAAGGAATGAATTTTTTTTTGTAGCCAAAAAAAATTCAAAAAAAAAAAAAAAAGCTATTGGCAATGCATCAACACTTAGGCTATGGGTTAGTCATTCTTAGGCTAGACCCTCCATGGCTAGTATAAGCTCTAAATGCCATGAACTATATAAATGATTGAACTTAGATGGGAAAAACAAAGAAAATGCGTATAGCTATAGGAATTAACATGTACCTATATATGTTTTTGGCTAAGTTTATTAAATTACTTAATGTTGAATTACTAATCTCAATTAAGCATTTTTCAACACTAATCAAGTGACCATAACC
Organism: Durio zibethinus; assembly: GCF_047325235.1. NCBI lineage: Eukaryota > Viridiplantae > Streptophyta > Magnoliopsida > Malvales > Malvaceae > Durio > Durio zibethinus. Next base: position 8,354,654 of record NC_143162.1, on the reverse strand, counting down.
ATTAAAATTATGGAAATCATAAATTTAAATGGAATATATTGTGATAATAATGGTGAGTTTAGGGTTGAATAGTTAATCCATGGTGGCCATCTAAATCAAGCAAACCATGTTCCACAGTTTCATATGGTCACAAGAAAATCGTGTAAAAAACTACCCCTAGATTAATCCTTTTGTGTGCTACCTAAACTCTATGTTACACACCCTATAATAAGAAAATTTTCAAACAACCTTGAATGTTAAACCAACTCCCTTCAATGTCCAATATTAAAATAAAATGTATATTTCCATCCCACCCTTTGTATATTATTATTTTTTTCTCTACCCAAAACATATATATATATATATATGTATGTATATAGTTGGTCTCCTTTAACGTGTGATTGGTAAATATAGAATAAAGTCATACCTTCGTTTAATTATATGACTTATAAATACTGGAGGTTAGTGAATTGATCATCACAACATATAGTCTTAGATTGTTGCAATTTTTTATTTCGTAGTCTTTGCCTCTTTGGAGATTTTTGAAAATAATTACTGAAAATGAAATAATTTCTTTTATATTAATGGGATCAAGTCAACCTTTTTTTTAAAACCTGTTCCTCAATATCCTAATATCTTGTTAAAAAAAATTCATATTAAAAAAACACAAGCAAATTTGCATTTATTGGTTGTTCTAGAATGTTTGAACATTCAATTTTGGTGATTGATTAAGATTTAATACCATTTAGCCTCCACTATATTATACATTCACTTTGATGAAATATGTGTCAAAGTTGGCCAATATTTCATAACACTAGACCTGATAATTTCAGACATAATACGATGACACGATATAAAAATAATACCAAAAAAATCGTATGTGTTTTAAAAAATGTGTTTTATATTTATTTGTGTTGACATGAATTTCGACAAAGCACAATTTGTAGTTTATACGTGTTTACTTGTCTAAATACTTGTAAGATACCAAAAATATGTTTAAATAAAACATATCACATAAATATACGTTTAACACATGGTATGACACAAAAACACTTTTAATTTAATCTTATCATACGAGTACACATTTAACATGCTTAATCTTTTTTATATTTATTATAATTCAATATAAAAATATAAAGATTATTTTAATTTTTAATCTTTTAATTATGATATTTAATTAGCAATTCATTACCATATAAATATTATTTTAAACATTTAATTATGACACTCATTTAATAATTATTATGAGATTATTTTTTATATTAATAATATAAATACAATATAAATATTAATACTAATCCTATACATCATTATTTTATTTTTTAATCTTTGATAGTTCATCATTTTGAATTTAATACTAAAAACTAATATAATTATGTAATATATATTAAAATTTAAATATATATTAAATGCGTACCAAAATTTTTTATTTTTTTAATATGTAAATATTTTTTTATATTATTAATATGTCAAGTTTATTAAATTATAAATGATTGATAGTTTATAATTATTTATTATTTTAATAGTTATTTTATATATATTAATGTTAGTTGTGTCTATTCATATATATATATATGTTTTAATTGTGTTTATTCGTATATATCCGTATTATTCGTATTTATTCATATTATGTTTAAACGGATTAATTATACATGTATTAGTTGTGTTATGTCATATGTAATACATATTATAACTGTGTTGTATTTGTGTTTAAGATTTAAACATCATTTATAATTTATATCATATTGTTATTTTAATAATTCATGCCATTACATTAGTCAAATACAATACAAAATACAATACAAAAATATAAATTATCAAATTTGTGTGACACCAATCACGCCATCTTCAATCTCAAAGAAAAATTTTCTATATGAAAATTTAAAAGGTTTAATTCCTCTTACTATATTCACATTAAAATTTATAGGCAATGAGAAATGTACACAAAGTATTAAAGTTCATTTGAATTTAGTGAAAAATATTGATGAGAGAAATTAAAATATGGAAGACTATAGAGCTAGAATGCTAGGAATGATAGATTTTGGCTTTGACCATTTGAAGAGGAGAAATTGATCTGGCAAAGGAAATTAAAATGCTATAACTAAAACACATCTTGGGAAGGATACGTCACGAATTAGTTAAGTACAATATTATTTTATAATATAAAATTGCCCCAAGTCTTCTTTCAAAACTGCTATGGCAATTCAAAGCTCCTAAAAGCCCCAATTCATCTCTATTCCTGTTTGTCTTTTTCCTCGCAAATTTCATTCAATAAGTTGTAGGAAACGTTTGGGCGTTGCCTTGCTCGGTACATATATGCGTGTTAGGTATAGCAGCGTTGACTAAAATGTTTTCCGGATAGATGACAGTTTGGCACATGCGTTGGGATCACAGATATAGGTTGTCTGCCTTGGACACTCAAAATTAATCTTCGTACTCTCCTTTTCTGAAATCCGTGGATTGCTTTGCCACGTCCAAGCAATACAATTTCTTCCAAGGCATGGTAAAACTAGACGTTTTTTTCTTTCTCGTTTTTTGAATGATTTAAAATTTTCAATAATTTTCATTTGCTTGAATCCCACGCCTTAATTTACCTATATATATCCAGCCAAGTTACTTTGAATATGTCAAATTCAAATTCTATTTAGATTTAAAAGCGCTTAATTTAAGTTTATGTGGTTGAAAACATGACATTTGAGATCTTGAGTCTATCCAATTATGCAGCTGGCGGCAGGAACATGGGCCTAATATTTATTCATATATTAAGTTGTCCTCTATTTTAATTTAATTGTTTACATTTTAAAAATTCATACTATTAATTTTGAAAGGATTGTTGAACTTTTAATTTATATGTAAACCAGCTGCATTTCCTTTTTTGATTTTTTTTTTTTACTTGGCGAGCAAAAGACTCCACATTTCTCTTCTAAATAGTTTTGATTTGAAAACATGATTGATAATATATGAAAAAGCACTTTTTTAGTTTCAAAATATGATTGATAATTAATAAAAAAATTAAATTTTAATAATTAATTTGAAAACATTATTGATAATCCATCAAACACTACATTTTTTAATTTCAAAGCATGATTAATAATGAAAAAATTAAATTTAAAAAATTATTTCCACTACATTTTCTATATAAAAAACGTAATTTTTGAGCCATAAATATCTCATTTTTTATATAAATACGTAATATTTGACATAAAAAAAAAAAAACACATTTCTTTTCCCCGCATCTCTCACCTTCCCATACAAATAAAATTAATATTAAAAGTTACAACAGATCATATGACTATTGGTTGTTTATGTTGTTAGATTTGTAAAACGAAACAACATGGATTTAATGCTTAATCTTGAGTCTATTTTTCTCTTATATGTCTATTTTCCTTTTCGAATTTCAATAAAATGCATGACCATTAACATAATTTGATTTTCTTAAAAATGATGACATTTAAAAACGATTAATGAAAAGAAAAAAACAAAACAAAACAAAAACTAGAACTAATCCTGCTTTAATTTGTTTGTTTCGTCATGATCATAAATGGAGTTTAGTAGTTAGCAAGCCAGGTACAGTCAAAATTTTAATACATTTTTGTCACTTTCTTTTTATATGTTCCTGGTGGCGCATGGATCAAGGTTTGGTTATATACAGATGATATGATCTTGTTGATAATATTCATAAAAGATGAGGTAATTTTGATTAAGTCTTTCTTTATTCAATCTAAAGCTGTAATTAAGTAGTAATTGGTTAGACAACTTCGCAAAAAGTTTGAAAAAAGAGAATCTTTGACGCTTCATTGGCTGTCAATTTATATGGTAGAAAGTTCAAAAACTTCTTTGCGTCAATCTTCAGATTTCTATCACTTGGAAAAGGTAAAATCAACTTCATGTTTAATTTTGATCTTAGACTTGTTTTTTTTTCTTAGCCAAACATAGATGCAGCTGAACACAAAATGTCAAACGGAATTTGCTGCATCTATAAGGAACAATCCAAGGAAATGAAAAAAACATATCAAAATTGCATCCAAGTGACCTAAACATCCTGAAACAATCGAATCCAAGTCCTGGAAATTCTATTGCATGGTATCATCAGGCCACGAGGTATAGCCAGACTAGCTGGGATGTTGAGAAGCAATTTTCAGAAAATATTACTGTTGCATATAGCGATAAGTACGTACTGGCTAAGTTGGACGGATTGGAAGTTGGAAGTATAAACAGTGACATTCGTTCTACAGCGTCAGTAGCTGAAAAAATTAACAAAATAAAGTAATCTGCTCAAATCAATCATGACAAGACGCAATTGTATGAAAAATGTGCCTCCATTAGCATGGTGGATTTTTAGTGTAAACAATGGGTATATTGGCAAAGGATTATGGCGGTTCGGTAGGTTTAAGTGAAAAAAAAAATCAAATTTTCTTTCATTTTTGGGAAAATGGGAGGCTCTTTGGCCAGAATGATTCCCACAGAGAACATTGCGTGCGTCTTTTTCATCCCACCACACCTACGCTGGGCCATAGCTTAGGGTTCATTGTGGGAAAGGTTTTTTCTGGTAAAGGATTGTATCAATTGGTTTTGAAAATTTAAAAATTAAATTAACGGATCGAATTAAATTGAAATGATTAATTAAAATAATTAAAATAAATTTAAGTCAAACGATTTGATCCGTTAAAAAATATATTATTCATATTATTATATATAAGATATTTTATATTTATATTATATATTATATAAACTAAATGACATATTACATATATTATGTTTAAATATTATATAAAATATGTCAAATTTATATTTATATAAAAAAAATAATTAAAAATAGGTTACTAGAGTCGATTAATTTGATTTGTTTGATCATCAATTTTGAAAATCAATAATCAATCAAACCAATGAATAAATCAATTTTTTAAATCATTAAGACCGAATAAAACAAATAGATTTAATATCTTTTGATCAGTTTCAATTAGTTATATGGATTCCAACTTATTAATACTCACCTATAATTTGAGGATGTAAATATGCTCACCTCACACAGGGTTCGGCAAGCTTCTAATCCAAGACTTCTAAAGTTGAATGGAGTCGCTTACAGCTTACGACTGTCTTCTTTTTTTTTTTTTTCTCAGCTAAAACATATTTTATTATTAAGGATCAAAGGTACATGCAACCGACTACCAATACTGCAATTACCGCCAATTTCTAACACCTGAGAATAATATGAATTCTACCAGTTCCATAACATTCTCCATAGCCAAGCATAAAATAAATTTGCAGAATCTACACTAATCTTAGCCCGGTGAAATTTCTCCTAATTTCTCTTAATTTCTCTTTCAGATGATCAATCTCTTTCAGCTCTTTCAACAGCATCCACGGTATGTCACTCTTGTTTAGGGTTGCATTAACAGCCTCCTTTGAATCTGACTCAATAATCAGAGCATGTTGCTCCCTCCATGGAGATGAATAAAAGATTTCCACAGCTGTTTTAATTGCCATTATTTCAGCCCACAATGCCTCTCATACTCCTAGAGGACCATAAAACAAGCCCCTAATATTACCTTTATTGTCCCTTAAAACTCCACCACACCCTGCCATTCCTGGTTTGCCTCTTGCTGACCATTGACGTTGAATTTCAACGCGTTTCTTGTGGGACATTCCCACCGCACATCCTTTCTCCTCTGCGTCCTTAACACCTGGGATTCGGATTTGCCCACCATTCTGCCTCCTCAATCTCCTCTCCTTCCTTGACTGCCTTAATCTAAAACAATGAAAGTTTAATAAAGAACAGCACTTCATCCTCTCTCCAAATCTTATTATGGAAAATTGACCTAGCTAACCAAATTGACCAAAAAGTCACTCCACATACTACCATCCACTTCATTTTTGTTGCACCACCGAACAGGGCCCCTAAACTGTGCCTTAGCATATCCTCTACACCCCCTGGTACAACCCACGTTAATCCCTACCATTTAAAGACCAAATTCCACACAGTCCAAGTGAACTGGCACAATAATAAAATATGGACACAATCCTCCTCTAACCTCCCACACCAACGGCACAAGCACTGTTCATTCCCTAAATTGACACCTCTAGTTCTTAGGAAGCTTTTAGAGGGAATTGCATTTAACATGGCCATCCACAGAAAATTTTGAACTTTAGGAGGCACTTTCCATTTCCAGATACTTATAAACCATACCTGTTGCTCTGTAACACACTGATTGCTGTCCAGGATGATTACGCACCATTTAACCGTGAATTTCCCATTTCAATCTTTTTCCCATATCAGTCTGTCACTTGTATTTGGTCTCACCACCACTTGTTTGACCATATCCATCAAGCTTACCATGAGGCCTGTCTCCCATTCGAATAGCAGCCTTCTCAGATTAATCTTCCATTCCCCCGATATCCTATCCCAGACATCCCCTATCTTGCCTTCCTTTTCTACTGCTAACGCGAACAACCTTGGAAATTTATCCTTTAATGGCCTATCACTTACCTACTTGTCCAACCAAAATAGAATGTTGGATCCATCACCTACAATCCATCTACTCCCTTTTGTGCCTAATAGATTCCTCGTCCCCTCCATTTTATTCATATTCATAATATTCTTCCAGACCCCAGACATTCTGTGTAGCATACTCTCATTTGGGATCCACTGGACTAATCCTCTTCTATATTTCTCTTCAATTAACCGTCTTTATAAAGCTTCTCTCTCCACCCCATACCTCCACCACCATTTGCTTAACATAGCTATGTTTTTATTAACTATGTTCGAAATACCTAGCCCTCTGTATCTCCTTGGCCTACACACTTTCGACCACTTCACTTTTGCCTTCTTATTTCATTCCCACCACCCCATAAGGACCTGCTCAACCTCTCTAGCTTATCAATCACCCCCTTGGGAACTTTATGCATAAACATATAGTACAGTGGAAGTGTGTTCAACACCGATTTTATCAGAGTTACTTTTCCTGCAAACGACAAATATTTTCTCTGCCACATTGCTAGCCTATCTTTTGCTCTCTTCACCACAGGTTCCCAAACCTGTTCATTTCTCGGATTTGCACCTAATGGGACCCCTAAGTATTGAAATGGAATAGAGCTACTGCCACACTCTAATATATTAACTATTTCCTGTGCTTTTGAGTTTTCTACTCCAACCGGGTATACCTTTGTTTTGGCGTAATTTATCCTTAGACCAGAGATTACCTCGAAGCTCCTCAAAAATTCTTTTTATGTTCCAACTCTGCTCTTCTCCACCTTTCATAAAGATGATTGTATCATCTGCGAACTGTAGGTGTGATATAGTTGTTCCCAATTCAACCACCCTGATACCTTGAAACAGCCCCTGTCCCTCAGCTTTTTGCAACAGTTTGTGCAGTACTTCCACCGCCAATATAAACAGTGGAGAAAGTGGCTCTCCCTGCCTCAACCCTCTCTTGGTTGAAAACTCTATAGTTGGGGAACCATTCACCAACACCATCGAAATACACTCATTAATCCAATTTCCCCATTTCACCCCAAAACCCATCTTTTCCTTTGTCCACAACAGAAAACTCCAATCCAGACAGTCATGGGCCTTTTCAAAATCCAATTTCAGCACAACTCCTCCATTACATGATTCCTTCTTCCTCATACTATGAATCACCTCATTCGCTAGCAGAATAACATCCATTATCTTTCTGCCCCCTATAAAAGCACTCTGGGTATCACTCACCAGAACATCTATGACACCTTTTAGCCTATTTAACAGTATTTTTGCAAGGATTTTGTATAATGAATTTACTAGGCTAATCGGCCTATATTCTCTCAAAGAAGATGGGTGGAGTACTTTAGGAATTAAAACAATGAAAGACGAATTCAGACCTTTATCGATCTTACCTCGTAGATGGAACTCTGCTAGGAACTCCATTATCTCATCTCTTAGCAGCTTCCATGACCTCTTATAAAAATTCATATTGTATCCGTCTGGCCCAGGAGCTTTGATCCTTCACATCCATCAACTGCTTGCCATATTTCCTGCACCATGAATGAAGCTTCCAGTCTCTCTGCTAACTTTGGGATCAACTTGCACAACTCAATATCATCTGCCCTCAGTCTCTCCCATTCCTCACTATAGAAGATTCTTTTGAAATACTCAGTAATTGCATCTTTTACTAATCTCAGATCACAAATCCATTCCCCATTTACGTCAAGTCCCCCTATGTAATTTCTCCTCACCCTAGCCTTTGCTTTGCAATAAAAAAAAATATAGTATTCCTATTTCCCTCTTTAATCCACTCCATTCTTGATTTTTGTCTCAAGATCATCTCTTTGTTTCTATATGCCTCCCACAACTGCTGAGTCACTCCCTTCTTCTTCTACTTTTCTTCTTCTTTCAATTCTCTCTCATTCTAAATTCTGTCCAATCCTTCCAGCTTCTTTTCCAAGCCTATTACAGTATTATGCACCATCCCAAAAACCTCCCTATTCCATTGCTTCAGGAACCCTTTCAGCCTGTTTTAACTTCACCCTTAGTCTAAAACCTGGTGTCCCACCAATCTCATATGACTTCCATTTTTCTGCCAGAAACCTCACGAAATCCTTATTAGTCAACCAACAGTCTAGAAACTTAAAAAGCCTTGGGCCCCAGTCCACATTCTCTGATGCCAACAAAATTGGACTGTGGTCAGATACTGATCTCTTCAATCTTCTCTGAGTCAGATTCTCAAACTTCATAAGCCATTCTGATGATATCAGAAACCTATCCAATCTGCTTCTTTTTGATCCAGCCCCATACCATGTAAACTTTTTGCCATATAACGGCATATCAATGTACTTTCCTACTTGTATAAAGTTGTTGAACCCCTCAATTCCTGAACCATCCGACACACAATTACTCTTTTTCTTTAAGCTCCTGACAGTGTTAAAATCCCCAGCTACACACCAATTACCCCTCATCCCATTTCTCAACTCTGTTAATTCCCCCCACAACCTCAACTTTTCCTCCAGATTATTTGGTGTATAAATATTTACCAACACACTGTCAAATTCATGTAATTGCCATTTCCCTTTTAATAAAATGAATTTTCTATTTTCCTCAACTGTCTCTCTTATGAAAAATTGATTATCCCATAGAATCATTAACCCTCCTGATCTCCCTTCAACTGGACTACACACCCATTCTATCCCATCATTCGGCCAGATCTTTCCCACAGTTCTATTATCACAACTCACCAGTTTTGTTTCCTGCAAAAACACCATCTCTACATTTATCTCCCTAATTAGTTTCCTTATAGCCTGTAATTTAACATCCCTCCTAACCTACGCACATTCCATGAAACAGTCCTCATTTTTATTTCCTCAAAACTCTTGCACAAAAGAAATATACCACTACCCACACAAATACATAACCTCCACAATTATACACTACGCTTTTGTTATCTTACCTTCCATCTCGCAGATTTTTTGGATTACCTCTTCCTCACTTCCTCTCGCCACAATACCTAGTTGTTTTGCCACCTCCCAAGTAGCTTCAGCATCCCTTGAACCATCTACTTCCTTCGATGCTCTAGCGATTGCTCTATTTCGGTTCAGGAAATCCCCATCCGAGACCAACTCATTCACTATCCTTGCGATATATTCAAGTATTTAAGAAGCTCTTGCTTCCCTTCTGTTCTTTCTGGTTGCTCTTTTCCCTTTTTTGTTCACCTGTTCCAAAAGACTTTCCTCTATTTCTTCTTAGTATTTCCATTTTGTTTCTTTTCTGTGAACCCCCGACTCCATCAATCGCATATCTTGGTTCTTCAGTTTCTTCTATAATGATGGGCTAGGTTCGTCACCCACATTAAGCCACCCTTTTTCATTCACAACTTGGCCCAGGCCTACCTGCTCCAAGCTTTCACCTTCCACATCATATTGGGCTTATCATCTCTTCCTTTTCAGTAAGATCATCTACCTCATCCGCTGGGCCTAATGTAACTTCTCCTATATAAAGTCCAACTAGATTACTCCTCCTCTGATTTCTGGATAGTTGACCCCTTTGTCGAGCTCTGACCCATAACACACATTTTGTCATTTCCTATGCTTGATCCCTGCGATTGACCATCATTGTCTGACATCTTTTTAAGCCTCTTATGTATTCCATGACCCATGTGATAATTGTTACTGGTTCCAAACATCACTCCCGAAATACTAGGTGGACATTGCGGCTTGTCCCCTATCTGATTATCCTGTGCCAGCTATTCAGTTGATCTCGACTCTTGAGTTTCCTCATCTTCCCCATCCCTGCCATGACCGATGGTGATTTCTTCCCGGTTATATCTCTGGCCATTCAAAGTTTTGTTCCATCCCATTGCTTACAAAATTATCTCGCAATTCAGTTATCCATACTGAGAAAAATAAATCTCCCAACATCAACTGTATAATCCCTTCAGTCCTTGCCACCGAGTTACTTCTTTTCTTCACAAGCCCTCTACTGAAAGACTTACGTTCTGCTGTATCGCCTCACCCCATCGATTAGCAATATTGTAAAAGGTTTCCTTATTCCATGCATGTAACGGAACCCCATAACATCCAATCCATGTGCTTCTCTTTATCTTGTCATATTTCACTGACCATTCCTCTATGTCATTAAACCATCTGGATAAACCTTTCCAATTTCCAGTTTTCGTCTCCTCGAGCCTGTCCCTCCCTTCAAATGTTATTAAATCATCTTGATAAACCCCTTCCAATTCTTTCATACTGGCAATATCTTCCATTTCAGCTGCCTGTGACCACCCCCTGTTGGTTCTTCCAACTACACTCCTTTCCAGTCAATGTAGATTTTCATCATCCACCGCCCCAATACATTCCGCACTGCCAATATTTTCACTGAATTGGTATTTATCCTTCACAGCTTTCCTTACCATACTATTCTTTTCCGCCCCATTATCCGTCACCAAAACGTCCAGATATGATCTCTGCTTCCTGCTACCTTCTCCTCTCTCTTCCATGCACCGCACACTCACATTGTTATTACCATTGCTTCCCATTGTACTATGAGTTCTCCCTCTTTGCCTATTTTCGTCCATTTCCCTTGTCCCCTACTTAATTCCCCCTCGTGCTACTCCATTCAACGTCCCAACTTTTCTCAGAATGTTCCTCTGGGCTTAAACTTCGCAATGTTTATGCCAATCTTCTTATGCAAGAACCATACTCCATTTAAATTCCATACCTCCCTTCGTGCTTCCTCCATCGACGGATAACGTACAAACCGATCCTTTTCCCATCTTTGGTCCTTTTCAGCAATATGAAAGAATCCACGACTCTTCCAAATCTCCCACAAATCCTCCTTAATCATCTCCAACTAGCATCATTTGGTAAATTATTAGTGAAAATGGTCACACATCTTCTCTGCATCTCCACACCTTAGAGAAAGGTTTGTTGAGTCTATTAGTGATTGTTTTCTCCCATCCTGTCGAGCACTAAGTGGAGGTAAGAAAAAAAAATTTTGTCTTACTTTTTTAGTCTGTCTAATATATTTGGTTATATGATATGTTTATCTTTGGAAAAAAAAAATATTCGTGAGATTGATGAAAATTAATTGATAGAGTGATTTGATAGAGTATGGAGCTTTTAATTCTAATGATTAAAATTTAATTATTACTGAAAACAATATATATATATATATATATATTTATATATCATAATCGAATCTGTTGATCACAAAACCAAGGTCTGAAAGTTTGGTTAACCATGACTAGGAACTAACTGGCCCCAGTTTAGCCCATTGGAACCTTAAGTATTCATTCAATCAGTTTATTTAATTATTAAATATATATTGAATAGGATAATATTCTTGATCGATATAATAAAGATATCAAATTCGTTTAAAATTTTACATGTACGATGGATACGATTATGTTGTTAAATTTGATAATTAATTTATTAAAATTTAATAATTCATAAAATTGTAAAATAATTTAAAGCTAATAATTAATTTTACATCATTATAACTAGATTTTTTTTTTGGGTAATAAACTAACTGTTAGATGTTGTAAATGGTAATCATATCTTATATAAATATATTAAAATCAAAACTTTTAATAAAAAAAATTATATTTAGACGCACTACATTTTTTACATGTGTAATGTTGTAACACTATAACAAAAGTGGCTTTTAGTAAAGGTCATAACCTTTACTAAAAGTCTATAATCCTCACTAATTCTTTTAATAAACGTCAATGCAACCCTCATAGACTTTTTTGTAGGTTTCCTCATTAATTATATATAATAAGGAACAAAAATTAATTCTTATTATATTTATCATTTAGTGAAAGTTAAAAGACCTTTACTAAATATAAACAATTAATGAATGCCACTTTTGACCCTCATTAAATGTAAAACATATAATGAAAGTCAAACCTCAAGTCTTATTATATCTTTTACATTTATTGATGGCTTTTATTAACATTCACTTAAAATTTTTACCTCTAGTGAAAGCTTTCATTAACACTCATTTAAAATTACTTTTAGTAAGGGTTGTAACTTTTACTATAGTACTTTATGTCATTTAGTAAAAATCTTATGACCCTCACAAAAAATACATAAGTATATATATTTTTATTGAACTTATTAATAACTATATATATATATTTTATATTTGTAATTTGTATTCCAAGCAAAACCTAAATAAATAAAATGTGTTTAAAAAATTGCATAAAACCAAATAAGCATCCACATAATTCTTTTAGTAAGCATCAATGCGACCCTCATAGGCTATTTTTAGGTTTTCTCATTAATTATATATAATGAGGAACAAAAACTAACCCTCATTATATTTATCATTTAGTGAGGGTTAAAAGACCTTCACTAAATATAAACAATTAATGAAAGCCACTTTTGACCCTCATTAAATATAAACATATAATGAAAGTCAAACTTGAGTCTTATTATATCTTTTACATTTAGTTTTGGCTTTTATTGATCCTTACTTAAAATTTTTACTTTTAGTGAAAGCTTTTATTAATCTTCATTTAAAATTACTTTTAGTAAAGGTTGTGACTTTTACTATAATACTTTATGTCATTTTGTGAAAATCTTATGACTTTTATAAAAAATATATAAATATATATTTTTATTAAACTTGTTAATAACTACATATATGTATTTTTTTATATTTGTAATTCTTATTCCTGGCAAAATATAAATAAATAAAATGTGTTAAAAAATTACATAAAACCAAATAAACATCGTATATACTAATTTCAAACAATATACAATCATCTTTCAATTTTGACATATCAATTCTTTTTAAGTATTCTTTTCAAAAGAATATCGCATAAAACCAATTTTTTTCTTTATGATATATTCACTTTTTTAACAGTATTATTCATTGAATATTTAATTATTTTAAAAGTATTATTTTTTTAAAATATCAATTGGATATATGAATGTATAAATTTTATATTTTTGTTAAAAATACTATTTATATGTGTAATTTTATATAAATAATAATAATCTATGCATCGCATATGCCACAAAATTAGTTTCATTTACTAATACTACTATATGACTAAAATATGGTCAAAATAATAAGACGTTCTTGAACTTTACAATATTGCTTAAATAAGACCATATACTTTTATTTTATTCAAATAAGTTCTTAAGTTTTAATTTGCATAAAATAAGTTGTTAACATTTAATTTGTATCCAAATAAGTCTTTAAACTTTTTAATTTTTACCTAAATAAGCCCTTAACATAAATATTTTTTCATTTGAAATAGACGGCTTGTATTTTTCATTTGAAATAATAGCTTATATAGATACAAATCAAAATATAAGGATTTATTTGGATATAATAAAAATATAAAAATTTATTTAAAATAAATAAAATAATTCAAAGACTTCTAATATTTTAGATCTTTATTTCACATATAATTTTTTTATTCTTTTGTGTGATGATCAACACACTTTTATTTTGTGATTATTGTATTAATTACCTTATTTAATGTGCAATATTTATGGGTTAATGAAGGTAAAAAATAAAAAAAATCATGAATTCATGTTCAATAATCCAAATAGAGGTATCAATGGGATTGAGTGACCCATGACATGACTAAATTTGGTACAGTATGGGTTGTTTTTGGCATGTTTTGCTATTAAATAATAGAGTTAGGCCAAGTATGATATATATAAATATATGTGTATAGGTGTGCATGCTTTACTGGGTTAGAAGATTTTAGATCCATAAGTCGGCATGGCACAGTCTGTTAAAGGCTAGTGTCAGCATGTGATATGTGAGCTAGCACAGTATAGCACATAAGCCCAATCTTGTTGTGTTTGCACATAATTGTTATAAGTGAGCTCATAATTTTTAAGTGTATTTATGTTATTTTTTATATTGTAATGAAATTATACTTCTTTTAATATTTTGTTGGTAATTTATAAAATAAAATTATATTAAATAAATTTACTTATTAAATATTTAAATTATCGATAGATAAATTATATTGGGTAAACTTTAAAAATATACTATATGATTAAGGTCTAAATGAAATGTTCCTTGAGATTTAAAACGTGACACTTAATCACCCTGTGCCATTATTCCGTTATCACCTATTTAAAGTCATTAGAAAAATAGTTAGAGCAAGTCTTCATTTCTTGTTTCTTTCATGATTACTGTTCATTTTTTAATTTTTTTTTCTCTTCTCACCTCATTATCTCCATTTTCATTTCCTTCATTTTTGTTTTTTTGTTTTTTTGTTTTTTGTTGCTGGGATAAATTGCTACTGGGATAAATCTAGGTTGATCTCAATTAAATAAGTTTGGTTGTATAGAAGAGAACCTTAATCATGTTAATAGAGATTAAACTGAATAAGAATATACTATTTACAACATGGTTTGGTAGCTGAAAAATACAAGGATTTTATCATCATTTGCTTGTTTTATGCATAAAAACCTATCTAGATATACATAAAAGCTAAAAGCTAAGTCAAGGTCAAAGACGAGTCAAGCTAACTAACTCTATAAGGGATAGAATTGAAAGAGGCAACATGAAATTTTTAAAATTTCCTAAGTTCTTCGAAATGAAAAGAACAAATGCATACCTATAAATTCCTTCAGTTAAATTGTCTTCGATATACACCAAGATGGCATCACCATTTGGTTGTTCCTCTACATATGACGTAACATCATAAACTTGCAGTTGTTAAATATAGTAAGAAATGAACAACTGAAGCAAGATATCTTAGTATCTTAAGGAGTTGTAAGTTCCAAAAATAGCATCAAGCCAAATCATCAATTATCTTGTCTTTAATGATGATCCAACAATCGGCCCTCTTATTATGTAAAGTGATTTCTACCTTGCTGTAGGATCTGGATGCCTATAAAAGAGTTTGGTGTGAATTTGCAAACCTTCATTTTAATAATGCAAATAAAACATATATGAAACATTGTAATATATAACTGATAAACTGATATGTTAGATTATTCAGTGACCCCAGTAACTTCAAATCTATAGTTTTGGTTGGGCATAAATGTACAAACTTTGAAAAATAGCAAAAATATGAGTAATTTATTTCAAAGTTCCCAAGATTCATAAATGTGCCTTATAATTGTTAGCATTTGATTGAGTTTTGTTTGTATGAGCTACAATGAAACATAATATCATCGACCAAAAATAATTTGCATAACTATTTTATTTCATATATTTCTATATTCTAGTAACATTAAAACGATATAAACAAAGAAAAAAGACACAAAAATTAAAAACTACCTAATTTACCGTGTCGGGGTATTAAAATAAAAGCTTTAAGTAAAATTTCTAAAATCAATGCTATCACAACTATTGCCTTCTCTCAAAGTTTAGGTTTTTTTTACTGATCAACCCAAATTTATCCCAACAGTAGAAAAAAATGGAAGAAATGAAAATAGTGATAAAAAAGGTGGGAAGAGAAAAGAAACAAAAAAGGAAGAAATGAATAGTAATTGTGGAAAGAACAAGAAATGGAGACTTGCTTTAACTATATTTCTAACAGCGTTCAATACGTGATAAAAGAATAGTGGCATAAGATGGTTAAATGTCACATTTTAAACCTCAATGGGTATTTTCATTTCGGCTTTAACTACATGGTATATTTCTATAGTTTACCCAATTATATTTAACTAGTGATTAATAAAAATAAATTAAGACAAGTTAAATGTAAATTCAATTAACAAAGCAAATTATTATATGATAAAAGATATAAAATAAATGCACAAGAGAAAATGCATTATAAAAGACAAAACACATTATATAAGTGAATCATTATATAATGAGAATGAAAAATAGAATAATAATCTTGTGTTTTATAATTTCTTTTACATATGTGTGTGTGCTTTTTTGTTTGAAATATTAGGATTATAATTTTAATATTTTTATTTAGTAGATTTTATTATCCCTTCCTGTTGATATAGGCATTTTGTCATATCAAGTAAATTATGTGTCTTTTTTATTTCATTTTACTTTTATTTATCTCCTGCATGTTGTTTTTAATAATAATAAACAAATTTTTAATAAAGAATTAAAATTTTGAAAAACTATTAGTGAATTGTGCTTGAACAATCTTGGCACAAAAAATAGTGTCATGTCTAGCATGACATGAACCATGAAGGTTATGGACTATGTGTTGTGCTGGGTCATATTCTTAACTTTCATGGGTTGTACCATGATGATATGTTAAAATATAATGTTGGCCGATATTGCCAACCTAGCACATCCTATTTACACCTCTATATCCAAACAATCCCATTGAACTCAATTATAGTGAACTCAATTGTAGTGACCTTCCGGGTTGAACCTTGATAAAAACAGCTTTCTTGTTAATGTAAACCGTGCTCATCGATAAAGTTATCAATTCATGTATTCATGTTTTTAAAATATTAATAATTTATATATTTTTATGATATTTTATAAAAAAAAATTATATGATAAAATTCATATTGAAATAAAAATATTTTTTTATTTTATTAACTTATACATAATTTTTTATAAAATTTTAGACTATCATTTTTATAAATTTTTATATTATTTTTATTTTGTATCAATTTAGCCGTTCAACTTTAGGATAAAACTTGATTAAGATTGTACAAATTCGATCAAATATGGAATTCCAAAATAGCCCAAACTATTTCAAGTTGGAAAACATGAAGGATTATACCGTCAAACAAGAAGGATTGCCAGCAACACTTGCCCGATAAATCTATTTCAACTTGTCCTCTTCATTGTTCACGTAACAGTCGCTCTTTGCCGTTTAAGTCTGGTACTTGAGACATACTGTATTCACTCTCACACTTATGGAAAAGGAAATTGAAGCCTTTGAAAATGGAAATGATACGACCGTTACCGAAATCAACGACCCATCCACAGAAGAAGGAGGCGATGAGGACCGCTACGATTTGACCGTCGAGGGCGAACGCGAAAAGAGCTAGTGAAGGGGCCATGGTCGCCTAAGGAGGATGTGATACTAATAGCGGATTGGAAAATAACAGCGTCATAGCTTGTGCTAACGATTGCTTACTTGGATGGATAGATTGTTGCTAAAAGCTTCTGGAGATGTTTGTAATTAGCACTTGACGATTGGAATGCATCAATATTCAATGTGCTTCATTAATTTCCAGACGGCAGCCGCAACCGTCCAATAAAACTTGTGACCATCTCTTTATTTACATTCATACCCAACAATGAA
Organism: Durio zibethinus; assembly: GCF_047325235.1. Taxonomy (NCBI): domain Eukaryota; kingdom Viridiplantae; phylum Streptophyta; class Magnoliopsida; order Malvales; family Malvaceae; genus Durio; species Durio zibethinus. The sequence goes on along the minus strand of NC_143162.1, from coordinate 8,336,997 downwards.
TCAAGAAATAATCTCAAATCTTTTTAAATATACTTTTATATATAAAAAAAGTTATCAATGGACAAAATCTTTCTAGTTGTCCATGAAATTTTATTCTAGTGATCAGATTAGATTTTAAAAGCCTTTAGTTCCTATATGTTTTTGTGAAATTTTTATGTACGTTGATTTATCCGCTTTATCCGCTAGGGCCTACTTTCTGACAAGACCCTCATACAGTCATTGTTGATTACAAGCTTGTTTTCGCAATTGTAGATTATTTAAAAAAAAAAAAAATCCATTACGAAGCAATAGATATGAGATTTTTTTTTATTGGAAGCAATCGACATTGAATTTTAATTGTTAAAACTAAATATTTTATACCAATAGATTACACCAGTGCTAGCATAAATATAAGATCTTTATTAAAAAGAAAAACATTACTAAAAATCCTAAGACCCTAGTAATTATATTACATTGTTTAGGGATCATTTGACTTATTACAGGTCAGATTTTAATTTCCCTATTGCTTAATTTTACTACCAATTAAACAAAATTAATCCAAGTAATTTGCATTATAAATATATGGAATATATATGTATATATATATATATTAGTATTAGTATGCCAGCCAGCTTGGTATTCCTTTAATTAATTAATTAATTAATTTAAGTGTTATTAATATTTTTTAAAACTCTCACACATCAGAGAAATTATTAGGAAGAACCTTCCTGCCACGTCAGATATTGGCCCATCTAATAATATTTCACCACATCATCATTTTTATCTATGTCAGATTCAATTAATCAAGCAAAATTGTTTTTTAAAGAAAAATTAATTGAGTAAAATTGAAACTTAATCAAACAGATGTTTAAATAACAAACTAAATGAGAAAGATAAAAAAAAAATGTTACAGATAAATTCTTTGATATATCTGATGTGGTAGGAAGAATCTACTTAATAATTTTTTTGACACATTTGATTATAAAATTACGAGCAAAATATTTTATATAAGTTGTTTTTTTTTTTTTTTGCTATATTTTATATAAGTTGTTAAGTTATTGAAGTTTCTATATACGATGGTGACTTAATATTCACCATTTACTAACTTAAAAAAGAATAATGAATAAAATAAAATAAAATATTCATTTTTCTTCGTTGAAAAGAGAAACACAAGAATTACTGTCACGTTTATACAATTTTCAAGGAACTCGAAGAAAATAAAAGTTTTCGGAGTTTGATTTAACTTCCCAAATGTAATATTCTCTATTAATTCTTTGTGAAATCTGTTTTTATTTGAAGTAGAAAGATGCCCGGTTTCGATCCGATTCTATTAATATATGATTAAATTAATCAATAAAAATATCAAAATATTTAAAATAATAATGAAACAAAATAAAATATTAAATAATTAAAATGTTATGAAATAACTCTATTTTCCCATAATAAAATGATTTGTATGAGGAAGACATGCAATTATAGAAACCTTTAATAGTTTTTTAACTTAGCAAAGAATTCTTTTCTTTAAAAATGCATGCGCAACTTTTTTTTATCTTTTTTTAATTTTCTCCTTTTCATAATTGATTTATCATTAAATGATCCATTTTCTTTTCTTATAATCAATCCAAACAAGTTAAAAAATTCATAATCAAAGAAACATCTCATCAATCGAATCAAAGTTCGACCACTTGTATAATTCATTTCAAATGACCAACTATCCCTCTCACTATTAAAAAGAATTTGATCCAATGAGAAATGAAAGAAAGAATGAAGCAAAAACTGCTCACCTGTTGGGTCTCTATAATGTATTCAAATGCCAACCTTTGCGAGACATGATATCATTGACTTCAAATATGTCCAGAACAGCAGATCCAAATGCCACAATTGTCATGTCTGGCTTTCCAATGGTAAACAACTCAGGAATCTCCTTTATTCTGCATTTTAAGTTGCCGTTATTATTCATATTTGAAAATTAGAGAATTCAGTAGAAAATGTGAAACAAATTCGAACCCTTTCTGTATCATCTTCGATACTTCCATGATCTTTCTTGTATTCTCAAAGTAACCTATGGTTTGTTAAAGAACAATAATCAGACCAAGAAAAAAAAAAAAGCAAAGCAACTGAATAATCTAACAAAAATAGATAGTTTGGCTATGAGACTACTCATTTGGCTGTATTTGACTATTCGGCACCGGGTATCTTAGTAGTGTCTACATTTTTCTCCACAACATTACTTTTTTCTTTAGTAGTAGTGTCTGTATTTTCATCCACGTTAAGACTCTTCCCTTCCATCATGTCTTAGTTTTTATGGCTTAGAGAATGCAACCATAGGCCCACAACTCCTTCCTCACGTTCTGTTGAGGCAATATGAGAGTATATAAACTTCATTTTGAATTCTTCTGCCTCTTCTATATAAGCTTTCGTAGACAACTCTGCATGACTATCTTTTCATTTTAGGTTATATGATTCAAAAAGGCACTCATCCAAGTACATTGATGTTTACATTCCGAAAATTTATTAAGATTTATATTAAGGCTAAAACAGAAATTCTTTTACAATGACAAAGCAATCAAGCAGAAATAGAACTATAAACTTGCGCAATGAAGTTTCAATCAGTGACTTAGGAGCACAATTCCTCATAACTGAAAAGGCCATTCCAATCATCTTTCAAATCTGATGAAACATGAAGCTTTGACCTATAACCTCACACTTGACAAAATCAATGCCCTCAACAGTAACAACCGTGTTTGCCTGAAATGAAACGATACAGCAATGTGCAAAAGAATCTTCAATATTCTATTAAATCTCTTTTTTGGTTTCTCACCATAACAAATAACTCCTTTCCTCCATGGCTTTCTTTTCTAAGTCAACCTTATCTAGCTCAATCCCCGAATCCTCCATATCAATAACCTCATTTTGAAACTCTCCACTTGTCATAATATAATTGTTGATAAATGTAATATAATATAAATAATAAATTATATAATAATAATAATAATAATAATAATAATAATAATATTCCTGTAAATTTCCTAATATTTTGACCCAAAAAAGTTTTTGCTATATTTTTTTATTTTCAACATGTTTATAAATTATAAAATGATTTAATTTTTAATATTTAAGGCACAGTTGATTCATGAATGTAATAGAAGAGAAATGAATTGATATCATGTAAAAAATAAAAAATAAAAAGAATAGAATAAAATATTTATTAGGAAGTTTGATTCATTAAAATTAAATGGAAAAAAGCATTTTTCTACATTCTTGTCTCAGAGACATCATTGCTGCCCATGCTCCAACAACCAATAGACACATAAAGCCCACCTGACCACTCAGTAACTCTAACATGTACAAAAACAAAACAAACATAATTAAGCACAATTATGAAGCAGAGAACTGCTAAGCGTTCCTTACATTGCAAGTCCTCTTCCCCTGTCATTTAAATGTTTCCAAAGAAATGATTGGTAATTACTCATTTTTCAAAGTTGAGAATTTCATTCCTTAAATCCTGGGCTTGTGATTCTCTGACAGCAATTCTTGTCACACTTCTTGCCACATCTTGCAAGACTATCATAGCATATAAGTCTGAAACAACTTGATTTATAATGAAGCTGTCCACCTAATCTATGAAAGAAACCATGAATGAAATACAAAGATATAAATATGTCAAAGCAGAAAACTTTCACTGTTAGATCACCATTAGCTTTAACTAGAATAATTAAAATTACACATCTGACAATAATAAGAACCAAAATAATATCACCTTAGTCCTATATCGTAAACACTCAATTGCATCCTTGGTTAACAATGAAAATGGCACAATAATATTTGTCTCATCATCTTTTTCATCACCCGATAAAGATTTAATCTCTTTAAAATCTTCCATCTTAGCTGGAGAAACCTGTTGAAGAAAAAAGGATTAGATTGGCAAGAGCTACAAAAACCATGTAAGTTGAAAAAAAAAAAGTATTATGCCACAATCACTAATGTCATTCAACATCAACCTCATCATTATTAGAGCACCTAGCTTCTAAATAGAAACTATAAAAGTTGCCTAATCAAAGCCAAAGTGAATGACATAACACCAAAAAGTATACTGTCATACAAAATGTAAAAGGCGTGGAAAATAGTAAAAAGGGTAATGCAATGTACATTTTGTTAGGAAAATCTCACGGAGAGACAAAAGCACCAGCACTGTATGCTCTTCCAGTGCATCTAATACGATGTATATATCCTAAAGCACTTGAAGGCATATCAAAATTTATAACCTGTGCTAGAAAGAAAATAAAAACATCTATAAAATTAAGTTTCGAAAAAGCAAAAAAAAAAAAAAAAAAAGAAATCACACGTTGAATCCAAATGCCAATAAACGATAGCACCAACAAAATGTGAAGATAGAAGTATATCCTGACAGCAATCCCAATTGACCATAAAACAACAATTCTTAAGCTTAGCTAAAAATTGATTAAATGGTTTTTTTTTAGTCATTGGCTTACCTTATGCACATTTTTTAAAAAAACACACGGTTTGCTTCCATATGAAGTGATTAGGTGTGAATTTATGTCATATTTGACCTCTCTACTCATTTTTTTATCAAGCATACTATATAACAACTAAAGAGAGTGAAATCCAGAAATAGAAAAAGACAATTGTATAATTTTTTGGAATTTTTATTCCAAAGAAAAAAGAGACTTACAATGTGACCAAGAGTGCCAACAACACCATTAAGGACGTGAATGCAAGCGCGGGTTTCCTTGCACATCTTCTTGATAAGTTCACATTTGCGACCAATTATGTTGCCCATTTTCAAAATTGGCACAATCAAATAAAACACGTAGTGTCCTGGCCATCCGGGCTATCTTTCTACTGTTGGATTAGCGATGGTTGCTTCGGAAGGGTTTTGCGTTGATGCAGCTATTGTGGCATCTACGATTTTCATGGAAAGATTTATTATCAAACATAAAATTACCCTAATTACTAACCTAAAACAAAAAAAATAAAAAAACACAGATTAACAAAAAAAAAAACACCATGCATGAAAAAAAAAATCTAAGCACAAAATCAAAACTTAAAAACCACAAAAAGAACAATCTATATAATGAATGAAAAATAGAAACAATAAAATAAATAACAAACATGCACACAAACAACAATATCAAAACAACTCAAATTATCGGTTAAAATACGTTGAATTTCTTCATCTAGGAAAAAAAACCCAAAAAAACATGAAAAGAAAAAAAGAGGATGGTTGTAGAAACGAAGTTAAAAAAAGGTGTTGTTTAAAGCCAAAGTAGAGTTTGGGTTGTTGAACAAAATGAATTCTTGGATGAGAGTTTTGGTGTGGAATGGGGAGAAGAGATTAGAAAGTTTTTGGCATAATCTCCTTCTAGAACCTTATGATGTTGGTTTGTGAAATGCTAATGTCCAAATCTATCCTCAAATTGATTTTTTATGACATTCATTACTTGGACAAAAATTTGAGTCTTGGGGACTCCTTTTATATATAAGTATATATTTAAAACTTGGTAAATTTTGTACATCGTTTCAATTTTATTTTTAAATAATTGTAGTATATATTTGTTTCCTTTAAAATAAATATCTTGCATTGCACATGTCAATATTTAATTGCAAGTATATATTTTTAAATAATTTTAGTTGCATTAAAATTAATATGACTTTTGTATTTTTTTTCTTTCATTTCACATTACAAGAATAGAGTTTTTTATTGAGGGACTCACTAAAAGTCCATATAATCCTCACTCACTTTTTTAGCAAAAGTCAATATGACTATCATATGCTCTTACTGTAAGTTTTTTCATTAATTATATATGATGAGAGATAAAATGTAACCCTAATTATATCTACCATTTAATGAGGGTTAAAAGACCCTCACTAAATGTAAATAATTAGTGAAAATTAATTTCAATTATTATTAAATGTAAAATTTAAAGTGAAGGTCAATTTTGACTCTCACTATATCTTTTGCATTTAATGAAGGCTTTTATTGACTTTCATTTAAAAGTTTTTACTTTTGGTGAAGGCTTGTATTGATTTTCATTTAAAATTACTTTTATTGACAATTATGACATTCATTATGAGACTTTACATCATTTAGTGAAAATATTTAAAACCTTTACGAAAAATGCTTATTTATGTATTTTTATTTAATTTGTTAATGGACGTATATATTTTTTATATTTTTAATTCTTACTCCAATCAAAACACAAATAAATAATATTTGTCTAAAAAATTAATGCATAAAACGAAATAAGCATCCACATATACAAACTCTAAACAATATGCAAATATCTCTTGGATATATCAATTCTTTTTAAATATTCTATAATTTTTTATCCAAAAAAAGATTAGCAAGACAACAAGCAATACATATTAAAAACCAACAAGAATCTTTTTCTCATATCATTTCTCTTTATCACCAGTTCCCAACTCTCACTTAACTCAACTTTTTTGAAGTCATTGTTAGGCATTAAGCAATATTCTAGTAAGGTTCACCTGCATGCAATGCTTCTCTATATGAAATCCTACAATTGCAAATAATTAGCTAGAAATAAACCAACTTTAATTTACAAAATCTAACAAAGTTCTAGCATCATCAATTAATACTCTAACTATTATAACACAAATGAGTTTGTAGAAAAAAAAAAAAGCTAGGTTAAACTATGCACCTCATTATTACGTATTTACAAGGTAGATATGGATGTAATGGCAACTCAAATAAAACAAATGAAGAAAAACACAAAATAGGTAGGTTACAAGTATTTTGGAAGATCATCCAATTTTTACTATGCATTTTTTTAATCTTTATAGCATGGTACCATTGATTACATAAAATTAAGAATACAGACAATAGGAACAGTCAAAAAATGAAATTTGGGTTTCTTTGTTAAAAGCTTACCAAGCCTTTATCATCTATTATCCCATTACCAAAAATAAAAACTTAACTTGCTTAAAATACTCGAGACTTTAAAAAGGAAAGAATAATGAAATCATTGTATTGACCAGACAATTCTCTTGTAAGTCTTGGCACATATGTGAAGACTTCCTGTAGGTATAAAAAATATGATTTTTTTACAATTTTTTTTAGTGTATTGACATAAAACTCTAGTACAAATGCCATAACTATAATTATTAATAACTTTTAAAAATAATTTTAGGAACACCCAAAAATAACTTTAGTGAGGGTTTTGTCTTACGAAAAAATGATGCATTAACAATTATGCAACCAGTGGTTATTTCAGCATAATGCAATTGAAACTACCAAGTTTATTTCATAGAATAACAACACAATTGAGATAGGATGTTAATGAATAAAGTACAAACATATCCATCATGAAATTACACATACAAATGTGTCCCAAAATTACTTATGTAATGGTATGGGGAGAATGGATTGCTTTGTCCCGAGTAGACAATTTCCAACACCTACATTTATTTGTCATAAACAATCATAATTTTGAAATCCCCTGATTTCAGAAAGGTATAAAAACCATATCAATGTAGTAAAACCCAAGGTGACTTTTAGTTAAACTAATATAATCTGAAATGAGGGAAAATTATTAATAGAATATACCATACTCACAAAACTATTAATAATACATTTACATTCTTTAGTATAAAGACAATAATATCTAATAAAAAATTAAGTTAGAACATCTTGATCCAAAAGATTGTAATACTTTGTTGAAATATCAATTTTAAGCATTATTAGAGAGCTACTAAAACTTTTAAAAGGATAAACTACAAAGATATACACAACAAATTAAGCATGCTAAAAGATTGCCTAAAATATATAAAATACCAAACAAGATATATTATATTAGAAGCACTAATAGTTTAGTACCATGCTTATTTTGCAGAGCAACCCAAAAGTCAACTATTTGTGCACAAATGTAAAAGCATAAAAATCATACAATCATAATAGTGGTCTTCAGAAATTAACATCACGGTCTTAGATTCATTAAAAGCTTAACATCATCAACATAGTATTTGATAGCTTCATCATGATTGATTAATGGATAATTCACAAGATATGCTGCATGTTGCTTTTCTTTAACAAGGAATCTGTGCATAATCTTATCTTCTAGCAAAGTTAATTTTCATGTGATAGTAAATTTGCAAAGGGATGCTAGGAAAGAATTTAAAGGTTCTACAACTTAAAAAACTCAACATGCATGCAGAATCAACAAAAAATAGCCATAAAAACCTATCATTTTTTATCATTGGGTCTAAAATAAAGTGTCAATTACCAAATTCAGCTACTACTATAAACAACAAAAAGAAATAGGCGGTGACCATGAATAAAAACTAAAACAAGTTATTTTTGTAAGAAATAAAAACACAAATTAACCAACATAAGGATATTAAAGCTAAAAGTCAAAATTAAAAACCACAATTTAATGATTCATTATGTGAAAAATATGGGTTACTTGATTAAATGCTTCATACTGTTCAAATTTTCCAACATAATAACCTTTCCTTGAGACCTTCAAATTAAATCTGAATTAGAATAAATACAAACTTAGTTTTGCTTGAGATAGAGAGATAAAGGTGGACTCATTGAATGAAAATCACCCAACCTTGTTGAAATAAGGGCAAAGCATCAAGAATGGTTAACCACAATGAATCAACCATTAAAATGTAGAGAACTGTAATTTTTCTAATACACCTTGCTAAAAGGACATAATCACATTTAGGGGATTCAAGCTGCTTGTACTGAGAGAATATAAAATTTGGTAGAAATTTTATAGCATAAATCATATAAACGTAAGCCGCATCCCCACTTACCTTTTCAGCATCTACCGTTTCATCCGTTAATGAAGTTACAATAAAGACAACACCCAACAAACCTTTCTTTTAATCTTTTATTTAATGCCTCCTTGAAAAAGAGGGTCAGGGATACTACTTGAGACATGAATTTATATATCGATTTTCTTATATTGCCATAACAAATGCTGTAAATCCAAATAATAAGAATAAGTTCACAATTTATATCAAAATCAGATAATCAATAACATAATGCTATATTTTTTAAAGGAAATTAAGCAACAGCAATAGCTCCATCATACTACAGACAATCAATATGTTCTAATTAACAGCAAAATAAATATTAAGTGACAGAGAAAAAAGTCATGACGACACTTTAACTATATTTTAATACAAACATAAATTATCCAAGTAATTAGCACAAATTTAAAAACTACATCCAATGAATACTAGTAAGCTTAATTTAAGGTAAGAAAACAATAAGCTTTGAGGTTAACTAATTGTTACAACTCTAGAGCTATGTTAATGATATAGAAAATAGAAAAAGTACTCATAATTGTTTGGGTTTAAGACAAAAAACATGAACGTCTATCATATTTTACAAAAATAACTGAGTTAATAATAAGAATAATACTAGAGAACAAATTTGCCCCTTATCTTATTGATAATTGAATGAAAGAAACATTATGTTTAATATTTCATTTACTAGATTCTTAAAAGTGCCTAACTATTTCAGCAAAGCAACATATATGATCAATTGAGCTGCTAATAACCTAAAATTGAAGTAATTTGCACATCATGCACATATCAAAATACACATTTTCACCACATGTAATGAATCATTGACTTCAGATTAAAAAAATTAAGAAAATTAACATCAACAATGCTATAATTCATTGCTATTATTTGCTAATACTCAACAAAGTAATCAGTTTCTTTATAAATTGTAATGCATATTTTTTAAATTTAAAAACCTAAAATAAAAATAAAAGAAAAGAAATACCATTAGGATTGCTCAAAATCTTAATAGCCTAAATTTTCTAGAAATTTAACAACAACAAAGCAAAATCTTTATGTAAATTGCATGAATTCCCATAAATTGACAACAATTTTCTAGAGAACTTTACAAAAGTGCCATAAATTTTTAAAAAATAAATAATTAAATAACTAAATAAAGGCAAAATCAGACCTAAGAGAAAGCTAAATGAAGCGAAGTAAAGAAGGAAGAGAAACTTTTGGCAATAGCCAGAAAGTCTTTCTCAACTACCTCCACTACTTTCAAGATGTCATTTTTGTTCAAAGGCGACTTCAATTCACCGCCGTCAAGTCTACAGGCTTTTGATTCAATCTTTGGACACATGAAAGTTTGATCCATGCTCGATTCCGATTATAAATTCTTGTTATGTCAATTCGTCTCTCTAATCCATTGTAACTGATGATGATTCTTCCATTTTTCTTTGAATTCTTTACTTTCTCAAACCTGCCTTTTAGCTTTTAAAGGAGTTTTTACCTTTTTTATGATTTTTTTCTCTTTTATTCTTTTCATTTTTTTTTAATTTTTCTTTATGCTTGAATTATAACCCAATAGGTAAGGTCACCTGGCATATAGTTTTGATTTACAATTTCACATTGACCTAAAGCATTTAGAAAATAATAAAATGAAAAATCCATATAAATATAAGTTTTAACCATCGTTAATAAATCTTTAAAAGTATAAATAAATATACCAATGTATTTTCTACAAAAAAAAATCATATAAAATATAAATATATTTTTTTAATCTTTTGGTATAAAAAAAAGGCCAAAGTCCACCTAATAGAAAATAGATATAAGTTAAGACTTAAGATTAGTAACCAATCTTATATGAAAATGTCACCTCTAACGCAACGTGATAATGTTGTAAATTTTTTTCATAAATAATTTAAATTTAGGATTAATTATCTAGGTCAAATCTCATATACTTGTTTGTTTAACTTTTATTTATTGCTTATTTATTGCTTATGAGTTACTGTAAAGACCCCACGCAACAAACCTATATAAATAAATGTTAGGTTGAGTGCATGAATAGGAGTGTAATCAATCGAGTTTGAGTTGATATAGTATTAAGTTTAAGTTTGAATTTAATTCAAAATTCGAAGTTCAAAACTTTACTTGAACTCAATCAAGTTTTATTTTTTTAACTCGAGCTTGACTCGAAATATAAATCAAACTATTCGAGCTTACTCAATTAAGTTCGATTAACATGAAAAATAAGTTCGATTAACATGAAAAATAAGTTCGATTATTATATTTAACAAAAACTCGATTATTTGTATTTAAACTTGAACTCAAGTTGAAGATATTTTATTAATTAAAATTATTAAAATATAAAAATTCGATTAGATTTATGAATTATTCAAACTCAGCTCGATCGATAAGTCAAGATACTTGAACTCGAGTTTGATTCTATAATAACTGAATCAAATTTAAATTTTATTCGAATCAAATTTGAATTTTATTCGAATCAAATTTGAATAGTTTACAAATACTAATATATAATTCAGATCTCTATGACCCTCACTTATCGATTTTTTATTTATTGTTTTTTTAATATTTTTGTAAATTTTTAAAAAATTTAGTTAGTATCGTTACAAAAAAAAAATAACATCTTTAATAGCATTATTTTTCTTGCAGTTCAATAGACTACTTGCGTTTTCTATTTTTTAATTGGTTTTTCTCAGCTTAAGAAAGCCGTCGTTTATAACAAAGGTTCCAACGGCAGAACCACATTCTGACCCATAATCTAACGCCTTTTGTTTTTCCATTTTTAATCTGACGCGCCCTCACTTTACCCATCACAAGATTTTCTCGCAGGGAAGGGAGACCGAGGTTCCTTTTTCTCTCCAAATTCGTTTCTTCTCAAATCAAAAATCAAAATCTCTCTCCAATCACTCTTTTTTTAATCAAATCTAAATCATTTCTCCTAATTTACAAATCAAACCCTAACTATTTATTCTCATCGTCATCATCGTCAACTGCGCCACCATCGGCATTTTGTCACTAACACCACCTTTTCTTCCCAGGTAGTTTCACCAAAATCATTCTATATTTTGGTTTTGATTTTCTTTTGAACCGAGTAATATTTTGGTTTTTAACAGAAACCTAGCTAACAATTATTTAGCTTATTCATTTTCAAAAGTGATCATATTTTTAGAAGAAAAATTAAATCCTCCCACATTTTAAGAAGTGATCTCCAAAATTAATGCAAGAATTAGGGCTGCCTGGAGAAATACCGATGGCAAGACGCATCAGGTCTACTCTCCTTCTGTTTAACTGGCTTTTAAGAGTCCTTTTCAATGTATTCACGCTTACAGATCTACTTTTCGCCAAAACCTACTTTTCCCTAAGGTAACAATAGTCACTTCTAAAAATTGGTTGTCTCATCTAATTTCTTGCTTTTATTTGTGTAATACAATTTATGTACTTCAAAGGCATAGTTTTGGTTTAGATGTGAAATTGCCTTAATCTGTTTGTTTCCATTACAAATGTTATTGTCTTTATAGTTTTGTTTCTTTTTTTGGGGTGTAATAAATTTGGAAAAATTACAAGGAATTGCTAGCATAGGACTTCCTGACAGAGGAGGTTTGCGTCCAACAGTTTGGAAGGTAAATTATCTTTAATTGTTATTAATTAATTATTTTCTCCATTTGACAATAAGTATTATCTGTTTTTGATGTTCTAAATGTGTTTGAAAAAAGCTTTAAGAGATCTTGCATTGGTTGGGCAGATTGTCTCCATTGCAAATGTGTTTGACAATAAGTATTTTAATGAGCATTGAAGAAAACTCTGTCGAATCATCCCCTTTTCCCAAAATGTGATTATACCAATGAACTATTATTACTTGGTTGCATAGGCTAGCCGAAGTCTCTGCTAAGTTTTGAAATTGAATGATTATATTCATAACTAGAATCTAACTTGTTGGCTCTATAATTGTTGTTTCCTATTGATACTTGTATATTTCCCAGAAAAATTATGGAGTTTGATTTCGTCATGTTTTATAATAAGAATAAGTATTTATTGTTGCAACTGCTCCTAGGTTACTTACCTTCTATCAAGACTTATGAGAAAAGGAGCTGACTAAAAATCTACAAAAATATTTTGTTTATTCCTTTCATCAATGATTATGCTAATGCTTCTTTTATTCCCTTTGTTTTCTGTGGTGGCTAAACAATTGCATAGGCAAAGGGAACTACCAATAATTTTTCACTCTCATGGTTTCTGTTCTTCTATTGGTAAGCAAAGGCTCCATCTTTTATGTTCAGATCAGATCAGAATCATCATCATGTTACATTATATAATCAGTGGCAGAGCCACATGAAAACCAGAGGGGGCCATGCCCCCCCCCCCCCCCCCCCCCCAAAGATTTTTTAAGCCCTCTAATACATATTGATATAATGTATATAATTTATAAATGTTCCATTTAAAAGTTAAAAGTGGCCCCCCCAAAAAAAATAAAAAGTTGTTCTTTGTGATTATAAATATTTAGAATTTTGAAATTTTAGATTCAAAATTCATTATACATGGATTTGTTTCAATTCTATATTGGATTTGTTTAATTATGCTCTAATTTCTTAATTAGTTTATTTGTTTGATTATTCAATTATGTAATACTTAATTATAATTGTAATTTATACTTGTAATTCAAAAAAAAAAACTTTTAACACCAAAAATTCAGTTATCAAATAAATTCCAATTAATTTGCAAAAAATATTAATATTTATAGTTTAGTTCTCATTAAAAATTAAAAAATAAATGTATTTGTTAAATATAACCCACATTAAAAAGTCAAAACTATTAAAAAAATTTAACAAAAAAAAAAAGTGAGATTAATAGAACATAAAGAGACACAAATTTTATTCCCTGAAAACTTGAACTTAGTACTAAGTCATATTTCTTAAAAACTTAAATCCAGTACCAAGTTGTTATAGTTATTGCAAAAGGTGTATTCTCGTCTTCTTATAAAGCCAATTACAATGGTAGTACAAAGGGTGATTAAAACTTCTTTTATGATAAGACCATTGACCATTGCATTTTTGTCTTCTGATTTTGAAGTTATTAATATTGAATTATAAGTTCTTTTTAATTTTCATTATGAGAAAATTATCAATATTTATTGAAAAAAATCTTAATCTTATTAACTACATTGAGAGAAAATTTACTAAAACTTTTAAGTCTAAAAATTTTCTTTTTATGAAAGATTGTTGTGCATAATTTTAAATAAAATTATTTGGATTTTTTTATTTTAAATAGTTATATTTTATTTATTTCAATGCTTGAAATTTTTTATGTTTCTTATTTATGTTTACATTATGAAATGCTATATTTTACTTAAAATTTTTTTAACTTTTGATAAAATAATAATATATTATATGCTAAGTGAAAATTTTTAAGTTAAAGTTGTTATTTAATTTGGCCCCCCTAACTTGAAATCCTGGATCTGCCACTACATGTATATAATACTATTTTTTCTTAATAAAACTCCAGCCTTATTTTCTAGCCACTTGCACCACTCTTGCATCACCATCTTGCACGAATTTGCATTTCTACATATGGAGTCAAGATATGTTATCTAATTATGAGAAATTTGAAGAAAAAAATAGAAGAAAATGAAAGAGGGGATTAGGGTAAACAGATAACTTACTTTCAGTTTCCGCAATTGAGAGGTGGCAGATTGCGTTGAGAAGGGAGTTGAGAAGCAATCCTGAGAGTGCTGCAGAGGCAGTCATGCTGCACAGATTGGAGTGCACCACAGCAGTCAGGACTAGGATTGGTGTTAGTGGTACTAGGCACCACAAAAGGTGCGCACACATTCAGGTAGGTGAGCTCAATTGTGCAGCTTTGTGCCTTAACCGATTGGGTTTACACTGCTGCTACAGCCAGCTACAGAAGTAGTGCTGCAGCTGCATCACGTGAGCTGAGAGATGCCAGTGACTTGACAATTTCCGTGACTAATTTTATCTTTTCTAAATCTTGGGCTAATTCTCTTACTCATTTTTATGACTTATTCATTGGGATTTCAGACACTTTAGAGTTGGATTTGGATGGTGAGAGTATCTATCGATGAGTTACTTATCTTAAGTTTTTAGCACACCACAATTTTGTTGTGTTGAGAATTAATGTTGTTAATTTTATTTTGACACCAATCGTATTAGTCATTACGCTCTAATTTGTCTTTGATGATTATTTGATGTTTTTAACAGCTTTTAAACATTAATAAATGACAATACTATTGAATTTTGTTGATTTTAATATGTTAGGTTAAAAAACAACTCAATTGGTTTCTGCATATATATTTTTTGGAATATGAAAATTATTTTTAAAAAATTAAGACACACTTTTAAGGGCGGTTTTAATTGTTAAATAATTTACTTAATAAATATAAAAAATTTAAAAAAAATGTGATTTTTATTGAAATTTAAAAATACCTTTAAAAGTTTTTTTTTTTTTTTACTTATAATGGCAATTTAAAGTATGAGAAAAAGTCATCTCATCAAAATACATATGTAATTCCAGTATCGATAGTTTTTATTGACGCTCATTTAGTCGGCGGTCAAAAAGCAATTGGCAATAATAATAGTGGTTGTTTTTTAGTCTTTTATTAACACTTATAAATGGTGATAAAAATAAATTTTTTTGTTGTATATTTTACTATTGCAAAATGTATATATTAATATTTAATGGTATCACATTCACATTATTAGAATATATTTAAATATTTTTATATTTATTTTTTAAAAAGTATATATTCATAAAATTTATAACATTTTATTTAGTGATGGTCAAATGTTTCCTCACTAAATCCACTCATATTAATTTTCACATCTGTTTTTCATCATAATCAAGATTAAATTTTATATTAGTGAAATATATATGTAAGAGTCAATTTTAATTTCCCATATAAAGGACTAAATTAGTAAAGATTATATTGCAACTCATATAAAAACAAACATTTACTAAAGGTCAAGATACACTACTCATTAAAAATTTATTTCATTATATAAAAGTTTTTAGCAAGGGTTAATGTATAACTCTCACTGAAATCCTTATCACTAAAACAAGTTTTTCTTGTAGTGTCAATTAATTGAGAAAAAAAATATTTAGGAAATGAATACAAATTTAATCTAATTTATTCATGCAAAATTTTTTAAAAGGTGACATATAACAAATTTAAATTTTAAAATTTAATACATTTAACTATTTTATCTTTAAATTATAATATCTTTTAAAAAATACTAAAAATTCCAAATAACCAAAAAGTGTTTATATATATATATATATATATATATAACAGGAAAATGATATTTTTAATGGAATTTTTATTACCATACAAAAGAATATCGTCAACCTTCTACAGTTACAACAATAGAGTTTTGACTTTTGACAAGAATAGGTTAATGAATAATATCATTTATTACATCGAGAATGTAATGCCTTGAAATAATGAATGTGAAATGCAATCTTATACTAAAAGAAAATAGAAAGAATGAAATCCAAACTTATAAAAAGAAAACCCCCCCCCCAAAAAAAAGAGAAAAAATTTATTAATTATCATCGTCAAAAAGAACTTCGACGTCTTTCATCAATCAAGTATCCCTAGCATTGTGGTAGATCCGCCGGCGGTGGAGGCAAGGTTGTATCTGGAGTTGGTCCATTTTCAACCACGAAGGCGGTGGCCAGGCCTACTGGCAAGTGCGTGTCTAGGTGGCAATGCATTAACCATACACCTGTGCATTTTAGAGAATAGAAACAAGAATGTTAAGTTCAATCTTTTCAATGCGTTCACAAGGGTTAGAGCGAAAAGAACAAAATGCTTGAGCTTTCAAAAATAAAAAGCAAAAATCCGTTGAACTATCACTTTCATCTCACACCCACCCTTATGAAAGTAAGCTAAGGATCATAGAAAATTAACCTGGATTATTAGCTCTGAATCTTATGACCGCCCATCCTCCTACCGGCACGCCAATAGTGTTGCGCATTTGTGGGTTGATAAAATTGAACTTCTTTCTATCCGTGGCAGGGTTATAGTTTCCAAACCCTTGAGCCAATACATGAAAGTTAAAGCCATGGATGTGCATGGGATGATTCTCCACTCCAATGAAAGCTGTGTTCTGCAAGATCATCTGTACAGTCGAGTTGAACTTGAGTTTGGTGACCTTGGTTGTTTTTGGAGCAAACAACAATGGTAGGTTGTTGTTAATACTTGCGTTGGTGTAGTCAAATTGAATTGGGGGCTTGGCAGGGAAATCAGTGGTGTAAACTCCTCCGATGTTGAAGAAAAAGGCTTGCAACATAGACAAGCTGGTGGGTAACACGAAAGATTCGTTGTTCATGCTGGCAGAGAATTTCGTCCCATTGACCGGACCCTGGCAAGTAGTGTTTGCTGGGCAAAGCTCGAGTCCCAACCCAATGGTGACGAACATTTTGTAGTCCACCTTACGTGGGACGGGGACCCAGTGAGGTCCGCCAATCAATCCGGTAATGTTGGTGTAAAACTTGTTGGCCGTGGGGGTGTCATTGAATGCAGGGAGGGCTGGCATTAGCGGCGATGCTGAAGATGGGCCACCATCATAGACGACGACCCCCCTCGTTGTAGTATTATCATACTGTACACCAGTTGCGCTTGCATATGGTCTTGCGGCCATGTAATACGACCCAACCCGCTGATCGGCGGTTAGCAGAATGTCGACTGTCTGGCCAGGGCCGGTAACCACGACGTCGGTGACATAAGGCTTGGTGTAGCCGGCATCAATGGCAACGACTGTCATCTTATGATTGGCTATCTTGTAGAAAAGCTGGTTGTTAAGTGCAGCGTTGATAATACGTAAGAGATAGGTCTTCCCTTGCTCCACCTTAAGCTTGTACATATCTGATGGGAAATCATAATTAAATTAAACATCTATTAACATATAAAAATTATGGAGTACATGCATGGAGATATGTATTGGTAATCACTTACTGTTTTGAGAGCATGGGTAGAGATCACCAGGCCGTCCATTTATTGTGTAAGCATTAGAAACGTTAGGAGCACCGCCAGTGGCAAGCGCCTGGTTCTCCACATCAATGACATTAGCATTCCACCACTCACCTGCAACCCCATTGCTACTTTAATTAACCATAGCAATATTTTCTAAACTGAAAATTTAATAAAGACTTCAACTAATAGTCTAATTAAAGAGATTAATACTTCTAATTCAAAAAAAATTAGAGATTAATACTTCGATCGGTAAAATCTTAGATCCTGGCGTAAATTAGAATTGGTTAACTACCTAAGAGGATGGGAACTTCCTTGTGGGGCTTAGGGAACGGGTAAGAGTGGCCAGCTTTGGGGCGGATGATGAGTGCACCGTAGACGGTGGCACGGAGCCAAGAGGCATGAGCATGCCACCAGAGGGTTCCCTCCTGTTTAATGATTCTGAATTTGTAGGTGTATTTACTTCCTGGGAGAATTGGACACTGAGTGACCATGTCAGGTCCATCTGCCCAGCCACTCAGTTTCTGAAAAATTCCATGCCTGCTCAAGCAATCATCGAATTCACCGACATAACCGTTAGCAATGGTTAAAACATAAAAATATGAATGTATATAAAATAATAATAATAATCATGGGCTACAAATTTAATTGGTTTTAGTACTACGTATATCATCATTAGTAGATTGAGTTAAGCATTGTTCTTTCATTAATAAAAAATGGATCACATGGAATAAGATATACATGCACAGTCAACATAATGCACCTGGCTATACTATATTTTCAAAAGAAAATTAAAAATCTCTCTCTTGTATCAATAAAACAAGAACCGACGTCGCTTGATGAAGTATTTTTACAGTGATGTTTTCGTCACAAAAACACTAATTATTTTGAAGAATAAGTCAGTCAAAATTACACAAAATAAATAAGTAAATTAACGTACCTAACAGATACTTAATATTTCTTTGTCAAAGTCAAAACTAAAATTTGGTGAAAACTGAATAAATTTGTTCTATATTTTCATGAGGATTTACCAGTGAATGGTCAAGTTGTAAGGTGACTTGTTAAAGACATGAACAATAAGTGTGTCACCCTCTTGAACGTGGATTGTTGGGCCAGGGAGGCTACCATTTACTGCAGTAATCACTTGGTTGTTGCATAGCTTATTAACAGTCAAATTTTGCACCTGCCAGCAAATTAAAATAATGAAGTTAGGGGCATTAGATATTAATGTAAAATCATGTGGTCAAACACTAATCACTTTCATTTCCTTCGGAGAAAAAAGTTAGTAGGAAATCTGCCTATAGGCTCAAAGAAAGTTGAATGTATCCAGTCGAGCAATAAACCGTCAGTAATGACTAAATTATGTAACTAATCAAGGATGGAAATGGTTAAAAGTTAAGAGGTAAAAATCGTTAAAGGAATGTGAAGGCTATTTGTAAAAGCCATTGACTTTAAGCTGCAGCATATGATTGCTAAGTTTCTATTTTCTATCGTAAATATTCAACGTGCATGGTGTTACTGGTAACACAATGACCATTATGTGGCTAAAGCCTGAGTTGAGTTGTTATGCAAAGTTTTGATCCTGATTTGGACTGTAAAGGAGAGGTTAATTTAATCCATGAAAAGAAAAAATGAAAACGGATTGTATATGGCTAAAGCTCTATAAGTAGATTACATAGAATGTGTGCTCCACTATTTCTGCAGCTGAAGCTGTTGAAGCAGCCAGAAGAAGAAGCAAAGCGTAAGCAAACAAGAAAACAGGGCGCCCCATTTCAATTGAAGGGCTAGCTCAAGCCAAAGATGAAGGAAGAGAATGGAGGGAGATCAGTTAATAGACTTCTTTGTAAGAAATGAGATATTGATATAGATGAGAGGGCAACAGACTTCTATTTATATTGTTAGAAG
The DNA here is from genome assembly GCF_047325235.1 of Durio zibethinus. Taxonomy (NCBI): domain Eukaryota; kingdom Viridiplantae; phylum Streptophyta; class Magnoliopsida; order Malvales; family Malvaceae; genus Durio; species Durio zibethinus. Next base: position 8,317,322 of record NC_143162.1, on the reverse strand, counting down.
TGTAAGGGTTGAGTTCCTCGTGGAACCGGCGTCCTTTCTGGGTTTAACTTAAAAAAATTTTCTGTTAGATATGTCAACCATAGCATGCGATATCCCAAAATAATAAATAAAATAGATTAAAAAAAGAAGGGGGGGGGGGGGGGGGTTTGCGTAACAACCTAGCCAAAGGTGTTATATTTCTTCCTTTAGAATATTTTTGAATTGGGCAACCAACGCGTTGGTCGAATCTTCTACATAGGTGATGAAGTTTGGCCATCGAAAAAAATATTTACATTGTAAAACAAAACCAGAAGTCGTAAATGAAACAGTCTTGGTTGTTCAAGCAAAAAAAGTCTTTTTAAATTTGATAATATTTTTTACTAGGATCTTTTTTAATTAAGAATATAAATTTTACTCATATTTGAAGAAAAATTTGATTTTTTATTTGAAGGCAGACGAAAATGATTATTATATTATGGTGATGAAATTAAATATAATTTTAAATTATTTTATGATATAGGGATAGAGACAAGTAATAATAATAATACTCACCTCATGTCTTTATCATATATTATATATTTATTTAATTTATTTTTATTAAATAATATAAATTTTAATTTTAAATTAATTAGAACTAATATAGTTTTATTAAAAATATATTTTTTAATATATATTTATAAAATAATTATATAAATATATAAGATAAAAATAAAAAAATATTTTTTTATTTTTATTTTTTTAGTTATAAATACAGAGATCTTCTGTATCTATTAAATACTCATAAAAATAAAGTTAAAAATAAATTTAAAATACTTGTTAAGTAAGAATAAGAGATAAATATTGAATAAAGTCATCACAACATAGTCTTAAATTGTTGCAATTTGTTATTTCGTAGTTTATGCTTCTTTGAAGATTTTTGAAAATAATGACTGGAAATGAAATAATTTCTTTTATATTAAATGGATATATATTATGGTTTTGTGAATCAGATCTCAGCTATCCCTTTGATTGAAACTTTCACTACATAATTTTTTGAAAACGGCCAAGTAAAAGGAGGAAAAAGTAAAAAACCTTCTACATATAATATACTCTGATGGGATCAAGTCAACCCTTTAATTGTTAAAACATGTTCCTCGATATCTTCTTCAAAGAAAATTTAACATTAACAAAGCACAAGCAAATTTATATTTATTGCTTGTTCTAGAATGTTTGAACAGTCAATTTTGATGATTGATTAAGATTTAACACCATCCAGCCATCCATTATATTATACATTAATTTGGACGAAATATGTGTCAAAGTTGGCCAATATTTCATGACACCATTCACATCATCTTCAATCTTAAAGAAAATTTAAAAGGTTTAATTCCTCTTACTATATTCGCATAAAAATTTATAGGCAATGACAAATGAACCAAAAGAATTAAACTTCATTTGACTTTAGTGAAAAATATTGAAAAGAGAAATTAAAATATAGAAGACTTTAGAGCTAGAATGCTAGAATGATAGATTTTGCATATGATCTTTTGAAGAGGAGAAATCGATCAGCCAAAGGAAATTAAAATGCTATAACTAAAAAACATCTTGGGAAGGACACATCGCGAATTAGTTAAGCCCAATATCATTTTATAATATAGAAATTGCCCCATGTCTTCTTTCAAAACTGTTATGACAATTCAAAGCTCCTAAAAGCCCCAATTCATCTCTGTTGCTGTTTGTCTTTTTCCTAGTAAATTTCATTTGATAAGTTGTAGGAAACGTTTGGGGATTGCCTTGTTCGGTATATGTGTGTTAGGTATAGCGGCATTGACTAAAATGTTTTCCAGATAGATGAGAGTTTGGTCACATGCCTTGGGATCAAAGATATAGGTAGTCTGTCTTGAAGACTCAAATTAACCTTCGTATTCTCCTCTTGTGAAATCCGTGGATTGCTTTGCCATGTCCAAGTTTCTTCCAAGGCTTGGTAAAACTACATGTTTTTTTCTTTTTTCTTTTACGTTTTTTGAATGATTTAAAATTTTCAATAATCTTCATTTGCTTGAATCCCACGCCTTAATTTACCTATATATATCCAGCCAAGTTACTTTGAATATGTCAAATTCAAATTCTATCTAGATTTAAAAGCACTTAATTTAAGTTTATGTGGTTGAAAACATGACATTTGAGATCTTGAGATAGATAGTTACCCTAGCTAGCAGGAAAGGAAATTCCTAAGATGTTGGAACAACTTTCCCAATCCACCATTAAAATGATAATTTACTACATCAAATTCAACTAAGTCTTCTACTCAATTCTGCAGCTGGCGGCATAGACATGGGCTCAATATAAATTAAATAGATATGTACTTAATTAGAAATGATAAACCATTTAATCTATATATTCATTTTTTTTTTACTTGAGTTTGTTACAAAGCAATCTCTGATTGTGGAAATTGAAAGTCTAATAATTTATAACAGATTACATGACTGTTGATTATATATATTGTTAGATTTGTAGTATAGAAATAACATGGATTTAATGCTAGAACTTAAGTCCATTTTTTTTATATGTTTATTTTCCTTTTCGAATTTCATTAAAGTACATGACCATTAGCATACTTTGATTTTCTTAAAATGATGACATTTAGAAAGGATCAATGCAAAAAACAAAGAACTGTTCCTGCTTTCATTTGTTTGTTTGGACATGATCATGAATGAAATTTAGTGGTTAGCTAGTTAGGTAAAGTCAAAACTTTAAAACACTTTTTTTACTTTCTTTTTCTATTTTCCTGGTCGTGCATGGATCGAGGGTTGGTAATATGATGTGCTCTTGTTGATAATATTCATAAAAGATGAGGTAATTTTGTTTAAGTCTTTCTTTATTCAATGTAAAGCTGTAATTAAGTAATCATTCGTTATACTTAATTGGTTAGACAACTTTTCAAAAACTTTGAAAAAGGAGTCCCTGACGTTTCATTGGCTGTCAATTTATATGGTAGAAAGTTCATTAACTTCTTTGCGTTAATCTTCAGACTTCAATCAGTTTGAAAAGGCAAAATCGACTTCATGTTTAATTTTGATCTTAGACTTGGTTTTATTTTTCTTAGTCAAACAGAGATCCAGCCAAACACAAAAATGTCAAAACAGATTTTTCTTCATGTTGAAGGAACAATCCAGGTGTAGAAACATATGAAACTTGCATCTAAGTGACCTAAACATCCTGAAACAATCGAATCCAAGCCCTGGAAATTCTATTGTTTGGCATCCTCCGGCCACAAGGTGTAGCCAGACTAATTACTGGAGTTGGGATGTTGAGAAGCATTTTTCAGAAAATATTATTGTTGCATATAGTTATAATTACGTTCTTTCTAACTTGGACCGATTGGAAGATGGAAGTATAAACAGTGACTCTCGGTTCACAGCCTCAATAGCTAAAAAGGAAAAATAAAATAAAATAATCTGCGAAAATCAATTATGACAAGACGCATTTGTATGAAGAATGTGCCCCCATTAGCATGACGGATTTTTTGTGCAAACAATGGGGATATTGGCAAAGGAATATGGCGGTTTGGTTGCTTTAAGTGAAAAAAAAAAAAAATCAATTTTTCTTTCATTTTTGGGAAAATGGGAGGCTCTTTGGCCAGAATGATTCCCACAGAGAATATTGCGTCTTTTTCATCCCGCCACACCTACGCTAGGGCCATAGGCCCATAGCTTAAGGTTCGATGTATTAAATTAATGGATCGAATTAAATTGAAGTGATTAATTAAAATAATTAAAATAAATTTAAGTCAATGATTTGATCAGTTAAAAAATATTTTATTCATATTATTATATATAAGATATTTTATATTTATATTATTTATTATATAAAATAAATTATATATTACAAATATGATGTTAAAATATTATATAAATTATGTCAAATTTATATATATATATATAAAATATAATTAAAAATAGGTTAATAGAGTCGATTACTTTGATTTGTTTGATTATCCATATTGAAAATCATAATCAATCAAACTAATGAATAAATCAATTTTTTAAATCATTAAAGCCGAATAAAACAAATAGAATTAATATCTTTTGATCAGTTTTGATTAATTATATGGATTCCAACTTATTAATACTCACCTATAATTTCAGGATATGGATTCCAACTTATTAATGCTCACCTATAATTTCAGGATGTAAATATGCTCACCCCAGACAGGGTTCGGCAAGCTTCAAATCCAAGACTTATAAAGATGAATGGAGTCGCTTACAGCTTACAACTGAATCAACTTTTCAGCGTTAGTGTGTCTATTTTTTTTTTCTCAGCTAAAACGTATTTTATTATTAAGGATCAAAGGTACATGCGACCGACTACCAATACTGCAATTACCTTCAATTTCTAACACCTGAGAATAATAAGAATTCTACCAGTTCCATAACATTCTCCTATAGCCAAGCATAAAATAAATTTGCAGAATCTACACTAATTTTAGCCGGTGAATCTGCAAGACCATTAGCCTCCCTAAAGACATGCAAAAACTCCACCTCTCCTAATTTCTCTTTCAGATGATCATTCTCTTTCGGCTCTTTCAACAGCATCCACGGTATGTCACTCTTGTTTAGGATTGCATTAACAGCCTCTTTTGAATCTGACTTAATAATCAGAGCTTGTTGCTCCCTCCATGGAGATGAATAAAAGATTTCCATAGCTGTTTTAATTGCCATTATTTCAGCCCACAATGCCTCTCATACTCCTAAAGGACCATAAAACAAGCCCCTAATATTTACCTTTATTGTCCCTTAAAATACCACCACACCCTGCCAATCCTGGTTTGCCTCTTGCCAACCATTGACGTTGAATTTCAACGCGTTTCTAGTGGGACATTCCTACTGCACATCCTTTCTCCTCCGAGTCCTTAACACCTGGGCTGTTTGCATTTGGATTTGCCCATCATTCTGCCTCCTTAATCCCCTCTCCTTCCTTGACAGCCTTAATCTAAAACAATGAAAGTTTAATAAGGAATAGCACTTCATACTCTCTCCAAATCTTATTATGGAAAATTGACCCATTCCTAGCTAACCCAATTGACCACAAAGTCACTCCACATACTACCATCCACTTCATTTTTGTTGCACCACCGAACGGGGGCCCTGCACTGTGCCTTAGCATATCCTCTACACCCCCTGGTAAGACCCACGGTAATCCCTACCATTTAAAGACCAAATTCCACACAGTCCAAGTGAACGGGCACAATAATAAAATATGGACACAATCCTCCTCTAACCTCCCACACCAACGGCACAAGCACTGCTCATTCCCTAAATTGACACCTCTAGTTCTTAGGAAGCTATTAGAGGGAATTGCATTTAACACGGCCATCCACAGAAAATTTTGAACTTTAAGAGGCACTTTCTGTTTCCAGATGTTTTTAAACCATACCTGTTGCTCTGTACCACACTGATTGCTGTCCAGGATGTTTACGCACCGTTTAACCGTGAATTTCCCATTTCGATCTTTTTCCCATATCAGTCTGTCACTTGTATTTGGTCTCACCACCACTTGTTTGACCATATCCATCAAGCTTACTATGAGGTCTGTCTCCCATTCAAATAGTGGCCTTCTCAGATTAATCTTCCATTCCCCCGACATCCTGTCCTAGACATCCCCTATCTTGCCATCCTTTTCTCCCACTAACGCGAACAACCTAGGAAATTTATCCTTTAATGGCCTATAACCTACCTATTTGTCCAACCAAAATAGAATGTTGGATCCATTACCTACAATCCATCTACACCCTTTTGTGCCTGATAGATTCCTCACCCCCTCCATTTTATTCATATTCATAATATTCTTCCAGAACCCGGACATTCTGTCTAGCATACTCTCATTTGGGATCCACTGGACTAATCCTCTCCTATATTTCTCTTCAATTAGCCGTTTTTATAAAGCCTCTCACTCCACCCCATACCTCCACTACCATTTGCTTAACATAGCTATGTTTTTAACTATGTTCAAAATACCTAGCCCTTTGTATCTCCTTGGCCTACACACTTTCGACCACTTCACTTTTGCCTTCTTATTTCATTCCCGCCACCCCATAAGTCGGACCTCCTCAACCTCTCTAGCTTATCAATCACCCCCTTGGGAACTTACTATAGAAACATATAGTACAGCGGAAGTGTGTTCAACAGCGATTTTATCAGAGTTACTTTTCCTGCAAACGACAAATATTTTCTCTGCCACATTGCTAGCCCATCTTTTACTCTCTCCACCACAGGTTCCCAAACCTGTACATTTCTTGGATCTGCACCTAATGGGACCCCTAAGTATTGAAATGGAACAGAGCTACTGCCACACTCTAATATATTAGCTATTTCCTGTGCTTTTGAGTTTTCTACTCCAACCAGCTATACCTTTGTTTTGGCGTAATTTATCCTTAGACCAGAGATTACCTCGAGGCTCCTCAGAATTCTTTTTACGTTCCAACCCTGCTCTTCTCCACCTTTCATAAAGATGATTGTATCATCTGCGAACTGTAGGTGTGATATAGTTGTTCCCGATTCGACCACCCTGATACCTCGAAACAGCCCCTGTCCCTCAGCTTTTTCCAACAGTTTGTGCAGTACTCCACCACCAATATAAACAACAGTGGAGAAAATGGGTCTCCCTGCCTCAATCCTCTCTTGGTTGAAAACTCTATAGTTTGGGAACCATTCACCAACACTGTCGAAATACACTCATTAATCCAATTTCCCCATTTCACCCCAAAACCCATCTTTTCCTTTGTCCACAACAGAAAACTCCAATCCAGACAGTCATGGGCCTTTTCAAAATCCAATTTCAGCACAATTCCTCCATTACATGATTCCTTCTTCCTCACACTATGAATCACTTCATTCACTAGCAGAATACCATCCATTATCTGTCTGCCCCCTATAAAAGCACTCTGGGTATTGCTCACCAGAACATCCATGACACCTTTTAGCCTATTTGACAGTATTTTTGCAAGGATTTTGTACAATGAATTTATCACGCTAATTGGTCTATATTCTCTCAAATAAGTTGGGTTGAGTACTCTAGGAATTAAAACAATGAAAGACGAATTCAGACCTTTATCAATCTTACCTCGTAGATGGAACTCTGCTAGGAACTCCATTATCTCATCTCTTAGCAGCTTCCATGACCTCTTATAAAAATTCATATTGTATCCGTCCGGCCCTGGAGCTTTGATCCTTCACATCCATTAACTGCTTGCCATATTTCCTGCACCATGAATGGAGCTTCCAGTCTCTCTGCTAACTTTGGGATCAACTTACACAACTCAATATCATCTGCCCTCAGTCTCTCCCATTCCTCACTATAGAAGATTCTTTTGAAATACTCAGTAATTGCATCTTTTACTTATCTCAGATCACAAATCCATTCCCCATTTATGTCAAGTCCCCCTATGTAATTTCTCCTCAGCCTAGCCTTTGCTTTGCAATAAAGAAAATCTAGTATTCCTATTTCCCTCTTTAATCCACTTCATTCTTGATTTTTGTCTCAAGATCATCTCTTTGTGTCTATATGCCTCCCACAACTGCAGAGTCACTCCCTTCTTCTTCTTCTACTTTTCTTCTTCATCAATTCTCTCTCATTCTCAATTCTGTCCAATCCTTCCAGCTTCTTTTCCAGGCCTATTACAGTATTATCCACCATCCCAAACCTCCCTATTCCATTGCTTCAGGAACCCTTTCAGCCTGTTTAACTTCACCCTTAGTCTAAAACCTGGTGTCCCACCAATCTCATATGACTTCCATTTTTCTGCCAGAGCCCTCCCGAAATCCTTATTAATCAACCAACAGTCCAGAAACTTAAAAAGGCCTTGCACCCCAGTCCACATTCTCTGATGCAAACAAAATCGGACAGTGGACAGATACTGATCTCTTCAATCTTCTCTGATTCAGATTCTCAAACTTCTTAAGCCATTCTGATGATATCAGAAACCTATCCAATCTGCTTCTTTTTGATCCGGCTCCATACCAGGTAAACTTTTTGCCATATAACGGCATATCAATGTACTTTCCTACTTGTATGAGGTTGTTGAACTCCTCAATTCCTGAACCATCTGACACACAATTACTCCTTTTCTTTAAGCTCCTGACAGTGTTAAAATCCCCAGCTACACACCACTTACCCCTCATCCCATTTCTCAACTCCGTTAATTCCCCCCATAACCTCAACTTTTCCTCCAGATTATTTGGTGTATAAATATTTACCAACACAATGTCAAATTCATGTAATTGCCATTTCCCTTTTAATAAAATGAAATTTCTATTTTCCACAACCGTCTCTCTTATGAAAAATTGATTATCCCATAGAATCATTAACCCTCCTGATCTCCCTTCAACTGGACTACACACCCATTCTATCCCATCATTCGGCCCGATCTTTCCCACAGTTCTATTATCACAACTCACCAGTTTTGTTTGCCGCAAAAACACCATCTCTACATTTATCTCCCTAATTAGTTTCCTTATAGCCTGTAATTTAACATCCCCTCCTAACCTACGCACATTCCATGAAACAGTCCTCATTTTTATTTCCTCAAAACTCCTGCACAAAAGAAATATACCACTACCCACACAAATACATAACCTCCACAATATACACTACGCTTTTGTTATCTTACCTTCCATCTCGCAGATTTTTTGAATTACATCTTCCTCACTTCCTCTCGCCACAATACCTAGTTGTTTTGCCACCTCCCAAGTAGCTTCAGCCTCCCTTAAATCATCTACTTCCTTCGATGCTCTAGCGATTGCTCTATTTCGGTTCTGGAAATCCCCATCCGAGATCGACTCATTCACTATCCTCGCGGTATATTCTAATATTTAAGAAGCTTTTGCTTCCCTTCTGTTCTTTCTGGTTGCTCTTTTCCCTTTTTTATTCACCTTTCCCAAAAGACTCTCCTCTATTTCTTCATAGTAATTCCATTTTTTTTCTTTTCTGTGAACCCCGACTCCGTCCATCGCACTTCCTGGTTCTTCAGTTTCTTCAATTAATGATGGGCTAGGTTCCTCACCCGCATTAAGCCACCCTTTTTCATTCACAACTTGGCCCAGGCCAACCGGCTCCAAGCTTTCACCTTCCACCTCATCAACGGGCCTATCATCTCTTCCTTTTCATAACGATCATCTACCTCGTCCGCTGGGCCTTACGTAACATCTCCTATATAAAGTCCAACTCCTCCTCTGGCCTTCCTCTTGTCTTTCTAGAGAGTTGACCCGTTTGTCGAGCTCTGACCCATAACACACATTTTGTCATTTCCTATGCTTAACCTCCGCGATTAATCATCATTGTCTGACATCTTTCAAAGCCTCTTCTATATTCCATGACCCATGTGATAATTGTTACTTGTTCCAAACATCATGCCCGAAATACTAGGTGGACATTGCGGCTTGTCCCCTATCTGATTGCCCTGTGCCAGCTATTCAGTTGATCTTGACTCTTGAGTTTCCTCCATCTTCCCCATCCCTACCATGACTGACGGTGATTTCTTTCTAGTTGTAGCTCTGGCCGTTCAAAGTTTTGTTCCGTCCATTGCTTACAAAAATTTTTCCCAATACAGTTATCCATACTGGGAAAACTAAATCTCCCACCATCAACTGTATAATCCCTTCAATCCTTACCACCGAGTTACTTCTTTTCTTCACAAGCCCTCCACTGAAAGACTTACGTTCTGCTGTTTCTTCCTCTAGACATACCGCCTTAACCCATCGATTATCAATATTGTAAAAGTTTCCTCATTCCATGCATGTAATTGAACCCCATAACACCCAATCCACGTGCTTCTCTTTATCATGTCATATTTCACAGACCATTCCTCTATGTCATTAAACCATCTGGATATACCTTTCCAAGTTCTAGTTTTCATCTCCTCGAGCCTGTCTCTCCCTTCGAATGTTATTAGATATGCATCTGCATGCATTTTCTTAATGTGAACCCCTTCCAATGCTTTCATACAGGCAATATCTTCCATTTCAACTGCCTGTGACCACCCCCTGTTGATTCTTCCAACTACACTCCTTTCCGGTCAATGTAGATTTTCATCATCCACTGCCCCAATACATTCCGCACTGCCAATATTTTCACTGAATTGGTATATATCCTTCGCAGCTTCCCTTATCATACTATTCTTTTCCGCCCTATTATCTGTTATCAAAACTTCCATATATGATCTTTGCTTCCTGCTGCCTTCTCCTCTCTCTTCCATGCACCGCACACTCACGTTGTTATTACCGTTGCTTCCCATTGTACTATGAGTTCTCCCTCTTTGCCTATTTTCATCCATTTCCCCTGTCCCTTACTTAATTCCTCCTCGTGCTACTCCATTCGACGTCCCAACTTTTCTCCAGAATGTTCCTCTGGGCTTAAACTTCACAATGTTTATGTATTCAAGAACCATACTCCATACCGCCCTTCTTGCTTCCTCCATCGACGGGTAACGTACAAACCGATCCTTTTCCCATCTTTGCTCCTTTTCAGCAATATGAAAGAATCCACGATGTAAGAGGCCCAAGAATACTAAATGGGTCATTAACGTGCATCTATCGGTCATCTCTAGTGTTTACTTCCAAATGTCTTAAAAGATTACTTATAGCATACCCATATACCAGAGTAACATCTCTATTCTGAACAATCCTCATCATGTCACTAAAAATGAAGTACACTAAATTTGGTTTTTGTTCATGCTTGATCTTGTACATCCACCAATAATCTTGTTTCCTAATAATGGAGTATTGGGTCCCAAAAGGGGCTAACACATGGGTTACAATAAGGTGTAACAATCGATCATGCATGAGTAACCTAGAGGCTTGTGTGAGAGCAACCTGTAAATTGAGATTCCTAAAGATATCTTGAGGTAATTGCACCATATCATGTCTAAAATTTGTTTTCCCTTCATCAGCTAACATAAAACCCTCAACTAGCACTTATTTTGTAACTAAGATTTCCTTTCCCATTATATATGTTCTGAACCTATCCAGATAATACCTATTTGTTCCTTCAATTTGAACACAGTTGGCATTACTATATAATACTCTTACTAGATTCTCGAATAAGCGACTCTTCATACACAAGTAAGGCATCCATCCAAAAGATTAAAAAGTATGCAAATAGGGAAACTTTATGGATATAAGGAAGTCTAGTGAGATTACCCTTCCAGGTTTCACTTTTCGGTGAGCAAAGTGTGTCTCATACCGCTCTTTGGCATTGGGATTATTGAAATTTTGGTTAAAAGAAGGCTTCATGGTAGAGCTTGAGGCCTCTCTTAAAGGGTTTCGTCATCCAGCCATGACTTTGGTTTTGGATGCCATAAGAGATTATGGGTAGTGAGTTTACAAGAGAAATTTGTAAGAGAAAAAGTTAGGGAAGAAGATGAATAGAAGAGGAAAGATGAAAAGGTCAGTCAAACAAGTGAGGACCCTAATTTATCACGCCTAAAATTCATGAATCGATCGATCAGGTGAAGTGGAAGATCGATCAATTTTGGGCTTATGCATGGAACCGATCAATTGGGTTTGAAGAGGATCGATCGATTTTATGTCTTTTCAAGTTATTTTGGCTACTGGTTGAATACCTGATCGATCTTGTCAAAGAGGGGATCGATCGGTTCTTCTTAGGTTCAACGAAATTGGCTACTGCCTTTACATCCGATCGATCCTATCTAAAAGGGATCGATCGATTCCCTATGTTTTCCCTTTACTTTGGCTACGGGGTGGAGAACCAATCGATCCATTCCAAAAAAGATCGATTGGTTTTTGCTGTAGCATATTGAAAACCATGCAATATGATCATTCAAACAAGCATTTTACAATCATGCACAAACCAGAAAAAGAAAATTAAAAAAAACATACATTTAATCAGTCAAAAGTGTACCATGCATCATAACATCAAGAATTTCACTTCAAGGAGCATTCATCATGCCAAGTTCACCTCTAATTGCATAAAATCTATCCTTATCAAGAGGTTTTGTGAAGATATCGGCTAGTTGATGCAAGGTATCAACATATTCAAGTACAATGTCACCCTTTTGAACATGATCTCTAATAAAATGATGCATAATTTCAATATGTTTGGTTCTAGAGTGTTGAATTGGATTTTTAGTGAGATTTATGGCATTAGTATTGTCACATTTAATGGGAATATGATCCATGGTTATTCAAAAATCCTTCAATTATTGCTTAATCCATAAAACCTGGGCACAACAATTTCCAGCTGCTATATATTCAGCTTCGGTTATAGATTGAGCAACACTATTTTGTTTCTTGGAAAACCATGATATGAGCATATTTTCAAACAATTGACAAGTACCAGAAGTGTTTTTTCTATCAATTTTGCATCCACCAAAATCCGTATCGGAATAGGCATGTAAAGCAAAGGAAGAGCTTTTTGGATACCATAATCCTAAATTTAAGGTGTTTTTAAGGTATCTAAAAATCCTTTTGACAGCAGACAAATATGTTTCTCTAGGAGATGATTGAAATCTAGCACATAGACATACACTAAACATAATATCAGGTCTACTAGTAGTAAGATATAGCAATAAACTAATCATAGACCTATATAATTTAGAGTCAACACATTTACCTTCTTCATCCTTGTCAAGCTTTGTTGAGGTGCTCATTGGTATCAAACAAGGCTTTGAGTCTCTCAATTCAAACCTTATGAGCAAATCTTTAATGTATTTAGCTTGATTTATGAATGTGCCATCTTTTGTTTACTTTACTTGTAGTCCCAAAAAGAATGTGAGTTCTCCCATCATGCTCATTTCAAATTCACCTTGCATAATCTTAGCAAATTTTTGACAAAAAATTTCATTAGTAGCATCAAATATAATATCATCAACATAAATTTACACTATGAGAATGTCTTTACCTTTTGTTTTAATAAAAAATGTAGTGTCAACCTTCCCTCTATTAAAACCATTTTCAATCAAAAAAATTGACAATCTTTCATACCAAGCTCTAGGAGCTTGTTTTAAACCATATAATGCTTTTGTCAATTTATAAACATGATTTGGAATTTTTGGATTTTTAAAATCGGGAGGTTGCTCTACATATACTTCTTCATTTATAAAACCATTAAGAAATGCACTCTTGACATCCAATTGAAAAAGCTTGAAATTTTTAAAACACGCAAATGCAAGCAACATCCTTATAGCTTCTAACCTTACTATCGGGGCATAAGTTTCATCATAATATCTTTCTTCTTCTTATCTATACCCTTGAGCTACCAATCTAGCTTTGTTTCTAATGATATTTCCATTCTTATCCATTTTATTCCTAAAGACCCATTTGGTGCCTATGGTGGGATGGTCACTAGGTCTAGGTATAAGATTCCATACATAGCTTCTTTCAAATTGGTTCAATTCCTCTTGCATGGCCAAAATCCAATGATCATCTCCTAACATTTTATCTATATTTTTGGGTTCAATATGGGATAGGAAAGAAACATAATTACACACATTAAAAGAAGATCTAGTTCTTACCCCTTGAGTTGGATTACCAATGATTTCACTATCTTTGGCATACCTTCTTTCTCTATGATGATTTGGATCTTTCTCTATGTGTTGTGGCTCCTCTAGAAACTCATCTTCTTCATTTTAATTTTTTCTTTCAATATCATGAGGTGCATCATTGATCCATTCTTGAAGTATACTCACATCATCATCATCAAGAAGCACCTTTCTCGGAGGTGGGTTAGATTTATCAAAGATAACATCTATAGACTCTTCCACCACTAATGTTCTTTTATTGAAAGCTCTATAAGCTTTTGAATTCAAAGAATATCCTAGGAAAATTTCTTCATCACTTTTTGCATCAAATTTTTTAAGATAATCTTTTTCATTGCTCAAAATAAAACATTTGCAACCAAAAGGATGAAAATAGCTTATGTTAGGCCTTTTTCCTTTAAAAAGTTCATAGGGGGTTTTTTTTCAAAATTTACCTAATCATAGCTTTATTTATAATATAGCAAGAAGTATTTATAGCTTCTGCCCAAAAATATCTAGGTAGATTATTTTCGCAAAGCATGGTTCTAGCTATTTCTTCTAAAGTTCTATTTCTTCTTTCTACTACCCCATTTTGTTGAGAAGTTCTAAGAGCAAAAAAATTGTGGCTAATACCATTTTCACTACAAAATATATTAAAGCCTAGATTTTTAAATTCCTTTCCATGATCACTTCTAATACTAGTAATTGAATAACTTTTTTTATTTTGTATTTGTTTGCTAAAAGTGATGAATTTTTCCAAAGCCTCATTCTTTGAATGCAAAAAGAGAACCCATGTGAATCTAGTGAAATCATCAATAATAACAAACCCATATTGTTTTCTAGCAAGACTCATTATTCTAGTAGGGCCAAAAAGATCAATATGCAATAGTTGAAGAGGTTTAGTAGTTGAAAAGCAGTTCTTAGGTTTGAAAGAAATTCTTATATGTTTTTATTGAGCACATGCATCACAAATCTTGTCATTTTCATATTTCAACTTTGGCAGACCAACAACCAAATTGTTTTGAGAAAGTTTTAAAATTACATGCATACTTACATGTCCAAGCCTTCTATGCCAAATCTAACTCTCATTTTCTTTTTGAGCCATAAAACAAACATTTTTAGAGGATAGGTCATCTAGATACACAACATAAATGTTTCCTTGATAGTGTCCAACAAAAACAAGCTTGTTAGTTTTGATATCAATTACTTGACAGCACATGGATTCAAACATAACCCTAAATCCTTTATGACATAATTGACTAATGCTAAGTAAATTATGCTTGAGACCTTTCACAAGTAAAAAATTTTCAATAAAAGTAGAGGAATTGTTACCAATGAACCAATCCCTTCAATTTGGCCTTTTGAGTTGTCACCAAATGTAACATCTCCTCCACTTTTAGCTTTCAAGTGCTTAAAGAGAGTTTTATCTCTGGTCATGTGTTTTGAGCATCCACTATCAAGGTACCATTGATTGTTCTTGCTGGAATTTACTTTGTAGCAATTCTCATCCACCTACAAACACATAATTAAATTTTTATTTTGGGTACCTAAATTTTTTTGGGTCCTTGAGAGTTAGTACTAACAATTTTTGTGCCTTTTAGAATCCACTTCATTTTAGCAGTCTCATTTTGAGATGTGCTAACTCTTTTTGGAATTTACACTCTCCTAATGAGCTTACCTCTATAAGTGACTTTTTTCAAGGAACAATATTGTTTGGAATGATCTAATTTATGATAATGTGCACACATGCTAGATGAATCATTTGACTTAATAAAAAAAATTTTTAAGTGAGTCTCTTTATTGTCACCATTATAACCTAGTTCATCTTTATCAAAGAAAGCTCTTTGTGTTTCTAGCATGTCATTAAGCTTTTGATGGCTCATATAAAATCTAGAAAATGAATTATGCAGATTTTTATTTTTCTTAGTCAAGTCATTGACATTTATCTTCAAGAGTTCAACTTTCTTTTTTAAGTCTTCTTTTGCTTTAGTTAATGACTCATTTTCTAGTTTCAATTTACTGATCATTTTTTTAAATTTCATGCTCATGTTTTCAAATTCTATAACTAATTCATCATAGGCATCTTGTAGTTCATCAAATGAGTATGAATTTGAATCACATGAATTAGAGGTTACATTGGGTTCATCAAGAGCTATGAGACATATGTTGGCTATTTCCCCCTCATTTGATTCATCATCGAAAAAGTCACTATCACTCCATATTGCTACCATAGTTTTCTTCTTTTGCTTGGTCATATTTTTCTTTTTCCACAAAGGACAATCAATTTTAATGTGACCCAGTTTATTACATTCATAGCAAATAATTTGATCCATTTCTCTTCTACTTGATTCCCCTTTTGTTATCTCCCTTTGTGGTCTCCTCCTACTTAAGAACTTGTTCATTCTCATGAACTTCTTGAATCGCTTTGCAAACATGGCCATCTCTTTATCTTCATCATCCTCCTCTTGAGCAAAATTTTTTTCATCATTTTGAAAGGTAGATTTAAGAGCAATGCCACATTTCTTGACTAGTTCTTGTCCCCTTTTTATCTTCATTTCATAAGTGAGGAGAGAGCCCATTAGTTCATCCAAATAAAGTGTATGAGGATCTTTGGACTCTTCAATGGCTGTCACTTTGGCTTCCCAACTTTTTGGTAGACTATTGAAAATTTTCTTTACTATCTTTACATTTGAATATGTCTTCTCAAGAGCCTTTAAACCATTAATGATGTCTGTGAAGCTGTTTGACATCTCACTAATGGTTTCATTGGGTTTCATCTTGAACAGCTCATATCATGAGTAAGCATGCCTATTTTTATCTCTTTCACTTGGTTTGTACCTTCATGAGTGACAGCCAACTTATCCCAAAATTTTTTTTTATTTTCACATAAGGAGACTCTATTATACTCACTTGGTCTCAATGCACAAAAGAATGTGTGCATTGCTTTGGCATTGAGTTGAGCCATCTTCATGTCATTGACATCCTATTCACTTTCTAGCTTTATCACCTCCTTATCATCCACCATCTTCATTGGAATTTGAAGATCATTTACAATGACCCTCCAGACTTCATAATCATTTGCTTGAATGAACAGCCTCATCTTAGTCTTTCAATGGGAGTAGTTGTCACCAGCAAAGAGAGGGGGTCTAACAGTTGAATGTCCTTCACTTTCAAGAGATGTTGTAACTATTTCATTTGCCATGAGACACACCTATTGTTGGCAGGTATAGTTGTTATAGCTTGAGGATGATTTTTCCACATTGATTACCATATTTCTTTGAGCCTTTTTCAGGATCACTCTTGGGCTATTAAACCTACAAAAAGAGTATTGACTCTGATACCAATTGTTAGCTTAAAAACTTGGAATAAACCAAGAGTGGGTGAATTAGTTTTAATAAAATCTTCAAAGATAATATTCAATAACCATAAATTATCAAAATAGATAAGCACAATAGATGAATATAAATAAGAGATAGGGTTAGAGAATTTAACACCATGATTTATAAAGGTTCGATCCTTTCTTAGGCACCTACGTCCTCTCCCTTAGCCTTTCTTACTAAGGAGTTCAATCCACTATTTGATAAAGATTACAACTAAGCTTTCACAAAGCTTTTTAACTCAACAACATACATTCTTAAGGGTTATCCTCCCCCTTAAGCTTACACACTCATAATACAAAAAATTCAGAAGTGTTTGGCAAACTTTAAGAACCTCACAAAGGCTTGGTGTTTGCTAAGTTGAAGTACATAAATGTATAAATAAGAAAGTAGAGAAAAACTGATATGAATTCTGTATTTTTTCTCTTTTTATAGCTTTGAATGCTTGCGTAGATTGGTAGGTGAATAGCAATAAGTTTCTTTACCCCTTGTTGCTTTTGGTCTGCAGTGGAATGTTTGATTTATAGTTGGGAAGTAGTTGGGAGCCGTTGGATTGCATTTAATGCTTCAAACTTGTAGAAAATTTCAAATAGAAAATAGCCATTGAAAGTTTCAGACCTTCAGGAGATCGATCCCTTCCTTAGGGGATTGATTGGTTCATGTTTGAAAAAGCTCGATTTTATGCCTATTTTGCCTTACCTGATCGATCCCTTGCTTGAGGGGATCAATCTATTTTTTTAGGTGATCGATCTCCTATGTGGGGGGATCGATCCTTTTTCTCGGTTTCCACACTTGGGGGATATTTTGTTTGAACAACCGATCGATCCCTTTAAGAGGAGATCGATCCCTTGCCTTAGGTGATCGATCTTCTATGTGAAGGGATCGATCCTTTTTTTGGAAAACTGCGCGAGGAAAGCATTCTGTATGAAAAAGTGATCGATCTCTTAAATGAGGGGATCAATCCATTCTATTAACCAATTGATCCCTACAGGGAGAGGATCGATCGATTTTTGTCAAATCTTGAGAACTTTCGGTTCTGGTTGAAAACATGATCGATCTTTTTATCAGAGGATCAATCTGGTAATGGAGAGGATCAATCCCTTCTTTGAGGGGATCGATCTCTTCTATCAAAACTTGCATAAATCATGTTTTATTCCGAGAATTTGAGTTGTTTTGGTTCTTAAATGAATTTTGGCAAGATAG
Organism: Durio zibethinus; assembly: GCF_047325235.1. Lineage (NCBI taxonomy): Eukaryota > Viridiplantae > Streptophyta > Magnoliopsida > Malvales > Malvaceae > Durio > Durio zibethinus. Next base: position 8,299,253 of record NC_143162.1, on the reverse strand, counting down.
AAAGGTGGACAAATGTTCAATTTAAGCTTAGACAAGATTGAAATAAGTTTAGCAAATTTTTATTTTGTCAAATCAAAATTCTTAATCAATTCAAGGACAACAAATGTGTTAAAAAAATTACATAAAACCAAATAAGCATCCATATATACTAATTTCGAACAATATACAAACATCTTTCAAATTTAACATATCAATTCTTTTTAAGTATTCTTTTCAAAACAATATTGCATAAAACCAATTTTTTTTCTTTATGATATATTCATTTTTTCAACAATATTATTCATTGAATCTTTAATTATTTTAAAAGTATTATTTTTAAATATCATTTGGATATATGAATGTATAAATTTTATATTTTTGTTTAAAATACTATTTATATGTGTAATTTTATATAAAAAATAATAATCTATACATCACACATGCCACAAAATTAATTTCATTTACTAGTACTACTATATGACTAAAATATGATCAAAATAATAAAAAGGTACTTGAACTTGACAATATTACTTAAACAAGGCCATATACTTTTATTTTATTCAAATAAGCTCTTAATTTTTAATTTGCATAAAATAAGCTATTAACATTTAATTTGTATCCACATAAACCCTTAAACTTTTAATTTTTACCTAAATAAGCCCTTAACATAAATAATTTTTTATTTGAAATAAAAGCTTATATAGATACAAATCAAAATATAAGGATTTATTTAAATACAATAAAAATATAATAACTTATTTAAAATAAATAAAATAATTCAAAGACATTTCTAATATTTTAGATCTTTATTTCACATATAATTTTTTTATTCTTTTGTGTGATGATCAAAACACTTTTTTTATTTTATGATTATTGTATTAATTACCTTATTTAATGTGCAATATTTATGGGTTAATGAAGATAAAAAATAAAAAATCATGAATTCATGTTCAAAAAATCCAAATAGAGGTATCAAATGGATTGAGCGACCCATGACATAACTAGATTTGGTATAGTATTGGCCCTTTTTGGCATGTTTCGCTATTAAAAAATAAGGTTAGGCCCAGTATAATATCTATATAAATATATATGTGTGCGTATGTGTGTGCACTCACGCACACTTTTCTGGGTTAAAAGATATTCAATCCATGAGTTAGCACAACATAGTCTGTTAAAGGCTAGTGTCAGCACATGCTATGTAAGCTAGCACGACATAGCACACAAGCCCAATCTTTCGTGTTGGCCTATAATTGTTATAAGCGAGCTCATAGTCTTTAAGTGTATTTATATTATTTTTTATATTATAATGAAATTATATTTTTTTTGATATTTTGTTGGTAATTTATAAAAAAATTATATTAAATAAATTTACTTATTAAATATTTAAATTATCGATAGATAAATTATATTGGATAAACTTCAAAAATATACTATGTGGTTAAAATCGAAATAAAAAGTGTCTCTTGAGATTTTAAAATGTGACATTTAACCACTTTATGCAATTATTTCGTTATCACTTGTTTAACATCGTTAGAAAAATAGTTAGAGCAAGTCTTTATTTTTTGTTTCTTCCATGATTACTGTTCATTTCTTCATTTTTTTCTGTTCCCACATTTTTTATCTCCATTTTCATTTCCTTCATTTTTTTTCTATTGGGATAAATTGCTACTTGGATAAATCTAGATTGATTTTTATCAAATAAGTTTGGATGTATAAAAGAGAACCTTAATCATGTTAATAGAGACTAAATTGAATAAGAATATATTATTTACAACATGGTTTGGAAGCTGCAAAATGCAAGGATTTTATCCTTATTTGCCTATTTTATGCATAAAACTCTATCTAGATATACATAAAAGCCAACCTAGGTAAAAGACAAGTCAAGCTAACTATCTCTAGAGGGGATAAAACTGAAAAGGGCAACATGAAATTTTCAAAATTTTCTAAGTTCTTTGAAATGAAAAGGACAAATGCATACCCATAAATCCTTTCAGTTGAATTGTCTCTAGTATGTGCCAAGATGGCATCACCATCTAGGTGTCCCTCTACATATAAGGTAACATCATAAACCTGTAGTTGTTAAATATAGTAAGAAATGATCAACTGAAGCAAGATATCTTAGCATCTTAAAAAGTTGTGAGTTCCAAAAATAGCATAAAGCCAAAGTTATCAATTACCTTGTCTTTAATGATAATCCAACAATCAACCCTCTTATTATATAAAGTGATTTCTGCCTTGTTATAGGATTTAGATACTTATAAAAGAGTTTGGTGTGAATTTGCAAACCTCCATTTTAATAATGCAACTAAAGCATATATGACACTATGTAATGTATAATTGACAAACTGATATGTTAGATTATTTAGTGATCCTAGTAACTTCAAATCTGTAGTTTTGCTTGGGCATAAATGTACAAACTTTGAAAAATAGCAAAAATACGATAATTTATTTCAAAGTTCCCAAGATTCATAAATGTACCTTAAAATTATTAGCATTTGATTGAATCTTGTTTGTATGAGTTGCAATGAAACAGAATATCACCAACCAAAAATAATTTGTATAACTATTTTTATTTCATATATTTATATCTACTAGTAACATTAAAACAATATAAACAAAGAGAAAAAAAAAACACACACAAATTAAAGACTACCTAATTTACCATGCCACAATATCAAAACAAAAACTTTAAGTAAAATTCCTAAAATCAATGTTATCACAACTATTTCTTTCTCTAAGTTTAGCTTCTTTTTACTGATCAACCAAGATTTATCCCAGCAGCAAAAAAATGGGGGAAATGAAAATAGTGATAAAGAAGGTGGGAAAAGAAAAGAATGGAAGAAATGAACAGTAATCATGAAAAGAACAAGAAATGGAGACTTGCTTTAACTATTTTTCTAACAGCGTTCAATATGTGATAACAGAATAATGACATAAGATGGTTAAGTATCACATTTTAAACCTCAAAAAGGTATTTTCATTTTGACTTTAATCACATGATATATTTCTAAAATTTACCCAATTATATTTAACTAGTGATTAATAAAAATAAATTAATAAAAATAAATTAAGATAAGTTAAATACAAATTCAATTAACAAAGCAAATTATTATATGATAAAAGGTATAAAATAAATGCATAAGAGAAAACGCATTATATAAGACAAAACACATTAAGTGAATCATTATATGATGAGAATGAAAAATAGAATAATAATATTATGTTTTATAATATATTTTATATGTATGTGTGTGCACTTTTTTATTTGAAATATTACGATTGTAATTTTAATATTTTTATTTAGTTATTTTATTATCCCTCTCTATTGATAGAGGCATTTTGTCATATCAAATAAATTACGTGTATTTTTTATTTCATTTAACTTTTATTTATCTTTCGCATCTTGTTTTTACTAATAATAAATAAATTTTTATAAAAAATTAAAATTTTTAAAAATTATTAATGAATTGCGCTTGACCAATCTTGGCACGAAAAATAGTGTCATGTATGGTGTGACACAACTTATGAAGGTTATAAATTATGTGTCATACTGGGTCATATTTTTAACTTTCATGAATTGTATTAGCATGATGCGTTAAAAAATAATATTGGCCAATATTACCAACCTAGCACGTTTTATTTGACACTTCTAAATCCAAACAATCCCATTGAACTCAATTGTAGTAACCTTACGGGCTGAATCTTGACAACAACAATTTTCCTATTAGTATAAATCGTGCTCATTGATAGACTTATCAATTTATATATTTATATTGTATAAAATATTAATAATTTACATATTCTTACCATATTTTATAAAAAATTATATGATAAAATTCATATTGATATAAATTTTTTTTTATTTTATTAACTCATACATAATTTTTTATCAAATTTTAGACTACCTTTGTTATAATTTTTTATATTATTTTTATGTCATATCAATTTAAATTGCCTTATCTGCTCGCCCTTTCTCGCCCTTCAACTTTAGGATAAAATTTGACTAAGATTGTCCAAATTCGATCAAATATGGAATTCCAAAATAGCCGTCACTATTTCAAGTTGGAAAACATGACGGATAAAACCGTCAAATAAGAAGGATTCCCAACAACACTTGCCCGATAAATCTATTTCAACTTGTCTTCTTAATTGTTCACCTAACAATCGCTCTTTGCCGTTAAGGTCTGGTACTTGAGACATTCTGTATTCACTCTCACACTAATGGAAATGGAAATTGAAACCTTTGAAAATGGAAATGACACGACCGTTACCGAAATCAACGACCCATCCGCAGAAGAAGGAGGCGATGAGGACCGCGACGATTTGGCGGTCAGAGGGCGACAGCGAAAAGAGCTAGTGAAGGGGCCATGGTCGCCTGAGGAGGATGCGATGCTAATTGAACTTGTGAGCAAGTTCGGGACGAGGAAACAAGAAGGGGAAATTTGTCTTCATATCTTATGCTTAGTATTCTAGCACAAATACCATGCATTATCTTTTAGTCAAAGCATATTGTGCTCATGTCATATCAATGTTTTTACCATATACACACATATCTATGCATTTCTATAGTTGGATAGTGCATTTAGGCTTACTTACAAGAATGGCAAATATGCCTTATAGCAATGTATTAGTGCTTTCGGATAAACTGAGATGATAATTGTGTTTGCTGCAGATGAGGAGGATCGGATGATAATTTCGGCACATGCAGTACATGGGAACAAATGGGCAGTAATAGCAAGGCTTCTACCTGGAAGAACAGATAATGCTATTACAAACCTTTGGAATTCCACATTACGGCGTCGGGGCATGGAGCTTGGAGGAAAAAAAATTAGAATCTGAAAATATGGTGGAAGATGCTAGCTTTGACAAAACCAAGGCATCATCTGAAGAAACTGTTTCTTGTGCAGAAGGTAGTTCATTCAGATCCCTGGAAGGACAAGATGTAAGCTCTTTGGAAAAGGTAGATAATCAATTGAAGGGCAAAGCGCTAAGAGGGATCTGATCTAGTCATGAATCAATTGAACCACCTACTGTTTTCCATCCTGTGGCCCGTATCGGTGCTTTTAATGTTTATAATGATGTGGATGCAGCAGAAATTGTTTCACCATGTTCAAAGACCGTTCCAATGCTTGAAGGAGTTTACACTGAACGTTTAGTGCCTCTGTCACGGGTCGAGACTTAAACTCTGAATCCACACGATTTCGAAATTCGGACATTTACCCTTCCGACGTCTCAAATCAATCTCGGTTTCTGAATCTAGAGTCGGAGCCCGTGACACCTCTACTATGTGGTCTCGGCTGTTGTGGAACTAACTCAAAATTGTAGAAATCGAAATAATTCTTTGCTGGGACCAGAGTTTGTGGAATTTTCAGAACCTCCATCTTTTCCAAATTATGAATTGGCTGCAATAGCCACTAGTATAAGTAACCTTGCTTAGCTGAAAAGCGGATTGGAAAATAACAGCGTCAGAGCTTGTGCTGACGATTGCTTACTTGGATGGATAGATTGTTGCTAAAAGCATCTGGAGATGTTTGTAATTAGCACTTTTTACAATTGTAATGCATCAATATTCAATGTACTTCATTAATTTAAATAAGAAGTCCATACGGCAGCCGCAACCATCCAATAAAACTTGTGGCCTTCTCTTTATTTACATTCATACCCAAGAATCAATAAATAATCTCAAATCTTTTAAAATATTCCTTCATATAAAAAAAGAGTTATCAAAGGACAAAGTCTTTCTAGTTGTCAATGAAATCTCATTTTACTGTTCAGATTAGATTTTAAAGCCTTGAGTTCTTATCTTTTTGTTAAATTTTTATGTACGTTGATTTGATCAAAATTTTTGTTAAAGTTTAGTCATCAATTAAGTAATTACACATTGCTGAAGAAAAACTCAATAATACAAAACTTGATTGCAATTGATCATGTGCTTTGTTGCATGTTGTTACTTGGATATGAGGTTATCAAAATAAAAAGAAAATGTGAGTACTTGAATTTGATTCTACCTAACAACGGATGTTTTGCCCAAAAACTTTTTGAATCCATGTGCTATCAATAGTTACAATAGATAGATGTACAAATCAGGGCAAGATTGAGACTAATTCAAGGCTGTTTATGTTAATAAGAATGCTAATTATTCATTGCAAGAAATGACCACTCAATTTAATAAGTACTTTGTCATGAATTTACATGTTTTCTGTGAACCTTTTCTTATTGTGTAAATTCAAATGTACAATTAAGGAAACAAAGTTGAAATAGAGTGTCTCTTTGATTAGTGATCAGGATTGGTCTCTTCTGTAGGCCTAGATATAGCTGGAGTTCAACGAGCAGGCCCGCCTTAGACCTGAGGATCCTTGGGTTTATCTGCTTGGGCCTAGTTTCTGACAAGACCCTTATACAGTCATTGCTGATTACAAGTTTGTTTTTTGCGATTTAGATTAATTTAAAAAAAAAATCCATTATGAAGCAATAGATATGAGAATTTTTTTTATTTGAGGTTGTCGACATTGAATTTTAATTATTAAAACTAAATATTTTATACCAATAGATTACACCAGTGCTGGAATAAATATAAGATCTCTATTAAAAAGAAAAACATTACTAAAAATCCTAAGACCCTAGTTATTACATTGTTTAGGGAACATTTGACTTATTAAGAGTCAGATTTTAATTTCCCCATTGCTTAATTTTACCACCAATTAAACAAAATTAATCCAAGTAATTTGCATGATAAATATATATATTAGTATTAATATGCCAGCCAGCTTGGTATTCCTTTAATTAATTAATTAATTAATTAATTTAAGTGTTATTAATATCTTTTAAGACTCTCACTTATCAGAGACATTATTAGGACGAACCTTCCTACCACGTCAGATATTGGCCCATCTAATAATATTTCACCACATCATCATTTTTATCTATGCCAGATTCAATTAATCAAGCAAAATTGTTTTTTAAAGAAAAATTAATTGAGTAAAATTGAAACTTAATCAAACAGATGTTTAAGTAACAAACTAAATGAGAAAGATAAAAAAAAATGTTAGACAAATTCTTTGATATATCTGATGTGGTAGGAAGAATCTACTTAATAATTTTTTTGACACATTTGATTATAAAATTACGAGCAAAAGATTTTATATAAGTTGTTTTTTTTTTTTTTTTGCCATATTTTATATAAGTTGTTAAGTTATTGAAGTTTCTATATATGATGGTGACTTAATACTCACCATTTACTAAATTTAAAAAGAATAATGAATAAAATAAAATAAAATATTCAATTTTCTTCGTTGAAAAGAGAAACACAAGAAGTTTATACAGTTTTCAAGGAACTCAAAGAAAATAAAAAGTTTTCGGAGTTTGATTTAGCCTCCCAAATGTAATATTCTCTATTAATTCTTTGTGAAATCAGTTTTTATTTGAATTAGAAAGATGCCCAGTTTCGATCCGATTCTATTATTAATATATGATTAAATTGATCAATAAAAATATCAAAATATTTAAAATAATAATGAAACAAAGTAAAACATTAAATAATTAAAATGTTATTAAATAACTCTATTTTCCCATAATAAAATGATTTGTACGAGAAAGAAATGCAATTATAGAAGCCTTTAATGGTTTTTTAACTTTTGGTAAAAAACTCAATTCTTTAAAAATCAATGTACAACTTTTTATTTTTTTTTATTTTCTCCTTTTCATATTTGATTTATCATTAAATGATTCATTTTTTTCTTCTCATTTTCTTCTCGTATACTCGATCCAAACAAGTTAAAATTCATAATCTAAGAAACATCTAATCAATCGAATCAAAGTTCGACCACTTGTATAATTCACTTCAAATGACCAACTATCCCACTCATATTAAAAAGAATTTGATCCAATTAGAAATAAAAGAAAGAATGAAGCAAAGACTGCTCACCTGTTGGGTCTCTATAGTGTATTCAAATTCCAACCTTTGCGAGACATGATATCATTGACTTCAAATATGTCCAGAACAGCAGATCCAAATGCCGCAATTGTCATGTCTGGCTTTCCAATGGTAAACAACTCAGGAATCTCCTTTATCCTGCATTTAAAGTAGCCGTTATTCTTCATGTTTGAAAATTAGAGAATTCAGTAGAAAATGCGAAACAAATTCGAACCCTTTCTCTATCATCTTCGATACTTCCATGATCTTTCTTGTATTCTCCAAGTAACCTATGGCTTGTTAAAGAACAATAATCAGACCAAAAAAAAAAAAAAAACAAAGCACCGGTATAATCTAACAAAAATAGATAGTTTGACAATGAGACTACTCATTTGGTTGTATTTGACTATTTGGCACCTGGTATCTCAGTAGTGTCTACATTTTTCTCCACAACATTGCTCTTTTCTTTAGTAGTAGCGTCTGTATTTTCATCCACCTTAAGACTCTTCCCTTCGATCATGTCTTAGTTTTTATGGTTTAGAGAATGCAACCATAGGCCCACAACTCCTTCCTCACGTTCTGTTGAGGCAATATGAGAGTATATAAACTTCATTTTGAATTCTTCTGCCTCTTCTATATAAGCTTTCGTAGACAACTCTGCATGACTATCTTTTCATTTTAAGTTATGTGATTCAAAAAGGCACTCATCCAAGTACATTGATGTTTACAATCCTGAAATTTATTAAGATTTATATTAAGGCCAAAACAAAAATTCATTTAGAATGACAACGCAATCAAGCAGAAACAGAACTATGAACTTTCGCAGTGAAGCTTCAATCAGTGACTTAGGAGAACAGTTCCTCATAACTGAAAAGGCCATTCCAATCATCTTTCAAATCTGATGAAACATGAAGCATTGACCTATAACCTCAAACTTGACAAAATCAATGCCCTCAACAGTAACAGTCGTGTTTGTCTGAAATGAAACGATGCAGCAATATGCAAAAGAATCTTCAATATTCTATTAATTCTCTTTTTTTGTTCCTCACCATAACAAATAACTCCTTTCCTCCATGGCTTTCTTTTCTAAGTCAACTTTATCTAGCTTATCGTAACGGTTTTGAGATTACCAAACGTAAAAAATTTTAAAATAAATAAAAGAAAGAGTCATCACCAATCTTTTTTAAAATGTGATTGATCACCCAAAAGTTTATTTTTTTAATAAAACTATAAAAGCATATTTAAAGTTTATCAAAAAGATAGATTTCAGTTTATGAAAATCAGGTTGGGTCCGGAAGTTGGTTACGTGTGGGGAAAGATTAGCACTCCCACAATACCCATAAATTGGTATCATTTAATTATGTCCTATTTTCGGTGTTGGATGAAATGGTTTTGATTTGAAATTTAATACTAATTCTCTTTATTTAAAAAAAATTTTTTGCTAAAATTCTTTATTTAGAAATATTGAAAAAATCTTTAAGTTAAAAAATAATCTTAAAATTCTCCAATATCTAGACAGAATTTAAGATAACTCTTTTTTCACTTGAGATTTAATACAATATCTCTTAAAATGAAAATAACACTCATTGTAAGAAATGATTGTTGGTGACTCTCCAACATCTAGGTAGAGTACTGAGAATTATTCACTTTGGAATGTTATTTTTGTTTTATTTTATAATATTACAAATTTTAAATTAAGTAAATAAAAAACATTTTATGTGAAAAAGTAAATGATGGTTTTATCATATAGCAAGTAAAAATTGAAAACAAAGAAATGCAAACAAGTGCAAACAGTAACAAATAAATACATGTAAGCCAATAAGTGTTATGTATGATAATGAAATGCGAATTTGAAATTGGATTCTTAAATATAATGAGACCACATTGACTCCCCAACATCTAGGTGGAGCTTAGGTACGACTATTCATATTTAAGATCCCATTTTATTATTATACTTTTTACTTATTGATTTTAGTTCGATGGTTAAAGCGAATTTAGGTCTAGCATGAAAACTTAATGAAATATAGTTCCTTAAATACTCATCATCTAGACGGCGTTCGAGAACAAATTATTTCACTTGAAATTTTCACACGCATCTTTAGAGTTTCATGATGGTTTTGAGTATAGATTTAGGTTGAAGTTTTAAGAGGTTAAGGTTTCAGATTTTGAAGATTCAGATTTTTGGGTTTTGGTTCGAGTTTTAAAGGTTTTAGTGCTTAAATTTTAAGGTTCGAAAAGTTTAGGATTTTGATTTAAGGTTTGGGGATTAGGGTTTTGATTTTAAGGTTTGGATATTTTAGGATTTTGATTTTAGGATTTGGATGGTGTAAGTTTTTGATTTTAGTGTTTGAGGTTTAGGATTTAAGGGTTTGAATTTTAGGGGTTTCGTTTTAAGTTTTTGATTTTAGGGTTAGGGTTTTAGGGTTTAGATTTTTTAATTGAAGAAAACACAAATATCTCTAAAAATCCCTAACATCAAGGCGGACTTTCGGAGCAAGTTCGATTTTTATAATTTTAGAAAATTAATTTTTCATATATTTTCCTTTTTTATGAAAATTTATTATTAATAATATTACTAATTTATTTAATATTTTTTTATAATAATAATTCTCCAACATCTAGGGGAAATTATCATTATTTAAAACATGATTGTATTCCCTCTAACATCTAGGCAGAAGATATTTTCTTATTACTAATTTATCTTATAATCATTTTATATATTTTATTATTATTTATTATTCTGTAAAGTTTATTAAAAAAATAACCATATATTTCATTACTTATTTTTTTACATTGTTTTCATTTTTATTATTATTAAAAATAATTAAATATTTATTCTAACAAATTTAAAATTTTATCATGCATAAATATTAATGATGAAGCTCAAAATAACAAAAATAATAATATATAAAAAATTCAAAAATTTTTAAAAAATAAAAAATACATGAACCAGATCGATCAATAGTCCGATTAACGTTAGTCTAATTGGCTTGACGGTTCGACGGTTCAGGCAGTTCAGCAGTTCAATCAACTATTTGAGCTGATTGGCAGTTCGATCAACGATTCAGGCGATTCAGATGATTCGATCAATAGTTCAGTTGAACCAATTCAAGGTTGGCTGAAGGATAGGTCGTTGAGTTAGATACGCGAACCCCGAGTTGGGTCACAGGCATGTGCGGATCCTCCATAGTCCAAAACGGTATTGTTTTAGGCTTTGGCTTTCTATATAAAACCAATTTTTTTTTTCAATTCATTCTATCCTTCATACTAAAACAAAATTCAAAGCTCCAGGGGGAGCTCCAAGGGCTCTGCCGGTGTCTGACGTTCGACCTTTATGCCATCATGTTGGCCACCATTTAGTGTCACCGTCAGTAGTCGTCGGTCGCTGTGTGATAGCCAAAAAGTGCCAAAAAAATACCAAAAAGTTCTTTTCAATGCCCTCTTTTTAGATCTGACCTTTTTTTTTATCGAAAATAACCTCGATTGGTGTAGATCGGGGCTTAAAGTTTCTATCTTTTTTTTTTTCTTTTTTTTTATAAACCAAAACTGATGTAGTTTTTTCTTTTATAGATACCTTTTTGGCACTGGGTTCCTCGTCGATTGGTGAGGATTGTGTTTGTGTTTTTTTTTTTTTTGGTTGATTTTTTTTATTTGGGCTAGGTTTTGTTACTATAGAAAGGTTGGTTTAGAAGACGAGAGGGTGTAAGGTCGTTAGGATGAAGGTGGTTGTGTAAGGGTTGGGTGTCAAGAACCCGGTGCGTAGAGGTTGGGAATGGGGTAAGGTCAAGTTGGGGTTTCTGGGTGTGGGAGCTTAGGTATTTCTAAATATGGAAAGATGTGTCCGAAAGAGCTTAAGGGGAAAAAATTGGGGCTTTAAGGATTAGGTGTCTGGTGAGGGGTCTACTGGAAGTAGGTGGTGGTAGGATGGCTAATCTGGTGGCTAGGGCTGTAGGGGGTGGCTGCAGGGTAAGATGTAGGGGGTTGTAGGGTGGCTGGTGCCAAGCATCAACCCCCTGCTTTTTGTTACTTTTTTTTGTATATTTTGTTTATTATTGTTTGTATTTATTATTATTAATATATTTAATTATTAATTAATTTTAATATTAATAAACATAACTTGAAAATTTAATCCAGTAAACCTAGACAAAATTCAGTGTCTATAATTGCTCCTCTTTGCGCATTGCTGAGAATCAAGAATAAAGCAAAGACAAAGACAACAATTTTGTCTAGAAGCAAATCATGAATTTTTCAAAAGTTTTTCTTTCGTTTTTGTTTCATTTTTTTTTCTGAACCACAAGTTAAGTGATAAAGAAAATGATCGGGACGACACTACTAGTCAAAAAGTAAAGAATCGATCAGAACAACACCACAAATCGAGAAATAAAGAATCAACCAAGATAGCACCACAAGTCAAAAGATAAAGAATCGACCAAGACAACACCGCAAGTCGAAAAGAAAAGAATCGATCGGGACAACATCGCAAGTTAAAAAGTAAAGAATCGATCGGGACAACACCATAAGTCGAGAAATAAATAATTGATTAGGACAACACCACAAGTCAAAATTAAAAAATCGATTGGGACAACACCACGAGTCGAGAAATAAAGAATTGATCGGGACAACATCGTAACTCAAAAAGTAAAGAATCGACTGAGACAACACTGTAAGTCAAAATTAAAGAATTGATCAAGACAACATCGCAAGTTGAGAAATAAAGAATCGACCGAGATAACATCGCAAGTCAAAATTGAAGAATCAACTGGGACAACATAGTAAGTCAAAATTAAAGAATCAACTGGGACAACACCGCAAGTCGAGAAACAAACAATCGATTGGGACAACACTACGAATCGAAATTAAAGAATCGACTGAGATAACACTGCAAGTCGAAAAGTATAGAATTGACTGGGATAACACTGCAAATCAAAATTGTGCCTAGAGGTATTAAGGATTATGCCTGAAGATCTTAAAAATCATGTCTGAAGGTCTTATAGAATCGATCAGGATAACACCGTAAGTCAAAAAAATAAAAAATCGATCGGGATAACATCACAAATCGAAAAGTAAAGAATCGATCGAGGTAACACTGCAAGTCAAAATTAAAGAATTAACTGGGACAACACTGCAAGTCGAGAAATAAAAAATCGATCGAGAGAACACTGCAAGTCAAAATTAAAGAATCAACTAGGATAACACCGCAAGTTGAGAAATAAAGAATCAATCAAGACAACAACGCGAATCAAATTAAAAAATCGACTAGGATAACACTGCAAGTCAAAAAGTAAAGAATCGATCGAGATAATACTCCAAATCAAAATTATACCCGGAGGTCTTAAAGATTATGCCCCGAAGATCTTAGAAATTATGCCCAGAGGTCTTACAGAATTGATCGAGATAACACCATAAGTTGAAAAATAAAGAATCAATCAGGATAACACCACGAATCGAAAAGTAAATAATCGATCGGGACAACACTGCAAGTCAAAATTAAAGAATTAACTAGGACAACACCGCAAGTTGAGAAATAAAGAATCGATCAGGATAACACTGCAAGTCAAAAAATAAAAAATCAATTGGGATAACACCATGAAACGAAATTTTGTCCGGAGATCTTACAAAATCGATCGGGATAACACCGCAAGTTGAAAAATAAAAAATCTATCGAGATAACACTGTAAATTGAAATTATGTCTAGAGGTCTTAATGAAATATAATTAAATTTTTTTATAATAAATCTTATAGAATAATAATAATAATAATAATAATAATAATAATAATAATAATAATAATATATAATGATTATAAAAATTAAAATAATAAAAAAAATTTTCCTGCCTAGATGTTTGAGGGAATATAATAATAATAATTTCACCTAGATGTTGAAAAATTATTATAAGAAAAATTATAAATAAATTAACAACAACAATAATAAATTTTCGTAAAAAAGAAAGATATGAAAATTTTTAATTAATTTTCAAAAATTATAAAAACCAAACTTGCTTCGAAAATTCGCTTAGATGTTGAAGATTTTTAGATATGTTCACGTTTTCTTTAAACCTTAAAATCTAAACTCTAAATTTCAAAACCCTAAAATTGAAACCCTAAAATATAATCCCTAAACCTTCCAAACCCTAAGCCTTCAAAACCCTAAAATCGAAATCTTAAAACTTCAAACCCCAAAATCGAAACCCCAAATCTTAAATCTTGAAATCAAAACCCTAAAACTTAAAACCTAAAACCGAAATCCTAAAACCTCAAACCCTAAAATCAAAACCTAAATCCTCCAAATGTTGACACTAAGCCTTAAAACCTCAAACCTTAAAATCAAAATCCTAAACCTTAAATTTTAAAATTGAAACCCTAAAACATCAAATCCTAAAATCGAAACCTTAAAATCTCAAACCCTAAAATCGAAACCTTAAATCCTTCAAACTTGAAACTAAACCCTAAAACCTCTAAACCCTAAAATTGAAACCCTAAACCCTTAAAACCCTAAAACTAAAATTGCAAACCTAAAACCCCAAAATCGAAACCCTAAAATCCTAAATCCTAAACCTTAAAATCCAAAATTTTGAAAACCTCAAATTTGGTACGAAATCCCGAATCATTGCCTAAAAGTCACCAAATCTTAAAACCTTGACCTAAACCTATACTCAAAACCATTTCGAAACTTTAAGGACACATATAAAAATCTCAAGTAGAGTAATTTGTTCTCGAATGCCGCTTAGATAATAGAGTATTTAAAGAAATCTTATTCCATTAAGTTTTTTTCATAAGTCTTTAATTCGCTTTAGCAATGGGGTTAATAACTAATAAATAAAAAGTATACTAATAAAATGGGATCTTAAATATAAATAGTCGCACCTAAACTCTGCCTAACTATTGAGATTCAAGGTGGTCTCATTATATTTAAGAATCCATTTTTTTAAATTCCATTTCATCATCTTGCATAATATACATTAGCATGCTTACATCACTATGTTATTGTTAACCTTCATTTTGCATTTCTCTGTCTTTAATTTTTATTTGTTATCTAATAATACTATCGTTGGCATTTTCGCATAAAAAATGTGTTTAATTTAAAAATGTGAAATAAAACAAAAATAACATCTCGAGGGAAATAATTTTTGATACTCTGTCTAGATGTTGAAAAGTCATCAATAATTATCTTTCCCAAAGAATGTTATTTTCATTTTCAAGGGATGTCATGGTAAATATCAGTTAAAAGCATTATCTTTAAAGTTCTGTCTAGATGTTGAAGAATTTTAAGATAATTCTCTAACTTAAAGATTTACTTGATATTCCTAAATAAAGAATTTTGATAAAATTAATTTTCTTTCTTTTAAAATAATAAAAGGAGATTATTATTAAATTTCAAATCAAAACCATTTCATCCAATACCGAAAATAGTGCATAATTAAATGGTACTAATTTATGGGCGTTGTGGGGGTACTAATCATTCCCCACACATAACTGATCCTAAACCCAACCTAATTTTTTTGGTAGATCAAAATTTATCTTTTTGATAAACTTTAAACTCGTTTTTATAGTTTTATTAAAAAGATAAATTTTTGGATAACCAATCACACCCTAAAAAAAGATTTGTGGTAACTCCCTCATTTTTTCTCAATTTTAAAATTTTTTATGTCTAGCGGTCCCAAACCATTATGACATTTTCTGTGGTGGCTAAACAATTGCATAGGCAAAGGGAACTACCGACAATTTTCACTCTCACGGTTTTTGTTCTTCTATTGGTAAGAAAAGGCTCCATCTTTTGTGTTCAGATCAAATCAGAATCATCATCATGTTACATTATATAATCAATGGCAGAGCTACATGAAAACCAAAGGGGACCATGCCCCCCACCAAAGATTTTTGAAGCTCTCTAATACATATTGATATAATGTATATAATTTATAAATGTTCCATTTAAAAGTTAAAAATGGCCCCCCTAAAAAAATAAAAAGTTCTTCTTTATGTTTATAAATATTTAGAATTTTGAAATTTTAGGTTCAAATTTCATTATACGTGGATTTGTTTTAATTTTATTTTGATTTGTTTAATTATGCTCTAATTTCTTAATTAGTTTATTTGTTTGATTATTCAATTATGTAATACTTAATTATAATTGTAATTTATACTTGTAATTCAAAAAAAAAAAAACCTTTAAACACAAAAAGAAAATTCAATTATCAAATAAACTCCAATTAATTTGCAAAAAATATTAATATTTATAATTTAGTTCTCATTAAAAAATTAAAAAATAAATGTATTTATTAAATATAACACACATTAAAAATTCAAAACTATTAAAAAAATTTAACAAAAAAAAAGTGAGATTAATAGAATATAAAGAGACAAATTTTATTCCCTAAGAATTTGAACTTAGCACTAAGTCATATTTCTTAAAAACTTAAATCCAGTGCCAAGCTGTTGTTGTTATTACAAAAGGTGTATTCTTGTCTTCTTAGAAAGCCAATTACATTGGCGGTACAAAGGGTGATTAAAACTCCTTTTATGATAAGACCATTGGCCATTGCATTTTTGTCTTCTAATTTTGAAGTCATTAATAGTAAATTATAATTTTTTTTTAATTTTAATTATGAGAAAATTATCAATATTTATTGAAAAAAAAATCTTAATCTTATTAACTACATTGAGAGAAAATTTACTAAAATTTTTAAGTCTAAAATTTTTTTTTATGAAAGATTGTTGTGCACAATTTTAAATAAAATTATTTGAGTTTTTTTGTAATTTTAAATAGTTATATTTTATTTATTTCAATACTTGAAATTTTTTATGTTTTTTATTTATGGTTACATTATGAAATACCATATTTTACTTAAAATTTTTATAATTTTTGATAAAATAATAACATATTATATGCTAAATGAAAATTTTTAAGTTAAAGTTGTTATTTAATTTGGCCCCCCTAACTTGAAATCTGGGATCCGCCACTGTATGTAGTACTATTTTTTCTTAATAGTAAGTTCTCTGTGATCTCCATAGCATTGCTTGGTCATACATGAGATACACATTTAAAAAAAAAAAAAAAGGATGATAAAACTCCAGCCTTATTTTGTAGCCACTTGCACCACTCTTGCATCACCATCTTGCACGAATTTGAATTTCTACATATAGAGTCAAGAATGTTATCTAATTATGAGAAATTTGAAGAAAAAAATAGAAGAAAAGAAATAAAATGAAAGAGGGGATTAGGGTAAACAGATAACTTACTTTCAGTTTCCGCAATTGAGAGGTGGCAGATGGCAGATTGCGTTGAGAAGGGAGTTGAGAAGCAATCCTGAAAGTGCTGCAGAGGCAGCCATGCTGCACAGATTGGAGTGCACCACAGCAGTCAGGACAAGGATTGGTGTTAGTGGCACTAGGCACCACAAAAGGTGCGCACACATTCAGGTTGGTGAGCTCAATTGTGCAGCTCTGTGCCTTAGCCGTTTGGGTTTACACTGCTGCTACAGCCAGCTACAGAAGTAGTGCTGCAGCTGCATCTCGCGAACTGAGAGATACCAGTAACTTGGCAATTTCCATGACTAATTTTATCTTTTCTAAATCTTGGGCTAATTCTCTTTCTCATTTTTGTGACTTATTCATTGGGATTTTAGACTATTTAGAGTTGGATTTGGACGGTGAGAGTATCTATCGATGAGTTACCTATCTTAAGTTTTCAGCACATCACAATTTTGTTGCATTTAGAATTAATGTTGTTAATTTCATTTTGATACCGATCATATTAGTCATTACGCTCTAATTTCTTTTTTATGATTATTTGATGTTTTTAACAGCTTGTAAACTTTGGTAAATGACAATACTATTGAATTTTGTTGATTTTAATATGTTTGATTAAAAAACAACTCAATTGGATTCGGCATATATATTTTTTGGAATATGAAAATTATTTTTAAAAAATTAAGACACACTTTTAAGGGTGATTTTAATTGTCAATATAGTTCACTTAATAAATATAAAATATTTGAATAAAATGTGACTTGTATTGGAATTTAAAAATGTCTTTAAAAGTTTTTTTTTTTTTTTTTTTTTTACTTATAACGGTAGTTTAAAGTGTGAGAAAAATCATGTCATCAACATACATATGTAACTCCAATATTGATAGTTTGATTGTCAAAAAGTTTTTATTAACACTCATTTAGTTGACAGTCAAAAAGCAATTGGCAATAATAAAAGTGGTAGTTTTTTAGTCTTTTATTAACACTTATAAAAGCCCGCAAAAATGATTTTTTTTTGTTGTATACTTTATTATTGCAAAATGTATATATTAATATTTAATGGTATCACATTCACATTATTAGAATATATTTAAATATTTTTATATTTATTTTTAAAATATATATATTCATAAAATTTATAACATTTAGTGATGGTCAAATGTTTCCTCACTAAATCCACTCATATTAATTTTCACATATCTTTTTCATCATAACCAAGATCAAATTTTATATTAGTGAAATATATTTGTAAGGATCAATTCTAAATTTACATATAAAGCATTAAATTAGTAAAAATTATATGTAACTCGTATAAAAATAATATTTAGTGAAGGTCCAAATACACTACTCACTAAAAATTTATTTCAATGAAGATTATTGGTGGCCATCATTATATAAGAGTTTTTAGCAAGGACTAATGTGTAACTTGCACTGAAATCGTTATCACTAAAACAAGTTTTTTTTGTAGTGTCAATTGATGAAAAAAAAATATTTAGGAAATGAATACAAATTTAATCCAATTTATTCATGCAAAAATTTTTAAAAAGTGACATGTAATAAATTTAAAATTTAAAATTTAATACATTTAACTTTTTTAATTTAAATTATAATCTCTTTTAAAAAATACTAATAATTCCAAATAACCAAAAAGTTTATATATATATATATATAACAGGAAAAAAACAGTAGAAAGTGATATTTTTAAAGGAATTTTTATTACCATACAAAAGAATATCATCAACCTTCTACAGTTACAACAATAGAGTTTTGACTTTTGACAAGAATATGTTAATGAATAATATCATTTATTACATCGAGAATGTAATGCCTCGAAATAATGAATGTGAAATGCAATCTTATACTAAAAGAATATAGAAAGAATGAAATCCAAACTTATAAAAAGAAAAACACCCCCCCCAAAAAAAAAGAGAAAAAATTTATTAATTATCATCGTCAAAAAGAACTTCGACGTCTTTCATCAATCAAGTATCCCTAGCATTGTGGTAGATCCCCCGGCGGTGGAGGCAAGGTTGTATCTGGAGTTGGTCCATTTTCAACCACGAAGGCGGTGGCCAGGCCTACTGGCAAGTGCGTGTCTAGGTGGCAATGCATTAACCATACACCTGTGCATTTTAGAGAATAGAAACAAGAATGTCAAGTTCAATCTTTTCAATGCGTTCACAAGGGTTAGAGCGAAAAGAACAAAATGCTTGAGCTTTCAAAAATAAAAAGTAAAAATCCGTTGAACTATCACTTTCATCTCACACCCACCCTTATGAAAGTAAGCTAAGGATCATAGAAAATTAACCTGGATTATTAGCTCTGAATCTGATGACCGCCCATCCTCCTACCGGCACGCCAATAGTGTTGCGCATTTGTGGGTTGATAAAATTGAACTTCTTTCTATCCGTGGCAGGGTTATAGTTTCCAAACCCTTGAGCCAATACATGAAAGTTAAAGCCATGGATGTGCATGGGATGATTCTCCACTCCAATGAAAGCTGTGTTCTGCAAGATCATCTGTACAGTCGAGTTGAACTTGAGTTTGGTGACCTTGGTTGCTTTTGGAGCAAACAACAATGGTAGGTTGTTGTTAATACTAGCGTTGGTGTAGCCAAATTGAATTGGGGGCTTGGCAGGGAAATCAGTGGTGTAAACTCCACCGATGTTGAAGAAAAAGGCTTGCAACATAGACAAGCTGGTGGGTAACACGAAAGATTCGTTGTTCATGCTGGCAGAGAATTTCGTCCCATTGACCGGACCCTGGCAAGTAGTGTTTGCTGGGCAAAGCTCGAGTCCCAACCCAATGGTGACGAACATTTTGTAGTCCACCTTACGTGGGACGGGGACCCAGTGAGGTCCGCCAATCAATCCGGTAATGTTGGTGTAAAACTTGTTGGCCGTGGGGGTGTCATTGAATGCAGGGAGGGCTGGCATTAGCGGCGATGCTGAAGATGGGGCACCATCATAGACGACGACACCCCTCGTTGTAGTATTATCATACTGTACACCAGTTGCGCTTGCATATGGTCTTGCGGCCATGTAATACGACCCAACCCGCTGATCGGCGGTTAGCAGAATGTCGACTGTCTGGCCAGGGCCGGTAACCACGACGTCGGTGACATAAGGCTTGGTGTAGCTGGCATCAATGGCAACGACTGTCATCTTATGATTGGCTATCTTGTAGAAAAGCTGGTTGTTAAGTGCAGCGTTGATAATACGTAAGAGATAGGTCTTCCCTTGCTCCACCTTAAGCTTGTACATATCTGATGGGAAATCATAATTAAATTAAACATCTATTAACATATAAAAATTATGGAGTACATGCATGGAGATATGTATTGGTAATCACTTACTGTTTTGAGAGCATGGGTAGAGATCACCAGGCCGTCCATTTATTGAGTAAGCATTAGAAACGTTAGGAGCACCGCCAGTGGCAAGCGCCTGGTTCTCCACATCAATGACATTAGCATTCCACCACTCACCTGCAACCCCATTGCTACTTTAATTAACCATAGCAATATTTTCTAAACTGAAAATTTAATAAAGACTTCAACTAATAGTCTAATTAAAGAGATTAATACTTCTAATTCAAAAAAAATTAGAGATTAATACTTCGATCGGTAAAATCTTAGATCCTGGCGTAAATTAGAATTGGTTAACTACCTAAGAGGATGGGAACTTCCTTGTGGGGCTTAGGGAACGGGTAAGAGTGGCCAGCTTTGGGGCGGATGATGAGTGCACCGTAGACGGTGGCACGGAGCCAAGAGGCATGAGCATGCCACCAGAGGGTTCCCTCCTGTTTAATGATTCTGAATTTGTAGGTGTATTTACTTCCTGGGAGAATTGGACACTGAGTGACCATGTCAGGTCCATCTGCCCAGCCACTCAGTTTCTGAAAAATTCCATGCCTGCTCAAGCAATCATCGAATTCACCGACATAACCGTTAGCAATGGTTAAAACATAAAAATATGAATGTATATAAAATAATAATAATAATCATGGGCTACAAATTTAATTGGTTTTAGTACTACATATATCATCATTAGTAGATTGAGTTAAGCATTGTTCTTTCATTAATAAAAAATGGATCACATGGAATAAGATATACATGCACAGTCAACATAATGCACCTGGCTATACTATATTTTCAAAAGAAAATTAAAAATCTCTCTCTTGTATCAATAAAACAAGAACCGACGTCGCTTGATGAAGTATTTTTACAGTGATGTTTTCGTCACAAAAACACTAATTATTTTGAAGAATAAGTCAGTCAAAATTACACAAAATAAATAAGTAAATTAACGTACCTAACAGATACTTAATATTTCTTTGTCAAAGTCAAAACTAAAATTTGGTGAAAACTGAATAAATTTGTTCTATATTTTCATGAGGATTTACCAGTGAATGGTCAAGTTGTAAGGTGACTTGTTAAAGACATGAACAATAAGTGTGTCACCCTCTTGAACGTGGATTGTTGGACCAGGGAGGCTACCATTTACTGCAGTAATCACTTGGTTGTTGCATAGCTTATTAACGGTCAAATTTTGCACCTGCCAACAAATTAAAATAATGAAGTTAGGGGCATTAGATATTAATGTAAAATCATGTGGTCAAACACTAATCACTTTCATTTCCTTCGGAGAAAAAAGTTAGTAGGAAATCTGCCTATAGGCTCAAAGAAAGTTGAATGTATCCAGTCGAGCAATAAACCGTCAGTAATGACTAAATTATGTAACTAATCAAGGATGGAAATGGTTAAAAGTTAAGAGGTAAAAATCGTTAAAGGAATGTGAAGGCTATTTGTAAAAGCCATTGACTTTAAGCTGCAGCATATGATTGCTAAGTTTCTATTTTCTATCGTAAATATTCAACGTGCATGGTGTTACTGGTAACACAATGACCATTATGTGGCTAAAGCCTGAGTTGAGTTGTTATGCAAAGTTTTGATCCTACTGTAAAGGAGAGGTTAATTTAATCCATGAAAAGAAAAAATGAAAACGGATTGTATATGGCTAAAGCTCTATAAGTAGATTACATAGAATGTGTGCTCCACTATTTCTGCAGCTGAAGCTGTTGAAGCAGCCAGAAGAAGAAGCAAAGCGTAAGCAAACAAGAAAACAGGGCGCCCCATTTCAATTGAAGGGCTAGCTCAAGGCAAAGATGAAGGAAGAGAATGGAGGGAGTTCAGATAATAGACTTCTTTTGTAAGGAATGAGATATTGATATAGATGAGAGGGCAAGAGACTTCTATTTATATTGTTAGAAGTGTAAGGGTTCCTCGTGGAACTAGCGTCCTTTCTTGGTTTAACTTAAAAAAATTTTCTGTTAGATATGTCAACCATAGCATGCGATATCCCAAAATAATAAATAAAATAGATTAAAAAAAGAAGGGGGGGGGGGGGGGGGGGGGGGGGTTTGCGTAACAACCTAGCCAAAGGTGTTATATTTCTTCCTTTAGAATATTTTTGAATTGGGCAACCAACGCGTTGGTCGAATCTTCTACATAGGTGAAAAAATATTTACATTGTAAAACAAAACCAGAAGTCGTATATGAAACAGTCTTGGTTGTTCAAGCAAAAAAAGTCTTTTTAAATTTGATAATATATTTTACTAGGATCTTACTTTAATTAAGAATATAAATTTTACTCATATTTGAAAATTTTAATTTTTTATATGAATGCAAACGAAAATGATTATTATGTTATTGTGATAAAAATAAATATAATTTTAAATTATTTTATATGATATAGGGATAAAGACAAGTAATAATAATACTCACCTCATGTCTCTATCATATATTATATATATTTATTTATTTAATTTTTATTAAATAATATAAATTTTAATTTTAAATTAATTAAAACTAATATATTTTTATTAAAAAATATATTTTAATATATATTTATAAAATAATTATATAAATATATAAGATAAAAATAAAAAGCTAAAAAAAATTTTTTAAAAATTTTTTTTTAGTTATGAATACAAAGATTATCTGTATCCATTAAATACTCATAAAAGTAAAATTTAAAATAAATTTAAAATACTTGTTAAGTAAGAATCAGAGATAAATATTGAATAAAGTCATCACAACATTTAGTCTTAAATTGTTGCAATTTGTTATTTCGTAGTTTTATGCTTCTTTGAAGATTTTTTAAAATAATGACCGGAAATGAAATAATTTCTTTTATATTAAATGGATTATATCATGCTTTTGTGAATTAGATCTCAGCTATCCCTTTGATTGAAACTTTCACTACATAATTTTTTGAAAACAGCCAAGT
Source organism: Durio zibethinus (assembly GCF_047325235.1). Classification (NCBI taxonomy): domain Eukaryota; kingdom Viridiplantae; phylum Streptophyta; class Magnoliopsida; order Malvales; family Malvaceae; genus Durio; species Durio zibethinus. Next base: position 8,275,830 of record NC_143162.1, on the reverse strand, counting down.
AAAAGGAGGAAAAAGTAAGAAAACTTCTACATACAGTATACTCTGATGGGATCAAGTCAACCCTTTACTTGTTAAAACATGTTCTTCGATATCCTAATATCTTCTTCAAAGAAAATTTCATATTAACAAAGCACGAGCAAATTTGCATTTATTGCTTGTTCTAGAATGTTTGAACACTCAATTTTGGTGATTGATTAAGATTTAATACCATCTAGCCATCCACTTTATTATACATTAATTTGGACGAAATATGTGTCAAAGTTGGCTAATATTTCATGACACCATTCACATCATCTTCAATCTTAAATAAAATTTAAAAGGTTTAATTCCTCTTACTATATTCACATAAAAATTTATAGGCAATGACAAATGTACCCAAAGAATTAAAGTTCATTTGAATTTAGTGAAAAATATTGAAGAGAGAAATTAAAATATAGAAGACTTTATAGCTAGAATGCTAGAATGATAGATTTCGCATATGAACATTGGAAGAGGAGAAATCGATCAGCCAAAGGAAATTAAAATGCTATAACTAAAAAACATCTTGGGAAGGACACATCACGAATTAGTTAAGTCCAATATCATTTTATAATATAGAATTGCTCCATGTCTTCTTTCAAAACTGTTATGACAATTCAAAGCTCCTAAAAGCCCCAATTCATCTCTGTTGCTGTTTGTCTTTTTCCTTGTAAATTTCATTTGATAAGTTGTAGGAAACGTTTGGGGATTCCTTGTTCGGTATATGTGTGTTAGGTATAGCGGCATTGACTAAAATGTTTTCCAGATAAATGAGAGTTTGGTCACATGCCTTGGGATCAAAGATATAGGTAGTCTGTCTTGAAGACTCAAACTAACCTTCGTATTCTCCTCTTGTGAAATCCGTGGATTACTTTGCCACGTCCAAGTCTCTTCCAAGGCTTGGTAAAACTACATGTTTTTTTCTTTTTTCTTTTACGTTTTTTGAATGATTTAAAATTTTCAATAATCTTCATTTGCTTGAATCCCACGCCTTAATTTACCTATATATATCCAGCCATGTTACTTTGAATATGTCAAATTCAAATTAATTCTATCTAGATTTAAAAGCACTTAATTTAAGTTTATGTGGTTGAAAACATGACATTTGAGATCTTGACATTTGAAAACATGACATTTGAGATCTAACTAGCAGGAAAGGAAATTCCCAAGATGTTGAATAACTTTCTCAATCCTTCATTAAAATGCTAATTTACGACATCAAATTCAACTAAGTCTTCTATTCAATTCTGCAGCTGGCGGCAGAAATATGTGCTTAATATAAATTAAATAGATATGTACTTAATTAGAAATAATAAACCATTTAATCTATTTATTCATTTTTTTTTACTTGAGTTTGTTACAAAGCAATCTCTGATTGAAAAGGTAAAATCGACTTCATGTTTAATTTTGATCTAAGACTTGGTTTTATTCTTCTTAGTCAAACAGAGATGCAGCCAAACACAAAATGTCAAACAGATTTTGCTTCATGTTGAAGGAACAATCCAAGTGTAGAAATATATGAAACTTGCATCTAAGTGACCTAAACATCCTGAAACAATCGATCCAAGCCCTGGAAATTCTATTGTATGGTATCCTCCGGCCACAAGGTACAGCCAGACTAATTACTGGAGTTGGGTTGTTGAGAAGCATTTTTCATTATTGTTGCATATAGTGGTAATTACGTATTTTCTAACTTGGACCGATTGGGAGATAGAAGTATAAACAGCGACCCTCGGTTCGCAGCCTCAAGAGCTGAAAAAGAAAAATAAAATAAAATAATCTGCGAAAATCAATCACGACAAGGACGCAATTGTATGAAAACTGTGCCTCCGTTAGCATGATGATTTTTATTTTATTTTATTTTTGGGAAAATGGGACGCTCTTTGGCCAGAATGATTCAAACACCTACGTTAGGGCTATAGCTTAGGGTTCATTGTTGGTAGGGTTATTTCTGGTAAAGGATAGTATTCATTGGTTTTGAAAATTTAAAAATTAAATTAATGGATCGAATTAAATTGAATTAAGTGATTAATTAAAAAAATTAAAACAAACTAAAGTCAATGATTTGATCTGTTAAAAAAATGCAATGTATTATTCATATAAAATAAATGATATTATATATATATGACGTTAAAATGTTATATAAATCATGTCAAATTTATATTATATAAAATATAAAATTAAAAATAAGTTAATAGAATTAATTAATTTGATTTGTTCGATTATTAATTTTTAAAATCAATAATCAATCAAAGTAATCCAATTAATAAATAAATTAATTTTTTAAATTATTGAAATTGAATAAACCAAACAAAATTAATATCTTTTAATCAGTTTTGATTGGTTAAATTGATTTCAACTTATTAATACTCTCCTCTAATTTCAGAATGTAGATATGCTCGCCTCACACAAGGTTATAGCAAACTTCAAATCCAGGTCTTCCCAAAGGTGAATGGAGCCGCTTACAATTGAATCAATCTCTCAGGATTAGTGTGTCTAATCTATATCTATATATGATATGTTTATCTTTAGAAAAAAAAATTAGTGAAATTGATGAAAATAAATTGGTAAAGTAATTTAATAGAATATTGAGCTTTTGATTTTAATGATCAAAATTTAATTATTACTAAAAACAAAAAAATAATTAGTGAACATAATAAAATATGTTGATTACTTAAGCAGGGTATGGAAGCATGGTTAACGATGACTAGGAAATAACTGGCCCAAGTTCAGCCCATTTGAACCTTGGGTGTTAATTATATCAGTTTGTTTTTTTATTGCCTCTCTAAGCATGGCCCAAAACATATGCATTCCGACAATGAAAGCCCAATCCAAACAGGGAAAATACAACAATAAGAACTTTATTGCTTTCCCTTTTTTTTTTTTTTTTTTTCCTAACTAAAGTAAAATATGCATCAAGGAATTGAATAAAATAATTTTATGATAATAATATAACCAGAATGCTTTATTTGTCTTATTTTAATATACATACAAAATTATAAAATGAGGGATCTACTTATATAATTTTTTATACAATTTATATTTTTTAAATTCAATTATTGTATTTTCATGTTTTATTTATATAGATCATACATGTTAATTTTAAAATTAACTGAAAATATTCAATTATTAAATATATATTAAAAAAAGAAAATATTCTCAATCGATATAATAAAAATATCAAATTCATTTAAAACTTTATATGCACGATGAATATGATTATATTTTTAAATTCAATAATCAATTTATTAAAATATTAATAATACATAAAATTGTAAAATAATTTAAAGCTAATAATTAATTTTATATCTTTGTAAATTGATTTTTTTTTTTTGGTAATAAGCTAACAATTACATGTGGCAAATGGTAATCATATCTTATATAAATATATTAAAGTCAAAATTTTTAATTAAAACAAATAATTCTATGTGGATATGCTACATTTTTTACATGTGGAGCGTCATACTACAACAAAATAGGCTTTTAGTGAAGGTCATGATCCTTACTAAAAGTTTATAGGATTCTTATTACTTCTTTTAGTGAGCATCACTGCAACTCTCACAAGCTCTTATTTTAAGTTTCCTTATTAATTACATATATTAAGGAACAAAAATCAACCCTCAATATATTTATCATTTAGCGAAGGTTAAAAAACCTTCACTAAATATAAACAATTAATGAAGGTCAATTTTAACCCTCACTAAATGTAAAACCTATAATGAAAGACCCTCGCTAAATGTAAACCCATAATGACAATCAAATCTGACTCTCATTATATCTTTTACATTTAGTGAAAGTTTATATTAAGCCTTACTTAAAGTTTTAACTTTTAGTGAAAATTTTCATTGACCCTCATTTAAAAATTACTTTTAGTAAAGGTTGTGACCTTCACTATAATACTTTATATCATTTAGTGAAAATCTTATAACCCCCACAAAATAAATATTTATATATTTTTATTGAACTTGTTAATAAATACATATATATTTTTTATATTTGTAATTCTTATTCTAAGCAAAATATAAATAAATAAAAAAATTACATAAAACCAAATAAGTATCCACGTATACTAATTTCAAACAATATACAAACATCTTTCAAAATTTAGTTATCAATTCTTTTTAAGTATTCTAGTTTTTGTTCAAAAAACTTGACAAGTTTGCAAGATAGTGAAGCAATACACAATCAAAGTAATCTAATGCCGACTTAATATTCTTCTTCACGAGAAACTTTTGTTTCATAATAATTACCTTATTAAGATTAAAATCACTACAAGAGAAAAAAAAAACATATATAACAAAATGAAAATGGATAGTACTAAAATATTTATAAGTTTACGTATTGTTTCTTGCTAAAACTATCTAAAGAAATAGACCATATAAGACTAAGATAAACTCGGATAAGAATATTGGACAGAAATAGACCAAAACTAATAAGCAAATGCAAAGCTATACCAAATATAATAATCCCTAAACTAAAACTCTAACATTCACATAAAATTAGCATTGTTAAAGAATGGAAATTTTATCAACTTAAATTGCACAAAACATCTTAGCAGAGTTTCATCATGTAAGGCCAACATACACAAAAACACTATCTAGTACCAAGATAGTGAAATAATCAAATTTAACATTCAAGAATCACAATAAGACACGCTTACAATTCAAATGAACTGTGAGGACTTGGATGATCAATTGTTTATTCCTATTTCAATGAAGTATTATCAACCTAGAACATAAACCAAATAAAAGCTAGTTATCTATAAATTAGAAAACCATCCACCTCATTTGACTCTAATTCATTTTCAATCAGTTCATATTTTTCTTTTAAGATTTAAAATTTCTTCATTGCCATCAAAATAGTGCACTTATAGATAGATGAAATTGAAGAAAAACTCCAATACATTCTATCATGAACAGTCAAAATGGGAAAAACCTCTTGTAACATATGCAAGAAAAGAAAAACATAAAAGGAAAATTCTATCTTATTTGGTGTCACCTTGTGCTTCTTTTTAACATAATCAAGTAAATAAATAATAGCTTTATATAACTTGCAAAAGGATAACATCTATAAAAGAATAAAGAATAAAACCATAATTCAAATGTCATATAAAGAAAATCTCCTATAAATGTACAAACATTTACATTATTAAGTTACTTTACAAAATTAGTCAAGGCAATGGCATAATAATTCTAAACAATACAAATATAATTTGATTACGAATAAAGAAGTACATTAACCCTTCAGGAAAAAGTGCCAGCCAATAAGTTACAAATAAAAAACCATATGGCATTTAAGACAACATCTTAAGGAGTAAAGCAAGTAATATGAAAGATAGAAAGCGACTAGATGAAAAAGAAAAATAAAGATTAGCTAAAATAAAATGCTTCTAGAAAAGCTAAAAGTGATGACATAATACCTATTTAAAAAGTAATTACCCTATTTAACATCATGAATAATCAACACATTTATTTTTGCAATATCATAGAATGTTAAAGCAAGAAAAAATCAAGTTAAAAGAGACTGAAGTACAAAAAAAAGTTCAAGCATAACTCTTATATTAAGGAAAAGTTGGAACAATCAAGAAATTACTCATCCAAGTAAAGAGGACTTAGTATACTTGAGTTATGAAATTGATGTTTGTTAAGCAATGGTAAGAGAGACTTTCTCATAAATTCTACATCATCAATCCAATTGTATATCTCATAGACCATTGCATTCAAAAGGGAGGTTGGTTGTAAAAAGTACTTTAAGATTGTATATAGTTGTAAGAATAATTAAAATAATAGAATTTGGTACATAATAATTTTACCAATATGAAATTTATATAACTTCTCAAATGCAGAATTGCAAAATTAAAAGAAAATTTATACATTTGTCATTATAGATATAAGCTTCTTAATCAATGTTAAAACAAATAAAAGCATTGCCTTTGAAGCTATAACTTTTTCAAAAAGTAGAACTATAGAGTTAAAATTTTTTTTATATATTTGTCACTACAGATTAACTTATAAACTCCCTAAAAATGCTAAAATAAATTAAAATATTACCTTCTATTAATATAATAAGCTCTTATACCATTAAAGACATGACCATAGACATTTAGCAAGGAAATAAGGTTAGTCATTATTGCTTTTGGAATCTCTTATATTTTACTTACCAGCAGGCCTTTACACAAGCATTTAACTTTAGTCCCTACTAAGATGATAATAATAAGAACCATTAAACTAAGATATGTTGTTTCCTTAACATTTCAACATTTGAAGTCACACAAGTAATTTCTTACATACAATAAAACCATCAATGCTTTTTTAATTAGCATTATACCATTAGCCTAAATCAAATGATTCAATCTCAATTACTACACCAAACCAAATTCCTTGATCTTTTTTCAAAAGACTTTAAAAACAAACTATTAAACCTTTAAAACTTAATGCAACAAAAACATTATGATGAAGTTAAAAGGTAATCAAATCAAAAACCTTAATGCAAAAAAATCATATGCTTAGATAAGAAATGTGGGCCAATCCAATCAAGGGAACAATTAGAAAGGTTTAATTTTTCTTGCGAAGAATAATTGAGTCAAAATTAAACATTCTAAATAAGGAACACAAACTATATCTATACTACAATTTCCTTTTTGTAGCATTTTTCTCAACGATCAAACAAAAATTCACAAAAATTCCACCTAAAACAACAATATTTCAAAATCTTGTCACAACATTCATTCAAATTATTATATAATAATAGTAATATACTAAAAATGAAAACACTTTTGAGTTTGAGAAAAAAAACTTTAGAGTTTTAAATCCATCGATTTTATTACATTTTCAACAAACTGATGAAAAAAAATTAAAAATGATAAAACATAACTTTTATACTCTAAATGGACAAAGTGATGGAAATAATTATTATGTGGAATCCTAGCCATTGAGATTGGCTCTCATTAGATCTGGTAATTTAAAACATGACATGGTAACACAACATGAACCCGATACAAAAATAGGATATAAAGGTGACACGGTTTAAAGTTGTAGCAATAACTATATATGAGTTTAATAAAATAAAAAAAATTATATTTCATGTTTTTGTGTCGACACGAATTATGACACATAATTTTCATGTAAAATATGGTATGAAATACTAATTTTAGTACTTTACATAATACGAATGCATAAATCATCAGGTTTGACTATCATAAAAGGCTCATAACCTGAAAAGTTGTAATTCTATCGATGACATCTTATTGAAAGAGTAAATGTGAAAAAGAGATTAAAAGGTTAAGGTTTATTTAAATTAAGAGAGTAAAGTAATCACTAAAGATCAAATTGAAGGAAAAAGTGAAAAAATCAACAAAGCAATCAAATCAAAGCAAGAAGTGAGTCAATCGATTAATAAGAAGTCAAGAAGTTAATTTCTTATCATCTACATTAGCAACAAGAATAGAGGGATTTGGAAAGATATACCAGAGAGAGAATAAAGAAGAGAGAGGAAATAAGAGAGGCCTTTGATTTTATTTTGCTATTCTTATAAGGCTGTTTAAATGTGGGGACTTCGATAATAACCTTTTTAAGCTCTTTGAATATTTGATTTATGTAGTTAAATATGATCATATTTAAAAAAAATGAAAATAGTAAAATCTTTTTTTTTTAGTGTGGACGGTTTATAAATCTATTACATAATTAAAGCATAAAAATTTCATTTATAACTCAAATTTTTTTACTTATCCATTAATTTATTGAAATTAATTTAAAAAGGATTAAAATCGAACCCTCACAAAAATAGACCTTTAATGAGAGTCAATTATGAATACTAATAAATATATCATTTTATTTATACAAAATCCGACCCTTTCTAAATCCTTTCAAATTTATTTTTCATTTATACCACATAATCATAATATTTTAAAATATTTTATATATTTATTTTCTCAAATAAATATGTCCATAGAATTCATAAGACTTTATTTAGTGACAATAAGATGTCTCTTCACTAAATCTATTTTTATTTATTTTCACACTTTCCTTTTATAATAGTTAAGATGAAATTTTACCTTAATGAAATAGATTTATAAAAGTCAACTTTGAATCCTCGCATACAACATTAAATTAGCGAAGATTATATGTGACCCTGATAATAGAATGATATTTAGTGAGGTACAAGACATATCCTTCACTATGAATTTCTTTCCATGAAGGCTAAATGTGACCTTCACTACACAAGAGCTTTTAACAAAGATCAATACTTAATCTTATATCTTATATAAATATATAAACGTCAAAACTTTTGACGAAAAAGGAAAATGTCCAATGTGGATTGCTAATAATGTTGACATATGGATGATATTAAAAAATCACCATGTGACATATAATAAATTCATTTTATTTAATACATTTTAATTTAAAAATAATTTAAAAAATAATTTATATTTATATTATTTACCTTAAATCACTCTAAATTAAATTAATATTAAAAGTATTAAAATTTTGATTGCCATTATTAATAATTTCAAAATCTCTTTTTTCATTTTTCTGAACACATTAAATACACATTATGTTTGACCATTCTAATTGTCAATCATAAATTACTATCAATTTAAAGTACTATTACACTTAATTTGATTCTCATTTTTATTTTAATCAATTAATCATTCAAAAGTTACAAAATATTCCATAATTAGTTTCAATACCCATTCTTTATAAGATTTTTTTAGATGCTTAAGAAATATATTGTATTATTACAATTTTTTTCCTTTATACTCATTTTGCCATGGAGTTCTTTTTTTTATAGATGGTTTAAAAAACTATCACGTGGCATCTAACAAATGTATTTTATTTTATTTAATACATTTTTAATTTAAAAATAAAAATAATTCAAAAAACTAAATTGACTATATTTATGTTTAAATTATTTACTTAAATCACTCTCAATTAAATTCATATTAAAAGTATTAAAATTTTGATAGCCATTATTACTAATTTCAAAATCTTTCTCTTATCAATTTTCCAAGACACATTAAATACAAATTATGTTTGACCATTCTAATTGTTAATCATAAATTACTCTCAATTTAAAATACTATTACACTTAATTTGATTTTAATTTTTATTTTAATCAACTAATCATTCAAAAGTTACAAAATATTCCTTAATTAGTTTAAATGCCCATTCTTTATAAGAGGTTTTTTAGACATTTAAGACATAGATCGCATCATTGCTTTTTTTCCTTTATACTCCACTACTAGAAAAAGTAATTTTAGCAACCATATTTTGCAATGGTGCAAAATATTGTTGCAATATATTTGTATATTTACAACGATATTTTATAATTGTTGTTAAATTAAATTTTTAAATATTTTATATAACGATAATTTTATTGTTATGAATTTATTTACTATTCGTAATGATAACAAAAAGTTATTGCGAAAGCTTGTTTTATTTGCAATGATTTTTCAAAGTCATTGCTTAAGTTATTTTTAAATTTTTTTATGGAATGACAAAAAAAATTGTTGCAAAAAATTTTATTATATTTATAACGATAACAAAAAATTGTTGCAAATACTTTTTTTTTTATTTGAAACAACTTTTCAAAGTCATTGCTTAAGTTATGTTTTAATATTTTATGCAATGACAAATAAAGTTGTTAGAAAAATTTTATATTATTTATAACGATATAAATAAAGTTGTTGTGTAAAACTTGTTTAATTGACAACTATTTTTTAATGTATTTGCTTAATTTATTTTTTAATATGTTATACAATAACAAAATTTGTTATTACGAAAACTTTTATTATATTTGTAACAATAAAAACTTATTGTGGTTGTCATAATATATAGATCTGGAGATTTATCGCTTGACATTGACTTTAAAGAGTCATCACAAATCTTTTTTTGTTTAGGTGCGATTGGTCACCTAAGGAATCTATCCTTTCAAGGAACACCTAAGCTTAAGGGTTTCTAAAAGAATAGGTTCAGATCTATTAACTAAAATAAGGTTCAGGAGTACGGTTATGTGTGAAGAAAGTTATAACACCCTCACAATGCCCATTGAAGGATGTTACCAGTTTGATTTCATGTTATCCATTAAGCTTAAAAAATTTACCAAATAATTAATTATTAGAAATTATTCTTAATTGACTCCAATACTTTTGAAAAAAAATTAAGAAAATTCCCTCATCTCAAGAGTATATAAGAAAACTATTGTTTCATTTGCAGAAGCTCTATCGTCGGATTATTTAACATTAAAAATTTTCAAGAAAAGAAAAAAAAGAAATAAAATAAAATAAGAAAATAATGATTCAACTTTTGATATAAATTCTTTTTTATATATTTTTTAAAAAAAACTCATTGCTTTTATACAAGAAAAATTGATACTTTCAACTTTTCCTTAAAAATATTTTTCTTGATAATTTTATTTTTTAAAAAAATTGGTACTTCTAACTTTTCCTCAAAATATTTTTTTGAAATTTTAATTTTAACGAAAATTGATACTTTCAACTTTCCCTCAAAATACTTTTTTTCAAAAATTTTATTTTAGAAATTTTATTTTCAAGAAAAATTGATACTTTCAAATTTTCTTCAAAAATAACCTTTTTTTTAATTTTGTTGTTAAAGAAATTGATACATTCAACTTTCTTTCAAAAATATATTTTTTAAAAATTTTATTTAAAAAAAAAATTGATACTTTCAACTTTTCCTTAAAAATATTTTTTTAAACCTTTTTATTTTCAAGAGAAAATGATACTTTTAACTTCCGCTCCAAAACATATTTTTTTATTTTGTGTTCAAAAGAAATTGATACATTCAATTTTCCTTCAAAAAATATTTTGTTTAAAAAATTTATTTTAAAAAAAAATTAATACTTTCAACTTTTCCTCAAAAATATTTTTGTTTTGAAATTTTTTTTTTAGAAAATCATTAAAAAAAAGAGAACAAAAATAAAATAAAATAAAATAATAAAAATAAAAATGAAAAAAATTAAAGAATACCAAATAATTCAAATAATTATAATAATAAATAAAATAAACAAATAAAATTAAAAAAAAACCTTGGAAGGGCTCGGCTCTACTCTGCTTGAGGAAGAAAAATGACTCGAAAACGAGGTTCGGCTTGGCTTGGCTCCAGTGGTCGACTGGCACTTTGGTCAGACGCGGGTCAAAAGCGGTTGGTGCTCGGGTTAGGTCACCCGAAGGCAAAACACGCGGATCCTCTGGGATTTAGTAAAGCCAAAACGACATCATTTTCTGAAGGTATAAAAGGCAAAGACTTTCATGTTTTTGCCAGATACTTCTTCCCTTCAATTTTCTCTCCCTTTCTCTCTACCCGCGAAGAACACCGATAGAATTCTCATCGATTTCTTGGTTTTTCTGTTGAAAACTAAGCTTTTTATCATAAAACTCATAGAAAAACTTGAATTTCACCGAAATATTGCTCGAAATCGGAAATTTTCCAAAATTTTTCCAAAAAAAAAATGCCAAAAATTCAAAAAATTTTCCTAAAAATTCTAAAACCACATTTGTTCTTCTAAGCACTAATTTTGCTTCGTTTGCCCTCTATTTTCTTTTTGTGTCCCTGTTCTGTGTTTCAATTTCTATTTATAGAGATTGATCAGAAGAGTTTTTGATCAATCCCAACTTCTTCTGTGATTAAGATTCAATCTTTGAATCCAATCCAAACCCTATGAACCCCAAGATTCACGACAAAATCTATTTTCATCATTTTTTAATTATTTTTAATTAATCTTATCATTATCTCCTAACTGTGAATTAACCAAGAAAAGATAAAATCCAAAAATAATAATCATAATAATAATAATAATAAAATAATAAATAAATAAATAATAAAAATAAAAATGGGCCCATCTTGCCCCATTTGGACCAGGCCTTATTGATTTGGGTTTGGACCAAATTGGGTATCTACAAGCGAAAAAAATTTAATTTGAGTGGGAGTATTTTGCTAACCATTGCGGAGGCATTAAAACCTCACGAAAGCAATAGGTACTTTACTCTTTCCTAGAGAGACGAAGCTCGGATATAGAGCTCATGTTATGCATATGCATATAAATGACAGAGTTAACGAAGTAAATAAATAGAATGAATAAAAAAATCTATACAAAATGTTCAATTTTATTGGGCTTTTAGATAACACGAATTTATTTACTGGCTTGACTCTCGAATGTCCCCAGTGGAGTCGTCAAATTGTCATAACATATAGATCTAGGGATCTATTACTTGACATTGACTTTACAGAGTCGCAACCAATCTTTTTTTATTTAGGTGCGATTGGCTACCTAAGGAATCTATCATTTCAAGGAACACCTAAGTTTAAAGGTCCCTAAAAAAATAAGTTCATGTCTATTAACCAGAACATGGTTCAAGAATACGATTACGTGTGAGAAAGGTTATAGCACTCTTACAACGCCCATCGAATGATGGTACCAGCTTGATTTCATGTTATCCATTAAGCTTAAAAAATTTACCAAATAATTAATTATTGGAAATTATTCCTAATTGACTCCAATACTTTTGACAAAAAATTAAAAAATTCTCTCACCTCAAGAGTATATAAAAAATTACTGTTTCCCTTACAAAGGCTCCATCATCAGATTATTTAATATTAAAAATTTTCAAGAAAAGAAAAAAGAAAAAAAAATAAAAACGAAGGAATAATGATTTAACTTTTGATATAAATCTTTTTCTTTTTTTTTTAAACTCATTGCTTTTATACAAGAAAAATTAATACTTTCAACTTTTCCTTAAAAATGTTTTTCTTGATAATTTTATTTTTAAGAAAAATTGGTATTTTCAAATTTTACTCAAAATGTTTTTTTTTTTAATTTTAATTTTAAGAAAAATTGATACTTTCAACTTTTCCTCAAAATTTTTTTTTAATTTTAATTTCAAGAAAAATTGATACTTTCAACTTTCTCCCAAAATATGTTATTTTGAAAATTTTATTTTAAAGAAAAATTGATACTTTCAACTTTTCTTAAAAAATATCTTTTTTTTTTAAATTTTGTTGTCATGGAAATTGATACATTCAACTTTTCTGCAAAAATATATTTTTTAAAATTTTATTTTCAAAGAAAACTGATACTTTCAACTTTTCCTTAAAAATATTTTTTAAAACTTTTTTATTTTCAAGAAAAATTGATACTTTCAATTTTTTCTCAAAAATATATTTTTTATTTTGTGTTCAAAGGAAATTGATACATTCAACTTTCCTTCAAAAAATATTTTGTTTAAAAATTTTATTTTCAAAGAAAATTGATACTTTCAATTTTTCCTCAAAAAATATTTTTTTTGAGAATTTTATTTTAGGAAAATATTAAAAAAAAGAAAACAAAAATAAAATAAAAATGAAAAAAAAATTAAGGAATACTAAATAATAATAATAATAAATAAATAAACAAATAAAATAAATAAATAAATAAATAAAATAAAAACCTTGGAACGGCTCGGCTTAGCGTGGATTCGACTTGACTTGAGAAAAAATGGCTTAAAAATACGGCTCGGGAGTGCATGACTCGGCTTGGCTTGGCTCGGCTCCAAGAGTCGACTGGCACTCGGGTTAGACACAGGTCAAAAGCGAGTTGGTGCTTGGGTAGGGTCACTCAATGGCAAAACACGCGGATCCTCTAGGATTTAGTAAGGCCAAAACAACGTCATTTTTTGAATGTATAAAAGGCAAAGACTTTCATTTTTTTGTCATATGCTTCTTCTCTTCTTCTCTTTTTCCCATAATTTTTTCTCTTTTTCTCTCTACCCGTGAAGAACACCAGTGAAATTCTCATTGATTTCTAGGTTGTTCTTTTGAAAATTGGGTTTTTTGTCGAAAAAGTTACTGAAAAACTTGAATTTCACTGGAAAATTGCTCGGAATCTGAAAATTTTTCAAAAATTTCCCAGAAAAAATGCCAAAAATTCGAAAAAAAACTTCCTAAAAATTCTAAAACTGCTTCTATTCTTCTAAACACTATTTTTGCTTTTGTTTGCCCTCTATTTTCTTTCTGTATCCATGTTCTGTGTTCCAGCATCTATTTATAGGGATTGATCAGAAGAGTTTCTAATCAATCCCAACTCATTTTGTTATTAGGATTCAATCTTTGAATCCAATCCAAACCCTACCAGCCTCCAGATTCACGGTAAAATTCATTTTCATCATTTTTTTATTATTTTTAATTAATCTGATCATTATCTCCTAACAATGAATTAATCAAGAAAAGATAAAATCCAATAATAATAATAATAATAATAATAATAATAATGGGCTCATCTTGCCTCATTTGGAACAAGCCTAATTGATCCGAGCTTGGACCAAATTGGGTGTCTACAGTTACAAAAGCTTGTTTTATTTGCAATGATTTTTCAATTTTATTTCTTAAATTTTTTTAATATTTTATACAATGACAAAAAAATTTGTTATGAAAATTTTTATTATATTTGTAACAGTATTTACTTATTTTTTTAGTCTTTGAATGATCAATTGAAAGTATCTTTTTGAACTTATAAAATTAATTAGACAATGTAAAGTATATATGTTTTCTATAGTGGGAGGAAAAAAAAAGAGAGATTCAAACTCTAAACATAGAATCAATGGTAATCTATTATCAATGCAATTTTTTGCTCTTCTTAGTTAGTATTAGTATTTGTTTCCTAGAAATTTGTTAATATTAGTATTATTAAATAAAAATTATGATTAATACAAATGAAATAAAAATAAGCAATAAGTTAAATCTTTTTCAATTAGTATAGATAAAAAGATAGAAAAATGATATTCATGGCCAAAGACAAATTTTATTTACTTTATTTAATAATTTAAAATGATTACTTTATTGAAATTAACCAAATAAAAATATGGCTAAAGACAAAATTAAGTTAATTTATTATCTTTGTGTACCTTCTACAAGGCATGAGAATGGTTTTTTAAAGTTTGAAATTTTATTTCCCTTGGTACTTTTAAATTTTCTATGAAATAAATTGTTAATGTGGAATTTTAAAGAAGTAATAGTCTCGTATGGGTTGGAGATTTTTTATGGAATTGAATAAATTTGGGTTTCAAATCATGTAGAAAAATGAACCTTTATCATAACAAGGAATGTTGACATATAGAATTTTTTCAGATAACATAAAATCTTTATTTCTTATTAAAGGTATTTTTAATCTTATTTCTTCAAATAGGATACTTCATGCCACATAAACTTTTTTTTCATCTCTTATTCTTCACTTTCACTGAGCTGCTTCTTAACACCTTAAAAAAATAGAAAAAAAAGAGAAAAACTTTAGAAAAATTTGTTTTTGCAGTGTTGCTTCACTAGAGAACAAACTCATTTTTATGCCTAGAATTCTTTTCTTTTTTTTTTCAAATTAAATTAAAATAATGTAAGTAGAATAATAAAGAAATATAATAGCAAACAAATAATAAAAACAATAAACGTAATAAATAAAACAAGAAAAAGAGAACAAATAATAGTAATTGGTAATATATGAATTATAACAAATGTTGATGCACACTTCAATAAGTTTCCCAACCTTTCATTCCACTGAGTCACAGCTTTCAGTATGAAAATTCAAGTTTATATTTTGAAAACTTTTTTATCAAAAAAATGTTTGGGATTTATATTTGCAATTAAAAATCTCACAGAACAATTACTCCTTTTTATATATAAAAACTAATATATCTTAATTGCTTGTACTTTGCAGGAAAATAATTAATTCATCCATGATGGTATGAACATGAAATTATTGTTTATTTAAAATTGCTCGAGTTTATAGTGGTTTTTTAGTATTTCTTATCATGTTATTGTTGACAATTTCAATAGATTTATTATTTAAATGTTATTTGTGAACGGTTTTAGGTATATGTTTGGATTTGGGAATGCAATTGACAACAATGGTGTATTATGTTTTAACTATTTTAAACTTTTGTATTTGGTTCTAGAAATTGCTTCTTTGTTCTGTGGATTTGGGTTTTTATGTTTATTGTTCATTCTAGGCTTCTTGCTATTAACAGCCGATTATTTCATTGATTGTGTTCCTGAGTTTTTTTTTTTACTTTTATGTTGTTCCCCTCCCTTAGTTCATTGTCTATGATTGTTTAAATAAAGGAATAATGCCAAACTTTTAGCTAAATAAGGAACATCCTCAAACTAGCTATGTTGCTTTCAAAATTAACCCTTTAATCATTTTTAATGTCAAAGCTGATTCAGTTTTAAATTGAAAGGAAGGGGCAACTTTAATATATTGTATAGATTCCAAGGTCAAATTTTATCCAATCATCTCATACATGTAATTGGAGTTTCATTTTGAAAGATTTTCATATTTTTCATTGTACAAAGTAGAAATGAAAAGGGAAATGTTAGGATATAAGAACAAGACATCTTTTGCAATGTAATTGTTATTATGAAGTGTCGTGCAATTGGGAGAGAACCAATATCTTTGAGGTTGCCTGCGAAGACGGAACTGTGATGGTAATTAAGTTGGATAGACTCAGTAGAACTTCTTTTAGGGTTGTCAAATCTAAGCATGACTACTTGAGGCATCGAATTAGGTATAACTAGCTCTATTTTTCTCGCTTAGCTGCACTTAAGGAATATGCATTTATGAAGGTTCTCTTTATAAATTCCCATTTCTTGCTTTGGTTCTTTCTTGTAGTAATCATGGTTGGATTTATACTTGTGCTTCTCTTATGTAGGCTTTGGAAGAGCATGATTCTCCTTTACCAAATGCTGTGGACTGTAATAGGCGTTGCGTAGTTATGTGGCTTATCCAAGGTTATCCACTGCAAGAGTTTCTCCTTAATCCTTTGGATTTGTTTGCATTTAATCCTGTTGCATGCGTGTCAAGTGGCTTTTTTTGTCAATCCTTTGGAAGTGAATGAACAAATTGATAGCCGGAAAAAGGAGAAAGAAATTATAATCTCTTACTCCTTAACTCTAACTTCTTTTTCATCCTTTTTTTCTCATGAAATGAGTAGCACTAGTTGTGTCAATAAACCGATGTCATTGATGATATAATTTAATGTTAATTGGTGTTATAATTTCAATTATATTCTTGCTCTGGGTTTATCTTCATCATGTGTTGATAACTACTATTTGCCTCGCCTTTTGCATAATACAGTGTACAGGTGAAGTAGTTGCAAAACCCAGAGACAGTTTTTAAAACAATCATTGGCCTTGTTGTTCGTCTGGCAGAACATGGTCTCATTCATTGTGACTTCAATGAGTTTAACATAATAGTATGTATTTGAGGCACTCAATTTGGTCACTCATGACAAATTTTTGCAGTTTTAGTTGTTTTCTTGTTAGCTTACAACTTTAGTGAGATCATGCAATTAAATAGGTGTCAATTTTTCTTTTTAATTAAAAGAAAAACACTATATGAGCTTTATATTCCTGTTTTCTTGTGTAAAATTATTTAATATGTATTTGAAATTTCTTTTCTTTGTAGATTGATGATGATGAAAAAGTGACAATGATTGATTTTTATTTGTGTGAATCAGATGGTCTATTCTAATTTACTTCTAGCTTTCTGTTGCCCAGGTACTTTGATCATGATATATAATGCATTTTTAAATTTTTTGGCAAGAGTTCAGTGATTGTTTTTCTAATTTGGTGATAAAGATACGATGGTTTCAGAAATCCTTAATAGCTCTTCCAGTTGTTGCTGCTATGATATTTGTAAGAAAGAAGTTAGTTGATAAATTTAGAACAGATTGTCTACACATGCATGTTGACACGGATTATGAAATCATCTAGTTGGATTACTCAATGGATAAATTTATATGGAAGGAGTTACTTTGGCCATGGTAAACAACCTTGGCTTGTATTTAAACATCATAACTTATGTGTTTTTTACTTAGGAGGGGTTATAGGGTTCTTACTTCCATTTGATAACCTTTTCTACCTGTAATTTTTATTTGTTCTATCCTATCTGTAGTTTTTCTTTTTGGCCAATCATCCTATCTGTAGTTAAAGGTGAAGTTGTGCACTAGCCAAAGTCTTGTTAATGGAAATATGCCTTTGTTGACCAATTCTTCTAGGTGACGGTTGAAGTTCCAAAATGCATGTACATACTTTTACCTAACTCCCTGAAAAGTGCTTTTGATGTTTATCCCAAAATAATACACACTTCTGTGAATTTTATAGTCCAGAGAAAGAAGAAAGATATAAGTGGCTAGCATAATCATGCTTTAGTTGAAGTGTTAAGTTTGAAGTATCTGTCTTGTGCACTCAACTTGGTCATAAAGACAAACGAATTCACTAATAATTGTTTTATGCTTCCCTTTTGTGTTTATAAATTGTTTCTTTCAATTCCACTGCAATCAAGTCTATTGTCTCACTACGATTGCTCTATGAGATCTTTGACATTCTAATCATTTTGCACGGTGGTTAACAATCAATGATAGGACTCTAATTCCTCATCTCTACAATCTGACATTTTCATTTTGACAAATATTTTACTCTTATGATAGTTTAGCTATCAACAAGTTATGTGTGTGCTTGTATGGATTTAATATTTCTTGTAATGGAGAGTTTATTTTTGTTTGTTTAATTCTCAAAATTGGAATGAATTGTACAATCACATGCTTATGCCTCTAATTTTATTTTAACTACCAAACTCGCTGAAATGTGGTTGAAAATTTTCTGCAAGTCCTGGTTTATATTCTTATTGACAATGTATTTGGGATGCCATGTTCAGGTGAATCTGATGATGATCATGATAAACTATTTGCAGCTGCCGCTTCTGCACGTAATGCTAGCAATATGCATCTCTATCTCCTGTGATACCCCCCGCCCCAACAATAAATGATTCAAATAATTTTTTGTGAATTGAGCTTTTATTGGGGGTATACATTCTTATCTGTTATTTGTTTCTCTAGATCTTGCTTGTTCTGGTCCCTTTTGGAAGAAAATAGGATCTATTTTAAATTCTTTTGGCTTGGAGGACGCATCTTACCTTAGGCAACAGGTACTATATGGCCACTAACAGATTTACGATTCATTGGCACTTGGGATTTAGATAATCACAATTTCCTGATCTTCTATGTTGATGTTGAATCAGCTAAGTTTGGTGGAAGAGCTCGACGAGAGTTTGTCTCAAATGTTTGGAGATGGATATAATGTTTTGGTAAACTCCATCATCTTATTTATCTCTCCTTAAAACCAAATCTCTCTTTTGATCTGCTATAAATTGCTAAGTACGGGGTATGTTAATCTAAGAGATCTAAGAACAGAAGGAAGGATAACTGGAAATTAAGTCAAACTTTGTTAGCAAATATTGCTATAAACTCCTTCCATTTCCTCAGGGTGTTGTGGAGCAGAGAGATGCTCCTAATTCTGTTGAAGAAATGTCCAAAACTAATGCTGCAAGTGGTAGATTTGATATAAAAAAGTTTGACAAGGTTACTTTTTTATATCAAAGAGTTCTTTCTGCTTTAATTGAAGAAGATGAAAGTGATGAAATTTACCACCACATAAAGGCGAAGAATATGTCCCTTTCAGTATGCAAGTTAGATTCCCATTGTTGTTCATGCTACCAGATGGATGTTGAATCTAAAGATAGGGAGAGGATGGAATCTGAAGTTGGGTCAAATGCAGATTTTCAGTTTCAGAAGAACTCTCTGTTGGACAGACTCTCTTCTAGTGTTGTTAATAACCTTATGAGTGGTGCTTCAACTAGAATAATGTGGTTTAATTTGCAGGAACGTTGAGCATGTTGAATGGACCAATTAATCCAGATGGCTAACAAAAAACGTTTGGTAATTCTTAGATTCCTGTTGCAATTGTGTTTCTAATTATTAACTTAGAGCCATTAAGGTTTAATTCTTTTCCTTTTATCGTTGCATATAATATTACTTTTTTGATCTAGACTTAGATTTTACAAGTTTCTCTTTGATAATTAAGGGAGTGCAGATTGGTTGCATGAGAGAATTGTTAACATGTTGGTAACATTATGGCCATTTTTTTTAATATTAGTTGCAAGGAAACTAGTAATTTTATGGACATCATATAAGCTACGTGCTTTTAGGCAAAAACTATCAAATATCTACTTAAACATTGCTGTGTATTTAGCTTGCTAATTTAGCCCTATAGTGAAAACGCTGCAGTTTTTTTTATGTATTTTTTTGTAATCACAGAGCATTTGAGTAATGTATTGACTACTATAATGCTAGTGTTCTAAAGACAATACTCGACTAGCAAAAAAATTTGAAGCTGGGGACTGTAATGGCTGGTTGACTCTTAATCCTGAGTGAGTAAAAACAACAAAACTGGGAGAAAGTGGTTTACCCAGTCTTTAGTCTTGCTTATGATATTCTTATTTCCTTTAAGTACGTTTTAAAAATTTAAATATCGTATTTATGAATATAACATGGTGTTGATATTGGTATTTAGCAAATCACATGAACTGGAAGGTGCAGCTAAACTAGCTGAACTGATTGACCTTTGACCCATTCCCTCTGACTGGTTGCTTTTTTTTTGTTTTAATTTGCTACTATTTTCATGATAATGGAAATATTATGGCTTTGGATAGTAAAAATTGAGACACTTTCTTCAGTGTATTTGCAATTATGCAAGTGCATGGCATACAACAACTTTTCCTTGGTATAGTGAATGCATTATTAGTCTGGTGTTGGCCATTTATTGGTGAATTTTACAGATGGAGGCCCTTTGACTGTTACTTTATTGTTGATTTAGCTGAGGATTGTTTATAACATCTCGTACTATAGTGTTGCATGGTTTATTGTTTTATATTTGAAGTAATTTGGTGCAAGATGTTTAATTTAGTATAATTCATTGTCTCTACAAACAATTTATGCAGGCATGTCGTGGGAGTAATTCATCAAAAAGTGCAGTTCGTTAGGTTTCAAAACAAGTTGCATTCGCTTTTGTCAAGCGAACCTTATCGTGTATTTGATTCAGTATTCAATTTAAAGAGCATTGATGCTGCTCAGGTCTCGAATGAAGTGCATAGGGGATCAAGTCTGTTTCCTATTGTTGGAGCTATCATAGCTGACTCTTTCTTGTGCTGTTATTTTGTGATCTCAATATTTTCCTGCATCTCTTTACTGGTAATCCTTTCAATTCCATTTATAATATCCAATTTTACCTGCATGCGTGTATTTTCTATGATCATACACAGGACCTCAGGGTGCATTTTCGAACAGAAAATTGATCTATTTATATCATTTCCAAGTTAATTATCATGCTCAACAATGTGAATTAAACTCAAACAGTAGCATTAAAGCTATGATCAGTTTTATTTTAGTTAATTCAACTTTGCAGGGCACAGGTTTTCTTGCCTTAACTGATACACTAACTTCATTGAGGCCTCAACCCTGTTATGATGGATCCAGCTTTTGTAAACCCCATCAAAGGTTCAATTCCTCGTCCTTTATGCAGGAATAGCTCTGGCATCTATTGGTCAGGGAGGCACACGTTTTGCTTCAGCAACAATGGGATTAAACCAATTCCATAAGCCCGAACAGCAAGGGATTTTCTTCAATTGGTACTTTTTTTCACTCAATATACTCCCTCTGTCGTAAGTTCCACAGCTATAGTCTATATGAGCAAAATTTGGAACAAAAAAAATATAGCTGCAGTTGTCATTTAAGCATTAGGCCTATGTTTTGCAAAATTTGTTTATGTATGGTATTCTTGTTTTAAGAAATTATAATTGTTGTATGTGCTTTAAAAAACATTTATTGTAATTCATGACAAAATGTATTAATACATTAAAAATATTTTTTTAATGTTAATATTAATTTTATTTCTTTTCTTCACCAATTATTGTATTTAAATAAAATGTTAGGATTAGTATTTATTAAAATAAAGAATATAATATTAGTTTATATATTTAAAACATATTTCTTTTATTATATTTATGAATAAGATTAAAAAAAGTGAAAAACGATTTTATAATTGGTAACAATAAATTTGTTGTGAAAAGTACAAAGAAATTTTGTAAAATATTTTTGTAACAATAAGAATTGTTACTACAATTAATAAGTTTTGAATATTGGTAAACAAAATGAACGTTGTTGTGCAAGGATTTTTTGGCAACAATAATAGTTATTTCTAATATTGATAAAGTCATTATTAAATATTTATTTACTATTTGTAATGACATAAATATTATTGAAAAAAGATTATTTGCAACATTAATATTGGTTTTTAAATGTCCTTAAGTTGTTGCAAAAATAAATAAAAACGACAATATTGTTATTTTGTAAAAACTTTTGGCAACAATTTTTGTTGTTTCTAAATTAATTATTGTAACTACAAAATAATTGTTGCAAAAGTAATTCATAACAAAAAATATTCTGTTGCAAAAAAAAATTTAGGCAACTAAAATAATGTTATTATATAAAAGTTTTTGTAACAAAATATGTGGTTGTTAAATAAAAGTTTTGACAACCATATTAAATCATTATTTAAATATTATTTATTTACTAACAACAAAAAAATAGTTAAAAAAATACATTGTTTAAAACGACTAACTTTTGACATGATAAAAACCATTGCGTAAACTTTTAACAACGAAATGATGCACAACAACTTTACAATGACTTTTTTTTATTGCAAAAATTTTTTTAAATGACAAATGGCCATTTAGCAACGATGTTGAGCATTGCTAAAACTACTTTTTCTAGTAGTGTCCTTTTGCCATTGAGTTGTTTTTCGTCGAGGAGAAAAAATAGCCTAGGTCCTTTTTTTTCTTTATGATGTTACATATGAATGGATTAGATGTACAAAAACTAACAAAGTCAATTACAATATATTAAAATTTTTTATTACTTTATGTTTGTTTTGTATTATTTTGACTTTTTTTTATGTGTTAAGGTCTTTCATAAGCACCATTCATCAATGTCATAATATATTAGTCCAAAAACTTGATCGCTAGACGTAATAATTTAAAATCATAAAAAACATGAGTCATCACTAATTTTTTTAAGGTATGATTAATCACCCACAAATTTTACCTTTTTAATAAAATAATAAAAAAGTATTCAAACTTTATTAAAAAGACGATTTTGATCTACAAAAATAAGATTGAATTCGAAAGTAGATTAAGCACCCCTACAATGCCCATAGAATTGATACCAATTAATTATGTGTTATCTATAGTTTTGGATAAAATTGATTTTTTATATGAAATTTAATTATAATTCACTTTTTTTAAGAAAAAAATGAATTTAAAGAAATCTTCTTTTAGGAATGTTATAAAAATTTTAGATTAAAGAAATACTTTCAAATTCCCGACATAAAAATAGAATTCAAAATTAGTTTTTTTATTTAAATTTATCATAATATTCTTTTTAAAAATAATAAAATAACATTATTTATAAATGATAATTATTGATAACTCTCTAATATCTAAATAAAGTATCAACAATTATATTTCATAGAAGATTATTTTATTTTTATTTGTTTAAAACTAAATTTTTAAGAAAACTTTCTATGCAATAAAACATGGAATATAATATAATTAATGTTGACATTAATAATTAGAAGAAACATTTATATGCATCATGAATGTGCACATTAATCTAAAAACAAAATGTATGCAAATGATGATTAAATGTTAATTTAGGAGTTGAATTTTCAAATATAAAGAGATCACTTGGACTCTCAACTTATAAGCAGAGTTTAAGTACGACTATTTATAGTTAAATTTTCATTTTATTATTTATTATTATTTTATGATTTTATAATTATTATTAAAAAAAAAGGAATTTATTTTGAGTTACAAAAATGTATGAAAATTCTTAATAAAATAAAATTTTTTAAATACTCCATTATCTAGACTGTATTTGGAAACAAACTATTTCATACAAAAAATCTTCATACGAATCCTCAAAATTTAAAATGAATTTAAGATTTTCATACAAATCCTTAAAATTTAAAGTGAATTTGGGGATTTGGGACTTTACGATTTAAGTTTCTCATTTAGAGTTTAACTTAGGGTTTAGGGTTTCATCTAAGGTTTTTGATTTAGGAATTTATGAACTTCTTTAAAAATTTTCAACATTTAGGCAGATTTTCTAGACAAACTCATTTTTTATAGTTTTCATAAAAAAATGAATTTTCAATAAATATTTCTTATATATTTTCCTTTTTAAATTATTATTATCATTATGATTTATTGATATTTTATTATTTATTTTTATTATTTAATAATTCCTTTACATCTAGATAAAATTATTATCTTTGCTTTTGAACCCAGTTTTGATCTCCTTTTAACATCTAGGTAGGAAAAAATTAAATTCCTTCCCTTATTTTAGAAATTATTTACTCTTTTTATATTATACTTTATTATTTTTTTTATTACATTAAGAGGATAAAGCTCTAGTACAAGTAAGAGGAAGGAGGGGAGGCCTGACTCGAAACCAAGCCCTAGATGCCCCCTCAAGTGCCTTTAATCACTAAGCTAAAGGCTTAGAGACTATTATATTTTATTATTAAACTTTAAAAGACTTTTAAAAATACAAATATCATCTAAAATGCATGAATATGATTAAAGATAATATGAACATGCAAACTAATAGACTATTATTTGTATAAACTTATTAAATAATCAAGATCATATAAAAATTCACACAAACATGATTATAATAATATATTATTATTATCATTATTCACTAATTAAACTTATAATGCCAAAAGAAGACCAAAATATATCCCTTGTATCTTAGGCAAATCATTTCTATGAAACCATATTTTAGCTACCTTTTCTTCCTACTTCAATTTAGCAAATATATACAACCATGAATTAGTGCTTCAAGCATACACCTTTCATGATAAAAGGGTTTAAATAGCTACAAAAAAACTCATGTTATTAGAACCTAAAACAAACTACTTTTCAATCTATCACATGCCAAGAGCGTGGATGGATAACAAAGAAAGATAACAAATTGACGAGAAGTAAACTTGGCAACACCAACTTCTTCATGAACTCGAAACAAAATAAATCGAAACTTCCATCAACAACTAAACATGCATAGACATAACACCAAAAATAGGATACACAACTCATGCCAAAAGGGAAGAAGAAAAGACTAATGCATGCACATGTTAAGGCATAAACTGAAACTAGAAAAGGAAACTAAGAGTACGCAACAAGAAGAAGAATGAAATTTCAACGAAAAGAAAGAAAACAAACCTTTGCTATAGAACCACTCGGTGTTCTCTTTTCCCTTTGCTTCGCTGCTGCCTATTTGCTTCTCGTTAACGTTCGATCCCTTCTCCTCTGTTTTTCATTCACTAATATATTTCCCAGCTTTCCTACCGGACTTTCTTCACTGCTGCCTTTTTTTCGTTTTATGTTCTGTTGCTGCTGCATTTTCTGGTTTTTGTTCTGCTGCTACTGCAATATTTCTGGTTTCTGTTCTGCTGCTGAAGCATTTTCTGGTTCTTTTCCTGCAATATTTTCTGGTTCTTCTTCAGCAGTTTTTCTGGTTCTTCTGATGCTACTGCATTTTCTGGTTACTGTTCCTGCAATATTTTCTGGTTCTTCTTCAGCGGTTTTTTTGGTTTTTCTGCTGCTACTGCATTTTTCATGCCCTCCAATGCCCCCATGTTGCGGCCACAAAGCCATCTCTTTCATTTTTTGGTCAGTTTTTTTTAAACTCCTCTTCCCACGTTCAAGTCACATCGTCTTTCTGTTTTGAAGCCACACGTTACCATGCAACTAGTTTTCCACGTTGCCTATCCTCCATGTATTTTCATGCATGCATTCCTCTCTTTTTTTTTTTGGATTTTTTTTTTTGGGTTTTTCTTTGGCTGTGGACCTTTAAACTTTATTTGTTTGGGGGGCAAAGCCTTTTTATTTTTTATTTTTTTGTTGTTTTGGTTTTGTATGTTTTAAAATTTTTATATCTTAATTATTTTTAATTTTTAATATTCAAGTAATAATAATAATAATAATAATATTATTATTATTATTATTATTAATTATTTATATATTTTTTTTGTTTAATGATCAACAATGAGTTATTAATGGGCTTTTAAGATTAGGCGTTTTATCAAGTCATTTGTCAGCCCATTTCGACACTAATTCAAGTCACTGCAACTAATTTCATCATAGGGTTTACATTGGGCCTTATTAGGGTGGGCAAAATCACCCGAACCCGTCGGGTTTCGACCCGACCCGACCCCTTAGGGTCGGTTTTTTTTTTTTGAAAATCGGGTATCGGGTCGGGTCGGGTCGGGTAGAGTCAAAAAAATTTCGGGGTCGGGTCGGGGTCGGGTTTTAAGCAAACCCGACCCTACCCGACCCGATATATATAAAAAATTTATTTTTTTAATTATTTTTTAAATTTTACATTTAATTATATATATTTTTATATATATTTAATTTTATATTTATATTTAAAATAATATTTTATTAATTTCGGGTCGGGTCGGGTCGGATTTGATTTTATACACTGTCGGGTCGGGTCGGGTTCGGGTATTAAAAATAAAAAAATTTTCGGGTCGGGTACGGGTACGGGTATTGTATATTTAAAATCGGGTCGGGTTCGGGGCGAGCAAAAACCCGCCCCGACCCGACCCGTTGCCATCCCTGGGCCTTATCCTCGAGTATTAAAAATATATTGTTAATAAACTTAAAAAATTAATGATCGATGCTCAATTACAAAACAAATTATCCAAGTTAAAGTAATAAAATATTTCGAACAAAATTAAGTATCTACAATCAATTGTATAATAATTTTTTTAAATCATTTTGAGAAAAATTCTTTAATTTTAGAATATACATTTTGTATTTGAATTTAAATATGTTATATTTTATCATATTATATTTCATAAATACGGTATTTGAATCTATTTTATTTTAGTGCTTTTGTAGTTGATTGTTAAATTGTGCATCACTCAACCTTTCTTGAAAATCAATTGTTTTAAAGCTAAGTGTTTTCTTTCTAATTAGTATCTTTTTTTTCTTTTTTTTTTCAACTACTAATTACTATCTTGGTTCTTGAAACTTAAAATCTATTTAGTTATTTTAGAAATTTATGTGGATAGACGTTTAATTTTGTTCAAAATATTTTATATTTTTAATCTGAATTTGTTTTTATAATTGAACCTTGATCATCAATTTTTTGAATCTATTATATCATCCATTTTTAAATACTCGAGGATGAGATCTAATATAAATCTTATAATAAGACTCATTTGCATTAGTTCGATTGAATGCCCAAAATAGCCCGATATAAAAGGGCTGATAAAATATCCATATTTAAAACCTATTAATAACTTGTTGGTGGTCATTAAATAAAAAATATGAAATACAAAAAATATAAATATAAAACCATTAAATAAATTATTAAAAATTATTAATATATATATATATATATATATATATATATATATATATATATAAAGAAGAAGCTTGTTTGACGGAAAATAAAATCATGAGAGTCCAAATGAAATTACAAATAAAGGAAGCATAAGTTTAAACCCAAACAAAAAGCCGAACACATAAAGCATTGGAGGCCAAGACATGGCCAAGAAAGAAAGATTCAGGTATGGCATGGCCAAGAAAGGAAAATTCAGGTATGGCATGACCCATGAAGGTTACAAGTCATGTGCCGTGCTGGCCCATATTCTTAACTTTCATGGATTGTGCCAATACGACATATTAAAAAATAATGTTGGCTGACACGATCCATAATACATAGACTAATATTTAAATGGATTATCACCAACCCAATACATCTCATTCGACACCTCCAAATCCAAACAATTCCATTGAACTCAATTGTAGTGATCTTTACGGCATGAACCTTGACACCAGCAGTTTCCTGCCAATGTAAATCATACTCGTTGGTAGTTTAAAAATTTATGTATTCGTATGATTAAAATATTAATAATTTATGTATTTATGTTATATTAAATAAAAAATTATATGTTATAATTTATATTGATATAAAAATAAAAAAATATTTTTTTGATTTTGTTAAATTTGTATATAATTTTTTATAAAATTTTAGATTATCATTTTTATTGTTTTTTATATTATTTTTATGTGGTATCAGATTAAATTGTCATCTCCACTTGCCCACCAACTTTAGGGTAAAACTGAGTTAAGGACTGTCCAAATTGGATCAAATATGAAACTCCAAAGCTGCCCTCACTATTTCAAGTTGGAAAACATGAAGGATAAAACCGTCAAACAAGAAGGATTCCCAACAACATTTGCCCGATAAATCTATTTCAACTTGTCTTCTTCGTTGTTCACGAAACAATCGCTCTTAGCCGTCGAAGTCTGGTACTTGTAACATACTGTATTCACTCTCACACTAATGGAAATGGAAATTGGAACCGTTGAAAGTGGAAATGACATGACCGTTACCGAAATCAATGACCCATCCACAGAAGAAGGCGGCGATGAGGACCGCGACGATTTGGCGGTCAGAGGGCAAACGCAAAAAAAGCGAGTGAAGGGGCGGTGGTTGCTTGAGGAGGATGCGATACTAATTGAACTTGTGAGCAAGTTCGGGGCGAGGAATTGGAGCTTGATTGCGCGTGGAATCGCCTGTCGTTCAGGCAATTCGTGTCGGCTTCGTTGGTGTAATCAGCTTGACCCTGCCATTAATCGCAAGCCATTTACTGGTACAAAGTCTACACGTTTGTTCATTTTTGATCTGTCAATGTGGTTATCTATTTTCTTAATTTTTGGGAATTGTTTGGATCTTTTTTCATGTTATATTTACGTAATAATGTTGAAGTTTTAGAGTACTATGTTTGTTCAAAGTTTAAGCTATGTCATGTAATAGCTAGCAAAAAGTAATGTAGTTTTATGTGTTTACAAATTACAATCATTTAAGATCTGTGCTTTGAATGAGCAAGCATATAAATTCCCAAAAATTTCGACATTGACAACAATGCTGAACTCTTTCTTTAGTGAATTTTAGGGATATGTCTAAAAGAAACAGAGATACTAATGTAAAAGTGAAAACGAGTAGCTAGCTTTTGCTCCTACCAAAAAAAAAAAAAAGCTTTTGCTATTTAAAAGCTTGATTTACACGTTTCTTGAGGAAATTGGACAGGGGTCTTTTTCTTCGGAGATGGCAGTCATTTTTGCAAGCATTAGAGAAACTGATTGTTATTTAGGGGAGCGTCATTGCTTATAAGAAAGTAACAAGAAGGGGAAAGTTGTCTTGTCATTGCTTATAAGAAAGAAAGAAACAAGAAGGGGAAAGTTGTCTTGTCATTGCTTATAAGAAAGAAACAAGAAGGGGAAAGTTGTCTTCATATCTTATGCTTAGTATTGTAGCACAAATACCATGCATTATCTTTTAGTCAAAGAGTCATATCAATGTTTTTACCATGTACACATATCCATGCATTTCTATAGATGGTTGGTGCATTTAGGCTTACTCACAAGACCGGAAAATATGCCTTATAGCAATGTATTAGTGCTTTCTGATAAACTGAGCTGATAATTATGTTTGCTGCAGATGAGGAGGATTGGATGATAATTTCTGCACATGCAGTACATGGGAACAAATGGGCAGTAATAGCAAGGCTTCTACCTGGAAGAAAAGATAATGCTATTAAAAACAATTGGAATTCCACATTACGGTGTCAGGGCATGGAGCTTGGTGGTATAAAATCAAAATCTGAAAATATGGTGGAAGATGCTAGCTTGGACAAATCCAAGGCATCATCTGAAGAAACTGTCTTGTGCAGAGGGTAGTTCATTCAGATCCCTGGAAGGAAAAGGTGTAACCTCTTTGGAAAAGGTAGATAATCAATTGAAGGGCAAAGTTCTAACAGGGATCCAATCTAGTCATGAATCAATTGAACCACCTACTCTTTTCCGTCCTGTGGCCCGTGTCGGTGCTTTAATGTTTATAATAATGTGGATGCACCAGAAATTGTTTCACCATGTTCAAAGACAGTTCCAATGCTTGCACTGAACGTTTAGTGCCTCTACAATGTGGTCTTGGCTGTTGTGGAACTCAAAATGGTAGAAATCGAAATAATTGTTTGCTGGTGCCAGAGTTTGTGGAATTTTCAGAAACTCCATCTTTACCAAATTATGAATTGGCTGAAATAGCCACTGGTGTAAGTAACCTTGCTTGGCTTAAAAGCGGATTGGAAAATAACACCGTCATAACTCGTGCTGATGATTGCTTAATTGGATGGATAGATTGTTGCTAAAAGCTTCCGGAGATGTTTGTAATTGGCACTTGGCAATTGGAATGCATCAGTATTCAATGTGCTTAATTAATTTAAATAAGAAGTCCACACGGCAGCCGCAACCGTCCAACAAAGGTTAAAATATGCCATAGGTTTATATATTTTTCTATTTTTAAGATTTTAGTCCTTATAGTATTATATAAAATAATTTAATTTTTATGATAGTATTTTTAAAAAATTTAGTTCTTATAATATTATTTAAAAAAAAAATTATTCTTTGCACATTATTAATAATTGAAATGAAATCTTTAAAAAATAATATTATAAAGATTAAATTTTTTTAAATAATACCAGAGGAATTAAGTTATTAAAAATTGAAGAGCACATAGATTTATAACACATTTTGATCTCTGACAAAACTTGTGGCCTTCTCTATATTTACGTTCATACCCAACAATGAATCAAGAAATAATTTCAAATCTTTCAAAATATTCTTCCATATTAAAAAAGAGTTATCAATGGTCATACTTTTCATTTGTCAATGATATCTTATTTTAATGATGGGATTAGGTTCTGAAACTTTGAGATTCCAATTTTTTTATTTTTATTTTTATGTACGTTGATTTGTTCAAATTTTATGTTAAAATTTTTCATCAATTAAGTAATGATACGTTGCTGAAAAAAAACTCAATAATACAAAACTTGATTGCAATTGATCGTTTGCTTTGTTGCATGTTATTACTTGGATCTGAGGTTATCAAAATATGAAAATTTGAAATTGATTCTAGCTAATCAAGGATTTTTTTATTCAAAAAATTTTTGAATCCATATCCTATCTAAACTTACAATAGATGTACTTATCAGGGCAAGATTGAGATTAATTCAAACCTGTTCATGTTTATGAGAATACTAATTACTCATTGCAAGAAATGACCATTCAATTTCATAAGTACTTTTTCATTAATTTACATGTTTTTTATGAACCTTTTCTTATTGTGTAAATTCAAATTTACAATTAAGAAAACAAAGTTGAATAAGGGTCTACATTTGATCACAGATCAGGATTGGTCTCTTCTGTCGGCTTAGCTATAACTGGAGTTTAACGAGCAGGTCTGTCTTACGGGATGAAATTAAAAATAATGGTAGAAATGAAATTAATTATTATTATAAAAAAATTAAAATTAGTAATAAAATATATATTTAAATATGTAATAATGATAAAATAAATTATAATGAGAAAAAATGGTAATTAAAGACATTATATTAAAAATTATATATATAATAAAATTTTTAAATTATTTAATATTTATAAATTTATTTATCATATAAAATTTATTAATAAATAATAAAATTAATTCAAAATATTTATTCATGTATTAAATAATAAAATTTATTAATTTATTAAATTATCATATTTATTTGGCAATTTTTAAATAAAAATAAAAATAAAATAAAATCTATACTGATATTTTGGACATAACAATAAATTTTAAAGGATAAAAATTTTTTTAAAAAATGACAAAAATTTTACTTGCCGGTCATTAACTGGACAAAAAATAACTAGTTAATAATTGATTATTTTTTAATCTTAACACAATTTCATTTGAAAACAAAAGTTGCAATGGACACATATTTTGATTGCAACTGCACGTCACTCAGGGTGCAGTGCAATCAAAACGGACACTTAGACCTGAGGATCTTCTGCTTTATGCCCTTGCGCCTACTTCATGACAAGACCCTTATACGGTCATTACTGTTTACAAGCTTGTTTTTGCAATTGTGGATTTCTAAAAAAGAAATCCATTATGAAGCAATAGATATAAATTCTTTTTTTATTTGAAGTTGTCGACATTGAATTTTAATTATTAAAACTAAATATTTTAAACCAATAGATTATACCAGTGCTGACATAAATATAAGATCTTTATTAAGAAGAAAAACATTACTAAAAATCTTTTTAGTAATATTTCACCGCATCATCATTTTTATCTATGTCAGATTCAATTAATCAAGCAAAACTGATTTTTAAAGAAAAATTAATTAAGTAAAAATGAAACTTAATCAAACAGATGTTAAGTAAGAATCTAAATAAGAAAGACAAAAAAAAAAAAAAAAAAAAAGTTACAGATCAATTCCTTGATGAGTTCATCTCAATTTTTTTTCTCACTTAAAATTTCTAAATTCTATTTAAAGATGAAAACTGTCTCAAAATCTAAAATTATCCTAAATTAAAATGAAACTTAAACACTGTAATAATCGACAGCAGAATTAATATAAGCAAAAATACAAATAGGTGTGCA
The DNA here is from genome assembly GCF_047325235.1 of Durio zibethinus. Lineage (NCBI taxonomy): Eukaryota > Viridiplantae > Streptophyta > Magnoliopsida > Malvales > Malvaceae > Durio > Durio zibethinus. The sequence continues at coordinate 8,243,372 of NC_143162.1, read as the reverse complement.
GCCATAAGGCTACAAACTCAAGCTCCATAGAGTAAAATAGCTCCGGGCTACACACAATAACGAAACCATAAAACCGGAAAACACATAATTAAGAACTGGGTAAAAAGAAGTAGCTAGAGGGGTTGTTTATTAAAATTCTCGGTTTACAAATATCAAATTTACTGAAACAAAGACCTGGGAAAGAAATAAAAGTACGAAAATGTGATAATGGGTAGAAATATTGTTCAGAAAGTGAATTTCGAAAACAATTGCACAGATTTGAAAGATCCAACCATCAAAATTCTTTTTTTTTTTTTTTTTTTTGTGATTGATTAAACAAATTTGACGTATAGAAAATTGTTGATGTGGTGACTTGTTATTGGACGGATCTATATCCGATGTGTTAGGAAGAATCTACTTAATAATTCTCTTGACACATTTGATTATAAAATTACGACCAAAAGATTTTATATAAATTGTTTTTTTTTTTTTTGGTCATATTTTATATAAGTTGTCAAGTTATTGAAGTTTCTATATGATGGTGACTCAATACTCACCATTTACTAACTTAAAAAAGAATAATGAAAAAATAAAATAAAATATTCATGTTTCTTCGTCGAGAAGAGAAAGGCAAGAATTAGTATCACCTTTATAGAGTTTTCAAGGAACTCAAAGGAAAAAAAAAATGTTTTCGAAGTTTGATTTAACTTTCCAAATGTAATATTCTCCATTACATCTTCATGAAGTCTATTTTTTTTAATTTAAAACTTGGCAAATTTTGTACATCATTTTAATTTTATTTTTAAATAATTGTAGTAAATATTTATTCCTTCTAAAATAAATATCTTGCAAAGCACATGTCCAATTTTAATTGCATGTATATATTTTAAAATAATTTTAATGCAATTAAAATTAATAAGACTTTTTGGTTATTTTTCTTTCATTTCAAATGATTGTAAAAGATAACATCTAACAAATTTAAAATAGTTAATTTCAGAAATATACCCTATGATTAAGGTCGAAATAAAAAATATCTTATGAAGTTTAAAACGTGACACTTAATTGCTTTATGATTTGTTTTATTATTTTTTTCTTCAAAGCTATTACTTTTTTTGTTTCTTTTCATTTTGTTTTCTTCTTCATCTCAATTCATATTCATTTTCTCTCAAACCAAATCAATTCTCTTTCTTATAGTTTGGTTTAGTTTGGTTTGACTTTAAAGAATTGGTTTGATTTTAGAGAGAATTAATTTGTCAATCCAAAAACTCAGTCAAAGCTATTCCTAGCAAATAGTATTTTTGATTCAATAAAATCTAGACAATTGAGCAAATAGGGACAAAACAAACAAATATAGAATCAAAAGAGAAGAAATTTGGTCAGTGAGTAATCTCAAGCAATTCAGCAGCTAGTGTTCATCTGAATCAACAACCCAAAAAAGATAACCAAAAAGCAATTCAAAACCAAAATCCATGAAACAAATAGCAAAAAATTCACCAACAAAGCTTCAACATAGATTGACAATCAGTTAACCCAGAATCAATAATTAACTAGACCCAGAAAAGACCCATTCAACAGTGCAAAATCAACAATTACCCATCAACAAGCAATTATAGACACACAAATTAGCAACAAAACATCCATAAAAAAATCAAAAACAAAATAAAAAATTTTTATTATAAGAGTTTTCGATATTTTTTCGGTTGTTGGGCTTTTCTCTATGGTTTTTGAAGTAAAATAAAAAATATTATTTTAGGCTTCTTGAGTGGTGAACAATAGCGAAGACAATTTGAAAGGTTTTGGGTTTTGGTTTATGTCTTGGGGTTTTGTGTTTTTGTTTATGTCTTAGAGTGCTCAAATAAAGAAATTGATAGTGACATTTTTATCAAATATTAAGTTTTTGCTGGGTATTGAGCAAATAAAGAAAGAGAAGAATGGTGCCACACAAAGAAGAAAAAAGGCTAAGGCTAACTATCAATGGTAGAGTAGATAGTGGTTTTTATTTGATTCTTTTGATTTTGTTCTTGAGTTTAAAGTTGGTAAAAAAAAGTTGAAAAATACTCTGAGAGGTTTGGTTTGATTAGAGAAAAAAGTTAGAGAGAGAATTGATTTAGTTTTATAGAGAGAAAATGAATTTTTTGATAGAGAAATGAATTGAGATGAAGAAGAAAAAAAAAATAAAAAAAGTAACAAAAAAAGTAATGGTTTTAAGTAAAAAAATAATAAAACAAATCATAAAATATTTAAATGTCATATTTTTAAACTTTAGAAAGTCTTTTCATTTCGATCTAAACTATAGGTATATTTTAAAAGTTAACCCAACTTAAAATTTAAAATTTAGTATTTTTAATATTTTGTTTTATCTCCGAATGACGATCTCTTTCTTAAAAAAAAATTAAAATTTTCAATTAACGAAAAAGTGTTGATATATATAACGGAAAAACACAGTAAAAAATGATATTCTTAAAGGAATTTTATTAGAGTTTTGACTTTTGACAAGAATAGGTTAATGAATAATATCATTTATTACATCGAGAATATATTGCCTTGAAATAGTGAATGTGAAATGCAATCTTGAAATTATTATCATCGTCAAGGAGAACTTCAACGTCTTTTATCGATCAACTGTCCCTAGCATTGTGGTAGATCTACCGGCGGTGGAGGCAAGATTGTATCCGGAGTTGGTCCGTTTTCAACCACGAAGGCGGTGGCCAGGCCCACTGGCAAGTGCGTGTCTAGGTGGCAATGCATTAACCATACACCTGTGCATTTGAGATGAATAAAAACAAGAATGTTTAAGTTCAATGTTTTCAATGCTTTCACAAGGGTTAGAGCGAAAAAAACAAAATGCTTGAGCTTTAAAAAAAAAAAAACGTTGAACTATCGCTTTCATCTCACACCCACGCTAAAGAAAGTTAATGATCATAGAAAATTAACCTGGATTATTAAGTCTGAATCTGATGACAGCCCATCCTCCTACTGGCACGCCAATAGTGTTGCGCATTTGTGGGTTGATAAAATTGAACTTCTTTCTATCCGTGGCAGGGTTATAGTTTCCAAACCCTTGAGCCAATACATGAAAGTTTAAGCCATGGATGTGAATGGGATGATTCTCCACTCCAATGAAAGCTGTGTTCTGCAAGATCATCTGTACAGTCGAGTTGAACTTGAGCTTGGTGACCTTGGTTGTTTTTGGAGCAAACAACAACGGTAGGTTGTTGTTAATGCTAGCGTTGGTGTAGTCAAATTGAATTGGGGGCTTGGCAGGGAAATCAGTGCTGTAAACTCCACCGACGTTGAAGAAAAAGGCTTGCAACATAGACAAGCTGGTGGGTAACACGAAGGATTCGTTATTCATGCTGGCAGAGAATTTCGTCCCATTGACCGGACCCTGGCAAGTAGTGTTTGCTGGGCAAAGCTCGAGCCCCAACCCAACGGTGACGAACATTTTGTAGTCCACGTTACGTGGGACGGGGACCCAGTGAGGCCCGCCAACCAATCCGGTAATGTTGGTGTAAAACTTGTTGGCCGTGGGGGTGTCATTGAATGCAGGGAGGGCTGGCATTTGCGGCGGTGCTGAAGATGGGGCACCATCATAGACGACGACGCCCCTCGTTGTAGTATTATCAAACTGCACACCAGTTGCGCTTGCATATGGTCTTGCGGCCATGTAATACGACCCGACCGGCTGATCGGCGGTTAGCAGAACGTCGACTGTCTGCCCAGGGCCGCTAACCACGACGTCGGTGACATAAGGTTTGGTGTAGCCGGCGTCAACGGCAACGACTGTCACATTATGATTGGCTATCTTGTAGAAAAGCTGGTTGTTGAGTGCAGCGTTGATAATACGTAATAGATAGGTCTTCCCTTGCTCCACCTTAAGCTTGTACATATCTGACGAGAAACCATAATTAAATTAAACATCAATTAACATATAAAAATTATGGAGTACTTGCATGGAGATATGTATTGGTAATCACTTACTGTTTTGAGAGCATGCGTATAGATCACCAGGCCGTCCATTTATTGTGTAGGCATTAGAAATGTTAGCAGCAGCGCCAGTGGCAAGCGCCTGGTTCTCCACATCAATGACATTAGCATTCCACCACTCACCTGCAACGCCATTGCTACTTTAATTAACCATGGCAATAGTTTCTAAAATGAAATTTTAATAAACGCTTCAACTAATAGTCTAATTAAAGAGATTAATACTTCCAATTCAAAAAAAAAAAATTAATACTTCAATCAATAAAATCTTAGATCCTGGTGTAAATTAGAATTGGTTAACTACCTAAGAGGATGGGAACTTCCTTGTAGGGCTTAGGGAATGGGTAAGAGTGGCCGGCTTTGGGGCGGATGATGAGTGCACCGTGGACGGTGGCACGGAGCCAAGAGGCATGAGCATGCCACCAGAGGGTTCCCTCCTGTTTAATGATTCCGAATTTGTAGGTGTATTTACTTCCTGGGAGAATTGGACACTGAGTGACCATGTTAGGTCCATCTGCCCAGCCACTCAGTTTCTGAAAAATTCCATGCCTGCTCAAGCAATCATCGAATTCACCGACATAACCGTTAACAATGGTTAAACATAAAAATATGAATGTATATAAAAAATAATAAACAATGAGCTACAAATTTAATTAGTTTTAGTGCTACATATATCATCATTAGTAGCTGGAGTCGAGCATTGTTCTTTCATTAATTGAAAATTGATCACATGGAATAAGATATACATGCACACCCAATATAATGGACCTGGCTATACTATATTTTCAAATGAAAATTAAAAATCTCTCTTTAATTTGTATCAATAAAACAAGAACCGACGTTGCTTCGTGAAGTATTTTTACAGTGATGTTTTCGTCACGAAAACACTAATTATTTTGAAGAATAAGTCAGTAATAATTACACAATGAATAAGTAAATTGACGCGTCTAGTAGATGTTTAATATTTCTTTGTCAAAGTTAAAACTAAATTTTGGTGAAAACTGAATAAATTTGGTTGTATATTTTCATGAGGATTTACCAGTGAATGGTCAAGTTGTAAGGTGACTTATTAAAGACATGAACAATAACTATGTCACCCTCTTGAACGCTGATTGTTGGGCCAGGGAGGCCACCATTTACTGCAGTAATCACTTGGCTGTTGCATAGCTTATTAACAGTCAAATTTTGCACCTGCCAACAAATTAAAATAATGAAGTTAGGGACATTATATATTAATATAAGATCATATTGTCAAACACTAATCACTTTCATTTAGGCAATCTGCCTATAGGCTCAAAGAAAGTTGAATGTATTCAGTCTAGCAATAAACCATCACTAATGACTAAATTAAGTAACTAATCTAGGATGGAAATGGTTAAAAATTAACCAAAGAGGTAAAAATCATTAAAGGAAAGTGAAGGGTATTTGTAAAAACCATTGCCTTTGAGCTGCGGCATATGATTGGTAAGCTTCTATTTTCTATAGTACATATTCAACGTGCAAGATGTTACTGGTAACACAATGACCATTATGTGACTAAAGCTCGAGTTGAGTTGTAATGCAAAGTTTTGATCCAATTGGAAAGGAGAGGTTAATTTAATCCATGAAAAGAAATAATGAAAACAGATTGAATATGGCTAAAGCTCTACAAGTAGATTACATAGAATGTGTGCTCCACTATTTCTGCAGCTGAAGCTGTTGAAGCAGCCAGAAGAAGAAGCAAAGCGTAAGCAAACAAGAAAATAGGGCGCCCCATTTCAATTGAAGGGCTAGCTCAAGCCAAAGATGAAGGAAGAGAAGGGTGGAAGATCAGATAATCGAATTCTTTGTAAGGAATGAGATATTGAGATGAGAGGGTGAGAGACAGAAGAGCTTCTATTTATATTATTAGAAGTGTAAGGGCTCCTCGTGGAACCTACGTCATTCCGTGTTTAACTTAAAAATTTTTTTCTGTTAGATATGTCAACCATAGCATGCGATATCCAAAAATATTAAATAAAATAGATAACAAAAAAAAAAAAAAAAAAAAAAGAAGTTCTCTGTTTTGCATTTGGCACACAATTGCGTAACAACCTAGCCAAAGGTTTTGGAACATATTTCTTCCTTTAGAATATTTTTGAATTGGCCAACCAACGCGTTAGTCTAACCTTCTATATTGGTGATTAAGTTTGGCCATCGAAAAAATTTTAAATTAAAAAACAAAACCAGAAGTCGTATATGAAAGAATCTTGGTTGTTCAAGCAAAAAAAGTCTTTTTGAATTTGATGATAGTAATTCTTACTAAGATCTTGTTTTAATTAAGAATGTGATCTTATTCATATTTAATAGAGAATTTGATTTTTTTATTTGAATGAAAAATAGGATGAATATTACATTATCAGGATGAAAATAAATATAATTTTTAACATTTTTATTTGTTACAGGGATAGAGATGAATAATATAATATTTACCTCGTATCTTATCATATATTATATATATTTATTAATTTAATTTTTATTAAATAATACAAAATTTTATTTTAACTTAATTAAAATTAATATATTTTTATTTAAAATTTTTATATTAATATATATAAAACGATTATATAAATGTGTAAGATAAAAATAAAAAATATACATTTTATTTTTATTTTTTAAAATATGGGTACAAAAATTACCTAAATCTATTAATATTTATGAAGATAAAGATGAAAATAAATTTGAAATACTTGTTAGATATGAATATGGGGATGAGTATAGTATAAAAATTTAGAGATAAAAATAAAAATTATTTTACCAATCTCATATTCAACCTATTGAGATCCCTAATTATAATGGGTAATGGTTTTTTAGTCTTAAGGATCCCTTTCTTTTGCAACCAATGCCTAAGTGTAATTTTCCATTGGGGTAATCTTTGTAGGTGGAATAATTGTAAAAAGTCTTCCGGCTGTTCGCTATGATATCTAATTACAATGCAATTTTGGGGTAAAAGGGCACATCAAAGAGCTGTTAGTCATTCTCAGGCTAGACCCTCCGTGGCTAGTACAGGCTCTAAATGCCATGAACTATATAAATGATTAAACTTAGATAGGAAAAACAGAGAAAATGCACATAGCTATAGGAATTAACACGTACCTATATATGTTTTTGGCTAAGTTTATTAATTGATTATTACTTAATGTGGAATTACTAAACTCAATTAAGCGATTTCCAACCCTAATCAAGTGATCATAACCATTACAATTGAGGAAATCATAAATTTAAATGGAATATATTGTGATAACAATGGCAAATAATGTACCATAGTTTCATATGGTTACAAGAAAATCGTGTAAACAACTACCCCTCGATTAATCCTTTGGTGTGCTGCCTAAACTGTATGTTTCACACCCTATATAATAAGCAAAATTTCAGACAACCTTGAACGTTGAACCAAATCCCTTCAATGTCCAATACTAAAATATAATGTATATTTCCATCCCACCCTTTGTTTATTATTATTATTTTTTACTTTACCCAATATATATATATATATATATATATATATATATATATATATATATATAGAGTTGGTCTCCTTTAACGTGTGATTGGTAAATATTGAATAAAGTCATACCTTATTTAATTATACGACTTATAAAAACTTGAGGTTAGTGAATTGATCGCCACAACATATAGTCTTAAATTGTTGTAATTTGTTATTTTGTAGTCTATGCCTCTTTGGAGACTTTTGAAAATAATGACCAGAAATGAAATAATTTCCTTTATATTAATGGGACATATATTATGCTTTCGTGAATCAGATCAGTTATCCCCTTGATTGAAACTTTCACTAGATAATTTTTTGAATAAGGCCAAGTACAAGGAGGAAAAATTAAGAAAACTTCTCTATGTAATATACTCTGATTGGATCAAGTCAACCCTTTAATTGTTAAAACCTGTTCCTCAATATCCTAATATCTTCTTCAAGGAAAATTTCATATTAACAAAACACAAGCAAATTTGTATTTATTGGTTGTTTTATAGTGTTTGAACATCTTGGGAAGGATACATCACGAATTAGTTAAGTACAATATTATTTTATAATAGAGAATTGCCCCAAGTCTTCTTTCAAAACTGTATGACAATTCAAAGCTCCTAAAAGCCCCAATTCATATCTGTTGCTGTTTGTCTTTTTCCTTTTATATTTCATTTGATAAGTTGTAGGAAACATTTGGGGATTGCCTTGCTCGGTATATGCCTGATAGGTACAGCAGCGTTGACTAAAAATTTTCAAGATAGATGAGAGTTTGGTCACTTGCCTTGGGATCAAAGATATTGCTTGTCTGCCTTGGAGACTCAAATTAATCTTCGTATTCTCCTCTTGTGAAATCCGTGGATTGCTTAATTTGGCACGTTCAAGCAATACTATTTCTTCCAAGGCATGGTAAAACAACATGCTTTTTCATTTGTTGTTTCTTTTACATTTTGTTAATGATTTAAAATTTTCAGTAATCTTCATTTGCTTGAATCCCACGCCTTAATTTACCTATATATATCCGGCCATGTTACTTTGAATATGTCAAATTCAAATTCTATCTAGATCTAGCAGTACTTAATTTAAGTTTATGTGGTTGAAAACATGACATTTGAGATCTTGAGATTGATAGTTACCCTAGCTAGCAAGAAAGGAAATTCCCAAGTTGTTCGAGTCATCTAGCTTAAGTTGTTGGAACAACTTTCTCAATCCACTATTAAAATGCATATTTACCACATCAAACTTCAACTAAGTCTTCTATTCAATTCTGCAGCTGGCGACAGGAACATGGACTTACTATAAATTAATTAAATATGTACTTAATTAGAATTGGTAAACCGTTTAACTTACATATTCATTTTTTTTTTACTTGATTTATTGGGAATCAATATGTGATCATTGAATTAAAAATTCAGTATTTTACAATAGATCAAATAATTGTTGGTTATATATATTGTTAGATTGGTTGTTGGCTATACATATTGTTAGATTTGTAGTACAATAACAACATGGATTTAATGTTAGATTTTGAGTCCATATTTCTCTAATATGTCTATTTTCATTTTCAAATTTCGATAAAGTACAGGACAACTAGCATAATTTGATTTTCTTAAAATTATGACATTTAGAAAGGATTAAAGAAAAAAAAAATAGAACTGATCCTGCTTTCATTTGTTTGTTTCGACATGATCATATAAATGAAGTTTAGTAGTTAGCTAGCTAGGCAAAGTCATAATCTTAAAACATTTTTGTCACTTTCTTTTTCTAGTTTCCGGGTCGTGCATGGATCAAGGTTTGGTAATACACCGATGATGTACTCTTGTTGATAATATTCATAAAAGATGAGGTAATTTTGATTAAGTCTTTCTTTTTTCAATCTAAAGCTGTAATTAAGTAGTAATTGGTTAGACAACTTATCAAAAAGTTTGAAAAAAGAAAATCTCTGACGTTTCCTTGGCTGTCAATTTATATGGTAGAAAGTTGGAAAACTTCTTTGCGTCAATCTTCAGACTTCAATCAGTTTGAAAAGGTAAAATCGACTTCATGTTTAATTTTGATCTTAGACTTGGTTTTTTTTCTTAGTCAAACAGAGATGCAGCCAGACACAAAATGTCAAACAGATTTTGCCTCATGTTGAAGGAACAATCCAAGGAAGTCAAAAAAACATATGAAACTTGCATCTAAGTGACCTAAACATCCTGAAACAATCGAATCCAAGCCCTGGAAATTCTATTGTATGGTATCCTCCGGCCACAAGGTATAGCCAGACTAATTGCTGGAGTTGGGATGTTGAGAAGCATTTTTCAGAAAATATTATTGTTGCATATAGTGATAATTACGCACTGGCTAACTTGGACCGATTGGAAGTTGGAAGTATAAACACTGACCCTCGGTCTACAGCCCCAATCGCTGAAAAAGAAAAAGAAAATAAAATAATCTGCGAAAATCAATCATGACAAGGAAGCAAAGGATTTTTAGTGCAGACAATGGGGATATTAGCTAGGGAATGCTTCGCCGGTTTGGTAGCTTTAATTTTTAAAAAAATCAGTTTCTTTTTTTTTTTTTGGGAAAGTGGGAGTCTCTTTGGCCAGAGTGATTCTCACAGAGAATATCGCGTCTTTTTCATCCCACCACACCTACGTTAGGGCCATAGCTTAGGCTTCTTGTGGGTGGGGGTATTTTTGTATAAGGGATAGTATTCATTGGTTTTAAAATTTTTAAAACTAAATTAATGCATCCAATTAAAGTGATTAATTCGAATAATTAAAATAAATTTAAGTCAATCAATTTGATCGGTTAAAAAATATATTATTGATATTATTATATAAAATACATTTTATATTATGCATCCTACAAAATAAATGATATATTATATATATGATGTTAAAATATTATATAAACTAGGTCAAATTTATGTTACTTAAAAATATTATTAAAATTAAGTTAATAGAGTAGATCAATTTAATTTATTCGATTATCAATTTTGAAAATCAATAATCAATTAAATTAATGAATAAATTATTTTTTCAAACCATTGAAATGGAACAAACCAAACATAATTAATAACTTTTGATCAATTTTGATAGGTTATATGGATTCCAACTTATTAATACTCATCTCTAATTTGAGGATGTAAATGTGCTTGCCTCACATAGGGTTCGGCGAGCTTTAAATCCAAGACTTCCAAAAATAAATGGATTCACACCAACCTTTTAGGATTAGCGTCTAATCTATTTCAATATATTATATGTTTATCCTTGAGAAAAAAATGTTAGTGAGATTGATGAAAATTAATTGATAAGATGATTTGGTAGAATATTATACTTTTAATTTTAATTATTAAAATTTAATTATTATTGAAAACAAAAAAAATATTAGTGATCACTGAGGCAAGGTTTGGAAGCCAGGTCAACCAAGACTAGGAAGTATTTGGCCCAAGTTCAGCCCATTTGAACCTTGGGTGTTCATTCTATCAGTCTGTTTTTTATTACCTTTCTAAGCATTGCCCAAAACATATGCATTCTGATAATTCAGCCGAATCCAAAAGGCAAACTGTAGAATTTATAAACCAACAATAAGAACTTTACGATTCTTTCCCTTTTTTTTTTTTTTTGGTCTTTTTCTAGCTAAAGTAAAATATGCAACAAGGAATTCAATAAAATAATTTCTAGAATAATAATATAATCAGAATGCTTTGTTTGTCTTATTTTAATGTAAATACATACAAAATAATAAAACGAGGGATCTTATATAATTTTTTATACTATTTATATTTTTTTAATTTGATCATTGTGTTTCATGTTTTATTTATGTAGATCATGCATATTAATTTTAAAATTAATTAAAATATTTAATTATTAAATATATATTAAAAAAGAAAATATTCTCAACTGATATAATAAAAATATGAAATTCATTTAAAATTTTACATGCATGTCTCTTATAATTATTTATTATAATACATTTGTATCGTAATTATGGAAATATCTTTTTTCTATTAAATGAGCAAAAAATCTCTTAGAAAATTAACAAAATACTCTTTTCATTGTTTGATAAGAAATTAACACATGACTAAATTGATTATTATGCTCTCATATCATAATTACAAAAATATATATTCTCTTATAATTTTTTATTATAATACTATCATATCATAATTATGAAAATACCCTTTCTCTTATAATTAATCAAAATTACTCTAATACCATCCTATCATAATTATAGAAATACATTCCTATCACAAATTGATCAAACTTACTATAATATCCCTTTTACCATATTTATAAAAATGCTCATATGAATGCTTAATAGAAAGTTGATATGTGATGTTTTGTTTCAAAATCAATAACATATATTAGAATAATCTCCTTGATAATTATTATAATAGTCATTTGTTTATTTAATATGATGTCGACACGTATATAATTTATTATAATGCTTTTCTACCATAATTATGAAAATATTTTTTTCTTAAAATTAGCTAAATTTACTATAATATCATTCTATAATAATTACAAAAATACATATCCTACTATAATTAGCTAAAATTACTACAATGTATGTTCTATCAAATTATAAAAATACCCTTACCATAAGAGTAGGACTATTTGCACCCCCAAAAACTCTTAATACATCCCATAAAATTAATCAAATAAAAAATTACTTAAATACCCATTAGTAAATTACCTTTTTGTCCTTTACATCCCTTCTCAGTAAGTTACTAGAAATGAATTTTCGAAAACTTCTTCAATGCACTAAAAATGAATTTTCAAAAACTTATTAACTATACCAAAAATCATTTCCGGAAAGTATCGTAATTATCCCAAAATGCATTTTCGAAAGGTATTGCAATTATCTGAAAATATATTTTTGAAAGTAAATTTTTACTTTAGTTTTTTCTCTTACGATCTTCAAACGAATTTGTAATGATTTTTTTTATGTATGCGATATTTAATTTTGACAATAGAAACTTCTAATCTTTTGGCCAAGTACTATTTGTTCAATAATGTTCAAAACATTTATCAATTCTAACAAATGTTTATTTGAAAGGAATCACTAATTATAAAAAGCGCTTGTGCAAGTGACTACTGCACCATGTACGATGAGGTAGTCACACTCTATCACACATTATGCAGCAACCAATTTGCACAAATACTTTTTTCACACTTAGTGATTCATTTCAAATGTATGTTTGTCAGAATTACAAAATATTGCAAACGTTATTGAATGTACAGTGCTTGGTGATTGAAAGATTAAAGATACCTTTTGATGGATTTGCTAATCTGCTAATGACATAATGGAGTTAATTTTTGTGTACTAAAAATTTATTTAATCTTTATTATTGGCTGATGGTTATTATACACCAGAAATTCATTTCCAAAAGTTTTTGAAAGATTTTGAAAATAAATGTCCAAAAACCATTGAGAAATTTCGAAAATACACTTCTAGAAATTCTCAAAAGTTTCTGTAATTAGAATTCCAAAAAATGATTCTGGAAATAAATTTCTAATATGTTGAAGAAGTTTTCGAATATTTTTTTCTGAATACCTTCAACGCATTTGGAATTCATTTCCGAAAGGCTCGAATCACTGTCCCAAAACGCACTCTTAAATTAAAAATCCTAAATCTTTTAAAAATAAACACAAAATAAAAAAAATAAAAAAAAACTAACAATTTCCCTATGATTCTAAGCTATCTAACATCAAAATCAAGATTGAAGCTTAATTTAGGGTTGAATCCCTAAAAGGTTTAGGGTTTTGGTAAAAAAGAAGCGATGTGGTGTAAGGTGTTTGGTTTTTTAGGAAATTAATGTTTTAGTTTAAGGTGTAAAAAAAAGAAAAGACCTATGTTAATAGTGTAGGGTGTGAAAAAAGGAAATGAGTGTGTAAATAGTCTCTCTTATCATAATTGGCCAAAATTTACTACAATGCCTTTCATATTATAATTACCAAAATACTTTTATGAGTATTTTATATAAAATTGACATGTGGTATTTTTTTTTCAAAATTATTATAGTACTTATTTTAACATAATATAAAATTAACCATCTATTAAATTATTAAAATACTCTTGTCATTACTTTACAAAAATTTGACATGTGATATTTTATTTTAAAATTACTATAATACCCCTATTAAATTACATATAAAATTTTAATATAATATAAATTTAGCTACATATTAAATTACTAAAATACCCTTACTATTGCTTCATAAAAATTTGACATGTGAATTTTTGTTTGAAATGTATTATAATATCCCTATTAAATTACTTATTAAATGTTAAATAACATATATTAAAACACTTCCTATGAAAATTATTATAACGCTCCTTTATTTGTTTAATATGATGTTGACACGTATCCAAATTTACTATAATATTTTTATATCATAATTACGAAAATACCTCTCTTCTCATAATTAGCTAAAATTATTATAATGATCTCCTACTATAAAAATGCTCCTTCTATCATAATTGGCTAAAATTATTATAATGATTTCTTACCATAATTTTGAAATAACCATTGTATCATAATCTGTCAAAATTATTATAATACTTTTATACCATATTTACGTACATACCCATCCTATCATAATTGATTAAAATTATTATAATACTCCTTATATCATAATTATATAAATGACTTTATAAGTGCTTCTTAGAAAGTTGACCAGTGACATTTTGAATTAAAATTACTATAATACTCATATTAAATTAAGTACTAAATTTTAATATAATATAAAATTAACCAAATATTAAAATACTAAAATAACCTTACCATTGCTTTATAGAATTTGACATATGGCATTTTATTAAAAATAATAAAAACTAAATGATCAAGTGATGAGCTAGATAATTATATTTTCTATTAAAATAAAAATTAAATAATTTATATTTTAAAATAAAAATATTTATTCCCCAACATAGTGGGGGGCAACACACTAATAAATATATTAAAATCAAAATTTTTAATAAAAAAAGAAATAATTCTATGTAGATATGCTACATTTTTTACATGTAGAATGTCATAAGTAAATGTCATGTGACCTAAATTAATGAATTTGATTATATATATAATTTTAAAATAATTAATTATGGCTAAATTAATTACATCTATATTGTTTAAATATCAATATTCTTACCCCTTATAAATTAGCTACAAATAATTTGATCATTAATTCAAAAAATCAAAATTTAAATAGAAAACTCATTAATTATGAATAGTTTGCATATGTACTAATCCCTATTTATGATTATATAAACATATTTGTTAGAACAATCTAATATAAGTACATACAAAAGATAACAAAATACAAAACAAGTCTATGTATATAGGCTAATTTTTTTTTATACAAGAATGGTATCAAATGATGTCATGTGTTTTGATCGTAATCACCAATTCAAATTTCAAAGTTAAAATTATAAATTAGTTTAATTTTTAATATTTTTTCAATTGTCGTCTAAAAACTATTATTAACTATATATTCAATGGCTTTAATATTTTTTTACAAAAGTCGCATTGACCATTCAATAATTTTAATTTATTTTAAATTAGGTAAAATTTTTCATACCTACATTATTTTAATTTTGGATATTTGATTGCAAAAATAAAAAGAATTGATTGATAAGTCAAATTATGTATTTAAAATATAAACTCTATAATAATATATAATTGAAGGAGACAAAAAATTTCATAATAATATGTAATTGATTGATAGCTCAATCTTTAAGATTTACATTTATGAGTATATATATATATTGTTTATAACTATAATAATTATGATGAATTTGACATATGCAACAGCTATTGTTAAAAAAGTTTCATTCATATTCTTCTACTCTTTTTTTTCTTTGCTACATTGTTTAAATAAATTTTTTTTATATTTTAAATCAATTTTCTGCGGTTTATAATAAGCTATAAAATGAAACTTATATGTTTCAATCCCTTTGATGAATTTATTATTCAACTTATTTGTTTATTTATATAATTTTTTAATTTTTTGATTTATTATTATTATTTGAAACTTATGTGTTTCAGTCTCTTTGATGAATTCATTATTCAACTTACTCATAAAAATTGTTAAAAATATATTTTTTTCTCTTTATTTTTATTCGATTATTAATTATTTTATTTGCAATATGTATGGAGAGAGATCATTTTTTTCACTTATTTTTATCTCCAGTTTTATTTTATATTTTTTCTGTATATGATTTAACATAAAGTTCAACCAATTTGTATTATTTGAATTTACATTGGATTTTTAATTCAAAGTTTATTCATATATAATAAACTTTTAGTTTTTTTTTCAAGAATATATAATAAATATTTGGTTCAGTGCTTATAATTCACTATATAATTATTTTTCCAAAAAAGAAATTAATGTCATAAATTATTAAAATTTTGAGTTTCAATAACAATATGATTTTTTAATGATATGATTTTATGAGTAAAAAATATTTTTTTAATTAATAAAAAGGTAAACAATTATTAAAAAGAATCATATATTTCTTCTAATTAATTACTGAAGTAGGTGAAATGATATTGACATATAAATTAAATATTTATAAAAAAATATTTAATTTGAATTTTTTTATTTAACTTTTTAGTTAGGTGTAGTATCTCAAATTAAACGTACACATTCAATCATACATTCAAACATATATTTTTTTATTTTATTGAATTTATATATAATTTTTATTAAAATTTTAAATTATATTATTGTTTTTATATTTTTTGTCCAATTTTATGTTGTGTCAATTTTAAATTGTCAATGTCTGCACGCCAGTCAACTCTAGGGTAAAGCTTAGTTAAGGATTGTCCGAATTGGGTCGAGCATGAAGCTCCAAAACTGTCCTCCCTAATTCGAGTGGGAAAAGGATAAAATCGTCAAACAAAAAGGATTCCCAACAACACGCCCGATAAATCTATTTCAACTTGTCTTCTTCATTGTTCACGTAACAATCGCTCTTTGCCGTTAAAGTCTGGTACTTGGAACATACTGTATTTTCTCTCACACTAATGGAAATGGAAATTGAAGCCTTTGAAAATGGAAATGACACGACCGTTACCGAAATCAACGACCCATCCACAGAAGAAGGCGGCGATGAGGACCGCGACGATTTGGCGGTCAGAGGGCGAGCGCGAAGAGAGCGAGTGAAGGGGCCGTGGTCGCCTGAGGAAGATGCGATACTAATTGAACTTGTGAGCAAGTTCGGGGCGAGGAATTGGAGCTTGATTGCGCGTGGAATCGTCGGTCGTTCTGGCAAGTCGTGTCGGCTTCGTTGGTGTAATCAGCTTGACCCTGCCGTTAAGCGCAAGCCATTTACTGGTGCAAAGTCTACACCTTTGTTAATTTTTGATCTGTCAATGTGGTTATCCATTTTCTTAATTTTTGGGAATTGCTTGGATGTTTCTGCATGTTATATTTATGTAGTAATTTTGAAGTTTAGAGTACTATCTTTGTTCAAAGTTTAAGCTATGCCATGTAATTGTTAGCAAAAATTAATGTAGTTTTATGTGTTTACAAATTACAATCTTTTAAGAACTGTGCTTTAAATGAACAAGCATATCAATTCCCCAAAATTTCGAAACTGACAACAATGCTGAACTCGTGCTTTTGTGAATTTTAGGAATATGTCTGATAGAAATAGAGATGCTAATGTAAAAGTGAAAACAAAGTCGCTAGCTTTTGCTATCTAAAAGCTTGTAAAAGCTTGATTTATATGTTTCTTGAGGAAATTGAACAGGGGTCTTTTTGTTTGGAAATGGCAGAAATTTTTGCAAGCATTAGAGAAACTGATTTTTATTTAGGGGATGTCATTGCTTATAAGAAAGTAACAAGAAGGGGAAAGTTGTCTGAAGTCTTGTGCTTAGTATTCTAGCACAAATACCATGCATTATCTTTAGTCAAAGCATATTGTGCTCATAGTCATATCAATGTTTTTACCATGTACACATATCTATGCATTTCTACAATTGATTGGTTCATTTAGGCTTACTTACAAGAATGGAAAATATGCCTTACAGCAATATATTAGTGCTTTTTGATAAATGAGCTGATAATCATGTTTGCTGCAGATGAGGAGGATCAGATGATAATTTCGGCACATGCAGTACATGGGAACAAATGGGCAGTAATAGCAAGGCTTCTACCTGGAAGAACAGATAATGCTATTAAAAACCATTGGAATTCCACATTACGGCGTTGGGGCATGGATCTTGGTGGAATAAAACCAGAATCTGAAAATATGGTGGAAGATGCTAGCTTGGACAAAACCAAGGGATCATCTGAAGAAACTCTATCTTGTGCAGAGGGTAGTTCATTCAGATCCCTGGAAGGAAAAGATGTAAGCTCTTTGGAAAAGGTAGATAATCAATTTAAGGGCAAAGCACTAACAGGGATTCAATCTAGTCATGAATCAATTGAACCACCTACTCTTTTCCGTCCTGTGGCCCGTATTGGTGCTTTTAATGTTTATAATAATGTGGATGCACCAGAAATTGTTTCACCATGTTCAAGGACAGTTCCAATGCTTGAAGGAGTTTACACTGAACGTTTAGTGCCTCTACATTGTGGTCTTGGCTGTTGTGGAACTCAAAATGGTAGAAATCAAAATATTTCTTTGCTGGGGCCAGAGTTTGTGGAATTTTCAGAACCTCCATCTTTTCCAAATTATGAATTGGCTGCACTAGCCACTGATATAAGTAACCTTGCATGGCTGAAAAGCGGATTGGAAAATAACAGCATTAGAGACATGGATGATGCAGCTGGTGGTACAGCATCTCATAGATCTCAAGTGCTCATGGGACATTTTGAAGAGAGCAGAACGAGTGATTATTTACGTATTGAAGAGAAGAACAAGAAGTTAATGGGCAGAATGACCAACTTGCTGTCAATATAAAATAGGAGGCAATCCTACTTCCAGCCTCCAGGTTGAGACATTGCTATGGCCTTGTATGTATTATTGTGTAGAAGCCTAGAAGGCTGTCAGAAAAATGATGAAAAAAAGTAGTTCAGGCTTTTCAATGGCCTCTTAATTAACTTGGGAGTGGTGCAGGGATGGTATCCTGGTTTCTTCTGTATTTGATTTTGAAGTAAACATCATCCGGTACTGAACTATAACAAGGGCTTCATTGTTTCAAGGTCATTGCAATGCTTGACCCAGATACTTAAAATGTCATACTGGTTGATAAAGTTGATAGAGGGGATCTTGTTTACAGAATTTTACAAAGCCTGTTAACATCCCTTTACCAGCATGAATTGATGGCAAAGCTTGGAACCATGGATTACTTTCTGATTACTACTCTTCATCTTTTTTGTTGTGTATGTAGTTGTTTTCTAATGAAGTTTTCATTAACTTTGTTTGGATCAAGAATGTCTTCCCTAGAAACCACATTGGCCTTATAATCTCATTTTACCATTCTCGCTTGAAAATTTAAGTTTAACTAGTTTTAAACCCGGAAATTTTTATAGATCAAAAAATTCATATATAATCAAGAATGTCTTCCCTAGAAACCATATTGGCCTTGTAATCTTATTTTACCATTCTCCCTTGAAAAATTAAGTTTAACTAGTTTTAAACCTGGGTATATTCATAGATCAATAAATTCTTATATAAGTTTTTTTTTTTTTTAAAAAATTCTAATGCAAGTTTTAAGTTTATGAACAACTCAAAATTTACATTTTTATAGAGCATTTTATGTACACTTCATTTTATTATAATTTTACAATTATCTAACTATAATTCAAAACTAAGTACAGGTCTATCGCTTATAAATATAAACTTTACATAATTTTGAATTGTGATTGGTTAATTGTAATACAATAATTATAAGTGAAATACTGGTGATATGCTCCCTTTTTTTTTATTTGGATTTTGTATATTTCAATAAGTAAAATAAGTTAATTATATATTAGGTATAATTATGCAATTATCACAAAATTTAAAAACTCAAATTATAATTTATTAAATGTAAGTAGTCTCTTAACAAAAACCAGTCGTGTTCTTAATTTTAAGGAATTGAAATTTTCGTCGTATAAAAGTCAATCTCTTATACAAACTTTTTCATTAGAAATTGTTCCACAAGTAGATTTTGAGACAAAGATTTCAAAAAAATATAAAACAACTAAATTAAATTTATTTATTTATTTTTATTCACCTTAAATCATTCTCAATTAAATTCATATAAAAAGTAATACGACTTTAAAACAATACAAAATAATTAAATTAGCTAAATATATTTATTTATATTAAATTACTCTCAATTAAATTCGTATAAAAATAATAACAATTAAAAGATTATTCATACATAATATATAATATTATATCCCCTTCTTCCAATAATATTATGATTTTGGGTTTGAATTTAGCAAAAAATTTTAATTGTTAGACCAAATCAATTTATAAATGACAGAGACATGTTAAAATTTTAATTATTACATCAAATCAATTTATAAATTACAAATTAATGTAAAAAGAATATTATTGCACATAAAATAGAAATAATGCTTTTTAACCGTAAATGTATAAAAAAAAAAAGTAAAAACAATGTGTTCACAATTAAAAAGAAGAAATAATATTGATTTCTAAAAAAAAGAAACAAATAATACTGATAGAGTAAAATATTCATTAAAAGAAAGATATAATAGAATTTTATTTATGAGACATCTTAGATATCTTTGAAACTCTACCACTCATCAAAATCTATCTCTATAACGACAATTTCATTTTTCATGAATATACGTTGTTATTTGTTTTCAATGCTTTTGTTAATTTTAGAGGTATTTATTCAAAAGAATAATAGATTTCATTCATCACTACATTTTCCCTTCATATCTTAATATATAACAATATTAACAAAAAGTGTAAAATGTATATATTGAACTAAAGCAATTAAACAACAATTGGAAGGGAAGGTAAACTTATGTAGCAAATATTCATTTACATCTATCCATAAAAACTAAAAACTAATTAATTCATTAAGTATTTATATCTTAACTTCCAAAAAGTAATATTTTCTTTTACATATTATTGTAGATGTACTCAAGTGATACCATCCAAAAAGAAGTAGAAGGTACAAAGAAAGTAAAGAATTGGTTGTTTTTTGGAAACCCAATTTAGTTCTGACAATATATATGATCATTTTAGCGGTGATTTTTCTTTAGTTAGATTTCATTGGTAGTTAGAATGGTACTAATCTCCACTTTAAATGTAAAACAAAGTGAGAATTCTACTTGTAATTGAGGTAGTATTGGAAACAAAACAAATACCTAACATCTATGTGTAAAAATTAAAAACTAATTCATTAAAAAAATAAAAATTAAAAACAAATGAAAAAAAATGAAACAAACAAATCAAACAAATAAAAAAAATAAAAGAGAAACAAAACAAAATAAAAGTATTGAAATAGGCCTTCAAACCAATACTCTAATATGTCAAAACTATTCTTATTTATAATGAAGTTGAATCTTAAAAATTAAAAACTTAATTTAATTGAGAGCGATTTAAAATAAAATAATAATAAGAGAATAAATTTTGATTACAAATTAATTTACATTTTTTTATATAAGGCAAGTAACAAATACTATTTAAGGTCTCTTTTAAATTTGTGACATAAACAAAATTCAAATGATAATCTTTATAAAATCAAGTCTATATGATTTACATTAATTTTTGAATGGTAATATATATACTATTTATGAGTTTTTTTCCAAACTAATATACTTAATGATCTTATTTCCTTAACTAAGGTTCTTTTAAGCTTTATTATGAAAATCAGGTTATATTGCATAATTGGTCCATATCAGTATGATAATTCCAACTCACCATGCTTCTCCATTCTCCCCAACTCTCTCTTTTGTAAATACTAGAAAATTTGCCCAGTTAAACTAGGGCTCATTTTTTTATTTTAAAAAATAAATTATTTAAATTTAATTGTATTTATTTCTTTATTATGTATAAAAATATAAAAAATTATCGATTATAACATTTTCAAAATTTTCATTTTAAATTTTTTTTTAAATTAAAAATCTTTTACTATTTAATTTAATTTAATAAATAATTAGCAAATTGATATGTCTTAGGAGGTTTTCTAAAAAAAACTCAAATTTTCTTTTGTTTAAAGAGATTTTACTTTTTTATTTTTTAAAAATAAAAATATAAAAAAAGTGAAGGCATCATTTAATTAGACCTTCATTTAACATAAAAATCTAAAACATTATTTGAAAGACTATTTGTATATCTACCAAACATTGTTTTGCTTCTTATCTAAATAAAAAAAAATTATAAAGGTCTAATTATTTGACAAATATTAAGCAATGAGACCTTAATTAAGGTTAATGAATAGTAAAAATTATGAGGCTAAGCTACACCTAAAAATTTTTTTGCTATAAAAAATTGTTTGGTATTTGCTCTTGATTTTTGCAATTCTATTCCCTTGTTGTTTTTGAATTGACTCTAATTCCTCTTGTTTTTTCCCCTCTTTAAGCTCTTTAGTAATCTCTCTCTATATAGGATTTTTATGCCTAATTTTGGTTCTTGAATGAACGAAAAAAAATCAAATTTGCTTGACAACTTTAATTATGATTTCTTTTTATTTTTCTTCAATCCCAAGTCTTTTCCAAAATTTTCTAATATACACCCTTTGAATTCTAAAATATTCAATCTGATTCAAAAAAAAAAAAAATTCAATTCTTGAAATTATTTTTATTGATTTTTTAAGTTTTTTTATTTTAACACTTTAACTTTAATCCACAGAAAAAATAAATAAAATAAAATAAACTAAAAGGAAGTATTTTTGGACCTTTAATTCTTGGGCTTAAAGGTCACAGATCAGGTCACAAGTTCAACTCGGGTCTAACCCGCAAGTCACCTGGCAATTTTCCCTTTTTTCTCTTCTTATTATAATGGTGCATTTTGCACCCTGTGATGAATTATTAAACCCTTTTTGTTTCTTTTTTTTTTTTTAACTATAAAACCAAAACATTTTTTTATCTTCATTTAAATGCTTCATCTTAAAAAAAAAAGTTCATTTCCTTTAAACAAAACCCAACAACCCCTACTAACTCAGTTTTCAGTGACCGACAGTTGGTTGAACCGTTGCTCTCCACCGTTGACTAATGTTATTTTAGTTCCAACTTTCACCCACAACTTCTGCTCTACCTCTTGATCTCTATTTTAAGCTCAAATTTTTCCAAAAGTACCTAAATTTGCCTAGAATTGAAAATTTAAACAAAAAATTCAAACCACAAAATATCCTCCTTACATCATCAATCATTCTACATTTTTAATATGTTATTTTTTTATCCTTAACCTTCATTTCTTCCATCTTCGATCACCTAAAAATCTTTTGCTGTTGTGAGCCACCCTTCACACCATCGCTTATTCGTCGTCGTTTATAAACCAAAAAACGACCCCTCTTTCTTGTGCTATAAATTAAAAAGATCTGAGGTGAATCTACCTAGAAACTCCTTTAAATGCTAAACTCCCCATACCTGAAATCCCTTTATTTTTTGTTTTTCTTCCTTTTTTGTGTTGTTTTGGATAGGTGTTTTAATTATAATGGTTGAGAGGGGGGCTGTTTGGTTAAAAGGGTGTTTTGTTTTGGACACTACTTGGGATGAAGTGTTGGCACTAGCTCCATTGAGGTAGCCACAGGAATGGCTTGTCAAATTTTTGCTGCTTGTTATTTTCTTTTTAGGAGATGAATTTGTTAATTTAATTAGATTTTAATAAGGCTAATGTTATAATGAGGTGGATAGTTAACAAAGCTTATATGACAATAAAGTGACTGATTTGGCACTAAAATGAATAGCATAATTGCCAACTTGAGGATATGTTGAGAATTAGAAACAATTTTTATATGTAGGTATAAATGTAACTATATATGTTTTCTTTAATATTTTTTTCTTTTGTAAAAAAAAAAAACCTTAATAAAGTTTTTGTAAATGAAAAATAAAAAACCCATTGGCTCCTGATAAAGTCTTCATATTTTTTTTAATTTTTTTCTAAAAAATAAAAAATTCCGTGATTGCCATCCTTGAAAATCCATATATTTTTTTAAAGAGATGATTTTTTCTTCAATCTTCATAGTGAATTAAAAAGATCTATCGATAAAGCTTTAAAGTAAGAAAAATGTTCATTTTAACAAAATCATTACTTTTCACAAGACTTTTTTAATGGAGATGAAAGTATCATCAAAACTTATATCCCATTCACCTTTTGTAAAAAATGATGGTTCCAAATGTATTGTACAACTTTTTTTTCTCAGTTTCTTTATTTTCTACTCATATTTATGTTTTTTATTCTAGATTCCTATTTATCTCTTTCCCTAATTTGTAGTAGCATAAGGTGCCATGAGATTTCTCATTTCTTCCTTGACCCTGCTTTTCAAATCTCTATTTTTTTTTCCTTCGGAATAAGTAAGTAAACAACAACAAACAAAAGAAAATGTGTTAGTCCAAATTAGAAAGCACAAAACAACAAAATAAAATTAAAAAAAATAGCTAATCGATTTGTAAAAACTCAAGGCTATTTAAATCTTGTTTTGGTTGCTACTGCTTTTCTCATTATGCCAACTTCATTTTGTAGTGGATGATATTTTTTGGTAATGGAGAAACCCTTGACTTGTGTTCTTCCGTTCATTTCACATCTCTCTAAATTTAGGATTTTATTTTTTATAAATTAAAGATTTTTATTGTCTGATATTATAGTTTCTTTTTTTAAAAAAAGTAAATCATTCAAAAATTTAAATAATTCATTGATCACAAATATTGTATAAAAATGATTTTGATAAACAATGTTAGAGTAAAACAAAGACTCTACCTATAGAGATTTCATAAAAGAGTAGTTTTTTTTTTTCAAGTTTTGAATTCTTTACAAAGTTATAATTAATTAAATAAACTTTTATTTATTTTCCTTTTTTTTTTTTGTGTATGACTTGGATTCCATCTATACATGGTACCTTATTTTGGGAATTAAGACTAAAACTATTCTAATTTAGTAAATAAGATTAAAAACCACCTTGGTAGGGGAAAAAACTCTATTTACTCTTTTATGTTTTGAAAATTGAAATTTGTAATTAAATTATCATATATTTTTCATTAATGTTACCAACAATAAAGGATATTCAAACTTGGAATTGGACCATGACAATAAAACAAATTTAAATGAAACCTCATTTTTAGTAAAATAGTAATAATATGATTTCAAAAATTTTGCTAGTCAATTTTATAAAAAAAAAAAATTGATTGATTTTGTGCCTATTAAGTGTTTTAAAACTAATAATTAAATTCGTATTAATTAATAAACAAATAACGTCAAGTTAAGTAATATATGTGTCAAAAAATAAATCATCCATATTATATTGTTTTTATAAAAAAATTTGACTATTATATATTTATATAATATATAAGATTAATCGATTTTTATTCTGGTTTTAGATCTTATTCTAGTTTGTGGCAAGGCTAGTTAGTTTTGAGAGCCTTAAAACAATCTTAATATGCTTATATATCTCTCTATGTTTATTTTTTATTCTTGTTATAGTAAATTTTTGCCTAATGGGAGGGATGATTAAACAATAAATAATAACATTTCCCTGATAAGGAGAAGTTTCTTGTGATTAGGGAATCAAATAGTGGTTTAATAGTGGAATAGTAGCCGCAAAATTATGATAACACCACCACCATTGTCGCTATTGGAGGAAATATAGTTGAGAAATTCATTCACAGTCAAAACGATACATAACGATCATAAAAAAAAATGGTGTAATGAAAAATAATGGTAATAACGGACCGTTATTACCGCTATTCTCATTTTCCTACTCAACTCATGAATCACCAGTTCATGTTATAAGAAAAAAAAAATTTCAACACTGCCAGAATAAAACAAGTTTGCAAAAGTAAAAGTAAAAGCAAAAAAAAAACTCTAAACCTTAGGTCCTCAGTATCAAAATCAATCTAAAAACAAGATAGAAAATAGACATTATTTATCAACCATTCAATCGACACTTCGGTAGCAACCCTAGCTTAATCTATAAATTACTCAAATTCAAATCAACCTCAAGTTCTCAATCAACAATGTAGACACCCTATTTAGTCGGGACCCAAACCCATTGGGCCTGATCCAATAGGATTTGGGTCTAAGCTCATTGGACTCGGTTTAAGATCCAATTAGCTGGCTCCAATAGGTTTTTATTTTTATTTTCATTATTTAATATATATTTTATTTTTTTATCTATTAATATTTTTATTATTTATCTGCTTTTATTTTTTTATTATTATTCATCTAATTATTTTTCTGTTATCTATTAATATATTTATCTTTTTATTTTGATTAATTTTCAATTAAGATTAAGATAAAAAATTGGAATGAATTTGGCTGTGATTTGAGAATTGGTAGAGTTAGGATTGGATTTAAAGATTGAATCCAAATCGCATAAAGAATTGGGATTGATCAAAAATTCTTCTGATCCATCCCTATAAATAGGTGCTGAAAGAACAGAAGAAAACACACAGAAAAACGTAGACACAGAGAAGAAACAGAAGCTAAAAAAAGGTTTTGGTGTGTTAGAATCCCCGAGTCGAATCTTCAAGCTATTTTTCTTCCTCAAGCCAGCCGAGCCGTTCTCAGGTTTTTTTTTTTGTTATTTATTATTATTATTATTATTATTATTATTATTAGATTAGATTTGTTTAATATTCTTTTATTTTTATTTTTATCTTTATTTTATTTTTATTTTTATTTTACTTTTCTTTATTTTTTATTTTCACTTTTTATTTTATTTTCTTTAAATAAAATCCAAAAAAAAAATTATTTTTGGGGAAAAGTTGAAAGTATCAATTTTCCTTGAAAATAAGCTTTCCAAAAAATATTTTTAGGGAAAAGTTAAAAGTATCAACTTTTCTTAAAAATAAATTTTAAAAAAAAAGGTTTTGAGGAAAAGTTGAAAGTATCAATTTTCCTTCAAAATAAGTTTTCAAAAAAGGGTTTTTGAGGAAAAGTTGAAAGTATAAATTTTCCTTGAAATTAAAGTTTTCAAAAAATATTTTTGGGGAAAAGTTGAAAGTATCAATTTTCCTCGAAATTAAAGTTTCCAAAAATATTTTGGGAAAAAGTTGAAAGTATCAATTTTTCCTGCATAAAAGCAGTCATTTTTTTCTTTTTTTTATTTTTTTTAAAAATAATCTGATGACGGAGCTTCTACAAGTGAAACAGTAGAGGTGAGGAAATTTTTTCAATTTTTTGCTAAAAGTATTAGAGTCAATTGAGAATAATTTCCAATAACTAATTACTTGGTAAATTTTTAAGGCTTATTGGATAATACAAAATTAAGCTGGTACCATCTTTTGATGGGCGTTGTGAGGGTGTTATAACCTTCCTCACACGTAATCGAACTCTCGAACCCTGTTCTGGTTAGTAGATCCGAACCTATTCTTTTAGGGACCCTTAAACTTAGGTATTCCCTGAAAGGATAGATTCCTTAAGTGGCCAATCGCACCTAGATAAAAAAGATTGGTGGCGACTCCTTAAGTCAATGTCTAGCGATAGATCCCCAGATCTAGACATTATGACAGCTTGGTGACTCCACTGGAGACTCTGAGAGTCAGGTCAGCAAATAAATTTATGTTATCCAAAAGCCTAATAAAATTGAACCTTTTTGTATATATTTTATTTATTCATTCATGTTTATTTACTTTATTAATTATGTCATTCATATGCATATGCATAACATGAGCTCTATACCCGAGCTCCATCCCTCTAGGAGGGAGTAAAGTACCTATTGCTTTCGTGAGGTTTAATGCCTCCATAGTGGCTAACGAAATACTCCCATTTAAATTGAACATTTTTCGCTTGTAGCCTGTAATGGGTGAGGATTAAAGTGCCTTACTAGTCTGTGATGGACAATGATGTAAGGAGCAATTTGAAAACCTTTAGACTTTAACCTTGAACTACATATAGTGAACCTTAGAAGTGCCTAAACCTAAGATAGAGCCCTTTCTACCTAATGATAGGTATACCCTGAAACTAGAACACAAGAAGAATGTTTATCTAATCATTTTGATTATCTGATTTTGTGCATCATTTTCATTATCATATTTAACATTATGCATCGGTATCACTTTCATTTCATCTATGAAACTAACCATGTTATTTGTTTGATTTTATCCATCCGCATGATCATGTTTTAACATTATCATTTGCATCTATTTCATATTAGATTTCATCCATGAAAATGTACATTTCATTCATCAATGTATCATACATGAAGCATAGCATAGCATTTCTAATCATAATTGTGGTGCTAAAGGTTCAAAGATAGCCCCACCAAGTAACCTCACCCATCGATATAACACAAGAGCCAGAGTCAGACAAATGGAGCAGAAAAACTCTCACAGATTTGAAAAATTGGAAAAAGCTCAGGAAAAGATTGAGAATGAGTTAAATAATATTTTGGATGCTCTCAACAAATTAAATAAAGGGAAATGAGTAGAAGATGACACAAACCAACAAGGTCTTACATCACAAAAAGTGACTGGCCCCCTATATCCTTCAAGTTTTAGCCCACCTCAAGACTAGTCTGCTCAAGATGTTCCACCGTAACACTTCACATGTCCAACATATCTTGGAATATCGTCAGCTTCTAACCCAGGGCATTATAATAGCTATGTAAATTTTGTCTTTACTGAAAAAGTAGTAGAACTAATTCCTGATCTAAATGATTTGAAAGAGAAAGAGAAAAAAAAAATAAGAGTGGAAACTCAAGAAAGCTCCAAGATTAGTATGCTAGAACAAAGGCTACGGGCTATGGAAGGATTTGGTTTCTATGGTTCAGTTGATGCTACTGGGCTTTGCTTAGTCCCTGATGTGATCATTTCTCATAAGTTTAAAGTACCAGAATTTGAAAAATATGATAGTACGAAATGTCCCAAAACCCACATCACTATGTAATGCCTGAAAATGACAGCTCATGCTCACGATGAAAAACTCTTAATGTATGTCTTTCAGGATAACCTTACAGGCTTAGCGACCAGGTGGTATGTTCTGGACAGAACTCACATTTGTTCTTGAAGCAATATGGCTTATACTTTCATTAGTCAATACCGATATATAATAAACTTGACCCTTGATCGTCTTTTTTTACAGAATATGAAGAAGAAAGCAATTGAATCATTCAAAGAATATGCCCAGAGGTGAAAAAATATGGCTACTCAGGTGCAACCTTCTTTGATTGAAAAGAAGATCACTGTATTGTTTATCAGTATTTTAAAATTCTTCTATTATAAAGAGATGATAGGGAATGCCACAAAGAATTTTACTGACATGATAATTTCAGGCGAAATCATTGAGAATGTTATTAAAAATGACAAGCTGAAAGGAGGAGAAACCAAGAAGGCACCCAGGAAGAAAGAGACTGAAGCTCAAACTGTAGGCTTTGATAGATAGTTCAAGGGATATCAACCATATTCACCATCAGATTACTCTCCATACTATCCTACTGTGAACAATACTTCATCTTATCCATACCAACCAGCCCCACAACCACCTAATTCATCCATATACCAGCCTATTTTTATCTCTCAAGCTCTCATATACAACTTTAACAGTCAAACTCCTACAAGACCCTAAATTCATCATGTTAGCTTGACAAGTGGTTCACGAGAGTAATAAACTATTTAAAAAAAGCTCATATTTGATCCAATCCCCATAACTTATACGGAGTTATACTGAGAGCTTTATAATAGCCATATGATTACCCTCAAGTCATGTGGATCCGCTCAAACTGCCTTATCCTAAGTAGTATGATCCTACAGCTCACTGTGATTATCACTATAGAATTACTGACCATTTCACTGAAAATTGCACCACTCTAAAGTATGAGGTGCAATGATTAATCAATGATGGAATGGTAAGTTTTGATTAAGAAAGAGCAATAGGGGAACACGAGTACAAAGATTAGGAAAAGATCATAGAAAAAAAGAAAAAGCTTCTTAAACACTGGTTTGAGGATGAGAGTGAAACCAAAAAAATAAAAAGAGGGTAAATTGGTTTAATATGGTGTTCTAAATTTTGAGTCGAATGTTACTCATCGACAGTGAGTAGAGAGAGCTTGTTCTCAAGAAGCGATTTTTAATTATCTATCCTATAAGTGAACAAAATACGATCATATTCCAATAACTACAGCTGAAGATGTGGAGCTTACGGTGGCTGTTACTCAGAAAGCTTTTTTTAAAAACAAAGACAAAGATTGGGCTTCAGCTTCTGGCACTATTCGTGCCAAGTATTTACGGGCCATCATTTCCAAGATAACAGAGAGAAAATCTGAATTAGCAAAGCTTGAGCAATTGATTATGGGAAACCACTTGATGAAGCAACTTGGGACATCGATGATGTTGCTAGATGTTTTGAGTCTTATACGTACCTTGCTTAAAGTTTAGAGGCGAAGCAAAAGATTATGTTGCAATACTGAAACCTTTCGAGTTGGTATCTATTACCTGTTTGGAGCTGGTTGACGTGTGTAGAAAGTTGGTTTTTTTTCAGGAACATTCTTACTGGATCGAGCTCGAAAGTTACGATTTCTTTGGCATCCATCTCAATGTTGACAAGATTGCCTTTACCAGAAGCACTACAATAGGGAGTATGATAATGGAAGCATCCGCTCAAATGGTCAAGCATGTATCTTTAGAACTCGGCAGGAAAAGGCCAATCATTTTTTTTTAGGATCAAGAATATGAAGAGTCGTAATGAATCAATGAGACGAGATAAAAATCTTTCACCTGATTGCATATGGGCATGCTTTTAAAGAGGATGTTAAAACTGGTTGAATGCTACTTGTCATTCTAAGAGTTCTTTTAAAGTAATGTTAAGATTTCTTTTTTGTAATATGATTTCACTTGTTATCATCTTAATAAGGGTAAGTTAATGCATTTCATTACATTTTCTCTTTCACTCGACCATTATTCCATGCCCTGTTACCTTTCATAACGTTACATTCCCATTCTGAAGTTTAAGATGATGAATATTTAGACAATAATAACAATAATTTTGAGATTTAATTTTGAGAACTCATCCACATTAATATGAGGAGATGATTTGAGTAAAAAGTAAGCTGTTACCGGAGGTGAAATAGATATGTTTTGAAGATGTGTAATATTTTATACAAGTTCATGAGCTTTGTTTAATAAATGATGTTCAAGAAAAACATTCACAATTGAGATGAAAAATGGCCATCTTTCTTTTACCATTCGAAAAACCATTTATTGCTATCTTTTTTAGCCTACTATGATTTTTTTTTTGAAGAACCCTAACCAAGAATCACCCTCTACACTGGAGGGTAATTTTTGAAAAAAAAAATCATAAAAGGTCTCAAAGATGGAAAAGGAAATAAAAGTAAAAAAAAAAAAACAATGTCACACATGATTTGGTGTAAAATAATGAGAATCTTTTGTGTGAGGAAAGAAAAAAGTAATGAAATGATGTGGGGTAAAATGCCAAGTTGCATCAAATGATCCTTGGTTTTGAATCTTTTTAATACATGTTTTGAGCCTATTATATCCATTTCTTTTATGACCCCTCACCTTGACCTACATTACAACCTTGAAAAGTTCATTTGGATCAAGTGTGAATGCTCAAATTGAATGATCATATATTAGGCAAAGACATACTTATAGTGAAACAATGGAATCATGCTACATTGCTCTAAAGTTTGATATACGAAAGATATCAACAATGGATGAAAAATGAGAAAAAAAAAGATGATAAAAATAAATAAAAAAAGAAAAAAAAAAGGAAAAAATGAGAAAATGAAAAAAAGATATTCAAATTGAAAACTTGAAAATGGTGATTTTGGTAGAAAAAGATCCAGGTCAAATGGTTCACATGGAGAGAAGATCAAAGACATCTGAAGATCCTTCAAAGACTGGGGCAAAGTTCACCAAGCTCAAGATGACTTCAATAGTAAATGGAATGAGTTTTTGAAAAAGAATCCTAGATTAATGTTGAGAATTGTCTAAATATTCATCATTTGGACATACCATTCATCCCAATGACATGTATCCAATTTATTTCCTTTCCCATTTGTTTTGTACCAAAATAGATTTTCATTGATTATCTTTACCATAATTCACCTTGTGTTCTCTTATTGTTACACCCCTAGAATGAATTAAGAAAATGCTTGATTGCATTGTATTTGTCAAGAATTGAAATGATAATGAATGAATGAATATGTGCTTAAAAGAGTCTTCATTGATTATCTTTACCATAATTCACCTTGTGTTCTCTTATTGTTACACCTCTAGAATGAATTAAGAAAATGCTTGATTGCATTGTATTTGTCAAGAATTGAAATGATAATGAATGAATGAATATGTGCTTAAAAGAGTCTTGCATTCATTTGAAAAGAAATCTAAGATGATGGTGGTAACAAAATGAAGAAATGGTAGAAACCTAAAAGAAATTATTTGAAAGGACATATGATGTGACCAAATGAAGAATATGATGATGGATTGGACAATAAAATGAAGATGGGGCAAATCTTGAAAAGTGGTATAACCAAGTGATGAGTACAAGGATGAATTGGTTGATATAACTTGCAAGTTATGATTGAATTATGAAAATAATCAGTGAACAAAGTTTGTTTTGAAATGGTTAATGCTGAGACACCTATGAGTAATGACCCAGAAATGGTGGATGAAACTTGTTCTGAAATTTATTAGTGCTGAGAGTCCATGAATGGTGGTCAAGTGATGATCGATTGATGAAACTTGTTTCAAAGTATTGAGAAACTAAACAAGGAAGACATGCGAAATGGTGGAGTTTTAAGAGCCATATTACTACAATTATTTAGAGTTTTGTTACATAGACATCTGCATTACATGCATCATGGTGGCATTGTCATTTGAATAATACATGCACATAATTAGATGAATTAACTTTGTTTGGACATGCATGGCACTATGAGAATATAGGTTGCTGCATTTGCATATTTGGTCATAACATTCATTCATGCAAATTTTTGAGTCACTTGAAAAAATTGTGAATATTTTGATGAAAATTTTTAAGAACTCAAATGAGAATCTTTGAGTTTCAAAATGAGAATCTTTGAGGAGTAAAACCTTAAAGTTTGTTGAATGTGAATCTTCGAACTAGAATGAAAAGGTTTGAATTTTTGGATGTGAATCCTAAGCTTGCCAAATGTGAACCTTTAAAAAGCCTTGAACTTTTGGATGTGAGCCTCCAAAATTCAAATGAGGATCTTTGATGCGAGTCTTACAAGATGCAAATGCAAATCTTGAGATCTTGTAAAATTGAATGAAACTGAAATCTTGAGAATCAAATTTCAGTAAATTCTTATGAAGTTGAAAGGTTCTTGCGAATCTGAACCTATGAATGTTGAACTCAAATTGTGAATCTTTGAGTTCCCATTACAAAATTTCTTCAAGCATGATCTATAACTCTTTTGGACATGATTGTTAAGGAGCAATTTACTTTTTAAAGTTGTGGTGCCTCTATTTAGAGGAGTAATTTACTTTCCAAAAGTTGAGGTGCCTCTATTTAGAGGAGCAATTTACTTTTAAATAAGCAATTTACTTTCCAAAAGTTGAGGTGCCTCTATTTAGAGGAGCAATTTACTTTTCAAAGTTGTGATGTCTCTATTTAGAGGAGCAATTTACTTTTAAAAGTTATGATGCCTCTGATTAGAGTAGCCATTTACTCTTCCAAAGTTGTGATGCCTCTGATTAGAGGAGCCATTTATTTTCAAAGTTGTTGATACCTCTGATTAGAGAAGCCATTTATTTTTTCAAAATCATTGAGCCTCTGATTAAAGGAGCCTTGTTTATTTTTCAAAAGTCGTTGAACCTCTGATTAGAGAAGCTTTGTTTATGTTTCTCAAAGTCGTTAAGCCTCTGCTTAGAGGAGCTTTTATCAAAATTTTAACAAAAAAAAAAAACAAAACAAAAAAAAGAAAAAAAAACAAAAACAAAAAAGTGTCAAGTTGAGTCTTGAATGGGTGTCTACGTCTTTACACAATTTTTGCTTCACAGAAAATGTGCAAAGAGGGGCAGCTGTAGACATCCTATTTAGTCGAGACCCAAATCCATTGGGCCTGGTCCAATAAGATTTGGGTCTAAGCCCATTGGACTCGGTTGAGGATCCAATTAGCTGGCCCCAATAGGTTTTTATTTTTATTTTCATTATTTAATATATATATATTTTATTTTTTTTATCTATTAATATTTTTATTATTTATCTGCTTTTATTTATTATTATTATTTATCTATTTTTTTATTTATCTAATTATTTTTTTTGTTATCTATTAATATATTTATCTTTTTATTTTGATTAATTTTCAATTAAGATTAGGACAAAAAATTGGAATGAATTTGGCTGTGATTTGGAAATTGGCAGAGTTGGGATTAGATTCAAAGATTGAATCCAAATCCCAGAACGAGTTGGGATTGATCAGAAACTCTTTTGATCCATCCCTATAAATAGGTGCTGAAAGAATAGAAGAAAACACACAGAAAAACGTAAACACAGAGAAGAAACAGAAGCTAAAAAAGGATTTTGGTGTGTTAGAATCCCGAATCGAATCTTCGAGCTGTTTTTCTTCATCAAACTGAGTCGAGCCGAGTCGTTAAGCCGAGCTGTTCCCAGTTTTTTTTTTCGTTATTTATTTATTTATTTATTATTATTATTATTAGATTTGTTTAATATTTTTTTTATTTTTATTTTTATCTTTATTTTATTTTTATTTTTATTTTACTTTATTCTATTTTTTATTTTATTTTTTATTTTATTTTTTATTTTATTTTCTTTAAATAAAATCCAAAAAAAAATATTTTTGGGGAAAAGTTGAAAGTATCAATTTTTCTTAAAAATAAATTTTCAAAAAAGGGGTTTTGAGGAAAAGTTGAAAGTATCAATTTTTTTTCAAAATAAGTTTTCGAAAAAGGGTTTTTGAGAAAAAGTTGAAAGTATCAATTTTCCTTGAAAATAAACTTTCTAAAAAATATTTTTGAGAAAAAGTTGAAAGTATCAATTTTCCTTAAAAATAAATTTTCAGAAAAAGTTTTTTTTGAGGAAAAGTTGAAAGTATAAATTTTTCTCGAAATTAAAGTTTTCAAAAAATATTTTTGGGAAAAAGTTGAAAGTATCAATTTTTCTTAAAAATAAATTTTCAAAAAAAGTTTTTTTGAGGAAAAGTTGAAAATATAAATTTTCCTTAAAAATAAATTTTCAAAAAAGATTTTTGAGAAAAAGTTGAAAGTATCCATTTTCCTCAAAATTAAAATTTCTAAAAAATATTTTGAGAAAAAATTGAAAGTATCAATTTTTCCTGCACAAAAGCAGTCATTTTTTTCCTTCCTTTTTATTTTCTTTTTAAATAATCCGATGACGGAGCCTTTGTAAGTGAAACAGTAGTTTCTTGCATACTCTTGAGGTGAAGGAATTTTTTCAATTTTCTGCTAAAAGTATTAGAGTCAATTGAGAATAATTTCTAATAACTAATTACTTGGTAAATTTTTAAGGCTTATTGGATAACACAAAATTAAGCTGGTACCATCTTTTGATGGGCATTGTGAGGGTGCTATAACTTTACTCACACGTAATCCAACTCTCGAACCCTGTTCTGGTTGGTAGAACTTAACCTATTCTTTTAGGGACCCTTAAACTTAGGTGTTCCCTGAAAGGATAGATTCCTTAGGTGGCCAATCGCACCTAGATAAAAAAGATTGATGGCGACTCCTTAAGTCAATGTCTAGCGATAGATCCTCAGATCTAGACGTTATGACAAACAATCAAGATCAAATAAGGTAAAAAGAGAAAGTTAATTTTTTTTTTTTTTTTTGCAAATTTTTTGTAAAATGATGTCTGTCTTTGTGAGAGTTTGAAAGAGATGAACGAGGTACTTTGTAGGCACTAGGCAAGTGATAGTGATGAGGGGATGCGAGAGAAAGTGAAAGATGGAAAAAAAAAGAGAGAGAAGAAGAAGATTCTCGAGGGCCAAACTTAAGAAGCATGAAGAAGAAAAACATAAAAGATTAAGATGGGTGTTTGGGTTCGTTGGGATTAGGCAAAATTAGGGGATATTTAGGGCAGGTGGGTGGGAGTAGGACGGATGGAGGGGGATTGGGTGGGTTGAGATGGAGTGAGGGGTAGGGGTGGATGAATTTTTTTATTTAATTTTGTAATTAATTTTTAAAAATTTTTTAGATAAAATTTAATTAGAGGTATTGAGAATTTATAATTAAAAAAATTAAGGGATTAATAATT
The DNA here is from genome assembly GCF_047325235.1 of Durio zibethinus. Lineage (NCBI taxonomy): Eukaryota > Viridiplantae > Streptophyta > Magnoliopsida > Malvales > Malvaceae > Durio > Durio zibethinus. Next base: position 8,207,638 of record NC_143162.1, on the reverse strand, counting down.
TAATATAATCTATATAGAGATTTTGGATGAAAATTTTTGATAAATTTTTTTGTATAAGTTAGATAAAAAATAATTAAAATTAAATATTATATTTTAATTTTGTTATATATTAATTTATGATTTTGTATTTGAAATTTTATATTTTTTTGTTGTTTTGGTATTTATATTGTTGTCAATTTTTTTTATATTAGATTAATTTTTATTATTTTTATGTAATTATTGAAGATTCTATTTATTATATAATTATTGAAAGTAATTTGTGATAAAAAAATTTATATCAATTAATGTATCAAAAAAATTAAGTTACTTAATAAATTTAGCATTTTATGATATATTACTCTTATTAAGATTAAAAACTAAAAATTAAAATATATAAGTTTGAAAATTTTATTAAAATATAAGTTTGAAAATTTTAAAATTTTAAAATTTTTTTAGATAAAATCTAATTAGAGGGATTGAAGATTTATAATTAAAAAAAATTAAGGGATTAATAATTTAATATTATATATATAGAGATTTTAGATGAAAAATTTTGATAAATTTTTTTTATAAGTTAGATGAAAATTAATTAAAATTAAATATTATATTTTGATTGTGTTATATATTAATTTATAATTTTGTATCTGAAATTTAATAAATTTTTTGTTGTTTTGGTATTTATATTGTTGTTAATTCTTTTGATATTAGATTCATTCTTATTATTTTTAAGTAATTATTGAAGATTGTATTTATTATATTATTATTGAAAGTTACTTGTGATAAAAAAATTTATATCAATTAGGGTATAAAAAAGATTAAGTTACTTAATAAATTTAGCGTTTTATGATCTATTATTCTTAAGATTAAAAACTAAAAATTAAAAAATTTAGAATAATTCAATTTTTAATGATGCAATAAGTAATATTAATATTTTTAAATACAAGTTTATTTTGTTTTATACAAAATAGCAAGTATTTCACCATGTAAAAGTTCCTAAGTAAAGAAGTAGAGGGTGTGCCAAATGATGATATAGGTTGGTATTTTAGAACACCTGTGCCAAATACAAAAGGAAATATTTCATGTAAACTTTGTGGTAAAGTTGTAAAAGGAGAAATAACACATTTCAAGGAACACATTGCTCATAAAACTGACAATATTACACCATGCCCTAACGTTATTGGTGTGTTATGTTTTTATAATTCCTTTGAAATATTATTGTTAATTTCTCAATAAAAATTATAAAATTACAAAAGCATGTGCAACTAATTTTTTCCTTTTTTTTAACTATATTATTAATAGGTATAGTAAGAGAAAGTATGATGAAACTCCTTCAAGAAAGCAAATCAAAATAAGTTGACAATAAAAGGAGAGAAAATGAATTTTTATCAAAGTTCAAAGGGGAAGATGATTATGAAAGATTTATTGATGAAGACATTGCTACCAGATAAGCCATGCGAGATAGTATCCACTCACAACATGAGTAGCATAGAAGATAAGAATTCAGACAAAAAACTAGTGGTTGGATTAACATATATGAAGAGAGACAAAGCTCTCATGGCTTAATTGCTAAATATTTTGAAGAAAGAATAAGGAAATCAACTCCAAATAAGTCTGAATTTTCATTAAGGGAAGCTATACCTGAATTGGTTAGAAGTAAGAGTTCAAGGCAACCAAAAGTAAGTGATTCATTTTTAAAGACATTAAGAAGAAAGATAGGTGAATCAGTATCAAAATTTTTGATATATGATCGACTTATTTTTTAATTAGCAAATTCTCCATGATTGCATAATTTGATTTCTATGGCAGTAGAAGTTAGTCGACATGTAAAACTTTCAACACTTTATAAGGTCTAAGATATGCATTTAGAGTTTGAGAATCAACAAGTTCATGAATGTGTTAATAGATTAAAAGCTCATTGGAATGAATTGGATGTCACTATGATGTATGATGGTTGGATCAACAGTTTAAATGAAATACATATCATTAATTTCCTTGTTTACTGTAGTAAAGAAACCATTTTTTGGAAATTTGTAGATGTCTCAAGTATTCATAGTAAAGATACAAACTTTTACTATAGATTATTGGATGAAACTTTAGAAGAAATTAGGAAAAAATACATTATTCAAATAGTCACTAATTATAAGGTAGCACTTAAGGCTACAAGAAAAAGACTAATGAAGAAGAGAAAACATTTGTATTAGACAACATGTTTAGCTCATTATTTGGACTTGTGTCTTGAAGATATTGGCAAGAAAACAAAATGTGGCAAAGGTTTTGAATGATGCAAAAAAAGTGACTTGTTTTATATACAATTACATTTAGATTGTTAATTTGATGAAGAAATATACACAAGGGAAGTAAATACTTGATCTTGCTCTTACCCAATTTGCCATTCATTTCATATAGTTAGAAGAAATAACAAGGCAAAAGCAAGGTTTGAGAGAGATGTTCAATTCAAAGGTTAGTATTTAGTAATTAGTATAACTATTTAAATTTAGCATCTTTTTATGATATCACTGTTTAAAATATATTACTCTAAAAATTTATTGATGAATATATAAGAATTTAAAGAATAAAAATAGGGACAACAAAAATCATGACCTACTAATGAAGTCAAAAAAATCATTTTGAAAAAAGATTTTTGAAAAAAAGCAAGTGATATAATAAAAGTTTATGAGCCTTTGGTAAAAGCATTGTGCCTTGTGGATGGTGATGAAAAACCAACAATAGGCTTTATTTATGAGGCTGTGGATAGAGCTAAACAAATAATTCAATAAAATTATTGTTATTCTACTGAATATGAAAAGATTATTGATAATATATGGAGTTTTATGCACTTTGATTTGCATTTAGTTGGTAAGTAAACCAAGAATATAGATGGTATTTAAAAAATATGTTTATTTTTTATACTTAAATTGCTTATATATTTATTTTTTATTACTTTAATATAATATTGTTATGAATTATGTTTAGGTTACTATCTAAATCCATAATTTTAATTTGGAGTGAAACATTCTACAAATGTATTTAAAGAAACATTAAAAGGTATAAAAGCAGTTATTGAAAGATTAGAACCTTTGATATATACTCAAATCAGCATGGTTAATCAGGTTAGTATTTAATACTATTTTATAATTTTAACATTTATTTTATGTATTAAAAATTGAATTATTTTTTATTTACTCATTTATTATTGTATTTTGAATTGATGTAGTTGTTATTATTTTGAGACAAGTATGAAATATTTGGTACTCCACAGACGTAAAGAGCTTGAAAGCAAATGAATTCAAGTAAATAATAAATTAATAATAATTTATTTATATTATTTAAGTGTATAATACATTCAAATTTAATTTAAATAATTTTATACAAGCTGAGTGGTGAAAAATATATGGCATTTGTATTCCTGAATTACAAAAACTAACAATCAAAATGCTTAGTCAAACAACATCTATATCAAATTGTGAACATAATTGGAGTACATTTAGCTATATTCACACCAAAGTAAGAACCAGATTAAAGTTTAAAAGATTTCAAAAGCTTGTATATACCTATTATAACATGAGGCTAAGGATGAGACATCATAAAAGAATAAGCATTAATGAGATAAATAATATTTTTAATCCTATTAGCCTTGACTATATTTTTTAAGATGTTGATCCACTAATAGAATGGCTGCAAGAGAAAAAAAAACCTCTATTAGATGATCAAAACTCTAATTGATTGCCCGCAGATAATTCTGATAAAGAAATGAATGTTGAATAATCATGCCAATCTCAAGAAAGGAATGTGTCTCATTTAAGTTCAAGTCTAATACCAAGTCAAAGTGATGATGGTGAGGGTTTAAGTCTAGATAATGATGATGATGATGGTGATGGTGATGGTGCAAATTTTGGTGATAATATGAATTCAAATCGATTTTATAGCCCACTTAGAGGAGAATTTAGGCTTACTGCTATTGGTGAACTTTTCATTAATATGACAGAATATGGAGTAAATCCATCTGCTGAATCTAGTGTGGGTCAAAGTGCACGTACAGCTCGATCAAAGGGAAAAACGAAGAAGCACCACTATGGTATTTCTAGAGATTTTTCATCTTCAGGTGAGAGACCAAATTCTAGTAACTTTGAGTATAGTGAATTATCTACTAGTACTCAAGAAAATTACTATCCACTGGAACAGCCTAATTTTCAACCTTCTCATGGTTATCCACCTCTATATGGTTATTATCCACTTCAAATGTATCATCCACCTCAAATATATCCTCCACCTCCTCAAATGTATCATTTACCACAAATGTATCCCCTACCACAAATGTATCATCCTAAAGTGTATCCTCCATATTAAATGTAATATAAAACAAAGGCCACATGGATGGGGATAAAGTCAACTTGACTCTCAAAGTGAAGATAGAGAATTTGATACTTCTCGTCAATCTACTATGTGGTAAAATTTGAAATATATATCAATAATTGTAGTTGATGGAATTTGAAATTATTATATTTTTAAGTTTATAATTTTATTAAATATAGATGCTTGGTATTTAACATACTATGTTTTGTTAATATTTGATTTGTCTAGAATTAATATTGAATATGAACTTGGCCAAGAAAAATTTTGTGGATAAACCAAATATGAATGTTTTATTATAATCTAAATAAAATTATGAATAATTTTTTTAAAAAATAAAAAACATCGAGTGTCATAAATTGTTTTTAAAATCATTAAATAAGAATTTTTATAATTATAATTATTATATTTTATAATAAATTGTACCCAAAAAAAATTCACGATCGTGATGACCGCAATGATCTCCATTATATCCGAAAACACGATAAACGTGACGTGACCGAAAACGTGACCGTGACCACTATTTAAATCTCTGCTTGTGATAGTACTTAAACGAGCCCAAAGGACTCATTGGCCGACTAGCAAGTGTTAAAGGCATGGCCTATCCTAGAATGAAGTCTCTAGTGGGGAAAAAGCTTTCTCTTCTATTTGTAAATCATACTGAACTAGAATCCTTTGGTTATAATGTATTTAGATGACTGCGGAAAGTTTAAAGAGAACAAGGAAATAAGAAGGCGGTATCTACGTGAATTGGTTGTGTTTAGTGCTTGAATGACATTGATGCCAAAGAGTATAATGGCAACTGCCTTGATGTTTATTTCTATTAGATTCAAGCAGGTAATCAGAGCTAATTATCTTTCCTTCTTTTGCAAGCAAATCAGAGTGAAAGGCTTAAACCTGGGGATGGTGCCGATAGAAAGCGGAAGACATCTAGTTCACAAAGAATGAGTGCCGATGGCTAGTGACAGAAACATGTTGAGGTATCCCTTTCAGGTTTCAATGATTCAAAACCCTTCACTCCCCAGGTTCTAGAAAGAAAGGAAAAGAAAAAAAAAAAAACTGCTTTTAATCTTTCCTGGTTTCAAATCCCGAAAGAGACACATACTAGGGGCTACTTGAAAGAGATAAACATGTGGTATTTTATTTGCAAAGCTGCTTTCTGATCGAAACCAAATATGAAATATCAGCATGTGGTACCCAACTCTCGGTACCATCAGTCCATTTTTGTCCCAAGTCTGTTGGTTTATGAATTGAAAGATTCAACTTTATGCACGGAATGGATTTTTTTTTTTCTTTTTCTTTTTTGTGCATTTTGTGTTGGCTTGTGTTTAACAGGGATGAATTGCAAATTTGTTTATGTTAAAGTCTTAGAGTATTCAAAATTCAGTTTAATCAAATTAATGGATCGAATCGATTTAATTCAGTTAATCGATTGATCATTAAATTAATTTTAGTCAATTATCAAAAATAACTTTAAAAAAAATTCTTTTTCTTTTTTATGGTAATTCGGTTCAAAAATCGAATTAATTGAATTAACCAAAATTTTAACTCAAATACAATAAAAATTTTATATATAATTAAAAATATATGAAATTGTCTATTTCATTTCAAGTTACTAAAGTTTTTAATTTAATATTATGATATTTTAATATTTTTATTGAATGATTTTATTTAATTTATTTTAAATATAAAAAATTTAAAATTTAATTTAATTTAATATATTTTATTATTTAATTAATAAAAAAATAAATCAAATTGATCAAATTAATTCTGATTTATTAATTTTCAAAACAAAGAAATTTGATTCAATTAAAAAAATAAAATAACATAATTCAATTAATTTAATTTTAGATAATTTAATTTAAAATTAATAGAAATGACTGAATGAGCACCCCTATTAAAAACGTAACCTAACCCTGGAAATTTCACTAGAAAAGGTAGAATCATATTTGGTAAACAAACGCAAGTAGCCCCCATAGACTTGATGGATTATGCACTCTTTTGAGTTTTAACCGAAACACCAAGGGACCTTTAAAAAAGAGATTAGAGATGCAATCAAAGCGTGATAAATGATAATCATCCTTTTCTTTGGATGCCATGGATACACCAAAATCAAAAAGTATTCATACAGTCAGACACACTTAAGATATGCTCTCAACTTTTCAAGATGATTGAGGTATAACTTTGGTATAATAAATATTACTGATTTTAAGAGTGAGTGTTTTCAGTGGATTAAAATTTGATAATTTTGTTAGAAATATTTGGAAAATAAAATTTTAAATACATATCTTTAAAAATACCGGCAAAAGAAAAAAAAAAAGAATCAGACAACAAAAATCTTGACAATACCTTGATTGATCGTTTTGTGCTTTTAAAGACGAGTAAGGATTCTTGGTCTATTGGTAATTGATGTTCAAGTTAGATGCATGTTTTCTTTTAACAGCTAGAAAAAGCTATTCTTGAAAAATGAAAAAGATAAAAGGGAATATCAGGGAAAACAAAGATGGCAGATTCAACGAAACGGGGCTTACCAGGCCCGCAGCCACATTCACACTTCACTTGTTCTTGATGGGAAATGGGAATTGCAGAAGTGGGATGGTTGATGATTACACCTTTGACGCTTGAAAGCGATCCAAAACGGTTTTACTTTTTTTTTTTTGGGGGGGGGGGGGTGGGGTCGTTATTTGCTGGTTTCCCAAAATATGGAGTCGGGATTTCTCCTTAGCTTATATATATATATATATATATATATATATATAAATAATGGAGATCGGAGTTCCCCAACATATTCCAAACGCCAAATACAGACATGGATTGTTGAAGCTAGCTTTAGCCTTCACTTCAACTACTTTATTGCTTGTAACTTTCACCATTTGGTAGAATAGTCGAAGGCTTATGATTATCAATTCAAAGTATTAATTATGATCCCAAAAGATAAAAGGAAAGAAAATAAAAGCAATGTGGTACTCAGCAATTTGCCTTGAATGGCAAAGGCAAATAAACAAGCCAAAGCAGTCAGTGGTCCATTTTCAACGGATTCTCAAATCGTTTTGCTCTCAAAGAAAGCTCAATTCCAGATTACAAGTCGTGTCCTCAAAGCAATTTCACATTCCTCACAATTATATAATTTGTAAAATAAATGAAAGCTTAAATATAAAAAAATTATCTTAATAAAAATTAAATAATCATTAATTTTTTTTTAATTTATTACAGCTAATTGGATTTTCAAGTCTCTATTCTCATTCAACCTTTAATTGATTAATGATCGTCACTAATTTTCATCTAATAAAAAATTTAATTAGACAAAAATATATATTTAAAATTCAATTAATTGTAATAAAATAATAAAAAATTTTATGAATATTTAATTTTAATTTAAAATTTTTTTATATTTATACCATAAATGAAATATAACGTAATGTAGTTCATAAAAAATGAATAATAATTATATTATATTTTGTAAAAAAAGTCGAAATCTTGAGATAATTATATTATTTCTATATTATTTTGTTGTATATTTGCAGAAATACAATTAAAAAGAAATGAAGAAAAACATTAAGGACAAACGCAAGCATCTGAATATAGGTGAACGGCCACTCTTTAGTCCTATCTTTATCATAATAATTTTCTTATTGCCTTTAAATTGAGAAGTTAGCCTTAGAGCAGCATTTTTTTCATTTGGAATTTTCTTTCTCATTTTTCTCTCTGGATTTCTTGTTCTTTATTTGTCTCAATTTCGTTTTATATAAACAAACAACTAAATGAACATCCTGAATTTCATATAGGAGCTTGCTTTCGTGTTGTTCATGCAAAGGCAGATAACATCCATCTTCAGGTGGTCCACCTCCGGTCAAACCACTTTCACACACTCGGATGCTTCTAACTTTAATCGGATGTTTCGCTTGTTTATTGGTCTCCATGCACAGAACCCTAATCTACTCCTCGACACATCACTTCTTCGTCCTCACCGTTTCCCTCGCCTGATGTGATCACTGATCAAAGCTAAGTCCCATCCATACGTACAATTGTTTCAATTGGATAATCAAGTTACTTAATTTCTTAACACCAAAGTTTACTTATAAGGATTAACGAATACTTTAATTGTATGTATTTATCTACCATCTCTTTATCATATCAAATTCAGGTAGTAATGTTCAATTCAATCTAATAAAAATTTAAATTTTTATTCCAATAGAAGAGAAATGAAAATTTACAGACAGGATCTAAAAATAAAAATTCTTTTAATCCTTTATAATTTAAAAAATCAAAATCAAGATTCAATGCTTTATCGGTCTTAAAATCACCCGATTGCATACTTAAATCCAATTCACCTCGAGTAATTGAAGTTACTCAAATTCACATTAATTGAGATTTAATGGGCTTAAAACCCAACTAATATTAGAAAGTAAATATATATATATAACTGATGAGTAACTAATAACTTATGATTATTGATGAGACTGATTAATGAAGACACGACAATAACTTAAGAAGCTGGCGTTGCGTGGCATTGAATAATCTCTTGCGGATTTCTACAACAAAACGGGCGCTTAGCGCACTGATTACTGTCTCGACCGTCCGATTATCTTAAAGATTCACACATCACTAAACTGATACCATCAAACGTACAGAATCTGTTTAAGACAAAGATCCCAATGTACCACTACCAAATCTTCCAACAACTTTGTTTCCCTGTCTTTCCGTCATTTTCTTTGTATTTTTTTTTTGGTTGCCTAATAATGTAAAAGAAAAGAAAAGAAATCTCGTCTCGGTTCCCTGTGCACTCACTGCACGTTTCTGTTCTTCTGTGCAGTGCGTGTCTGAGTCTCGACACAGAGCATGGGTCCTTTGTCTTTGAACCCCTCTTCGTCTCTTTAAACTTCTCTCTTTTTTTTCTCTATGCATTTTTCTTAAGTACCAAGCCATGGCTGATCTCTAAATCTTGCCGTGTTTTCACTTTTTGGTTTTTTGGGGTGTTCCAATTTTTTCCGTTTTATAAGTTTTCTTTGTTAGTGAAACGTTAATGGAGGCAAAGGGTCACCTAATCCAATAGTGACTTCTTAAAACCGACTGCAAAGCTTGAAACTTTGAGTCTATTGAGTATTGATCCTCAAAGCTTGAAACTTTGAGCCTGTTAACGCTCTTTACAGAGCCTTAACTCCAAGTTTTAGCTTCTGGGTCTTTCAAAATGTCATCATTAGAGATGTCTCATATCGATTTAGAGCAAGGAACTCACCGCCGGAACGTGAGTGACGTTAGCGTCGGCGAGGCTAGCATTTGCTTCTCGGACGCCGACGAGGGTTCTTGCTACTCTCAGTTTTATTCTACTACAGGTGGTTCTTACGATGAGTTCAGCTTTGCTTGCGCTTCTGATGGAGAGATTGGTGACGTGTTGGATTCCAGGAGGGTGTCTTCACCCTCGGATTGTTCAGTGGAGGTGGAGATTGAGAGGGGAGTTCCTGAAATTAAGGTGCATTTGGCCAAAGTTGAGAAAGATTGTAGAATTTGTCATTTGGGTTTGGAAAGTAACAATCATGAATCTGGTGTTCCTATTGTGTTGGGTTGTTCTTGTAAGGGTGATCTTGCTACTGCTCATAAACAGTGTGCTGAGGCATGGTTTAAGATCAGAGGAAATAAGTAAGTAAAAGAATTCTATCCCTTTTTTTAATTGTTCAACTTTTATGTTTACTTTTGGCTTCTAGGTAAAATTCTAGATGTCCACTTGGTAAGTTCTTAACATTATTAACTTTTTAGTGAAAACTATCATTTCGTGGATCATAATTGTGATTTGTATGTATTGTTCTTTTGATGATTTCCTAGACTTGGGTTTACTCTTTCTTCATAGTGTTTTACAATTTACCATTTGTGTATGTATGCTTGAGGGAGTGATTGCAATAACTACCCACTAAAGCGAACAAAAAGTTAAAAAAGTTGACCGTTTTAGGTTTTAGTTTTGTAATCCTATAAGGTGAAAAGATGCAAACGAAAAAGAGAAATTTTCTTAATGGAAAAGAAAGTGGAATGGATATTACATTTATAAAGGAGGATGATAGGAATTGAAATAAAGCCAAAGGCTAAAGCATTAAGAACTCCTCATGATATGTCTAACCACACCGACAATTCTTTGCTATTATGTGCTTTTTTCAGGTTTAGGAATCTCTCTATCTTTTTCCTTCTGGTTCTCTTTCCTTGTAGGAAAGTGGGGATTTGACTTTTATTGATGCGTTCTATAATCTTTGCTTGAAGATCGTTGCTTTCTGGTGCGCCACTTTGGAATTTTCTAATTTGCAGTTGTTAATTCTAGATTTCTTACTTGAGATGATTAGGAATTACTGATATTTTAGATACCAAACCATCGGTGCTAGAAGTTCCCTGATTCTAGATGTGATTCTGAACTTTTGGTAGATTTTGCTTTGGCATTTTCTGCACTTCATGCATACCTAGATTGGTGTCATGTTTTGGTGAAACAATTACTGATACCATAACTACCACAACCACAGTGGACCTAGTGGTGTTTGCAAGCTATTGTATCATCTAACATTCCAGTTAAGTGGTTGATTGGCCCCGTCATTGACCTGGATAATTTATCAGATAGGATTTGAAAACTGTCTAACAATTTATATGATCTTACTCCATATACAACACCATCATACTGATCTTCTAACTTATTTCTGACTTGAAAGCCAAATGGAAGGCCACCTTAATTAAATTTACTAGTTATGGCTAAAATTTTACAAGGCATTCATCTCATACCTTTCATGTTAAAAGTTCTATGCAAAGAGAAACTAACATTTGAAATTGGTGAAGAATGCCAGCTATGATATCTGAGTTAATGTGCAATTGTTGAAAATATGCATAAAATTGTTATCATTGCAGATAGGCATGCATGATTCATAATTAAAATACCTAATGTGCAATTTTTGAAACTATGCCAGCTATGATAGTTTACGCGATAAATTGATCCTTTTGTTCATGTGTAAATCTTTGAGATTACGTAAGTGATAGTTTTAACTTTCGACTGAAATGCAGGGTGTAATGATTGTATATTGCATCATTATATCTATAATGCTGCATGTTCCATTACTCACAACCATTATCCTTGCCTCCAAAAGTATATTAGCTCCTCCTCATACTGAGCTTCCTCAATTTTGTGATTTATCATACCTCTACCTATACTCAGACTGCTTAATTGTTTTTTAGGAACTGTGAGATTTGTCATTCTATTGCATGCAATGTAGTTGGAGTGAATGAAGTTGAGTCAACAGAGCAATCAAATGAGACCAACAGTTCCACGGCAACAGCTGCAGTCTCAGGACCAGCACCCAATACAGACTCTCGAAGCTTCTGGCATGGCCATCGCTTCCTCAATTTTCTCCTTGCTTGCATGGTATTTGCATTTGTCATATCATGGCTCTTTCACTTCAATGTGCCATCATCCTAAAATTCTGTAGCACAGTTCTTGAACAAAATTGAAAGAATGAAAAATAAAGAAGCAATGGGATAGTCTAGAAAGTCTTGTGATGGTTAATAGGTATTTTATACACCCCTTCTTCTCCATACATGTAGAAAATTTGTTATATCTAATATATGCACTTTCATCATAATTATCAAATCCATGTCTTGCATTAGTACGTAAGCAATCACTCTATCTCGTTTTAGAAGACTTCTGTATAAATCGATATTGTTGCTTTATTGTTGTTGCAAGAGACGCCTTTTGTCGTTGTGAATTTTCTTTTATCCTTCGTTTATGATGTCAAGAAAATACCTTGTAAAGGGTTATTTGGGGGGTTTTCTTTTCTCCTTGGGTTGTGATTTCAAGGAAATACCTCGTCAAGGATTTATTTCAAAATTTAACAAAATTTTCCTTTCTATATGATGAGTCAGATAGCACTTCTTCACTGTTGTGGTGGGTTTTGTTTCACTTTGCAGAAGGTTCTTAGGCATTGAAAGTGCCATTAAAAATTGTTGAAGTTGTTGTCTAATAGAACTAAACCTAACAATCTTGACGTGCTGGAGCATTACCTGGTTTTATAAGGCTCATAGTCATAGCTAGTAGTACCGGTTTGGCTGCTCCTCTTAAAACCTTTCCCCATCTCATTTTTTTCCTATCTACCTACTATTACGTCCCGACAAAAATTGTCCTCTGGAGGTAAAAGGAATGAATCAAAATTGCAAAGAAATGCCAAAACAAAATTTTGACTGGCCAATTCAAGACGAGTCGGAAGGTCATGAACTCGTGATTGGTAAATGGTTTGGCCAATCCCTAGTTCCTTCCGTTTGTGACTGCTGGCACTCCAATTAATACTGCTATATTAATAGTTGCCCAATGAAAGTTACATGGCAATCTTCAGGTTCAAAGACCCAGGTTACGTAACTGATTTCTAGGGTAGGTTACGTAACTGATTTCTAGGGTAGGTTACGTAACTGATTTCGAGGGTCGTAGAAACCAGAGTCTCTAAGCGTTTCAATTAGACATTCTTCTCTATGATATAGCTCAAAGTCTCAAACAGACGTCAGTAGGAGATTGAACAAACGTGAAATATCAAAACCAACAATAAATATAGAAGAATTATGCAATGCAGCCAAAACCTAGAATGATAGAAAGGCGGAAAAATAAGGAATAACACAAGAGCCTAAAGAAAACTATGGGAGGGAAAAAAAAACAAACAAACAAAATTTGAAAACCTATACAACTTCAGTTTTTGCTCCTTTCGGCTTCCAAGTTGTTGCCATCTTTGAGTGTTTCTTGGGCGTCACTTACCATTCCTAGGCTAAACAGGCAAGCCGCATGCAGATACAAAGCAGTGGGCCATTCAGGGGACACCGCCTGCGCTTGCATAGCATCCCCAAGGGCCTCTTCTAGCCTATGATTCATCAAATATGACAAGCAGCGTCTGGCATACACGGTTGGTGACACCGTGGTCCCGCCATCAATGAACTACGTAAGACAGACAAGATCTTGAGTCCATACATCATGCTGTTTTAAACCATCAAAAATCTTTCCTGTATGACTTATTAATGCAAAAGTGACCAACTTGAAAATGGTTCTACATTAATGAGTTGAGTTCAATGCCTACCAGCAATAATTGTTCAGAAGAAAATTAGGGGGTTTGCACATGTAGCAAACCAAACAAAATGGGGAAAAACTTTCTTTGTTTTGGAAAACACTAGCCAAGTCCTTCACCCGCACCATAACCCCTATTGTTTTCCAAGAACAGACATGTAGCCTTCATCATTTCTTTCTTAATATGCATACAAACTATAATTATCAAACCATATTTTCTTCTTTCCCCGCTTTTGCAACATGGTATGTTCAATAAGCAGTCAAATAGACAGTCTTGAACTCAGTATGTTATACGCTTATATTGCAAGTTGTATAGATTTGCACATGGGAAGCTCACCGTGTGTAGCAATCAATTGCAATTGCAAAATCCTTGGCTCGAAAAGCAGTATCTCCGTGATTCTTAGAGTTCACATTTGAAAAGAAAGCTGAAAGGCGATAAAAAGCAAAATCCATTAGATAGAAATTGCATGATTGCTGGAGTATCATTGACTAGGTAATAATAAAAGTAGGCTGCAAAATAATCAAAGGAAATGATCCTTTGCTTCTTAAGCCACAAAATATGGATTTCACCAAATAATTGGGTACAGAATTGAATCTCTACGGAGGAACATTTTGCAGTAAATTGGTTATGACTCAAGGACAATAGCAGTTCTTACATCTGTTATTTTCTCCTCCAATTCCTAACCCAATATGATTTTGTGGCAGGTTGAGGACAGGTATTCCTTCCTAAACCAGATCAAGATAAAGAAAGTCAGAATTAAGCTTCCTCCTGCCATTAGTTAAATTTTAAGATAAAAACAGAACTTTGCTTGCCACTAATCATTGGTTACACTGAAAATGACGTACAGAACAGCATATTTCACACCTCATCCGTTACGGATCTTTATCTTTAATTTTGAAAGCGTCAAAGTAATATTTTGCGATAATTTTTTTTTCAAAAAACATCAAATTTATTAATAATAAAAAAGATGTAAACATACACTAACAAAACTTACACTTATAATTATTTAAATATATAAATATATATTATATATAATAAAATGACTATATTAAATAATTGATCTCACGATTTATAATCATAAATCATTAACAATATTCTTTATAAAAATAAAATTGTATATTTTTTTACAATATTAACATATTGCTTTATCATATTTAATATTTAAAGTATTAAAGTAAAAAAATCACAAAAATATATTTTTTAAATAAATTAAAATTTAAAATAATAAAATAAAGATTTTGATACATAAATTAAAACCCTCTAATTTTTTACACGGTATTTTTACATTATAAAAAATAAAAATGTAGTTAAACTAATTATATTAATTATTTTGACATGTAACAATATAGTAAAAAAATTGTTTGAAAAAAAATCACAATTGGATATTTGTTAAATCGGTTTTAATTATTATAATACTTACATATATATTAAACTTAAATTTACATGTTTGTGAAAAAATAGTGCTGACAAATTTATTATTTGTTTTAAATTAAAAATTATTTATAATAAGTAAACACAAGTTAAAAATTTATAATTTTTTTTAAATTAAGAGTTGTAATATTTTGATACAACTAATTTTTGTAACTATACATCCAATATAAATACATAAAATAAAAAATAATATATATTAACACAATAAATTTAAAATTGAGAGGCCAAACTAATTTTTTTATAAAAAAAATTTAAAATTATTATGAAAATAACATATGTATGAAAAAATTTAAAATTTTTGGCCTCTCACTAGGATACAAAAACATTAGCATTGCACATCTTGATAAATCGATTTTGAAGGGAGAAGGTAATAATCACGTGACAAGTGGTATCATAGTAAGCCTTGGGCCGTTCAACCCACACCAAACGTCTCAAGATGGGATAAGTAGGGTGACAAGCTTCGGTGATGAGAGTGTCACGAGATTGAGTGGGGGAGAATGTCATGCCAAGTATTCCAAGGGAGAGTAGGTAAGGTATTTTAATTTCACATCGAATATGAAAGAGAGGTCATTGGAATATAAAAATATTGACACTGCATATCTTGATAAGTCGATTTTGAGAGGAGAGAGTAATAATCACGTGGCAAGTTTCTTTAACACTATGTTTGAATCGAGAAAAAGTGAGGGAAAGCAAAGGAAAGCAAAGGAAATAAAAAGTTTTAACATTTGTTTGGTTTATCATTTATATTTTAATAAAGGAAAATGAGCATCCTTTTCTTTCCCTTGAAAGCTCCAATTTTTTATTACCTCAAATTGGGGTAAACAGAAAGGAAAGGAAATAATTAAAAAATTTTAAATAAAAATAATTATATATTTTTATTATATTTTATTTTTTAAAAAAATATTATTATAATATTCAAATTAACCATTCATGTTACGTTTAAATTTTTTGCAACTTATTTCTCAACTATTTTTTTGGGTTAATAACTTCTAATTCTATATATTTTTAATTTATGTGTTTAGATCTTAATTGTTTTTCATTTTGTTAGTACTTCACATATTCTAAATAATAAAAATAAAAGAGCATGAAAAAACATGTATAACGGTAGGAAAATGTTAATACTTAAACAAATTTATGCACCTCATAAAAACAGAACATCAAGGATGGAGTAGCGAACCTCATTAGCAATTCCCTCATCATCTTTGTATCGCATTTTCTCCAATATTTCATGTATAGCAGTCAGATCCATCCTCAAGCAAGCCTCTCCAAAAGGTGTCAATGGCAATGGCTGCTTTGAAGAACCGATTCCTTGTGGAGTACCCATTAAAAGATATGATGGTATCTAGCAAAACTCCATCATATGAGAAATTTAATGGTCTTTGCAAAATACAAACTGAAATAATGAAAGACATGGGGAAGAATTGTACAAAGTGCAAAATACAATAATGTCCTTGAAATGAATGAATGGTCTTAGGTAGAAAGTTCAAAAGTTGGGAAGATACCAAGCTGCACAAATTAACAGCCAGAGAATACGAACTTACCGTAGTCAATTCAATCAGCAATTATATGTACCTGTGCCTCACTTTGCAGTGACATGAGAGATATGACAAGGGACTTCGCATTTGGCCTCTCACGAGATTCATACTGCAAACGGCGGGAAGCTAACTGCACTAACTCTGTTCTATCATCATTGAAAAAATGACCCTCCAAAGTGGAATCCATCAACATAACAAAATTCTTGCCACGAATCAAGTCAAGTGCCTACAAACAAGGATTACAGACACTTAAATACCATGTATTAATTCAACTCAGATATTCTAAAGTCAAAAGCATCCAAATACCGGCATCACATTTTCATTTGAAAAACTTTTAGACCATCCAAAAGTTTTACCACACCACAAGAAATTTGATATATAATGACACTAAAAAAAACATTGATAAAACTCTTAAGTTTGTC
Source organism: Durio zibethinus (assembly GCF_047325235.1). NCBI lineage: Eukaryota > Viridiplantae > Streptophyta > Magnoliopsida > Malvales > Malvaceae > Durio > Durio zibethinus. The sequence goes on along the minus strand of NC_143162.1, from coordinate 8,190,856 downwards.
AGTATAGCACCACAAACTCTATACCAATAATCAAAATATGTATTTTGATAAATTTTTAACTGTCAGTATATCCCTTATTGATATAGACCTGTACTATCAATTTTTAAGGTATCGAAATAGCTTACAGAGATATACTTACGATTCAAGACTGTCAGTAAATATAAATCTATTCGTATAGCATCTGTTGTGTATTCCACCATTATTCTTTTTACAGATAGTTGATACTCATTAGTATAGACTTGTATATTTTAATTTTTTCAGTTTATACCGACGATGTCTCCGTTAGTATATCTTTTACCAACAATCAATGTCCGTCAGTAGCTTTATGTTTTACCTTTTACCGACGATCTGTGATGACTATCAGTATAGCCTGAAATATTTCAATAATAAAATACATTGGTATAAATTTTAAGGCATCAATAAAAACTTTTTTTAAAATTATATTTTCAATTATTAATGTTAATTTATTTATGATCATAATATGATATAGTTTCATATAAAGTAAAAATACACAAAAAAAAAGTAAAAATATTTAATAACATTTGAAATAAAACAACAACAAAATTGTTTTATAATCCACAAATTTATAATAAGTCAAGAACTAACATCATTGTACCAAATCCAAAAAAAAAAAAAAAACCATTAATATCTATGATCGAATGTCTACAAAGATGGTGCTCGAAGTTTGCATCAAAGAATCCTTCTGGTGCTATTACTAGTGGTTGAACCTCAAATCCTCTATATATATTCTAAACAATGCTTTAAAGATTGTTCACATTAGATGCATATTAATCTGCTACAACTCTTGTTCCAATGCTAGAGCCACACAATTCATTTTCTTATCAGCTAGATTATTATTTAAGAAATTTCTATAAAAACGAAGCAGGCATAAAAATTTCAAAAAGAAAGATTTTTTTTTGTGATATTTTTATCCGAGAGGCCTAAGAATAAGTTGCTTACTAGATTAAGAAGAGAAGCTCTTCCCCAACTACATGTTCCATAGTCACATTTATCAAGAAACCACCAATCCACAATAGAATAGATGAAGTTTTGATCTATTTTTCCTATTGAAGCTATTCCATTAATAAAAACAGTGTTGCTAATAACATTTCCAAGCCTTCATCTACTTTTCGAGATGACAAAAACTGAGCCTAGATTCATCCAATACATCCAAAAATACAAAAAAAAAAAAAAGGCATGCTTGATGACACAAAGTTGAAATACAAAAAATGAAAAATACCTTTGAAAAATGACGAGAGTCTTAATGCTTCAACTTTGATTCAACTCTAAAACAAAATAGATGTCGATGGGTTTAAGTTTGTAGAGTTGGTGAGAGGTGGAGAGAGTTGGTGGGAGGTGGAGATTAGACTATGGGTACTGATGGGTGGAGAAAGTTGGTGGAAGGTAAAAATTAAGTATGCAAAGTCGGTGGGAGGTGAAGGTAAAAAAAATTATTTAAATTCATAAGCCTATCATTTTTTTTAGATTATTCAACGCGTTTTTTTACCAAAAATGCTTTGAATAATCCCTTAAAAAAATTTAATGTGGTTATTCAAGTCATTTCTGACAAAAAATACCTTGAATAATTCCATCAATAAATTTTATAAGAGATTATTGAATGCGTTTTTGATAAAAAAATACATTCAATAATTCCTTTCATAAATTTTTATGAGGGATTATTGAAAGTATTTTTTTATCAAAAATGCCTTTAATAATCCCCTTAATAAATTTTTATGAGGGATTATTGAAGGTGTTTTTGCCTAAAAATACCTTAAATAATCTCCTTAATAAATTTTTATGAGGAGTTATTCAAAGCATTTTTGGTCAAAAAAATCTTCAATAATCCCTTCCAAATTTTTTCAGAGGATTATTGAAGGTATTTTTGGTCAAAATGCCTTCAATCATTCCCTCAACAAAATTTTTTGTATGGATTATTAAAGGTGTTTTTGATCAAAAACGCTTTCAATAATCTCATTCAATTTTTTGTAAGCCAATAAATTTTTTTGTTTTAAGCCTATACTGATAGTTACGTTAATAACTATAAGTATATAACATATTTATATTGACGAAAAGTCATATATTATCAAAAAAAGTTTATTTATACCGACGGTCAAATAAAATATTAGTATAAGTATGATATATTCTGATGTTATTAAAAATTTATAAGTATGGTATATTTTAACGGTATTAAAAATCTATCAGTAAAAGTCTCTTTTACTGACAGAATTTAACCATCAGTAAATAATCCATACAAAAAAAATTTTGTATGGATTATTGAAGGCATTTTTGGTCGAAAACATCTTCAATAATCTCTTTCCAAAATTTTTTAAATGAATTATTAAAGACATTTTTTGCAAAAAACACATTCAATAATTCCATTCAATTTTTTATATTTTGAGCCTATACTGACGGTTACGCTAGTAACAGTTAGTATATGACATATTTATATTAACATATAGTCATATATCATCAGAAAAAATTTATTTATACCAACAGTCAAATAAAGTGTTAGTATAAATATGATATATTCTGACAGTATTAAAAATTTATCAGTAAATAATTCATATAAAATTTTTTTATATGGATTATTGAAGGCATTTTTAGAAAAAAACGCCTTCAATAATCCCTTTTCAAATTTTTTTGAATAGATTATTAAAGGTGTTTTCAACCCAAAATATCTTCAATAATCTCATTCAATTTTTTGTAAGCCAAAAGTTTTTTTTTAGCTTATACTGACCGTTATGTTAATAACCGTCAATATATAACATATTTATATAGATGGATAGTCATATACTGTCAAAAAAAGTTCATTTATATCAATGGTTGTAAACACCCAATTTGGTCCAGGCTCGGATCAATTGGGCCTGGTCCAAATGGGTAAGCCCATTTTATTTTATTTTATTTTTTGTATTTTATTTTTTTATTATTTATTATTCTATTTATTAATATATTATTATTATTATTATTTATTTGTTAATATATATACTTTATTATTATTTATCTATTATTATTATTATTTATCTATTAATATTTTTATTTATCTAATTATTTTCTTTTAATTATCTATTAATATATTATCTTTATTTTATTTTTTCTTTTCTTTCTTTCTTTTTCTGCTTACCCGATTGGAATTAGGATTATGAATAATTGAAATTCTGACGTGAATTTGGGGCTGACAGAGTTGGGATTGGATTCAAAGATTGAATCCAAATTCTAGAGGAATTGGGATTGATCAGAAACTCTTCTGATTAATCCATATAAATAGGTGCTGAAATAGAACAGAAAAGACACTGACAAAGAAAATACACACTGGGAGAGAGGGAGAGCAGAAGAGAAGAAAAAAAATGCATTTAGAAAGGTCAATAGCAATTTTAAAAATTTTTTAGAAATTTTAAAGAATTTTAGGCGAATTTTTTCTGAAAATTTCTAGAAAATTTTTAGATTTCGGTTGGATTTTTGGGCAAAGTTTGAATTTTTCGATGAATTTTTCGGCACTGGTTGAATTTTTTGGCCAGTTACCCAGTTTTCGGCAACTATTTTCAGAAATCGACTAACTTTTCGGTAAACTTTCTACCAAAAACCCAGATTCCGATGATATTTTTCAGAATTCGATGAGATTCAACTGGAGTTCTTCGTTCGGGTAGAGAAAGGGAAGAGGAAAGGAAAGGAAGAAGAGAGAAAAAAGGAGGAATCTGCTAAAAAATAAAGGTTAGAGCCTTTTATGCCTGTTGAAATGACGTCGTTTTGGCGTTACTATTCCCAGAAGATTCGCACGTTTTGAAATCGGACGACCCGATCCGAGCGCCAACCCGTGTTTGACCCATGTGTGACTCGAGTGCGAGCCGTTTCCTAAGTCGAGCCAAGCCAAGCTGCGTCTCTGAACCGTTTTTTTCCTTAAGCCGAGCCGAGCCGAGCCGTTCCAAGATTTTTTTTTTCATTTATTTTTTTATTTATTTATTATTATTTATTGATTAGATTAGAATTATTTAGTATTTCTTATTTTATTTTATTTTCTTTTCTTTTCTTTAAATAAAAATTCTAAAAAATATATTTTTGAGGAGAAGTTGAAAGTATCAATTTTCCTTGAAAATAAGTTTTTTAAAAAAAATTTTTGGAAAAAGTTGAAAGTATCAATTTTTCTTAAAAACAAGTTTTCTAAAAAATATTTTTAAGGAAAAATTGAAAGTATCAAGTTTTCTTGAAAATAAGTTTTCTAAAAAATATTTTCAAGGAAAAGTTGAAAGTATAATTTTCTTTGAAAATAATTTTTTAAAAAAGGTTTTTTTGAGGAAAAGTTGAAAGTATCAATTTTTTCTTGTACAAAAGCAATGAGTTTTTGAAGAGAAAAGGATTTATACCTAAAGCTGAATCATGTTTTTCTTTATTTTTGCTTCTTGAATTTTCTTTAATGTTAAATAATCCGACGATAGAGCCTCTGCAAGTGAAACAGTAGTCTCTTTGCATACTCTTGAGGTGAGAAAATTTTCTTAATTTTTTGCTAAAAGTATTAGAGTCAATTGAGAATAATTTTCAATAATTAATTACTTGATAAATTTTTAAGGCTTATTGGATAACACAAAATTAAGCTAGTATCATCTTTCGATGGACGTTGTAAAGGTGCTATAACCTTCCTCATATATAATCATACTCCCGAATCCTATTCTAGATAGTAGACCTGAACCTATTTTTTTAGGGACTCTTAGGCTTAGGTGTTTCTTAAAAGGATAGATTCCTTAGGTGATCAATCGCACCTAAATAAAAAAATTGGTGACGATTCCTTCAAGTCAATGTCTAGTATGGATCTCTGGATCTAAACATTATGACAATGGTTAAATAAAATATTAGTATAAATATGATATATTCTAACAATATTAAAAATTCATTAATAAAATTTTTTTTTATTGATGAAATTTACCTATCGGTATAACCAAACGTGGATATATGAAAATTATTTTGTAATGACAATGATCACTAAAACCACAGCATCTCATGAAATTACTCTAGCACGCAGTTATTACAGCACCTTTGATATAGGAACATGCTAAATCCTCAAGAAATCAAATCATACAGCAGAAATAACAGTAAATATTAATTTTCTAACCAATATCCGTACATCCTTATTCAAAATGTCAAGGCAACGCTAATTATTAAGTTCGCATGACCAACTCTGTCTTGCAAAAAACTTCAGTGACATAGACAAGATCCCAATAGAAATGGAAATTATTAAGAGACAAAGAGAATTTACATGGCTAGGAGGAATATGTTTGCCACTAACAAGATCTAGCAGCAAGGTTCCAAAGCTATATACAACGCTTTCCGGCTTCACTCTACCTGCCAAAGAAGCACATCCAGACTTTGAGCTGATATTCAAAGTAATGCATTACTTAGTATTCAGAACAAATGAATCACTTGAACACATTTAACCTGTTCTGAGGTATTCTGGAGTGTGAAAGCTAAGTTTATACTATAACTTTTGCCATCTCTGCTATTCTTCATGAGCCCAAAGCAAGACAGCCAGGGATTACCACCCTGTTACAGAAAACCCAATTCAGAATAAAAAACCAAGATGGCTAAAAAGGGTCATTTTCACAAGCAAAATCTTCATTAACTCTACATTATCAAGCAAAATCCTGTAAGCACTGAGATCATGGTACAGAGCTCTTCCTTTACTGCTAAAATACTCCAAAGCCTGCGCCAAGTATAGTGTCACCCTCAACCTCATTGCCCATTTCATCGGCTGATTTTCCCCTCACAAATTCAACCCCTCAACTTTCTTTACTTTTAACTGCAAAACTTCACTACGAGGCTTGACTGAGCTATCATTTTCACAGTGGAAAAGAAAAAGGTAGTAACTTACACTGAAAAAGATGCTTAGCCAGCGTTTCATTGGGCAAAAACTCGGCAACCAACAATTTCTCCTCATCTTCACAACAACAACCTGTCAGATTTGCCAACGGCTTACTCCTTGTAACTCCCAACTGCTCTCGCTTCCTCCTAAAACACATTTTCATAGTCTTTTTAAGCAAAACTAAGTTTAATAATCAAACAATCCGAAAAAAAAAATGAAGTGGCAAGTGGGATTGAATTAGACGGACGAGGAATTGGCGAGAATCGGGCCAAGCGAACTTGTTAAACCGTTTAACGGCTACCCAACGGTCATTAATCATTATCGATCTTCCGTTTGTAAACAACCTTAGGAGCTTTTTTACCATGTTACGATACTATGTTATCGGAAGAGAACCCGCACGTGGCAGCTTTGAATTGCTCCACGCCCACTGAAACTTGGCCATTTATCCTTCTCACCTCTGCCCCCATTTTCTATATTAAATTACAACATTACTCGAAAAAAAAAAAAAAAAAAGAGATTTTTTCAAACAAGAGAAAGAGAAACAGACGACAAAAGGGTACCAAGATCCGAGGGTTCGAGAACGGAAGCTTTAAGGTGAGACGGAAACCAACAGATAGAGAATTTAGAACAACGAGCTGCCATTATTTTTAATTTAAACGATCAAACGACGGATAATCAACGGCTACTCATATTATCAGACTCCGGACATTGCTGCGGCAAACCGAAATCTAATTGTCGTGAACTCAAAGTTATCTCTCTTAATTTTTTGGCTGTTTGGGTTTCTTTTGGTTCACTTTTATTTTACTACTTTTTCCCCTCTCTCGACTATAAAACTATAAAAATGCGAAATTTTATGACTTAAAATTTGTTGAAATTTAAGTATTTATCCAACCCAAATTCCAAAAGAGCACCTTTTTTTGTTTTCGGGTTTCAGTTTTTTCTACAATCTTTCATTATTTGATTTCTTTTCCCTCTTCCGTTCTCTTTTCAACTGTTATTTTGTTTTTTTTTTAGAAATATGTTATGGTTTAGGAAAAATTTTACGTGAAATTTTTTAAGTAAAATTTGTAAAATTTTAAAAAATTAATAATTTAATAAAAATTTTAAATCGATAAATTAATAAAATTTTAAAAATTAATAATATGTAAAAAAATTATTAAAAATATTATTTATAATTTAAATTTGATTGATATTTATTTAATAATAAAAATTTTGTCAATGATTTTAATTTTTAATTTTAATTTTAATTTAATTATTTTTAACTAAAAACTTCATGATCTTCATTTAAAGAATTTTATCTAAGTTTTTTACTTTGATTTATGAGTCTTTTTGGCCTTTTGGTCCTTAGAGATATAAATTCTTGTTTTCACGCGTAGGCTGTAAAATTGGAATAAAATCAAGGACAGTATAGTGTTTGGTTTTGCTTAAAAGTCAACCAAATCAACGACATGGAAAGCTGATTTGGTAAAGTTGCTTAAAGAATTGTTCTTTTATACATAAAAGTCGTTAAAATCTGATACATGAGTTCCTATTCATGTTTAGTCTGTAAGATCTTTTGAACAACTAGAAGAGAATCCGACTCGATGATAACCTTATGGTATTTGATTTGGAAAAATCTAAAACTTTTTTTTTTTAAATCTTAATTGTAAGTATTTGATTTTCATATTTAATTTAAGGTTATTCGATTCTTAGAGAAAATATCATACTTTTAATAGTATTCAAAAAACTTTTAGAATCAGAAACTTATTTTTTCCTGTAATATGTTATGATTTTGGACACAAAATTACTTGAATTTCACATTTGATCTTAATAAAAAATTATTCTATCCATGTTACCCTTTGAAAAACGATCTTAATAAAAAATTATTCTATCTATGTTACCCTTTGAATAACATTTTTTGTCAATAAAATTAAAATTTTTTTGGTCAATTATGGCATTTGTAATAAACAAAATACAGTAATTTATTATTATTATTTTTTAATTTCATATTTCTATTACTATGTTTTCTTAAAAAGTACGTAATAATTATGAGAGGGTGTGGTTTTAGTTCAAACTTTATTACTACATATTTTTTTTTAAAATGTAGTAATTGTTTATATTTATTGTATTTATTTGTAAAAACACATTAATTTATTAAAAATTTTATTTTATTTTTGTAATTAGAATGTTGTATTTTTTATTTTTTGCAGTTATTTCTTATTATTAATTATTGTGTTTATTGAAAATAAATGGTATAATTGAGTAATTTAAAAAAAAAAATTTCAAAAATCATGTTTATGACATTATAAACGTTGTAATGTCTAATCAAATTCAGAAGAATATCTTTTAATAACTATTACGATGTTTCTATATAAGAAATGTAGTAATTGGTGTCTTTATCATATTTCAATAGCAAATACCATTTTCTGATTTTTATTTCAACATAGTAAAGTTCTAAGCAAATACTTTTATGTTTCAACCAACATCAACTTCAACATCCATCATTTAATATTCATGTTGTTTAGTTTGTCTATATTTTTTTCCAATAAATAGTATGCCTACTATCTGTTACCTAATTATCTGTTTTGCATTATTTGTTGCATTCAATTTTTTTTGTTTTATTTGTTTAGATCTCATTTAGATCTTGATTGAAAATATGTTGATATATCAAATGTGTTATTCATTTTGGTTTTAGCTTCTTCGTCCATAAATGTTTTGTTATTAGTTTATGTTTTGGTTTTAGATTTGTGATAGATTCCATTTACCATATGCGAAGATTTACTTTTTTGTTATATTTTCAACATTAACAAGAAGATTTCTTGTAAATAGTTATAACTCGTTTATCACTAAAAAAGAAGATGCAATTGGTTACAATGCTTATTTTGTAGTTGAACCAGAAAAAGACTTTGTTGCATGTGTAAGTTATTGTTGCTATGACTTTAATTGTAATGAAACTTAAAAAATAAGGTAAAGTATCTTATGATGGAATCTCTTATGATAGGCTACATATTAAAAAGTTAAACTTAAATGCAATGATTTTTTAAAGTGATAGATAGTGTGTAGATAACATTAGAATGGATATGAAAGTTTTTGCAAAATTATGTTATTTGCTTCAAATAGGAAAGGAATTATAGGCATCTAGACATAACTCAATAGAAGAATTGATTATTAGCTTCCTCCACATCATTGCCCATTATACAAAAAATAGGATTATGAAGCGTTAAATAACTAGATTTAGAGAGAATTAATAGGCAATTTCATTTTGTGTTGAACTTTGTTTTGAAACTATATACCTTGTTGTTTAAAAAACCTAAATCGATATTAGAAATTTCAATAGATAATAGATGAAAATAGTTTAAGAGTTGTTTAGGTGCCTTAGATGAGGCATATATCAAGGTTAATGTAAATGCAGTTAATAGGCTTAGATACAGGATTAGGAAAAATGAAATTACTACTAAAAAGGGAAGATTTTACAGTAAATAGTAGAGTGTTAAGGGATGCCATTACATGTAAGAATGAGTTGATGATCCCATAAGGTATTAATTTTAATATTTTGATTTAGTTTAGAATGTAACATATTTTTTACGTGTATTAATGTTGTTCTACTGTAATAGGTAATTAGTATTTGTGTGAGATCAAATACACAAATGAAAAAGATTTTATGGCACTTTATAGATGTCAAAGATACCATATGAATATTTAAAGGCCAGGATTCAAACCGATGACCCTGCAAAAATACTTTAATATGAAACACTTTTAAGTAAAAAATTGTATCAAAAGTTATTTTGGTATATTGAAAGCTAGATGTGTAATTTTAAGAGAGAAGTCATTTTATTCAATAAAGACACAGTGTAGAATCATTCCTACTTGCTATCTTCTCCATAATTTTATTAGGTCTGAGATATTAATTGACCCTATTGAAAGTGATGTTGTTGAAAGATATAGTAGCCAATTAGATGGATCTAAACATTAAGATTTGGTATGTATATTGAGCCAACTGATGCTTACGCTCAATTTAGAGATAATATGGTATAAAAGATGTTCACAAATTAGTCACAATCCTAGAAATAAGGACATTATAAATTTTTGTTTATTTCTTAGCATGTTTTCTTAGTTTAATTGATGTTTGTACGATATGGTTAAATGTACAATTTGTTTTTTACCTTTGTTGAATATATATTTATGTATTTTTTTTCTTGTTAAGTGTACAATGTATATGACAGTTGTTTTCAATGATCTTTGTTTTCTTTCCATGTCTATTGGTTTGCTTCATACCCTAATACAGACATTTTACTTTTTTTTTTTGATTTATTATATTGATATTGTTGCATGATATTTAACTATGTGGTTAGGAAATCAACATGTCTGCATCTTGTGCCAATCCTTCTCAATCTGTAGGAGGCCTAAACAGAAAAAAAATAAAAAACTTAATGGTAGGTACTCATTCATGGACAAGGGAGGAAAGTTCATATCCCGTCCAATGCCTACATGCATTGGCAAATGATCCTAGATGGAAGGTAGAAAATGAAACATTTTGTGTTACATATCTAAGGTGTTTTGAAATGATACTAGGGCAACTCATTCCCAATTCCTAACTTAGAGCCATCTTCTACATTAAGTAAAGGATTAAGTTACTAAAAAATCAATATCAGGCTATTTGTAATATGAAAAATACAAGTGGATTTGGGTGGAATGATCAAGATAAATGTATCATTACTAAGAAATCAATTTTTGATAAATGGGTTTGGAACTATTGCTTAACTTACTTATTTTATTTTTTTCTATTCATTATATTTGATTTGTATTTATTTTAACTTTTGTGTAGACTTATCCATACATTAAAGGGTTAAAGAACAAATATTTTTCCTTTTTTTGGTAATTTTAAAATGATTTTTGGAACCGACAAAGCAACATGTCAAAGAACTAAAATACCAGCTAATGTCGTTGAAGCAATGAATACTGATGAGGATGCTTACTTCTCTCCAGAGTTTGATCTTTATTATGAAAAAAATACGAAAAGAGAAGAGGAAGAAAAAGAAATAGGTTCAGTTGCTCTGACTTATACTAGGACGTTGTCAGGTAAGAAGTGTTATAGGAGCAAAAACGGATCAATTGTTGAATTGGTTGAGCACATAGGCAATTTAGGAGTCGAATATGATAAGGTTGTGAGCCAAATTGAGGGCATTTCAACTTTCTTAAAAAAATAACCCGAGAGTAATGATAGAAGAATTTCACTTTTCAATGAAATTATGCAACTTGATAGTTTTTTTATTGATGAAATGCTCACTATTGGTGAGTATATATTAAAAGAAAATCATAAAGTATAGTTTTTCTTTGTACTAACACATGTATTTAGAAAGGAATACATATGAAAATAATTAATTAATGTAATTTTTATCTCCTATCATTTGACTTTTCTCCTCCTAGACACATGTAGAACGTAGTAAATATTGCCAGCATTCATATCTTATATATTGTTGATATATATTTAATTAGTATAAATATGTTTTTTTGTTGCAAAAAGATTGGCATATTCTAAATTCTTTTTTTAAAATTGAATTTAATATTTAATCTTTTATCTATGATAATTTTCTTATTTGTATTAATAGAATAAAAGTCGTATTAGTGTAAATGATACAATTTCTATTTGTATAAATTAATAAAAAAATAGTCATGATGGTATTTAATTGAAACAATTAGGAATGGTATTAATTGAAACAATTATGATTTTTATTAATTAAATTATACTACATTCATATGAAGTACAAAGAATTGGAAACTCTTTTATAAATTTACAATTGAAAAGTTGTTCTCAATCCTTAATGTGAAAATATGGATAAATAATCATACCATTCTTGAGAGACTTCACCAATTTTGTCTTGTGTGAAGTGTTCCTTCTTCACCTGCTATTAATAAAATATAAGGATTCAATGTCAATCAATTTGCATTTTATAAATATGTTTAATTGAAACATATTAGTTAGTAGGTTGTATTTATGTTGACATTGTCTGGTATTTTCATATATGTTTAGGTCATGATAGTGTTTAATTGAAACAATTGGGAATGAAATTAATTGAAACAATTATGATTTTTATTAATTAAAAACTATACATTCATATGAAGTACAAAGAATTGGAAACTCTTGTATAAATTTACAATTGAAAGGTTGTTCTCAATCCTCAATGTATAAATGTGGATATGTAGTAATACCATTCTTGATAGACTTCACCAGTTTTATCCTACGTGAAGTGTTCCTTCTTCACTTATTATTAACAAAATATAAAAAATCATTGTCAATCAATTTGTGTTTTATATATATGTTTAATAGAAACATATTAGTTAGTAGGTTGTACTTATGCTGATCTTATCTGGTATTTTTATTAGATCATACATAACAGTCTCTTTCATGAAACAAAAGACATAATATTCATATTTTACAAGTCTTGGTTGACGAGGAACTTGAAAATAAAATTTGTTCAATAGTCAAAATGATTTTAAATAAATTCAACATAAAAAAATATATTTTACACTTACCGAAAATGTCATCCATTTGAACTTTCTATTTTTATGAACAATACCCAATCCCTTAAATAAACACAAATGAACTTGTAAACATAAATACTAATAAATACACAGTATAATATTTTATAAATTTGTTCACTTAAATATGAATGTAATACCTCTTTATTATATTGGTAAGCTCAAATTTAGGCTTCAACCCTTCTTATCCTAAGTCTAATAAATAAGGAGTAAACGTATTTGTATAAATGATAACTAGCTGCCAATAACCCTTGCAAAATAATCTAATACACATGATACCATATAATTTAAACTTATAAACGTATATAAACATATTTGATGACAAAAAAAAAGTTTTTTCTTACCATTACACCAATTCCAAGAAAAATATATATAATCTAATACACATGAAACCATATAATAAACTTTAATTTAATTTTAACATGGGACAATAACCATTTTCTCAATTTTTGTTGGTTAGAAAAGCTCACTCAATTTTTAATTATTATTACCACAAATTAAACCAACTTGTTAGAAGACTACAATATATCATAATGAAATAAGGAAAATTAGTTTTTTTTTTCCTTTTGATGCTTACAAATTCTAAATGCAAAAGTAAAGAATGGAACATACATAAAGGTGGCCATATGTAAATGCAAGCTTTGGCAAGAATATACTATTGTAAACATATATAATCTAGCATTCATAGCCATTGTAGTCTACACAAAGCAAAAGAAGAATTAAAGTTCAATTCAATGCTAGATCATGTGAATACATAACACATAATCCAAACAAGTGCATCCAACCGTGAAGAAAATAGAAAAAAAAAAACTTACTAAAGTTAGGCTAGGCAACAAGGGTGACAATTTTGGCTTGGCGGCAAGACGGAGATAGAGATGTAGAGTTGAGGACGATTTGACAATCGATTAGGGGTTTTTTGCTTGAGGCGTTTCATTTGATGGTTAAGGGTTTAGGTGTTGTAAACAGAATGGTTAAAATTGAATAGGGTTTATGGTTTAAAAAATATCAATTACCTCGTTTCTTTTAAATAAATGCAGTAATTGAGTCAAGAAATTTTTTAAAAATATAAATTATTGCATTTCTTTTAAATAAACGCAATAATTAATCAAGTAATTTTTTTAAAAAATCAATTATTACATATTTAAAAAAACATAGTAATAATTCTTTTTAGATTTATTAAAACATGTTAAATGATCAATTATTGTATTTTTTTAAGAAAAATACAGTAATTGAGTCATTTTTTTAAATAACCAATTACGGCGTTTATTTTTCATTATGCATTATTTGATCATTGTAATATTTTTAACACAATCAACTATTATGTCTTTTAAAAAAATAATGCAATAATTGTTCATAGTTATTTTTAAAAAAACCATCAATTACTGCAGGTTTTTATATAAATGTAGTAATTGGTATAGTTTAAATTTTATAAAAAAATATAAAAACTTGTGTTTTTTTTTTTTTAAGATAAAGACATTAATTGTCGTGTTTTTTTTTTTAACAAAATTTTGTGTTTGTTATATTATCACGGATATTATAGTAAACATACATGATTTAATAAACACAAATTCTCTTTAACCAAACATAAAAATCTAAAAACAAGATGCCTTGAAAATCAAACTTTCCCCTAATGATTACATTTTCCTTTGAAATCCAACATTTCGTAAACCAAACGTCCCCTTAATTATCTTAAAGTAATATCGTTTTCACTTGTGTTATATTATGTCCTGATCAAATAATTATCAAATTTAGCTAAGTATCTTTCTTGACAGGGACCAATCCACCAATTTTTTTGTTATGTTTTTCTTCATTTTTTGTTTCGGCCATTGATGTTTTGTTTTTTTTTTTTGCTCAAAACTTTGAACTATTTATGGATAAAGAATTTAACCAAAAAAGAGAAAATATGAAATTTGGGTTCAAAAGTTCTAGCTTTGTTTATTGCAAATGTGATAAAATGTGAAAGTGGGAAAATGAATAAACATTTAGTTTGCAAGTTATTTAGGTATCACACTTTGCATGACAAACTCACCATGAAACATGAATCGTGTTTTATGACTACCAGCAACATGATCATCTAACTAAACTTGTCAATAAAAAAACTTAACATAAAAAAGAATTCTTTTTTAGGAAAGATTGAATTTAAAGGCTTCATTCATAATTGATTTGAGTAGATTGTAGGAAATTGTGGGAAAGCATGTGATCATTGACAATCAAGCAAGTTGTCATTTGACTCGTCAACCTCTTTTTCCAATTTTTTTTTGTCATAAACCTAAAAATTTCAATCTAAGAAACCATAATCAATGGAAGAAAAGGTAGATGGCTTTTTGAAAGAGATTTGTATTATAGGTTATAACTTACCTATAAAGTACATATCATTTCAAAAAGTTCCAACAAACATACTCAATGAAAGAAACTATTAGTGTATCACTACACTTTTTTCCTTGGTATTGGAACATTAAAAGTTGTAAAAAGTACTAATTGAGCAAAGGCTCTTCCCAATGCTCGTTTCTGAATTTCTCATAATGAATTGAAAGTTAGAACTTCAGAATTTCTATATGTTTAATGCATAATTAACCAATAGTCATTGAGAAAAAAGATACAAAATCTTATCACAAGTATATGTTGCTATCTCTATTCTAAAATGGAAGCATAGAATCAAGAAATGGACCCAAGAAATCAGATACAACAAAAACATAAAATCTCTATTGTAATTTAAGCATGCCCTAGTCACACTCATCCATCAAGGGGCAAAGTTAACAAAAACAAAAGAATCAAGAGACTTCATGTGTGATAGGTGGTGACATAACTAGTACCACCCACTCAGGGTTCAAGAAAACCTTTTTTTGGCTTTTAACAAGGAAAAAAAAAAGGGAAGACATGCAAAAGGAAACTGGTCGTTATTTAAATATGCAACAATGATAAAAATTGCAGCTTCTTTCTCTCAAGCCTCAACCTCTCAATCAAACTTGCCATTGTTTTCTCCCATGCTTCTCTATATTAGACCAACTTTCATAATTTAAATTGCGCCAGCTTCTCATTTCTAGTCATCCCCACAAATGGGTATCTACTATTGGATTTATCCACAACCTCGTAAGTCACTAATACAATTTATAATTGAAAATAAAACTCATTTGTATGTGGATAAAAGTTTAATTCCACTTAATCGAGATTCACAAAAATGATGTTATGCCGTCCTGTATTTTTTGATGTCATATTTCAGCTCCAAGTGATGACTTGCACAAAGAGCAAAAAAGAACTGTTTTTTACCTTCATAAACTGAATTTATAAAACCTAATAAATTAGCTTCATAGATATATAAATGAGAGTAAAGATTTTCCTTGATACGTTAGTCAAAATTGATCAATTCTATTACAGGTCTAGATACAAAATTAAATTAGAATCATACTAATATCATACTATATTATATGATAAATCATAATATGATACCACAGCAACTATTCATAATTTAACAGTGACCTAGACAAAGAAAGAGAAGTGTTTTTTGCTTTAAAAAATTAAAGTTATGAAACCTAATAAATCGATCTTATATATATATATATATATATATATATATAAAAGGTGAGAGCAAAAATATCTTTTAACATTTTAATCAAGATTGATCCATCCCATTATTAGTCTAAATACAAAATTAAATTAAAATCATACTTAATTAATATCATATTATATAATTGAATATATCATAATATGATATCATTAAAATTACTTATAATTTGACTATAATTGACTTTAAATTCAAATTAATTAATTTTATTAATCCAGAATACCAAATAATTACAATGTTTACCACTTACCCTTAATTACAAGATCACCAAATAAATATAAGGCATATTTGCTATCAAATTGTCACTACAAGGACTAGGAAAGGTAGTCCAACCCAAATTTGACGAGTTTTGACCCAACCCCACCTCTTAAGGTCTTTTTTTTTTTTTAGTCATGTAATGAGTCGAGCCGAGTTGGGTAATTGTGAAAAAAAAATCGGGGTTGGGTCGGGATTAGGTTTTAGGCAAACTTGACTTGACCCAACCCGATATATATATAAAATTATTTTTTTACTTATTTATTTAATTTTATATTTATATATATATCTATATATTTATTTAATTTTATATTTATATTAAAAATATTATTTTATATTTAAATAATAATATTTTATTAATTTCAAATCAGGTCAGGTATGATTTTATACAATGTCGAATCGAGTCGAGTTTGGGTATGAAAAAAATAAAATAATTTATTAGGTCAAATTGGATTCGAATTTTATATATAAAGTCAAGTCAGATTCAAAGTAAGCAAAATCTCACTTCGACTTGATCCGTTGCCATCCCTAAAAAAGACACTCCAAAGGGAATCCATATGGGCAAGCAAAACTAGCTGTTATATAGCCAACATTTTTATATTTTATGAAAATTTAGAATTTAATATTTTATTATATTTCATAAATTTAATTTTTATATTATTTTAATTTGATAATTTTAATTCACTTACAAATTTCATTAATTTTTTACTATTAAAAAATAAAATTTTAATGTTTTGGATTTTTTAAAAATTAAAATATGATTTTTAAAAAATTTAAAAACATGATTTTTCAAAAACTTTAAAAATATGATTTTTACAAAAATTAAAATATTAAAAAAATATTAAATTAATATTTTAAAATATGTAAAATTTCTCAAAAATTTGAGATTTGATTTTTTTAAAAAAAGTAAAACTTTGATTTTTATTAATAATTGTACCAACATTATTAATTTTAGTTTGTATGAGGATAAGATTTTTATAAAATTATATTCGAATGACTAAATTTTAAATTTTGTATCAATATAAAGATAATTTGATAATTTAATAGTCGATTTCATCCTTTCAAATTATCACATCAACAAAGTCAATATCCATATCATCGAGTTAATAATCACATTAACATTTTTAGTAATAAAAAATTAATAGAGTTATAGTGAAACTAAATCTATCAAATCAAAATAATAGAAGAAGTAAATGTATATGAATTATGATATAATAACTAAATTTTAAATTTTGATAAAATATAGAGATATTCGTCATAATTTTATCTAAAAATTATAACGACAGACTTAGAAATATATGGATACCCTTCTTTTGTTTAAATCATTTCTAATGAAGTTAGAAATAAGATTTGATGAATCCCATTCAAATTATACCTTTTTCTGACAGAGTTTGTGACATTAGAATTTTTTTTTTCCCCAAAAGGTTATGGAAAATGTTCAAGTATTCAACAATCTTGATGTATCCCATTCACATCCACATGATATATTCTTTCCAATTGGAAGTCATACTCGACATGCCTCGTTGCCTCCCTAGTCCCTAGTACCGACGCCACAATTACTTAAATGGAAGTGTTTTTGTTTCGAAGACCTTGTCCAGGCTGCATTTGTGTCCTTCAACAATCAAAATGACCACGCTGCTTCTGTTGGATTCTTTAGGCAGACAATATATATATATATATATATATATATATATATATATATTGCTTCACATTCTCTTCAATGCATTGATAATGGTCAGCAGTCAGCACATTCATTGTTACCATTAGTTTAAGACATTAAATCTAAGATCACGAATTATGAATTTCACAGTATGAATGAGAATAATTAAGAATCAATATTTAGTTTCTATTTATATACGTAGGCTAAGATGGGCAGCCCTTAAATATAGGCGAAAGTATAATTGGAACATTTTAAGAAAAAGGTTTCCTATAGGAGCCAGCGAAATGAAGCAGCCTGTCTTAGTTACGGAAGGAAAAAGAAGCCTTTCCAGCATATTATTGCGCCTTTCAAACGTATAAAAAAGCGAGGGAAGAATTGTAGACAACTGGCGCCTGGGAACACATAGACAATACGCATTAGCTTACATCACCAGCACATGCAACAGTAAACAAATGGAATGTCATGTGCTCCCCCTTGTCAACACACCGTCGGTAATTTTGTGGCATGAATCAGAGGTATTAAAGCCTAGCTACCGCAACTACATGAACATTTAAGGGGCCACGATTCCTACCTCTTTTTATTAAGATTTAAGTCCCCACCTGCAAACCAGTCTTGATATGAACTATAAAGATTTAATAGTCTCTCAAAAGTAGTTTTATCTCAATGGCCTTCGGCATTGAGAGACAAAATCAATATTTCACCATTCGACATAAATGAGTGCACTATCATCATGAGAAGGAGAATGACAGCAGCAACAGGAACTTCGAAAATTCCATGATACATGTTGATGCTGATGATGGCTGATGGTTTTAACCAAGACACGGGAGAGGAATGCACAACGTACAAGTGCACTACTCAAGTTCTGTTTTCTTAAGAATACAAATCAAATTTACCAGTCTTGGAAGAAGCTAAGCCTCTATTCCAAGATCATGAGGTTTCAAACAGCCCTATTACAATGACAGCTACAGCTTCGATCATCTACGCACCATTCATTGCAGTATTAACATGGTTTTCATTGGCATCTTCCAGAATCTTGCCATTAATTTGAGTTCTCGGCCTCTAAACAAATTAAAAAATAATAATAATAATAATAAATGACAATCTAAATTGGATATCACTGCAAAGATATTCAAAGCGGAAAAGAATTAACCAATAAAATTACTATACCCAATCTGCAGGATCTACAGAATTCCCATTCAAGAGCTTCTGATTCTCTTCTTTGCTCCTACTATCCTTATCTTTGGTGCTCAATGGCAGCAAAAGAAGTGAACTTCCACTGGTTCTGTCAGGCAATTCTGCAGTAAATCTCAGTGTTAGAACCACTACCAAAGGTTTATGCCCCAATCAATGGAGAAGAGGAATTAAAATAAGGTTAGACAAAAGTTAGATAAGATCAAAATATTCTAACCTGGCAGTTTCTTGTCTAAGAAGAATACCACTAAATTAACGGTGTACCTGCAGATAAATCATTCGATTGTCAAGCTAAATTGAAAAGAACAAAAATTTAATTATATATAGAAATTTCAAAAGTATAGTTCATACCATGCAACAACTACGTCAACCGTGTAATGTTTGCGGGATGCTACAATCAAGAGACTTTGAATAATAGCTACCAACCAAGCAAACTGCTTTATACACCTGCAATTATACAACAATACCATCAGAAATCAATCAATTTGTCTACTCATATGTATGTAAACAGGGCAAGGTAGAGTAAATTGCCCAAAGATTGAATACAAGAAAACTAATCAAACATACTTAGGGTACAAGCTGATCTAAACATTTTGCTTTTGCGAATCACAGATGTTGTAAGAATGGTACCCAACATCATAATCTCTTGATGTTCCCAATAGTTACTTTTCCTTTAGTCTTTTCCCTTTATCTTTGGGCTAATACCTAAAAGCAATTACATAAAAGAATAAGCCATGTTTTACCTTTGTGTGCCATATTTCTGATAGGTTAGCACAAAGACCAGGGTGAAGATCATATGCGATGAAAAAATCAAGTCACCACAACCATAAATTACACCTCGAGGAACTGCAAATTTGACAAGCAAATAAGCCGAAGTACTTATTAAAAAAACATATCTACATCTTTAAAATCAATAAATTGAAAATATCAGTAAAATAAAATACATACAATTAATTAAAAGGACTTCTAGCACACTATCCGGTTTTGGCAACCTGGCAAGCTTCGAACCCTGCATAAAATACGAGTTATTAAATAAAATGATCTTAAAATCCAATTTCATTTCTTACATTAATCCCCAGAGAACACATATACAATGAAGAAAAATTAATAAAAGAATACCATTCCAAAATGTAAACATAAAGTTGAGGGCAAATACAAACATAACATAAGTTCAAGAGTAGACCTCTCGGCAATGATAATTTGGACCAGGAAGCTGAGTAGAATAGAATGTGATGATTCGGAGAGTCTGAGAAGCCTGCAATAAATAAATAAACAAAGAAAAAAAAAACAACTGTAAGTAAAATACTGATGAAATGCTTGAGGTTTTTCATGATTTATCAAGATTCATCAAATTAGTAAGGGCAGTTGAACAACTTCAGAATTGAGTTCAGTTTTATTGGAAAGGTCATTGATGAAAATGGTACTTCAAATTTATAGACACCTTGGTTACAAAGAAAAAGGGGGGAAAGGCAAAATCATCTGCCTTTGTGTAATTTATGTCCTATTTGAGCCAAAATGAACTCACTTGACTCTTGACTACTATTGCACCAAGGTTGGATGAGCTTCTCAAATTGAATTAGCAGCTCAATAAATTACTAGCCAGAGAATGAGGATAATATAAGAGAATCCAACAATGCTTTAGTTGATTCTCACTCAACCATGGTAACATACACTGGTGTAATATGACAAAAGTAAGAACCTACATACTAGTCCTAGAACAGGGCCCTATGTTGAGAGCATATATAATCAGAACAAAAAGATAAACTAACGCCTCAGCACTCACAACTAAAAATGCTAGCACCCTGCACCAAACTAGAACCGTGTAGATCTTTTTGCTCTTGAAGATGAAAGGATGGAAAGTCCACTGCAAGTAGCAATTCGCATGTTAGAAGTGGAGACAAAAAAGATGCTAATAGAACTGAAATAAGAGAACTACAATATCCTGTACTAAATATGTGAGAACTGAATAAAACTAATGAATTTGAATTATAAATAGAGAAGTAAAAAAAAAAAAAAATCGAACAACATGGGAATAGCTTTACCAAGAAAAATGACAGAAAGATAAAGGTGAACACCGTCTCACTGATGTAGGCTTTATCTTGCCCGAGCTCCTAAATTTACAAGAATGTTAAATGTAAGAATGCATTTTACCTAATAATTGGCACATAATAGAGACAAGCAAAGAGCAAAAACAAAAGAAACTTGTTCTTACTGGAAGAAGAAAGAACCCAAGATCCTTAAGTGTTGGCCCAGGCCGGTGGAGATAATGAACTCCTCGGGCAGCTAGACCATGTATGTACTGTAGAGAGGAAATGCACATTTCAGACCAAAACAGAAGCCACAAATGACCATAAATTAAGTATACTTGAATGTGGAAAATAAAAACACTAAACAAGCTTGGATGACGCACAAATCTTTTGAGAAACAATGTAAAAGTAACATACTAAAGCTTAAACAATCGACATCCATTTAAGCCAAAATTTCCATTGCAAAAGCAATGTTTTCTGTTTGAACCATGATAGGGATTTATCTTATGCTAAAAGCATAAGATTTTCATTTCTCTAAGTTACAAACATAAGAAACCACGATCATTACAGTTTACCAGATCCTACTTTTTTCACCAAAACAAGCATCTCTATTAAAAAAAATGGTAGCTTTGCCACCGAAAAAACAAAATGAAACCTGAAAAATGAGACCGGCAAGAAGGTATTTCCAATTGTCTAGAAGAAGGTTGATCTCTGTAGTTGTCTCTGCAGAAATTTTCTTCCATAACTACAAAAATAAAATAAAAAATAAAACCAAAATATCAAATTAAAATCCCTTATAATTTCCATTTATCGAATACAAAGAACAAGCAAAACACACACACACACACATACCTTTGAAGCTTCGCGACCAATGTAAAGCGTCATCTTGTTGTCGTGTAACAACCAGTTCCATAGTACTTCAAAACCCATCAGTTAAGGTCAACATCATTAAAATTAAAAACCGCTCAATCTTCAGCAAAATCCCCTTTCACCAAAACCTTAACCTCTTAAAAAATAAATAATAATAAAAGTTAGTGAAATTTATTTATGTTTCTCTTTCTTTCGTCCAATAACCAACTTCAAATCCACCACAACAGCAAACGCCGCTGACGCTTAATCGATTCTTCAAGATATCAAAGACTCGCGATCCACAATCAAGATCGAGAAAGAAAAGAAGACAAAGAAAAGGAATGAGAGGAAAAGGGTTGAATTAAGAATTCTCTTCGGCTTCGATATAAATGAAGGAAAATTTTGGTTTTTTTAAATAATAATAATAAAGAAAAAGAAAAACCTTTGGGATTCGCTGATTTTCTCTGCTTAAAAACGCGAGATGAACACGGAGAGACAGTTGAGAATTGTGAGAATGAGCTGAAAAAACAAAATTTATAAAGAGGCATTTTTCACTAATTTAACAAAAAAAAGAAACTTCGCCGCAACTAATTACTACTATTACTGCGAAAGTGAAAGAGAGAGAAACGGTAATTCCTGTAACACTAATTTAATTAATCAAAGGTGAAAAAATTAAGAAATAGGAGGACAAAACAAGGGCAGATATTCTCCTTCTGGAAAGTACTTGTTTTGTTTTTTTTCTTTTAATAATAAAATTTACAAAAAGAGCGGCAGTAACTTTTTTTTTTCTTTTACCTTCGGAGAGGCTGTAAATATATATTTTTCATGACCAAGTTGTCCTCCGTCCTCGGCCTGCAATTTCGGGCAGAATATATGTTTTATTTAGATTATTATATTTACTAAAAGTGGCCTTGTTTGGTGGGTGAGATGGTCACGAGCGTCTCAGCTTGCGATAATTAACAGGCTCTTGAGAGAGCGGTGGCAGAAAGAGAAATATGGAAGAAGACGATTCTTAGATTTTAGATTGACGTGGAATCGCCACGTCAAGCGAGATGGACAATGCGGCAGAGAAGAGAGCATTTGTCTTTGGTTGATTAAGATTAAATTGATAGGAAAAAATTAAAGGGAGTGGAGGGCGGAGAAAAGCATGCGGGATTCGCACGTTGAACGCACCACCTCGAAGGGTGAAATAATTTTTGGTAATATACTCGTATTTCTTACTTGCCAGTATGTCTGTGAATTTCTCGTTCTTGCTTAACCTTTAACAATCTCACATGCTACTCCTTTTCTAATTCTTATTATAAATAAATAAATATATATATTTACTAACAACTTTATAACCAAGTGACTTCCACCATGTTATTAACTGCAACTGGGGATGCACATTTACATATAAAACAAAATTAACATTTTTCGTTTTTACTATTATCAACAAATTATAAGTTCCAAATGGACATTTATTAAAAGCGATTTTGATACAGAATTCTTATTATTTTATACATTATGAGAAAATTTTAATTCCAATGATTAAGAAAAATTGTAGGTGGACAAATTTGTAAAATAAGAAACTTGAGGGGTAAGTTGTAATCCAAAAGAAAAACTGAAGTTTTTCATTAAAAAAAAGAGAGAAAATTTATGATCATAATCAAAATTAGCGTGACATTAATCACACGTTATTAACTATATAAATATATGGACATAATCCGAGAACCATGGGATGGAAAATTGTGGAATGGCCTTAGTTGTATGGCTTATTATTTAATTAATATGAAGATTTTTCCAAAGTATTTATGACCTGGAAGCTAATAGTGAAAAACTTTCCTTAATTAATTAGTGATACAAAGAACAAGGATCTGGCTGGGTTTTGCCGTTTTGGTTTACTTTTCCCCTTACGAAAGAAAAAGAAAAGAAAAGAAAAGCTTATCGATCAGCAAATGGAAAATTCAGACCCCATTCAGCAATTCACAATTCCATTGCCTTCCTCTTGAACTAATATTAGCTTACGTAATTGACATATGCGAGAGTTTTGAATATTTTAAAGTATTTTTTACATAAAAAATTAGATTAGAAGATGTTATTTTATTTCAAAATTAAAGTATATTTTAGGTCTCTGCTAATAGTTACATTGAATTTGAAGATCTTCGATAAAAAAAAAATTGATAGACAAAAATTAAATCTACCTAAATTTTATAAGTTAAATATTCAATTAATTAATTTATTTTTTAATTAAAACCATACTTTATACAATTTTATTTGTTTATTATCTTTCAAATTATTTCAATCATTAAATAATGTCAAAAATTTTGATAAAAAAATTTTAATTACATATTTGATATCAAATTAAATATATATATAAATTGTTACAAAAAAATTTCAAATGTTATATGACGTTAGTCCAAACACTAATTGCAATTTTTCTTTTTGAATTCTTAATGACTAATATTTTCCCCTTTACCAAAACATGATAATTAGAGTTTAATTAATTTTCTATTAGTATAGATTAGGAAAGGAAATGAAAGGTGAGATTAGTCCTTGGTGAAAGTTAAGGGCAGTTATGCCAAATCTAATAGAAAAGCAAGGAATTGCCATTTGTCACAAATATTAGATATGATAAATTTAATAGAAGAAAAATTCAAATCAGAAAGCAGATAGTACGTGGATTTCAACGAGTCAATGGTCGTTATTGCCGACGGGTGGACCTCTCCCCACTGTCAAGGTGGGCTATTATTTCATGTACCAAAGAGCACGAAAACGATGAAACGTAAAAGAATGGATCAAGAAGAGGGTGCGTGGGGGGGGGGGGTTGGCCTGTTGGGGGGATTTTGAAGAACCAAAACCGCCGAGGCGGCTTTCTAGAAACATGATTGCGACTTGTTTAATTGTCGTCCTTCTCTCAAACAACTCATTTTAGCACTTAGGACCACCTTTAACCCTTATATATGTATTTTTTTAAAAAAATATGTCATAAATTCTAAACATTTGTTTTAAATTAATCGAGTTAATTGTGTCCTTTCTTATGTATGGCAATTAAAATGGTATTAATAAATATGTGATTTATTAATAAAATATTAAAAATTAAATTTTAATGATTAAAATTTAATTTTTTATAATTTTAAATTAAAATTGACAATTATAATTCGAGTCTCGAATACGAGACCAGAAAGTCACGCCAAAGTTGCATATGGATAAAAAAACCCAAAGCCTAAGTCGCACTCTCTCTTAATCCAATAGCCTAAACTAGGCTTTAAAGCTTTTTCAAAATTAGAAAGGCTGCTGCCATCAGGTTAGGACCGTGGGGACCGGGAAAGCTCCAATGAATGGAGGCCTGACTTTGCTGGGTGCCTAATTTGTTTGTTGCTTCAGCTTCCGTGTTCCGCAGTGTGCGGTACTAAATGCCAAAATATGAGCACCACCTTTCAAGTTCCCAACACAATGTCAGCATCATTTTTTTTTCTTTCATGGTTCCTAGCTTCATTCCTGGGTGTTGTGTTAGTCTCTACTTAAATCAGAGCCACATAATATCATCTAGGAATCGGTTAACAAGTGTTTATGAATTGTTTTCTCCAATTTAAAAAAAATTATAAATTAAAGATTTCTGTTTTAAATATCATTTTTACAATTGCTGCTAAATATTGGTCAACGTTTACCTTTCATCCAAAGGGTGGATCACAATGGGAGCCACCCCAAAAAAATTTAGAAACCCTTGGTCTTTATATGTTAAATAGATTTAATTGGTTCCCAAACAAAAATTGTTAACTTTTTTTTATTATTTTTTTCCAATAATCCTATTTTATGTTTAATAATTTAATAGAAGTTAAAATTTAATTTTTACTGTCAATTTATTGTATTTATCAATTATTTTTATTATAAATTTTTAAAATCAATAAATTAAAGTTAACAAAAATAAAATTAATTTTTTTAATTTCCTCATTAATTAAATTTTACGTGATCAATTAAATATTAATTTTATGAATAAATTTATCATTTCATTGGATTCGAATCTTATCGATGCCTTTAACATTAATATTAATTGCGTCTTGTTTGTGAGTTGATATTCTTTTAATGAAATTACCATTTAGTTGGTTTTTTCCAAAATATACGTCAAAAATTGCCATTGCTTTCGTCTACTACAAAAAAAACTTTTAACGTCATCATGTTATGCCTGTTCAATTTTATTTAATCATATATATATATATATATTGGTTTTGAAATTTGAGGGCGATGTTGAATTTTCATTTTCTAGAAGATCTGGCAGGGAACTCATTAACTTTATGATGATTACGAGACTTTAAATAAGACGGAGGGGTTGACTTTTGAAGAATTAGAATGTTCTTATCGAAACTGATTGCTAGAAACTTAGAAGTCTGTTCAGACTCTTCCAACAAGACCACCGCATGCTGCACCTTCCATACAACTAAGTTGGTAAGGTCAACTGGTTGGGTCAGGAATTTTTTTTCCCCTTGGAAATATTCAACTTTATGCTTAAATTGTTTTAGTTTAGGAAACTTCTTGGAATTTTCAATTTTGGTCCGTCGAAGAAAAAGGGAAAATTGGCTTCGATTTAGTACCAAAAATTAAAAAAACAAATGGTTTCGATTTCTAAACAAAATCCGAATCAATGTGGCTCCAACTTAAGCCCAAACATAATCGGAAGGGCTTGAAGTTTTGAAATTGTTGTCCACCAACCATCACGCTTTAAATCTTCACATTGTTCTTCATGTCAAATGATTCAAAATCAAATATTATTATTATTTTCAACAAAAAAAATTAGTTTTGAAGCAGAAGCTACTATGAATTTATAGTAAATTGCAACTTTTTTTTGCAATATTTCATTTCCTCAACAATGTATAAATCACCTTTGATGATGTTTGCTTTCTTAAGCAAATTCACATCCTCAGCATTATCTAGGATCCCTTTCATTAATTGACTCTGTCGAGTGAAAGGCAAGGATTATCCTTTGAAATGCTTTCAAATGCCACTATTTTTCTCAGCATCACTTCTGAAGTAAGCTTTGAGCTGAGAATGTTTTCTTGGTCAGGCTCTGAGTATAAAGTTACTTACGACAGGAAGGTAAAGAGTTTGGTTGTCGAATTTGATATGTTTGATGCTTTCACAAGTGGAGAATTTCAGTCCAGCATCATTGAGCTGTGAAGCTGTAGGAATCCATCCCCTGTTCTTATCAAAGAAATTGTGAGGGGATATTCCAAATAGTTCAAGAAAAGTGAGAAGTAATTTCATGAGTTATACAGGAAGAGCTGCAAAGTTGAATTGTGGTACAGATAACAAAGCCAGGAGCTTACTAAAAAGGAAAAAAACAATCTGGGGTTTCAGTGATCCTCCTCTTTCTCTTTCGTTTCTGTCTTCCTTGGGACAAATCGATTGGTAGAAGAGATCCAACAAATGCTTATGCTTGACAAAATTGGGGGTTTGTAGAAAAGTTGTTAATATCGTATCAAATAATGTTTTGATTTTTTTAAAAAAATATGATATATATTAGTATCAGTTGTATTGGTATATTATTTTAAATTTTTTGATTTAATACAAATATATTTATAAACATGCATGAATTTATACATTAAATATTATTAATAAGTCAAAAAATAAACATGCAATATATTCAAATCAAATCAATAAGTTTAAAAACATAAGAAATAATATCATAAATTTTTCATGATATTTTTAAACACTTAATTTGATCATATGATATTTAAATATTTTTTTAATATAAATATTAAGATAAAAACAAATATATAAAAAAATTAATCAAAGTTTTATGATTGTTAAACTTTATAAAATGAGTATAATAATTTTCTTTAAAAAAAAGAAAATATTTATAAACTTTTGTTTGAAAAAATAAAATATAAAAAAAACAAGTTAAAATAAAAAATAAAGAAACTTAACTTTTAAAGTTTACTTTGTTAATTACTTTTATTTTTATTAAGTTAAAAATAATTAAATAACAAAAGTAAGTTAAAAATTATAAAATATATTTTACATTCATGTATCGATCATAATATAATATTTCACCGAAATTCATCCGAACTCACTAAAACTAATAAAAATAATTTTTATTAATTGATATCAAATTTCATATGAAAAATTATTTTTAAATATACTGTAGTTTGATATAACTGAAATATATCGATTAATACAATCGATACTAAAATGAAATTAACAACTATAGGCTAATTAGAGAGGAGATAGAGCCTCAACAAAGTCCACCAAATTTTGTAGGTTATATCTGCGATTGCTTTTAACATTATCATTGAAATTTGATTCTCTAGCATTAGCATATCTGTGAGGAATAGGATCATATCAAGGTCCGGGTATATTTCTGAAAATTCAGCAAAAGGTTTCTCCGATGAATCAGGCATTAATAATACCAAACGTGAAATAAAGTGGGCTTCGAATAAGTGAATCCAAAACTCAAGTCTCTGCAATCAGACCCATATTTTATCTAAGTAATTGTCAATTAAGCCTATGTTCAATTGGACTGTGGAGCCCATAGCCCTTTTTCTTGTCTTTTACCTGAAATGCCCTCAACAAGCAAGCCTTCCAGTTCTGCTTCCCGGCGCCTGTTCTGTCGTGATCTCGCAGAAGATAACATCTTAACAAAAACCCTTTTATCTTCAAAGCCCAAAACCTGAAATTTTCTCTTTGTTATAATACCTTTCCGTGTAAATAACTTTTCCTTTCATGGCAGTCCAAGGATCTAGCTTTTGCTACTATGTAAGTTTAATTTTCTCCTAGTACTTTATTTGTAATTCGGTTTTTTGCTGAAGTTTTAGTTGCTATTGATCCTTGAATTTCTACAAATAGACAATTTTCATCTTTTATTAATCTAGTTAATGACCGAATTCAAGTTCTTAAATTTAAATCCTTTAGATATGGTTTCAAGCTCATTTTTTATATCAATTTATTTGGGAAAAATGATTTCTTGAAATAATGAAAGATGAAAATTGCACATTTGTTTGGTAAAAATTCAGTTACAAATATTTATAATTCAGTCTTTAACCCTTAATTTTCTTTAATTGTTCTAGGTAAATGTTAATTGCATGCCATGTTCAAGCACTAATACTTTCAGGAGTCTTCATTGCTTTTTTCCACCTCTTCCAAAGCGATGTAATGTGGTTTTAGCTAGGATTTCAAGTGGAAACAGGACTGAGTGTTTTCCGGTTCAATGTCTGCCCAAGTTGCCAAGAGGAAGACCTCGTAAGTTTCTTTGCTTAGCAGCTATCTGCACTATTCATCCGTATGTGATAGGCCCAGCTTGTGTAAGAAAGAAGGCATTGTAAAGTTTCTGTTTTTGTTTTCATAATTGCGGCACCTGATCTTAAATGTTCCTCTATGTAGACCTTCAAAACTGGTAGTTAATTCTTTATCATATTTGTTCTGAATTACATGGCTTGTTTGTCAACTGCCACTGTAATTTCAGTTGTTCATGATCATGAACCGTGTCTGATTTAAGTTTTAGAATGCATAGTGTATTTTAAACTTTGTTGCCTCGATGAGCATGTTATGCATTAAACAATGTATTTTCCTCTGATTTTTCTGGATTTTTCCATATAAATTCATTGTTAAGTTGGTTGCGCTTTTCCTTTTAGTTTTTTGGTGAGGTTGTCCATGTTTTGAGCCCACATTTAGCTTCCAAAGAGTAATGCAATATATTTTTTTATTGGATCAATTTTACTTTTATTTAGTTTCATTGTTTCACCAAAATAATTTCCTGTATTTCCTAATAGGACTTGAGTTTCACACAGGTCTAATTCCCGATTAATTTAGTGCAGCACCCTTTAGACAAAATTCACATATGGTGGTACCATTGATTTCTTGTCAAGCAAAAGGAGATGAAATTGAGGGGAACCTAAATGCTGAAAGCTCCATATTGGATGAACAAACCTTACGAAGGGACCTACAGATTGCCATTGAGGAAGAGAACTATGCCGAAGCAGCAAAAATCAGGGATGACCTTCGAGTCCTTCATGAGGATAGTAAGGTTTCAGTGCTGGCAGCAAATTCTCGGTTTTATGATGCTTTCAGAAGAGGGGATCTAGCCACAATGCAGAACCTTTGGGCAAAAGGAGATGATGTTTGTTGTGTACACCCAGCAGCAAATGGGATATCCGGTTATGATTTTGTAATGGAAAGCTGGGAAATTGTATGGATGAACTATGAATTTCCACTAGAGATAGAACTGAAAAATGTTCGAGTTCATGTTAAAGGAGATGTTGGGTATGTTACATGCATGGAATTTGTCAAGACAAAAGGTAATAGTTGGGGGGGACAGTTTGTGACGAATGTGTTTGAGAGGATTGATGGTCAGTGGTTTGTATGTATTCACCATGCTTCCCCAGCCGAGTTGTGAAAGCATCAATTTACATTTTGGAACCACAGTTCTGCCTCAGTACGTTTTGCGCTTAGTCTATCATGCATATTCGTGTTGGTTTTTTTGCTTAAGACCATTTTGGATACCCATTTGTAGAACTGATTGTCCGAACATATTCCTTTTTGTTGGTGTCTGATTTTCCACCCTCAATTTGAGTGGATGTTACATAAATCAAGTCATTTCATCAAGTTTGTTCCATTTCTAAAATGGGGGTTTCAGGGTTGCTTATCCCAATTCTTTTGGCTGTAGTTACTGTCAATGTTCTCAGTTTGATCCGGTATATTAAATAGTAAATACTCTTACCAGGGGACTAGATAAAGGGCTTTTAACTACGTGTTTCATCACGTCCCTCGTTTCTTACATAAATCAAGTCATTTCATTAAAGGCTGTTCTATTTCTAAAATGGGGGTTTGCTTATCCCAGTTCTTTCGGCCGTAGTTACTCTCAGACTTCTCAGCTTGATACGGTATATTAAATTGTAAATACTATTACCAGGGGCTTTTAACTTCGTGTTTCATCAACCTTCCCTCGTTTCTTTCCTTGGATCTCTGCTGCTGCCGTGGACGTTGTTCAGTTAATGTAGTCAAGTTGCTTTATGATCATAACAAGGTTGTCTCCCTGCTTCCAAAAGTATAAGCATTTTCCAACACAGAAAAACTCACTTGATTAAAACAGTGAGTGTTTTATTAAATTGCCAATTTTATTTCTTTTATACAAGTGATCTGTTGGTAATGTCGTGCACCTATTACAAAATCATGATGATTAACAATGTCTAACAAGCCTATACCCTGATTCCATGTACGTCTCATTAATGATTGATTGTCAACGTAGGATGCACTTTTCAAGAGTTAAACCCGGCTTCCCGTTGTAGCAATTCTAAGACTTGAGAATTATACCTGAAAAACAAAGCACGTCCCACGTTTGAAACTATACTCTCCCAACAGGGGAATGAGGAGGGTTAGGAGCATATTTTGCAGGCATGGTTCCAAGAACGATGGCTGGTTTGTTCTCCATCCCACGGCTGCCATTCACCACGGTCTCCTTTATAACTTTTCCATTGGACAGGTAACTGAATTCTGGCAGACCAGACGATTTTTGACAGCTTATAACTGCTATAGAAATAAAGAAAGCTTGTAATGCAGTGATTGATGAACTGAACTCAATTGTGTAGATTCCATTCTTATGTGGAACCAAGCTAAAGGTAGGCCTGTTCTTTTGTGCTTCTCCCTGCATGAAGTGCAAAAAAAGAACTAATTCAGATATCTTGACAAAATTATAATATAATGGAGAAACTAAAAGGTAATAAAAAAGAAAAGAGGATACCTGCACATTGAGTTCAAGTCGGTTGGGGTTTAGGCAAGCTTGACATGTCCTTGAAATCTTACAGCATCTGCTGTACTGGTTGGAGAGAATACATAATTTGCAACCAACGTCCCAACCTCCACAGTCACATAATCCACCAGATTTCCATCGTTCAATCAATGGGGAAGGTATTCCTTTGATTGGCAAGCTATGGACACCACCAGGAAGTATGACAATAGTACCATTAAAGCTTGCAATTTCCACAGAGTCGCAAGTGAATCTATCCGTAGCCAAACATTCTGAAAAGCCTTTCTTCATTTTGTTGTTATCACCCTCTTGTACATCATTGGTCTTACCAGGCATTTTGATTACAACAGCAGCAAGCTCCGTTTTTGCTGTAAACTTTGCTGATGCTTGATCTGCTTGTCTTTGCTCCACGCCAAACAGAACAGACTCTCTTACCAGATACTGATTACAAGAGTCCTGTGCAGTCAAGTCTGAAATATGAGAGTTGGAAATCTTCATTTGTCCAATAATATTATAGATGTAGCCACAATTTTTTTCCTTGTTTCCCTGACTTATCCAGCTGCCACTCTTCTTCTTAATTTTACTAACACAATAGAATATGTAATTCTGATCAGATTCCCCCTTGGCAGTTGATGATAGGCTTTTCACGGTAGTTGCAAGCATGTTACTGCCATTGTCGACAACAAATCTGAACAGTGGGAGTCCATTCTTTATTGTAACCTGTAGAAGAGCTTGAACCGTTGATGACCCAAACTTTTCTTCCAGAAGGGATTCATTAGTATTAACTGGCCTTGGAGTAGAGGAATTCAAGCTTCCTTTCAATGGCTGAACAGTGTCAGTGAAAGGGAAGGAATTTAAGCCCTTCGACTTCAGTAGTGGATCTAGCATCCTTCTTAAGGGGCTGGACCTAGTTCTGGTATGGACCTTCTCTCTGTTTGCGTCATCTGAAAAAACAGAAGAATCAGATCTCAATGGGCCAGACCTGACAGAAACATAAGTGGAGCTCAATTGTGGGACAGCAGAACCTTCCTTGAAACTAAAACTTCTACCAATACGACTCAAGCTGAAACTAAAACGACGACTTGGTGAATTTGTTCTGCTTTTTCTGGTTGCCAGTTCGGCCATTTCTTCTTGCAGTATCTTTAAAGTTTCATTATCAGCATCCTGAGATTTAATCTTGTTCTCTGCTGAACACATGCCCTGAGTTCTTATATTTCCTGTGTTATTTGAGCATGCTGACCCATGAGATGCATCAGATGAAGGCTCCCGACCCTGTTCCATCATCTCAGAAGGAAGCGGACAAGAATGAGGGACTTCAGAACATAATTCCCCAAAGTGAACCTTCTGAAGGAAATCATAGGAAAAACTATTCCGATTTGCTTCATTCAAAGTCTCATCCAATAATTCTCGGGGTTCTTCAAAAAAGCTATTTCGGTAGGATCTTGGAAGATGAAGAGCAACATTCTTGCACTCACCAGGAGAATGTTGATGAGTAAGGCCAATTTCTGATTCCTGGGTCTCTTTCTTCTCAGTTTTGTCGCTCTCAGCACTCAACTTTTTCCTAGAACCCAATGAAACTGCATAATTTCTTGATTTGGATGAAGAAGCCTCCACATCTAAAGTATTCTTCTGATCCAAGTCCTTTTTATTCACATCAATTTCCAGCCTTTGCTCTACTCTCTTAGCTGCTCCACCCTCACCAGCAATTGCAGTTTCATTTGGCAGAGGTGAGGCCCAAAGGTTTCTCATGTTTGATGAAATATTTCCCATTTCAGAAGCGATTTTCTGATCTAAGACTTTTTTCTTTCCCTTCTCAAGGACTACATCTGAATAAGTTTTGCCAAAGGATGTATGTGTCTTGGGTGTCTTCTTCTGCTGATCCACGGTGCTCTTGAAAGCAGTATCTTGAAAGTGTCTAACCTTCTGAGTAGATGGTTTTGCACCTCGGGGAAAGCCATCCTCATGAGATGAGCTAAGACCGGAGCAAGTTGAAGAGTGTTGCTTACTTTTATTGGCATAAGCATCCTTGGGAACTGCACTAGAAAGGGCAGATGACTTGGTCTTTGTTTTCAATGATGAATTGGTGCTTGTGGATGATACATCATTGCCAGTTATTGTCGGGATATGCCTTTGCTGGTACTTCCATTTTTCTAAACGTGCCCAATCCAGAACTCCCACATTCAATGCCTTCTCTTGAAGGTTTTCTCCAGTGTCTACACGCTGTAGGTAACCTGGCAAGTTTGACATGTACCTGACAAGCTCCTCCTCTTTTGTTGGCTTGCCCTTGAGAGGCTGGCCCTGGTAATCCCCTAAGGATTTTGTTTGGACGAAGGTGCTGTGTATTTGATATTTTCCTAGTTCACCTGGTGGATTACCATATGAAAAAGTAATACCATTCTTCACTTTTAACTCGCCTTGATTCTTTAACCTCAGGTTTGCTTGAGGCAACTCAGCTTTCTCCTTCCCTATCTTTGAATTTTGCTGCGGGTTTGAACTCTTTTTTGACACTGAACCAAATCCCATGTCCCTCCGGGTTAAGTATTCATTAGCTTTTCTTCTATCAAATGGTATCGGATAAATTCTTGTGCTCTACCAAAACATCTCAGCTGCAAAAGTGCAAAGAAAGAAAGTTCTCACATAAGCTGCCAATTTAATTGAATAACCTGGTTTGTGGCTGAATACGATATACATGACGATTTACTAAATTATCGCTAGTTTTAAAAGTCATTAACAAAACATGTCAAGTTTCCTCTCCAAACCTATTTGAACAAAAACTTGTCCTAATCATCTCTGATCAACAAATACGGAAAAAAAATTATGTTAATCATCCAGGGTCTAGCATATCCTAGCTCATCATTTTTACCTGCCCATATATAAGATTATAAGTCCATTTTCCCCTGGAAAAACACATAAAATTTAAATCCAATGATAACAAAAGTAACATTAGAAAAACTAGTAATGCTTCCGTAATTGGAATCTATAGCACCTCAGCACGTCAACGGACCAATAGAAATGACTTGGGTGATTACCCAACAAATCATTTGGTTTTCTTTTCATACTAATCTCATCAGCCACATTTATTTACCGTTGAAAAAAGTCCCAAAGTTGTAAATATTTTCTTCCCACTTGAACGGAAGTCAATCTTAGGTCCAGTAATTCTAAAGCATATAGAAAAAAAAAAAAAAGAAGAAAGATTCTAAGTTCTTAGCGACGACACTTTTCTCTCTTTTGATCTACAGATCCACTAAAATAAAGCTCTAATGAAAAATCCATCCTCCAAAATCAAACACAATCTGCTGCATTCGATTCACGTCCAAAAATAAAGCATCTAAACAGATCCGCAAAGAATCTTAATGAAGAATCACCGAATCCTGCCTCTGTTTCGCAGTTGAGAAAATTACGGGAAATGCAAAAGAAAACAAGATATAAAGTTCACATTTTTCCACTCTTGAATTGAAGTTAACAGCTAGCAGCAAACATCATTTCTCTTACAATTACAAATTAAATTCAGCTGAAGCAAAATGAATAGAAAACAAAACTATTTCTTCATTTTCTTCTTGTTTCTCGGCTATCAAACAGAACTTTAATTATCTGACAAGAAAAACAGATAAACGTAAAGAAAGAAGAGAGAGAGAATCATCCATTACCAGGTAGAAATGGAGGCAATGCAGGTTGAAGAAAATGACGTAAATCTCGAATACCTCGTCGATATCGAGAAAGATCACGATTACAGAGAGAAATAAGTCGGCGAAAATCCCAAGCGCCAAACAAGCTCAAAAACGTAGATTCTAAGCAAAGCAAAGAACTAAGAATTACCGCCAACTGAGACCAAAGAACAAATAACTCTCTTAAAAAAAGCAATCACCAATCTTTTTCTTCCCTCTCCCAAAAAAAAAATCATTTTTGTTCATTATATCAGCGCCAAAAGAGGAAGGAAACAATCAAGTGACAAACAAAAGACGCGGCTTTTTTTGGGGTGTTTTGTTGGGGGAGTGAGTGAAAGAGAAGGGAGAGTGAGCGTGGGAAGTTGGCGTTATGTTTTTGAGATCGAACGGTGGTTAAAAGCGAAGCAAAGACGAGGCGGGGGATTTGGGTAGAAATGTTGGGTCCGCTAGTTGTGACTTTTGAAAACTGTGTCTTCCTTACTTCCACGGGGCGAATCCCGATGGAAGTGTGGTCCACGCGCCACTGCAGCCGGGTCTACATATTCGTGTACTATTAATTATGAGTGCATGCACCGATTATCGATGGGATAAAAATAAGTCTTACATTAATGACTTTAATATTTGTCTTTTCTGTCTTCTGTGAAGTTTTAATTTTTATCATCTCTCATTGTTAGATTTTTGGATAATCAATCGTTAATAAAAGAAAAGGTTAAGATAAAGAGTTTTGAGAAGGTAATTTATCATTCAAACAGATAGAAAATAAAATAATATCCTCTTTGTCCCTATTTATTTATTTTATATTAAATTTTATAGAATTCAAAAAAAAAATTTTTTGCTATTTTAAAATTAAAATTTTTTTATAAAAGTAAAGTTTTATAATTTTTAATATTAAAAAAAATAAAAAATGTAAGATGTAATTTTAAAATATAAAAAAATAAATATTTTAAAAAATAAATTATAATTTTAAGATATCTCAAAACAAAACAAAAAAATAAGTCAGAGCGAGTAGTATTTAAATTACCGAAATTTTCACCAAACGCCTACTACTCACCACTCTAGTGTGGCCGTGGCCTATTTTTTTGACAAAGGGCAAAGACGAGCTCAGCCCACATAAATTTTGGGTGTTCTTGGACATTTTATCTAATGGGAATCTTTGTTTGGTATTTTTATTTCTGCAATCTTTCTTTTTCTTTTCTTTATCTGTGTCTCTTTTGGGATTGTCGTTTTCCAATCTTCGCATGCATTCGACCTTCAACCTTTTACCCAAAAAAAAGTACTATGGGCGATTTAAACACGCACTTTATTAAGAGATTAAAGTCCAAAATCTTTATCCTAACTTCTTGTTTTGTGATAGCGTCCCTGCCAAAAATAAATTTTATATCTTTTTTTGCGTCACTAATTTGGGAATGACAGGACCAGTCATGAATAATGGGTGTCAACATTTGATACAGAGAGTCCAGCTTTGCACTATTGGTACTCATCCAACCACCTTGATCTGTCTCTTTTGAGTACGTTGGATATAATTCTTTTTGGGTTCTCGGGTTTGTTTTAGCCTGATTTATTACCAAGCCCAACCTAACAAATTTATAGCGTGAAATAGGCCCCCAGCCTGGCCATGAATCCGCTCGGGTTCGTGCAATTGTACTTGACATGAGATTATAAAACAAAAATGAGAAAGCCACCGTCCTCAGAATGCAAATGTATGCCGATCATTATTCATTTATTCCAAAACAATGGAGCTGGAAGTGAGGCAGCTGCAAGTTTTAATCTCTCTGTTGCTTTCACAGGGCCAACATAAAGCTCGTGATCTGTCTACAGACGCAGTATTACTTAAATATACTCTATTGGTATTAGACACCTTTCGAGTTTCCATAAACTTCAACTTAAAATTTTGAAATAGATGACTAAATTTGTAAAAGTCATGCAAATGCTGCGACTTACAAAGAACCAATTATCTATGAATTTAACGATTGTTTGGAGCTAATTAATCCACTCTGCAGATCAGAACCCCATGTTCCACACGTAGTTTTATTGCCCTTCTCTGCCCTCGTCCACATCAAACCCATGCTTTACCTAGCAGAGCTTCTCGGCCATGGTAGTTTCCAAGTCACCTTCGTATACAAACACTCAACACTTCCACGGGTGTCTCCTTTCCACCGCCATGCCGGCACGCTACCCTGACTTTCAGTTCTTAACGATCCCTGATGGTCTACCACTTGATCATCCACTTTTGGGTCCTGTGCGTCTTGCTGATGTTTTATTGTCTACAGGTGCTGTGATGAAGCCAGCCCTCTGTGACCATTTGGTTTCCTTTTGCATGAAAAAGGGAAGGTGGCGGCCTGCTACGTGCATAATAGAAGATGGGATCTTGTCTTATTCGGTTATGGATGTTGCAGAGGAATTCCAGATTCCTGTTTTCGCTTTACGATCGAACAACGAGCGCTTGTTGAATCTGGACAAACTTTCATC
Source organism: Durio zibethinus (assembly GCF_047325235.1). Lineage (NCBI taxonomy): Eukaryota > Viridiplantae > Streptophyta > Magnoliopsida > Malvales > Malvaceae > Durio > Durio zibethinus. Next base: position 8,153,096 of record NC_143162.1, on the reverse strand, counting down.
TATGCAAGTTCATTGAAGAAGGGGATGTTCCAGTTCTACAAGGTTAGTTGGATAAATTTATTGGATGTGAAGCAACAAACACAATAACCAACAACGTTAAAATAATATATCGTAATAAATATACAATAATAAACAATAATCAATAACGTAGAAAAAATAAAGTATATCGAAATTTATGTTGAAAGCCCTTTCGTGTAGAGGAAAAAAATCATAAATCATCAGAAAAATTTTTATAATTAAATAATGATATACAAAGTTATTCTCTAACTAAAACTAGAGCTAATTAACAATTAAAAAAATAAAAAAAAATCTCACTAAATAAGTAACCCAATAAATATATATTGGATTTGTTCCTAGAGAGCTTCAAACCTGATCTCCACCATTCAAAATGTAAAACTTTGAATCATAAACTTACTAACAAAATTTTAGCTCAATCAGACCACAAATCAACTTATATTCAACCAACTCTCCCTTATTCCTTTTCTCTCTATTTTTTTGGCTTTTCTTTTTTTCTCTCTCCTTGACTTATGGCACCACTCTTTTCACCCATTACCCAACCACTTCTTTTATTGTTTAAAGCTTTATTTTAGGTTACAAGTCAAAAACCCACGACTTTTGATTAGCTAAAAAAAATTACATAAGATTGGGCCTTACATTCCTAACAATCTCTCTCTCCAATCCCATTAAGAGGAGATTCATCACTATAACAATTTCATTTGAAACTTACTTTAGTCAAAAAATCCATTTCAATCAAGTTATTATAGAGCTGAAACTTTTTCTTATGAAGTATCTCAGTTAATATATCTATCATATTCTCATTAGTATGAACTTTCTTTAATTGCATTTACTGTTTCGCAATCACTGAACATAGCCAATAATATCTAATATCAATATGCTTTGTTTTAGCATGGTACATGACATTCTTACTCAAATCTAAAGCACTTCTGGCTATCATAAAATAACACATACTCTTTTTGATTTAATCTTAATTTAGGAAAAAATATTTCATTTAAGGCATTTTTTTTACCTACTTTAATTGATGCAATATACTCAGCCTCTGTAGTTAATAAGGTAATATACTTCTATAACTTAGACTATCAAGACATAGCTCTTCTTACAAAAATGAATAAATATCTTAAAGTAAATTTCCTATCTTCAAAATCACTTGCCATATCAGCACAATGAACCTTTTTAGAACTGGTTCTGAAACTCCATAACTCAAGTATATTTTTGAAGTGCCCCTCAAATATCTAAAAATTATTTCACTATTTTCTAGTAAATTTTTCCGATATTACAAAGAAATATACTCACTATACCAACTGCATAAGTAACGTCAGGCTGCATATAAACTATAAGATACATCAAAGAATCAACTGCAAAAGAATAAAAAATACTAAATATAGCTAGTTGCTCTTCTTTCGTTACCAGATAAGATTTTTTACTCAAATAAAAATGGTTAGCAAGTAGATTGTTAATTGATTTAACATGTTGCATGTGAAGAATCTACTAAGCACCCATTCAACTTACTTTTTCTATGATAATCACAGCTTTTCAGCTATTCTATCTTGGTTAATATCGATACCAAGAATCTGCTTTGCAGAAACTAAATCCTTTATGTTAAAAGAATAAGACAATTGTTCTTTCAACCTGTGAATGATACCAGCATATTATCTCATAATCAACATATCATTAATATATAATAAGAGAATAATGAAGTTACCATAAAAAAAATTTTGACATATATACAAAAATCCACTGTATTCTTTTATAACTGTAGCTCGCCATAAAATAATCAAATTTTTTGTACCATTATCGTGAAACTTGTTTCAAGTTATACAAGTTTTTTTTTTTTTGGTTTGCAATCTAAGTGCTATTTTTTTTTACTTCAAAACTCTCAGGTTGATCCATATAAATGTCCTTCTACAAATCACTATGCAAGAATGTAGTCTTAACATCAAGTTGCTCAAACTTAAGATTTAAACTAGCTACTAATCTCAGTACCACTCGAATGGAACTTATCTTCACAACTGAAAAGAAGATCTCATCAAAATAAATGTCAAGTTTCTGAGAAAAACCTTTCACCACCAATCAAGTTTTATACCTCGCTAGTTTGTCATCATCTTTTTTCAATTTGAACACCTATTTATTCTTCAATGGTCTATTCCCTTTCAAAAAGTTAACAAGATCATATGTACCATTTTTTCACAAATACTTTATTTTTTTCATTATTTTTAACCAATGCTCTATATTCATAGTAATCTACACATCTTGAAAGCTTTTTGGCTCTCCTTCACTGGTAACTAAAATAAAATTTAAACTTGAATACTTGATAGATGACCTATGCTTTCTAGTAGATCTTCTAGGTTAAGACTCTACACTATCTAATTCCGAAAGTAGCTCTCTTTACTTAACACTCTCTGGTAGAGAGGACTGCTTACCTTGCTAAATACTCTTAAGCAGAGAAGATTACTTTTCCTACTTAAAATTGATTGTAACTGGCTCATCACTTACTGTGGCTGGCTCATTCGTATCTTCAAGTTTTATCTCTTGTTCATTTTCACCATTTGTGACTCTTTCAAGTGAAACCTTTATCGGTGTTAAAACATCAGACTCAATAATAACCCGTATAGCCTTTTCATTTTTTTCAAAGTTTGTTATGATTTCTTTTTTATAGAAGATCACATATCTCCTTTTGATTATCTTTCTTTTCACTAGATCCCATACCTTATAGCCAAATTTTTCATCATCATATTTTACAAACACACATTGTGGGGCTTTACTGTCAAGCTTTAATTTATGCTCTTTTAGCACATGTATAAATACTTTACACTCAAAAATTTTCAAATGAGATTATAAAGCATCTTTCCTTGTTTACGTTCTTTTTGAAATGTTAAAGCTCAAAGGAATTAATGGTGATCTATTAAGCAAACAACAAGCTATATTGATTGCTTCACCCCATAATGGTTTGATAATTTTGTCATCTTTGATATACATCTGACTTTTTTCATAATGATGCAGTTTATCCTTTTAGCTATACCATTATGCGATAGTGTTTCAAAATTTATCATCTCATGCTTGATTCCATGCTTTGAATAATATTTTACAAAATTTTTAAATGTGTATTTCTCACCATTATCAATCCGAATATACTTCAAGGGCAATCTTGTCATCCTTTTCACCATGGCATAAAATTTTTAAAAATACTGCAATACCTAACTTTTGTTTTTTACATATATACCTAAGTTTTATGTAAAGCATCATCAATAAAAGTAACAAAATACCTACTATCAGCTAATGACTCAACCTCAATAGGACTATATACATCAGAATGAATCAATTCTAATATGTTTTTTTCTCTGATAATGCTTACAAAAAAAAACTTTATAATGCTTGCTAAATAAATAATAATCATATGAATCAAAAGACATACATTTGATAAATGTAATGAGAAACTACCTTGCTAAAACTTGTAACCCTTTCTCATTCATGTGTGCCAACTTCTTATACTATAAGTTTGCTAAAGCATCATTCTCAATAGTATTTATCTAGTTGCTATTCAATTCCATCAATATCTTATACATTGTGCAATATAGTTTTTCTCTTGCAACTACCACAGATCCTTTGAGAAGCTTTCACTGTCCATTCTTTTATCTACTCTTATATCCTTTTTTATCAAGGACATTAATAGCAAATAAGTTCATTCTCATATCCAAAATATGTCTAACATCCCTCAAAGTCAACATACAGCTTGTACTAGTTTATACAATAATATCACCAATTCTAATAATATGCAACATACTCTTGTTTCCCATTTTAGTGTAATTAAAGTCACTATTTTGTAAGTTGTAAATAACTTCTTCTTAGGAACATATTTATATGCCGCTCATATGTCAACTATCCACTCAATGTCAGAATCACCAATATGATTATAATCACTATATGTACAAATCAAAGTAATTGAATCACTATCTGAATTTATTACTGCAACAATACCATTATCTGAACTCTTACTTTTCTCATTTTTTCGCTCTTGCTTCAAGATTTTATAGTATCGCTTTATATGACTTGCTTTACTACAATGAAAACACTTTACTTTATCTTTGGACTTGGATTTATGTTTAGATTTATTACGATCTTTTGAGTTTTGACCTCTATCAATGTTTCAACTCCTATTTTTTGTGACCAGAGCTTGATTCCCAGAGTTTAAATCATTTTATCTTACTTTTTCATTAAGCATACTATCATTTATCATATCCAATATCAACTTATAATCAGGAGCTGAAATAAAAAATAATCACAACTATAGTATTTCAGTTGTCTGGTAATGAACCCAAAAGAAACAAAACTTTCATTTCATCATCTATCTTAAGCTCTATACTAGTCATCCGATTAAATATATCTTAAAAATCACTCAAGTACTCTGTAATCGATAGTTCATCCTTGTATTGTAAAGTTACAAATTTTTTAACAAACATAACTTTATTCATACCCATTTTCTTTTTATATAATGCTGTCAATTTTTTTCAAACAGTGTGGGTATCTATTTTTTACGCTACATGATGAAACACGCTGATATCAACTTATTTTTTTATTGTAGCCAGCGTATTTTTTCTTAACTTTTTCAAGCTTTCATCTTTGATATCTGCTAGTTTCACCTAATACTGACTTATACAAATCTTTGGAGTATAAATGATCTTTCATCATAGGCTTTCAAATTGAATAATTTGATACTGTTAATTTTATCATATAATCAGTATCATCTTTTATGATTTCAAATAGAATTTACCTTTATATTGGGTTGCTTCTGTGTCAATGTTCCAAAATAACTTTTGCTTTGATACTATTTGTTGGGCCTGAAGCAATAAACACAATAAACATAATAATACAAAAATAATATATCATAATAAATTCACAGCAATAGACAACAATCAACAATCAACAATACAAAAAAAATAAAGTATACCAAGAATTATGTGAAAAAATCCTCTAATGTAGAGGAAAAAAAATCACGAACCACCAAAAAATCTTTACTATCAAATAATAGATATACAAAGTTTTCATCTAGCTAAAACTAGAGGTAATCAATAACTAAAGAGACAATTGGAAAAATCTCACCAAATATGTGACTTAACAAATACACTCTAGATTTATTTTTAGAGAGCTTCAAATCCAATCTCCACCATTCAGAATGTAAAACTCTTAAGTACTGATAAAATTTTAGCTCAATCGGATCATGGATTAACTTTCATTCAACCAACTCTCCCTTTTTCCTTTTCTTTTTATTTTTTTAGTTTTTCTTTTTCCTCTCTTCTCAGCTTGCGGTGTCACTCTTTTCACCTATTTTCCAACCCCTTTTTTTATTGTTTAAGGCTTTATTTTAGGTTAAAAATAAAAAACCCATGACCTTTGATTGGCTAAAACCAATTCCATAGGGCTGGACCCTACATTCTTTAAATAAATCTTCATACAAAAGTGTCACTCGCAATTCTCACATATATATTTTACTCTATATAAGATAATTGCATGCGCTCTTTGATTCATATTAAACAATTAGTACTACACTTTTAAAATGATTCTATTAACATTTACCTTTGAAAATTTGCACAACTTGAGACTATGAAGAATTGGTATGTAGCTAATTTCTATGACATCATTTAAGTAGCATTTAATATTATGTTCAAGATTACGAAAGTAATCTAATTATCATGGTGATAAGGTGATTTAGTTATTGGTGATATTAAATTATTATATTTGGTATAATATTATAAATCATTAGTGATCTTAACTCACTGTATTTGGTATTATATGAAAAAATAAATTATAAAATATAAAATATCCAAAATAATCTTATAAAAAGAAAGTTAAAAATTTAATACTTATTGAATTAATAATTTATAAATAGTTAAAATTTTATTTTGTAGAAAACTATAAAATATAAATCAATTTTGATGAAAAATAATTTCTAAAAAAATTATTAAATAATTTCATCATTTTTATAATCAATAAATATTTATTCAATTGTAATAAAAAAAACTTTTTTGAATAAGTTATTAAAAAATAAATTTTTAAAAATTTTTACTAGTTCGCTTTATAGGGCAATATTAAGTACATCTTTGGGTAAATTAGTTAAAAAATGATACTAAAATTACTTTCCCATAGTGATAAAAAATTTTCATTCTTTAGGTTTGAAATCATATCACCCCTTAAGCTAATAATATTATCACCCTAGTGATTACATAAGATTTTTAAATTGTTATCAAATAAGGTGATATAATTACTAAATGCATATCACTGTAGTTTTTAAATAAATCACCATATACCAAATACTCTTTTAGATTCTTTAGAGTCTAAGGCTGGTAATTTGTGAAGCTGCAAATTAATGTTAGTTTATTTTGCAAAAAATGACTTTTAAAAAATATTTTTTGAAAAAAGTTTATATTTTTCGAAAAAGTAGTGGATGAGTTAATAAAAAATATTTTTTATTGTTTAGTTATTATTTTGAAAATATGTTTTTAATAATGTTGACATAACTATTAAAATATTAAAATTTATTTGTTAATAAATATATTGAAATTATTTATTATTATATTTATTAATATTAAAAAATAATTTTATTTTAATAAATTTAATATTAAAATATTAAATTTATTAATATAATAATATTAAAATCAAGATTGTTAATATCATACTGGATAATATTTTGATTTTCTATAAAAATATGGTATATACAGGTTTTAGTATATTATTTTGAATTTTTCGATTTAGTACAAATATATTTATAAACATATACGAATTTGTATATTATAATACTATTAAAAATCTACAAAATAAATATACAATATTTTCAAAAATCAAATAAATAAGTTTAAAAGTATAAATAATAATATCATAAATTTTTTATGATATTTTTAAACATTTAATCTGATCATATAATATTTAAATAAATATTTTTTATGTAAATATTAAAATAAAAACAAATAGATGAAAAAATTAACCAAGGCTTTATTATTGTTAACTTTTATAAATTGAGTATAATTACTTTCTTGAAAGATATTGAAATACTTATAAAATTTAGTTTGAAAAAATAAAATATAAAAGAAAATAAGTTACAATAAAAAATAAAGAAACTCAATTTTCAAAGGTTATTTTGTCAATTAATTTTATTTTTAGTAGGTTAAAAATAGTTAAACAACAAATGATAAGTTAAAAATTACTCATGTTTATGTGCTAGTTGAAACATGCTAATCCACTGAAATTTATTAAAACCAGTTGAAATTAATGAAAACAACATGTATTACTCGATATTAAATTCGATATGAAAAATCATTATTAGGTGTATCATATTTTGTATAACTGGAGTGTAACAATAAGTACAATTGGTACCAAAACGAAATTAACAATTATGATTAAAATAGTATTATTTTATATTAAAATAATTATATTTTATATTAAACTATCTATAATTAAATCATAACAAAAATATTATTTATTTATATTTATTATTAAATTGGTAATTTAAATACATTAGTTGATAAAATATAAAAATAATATGTTTTAAAATGAATATATTAAAAAAGATTAAAAATATTCATATTATTAAAATAATATTAATATTATATTAAATAACAATAATTATTAAAGTAATGAAATATTAGTTAAGTAATTAGTATTTTTATTATAATAATAATATAATACTATTTATTATTAAAATATTACAAATATTTATGTTTAATAATATACAAAATAGAAACATTTAAAATTAAAATATCAAAAGTTATTTAAAATTAATATTTTAAAAAATTTGAAGAAATATTAAATAAAAATATTTTTATTAATATAATAATATTTAGAATCGAGTCAAATTAAATCTAAATTTAAAAAATCAAGTTCAAGGTCTACTTTGAATATAACTATGATCACGAGCATGGTAAGTAGTCTTAATCATAAATAATTTTTTTCTTTAAAAATGTCTTCCCCTAAGGGGAAGACAATATTTAAAAAAAAAATGAAATTTTGTATTGATTAATAAATAATTTTCCGTTAATCAATCAGTTTTTTGTCAAATAAATATAAAAATTATAAAAATTCTTTGTTTTTTTAAACAAACGGAATGTAATATTAAAGCTTCCTTATCTCTGCTAAGTGCTAACCTACGAGTAATTTATTGTAGTATGATCATAGATAAGTCATTTCATTTCGGATTCCCATCAGACCTTTTGGTTATTGAAGATAAAGACACGGACAAGCCAGTCACTTCCATTCCAGGAGTGGAGAATGTTGCTCAACGGCGAGATTTTCCAGGAATTTCCAGGATTTTGAGAGAGTCGATGATCCAAGCTTGGAATTCTTTATGGACGACCAAACTTTAGTCATGTATACATGTTTTGATAATCAATACTTGCGATGGACTTTAAGTGCCTTTGATATCTAAAGTCGGCTCTATTTTTACCAAAATGTACAGTATCGGTCCCTTAAATGGCCTTTCCAATTCCCGGATTAAGGACCAAACAACATTAGTACCAAGCAAAAGTTTCCTATGGGAGGAAGATGGAGGTTGCATGACTGGGCTAGATTCTCATTCGTAAAAATCAGTTGTTTTTGTTAGCTTTGGGTATATAATAGGCTTGACATGAAATAAAGTGCTTGAATTTGGGCGTGGCCTGGTGAATAATAGCAAACCATTTTATGGGTCATTCGACTGGACTCAATTATAGGAGAGGCTGATCCAAGCCTGATCCTAGGGATGCCGGAAGAGATGATGGAGAACAAAAAAGAATTGAAAGAGTTGGGCTCCTCAAGAAGGTCTTGGCCCATCCAGCAGTTGGTGTGTTCTTTACCCAGAGCGGATGGAACTCAGCCTTGGAAAGTATTTATGCATAAGTATGCAAGATCTGTTGGCCCATAATTGCTGGCTAACAAATCAACAGTAAGTTCGTGAGTGATGTCTGGAAAATCGGTCTGGACTTTAAAGATACATGTGATAGATCAACGATTGAGAAAATGGTATGAGATTTGAATGAGGGATAAAAGAGAAGAGATCATGAAATCAATGGATCATATTACAAGAAAAGTTCATGATAGGTGTCAAGGACGGTGGATCTTCTTATTGCAACCTTGAGGAATTGATTGAAGACATACGGTCATTGATGTATGGACGTCATTTTGCTCACAACATTACATGCTTAAAAGCAAGATATATGAAAAATTAATGCTTCATCTCTCAATGGCCTATTATAGAATTGAATCACTGATAGATGTGCAATTACTCGGGACTTAACTCTAAAAGTGAAACTAGGCATTAGTTGATAGGATAAAATAATCTCAAATAATATTCAAATCAAATGTCACATAACGAAAAATTAAATTATTTTTTTTTTGTTATCAATCTAATACAAATCAAATAAATAAAACTAACAAATAAATCTCCAAACCACAATCACAATGATACAAGTAATTTTACATGTAAAACCTTTTCAAAATAAGGTGTAAAAGCCATGTATAGCAACAAATAATTTTTACTATCAAAATAATTGATACAAAGTTCTATGTAGCTAAAAGTAGAGGTATACAACCACAATATTTCAAAATTAAATAATTTTAGTAAAAAACAAATCTTGTAAGAGAAAATTAGAGAAATTTCACCAAATTCAGAGATTAATAAATACTTACAAAATTAGTAGGTGCAAAACTTGAAATTTGATCTATATCGTTCAGATTAAATAAACAATGAGTTTTGAACACATTAATAAAATTTTAGCTTAATTGGACTATGGATTGACCTCGACCAAGTTATTTGATCGAAACTGTACAAACCCTTTTTTCTCTTTTTTTTTTTTTTTATTTTGCCACCAATTCCTCTCTTGCTTTTTGTACCAATTGTATAAAACAATATATAGGGGTTTAAAGCCCTATAATCATGCATGAAAAAGGACTAAAAAGTCTTTGATTTATGGGCTTTGGTTATAGGTTACCTCCACATGGGAAAAACCAAACCCAACAAATCTTTCCTTTTTCGACTTTATAGAGGGAATTGCCATCTTGGCAATTGAACGACAAACTTCAAGCTTTTCCCTTGGTAGCATTTTTGTTAACATATCAAAAAACCATTGTGATTAGTGTGAATATTCTCAAGTGCATACAAGTTGTCATTGAGAGCATTTGCTCTAATCTTGAATGAAAGTAGAATTCTTACTAAGGTGAATTGTGCTTTGATTGCCATAAAATATCCTAAAGCGTTGCTACTTGAAACCAAGTTTCTGTATGAATGTTTTCATCCATAACAACTTTTTACATGCTTTAGTGGCTGCAGCATATTCTGAAAGTACAACACATTTATGTAGTCTCGATTGCCAAGATATAACCTCACTTGAGAATGTAATCAAATAACTTGAAATGGACTTTCGAAAATCCACATCTCCTATTATATTGAATCAATGTAGCTAACTAGCACTAGTTTCTCACTTCCAAAAATGAGTTTCAAGTCAAAAAATGCCTCTTAGATATCTCATAATTCACTTAACTACATTCTAATGTTCTTTTCTTGAATTTGACAAAAAGTAGCTAACAACACCATCTAAATAGGCTATGTCTAGCCTAGTACACACAATTGCATACATCAAACTTCCTATTGTTAAAACATACGAAATTCTTCTCATGTTTTCTTTCTCTTTAGTTGTAAAAGGACTTTATTTAATATTTAGCTTAAAGTGTGCAATAAGAGGAAAGCTAAACACTTTAGCTTGATCCATATTAAACCTCTCAATCACCATTTCAATATAGTGTTTCGATGATACATATAATTTTTTAGCTGTTTTGTTTCAATGGATTCAAATTCCAAAAATTTGCTATGCTAACCCCAAGTCCTTTATAGCAAATGATCTACTTAATTGCTTTTCAACTGGTCAATTCTAGAAGTGTTCTTGCCAATAATCAAAATGTCATCAACATAAAGCAGTAATATGATAAAATCATCATTAGCGAATTTTTGCATAAAAACGCAATGGTCAAAATTAGGTTTTTGGTAGCCTTGCTCACTCATAACTAACTCAAACTTCTCGTACCATTATCTCGATACCTACTTCAATTAATAAAGACTTTTGTTTAGCTTGCACACATAATTTTTTTTTCTTTATACTATGAAACTCTTTGATTGTTCCACATAAATCTCTTTATCGAAGTCACCATGTAAAAATGCAATTGGGACATCTATTTGCTCAATCTCCAAATCAAGACTAGTTGCTAAACCCAAAATCATATGAATAGATGACTTATTAACATCTAGAGAAAAGATTCATCAAAGTCAATACTTTTCTTTGACTAAATCCCTTGACAACCAATCTAGCTTTAAAATGTAGCTATGAAATATGTTCTTCTTGTTTCACTCTGTATACCCATCTATTCATCAAAGTTCTTTTTTTCTTAGGTAGCTTTACCAGCTCAAAAAAATTATTCTCAAGCAAAAACTTCATCTTATCCTATATGGCATCAACCCATTCTTTCTTATGTTCATTTTTCATGACCTTTGAATAATATTTGAATTCTCTCTCGTTAGGTAATAGCATATATTTATTAATAGAATACCATGTGAAAGGTTGTCGTTCTTTAGTAGAACTCTTGAGTGGAACTTTAAATAAAATCTCTGGTAAAACCTCTGATATTGGTGATTATTCGTGGGTATCATCACCCACCTTAACTTGCGTATGAGTGGTATCAACATCACCTGTATTATATTGGTTATCTTGAATATCTTCAACCTCTATAAGCTCATGTGTTAAGGGAACTATATCTAAGTCAATTAAACCATCATTGCATCATGAAATTGATGTATCAGTCTTCTGAATATCTAGTATGGTCTGATCTTCAATAAAGATAACATCCCTACTTCTCATAAGTTTTTTCTGCAATGGATCATAAAACTTGTAACCAAACTCATCATGGCTAAAATCAAGAAACACATATTGTCTAGTCTTGACATCAAGCTTGAAACTTTCATATTTAGGAATATTCATAAAAGCCTTACATCTAAAAGTATGCAAGTGATCATAGGACACATCTTTGCCTAATCAAACTCAATCTAGATTATCAAAATTTAAGGGAACACATGTGAAAGATTCAAAACATATATAACTGTATTTAAAGCCTCACTCCAAAAGGATTTTGATAATTGTACTTGTGAAAGGAAATATTTCACTCTTTCTACTAGTGTCTTATTTATCCTTTTAGCTAACCTATTCAACTGAGGAGTTTTAGACGGTGAACCCTTAATGTCTAATACCTTGCTACCTACAAGATTCATCAAAAGGTCTAATGTAGTCACCCTCATTATCAGTCCATATGGATTTCAATCTCAACCATGTCTATCTTTTAACTAAGGTAAAAAATTGTTTAAACACGTTTAACACTTGCTCTTTCATTTTCAAGGTATAAGCATATATTTTCCTTGAATGATCATTTATAAAAGTTACAAAATAGATGGAACCGCCAATTACTTTTGTTCTTATAAGACCACAAACATCACAATATACTAAATTAAGCATACTTGGCTTTCTTGATGGAGGGGATGTCTTGAATGTAACTCTAGTTTGTTTTTCTACCAAGCAATGAGTACACTTTTTAAGGATACATTATTTACTCCAACAGAAAAGTTTTTTCTTAGCCAAAACCTTCAAACCTTCTCGTTAATGTAATTAAGTAGTTTGTGCTAAAATTTAGTTGTATCATCATTATCTACTGTATTAATAATAAAATCAGATACCTTTACTTGCATCAAATACAAATGAGAAATGTTTTATGCCTCTAGTTACAATCATAGAATTTTTAGTGAGCTTCCATTGACCATTACAAAAGGTGTTGCAAAACCCTTCATCATCAAGTTTCCCTATAGAATTCAAATCCATACGAATATCAGTAATATGTTAACATTTTTTAAGACTAAAGTAGTGCCATTATTGGTATCCAAGAACACATCTCTCATACAATTGCTTTAGCTGAGCCATCATTACTCATTCTAACACTCCTAAAATCATTGAATGTGTAAGATACAAAGTAGTATTTTGAAGATGTAGCATGAGTTAAGGCACCATTATCAATCACCCATTTAGTCTCGTGGTATGTAAGATTAACAACAACATCTTCATATAAGATAAAGAAGTCATTTGTAATGGTAGTAATTTTATCAACATCTTACCATCACCATTCTTCTTTTTCTTATCTTTGTCACTATTTTTTTTTCCAACTTTCGATAATATTTTCTTATATGCCCCTTCATACCATAATAATGACACTTAACATTGGTAAATTTGTTGGATTATTCTTGATTTTGTCTTTGTTTTTTGGACCTTTGCTTTTATTCTTCCCTCTATTTTTTATGACTAAAACCTCAAACTACAAAGAGGAATCCTATGATTTTTTTCTCATCTCTTCATTCAAAACACCACTCTTAGCCAAATCTATGTGATAACACCATTTGGAGTTGAGTTAGGTAACACTATTTTAAACGTCTCCCACAAGTCTGACAATGTATCAAGAAATCGTAAGCCTTGTATCTCATCTTCAAACTTAAGATTCTTGCTAGTTAATTGATTAATAATACCATGATATACATTTAAAATATCTATCACTGGAGTTTCATCTTGATATTTTAAACTCATCAACTACTTCACCAAAAATAGTTTATTATTTTCAATTTTTTGGACATACAATTCCTCAAATTTGTTCCAAATAGTGTGTTTATGTCTCTCTGTTAACATAATGCAAAATATTATAAATATTATCATCTACTCATTGTCTAATATAAACATATACCTATCGATGAAACAAATACCATTTTACATCTATTTTATTTTCAGGCTTTTCAATTGCAAACACAGGTAAATAAAAATCCTTCACATAAAGTAAGTTTTCCTTCTTCCTTTTTCATACATGGTAATTTAAACCATTTAAATTAATTGTTCTACTTGTATTGGCTTTCATTATTCAACATTAGACACTTATCAAATAGCTTGAACTCTGATACCACTTTGATATGATAAAATAACCTCAAATAATATTTAAATCGAATAGGTCACGTATCAAAAAATTAAATTATCCCTCTATTGTATAAATCTAGCAAAAATCAAATAAATAAAGCTAACAAATAAATATCCAAACCACAAGCATAAGGACACAAGTAATTTTACATGAAAAATCTCTCCAAAATAAAAGTAAAAACTATAGGCAGTAACAAATAATCTTCACTATTAAAATAATAGGAATACAAAGTTTTCTCTAGTTAGAACTAGAGGTATACAACCATAATATCTCAAGATTAAAGAAACAATCTTGTAAGAGAAAATTGAAAAAATCTCACCAAATTTAGGAATTAACAAACACCCACAAAATTAGTAAGTAGAAAACTCAACACCTGATCTCCACCATTTAAACTGAAGAATAATGAGTCGTGAACATACTGATAAAAATTTAGCTTAATTAAACCACGGATTAAGCTCAATTAAACTACTTGATTGAAACTACATAAACTCTTTTTTTTGTCTTTCCCTTTAATTTTATCCCACTTCCTCTCTTACTTTTTGTATCAACTGTATAAAATAATATATAAAGATTTAAAACTTTATAGCCATGCACAAAAAATGACTAAAAAATCTTTGATATATGAGCTTTAATTTTAAGCTACCTAAGGAAAACCAAGGCCAACAAGAACAGCTATCGGGTGGGTGGGTGAGTTTTCAATTTTTAACCTTCTCATATGAAAAATAAATACATTAAGTTGTTAGTACTACTATTTATTACTAAGATATAAACAATCTTTTGCTAAAAAAAAGTTTAGTGAATAAGTTTACCTAATCCATTCATATTTAACTTTAAGCATTATTATACTTAATATACTTAGAAGACATTTGGTTCGGGAGAATCTATGCATTTTCTTTTGAAAATTTACTGCTGGGTATTTGATTCCAATGTCTGTTCAAGGTAATCCAATTTTAAGGGAAAGTGATAGTTTTCCAATAGTATCCAAAGTCTCAAAATCAAAAATCTACCTATCCCTCTGATATTCTAAGATTCTGAAGGGGCAAAGTTGCATTATTTCTAAATTTGACCTAAATAAAAAATTATGAAATAGCCGTTACCATTTTGAAAAATATGTTTGGAAGTGATTGCAAGTCAATTATAGATTTCTACTATTAAATTTTTTTTTATATTGCAATTAATGGTGTTTGGCATGAAAAACGCTTTAAATAATCCTATTCAATTTTTTTTGTAATTATTTAAGGCGTTTTGGCTAGAAAATGCCTTAAATAATCCTCTATAAAAAATTGAATGAGATTATTTAAGGCGTTTTTTGACCAAAAAAATCTTAAATAATATCCTAAAAAAAATCTTATAAGTAATCCTAAAAAATAAACATTGAAGGGAGGAGTCAAATCTATGATCTTATGGTTAATAGCTATATGCTTTAACCAATTGAGCTACTTTAATTTTTTTTTTAATTTTATCTCTTAAATCTTAAAAGTAATAAAAGAGATTATTTAAGGTCTTTTTAGTCAAAAACACCTTAAATAATCTCCTTTAAAAAACATTAAAAGCACTAGAGAAAGAAGTCGAACATATAACTTTATGGTTAATAGTAATATGCTCTAACCGACTAAGCTACTCTAATTTTTTTTATATTTAATCCCTTAAATTTTATAAGTAATGAAAATGATTATTTAAGACATTTTTTTTTATCTAAAATGTCTTAAATAATCTCTTTCAAAAAATTTTAAGAGATTATTTAAGACATTTTTTGACAAAAAACATCTCAAATAATCCCTTAATATTTTTTAAAAGACATTATTTAAGGTATTTTTGGATAAAAAATACCTTAAATAATATCTTGATACATTTTAAAAGAATTATTTAAGATATTTTTAAACTAAAAACGCCTTAAATAATATAATTTTAAAAAATATTAGAGATTTTTAAGGTATTTTTAGACCAAAGACACCTTAAATAATTCATATATTTTTAAATAACATTTATTTAAGGGTTTTTAGACAAAAAATGACTTAAATAATCCCTTTTAAAAAAATAATAGAGATTATTTAAGGTGTTTCCTAATCAGAAATGCTTAAAATAATCTCAAATATTTTTTTATTGATGATATTTGTTTTAACATATAAATCTATAAATCTATAGTTAGACTTAACAAGAAGAGTTAGCACCAATCTTTTTTCTTATGTGTGATTGGCCATCTAATGAATCTATCTTTGTAAGGAGCACCTAAGCTTGACTAAAGTTTCTTAAAAAAATATGTTCTGGTCTACTAATCAAAACATGGTTTGGGAGTTCAATTAGATATAGGGAAGGTTATTGTACCCCATATGCCTATCTAAAGGATAGTATCATTTTATTTTAAATTATCCTAAGCTCTTAATTCTAATGGTCTTAAATTTTAATATTTAAATATTAAAAATAATTTTTAAGATTCTTCATTAATTTAGTAGAACTCTTAAAATACTTCATCACCTTAAGAGTATTTAAGAATCTATTTGTTTTCTTGAAGAAACTCCATCATCGAAAAATGATTTAATTATTTTTCCATTTTTTGGTTTGTTTTATTAAAAGTATATCTAATTATTCCACAATTTGAGCAAATTTAAAATTTTTTTTCTAAATTTTTCATCATTTAGGTATATTTAGAAATTTTTTTTTTATTCTTTGGAAAAAATAATGCGACAATTATTTTTTTTTAAGTTTCATTTAAATGCTTTCACTATTTGGAACAAATTTAAAGAAAATTTTCACCTAGAGATTTCTTGAGAAATTTATCATTTAAAATTTTTAATAATCTCATCATTGTATAATTGTTAAATATTTTTAACCAGAATTTTTATTTGGAAAAGAATAGAATTACTTTTATTGAAATTTCATCTAAATTATTCCACAATTTAAGACAAATTTAGGAAAATTTCTCACTCAAAGATTTCTTAAGAAATTTATCATTTGATTTTTTTAAGAATCTCATCATTGGGTAATTAGTATTTAAATTCCAAAAATTTTCATTAAAATTTTCTTTTTTATTTTTTTGATTTGAAAATAAATATTAATTATTATTATTGAAACTTGATCTAAATTGTTCCACAATTTGGGACAAATTTAGAAAAAACTTCTCACCTAAGAATTTTATAGAAATTTATCATTTGAAATTTTTAAAAATTTCATCATTTAATAATTATTATTTATTCCCAAAATTTTTATTTTATTTTGTTTTATATTTTTTATTTTTTTCTAAAATTTAATCATGCAAAAATACTAAAAAAATAAATTAAATAAATACGAAAACAGGAAAACGGCTCAACTTGGTTGGAGAACTCGACTTGGCTACAAGCAAGAGAAGTGGCTAAAAAGGCGCAACTCGTAACTCGACTCGCTTAGAGCCAAGGATAAGGACGTAGGTCGAAAGTGAGTCAAGCGCTCGGGTCAGGTTGGCTTGAACAAAAACATGCAGATCCTAAGGGTTGTTTAATGCCAAAACAACGTCGTTTCAGGATGATATAAAAGGCAAGAATCCTCTTTTTTCCTCAGATATTCTCCTTTCCCTCTTTCTCTTCTTTTATCTTCTTTTCTCTCTCTCTCTAAAACTCACAAAACATCAGTTGAATCTTTATCAGATTCTAAAAATCTCGATGGAATCTGGGTTGAGTTATCGAAAGTTCATCAAAAAATTCAATCTTTACTGAAATCTTCAATTAGATTTTAGTAAACTTGTCCAAAAATTCTAATGTCACTAAAATCTGTACTAGAATCTGGAAAAATTTGTCGAAATCTAAAAATTTTCCAAAAAAATTTCAAGAAAAAATCTTGCAAAAAAAAAATTCTTAAAAATTTTGTACTCTCTGATTGTTCTTTTGTATGTTTCTTTCTGTTTTTTTTTTTTTTATCTTTCTATTTGTTTTGAGGCTTGATTAGGGTTTATATTTATAGAGTTCAAATAAGAGAACCCTATATCAAAAGAGTTTCGATTCCCTTTAAATTCAAACTTCGATTATGATTTTAACCAAAATTTGATAACCCTAGAGGAACAATCCTAAACAAATCCAACCTTCTTAAAACTTTCTTGATTTTTTATGTTTTTATTTTTTGTTATTTTTTTAATTAACAGAGACAAGTAAAACCCCAGATAGATTAGAATGGGTACAACTGTCCTTCTTTACACATTTTTTGTGAAACATGAATTGTGCAAAAATGTAGAGAACCCAATCAGGAATCAACTTGACACATTTTCCCCTTTTTTTAGTATATTTAGACTTCTCGAATAATAAAAACTCCTCTAAACAGAAGCTCTACAATTTTTGAGAAATAAATAAAGCTCTTTTAAGTAGTGGCTCAACAACTTTTGAAAAATAAATATGGCTTCTTTAAGCAGAGGCTAAACAATTTTAAAAAATAATAAAAAGGCTTCTCTAAACAGAAGCTCAAAGACTTTAAAAAAAATAAATAAAACTCATTTAAATAGAGGCTCAACAACTTTGAAAAAATAAATAAAGCTTCTCTAAATAGAGGTTCAACTAGTTTGAAAAAATAAATAAGGCTCCTCTAAATAGAGGCTTAACAACTTTGAAAAGTAAATAAAGCTCATCAACAATCATGTCCAGAGGTCTTATAGATCATCAAAAGAAATTATAAGAGATTATACCCAAAGGTCTTACAAATTATTCCTAAAATTAAAGAATGCTCATTTGAGCAAAGGCTTCATAACTTTTATGATTGTTTTTCTTGAAATATCATTTTTCAAGGATCATAATTTTACCTCAAAAGTCCTCTTTTTTCAAACAAGAATTTGAAAATCTTTCACTGGAAAGTCTTCATATTTGTTTTCTCTATATGGGATCTTGAAATATCCTTGCTTCTTAAATTCATGCACTAGACATTCTTAAATGCAATGCTATACACTAAACATTCAAAAATGCAATGCATGCTATGCAAATTCAATTAATTAATTTCTTTTCAACTGTGGTACTCAAGTTTCTCAAGCTTTTTCCTTGGATCTAAACTCTTCAATCTTCAAGTACTAAGACCAAATTGATTTGATTCTTAACCATCCCTTTCATTTAACTCCAATATTCTCTTTTTAAAGAAATTTTTTTCTCCAAATTCAATGTCCTTACCAGGGACTGACCATTTCATATTTGCCTTTATCACTCTCAACCTTTTCCAAGGTAATGTAAAAAAACTTTCATGCTACTATTCATTTATCAATCATTATTTCAATTTCAAAAAGTAAAATTACAATCACAAATTTCTTCCATTATAAGGTATTAAAAGAAAAAGAGTAGGATTGGTTTAGGAAATAATCAACAAAAGAAAGATACAATGAATGAAGTGAAATATCTCTTATTAAAAAATGGTAGCACAACTTTAGCCATTGAACAGTGTAAAAAGTAAAAAGAGTTACAAAGATGGATATGGGGTAACAACACCCAAAATAAACAATCAGATAATCAAGATAACATATCTTGAATTTTTTTTTGCAAATTCAACCACCTAATACATTTAACAGCTTAGAGCTCAACAGAACATGCTTGTTTTCATGCTAATAAATTTCCAAATTCGATGCTATACCTTTTTCATCTAAGTTGACTTTTTAGGTTTTCAATTTAGATGAATCTCTTTTGACTCAAATCACCTTTTTAGGGCTTTCAATTTGAATATTCCTTTTTTATTTTTATTTTTCCTTTTATTTTTCTTTTATTTTTAATTTTTTAAGCATAATATTTCTTCACAGTATCAGAATTTAAAGGATGGGGTAAATCATTTCCATCAATCTCAGCTAATATTAATGCTCCACCTGAGAAAACTCATTTTACTGCATATAGCCTTTCCCAATTTAGAGTCCACTTTCTTTTATTATCATGCTAGCTTAGGAAAATTTTTTTTAAATGAACTCTCATTCGTGGAAGCAACGAGATTTGACCTTTTATCTTTTATCATTCTTCTCTAATATAATTGACCTTGACACAGTTCTGTTAATCTTTTCTCTTCAATGAAATTCAATTGCTCAGAACAGTCTCGAACCCATTCAACCTCTTCCAATTCAATCTCTCTTAGAACTTTTAAAGATGAGATTTTTACTTCTACTGGTAACATAGCCTCCATCTCATATACAAAAAAAAATAGGTTTGCACTAGTAGAGGTATGCATTGATGTCCGATAAGCATGCAGTGTAAATGGTAACTTCTCATATCAGTCTTTATAATTCTTGATTATATTTTCAAGAATTTTTTTTATGTTCTTATTTGCAACCTTAATTGTTTCATTCATTTTTAGATAGTATGGCACTAAATTATGATGTTTGATCTTGTATTGAGCATATATTTTCCACATCATCTTATTATTCAGATTCTTGACATTATCTGAAATGATTCTTTTTAGAAGTTTATATCTACAAATAATATATCTTTTAGGAACTTATAGACCATAGATTGTGTCACACTTCAAAATGATGCTATTTTCACTTATTTCGTGAAAAATCTATTATCACGAAAATGAACCTATGCCCATTAGAAGCCTTTGTGTAATTGGACCAATAACATCCATGCCCCACATAGAGAATGGCTAGGGTTGTGCCAAAACATGTAAAGCAGTTGGTGGAGCATGAATTTTATCAGTATAGATCTGACACTTATGATATTTTCGAGCATAGTCAAAGTAGTCACTTTTCATTGTCAACCAATAGTACATAGCTCTCATGATTTATCTTGCTATCTTATGTCAATTTACATGTGCCCCACATATCCTATCATGCACCACCTTAATAATTTTTCTAGCTTCATTCGCATTTACGCATATCAATAATATTTGATCATAGTTTTTTTTGTACAAGACATCTTTATCCAGGAAAAACTCATTGCTAGTCTCTAAATGACTCTTTTATCATTATTAGTTGCTTGATCCGGGTATTATTGATTCTTAATATATTACAAGATATCATAATATCATGATTTCCCATCTTTCTTATCTTTTACATTAGAGCAATAAATTGGTATAACCTTAACATCTAGCTTGATAGACTAAATGTCAGTGTTATCATTAATTCAAATCATTGTTGTTAGAATAGCCAAGGCATCAACAATCAAAATTTTTTCATGAGGTAAATAATCAAACTGAATATTTTCAAACTGCTTGATTAACTTTAGGATATACTTATGATATGGGATGAGTTTTAAATCTTTTGTCTCCTATTCTCTTTTCAATTGATATATAACTAGAGTTAAGTCTCCAAACACTTTCAATACTTTAACTTTTCTATCCATAGCAACTTGTAACCTATGACATAAGCCTCATATTTAGTGATGTTATTTGTGCAATTAAAATTCAGCCTTGCTATTATAAAATAATAGTGTTCTTCTGAAGAAATCAAAATTGCCTCAATTTCGTGCCCTATGGTATTGGCAACTCCGTCAAAGTACATGTTTCAATAATTTTCATCATGCTCTTACTTTTCAAGTTGGAAAATAGTCATTATATTTTCATTTTAAAACTCTAACCTTATTGGCTTATAATCTTCAATAGCATGATCTACGAGAAACTCGACTATATTATTTTTTTTTTATTGCCTTTAAGCTCACATATATGATATCATATTCTAAGATCATTATTTACCATCTAGCAATTCTTTTAGACAATGAAAGCTTTTTAAAAATATATTTGATTGGATCTAATTTTGCTATAAGTGAGGTAGTATGATAGAGCATGTATTGTTTGAGTTTTTTGATAATCAAAACTAATGCACAACATATCTTTTCTAAAGAAAAATACTTAAACTCATATTCGGTGAACTTCTTACTTGGATAGTAAATGGTTCTTTCTTTTTTGCTAGACTCATCTTGTTACCCCAGCACATATCCCATTGAATTCTTACACAATGTTAGGTATAAAATCAAAGATCTCCTTAAAACAGGTGGCACTAACACTGAAAGATTGGACAAGTATTACTTAATTTTATCCAAAGGTTCTTGGCATTCCTCATTCAATTCTTCAAGATTATTCTTGCAAAAAAACTTAAAAATGGGATCACACTTATAGGTAAGCTAAGAAATGAACCGAAAAATGTAGTTTATCTACCCAAAAAAGCTCAAACTTCTTTTGATATGCTTGGAGGCAACAAATTTTGAATAGTTCATATTTTGTCTGGATCGACTTCAATCCTTGTTTTACTGACCACAAAGCCTAGCAATTTTTTTGACTTAACCTCAAAGGTACATTTCACGGGGTTCAACATAAGTTAAAATTTTTTTAACCTTTCAAACGACTTTCTGAGGTTGGTAACATGATCTTTGTCTTTATGAGATTTTACAATGATATCATCCATATACACCTCAATCTTTTTATGCATTATGTCATGAAAAAAGGTCAACATGACTCTTTGATAGGTTACTTCAACATTCTTTAAACCAAAAAGCATAACTTTATAGCAAAATGTACCCCACATGATCACGAAAGTGGTTTTTTCTATATCATCTTGAGCTATTTTTATCTAATTATAATCGAAGAAACTATCCATGAAAGAAAATATAGAATGCCTCGTTGTATTATCTACCAATGTGTCAATATGAGGTAAAAGAAAGTTATCTTTTAGGCTAGCCCTATTTAAGTCACGGTAATCCACACACATTCATACTTTTTCATTTTTTTATAGACTGATACTATGTTGGCCACTTTACAAAAATTCTACATCGAACTGGTTCTTCACCTCTTTTTTAATCTTTAGCCATATTTCAGGCTTTATTCATCTTAGTTTTTGTTATATTGGTTTACATTCTAGCTTTAAAAGTAATTTATGTTTCACTATTCTTGTGCTAAGCCCAAACACATCCTGATAAGACTAAGCAAAAATATCTATGAATTCTTAAAGTAGATCTTCCAATCTTTGCCTGTCTGTTAATGAAAGTAAAGTGCTAGCTTTAACATTTTTCTTGTTCTCCTTATCTCCTAAGTTCACCAATTTAGTTATCTTTCGATACGACTTGATTGGTTTATTCTCTTGCTCAATTAATCTTATTAAGTCTGAAGGTAATGCATATTCCTCAGAATCATCATCACTATCAAGTTCATCAATGTTAATTGATTTTTTAAAATTAACTCCTTGATCATTATCATGATTATCTTCATGTTCATTTAAGGATTTGAATTGAATGAAATGGGATATATTAGCAAGATGTGTAGAGAAAATGAAAAATGAGAGCAACAGAAGAAATGAATGAAAATGCATCTTTCCTAATCTTTATTGAAATAATAATAAATAAATGACCCATACATAAAAGATCATCACAATGCCTTTGGGCATAAGCAATTGGGATGTCAATTACATTAAATCAATCTCAAGGATAGCAAGCATTTCAATAGCACTTTAATTATTTAACTCATAATTTGGTGGACAAAAACGAACCCACATTTCATGCTCATACCCATTTTCATCTCTAATCACATGGATAGACGACTTAGCAAATGCCTATCCCATACTCAGTTTAAAATCTTTCTTCACATCTAGGTATATGAATCCTCTAAGCTTGAAGGTATTATAGAGGTGCAAGATGATCATTAGCCTCGTCATCTTTTTTTTTTCTCCTATTTGCTTATTTTCTTTTAATCTCTCATTTTTTTACCTCATAGCCTAAGCCCAGCCGCTCACTGTTGTCAATTATTGCTAGAGGCTTTCTTATTCCTTTTAGATCTCTGCTCAACCTCACTTTAGGACACCAACCCTTGTTGATGATTTGACTCACCACTATTTTTAAAAATTATTGGCTTTTAAGTCATTCACCTATAGAATTGTCTAATTTAAAAGATTGGTAAGAACATTTAAGCTCTTTCTCAGCAGCCTCCACATATGGGACATTCAATGGCTAAGTCACTAGCACATCTTCCTCTCCAAACACTACCACCAATTGACCTCTCACATTGAACTTAATCTTTTGATGCAAGGTAGAGGGAGCAATACCTACCATGTGAATCTATAGCCTTTTCAATAGACAGCTATAAGATGAAAAGATATTCATCACCTAAAATTTTACATTAAATGTGTATGGCCCAATTTGTAAAGGTATCTCTATATCTTTCATAACTTCACGCCTGGTCCTATCGAAAGTTTAAACAACCATATGGTTACTTTTCATGTATAAGTAATCAATAGGCAGTCTTACTAAAGTTGACATAGGCATGACATTAATAGCAGAGCCATTATTGATGAGGACTTTGGTTATAATATGGCTCTTGCACTTAACAATGATATGTAGAGCTTTGGTGCTTTTCTTTCCTTCTAAAGGAATCTCATCATTACTAAATGCTATATAATTTGGCATTACCATGTTTCTAGCTAAGTGATTTATATACTTAATAGACACATTGTGTGCCATATATGCCTGATTTAACACCTTCAACAAGGTAATTTAGTGTAGTTCAAAATTCATTAATAGTGATAGTAATAAGATTTGTACTAGCATCATGTTCAATTGTTTAACCATAGAGTATTCACTATGCTTCACTAGTTTCAAGATTTCATAAGCTTCTTTTTCTGATGCTGACTTTTGATATTCTTTTTCAGGCACCATTACTAAATTATTTTTTTCTTCACTTACCTTGGCCTTTTCTTTTCTAGCCCTATTTAGTATTTCTAGAGTATAGCATTTTCCACTTTAGGTAATCTCTCTTACACCAGTTATATTGGTAGCATTAGACTTGGGTATATTCTTTTCTTGCTCTTGAACTACCATATCATAGCCATATTTCTATGGCACAGCTTTATTGTCCTTGTAAAAGAATGGAGCAGAAACTTTAAAAGTTACTAGTCTGAGGATGAGCTTGTCTATAATCGACATTGGTTTCTCCTTACAATAAATTGTTACTAGTCATGGGAACAATTTTGGTGGCTTGTCAGTCATAGACATTTCAACACTTCTTGAAACCTCTTTTTTTTCATAAATCTCAATCTAATAAAATTATAAGCTTCTGTATCTTTTGATGAAATTATTTACAGGTTTTAATAGAGTGGTTAGATACCCGACTATGATATTTGTAATTACTGCTTGATACATACCTTTCATGATAATTGTGTGGATTTACTAGCTGTATTACTTCAGTTTTGTATAAAACATCAAATAGTTGATTGAGATGTGTCTTGATTTCTTTTACTTTCTTTTTCATATGACGTTTCTGATCCTCACTTAGAGCATTCATATTGTGTTAGGCCAAGGATTGCCACTAACATTTGGTGTTATTATCCCTATTGTATTAAAGTTTATCATTTCATCGTTGATCAGTCATTGCACCTTATGCTTTAAGGTAGTGTAATTATCTATGAAATGACTAACAATTTCATTGTGGTAATCCTAATAAGCTGCGGGATCATATCACTTAGGATAAGGTTGCTTAAGCAGCTCTAAACGGTTGAAAGCAATCAAGTGGTTGTTGTAAAGTTCATGGTATAATTTCGTATAAGTCATAAGGATTTGATCAAATATGAATTTTTATCAAATAGTTCATAATTTTTATGAACCATTTACTAGGCTAGCATGACAAATTTAGAGTCTTATAGGAGGTTGAGTGTTAGAGCTATACGTACAGTTTGGGGTCTGAAAGTGGGTTGATATGTTAGTGGGTAAGATGGTTATGAGGTAGGCTAATATAGGTAGGGTGAGTTATTATTCGTTAGAAGGTAGTATGGAGAATAACCTTGTGGTGAATAAGGTTAATAACCCTTAAACTATTGTTTGTTAAAGCTCATAGCTTGAGTTTTAGTATTTTTTTTCTTTGGTGCCTTCTTGGTGAAAGCTTCCCCTTCTTTCAACTTACCATTCTTAATGGCATTATTAATGGCATTCTTAATAATTTCATCTAAGATCACTATATCGATAAAACTTTTAATTGCATTCTCTATTATCTTTTCATAATAAAGAGATTTTAAAGTGTTGACAAACAACACTGTAGTCTTTTTTTAAATTAGAGGAGGTTGCACTTGAATAGCTATGTCCTGTCACCTTTGGGCGTACTCCTTGAATAATTTAGTCACTTTTTTCTTCATATTTTATAAAAAAAAATAGTTAGGAGCTAAATTTATGATATGCTGATACTAACTAATAAAGTCACAGACTATATCACTCCAAGACTGAATACGGGTCTTATCCAACTGGACATACCATCCAGTAGTAGAGCCAATAAAGCTGTCTTGAAATACATGCATCAACAACTTCTCATTATTAGCATGGGCAATCATTTTTTAACAGTACATGGTAATATGGGTCTTTAGACACTTTGTATGATTATATTTATCAAACTTTGGAGGAATAATGACATCTAGGATTAAATAAAGCCTAGTAGCATCTACAAAACCATAAAAACCAATTCTTTCTATTGCTTACAACTTTTCCTAGAACATATGCATCTTTCTGTCAGCTATTGAGTCTTCCAATGACTCGTTTTTTTTTTTGTTTTAATTTTTTTATCATCCAGATCAGGGGCTTGGATTAATTCTATTGCCTTTTCAATAAAGACAAGATTCTTATAGCTATGGTAATGCCCTGGATTTGAAGCTGATGGCAATTCAAGGTATGTATACCTTACTTGGTATATGAATTACTGTATGGTGCCTCTTGTGTGGACTGGGTTTGATGTGGCCTATAACCAAGAAGATATAGAGAGTTAGTCACCTCTTGTGATGGATGGTTTTGTTGGCTAGTATTTTCCTCTATACCTTTTCCCTCGTATGGAGTTCCTGCTTGGTGGAGTTATCCTTGAACTTTAAGTACCACAATTGTGTCATTATTAGAAATGCTATGCTTTATGTTTGGTATTTTAATGCATGAATGGACTAATATTATGCAAGTATGAGATCTGATTTATCAATAACTAATATGTAGAAAATATTCCTTATATCAAATGACACAAATGCATAATGTTAAATATGACAATGAAAATGATGCATGACATGATAATGAAAAGATGCAAATGCATAAAGTTAAACAAACAAAATGATTAGATAATCAATATATCACACAAATTATTCTTTTTTGTGTCCTAACTTTAAGGTACATTTATCACTGGGTAAAAATGGCTCTATCTTAAGACAAGCCTCTTAAGTGTAGATTACATGCATGGTTAAATGATTTTGACCATTGAAGGTTCCCAAATTGTTCCTTACATCATTATCTATCACAAACTAGTAAGGCATTCTAATCTTCACCCATCACAGGCTACCAACGAAAAATATTCAATTTAAGTGGAAGTATTTCGTTAGCTATTATGGAGATTATCATCTTATAAAAATGTAAGTACTTTACTCCCTTCTACAAAGGACGGAGCCCGCGTATAGAGTTTATGTAATGCAAATGCATGTGATAGTATGTGTGAAGAAACATAAAATTTTCAATCCCATAAATCAAATGAGAGACAAAAAAAAAAGAAAAACGTCAGTAAACAAACAAATAACATAATCATTACACTTTAAAACCATTAACTTAAAGGATATGATAGATTTAAAATTTTGTGGCCTAACTCTCTATAGATTCTCCAGTAGAGTCACCAAACTATCTTAACATATAAATTCGTAAATCTATAACTAGACTTAACATAAAGAGTCGCCATCAATCTTTTTTTCCTAGGTGTGATTAGCCACCTAATGAATTTATCATTTTAAAGAGCTCCTAAGCTTAACTAAGGGTCTCTAAAAAAATAGGTTATGGTATATTAATCAAAATAGGGTTTAATAGTTCGGTTATATATGAGAAAGTTATAGCACCCTCACATGTCCATTCAAAGGATGATACCATTTTATTTTAAATTATCCTAAGCTCTTGATTCTAATTGTCTTAAATTTTAATTTTTAAATATTAAAAATAATTTTAACATTTTTCATCAATCTGGTAAAACTCTTAAAAATGCTTCATTACCTCAAGAGTATTCAAGAATCTCATTTATTTTCTTGAAGAGGCTCTATCGTCGAAAAAAAAATTTAATTATTTTTTTCATTTTTTGGTTTGTTTTTATTGAAAATATATCTAATTATTCCACCATTTGAGCTAAATTAAAAATATCTTCTCTTTTTAATTTCTAATTTTTTCACCATTTGGGTCTATTTAAATTTTTTTATTTTTTGAAAAAAATAATATGGTAATTATTTTTTTTTTAAGTTTCATTTAAAATTTTTTACCATTTGGGACAAATTTAAAGAAATTTCTTACCTAGAGATTTCTTAAGACATTTACCATTTGAAAATTCTAACAATCTCATCATTAGATAATTATCAAATATTTTCAACCAAAATTTTTATTCGAAAAAAAATACAATTACTTTTATTGAAATTTCATCTAAATTATTTCATCATTTAAGATAAATTTAGAGAAATTTCTCACCTAGAGATTTCTTAAGAAATTTACTATTTGAAATTTCTAATAATCTCATCATTGGGTAATTAGTATTTAAATTTAAAAAAATTTCATTAAATTTTTATTTTTTATTTTTTTTTGGTTTGAAAATAAATATTTATTATTATTATTGAAACTTTATTTAAATTATTCCATTATTTGGGACAAATTTAAAAAAAATTTCTCACCCAGGAATTTTATAAAAATTTATCATTTGAAATTTCTAAAAATTTCATCATTTGATAATTATTATTTATTCCCAAAATTTTTATTTTATTTTGTTTTATTTTTTCTTAAAATTTAATCATGTAAAAATACTAAAAAAAATAAATAAAATAAATAAATAAATAAATACTAAAACAGGAAAACGGCTCGGTTTGGCTGTAGGCAAGAAAAGCAAGTGAAACGGTGTGGCTCACAGCTCAATTTGGCTGGAACCAAGGACAGGGATGCGGGTCAAAAGCAAGTCAAACGCTTGGGTTAGGTTGACTTGAATGGAAACACACGAAACTTGAAGGTTGTTTAATGGTAAAACGACTTCGTTTCGGGGCGATATAAAAGGCAATAATCCTCTTTTTTCCTCAGATTTTCTCTTCTCTCTCTCTCTCTCTTCTTCTATTTTCCTCTCTATCTCTCTTTAAAACCCAAAGAATGTTGGTGGAATCTTTATCGGATTCTAAAAATTTCATTAGAATCTGGGTTGAGTTACCAGAAGTTCATCGAAAAATTCAATCTTCGCTAGAATCTTCAACCGAATTTTGGAAAGTTCACAAAAAAATTCAAATGTCATTGGAATCCTTATCGGAATCTGAAAAAATTTGTTGGAATATGAGAATTTTCTAAAAAAATTTTTAGCAAAAAATCTTCCAGAAAAAATTCTTAAAAATTTTGTACTCTCTAATTACTCTTTCATATGTTTCCTTTTGTATTTTTTTTTTTAATCTTTCTGTGTGTTTTGAGGCTTAATTAGAGTCTATATTTATAGGTTTCAAATCAAGAGAACCCTATATCAATAGAGTTTCGATTCTCTTTAAATTCAAACTTCAATTTTGATTTTAATCCAAATTTAATAACCCCAAATGAACAATCCTAAACAAATCCAACATTCATAAAGCTTTCCTGATTTTTCATTTATTATTATTTTTTAATTAATAGAAACAAGTAAAACCCAGACAGATAGGGTGTCTAAAATATTTTATAAATAAAAACAGTAATCATATAAAATATTTATCTTCTTTTACTGTTAAATGCATCATTTATCGTTTGTGCATTTAGTATTAACAAAAACTAATAAAAAATTACTATTATATATGTCAAAAAGCCATCATATATATTAAGAAGATTATAGTAATTATTCAAGAATTAATATATATAATTTTTTTTAATTAAACGACTGAATCTGATCACGAAATATCTTAAAAATAGAAGAAAACCTAGAGATTGCATTTTCTCGATATTACATTTTCTTTTGAAATTTAAGATTTCATGAATCAAACACCTTATTAATATTAATTAAAAGATATAAATAATTTAAATATTTTTTTATTGATAATATTTTATAAATAAAAATAACAATCAAATAAAATATTTTTTTTACTATTAAATGTATCATTTATCATTTTAAATATTTATTATTAATAAAAGTTAATAAAAAATTATTATTATATATATCAAAAAGTCATCATCTATGTCAAAAAATTATATAAATTATTTAAAAATTAATATATGTAAATTTTTTAATCAAATGAATAAATTTAAATACAAAATATTTAAAAGAAAAACTTTGAATACAGTACTCTTTAAGAAATTACTTTTTTTTTTCGAAATTCAAGTTTCGTCAATCAAAAGTCTTCTAGTATTAGTTAAAGACATAAATAGTATGTGAATGAGAGACTGCCACATGATGTTTCGGCGGCACTTGTCATGCACTGCGGGACCCTTTCGCGTTGAGATGCTTTTCCTATTTATGGCAAGAAGATAAAAAGGCCCGTATCCACAAAAAATATTGAAAGAAACGAGTGAAAAATCCAAGAAATATATATCGTATGTACGCGTGTTGTTGGTTTACCGTTGCTCATTAAGTGCTTTGAAGTCTTGTCATAATCTAATTAGTGACTCGTGGTTCTGACGTCTGATTTTTGTATCTTTTCCGGCCCCAGCTTCTCTGATCAATACTAGTGCTAACACTGTTTGGTTCCAATAGATAGTAATGGCAATTAATAAAGGCAAAAGAAAAATTAAAAGAACTGTCCAGAAGCGAATATATAACCGAAAGCAAAAGCCCAAATTGTTTCTCATTCCATTTCACTATTAACATTATTTTTTTTTAATTAGGACTTTTGCCAATCAAATAAAAGGTATAAGGGTAAAATAAGTCTTTAAATAAAAATTTAATAATTATTTAAATTTTTAATATTTTATTATGAAAAATTAAATTTTTAATATTTTATTTAAATTATTAAATTAAATTGTTTTATTTAATTAAAATTTTGATTGAACAAAAACAAATAATCATTTTTTAAAAAAAATTTAATCGACGAAAATAAGTATTTAAAAATTTAATTAATTAAAAAATAATAAGAATTTAAATTACTTTAATTAAAAACTTTTTGGATTATTTTGCCAATAAAAAATATTTGAGATTTATTTGTTCCTGGGCCGACAAGGAAGAGTTATGGAAAATGCTTCCCTTATTTGGTCCTGCTAAAAGTTTTACTATAGTCGAAAGTTTGGATGGGGATACTCAGTTGAGCACCCAATAGCGGAAGCAAATTATCTCATAATGGAGCAAATAGAATCCCAAGTACCTCACGTAGTGTTTTTGCCGTTTCCAGCACTAGGCCACATCAAGCCCATGTTCATCCTAGCAGAACTCGTCAGCCAAGCCAATTTCCAAGTCACCTTCACAACCACTCAACACAACCACTTCCAGCATTCTGTACCCGGCACCCTAATTTTCAGCTCTTGTCCTACCCTGATAATACACGACCTGGACATTTTGATCCAAATGATGAACAGTCCCAACAGGGTCTTCTTGACTCGCTGCTTGCTGCAAAAGCTGCGGCGAATTCAGGTTTCAGTGAGTTGTTGGTTTCACTACTTACGGAGAAAACAAGGCGGCCTCCTCCCACTTGCATCATAGCAGATTGGTTAATCATGT
This sequence comes from Durio zibethinus, assembly GCF_047325235.1. Taxonomy (NCBI): domain Eukaryota; kingdom Viridiplantae; phylum Streptophyta; class Magnoliopsida; order Malvales; family Malvaceae; genus Durio; species Durio zibethinus. The sequence goes on along the minus strand of NC_143162.1, from coordinate 8,121,542 downwards.
TTTCTTCTGCTATTGATGTTACCAAGGGATTTCAGATTCCTGTAATCGCCTTTCAAACATCCTGTGCCTACTACACGTGGATGGATTTTCATCTCTTGAAGCTCATTGAAGAAGGGGAAGTTCCATTGCGAGGTTAGGCACATATATAGTTGCTGACCATCTAATCCTAATTTTGTTTTTTTTTTTTTTAATAACATCAAATTTATGCCATGCAAACAATTTTGGGGATACTTTTTGTATCCACAGACGTTTAATTATTGAAAAATATGATTAGTAAAATGATTTTGTTTAACAGGGAAAGATATGGACAAGCTGGTCACTTCCATTACAGGATTGGAAAATGTTTTTCGACGCCGAGATCTATCGGGGTTTTGCAGGTTTGAGAAAGTAATATGCAAAAAAGTCATCGAGATCAGTAATAGTGGAGTGTCGGCTTTATCTCAAGCACATGGTCTGATCTATAACACCTTTGACAAACTTGAAGCACCTGTCATCTCTAAACTTAGCTCTTTCTTGCCTAATAAAATTTACACCATTGGTCCTTTGCATGGTCTGTTTAATAAATATATTAAGGATTCAACCCCTTTAGCTTCAACCTATGGTATTCTCTGGAAAGAAGATAGAAGCTGCATTACATGGCTGGATTCTCAATCAGTCCTTTTTGTTAGCTTTGGGAGCACGTTAAGCTTATCACGCCGCCAAATACAGGAAATTTGGCATGGTTTAGTCAATAGTTGCAGACCTTTCTTATGGGTCATTCGGCCCAACTCAACTTTGGGAGAAGATGATTCAAGTCCTAGTCAAGTCTTAGTGGAGCTTGAAAATATGTCGAAAGAGAAAGGATTGATAGTAAATTGGGCCCCTCAAGAAAAGGTCTTAGCCCACCCGGCCATTGGTGGGTTCTTGACCCATTGTGGATGGAATTCAACCTTGGAGAGTATATATGCAGGAGTCCCCATGGTTTGTTGGCCTATAGGGTTTGACCAACAAGTCAATAGCAGATGTGTGAGTGAGGTGTGGAGGATCGGTTTTGATATGAAAGATACATGTGATAGATCAATGGTTGAGAAAATGGTGAGAGATCTAATGGAAGACAAGAGAGATGAAATAATGAAATCAACGGAAAAGTTTGCAAGACAGGCACAAGACAGTGTCGCGGAAGGTGGATCTTCGTATTGCAACCTGAAGAAGCTGATTACTGATATACAATCAATCATTCCTTTGGCTTGTATCAAATAACTTTAATGTTGTTTCAGTTTTTCTTTTTTTTTTTGGGATAAGTATGTTGTTTCATTGTTGAAACTTTAGACTATGGCAATTAAATAAAGTTTCTTCCTCTTGAGACTACGTTAAATAAACATAAAATTGCTAATTATTAAACAAAGAAAAATTCAATTACATTAATGCAAGTTCTACACTTTTACCTTTTTTATCCTTCCTATCAAAATGTTTGATATTAAAAAAAATCATTTTAATTCAAATTAATCATAAATTTAATTTTAATCAATAATAAAAAAGTATAAGATTTACGCAAGTAAATCCTTTAAATAAAATATGTGATATCTACATTATTCTCAAAGAAAAAAAGTATGGTATTTGGTGTTTTCTTATTATTATTTGAGAAATTAAGAGATTCCAAGCATATTCTTTGAACTAGATCATGCAACAATCATTAAGTTAAATTCTTTGAATACGAGTCAATTGCAAAAAATGCGAAGGCCATTGCCAGTTTGCCACTATAGTCTATAAAACATATTTCTTACTTGGTAAGAACTAGAGATGGGGCAAACACATGTTCTACTCTTTCCCTTCCCTGCCCAAGGCCACATAAAGCCCATGCTCTTCCTAGCAGAGCTCCTTTGCCAAGCTGGTCTCCAAGTCACATTCCTGAACACCCGCCACAATCACTGCCGTTTAAACAACCTCCAAGACCTTTCCAATACCACTCGTTTCACCCCCCTTCATTCCGAGTCTATACCCGATGGACTCCCTGATGATCATCCGCGTAATCTATTACACTTCATGGGCTTAGTATACTCAATCATGTGTGTAACCAAGCCACTTTTCCAGGACTTGCTTATCTCCTTTTTCCACATATCTGATATTCCTCCTGTTAGTTGCATAATAGCAGATGGGATCATGCCTTTTGCCATTGATGTTGCAGCAGAGTTAAAGATAAAGTTATTATTTTCGAACTATAAGTAGTTGTTGCTTGTGGTCTTATCTTTGTGTTCCCAAGATCATTGAGCAAGGAGAGCTTCCATTTCCAGGTAAGTTTTTAAACTGCTCATTTTCCTAATAGTACTATTCTAGATTTTGATTGCAATAGGGACTAAAATCTGGAAAAAATTTAGATAAAATTTTTTAAGTTAAATTTGTAAAGCTTCTTACTAAAAATGATTAAATAAAAATTAAAATAAAAAATTAAAATTAATAAATTAAAAAATCTCGTTACATAGATTATGTACGTTTTAAAAAATTTTAATTTATATATTTAAATAAATATTTTAAATAAAAAATTAATAAAATTTTTATTATTAAATAAATATCGATTAAATTTAAATTATAAATAATATTTTTAATATTTTTTTACATATTATTAATTTTTATATTAAATTTTACCAATCTATCGATTTAAATTTTTTATTAAAATTTTAGTAAATTATTTTTTTTAATTTTATAAACTTTACCTAAAATATTTCATGTGAATTTTGTCCCTAAAATTTTACCAAAATAAAATTGTTACAGATAAATGACTTGGATCAGGAAGTTGGCAGCGTTCCCGGAATGCAACATATTCGTCCCTACTCTTTTGGATTAAAACAATTGGAAGATCCTAAATTTCAATTATTTGTAAGAGAGACTCACACCATGACTCGAGCTTCTGCTGTTATTTTCAACACATTGGACTCCCTAGAAGCTCCTGTTCTCTCTCAAATAATCCATCTTCTTCCCAAAGTTTACACCATTGGACCTCTTCATGCTCTCTGGAAAGCCTGTCTTGGTCATTTATCACAAATTTCTTCATGCAACGGCAACCTGAGGGAAGCAGACCACAATTACATGACTCGGCTTGACTCACAGCCATTGAGATCTGTGGTTTATGTCAGCTTCGGTAGCCATGTGGCTTTAACAAGTGGAGTTTTGGAACGGCCTAGTAAACAGCAACAATCGGTTATCGTGGGCCCTTCGACCAGACATAACAGCTCAAGACAAGAACCACAACCACAACAACGTGATTGCAATGGAGATTGATTTGAGTACATATGAAAGAAGGTCCATTGTAGATTGGGCTCCCCAAGAGGAGGTCTTGGCTCATCCATCCGTGGGCGGGTTCTTGACCCATTGTGGTTGGAACTCCACCCTGGAAAGCTTAGTGGCTGGGGTACCTATGATCTGTTGGCCCAAACTGCCTGATCAATTGGTCGATGGTAGATGGGTGAGTGAGGTGTGGAAGATTGGCCTTGATACGAAGGACATTTGTGATAGAGCAATGGTAAAGAAGATGGTCAGGGCATTGATGGAAGATCAAAGAGATGAGTTTATGAGAAGTGGATAGAATTTCAAAGCTGGCTCGTCAGAGTGTTGCCCAAGGCGGGTCTTCCTCTAGTAAGTTAGAGATGCTAATTCAAGAACTTAAAACTTAGTGACGTGTTTAATATACTGCATGTTTGTTTCATCTCATAAAGAGGATTATATATTAGTTTGTTGATATTTTTATATATTTTTATTAAGATTCAAAGAATTGAAGAAGCTTAGTAGGTGTAACGCAAACGAATATTCTACCTGTCATAACATCTAGATCCAGGGATCTATCGTTAGACATTGATTTTTAGGAGTCGTCACCAATCTTTTTTATCTAGGTACGATTGGTCACCTAAAGAATCTGTCCTTTGAGGGAACACCTAAGTTTAAGGGTCCCTAAAAGAATAGGTTCAGGTCTACTAACCAGAACAAGGTTCAAAAGTTCGGTTACATGTAAGGAAGGTTATAGCACCTTCACAACGCCCATCAAAAGATGGTACCAGCTAAAATTTATGTTATCCAATGAGCTTTAAAATTTTATCGAGTAATTAATTATTAGAAATTATTCTCAATTGACTCTAATACTTTTAGCAGAAAATTGAAAAAATTCTCTCACTTCAAGAGTATGCAAGAAAAACTACTGTTTCACTTGCAGAAGTTCCGTCGTCGGATTATTTAAAGAAAAATCAAAATCAAAAGGAAGGAAAGGATGATTGTTCTTGTGCAGGAAAAATTGATACTTTCAACTTTTCTCCAAAAATTGATTTTTTGAAATTGATTTTTTAAGAAAAATTGATACTTTCAACTTTTCCTCAAAAATATTTTTGGAAACTTTGGTTTTCAAGGAAAATTGATATTTTCAACTTTTCCTCAAAAAAACCTTTTTTTGAAATTTTATTTTTAAGAAAAATTGATACTTTCAACTTTTTCTCAAAAAAAACCTTTTTTTTAAAATTTTATTTTGAAGAAAAATTGATATTTTCAACTTTTCTTCAAAAAAACATTTTTGAAATTTTATTCTTAAGGAAAATTGATACTTTCAACTTTTTCCCAAAAATATATTTTTTATTTTTATTTAAAGAAAATTGAATAATAAAACAAAATAAAAATGAAAATAAAATAAAATAAAATAAAATAAAGAAAAGTAAAACAAAAATAAAAATAAAATAAACATAAAAAGAATATTAACTAAACCTAATCTAATAAATAAAAAAAAAATTCAAAAAAAAAAAAAACCTGGAGCGGCTCGGTATACGGCTTGGCTCGGCTCGGCTCAAGGAAGAGAAAACGGCTCGGAGAAGCGGCTTGGAAACCCGGCTCGGCTATCAGCTCGGAGGGGGGTACACACGCGGGTCAGGATGCAGGTCGACGCTCGGGTCGGGTCGGATCTCGACAAAACGCGCGGATCCTCTGAGTCACTTAAGGCCAAAACGACGTCGTTTTGGGAGGGTATATAAGGCTCTTCCCTCCGTTTTTTGGCAGAACGCTCATCCCCTCTCTTTTTTTTTTTCTTTTTCTCTCACTTCTCTCTAAACGGCTGAAGAACTCCGGTTGAATATTCACCGGATTCTGGGATTTTTCGTCGGAATCTGAGTTTTTCGTCGAAAGTTCACCGGAAGTTCGTCGATTTTTGGGATTCTTCGTCGAAAACTGGGCAACTCATCGGAAACTTCAAGGTTGGCCTGAATTTTCGTTGAAAAATGCAACCTTCACCGAAAAATTTAACCGAAATCTGGAATTATCAAAAAATTCCCAAAAAAAAAAAACGTCAAAAATCTTCAAAAAATTTCTGCTAATTCTCAGAACCCTTCTAAACCTTTTCTTAGCTTTCTATACGCCCCTTTTCTCTCAAATCAGTAGCTTTGCTCACTGTTTTTTTCTATCCCCTGTTCTGTTCCAGGAGGTCCCTTTTTATAGGGATTGATCAGGAGTTCCTGATCAATCTCAATTCCTCTTTGGACGGAGATTCAATCTTTGAATCCAATCTGGACTCTTCTGATTGAATCCCCATTCATAGTAGGATTCTTCATCCTTTAATCACAGCCTCAAAAAAAAAATCAGATAAACGAAAAAAAAAACAGATAATTAAAAATAAAATAAGATAAATCCAAAAAATATTACAAGATAAAAAAAAAATAATAAAAAAATTATAATATAATAATAAATATATAACTATATAAATAAAATACATATAAATATTAACAGAAAAATAAATAAATAAATAAATAAAGATATACATATATTAATACATAATAATAATAAATACATAATAAAATACATAAAATACAAAAGAAATAAAAATAAAAATAAAAATAATACAAAAAAAAAAATCGAATTAGGCTTACCCATTTGGGCCAGGCCCAATTGATCCGGGCCTGGATCAAATTAGGTGTCTACAGCTGCCCCTCTTTGCACATTTTCTGTGAAACAAAAATTGCGCAAAGACGTAGACACCCAATCAAGACTCAACTCAACATTGTCATTTTTTATTTTTTTTTGTTTTTTGTGTTTTTTTTATTTTTTTGACCAAAGCTCCTCTAAACAGAGGCTCAACGACTTTGAGAAACATAAATTGCTCCTCTAAACAGAGGCACCACGACTTTGAAAAGTAAATTGCTCCTCTAAACAGAGGCACCACGACTTTTGGAAAAGTAAATTGCTCCTCTAAACAGAGGCATCACGACTTTGAAAAGTAAATTGCTCCTCTAAACAGAGGCATCACGACTTTGAAAAAGTAAATTGCTCCTTTAAACAGAGGCACCACGACTTTGAAAAGTAAATTGCTTCTCTAAACAGAGGCACCACGACTTTGAAAAAGTAAATTGCTCCTCTAAATAGAAGCACCACGACTTTTAGAAAGTAAATTGCTCCTCTAAACAGAGGCACCACGACTTTTGAAAAGTAAATTTTTCCTCTAAACAGAGGCACCACGACTTTTGGAAAAGTAAATTGCTTCTCTAAACAGAGGCACCACGACTTTGAAAAGTAAATTGCTCCTCTAAACAAAGGCACCACGACTTTTGGAAAAGTAAATTGCTCCTCTAAACAGAGGTACCACGACTTTGAAAAGTAAATTGCTCCTTGACAGTCATGTCCAAAGGAGTTGAAAGTTGTGTTTGAAGGAATTTCAGGAGATTACACCCAAAGGTCTTATAAATCAACCCTGATACCAAAAGACATCCTATTTCAAGGATTAGGAACTTACCTAACAAGCTTTTCCTTTTTCAATTTTGTAAAATATCTTGATATCTGTCTTCTCTATGTGGGATGTTGGAACACTCCTGCTTCTTGAATTTATACACTATACTTTTCTGAAAATAGTGTATGCTATGCAAATGCATATGAATTTCAATGCATGCTATGCAAATGTTGGCCAATTAATTCCTGTTCAATGTATGGTACTCAAGTTTCTCAAGCTTTCTCTTGGGCATCAAGCCTTTTGATTCTTCAAAGATCCAATTACACTGCTCTTCTAAGATTGAACCAGTGTAGCTCTTAATTGTTTCTTCCACTCATAATCTTCCTGTAAAAAAAATCTCTTCCCAGATTCAATGTTCTAATCAGAAACTGAACATCTCGATTCTGCCTTTATCACTCTTGATTTATTCAATGTAATGTAAAAATCTTTTTATGTTGTTATTCATTCATCAATCATTATTTCAAACTCAAAAAGTAAGAATGCATTTGCACATTTCTTCCATGGTGAGGTACTAAGAAGAAAGGAATATGAATGGTTGGGAAACAGTCATCAGAAAAAGGCACAAAGAATGAAATAAAATATTTTTTTATTAACAAAATGTTGGCAAACTTTGGCCAAGAAAGAATTACAAGGATAGGTATGGGGACAAAGCCCAAAATGAACAATCAGATAATCATGATAACGCATCTCAAAGTTTTTTCCTGAAAACTCAACCCTCTGATGTATTTAACAACTTGGAACTCTTCTGAATTTACTAGCTTCCATATCAACGGACTTTTAAATTCGATGCTGTATTCTCCTTATCTAAACTGCCTTTTCAGGTTTTCAACTTAGACAAACCCCCTATGACTCAAACCGTCCTTTTAGGGTTTTCGTCTTGAGTCCTCATTTTTCATTCACTTTTTTTTTCATTTTTTATTTTTTTCATTTTTTATTTTTTCAAGCATAGCATTTCTTCACAGCATCAGAATTTATATGATGGGGTAAATCATTTCCATCTATCTCAGTCAGTATCAGCGTTTCACTCGAAAAAGCTCGTCTCACCACATACGGTCTTTCCCAATTTGGAGTCTATTTTCTTCTACTATCGTGTTGGATTGGGAGAATTCTTTTCAAAACCAACTCTCCTTCTTGAAAGCAACGGAGTCGAATCTTCTTATCATGAGCCCTCATCATTCTTCTTTGATATAGCTGACCATGGCACAACGCAGTCAATCTCTTTTCTTCTATGAAATTTAACTGCTCATAACGTTCTCGAATCCATTCAACTTCTTCCAACTCTACTTCTTTTAAGACTCTTAAAGAGGGGATCTTTACTTCCACTTGTAGTACAACTTCCATCCCATAAACCAAAAAAAGTGGGGTTGCCTCAGTAGAGGTGCGAACTGACGTTCGATATGCATGCAATGCAAATGGCAACTTCTCATGCCAATCTTTGTAAGTCTCGATCATTTTTTCTAAAATCCTCTTTATGTTCTTATTGGCTGCCTCAACTGTCCCATTCATTTTCGGACGGTATGGTGCCGAGTTGTGATGCTTGATCTTATATTGAGGACATATTTCTTGCATCATCTTACTATTTAGATTCTTGATATTTGTTTGAAATAATTCTTTTTGAAAGTCCATATCTACAGATGATCTCTTTTTTTATGAACTTACAAACCACGAAACATGTCACATTTGCATATGATGCTGCTTCTACCCATTTTGTGAAGTAATCTACCATCACAAAAATTAATTTGTGCCTGTTAGAAGCCTTTGGGGTGATTGAACTAATGACATCCATGCCCCATATTGAAAATGGTCATGGTGGTGCCATAACATGTAAAGCAGATGGCAAAGCATGAATCTTATCAGCATATATATTGCATTTATGGCATTTACGAACATAATCAATGCAATCATTCTCCATCGTCAATCAGTAATATCCTACCCTCATGATCTGCCCTGTCTTTATATGTCTATTAGTATGTGCCCCACATATTCCATCATGCACCTCTTTAATGATTTTTTTCACTTCAGTCTCATTTACGCACCTCAATAATACTTGATCCTTGCTTCTTTTGTACAGGACATCCCCATCCAAGAAAAAGCTCATAGCCAATCTTCGGATGACCCTTTTATCATTTTCTGTTACTTGAACTGGATATTGCTGATCCTTAATATACTGTAGGATGTCATAATACCAGGGCTTTCTATCTTTTTCTCTCTCTACATTAGAGCAATAAATTGGTATATCCTTAACATCTAACTTGATGGGCTGAATGTCAGTATTATTATTAATTTGAATCATCGCAGCCAGAGTAGCCAATGCATCAGCAATCAAATTCTCTTCTCGAGGTAAGTGATCAAACTGGATATCTTCAAATTATTTCGCTAACTCTAGAATATACTTATGATATGGAACGAGTTTTGAATCTTTCGTCTCCCATTCTCCTTTCAACCGATATATAACTAGAGTCGAGTCTCCAAACATTTTTAGTACCTTCACTCTTCTATCTATAGCAGCTTACAAGCCCATGACACATGCCTCATATTCAACGATGTTATTTGTGCAATTGAAATTTAACCTCGCTGTTACAGGACAGTGTCGTTCTTCTGAAGAAATCAGAATCGCCCTAATTTCATGCCCCAAGGCATTAGCAGCTCTATCAAAGTACATTCTCTAACATTTTTCCACATGCTCCCCTTCTTCCAGTTGAAAAATAGTCATTAAGTCTTCATCAGAAAATTTCAGCTTCATCGACTCATACTTTTCAATAGCACGATCTGTAAGAAATTTTACTATGGTGCCTCATTTTATTTTTTTTTGGCTCACATATATAATATCATATTTCGAAAGCATTACTTGCCATCTAGCGATTCTTTCAGACAAAGAAGGCTTCTCGAAGATATACTTAATGGGATCCAGTTTCGCTATGAGCCACGTAGTGTGATAGAGAATATACTGTTTGAGTCTTTTGGTAGTCCACGCTAATGCACAACACATTTTCTCCAATGAAAAATACTTGGATTCATATTTCGTGAACTTTTTACTCAGATAGTAAATAGCTCTCTCCTTTTGACTAGCCTCATCTTACTGCTCCAGCACACATTCTATTGAATTTTCATATACGGTTAAGTATAAGATTAAAGGTTTCCCTGGAACAGGTGGCACCAATACTGGAGGGTTCGATAAATATTGCTTAATTTTATCAAACGCCTCTTGACATTCTTCATTCTATTTTCCAGGATTATCTTTACGGAGAAGCTTAAATATGGGATCACATTTGTAAGTAAGCTGAGAGATGAACCGAGAAATGTAGTTCAATCTCTTCAGAAAACCTCGAACTTCTTTTGGTGTGCTGAGAGGTGACAAATTCTGGATGGCCTGTATCTTATCGGGATCAACTTCAATTCCTCTTTCACTGACCATAAAGCCTAGTAACTTTCTTGACTTTACCCCAAAGGTGTACTTGGCTGGGTTTAATTTGAGCTGAAATTTTCTTAATCTTTCAAATAACTTTCTGAGGTTAGTAACATGATCTTTATCCTTACAAGACTTTGCAATCATATCGTCTACATACACCTCAATCTCTCTGTGCATCATGTCATGGAAGAGTGTTACCATGGCCCTTTGATATGTTGCCCCAGCATTCTTTAACCTAAAAGACATGACTTTGTAACTTCCCCACATGGTCATAAAAGTAATCTTTTTCATATCATCTGTAGCCATTTTTATCTGATTATACCCTGAGAAACCATCCATAAAAGAGAAAATTGAATGCTTAGCTGTGTTATCTACCAGTGTGTTGATATGAGGCAAAGGAAAATTATCCTTTGGGCTAGCCTTATTCAAGTCTTGATAGTCTACATATATTCGTACTTTTCTATCTTTCTTAGAAACTGGGACTATATTGGCTACCCATTCTGGATACTTAGCCACTTGTAAAAAACTTGCATCAAATTGTTTCTTCACTTCCTTTTTAATCTTTAATAACATTTTAGGCTTCATCCGTCTCAGTTTCTGTTGAACTGGCTTACATTCTAGTTTTAAGGGCAATCTATGCTCCACTATCTCTGTGCTTAGCCCTGGCATATCCTGGTAAGACCAAGCAAATATATCTACAAATTCTCGAAGTAGGTCTGCCAATCGTTACCTATTTTCTGATGAGAGTGAAGTGCCCATTCTGACCTATTTTTTATTCTCTTCATTTCCCAGATTCACTAAGTCCACTACCTCCTGATGAGGCTCAATTGGCTTATTTTCTTGTTCAATCATCCTCATTAGGTCTGGAGGCATAACATATTCTTCAGAATTCTCTTTATTATCAAGTTCATCAGTGTTAATTGAATTCTCAAAGCTAACCTCTTGATTGTTATCATGATTATCCTCATGTTCATTTAAAGACCTGAAATTGAATGAAATGGGATATGTTGGCAAAATGTGCTTAGAAAGATGAAAATAATAAAGACACAAGAAAAAATGAATGAAAATGCATCATTCCTATTTTTATTAGAAATAATAAAAGACAAATGGCCCAAACAAAAAAGATCACCCCATAGCCTTGGGCAATAGCTATTGAGATGTTACAATTACATTGTATCAAAATCAAAAGTCAAAGGCATCTTGATGACACTCCAATTATTGAGCTCAAAATCTGGTGGACACAGGCGAACCCACTCCTTTTGATTAACCTTCACTTCATCTTCAACAACATTAATGGCTAACTGGGTAAAATCGTCTTCCACATTTTTTCTTACATTTAGGTACACGAATCCTTCAGGTCTGAAGGTTTCATACAAGTGTGGGATAAACATCAGTCTTGTCGTCTTTCTTAATGGCTTTCTTTTGACTTCCCACTCTGCCATCTCATAGCCTAGGCTTACCCTGTTGTTGTTGTCTATTATTGTTTGAGGTTCTTTAATTCCCTGTAAGTTTTTACCTAGCCCAAGTCCTGGATACCAGCCTTTGTTGATGACTTGGCTCACCACTATCTTTAAAAAGTGTTGATTTTAAAATCCTTCGCCTATAGAATTGACCAATTCAAAAGATCAATAGGAGCATTCCAATGTTTTTTCGGTAGTCTCTACGTATGCAGTGTTCAATGGTTAGGTCACCAGCATGTCTTCCTCCCCAACTACCATTACCAATTAACCTTCTACATTGAACTTGATCTTCTAGTGCAAAGTAGAAAGCACAGCTCCTGCCATGTGAATTTATGGTCTTCCTAACAGACAGCTGTAGGATGGAGAGATATCCATCACTTGAAATTTTATATTGAAGGTGCATGGCCCAATTTGTAAAGGCATTTCAATATCTCTCAAGACTTCTTTTCTGGTCTCATCAAAGGCTCTCATAATCATCTGACTATCCCTCATATGAGAATAATCAATAGGTAGCCTTACTAAAGTTGACATAGGCATGACGTTGATAGCAGAGCCATTATCGATAAGGACCTTGGCTATAATATGGCTCTTGCACTTGACTGTGATATGTAGAGCCTTGGCATTTCTTTTTCCCTTTAAAAGAATCTCATCATTGCTGAATGAAATGTGATTTGGCATGACTAAATTTCCAACCAAGTGGTTCACATATTCAACAGATACATTATGTGCCATGTATGCCTGATTCAACACTTTCAATAGGGCATTTCGGTGTGGCTTTGAGTTCAGCAATAGTGATAATAATGAGATTCGAGCTGGCATTTTATTCAACTATTCCACAATTGAATACTCACTATGTTTTACTAGCTTTAGGAATTACAAACCTCTCTTTCTGATACTGGCTTCGGCTGATCTTCTTCAGGTTCTATTTCATGATTATTTTATTTTTCTCCTTTTTTAGCCTTCTCTCTTCTAGCTTTCTCTAGCATTTCTGGAGTGTAACATCTCCCACTTCGAGTAATCCCTCATACACTAGTAATATTGAAAGCATCGGCTTTGAAGACCTCTTTTTTCTGTCTCTAAACTACAGTGTCACATCTATATCTCTAGGGTACAGCTTTATCATCTTTGTATGGAAAAAGAGTCGGGACTTTAAAAGTTATTAGCTTGGGAAAGAGTTTGTCTATGACTGACTTTGGTTTGTTCCCACACTAAATTGTCACTGGTTTCGAAAACAGCTTTACAGGTCTATCAGTCATGTGCACCTCAACATTCTTTAAATCTTCTTTTTCTTCATAGACCTCTATCTGATGTAAATCCAAGAGTTTTTGCACCTCTTGGTGAAACTACTCACAGGTCTCAATGGAATGGCCCATTGCCCCATTATGATACTTACAACTAGCATCAGTTATATATGCTTCATGATAGTTGTGTGGACTTACCAATTGTATCATGTCTGTTCTTCGTAAAACATCAAACAGTTGGTCGAGAGGTGTCTTAATATCTGCCACTTCCTTCTTCACATGGCGTTCCTATTTTTCACCTATAGCATTCACATTATGATCCGGTAAAAGATTACCACTAACATTCGACGCAGTCATCCCTCCAGTATCAAAGTAAATCATCTCATCCTTGATCAATCGTTGCACTTTGTATTTCAGGGTAGTGCAATTTTTGGTAGAGTGACCAGCAATCCCATAATGGTAATCACAGTGGGCGATGGGATCATACCACTTAAGGTAAGGTGGCTTGAGGGATTCTAATTTACTTGGAGCAATCAAATGACTGTTGTAGAGCTCCTTATATAATTCCGTATAAGTCATTGAAATTGGGTAAAAAACGGGTTTCTCACGAGTGGTTCGTTGTTCCCGCGAGCCACCAATGGGGTTAGTTGAACGATTTTAGGGTCTTGAGGTAGGTTGAATGTTAGGACTATACATGGTATTTTGGGGTTTATGAGGGGCTTGATATGTTTGGGGGTATGGTGGTTGTGTAAATGGTTGATATGGATGAAATAAAGTGTTATTTATAGTGAAGTGATATGACAGATATTCTGGTGGTGGGTAGGGTGAATAACCTCTAAGTTGCTGTCTATCAAAGCTCACCGCTTGAGTTTCAATTTTTTTTTCTTCGGGACTCTTTTGCTAGATGCTTCATTTCCTTCTAGCTTGCCATTTTTTATAGCACTCTCAATGATTTCTCCTGAGATTACCATATCAGTAAAATTTTTCGTTGCATTTCCTATCATCTTTTCATAATAGGAAAGTTTTAAAATGCTAACAAATAGCACTGTAATTTCTTTCTCAGTCAGAGGAGGTTATACTTGAGAAACAACATCCTTTCACCTCTGGGCATACTTTTTAAAAGACTCGTTTACCTTTTTCTCCAGATTATGTAAAGACAAACGATCAGGGGCCAAATCAATGATATGTCGATATTGACCGATAAAGTCATGTGCCATATTGCTCTAAGAGCGAATGCGAGTTCTGTCCAGCTGAACATACCATCTGGTCGCAGAACCAATAAGACTATCCTGAAAAACATGCATCAAGAGTTTTTCATCATGTGCATGAGCTGCCATCTTCCTGCAATACATGGTGATGTGGGTTTTGGGGCACTTTGTACTGTCATATTTTTCAAATTTTGGTACTTTAAACTTATGGGGAATAACCACATCAGGAACTAGGCAGAGCTCAGCAGCATCAACTGACCCATAAAAGCTAAATCCTTCCATAGCCCGTAGCCTTTGCTCTAGCATGCTAATCTTGGAGCTTTCTTGAACTTCCACTCTTATCTTTTCTTTCTCCTTCTCTTTTAAATCATCTAGATCAAGAATTGGTTCTACGGCTTTTTCAGTAAAGACAGGATTACATAGCTATTATACTACCCTGGGTTAAAAGCTGATGGCATTCCAGGATATATTGAATATGCGAAGTGTTGTGGTAGGACCTCTTGAGCAGACTGGGCTTGAGGTGGGTCAAAACCTAGAGGATACAAAGGATCAACCATTTCTTATAATAGGGGAGCTTGCTGGCTTGTATTTTCTTCAACTCTTTTTCTTTTATTCATATTATTAAGATCCTCCAGAATCTTGCTTAGCTCACTTTCAATCTTCTTCTGTGCTTTTTCTATCTTTTCAAATCTATGGAAATTTTTCTGCTCCATTTGCCTTACTCTGGATCTTGTGTTGTGTCGATGGGTAGGATTTTCGTTAGATGGAGCTATCTTGGAACCTTGAGTACCATATCTTAAAATTAGTAAATTTACATGATCATCACATGGTTACTTTGTTAAGTGTAATGAATGAGAATGCAATGAATGAAAAATGCATGTATGCAGAGAACATTTACCTTAAAACGGTATTCAACTAAAAAATTTCATTTATTATAAAAAAAACTTTGATCTACATTGAGTTTATCATCCTGGAATTATAGCCATAAAATTGTTTGATCTGTTCATACTGGGCTTTGGCTTCTTCTATGAAGTTTAACAAACGCTGTCCATGCTCTCCTACTAGGGCCACCACTTGTCTTAATGCCTCTGCCTCTTCCACCATCTCTCTTGCCTTACATACCCCTTTATGGATTTGGGTTACTAAGTGCTCAATGTATTTTTGCCTTCCTAAGTTCTCTCTTTTACCACACCAGACTTGATATGATAATTCTCTATGTTTCCTAACCAATACAGCGATATGATCTCCTTGTTCATCCAACTTTTGATTTAGCCTGCTCAAATAACTGTTTAGCATATTAATTTCTGCCTGTGCTTCAGTACTTTCTTCTTCCAACTTGGCATACTCTTGTTTCAATCTTGTATTTTCCTCAGTCAACTCGACAACGGTTATCTCTTTGGTCATTTCTCTCACACATAGCCTCTTATGCTCATGGTGTAACTTTGCTAGATCTTCAGTAGCTGTATCACGTTCTCTAGCAATCTTATGAACTTTCGACTCTACCTTTTCACTGGGCTTTTTCTTCTTGAAGTTCCTGAATCTCTTTCTTTAACTTGATCTTTTCAAACTCAAATTCTTTTGTTGCCAGCTCTAACTCTGATGGTGTCTCTTCAAATTTTTCTTCTATTGGTGGTTGAGAGATTTCATAAGTGAATACCATTTTTTGTCTTCTTTTTGTTCTCCAAACCAAGTAACCTGGGGTGACTTTTTCAGTGAATGGTCCAGGACTCACTCTTTGGGGATTTTTCCATGCTTTAATCATCTCATTCATCCTTTGAAATGCTTTAGGCTCACTGTAAGAATGAACTGTTCTCCCTTCAATTGCCTTCTCACTAGGAGTGGTGCATAATTCATCACTCCCCATAAACCCAGAAGTGAAACCACTGTACTATCCCCACATTGGTATAACATAGGCTCATGATTCATCTATGGGGCCAACCATCTCACCCTGGCACTTTTTAATTTTTGTAAGAAAGTTATCCATTCTTGTTTAGACTTTCGCTTTGACCATCCACTTTCGTAGAATTCCTTGATTGGAAAATGATTACGGATGTAAAGCTTCGAGAAAGTGCCATTTTCTTGTTCAAAATGACTTTTCATCCATAAGTACAATAACTATATGCATCCTATGAAGCGCCCTCCATTTCGACGACAATAACTCAAAGATCTGATAGTCTCTGCTAATATCACCGTTGAAAGATTACAGCCATTGATCACACTTTCAAAGAAATCAACCACCGCTATCTCAATATGTCCCAAAACTTTTAGAAAGATTACTAGTTCGTATATAGCCAAGGCAAATATGTCTAACCCCGTTCTTCATTGGCATGTTGCATAAAAAACTCATGAAAGAACTTTCAAGGTAGGCAAACCTGTTCTTGTTTCTTCTTCGTATGAGATCCACAACTTCCTTGTCTATCCCTATGAGTTGAGCCAAACTTTTACGAAATCCTGACTTATGCTTTTTGACATATATCTTGTCAAGAGTCTTGAGATACAAACCTACCAAGATCGAATATTCTTCGATGGTGGGAGTCATATCAGCTTCATTAAAGATGAAACACTTGTATGCAGGATCCCAAAATTATGTTGCAGCTCTGATTAGCTGATCATCAATAGCCACTGCTAGAAGGTGTGCTATATGCCCATGTTTCTGACAAAACTGCTCTTGTCTTGACGGACTCATCTTCTTTCAAATATCAACCAAATCCTCTAAATTATTCTATTTGAGGAGGATAGATGTTTCTTGAGACAGAGTAAAATCATACCCAATTGGCAAGCAATCTCTCATCTTTAGTTGAGTCTTTTCTGACTGGGCCTTCACTTCATTGGGTGTCTCACAAGGTGCTAATACTGATGAAGAACAAACTAAGCATTCATTGGCATCCATGAAAAAAATTTGTTGAAGACCGTTTTTCAAGCAAATGTTCTTTATGCAACTTTATGATATGCATATGAACCAATGCAAAAGAAATAAGAAAAAGATTAGTATACCCAGAAAAAGAACAAATAACTAAGTAAATTTAAACATCACACAAAGTAAAATGGATGAATCCTATGCTTTTGGTCAATTCTAAAAGGGAAGAGTGATGGCTCTATCTATAGGTTAGGCACTCTTAAGGTTCACTATATGCGTTTTTAGGGTCAAAGTCTAAAGGTCCTCAAATTGTTCCTTACATCCTTGTCCATCACAGACTAGTAAAGCACCTTAATCCTCACCCATTACAGGCTACAAACCAAAAAGGTTCAATTTGAGTGGGAGTATTTCGCTAGCCACTGCGGAGGTATTAGACCTCACGAAAGCAATAGGTACTTTACTCCTTCCTAGAGGGACGGAGCTCGGGTATAGAGCTCATGTTATGCATATGCACATGAATGACATAATTAATAAAGTAAATAAACATGAATGAATAATAATACATATATGCAAAAGGGTTCAATTTTATTAGGCTTTTGGATAACATAAATTATTTGCTGGCCTGACTCTCAAAGTCCCCAGCGGAGTCGCCAAGCTGTCATAACGTCTAGATCCGGGGATCTATCGCTAGACATTGACTTTGAGGAGTCGCCACCAATATTTTTTATCTAGGTGTGATTGGCCACCTAAAGAATCTATCCTTTGAGGGAACACCTAAGTTTAAGGGTCCCTAAAAGAATAGGTTTAGGTCTACTAACCAGAATAAGGTTCGAGAGTTCAGTTACGTGTGAGGAAGGTTATAGCACCCTCACAATGCCCATCAAAAGATGGTACCAGCTAAAATTTATGTTATCCAATGAGCCTTAAAATTTTATCGAGTAATTAATTATTGGAAATTATTCTCAATTGACTCTAATACTTTTAGTAAAAAATTGAGAAAATTCTCTCACCTCAAGAGTATGCAAGAAAAACTACTGTTTCACTTGCAGAGGCTCCGTCGTCGGATTATTTAAAGAAAAATCAAAATCAAAATAAAAAGGAAGGAAAGGATGATTGTTCTTATGCAGGAAAAATTAATACTTTCAACTTTTTCTCAAAAATTGATTTTTTGAAATTGATTTTTTAAGGAAAATTGATACTTTCAACTTTTTCCCAAAAAATATTTTTTTGAAAATTTTAATTTTCAAGGAAAATTGATACTTTCAACTTTTGCTCAAAAATATTTTTGAAAACTTTGATTTTCAAGGAAAATTGATACTTTCAACTTTTCCTCAAAAAAACCTTTTTTTGAAATTTTATTTTTAAGAAAAATTGATATTTTCAACTTTTTCTCAAAAATATTTTTTGGAAAACTTTGATTTTTAAGGAAAATTGATACTTTCAACTTTTCCCCAAAAATATATATTTTTTTTATTTAAAGAAAATTGAATAATAAAACAAAATAAAATAAAGAAAAGTAAAACAAAAATAAAAATAAAATAAAGATAAAAAGAATATTAACTAAATCTAATCTAATAAATAAAAAAACAAAAAAAACAAATAATAAATAAAATAAAAAAATTCAAAAAAAAAAAACCTGGAGTGGCTCGGTATATGGCTCGGCTCGGCTCAGCTCAAAGAAGAGAAAACGGCTCGAAAAAGCAGCTTGGAAATCCAGCTCAGCTCGGCTATCGGCTCGAAGGGGGGTACACGTGCGGGTTAGGACGCGAGTCGATGCTCGGGTCAGTTCGGATCTCAGTAAAATGCGCGGATCCTCTGGGTCACTTAAGGCCATAACAACGTCGTTTTGGGAGGGTATAAAGGCTCTTTCCTCTGTTTTTCAGCAGAACGCTCCTTCTCTCTCTCTCTCTTCTTTTTTTTTCTCCCGCTTCTCTCTAAACGGCTGAAGAACTTTAGTTGAATATTCATCGGATTCTGAGATTTTTCGTCGGAATCTGGGTTTTTCGTCGGAAGTTCATCGAAAGTTCGTCGGTTTCTGGGATTCTTCATCGGAAACTGGGCAACTCACCGGAAACTTCAAGGTTGGCCGAAATTTTCATCGAAAAATATAACTTTCGTCGAAAAATTCAACAGGAATCTGGAATTTTCTAGAAATTCCCAAAAAAAAAATGCCAAAAATCTTCAAAAAATTTCTGCTAATTCTCAGAACCCTTCTAAACATTTTCTTAGCTTTCTATACGCCCTTTTTCTCTCAAATCAATAGCTTTGCTCACTGTTTTTTTTCTGTCCCCTGTTCTGTTCCAAGAGGTCCCTTTTTATAGGAATTGATCAGGAGTTCCTGATCAATCTCAATTCCTCTTTGGACGGAGATTCAATCTTCGAATCCAATTTGGACTCTTCTGATTGAATCCTCATTCACAGTAGGATTCTTCATCTTTTAATCACAACCTTAAAAAAGAAAATAATAATAATAATAATAATCAGATAAACGAAAAAAATAAAAAAAATAAAAAAATTAATAGATAATTAAAAATAAAATAAGATAAATCCAAAAAATATTACAAGATAAAAATAATAATAAATAAATTATAATATAATAATAAATATATAACTATATAAATAAAATACATATAAATAAGATAGAACTCAGGTGTAAAGCTTATGTTATGTATATACAAATGAATGATAGATATATGAAAATGAATAAATAAAAAAAATAAAAATACAAACACTGAAAGGAAAAAAATCTTAAATTTATTAGGTTAGGCTTGGATAATAAGAAATCATTTATTGGCTCAAATCTCGAGGTCTCCAATGGAGTTGTCAAATTGTCATAATATATAGATCCATTAACCTATCGCTAGACATGGATTTTAAGGAGTCACCACCAATCTTTTTTCTTTAAGTGTGATTGGTCACCTGATCAAATCTATCCTATTTAAAGAAAAGTCCTAAGATTGACTTAGGTATCTTTAAATAGTAAATTTTCATCCATGAAATCAAATTTCATATTCGAGAGTACAGTTTATAGCACCTCACAGTGCCTATCAAAAAATGTACCAGTTTGATTTCAAATTATCTAAGCCTTAAACATGTTTACAATTTACTAAAATATTTACTATTAAAAATTGATCTTAAGATTACTTCAATAGTTTGATAGCAATTTAAGATGGTTCTTTCACCTTAGTAGTATTCATGAAGACTAGTGTCTCATTCTGAAGAGACTCCATTGTCGAGTTCATTTTTTATTCAAGAAAATAGTTAGTAAAATCATCCAATAGTTTGGTAAGATTTACTTTGATGTAGATCTCTCAATAGTTTGATGAGATTTTATTGTAAAATACTTATAAGATTCTTTTTTTGAGAAAATTCATTAAATCTTCCAATAGTTTAGTAAGATTTAACTTAAGATGCAATCCTCCAATAGTTTGGTAGGATAAAATGCAAAATATTTTATTGATTACCTAATTTATGAAATTCTATAATAGTTTGGTAGAATTAATAAAAAATTTAAATTCATGAAGAAACCTCTAATAGTTTGGTAGGATTCAAGAATTTATTTGAAAAGAAAGATTTTTTTTTAGGTTGTTTTTCAGAAATAAAATAATAAAGAGAAATTTTACAAAAGTATTTAAAGAGTAATAAATTGCTCAATTTAAAATTAGTAAAATAATAATGATGATAATAGTAATAAATAAAATATATAAATATATAAAATAAAAATGAAAATAAAAATAAAAATAAGAAATAAAATAAGAAAAAGCTTAAAAATGGAAATTGCAAAAAATAAAACAAAAAATGAAAATAAAAAGAAAAAAAAAACTTGCAATCAGGTCAGGTTATTCCATGAGCAATGTGCGGATCCTAAACAGGTTCATGTAGGTCCTAGGCTGGGTGAAACGACATCGTATTGGGGCACTATAAAAGGATAAAAACTTGATTTTTTTTCCTCAAACTACCCTACCCTTTTTTTTTCTACCCAATTTTGCTCTGGCTTCTCTTTAAAAGCAATCCAAACTTAGTTGCAAGAAACTGGGCAACCTGTTGGTTATTGGAAAGTGTGGTCAGAATATGGCTAACAAATTCAAAAGTTGCTGAAAAATTTAACCAAAAAATTCAAACTCTTCAAACCCAAAGCCTAGATTTTTCCAATTTTCCCTAGAAATTCAACCTAAACTCAGAAACTTCGACTCCAAACCCAGAAACTTCAATCCTAAACCCAAAAACTTAAACTAGTATCAATTGTTAGAAACTCAAAACCTCAATCCCAGTAACTTAAACTAGTTTCAATTGCTAGAAACTTTTAAGCCTAGAAATATTCCCCAAAGATCAACTTTGTCATTCTCTATGATTCTATGTACAATTTATAGCCTACTTTAGTGCTAATTTTAGGGCTCGAACAGAGCCAATCCAAGCTTGAATCTTGGGATTGGATTCTATACAATGTGATTTTAGGCCTAGGTTTTTACAAATTTGTCTAATTTGATTCAATCTTGAATTGAGAACTTCTTTGATTATGCAGATTTGATTTCCTTATTATCAGCACAAATTAAGAAAAAGAAAGAAAAAATAAAATAATAATAACAATACTAATAATAAACACCAGTTGAACGGACACAAATGGGTGTTTACATTAACAAATAAAAAATTAACAATGCTGCTTATTTGTTAGATAATATCAATAATTAAATTAAAATAATATAATTAAAATCCTTTTTAAAATACCAACAATATCACTAATTATATAAATGGCATTTTTTTAAAAAAAAATTGGAAGGAATAAGATTATTTTTCGAATGAAAAAAAATATATGGCATTATTGGTATTTTTAGAATTTTTTTATTTTTATTATCCTTATTTAGAATTTGAAATGAAGTATTTTTATTTTTCATATAATAAAAATTAAAGAAATAATTAAAATTCTTAATAGAATATTCTTTATTTGTTTATCAAATATTCTATTTACATCCGTAAGTGATTAGAATTACATTAAAAAAAATGTAATAAGATGGCAAAATTATATCAAACAAAAGTAGAATGGTAAATATCAATCCTAAATTAATAAAGGAAAAAAAAAAGAATCAGAACAACCATCATTTGATTAAAAGTGAAAAAGAAATGAAATAATTTATTATAATATTTTTTATTTATATTTTAAAATAAAATATTTTTATCTATTAAAGAAATCTAAAAAATATATTTTTTCCAATACTAAAGATTAAAAATAACATTTAGTTGATATAAACATAACTATTATTCTCAATATTTTTAGTAAATAAATATACATATTTTATTAAGATATAGGCTAAATGGTACAAAAGCCCCGAAATTATAATTAAAAAATAACTAAGCTTTTATTTTTTTATTGTAATAAATTAACTACTCTAATATTTATTTGTATTTAATTAAACCCTTATTTGGATAAAAAAAACTTAACATAGTTAATTTTTTGGCTAACTAAGATAAAATTCAATGTGATATCAATAAAATAAATGAATGTTTGTCATGTAATGCAATTAATATATATGAAAATTAAATAAAATAATTTTTTTTCTTTTTTTTCTTTATTTTCTTTTCTCATCCCTGTCTAAGATTCCTCTAAGAGTTGAATTGTTTGTAATTTCAAAATTGATTAATTCAATTTCTTCATTTGACTAGATTTCGTCCAATTAAGAGTTCAATTGAATGGAAATAGAAAATTAAAGACTTGATTGATCGTAATAAAATATCAAGGGCTTAAATGATTTTTAAATTTTTGTTCGAGAATTTTTTGACCATTTTACCTTGGATATATAAGAGAAAATTTTTTACAACTTGCCCCTTTATTACACATGTCCCACTATATCTTCATGTCATTCTCTTTTCATTTTCTCACAAAATCAACCAAGCAAATAGTGATATCCGACCAAAAAAAAATTCAAGGGTTATATATTTAGATATTTGAGATAAAGCCCTT
This sequence comes from Durio zibethinus, assembly GCF_047325235.1. Lineage (NCBI taxonomy): Eukaryota > Viridiplantae > Streptophyta > Magnoliopsida > Malvales > Malvaceae > Durio > Durio zibethinus. The sequence continues at coordinate 8,098,687 of NC_143162.1, read as the reverse complement.
AAGTTATTATAAGAAAAAAATGAAAAATAATCATTGACAGTTTTTAAAGAGTCAATCAAACTAATTATTAAAAAAGAAAAGTTAAGAGAGAGTAAAAGGGCTAGAATTTCGGGGATTAATTATACAATTGAGGATTTGAGGTAAAAGTAATCTTCCAATTTTCTTATTTTGGTTTTATAGTTTAGAAATACTTGTATAAGGTTTTTAAACTTTTTGAAAATTCTAGTGATGTTTCGATAACTTTCTATAGGCATATTTGGTACTTATGGAAAGGTCCCGAAGGTCTAACGGGTCTTGTGGCACTTTATTTAGTTGAATATGTAGGGAGATATGGATTTTTGAATATTTCTTAATGGATATTTGATAGTTTTATTTGCTCAACTTTGGGTCATTGGAACTCTACCTTTCGATAACCTTTTTGGTTGATCGTTGCATAGATTTTGTAGTATGAAATGCCATCTTTTCAATAGTCTAAAGGGCTCAGTCTGATTCTTTATGTACTAAGAGAATTGGGGCTTCAAAATAAGCCAAATAGTTTTGCAAACTCAAAATTTCTAGGCAACCAATGATGGTTTGGCGATTTTTGGCCATATTCATTATGGATTGTTAGATAAAAATGCTCAAACTTGGATAAATAATCTTAAAAACCTAATTTTCAAAAATTTGTAAAAATTTGTTTTAAATTATTTTAAAAATTATTTTTGCCCAACATTTTTATCTATATTGTTATAAATTCCATAATTTTATTATATAAATTTTATACAATTTTTATGCAAATAAAATATTTTCATAAAATTCTTCGTAGGTTGTTAATTTTTGAGAAAAATTCATTTTAGTTGAGAAAAATTCATTTTAGTGGAGAAAATTTGTAAATATTATTTTCAAGCAATATTTAGTTTCTTTTTCCTTAGGAATCATGCTTGGTGCTGATTTTATATTTTAGATCCTCATTTCTAAATTTTTACCTATCTTAAGTATTTTCTTAAAATAAAGAAAAAATAACTTTTAATTATTGGAAGAATATATATTTTTATCAATATTTGATATATCATTTTTAATTGTCAAAAAATTTGGTTATGGGATTTTATTGAATTTTCACATGAACGAATTTGTTTTATGATTTTTTTTTTTTTGAGTTTGAGAATTTACAGGAAGAATTCAATTTCTTTGAGAAAAATTCTACAAAACATATTTTTAGCTAATATTTGAATTTCCTTTCATTAAATATTATCTTATTATTAATTTTATATTTTAACCTATGATTTTCTAATTTTAAAAAATTTTTGTTTTCTAAATTGTGAAAAAATCACTTCGATCATGAAAAATATTTGAAAATTAGTTTCGATTAAGGACAAAGGTTGAAATACCCTAACCTCATAAGATAATCTTTGAAAAGTCGCATCATTATTTAATCATTTATTTGTTTTGATTTTTAATTTCGAGTAATTGTAGAACAATAGGCTTTGAGGGTTTTCAATACTTTGTTTTTTGGTTTCATTTTTATAGAGTTCATGTAAGTGACTTGTATAACTTTAGTTTTCACTCCCTAAAAGTCAATCTTAGTATGTTTAGATTTTATATATGTGACGTATAATGTTTTGTCCTTTTGATTTGTAAATCGGGTTAAGGATGCAAAATGTATATATGAACTTTTTTGTTATAAATTTGGAATATGATTTTGTTATTGCTTTGATCTTCGAATATGTTTCGTAATAATATATTTATATATCCATCAATTTTTAGAATATAAAATTTTGCTTTAGAATGATATATGAAATGTGCTATGTATGAATTATATTTTAAAAAAGCATATGAATATTGATTTTGCTCATTTTTTTATTTTTTTTTCTTTATTTTTCAGAATTTAGTCTAATCTAATCAATAAATAATAATAATAACAATAAAAATAAAATAATAAAAATAAAAATAAATAAATAAATAATAATAATAAATGAAAAAAAAACTTGGGAACGGCTCGGCTCGGCGTGGCTTAAGGAAGAAAAGACGGCTCGAAAACGCAACTCGGCTCGGATCGGCTTGGCTTCGAAAATGGCTCGCACTCGGGTTGAACGCAGGTCAAAACGGGTTGACACTCAGGTCGGGTTGCCCGACTTCAAAACGTGTGGATCCTTTGGGCATAGTAACTCCAAAACGACGTCGTTTTCAGCGAATATAAAAGGCTATCCCTTCTATTTTTTCAACAGATCTCTCATTCCCTCTCTCTTTCTTCCCTTCCTTTTCTCTCCCTTCTCTATAAATTGATGAAGAACTTCGATTGAATCTTATCGAATTCTAAAAATTTTGGTCGGAATCTGGGTTTTTCATAGGAAGTTTGTCGAAAAACTAATCAATTTCTGGAAATAGTTGTCGAAAACTAGGAACCTGGCCAGAAAATTCAAACTTGGTCGAAAAAGTAATAAAAAAATTCAACCGAAATCTGAAAATTTTCCAGAAATTTCCAGAAAAAAATTCACCAAAAATTCTAAAAAAAATTCCCACCGATTCCTAAAGCTATTCTAACGCACCAAAACCTTTTTTTAGCTTCTGTTTCTTCTTTGTGTCTGCGTTTCTGTGCGTGTTTTCTTTTGTTCTTCCAGCACCTATTTATAGGGATTGATCAGAAGAGTTTTTGATCAATCTCAACTTTTTCTGGGATTTGGATTCAATCTTTGAATCTAATCCCAACTCTGTCAATTCCTAAATCACAGCCAAATTCATTTCAATTTTTTTATCCTAATCCTAATTTTAATCAAAAATTAATCAAAATAAAAAGATAAATATATTAATAGATAACAAAAAAAAATAATTAGATAAACAAAAGAAATAGATAAATAATAACAATAAATAATAAAAATAGATAAATAATAAAAATATTAATAGATAAAAAAATAAAAATAAAAAATATATATTAATAAATAAACAAATAATAAAAATAAAAATAAAAACCCATTGGGCCAGCTAATTGGATCCTGAATCGGACCCAAAAAGCTTAAGGCCAAACCTTATTGGACTAGGCCCAATGGCCTTAGGCCCGGACCAAATAGGGTGTCTACAAATACAACCATCTAAGATTCCAACTTTAAATTTACATATTATGGATTCATTAGGAGTAAATTTTCAACCTTTCTCCTTATTGTTCAAATACTTATCTACCTTGGGATGTTTTAAAAATTAAAAGTACTTGTAGTCATATTCAAATGATATGTTGAGTTGAGGTTCCATCATGTATGACTTAATTTATAGACTTGAGTCCGATCCTTATGGAAGTTTTTGACACCAAATTTGTTGTGAGACCTTTTATCAATGATCAACTAAATTTACACTTGACTTGACAAAATCAATGGTGATCACCCAATCTTTAATGAGTTGTCTGACATAGTTATGTCTTAGATCTATGTGTTTTGACTTTTCATTATACACTTGACTATATATTTTTGCAATTGTAACTTGATTATCTCAATGCATAGGCATTTGTGACATTGGTTATGATCATAAAAGAATTTCTATAGTAAATTACTTATTCATTTTACTTCATTGCATGCTGAAGCTAATGTTGCAAATTCAAAGGTCATAGTAGAATCAGTTGTATAAGTTTATTTCTTAGAACCCCAAGAAATCCCACCTCCACTAATCATAAAAATCCATCCATGTATGCATGAATGATCTTCCATAATGGTTATTCAACTTGCATCAATGTATCTTTTAAAACTGTAGGTTCACCATAATAATAAATTTTATAGTCTATAGTCTTCTTTAAGTATTTAAAGACTCTTATAATAGCATTCCAATGCAAATTACTTAGATTGCTTGTATATCTATTAAGCTTACTAACCGCATAGGTTATATTCAGTTTTATGCAAGTCATTGCATACATTAAACAACCTATAACCTTTGCATATTCAAATTGGGCGATCAATATTCCTTTATTTGGAATTAACTTCAAATTAGGTTCAAAAAGTGTTGAAACAATTGCACTATTAAAATGATTAAATTTCTTAAGAATTTTTTCAATGTAATGAAATTGTGACAAAGATATATTAAGTTTTCTCTAATAATCTTGATTCTAAAAATCACATTTGCAACACCTATATCTTTTATAGCAAAAATACTGGACAATAACTTTTTAGTACTTTCAACTTATTCCAAGTTTATACTAAAAATTAGCATATCATCCATGTATAGACATATGATGACAAATTTTATCTTTTTAAACTTACTATATACACATTTATTAGATTCATTAATTTTGAATCATTAGCTATTACAATATCATCAACCTTTTGATGCCATTGCTTAAAAACTTGTTTATGTCCATATAAATACTTAATCAATTTACATACTTCTTTCTTGTCTAGAAGAATAAACCTTTACGATTGTTCTATATAAACTTTCTCATCTAATTCTCCATTTAGGTATGTTTTTTTAACATCCATTTGGTGGATTTCAAGTTAATATATGAAAGCCAATGCTATAAGCATTCTTATTGTAGCAATTCTTACTACCAATGCATAACTATCAAAATAATCAATACCATGCTTTTGTGTAAATTCTTTAGCAATAAGTCTAGTTTTGAATTAGTCTATCAATACCATGCTTTTGTGTAAATTCTTTAGCAATAAGTCTAGTTTTGAATTAGTCTATAGTTCCATCGACTTTTATTTTTTTTTTGAAAATCCCTCTGCAACTAATGGGTTTGAAACCAGGAGGTATATCAACTAAGGTTATGTTTGGATTGAAGGGGTAAGGGAAAAAAAGGGAAAATAAAGGAAAGCAAGGGAAATAAGGAAACATTTTCTTTATTTAGTCTATCATTTACATTTTAATTAAAAAAAATGAAAAGAAAGTTGAGCATCTCTCCCTTTCCCTCAAAAGCTCTAATTTTTAATTACCCAAAATTAGGGTAGATAAGATGGAAATGAAAGGATTAAAAATTTTTTAAAATAAAATAGCTTTTATGTCTTTATTATATTTTATCATTTTTTAAAGAATACTGTTATAATATTTAAGTTTAACAATTAATGCTAGCTTTAAATTTTTTGCAACCGATTCTTCAACTATTTTTGTCAATAATTTTGAATTCCATATATTTTTTAGTTTATGTTTAGGTCATAATTTTTTTTTTTCATTTTGTTATCACTCCACAAATTCCAAATACTAAAATTAAAAGAACACGACAAAATATGTACAACTATAAGAAAATGCTAACACTTAAAACAAATTTATGGTTAGTTTTATCTTAATAATAAATATTTAAATTTTTTATTTTCTCATTTATGGATTAATTTAAGAAAAATATTGTTGTACAAAAATAATTCCACATACATTTTTTATGAATTAATTATTAATAATATTCTCTTTAATTGAAATTCTTTTTAGTAACTTTCAAAATTATTTAAAATAGTTAATATTAAGACTATTCACATGATAGAAAAATATTTTATTTTAAAAGAGTATAACTTGATCAATATAGCATAACATAATATGATATAATAACTTATTTCATTTCCTTTTCACAACTAAACCAAACAAAGTTTGTGATCAATCCATTTTTTTCCTTTGTTTTACTCATTTTAGTTATCTAAACACAGGAATGAAATATCATTTCTTTTCTTATAAAAACCTTTCTTTTCTTTTCCTTTTTTTCACTAACTTTAATCCAAACATAGGCTAAGATTCATGTATCATTCCCCATAATGGAATCCATTTCACCATCTATAGCTTCTTTTCAAAAAGTTACATCTTGGAACTTTATTGCCTCTTCAAATGTTTTAGTATCTGACTCCATATTAAAAATATATTCAATATGTTTTTTGATTGCTTTTCTTGTTCTTTCAACTAGGAACATGTAAAATTTGGACCTAAAGTTTTAACATTTCTTACTCTCTTACTTGTTCTAGGTACAAGGTTATATATATTTTTTTCAATGAAAGTTAAATAACAGCCTTAGATTCAATAACCATATTAATAGGTATTGAGTCATTTGTATTAACTCAAGTGTAGATAGTAATCTAAGAGAGAGATGAATTAGATTATCTCAAAATTATTTTCCAAAATTGAGTTTCAATAAATTTGAATGAAAATTTTAAAACAATAAATATTTGATGGAAATTTGATGAGATTAACAATAACAAATAAAATTAAAGCATATATAAAAAATAATGAAAATAAAAAAGTAAGGATAGAAAAAACAAACATAAAGATTTATAGAGGTTCAACCTTTCTCCAAAGGCACCTATGTCCTCTCTCTTATCTCTTCTAGCCAAACTCAATCCAATAATTGAAAATTATCCTACAAAATATAATCTTTATCTTTTAAGGTCAAGATATCAATCTCTACCATTTCTAGGATTCTACCCCTTCCTATTAATTTCACTTAAGAGGATATCTCACTTCTTGACCAAAAAAGAGTCTCTTTTGAACACAAAGGAATTTGCAAACTATGCAAAACTTTCAAAGGTTAAGTGTTTGCCTAGTTTAAGTACAAAGAATAATAGATAAAGAATAAATATAATTTGGATACAAAAAGGGGAAAAATTAAAGCTTTAAATTTTATAATGTTTTTGAGTTCTTAAGAGAATAAATAGGCTAGATACTCGTTTAGGATTAAACGTTTTGGTGGTTACTCAATTCAAGATTAGACATTTTATTTTATATGAATAAGAATTCAACATCATCGAGTTGTAACAATATAGGATTTTTTTTTTTTACAGAATTGAGAAAGTGTATTACAAATATTGTTAACTTAAGTAAAATATTGAATTACTCAGCACATGTCATTTTTGTTGATGTGGCAATATTGTTGTCCACATATTTCAGATAATAAAATATCAGTTTAAATTATAATGTAAAAAATTAGTTTAATTAATTAACTTTTTAAAAAAATTTCTCTCAATCTTTTTCTCACGTTGCCTTTTCTAAAAATTTTCTACAAGTCAACAATTTTGCTTCCTTGCTTGTTTCTCATAAAAAATTGCAATCAGGTTTTAATACTTTTCTCTTTTTCTTCTTTTAAAATTTCAAATCAATAAAAACTCAATAGCCTAAAAACTACCAATCTCATTCACAACAATTAGATTTGTAAAATCATAAGGGTTTAACCTTGAAATAGAATCACAAAGTTTTGAATCAACAACGATTCATTTCATCTTCATCCATGGCAGAGCTAGGGTTATTTTGATTCAAGGTAAGGTTGTTTTTTTTTTTTTAATCAAAACCTTAGAAATAGAAAAATTAGGGAAAGGGTTTTTGCCTTTGGATGTTGGACATTATCTATTAGGAAATCAAAGTTTAAGTATGTTTGGCTATAGAAAAAATTCTTGAGTTTTGCTTGGATTCCCTTTTGAAAGCTTGTAAAAAGGAAGATGAGATTGTAGTCTTGAGATGTTCACTTGAAAGATGGCTCCAATTACTCTAGAATCTTCTACTTATGGGTTTTACTTTTTAGTTGAGCTTTTTGGGTATCTTTGGCATTAGTTTTTTTTTTTTTTTTTTGAAACTAATTATGGGTTTTGATTGTTACTTGAAATTGTATCTCGATTTTGATCATTGGTTGAAATTGTATCTGGGTTTTGAATTAAAATTATATCTAGGTTTTGATTGTTCATTGAACTATATTATTTTGGTATTTTTTTCAAGGAAGAAATTCAAAAATAAAATAAAAAAATATTAAAATATTTTTAAAACTCAAAGAAATTTAACATATTTTTTATTTGTTGAACTTAATGGTGCACATGTTTCATAGCCATATTTTCATCTAAAAAAGGTCTTTCATTGTTATAAGTCAATAATATTTAATCCTCATTTGTATAAAATAAAATGTTTAGTCATAGATTGAGCAACTAAGTAAACATTTACTCCTAAATTGAGCATTTAGCCGAATGGATATAAGGTTGTTGATGCTTGCTCTCTTACTTCGCAATTGTGTTTGAAGGCCCATTATATAAAAGAAATGAGTTTGTTGCTATTGAAGAAGATTGGAAAATGAAAATGCATGCTTTTCTCTTTTTAAAGTAACTGTTAGAAGCGATCAAAAGTGATAGATTGATCAGGTCTATTAAAAGATCGACTGATTCTTGAATTTCATTCAAACTTTAACTGTTATAGGAGAATGGATCGATTCATTTTCATAGGGGATTGATCAAGTCAAGTTGGTTTTGCATACAGGGTGATTCTAAATGAAAATGGCACTTGAAAGCTTTGAACTAAATCATATTTTGTACTCTACTTACTAATTTGATTATATCTTGAGCTATACAACTCCAAATCAGGATCGATTTGAAGATTTAGAAACTAAACTTTAGGGGCTTTCTATCCATATAAAATTCAACATCTGATTCAATGTAGAAAAATTGTAGTGAATTTTCAAAACTACCCATTGTGCAGTTCTTCAACAACCTATATAATCTCTAGTAAAAATTTAGAATCTTTTTTTAGAAAATTTTAATTTTGATTTTATTTGATTCATTAGAAAGTAAACTTAAAAATCTTTCCATCCATATAAAATTAAAATATTAAAACTTTGTAAATTAATACAGAAAATAAAACAAATTCAACGTTTAAAAATTTTGTTCTTATAAAACAACTTTCTCAAGTGAATTCATTTATCAAAACCAATATTATCAAAATTGTATTGAGTCTAAGATAAATTTTATTTTAAATTTAACAATTGGACTTTCATTTAAACTTAAATAAAAAGTCTTTAAAGATAGTTTTAGTTTAAGAAATATAAAAACATAAAAAAGAAAGGTTTTAAGCTTTATAAAAATGTTTTCCAAATCAAATAATATTTTGGAAGATATAATTTTTTTTAATACCAAAAATAATATATTATAAGAATCATGTAATAAATAAATCTTTTCAAAATTTAAATCTTTTTTTCAAAATATTTTTCATTTCAAATATTATTGGTATTTATTTAATACTAAAAATAATATAATTTAAGAACATATATTAAATAAATCTTTTTCAAAATCTTAATCAAGCTTATTTTGCTTAATGTTTTGTCATTTCAAAATAAGGATCATTTCAAAGTTAACAATTTATCATCATGAATTTGTATGCATTACTATGTAATCATATCTAATGAATATACATTCAATTCCCTTTTTACTTAACTTCTTTCTTTTAGGTTTGTGAACTCTTACTATTGCTTTGCAATCTATACCTTAAGCCAATGTTTGGATTGAGGGAAATTGAGGGAAAGAAAAGAGAGAAAAGAAAAGGAAAGGTAGATAAATTGGAAATCTTTTCCTTTGTTTAGATAATCAATAAAATAAAGCAAGGGAAATGGAGAGTACTTAACATATGTTGGTTTCCCTCAAAAGCTTTATTTTTTTAATTTCCTAAATTGGAGGAAAAGGAAAGGAAAGGAAAGGCAAAAAATTTCTAAATGCACAAATGTCTATAAAACCTTTAATTATTTCAAGAAACTCTATGATAGCTCCATATAAAAACTTTCTTTAACTTCTTTCAATTTTGTTATCTTTAATTCACTAGCTAGTTCAATGACACAATAGTTAACAACCATAATATAAAAAAAACAATTAACAACCATAAACAATTCAAAGTGAAATCACATGGGTATTACATAGTTCACATGAGAAAAAAAAAGGTTTTACACATGAAAAATGAAAATGGTTTGTATTACACCTCAAAGCCGAGGATTTAGGACATAACAGTGTTGTATATTCAAGAGACAAATCCCATAAGTATGCAAGACAATAAATATCGAATTAATTCAAAAATTAAAAACTCTAGAATAATGTTTTACAAAACCTTAAGTGTACAAAATTCAATTATACAACTTAATCAAGTGTTACAAAAATTCTAATTAATTAACCAATCTTCTAAAATCAAAATCAAAAGACTTACATTCAAAGCTATATAAAGACAAAGGACATATGATGATCGTGTTGGCGTAAGCTCTCATTTAATCTTATTTTCCTTTATTTTTATTTTTATTTTTTTATTTTATTTTCTTTAAATAAAATTCAAAAAAAATATTTTTAAGGAAAAGTTGAAAGTATCAATTTTCCTTAAAAATAAGTTTCAAAAAATGGATTTTTGAGGAAAAGTTGAAAGTATCAATTTTTCCTGCACAAAAACAACCATTTTTTTTCTTTTTATTTTCTTGGATTTTTTTTAATGTTAAATAATCCGACGATGGAGCCTCTGCAAGTGAAATAGTAGTTTTCTTGCATACTCTTGAGGTGAGAAAATTTTTTCAATTTTTTGCTAAAAGTATTAGAGTCAATTGAGAATAATTTCCAATAATTAATTACTTGGTAAATTTTTAAGGCTTATTGGATAACAAAAAATTAAGCTGGTACCATCTTTTGATGGGCGTTGTGAGGTGCTATAACCTTCCTCACACGTAACCAAACTGTCGAACCCTGTTCTGATTAGTAGACTTGAACCTATTCTTTTAGGGACCTTAAACTTAGGTGTTCCCTAAAAGGATAGATTACTTAGGTGACCAATCGTACCTAGATAAAAAAGATTGGTGTCGACTCCTTCAAGTCAATGTCTAGCGATAGATCCCTGGATGTAGACATTATGACAGCTTGGCGACTCCACTGGGGACCTCCGAGAGTTAGGCCAGCAAATAAATTTGTGTTATCCAAAAGCCTAATAAAATTGAACCTTTTGTATAGATTTTTTATTCATTCATGTTTATTTACTTTATTAATTATGTCATTCATATGCATATACATAACATGAGTTCTATATCGAGCTCTGTCCCTTTATGAGGGAGTAAAGTACCTATTACTTTCGTGAGGTTTAATGCCTCCGCAGTGGCTAGCGAAATACTCTCATTTAAATTGAACCTTTTTCGCTTGTAACCTTAATGGGTGAGGATTAGGTGCCTTACTAGTCTGTGATGAACAATGATGTAAGGAGTAATTTGGAAACTTTTAGACTTTAACCTTGAACCATGTATAGTGAACCTTAGAAGTGCCTAAACCTAAGATAGAACCCTTTCTACCCAATGATAGGTATACCCTGAAACTAGGACACAAGAAGAATGTTTATTTAATCATTTTGATTGTCTGGCTTTGTGCATCATTTTCATTATCATATGTAACATTATGCATCGGTATCACTTTCAGTTCATCTCTGGAACTAACTATGTTGTTTGTCTGATTTTGTGCGTCTAATCATGTTTTAACATTGTCATTGGCATCCATTTCATATTAGATTTCATTCATGAAAATGTACATTTCATTTGTGCATCAATGCATCATACATAAAATATAGCATAACATTTCTAATCATAATTACGGTGCTAAAGGTTCAAGGATAGCTCCATCTAGCGAGAACCCTATCCATCGATACAATACAAAAGCTAGAGCCAAACAAATGGAGTAAAAAAACTCTCACAGATGTGAAAAGCTAGAAAAAAACACAGAAAAAGATTGAGAATGAATTAAGTAAAATTTTGGATGCTCTCAATAAATTAAATAAGGAAAAAAGAGTAGAAAAAAACACAAACCAACAAGGCCTTGTATCGCAAGAAGTGACTGACCCTTTAGATCCACCTGGTTTTGGTCCACTTCAAGCCTAGTCTACACAAAAGGTTCCACCACAACACTTCACATATCCTACATATCCTGGAATGCCATCAACTTCTAATCCAGGGCATTACCATAGCTATGTGAATCCTGTCTTTACTGAAAAGGCAGTTGAACTAATTCAAATCCTTGATCTAGATGAACTAAAAGAAAAAGACAAGGAAAAGATAAAAGCGAAAGCTCAGGAAAAGAACAAAGGCTACGGGCTGTGGAAAGAATTGGTTTATATGGTTCAGTTGATGCTGCTGGGCTTTGCTTAGTTCCTAATGAGGTCATTTCTCCTAAGTTCAAAATACCAGAATTTGAAAAATATGATGGCACAAAGTGCCCAAAAACTCATATTACCATGTATTGTCAAAAGATGGCAGCCCATGCTCATGACGAAAAGCTATTAATGAATGTTTTCCAAGACAGCCTTACTGGTTCTGCTGTTAGATGATATATCCAATTAGACAAAACTCGCATCCATTCCTAGAGTGACATGACCCATGATTTTATCAGTCATTATCGACATATCATGGATTTGGCCCCTGATCGTTTGTCTTTACAAAACTTGAAGAAAAAGGCCAATGAGACTTTTAAAAAGTATGCCCAAAGATAGAGGGATATTTCTTCTCAAGTACAACCTCCTCTGACTGAGAAATAAACTACAGTGTTGTTTGTCAGTACTTTGAAATCTCTCTATTATGAAAAGATGATAGGGAATGCAACAAAAAATTTCATCGACATGGTGATATTTAAAGAAATTATTGAAAGTACCATCAAGAATGGTAAGTTGAAAGGAGGAGAAACCAAGAAGGCATCAGAAAAGAAAAAAACTAAAGCTCAAGCTATGAGTTTTGATAGGCAACAATTCAGGGGTTATCAACCCTATCCACCTCAAGGTTACTCTCTATGCTATCCTACTGTGAATAATGCCTCATCTTACACATACCAACTAGCTCTACAACCACCTTATTCATCCACATACCAATCAATTTTTAGCCCTCAAGATCTTACATATAGCCTTAACATTCAAACTCCTGCAAGAGCCTAAATTCACCATACTAACCCAGTAAGTGGTTCACGAGAGTAACAGATTACTTGAGAAAAACCTGTATTTGATCCAAACCCCATGACTTATACGAAATTATATTGAAAACTCTATAATAGCCATTTAATTACCCCCAGTCATGTGGAGCCACTTAAGCCACCCTGCCTTAAGTGGTATGATCTTACAGTCCATTGCGATTACCATTATGGAATTGCTGGCCATTCTACTGAAAATTGCATTGCTTTAAAGCATAAGGTGCAACGATTAATCAATGATGGAATGGTAAGTTTTGATAAAAAAAAAAGCAATAACACCTAATGATAGGGGCAATCCACTACCAAACCACAATGTTAATGCTCTGAGTGAAAATTAAGAACGCATTGGTCAGAAAGGGTCTGAAGATTAATAATGAATTGAGGAGCAAGATGTCAATAAAGATTCTTCGTCTGATCACATAAGGGGACAATTTTGGAGAATAGAGATAAGGCTGGTTGAATTTTTTTTTTCATTTTAAAATTTCTTTTAGAGTAATGTTAGGTTTCTTTTAGGCAGTACGATTTCATTTGTTATCATTTCAATAAAAGGCAGTTTCATGCATTTCATTACATAGTTTTTCTCACTCAACCATTGTTTCGTGCTTTGTCACATTTCATGACTTTTCATTTTCGTTCTCAAATTTCAGATGATTAATATTTAGACAATGATAATAATAATTCTGAGATTTAATTTTGAGAACTCATTCACACTAATATGAAAAGATGGTTTGAGCAAGAAAAAAAGAGAAGCAACATGTTGCTACATGTGAGATAGATATGTCTTGAAGATGTGCAATTTTTTATACAGATCCATGAGCTTGTTTTTTTTCAATAGATGATGTTCAAGAAAGGTATTCATAATTGAGATGAAAAATGGCCATCTTTCTTTTACCATTTGAAAAATCATTTATTGTTATCCCTTTGAGCCTATTATGATTTTTTTTTCTGAAAAACCCCAACCAAGGATCACCCTCTACACTGGGGGATAATTTTTTTAAAAAAAAATCACAAAAGGTCTCAAAGATGGAAAGAGAAAGAAAAACAAAAGATAAAATAAATGTCATACATGATTTGGGGTAAAATAATGAAAATCCTTTGTGTGAGGAAAGAAAAAAGTAGTGAAATGATGTAAGGGCAAAATGCCAAGTTGCATCAAATGATCTTTTAGTCTTGAACCTTTTTAATACATGTTTTGAGCCTATTATATCCATTTCTTTTATGACCTCTCACCATGGCCTACATTACAACCTTGAAAAGTCCATTTGGATCAAGTGTGAATGCTTGAATTGAATAATCATATGTTAGGCAAAAGCATGCTCATTGTGGAATCATGTTATTGCCCTAAAGATTAATGTGTGAAAGATATCAATAATGGATGAAAGATGAAAAAAAAAAAAGAAAAGAAAATGATGAAAGATGGAAAAAAAAAAGGGAAAATGGATGAAAAAGAGAAAATAAAAGTGAAAATGAAAATGAAAATAAAAAATATATGAAATGAGAAAAAAAAGAAAACTCAAATTGAAAACCCGAAGGCGCAATTGAGATAGACTAAATCTCTTAGTTGAAAGTTGGATGAATAATTTAAATATATAGAAGATCAAGGCATCTAAAGATCCTCCAAAGCTTGGGTAAAGTTTGATGAACTCAAAATGATTTTGACAATCAATTGAATGAGTTTTTGAAAAAAAATCTTGAATTAATTGTTCAAAATTGTCTGAATATTCATTTGTCCTAATGACATATAGCCAACTTATTTCTTTCCCATTTTCTTTTGCACTAAGACTCACTTCTCATTGATTGCTTTTCTCCCAATGCATTATCTACTCTTTTGTTCTCACACCCCTAAAGTGAATCAAGGAAATGTTTGATTGCATTGTGTTTGTCAAGAATTGAAATGATAATGAATGAATGAATATGTGTTTAAAGGAGTCTTGCATTCCTTTGAAAAGAAATCCAAGATGATAAAAAAATGAAAAAATTGTAAAAACCTAAAAATGATGATTTAAGATAACACAAGGTGTGATCAAATGATGAAAATGGTGTTGGGTTGATCAACAAATGAAGAGAATACAAATCAACAAATGAAGAGAATACAAAAACTTGAAAAGGTGCTATGACTAAGTGATGAATACAAGGATAAATTGGTCAACATAACTTGCGAGTTATGATTGAATGATGAAAATAATCAATGGACAAAGTTTGATTTGGAATGGGTAATGCTGAGACACCTATGAGTAATGACTTAGTGATGGTAGAGAAAACTTGTTCTAAAATTTGTTAGTGTTGAAAAGCCCATGAATAGTGGTCAAGTGATGATCGATTGATGAAACTTGTTCCGAACTATTAAGAAACTGAACAAGGAAGAAATACGAAATGATGGAGTTTTGAGAGCCATATTACCATAATTATTTAGGATTTCATGACATTATTGACATTTGCATTACATGTATCATGTTGGCATCGTTGCTTAAATAGTACATGCACATAATTTGATGAATTAAACTTTGTTTGGAGATGCATGGTGCTATGAGAATCTAGGTTGTTGCATTTACATCATTAATAAGGCATTTGCATATTTGGTTATGACATTCATTCATGCAAATTTTTGAGTCACCTGAAAAACAAATTGTGAATATTTTGATGAGAATTTTTTAGTTTCAAAATAAGAATCTTTGAGGAGTGAAACCTTAAAGTTTATCGAATGTGAATCTTCGAACAAATGAAAAGTTTTGAACTTTTGGATGTGAATCACCAAAATACAAAGCTTCAACTTTTTGGATATGAATTTCTAATGTTTTAAATGAGAACCTTTGAACTTAGATGCGAAACTCTAAGTTTTATTGCATGTGAGCCTTTGAATTCAAATGAAAAGCTTTGAATTTTTGGATGTGAATCTCCAAAATTCAAATGAAAAGCTTTTAGATTTTTGGATATGAATTCCAAGTTTGCCAAATGAGAACCTTTAAAAAGCCTTGAACTTTTGGATGTGAATCTCCAAAATTTAAATAAAGATCTTTAAACGTTGGATGTGAGTCTTGCAAGTTGCAAATGTAAATCTCGAGATATTACAAATTTGAATGAAACTGAAATTTTGAGAATCAAATTTCAGTAAATTCTTAGGAAGTTGAAAGATTCTTGCGAATCTGAACCTCTGAATGTTGAACTCAAATTGTGAATCCTTGAGTTCTCATTACAAAATTCCTTCAGTCACGATCTATAACTCCTTTGGACAATCATCAAGGAGTCATTTATTTTCAAAGTTGTTGAGCCTCTTATTAGAGGAGCAATTTATTTTTCAAAAGTCGTTGAGCCTCTGTTTAGAGGAGCTTTATCAAAGTCATTGAGCCTCCGATTAGAGGAGCCATTTATTTTTTTAAAGTCGTTAAGCCTATGTTTAGAGGAGCTTTATTTATTTTCAAAGTCATTGAGCCTCTGATTAGAAGAGTGGTTTATTTCTCAAAAGTCATCGAGCCTTTAATTAGAAAAGCCATTTATTTTCAAAAGTCGTAAAGCCTCTGATAAGAGGAGCCATTTATTTTCTAAAATCGTTGAGCCTCTGATTAGAGGAGCCATTTATTTTTCAAAGTTGTTGAGCCTCTAATTAGAGGAGTCATTTATTTTCCAAAGTCGTTGAGCCTTTGATTAGAGGAGCAATTTTATTTTTCAAAGTTGTTAAGCCTTTGATTAGGGGGGCCATCTATTTTCAAGATCATGGCTCCTCTGTTTAAAGGAGCTTTGTTTATTTTTTCAAAGTCTTAGAGCCTCTACTTAGAGGAGCTTTGATAAAAAAAAAAAAAGGAGGGCAAAAAAAAATGTCAAGTTGAGTCTTGAATGGGTGTCTACGTCTTTGCACAATTTTGGTTTCATAGAAAATGTGCAAAAAGGGGCAACTGTAGATACCCTATTTGGTCCGGGCCTAAGGCCATTAGACCTGGTCCAATAAGGTTTAGGCTTAAGCCTATTGGGTCCGATTCAGGATCCAATTAGTTGGCCCAATGGGCTTTTATTATTATTTTCATTTTTATTTTTATTATTTGTCTATTTATTAATATATATTTTTTTGTTTTTATTTTTTATCTATTAATATTTTCATTATTTATCTGCTTTTATTTTTTATTGTTATTATTTATCTATTTCTTTTATTTATCTAATTATTTTTTTGTTATCTATTAATATATTTATCTTTTTATTTTGATTAATTTTCGGTTAAGATTAGGATTAGGATAAAAAAATTAGAATGAATTTGGATGTGATTTGGGAATTAGCAGAGTTGAGATTGGATTCAAAGATTGAATCCAAATCCTATAAATAGTTGGAATTGATCAAAAACTCTTCTGATCAATCCCTATAAATAGGTGCTGGAAAAACAACAGAAAACACACACAGAAACGCAGACACAGAAAAAAAACAGAAGCTAAAAAAGGGTTTTGGTGCGTTAGAATAGCTCTAGCAATCGATGAAAATTTTTTTTAAAATTTTTAGTGAATTTTTTTCTGGAAATTTTTGAAAAATTTTCAGATTTCGATTGAATTTTTTGATGAAGTTTTTCGGTGACTTTTTCAATCAAGTTTGAATTTTTCAGCCAGCTTCTCAGTTTTCGATGACTATTTCCAAAAATCGATTAGTTTTTCAACGGACTTCCGGCGAAAAACCTAGATTTCAACCAAATTTCTATAATTCGATGAGATTCAACCTGAGTTCTTCATCGGTTTAGAGAGAAGGGAGAAAAAAAAAGGGAAGAGAGAGAGAGGGGGAGTAGAGATCTGCTAAAAAAATAGAAGTGATAGCCTTTTCGACTCGTTAAAAACGATGTCGTTTTGGCGTTACTATGCCCAGAGGATTTACGCGTTTTGAAGTTGGGCTACCTGACCCAAGTGTCAACCCACTTTCGACCCGCGTTCAACCCGAGTGCGAGCTATTTTCGAAACCGAGCTGAGCCGTATTTTCAAGCCGTCTTTTCTTCTTCAAGTCGCACCGCGTCGAGCCGAGCCGTTCCCAGGTTTTTATTTATTTATTATTATTCTTTATTTATTATTACTATTATTATTATTATTATTATTTATTTATTAGATTAGAATTGTTTAATACTTTTTATTCTATTTTATTTTATTTTTATTTTCCTTTATTTTTATTTTCATTTTTATTTTATTTTTTTATTTTATTTTCTTTAAATAAAATTCAAAAAATATTTTTAAGGAAAAGTTGAAATTATCAATTTTTCTTGAAAATAAGCTTTCTAAAAAATATTTTTCGAGGAAAAGTTGAAAGTATCAATTTTTCTTAAAAATAAGTTTTCAAAAAAATATTTTTGAGGAAAAATTGAAAGAATCAATTTTCCCTGCACAAAAGCAATCATTTTTTCCTTTTTATTTTCTTGGATTTTCTTTAATGTTAAATAATCCGACAATGGAGCATCTGTAAGTGAAATAGTAGTTTCCTTGCATACTCTTGAGGTGAGAGAATTTTTTCAAATTTTTGCTAAAAGTATTAAACTCAATTGAGAATAATTTTCAAAAATTAATTATTTGATAAATTTTTAAGGCTTATCGTATAACACAAAATTAGGCTGGTACCATCTTTTGATAGGCGTTGTGAGGGTGCTATAACCTTCCTCACACGTAACCAAACTCCCGAACCCTGTTTTGGATAGTAGACCAGAACCTATTCTTTTAGGGACCCTTAAACTTAGGTGTTCCCTGAAAGGATAGATTCCTTAGGTGGCCAATCGCACCTAGATAAAAAAGATTGACGATGACTCCTTCAAGTCAATGTGTAGCGATAGATCCCTAGATTTAGATGTTATGACAGTATTCTTGATAAAGTTCACCAATATAAATGGTGTCGCTTCTAAGAGTATAGACTTAACTCTGAAAACACTCATGAATATACATGACATATAACCATTGAAATTGTGTGAAAACAACGCAAAATGATGCTTTGGTAAGATTTAAAATTTTATGTGGTATTAATGTATGGTTGGCTACATAAATTGATTGGTTTAAAAATCTAAGATCTATAATTCAATTTGACTAACTCAATAATACTTTATCACTAAAGTCAAATTTTTGATATCATGTTATGTGATATTTTTACTTACGCATAAGGTTTCTGGAAATACCAAAGCTTATCTTTAGTTTGAAAATAAATAGGGGAATGGTATAAAATATTTTCAAAATATGAAAATATAATTAAGTAATAACTTGATCAAAGATAAATTAAACTATAAGATAACTTTAGGCAAAGTTCTAAAAATCACAGATATGATTCTAGACTTAAAAGAATCATGTTAAGAAGGCTATACATGTAAGCATTCAACTGCCATGCTTTTGAAGTTGACTGCCTTAGGCTTCCAAGATAAGTTTCTATATGTTTTTTTATATAGAAAACATCTTAATTTTAGAATTAGAAAAATGGATTAATCTCTTTTAAAAATGGATCGATTTGTTTTCTATACAAAAAACATCTCAATTTCAAAACTTATAAAATAAATCGATCCCCTCCAAAAAGGGATTGATTGGTTCTTCATTTGCAAAAATACATTTTGGCTTGAAAGGCCAAAACCAATAGATCCCCTCAAAAAATGGGCCAATTGATTCGGCTTTGACAACTTTAAACAATCACATTTTCCTATTTTCTATGGAGCATTCAAAGCATTTAATGAAGGCAACGACTCTTTTCTCTTTTTTACATATAAAAAGAGGTTTCCCACTAGATTACAAGTTATCATGACCCAAGAGAATTTATTACTATCCATCTTTCATCATCTTCACGCATTAAAGAGCAAAATTGAAGTGTAAAAAAGCATAATTTCCCATTTTGTATTCATTTCCTCTTGTTATCATTCATCATCTTTCATTTGTATTTCAAATTAGCAAACTCAACCTTAGAGAGGTTTTTAATTTTGCAAAAACATTTGAGATTTGAGATTGTAAGCTTGGAAGGAAGTGTAACCATTGAAAGGTTTAGTTGTTAATTGTATCAAGTTTTGAAGAGCTTGTTATAACATTCAACATTTACATAGTGGATTGAGCTCCTTGATAAGTGAGACTGAGAGAGAGAACATAGGTGTCTTGGGGAAGGACCAAACCTCTATAAATTTTAGTGTTTGATTCATCATCTCTACTCTTTTATTTTTCAAGTTATTTTTGCAATGCATATATATATATTGTGTTTATTAGCTTAGAATTCATTTTTATGATTATTCTTTTAATTGGTAATCAAATTGTCAAATTTTCTAATTAACCAATTCACCCATCTTGGTTTGTTCAATACTTTGAGCTAGCAAAACCTTAACTCCTAATGATAGAATTAAAGATATAATACACATAATATTTACTTATTCTTCTATTAGAGGTTCATAACCACTTTGGCATTATTATGGCCATGTTCTTATTCTATTCATAAACATTTACAAGAGAGACCCCTATTCTTCTTATAAAAGCAGCACCATTTCTATTTTTATATAGGTAGAGTTTCCATGATGTCTCTATTGCTTTAGACATTTAACTAATAATGTCTATTAAGAGTATAAAAAATTAGATCTGGCAATTTGTGTATTTGTATCATGTAAAATATTGATAATTTGTGTATTAATATCGTGTTTTATATGAAAATTACGTGTTATAGTTCATGTTGACATGAAAACATGAAATATATTTTTTTGGTTTTGTTAAACTTATTTATGATTTTTGCTAAAATTTTAAATCATCTTCATGTCTTTTATTCGTATTATTTTTGCATTGTGTTATTGTGTCATGTTTGAGATTACTAAGTTTATAAAAAACTCATCCTCTCCACACAATAAGTCACACTAATTTTTAAAATTTGAATGGATTTTACTAGTGTTTAACATATGCATAACAATAACCTATTTTCACCCATTAAACTTTGTAATTAGAAGTTACTAATTTAAAGTTGAATTCTCATTATTAGTGTCTAATAGTAAGGGTTTAAACCCATTTTACTTGTAATACTACTAACCAAATATTTTGGAATTCAATTTGCTTTTATAATTATTACCCCCATTTGAGATTGAATCTCTAATATAATCATTTCATAGGCTAACATATTCAAACATTTCATTTTGCATTTACTTATATCCTCTAAACATTGTTGCCTTATTCTTGTCATTTTAAGAAATAATTGGTACTGGTTGTGGCCACAACTCTATACTCATTGTTATAACATTTAAGTTGGGAAAACCTGATCATTAGATGCAAAAACTATTGAGTCACCACCAATCTTTTTTATCTAGGTGTGATTGGTCACCTATGTGAATCTATCATTTCTAAGGTTATCTTAAGTGTAAACTAAGGGTCACTAAATAGAATAGGTTATAGTCTACATCATTAGAACTAAGGTTTGGGAGTCAGTTAGATGCAAGGAAGGTGTCAACACCTCTTTATCCCCAAAATTGGTACCACATTAACTATGTGTTATTTTGCCTAAGCCTTAATCAAAGATGGTTTTTATCATGCAAATCAAAATCATAACATGGTGATACAAAAATTCTATCAAAATATCAAGTAATCATGCAATCATGCAATAAATATTAAAATTCATACCATGCAAAAATTATCATGCCAATGTATTATAAATCATACCAAATATCATGTCTAGATTCATGCAAGACTGTCATGCAAATATATTAATTATCATGCAATAAAAAATACCATGCAAATATATAATCAAATATAATCACACAAATATCTTATGTGGCTAAATACAATCAAGCAATTATGCACACAATAAATATAAAAAATGCAAATATATTAGTAACTATGCAATTAAATATAATCATGCAATTAAATATAAAATACCATGCAGATATATTAATAAGTCACACAAATAATATATTAATAATCATGCAAATAAGTATATTAATAACATGCAATCATAAATATATTAGGTAATCATGCAAATAAATATAAAATAATAATACAAGTAAATATAATAATTTTCATGCAAACATGCAATTAAATATATTAACATGTAAATAATAATATAAATCATGCAAACAAACTTGCAATTAAGTTAATTAATAATCATGCAATAATAAATAATAAATAACCATGCAAATAAATATTCTAATTATGAGAATATTAATCATGCAAGTAAATATAATAATTATAAAAATATTAATCACACAAGTATTAATAAAAAGTAATCATGCAAAACCAATCAAACAAGTATGCAATCATAAATATTCCTATTAGAAATTTTTTTCTTTTTCTTTTTAATCCTAATAAACAACAAAAAAAATTAAAACAAACAGAACAAAAAATAAGCCAAAAATAAAAATAAATCAAAATCAAAAAAGAAAAAGAAAAAAAAAAGAAAAAGAAAAGGAAAAGCTTGTGCACAGGTCAGATCTTTGATAGGTCTACACATGGATCCACTTGGGTTGGGACACAGGTTGACTATTCTCAAAATGGCACCATTTTACACTTGTATAAAAAGTAGAAAAATTAGACTTTTCTCATAGGTACCTAGCTTATTCTCTCTGTAGATCCCAGTTCCTTTGACCTCTTTCAAGCTTCAAATAGAAAACTTAAGAAGTTTCAAAAATCGGCCACTAATTCTAGAATCCGACCCCAAGAAATTTAATCAATCGTCGGTAAATTTAAACAAACCTAGATTTTTTCATAAATTGAACAAGGACCCAGAAATCGGCTGTTGTCTTTCCCTCCAACCACTGTAAACTCGTCAAAAAAATCAAAGTCGCACCAAAAAATTTAAACTTAAATCCAAAAAAACCATAAAGAACAATCTAATCCTAGAAATTTAAACCAAATTCCAAAAGACCAAAAATTTAGAAATCCAAGATTAAACCCAGAATCAAACTACGATTCCCAAACAAACAAATTAAAATTCAAAAACCTAAACACAAATCCCAGAAAAATAAAAACCCAAAAAATTTGGTTGCCCTCTTGCTTCTATATTCCTTCCTCTGTCTTTTTATTTTAACAAATTGGGTCTTTATATGGGGATTTAATCCTTTTTGGTTGGAAACTAGGAAATCCTACCGACTCTAGGAAAATTCCCCAAGATTTGACTTTTCTAATCTTTCCTTTTTTATTGAATTGGGAACTATGTTTTCCTAAATTAATCCATCATTAAGTTTCACAAAATTAGAATCCAAAATTCTCTAGAAAACCAATCACATGCTTTGATTTTCTATCTTTTTTTTTCACTTCTCTTTTTTTTTTTTTTGTTGATTGTTCTTTTTTTTTACATTTTTTCCATAAACTTAAAATTAAAAACAAAATCAAAATTGAAAATCAAAATCAAAATCTTAATTAATAATCAAAATTAAAAATAAAAGTACAATTAGAAATCAAGGTTCAAGAATTTTAATGTTTAGGCTTTCAATTGTTGGGCCCATAATTTTGTATTAAGTCCCAATTTCATGAATGAAGCCCATTTTATTACTGATAAATTTCAATCATTTTATTCCTATACTTTTAGTACATTTGCATAAACTTAATGAATAAACCAAGCCATTGTAGTCCTTTTAAGATATTTAAAGACTTTTACGATTTTACTATAATAAGTTTTACTAAACTTATTAACATGTATAATTTGCTCATAAAATTATACTAAAATCTTATAATACTATGGTGACAATTTTTATTTCTTTTGATTCTTATCACTCTCACCATGTGCAAATTTGCATTCTTTTATTAAAAAATGTCCCATTCAATTATTGAGATATCATATATACTTAATCAAGTTACCATTTCATTTATCTTTTCACTATTTAGTGGGTTTTTTTTTTTTTTAAGTAAGAGGCATCCAAATCCACCCTTAGTGAAAAATAACTAGCAAACATTCTATATCTTAATATTTCTTTTTCATAAAAGTTCCTAAATTTTTATATTTTAACTTAATATAAGAGTTTACATCAATAAGCATGATGTCAAATATAATCATACTTCTATAGTCATTTTTTTAGACTTTTATTCCAATCCATAAATATTTATATGAATCTATTTCATCGTTGACACTATTAATAATTTTATTAACCTGAATAAAACCATTTCCATCACCCAAATGGATTAAATAACATTCCTTTTACTATTATAAAAGTTTTCATATTCACAAAATCTTTGAATCACTTATGGCTTCAAAATAAATATACTTTAAATTTTCACTATATTTCAAAACTTTTAATAACCATAAATGATAAATCATTTGTACAACCCATGAATTAGATTATGTACATAACAAAAAATTACCATAATGTGATCAAGACAGTGGCATTAGTTTTGGGTTATGGCTATTCTAAGCCAACCATAATAACTCACATCATACTTACAAATCATATGGATTTGACTATTGAATCTATCTCATTTATACTAATGGTTTTTAGTGAAAACTAATTGCCTCAAATGTTATCATGAGTTTTCAATGCACATATTAACTGCCCAATTGTCAATTCCTAGTTCATGGCTATTGAAACCTCCAAACTTAATTTCAAAATTTTATTAGAACTTTATTTCTCCACCATTGTGTAACTTGAGTACATTTCTTTATTATTTACCACTTTTAATTGGTCATAACATTTTTGGATATATAATAAATCTAAACGTTACTCATAGGACCAATATGCTTATGTACAATAAGAGTCAATAGTATATTTAACTCTAATTCCAAATACTTTCACAATCATTTTATAATCAATATGTTCATATCTAGATCACCATGCTAAAACAAGTCATGAAACATGATTCCAAATAATTATTTTGCATTAAATAGCATTATTTGGTTTAAACTTATGACTACCATGTAACATATTTCAACATAAAATTTTTTTATTAGTATTATTATTTTTAAAACCATGGGTTGGATATGATTAGGATGTAACCAATATTTTGATATAACAATTTAATGAAAGTGTCTATTGCATTGAGTCAATTTTATTTTTCTTCCAAACAAGACAATTCCAACCCATTAATTTTGCATTACTACTTGCCAGAAATCCATTCCAATTGAACTTTTGAAATTATCAATTAATAAATTTTAGCCTAAGCAATGTTAAAATAATCAAGAAATTGAATTCATGCAAATGATAAAACAATAAATTAGTTGTGTCATAATGTACAGATCCGTGGACCTATCACCAGATATAGATTTGTGAAATTGCCACAAATCATTTTTATTTAGGTATGATTGGCCACCTAATCAAATCTATCTCATTTAAAGAAAAATTTCAAGATTGACTTAGGTATCTTTAAATAGTAGATTCTAGTCCACGAAACCAAAGTTTAGGTTCGGAAGTAAGGTTATACGTGAAGAAAGTTATAACACCCTCATAACGTCCATCTAAAAGATAGTACCAATTTGATTCTAAATTATCCAAGCCTTAAAATTTGTTTAATATTTATCAAATAATTTTAATATTAAAAATTTTTCATAAATAACTCCATTATGTTGGTAATAATTTTATACTATTTCCTCACCTTAAGAGTATTTAAGTATACTACTTATCACGCTTTGAAGACGTTTTGTGTCGTATTCATTTAATTTTCTTACAAAAGTAAATTTCTATAGTTAGAAGTATCATTCAATATGTTGGTAAGATTTTTTATTGAAGATTATCCTCCAATATGTTGATACGATTTTGTAAAAACAAAAAAAAAAAAATCAAGATATCTTATTTTATTTTATTTTATTCAAAATTATCAAAAAAAAAAAAAAAGACTTTCCAATATGTTAGTAAAACCTTATTTTTGAAAAAAAATTTTGGCCTTCCAATCTATTAGTAAGGCTTTTTCTTAAAAAAAATAAATTTATAAGGTTTTCCAATATATTGGTAAAACCATATTTTTTAAAATAAAATTATAGCCCTCCAATCTATTGGTAATGTTTTTAATTTAAACATTTTTTTATAAAAATATTTAAAATAAAAAACATAAATACACAAATAAACTAGCATATAAAAAAAAACAAAAAAAAATACCTGAAGTTGGTTTAGGCTTAGAGGCTAAGGAACGCGACTATAGGCACAAAGATTGGTGCGGCTTATCACTCAACTAGGGCATGACGACTTAGAGCAAAAAATAGGAAACGAGTCAAAACAGAGTGCACTGCAAGTCAGGTCACCTTTTTAAAAAACATGCGAATCCCTAGGCAAATGAAATCGTGCATTTTGATGGGCTTTAAAAGCAAAAAAAAAAAGTTTTTCGACTTTCATTCTTTCTTTATCCTTTTAATTTTCATAACCTCTCTATTTAAAAGATAATCTAGTCACTAAAAAATTCAAAGCCTGCTAGAACTTCAACCAAAAAACTTATAAGACCCAGAAAACCAAAAAAAAAAAAAAAAAAACTCAAGAAAACATAAAAAATCCAAAAAACCTAAATGGGGTATTTATAGTTGCCCCTTGTTGCACATTCTTCTAAAAAAAAAATTATTCAAAGACATAGACAACCATTGAGTCCAGTTTAACTCAAGTAATTTTGAAAAGATCTTCTAAACAAAGGTAGGCAATTTTTGAAAAATTTTAATAAACTCTTTTAAACAGAGGCATAAAGCTTAAAAACTACAATAACTACTCTAAACGGAGGTTCAACAAAATAAACTCCTTTATACATAGGCAAATAACTTTAAATTAATAAATGGGCTCCTTTATACAGAGGCTAAATAACTTTGAAATAAGAAATAGCCTCCTTTATACAAAGGGTAAATGACTTTAAAATAAGAAATAGGCTAATGGGCTCATATTACAAATGTTAAACAACTTTAAAATTAGAAATAAGCTCATCTATACGATGCCAAACAACTTTAAAATAAGAATCCTCTAATTAGAGCTTCAATGATTAAATATATATATATATATATGTTCCTCTAACTAGAGGTTCAAAGAATTTGAAAAGATTTTTCTTCAAAGATAAAAAAAACTTACTTCAAAAAATTTCTTTTCCATTGAGAATTTGAGATTTTTGCATTCGCATTCTTTATGTTAGATCTTGTGATGTCCCTGCTCGAGATAACATAAAAAGATATCCTTGTATGTAATGTATGCAATGCAAATGAACTTTCAATTATTATACACAAATTCTCAAGACTTTTCTTTTAAATTCCAGACTCTTTAAGTTTCCTGCAATAGGAACAAAACCAACTGCATCCTTTTTTTGTTCAAAATAGGGTTTCACCTTCCTTTTTAAGGATTTTTTTTCAAGATCAATGTCCCTACTAGGCTTTGAAGGTTTCATCTTTTACCTTTATATCTTTTAACCTCTCCAAAATAATGTACAATCTTCAATTATCAATTATTATCCTAATTTCAAGACATATAAGATGCAAATCATACATTTCTTCTATTCATTGCAAAGCATTTAAATAAAAAAAAAAAGCAAAAATTAAAAGTGAAATGCAGATAATGCATATCATTATTTGGAAAAGAAGCCAAATCACAAATGATGGCTATGTGGGATAGTTCTATCAACTGAATATGGTAAAGGTAAAGAATGATGGCTATTTGGGATACCGATGCCTTAAGATAAATATTCAAATAATCATGATAACATATCTTGGAATCTCTTCAAAAACTCAACGATACAATGCCCTCAACACTTTAGAGCTCTTCAAAATACACCACTTTTTATATCAGTGAACCTCCCAAATGATACTATATTATTCTCATCCAAGTTATCTTTACAAGTTTTCAACTTAGATAAACCCTCTTAGCTCAAACAGCCTTTTTGGGTTTTTAATTCAAACTTTTTTTTTTTTAAATGAAGTGCTTCTTCATAGCATCAAAATTTATAAGATTGGGAAGATCATCTCTATCCATCTCTATTAAGATTAATGTTTTACCTGAAAAAGTCTTTTTTACTATATATGGCCTTTCCCAATTCGAGTTCAAGGTCCAATTTCCTTTGTTATCATGCCAACCTGAGAGAATTCTTTTCAACGCTAACTCATTTTCTCAAAATTGATAAAGTCGAACTTTGTTGTCATGAGCTCTCATCATTCTTTTCTAATATAATTGACCATGACATAGAGCTGCTAGCATCTTCTTTTCAATGAAGTTTAGTTGTTCATAGCATTCTTGAATCCATTCAACTTCTTCTAATCCCACTCCTCTTAAAACTTTCAAAGATTGGATTTTTACTTTTACAGGTAATACAGCTTTCATCTCATAAACTAAGGAAAATGGGGTTACCCTAGTAGAAGTGCATACCAATGTCTGATAAGCATGAAAAGCAAAAGGTAATTTCTCAGGCTAATCTCCATATGTCTTAGTCATTTTCTCCATAATACTTTTGATGTTCTTATCAATAGCTTTTAATGCCTTATTCATTTTTGGGCGATACGACACCAAGTTATGGTGTTTAATTTTGAACTGAGCATATATCTCTTTCATCATCTTACTATTTAAATTTTTAACATTATCTGAGATGATCCTTTTCGAGAGTCATATTTATAGATTATTTCTCTCTTTATAAACTTGCAAACCACTAAGTGTGTCACATTTGTATATGAGACTTCTTCAACCCATTTAGTAAAGTAATCAATTATCATAAAAATAAATCTATTCTCATTTAACACTTTTGGAGTAACAGGACCAATAACATCCATGTCCTATATAAAAAATGGTTAAGGTGGTGCCAAAACATGTAAAGTAGTGGATGAAGCATGGATCTTGTCAACATAAATTAGACACTTGTTACACTTTCGACCATAGTTAATTTAATCACTTTCCATTATTAACCAGTAGTATCCAGCTCTTATAATCTATCTTGCCATCATGTGTCCATTGGCATGTGCCCTACATACCTGATCATGCACATCCTCAATAATTTTTTTAACCTCAGTTGCATTTACACACCGCAATAACACCTAATCTCTGCTTATTTTGTAGAAGGCCAGCATATAGGAAGAAACTTATAGCTAATTTCCTCAGGACTGTTTTATCATTCTCTACTGCTTGATCTGGATATTGTTGATTCCTTACATATTGTAAGATGTCATGATACCAAGGTTTTCCATATTTCTCTTCCTTCACATTGGTGCAATATATCGATATATCTTTAACATCTAACTTAATGGGCTGAACTTCAATATTGTTATTAACCCAGATTATTATTACAAGAATAGCCAGGGCATTTGTAATTTGATTTTCTTCACGAGGCAAATGTTCAAATTGGACTTCCTCAAATTGTTTGCACAACTCTTAGATATAGTTCTGATAAGGGATAAGTTTTAAATCTCTTGTCTTTTATTCTCTTTTCAATTGATAAATAACTAAGGTTGAATCCCTAAACACCTTCAATACCTTAATTTTGCTATCCAAAGCAACTTGTGACACATGTCTCGTATTCTGTCATATTATTGGTGCAATAAAAGTTCAACCTTGTCGTAACAAGATAATAATGTCCTTTAAGAGATATCAAAATTACCCAAATTCCATGTCCTAAGACATTAACAGCTCCATCGAAGTACATTTTCTATAATTTCTCATTATCATCTTCATCCTCTGACACAAAAATGGCCATTAATTCTTTGTCCAAAAAATCAAGTTTCATTGGTTCATATCTTTTAATAGCTCAATCTACAAGAAATTCTACTATGACACTTTCTTTTATTGCTTTTTGGCATATGTATACAATATCATACTCCGAGAGCATTACTTGCCATCTTGCAATCCTTTCAAACAATGAAGGTTTCTTAAATATATACTTGATTGGATCCAATTTAGCTATAAGCCAAGTGGTATAGTAGAGTATGTATTGCCTAAGTCTTTTAGTTGTCAAAGCTAAAACGCAAAACATTTTTTCCCAAAGATGAATATTTAGACTTATATTTTGTGAACTTCTTACTTAAGTAGTAAATAGCTTTTTCCTTCCTACCAGACTTATCTTGCTACCCTAACACGTATCCCATTAATTTCTTATGTATAGTCAAATATAGAATTAATATCTTTCTAGAATAGATGGTACCAACACTGAAGGATTAAATAGATACAGCCTAACCTTCTTCAAAAATTTTTGACATTCTTCATTCCATTCACCAGGATTGTTCATTCGAAGGAGTTTAAATATGATATCGCATTTAGAGGTAAGTTGAAAAATGAACCGAGAGATGTAATTCAATATACCCAAAAAACTTCAAACTTTCTTAAGTGTGCTTAGAGGAGATAGATTTTGGAAAACCCGTATCTTGCTTGGGTTAACTTCAATCCCTCTTTCACTAACCATAAAACTTAACAATTTTCTTGAATTAGCTCCAAATA
The DNA here is from genome assembly GCF_047325235.1 of Durio zibethinus. Classification (NCBI taxonomy): domain Eukaryota; kingdom Viridiplantae; phylum Streptophyta; class Magnoliopsida; order Malvales; family Malvaceae; genus Durio; species Durio zibethinus. Next base: position 8,068,810 of record NC_143162.1, on the reverse strand, counting down.
TGCATTTGAATGGATTTAGCGTAAGTTGAAATTTTCTTAACCTCTCAAACAACTTCTGTAGTTAGCTACATGGTCTTTTCCTTTACAAGATTTTGTGATCATGACATCCATATTCACCTCAATCTTCTTATGCATTATGTCATGAAAGAATATCACCATAGCCCTTTGATAAGTTACCCCAACATTTTTCAATCCAGAAGGCATAATCTTATAATAAAAGGTACCCTACATAATTAAGAAAGTGGTTTTCTCCATGTCATCCTCGGTCATCTTTATCTAATTATAATCGGAGAATCCATCCATAAAAGAGAAAACCTAATGTCAAGTATTATCCACCAATGTGTCAATATAAGGCAAAAAAAAGCTATCATTCAAGCTAGTCTTGTTCAAATCACGATAATCCATACATTCATACCTTTTTGTCTTTCTTTGAAACAAGTACTATATTAGCTACCCACCCAGGATATTTGGTCACTTGTAGAAAGACTGTATCAAATTACTTTTTTACATCTTTTTTAATCTTCAAGAGTATTCAGGCTTCATTATTCTAAACTTTTATTGAACAAACCTACATCAGGCTTCAAGGGTAGTCTATGCTCCACTATTTTAGTGCTTAGCCTAAGTATATCTTGATAGAGCTAGGCAAACACATCTATAAATTTTTAAAGTAAATCTTTTAACCTTTATCTATCTGTCGATGGAAGTGATGTGCCAACCTTAACTTTTTTCTTGCTCTCATCATCTCTCAAATTTATCATCTTAGTAATTTCTTGATAAGACTAAATAGATTTATTCTTTTATTCAATCAATCTCATTAGATCTAAAGGCAAAGTGAATTCTTCATAATCATCTTTGGTGTCAAGTTCATTAACATTAATTGAGTTTTCAAAATTAAATCCTTTATTGCTCTCATGATTATCTTCGCATTCATTTGGAGACCTAAAATTAAATGAAATGAGAAGTAGTGGCAAAATGCTTTAACTAGAAAGAAAATGGAAACTGAATAAAAAAATTAATGAAAATGCATACTTTTATTTTTTTTTTATTGAGATAATTACTAATAAGAGGCCCATATATAAAAGACTATCCCAATGTTTTGGGCATAAGCAATTAGAAATTATGATTACATTGGAAGGGTATCAAAGATAGCAAACATCTCGATGATGCTTCAATTTTTTAGTTCAAAATCTGGTAAGCATAAACAGACCAACACATCTTCTTCATGGATTTCTTCGCCTATCATTTGGATAGACATATCAATGAAAGCTTTTTTTAAGCCTAGTTCCTCTTTAACAATTCCCTCTAATCCTAGATACATATATCTTTCTGACTTAAATGTCTCATACAAATGTAAATAACTATTGGCATATTCTTTACCATCTTTATTCTTCTTTGGTTGTCTCGCATCCTTTTTATCTCTCATTCTTTAAATTCAAACCCTAGGCCCAAACTTTCACTATTATCTATTATTGTTAAAGGCTCTTTTATTCTTTACAAATTTTTACCTAGCTTAACTCTAGGATACCAACCTTTATTAACAATCTGGCTAACCATAATTTTAGCAAAATCTAGTTGATATATCGAAGGATCAATAAGAACAGTCCAATGATTCTTTTGTAGCTTTTACATAGGGAGCATTCATGGGCTAAATCACTAACAAGTCATCCTCTTTAGCTATGATCACAAGTTGACCATCCATATTAAACTTGATTTTTTAGTGTAAGGAAAAGGGAACAACACTTACCATATGAATCCATAGCCTATCCAACAAACAACTATAAGATGGAGAGATGTCCATAACCTAAAACTTTACATTAAAAATACAAGGCCCAATCTGTAAAGGCATTTTGATGTCTTCCAATACTTCACACCTAGTCTCAACAAAAGCTTGAATGATTATATGGCTACTTTTTATGTAAGACATATTAATAGGCAACCTCACTAAGGTGGACATAAGCATTACATTAATAGTAAAGCCACTATCAATAAGCACTTTGACTATGATGTGACTCTTACATTTGATAGTAATGTGCAAGGTCTTTGTGCTTCATTTTCCTTCTAAGGGAATTTTATCATTGTTGAAGGCTATGTAATGTGGCATCACTAGGTTCCTAGCCAAATGATTCACATATTCTACTAACACATTATGGACCACATAAGCTTAGATTAGCAACTCTAATAAGGCATTTCGATATGGTTCTGAATTTAATAATAATGATAATAAAGAGATCGTGACTAAATTCTTATTTAACTACTCCACCACAGAATACTCACTATGTTTTACTAGCTTCAAAAACTCATAGGTTTCTTTTTTAGACACTAGTCTTAGATTATCTTTTTTTAGAGCTAGCTTTAGCTCAATCTACTCTTTTATCATTGTTGTTTTCTTTTTTCTTACCCTTTTTACCATTTCTAAAGTATAGTGCCTCCCACTTTTAGTTATACCACCCACACTAGTTATGTTAGTAGCATTTGGCTTGGGTGTAGTCTCCTGCCCTTGTATTATCACTTCATAGCAATACCTCAAGGGTACAACCTTTTCATCCTTATAAAAGAATAGGTTCAAGAGTTTGAAGGTAACTGGCTTAGGTATAAGCTTGTCTATGATTGATTTTGGCTTATCGCTATAATAAATGGTTATTGGCTTTAGCATCCCTTTTGACTTATCAGTTATAGACATCTCAGCACCTTTCAAGGCTTTCCCTTTCTCAAATAGCTCAATCTAGTAGGTATTCATCAGCTTCTATATCTCTTCTTAAAATTGCTTACAAATCTTAATAGAATGGCCTAAAGCCCCCACATGGTACTTATACTTTTGATTTGGGATGCATCTCTTATAGTAGGTATGTGAGTCCATTGGTTGCACCATTTTAGCCTCGTATAAAGCATCATCTAAGTTACTAAATGAAATCTTAAACTCTTTTACTCTTTTTTTCATACAATGTCTCATGTTTTCATTTAAAACATTCATCGTATAATTAGGCAATGAATTACCACTGACATTGGGTGCTATTTTTTCATTGGTATCAAAGTTAATCAACCCATCTTTAATTAGATTTTGTACTTTATATTCAAAGCAATGTAGTTTTTAGTGAATGACTTGTGATTCCATAGTGATAATCATAATGAGCAGTAGGACCATACCACTTGGGATAAAAGGGCTCAAGCAGTTTTATATGAAAAGTAGTAATCAAATGATTGTTGTAAAGTTCTCGACACAATGTTGTATAAGTCATGAGAATAAGATCAAAGGTAAGTTTCTCTCGATTATTTTATGGTTCTTTTGGGCCATTTGTTGGGTTTGATGGGCGTATAAAGGGCCTTGTAGCAAGAGGGCTATTAGGATTGTATGTGTTGGTAGTAGGTCTGAACGCTAGTTGATATATAAGTGGATAAGAAGGTTATGGAACTGGTTGTTATGAAAAAGTTGAGGCATTATTTATGGTGGGGTAATATGTAGGGTAAATAAGTTGTTGGTAAGGAGTGTGGTTCCTAAATTATTGTCATTCGAAACTCACAGCTTGAGTTTCACTTTTTTTTTCTTGGGCATTCCCTTGGCTATTGAAAAATCTTCTCTTTCAAGCTTGCCATTCTTAATGGCATTTTCAATGATCTCATTTAAGATAACCATATCAGTAAAATTTTTAGTCATGTTCTCCATCATCTTTTCATAATAGAATGACTTCAAAATACTCACAAACAGAACCATAGTCTATTTCTCTATCAAAAAAAGTTGGATCTGAGTAGCTATGTCCTGCCATATCTAGGCATATTTTTTAAATGACTCAGTTGCCTTCTTCTTCATACTCTATAAAGAAAGACGATTAGAAGCCATATTTATAATATAATAATATTGGTTGATGAAAGAATGAGTCAAATCCTTTTACGATTGGGTGCGAGTTCTGTCCAACTAGACATACTACCTTATAGCAAAACCAATTAAACTATTTAAAACACATGCATAAGTAATTTCTCATTACTAGTGTAAGCTACCATCTTATGATAATATATTGTAACATGCATGATGAGACATTTTCTATCATCATATTTTTTAAACTTAGGTACCTTAAACTTTAGAGGTATAACCACATTTGGCACTAGACAAAACCTAACAGCATCCACAAAACTAGAAAAATCAATACCTTTCATAGCTCACAATCTCTCATTAAGTATGTTTATCATGTAATTAGATTTAAAGTCCTCTAAAGACTTAGCTGCCTTCACTTTCAATTTTTCTTTTGGATCATTTGAATTGGAAACTTGGATTGGTTCAACTGCCTTGTCAGTGAAGGCATGGTTGATGTAGTTTTGAACATTCCCTTGGTTGGGTGCATGTGGCATTCTTGAATAAGTATAGCTTACAGGAAATGCTGGCTATTGTGATGGGAAGTTTAAGTAGATTAGGCCTGATACGGGCCATAACCCGAAGGATATAAATGATCAATAACTTCATGCGAAACATCGTTTTTTACCGTTTTTCCTTTATTCAGCGTACCCAAAGCTTTAAGGATTTTCCTTAGTTCTCTCTTGATTTCATCTTGAACTTTTTCCAATTTCTCAACATAGCTTACATTATCATGTTTTATCCTTCTAGTTGTGATAATGTTAAGCTATCCTTTAACCTTATGCACAATAACCTTAAATTAGGGGTCTTATTATGGACTAACATGATTAAAAATTTAATTATGAATGACTCAATGCAATGCATGAAAAAGAAATAAAAAAAATATTTTCCCCTTTAAATGAAGTTTAATAGACACTGTTCATGTTCTCCTACTGGTGTAACCACTATTTTCAATGCCTTAACCCTTTCAACCATTTCTCCTGCCTTGATCACTGTCTTACTTATCTGGGTTACAATATGCTTTTATGTACCTTTACCTTCATAAACTTTCTCTTTTGCCAAATTATCCTTGAAAAGATAACTCCCTATGCCCTTTTATGAGTGCCACGATATGATCCCTTTATTCATTCAATTTTTGCTTCAATGTCCAAATATACCCTCGAAACATCTCATTCTTATTTTAGGCTTCAATACAATCATCCTCCATCTGGGAACTTTTTCTCTTTAACTTTTCATTCTCACAAGTTAAATCAATGATATTTATTTCTTTGGCCTTCACTTGGATACTTAATCTTTTATTCTTTTAACACAATTTCATCAACTTTTTAAGAGCATTACCTTATTCCCTAACAAACCTTTTAGGCTTTACTCTTAGCTACCAACTTCTTATGTTGTTGATGAAGTTTAGCCAAATCATTAACCACTATATCACACTCTTTAAAGATCTTATGGCCTTTGACTTTTAATTTTTTTGCTTTATCTTTCCATTTCTCACTCTCTTCTTGAAGCCTTTAAATCTCTTGTGTTATCTTATCTTTCTCAACTTTAAATGCTTTCCTTGTAAATTCTAACTCTAAGGGTATCTCATTCAATTCTTGGTCATCGGGCTAGTAATAATCTTTAAGAGTAAACATAATCTCCTTGCCCCTCTTGGCTCTCCACGTAAAATACTCATGGGTGACTTTATTTGTAAATGACCCCCGAACTCACTTCCTTGGGCTTCTTCCATGCCTTAATCACATTATCCACCTTTTGCAACATTTTTAACTCACTATATAGGAAATTTAACTAAGTGAATTTATATGTCATAAGAACAAACTACTCAAACCCAAATTGCCTTCAAACCATAAATGACACATAACTAATTACTCTCTATTAACCCAAAGTGGGACTCCAATCTCATCTCTACATTTATACGATTCACAATTCATCCATGAAGCTAACCATTTCGCCTAGGTGCAAGTAAAACCTTGTAGTAAGACCATCCACTCCTCTTTAAGTTTGGGCATTGGCCATTCACTCTCACAAAATTCTTTTATTGGGGCTCAATTGTAAAAGTAAAGTTTAGAAAATGCATTTTTCTTACACTTAAAGTGACTCTTCATCCACAAATATAATAATGGCATACATTCAATAAAACATCATTTGCCTTTCTAACGATAATGGTTTAAGGATCTAATTATTTCAGCCAAGATTGTAGGAAAAGGGTTACAACATTTTTCCATATGCTAGAAGAAATCAATCACTTCTATCTCAATATGACCTAAAATCCTACAAAAGACTATCATGCCATATATTGCCAAAGTAAATATATTTAGCTATCGATCATCATTCAAATGTTTTGTGATAAAGTCATGAAAAAACTCCCAAGGCAAACAAATATCATCATTTTTTTCTTGAACTAGTACATTCACATCTTCCTTTTTAGCTCCCATAAGATCAGCTCGTTTCTTACAAGATGCTAGTTTTTACCTCCTAACATATATCTTATCTGGTGATTAGAGATGCAAACCCATCAATGTAAAATACTCCATTATAATCAGTGTCATTTCAACCTCATTGAAAATGAAGCATCTATATGAAGGATCTCAAAATTGCACCACTACTCTAATAAAGAAATGTTCAACTACCATCGAAAGGAGATATGCAATATGACCATACTTCTCACAAAGGTCAATTATCTGGACTGACTCATACCTTTCCATATATTTGACAGGTTTTTCAAATCATTTTGTTTGATGAGCAAATGAACTTCTTTAGGCAATGTGGAAACATAACTTGGCGATAAGCAATCACCTTCTTTTTGTTGCCTTTTTTTTTTATTCTACCTTCACATCATTAGGTGACTTACATTCAAAGAACATAAATGAGGCATAAACTAGACGTTCAGTGGATTCCATAAAGCTTTTGTTGAATATATCCTTGGGGCAAGTATGTTATGCAATCTTTATAAATGTTTTATGAATATGCAAATTAAGAAATTAGTTAATTATTTCAATATATAAAAAATAAGACATGTAAATAAATACAATAACAACATGATACTAATTCAAGGTAAACTCTAAAGGTTAAAGGAACATGGCTCTACCTATAAGTTAAGCTCATAACGTTTACTATATGTAGTTTGAGCTATTTCTAAAGGTTCTCAAATCATTTCTTATATCATTATCCATCACAAACTAGTAAGGAATCTTAATCCTCACACATTATAGGCTACAAGCGAAAAAGATTCAATTTGAGTGGAACTGTTTTGCTAGCCCATACAAAGATATAAAATCTCATGAAGACGTAGGTACTTTAATCCCTCCCAAAGGATAAAACTTAGGTATAGAATTTATGTTATGCATGTGCAAATGAATGACAAATATGAACAAAATAAATAAATAAATAAATAAATAAAATACAAACAAAAAGAGAAATTTTTAAATTTATTAAGTCAGGCTTGGATAACAAGGAATTATTTACTACTCGACTCTTGATGTCTCCAGGAGAGTTGCCAAACTGTATAATGTGTAGATCCATGGACCTATCGCTAAATATAGATTTATAGAGTTACCACTAATATTTTTTGTTTAGGTGTGATTGGTCATCTAACTGAATCTATCCCATTTAAAAAAAAGCCCCAAGATTGACTTAGATATCTTTAAATAGTATATTCTAATTCATGAAACCAAAGTTTAGGTTTGAGACTACAGTTATCCATGAGGAAGGTTGTAGCACCCTCACATGCCTATCCAAAATATGGTACCAGTTTAATTTCAAGTTATCTAAGCCTTAAAATATATTTAATATTTACCAAATAATTTTAATATTGAAAATTTTTCTTAAATTACTCTAATATGTTGGTAAATTTAAAAATATTTTCTCACCTTAAGAGTATTCAAAGGGACTATTTGTTATGCTTTGAAGAGGTTCAGTCTTCACATTCATTTAATTTTACTTAAAGAAGTAAATTTCTATGGCCAAAGTATCCTTTAAAATGTTGGTAATATTTTCTATTGAAGATTATTATCCAATATGTTGGTAGGATTTTGTAAAAAAAATATTATTTTATTTTATTTTATTTCAAAATTATCAAAAAAAAAATAAGACTTTCCAATATGTTGGTAAAGCCTTATTTTTAAAAATAAAATTTAGGCCTTCCAATCTATTGGTAAGGCTTTTAGGCTTTTTCTAAAAATAAAAATTAAATTTATAAGGTTTTCCAATATGTTGGTAAAACTATATTTTTGAAAATAAAATAATAGCCCTTCAATCTGTTAGTAAGGCTTTTTATTTAAACATGTTTTTTATAAAAATATTTAAAATCAAATACATAAATACATAAACAAACAATTAAATAAACTAGCATATGAAATAAAAAAAAATAATATATATATATATATACACACTTGAAGTTGGCTTAGGCTTGGCAGCTGAGGAACACGACTACAAGCATAAGGATTGGTGTGGCTCGTCACTTAGCTAGGGCATGGCTCGACTCAGAGCAAAAAAATGGGAAGCAGGTCAAAATCGAGTGCGCTATAAGTTAGGTCACCTTTTTAAAAAACACACGGATCCCTAGGTAAATGAAATTGTGTTTTGATGGGCTTTAAAAGCAAAAAAATAAAATAAAATTCTTTTTTTTTTAGGTTCAGACTTCCATTCTCTTTTTATCCTTTTAATTTTCACAACCCCTCTCTCTAAAAGATAATCTAGTCCCCAAGAAATTCAAAGCTTACTAGGAACTTCAACCGAAAAACTCACAAAACCTAGAAACCAAAAAAAAAAAAACCCAAGAAAACTAAAAAAAATCCAAAAAACCCAAGAAAATCCAAACAACCCAAGAAACAACCTAACACTTGAATCTCCACTCCAAAAATCACTTGGAACCCTAAGAAAAAACTAACAAAAAAACCCCAAATCCAAAAAATTCCAAAGTCAGAATGAAACTACAACTCAAAGTGAAATAAAACTTTGATATATTTTATGTATCTTTTTCTCCTCATAGCTTTTTTTCTGTCTGTGTTAGAACATATTTATATAGGGGCTCAACACCTTTAATTTAGGTAAAATCAATTCAACCAAATCCCTAGCTTTGATGTTTTGTAATCTTTTATGATTTAATTTCTTATGACTTTCCTATTTCATACAGGTTTAAGAACAAAAATCCCAAAAATTACTCAATCAAGTAATCTCCATTATTCTTCTTTGCCAAATTTATGATTCTTGTACGAGATCTTTAAAAAAAATTTTTGTTTGATTTTCTTTTCTTTCTTTTTTATTTATTTTTTTAGTTTTCTTTTTTATTAAAAATAAATAAAAATAAAATAAAATACCTATTAGGTCAAAGCCTATATCAAAGTAAACATACATTGGGCTCAAAGCCCGAACAAGATAAAGCTATCTACTAGGTGCCAAGCTCGAACCAAAATAAAACTATATGTTAGGCGCAAAGCCTAAATATTGACTGACATAGGTTCATTCAAAGCCCAAAAGACCCAAAAACACTTCCAAAGCCCAAAAATCTTGACAAAATCGAAACAAAAAATTTGGCTGCACACCCCATGTGAAATGAGGTGTCTACAAGTTGCATACATAAACACCAACGAATTTGCAACATTCTTACAATTTTCTTTTGATGTAAAATGAAAAATAATCATTTGAATATTTGAAACTTTCCATGCATGCTCCAAAAGTCAATTTTGCCAATTTCTTTTCTTTATATCTTTCTCATACAAAATATGAATTTCACGTAATTACCTTTAAATTGTTAGAAAAATAAATAAGAGAATGAAAGTAATAAAAAAGAATTTTAGCTTTGAAACTTGAAGAATACTTTCTTAAAACCAATAATACCTTTAGGATATAATAAAGCCTAAAACTCTTTAATCATAAATAGTAAAAATGGTTATATTGAAAGATCTATTTATAATGAATGAATAAACATAAATTTATATTCCAATAGATATGATCATTTATCATATAATAATTGTTTCTGTTTAAACATAATTATTCAAAATATGAATAAAACTAATACAAAAATTATATTATTCACAATAATTAAATTTTTCTATCTAATGTAGGATGCATCACATTCTAAATTATCAATGTTAAGAAAAACAAGCTTGCATGTGATTATTTATAGAGTTTAACTTGTAAGATCTTAATGTTTTGGGGCTATTCTCTTTTATTTGTCTTGAAACTTGATATGATTGATTTATATTGGTGTATGGCTTGATGTTTCATGTTTCCTTTGAAATCTTCCACCAACTTCCATCCATAATATTCTTCATTGGATGGCAAAGATTTATTTTATGTGATAACATCCAAAGGTTTACTACTAGTAGAAATTTTAGACCTTGATGCTCTATTTGGGAACTTAGATTTAGACTAAGAAATTTGAAATTTTGGATGTCAAAAAAAAAATTAGATCTGGATTCAGGTGGATTTTGAACTTTAGAGATAGATAATGTTCACATTCACTTCTCTTTTAAGAAGTGCTTAGGAAAAACAAAGATGAGGTTGAAAAAGTTTTGGTTTCTTTTGAAGTTTTTATTATATAACAATTGCTTTGATGCTTTACCACTAGATCCTTAATGATGGAATCTAATAATATATGAAAAAGATCATATATCATAAATAATGTGAAAGATTTGCTTAATTTGCAAAAACATAATGGAAAATATGCTGACTTGATTCACTTGTTAGGGACAAGATCACGCATTCAAAAATTGTTCACTATCCACAGTGTAAGTCTTAGAAGCATGAAATTCCTTAAAAAGTTCACAAAGAATATCTTATTCCTTTGTTTTGTCAATCTCTCTCTTTTCTTCTCTTGTTCTCTATGTAACTCATTACATAGTCCCACATATGAATGAGATTTATCTCATTCTTGGTTTGGATGAACATGTTCATCCTTTTTAGCATGGTTGAATTTTAAGCTACATATTGAGAGAGGAACAGACAATTTCATTTTTCTCATGCCACACGAAAAATGGTCGAATGCTATTTTTCTTTATTCTTTTGCTATGGCCGATTGCCATATTTAAAGGAAATGATAAAAAGAGTTAAAAGTATGTATTTATGGTTTTAATTAAAAAAAAAAAAAACAACAAACATTAATGGCCCTTGGTAGTTTCCTTTTCTTAGTTTTTAATGGAGAAATTTATCCTCCCATTATAGGTAGATATTTCCTACGTCTTCCACTTAAACAAAATGGGTGACAAACTCTCCTAATCATGTGAACATTTTCTCTACTCTTTTCAATAGGTTTATACAAGGAAATAAGTGTGCAACCAGCATATTTTGAGAGCTTAGTCGCTATACGACTGTTAGGTGCATATAATAACTCAAAATCATATCTAGTCATTTATACAACTATTAGGTATGTACAATAACTCTCAAGTACAAATAGAATAAGTATGTAGTATCTTAGATCCATTTAGTCATATTTCAAGTTCCTTGTGATCTCTTTTTTATTATATTACATACTTATGTATTCATAATTATGTTCAACATCTCAAACACAATTGACCGGCCTGTGAATACAACCAAATGAGACTCTAGAATGATCTTTTCTTCTTCTAAAATCTCTCTATTTTAATTTAGTTGCTCTCCAAATATGTCCCATTAGATTAAAACATCTATGATCATTGGCAACATTCTAAGATAGCTTACATTGAACTAAAACTTTAAGAAATAATCAAAAGTCCTTGAGGGTACTAAATATGAGATCCTTTAATCTCAAGGGTCTCACGCAATAAGATGTAGAGATATATTTTTTTGTTACCCTTGTTAGTCAAATAATACATGTGTGATATGAAACACATGCTATGGTATTACTTTCATTTTTCCATAAAGCGTATGTCTTTATTATTATATATCAATATTGTACAGGTGATAGCTCAAATATTTCCAGTATCTAACTTGAGCCATAACTTTAATTGATTTTAAATAATCAACCAGACTTTCACTTGACATTTAAGACAAATAAAGTGAATTGTGGGATTATTCACTTTCAATCACAAATTTCAATATAAAGTGACCTTATCTTGATCTCTTATCAAGGCAATTTCATTTTAAGTTTGAGATCTCGATTTATAGCGTAAAACTAATCTCATATCCATGGTACCAAATAATTGAGGCAATTACCTGTGTGATAGGCCAATCATTTGTTTGACATACCTTTCAAATCATATCTATATGTACATATACATATACATATACATATACATATACACGTCTGCATGCTTTACAAAACACAGTACCAAACTTTAATGACATTAATCATATTCAATAAAAGTCAACTCAAATAGGAATAATCATAGATTGTTCATATAGAACCTCTTAATTGGGACATCATTATCTATGCAACTCCAAAGATTTCATGTGGCTATAAATCATATCTCTAGGCATGGTCTTAGTTAATAGATCTACAATTATCTTATGCATAGAAATGTACTTGCTGACTTTCTTTTATGCAACCATATCTCTTATAAAATTATATTTTGTATATTTTGTTTGGTCTTTGGGATCTGTTTGTGAATGCAATTGCTGCTTAACTATCGTAATTCACCAACATTAAGTTAGACTCATCTTTCTTTATTCCCAAAAGATTAAAAAATCTCATAAGCTAAATAACATCTTGCATTACTGCTAAAAATACTACAAATTCAGCTTTTATTGTGGATAGTGCTATTCAAGTTTCTTTTTTATTGATCAAAGATATAGTCCAATATTTAGTAAAAACACATAGCTATAGGTAGATTATTAAATCTCCTCTCCAATTGGCATCCATATAGCCAATTAAATGTATATTACTTTCTTGATAGTGCAACAAATAATCTACAATGACTTTATAATACCTTAATGTCATTTTCATGACTTTTTAATGGGATTGACCTGGATTAGATTGATATATGCTTACCATGCTCACGATATAATTGATGTTCCACCTTGTGTACATCATAGTATATATAAAGCTTCCAATAGCACTAGACTAAAAAACTTTTGTCATTTGTTCCTTTATCTTATGGAGTTTTTAAACACATTTTTTGGCTTAAGCCTTCACTTTTTGCCATAGGAATATCGATTGGCTTATACTCTTACATACTAAATCGTTCAAGAATTTTTTTAATATATTACACATGTGAAAGAGAACAATTTCTTGAAATGATCTCTCTTAATTCTTAAACCAAGTATATAAGCTGCTTAACACATGTCTTTTATTTCAAATTTGAGGACAACCAATTTTCACCATAGTGGAATACTCATTATTTCTAGCCAACAATATGTCATCCACACAGAGTGACATGGTCACAAGCTCGTCTATTCCTTGTTTAACATACGCGCAGCAATCTTCATCAATCATAATAAAATCATATGAAATTATCGTTTGATGAAAACTAATGTACCACTGCCTAAAAGATTTTTTAAGACCATGAGATTATTCAAAACTATAAAATGATTTTAATCATCTGTACACTTTTATGCTATTGATCTCTGTCAATGAAACCTTTAGGTCATTCCATATAGATTTTATCTTTCAATTTTCTATATAGAAAAAACTTGTCACATCCATTTGAAGTAACTCCAAATCTAAACTTGGCATGGCTATAATTGTATCCATTGGGTAGATCAATCAATTTTCAAACATTGTTTGATCTTAGACTCTATCTTTCTTTTTCCATTACTTTCATCCACTTTTCTTTTGCTTGACTTGTGATTCTTGTGAAACAAATTCAACAAATTCATTAACTTTAGTCAAGCTCCCACTTAGATGAGATATTGTTGGTTACTTATCAGGAATATCTATTAATTGATTTGTAACTTATCAAACCATTTGCACTCCCAATCTCATAAAAAGACATTTTCTAACTCATCTCACCCTTATTTTGGAAACTCATATTCCAAAAAAATGGTATTCAAAGATTCAAAATTCAGTTATACTCTCACTCAATTGTTCACTTATAAACATATATCTCTTTGGAATGTTTAGAATATCTTACAAATATACTCTTTCTACATTATGAACCTAACTTGCCATGTTAATGAGTGAACTTAAGAACGTAGGTAGTACAACCTTAAGTTTTCAATTTCCTAAGATTGGGTTTTTTACAAATTCACAATTCATTAGGAGCGGTTGTAATTGGCTTAGAGGATACTTTATTAAATATATAGACAATTACTAATAATATTTACCCCGAAAGTGATTCACAAACTCAATTGGGTCAATATTGACCTAACCATTTCCAGAAGAGTTTTATTTCTTTTTTCTACAATACAATTTTATTGTAGAGTCATTGGAATGGTTAACTGCCTATCAAAACCATTTTCATAACATATCTATTTGAACCAATCAAGTAAGTACTCATATCTACGATTAATTCTTAACACCTTAACACCTTAACGCCTTAACGCCTTAACACCTTAACGCTTTTATCTAATTGATTTTTCACAAAGTATACATACTTTCTAAAGCACTTTAAAGCTTTAAACTTTAAAGGATCAAATAATAAAAATGAAATATGTGTTATCATCAATAAATGTGATGAAATATTAACATCAACTATATGTCCTTACATACATTAGGACACAAATATCAAAATGTATCAGTTACAATAAAACTTTAACACTAGTTTCTTTATTAATGGTTTTCTTGTCAATTACCTTGCTAGACAATTTACAGATCATGGCTGATTAACATTTTCATATAAGGCATTATAATCCCTTTTTTGCTAACATATCCATTCTTTGTTGGCCCATAGGGTCAAATCTAGCATGCCAAACATTCATATTAATATTGATATCACAAAACCATTTAATAAGCATCCGAATCCATAACGATTGTTTTCAAAAACAAATCCATATTTAGTATAATTAAAATTTATAACAAATCTTAAATAAAGAAAAAAAATGACAAAAACTAAATTCCATCAAATATCAAAAGCAAACAAAACATTATGTAAAATAAGGGTTTCTTCACCTTACACACTTAACTTATAGGTGTCAACTCCTTTTCCTTCAATCTTTTGATTATTTCTTACATAAATTTATTTTGCTTATGTCTCATGCTACATGGTTTGTGATCCATGAGTTTTCTTCGTCTCATTACATTCACAAGCAAAATTACTTTCTTTACCATAACTAACGCATTTGGGACCATTCCTTTTGCCACTTTTGACCACTCTTTGGTCTTTTAGGAATTTTTTCCTTTATTCCCAACATGTGACCAACGCTTAAAGCTCATAGCTTCCTTTCAAACATGTGTATGCGATATACACATCAGCACTAGGCTTAAATGCTTCTTATACGATCTTTCTATATTTAAATATGACAAAAAGCACCATTAAGAGTCTTTATACTTTCATTGTAGGCTAAATGCACCTTTATGTGCTCTTAATTATATGGGAAAGAACGAGTTATAGCTTTAACCTCTTTTTTATCTGTTAAAGTATGATCAACCTTTTATTTAAACAATCTTTATTGTCAAGGCACTCCATATCTTTTTTAACAATATCATGTAACATTAACTCATGCATGATGTCACTCTTCATACTACTTGGCAACATAATGCTAGCAGTTGAGTTTTCTTTATCTAGGCTTCACAAATCCTTGGTCCCTTCTATGTTCGGACGTATTCTTAAACTCAGGCTCCACTAAGACAATGTTTAGAATTTCAAGAACCTATTATCCTTCTAACACATACTAGATTTTCTTACTTCGGATTTCATAATTATCCAGTAATCATAGACTTATATACAAAAATCATATTCAAAGGATAAAACATTACTGAGAGATGTATGCACTACTTAATGCCTAGCATTACACATATCTACTTTGCCACAATGTCATAAGTAAAATAATGACAATCATTCACATAAAAATGAAACTAAAATGTCACTATGTTCATAATCAAATTTTTTTTTAATGTGTTTGATTATCACTTATTCTATTTCATTGTGTAAAATTTATCATTCTAAAATAGAATATATCAATTATCTTAGAACTCCCACTAACTATAAGGTTACGTTCAATCAATAACATACATTAATTGAAATTCACACAAACAAGTCTCATATAACATGTACATACTAAACACATGAACATTCCATCATCAAACATATACATTGTTTATTAAACTATGTTTTCAATCAATAAGTATCACCTGTCTAATGACTAGGATGGAATCTATAAATTCGTACGATAGTTTCACATTCTTATTAGCCATATATGGAGATTCAAGAATTTTGTGTATGCCATTATGAAAACTTGGGCCAATAAAGAAGGTCCCGTTTCTTCTCAGCACTTTCTCACAAAATCACAAAATTCTTTATCAAAGTTGTATCATTATGACGTTTCCTCTCTTTAGGCATCCAAAGATCTTTGAAAAGATTCTTTTGTTTAAGTGTAAGAAGTGTATCTATTCAACATCGTGTATATGTTTAAATCCTCATTACATGTTTGTTATCTAACAAGAATAACTCTTTAATCTTGTCGTAAACCCTTGATGATATGATACATAATATCATCATCATTTGGATCCATTTGTTGCTACGCTAATTCAATTACTAGCCTTATAGCTCTAAGTAATTGCCTCTAAGTCTTTATAACAATAGCAGTTTTTATAATCATTGTCATAATTTTTTGTAACATATATACAAGAAATTTTATGAACACACACAGATCTAATAATAATTAAAATAAAATTTAATCATTCTTATACTTTTCATCCTCCTATAGTTAACCAAGAACTATCAAAAAAAAATTTAAACATTTATTTTATTTTAAAATTTTTTTATTTTTCTATATTTTGAAAGATCACGTACAGTATTCAAATTCTCTAAGAAGGTATTCAAATGCATATTTAAAAAAAAAAAAAAAAAAAAGGTTAAAAACTCACATTTTGTTTAGGACATTCGAATGCCTTGTTGAGCATTCTCATATTCGACTTTTGAAAATTGAAAACTCGATTCAAAATAATCCAAATGAAAATGGCAACGTGCAATTGAATGTCTCAAAACTTTCACAATAACTTTTTACAACAAAATTACACACTTTTGTATTCCATAGATTTTCGGACACATTCCTATAAAAACTCAAGAACTTGTCTATAATTTCGGTGTTTCAAGACAAACATTGAAACAACCAAGAATCAAGCCAACTTGGCCTGATACAAATAATGGATAATCTAATAATATATGAAGAAGATTATATATCATAAATAATGTGAAAGACTTAATTTATGGAAGCATAGCAGAAGAGATGTCAACTTGATTCACTGGTCAGGGTTAAAATCATGCATTCAAAAATTGTTCACTAATCATAGTGAAGTCCTTAAACACCAAAGGATGAGTTCCTCAAAGACTTTACAAGGAATGTCTTATTCTTTTGCTTTTTCAATCTCTCTCTTTTCCTCTCTTATTCTTTATGTGACTCATCACATAGTTCCACATATGAATGAGACTTATCTCATTCTTGGTTTGGATAAACATGTTCATCCTTTTCATGGTTGAATTCCAAGCTAAATATTGAGAGTGGAAGAGACAATTTCATTTTTCTCATCCCACACAAAAAATGGCCGAATGCTATTTTTCTTCATTCTTTTGCTATAGCCGATTGCTATATTTAGAGGAAGTGGGGAAAGGAGTTAAAAGTTTACATTTATGATTTTAATTAAAAGTAACAATAAACATTAATTGCCCTTGGCAGTTTCCTTTTCTTAGTTATTAACAGAAGAATTTATCCTCCCATTATGGGCGGATATTTCCTACACTTAAGCATAAGTTGGCCCCAAAATTATGCTGATACCATGGCATGTCGTCAATGTTCCTTGCATCAGCCTTCCGCTCAAAGCCGGTTAGTAATGTATTTTATTCTGAAAAGGATTAGTCTCGCTTGCAAAGAAGCTCCATTCAAGGTTGAGGTGCAATATTTATTCGGATGCCATATTCGTTTATATCCCTTCATTGGTATGTTTTATCTGGCCAATGGAGAATTTCTTTTTTTTTTTTTTTGTGAAGAGGATTCTTCTCTCGAAAAATCATCCGATACAGATACACCACACTAAATACTAATTAGTCCATTAGTCAACATAGATTCTTCTATATTTTGGAATCCCATTTTTCCCTTATAAAAATGCTTCTCCACCTTGGACTCTCATAGCAATATAGCATCTCTTTCTTGCATTATAATAAGCTAGTTATCGCCTAGTTGTTTTACAAAGATGTCGATAATTCCAAGTAGCTATTTCGGTGGCCACAGTATTAACGAGCCTTTCTACCAGTATATTGGCATCCGTTCCAAGAATTTCACTACGGTGGCACTCTCGTTGCGCCTTGTACTGCTTTCTCCACTGCCATTCTAGCTTGCGAAGCTAGACTGGAATGAGACCCCAGAAGCTTATGTGTTCAAAGCGGATCTTCCAGGCTGAACGAGAACGAAGTCAAGGAGGAAGTGGAGGACGGCAGAGTCCTCTGCATCAGCGGCGAGAAGATCATGCTGAAAGAATTGAAGAGTGAGACGTGGCATCGCGTGGAGCATAGCAGTGGCCTGTTTGTGAGGCGTTTCAGGTTGCCTGAGAATGAAAAGGTCGACGAGTTGAGAGCATACTTGAAAACGGGGAGCTCATTTTGACAGTTCCTAAGGCAGAGGCCAAACACAACCCCAAAAGAACCATTCAGATCCACGGCAAGTGAGAGGTTTAGCTTCTGCTTAAGAACTTCCCAAGGAAATGATAGATTGAGACGACCTATAACTACATAAACAATCTTCAGGATCATATAAATAAAGAAACCTCATGAGTTCTTATTTCACTTGTTTTGGTAAAAATAAGAACCAGTAATATTCTCATGAGTGCTTGTTGGACTTATTAGCTACAAAAATACCATTGAGTTTGAGTAAATTGGTGGCATTACTATTCTATCTAATCTTGAAAAGGTGTTTCAGCTTTTAATTTCCAAAGTTTAATAAGGCAACAAAAGCAATGTGCTTTTTATATATAGTATACTACATAAAAACTCATATTCTAGTATTTAATTGATGTAGTTAAAACTTCCACATTACATCTCTGTTAGACTATAACAATTGGCAAACAAAATAACCATTTTCTACTTTTTATATTTTCCAAACATGCCCTAGTTTCAGTCATTGAGCCAAATTGCTTGGAATAATTAACCCCTGTGGCAATGAGTGCTTTTTTTTTTTATTTCACTATGCATTTCATGTTATATACATCGTGATTCAAGCCAGGTCAACGACCTGGACCAGGCTGATTGCTGTAGCGATTAAATGGTCTAAACTCAAAAGAACCGTAGCCCATTTCATTTCTTCTATGCGTTCCATTTGCGACCCATAGATGGAGTACTGCAGGTATTAGATAAAAAAAAAATCGAAGACAATAAAATATTGGCAATGGTTGCTTTTCTAAGCTAATTGAAGATGGCATTTATAAAGCCAGATATTTTCCTTAAACAAAACCTAGAATACTAGTACTAAAAAAAAAGTAGGTCAATACAAAAGAAAAATGTCTGAAAAGAGAGAATAAAATCTCTGCTGTAGCAGTCATTCGGTCCGTGTGAACTTGGGAAATGCCAGTTCCAGGGGGATTGCTTCCAAACGAGTTTTGCAGGATTCTAAAGCACTTGTCTTCTCTCTTTTCCCACGCCCCTTCCAAGCACGTATAAACCAATAAACCACTACAACCATGGAAGAGTAAGCCACCTTCCATGGAAATGAGCGTGAACCCCAGGAAAACTCCTAAAACTAAAATCCCAGATTAAAAATGAAAAGAAAAAAAGAAAAAAAATTCTATTTTTCTGTTCCCTCTTTAAAAGCCCTGCTTCTGTTCTTCATCAGAAAACCAAACAAAACAGAGGAAAATAAACAATACGAATATGGTGAACATGGTTGAAACGACATCGGCGTGGAACACGACGGGACTCCACGTTCATCGGAAGTCATTGATGCACATGAGTTTCCACTGGGGCCATAAATCCGAAATCCTCTTCTCGGGTTGGCCAGGTTCCAGCTCGGGCATGTATGCATTGGCCTTGATCTTAGTATTTGTATTGGCAATGATCGTGGAATGGCTCTCTTATTGCAGCATCATCAAGCCAGGAGCCAACAAGGTTGCCGCTGGGTTTTTTCAGACGGCGATGCATACGGTTCGTGCAGGGCTGAGCTATATGGTGATGCTGGCTGTCATGTCGTTTAATGGCGGTGTTTTCCTCGCTGCTGTTTTCGGACATGCGGTTGGATTCTTGGTTTTTGGGAGCAAGGCTTTTAGAAAATCCGGTGGGTCTGAGAAGTTGCCCGACCTTCCTCCTAGGAAGTAGGAAATGCTGAGGTTGAATTGGAATTTAAGGGGTTGTTTCTTTTTTTTTCATTTGTTTGCGCTTGTTTGGTGTGTGTTTTGATTAAACAATGAGTTAATTATGAGACAGAGAGAAGTTAATTTCTGCTTTTATAAAGATCATGCCTTGTCCAGGGGAAAGCGCTAGGCCCAAACACTTGTTTTGTGGACTAGATTCATTACGTTTTCAGTTTCTGTATCGTCCAGCCTAAATAGCAAAGAACAGATCAAGAAAACTGATTATAAATTAATGTTCCATGCGTTTTTAACAAAAAAAGAATAATTTCCCATCCTAGTTTCTTCCTCAGTTGAACGACGAAAGATTTTACAAGCTGTCTTCGCTTAGTACCTAAGAAGGCTTAAGAGGACATATAGGAAGTGAATTCGCACACCATCCTCCTTTTCAATTGAAAAAAAATATTTACAAGCTGCTTTATCTTCAATATTCGGTATAAATCTTTGCAAATTATTCAATATTAATGCTAAAAGAAACCATATTCGCTTTGCCATGTGTAATTTTGTTCAAACTGAGGGAATATTTGTCCTTTTTTTTTCCATTATTGGGTACAAATTAAGGTTATTAAAAATCAAAACATAATCTTAGCAAAACAGGATCAAACCAATCTCAACAATTACATATTGATTCTTTTAATTTAAATTAATTTAATAGAAAGAATTCCTACCCATTATAAGATGATAATCTCCCCTCTCCTTAGGATCATGAAAACTTGGAAACCATTTATTCCTGAAGCAATTATTAAACAAGTTTAAGTTGTTTTGTTTATATATATATATATATTTGAAGTTATTAAAATTTGAGTTCTAATTATTGAAATTAAGAGCTCATCACTCTAACATATCATACGGTTATCAAAACAAGTTTAAGTTGTTAGTGATGAGCTTGATTTCCGAATAATGAAAATTTTTTCACCCAACCAGCATGTTTCAGACTATTTAAAGAGTTTATGGCTATATTATATTCTCCCAAAGTCCCATCTGTTTCCATGAAATGGCTCAATTCTACTCTCATTCTCGATCTCTCCCTTGCTAGATTTTCTCTCCTTTGTTTCTACTGATCTTCATCATCACCATCCACTCCTCTTATGGAGATAACAAAGAGGAGCCAATGCCATTGCTTGGTCAAGACCTTATGTTTATGATTTGCAACCACACGTCCGTCAATAAATTTTGTGTCGATAATCTAATACAAACTGCCCCGTGGGCAAAAGCGAGCGACATTTGTGATTCCGCTTTGCGTTCTGCGGAGGGCAGAGCAGACGAAGCCCGACGAATCATAGCTAGCCTGATCGAAATTTCTTCTTCTCTAAATGCCCGTCAGCTTCTCCAAAGATGTCAGCTTCTTAACAACAAGACGATCAAGTGCCTTTCTTCGGCTGGCAATAACTTAAACTCTGATTCCATTGATGACATGGTTGAAGATTTGAATGACGCAGCTAATGCCACTAAAAGTTGCCAAGATATCATCCAAGGAACCAGTTTCTCGGTTTTGGCTAATACGAATAGTGATGTAATTAAGTTTTGTGAAATTTCTGTCATCGCCAGAGATTTCTTTACTGCTGACGATCTTACTTGAAGCTTTAATTTGCCATGAATTGTGTGCACAGGTAATAGATAAATAAAGGGTTCCGATTGAAATCAGAAGTAGTGCACACAATTTCTTATTGGAATCCCTTAATATTTCAACACTTTATTTATCTTTGTACATGAAAATATTAAAAAAAATCATTCACTTTCATAGAAGATACATTATATATTCCCTATATATACATTTGTAATAATCTACACTAATTTTTTACTGAAAACAAGTCATGTTACACTATAAGCAGAATACCCTGCCGGCCAGTATAATTCATATAAATATATATATATATATGTTGAGAAATTATTTGATTTATTGTTGTAAAGTTTTTGATTCCATAAAAGGAGATAACACATACTTTTTAGATATATTAAAAATAAAAAATAAAAAAAAATTTATTACTCTATATATCTGACATTTGGTGTAATTGATGACAATAAAGTCATACAGAGTAAAAAAAACTAATTAGAGTAAAAGAAGTTGATTTTAATTTCTTATATAGTTAGAAAAACGCAACCTCTACAATATTAAGTTGCCAACTATAAATACAATAAATGAGAATTGAAGATGAACTTTCTCTGTATTTGGTATGACCAATTTCTGAAGTGCTTAATCTTTTTTCTGAAATTTTATAGTGATCAGTGATTATGAAGATTCATCTTGTGCATTTCATTGTACTTTTGTACTTTTGATAGGTGACAAAAGCTTTGAGCAGATGATATAGTTGTTGCTCAATCTACGACATTCGGTATAAATCTTTGCAAATTATGTTTGCTTGTTAATACTAAATTAAAGAAACTAACCATATTTGCTTGTGTAAGATATTGTTTAGGGAAATTTTGTCTTTTTTTTTCGTTTTTGGGTAGAAATTACGGTTATAAAGCTAAAAATCAAACTCAAAGCTTAGCAAAACAGGAACAAACCATCCTTAATAATTAAGTTTCTATTTAACCCCAAATCGATGATTAAGTTTATAATTAAATATTGATTCTTTTTATTTACAATTAATTAAATTAAATAGAAAGAACTCCTACCATTATTATAAGATGAAATCCCCTCCCTTAGGACCATGAAAACTTGCAAGCCATTTATTCCTGAAGCAATTAGAACAATTAGATTATTAGCCTTAAAAGGTTAAAATAATAAAAAAAATCCTTAATTTTTATAATTTTACTTAGATAAGCTTTTAACCTTTAATTTACACCCAAATTAACTTTTAAACTTTTAATTTGTACCTAAATAAATCCTTAACATAAATTATTCTTTTATTTGAAATAAGAATTTATTTGAATATAACCAAAATATAAGGCTTTATTTGAATATAATAAAAATATTGAAGTTTATTTAAAAAAAGTGGAATAGTTCAAGATTTTTTTTTTTAATGTTTTAGCCATTATTAAACAAGTTGAACTAGCTGCAACGAGGTTGATTTCCTGAAATCATGAATATGCGAAATGATCATGTATATTGAGTGAATGTACATTCGTACGTAAATTGTCTCACCCCCAAAGCATGTTTTCATACTATTTAAAGAATTTATGGCTATATGATATCATGCAAGTTGTACCCTAAAATGTTATGATCTTTATCCGCCCAAGTCCCATCCGTCTCCAAGAAATAAATGGCTGGAATTCAGCTTTTCTTTCCTCTGTTGCTGCTGATCATCTTCACGACCATCATTCATCCCTCATATGGAGATGCTGATGAGCCTAATTTGCAAGGTAGAAGACCTTGTGATTAGGGTTTGCAACCACACATCCGGCAACAAATTTTGCGTCGACAATATATTTTCAGTACCACAAGCGCCTCCCCCATTTGGAAAAGCGTGCGAGATTTGTAACTCCGCTTTGCTTTCTGCACAGCGCAGAGCAAACGACGCTCCAAGCCTCATGGCTAGCCTGCTCGAAAACTCTTCTAGCTCCGTCGTTCAGCCTCATGCCCGCCGGCTTCTCCAAAGATGTCAACTTCTTAATGACATGGCAATCACGTACCTTTCTTCGGCTAGCAATGACTTAAACTCATATACCATCGATGCCCTGGTTGAAGATATGAACAGCACTGCCAATGCCACTAAAAGTTGGCATGGTATCATCCAATGAACCGGTTTTTCTGAATTGGCTAATGAGAATGGTGATGTAATTAAGTTTTGTGAAATATGTGTCGTCTCAACCAAATTCTTTACTAATGACGATTTTATTTAAGTTTTTGTAATCAATTGTGTGCACTTAATGAAATAGATAAAATAAAGGGTTAAATTTGAAATTATAGGAGCAGTGCACACAATATTTTTATTGAAATCCCTTAATATTTAACATCTTGATTTTTTTCCAAAAAAAATCTTGATTTGTTTAATCAAAACTATATCAAAATATTTATATTTATATCTATATCTATATCTATATCTATTAAAAAGACTGAACTCTAAAAGTGTAAATAATGAACTATAATAATTTATTAAATTAATTATTTATTTTGAGCTTAATTAATGATTTTTAATTAAAATATTGCCTTATTAATATTGAAATCATTAATTAATTGTTAAGGTAAGCTTTCTTTAATAGAAATTTTCTTATAAATTTAAATGTTGATTAATTTTTATTTAGTTAATTATTTTCTTATTAATCCTTAACTCTATATAAAAGAAAATTGTTCTTAATAAAATTTAAATTTAGCTATATGAAAAAACAAATTTTAATTCTATTGAATATTTTAAGAGCTTAAAAAATTTATAAAATTTATATAAGGAATGAATTTCAACCATTTAAGTCTAAGGATGGCACAATAGTTGTTATGCGAAAAATCTTTTTTGTAATGCATAAATAAATAGTTGTATCTTTTTTGAATTCCCATTAATACACGGGCTCACGTTATTTTACCCAAAAAAAAGTGGACTATATCAATTTATTGCTATTAGCTGTCTCTTTCTTCTTTTTTTTTTTTTTTTTTGCCAGCACCAAAAAAAAAAAAAAACAAATTAGGAAACTACATAAACAATAACAACGAATGGAAATTCAAGGCCATAGAAAGTTCATTGGGTGGTAGGCAACAAGCTTCACAAATTTAATCTTTTTTTTTTGCAACATTAGAGTTTTAATTAATTTTTCTTTAATGGTTATACAACTTGTATATACAAGATAATTATAACATTTGAAGTTAAATTTTTGTTTAATATTGGAAGTTAAAATTTCTTCACACGTCAACAAGAATTTATACATTTTTATTTAAATTTTGTAACTCATAATTACATTTATAAATAACTGAGCTTAAAATTTTTTATTTAACTTAAATGATTCACCAACCTCTTTTAAGAGGTGAATATTTTCAAGACTAAAGTTCGATCTCTAACACTTACAAATTTTTTTTTAATTAGATTTGTCTAAGCTCTTACCTCCTTTGTACAAATTTAAAAAAAAAAAAAGACATGATAGTAAATTATAGATAGCATATTAGTACATTAGAGATAACACTATAGAATATTGATAAATAATATAGTAATCCAAGGATAACATAATGATAAATGATTGATAATATAACAGTAATTTATATATATCATAATGATGAATAAGATGGCAGTAGATGATTAAGAACATATATAGTAGTAATTAATTTCATAACTATAATTATAAACATGTCATAACAATACATCACCTGTTTTAACACTAATTACAACAAAAAACTAAACTAGCACACCAAATCCCAATTACCAATAACCATATTGAATTTAGAGTTTAATTCAATTGGGTAATTATTATAATAAATTAAATATAACAGATTTAGGATTCAAATCTTAATACTTGTAACTTCTTTTTTTATCCCTCGATTGTGACTTTTTATGTAATAAAAATAACCATCCTATTGAGATATATATATATATATATATATCTCAATATATCTCAATAAAAATATATATAAAAAATATATTTCTCAGTATATATATAAAAATATATATATCTCAATATATATATATATATATATATCATCCTCTGCAATTTGTTGTAATCAATGGACTGTGACTCATTGACTTGATTAAGAATAACAGGAGTATTATTTTGTCAAAGTTTCTATTTAACCCAGAAATGGTAATTAAGTTTATAATTAAATATTGATTCTTTTTATTTACAATTAATTAAATAGAAACAATCTCTTAAAACTATAAGATGATAATCTCCAGGATACATGGATTCATGAAAACTTGCAAGCCATTTATTCCTGAAGCAGTTAGAACAATTAGATCATTAAACAAGTTGAAGTTCTTGTGATGAACTTGATGCAGAATCATGAGAATGGGAAAGTGATCATATACATTGAGTGGATGTACATTCGTACGTAAATTATGCCACCACCCAAAGCATGATTTCAAACTATTTCAAGAGTTTATGGCTACATAATTTCGGGCAAGTAGTATCCTAAAATGAAGAAAGCAACATAAAAAAATGTCTCCAAGAAATGGCCGGATTTCAATCTCATTCTTTAAAACTCTTTTTGTCAGGTTTTCTCTCCTAATTTGTTGATACTGATCTTCATGATCATCATCCATCCCTCATACGGAGATGAGCCTTTGCGTGGTAGAGACCTTGTGAATGATGCTTGCAGCCACACTTCCGACAATGATTTCTGTGTCAATACTCTAATTCCAGACACACGATCATCTGGCAAAGGGGAAACCGCGGGCGGGATTGCTAACACCGCTTTGTATAGGGCACAGACCACAGCAAATGAACCTCGAAGCATCATACTAGCCAGCTTAACTATGAAGCACCGACATGGCAGTTACCTCCAAGTACCGGCATCGGATACGTATCGGACACAGACACTCGTATTACACGGCAAAATATGTATCTGGTATGTCAGGACAAGAGAAAAAAGTTGAAAAAGAAAAAATTGGACATGCCTAGACGGTGACTATGATTACCACTTACCAGATTTGCATTCCTATACCCATGAACCATAAATAGATTTGCTTCTGCTGTCTTGCCCAATACCTTTACTCAGCCCACTGAAGTAAGTCGGACGATGAGTCCTGTGAGATTTCAGAATAAAGCTACCGAATAGAGTGGATGATAGGAGAATGCTACAACAGAGACGATGAGAAATGAGAAATACAGCCATATAAAGGAAAGTAGAACCAGAACAGCGACGGTAGAAAAATAGGACGGAGAGACTTAATGAGCAGTGATGCTTAGGGTGTCTGTTAAAAATGCAATTGGGGTTAAAAAAAAAGGTTAAAAGTTGGGCTTATCCATAATTATTACAATTGAGCTTACAAGTTAAGAATTATACTTATTGTAGTAACTATTAATTGGACATTTGGACAAAGAGTTAAGAATTGAGCTTATTTCAAAAATTATTACAATTGGGCTTAAAAATGTAAGAATTGCCTGAATTATTTTCATAAACAAATGCAGCTAAAGAGTGATATAGATTATTTATATATATATATATGAATATTTTTACATAAAATATATAAAATAATTTTTTATTTTTCCTCTTATTATATTTATATTCTCGATTTTAAAAAATTAATGTAAACCATATCATATCAAACTTATATTATATGCATAGTTATTACTTTTGTTTCGGTATCAATTGTATCGATCAATACGTTTCAATTATATCAAAATATAATATATCTAAAAAAAAATTTTCGTATCGAATTTGATATTGAATAATATCAGTTGTTTTTACTAATTTCAATTTATTTCAGTAAATTTCGATGGAATAATATATTTCAATCGATAAGTTAATATAAAATATATTTTGTAATTTTTAACTTATCTTTTGTTATTTAATTATTTTTAATTTAATAAAAATAAAATTAATTAATAAAATAATCCTTAAAAGTTGAGTTTTTTTTATTTTAACTTTTTTTTATACTTTATTTTTTCAAATCAAAGTTTATAATTTTATATTTTATTTTTTCAAACCAAAGTTTATAAATATTTTAATTTTTTTCAAGAAAACAATTATTCTCCTTTTATAAAGTTTAACAATTATAAAATTTTGATTTTTTTTCATATCTTTGTTTTTATTTTAATATTTATATAAAAAAATACTTATTTAAATATCATATGATAAAATTAAGTGTTTTAAAATTTCATAAAAATTTATGATATTATTTCTTATATTTTTTTAACTTATTTATTTGATTTGAATATATTACATTTTTATTTCGTGACTTATTAATAATATTATAATATATAAATTTATACATATTTATAAATATATTAATACTAAATTAAAAATTTTAAAATAATATATCAAAATAATTGATATCGCTATATATCATATTTAAAAAAAAAATCGAAATATTATCCTCGTAGATACTTGAATATAGGTCCGTGATAGTGCTGCATTGCTTCTCAACAGTTCTTTTGTTTCTGTCGTTAAGCCCCAGGCCCGCCAGGTTCTCGAA
This sequence comes from Durio zibethinus, assembly GCF_047325235.1. Classification (NCBI taxonomy): domain Eukaryota; kingdom Viridiplantae; phylum Streptophyta; class Magnoliopsida; order Malvales; family Malvaceae; genus Durio; species Durio zibethinus. The sequence continues at coordinate 8,040,621 of NC_143162.1, read as the reverse complement.
AGATGTGAGCTTTTTAACAAAATGTCGATCGTGGACCTTTGGCTGGCTAAGGTAAATTTAACATTAATACAATCGATGACATGGTTGAAGATCTTAAAAATGCTAGTAATCGCACTGAATCTTGCCAAGATATCATCCAAGGAGCCAATTTTTCAGACTTGGCTGATAAGAATAGTGATGTACGTTAGCATTGTGAAATTTGTGTCGTCTCCACCAAATTCTTTAGAATTGAGGGTTCTAGTACTTAAAAGCTTTAGCTATGAATTTAGTGTGCACGTAGCAGATAAATAACGGGTTCGGTTTGAAATTATAGGAGTGGTGCAGACAATTTATTATTGGAATCCCTTAAATTTTAACACTTCTTTTTATTAAAAGTGCAGAAAAATCTTTTTAAAATGCATTCAATTTTACAGAGATTATATGCACTATGCCTCTATAATGAACTTTATGTAATTCATAAAAAAGAGTACAACAAATTAGAATTCAAGAAAATTGCACGAATATTGGGTACCCTTCGCTTTGCCTAATGATAAACCCTCTCCCTGTATGATCCGATCAGTCTGCTACTCGTCTCTTATCTTTGCAGTTTTCACCGGCATTGAAATGTTTTACCATTATTTCCATCGTCGGGACAAAGTCGACAAGCGAACCTCTAGGCTTTTTTGATACGCTTTGGGCTGCACACGAGTCGAATGGAAGCGGATTCAGCTTTCATTTGGGGCCTTTATTTGAGGTCCCCAACTTGATTGGCCTATGACCAATCTAATATATGAGTGACGCATATTTGAAGTTGTTGTACAAGTGACGTGTTGTTTTTTTTTATTATTATTAAAAGTGCTGTGTCATTTTTATATATTTTTATTATAAAATATTTTTAAATGTTTTACGCAGTGCTGCTCAGTATTTTTTTGAAATTATTCTTTTGGGTTTTTTATTTAATTTTTTACCTTTTTATGTATTTTTTTAACTTTTTAAATTATTTTATTACAAAAAATTTTATTTTTAGTAGGCCCTTTGTTTTTGTTCTTTGGGTCCAATGTTTTGGTTGTTTTTTTTTTTTTTTTTTTATTTCAATAGTGTGCATTGTTTTTTTTTTTTTTTGAGATTTTATTTTTGCTTTTAAATTTTTTTAAATTCATTATTGTTTAACATGGAACCTATTTTTCTATTATATTTTTTGTGAGATCCGTTTTAACTTTGTTTTTTTCTAAACTTCGTTTCATTTGGTCCCATGTGTGTTTTATTTTTATATTTAATGATTTTTTTTATTTGGATCCACTTGATGATAATATTTTTCTTTTTTTTTAATTTAATTATTTTTTTATATTTTATTTTTTTAACACACCTGATACAAAATGTTTGTCACGTGTTTTTCTTTTAGTTTTTTACTTTTTCTCATTTTTATTTTTTTATATTTAATAAATAATTTTTTAAATTTCATTTTTTTAATAACTTATTTTATATCAAAAGTATGTCACATGTTAGGTAATTTAGTTCTTTTTTTTTTTTTTGCTTTTGGCTTTTAACTTTTTTTCTTATTTACAATTTTTTTCATGTTTATTTAATAAATATTTTTAAATTTTTTAAGTATTAGGCCAATTTTAATATTATTAATAAAAATATATTTTTACTTACTTTTTCTTTTTAATTTGATAATTTTTAAAAAATTGATATTATCGTAAATGTGAGCATCATATCCAAATTTAACTTTTGTTCCTTTTTTTATTTATGATGTTATCTGACAACTCAATTTTTATTTTTTTTCTTTTTTAATTTTTCTCTTCCTTTCTTTTTTTTCATTTTTATAGTTAATAAATATTTTTAATATTTTTATTTTTTGTTATGGGTAGGGCCAATTTTGTATTATTGATTAAAAATTTCTTTTTGTACCCTTGTTTGTTGTTAGATAATTTTGTTAAAAGAAGATATTAACAAGAGTGTTATTGTGATATCTAAATTTGATTTTTTTCGATCTATGTTTTAGTTTTATGGTATAAGAAAAAAGATTTTGTTAATTAATAATATCAAATTGACTTTGTAAAACAAATTAAAATATAAACAAAAAATATTAAATATAAAAAGGATAAAAAAGTAAAGTAAAAAAAGTATAATTCTATGATTTAAATTTTGTAAGGAAAGCTCAACATTGTTGATATTGCGTGACAACTCAACTTTTTCTTTTTTTTTTTTTGCTTTTTTTGTTTTTTTATTTCTAAATATTTTTTCCTTTTTTATATATATATAAATTTAAAAAAGAACAAATTTCACTTTTTTTCTTTTTTTGATATTTTTAATTAGATAATTGACAACAAATATAATTGGTAAATTTTTTTTTAAATGATAATATAAGTATGGATGATGAAACAACTCATATTCCTTAAGTTTTAATTCTTTAAATCTACTGATGTGTTCTTTATTATTTTAATCGAATGGAAAATTTGTCAAAAAGAATTAATGTAGAGTCAAAAGTAAGTTTATAAAATATTCCTTTTTGTCTAGATTTTATATATATATATATATATATTAAATTATATTTTAAATTATTTATTTAATTTTATATTTTTATATATATACTATATTAATAAAATTATTGTTTAATATCTTAATTTAATAAAAATATTATATTTATGTATAATTACGTTGTAATCTATCAATTCATCTATCCATTATATAAATTTGAGTCATTTTAATTTTTGGTTGAATCTCATTTGAAGTCCTAACCTGTCATTTTATGTTTCTTTCCTTTTTTTTTTCTTTAAACTTTTTTTAGATTTTTTATCTAGATCAATTTTGTGAAAAAAAATAATATTGGTGTCTACTTGACACCTTAGTTTGTTTTTATTTTTTTAATTAGATAAATTTTACAAGAAAAAAAATAATGGATAAAAATGGCAAAATAATTTGTATTCGATGAGTCACACTCAATTGAGATATTCATGTAATACCCTAATCAGCTTTCTTTCCTTTATTTCCTTTTTAAAATTTTTTTCTTACTTTTTTTTCATTTTTTCTTTTCCATTTTTTTGTCTTTTTAATAAAAATATTTTTATTAAAAAATATATGAATGTGTCCATATGGCACCATTTGAGTTTTTTAACTTTTTATATTTGCGTTTTTTTTAATTAAATAAATTTTGTTACAAATGGTACCAATTCATAAAGATGCCAGAACAATTCATATTTGACAATTTCGATCCATCTCAATCCAATAAGGGTTATTTTTTAAAATTAAGGTTGAGTTGATACAATTCAAGTTTTTTAATAAAAAATGTGATAAGATCTAAAGAATGTTTACGGTGCTTTGTCTCATTCTATTTCAAGATATATATATATATATATATATATATGAATATATAGTTATTATTTATTTAGTTTTATACATGTTTTATATTAAAAAAAAGTTTTTACTTTAATTTAATAAATTTATATTTAAACTCAACATGAGATATCAATGAAGCACCTTTTATTAGATTTTTTTTTTACTCATTTTTAGTTTTTTTCTATTTTTTTTTTGTTTACCCTTTTTCCTGCTTTTAATTTTTTTTTGTTTTAGATTTTTTTATATTAATTTTATAAGAAAAGTTGGTTAATTAAGATATCCACGTTTTTATTTTGGATTGTTTTTTTTTCTCTTTTCATCTTTTTTTATTTGATAAATTTTGCAAAAAATATATGGTAAATAGATATGACAAAATAAAAAAATTTTGACCCACAACTAGTTCAAAGTTCAAAATATGATATAAAAACATGACATAAAATTTTGATGAAGAAAACATGAAAGTAATATGGATAAAAATTTCAGTAAAAACATATATATGTTTAACAGAAAAAAATATATTTTATATTTTTTGGAATGACAAATTATAACATATAATTTTCATATAAAATATAGTACTAATACATGAATTTTCATTATTTTACATTATATAAATAAACAAATTATTAGATATATCCACAATAAAGAGTGAGCACTTTTTTAGTGAAAGCATGAATTGAGTTAAAGTGTAAAGAATTGATTGAAGCACTTATTTTTCTCTATCATTTTTCAAGAATGATACCATGATTCATCTCATTAAAACTCTTGACATAGGCATAGGGGGTTTGGTTTCTTACCAAAAAAATTAAACTTCACCTTAGTCCAATCTATATAGTATCTTTATTTATATAGTAACTATAAAGAATAATAATATTCAAAAAATTTCGACTAACAATTTTTCTGTTGTCTAAACAATAGAAAGATTTATTTACTGAAAAAGTTCTTTGGTTAAGAATCGAGCAGCTTTTTCAAAAAAAAGTATCATCTTAAGCTTGTTTAACTGAAGAGAATTTTTATTTTTAAAATAATCACAGAGTCTCAAGAAATTATTTATTTCTGATACAACATATGTATTTTCTTCCAAAGTGAAAAAATGTATATCTTACTGTTTTAACAAGTTAATAGATAGAAGGCTTTAGAGAGCTACTTCTTTTAATTCTTGAATATCTATAGCTTGTTTAGCCTGATATTCTGCAAGCTTGGTCATCCCTTTACGAAAATGGGTCTTATTTTTAATAAGATGGGATTTCCAAACACAATTTAGCAAATCATAGACTTGTAGTTCAAGTTCAAGATTATAAAAATATTTGATCTCTTGGTTAAAGACATTTGTTTCTTGCAACAGTTTTATGTGGAAAAAACTATTTCAGAATAGTTCATTGGAGTCCATTGGTTTGGATCTTGGGTAAACTGTAAGAATTTTGGTTGAACTCTCAAAGGAGAAGGCATATAAGGTGGTCTAAAATTATGTGGTTAATAGTAAAATAATCCTTGGTTAGGATTATTGAAGAAATCAAATCCTGGTTTGGGATTTTTTGTAGGAAAACTTCAGTGAAGAACCATTAAAGCTATGAAAAAGAAGTCCACGATATTGTGAGCTAACTTTTTATAACCAAAAAATGATAATAAGAGTAAAGCTCATGATCTATACCAAACAAGATATAAACGAATTCAAGATTCAAATTTCAGAGCTATTAGAAAAAAGCCTGATAGAACTAACTACCAGTCCACATTCTAGCCCAGCATTCATGGTAAGAACCCATTCTGAAATCAAACGAGGTAAACCACAAATGGTTATTAATTACAAGAAATTAAACCAAAATCTTGTTTTGATGGCTATTTTATTCCTTGTAAATATGTTTTATTACATTTAGCAAAAAATGCCTGATATTTTTCTAAATTTGACTACAAGTCTGATTTTTAGTAAATCATGCTTAAATCTAAATCTAAATTATTAACTGTTTTTAGTGCACCAACAGACCATTACTAATTGACTGTTATGCCTTTTGGTCTATGCAATGCACCTCAAATATTTCAGCATTGGATGGATACTATATTCAGCAAACATAAACAATTTTGTTGTGTATATATTGATGATATACTTTTTTTTTTAATACACTAGATAAGCATAGGAAAAACCTGAATATTATTACTCAAGAATTTATATTGCATTGTATTATTTTATGTCCCAAAAAGGTTGGACTCAAAAAAAAAAAAAAAAAGAATTTCTTGGTCTTAATTTATCTGGTAATGGTTTAAGATTACAGAATCATATTATTACAAAAATTATGAAGTTTTTAGAAGAACTAGATAATATCAAGCAACTACAATAATTCTTAGAAATTGTTAATTATGGTAGACAATTTTTTAAAAATCTTTATAAAAAAAAGTATTCTTTTGAAAAAACTATGAAAAGATATTGATTTTATCTGGACATAGGCTGACTCTGATATTATTAAACAAATCAAATCAAAGCTAACATCTGTTCCTAAAGTTTATCTACCTAAACAAGGTGATTTACTAATTTTAGAGATAGATGCCAGTGAAGAACATTGGGGATGTATCCTGAAAACAAAAAATCTTCATCAAAATGATGAATTGATTTGTGGCTATAATTTAAGAAAGTTTAAATCAAACGAAATAAATTATGTTATTTATGAAAAAGAAATGTTAGCTATAAAAAATGATATACAGAGATTTCATACTTATCTGGTCCCTGGAACTTTCGTTATAAGAACCGATAACCAAGCTATCCGAGATTTTCTCAAAAATAGAAAACTCTCAGACAATCCAAAAGAATAATGTGGTATAACTTTTTTTATCAATATAGTTTTCTCATTGAGTTTATTAATTCTAATAAAAATATTTTAGCTAATTTTATTAGCAGGATGAATGGATAAAGATAAACTGCCTCAAGAAAAACCTAGTTGTTATTAAACTTGTGTCTTCAAAGATCTTTCAAAAAATACTTTTGAAAAGCCAAAAGTACCTAGTCTAGAATTTTTCTCCTTAGGAAAAAACCTTTATTTTAAAAACCGCATGCTTCAACTAGTTTTAATCCAAATCTGGTTTTACCACCTACCAACATTTTTGAACAACAAAAATAAAATGACATAAAAATTATATCAAATAATCAATCTTTTTATACTCCTTATAAAAGTTTTTTTTTCAGGATTTCATAGTACAATCAATACAAAAAATCTTCAAAGAGCAAACAGTATAAACCATACAGGTAATGCTTAAATCTTATATTTGCAGGAGATAATCCATCTCAGCAACATACAGGTGATCATCAATCTTATTATCATTCTATTAATTCTATTTTGAATTCTCATACTTTTTCTTCTAGAACTCTTAGACATGAAAAAATAAAAATGCTACATTTTATAAATAATTTTAAACTAATTGCACCTGACATAATTTTATTTTCTAATAAAGATAAATATTATACTTATGTGAAAGGTGATTTTATTTTTAGCGTTATAAACCATATTGTCTACATGTATTGCTAGATACTATAGCAACAATCTCAAGCTGTTGCAACAATGCTTTACCATTAAACAAATGGCAACCAATGAAGCATCCTATCGTCATAATAGGTATTGATGGTAAGGAAACTATTGTTGGTTATAAAGCTAAAAATATTCCTGTTTATTTTAATAATATTAGGTTTATAATACCAAAAATATTATGTTTTCCTAATATGCATGGAGATATACTGTTAGGGAATAATTTTATATGCACTTATGTTCCATTTTCTATATCTACAACTCATGTTACCTTAACAATTGATAAGAAATCAGTTGATATTTCTTTACTGCAGGAACATAAGCATATCTATGACAAAAACTTTCAACCAGAAAGTTTAATAACACAAATTATTAAAGTAAATGGTATCAAAGCTCTAATTTTACAAAAATCATCAAGATTTCGAATATCTTTTATAGAATCATCAATATTTTGAATATCACATAATCTAATTTTGAAAAAAAATACTGAGCTTCTTGATTGAGATTCAGAGTTTCTGTACTCTCACAAAACTCATTTTTCAAGATCTGAGTTAGATCTTTTAAAAGTTGAAGTATATTACCTACTGCAAGTAACGTATCTTTCTTAGTGTTTTTCAGAGTTGTATTTTATCATTTTTTGAGAAATTGAAGGACATCACCTTGCCATGTGCCATAAAAGTATTTAAGAAACCTTTTTTTTATTTCAAGTGTCTTTGTATCCTATAACAACAATAGACATAGATTATGCCGAATCATTTATGATTTTTTCATAATCTTTGAGATGGACACTGGTGATATCTAAATAAATGCCACCTCGAGCAACCGTTCGTTTGTTTAACGAATCTATTATAGAGATTTCTTATTTTATCTTACTAGTTTGACCAAATTCTAAAGTTTGTTTTATCTTATCCTTTTTTAAATGAGAATATTTTTCTTTTAAATGAGGTAAATATTGTTCCACAAGATTTGGATTTTACAGATCTGAAAAGCTTAAAACATCACCAATATCTGAGTTAGATATTTTTTATACTTTTCTTTTTCCTCTATCCTTTGGTTGAGAAATAGGGATTTTTGGTTCTAGATCTTATTGATCTTCAGAACTAGAAGTATCATCGGATGTGGTTTCATCAGATGAAACTTATTCATTTTTAACTATTAGGTTAGTAGCAAAAATTTTAAAATTATCTTCTACTATATCACTATCTGCTTTCTCACTACTAATACTGGTAATGTCATAGTTAAGCATATAATGGTAGTTATATTTTTGAAAAAGTCTTTTATATTCTTCATAAAGGGTTTCTATAACTTGAAGATACTTAACCCGTTGTTGCGAATTTTTTATTTTTTCCATTTTTAATTTAAAATTTTTAATTAAATATTTAAAAGAGTTAAAATCAAGTTTTTCTTGTTTCTCTTTTCTCGAGGAAAATAAGGGTTTATCATCAGCCATCATAATATTACCACAGTAAAGAGATCCAAAGTCTGTGGATGTGTCTTGAAGAACATGTTTTTTGTCTATCTTTTTTGCAAGCAAAACTCATTTTATACGCACTTATGTTCCATTTTCTAGATCTACAACTCATGTTACCTTAACAATTGATAAGAAATCAGTTAATATTTCTTTACTATAAGAACATAAGTGCGTATAAAATTATTTTCTAACAATATGTCTCCATACATATTAGGAAAACATAATATTTTTGGTATTACAAACTTAATATTATTAAAATAAATAGGAATATTTTTAGCTTTATAACCAACAATAGTTTTCTTACCATCAATACCTACTATAATGATAAGATGCTTCATTGGTTGCCATTTATTTAATGGTAAAGCATTGTTGCGACAGCTTGAGATTGTTGCTTCAGTGTCTAGCAATACATGTAGATTATATGGTTTATAGCCCTAAAAATAAAAATCACATTTCACATAAGTATACTATCTATCTTTATTAGAAAACAAAATTGTGTCAAGTGCAAATAGTTTAAAATTATTTATAAAATGTAGCATTTTTATTTCTTTATGTCTAGGAGTTCTAGAAGAAGATAGATATTATACTTATGTGAAAGGTAATTTTTATTTGCAAGGCTATAAACCATATAGTCTACATGTATTGCTAGACACTGGAGCAATAATTTCAAGCTATCGCAACAATGCTTTACCATTAAACAAATGGCAACCAATGAAGCATCCTATCATCATAGTAGGTATTGATGGTAAAGAAACTATTGTTGGTTATAAAGCTAAAAATATTCATGTTTAGTTTAATAATGTTAAGTTTATAATACCTGTTTTCCTAATATACATGGAGACATACTGTTAGGAAATAATTTTATATGCATTTATGTTCCATTTTCTATATCTATAACTCATGTTACCTTAGCAATTGATAAGAAATCAATTGATATTTCTTTACTACAGGAACATAAGCATATCTGTGACAAAAACTTTCAACTAGAAAGTTTAATAACATAAATTATTAAAGTAATCAATGAAAAACATTGGTTATATAAGATTTTGCAAGAAAACTTCAATGAAGAACCATTGAAGCTATAGAAAAGAAGTCCACGATATTGTGAGCTGACTCTTCATAACCCAAAAATGGTAATAAGAGTAAAGCCTATGATCTATACCAAATAAGATATAAATGAATTTAAGATTCAAATTTCAGAGCTACTAGAAAAAGGCCTGATAGAACCAACTACCAGTCCACACTCTTACCCAGCATTCATAGTAAAAAACCATTCTAAAATCAAACAAGGTAAACCACGAATGGTTATTAATTGCAAGAAATTAAACCAAAATCTTATTTTTAATAGCTATTTTATTCCTCATAAAGATGTTTTATTACATTTAGCAAAAAATGCTAGATATTTTTCTAAATTTGATTACAAGTCTAGTTTTTGGCAAATCATGCTTAAACCTAAATCTAAATTATTAATTACTTTTAGTGCACCAACAAGCCATTACCAATTGACTATTATACCTTTTGGTCTATGCAATGCATCTCAGATATTTTAGTGTTGGATGGACACTATATTCAGCAAACATAAACAATTTTACTGTATATATATTGATAATATACTTGTTTTTTCTAATACACTAGATGAGCATAGGAAACACCTAAATATTATTGTTTAAGAATTTATATTACATGGTATTATTTTAAGTTCCAAAAAGGTTGAACTTGAAAAAATAGAAATAGAATTTATTGGTCTTAATTTATCTACTAATGGTTTAAGATTGCAGGATCATATTATTACAAAAATCAAGGAGTTTTTAGAAGAATTGGATACTATCAAGCAACTACAACAGTTCTTATGAATTGTTAATTATGGTAGATAATTTTTCAAAAATCTTTTTAAAAAAAAAGTGTTCTTTTGAAAAAATTACGAAAAGATATTGATTTTATCTGGACATAGGCTAACTCTGATATTATTAAATAAATCAAATCAGAGCTAACCTCTATTCTTAAAGTTTATCTACCTAAACAAGGTGATTTGCTGATATTAGAGACAGATGCCAATAAAGAACATTGGGGATATATCTTTAAAGCAAAAAAATCTTCATCAAAAGGATGAATTGATTTGTGGCTATAATTCAAGAAAGTTTAAACCAAACGAAATAAATTATATTTTTTATGAAAAAGAACTATTAGCCATAAAAAATAGTGTACAAAGATTTCATATTTATCTGGGCCCTGAAACCTTCGTTATAAGAATTGATGACCAAGCTGTCTGAGATTTCTTCAAAAATAGAAAACTCTCAAAAAATCTCAGAAGAATCAGGTGGTATAACTTTCTTTGTCAATATAGTTTCCTTATTGAGTTTATTAATTCTGATAAAAATATTCTAGCTAATTTTCTTAGTAGGCCGAATGAATAGAGGTAAACTGCCTTAAGAAAAACCTGAAGAATGGAGAACTATTAAGATGAAACAACCTAAAAAGGGTTCGTGTTCTTCATCCTCTTCAACCCTTCTTCTCCAAAATCTTATTCTTTCTTACAAATCCTAAATCAAGATTTGGTTTCTTCAATGATCCTAACCAAGGATTATTTTACTATCAACTATAAAATTTTAGATCACCTTATATGCCCTGAGAGTTCAATCAAAATTCTCACAGTTTTTCTAAGATCCAAACCAATGGACTCCAATGAGTTATTCTAAAATAGTTTTTTTCACAAAAAAATTATTGCAAGAAACAAAGGTCTTTAACAAAGAGATCAAAGATTTTTATAATTCTTAACTTGAACCACAATCTATGATTTGCTAAATTATGTTTGGAAATCCCATCTTACTCAAAATAAGACCCATTTTCATAAAGGGATGACCAAGCTTGCAGAATATCTGGCTAAACAAGCTACATATATTCAAGAATTAAAAGAAGTAGCTCTCTAAAACCTTCTGTCTACTAACTTGTTAAAACAGTAAGATATAGACTTTTTCATTTTGGAAAAAAATACATATATTGTCTCAGAAATTAATAATTTTTTAAGACTCTGTGATTATTTTAAAAATAAAAATTCTCCTCAACTAAACAAGCTTAAGAGGATACTTCTGTTTGAAAAAGTTGCTCAGTTCTTAACCAAAAAAATTTTTCAGTAAATAAATCTTTCTATTGTTCAGACAACAGAAAAACTGTTAGTCAAAAATTTTTTTGAATATTATTATTCTTTATATATCCATATTACTACCACTAGGATCACATTCCAAAAATTAAATTTCTTCTAAACCATTAACCCTTTAATGTAACTAGCATCGAAATTAGAATAGTTGATCAGATCCTTGTACAAAACTTATCATTTGATTTGATCAAAGATTTTTCAACCTTTATTAAACACCATTTTCACAAATTTGTAAAAAGTAGTCACCATTTTTACTATTTACACTTTATTATTACTAGTCTCCTTGGTAGTTTCTAGAGAGAGATTTTTTCAACCCTATCAAATTTGAAAAATTAAAAAAATCCTTTTTGGTGCTCTGTTAAACTCAACCACAGAAGCCCTGGAGATTCCAGAAACTCTAAATAAGATAGTTTCAAATTTTTCAAATTCAACCCAATATTAATTCCAAACAGGAATTGAAATGATAGAAAAAATCACTCATTTTTTTCAACTAGCTACCAAAGACAATTTTTCAAAATGTGCTGCTTAGACATATGGAATAAGAATTTTTGTTCAAACTTATTATGGTTCATATGAAGCTCCAATGCAAAGTAAACTAGAAGCAGTGAAACTTCTTCAAAAACTTTCTCAAATGGAAGATTTGGACCATCCACAAGAACTGCTCTTCCAATACCAAGAAGGATGAAAGATGTGAAACCAATTCAGATCTAATTCTCCTCACTCTCACCAAACCCTGGATGAAGATGGTGCAGAATTACAAATTTTGGATAATGCTATAAAGGGATAAATAATCTTGATCAATTATATTCTAAGAAAGAATTAGCCAAAGAATAAGCTGATTCAAGCTGCCGACACAAAAAGATAAAGTTGTTCAGAGCTAAAAATCAACTGCACTGTAGTAGTTACTGTTCTCGACAAAAAATTTTGTAGCAGTCACTGTAACAGATAAAATATTACTGTAATAATAATAATAGATAATCATTCTGGATATTGTTTATTATTTTTTACTATTCATATTTTTGTTTATATAAGCTCTCATTGTAATTAGTTGGAAAAGGCTCTTCGGATAACTCTCCCTTCTCTCTTACTCTTTTATACTTTCCTCTCTTCGAATCTTCCTATTAATAAATAGACAGTTTCTTTTTATTTTCTTATCTAATTTTAGATCCAACTATTTTAATTTCGATGCCGGTTAAATCAAAAGATTCATGATTTAGACAAAATTTAATTTTTGAAATGTGATCACCAATTATAGTAATATGGATATATAAAAAATAATAATATTCAAAAAAAATTTCGACTAACAATTTTTTTATTATTGAATAATAAAAAAATTTATTTATTGAAAAAATTCTTTGGTTAAGAATTAAGCAATTTTTTCAAACAAAAATATCATTTTAAGCTTGTTTAGCCGAGGTACAAATTTCAAGAAATGGAAAATGATCTTCCTCTCTCAAATGGAGAGATCAAGCAAAATAATGATGACAGACAGAGTAGTGTTACTGGTCCAGGACAATTATATGCAATATTATTAGGTTTTTAGCGCTGGATAATGACAATGATAATTAAGGAACCCTTAATTGGTCTGACAACTTCGTGATCTCGATCAAACAATATTGAGATAGGATGAAGCGCAATTGATCAGATTAGAGCCTTAAATGGACAAAGTTTGCGTCCCAATCAAACAACAGCGTCTGGAGAGGGAAACTGATAATTTTATCCCTAGCTCCTAGTACTCGTAATCAGTTGCAGACCATAGCATACATCATTTGCTCAAAAAAATGTACATGACGTTGAATCACAAATATTGCCAACGGTGGAGTCAAACCCTTCTATGCTTCCTCCAAATAATTAATAATTGCAATCCTTGCTTTAGGAGGTAGGAACCAGTAATGCTTCCTTTACATTGTCCATCAATTTTTTTTTTACAGAGAAGAAATGGTCAGAAACAAACAAAATTTGAGAAAAAAAAAAGGGTATCAAGTGGTCAAACGCGTCTTAGTTGGTCATCACCTCCAATGTGTTAATTTCGTCGTTATTTCCTGCATTATTTATTTATAAACTGATGCTTCCAAGAAAATTAACTCTGGTACCTGTCCAATTTTCTCGAGTTTTTCTCCCTCCTCTCTACCTAGATCTCGCAGAAAATGTCTGATGGTAGCATGGACATGCCTATGCCTAATTCAGGGTCAATGTCAAACGATAGCATGAAATCGATGGGTATGCACATGAGCTTCTACTGGGGTAAGGATGTGATTGTTCTGTTCCCAGGATGGCCTGAAAGCAACTCCGGCATGTATGTATTGGCGATCTTCTTCGTGCTGTTGCTAGCCGCCACTATTGAGGTTCTGTCTATGTTACCGCTAGTTAAACCTGGCACCAGACCTATTCTTGGGGCTTTCACTCAGGCCAGTGTTCATGCTGTCCGAATGTGCTTTGCTTACATGGTTATGCTCTCTGTAATGTCCTACAATCTTGGAATCTTCATAGCTGCCGTTGCTGGTCATGCTATCGGGTTCTTCGTCGTCAAGTTTCGTGCTCTGACTAAGGAAACCGAGCAGCAGTACATGTCTCCCAACGGCATCAGTTCTAAAACGTGAAATTGCTGTGCTGATCATGTAATTTCCTGAATTTTAACCCATTTGATTCAGGATATAAAGCTTAAGCTAGAGATTCAAAATTTAAGTTTCAAACCTCCCTTTTGTATCAATAACATATAATTAAGTTGCTCATGCTTTGTCTCTCTTTCTGTTAAGCAATTTTCATTTGCCAAATGATCTCTCTATAGCAATTTTATTATGCTTTATGGGTATGGATCTGATGAATTACTGTTGATTTTTTTAGTTAGTTTTGCTAAGGATTCTGGCATTGAGAATATCACCGCCAGTTTGAATAGAGTAACCCTGAAGAAGAACTGTTAAATAGTATAATAATTATGTTTGTTCTTGGATTATCATGTGAAAAGAGTGAGGAACACGGGTCTAAATTAACAAGCAAGAAGTGATAGAAAATGGCCAAGAACTGACAACTCATCTGGCTCAAAAATAATCTAATCCAAAAAAGGACAAGACTAAAGAAATGAAATTTTCAATTATGATTAGCGGCTTGCAAAAATCAACCATAGGCTTGTTTAGCACGTGAACCATTGTGAAGCTCCTGGGTGTAATCACTTCCCGGGATCAAAAACCCAACATATTCCTCAAATTCACTCTCGACTACTGTACCGACGCCTGCGTCCTCTGGCTCAACCAACTCAATTCCCCTTGTTTCTCGCCTCGCCAAAGGGCAACCGTCAGGAGTTATTTCCCACTAGCAAAAGGAAAAGTGGCCACAGTGAGCGGCAGGTTTACCAGTGAGTTGCAAGTCACAGTCTCCGATGGTATGGTGGAAAACGAGACCCCAAGCATACCCAGAGCTTGCATTGGCTGGATTGTCTCGGCTTGGCTCGCCGCTGCTACGGCGATTAGTAAAAAATGAAAAGCAATCAAGTAAATTCGGTTGCTCGTAACGATTATTGTATGGTAAAAGTGCAAGGCTTTGGCCTAAAAATTCCATTGACAAAACTGTTGAGGACAGGATAAAAAACCTTTTGCTTCTCTTTTATTTATCACTATTCAGTAATATATTATGAAAATATTACCCTAGAAACTAATTTAAGCACCTCTAGGCCAATGCAATGAATATTAGTTGAAGGTTGGCCCTTAGAATATCAAAGTACGGTACATCTTTGAAGCCCAAGAGAGGAAAATAGTTTTCTGCCAGTGGGCCACAAGTTGTAAAACCAGCCTACTCGAGGTTCATCACCAGCAGCTACATGATAATCTTCAGACTCATCCCCTTCTGATGATAACGACTGGTTACTCTTCTTCTGGTTTTGACCAGTGATCTCAACTCCAGCTCCGTCTTCAACTTGAGCTTCTGCAATTTCTCCTGGCTTCTTGTCAAATAGTCCTTTAAATTGTTTTCGAGCCTTTCTCTCTGCTTCCTGCTCATAAATTGGTAAGGTTACATAATGAATTTTTTTCAGCCAATGATGCATGATGAATTGATACCTAGTAGTTCATATATATGTATAGTGTTTTATACAAAAATTACGTGTCACAATTTATGTCGAAACGAAAACACGAAATATATTTTTTTTTTTGTCAAACTTATAATAGTTTTGTTAAAATTTTAAATCATATCACTTTCGTATTATAATATTAGATTGTCAAAGTCTAAATTTCCCATATTTTTAGTATTTGTCGAATGGCAAATAAAATACATAGCTGATTAACACACCTGCTCTTGCTTCTTCAGTTTTGCTAGAGCAGCTGTTGCATCTGGTTCCGAGGACTTATCGACTTTGATCATCTAATAGCATCCATAAAAAGGTTAGAAATTGGTCAAGAATCCAGTTTTTAACCAGTAAACTTAAATAATTTTACTAACTACCATTTGGTAATCACTTCTTGCTTCCTCAAAATCTCCAGCTGCCATGTAAGCCATTCCACGGCGGTATAATGCCTTTGCATGTACAGGGGTTGCATCTAAAACCTACACAGTTCCACCAAAACATATATAGATCCAAATTTGATTCATATCCTCGTACAGTAAATTATTTAGACAAGTAAACAAGTCAAACAGAAGGCAGCTCAAGGAGAAGTAAATTTTCAGATCTACTGTGTTTGGTTGTTTCTCTTAGTTTTCTCCCGAGATCAACTTTAAACTTCAAGACTTGATGTACCGTGTCATCCATACAAAAAATTCAGAAACCAATCAACGAGTTCTTTTGGTAACAATCTGATTATTATTGCCTTCGGTTATTTATGATCATAATGATGTATCCTTTACCATGGACACCAAAATCACAAAAAAATTTCATCTTCCCAATAATGAGAGAAAGAGAGAGAGTTCCAATTTGAAGTCATAACACACCTTATTACATGCCTCTATTGACTTTCCGCATTCTCCCATTTTGAGGAAGCACGCTGCCACATTCAGATGTAAGAGATTCTTCAAGTAACGAAACAGCAAAACGAAATTAGCAAACTCCCGAAAACAAGCCATCTAACATCATGTAGCAACTGACAAATCACAGAATAGAATAAATTCTTTCAGCTACCATGCGGCAGGATGACACTTACTCTTGTGTCTAAAAACATTTTCCCTTCCTCGTCAGTTTGTGGGTTAACATGATTGAATTCTCGAAGCACCTATAAGCAAGACATGGAATTGAATTACATATGCACTTTAAATGTGTCACAGTAGAACTAGTGTCACTGCTTTCAGATGAACATCTGTTAATTAAGCTTATTCAGGTTTACTCCCATAACCAATCCGTTTCAGATTGGATGATTAGCATGATATTGAGACCTGGGTTATTCTTTACTCCATTTGTAATTTGGTTTTTCATCAAACATTACCATATTTGTTTTCCACATTATAGGCCAATATGATTATTGTTAGTAGGGCTTGGCGTTTTGGTCAATCCTTAATAATCAACCAAACGATAGAACAAATTGTCCACAATCCTAATGGTGATCTAAGATCTAGGCAACACAGTAACTATACGACCTTTTCATACTTTGCCCTGGCAAGTTCAAATTTTCCTTCTTTGAAGAGTCTGTTACCCTGCAGGAAAACATGATGGTTAAATGTTCATATTAATAGTCTTACAGCACAATAAACAGAAGCATCAAAAAATTAAATTGCATCACTGCAACAGCTTGCAAGCATACATATAGAGACGGGGATGTAAAGTCTATCCCCAGACCATCCAATAAATGAAAATGGCTCATTGAGGAGGAATGCAACATATAATAAGCCACATACCGTGACTCTAATTTTTTCTGCTTCATCCATTATGCTTTGAAAGTTCAAACCAGTCCAATCCTGTCATAATAAATATTTAAATTAGGCACTAAGGTTGGTAAAAGGAAACACGATAAACTGTTTTCACAACGATATCATGGTGGATACTGCAATTTATCACTCATATCACAAAAAAGTTCCTAAAAGATGACTTCATTACCTTTGGCATCTCAAAACCAAGAAGCTCAATTTCCCATTGTACATGAGCACCTTCTGGAACATTAGGTGGCCTAATCAAATAGGAAGAAAGGCACTCAGGTCATGCACAAAAAGAGAACATAAATAAAATATTTAAAGAAAAAAAAAAAAAAGCAACCTTAAAAATTTGTCATATGCATAGTCAGGAGGGCATGTGACGAGAGCAATCTCTCCAGGGAGCATTAAGCGTACGCACATTTCAAATCCCTCAGGCAACTGTAAGGCCAAATAAAAGCTAAATATATTAAAGCACAATCAGAGTCTTATCATGATAATTTTGACCAAAAACAATTTGTAGGGGGAGCATATTACCTACAATTCTTTTTACTACAACCCTACAATTATCCAATCACAATTCAAAGTTATGTAGGGGTCCACCACTTATGAGTGTGGGCTCCATATAAAATTTTGATGGACCCCACACAATTCTGAATTATGATTGATTAATTGTAGTACAATAATTATAGGTGATATGATCCCATTTGTATGTGAATGGCATGGATATGTCAATTTGATTTGAACCAGTACAAAATGAAATCTAAAGATTAAAAAAACTTATATTTCAAGAAACCTTTTCAACTTTACTAGGGAGAACTCACCATCCCTTCTCCGGAACTGAACTCCAAAGGTTCTCCCTGGTTATCGACTCTTGTATCATAGAAGACTGTCTTTTCTTCATTAAGAAGCATGCCTTTGTAATGGACTCGTAAAAGACTGTCATGAAGTGGGCAATCCATGGGAAACTCCCCTGATTATTCCAAACAACAAAGAAAATCATCATCCATGCAGCCACACAAACAGGATTTTTGACAAACAGAAACAATTAAAGGAAGCTTAAATGGAAACAGTAACTAGCACATAAATCGCACATATGGAAATAGAAGTTTTGAATTATAATCCTAGGAATCTTCCCATCAAAGAAGAATGAGTGTAAAAGCTGTTAAATGAATATTCCAAAATAAAGCTTTCACATGAATGAATAATTAAAATGACAATGTCGCATAGAGCAAAAACTAATAATATGTTGAGAGTAGATTTTTCATTGTATGATTCTCACATGGCATAAGGAATAGAAAACTGAAGAGAATCAAACAAAGATATCTCTCTTTGCCAATGTTTAATCAAATAAAAAAGAGCACCTTTTCCATCCTGTAGTCTTCGTTTAATTAGGCGCCCATCTCCCAGCATGTCCCTCACCTATAAGTTCAACACTTGAGAGTTCACTTACATACGCCAATTTGGTTACCCAACAACAAAACATTTATGAGCAATATAAATATGAGTACCTGGATGAAGTGGACAAGCTCCACTTCAAAATGAACTTCTTCATAACCATCTATCATAGGCAAGAGGGGAGATGGAGTTAAGTATTGATTTGTAACATAAATTACCGCCTTCTCTTTCCGTGCCATTGTTCCTATTCCCATCTCAAGACCTTTAGGTACCTATATTTTATGAGATCAAGTACAAAATCTATATCAAAGGAGCTTAAGCATCAAAATGTGAAGTGGGGTAGATCAAGCACATACCTAGATAAAGAAAACTAGGATGACTAATTAGAAGCAAAAGCCCTATAAAATTTAAAAATCACCTACCTCACATTTCCCAAAGGTAAAGAAATATGGTTCCCCTTCCCTGTGTGAAAGAATCAATTTGCCATCACCTGTCTTTGCAGAAATCCTGAAATATTAACGTATGATACATCTAATAAATGATCAAAAAGATTCAGGAAATTTAGAGCAACGCACACAAAAGAATATGAAAAAGGCTTGAGAACAAGTTTACCAAGCTTTTACTTCATATGGTTCCCTTGGTGATTCCCAACCCTGGCCTTCATCTATTACCTACCATAATTATATTGGTATTATTATGTGATATCTTTCAGACTGAAACAAATTTGCTGCAAATATGGAAGAAAGAATGAATTCCAAGCAGCAACAGAGTACAACCAACCACAAGGAACGATGATGATAATGATTCATGTAGAAGCATTAAAAATTAGTCCGCATATTCACAATATCGAAGCATATCAAGAAATGCATAAATTTCACAATCCTCCTTACATGCTTCCAAGTTCCAACTACTAGCATACTCCTAGCAAAATTTAAGCAATAGTGTGGCACTGTACCTTCTTCAAAACTCCCAAATCATCACAAACGACCTGAAAATGGACAAAAAAATTAGCAAGAGGTTAGAACTAAAAAAAGGCTACATGCAAATTAATCAATGACAGCTAGATATCTTCAGCACCTCAAACATATGAATACTACTGACATCACTAAGAAGCCATGTGTGAGAACACTGAATATACATTGCGTAAAGGAATCAAAATTGCTTTACGCTAAAATGTTATAACAAAATGACAATTATCTAATTTGCAGCACTCTTGCCTTGGCTTTGGAGAAATCTATCAACTCAATCTCAAAATGAAGTTTATCTTCTTTTGGGAAACTACTTGGAACTGGAACAGGACAGTCCTCCTCGGCATAGTGCATTTGAGGTTTCATTTTGAACTGAAAAAAGAGATATCACCACATATTTTAAGAAATAAAAGAAATTCCAAATCAATAGTTGCTTTCTTTTTACTTTTGGTTAAGTAGTTAGGACCAAGAAACACAAATATGGTTCAGAAATCTACAAAGACAATACCATTGCCACTTCACCCTTCAACATTGTTGGAATTCCTTCCAACAACCCCAATATCATTTTGCTCTTTCCCAATACGTTTCTAATTGGAATACCTTTCCCTGTCACATAAATGAATGTCAATTCAATACAAAAAAAAAAAAAAAAGCATATACCATTAGATAAATCAACTAAGCACATTCTTTAGCTCAAGGCCTACTTATCAAACTTTAATATGCCACCATTCACCAAAAGGCCAAGCATGCATAATTATCACCCAACTTAACATAGCAACCAAAAGTTAAATCGATTCAAATGCTTACGGTATATTCACCTCCATATTCTGATCGCGTAGACTCAACGATAACTCCATCCAATGTCCTAACTGTGCAATGATATATAACCTGCAAAACACCCCAAAATATATATATATATATATATATATATATATATATACCAATTCACGACTCAGCCCTTTGCATTCCTTTTCAAACACCACACTTCGCTATCCGATTATAAACAGTTAAAAGAAAGGATATCGGAAAAGAATAATAACCTGATCACCATCAGAAGGATTTGATTCACCTCCTCCAGGTCTCACCAAACCTTTCATTAAGCTTTCAGGAACAATTTTCTTTCTCCTATTAATTCCAAAACCCAAAATCAAAATCATAAATTTTTCTCAAAACTTTAAAATACAAGGAAAAAAAAATTACCTCTTATCATCCTCAGATTCGGATTTCTTCTTCTTCGGCATTTCCTCTATCACCATCGTTAACTGAAGAGTTGACCAAGATTTTACTACAATCGCAGTCTCTTTTAACTTTAAAATTAAGCTTAATTTTAACTAAATAGTTATATTTAACAGTTTGGAAAAGGATTGCATTGCGATTTTGAATTGAAATTGCAACCTTTCAAAAATAAAATAATTACCTGTAATTTGAATGTTGAAGATAGATTGACCGACTGTCGTCGATGTTTCCAAGCGTTGTCGCACGACAAAATTCGGGTGCCAATATTTGATCTTTGATCTATTTAAAATAAAAAAATCCCGACCAATCGTAGCCGTTGACGTCGTTGAAATTTCATTGCGTTCTGATGATACGCGGTGCTAATAAATACAAGTGATCTGGCCAACGTATATGGCGCCATATTATTGGTCAGACCCCAGTGGCCTGTGGCCAGCCTGTAGGGCGGCTATTTTTAGTTCACCAAATTCAGGCCTAAAACGATTCGTTCTATTCGTCTTATATGGATAGATGGGATCAGACCGTGGATTCCTGTTTTGGCCTTATGGGGCTTTATTTTTTCTTAAACATGGACCAAATTTAAACCCAATAACAAAGTGGGCATATATTTGTCAATGGTCTCAAAGAAAAAAAAAAGCCGAATTCTTCCATATTTTTTCCTTGAAAAGTTAAAAAACATCACTGCTAAGGGGTTGAAGTAGAAGGAAAATAATCTGAATTAGATTTCCCATTTCAAAGATGTCAGTCTCTATTTTAATTGGTAAGTTAACCAAACAGAAACATCATCAGCAGTAGACAGTAGCATCGATTAATCGTATATTTTTTCATCAAAATTTGCGTAACATGCACGTAATGGAATACAAATGTAAGCCTGTTCCCAACCCAATCCATGTTGTGTGTTAGGAAACAAAGCCGTACGCTAATACGAAGCTTTTCGTCGTTGTTCAAAGGTTCAAACCACCTTATCTGTCAGCCATAGCCTGTCCATCAAACATCACCATACTCCATTATTTTCCTTAAGGTTTTTTTTTTTTTTTTGGTCCATGTTGTGCTTTTAATGTTATTTGAGCGGCTCCCAAATAACAGGTTTGGTTGGTTGGTTTGTTGAGCAACCGTTGAATTCGTCAGATATGCTTTTCCAATGTAAAGGGGTGGTCCTGGCTCCAGCCTCTTGCACATCCAGGGAAGATATTTTTTTAAGATGCTATACTTGAATACTAAATTCTTTAGCCGTTTACATTGAACCCAAGTGGAAGAAAACTGGTTTACCAGGCGGGAAAAGAAAAATTAGAGACGCTTCTCCCACAAAGTTCCACTCAAGTTTAACAGGAAAGAAGTCGAAATGCTAACTGCTAAACCCCAATTCAAAACTTTAGGAAAACGATGTATGTACTCACTTCTTGGCCTATAAGTCATAACCACATATTTAACAAATGTCTAATAGTCCAAGTGCAAGAGGTGAAAGCTTGGCATAATTTTATGGTTAAAAATCAAAGAAATAACTAGTGAAACAAGCATGTTACCGGTGTGAATGGGTGAAATGAAGAACCACTAATTAACTTCACCAAATAGATGTTATGTTCTAAATTATCTTTTAGAGTACCATAGTCATAAATCTTCTTCGGTGGTATATCCTGATAATTTTACAGCCTTCACATGGGGTTGGTTTCTGTTTTATCAGCCGATTCAGCCATCCGTCAAAGGGCAATACCTTTGCTAAAGCAATAGCTTTAAGGTAGAGACAGTTCAATTCCAAATTCATTAATTTTCGGGGGAAGGTATGGGTGGTGTACGAGCTGAGTCAATTTTAGAAACTGTTTTCATGGGTGGCCATAGCTTAGATAGGGAATAGACAGAGTGGATGTGATAGCAAAAAAAGTACCAAGA
Source organism: Durio zibethinus (assembly GCF_047325235.1). Lineage (NCBI taxonomy): Eukaryota > Viridiplantae > Streptophyta > Magnoliopsida > Malvales > Malvaceae > Durio > Durio zibethinus. The sequence continues at coordinate 8,017,860 of NC_143162.1, read as the reverse complement.
TTTGATAAACAGTAATATATGTACAGCCTTTATCCCTATAAATTTATTGAAAAAATCATGGATGAAGGGTCGTCATTGCTAGAAGAAAATATCAGCAAAACTAGAATGAAAAGATCATATTCTGTTGGGTTTTCCCAATCAAAATCTGGTACGATCCCATATCAATAATCAACGCCAAAAATCATGAAAGAAAAGGGAAATTCAAACATGAAAAATATAAAAAGAAACGTAAAAATTTAGGGCTTAGCAGAAATTGTAGACGAATACTCAAATAAAACCCAAAACCCACAAACATGTAATGTGACGCACACTCACATCCAGCACTACTCTACCACCACCACCACCACTAGGGACACATCAGCCGACCTAAAACACACGTACACGCGCAACATACGTGAACTTGGGTGCTTGAAATAACCGGCACGTATAAAAGTGGTGATCAGCATCTGGGTTTTAGCCGCGATGGATGCATGGCTCAGGACGTGGTTGAGCCAAATTCGTCAGCAGCTGGTGCATGCTGGCTAGGCGGTGCTAGGGCCACGGTTTGAGTGCAATTTTTACCGTTCTACGCCGTGAATGGATAGACGAGTTCCAGGAAGGGTAAAAATTAAAAGCAAGAAACAATCTCTACTTCCTTCAACAAAGAGAAAGGATACGAAAAGATCGCAAAGCATAGAAGGTAACCTTAATGTTTGACACGTGCAAGTAAACTTAAGCTTTGGTCCACTCCCATCCTACTCACCAACAGCTACTGCCAATATCATGTGCGCTTCCCTCCTAAAGAAAATTCAACATTTTTCCCGTATACACATCCTTTTAAGTTTCGTTTTCACAACTTTTGTTTTAATTTTAAATGAAATATTATTTTTAATTTTTAATATGGGTTTGACAGGTTGGAAGGGTAAAATTCTAACAAGATCAGAAAGACAGTAATAATAAATTTAATCAGATCACCCATGCGCCAAAGAGTCATGTTCTGCAAAAGATGGGGGATATTGTAACCCCATTCATTCCATTAACATTTCATTTTCAACAAAATTCAAAACTTATTGACCCAAATCCCAGATTACAAAAGAGTAAACCCTTTTGTATATTTCCCCCAAACTGACTGTTTTTTCCTCCAGCCCAACCAAATTGAACAAAAGCTGCTGGCTGCGCTATACACCATTCACTTTTTCCTGAAACTAGTTTATTTTATCCTAGGCCTAACCCAAAAACCCATTTCATTTTCATTTTCTTAATAATAACCCACATTTTCTTTCTCCTTAAAACCTATAACCCTACACTACTATTTCCCTATAACAAACAATCTAACAACTTCCACTTTCTTGCTTCTGAACTTAAAATTCCTCCCCCATTTGCTAAAACTCCCAAAAAAAAAAAAAACCCAACAGAATCAGTCAACAATCAGAAGCAAAGTTGGGTCAATATGTCCACTCCTGAGGTAACCGGACATCATTGCTGATTCCTTGCTGTGGCCTAAAATTGCGCTGCTTCTGGTTTGCAAAGACATTTCCACCACTTCTAAGCCTCAAAGCAGCATCTGCAAATGCAAATCTAAGTCAAAAACCAAATAAATAAATAATACTTCATAGAAATTCAATTTAGATTGCAAAAAAATAAGAGTTTAACCACTATCAGCAGCGAAATGAAGCCGGGGTTGAGCACCAATCTCATCAAGATTCAAGTTCAAGGCCTGAACCACTCTAGCTGGAAGCAAGACCGTAGAACAAGCTGCAGAAATAACATGGATCAAAAAATGAAAATCAGATCGAGGAAAATGAACGAAAGCAATACATTTTAAGAAAACAACAAAAAGAAAATAGGTACGGACCTGGCTTCTTGCGGGGTTCAGAAGAGGTACCACTACGGCGAGGCAAGAAGACACCGGTTCCAGCACATTCCTTTCTACCAGTAGGGTTGCCCAAGAAAACAGCCCGCATACCGGACCCGTTTTGCGGCTGGGGTTGCTGCTGTAGAGGGGGCCATGCAGATGGGGACAAACCCAAAGGCCTATTACTAATACTATTACTATTCCTCCCTCTGTTTTGGACCACATGGTGATGCAGCTGCTGCTTCTGTCCTCCCCAAACCGATGCGCTTTGTTGTTTCATTAGCTGTTGTTGCTTCAGTTGCTGAACCTGCAACCAACAAAATTAATACCCTACAGGAAAAAGGAACAATCTAAACAAAACATTTTTAGCTCTGTCTTGAGGTTTTTTACTTGAGTTTCCTGCAACTTCTGGTGAGAAAGTGACTGGTGAGGAGGATAAAAGCCAGAAACATTGAGGTTTGGACAGGGTTTTCTTACTGGTGGATCCAAGAGGCCTCTGTTGTTCAACCCACAGTATGATTCTTCATTCATTCGCTTCCTTGCTACTTCCCCTGCTGCCGCATACAGTAGATCCCATGTTCCCAGTGATGATGAAACTCGAGATTGACAGTTTGTGCTTCCACGGCTAGATCCTTGCTTGCAACCGCAACCGCTCCTTAACGCACATAGGGTCGATTGCGGCGAACTGGACAAGACCCAACCCTAAAAATTAAAACAAAAATGAAATTAAAATAGGAAATAATCCTAGAATCAAAAACTTAGTGGAGAAGTTTCGTGTTTAGTGCTTCAACGGACCTTGGGGTTTTCAGAGGCAAACGCGCGGTCGTTTCGGCGAAAATCCTCTTCAAGAGTAGTGTGAGCCATTTGACGAGTTAACCCAGCGAGATAATCTTCTTCGTCACTCTCCGTTTCGATAGAACCCAGCACGGACTCAACAGGAGAACTTAGATCAGGAGAGAACCCCAAAGACCCAAACCGGTTAGGAAACTCGTAAGGAAACAAAGAACTGGGCCCATCAAGATCTAACCCAAACCCATATTTAAGATTATTCGGATTGTTCTTAGCCTTACCCCCGTCCATTACTAAGTCATCGTCGGTTAAAAATCGAGGAGGAAGCCAAAACTCGCCGTCGTTTAAAACCTCCGCCATAACAATGAAAAAAACCCAAAGAAGAAGCTGGAGGGTAACAAGGAAACAAATAGCAAAGGGAACGGAAAGGGAGGGAGATTTGATGAGTAGAGAGCGATGGGTTAAAGATTTAATAAGAAGCAGTTGCACCCCTGTTGGTTTTGCTGGCACTGGCAGAGTAAGGGGCCCAGCCAAAGCTAAAAAAGCAAAAAAAAAATATAATAACAGGTAACCAAACCAAAGGGAGAGATTAGTAACTGTCAACGAGTAAGCTGTGAGAGCAAAAGAGAAGAGGAGGAATGGAGGTGGAATGGAGATTTGTGTATGTCGCGTGAAGTGAGACGAAAAAAAAAGCAAGAAAGAGAGGACTGCAGAAAAAGCGGGACTGAGTCTTCGACTCGCCTAAAAAGGATGGTGATGAACACGCTCCTGCCATATTGTGGGGGTCCATGGAGGAGTTGCAGCCAGGTAAGTGGGGTCGATTGAAATACAGAGAGCTCTTGGACAGCATGTGACAGGGCCACCATTTTTTTCTCTTTTTAAAGTTTGAGATTTAAGCAATATTTTTCATTTTTTCTATTTCATTGGAGTCTTAAAAACCCCAAATTCGCAAGTTGTTCTTGACGTCCCAAGAGCCTTAGCCACGACGTGGGGGCAATGGTTCACCGGCATAGCAGACATTTGTCCTGGCTATGCTGTCCACTTGGCAGTTCAGGGACACGATCCCTTGCTTTACCCATAAGTTTTTTTTGGGTATTCACATAGTTCACGTTACAAACAGTACTACTCCCTTCAATTCTTTTATTCAAAGGACTGAAAACCGTTCAATAATTGAATCCCTATTTGGTCGATAAGTAACATGCACATATCCATTTTCAGAGTTTTCAGTTTAAAGCCTGCGTTCGGATCGGTTTGGGGTGCAGCAAAAGATCTTTAGCACAGCCTGGTTGAGACAATTGGAGTAATAACAACAAGCCTATGGCCTGTAGGGTTTTAAAGCCAAACCATTGGTTTAGGCTTATCGGTGAATGGTGATGTGTTGTTTTATGAATGACAAATAAAGAGCGCAATTCTTTCCCTAATTGTATGCTGTTCATTTGAACAGTAAAATTGAATTATTTAAAATTAAATTAATTAAATTATTTTATTTTATTTTTGTTAATTAAATTATATTTTTTATTTTGAAAATTAATCAATTAAAATTGATTCAGTTAATTCAATTAATTTTTTAATTAATTAAATAATAAAATATATTTTATTTTATTTTAAATTTTTTTCATTTAAAATAAATTAAAAAAATTATTTGACAAAATTTTTAAATATCAAATATTAAATTAAAAATTTTAATAACTTGAAATGAATAATTTTATATATTTTTAATTTTATATATTAATTTTATTATATTTCAATTAAAATTTTAATTAATTTAATTTTTGAATTGAATTAATTAAAAATTATTTTTTTAAAAATTATTGTTAATAATTAATTAAAATTAATTTATTAATTGATTACTTTATAATTAATCGAATTAAATTAATTTAATTAAAATCAAAATTTAAAAACGTTTACTTAATTATCTTTGATCGAGGAAAGTTGAATTATCTTATTTCCAGCTACCATTCATTAAAGAATCATAGTAATGTTTTACCGCTTGGTACACGTGTGTTGGTAAAACGAGTTACACTTTGACTATCACGTCATCAACACTCACATGTAATTCACGTATAATTTGAGGATAAATAATCAAATTATAAATGGAAATGCATCCCAAATAATAATTTTGGTGCTTATCTTCTCTCTACAGATTTGACAATTGTACTAGCTCAATTTCCAACTAATTTGCTTCTCACTGAACTCAAAAGTGCATCGAGCAAATATATTGTAATTTCCTTCTATTTTCCTTCCAATTATAGCATAGCACTGTGAATTCTTGAATTTTAAGCATACAAATGCAAGCCGAGTTTATAAGTTTCGTTTGTGAACGATCACATTCACAAACGGAGACTTCATCTTTGAGTTATGTTTTATTCCCAACTATTCTTTTCGAGGCCAATTTTACGATTTGGATCTTGTTTTTTTAACATCATCCTTCTGCTAATGAATATGGAAACACACAATGCTAATTGTAGTAGACATTCAATTGAAAACTACAAGCAAGGAAAATGAAAGAAAAGGACAACTAGTTGGGTCTTGGGTGCATTGTAAACAGTTGGGTTTAAAGATTACAGAATCTTTAATATCCTGGTTCCATGTTCTAATGGGATGGGAAATGGGAGGAAATCGAAAGAAATGAAAACAAATCGGAAAAAAAAAATGTTTGCTTCCGAAATTATTTGAAAAAATACGGAGCAAAATGGGAGAATTCAAATAAAATTAAGTAATAGTTTAAACCTTAACTTTATTAGGGACATGTAATCAAGCTAAATTGAGTTGATTTCGTTTTAAGTTTGAACTTATTTAAAAAACTTTAAGCTTGAAGGTTGGTTTAAATATGACCAAAATTTGCTTTTTATATTAGAGCTCAATTTAATAAGCTTATGAGTCATTGCATTAATATTAAAATATTTGAATTTAATTGATTAATTATTTAAGTAACTCAAATTCAAATCAAACTTAGTTTATGTTTGAATTTGAGTACGTAGAGGGGAGGAAAAAAATGAAATGAAAAAATTTTTAAATTTTTTTATTTGAATTTTACATAAATTAAAATAAAGGAAGTGGAGAGGATGCTTAGCCCCTTGCTTTCTCACGTTCTTTCATTTTTTGATTACCCTAAATTGAGAGAAAAAGAAGAGAAAAGAAAAAAAATAAAATTTTTAAACTTAAAATAATTATTACACCTTTATTATCTTTTTATATTTCAAATAAAATTTTTATTAATTTTCAAATTTTGTTATTACCAAATCTTCCAATAACCCTTCATAAACTAGTAATCTAAAATATATATATATTTAAAAAATAAGTTATTATTTTATTATAAAATAAATTCTTAACAAAAAATAAAAACAAAAATAATTTAATTTTATATTATCATTTTAATACATAAATCAATAAATATAATTGTAAAACAAAATTAATTTACCAATTGAAAAAAATCAAATGGATGTCTTAAGTCACATCATCAATGTTGTTTGTCTAATCATTTATCTAGTCAAGTAAAATATTCGTAAAATTAATTTAACTATATGCATCATGTATTATGGGTAAATTTTTAGAATCTTTAATTTTACATTTTATAACAAGTTTTTAGATGGTATTCTATATTTTACAATTAAAAATATTGTATATTATTTTACATTCATAAAAAAATTATTTTAATATTATATGTTATTTTATAAAAATATATTATAATTGAAAAAAATTACAATTAATACTTTCTTTTCTTTTTGCTATTTAATCAAATAATGATATTATAAATTTTTTTATTTATTTTAATTATTAAAAAATACATGTATTTTTTAAATATTTTATTTTATTTTTATTAATATTTATCCTCACATAAAATGTTTAAGTAGCGAATAACTCATAAATTGTTTCACTGGTTGACGCTGGTAGCTTAATAGGACCTTAACCCTTATAAATATTAAGGCAGCTTCCAGTAAAAAGTAGGGCAATTAGGCAACCAAAAGAAGATTGCGTGGCAGAGATGCATCAGATCATTTGATTCAGCATTTTTAACTATTTATCCTGTCGTTGGTCAAACCATTTTTTTCCTTCCCGCCGTTTGTTTTAACGTGCGTCGTTATCTGTACAATCATTACGGCGTGTCCTTTTCCAATTCCCCATTCGCCGGCGTTGGACGGCGCACCTCTCGTGGATGCAGCATCCTTCCATCAGCTCCATTTCATACTATTTTTCAAATCCATCCAACCTTTAAAAAAAAATCCCCAAAAAATAATTAAAAAAAAGGAAAGTTGTGGTAGGGACATGCTTACCTGCGAAAAGGGTAAGCTTTAAGGACTAGTCAGCTGTTAAAACAAAGGCCGTACAGTTCAATATTGAACAATTTTGATCTCAATTTTACTCGCCATCATCACCGTCCTTTACTGACAACAAAACTGATTCAAGCTTTCGTGTTCCTTCATTGCGAGTGTAGCATGTGATGGTGAAATTCAAAATTAGGTCGGCGTGCCGGACATGAACTCTTTTTTTTTTTTACATAATAATCCCCGTTTGATGAAGAAAATTCATAAAAAAAGAGAAAATGAAAAATTGGTGGAATCTATTATAAGGGTTTATTTGAACAGATTGAAAAAATTGAAAGTGAGATTAAATTTTATTGTGATAAAATTAAAATAAATGAAGAGATACGTATTTAGATTGAAAAATAGAATAATAAAATTAATTTTGATTAGATTGAAAAAAGAGTTAATAGTTAGATTAATTTTTATAGTGATAAAATTAAAATAAATGGATAGATATATATATTTAGATAAAAAAAATAATTCTAGTAAAATAAATAACAATAGAAAAAATAATTATTAAGGAAATTTAAATAAAAATTATTATTTAATAAAAATTTTAGATTATTTAATATTTATAAAAATTAAAAAATTATTTTATATCAAATAATTATTTTATTAATAAATAATTAAAATTTATTTATTTACATTTCATAATTTTTAAATAAAAAATTAAGTTATAAAAATATTTTTATCTCTACAACTTAACTTAAAAGATTAAAAAAAAAGAAAAAGCAGTCGTCAACTTGACCAAAATAATCCAGTGTGCAAACCGATAAATTGCAATATCACTACACATGTACTTGAATATCTTCGACACTACTAACACAACTTTATATGAAAATGGTACTTTATTCAAATGCAGCCTTATTATTTTCGTTAAATAGTAGAATTTGAACTTTCGGGCCGAAAGATAATAGAAAAACGTTGTTTTCAAATTAGTAGCAGCATTTTCTTTTGACTGATTCATCACCACCAGTTGATTCTTGTTTTTCAAATTGGAAGATTTGGATTTGAATGGCTTCAATTTCGTCACCGATTATTCACATCTAGTCGGCTATGCCCAACTCATTAAATCTTGAAAAACATACCCATATACATATAAATATATATTATATATATGAACTGCTTGATTTATGAGTGTGACAAAATCTTCAATTAGCAAATTGCAATTTTTGTTGTCTTGAAATCGTTACTCTTAAGTAGGGATATAAATAATACATTAATAATTATAAGTTATTCGGATCGATTCGAATAAAATTTGAATTCAGTTCGATTATTATCGAGTCGAGTTCGAGTTCGAGTAACTTGATTCATCGATCGAGTCAAGTTCGAGTATTCTTATACCTAATTCGAGTAGCTCACGAGCTTAATCGAGCTTTTATATTTAATATATTTTTATTATTTTAATTTATAAAATATCTCGAATTCGAGCTCGAGCACAAATAATCGAACTCTTGTCGAGTATAAAAATTGAGTTTATTTTTATATATTAATAGAGCTTAATCAAGCGAGTTCGAGTAGCTCGATTTCGATCACGAATCGAGCTCTAGCTAGAAAAATAAAACTCGATTGGGTTTGAGCCGAGTATCGAGCCGCGAGTTGAAAGTTGAGCTTGAGCTCGAGCTTATCACTGTATCGACTCAACTCGGCTCGATTACACCCATACTCTTAAGCAATGGAAAAGCTTTCGAGGTGGATATGGGGCATAAATTATGTAGCATTCACCGTTGCTAACACATGCACTGTTAGCTTTTTGGTTATTCTTCCATTAGGAGTTAAAGTTTTCGAGCAAAGTTAAGCACTCCTTTTGAAGTGCTATGAAACAGATCCTCTGAATAGGAGGCGGCGGCGTGCAAACCCCTACCCTAAATTAAGGCAATGACAGGTTGATGAAAGGAGATGTGGACAGACTAGACCCATGCATTACACCAAAATATCTTACTATTTTAGGTCTGATTCATGTTTTAACATGCTTATTCGATTTGCAAAACAATGGTGCCAAACCAAGTTTATTTGAACTATTTTTTTTTAGATGAAGATATGATTTATTAGGATCAACCGACGTCGGCTTAAGTGATAAAAGATTTTGCTTATTTTTTAGTTATTTGAGTTTTAATTCATTAAAAAAATTATGAAAAATAATTTTTATAAATTTATTAAATTTGATGTAGATTGATCTAATTAAATCAACTCAATAAAAAAAGTATTCAACAAAATTTTAAAACTTTTTACAACAAACAAGAGTATGAAGAAAGGTTTTATAGATGTTATTTTTGGTGTCTTAGTTGGAGGAAAGTAGTGTGAGATTTTTGAAAGTTGCATGACCTGAACTTGTAAAAAGTATAATCAGTGGCATCAAAGTTATCTTTTTGAGGCACGATTTGATATCCAAATCAGTTGAACAAAAGAAGGTAAGAAAAGATGATATGCATGTGAAGGAAGCTTCAATAAAAGAATGATGCATAAGTGTGAAGTATGTGTATTATCTTATGTACTTAAGCTTCCTTATTACCTCATATATGAGACAAAAAACGGTGACTTGATTGAGATAGTTGATAGTTAATAGTTGATAGTAAGTATATGTGAAGCTCGAAGAAAGTCCACACGGGTGGTTGCAAATCACATTTAATAATCCTAAACAGGTGCATGTTACATTAATTATCCCAAACAAGTTAGAGGTCAAGTGTTTAGTTCTGATATAATGCCTTGACGGGACACTAATGGAGATGTTAGGTGAGTCTTTTCCTTGGCAAGGGGCAACCTATTTCTTTAAGTACTAATGAAGTGGCAACTTAGGTGTGCACTATTAAAGTGATCTAGGGTTTTGATCATGTTGATCAAGGTTAACTAAGTAAATGGGCATAACAATTGCTTCTCAAGTCTAACGGAAGTTATAAAGTGACTGTTTTTAGATCGATGTCCAAAGTTTGGATAAAAGATGTTTCTGCAAGAAAGTAATTTTGGCTTGATGAGCTAAATTTAATGACATGTCCCTATGGGGTAACAAAGGCGTTATTGGCGAGCAATGTTGTTGAGGCACCTTTATGAGGCAAGATGTGTTTCTTCAGTGAGCCCAATTGATGACATATCAGCTTGAAGCAAAAAAGATGTATCTTGGCAAGATGTGTTATTGGTCGAGGCACAAGGAATAGTAGGCGAAGACTTAGAAACATTTTATGGGAAATTCTGAGGCTTGCTATGGAGCACAAGTGATTGGAGTGTGTCAATTGAGACAACATATGGCATGTGCCCATGTTTCTGAGTAATGCGGCTAGTCAAGCTACGTGTTGCATTTGGATTTAAAAGCTATCATATATAATTATTCGGGTGTGATTTTTGAAAATGTCTTTATTTTAAGAAAGAATGAATGTTTTTATTTTTGAAAAGGGCTAACTGAAATATTAGGTTTTAAGGGAGATTCATATGGACCCTTCATGAATCAATTAAAATGATCTAAACACATGCCATTTCAAAAATATCACTTGTTGCTTGAAATAGTTTTAATAGATGCCGTTTCACTTGTGTTGTTTAGCTAGGTATAAAAGGAGGACTTAGAGGATTTTCATTCACTTTTACTATTAGCTTTCAAGAGAACTTTGCTACTTTGAATCTGTTTTTCTATTTCCAGCATTTTTCAAACTTTCTTCCAAAAGATTTTTTGTGGCTATGCAGTTTTATTTGTATTTTTTGTTTATTTATTTGGGTGTTTGTGAGAAAAGAAAAACAATTGCATTAAAGAGAAGAATAGTTATTTTGAGTGATGAAGAGAAAGTTAAGGCACCGACCACTATTACTGGTGGTCAGGATAGGAGGAAAATGGTTGAGTAGGCCCAAGAAAGGAGTCATGATGGCCAAGGTAGCAAAGCTAGTGAAAACCATGATCATAGCATAGTGAATAGAGATGTTGAGGCTTTTCTGACTAATGTGAATGTTTTCGTTAGTGCAAAAGGTAAAGAGAGGACAAATAAGGGAAATGGGTTAGTATTAGAGAAACATAAGGATTTGGCTTCTAATTCATGGCCACCAGATAGATTCCTCTATGTACAACTCATTTGATAATAGAGCTGATACTAATCATATGGCCTTCAACTCCAATGACTTGAAGTATAAGATCTTTTTGCCTCTTCTAGAGTTCACAATCACCCAAGTAAGGATGTTCAAAGTTATGGCAAAGTTTTACTTGTATAACTTTAGGCATGGATTCCAACTCCTACTAAACTCATTCTTTCACCTTTTATTGGCCACTTTCAATGTTATGATAATGCAAATAACTCTTATAACCCAGGCAATCTAGGTGACGTATTTAATTTACTACAAGATAAATGGGTAGGTCTCTTCAATGAATGTCGTCCTCACTTTATACATGTTGAAGAAGACTATTGGTTGGCCCTACTACCTTTAAGCACAGGGTAAATCTTGCATAATTGACCTTCCCTCAAACAACCATTCATTCTATGATCGATGTACAGTGGCATGCACTAGGATTAAAGGGAACGGGTTCCCCTTTAAAGTCAAGTGGTTGTACACTAACCCACTAACTAGGGATGCTCTTGAATTTAAAAAGGATAAAGCCAAGCAAATGCGTGCATTGAAGGATGCTCGGATCTCCTACAACGAACTAGCCACACTTGAAAACATTCATGATTTTTACCTTATCCCTAGGTAGGACCAAACTCTAGCTACTACTGTTCAGGAGATATTGGATAAAAAAAAAGGTAGAGAATGAAAGGGTAGCCAAATACAAGGATACAAAGGCTTCTCGGGGTAAAAAATGTAAGTTTTATGCTTAATTATTATATACACTTGTTGGTGTTGAATTGTCTTATTGAGGTTGATGTTGTTGTTGATTGTGTGGTTTACTTGTGATTTTTGTTGTTGTTACGATGAAGAGTAAGGCTATCAAGGCCAAGAAACCTAAAGCCTGCCACAAAGATCCTCTTACTAAGGTTGTAAAACCTATCCTCGAGGCGTCTCTTTGTCAATACTTGTGGAAAAGGTAGAAATGGTAAAGAGTGTTGAACCTTTAAAGGGTGGTGGAAAGGATGTGGGTAGGCCAATTAACAGGGGCTTTACAAAGGATAATTTTTGTTAATATGATTGACTTTCTTATTTATGAACTGATTCTAATTGTTATATGTTTATTTTATAGAAATGGATCATGTTACCAAACTTCAAAGGGTTATGGGTCAAGAAACATAGAAAAAAAAGAGACCCATAAATGCCAATCTTTCCCCTACTAAGAGACAAGTTGTAACAAGCTCTAACCTACCAATCTCTATTGTTGTAGTGTCTTTACACCACCATTTGCTTCTACTATTGTAATGGTTTTTCTAGCTACAATTAAGGCACTTGCCATTGTGTCTGTTGCCCCTTCACCAAGGGTCCTTACTATTGCATTACAACCTACTTTGTCAAAGATTGTTACTATTGTGCCAAATCCCGTTCTTACCTTTTCAACCCTATCCACTTTATCTACATTACCATCATCTAACACCTCTTCTATTATAACAAACGTTGAGCCTAGTAGGTTTACTTGTAAGCAACTAAAGACTAGCTTTAGAATAGTTATTTTGTTTATAGGATATCCTGCAGAAGGGTTAGATAGGGTGAGCTTTATAGATTTTACTATTGTGTTTAAAAGGCCATAGACTTTTTTTTACAGAAGTTACTTATTGTGGGCTATTACCAGGCTTCTCACATTTGTTAAAGACAAGGTGTAATGATTCCTCTATTCAACGATCTTTAAACTGAGCTGTCTTTGTCTATTGAGGTAAAACTCTTAATGGTAGAGTGTATAAGTTTGTGTTGTTTGATGTGTGCAACTAACTCTAATCATTTCTGTGTTTTTGGCAATCTTTAACAAATAAAGTGGGCCTCTACAAGCAAGTGAAGCTACTTATTGATACGCTACACGTCAAGGTCAAAGAGTTGCAAAAAGAAAGCAAAAAGATGGTTGACCAAGAAGCTTTAGTGAAAAAAAGTGATGTTTTCATAAAGCACTAGAAACCTTCAACACCTCTCAAGTCAAGAAGATAGAAGCTACTAAGGGCTGGATGAAAGAGACCATTGTCAAGAATATGGCACTTTGATAGTTTTTGGACAACACTAGTTCTCACTTAGGAGATGTATAAGAGGAAAATAGTCTATAAAGAGAGCAAACGACAATAGTTACCTAGGCCAATCAACTATAGAGAGAAAGGGATCAAGTCATGGTTCATACCTTTTAGCTAGAAGAAGAGTTGGCCACACTGAAAGTAAACATAGAGGGAAAAAGACAAAGACTTTAAAGAGGAATCAAGAGTAGGATGTAAAATAAACTGAGGTTTGCTGACTATTAGGTAACAGTATAAGCTATATGTGCTCTACTAGATGCAGTTGTACATAAAGCTTGTAAACTTAAGGAAAATAGATTTTTTTAACATGAAGTTACCTCATGAGGCGTTTGACATGGATTTTCCTGAAGACATAGCCTTGATGAAAGGATTTAAAGCTTTTGTAGAATTAAGTAAAGTCATGGCAGGCCAAGATCTCAATATATTGCCTACTCCAATTGATGACCTTAAAGTTAACAGTTCTGGTGCAGAGCCTACCCATATTGGTGTTAAGGTTAATGCTGATGTTGTTATTCCTCTTTTTAATGAGCTTGTGGTAATGTTGGTGTTGGTTTGCTAGTTTATAGTTTCTAAGTACCAGGTCGCTTATTTGGAAGTGTTTTGTGCTTGACGCAAAGGTTATAGTATTTGGTGACTTGTTGAGCCCTAACAACCATTTTGATTTCTACCAAGTCTCTAGTTTCTTCTAATAAATTCAAGTTAGCCCTCAAAGCTTCTTTATTCTAACCAAGATTAAAGTGTGTTGTTCTGAGTATATTTATGTCCATTTCGGCTCTATGCCATATGTCAATGTGAATAGTATCTTCACGATTGTAAGTGATTTATGATTTTGATCACCCAAAGTATTCTAGAGGCTTCATCTGCCCAAAACCCTTTGGCTTCATTAAGTTTCTTTTTTAGAGCAATCAAAATTTTTCCATTCATAGACTCTATCTGATTATTAGTCTAAGGGTGAGCCATAAAACTATGGATAAAAGCTATCTTAAAATTCTTACAAAACTATTTCAACTTATCCATTTGGAATTATATCCTATTATTTGCCATAATAGTATGATAAAGTCAAACCTATACATGATATGATTTCATACAAAATCTTTCACTGGTTTTGCCTCTACCTACTTGATCAAAGTAATTATAAGTTATTATCATAAACTTTTTTTCAGTGATCACCATGGGAAATGGTCCAAGATATCAATTCCCCATCAAGTAAATGGCTATGGATTAAAGATCTAGTTAAGTACTTATCTTGGTTACTTAGGAACTTTGGTGAACTTTTGACACTATCACACTTATTACCTAATTCAACTGCATCCTTCTTTAATGTAAGCCAATAATAGTCTTATTTTAGTGCCTCTTGTGTGAGTGTTCATCCACATATGCTGTGACTACACACATTTTCATGAATTTTTCTTAATATATATTTTACTTTAGACGAAAATACACACATGAAAAGGGAAGCTGAAAAAGGTTTCTTATACAATGTCTTTCACTAATGCAAATCGTGCTGCTCTCTTTTAGATCTTTTTGAATTTTATGGGGTTATAAGGGTGTTTTCCTTTAAGGTATGCCTTGATTGGAGTTATCTAAGTGTTTTCTTCTTATACATACAAAATAAAAAAGTTTACAAATACTGTGGTATAGGTATATACTTCAAAAGATCTTTTCACACTTTTTAATCTAAATGGATATTACCAATTTAGATGAGTCGATACTAGTGTTACCGGCATAAAAGACCTATTCTAAAGTTATTGCAATGAAAGGCTAATTGAGTTGACGGATGATGGCATGGTATTTGGAAAGCATAGGGTCATTGACTTTATACTCGCCATTCACCTGACGGGCAACTAGCTGAAAGTCTATATATACAATAAGGTCTTTAACATTTAGGCTTACTGCTAGTTCCAATATGATAGCCAATACCTCATATTCAACTGCGTTATTAGAGATAGAGAAACCAAAAGACAAACTATACTATTATTTTTGCCCTTGGGGGCTTAACAATAAAATCCTTGCACTAAAGCCATTTTTTTTCCTAAGAAACCATCTACGTATAACATACATGTTTGCTCTAACAAAGGGCTCGATACTGAGGGACATTAGATTATTTTGGGGGTAATATAGGCGGCTCGACTGGTTTGGTTGTCTATTTTATTTTTTCTCATTTTGATTGTTAGGATTGGGATTAGGTTAAGGGTTGATTTTAGATTTGGTTAGAGGTTGGGGTTTTCAGTATGCTATTATAAGGTTTCTATTTGGGGAGTGAAAGAACATTTGATGAGTAAATCAACTAAAGCTTGGGCCTTAATAACCTTCTTAAGCTTGTTCTTAATGTGAAATTCACTAAACTTGACACTCTATTTCATCATTTTTCATGAAGTATCAATTTTGTGAAAAACTTCTTTAAGTGGCTGGTTTGTTGATACAATAATGATGTGCGTTTAAAAATATTATCTCAATCAACGAGCCACTATAACTAGTGCATAAGCTATCTTCTTTAGTCACATGTAATTGACTTCCTTATTTTGTAAAGCTTTACTTGCATAATATACAAGGATTTGGGTCCCATTTGCTTTTTTAACCAATATTATTACCACCATTTCATTAAATGTGACTAGATACACATATCGAGGCTCGACAAGTATAGGACTGGCTAGCAATAAAAGTGAGTGAAAATACTATTTTAGTGTTTCAAAAGCTTTCTAGCACTATTCATTCCATTTAAACTTGGTTGCACTTCGAAAAACTTTGAAGAATGGTAGGCACTTGTTCGTTAATTTAAACATAAACCCATTGAGGGCTGGCACTCATCCTGTTAATTTATACATATCTTAGATGGTTGATGAAGGTTCATGTCCAGGATGGCATTCATCTTCTCAAAGTTTGATTCAATCCTCTTATTAGAAACCATAAAGCTCAAGAATTTGCTGCCAACATGCCGAATGTACATTTAACAGGGTTCAACTTCATCCTATACCTTTTCAAGATGGCAAATGCTTTTATTAGATCCTGTACATACTGTTCTAACGAATGACTCTTCACTAGCATGTTGTTTATATATACCTCTATGGATCAACCAATTTACTCTTTAAAAATCTTGTTGACTAGTCTTTGATACATTTTTCAAGCCAAATGGTATAACCGTGTGGCAAAATAGACCATATTTAATGATGAAAAATGTTTTTTCTTAATTCACCCTTGCCAACTTGATCTGGTTATATCTCGATAAGGCATCCATAAATCTCATATATTTATAACCCGTAAAAGAGTCAACTAGACTATCAATCAAAGGTAAAGAAAAGTTATCTTTAAGGCATACCTTATTTAATTCTATGAAATATAAGCACATTTATCATTTTCTAATCATCCTTTGCATCATAACTATATTTTTAAGCCATTCTAGTTTCTTTTTTTATATACCTAGTTATCAGTAATTTTTAAACATTCTCTTTAATTATTTGTATTACTCGGGGTAAAACATCTATTTTTTTACTTCACAAGTTTAGTAGCTAGGTTTACATTCAAATGGTGAACAATAACACACTTGTCTATTCTAGTTATATCTGTCACAAACCATGCAAATGTATCGGTATTTTGGTGTAGAAACTTGTGTAAGATGCTTCTTACCTTAACATTCAATAAAGAATTTATTTAAGTGATTAGCTTTAAGTTTGATGAGTATAGTTGGACGAAACTAGTATGGTTTGCTTGATAAGGCAAGCCTTGGATTCCTCTGCTTTATCTTTGACATCCAAGCTGTCAATACTTAATGTTTGGGCTAAAGCAGGGTTTATTATGTGTACTAAAGATGAGAGGTTGAGATGTGTTTCAAGTTTTTTTACAAATAAAGATGATAGGTTTGTTATTTTATGTTTTTTTTAAGTCAAGTAAAGGCTTAAAGAGTGGCACTAGCAAGCTATAACTTAATTTATTTCATATACCCTACTCTTGTAAGTGTTGGAAACTTGACCTTAAGGTAATAAATGGTTGTCACCATTTTAACTTTCTTCATTAGTGGCCTACCAAAAATAACATTATAGACAAAAAATTATTCTATTACCAAGAAATCTGCCAACATTATAAGTGTATGTTCATCATCTCTTATTGTGACTAACAGGGTGATAAATTACTTTATCGTGACGGGCTGGTTGGCGAAACCAAAGATAAGCCCCGATAGTCTCAAATCTTTATTTGAAAATCTCATTTGCTTGAAAGCTTGGTATTATATTAAATCAGCTGTGCTCTTATTATCTATCAAGATTCTTTACACTTGATATTTGATGATGGTTGTTGTTACTACTATAGGATCATTATCATTATCTACCAGGATGTCAATATCATTTTCTAAAAATTAAACTTACTAATGTTTCATTTTTTGCTTCTCGAGGGCCACATCAATCACCATAATATTATGCAAGTGGGATTTATGTTTCAAATTATTGTTAACCTAATCCTCTATTACCCTTACTATTATGTGGATTACTCTTTGGATTGGGCATTTGTTAGTAGCCTTATTTTGGCAATTTTCTTTAGTTTGACGAGATAAGCCTTCGTCCTATAGGCAAATGGGTGTATCATGTATATGGCAAGGCGAAGGGTTGCCATCTTGGTAGGTAAGTTGGGTGTTTGTTAGGCCTTCTAATCTTTTAATCTTGTTTTGGATAGCGATGCACTTATCATTTGAGTGCTCCTTTGTTGAATGGTAATTATAATATCGTTGTGGTAAAGATTGGTTATCAGGTTGCCTAGGTAGGGGCCTTGCCTGATTGGGTCTTTGGGTAGGGCATCGATTATGGCATTAAAAATTTTATGTAAGTTTTGGTATTGGCTGAATTATTATTGGAAAGTAGGATTATTATTATTTTGTCAGTCTTTTTTTTTATTGGTTGTGGGCTTGGTAGTTATCATAGAATTGCTGGCTTGGTGAATTGGTTTGTCTACTATCAATTCACGAGTGGTCGAGGCATTGTTCACCTTTTTTAGCTCTATCTATGATTTGGATCTCTTCTGCCTTAATAAATTTTTGGGCCCTTTTATAGAGTTGATACAATTATTTTGAATTGTTCTCAGTAAAAGAATATCTAAAATGATCATATCCGATCCCCACTGGTAAAGGCATAAATAGCCCATTCAGTATAGAGGTCTTTAATCCCAAATGTGGCATTGTTAAACCTTTTCATATATTGTTCAAAGTCTTATCCGATTTTTGCTTTACAACCAATAAGTTTACAAAATAGCATATTACAGCTCTGCTACTCAAAAAGTAGGCTAAAAACTTTTTACTAAAGTTATCAAAACTATCAATAGTAGCCGGGGCATGGAATAAAACAACGTTCTTGCTCCTCTTCACAGGGTGGTAGCAAAAATCATACACTTTACCTCGTTAGAGGCGTTATGTAGGTCCATAAAGGTTTTTAAGTGATCTAGGTAGTCATTTGGACCAGTGACCCCATTATACGTATCTTTGGAAAGCTTTAAAGAGGTGGGGATATCTATTTGTCTGATGGTGGAGGTAAAAGGGTTGTGATCATCTTCAAGCCACTGAAGAATTTTATTTTTCTCTTTTTTAAGGTTAACTAGTTCCTTGCATAAAGTGGCCACTTGTGCAACAAATTCATTGTCAGGGTTAGGGTTTATTTGAACTTGGTTTTGTATGGTAAGGCCAAGGTGGTAGGTACTATCTTGTAAAGTTTAAGGGTGGGTTTCTTTATCATGAATAAAGTTTTGTGGTGGCTCCTTAAAAGATGAGGGTGAGTCTTTTTTAGGATTTGTTTTTTTTTTTTGTGGTTATTAGGTGGCTTGTAGGTATTGCTGGAGTAACCTTTATTGTGTGGCCACTTAGGCATTCAGAAGTTGTATTTGTGCCCCTAATGTCTAGTAAAAATCTAGGGGAGCTATTGCATGTTTGGTTGGTATATTGGGATTTATGGAATAAGAAGTGAGACATGCATGCTAGAGGTTGCAAGGGGAATATTTTGCTAGTGAGTGGCATTAATGGGCTTTGAAGATTGGATTTATGTGGTTGCTGGTTGGGATACTCGATTTAAGGGTCAACTGTAATAGTATGGACTAATTGTGGAGTTAATGTCATATTTGGAGTTTAGACTCCCATTAGATTCTGGTAAAAACCTAAATGTTGTATGTTCCAAGCATTTAATGAAAGATGGTTGTTGGAGAACAAGGAATTCCTAGACCCGATATTTGGTGATAAGATTCGTGAAGGTTGGTAGCACTATTGCTGCATCAAAGATAGCCATAGGTTGGATTGTTACATTAATGGTAGGTGTTGCAATTTCAAAAGAATGGAGATGGTGAGACATGGCTATCGTTTCCCACAGACATCTCTAATTATTGATAGTATTTTGGTGTCTTAGCTTGATGAAGCTAGTGTGAGGATGTTGAAGGTTGTTAAAGATTGTATGGCCTAAAATTGCAGTTAAAAATCATAGTCAAGAAATGCCGGAGTTATTTCTCCTAAGTGCGCTCTGAAACTTAAGTCAGTTGAATACAGAAGGGAAGGTAAGGAAAGAGGTGAGGTTTGTGAAAGAAGTTTTAATGGAAAAAGGATACTTAAGAGTAAAGTATGTGCATTGTCTTACGCATTTAAGCTTCCTTATTACCTTATATATGAGACTAGAAGCGGTGACTTGATTGAAACAATTGATAATTAATGGGAAGTGTATGTAAAGCTCGATGAGAGTTCATATGGGTGGCTTTGAGATGCATTTAACGATCCCAAGCAAATTTGAGGCTAAGTGTTTAGTTCTAATATGATACCTTGATAGAACATTAATAGAGACGCTGGGTGAGTTATTCCTTTGACAAAGGGCGAGTTATTATTATTTTTTTTTTGTATTGATGATGTGGTAACTTGGACATGCATTGTCTAGATGATCCAAGAGTTTAATCATGTTAACCAAGGGTTGATCAAGTAACGGGACATAATAGGTTGAAATTTAAGACTTTCATTTAAATTAAGGTTACTATTTTTAGGTATATTAGACATAATTTGGTTAATAATATGAATTTTAATTGCAAGAGTTAAAAAAAGAGCATAAGCTTGTTAAATTAAGATTAAATGAACTATTTTGTTGACAAATTCGCATGCTGATTTGATACCCAGTCTTAATTGATCTCATAATTAAAAAATTAAGCAGGGCTGATGAATCTTGAATGGTTGGAAACTGTATATACATTTTTTGAGTTGTTTGTGAAAGCAACAACACCTTTTTACTTACAAGCATTTTCTTTCTTTCTTTTAACCTTTTTGGATTAGTGACAAATTGAATATAAGTTGAACTTGAATTAATAAAAATATATGGAATATACAAACATAAAAATAAATAGTAATAAAAATGAGGCGTGCACACTTCATCATGTTCATAGTATATCGGTTGTATGAGTTGAAATGAGAGGGGGAAAGCATTATAATTTAGAATTTCAACTTTAAACTCTTTTTTTTTTTTTAACACATGACCTAATAAACTATAAAAGCCAAGAGTACTGTGCATTAAAAGTTTTAATCCAATATCGAATTTATACATAATTTTAAAAAAGTTAACGCAAAAAAAAAATCATTAGAAATAAAGTATCATTTATTAAAATCATGATAATTTGAAAAAAGAAAAATCATAATTGATTGATAGTGTTGATGGAGAAACCCATAATGGTATATATTCTCCGAATAATTACACTAAATAATGTACAATAAGATGTTGGGTACATTACCTAATGAAATATGCAACCCAATAGAAAGAGTTGAGATTTGAATATTTCAACCATGGGGAAGTTTTTCTATTAAATTTGAAGTTTAAGTTGTGAAAATCGAATAAAATTTTAACAACGTTATTTTAGTTTAGACTTATAAATCAAATTTAAGATTTCAATTTTTTATTTGTAAGTACAATTTATTTTATTTTTGTAAATTTTATTTTATATATGCTATGTAAATATATTTTTTCTTAGGGATAGTAAAGTTTTTTGTAAGTCCTCAATTGGTGAGCCCAAAATATGAGGAAAAAAAATTTAGAATGGAGTGGGCCTTATAAATTGTATTTCAATAAATAAGAAGTGTCTTGTCAACCACTATGAAATCCTAACGGTTTAAATTCATTTATTGTATTCGGAGGATAGCACTAAATGTTCTTAGGTAGCAAAAATTAGTGTGCTCTAACTTTATATCATGAAGATGATATGAAAAAGAAAATAATTTTAATGGCATCCTCATAATGGTGTCACACTTTTATGGCATGTGGTCGTCTTATGCATCTCCAACGAACATGACCCACAATTAACTCCGTTTCTTATCCACTTCAAGGTTGCCCTTAAGATGGTAGACCAAAGGACATGCTTCACAAATCAATGTCTTACTCTTACTCCAACTATATATGTCCTCCCGCTTTAATCCCCTCATCCTGCAGCCTTAAAGATCTTATATCCATTTACTATATTCAATTTTTTATTTTTGAAATATTTTTCACAAACAACGTATCTTAATTGATTAAAAAAAAAAAAACTAATCCTTCTATATATAAAAAAACTAGTCCTTTACCGATAGATTAATCCCTAAAACTCAAGTTTTTTTTTATAAATTTTTTTATATAAAAAAAATCGTAATTTGAGAATAAAAAATTTATTTAAATTTTAAATTTATTAAATATTACATCTTAAAAATAACATATAGCTATTTTTGTATCAATTTTAATCTCAATCTTAAAGTGTTAACTAATATCACATATTTAGATCTTATTTGTTATATCTATATATATATAATTATAATTATTTTATATCATGTTTGGTTTATCTCTAAATAAATGCATAGAATTGTAATGAAGATTAATCAAACTCTTGAGATAAGATGATTCAATTTTTTTAAAATAAAAAAAATTATTTT
The DNA here is from genome assembly GCF_047325235.1 of Durio zibethinus. Lineage (NCBI taxonomy): Eukaryota > Viridiplantae > Streptophyta > Magnoliopsida > Malvales > Malvaceae > Durio > Durio zibethinus. The sequence continues at coordinate 7,995,930 of NC_143162.1, read as the reverse complement.
TAATTTATGAAATTGAACTTATATGTGTTATTATATCTTTAAAATTACGTTAATAATTTTAAAAAAATAATTTTGATCAATAATAAAATTATCTTATTATAATTTTTAAAAATATTACATACAAGATAGAGTGATATTACTTAATCTAATTTTATTTATAATATTATTTTATTTTATCATAATTTTATATATCAAATAAAATTTTAATGGTTGCATGTTGATCTAATTATAAACTCCTAACTCTTCCCTTGAAACTAATTTATAAATTGAGTGTTTCGTACAATTTTGAATGATTTTTTAAATAAAATAAGACAATTAATTAAGTTGAGGATTATGCAAAATATAAAAAATAAAAAATAAAGAAAAAAGCAAAATGTCTTTTTCACGAGTCTGATTTTGTAACGTGACACTAATAATTTGTCAAACATGTTATGTTGCAAAGTAGTGTATATCTTATAATTTAAGCCGTGAGTGGTGGTAAGTGAGTGGAGTCCAGGTAGGGAGGTAGGGCTTTGGTATTCTCACTGAGAGGGCAGTAGCATGATCTGACTGGACAGGCAGAGGGAAGGCGGTGTGGATCCCAATTATTTTATAGATTTTTATTGAGTGACCCTTAAGCTTGCCCGCATTATTACCCCCCTTCTTGATCGGTCTCTCTTTTACTTTTTTTTTTTTCAACGCTTAAAAGGCAGGTACCTTATTATACTCAGAAAACTTTTTTTTTTATCTTGATATTTTACTTTCTAATTATTTTATCAATGTCGTGTTGATAAAATATCAAAATTTTAATTTTATCAATTTTTAAAATTAAAAAACATTTTACTCTTTAGTTTCATAAGCATTTTCATTGCAACAACTTAAAATTTGATTAGTTTTTTAATATATAATTGAGATTGTTATAGATTCAATTTTAATCACTAAAATTAAAATATTAATATTTTATCAATAAATCATATAATTTTTATAATTTAGTAATAAGGTCAAAATTCAATATATTTCAATTTATAATTATAAGGTCAAATTATGGCAATGGTTCCTATATTTTATCGAAAATTAAAATTTAGTTATTCTACAATAATTTATAAAAATTTAGTTTTTATATTATTTTAATTTAATTATTAATTTCATCAAAATTTTATAGTTAAAATGCTATCGTAGTGTTGACTTGATAATATAAGTGTTGATTTTATTGACGTGATATTGACTTTATAAATGTAGCAACATGAATAAATAAAATCAATTATCAAATTATACACATAATCCACGTATTCATACGAAATTTAAATTTTAATTCTTTCAATATAATTTATAAAATTATCATTGTCATACAAGTTAAATTTGATAACATTGGTACAATTACAAATGCAATCAATCACTTAACTTTGTTGACATGATCATTATATTTTCAAAAAAATATTTAAAAATTAAAATTCTTTAAAAATTAAAAAAAATGAAAAATTCAAAAGTCCCAAAAATTCACAAAATATCATTTTTAAGCTCTTTTTAATTTAATTTTTTTTCAAAAAAAACATATTTCTCAAATTTTTTAGAAAGGGATTTCGATTTTTTAAAAATAATAATAATAATTTGAATTATTTATAATTTTTCCTATTTTTAAAAATATTAAAATTTATATTTTTTCCATTGTTTTAATTTGTTGTTAAAAAACTATTTCTTGAATTTTTTGAAAAATTATATTTCATTTTTTTGAAAAATAAATTTTTAGAATTATTCCAATTTTTTTAAATCATAAATTTAAATATTTACCATCATTTTCATATTTTTTATAAATAATACTATTTTATAAATTTATTAATTAACTACTTTTTAAAATTTTAAAATTTTCTAATTTTAAAAATTTTTTAGATTTTTTAAATGATAAATTTATTTTTTTTTAGAATTTTAATTTAAAAAATCATTAAAAAAAAACAAAATTAATTATTTTTATAAAATAAACTTTAAAAATTTTAAAAATATGAAAAACATGAAAAAAATTAAATTTTTAAAAAAACAAATTTATTATTTTTGAAAGATGTAAAATATTTTAAACTTTTTAAAAAATACAATTTGGTTTTATTAAAAGTTCATATAATATGATTTTTGTAAAATTAAAATATTAGAAAAGATTAAATTAAATATTTTGTAAAAAATTAGAAAAATTATAAAAAATTCAAGAAGTGTGATTTTCTTTTAAAAAATGAAACTATTTGAAAAACTAAATTTAATGTTTTTAAAAAAATCTAGAAAAAACTTAAAAAATTATATTATTTGAAATTTTTTTTAATTTTTAATTTTTTTTAATTTTCTAAAACTTATTCTTTTAATTTTATGATTTTACTGAAAAAACAAAAGTCACATCAATAAAGTTAATGAAAAGTAATTGATCGCATTAATAATTAGACTAATATTATCAAATTTAATTTGTATGATAACGAGATTTTTATGAATTATACCATAATGATTAAAGTTTAAATTTTTTGTAAATATAAGGATCATTTGCATAGTTTGATAATTAATTTCATTTATTCATATTACAACATAAGAGAAGTAAATATTTATATTATCAAATTAACGATCATGTCAATATTTTTAATAGAAAAAATTGATGAAATTAATTGTTGAACTAAAATTATTAAATCAAAATAATATGAGAATCATAATTTTAAAATTTATAATAAAAAAACTAAAATTTAAATTTCAATAAAGTATATGGATCATTATCATAATTTGACCTACTAATGACTATAACTTTGTTGGTATAAGTGTATTCTGATTTCAGTTAAGATTCGGTTGTTTCACACATATTGTCCAACTATATTTATGTTATATCACAATTCACAATGATAAGATCTCTATATTGTTATCACACACACGTATATATATACAAAAAATGATCAATTTATACAGTATAAATTTTTTTTAGTTTTATATTTTTTTAACAATTAATTTGAGTAAATTCAAAAGATGAGATTAATTTTTTTTTAATTTTTACTTGTTTTTCTTAGTCTTAATCTATTAAAATTAAAAGTTAAAAAAATGTGTAAAACTGAAAGTTTTACACTGTATAAGTGAAACCTTTGTGTGTGTGTGTGTGTATATATATATATATATATATATATATATATATATATATTATGTAAGTGGATCTATATATTTATAAGAAATCTATTTACAATGGTATAAAAATAACATACTTTTTTTATCTTTAAATCTAAGTGATCAAGTATAAGTAAATCCTTACTCATATATATATATATATATATATATGCCTGGAGCTCTATGTGGTTTAGTGGGGCTTGAGGCCTTGCTGGATTGAAAAAAAAAAATTAAATCATGCGTCTTTTTGATAAAATCCAAAAAACCTTCATTGTTAAAGCTAGCTTTTAATGGTTTTTTTTGCTCATTCTATAATTCTGTATAGATATCCTATGACTAAATCGAAAAATGATTTGTATAAAGCAAACTTTGCTAGTAGTTTCAATCTTTTCGAAAGTTAGTTATGTCGTTATATATATATATATATATATATATATATATATATATATATATATATATATATATATATATAACTACTTGTGTGAGTGAGAGATTATATATATTATACTAAATTTCAAGACAAAACACTGATGAAAAAAGACAAGACGTTTACTTTTATTTATTTTTCATGTTTTTCTAAAATTTTTCAATTTTAGGCTAAAGGTAAAAAATACTCTTGAATTATAATTAAAAAATTATTTGAATTTTTAATATTTTATTATAATTAATCAAGTTTTTAATATTTTATTTAAACTTAATTAAACCTTTAATTGGATAAAATTTAGTGACATGACAAAATTAAATCAATCAATCGTTAAACTACTGTCAATTAAATTTTTAGAGGGATCTTAAAAAAATAGGGAAAAAGAAAACAAAGAAGCAAAAGAAGAGAAATTTACTTTATTTAATTTTCACACATATTAATGGTGTCATGTGGTGAATTTTTATTTATTTTATTGATATCACATAAAATTTTATTTTAATGCACAAAAAAATTAACAAAATTAATTTTTTATCCAAATAAAGACTTAATTAGATGTAAATAAATATCAAAAGAGTTAATTGATTGCGATAAATAATTAAGGGCTTACATGAATTTTTAATTATAGTTTAGGAATTTTTTATACCCGTTAGCCATTCATTTCAGAAAAAATAGATACAACTTTTTGAAAGTTAAATTGTTTCAAGATTTTGTTGTTATTGGGAGCAAACTTTTTTAATTGAATTTTTATAAATTACAGTTTTATAGTAAATTTAGTTCGATGGTTTAATCATACAAAATATATATATGATGCTTTATTTAAGGTCTATTTAAGAGGATAGTGAAATTTTGTTTTGGGGAAATTAAAAATAATAATTATTATTATTATAATTACGATTGAAAAAAAAATTATTATAATTAAGATTAAAAAAAAATTTATATTAAATAAATTTTACTAAAATTTAAATATAAATTGAAGAAGCGGTGAAATCTAAACCCCCACGTAATCTTAACTCCTTGACACCAAAGAAAGTAGATATATATTGGTAGGTTCCATCGTTCACATGCTTGGGGAGAATTAATACAATTGAGGATAAGACGCAAGTCAACGAGCAGCAGCTCAATCCTAGCATGAACATGGACTCAAAGACTGCAGTCAAACAGGGTTTTTACCTTTGAGGCTACTGGTAGATGGTCATAATTTTGGTGTGATCAATTTCAACAAAACACACCATGATCAACAGATTCATAAAAGTAAAAAATATCTTAGGAATTAGAAAAAAAAAAAAAAGATTATGCATTCAAATTTCAAAAAGGAATAGGATGTATAGGATCCAGATAGCTTATTGGGGGTGAAAAAGAAAGGCTGCCCTTTGAGTCAAACCTAATTAAGTACTCTAATGAAACAGATCAAGAGATTAATCAATCAAAGAAGAATAGAAGACCCCATTACCATACCTTTTTTTTTTCTTTAATTAAAGGTGTGTGTGTGTATATATATATACACACACATGATCTGTTTACGTTTTCTTTAACCTTTTCCTCTAGAATTCTTAGTGGTGGGCATGGGAAGATCCTCGTATCCTTACTTTTTCATTTTTCACGCTGATATCAACTTATTCATATGTATATATCTACAATTCTACATATCAAAGAAAAGAAAGATTGAGCTGCTCTTCTCCAAAAATCTGAAAACAATCTCTCTCTTTCTCTCTCTCTCTCTCTCTCTCTCTCTCTGTTAACAGTGTTTTAAGTTAAAATTGAATTAGTAGTGCAAATTGAATCGTTTAGGGTACTGTCGTCGTGTAGTTATGGTCTAATGGACCAAATTGGCGTGGGCAGAGAAGTGCAAATGGGAATCGTTTTATTATTAATAAGTTCGGCCTCTTTTCATTTCTTTATGGAAAGTCACTTGATCTTATTACTAATTAAATTATCTTTTCCTAGCTTTATTACAGTTCCATTCAATTATTTTGATTAATATATAAAATTAAAATTTTTAAAATGATATCAAGTTGAATCTATTTTTTTAAACAGAATTGATTTTTATTAATTCAGTTTGATTAGATTTATTGGTTTTAAATTTTTTAATTTTTTTAAAAAAATTATTATTTTAATATAATTAATAAATTTGAATATAAAATAATTATTTTTATTTTACAAAATTTTAAAAATTATATTAAAATTAATAAAAACATAATTCGATTTGATTGAAGTATTTTTAAGATTTTTAATGCACAGTTTAAAAAGAATCAAATTAAATTAAAATATTTAATGATTAAATCAAAAGTAAATCAAATAAAAAAATTGATTCGAAACAAATCGAATATTCCAATCTCAAATTGATTTTCAGTTTTTTTTTTCTAGTTTTTTTTTTTCAACCTACTCACATGCAAGCATGCGTGGGAGAGATGGAGGGTTAGGCCTTTTGAATCAAAGGTCACCGCCCATTGTTTGAAAAAGCTAGGGGGAACGTGACAAGCAACAGTTTCACCTGCTAAATGCCCCACAATGGTTTGCTGCAAAATTTAATCAAATGAATGAAATAGTGCATGGAATAATTATAGTGTTAATACAAGTTTTAAGCCTAATTAAAGAAAAGGAAATGTAGAAGTTGGAAGACCCCATTTCTCTTCAAACCCTATATCTTTGAAAGGTTTTCTTTAAATAAGCTATACATAAGCATATCAGTTTTCCCCCCAAATTGTTTGCATATATTGAAATTGATGACTCATATTTGTTTCGCCAACTTTAGCATATGTCACGGGATGACAATTGGCAAGTTTGGACCCTTCTTTTCCCTTTCTAATATAAACAGATTTTGTGTTGTAATCAAAATATATAATGAGGTCGATATGGCATTATCTAAATTTTAAGTCATCCAAGAAAAGTAAAGAAAGAAAAGAATATACACATAATCCAATCCACTAAATCCAGAAGCAGTAGAGAGTAGAAGATCTATGTTGTTGGGCACTTGGGTTTTGGCAGATTTTGAGGAAAACGTTAAAGCACCCATCACATAGAAACAAAAGGTTGTTAACAAAAAGGGCCGGTTTAAGTGCAATGACTGGCGCGTGGTAGGGTAGGAGACCAGCTGTATAAGTATATGCTTAAACATGTCTGATTATTGATAATCAATCATTAATCACAAACAACAGCAAAAAAGGGTTGGATAGTGCACCCAAAAGGGTTTTCCAAGGTATGGGAGAGAGGGGAATATGGAGGAACATGTCACCTTGATTAGCGGGGAAGAATGGATTTTGTGTCTGAAGCTTGTCGTTTCCCTTGTCATGGTGGGAGTTTCTCACTGTCTACAGAAACTCTTGGGGGATTCTTTTAGCCAAAACTTTGACCATTTGTCTCCTCCGTTAGGCATTTGCAGCTACCACTTTGACTAACCAAGGCACACAACAAATCTGCTGATTAAGTGGAAAACAGAAGCGGAATCCAGCTTAATTGTTAGAATAGCTTAGCTAATTCCCTGCTTTATCCATTTTGAATCCAGCTTAATTGTTAGAATAGCTTAGCTAATTCCCTGCTTTATCCATTTTAATAATAGAATTATCAAAATCGATTGGTGGGGTACATTCCAAATGATGCAAAATGGGGCCAAGGATCAAAGTTTGTTACCAAACCATAGTACAATCATTAGAAATGGTAATTAATATCAACAAATACTTATGCACTGAGAGTCTCTCAGCTCTACTGCATCTGATAATGACAATGATAAATGCATTACTCTAGCCAGATTTAATTACTGCAGATTTTTGAACATTTCTTATTCATCTTTTTGTTAAACGCGAACCGTATTTGGAAGGCTGCTTTGGGATGGTGGGCAGGGCCCGTTTCCAAACCAAGCTCGGCGTTGGACGACTGGTATTAAGCAATTACTACGGACCAAGAGCCAATCGTTTGCTGACCCAGGATTTGGGCAGGAAATTTTATTTTATCGGCGTACGACTCGACTCGACTCGGATTTTATTAAGTAGGCCTGACCCTGGCTCGTTGAAGCCTGAAGCTAAAAGCATTAAAGTAGGCTTAGGGGGGGGTTCCCAGACTTCCTGGTCCTGGACTTTCTACAAGAGAGATGATTGACTAGCCGTTGGAGCTCTACAAAAATTAGTCTCGACCAGCAAACTTGGGTCTAGACCTGCCCAAAATTTAGTCGGGCCTTGGACAAGGTTTTCTAGGCCCAGGTTATTATTAATTATTATAAAATTAATTTTATTGAATTTTAAAATAATAAATATAATAAATTATTATTATTTTAGTATTTTTAAAAAATTGGCGTCTTGAGCCCGATAAGCGGAGCCTTGAACAATAATTTTAAAATACAAATCAATCCATGAGTATCTCTACTTAAATCACATTCTTGGTCGTTTGTTTTGATTTTTTTTTTAACGGATTTCAAAACCATTAGCTTATTGCACACCCCTGCGCTTAATTTAATGACTACTGCTTCCTCTAATTAAATTTATCTTCATGTCTGTATAATAAAACTGTAATCCTAATTGAAAAGACAAGCTGTTGGTGACAAGGAATTTCATCAACGGCAAAACTCATCTAGAAGTGTTGCACGCAGTGGTCTCACTAGTTCTGGTCTTTTGGAAGCTATATATATGATTGTTTCAGAGAATATGGCTATGGATTCAAGCAGTGGCTACGGATGCTTTGTTAAATGAATTTTTGTGATGAATCTGGAGGTGAAGAACAGTAGCAAAAGGATCAAGAAGGAATATGACAGTAACTGGGAGCTGGAAGTTGAGCTAATGAAACAAGAAGCTGAGCTGGAGGCTAAGTTGAGAAAGAAGGGAATTGAGCTAGATTGATCCTTTTGCTATTGTTCTTCACTTCCAGATTCATCACAATATTCTTGACTCTTTACCCAACAAAAAACTATAAGCCAAATTAATTACACCAACCCCAAACAATAGCTTTCCTAAGCCTTGAGGTTTATATCAAACTAACTTGAATGACATTAGTGATTAGTTTATTTACCGTTTATTTCTTGCAAGCCACGTTATTCTTCAGATAAAGCATGACAATTACACTTTGACAAGGGAAGGTTCGAAGAAGCTTCGTGCCATCCCAAAACTTTATCATATTAGGATGTCATTCAGCAATAGAGACTTGAGGCTTGTTTACATATTGGAAAGAGGCCAAAATATTGCTGGTTATAGCATCCTAAGTAATTGAATATAGTAATTCAAAGTAGCCTATAAAAGAAACTTTAAACAAGTCGTAAAGTAATGGTCTTGGCAATTATAGAAGCCTGGTAAACAAAGATATATCAATCATAAAACTTCTAAGTTTCAAAATTTCTACCACCAACAATCCAAGCAATTGACATACTCTGTGGGCTTCTTTTCTTTTGTTTTTGTACTGAGTAGTGTGGGCTTCTTTTCTTTAGTGTGCTCATTGATATTGATTAATTTGCAGTAATTTTTTCCTTCAGAATCCCAGTGCCGCACCCTCTTGCAATTCTTTTACCGGCCCGAGTTACTTACAGTTAGAGGGGCAAACATTGCTTATATAGACTTTGATTGAGAATTTCCTACACTTGCAGGGGTCTCTCTTGTAAAAAAAGAAAAAGTCGAGAATAATTAATAAAAAAGGGCAATTCACGGTGGACAGATGGTAAGGAATATTTCCATTCATATCTTAGTCACATGGAAAACCCACAGAAGCAATGGTCGATGAAGGCCCACTTGCGTACAAAAATAATTCAATGTAAAAGGAATACCTTCGCGCCATCATCAGATGTAAGAGTGATGGATTCTATTAATTTTAAATCGAATTATTTAAAATTAAATTAATTAAATTTTATTATTTTATTTTTTTTAATTAAATTAAAATTTTTTTATTTTAAAAATTAGTAAATTAAAATTAATTTAATCAATTCAATTAATATTTTTTATTAAGCAAACAACAAAATACATTAAGTCAACTTATATTTTAATTTTAACTTTTATTTTCTCATATATAAAATAAATTAAATATAATTATCTAATACAAATATTCAAACACTAAAATATTAAATTAAAAATTCTAATAACTTGAAATTAAATAAACAATTTTATATATACATTTTTATAGTATTTTGATTAATTTTATTTTAAAATCAAATTAATTAAAAATTATAATTTTTTAAAATTATTTTTACTAATCATTTAAAATTAATTTAATAATTAATCAATTAATCAAATTAAATCGAATCAATTAATTAACTTAATTAGAATTTAATTATCAACACCCTAATAAAATCCAAGCAAGCTCATTGCCATCATACCAACATCACAAGGCTCGATGAACACGTTGTCGGCCGAGATTAAGCTTTCCCACTAAGCCTTCCAAGTTACTGATCAAGTTTCCCTTTTGACCTGTTCTTTTGCCTTTCCATATACATACACAGCCATACTCTTGCTTTCTCTTCATTCTGGAAACCGCCTTTTGGCTTTATCTTTAGGACACGCAACCTACTGATTCTTCTTGCCTGAGATAGAGCAAAAATTAAGGAAGGAAGAAAATGCCAGGAGATAGGAAGATAGGAGTGGCTATGGACTTCTCATGTAGCAGCAAGAACGCTCTTAAGTGGGCTATAAATAACTTGGCTGACAAGGGTGACATCCTTTACATCATCCACATCAATCCTAACTCTCTCGATGAGTCTCGCAACGCTCTCTGGGCCAAATCTGGTTCTCGTATGTTTCTTTCTTTTTTTCCGTTAAAGCTCTAAAGGTTCAGTTTTTCTCACATTTCTGATCTGATCTAATCTTGGGTTGTTTTTCGATTCTTGCAGCACTTATTCCTTTGACAGAGTTTAGAGAGCCAGAGACTCTGAAGAAGTACGATGTTAAAACTGATATTGAAGTTCTTGACATGCTTGACACTGCTTCTAGACAAAAAGAGGTTACCCCCAGCACCCCTTTTTTTTTTCCTTTAAAAGACCATTGATTGTGTCCATTGAATGAATATAGGCTTATTTGAGGCAGAGATATAATCATATTTGCGATTACAGATAAACGTTGTCACAAAACTGTATTGGGGAGGAGATGCTAGAGAAAAGATTCTTGATGCTATTGAAGATCTAAAACTTGACTCTTTGGTTATGGGAAGCAGAGGACTTGGAACTGTTAAAAGGTACGAAAAAGAATACAATATACGGTCATAAAAAAGGATCTCTTTGTATTGTTCCGTTCTTTGTCGATCAGTGTCATCACTGACTTTTTTTTTTTTTTTTGCATTGGGTGTTTTTGATGAAAAACAGGATTATCTTGGGTAGTGTGAGCAACTATGTTATGACACATGCACCTTGCCCTGTTACCATCGTCAAGGAATCACCAAGGTCCAGCAAGCACTGATAAGTTAATGTATTTCGAAGTTGATTTACAAAAAATAATTTGATTAAATAGTGTTGAGATCCGAGTGTATGCTTTTATCTGCTGTTCCTGTTTGGTTGATCATGTTTACTATGTAGGCTAAGGAGTAAAGGTTTGTACCAAATTCTTAAATGTGTTACTGTGTCAGTCAATGGATTGTTCTGGAGATAAATATCAATTTGTATCTTTGGTATAGATTTCACGCCCTACCATTGAAATCATAGCCTTTCACGGTGCTGAAAAGCCCCGCAACAGATGGGCTATAATGATAATCGATTAAGTCCTGCCTACATTATGAACTCTATTTGGGATAGTTGGTTCTCTTTTTCTTTTTCCCCATTTTCACATGGGCTGATGGAAGGATCCAGATCTATGAATTTGACAATTTGTGCTGCTCTGCCAACACGGCCTAACTCTGTTATTTTAAATTGACAAGGTGGAAGGAGTCATCTGTTAGATTTAATTCTTCATTATGGTTGAGTTTTTGTCTTAATTGACTTGCTCAGGCGTCAGGTTTTTGATCTAGGACTAAAATTTTCAGCTCTCAACCCAAGCTACTTTGTTCATTTAGTATTCTCGAACGATTTCATTAACCTATGAAAAGGACAAATGGTTTATATTCAAGGGCATGGAGAAACTCAAAAATGCTAAACCCAATAGTCATTTATGTATAAGCGTATTAATTTATTTTTAACCGAAAATCAACATCAAGAGCAAGTAACACGACACAAACGCATTAAAGATAACAGACAAAGCCAGCTAATAGAAAAGAGGCAAGCACGCGACAATCATTGGGAAAACGTTCATTTGGGGGCATTAGTTTGAGCTTCCTTGGCTTCAGCAACGCGAGCTTTATAAAAGGCCAATAGTTTGTCCTTGGGAGGCAGACTTTCCTTAACAACACTGCAACTTACAAACTCGTCAGTCCATTTGAACAGCTCAGGGAATTTCTCAGCTGACAGCAACTTGCGCCCTGTTGCTTCTTGCATGATCGTAAGCCAAAAGCCGATAAAGTTGGCTGCAATGTCTACCATTCCAACTGTATCCCCCCCAAAGAATCTCTTTCCATTCAGCGAACTTTCAAGCGTTTTTAGACACTCACAAGCTTCTTCCACCGCCTTTTCTCGCTCATTCTCTGGGCTCCACCCAGCTTTCCGTAGCGCAGGCAAGCACTATACAAGCACCATAAAAAGAAGTGAGCCAAATACTTATACACCCACAGATTAAACAAATCTGACGTAAGAAACGTCAAATGCAACGCAAAAATAAGTTTTGCCTGGTGAGGCCATTTCTAAATCTGAGCTGTTTAATAATTTTTTTTTTTAAAGTGAGTTCGATAAAAAACTACAGAGGAAAGAGTAGTTAAATGATCAAATTCCACCTTCTCATCGGTGAACTTAGTCCAGAACCGAGCCTTGGCTTTTTCGTAAGGATCCTCTGGCAAAATGGGATTGCCTTTCCAGGTTTCCTCAATGTATTCAAGTATAACGAGTGACTCCGCAATTGGTTTCCTATTGTGGAGGAGGACGGGAACTTTCTTATGAACTGGATTGTATTTCAAAAGCAAAGGGCTCTGTTTTTAAAGATATCCTCTTCTATATATTCATATGGAACACCTTTCAATCGCAAAGCAAGCTCTACCCTGCGACTAAAAGGGCTTAAACAAGCTCCAAAAACCTTCACTTCTTCAGCCATGATGTTACTGTTTATCTTTTTTACTTCTCCACATTGGAGGTAGAATTTGGTTTGACGCTACTTATAGGGGGAGGATTTACTGGATTTCTTGGGGAGGAAGATACTCTTACCGTCATCAGTGACGGTGCAGTGAGAGCGAAGTCGTCAGGATCTTGAAGTCGTGAACCAATGAATGAACAATTGAACATGGAGGAAATTTCCATTTTGCCATAGTAGATTAAAATAAATGCAGCCCAGTCAAAGTGAATTAAAAGGGAAAAAAGAAAACATTTGAATTGCATGATGTAAGATGGTGCGTTAACGTAAAACTAAATTGGGCCTTTGAAACCTGGTTTCTTTCTTTTCTTGGGTTTTTCAAGTTCAAACTCTACAGAGATAGGCCTTTGGGAAATGTTTGGACTGTAAAAGCAATGCGCCAATGTCAAATGCTTCTTTGGAATGTAAAAGAAAATTCATTGTCATGTGAGGAGGATGGTACGTTAGCTTCAAGTTGAGATGGAACAGGTAATCAACCGGACATGCTTACAGCTCAAAGCAGACCAAATTTCAATCCCAACTTCCCGACCTGAAGTAGATTTATGGGCTTTTTGTTTCATACGAAAAATGGAGCTCTTACTGGAATGATGGGCTCTTGGATTGGATCTTTAATATACATAATTTGCTAGTCCCCATGGGTTAGCCATTGGCCTGCATCCTCATTTGGGTTAACTACAAACCCATATTGGTTGTTTTTTTTTTCTCTTTTTGCCGAACATAAATCCAGTCCAACTTACATGGAAATCTCTCTCTTTTTTTTTTTTTTTATTTAGAAGGATGAACCCTCCATGAAGAGCTTAATTTTTATTTCAAAATTTTGATGTGGTAAAACTCATTATTGAGGTAGTTATTGGTTGTGAAAGTGTGAATCAGTGTACAAAAGTTCAAATTTCAAAAGAGAATTTGGTTCCACCTTTTACCATTCACTTCTTTCACGTAAATGTGCATGGTATCCCAACTTATATGGCATATTCAAAGCTCAACACAATCAATAAATAATCATATTCAAGGCAGCCCAACGAAATTTGCTTGTAACTCAACAGAAAAAAGGCTTCCTTTCTTAAATGGTTGTCCATTCAAAAAATTGAGTTTGGAGCCAGAATTAAAGAAAAGCCTTAAAAAAGTGTTGAAATACACTTTCATAAATAAAGATCAAACAGCATATTAACCCAAAACAGCTTGGGGATGAAGTCTTTTCTTTCCCTCTAATAAGGGCTTTTCAAAATGGAAGCCAACATCAGGCAAAGAGTTTGGTGGCCGTTGGGGGGAATCTTCAGTTGGAACAACCGCATTAACCAAAGAGGGATGGATATACCATATTAGAAGTGACAAAAGATCCAAAGCCTTGCAACGAAAGTTAGAAAAGACCATAGGGCAGGGCCACAGGGGGAAGTGGTGTATGTTAAACAAGGGATTTTTTCTTAATTATGAGATCTTCACTTCAATTCCAATGTCATTTTCCAAATCATTCTCAATGTTAGTTATGAGAAAATGCTTTGATTTGTCTGTTGCTTTCATGTCTTAGTTCTGCTCTCAATCCTTAAAAGATGTCGTTTTCCTACTTGGGTTTTCACTTCTGTAAGCAAAGAGAAATAAATAAATAAATTGAACATGTTTAAGAAACCATTTTGCATCAAAAGATAGAAATGTGCCTCAAATGTTATAGATTAGAAGAAAATAGCACTAAACACGCAATTAGTGAACAATGATTAGTCCTTACATTAGTTTTTCATCTACCAAAATGTCCCTTAAACCTAATGATGTTTATATTTCATAGGGTAAGGTGGTTTTATTTAATATACAAAAAAGATTAATAACATTCATCTACAAAGTTGGTCGGATCTCATATGATATTGAAACCTGGTACAATTACCAAAAAACCCCTGGTCCCTCCTTAAATTGCCAAACTCACCTGCGTAATTCCTCCATTTTGATGTTGCCCAAGAGACAAAACATCTTTTTCCATTATCCCTAGTGTTCATCACAAATCACAATGTGGTTGGTAAGAGCCGACCATTTTTTCTAGGAATTTTCAGTTAATTTTTCTTTAAAGAAAAGCCATTTTCTTCTAAATTTTCCAAGTATATTAAAATTAAATGACATTCATAAAGCGAAGTTAGATACTAGCATTCAATTCAAAAACCCCCCCCCCCCCCCCCAAAAAAAAAAGTTACTCTAGCTTTATTTTCATCATCCCCTGTTGAGTTTCATTTACAATTCACAGATTTTTAGATTTGACAAGTTCGACGAGTTTGATTTGGGTTTGGAAAAGAAGATTCCAAGTTTTCAGATTTGGAATGCCAAGGGGATTTGCATGAATGACAGACAAAATTGGAGGGTAAGCATCACAAAAGCGAATATTACTTTACATGTTTTGATACCATGTTTCTTTTTTCATTCAAAAAATGCCATGAAAAATGGTGGTTATAAGTAAACTTCAAGAACTGCCGATGTAGTAATTTTTGAAAGCTAAAAACCTTACCTGTCTTAGGAAAATAAAAAACATAATTGAAAGAATAAAACTTTAAAACGGTAAGAGTAAACATCATGGATAGATCGGTCGCCTACACGACTCCCCATACCTTTTATCACAATTTTTCAAATAAAGCCTAGAGATTATTAACCCCTTTTCTTTTCTTGTTTTGTCTGCTTAATAACATGAGAATTAGAGCAGTTTACAAATGTGAAAAAAAAAAAAAAAAGAGAGGAAAATTGGGGAGGTCTTAAATAGTTTCAGAGGTGAAGAAAAAGCTCCCTCAATCATGTGTTTGAGCAAGCTTCAGTAATCATGAACAGCTTTACTCCTCACATATAAGAACACAAAGCTTCTTACTTTTTCTGTCAAAAAAACAAAAAAAAGAAAAGAAAAAAACCCACACTGAATTTCTCTTCATTTTTTTTTTCACTTCCATTTTGCCTCACTGAAGCAGACATGGTGGCGACCCTATGGATGGAACTTTCACCCACCAAGAACAAATGGACTCCAACCAACAACTGCCACGACAGCATTACCAGTTCAAGCTTTGTTTGCCTGTACCAATGCTAAAAGCTAAGAGCTTTAGGGCTTCAAAATCTGTTAGGAGCTTGTGCTACAGACCTATAGAGTCAAATAGGTATTGCTTGCAAAGGTTAGAGTGTAGTGGGATGATAGTTAACAACTCTATTTTTTGTGCTTCACCTGGTCTTTTTGAAGAAGAGAAAGCTGAAACGGAGGGTTTGGTTGAGAAAAACGAAAGCTTTGAAGAGAAAAATGAAAGCTTTGGTGAAAATGGGGTTCAAATAGGGACATTTGCCGAGTTGGTTGAAGATAAGGGTCGTGAAAGTAGTTCAAGTTCCGATTTTTTGACATCAGAAACAACGGGGCACGAGGAGGTACACAGTCACAGTAGTTCTGAAGAAGATTCAGCTTCACCACCTTCATTGGGTCGGCCTGTGCGGGAAAATGCTGAGACAGAAGACTGCACCAGTACTAATAGCAGTGAAGATGGAGAGAAACCCCCCTTGGATGATAGGAAATTAGAGAAACAAGGCTCCACAATTTCAGGTATTATTGACTATCATATGAATATGTCTCTCGTTTTCCTTGCTTGAATCATTTTGTTGATGTGTTTGGTTAATGGGGTTTTAGAGATTGAGTTGATGAAGGAAAGATTTGCAAAATTGCTGCTTGGAGAAGATATGTCTGGGTGTGGAAATGGTGTTTGCACAGCCTTGGCTATTTCAAATGCCATCACCAATCTTTGTGGTATGCTGACAATTTTTTTAAGATAGTTTTTATCAATTTTATTTGTCAATGTGGACATTTGTTTCTGATTTATGTTGGTTCATTGGTATTGACTTTTTTTTTTTTTTTTTTATGGTTCTTTCTCCTTCACTGCCTTAATTTTGAAGCCACGTTATTTGGGCAAATATGGAGGTTAGAACCACTGCCGTCTGAGAAGAAAGCAATGTGGCGAAGAGAGATGGAATGGCTCCTTTCTGTTAGTGATCACATTGTTGAGTTGATACCCTCGTGGCAGACTTTCCCAGATGGAAGCAAGCTTGAGGTAAAGCTATCTAAACTTTTCCTTGTAAACATCTCCCAGGATTTGAAAATGGGACACTAGGGCAGTTTTTGAATTCTAGCGAACAAGTTGTATACGGTGTCGGATTTGTAGTTCAAAATGCCATGTCTAGTTTCCGAAGCAATTCAAAAGCCATTGGTGATGAAATCCTCCTAAGCCACTTATATAATCATGAAAAAGAAAACCGCTAAAAGAAAAGTTTTACTACCGGATGGTCTAAATATGTCAATATCTTGTTTAAATTATTTTCCATGGCTCTTTCTTGCTGTGATTTCAGGTTATGAGCTGCAGGCCCCGATCAGATCTTTACATTAATCTCCCTGCTTTAAGAAAATTGGACAACATGCTTCTTGTAAGATCCACTGACTCATTACAATGTCGAGTTGGGAGAGTTCATTTTTAATGTAACATCATTTTTGCAGGAGATATTAGATAGCTTTGTCAATGCAGAGTTCTGGTATGTTGACCAAGGGATTTTAGCCCCAGAGGCTGATGGAACAACCTCTTTTCGAAAAGCCCTTCAGCGCCAAGAGGAAAAGTGGTGGCTTCCTGTTCCTCGAGTGCCTCCGGGAGGCCTC
Organism: Durio zibethinus; assembly: GCF_047325235.1. NCBI lineage: Eukaryota > Viridiplantae > Streptophyta > Magnoliopsida > Malvales > Malvaceae > Durio > Durio zibethinus. Next base: position 7,978,661 of record NC_143162.1, on the reverse strand, counting down.
CATGAAAATTCAAGAAAGCAGTTGCAGCATAAGCGTGATTGCACAAACCAGATCCTAAAAGCTGCCATGGCTATCAACAATATTACTCTAGCTGACATGGAAGTCCCTGAATCATATTTGGAATCTCTTCCAAAGGTAAAAGACAGTAAAAAGTTTTGGGCATTATGCTTTCTAGAAAGTGTTGGTTGTTAAATTTTTGCTACAAATTTGTTTCAGAATGGCCGAGCCAGTTTAGGAGATCTCATTTATCGCTATATTTCATCGGATCTGTTTACATCTGAATGTCTTCTTGATTGCCTTGATTTGTCCTCTGAGCATCAAGCTATTGAGATTGCCAACCGAGTGGAGGCCTCAATATATTTATGGCGCAAAAAGACCAACTCGAAACCTACCAACAACGCTACCCGGTCTAGTTCAAAGTCATCATGGGAATTGGTCAAGGATCTGATGGTTGATGTTGACAAGAGAGAAATACTTGCAGATCGAGCAGAGAGCCTCCTACTTTGCTTGAAGCAACGGTTCCCTGGTCTGCCCCAGACCACTTTAGATATGAGCAAAATTCAGTGTAACAAGGTTTGTGTCAATAATTCCAATTTGAGTTTTGTTCTTGAGAATGCTTTTAATTACGAAGTCATGCTAACAAATGAATATTACGGTGTTAATTAGGATGTAGGGAAATCCATTCTGGAAAGCTACTCAAGAGTTTTGGAGAGCCTGGCATTTAACATTGTTGCACGTATTGATGATCTGCTCTATGTTGATGACTTGACGAAGCATTCAGAACAATTCTCTTCACTGTCCAGAGTTGGTGTAATCGGTCAGAAGAGTCTTTCAATACCATACTCAGTGCCCTTTTCAAGCACTCCTTATAGAACAGCATTTACCACCCCAAGCTTTTCTCCAGCACAGGAAGTTAGCCCTGCAAAGGGAGAAAGATCACCGTTTATCACGAGCAACAAAATTTCACAGCGTGGGATGGGTGTGAAAAAGATCTTGACAGATTATCTTAGTATTGATTTAAGAGGGAAGGAATACAGTAATCCAAATGAAGGAACAGAATCAGTTTCAAGCCCATCTCAAGAAACATCTGTATCTTTTGAATGTCTAAAAGGCCTACAAAAACAGGAGCCAGTTCAAGAGAATGAGGCCTGAGGTTGCACACCATGAACCAATTTCCGGAGACAGCAGTCTTTCACCTACACTTTTGTATCTTTTATTTTTATATTTGGTAGAAATAGGAATGGCGAACAATTAACCTGTTATTCGTGCTTCTCAGGGCATCATTTATTGTCTCAAAGTGGCGTAACATTTTGTGGATCAAACGTAGAATATAACTAACTGTTACTCGTCTATATCCATATAAACTTGAAAACAAAAAACGTGGATGTTCAGATCTCAGTGTCAGTGGTGACATCCAGAAACTTTCCTTCTATGTCTATCCACTTATCGACTTTTGACGACTTTGCATTTGCGCGAACGACCATTCATCTTGATTTGTCATATGTTAGATTATTAGCAGACTTAGGGTTTTTGGGCTCGTGGGGTTTGTTTTACCTCATCTTCCAAATGAAGTCTAGGCCCATGCTACATCTGAGGATTTTTGCGTTCAGGTAAATCTCCTAATTGCATTTACTGAGGAAGGGAAATTAGTGTTGCGCCTGAAGCAATAATCACAACAATACAGAAGCAATAGACAACAATCAATAATCAAATGCGCAGAAAAATAAAGCACACCAAGATTTACGTGGAAAACCCTCCAGTGTAGAGGGAAAAAAAACCACGGGCCGCCAGAAAAATCTTCACTATCAAATAATAGTTATACAAAGTTCTTCTCTAGCTAAAACTAGAGCTAATCAACAACTAGAGAAACAATTGGAGAAATCTCACCAAATAAGTGACTCAACAAATACACCCTGGATTTGTTCCTAGAGAGCTTCAAACCCGATCTTCACCGTTCAGAATGTCAAACTCTGAATCATAAACCTCCTGACAAGGTTCCAACTCAATCGGACCACGGATCGACTTCCGTTCAACCAACTCTCCCTTCTCCTTTTTCTCTCTCTGCTTTTCCTGGCTTTTCTTCTTTCTCTGCTTGGTTTTCGACACACACATAAAACAACCCCACCTCTTTTTTTTATTAAGTAGCTAGGGCTCTGTGTAAAATAAAAGATCAAGGCCCATGGCCTTTACTTGGTCCAAAACCACTTACATGGGACTGGACCCCATTTTCCTAACAATCTCCCCCTCCAGCCCCATTAGGAGGAGATTCATCACCATAGCAGTTTCATTTGGAACTTACCTTGGCCAGGGAACTCATTCCGGCCAAGTTACTACAAAGCTCAAGCTTTTCCCTGGGAAGTATCTTAGTCAACATATCTGCCACATTTTTATCAGTATGGACTTTCTTCAATAGCATCTGCTGTTCTTCAATCACTGAACGTAACCAATGATATCTAACATCAATGTGCTTTGTTCTAGCATGGTACATGGTATTCTTACTCAAATCTAAAGCACTCTGGCTATCACAAAATACCACATACTCTTTCTGATTCAACCCTAATTCAAGAAGAAAACGTTTCATCCAAAGCATTTCTTTACATGCTTCAGTTGCTGCAATATACTCAGCCTCTGTAGTTGACAAAGCAACACACTTCTGCAACTTAGACTGCCAAGATACAGCTCCTCCTGCAAAAGTGAACAAATACCCTGAAGTAGATTTCCTACCATCAAGATCGCCTGCCATGTCAGCATCAGTAAACCCTTCTAGAATTGGTTGTGAAACTCCATAAGTCAAACACATTTTTGAGGTACCCCTCAAATATCTAAAAATCCATTTTACTGCTTCCCAGTGAACCTTCCCTGGATTAGAAAGAAATCTGCTCACTACACCAACTGCATGAGCAATGTCAGGCCTTGTACAAACCATAAGATACATTAAAGAACCGACTGCAGAAGAATAAGGAATACTAGACATAGCTAGTTGCTCTTCCTTAGACACTGGACAAGATTTCTTACTTAGATGAAAATGGTTGGCAAGTGAACTGCTAACTGATTTAGCATGTTGCATGTTGAATCTACCAAGCACTCGTTCAACATACTTTTCCTGTGACAACCACAGCTTTCCAGCTCTCCTATCTCGGATAATGTCCATACCAAGAATCTGCTTTGCTGGACCTAAATCCTTCATATCAAAGGACTTAGACAATTGTTCTTTCAACCTGCAAACCATACTAGCATCTTGTCCTACAATCAACATATCATCAACATATAATAATAGGATAATGAAGTTACCATTAGGGAATTGTTTAATATACACACAAGAATCTGCTGCTGTTCTTTTATAGCTATGACTCATCATAAAAGAATCAAACTTCTTGTACCACTGTCGCGGAGCTTGTTTCAAGCCATACAAGCTTTTCTTCAATTTGCAAACTAAGTGCTCTTTCCCTTTCACTTCAAAACCCTCAGGCTGATTCATATAAATGTCCTCCTGTAAATCACCATGCAAAAATGCAGTTTTAACATCAAGTTGCTCAAGTTCAAGATTCAAACTAGCTGTCAATCCCAGTACCACTCGAATAGAACTCATTTTTACAACTGGAGCAAAAATCTCATCAAAATCGATGCCTGGTTTCTGAGAAAAACCTTTTACTACCAATCGAGCTTTGTACCTCACTAGTTTGTCACCATCTTTTTTTCAACTTGAACACCCATTTATTCTTTAATGGCCTCTTTCCTGTTGGAAGTTTAACAAGATCATAAGTACCATTCTTTCGCAATGACTCCATCTCTTCTTTCATTGCTTTTAACCAGTGCTCTCTATCCGGAGTAGCCTGCACATCTTGAAAGCTTTCTGGCTCCCCTTCACTGGTAACTAAAATAAAATCTGAACTTGAATACCTGGTAGATGGCCTGCGCTCTCTAGTAGATCTCCTGGGCTGAGACTCTACATCACTTGATGTCGAAGGTAGCTCCCCCTGCTCAACACTCTCAGGTAGAGAGGATTGCTCCCCCTGCTCAAAACTAATAGCATCTGGCTCATCACCAACTGTAGCTGGCTCATCCATATCCCTAAGTTCTGTTTCTGGCTCATTTTCACCATCTGTGGCTCTTTCCTGTGAAATCCCTGTCGGTGTTGAAACATCACACTCAACAGTAACTCGTGTAGTCTTCTCATTTTTCTCAAGGTCTGCTATGGTTTCTTTTTCATGAAAGACCACATCTCTGCTTCTGACTGTCTTTCTCTTTACTGGATCCCATACCCTGTAGCCAAATTCCTCATCACCATATCCTACAAACACACACTGTGTAGCTTTACTGTCAAGCTTTGATCTCTGCTCTTTCGGCACATGCATGAATGCTTTACACCCAAAAATTTTTAAGTGAGAGTATGAAGCATCTTTTCCTGTCCACACTCTTTCTGGAATGTCAAAGCCCAAAGGAACTGATGGTGACCTGTTAAGTAAATAACAAGCTGTGTTGACTGCTTCACCCCAGAATGGCTTTGGTAATTTTGCCATCCTCAACATACATCTGACTTTTTCCACAATGGTGCGATTCATTCTTTCAGCTATACCATTATGCTGCGGTGTTCCAGGTTCTGTCCTCTCATGCCTGATCCCATGCTTTGAGCAATACTCTTCAAAGCTTTTAGATGTGTATTCCCCACCATTATCAGTTCGAATACACTTTAAGGGTAACCCTGTCATCCTTTCAACCATGGCATGAAATTTTTGAAAATACTGCAGTACCTGACTTTTATATTTCAACATATACACCCAAGTCTTACGTGAAGCATCATCAATAAAAGTAACAAAATATCTGCTACCACCTAATGACTCAACCTCAATGGGACCACATACATCAGAATAAATTAATTCCAATCTATTTTCTTTTCTCTGAGAACTTTTACGAAAAAAAACTCTATGATGCTTACCAAACAAACAATAATCACATGAATCGAGAGACATACCTTTGGTCAAGGGAATGAGAGAGTGCCTTGCCAAAACCTGTAACCCTTTTTCACTCATGTGTGCCAGCCTCCTGTGCCACAAGTTTGCTGAAGCATCATTTTCAACGGTATTTACCTGGTTACCGTTCAATTGCATCCATGTCTTATACATTGTGCAGCATAGTTTTCCCCTTGCAACTACCATAGATCCTTTGAGAAGCTTCCACTGTCCATTCTTTTGTCGGCTTTCATATCCCTCCTTATCAAGGACATTAATAGCAAGCAAGTTCATTCTCATATCTGGAATGTGTCTGACATCCCTTAAAGTCAACATGCAGCCTGTACTAGTTTGTACACCAATATCACCAATCCCAACAATCTGCGACACACTCTTGTTTCCCATCTTGGTACAACCAAAGTCTCCTACTTTGTAAGTTGTAAACAACTCTCTCTTAGGAACACAATGATATGCCGCTCCTGTGTCAACTATCCACTCAATGCCGGGATCACTAACATGATTACAATCACCATGTGTACAAATCAAAGTAACTGAATCACTATCTGAATTCACTGCTACAACATTGCCATCATCTGAACTCTTGCCTTTCTCATCTTTTCGCTCTTGCTTCAAGATTCTACAATTTCGTTTTATATGACCAGCCTTACCACAATGGAAACACTTCACTTTACCTCTAAACTTAGATTTATGTTTAGACTTACAAGTTGCAATCTTTTTAACAAGCATAACTTTATTCATACCTGTTTTTCTCTCATACAATGCTGCCAATTTTTCCCAAACAATGTGAGCATCCGATTCCTGCGCTACATGATGGAACACGCTGATATCAACCCATTTTCTGATTGTAGCCAGCGTCTTTCTACCTAGCTTCTTCCAGCTTTCATCTTTCATATCTGCTGGTTTAGCCGAATCACCCAATACTGGCTCATACAAATCTTTGCAGTATAGATGATCCTCCATCATAGGCTTCCAAATTGAATAATTTGATGCTGTCAATTTTATCATGGAACCTGTATCACCTTCCATGATCTCAAACAGAATTTACTTCTATCCTGGGTTGCTTCTGTATCGATGTCTCAAAATAACCCTCGCTCTGATACCACTTGTTGCGCCTGAAGCAATAATCACAACAATACAGAAGCAATAGACAACAATCAATAATCAAATGCGCAGAAAAATAAAGCACACCAAGATTTACGTGGAAAACCCTCCAGTGTAGAGGGAAAAAAAACCACGGGCCGCCAGAAAAATCTTCACTATCAAATAATAGTTATACAAAGTTCTTCTCTAGCTAAAACTAGAGCTAATCAACAACTAGAGAAACAATTGGAGAAATCTCACCAAATAAGTGACTCAACAAATACACCCTGGATTTGTTCCTAGAGAGCTTCAAACCCGATCTTCACCGTTCAGAATGTCAAACTCTGAATCATAAACCTCCTGACAAGGTTCCAACTCAATCGGACCACGGATCGACTTCCGTTCAACCAACTCTCCCTTCTCCTTTTTCTCTCTCTGCTTTTCCTGGCTTTTCTTCTTTCTCTGCTTGGTTTTCGACACACACATAAAACAACCCCACCTCTTTTTTTTATTAAGTAGCTAGGGCTCTGTGTAAAATAAAAGATCAAGGCCCATGGCCTTTACTTGGTCCAAAACCACTTACATGGGACTGGACCCCATTTTCCTAACAATTAGAAACGCCAACAAACTCACTGCCAGGACAGTCGAGTAATTCCAAATATTTTTCTCCGTGCCCTAAATGCGTCTTTCTTTCAGACATAGCAAATTATTCTATCTTCTAGAGCAATTTATACGAAGTATAGATTTTACTTTTGCAATATCTAATTCCTAGAGCTCAGCAATTGTAGTTTTCTTCTGATAATAAAAGCTAGAAGTAAATTGTTTTAAAATGTACAATATCATATCATAGCTTTAAAAAGATCAATAAACAATGTTGATAGAATGCAACTCCCCCGATTGGCCTGACGGCAGTATCAGCAGATTACACCTATAAAGATGGAGTGGTTGATTGTAAGTTGATTACACGTATCCACAAAAAGGTAGCTTTATTGGAGCAAGCACTCTGTGATCCCTTGTAGTTGGCAATGGAGTTTCAGAAACAGCGGCTGAAGTGGCTAAATGGCAAGATTTTTTGAGTTTTTTCACAGTCTTTGAGATGATTACAGATGGAGGAATACAGAAAGGAATGATAATTGTTGCTGCAGACACCTAACTTTGATTGGACTAAACAAGAATTAGGTAATGGTGGCACATTTTTCTTAAATTAAAGTGCTACAATAATAAATTTGTCTGTTCTTCTAGTGCCTGCTCCATTACCATTAGTGGACTGGTGGTGCTATTCCATTTTTTGCTCATGTTACAGTATAAATACCCCTTTAGAAGAGGGGGATGCTGCATTAACTATCAGTGTCAGCAGAAGGATCTGGGATTTTGAGATAAGAGAAATGGCAGCTGCATTGAAATTCATCTGTGTTATGGGATTGATTGTGCTTGTCAGCATTGCGGGGCTTGAAAAGGTTGATGCAAAAGGGGAATGTGGAAAATCATCTCCTGATAATGAGGCAATGAAACTTGTCCCATGTGCTGAAGCAGCACAAGACGAAAACGCTGCTGTCTCTCCCAGTTGCTGCGCCCAGGTGAGGAATATAGGCCAAAGTCCAAGCTGTCTCTGTGCCGTTATGCTCTCTAACACTGCTAAATCATCCGGAATTAAGCCTGAAATTGCTATAACAATCCCTAAACGTTGCAACATAGCCAACCGTCCAGTCGGTTACAAGTGTGGAGGTGAGTCATGATTTCAGTGCTCCATCTTTGTTCCTGTTTTTCTAAATTTAAAAAAAAAAAAAAAAATTCACCTCTTAACATATATTATAACTGCTTGATTTGCAGCTTATACACTTCCCTGAAGGGAAAATCTGGGGACTCATTACTCATGCTACTATAAAAGTGCTGGAGCTCACTTGAATTATAGTAGAGACTATGTAGCTTAAGCTTGCCTCTGTACTAATAAAAGCTTGCAGCTTGTTGATATCTATCTTGAATAAGATAATCATGCATGTTTCTGATTTGTATTAGTTTTTGATTGCATCACCCTTTGAATTTCAGTTCATAAAACCAATAGAGAAGCAACAAAACTTATTCCAAAGGCATGATTCATTTGAAAACGGTTAACAAAGTCAAAAATTTTTTTTCAAAAATCATGAAACAACCATTGATAATGCAACATCAAAATCCTAATCAACTTTGATAGACACGTGGTTGCAGAATATTTGTCCTAACCCTTTAAGTGTTCTTTAACGACCATTCTGAAGCCTTTGTCCCCCCAACTGATGGATAGAGACTGCTTTGGTCTATGGGTCGCAATTTTGGATAGGGAATAACTTGGACTAAAAATCTTAGGCTCTGATAAAAGAAAAGAAAGGACAGTTTGGAGACAACCTGTGGTAGCTGGGCCACACTCAATTGAAGGTTGTTTTGTCTGTTTATGGCGCGTGGCAAGCTTAGAGGCAATCTGAGTCATGGGTTGGGAAGGTGGTGCTTTCAGTATCTCATAGACAAAGCGCAATTGACATGTACTGTCAGATTCATTTTTTTGACTTGCGTAAAGCAACCAAAGGGCTGAAGACAATAGTCATTCAAAACTCCCTAGTGAAAACTTGGGTTTATTTTATGTTCTTTGGATTGTAAATGAAGGGATAAAAGAAGCTAATACAATCAGGATAAAATTTTCTTTAATCCTTCCTTTTCTGGAAGTTCCATCTGAGAGATAAGGATAACAAGATGGAGATTATCCAGCAAAGTGATAAAATTCAATAAGAGGGAAAAAAGCCATGGAGGAAGTTTATCCTTTATATTCTAAGGGATTTTTTTTTTTATTTGCCATTTCAAAATAGGCTAAACAGTAAACATTCCTGTTTTCTAGTAAACAAGACAATTGAAAATGCAAACCAAAATCTCATATTGATTAAATTCTATTCTCTTGTTTAAAGCAAAATGCATGCGGACAAGAAAGCAGAGTTCAGCCATGGATACTAGATAGTCAAGCAGTAGTAGTCATTCATCACATAATATATCAAGTCACTTAAGTAGTTATTCTTTACAGAAGAAAAAGAGCAGGTCTCATCATCCTTCACAGTGAAGAAGGGAGGCCGAATAACTATATTTGCTAGGCTGGAGAAAGTAAAAAACGTCCAGTTGTCTGCAACGTCTGACTACTGTAATCCACCCCCCAAATATAACCAGAGAGATTAATTTGCTATCTATATCTTCATATATACCTGCTAAAGATAAAGTCAACACATAAATGCAACCTTATCAGAATGGCAATGGAAAAAAGGAAATGGGAGTCATATATAAGCAACTCACAAGCCATTTATACTTGTTTTTCTTTTATTTTATTTTCTATTTTTTGTCTGAGTTTCTTGGCTTCTTATAATGACAGGAAAAAGGTGGTAGTAGGATGAGATATTAATTGATTGATCAAACTAAGGTAAAATGAAAAGAGAAGGCAGAATGAGCTGAAGTCCACTCCACTCATTGCATTGGTCTGCTCATAGTTTTCATGGTGGAACTATATAGTTCAATCATGTAAAAAAAGAGATTTTCAATTTAAATTGCTTTTCTTTTACACGTTTTTCCTAGAATTGTTTCTAGCAGTTAAAGTGAACCGCCAAAATACTGCAAACTGGAACGGGGTGACTAAATACCATTAAACATCAATTTGCTCTAGTAGTAATGGTGATTAATCCAAGCCAATTCTAACAATCTCAGATACTGGTCCTTGAAGAAAACTCATGGAGATTTTGTTCAGGTTTTAAAGGTCATGGCTATTAAGAGATCATTACCAAAGAAGAACAGATATAATGCAGAAACAAGAAGAAGATCTATTTATAATTCCAGTGAAAATCCGACTAAAGGTACCTTGATAAGTATGTTGTTGGGCAAGCAAACTCTTAGTATTAGTAATAGAAAGATCCTGCAGAAAGAAAATATAGACAGTCCCCATCTTAGTATTAGTAACAAAAATATCAACCTTACAGTTAAAAAGTTATGCACTACGCTCCCCATCAGTAGAGCCCATTAGACAGTCATACCTTTCCACCAGTTTCCAATTGATGCACTCCCTGAATCATCTTCTCCGCCGTCCTTCTTGTACTAGAAAATAATGAAAACATGTTAGCAGATTCCTAAATCAAAAGACTGATCAAACTAGAAACCTTAAAGTATTCCAAATGTGTATGCAAAAAGAATGCTCTGAATGTCCTTCGAGTCACTAGTCACTAGGTATTTCATGCCTATAGGACATCTTGATATACTAACCATAGAGTTTAATCCAGAGCCCTGGCTACTCTGGGGATGAACGTATACATCTTGGCCACCATAGTAGATCGATGAACTTAAATGACAGGGTTGTACTCTTTGCTCCTGGTAAATGGAACTCAAATCTTTATTTGCTATGCTCTGATTTTCACCTTCATATCCTTTAGAAGAATTACCTGACAAGACTGGGTCCATTTAGAGAGTTTTCGGATACAAAATTGAGAACTCAAGAACCACCAAGGAATTTGTAAAACAAGCTAAGAATGCTAAGATAAATAAGTAAACGTCATTGAATGATAAAACTTGAGGCCTTTAGCCATGAGAACATTTAACTTAAATATGAAAACCTTACTTCAGGACTGAATTAAAAGATCGGTCTTGCTTGGGTCTAAAGTACAACACAACAACCAATTATGATTTTAACCAAATGGTGTTAAATCAATTACCATAGAGTCGAAAAGGCTTTTGCCAGAAAAGGGATTTCAACAAAAAGGAAAAGAAAATAGACTCAAAATATTGTCTTATTTATACAAAACGTAAATATAAGTATGATTTGATATGAAATCCTGTAAAAGCTATAACTGATGCACAAACCATAGGCCCCAGGTTTTGTGTTCCAGGGCTCATTCGGAGAATCCTGCCTTTTGGCCATCACATCAGCACGCAGAGACTCCCTTCCTAACACCTAAAACAACACCAGCCTGAAGAAGTTAAAACCTGCTAAACAAAACTAGAAAACTAACCAAACTTCTAAAAATATTGGGACAAAAGAGAAGCACAAAGAGACAATTGGCCTTAAAAGAGAACTTGCAATCCATGCAGTTATTTACATATGAGAGAACAGGGCAAAAACATGTAAAATACATTTCAAAAAGAAGAAACCAGTCGCAAAAACCAATAGAAAGAAATAATGTCAAGTTTTAAGCTTTGCAAACATCAATTGCATTTATAGAAGCTCTCATTGGCAGCCTTATTTTCACCTACAAATCACTCCATTATTGCCTAACACAATGTCTATTTTGCTATTTGCAAAAAACTTCAAATTCATTTCTCTCAGCAGTACTCCTTAATCAATCTCGCAAAGCTCAACAAAGAAAACTTCCCATTAAAAAACAAACAACTTTAAAACAATAGTCTTTTATATAGTCTCAAATTACCCAATTGAAAAAAAAAGTTCAAACTTCGAAACTCCATGGGACATAAACGAAAAAAATCCAATAACAAAAACATTGAATACCAAAGAAATGAAAGAGAATACAAACCCCCAAAAAATATAATAGAACATGATAATAATACCTTAGATGGAGGAGCAAATATAGACCCGAAAATCCCTGTGGAAGATGAAGGTGACTCTTTGGAACCAAAGAGCTCAGAAGTAAAGGAAGAAGAGGACGACGACGACGACCCCACCCCTTTCCCTCCTTCCATTTTCTCAAGTCTTAACAAATTAGACTGCTCTTTTCTCTCTTATCAATCTTATAAGTTATAGCAGGTGTTAATCTTTGTTTAGTCTCCAACAAAGTGAGAGATAATATATAATATTTGAAAGAAGCACCGTCAACAGAAAGGAAAGAAAAAAAAAACGGAAACAGAAAGAAGAGAAGTAGAGAGGAAAACAAAACAGTACGCAACAGAAAGGAGAAAAAAAAATACCGAAAAGAAAGACACGTAAAGATTGCGCTTTGTTTGACGTGGTTTTTTTAAGAGAAATCAGAACCGTCCCTTTCTTGCCAATTTATACTTTGAATAAACAACGTTGAATTTAGAAAAGAAAATCATCGAAATAACTCTCTTTCGGTTTTACTTTTACTGTTTTAATGAACTGAGTGAGTGTCGTCGCTGACGAACTCTGTCACCTCAGATCTTATGTTTCGTTTTCTGTTTTCTCGTCCTTTTACTTTGTTGACAGTCAGACAGATTTATGCCACGTGCAGAAACAATGTATGGGGTGGGCCTGGATCCAAGTCCCAATCTTTTATTACCTCGAACATCCGCCCTTTTTCTTTAAATAAATCGAATATAAAGAAATGAATATATATAATTTATTTAATTTTAAAGATATTTAAATTTCATTTTTATTTAAAAAAGAATTATTCTTTTAAATTTTATTTATTTAAATAATAAAATTTTTTTATCCAATTAAAATTAAATTTAATTATATTAAACGAATTTACTCGTAAATATCAAATAAACATATTCGTAAACATAAATTTTAAAAAATAATGTATAAGAATCGTTATTTCGTGACAACGTGGTCCACTGTCACCGTTATTAAAAAAGAAATCGGAGGATGCCATTCATAGTAGTAACTGTGTGTCGCAGTCACAAAAAATGTCTAACTATAAATTATCGATTCGTTATTGCCGTAATTTTACTTTTCGTTAAAAAAGATCTTCAGGTTTTATCTAAGAAAAGCTTCAAAACAAGAAACACAATTTCAATCAAACTAAAAAACTAAGTCAAAATCAAAAACAAACAAGTAAAGAGGTAAAGTTTTAGGTTTGAAAAAGGAGAAAGGTGCATCACTTGGAAAAAAAAAAGCAAGAGAAAGAAAAATGAGAGGTAGTTAGGAGCTCGGCAACGAATGAAGTAGCAGCGATCAATGGTTGGAACTCGAAGTAGCATTTTGGGTTAGAAAGGAAAAAGAGGCACCCCTCGTGAAAAAAAAAAATTGGCTAACTTAGTTGGTTTTTGGGTTTATTGAATTAATGGTCTTAGCTTTAATATTAAAACCGTAATTGAATATAATTTTTATATCTTTTAATTTTTTATTTGTACATATGTCAATAATATTTAAAAAATATATATAAGACATGAGATAAAAATATTTATGAAAACAAATAAATTGTGAATGAATGCGTTATTACTGAATTTTTTATTATAAAATATTTATAAATGAAATGATACATTATTAATAAATAAAATAAATGTGAAGAAGTTGTTTGGAGGATGAGAAGCCAACAAAAAATTGTGAATATTAATTTTTTCGTATAACTAAAAAAATAGTCATAAAATTATTTTAATAATTATTTAAAAGAATTTTTATAATTATAATTATAATTAATTATATTTTTATAATAAATGATATAAAATAAAAAAAATTCACAATCATAATAAATGTAATGATCGCAATAACAACCGTTATTTTTATAATCGAAATAAACGTAATGTGATAAAAAATATGATTATTATTATAATTTAAATTTTTGTTAATAAATATATATAAATAAATATATTCATGAATAATAAATAAATTATAATTAAATAAATATAAATGAACATAAATAAATATAAACAAATTTTAAAATAAAATTAAGATAAATAATAAAAATATAACAATAATAATAATTATTATTATTATTATTATAAAATAATAATAATTCAATAATAAACAAATAAATTTTAAATAAATTTATTCATAAACTATATACTATTCATTTATTAAATTTAATAAACGAACACCAACAAATATAATCACAATCAATTTATAGAAAGCTTTCTCTATTTACATCCCTTCTCTGTACTAAATCAGAAGAACCTTCTCTCCCTTTCTTTTTTTGGGCCAAGCCTCTTTGTTGAATTCAATTTTGACATTTCCTGCTTTTTCTTTCACTTCTTTTCTACTTTGGCCACTTTCCTGAACCAGGCGCAGGGCAAAAGATGGCAGTTAGTAGACCTGACTTGACCAGTGACCAGTGACCACCCCCTTGGATCTTATCTTTTTATCCTGACGCACCAGCCCCTCCGGTGTGGTGGGTCTTCTTCATTCACTCAGTTTCCACGACTGCCACTGCTCATTTGGAGCTAATGGACAGGACAAACTACAGCTACCCTTCATCCTGTTTTACTAATAATTTTAATGAATTGTACCCTGGAGAAAATTATGTGGTCTGAATATCTGTGGAGAATTTGAAGCAGTTAGTTGTCCAAATCCGGGGGCCTCCACTTATGATTTGATGGGAACCCATGAGAGAAGAAGGGGAGAAAAAGGTGATGTGATTCAATGTTTTCGATAAGCGAAGTTTACAATTTGATATTGATTAGTAGCCTTATTCCTTTGGAGATCAATTAACAATGATACAATTGGAGAAAATATTTTCTACTAAAGATGTTTAATGATGAAGAGAAGGGTCCACATGGCAAGTGAGGACAGGCTTGGAGAAAAAGAGAATAGGAATCCATGTGGAAGGGGGTCAAGTGACACAGTCGCTCGCCGACGTGGGTCGCCGCATGGCCTAAATGTGTCCAATTTTGGCCACATGGCGTGTCGTCGTCCTAGAATCTGTCAGGTTCTCAAGGTTCCTATCGCATTTGCTTCTTACCCCTTTTGTTGATTTATCCATTGGCAGATTAGATTTGCTAGTGAAAGAAAATATGAACATCTTTAATTTCTTTACCAATACGGATTAATTTAATTGATTAAAATTATTTTTTTGATAAATAAAATTTTAAATTTAAATTTTATTAATAATTATTTATTAAAATCATCTCAAATATATATTTTATAATTATTTATTTTAAATTTTTAAATATAATATATTTTATTTTAATCTAAAAAATTAAATAATTTACCTACTCCAAATTTACATCACCAAATCTTTACTCTTTTTTTTTTTCTCTTTTTATTTACCATAACTTTGTATCTTTACCTTCGTGTTATTTCCTATCGAAATAGGATAGGATCAAATGGGATGACCAATTTGAGTAATCATTGTCAGTTTGACTTCCAAATAATTGATTGATTGTTGATATAGAATATCTTTTTCATTGGTGAATTGCATTAACTCATCCTTTTATTTTTTTAACCCTATTGCTGTGCATGCCAAAACTTGAAAAGTAGAGATAATAATACTACTAAAATAAAAATATTTAATCAGCAGTCATCTTGTGATTTATTATAATCATAATAAAATACTTTCAATAATTAAAATTTAATTTTTATTAAATTTCTTGTTTCAATAATTAAAATTAAATTTATTTTCAAGTGTATGAAAAAAAAAAAAAAACAAAATATTTTACTTACAATGAAATTTTGAGATAAGGGAAGCAGCAATGACTCGAGGATAACCATCACATTAAATGCAAAGATAGAATAAGCAAATCAATGCACAAATGGAGAAAGCAATCTTTGACAGACTCAATCCTATTTAGGCAATTAAAAATTCTTGTTGACAATGATAAAGTTTTGAGATTTTGTTTACCAATAATGTTACTGTTTCCAAATACAAAAGTATTCGTCATCCCAAAAAAAAAAAAAAAAAAAGCTTGCAAAAACGGGTAAAAAGAATTCATGATTAAGAGGAAAATCTGAAATCTTTGGACTTAACGATTAAACTCAATATCAGAATAAAATTGTTGAAATTGTTATGGATGAAATTGCAACACCAAGTCAAACTGTGGTATTGGATACAAGAGCAGCGCAATCACAAAACGGCAAGCTAAATCAAAAGCTTAGTCGGCGGATAAGAACCAAAAAAAAAAAGAAAAAGAGGGCAGAAGAAAAATGGAAAGTAAACACGTTTGGAGCATGACAGTGATGTCTCTATTCGGCCAAGGCCCGACGAGGATTAAACGAGACTCGCACGTGCCTCTACTGCTCTTTGCTTTGCCCTGCACTCCAATTCCTGGATTTTGTTTTGCTGACACAAAACAAAAGAGGGGTGTTTTAGGCCCAACTTTCTCCATTTGGGTGGAGAAGACAGAAAAGGCTGACAAACGACTGAGGCGCAGGTGGAATTGATGACAGCAGGCCCAGGTATGTCATCCTTCAATCCACGATTTCCTGCTGGATGGTATCAAACTGAAATCCAAAACTTCGAGCCACGGGAAGACTCATGCTTCTTTAAAAAAAAAAAATTCATTAATTAAGACTTTAAATCCTTCTAACTCCTTCATTCAATTCTACTAATTAATTCATAATTAAATTGAATTTTCTTGTTTTTGAGGTAATAACTTGAGTTATCTAATTAAACCTTAGATAGATAACAATTTTGATTAGTTGTGATTACCCATGTTTGAGTTATTTGACATTTGATCAAATTAAATTTCACAAGTTTTTTATACAAATCTCTTTTTGCCCAGATTATTAAAAAAAGAAGTTAACCAAAAAAAAAGTTTTACTGGTTTATGACTAAGTAAATTTAAACTAGTAATCAAGATGAATAGTTATCTATTCTATGTAACAAATTGTGTGTTCATGTGAAAAATTAAGAAGGAAGTTGTATTTTTTTAACAAAGATGACACAATCTTGAGGATAAAGAAAAATGTAATAGGTATGAAGATTTGGATTTAAAATTTATTAAGTGCTATATTTTAAAAGTAATTATATGATCAGCTGAATTAAATTTTGGATTTAAGAAACCCATACCTTTAATTATGCCTAAAAAGCTCTTCAATCACCGCAAAATAGTTTCCTTTTAACTTTCAAAATGCCGAAGTCTGAAAAGGAATCTTAAATTTCTTTTAACATAGCAATACACTTTATTCATTGAGAAAGTTTGAAAAATAGAATGTGAACATTGTTACCAGTAGCTAATAAATCCAAGAAGAATAAAAATAAAATAAAATAAAATAAAAAATACCTCCAGGAAGAAGAAAGTTAGTCACTAAATTTATCTAGAATTACAATTTCTTTTGGTTTGTTATTTTTATAAGAGACAATTTCATTGACCTAGTCAATGACCTATGCCAATTGTTTTGTTCTTTAGATAGGAACTTTGATAGCAATGGGAGAAAATAATTAGACAGATGCTCCCTCTGTGACTTATTGATCACCATTCGTAACCTCCCAATCAATGCTCTGGAATAGGGCTTTTGTTTATCTCAGAAAGACTTACCAAGTCAATGATTTATAGTTTGTTCTAATTATCGAGTGGTTGCCAGACACCAAAACTTTGCTGTTACATGATTGGATTTGCAACAGTCTTTGGGGGCCAAACTACGCGTATTGCTTTTAATTTGGCAGTTTTCAGATTGATAATCTTTATCTGCTTGAAATTGATTTATGGTTTTCCTGGATTGTTTAAGTGTTTTAGATGGAATCTTTGCCCGGTAAATTTTAGTAACTCTGTAGCTCAAAGGATCTTGAAGTACAAACAGTGTAAATAGCGTAGTCTAACTGAAGTTCTAGAAGAACATATTGATCAATGTTGTAAGCTGATAGCACAAATCAGAAAGAAGGCTCTTAAGCTTCAAAAGATTCAGGACAAGAATTTGAACCTGATACAACCACAAAAGGTGAAAACATAGAATAAAAATTGGCCAAAATCCTAATGTAGTTTCCAAGGCAAGCACTTGAGCTGAGAGCAGGGTTGAGTCCAAGTACTGGAGCATTCACCTCCAGTTCCATCGCAACATTTGCAGACAACTCCAAGAGTAGCAAAAATCTTCGAGTATCCTACAAATTATATAAAGAACAAACCCATAAGTCGACTAAAAATGAAACAATCAGCAATCACTAAAAAAGCTGAATAAATTAACAAAAAGGTTCTTACTTTGTTGATCAGGCAGGATGGAAAGTGTTCTTGCCGACGAAGCAAGGGGCAACTGGGATGCAGAAACGGAGATTACAAGCAACATCAGAAGCAGAAAACCATGGAATTTATCCATTTTCCCCGGTCGCTGGAATTTGCAAGCAATCAGAAGGGCTGAATATAAGCAAAAGAAAAAGCAATGATGGGTTTAATTTTTTAATAGAAGCAGTCACATCAGGTATTTGTTAATCTTGAAAGGTGGCTTTATTTTTCTGTTTGAACTAAATGCTCGGATATAAAGGCGTGGAGGCCTTCTAGAGAAGAAAATTAAAGAGCGTGCCACACGTTTCC
The DNA here is from genome assembly GCF_047325235.1 of Durio zibethinus. NCBI lineage: Eukaryota > Viridiplantae > Streptophyta > Magnoliopsida > Malvales > Malvaceae > Durio > Durio zibethinus. The sequence goes on along the minus strand of NC_143162.1, from coordinate 7,960,527 downwards.
AACTTGTGTACGTTTCCAAGAGAGAGAGAGAGAAAAAAAAAAAAAAAAGGGACGTGGGGAACTGTCATAACCGCACAAGGAAACGATAACTTGGTCGAAACTTCCTACCTTAAGTCAATGGGCAATTGCGGGTACCACGACCCTACTACTTGCACGATTAGACAAGACAAAAATTTGCATATATGAGATGTTTCTGGGTCTTGGCTCCTGATTCCTTGTCAATTGCTCTTGGCTGAATTTTGCAGCAGATGCTCACCCACGTTCCACAAATTCACATCATATAGAATTATAGATGAGTGATCTGGGGCGTCTCTTGAGATTTATGGCTAAACTTTAACTTTTGGTATACGCTAATAAAAACTTGTTCAAGCGATAATAAATGAAATGTTTCCTTATTTTTGTTTATTAATAGAATACAGTTTCGAGGATTTATGGAATTCTTTTTAGATATTTAAATTTATCAAAAGTTAAATCTAATTACTATAACTAAGACTAATATTTTATTAATAGATTACAATACGGTTGACATATTTTAAAATATTTATATTATATTATTTTCTACTTAATTAATCACTTGAAAGTTGAACCACATCGTGTAAACCACTTTAAAAGAAGGGGGGGAAAAATGAAATGATGAAGGGGAAGACCTGATTTTAAGTTTATGATGATTAATGAACGAGTTTATCAGTTCAATCTGAATGAACATAAGTACCTTATATCAAAAGGATGAAAACAGTGTTGGGGGAGAAAAGACCAGGGATGCTTCTGATTGGTTTGGTGGTTTAACTTTTAAGCCACGCAGTTACACCAACTGATAATTGATTGGATGGGAACTTGACTAAGAATTGATTGGATGGGACCTTGACTACAAGGAATTCTACTAGATGCTTGTTTTTATTCATTTCTAAATAAATGATGATCCGTTGCTTAATCAAATGTTATCTATTAAAAAAATAATGGCTTTGCAGGCATAGGACCAAGTGAAACTTAAGACGAACGTGAGTAGCAGGATTCGAACCTGCGCGGGGAGAGCCCGCATGATTTATAGTCATGCTCAATGATACCGAGCTGGCAATACGCTCCAATTATAGTAAAAATTAGCTGGTTTTAAACTAAGAAATAAAATGTTAAAATTATATCAACACTGTAGATTTGATTACCAATACTTTAAAATGATTAAGAAAACTTAAGACATTTATAGAGATAGTAAAGAATATACATTGCATTTCTTGTTTTTCACATTCTCCACAATTTTATAATGAAGGGAATAAAGTTTTCAATAATACACCAAGGTTCTCAATTCTCTACTTTCTTAACATTAGTCAAATGTTCATATCACTATTAGCTCTATAATCTGATAGGCAAGATTGTGATTGATTTGACATGACCAAATGAAATAGTGTATGACCAAATAGATTCAAAATATGTCAGCACTACGAGCACAAACTATTAACATGCTTAAAAAGTCTGGTCGCATAGCTGGATAACTAATATTATATGTTTTAAGTACAACCTTTAGATCCTTCTACATCACCATATTATATAACAGATAAAAAAAAGGGGATCATACTCAGAGGGCGAGCGAAAAGGACCCCAAGTCTTTCAGATGCATCTAAATGTAATCTGAACCACCTCCAAAATGCTCCAGGTCGGGATGAGTACCACCCCCAGGTCTCCTTGGTGGATTTCTACAAGAGAAAATACTGTAATTAGGTATCATGTTATTGCTTAGATCGTAAGTGCGTAGAAATCATCGCAATGGATCCAAAACAGTAACTGCAAGTTTTAAAGTACCTGAAAAATCGATTAGGCTCAAAACCAGGAACACCAGGTGGACCATAGGGATCAAAACGTGCACCGGGAGGAACACCCCTGTTTCAAACAATCCATCCAGAATAAAATCTCTGGTACAAAGTAGCAGCAAACACAAACACACATAAACACAGAGAAAGAGAGACAGAGTGAGCTCACGGTTGTGCTCCAGGGAAACCATGCTCTCCACCAACTCCACCGAACCAACGAGGATCATTTGGTCCTGTTTCCACATTATAATATATAATTAAGCCACAAGAGGAATATGACATGCCAATTCACCACAAGTACAATGACAAATGTTACAAACCTAGAAGCATGCCGCCACCACCAAAATCACCCCTGAACGCCATTTAACAAAAAACACAACACTCAAGTCAGAAACTAAAACCAACCAGTTAACAAGTGGTGACCACTATAACACTGATTTGGAATGGAAGTACCTGGTAGGATACATTCCAGCACCAGGCCCAGGAAAGAGATCACTACCACCAATAGGATTAATTGAGGGAATAAATACCCTGTAAAGCAAGTTTATAATTTTGATGAGCATATGAGCTATTGGGAGGAAAGTAATGGAGATATGCGGACAATTAATTAGACCCACAGACAAGGAAAAGTTCATTGAACAACTGAAAAAAAATCAGTCTCATACTAATTTTTTTCCCCTTTTATAACATGCACATGTCCAATCTTATTTAAGGTTTTGTATGATTGGCAGCTAATATCAGAGCAATCACAGATTTGCTTTTCCAATGTAATATGCAAATAAATTGTTCTCTAAAGGCACTTACACCAAAATGACAAAAGCTACCAGTGAGCCTTGCCTAAATCGGGAAACATTATATGTATCTAGACATTGTCAAAAAACCTAAACCTCAAGTTGGTCAACAGATATCAAGTATTATCTAACTTTGGTTACCTATATGAACATGAAAGTTTAACCTCAGTAATGAAGTTTTGACAAATAAATTAAGACTATGAAGTACATGAATATGATTTGTTGCATCAATCACAATGTACCATAAGTTTCATGATTGTAAAGTTATCACGTAGAAAAAAGCAGTTTACAAAAAAGTAGAAAAATATAAAGAAAGACCAAAATAAAGCATGCAGATGCCATGAACAATTATGGACGAACTGGATTAAACCAAAATAAAAAAGGAGAATGCAAGAGATACCCTGAAGGATGGGGTTGAGGGCCTGTTGGTTCATTAATTCTAACACCAGCATCATTTACATCACGCCTTGATCCTTCACCTGTTTCTAAACTACAAAACACAATGTAAAATGTGAAAAAAAATTATTCATTCCTAGAGAATTTCAAAAGTTAGAAATACTGATAGCAGCTACTTGTAATCAATTCCTAGAGAATTTCAAACGTTAGAAATACTGATGGCAGCTACTTGTAATCGAAAACTAACGTGGCCAAGCCTAAATTAGCTTAATTACCTAGAAGGATTACTTGATGAACTCGATTTCAAAGATGAACCATATAACTTGGATATGACTTCTTTGTCCAAACTACTCACCAACTTCTCTAAATTCTTATACTGTGCAGAGTAATTTCCACTTCCATTGTCCCCAACATAGTTATCAATGCTGGAATAACCAAACAGACCCCACAACAAATTCAATTTAAACCAAAAAATTCAACAAATTCGAAAAAAATTCAACAAAATAGAGACCAATATATATATAAAAAAAAGGAAATGATAAATACTCAATTTCGAGATGAACAGGTTGAGAACTGCCATGAGCCAAAGCATCAACAAGCAATTGCCCATTCATTACCAGACATTTAATCAACACTTTATTGGTCCCTTTCTCGGGATTGATATAAACAAACGCGTAATGATCCTCAAACTCGTTCCACTTATCGATTCCCACCTCATCTAGAAAACGGCAACGTTTTCAAGGAAGTGAAAGAATAATATTAACAATCAAGAGACAAAGAGTAAAACGAGGAATACCAGTAGAGGGAGAGGAGAGAACGTTGTCGGCTAAAGCGTCAGGCCCAGTGGCGGTGAGGACAAAACCCGATGAAAGAAAAGAGGCGTGAACGGCAAAAGCGATCCTTTCGGCATCGTTCCTAAAGGAAGGTCTCGCCGCTCTAATAACTGCAATTACTGATCTCTCGTTCGACATCTTCGAGATTATTGATGTATTACAATCTACAGAAAGGCTTCGCAGTTTGGTGAGTCGGTGGCTCGGAGGTTGCGACTTTTCGAGTTTTAGAGACTCTGTGCTATCGTATGCTGCAAGTAGAATCTACAACAGTTCGATTGAAGCCCGAGATTAGACCAATGTTGTTTTAATTACATTGGCCCACGTTGGCATACCTTGTTATTGGACTTTGGGCTGCCTTGAAATGGTGAAGTGTGAAATTGGATCATCCTAGAATTTGGTCCGTTCCGGTTCTATTTTGGACAAAAATTACTGTTAATGTATAATATATTTTGGCTTGTCAGAATTCAAATCAAAATTGAAATATTTTAAAAGTTGTTATTTTTAGTTTAATTATTATTTTGTTTTTTCTCAAAAATAATTATTTTATTTGATGAAAACTAAAAAATTATTAAAAATAAATAAATAACACAATTCAATTTGGACAAATAATCCGAATTTTCAACTCAAATGAACCGATTCATTTAATGAACCAAAATACTACTAGTTCCAATGATTTTTTTTTAACCATACCAAACTTAACCATAATTTTGGGCCTTTGGCCCTTTTATGTTAAACTTCCTGCCTAGAATATCGCTGCAAAATTGATTCTCCATTTGGGATTTGGCAAACTTGGTAGTAAATTACAGAACTCAATATTAGATGGAACTAATTTTATTAACAATCAAAATAATGATCCAGGCCCCTGTCAGCAAGAAGCCAACTACCTCCAGCATCACTGAAAGATAAATTTTTATTCATATCATTTGCACTAATGTAAAGAACTAGCAATCCATTTTCTATTTATAATTTTCTTTACATTTTTTAGCAGAAAGTGACATTCACAATGCCATGTAATTGTATACATACAAATCACTTAGTGATTTCAGTAGTACTTTGACGAGTCTCTGATTTGTGTCTTCCAGTTGCTCTTATATAGCAAACAACTACCGCCAGGAAATTTGTGGCAAGACCTCCGAGGATCACACCACCCCCGGCGACAGATTTGTCCATGGAATGGTGATGCTTTTGAAGATGGATGGCCTGTCCTTCAACACTCACGTTTTCTCCATTGTTCAGTTCAGTGGCGGCTGCAGTGTGATCATCAGTAGGGTGAAAGTTATTTTCAGTATGGGGAGCATGGAATGGGCTAGAAGCTGGTGCACTGCCAAAGGTCTTGAATATTTTCGACTGGTGCTTTCCAATTCTCCTTATCGTGGGTGCTTCAGGGTTATATGGTTTTTCATTGTTGTATGGAGCAGATGCTGGAGGATGTTGGAGATCAGCTGAACTAGACCGGAGCTTGGTTTGAGCATTTTCACTAGCCACGGCCACCAAAGCATTTACCAAGACCAAGCAAAGAAGAAAACACAGAGCCATTTTTGAATCAAAATGGATGGTGGGCAATTAAAGATGCTTTTGTCCTCTGATTCTGAAGGGACTGGTTTCTGGCCTTGTGAGGGAGGGTTCGGTTATATATACAGAAGAACTGCTTGTAAACGCATCCCATAAGATGGGGTCTGATGGAAGTTTCCCGTTGCCGGATTCCGAGCATAATTTACTACAATTTCTTAATCTGTTTTAGTGGAGTTGTCTGTTGAGTGGGGGATATTGAGGTAGATACACGTGCATGCATTAGGATATTAGAAATACAACTAAGACTTCAATCAAGGGAACAATATGTTTATTTGTAGAGTTTGTTAACCAGTATGATTGAATTAATCATATTGACAATTGGAGGGGGGTGTGATGAAGATTATCCAATACCTATGGATCCAATTTTTATATAGAAGGGAAAAGCTGCAAAAAGAGCCATACAAAGACAGCATTGGGGTATCAATAAGGAAATTAGTACTCATCAAACTTCCAAACCTGCCGCCCACAGTGGTGGAGAGAAAGGAGTTATGGGAAGAGACTTACAATTTGCGAGAAGCCTAGGTTAGTACACTGTCAAAGCCAAAGCAAGCATTGGCTTATAAAGTAAAGATCATTTTGAATACCGTCTCCATCTTGCCTTTTGGAACGTCATCATATTAAAAGTTTATTCACCCTTTTTCTAATTGAAAAACTAATTTAAGTCAAACTCTGCACTATTATATTTAGCTTATTAAGCTGAGGGTACTGTTCCTCTACAGGATAACTTGTCAAGTGTTGGATGAATGTTGCTACTTAAAAGTCTTGAACATGTCTAATGTTCTTCGAATGGAAGCACAACGACACGTTAAGCCTATTAAGGCATTGTCCTGAATATGTCTTTGATTACAGGAAGCGTTTTGTAATTCTCCATCTCGACGTAAAAATTTAGAGCAAAATGGTTAATCAAGTTATTCAAACTACATGATGTAAAGTTGAAGAATTACAGAAACATCTCCTTTCTGGAAACACTCGGATTTCGTGATCCGCTGCTTGAGATTTTCAACAGACAATCATAAATTTACTAGTGTCAACAAATATCATAAATCCACAAGATGATTACAACCACTTCAAAAACCACATGAAGTTTTGCCCAAACATGTCTATGCCAATCAACCAATTACACTTATTTACAGGTACAACAATAATAAGGTTGATTCAACGATACGGAAGTTGCTTAGAGGAATGTAGAGGAATAAACATACAATGTCGGTAGTGTTATAGCAGGGATTGGAATCATTTCAAAAAAAAAAAAAAAAGAATTTCACCTTGGAACTTGTAATCCAACTTTGCGGTAGGATGCTCCAAAAACTTGAGACGTTGCACCGGAGCACATAATGCTTTAGCTAGCAAGCTGCTGTTACATCATTAAATTAGCAGTACTAAGCAAGGGAATAAAATAATATAGATGCTGTTCGCATGGGAAACAACTGGGGTTTGAACCATTATGGAGAGAAAAGATCAGATCAGAGGTTTATTTGAATAAAGCAGGTCCTGTCAGTTTACTGTCTTCTGAATTATTATAACCCTGAGCTTGCATTAGGTTGCTTGCTAAACCATAATTAACCCAAAATTGTTTGCTGGAGATCCTGTGGAGGTTATTGCATGGTGATGGTCAATCCCAGTGAGGCAACAACCTGGTCATTTACACGTGCAAGAGATTTGATGTCGGCCTGACTATCATCCCCTGGAGCGGTCTTGATGCCAACCTGTATTTCACAAGATTATAATTTAGTGTTAAAAGTACAACACGGCGAAGAATGCAGATGAATTAAAACCAAACCAAAAGTTATCTTGAGCTTCTGTTTCTCGAATTTCAACTGGCTTCCCTCATTGGCTGTTACACAACACGAAGCTACGGGTCTTCTGACACCTTACGTTCGACCCACCTTATCTTGCTTCAAAGTAATAAAAACATGGGACATATTCAGCAGCAATGACACATTACAGGTCTGATCTCAGACTAGAGTTCTAACAAATTTTGGATCTGAATATGTTTTCCCTTCCTTGATTAGCAAGATATTTAGCTGATACACCATGTAGAAACTAGTGAAATCAATAATTATTTAAAAATTAAAATTTAGTTTGCATGCATCTTTACATCGTGGAGTTACCTATATTTTCACTAAATATGAAAAATTTTATCCTTTTCCAAACTGGAAGATTCACGGGATGTTAAAGAAAAGGGACAGTACTTGACGCAACAAGAAATGTAAAATTTTTCTCATTGATTTTGCAAAGGAAACACAGAGAATGGCTTAAGAAAATCGCACAAACCACCTTTGGAACAAAATTCATACAAACATACAGTTAAACCAATAGCTGTTGTCTCCCCTTTTCTGTTTTTGATATTTCAATCATATTTATCCCCGAGTTAATGAAACCTGAACCAATGAGAAGAGGAAGCCATGGGGGAGGCCTTAGACGTCCTGAAATTTCTTAGAACATAATCTACGTAGGTTGACACCTAAAAGATCCGTTTATCTCAGAAACAAAATGATTACAGGTTCCAATCCAAATCCAATTCATTTAGGGAACATAAATATAATTCCAAAAAAATATTTTAAATTAAATTCAATTAATTTAAAATAAGTTCAGTCAATTCAATTAATTTTTTTAATTAATCAAATAATAAATATATTTATATTTAATTTAATTTTTCATATTTTATATAAATATTATATTAAAAATTCTAACAATTTATAAAATAAAATGTTTTATTTTATTTACTTTATATTTAAATTTATATTTTTTAATTAATTTGATTTAAAAATCAAATTAATCAAAAATCAAAATTTTACTAAAATCGTTTTTTAACTTATGGAAGTTAATTCAATAATTAATTGATTAAGTGAATTAAATTGATTAAATCAATTAATTTCATCAAAATTGAATTATCAATGGCTTAATAGATAATCTTGTTTATGCTAAAAGACTCACAATTAATGATATAATCGATCGAATTTAAATTAATACAATATTAAATTCAAGTTTGAGTTCGATTTTAAATTTGAAATTCGAAATTCAACTCAAATTCAATCAATTTTTATTTTTTTAATTTAAATTCTATTCGATATAAAAATAAATTATTCAATTTTACTTGATTAATCTTAATTAATATATAAAAATAAATTTAAATTTTATATTCAATAAAAATTTTGATTATTTATATTTAAACTTCAATTCAAATTTAAAATATTTTATTAATTAAAATATATTAAAATATTTTATCGAATATAAAAATATTTAAATTTTACCTAATTAATAAATCAAATAATAATTATATCAAATTTAAATTTTATTAAAATTGAATCGAAAGTACTAATTTATCGTTTCATCATTATCCACAACCACAAGCTCCACCTTCTAGCAGGCTTCAGACAGCCTTTGCCGATTTCTTCCTGATTCTCTTCAAGCCCCTCGAGGCCAAAAAAACCAATCGTTTTACTCCTGTTCTTTCTCCAAATTCAATGTCCCCAATCCTGAAAATGCCACTTTCAATCTCGGCTCCATATCAAAATCCCTCCTTTCCCCAACCCCCCTTTTCCTTCACACAAGCTCTCGAGCATCTCCCTCCCCATCCCAACCGCACCCAACACCATAATTCGCATGGGAGTTGGCCCCAGAACTTACCCAGGTGGAGTCTCGAAATGGCAATGGAAACGCATGCAATTCAAGAAAGCCACTCAACTCCTCAAAGCCCGCCTTGCCGTGAACGTCACATCTATGAAATGCGCAAAAGGGCCGAACTCAAAGCCGCTGTCTCCGAACTTGAACGCCCTTGGGAGGTCGTTGAAAAAGTACCCAACTTGTTATCCGTTGCAGGTGATGAGGAAGTTAAAGTCTTGGCTGACAAGTTCCAGAAACCTGGCGGTTTCGATATTTAGAGTGACAAAGATGGGCCCCAGTTGTTTGAAACTGTTGATGAGTTGCCTTCTGCCAGGTTTTTTCCTAAGGGGGTTGCTCATAGTGTTAAACCGCATTTGAGAAGTAGAGAGAGTGATTAAAATACTTATCTTTTGATTGAAAATAAGAGAGAGGAGACTGAGATTGAAGATGGTAATTCAGAGAGAAATGTGAAAAGGAACGGTGTTAAATGGAGGAGGAAAGGAATTAGGAGAAGGTTGGATGCTGCTGGGGAGGTTAATTCTGATGGGAAGAGAACTTATTTGAAGTCTGGGGTTTATGATAATGGAAGTAACTTGAAGGCTGATATTTATCATAAAAGAAGTAATTTCAAGTCTGAAGTTTATGATATGAGCTTGCAGAGAGATGGGAGTTATGGGATTAATTGAAAAGAATGACTGATACTGGTAAGATTCTCAAGGCGAGAAGGAAAAAAAGGCCATGCTTCATTTGGTAATATTCTTCTTCTTCCCCAAAATGCCTCACTTCTTTATGGATGGAATGTTTTTAAAGGGGTTGTAATTTTTTGTGTTTGATGTATGAGACAATATTGAATGTACATTTGTATAAATTGTATATTAAAATTGAATGAATATAATTAGCTATTCATTGAAAATTCCTTAGTCTGTCTAGTTTTCTGTTGTATCCTGAAACTGATGGACTTGGCACTTGTTTGCAAGTTTGGTCTTTTAGCTCAAGCATTTAGAGTAGATAAGTTCAAGCTGCTAAAAATTTTGGTCAAGTGCTTAGTTAAAATTCAAATGGACCTAATTGTTTAATTATAAATATTTTCACCGGAAATTATTACCCGAATGCAATTTTCTTTGGGGCTTATTTGAGTATCAAATTTTGTGTCAATGTTGTCTACAGTAGATGAAGTAAAGGGACAAGAAACTACGAGCCAACATTCCAATGTTCAAGCTATCAATTTGATTGCAATTTGTTCTGATCTAACCTTGTTCCATCTGCAAATTGCTTTCATCTGTAGGTTATGAATTCAAGCTTACTCTAATTGCTAGACATAGTTGACTGGAATTGAGTCATACCAATTGTTCTTATAGCTACATTTTAATAATCTAGAGGTTCAAACATTGAGTAGGATTGTATGTGAAATCTCTTAAATTTCCAGCCGAAGTCTAACCTTTACTCTTCCAATAATTAATCATGGATAAACATAGCCTCTGATTTCAAAGGAAAAATTGAGGTCTCAAATTTAAACAGGACACGGATCTTTGGATATAACTGACATGGAGAGATGAGATGGAGCGGATGCAGAATTATTGCAAATCACGAAGTCCTCATATCATCGGCTGGTTGACACCAAAATTATTGCTAGCTTTACATAGTATTATGAAGAACTTTGCACTTTCTGGTTCTGCACTATGGTTGCATCTAGTACAAAATTTGTTGATTGATATCATAATGGTATTATGGGCTGGAAAGGTAGTTGAAATGAGCATGTGATAGATGTGGTGTTGATATGGGCTCTGAGATTTTCTATTGGCCATGTAAAGTGTGAAGATGGTTAATGACTTGATCTTGATCTATTGATGATGGAGGCTTTGTTTTTCTCCACCTTTGTCATTCCAAACAGCTAATTTTGTTTTTCTGCAGCTATTAAGGTTTGAGCCACAGAAATAGGCTGATCATATTGAAAGATCTGACATCATCTTTCATTTAGGTGTTGGTGATATATTGCCGCTGTAAATCCAGCAAGACACCATCCTAGGTAATTAAGATTACTATGATAGCTTGCTTACTTGGAGGGGTTCTGTTTCTTGAGGTTAACTGGATGTGGAGTGATTGCAACATGTTGTATGAGATAAAAGTAATAGAAAGAAAAGAAAACTAGAAATTTCAGAAGGATTCTCTTCTGTTGCCATGTTACTCTCCTACAATAAGACGTGACATTAGACAGCAGATAAATCGAACTGAAAATGTTTCTGCAATTTGTTGCACTTCATTTGCTGTCAAATGCAATATATTTTGATACTTTAATCGGATTAAGTTGTGTTGAATCATCCTAACATATCTTTAATCTTTCTCTTTCAGAAAAATACGTGCATGCAGATGCTAAATCTAAAGGGATAAGGTTTATTGATTGTTGAATTGGATCTAACAAATTGCTGTTAAAGAAGGTTTGATTCTAAAAGGAACAAGCTGTCGATTGTTAGGAGCATTCCTTTATTCCTCAATGTGAACTGTAGATAGAGCTAAAATTCAACTTGTTCTTATTAGAATAGATCTATTCTACCACCAGAGTGATTTCTTCTTCGTACTTGGGGTCACCTTCCAACTTTCAATCAATAAAACCATTGTCCTTTTCTTTCGGAGATGGTAGATTTTATTCCACTTGAAGAGGTATTGCCCCTATCTCTTATCTGTGTTTAAAATGACAGAGAATCACCTTCAACACTTTTCAACAGCTTCTCGTTGGTACCTTTTAACTCAAGCCAACCATTTTAGAAGCACTATCCGCCCCTCCATAATTTGTCCACACTTCATTTTTCAATAGTGTCAACCATCAGCTACACTTCTGGCACATATCACCCACCCTTTTACCCCAGAAGCACCAAGAGTTTAGTGGGCTTTTGAACTCGTCATCTTCATCCTATCAACACCCACTCAAGCCGATCCTCGTGACCTGTTCCGTTATCTATTGTAGCATATCTGCCATTATTAGTTTGTGCTTAGGTTTGTCAACAGATATCTTTGGGCCAAGCCAACAGTACATGAACTCAACAATTCCCTTCTTTAACTTTTATTTTTCAGTTCCACATCTTCTAGTGGTATTGGCTTCAGCTCGGAATTGTGGAATGACAAGGTTACAGTACAGGTGAAATGTCCTCCTTTTGTAACCAGTTTAATGTTGCCATGACTAATAGCTAATCCTTTCCCCCACTATAATTCATTTTCAACAATCCGGCAATGAAAGTTTGATGCATGTATCAATTTGCTTTGCTGTAGCCTATAGCTAATATAATAATTTATTTGATCACTATAATATTGCTCTAATTGAAAATGGGATGGTGGAATTAAGATCATGATTTGTCTCTTTCATTTTTGGCCGACAGTAATTATTTAGGATTAATTTATAACCACTAGTCAGGATCTCATTGAAAGCTTTCTGATTAATTCATGAAATATGTTTTAGCTTGGTCAAGATTTTGTTGAGGCCTTACCATATAGCTACTTAGCCGGTGCAATGAACTGTAATGGAAGGTTCAATGACCATTGGAGTGGTCGTTTGTAAATATCATGAAACCTTTGAACTTTCAGGTTTCAATTCCATTGGCTGTCGAGTCAACGTCGCTCCCGGATTCATACAATCTTGGCTGCCAAAGGCTAATGAATTCAGATTTTTTTTTTCTAACATGTTATCAGCAGTTTCTGTTCTGTCTGTTGTCTTGCCTTGCCTATTACTCTTACTAGTTATCCCTTTCAAGTTTATGAGGTGGTGGGTTTTTGTTTTTCATAATATGTGCGATGGGCTCGTTTAAGTGTAGTTATTTAAAAATCGAATTTTCTATGATTTTATAATAAAATTGGATCTGTTCATTTATTTTTAATTAATTTTAAATTGAGTAACAGTCTTTGTTCGTGAACCGCCTTTTATTAGTGATTACTGAGGCCCTAAATATCAAATCATATACATTACTTATAGACTTATTTGTGAACTAGTTTGCAAGACGTGCGAAATTTTTATCTTTAAAAATTCAATTCAATAAATAATTTTTTTGATAATATGATGATGATAATAATAAATATTAGCAGTTTAATTTTGATTTTGGTATTATATAAGTAAAATATGATAACATTTTATATGTTTTGATAACCTTTATTAAAAGTTTGATAACTTTTGATAGAATTTTGGTAATCATCAACATAATTTTGGTAACTTTCGATATTAGTTTAGTAACTTATAATATAATTTTCGTAATTATTGATATAAATTTTATAATTTTTTAAAAAAATTTTGTAACCTCTTAGATATAATTTTAATAACCTTCTAGTAATTTATTATATACTTTTAATAACTTATAATAATAACTTATTATAAGTTATTAATGATTAACTATTAAGTTATCACTTATTTTTTATTAAATATCTTTAATTTACTAATATATTAGTATGCATTTATAATTATAAATCTAGGAGTTTAACAATTCAACTAAGAAATTATTTCCTTTTTATACAATAACATTGTTACTTTATTTAAATTTAGATTTTTTTTAATAGCTTCATGTTAAGCTTATCCTATTCCCCCAAATAAAAGTTCTAACTTCATTTCTATTAATAGTAAGGGTTCATTTTTAGCAACTTTAAGTACAAAAAAGTTATCAATGATGGACAATTCAATTATCATTGATTTACTATTATGTTATCAGTAATTTACTACTAAATTATCAATAATTTATTATTATTTTATGGACAATTTACTATTAAAATAAGTTACTATTAAGTTATGAATGATTTACAATTAAATTGTTGATGATTTATTATTAAGTTATTAATAATTTATTATAAAGTTATAATTAATTTATTAGCGATTTATCAATGATTTACTACAAAGTTATCATTGATTAACTAATTTACTATTAAACTATCATCAATTTACAACAAAGTTATTAGTAATTTACTACTATTAGTTAATTAGTAATAAGTTATCAATTTACTACTAAGTTGTCAATAATTTACTACTAAATTATTACTAATTTATTATTATATTTTTATATTTTTACGATTATGTTATCATTGATTTACTACTTAATTTTTGATTATTTATTATAAAATTATTAATGATTTACTACTAAATTATCAATGATTCACTACTAAATTATTACTGATATATAATAAATTATCCATAATTTACTATTAAGTTATTATTGATTAATTATTAAGTTATTAATAATTTATTACTATGTGATATTTATTTACTTTTAAGCATAGTTATCAAAACCAAACTGGACTGTTGGTTCAATCAATTGAATCAATGAGCCGATGCTAAATCGATTCGATGTTGTAATTAGACCAGTTTTACAATTAAACCGCTTTAAACCATTGTGAACCAACAGTTTACATAATAAACCAATAAATCAAGTGGTTTTTTTTAACTAAATTGGTTCGATACTAACTAATAAGTTTAGCTAAAATATGAAAAAAGCCCTTCAAATATTCAAAATAATTTAATTAAGCACTTATATTACTATTTCATCTAAATAAACCCCTTAACTCTTATTTTCTACTATCAAAGCTTTTATATCCTTACATTAATGATATGTTAGCATACTTTAAGGCATGTGAATAATGAGATTGCAAAAAAACTTACATATGTGTAAAAATAAGCAATTTTCAAAAAAGATGATCTAAAAAAATTTTATTAATTGATACCATAATTTAAAAAAATTATAAAATTAATAATATATAAATTTAATAAAAAATGAAATTTTAATAAAAATGGTTAATTATTTGACCATGATCGAAAATAATTAATAAAAGAAACGTATAAATTTAAAATTAATAAAAAAATTTACATTCATATTAAAAATATAAAAATGATTTTAATTCCCTTTTACTGATTTTCATATAAATATAAATATTTATTTTTTATTAATTATATATATTTCTTTTTTATTACATAAAGATTAATTATTATATATTAATAAATAATATTTATATTTTAATAAATATAAATAATAATAATTTATTATATTTATTAAAATATAAATATTATTTCTTACTATTAAAATATAAAATATGATTTTAATAAAATGTTACGTAATTTTATTTCTAACTAGTAATTAATTATTCTATGAATTTTATATTTTAAATTTTATAGTTTATGATATACCTTAAAATTTATAGTTTTATGGTTGAATTATTGAACTATAACTTGAGTTAAAATTTTGAATTTTAAAATTTTAAAATATTTATATTTTTTATAATTTTTTTATTGAACCGACAATTGATCCAATAATTGAATCATTAACCTGGTGATCCGAAACCTTAAACGATTTAATGTTTGATCTGGTTTTGATAACTATGCTTTTAAGTTTTCAATGATTAATTACTAAATTATCAATTATTTACTATTAAGTTATTATTAATTTAGGAATAAGTTATTTATGATTTACTTTTAACAATTAATTATTATTTAATCGAAACTGATTTATTATTAAATTATTACTAATTTATCATTAAGTTATCATGAATTTATTATTAAATTATTAATTTACTTTTAAATTTTTAATGATTAACTATTAAATTATCAATTATGTACTACTAAATTATCAATGATTTATCAGTAAATTATTTATGATTTACTATTAACAATTAATTACTATTTAACCATAATTGATTTATTATTAAATTATCACAAATTTACTCTTAAGTTATCATTTATTTATTACTAAGTTATTTGTTATCTTTTTATATGAGATGATGATCCAAGAAGGAGGTGAATTTGATATTTTTAAATTCTTCCCAAACAATGAATTTTAATATAATTGAATAAGGAATTAAAACAATACGCATTTTAATGAAAATATGATGCAATCAACAACAATTAATTAATGAACTTGAAGCAATTATAAACAATAATAAATGTAAGGAGATAGAGATAGAGAAATCAAACATAATAATTTATAGAGATTCAATCCTTATCCATAAGGCACCTACATCTTCTCTTCTTAGTTGTTCACACCAATGTTTCAATCTATTAATTGAAAAAAACTCTTGCAAAATATAAATCTATCATATACTAAATCCCTATATTTTTTCTTAAGGCTTAGATAGTGACTTCTATCTTTGTAATATCAAGAGAATACATCATCTCTTGCTTACTTACAAGATAGCCTAATTGATTTTTGCAAACTAAAATACTTCTCAAAGTTGAATGTTGCCTAATAAAGTACAAAGAAATTTGATGAATTAACAACAATAATGATTTGGAAACAACAAATATGAAGATATAGACTTTAAAGCTCTAAAACTCTTAATTTCTTTGAAAGAATAAATATATGACTTGTTTGATCTTACTCTCTTGATTCATCAACTTTTTGGTGTTTTGGAATGCCTAATTTATAGAGGAAAAATGAGGAAATAGCCATTAGGAATGCTTGGGAAATGAAAAACCATGTTTTCCTTCATTAAAATTAGCCATTATAGCTTGTTTAGGACAAAGGGATCGATTGGTTCTTGAATTTCACTCAAATTTTGATTGTTACAACTAAGAAGATCAATTGCTTTTGGTATCCAATCAATTGGGTTAGCCAAATTTTGGATATTGAATAATTCTTGATGAACAGTGCAACTAGTTGTCTTTTGTTTTGCACTTTACTCACTAATTTGATAATATCTTGAGTCAAACAACTCAAAATCAAAAACAATTTAAAGATTTAGAAACTAGACTTAAAAGGCTTTCTATCCATATAAAATTCATCATCTAATTCATTTTATTTGAATTATAGTGAATTTTCAAAGCTACCTCTTATGCAGTTTTAGATAACTACATAGTATCTAGTAAAAATTCAAAATCATTTCTTAAAAAATTTAGATTTTAGTTTGTTTAATCCATTAGAAAGAAGACTCAAAGAGCTTTTCAACCATATAAAATTTAAATATTAAAATTTTGTGAATTAATACAAAAAAAAAATTTAACATTGAAAAATTTTGTTCTTATAAAACAATTTTTTTTAAGTTAATCTATTTCTCAAAACCAATAATATCAAAATTTTATTGAATCCAAAATGAATAAATTCACTTTAAAAACAGTAATTGGACTTTTATCAAAGCTCAAATAAATAATATTAAATATTAAATATAGTTTTGATTTGAAAAATAAGAAAACATAAAGAAAGGCTTGTTTAAACTTTAAAAATCATACTATTTATTTAGTATAAATTTTTTTCAAAATCTTAATCAAGCTTTTTTTGCTTAATACTTTATCATTTCAAAATAAGGATCAATTCAAGGCTAACATTATTAATGATTAACTACTAAGTTATCACATATTTTTTATTAAAATATATTTGATTTACTACTATATTGTTAAGCATTTATAATTATATTATAATTGATTTAGTACTAAGTTATTATGTATTTATTATTATGTTATTATTGATTTGTTACTAAGTTATCAATTATTGACTACTAAATTATCATTCATTTACTATTAGTGATCACTATTTTATAAATAAATTATCTATAATTTACTATTAAGGTATCGATAATTATTATTAAGTTATACTGATTACTTTTAAGTTTTTAATGAATAATTATTAAGTTATCAATTATCTATTAATAGTTTATTATTGATTTGCATGTATTCAAAAAGAAAGCAGTCACAGTATATGTTAAATGATATAATTTTAAGATAGGAAAAATAAAAAAAAAATTTAAGCTTAGATGACTTGAAAAGTAATAATTAATGCTCTTAGTTTGTTATCTATACTTTAACACGTAATAATAAGTTAAAATTATAGCTTTTTATACTAATGCAAGTATCAAAACTAAATTAAATGAATATATACAATATATTTTAAGTCAATATTTTTAATATGTTCTTTAAATTTTTTAGTTCATAGTAAAATAGAATATATTAATATTAGTTTTATTAATGATTTAATTAAGTGGTTAGTGTATTTACATTTTTTATTTATGTTAGTGAAATACAATTTGCATATAAAATATTGAAATTTGAAGTATTTTATCAACAATGAAAATAATAAACTTTGCTTTATATTTTATATTTAAGTATATAATTTTTGGTAAAATTTTTATTATATACATGATAAAAGTAATGAAAAAAAATTTATTAAATAAAATTTATAAAAAATAAATAGAAAATAATTTTAAAAAATATTACGTTTACAATAATTACCTTATTATTCTTCCTAAACAAATTTTTCTACTAAACGAGAGGATAACATATTTCTAATTGTTGCCTTATTCTTATTACCACATTCAAAATTGCTTTCTTGATATTTTGATGTCTAATAATTTCTTCATTTGGAAAGAGTAAAGAATATTTCAATGGTCATAACAATCCAAATAATGCTCAACTATATATTATCTTCTTAAATAAGAATAAACTATAATATCTTTTTTAAATAAAATATTTGAGTTATTTATCTCAATCTATATAACAACAATTTGATAAGTAAATAAAAGATTATAAACTCATTGATATAAATTAAAATTTTTGCAATACAAATATCAAAATCCTTAAAAATATATATATCATTTAATCTCTATAAGACTTGAGTATATATATTTTTCTTTCATAATTATCATTAGTACCTCTATAACTTTTGCGTTTAAATTTTCATTGTGTTATGTTTTTATTTTTATTTTAAAGTTTATTATTGTATCATCAAAGCATAGTTAAAAAACAATATGAATTAATCAACTCAAATTTAAAATAATTTAAAAATCAAATCGAATATACATAAAATTTTTACTCATTTTAAATTTTAATTTAATTAAAAATTAATATAATACTCTTAATTATAAAAATAAACTAACTTAGACTCAATTTCAATTGACTTAAAAGATCAATAACTTAATAGTTATTTAAAATCCGAAATGATTAAATACAAATTTCAAATTGAAATAGTAACCAAATTAAAATCCAAAATTTTTTATTCATCTTTCATAGCAATTTAAAAGTTCTTTATTTAAGGTTTTTTCTTTCATATTAAAGATCTCATTTTTATTGTTTTTGTGGTTAAATTAATTAATTAATTTTTAAAAATATTTTTAAAGTGAAATTAGAATTATAAGTAATTGAATCTATTATTATTTTTATTTAGATTTAGGATGATTTGAATCATTTTTTTAAATAAAGATAAATATACATAAATTATTGAATCAAATTTATTAGGTGCTTAAGTGAATAATTAAGAATACTACGAATAAAAGTATATGATAAAACATGACTTAACCTAATTGTGCTTTGATCCTAAGTTTAAAATTTTACTTGAAATTAAAAAAATTCAAAATTTTAAATTATTAAAATATGAAATACACAATTAAAAAAACTTTACTAAATGAATTTTGTTAATAAATACCAAAACAAAAACATTATAAGTAAAAAAAGGCTATGAAGCAACAGAAAACGCATTTAATGAAAAGGAAGATTCATTGCCAATGCAACACTTTTTGTGAAAGTGAAGTTCACTGATTTTTATGATACGCATTGCTAAACTATTCTTGTTTGACTGTGGGATAAACTTCTATGGAAAATTAGGTTTTCCCTTTCTTTAGTTGTTGTTCCGTGTAATACTGAAATTGCAATCTAAATCCAGTGGAGCACAAAAAAAAAAAACAAAAATGGTAGTGGCTGATGGGACAGTGTTCTTGTCTGGAAATTTTGATGGATAAAGCCGCCCATATACCTTACAACTCTATGGATCAATCTTCTGATTAAAGGCATTGCCGACTCATCAAGCAATTTCTACTTCCTCTTTGACACCTTTTTGGTTATCATAGCGATTTAACAACAACAAGATTAAAGTAGCATTCTTCTTTGTTTGTAAGCAAATTTGCCAATTCCCCTTGATTGTTAATTGATTGCCAGATGATGTTCTCCAAGACATGTTAATCAAACTTTCTCTCAGACTTCCTTTACATTCTTTGAAGATTAAATACAAATATTATAATATTGTTCCTATGCCATAAATCAAATAACTTGTCAGATTTTATACATATATATATCTTAGTATGTGTTTAGGAAATTTAGACAAAATGAGTATATGATACGGACAATATATTTAATTTTAAAACAAAAATTCACATTTTTAAAAAGTTAGATTACTATACCATATCTGTATATTCATAATATATATATATATATATATATATATATATATATATATATACACACACACGCGTAAAATGATATTTTAAAAAAACGAAAAGCCGGAGCACATAAGTACAAAATTACTTGTCTACTCCTGATATTTAGTTTGACTTTGATATACAAATACCACATGTTTATTGCATGCATAAATAGAATTAAAAAGTCAACAAGTTAGTAAACTGTTTTATCAACATCATTTTGAAATCTAATCAACCATATGGATTAAAAAAACAAAAATGAGAAATGGTGATAATTGGAAATTCAATTGCCTGGCACCTTTCTTCCCAGAGATCATCTATTAAAAGTTGAAACTCGTGACAATGTAATCAAAAGCATGCAAGAATATCATATAGCAACACGTGAAGAATCGGAGATTCATATTTTGAAGATCATCCAACTTGATTATTAACTATAGACAAGGCTTGAAATAAATAAATAAATAAAAGAGAAAGAGATCCCGCATTCAGGGTGGCACCCTTTGGGCTGAACCACACTTTTATCAGATATCAGATTACAAAAGAGGCAAAGCAAACAAATCTGCTGAAGAGACTAGAAAAAGATGAAAGGCACTTTGGTTTCAAATCATGGCCATTAGGCATAAAGGAGACGCACATTTTAAAACAGGCAATCACGTTTTAGAAGTTGAATTGCATCCAACTGTTTCAATGATTATTCGTCTCGTTACAGGTTGATCCAGTTTCAAATTTTAGATTGAAGTGATCGGTTCAGAATTTAAACCTTGAATTAGATTGAATATATTGATACTCTCTATAATTTCATTGGAAATGTGAATGCGGCCATTGTTGAATCCCTTTTTTCCTGTGGTAAAGGACAAATTAAGTCTAGGAAGAGAGAGCAGAATCTCAACAATGGGTCCTATATTCCTTGTGAATTTTTCTTGTAGAAAGCAACATCATAAAGCAAGTGGTTCATGTGTAAAATTCTTCCATGCATATATTGAAAGAAATTAAGCCGAATATATCCCTGAAAAATGACATATCCACTTTCTTAAATTCTGTTTTTTTCTTCTTTTGGTATGAACGTGCATAATGTGTTACATACTAATGATCCTCAATCAGAGGTTGAAGTACAGCTAGAATGATCAAATAATGATCAGTTTGAACTTTGAATCGAAAATTTTGAAGACCGAAAGGTCGAGTTCATTTCCAGTTTAGATTGGAGGAAAGAATCTGAAAGAGAAAAGCATGATGATGACCTTCAAGAACTTACTCAAACAAAATTGAATCTGGCAGCTGGGCTAATTCCATTTTGTGCATGTCTATCACTTCTTCTCGTTAAGGGTAACTTTCTGGGGTTTGATTATGAAGTACTAGATAGGTGCCAACAGAAGAAGAGAACTATATCAAAGAGGATAAAAAGTAAATAAAAAATTAAAAAAAAAAAAAAACACGGTTCATTCCATAATAAAAGTTTGCTATAATAACACCCCCACCACCCTCTGCTTCAGTTGAATGAATGGTTCTGGAAAGGCAAAACCCACCAATCTGTGCCCTGAAAGCTTGCTAAATTAAGTTGAACCTTTTGTTCTTGTCAACATCTTTTAGTAGATAATGATTCACACAGTACTCTGTTGTTGTTTTAATCTCTTGATCGAGAATGTTGAGTTATGATGTTTCAATTGAGAGAGTGCTCAAACCACCATGAAAAAAAGTCATGCATTTTATCAACCACAACCACACAAACCCCTTATGCTAATGAGCTTGCTGTTGACTTCAGACTAGAATAAGCTTGTTTAATTCTATCGCCACTTGAGTTTAATTGCAGAGTTGAATCATCTGTCTGATCTTTTTCCCTCATCCTCTAATTTATATTTTCGTTTGTGATTTCTGGTGCCAAGTGTTTGTGATTTAGTATTGTTCCATTTACAGCCTAATGATTCCAGAGATGGATAAGATCACTAGAGCAAGAATATTCTTCTTTTGATTAGCAACATTTTTGGTGGCATGACTTGAGGACCACATTTTTTCTCAATAAAAAAATTGGGAAATGGCTATTCATTAATATTCACTTGTTAAACCTGTTAGAACTTGAATTGAACAAACTAAAACTCAAATTTTCAGTTTTAGAGAAAAATACAAAGTGACTCAAAAAAATTGAGCCTATCGAAAATAGTTTCTCTTCTTTTATGCCTTTAAGCTTAGTCCTTTTTTATAAATATAAATATTTATTAATATTAATTTTCACAAGTAATTTCTCCTTAAGGTGGCCTCCAAACGAATTTAAAATTTAATTAAATTATTTTATATAATTATTTTTTAAAAAAAATAACATTGAAAAAATTTAAAATTTAAATTCCAATATTTACATAATTTCTTTTTTATCTTAAACTGCGAGCTTTAAAAAAAAAAAAATGGCTTCCAAACAATACAACCACCCATTTGGGAGGACTGGGGCCACCAAGGGCATATTGAAATAGATGGATTATAAGGAAGCAATCCATGATCATGTCACTATTTCATTCGGTAGTTGAGAAAACTATTTTAATTAAATTTGGAGGAGAAAATGGACCACTAAGCTTTGGAAATGATCTTAGCTTTATCCTATTCTTTCATTAATGTCTTTTTACTATTTATTAAATAAAAAATATCTACGATCTTGTCAATAAAATTTTTAAATTTTAAAGGAGATTACTAGAATAATACATACTTTTTAAAGTATTTTTAAAAAATTAATAAAAAAGTATCAATCACTTAATTTTAACGGTGAAATTAAAAAATTTCACTGATAGTGATAAGAAAAATTATTTTATCCATTAAAAATAAAATTACTACTTAACACTAAATCAGTATAATTTTTTAATTTTATTTTATAATAATTGAATAAGATGTAACACCTGCTAACTTATGTTCCCAATCAACATTATTATTATAATCATGAATTTAAGACTAAGAATTAAATATTAATGGTCAAGTGAAAAGGGCATAAACTATTATAATAAAACAGACATTCTTTTAAAACAAGACAAAAACGCGTACAACTTTACTGTAACTTCCCACTTTAGACTGTCTATATTTTTGTCTTGAAAGTCACGTAAAGAAGAACGACATGTGACAGAATTAATGGTGGCTGCAAAACACCAAATGATTTTATTATTAGTTTAATAAACAAAAGACAGTGAAGATGCGGTGCCTTTTGTTGTCATTACTTTTGTAAATTAGATAGATAAAGCTCACTTTGTTATAGATTCGTATCAAGGGGAATAGCTATCCAATAAAACATGAATAATGTATTATTAATTTTTCTTTTTCAATTAATTTAAAGATTTCAATTTCAAGCCTTTTTATATATAAAAAGAGATGGATAAACCCGTAAAGGAATTAGAAAGAGTTACTGTTTTACTATATAATAATGTAGCTACTTAATTGAAATTTTTGAAAAAGTAAATTCGGTTGCCTACAAATTAAAAGACCCAAAAAAAAAAAATTGCTAGTATATTAATTCTTTTATAAATAAAAAATAATAATATTCTATTTTGCTCTTGACCTATTGCACATTTTTTAACGTCATATTTAAATAAAAAAATTTTTAATTAGATATTTAAATTATATTTTTATATGTTAATTTTTTTAATTTAAAATAGATAAATTATTTAATTTTTAAATCAAAATAAAATATATCATATTTGATAATTTAAAATAAATAATTACAGATAGTACATTCGAGATGATCTTAATAAATGACTATCAATAAAATTCGAATCTAATATCTCTTTATAAAAAAAAATAATTTTAATTAATTAAATCAATCACTTATTGATATATATTAATTTATTTTAATAATAAATAACAACACTAACTTTAAAAATTAATGTAATATAAATATTTAATAAAATATTTATATAAATTAAAAAAATAAAATTAATGTTGCATCATTATTAAAAAAATTTTCAAAAAGATTTTAAAAAGTTTTAAAATTTTTTGAAAAATTCTAAAAAGTTTTTAAATTTTATAAAAATTTTAAAAAATTTTAAAATTTTTTAAACTTTTTTAAAAATTTGAAGAACACCAAACCAAAAATATGAACACGCCCAGAAACCATCAAAGATCGCCGACATTATCGATCATCAGTTCGCCCACCGTTGGTCTTCTTCTTCCTCCTCCCTTGTTCTTCTCTTTATCCGAAGAACAAAACTCTCCCCTTCAATCCCAAATTAAAACGCAGCTGCAACCCAGAGAATAAAGAGCCCAGATCGCCACCGGAATCTGGCACCGTTCATCGTTTACTATCTTCATAAAAAAACCTAGCTTCCTATGGTTTCTAATTCTACCTTCAAAACCCGAGAACTTCAAAAAAGACGTAAACCGAAATTCACAACCTCGGTCGAAATATTGTGCTTGTCGATTGCTTCTTGTTACTCTAGGCTGTGAATTACTAAACTTGTTGCTATAAGTGCTCTTATGTATGCCCAATTGCTGTTGTTTACTTTTGGTGTAGGATTCACGTGATTACTTCTGGGTTGAGTGGGTTAGCAGGTACAAGGTTGGGTTTTCTGGGCATAGGTTTCTGGGTTTCTCACTGGGTAGCAACTTTTCGATTTTCTGGGATGGATCCCTGTTTCTGATTTTCAAAATGGTTTGCTGTGCTGGAGCTGTTTGTTGAGACTGTGAGTTTTGCTGATCACTCTGTTTTTGCTTCTTTGCCCAAGAATTCCTTGCTTTGCTTCTTCCTTGATTGCTTGATTTGCTTCTGTGTTTGCCAAATTCCTCTGTTCTGTTTGATTTTCTCATTTTTTGGTGGTTTGTTTGATTTTCTCTTGTTTTGTTGGTTCTTGTTTGGCCGAGAATTTTTAGAATTTTAAAAATTTTTAAAAATTATTTTAGACTTAAAAAATATTTTCTTCTAATACTAATATGACATTAATGATATAATATTAATTACTTTTTTTATATGTGTTAATATACTATTATATATTTATATTATGTCAATATATATGATTAACAGTTAAATAAATTAACATAAAAGAATGTAATTTAAATACTTAATTAAAATTTTTTTAAGCATAACATTAAAAATAATACAATAATTTAAATGTCATATGAAACATTATCCCATAAAAAAATGGTGAGGATTAGAACAAATGCATGTGCAAAAATTATCCACATCTTCTATTTTATGTCAATAGTTATTCTACATTTACCTACGTTAGCACGTGATTAATATTATATGTAAATATTATCATTTAAAATGAAATTTTAATTTAATAAAAAAAATATTAATTAAGAAAAGTTTACTTTAATAAAGATTTCAATGTAAATAAAAGAATTAATTAATATTTTAATTTAATAAAAATCATAATTAATAATAAAATAATTAATTTAATAAATTACAAAAAATATACATATCGTTCTCTATATGTACTTTTCAAATCAATGTTTTTTATATATAATATTATGTTGATAATATATACCTTCAATAAATATGACATTAAGTGATTAATTAATTTCAAGAATTGTTTGCTAAAAATGATTGATTAGGCTCGTATTTATTTTAAAGAAATAAACATTACCATTAAACTTCTGAAAAATGGTTGGATTTAACAATTATATCACGTAGCATATATCTTTTTCATTCAAATTATATATTATAATCATATCATTAAAAAGTTAATTATTTATTACACATCATATGTGATAATTAAATCATAAATATTAATTTTAATAAATTAATTAATTACATAATAATAAATAATTAAAAATTTTTAATTATAAAATTATATGATATGATTTGAATAAAAAATATATTTGTTGATACAACGCAATCTATTAAACTTATATATGTTATGGGCTCTTTCACACTATAGAATGAAAATGTATAAATATTAGTTATATAAAATTTCACTATGATTAATTGTTATATAAAAAAAAAAAAAAAGAAGGAAAAAAAGAATAAAGCAATTTCGTTATCCGGGAATGTGTGTATGGGATCCGTTTTCTGATCAAAATAAAAACAATATAATATTGTCAGCGTAAATTCACAAATCAAAAACATGTTATTCTCAATTTTACACCTCATATATGGTATAGCAAGCTAGTTTGGAGCATTCAATTGTGGAATATAAATTTGGAAATGGACCGTCACTAACTATATAGGCATTAGCTTTTTTTTTTTTGACATAATTTGGCACAACATAAAAAAGGAATTCTTCAAAGTTGGTATTGATGCCATTTCCATCTGTAAACATCAAATTTGACGTATTTCAGCTGAAAGGAACGAGTAAATTTCTCTCAAAACAATTATTACCAGAAACATGAACATATATGCTTTTAAAAAAAAATAAAAATTTGGGGGTGGGTGTCATTTTTATCCTGTTCTTCTTTTCTTTTCCCACCATAGTGAATCAAGAAAGCAAATATTTTCCCCTATAAAAAGAGGTACAAGGCTTAGCTCTTCTCCCACAAATCAACTCTTTCCTATATTACAACATACATAAACATAGTACTCTTTCAAATTTCTTATAATTATACATATATCCGTATCTTGTTTATATTATATCTTGCTTTGCTTTTCCTTTTGCTTTACAGCAAGAGATCAGCTATAAGCTGGGAAGATGACGATGGAGCAGACAAAAGGAAAAGAAATTAGCGATATCAATGTTCGTGATGATGAAGAGAAATGGGTTTATGATTCTTCTGTTGATCATAACGGAAGAGTTCCACTTCGAGCTTCCACTGGTGTTTGGAAAGCTTCCCTCTTTATTTTCGGTAAGGAATATATATTAAAAAATTTATCATAAATATTTCATGTCATAATTGATAAAACAAAGTTGAAAGCTAAATTGATTCTTGGAATCCACAATTTGGCTGCCATGAAAAGGGAGAGGAATTGAAAATCATTTGAGGAATTTCTTTTCTTTCTCTTTCATTTGGCTGTTGTTGCTGCTGCATGCTACTTCCTTACCTTACCCAACAACAATTTTCTTATGGCAAATTACACAAATCTAAGTCCTGTTTCTTTGTCACGATGATCACTTCATTTGGAAGAGAAAAGTCCGCCTTTTTTACTTTTACCATAAATTTTTGATACGCTTGGATTTAATGCATACCTTGCTCTGCTTACATGTAAAACCGGATTTTTTGGCAAGTACTTTAGATCACCTGGTGTCAGTTTTCAGAAGAGAATAACTCCAACAGCAGTGGCCGACACTAGTCAGTAGTCACCCCAACAAAGTAACTTTTTCTGATTCTTATTAAATATTCTAAAAAACTTTAGTCTCTAAAATGGAATGTAATAAGTCCAACTGCAGTTGATGACTCTAGGCCCACCAACACCAGAAAACAGAATGGAAAACAAGAAATGTGAAAAAAATATTTTCAACGTTAATGTGTAAAGTTGTATAAATATCAGCAATGTTCTTAAGAAAAAATATATTTCTTACAAAAAAATCTCAACGCTATCGTCTTTTAGACTCTTTTATCTTCAAATTATATAAATATCAGTAATGTTCTTAAAAAAATATATATTTCTTACATTAAATCTTAACATCTGCGATCGTTTTTTAAATTCTTTTATTTTCAAACTATCTCTTTTGTAAAAAAAAAAAATAATAATTTCATGTTGTATGTAGTAATTCATACTCTAATTAAGAAGTTTCCAAACAAATTAGAGAACATGCATGATAAACCATCAATTATAACATGAAATTAGAGATCAAATATATGTTCAAAATTTAGGTATATGGTACTAGCTAGGGTGGATAAATGGAATATAAAACAAAATATACAAGCCATTATTTATATTTAGAATATTAGTACAAGCTAGTAAGAAAGTCAATTTCACATAATTCTCATCCAATTAAGTGGTCCTTATTACAACTAAGAATACTTTTGCAAGTTTCAAATTGGAAAAAGGTAGCCACACATCAGCTTATGGAAAATAGTCTAAATTTAATATAGAAGTGTGTTTATAAGAGGTAATGGGATAATAAGGTTGAAGGTGGGTAGGAGACACTACAGGACTGAATAATTGAGTGCCGCTGTCTGCTTCCAATTCTAGTACGCTGCAGCTCTGCTTACCGCAGAAGCTAAGAAAAGCTAAGAAAAGCTTGCAAGAAATAACCATATCCGGATGATGAATGGAAGTACCACTATTTTTGACTTGCTGCTGCCTTCTCTAAGCAAACGGGTCTCCTGATTTTAACTGCTTTCATGAATTTGGGTTTGAAGAAACTTGTGCCTCAACTTGTGATTCTCTTTTTGTTTAAGCACAGTGCAATTTGATATAATGGTCTTCAGTCATGTCTATAAGTCGACATCAAGAAATCTCCATGATATTCTTTCAAGTATTATTAAAAGGGCCTACTGCTTTTTTGGAGTCAAAGGGTAGCCTTTATTGTAAAAACAACAACGGATGCCAAAGGTCCACAACAAAAGTGCATGTCATATCATTCATGTCCCGATTATCGGATTAGTCGTTACCACAATTATTTGCGTTCTGAATTCAACCCAAATAAACATTATTGTTCATTCATTGAAGCAAATAATAACCAATACCTTTCTTCCCTGATCGATCAACTCAATTATAATGGATGTCATTATTTTTCACTTTTGACTGTTTGATTCCTGGGCAGCAATTGAATTCAGTGAAAGGTTGAGTTACTTTGGGATAGCGACAAGTTTAATCATTTACCTGACCAAGGTGATTCACCAAGACCTCAAGACAGCAGCAAGGAGTGTCAACTACTGGGCTGGGGTCACTACGCTTATGCCACTATTCGGAGGATTCATTGCTGATGCTTACTTGGGCCGATTCTGTACGGTTCTTGCTTCAACCATCGTCTACCTTTTGGTAAATCCCTTCACAATTACATTACATTCCACGCCAAAAGAGCATTGCACAATTTTCTTTTGTCCTTTAAAACAAGAATACTACTTAGCTTCAAAGCCTCCAATCTTTTTCTTTTGACACAAAATTTTAAAAAATTTTGCACTTAGCCTAAACCCCAAAAATTAAAATTTACACCCAAACTCATTCTTTTTGGGCCAGAATGGCCTGGTTTTATTCTCACTTTTTGGGCAAATATATGACATAGTTTTAGTAGGCTCCGCTTAAACCCAAACTGAAACTGGGTTGATGGAGCAATGATTTATTTTTGCATCAATTCCATGAGGCCGAATCTATGCCTAGCCGATAGAAGATGATAGTCGAATAGTTAGTAAATCGCCTAGACAAACAATAACGTTTCTGTTTTTCTTTTTTTCTTTTTTTTCTTTTAGTTTTTCGATTTTCAATCATCATCAGATCTGTTTGAAGATTTGCTTACTACTACTCTTCCTTGGTAAAAAACAGGGCTTGCTTCTGTTGACAATGTCCTGGTTTGTCCCAAGCTTAAAGGCATGCGATGCTGATGTTTGTGCTGAGCCTAGGAAGGTTCATGAAGTGGCCTTCTTCCTTGCCATATACTTGATCTCCATTGGAACAGGAGGCCATAAACCTTCATTGGAGAGCTTTGGAGCTGACCAGTTTGACGATGATCACTCAGAAGAGAGAAAGAAGAAGATGTCCTTCTTCAACTGGTGGAACTTTGGCCTTTGCTGTGGACTTTTATTGGGCGTCACCGTAATTGTTTACGTCCAAGACCATGTGAATTGGGGGGTTGCAGATATTATTCTGACTATAGTCATGGCTTGGTCGTTGTTAATCTTCATCATTGGAAGGCCATATTACCGTTACAGGATGCCATCAGGAAGCCCCTTAACGCCAATGCTACAGGTTTTTGTAGCTGCCATTTCTAAAAGAAAACTGCCTTATCCCTCAAATCCTGCAGAACTGTATGAAGTTCCCAAATCAGAAAAGACTCAGGGGAGACTTTTGTGCCACACCAAGAAACTCAAGTAAGAATAAAAACTTTGTCTAATTGTCTTAATATTGATACTAGAATTGTTTTTCATAATGCTGTGCCTTTCAGTTTCCTTGACAGAGCTGCCATTGTTGAGGACAATGAAAATTCAATCGACAAACAGAGTCCCTGGAGACTTGCAACTGTGACCAAGGTTGAGGAGATGAAGCTTGTTCTCAACATGATTCCCATATGGCTAGCTTCCTTACCATTTGGAATTTGTGTAGCACAAGCTTCCACATTCTTCATCAAACAAGGGGCCACTATGAACCGAAACATTGGTAATTTCCAGCTTCCTCCAGCCTCAATCTACTCTCTAGCCGCCATTGGCATGATAATCTCCGTAATCATCTATGAAAAGGTCCTCGTACCAGTACTAAGGAAAGTAACAGGAAACGAACGAGGCATCAAAATACTACAGAGAATTGGCATTGGGATGCTTTTCTCAATTGCTACAATGATAGTTGCTGGCCTGGTCGAGAGAAAGAGATTAGCTACTCTCAGAAAGGACCCGGTAAATGGCTCCCTCTCCATGAGTGTGTTCTGGTTGGCACCACAGTTCATCATAATTGGTGCAGGAGATGGGTTCGCTCTGGTTGGCTTGCAAGAGTACTTTTATGATCAAGTTCCGGATTCCATGAGAAGCTTAGGCATTGCATTTTACCTGAGCGTGATCGGAGCTGCAAACTTTATTAGCAGCCTGCTGATAACACTAGTTGATGACATCACAGAGAAAGGAGGGAAGAGCTGGTTTGGCAAAGATTTGAACAGCAGCCGCTTAGACAATTTCTACTGGCTGTTAGCGATTATATCCATGGCTAACTTGTGCATCTATGTCTTCCTGGCAAAACGTTACTCTTACAAAAATGTCCAGAGCTTGGCTGTTGCTAATTGCAATGAAGAAGATGATGATGCTGCAGGATCAATGGCTTAACATTATATCTCACTGGTCTTATATAAATAAGAAATTGATGTAATCGTTTAGTGTTTCCTAGAGCAATTTAGTCTTTAATTAAGGAAAATTATGAAATTGTAGCCTATTAGTAAGCTCAATTTGTTGCTTGCTTCAGCTTCTGATATCTTTCTATAGTAAAACACCTTCAATTATATATTCTACCACAGCCACACTGAGATTGAAAACTAGAAGAAACTACTAGTGACCATTACTAAAAAGAATTCATTGAAGTATCAACATGACCAAACTGGGTTTAATCCTTTTTAATAACTATCAAATATAGCTTTAACAGCCAATCTTTATCTCTAGAAATTGTCTATGTTAAGCTATAAACGGCTTTTTTTACAACATTATTAGTGGCCAGCACCATGCTAAAAAACAAGTTGGGAGGCTGGGGTCTCTGCAGGACGTAGGCACAGCAGCGTTTACCATAACGGGGAAGAATTTAGCAGGTCCAGCCATTGATGAAAAGGGCATTTCCATTTTTTTTTTTTACTAAAAGTAACTCAAGCTTTTTATTCAGCCAAAAAAAAAAAAAAACAAACAAACAAACAAAAGGAAAAGAAGAAAGTAACTAAAAATCTAATCTTAATAATTGAGACAAGTGAGGCTCTGAATTGAACACTTGTGCTTGTCGCATGTTAATGAACTTCCATAAATTTAGTTTGACCCACCCTCTTCCCTCAAGTGTCAAATGCTTTAGTTTAACTCTTTTTTTGGTGCATTTAGTTTAAACTTCACTCTTTATTTTTCTATTTGATAAATAAAATTTTTACTTTTTTAATTAAAATTATCTAAAATCAAATTTAATTATTAAAATTAAACATCTAATATTTTATTAACAGATGAATTATAGTGTGACAATTAAAAAATATACAAGTTATTTCATTTTAATTTCAACGACAAAATAGTACATTTGCATATAAACAAATGAAGGTTTCAAAACGTGGAAAAGTTAATACAATTGCAAATCTCTTGCAATATTGGTTAATAATAAGTTTTTTCAAAAACAAAAGGCGTATAAAAATTTAAGGAACCAAATGAACCCAGTGTGCGACACTTGGCACGCCCTGGTTAACCGCAAAAGCCATATAATAACCTGGTGGAGCAACCGCTCCATTTGGCGGCGCCATACACTTAATCCTGTACCGACCGTTATCTGGCACCGACGGTGTAACGGAAAGTTTAACCAACCGTTGACCCTGTGAGAACGAATGCGTAGCAAAAGGCGCGCTCCCAAAATTAACCTCCACAATTCCCACAACCGGCAACGAAACGGATACGAAAACATCGAACCCCTCGCCGTAGCGTACCGTTTCGGGAATTCCCTCGATTACGGGTCGGATATTGGCCCGATCCGGAGATAAATATTCAGGCGAAAATGCTTCGAGCCTTAATTCCGTTGGAAACGCAGCAGCAAAATTATAAAAATAATGCGGGTTACTACCCGCTAATAAAACCCGGCCATCAGGTAACAAGTTGGCGGTTGAATGGTACATTCTGGGAACTGTTCCCGGGTTCAAAGTCATGAACCGTAAGCCAACCGGTTGATCGGGTCGATAAAGAACTGGGTTAAAACACGGGTTAGAAGCCATCTCGAAACCTTGGGTCCCTGCTTGAGCTCCATTGATGATCAAAGAATCACCAGTCGGAAGCATCACCATATCTCCCATGATCCGCCCGAATGGCATATCCTCCATTTCCCAACCCGGATTTGGATCAGTTGCTACAATGCGCCCACAGCTACCGTGCGCGGGCGTATCAGTATTCCTCTCGGTGAAAGCTCCGTATTGGGCTCCACCACATATAACAATCACAGCCGTTGAAAAATCACCTTCAAGTGCTAACATCACCGAAGATCCAGCTGATGGATAATTCCGTGGGCCCCCTGACAATGCTGGGTAATCTCTAATTACTCTATTGCCATCGTGATCGTACATCACTGCTTTGTTATTGGCGAAGATGAAAAGGTGACCGTTGGGGAGAAGGTGGACGTAAGGGTACAAATTGTCCATTTGATTATCTTCCACGTCAGCTAAGAATTTCAGTTCAACGGCGGCGTTTTTGTTTTTCCTTGGTGGATAATATTCAACAGTGTTCGTTCCTCTCCCTCCGACGATAATTACCGTTCCGTCCGGTAATATTTGGTTCGTTGCATACCATCTTCCATTAACTAACTCCACGTCTTTGAGCTCCACCCAATCGCAAAACCCGTCTGGTTCACAGGGTTCGAATTTCCGGATCTTTTTAAACCCGTCCAAGTCTCCTCCTGTTTGTAAAAGTGTCCCGTCGGGGAGGAACTGTCCCGATGAACACCAAGTATCGGTGAGGATCATCAGTGGTCGGATTTGATTCGTTTGTAGATCGAAAACAACGGAATGAGCGAAACAGTCCTTTTTTAGTACAACGTCGTTTCGGTCGTAACGACAGTGGCCTTTGGGTAGCATTTTGCGAGATGGTCCGATGTTGGTCCGGTCCAAAAGAACAACCGTGTTGAAACGAGTAACAGCCGTGTGCATGGAGGCTACGCCGGCATTTGGGACGAGGAGTTCCCAAGTCCCGGGGAGCTGAGCATGTACGGTTACCAGAGTCGTGAAAATCAAGATATTCAGAAGCCATCGAAGAGAAGAAGAAGAAGAAAAAGAGTTCTCCATTGCAAAGAAAAGAGAGACAGACAGTGAACGCTAAAGAGTAACAAAAAGACACTACTTTAAAGCAATTAAGCAAGGCCCGAGAGTATTAAGCGTGGGAAAGTTCATGATAAGCGAGTAAACTTGAGCCGTCGGATTATGAAAGAATCTAATGATCGTAGGGGAATTTATTGTGCAGGTGAGAAAATCAGAAAAAATGGTCGAAGCTTGGGAGTAATGGTTCACTGAATTCAACCGTAACGTTGTAAAAGTGGGTCCTTCAAAGCAGCCGTCGGAATCATATTCGTAGAGAAGGTGGGTGACGTACGCATTGAAATGTATGAATTTGGCAGGTTGGGGATAAGAACACGTGGTGGATCAACATCGATCCTCGAGTGTGATAGTTTCGTTGTGCAATAATACGTTGGTATGAAAACCATAGACGCAAGTGGCT
The DNA here is from genome assembly GCF_047325235.1 of Durio zibethinus. Lineage (NCBI taxonomy): Eukaryota > Viridiplantae > Streptophyta > Magnoliopsida > Malvales > Malvaceae > Durio > Durio zibethinus. The sequence goes on along the minus strand of NC_143162.1, from coordinate 7,926,474 downwards.
GGCAAGAGCGTCGATTCTTTTGTGCTTCGTACGTAGGATTTTGACGGTGGTCACCACTTCAAAGTGGATAAGTAAATAATGTCAGCAATACTAAACTTTGGAACTCTTAAACTGAAGAAATTACTATATATCTAAAACCTTCGTTTCCCTATCACCACCTTTTAACTTGCTTTGGAAAGTTTAATAGATTGGCAAAGTGGCAGATTAATTTTCTCAAGGTCGATTCCTACCTTTTTCCATATAGTTTCATATTTTCATTTAATTACTTTACATTATGTTCAATTATTTGTTTGCGTTAATGGAATTAATGAATGTAACCAGAGTCATGTTATTTTTCCACCAACTTTGTTTTAAATTTTTGTAATTTGCGATATCTCACATAATTAATTAATTATCAGATAAATTTAAATGTGGAGTCTATTATTAATGCGTAAGACAATTAACTCATAAATGAAATATTACAATTAAACCAATAATTACATGTGTGAATACAAAATTTTATGACAAAGGTAGTGAAACAAATAGTATTTTTCATGCAATAGATTGTAATTTAAGATATTACATACGATAACGAATGATTGTCATTAATTTAGAAAAGAATCATAGAAAGAATTACTCCTAGATGGTAATCATATTTATGTCGACTTCATACCGTAATCATAATGCTTTATATCTCTAATTATAATTTATTACATTAACAGTTTGTCTGTTTAGTTGCTACTACACATTGAGAAATTAAGAAAAATTTTAAATTTGTTTATTTATTTGGTTTGAAATTTTTTTATACATCTTTGACTAAATCATTGATGTGTTCATAATTTTAACACTTGCCAGTTGCTATCAGACTATGCTCGCAATTTAATTTGCACGCTTGATCATAGTGAGTAGGTTTAATAGTTTATTTATATAGACTTTTTACCCTACTCATGGAAGTTATTTGACTTACAAGGCAGTGTAACGTAAAATTTCTTCATTATGATTAAATAACTGTTTTTGCATAATGGAAAAAACAAGTTCCAGGAGCACTTTCTGGAATTTTTTTTCTTAAGCTATAATTTGTAGCAGCATCAAAAGTTTTCTTCACCTGTGTTGGTGAAATCCAAATAAGTTGAATGTCTTTTCCATCAACTTGATTGATATATATTCACCACTTTTTCTAACGTTATCTTTTCGGCTAAGAAATTATAAGCTTCAAGTTATATTGTGTTAGCTCAAAGCGGCTGCTGAACCAACGATCGCCAATAGATATTGGGCTCTCGATGTCGTCATCATCATCATCAGTCAAGCATGGCCCGGAATGGAATTTCAATGAACTGCCAAATTTTGTCTTCTTCAATAATAGAGAGCGATGGCGACCACAGAGTTTTGTTTCCTGTTTTTTTCACATGGAGCTTCAAAACTTACAGAGAATGTTGTATGTATTTTGAGTATTAAAAGCTCTTTAAACAAGGGTAAGTACAAAGTTTATTGGCCTTTGTTTGATTCTTCTGGTCATTTTTTAGATGTTAAGTCCATAAAATTTTTCAAGAAAAGGACGCCCGAGGACAGCCTGGCTATTTTCTAGCCAAGTTACCATTTGGACTACATTATCTGTTCACGTGTATAAAAAAGGTGGGTTGTAGGTGACCTCTGTGTTTAGAATCCAGACCGAATTTAGTGAAATTAAAAATAATGGTAAAGTGAAATTAGTTATTATAATAGTAATATTAAAATTAATAGTAAGATATATATTTGGATATAAAATAATAATGGTATTAAGATAAATTATAGTAAAATGAAAAAAAATCATTAAGCACATTGATTAAAAATTAAATGTAATAAAATTTTAAATTATTTAATATTTACAAAATGAAAAATAATTTAAAAAATTAAATTATTTTTAAATTAAATAATAGTTTATTAATAAATAATTAAAATTTATTTATTCGTCTATTATATAATAAACTTTATTTATTTAATAATAATAATAATAATTTATTTTTATCTTAAATTAACAAAATTACTTTATAATTTTTAAATGAAAAATCAGATGAAAAAAACACAGGAAAAAAAGTTTAAGTTGTATTTTGAAATAGTGGACTGGAGCCTCCAACCTCCTATGGCTAATCAACGTAAATCACGGCACACCAAAATAAGATTTAGATTCACAAATAGATAAGTCAATTTAACCCAAAATCGACGGTTTCGACCCAATCAAACATTTTAGGGTTGATTTTATTTTTTGAAAATCGGATATCATATCGGGTCGGATCGGGTAATATAAAAAAAATTTTGGGTCGGATTTTAGACAAATCCAAACTCGACCTTACCCGACTTGATATATTTTTTTATTTTTTAATTAATTATTTAATTTTATATATTTATATATATTTAATTTTATATTTATATTAAAAAATAATATTTTATTAATTTTAGATTAGGTCAGATTGGATTCGGGTTTTGTATCTATAAAATTAGATTGTGTTCGGGATGACCAAAAACCTGTCCTGACCCGACCCGCTACCATCATTATTCGCAAACGACGATTGACACAATTTTTATAGCAACCACACTTTTACCGAAAGTGTATTGCAAAACCCAACGTAATTAGGTGTCCTTCACGGTTAGGTTTATAATGATCAACTAATTAAAACTTTAATTAATATTTTAGTTTCCTTAAATTATAAATTAAAATAGTATTATCTAACATATGTTAAATTGTATTAAAAATAATTTCAAAATATGAAAAGAATATGATTAAGTAAAGACTTAATTGAAAGAGAAATATATTAAACTATTGTAAAAAGGTTCTTTGTTGATGCAAGAAAACGTTGCAAACAAATAAAACAAAATGTGGTGGGAGACGGCGAAGAAAGGAAGATTAAAGCAAACCCTAAAATATTAAGTGTAACGGCAAATGATGGTCAGTGGTAAAAGACTAAGTAAAAAAGAGAATGAGATTGAAAAAAAGATTTAGAAAGAGAAAATAGTAAAGTAAACTAAGTAAGTTTGGCAAAAGTCTCAAAAATCCCCAGTGATCTATAAAAACTCCTATTTATAAGTCTTCAAGAATAGAAGTTACATATCTTGAATATTGAATAGGAATAATGGTGAATAATGAGAAATTGACCATTACAAAAGATATTAATGTACTGATTAATGAAGTCTAATTAGCTTTTAGTGATAGGTATAATAAACATATAAGTTTACTCTACATTCTGAAAGAAAATGAGAAGCACTCATATTTTAAGAAAAAATTAAGAGAAAACCTCTTAATTATCTCCATATCTGATCTACCAAGCCAAACTCTCTGAAACATCTTAATAGTGAAATTAACCCAAGAACCCTAACATATTCTTAAGTTATTTTCCTATCTTCTGTCAGTAAAGTAACATTTGGTGAAGTATCTTTTGTAGAATAACTTTTAGTGAAGTAACTTGTGCTTCAAAAGTTTTCGATAAAGGTGTTGCTTTTGTTCCTTGAAGAAGTTATTCCGAGAATAGTTGTCTCATAAAAGAGTTATTCTTTGAATAGTTGTTCTATAAGCAGCTTTTATGTTAAAAAGTTGCTCTATAAATAGTTGTTCCCTAAAATAACATTCATTGAAATAGTCTTATCACATGTTTCTTAAAATAACTTTTATTAGAACAGTCTTATCACTTGTTCCATAAAATAATCTTCACTGAAATAATCTTAACACATGTTCTATAAAATAACCTTCACACTGAAATAGTTTTATCACCTGTTTCATAAAATAATATTCACTGAAACATCTTAAATTAGTAACCAAAATCAACTATCTACATTTTGCCCCTACATGAGAATTCTTAGTATAAAAAGTTCTCGTGTACTAGTATAATGAAAGAGTAAAAGCAAAATATATGAAAATAAAATATATTTATTCTTATAATTTAAAGATATATGATATAAGTTTCATGAAAGAAAAAAATTATATATATATATATATATTTGTAATTGCATTCATTGCCCCCTATATGAAAATTGTGTGATGAAATCAAAAAATGTTTCATGCAGATAATAAGCAAATTTTAATATTGTAAATCAAAAAATTACTTGTTAAACAAGTAATGTATGAAAGTGTAGGCTATAACATTAGTGTTTCTCTAAAAAAAAAAAAGAATAAATAGTGAAAGTGATTTCTAGAAAAAATAAGAGAATAAGTAGTGGAAGTGTTTCTTTAAAAAAAAAGAAATAGGAGAATAAGTAATAAAAGTGTTTTCTTAAAAAATATGAGAACTATTAAATGGATTAAGTAAGAGAGTATTTCCCTAAAAAATATAAAAATATATTAAAAGAAATAGGTAATGGGAATATTTCTCAAAAAAATAGAAAATTTATTAAAATGAATAAACAAGGGAGTGTTTCCCAAAAAAAAATTTTATTAAAAATAATAGATAATAAAAATGTTTTTCAAAAGTAAAATAAAATAAAATAACAAATAATGAAGTTGTTTTATTTTATTCTTACACCATTTCCCTAAAAGAAAATCATGTGTAAAACAAATAAATCTTCACGATATATGAAAATGCTAAATCAATGTAGATAATTATTATATGTTTAAGTCAATATATGCCTCAACGTCAAAAATATATATTATATACGTTTTAATGTCCTAGTCAGGATGCTTTACATTGAAACAAAAAGAATAACGCCAATTTTAACTCATTAAGATTAGACTTGAATGGTGGGAATCTTTGACTTCTTTACTTTTATTTATTGTTATCATTATTATTACTTATAATTGATTTAGATTCAAAACTAAGAATATGGAGTATTATGTGAAATCTTAAGGCACATATTTTGAGAAAAAAATAAAATAATTAAAATAATTAAATAGATAATGAAGTGAATCTTATTCTTGAAAGGAATTTTTATTACAATATAGTAAATTATTGTATAAGATATCAAAAGGTGTTAAAAGTTTTTAAGAATAAAATCTAATGAAATTTGAAGAATAAAATTAAAATCTTAAAGATTTTATTAAAGATCTTTTTAAATAAAGAAAATAAATATTTGTTATTAAAAATAATTGATTCTCTTGACTCTATAAATTATATTGAGAAAATTTTCAATTCAAAGTTAAGTGAAAGTTTAATTCCTTTCAAAAAAATTTTGATCTTGTGAACAAGTTAGTATTCATCTTTTTTCTTTTTTTACTATTTGACTTTTTTTAGGCTATTTGATTTTTTATTTTTTTTAGAATAAATAAAAAATTTATTGTGTGTGTGTTTAAGAAAAACTTATATGAATTTTGTTACCAATTTTTTGTAAGTATTATTCACTCTCAATGCTAAGAATCAATTATAGCCAGTCTTCGACTGCTCGAGCTAACGTGAGGAAGAGAAAAAATAGTATTCCAGAAAAAATAGTATTCCAGAAAAAAAGTCTGTCTTCGCATTGGAAAGAATTGTGTATTTCCTTCTGTTCCTAAAGATTGGTTAGATAAAATCATTAAAAAAATGAGAAAAATATCATTTTTGGGAAAAATGCGCAAGACAAAATTTTTTTCTTATTAAATTGCTCATGTTGGCTATTCTTGGCAAAGTATTTGTTTTGAAGCATCGATTTGTAAAGCTTATATTTGAGGCTCCTCTATTCTGAAGTTCAAGTTTATGTATGGAGAATTTTCACTTTCTATTACTAAATTTAGTTTAAATTCGTAACCTGTTCAAGGTTGAAAAGATTAGGTGAACAAAGTAATTGATAAGCTTATTTATGCAAAAATTTTATCTTCAACAGAAGTGCTTAATGCTGTACAAGTTACATTTAAACTTTGTATTTGTAGGGAAGGTAGAATGGATATATGGCATGTTATTCTTGCTAGATGGAGTACTTTTTATCATACTATGATCACTACTCTGGAGAGTTCACTTTTACTCTTGAATATGTATGTGTTCTTCTTGAACTTCCTTATCTTGGAAGACATAATATTTGTACTATTGAATTGTCTGAAGATAAGGTGAAAATTCATAACTTCTTTTGTGATTTACTCCGAGTTTTAGAGGGAGAAATCAAAGGTAGCTCGATTCTCTAATTAGGTTGGACTCTTTTTTTACAAATTCAAACCAAAAAAAGGTGAAAGTAACTCTCTTGAATTTCTTGATATGGCATATCTCTGATTGCGCATGTTCATAAATTATGGTTCTTAAGGTATTGATTTTTCAAAATTCTTGTATGGTTGATTAGTAAAATTAGAAAATTTAGGAATATTAGATATTTAACTTTTTAATCGGATCTTGATTGATGTGTAATTGTGATATTTAACTAGCTATAAATTTTTTATGATTTTATATGCAAATTTTAACTTATGTTTAATTGATTTTAGGTTAGATCTTCATTTATTGTCAATTGATTTTAAATTAGATACTTAATATGATATCAAAATCTAAGTTATGCTTTGTATTTTTCTTAACTTTTACACATAATTCGCATGTAATTTTTTTTACACATGATGAAGACTTATTAAAGTAATAATATCTCATATATATTAAATTATAAGTTTTATATTATTTTATATTCAAGTTTGAAATCTCCACCTATATATTGTCAATTAATGCTTAACATTATAATATATATATATATATATATATATATTGATAGAGGGGAGGAATCAAATTACACTAAAAAGTTTTATATTTTTTTGTCTTTTTTTTTTCACTTGACTCTTTTATTTTTTGGATTTATTAAATTAATAATTAAAATATATAATTTTTTTTAATTTTATATTGGTATAAATTGATTTCTCTTCTATATATATTTTATGATAAATATGAAGTTTGGGGCTTGACCTTATAAATGTTCATTAAAGGAAAGAAAAAGGGGGTTGATGATACATTATTAAGGTCAGCCACAGATGATTTTGAGAGTAAGGTTTTGGTACATCATGTTTATGTAAGTAGGAAGATTGAATTTAAAAACATAATTTTGTATTGTCTCTTCCCGGCACATCCATTGTTTACTGTTTAAAAAACACAGGACTTTTATCCTAGAGCTCTTTTATCAAGTAACATTTCTTTTTCATCTTTTTCATGAACAAAGGTAAAGACAATATGATAAAGCTGAATTTTACTGGAATCGTGACAGGAAAGCGAAAATGATGGAGAATGAGGGCTATACCCTATAGAAGATGCTTTATGTCCAGGACGAATAAGAGCTACTATTTTACATATATATATATATATATATATACACACACACACACTTAACTAAAGTAAGAGCTAATTTAATTATCAGCTGCAGGAATCATATCTTTGACAGAGATGGGCATGTATATATATATATATATACACACACACACACACACACACACTTAACTAAAGTAAGAGCTAATTTAATTATCAGCTGCAGGAATCATATCTTTGACAGAGATGGGCATGAGTGGCCATGGTTTTGCTGGAAAAGGTTTAAAGAAGACATTATAGAACCCTAAGCTTTGGCCAAAAAGAGAAGCGCGGAAGTCCAGACATAATATAGAGTTATCCAGCTCAAACATAACTTTCCAGCCAGCCAGATGCTTGAGCAATGAGCATGCATGGGTGATGGGACATTGCTTTGGGTTCCCAAATCAAGCTATACATACATACATATATATATCTATATATATATATATATACACACACACACACACACACACTCATTTTCCATCCTTATTTGTAAAACCATTTGCGATTTATCATCTGTTTTAGCCATCTATTTTGGACCATGCACATAAAATCTTCAAAACTGGTGAGAACATCAGCAGGATTAAAATTGAACAAATTAAGCAGGTCGCTTTGATGAAAGAAAAGCTTTGGTAATTCAATAGCACTAGAGCAATATAACTCGCGGAATAAGAGGCAGCACCTTCATTTAAAGCCTTGCAAAAACTCTGCAATGAAGCCATTTTCCAATGTTTATGAGCAGTTTCCCTGTGTAACGTACGGGAGCGCATCGACCATAGCAACCTATTCGGTTCACATAATTTCTGGGTTGGATTGGCATTTCAAATAGATTTGGGCTTTGATAATAATGGCAGCCTGGCAGGCATGCTCTTATAACTAGTCATTTGACTTATAAAGCCTAGCTAATCCAAGGATGACAGTTTCTAGAGTCATATGGGTCAGTTGAAAACTCAACCCAAAAAAAACTAATTGTAGACCAAGTTCAAACCTACTTGGCCCAAACTACATAGACTGAGTTATGCAGATTTGTTGATGGCATTTTTCAACTGTCATTTTTCTTTTTTCTTTTTTTTTTTTTTGAAAATTTGTTAATCTATCCTTAAACCCATATCTTTATAGGAGCATTATGTGTATAAAATTTTTTAAATTCGCAACCTCTAAATGCTAACTCTAATATCATGTTACTGATCCAAAAATGGGTCAATTCATATGTTTCCTTTCCTAACATCAGTTATTAACCACCGAGCAGATAAAAAGGATATTTTAACTTGGAATTTCTTTTGGACAAAAAATGCACGTCTGGCTGCCAATTAGGCTATAGTTATACTTAATTTGAGAGGCTTAGAATTAATCACACCGTCGGTGAGGATAAAGCATTCAATTTTTTGTGTTTAAGAACTTCATTTATCATGATAATTGAAGATTGCAACACTTTTCCATAACACTTTGACTGGAAACAGTTTAAATGTTTATTCAAACAAAATTGAATTATAGTGCTTCCAGCTTGCACAACAATTATTTACTCTCTTTAACATATCCGAACCCCTCTTTTATGGGTCCATGTGAGAATTTTCTATTTGCCTTCTCAGATATAGCATGCAATAAATGACATACAACATGTTGTAATATTGTTGTCTATGCTATCTTCTCTTATTGTAGGTAGTTGAAGGATCAATCACTTTCTTTTAGTGGCTTCATCATCCACAAAAAAGTCCTTCATTATTGCATCTAAATGGTGTGTTTTATCTTCTTGATTTGATGCTAACCATTAACTAGAAGAAAAAATCCTCCTCACAGTGACGGATTTTCTTCTTCTTCAAGCCATTAGGGGCCCTGATTAACAGCCAATTAGCTAGACATCACTTTATCATTATTATTTGATATAATAACTAAAGAAATGTACTAGATTGTCTGATAATAAAGTATAAGTATAGGTACTTAAAGACTTCATCTTTTATTATATAATTCATCAACTCTTCTTTTTATGTAAATTTTTTTTATTTGATTAATTGGCTACCTAAAGATCAAAAACCTAGGATATTTAACGTCACAAATCCCATTAATTTACTGCTAATGTCAAAAACAATGAAACTCTCTTGAGAGACCAGAACTAACATGTCATGAAACAACGAAACTCTCTTGAGAGAGAAGATGACCCAGTTACCAAGCAGGACATATATATGTAGAGAAAGAGATATGATTGTAAAGAGAAATAATGCATGATTACAAGTTGCAAGGAACAGTAAAAGTAAAGTTCGAACTTTGAAGATTGAGGTACTGAGCTGGACAGCTGATTCAAATTACAGAAAAAGTTTGAAAGAATTACTGTATTCCGATCATAGTCATTATCACCACAAAAGTCCACAATGTTTTTTAAACTCTTCGAAGTTTCATGTTTTTTGCTGTGAAACCAACTAATGACTCCAAACTCCGAAGGCAAGTTCAATGTTTTCTGTCAAGAGGCTGCCACCCTATTTGGACACCAATGTTTAGTTGCTGCCAGGCGGTCCTTTTCAATGTAGTGAAACTCAGGTCCATTTGCTCTGCAAACAACCAAATATTGATTTCTAGCCTGTCTTTGCTTTGTGATAAATGAATTATTGTTGACAATTCAACTAGCTTGAATTTTAATGCTTTTCTTATATCTCAGGTAGTGTTTGTTAGAGGGAACCTATAAATTTTTCTTCCGAATCGTATCAATGCATATCTTATTTCAATGTTTGATTTAGAATAATCCGATTATGAAAAAAAGTGATAGATTTTCAACAATATTCAAAATTTCAAAATTAAAAAAAAAAATTTTTTATGATATTCTAAGATTTAGAGGTAAAATAATGATATTTTCAAATTTGACATAAATAAAAGATTATGAAATAATCGTTATCTTTTTAAAAAATATATTTGAAAGTGACTAAAATGCCTTAAATAATATTCTTCAAAAAATTAAAGGCGTTTTTTTTTTTTAAATACTTTAAATAATTCTTTTCAAAAAACAATGAAACACTAAAGGGAAAGATTGAACTTAATCTTATGATTAATAATCATACACTCTAACCAACTAAGCTACTTCATTTTTTTATATTTTATCTTATAAATCTTATAAGTAATGAAATAAATTATTAAGGTGTTTTTAATCAAAAACGCCTTAAATAAGGTGCTTCAAAAAATTAAAAGAAAAACACCTTAAATAATGTCTTTCAAAAAATTGAAAATGATTATTTAAGGCATTTCTGAACAAAAAATACCTTAAATAATCCTAATATATTTTAAAGAGGATTATTTAAAGCATTTTTAATTCAAAAATACCTCAAATAATCCTCTTATATTTTTTAAAGGGAATTATTTGAAAAAAACGGCTTAAATAATCTACACATATTTTAAAATGATATTTATTTAAGGTATTTTTAGATAAAAATACTTTAAATAATCTCTTTTAAAAAAATAAATAGGATTATTAGAGGTGTTTTTTAACTATAAACGTCTTAAATAATCTCAACATTTTTTATTTATGATATTTTATAAATAAAAATAACAATCAAATAAAATATTTATCATTTTTATTGTTAAAGATATCATTTATTATTTGAGTATTTATTATTAATAAAAATTAAAAAAAAAAGTTACCATCATATATGATAAAGAGATTATGATAATTATTTAAAAATAAATATATGTGAATTTTTTTTAATCAAATCAATAAATCTGAATACAAATATTTTAAAAATAAAAAAATCTCAAATATCACATTTTCTCAAATTTATTTTTTTTTAATTTAAAATTTCACAAACCAAACGTTCTTTAAAAAGTAAAGTCCAACGGAAGGAGGAAAACAATACTAAAGAAGGAAAAGATTGATTTCAACTGTTAGTTATAGAATTTTCTCGTGTGCCAATTACATGCTGGTGAAAGGAAGTCTCTTGCAGGTTTTCATTAAAGCCGACTGGAATAGGCTGAAAGCCCTAGAGTAATTTGCAAGGCATTGGTAAGTAGTTTTTTTATCTTGTAATTGTAGAGGGAAAGATAAGGGAGGAAGAGTCATGGATGGTAATTGGTAAATGGCTAAACGGGTAAATCTTTCTTTCCAGGAAATTATAATTGATGGTCCAAATTAGGGGTCTAAATGATTTGCAAGTTACATCAGTTCAAAAACATTTGAATTTAATTCGATTATTAATGATTTGAATTTAATTCAATTATTAACGAATCAAATTAAAACTCAAATAATTTAATTTATTAAACAAATTAAATTCAAGTATTTTAATGTCTTCAACCTTATGTTGCTCCGAAGCATAATCAAGTTTTTTTTTTATTTTAATATATATTTTTATTATTTTAATTAAAAATTATTATTTTACTTTTATATATGTCAATTTAAATTTAAATTTAAATACAAATAATTAAATTTAAAGTCAAATTTAAAAATCAAACTTATTTCTATTTAGTAAATAATTTTAATTTAATGAATTCGAATAATTCAATATTTATCTCGAAAAAAATTTAAATTTAAAAATTAAAATTTAATTGAATTCAAATTAAATTTTAAATAATAAATTTCATGTCAAATTTAAATTTTTTACTTTATAAACTCAATTCGATTCAATTACATCTATGATCTTAACTCCAAAAAGCCAAAAATAGTTTCTTTTCTCTATAAAATTGTACGAAAAACATAATCCACATGAAACCAAGACAAGATTTAGTACTAGTATTGTTTCTTGCATATTTACCAAATTTAACTGTATTAACACAATAATTCTAATACCTTTGCACATGTTCAGAGAGTAGGCCATGGTTCAAAATTTTAATATACAAAATACAAACAATTATTGTGCGATCTAGACATCAATCATTGATTAAAATTAAGTAGTTTTGTTATGAGTTTATGTACTATTTTTTTCTCTTCAATTTACCCCTTTGATTTTTTGGTTGAAAGGTTTGAATTCTTTTACCCAAAGTACAATAGGACCATTCAAGTTTGAAAATGGGTTTTGCCTACTCAGGAGTATTAAACTCACTACTGCCTCAGAAGAGTACAAAACGTGTTCTTACAAGCATTTTTGTTCTTTAATCTGGCAATCAGTTTCATACAAAAACGCAGCAGCTAAAGATGGTGTTTTGGGGGCAATGACTGACTGAGTTTAGAAGACGTAAGTAAGTAAGATGGCGAAAGAATCTAGCAAGCGTAGTCCTGCAGTCACAGCGGGGGGCTGCCAAACAGTAGATTCTGTGATAGTAACAGTGTTTGAACAGGACTCGTCGGCGGAACTCAGCCAGAGCCTTCTTTTTGTATTTAATTTATCTGAAACTTTGAACCAAGATTTTTATGGCTCCCACAGTGCTTTTGTCTATTTAAATAAAGATGTTTGGTGCTTGTCGCAATTCTAGAAGTAGAACTAGCAATACTGATCCTACACTTCACGCAACTGCTGACGTCATTACAGTCTTGAGACATTGAATGAAAAAAAAGTACCGAAAATGGTGGTGAGTTAAAGTTTTTTATTTGTAGAATTAATCAAGTGTACAGAGCTTATGAAAGCCTCTTGCTTTTTCTTTCTTTTTTTTTTTTTTTTCTCTCATAATATCAATCCCCTCGACTCAAGCAAAAGATTTTGTGGTTTTTATAACCAAATTAAACAAGGGAAAAAAAAAAGATTTTGTTTTATAAAAGCTCTTAAAAGATAACGTTAGCATGACGATTGCCACCTGAACAAGGAAACAGAAGAGAATGCTATCTATAAAACAAGAAGTAACTCTCAAAATAAGTAGTAGAAGCATAAAGCTTGTCAGAATATTTTTACTAAACCCTTTTCTTCTCATTATCATTGTTTTAATTATGTTTAATAAAAAAATTAATGAAAATATTGTGATTAGTAAAATTTTTATTTTTAATCTCAATGATTAAAATTTAAATAAAAAAGAAAAAAATTTACTTTTTATTTATATTTAGTTTAAAAAAGACTAAAAATAGAAGAGGTATATGTTATTGAAGATAAAGTTATAAAATAATCTTATCACTTATAATTTAAAATTATTTTATTTGATTAACGATTATTATTATTTAGTAATTTTAAATTATTATGTTTGATATTATTAAAAAATTAAAAATTATTTTATTTAAAAATATAAAAATATTTTTATATATTATAATAATTACACAAGTTAATAATTTGAATATTATTTTAAAATAATAATTTATAAAATATTAATAATACTTTATTTATTCTATAATAAAATTATTAAATTAATAACTATATTTTTTATAGATATATTAATTTTTATAATATAACTTATATAAAAAATTTTGAATTAAAAAATAAAATTAATCTATTAAATTTATAATAAAAGAAAACAATAAGTTATATTATATATAAAATCATTATAAAAAGAAAATTATTTTTGAATTTATTATAATGAATATTAGTTTTAAAATATAAAAATATAAAATATAAAATAATTAAAATCTTAAAAAAATAAAATTTTAATTTATATATAATATATTAAATAAATAATATTAATTATTATTAATTTTAAATATAATTTTACCTCACATAAAATACTTGAGTATTTATCAAATATAATAATTTAATCACTATTCATCATAATTTTAGAGTAATTATCCCATACCAAACATTAGCTAAGAGATTTTTATTTTTTTAAACACTTTTTTTTGAATCAATTTAAATAAATTTATTTATATTTAATTCAATAACTTTGTAAAAAAAATATTTTATAATTTTTTTAACAGATTCCAACTTAAAAAAGAAAATTTTATTCTTACTAGAATTAATGCTGTGTTTATTTTACTTTTTTATTTCATATCATTTTACAATAAGCACTGCATGTGGGTAATAACTTCTGTAGCATGATGTCAAAGACTCAAAATCATAATTTAATAATGATGTGTTCATTAGTTTATTCAATTAATTTCAAATTTAATTATTTAAAATTAAATTAAATAAATTATATTATTTTAATTTTATTAATCTAAATCGAATTTATTAATTTTAAAAATTAACCTATTAAATTTAATTTAATTGATTCGATTGATTTTTTTAATTAATCAAATAATAAATACATTTAAATTATATTATATTTTAAACTCTTAATTTTTTATATTTTAAATAAATTAAATAAAATTATTCAATGAAATATTTAAATATTAAAATATTATATTAAAAACTCTAACAACTTATAAAATAAAATGATTAATTTCATATATTTTATATTTAAATTATATTATTTCAATTAAAATTTCATTTAATATAATCAATTGATTCAAAAATCGAATTAATCAAAAATCAAAATTTTTTTAAAATAATTTGCATTAATTGATTAAAATTTATTCCATAATCCATCAATCAATAAAATTAAATCAATTCAATCAATTAATTCAATTAAACTTGAATTATGAATATTGCTAAGCAATAAGGTATAGGGATATAATCGATCAAGTTCAAGTCGACACAGTATGAAGCTCAAGTTCGAGCTCGATACTTCAAATCCGATGCTCGAAATTCGACTTAAACTCAATCGAATTTTATTTTTTTAATTCGAGCTTGACTCGAGATAAAAATCAAAATATTTAAACTCATTCGATTAGACTTGATTAACATATAAAAATAAATTCGATTCTTATATTCGATAAAAACTTCATTATTGTATTCGAGTTCAAACTCGAATTCAAAATATTTTATCAATTAAAATAATTAAAATATATTAAAATATAATAATTAAATTAAACTCGTAAACTACTTAAATCTGATATAAAAATATTTAATTTGATTCGATCGATAAATTAAATTATTTAAATTTAAATTTGATTTAATAATAATTAAATTAAATTTTAATAATTTATGAATATTAATATATTATTTATATCTGTAATAAATTCACGTCGGGATGTTTGTCGCCAGCTTTCATCGTTGGTGATGAAACATATTAAGAAAATTTTAAAGCTAGCATGAGTTTCCTTAAAAGAAATGGGAAGCTAAATCCTTTAATTTAATCTAAAATGGATAGGAGTACTCCTTCACCACAAGGAGAGTAGGTTGATTTGCCATTAATTTGTAAAATAAGTTGGTCCTTTCCTTTTGTCGGTTATAACAAAAAAAAAAAAAAAAAGGAAAAGACCAAATTTAATTTCTGCCACGGAAATTGCAGCGCATACGCTTCGAGTTCAACCAATCACCCCACCCAGCCAGTTGATGGGAAATTTTACGCTTTCCCTCTCCGTACGAACATCTACAGCACTTTCTTTTAATTTCGGCTCAGAGACACCATTGGCAATATATATGAACTTTGCCAGAAAGCTTTTAATTTTGTTCAGCGAACCCCTGCGGTCCCTGTTCATAGGATAAATGAAAAAGTGTACCCTCCCATGAGACTGCAGATGCGATTTTCAATCTTCAGTACTCTCAACAACTCTTTACTTAAAAAATCTCAAGTTTTTTGAATTCAGATTGATTTTTATTATGTACCCAAATTTTTTCTCTTTTAATTAAGCTTTTTAATTGGTATCAAACCTACCAAACTTATAGTAGAATTAATGTTAAATTTAAATTTAAATTTAATTAATTCATATAATTAATTTTAAATTTTTTTTATTCATTAAATTTAAATTTTAGTTATAATACTTAATACATTTTTTTCTATGTACAAACTAAAACCTTCTTCTTAAAAAAAATATATTAAATCTAACGTTTTAAATTAAAGAACGCCCGAGATTAGGGAGAGGAGTGAATTGTTATTTAGCAAAATATGAATTTACAAGTAACTAGAAACAACCATCCTGTTATGTTATGTTGGGATAAACCATTTCTCTGTTAAAATTTATTATTATTATTTATTAATTTTTTTACTTTCAATATATTATAACTATTTTAATATAAAAATAATAAATAATAAAATAAATAAAAATATTATAAAAGTATTATAATTAATATATATAGTATTTCATATATTGCAATTATAGTTTTTTTTTGTTTATTTTATACTATATTTTAAATGTTGTATTTTTATTAATCCTTTAATTAAATGTATGATTTTTAATTTATTTTAATTGACAAACTTTTTTCTAAAAATATTTAAAACAAAATAAAAAATAATTTCATTTTTTCTTATGTCTTTATATATTTATATTTATCACATTACTTTTTTAATTTTTATTTTCTTATAGTAATTTAATACGTAGTTAAGTTTTATGTAATTAATTTAATATATAATTTCATAAGGGTATTATGGTAATTTTCATAAAATACCACTATTAAATTATCATGAAGCGATTGTAATGGTGTTTTTGTAAGTTAATATATAGTTAATTTTATATTATATTAAAATTTAATATGCATTTTAATAGGGGCATTATGATAAATTTTAAACAGAATATCACATGTCAAATTTTTATGAACCAATGGGATGGAAATTTTAGTGATTTAATATGTAGTTAATTTTATATTATGTTAAAGTTTCATATATAATTTAATAGGAATATTATAATATTTTTTAAATAAAATATCACATCAAAATTTTATAAAGCAATGGCAACAGACTTTAGTAATTTAATATGTGGTTAGTGTTATATTATGTTAAAATTTCATATGTAATTTAATAAGAACTTCCTATGAATCACTAAAAAGGTCTCATATGAACAAAATGTCATATATGAACTGCCTATAAATTACTCATAAAGGTATTTTAGTAATTATAGTACGAGAGATATATAGTAATTTTGGTAAGTAATGATAAGAATGGCATTTTGTAATTATAATAAAAATGGTATTATAATAATTTTGATAAATTATGATAAGAGGTGCATTTTTATAGTTATGATAAAATGATAATATAATAATTTTGGTTAATTATGAGAAAATGAGTATTTCTATAATTATATTAGAATGGCATTGTAATAAATTTGAATATGTGTCCTCGTATTATCAAATAAATATAAAGTTGTTATAGTAATTTCAGTGATGATTGTTTTAATATATAGTTATGGATTTAAAAGGATTTTGCTAAATTGACATGTAAAGCCAAGGACAAATAATACTAGGTGAAATACACGTGTTGCCACCGGTCAAAATTTATTTGTTTTACCATATTTATTCACTAATTTTTTTTGTAAAATTTATCAAATTAGAAAAAAGATGAAAAGAAAAAACAAACTAAATAGAGATGATATGTGGATGCTTAAATTGACTTTCTATTCTCACAAAATATATATAATAAAAAAATAAAAAATAAAAAAAATTTATAAAAAATGAAAAAAAAAAGGTCATAAAAAGTGTCACTGGACACTCCAATTGAATTTAAAATATTAATTTTTTAAATTAAAATATCAAATAATAATTTTATGAATATAATACATATATATAAATATAAAATTAAAATAATCATAAAATATATGCTTTTATACTCCCATGAGACATTAGAAAAAAAAAAAGATAAAAGTTGAGTTACTACGGAACTAGAGATTACAAATAGGCTGTGTTAGGCCAGCACAAACCATTTAAATATTAGCCCAAATGTTTATGGATTGTGCCGACCTAGCATTATTTTTTAATGTGCCATGCTAACACGATTCATGAAGGATAAGGGTATGGTTCAGTAAAGTATATGGCTAGTAATTTTTATAGGTCATTTTCGTGCCAGGCACAATATTATTTTTCATACTGAGCTGGATCAAGTGTAGCCCATTAATACTTTTTTGGAATTTTAATTATTTTTAAAAAAAATTCATCTATTAGTATTAAAAATAACAAGCTAAAATTAATAAACACATAATGAAATAAAAATGATATATAATTTATGTGATTCGATAAAATGTCTACATTTACATAAATGGATAATAAAATCCACTAAATAAATATATTGAAATTATAATCCTAATTTAAAAGAAAAAAACACATGCATGTCATCTATCCAATGTCCTGTAATACACATATAATTAAGATTTTATCTATTGGTTCACTATCAAAAGTAAGTAAAATTCTAGAGGAAAATTTTTATAAATTAGATATTAAATTTTCTTTACAAGAAAATATATTTCAAAAGCATTTAATCTAAAAGTATTTTTTTTAATTGTTTTATAATTGGATAGCATATTATTTTAATAAATCATTAAAAACATTCATCATCTACAAAAATAAATAATTGTTTAAATTGTATTATAAATTTAACCAATTGATTACGCAAATTATCTTATGAAAAATAAAATGCACCTAAAAACCTATTAAGATACTGGCTAAGTATAATTTGTGTGGGATCATTAGAAACAGTAAATGTAGCCTCGCGTTTTTTCTTATGTCTTTTTAGATGACCATTCCATCATTTTTGTTTTATAAATTAAATCTTTTATATATATGTTATAAGTTTAAAAATTTTGATCATATAACTTTGAAAAAAAATATTAATTTATTCTTATACACATAAATTTAAATAAATAAAAATAAATCATATATCGAATGATTGGCAAACTATTTAGATATAATTTAGATATTAATAATTTAAATATTTAATAAGCAAATTTATTTAATATAATTTTATTATATAAATTGCCAAAAATAAATATAATTTCATTAGATTATAAAAAATAACATGAATACACTCAAATGTCGAAAGCTCATTTTAACAATTATGGACTAACATGGAATAACACATTTTGGCTTGTATATCGTGTCGTATTGGCCAACGTATCAAGTGCTGGTGTCATGGGGTGAGACTCAACCTCTAGGCTCGTGTGGTTTCAGGACCTGGACATGCACTCATTTGGCATCTCAGATCAGCCTACTTACCACAGCTTATACCCTTGTGAGATATTATCTATTCTGACCCCTCTAGCCTTATGGTTTTGTCTTACAAAAAATGTTTCATAAGAAAGAGGTAGTGTGAACCCTTTTATACTCTAGTGACCCTCATTTAATGTTCGATGTGAGATTAAAGTACCTCGCCTACTCTTTTAAGAGCGCTTAACGTGACATTCTTCCTCACCTAACCTCGTAACCCCATTGTCACAAAGGCTGATCACTCTACCTACTTCCCTTGAGACGTTTGGTATAGGTAGAATGATCTAGGACTTGCTCTGATGCCACTTGTCACAGGATCGAGACTTAACCTCCAAGCTCATGTGGCTTTAGAACCCAGACATGCACTCATCCAACATCTCAGATTAGCCTATCTGTTACGATTTTATATTTTTATGAGGTATTATCTGTTCTGACCCCTTTAGCCTCACGATTTTATCCTACAAAAGACGCATCATAAAAAAAAGGTAATGTGAACTTTTTTATACTTCAGTGACCCCCTTTTATGTCCGATGTGAGATTAGATTATCCTACCTACTTCTTTTTGAGTGCATAACGTGACATTGGCACTAACCCTTAATGAGTCGTGTCGTGTCAACGCATGGGTTTAAAAATTTCTAACCTAGTATAGCACACATATATGTATCGTGCTTAACCTAACTCGATTATTTAACAACAAGCCATGCCATACCATGCCGAATCATGTTGTGCCATTGGTTACCCAACCTATTTGATACTTTTATATGCAACATTAGCACTTATGAGCCTTTCTTAAGGAATTTATATAATTGATTTTAAAAAACTAAAAAATATATAAAAAAAATCAAATCTATATGTCATATCAATACCTTTTTAAAATTTTTAAAATTATTAATTTAAAAAAATAATAAAAATATATTTTTAATAATAATATCAAATGAATACATATTTTAAAAAATTAAAAAATTAAAATATTTAGTAAATATAAAAATATAAAAAAAATCAAATGTATAACCTTGATATTAAGTGAGTATCATAAAAATTTAAAATCTAAAAATTATTTGTTAAATATATAAAATTTTTAAAAAATATGTGATATATTTTTAGTACCAAATGGCTGCTACACAAAATTTTAAAATAAAAAAAGTTTATTAAATATTTAAAAAAAAAAAGCAAAAGATGGGTGAAAAAGAAAATTTTGGTATAAATAGGTTTCACACAAAAAAAATTTTAAAAACTATATTTATTTTTTGATATTTTTTAAAAATTAATTAAATATAAAAATTTTTTAAAAATAAAAGGCAAAGAAAATAAAACAAATAGAAAAAAAGGCAACAATGTGTCATATGCAACTTTTAGCTTGACCGTACATTGTCAAAATTTAATTATTAATATAAAAGAATTTGACAAAAAAGCAAAAAAGCAAAAAGACAAAAAAATATACAAAAATATAAAAATTTGAAAAAGTGAAAAACAAAAAAAGGCACCCAAGTTGGAGCATTATGCTTTTTTTTTAATTGATTACGTTAAGAATTTTTAGTTAAAAAAAAGAGAGAGATTTGATTTAAAAAGATATTTAATATTTTTTAAAATATTTTTAATTATTAAACTAAAGGCTTGGAAACGAGCATTATGTTTCGTACCTTACCAAGATTAATGTTATAGATTCGATAAGTGTCTGCGCGGTGCTACTGGTCAAATTTTTATTTTTTTTTTGCCATCCATATTTACTAGTTTTATTGTTGAAAAAGGTCGTCAATTTAAAAAAATATGAAAAATAGCAAAACGTACACAAAAATAAGTGAAAGTGACATCTGAACATTAAATTGGCATTTTATTTTGAATTGATTTGATATTATTTTGTTTTATTACATTTTTTTAATTTAAAAAGGATAAAATAAAAAAAGATAAAAAGGAAAAGCAAAAAAAAAATGATATAAGTGGGTCTAAAATATAAAAATAAAATATTTAAAAATATATTTTATAATTTGAAAACTATTTATTAAATAATTTAAAAGAAAAGTTTTTAAAAACCAAAAAAAGATAAAATAAAGAAAAAGGAAAAATGAAAAGACCTGAAAATGACACGTGATTGCCCATGAGTACAGTATTGTTAATTGTACATTACTCCGGTGTGCCATAAAAAACTTTCAAAAAATCTATTAAATACTTTTAAAAAAAGAAAAAGTAAAAAAAAATTATATAAGTGGGTTCAACACATAAAAAGTATAATATCTAAAAAATATATATTATTTATAATTTTAATAAAATAAAAAAATACATAATTTATAATTAGTATCAAGTGAGTTATAAAGAAATCTAAAAACTCTTTATTAAATATTTTTTAAATTTAAAATAAAAAAGTTAAAAATGGTAAAAAAAGGAAAAATAAAAAAAAGTTTGATATAAGTGAATCCTAAACATAAAAAATAAAATTTTTAAAAAAGACATATTTTTCTAATTTTTGAAAATATTTATTTAATAATTTAAAAGAAAAAAATAAAGAAACCCAAAAAAGGGCAAAAAAATAAAAAAATAAAAACCCTAAAACAATAATAAAAAAAAGGGCATGAAAATTATAATTAAGATTTTTTTATTTAAAAAAGGAAAAATAAAATAAGATAAAATAAGAAAAGCAAAGAAAAGTTTGGTATAAATGATCTCTCACATAAAAACACAATCTTTTAAAAAAATATGTTTTTTTTATAATTTTAAAAAGTTTTATTATTTTTTTAAAAGAAAAAGAAAAACGGAGCCAACAACTGCGTGGTGGGTGACGCTTTAAAAATCGACACTATGTGCCATAAATTTACCAAAATTGAAGTAATGGGTTACTTGTAACTGAATCCGGAAATCTGGATGAACAAAACAGGGATTGTAAAACAATAATTAGATAGTAGACCTAACTACCTAAGTCACCGAAACTTTTTGTTAGGTCTAACGAATTAAAGCTTGGGTGATAATTAACTAATGGAGTACTGAACTCAAGTTAATTATAAAGATTTTTACATAATAAATATTCAACTTAATTATAAATTAATGTCATAATGATGATATATACTTTGCATATTGTAGAAGGAGACAAATGCAAGTTGATATCTAACAATCAACTTTGCATATTCCAGTTTTTTAAAGAAAAAATTTTTTATTTCCGTAAATTTATATGGTGAAACATTTATATTAAAAAATTTGAATGCACAATAAATATGGTAATAAAAACTGAATAAATAGGTTCTATTGTTCTAACAATCAAGTCCAAATAGAATAAAACTTAATCATTCTCTCTAAAATTATACACTTCATTAGTACAATCACTACATTTTTTTACATTTTGATAAGACACTTGATTTTATATTGTGAAGTCGTTCATCACATACTTATTATCTTACTACTTTGATCAATTTTAACCCTTTTGAAAGAGATATCTGTCCATTTTATTTTTTTAGCCTTCAAAAAAAAAAAAAAATGGAACTCTAACTTAGTATCATTTGTTGCAAAATAAGAGAAATTCTTATCCTGTAATAATTATTAAAAATTGTCTTTTGTTTTGCGATTTAGTGATCATAGAAATTTTTAAAAATATATAAAGATTTGATTACGAATCAAGCCTCTCTCATTTTCTTTTAACAAAGACTTTGTACCCTTTGAAACAAAAATTAAAAAATAAAAATTTAATAAATAAAACGACATATATGAGCAGAGTTATCTTATCACAACAAAGAATTAACTCTTATTATTAATTTCATAAAATCACACCTTTTATTTTTTTTCTTTTATTACAAATCTCTCTTCTAGGAATTAATAGTAATTAGAATTAAATTCCTATTTCGTGAGATTATTTTTTATTTTTGAAGTTATGTTTTAAAAATGAAAGAAGTACAAATTTTTATATCAAAATTTACTAGATGATAATATATAGATAAGTAAAGTGTATTTATTTTTTAATATAAATTATAACTTAATTATATATAAATGTAATTTTTTATTATATTAAGATTTTCAATAATAATTTTTATTAATATAATACATATATATAAATATAAATTAAATAAATAATTAAATATATTATTTTATATATCCTAAGGAAAGTTAGGTAGAGCATTCTAAATCTAATTTCAACTTGACTCAAATTATTTGAAGAAGTAAAATTTAACTCAATTTTTATATATGTTGTTTTGTTATCCTTGCACCCATTAACCTTTTGTTTTTTTACAAAATTTACTAATAAATAAAATTTTAAAAAATAAAAAAAGACAAAAAAAAGCTGACACATGAATTTATTAAATTAAGATATTAAATAATATATTTTAATAATATATATATAAATATAAATTTACAAAAATAATAAAAAAATATTTGTATATATACTAAGATCGAGATTAATAACTAAAATCTTGTTTTTATATGAGTTCGATTTAAAAAAAAAACTCAACCTAATTATTTCAAATTAAAAAAAAAATATATCAATTAAATCGAGATGAATCAAAACTCATCGAATGTACATTATTCTGTCATCTCTATCTCCATTAATTTTTATATTATAAAATTTATTAGATTAAAAAGTAAAAATAACAAAAAAAGAAACTTGAAAAAGCAAAAGCTTAAAAAAATACAAAGCAAATGAAAAAACAAAAAGAGAGAGGTGTTACGTGGATACTAAAGATTGGACGGAGTACTTTAAATATATCTTCAACTTTACCCATTAAGAATAAAACCTCGACATGACCTTCATTTTTTTTAACTCACTTTTATTTGATCATTTAGAATCAACAACCAATTAGATTTGAATTGTTTTATTATCCTTACCTCCATTAAATTTTTTTACAAAATTTATATAATAAAAAAATAAAATAAAAAAAATAAAAATTTTAAAAATAAAATAATAAAATAAAATAAAAAAGTAAAGAATGGAGGAAAGATGGGTGTGACATCCTATCCTTCATTCTTTACAAAATTAAAATTTATCAAATATAAATTATTTTATCATCCATATATTTATTAACTTATCTTTACAAAATTTATCTAATAAATAAAATTTTAAAAAACAAAAAATGACAAAAAAAACCAAATAAAATGATAAAAAAATTTATTAAATTAAGATATTAAATAATATTTTTTAATGTACATATATAAATTTAAAATTAAATAAATAATAAAATATAATTTTTTTATATACTAAGGCCAATGAGTAACACCCAAAATCTTCCTCTAATATCCTTTTAATTTAAAAAAAATTAAAAGAAAGTGCACCAATTAGATTCGATATTATCGGGTTATTTTGTCTCAATTGATTTTTAGTTATAAAATTTATTTAATAAAAAACAAAAATAAAAAAAAATTTAAAATAAAAAAGCAAAAGCTTTAACAAATAAAGAAACTAAAAAAAGAGGGCGATGCCTTATGGACACCAAAATGGGGTGAAACACCTTAAATTGTTCTCTAACTCCACCTAATTAAAAAAAAATCTCAATCATTTGTTTAAAAAATGAACTTATATTAGATTATTATAAATTAAAACTAAACAGATATAGATTATTTATTATCTTTATTTCTATTAGCTTTTTTTTATAAAATTTATTTAATAAAAAATTAAATTAAAAAATAAAAAATAACATAAAAATAAAATAAAAATATAAAACAAAAAAGTCGAAAAATAAAAAATGAAGAAAGGATGAACTGCATGACATACTTTCATTTTTTGTTTTTTACAAGATTAAGTACGTAAATAAGTATAGCAATAAAAAAAGGTAACATTTGATGTATTGTAGTGTATATATTTTTATATATTATTAATGAATCAAATATATTATTTTTTAATAAAAAATATTAATTTTAAAAATAAATACAAAAAAATAATTTTTTAAAAAAATTTATTTGTAACATTTTTAATTTACGAAGTAATACTATTTATTTTGTTAATAATATATAAAATTTATATAAAAACAATATATCAAATATAAATCTTAAAAAAAATTAACTTTTAAAAGAAGAGACCTCGAAAAGCCAGTAAATAGGTAGTACATATAATAGACTTTATATTATAAAAAAATGTTTGTTTTTTTTGGCTATAAATATATGTATAGAATATAGCATAAGTAACGATAATAAAAGCAGGGCATAAAAGACCAAAAGATTTTTGATAAAACGACAAAACACCTCCCAAACCTTTGTCAGAGAAATATCTTCAACACAGTTGCGTTAGTTCAATTATTACCGGGAATAGCCGGTCATCCACCGGTTTCTCGAACCCCCATGATCACCAGACAGACTTTCTCAATGGCCACAGGGAGAAAGAAAAAAAAATCAATAAATAAAAAGAAAGAGAAACTGTAACAATGATTTTGTTTGAGTGTTTTGAGTTTGAGGGTGAGCGACAAATATTAGATTGAGTTTTATTTGGTTTGTCTGAGAGATAAAAGATGCGTGAGGTGCTGCAGCCCATACCCAAAATCTCAGTTTCTTGAACGCATCACCGCTAAAATGCGCCAGCACTCTCTTCTCTGCCATGTTTTCAGCTTCAGAAGAAGATCATGATAACCTTTCATTTCATCATTTACAATAGCCCGCACCTCTGTCTTTCACTGTTTTTTCTCTAAATCAAAATCTTTTTTAATATAACCTTTAGAAAATCTTCTTTAAAATTTTTTTTGTTGCTGTTTCTCTTGCTGTACTCTTTGAACTCGTTTGTATTTTATTTTATTTTTGTTTGGGTTTCTTGAACTCTGTCGGTCTCTCTCCTAGAGAGGTGTTTTTATTGTTTTTGTGTGGCTATGGCGGAGGGTTATGAGCCCTACCATGTCCCACAACAAAGCAGAAGAGATAAGCTAAGAATTGTGGCTCAAAACCACCCAGCTTGTGTTGAATCAACGACTGTTACTCTTTCAGGTTGCTCAGGTTTACTTCCTTTGTACGACCCTTCTTTTTTTTCTTCCGATTTGTTAACTTGCGCTACTGCCAACGCTAGTGCTACTCCAGGTAGCCATGACTTTCACAACCAGACGACCAACCAGGTTTCGGCTTTGGCTTCTGGTAAAAACAGTCCCGTTTGTGTTGTTAAAGAAGAAGGTGTGAATTTTGTAGGTTTTGTTGGCGGGATTGTTAACGGTTCTTCTTCTTCTTCAACTTCTCATCACCCTTATTTGGATCCACAATCGTCTTTACCGTTGAACCCTAGCTCGATTCAAGATATGACTAACAACCCGTTTCTTTATACCCCGCAAAACCTTCAAAACCTAAGAGATTTTGACCAGTCTTATAATAATGGTGATGGTGAAGTTGTGGTTTATAAACCTGAACCTTTGTCTTTGAATCATGAGTCAAGTACCAATGGTCAAGGCTTATCTCTTTCTTTATCTTCTCATAATACCCACCAAAACAATCTTCCTTTGGAGCTAAATCTACAAAGATACGAGTCTGCTATCTACAGTGATAAGGTTACTGCCAGTGGATACGTGGTTCCAAGCATTATTGGTGCTAGTTCTTCTACTTCGAATGAGGTTTCCAGGAGCTCAGTCCCTCTCGGGCCTTTTACGGGTTATGCTTCGATTTTGAAGGGATCGAGGTTTTTGAGACCTGCACAACAGTTATTAGAAGAGCTTTGTGATGTGGGTAGGGGAATTTACGCTGAAAAAATTACTCCTGATGCTTCATTGATGGAGACTGCATTGCAGAATTTGAGTGCTACTGGAATTATTGATGATCCTCTTGGTGGGGGAGATGGTGGTGAGAATAGAAGAAAAAAGTCAAGGCTAATTTCAGTGCTTGACGAGGTTTGCTTCTCTAATTTGAAACTATTTGTTTCTCATTTGCATTTCTTCTGAATTGGACTTTGATATGATTGATACTGGAGTTTTGCTTCCGACATGCAATTGATGTTTGATATACTACTTTTTTTTTTCTGGGTTTCTTGGTTTGCTGTGCCTGATTTTCTTTATATTGAAGTGGAGTATTTGGATCCGTGTCCTAATCCCCTTTAAATCTTCCTTGGAGATGGTTCGTTGTGAATCCGAGCATTTCTGCCACTGTAGAAGTTATCAGTTCATTGGCTATTATTAAAATATAAAGTGTCAGATACTCTTTAATGGCGTTAGGTTTAGTCAATTCTTGGACCAACATGCAAATTTGCGGTGTTGCATGCATAATTGGCAATAAATTATACCATCTTCTGCGGCTATGTAAAACGAAAGTTTTCTCGGTAGTTAAAAGCTTTCCTCGATTTGTATACCATGTGAATTAGATTCTTGTATTTGATGAATGGCCTTGATGATCACAAAATTAATCTTTTTATGAAAAGGTAATAGGAGGGAATATATGCACGAAGATTGGTGTTATAAAGTGCCTGACAACCACAGAAAGAGTACTAATAAGTGACAATGTCGCCAAGTTTGGGGCTTAATGTGCTTTTAAAGTGATTGAAGGAATCCATTTGAAAAGATTTATACTCCAAAAAAGTTTGTGGGAAGCATAATTGGTTATTATTCCAAGCCTACAGAAGACAAGATGAGTAGATCACAAGGTGTCTGAACTTTTTGTTGGATAGGGCTTAGCTGAATTTAATTATTATAATAATACTAATACTAGCAAACAGGTGAATATCGTGTTTGCTGCCAAGATGAGTAGATGGACTAATTCCTCTATGTTTTAGGTTCTCCATATTTTATCTTGGAGTTAAAAATCAATGGAATTGGATAAATTATTTAGTTTCCTGAGGTTAATGCTTATTGTAGTGAAAGACATGGCAAATCAAACACCTAGAAATATAGAATTTGCTACTTGATCTGGAATTATACACGATTGTGTTACTTTGAATGTTTTTGTGCTACTTTGCAAAATAAGAAATGGTCATCTCATAATTTAGAGAGATTTATATTGGTCGGGCCCAAAGAGAAAATTTTCATTGAGCTTAATGTGATATAAAACAGAAGGTGATTATTTTTGAGCTTTGCTTGTTGAATAGGTTTTCATGATTTATAATATGAAAATCATTGAGAATGATCTTTCTCTAATGTGATAAGTTGTGAATTATGGGATTAATGATTGGCTGGTCTCCTTTTTTGGTCGGTGATTGGCTTGTCTTATAGCTACTAACTATTGTCTTTGTGTATTTTGGCTTGTTGTAATTTCCCCTATCATCCTAGTCTTTCCTTCGAGGATGTGTTTGTTCTCCCAACCTAATTCCTGAGTTGAATTTTCTGAAGCTAATCAAGCTGTACCCTTACTGGTCTCCTGGTTGGATTGTAGAAAGAATAGACAGGTGATTGCACGTTTTAAATGTGGGGACAAATTTCAGTCTGAATAAATGTCCATCCCTTACAACATCATGCTAATCTGGAAAGATTATTTTCCTGCTTTTTAAAGGAGAGAGGGAGGAATAATTAGGGTTTTAAAAAGGATGCACTACATCTTCCTTCCTGGTGTCTACCATAAAAAGGTTCAGCCATGAATTCCACATGGGGCACTATGTTGGGTTATAATGTCCTTTGAATTATTGTCCTCTAAAGCTTTAGAGGACAAACTTGAACCAATGTGCTTGTGAGATGGTAAACTTTGTTTCCATAGATTTAAAAAAAAAATTATTTCAATAACAGTGGCATGGGTGAAACATTTGATTTCTCTTTCCAATGCATATGTTGCGTGGTTTCATTCTTAGATCATAACACCAAATTAATAGGTGCCCGTCAGTTCTGATTGCCTATTACAAGTAGCCAATAAAACAATATGATATGACGAAAGGAGACGATGAATAAGGTCTGTTCTTCCCATCTTATCTCTGCAATATTTGGCGCTTCATGGCGGAAATGACACAAATAATGATCGAATAAGTGGAGTATTTATAGTTTCTAGTAGTCTCCTACATATTACTCTTCACTACTTAAAAAAATTGGTTGGGTAGTTGACCATGTGACAAAAGAAGGTAACATCAAAGTGAGGATTATGATTTTATCATGGCCTTAATATTTGTCCTTCCAAAGCCATGCTGTTGTCTGTACTAGGTTCATTGACTTGCTGCTTGTTTGTAATTTGCAATTGTTTAGGTGTATGATCCAGAATTTACAGTATTCTCTTTTCCATTAGGTGCTTTATTGAAGGTTCAATTTCCTACACTGTATGTATATCTCTAGAGGAGATATTTTTTGTAATTTATCAACTGTATTGATAGAGGAAAGTTAATTTGAGTCTTTTACTGAATGCTAATATCCAAGTTGTATCAGTTTTTTTATCTGAAAATTCTTGAACCAGAGCTTATAATGTATTACAGTGATTCTAGTGTCAGTTTGTTATAATGCATATGGTTGCAACTTGCTAACCATCTTTATCATTATTAGGTTTACAGGAGGTACAAGCAATACTATCAACAGATGCAAGCTGTAGTTGCATCGTTTGAATATGTTGCTGGACTGGGCAATGCAGCTCCATATGCAAACTTGGCTTTGAAAGCCATGTCTAAACATTTCAGGTGCTTGAAGACTGCAATCACTGACCAGCTTCAGTTCACTAATAAAGCTCATGGTCTGATAAGCGCCAGAAAAGATGAAGGTCCAAGGTTTGGAAGCACTGACAGATGCCTTTATAACCGACCTGTTCATAACTCTGGGTTCCTTGAGCACCAACCGGTTTGGCGCCCTCAACGAGGCCTTCCTGAACGCGCTGTAACTGTACTTAGAGCATGGCTATTTGAACACTTTCTACACCCGTAAGTACTTTAAATATTGCATATAGATAAAACTTTACTTGGGATTCATTTTCTTTTTAATTTGTAGTTCTGTTTCATTGATTATCTCATATATATATGTATATGCGATAGTGCATTAACAGTTTTCTATATTTCAGTTATCCAACTGACACAGACAAGCTAATGTTGGCAAAACAAACTGGTCTATCACGTAGCCAGGTCTGCCCTTTATCATCATTTCTGTATTCTTTTATAGTATCATTATGCAAAATGTTTTCTGTAAAATTAGTAATTGGGATGTGTTCAATTTAGCATGAAAACATACTCTTGTGAACCAGGTGTCAAATTGGTTTATCAATGCAAGAGTTAGGCTTTGGAAACCAATGGTGGAAGAAATACACATGCTAGAAACACGACAAGCTCAAAAAGCTTCGCAAAAGGAGGACAGAAATGCCAACAAGTCAAGTGATCATTTGTCGTCAGCAAACACACTTGCGTCTGAAAATCCATCCAGCTCCACCCAAAGGGTTCAAGATACCCCGTGCAAGCGCACTAGAAGTGAACTTCCTGATATACCCGAGGGAAGTGAACCACTTAACTTATCGACGTACAACGGCTTGTCAAGCCATCCGCATGTTGGTATTGGCGTTAGCATGGCAGGTGGAAGTGGTGGTGTTTCCTTAACACTGGGTCTTCATCAGAATAATGGTATTGGATTATCAGAGCCCTTTCCTATAAATGCAGCTCAGCGTTTTGGCCTTGGCCTTGAGGTAAGCAGTGAGGGGTATGTTATTGGTGGTTTTGAAGCACAGAATCGGCATTTTGGGAGGGATGTTATCGGAGGGCAGCTTTTACATGATTTTGTGGGTTGAAAAATGTTCAGAGAAAAAGCTTTCTGGTCATATTATTTGATTGGATAGTATATTATACTAACAAAGTTTCACGTAGATGAGCCAATATTTATTACCAGAATGCAAGCTGAAACAAGATTAGTCAAAATGATTGTCCTCTTTTACGGTGTATTTATATTTTCTTTTAGAGAATGTCTCCGACATAGATTATTGGTGTAAAATTCTTCTGTAAAATTTAATTTACATGATAAAATATTATACATTTTGAGGCCATCAAATGGAGGCTGGCCTTAGAATGTGCCTAATATTCAAAATGCACCATTTCACCATTTTGACGTTGAATCTTTCTTATTTGTCAATCACTGCACCAGCCCCAATGTATCATTGGCATTTCACCATTAATGTACATAATAGTAAATGAGTTCCTAAATTGTATTTGATGACATCTCCAATTTGGATGTAGATGATGTATTGCTTCATCAAAAAGAGTACTCTGCCTTTAAGAGAACGACTAACAGGCATATCTCATCCAGTTATCTTAAATGGCTTATGCCAAGGCACCTAATAATGTAGGTTGAAGCCTTTCTGTTGTTTTGTCATTTTCATGCTTAACCAGAAAACCAAGAAAAAGGAAAAAAAAAAGGAGACAAAGTTGGCTGAGTTGTTGGAGTTTGCTCAAATACCTTATTCCTCACCAGCGGCCTCTAAATTGATGGTTACTGGTCAGGTACTTACCTCTTGACAGATAAGCCGTTCCATGCCAAATATTCCATTGCATTACAAACTTCCCATCCAATTAGCCCCCTCAAGCTTGCCGCATTTGAATCAAGTAAATTTCAGGTTTATACAAAAGAATTAACTGCCTAAAATTTGCTTTTAAATAGAATTGTGGATTGACGGAAGGAAAGACGACATACTGCTTAGACGCGGTCAAAGAAAGACTGAGCATGTAATGTAATGTGATGCAACAAAGTTTTGGGAATTGGGTTTAAATGATTAAGAGTTGTGTTTCTATATAAACACAATCTAGTTGCATGCATGGTAGGTGGGTCTCCTGGTGACAATTTGCTTTTCCAAATTATTTTCTTTTCAATATCTTTCCTTATTTTTATTATAATTCTACAATGCTAAGCTATTGTTTTTTGTTTACGTTGAGGGCAGACAGGCCTCGATATTCCCTTTGGGGCCCCCGAAAGAGGCGGAGGAGAGAGGGTGAGGTGGAGGGTTACTTTGTACGTTTGCTTTGGTTCAGAGTTCAGAAGTTGAGAGAGAAAAAGAAGAGTGTGGTCCACTGGTAGATCGGTGAAAGCTGTGAAGTGGAAAGATCAGAGCAAGTGCAACTCTGCGAGGCGCATGCTTTTTGCAAAAATTTTGCTATTGTGGCTGCGGGTCGATGTTTGAGCTTAAAAATCAAATCAAAAGGAGCACTTTTTTTTTTATTATTTAATTTTATATATACGATGATGAAAGTAGCAGATTGCAAATCCAGCAGTTAGGTTAGGCATCTTATCATATGTTTATTTATGCAATTAATCTAGGTTGGTAAAGGGAGAAAAGTAAATTCTCCAGACAAAAGTGGACTTGAAAAGCTGGCGGGTGATTCGAGGTAGGCTCCAAGCCAGCATCAAAGAAGCCTTTTGCTAAATTGTGCGGTCTTTTGAAAAATTTTGTGTCCTTCGTTTTGGTAAACATTGTTTTTCTACGGATCAACATATATCTAACACTATATTTGGTTGGGGGAATTACAATTTTATTTTTTTAAATTTTTTTTAATGATTCTTTTATTTCATTGTTTGATTCATATTTTAATAAAGAATAGTTATTCCAATTCCTTAAAATTAAGAAAAAATCAATTTTTATTCTCCCCCAAGAATTGCAATTCCTTACCTTTCAGTAATTGAAAATAATATTTATGGATATTTTTTTTTATATATTCAATTAATTTCAATTTTATTCTTACATATTTAATTTCATAATTAATTAATATTAGTTTCATTTGATAAAATTATAATGTATAATTAATTAAATAATATTCAAATAATATTAAAACATTAAAATAATATTTCATATATAGTATTATTAAAATAATATTCTAATATAATAATATTATTAAAATAATATTTAACAGTAAATTGTTATTAACTTACTATTATAATGTTAATAAATTATTAAATTAATATTAAATATTGAAATAATATTAAAAAAATAAAAATGAAATATGATAACATTATTTACATAATATTAAAATAATATTAAAAAAATATAATACTATTAAAATCATATATAATATTTAATATTATTAACATACATTTTAAAAATAATATTGATATTTTAAAATATTATTCAGTTTTAAAAAATTAATAATTTCACTTGTAATTTTAAAATAACATTAAAATATTATAAAATTCATTAAATAATATTAAAATATTAATAAAAGAAATTTACTACTGAAATAATATTAAATATTTTAAAATTAGTATTTAATACTAAAATATTTTTTAAATAAATATTTAATACTTAATATTAAAATATTATTAAAATAGTATTCTATATTAATATATTATTATAAAATATTACAACATATTTAATATTATTTAATTAATTTTTAATATTATTAAATTTAATATTTAATATGATCAAATTAATATATAATATTGTTCAATAATATTTAATATTATTAAATAATGTTAATAATATTAAATTAATAATGAATAATATTTAGTATTAAAAAATTATTCAAATAATATTAGGATTTTATAAAATAATATTTAATATGAAAATATGAAAATAAAATTAAAATATTATACAATTATTTAAATTATATTATGCAATTATTTAAATAATATTAAGATACCATTCAATTAATATTTAATATTAAAATATTATAAAAATAATATTTTACATTAAATATTGTTAAATTAATATTTAATATTAAACTATTATTAACAATTAATACTTAATAAAAATAATATTAAAATAAGATTAAATATTAAAATATTATTAAATTAATATTTAGTATAAAATATTATTAAAATGTTGAATATTATTAAATTAATATTTAATAATATTAACTTAATATTAGTTATATTAAATTATTATTTATTTTATTAATTAATAATTTTGATAATAAATTATAAGAGTAAAATAATCTTTTAAACTAATTCCATTTATATTTTTTTTTAACTAAACAAACATATTAATATTAATTCCTTGTCAATTCTATTCTAATAAACCAAACTCCATATTACATATTCTATTCCATTCCATTTATTTTCTATTTTCATATAATATCAATTTCATTCCCCTTTTATTTTATTTTGGGAACCAAATGTCTCATAAATAGTAACTTATTTCTCTTTCTTATAGGAGTTGTAGGCAAATGACAATCTAACTCATCTAATACATTAATTTTTTAGTATATTATGTATTTATTTATGAGTTTATATTTCATAATCAGAATTTGATATTAAATTTTTGACTTCAATTATCAAAATTCAATAGTTGATAATTTGAGTTGTCAGCAATTTTATTATATATTTATAGAATGTTAACTCTTAATTTTAATTGCAAGGAGATTTAAAAACATCATTATGATTCTGAATATCATGGTGTTTTTTTCGAGAATAGAATATCTTCATCTTTAATTCTTGCTATCTTACTTTATCATCAGTAACCTTCCAGCATATTTAGCTATAGGAATTTACCAAATTTCTTGTTCAAAGATCCCCTTAACAATATCTGCATTTTGAGGCTTTTAAAATTTGGATATATACACTATGAATCACTCTTTCTTTTTTTTAAACTAAAATATTCTAATATGAATTATTAAAAAATACATATGAAAGTTAACGTGTAATTTATGATCATTACGTACCATTAAGCCCAAGCCATGAGCAACTTGTCATAAGGCTTGTCGAAGCCACATGAAGATGTGGATTGATGCAAGGACTCCTTTTCGAAGCCCATGATGATATACATTAGGGCCACAGTCCTTTTTCTTGAGGGGGTAATTTATGAGAAAGCCCAAGCCCACGTGAGCTCCTAAGGTGTTAGGTTTTGCCCTTTGCTTCCAAGGGATCAGGCTGATTGCCCTTGGCTATGGAACTTAAGACATCCAATGGTTTGTATAAACAAATTTTAAAAAGAAAAACGCATCGACTTCTTCACGAGTTTTCAAAATTCATACAACTTTTAGTTGATTTCAAAGTTTTAATATTCATTCATTCTTTCGTTCATAAAGTTTCATGAAATTAAGCTAACTTATTTTATAATCTGTAAATGCGGTTTGCAATTACCTTTTTATTTTGCTTTCTTGGTTTTATTTTTTAGATAAATGTATATAAAATTTATACCATTTTTTTACTTGTTGGTGTAATTTTTGTGGGGATGTTAATTTCTTTTTCTGTATCATCTCAATATTATCGGATGTTCCCAAGGGATTTCTTACATATATATATGTTTATAAATGTATTTGGTTGAATGTTATTTTCATGATATATTAGGAAGATGAACTACATCTAATACCCCTATTTTCTAGTATGTCTACTTCAATCCTTCAATGAAATAAATCTTTGACAACCACTACGAATTACCATCTAAGATTTTTCATTTAAAAAAAGAAAAAGATAATCCGATGAGATTATTTAGTTGCTTACCATTTTTATAAAAATTAAAATTTATTTTATCTCGGCTATGAAAAATAAATTTTTTAATATATAAGAGATAAAAATTAAAGAAAAAATAAAAAATTATACTATTCACTTTAAAGATGAGACATAATCAATTGAGCTATTAAAAAAAAGTATTTCATATATCATATAAACTCAACTAGTTTTTTTTTTTTTTTTTTTTTTTGGGTTGTGTAAGCAATATTAATGGTTTATTTAAAAATTTAATTTCCACTAACATATAAATCCAATTGCAATTGGCCATTGAAAAAGTAAAAAGTTTGTGAGGGGGCAATCCCAACTTGGCAAGGATTAGTATAAAGTACAATAAATACAGGAAGAAAAAAGGAATTTTCAATATAATAATTAATAATTGAGATAAAAAGGTCCGTAGAAGGAAAAATGAAGGAAAACAAAGGGCATTAATAATAATAAAAAGAAAAAGGTATTTGTGTATTGAAAATTTTTTCGTCGAAAAAACGCAGAGGAAAGCATATTCCAAAGTACCAAAGCGAGACCAAACTCCCAAAAGTCTGTTAAACCACCAAAAACCCCTTCTACTTCTGTCCCCATTAGGGTTTTTTAGGGTTTCTCCGTTTCCTTTTTCCTTCAAACTTCACCAAATGACTTCCGTGTTTTCCTTTCCTTGGTTTTTTTGACTTCCTTCTTTAAAACCCATGTAACACACAAACCCAAAAACTCCGAAACCCCAAATTTTTTTTTTTTATTATTTTTGAAAAAAGGTGACAACTTTGAGATATTATGAATATGGAGGCGAGAGTTGGAGTGGTGGTTGAAGGAGGCCAAAGGGTTTTGAATTCAGCCCACGGAGCTGTCGTAGATGCAGGGACCAGAAAGTTTTTACAGCAACAACAGCAACATGGGCATTCTTCAATGCAGGGTTTGAATCCGCAGATTGGGACTATTCAACAGCTTCTTGCTGGTGGTATTGCTGGTGCTTTTAGCAAGACCTGTACAGCTCCTCTTGCTCGTCTCACCATCTTGTTTCAGGTCTGGTTTACAGCTGCTTTTTTTTTCTTTTTTATCGTTAATGTTGATTCTTTTTTTGATTTTTACTGGTAATTTTGATCTGGGTATGTCGTAGTTTGTTGGTTTTTTTCATTTAACTGGAGCTGGGGTTTGGGAAATTGGGTTTCTTTGTCACGAGTTACTTCTTGAGATTTTTTAAAGGAAAATTGTAGCTTTGATAAAGTGGTTCTGGTTTCAATTTAAAAAAAAGAAGAAGTAAAAGATGGAGAGGATTGTTCATATCTGTTAGATGGCATGGGAAGTTGAATTTCTTGTCTATTTACTGGGTTTTCTTTTGTTGGAAATAGATTAATAACAACAAGCATTTTTTTTTCACAAGAATGTTAATTTTTGTGGATTTCAATGAAGGGATTAAAACTATGCTCACTAAGGCATTAGGGTCACATTTAGCATGAAATAGCAGACTAATAGTGGCCGCTTAATGGTTTTGAATAATATATTTCTAAATGTTTGTCACGAATTTACACACTGCTTACTGTTACATTAAGTGTGGGAATATGTTCTACGCTTCTACCTTAATGGGACTGCTGAATGATCTCTTATTTTCTCAGGTGCAAGGAATGCAATCCGATGTATCAACATTGAGCAAGGCTAGCATATGGCGTGAGGCTTCACGAATTATTAATGAAGAAGGGTTCAGAGCATTTTGGAAAGGCAATCTCGTTACTATTGCTCATCGTCTTCCCTATTCTTCAGTCAACTTCTATGCCTATGAACGCTACAAGAGTGTATGTTCTGAATTTTTTAATAATAGCTTTTTGATTTTTCTCAACCATAATTTTCGATTCATTCATTCCTTTGTTTTTCTTGCAGTTCTTGCAATCCATTATCAGCCTGGAAAATCGAAATGCCAGTGCTGATCTCTGTGTGCGCTTTGTAGGGGGTGGGTTGGCTGGAATGACTGCTGCCTCTGCTACATATCCACTGGATCTCGTAAGGACTCGACTTGCAGCACAGGTAATATGAGTAATACCTGAGTGAATAAGGCACTTGCATTTGCCATTGCCTACCCTTTGACCAAGATTTTAGAAGTCCTATTGCTTCCCTTTTCTTATACACCATATTTCTGTTCTTTTTTCTACCTTCCAAATTCTTCTGAACTTTGCAGAGAAATGAAATATACTACAGAGGTATTTGGCATGCATTTCATACCATTTGCAGGGAAGAGGGATTTTTTGGCTTGTATAAAGGACTTGGAGCAACATTATTGGTATACTTACTGCTATTCTTTAATTATTTATTTTCCCATCTCATTGTCTATAATTGTGGCAGCAATGCTGTGTGTGTGATGCAGGGTGTTGGACCAAGTATAGCAATAAGTTTTTCAGTATATGAGTCTTTGAGATCTTATTGGCAGTTGCAAAGGTAAATATGCTATCGGTTTAGAATGATCAATAGCATTTGTTCTTTTATGTTGGTTGTTTCTGCTTGGTGCGCTCAAGCTGCAACTTATTTGAAATTTCTTTGATTTTACATTAGGCCCAATGATTCCACCATTATGGTTAGTCTTGCCTGTGGCAGTCTCTCAGGCATTGCCTCATCAACTGGTTAGTAATCTGCAACCCTACCCTTTGGTTTGACTCTCCTCACTCTACTATTGTATGGTTGGGTTAAGGGGTTTCTTTTCCCTCAGCTGAGTGGAATCGGTTGACATACCCAAATGGCTTTAGGGCCACTCTAAACATTAGTACGGTTCTTTTTTTCTCAAGTTGACACACCCAATTAGAACTTAGGGTTTTCAGCTTAGAGATCTCAAGTTCATACGTTAGGAATGGGGGGAGGGGATGGCTTATAAGATTTTACTTTCCTTTTATAGGCCAAAGCCCAAATAGTTACTTTCCTTTATAGCTATTTCTGATCTCTGCATGGCTTTCTTTTCTTCACTGATAATTTGCAGCAACATTTCCTATTGATCTTGTGAGGAGGCGAATGCAATTGGAAGGGGCTGCCGGACGAGCCCGTGTTTATAAAACTGGGTTGTTTGGGACTTGCAGGCATATTATCCAGTCTGAAGGCCTTTGCGGAATGTATAGAGGGATTCTGCCTGAGTACTACAAGGTGGTTCCTGGTGTAGGCATTGTCTTCATGACCTACGAGACATTGAAGATGCTTCTATCGAGCATCCCTACCAGTTATTAGCATCATTTCAGACTCCTTTTTTGGCATACATTTTGTCTGTTGCAATTTGTTAGTCATTCAGTTCTCAAGATGACAAGGAAACCCAAAAAGAATAGGGTAAAACAAAGTAAGCAGTTGCTCTTTCTTTGGTATTAGTTGGGAAATGGTGGTAAATTTTGCGGTTGCTGCCATGGGTATTTTTTTTTTAATGTATAGGTGATTAACACTGTGAGAGTGACGAAAAGCGTATCAACTATCTAGTTCCAATATACTTAGGCCGTGATCACCGTTTTGTACGTTAATTGTTTATCGATGATAAAGTCATCAACACAGTTTTCCGCGACTTGTTTTATTACCTGCCTCTGTGCAGGACAGGCTGGCTGCCAGTGTTCAATTCTTTTGTAT
The DNA here is from genome assembly GCF_047325235.1 of Durio zibethinus. Taxonomy (NCBI): domain Eukaryota; kingdom Viridiplantae; phylum Streptophyta; class Magnoliopsida; order Malvales; family Malvaceae; genus Durio; species Durio zibethinus. The sequence continues at coordinate 7,887,774 of NC_143162.1, read as the reverse complement.
CTGAAGCGACATTAAATTGAAAATGTTGGTTATTTGTGAAAAGCTATGCGTGATTAATTTCTATGGATAGAAAATAAATGAAGTAAAGTTTGCGGGTATCAACTTTTTGTTAATAGCAGAGATCGATGTCAATCAGTTTTACGCAAAGCCATTGCTATAAGATCACAAAGTTGATATTGTATCACTAAAATATTTGCAATCTAATAACAATTTGCATTTCTCATGGCACAAATAGAACAAGGGGAAAAGAGAAAATGAATAAAAAGGAGAAAGATAACCGATCTTCATGCAACAACGAACTCATGTTAAGACTTTGTATGTTATCCTGTTTCAATTATATGGCTATTGGGATAAAGGAAAGGTATGCAGGGGATGGCTCATTACTTCTCGAAAATATAAAGCGATCATCATTTCTCTCGATTAATACATTCAAATTTCTCAGCAATAGAAGCCATGGTTTATATTCTTTTTTTCCTGGTCCCTGATTGGAGGGCCTGACATGAACAAGGGGGACCACCAGATCACATTGTAGCAAGTGTTGGGGTGAAGTTGTTAGCATAAGATGCATGCCGGTGGAAAGTAACCATGGAATTTATTCTCAGCTCAGAAGTTGCTTTGCTTCTTTCAGCATATTAGCTGAAAAAAGAATGTTCAAGGCTTCTACTGGTTATGTTTTTTCAGGAAAAAAAAAAGAACAGATGAACTTCAGACACATGCTCCATTTCTTTGTCCACCAGCGTGACATTGATCTATCACATGATGATTGATGACTGCTTATGACATCCGAAATGACATAATATTCTCGAGGGAAGGAAAGTCTGGTGAAGGCAGCAATAGATTGTGTCTGGTTTGGTTGCACACCATAAGTTGTGAACTGTGAAGCTATCAATTGGCGTGGCATTCAATTTTGGATGGTTTCAGAGGAGAGGGCAATTCCATCTGTTTAAATTCACTAACGACAATTGCAGATTTTAGGTAGTTAAGCAAACATGTAATTAACCCTTCTTCGCTATTGCTCATAAACAATCTGCAACATGACAAGGAAACTATTGATCATTAACATCCTTCACATTTCTTTCTAGCCAAACAAGCCCTTTGTGAGATGGGGACAGTGTAAGGTGCCTTTCAATGGCCAAGAGAATAGAATATGCTTCGCACATAAAAGCCGATGGAGACCATGAAACCAGATACTAAATGTAAATGTGGCATTCCTTTTCTTTTCAACAGTTTATTATGTTCGATGGAGAGAGCTATAGAGCCCCAAATTAGAAGATATGTTCATAAAGCTCAAGATTCTTCAAGTGGAATTGTATGCTTCAAGCAGACTAAAACCCTTGTTTAGTACCGTTAGGTTTTGGCAAAAGAATTTTCATTTTCCTCAGTATTTTCTATAGTGTTATATAAATTGAGGAGAACCTTTTCAAAGTTGCCAGGGAAGATCTCTAGTCATGAGGAAAAAGCAGTCAATATCACCACACCATCATTGTCTATGGAAAGTAAGGCCATCATTGGCTTGAGAAGAACAGAATCAACATGATGATTCGCATTAGAGAATCTTATCCCCCTTTATTCTTTAACAGTTTTACCCCTCAATTTATGGAATAAATTTTCATGTTAGCTTTAGGAGCCACTATAAATTTCTGTATTCATGCATGAAGGCCTCAACTTCTGCCTTGTGTTTTTCCTTTCAATTCTTTAATCTTCCTTCGACATTTATTTTCTTTGCAGAGTTCATATTGGTGAGGACTGGGTAATCTGCATCCTGAGGTTTGGATCGACATGCTTGTTTCCTTGTTGTATCTAGTCCTTGGGATGCAGATTACCTCTTCCTTACTGGCAATACAAAACTTGTCACCCAACCCTATGTAGTTAACTACTTGAGGTAGTTGCACTACAAAGAACTCATGCATGGTAATCTACTTTATTTTGCTTGCCAAAAACTGTTTGTTCTTGCATTTGCATATAATTTTTCCTCATTCTCTGGCAGTTCATGCATCAGTTGTACTGAAATTTCTTATTGGTTTTTATTTAATGGCATGATTTTGCAGGTTCAAGCTCTCAAGCAATAACCTAGTAGCCTATATACTAGTAATGTGACCAACAGTACTGAGGACTAACAAAACATCTTTTCCTTCTTATGTCGATCATTCTAGTTCAAAACCATTTTATTTCCTTCAAAACTTGAGCTTCCTTACATGCTTTGAAGATCCTGCAAGGAATATTCTTGACAAGTTTCCTATTTTAGTTGCAGAGGTTCTAAATAAGATATCAATGAAGAATAATACTAATACATAAACCAGCCTTTGCGTATATGGTAGAATTCTGTTGATCCGAAAAGATGTTAGGTGAAATCCGAAAAGACATTAACATTCGTACCGTTCTTACAAATCATTTTTCATGGTTTTCTGCAGCACTCCTATTGCCTCTTCCTTCGTTTCACTGAAGTCATTGCCATCCTTGAAGATGAGAAACTCCATCTTTTCCACATGGAAGAATATAAAAGTTCCACACAAATGCGAAATGCAAGATCCGAAGTCTTTCCCAACCACACAATGCCATGCTGTCCCATAAGCTTCATCAAACTTCTGTTTAGGAGGTTGAATGTTGGCTTAGAAATTAAAATTATTTTCAAAAGCTTCATGGATACTACTTCCTTAACATTCTTCACACATAGTAGAACTTAAGGCAAATATTTGTTTCAAGTTCTTCAACTAAAGTCACTGGATTCTCTTAGATGTAATAGTTGAAAACAGAATATTAAGCTGCATATCATGATCACATAAAAAATCATTTGAACCATATTAAGCAAGGCAGGTAACATCCTAAAGGACTATTCCAAGGATTAGATTAGAGAATAAGTTAAAGGTGAATGACTTAAAGGTCTAGTGATTGGACAGAAGGGTGAAGCTTTGAATCTACAGCAAAGTGAAAGCTTTGAATCTACAGCAAAGTGAAAGCTCTGAATCTATCTTCAAGAATTACTATATATATATATATATAAAAAAAAAAAAAACGGCTTTCTAGTTTGCGTTCGTCATGATATTTTTGAAATTTTGATCCACTAAACACAAGTTTATCCTTCGATTGCTTGTACCAGAAAAAGATTATATGATACATTCATGTGTTTATGGTGGCGAATTTTATATTTGTTTAATAAAGAAAAGGATTAAGGAATCCACTATAAATATTCATTTAAAGCTTTATGCTACTTCTAATAGAATGCTCCAGGGTTGAGAATAGACCTGTTTGATGTAATGAGCAATGGATTGACAGTCGGAAACCTCATGGAGATCAAGAGCCTGATATGCTAACTCCATTACACGGCTCTGCATCTCCTCTGGCATATCAGTTTCGCGCACTACAGCTTTCCCTTCCAGCATCCTCTATGAACAAACTGGTATATCACTCCCAATTAGTTCTAACTCTACTGCTTTTTTTTTTTTTTGGGTGAGAACTTCTAACTATAGTGATGAATGGGAGAAGCTTCCAAGCTAATTACTTTATAGAGTGCAAAGTAAAAGAGAATTCTTTAGCAAAGAAAAAGAATGAGAGGTAGAAATTGGGAGTTCAAGGGTGACATTTTTCTGCACGAGTACTGAAATTTTGTATGCATTAGAAGTGCTACGATCAAAAACAGTTGGCGTAACAGAAGGGCAAAAAAAAAAAAAAAAATCAAACAAGATGCAACAAAAAAATCTGTTCGGGGAGGGACTTTGCAAAGTATCAAAGTTACAAGTCCCCACCATCCAATTTGGAACTCCAAAAACATATGGCTGTAATGATTAGTATTTTTCCTTTTTTTTTTTTTTGTGGGTAGTATTGATTTGGAACCAGGACCATTCATCGAATCAGAAAGAGCTACATGTAATTGGGCCAAATCATTTTAACTTGAGGATTTTAAAAGAAAAATGGTTTTAGATAGCTTGATTAAAGAGTTCCATTTTTTTTTATAAATCAACTTACTGTTGTAGAAAACCGATACAGTGCAGTCATACTGATATCAGCCAGGAGTAAACCAACATGCTCTAACCAAAACCAGCAGGGCCGTGAATCGAATTTGTATGATCAAAACTGATGGGGACTTTGAAAGAAGATCTAACAATGCTACGAGTTCTTGCGCTCGAGAATATTGATTAAAAGTAATGATGTGACATTGATTGTAAGCAAGTTAGAGCAATCAAATTAACAAGTTTCCGATGAGTGATTGTAGTAGCAATGAAAAATGAAAAGCACTCTCGAAGAAAAATCATAATATTCGATATCTTGACACGCGGAAGTGGCAATTATATTAATACTTTTCCATGCCATAATGAAAGACTACAAAGGCGAAGTGTAACAAAATTGAGCAATTCCATGTTCATCTATTACATATGACTATGAGGCTAATGCAATGTGCAGAATTTAACTACTAAAAGCTAGAACTGAAGAAGAAGAAAAAGCCTGTAGAACTTGACTTATGAAGCTGCTATTTCTTTACCAGCCTCCCTAAACTGATCTGTCTATTTCAAGAAAAGAAAAAATTGTAAAATAAAATTACACGTGAAACGAAAATTCACCAAGATCAAACCCCTATCTCCCACCCATTTCCAAAAGCAAAATCCAACTAATTCCTGATAAAGAAGACTTGAAAAAACCCCAAGAAAAAAAAAAAAAAACAAATTTGAGAAAGTTCCGAGAGGGTAAGAGAAAACCCATTTCTTCTTATTAAACAAAGAAACCAACAAAATGCACTAAAAAAGACCCATAAAATTAACCTCTGTCCTCTGTTTAGCCTTTTCACCTTGATCTCATCAGGAACACGCTTAGTTCTTGGCCAGCGCACTCATCCGGGTTCACAAGGTGAAACGACTCAGAGTCAGAGTTAGCAACAACATGCTCATAATTAGCCCTCATGTACATGATCTCCTCCGAACCTGACGACCCTAAACCAGCAGGTATCACCCCGGCTCCAACTGTTGTAGATTGCATCGTCTTTAACATCAGATGGTTATCGTGATTGGCTTTTCTTTTTGTAGCAAATCCAATATTTCGACCATTGCAGTACATGGTCCAAATAGGGACCGAGTGGAGAGGACAAGAGCTGAGTTCGGAACGATCACACTCGAGAGCAATGCGTACGATGCCACTGCGCATTACTTGGACAAATTGGTGAGTTGGGATGGAGAGTTCGAGGAGGAGAGAGGGTTTTGTGGAGAGACGGTCGTGTTGGATGCAAAACCAGACGTGGCCTTTCCGTTGACCGAAGATGGTGCCTATCACCATGGACCTAGAAGGGCGTGCAGGACCTGACGTGGTCGTTTCAAATTCCGTTGTGGTAGTGGAATCTTGAGAGTCTTTGTCTTGGTCTTGGTTCTGAGAGTCTTGGTTTGGAATGGTGATGGGGTCGTTAAAGTCGTCCCTGAGGGAGGTGCTTAGGCGCTTCTTGCTGGGGGCAAAGGTGGCGTTGGTGGGGGAGAGACAAGGGAGTAGTCGACGGAGGCCGTCGAGCTTGGTCATTGGTTTCTCGAATCAAAGAAGAGAGATAAAATCAAGGGCTCAAGAGACTCTGTTGGGTTGATGGGGTGCGAGGTGGGAGAGGTTACTTCGGCTATGGACATTGGGACATATATATATATATATATATATATATATATATATATAGAGAGAGAGAGAGAGAGAGAGAGAGAGAGAGAGAGCGGGAAATGGATATGGCCGTTATCAATTGGCCATGTCCCCCTGGTAAAAAGGTTGACCAGTGCATATAGGCCAAGTGGCAAAAACCATGACCACTCAGGTTACTATCAGGTAATATTTATTTATGGATTTACTTATTTGTTTGGCCCCTAGTTAACAGTTAATTTAGACATTAATTGGATGCGGTAGAACTTACATTGTCATCGTTTTCAGAGTAGAAAGAAGTATAAACAGATAAACATTTCAAGAAGCGTGAATTTTCTGCAAATGAATTCATTAAGCAAAGCAACAGGAACAAGGAGGAAGGAGAAAGAACCTATACAATTGGGATTAATAGAACATCATGATCCTCTCTAGTTTCGTTCTCTCTATACTCAATCAGTATATATAATTCAGAGCAAGAGATTCAAATTTGGATCCTCCTTTTGAAAGAATCGCCATATTATGACAATCACTAGACTATCTAGTCCCATCTTTTTTTTTATGCTGCTTCCAATGTTTGATCTTCATTGTTCTGCTGACCCTCTGATCTTTTTCATCAGTACGAGCATTAGTCATGAAACGCCTTGCAAAGAGATTGAAATAAAGGAAATTCAGGGTTCCTATGCCAGCCACGAGGTAATAGAAATTTTCAAGCTTATCCTTGTTAAGGTCGTGACCACCTAACCATGGTGATTTTCCGCCTTTTCTAGTTAATTTGTAGACGATATTGACAAGAATGGAGTTCAAGTAGCTTGCAAGAGATAAGCTTACAAAGAAGGTTGCTCCAGCAACAGTTCTTATGGACTCTGTCAATTGCGTGGTCAGAAATTCCATTAGGGCCACTGCAGCAAATGCTTCAACTAAACCTGATAAGGCAAACTATGGCAGGAGCAATAAAATGCTTATAGGCGACTCGAAGGAACCTTGTTTCAAGGCTGCCTCCGGCGTTGCTTCTCAACAACGGAAGCCACTAACGAGCACGCAATAGCAATCACCAGACCAATATTAATCCTCTGCGTCATTGACAATCTTTTAGCTTTCCCTGTTCTTCTCCGTGTCTGAGGTACCCAAATTTGCTCATAAATGAAGATCCATATTGCAAGGACAATCGTTGATGAGAGTCCCATCCAGCCTGGGGGGACCTGGAAACTAGATCCAAGGGTTTTCGTTGTCTGAATTGCTTGAAGAATTCCAATTGTACCCTGCTGGTCCATGGTTATGAAACAACCAATTCCCGATATCCAAACAGGCATCATTCCAAACAACCTTTTCAGATTTTCCACCTGTTGAATACTGCATAATCTCCAATCATTCTTGGGCTTGCCTTGGTCGTCCAACTCACTTTGATCAGCAATTATAGGAGCCTTGTCAAGGCAACTTAACCTTTTGGTGCGTGAGAGTTTTGATCCTGATTCATGAAGGTCTGGGTCATAAAGGAGTGCCCAGAAGCAGTCAAGTTATGCTTTATAGTGGCTGCTGTGATCACCTTAACCATGTCAACAAAAAAACACTTCCTTGTGGCTTCATTATTATGTAGGCATGGTGTCCAATTACGAAAATTACAATGGAAAGAACAAGGCAGGCAGTTGGAATTGCAAAACCAATAATTCAACTGATATTGGTCTGAATATAGACAACTCCTGTTAGAGCTATGAGCTATCACAAGGGCCAAGGTGAATGTGAAGTACCACCAGTTGAAGAAGCTCTCTAGTTGTGCTCTTCCCTTCTTTGTTGTGGTGTCAAACTGATCAGCCCCAAAGGCAATATTGCAGGGTCTGATGCCTCCGGCTCCAATGGCCATAAGTGCAAGACCAGCAAAAACAATGCCCATCTGCCACAACTTGGGTTCTATGCAATTGATTACGTCAATGCAGGTTGGAGGTCTTAATTTAGGCACAGCTGCAGTAAGGGTCATGGTCGCCAGCCCCTGATTGACCAGGAATTTTAGAACAAAATATGCATTCTGTATATGCAAAATGGCAATCAGATCTCATCCAAATCATGACATGATTGGAGAAGAATTCTCTCACTTATGTTTCAGCATTTTAAAATGAAATCTCTAAATACACACCAAAAGTAAATACAAGTATCCACATGACAGACAACATTAATTTGAATCTTTCATGTTGGATATCATAAACTATACTTGGAAGGAATATCCAACGCATGGTATTGAACATCAAAGGTCCAAAATTGAAAAAAAAAAAAAAGGTTCTGGGGATGCAATAATAATCAAATGCAATTTCTTGCACTTCAAGATCTTTCATTCTCCTACATCTTTCATCATTTTCTATATCTATATTAAGGAATTAGAGAAAGCATACTGATTTACCAGTAACGAGGAGATTGAACCAAAGAGCAGAGTAAGGAACCGTCCCAGAAATGTATCAGAAACCAAAGCACCGGCTATTGATGTGATGTTGGAGCAACCGGACTAAATATTAATCACGTTAACCACAAGTATCCCATCCATGTTGTATTTGGTTTTCAAATAAACAGTCATGTTGGCAATCAAACTCAATAGAAGCACGTTTCTCGAAGGTCTCGTTCCCTAGAAAAGGAAAAAACAAAAGAAACCCAAACACGATCAGGAAGTCTGCACCCTATCCATTTAAATTTATGAACAAACATTGAAGGGGAAAACAGGAAATGGCATAAAAAATTGAATGCGATTTTTAGTTCTGCAATGGATCACCAATAATGTATTTGACAGCCCTCCATCCTCCAGGTGCCTTTTTAGACGAAGTCGAAGGTTATGGAAGGGATTGTGAGTTTTGTTCTACTAAGAAAGAACTGGATCCATCAGCCATATCTTTCTCTGTCAAGTGCTTTCCCTTTCTTCCTTTCCTTTTGCCTTGTTTTTTGCTGTGAAACCAAAGGAATGTATATGTGTTCTCCAATTTTGTGCTCAAAGTCTGTTGCTCAACAGCCCATTCCTTTGTTTTTCCCACGTTGGAAGAGTTTTCTATTTTTATGGAAACCAAGACAATTTTTTTCTTTTTTTACCATTTTACAAGGTCAACCAAAAATTTGTCATAACTGACTGATTACTTTGTTATGACAAATTGCTTGTCATGGAAAAATGTGAAGCTTTTGTCTAGGTTAGCTCTTCACAAGCATTGTTGTTGTTAATCTGACATTATTTACGTTATTTTTTGTCCCAAAATGTGACCGTGAATTTCCAGGAACATATGCATACTCTTATCGCAAACAAGAAGAAATTGAGAGTTTAATATATTTTTTAAAAAGATTAACTTCCCAATTAATGATTAAGATTTAATACGTCTACGAGGAAAGATATGACAAAAAATAAACATGATAGTTTAATACACTACACATTGACACAATATAAAAATGACATGAAAAAAATTATGTATAAATTTAATATAATTATGTTTCGTATTTTAATCGTGTTGATACAGTTAAGATACGATATTATTTGTGTCAAATAATAATAATACGTTTAAGATATAATATTATTTATAACATAAAAAAATTTTAAAATTATTTTAATTTATTTAAAAAATAAATTAATAATTATATTTATCATATCATTTTTATGTTTAAATAAATTATAAATATTTAACTTTTAAATAATATTTTATTTAAATAATAATTTAATTGATATTTTTTGTTTAAATAAATAGATTAATCGTATCAAATCATGTTATTCATATATAATCGTATCTTATCATATCGTATTATTTGAGTAATTAATTATGTTTAATTATATTATTCGTATATAATTATATTAATCATATCATATTAATTATGTATAAATTAATTTTAAATATATTAATTATATCATATTATGTATAATACATATAATAAATGTGTTATGTTTCTGTTTTAAGTTATTCATGTCATTCGTGTATTCGTGTTAAGATTATTTATGTTGTATTTGAAATCAACTAAATGATATGAATTACTAGGTCAAAGGAAGATAGCCATCTGCCTGCATTCTTAGCTTTTCAACCTCGCAAGCAACAATTCATCTGATTCAAAAGATTTGTGGCTATCACATTGATGTTTAGCATCCAAAACTCACAATTATTGAAATTTATAACTCTACCCCCAAATGAAATGGTCAGGGAAGGCTATTTCTAACCAAATATATGAAAAAAAATACATGTGCAGTTATTGCACTCCGCTCCATCTAGCCCAGTCCACGAACTGCATCCCGCCATAAATGTTGTTGGCAAATCGCACACCAACCGTGAAAGCCATTGCGACTGGTGGAACCTGCTTAGCCAAAGGTGATGCCTCCACCAACTGTTCCAATCCATTGATGATCTGATATCGAGTATTGGAAGAAACTGCAAGAAAAACACCTGCCAGATGGGAGGAGTTGCATCTAATTAGTATACACGTATCAAACGCAGGATGCTCGGAGCTTGGGGAAATCTCCATGCCAACCAATAAACACTCTACAGGTTTATTCGATTAATTTTTGATAGATCATATGCACTAAGGCAAACTTAACTGATGAATCACAATAAAGGAAACAGTGAACAGCAAATTTATATCAGGTCATTAACACCATAATTTTTCAGATCATATTATTGCAATGGTTCTATGATTTATAAGATTACCATTCAAGAAGTGAAGGCATACGTACCCCAGAGAGCTGCACTCTTCAGAAGAGGTGGCACAGGTATGTCCTCTTCTGACTTCTTCATGCTCCTGAGGGATGGAAAATATATGGTAGGAAATGAGAAAATTCAAGAAAATGATATCCTTAAAAAGTTATTAGTTGCTTCATAATAACAGCTCAATTTCAATAAATAAATCAATATCAGATTAAATTTTATCCAAAGCATATAATTAGAAGAGGTGGTTTGAAGAAACATATAAGAACCATAATTTGTTTAATGAGAAAACACCTTTTTGCCATGAAGTCTAGATCTCATACACAGCATGTTTAGACTTTATTTTAATCCTTAAGATCTCTGTAAGAAAAGTAGAAAAAGACTGTTTCCACATAAGATCATTTTATAAACCAGACATTGTCCACTAAAAGATACTTGGCTTCCGGATGGAGCTTAAATAACCCTGCCTCAATACCCTCAACCCCAGAACACGAAAAGATCAATAGCATATGGAAGATTTGTGCTTGTGGAAAAGTAAAATCGTTGCTCAATTTTCCAAAACTGACAGAATGGAATTGTGACTAGTTCCAAGTAATAAACTAGACAAAAGTTTCATGGATGGAGCACCAAGAATAAATATGCTGCATCATCATTCAAAGCAGGAAGAAGAGACAAAATTTTTTCTTGTGGCTATTAAAATATATTATTGACATTTCACAAAAATAAAGAATGCTGAATGGTTGATGTAGATGATATAGAGAAAATGAACACCAAAAAAAGAATATGCGAAGTGGAAGTCAGCATGTGATAAAAATAAGGGAAGCATTTACCTCTTTGCAGTCATTATCAAATTTGCAATTCCTTGGCCTATAACACCACATGCAAATCCAACTGATCCATACAGGACTCCCTAAAAAATATTTGATAATTAATATCAATCCACCGAAGATGACACTATAATTCAGTTGACATATATATGTAAGTTTTACCTTATAAAAGTATGTAGCAATTCTCTGTTTTACTGTAAACCTACAACCTGGCCTTTCAGCTTCGAACACACTATATAAGATGATAAACAAAAAGACTCAATAAAGAAACTTTTTATACTATCAAAGCTGCAGATGACATAACACAAGACAAGATGCATAAAGAAGCAAAATAAAAGCACTATGATGCATCTGTATCAAGCAATTATTTGTTGCATCTTATGATAACCTGCTAGGGAGAGATCCATAAGCATTTTGCATGCGCCCAAGGAACCCTTTCGATATAGATGGTTGCCCAATACGTGCATATGGTGCCAACATACCAACTAAAGCAATGTTCACCACCACTCCAACCAAAAGATCAGCAACATACAGCTCAAATTCTGCCCAGAAGTCCTTGCCTCTCTTTTGAACTTCCGCAAGGGTAGCACAACAAGAATCAATGACTATCTGCATTATGATAAAGCAATGATGGTAACCCATTTATACGAAAATTGGCAATGCAAACACCACATTAAAGGTACTCATAAACTTTAGCTTCCCATGGAGCCTATAATAAACTCAAACTATTTCTTCAAGTTTCAGCTTATTAACTCATCTTTGGCAATTGACCATGAAAATGGAGCCCAAGAGTTGTTATTTTCCAATCTGAACAATTAACACATCCTGAACAGTTAATATGAAAGTCATCATGTGAATACATAGTCAAGAGTATTTTATCTAGTATAACTGTATTTTTCAATGTAAGCACACATACAACTTGCATAAGTATTACAAAAAACAAGATGAACATTAAACAAACCTCTGTTCCAATTTTAAAAAGAAAAGATGGGTCAGCCAACATCCGGTTCCGAAGCATCCCCCATGATCTCATTGCAAATCCCATAGGCCAACTAGATCCCTAGAATAATAACAGCATCAAATACACTCCAATCACAAAATCATTCAAACTCTACGCAAAAATTGAACCTTTTTCCTATCAGTCACCCAACTATCTCTTCTAAAACATGCTTAATTTGTTTTTATATCAATAGAATCCTCTTTTTCTACAAAAAAAAAAAAATCAGTAAACTTTTACTAACATTACCTGCAAATCCAAATATCTAAGGAGAAGCAATTTACGAATCCCAACACTTTTTGCTGCCTCCAACATGTCTGAAGGAAGAGTAGCCCCTCTAGCCTCTGTCTCCTTCATAACTTCCTCAAATTTCATAACTGGTCCAAACTCCTCCTCTTCCGGATCTCTCTTTTCACCATCACCATCACCGCCAGCGCCTCCGCCATCACCTCCTCCACCACCACCATTATTAACTTTGCCATTTCCAGAATTTCCATTGAAAAATCCCCCACTATTTCCGTCATCGATTTTCGCTCCCACATCACTCCCCAAAATCCTAACTTCTTTTCTTATACTACTTTCACCACTTTCCTTAGTTACTATACTCGTTGCCACACCAGATTGAGGCTCTGCCTCTGGTTGTTGAGACAAGCTTAAAGTTACTAGCCTTTGTTTCTTCTTCACTGGAAAAACGAACCTTGAACTACTATTTTTATCAAAGCTCAAATCTTGAATCCATAACTTCCTTAAAACGACTTCGTTCTTAACATTCACCAAATGTGACAATCCAAAACCTGACATTTTTTTGTGTCGACAAATAGAGGAAACTGCAAAATGCTGTAACCTGATTAAAACCCAAAGACAGCTTAGCTTAGAATAGAAAAAAAAGTTCGAATAAAAGAAAAGTTAAACTGATTTTAAGAAGGAACAAACCCTTTGTTTGGTGGCTGTAAAAATGAATAATTTGGAGATTTTTTTTTTTAGTGTCAAAAGAGGAGGCGGAGACGCGACAGAGTGATAATTTGAGTGGTAGGTTTATAAAAGAGGCCGTATTTTTCTTTTTCTTTTACAACTTTTTGGTTTTTGTTTGTTCTTTCTTTGTTGTTTCCCCAACGTTGTTGAAGAGCCACTGGCGTTTTGCACGTGAGGTTGGATGTTAAGACACGTGTGAGAGCCCTAATATGTCTAGGGTTTGGTAACTTAGCACATGTGGGGAGTTTAGCTTCAAAGTGCGAGAAAGGTCAAGCTGTCCACATATTGTGAAAGCGGTTGGTCAAACTGGATTAATATTGAATTAGCTTTGTTTTCTTTTTCGTTGTGATTTTTTGTGACAAATTTTATGTAAGTGCTTAGGCCATCAAATGCTTTTTCCAATTTGCATTTTGCAAGTTGAACGTTGGCTTTTCTGATCACGTTCAATGGTCCAATGGAAGAATTCTTTTGTTTGTTATTCTCATCATTATTGATGATGAAGATGACATCCTTTTTTTTTTTTGTTATTCTGTTCTTTTCTAATCAACAACTTAAATTCTTTGACGGATATAGATTTGTCTTCTTCTGAGTTTTTTAATAATTTCATTTTATTCTGGAACGGGCCAGAGCCAGATAATTGAATGCCATGGCAAGCGCGGCAAAGCTCAAATCTGGAGCTGCTCCCGTTCCTGGAAATGTTTTGATTTCCCACGACTTTCTGAAAAAGCTGGTTAGTCAGCTGAAAAAGCTTTCTGGGCGTGCTGATAGCTTTCATAGTTTGGAAACTAAGACTATAAGTATGAAACTTTATTGCTTCTGTTTAAACAATTTGAAATTACAGCAATTGATCTAATTTTCTGGTTCAAAGCAGTATAGAACCCTAGTCTAAGGACCCTAGTCTAAGGCTTTAAACTTTGGAATTGAATCATTGTAAAAAAAGAGAAAAAAGACTTTGGATTTCAAGCCTAATTAATCAGTTAATATCTTCAATGTCTTCATCCGGTTTTCATTTTTCACTCATTATTTCCAATTAGCAGCTCGATTACTTTACTCATAGCTGGCGTTGTATTGCGATCGTCTTTGATACAGAGCAGAACAACTTCAACCATTCTTTTGAGTTGCTCCTTGTTGTATTTATCCTTCAGTTTAGGATCAATTATTTTCTCAAGCTCTTCTTGTCTTATCCTTTCAGTGACCAACTCTACCAGGTCGCTACTTTCTTTATCTAGCGAAGCAGCTGATTGAAGACCAGATGCACTCTTTCCTGTCAATAGTTCCAACAGGACTAACCCATAGCTGTAAACATCTGCCTTTGTATAGATTTTCAGGTTCATCATCCACTCTGGAGCCAAGTATCCCCTTGTTCCCCGGACCTTAAAAAACCCTCTATCATTACCATCTTTGAAAAGCATTGACATACCAAAATCTGCCACTTTAGGTTCAAAATGGCTATCTATTAGTATGTTTTGAGGCTTTATATCACAGTGGAGTACCCACTCGAGACACTCCACATGGAGATATGACAAACCATTTGCTGTCCCTACTGCAATATTATACCTCTGATCCCATCCTAAAATCCTGGGTGAATCTAAGAACAAGATTTTATCCAATGATCCATTCTCCACATATTCATAAACCAGTATTTTGTGCTCATTTTCAGCACAGAAGCCCCAAAGCTTCACCAAGTTCCTGTGATTTATTTTTCCTATGATGCTCACCTCAGACCAAAATTGTCTCTCCTTGCACAACACCTTCTAGTCTCTTTACAGCTACAATTCTTTCATCGTCTAAAGCCCCTTTGTAGACTTTGCCAAAGCCTCCCTTTCCTATCTCTTCTTTGAAGTTTCTTGTTGCCCTTCTCAACTCCAAATACGTGAAACGTTTAAATCCCAAGGCTAGTGCAATGTAACCTGTATCTACTAATTTCTCATTATCAGCATGGTTTCGGAACACATACCACCACCGTAAACCAATGCAGATCATTTCAATGCCTGCAAGAGAAGCTGCAAAGGTAATTAGATATGTCATGTACCTGTTTTTCTTAGTTTTGCCTTCTTCAGCGCTGTTATTCTCGAGAACAAGTTGTCTAGTTGAACAATTCAAAGCATTTGTTGTCACCGCCCCTGGCTCTTCAGTAGACTTCACCATTTCTTTGGGAACCTTGATGTGCATAATGATACGAGTACTTGGCTAACGGTAACCATTTCGAAGAGCAACTTTTGGGAAGCACTGACCCTGTCCATCCAGCGCATAACCAAAGCCCTTGCATCTGCAATCATTTAGCCACTTATCCCTGCATGTCTTCAGCGTAATGCCAGTTTCGGAGGTGTCTAAATCATATCCATAGTAATCCGTCTTACGAAGCTCCACGAAGTCCACTTCAGCTGGATTACATGTCAGATTAAACAGAGGAGAGCATCCCTTTGACCAATCTGAAGGATCATTTCTCTTGAAACCTCTGGGGCATATGCAAGTTGGCAGTGGATTGTAGCTGCAAATTCCATTGACCCCACACAACCCTTGAACCATACAAGCATCTAAGCCACCAGGCCTCAATGAGAGTTTCCATGATCCAGTTGACTCATCTAAGCTATACAATCTTATTCCATCATAATCCAATGTTAAACGTCTTTTTGGACCGACTCCATAATCCGATGCATTGAATAAAAAATTATCACTTGATATGAAACTACCAATTTCATTTATAACTGCTATTCTTGAACTATTGTAAGGTGTTCTACCATAATAGAATATGGTTGAAACGGAATCTGGCCAATAGACTCTTGAAAGCAGAGGACCATTAAAAAGGAGATCTAATACGTTATTATCATCAAACTTCAAGTTATAGAATCCCGATAGATATGTACCTTTACTTCTCATGGAGACCAACGTCGTGTTCCTGGTAAACCGTTGGGATGCAAGGAGTGTATCCGTGGGAAAATCAAAGCTCTCCCAGATTACATTCTTTTCAGGGTTGATTAGGGCCAGATTTCCAGTTTCAAGAAGCCGTATTTCTACAGCTGCATGTGATACTGTGCTGGTTGACCACACAATTGAACCGTCTGCATCAAGTAAGACCAGGTTGCCATTTTCGTGGAGGATTAGCCCGGATTGCTTTCCATTAACTGGTCTGTTCCTATTGGCCATCGAAACGACGGTCTTGCCAATAGAATTGGTGAACCAAATGGAAAAGCAATAGGCGTTGGGGCCAACTTTGTAAAATCCACAGGTAAATGTTCTATTTGGTGAAACCAAATACCTATTCTCGTTCTCAACATCCAAGGAGTTTCCGGGGCTTAAGGTTGACAACCCTTGTAGCCCTGTCAAAGCACAAGCCAGAAAAGACGCCACAAGGAGGAGAATGTGTAAGAGAGGTATTTCCATGGCGCTTTAGAAAAAGGTTCAGAATATTGTTATCAAATATGAGAGTTTATTTCCCATAAGAAGGACATATATCTAATGCATATGGTAGTTTTACAATTCACATTTTCCCTTGACCAACTATGAAATATCCAGAAATTGTTTAAATTATTATCAATAATTTTCAATATTTCTTCATATAATCAAAGTTGGCTTTGACCAGCTATCAAATATATATATATATATATATATATATATATATATATATATATATATAAACAAAGTCGACTTTAACACTTATTGCACTATTGGATGGGGAGTTATGGCCCTATTTTTGGCCTAACAGAAATTTCAATTGTTGACAAAGTTATTGGACCAAATTGATTAGGCCTAGGGAAGGCAAAAGCACCCGAACTCGTCGGATTTCGACCCGATCCGACAGCTTAGGATCAGTTTTTTTTTTTTGAAAATCGGATATCGGTTCGGGTCGGGGTTGGGTAGGGTAAAAAATTTTCGGGGTCGGCTCGGGGTTGAGTTTTAAGCAAACCTGACCCTATCCGACCCGATATATATAAAAAAATTATTTTTTTAATTTTATATTTAATTATATATATTTTTATATATATATAATTTTATATTTATATTTAAAATAATATTTTATTAATTTCGGGTCAGGTCGGATTTGATTTTATATAATGTCGAGTCGGGTCGGGTTTGGGTATTAAAAATAAAAAACTTATCGGGTCGGGTGCGGATTCGAGTATTATATATTTAAAATCGAGTCGGGTTCGGGGCGAGGAAAAACTCGCTCCGCCCCGACCCATTGCCATCACTAATTAGGCCACAATCTCTAGGGACGACCATGCTTGAGATATGAAATGGATATAATATTTTTTTTATTTTATTTTTAAATTTTATATTATATTTAATTTTATATCTATTAAAAGTATTTTAAATTTATTTTATTTTTATGGATATTTAATAGATATAGATAATCTTTGTATCAGTATTTTTTAACAAATAAAAAATAATTTTTTTTTAGCTTTTTAATTTTTTATCTTATACATTTATGTAATTTTTTTAATAAATATATATTAATATATTTTTTATATAAAATATATTAATTCTAATTAATCTAAAATAAAATTTTATATTATTTAATAAAATATAAAATTTTATTTATTAAATATAATATATATATATATATAATATGAGTACATGACGGATACCATATTATTCATCTCTGTCTTTATATTTGATAAAAAATTTAAAATAATATTTATTCTCATCACCACTAGAAATTTAATATCCATCCCATTTCTATTCGGGTAAATAGTCAAATTAGCATTGAGTAAGATTAACATTCATAATTAGCCAAATTATACCAAAGATCCTTATATTTTATGAAAATTTAAAATTTACTCATTGTACTATAATTAATATAAATTTAATCTACATACTATTTTAATTTGATGATCTTAGTCCAATAAAAAACTTTATTAAATTTTTTTGTTAAAATGCTGATGTGATAGTTGACTTATTGATATAGTTGTTAACTTTGCTGGTGTGATAATTTGGATGGATTAAATCAATTGTTAAATTATAAAAATAGTCCCATACTCATTGAATTTGAAATTTAGTCCCTATACTTGTATGAATTTTGAAATTTAGTTCTTTTAATATAAAAAAATTTTTTAATTTTGTTATAAATTTTCTAGTTTTTTAAAATATTAAATCAATTTTTTAATTTTTTTAAATTTTATTTTTGAAAGTTTTTGTATTTTTTAAACTCAACATCGAAATATTTAATCTTATTATTTTTTATTTTCTTGGAATTTTTATAAAGTTTTCCATTTTTTTTAAAATTTTTATGATTTTTAGAAAAATTTTATAATATTTTATGTTTTAAAAAAGAGTTTATAAATTTTTTAAAAAATTTACATTTTTTTTATCTTATTTAAGTGAAAAATAAATCGAAATTTAAAACTTTTCGTGTTTTGCTATTTCCCTATTTTACCCAAATTCTTATACTATTCTTTCTCAAATAAATCAAATAGAATAATTCTAAAAACCTGTTTCTTTTTATAGTTTATTTATTTATTTTTATTTAAATATTAAAAAATATCAAAAATTTCTAAAAAACATAAAAAAATAGAAAATTTTATAAAAATTCTAAAAATTTAACAAAAAAATAATATTTTGATTAAATAAAATGTTAAAATTTAAAAACATAACAAATTCAAAAAATGAATTTTGTTTAAAAATTTGAAATATCGGAAAAAGTAAATGTAATATTTTTAAAATTTAGAAAGTTTCTAAAAAAAATTCAAAATATTGAAAATTTTTAAATTTTAAAATTAAAAAAATACAAAATACAAAAACTTTCAAGAAAATGAAATTAAGATATTAAAATATTAAAAATATTAAATTTAATATTTTTAGAAAACTAGAAAGCATTTTAAAATTTTAAAATATTTTTTATAATAAAGAAACTAAATTCAAATTTTGTGCGAATATAGAGACTAAAATTCAAATTTTATGTAAATACATAAATTATTTGTATAATTTAACAATTAATTTAATCTAAGTGCCATGTCTACAAGTTAATGTTATGACAACAAATTCTATACCACATCATTAAAATTAACGCCAACATCAAGTTAATACTTACTTTAGCAAATCAACAATCATGTCAGTATTTTTAACCATAGAAAATTGATGAAATTAATAATTAAATCAAAATTATTAAATCAAAATAGAGTATGAAGATTAAATTTATATAATTTATTATATATAGACTAAATTCTAATTTTTTACAAAAAAATAAAAACCTTTAACATAATTTTACCTCCCTAATCTAATTGAATCAAATCAACTAAATTATAATAAACTATTGAATGTGAACCTAATTAGATTAAATATAACTTATTATTATCACCATTTAAAACTTAACTCCTTGAATTTCATTCTCTTAAGAATGACAAGGTAAAAGTAAAAATATTATTTACATTAATAAAATTGTTTATAAATTGAGTTCTGGAATTAACTTGAATTGAACATTAACAAATCCAATTTGATTAGAATTATTAATTGATTTTCACTTGATTGAGATGCCCAAATTGGATATCTTGACCCTTTTGCTAGCTTCATGGTATCAATTATAATTTTCAACTACAATCAAATAATGCATCTAAGAAAGAAATTAATAAAAACACAACTCGAGCTATTAAAAAAAAAAAAAAAAACAGCTGGAGAATGTAATTTTGTCATTGCCAAGCTAGTGTCATTATCTATTTTCCACTTTGGTGGCTTATTTTTGTTCATACATTGCAGTCTACTTGCGTGGTGTAATTGATGTTATAACATGATAAGACATAAACGGCTGTTAACTTTTTTTCTTTTAAATTCCTAATCTTATAGCTAAACTCAAGGGGGAAATAAAATGATAGGGATACAAAGAATGCATATCAATCAGTTCTATAAAAACATATATATCTTCAATCAGGTTGACCTTGCTGCAAATGTGCCTGCATGTTCATGTGTGAAAGGCAACTGCTTTACAGTTCAGTAAGTTTATCCCTTGGGCAGTTGCTTTTTGAGATGTTTGAAGGGCAAGTCAACTGATGGATCTCATTTTCTGTCTATGTTTGAAGGAACAGGTTCTACCTCAGTGATAAAAGTCTGGATTCGTGCTGAAAAATGGTGTCCTTTTTACCAACTAAACTTACCCTCAAAGTCATAAGATCCGAGTAAGCTGAGTCCTGGGCACGGACAGGGTGGTGAAATTGAAAATTTTGGACTGTCAGATTCTATTAATATGATCCTGGTTAACTAAGCCTGCCTATAGTTGAAAGAAAGCATTTTTATTGACTTCGGGTTACAATTTGCAAATTTAAACACTAGATTCCTTGAAAATAAAACTGAGCAGAAAAGAAATTTATTGCTCAAGTTCTGCCACGATTCTCAGAAGTGATCGGGACCTTAACTTCATCTTCACATTCCATTAGAGCTTGGACTATGGAATCCATTGTTGGTCTCTTGCTTCTATCTTCATCTACACAAGAAATTCCAATTTCAACCATTTTCTCTGCTTGGATTCTGCTGAATTGTCCATTCAATCTTATGTCCACGGCATCCTCTATCCAGGCAGCCTCTTCACAGTGAATTTTTCTTTTGACTACCCTGACAAACCTCGTCAATTCAGTTTCCTGCTCCTCGCCATCCTCCAACACCCAACTGGAGAGCCGTATACCTTTCACCAACTCCAGAATCACGACCCCATAACTGTACACATCTACTTTTGCTGTGATTGGAAGGTTTAATGCCCACTCAGGAGCCATGTAACCTTTTGTTCCTCGAATTCTGGAGAATTCAGAATTATTGCTGCCCCTTTGAGACAGCTTTGCTAGTCCAAAATCTGAAATTTTGGGTTCGAATTCACCATCTAGAAGTATATTTTCAGGCTTCACGTCACAGTGTGTAACCCATTCTAGGCACTCATGGTGAAGATAGGCCAAACCTTTAGATGACCCTAAGGCAACTTTAAACCTCTCTTTCCACCCAAGCACATTTCCTGAGAAAAGATGTTTGTCCAAAGACTGATTTTCCACGTACTCATAGACCAAGAGTCTATGTCTAGATTCTGAACAAAATCCCCACATTCTCACTAGGTTCATGTGGTTGATCTTTCCAATTGTGCTCACTTCTGCCCAAAAAACTTCCTCTATTTGATACGCATCTTCCAATTTCTTTACAGCAACCACCCTTTCATCTGCCAGGACCCCCTTATATACAGTTCCGGAGGCTCCTTTACCCAGTTCTTCTTTGAAATTATTGGTTGCCTTCTTGAGTTCGACATAAGTGAATTTCCTGAATTGACTAGATATCACACGGTATCCCTCTTCCGCCACTTCTGGCACTCCATGTTTTCTGAAAAGAAGCCACCAACCTGACACTATGAAGAGCATTTCAATTGCACCAATAACAGAGGCAAATGAGTATAGATAAACCCATCTCACCCTTTTGCCTCTTGTTTCATACATAGAAGAAGACCTTATTATTGTTGTAGATTCAGTTGGATTGCATGTTTGATTAGTGCCATTGAGAATGATGGCTTCTGATGTTTCTATACTCAAAGGCAATTTTAAATATATGGCACCAGGGAAATTTGGAGACTTGTAGCCATTGAAAAGTTCAGCTTTAGTGTAGCATCTTCCTTCCCCAGATAGCCTATAGCTAAAAGCTTGACACTGACAATCTTCCAAGCATTTCATCTTGCAAGATTCTAATGATATCCGTTCATTGTAAGAGGAATCAAATCCATAGAAGTCCACATGTTGAATCTTCAAGAATTTCACCTGCCGGGACTGTGAACAGGTTCTACTAAACCTAGGCGTGCAACCTTTGTTCCAATTACTTGGATCGGCCATCTCATATCCAGGAGGGCATGAGCACTTTGGTTCTGGTGAATAAACACAGATCCCATTCTTCCCACAAAGCCCATGCACTGAACAAAGTTGCATAATAGCTTCCCATGTAATGGTCCATAATCCTGACCCATTATTCAGGCTATAGAGCCTGAGGTTACCATCGTAATCAATTGTCAACCTCCTCTTGACCCCAAAACCCGAGTCGAAAGCACTGAAATCCAACCCATCACTTGATAAAAACCTTCCCATGTCATCTAAAACAGCAATTCTGCTACTATTATAGTTTGTTCTCCCATTTTGGAACACATCAAGATCAATATTAGGCCAATACACGCTTGATATATCAGGCCCATCATACATCAATCTCAAGACATTGTCATTGTCAAAAATAAAGTTGAAATATCCAGCAGCATAATTTCCTCTTCCTAACCTGGAAATCAACTTCTTAGTTTTGGTAAAGGGTTGGTGAGGAAGAAGTGTATCCGTCGGGAAATCAAAGCTTTGCCAAAGAATTTTACCGGAGGAGTCCTTAAGAACAAGATTCCCACTATTCAAAAGCTCTGCCCTTTGAACATCTGTGGTGCTGGTGTTGGTCTCCCACGTGGTCGAACCATCGACATCTGTCAGGACAAAGGAACCATCTCCCAGAAGAGAAATTCTGGAGCCCTTTCCATTGACGGGTTGGTCGCGGTTAGCCATCCAAACAATCGTTTTCTCCTTAGAGTTGGTGAACCAAATTGAGAAGTAGTAAGCATTTTCACCGACACTGTAGAAGCCACAGCTAAAAGTGTTGTCTGGAGAAGTTAACACGTCCGCGTCATCTTCGACAGACAGAGAAGAGCCTGTCTTCAGCAAGTTGTTAGGATTTCTTGAACTTGACAAAGAGAAGCACATAGAGATAACAAAGAGAAAAATAATTGAACTGAAGGATGTTATGGTTTGGAATTTCATGGCTACTGGGTTTAGTTTCAGAACTTATGAGAGTTGCCTTAAAGGAAACCAAAAATAATTATGCAAAAGAAAATTCCAATGAAGCATGGAATTTTGTAAACTTAAATCATGGTCTTTTGTCAATACAAGTCTTAGCAATCCAGGGCCCTTCTAGTTATATTTTCGACTTTAGGCAGGTATTACAGATAAGGATTTATTTTTATGCATTGTTAATATATATATTTTATATTATTAATGAATAAAATGATATTATTTTATTAATGAAATAAATTAAATGATATTATTTTATTAATGAATATATTTTTTTTAAAATATTAATTTATATTTATTTATTTTAAAAATTAATATTTATTTATTGATAAAATAATATTATTTAATTTATTAATAATATTTAAAATTTATTAATTAATAATATATTAAATATAAACTCTGAAATGCAGTCACATTGCATCAAGCACGTAGATAGATTTGTTTGTCTCAATTGCAGGCCAACGGATCTCTTTGCGGTCTGTGGATGCAATTTGTTTTAGGTAGACTTTTACTATTCTCATCTAGGATTTTTCTTTGTCCGCCACTTCTTTTTTTTTAAATTTTAAATTTGTAATATATTAAAAAAATATTTTAAATAATAAAAGTTAAAATTAAAAAATTTTTTGAGAAGAAAAAAGGTCACAGGGACAATTTTCTTAAAATGGAAGTACCTACAAAATTGACTTCCATTTTCCACACGACATTGACTTCCATTTTGCACACGACATTGACTTCCCTGTTTCACACGACATTGATGGCCGTGTTCCTTACCCACGGAATTGCACATATAACTGCTGCAGAAGCACGGATTAATAGGTTTTTGCCCGTGTCACGTGTCGCAGGTTCATTGGTTCCTCTTTTTTCTTTTTTAGTTTTTATTCCTTTTCTGTTTGAAAGCAAATGTACGGACTGACATTATCGAAAGCACGTGTTTTTATTTTATTGATTTATTTTGAAATGTAATTGATCGAGTTCGGATCGATATAATATTAAATTTGAGATCGAAATAGATTTAAAATTTGAGATTTAAAATTCGAATCGAATTTAAGTGAAATTTTTTTAGCTCGAGATAAAAATTGAATTATTGAACTCTTTCGATTAAACTCGATTAATATGTAAAAATAAACTTAATTTTTATATTCGATAAAAACTTAATTATTTGTACTCGAACTAGAATTTGATATATTTTATTAATTAAGATAATACAAATATATTTAAATATAAAAATTCGGTTAGACTCGTAAACTACTTAAATCGGATATAAGAATATTAAAACTCGACTTAATCGATAAGTCGAGTTACTCGTATTCGAACTCGACTCGATAATAATAAAAATGAATTCAAATTTAATTCAAATTAAATCCGAATAACTTGCGAGTACTAATATATCATTTACACATTTAGGTTCATCTATATTTTTCATTTTTTGCTTTTTTAATTTTTTACTTTTTTTCTTTTAAAAAAATTAATAAATTTTTTAAAAAATCATAATATATATATATATATTTGCAAAGATTGTATTTTTGTGTATAAGCCTACTAAATCTAAGTTTTTTTTTTTTTTTTCTTTTTTTATCTTTTTCAAATTTTCTTTTTTTAAATATTATTTAATTTTTTTAGTTTTTTTTTAACATATTTGAATGATATGCGGTTTACAGTTCCCTTTTTGTTTTAACTATTATATATCATTTTTTGAGTTTTACTTTTTTTTTCTTTAAAATTATTTAATAAATGCTTTTAAAAGTTAAAAATTATCGTTTTTAATAATTTTTTGTTTAAGACTTGTTTATATAAAATTTTTTTATCATAATTATGAAAATATCTTTAATATTATATTTGACTAAAATTATTATAATACCTTTTAATCATAATTACAAAAAATACTCTTTTGATTGGTTCATACAATGCTTCTTCTAACATAATTATGAAAATATCTCTCATTTTATAATTAACTGAAATTACTATAATATCCTCAAAGCATAATTATAAAAATATATTTTTTATTATTTCATAATTATTCATTGAATTTTAACATTCGTACAATTATATGAAATCAATCACTTTTGAGAAAATCATAAGGTCCTTTCAATTACTTCACAATTGAATTATATGGATCCAAATTGATTGTGCTATTTATTTTTATATAATTAACTACAATTATTATAATACTCCTTTTAAGATAATTATTAAATACCATTTTAACATAAGTAGTTAAAGGCTATGATGCCCCTATAACCATGATTATGAAAATACCCTTTAATCATAATTTACCAAAATTACTATAATGCCTTTCTTATCATAATTACAAAAATATCCCTAATATTATAATTAGGCAAAATTATTAAATATCTTTTGATCATAATTACAGAAATACTTCTCATATTATAATTTATCAAAATTACTATAATACCTTTAACCATAATTACAAAAATGCTACATTACTATATGATAGCTTTTAAAAATACAATGTTTTTACATGTTAAAATTGGTGATAAAATTTAAAATTTGGTTAATTTTTGGTGGTTTAATGTTATTTTCTTACTTTTTAGGGTTTAAAGCCATTAAATGAGGAAAACATGCAATCTACGCATGCAAGCATGCAAAGTGCACATTCAACCATACAAGAAAGCTAATAGCCGAACCTTATTAATTCATCATCACTAATTCATGTGGCTAAATGAGAAGTTTACATGTACAAATACTCTTTTATGTTCCATCATATTCAGCTATATTCATTTCAAGAGGATTTTATGTAAGTTTAAACTCATATGGACACTAAGACATCCGACCAAAGGAATTTTCATCCAAGAAGGACTTTTTAGCTTATCCAATGAAGAGTTGTGATAAAAAAAGAATTCTTACCATTTGAATTAAAGAAGTTTAGATGAAATTCAATTATCTTATTTTGAAAATCCTGCATTAGTTGAACATATGAAGAATATTGCATCAAGATAGACTCTCAACGAGGTCACACAACCAAGATTGTTTCCCAAAAGCCTCTATTCAGCTATGACTCTTCAAGTATGAAGAGTCCCATTCGACCAAGCTCCTTTGAAAATCAAGAAAGCCACATCCTTGAGCATTTGAGTAAGGTACAAATTCTTGTAATCTTATCCCCATCATCTAACTGAATCTATGCTTATAATAGGCTAGGCTTATTCACTTGTAAATCATCTCATGTCTCACCATTCTTCTACCTTTTTTCTCTTCAAACTTTTCTGTTAGTTTTCTTTTATTATTGGCTTAAGTGACAGATTTGTCAATAACTAAATATCTTTTATAATTCTTTTTTTTTAATAAAAGCATTCTTCATTCAAGTTTTTTTTTTCTTAAAAGCTTTATTTCTTTTGTGTGACAACATTGTTTGATACTTTATAAATTTTAGCAATCTTACTTTATTTCTTTCTAAGTTTTAGTTCATGTAATTTTTTGCTTTCAAGTCTTTCTTTTATGCAATATAATTTTGATAACTTTATCCTTTTTTTTACAAATTTTTGAGAGTTTCAAAGTTATTTTCTTAGATCTAGCTTTGGCTATTGTCTTATGTTTATCAAGTGACAGTTGGTAAAGTAAAATCAAAGACTACATTGCTTTCAAATTTTTTTTTGCAAATCATCTTAAAATTTCATTTGTTTAGATATAAGAGTTTAGGATTTCATCTTTGGTACTTGAATCCACCCAACATTATAATCTATAATCTTATGGAAGATGATATTTAAATACTAATCACTTTATTATTTGATCGATCTGTGTACTTACAGTTATTGCAAAAATAGGCTATCAAGTTTTTGGCATTATTGCTGGGGATTATAGCTGTGTTTTTTATTCAATATCAATAAAGATTTTCTCACTTTTTGTAATCTAAACCCTTACTTTTTCTTTGCTTTATTTTGTTTTGATCTTTTTTTGTTTGTATGACAGTTTGAAAAGTCTAGAACTAGTTCTAATTGATTAAAAAATTGAAAGAACATTCAGACGAAGAAAGAAAAAGCAAGCTACAACACATGTACCTGTCTAATAGCAAACACAAACAATGAAGCTCGAAAAACCTTGAGAGATTATGTAGTCTTCAATGCCAATGGTTTCCAATCATCGATTTAAAAGTTAGCTATTCAAGTAATTAACTTCGAGATCAAGCCTTCGATTATCTAAGTGGTCCAACCTTTTATACAGTTTAAAGGGCTATCAAGCAATGATCCTAACCTCTATCTATCTAATTTCTTAGAATTATGTGATATTTTTAAATGTAATGGTATTTTTGACAACGCAATCCGACTAAGACTTTTTTTTTTTTCTCTTAGGAACAAGATGAAAAGTTGTTGTCTTTACTACCATCAGTCTCAATTACAACTTGAGATAACTTAGTACAAAAATTTCTTACAAAGTTCTTTCCACCAACTAAGATAACCAAGTTGATAAATGAGATCACCACATTCATGCAAGTAGATGACGAAAATCTATATGATGCTTAGGAAAAATTTAAGGAATTATTAAGGAAATGCCTACATCACGGTCTACTTTAATGGTTTTAAATCAAAATTTTTTACAATGGTCTTACATCACATGTGAGAACAACTTTACAGAATCTATCATGAGTAAGACTATTGAAGAGGCTTATAAGTTGATTGTTGAGATGGCCACTAATAACTATCAATGGGGTATAGAAAGAAAAGTAAACAAGAAATTTACTAATTTTTTTGAGATTAATGTTATTACTTCATAAACTTTTAATTGGCTATTTTAACCTAAAAGATAGAAGCTTTAGGATCCTAATATCAAGCCAACCTTGTCAATACAATCTAGAACCCTTTTGTTTCATGTAATATTTGTGAAAGACCTCATTTCAGTGATAAGTGTCAATTTAAAATAGAACCAGTTCAATATGCCCAACAGTCCAAACCCACATATAACCTTTATAGCAATACTTACAACCCAGGCTGGCGAAACCATCTCAACTTTTTTTGAAATCAATATAATCACCAATCCACAAACCAAAACAACAAAATTTACCTTAATCTACAACTATTTAACTTGTCTTAAGAAAAAAAGATCCAATTTTAAGGATATATTGACTTAATTGATGTAAGTCAAGAATGCCAACATTCAAAGCCAAGCTACATCAATAAAAAATCTTGAAAATCAAATAAGTCAACTAGCCCAAGTCATAGCTAACCGCTTTATAGGAACATTGCTCAACAATACTAAGTCCAACCTTAAAAGATAAAGGTAAGAAAACATACAATGCTATCTATTTCTTTGTGGATGATAAGATGAATGAATATGATGATGAAGATATAATTGATAGCCTGTGGTGATAAACCTTCCCAATTTTGTAAAACATCCAGAGGCATACTCAATCAAGAAAGAGTTGTTAATATTGGAAAGAAAAACTTTAGACAATTTTAAACCAATAAAATTAGAAACCTTTGAAGATATTAAACCTTATGAGGAGGAAAAAGTTTTGAGATGGTGTATGAAGAAGAGCTTGAAGAATACATTAAAGGATCTACTAAAGAAAAAGTAATGTTTGTACAAGTTAGGAAACATTGTTAGAAAGCATCCAACTTGAAACTGAATAGGAAGTTCAAGAAGAGAAGATTCAACAAAAAAGAGATTCAAAAAGTAAAACGGATAAGAATGACCCCATGAATGTTTACCAATAGATAATTTTTTGATATAACACCATTTACACCAAAGTTGATTTCAATGGAGATACTTAAGGAGTTGAAAAGTGCCCTATTTGTGAAAAATTATAGTTTTAAACTTTAGCAACTCTTTCCTTAAAAGCAAATGATCTAAGGGGTTTCATTATTTCTTACAAAATTAGTCACTTAAATTTTGATAATGCTTTTTATGATTTAGGATCTAGCATTAATCTTATACCTTTAATCGTTTTTATGTAGCAAGGATATGGAAAGCTGAAACTCATGACTTGCATTCTAAAGTTTATCGATAGATCTACTAAAAAGCCACAAGGGATTTTAAAGAATGCATTGGTGAAAGTTAGTAAGTATGCTTTCCTATAGATTTCATAATTTTAAATATAGAAGAAGATGAAGCCTTTTTATTATTAGGTATATATTTTTTTTTAACTTTAAAAGCCTAAATTGATATATATAACTGTGACTTTACCCATAGATTTAAAGATAAAAAAATGTAATTTGTATATGAGGGGTATGCTATCATTAGGGAAGAAGATGATGTACATTTAATAACAAAAATAAAGGAAAAAAAAAACCTTAGGGATTCTAAGATGATTGCCAAACCTCTTAATCTAGACAACCTAGTAAGATTCATAACCTTTAGTCTTAGAAATGTTAAACCTGTGATGAATTCCAATCTAGTCTATGTTGTCTTAGTTAGGAGAAATAGGACGCATCATAATTCTAGCTCTATGTATGCAATTCCTTAAAGAAGAAAGCAATAAGGTAAACTCTCTTTTGAAAGGATAAGATAATTTATTAGATTTAGGAATGGTCAAGCTTGACCTAACTTAGCACTACTTAAGAAGCAATTCAAGTTTTATTTTAATTGTTCATTACTTTTTTTATGTTTATTTTTATTTTTATAGGTATGCTTTGATCTTTTTTAGTGTTTTTAGAGTTTTGTAAGGATGAAAGAAATGTAATGAGATGCTTCATACAAAAGATGATTAAGCTTTCAAGCAAAATTGAGGAGTATTTCTTTTCCTTTAATTGATTTATGGTTTAAAGTAAGTGTTAGGGGGAAAGAATGCTTTGTGAACTTAAATATGCCTTTGAAAATTTTGACGTATTTTTGCTTTCAAACCAAATTGACATACTAGATCTCATTATTATGCAAACCTAGTCCATTTTTCATGAATTTTCAAAAAGTGGCTTGAGTATGATATGAAGTTAGTTATGAACATGTTAAAGCTTGGAATAAATTCGTAAGCATGGTTTTCTTTAGGCATGATTTTTATGCATATGTTTTTTTCTCTTTCAATGAAATGTTATGATTCTTATGAAGAGTTTGTGAGATATTAAGTTACATGGAAGTTTAAATATATAAATATAACTCTAGAATTTACCTACTCAACCCTCGAGGTAAAATCCTAAATTATATTTTACTTAAGAGATGATTTAGGTATTTTTTTTTAGAGCTTTTGAGCTTTTTGAACTCACCATTTTTATGCATCCCTAATACTCTTTATTTTGAGATTTTTTATATATTTCTTTTTCTTTGTTTATTTAGCCACATAATAAGCTAATGCCTTTTTCTTTGATATTATCCTTTCTTTTTGTTTTACCCTAACCCAAAATGAGCTTACTTAAGTTTGGATATTTTTATATATTTGAGAGGAAGAGAGGTGTCAGGAATGGAAAAAAATTGGCAAAAAGAAAAGTTAAGCTAAGCCTTAATAAAGCCAAAAATGGCTATGTGAAAAAAAAAAAAAGACAAAAATTGCAGTGAATAAAAAATGATGACTCAAAGTTCAAAAGTTTAAAAAATTTCTCAACTTTCACTGAGTTCAAGAAATTGCGAAAAAGTAAGCTAAAAGGATATTAAGTCTAAAATTTTTTTTTCCTATCTTAACCGAAGTCTTACATTACAAGTCTAAAAGACTTTTTGATCTTGAGTCAAGTATGTAAGTTTAACATTAATAGAAAGAGAAAGAGAAAGTGAACCTATAAATTTTATTTTGTCTTTAAGTTGAAGTGTGATGAAATGTTTTACATTTTTTTTATTTAAGTTACATTTATAAATTAAAGATGGAGTAATTTCATGTATGTGGATGATCATAAGATATTAAGAGCTTGTTTTTAAAGGAATTTCTTGTGAATCTATATTTATGGTTAACTTTGTATTATGTGATGTGTAGGAATGAAAGTTAATGTAATTTTTTACTTTATGAGCGTGTATAATAATGTTTAGTTTTGTTGATTTGAGTGATCTAAGTATAAAATATAGTTTTATAATTTTAAAAAAAATTATAAATATTTAAAAAAAGAAAAAGTAAAAAAAAAACAAAAAAAAAAAGCAAGAAAATGAGATTTTCTCCACACCTCAAATCTACAAGATTTATGTATTACATTAGAAGGATACCTCATGTTGCTACGGGTCAACCTTTTTGTTTGGTTATCCTTATTTATCAATTTTTTTTTGTTACAAATTTAGCTAATTAAAAAAAGGTAAAAAAAAAAACCAATTGGAGCCAACACGTGGATACTTCAATTGGTCTTTTTTTTTTTTTGTGCAAAAATTTTCTAAATAAAAAATAAAAATAAGAGAACTCAAAAAGTGAAAAAGACAAACAGAAAAATAAAAATGAGAAAAAAAAATCAAAAGGGTGACATTTGGACATCCTTATTGAACTTAAAATATTAATTTCTTAAACTAAGGTATCAAATAATAATTTTATTAATATAATAGATAAATATAAAATTAAATTAATAATAAAATATATACTTTTATATATACCTTGAAATGGGTTATGATAGAATACCCTAAAAATGTTTTAGCCTCGATCTCATTTTTCTGAAAAAAAGCTCGATCCATCCTTACTCAATCTCAATTTTAAAAAATCACCTTCTCAAATTAGTATGAATCAAAATTCGTCGAATATGAATTATTTTGGCATATCTATCAATTAACTCCTTTTGTTACAAAATTTATCTAATTAAAAAATACAAAAAATATAAAAAAAAAAGTCAAATGGGATTGCTACGCGGACACTTTTTATGGCCTTTTTTTTTACAAAATTATTTTAACTAAAAAGACATAAAAAAAACAAAAAAACAAAAATTAAAATTAAAATTAAAAACAAAAACAAAAACAACAAAAAGAGAAAAAAAAAAAGAAGGAAAATAAGGCCCGTTGGGATACTATATGGACATTCAAATTGAACTTAAAATATTAATTTCTTAAATTAAGATATCAATAATAACTTTATTAATTTAAAGTAAAAAAAATTAAACAAAGAAAAAAAGGAATAGAGAGATAATGGGAGTGCCATGTGGACATCCAAATTGAGTTTAAAACGGTAAATGGTAATATATTAAATTAAGGTATAAAATAATAAATTTATTAATATAATACATATTTATAAATATAAAATTAATTAAATAATAAAATATATACTTTTATATATACTACGAAATAGCTTGAAACAAAGCACCGTAATCTATTTTTGACCCATTTTCATATTCATAAATAAAGAATAAATCCAACTTGACTCGATTTTTTTTTTTTTTTACAAAAAACTCTCACATTGAATCAAGATAAATTAAAATTCATCAAATACTGATTGTTTTGTCATTCTTATCAATCTATTCATTTTGTAGTAAAATAAAAATTTTTTTACAAAATTTATGTAATTAAAAAAAATAAAAAACTTTAAAAAAAAAGTGGCAAAAAAGAAAAAAAGAGCCAAATAAAAATATCATGTAGATTTATTAAGTTAAGGTATTAAATAATAACTATATTAATATAATAGATAAATATAAAATTAAATAAATAATAAAGTATATATTTATATATGTCCAAAAAGGGCAAAATACTCTAAACTCGTATTTGATATGATCTTAATTTAAAAAAAAAAATACTTAATTAGATCAAAATTAAAAAAAAGTATATATTAAATTTAGACGAATTGAAATCCATTGAATACATACAATATGCATAAACGAAAAAATTAAGAAAAAAATATATGTTTAATTAATAATATTAAGTAGATACCACACAAAAATTTTTAAAATAAAAATATTTATTAAATATTAAAAAATAAAATATAGAAAAAAAATGCAAGGAAATGTTACACGGCATCCCATGGAACCTCCGTACATATACAAAATTCATTGTATAGATAGATAAATATGGTTCTCATCACCGACAATTCATTTGTTTTTTACATTAAAGATTGATAAGTTTTTGAGAAAAATAGAGCAAGTGACGCATCAATGCTTAAGCTACAAATAAACAATCATGATATCATTTTTTTATTGATTACTTTTAGCAAAGAAAAGAAATAGGAAAAAGAAAGACAAAAAGGGCTTAAGGACAGGTGGTTTATTTTTTTTATTATTGATTTGACGTTATTTGTATAAAAGAAAAGAAAAAGAATCTTTTTCTTTAAAAATTATCAAATTAAAAAAAAATTACATATTTTAAATAATAATAATATCAAATAGACTTCATATTTAAGAAATTTAATATTTTTAAAAATATTTATTAAATATTTAAATAGGAAACAACGAAAAAGTAAATAAAGAAAATAATAAAAACGGAAAGTGAAAAAATAATCAAATTATCTGACATGTATCATATCTTTGATATTTAGTTGGTCTCACAAAAAAATTAAAATATAAAAAATTATTTATTAGTTATATAAAAAATAAAAGAAAAAAAAGTAAAAAAAAAATACGTGATGTACTTTTATTATCCAGATGGTTTCACATAACAAAAAAAATTAAAAATATTTATTAAATATTTTTTTTAAAAGTGAAAAAAGAAAAAAAAAAGGAGTTTAAAAAAGGTTAAAAAAGAAAAAGGACAAAAGGAAAGTTTGTTAAGTCTCACACACAAAAATAAGATCTTTAAATTATATATTTTTTTATAATTTTTTAAAATTATTAAATATTTACAAAATGAAAAAAGGTCAAAAAAAAAAAAAAAAGAAAAGCAAGAAATGACATTTGTACTCCAACTGTAACTTCAATCTTGCAAGATTTATATATTAGACTAAATTAATACTAGTTATTGTTGCGGGTTTATATTTTTTGTTTTGTTATCTTTATTTGTCGATTTTTTTTACAAAATTTAGTTAATTACAAAAAAGTAAAAAAAAAAAAATCAAGTGACATGTGGATACCTTAATTGATCTTTTTTATTTCACAAAATTTATCTAATTAAAAAAAAAGAATCAAAAAATTGAAAAAGGAAAAAAAACAAAAAATAAAAAAAATTAATAAAGGGTGACACTTTGACAATCTAATTAAGTCTAAAATATTAATTTTTTAAATTAAGGTATCAATTAATAATTTGGCTAATATAATATATAAATATAAACTAAAAGTTAATAATATATATATATATTTCTTTATACACCTTAAAACAAGTAAGGATATAGCACCTCTAAACAAGTTTTAGCCTCAATCTCATTTTTCTAAAAAAAAACTTAATTTATCCTAACTCGATCTTGATTTTAAAAAATTACCTTCAATCAAATTGAAATGGATTGAAAATTGTTAGATATGAATTATTTTAACATATCTATTTATTAACATCTTTTATTACAAAATTTATATAACTAAAAATACAAAAAATATGAAAAGAAATAACCAAATGGAGTGCTACGTGGCCATTTTCATGGGCCTTTTTTTTAAAAAAAAAATAATTTAAATAAAAAAAAATTAAAACCAAAACAGATAAAAAAACAAAAAAAAAAAAACAAAGATTAAAACAAAAAAGAGAAAAAAATAAAGGAAAATATGACTTATAAAGGTACTAAACATTTAAATTGAGTTTAAAATATTAGTCTTTTAATTTAAGGTATTAAATGATAACTTTATTAAATAAAGAAATAAAAAAACAATAAAAGGGAAAAAGGAGAAATAAACAAATAAAAAAAAGGAAAGAGAGATAATGGGGTGCCAAGTAGACATCTAAATTAAATTTAAAATAGTTATATCTTAAATTAAGATATAAAATAATAATTTTATTAATATAATACATATCTATAAATATAAAATTAAATAAATAATAAAAAATACTTTTATATATATTACGAAATGATTTGGGATATAGCACCTTAAATCCATTTTTGATTTATTACTGCTATTCTAAATAAAGAACAAACCCAACTTGAATTAATACTATTTTTTACAAAAAAAAAATGTTCATATCGAATCAAGACGAATTAAAACTCATCATATACTAATTATTTTGTTGTTCCTATCAATCAATTCATTTTGTTGTAAAATATAATTTTTTTTTACAAAATTTATCTAATTAAAAAATAAAAAATGAAAGAAATGACCAAAAAAAAAAAAGAACCAAATGAGAATGCCACATGAATTTATTAAATTAAAATATTAAATAATAAATTTTTAATATAATATATAAATATAAATTAAATAAATAATAAAATATATATATTTATATATGTTCGTGAAATACTTTAAACTTGTATTCGATTTGATTTCAATTTTTGAAAAAATTTAATCTGATCTCAAATTAAAAAAAAAAATACACTTAATTGAATTCGAACGAATCAAAATCTATCTAATTCAGATGACATGCATAAAAAAACAAAAAAAGAAAAAATTGTTTAATTAATAGTATCAAATAAATATCATATAAAAATTTTAAAAACAAAAAATATTTATTAAATATTAAAAAAGAAAAAATAAATAAAAAAGAAAAATGCTATGTGGCACCCCCATGAAATCTCTGTAAATATGTAAAATTAATTATATAGATAGATAAATATGCATCGTATCATCACCAACTTCTCTTTTACACTAAAAATTGATAGATTTTAAAAAATTGACGCGAGAGACATGTCAATGCTTAAGTTGACAATAGACAGCCCTGATACGATTTTTTTTTTTTTTTTTTGTATTGATTACTTTTAAAAAAGAAAAGAAATAGAAAAAAAATAATAGGAGAAGAAATAGAAAAGGGGAAAAGGATGGTAGTTGATTTTTTTATTTATTTTTGATTTGATGTTTTTTGTAAAAAGTAAAGAAAAAGAAAAAAAAATTTATATATATATATATATATATATATGAAAGATGAAAGATGAAAGATGAAAGACGAAAAGTCAAAAGCTATCCATCCATAATATTCTAATAAGAAAATTCCAAGTACAATTACAAAAAAAAAAAAAAACGAAATGAGATGATGTAATATAAATATTTATTATTTTGTATCACAATATCATATAATTAGTAAAATATATAATATTTATTATATTTTATATTATAATAAAATTAATTAATTAAAAATTTTTAATATAAAAATAATAAAAATATGTATTATTAATTTGATAATTACAAATTGATAAAAGTTCAAACTTTCATGTTTATTAATAAATATAAGAAAAAAATATTTAAATGGATGAACTATCAAACACAATTTTTAAATATACATATTTACCTTTGTTTCTTAAGATTATTCACGTCCATATATTATAAAATAGCTTTATATAATTTTTATTAAATATAAGTATTTTGTATATTCATATTTTAATTTTATATTCAATTATTTATATTCAATTAAATGTAAGGGATTTAATATACATATAATATGTTTTCGTAAATATTATAAATTTCAATAAAATATTGGGGTAAAAAACAATTATATTTTTATTAATTTAAAAGATAGACAATTTTAATTAATTATTTTTTAAATATAAATTAATAAATTATTTTTTTATTTATTTAAAATATTGACATTTTTAATTAATTATTTTTTGTTATCTCTATTAATAAATAAATTTATTTTGATACCTTATTTTTTATTATTATTTCTTTTTATAAATATGCATATAATATTTTTTTGTACACATTATAATTTTGTAAGGTAGTTTTATGTTTTTTTATTAAATATACATATAATATGTTTTTTTTGTAAATATTATAATTTTATATTTAATTAAATATTGGGGTAAAAAGCAATAATACATATAAAGATTGACAGTTTTTACCTTTTTTTTGTTATAATATCAATTAATAAATACTTTTATTTAATTTATTTAAAAGATTGACATTTTTATTAATTATTTTTTTATCTCAATTAATAAATAAATTTATTTTAACACCTTATTTTGTTATTTTTCTTAAAGGAGAACCTAACGTTATCCTTTATGTTTTATGTTTAAAAAAATAAAAAAAAAGTTTAAATATTTAATTTAAAAAATAAAAAAAATACAAAAAGTAAAGGGCAACGTGAATACGTTGGTTCTTCTTCCTAAATAAGAAAAACTAATGTATTGGATGTTTAAATATAAATATTTATTTTAATTTATTTGAGTTATTAAAGTGCATATATTATAAGGTATTTTTATTTTTTTTATAAATATACATGTAATATCTTTGACATATTATCATTTTAAATTTAATTAAATATTAAAATTAAAAGTAATTATATTTTTTATTAATTTAAAAATTGATATTTTTATTAATTATTTTTTGTCATAACATTAATTAATAAATAATATATTTGAATATACTATTTTGTAATTTTTGCAGGAGAAGTATCTATGATGTCATGATCTTTATGTTAATAAAAATAAAAAAGGTTGAAGAGATTAATGACGAGTGGATAGGTTACAAAGTTGTCAAATCTAGATTAAAATAAGTAAAATCAATAATATGGATTTTGATAAACAATGTGAAAGGTAGAGGAAAATATCAAAAGAAATAGAAAAACAGTTGAATTCGGGGATGTTAAGGTTTGGGATGTCATGGCGACTGGGTTTAGTTTCAGAACTTCTGAGGTTGCCTTAAGATTCCTATGAAGCTTGGATATAATGTAACTAGCACAACTTCCAAGGACCACCCCAAGTCCGCACACATCAGCGACCGCTGCTGAGTTTGAAGAATCCATGAAAACCATTGAATTTCTATCACATCGCATCAACAGCAAAGACCGTTTTGTTTGTCACATCGCGTCAAGTCAAAATTAGTTCCGTCCCAGGTCCCGCCGTCCCACTATCGAAGGCTAGCGAGCTCTCTCCATTCTCTGTCCCGAGACGACTTTTCCTTCAGTGTTTTACAAGACATTCAACCATATCGCCTCTTGCCTGCCAAAAACTTCCACTGTTCAACTGTTTCACACCGTATTATATGCAACAAAATGATGATATATGTATTCTGTTAAAAAAAAAATGTTTTGAATCTCCTATGCTTCAAATCCAATCCATTGAACTGTAACAATATGTATTCACCATATGGATCAAACAGTAGCCATCAAACTGTTGCATATTAAGGGAACTGAAAACAAAAGCATACCAAGTGGAAAAAGATGGCACTTCTAACCATTTATCATTCTTTAATCGCAGAAATAAGAATATTACACCATCTAAACAGGATACAGTTGACCCATGTTAACACCCCAATTCCCTGTTACTCAAAAGAATAACTGTACAAATAAATATTTTTACACAATGAAACAGCGTAAGTCATCACGAACACGAGTTAAAAAAAAATTGTTCGACTCTATGGCCGATCCTTGCACTTGAGAACAGCCATCCCCTGAGATCTGGCGTAAACTTGCCTGTTTCTAAGAAAATCAATGTAAGTTCGAAGTCTGTCCCGATCTGAGTTTGTGAGCGAAAATGGGGGATTGAGAATGAGAGAAGGTGCTTCGACTAGAAGGAAGACTAATAAACGCACTGCCTTTGAATACAAAAAAGCTGCCCTTTCCATATTACCCATGAGCTCATCAACCTGCAAAGACACATGCAGAACACTTATTCAGCAAATGTGTTTGCTTGAATTCTTATCTTCTATCACCTTAATTCAAGAAAACTTCAATGATATTCATTGAATATATAAATAACTTCATTTCTTATTATAGAAGATCTTTGCTTGATGTATTCTCCTCTTCTATCACCTTAATTCAAGAAAACTTCAATGATATTCATCCAATTTATAAATAACTTCATTTCTTATTATAGAAGATCTTTGCTTGATGTATTCTCCTATTTTTTGTTTTCTTCACCTTATACAAATGGTATAAACCAATGCCCAGTCAATTAGATAGATAGATGAATACAATACAGGCTTATTGAATTGATATCAAGGTGAGAATCAAAGACTCACCCCTCCATGTCTTCCCAAAGCAAGGGCAGCCTGAAATATTGTCTCCATTGCATCAGGCATCTTTGTACTTCCTGCAATCATGATGACAAATGCTAATTTAGAATCTTATAATCTATAGAATTAAGACAAGTGGCATGACTTTTGTTTCCTTACACATCAGCAATAATTGTCACATGCACCTAGTTGCTTTCTTATTGCTAATTTCAAAGTGGAACAACAAATGTTGATAGAGGGAGTAGTAATTATCAAAGGCATACCAGGCTCAATAACCTTTGCGAGTTCCTCAGCATGCTCAACTTCCCGGAGAAATTCCCTCTCTATCTCAGAGGATATATCTTCTGGCCCTTTGGGGCTGACAACATCCTGACATTCCTCTGTATCAGATGTTCCATGCTTCTTGCTGGCACTCCTCCTCAATCTGCTTATCTCTTGGCTTGGACTTCCTTCCATAAATGATGCAGCCTGTGTATGGCAAATATCCAATGCTTGCTTCCAAATTGCAAGAATCACAAGCTGGATTGAGAATGCTTCAAGTTGTCTATCTGCCTCAATCTATCAAAGAACCATGATAGTATTACAAATAAAATAACCTCAATAAACCTTGGGATAGCAATGAAAATACCAAGAGAACCTAGCTAGCGACATGTGCTACACAGGTAACAGTTATAATCATTGAGAGTGGAAGAGAGTCGTATCATTTAAAAGATTCTACCTCTAGAAGAACCTTACTGACCCAAAAGTAACAGTAAGGAGCAGCAGAAAAACAGCAGTAGGTAGAAAATCTAAATATTAAAGCTGTATACACTGGTTACTTAATCATGCAAAATTTGCTGAATGATATGGCCCAGAAAGATGGAGTGAGATTGCTCATCTGCTAATTTCCTTGGGTGAGCATATAAGATCATCAACATATATTAGTAGACCATACTAAGGTCCATCCAAGAGAGCCAATCAAATGTTCCAGAGTCCAGACATCCTAGATGAGTACAAATGAGACCAGTCATTGGTTAAATGGCAGTTAACCATGCAAGCATGGGGGAAAAGCAGAGGGGAAGAGAGGGAACCAGTCATGCTATTGCAATACTCTACCTAATGCACTTACAATAGGTTTATTATGGACTAACCTTTTCATGCACTAGTTCTGTAATTGAAGATGCACATTGCTGTAATGACTTTATCCTTGTCATGCGATGAGATAATGGTTGCTCCAGAGCATCTCCAATATCCATGGATCCTTGTGAAGTCCCAGGAGCAGAGCTCTGACTTTCCAAGCTTCCTACATGACAGATGTTAACATTGCTGGCACCAATGATAGGCATGGGGGCAGTTGATGCATTGTTATTGGTAAAGGGGATTAGAGGTGGACTCTCTGATTTGTATAGAATATGGTTAGGCTTGGAAGTGCTAGCTGAAGAAGATGACACATCCATGGGAGGTCCACACACAAGAACATAATCTTGGTCAATCAACTCCAGTGATTCTCCAACTGAGGAAACAATGGAAGAGTGACAGTTAAACCAGACATGTTTTAGAAAGACATCTTATTCAAAGGATGACAGTTGCTCAGAACGTATACACTTAGCAAGACGTGTTGGGAACTAGAATCATATGTAATTAAATTGAGAAATGGAACATATAAGATTGCTGGTACCTCTTGAACGAGTATTCAGAGATCTTTGATCCATGGATTTGTGGGGTTCATGTAGAGTTTGACCTGAAACCTTGTGGCTTTCAAGTCTAAAACTAGTATTTTCCGATTTATGTCTTGTAAAACTGTATTTGGATGTAAAATCCACTTTATTCAAAGGATTAGATGCTGCTTCTCTGTTATCTTTTGCATCGGGAGAAAATCCATGAGCAGATTTCATTGAGGACCTCTTCTTTGCAAAGGAAGGGCTCCCTTCAGGACCAGTAGAATCGTCATCCAGAAAGAAAGGAAGGCAGTCCTCCTGAAAGCTTTCCTCAGTATTCCTTACGGTACTGCTTTCAGAAAAAGGATAAGCAGCTCTTAAAAATCTCTGACTCCTGCATATACCGCAAAGTTTCATTATTTAGGGAACTGAAAGACAATGTATCAAAGGCAAGATGAAGAGAACAATCACTTCCTCATTTACCTCAATGATTCGTCTGGTTGGCCCTGAGAAAGAAACGGGTGGTTAAAGAACTCTTCAAATGTTAAACGTTCCACTGCAAATACAAGGATAAAGAGCACACCAAGAATGAGGGCAAGAATATAAATAAAAATTGCTCAGCACTCAGAATACATTGATAGCATTGCTGAATGAAACATGACTCTTATGGTTCTCTTTGCTCATTGTCTTGACAAATCAGCTAAAGCTTTATCCTAGCATCATTCTCCTTGCATGGTCTAGCATGTAGAGAGTATTACTTACATTATAATAATTCTTCGAAGCTCAATTAACAAATAGGTGGCTAAAGTCATTTGTGATTAAAACAGCAAAGTGCAAAATTGCAAGCCAAAAGTAAGGGATAAGAACAGTAGTTACAAACTAAACAATTCTGATTGAGGTTGAAGCCAAGGAATTAGGGTGTTCTTTCATGTACCTATAATTTTGGCAATCCTCATTGTCCTAGAATCAAGTAGCAACTAACAGTGATATGGTTGTTTTGGTCTCTAATATGTCAGCAAATGATTGTATATGCCAAAACTAGAAGTAGCCAAGTTGGTAATTTAATCTAAATTTGTGGAATACCTGGATTACGGCGCAGCAATTTTTGACATAAATCTTTGCAATCAGCAGTCAAATAATTGTTTTCTACAGGGAAATGCAACTCAGTTGATTTCACAATGTTCTGGAGTAACTGCAAACACATGAAAAAAAAAAAAAAGATCAAGGGAACTGCAAAGGCTCCAAAATATTCACTTGGTTCAACTGAGGTGACTAATTGCAAGTCCAAAAGTTAGAACTTACGAGAACCCTAGGACCTCCTCAGATATACAAAAAAGTTAAAAGTTCATTAAACCTGTATTTGATTGTTTCCAGTGAATGGAGTTCTCCCAGTAACAAGCTGAAACAAAATAGCACCAACACTCCAGAGATCTGCCTGCGTATTAAGGTCAAGGTTAGTAGGCTACTAGGCAGTAATTTAAGGTATGAATTAGAAGAGGAAAAGGAGTATTGCTTGGGGAGTAACTATCACCTTTGCATCATACTTCTGCAGTTGCATTATCTCTGGAGCCATGTAAAGTGGTGAACCACATAATGTTTCTGCAAGCCCCCTAGGTTGCAGAGATCTGCCAAAACAGAACTGTAATGTTCTATCTATTGACTATGAGTGAAATATTCATTGGAAAAGCATATGTGCATAGAACAGTTAGGAGTTATATCTCTTTCATCTTATTTCCCTCTGTCGATAATTAATGGGATTGCAAATGGAAAAGATTTTCCATTTTAAACAGAACTCCAATAGAGAAAGGATAGTAGACAATAATTATGAATAACTTCATTGACTAATATCAGAAATTAAAAATCAATTATGCTGGACCATTGCAGCCACGGTTGTTTCAGCTATTATTTCCAAACATATTATGTTTTTCAGAAGCCTCAGTTTCCATTCTTCACTATGTTGAGCACCAATCTATGCAGTGATTATAACCTCTTTTAAATTTGAGAAATGAAACTATTCTCAGATCATCTAAGCTAGATAAGCACATAGTACAGATTATCAAAGAAGACAGGTGGCCTCAAGTTATAGTATAAACAACCCAAAGAATTACTTGCAATTTTGCATCAAGTAGCCAAATTCAACAGCCAAGGATAGGCCCAGGACTAGGAGAATAGAAGTGCACTTTTTACTCACCGGGATTCCTTAAAAAATGGAAAGAAAGAAAGGGAAAAAGAAAAACACCCTATAGGTAGATGGGTCAATTGATCATTTACCTTGCAAATCCAAAGTCAGCAATCCTTAAAACTGCATTGCCATCATTTGTTGAGAGAAGAAGATTCTGTTCAAAGAACAATAACATTACAAAGACAATATATTCAAAGAAAACTTAACATGGACAGGACTGATATATATCAAAGGATGTCTTTCAACTTCACAAACCTATTTTTGAATGTAAATCTAACAATATATACAACTTCATCACATTCCATAACGTGGTTCAAAAGCAAACCCAATTTAGAGGGAAAAAAGGTATCATCTCTTACATGTAAGTCCTATTTGATTACAATTAGAAAGAAAATAGTACGACTTTTCAAAGGCTTGTTTCTTTCCTTAAAGGCATAAGTAGCCATAAAATTATATCAAAATTCGAATTTGAACCACATAGAATGAACTGAACCTGAGGCTTTAGATCCCGATGTATAAGATTATTGTCACGAAGAACTTGTAGGCCAGCCGCTGCAAGAAGATGGTTGTAGCAGTTTTGAGTTACCAGAATTCAATGGATAAGGAAAACCAACAACCAGACAGTTTTCAGCATACCTAGCTGCTGCATGAAATGCTTTGCTGTTGCCTCAGGGACACTTCCATGGCGTGTAATATACATAGAAAGATCACCGCCCTTGCAGTACTCCAATACAAGATGTATCTTTCCAGGAACCTGAAAATATGCATGTAAATCAAAACTAAAACTATGATTAAGATTTATACTATATGATTGCTCATATAACAAGTGAAAGTAAAAAAATATTTTACACAGCATATCAGCATTGTCTCAAACAACTTTAATTTCAAATCAAAAGCATATATTGAGTGACATTATTCAGATTACCTCAGCTTACAAAAGATCTAATGAGAAAAAACACAATGCCGCTCCAACACATAAAGTAAAATTGCAACTAAGAAACCCATTGCTCCATTCCAAGAAGTCCATGGAATGAAGGGGCATAGCATATAACAACTTCAGCTGGAAGAAAATATTTTTGATATACTCAAAAACAGCACGAAGCTTCATAAACACGTAAATGAAAAATAACTTTCCAATTTAGTTTCTCCTGACCAAGGCAAATTTAGCAAAAATTTTTCAATGTTCTCAAAGCCTCCAACTTAATATTAGTTGCTGTGGAGCAAAGAGAAAACAAAGTAAAATTTTAAGTCAATTTTTAGTCTTCCAAATTGGGAACTCTCAAAGCAATAGAGCCTTATGTAAACACATTACTGGCTGAAAATTCTACTCTCATTCATCCTCTGCTTCTATCGAGTACAAGTCCAACTTTGACCAAAAAATTCCTTTTTCAATGGAAAGTGCGCATAATTTTTCAATCAAAATAGATTCTTCTCATTTTCGCTGGCGTATCTAAACATATTTTCAGTAAAAAAAAAAAAAAAATCCAATTCTCTGTTCTTTTAATATTTTCCTTTGAAAAAAAAAAAAAAAACCCTTCACATCAATAAACGGCACCTCGAGTTTCAGTCCCTACCTTACTTAACCAGCTCAATTTCTAAGAATAAATTCAAACAGTTCTATTTCCGCCAATCTTTCCTCTACTTTCTCAGCATCCAAACAACTCCTAGAAAACTGATAGTAAAAGGAAACAATTTAAGGAAGAAGAAACGAACCTCAATAATATCATGCAGTCGAATAATATTAGGATGATTAATTCTCTTCAAAATAAAGATCTCCGACATCAAACTATCCTGCAACTTCTTATTGAGCCGACCCATTACGATCTCCTTTATCGCCACCTCGGTTCCATGAACTCGATGCCTCGCATGCCAAACAATCGAGAACGAACCCGATCCGATTTGCCGGCCAACTAAATAGTCCCCTACCACTCTTCCCCTCCCAGACGCTTGAGCCATTACAGACGAACCTGGAAAACAAAAGAGAGACCAAAACCCAAGGATCCGACACGTGAATTTGAAGCTTAAATATTATAGTATCGGATACTGGAAATTGGATTCTTTCGAAGATTCGACCCGTATTTTAAAAGGATTTCGGATTGGCCGCGCAAAGATAACAATATGATGATGACGAACGGATGGGAAGAGAAAGGAAGGGTGAGATTAAATTTTTAAAGGAGCTTTGATTTTATGGTTTTTAAAATTTAGAATCTGATAAGCAGTTCAATTATTGAGATTTCAATTGTGACTAGTGAACGTGATCGCGGATTAACGTTTTTGTGATTTACTGTACGGTTGTTTCTACTGTTGCAACCTTGGAATCACTGAGCTGGCTGGTTTTGATTGGGTGGTTACGTGAACCAGATTTGGGGTAGTTGACGAGGGAAAAGTCAGCAATGTCGGCTTTTGAGTACGTGTCGCCGATACATTGGTTGGATAATTCTAAACAGACTTTTCCGCTTGGGATTCCAAATCCAAATAAGTTATTGTCTATTTTCCTCGTTGTGCTTGAAAGGAAAGAAACCCGACAAAAGA
This sequence comes from Durio zibethinus, assembly GCF_047325235.1. Taxonomy (NCBI): domain Eukaryota; kingdom Viridiplantae; phylum Streptophyta; class Magnoliopsida; order Malvales; family Malvaceae; genus Durio; species Durio zibethinus. Next base: position 7,842,832 of record NC_143162.1, on the reverse strand, counting down.
TGAAAAGATGTACGTTTTTCCTTTTACTTGTAAATATCTTTTCCATCATTTAATTTGAAGGAGATATAAAAATCTTGGCTTCTTTCCTTGATCAAATTATCAACAATGAGTACAGGGAAAATTTCTAATGACTCTGCCATTCAAGTTTATGAATAAAATTTTGATTCATATGATAATTGATTAAACATGTAAGGCAATTATCCACCTGGTAGATATTAGTATAGTTTATAATTATAAATATTTTTTTCTAGTTTTATCATTTTATAATATTTATCATGGTTGATATTAGTTCATCTTTTTATAATCTTTTATTTTTAAATTATTCAAAAAACTTTTAAACTAACAACTTTTTATTTGGAATTTAAATGCAAGTGTAATCAAATCAATACGAGTCAAACACTATCATCCTCAAGTTCAATTCAAGTAAAAAATTTGATATTTAAAATTCAACTTAAGCTTAATGAATTTCATTTTTAATGATTGAGCTTAATTTATAATTTATTTAAATTACTTGAACTCAGATAAAAAATATTATAAATATAACTATTAAATATTATATTTTCGTCGTTTATTTATATATATTAAAATATATTACAAAAGAATTGATTATGTTCAAAATTTATTTGAATTAAATATTAAAATATTTAAATTTAACTCGACTCATTATATGAATAATTTAAATTCAATTTGATAATAAATAAGTCAACTCAAGTATTTATCTAATCAATACCCAAATTTAACTTGTTTATGCTTTAGGTAATTTAGGTAAATTGCATTTATAGTTCCCAAACTTCCCATCTCCCACATTTGTTTTTTTTTTTTTTTTACTTCCCTTCCCAAGAGATTTGAAATAGAAGGCATCCGTAGTCCATCCTATCCTGATAATCTGCATGACTATATTTTTTATTAAAAAATCTTTTTAATAGTGACAATTTGTCTTCCTTGACAAAAGCATCCCAACACAATCAAATTTGATCAGAGAATTTATTCAGCAGAATACTATAATAAAATCATTCCACCGGCATTAGGAAAAATGAAGTGATGATCTTCTTGAAGACCAACATAATCAGGCAAGAATTCTGTAACAGTACAATAGATTACAATGATCGAGGGCAGTCCAAATATTTTAGTAAACCTTAGCTTACCCAATATAAATTCAAATATAAATACTCATTTAGTTCACTAATAATGTGAGGCCAATGACTCAATTATTTGATCGTTGGTGAACATATTGCACTGCAGACTACAAAGTGCAATCATATTAAAGTCCCATTGAAGATTAATTCAAACCATAGCAATTATTCCGTTTTGGATAGGCTTTGTTGCAATGTCATTGTCCTTTAACACCAACCGCTGGTGAGCAATTAAGAAACCGTGTGGCTGCGTTACAAATAGCAAACGGTAACATCAAACATCATACTTCTATCAACCAAGCTGTAAAATTAAGCATCATATTTCCACATTTCACCAGGCTGCAATGCTCCGAAAATGAGATTTCCAGTGAGTTTTACCTCAGCTTCAATTTTACCTTCCCCTAACAACTACCCATCATTGAAATTTTAAGTAACATAACTTTCAAAATGAGGGAAAATTCACCATTAAAAGCTGAAGAAGATTGCAACAGACCATTAGATAGGGCTTAAAAGGATATATGACTAGCATATAAGCATCCCTCATTCTATAGACAATCCAATGTTTAAAATTTGAAAAGAAAGGACTGAAGTATTCCTAATGTTGACACCCAAGAAACATGCCTTGTTACCAGGAGCGGACCTCACATGTAGTTAAGAAGAGGAATTAGTTTATTAGAAGTCAGAAGAAAGACAAGTATAATGGCCAATTCATGCAAAGTAAGCAAACAAAATTCTGGCAGACACCGAATTGCCCGATAGAAATGCCACAAAAACCTATACTTAGTTCTCCAATCTTGATGCTTCCATAATATCCCATGATCCTCTTCATGCAAACAAACACAAATGAAAGATCTAATAATTGAAGAAATCTTCCAATTATTAAATGATTAGATCAGTCTTGAAAATTTATGCTCCGATGTAGCAGGCTTATTAAAAAATGAAGATGAATAAAACATAAAAATCCATATCCAATCTTGATTTTGGGTAAAACCCACAATGATGGATCCGAACCTTCAATGCTTACAACCACATATTCTCAACTAGCTTTACACTAACAGCAGCTGCGGCGACAGTTGAAGGAGGCAACAAAATGGAAGAGGTGGCAGCTTTTAGCTTCTATAGTGACTGATTGGGGGCACAAGGAAGAAGAGAAAGAAGAGAGACGAATAAAAACCCAAGGGTTATAGCTATTTTAGAAAATAAAAAATTACTTAAAGGCACGATTGGAATAAAAAAATTTAACAGGGATAAAAGGGAAAAATCAAAATACACTCCCATTTTCTCTCTAGATAATTGCTATTTGTATTCCAACATTTACTCAATGCACTTCACTACTTTTAACATTTTTTTTTTTATTTATCATACCTCATACTTAAAACTAAAATTTACCAAAAACACTCAAACACTTTTCTATTTTCTTTTTCACACCCCATCTCTTCTTTCTCACACCCTATCTCTTTTCTCTCCTTTCCCAATTGTAAAGTTTAAAAATTTGAAGCTAAATTCAAAGGAAATTTTACACATTTAAAGTTAGAAAACTTATAATCAGAGGTAAATCATTTGTTTTTTGTTTTTTTTTTTTTTTATTTCAGTGCGATTTAAAACTTTCAAAAATGAATTTTTGGAAGCTTTTAGAAATTTTAGAAATAGATGTTCAGAAGTTTTTAAGAGTTTTTGGAAATTGATTTTTGAAAACTCTTAAAGGTTTTTGAAACTAAATGTTAAAAGCCTTTAAGAATTTTCAGTCGCCCTTAAGAATATATGAAAATCAACTTATCTAATCTTCATTTCCAAATTTTTATTGTTGTAGTTTGATGCCAGAAATTGAAGTTGGAGATATGAAGATTAACTGTAAACAGAAAAAATTTACAAAAAAGACAATTCACAAGAATTTGAATAATGATCGAATATGATTATTTGATTAAAAGGGATAAAAGTTCACCACCAAGACTAGAAACTAAGGGATACATAAACACCATCTTAAGAATTCTAATCAAGGACACAAAACAATAAAAGTTCACCACTCTAGGAAATCTACTTAAGAAATACAAAACTTGAAGAACAATAAAAAAGATTGTCTAAGGATAAATAAAACTCTATTATGCCTTTTACCAAAGAATAATAAAAAATATATAGACTAAGAACATCCCTCCAAGCATGAAAACTTTTCAGATTGCATTGCTAGAATCATGCCTAAAATCATGAGATTTGCATGTGAACATAATCTACCAATTTACTCTTGAACCTAACCATAATCCTATTCATATTCATGATCTTTTTTTTTAGCTGGTGTGAATGCAATCTTCCTATTCCAGCCTACCTTATTTATGTATGAATTTAGACCAAGAATAAGCCCATCTTATTTTTAGATAAGTCTACCTTAGTCTCAGCCCAAATTGTATGATGTGCAGACACTCCAGTGTCAATCTCCTCTAGTTGAAAAAGACTTATCTTCAAGTTTGAACTAGTATTTTCGTCACGATAGGGTGATAAATTAGCAACATTGAAAGTCAAAGATACTCTATAAGTGTTAGAAAGCTCTATCTTATAGGCATTCTCTCCAATGCATTTGAAGACTCCAAATGGACCATTTACCTTAGGTTGTAATTTGCTAAACTTTCCTGGAAAAAATCTCTCTTTCTGCAAGTTAATCCATACTAAATCACCTTCTTTAAACTCTATATATTTTCGATGCTTATTTACTGTCTTTTTATATTTCTTGTTTTGCTATAAAATCTTAGCTCTTACTTGTTCATGTAATCATTTGATACCTTTAGCCATCTCCACTAAATTGATGATTAGTAGGGAAATGAACTATATTTAAAGGGCTGATTGAATTTTTATCATATACCACCTCAAAAGGGCTGCAACCAGTGGTTTGGCTTAGTGAGTGGTTATAGGCAAACTCTACTTGAAGTAAAATAAGATCTCAGTACTTGATATTTTTTCCCATATAACTTCTTAGGAGGTTGCCCAAGCTGCGGTTGGTTACTTCAGTTTGACCATCTGTTTAAGGATGATAAGAAGAACTATACTTGAGATTGGTGCCAAGTTTCTTTTAAAGGGTGCGCCAAAAATGATTAAAAAACTTGAAATCTCAATCAGACACCATGGATCTAAGAACTCTATATAGCTTTATAATTTTTTTGAAATATAGATTAGAAATATAAGAAGCATCTATAGTTTTGGTATAAAGAACAAAATGGGCCATCTTGGAAAAATGATCCACAATCACCATGATGGAGTCTTTGTTCCTCTAAGTTCTGGGTAGTCCAACCATAAAGTCCAAATTAACATTCTCCCAAGAAGTGTTAGGTACAGGTAGTGAAGTATATAATCTAGTGTTTTGGCCATGGCTCTTGACAATGTGGCACATTTTACATCGTTTAAGGTGTTTCATCACATCTCTCTCCATTCTTGGCTAATAAAATCCATCTTACAAAAGAGCAAGTGTCCTGTTTCTTTCAAAGTATCCACCCAGTGCACTATCATGAGCCTTATTGATTAAGGCCTATCTTAAGAAACATGAGCGAATGCAAAGGCTATTAGCCTTAAAGAGATATCCATCATGTAACAAAAATCGATTGTGTGATCTTTGCTTGTATTCTTCTCAAATTCGACCAAAGTAAAGATCTGTCTCATAGAGCCCTTTAATCATATCAAATATAAGAACTTCAACAGCCATAGTCTCCAATAAGGAGTACTTTCAATACAAAGCATCTATCACCACATTTTAAGTTCTCGATTTATGTTTAATAATGAAGTTGAAGGCTTGAAGCAACTCTACCCAAGTTGTATACCTTCGGTTGAGCTTGTGCTAGCTATTAATAAATTCTAAGGCCTCATGATCTGAATATAGGACAAATGGCTTAAGAAAGAGATACTGACTCTAATGGAATAATACTCTATATATGGCATAGAACTCTTTGTCATAGGTTGAATACTTTCTCTTAACATCATTAAGCTTCTCACTGAAAAATGCTATAGGCTTTTCTCTTTGACTTAAAACAACACCTATTTCAGAATTGAATGCATCACATTTCATCTCGAACACTTGATCAAAATCTAGTAGGGACAAGATAGGAGCTTTAGTGATCCTGGTCTTGATGAGCTTAAAGTTGTGTTAGGCTTTTTTTGTCCACTTAAAATCTTCATTCTTCAAGCATTTAATGATGAGAGCCACAATTAAGCTAAAACTCCTAATGAAGTGCCTATAAAAAGATGCAAGGTCATGAAAACTTCGGATATCATGCAGAGATACTGGTGTTGGCCAATTTAAAATTACCTCAACCTTGCTGGGATCCATCTTTATTCTTTTTTTTGACACCACAAACCCTAAAAACACAAGGCTGAAAGTAAAGAAACTGTACTTTTTAAAGTTAGCACAAAGTTTTTGTTATCTCAATATGCAAAACAGTTGGTGTAAATGATTCATGTGTTGGTCCTCATCCTTGCTGTATACCAGAATATCATCAAAATAAACTATTACAAATTTGCCAATATAAGGTTTAAGAATATGATTCATAAATCTCATGAAAGTACTAAGAGTATTGGATAAATCAAAAGGCATTACCATTAATTCATAGAGCCTATCATTTATCTTGAAGGCTATTTTCCACTCATCTCTAGGTCTCATTCTGATTGATGATACCAATTGCGTAGGTCTATCTTGAAAAAAATAGTTGTTTCATGTAGTTAGTCCAATAAATCATCTAAGCGCGAAATAAAAAAATGATAATCAACTGTGATTTTGTTAATTACCTTACTATCCACACATATGCATCACGATCCATCTTTCTTAGGCATAAAAAAGGTTGAAATTGCACAAGGGCTCATGCTTTTACGTACCATTCTTTTTCTCACCAATTCATCAACTTGGCGTTGTAACTCTGCATGCTCTTTAGGACTCATCCTATAGGTTACCTTATTAGGTAAAACAACTCCTAGGATAAGGTCTATGCACTGTTGAATGTCCCTTATTGGTGGTAGACTAGCTGATAACTCTTTTTGAACAACATCATAAAATTCTACCAATAATGGTTGTATCACTGCATGAGACTTTTCACTATCTTTATTCTTCTCAATCAATACCAAAGCATACATAGTAGCACCCATTTTAATTTTTTTTTGTAATGGCCATGGTAAACAAACTGCTTCATTCTCTTTTGGTTGGTTTTGACATCATCATGGGCTTTGTAGGGCCTATGGTGATTTTGCATCCATTATTCACAAATGTATAAGTATTGTGGTAACCATTATAAATAACTTTTTTGTCATAATACCAAGGTCTTTCGAGCAGTAAATGACAAGCATCCATTGGAGCTACATTACACCACATTTTCTCTTTGTATTACTTTATTATGAAAAAAGAAACTAAATACTTCTTACTAACCTTGATTTTATTTTCTTTCTGTAGTCAAGATAGCTTATCTGGTTGGGGGTAATCCACTACTTTAAAGTATAATTTTTGCACCACAAAGGTAGAAACAACGTTTTTAAAATTTTTACTATCAATTATAGCATCACATACCTTTTCATGGGTAATACATTGAGTGTGGAACACGTTTTTACGCAACCAATCTTCTTTCTTAGTAGGTGCAGTACTCAAGCTACATTATATGACTAAGGATGCTCCACAATCACCATAGGTTACCTCTTCTTCCTTTTTAAGGTTCTGATTCTCTTTAGCCAACTCCTCTTTATTTTCCTTAAAGTTTTCCTCTACTAGAGTCACAATATTCTTGTTTGGATGTTTTGAAGTAATGTGTCCAAGCAATTGACATTTAAAACACCTTCTGATTTGTGCACTAGATTAAGGCTTGCTTATTGAGGTTATATTTTTCTTTTGGGGTTACTTTGGATTAGGCTTAGAAGAAATAACAGTTTTAGATGAGCCACCTTTATTGATATATAGCTTTCTCTGGACCCAAATCTTGAGCTACTATCATAAGCCTCTTTTTGTTGTCTCTCCACCTTAAGAGTAATCTTACATACATCATTGAAAGTCTAATAGGGTTATAACAACATCACATTAGCTATCTCAATCTTTAATCATTCAAAATACCAGGTAATAGTTTACTCCCTCTGTTTCACCAATCATACTTTAACATGAGATGGTCAAACTCAACCGTATACTCATTCACTAAGAGATCTCTTTGCTTCAAGTTATGAAGCGTAAGAAAGACATCTTATCGAAAGTTATCTGAGAGATACTTTTTCTTCAACTCTCTTTTCATCTTCTCCTAAGTTACAATTTTTCTTTTGCCTTTTCTTTCCCTTTGCTTCTTCAGATTTTCTCATCAAAAGAATGCATGCTTTTTGAGTTTGATGGCTACTAGCTTAACCTTACGATTTTTAAGGGCATCATGATATTCAAATATGCGTTTTACTGTATGTAGTCAATCTAAAAATTCTTCTGGTTGCATTTTTTCCTTGAACTAAAAAATTTTTATCTTTGGATTGAATATGCTAGGTTGAAGTTAGTTTTTGCATAGATAGTCTCTAACTTACCGTGGGTGAAATAAGGTGCTATAATTAGAATCACTATTATTTTCATGGAATGGATTGGTTTCTCCTTTATCTTTTTTATTTCTCTTTCGTTGTCTTTTTATCTCCTCTCTTTCTTCTTGTATATGCAGTTGATATTGTAGTTGAATGATCTGTTATCGCATCTCCTCTATAAGGGCATCAATTGGGTCAACATTGGTAGTTGCTACAACGTTGGTGTTGACTTCAACATTTTCTGTTGGTGTTTGACGACGATGACCTGCCATAGCTTTGATACTAATTTGATGCTGAAAATTGAAGTTCACCATCAAAACTAGAAACTAAGGGATACAAAAATTTCATCATAAGAATTCTAATCAAGGATATAAAATAATAAAAGTTCACTACTTTAGAAAATTTACCTAAGAGATACAGAATTTGAAGAACAATAAAAAAGATTACCTAAGGATAAATAAAACTCTATTATGCCTTTTACCAAAAAATAATAAAAAATATATAGGCTAAAAACATCCCTCCAAGCATAAAAACATTTTAGATTGCATTGCTAGAATCATGCTTAAAATCATGAGATTTGTATGTGAACATAATTTGTCCATTTACTCTTGAACCTAACCACAATCCTATTCAGATTTATGATCTTTTTTTTCAATTAGTGTGAACACAATCTTTTTATTTCAGCCCACCTTATTTATATGTGAATTTGGACCAAGGATAGGCCCATATTATTTTTGGATAAGTCTGCATTAGTCTCAGCTCAAGTTATATGATATGCAGACACTCCGGTGTCATAGTTGTTTCTCTCAAGTTCACTTTTAATTTTGATAGTATATAAGATAATACAAATTTTAGTTGTAAATTTTAGCAACAATATGACTTGTTATTGGAAAGAATAAGAGAATAAAGCTCATGTTTGTCAAGGATGAGAAAAAGAGAAAAGAAGAAGAAAGGTGTGCGAAGGGGAAAAGGATAATTAACTAATGGATATTTTAATAATTTCATTAAAAGTTAAATTTTTAATAAAATTTTTAGAGTATATTCAGTAGTTCTTAGGGTGCAAATAGAATTCTTCTTTCTTTATACACCTCAACTTTTTTTTTAAAAAAATTTATAAATAAAATTATTTAAATATCTTTCTCATAAATTTTATTAATTTTAGAATGCATTTTCAAGAAGTAATTTTCAAGAATTCATAACACTATTTGAAAATGTATTTTTGAGAGTATTAGAGTGAAATTTTATGAAAATTTATAAAAAAAAAATTTGTTAAAATTATTTATAAATAAATGTAATGAAAACATGTATTATTAAAAAAATCATAAATATTAAAATTAATAAAAATGTTATTTTTATTACTTTTATTGTAGAAAAAGATAATATCTTATGAGATCCTAATTAAATTAAAGACAAAAAAATTAATATAATTTTTTTTTATAAATTTTAAATTTATCATTTTTAATAAATATTTTTTTGTATATTAAAATTTTATAATAGCTTAAATTAAATTAAATTCATTTTGAGAATTTTCTCCATCTATCTATTACAATGGGTTTCTTTAATTAGCATATTAAATGTTGATAAAATTATATAATATTTAGTAGTATTACATATATAATTTTACGAAGTTTTAACTTTTAGATGTTGATAAGATCTAATAGTTATTTCATCGCTCTTTATAATATTGAGATAAAATATTTAGTTAAAGTCATAAAAAATTTTATTATTTCTTTAAAATATAATAGTAAAAATAAATTTTTTTATTAATTTTAAAATTTATGATTTTTTTAATAATAACTTTTTTATTATACTAATTTATAAATAATTTTAATAGAAATTTTTTTATAATTTTTCATAAAAGTTTACTTTTCCGTACTCAAAAATGTATTTTCAAAAAATATTATGATTTTTTAAAAATGATAAATATTTAAAAACGTTGGTATTTAAATAATTTTATTTATAAGAAAGTTAAAAAAAAAAGGGTCGCAGGGAAAAAAAAAGAACGATACATATACTCGCTCCGGGCTAAAAGAGTTCAATTCAAACACCAGTGGTCCATTGAACTTTTTTCTTCAATGAAAATTTAGGTTTCAGCGAGGCCAGAGAGTCATTCACACCGTTAATGATGGTGTCCGAACATCATTGATAATAGTGCCATTGGGCAATAGGTAGGCCTAATCGCGCCCCACTGAAACTCCAGTTAAAATAATGGAGGCCCTATGCTAACTCGCCAATGTCGGAGCGTCTGTGTGGTATGGTCTCAAACATTAGAGATCCCTGGTTCGAAACCGGATTCAGACGTGGTCATTTTTCATTTTTATTCGCATAACATAATCACTGAACCTTCTTAATTCCTTCACGATTCACCATTTTTCATTATTCGACCAAAAAAATCTCTCCAAAAGAACTCTCCACAAAAACGCTTCCAAACAATCTATAGAGCTTTTCCCATAAAGAACTCCCCATCCCCTGCCCTCCCTCACAACAACCGCCATTTCATTGCCCTCAGAGTTTCACTTCCTCGTAAAAGTACTCCTTTTTCGCCGCTTTTTTTTTTAATTTTTTATTTCTAGGGTTCCATAGAGTGAAAAACAAGTAGAGGATCGAACATAATCAAATCCAATGGATTGGGGAAACGTAACCGCAGAGGATCTGATCGACGCTCTTCGTGAAGTTGACTGGTCATCACCGCCTAGACCACTCTCCGAATTCTTCTCCCGTTTCACCGTTCCTCGATCATATGCCAAATGGAACAGCCGCCTTAAATGCAATCTCTACTAGTAAATTTTCTTTAATGTTTTTAATTTTTTTTTTAATTCGAATCAGTTTGAATTTTGATCGCCGCTGTTTGTTTGCCGAGACGGAGAAGAGAAATGAAAAGAAGATCTTCGAAAAAGAAGAGAATTCTTGAATCTTGATCGTGAATGTGCTTTTGCAAAATCTAGATAAAAAATATCATTTCTTTAAGTTTCTTACTTGAATTTTACGCTTTGTTTTTTGGGTACAGCTATCGAACCAATTATTTCATTCTGATTGTTCTTATTCTTGGTAAGTAGACAAAACCTGCAGTGGGGCTCAAATTCATTATTACTACATTCTTGTTTTATTTCTAATTTTTGTGATTTTGCAGGGTTGGGATTCCTGAGGAGACCGGTTGCTATTTTAGCTGCGATTTTAACAGCGCTTAGCATCGCTTTTCTGAATGATAGGTAAGCTATGTTACACCTCCTCTTTGTTTAGTGTTCTGAATTCTAGTCACTGAGGTTGCTATTTTGAATGTTACCTTGGAGATGGAAGGGTGAGTGCTGCGTCTGAATATTGAATGTTACCATATGGTTAGATTTAGTTTTCTCATCCGTGGTTGCTAATGAGTGTTTTTCTGTGCAGCTTTGCTGGTACTTTTAGTGAGAAGGTGACAAGAACTGTGAGGCAATTCTCTCCACATTTAGCAGCTAAGATGAGGCCTCCCCTTACGTGAGTTTGATCTACCTATATTTGTGTCTGCAGAGTATAAAATCTTGATTTGGTTATTAACTGTTTCATTATTACCAGACCTGTTATTCGTGGACATCCGTCAGCTAAAAGAGCAATTCACATATGTGGTTGGCCTCGATGGGTGTTTGTCTTCATAGTCTCTTCTGGTATTAATATGTTTAAGAAATGTTTACTTTCTCAATAAAGCAGAATTAATAAGTTTGTCTTCCAATGTAGTATAGGAAGCAACTAATTTTACCATTCTTGTTGCAGTGAGTTTCATCCTTTGGTATTTGTCCTGTGATCTCTTGACTGTGCTATGGGCACTTGCCATTGCACTTCTTGGTAAGTCACCTCATGTCTTTTTTCTTATTTCCCTCTTAAGCATGCTACTTTTTAATCTAACTCTCTCTCTCTCTCTCTCTCTCTCTCAGCCACCATCCTCCATGCAAGTTTTAGAACACCAAACCTGAAGGCTCGTCTTAACACATTCCGTGAGGAATTTCGTGCTGTTTGGCGCAATTACAGTGAGCTGTAGCTTGCATAGTTTATATCATGTGAGTATATTTGCATCCAATGTTATATTGGATTCTGGTTTCTTTCTTTTATTTGTATTAAGATTTTACTTTGCTTAAGCGGGAGTGCTTGTTTTCTTGTTTATTACTCTAGTTTTCAGCTGTTGATTAACTTCACCTTCTTAATTTTATTAAATTTTGAATATTGTAATATTTACATGCTTCGCTTGTATATTCCATGATCATGGACATTTTATTTCACTGTGATGATATGCACGGTAGTGCATTGATCTCTCCCCTGAATTCTTTCATTTGTCTCCACACATTTATGATGATGTGAAACCTTAGGTCTCTGTATGGTGTTACTGGTTGCTGAGTATCTATAAGTATCATTTAGTGCTTTATTTCCATCTGAGTATGGTAACTTTACTATTGAAATGATGCTTTGTACTCTAGGGTTGAACTAGTTGATAAAACACTTTCTTGTGATAACCTATGTGAATTGAAATGGAGGTATTCGAGGGGTCAACTTTCCAATTTTAACAACTCTCTCTAACCTTCTACGTGGTAGGACTTGGGAGGACTGCTTGTTCAAAATTTTATTTTCATGGTGCTGGTGTGTCGGTGGTTTTAATTTTATCATTTCTGAACTCTGCTATATTCTCTTATAACTTCTACCTTCAATCTTTATCTTCATCAATGTAAATTCTTTAATATTTGATTTATAGTCTGCCTCTGGCATGTGGGTGGTATGGCTTAAAGATGAGGGAGAGTATGTGGTGTTCCATTTTATGAATCTTGTTACTGTTGTCTTTGGTTTCAGGCGGAGATGATTCTGATGATATGAAACTCGTACAGCTTATTATTGTAAGGTTGCATCTAGCTGCTGTTGATGTTTCTACAAAATAATTTCTTTGGCTGGATTGAACTGAAGGCTGCTAATCTTTGCACATAAAGGACAAGGTGTGAACGGTCAGGGCGTCTTTGCTTCTGTAAAGCGGACCGTTTTTGTTTTTTAGTCTATATTGGAGACACATTGGAGGATGTTTTTATTGATACCCCTCCATTAAGGAAGAAAAAACAAAAAAAAAATGCAGAATTTATACAATCATACAATCTGTTAGCTCAAAAATACTTATAGTTCTGGGGCAAGCTGTACTTGATTGTTAATTTACTTCTAGTAGTTTCCTAGTGTGAGTTTAATGCTAAGATAGTGTAAACCTCTGCGTTTAGAAAGGATGTTTGTTTGTTTTGAATGATTTGACGCGTATACATTCATTTCCGGCTATCGTTTATTGTTCCTCTTGTCTATGGTTTCGAATGGGGTTATAGTCCATGCCATTGAAGTCGTTTTTGGCCAAGTGAATGGATCGTTCAAATTTATATTGGATGCGAGATTGGAGATTACATAACAAACCTAGATAACATGAAAAAGGGTGGTGTCTCCTTTTTTAACACGTTTGGATCACTTTTGTGGTTGGGAACTCTTTAATCGTGTCTGAGCCTAAACACTCGGTATTGTCCGTTCAAGTACTCTACTTTGGAAGCGATAAAAGCGGCCAATACTTTCTTTTTCTTTTGGTAATTTCCAATTGCCTTCCCCTTCTACCCCACCTTTCCAACCTGGTCCCCATATCTAGCGACAATGGAATCGAGTCACATTATGCCACTTGCTTGAATTCATTGCCTGGAAATATTATTTTTCGCATTTGCTTTACTCTGTTTTGGAGGTAATGTAAAAAATTTAGGGTCGATATGTTGACTCGTGATATTTTGCCATTTGTGAACAATGTTTTGAATCATCAGTTCCGTGGGAAGTGGAGGAAAGATGGAGCTTTTTTTTTTTTTAAGGTACTTTTGCCAATGAATATTTATATAGGTATTTGCATTATTAAAAAAAAAAAAATTAAGCCTTGCCGTAGAGATTTGATCTTGTAAAGAAGGGTTGGGTTTGTAAAAGCAAGTTGTGCACTAAGCTCTTTTTATCTGCTTTCAGATCCCTCTTTTGTCCCTTACAATGATACCATAATTAAATATAAAAATGAACATGATTCCAATTCCAAAAGCGTGCAATACCTGTTATACTAGCAATACATACAAATTTCTATTTTCGAGAGAATTATCAATGCAGAGAGCAAAGAAGAAGCAGCACGTAAATTCCGTTTCCAAATTGACAACCAAGAAAACCATCAATATTATACAAGTAAGCTATATGTGTGCGGCTTTAAAAAGAAGTTGGAAAGCCTTTTTGCCCCTGGTTAATTTCACAGGCTGTCCCGTTTTATATTGCCTTTTTTTAATCCATGTGCATCACTGTATTTCTCTTTCCTGTCTAAGCAGCCAACAAAAATCCTTAATTATTTTGTACACAAAACAGCCAACTAATGTTACAAATCTTTGTAATGAGAGACAAGAAACTTGGCAGTGAAGTTGTGAGATAATGAGCGGAAGGAAAGGGAAGGAGCAGAGTTGGAGTAAAGGGAGAAAACTATGGAGCATTACCTGAATTGGGCACAAGCTTTAGCATCAGCTTGGGGTTTCATGTTATTGGTAGGTCTCTTGTGCTGTTGCCTCAGCACACAACCACGCCAACATGGTGACATAAACAGCAGCAACGGCAGCTGTTCTTGCTATGGAGGATGTGCTGGTGTTTGATGGTGGTTTCCATCTTCTGAACAGCGCTTCCTTGTTGTTTTGTTTTTTCCCTTTTTTTTCCTTGTTTTGCACACTTATACCTCCATTAGTTTTAGGGGGGGTGGAGAAGAACGTCTGGTGCATGGAACATGAGTTGATTTTGGTTGATCTTTTGAATGGTATGTTTATATATTGCACGGAATTTGTGAATTCAGTGGATTAAGAATTTTTTAAATTTCATTTGTGTTCTTCGTATTCTCATGATTTTTCTTATTCAGAACCGTCTTCTGCTTTAGAACATGAAGAATTTAGTTTATTTTGCTTTAGAACTTGGAAAACTTGAGGAGCGGAGTTAAAGCTGTTTTTTGCTTTCTTTGCCTAAGCGGAAAAAGTTTCATGTTTATTTAAGAAAATGGGACTAGGGTGGGGTCTGAAATATTAATCTAGCCTCGGCTTTGGTGGTCATCTTCGGTTTCACGAGAAAAATGAACTATTGCTGAGACTGGGTGACAGCCATGTACTATACATCTGCTTATCGGACTCTAGATTTCACCCCAAATCTCCCTCTACATGACTAAGGCTGCTTGGTGCTAAAAATGCTTAATTTGATCTGTCCATGTCTCAGTGGAATATACAACTAGTCCATTAAACAAAAGGAACACAAAAATGAATTGCATAGAAGCCGTATCTTAACCCAAACAGGAAGAATGATCACTGCAGCCTTTAAAAAAATAAACATGGTGCCTGTCACGCCAAAGTTTGGCTCAGAGGTTTTAACTAGAACAGGACATCACATAATTAAAAGAAGCTATTTCCATATTTTCACTTTCCAAGATGCTAGGAGACACAGTGGCCGATAATTTTCGTTTCTGCACCTGGCAGATGGCTGATGATCTGATATCTTCGGGCCCTTTGCAACTTGAACTTTTGCTTTCGATTCTCCTTTCAAGTTCAAGATGCATAACCTGGCGTCACCCTGGCAGAATGATTGTAGTTGCAGAAGTGACCCAGGGGCCTGGGCCTGGGTCTGAGCAAACCCTGAATTCCTTTTGAGGATTTTTGTCCAACACAGTACAATTTGGGGTCTGCTGAAGAAGAATGATATTCCTTCAGCATCCACCAAACTGTTCCGATTCAAACTCAAATTTGACTTGTTTTTAATGGAAAAATGGCAAGCAACGCATAGTAAAAATAAGAAAGAAATGCAACCAAGGTGATTAAAAGCAATAATGTTGTAATTTGTGACCATACCTTGCCGAAAAGACATTTTAAATTTTCAATCACATGAACTAACAATCAAAATTAAGAATTAAATAAATGTGACTATGTGAGACACATTCATGGTCTGGAAGGATCCACTAAAATAAAGTTAGAAACACTACATTTCACCTGGGATAAGTATTTTCACCAATTAATTTCTTGCGCATTTCATGGATTACTTTCCAAATGAATCTGCTCAATAAATAAGGAAATATTGCCATATACGTGAAGAAATCAAGAATTTTAGATAATATTACCCGGGGACTTTTCCTTTTTTACTAAATACATGAAGGGATGTTTGGCAAAATCAAATTGCATTTGCTAGCAATACAAATTGATTATAGGCTAAAGGGTTAAAAAAATTCCTAAACTATAATTAAAAAATTATCCAAATCCCTATTTTTTTATTGCAATAAATCAACTCCAACTTTTTTTTTGTCCAGCCTTTATTTAGGTAAAAAAAATAATTTCATTAATTCATTAATTTTTTTACTGGCTAAAATAAAATTTCTTATAACATCCATAAAATAAATTAAAATTTATTACGTAACATAATTAATATATGTAAAAATTAAATAAAACAATATTTTATCTATTTTCTCTCTCTCTTTTTCTAAAATTCCTTTGAAAGTTTAATTGACTATAATTTAGAGGTTGATTAATTAAATTTTGTCACATGACTAGATTCAGTCAATTTAAGAGTTTAATTGAATTGAAAATAAAAAATTAAAGGATTGATGTATTACAATAAATATTAAAAAAATTAAATAATTATTGAATTATAATTTAAAGTAAACTTGACAATTCGTATTTTTATGTCATGTCTAGTGTTGTGTTTAACACATGTAATAACATAAATTATTACTATACGAACATGACACAAATTATAAAATATATTTAAGTCACAAACACAAACATGGTATGTTTATTATACGTGCTATACGTATCACGATACGATTAATATATATACAATTAATTCATTTAAACACGATATAAATAAACACAAATAATATGGATATATATGAATAGATATGACTAACACGAATATATACAAATAGACATGACTAATACGAATATATTCAAAAATAAGACTAAAATAATAAATAATTATAAATTATCCATCATTTACAACTTAATAAACTTGGCATATTAATAATATAAAAATTTACTTGCATATTAAAAAAATAAAAAAATTTGATTCTCATTTAATATGTTATTAATATATATTTAAAATTTAATATATATTACATAACTATATCTATTAGTTTTTAGTGTCGAATTCAAAATAATGAACTATTAAATATTAAAAAATAAAATAATATATATGACTCATATTAATATTTATATTTTATTATATGATTAATATAAAAAATAATTTTATAATAATTATTAAATGAGTATCATAATTAAATATTTAAAATAATCCTTATATGATATTGAATAACTAATTAAACATCATAATTAAAAAATTAAAAATTAAAATAATTTTTATATGTTTGTATTAAATTAAAATAAATATAAAAAACATATTAAACATATTAAATGTGTACTTGTATGATAAGATTAAATTAAACATATTTTTTATGTCATGTCATGTCATGTATTAAACATATAATCGTGTGACGCATTTTATCCAGATATATTTTTCATATCTTATATGTGTTCAGATATGTTAATATGTAAAAGACACCAATTATGTTATATCGAAATTCATTTTGACACAAATAAATAACAAATATATATTTTTTAAAACATGTATATAAATTTTTTTATGTTATTTTTATATCATATCACCTTCTTATATTTAAAATTATCAAATCTAATTTAAAGACCTTTTTAAACCTTTAATCTTAATTACATATTCAATATATTTTAGGCATGGTGATGAGATAAAAACCAATTATGGTACGAAAAAGTAGGAAACTTTTTTCGTGCATTAAAGGAAATTAATGCTAGATCAGAAAACCCAAGTATCCATGCATGATGCATGCATTTCAAAAGGTAAAAACATCACAATAAGACAATTCGTGTATTAAAGGAAATTAATGCTAGATCAGAAAACCCTAGTATACATGCATGATGCATGCATTTCAAAAGGTGAAAACATCACAGCAAGACAATAGAATTCAAGAGATTGGACTGTAGATAAAGCATAATGCAATTAATTGAACTGAATACAGGTCAAATGTCAAAGGGCAAAAACTCCAGGACTCTGGAGGCTTAATTTTTCCAAGTCAATCGTATTTAAAGTTAATCGAATTGATATACTACCAATTAAACACCGTGTTATTCTGGCAGAACCAGTCAAGCTCCGCCCACCACCACGGCCCTCCTACAATCAATTCAGCTTATTTTGCTTTAATTTTTATATACAAGAGAAATTATAAGAAGCAACCCACAGGGATATAAAACACAATGGGAAAACTAGCTTCCTCCATGCTTCATACATACCACTGTTCTTGACTGCAAAATATTTAGGTTTGACCCTTTAAACGTGATGCTCATAAATTCTACTCCATTCTCCATAGTCTTTTTTTTTTTTTTTGAAACTTTCAATATAGTCAAACACGTTTTATGAATTTTTTTGTTTAAAAAGTAAGATAATTAGATAAGAGATTAATTCCAACTTACGTCCTTTCAAACTATAAAAGGAGTTGATGAATAGAGAATTTGTTCATCATCAAGAAATCAATCCTTTTCAGTACATTTTGAAACAAAGAAAGGATGGAACCTTGGGCAATTCCTCTTATTTTTTTCTCAGTGTTCTTCTGTATGATGCTTCTTTTTGCTTGCCTTAGTCGATGTAGTTACCTAGGAAGTAATGTTGGTGGTGGCGCTGCTGGTGGTCATCACTTTGGTGGAGGTGGTCATATGCCTCATGACTTTGGCGGAGATCATGTAAACATAGATATTGGTGGCTCTGACTACGGTGGTGGTGATGCAGGGTATAGCAGTTGGGGAGGCGGAGGTTTTGATGGTGGAGGTGCTGGCGGCAGTGGTGGCGGTGGAGGAGGTTGTGATATTGGTGGTGGTGGTGGTGGTTTTGGTGGCAGTGGAGGAGGTTGTGATAGTGGTGGTGGTGGTTTTGGTGGCGGTGGAGGAAGTTGTGACAGTGGTGGCGGTGGTGGCGGTGGTGGTGGCTGTTAAATGAGACTAAACACGTTTGTTAGAAGGCCAAATGGCTAGCTAGCAAGAAGCAAAGCTTTCTTGGTTCACTGCGTAGGGAAAACAAAACAAATACATAGCTATTTTGTAAATTCTTGCATGAAAATAGATTTAACGGTTTCATTTATTCGTTATGTAAGTAAATACATAGTGCTTTGTAACTACGTAAGCTATTATTAAAGGAAACTGTATATGATTTTTTTTTTGGGTATTTGAGATTTTTAAAATTGAATCTCAATTATTGAAATTTAAGAATTTAACATTTTAATTACAAATTACACTTATTGGTATATGATCATGTATCCATTGAAGTATAAATGCAAGGAGTTGATAATAATTTAATTACATTAATTTCTTAGCTAAATAAATGGATAACCAAGATAATATATATTAATATATATCGGCAAAAATACGAGAATATATAATTATATACCAACCTTTGAGATGAATTATCTAACAAGAATGTCTCTCATAGACAAAGAGTAAAATATAAAGAAAAAATAAATATTTACATTTGATGCATATAAATACATTATCAAGAATAGATGAATCAAATTATATTATTTTATTAATAAATAAAATTTTTTAAAAGTTAAATTTTTGTTTATTTATTTCAAAATTTTATATATATTTATTAATGCGATAACATCATATGATTTACTGACAATTTATAAAATTTATATATTGATAATATATAAAATATAAACTCAAAAAAAAAAAAAAAAGACCTTATCTATAAGTAATTGTTGTTGTTAGTAAATTCTGGCTTGAAAATCGACATAGAAACTTAATTTGAAGAGGTATCGAAACATCATAGGAAAAGAGATTAGGGTTTTAGATAAAGCAGAGTCTTGGGTTTAAGGGCTTAAGGATTAAAACGGTGGAGCCGAAAAAAAAAGAAGTTAACAATGTTTAGGTCAAGGGGCGGACGCATATTTAGAACAGAAGCAAAGTCAACCGTATTTTAAATTGAACAAATTACTAAGATGATTACTTGAACGTCAAGGCCTCAGCGCCCTCTACCAAGTCTTAAAATACTCGTAATAATTGATCGTACTGTCAAACATTGCATTACTTTGGCTGAATTAGTCAACTCTTCGTACAGTCAATTCAGCTTGATTGCTTAAAAGATCATGAGAATTACAGCAAAAAGGAAACCTAAAACCCACAAGAATTATATAAAATAAAATAGCTAATCTACTTTGAAAGGACTAAATAAAATTATTCATACATATATGATTTTTCAACAAATATAAAGATTTAAATTTCATTTGGTAGAATGATGAAAGAAATTTTCATTACTTATATTGCATTTTTGTATGATTAAAATTTTGACGATCTAATTATAAAATAATATTAGGATATGATATGAGTTTTTTTTATCACATTATCAAATGATTCCTTCGTCGATTGTTATGTATATATTGAACTATATATATTTAATTTAATAATTAAGTGCTAGCTCGAGTGAATTAAATAAATACTTTAACATGTAATTAATTTATTTTAGAATTTTAATTCATTAGTATTCTTAAACAAAAGTTCCTAGCAGTTATCTGTTATTTTTTTTTTTGAATGGTCCAACACGTTATCTTGATTAATTTTTGTTTCGAAAGATTAGATTCATAGTCCTAATTCTAACTATAAATGAAGTTGAATAGAGAACTGGTTCATTAATCCTTACTCCTTAGATACAAGAAATAAAGAAAGGATGGAACCTTGGGTAGTTCCTGTTATTTTTTTTTCTCTGTATTGCGCTCCTGGCTGCTTGTTCTTTTTGCTTGCCTTATTAGTCTATCGGGTAACAGAGGAAGCTCTATAGACGGTGATCATGGCGGTCATGGCTTTCGTCGAGGTGGTTACAGGTCTCATGGCATTGGCAGAGGTGGAGATATAAGCATAACAACTACGAGCACAAGGGGAGGAGGTGGTTTTGGTGGTGGTGTGGTGGCGGTGGAGGAGGAGGTGGTGGTGGTGGTGGCAGTGGCTGTTGAGGAGACTGATCTCGTATGTAGAAGACCAAATCTTTAACTTTTAACCGGAAAAGCCAGCCATCTTTATTGGACATTAATTCATAGGGAAAACATATGAAATGTGGAGCTATTTGTAATTGTAAATTCCATTATTAAATGTACATAAACATTTTCATTAATTCTATTATTTTATATAAATATATAAAAAAATAAAATTTTTTACCAAAAAAAAAAAGGTGGATATAGATACCTAATTTGGATCAGGCCCAAATTGGATCTAGTACAAATGGATTAGTTAAACAAAAAAATTTGGATTTAATTGGTTATTATTATTTTTATGTAATTTATTGATTTAATTATTTGTTTTTCTTCTAGATTTTTTTTCTTTCTCATCTTTTTTTTTTTCAGACTAATTTTCGGTTAAGAGATAATAATCAAAATAATTAAAATAATAAAAATATGAATGAACTCTGCCATGAATAAGGGCAGTAGGGAATCATAATTAGATTAAAGCAGTATAGGATCAATTCAACGATTAGTCTGATAATTTAGAAACCCAATCAAAAAGGAAATCCGGATTAATCAGGGATTCTGAGATTGATCCTATAAATACCTATTGATTAGAAGCAAAGAACACACGAAAGAGAAGAAAACAGAGGTACAAAAAAAAAGTTCTGGTGAGTTAGAGGCAATTTTAGGATTTTTTTTTTGCAAATTTTCAGAATTTTTGATGATTTTTTTTTCTAGGAATTTTTTGAAAAAATCAAGATTTCGACAAGCTTTCTGGCCAAACTTGAGATTTTCAGCTAGATTTTTCAATTTTCGGCTAAACATTCAACCGAAAATTGGGTTCTGTTAAAGAGAGAGGGAGAGAAAATAGGAAAAGAGAGAGAAGGAGGAAGAGGCATATGCTGAAAAGAATCGGTTTCAACATTATATACCCTCTCCAAAATGACATTGTTTTTGTGTTTAAAAAAACCCAAGATCCGTGTGTTTTTTATTCAGGTGACCCGACCTGAGCGCAACCCAAACCGCTGACCTTTCGCGTTTTGAGCCATCATTTGTGCCTCAAGCCAAGCTATTTCCAATGCCGAACCGAGTCACGCAAAAGGTTTTTTTTTTTCATTTATTTATTTATTTGTTATTATTATTTTTACTTATTAATTAAATCAAAATTATTTGGTATTTCTTAATTTTTTTTATTTTTATCTTAAATTTTTTATTTTTTTGTCAATGATTTTGCTAAAATAAATTTTTTTAAAAAAATATTTTTGAGGAAAAAGTTGAAAGTATCAATTTTTTCTTGAAAATAAAATTGTTAAAAAAGTTTTAAGAAAAAGTTGAAAGTGTCAATTTTCCTTGAAAATAAAATTTCTAAAATAAAAATTTTCAAAAAGTATTTTCAGGAAAAGTTGAAAGTATCAATTTTTCTTAAAATTAAAATTTTAAAAAAAAAATATTTTGAGAAAAAGTTGGAAGTACTAATTTTTCTTAAAAATAAAAATTATCAAGTAAAACATTTTAAGAAAAAGTTGAAAGTATTAATTTTCCTTAAAATAAAAACTTCCAAATGCTTTAAAGAAAAGTTAAAAGTATCAATTTTTCTTATACGAAAGCAATGGATTTTTTTTTATATAAAATGAAAAGAAAAAGATTTATATCAAAAATCGAATCACTATTTTTTTTCCTTTCTTTCTTTGAAAAATTTTTAAATGTTAAATAATCTGACGACGGAGTCTCTGCAAGGGAAACAATAGTTTTCTTATATACTTTTGAAGTGAAAAATTTTCTTAATTTTCTACTAAAAGTATTGGAGTTAATTAAGAATAATTTTCGATAATTAATTACTTGGTAAGATCTTTAAGGCTTAATGGATAACAAAAAAATTGAGCTGGTACCATCTTCTGATGAGCGTTGTAAGGATGCTATAACCTTCATCACACGTAACCGTACTCCTGAATCCTATTCTAGTTAGTAGACACAAACCTATTCTTTTAGGGACCCTTCGTCAATCTTAGGAACTCTTTAAAGGAATAGATTCATAAGGTGACCAATCACACCTAATTAAAAAAGATTTGTGTCAACTCTTCAAGTCAATGTCAAGGATAGATTCATAAGGTAACCAATCACACCTAGTTAAAAAAGATTAGTGGTGACTCTTCAGGTCAATGTCTAACAATAGGTTCTCTGATCTAGACATTATGACAGTGGATGATCTATTATTTTGATATGTGTACGATTTTAAACAATTGACATGTATCTTGTATTTAATTAATTTTATTTGATTTTACTTAAATTTTAGAATATTTTTATGCATTAATTATATTTAAATTATTTTTAAAAAAATTAAATTAATTACATTTATTTTCTATTATTTTTTTATCTTAAATCACTTTCAATTCAATTAATATTAAATATAATAAAACTTTAATTGCTGACATTATAGGATAATTTTGTATTTTCAATTATAATATTCAACTCTTACATTGGATTTGTGTAAAAAAAAAAAATTCACTTTCCAATTTTGAAATCTGTGACCTATTTATTTACTCTACCCTTTAAGCTGTGTATATACGTTGAATATGTATATATATTAATTTTAAAATGATTAATAAATGATCAAATCAAGTAAAATTAATTTGGAATATATCAAATAAAATGAATTTCATTACCATTATTATACTTGACTATGCTAATTATCAAGTATAAATTACTCTCAATTTAAGGTATTATTACTCTTGATTAGATTCTTAGTTTATTTAAGTTAATTAATCATTTAAAAAAATATTAATAAGAATCATTGAATATGTTTTATAATAATAGAATCAAGATATTTTAAATTAAATTTATTTTACTGTTAAATTTTAAATTTTAAATGCAATTAATTTTAAACACATTAATTTTTTAATTGTCCACATATCGAAAATATATACTATTCAGATTAGATTATTTCTTCTTTTGTTAGAGATTATGACTT
This sequence comes from Durio zibethinus, assembly GCF_047325235.1. Lineage (NCBI taxonomy): Eukaryota > Viridiplantae > Streptophyta > Magnoliopsida > Malvales > Malvaceae > Durio > Durio zibethinus. The sequence goes on along the minus strand of NC_143162.1, from coordinate 7,819,200 downwards.
TTATATATTTATATAAGATAACGACCATTATAAGATTTACGGTAAATAATAGTTATTTTTACCAAATAATTCAAAAAGGTAATTTTTAATTCAACATTTTACTATGCTATTATTATTTTTTTTACAAAATTTTTAGGGGTGTGAAAGTTTTTTAAAACATTTAGAATAAGTTGAATTATATATATATATATATATATCTATAGTATCATTGGGATTTAATAAAAGTTAAATCCAAATGTGAACATTTATTACCTTTGGAATATATTGAAAAATACAATCCTAAAAAAAAGTTAAATATGCATCATAAATTATTAGTATTATATATATTGAGGCCAATAAGTTTAATTTGTTTATAACAATACTAATAATGTATTTTATCATTAAAAAATAAATTTTTACCAAAATTATAAATATAATATTTCTTAAAATAAAACATGCTGATGTTTTTCTAATAAATACTCTAAATTTTGGCTTAAATTTGATAAAAATTTCTAATTATTAACAAAATTCAATTACAAATTCAAATAAAAAAGAAATTTACTACTCATATATTCAAATATTTGTATTTACAATCATCTCTCAATTAAAATTTTAATTGATTCTATTTTTATTGTCTTTTATTTTAAGATGTTTATAAATTAAATGAACATTATTACTATTTTTTTTTGTGTAATTATTTTTAATCTATTATTATTGTTAGTCAACTATTAGCATTTAAAATTTTTATTTTACTTTATTTGAAAATTATTATAAAATAAAATTATCACATGTGTATCGCACAGGCTTAAATTTAGATGTTAATAATTAAAAATTTGTAAGCATGATTCAAGAAAAAAACACCAAAAAAAAAAAAAAACAGAAAATCTGCTATAGAGTTTTCGTTAAGTAATACATCTATGTCACGTTCCTTTTTCTTCTTCTATTTGTAAAAACTTGAGAGAAACAATTGGAAATAAATTCAAGTTTAAGGTCAATGACTCAATGATTATTACAATTATTGGGAGAATAGTCAGCTCTTTTGCTAGCTTAAACATGCATAGTAAAACTAAAATAGGAGGCAAATTAATCCACGGGGAGAACATGGAATTTAATTCCAACATAGTTTCCTCCAAGCTTCTTCGCTTAGACCTCTCTTCTTTGACTGCAGAACATTCACGTTTGAACATAAAGCCTAGAATTCTAGTACAAGTTTGAAACTTCAACATCCGTGTAACATTTTGCTTTGTATTGTATGAGATATTTCCTCCTCGCTGTCGATATAAAATGAATACTTGATGATCGATAAACATAATTAACAAAGAGAAGGATGCCATTCGAGCTCATAATCTTAACTATTTTTACCTTTGTTGTGCTGGTTATGGTAATTGGTTTTGGTTGCCTCCTTCGATATGCTAAAGTTGCCCCTAGTGACGGTGGTGTTCATGGCTTTGTTGGAGGTACACGTCTAGGAGGTGGTTTTGGCGGCAACAGTGGCGGTGGGGGAGGTGATGGTGGTGGTGGCTGTTGACGAGACTAATCATACATGGAAAATAGCCAGACAGGTTTGAAAAATATAAAGCTTGTTCCTAATTTCAGGATATGATAACTTTATCCAATTTTGTAAATCTAATGTTCTGCTATACAATTTGAATTCAACATTTTTTATTCCTTGATGCAGAGCAAAACAGAAAGAGTTGAATCTTTGCAGACTTCTGCTGATCATAGTTAACAATTGTTTATCAATTCCCTATTACCATGACATCCTTGATTATTGATGTTGTAAAATTAATTACTATTAAGAACATACTTTTTCAATGCAGTGTGTCTATTTTCTAATACTATTAACAGTAACATGATATGTACCAGATAAAACCAGCTCCAAAATTATCCAGACAAGAAAGAAAATGGGTTAATGGCAAGCAATCAAATATGCACAAAACGATCTTAATTGATAAGATCCATCACGACAAGAATTTTAATTTTGAGTGACGACTTCTAATACATGGCATAATTAATTTGCATATGATTGAATTATATATTCCAATTTTTTACATAAAATCAATTTATAATTATGAATTATGAGTAACTGTTATGAATTAACTACAGAGGAAAAAGTTATGAAATAACTAAGAACTACAATAAAAATGAGTGACTAATGTTTTCCCATTCAAAAATTATATTACATTATAAAGAGCTAGAGATATCTTTTGTTTATCATGTATTAGGATAGAGATATCTTGAACATATACATGGTAACGTTAATTTGGTCATCTTTTTAATTGCAAAGTAATGGATGATAATAAGAAAAATATTGTGGTATTTGCTGAGTTGGGATTGAGTTTACTGTTTTACGGAGGTGACTCGTAGCCCACACGACAGAAGGACACTTTGTAATTATAACTGTAGTTTTTATAAGTAGGAAGTTTTTAGAAATCAAGGGAAAAGAGCGAGTCATGAAGCAAACGTACGATGTAAGAAATCTTGAACCATCCTTGTACAGTCCATGCAATTAAAGCAGTTCCACTTCCATCGTAGTAATGGCAAAAGTACGTAGAAGAAACATCGCAGAAGCTAGCTCTCACCATGACTTTAAGAATCAAGTTTTCGACACCTCACATCTGAAACTTGAAAAATCAAAACGAGTGTAACGTATATATGCGTAAAAGAACGAACAGCTATGGGAACTTATTTGCAAGAAATTATGAGTGACGATCGAGCCTTTACAGTCGTGATTGTTGGATTTTTATTGCTCACTTTATTTTGCCATTTAGCTCGTATCAGCAAGTGTTGCCATGACTGTGGAGGCCTAGGTAGTGCTTACGGGGACCCGTTGGATATAGGTGTAAATAGCATATTAGTGCTCAAAAATTATTTCGCTTTAGTTTGGATAAAATTCAAATTTAATTCGATTATTATCGAATCGAATTCGAATAGTTTGATTTATCAAGTAAGTTGAATATAAACATCCTAATATCTCACTCAAACAAATCGTAAAACTAATTGAATTTTAATATTTTAATATATTTTTATTATTTTAATTAAAAATTATTATTTTACTCATATATATATATATATCAATCTGAACTCGAATTAAAATAATCGAGTTTGATATCAAGCATGTAAATTGAACTTACTTTTTATTCAGTAAATAAGTCTAATTGAGTAAATTTGAGTAACTTAATTTTTATATCGAATTGAGTTCAAGCTTAAAAGTTAAAACTTAATTAAGTTTAGGTCATATCTAACCAACAAAATATTATCTATTTTGATTTGAAAGTTGTCATAACATCTAGATCCGGAGATCTATCGCTAGACATTGACTTTTAGGGAGTCGCCACCAATCTTTTTTATCTGTGTGCGATTGACCACCTAAAGAATCTGTCCTTTCAGGGAACACTTAAGTTTAAGAGTCCCTAAAAGAATAAGTTCAGGTCTACTAACTAGAACAGGGCTCGGGAGTTCGATTACGTATGAGGAAGGTTATAGCACCCTCACAACGTCCATCAAAAGATGGTACCAGCTTAATTTAGTATCATCCAATAAGCCTTAAAATTTTACCAAGTAATTAACTATTAAAAATTATTCTCAATTGACTCTAATACTTTTAGCAAAAAATTAAAAAAATCTCCTCACCTCAAGAGTATGCAAGAAAACTATTGTTTCACTTGCAGAGGCTCCATCATCGGATTATTTAACATTAAAAAAAATAAAAAGAAAAAAATAATTGTTTTTATGCAGGAAAAATTGATACTTTCAACTTTTCTCAAAAAAATATTCTTTTGAAACTTTAATTTCGAGGAAAATTAATACTTTCAATTTTTCTTCAAAAATCCTTTTGAAAATTTATCTTTAAGGAAAATTGATACTTTCAACTTTTTCCCAAAAATATTTTTTTGAAAACTTTAATTTTGAGAAAAATTGATACTTTCAACTTTTCCTCAAAATCTTTTTTTTGAAAATTTATTTTTAAGGAAAATTTATACTTTCAACTTTTCCTAAAAAAAAAACCTTTTTTTTTGAAAATTTATTTTTAAGGAAAATTAATACTTTCAACTTTTTCTCAAAAATATTTTTTGGAAAACTTTATTTAAAGAAAATAAAATAATAAAACAAAATAAAAGTGAAAATAAAAAATAAAACAAAATAAAACAAAAAAGTAAAACAAAAATAAAATAAAGATAAAAGAATATTAAACAAACCTAATCTAATAATAATAAATTAATTAATTAAAAAAAAACCTAGAGCGAGTCGGAGAACGGCTCGGCTCGGCTTGACTTAAGGAAGAAAAATGGCTCAGAGAACGCGGCTCGAAATGTCGGCTCGACTGGCTAACTGCTCGGGGAGGCAGATCACGCGCAGGTCAAAAAACGGGTCGACGCTTGGGTCAGGTCGGATCTTGGAAAATGTGTGGATCCTCTAGGTTATTTAACGCAAAAACAACATCGTTTTGGGAGGGTATATAAGGTTGAATCCTTCATTTTTTCTGCAGACCGAACCTCCTCCCTCTCTCTCTTCCTTTCTCTTCTCCTCATTCTCTCTAGAACACCCAAAGAACTCTGGTTGAATATTCACCGGATTCTGGAAATTTTCATCAAAATCTGGGTTTTTTGTCGAAAGTTCGTCGAAAAATTGATCTGTTTCTGGAAATGTTACCAGAAATTGAGAAGTTGGTCGAAAACTTCAAACTTGGCCAGAATTTTCATCGAAAAATTCAAGTCCGCCGAAAAATTCATCGAAATTTGGAAATTTTCCAGAAATTTCCAAAAAAAAATTTCGTTGAAAAATCTCCAAAAATTTTTTTTCCGATTCTAACGCCTGTAAACCCTTTTTAGCCTTCAAATCTCTTCTGTATGCCTTTTTTTCTTAACTAGTAGCTTTTTTTCTCTCTGTTTTTTGTGTGTTTTCTTCTATTCCTGAGGATCCTTTTTATAGGGATTGATCAGAAGAGTTTCTGATCAATCTCAATTCCTCTTTGGATCGAGATTCAATAATTGAATCCAACGTGGACTCTTCTGATTGAATCTCAATCCAATCTTCAACTGGATAAATCAAAAAAATAAAATTAAAATATTAATGAAAATAAGTCAGATAAATAAAAAAATCTAACAGATAAATTAAAATTAAATAACAGATAAATTATAACATATAATCTGATATACATATAAATATTAACAAAAAAAAGAAAAAAAAATAAAGATATATATATATTAATAAATAGTAGTAATGAATAAATAAATATATAAAATAAAAATAAAAGAAAAAAATATATAAAAACAATAATAATAATAATAATAGAAATAAAAATAAAATAAAAATATAAAATACAAAAATAAAAAAAAATAGACTTACCTATTTGGACCAGGCCCAATTGATCCGGGCCTAGACCAAATTGGGTGTCTACAGCTGCCCCTCTTTGCACATTTTCTGTGAAACAGAAATTACGCAAAGACGTAGACACCCAATCAAGACTCAACTCGTCATTTTTTTTTTTAAGATCTGATCAAAACTCCTCTAAGCAGAGGCTCAACGACTTTGAAAAAATAAATGACTCCTCTAATCGGAGGCTCAACGTCTTTGAAAAAATAAATTGCTCATCTAATCAGAGGCTTAACGACTTTGAAAAAATAAATTACTCCTCTAAACAGAGGCACCACGACTTTGGAAAGTAACTTTCTCCTCTAAACAGAGGCACCACGACTTTTGAAAAGTAAATTGCTCATTGACAATCATGTCCAAAGGAGTTGAAAATTATGTTTGAAGGAATTTCAGGAAATTATGCCCAAAGGTCTTATAAATCAACCCTGATACCAAAAGACATCTTATTTCAAGGATTAGGAACTTACCTGACAAGTTTCTTCTCAAATTTAAAAATATCTTCACATCTGTCTTCTCTATATGGGATGTTGGAGCACCCCTGCTTCTTGAATTTATACACTATACTTTCCTGAAAATAGTATATGCTATGCCATGCATATGAATTTCAATGCATGTTATGCAAATGTTGGCCAATTAATTCCTATTCAGTATGGTACTCAAGTTTCTCAAGCTCTTTTCTTAGGCATCAAGCCCTTTGATTCTTCAAAGATCCAATTACACTGCTCTTCTAAGATCGAGCCAGTGTATCTCTTAATTATCTCTTCCACTCACATTATTCTTCCCAGATTCAATATCTTAATCAGAAACTGAACATCTCGATTCTGCCTTTATCACTCTTGACTTATTCAATGTAATGTAAAAAAAATCTTTCATGTTGTTATTCATTCATCAATCATTATTTTAAACTTAAAAAGTAAGAAAGCATTTGTACATTTCTTCCATGGTGAGGTATTAGGAAGAAAAGAATATGAATGGTTGAGAAACAGTCATCAGAAAAAGACACAAAGAATGAAATATAATGTCTCTTATTAGCAAAATGTTGGCTAATTTCAGTCAAAGGAGAATTACAAGGATAAGTATGGCGATAAAGCCCAAAATGAACAATCAGATAATCGTGATAACATATCTCAAAGTTTTTTTTTCTGAAAACCCAACCCTCTGATGTATTTAACAACTTGGAACTCTTTCAAATTTACTAGCCTCCATGTTAGCGGACTTTTAAATTCGATGCTGTATTCTCCTTATCTAAGCTGCCTTTTCAGGTTTTCAACTTAGACAAACCCCCTATGACTCAAATCGCCCTTTTAGGGTTTTCACCTTGAATCCTCCTTTTTCATTCACTTTTTTTTCTTTTTTTCTTTTTTTATTTTTTTATTTTTTCATTTTTTCATTTTTTTTTCAAGCATAGTATTTGTTCACAACATCAGAATTTATAGGATGAGGTAAATCATTTTCATACATCTCAATCAGTATCAGCGCTTCACCCGAAAAAGTCCGTCTCACCACATACGATCTTTCTTAATTCAGAGTCTATTTTCCTCTACTATCGTGCTAGATTGAGAGAATTCTTTTCAAGACCAACTCTCTTTCTCGAAAACAACGGGGCTGAATCTTCTTATCATGAGCCCTCATCATTCTTCTTTAATATAGCTGACCATGGCACAGTGTAGTCAACCTTTTTTCTTCTATAAAATTTAACTGTTCATAACGTTCTCGAATCTATTCAGCTTCTTCCAACTCAACTTCTTTTAAAACTCTCAAAGAGGGGATCTCTACTTCTACTGGTAGTACAGCTTTCATCCCATAAACCAAAGAAAATAGAGTTGCCTCAGTAGAGGTACGAACTGACGTTCGATATGCATGTAATGTAAATGGTAACTTCTCATGCCAATCTTTGTAAGTCTTGATCATCTTCTTCAAAATCTTCTTTATGTTCTTATTGGCTATCTCAACTGCCTCTCCAAAACCAAGTTATGATGCTTGATCTTGTATTGAGTACATATTTCTTGCATCATCTTACTATTTAGATTCTTGGCATTATCTGAAATAATTCTCTCTGAAAGCTCATATCTACAGATGATCTCTCTCTTTATGAATTTACAAATCACAGATCGTGTCACACTTGCATATGATGCTGCCTCTACCTATTTTGTGAAGTAATCTATCATCACAAAAATAAATCTGTGCCCGTTAGAAGCCTTTGGGGTGATTGGACCAATGACATCCATACCCCACATTGAGAATGGCCATGGTGGTGCCATAACATGTAAAGCAGATGGTGGAGCATGGATCTTATCAGCATATATCTGGCATTTATGGTATTTACGAGCATAATCAATGCAATCATTCTCCATCGTCAACTAGTAATATCCTACTCTCATGATCTGTCTCACCATTGTATGTCCACTGGTATGTACCCCACATATTCTATCATGCACCTTTTCAATGATTTTCTTCGCTTCAGTCTTACTTACGCATCTCAATAATACTTGATCCCTGCTTCTTTTGCACAGGACATCTCCATCTAGGAAAAAGCTCATAGCCAATTTTTGGATGACCCTTTTATCATTTTTGTTGCTTAAATTGGGTACTACTGATCCTTAATATACTGTAGGATGTCATAATACCAGGGCTTTCCATCTTCTTCTTCCTCTACATTAGAGCAATAAGTTGGTATATCCTTAACATCTAACTTGATAGGTTGAATGTTAGTATTATCATTAATTTGAATCATTGCAGCTAGAATAGCCAATGCATCAGCAATCAAATCTCTTCTCAAGGTAAGTGGTCAAACTGGATATCTTTAAATTATTTCGTTAACTCTAGAATATACTTATGATATAGAACGAGTTTTAAATCTCTCGTCTCTCATTCTCTTTTCAACTGATATATAACTAGAGCTGAGTCTCCAAATACTTTTAGTACTTTTACTCTTCTATCTATAACAGCTTGTAAGCCCATGACACATGCCTCATATTCAACGATGTTATTTGTGCAATTAAAATTTAACCTTGCTGTTACAAGACAGTATTGTTCTTCTGGAGAAATTAAAATTACCCTAATTCTATGCTTCAAGGCATTAGCAGCTTCATCAAAGTACATTTTCTAACATTTTTCTCTATGTTCCCCTTTCTCCAGTTGGGAAATAGTCATTAGGTCTTCATCAGAGAATTTCAACTTCATTGGCTCATACTCTTCAGTAGTACGATCTGCAAGAAATTTTACTATAGCGCCTCCTTTTATTATTTTTTAGCTCATGTATATAATATCATATTTCGAGAGCATTACTTACCATCTAGTAATTCTTTCAGATAAAGAAGACTTCTCGAAGATATACTTAATTGGATCCAGTTTTGGTATGAGCCATATAGTATGATAGAGCATATACTGTTTGAGTTTTTTGGTAGTCCATGCTAATGCACAACACATTTTTTCCAATGAAGAATACTTGGATTCATATTCCGTGAACTTTTTACTCAGAGAGTAAATAGCTCTCTCCTTTCGACTAGCCTTGTCTTGCTGCTTCAGTACACATCCCATTGAATTTTCACATACAGTTAAGTATAAAATTAAAGGTTTCCCTGGAACAGATGGCACCAATACTAGAGGGTTTGATAAGTATTGCTTAATTTTATCAAACGCCTCTTGACATTCTTCATTCCATTTTCCAAGATTATTCTTACAAAAAAGCTTAAATATGAGATCACATTTGTAAGTAAACTGAGAGATAAATCAAGAAATGTAGTTCAATCTCCCTAGAAAACCTTGAACTTTCTTTAGTGTGCTGAGAGGTGACAGATTTTGAATGGCTCGTATCTTATTGAGATCGACTTCAATTCCTCTTTCACTGACCACAAAGCCTAGCAACTTCTCTGACTTGACCCCAAAAGTGCACTCGACTGGGTTTAGTTTGAGCTGAAATCTTCTCAACCTCTCAAATAACTTTTTGAGGCTGGTGACATGATCTTCATTTTCACACGACTTTACAATCATATCATCTACATACACATCGATCTCTTTGTGCATTATGTCATGGAAGAGTGTTACCATGGCCCTTTGATATGTTGCCCCAGCATTCTTTAACCTAAAAGGCATGACTTTGTAGCAAAAGGTTCCCCACATGGTCATGAAAGTAATCTTTTCTATATCATCTGCAGCCATTTTTATCTGATTATACCCTGAGAAGCCATCCATAAAGGAAAAAATTAAATGCTTAGTCGTGTTATCTACCAGTGTGTCGATATGAGGCAAATGAAAGTTATTCTTTGGGCTAGCCTTATTCAACTCCTGATAGTTTACACACATTCATACCTTTCCATCCTTCTTAGGAACTGAGACTATATTGGCTACCCATTTTGGATACTTAGCCATTTGTAAAAAACTTACATCAAATTGTTTCTTCACTTCTTCTTTAATCTTTAGTAGCATTTCGGGCTTCATCCGTCTCAGTTTTTGCTAAACCGGCTTACATTCTGGCTTTAAGGGTAATCTATGCTCCACTATCTCTGTCCTCAGCCCTGGTATATCCTGCTAAGATCAAGCAAATACATTTATAAATTCTCGAAGTAGATCTGCCAATCGTTGCCTATCTCCTGATGAAAGTGAAGTGCCCATTCTGACCTCTTTTTTATTCTCTTCATCTCTCAGATTCACTAAGTCCACTACCTCCTGATGAGGCTCAATTGGTTTATTTTCTTGTTCAATCAATCTCATTAGGTCTGGAGGCATAACATATTCTTCAGAATTCTTTTCATTGTCAAGTTCATCAGTGTTAATTGAATTCTCAAAGCTAACCTCTTGATTGTTATCATGATTATCTTTATGTTCATTTAAAGATCTGAAATTGAATGAAATGGGATATGTTAGCAAGATGTGCTTGGAAAGATGGAAATGAAGACACAAGAAAAAATGAATGAAAATACATCATTCATATTTTTTATTAAAAATAATAAAAGACAAATGGTCCAAACAAAAAAGATCACCCCAATGCCTTAGGCAATAGCTATTGAGATGTTACAATTACATTGTATTAGAATCAAAAGTCACAAGCATCTTGATGGCACTTCAATTATTTAGCTCATAATCTGGTGGATAAAGATGAACCCACTCCTCTTGATTAAGCCCCACTTCATCTTCAACAGCATTAATGGCTAGCTGGGCAAAAGCATTTTTCACATTTTTTTTCATATCTGGGTACATGAATCCTTCAGGTCTGAAAGTCTTATAAAGTGTGGGATAAATATCAGTCTTGCTATCTTTTTTGATGGCCTTCTTTTGACTTTCCATTCTGTCATCTTATAGACCAGGCCTAACCTGTCGCTATTGTCTATCACCATCGGAGGTTCCTTTATTCCCTGTAAGTTTTTACCTAGCCCTAGTCTTGGATACCAACCCTTGTTGATGACTTGGCTCATCACTATCCCTGAAAAAGATTGATTTTAAAATCCTTCACCTACAGAATTAACCAATTCAAAAGATCGATAGGAGCATTCCAATGCTTCTTCAACAGCTTCTACATATGGAGTGTTTAATGGTTGGGTCACTAGCATGTCTTCGTCCCCAACTACCACTACTAATTGACCTTCTACATTGAACTTGATCTATTGGTGCAAAGTAGAGGGCACAGCTTCTGTCATGTGAATCCATGATCTTTCTAACAGATAGTTGTAGGATGAAGAGATATCTATCACTTGAAACTTTACATTGAAAATGCATGGCTCAATTTATAAGGGTATCTCAATATCTCTCAGGACTTCTCTTTCGGTCTCATCAAAGGCTCTCACAATCATCTGACTGTCCTACATATGAGTAGTCAATGGATAGTCTTGCCAAAATTAACATAGGCATGACATTGATAGCAGAGCTATTATCGATAAGGATCTTGGCTATGATATGGCTCTTACACTTGACTGTGACATGCAGAGCCTTGGCATTTCCTTTTCTCTTCAAAAGAATCTCATCATTGCTGAATGAAATATGATTTAGCATGACTAGATTTCCAGTCAGGTGATTCACATATTCGTTATGTTCCACATATGCTTGATTCAACACTTTCAGCAGGGCATTTTGATGTGGCTCTGAATTCAACAACAGTGATAATAATAATATTCGAGCTGACATTTTATTCAACTGTTTCATAATTGAATACTCACTATGTTTTACCAGCTTCAGGAATTCACAAACTTCTCTTTTTGATATTAGCTTCGGACGATCTTCTTTAGGTTTTATTTCAGGATTATTTCATCTTTCTCTTTCTTTAGCCTTCTCTCTTTTAGCCTTCTCTAACATTTTTAGAGTATAACACCTTCCACTTCGGGTAATACCTCCTACACCAGTTATATTGAAAGCGTCGACTTTGGAGATATCTTTTTCTTACCCCTGAACTACAGTGTCACAGCCATATCTTTAGGGTACAGCTTTATCATCCTTATACGAGAAAAGAGTCGAGACTTTAAAAGTTACTGGTCTGGGGATGAGTTTGTCTATGATTGACTTCGATTTGTTCCCACACTGAATTGTCATTGGTTTTGGAAATAGCTTTACAGGCCTATCATTCATGGACACCTCAACATTCTTTAAGTCTTCTCTTCCTTTATAGACCTTCATCTGATATGAATCCAAGAGTTTTTGCACCTCTTGGTGAAACTGCTCACAAATTTCAATGGAATGGCCTATTATCTCATTATGATACTTACAACTAGTACCAGCTATATGTGCTCCATGATAGCTATGTAGACTTACTAATTGTATCATGTCAACTCTTCGTAAAATATCGAACAATTGGTTGAGAGGTGTCTTAATATCTGCCACTCTTTTCTTCACATGACGCTCTTGATTTTCACTTATAGCATTCACATTATGATTCGATAAAGGATTGCCGCTAACATTCGGTGTAGTCACCCCTCCCATGTCAAAGTAAATCATTCCATCTTTGATCAACCGTTGCACTTTGTGTTTCAGGATGGTGTAATTTTTGGTGGAGTGATCGATAATCTCATAATGGTAGTCACAGTAGGCTGTGAGATCATACCACTTAAGGTAAGGTGGCTTGAGGGGTTCCAATTTACTTGGAGCAATCAAATTACTGTTGTAAAATTCTTTATATAATTCTGTAAAAGTCATTGAAATTGGGTCAAACACAGGTTTCTCATGGGTAGTTCGTTGCTCTCGCGAACCATCAATGGGGTTAGTTGGGCGATTTTGGGGTCTTGGAGTAGGCTGAGTGTTAGGACTGTACATGGTATTTTGAGATCTATGAGGGATTTGATATGTTTTGGGGTACAGTGATTGTACAAAATGGTTGATATGGGTAAGGGGAAGTGTTATTTACAGTAGGATAATATGGCAGATATTCTGGTGGTGAGTAAGGTTGATAGCCTCTAAATTATTGTCTATCAAAGCTCACAACCTGAGCTTCAGTTTCTTTCTTTTTCGGGACTCTCTTGCTATATGCTTCATTTCCTTCTAGCTTGTCATTCTTGATGGCACTCTCAATAATTTCTTCTGAAATTATCATATCAATAAAGTTTTTCATTGCATTCCTTATCATCTTTTCATAATAGGGAGGTTTTAAAGTGCTAACAAACAGCACTGTAGTCTCTTTCTCAGTCAGAAGAGGTTGTACTTGAAAAGCAATATCCCTCCACCTCTAGGCATACTCTTTAAAAGACTCATTTGCCTTTTTCTCCAGATTCTGTAAAGACAAACGATCAGGGGTCAAATCGATAATATATCGATATTGACCGATGAAGTCATGTGCCATATCGCTTCAAGAGCGAATACGGGTTCTGTCCAGCTGAACATACCATCTGGTCGCAGAGCCAGTAAAGCTATCTTGAAAGACATGCGTTAATAGTTTTTCATCATGAGCTACCATCTTCCGGTAATACATTGTGATGTGAGTTCTAGGGCACTTTGTACCGTCATATTTTTCAAATTTTGGTACTTTAAACTTATGAGGAATGACCACATCAGGGACTAGGCAGAGCCCAGCAGCATCAACTGACCCATAAAAATTAAATCCTTCCACAGCCCGTAGCCTTTGCTCTAGCATACTAATCTTAGGGCTTTCTTGAGTTTCCACTCTTATCTTTTCTTTTTCCTTCTCTTTTAAATCATCTAGATCAAAAATTGGCTCTATCGTCTTTTCAGTAAAGATAAAATTTACATAACTATTATAATACCTTGGGTTGGAAGCTGACGGTATTCCAGGATATGTTAGATATATGAAGTGTTACGATAGAACCTCTTGAGCAGACTGGGCTTGAGGTGGGCCAAAACTTGGAGGATATAAAGGGTCAGCCACTTCTTGCAATGGGGAAACTTGTTGGCTTGCATTTTTTTCAACTCTTTTTCCTTTATTCAGGTTATTAAGAACATCTAGAATCTTGCTCAACTCACTTTCAATCTTTTTCTGTGCTTTTTCTATCTTTTCAAATCTATGAGAATTTTTTTGCTCCATTTACCTTGCTCTGGATCTTGTGTTGTATCGATGGACAGGGTTCTCACTAGATGGAGCTATCCTTGAATCTTGAGTACCATATCTTAGAATTAGTAAATTTGTATGACTATCACATGATTACTTTATTAAGTGTAATGAATGAGAATGCAATGAATGAAAAATACATGTATGCAAAGAACATTTACCTTAAAAACGGTGTTCAACTAAAAGATTTCATTTATTCCAAAAAACTTTTATCTACATTGAGTTTATCATCCTAGAATTATAATCATAAAATTGTTTGATCTGTTCATACTGGGCCTTGGCTTCTTCGATGAAGTTCAACAGACGCTGTCCATGTTCTCCTACTGGGGTCACCATTTGTCTCAATGCCTCTGCCTCTGTCTCTTCCACCATCTCTCTTGCCTTGCATACCCCTTTATAGATTTGGGTCGTTAGGTGCTCAATATATTTTTATCTTCCTAAGTTCTCTCTTTTACCATATCAGACTTGGTATGATAATTCTCTATGCTCCCTGACCAATGCAGCAATGTGGTCTCCTTGTTCATTCAACTTTTGACTTAGCCAGCTCAAGTAACTGTTTAACATGTTATTTTTTGCCTGTGTTTCATACTTTTTCTTCTAATTCAGCATACTCTTGCTTCAATCTTGTATTTTTCTCAGTCAGCTCAACAATGGTTATCTCTTTGGCCCTTTCTCTCACACATAACCTTTTATGCTCTTGGTGTAGCTTTGCTAGGTCTTCAATAGCTGTATCACGTTCTCTAGCAATCTTGTGAACTTTAACTTCATGACTTTCGACTCTATCTTTCCACTGGACTTTTTCTTCTTGAAGCTTTTGGATTTCTTACTTTAACTTACCCTTTTCAGACTCAAATTCTTTTGTTGCCAACTTTAATTCTGATAGTGTCTTTTCAAGTTTTTCTTCTGTTGGTGGTTGAGAGATTTCATAAGTGAATACTATTTTTTGTCTTCTTTTTGTTCTCCAAACCAAGTACCCTGGGGTGACTCTATCAATAAATGGTCCATGACTCACTCTTCGGGGATTTTTTTATGCTTTAATCATCTCATTCATCTTTTAAAATGCTTTAGGCTCACTGTAAGAGAAATCTAATTGATAAAGCCCATAAGTCATAGGAATGAATTATTCTTCCCCAAATTACCTTCTTACTAAGAGTGGTGCATAATTTATTACTCCCCACATTGATACAACATAGGCTCACGATTCATCCATGGGGCCAACCATCTCACCTTGGCGCTTTTCAACTTTTGTAGAAAAGTTATCCATTCTTGTTTAGACTTTCGTTCGGACCACCCACTTTCACAGAATTCCTTGATCGAAACACGATTACAGATATAAAGCTTCGAGAAAGCACCATTTCCCTTTTCAAAATGGCTTTTCATCCATAAGTACAATAATTGTATGTAACCTATAAAGCGCCCTCCATTTCGACAATAATAACTCAAAGATCTGATAGTCTCTGTTAATATTATCGTTGAAAAATTATAGCCATTGATCACACTCTCAAAGAAGTCAACCATTGCTATCTCAATATATCTCAAAACCTTTGGAAAGATCACCAGTTCGTATATGGCCAAGGTAAATATATCTAACCCCCGTTCTTCATTGGCATGTTGAATCAGAAACTCATGAAAGAACTTCCAAGGTAGGCAAACTTGTTCTTGTTTTTTCTTTGTATGAGAATCCACAATTTCCTTATCTATCCCCATGAGTCGAGCTAGACCTTTACAAAATCTTGACTTGTATTTTTTGACATATATCTTGTTAGGAGCTTTGAGGTATAAACCTAACGAAATTGAATATTCTTCGATGGTAGGAGTCATATCTGCTTCATTAAAGATGAAATACTTATATGCAGGATCCTAGAATTATGCTGCAGCTTTGATTAGTTGATCATCAACAACCACTGCTAGAACGTGTGCTACATGCCTGTGTCTCTGACAAAATTGCTCTTGTCTTGACGGACTCATTTTCTTCTAGATATCAACCAAATCCTCTAAATTATTCTGTTTGAAGAGGATAGATGTTTCTTGAGACAGAGTAGAATCATACCCGATTGGTAAGCAATCTCTCATCTTCAGTTGAATCTTTTCTAACTGGACCCTTACTTCATTGGGTATCCCACAGGGTGCTAATACGGATGAAGAACAAACTACTCGTTCATTAGAGTCCATGAAAAAAATTTGTTGAAGATCGTTTTTAAGCAAATGTTCTTTATGCAACTTTATGATATGCATATGAACCAATGCAAAAGAATAAGAAAAAGGTTAGTATACCCAAAAAAAGAATAAATAAATAACTAAGTAAATTTAAACATCACACAGAGTAAAAGGGATGAATCATATGCTTTTGGTCAATTCTAAAAGGGAAGAGTGACAGCTTTATCTATAGGTTAGGCACACTTAAGGTTCACTATATGATGTTTTAAGGTCAAAGTCTAAAGGTTTCCAAACTGCTCCTTACATCCTTGTCTATCACAGACTAGTAAGGTACCCTAATCCTCACCCATTACAGGCTACAAGCGAAAAAGGTTCAATTTGAGTGAGAGTATTTCGCTAGCCACTGCGAAGGCATTAGACCTCACGAAAGCAATAGGTACTTTACTCCCTCCTAGAGGGACGGTGCTCGGGTGTAGAGCTCATGTTATGCACATGCATATGTATGACATAATTAATAAGGTAAATAAACATGAATGAATAATAACACATATATACAAAGAAGTTCAATTTTATTAGACTTTTGGATAACACAAATTATTTGCTGGCTTGACTCTCAAAGTCTCCAGTGGAGTCGCCAAACTGTCATAACGTCTAGATCCGGGGATCTATCGACTTTTAGGGAGTCGCCACCAATCTTTTTTATCTAGGTGCGATTGGCCACCTAAGAAATATGTCCTTTCAGGGAACACCTAAGTTTAAGGGTCCTTAAAAGAATAGGTTCAGGTCTACTAACCAAAACAGGATTCGGGAGTTCGATTACGTGTGAGGAAGGTTATAACACCCTCACAACGCCCATCAAAAGATGGTACCAACTTAATTTAGTGTTATCCAATAAGCCTTAAAATTTTACTAAGTAATTAACTATTGGAAATTATTCTCAATTGACTCTAATACTTTTAGTAAAAAATTAAGAAAATCCTCTCACCTCAAGAATATGCAAGAAAACTACTGTTTCACTTGCAGAGGCTTCATCGTCAGATTATTTAACATTAAAAAAAAATAAAAAGAAAAAAATGATTGTTTTTGTGTAGGAAAAATTGATGCTTTCAACTTTTCCCCAAAAATATTTTTTTGAAACTTTAATTTCGAAAAAAATTGATATTTTCAACTTTTTTCCAAAAATATTTTTTTGAAAACTTTAATTTCGAGAAAAATTGATAGTTTCAACTTTTCCTAAAAAAAAGCCTTTTTTTTAAATTTATTTTTAAGAAAAATTGATACTTTCAACTTTTCCCCAAAAATATTTTTTGAAAAACTTTATTTAAAGAAAATAAAATAATAAAACAAAATAAAAGTGAAAATAAAAAATAAAAAAAAAATAAAGAAAAGTAAAACAAAAATAAAATAAAGATAAAAGAATATTAAATAAACCTAATCTAATAATAAAAAAATTAATTAATTAATTTAAAAAAAAACCTGGAACGGCTCGAAAAACGGCTCAGCTCGACTTAAGAAAAAAAAACGACTCGAAGAACGTGGCTCGAAATGTCAGCTCGGCTCAACTAACGACTCAATGAGGCAGATCGCGCGCAGATCGAAAAACGGGTCGACACTCGGGTCGGGTCAGATCTTGACAAAACGCGCGGATCTTCTAAGTTATTTAACGTAAAAACGACGTCGTTTTAAGAGGGTATATAAGGCTGAATCCTTCATTTTTTTTGCAGACCGAACCTCATCCCTCTCTCTTTTCCTTCCTCTTCTCCTCTTTCTCTCTAGAACACCCGAAGAACTCCAGTTGAATATTCATCGGATTCTGAAAATTTTTATCGAAATCTGGGTTTTTCGTTGGAAGTTCATCGAAAAACTGATCGATTTATGGAAATGTTACCGGAAACTAAGAAGTTGACCGAAAACTTCAAACTTGGGCGAAATTTTCGTCGAAAAATTCAACGTCCACCAAAAATTTCATCGAAATCTGGAAATTTTTCAAAAATTTCCAGAAAAAAATTTCACCGAAAAATCTTCAAAAAAATTTTTTTCGATTCCTAAAGCTATTCTAACGCCTCTAAACCCTTTTTAGCCCTCAAATCTCTTCTGTATGCCTTTTTCTCTTAACCAGTAGTTGTTTTTCTCTCTGTTTTCTGTGTTTTCTTCTATTCCTGAAGAGTTTTTGATCAGAAGAGTTTTTGATCAATCTCAATTTCTCTTTGGATCGGGATTCAATCATTGAATCCAACATGGATTTTTCTGATTTAATCTCAATCCAATCTTCAGCCGGATAAATCAAAAAAATAAAAAAAAATCAAATAAAAATATTAATGAAAATAAATCAGATAAATCAAAAAAATTAACAGATAAATTAAAATTAAATAACAGATAAATTATAACATATAATCTGATATACATATAAATATTAACAGAAAAAAAAGAAAAAAAATAATAAATATATATATTAATAAATAGTAGTAATGAATAAATAAATACATAAAATAAAAATAAATATATATATATAAAAACAATAATAATAATAGAAATAAAAATAAAATAAAAATGTAAAATACAAAAATAAAAAAAAAATAGACTTACCTATTTGGATCATGTCCAATTGATCCGAGCTTGGACCAAATTGGGTGTTTATAAAAGTCTTACAGTTTTTTTTCACTCACTTTGGATGTAGCATTTAACTCTTGAACTTTCATTTGGTGATCATTTTAATACCAATCATGGAGATCTTATCCAATTTGTGATGTATTATTCATTTTAATTTGAAAATCTTATGATTGTCTTATAAAAAACATATCATAAGTATAAGGTTAGATCTCTAAATAATATATATCAATATTATTATTATATTTATATATATATATATATATTATATCATATCTTCATATTTCTCAATATAAGATTGGGGAGATTATAATGTAAGATGACGTCTTTGTCTATAATTAAATGTTGAGATTTTAGACACAACTTTCATTGTATAGCAATTAATTCATAAAAAAGCTTAATACTAATTATGAAGACTCGCAACTAATTTTTTAAGTATTATTTATTTTATTTAAAAGTTTTGATAATTTTATTTCACAAAAAATATCTTATAAATACGAGTTTAAATATCTTTATTTATATATATATAAAAATAAATATGGGATTGAAAACTTCATAATATTGGTGCTATTAACGGAGAAGGAATGGGTGGACATGGGGACAGGGATGATGGTAATAGAAGAGGAAGTGCCAAGGGGTTTGGGGGTTAGTGATGGAGGAAGAGGAGGAGGAGGCTGTGGTGGTTGGGGTTTTGATGGTGGAAGTGGCGATGGGGATGATGGTGGTGGAGAAAGAGGAAGTGGTGTCAGTTAAAAGCCGGATACCAATATACCATAGAGCCAAGTTGGATAACTTTCGTTCTACTCCCAGTTAAATCATTATTAGTATTAGAGATTGCCCTTGATGTAATTAATTTACTACTATTATTACTCCATCGATTTAGGTTTTATCATTCTCTCTATATATATATACGAAAATAAAAATCCCAAGTGCAAGCTTTTTTTTTTTATCAAAAATTTATTCGAAATGACATCATCTTTATTAATAAAATGATATTTATTGATGGTATATGCATTTATATATTAATAAAACATCATATATAAATTTTTTTTTAATCTCAGGCAAGTATTGAGACACTCGAAAGTACTTAGGATTGGAAATATTTCAACTTTCAATCCCTTCAGTGATAATTTTGAAGTTGCTTTTGAGTTAAAAAAACTGTTTTGGAAGGCGTGAAATTGCTTTGTCTTTTGAGTGAAAAATAGCAAATTGACCGTTTGATTAATGAAAATACATTTTCCTTTACTGGTTGTCGCACACTTGACAGTCGACAGTACAGAAAACAAGGCTTTGTTTTGTACAATTGTCGAAGCTTGAAATTCTTATCAGTAACTGAAATTGTAGTTTTGTCTTTGCACTTATCGGGAAAAAGAGACAAAAAGGCAAATGATGAAGCAAACGTGGCAACAGAAATCTTATAGTAGCCGCAACAACTAACTAGAAGAGCCATTCATGAAGCTCTGACTGATGCCTCTTTAAGCAGAAACTTTTCAGCAGGTCGTCCGCAAATCTTGACATAAATTGGAAAAACCAAACGATTTCTGGAGAACTTCTTCGCCAGAAAAATTAGAGTTATAATGTATTTATATCATATAAAATATTTAAAATTTATATATTTATGTTATATTTTATATAAAAATTATGTATTATAATTTATATTAATATAAAATATTTTTTTTATTTTATTAAAATTTATATATAATTCATACTAAAATTTTAAATCATATTATTTTTATATTATATTTTAAATTATCTATGTAAAAATAATGACGAAAACCTAGAAGAGCATACTTTAGGCCTTTCTACGGTCGCTTTTAATTTCCCTTATGGGTTGCACAAGCACATCTGATAGATGCAAGATACGATTTGGTATGGGCGATGGTCCTAGGGTAGGCGGCAGATAATTGGTTTTGGTGGTGGTGAGCAAGGGATGGGGCTACAGTGGTGGTCGTAGTGGAGAAGGTGGGGGTTATGATGGTGGTTGAGGAGGAGGTGGAGGGGGAGCAGGTGCTTGTCAGAAACTGGATTGAGATGGTTTTAACATTTCGGAGAGTTCCATGCTTCCAAAACAATCGCTCCTAAGGCTAAGCACCATTAACTAATGCTACAAATACTAAACACCATACCAAAATTAAAAAGATTATTGATGGCCTTTGCTTTGTGACACGTAAAACAAATAATAGTTGGACTGTTTGAATCCATGACACAACCAGATGCTAACCAAAGTAACTAATATTTCTACTTCAAGGCCTCAGCTTCAGTAAAACACAATTTCTTTCACACAGAATGAGAATAGTCCATTTCAAGCAATGCTATGAAGTAAGCAAATCTGCAAAGCAAGTTCGCCAATCGAATAGCTCAAGCCTTGTAAATTAGGTGATGGGCTCCAAAAATCAAAATTACATATGGATAATGTTTTTCTTGTTTCCATTTACACTCATGTACCATAGCTCCGATCTCCTGCATCTCCAAGTCCAGGAATGATAAACCTGAAAGCACCGAAATAACAGTGGTCAAACATACAACCCACTCAGAATGTCCATAAGCCAAGTCCTGTGGAATGACAGAGCTTACCCTTTCTCATTGACAGTGGGATCAATAATTCCAGTATACACATGAAGTCTGAAAATCACAAAACCAGCAAAAATTTAAAATGCTATACAACTGCACAAGTTACTATACATGGATTTTATATTTGAACTTTACTTACCCAGGAAATCTCTCGCTGAGCTTTTGAAGAGCTGGAGGAGCTGCCAGAGCAGATATCTGTAATAGAGCAGCTCCATTAATTAGTAAGTTGGCATAAAAAATGTATAATGAAAATGACTGTTTCTGTCTAAGTGAGTTGAAGATAGGAAAATATAAACAAGATAATCACATTTGATCTAGAGTTTTCGCGGTCTGCGTTTGCTTGACACATAGGAAATTTAATAGCTGAGGCTCGACCATTAAGAGGGGTCAACCTATCACAATTTTATGGAGGGGGTATGTAAAAACTTCCAAGAAAGGCATGGTCTTCTATTTATTTATGTTGACACAAGAACATTAGAACAATAGAATAATCTATTAACGGCAGTTCAGCCTGATGCAATAAGATTTGATATCATAAAACAAATGCATTAGTAACAAAGTAGGAATGCAGTAATTAACTACGTATCTGATAAACTGAAATCTTTAACACAGCACAAGCATTCCAACTGCTAAAATATAAATTCACTGAGAACAGAAAAGATTCTTCCAAATTATTTACCACTTTCATTTGCTTGTTGTTAATTCCACGTTCCCTTAAGAGGTCAAGTGCTGCCACAATTGTGCCGCCTGAAATTTTTAACAAGACAATTAGCAAAAAGTTTGCAACAGAATGAGCCTCAGTCTCAGGAAAAACAATCACTTAAAACACAATGCATAGAAATGTAAATGCACTGCTACAAGGATAATAGTTATATAATCTTCATTTTGAATGCAAAATTAATGATTTTCTTCACTTTGATAGCTGAAAAAAGAGGGAACAATGCCAGAAAGCTTTTTAGTTATATAGGATGGGATTTCCAGCTGTTTATTGAAGATTAGTACCTGTTGCCAGCATAGGATCTACCACAAAAACTCGAGATCCTTCAGGAAATTTATCAGGCAGCCTGCACAGGACATTAACATAAGTTACACGAACACCCTAACATAAAATGTAAACAGCCCATAATGAGACCCAACTAAAAATTAAGCCCGCACTAAAGCAAAGCAAAAGGATGAAATGAAGCTGACCAAACTAGAATGTTGCAGTTCTAAAAAGGTTTTTCTTAAAACGAAACGATACTTCAACTGTAAGGCAAAGTTCCAATTAATCATGCTTTGAAAACGCTATAAGGTAGGAAACACATAAAACCAAGAGAAGTGAAGTAAATTCTTACTTATTTAGATAAACTGTTGGCAAAAGTGTCTCTTCATCTCTGCTTACCCCTTCATTCACAAAACCATTAATAATCATCAACAAGTAAACTGGTTGGCAGCATAAAGAACATGAAGTGCTGATAGCTAGTCTTGAAGAACAAGTAGGAATCAAAAGCCTAAATAAAGAACCCTTTGAAATTTGAAACACATGAACTATAGCAATTTTTGTGGGTTGGGATGTGGAGTGGAAAAATTGTAAAGATTTGCGTCAACTTTACCTAAATGGTACGTTTTCGTAGCTGGCAAAATGGATGACGCGTGTTCAGCCAGAGCAAGACCAGCTCTCAAGATTGGAACAATCTGAGAAAACAAAAGAATAAAGTATTAGTTATTGGCTCAAAATAAACTTTTGCTCATCCAACAGAGACATCAGGAATATAATAGCCAGAAGTAGAAACTAACCGCTATAGGTTCCCTTGGATCGATAAATTCAACTGAAGCAATAGCCATTGGTGATTGAATCTCTCCTGTTACAGTAGGCTGCCAGCAGTAAACCCCAAGATATATAAGTTCCATATAGAAAAATACATCCTTGATGCCAATACAATTTAGCAGGAAAAGAAGACAAATGTAAAATTTTCCCAAAACAAGAAAAGTTAAGACGTGGAATATTTTGATTGAAAAAAAAAAAGGCATGCACAATGTAATAACTTACCAACCAATCCCTTGAAGCTTCATACATAAGTAGCCTCCCCAATTCAGCCATAGCATTTCCTGAAA
Source organism: Durio zibethinus (assembly GCF_047325235.1). NCBI lineage: Eukaryota > Viridiplantae > Streptophyta > Magnoliopsida > Malvales > Malvaceae > Durio > Durio zibethinus. The sequence goes on along the minus strand of NC_143162.1, from coordinate 7,795,931 downwards.
ACCAGAAAGAACAAAAAAAAAAAATTGATATCTTATCCTAATCCAAGACAGGCTTATCATCCTATACTTTAAAAGAAAAAGATTCTGCAACTGACCCAGATAAGTAAAAGCTAAAGAAAATCTAAACTGATGCTAAATTCGAAGAAAACTCACTGAAAATGGAGCAAGGAGTTTGCTCATTTCTCAAAACCGAAATCCAGTGCTTAATCAAAGGATGTGGAGGCACAAACACCTTAAAAAACATAAAATATAAATCAACCCAAACTCAAAAACAAAGAAATTACGCCGTTTCAGCCTAACAAAAAACAAAAAGAGAAGAAGAGAACTGACAAGCATTCTATCCTCTGAAATAGACTTTTCCTCGGTGGCCATATGAGAATTCACCGTCACAAAGCCCATTCGCCGCCTCCGCAGCCACCGAGAAGTCGAAAAAGAAAGCTTTTAAGAAAGGAAAAGGGAAGATTAGTCGAGTTTAATGAATAAAATACGTTTTTTATTGTTAAGTTACAAGAATATTAAAAAACAAAAAAAGGGTGGGGGAGGGAGAGATTACCTTAATGGGATTGTTGGTGTTAGGTTTAAAAGGAGGAAGGAGAAGAATAGGGTTTTTGAAGGGGTGGGATGTGGGCACGAAACGCGGCGTATCGGAAGAAGAACACCGGAGACTAAAATTAATGCGGCACGCCATGCATCCGATGATATCGATCTACCAATTGCAAAATACTACTACTACTAGTTTACTCCCAGTTGGAATTTCTTTTTCGTTTTGCCTTTTGCGAGCGATAAGACTTTTTCTCCCTTTTGGATCATATTTTTGGGTCCAGTTTGGACCATTACTGCCCATCATAGCAGACTTCGGGTCTCAAAACTCAAGTAGATTTGAGTTCTGTTTTGGGGTTTTAGGTTGATTTTAGCCCCAATGGGCTTGTCTCTTCTTTGATTGGTTCATTGCCTCTTTTTGCATTGCATGAACTATTCCCCCTTTTCCAATCAGGACACCGTCTGCGGGAAACTACAGGGTTTGGTGAGAAACTTCATCTGGAAAAAAAAAAAATTTACATGTGAAATCAGGACTTGGTGAAGATCTTTCTCTATTCCAAAATCATTGTTCATTAGTAGATAAAAAAAAAAAAAAAAACTATTTTGAAGTTCTGAAATCCAATTTTTGAATCAATAATTTTGTTACGAACAAGGAAATATGTGATTTCTTGTTAAAATGTTTGATTTTTAATAATTAAAGTTAAATCTTTAACAATTTCAAAAAAAAAAAAAGCTAGTCACAAAATTATATTTATGTACTTGTGTTTGCTTAATTTTTGAGTTTGAAATGCACTTCATGGCAGTATAGTTGCTCTGTTTTATGAGTACTTCTGTGCATATCTATACTACTATAAATAAAAAGGATCCTTCGAGGATTTTCGGGTTGACAAATGTTTTTTTTTTGGTAAAATTTTTATATTGGAAGGGAAAGTAGCAAAGCAAAAAAGAAGTTGTCGCTTAATAATGGATTACTTAACCAGCTTTGTTTCTTTCTTCGAAACTTCTTTCCCAGTTGATAGTTATATTTACACCCGACTTTCGAAACTTCTTTTCTACTTTGTATTATTAATGATATTAAAAATAGTTTGAAAGAAAGGAAGGCTAAAAAATTATTAAAAGGTCAAGTCAATGTCAATGTCAATGTCAATGTGAGCTTAAACCCATTCAAAGCAAATATGTTGCCATCCCCAATGCAGGGTTCCACTTGACATTTCCATTTAACTCCTTGTTTTATTTTTATTTTTTGGCTTTGACCTTTTTTTTTTTAATTTTTTTTTTTAGTTTTGTTGGTTTTAATTGCCTATTTTAGTATTCTTAATTATGTTTGGAAAGATTGGTTAATGAAGGCGTTAACTTGAAATCTCATATTTGACTTTCATTTTTTTTTTTGTTTATTTTTTAGCTATTATCTTTTTTTAATTAAATAAATATTGTAAGAAAATTGATCACTGGAGTTAGAGATAGCAAAAAAATTAAATTTTACGAGATTCGACCCGCCTTGATCTAATAAGGGTGGGTTTTTGTTTTGAAAAATAGGATCGAGTCAAGGTTGAGGCTTTTTTCTTTTTATGAAATCGAAGTTGGATTGAAGGTAGGTTTAGAGTTCTCTACCCTAACCTTTATTAGGATATATATAAAAATATATTATATTATTATTTAATTTTATATTTATATATTATATAATAAAATTATTATTTAATATCTAAATTTAATAAAAATATTACATTTATTATAATTAAAATTTAATTTATATTAAAAAAATAATAACCATGATATAAATTTTGCAAGAAAGCTTACCATTGTTAATGCCACGTGCCAACTCAACTTTATTATTTATTTATTTGTTTGTTTTTTGTTTTTTATTTTTGTTTTTAGATGTTTTTTATTTTTTTTAATGAGATAAATTTTGCAAAGAAAAAAGCCAATGGAGGTGTCTACATGGCACTCCACTATAATTTTTTACTTTCACCTTTTCTTTTTTTTTTTGTATTTTTAAATTAGATAAATTTTACCACAAAAAGAGTTAGTAAATAAGGATGACAAAATTATCTATATTTGACGAGTTTTTATTTGCCTAGATCTGATAAGGGGCGATATTTTTAAAATCAAAATAAAGCTGAGGTGGATTTTTTTTTTTAAGAAAACAAAATTGGGTCAAAAACGGGTTTAGGGTATTTGACCCCGATTCACATCAAAGTGTATATTAAAACTATATATTTTATTATTTATTTAATTTTATATTTATATAAATATATTAATAAAATTATTATTTGATACCTTAATTTAAAATATTAACTTAATAAAATACTACATTATTTTATATGGTTATACCTTAATGTTCAAGCTTATTGATACATATAGTTTTGGCATTATCATCTTTTAAAAGATTATAGTTTTTTTAGAGTCTATTTAAATAAATGATGAAATTCAAAACAATGTTAAATGTGAGATTAGTTATTTTAGTGGTAAAATTAAAATCAATAATAAAATATGTATTTAGATATAAAAATAACAATGACAGTGAAATAAACTATAATAAGAATAGAAAATTATTATTAATGACATTATTAGAATAAAATTTGTATGTAATAAATAATTATTAAATTATTGTAAATAATAGTTTTATGAAAAAATTATTAAAAAGTGACAATAAAAAATTAAAACAAAATTTATTTATTTATTAGTTTACTATATAATAATAAATTTTTTTATCAATTTATTATGTAATAAAAAATAAAATGAATTAAGAAAAAAAAAGAGTTAAGACATTTTTGGGTTAACATTAAAACTTTAAGGTTAAAAATGGGAAAAAAATAAAAAAAGTCGTGGTGCGACTGACTACTGGACCTTTTATGTCTGGTGAGCAATCGCCACTTGCCTCACTGCACTGGAGATTTGTTTGGGTCTCAAACGATTAGTGGGCACAAAATTTGATTGCAATTGTATCTGGTGTGATCAAATCCAAACCAAATTTTAGTGTAACTAATTATATTTTGAATTCATTTCCTACCAATTAATATGTATTTTAGATAGCATGATTGATGTTTTGAATTTCAAACTTGACTTTTTATTTTTTTTTCCTTTGTTCATTTTTTTAGTTTTTTTTTTTATTTAGATAAATTTTAAAATTAAAAAAACAAGTTGAGATGTCCACGTGACATTATCATTTGGATTTTTTTATTTGTTTAACTTAAATCTTCATAAACATTATTGTCCATACATAAAATAAAAAAATTAAATCCACAAAGCACGGACATACTTCTAGTTTGTTGAAAATATTGGATCTAAGAACTCGCTGAAGGGCCGATCCTCCACAAGAATTAAGCCAATTGGCAGTGCCAAACTATGATTTAAGGTGTATTTTGTGTCCTTTCATGCTTTACTGTGTTTGACACGATTCCTTGCGGTATTAGTCCTTATCCAGGTACTGTGTTTCTCTATCCTTAATAATTGTTTACTAGAGATACCAGTTGCCTGTCTTGCTTTGTTTCTTCATCAGTGAGATGAGCCTGCTCAAATTAACCCAAAACATATATTTCCTCAAATCAATACCTTGTCTTTCCTTGCAAAACTGTTTAAACTACTAATGTTTAGGTTCACTCCTCGAATTAAATCAACAAGCAACGGAAATTTAGTTAAATGCATGCTTTCAACGATAATTATAAACCATATATGAAACAGGTAATCACAATTACACATTAAGTTACAAATCTCCAACAACTGTGAATCAACACCGTGATGGAATCAAACATCCGAAATATTAAAGAAAAGGAAGGGTGTACAAGGGAGAAATGGTTTGGCAAAAGAGCCAGAAAATTATTGTCTTTTGACAAGTACAAACTACAACACCAAGTGCCTGAAATTGCTCTTAACAAACAGTAGGTGGCAGATTACTGTATTTTTTTTCCCTTTTCTTTTTGTAATTTTATAATGATATTTTACGTTGAATCATGCTTTGGGTGACTTTTGATTATTGCTTGTCGTAAAAGTATAAAGTTGAATTTTTTAAAGTTAAATAATTTGATGAAATGGCGTATTGTTGGTTTCGAGCACACCAACAATTCATTCTAAATTACCCCCTTTGTAGTCGGATGGAACAGGAATCAAATGGAAATCTGTCATTTCCTTTGCAAACGACAAAATCCAAACGCGACATGTGAATCTAGATCTGCCATGACATTTAAATTATTGACAAAACACTTGTCCTAGAAAAGATTTGTTTTTGCCCGAAAACTTTCTGCTGGGGAAACCCGGGATTGTTCCTGAGCAAACTTTCAGCTTTTGGAAGGCACAGACAATGACCCCTGATCACCAGTTGGCTGTGAAAGTGGAATATTCGTGGCGTGTATTCGCCCCCTGAAAGCAGAAAAGAAATGTCCAAGAGAGCCGTGAAAGACTTTAAAAGAGCAGCCCAAACCGCTAATCCTCACGACTTCCCGGTACTAAATGTCGTTCATTGAATTTGGTGGCAATCATGTTTTGTCGTCCACGAGAGTACCATGGAGTACGTGGCCATTGCTCTTATTGGAGGGTATAAATGTCAAAGCCAAAAAGGCTGATTTTTGAATTCTGCGTTTTCGAGTCGCCCCACAAACAAACTGACAAAAAAATCAACGTAGAAAAAAAAACGTGTTTCGATGTGACATGTCCATTCCATAGAATTTAACGAAGATTTCTTAATCAATGTGAGGCGCTTTGCTGTTAAGATTAGCTATAAGCAAATACAAAGTTTCTCTTTAAGCCCGGATTTCATTTCCCCAAGATCAGTTTTTTTTTTTTTTTTTTTTTTTATGGATTTTAGTTTTTATAAATTGCTCAATTTTATTTTAAAATAAAAATTAAGTAAATAGTAATTCGGGTAATTGGATTTAATTGTCAAAACTAAAAGATAACATATTTTCAAAATTTATTCTTATTTGAGATATATCTGATAAGATCATATATATTCCTTATAAAATATGAGTAATTATCATGTATTCAAACTTGCAAATATCTTTTTATTTTTAATTTTCGTATAAATAATCATGAATGGCAAGAGAAACTGAGAAAATATAGAGAATTAGACATGTTTTACACCCTCAGTCCCTCACTTTAGAAAGAGAAAGCCAGAAAGGGTTCAATTTTTTTGTTCAACCAAGTAATTGTATTAATTAGTAGTGATTGAGTATTATATTATTAATTCAAATTATACATATGTTGGTTATTTTAGATTGTGAATTTGAAGAAATTTAAATACTTAATATTTTACGAGTTAAATAGATAGATACTAAAAATAAAAGTAAATTAATATTTTTAAGTAATTAGTCTTGCAATATTATTTCAAATTCTCCAATAATCTTTTAATAAATAAATTTAAATATACCAATATAAAATATAGGTCCTTAAAATATCTTATCTACTCATAAAAACTGTACTTTCCTCTATACTATAAGAAATCATGTTACAAGACAAATCAACATTGACTTCCAAATTTATTTTAAAAAAAAAGAAAAGAAAAATTAAGTTATAAATTTATTTATAAATTTATTGAAATACTTATTGTTAAAAAATAAAATTTTTAGAACATATTATGAAAATTTAAAATGTATAATATTTTATAGTAAACATAATTTGACAATCTCTGTATTAATAATTTTAATAATTATTTTTTATGTAAAACACAATAAATTTTGACTAAATATTTATTTGAAGTAAATAAATTAAAAATTATATTATATTTTATCTTTAATTGATTGCTATAAATATTTCGTTAACCAAACTTTTATCTATTTATCTTTAAATTGAAATTTAAAAAAAAAATCTGTTTAAAAAGAATATATCATAGCAGAAGAAGGAGATAATGGAGTAATAAGTGAAACTCTCAGTCTTAGTTTTTCATTTTATCTTCCGTGTGAGATCTGGCCGATTCTGCGCGATTCTCTACGGACTAATCTACGTTGCACTCCACGACAACGACAACAAAAATCATTTTTTATTTTTTAATTATATTTTTTTCGGAACTCTATTTATTGAAACCACTTCGACTTGGCCAACCGCTGCCTCATATTCTTCGCAGCCCCTCTCTCAGTCTCTCTCTCTCTCTCTTACACTCTCGTACTCTTCCCCCTAAAATAAGAACTGAAGCTTTGAGTTGATCGACCCGACTCAGCGAGACTCACTCGCTTTAAAATTGACCCCATGGATCCTTCCCGTGCTTTTGTGACAAATGTCAAGCGTCTCATTGTCAAGGTTTCTGTTTTTCTCAAATATTGGTTATTATTATTATTTTTGATAATGTGGTTTTGATTTGAAGTTTTTAATCAAGGACTAATTTTGATTTATGGGTTTTGATTAAAAAAAAAGGTGGGAACAGCTGTGGTGACTCGAGCTGATGGGAGATTAGCAGTGGGAAGGCTTGGAGCTTTATGTGAACAGGTAAATATTGAAAGAAGAAAAGGGCACAATGGGAATTATGAGATTTTTTTTGTCACATTGTGCAACATCTCTCTAGGAAGGGGATGGTATGGCTGACAAATTTGTTAATTTGTTTTTATGAATCGGTTGCTTGCAGCTTAAGGAACTAAATTCTCAAGGGTATGAGATTGTTTTGGTCACTTCAGGTGCTGTTGGTCTTGGTCGTCAAAGGCTTAGATACAGGAAATTGGTTAATAGCAGGTATCAATTTCTTAAATACCCTTTTTGGGTGCATCATAAACATCACAGTTATTGCCTTTCGAGAAAAATTTTAATTAAAATATTTTCGTATTTGTTTTGTAGTTTGGCTGATCTTCAAAACCCACAAGTTGAACTTGATGGGAAGGCTTGTGCCGCTGTTGGGCAGAGTAGTTTAATGGCTCTTTATGACACATTGTTTAGCCAGGTTAAAAATAATATGATTTCTTGTCTTGCTTATTATGCATTTGGCAGCCTTTTTTTAAATGTTCAATTGCATTAATATGATACTCAATCTTTATGCAGCTTGATGTCACTTCTGCGCAACTTCTTGTGACGGATACTGATTTTAAGAATGCTAGTTTTAGAAAGCAACTCTCTGAAACAGTGAAATCTTTATTAGCTTTGAAAGTTATTCCTATTTTCAATGAGAATGATGCAATCAGCACTCGAAGAGCACCTTATGAGGTATGCCATCTCTTTCCCCTAAATCTGAATTCTCTTTTGCTGTTCATTCTCTTATAGCTACGTGTGCCTGCTAATAGTCTTTTGGCTTTTGGTCGTGTCCTAATTTTGGAATAGGTTGGCAAAATCAGTTTATACATATGATATCTCATGTCTGTTTCCTAGATGAGGATTTCAGCTTTTGGGAGATAGTGTCAGTAACACATATGTGCCCGTAAGAAGAGTTCAGAGGGGACTTACAGTCCGTTAGGTTTTCCTCATCTATCAGTTCACTGTCCATCTAGTCATATAGAATGGTGCTTTTAAACTAATTACTAGAGTGACCAAGAATGAGAGAGCTATCCAACACATTTCCATGCGTCACACTTGGGATATTAACAGGCTAATGTAAAACCTTTTCTTTAGGTCTTTTGTACCAAGGCCTTCCAATTCAAGCTTCCTCCTTTTGTTGTGTGTCTGAAGTGTCAAAAAAAGAAACCTTTCTGTTTGTTCTATTCTTGCTTTCAAGCTGCTTCTTTTGTTTCTGACAAATTGATTGCAAGTGTTTTTCAGGATTCTTCTGGTATATTCTGGGATAATGACAGCCTGGCAGGTCTCTTAGCTTTGGAACTAAAAGCTGATCTCCTTGTTTTGTTGAGTGATGTGGAGGGCCTGTATAGTGGACCGCCAAGTGATCCAAACTCAAAGTTGATCCATACATATGTAAAAGAAAAGCATCAAGGAGAAATAACATTTGGAGACAAGTCAAGGCTGGGTAGAGGGGGTATGACTGCAAAGGTTAATGCTGCTGTCTGTGCAGCTTATGCCGGTGTCCCTGTTGTTATTACTAGGTACAGCCAAGATCCAACTCCACAAACCTATTAACAGATAACCATGTGATTCATATTCCTGACAGTTTAACAAGCTTGTTTAATTCTTGATAAAATTGGTTCATGCTAGTGAGTTTTTATAGGTTAATTACTAAGTCCTCGTGGTGGGTTAGCGAAACCCTGTTCCATTGAAAGAATATAAGTAGCCACTCTGTATCCTTGTTAATTCATTAGAATTCCACTTTTCCCTTCATTTCTTATTCTTTTTAAACCTTTTCTTTCTCTTTTTGGAGGAAAACATTGTTAAGGTGTTCCTGTGATGAAAATATTCTATGATTTGAAGAGTATATCTATGTTATCTATCATTGGGTGTCTAATCATTTTTTTATTCACTTTAATAGTTAGTATTTCTAAGAGGAAAGGGTTCTCGTTTTTTACTATGAATTGTTTCATCATCATACTCCTCATTTTGCTCTACTTCTGGTTTTGAAGTGGCTATGCCACTGACAACATTATAAAGGTACTTCAAGGAAAGCATATTGGTACCCTTTTTCATCAAGATGCACACTTATGGACTTCAGTTAAAGAAATTGGTGCACGTGAGTTGGCAGTCGCAGCACAGGATTGTTCTAGACGGCTTCAGGTGGGAAACATCATTTCTTCCTGTAGTCACCATAAAATCTCTCTTTTAGGCTCCATGTTCTATTAGATGAAGAAGTTAGGTATGAATGTTTTTCTAAATGATCTTAATTGCAGGCAATGCATTCTGAAGATAGGAGGAAAATTTTGCTGGACATAGCTGATGCCCTTGAGGCCAATGAAAGTTTGATTAAGGTTGAAAATGAAGCTGATGTTGCTGCTGCCCAGGATGCTGGATATGAGAAATCACTAATATCTCGTTTGTCCCTGAAGCCTGGAAAGGCAAGCATTTGTTGATTCTTGGATTTTTGTGATCGTAGATAAATCAATTTTCAATTTTGTGTGTGATTGCTGCCGTTTGATATCCAACCCTGTTCCATTAAGTCTTTTGCACAAGCACATTCCTCAGGTTTCATGCAAGTGATTTTGTTTTACAGATATCTGGTCTTGCAAAATCTATTCGTGTACTAGCTGACATGGAAGATCCTATCGGTCATGTTTTAAAGAGAACAGAGGTTAGAAAATCCTTAAAAATATTTAAGTAGGAGTGTGTCGATTTGTTTTCCTCATCACCTATTTTGACCCTTACTTTGACTGCCCTTGTCAGCTTGCAAATGAACTCATCTTGGAGAAAACATCTTGTCCTCTGGGTGTCCTGCTGGTTGTATTTGAGTCTCGACCTGATGCCCTTGTTCAGGTAACGGACAATGACTTTTAGTTATGTCAACCTGTATTGTTTAGCTTATAAGGTGTTGGTGAGATTACAATTTCATCTGAAGAATTCATGATTTCATGTGATCTTGGGGCTTCAATTTCTCATGTTTCTTAATTCTTAAGGATGATTAGCCAGCCAGTTTTGGTGGTTGATTGTGTTAAGTTGATTTCTACATGATCCTAGGTCCACTAAGCAGTTGTCTTGTTCTATTTCATGCAAGTGAAACGCCATCATTTGTGTCTTATTTCAGTGACAGATCATCTACCATTTGACTTTGAGCGGATGCCCACATTATGTAGGGTCACATTCCTTCTTCATACTATAGAGTCTACCAGACTGCTTTCTCTTGCTAGATCAACATGAGATATCGCAGTTCAACACTGGTCTATTTGATTAATGCATGAAGATTCTTTTCATCTTTCTGTTCTCTAGCTTTGGAGTATTATTTTTATGTTGTATCTTATTTTCTACCATTTTTATCTTAAACTCTATCTTTGGTATCTTCTTTTCTGTGATTTTTATCTCAATCTCTTTGGGTTCATAATATTTTCTTGATTATTTTACCATAATTTTCTTTCCCTTTATGATTTGACAGATAGCTGCACTAGCCATTCGAAGTGGGAACGGCCTACTGCTGAAAGGTGGCAAAGAAGCTAAGCGGTCTAATGCAATCTTGCACAGGGTCTGATTCTCTGGGCTCCTGCAAATACTTATACTGAGCATAAACCTTGTTGCTTTTCTTTCTCTTCTCCATTTTTTTTCTGCTTTAAATAATATCTTTTTCTATATTGTTAGGTCATTACTTCAGCCATCCCAAATAATATTGGTGACAAACTTATTGGACTCGTGGCTTCAAGAGAGGATATTCCTGATTTACTTAAGGTGATTTGCAGGATTTAGAGTTTATGACAGCTCTTTGTTATGTGATTTTTTTAAGCTTTCTATTTTGCCGCAGCTCGATGATGTTATAGATCTTGTGATCCCCAGAGGCAGCAATAAACTTGTTTCTCAAATTAAGAATTCGACGAAAATTCCTGTTCTTGGTCATGCTGGTAAGAAAAAATTTGCCACTTTGATGATCCACGAGGTAGAGCTTCAACTGAGCTTTCAACTTTTCTTTACAGATGGAATTTGTCATGTATATGTTGATAAATCAGCTAAGGTGGATATGGCCAAACTGATTGCTCTGGATGCAAAGATAGATTATCCTGCAGCATGTAATGCTATGGTAATTTCATTTTACGTCAATTTCTGCTTCTGTTCCCATTAGCATATTTGACTTTGTTAAGTGCATATTTCATTCATATGCCATTCTGTTTCATATCATAATTTATCCTGCACAATTCTCTTAATTTTGTAGTTTGTTTTGAAGTGTCTTAACCATGCTGTCTTCAGGAAACACTTCTAGTACACAAGGATTTGTCAAGCAATGGTTTGCTTAATGAGCTTATTGTGGAACTCCAACAAGAAGGTATGATTATGTGAATGGCTTTCTAACTACCTAGTGCATTCAAGTTATAAATCGCTTACAGTTTTCTAGTATGCTAATTCATTAAATTTGGTGGTTTCATAGCATTGTTCTTTCATGATCATGTAACCCAATCAGTTGTGAAGCTTGTTGTGCAATCTAGTTGAGAGGGTGACTCAAATATTGACTTCACTTACTAAGCAATAAATGAAAGAGAACTTCAAATGCAGAATTTTGTCTAATATGAAGCAACATTAGTTAATTTTAGAGTGGAGATATCTGGAGATAAGGTGAACTAGTTATGGATTTGCATAAACAAGTATGTCTTGGCAAACTTGCACAGATAGAGAAAGATGCCAAATTTAATCGGTGCTATGTTTGACAGCATATAACATGAGAATGTGACTTTGTCATAACAACAAAGAAGAGAAGCCTAAAATTTTTTATCTGTTTAATATAAGGATTGGTCACTTCGCAATACTATGCATGATCGGAATGGAAGTACAGAAAGTTTGTGTTAAATCATGAAAGTAGAACATATTTGTATCTGTGGGTACGGTTCTGTTTGAGGCTGCTAAGTAAAATGCATCTGAAGGTCATTGTATTTTCTTTTTTCTTCACTTTGCTGAGTGTGTTGCATGTGGCAAAAGTTATAGCAATTCCCAGAAGGATTATCTAGAGATATGTGAACTATTGTGGGATTATTTGCAGGTGTTACCCTTTACGGTGGACCAAGAGCGAGTTCCTTGTTAAACATTCCAGAGATACATTCATTTCATCATGAATACAACTCAATGGCTTGCACAATTGAAATTGTGGATGATGTGCAGGCTGCTATTGACCATATACATCAACATGGAAGGCATGTCATGTCTATCAGAACTCTTATTCGTTTTCTTTTCATTGCTTTATTTGTTCCAGTGAATACTTTAGCTGCCTTTCTCTTGATTTTAATTGACTTGCTTTCTCTGCAGTTCTCACACTGATTGCATTGTCACGGAAAATCATGAAGTTGCTGAAATTTTCTTACATGGAGTTGACAGGTAGGCTTACTTCGTGGGTTGAAGTTCTACTTTATTTGGACAGTCACACACGTGTTCTATATGACTTATCTCATTATCACCACAGTTATTCGTGAAGTGATTCTTCTCTTGCCTGGTAGTCATGTTTGAGTATATAGATACATTAAGTTGTTATTGTTCTCATAGTTGAGCCAATGATTTGCATTCCTTAATTTGGGTAACTATTTTTCGTTCTCATTGTTGGGTTAATGTTGGTGACATTGCAATTTGACTATCTGTTCCTGTTACAGTGCTGCAGTATTTCATAATGCAAGCACACGATTTTGTGATGGAGCACGATTTGGACTTGGTGCTGAGGTATTCAATCTTCCAAATTCCTAGTGTTGGACAACATGGTCGATTTTATGAACTGGTTCTATTTGATGCATGGATTTTAACAGGTTGGAATAAGTACTAGTAGGATCCATGCCCGAGGTCCAGTTGGAGTTGAAGGATTATTAACAACACGATGGTATGCAAGTTTCTGATTAATCTTTCTTCCTAAAATTTGTCATTATTATCTGGATTGATTAACATATTTGTTGTTGACAATGAGAGCATGAATAAAGTTCTACAGTTTAGTATGCTTCAGTTTTCATTTGCAATTTTTTTTTTTTTATAGCAGTTAACTTCGTTTAGAGCATGATCTGCTTAGCATGCTCTTCATTCTTCATTTGCTTAATGTGTTTTTCATTTACATGCATTTTTTTTCTGCTTTTCTATCCCTTACTTCTCTAGATCTTGATTTTTACGTTCTCACTTTTCTTTATACAAAATTTCAATTTGCTTAGACTAAAATGTTATGTCAACATGCAGTGGATATTAAAATCTTGTAACTATGTGCCTGTTAAAAATTGTAGGACTTTGAGAGGTAGTGGCCAGGTGGTGGATGGTGACAAAGGGGTCGTTTACAGCCACAAGGATCTTCCCCTGTAAACTCAATAGTCTGTTTCAAGAAATGCAAGCAGTGTGGTGTTTTTTTTACCCATTTTGGTCTTATAGTGCTAAGTGTTACTTTCTATCATGTAATATAATACTCTGCACAACTGCTTCTGTAACTGCGGAGCGCGTTACTCTAATTTTTTTCACTTTTTACCCTTATCCTATCCCATATCTAAAATTTGCAGACGTACGGATCTACACAGGGCCACATGTTAGTTTTTTTTTTAATTTTTTGACTTTTTTTAAATATTTAATTTTTAAAATTATATAAAATATATTTTTAAAAATTTTTGTGTGAAATTTATTTATATCAATTTTTTCTTTCACTTTTTTTTTTAATATTTAATAAATATTTTTTTAATTTTATTATTTTTATATAAGACCCATTTGATATTAAAGATATGTGTTTTTCTTTTCTTTTCTTTTCTTTTATTTTTATCTATTTACTAAATAATTTTGTATATTTTAATTTTGTTATAAGAATTGATATCAAAGCTATGTTACTTGTCAAATTAAAATTTTTTTATTTTTTATATTTATTTATTGATTAAAATTATTTTTTAAAAAAAATTTATATAATTTAAATTATTAATGTAATTTTTAAAGATATAATAAAATATTTTAAGTTTAATTTTATAGATTAAAAATAATTTTTTTTACTTTAAGAGGATTAAATTATTTTATATAAAAAAATAACAATTTTTTTTATAATTTTATAATTTTAAATTAGATACAAAATTTATATAATATAAAATAATTATTATATTATTTTATTTATTATTTTATATATCAAATATGATCTCAAATTTTTATATATAAATTTGTGTTGATGTACGGATATACTTCTTCATGATTGGCTATCATTTTTCTTTTTCTCCGTGTGACACTTCTTCCATAGTTGGCTTTAATTTTTTGTTTCTTTGCGTGACGCAAGTCACTTTTTTTAACTTTTGACGTATTTAATATTTTATAAATTTCTTGTTCGGTGGAGACTAATGTTTATGTTTTTTTTTTTTTTGTAAGATCCACATTTTCGTTTTGTGTATTTTTTTTTTATATATTTCTTAATTTTTTTAAATGTGGAACTCAATCTTTTATTATTTTTCCATCGGGATCATTTTTTTTTTTGTTTTTTTTTTTACTTTTTTCTTTAGTGCCACATGTTTTTTTTTTAATTTTTAACTTGAATAAATATTTTTTATTTTTTAATTGGGACCTACTTGAAACTAATTTTGTTTTTACAAAAAAACTTAATTAATCCTTGCTATATTTTTTGGACCTATACCAAGAATATGTCACATTTTTTTTCAGTTTTTAACTTTTGTTTCTTATATATTTAATAAATAATTTTTTAAATTTCATGTCTTAGTGGCTCACTTTGTATCAAAGATATGCTCGGCCTATTTCTTTTTCGTCATTTTTTTACTTTTATTTTTTTTTCTTCATTAAATTACTTTATCTTTTAATTAGATAAATTTTTTTAAAAAAGTCAAACTATGTGTGCAAGTGGCATCCTTTTTTTTTTTGTCCTTTTCGTTTTTTTTTAAATTAGATAATTGACAACAAATATAATTTGTAAATTAATTAAAAAAAAAGTTAATGGAGATAATAGATAATAAAATAACTCATATCGATTGGTTTCTATATGTGCAGATTAGATAGATATGCTTTCTTTTTTAATAGGTTCGAATTGAAATTTTTTCAAAAACAACCAAAGTCAAGTCCAAGGTGAGTTTATAGTGTTTCATTCTTCTTTGATTATATATATTAAATTATATTTTAATTATTTATTTATTTTTATATTTATATATATATGATATTAATAAAATTATTATTTAATCTCTTAATTTAATAAAAATATTATATTTACATATAATTATGATGCAATTCATTTATTGTATAAATTTGAGTCATTTTAATTTTTATTTAATCCTCATTTAAGGCTTTACCGTGCCATGTTTCTTTTTTATGGTTTTTTTTTTTTTTTGCTTTTTCTTTAAAATTTTTTTAGACTTTTTATTTTTTATATCCATAATATTAATTTTGTAGATTTTGGATGAAGGCAAAGGTGTCCACATGGCACCCCACCTTTCCTCCAAAATCTATATTTAAATTTTTTTTTGTTATTTTACTGTTTGATTTTTTTATTAAGATGATAAAATAATCAAAATCCAATATGTTTTAATCAAGGTTATAAATATCATATCGCATAATATTTCGGTTTTTTTTTTTTAAATGATATATGTTGGTACTAATTGTTTAGATATATTATTTCTAATTTTTTGATTTAGTATAAATATATTTATAAATATACATGAACTTATACATAAAAATACTAGTAATAATCTACAAAGTAAATATGCAATATTTTCAAAAATCAAATAAATAAGTTTAAAAGTATAAGAAATAATATCATCAATTTATCATGATATTTTTAAACACTTAATCTAATTATATAATATTTCAATAAGTAATTTTTTTTTCATATAATATTAAGATAAAAATAAAGAGATGAGAAAAATAAACTTGACTCTATGATTATTAAACTTTGTAGAGGGAGCGTGATTGTTTTCTTAAAAGAGATTGAAATACTTATGAATTTAAGTTCAAAAAAATAAAGTATAAAAAAAAGTTATAATAAAAAATAAAGAAAATCAACTTTCAAGGGTTATTTTGTCAATTAATTTTATTTTTATTAGGTTAAAAATAATCAAATAAGAATAGACAAATTAAAAATAATAAAACATATTTCATGTTTATGTACCGGCCAAAAAAAGCAAATTTATCAAAATTCAGCTAAACTATCTAAAACAAATAAAAATAACCAATATTGCCCGATACAAAGCTCAATATGAAAAATCACCTTTAGATGTATCTGTTTTGGTATAACTTGAGTATACCAATCAATACAACCAATATTGAAACGAAATTAATAACATTGATTTTGATTCACCTAAGTCCAATTGATACAATTTTTTAAAATCAAGGTTTTTTTTTTTAAACATTGAGATTAAATCAGAGATGATTTAGGATATCCTGTCATGTCTTAGGTATTTATAAAAATATATTTTTTATTTTTTGATTTTATATTTAAATATATGTATTATATTAATAAAATTATTATTTTATACTTTAATTTAATAAATCTATATAGTATCCCGTTTGACTTACTTTTTTTTCTTTTTTTTTGTCATCTCTTTTGTTTTAGTTTTAGTTTTTTTTTTAGTTTTTAACTTTTTTATTAGATAAATTTTGTAAGAAAAAATTAATTGAAATAAGAATGATAAAATAATTATTATCTAAAGGGTTCTTATTCACGTTGATCCAATATATGCAGTTTTTTTTAAAATCCAAGATCGAATTAAGATTATTTTGAAAATCAAGCTCAAGTCGAAGGCGAATTTAAAGTGCTACATCCTGTTTCAAGTATATTAAAAAAATATATTTGATTATTTATTAAAATTTATATATATATATTATATTAATATAATTATTATTTAATATTTTATTTCAATAAAAATTATACTTATACATAATTAAGATATAATTTATATTAAATAATTTTGATCAATTTGGGTTGGATATGGATTATACATATATATATATATATATATATATATATATAACAGGCTAAGATCAGGTATTAATAAACAATAATTCAATATTGGGTCAAAATTAGAGTTGAGTTGAATTATTAAAAAGATGAATTATAATTGAACTGAGCATAAACTCGTTATGACATGGTATCTTTAAATGGATGTGTTCATTAGCATCCTTATTAATTTGGTTGTTTTTTTTCCTTAATTGCTTGGGTTTTTTTAAATTTTTTTTAATTATCTATTTTAATATATTTATATATGTTTGGAAAAATAAATTGACAACAAAAGTGATCATTTGACATTCCATTTTTTTTTCTTTTTTTAATCCTTCCTTTTGGTTTTTTTAGTTTTTTCCTTTTTTATTTTTTTAAATAAAATAAATTTTATATAAAATGGAGTCAGTGAAGGTTGAGATGTTAAAACAACACATATCTAATTGTTTTCAATCTGATTGGAGTTAGTCGAGTCAAGGTTGGATAATTTTTCCTTTATGAAAAAAGAGATCAGGTCAAAAGTGAGCTTAAGGTGTTTTGTTTCACCCCCTCTTAAGGTATATATATAAGAATATACATTTTATTTATTTAAGTTAATTATATATATTATATTAACAAAGCTATTATTTAAAATATTTTTTAATAAAATACTATATTTAAATATGATTAAGATGTAATTTACATTGAAAAATTATATTTCATGAATATTATATTATTAAATTGATTTTTGATTAAATCAAATTGAATACGGGTCATAAATATGTTGAGTTGGGATCAAATATAAAAAGTAATAACTTGATACTGAGTGAAAGTAAGGACAAATATAAACCCGCTCTTACCTAACCCTTTAGCATCCTTAAGTGAAGGTGTCAACATGATACCCTCATTTGGTTTTTTGTTTAATTTTTTTCCTTTTTCTTAGGCATTTCTTTTTTTTTTTTTTTTAGTTTTAGCTTTTTTTAATTAATTATTTAAATATTTTTAACTATGTTTAGAAAATAAATTTGAAAACATGGATTTCTTTTTGAATTTGTTATACAAGTTATCGAAATGAAATGTATATATTATCCATAAATTAGTTGATATAATTTCTCTAATTATTGCTTTTATTCAAAAATTATAAATGAAATTATATTTACTAATTTATTAAATTCAATATTATTGAATACAAATAAAAAAATTTTGATCCCAAAACAAATTACGTTAGTTTAGATAAATTTTGTGAAAAATTAATATAGGTGCCCATGTAATACTCTAATTTGTTTTTTTTTTTTTTGACTTTTTTAATTAAATAAATTTTACAACAAAAGAAGCTAAAGGATAAGAATGATCAAATAATTTATATTTGATGGATCCCCACTTAATTGAGATGTCTATATAGTACTCTAAAGAGCTTTCTTTTTCTTTTTTTTTTCTTAAATGTTTTAATTTTTTTTCTTTGATTTTGTCTTTTTTTTAATCTTTTTAATAAAAATAATTTTGTAAAAAAATTTATGTATGTGTTTACATGGTACCTCATTTGGTTTTTTTTTTTTTAATTTTTAATTAGATAAATTTGTACAAAATATGTCAATTGATAGAGATATCAAAATTATTTATATCTACCGGGTTTTGATTTGTTTGAATCCAATAAGGGGTGATCTTTTTAATCGAAATTGGGTTAATATGGATTGAGTTTTTTTAAAGAAAAATGAGATTTGATTGAAAGTGTATTTACAGTGATTTATCCCAACCCTTTTTAAGTATTTATCAAAATATATTTTTTATTATTTATTTAGTTTTATATATATTATGTATTATAATAATAAAGTAATTTTTCACCTTAATTTAAAAAATTTATATTTTAATTCAATGTAGTGCCATCTATTAGCTTTTTTTTTTTTTTTTTACTCATTTTTAGTTTTTTCTTACTTTTTTAGTTTGCCATTTTCCCACTTTTTCCATTTTTTTTTGTTTTTTTATTTATTTTTAGATTAATTTTATGAGAAAAGCATACCAACTAAGATATCGACATTTCATTCCTATTTTTTTTTAATTTGATAAATTTCATAAAAAAAATACAATGAATAGGTATAATAATACAAAAAAAAATTTTGTCTATGATTACATCAAGCAATTTAAAACAAAGACACAATAATCTCGTACAAAATCGTTATGAAAAAGATATGAAAGTGACATATGCTAAAATTTTAATAAAAATTATATAAGAGTTTAACATAAATTCAAAAATGTATTTCATATTTTTTTTATATCAAAATAAATTATAATAAGTAATTTTCGTATAAAATATAATATGAATTTTTATTATTTTATACAACACAAACATAAAAATTGTTAGGCCTATCCGCTGTAACGTGGGGCACCTTTCTAGTTATTATTATGCTTTCAAAATTTTTCTTGTCTTGAATCTAGATCATGTTTGACACAGAACCTTTAATATTTATATATGGATCATGCTTGACGCAGAACCTTGTACATTTGTCTTATCTGATGGACAGGTATTTTAAGATGCATCTTCTAGAAGTGTTGGCTGGATGAGAAGGCGAAAGGTGACAAATTTAAATTCTGACCACTGGAGTGAAATATAACAGCAGATTCATTCGTGACAAAAGAAAAGTTCAAGTCCAAGTCCAAGTCCAAGTGACATGCATCATTTGAGACCAGAACACCTATTCTGCATTTTAAATGAGGAACCTCAAGGTTCACATTTTGGAGTATCACGCGCAGAAGGTCGAAAGTAGAAAAGCCATTTATTAATTAAGCTCAGCTTAGAATTTAAACGATAAGTACCCAAAAGGCCAAGAATTCATTGTTCCTGAATTAACACAGAACTTTGCCAAAGTACTCAGAAATGGAAAAACTAGAGTTCAGAAAGCGACTGCTGTCTATGACTTGACTATTACTCTGAATCAAGATTGTCCTGATTAATCTGCCAACGAATTGATTGCGGAAACTTGCCCCTGCCTTGTTTTTGTGCAGAGAAAGTGGACAGCATAATAGAATCTACAGCTTATATTTCACCATCCCACAGTTCTTCGAGGCTCTTGTAAGGACTACAAGTTTCATGTATAGCAAATTCCCCTCGGAGGAGCCTTTGCTGCATAAGAAAAAACAGGACTTATTCAGTGATGGGCAATTGAAATTCTTTATTATGCATGCATGTTTGTCCATGTGATGAGCCATCTCTTCCCGCAAGATACAAACACGAGACAAGGCATGTTTACCTGGTGGATGCCTGAGAATTTCGAGAAGAGCTCAGGAGGTATGGACCAATCAAACAAGTTTAAATTTTCCTTGATCCTAGACTCGTTCACACTTTTTGGAAGGACACTGTGTCCACTCTGAATACCCCAGCGCAGAGCAACTTGTGCTGGAGACTTGTTAAGTTTTTCAGCACTCTCAATCAAAATTGGTTCCTTCAAGATTTCTCCTTTAATCCAAGACCCTGGAGATCCTAGAGGGGAATATGCCTGGAAGAATATTCACGATCATATGATTCAAAAATCAAGGATTTGTGAGTATATTATGATTAAAACTTAATAAGGGTTTTACCGATAGATGAACTCCAGTGGACTTGCACAAGTTGTGTAGCGCAGGCTGCTGCCAAACTGGGTGGCATTCTACCTGATTGACAGCAGGAGGAACTTTTGCAAACTTGAGCAGGTCCTGCAGCTTCTTAGTCGAGAAGTTGCTGACTCCAATGGCCCGAGCCTGGCCAGATGCATACAAGCCCTCCATTGCACTCCATGTCTCTGGAAGACGAAGGGGAGCCATGATTTCAGGCTCCCATCCTCTCATTCCAGGCTTTGTACGAAATGGCCAATGTATCTGTAATGTAAAGGTCAAATTTTGGTGTTTTTCATCATGATAACGGAAATAAACTAAAATAGCAGATTTTCATTGATGCATTGAGACAAGATGAATTCTGTTTTCAGTGGTAATTTTGAAATCTTCCTATTAGAACTAAGGGCAATGAACATACAAGATACAGATCAATATAGTCAAGTTGGAGGTCTTCAAGCGTTCTGGTTAACGCCTTTGAGACGTCTTCAGGTGCATGGTCGCTACACCTGTCAAAAAAAAAAAAAGGAATTTGAAGTCACAAGAGGCAGCCAGATTCTCTAACCTGAATATAAAATCTGGGTTTCAAAGCTTAAAGTCTTTCTGACAGCCATGCAAACTATTCCTTTATGCAATCAGAGCTCAACACCAAAAAGGGAGAGAAATATTAAAATAGATACCATAGTTTTGATGTGATGAACAATTCATTGCGCTTCACCAGTTCTGTGGAAAACAGTCCCTTCAATGCAAGCCCAATCTACATTTCATGAAACATATGCAGCAAAAGAAACAATCAGCTATATCTAGTGACATTTGTAAACAAATTTGGAATTTTTTATTTTTTAAAAAAAGGGACAAGTTTACCTCTTTTTCATTATC
Source organism: Durio zibethinus (assembly GCF_047325235.1). NCBI lineage: Eukaryota > Viridiplantae > Streptophyta > Magnoliopsida > Malvales > Malvaceae > Durio > Durio zibethinus. The sequence goes on along the minus strand of NC_143162.1, from coordinate 7,774,609 downwards.
ATAAATATGGGCACAATCGATGTGCCTATAGCCAGCCTGCACAAAAATGGTACCAGAATATTCAAAGCTTCAGCAATTACTTTCCATTTTAACAGTAATAAAACTTGAAATTCATCTGAACTATATGCTTTCTGCGGCAATAAATGTACCAATGTTCAATCTTGTTATACTACAAAATTCCATCTAGATCCTCAAAGTACATTGATGAAGCAACTAATTTCTGGGCAGAATAAAATTGATGAAAATGGGATCGTTCATGAGTAATGAAGGGAAAACTTATAGAATTGGTTCTAATACAAGGAAGAGCAGGAAGAGAAACATAACAAAGGCGATAAATTAAAGATAAAACCTTGACTGCAGCAATGATAGCTTCACCAACAACACCTGGAGGAGCTTTCCATGTTCCCAAACCAACAGATGGCATCTTAGCTCCGGTGTTAAGTTCAAAATAAAAAGGTCCATGTCCAGTTTCCTTCTCCATTTTTCTCCACAGGAATAACCGAAACAAAGAGCAAACACCCAATTACAGTAATCAACTAGCAGTACTATATTGCAATGCAACTGAAAAGGAAACAATTTCAAAGACATAACTTGTTTGATCCGAATAATAAGCAGTGGCTCTTTGGAATAGGTTTGTGGCAGAAAGGGAAAAAAGATAAAAACCAGATTAGAAAATCTCGATTCTTCAGCTCCAGACCCCGAAACTGGTGGGATAGTTTAGGCTGATCAGGTTGTCATATGTCTACAGAATTGCACATGTAACATGTTTATATACATTGATATCGGAAGTATCAGATTCATTTATATTAGAATCCTAGCATTAACAAGTTGGATCTTTCTAAGAACTCCAAAAAACAAGAAAACGCTTAAAGAAAAATGCTCATGGCATACGTCTCTTAATGAAATTGCCGTTTCCTACAAACCAGCTATAGAGGTTAAGCAAAAATTAGGCATACCAACTCTCAATAAAATATACCAACACCTTTTTGTGATGAACAGTCATGATTTACTTAGTCTAAGTAAGAATGTGAATGGCAAACCTGAAATTAGTATATTATTGTATTTTTTTTCTTATAAAAGTATATTATTGTATTAGATCAATGAAATTGGTGAGAAAATTTATATCAACTTAATTAAAACTTTTTTAAGCAAAAATAAGAGGATATTTTTTTACTGAAAATTTTAAAATTTAAATACTGATCATTAAAATTAAAAACCAAATACTTTATTAATAAGTCATGTTAGCAAAATAAGAAGGTGTTATAAGTGGGCGTTCAACTTTTTTTTTTTTAATCAAATTACTTGATTTTTGATTAATTGGGAACTCTGATAACTTTGAGCATCTTCCTTTGATACATCACTTTTTAATGATGTGATTGGTGTTTACATACAAAGACTTGCAAAGACTTGTTAAGTAATTGCAATATTGCAGGATATAGGCATATAACTTAATATAAATTGGGCAGTTTAGCGGGATTAAAACATTCTTTAAAACTAGCATCGCTCACGTTTTTTTTACGGGTCTAATTTTTTCTTTTGTAATTAATAATATTAAATTTAATAAGTCAGTGCAAATTTTGTTACAATTTTTTAGAAAAACAATGACTAGTAAAAGTTTATTAACTAATTTATGGATAATATATGCATTTCATTCTTATAATTTGTATAATCAACCAAACTTAAATGTATTCTTTCAAATTTATTTTTTTAAACATAATTAAAAATATTAAAATAGCTAAATTTAAATAAAAATGTAAAACTAAAAAAAAAAAAGAGGCCCAAACCAAAAAAAAAAAAAATCAAATGAAGATGTCATATGGACACCTCTACTTAGGGATAGTAATAAGTCGAATAAGGGTAGAAGTGAATCTAGAGGGAGGCTGCCACTTCCCCCCCCCCCCCCCCCAAAATGAATAATTTGGCCTTTCTTTACGAACAATTGTAATGATACCGTGAATTTTATAAATTGTTAAAAAATTTACTTTTAAATACAATAAATAATTTAATTTTTTTCTTTTTCAATAAAAAATTTCTTTTTTAATTTAATTATTATTATTTCATTGAATTTTTTAGTTCCTTAAAATAAAAAATTCTTTTCAATTAATTGAGCTGTTGATATTAATTATTATGTCAAAATATTTATTTATATAGGGAAAAAATATAATTAAAAGAATTCAATTACCTACCTATATTGTGCACATAGAATTATAAACTTAATTGTATATTATAATTTTTTTGTTTTTTTACCAAAACTTTTCATTTGTAAAACTCAACCTTTTAACGTATTATTTTTATTCTTTATTTTTTAAAAAAATTATTAGTTAGATTTTAATTGTTCTTAAATATCCAATCAATTTCTTTTAATCATAAAAAAAACTTAATTTTTTTTTATTTAATTACATTTATTATTTTATTTAACATTAATCTTTTTATTAGATTTTTATCAATTCATCTTACTTTTGTATCAACCCCTCTAAATTAAAAAACCTGGCTTTGCCCTAAGTAAAGATAGATTTATGTTCATCTCGATCCTAATAGGATATCATATTATTATTTTTTATATCCAATCTCGAATCGACATATATGCTTATAATCCACACCCAGCTTGTTTTGACCAAAAATCAATTCAATAATATAACATTCATGAATATTTTATTTTTTATTTCTAATCTATATTGAACCCTTTATTTTACTATTTATCAGTGCATAAATTCTCTTGTAATTTTTAAATATCAATTTTAATGATATATCAATCAATCAAAAGGATAATTGACAATATAAAAGACATCTTAATTATATACAAATATATTATTTTATTAAATAAAATGTATTAAATAATAATTTTATTAATATAATAATATAAATAAAATTAAATAAATAACAAAAAATATATTTTTATTTATATGTCATGGCAGAACAAGACAAAGCATTCTAAACTCACCTTCAATTTAACCTTGATTTTAACTAGATAAGTCATTCTACCTTTGACTCAATTCCAATTTTAAAAAATGGTCTTTATTTGTGCCATAGGATATGAGTTGCTTTGACACTTTGCCTCGACTGATACAACTTAAAGTAATTTAAAAAAAAACTGATCCAATCTTAGATTTAAAAAAAAAAAAACATATATATTTGATCAGGGTGAATCAAAACAATATAAGTGGTTTTATCATCTTTACCTTCATTAATTTTTTTTACCAAATTTATCTAATAAAAAAATAAAAATTAAAAAAAAACTAAATAAAAGTGCCATATAGATTTATTAAATTAAGATATTAAATAACAATTTTATTAAAATAATACATATATAAATATAAATTTAACAAGATAATAAAAAATTATTTTTATATACTATCCTGAATAAAACGAAACATCTTAAATTTGTTTTCAACTCAACCTTAATTTTCAAAATTAAAATAAAATCTCAACTTGATATCCATTTTAAAAAAATGCATCAATCTAGAACGAATCAAAAAACTTTATGTTTATTGACTTTATTCTTACAAACATTGTTTAATAAAAATAAATGAAATCTTTTAATAAAAAAAATCAAAAAATAAAAAAAAAATGTAGATTTTGGAGGAAAGGTAAGGTGTCACATGGACACCCCCCACCTTTCTCCAATTTCTACAAAATTAATATTATAAATGTAAAGTACAAGAAAATTCATGATAATTATAGAAAAATTATTATTTGATACATTGTAAATTTTTAATTTTATAAGCGGTGCTAAGAAACTTACACATGTTTCACTTTTTAATTAGTTTTTTTTTTTTTTTTGTAAATTATAAGTGCAAAAGAAATTATAATTATAATCAAAGATTATATTTATATAAGAAATCAAATATTTATAATCAAATATTATATTCATATGAAAAATCATTGAATAATCAAACAACAAATAGAATATAACTAGACAAATGAATATAAAACTAAATCAAATTCACACAAACTAAAACAAAATTAAATAAATCTATCGTAAAATTAAACTAAACTCGTACGTATTTGAATTTGAATATAAAATCTCATGATCCTATAATCTCATCTTTACCATTAAGCCAAAAGAGTTTTTTTAATTTTTTTAATAAACTTGGTATACGTTAACCTTACTTGTAAAAAGTGTAAAAACTTTTATCACTTTGACTAGTTTTAGTCAAATTAGTTCAAAATTAATTTTAACAAATAAGATAAATCTAGAGAGAAAAATTTGTAGATGGACGATGATCTTTCCAAAAAAGAAAGATCAAGAAAACACTAAGGGAGAAGAAAGGAGTCAGTGATTCTCAGCAAACCCTTAGTTAGAAAAGCAAAGTAATCATCAAGGCATGAAATATGATACTAGTAATAATATTTAGGTCCTTTATGAGCAATAAGATAATTAGGGTCATCTATCTTCTTAATAGACAGGCTACGAATGAAAATCTGTCAATCTGTCGTGGAAAAAAAGTGACACCAAACTCCAAAGAAAGACCATTTCTTTTCAACACATTCATGGTAAATTAGATTAATCATATCTGTCATCCGATGAAGTTCCATCATGGGATCCTAATTCAGCTGTGTCATATTCATATTCGGCCAATCACTGTACTGGACTATTAACCTTGTCGTCAACCAAAACTTTTTTACATTTTCATCCTGATATTTTCTAAGGCCGGCGTTTGGGCGTTTTTTGTCCAATTCTACCGAAGCAATCCATTTGAATTGCAACGGTGGAGTCGTTCCCACCTTCAAAGGGAAAAGATGCTTCTCTTGGCATGGCCAATCTCAGTCATTCATTCCAAAATAAAATGAGATATAAGAAGCACGAAAACTGCAAATTGTTTGGGTAGTCTGTGTGCCACAAACATGCATGTCAACCTTCAAATTTCAAGGTTATTCATGGCCAATTAATCCAAATTCCAGAAAATTAAATGAAACCGAGATGAAAATCAATAACGGTTTATTATAGTTGTGTAGCACAAATATTCTTTAGTTGCTGAACTGATAGACACAATCTGTATCGAAAGAAGTACCAGAAACCTCCCTCTTTGTTCTCCCCCCACCCCAAAGGGCTTCTTCTTTGATCCAGAATTCAATCGCTCAAATCTCACCATCCCAAAGTTCTTCAACAGTTTTGTATGGGCCGAAAGTCTCATGAACAAATGAAGTTCCCCTGAGCAATCGTGCCTGCATAATTGAAAATAGAGCATTATTCAGGAGAAATGATGGTGGAGCAATAGTGAATCAGAATTTAATCAAATGCGTCACTAGTTAGCATTCACTATTATTGAATACCAACAGTTATTAGTAATGTAATAGCTACTAGCCTGTTCAATTTCAGAAAACTTTGCAAATAAGTCCTCAGGAATAGACCAGTCAAAGACATCAAAGTTCTCCTTGATCCACTTCTCATGTGTGCTCTTAGGAAGCACACTATGACCCATTTGCAGACCCCAGCGAATGACAACTTGTGCAGGACTTTTGCCTAATTTCGTTGCAATCATATTTAGAATTGGATGCTTAAGAACATCACTCTTGAGCCATGTTGTGCCAGGAGAACCCAGAGGCGAATATCCCTGAAAAATTATATATATACATACCACTTCATTATTTTTGACTTACACAATGGCAAAGCCATATATTAATATTTGCCCAATCAAAGGCATTAGAAGTCTCTTCTTGTAATTGAATCAAATAATAGTCTAACACAGTGAAACAAGATTAGAATGCTCACCGATAAGTGAATTCCCTTGGATCTGCAAAATTCATGTAGCTTAGTCTGCTGCCACGAAGGATGACACTCAACCTGGTTGACAGCTGGAGGAACACGCGCTACCTCCAGCAAATCTCCCAATTTCTTTGAAGAGAAATTACTAACGCCAAGAGCCCTAGCTTTACCAGAGTCATAAAGCACTTCCATTGCTTGCCATGTACTAGGTATGTCTGGCTGAATAAGGTTTTCATGCTTAAAACCAACCGACCCTTTCTTCATCCGAACGGGCCAATGAATCTTAAAAACAAACACCGTCATATTAGTCACAATTGAAAAATATCTTCAATAACACATCAGGATACTCCAACGTCTAATGATGAAAACTCAACAACTTTAAAACGTGATTCTTAAAACTAGATAACTGCAAAGGTAGCAAAACTAAGAAGACTATATGATCAGGCAATAATTTCCACCTAGGATCAATATTGAATGACCCTGTGTTTAGAACTGCCGTAAACCAGCACACTCAACAGTATAATTAACAGTGAAATGGGTTAGACAATGTAGGTTGGATCAAGCAATACATACAAGGTATAAATCAACGTAATCAAGTTGAAGATCCAGCAAAGTCCGGTCTAATGCTGCCGGCACATCTTCGGGTGCATGATTACTACACCTGTGCATAACTTAATTTTAGAGAGTAATTTTTTAATAAAAGAAAATCCATGGATAAACAGAACATAAAAGATCGAAAACGAACCAGAGTTTGGAGGTGATAAACAACTCCTCACGTTTGACTACACCATCTTCAAACAGCTTCTTCAAAACCCCACCAATCTAAAGCAAATAGAGACATGCACGCAATAATTTACTATTCAATTAATAAAACAAAAATTTAACTTTAACTATTCGACTAGTATTATTTCTGCATCCAAACACCAGCTTTGCACTCTTTCTTCTTCTTCTTTTTTTTTTTTTTGTAAAATACTATAGAAAAACCTAAACAACGATTGGTCGCACTAAATAAAGTAAATAATTTTTTTCTTTTGCAAAAAAGAAGGAAAATTTTGTGGCCAAAACAGGGCATAAATCTACCTCCTTTTCGTTTCCGTACGCTTGAGCGCAATCGATATGGCGGTATCCAATCTGAAGCCAACAGGAAAACAAACATTTAATTATCGAAAGTTTTTTCTTTTAAAAAGAAAAAAATATCTTTTTTTTTCTTTTTGAGAAAACCGAAAGATGTAACAGTCAGCGAACCGCATTTCCAATGAAGACAAAACAAAAAATTATGAGGAATGATACGACCAACAACAGCGTCAACGATATACCTTGACGGCAGCGTCAACGGAGGCGCCGACGACGTAAGGGTCAGCCTGCCAAGTTCCCAAGCCGACGGACGGAATCTTGGCTCCGGTGTTCAACACGAAGAATCTGATTTCATTCGCCATTTGGAGAACACAGAGGAAGCGCGTAGACTGGACGCAAAATGCGAAAACGTGAAACACAGAGAAACGTAAGCGAGTGACTGAAACGAGAGAGTGACAACAACTAGAAGAAACGGACACTGCCACGCGGAAAACTTTATTTTATTTTTTATTTTTTAATTGAGAAGAGGGGATCAATTGAGAAATTTCATCATTTTTTCTGCCACATGCCAGTGAAAGACGACAATTGGTAATTTGACGGTGGTGATTTTTCCTTATTGTGATTTGCTTTGTTCTGGAAAAGGAAAAGTGGGCCTAAAGTTGAAAAGGCTACGGCCTGCATCTGTGGGGACCTTTTCTAGGATTTTGATTTTACTCCTATTTTAATTTTTTTTTAATTTTTAGTATACTTTATACTCTAAAGATTTATTTATTTAACTCGTTTGAAAATAATATTACCATTTAAATTTTTTTAAATTTGTAATTTTTAAAAATTTGATCAACTTGTAGGACATATAAACTAATACTCAATTGGTATTTATTTTTAAAATTATTAGAAGCAACCCTTATATTATTATAAAAAATTTAAGTTTAGTTCTTCATGCATATAATATGATAAGATCTTAACTACAAAATTTAATTTTGAAATGTGTATGTATTGTCTAAAAAAAGCTTATGAAAGTACATCCATTTAGTTTATCTCATAATTACTTTTATGAAATTATGTCTTATAATAATTGTAGATATAATCAAACTATTTTTAACATTTATCACGTAAAAAAATAATAAATAAATCTTCATAAGTCGGCATTGATGGAACTTGAACATAGGTGGGGTACAAAGAATTTTTTTTTTAATGGTTGATAAGAACTCATTTGGCAATGAAAAATGGAAAAAAGAAAAGGACCTCATTTGACCCTTGTTTTGTGGAGTATTGTTGTTGATCAGAAAAATCAGTGAGATTCATTGGTCGAAATAGCCTAGTTTGTTGGTGGGGAATTCTAGCATTTGCTTGGTCCCGACTAAGGACAAATAGCTTAGTGACACAGCTCTGGTGGAAAATGACTGAGGTCGGCAACTAGCCGTGGTCCCTGGTCCATTTAGGGTGACAACATCCAGGACCTAATCATCCAACCTTCTTATCTGTTTTTTTCCTAGTGCTATTTTGCAATGGAACACTTCAAATTTTTCCTAGCCATGTGAGCAAAATGAAAAGATAAAAAATCCTTGATTCATCCAAATAACATTGGAAGTTATATTATCAAGCTGTTGACTCGAGGCAATAGAAGTTACACCCACATGGTATACTGCTGCTTCACTTATTTTAGTACTAGTACTTAATCAAGTATCAGCATACCAACAATGAAATCTGCTTTCCAAATGCTAGCTACAGCATTTTTCTTATTTTAGTACAACTAGTGGTAACTTTGCTTGATCATTAGGCTAGGCTACCAAACTCCCATGTATTTTCATATCTCACCATCCCATAGTTCTTCAACGCTCCTGTATGCACCATATGTTTGGTGGACGAAGAAAACGCCTTTGATCAGCCTCTCCTGGAAGATACAAAACATGAAATCAGTAATCTCGACTAGACCAAAAGCAAGGTCCTCTTCGGACCTCAATGTTTTGGAACCCTAATCTCCACAAATAGAATTGAATTAACATGACTTGCCTGCTCAATTTCAGAAAACTTGACAAACAAGTCTTCGGGTATAGACCAATCAAAAACATCGAAGTTTTCTTTGATCCTCACTTCATTTGTACTCTTAGGCAAAACACTGTGACCCATTTGCAGCCCCCAGCGGAGAGCAACCTGAGCAGGGGACTTGCCCAATTTCTCTGCAACCATAATCAGCACTGGATTCTTGAGAACTTCGATCTTAACAGTTCCTGTGCCTGGGGAACCCAATGGTGAAAACCCCTGAAACAATGACCATTAATATTCTTAATTTGTTAGTATTACGTTAGTTTATTCAGAGCAAAGTTAATTTGCATGGTAGAAGCAGAAAGCATAAACATCAACCTCAAACTTCAACTTGAGTTGGTTACTTTTGTTCAACCATAAATACCATCATAAACTTAACTTACTAAAGTATCTATTTATGCATACTCACAGTTAAATGAATTCCCTTAGATTTACATAATGCATGTAGCTTAGGCTGCTGCCATACGGGATGGCATTCCACTTGGACTACAGCGGGAGGAATGCGAGCCACCTCCAACAGATCTCCAAGCTTCTTCGAAGAGAAATTGCATACTCCAATAGCTCGAGCCTTCCCAGAGTCATAGAGTGCCTCCATTGCTCTCCATGTACTGGGTATGTCAGGTTGCGTTAGGTCCTCGAGTTTAAAGCCAACTGCTCCCTTTTTCATACTGACGGGCCAATGAATCTTCAAATGTTTAAGAAACACCATAGTAAGAAAACATTTACAAAATGTGCATTTTTCTCCTAGGCATAACAGGGAAAAAAAAGTACCATAGACTTTGAGATTGGCTAGTTGTCAAATTTTGTACCTTCTTCTAACATTATATCAGTTTGAACACAAAATAAACTAGGAAAAAACATGTGTAATTGTCAGTGGAATTTAAAAAAATGGTTGTCTTAAAATCTATACTTACAAGATAGAGATCTAGATAGTCCAGCTGCAAGTCTTGCAAGGTACCATTCAATCCCTCTAGTACATCTTCTGGTGCATGATTAGTGTTCCTGACGAAAATTTATTGAATTCACTACAAGTCTTCAAATTGGGTAACTTGAAACATTGAATAAACTGAATGAACTACCCAAACTTTCCACGGAAGTTCTGATTGTCAAATAGCAATTTCAATATACAAATGATTAAAAAGGATTTTGAAATTGAGACAAACCAGAGCTTGGAGGTGATCCAAAGATCTTCACGCTTCACCACACTATCTTCAAAAAGCTTCTTTAGAACAAAACCAATCTGCATAAACCAAATTGTTGAATCATTAAAACTGAATGCATCAAAGGTATGTGCAACTCCAATATACATTTAAGAAGAAATAGAAACTCAACTTCAATCAATAAAGATGACAAACAAGTAAATTATGAAATGGTATTACGTAATGACCTCTTTCTCGTTCCCATAGAGTTGAGCACAATCGATATGCCGGTATCCATGCTGCATTAAAACAGAACAATTAACAGGCGGTCTTCCATTTCCCAAAATTTTCTACTCTTTGATATAATTTGCTGATTTGCTAATACTTGAATGAAAAGAGGACTTTTCCCATCCAAACAAGAAGAATGTTTATTGTTTATTTTCCTTCAAATAGTATTGGTAAAGTTTTAATGGAATATTTTCATGAATTCCAAACCTTACCTAAAACAAACCCAGTAAGTATACAGTTAGAAATTTTGAGTCAAACGTCAAAAGCCTTATAATATTTAAGTATTTTAAGAGAGATGCAAAACAAACATCTCCACGGGTCGTGTGCATTAGAAAATTATCCAAAATCAAGTTTACCAAAACAGAACAGGAAAAAGAAAAAATTAAGAGAAAACACTACCTTAATAGCAATAGCAACGGCATTGCCGACAACTCCAGGAGCAGCCTGCCAAGTTCCTAGCCCTACCGAGGGCATCTTAGCCCCTGTGTTGAGCTCAAAATATCTAACTGCCAGAGCCATTTCCGCCACAGAATCATATGACCAATGGAGTCTTTTATATAGAGGAAGCAACAAAAAAGACCAATAATAGAGTCAATGAGCTTGAAGAGTAAGAGATAAGACATAAGACATAATACATTGTACATGGTAGGAGAGATAACATTAGCTACGAAACAGAATCGTGATAAGCTATGTCCATTCATTTCACGAGTGACGATTTACTCATAGCATCATCCCTTCGTACACGTGTGAGTTGTGACTACTCACCGGAAAGCTTTGCGTTTTTCTTCTTTCTGTTTTCCATTTTTTTTTCATGTCATTGATTATTAATGTTGGATTATGGCTTGGTTCAGTGATTGGCAGCTATTTTGATGCAATGGCACCATGGCAGACATGAGACACCTTTGACAATTGAACAAAGGGCGCTCCCTACCTCTTTTGACTAGAAACTTTTGCTGAGTTTTTTTTTCCTACTAGCATGATCGGTGCATATTGCCATGGATCAAAATTTTTTTTTGTTATTTATATTTATCGGGTAATTTATTTAATTAAAAAATTAAAAATTAAAAAATTAAAAAAAAAATCAAATGTAGGTGACTGGTGGATATTTCAGTTGTTTTTTTTTTATTTAAATTTTTTCTAATTAAAATAATAAAATTAAAATTAAAAGGACAAAACCAAACAAAAAGTTTATAAAGAGTGCCACATTATACCTCATTAAGCTTAAAATATTAATTCTTTAAATTAAAATATCAAATAATAATGTTATTAATATAATAATAAAATTAATAATAAAACATATACTTTTATATATAACTTGAATTAGGTCAAGATAGAGCACCTTAAAACTTCCAAACCAATCTTATTTCTTCCAAAAAAATTAAACTTGCCCCTACTCTATCTCAACTTAAAAAATCATCTCCTATAAGATAGAAATAAATCGAAATCTATCGAATACAAATTGTTTTGATATCTCTATTAATTGATATATTTTATTGTAAATTTTATTTAACTAAAAAATTTCAAAGGAAAAAGCAAATGGGTGTGCTAGGTAAACACTTTCATTAACTTTTTTTTCATAAAATTAATTTACTTTAAAAAGGTATTAAAAAAAAAGAAAATAGAGCTTAATGTATTAAATTAAGGTATTAAATAATAGTTTTATAAATTAAAAAAATACAGATGAAAAAGGAAAAATTAACAAAGGAAAAAAAAAAGATCATCAAGATGTTACGTGGACATTTAAATTGAGTTTAGAATATTAATATCTTAAAATTTAGGTGTCAAAAAATGATTTATTTATATATATATTTTTATATATACTATGAGTGGGTTGAAATAGAATACTCTAAATTCATTTCTGACCGTCTTCATTTTCTTAAATAAACACCAAACTCGATATCAATATTTTACAAAAACATCCATATCGAATCAAGACGAAGCAAAATCTATCAGTTATTTATTGTTTTACTATCCCTATCAATTAATTTATTTTGTTATAAAATTTATCAAAATAAAAACAAAAAATATGAAAGGAAATAAATAAATCGGGGTGCACCGTGAACAACTCTATTGACTTTTTTTTACAAAATTTATCTTACAAAAAAAGCAAAAAAAAGCAAAAGGTAAAACCAATAAAGAAAAGAATTGCCCTACTATCTAATCAAGTCAAATAAAAATCCGATATGAATTATTGTGTCATTTCTATCTGCTGATTTCTTTTGTTACAATTATCTAATTAAAAAATGAGAAAAACCAAATTAAATTATTACTTGGACAACTCCGATTATAATTTTTCCAAAACAGAAAAATAAAAAACCAAACTAAGTTGAAAGGTTGAAAAAAAGGTATATATATATATATATATATATATATATAAAGTGATACATCAACACTTTAAATGAAGATCAAACAAAAGTCAAAATGTGTAAATTTCATATAGTGGATAAATGGATGTATTATATTTTAATTATGAATAAATATAATATTTTTATTAAATTAAAATAATAAATAAAAGTTTTATTAATATAATATATAAATATAAAAAAATAAATATTTTAAAAATATAATTATATATATATATATATATATATATATATATATATATACATACTCGGAATAACACAAAAATCCTAAACCTACCTTTAACCAACCTTGATTTTAAAAAAGAAAAAACCTCAACCCTATCCCTAAATTTTAAAAATTAGCATATATTGGATTAAAGCAAATCAAAATTAGTGAGATATTACTTATTTTGTCATTACAACATCTATTGTCTTTTTTTTTATAAAATTTATCCAATTAAAAAAGTCAAAAACTTAAAAAAAAAAAAAAAAAGGAAATGGCCAAAAAAAAGTCAAATGAGGATGTAAGGTAAATTTATTAAATTAAGATATTAAATAATAGTTTTACTAACATAATACATATATAAATATAAAATTAAAATAAATAATAAATTATGTATTTATATATGTCAAGACGAGATAAAATACCTTAAACTTGCATTTGACTTGATCTTGATTTTTTAGAAAAATCTTTGATTCAATTGTAAATTTAAAAAACACACCTATTGGATCTAAAGAAATTGAAACCCACCAAATATAGACCTAACACATAATAAGAAAAATGAATGAAAAAAAGAAAAATACATTTTTAATTAATAATACTAAATGAGTCTCACACATAAAAATTTTTAAAATATGAAATTTTGATTAAATATTAAAAAAGAAAAAAATAAATTAAAAAAAAAGGAAATGTATTGAAGTGTGACATGGCACCCATAAAATCTTCGTATATAAGCATGATTTAAAGTATAGTCAAAGAAATGATAAACCAAAAAAGAAAAGAAAAGAAAATAAAGCCAAATGAAAGTGGCAAGTGAATTTTTTTAATTAAAATATCAAATAATAATCTTATTTATATAATACATGTATCTATAATTAAATAAATAATAAAACATATATTTATATCATAGATTTAAAAAAATAAAAACCAATAATTTTTTTTTTAAAAAAATGGGAATTGGTGTGCTTAGGAAAAAATTTTAAAATAATGATGGGAAATGGCGAAATATTTGTTAAAAATTTTTTGTTTTACCATCTTTATCTATTGTTTTTTTTTTTTTTTTTGCATAATTAACTAACTAAAAAACATAAACAAAAGATGAAAGACAAAAATAAAATGAAAATAACACGTAGATACTTCAATTAATCTCATATTTCCACAATTTATTTTATAACAAATAAAAAACTAAAATTGAAAAAAAAATATGAACAAAAATGAAAAAAAAAATGAACAAAAATGAAAAAAAAAATAAAAAGAGAACAAAATAAAAATAATAATGAAAAAATTCATAAAGAGTGTCACATAGACACTCCAATTAAGTTTAAAATATTAATTTTTTAAATTGTGATATCAAATAATAATTTTATTAATGTAATAAATATATAAACATAAAATTAAATAATAATAAAATATATATTTTTATATATACCTTGAAATGATTTAAGATAAACTACTCTAAATATGCTTTGGCTTCGATCTTTTTTTTTTTGTAAAGTATTCATTTCATCTTAATTTGATTTCAATAAAAAAAAAAAAAAACCTAGCATCTATTGGATTGGAATAGATCAAAACTCGTTGAATATGTATTATTTTAAAATCTCTATTAATCAACACATTATTACAAAATTTATCTAATAAAAAAATACAAAAAAACTAAAAAAAAAAATTAAATGAAGATATCACGTGGATACCCAAATTGACTTCTTATTATCATAAAATATATCTAATAAAAAAATCTAAAACAAAAGACAATGTAAAAAGTAAAAAAGAACAAAAACAAAAAATAAAAAAGTAGTTCATTGAAGGCATCACATGAACACTCCCTATTAAGTTTAAAATATTAATTTCTTAAATTAAAATATCAAATAATAACTTTATTAATATTTTATATATAAATATAAAATTTAATTAATAATAAAAAATATATACTTTTATATATAATTTTAATTGAGTTAGGACAATGCAATCTAAACACGCTTTCACCCCAATATCATATTTTATAGAAAACTTAACTTGTTTTAATTTGATTTTTATTTAAAAAATCATCCCATATCTAATTAGTATCTATCGAAATCCGTCAAATATGAATTATTTTGACATATTTATCAATTATCACATTCTATTACAAAATTTATCTCATTAAAAATAAAAAAGGCAACTAAAAGAAAATGAGATATAATGTGGACATCTCTATTGCCTAATTTCTTTAACAAAATTAATTTAATAAAAAATATAAAAAAAAAAAAAAAAAAAAACTTCATTGAGGTATTATGTGGACATATTAATTTTTAAATTAAAATATTAAATAATAATTTGATTAATTAAAAAATAAAAATAAGATCACATGTACACATTTATTTATTTATTTTTAGAAAAATAATTTTATTTAAAATACAAAGAAAGAAAAAATTAAAAAAAGTACAAATAGAAAAAAGTTGAGTTGTTATACCACAAGCAATGATGAATTTTTTTAAAAATTTTATATTCTAAATTTTAAAAGAAGTAAAAATTAAAAAAAATACTAAAAAGAAAAACCAATCCCGATGTGATGTTGACACCTCCACTTTCCTTTTTTTAATTATCAAATAGATTCCATATTAAAAAAAATTTTATAAAATATCACAAAAATATTTATTAAATATCAAAAAAGAAAAAAAAATTAAATGATTTGATACATGATATATTCTCGATATTAAGTGAGTCCAAAAAACTTAAAATCTAAAAAAATTCATTAAATATATAAAACAAAAAAAAACAACAAAAAAACACATAACATATTACTGGTATCAAGTAAGCTGTATTCAAAATAAATTAAATACTAAAAAATATTTATTAAATATTTTTTTAATTTAAAAAAAATTTGATATAAGTGCATCTCAAACAGAGAAAAAAATATTTGAAAATTTATATATTTTTATAATTTTAAAAATATTTGTTAAATATTAGAAAAAAAAAATTAAAACACCAAAAAAAGAAAAAAGGCAAAAAAAAACATGAGCGCAACTCTTGACTGGCCACGGGTAATCCGTGCAAAAGAAATATTTATAATTTGGAAGATTGGATTTCGAAAATGGGTTTTTTAATAATTATTCTTACATTGGAAGATACCATCAAGTTGTATTTCACCATATCTGTATCCAAAATAGTAGAATGCTTAAATACTAAATACTGTTCCTTCCCTTATTTTAAAATTTAGCAGCAGCATGAAGCATTTTTACAAGAGCTAAGGTATTTTCTTCCGAAACAAACGCGTATGTAAAGGACAAATTGTTTAGGCTCTCAAGCTTTCGGCGTATGTTCAGATCTCACCATCCCATAGTTCTTCCAGGGTCCTGTACGCCCCGAATGTTTCATGCACAAACCAACCGCCGCTGATCTGCCTTTCCTGGAAGACATAAAACAAGTAATAAATAATCTGAATATTAGGCCCAATAAAGTAGGCCGACGAGGCCCATAAGAAGAAGATTATCCAGACTGCCACTTGTCCATACATTACACTTGACCAAATCCACGTCACACCTTTAACACATCCAGCAGGATGGAGGCAAAGATATAAAAGACAACAGTGAAGGCTTGGAGGGACATTCCCATTCGGCATTGTCCAACTCCAGTCTCTCCTCTTTGTTATTCACTATTTCTCTTCTCAGGCACATATTGACTTGAGCATCAAATTGTATTCGGTGCTTCGTGACCTTTTTCTTCTCCTTCACAGGTCATACAGGTACACCAGTTTAGCCTCCGACAAACTCTATTCTCACTAGACTAAGAATTACATCAACGCTAAACTAGACCTAAAGCTCAAGTGTTTTGGTTATACGCTATAGATCTACAATAAACCAGCCATGAAAAAAGGATAAGTAACTTACCTGCTCAATTTCAGAAAACTTGACAAACAAGTCCATGGGTATAGACCAATCAAAAACATCAAAGTTTTCTCTGATCCTCTCTTCATTTGTACTCTTAGGCAATACACTATGACCCATTTGCAGCCCCCAACGAAGAGCTACCTGAGCAGGGGATTTGCCCAATTTCTCTGCAACCATATTCAAAACTGTGTTCTTGAGGACCTGCGTCTTGACAGTTTCTGTGCCTGGGGAACCCAATGGTGAATACCCCTGAAACCACAACAGGTAATTCTCTATATATTACACAAGAAACAATGAGTGTTTGGAGACCAATAAGAATAACACATACTACAACATAATAGCACATCCTGAGCCTCCTTAAAGCTTTTCATCTATATGAATCTTAAATTTCTTTAGATAGGTTAACTTATCTGGTAGAAGCAGGCAACATAAATATAAATGTGAATTCCAACCTCATGCTTTGTTGCTTTCATACTATATATATGTATACTCACAGTTATATGAATTCCCTTGGATTCACAGAATGCACGTAGCTTAGCCTGCTGCCAGACAGGATGACATTCCACTTGCAGTACAGCAGGAGTAACATGAGCTACCTCCAACAGATCTCCAAGCTTCTTTGTAGAGAAATTGCTTACTCCAATAGCTCGAACCTTGCCTGTGTCATATAGTGCCTCCATTGCTCTCCATGTACTGGGTATGTCAGGTTGGGTTAGGTTCTCAGGATTAAATCCAACTGTTCCCTTTGTCATGCTGGCAGGCCAATGAATCTTCAAACATTAAACAATCAAATTATCATTCATTAAGAAATGATGAATAAAATTTCCTTCTGTTAGTGAGGCCAAAATGCAAGAAACATGGTTGTGTTAATATTTCTACATACTAGATAAAGATCTAGATAGTTTAACTGCAAGTCTTGCAAGGTACTCTCTAATGCCTCTGGTACATCTTCCGGTGCATGATTATTGCACCTGCAGAAAGTTGTAATTCATCCGTCGGTCCACATGACAAGCCTTAAATACTTGACATAACCTATGGCATCTAAAAGATTTTTAACTCTACACTCAAAAATTCAATTTTGAAATGGCAATTTCATATATGATATATGTAAAACACTTGAAAGGATTTTGAAATTGAGAAAAACCAGAGTTTGGATGTGATCCAAAGATCTTCACGCTTCACAACACCATCTTCAAACAGCTTCTTCAGAACAGAACCAATCTACGTAAACCAAATTATGGGACATGAGTAAATTTTATTTCCTATTATTATCATTCATCAAAATCAAGGCACGGCAAATATAAATTAAACTAAAAATAATAATAATAAAGGAAGTACTACGTTAATGCAAAATTGGCTTAAAAAAATGAAATTCATCCAGGAAAAATAGTTGAGGCAAAAATCATTACCTCTTTTTCATTCCCATAGACTTGAGCACAATCAATATGCCGATATCCAAGCTGCATTAACCCAGAATGATAAGCAGCTATTCCTCTATTTCCCCAACTTTTCATAATAACTTTTTATTTTATTTAATTAGGATCTTTTAGGTACTTGGATTTTTTGAATAGAGGAGTCAAGTAAACACCCCACAGTTTCGGCTCCCAGAAAATTATCCGGAGAGACCCAAATATGAGAATTGAGAAATACCTTGATAGCAGCGGCAACAGCATTGCCAACTACTCCAGGAGCAGCCTGCCATGTTCCCAGTCCAACAGAGGGAATCTTAGATCCGGTGTTCAGTTCAAAGTATGGAATTGCCTGACCCATTTCCTTTTTTTTTCTTTTGTTTATAGAGACATTCGATGAATAGCTTATGGGGACAGCCGCAAAAGTAGTTAGGAATAGCGTTAAAACATGTTTTTAACCTTAAAACACAAAAAGAGTTCGTAAAACGTAAATATGGTAATGGTCTCTCCGTACACGTGTGAGTGATTAGTGGAAGCGTTAAAACATGTTTTTAACCTAGAAACATAAAAGAGTTAGTGCAAGCGAATAAAATTTTTGATAAATCATTTATAAATATATTTAATTTTTGTTTGTTTATAATTATTTATTAAGTTTAATAAATGATCTTAAACATCATTTATACATTTTTTTATTAAAAAAATTGAACACAAATAATTATCTATCCATTCATTTATATTTACAAATAAATTTGTTTATAGTTCGTTTAAAACTCATTTTTTTATTATTTGTTTGTTATTCATTTATAATAATAATAATAAAATACATTTTTATCCTTTATTCAAATTCTATTTTAAGGTTTGTTTATGTTTATTTGGTTTGTTTATGTTCGTTTAGGGTTTGTTCGTTTAAATTTATTTGATTATAATTTATTTATTATTTATGAATATATTCATTTATATATGTTTGTGAACATGTTTATTTAATGTTCATAAATGAGCTTATTTAACTTAAATGAATGAATACGAATCGAACATGAGCAATTTATTATTTAAATGAATGAACATATACAAATAGAACAATTTTCTTAACGAATACAAACCAAATATAAAAACTTTTAAAAATAAACGAATAAACATAAATATAAGTTCATTTGTTTATGTTCGATTTATTTGCAATCTTACATAAATGTGATCCCATCGTACACATGAATACTCAATAGTATGATTGTCCATTTGTCCCGACAAAGGAAAATCTTACTTATGATAGATACAGTTTTCGTGGTTAATTTATGTCAAGGAAACAATTCCCAGGGATATGCTCTTCCAAAGGAACAAGTTTACTTATAAATGAAGATTGGCCCCATAATTTTTATTTATGTTTAATTCATGAAATTTTACATTTTATAAAGAATATGATTTAAAAAAAAAAGTGATATTAAAAAATGTGTAATTTTTGAATTTTTTTGAATTTAGAAAATATAATATTTTCGTGTTTGGTTTTCGAAAATATAAAATTATCTAATAAATTTTTATACTATATTATCTTTGATAGTAAATAATAACACGTGATATTCATAATATTAATATATAAATAATGTGTTATCATTCCTATGCAGAGAACATGTTGATTGACCTTCGCGTAAGGTCAATGTAAGGGTTAAAAGAGGGTAATAAACCCCTTCTTAAGGTTTTTCGAAACTCTACCTCGTAAAAAGATTTTATGTGTAATAATATTAAGTAAATATATTTTAAAATTTATATGTAATAATATTAAATTAAGATATTTTACATTTTTTTTTAAATTTTCAACAAAAATTGTTTTTTTTTTTTGTTTTAGAAAATCATCTTTATTAGATTTTGAAAAATATATATTTTTATATTTTTAACTAAAATTACGTTTTTTATCTTAGAAAACATTATCTTTTATTGAATTTTGAAATATATTTTTTTTCATGTTTTAAAAAAAAAACTGCATTTTTATCTTAGAAAACATCATTTTTTTCAATAAAAACTATGTTGACTATCTTAGAAACATCATCTTTATTGAAACATGAAAAATATATTTTTCATTTTTTTAACAAATATTATATTTTTATCTTAGAAACGTCATCTTTTCAACAAAGACTGCGTTTTCTATATGAAAAATATCGTCTTTTATTGAATTATGAAAAATATTTTTTTATGTTTTCAACAAAAATTGTATTTTTTATTTTAGAAACATTATCAGTTTTAGATAATTAATTATTACAATTTATTGACATAAAATTTTTTTATATTTATCAAACAATAAGTTTTAGATAATTAATTACTACAATTTATTGACATAAAAAAATTTATATTTATCAAGCACTACTTTTTTTTTTTTCATAAAAACGTATTTAAAAATATTTTAAATATTTTGTTCTAAATATTATATTTATTATTACGTTTTACGTTTTCATACTAAAAAATGTTGTTGATATTGCAAATATCAAATTTATTTTGTTATTTTTTAAAATAATTGATTATGTTTAATATGTAAAAAAATGTAATACTTATAAAAATAAAAAACTATAATTTATCAATGATTACGTTTTTATAATAAAATACAAAATTATTGATATAGCAAAAATTTTATAATTATCAAATACTACATCTTTTGCATAAGAAATGTAGTTGAAAGTATCATAAATATTCTATTATAAATATTATATCTATTATTATATTTTCATATTGATATTGAAAATATCTAATTTATTTTGTTATTATTTTAATTGATCAACTAGTTTCATACATAAACAACGTAAGGTTTTTGAAAATAAAAAAAAATTTAAAATCTTAAATTTACAGTAATCTACTGCATTTTTTTTTTAAAATGTTAGTTTTATTATTTAATCTTCTATATGTTCAATCATGTGCTAGGAATGTAGTTTTGTCCAATTGTGTGGCTATGAATGTAACTTTTTGTATTAGAATGAATCTCAATTATCACAAAATTATGTTGATTTTCAAATGTAAAATAGACTGAAAAATTTTATTATTGAAGTAAAAAATGAGACAAATTTTACTTTTTCTAGGAATCTTAAAAATTCTCAAGAAGAGGTAAATTTCTGAATTCAAATTATTTGAACAATGATGGGAATTTTAGAATACCCTGGAACTAGATATTGTGAACTAAACCAAAAAATTAGATTACAAAAAGTACAATTCCAGAAATAATTTAGTTTTCCCTTGAACCAAACGCCTAATATGTTTGGTTTGTGAAATAAAATTGAAAAAGAATGAAATTGATATTTTATGGGAACAGAAAATAGGATAAATAAAATTATATATATAATGAAATTTAGTTTATTAGAATGGAATAGAGTAAGAATTAGGATTAATTTGTTTAGTTAGTTCAAAAAATATATATATAGAATTAGTTTAAAGACCATTTTATTATTATAATTTTTTATCAAAATTAATAATTAATAAAATGAATAAAATATTAATAATAATTCAAAATTATTAATTAATATTAAAAATAATATTTCAATTAATATTAATTTCATAAAATTAAATATTAATTTGATCATATTAAATATTAATTAATAATAATCAATATTAATTTAGTAATATTCAACATTAATTTAATATTATTAAATATTAATTTAATAATACTAACTAATATTCAATAATACTAAATATTATTGAACAATATTAAATATTAATTTAATCATATTAAATAATAAATTTAGTCATATTAAATATGAATTAAATAATATTAAATAATTTAATAATATTTTAATATTAAGTATTGAATATTCATTTTAATAATACTTTAATATTAAATATGAATTAAACAATATTTACTGTTAATATTATTTTAGTATTAAATAATGATTTAATAATATTTTAATATTATTTAATTGATTTTCAAATATTTTAATATTAGACATTAATTTTTTTAGAAATTTAATATTATTTGAATAATATTTGAATATTATTTAATAGTAATTTTGATAAGATTTTATATTAATATTAATTTAGTAATATTTTACTCCCTTATCCCATTTTCTTTGCCTATCTTTTTTGAGATGTTCCAAAATTATGTCCTTTTTTTTAACATCTAAATCTCTTACTTTTTTTATATTTAAAATTTTTTTTTTACATTAAAAATAATGGAACTTTAATTTTATAATTTTTTTTTAAAATTTAATATTACATACATTAAAGTAAAAACTTTTTTTTTTAACTTTGTGAAAGTAAATACATGACAAATATTTTAAGATGGAGGGAGTAATATTTAACATTACTTTAATATTATTTTAATATATTTTAATAATATTTTAACATTAAATATTTTTAATAGTATTTTTATTTTAATATTATTTAACTAATGTTATCTTATTTTATTATCATTTAAAAATTCAATGTTAATAAAATAATTTTAAAAATTTTAATATTAAGTTAATAATGTTTTAATGTTAAATATTATTTTAACAACATTCTAATGTTATTTTATATTAAATATTAATTTTATAATATTATTTAATTAATTAAGCTAATATTTTGATATTATATAATATTATTTAATTACTTATTTATTATAGTTTAATTTAATTAATATTAAATAATGATCTAATTAAAATTATAATTAAATATATAAGGACAAAATTGTTCATAAATATTATTTTTAATTCTTGATGGACAAAGAAATGCAATTCTTAGAGGAGAGTAAAGAATTGCTATTTCTTGTTTTGAAGGAATTGTTGATCCATAAAATAATTATAATTTACTAAAAATATGAACCAAACAATAAAATTTAAAAAATCATAAAAACAACGTGGGGAAAAGAATTACAATTTTCTCTAACCAAAGATGCTGTTAAAGTGTGAACTAGACTCTGCTACCGGTCAAAGTTATGTTGCTTTTGAACCTTTTATATGATTCTTGTATGTTTTATATTTGAGATTATCAAAAAATTTAAATAAAGATCATTAAAATGAAAAATTCAAGGTCCAAAACAATTACGTTGATGAATGACCCGCATAAAGGGATCTTAAATATGCTGTATTTTTTATTTTTTGGTTTCACCTGTCCCTTCTTTTGTTGAATGCTAGAAGGGTTAA
This sequence comes from Durio zibethinus, assembly GCF_047325235.1. Classification (NCBI taxonomy): domain Eukaryota; kingdom Viridiplantae; phylum Streptophyta; class Magnoliopsida; order Malvales; family Malvaceae; genus Durio; species Durio zibethinus. The sequence goes on along the minus strand of NC_143162.1, from coordinate 7,751,428 downwards.
TACCCGATTGCATTAGCTAGAGCATTAGATTGATGATTTCTCTTTCATCTTCCTCAAATCTAGCCAGCGAGGCTGACAAAATGATGAAGTTTCTTAACAGCGGATAGCACTCAAGTCAACGTTTAATATTTAGGTCCAAAATTAGGGCACATTCATGGCAATTCAAGAGAAACGATGGGGCTCTGCATCAGTTTTCAAGTGTTTTAACCCACAGTTATTGCATATACCACCATCTAGATATTATTTCCCTAGGCAACAAATCAAGCCACTTTTAGCTGTGTCTTAAACTTTCAATGACCCAAACTTGCAATTGGCAACGCAAATTCAGCAAAATTACACACAGCACACAATGATGAAGATACCCTTTATTGCTTTTTTTTTAATATCGTTTAGAAGAGTCTGCAGTAAATATTCCATACATTTAGGCTCACCTTATGCAAAGAACTCTGATTCCTTCATCCTAAAATGCATTCCTGATAGCTCTCGTTGCTTTATTCTAAATTTCATAATCTTTTGGATTTAGCTACATGCAGGTAGGCATAAACACTGAAATTTAGTAGCATGTCAACAACAATTTCGAACATCTCTCAGCTCAGATTTCATCATCCCATAATTCTTCAATGGTCCTGTATGCACCAAAAGTCTGGTGTACATATTCACTGCCTCTAATTAGCTTCTCCTGCAATGAAAATCCCAAATTCAATACTTAGAACAACTGAAGACCTTTCCTCGGTTGAAAACAATTCAATTTACACAATCCAAAAAATAAATAAAATAAAAAAGATGGAATCCTGACTAAAAGGTATGTCTTGATCTAAAGATTGTTCAGATACTATTATACCATAGGCTTCAAGATAAAAGCTGCATAGGCTTCAAGATAAAAGCTGCATAATTCTTTTATTCCCTTATACACATGCGCACAGACACAAAATATGCGATCATGTGAAGTCTCAGAAAATTGAAGTTACAGGAAGCACCAAAACAAAAAAGTAAGCTAGCCAGCAGTAAACATGCACATGTGAGAGAGACAGAGAAAGAGAAAGAAGCAATGATAAAAACAAAGTGAAATTGACACTTGCCTGCTCAATTTCAGAAAACTTGGCAAACAAATCTTCAGGTATAGACCAGTTAAAAATATCAAGATTTTCCTTCAGTCTGGCCTCACTTGTGCTCTTAGGCAGTACAGTATGGCCCATTTGCAGTCCCCAACGGAGAGCCACTTGCGCAGGAGATTTCCCCAATTGCTCTGCAACCATTTTAAGAACCGGATTCTCCTGAACCTGTTTCCTGACATTATCTCTACGTTGGGAACCCAATGGTGAATATCCCTGAGACCGAAAGAAATTAACAACTACTACCAATACAAAATTATACAATCAAGATGGAGTAGGGGAAGATGAGAAACCAACAAAAATTATCAGCCTGACCAGCTGGTACAAAAAGGAAAATGGAATTCATCAAGTGATGGCCTGTTTCTTTCAATGAAAACACAGCACAAGAAAATTTTGTTGCTTCAAATCTTCAAACTCACCGACAAGTGAATTCCCTTGGATTGACAATATTCATGCAGCTTCGGCTGCTGCCATACAGGGTGAAGTTCCACTTGATTGACAGCGGGAATTACGCGTGCTACTTCCAACAGATCTCCAAGCTTCTTAGAAGAGAAGTTACTCACACCAATAGCCCGAGCCTTGCCAGAATCATAAAGTGCCTCCATTGCTCTCCACGTACTGGATATGTTTGGTTGTGTGAGGTTTTCGGGCGTAACACCAATTGAACCCTTTTTCACACTGGCTGGCCAGTGTATCTTCACAATTCATCACAATTAGCAACAAATATAGCTCTTTCATAGAAATTATCATGATGAACCATGTCAAAATATATAAATTTAGCGATTTGACACTTGACTCCAAAGAACATCAAATTAAACAAACCAAAAAGCAACTTCTGGAACATAACTCATTTCTCGAATGAAGTATACAGAAAATAAGAGTTCTGTGCTATACATACTAGATAGAGATCCACATAGTCAAGCTGCAAATCTTGCAAAGTTCTGTTCAATGCCTCTGGTACATCTTCAGGCAAGTGATGGGTGCACCTGATCATCATTTTATTAGGATTTGATAATAAAACGAATCCAGGGAAAGGAAAGAAACAAAATAACTTGTTCAACTATTTTAAAATATGAACTTTCAAGTAGAATTTCATTAACTTTTCACATCCTAAAACCAAGTTTAAAATAATAAAAAAAAAAGAATAAAAATTAGGGGGGCAAAAGAAAAGAGAAAAGGAACAAACGGGAGCTTGGAGGTGATCCATAAGTTCTCACGCTTCACTACACCATCATCAAACAACTCCTTCAATGCAATGCCAATCTGCATATACCAAACAATAATTAATTATATGAAAAAAAAAATGCAAATTAACTTTGGGTAAATTTATTATATCAAGACTGAGAAACTAAAGAGAAATTGCAAATTTATCACCTCCTTCTCATTGCCATACATAGAAGCGCAATCAATATGCCTATACCCAACCTGAATCCAGCAAAGATAATCCAATTCAACTGAAAATCACAAACAAAAACCCAAAAAAAAAAAAGAAAAGAAAAAGAAAAACAAGAAGATACCTTGACGGCAGTAGTGACTGTGTTTCCAGTAACAGCGTAAGTGCCGAACCCAACCGAAGGGATCTTAGCTCCTGTGTTTAATTCAAAGAACCTGATTTCATCAGCCATTTTTTGACAACTATTGCAGACTGGGGAGAGAAGAAAGCAAACAAAACCAACACTGAACGAACGATTCGGTCTTCTACAGTTTCATTTTCACACTTTGACTTATGTACTGTTTTTTCAACATATTAGTGGTTGAGAATGCTTGAACCGAAAGCTCCTGATGACCACTTGTTCAGAGATTATTGGTTAGTCAGAAATTCGGGGGTAACCGTCCCCATTTCCCATGGTTAGTGCCTTAGAAATTAATTTTACCACTTTAACCTTAACTTAAAAATGTGAAAAGGTAATGAAAGCTTCCTGTTTTATAGCGTGGAAATCAGAGGAAATGAAATTAATTTTAACAACATAGAGGAGTTATCTATTGTGATAAAATTAGAGGGGGGGAAGACATCTCCTCGTTCGGAGACATAAATACGGTGTAGTTTGGATCTCGTTGTCTGTAAACGATTTGTTTCGTTCCAATTTGATTTCAATTAAAAAAATTAGCATCTATTGGAATAAAATATATCAAAATTTATTAGACATGAATTATTTTATAATCTTTATTAATTGACATATTTTATTACAAAATTTATTTTTAAAAAATAAAAAAATAATTGAGGGTATTATTTTGATATCTGAGTTAATCTTTTATTATTTCAAAATATATCTAAAAAAAAAAAAATCTATAACAAAAGACAATGTAAAAAGTAAAAAAGAATAAAAACAAAAAACAAAAATAAAAATAGTTCATAAGAGGCATAATTTAGTCTTTATTGAGTTTAAAATATTAATTTTTTAAATTAAAATATCAAATAATAATTTTATTAGTATTATATACAATACAAATTTTAATTATTAATAAAATATATATTTTTATATATATTTCTAAATGAGTTAAGATAATGCATTCTAAACACGATTTTATCCCAATGTCATATTTTATAAAAAACTTAAAATGTGTCAGTTCAGTTCTTATTTAAAAAATCATTTTATATCTAATTGGGATCGATTGAAACCTGTCATATATAAATTATTTAGATATTTTTATCAATTTGTACCTTTTATTACAAAGTTTTTAATTAAAAATAAAAAAAAAGAAAACAAGAAAAAAAAAGGAGATACTATGTGAACATCTCTATCCGTCTAATTTTTTTAACAAAATTAATTTAATAAAAAATATAAAAAAAAAGAAAAAAAGAGTTTATTAAGATATTATGTAAACATCCTAATTTTTAAATTAAAATATTTGAATAATTTAAAAAATAAAAAATATGATACCACATGTACACATTTGTTTGTTTATTTTTCAAAAAAAAGATTTTATTAAAAAAAGAAAAAAAGTAAACAAAAGTAAAAAAAAACAAAAATAAAAATAAAATAGAAGAAAGTTGAGTTCATTAGCAATGATAAATTTTTTTGAAAATTTTATTTCATGAATTTTAGAAAAGGAAAAAGACCAAAAAAGAAAAAAGCAATCCCACACCTCGACTTTCTCTTTTTAAATCATGAATGGACTTTATATTAAAGAAATTTATTAAATATTAAAAAATTTTTATTAAAAATTAAAAATGAAAAAACAGCAAAAAAAAAAAGTCAAATGATTTGATGCATGGTATATTTTCGATATCAAATGTGTTTAAAAAAATAATAAAATCTAAAAAATTTCATTAAATATACATAAAAAATAATAAAAAAACACATGACAATTATTGGCATCAAATAGATTGCATTCAAAATAAATACTATAAAATAACGAGAAAAAAAATAAAAAAAATGATGTAAGTGCATATCTCACACACAAAATAAAATATTTGAAAAAGCATATATTTTTATAATTTTAAAAATATTTGTTAAATATTAGGAAGAGAAAAAAAATTAAAAGCGAAAAAAGTAAAAAAAAAAAAAAAATAGCAACTTGAGTGCAACACGTGACTAGCCATGGGTTATCCGTACAAGATTAATATTTATAATTTAGAAGACTGGATTTCGAAAATGGGTATTTTAATAATTATTATTACATTGGAAGATACAGTTCACCATATCTATCCAAGATAGTACTATGCTTGAATGGTACACACTGCTTCCCTTATTTTAAAATTTAGCAGCAGCATGAATCTCTTTTACAAGAGCTAAGGTAATTTCTTCCGAACCAAACGCGTATGTAAAGGACAAATTGTTTAGGCTCTCAAGCTTTAGGTGTACGTTCAGATCTTCCATGGTCCTGTATGCAACAAATGTTTCATGCACAAATCCACTGCCTCTGATCAGCCTCCCCTGGAAGACAAAACAAGTAGTAAATAATCTCAATGTAAGGCCCAATAAACTGGGCCCACGAGGCCCATAAGAGGAAGATTATCCAGACTGCCACTTGACCAAATCCACGTCACACCTCTAACACATCTAGCAGGATGGAGGTAAAGATATAAATGATACCAGTGAAGGCTTGGAGGGAGATCCCCATTCGGCCTAGTCCATCTCCACTCTCTCCTCTTTGTTAGTCACTGCGTCTCTTATCAGGCACATATTGACTTTAGCGTCGAATTCTGGAGTCCTAACTCCGGTGCTTCCTGGCCTTTTTCTTCTCCTTAACAGGTCAAAGAGGTGCACATCAGTTTAGCCTCCGACAAACTCTATTCTCACTAGACTAAGAATTACATCAACGCTGAACTAGACCTAAAGCTCACGTATTTTGGTTATACAGTTTAGATCTACAATAAACCAGCCATGAAAAAAGGATAAGTAACTTACCTGCTCAATTTTAGAAAACTTGACAAACAAGTCCACCGGTATAGACCAATCAAAAACATCAAAGTTTTCTCTGATCCTCTCTTCAATTGTACTCTTAGGCAACGCACTGTGACCCATTTGCAGCACCCAACGGAGAGCTACCTAAGCAGGGGACTTGCCCAATTTCTCTGCAACCATATTCAAAACTGTGTTCTTGAGGACCTGTGTCTTGACAGTTCCTGTTCCTGGGGAACCCAATGGTGAATACCCCTGAAACCACAACAAGTAATTCTCTATATATTACATAAGAAACAATGAGTGTTTGAAGACCAATAAGAAATAACACATGCTACAACATAATAGCATATCCTGAGCCTCCTTAAAGCTTGTCATTTATATGAATCTTAAATTTCTTTAAATAGGTTAACTTATCTAGTAGAAGCAGGCATCATAAATATAAATGTGAATTCCAACCTCATGCTTTGTTGCTTTCAGACTATATATATGTATACTCACAGTTATATGAATTCCCTCGGATTCACAGAATGCATGTAGCTTAGCCAGCTGCCAGTCAGGATGGCATTCCATTTGCAGTACAGCAGGAGTAAAACGAGCTACCTCCAACAGATCTCCAAGCTTCTTTGTAGAGAAATTGCTTACTCCAATAGCTCAAGCCTTGCCTGAGTCATATAGTGCCTCCATTGCTCTCCATGTACTGGGTATGTCGGGTTGGATTAGGTTCTCAGGATTAAATCCAACTGTCCCCTTTTTCATGCTGGCAGGCCAACGAATCTTCAAACATTAAACAATCAAATTATCATTCATTAAGAAATGATGAATAAAATTTGCTTCTGTTAGTGAGGCCAAAATGGAAGAAACATGGTTGTGTTAATATTTCTACATACTAGATAGAGATCTGGATATTTCAGCTGCAAGCCTTGCAAGGTACTCTCTAATGCCTCTGGTAAATCTTCCGGTGCATGATTATTGCACCTGCAGAAAGTTGTAATTCATCCGTCAGTCCACATGACAAGCCTTAAATACTTGACATAACTTATGGCATCTAAAAATTTTTTAACTTTACACTCAAAAATTCAATTTTGAAATGGCAATTTCATATATGATATATGTAAAACACTTGAAGGGATTTTGAAATTGAGAAAAACCAGAGTTTGGATGTGATCCAAAGATCTTCACGCTTCACAACACCATCTTCAAACAGCTTCTTCAGAACAGAACCAATCTACGTAAACCAAATTATGGGACATGAGTAAATTTTATTTCCTATTATTATCATTCATCAAAATCAAGCCACGGCAAATATAAATTAAACAAAAAATAATAATAATAAAGGAAGTACTATTTTAATGCAAAATTGGCTTAAAAAAATGAAATTCATCCAGGAAAAATAGTTAGAGGCAAAAGTCATTACCTCTTTTTCATTCCCATAGACTTGAGCACAATCAATATGCCGATATCCAAGCTGCATTAACCCAGAACGATAAGCAGCCATTCCTTCCTTTCCCCAACTTTTCATAATAACTTTTTATTTTATTTAATTAGGATCTGTTAGCTACTTGGATTTTTTTAATAGAGGAGTGAAGTAAACACCCCACAGTTTCGGTTCCCAGAAAATTATCCAGAGAGACCCAAATATGAGAATTGAGAAATACCTTGATAGCAGCGGCAACAGCATTGCCAACTACTCCAGAAGCAGCCTGCCATGTTCCCAGTCCAACAGAGGGGATCTTAGCTCCGGTGTTCAGTTCAAAGTATGTAATTGCCTGACCCATTTCCTTTTTTTTTTTTCTTTTTTTTTTTTTTTAAATTTTTTATAGAGACAACCGATGAATAGCTTAAAGATACAGCAGCAGAAGTGGCCATTAGAAGCGTTAAAACATGTTTTTAACGTTGAAATATGTTTTTTAATTTTATAATAATAAGTTATTTTACGAAATCAATTTATTTAATTATTTTAATAATATATTTGTATTTTTTAATCACTATGTTTAAAATTATTAAAATTTTATTGTTTACATCTAATAATATGAATTTTATAATTATATTCATCTTTTTGCATTAATAATTTTTTATTTAGAATCTTTTAATTTAAAAAGATTAATTCTTTTACATTATCAAGTTAACTATTTAGTTTAATTTTTTACCATGTTTGTTCTTACTTTTTAGTTCGTTTAAAATTATTATAATTATTTTTAAGGTAGTCTGACACAAAATGCTATCAAATGTACGATTATTTTGGTTATTTTTATTTTTTATATTAACATTTAATTTTTGATTTGTAATTATTTTTTACTTATAATAATAATTTTTTATATTATTAATTTAATTATTTACGTTACAATAAATTTTTTTACATTTGTTTTTATCTTTTATTATATTTTAAATTATTGACCACAACTTTTTTCTTAACGTGTTACAATATCTCTAATATACTTTATGTCCAATGATATAAATTTTATGATTATTATAATATTTTTACGTAAATATTTATTTTTTTATTAAATTATTTTTTTATTTATAATAATAATTTTTTATGTTTTTACGATAATTTTTTTATATTATTTATTTAATTATTTATGTTAAAATAATATTTTTTACGCTTATTCTTATATTTAATTACGTTTAGAATTATCATAACTTTTTTTAGAGTGTTAAGATAGTTTTAACATATTTTACACTAAATAATACTAAATTTACAACTATATTTTTACCGTACAATACTTTTAATACATTTTACTTTAAATTATATTAATTTTATGACAATTTTTACATTTTTACGTTAACATTTTTTTATTTAGAATTATAAAAAATTATAATAATAATTTTTTATGTTATCAGTTTAATTATTTATATTACAACAAAATATGTTATGTTTGTTCTTACATTTTATTATATTTAGAATTATCACAATTTTTTCTTAAGTATTACAACACTTTAAATATATTTTACCTCAAATTTTATCAATTTTACGATTATTCTCATCTTTTTACTTTAACACTTTTTTTTATTTAAAATTATTTTTATTTGTAATACTAATTTTTTTTACATTAAAAATTTTTATGTTTCAATAATATATTTTTACGTTAGTTGTTACTTTTTATTACGTTTAAAATTATTATAACCTTTTTTGTTAAGGTATAATGATATTTATAACTATTTTACGTAAAATAATATCAATTTTATGATTATTCTTATTGTTTTTTGTTAACTTTCATTTTTTGTTTAAAATTATTTTTTATTTGTAATAATAATTTTTAACATTACTAACTTAATTATTTATATTATAATAATATCTTTTTACACTTATTGTTACTTTTTATTAAGACATTTTAACATGTTTCATACTAAATGATTTTAATTTTTCAATTATTCTCACATTTTTATGTTAACACATATTTTTTTGTTTAGAATCATTTTTATTTATAATAATTATTTTTTTATGTTGCTAACTTCATTATTACGTAATAATAGTATCTTTTACACTTACTTTTACCTTTTAATATATTTAAAATTATCATAACTTTTTTTTAAGGTATTATGATATTTCTAATACATTTTACGTAAAAAAATTAATTTTATGATTATTCTTATCTTTTTATGTTAACACATATTTTTTTGTGTAAGATTATTGTTATTTATAATACTAATTTTTTTTACATTACCAATTTAATTATTTACATTTTAATAATATTTTGTCACACTTATTGTTACTTTTCATTATGTTTAGAATTATCATAATGTTTTTATTAAGGTGTAAGACACTTGTAACCATTTTACTCAAAAAATACTAGTTTTATGATTATTTTCACTTTTTTACATTAACTTTTATTTTTTGGTTTAAAATTATTTTCTTATTTGTAATAATATTTTTTTTACGTTATCAATTTAATTATTTACGTTATAATAATATTTTTTTACACTTGTTCTTACTTTCGTTACGTTTAGAATTATCGCAACACTTTTTTAGAGTATCACAATACTCTCTTAGAGTGTTACAATATTTTAAACACATTTTATTCTAAATGATACTAATTTTACAATAATTTTCACCTTTTTACATTAACATTTATTTATTGGTTTAGACATATTCTTTGGGTTTAAGGTAATAATTTTTTTACGTTGTCAATTTAATTATTTATGTTACAATAATATTTTTTATGCTTGTTCTTATCTTTATTATCTTTAGAATTATAACTACTCTCTCTTAGGATATTACAACACTTCTAACACATTTTATGTCAAATGATACCAATTTTACGATAATTCTCACATTTTTACATTGACATTTATTTATTGGTTTATAATTATTCTTTGGGTTTAAGGTAATAATTTTTTTACGTTGTCAATTTAATTATTTATGTTTCAATAATATCTTTTTACACTTGTTTTTACTATCATTACGTTTAGAATTGTTACAACACTCTCTTAGGGTGTTACAACACTTTTAATACATTTTTATACCAAATGATAATAATTTTACAATAATTCTCATATTTTTATGTTAACATTTATTTATTGGTTTAAATTATTCATTGGGCTTAGGGTAACAATTCTTTTATGTTATCAATTTAATTATTTACGTTATAATAATATTTTTTTATGCTTGTTTTTACATTTATTACGTTTGGAATTATCACAACTCTATCTTAGGGTGTTACGGCATTCTAACACATTTTATTCTGAATGTTATCAATTTTACGATAATTCTCATATTTTTACGTTAACATTTATTTATTGGTTTATAATTATTCTTTAGGTTTAAAGTTATAATTATTTTATATTGTCAATTTAATTATTTGCATTACAATAATATCTTTTTATGCTTATTTTTACCTTTATTACGTTTAAAATTATCACAATACTTTCTTAGAGTGCTACGACACTTTTAACATATTTTATATCAAATGATACTAATTTTACTATAATTCTCACATTTTTACGTTAACATTTATTTTTTGGTTTATAATTGTTCTTTGGGTTTAAGGTAATAATTCTTTTACGTTGTTAATTTAATTATTAACGTTATAATAATATCTTTTTACACTTATTCTTATTTTTATTTTGTTTAGAATTATCACAATACTCTCTTAGGGGGTTATGATACTTCTAACATATATTATATCAAATGATACTAATTTTACGATAATTCTCATATTTTTACGTTAACATTTATTTATTAGTTTAGAAATATTCTTTGGGTTTAAGGTAATAATTCTTTTACATTGTCAATTTAATTATTTACATTACAATAATATCTTTTTACGCTTGTTCTTTCCTTCATTATGTCTAAAATTATCACAACTCTCTCTTAGGGTGTTACAACATTTCTAACACATTTTATGTCAAATGATAATAATTTTACAATAATTCTCATATTTTTATTTTAATAAATTCTTAATTAAAATTTTTTAAATATTATATTATCTTATCCTCTTTCTTAGAAATTTTAAATAGTTGTTTTCCTGAAAGAACCTCTAAAGATATTTTATCATTCATTCAGTTTGTAATTTCTATTTGTGATTACCTACAAATTCTTTATACGTGTTTGGTAGAGTAAAATTAACTAAAACTAATTTTAATACCTTATTAAGCTCTGGGTTAAAAGCATTTTTCCCCTTTTATATCACACAAGGTTAGCAATTACTAATTTTTCATAAACTAATTTTTTCTCATCAAGAAGTGATGAAAATGCTTTTGCAATATCTCCTTTAACCTATCAAAAATAATAATTTTAAACATAAATATTCTAAGGATATATGAAACCAGATATCTACAATATGCATATACAATGAAAATTGATATTTTCTACCTCATTCATCATTTTCATATTCTTCTCCTTTTTCTTTTCATTACAAATTGATTTGCTGTAAATAGATAATTTAATAAACAAAATAAAAATGGTAATCTAACTCCAAATAATTAGCTATCTTACTAATTTTGAGTTTATTTGTGGAGGATAAATTATTAATAAAAAATTACTCTAAATCAAAATAATTAACTATTTTTCTAGTAAAACATGTAAGCATTTTTAGGTCGCTTTGGATTTCAAGGTTTGTTAATAACTAATTCTGCATGCATAGCCTCCTTATTTACTATTTTTTTATGATCTTCTTTGCAATGTCCTGAGTCATTTACTTACACACTTTTGTCCACTTACTCTGTTAGCTTTAAATTAATTTTTATTTTGAAATGATAAAATATTAAGTTAAATAAATTTGATCAAGATTTTGAAAAAGATTTATTTAATACATATTTTTAAGTTTTTTTATTTTGATACTAAATAGATAATATAATTTTTAAAGTTTAAACAAACCTGTCTTTGTTTTCATATTTCTCAAATTAAATCTATCTTTAAAGTTTATTTATTTGAGCTTAAATGAAAGTTCAATTGTTGTTTTTAAAGTGAACTTGTTCATATTTGGCTCAATACAATTTTGATAATATTGGTTTTGAGAAATAGATTAACTTAAGAAAGTTATTTTATATGAACAAAGTATTTCAATATTGAACTTGTTTTATTTTTTTAGTATTAATTTATAAAGTTTTAATATTTGAATTTTATATGATTAGAAAGCTCTTTGAGTCTACTTTCTAATGGACTAAAAAAAATCAAAATTCAAATTAAAAAAAAAAAATTTAAATTTTTACTAGATACTATGCAATTGTCTAAAAATTACACAAATAGTAGATTTGAAAATTTATTATAATTTGTATACAATAAATTAGGTTATGAATTTTATATGGATAGAAAGCTCTTTAAGTTTAGTTCTAAATTTTCAAGTGGCTTTTAATTTAGAGTTGTATAACTCAAGATACGATCAAATAGTAAGTATAGTACAAAATAGAAGACTATCAACAGCACTATTTATTTAGAATCATTTAGTATATAAAATTTGGTTGACCCAATCGATTGGGTATCGAAACCAATTGATCTTTTTAGCTGTAACAATAAAAAAATTGAGTGAAATTCAAGAACCAATGGATCCTTTATCAAAACCAATGGATCCATTTGTCTCAAACAAGCTTCAGTAGCTAGTTTCAAAAGAGAAAATCATGTGTTTTCATTCTCCAGCAGTTAGTTCCTCAATTCTTTTATAAATTAGGCATTCCAATACACCAAGAAGCTTGAAGAAGCAAGAGAGTAAGCACCAATAAGTTATATTTTTATTTTTTAAAAGAAAATCAAGTGTTTTAGAGCCAAAATTTCATATTTGTTATGTCCAAGCCATCTTTGTTGTATTAATTCATCAATATCCTTGTATTTCATTAGCCAAACACTTAGCCTTTGAGAGGTGTTCTAGTTTGCATTTCAATTGAGTGATTTTGTAATAAAGAGGTGAAGTGTCTTCTAATATTTGTGAGATTGAGAGATTGCTACTTAACTAAAAAGTTGAGAGTGTTAGGTTGCCATCTAAGCCTTAAGAAAAAGATAGAATTATAATTTCAATTCAAAAATAGTGGATTGGAGCCTTAGTGTGGATAACCAAGAGATAGGATGTAAGTGTCTTGAAAAAAATGATCGAACTTTTATAAATTTTTATATTTGATTTCTCTATCTCTATATTTTTTACATTTATTATTGTTTATATTTGATTCTAGGCTCATTAATTATTGTTGATAGCATCATATTTTCATTAAAGAGTATATTGTTTTTAATCTTACATTCAATTTTTTTGAAATCATTATTTAAAAAGATTTTAGAGAAATCCAATTTACCCTTCTCTTGGATTATAACTCACCCTAAAAGCTAATGAGCTCCTTTGGAGCAACAGACTCCTACAAAAATGTTATGATAATAAGCAAGTTGGTAAGAAAAAATATATAATTTCATTAACATACAAACTAGTATAACTTATCAAGAAAAATAAAATTGCACCCCCCATCTCAGAAAACCATGTAAACTATATTTGAAGAAACTTGTATTTGACACTCAGCCAAATAACATGCCATTGCTCACATTTTCATGAGTCTTTGCTAAATGAGGGAAACTTTCAGCGCAGCCCTGAATTTCATTAAAACTCTTAATTTTAATAAAAGTATCAGCCCACAAAAAAAAAAAAATTTTACAAGTCACAGAAAGGGCAATCAGCTACACGAAAAATTCAGCTCACCAAATCAAACCAATTAGGCCAAAACATGCACGTAAAGAAACATAGTCTAGTAGCATTAAATTTTTAGCTTTTACTGTAGCAAACTCAAAAGCTAAGATCATGTATTTCAGGAGATTGCTTTATTGCGTTGGACCTGGTTCAAGTCATCAACAAATATTTCAATAAGTGAATAAAAACCTTTTTTTATTTTTCCAATAATATAGTATAAATAGTCATGTATATAGGCATGGCAATAACATCAACAGCTATCAAACTGGATGCTGCAGCAGTAGCGCAGATGCAGAAGCTCAAAAAGCTTCATGAGGATTTAATAGATGAGATGGTTGGGTTGGCACGGCAACTTAAAAGAGGTAGCCTTGGTTTCCAGCATAAATAAATTAAATAACACCATTGAACCGTTAAGTATATGACCAAAGATAGGAACTTGAAACAAAAATATTTCATGCCCCTTTTCTTCATGACAACAACAAACGCCCATGCATGGACCAATAGAGAATTTATAAAAAGATAGGCAAAAAAGAGTTGATCGTTTCGTTGAGTAAACACTTTATTTTGTTCTGTGAGCATGCTTTAAATGTGCATTTAATCACCACTGTAGAAAAATATCCTCTTTCAAGCCCTCCACATGCTGACATGATTTAACAAAATATACTCTTTCAGGCTGTTTAAGTGAAAAAAAAAATCAATTAATCGGAGAAGCTTTCTTTTTTCAATTTCCAATTATTTTGTGGGACTTCATGATTGTCACATTGCACTTTTTTTTAATAATTTAAGTTGAAACTGAGTTCCTGGGATCACATATAACCTATGGCCAGCCTTTCTCATCTTCAAATTAGCTAAACTTTCTAATTGAAAAAAAAAAAAAAAAAAAACTTGATTTAGGTTTGACTAGCTATCTGTTTGTAGTATTGAGGTTGAGTATGGGCGGTCATAGCTTTTGTATATGTTGTTGATTATCAGTTAACGATTGATTATGTTAAAAAAAAAAAAAAAAACAGAATTCCCTCATCCTTAGAGCATAAAACCCAATTACAAAAACAACTAAAAGTAAAAAGCAATAAAATAAATAAAAAATCAGCACAACTGACACGAGGATAATAATCTTTTAAATCCAAAGCTTTGTTATAATATTGTTCTTGAATGGAAAGACGTTGAAATTTACCTAAGATGAATAATGAAGATTTGGCTACAACAGAAGAAACTTTTGATGCATTAATGAAAACGATGCTGAAGTTTCAAAGCAGAGATGAATATGTATAAGACTTCAAAGTGCTTGATCAATCTTATGAAAAAAATAGTAAAAAAATAATAAAAATAAAAAGAACCCTAGCAATTTTAAAATTCCTTTAATAAAATGAAGAAGAACTCTTAATAGTTTTAAAATTTATTTTCTTTTATTTAATAAATAATTTTTTATATTAATTAATTAAAATTGGATTAACAAAATAACAGGTAATCAATTATTTTTATAATTAAAAAAATCAATAATTTATATTAATTTTTTTTATATCTAACAGTTATTATTTAATAACCATATAATAATGTAAAAACATTTAAACTTATTATAAAAGTCCCCATGGAAACAATTCCTTTGGATATGCTCTTTACAATTTGAGAGAAAGATTATCCCAAAGGAAAAAGTTTACTTATAAATGAAGATTGACCCCATAACTTTTATTTATGTTTGATTCGTTAAATTTTGAAAAAAATATATAATTTAAGAAAAAAGTGATATTAAAAAAAATGTATGATTTTTGAATTTTTTTAAATTTAAAAAATATAAAATTTTTGTGTTTAATTCATGTAAATGTAAGATTACTTAATAAAATTTTTTATTATATTATCTTTGAAAACACATGAATAACACATAACATTCATAATATTAATATATGAATAACATGTTATTATCCTTATGCAGAGAAAAGACATGAATTGACCTTCGCGTGCCTGGTAACAAATTTTATATATAATAATATTAAATAAATAAATTTTAGATTATATATGTAATAATATTACATTAAGATATTTTACATTTTATTTTTATATTTTCAACAAAGATTATATTTTTTATTTTAGAAAATCATTTTTATTGAATTTTAAAAAATATATTTTTTATTTTTTCAATAAAAATTACATTTTCTATCTTAGAAACATTATCCTTATTAAATTCCAAAAAATATATTTTTCCTTGTTTTTAACAAAAATTACGTTTTTATCTTTAAAACGTCATCTATTCAACAAATATTGTATTTTCTATCTTAAAAATGTCATCCTTATTAAATTATAAAAAATATTTTTTCATATTTTCAACAAAAATTACATTTTCAATTTTTGAAACGTTATCAACTCCAAATGATCAATTACTATAATTTATTGATATAAAAAAAATTTATATTTATCGAACACTACCTTTTTTAATATAAAAACGTGGTTAAAAATATCTTAAATATTATATTATAAATATTATATTTATTATTATATTTTCATACTAAAAAATGTCATTGATATTGAAAATATCAAACTTATTTTTTTTTAAATGATCAATTATGTTTTATATGTAAAAAATGTAATACTTATAAAAAAAAAAATTACGATTTATCAACGATTACATTTCTATAACAAAAAACATAATTATTGATATAGAGAAAATTATATATTTATCAAATACTACATTTTTTACATAAAAAATGAAGTTAAAAATATCATAAATATTTTTTTATAAATATTATATCTATTACTATGTTTTCATAGTAAAAAAAGTTCTTGATATTGAAATATTTAATTTATTTTATTATTATTTTAATTGATCAACTAATTATATATGTAAACAACATAGTGCTTTTGAAAATAAAAAAATTCAAAATCTTAAACTTGCAATAATTTACTACGTTTTTTTTAACTTTTTTTTATTATATTTAATCTTTTACATGTCCAATCCTTGTCAGGATTCCGATTGTGTGATTAGGATGTAGCTTTGCCCAATTATATGGTTATGAATACTGTTTTCTATGTCAGGATGAGTCTCAATTTATCATGCAATTACGTAAATTCAGCAAAATTACACAGCACAAAATGATGAAGACACCCTTTATTGCTTTTTTTATATCGTTTAAAAGAGTCTGCAACAAATATTCCATGCATTTAAGCTCACCTTCTGCAAAGAACTCTGCTTCCTTCTTCCGAAAATGCATTCCTGATAGCTCTCGTTACTTTACTCTAAATTTCATGATCTTTTGGATTTAGCTACATGCAGGTAGGCATAAACACTGAAATTTAGTAGCATGTCAACAACAATTTCGAACATCTGTCGGCTCAGATTTCACCATCCCATAATTCTTCAATGGTGCTGTATGCACCAAAAGTCTGGTGTACATAAACACTGCCTCTAATTAGCTTCTCCTGCAATGAAAATCCTAATATTCAATACTTAGCAGAACCGAAGACCTTTCCTTGGTTGAAAACAATTCAATTACACAATCCACAACAAAAAAAAAAGATGGAATCCTGACTAAACGGTATGTCTTGATCTAAAGATTGTTCAGATACTATTATACCATAGGCTTCAAGATAAAAGCTGCATAATTTTTTTATTCCCTTATACATATGCACACACACACACACACACACACAACATATGCCATCATGTCAAGTCTCAGAAAATTGAAGTTACAGGAAGCACCAAAATAAACAAGTAAGCTAGTGAGCAGTAAACATGCACATGTGAGAGAGACAGAGAAAGAGAAGGAAGCGACGATAAAAAAAAAGTGAAATTGACACTTGCCTGCTCAATTTCAGAAAACTTGGCAAACAAATCTCCGGGGATAGACCAGTTAAAAATATCAAGATTTTCCTTCAGTCTGGCCTCATTTGTGCTCTTAGGCAGTACACTATGGCCCATTTGCAGTCCCCAACGGAGAGCCACTTGCGCAGGAGATTTCCCCAGTTGCTCTGAAACCATTTTAAGAACGGGATTCTCCTGAACCTTTTTTCTGACATTATCTCTACGTTGGGAACCCAACGGTGAATATCCCTGAGATCAAAAGAAATTAACAGCTACTACCAATACAAAATTATACAATCAAGATGGAGTAAGGGAAGATGAGAAACGAACAAAAATTATCAGCCAGACCAGCTGGTACAAAATGGAAAATGGAATTCATCAAGTGATGGCCTGTTTGTTTCAATGAAACAGAGCACAAGAAAATTTTGTAGCTTCAAATCTTCAAACTCACCGACAAGTGAATTCCCTTGGATTGACAATATTCATGCAGCTTTGGCTGCTGCCATACAGGGTGAAGTTCCACTTGATTGACAGCGGGAATTACGCGTGCTACTTCCAACAGATCTCCAAGCTTCTTAGAAGAGAAGTTACTCACACCAATAGCCCGAGCCTTGCCAGAATCATAAAGTGCCTCCATTGCTCTCCACGTACTGGATATGTTTGGTTGTGTGAGGTTTTCAGGCGTAACACCAATTGAACCCTTTTTCACACTGGCTGGCCAGTGTATCTTCACAATTCATCACAATTAGCAACAAATATAGCTCTTTCATAGAAATTATCATGATGAACCATGTCAAAATATATAAATTCAGCTACTTGACACTTGACTCCAAAGAACATCAAATTAAACAAACCAAAAAGCAACTTCTGGAACATAACTCATTTCTCGAATGAAGTATACAGAAAATAAGAGTTTTGTGCTATACATACTAGATAGAGATCCACATAGTCAAGCTGCAAATCTTGCAAAGTTCTGTTCAATGCCTCTGGTACATCTTCAGGCAAGTGATGGGTGCACCTGATCATCATTTTATTAGGCTTTGATGATAAAACGAATCCAGGGAAAGGAAAGAAACAAAATTAACTTGTTCAACTATTTCAAAATATGAACTTTCAAGTAGAATTTCATTAACTTTTCACAGCCTAAAACCAAGTTTAAAATAATAAAAAAAAAAGAACAAAAATTATGGGGGCAAAAGAAAAGAGAAAAGGAACAAACCCGAGCTTGGAGGTGATCCATAAGTCCTCACGCCTCACTACACCATCATCAAACAACTCCTTCAATGCAAAGCCTATCTGCATATACCAGAAAATAATTAATTATATGAAAAAAATGTAAATTAACTTTGGGTAAATTTATTATATCATGACTGAGAAACTAAAGAGAAATTGCAAATTTATCACCTCCTTCTCATTGCCATACATAAAAGCGCAATCAATATGCCTATACCCAACCTGAATCCAACAAAGATAATGCAATTCAACTGAAAATCACAAACAAAAAACCCAAAAAAAAAAAGGAAAAGAAAAAGAAAAACAAGAAGATACCTTGACGGCAGTAGTGACTGTGTTTCCAGTAACAGCGTAAGTGCCCAACCCAACCGAAGGGATCTTAGCTCCTGTGTTTAGTTCAAAGAACCTGATTTCATCAGCCATTTTTTTGCAACTATTGCATACTGCGTAGAGAAGAGAGCAGACAAAAACAACACTTAACAAACGATTCGGTCTTCAACAGTTTCGTTTTCACAGTTTGACGTCTTATTACTGTTTTTTCAACGTTTCGTGGTTGAGAATGCTTGAACCGAAAGCTCCTGATGATCACTTGTTCAGAGACTATTAGTTTGTTAAAAAATCTGACCTGACTGTCCCCATTTCCCATTATTAGTGGTTTAGAAATTAATTTTAACACTTTAACCTTAACTCAGAAATGCGAAAAGGTAATGAAAGGTTTCCTGTTTTATAACGTTGAAATCAGAGGAAATGAAATTAATTTTAACAACATAGAGGAATTATCTATTGTGATAAATTAGAGGTGGGGGAGGATTTCTCCACATTTCGGAGACATAAATACGGTTTAGCTTCGATCTCGTTTTTTTGTAAACGATTTGTTTCGTTCCGATTTGATTTCAATTAAAAAAAATTAGCAAGAATATATCAAAATTTGTTGGGCACGAATTATTTTATAATTTTTATTAATCATTATTTTTTATTATAAAATTTATTTAATAAAAAAATATAAAAAATAAAAAAAGCTTATTGAGAGTATTAGATCAATATTTGAATTAACCTTTTATTATCATAAAATATATCTAATAAAAAAATCTAAAACGAAAGATAATGTAAAAAGTAAAAAAGAACAAAAACAAAAATTAAAAAAAATTAGTTCATAGGAGGCATCACATGTCTATTAAGTTTAAAATATTAATTTATTAAATTTAAATATCAAATAATAATTTTATTAATATTATATATAAATATAGAATTTAATTAATAATAAAATATATATTTTTATATATACTTTTAAATGAGTTAAGACAATATATTCTAAACATGTTTTCACCCCAATATCATATTTTATGAAAAACTCAACTTATGTCAATTTGGTTCCTATTTAAAAAGCCATCTTGAAACTCTTAAATATAAAATATTTTGATATTTTTATCAATTAGCATATTTTGTTACAAATTTTATTTAATTAAAAATAAAAACTACAAATTTTATTTAATTAAAAATAAAAACGGCAAACAAGAAAAAAAAAAAAACAAATGAGATGCTATATAGACATCTCTATTGGCCTAATTTTTTTAATAAATTAATTTAATAAAAAAATATATAAAAAAAGAGTTCATTAAAGTATTATGTAGACATCCTAATTTTTAAATTAAAATATTAAATAATAATTTGATTAATTAAAAAAATAAAAAATACGATACCACATGTCAGGTTGAGTTTCAATTAAAAAATAAAAACCACATGTACGCATTTATTTGTTTATTTTTAAAAAAATGATTTTATTTAAAAAAATAAATAAAAGTAAATGAAAATAAAAATAGAAGAAAGTTGAGTTCATTACCAATGATAAAAGTTTTAAAAAATTTTATTTCATGAATTTAAAAAAAAATAAAAATTAAAAAAGACCAAAAAATAAAAAAGGCAATCCCAACGTGATACTGACACCTCCACTTTCTTTTTTTAAATCATCAAATGGATTATATATGAAAGAAATTTATAAAATATTAAAAATGAAAAAAAAAAAAGCAAAAGAATAAGTTAAACGATTTGATACATTGTATATTTTCGATATCAAATGGGTCTAAAAAATATTAAAATTTAAAAAAAATTCATAAAATATATATAAAAAATAATAAAAATATATGACATATCATTGGTATCAAGTAGATTGCATTTAAAATAAATTAAATATTTTTTAACGAGAAAGAAAAAATAATAAAAAAAGATATAAATACATCTCACACACACAAAATAAAATATTTGAAAAAGTATATATTTTTATAATTTTAAAAATGTTTTTAAATATTAGAAAGAGAAAAAAAAATAAAAACCAAAAAAGTAAAAAAAAAAAAAAACGAGCAACTTGAGTGCAACACGTGACTAGCTGTTGGTAATCCGTACAAAAGTAATATTTAAAATTTAGAAGATTGGATTTCGAGAATGGGTTTTGTAATAATTATTATTACATTGGAAGATATAGTTCACCATATCTGTATCCAAGATACTAGTATGCTTAAATGGTACACACTGCTCCTTCCCTTATTTTAAAATTTAGCAGCAGCATGAATCTCTTTTACCAGAGCTAAGGTAATTTCTTCCGAAACAAACGCGTACGTAAAGGACAAATTGTTTAGGCTCTCAAAGCTTTAGGCGTACGTTCAGATCTCACCATCCCATAGTTCTTCCATGGTCCAATATGCCCCAAATGTTTCATGCACAAGTCCACCGCCCTGATCAGCCTCTCCTGGAAGACAAAAACAGGTAATAAATAATCTGAATGTTAGGCCCAACAAACTACGCCCACGACGCCCATAAGAGTAAGATAATCCAGACTGCCACTTGACCAAATCCACATCACACCACTAACACATCTAGGAGGATGGAGGTAAAGATATGAAAGATACCAGTGAAGGCTTGAAGGGAGATCCGAGATCCTCATTCGGCCTAGTCCATCTCCACTTTCTCCTCTTTGTTATTAACTGCTTCTCTTATCAGGCACATATTGACTTAAGCGTCGAATTCCGGAGTCCTAACGCCGATGCTTCCTGACCTTTTTCTTCTCCTTGACAGGTCAAACAGGTCCACCAATTTAGCCTCCGACAAACGTGGTTCTCACTAGACTAATAATTACATCAACACTGAACTAGACCTAAAGCTCACGTATTTTGCTTATACACTATAGATCTACAATAAACCGGCCATGAAAAATGGATAAGTAACTTACCTGCTCAATCTCAGAAAACTTGACAAACAAGTCCACAGGTATAGACCAATCAAAAACATCAAAGTTTTCTCTGATCGTCTCTTCATTTGTACTCTTAAGCAATATACAGTGACCCATTTGCAACCCCCAACGGAGAGCTACCTCAGCAGGGGACTTGCTCAATTTCTCCGCAACCATATTCAAAACTGTGTTCTTAAGGACCTGTGTCTTGACAGTTCCTGTGCCTGGGGAACCCAATGGTGAATACCCCTGAAACCACAACAAGTAATTCTCTATATATTACATAAGAAACAATGAGTGTTTGAAGACAATAAGAAATAACACATACTACAACATAATAGCCTATCCTGAACCTCCTTAAAGCGTGTCATCTAAATGAATCCTAAATTTCTTTAAATAGGTTAGCTTATCCAGTAGAAGCAGGCATCATAAATATAAATGTGAATTCCAACCTCATGCTTTTTTACTTTCATACTATATATATGTATACTCACAGTTATATGAATTCCCTTGGATTCACAGTATGCATGTAGCTTGGCCTGCTGCCAGACAGGATGGCATTCCACCTGCAGTACAGCAGGAGTAACGCGAGCTACCTCCAACAGATCTCCAAGTTTCTTTGTAGAGAAATTGCTTACTCCAATAGCTCAAGCCTTGTGTCATGAGCCAACCTTGTATAGGGTTATGACCAGGGTTTAGGTTGTCATGAGCCACCCATGTATAGGGCCATGACCGGGTAGATCTCTTGTGCTAGGAAAAGTGTCCCCATTTCAAACATTGTAATGGTTAATGGTAGTATAGCTCTAAAATCTCTAAGGCTCTTTAAGGGGGTGAATGGGCAGCGTCCTATTGGGCTGTCTCACTGGTCGCGATACGGACCTAGGCTATCCGCCAAGCGCTGCCCCCTGGCCCTGGCGATGGTGGGAAGTCCCGATGTAATATCCTCGATTTTAATAAAATCCACCTCCGATTTGAATGTCCTGATTGTTGCCTTGATGTGTTTTTCTTTTTGTCAATGTGAATGTGCCTTCTTGTGTGTGCTTGAGATTAATCTCGATATGAATGTGTCTTATTGCATATGCTAGGGACTAACTGTGGCTTATGGTTATTTGTTCAGATATCGAACTATTGAGGGCTGACTTGGGTGGGAGCGTCCATTCAAGTGCCGCACGGGCTATTGCTTGTTGAGAGAAAGCCTAGTTTGTGATACGTGGTATCAGAGCACGGTTGAGAAGTGTTAGAAAATGGAGGAGATGGCCACAAGTGGTGGACCCAATTATCAATAGAGACTTGAGGAACTTGAGGCCGTGGTGGTCGCAGTGAAAACTTACATGATGACTAAAGATCGATTGAGGGAGATCGAGACAACCCAACGAGAGTTGTTCGATACTCTCCACAACGTGAGCGAAGAGGCTAGAGATGCCTTGAATGTTCTCTAAAAGGAGTTTGAGGAGCTCAGAGCACAAGTGAGCATCATACAAATGACTGTGGCCAGATTGAGTTCGAGCTTGACGGAAAGGGGAAAAAGGGCCAAGGTGCCAGAGCCTCGATGCTATGAGAGGGCAAGAGATGCTAAGGAGCTTGAAAACTTCATGTTTGACATGGAGCAGTACTTTCGAGCTGTACACACATATTCAGAGGAAGACAATGTAGCAATGGCGTTGATGTACCTCACAGGGGATGCCAAGCTATGGTGGCGCTCCAAGTTTGTCAATGACGAGTGTCCGATCAAGACTTGAACGGACCTGAAACAAGAACTGAAAAACCAATTTTTTCTTGAAAATGTGGAGTATATGGCCCGAAGGAAACTTCGAGAATTGGTGCAAACAGGAACAATGCGAGAGTTTGTAAGGAGTTTTTCTACCCTATGTTGGATATTCGAGACATGTCCGAAAAGGACAAGATGTTTTATTTCCTTGAGGGCCTCAAGCCTTGGGCCAAGACAGAACTACAAAGATAAAAAGTGCAAGACGTGACCATGGCTATGGCTGCAACTGAACGTCTCAACGATTATAATGATGGCTCCTTAAAATGAAAAAAATCTTCCATCAGCTGGCAGTAGCTTCAACTTTAGGAGTGGGAAAAAGATGACTAGGTTGGACCGGCCCTTCAGTGGGGGATCAGGCATGAGGTCTTTTAATCGAGATAGCACTCAACCCAAGACAAACAACGTAATGACTTTTAAGCCTAGGCAACCACTAGCTTGTTTCCTATGCAAGAGGTCGCATCGGGTGGCCGAATGCCTACACAGAAGAGCCCTTAATGCCTTAAGAGTCTCGTCTCAAGAGTCCGTAAAAGCGTCAGAGAGCATTGAAGAAGTTGAAGAAGAGCCAGCTAGGATGGGTTTAATAAGGTTCCTCAATGCCTTTCACACTCAACTGAACACAATAAAGAAAGAGCAGGGTAGAGGCCTGATGTATGTGAACTTAATGATCAATGAGAAGACCACCAGGGCCATGGTAGACACGGGTGCAATCGATACTTTCATCACACCTGAAGAAGCAAAAAGGTGTGGTCTCCGGGTTAGCAAGGATTGTTGGCGAATGAAGACGATCAATTCGTCAGCTTTTACAATCAGTGGAAGCTCCAAGAGTGTGACGACCAAATTGGGGCCATGAAAAGGGAAGATAGACTTTACAGTTTCTCCCATGGATGACTTTGATGTCATCTTCAGATTGGACTTCATGATGTTGGCTCAGGTGATCCTTATCCCTGCTGCTAGCTACTTGTTGTTCTTAAGAGAACACCTATGTGTGGTGCCGACCACTATCTTACCAAAGAATGGGAAGAAAATGATCTCAGCTTTACAGTTCAAGAAATGGGTAAAGAGAGGGGAACTCTTCTTTGTGGTCATGCCGATTTATAAAAAATGGTTGAGAGTGGAATCGATACCTGATGGCGTGAAAAAAATGTTGGAAGAATTCGAAGAGGTGATGCCAGGGATGTTGCCTAAGGTTCTACCTCTTCGACGAGTCGTGGACCATGAAATTGAGCTCCTCCCAGAAGTTAAACCCTCTGTTAAAGCCCTTTACCGCATGACCCCGCCAAAGTTGGTCGAACTAAGGAAATAATTAGATGAGCTTCTACAGGCTGGGTTCATTATACCATCAAAGGCTTTTTTCGAAGCGTCAGTGCTATTTCAGAAGAAGCATGATGAAAGTTTACGATTATGTGTTGACTACAGAGCCTTGAACAAAGTCACCGTGAGAAACAAATATCCCATCCCTCTTATAGCAGATTTGTTTGATCAACTAAGTCGGGCTAAGTACTTTTCCAAATTAGACTTGAGATTTGGCTACCATCAAGTTAGAATCGCTGAGGGAGATGAGCCAAAGACCACTTGTGTAATACGGTATGATGCATTTGAATTTCTTGTTATGCCCTTTGGACTGACCAATGCTCCTGCCACATTTTGTACATTGATGAATCATGTGTTTCATGACTATCTAGATAAATTTGTAGTCATCTATTTAGACGACATAATGGTATATAACTCCACTCTGAAAGAACATAAAAAATACTGGTGCCAGGTGTTTTGAAGATTATAAGACTACCAGTTATATGTGAAAAGGAAGAAATGTGTATTTGCTCAGACCCAAATCCACTTTTTCGGTCACATTGTCGAATGTGACCATATTCGAATGGACATAAAAAATGTTAGGGTCATCAAGGAGTGGACAACATCGAAGAATGTTAGTGAACTTCGCTTGTTTTTGAGACTAGCCAACTATTATAGAAGGTTTGTAGAATGGTACTCTCGTAAGACCACAGCCTTCATGGAGCTATTGAAAAAGAAGCATAAATGGTGTTGGACAAGTGAGTGCTAAGAGACCTTTGAGAGATTGAAGGATGCTATTATGAAAGATCCTATCTTAGCTCTCCCTGATATTGAAAAGCCTTTCAAAGTTCAGACGGATACATCTGATTTTGCTATTGGGGGAGTGCTTTTACAACAATATCACCCAATAGCATTTGAAAGTAGGAAGCTAAGCGAAGCTGAGAGGAAACATGCGACCTAGAAAAAAGAGCTCTTGGCGATAGTTCACTGCTTGAGGGCTTGACGATATTATTTGTTGGGTTCACACTTTGTCGTGAAGACAGATAATGCGACCATTAGCCATTTTCTCACCCAACCAAGGCTTACAGCGAAACAAGCTAGATGGCAAGAATTTTTAACAAAGTTTGACTTTTGTTTTGAGTACATCATTGGAAAGACCAATCAAGTGGCCAATGCATTGAGTAGACGAACAGAGTTAACAGCCCTTAGAAGAATTACCCCAATGGCGGCTAGTATAGTCACGTCAGATATTCACAAGTTAATTGAAGATCATTTAGGGAAAGACCCGTAGGCCAGTGCCATCCTGAAGCTAGTTGAAGAAGGGAAGTCCAAGTACTTCTGACAAGAAACTGGGGTCTTGTGGACCAAGGGGCCCCGATTGTTTATGCCAAGAGTAGGAGGTCTAAGATAGATGCTGATGAGGGAATGTCATGACACACCATGGGTTGGACATCCGGGTTGGCAACGCACTTTGGCTCTATTAAAACAAGGATATTATTGGCCTTACATGCGACAAGACATGATGGATTATACAAAGACTTGCCTCATTTGCCAACAAGACAAAGTTGGAAAGAAAAAACTTACAGGCATGCTTGAACCACTACTGGTGCCCGTTAGAACGTGGCAAAGCATCTCTCTCGATTTCATTTCGAGCCTACCCAAGGTTGGTGATCTTGGAGCTATTTTGGTGGTGATTGACCGTTTCTCTAAGTACGCCACATTTATTCCCACTCACAAGTATTGTACTGCGAAAGACACAGCTCGACTATTGTTTAAACATGTGGTCAAATACTGGGACCTCTCTCAAAACATTGTAAGTGATAGAGATCCGAGATTCACGGGATCCTTTTGGAGAGAACTTTTTAAGATATTGGGGTCCCAACTTAACATTTCCTCAAGCTACCACCCTCAAACCGACGGTCAAACGGAATGATTCAATGGATTACTAGAGGAATACTTAAGGTACTTTGTTCAAGCCAATCAGAAGAACTGGCCTTCGTTATTGGACGTTGCTCAGCTTTGCTTTAATTCCAACAAAAGCTCTTCCACTAATACGAGCCCGTTTGAGGTGATCACTGGATAATTACCAAGGCTACCTTATACTTCCTTGGAGCAATATGAAGGAAAAAATTCAAGAGCCTTCAACCTCGGTAAGGAGTGAAAACAAAACACAGAGATTGCACAAGCTTACTTGGAGAAAGCATCAAAGCGAATGAAGAAATGGGCAGATAAAGATCGCAGGACACAACAATTCCAAGTTGGTGATTTGGTTCTTGTTCGACTAGTCCCTGAACAAACCAGGTTCTTGAGAAAGAGAGATTGTATACTAGTGCGCAAATATGAGGGTCTAGTGAAGATCATTTCCAAGGTGGTGAATGCTTCTTACAAAATCGACCTACCAAAATGGATGAAGGTGCACCCAGTATTTTATGTGAGCAACTTGAAACCTTTCCATGCAGATCCTATAGATGCTAGCCAAAGGGAGCCAACCAAAGTTGCCATTACCATAAAGCCACCCTTAGAGCTTCGAGTCGAAGAGATTTTAGCCGACAGGGAAACCAAGGTATCTCGAAGACTAGTTTGTGAATACTTAGTGAAGTGGGAGGGATTAGGACTAGAAGAAACCAGCTAGGAAAGGGAACACGACCTTCGGAGATTCAAGAGAAAGATTGAAGAATTTCAAGCCAGCAAGTTGACGAGGACGTCGATAGAATAGGTAAGGGAGGATGTCATGAGCCAACCTTGTATAGGGCCATGACCGGGGCTTAGGTTGTCATGAGCCACCCATGTATAGGGCCATGACCGGGTAGATCTCTTGTGCTAGAAAAAATGTCTCCATTTCAAACATTGTAATGGTTAGTGGTAGCATAGCTCTAAAATCTCTAAGGCTATTTGGGGGGGGTGAACGGGCAGCGTCCTGTTGAGCTGTCTCACCTGTCGCGATACGAACTTAGGCCATCCGCCAAAGGCTACCCCCTGGCCCTGGCAATGGTGAGAAATCCCGATGTAATATCTTTGATTTTAATAAAATTCACCTCCGATTTGAATGTCCCGATTGTTACTTTAATGTGTTTTTTTTTTTTATCGATGTGAATGTACTTGAGATTGATCTCGATATGAATGTGTCTTATTGCGTATGCTAGGGACTAACCGTAGCTTATAGTTATTTGTTCAGATATCGAATTACTGAGGGCTGACTTGAGTGAGAACGTCCATTCAAGTGCCGCACAGGCTATTGCTTATTGAGAGAAAACCTAGTCCATGACACCTTGCCTGAGTCATATACTGCCTCCGTTGCTCTCCATGTGCTGGGTATGTCAGGTTGGGTTAGGTTCTCAGGATTAAGTCCAACTGTTCCCTTTTTCATGCTGGCAGGCCAATGAATCTTCAAACATTAAACAATCAAATTATCATTCATTAAGAAATGATGAACAAAATTTGCTTCTGATAGTGAGGCCAAAATAGAAGAAACATGGTTGTGTTAATATTTCTACATACTAGATAGAGATCTAGATAGTTCAGCTGCAAGTCTTGCAAGGTACTATCTAATGCCTCTGGTACATCTTCCGGTGCATGATTATTGCACCTGCAGAAAGTTGTAATTCATCCGTCGGTCCACATGACAAGCCTTAAATACGTGGTATAACTTACGGCATCTAAAAGATTTTTAACTTTACACTCAAAAATTCAACTTTGAAATGGCAATTTCATATATGATATATGTAAAACACTTGAAATGATTTTGAAATTGAGAAAAACCAGAGTTTGGATGTGATCCAAAGATTTTTAAGCTTCACAATACCATCTTCAAACAGCTTCTTCAGAACAGAACCAATCTACGTAAACCAAATTATGGGACATGAGTAAATTTTATTTCCTATTATTATCATTCATCAAAATCAAGGCACCTCAAATATAAATTCAACTAAAAAAATAGTAAAGGAAGTACTACTTTAATGGAAAATTGGCTTAAAAAAATGAAATTCATCCAGGAAAAATAGTTGAGGCAAAAGTCATTACCTCTTTTTCATTCCCATAGACTTGAGCACAATCAATATACCGATATCCAAGCTGCATTAACCCAGAATGATAAGCAGCCATTCCTTTATTTCCCCAACTTTTCATAATAACTTTTTATTTTATTTAATTAGGATCTGCTAGCTACTTGGATTTTTTGAATAGAGGAGTGAAGTAAACATCCCAGATTTTCGGTTCCCAGAAAATTATCCAGAGAGACCCAAATATGAGAATTGAGAAATACCTTGATAGCAGCGGCAATAGCATTGCTAACTACTCCAGCAGCAGCCTGCCATGTTCCCAGTCCAACAGAGGGGATCTTAGCTCCGGTATTCAGTTCGAAGTATGGAATTGCCTGACCCATTTCTTTTTTTTTTTTTTTAATGGAGACAACCGATGAATAGCTTATAGAGACAGCAGCAAAAGTGGCTCGTAGAAGCGTTAAAACATGTTTTTAACCAAGAAACAAAAAAGAGATTGGTAAAACGTAAATTTGGTAATGCTCCTTTCGTACACGTGTGAGTACTCAGCAGTTTGATTGCTCATTTGTGCCGACAAAGAAAATCTTACTTCTGATGGATATCGTTTTCGTGGTTAATTTATGTCAGGGAAACAATTCCCTGGGATATGCTCTTTACAATTTGAAAGAAAGATTATCCAGAGGAATTGTTCAGAGACAACATTCCATACCGAAAGCTCCTGATGACCACTTACTCAGAGACTATTGGTTTGTCAGAAATTCAGAGCGACCAGTCCCCAGTTCCCACTTATTAGTGCCTTAGAAATTAATTTTAACACTATAACCTTAACTTGAAATGTGAAAAGGTAATGAAAGGTTTCCTGTTTTATAGTTTTGAAATCAGAGGAAATGAAATTAATTTTAACAACATAGAGGAATTATCTATTGTGATAAAATTAGAGGGGGGAACTTCTCCACATTTCCAAGACATAAATGAATTGCAAATAATTTGAAGGAAATTTTGAACAGCTATGCATTATGGGTAGAGACGTAAACTCCGAAAATAGTAGTACATGATTAACCACTTCCAAAAATATGTCTGCTTCAGATTTCACCATCCCAGAGTTCTTCAATAGTCCTGTATACGCCATAGGTATTGTGCACATATCCTTCCCCTCTTGCTAGCTTCTCCTGCATTTAGAACAACATATTTAATTTACCCGGTAAGAAGATAAAAGGAAACACCTAAAACAGGTTGCCTTGATCAAAAGATCGTTTTCAGAACAAAATGACAGTGTTACTTGCCTGTTCAATTAGAGAAAACTTGGGAAGAAACTCTTCAGGTATAGACCAATTAAAAACATCAAGGTTTTCCTTCAGCCTTGCTTCACTTATGCTCTTAGGGAGTACGCTATGACCCATTTGCAGTCCCCAACGAAGAGCCACTTGCGCGGGGGATTTCCCTACTTCATTTGCCACCATTTTAACAACCGGATTGTCTAGGACCTTCTTCCTGACATTTTCTCCCGCTTGAGAACCCAAAGGTGAATATCCCTGAGATCAAAGAAATTAATACCTATGGCTAATATAATCAAGATGGAATGCTGTGTAAAATGTGTGGATTCAAAAGATGATAAAAAACTAATTCAAATATAAATGAGATGAATCCTGGGCGGCTTGTTTCCCTCTGCGCAAACCAATTAAACACACCAATGAGAAGAATATGCTGCTTTTATGGCTAAATCAACAAACTTACCGTCAAGTGAATCCCCTTGGATTGACAATATCCATGCAGCTTTGGCTGCTGCCATACAGGGTGAAGTTCCACTTGATTGACAGCAGGAATTATACGTGCCACTTCCAATAGATCACCAAGCTTCTTAGAAGAGAAGTTACTCACTCCAATAGCCCGAGCCCTACCAGAATCATAGAGTGCCTCCATTGCTCTCCAGGTACGAGGTATGTCAGGTTTGGTAAGGTTTTCGCCCTTAACAACAACTGAACCCTTTTTTGCACTGACTGGCCAATGTATCTTCAAAATTCATCACAATTAGCAACAATATGACCCTTTTTAAGTACAAAAAGTATTGTGACTTTACCTATTTTACTTTAAAGCAAATGTCTTATGTTTTTTCAATTCAGTAAACACATACCAGATAGAGATCCACATAGTCAAGTTGCAAATCTTGCAGAGTTTTATTCAATGCCTTTGGTACATCTTCAGGCAAGTGATCAGTACACCTGAAAGTGCAATGTGATATAGATCAGATAGTAAAACTGAGCTGAAAACCAAACTTAAATATGGGAGAAGAAAAAGATACAAACAAACAAACCAGAGTTTGGAGGTGATCCATAAATCCTCACGCCTCACTAAACCTTCATTAAGCAATTTTTTTAGAGCAGAACCAATCTGAATTAACCAGAAAACATGTTTATTAGACAAAAAATTGCGTGTATTAATCTATCAGAAAAGAGATGGCATAACCCAATTCACTAGTCAGGGTTCTCCATATATTTTATGAATGTTCACTTATTACCATAATTATAATATAAAAAAACAAATGCAACAGAAAGCAAAGACGAAGTTAACTTAGAAAATAATCATGGATTCTGTAAAAACGATCACCTCCTTTTCATTGCTGTACATTGAAGCGCAATCAATATGTCGATATCCAACCTAGATCAAGAAAGATAACAGTAATCCCAGATGTAATTCAATTGAAAATCATAAAAAAAAAAAACCACACCTAGAGAGAGGGAAAAAAAAGAAGTTACCTTGATGGCATTAGTGACAGTGTTTTGGAGAACACCATGTTTGGCACCGTAAGTGCCTAATCCGACAGATGGGATCTTAGCTCCTGTGTTCAGTTCAAAGAATCTGATTTTATCTGCCATTCTCTTCCAAATGTTGTTAAGAACAGAGATGAAACAAACACAGAACTTCAAATGATTCTGATTTTCAACTACAAAACCCTTTTAATAGTTTTTTTACTTATTCTAGGTTGATGCCTGGAAGATTTGACATTTGTCAGGAGAGCATTGGTTTTTTTAGTTGTTTGTTAAGATTTTTAGATTTAAAGTGGAAACTATCCCCAAGTGGCAATTACAAAGTGCCAGGGACGTTTTTTCTTTCTTGGTTTGTTTCAAATCTGTACATGGTTTGTACTTTTTATGTTTAAAAATGGAAATTTTGATGAAAATATTTAAGATCGGAGTCCCAATAGTGGCTTTTTTCTTCTTTGTTGGGCTTGCAGGACAACAAAGAAGAGACTAAATCTATTAGTCTATGATATCAAAATACAAAATTGGAGGGCGAAAATCTAACGCATGGTGTGAATTTAGGAATTACCACATTACTAGAAACTTCAAATAAGTGATGAAGAGGAGAGAGTTTTTAATTTAGTTTTAATTTTTCCTTTTTGTATAAAAAAATTTATACAATTTTCAAAGGTCCTCTATATATAAATTGATATAAAGATATTTTTTTTTGTTATCAAACTCTCTCATTTTTAAAGTTTGAATGATTAAATGAGGGACTTCTCTCATTTAAGAATTTCTTTTTGAAAGACTCTTATTTAAGAAATTTAAATTCTAATTGTCAAACTATTTTTCTTAAAGATTAATGATTCAATAATGATTAAATAGTATTAGTAACGTTTAGTAAAGTCATTGGTTTATATTAATATTAAAATATCCAATTGAATTAGTATCACAATTAACTTTTAATAAAGTTAAACAATCACCAATTTAGTTGGAAATTATAAAAAATCTAAATATAATTATAATTAAAAATGTAATTAAATTAAATCAAGTTGATACAATACAATTCGAGTTTAAACTCAATTTAAAATTCGATACTTAAAATTTGACTCGAGCTCATTTAAGATTTAATTTTTAAACTCAATCTAAAATAAATATAAAATTACTTAAACTCGTTCGAGTATATTTATTTATTAAATTAAAAACAAGGTCGATTTTGAAAGTTGACTTTAAATTTGATTATTTGAATTTAAATTTGAGTTTAATCTTGATATATATAAAGATAAAATAATAATTTTTTAATTAAAAAATAAAAAATATATTAAAATATAAAAATTTAATTAAATTCACAAGATATTCAAATATAATTATTTGAGTTTAAGTTTAACTTAACAATAATTAAGTCAAATTTAAATTTTATTTAAATTAAATTAAAATAATTTACGAGTATTAATATATTTATAATATAATAATAATAAATATAAAATTAATGATATAAATATGTCATTTTACTTTAAAAACCTCATTTAAAAAAAATTACTCATTTCTTAAACATTTTTTAAAAGTAATTTCCTTTCATATTTGAAAACAAATTTTTTCAAACACTCGTACAATAGGTTGTCAAATTCTAGTAAGAATGAACTACTTGTTCAAACTTCAAAAAAACAGGATAATTCATAATATATTATTTTAAAAAAGGGAGAAAATGACTGTTTTTAGGTCAGGACAAAGATCTCCTCTCAATCCCCTTGTCTTAAAAAAAGGGAAAATGAAAGAAAAAAGTACTAAAAAAAGACGTCCACGTATTTAGTACTGTTAGTCACTTTCATTAACTTGAAGTTCAACCTACTAAACTGAAAAACTCTTCTTCTCTGTCTTTCCCTTTCTTTTCATCAAATCAAAACCATCAATATCACCAAATGCATAAATTATGATATGTTAAGCTAATCATAATTTCAGGGTATTTCTCATACCCTACGCTATTGATTTTATCAGAGGTGGTCCAAACTCCAAATCTCCTAAATCCCCACTTTTTTTATTATCATTTTTTTTCATCGAAAAAGAAGCTGATTTGGACTCTGGATTTGAGTTCCCATTAATGGAAAACGCTTTAAGATTCTAGGATTTCTTTCCTTTTTCTAAAAAGGAGGGCTCTTTGATTTTTAGGGGAGAGGGCGGAAGGGGTGCGGGCGTTCTGCTTGAAGAAAGAGGATGAAGGACTTGATAGGAAGTCCAGGAACGGTGAGTGGGTTAACCCTAAGGATAACCCAAAGTGCATTTGCTGCTGCTTCCATTGCAGTCATGGTCTCCGCCTCTAATTTCTCTACCTACACTGCTTTCTGGTACTTTTATTTTTCCTTTTTCTACTTTTGGTTCTGCTCTCAAATTTTACAGTTTTAGATTTAATGGGTTTTTTTTTTTTTTTTGGTTTGGGGTTATATTATAAATTTAATCTTCTTTTATTTGCTGCCATTGTTTCAATATTCTCAGGTTTAATCATTAACAAAATTTTAGTTTAAATGATCGGAGTAACATTGATCAGTCAACTTGGGAGTAGAACTTGTTTGGCAAAACTATGGATGAATCCTAACAGGTAGAAAGAATAGGAAAAGTGAAAGGTGAAGTTGGACCTGAATTTTGGACATGTGGATTATTACATCTTTGCATGTTATAAGGTGGTATGTGTTGTTAATGCAAATATGTTTGATAGTAGTAACAGTTAAATGAATTGTGCAGCTATTTCTGCTATTCTAGTGTTCTGGTTTGAATTTATTGGATGATGTTTAAGTTTTCTAGATTTCTAGTTTGGGAATGTGCATGAGGAGTGGGTAAAAAAAACTACCTTTTCATTTTTAAGTTTAGCTCAATTTTGGGCCCAAGTTTTTATGCTTTCATTTGCCATATGCCAGTCGAGAAGCTTTGATCTAAGAGGGTTTAATGTCAAATCTGAGTTTTGTGTTTTTGCACTATAAAATGAAAAGGCATGAGCATTTGCTACCTTCAATTTTGTAATGGCAGTTGGATGAGAAATTAGAAGCCTTGATTTAAACCTTCAGAGAAGCGTACAGATTCCTTGCATAAACCTTTGGACAACCAATTCTTCCAAAATTGGTTTTTCAGCTGAGTATGAAGTTGTGCAAATTAGCAACTGCCAATTTACTTGGTTAAGCGGAAGGATTCATCTACCCCTCTAATAATATTACCACAGTTGAGCTAACATAAGCATAGACATGTCTGAGGTGCAATATTTGGAGGTTGGTTGTTTAAAGTGTGTTATTGTTCTTGTAATAGCAATTTTTTTTGGAACCGAGTGCCTGTGTTAGGCATAACAGCAGGAAAAATGAACAGAATTCTATGAAGCTTTTCTGCTACTGTGCGTAGTGCAGTGGTGGCTGTTCCCCAATTCACTTAATTTTAAGATTTGTGTCTGCTTATAGTGATAGAGTCTATAACAGAGGCATTCATTTGTCTCACTGACATTCAAGACACATGTATAATATAAGTTTGAATGCATAGTTGACTTAAAGTATGTAATCTCTTTGTGAGTCTTCTTTTATGCGTGTATGATCTTTTAAACATGCAACTTTGATGTAATTTGTTTCTTAGGCCTTTTTTGTAGTCTCACTGAATTTGGTTTTCTTTTGTGAAAATGCTGAACACAGTTCTTTTGACTAGATGTAAAGTAGCATTTACACTTATCTCTCATATTGCTTTTTGCAAAATAAATTGGTTGTGGATCTTATAGTTTCTATTCTTATTTTCACCATACTATATCCCTTGGAAAAAGGGGAAAGGGAGGTTAGGTTGGATGGAGTGGGCAGGAGGGTTAAAGTAGAATAGAAATGCACTGTAATAATTGTTATTTTTTGTTTATAATGTTCTCTGTTTCAGTTATTTGATTGCGTCTATGGGGCTTCAACTGCTATGGAGCTTTGGACTTGCCTGTCTTGATGTTTATGCTTTGAGGAGAAAGAGAGATCTTCAGAATCCAGTTCTAGTGAGCCTATTTGTTGTAGGTGATTTGGTATGCAACTTTCTCTAAGAATCATCTCTAATCTCCTTTTGTCACTAAATGGATGCATGGGCATTAATGTAAATCAGGACCATAAATTGCCTGCTTTTTGCGGTATTTTGTCATATTGCATATCAGTTATCACTTATCTTCCCCCATATTTCATCATGTTCAGGCTGTTTATATCTTTGTGATTTAATTAGTGGTTTACATGACTGTGTAAATTAGTTGTTATCATATCAAATACAGCTCTTCCATATGCTATATTGCAAGTTTTATTGACCATGTGCTCTCATTTTTCAATAATGATAGAGTACAATCCTACATCCATGCAAGATCACTGTCTTCATAATCATTATATGAACTCTCTATTCATTTTGCTTAAAATTTTTTTTTTTAAAGTGGTGCTACTTGCTAGTAATTGTTAGTTAGGTAATCAGAATTTAGTCTTATTAGTTTTCAATCAGTTCTTCCTACATGCTGCTTTAATTTTTGGGAATCTTTTTGTCTCCTTGAAACTCTTGGGACGAAATTGTACATCACCTGGCTAATCCTTCTTCAATCAGCAGGTTACAGCCATGTTATCACTGGCAGCTGCATGTTCATCAGCAGGGGTTATAGTCCTGTATGCAAGAGACTTGGACTTGTGCAGGGTTCAAATTCATCTCCCATGCAGGCAATTCGAAATATCGATAATTTTGGCATTTATCACGTGGGTTCTGATCGCAATTTCATCTCATGTCATGTTCTGGATCTTAGCCTCTTTCTAAAGGACTCGGGGGTTCCCATGCATAACATTGGACATATACGCACATAATAGTAAATGCTTCATTTTCCTTTTCTTCCCCATGCCCTTAATTTTTTACAATGTTGCAGAATTGGAGAAGTTTGGCCTGTGCACATTAAGGATTTTTTGCTTTAGTTTTCAAGTTCATTCAAATCTTACTTGTTCTCAACCTATTTCAATCATTAACAAAACAAATCTAAAATCGGTCTTGCTTTTCTTTCATCTTCCAACAGACATCACATTTCGTTTAATCCGGAGTAGTGTCATTTTTTTGTCAAAAGATAAGCAGCAACATCCATCAAACCTTATTCCTACATAAAAATTTGTCATACGCTTAAAAAATATGAAGTTGGTTTAGATTTCATCTAGGAAATCTTGCTATTTTCCTGAGCTGTTGAGATCATCCTGAAGAAAACATGGATGAGGTAGGTTATATAATAATCAATTAAGGTTATGTTTGATACATAAAATTATGATAAGATAAAATAAGATGATATTACAAGTAGGATAAGATTAAATAATTTTATATTATTTTATGTTTGATATATACAAAAATTAAAATAAAATAATTTATTTATTGATCAAAATTATTTTTTTTAAATTTATATAATTTAAATTATTAATATAATTTTTAAAGATATAATAAGAGATACAATAAAAGATATAAATTCAATCTCATGGATTAAAAATAATTTTTTTCACTTTAGAATGATTAAATTATTTTATACAAGAGGATGATTAATTTTTTTTTTATAATTTTTTTTATTTAGATACAAATTAAACATAAAATAAAATAATTATTATTTTATTCTAGTCATTATTCAATGCACCAAACATGACCCAAAGTACCAACGCTAATGCCCGATGTGGCATCTAAAGAATGAACAAACTCTGTCAAAACAGTATCATGCCACTCCACAATACCGAAAACGATTACAAATGCAATTAGCTTGAGACCTAATCAAGCATATAACTTGTGTGTATACAATGTCCTATATTTGTGTTTATATTTCTTCCTTTTTTTTTTCTTGATTTTTGGTGAATAGCATTCCAAACAAATGAGATTTCTCCCTCACAAATGTGTAAGGTTGCCTCTAAATCCCGTCATCCACCAAAAAGAACATGTCCTCCGGTAACAAAATGCCTGCTGCTCTCTGAGTCTACAAACCTATCAGCACTCATCCCTTGAAAATTATTCCAACTGGAATTTTGCCTAATGAACAAGAAAGAAAGCAGAAAAAAGAACAAGGTAGACAACCAGATTGCAGTATTGAACTCTCAAAAGCTCATTCCAAATTCAAACTTGTGATCACATGACAATTTCTGGCTTCAAAATGCTAGACTTTATCTCCTTGTGAAGCAGGACATTACCCCCGTTGCTGTAAACTTCATCTCCGAGACGAACATCTTCTCCTAAGATTGTCATGTTTTCCACCCGAGCCCACCTTCCAACAGTGGAATGCCAACCAATAATGCTACTGGAGATGCAAGCATGCTTCACGATACGAACTACTGCATTATAGTACAGCAGGACAACCTTACCCCAGACTCTATGATACATCCTGGACCAATGGCTACATCAGGTCCAATGAGGCAACCATCGCCAATTGTAGCACTCTTGTCCACCAAAACATTTCCAAGAATGTAAGATCAAGCTGCCAATTGTGCAAAGGATTTCTTACGCAAGGAATCCTGGTACAATCTCAGTAATGTAATCCTTTGGTTGTCCTATGTCCATCCAGAACCTTCGGGAAGACCTCTTTCTCAAATGAGGAGGGTCTCAGTTCAATTCGGTCTAAAACAGATGACTTCAACAAGTAGATTTCAGCATTGATTTTGTTTCCAAAAATATCTTTGGTTTCTCAACAAACTTTTCAACTTTGCCTGTAGTTTCTTCCATAACCACAACACCATTTTTTGATGGCTTATCCACCTGGAAACAAAAGTAAGATCCTTTTAGTAAGTCAAAATGGTTTAGTCCTTGACTAAGGCGAAGAACTCTAAACCCAGTTTACCACTTTACCTTCGTCACCATAATGGAAGCTTTTCCTCCATTACCCTTGTGAAAATTTATCATTTCTTTTAGCGGATACTCACTTATTACATCAATATTGAGGACAAAAAATGGCTCACCAGATCCATCAATCAACTTGTCTCTAGCCAGACCTAGGGGATCTGCTGTGCCCGGTGGTTCAGTCTCCTGTCAGCAGGTGATTTTAATGTCCAGCTTTTTCTCAAATTCTTTCAGGAAATTCCACATAACCTGCTACAAAATTAGGATGAAAAACCTATCAAGGATTATAAAAACAAGCTTAATAAAAAAAGTCAATTACATATTGTTATCATCATGAAATTTTCAGCCATAAAAAGAGCCCCTTCTATGTCACCTCTGGTTGGTAATTGATGGCCAGAAAAACTTCAGTAACTCCAATAGCTTTGAGAGCTTAAATCTGGTAGGAAAAGAAAAAAAAAAAGACTAGGCATGATTCACACGTTTAACACATCAACATAAAGCTTCACACTTTGTTAGCATAGAACTTAAGTCGTCTTTCACTGCCTATGTAATAGCTTCCTGGAGATAAGAAAAAAAAAAGGGTCAAGGTTATAAAATCATCAAAAATATCTTGTAAACAAAGCTCTGTCTCAATAAATCTTAAAGCTATTGTAAACAGGATTACCTGTCGTTGAAAAATCTAAAAAAAATTTCAAGTCAATAAGGCATATAAAATCACCAACAAAAGTAAACTAAAAGACAATCACGGAAATAAAAGAAAAAGAAAAGAAAACCTGATGCAATATCATGGGTTTGTTAGCAAAATCCACCATGGAGGCTTTGGCACGTTAAGAGTCAATGGTCTCAATAGGGTTCCGAACCCACCAACGAGAATGAAAAATCTGTATTTCCTATAAAAGTCAGACCATAACACAGATTATCTCAAACAGTGAGCCGTTTGTGTATATAATTGACAATTCCCATAATCGTAAACCAAAAAGAAGGGAAAAAAAATTGATCACAGGTGGACGAAGGTGGCAGAGACATTGAAAAAGTGGGGAGCTTGTACTAGACGTACAGACTATTGTTTCCCAATTGGTTTAATGGCAGAACTGAGGTTGAACAGAGTTTAGTTGTAAGAGTGATGTCAATGACCTTTGCGGGCTTTGAACTCTGAACAAATCTGAAAGCATACGGTTTATTGATAGTTAAGAAATTGGGTGGAAATAGCGCTGTAATGAGACTCTAAGTCCGAGTCCAGCAATGTTTTTGATTCTTCGATGATTAACAATGCCCTCCTCGTCACCTGAGTCCATTTGGGCTCCAGTGTTTAATTAAGTGGCCTTTCAACTCTTTAAAATTTCCTTTATTTTTTCTTTTTCGAGAAAAGGAATTTAATCATTTATTTATTAGACTCCTAAGTTTGGATTATTTTTATTTGTATATTTAAGATTAAAGCAAGAATGGTATGAAATTATTTATGGCATAAAATAATTTTTATTATTTAATCATTACATATGATATATAATAAATGATTGATTTTTACAATAATATAATTATTTGATATAATTTAAATAAAAGTGATATATATTAATATGAAATAACATATTCATATAAACCTTTTTTTCAAATTATAAATCAAATATTCTATTAACAAATCATACTAACTACTGACTATTGATGTTTGAATTCATTTTTACTTTTAGATGAATAGTTATTTTGTAACATAATATCATAATCTTTGAAAAATTATTCCTCAACCTTGTGATAAAGTATGGCTATTGATATCAAACATCAAAATTTCGTAATATTAAAAATTATGATTAAGATTTAATATATCATTATTATTATTTTATCGTGTAATAATACAGTAAAAACGAAAAGCAAGCATGGGATATAATTTTTCAATGGAAATTAGAAAATAAAAGTTGCATGGTCCTCCATACATTTTGAATGACATGAACTAGTTTCATTCAATATTTTGTAGTTTGTTTTCTAAATGAATTTCACTTTAACCATGTGATTATGCCGTACGTGAACAACGAAAAAAAGAAGGTTCTTTTCCTTCCAGAAAATACTTAGCCAAACCATGGGTATATAACTGACCACAAAGAGGCAAAGCGACCCCCACAAATTCCAACATGTTTTCTTGCAAGGGAAATTCTATTTACACCTATATAAATACTTTTTACACCTTATTATTAAATACCAAAAATTTAAAATATAATTT
Organism: Durio zibethinus; assembly: GCF_047325235.1. Classification (NCBI taxonomy): domain Eukaryota; kingdom Viridiplantae; phylum Streptophyta; class Magnoliopsida; order Malvales; family Malvaceae; genus Durio; species Durio zibethinus. The sequence goes on along the minus strand of NC_143162.1, from coordinate 7,710,800 downwards.
TTTATTTTTTAAAAATACATCTTATCCCAACGACATCACATTTTTTCATTCTACCCTTTTCATTCTTTTTTTTTTTTATTTTCTCACTCTCGATTCAAATTCAATTTAAACTTAATTCTAAAACTATCAAATCAATCCTTAAATCATAAGTTTTTTTTTTATTGTTTTCCATTTATTGTAGGTAAATTTTCAAGATTTTTGTTTATTAATTTAGCTAAAATAATATGAAAGTTAAGGTTTTTATGAAATTTTTTTGTCTAAATCATTGTTCTCGAAAATAAATTTTTGAAAATTTTAAAAGGCTTTTAAAACTTTATTTCTTAAAGTTTGGAAAGCTTATTGAAAAAAAGAAATTATGAGAACCTTAAATGTTGAATGAAATGTGAATGAAGTGTAAAGTTTTTTTTTTTGTCAATATTGTATTTCTCAAAAATAAAATTTTGAGAACTTTAAAAAGATTTAACAAATTCATTTTCGAGAGTTTTGAAGTTTTTTTGAAAATTCATTTTCAAGAAAATTTTAAAGCTCTTGGAAATGAATTTTTTAGAGTTAAACACAAGGTATAAAAAGGATAAAATTATAATTTATTAAATGATAGAATTGATATTTTATAAATAGGTATTTTTGAAAGAAATATTTTAGAGTGTGAAAAGAAATTGGGGTGTTCTAAATACACCACCAAATTTTCTCTATACACTCTTAAATTTTTTTTTCAAAAATACTTTTAATAGCTTATACACCAAAAAACTATCTCGTATTTCTTGGAATTAGATTTTTTAGAGTTATATTGTGTTTTTGAAAATTTAATTTCGAGAAAATAATATAATTTTCTAAAATAGATTACCTAGAACAAAACACATATGTTGGAAAATCCATTTATGAGAATTATTTGTTTTATCAAAAATGGATTTTCAAGAATCATTTTATATTCTTGAAAATCCATTTTTGAGAATGCATAAAATTTTTTAAATATATATTTAATTATAAACTCTTGATAACAAAAAATCGAGATTTCTAATCTTTAAGCTATTGAAAAATATTATCAATAGATTGATAAATTTAATAGTAAGGATTGATGGCCGAAAGATTAGATACTGTCGAATTTGTTAATCTCTTAATGATATTATTAGCGACAATGTTCTATAAGGTATTCAAGTTTGGACTAGCATGCAAGTACACATAAGAGTCATTAATGTGCCCATTCTTATTTGATCATATGTGCAAATGAAAAAGACCAAGATCTCAAGCATGCATGAGATAAAAATGATTAAGATGTTCTCGATTTTTTTAAAGCTTAAGAAAAAGAATAGTTTTATCCCATATATGTTAAGAACATCGATTTCAATTCCATTCACATATATAATTAAGTAAATGAGTTTATAAGCACATGATTAAGATTTTTTATTAAAAGTAAAATGAAGTTTCTTGAATATAAATATTTGAGAAACCTCATATCCTCTCATATATCTATTTTTAAGAAGACTCAAAGCTTCTCGAAAATAAATATTCAAGAAATTATGAGGTTTTTCAAAAATATATATCTAAAAAGTTTTAAGGTCTATTGAAAATGAATATTTGATAATTCTTAAAGTTTCTCTAATATCTATTTTTGAAAAGTTTCAAAATTTTTCGGATAGTTATTTCTAACAAGTTCAATTTCAGGAAGTGAATAGAGAAGAAGAGAGAAATGGTAGGAATAAAAAATAAAAAGTAAGAGATGAGGTGTATTTAATAGAAATAGAAAATTTAATTTTGAATTTAAGATGTATAAAAAAGAGGAGTGTATATATAAAGTAATGAGATGTAAATAGAATTCCAATTCCCCAAAGAAATTTAAGTGGGGTATTTACAACCACTTTTCGTGCAATCTTGCCACCCTAAAACCCTTCCAATACCAGTCAAACAAAATAAACCAACCAACAGGAATGTGTCAACCGTCAAACCATGGCTACTGAGGCAGACCCGAAGAAGCTCAGTTGGGCTGATCAGATGGAAAATGAAGACAACGCGGATGACCTTACCTTATTCCCTCTCCCTCCACGCCAAGTCATTGGCCCGGACGAGAATGGAATAAAGAAAGTCATAGAGTACAAGTTCAATGAAGCTGGTAACATGGTTAAGGTCACATCCACCTTTCATGTTCGCAAGGTTGGTACCAAGATGCGTAAGGGAGCAATTGAAAGAAAGTCATGGGCTAAGTTTGGTGATGCAGTGGATGAAGAAGTTGGTAGCAGGATTACTATGGTCTCTACTGAGGACATTTTCCTTGAAAGGTCTATGGTTAAAGGTTGGAACTTTTCTTGTTCTTGTTATTGATTTCTATTGCTTCTTTATAACCTTAAGGTTTACTATCAAGAAAGCAGAGACCTTTCTGGTTTATTTATTGATTTAGATGTGTTGTGCGGTTGGATTCTTTTCTTTTCTGGATGAAAAATGTTACCTTGTTAATATATATCGTTGTTTGCTCTCAAGATTGCATTCTTGTTCTTGTTTTTATTAACAAAAAATCTCTAACCACGAGTTTTTCAATGCTTGTTTCTAATTCATACAATTTAATGGAAAAAAAAATCTAAATGCTATCTTTTGTGGCTTATAAAATTTTGCTGCATCTTGCTTTTCAGAAAACCTTAGCATGCATGGGAAACAATCAATGCAATGACTAGCTAGTAGCGAGGCCTAGTTCTATTGAGTTTTGGGGCTTTATAAGGGAAATTGGGCAAAGATTTGGATTTTAGATTTAGCAAGAATCATTAAGTCCTATACCACACTTCTTTTATATGATTAAAAAAGTTATGACCTTTGATTCCAAGTTAGGCTAACCATACACGGATTCATTGCCATCTTCAGTATTTCTCTAATTACAAAAATTTCTTTGGCAAACTTGACAAAGAACATTGAGTGGTAAGTAGTGACTAAAGATTGGTACCGGATTTTTGAATTTCTACTCCATTGATGTTTAAATTTCCTCTCTACTTGCCTTTCTCAATATTTTAATTATTAACAGGAAGAGAAGTAGATGAAACTAAAGCAAGGGGAGCTTTGGGCCGACTGGGAAAGAGAGCAGGTTTTCTTATGTCGTGTAGGACTTGTGGCAAAAAATATGACCACTTTACTTGCAGGTGCCCTTATAAGGATCTTGCACCACAAAGTGAACCATTGAAACATGGAAGGCCTTCTTCAGAAGATGGGGCTGCAGCTTTTTCTGAAACCAGCAAAAACAGCTATGTTCCTCCGAGTACGAGAGAAGGTGCCAAAAAGATTATTGGCACAGATATGAGGCGCAGGAATGAAGAGAATTCAATCAGGGTCACCAACCTCTCACTGGATGCTCAAGAGAGTGATTTACATGAGCTTTTCCGCCCATTTGGACCGATAGCTCGTGTCTTTGTTGCGCCTGATTACCGGACTCGTTTGAACCGAGGTTTTGCTTTTGTCAGTTTCGTTAAGAAGGAAGATGCAGAGAGAGCCATTAACAGTCTAAATGGATATGGATATGACAATCTGATCCTCAAAGTTGAATGGTCCTTACCAAGATCAAAATAGATCTATGCTGTTCCTTAAAATCCTGGGAAGGTCTATATCATCCTAGTTATTAGGGCAGCAATTCTAACTATGAGCATGAATGCTGTTTCTTTTGAATGGTACTGCAAAAACCAAGAGTCTTTTGCTTTCTTGAATCCCCTCTGGCTAGTCTTATGTTGATTTTATTAACATGCTCTTTGAACTCTTTGGGTCTATGATTACTTAAAAATGTATGATATCTTGTTGCAGTAGTCTATAGTGTATAATTGTGGGGATTGAACCCCAATATCGAAATGTCATTGTTCGACTTTTTTATGTTCTGCAAAATATGATTTACAATGCAAACTGCAAATTTGGGTTGTATATTAGTTAGGAAAAATGAATTGATAGATAAACTCTGGCTTTAGTTATATATTATTGAGCGAACAATTCTTAGTGTTTTGTTGATACCCAATGCTATGTTGATGTGGCCCCAATTCTTAGTGTCGGTATGATCACATGGTACTACACATCTAATTGTTTGTAAAATTAAATTGCTTTCAGTTTTACTTGTCATCTTAAAGTAATTCAAAGTAGTGATGTTTTTACTTTTACAATTGATTGGGAACTATAACAAGAAGTCAACCAGAAACCATGGCTTTGCGGATCATCACATTTACATCTGAGAACCTCACCGGTGGCAATGCTCATAATATATTCAATCTCATCTGCAACTTCCTTCATGGAAGGTGGGTTGTGTCTCTTTTCATCCAAACATGATGCTGCAAGTAGCCCCAATGCTTTAATTGTTTCCAGTTCTAACTTTGTAGCTCCTTCTTTGATCACTGGATCAACTACATCCATTAGTCTCTCTTCATCCATTATATTTTTCATGTAAACCACCAAATTCACGTTCTCGTCTTCTCTGTTAAAATCTATAACCTTCTTAGAAGTCAAGAGCTCAAGAAGCACAACCCCAAAGCTATAAACGTCACTTTTATCAGTAAGCTGAAAGCTACGATTATATTCTGGGTCAAGATATCCAAGGGTACCTTGAGCAGAGGTATTGACGTGACTATCACCGGCTTCTGTTCTCTCAACTAGCCTGGACAGCCCAAAGTCCGAAACTTTGGCATTAAGTTTTTCATCAAGTAAAATGTTACTTGATTTCACATCACGATGGTAAATGGGAGGCACTGCTGCAAAGTGGAGATAAGCAAGACCTTCTGCAGTCTGGTGAGCAATGCGGAGCCTACATCGCCACGTGAGGGGAGCATATTTACCAGAAAGATGACAACGGAGGTGATCAAACAAGGTTCCATTGGGGATGAACTCGTATATCATGACAGGTTGGTCAAGCTCAACAGAACAACCAAGGAGTCTTACCAGGCATCTATGATTCACCTGGCAAAGAATTCGAACCTCATTGAGGACTTGATCAGTTCCTTTAGTGTTCCCAAGCTTTGCACGTTTGATGGCTGTTATAGTTCCATCATCAAGAATGCCCTTGAAGACCTCACCAAAACCTCCGGATCCTATGAGGTTTGCTGGAGAGAAGTTATTGGTTGCTCTTGTTATTTCTTTGCCAGTGAAGACCCTGGCTGATTTGCCGTTGTTTTTGGCATTTAGCATTTCTTCCCTCTCCTTAATTAGATTCTTCTGCAATTCTTTTTTTACGCGCTGACGTTGTTTTTACACTAGAATTCCAATCATTATAGCAAGTGAAACTCCTCCTAGTGCAACTGCCATGCCTGAAAAAACATACGGTTACCATCACAAACACTACTTGGCAAAATATCCTGGTAGAGTCTGGTAGAATTTAAACACATTTTCATTTGATTTGCTTGCCTTTACCTTATGAATTTTTTTTTTCTAATTCTGGAGAAAAAAAAAAGGGCTGTGCAAATTCAGTAAAACTCGGAAATGTGAAACAGAGGTTACCATATCATGAGTTTATATGTGAATGCCGGCACATACCACAAATTAGCACTGTCTGCTTCTTTTGGTTTATGCACCGTTTCCCTGGTCGGCATCTTGCACCTAAACAAAGAGAAGATAGTATCTTAATACTTGTGGCCACATGGAATAGTAAGAACTAACAGCTGTTTTTGAGTCATTGGTGCCCATTCAAGAGATGAAATTTATTCCTTTTTTGCTTGTTGCTGTATTCTACTTTGGGTTTATTCACAATCAAGGGGAAATAGTTACTTACTTTGACATAATCCGTTGATAGGATCCCACCAAAACCCTTTGTTGCACAAGCACCTCATTGATCCCATATTCATAAGATCATCCAAGCACCTCGAATGCATCAAGTTCTTGCAATCTATTGGTGTCTTGCAAACCGGTTCCTGTGGCATTTGCCCACTCTATCTCCAAACCAGGCTGAGGCCATTTCTTTGGAGGATTGACAGTGTCAAAGTTCACAAAGCTCTGATATGCTAGACAACCTCCATCATGGACCCTCACTATATATGCAGTATGTGATCCACCAGTTTTGAACATACAACACAATGGAGTCCTCATGCATGCGACTGCATTATCCTTGATGTAGTTGTGACATATGCTTGTTGATGTACAATTTATGGGTGCTTGCAAGTGCAACATTGCGTCCGTACAGTTAAGCAACAAAAAGGTATTACTACTAGTGATGTTGAAGGGAAGATTATCATCAAGCTGGATTCCTTGTGTGCTGATATCGCTTGAAATGCAAGTGTTAGCAGAAAGACTTGGGGGGCGAAGAATTATCCGCTGGGTCAAGGGGTTGATGGATATGATCATGTAAGATCCTTTCAGAGCATCAAACCAGAGTTCCCCTGCCGTGCACCTAATCTTATACGGTTGATTACCGCAATTAGGCCCAGTGCTAAGCGGGTAAGGCACTGGAATGCGGCCACAATTACCACAACGCACTATGGCAGCTGCACACCCTGCAAATAATAGTAGTACGACCATAAATATCAATATTGAGAATATAGATTTCTTCATTGGAGGAAAGTTAGTGGGTTTTGCAGTTAAGGACTAAACTGTACGGCTTTTAAAGTATTTGGTTTATGCACCAGTCTATATGACATCAGAGAAATAACTACTTTGGACTCTAAAATGACAAGATTGGCCAGGTTCCTTGTACATACAAAAGTGAGTTTGTGATTTTAAACGAGGAAATCTATTTTGCGTAAGTCAAAGAATATGATGTCAATTTACTTATGCTTAATGTAGTTTGAAGTGTACAGTTTTGTCTTTTAAACTGATCCTAGAGTGTTCATTCAGCATTATTATATGGAGTGTAAAAATAAGAAGATAGTGCATACTGTTGGTGGAGTGCTGAACTCTTAATTCAAGTCAGCAGATTCGTCAACTTCGTCCAATGCAGGCAACCAGTTTAGGTTTCTTCAGTACAGTCGAGATTTTCTTGGGAAGACATGTAGGTTCATTGCTCTGAAATGATATGTCAATGCTTCCACGCCGTGGTGATGATTACACTTTCCTTAGATCTCGGGCTCCCTACGCCTCTATGAAGTTACTTAATTAACTTCAAAATGTTAATTAGCGGCAATTGACATGAAATAATCAAACATTTGAGATGTTAAGATTGATTCTTCAAGTTAGCAACTCTGTCATAGATAAGAGGAATTGTGGAAGAAAAATGTATAGCTTCATTCTCCACGTTTTTGAATTTCAAGTTAGTTGTAGTGGTCCTACCTCAATCTCATTCCCTCGATCGTTGAAACAACAAGGATCTGCCCTGCTGATATATGCATCATTTGTACCATGCATGAATATGTTCAAATGTCCACTGGGAATTAATCTCAAGATCCAAGGCCGCAGAACATCCATTTAGCATCCCATAACAATGTTCCCTGATCTACCATTTCAAGTGTGTTTTCCTAGACAATTTTCATGGTTTCAACTTACATTTGTCTCCTTAAGTTGCATGGAAGTTAATGCTTCCGCAGTACCAATAACTTCCGATCATATCCGAAAGCACAATGATCTCTCCGATTTTTGTTCCATTGGAAATGAGCAATTGCTACCTTTCTCCAGAATCCCATGGCACATGATCTAGTTGCTCTCCCGGGAAAAAAAAAAAGGATGGACTGTAGTTGAATGACTGAAAAAACAGCGACCGGAAGATGCATCAGAACTTGACTAAGTATGGGAAGATGCATTTTTATTCACTGGCCGAGTAGGAAACAAATACAAATAAATACACATTTGGTCCTTGTACGGAAAATTATTTTTTAATGTTTACATTTTTTTCAAAAAATTGTAAATTTTATTTAAATTTTCAGTTTTTTTTTTTAAGTTTTGTGAATTTTTCTGAATTTTAAGAATTTTTATTTTTGTTGAATTTTTCATAATTTTTGGTGTTTTAAGTAATTTTTTTAGATTTTTTTTGAAAATTTTTAAATTTCATAATTTTTAAATTTTTATAATTTTTAAAATATTTCATATTTTTAAAAATTTTTAAAAAATTTTTAATAAATTTTTAAAAATTTCTTTTAATTCTAACGTATTGATAATGTAACATTGATTGGATTTTTTTATCTGCGTTAGCATCGTATTGATTATTCATGTTACATTAACAAGTTGATTAATAACGTTAGTTCAAAGTATCAAAATAAATGATGAAAAAAAAATAAAATATCAAATTGATAATTTTATTTTTTAAAATATTAAACTAACAAAAAATATATATAATACAAGAATCAAATAAGTATTTAACGGAACAAATATATTTGCAAGGGTTTTTTTTTGAACTTATGATATATTTTTTCTCAAAATTCACATGAATGTCAATATTTATTTGGTCTTAGAGTCCGTTTGGATGTAAACGTATCGGGGATTGCTTTTTGCATAAAAAAATTGTGTTAAACGCATCAAATTTGTATTTGGATTTCATTGCTCTGCACGATTTGGTGCTTTTTTTCACTGGACTTCTTTGGTACAGATAATAAATGCACCATTCCCTCTTTCTTTTTTCACTTCTTTATCTTTACAATTATATTATAAAATTTTTTAAGTATTAAACTAATAAAAATATGTAATACATAAAGCAAATGAGTATCTGATCCAAACAAATATATTATTTGCAAGGTTTTTTTTTTTTTTCCTAATATACATTTCACAAATTTGAAATTTGAACCTATGATATGTTTTTTTTTTTTTTTAAATTCACATGAATGCCAATATTTATTTGGTCTTAGAGCCCATTTGGATGTAAACGTATCCTCGGTGGAGTTGCTTTTTGCATAAAAAGTTATCTAAATGCACCGAATTTGTATTTGGATTTCACTATTTAGCACTATTTAATGCTTTTTTTCACTAAACTTCTTTAGTATAGTTAGTAAATGCACCATTCCCTCTTTCTCTTGTTACTTCTTTATCTTTACAATTGTACTAGAAAAATAAAAATATCTTTACATTTCAAGCTTTTCCTTTTGTTTATTTAAAAATTTTAAAATAATTTTGTTGATGTTTATGTCAAGAAATAATTTTATTAATTTAATATAATAAAAAAATTATTTAATGTATTATTATTACTCATTTTTAATTATTTAGTAATAAATTATTATTTGACATAAAATAATTTAATATTTTTTAATAATTTATTAATTTTATAAGCATTAAATAAGTTAAATTTTTTATTACATGTTATTTTTAATGTAATGTTCATAATGATCATTTTCTTCTTATTATAATTTATCTAACTGGTATTATTGCATTTGCATTTAAACACATATTCCCACAACTTATTTTAATCTTACTATTACATTAACTAATCTCATCTCCATCATTGTTTTCAATCTCATTGGAATCAATCTCATCGCCTATTGGCTTTTTGGATGGGTGATGAGATTATTCCGATGAGATTGAAACCAATAATGACAGTGAGATTAGTTATTGTAAAAGTGAGATTAAAATCAATGGTGAAATATATGTTTGAATACAAATGTAGCAGTAACGGTAAAATATAATGAAAAAAGAAAATGATTATTAAGGATATTATATTAAACTTTATATATAACAGAAAATTTAAATTATTAGACATTTTGAAATTAATAAGTAACTGAAAATTATTAAAATTATTATTTTTATGTAGTTTAAAGGGTATAAAAAGATTTTGAATTATAATTAAAAGATTAGCCAAACTTTTTGTTTTAATTGCAATCAATCAACCTTTTTAACATTTGTTTGCATCCAACTAAACCTTTATTTGAATGAAAAAGTTAACATCATTAAATTTTTTACCAACTCAGATAAAATTTCATGTGAGATCAACAAAATCAATGAAACTTTGTCGCGTGAAGTAATATATATATATAACACATATATATATATGAAAATTAAATAAAATAAGCTTTTCTACTTTTTTTTTGTTTTTTTTTTCTCTATATTTTCTTTATCTTTCTTTTTAAGATCCCTTTAAGGATTCAATTGACTATATTTTGAGGATTGATTGATTAAATTTGTCACATGATTAGATTTCATTTATTTAAGAGTTCAATTGAGTCGAAATAGAAAATTAAAAATTTGATTGATTGCAATAAAATTTTAAGAGTTTAAATAATTATTAAATTATAATTCAAGGGCATTTTTGGCCCTTTAGCCTTTTATGTATTTATTTAGGTCAAATTATACAACAGATATTTGTACTTTAGTTAAATAATGGAATTAGTTACTCTATCTCAATGTGGCAAAATTCTTTAATACTTCATCATTTTTCCACGTTAGCTTTTTTTAAATTATACGGTTTGTCCCTATAATTTTGTTAAATTGTGAAATTAGTCATTTTACCTTAATGTATATTCAAATTTGATTCCTATACATCAATTAATTATCAAATTTAAGATTTGACCTAAAATAACATATAAAAAACATAAATTATTAATTCAATCGTGACATTATTTTTCATATTTAGATAATAATTTTTTGAATATTTAATTGGACTTAATTTGACAAATTGGGTTAATATCAAATTAGATTATAAACCCAACATAAACTAAATTATGTCTTTTTCTTTATCTTTTATTTATTTATTTATTTATTTTGAAATTTTCATTTATTTATTTTTTATTTCTAATATTTTTGAAATATAAAAAATAGATAAAAGATAAAAAAAACTTTTAAAATGACATAAATGTAAAAGTTAGATCAAGAAACCCAAAATTAACAAACCCAAATACACAATCGACAATAAAAGCAATTATAAACATTCTATTTTTTCGAAATTTGGAAAAATTTTAAGAATTCAACTGTAATCAATTTTTGGGTATTAACGGTTTTTATATTTTTTTGATAAATTTTTTTTATGATCGTTGAATTTTTCAATAATTAATTTTTAGAAATCCCGTTGAAATATAAGTTTGTTGAATGAGACTTGTGAAGAGAAATACAAGAAAAATGAGAATGAGAGAGGAGAAAAAAAGAAATTAAAAAAAAATATTTTTTATTTCTATAACAAGTTGAAATGAAGCTGTTTTAGAAGATAAGGGTGGCGTAACTTGCATATTGATCTATATATTGTCTCTATTTGCGACTCGACCTATTTGCATTGAAAAGTTTTTTTGCCTTTTATTTTAGTTTTCTTTTACTTATTATCATAACGTCTAGATCCATGGACCTATTACTAGACATTGACCTAAGGAGTCGTCACCAATATTTTTTTGTTTAGGTGCGATTGGTCACCTGACTGAATCTGTCCCTTTTTAAAAAAAAATCTTAAATCTGACTTAGGTATATTTTAAAGGTAGATTCAATGTCTACAAAATCAGAACTATGTCTAGGAGTATGGTTACATGTAAGGAGGTTATAACACCCTCATAACGCCTATCGAAAGATGGTACCAACTCAATTTCATGTTATTCATTAAGCCTTAAAATTTTACCAAGTAATTAATTATTGAAAATGATTCTTAATTGACTCCAATACTTTTGATAGAAAATTAAAAAAATTCCCTCACCTCAAGAGTATATAAGAAAACTACTGTTTTTCTTGTAGAGGCTCCATCATCGGATTATTTAATATTAAAAATTTTTCAAAGAAAGAAAAAAAAAATAATGATTCGACTTTTGATATAGATCTTTTTTGTTGTTTTATAAGAAAAAACTCATGCTTTTATTCAAGAAAAATTGATACTTTCAACTTTTCCTTAAAAATATTTTTCTTAAGAATTTTATTTTCAAGAAAAATTGGTACTTCTAACTTTTCCTCAAAAATATTTTTTTAAAAATTTTATTTTCAAGAAAAAGTGATACTTTTAACTTTTTCTTAAAAATGTTTTTCTTGAAATCTTTATTTTTGAGAAAAATTGATACTTTCAACTTTTCCTCAAAAATGCTTTTTTAAAATTTTATTTTCAAGAAAAATTGACATTTTTAACTTTTCCTCAAAAAATATTTTTTTGAAATCTTTATTTTCAAGAAATATTGATATTTTCAACCTTTCCTCAAAAAATATTTTTTTGAAAATTTTATTTTAAAAAAAAATTGATATTTTCTACTTTTCCTCAAAAAGATTTTTTTGAAAATTGTTATTTTCAATGAAAATTGTTATTTTCAATGAAAATTGATACTTTCAACTTTTACTCAAAAATATATATTTTTTTAATGTTTATGTTCAAAAGAAATTATTACCTTTAACTTTCTTTCAAAAATATTTTTTTTTTCAAATTTTTATTTTAAAAAGATCATTGAAAATTAAAGAATGTTTAATTAAATGAATAAATTATTTCAATTTAATCAATAAATAAATAATAAAACTAAATGAATAAAAAACCTTTGGCGTGGCTCGACTGAGCAGCTTAATAAGGACGTGGCTGTAGAGACAAACATGACTGGAACGGCTCAGTGGGCGGCAAGGCTTAGCAGCTCTCCAAAGGCTGAGTGAAACGGGTAAATGGGTTGACGCGCTGCGGGTCGGGTCGGACCTGGGGCGATGTGCGGATCCTATCACTTTTGACGTTTCAAAACAGCATCATTTCACTCAGGTATAAAAGGCAAAAAATTCTTCTTTCCTTCAGATGCTACGTATTCTTTCTCTATCTTTTTTTGTTTCTCTCTCTAGGTGATTTTTTATCACTGTTTTTCGTTGAATGTCATCGAAAAAATCATTAATTTTTGGGTTTTATTGCTGAAAACTGGGGTTTTCATCGAAAAGTCATCGAAAAACTTGAATTTTCATTAAAAAATTCACCAGATTTTGGAAATTTTTGGAAAATTTCCAAAAAATTTAGAAAAATCATCAGAAAAAAATCAATCCTCCAATCTTTCTAAAAACTTTCTACTACCAACTATAGCTTCAAAAATTTTCTAATTCTCCCTTCTTTCTGTCTTTTTATTTCTGCGATCACTGGTAGTTTATATAGGGTTAGGTACCAGGTTAAATGAGGGTTTTGAAAATCAAATTCCCTCTCATCCAATCTGTTTATCCCCGTTCAAAAACCAAATCCTTGATCTTATTTTTTTAAAATTAAACTCTTAATCTTAGAGTTTTACCAGGATTAAAATTCCACTTTTATTTATTTATTATTTCTTTTAAACATATTAAGCTTATCCAAAAAGTGAGTGTCTACAGTTATCCCTTCTTTTCATATTCTCTGTGAAACAGAGATTATGTAAAAATGTAGACACCTATCATGACCTTGTTTGAGAAAAAAAATACTTTGGTGTAGATTGAATCGAGTTTGAAAATAGAATAACTCAAAGAAGGATCTGGCATAAGCCAAGATCTAAAACACAATGACATGGACTGAATCGAAGTCTGAAATAAACAACTTGGACTAAGCTAAAAAAAGATCTGGCATAGGCCGAAATCCAAAAGCAAAATGACTTGGTCTTAGTCGAAGTTTGGCATAAGCCAAAATCAAATAAAATAACTTGGATGAAACAGAAGTATAAAATGAATACTTGGACTAAATAGAAGAAATATTTGACATAAGTTGAAATTCAAAAACAAAATGACTTGGATGGAATCGAAGTCTAAAATGAATACCTTGGACTAAGCTGAAGAAGGATTTGACATAAATCAAAATCTAAAAATAAAATGACTTGGACTGAACCGAAGCCTAAAATGAATAATCTAGACTGAGTTGAAAAAGGATCTGGCATAGGTCGAAATCTAAAAATAGAATGACCTGGATTGAACCAAAGTCTGAAATAAATAACTTAGACTGAGCTAAAAAGAGATTTGGCATAGGCCAAAATCCAAAAATAAAATGATCTGGATTGAATCGAAGTCTGAAATGAAATAACTTAGACTGAGCCAAAGAAAAATTTGACATAAGTCAAAATTCGAAAACAAAATGACTTGAGACTGAACCGAAGTCTAAAATGAATAACTTGGACTAAACCAGAGAAAGATCTGACATAATTTAAAATTCAAAAACATAATGACCTGTATTGAATTGAAGTTTGAAATGAATGACTTGGACTAAGCCAAAGAAAGATTTGGTATATGCCAAAATCCAAAAATAGAATGACTTAGATTAAACCAAAATCTAAAGGGAATTATTTAGACTGAGCCGAAGAAAGATCTGGCATAGGCCAAAAGAAAAAATGAAATGACCTAGATTGAATCAAAGTCTAAAATGAATGATTTAGACTGAACCGAAGAAAGATTTGGCATAAGCTGAAATCCAAAATGAAATAACCTGGATGGAACCGAAGTTTGAAATAAATGACTTAGACTAAGCTAACGAAAGATCTAACATAAGTCAAAATCTAAAACAAAATGACTTAGACTGAACCACAGTCTGAATAATTTGGACTAAGCCAAAATATATTAGTACAAGTTGTATTTGAAACAACTACCACTTCATTCTTGACAACTCTAATCATTTGTGATATTGAACACCTTCTTGTAAGAGCAAATGTCATTATATGCATACATGAAATACTATGAAATGCCAATTTCCTTGGAATGCATGAAATGTTATAAGATGTTGGCTTATCTGATTATGGAAAAAAGATTCTCATGCTCTTTTTTGTTTTCATTTACCCATTAGTTATGGATCTTTTAATTTCTGAACATATTCGATTAAAGAATCAAACTATTGTTGTCTTTTAGTTTCAACTAAACTGAGATCACCATTTCACTAAGTTTCCATTGCTCTTATTTCGCTTACCCATGCCACTCTTAGCTTTCCAGAGTAATGAAGAGAATTTTCATATCATTATTTATTCATTCATTATTATTTCAATTTAATGATAAATGTAAAGTAAATACACATTTCTTTTGACTTGGGTAAAGGGTAAATAAAAAAGAAATGAAAACAATAAAAGAAGTCAGTGTTGACATCAAAAAAGAAATAGATTTTATTGATTGAATGGGATTGAGTTACAAAGATGGGCTAAGGTGGGTTGTCAAATAATCATGATCAAAGTAACCTAGAATTCTCTTCTAAAACCATCTAATTGAAATCCTTGATCTTGTCGAGTTCATCAAATGACACTTGCCCCTTACGAAAGTAATGTCTTGAACCTCTGTGTTGCCTTTTTAGGCTTTCAATTTAAATATCCTCAAACTACTTTTTATAGGTTTTCAATTCGAGATCTCCCTTTTTGGAACTCAAACGCCTTTTACGGATTTTTAATTTGAGTCATTTTTATTTTTTTTATTTTTTTGAACTCAAATCACCTTTTACTGGTTTTCAATTTGAGCTTCTTTTTTTTTTTTTTTTGCTAAGAAAAGTATTTCTTCATAGCATCTGAATTTATTGGATTGGGTAAGTCTTCTCCATAAATTTTTATCAGGATTAAAGCTCCTCTTGAGAATACCTTCTTGACAACATACGTACTTTTCCAATTTGGAGTCCTTTTTTCTCTATTATCATGTTAACTTGAGAGAATCCTTTTTAGAACTAACTATCCTTCATGAAAACATTGGAGGGCTGAATTTTCTTGTCATGTGCCCGTATCATTCTCTTTTGGTATAACTGTCTATGACACAATGCTGTAAATCTTTTCTCCTCAATAAAATTTCATTGCTTGTAACACTTTTGGATCCATTCAGCTTCTTCCAAATCAACTTTTCTTAAGATTCTCAAAGAGAAAATTTATACTTCTACTGGTAGCACTGCTTTTATCTCATAGACCAAAGAAAATAGGGTTACCCCAGTAAAGGTATGTACTAATGTCTTATAAGCATGCAAAGTAAAATGCAACTTCTCATGCCAATCTTTATAGGTCTCAGTTATTTTTTCAAGAATCTTTTTAATATTCTTGTTTGCTGCTTTTACTACTCCATTCATTTTTAGACGGTAGGGTATCGAGTTATGATGCTTGATCTTAAACTGGGCATATATCTCTTTCATCATCTTACTATTAAGATTCTTGGTATTATCTAAGATAATTTTTTTCGAAAGTCCATATCTGCATATCACTTCTTTCTTAATAAACTTACACACCACTGATCATGTCACACTGACATACGATGCAACTTCAACCCATTTGGTGAAATAATCAATCATCACAAAAATGAACCTATGTCCATTTGAAGCATTCGATGCGATGGGTCCGATAACATCCATGCCCTACATCAAAAATGGCCATGGGGGTGCTATGACTTGTAGAACGTTTGGAGAGGCATGTATTTTATCTACGTAGATTTAGCACTTATGGCATTTTTTAGAATAATCTATACAGTTACTTTTTATGGTCGACCAAAAATACCCTGCTCTTATAATTTGTCTTACCATCATATGGCCACTTGCATGAGCTCCACAATTCCCATCATGAATTTCTTCCATGATTTTTCGTGCTTTTGTTGTATTCACACATCTCAAGAGAACTAGATCTCAATTCTTTTTATACAAAGTATCCCCATCAAGGAAAAAACCCATGGTTAATCTTTTAATGATCCTCTTATCATTTTCAGTAGCATGCTCTGGGTATTGTTGATTCTTCAGATACTATAAAATGTCATGATACTAAGGCTTCCCATCAATTTTCTATTCGACATTTAAATAATGTGTTGGAAATTCTCTCACATCAAGCTTTATAGGTTAAATTTTAATATATGTTTTCACTTTGATCTTAGTTGCCAATGTGGCTAGGGCATCAGTAATTTGATTATCTTTCATAGGTAGATGTTCAAATTGAACCTTATCAAACTGTTTGACCAAGTCAGTGACATACTTGTGATATTTTATCAGCTTTGCATCCCTTGTCTCCCATTCTCCTCTTAACTAGTAAATAACCAAGGCTGAGTCTTTATAGACTTCTAGTACTTTAATTTTTTTTTTCAATTGTAGCTTGTAAGCTCATAACATAAGTTTCGTATTCTGTTACATTATTAGTACAATTGAAGTTTAATCTTGCTGTGATAGGGATATAATTCCCTTATAAAGATATCAAGACTTCCATAATTCCATGTCCTAAAACATTTACAGCTCCATCAAAGTACATTTTCTAAGACTGCTCTATAAACTCTTCCTCATCAACTTGGGAAACAACTATCAGGTCTTCTTTAAAAAAATTAAGCTTTATTGGCTTATAATCATTAACTGCCCGTTTTACTAGAAATTCAACTATGGCATTTTTTTTTATTACTTTTTGAGTTACGTAGACAATGTCGTATTCGAAAAGTATTACCTACCATCGAGCGATTCTTTCAGATAAAGAAGACTTTTCAAAAATGTAGTTGAGAGGATCCAACTTTGCTTTAAGCCAAGTGGTATGGTATAGCATATATTGCATAAGCCGACGAGTTACCTAGGTTAAGGCGCAACACATTTTTTTCAATGAGAAATACTTTGACTCATAGTCAGTGAATTTTTTACGTAAATAGTAGATGGCTCGCTTTTTCTTACTAGTCTTATCCCGTTGCCCTAGTACGCATCCCATTGAGTTTTTATTCACAGTTAAATATAAAATCAATTATTTTCTTGGATAAGTGGTACTAGTACAAGTGGATTTGACAGAAATCTTTGACCTTATCAAAAGCTTTCTAAAATTCATCATCCTATTTGTCAGAGTTATGTTTACAGAGGAGTTTAAAAATAGGATTACATTTAAGAGTGAGTTGAGAAATAAATCGAGATATATAATTCAATCTTTCCAAAAAATCTCGTACCTTTTTTGGTATGTATAAAGGTGACAAGTCTTAGATGGCCCGGATCTTATCAGGATCTACCTCTATTCTTTTTTCACTAACTATAAAACTCAATAGTTTCACTAACTTAGCCCTAAATGTGCATTTTGATGGGTTCAATTTTAGCTAAAATTTTTTTAACCTCTCGAATAATTTTTTGAGGTTGGCAACGTGATCTTTTCTTTCTCTAGACTTTGCAATAATGTCATCCACATACACTTTTATTTCTTTATGCATCATGTCATGGAAGAGAGTTACCATAGCTCTTTAGTAAGTGACCCCAGCATTTTTCAACCCAAAAAACATTACTTTATAGCAAAAAGTTTTTCACATAGTGACAAATGTAGTTTTCTCCATGTCATCCTTAGTCATCCTAATTTGATTATATCTCGAAAATCCATCCATAAAAGAAAATATAGAGTGTTTGACTGTATTATCTACTAAAGTGTCAATATGAGGTAAAAAAAAGTTATTATTTGGGCTTGCCCTATTCAAATCTCGATAATCAACACACATTCAGACTTTTCATCTTTTTTGGGTACTGAAACTATGTTTGCTACCCATTCTAGATATTTAGCCACCTCTAAAAAACATGCATCAAACTATTTCTTCACATCTTTTTTCATCTTCAATAACATTTCAGGCTTCATCCATCTTAATTTTTGTTGCATCGGCTTATACTCTAGCTTTAAAGGTAGCTTATGCTTTACTATTTTAG
Source organism: Durio zibethinus (assembly GCF_047325235.1). Classification (NCBI taxonomy): domain Eukaryota; kingdom Viridiplantae; phylum Streptophyta; class Magnoliopsida; order Malvales; family Malvaceae; genus Durio; species Durio zibethinus. The sequence goes on along the minus strand of NC_143162.1, from coordinate 7,692,490 downwards.
TGTTAAGTCTAGGCATATCTTGGTAGGACCATGCAAAGACGTTCACATATTCACAAAGTAACTTTTTTAATCTTTGCTATCATTCAGTGGTAATGACATGCCTATTTTAACTTTTTTTTTTATTAATATCATCTCTCAAATTTATTAATTTTATTTTTTTATGAGGTTTAATTGGTTTTTTCTTTTGTTCTACCAATTTCACTATGTCAGGAGGTAAAATGTCATCATCTGTGTTCTCTTCATGATCAAGTTCACTAGTATAGATTAGATTTTTAAAGTCAAACCCTGGGTTACTATCATGATTATCTTCATATTTATTATTTGGGTACTTGAGAGTAAGTAAGAAAGGAGAAATGTCGACAAGATGTGTGGAATAAAAATTAAAGAATGGACAGAAGAAATGAAAATGCATCACATCGATCTTTTTATTGAAATGAATGAATAGCCCATACAAAATAAAACAATCCTAGTACTTTTAAGCATAAGTATAGGAATTTTATTCACTACATTATTTTTGAAAAGATTCAAGGATAATAGGCAGCTTAATGATCTCTCAATTCTTCAACTCTGAACCTTGTAGGGTTGGATGCACCAGTAACTCTTTATCTTACCCATCAAATGCCTTTCCTTTCATCATTTGAATGGTAAGTTCAAAAAAAGGTTCTTTTAGCCCCACATCCCAGTTATCATCTCCAGGATAAATACATCCCTCTAATTAGAAGGTAGCATAAAGATAAGAAATAATCATTTTTTTTATTCTAGCTCTTGTCTTTTAAATTTGGCCATCATCTTCTCTTTCTTACTTTTCATCAGTTTCTTTTTATCCACCTTGGTAGGCTTATACCCTAAGCCAAATCTCTTTTGGTTGTTGATCACAGCTGGTAGCTTCTGAATTTCTTATTATTTTTTTCTTAGTCTTCTTTCAAGATGCCACCATTTTTTAATTATTTGCTTAACAACCATCTTGGTGACAGTTGACAATTGTGGCATATACAGCCTAGATCTTTTACTGACATAAGTTACATTAACCAGCTTAAAGGATCTATAAGAACACTTTACAGCCTTATATGCAGCTTTTACTTATAAGGTATTTGTTGGCTGGGTCACTAGTAGATTTTCTTCTCCTGACACACTCATCAATTTTCCCTCGACAATGAACTTTATCTTATAGTGCAGCAAGGATAGGATAGCACTCGTTATGTGGATCCATGGCCTCCCTAACAAATAGCTATATGATGGTGAAATATCCATCACTTGAAACTTGACGTTGAAATTACATGGCCTGATTTGTAGCTGTATTTCAATGTCATCTATTATCTTTCGTCTAGCTCCATTAACAACCCTGACAATCATGTGGCTAGTTCTCATATGAGACATGTCAATAGGTAACCTAGCCATGATGGACATAGGCATCATATTAATTACGAAATCGTTGTCAATAAGAACTTTTGACATTGTATGGCTTTTATATCTAATCGTAATATGCAGAGCTTTAGTACTTCTTCTCCCTTCTAGGGGGAACTCATCATCATTAAAGGTAATGTAGTTTGAGGCCACCAAATTCCCCACAAGGTTATCTATGTATTCCATAGATATATTATAGGATACGTATGCTTGATTTAAAACATTGAATAAAGCATTACGATGAGGTTTTAAATTCAGCAATAGTGATAAAAGTGAGATCTTAGTTGGTATTTTGTTTAGCTATTCCACCACATTGTACTTGCTATGTTTGATTAACTTCAGGAACTCACAAGCTCTTTTTTTCAGAAATGGGTTTTTGGTACTCCTGACTTGGTACTGCCACAGAATTTTTTCTATTTTTTTCTTTAACTTTTACTTTTTTCTTACTAGTTTTCTCTAACATTTCTAAAAGGTAACACTTTCAACTTCTCGTCATGCCACCCACTCCAGTTATATTTATCGTGTTAGAATTACTTGATATATCTCTTTCATTTGACCCCGTCATTACAACCTTATAGTTGTATTTCTATGGTATCGCCTTGTTATTCTGGTACGAGAAAGGACTAGGGATTTTGAAAGTTATATTCGATTTAAAAGTGGGTTGACTCTCTATTGGCTTTGGCCTCTTGTAATATATTGTCACTGGTTTCGGGGCAAGCTTTGTAACCTGCTCGTTGGTGGATATCTCTACATTTTTTTAGCTTCTTTCATATTCATAAAACTTGATTTGGAATGAATCCATAAATTATTGCAAAATTGATCACAATTTTTGATCGAATGCCCTATAGCTCCCTTATGGTATTTACACTTTTGGGTCAAATTGTATTCTTCATGTTAAGTATGTAGGTCTATTAGGTACAATATCTCTACTCCCACCAAGGCATCAAACACCTTATCTAAAGGGATCATACTCTCATCTACTCTCCTTTTGATCTTGCTAGTTTGATCTTTATGTATGACATTAATCATTGCCCTAGTATAGGTTGGTAGAGGTTTACCATTGACATTAGGTGCCCATTTTTCTTCAAAGCTTATCAGACCCTTTTTTTATCAAGTTTTGCACCTTGGGCTTCAAAGAAATGCAATTCTTCGTAGAATGGCCTGCAACCCCATAGTGATAATCACAATAAGCATTTGGGTTATACCATTTGGGAAAATGTGATTTTATGGGATCTATAGGGACACAAGCTACTAAATTTTTCTCCACGAGTTGTGGGAGTAGGTCTACATAAGACATAGGGATTAGGTTAAATGTAACATTCACGATCTTTTTGAATTACTTGATTGGATATTCTATTTAAGGGTAAATCTTACTTGAGGTATGGCAGATAAATTATATATGTGTGTGGGTGGTTGTGGTTGAAGAGTTAGTCGGTAGACTTGTTGGTATGATGATTGATATAGGTAGTGGGTAGCAGCAACTTGGGCTGGATACATAGGTTGGTTATAAAAAGGAACATAACCCCTAAATTGTTGGCCTTCATAACTCACAGCATGAGTTTCTCATTCTTTCTTCTTAGATAGGCCACTCTTCTTTACATTGGTTGTCTCTTCTTCATCTAATTTGTCATTCTTAATGGTGTTTTCAATCATTTCACCTGATGTAACCATATCAGCAAAGTTCTTTGTAGTATTTCCTATTAGTCTTTCATAATAAAGAGACTTAAGAAAACTGACAAAAAGCACTATTACCTCTTTTTTTGTGAAGAGGGTTGGACTTGAAAGGCAACATCTCTCCATCTTTGAGCGTATTGCTTGAAACTTTCTGTAATTTTTTTTTCCATACTTTGTAGGGAGAGGCAATTTGGTGTTAAGTCCATTATATGTCTATATTGAGTTACAAATGCTTTTGCCAAATTATTCTAAGATCGGATACGAGCTTGATCCAACTACACATACCATCTCACCACAGAGCCTGTAAGGTTATCTTGAAAGACATACATCAATAATTTCTCATCATGAGCATGGGCATCCATTTTACGATAATACATGGTAACGTGGGTTAACGAGTATTTAGTCCCATCATAAATTTCAAATTCAGGGACTTTAAACTTCAGTGGGATGATCACATCTAGGACTAAACATAATTGAGCTACATCTATAGAGCCAAAATAATCCATTCCCTCAATGGCTCGAACTTTCTCCTCCAAAATATTCATTTTTTGTTGGGAGCTTCACTCTTCTATTACCTTAGAGGTTTTGCTTTCAACCTATCTTTTTTCTTAAGGTCATCAAAATCAAGGACTTCAACTAGGTCTGCTATCTTTACCCCAAATATGGGATTAGTGTAACTGTGATATGGTATTTCAGGTAAGTGTAAGCATATGCCCCCGAAAATGGTATATGTGGGGCATGTGTCTCTTGAGAAGATTGACCTTACTTTGAACCAAACCCAAGAGGGTATAAAGGATCCACAATATCTTGTCTTTAATTCAGATTATGGGTCTCTTCTACTGTTTTACACTTATCCAATTTTTTGAACATTTTTATCAACTTTGTCAACTCCTCCTTTATCTCTTATTGAGCTTTCTCGATCTTGTCCATACGGGTATTTTGTTCTTGTTCCATTTGTCTTGCTTGTGATTGAGTATTAATGGGTGACGTGTAAATTAGCTTGAATTTATCGATGGTCGAGCTATCCTTATACCTTTAATACCATATCTTAGAATTAGCAAGTTTATATGACTATATCATGAAAACCTAAGATGATTATTTTGTTAAATGGAATGAATGAGAATGCAATGAATGAAAATGATTGCATGCAAAGAACATTTGTCTTAATATAATGTTCAACCAAAAGATTTCATTTATTCTAAAGACTTTTATTTACATAGAATTTATCATTTTAGAGTTATAATCATATAATCGTTTGATCTACTAATACTGGTCTCTTACTTCTTCAATGAAATTCAACAGACGCTATCCATGTTTCCCTACTGGGGCTACCACTTACTTCAATGTTTCTACCTCTTTAACCATTTCTCTTACCTTACATACCCTTTTACAAATTTAGGTTGTTAAATGCTCGATATACCTCTATCTTTCTAAGTTTTCCCTTTTACCATACCATACTTGGTATGATATTCTCTATGCTCTCTAACCAATACAGCAATATAGTTTTCTTGTTCATTCAACCTTTGTCTCAACCTGCTTAGGTAGCTATTCAACATGTTATTTTTTATCTGTACCTGGGTATTTTCTTCTTTTAATTCAGCATATTCTTGCTTCAGTCACTCGTTTTTGTCAATCAGCTCAATAATTGTTATCTCTTTAGCTTTCACCTTCATACACAACCTTTTATGTTTTTGGTGCAGCTCTACTAGGTCTTTAATAGCCATATCGCATTATCTAGCAATCTTACAAACCTTAGCTTCATGTTTTTTAGCTTTATTTTTCCATTGATCTTTCTTCTTTTAAAGCTTCTGAGTTTTTTGCTTTAGCCTATCCTTTTCAGTATCAAATTTTTTCTTCGTAAGCTCCACTTCTGATAGTATTTCTTTAAGTTTTTCTCATGTTGGTTGTTGAAAACCTTCAAGAGTCGATACCACTTCCTGTCTTCATCTCTCTCTCTAAACCAAGTACCCATGGGTGACCTTATCAGTGAATGGTCCAGGATTCACCCTGTGAGGATTTTTTCATGCTTCTTTAATCACATCGTTCATCTTCAGAAATGTTTTTGGCTCAGTGTAAGAAAAATCTATCTAATAAAGCTTATGTGTCATAGGAATGAACTGTTCTGCCCCAAATTATCTTTTTACTAGAAGCGGTGCATAACTTGTTACTCTTCATAAACCCAAAAGTGAAACCACAGTGTTGTCTCCACACTGATATAGCATGAGTTCCCTATTTATCCATGGGACCAACCATTTTACTTCAATGCCAATCAGCTTTTGTAAGAATACTACCCACTCTTTTTTAGACTTTTATTCTGGCCACTCGCTTTCACAGAATTATTTAATTGGAGCTCAATTGCAAAAATAAAACTTTGAGAATGCATTTTTTTTACACTTAAAATGGTTTTTTATTTATAAATACAATAGCTGTATACAGCCTGTAAAATGCCCTCCATTCTAGTGACAATAACTTAACTATCTGATAGTTTCTACCAGTATCACCTTTAAAAGGTTGTAGCCATTAATCACACTTTTAAAGAAGTCAACTATTGCTATTTCAATATAACCCAAAACCTTCAAAAAAATCACCATTTCGTATATGGCCAAGGCAAACACATCTAACCCCTACTCTTTGTCAGCATGTTGTACTAAAAAATTGTGAAAAAACTTTCAAGGTAAGCAAACTTGTTCTTGTTTTTTCTTTGTATGAGAATCCACAATATCCTTGTTTATCCCCATCAGATAGGCCAAATTCTTACAGAATCTTGATTTGTGTTTCTTGACATATATCTTGTTAGGGGTTTTAAGGTGCAGACCCAACATAGTTGAATATTCTTTGATGGTTGGTGTCATATCAACTTCATTGAAGATGAAACACTTGTATAAAGGATCCCAAAATTGCACTGTAGCTCTAATTAGTTGATTCTCAACATTCATTGCTAGAAAGTGTGCTATATGTCCATGTCTCTAGCAAAACTCCTCTTGTCTTAATGGATTCATCTTTTTCTATATATCGACCAAAACCTTTAAATTATTTTGTTTGAGGAGGATGGATGTTTCTTGAGACAAGGTAGAAGCGTGACCAATGGGTAGACAATCCCCCTCTTTTTATTGGATCTTTTTTTACTAAACCTTGACCTCATTTGATAACTTGCAAGGAGCTAATATAGATGAAGAGTAAACCAATCATTCTGTGGAGTCCATAAAAAACTCTTTGTTGAAGACTATCTTTTCAAGCAAATATTTTTTATGCAACTTCATGATATGAGTATGAATCATGCAAAGATGAATAAGAAAGATGGTTAGTACACTAGATAAGAAAAAATATATAAATAACTAAAGTAGAACATCACATAATAAAAGAATAAATCCTAAGGTTAGGCATGCCTAAGGTCATTATATATGGTTTTAAGGTTAAAAATCTAAAGGTTCTCAAATTGCTCCTTACATCATCGTCCATCACAGACTAGTAAGGCACCTCAATTCTCACCTATTATAGGCTGCAAGTAGAAAATGTTTAATTTGAGTGAGATTATTTCACTAGCCACTGCAAAGGCATTAAAACCTTACGAAAGCATAGGTACTTTACTTCCTCATAGAGGGACAGAGCTCGGGTATAGAGCTTATGTTATGCTCATGCATATGAATGACATATTTAGCAAAGTAAAGGAATAGAATGAATGAATAAAAAATCTTTGCAAAAACCAATTTTATCAGGCTTTTGGATAACACAAATTTATTTGTTGGCTTGACTCTAGGCTTGTCCCCAGTGGAGTGGCCAAACTGTCATAATGTCTAGATCCGTGGACTTATTACTAGACATTGACCTAAGGAGTCGCCACCAATCTTTTTTTATTTAGGTGCGATTGGTCACCTGACTGAATCTATCTCTTTTTAAAGAGAAATCCTAAGTGAAATCCTAAGTCTGACTTAGTTATCTTTTAAAGGTAGATTCAATGTCTATGAAATCAGAACTAGGTCTGAGAGTATGATTACGTATGAGAAAGGTTATAGCACTTTCACAACGCCCATCGAAAGATGGTACCAACTCAATTTCGTGTTATACATTAAGCTTTAAAAATTTTACCAAGTAATTAATTATTGAAAATGATTTTTAATTGACTCTACTACTGTTCACAAAAAATTGAGAAAATTCTCTCACCTAAAGAGTATACAAGGTAACTACTGTTTTTCTTTAGAGGCTTTGTCATCGGATTATTTAACATTAAAAATTTTTCAAAGAAAAAAAATAAAAAAAAGAATAATGATTTGACTTTTGATATAGATCTTTTTTGTTGCTTTATAAGAAAAACTCATGTTTTTGTTCAAGAAAAATTGATACTTTCAACTTTTCCTTAAAAATGCTTTTCTTAAGAATTTTATTTTCAAGGAAAATTGGTACTTCCAACTTTTTTTCAAAAATAATTTTTTGAAAATTTTATTTTCAAGAAAAATTGATACTTTCAACTTTTCCTTAAAAATGTTTTTCTTGAAATCTTTATTTTTGAGAAAAATTGATATTTTTAACTTTTTCTCAAAAATACTTTTTTGAAAATTTTATTTTCAAGGAAAATTGGCACTTTCCAACTTTTTCTCAAAAAATATTTTTTTGAAATCTTTATTTTCAAGAAAAATTGATACTTGCAACCTTTTCTTAAAAATATTTTTTTGAAAATTTTATTTTTAAGAAAAATTGATACTTCTCACTTTTCCTCAAAAAATATTTTTTTGAAAATTTTATTTTCAAGAAAAATTAATATTTTTAACTTTTCCTCAAAAATATTTTTTTGTACATTTTTATTTCAATGGAAATTGATACTTTCAACTTTTCTTTAAATATATATATTTTTAATTTTTATGTTCAAAGGAAATTGATACCTTCAACTTTCCTTCAAAATTATATTTTTTAAAATTTTTATTTTAAAGAGATCATTGAAAATTAAAGAATGTTTAATTAAATGAATAAATTATTTCAATTTAATCAATAAAATAAATAAATAAATAAGTAATAAAACTAATGAATAAAAAACCTTTGGGGACTCTCGGTTGAGCGGCTCAACAGAGATGTGGCTGCAAAGACAAACACGATTGGAACGGCTTAGTGGCCGGCACAGCTTAGCGGCTCGCCAAGGATTGAGTAAAGCAGGTAAACAGGTTGACGCACTGTGGGTCAGGTCGGACCTGGGGCAACCACGGATCCTATCACTTTTGACGTCTCAAAACGACACCATTTCGCTCAGGTATAAAAGGCAAAAAATTTCTCTTTCCTTCAGATGCTACGCCCTCTCTCTCTCTTTTCTTCTATTTCTCTCTCTAGACGATTTTCGATCGTCATTTTTCGTTGAATATCACTGAAAAAATCATCGATTTTTGGGTTTTATAGTTGGAAATTAGAGTTTTCGTTGGAAAGTCACTAGAAAACTTGAATTTTCGTCAGAAAATTCACCGGATTCTGAAAATTTCCAAAAAATTTTTAAAAAATTTAAAAAAATCACCAAAAAAAGAAATTAATCCTCCAATCTTTCCAGAAACTTCCTACTACCAACTATAGCTTCGAAATTTTTCTGATTGCCCCTTATTCTCCCTTTTTTCTCTCTGTTCTTTTTTATGATCACTTGTAGTTTATATAGGGTTGGGTACCAAGTTAAACGAGGGTTTTGAAAATCAAATTCCCTCTCATCTAATTTGTTTATCCGCGTTCAAAAACCAAATCCTTGATCTTGTTTTTTAAAAATTGAACTCTTAATCGTAGAGTTTTACTAGGATTGAAATTTCACTTTTAGTTATTTATTATTTCTTTTAAATATATTAAACTTATCCAAAAAGTGGGTGTCTACACTTATTGTAGGTCAAATCTTAAAATTAGATAATTAATTGATATATAAGGATCAAATTTGAACATACATTAAGATAAAATGACTAATTTTACCATTTAAAAAAGTATAGGAATATGCCGTATAATTAGAGGAAAGCTGGTTTAGAAAAGATTTTGTCACATCATCATTTTTTATTACGTGAACTTTACATGTCGGTAAAATCAACGATCACGTAAGTAAAAATACCATGTCAAAAAAATCAACATGCCATGTCATCAATTATGATAAAAAAGATTTAAACCGTTAAAAATTTGATTAAATTCTATAATTAAATGAAGTATAAAGATTCAATTTGAACACATTAAAATAAATGAATTAATTTCGTCATTTAATTAAAATATAGATATAGAAAACAAAAAGGTTAAGTAGTATAAGTATTTTTATCCTTACACTATATTTCTAAGGACAAAAATTATGAAAAAAAAAAAAAAGATGGATATAATAAGAAAAGATGTTGCGATGAAAGACTGAAAATTTTCACTACAATGAATTATCAGTGCGGTTAAAAATATCAAACTCGTTGTACTGACGTAGACCGGGAATCCGAATGGATCGTTAGTCAACCTGGAATATGCATTAAAGAAATTGGACCCGCCAATAGCAACCCTAAACCCTTATTTTTCCCTTATACTGCTTCAAGCCCTTTAACCTAAAACCAAGACCAATCATTTTTTTTTATGTATCAATTTGATCGGTTGTTGACCCTCTAGACATTGTTTCTAGTCAATCTAAATAAGTCTGAAAAAAAAAATCATAATATAGAATACAACATGCAATTGATACGATTATTCAACACGTTTTATCCATAGGTATGAAGAAAATTCCGTTAAAAAGAATAAAGAAATCATTATATTTCTCTCAAGCCAGATGCAAATTTATTTACAAAACTAGAAATTTCACTTTTCCAAAATGAAATGAATGAAAAATTTACTACATACAGATGACAAATTCTAGCATACTTATTCCAATTTGTACAACTTTTTCCACAGAAGGTATTTTTCACGTTATTTCTTCCGAAGACAAATGTCTTTCTCAATCATTATTATTAAATTTAATCTTTTAAACCAAAGCTTTTGTTGGAAATCCCTTAATTCATTGAAATACTTCTCTATCTTTAGAAATAATAAATTATTTTTTTAATCTTATAAATATCATATATAAACAAATAAAATTTATCGAAAAAAGCTTTAATGATATTTTTACCTTTTAGAACATATCCGCAAAATTAATATTTATCCTTATTTAAAATTTTTAAAAACTTAATTTATAAACCGTTTTACATTTTATCCACAATCGTTTAAATTCACTTTTACATTTTATCTATTTTATCTACTTAATCATTTAGTTGGTACTTTTGTATTTATTTTTGCTATTTGTCTTTTGTTTTCGATTTATTTTTTAATTTTTATTGAAAAAAATAAAAGTGAATGTTCCTATCAAAGTTTTTAATTGTGTTTTCTATATAATCATGACTTTTATGAATAACAATCTATTTATATTTAAATAGTTATGACCATTTATCATATGATAATTATTTCTGTTCAATCATAATTATTTAAAATATGAATAAAATTAATACAAAAATTAATTTTATTTATCAATAATTAAATCTTTCTATCCAATGTGGGATGCACCACATTCTAAACTACCAACAATCTCCCACTAGTTTGGAATGTTGGTGCTTAATCTTTAACCTTTCACACAAATAAATATTATGAATACAAGAAGGTATCTTTCGATTTAAACCTTCAATTAGCGTATATATCTTAGAATTCTAACAAAGTTGATGGTGTCCACAGATTAAACCTCAACTCTTAATGTTAAAATTGAAGATATAACACACATAATATTTATTTAATATTCTGTCAGAGGTTTATAATCGCTTTAGCACTATTATGGCCATATGCTTATCCTTATTCATAAACATTTACAAAAAAGTTTTCAATTTTCTTGTTGAAGCGGCACCACTTCTATGTTTATATCGGTAGAGTTTTTTATTTATGTCTCCATTGCTATAGATATTTAATTATTAACTCCATTAAGAGTTCAATCTCATCCTCTATTTACACAATGGCTTACACTAGTATTCCAAATATATAGAATGGGTTGACTAGTGTTTACAGACACATAACAATAATTTGTTATTACCTATTAAACTTTGCAATTAAAGGTTACTAATTCAAAGTTAGGTTCCCATTATTGGTGTCTAAAAGGAATTTTAAACCCATTCCACTTGTGGTGCTTCTTACCAAATTTCTAGATAGCGTCTTGGTAAGAGGATCTACTAAGTTTTTAGCAGATTTAACATATATAATGGTAATTACCCCATTTTTTATCAATTCTCTGATATAATCATGTCTTAGACTAATATGTCTAGATTTTCCATTATAAATTTCACTATAAGCTCTAGACATAGTAGCTTCACTATCACAGTACAAGAAAATGGCTGTCATTGATTATGGCCACAACTCTATATCCATTAATAAATTTTTTAGCCATTCAGCTTCCTTGCCTGCTGCAGCTAAAGCTATAAATTCAGATTTCATAGTTGAATGTGAAATGCAAGTTTGTTTCTTGGATGCCCAACTAATTGCACCACCTCCAAGGGTAAACATCCATCTTGAAGTGGATTTATTGTCACTTATACTAGTGATCCAACTTGCATCTGAATATCATATAGAGTATTGGTTTCTTTTATATTGAGATACTTAAACTTATTAAGCAGTTTCTCAATATAATAACTTTGATTAAGAATGAAACCTTTATTATATCTCTTAACTTTAATTCTCAAAATGGTATCAACTTCATTTAAATCTTTCATTTTGAAATTAGAAATCAGCTACCTTTTGGTTTCATTCATGCCAATCATATTAGTACCAAAAATTAGCATATCATCCACATAGAGACATATTATAACTCTATATTCTTTAGTAAATTTTGAGTAAATGCACTTATCTGTTCCATTATGTTTAAAACCGTTGGCTACTATGACTGAATCAAACTTTTCATGCCATTGTTTAGGAGCTTGCTTTAGATTATAAAGTGACTTAATTAATTTACAAACTTTATTCTCATTACCTGGAAGAATAAAAACTTCTGGTTGTTCCATGTACATTTCTTCCTTTAAGTCATTATTTAAAAAGGCTGTTTTAACATCCATTTGATGCACATGCAATTTATGAATGGAATCCAAAGCTATAAGAACTCTAATGGATGTTATTCTAGTTACTGGAGCATATGTATCAAAATAATCTATGCCTTCCTTTTGTTTAAAACTTTTTGCAACTAATCTTGCTTTAAAGGTTTGTATAGAACCATTTGTATTATATTTCTTTCTAAACACCCATTTACATCCTATAGGTTTAGAACCTTGAGGTAAATCTACCAAGACCCATGTATTATTGGACATGATTGAGTCCATTTCATCATTAATAGCTTCTTTTCAAAAAGCAACATCTCTTGAAGTCATAGCTTCATTAAATGTTTTAGGGTCTTTATCTACATTTAGTAGAATTGGTATTTTCTTAAGCACTTTGGTTCTATCCCCTTCTACTAGGAATACTATAAAATTTGGAGAAACAAAATCAGAAAGCAAAATATTATCTTTTCTAACTCTTTTGCTCCTTCTAATTTCAACAGAATCATTACTTTCTTTTCTTTTATTTCTTTTCGTAGGAATCATTTCAATTTGTTTCTCCATATCAATTTTGGTATCACATATAAACTTATTTTCAAAAAATTCTACATGAATAAATTCAACAATAACATTAGTATTTAAATCAAGAAGTCTATATGCTTTTGAATTTTATCATAACCAACAAAAATACTTTTAATACCTCTAGGTCTTAATTTTGATTTATGAGGATGAAGTATTTTATAAAAGGCAATGCACCCCCACACTTTAAAATAATCCAAATTTGATTTTCTGTCATGATTCCAAAGTTCATATGGTGTCTTTAAGAATTTCTTTGAAAGAATTCTATTATGTATGTGGCATGCTGTTAAAAGTGCCTCTCCCCAAAGATTTAGAGGTAATTTAGCATTTAACAACATATTATTTACCATATCAACCAAGGTTCTATTTTTTCTTTCGGCTAAACCATTTTGTTGGGATGCATAAGGGGCTATCCTTTGATGAATAATTCCATTATGTTCATAAAAAAGAGAAAATGAATCTGAAAAATATTCGTCACCCTTATCTGTTCGAAGAATTTTAATTTTCTTCTCCTTTTGATTTTCAACAACTGATTTATATTCTTTGAATTTATCAAATGCTTCATCTTTTGTTTTCATTAGATACATAAAAGTATAATGAGAACTATCATCTATAAATGTTATAAAATACCTTTTTCCTCCCCTTGTTAATAAACCATTTAGCTCACAAATATCATAATGTATAAGTTCTAATAATTCTGTATTTCTTTCAGCTTTAGGAAAAGGTTTCTTAGTCATTTTTGCTTTGACACAGATTTTACATTTAATGTCATGATTTTTCTGGTATGTTATATAACCATGCTTAGTCATATGATTCATATAATGATAATTTAAATGTCCTAATCTAGCATGCCATAAAGAAGAAGAATGCTCAACAATATAAGCAGAAACATTATTTATTTCATCAATGCTTAGTTTAAACATACCATCATTAGAATATCTTTTTCCAATGAATACACCATTTTTGGAGACTATAACTTTATCAGACTCTAGTACAATTTTAAAGCCTTTTTTACATAATAGATTTACAGATACAAGATTTTTTCTAATCTCAGGAACATGAAAAACATTAATTAGAGTTAGTTTCTGCCCTAAGGTGAATTTCAATTCAACCGTTCCTTTTTCAATCACTTTGGCAGGAACATGATTTCCCATAAGGATGTTTTTTGGTTTCTTGCATTTTTCATAAGTCTTGAATTGCTTTTTGTTGTTGCAAACATGAATTGTTGAACCAAAATCTAGCCACCAATCAGATGACTTATTTGTAGTAGCCATATGAACTTCAGTGATCATTCCAATTTGCATGTTAGTCACCATTGCAACAAGTTTTTTAATTTTTTGCTCAACCAAATTTGCCTTGCTTTCAGAACTAGAACCAATCTTAATTTCAGCATTTTTAAATCTGTAATCTTTAATCAAATGTCCTTTCTTTCCACAATGGAAACACATTTTGTTCTTGTTAAATTTAGACTTCTTAAATCCATTCTTCTTGACTTTAAAATTGTTTTGAAATCTACCAAAAGACTTGTGATTTTTTTTAGAATTTTGTCCACTCATGTAATTCACATTGGAACCTCTAAGGAAGAGTGCATCTCTTGCATGATTTTTTGCTTCAATCTGTATGTGAGTTTGAAATTTTTCAATAGTGAAAGTATCTATTAAATGCAGAACTTTCTTCCTATATTTATTTCATGAAAGAGGAAGTTTTGACAAAATTTTTCCAACTTGAAGTGAATCAGGAACCTTAATTTTCAACTCACTTAACTTAGAGACCAGAATTTGCAACTCGTGCACTTGGTCAATGATTGGTTTATCATCAGTTATTGAAAATTCAAAGTATTTCAAAGCAAAAAATTTATTCGTACCTTTCTTTTCATTCATGTATTTGTGTTCAAAAGCAGTTCATATCTCTTTTGATGTTTTCATATTTCTGTATAGGTTATATAGACGGTCAGATAATGAATTCAGAATATAACCTCGATAGACTAGTTCATTTTTTTCACATTTGCTTTTTGTTGCTTTAATAGTATCAGAATCTTCACGAATTGATTTTGAAATTGGTTGCAAATTTAGATCAAGTACATAAAACATCTTCAATGCTGTCAATAGAAAAACCATTTTGTCCTTCCACCTAGTATAGTTTGATCCATTAAAATGATCAAGTCTGATTACATCTTGATTTTAAAAATGAACCTTCATGCTTGATTTCAAATCCATAACAGTAGTAGGGATAATAGTAGATGTAGTATCCATAATTGCCTTTAAATTTTTAGTAGATTTAAGAAAAAGCTGTCATAACGTCTAGATTCAGGGATCTCGCAGCACCCCCCAAGCTGTCATAACGTCTAGATCCAATGATCTATCGCTAGACATTGACTTAAAGGAGTCGTCACCAATCTTTTTTATCTAGGTGCGATTGGCCACCTAAGGAATCTGTCCTTTCAGGGAACATCTAAGTTTAAGGGTTCCTAAAAAAATAGGTTCAGGTCTACAAACCAAAACAGGGTTCGAGAGTTCGGTTACGTGTGAGGAAGGTTATAGCACCCTCACAACGCCCATCAAAAGATGGTACCAGCTTAAATTTATATTATCCAAAAAGCCTTAAAATTTTACCAAGTAATTAATTATTGAAAATTATTCTCAATTGACTCTAATACTTTTAGCAGAAAATTGAGAAAATTCTCTCACCTCAAGAGTATGCAAGAAAAACTACTGTTTCACTTGCAGAGGCTCCGTCGTCGGATTGGTTAAAGAAAAAAAATCAAGACCAAAATCAAAATAGAAAGGAAGGAGAGATGGTTGTTCTTGTGTAGGGAAAATTGATACTTTCAACTTTTCCCCAAAAATATTTTTTTGAAAATTTATTTTTAGAAAAAATTGATACTTTCAACTTTTTCCAAAAAAAAATATTTTTTTGAAAATTTCGATTTTCAAGGAAAATTGATACTTTCAACTTTTCCTCAAAAATCCTTTTTTTGAAAATTTATTTTTAAGGAAAATTGATACTTTTAACTTTTTCCCGAAAATATTTTTTGGAAATTTTGATTTTTAAGGAAAATTGATACTTTCAACTTTTTCTCAAAAACCCTTTTTGAAATTTATTTTTAAGGAAAATTGATACTTTCAATTTTTCCCTAAAAATATTTTTTTTTGGAATTTTTTATTTTTATTTAAAGAAAATAGAATAATAAAAATAAAATAAAAATAAAATAAAAAAATAAAGAAAAGTAAAAAAAATAAAAATAAAATAAAGATAAAAAGAATATTAAATAAACCTAATCTAATAAATAAAAAAAAAACAACTAAACAAAGAAATGAAAAAAATTCAAAGAAAAAAAAAAAACTGGAGCGGCTCGGATCGCGGCTCGGCTCGGCTCGACTCAAGGAAGAAAAATGGCTCGGAGAAGTGGCTTGGGAGCTCGGCTCGGCTCGGCTTGGCTCGGAGGGGGGAGGCACGCGCAGGTCAGGAAGCGGGTCGACGCTCGGGTCGGGTCGGATCTCGACAAAACGCACGGATCCTCTGGGTTACTTAAGGCCAAAATGACGTCGTTTTGAGATGGTATAAAAAGTACTTCCTTCTATTTTTTGACAGAACGCTCTTCTCCTCTCTCTCTCTTCTTCTTTTTTCCTCTCCCTTCTCTCTAAAAAGGCTGAAGAACACCGGTGGAATTTTTGTCGGATTCTGGGAAAAGTCATCGAAATTTGGAAATTTCGTCGAAAGTTCACCGAAAGTTGATCGGAAGATCACCGATTTCTGGGATTCTTCGTCGAAAACTGGGTAGGTCACCGGAAACTTCAAGGTTGGCCGAAATTTTCGTCGAAAAATTCAAACTTTGCCGAAAACTTCACCAGAATCTGGAATTTCCAAAAATTCCCAGAAAAAAAATCGCCAAAAGCTTCAAAAAAAATTTTCTCACTCCCAGAACACTCCTAAATATTTTTTGAGCTCTCTATACGCCCATATTCTCTCAATCAGTAGCTTTTGCTTACTGTTTTCTGTGTGTTTAGCATCTGTTCCAAGAGGTCCTTTATATAGGAATTGATCAGGAGTTTCTGATCAATCCCAATTCCTCTTTGAACGGGAATTCAATCTTGGAGTCCAATCTGGACTCTTCTGATTGAATTCCCATTCACAATGGGATTCTTCAACTTTCAATCCCAGCCTTCCAAAATCAAATAAAAAAAATAAAAATAATAGATAATTAGAAAAGATAGGATAAAAAGAAAAAAAAATAATAATAATCAGATAATCAAAAGGAATCAGATAAAATTAACAGATAATTTAAAAAATAAAATAAGATAAACCCAAAAATATATTACAAAAAAATAATAATAATAATAATATAATAATAATAATAAATATATAACTATATACATATAAATCTATTCTAAATAAAAATAAATAAATACAGATATACAAAAGAAAAAAAATACGGGATAAAAATTCAATTGGGCCTTACCCATTTGGGTCAGGACCCAATTGGATGTCTACAGCTGCCCCTCTTTGCACATTTTCTGTGAAACAAAAATTGCGCAAAGACGTAGACACCCAATCAAGACTCAACTCAACATTGTCATTTTTTTTTGTGTTTTTTGTTTGTTTTTTATTTTTTTGTTTTTTTATTTTTTTGTTTTTTTTTACCAAAGCTCCTCTAAACAGAGGCTCAACGACTTTGAGAAACATAAATTGCTCCTCTAAACAGAGGCATCACGACTTTTGAAAATAAATTGTTCCTCTAAACAGAGGCACCACGACTTTGAAAAATAAATTGCTCCTCTAAACAGAGGCACCACGACTTTGAGAAAGTAAATTGCTCCTCTAAACAGAGGCACCACGACTTTGAAAAATAAATTGCTCCTCTAAACAGAGGCACCACGACTTTGGAAAGTAAATTGCTCCTCTAAACAGAGGCACCACGACTTTGAGAAAGTAAATTGCTCCTCTAAACAGAGGCACCACGACTTTGAAAAATAAATTGCTCCTCTAAACAGAGGCACCACGACTTTGGAAAGTAAATTGCTCCTCTAAACAGAGGCACCACGACTTTGAAAAGTAAATTGCTCCTCTAAACAGAAGCACCACGACTTTGAGAAAGTAAATTGCTCCTCTAAACAAAGGCACCACGACTTTTGGAAAAGTAAATTGCTCCTCTAAATAGAGGCACCACGACTTTGGAAAATAAATTGCTCCTCTAAACAGAGGCACCACGACTTTGAAAAGTAAATTACTCCTTGACAATCATGTCCAAAGGAGTTGAAAGTTGTGTTTGAAGGAATTTCAGGGGATTATGCCCAAAGGTCTTATAAATCAACCCTGATACCAAAAGACATCCTATTTCAAGGATTAGGAACTTACCTGACAATCTTTTTTTTTTTCAATTCTGCAAAATATCTTCATATCTGTCTTCTCCATGTGGGATTTTGGAACACCCCTGCTTCTTGAATTTATACACTATACTTTCCTGAAAGTAGTGCATGCTATGCAATGTGCATTAATTTCAATGCATGCTATGCAAATGTTGGCCAATTAATTCCTGTTCAATGTATGGTACTCAAGTTTCTCAAGCTTTTTCTTAAGCATCAAGCCCTTTGATTCTTCAGAGATCCAATCGAACCAGTGTAGCTCTCAATTGTCCTTTCCACTCACATTCTTCTTTGTTTAGTTTCTCAATACTTTGAAATAAGCTTCATCAATCGATCATCACTTGACCATCATTCAATGAATTTTTCAGCACTAGCAAATTTTAAAACAAGTTTCATCCACCATCACTGGGTCATTGTCTCAGCATTAACCATTCCAAAATAAAATATGTCCACTGATTGTTCTCACCATTCAATCATAACTTACAAGTCATATCGACCAATTCATCCTTGTACTCATTTCTTGGTTATATCACTTTTCAAAATTTGCCCCATCATATTCTCTATTTGGTCACATCATATGTCCTTCCAAATAATCTCTTTTAGGTTTCTACCATTTCTTCATTTCGTCACCACCATCATCTTAGATTTTTTTTCAAATGAATACAAGACTCTTTTAAGCACATATTCATTCATTCATTATCATTTCAAATCTTGACAAATACAATGCAATCAAGCATTTTCTCAATTCATTCTAAGGGTGTACCAATAAGAGAACAGAAGGTGAACTATGGTAAAGATAACCAATGAAAATATATTTTGGTACAGAACAACTGGGAAAGGAAATAAATTGGATATATGTCAGTAGGATGAATTGTATGTCCAAATGATGAATATTCAGACAATTTTTAACATTAATCTAGGATTCTTTTTCAAAAACTCATTCCATTTACTGTTGAAGTCATCTTGAGCTTGGCAAACTTTGCCCTAGTCTTTGAGGGATCTTCAAATATTTTTGATCTTCCATTCATGTGAGCCATTTGACCTGGATCTTTTTCTACCAAAATCACATTTTCAGGTTTTCAATTTGAAACTCTTTTTTCATTTTTTTTCATTTTTTCTTCTTTCTTTCTTTTTTTTTCTTTTTTTCATCATCTTTTTTTTTGCTCATTTTTCATCCATTATTGATAACTTTCATACATCAAACTTTAGAGTAATGTAGCATGATTCCATTGCTTCATCATGAGTATACTTTCGTTCAAGATATGATCATTCAAGTTGAGTATTCACACTTGATCCAAATGGACTTTTCAAGGTTGTAATGTAGGCCAAGGTGAAAGGTCATAAAAAATGGATATAATAGGCTCAAAACATATATTAAAAAGGTTCAAGATCGAAGGATCATTTGATGCAGCTTGGCATTTTGCCCCCACATCATTTCACTATTTTTTTCTTTCCTTACACAAAGGATTCTCATTACTTTGCCCCAAGTCATTTGTGGCATTTATTTTTTCTTTTTCTTTTTTTTTTTCAAAAAAATTGCCCTCCAGTGTAGAGGGTAATCCTTGGTTAGGGTTCAAAAAAGAAATCATAATAGGCTCAACAGGGTAACAATAAATGGTTTTGCAAATGGTAACAGAAAGATGGCCATTTTTCATCTCAATTGTGAATACCTTTCTTGAACATCATCAAAGCTTATGAATCTGTATAAAAGATTACACATCTTCAAGACATATCTATTTCACCTCGGGTAACAGCCTATTTTCGCTCAAATCATCTTCTCATATTAATATGGATGAGTTCTCAAAATTAAATCTCAGAATTATTGTTATCATTGTCTAAATATTCATCATCTGAAATTTAAGAATGGGAATGTAAAGTTATGAAAGGTAACGGAGCATGAAGTAATGGTCAAGTGAAAGAGAAAAATGTAATGAAATGCATTAACTTGTCTTTATTAAAATGATAACAAGTGAAGTCACATTGCAAAAAGAAATCCAATAATCACTTGAAAAAAAATCTAATCATGACAAAAGAAACCTTCAACCAGCCTTATCTCCATTTTTTTAAAATTATCCCCCTATGCGATCAGGTGAAGAATCTCTATTGACATCTTGCCCCTCAATTCATTGTGATTCTCTGGACCCTTTCTGTTCTTGACTTTCACTCAGAATGCTAACATTAGATGTTGTTGCTTTTCCTTGATCAAAACTTACCATTCCATCATTGATCAACCGTTGCACCTTATACTTTAAAGCAGTGCAATTTTCAGTAGAATGGCCAGTAATTCCATAGTGATATAAGCGGCTCCACATGGTTGGGGGCAATCAAATGGCTATTATAGAGTTCTTGATATAACTCTGTATAAGTCATAGGGATTGGATCAAATACAGGTTTTTCTCGAGTAGTTCGTTGTTCTCGTGAACCACTTGCTGGGTTAATAGGGCGAACTTGGGTTCTTACAGGGGCTTGAATGTTGAGGCTGTATGTAAGATCTTGAGGGCTATAAATTGATCGGTATGTGGATGAATAATGTGGTTGTGGAGCTAGCTGGTATGGGTAGGATGAGGCATTATTCACAGCAGGATAGTATAGAGAGTAACCTTAGGATGGATAGGGTTGATAACCCCTGAATTGTTGTCTATCAAAGCTCACAGCTTGAGCTTCAGCTTCCTTCTTTTCTGATGCCTTCTTGGTTTCTCCTCCTTTCAACTTGCCATTTTTTATGGCACTTTCAATAATTTCTCCAGAGATCACCATGTCAGAAAAATTCTTTGTTGTATTCCCTATCATCTTTTCATAGTAGGGAGATTTTAAAATGCTAACAAACAGCACTGTAGTTTCTTTCTCGATCAGTGGAGGTTGTACCTGTGAAGCTATATCTCTCCATCTCTAGGCGTATTCTTTAAAAGATTCATTTGCCTTTTTCTCTAGATTCTGTAAAGATAAACGATCAGGAGCCAAATCGATAATGTGTCGATATTGACTGATGAAGTCATGAGCCATATCGCTCCAAGAGCGAATGTGGGTCCTATCCAACTGAACATACCACCTGGCCGTAGAGCCAGTAAGGCTATCTTGGAAAACATACATCAAGAGTTTTTCATCATGAGCATGAGCTGTCATCTTCCTACAATACATGGTGATATAGGTTTTGGGGTATTTTGTACCGTCATATTTTTCAAATTTTGGTACTTTGAACTTATGGAGGATAACCACATCAGGGACTAGGCAGAGCCCAGCAGCATCAACTGACCCATAAAAGCTAAATCCTTCCACAGCCCGTAGCCTCTGCTCTAGCATGCTAATTTTGAAGCTTTCTTCAGCTTTCACCCTTATCTTTTCCTTCTCCTTCTCTTTTACATCATCTAGATCAGAAATTGGTTCTGCTGCCTTTTCAGTAAAGACAAGATTTTTATAACTATTATACTGCCCTGGGTTAAAAGTTGATGGCATTCCAGGATATGTTGGATATGCAAAGTGTTGTGGCTGGACCTCTTGGACAGACTGGGCTTGAGGTGGGCAAAAACTTGAAAGGTACAAAGGGTCAGCCACTTCTTGCTGGTTTGTACTTCTTTCAACTCTTTTTCCTTTATTCATGTTATTAAGGGCTTCCAGAATCTTGCTTAGTTCACTTTTAATCTTTTCCTGAGCTTTTTCTAGCTTTTCAAATCTATGAGAACTTTTCTCTTCCATTTGCCTTGCTCTGGATCTTGTGTTGTATGGATGAGCAGGGTTTTTGCTAGATGGAACTATCCTCGGACCTTGAGTACCATACTTATGATTAGAAATGTTATGCTATGCCTTATGTATGATGCTTTGATACACAAATGAAATGTACATTTTTTTGAATGAAATCCAGTATGAAATGAATGCAAATGATTGTGTTAAAACATGATCATGAAAATAATACAGATGCATACAATCAGACAAACAACATAGTTAGTTCCATGGATGAAAGGAAAGTGATGCTGATGCATAATGTTACATATGATAAAAATAATACACAAAGTTAAACAATCAAAATGATTAGACAAACACCCTTTTTATGTCTTAATTTCAGGGTATATCTATCATTGGGTAGAAAGGGCTCTATCTTAGGTGTAGGCACTCTTAAGGTTCACTACATGCGGTTTTAAGGTCAGAGTCTAAAGGTCCTCAAATTGCTCCTTACATCCCTATCCATCACAGACTAGTAAGGCACCCTAATCCTCACCCATTATAGGCTACAAGCGGAAAAGGTTCAATTTGAGTGGGAGTATTTCGCTAGCCACTGCGGAGGCATTAGACCTCACGAAAGCAATAGGTACTTTACTCCCTCTTAGAGGGACGGAGCTCGGGTGTAGAGCTCATGTTATGCACATGCACATGAATGACATAATTAACAAAGCAAATAAACATGAATGACTAATAACACATATATACAACAAGGTTCAATTTTATTAGGCTTTTGGATAACACAAATTATTTGCTGGCCTGACTCTCAAAGTCCCCAGCGGAGTCGCCATTTTATATCTTTTCGTAGGTCATAACTATCTGAATATAAGTTTATATATGTTCGTTCATTATAAATAAATATTTCAGTATAACCATTTTCATTACTTCTAATTTAGAGAGTTTTAAGGCTTTGTTGTATCCTATAGGCATAATTGCCTTTAAAATAGTGTTATTCATGCCTCAAAGGCAAATATGGATACTAGATCCCCAGTGGAGTCGCCAAGCTGTCATAACGTCTAGATTCGGGGATCTATCGCTAGACATTGACTTAAGGGAGTCGCCACCAATCTTTTTTATCTAGGTGCGATTGGCCACCTAAGGAATCTATCCTTTCACGGAACACCTAAGTTTAAGGGTTCCTAAAAGAATAGGTTCAGGTCTACAAACCAGAACATGGTTCGGGAGTTCGGTTACGTGTGAGGAAGGTTATAGCACCCTCACAACGCCCATCAAAAGATGGTACCAACTTAAATTTGTATTATCCAAAAAGCCTTAAAATTTTACCAAGTAATTAATTATTGAAAATTATTCTCAATTAACTCTAATACTTTTAGCAGAAAATTGAGAAAATTCTCTCACCTCAAGAGTATACAAGAAAAACTACTGTTTCACTTGCAGAGGCTTCGTCGTCGGATTGGTTAAAGAAAAAAAAATCAAAATCAAAATCAAAATAGAAAGGAAGGAGAGATGGTTGTTTTTGTGTAAGGAAAATTGATACTTTCAACTTTTTCTCAAATATATTTTTTTGAAAATTTATTTTTAGGAAAAATTGATACTTTCAACTTTTCCCAAAAACAAATATTTTTTTGAAAATTTCGATTTTCAAGGAAAATTGATACTTTCAACTTTTCCTCAAAAATCCTTTTTTTGAAAATTTATTTTTAAAGAAAATTGATACTTTCAACTTTTTCCCGAAAATATTTTTTTGGAAATTTTGATTTTTAAGGAAAATTGATACTTTCAACTTTTCCTCAAAAACCTTTTTTGAAATTTATTTTTAAGAAAAATTGATATTTTCAACTTTTCCCTAAAAATATTTTTTTGGAAATTTTGATTTTTAAGGAAAATTGATACTTTCAACTTTTCCTCAAAAACCTTTTTTGAAATTTATTTTTAAAGAAAATTGATACTTTCAACTTTTCCCTAAAAATATTTTTTTTTGGAATTTTTTATTTTTATTTAAAGAAAATAGAATAATAAAAAATTAATAAAAATAAAATAAAAAAATAAAGAAAAGTAAAAAAAATAAAAATAAAATAAAGATAAAAAGAATATTAAATAAACCTAATCTAATAAATAAAAAAAAACAAATAAACAAAGAAATGAAAAAAATTCAAAGAAAAAAAAAAAAACCTGGAGCGGCTCGAATCACGACTCGGCTCGGCTCGGCTCAAGGAAGAAAAACGGCTCGGAGAAGTGGCTTGGGAGCTCGGCTCGGCTCGACTTGGCTCGGAGGGGGGAGGCACGCGCGGGTCAGGAAGCGGGTCGACGCTCGGGTCGGGTCGGATCTCGACAAAACGCGCAGATCCTCTGGGTTACTTAAGGTCAAAACAACGTCGTTTTGAAAGGGTATAAAAGGCACTTCCCTCTGTTTTTCGGTAGAACGCTCCTCTCTTCTTTTTCTCTTCTTCCTTTTTCCTCTCCCTTCTCTCTAAAAAGGCTGAAGAACACCAGTGAAATTTTCTTCAGATTCTGGGAAAAGTCACCGAAATCTGGAAATTTCATCGGAAGTTCACCGAAAGTTTGCCAAAAGATCACCGGTTTCTGGGATTCTTCACCGAAAACTGGGCAAGTCGCCGGAAACTTCAAGGTTGGCCGAAATTTTCATCGAAAAATTCAAACTTTGCCGGAAACTTCACCGAAATCTGGAATTTTCAGAAATTCCCAGAAAAAAAAATCGCCAAAAGCTTCAAAAAAATTTTTCTCACTCCCAGAACACTCCTAAACATTTTTTGAGCTCTCTATACGCCCATATTCTCTCAATCAGTAGCTTTTGCTTACTGTTTTCTGTGTGTTTAGCATCTGTTCCAGGAGGTCCTTTATATAGGGATTGATCAGGAGTTTCTGATCAATCCCAATTCCTCTTTGGACAGGAATTCAATCTTTGAGTCCAATCTGGACTCTTCTGATTGAATTCCCATTCATAATGGGATTCTTCAACTTTCAATCCCAGCCCTCCAAAATCAAATAAAAATAATAAAAATAATAGATAATTAGAAAAGATAAGATAAAAAGAAAAAAAAATAATCATAATCAGATAATAAAAAAGAATCAGATAAAATTAACAGATAATTTAAAAAATAAAATAAGATAAACCCAAAAATATATTACAAAAAAATAATAATATAATAATAATAATAAATATATAACTATATACATATAAATCTATTCTAAATAAAAATAAATAAATACAGATATATAAAAGAAAAAAAAATACGGGATAAAAATTCAATTGGGCCTTACCCATTTGGGCCAGGACCCAATTGGGTGTCTTTTGAAATTTATTTCTAAGAAAAATTGATACTTTCAACTTTTCCCCAAAAATATTTATTGGAAATTTATTTCTAAGAAAAATTGATACTTTCAACTTTTCCCTAAAAATATTTGTTTTGGAATTTTTTATTTTTATTTAAAGAAAATAGAATAATAAAAAAAATAAATAAAAATAAAATAAAATAAAAAAGAAAGAAAAGTAAAATAATAAAATAAAATAAAGATAAAAAGAATATTAAATAAACATAATCTAATAAATTAATTAATTAATTTTAAAAAAAAAACCTGGAGCGGCTCGACTATCGGCTCGGCTCGGCTTAGAGGGGGGCTAACACGCGCGGGTCAGGAAACGGGTCGACACTCGGGTCGGGTCGGGTTTCGACAAAACGCGCGAATACTCTGATTAACTTAAAGGTAAAACGACGTCATTTCGGGAGGGTATAAAAGACAGTTCCCTTCGTTTTTCGGCAGAACCCTTCTCCTCTCTCTCTCTCTTCTTCCTTTTTCCTCTCTCTTCTCTCTAAAAACTGAAGAACACCGATGGAATTTTCATTGGATTTTGGAAAAAGTCACCGAAATCAAGAAATTTTACCGAAATTTAACCGAAATATCACCGTTTTTTGGGATTCTTCGTCGGAAACTGGGTTGGTCGTCGGAAACTTCAAGGTTGGCCGAAATTTTCGCCGAAAAATTCAACCCTCGCCGGAAAAGTCACCGAAATCTGAAAATTTCTCAGAAATTTCCAGAAAATTTTTTCGCCAAAAATTTCTAAAAATTTTTTCTCACTCCCAGAACACTCCTAAACTTTTCTTAGCTTCCTATACGCCTCCTTTTCTCTCAAATCAGTAGCTTTGCTTACTGTTTTCTCTCTGTTCGTGTCTCAATCTGTTCTAGAGGGGGTCCCTTTTATAGGGATTGATCAGGAGTTTCTGATCAATCTCAATTCTTCTTTGGACAGGGATTCAATCTTTGAATCCAATCTGGACTCTTCTGATTGAATCCCCATTCCCAGTAGGATTCTTCAGCTTCAATTTCAACCTTCCAAAATAAAAATCAAATGAATATAAAAAAATAATAAATAATTAGAACAAATAAATCGAAAAAAATATATATATTATAGGATAAAAAATAACAGATATATAATTAGATAAATAAAAATACAAAAATAAATAAAATATAAAAATAATAATAATAATAATATAATAATAAATATATAACTATATAAATAATATACATATAAATCTATTCTAAATAAAAATAAATAAATAAATACAGATATACATATATTAATACATAATAATAATAATAAATATAAAAAGAGAAAAAATACAAAAAAAAAGAAAAAAAGAGAAAAAAAAATAATACAGGATTGAATTGGGCCTTACCCATTTGGGCCAGGCCCAATTGATCTGAGCCTGGACCCAATTGGGTGTCTACAGCTGCCCCTCTTTGCATATTTTCTGTGAAACAAAAATTGTGCAAAGACGTAGACACCCAATCCAGACTCAACTCAACATCATTTTTTTGTTTTTTTTTGTTTTTTTGTTTTTTTTAACCAAAGCTCCTCTAAACAGAGGCTCAACAACTTTGAGAAACATAAATTGCTCCTCTAAACAGAGGCACCACAACTTTGAAAAGTAAATTGCTCCTCTAAACAGAGGCACCACGACTTTGAAAAAGTAAATTACTCCTCTAAACAGAGGCACCACGACTTTGAAAGTATCAATTTTCCTTAAAAATAAATTTTCAAAAAAAGGATTTTTGAGAAAAAGTTGAAAGTATCAATTTTCCTTGAAAATCAAAATTTTCAAAAAAATATATTTTTTTGGGAAAAGTTGAAAGTATCAATTTTTCCTAAAAATAAATTTTCAACCTTGAAAAGTCCATTTGGATCAAATGTGAATACTCAACTTGAATTATCATATGTTGAGCAAAAGACATGCTCATGTCAGAAGAGTCCAGATTGGATTCAAAGATTGAATCCCCGTCCAAAGAGGAATTGGGATTGATCAAAAACTACTGATCAATCCCTATAAAAGGGACCCCCTCTGGAACAGATTGGTACATGAACAGAGAGAAAACAGTAAGCAAAGCTACTGATTTGAGAGAAAATGAGGCGTATAGGAAGCTAAGAAAAGTTTAGTAGTGTTCTGGGAGTGAGAAAAAATTTTTAGAAATTTTTGGCGAAAAAATTTTCTGGAAATTTCTAGATTCCGGTGACTTTTCCGGCTAGGGTTGAATTTTCCAACGAAAATTTCGGCCAACCTTGAAGTTTTCGGCGACCAACCCAGTTTCCGGCGAAGAATCCCAGAAACCGATGATATTCCGGCCAAATTCTTGTAAAATTTCCAGATTTCGATGACTTTTTCCAAAATCTGGCAAAAATTCCACCGGTGTTCTTCAGTTTTTAGAGAGAAAGGAGAGGAAAAAGGAAGAAGAGAGAGAGAGAGGAGAAGGGTTCTGTCGAAAAACGAAGGGAACTGCCTTTTATACCCTCCCGAAACGACGTCATTTTGGCTTTAAGTTAATCAGAGGATCCGCGCGTTTTACCGAAACTCGACCCGACCCGAGCGTCGACCCGCTTCCTGACCAGCGCGTGCCAGCCCCCCTCCGAGCCGAGCCGATAGCCGAGCCGCTCCAGGTTTTTTTTTTAAATTAATTAATTTATTTATTAGATTAGGTTTATTTAATATTCTTTTTATCTTTATTTTATTTTATTTTTTTACTTTTCTTTCTTTCTTTTTTATTTTATTTTATTTTATTTTATTTTTTTATTATTCTATTTTCTTTAAATAAAAATCAAAAATTCCAAAAAAAATATTTTTAGGGAAAAGTTGAAAGTATCAATTTTCCTTAAAAATAAATTTCAAAAAGGGTTTTTGAGGAAAAGTTGAAAGTATCAATTTTCCTTAGAAATAAATTTCCAATAAATATTTTTGGAAAAAAGTTGAAAGTATCAATTTTCCTTAAAAATAAATTTTCAAAAAAAAGATTTTTGAGGAAAAGTTGAAAGTATCAATTTTCCTTGGAAATCAAAGTTTCAAAAAAAAATATTTTTGAGGAAAAGTTGAAAGTATCAATTTTTTTTAAAAATAAATTTCAAAAAAATATTTATGGGGAAAAGTTGAAAGTATCAATTTTCCTTAAAAAATAAATTTCAAAAAAATAATTTTTGAGGAAAAGTTGAAAGTATCAATTTTTCCTACACAAGAACAATCATTCTTTCCTTCGTTTCTATCTTAATTTTGATTTTGTTTTTTTCTTTAAATAATCCGACGACGGAGCCTCTGCAAGTGAAACAGTAGTTTTTCTTGCATACTCTTGAGGTGAGGGAATTTTCTCAATTTTCTGCTAAAAGTATTAGAGTCAATTGAGAAAATTTCTAATAATTAATTACTTGGAAAATTTTAAGGCTTTTGGATAACACAAATTTAAGCTGGTACCATCTTTTGATGGGCGTTGTGAGGGTGCTATAACCTTCTTCACACGTAACCGAACTTCCGAACTCTGTTCTGGTTAGTAGACTTGAACCTATTCTTTTAGGGACCCTTAAACTTAGGTGTTCCCTGAAAGGACAGATTCTTTAGGTGGCCAATCGCACCTAGATAAAAAAGATTGGTGGTGACTCCCTTAAGTCAATGTCTAACGATAGATCCTCGGATCTAGACGTTATGACAGCTTGGCGACTCCACTGGGGATCTAGTATCCATATTTGCCTTTGAGGCATGAATAACACTATTTTAAAGGCAATTATGCCTATAGGATACAACAAAGCCTTAAAACTCTCTAAATCAGAAGTAATGAAAATGGTTATACTGAAATATTTATTTATAATGAACGAACAGATATAAACTTATATTCAGATAGTTATGACCTTTTATATAATCATGACCTTTATGAATAACAATCTATTTATATTTAAAATAGTTATGACCATTTGTCATATGATAATTATTTTTGTTCAATCATAATTATTTAAAATGTAAAATTAATACAAAAATTAATTTTATTCATTAATAATTAAATCTTTCTATCCAATGTGGGATGCACCACATTCTAAACTACCAACAGATAGTATCAATAAAACCCATATTATCTTCATTTCCAAACTAGTAGTCCTAGGAAAATGACCCAGTATAGACCAATCAGCCTGTGCAATGTGCTTTACAAAATTATTGCTAAAACTTTAGCTAATAGATTAAAACAGGTGTTACCAACTTGTATTAGTGAAAACCAAAGCTCCTTTGTCTCAGGTAGGCTTATATTTGATAATGTTTTTATAGCCTATGGTTTGCTACAAACTATGAAATAGAAAAGCAAAGGTAAGAATGGTTGAGTCACATTTAAATTAGATATGAACAAAGTGTATGACCAGGTGGAATGGTAGTGTCTCAATGTTATTATGGGTAAACTAGGCTTTAGTAGTAAATAAAGATCATTGATTATGAGTTGTATTTTTTTTGTCTCTTATAAGGTGGTTATAAACAGTTCTGTGACTAACAATTTCTCTCCTAAGAGGGGTTTTCGACAAGGGGATCCTTTTTTACCTTATTTGTTCATGATACATACAGATGGGTTGTCGGCACTTTTATCCAGTCACCAAAGGGAGAGCCTGCTACAATGAGTCTGAACTAGTGCCTGAGGCCCAAGAATCACTTACCTATTTTTTGTAGATGACAGCTTGCTTTTCTTTAAGGCAAAGCATAAGGAATGCAATATGGTGAGGGACATGTTAAAGGTGTATGAGAAAGGTTTTGGGCAATAAATCAATTACGACAAATCAAGATCATTTTTCAACTCAAATACAAGTGAAGATACAATCAAAATGACAAAAAGGTTGTTTAGGATCCAATCCACTTCTAATCCGAAAAGGTATTTAGGACTACTTATGTCCATTGGTAGAAGGAAAAAAATGGCTTTCATAGAGATTTTAGAGAAAATGAATAGGAAAATAAAACAATGGAGTCCCAGAAGGTTATCAACTAGAGCAAAATAAATGTTTATTAAAGCAATTTTACAATCTATGTTCACGTATGCTATGTCCTATTTTTTGTTCTCGAAGAGCCTATACCATGAGATCAAGATGATTATTAGTAGGTTTTGGTGGCGGCACTTCACGGAAGAGAGGGGGATCCACTTGATGAGTTAGAGGAAACTATGTATAAGGAACGAAGAGGGTGGAACGGGCTTTAAAGACATAAGTTTGTTCAACAAGGCCCTTATTGCAAAACAAGGATGGAAACTCATATAGAATCCTTCCTTGCTTGTTCACAAGGTGCTAAAAGCCAAGTATTTCCCTAGAACTAATTTTCTTGATGTGGAATTAGGGAAAGCACCTTCTTATACTTAGAGAAGCATTTAGTAGGGAATTGCTGTCCAAAACCTTGGCT
Organism: Durio zibethinus; assembly: GCF_047325235.1. Lineage (NCBI taxonomy): Eukaryota > Viridiplantae > Streptophyta > Magnoliopsida > Malvales > Malvaceae > Durio > Durio zibethinus. The sequence continues at coordinate 7,662,082 of NC_143162.1, read as the reverse complement.
TGAAATGGCGTGTGGGAAATGGGGAAAGAATTAGGATTTGGCATGATAAGTGGATCCCAACGATGTGCAACTTTAGCCCCACTCCTCAAACAGACCACATACTTGGCGATGAAATGGTGAAGAATTTGTTTCATGCAAATGACGGTACAATGGAATGATGAAAAGCTGGATAATATGTTCTATGAGGATATGGCAAAATAGATTAAAGCTACCCATTAGCTTGAGTGGTCAACAGGATGTTTTGGTTTGGCAATACACCCAGAGTGGAATCTATATGTGAAAAGTGGATATCATAGACTGGTCTCGAAAGAAATGAATACAGGCCAAGGGGAAGAGGATAATGGAGGCACAGGCAATAGTAGTATGAATCTGTTCTAGTAGCGAGTCTGGTGACTGTCAATACCTACCAAGATTAGAATCTTTTTATGGAGGATGTGGAATGATATCTTACCATTAGATGGAACATTATAGAGAAAAAGAATTATAGAGAATACACGATGTCCAAGATGCAACTAAAAAAACAAGACAACGAGGCATGCTATAAGAGATTGTATACATGCGAAGGAAAGCTGGAAGGTTGCATACCCAAAAAAAGATTGGCAAGATAGGCAGATAAGGTATGTCAAATAATGGTTGGCTTAGGTAACAAACATATTGAATGAGGATGAGCTAGACAGATTTGCAACAATGTGCTAGGCATTATGAGGGGCTACGAATGATGAACTCAAGAGTAATATAATCAGAACTGCCCAGGGCACAATGACGTTTGTACACCAGTTCTTGCTAAAGTATAGCAGAGCTCAAGAAAGGGATAGAGCAACCGTGGGAAGAACGGTAGATAAATGGAAAGCACCTATGAAAGGATGGTTGGAAGTTAATTTTGATAGGGCTCTTGAAAGAAAGGAGAATAAAGCAGGAATTGGAGCTATTGTAAGAAACCATTTGGGCATGGTAAAAGGAGTTTTCTGTATAAGCGTGAATGACATCAAAGACCCAGAACTCATTGAAGGCATGGCGTTGACCAGAGCAACAAAGTTTGCAAGAAACTTGGAAATACAGAAGGTGATCATAAAGGGTGATGCACTTACGGTAACTTCACAATTTAAACAAAATATAGGACCAAACCTATCTGTGATAGGAAATTTAGTGGAGGATACCAAAGTAGAGCTATCTAGTTTCACTGAGTGGAGAATCTCTTATGCGCTCAAAGATACAAATGAGATGGCTCATAGGCTAGCAAAGATAGTCATAGCTAGAAAGGAAAAACTTATCTGGTTGGATGGATTTCATGATGAGCATTATGATATTGTATTACAAGAGAGTTGTATATGTTTAATGAATTCAAATTTTATTCCAAAAAAGATTAAAATTTAGATCAGATTTTGAAAATCTTTACATTAACGAAAATAATCAAATTTAATCATTATCATCTCGAATTTAACAAACGAAAAACTGAAATGAAGGGAAAAAAAATTCTAAGCAACAATAACCACTCACCAACTCCGAACCACCCCCCTTTCAGAACAATTCAAAGAGGAAAAACACAAACTGATCATTGGTACTACATTTGATTCCATAATTAACATAAGAATAAGCCCTTTGGTCTTAAAACATTAATAAAAACATTTCTCAAACATCACAAGTGGATTATATCTACGCTATCTTCCCTAGCACAAACAACAACAACAACAACCACAAAAAGGCATAGGTCGATCCCTTTGGTCTCCCCACATCCTTAAACTTTTTGTTCATTCCTTCACATTTCACAGTAAAAAACACAAATTAAGCGCATGGTTTCCCCTTTGGTTTTCCATACGCATATTAATTACCGAAAACATAATGATTAACGTACACAAATTCTCTATATACATTAAATTTCCACACTTTGACTAGAGTGGCGCACCTTCAGCTTCCTTCAGACATGTCACTGCAATGTAATTTTTAGCTTCGATGATGATGATCATGTAACGACGCGGCGAGAAGTCAAACGACAGACAGGAGACTGAACTCCGGTTGAACAAATAATCTTAGAAGCAGACATGGAAGAAACAGATGAAGAAGAAGAAAAATTCCCAAAATCTGATTGAAAGACTTGTTTATCGGATACTTGAAACCGACCAGAATCTCCAGTTGGGAGTCTCATATACGAAGCTGAGGGTGACTCACTGAACCATGCTGCTAAAGCATGACCTTCTCTTCCATTCTTGTATTGAACTATCGCCCTGTAAACAAAAGGAATAAGACCTTCCATTTCCTTTTTGTCTTCAAAATTTTCCTTTGCTTTCTTTTGTATGAAAGGAATAAACCGACAGAGAGACTTTTGGTTTGGCCTCTGGATCTGATTGAAGGGAAATGAAGGGAAAGATAATTGGTTTTAAAGGAGAAGAGAAGGGTGGTGACGTGGCGTAATAGATAGGAGTTCAGCTCTCCACGCTAAACTCAAATCCACACGAAGTCTTGAAAGAATTACTCAGCCTTTGAAAGCTACATCCAAACTAAAAAAAAAAAGAGGCACTTTCCTTACAAGTCACCAATTACGATGGGATGGTTTTGTGATTATTTAATATTACTATGACCGTATACAAAAAACGAACTCCTTTTAGGTTTCATCATTTTTTTTTTCTTGTTAACAATGTTTGTTTGGATAAGGCATTTGATTAAAGTTTGTGGTACATCATTTGCCCCACTTGTTCAATTTTTACCAAGATTTGGGAAAATGCTTGTTTTAGCATATCACATTTCCCAGAAAAGATCATACCAAGATCAGATGTCCTGGATTTTTTAAAAGTCTTCATCTATTGGACATGAAGCCGGCATAAAAATCTGATAGTTCTCCTAAATCTTTTGCTCCAGGATTTCAGTGATTATTCATCCTGATTATTTTAGATTTTCGTTTTCTGTTTCCCTCCGAGTTGTTCCTGTTCAACTTTTCAATTTTTTTTTCCAGCAATTAAAAGAATTTCGAGTACAGAAAAAAGATGATGGATATCAATGCTAGTTAGCCACCTCTTACTCAAGCATTTGGATATAATTTGAATTTCGTTAGCAACCATATGATGATATGAACAATATAATCTTGACAATTTGGTTACCTTGTAAGGAAATTTCCTTGCTACTATAGACAACTTGGTGACCAAATGCATTTTAAGAGAATGTATAGTTTCTATGCCAAAGTATAACTAAATCTACCCTTTGACTCAATTCAGATTCTTAAACAAGAATTTCCATGGTTAGAAAAATCATCTTTGAATCAAAGGATAAGAAGATATATATGACCCATTTCCATTTTGTAGCTCTCAAAACTCCACCTTAGCTTTGATTACTGCAAAAGCAAAATCTAGAAGGGAGAAATTAATATAGATAGAATGAAATCCAAAGAAGGAAAGGCTGAAAAACCTCCAATTCCATCCATATCTTCATCTTGCTGTCAATACTTTGGGTTGGCTCTTGACTGTTACATGCTGTAAAAATATATAAATTTAATTCAGCTCCAGCAAAAACTAAAAGGGTTGACAATACTTGACATGAAGGGTTAATTTTTTTTTTCTCTTGCTTTATTAAAATTAAAAAATTGCATATACCAACTCCATTGTCACAATCGTAGATGAAGTCATTGTTTGCATCATCATACGGTTGGAAATTAATCTTGTGGAAAGTCGTTTTCTAAATCCAATAAATAAAATTTTAGCTTCAAAGAAGAAATAGATGATCATTTCAACTCCTAAGCAAATGCAAAAACTGCGTGCGCCTTTTGCTTTGTGGAGGGTTAGGTGATGAGAGAGCAAAAGCTTGGGTCACTCTGTCACAGTCTTAATATTAGTTTCCCTTTTGAACTTAGTTTGCAAAGACAAATTAAGCACAAAAGAAAGTTTCAATTCTATACACCTGAGAGGCTTAGCTGTCTTTGTTCTTGCTCACTGCAGTCAATTTATAGCCTTAGGGGAGGTCCAAATTTAATGTTTGGAAAATCATTACCACAAATAATAAAATACTATATGATTCTTAAGTTGAATATATATCAATGACGCATGATCGTTAGGGACGGCATTGCCGCATTATCTGACTTATTAAATAGAATTACAGTATTTCATAATTGAATTGGGATATAATTTGAATAATAAAATCATTACCTGTAATAAGTTCAGGTAGGACTCGAAAGTGATTGACTACCCATTATCTACACTTGGATTGTAGTACTACGTATATAGATAATTGACACATTTATTATAGTTTAAATCAATTTTACGTAAGTTGTCATTTTTGACAAGTTTGCAGGAAAATTATGCATTTTAAATGAATATATAAATGCAGAAGAGTCATTAGCTTGGGAAATAAATTAAGGTTAGTGGCAAATATTTTTGAATAAAGAATCACTTTTAGAGTCATTCCTATATATGTATGCATAAAGTTTTGTATTTATTAAGTCAGATGGTTGAAAATCGTTATCAAAGTTTTTTTTTTTTTTTTTTTTTTTGTGTGTGGAACTTGTATCGTCTGCTATTGGTTTTGTCCTCTATTAATTCAAAAGCTTCTGGATATTCTTAATCAATGCCAGCATAAATCTGGCTTTGACTAATTTCCATGTGTTTCATAATAATAATATTTTAAGTCATTTAAAATTAAAATGCATCGTCATCAGTTTAACTAATAAGCTTATATATATATATGGCGGCCGTTACTTGGGTACATCATGCTTCATGAAAGCGTTGAAATAGTAGTAGAAACTTATAAATAATATTTTTAATTTTTTTCACTTCATAATTTAAAATTTGGTTCGATCATAATTAAAATCTAATTTTTGAATAATTCAAAACAATAATTTTTATATAGATATTTTTTTTCTTCAACCCTACTATCGGGGTATACTACGTGTACTTTGACAGAGTAAGAAATTAGAAGATTAATATACTTTTTTTCTAAATAGAAAACTGCATTTAGATTATTCTTCTTCTTAATAAGATGGTTCTATTTTGCCCTTACTGTTCCTTCCTCACCAGATGAAGAAGGCCCATCACTTTTGCCATTTGATGTTGGATTGGGCAAGCTCTATTGTAATACCTAAACACTTCCGTTCTTCTTTCTTAATGTCTCTCTCATGTCAGAGACGGCTAGCCGCCCATGTTTTCATCACATTCAAAGTGATCCACGGGTTTTTTATCTGCTAGCCTGTCAAACATATCACACCCCTGCCTGTTGGAATCATTGTGAATTCTGCAAAACTGTGGGTTTTATTTGGGAATTTTGAATGGAGGTCATGACCAAATGATTGCCTATCAATTCAATACAAGTGTTACCTGATCTCAGCCGCACTTTTAAAAATCGATTGCTTGAGATTTAAACTGGCTCAAAGTCGTTTGATAAACTATTCCGAAACTGCAACTTAATATGGTCAGGCATTTATTAGAAAGAAAAAGAAAGTCACTGTCCTTAGGTGACTGAGTCATTCCAATCAGAAATGAAAAACAGTCGTTGTAAGTAGTAACATTGATTGATTGATAGTTTGTAATTGTGGACTACTTAATTTTTTGAGTGAAGATGTTCAAACAGTTAGCTTGGATGAAACAAAAGAAAGAACAACATTTTTTCTGTAACCTCTAACGTCAAGGATGTGGTAGCAAAGCATACACAGGACGACAGGAAAAGCTGCTTCTTCTTTATTGACATGGACCTTGGTAAAGGGCTTCTCTTCTTTTTCTTTAGGTATAAAATTCCTTTTTAGGTCCAATGATTGCAATTTTGAAGAGGGATATACATGTTCAATGCAAAAATTTTCCTACACTTACTAAGGAGTTATTTTATTGAACTCGGCAGCCAGCTTCATTAAACTAGTGGTCTCCCACAACCACTGATGCAAGAAACTGTACTTTTATGACCATCTAATTCATTTTCATGGAAACATAAAGGCCACATGAAGTTGAAACCATACTTTTATGATTTAATGACTCATTGTTGTCCTTAAATAGTTTGCTTCATCATTTGACAGGACCCTTTTTTTCTCCTCTCTCAAATCATTCTGGTATTTGAGTTAGCGACCCTTTTATTTTCACGAATGCACGCCTGCTCATTGTCCTGTTTTAATGGACTTGCATAGATGCAAGTATGCAAAGGAATCTTCTGTTTAAACTTAAATGAAGAATTTAATGGATTTCATTGCCAAAACAGGAGAGTTTTGAGCTTCTCTTTTCTCTTCTTTTCTTTTCTGTTGCTTGGTCTCAAAAGGAATATGCGTGCAGCCTTTATGTGAAAAGAATAAAGATGGTTTGCTGCAAAAGCTGGTCAGCGGAGAAAATTGGTTAAAAGGCACAGGACGCAATTTAGAGCAGCTGTGAATTATTATGTTTGGTACATAAACCCCCAAACCCAGGGACTACCACAGATTTGATTACAAGTGGCTGCAATGCTTTTTATAATGTCGGGGGTCAAGATCAAGATGACACATATATATAAATATATATACTATAAAATTATAAATACAGTATAATAGGCAATAGCTGTAAATTCTGGTTACTTCTTTCACCTGCGCTCCTTCAAAATTGATGACTTGACTGCTAGGTGACAGGTGACAGGTCTCGGTTTTGAGGGCTGGAGATGATAAGAAATCCTGCATCCTTTTAAGAGAATGGTTCAAGCCATGTACTTTGCCAATCCAACATTATCTGTTATTGTTCATAAGAATTTATTACTGCAAAACAAATTATTTCCAATCTGAAACTAATCCATAGTCGGTGAACGATACTTGTAATTAAGTACAAAACTTATAAAACATGATTGAAAAATTGGGTTTGGGAAAAACTGAAAGTATGGTAATACAGTTAGCCTAACAATGAAGTAAATTCTAAACAGATGTAAGTTGCAGTTTTCATCAAATGTAATGATTCTTATGCCATTGTTTGATGAATTAGGATTAGAATTGAGCTTGCCGTTAGTAATGTCTGTTTTACTTGAATGAAATTTGATTTTTTATGGGAATAAAAATGGACATAGATAATAAATTTTGAGATAAAAATGAAAATTAATATAATTTTAAATTTTTAAGAGATGAAGACAAATAATATAACATTCGTCTTATAATCATTTTTTTAATATATTTAATAAATAATTTTTTATTTAATAATATAAATATTTATTTTAAATTAATTAAAATTAATATATTTTTAATTAAAAATATATATTAATCTATAGATATACTTTAAATCTTACTAGCGTACACACCACCCGTCTTCCTTATTGTCCCACGTAGCACTACTAGCTTCTTTTTTTTAATTTTTTTTTGTTTAGTTTTTATTTATTTTAGTTCTTTTGTCCAAATTTTTCAATTTTTTAAAGATTTCAATAATATATTTTTAAAGATTTCAAATTTTTTTGGTGAGATATACTTTGCCAAGTTTTTTTTTTATAATTTTGTAAAAAAAATTATTCATTAAATAAATCTTGGTTTTATACAAAATTTAACTCGGATGTCACATTATCCTTTTCGATTTTTGTTTTTTTAAAATTTTTGTTTTCAATATTTTTATATTTAATGAAAATATTCCATTTAAATTTTTTAAAAGTGAGATCTACCTTATACCAATCTTTTTTTTTTTCATCTTTTTTTCTTTTGCTTTTTTCTTTCTTTACAATTTTTTATAAATAATTTTTTTATGAGATCCATTGGATTTCAAAGGAATGTCATATATTTGCTTTTTTTTCTTTTTTTCTTTTTTAATTTTTTTATATACATTATATTAATATGGTTATTATTTGTTACTTTAATTTTGGAAATTAATAGTATGTAGCACCATCAATAAACTTTTTTTTTATTTTTTGTTTTTGTCCTTTTAATTTATTTTTATTTTTTAATTAGATAAATTTTGTCAAAAATAATGAGACCAATTGAAATATCTATGTATTATCCCATTAGGTTTTTTATCTTTTATCTTTATTTTTTTAATTAAATAAATTTTACAATAAAAAATCATAAATAAAAATAGCAAAAAAGTAATCCGCCGCATCATGTAAATATTATGCTAGTTTATATAAAAACTAGTTTGTAACCCATATGATACACGGATTAATTTTATTTATTAATTAACATATTTTAATGAAATTATCAATTAAAATTTATTACTATAAACAAATTGAAAAGATTATATTAAAATGTGTCAACAATTAAACATCAGTACACAATAAAATATTTATGCAACCAATAGATCAAAAAATTACTTTGGATCCAAAAGAAATTTCTTTGAAATATTATTGGTTCCCACTTTTAAATCTATGTGATTCCAAAATCAATAATTAATGTAAGAGACATACTTAAGTTACAAAAATATATAAAAACCTACTTAAGTTACAAAATAGTAAAAACTAATCTAGAAATTCTTGAATTGAAAAATATTTATTGACTAAGCAAAACTTACTTTCGTTACCTTCACGAAAAATAATATTTTGTGGCTTAATATTTATATACACAATTCATATTATCACTTTTTTTACTTGAAAAAAATGTGTTAATATAAAAGTTAAAAAGATAAATATTTAAAATTTAAATATAGCAGCAATAATAATAATTATTATTCTTTTTAGTCCATTTTTGTTTCCCACTTTTCATTTAATAAAATATTATAATAAACATAACTTTACATATTAAAAACCATTATCGATAAGTTTCATATGTTCAAAAAATAAGTAGTAGGATTAATGACTAATCAATTATTTGATACCTAAATAAAATCTTCGCATAGAGCAGGATTTTCACAAAGTTAAACTCAATACATAATACAAAAAAATCTAACGAATGAAATACATATATAATATCTATAAATGATATAAAACTAATTTCTTTATTCAATGATTTTTTTCTTGGCATAACAAAAAAAATACCTCCAAAATTTGTTTTAGTGTTTGAAAACTGTGATCTTGATAAAAAAAAAAAAAGTAATTAAAATAATTAAAAAATGTGAAGCAAATAAAAAAGGTTAAAAATAAACAATAATGTTAGAAAATAAAATTAACTCAAAAAGAAGTGGCATACCTTAACTTAATTATAATATTGATCAAATCATTTAAAAATATATTAAGAAATTTGCATTAAAAAAGAATTTGAATAAAAAAAATATACTTGTAGGATTATTAGATGTGGAAATACATACTTCATATTTAACCTATAATCAATGCAAGTTCAATTGAGGAAATATTAAAAGATTTTAAAAGTATAAAAGATATAATAAGTGATTTTAATTTGTTTGAATTTAAAAAAAAAAAAAACAAATATTAAGAGATTATGAGGAAATCTATGAAGATATTAAAATTTTCAAATTTAAAAGTTATAATGATTTAATTGAAAAATATTTGACATTTAAAAGTTAGCATTTGAATTTTGGATTTGATATATATTGATGATAAGAGTTGGTTGAGATTTTTAGTAATTTAAATTAAATTAAAGTTTATATAAAATTGAAATATTGGATAAACTTAATTTTTAAAATTTTAAAATTATTTGGTAAATAATTAAAATTAAAGAATTATCTTATGTATAGATTATACATGTAAGTGACAATGCAAAAATGATTATTTGGTCGTATATTTAAAACTGTCTTATGTGTCATCAAAATAGATTGTACACATAGGATTACAAGTGAGCAAATCTTATATGGTATTCTTGTATAATATAATATAATATTATATATGTTATATGATTGATTTTTTATTTAAATTTTGATAAACTTTAATCCATAAATATATTTAAATAATTTTATCTATAGATAATATCTAATCATATAATAATATTTAAATTTTAGTGTTTTATACCTTTATCCTCCAAAGATAAATATTTATTCAAATAATTATTTAATAACTCTAGACTCAAGAAATTTCATCAAAGTGATCAATATGGCCTATTAGAGTTTAAAAATTATCTAACACAAATTTTTTTCTTACTGTTATTTAGCTGTGCACTGTGATTTTATCTGCATAAATAAATGAAACAAAATTATTAAGTTTGTTTTCTTATTTGTTTTTAAATTATAATAAAAAAATATTAACTTAAGTGGGTTCTAATTAAATTTATTATAAATCAAGAAATTAAAAAAAAATGTTACTGCTGATTTGAAAAAAAAAATTTACTTAATGGAGTGAATAGTATATTTAATGAAATAGTATCTATCATAAAAAAATATATGTTAATTCCTATAGCAATAATAGACTAATAAAAAAGAGATTAAATTAATAGTAAGAAAAATATGTTTAGCTTATATGTTTAATGGGATATTGGAAAAGTTGCATAACTAGAACTATCGACAACGAGGGCTTTTCTTAAAGTTGTTTTGGTATTTATATTTTTTTTAATTTTTTTTTAAAATGAACATTTGTTAATGGAATTTGGAGACTAGAGACATTTTCAGTTTCATTTTCAACCTATTAAGCTTTGTCAAGTACAGGGCAAAGATTCATGTGAAGAAGAGAAGAAGGAAGAAAGAAAAGGCAAGGTTCCTAATCCTTGACTTCCTCACGTCACTTCTTTTTTTCCCTTGGAAACTGGTTCTTTTTTCCGTCTGTTTGTTGTAAAAAAAAAAAAAGGGAAATATGAAATTCCTAAAACCCACATTCGAAACGTATGTCACTTACTTTCTCTTTTCATACCTAGATAACCTCCTTTTTTTTTTTTTTTTTTTTCTCATTTTGCTCGATCTCTCTCTCGACGGATGGAAATCAAGTGGAAATCTCATGAAATTTGAGATAGGAAGCAGGGAAAATCACTTCATCATAAACCCATTTGTATCTTTCTTTTTCTTTTTCCTTTTCAATGTACAGAATTTTTCATCTCTTTATATCTATATATATTTCTTTTGGTTAAAAGATTGTTTTAAGATGAGTTTGGATCTCACTAAAGTTGCGTTTCGGTGGAATTGGACACCTTTTTGGCCCCCAACTGTGCCGTGATGTCATTTGGATGGCATATTTCAGTGCGATTAATCATAATATTTACTTAGTTGGAGACCGGGTATCCATGGTACAATAGACAAACTGAGAGTGTAGTTGAAATTTATAAGTCATATTCCCTCCTATCGTTTCTTTTTTATTTCATAAAACATTTCAACAAATTCTTTTTATTTTTGGTTTTTAAATATAAATTTGTTTAATTTGTTATATGTTTTAGATTTATGCTTAATATTAATTTATTTAACCACTATTTTTTTATTCAAATACATACTTTATTTTAATTTCATCATTAAAATAACTAATTATTTTTACCATTAGTTTTAATCTCACAAAAATTCATCTAAATAAATCTTTATACTTATTCCTCAACTTTGGTAATATTGTTTGTTAGTGGTGTCCCCGAACGCAGCAATGCAAGTGCCATCGCTTGTTTACTCCAACCTAACCCCAATCAGCATCGTTTTCCAATTTTCACATCCCTAAGTATCATTTCATTTCCCTTCGTTTAAAAGCCTTTCTTTTCCTTTCCTTTCTCGTCCTTTACTTACTTCAATCCAAACAGGCTACGTCTGTGGTGCGGTGGCTCTCGCAGTTGGAAAAATTACCTTAATGGAAATCTTTCTCTTTCAGTAGTGATTCTTTGTTCGGTTCTTCTGAATTTCTTATCTTTGGTGGTATTGGCAACAAGCATCAGTAACTGAAATCGATTTGTTGGACTTCAGCTTGCGCTATTTCTGCCTGTTATGTGTTTGTCAAAAGTTCATGAGGAGACTGTTAGAAAAGAAAAAAACCATTGCTAATTTCTTGCTTCAAAATGCGAATCCTCACCGTCAAAACCATATTAAAACACCAAATAATTGGTAGTCGATTTAAAACATCCTCTGCCCAGTATGTAGCATCGAGAGCTAGGGACCCTACATTTGAGAAACTGATGGACAAGTACAAAAACCTTCTCAAAGTCGTGGCAATACAAGACCTTATCCTTTCAAATCCCACCAATAACCCTCCTTCTGTATCCCTTGATTTCCTATCCAGGCTCTCCCAAAAGCTACATCTAAACCGTGGTGCTGCCTCTTTTCTCCGTAAGTACCCTCATATTTTCCACATTTTTTATGATCCCAATAAGTCACAGCCTTTCTGTAGATTGACTGATTCTGCTATTGATATTTTCCGCCAAGAGACAGAAGCTATCAATGCCTCATTGCCTGTTGTTGTTGACCGCTTACTTAGGCTTTTGTCTATGTCAACAACTAAATCATTGCCTCTTCGTGCTGTTTTCAAAGTTTGGAGGGAACTTGGGTTGCCAGATAACTTTGAGGACTCAGTCATATCTCGTAATTCACACATATTTAAGCTCTCTGATGCTCATGAACTTAATACTCATATTTTGAAACTGACTGATGAAATGCATGATAAGAGTTTTGTGGCTTCCGTTGAGAATTGGCGAGTTATGGAGTGTTGTGCGGAGGACTGCATTTTTGATAGAACAGAACTTCAATATGGTTTTAAACATTCCTATCCACCAGGGATGAGATTGAGCAAGGATTTTAGGGCTAAGGTTGAGGAATGGCAAAGGTTGCCATATGTGGGGCCTTATGAAGAGATGGTAGAAAAGAAAAGGTTTAAGGCTGGAACAATGGGATTAGAAAAACGGGCAGTTGCAATTGTTCATGAATTCTTGAGTTTGACAGTGGAGGGGATGGTGGAGGTGGAGAAGATTAGCCATTTCAGGAAAGCTTTCGCCATTGATTTGAATATAAGGGATTTGTTCCTCGATCACCCGGGGATATTTTATTTGTCAACCAAGGGAAAAAGACACACTGTTTTTCTTAGAGAAGCATATGAAAGGGGCTGTTTAATTGACCTAAATCCAGTTTATAATGTAAGGAGAAAGCTTCTAGATCTTGTTGTGCTGGGACGCCATGGTATGCTAACCAATGAATCAAAGTCAGTGGAAATTTGTCACACTGAGAAACCTTGTTTACAGGATGAGAAGAGAGGGTAAAGTCTTGAATTATCATTATTTTGACTTGGGGATTTTAACGTCCTAGGTGGACTAAATCACTGTTTTCTTCTTTCTCTGCATTTTGGTTCTAACATGTTTGCAATCTTGGGTTCAATGTTATGACCGACTTTGAGCATTGCTTGCACACCTGCATCCGCTGCTATATGTAACGAGGTGGAAATTGGTTATAGACTCCAATTGCTATAGAGAGGTTATGAATCTCTCATAGGCATGCTCCAACCTCTCTCCCACATCGTGCTTTTGCTTTGTCTGGTTTAAATTTCTTGAACTTTAAAATTTAAATGATTGACACTTGCATACGCTTGGGTGTCATATACTGGAGGTGGATGAAAACCACTTTTGCTAAATACTGCTTTTTAAGATGCCCATTTATTGAACTTTTGTGCGTCACTTTGTTTATTTATTTACCAGTATCAATATGGCATTTCTAGCACAATTAAGCACAAATGAAAATTCAAATTCTATTTGAGGCTTAGCTGGCCTTGTTTTTGCCCATTTCAGTCAATTTATTAACCTTAATGGAGGTCCAAATTTAAAGTTTTGAAAATGATAACATTATATAATTAAATATTATGATATGATATCTTATTTCAAAAAATATATATATTATTATATGATTTCTTAAGTATATCAGTGATGAATTATTGTCAAAGGGTAATCATTTTTAACTTGATTATTTTCAAGCTGAACTATCTAAGTTAATTGTGAAATTTGCATGGATGAACAATTTAAATTGGAAGCTTGGCATAATTGTTGGTTGAAGGTTTATATTAAACCATATATTATTACATTTATTATAGTCTAGATCAATTTTATATAAGTTTTCATTTTTGATAAGTTTGCGGGAAAATTATGCATTTCATATAGAATCAATATCACTGTCATTCTTATAGGCATATGACACAGTAATAGAAACTTATTTGTCGAATCATATGCAAATTGCAAATATTGTTAGGAATAGTGACTTAAATCCCATGAGTGTTTGTTTGAAATTGGTTAGATATTGCTTAATGAATAAGAAGATTTGCAAAAAAAGAATTCTAAGAGAAAATGGATTCTTAATAGGTAAGTTTGTATACTTATAAATAGGTCAAGTCTCTATAGGGTTAGATATGAGACAAAAATATAAGAGAGTTGTAGGATTTTATAGGATAGACACCTAATAAGACTACTAGAGATTTATGTATTATGGGTGTGTGTATGTTTGAATGTTTGTGAATGGACTAGAGAAGAGGAGATTGAGAGAGTCTATGGATATTAATTATTGAGTGAGATTGATTTAATGTATGTTTATAATTCTCTATAACTAATGAATCTTTTTTTCTCATTCGTGGACGTAGGTCAGTTGAACCACGTTAAATTGTTGTCTCTTATGTGATTAATTGATTGTTTGATTTTATTTTCATTAGTGTGATTGAATAAGGGTTTTTTGCCTAACAAGTAGTATTAGAGCTAAATGTTCAAGATGTGGCAACAGCTAGAGGTTTGAGATATGAGAAAAGTCAAGTTGAGAAGAGCTCGATTCAAGTAAAGAGTTTGAGTTCATATTTTGATAGATCGGTTTATGTGAAGTGTGAAGACATATAAAAAAGATTGTTATGAGACTTCCATTGTAGGTGAAACCAAGCATGTTTAAGATGGAAACAATGATTTGATGGAGTTTGAGTCAAGATAGAGATTGTTTGGAATAGTGACTCAAATCCCATAAGTTATTTATTTGAAATTGGTTAGATATTACTTTATGGATAAAAAAACTTGTAGAAAAAGAATTTTAAATGGAAAGAGATTCGTAATAGTTAAGTTTATATGCTTATAAATAGGTGAAGTCTCTACAAGATTAAATATGATTAAAAGATGTAAGAGAGTTGTAGGGTTTTATAGGATGAATACCCTATAAGACTAGTGAAGATTTACGTTGTATGGGTGTGTATGTTTGAATGTTTGTGAGTGAACTAGAGGAGACTAAGATGGTTAATATAAGTATGATACATGAATGCATATGGGTATATGTTTGTTTGGGTTGAGAATACTTCATAGGACTAGAAGAAATTAAGAGGATTTATGGATATTAATTGTTGAATAAGATTGATTTGATGCATATTTGTAATTCTCTATGACTAGTGAATTTTTTTTTTATCTGTAGATGTAAGTCGATTGAATCAAGTCACGTGAAATTATTGTCTGTTGTATAATTAATTGATTGTTTGATTTTATTTTTGCTAATGTGGTTGGATTAAAGTTTTTTGCCTAAAAAATACATCATAGGAAGGGCTTATTGGAGCCCACTGAAGCACCATTGTGGTGCCATTTAACCATTTTTTGGGGATTGATATAGTTTTTGGAAGACACCCGATAATCAATGACACCTCTAATTTTTCACTAGACCCAAGTGAGAATTTTTCCTTGCACATTGGCCTATGATTTTTTTTTTTATCATTTTTTACCCTTGTCATTCTAATGATTGGACAAAATTATCCATACCTTTATTTTTTTTTGTTTTTTCGTTTTGTTTTTTAGTTAAAAATACTAAAATAACTTTATTGATTTTATTATAATAAATAAATAAATTTATTTACTATATATTAAACTAATAAATAAAAATTTTATTATATAATAAATTAATAAATAATATGTATTAATATTTTTATTTAGAATACAAATAATATTAAATATGCATAAAAATAATTTAACAATGCATTTTTAAAATAAAATCTTTAATAGTTATTTTTATTTTCATTTAATCGTTACTGTTATGTTTGTATTTAAATGCATATTTTACTATTGATTTTAATTTTATTATTATAATAATTATTTTTATTTTCATCATTTTTTTTAATTTTACTAAATTAATTTTATCGTATATTCAAATGAAGTTAAAATAGACAGCGTAGAGGAGGTTAAGTTCAATGTCAAATTCAAAAAATTAAGAAATTAATATATTTTTGCCGAGTAGAAAATTGCCTTTTTTTTTTTTCTTACATGAGTGAAGTTATTATAACTTTATCTATTGAAATTAAAAATTTAATATTATATTTCAAGAAAACCATTCTTTCTTTTTTTAAATGTCTCTAATGTCAGAATCGGCCAGCGGCCCATGTTTTTATGACATTTGAAAGTGAACCGCCAGCATTTTTATCTATTAACTAGTCAAACGTATACCTAAACACCTCTGCCTGTTGGAATCATTTTGAATTTTTATTGAACTGTCGGTTTTATTTGGGAAGTTTGGATGGTGGTCGTAACTTATAAAATTATGTTTATAACTACTAAATCATTGCCGGTTAATTTAATAGAATTGTTATGATCTTAATATACTAATAGGAAACTCCAGATGGAATAAATATTTGTTAAAACAGTTTGCTTGGATGAATCAAAGGAAACCAATATCACAACTTTTTTTGTTTTGTAGCCTCTTACTTTAAGGATGTGGTGGCAACTAGCAGGCATAAACAAGAAGACAAGAAAAGTTGGTTCCTTCTTTATTGATATCGACCTTGGTAAAGGACTGCTCTTCTTTTTTTTTTTTTTTTAATGTAAAATTCCTTTTCAGGTCCAATAATTGCAATTTTAAAGAGGGATTCAATGGAAAATTTGTCCTACAATTACTAAAGGATGTTGCATACTTGTTATTCCTCTCTGATTATTATGTTATTAATGTTGCACAATTTGGATTGGTTATTCCATTGATTTGAGAGATATCTACTCGTCTTAGTCTTTCTTTTATGCAATTAATCGGACAGACAAAAAAAAAAGAGGGGAGAGGCGAGATTCAGGCCTTAAATTTATTCCATAGTAACTGGAGGGCTTGAGGTCAAAGTTGGGCTGATATTTTTACTGTTTTTTTTTTTCCTACTGCAAACTGCTTCCCAGTATTTGGCAAAGTAATCTGTTTAGAAGGATGGTTTTGTTTTTATCAGAGCTTGATGCTATGTTACTGAAATAAGAAACAAACTTTAAAGAACCAGGCAGCCAGCTTCATTAATGAACATCTTGATCCGGAAACTGGTGGTCTCCCACAATCGCTGATGCAAGAAACTGTACTTTTATGACCATATAATACATTTACATGGAAACCGAAAAGGCAGATGAAGTTGAAACCACACTTTTATGAATTAATGACTTATTTTTGTCCTTAAATAGTTAACTTCATTTGACAGAACCCTTTTTTCTCACCTCTCAAAACAATCAGGTAGTATTTGAGATGGCGACCCTTTTCTTTTTCCCTGGAATGCACGCGTGCTCAAATTGCCCAGTTTTAATGGAATTGCACAGATGCAATGCAATCTTCTGTTTAAACTTAAGTGAAGCATTTCATGGATTTCATTGCCAAAGCAGGGGGGTCTTGTTCTTTTCTTTTCTTTTCTGTTGCATGTCCCAAAAGGAATATGCGTGCAGCCTTTGTGCAAAGGGAATAAAGATGGTTTGCTGCAAAAGCTGGACAATGGAGAAAAATGGTAAAAAAGGCATAAGATACAAGTTATAGCAGTTGTGAATTATTACGTTGGTACATAAATAAACCCCCAAGCCTAGGGGCTACCATTGATTTGCTTACCAATGGTTGGATGGATTTTTATAATGTTGGGGGTCAAGATTCTAGATGACACAATGTTTTTTGACAGTATAAAATTGTAAATTCTAGTCCTTCTTTTACCTGCCCTCCTTTAAACTTTGCTAGGTGACAGTTTAGAGGTATGGGTTTTGAGGGCTGGTGAGGGTAAAAAATCCTGCTTCTTGAACAGAATGGCTCAAGCTATGTACTTTGCCTTTCCAACATTATCTGTTAATTGTGCATAAGAATTTCATACTAGTAACAAGAAAATAAGTGACATCCAATCTGAAACTAATCCATAATAGGTGAACTATGTTAGTAAGTTCGAAACTTGTGAAACATGATTAACAAAATCGGTTAAGGGAAAAGCTAGAAGTATGATAATCGAGTAAGCCTAGAAATGAATTAAATTCTAAACAGATGTAAGTTCGAGTTTTCATCAAATCTAATGATTCTTCTTATACCTTTGTTTGATGAATTAGGATTAGAATTGAGTTTGCTGCCATGAGGTTTGCAGAAGCTCATGATCTAATTAACTTTTACACCAAAGTCCAAAAATGTGAACAAACATTTGTTAATGGACAGACTGCAGACATTGGCAGTTTCATTTTCAGCCCATTTCGAGTGCAGGGCAAAGATTCATGTGAAAAAACAGGAAGAAAGAAAAGGCAAGATGGTTTCTTAACAAAGCACACTTTCCCATGGACTCTCTCTGTGGTCCATGAGCTCATGATCAGCACTTCACCAGAAGCTCAAAGCAGAGTTTCATTTCCATTGCAGGTTGTCAGTGACCCCGTCTGCACATTTAGGGCGTGTCCACTCGGTGAAAGTGAAAGTGGGGCTAAAAAAACCTAAACCCTCACGGCCTAATTACCTCTCTATAAGAAGAAAAGGAACTGTCTGGATTGATGACAAAGCACAGTCAATTTGCTTTTGGTCTGTGTTGAATGCTCTTTTGGTCTGTTGCCTTGAGTTGCACTCCACATCTTTTCCTGTTCCTACTCTTTAAGCCCCCTATTAGTCACAACTGGTCCCCTTCCGTACGTCATCCATGGAACACTTGTCCCCTTTGAGGGTTCCCAATTTTTTCAAAACCGGGGACCTTGGTACTTCACTTTCTTGTAAATCAAATTGGTAATCGCCAACCGTTTATCGTCTCTGCAAAAGCTTTCCTGTTCACGGCTTCAATTTACTCAACAGGCATTGCTTTGTTCTTATGACATTCGATGATCTTTCCATTCTTGTTTTTCAGGATTCTTGATCTTCAGGATTCATGTGCAATCTTTTCATTTTCATGTATAATTTGTTCTTGTACAAAAGGGGGTGTGCATGATCAATCGCTAGAGGGATTTGGGTTTCATGCATATTGGAATCATGGTGTCAAATATCCCATGAATTCCGTTGAACTTGCTTGCTCTTTTGCTTCAAGTGATCATTGTTAATAATTCACACTCCAGAATTTTAAAGCAGCAAGTACAAAATTTGAGCAAAAAAACAATCCATTCGACTAAATATGGATCAAAGAGCTGCAGGAAGAATGTGTCCAACCGATTAGTTTCTTGTTATAATAAGAAACTATTACCCCCTTTCGGAAGACGTTATCTCAGGCACACCCACAAATTTTGTTCTCAAGATTTTTAAGACTTCAATAATAGTGAAATGAAAATTGTACACAACGATAAGAAGATGCTCCCTCCAGACGAGGAAATGGAAGTCAGAAATAATCTAAAATATTAAAATATAAATGGAAAGAAAAGAAGCTACATTATTCACTTTTATATTATCATTATATTATACTCTTTTTATCTAAATACGATAATTAATATATTTATCTCATATAAAATATTGATATTTATATATCATGTTATAAGTTATATAAAAATTATATATTTTAATTCATATCGATATAAAAATATGAAATATTTTTTTTTATTAAATTAATATATAATTTTTGTTAAAATTTTAAATTATATTTTATTCGTATTATTTTTATTTTATGTCATTATATAATATTTTAAATTATCAAATACTTTCATCTCAAATTGTTTGAATGTTATTAACTTTAATGAAATTTAAAAAATAGTTTTGATTTTAATTATTTAATATTAAATTTTAAATTTTTTATAAAATTAAAATTTTATAATTTTTAGTGTCAAAAAATAAAAAAAAAATTAAAATATAATTTTAAAATATAAAAAATAAAATAAAATTTTGAGATATAAAAAAGAAAAAAAAAGGACCGATGGACTAGTATATATATATTTATATAAATATCTTGTGTCACTTAAATTTGAGCTGGAGATTCTTGATTTGATATATTAACTTGTTTTTGACATCAGCAACTATACTCCGGTTACTGGTGAGGAAGCCTATTTTCTTAAAATTAAAAGTTTATGGCAGGTGTCCACTCCTCCAAACTATCGCAGCTGTTGGAGGAAGATACTACTATAAAATTACAACACAACAACTATACAACTGATGGATTCAGGTTTTGACAGATAACAGCAAAATTACATAATTTATATTAGATAAAGAACTTGGTGTAGGCTTCTAATAAAGATAATAAGAAAGACTTGGTATTGGTTGTTCCGTATAACTTTGCTTAGCGCAGAATTGACTCTGAGATTGCAAAACCAAAGCTAAGAAAAAGAAATAGGGGGAGAAAAGCAACTCAACTCATTGGTACTACAACTGTACAAGTATTTTTCACCTCGTGATTCCTTCCAAAGGCATAGCGCATTTGCAATTTGGTACTCGCACTAAACACGTGTTAGTACTTGGTTGGCTGTGATCTGTTGCCGCCATATCACTTCAACAACCACTCAACCACCCCACCCCCCTTCCCCACCACCCTTTATTTTGTCGGCCGTTTAATACCATTTTTTCCTTTCTACTGTTTCTCAGACGTTCTGGCTTTGCTCGTCCACCCTTGGCCCTAATCACTTTTTTTTTTTTTGAATTAAACATTTTAAATTTGTCTATTTATTTTATACAAGACTTAAATAAAATTATTTTAAAAAAATTTGTAAAATTTTTTATTAAAAATAATTTAATAAAAATATTGCTAAAAAACTTAAATAATAAATTCCTAAATTTTTTAGTCATCTTGAAAAAAAAGACTTTAAATAATGCTAACGATAATTATCAAAACTTCAAATTAAAATCTTTTATTATTAAAATAAAACTATTAATATGAATTAACTAATTAAATCAATCTCCTATTGTTTTACCTTTATGTTCTTCTTACCATGTTACTAAATTAATTCATTTGAACATAATGTCAACTAATAATTTTTTATAAAATATTATTAAAAAATATGAATAGTATTTAGTACATTTTTATTTTTGCTAAACATATTTGAAAAAGAAAATTCTTTTAGCATGTAAAGTTGATATTTAATTCAGTTGATTCATATAATTATTTTTAAAAATATGTTTAGATGAATAATTTTAAATTTTTGAAGAAATTTGAAATAAAATATTTTAAAATGCATCAATTAAAAATGCTAGCATTGTAATTATTTTATTTGGATATTTATTTTTAAAAAGAAAATTAATTTAATTGAAATTTGATGATATAGAAAAATAATTATAAAAGATGAATAATGATATTAAAGATACAAATTATATATATATATAAATAAAAAGGGTAAGATCAATTTACTTAAGTGTTAAACTTTTGAGTTTTATATATTTTTCTAACTATCGATTTCAATAGATTTAAGCGATGAGATTAAATCATTCTTTTTAGTTTCTCTTATCTATTAGATCTATTAAAATCAATAATTAAAAAAATTATAAAACTAAAAAGTTTTACATTATATATGTTGATTTCTTCCCGTAATAAAGTAAATATTATGGTTATCATTAGTTTGTAAAAATATAGACATTATTAATAATAATAAAATAAAAACTATTATAATTAAATAAATGATATTTTATTTTTTTTATTTTTGTATTTTATGTAGGTCATATGTAAAAAGTAGATGGAAGATTTAGAAGAATTTAAAAAAATCACCTCTTTAGGTGGAAGAATTTCACAAGAAAATTTGAGTATTTCAAAATTTCTTTCACAATTTTATCTAAATTTTGAAATTCTCTCTTATTTTCATCCAAACATGTAAATTTATTTTGAAATTTTTGAAAAATCTGATTGAAATGAAATTTCTCTCTCAAATATCACATCAAATACATCCTAAAAGATGAAAAATTAAAATTCATCAAATTTAAAATTTAAATCTTAATATTTAAAAGTTATTTTTTTTATTACTAAACTAAGATATTTTTTATATAGAAATAAAATATGAGAAAAGGTTGGCATTATAATGTGATGCTAATTAAACTTCACTACTACACATAATTAATGTAAGAGTAAAGTATAATGGACCACAATAAGCAGCCATTTTCCTTCTATCAACATTGCATTAGAAATAATAATTAGATAAATTAAAGTCATTGTTGCTTTTTTTTAGAATAAAAGTAGTTGCTACTTTTCTTTCAATTCAAATTATTATACATTATTATTACGAATTTTATGATGATTGATTATTATTAACATCACTATCATGTTTTACTTTTAAATTTTAAAATTTTTTGTTAACGTATGGAAATTAATATGTCGGCATTATTTTATTTTGTTTAAAAATAATGTCAACTTTAGCCTAAATTTTAAATATATAAACCCCCCCGCCCCAAAAAAAAATAAAAATAAATCTATTGTCTTGTCTGTAGTTAAGAAACCTCTAGCCACGTGGTCAAATCAATGTTAACCTGATTTTGTTTTATTCTCATGCCACGAATCTTTATTTCTAAAATCTATATGTATTTTAATATTTAATTTAATAATATATATTCAACTGCTTAAAATTTTAAATTCAATTTTTTAAAAATAAATAAAAAAACAAATTATACAATTAATTCTTACAATACTAACAACATTATTTATTATGTTAGGACAAAATTTCTCAATTTTTTTTTGACCAAATTAAGTTCAATATCACATTCAATTACATAATTTTTCTTGATCTTGTAATTATATATACATATGACCATTTCACCCAGACAATAGGCCTTTATATTAATTACAACTTTTTGTCAATGGGCACATGTCCAATGTATCTAACTCCAAAGGGTCACCTTCATCCTCACCATGTATATCTGTTATGTGTAATATAAAATTAATTTTTATCTTCTGAAATGATGAAATCACAGTAAGTAATCTCCGCCACTTATCAACAATATTAATCTCCAAATTAACAACATATTAATTCTTGTAAATGTGGATCGATCTCTTTGGTTAGGTTTAATGCATATTACAAAAATATATGGTTGGATATTTACCATCCACTATATTATATAATTAAATATTAACCAAGTGGTTAATTATTTCAGTCCGTAAAAGTCAAATTTGTCGGTCCAATCATGTGTTAACGATACAAAATTTTCTCAATTCATCATTGCAGTATTTGTCTGCTTCGCGTGATTTTAACGAGCATTAACGATTTTGAAAAGTAAATATTTTTAAGTTTATTATTACATAAATAATAAAAAAACACACAAATATGATAGATTAATTATGTATAATTTACACTTTTCATATTAAAGTCAATATAAATAAAAAAATTAACAATTATCAGAATTTTTTTTTATAAATAATCACGTCGTAATATAAAATATTAAAAAATTATATATAATAAAATTTAAAATTTAAATATATTAAATATTATATTTTAAGAATAATTTATGGATTAACTTAATTAAATATCATAAAAACATCATTTTTACACCTTAATCTCGCGTCCAAACAAGGACGGACAGTAGTTACAGTATGAGGGGCGCCTTGGCCACCAAAATTTTTAAATCTCCTCGTGTGCGTGTCTATATATATATATAATTAAATCCTCTCAAACTAAAATTATTAATGTTAATTTTTATATTATTTCATAACTTAATTTTGAAAACCAATAAGTTTGATACAAAAGTAAATTATAAATATTTAAATTTAACAAAAGCCAAATTAATTTTTTAACTTCTTTAATAAGAATTCAAATCTCCAATCAAGTATCAATTTATTCTTTTCATATAATTTTTCACCTTTAATTTTACTTTAGATCTTTTTCTCTTTCTACCATGCAAATTTTTTTTTTAATACAAAAGTAGATTAGAACCACTTTATAAATGGTTGAAAAAACAACTTAGTTTCTAATTTCAAAGTATCAATGTTATTCTTTTAATGATATATTTTATTTTTTAATTTTGATAAAAAAAAATATATTGTTTAACAACTGATTTATTTACACTTTTTGTAAAAAAAAAAAAGCTGTTTATAATTTTAAATAAAATTATTTATTTGATTTATTATATTTTTTATGAATTGATTTACAAATTGATAAAATTTATAATTTTGAAAACCTATATATTTTGTTAGTATATTGCCTATATATATAACTAGTATAATAAGATACATTCCATGAAAAAAATTAGAATCTTGTATAATATTAGTTGGCTTGGCTGTCTCTCTCTCACTCTCACTCTCTCTCTCTCTCTCTCTACATATATATATATGTATATATAGATAGATATATCATTTGATGATGCATGGAGAAGTTTTCACTCATCATACAAGTTAGTGGTCACTGTCCTCTGCTACATTTTATGCACGTCCCAAACCATGTTTATATTTTTGAGTTGGTCAATCTATATCATGATGTAATCTTCCAAATTAAAGAGAGCTCTCTTTTTCCATCACTCTCTCCTCCCTCTCTTTTTCATTTTAATATTGTGATAGAGTTTGGATTGAATATGAACTTTAATTTTTTAACTAGTATATTCGATTAAGTCCAAATATTCATTTTAGCCTGAATCAAAGTTTATGTATTAATTACAAGGTTGGATAACCAATGATGCTTCTAACTTTTTATTAGCATAGAGGTGATCACTGACTGACTATTATGTTATAAGGATAAAATTTTTATATTTCACAAGTGATGTTAGAATCTTATTATACATATCTTTTTATTTTTTATATTAATTTTATAATTATTTTAAATATATTTAATAAAATATATGATAATTCTTTAATTTCGTTCGTATAATTTAAAAACTTCATGAAAAATTATATTTAAGATCAATTTTCATTAGAAAATTTTGGATTAATTTAACCATTTGTTAGGTCAAAAACAAAAAAAAAAAAAAAAAAAAGGAAAAGGAAACGTTTTACCCATCTCTTTTTCAATCTTGTCAAAATTTCAACAGGAATCACAACTCACAAGTCGCCGCATAAATTAGGACTTGGACAAGTATAAGATTTCAAAAGAATTAATGCGTGAGGAAGAAATAAAAAGGATTTCTTCTTCTTTTTAATACGTGGATAATGGCTTTGATCAAATCATATGACAATATCATATTATTATTTCTAGTAAATATACCAAAAGGTCAAAGGGTGGGAGTATAATAACAATATAACCTACCTCACATATTTAACATTGCGTGCCAATTTTGAGAAAATTAATTCATGTTTTTAAATATTGTTTGGGTTTCAATTGACAAAGAAATTAAAAAAAAAATTCAATTATTGTTATTTGTTTCATATGGCATTGTCTTTCACTTGGTAATTGAAGCCAATAAAAAAACCATGTAACTTCTAAAATTGAACTATGAATTTTGCAATGAAAGTTCAAAAGAATTAGCTTGCAATAAAATATTAACTAAGGAAGTTACCATCATATACAAAATTTTAGAAAAATAAAATAAATAAGAAATTGATTGAGATAAGTACGAGGCAAATTCAAACTATCATTTAATTTTTATAATATAAGATAACGTTTGATATCATTTTTAATATTATAATCGTGATTTGATTATTATAGTAATCATATTATCAAGATTTGATCACTATTAATTTTAAATTATTATATACGGTATAATATTATAAATCATTGTTATTTAAATCATTATATTTGATATTATATATATATATATAATGAATGTAAAGCATCCAAAATTATTTTATTATTAATAATAAGATATTTGATGAAAGCAACAAATTCAATTAATATTTAATGAATAATCTATAAAATAATAATTTATTATTTTATAAAAAATTATAAGGTATGAACCAATTCTAATGAGTATAATTCAAAGTTATTAATATGTTGATATCTAATGATCACATAATTATCTTTTATAAAATGATTAAAATATGGATATTTGCGTATAAAAGTAAAACAATTTGAAAAGCAACATATTTGGACCTGATACTACTTCAAAGGTAAACTTACCTTAAAACAGTTTTAAAATCACTATGTTTCCATTCTTTTAGATGAGATCCAAGTCATCTTATAAGAAAATAATTTAATAATTCTTAATTATTCAAAATTATTATCACGTAAAATTTTTAAATTATTATTAAACATGATAATTTAATCGTAAGTAAGCCACCATTAATTAAAAAAAAAAAATCAACGTAGATCAAGTGCTACCTCAAGAAACTTCCTACGGAAAGTAGGGCAATGCTTCTTGATTTCCGAATAACACTTTCTTTTTTATTACTAAATTCATTTGCATCGTCCTCAAACTACAATATATATATATATATATAATTAAAAAAAAATTATATTGATATAAATCGATCTTTCTCCTATATATAAAATTAATTTATGCACGTTTGACATTTATTAGAATAAAAAATAAAATTGAAAAATTGACTTTTTTATATTGTAATATATATGAAATTTATTTATATTTAATATTATGAAAAATCATATACGTATGTATAAATCTCAGTTATTATTTCTTAAGAAACTCATGTTCTAATTTCAGAAACAAAAGTTTTTTGACAACATGGTTTTAGCTATCCCATATTGTTTCCAATGATATTTTCGTTGGATAAATTTAAAAATATTCTTTCATATTTGTATGATATATTTTAAATTTTATTTGAAAAATATCCGATTATCTGTTATTAATAAACAAATATTTCTTTTACCCATAAAAGCTTATAAGCGTAATTTTTTTTTGAGATTAAAATATTCAAAATTTAATTAAATTAATTCATATTTTTAAAAATAATATTTAAGAGATCTCGAATTTCAACCCAACATCAAAAATCTCTTCATTTATCTTAAATTGCGATCACGTTTTGTTAAAAAATTGAATTAGTTTGTGGGACAGGAAATGCACTAAAGAATTATAAAATCTAACTTTGGACAAATTTGAAATCCGCTTCCCTTAGTGTTTATTTATTTGTTTTAAATGTAACCGGTTACCGGTGGCGGGACAACAACAGTATATAAAATGTAGAACGTTAAAGCCGTTTAGGAACGTGAAAGCGTGGAAAAGCTAATTTCTCTCTCTCAACTTTGATTCTTCTTTTCGGTTCATATTCTGTTTCTACGATTTGGATTAAGACCAACCTGTAGCAAACATAAAAAGAGTTTTATTCATGGAATCCAACGAATTTGAACATCTATTTCTTCTCTGATCCCTTATTACAAGGTCACTCTTTTTCATCGATTCTTATTACCCAAACCTTTCAACTTGTTTTAGCTTCCATTTTTAAGTTTTCAAGCTCCAACTTTTACTTAGAAAGTTTGGGTTTTTAATGGACTGTTCATTTGAAGTTGCTAAAATGGAGATGGGTTTGGAGTTTTATGTTTTTTAATTGTTTGTAGTGAGAGAAAAGCTTGTTTTGTTTGGTGAGAAAAGAAGTGTTTTTTTTGTGTTTAATTTCTTCTTTTAGCAAGATGCTGGTTTATTCAAAGTGGCCACCGATCAAACGAAGGGCAGGATTGAGAATAAAACAGGCAGGTCGAGGGTCATATCGTGGAAGCTAGAGGAAGGCTAAATTTTTAGTGTAGTGAGTATTTGGTTTTAGAGTGTTACAAAAGTCTGCGTTTTCCTTTTAGTTGAAAATTTTGAAGAAAAATGGCTACTACTGCTTTAAGGCAGTTGTTGAAGAGTTTTTGCACCAATTCACCTTGGAAATATGCTGTGCTTTGGGAGCTTAGGCACCGGAGCCCCATGTAAGTTTCTCCTTTGACTAATCTTTGTTATGGCTGAATTTCAACTTGTTTGAATGGCATGGCTTTATTCTCTTTGAAATACTACTATTTTAGGCGTAAACTGCTGTTATTAGTACAATTTTTAATGGCAAATGATCAATTTCATAGTTCTGTGAGGGTGTTGGTTAACTTGCCTATACAGATTTTCATTACATATACAAGGAAGCTTGAATACCCGATGAACTTAAACAAATAAACTTTTGGTAGGCTTCATAATAGCATTCCTAATTAAAACAAAAAATTAAGCCATGGAGTCTGGACGGTAATTTTTTTTTGTCCTTTTTAAATAGCAAAACCATCTATAGAGGAAAACGATTCAACTTTCCAATGGTTCTATGAGGCGTATACTGATCCTATTTTGTAAATTTACCTGTCAGTTGTTTCTATAACATCATTTGCCATTATTTTGACAAATAGAATAATCTTGCACTTTTTTCTCATATTAAAAGTAGAAGTGAGTCAAAATATTTCGTGTTAACTGGAAAAAAACTTAGACATCTTAGGCTGCAGTGTTGAATGAAGGAAATAAATATGTATGGATCTTATTTTTGTTACATTAACACCCCAACCCCGAAAGACGAAATTTCCCTGTATTGTTTGTTGGCTGTGTGTTTTATAAGTTGCCCGTGTTGATTTCAGGAGTTTGACCCGGGAAGATGGGTATAGTGTTTATCCAATACCAGGAGAATCTGTGGAAAGTATCTCGAGTGATGTTTACTCTAACAGTGAGATTATCCCATCACACTTTGAAACAAGCAACCATGACGGTTGCTACGGACGATACCCAATTGGCCTAGTGGTTTCTCATATGTCACATCTGAAGTACGCATGGGGAGAGGGGTAAAATGTTGATCTCAACTTTTAATGTTACAATTATCGTTCATTTCTTGTAATACAGTAATATTTTTAACATTCTGGATATTAAAGTGCCCATCTTTTATGGCCCTTCTGAAGGGAAGTTTTACTATTAAGCCCCGAAAAATTTATCATTCAGGGCCTCTGTCTCTCATGCTACTATTATCCTAAATTTATTATTTTGCACTTCTCTCTCTTTCTCTCTGTTGCTTGACAAGATTGACCGAGCCAAACTATGCTCTTACAAGTTGGTTCTTTGGTGATTGAAACTACCAGTGACTTTGCATCTCTACATTTATCAGGGTTGTCGGTAGAGTGGCATATACAGGGAAGCATTGCTGGATTTCCTATGATGATACTTTCACTGTTAAAGCTAATTCGAAGTTAGTTCCTGAGGTAAGTTTCTATTAATGATATGTGATACGTTTAAGAAGGTTAGATTCTGCAAATGATGGATAACATACACTTCAACTTATAAGTGTTATTTTTCAATTGGTAGTGTCCGGAGGAATGGCTACTTCAGTTCGCGTCAGGAATCAAGGTAATATTATCCTATACTGCACCTTGCTAGTAAGTCTAGGTCCATATTTTAGCTACTCCAGGTACGTGCTTCCATGTGCACACTGGTACACACGTTTGCATGTGTTTAATTGATGCAGGCTTGATGGTAAAGTTAGCTGATCCACTGTAGATTTTAAAAATGGATAATATATATGTTGATTATTTGTGATGCTCCTGCAGACAATTGTGCTGATACCTGTGCTTCCACATGGAGTTCTGCAACTTGGTTCATTGGAGATGGTGTGTATTTGTTCTAAATTTGTCTTATTGGCTACAATAGTATTCTAGTCTGAACAGGTTCTTAGATATGTTGCTGTTAAATTTTAAGTCTTCCTCTATCTCTGTCATTTGTTGTCGCTTATACTATATACAAGAACACCTAGATGGTTTCAAACTCATGATTTCTGTGTGGTAATGAGACCCATCTGAACAGCCAGTGTATTAATTACTGGTGCCTGGATAGGAAATAACTTAGTTTAATAACTTAGTTTCCCACTACAACCACCAATCGACATTCTGTATGCTGCTCCATATTAGATTGTCACTATTTTTTTGTATACATGTCTTCATATGAGTATGTGTGATTGTTTGTGCAGCAAATGGTGGGTGATTGCATTGCAGTAATGTAAGTGGTGCTCTTGTCGTATATGTATCTTATGTTTTTCGGTTTGTTTCCCTGTACATCAACAGGTTGCTGAAGATTTGTCGATTCCGGCATACATCAAAGATAGATTTGCCTGCAAGAACATTGACGTCCAGTTACCATCATTGCCAATATCAAGTCTTCTGGAGAAATTAGAAGAGTCTTCAAGTGCATCCATTAGCCTACTGAACTCTGACGATTCAAATGCTGTCGACAGTTTCAAGCCCAATAAGTTGTTAGCTTTAGATCAGATTGTGCCACTGTTAAGTTTTCAAAATGCATTTCAGGTTCCTGTAATAGATCTGCCTGAGATTCTTGAAAGTGAATGTGAAAATAGGATCACTGTTCCACCAGTTAGCCTCAGTGATGTATCATCACTGCCAAGCCAATCTATAAGCTCCGACCAGCTGGCAATGGGGGAGAGTGAATTGTTTCGTTTGTCTTGTCTTAAGGAGGAAATGCAAGCGTATCCTGAATGTAATGCTTACACTGTGGGAGAGTGTGGAGAAATCTTAGATGGAGTTACAAATCCTTATCCTGGAAGAGATTTACTGGAAACACCTTTTGGAGACTATAACATTAATGATGTCAGTTTCTTTAGCTTTCCCAAAGATTGCGAATTGCACAAAGCACTTGGACCAGCTTTTCAAAGACCTAGCAATGAATATTTGTGGGAGTCATCTTTTTTGAGTGAAGATGCATTTAGATATCTCTTTGATGGTGTTGAGCCCTCATTGTCTGCCAAAGGAGGTGATCCAGAGTATCCTTTGCAAGCTGTGGTTGGCCATGTATATGATGGTTCTGTTGGTATTGCTAATAGATCCAATCATGTCATGACATCTACTGGACAACTTCCTGTGTCTTCTCGACCTCAAAGTGTGAAGAGTGATTCAACTCCATTAAGCAGACTTACATCTGCAATTGTTGGTGGGGCCAAAAATAATTCTAGTTGTAAAATTTCAACTTCTTTCCAGAGTACAATAAGCACATTAACTGATAATAAGAATCTGGGAAAAGATGGCTACTACACACAACCCA
Source organism: Durio zibethinus (assembly GCF_047325235.1). Classification (NCBI taxonomy): domain Eukaryota; kingdom Viridiplantae; phylum Streptophyta; class Magnoliopsida; order Malvales; family Malvaceae; genus Durio; species Durio zibethinus. Next base: position 7,631,426 of record NC_143162.1, on the reverse strand, counting down.
GAAAGGGACAAAAGCAGTCCAGTGTCAGCAAAAGAAGGGCTAGACCTGGTGATAACCCAAGGCCAAGGCCAAGGGATAGACAGATGATCCAGGATCGGCTTAAGGAGCTTCGACAACTTGTTCCAAATGGTGCTAAGGTCAGTACTTGTTAAGTTTGCATCTGTTTGTGTTTCTGATTTGTCTCTCCCCGTCTTTATTTTTTATGCTTGTCAAAGTAATCAGTTTACTTGTCTGACAAATTCAGTATAGCATTGATGCTCTCTTGGACCAAACCATTAAACACATGCTGTATTTGAAGAGTGTGACCAACCAAGCTGAGAAAGTGAGGCAATGGGTGCATCGTGAGGTATGTGAAGACCATTTTAGTAAGATTTTTATGTAACAGTTGCATCTGGAAGGTTGGAAAGTTGAGAAAATTATCCCACACATTACCAATTCACATGTCCTCAAAGTAACAACAATCATTTTCAAATCAAAAGTCAGGATCATTGGAGCTCAAATGTAGAGTTTGCTTTGACTTCAAGAACCCTGGAGTAAATGTGAAGATTTGCTATGTAGTTAAAATCTTTCATTATTTGAGCTTAAGGTAACGGAAAGTTTAAATTTACAGGTGACTGGTCGCAAGAATATGAGATCATCTGAAACCAAAGATCGTTACCAAATTGGTACAAGCTGGGCCTTTGAGATTGGAGATGAACTGACAATATGCCCCATTGTTGTGGAAGATCTTGCACATCCAGGCCACTTACTCATAGAGGTCTGTTCTGTGGCATAACATGAATATCTCAAGAAAAAAAAAAAAACCATTTTTATATATCTATACTAGTTAATTGCTAAACTACATCCACTGCAGATGCTTTGCAATGAGCATGGTCTGTTTCTAGAGATTGCTCAGGTGATCCGAAGTTTTAATTTAACAATCTTGGAGGGTGTGATGGAGAGCTGTTCAAATAATACATGGGCTCATTTCATTGTCGAGGTATCAGATAGCTTTTGAAGTATGTGTTTTGAGTTTGACCTTATCAGTGCTTATAATTTCACATTTCTGATTCTTTATTACACTGTATTGCAGGCTTCTAGGGGCTTTCACAGACTGGATATCTTCTGGCCTCTAATGCAGCTTTTGCAGCGTCAAAGGAATACTATTTCAAGCAAGATTTAATTCAATAATGAAAAACTCACTCTCCTCTTTTTACACTTATTGAGGAGATTTTCATGAGCAAAATGTATGCATATTTGTCCACACAACTTTGCATTACCAGGCAAAGGAATGGCAAACCTCCTGATTGTCAATGTATCAGTACACGTATTTATTGTTTGTGAACAAATTGATGCAGTTGGCACTACAATCTGCTGTTATAGACGAACTAGCTTCTGAAAGAATGACCACATGCTTATAAGGATTGCAGACAGCAAACTTTATTTACATTCGTACACTAAGAGATGAGTCCATCAAAGAAACATGACCAGTCAGTACATCTCTATTCTACCAAAATTGTTCCTCTTGGATCTTGTCAAGAATTTGGGGCTCAAATTGGTGTTTCTGCTAGCAATAGCGTGTGCCACCAACCACAGGCGATATGTTTTGGTTGGCAACCATCTATAGGAACCTGGGCAGAGATATTACGGTCGATTGTATCATCCAGACCAAGCTGCAAGCAGGCAAACAAAGAGTGAATTTGACATTCATACAGATGAGATATGTCCAGTAGCTAAGTAGAGTGGGTCATTAACATCGTACCTGGCCATACTTATTCCATCCCCAGCTAAGTACTTGGCCATCATCTTGCAAGAAAAACAATAAGCAAATCTTAGGGCGGAAAAGCAGTTGAATTTTATAGTCTTAGAACTATGCTGATCTTTCCTTTTAAGCAAACTACGAAAATGTATATATCTTGTTCTGTGGCTATAGCATAAATGCCCTTGGGAGAATTCTAAGCCCCTAATAGTTTGTGTAAATCCTTCTGGTTTTTGAATTCGTTAAACTACCAAATTTATATATCATCTTCTATAGCCACCTAGGCCCTTGCAAAAAATTCTATGTTCCTAATATAGAATACCTTATCAAAATACCAGCTGAAATAAACCAAGAGCTGGTTCTCTTGCCTAACTCTTTTTCCTTATGCATGATCCTATAGAACTTGTGTACTCAGTCATACCTGTAAGTATAGTGCTGTGACGGGCCCCAAATGATACCATCTTGGCATGGCATGCTTGCCCTCCAAACTTGCTGCATCCAATCGCTTTGGTGATGTCTGATGCAGACATGGAAACAACTATAAGTTTCAGGAGCTTCTCCAGTTTCCTTGAAAAATTCTTGAATCCTTTTTCCATACATATTGGTGGAAAGTGGAGTAAGAGGCTTAATCATGATAATAAAAATGAAGAAGAAAGAACAGCTTCAAATTGCAATATAGTCAATAGCTTAATTCATTAGTTGCAGTTGGTGGTCACCTCCTAGGCATACTATCAGTATGGTCCGATAAAAATGAAAAGGGTACTCATTCTAGCATCTTGCCAATGATGACATGTATACTTCTTGCTTCCCTTATCCCTTGCTGGAGTAGAAGACTAAAGTGAAATAAATAACAGGATTAAAACATACCTCAACCTGCTCAGCATCAGTACCCAACTGTCCAAACTGATTTCCTCCAAAGGTATATACCTGACCATCAACATCTATGCACACAGTATGCCATAGCCCAGCTGCAACTCCTGCTACTTGAATACAAGATAAAGAGGAAATGCAAGTTGGTCTCAGAAGATCCGTTGTACTTCCTTGGCCACACTGGATAAAAGAGGCAGAATATCTTTAGTTTCCCAAGCAAAATGAACAAACTATAATAGTGTATAGCATCGAGGGTTAGCTTGGTCAGAAGGAGGGCGCATATGCGTTAACATATGAGATAAAGTGCCCATAAACATGGCTTTAGTAATTCCCCATATTTCCTGATATATATATATATATATATATAAATATAAACTATAATAGTGTATAGCATCGAGGGTTAGCTTGGTCAGAAGGAGGGTGCATATGCGTTAACATATGAGATAAAGTGCCCATAAACATGGCTTTAGTAATTCCCCATATTTCCTGATATATATATATATATATAAGATGGAGGAATTTCAGAAAGTGAACCATTTTACCCATTCATCCCACTGACCAACAGTGAAAGCAATAGATTCAAATATTCACCTGCTCATATAGCCCCCAACCAAAGGTAAGTAGAGCTCCAGCATCTAAAGTTGAAAAAAGTGACAAAGGGGAGTAAGAATGTCAGAACATATCAATGGTATTTAACATATTTATCAAATATCAGGAAAACAAGCCAAGAATGCAACTGACAAACTTTGTAATCAACTTGCAACCAGAATCAACCTAGGGAGATTAACATCAGAGAAATATACGCTAGAATTATCTTGATGAAGGTTATAGCCACTGTTGAACTATAACTGAAAAATCATAGCAAACTAAACCAGTATGTTTAATTTATGAAAAAAAGCCAAAATCCTTTCTAGCGCTATAATAACCGTTCTACCACCAAAGGCAGACTTGTTATTATGGCACTATGCTGACCTCCACAAGCGATTTCCTTCACATTGCTTCTGGCTGCTTTAGAAAGTTGCGTTTGTGAATTCATGCTTCCTTGCTGAACAGCTAGAGACCTATCTTTTCCAGAAGTAGTTTGCTCAATACATGGAATGAGGTGAGGAGAAGACACCATTTTTATTCGGGAACCCAGGCCTAGTTGTCCTTCGCCCCCATAGCCCCAACCCCACACCTGTCCCACATCTGAAACCCCGGTAAAAACATGATGCATCAGGTCTCTTGATTTAGATAAAATATCTTCCATATCTTCATACTTCATAAAACCTACAAAACTATATGGTGTGATGACAATAGGAGACTTCTTCACCTGAAAATGCAACTGTCCAGGCTGAAGACTCAAGATATAGTTTATTTTACCTGACAATACTAAAGTGTGGCGACCGCCAGCAGCGACACTTCTCATCCTTACTCCTGGACCCAGAGTCACAACACAGGGAGACAATGTGAAAAACTCATCTCCAGAAGTTAAGCTTTCTTGTTCTCCTTTTGCCACAGATATTCTTCTTCGCTTTGCCATTTCCTCCCCAGCCTTTCGATTTTCTGTTTGAGAAATTGTTCCACCACTTACATTCAGGCCTCGAGACTTTGGACTCACTATAAGAAATTCAACCTCCATAACATTAGTTTGAAACACAGAAATGGTACAGCATTTGTTATCATTGAGATATATGGGCTTCAATGAAATCACCTTGTTCACTTTGAAAAGTACTCTGTTTTCCAACAATATCCTTTTGAAAGCTCCCTCCAGTAATCAAATCATGGGTGACTTTCACTAAGCGTACACACTCTTTCCAGCCCCATGTGTACACTTCGCCTGTATCTGCATATTGAAAATGTGAAAATCCCATTCAAATTCTGTTTAGATGGAATACAATTTCAATAGAGAAAAAAGAAAAAAAAAAGAAACTGGCATTCAGGCAAAGCCTGCCATGGAGAACATATAACTACCAAGCTATGTTTTAAACAATCTACATAAAGTAGACAAAGAGGCAAGTCCCCTCATCAAGGAGACTATGTGAGCACTAAAGATCTTCCATTCTAACAAATTTTCTGTCAATCGGGAGAATCAACAACTATTTCTATGATATTACCTATATCGCCGAGATGCAGGAACAATGGTCATCAGCATTTCCCACATAACTTTCAGAATCTTCATCTCTCAACCAGTAAACATAACTTGTGTTCTTGTTTTCTTCGTACCTCAAAGAATTTTATTTGCAAATATTTTATATAAGCTAATTGATATTCTAACAATCCAAAGAAAAATAGGAATTAGAAAAAAAAAAAAGAAACCTGTTACTGAAACACAATGAGCCCAGCCAGCAGCTGCCTTCACTATTGAAGCTTCAGTTGGAAGAGGAAATGGCTCTGGTGTTTCCTTCAAAAAAAAAAAAAAAGGTGCCCCAAAAAAGAATATATTGCAATTTATCAATTCAAACAAAACAAAACCCTTAATCATTTTAACTCAATAAAATAGAGTTTCACTTCATTTACCCCATGCTTCCCTGATGTCAAGTAGCTTTGCCCTTCATCATCTGTTGAACCCCATGTTATCAGCTTCCCACAATCTAACTCTCCAAACACCCAAAACAAAACCAAGTCAGCAATTTTTCAATTAAAGTTCAATCCTTTCTTCATAATTTTTCTTCATTCATCAGAAGTTTGATCTAAATTCCTAGTTGTGAAGTAATTTTGTTTTAATTTCAACTCAAACTCACTTAACTAAAAATTAAATAAAAAACTCGTCCAATCCATAACCCATATTGATTAATCAAAAAATTAACTTGAAAATTAACCAAAAAAATAAAAATTAAATCATCAGCAAATTTGAAAAAAGATTAACCTGAAATGGCCATAGCAAATCCACAACCACCACCACAAACGTCCTTCCACGACGAAGCGCCACCGTGAATCGAAGCCGATAACCGGACGCGAACCGTAGACAATTTATCCGGCAAAGCTCCCGGTAAATATCCCCACATATAAACCGCTGTTTCTTTACATTCCTCCATCTTCACTTCTTCTCTTTCATTTCCATTCATTTAATAAAACAAATTTTAAAGAAACAATTCAACCTATCTATAGTTCGTTTTCAATTTTCCAGAAAAAAAATTTTGATTCGTTTTGTTTTCCAAAGAGAGAAAAAGAGGTGAACTAAGAGAATCTTAATTTTAATTAAGAGGAGCGGTATCATTTACAGAGAAGTAACGTATGCCACGTCGGATGACACGTGACATAATGAGCACCGCGTGTATGGATTATTCATTTTGCGCCACGAGTTCCCCGGCAGGAAGCTAAGAGAGATAATTCTTTGACCTTTCCTCCTTTTCGAAGAAGCTTGTCTGGTTGTTCGCCACGTGGTGTGCCAAACCTTAAAAATAAGTGTAATTATTATTATTTTAATCTCGGAGTGATTGAGATTAGGTTTTAACCATAGTTTAATATTGTTTCTATGTTGGTTTGGAATCCAACGCTCGTCATGTGGGGGTTACGTGTCGCTATCTTGTTCGTTTGTTTTTTGGCATTTTCTTATGATGGAGGGACATGGCAGCTCCCACGATGTCAGAAACTCATTGTTGACCTAAAATTGTTTGTTTGTTTGTTTTTTTTTTTTTTTTTGTAGTCTTTTCCTTAATTTAATGGCTGATGATGACAAAAGTAACCAACCGTTATGCGGTAACATGCCTAATTTCACCCATCCATCTAGATAATGCAAAAATTTAAACAAGTTTTTCAATTTTCGCCGGTACAAAAATAAACGGAAATTGAAGATAGATTGATGCATCATTAAATTTAATTATAATTTATTATTTTTAAATGTTTCAAAATTAAAACATTTGAAATTAGTTTTTTTAAATAAAAAAATATATTAATTATTAAATCAAATACTCAAACCTAAATTTCCATGTTATTTTAGACAGTTTCTTTCAATTAGTACACAAGTTAATCATGATATCATTGATTTATTAGCATATCATTGTCATTGGTAAGATTGTTATCTATATTAGCAGCCGTAATTAGTAAAAAGTGGTCGGTTAATGTGATAAGCTAGCCACTTCTCCTTTACAGTTAGTGGTTTTTTCTTTTTTTTTTGGCCAATGAGAGAAACTTGGAGCTAGTGGTTTAATGTTGAAAGCTAAAGAAAGTGGTTTTACACTTACACATTTTGAAAATTTTGGATTTTAGAAGCTTTTGTGTTAATTAATATCTGATACTGTGATTATTGACTTCTTGTCTTTTGACTTATTTGTTCAATACATTAATTTTGTTGCACAGTTGATTGAATATATTAAAACCTTGTCAGTTACATGATTCACTTCAACACAACATTAAAAACAGCATTCAGGCATACATCTCTGCCCCTAGGTTACATTGTTGAAGCAGAATGCTACCCCAGGAAACCAAAATATCATATCAGACTTAATTTTTTTTGTTTTTCATGTGAAGATTTCCGTTTACATATTGGACTAATATAGTTGCTTCAAAGCTACTTGTCGGTATCGAGCAGTCTTGATGAGAGTAAAAATCTAAAATCATACGAGGGTAGTTAATAACAAAAGCCGAAGGTTTTTTTTTTTTTTTTTAACATTTATGCACCAATATTTAAGCTAATGCTCGAGAAGAAAGAAGAGTAAGGAAAAACCTAAAATTACAAATATTTAGAATTCCCATAACAGTACTTCAAAGGAATTATTTATATTTGTACGATGAAGATGCCATGCCTAGATGGCATGAGCTTTGAATGGTAAGATTAGGATTAATATTGTTGGCTCGATCTGAGTTAATAGTCAACAATTCAATTATGAGATAATAAGTCAGCATTCTCACATGTCATTTGGTGGTCAGTAAAAGTGGTCAAGTTGACATTGGTTTTGAAATTTCAAGTTGGCTTAACGTGTAAGCTTAAGTCAAAAAGATTGTGTCATAATGTGTACAATCCTAAAACTAACCCATTAAACATGAAATATGGAGTCGTTACTAATTTTTTTTTTTTATCAAGGTATGATTTATTCTTTCTAAGGTTATCTTAAACTTAACTAAGAGTTCCTAAAAAAAATAAGTTATGATCTTCTAAACAGAACTAAGTTCAAGAGTTCGGTTACATAAAAAAAAAGTTATAACACTCTTATAATGTCCATCTTAAAATTGTACTAATTAATCTCAAATTATTTTTTAGTCTTAATTCACTGGTCCTAACTTATTCATATTATTTAATTTGTGTTTTTGTTAATTTAAATATTTTCATATTGGACATAGTTTTAGGTTTTCTCCATCACTTCGGTCGATCCTCTAAAAGAATTCTTCACCTCAAGAGTATTTAAGTAATATGCATGTTTTCTTGAAGAGATTCCGTGATCAGATTTATTAAATATTTTATGAAAAAATATACATAGTAAAATACATGGCCAAATTCATAAAATACAATAACCATGATTGCAATTTAATCAATCATAAAATCATCACAATTTATTCTCAATTTTAATTTTTTCAAATAGAAATAAATAAAATTTCTTATATTGAGATAAATTTTTAAATCCTCTAATGCTTTAATCGAATTTAAAAAAAGTCTCTTCACCTAAAAATTTTTAAGAAAATTACATGCCTGTAACTTTATTAAAATTTTATCATTGGATAAACTTTTATTTATCTATAATTATTTTATTTTATTCTACAAATTAAAAATTTTATTAATAGTAAATAATTTAATCAACATAAATTAATCAATATATAAGTAAAAGAAAAAAAACAATAAAATTAATTTAAATAAAATCAAAATGAAAAATCAAAGCAAATTGGAAAAGAGAAATTATGTGAACAGGTCGGATCTTACCTTGGATCGGTCTACGGGTTCAATGGGTCAGGTGACGGGTGCAAAGAATTCTTTTAAACCAAAATGATGTTGTTTATGTGAGGTGTAAAAGGCCAAAATTTTTGTTTCCCTTCACTTTTTTTGCTTTGGCTTTCTCTTTCTAGAAAATTTTCCTCTGACTTCTCTTTGGAGTTATTTGAATGCCGACCAGAAACTTCAAGCTAACCTAGATCATAGTGAAAAAATGTTGATTTCGGCAAGAAGTCGCCAGGAAATTGATCAAAAAATTCAAACAACCTAGAAAATTTCTAGATTTTTCTAGAAAACCTAAAAGAAAAAAAACCAAAAATTGAACTTTTCTTTTTGTTTTTTTTTTTTTTTTCAAATCTAAACCCTCATAATTCCTAATTAAACCTATAATTTAACCAACAAATTTTCTTTAAAAAATTAATAAAAAAAAATATTGCTAGAAATTCCCCATGATTTTTGCTTGCCTTTTTAGCAACTTTCGTGCTGACTATTTTTTTTTCTTCTTGCTTGATCATTTTTTATTAACTTAATGGGGTATTTTATAGACCTGTAATCTCAATTACAATAGGAAAAAAAGTTTTGAATCTTATAATCAAATTCACCTTTGGATTTTTAATTTAAATCTACCTATTAAATCAACTCTTTTTTTTCAATTATAATATTATAGTTCAAACCAAATCAAACTATTCTTTTTTTTTTAATTAAAAAAAAAACAAGCCAAATCCTATAAAAGTTACCTTAGACAAAATGAGGTGTCTACAGTTGCCTATCTTTGCACATTTTCTGTGAAACAAGAATTGTGCAAAGATATACTCGATGTTTTTTTTTTCTTTTTTCTTTTTTGAAAAGACTATTTTAAACAAAAACTTAGACTCTTTGAGCAACATAAAAAGCTTTTCTAAACAGATGTTCAATAACTTAAAAAAATATAAAAGGCTCCTTTAAACAGAGACTGAATAACTTTGAAAAATATAAAATGCTCCTTTAAACAAAAGCTTATCAACTTTTAAAATTTAAACATTTTACCCGGAGGACTTATGAATCTTACTCAGAGGACTTAGAAACTATGCCTAGAGATTTTATAAATTTTAACTAAAAAATGCTTATCTAAACAAAGGATCCATAACTTTAAAAATATAAAAAAGATTCTTATCTGATGGAGATCAAGTGTTCATTCAAATATTCCAATCGAAGATTTGAGATTCTCACCAAAAGGTTATCAAGATTTGCATAAATCTTCAAGTTTTGCATTAAGGATTCAAAGGTTCACATTTAAAAATTTTGGAGATTCACATCTAAGATTAAAAAATTCTTATCTTATGACGAAAAAAGCTCCTTTAAGCAGAGGTTATGAAATTTTAAAACTGAAAAAGCTCTTTAACCAAGGCTTATCGACTTTTTTTAAAATTATTTTTTTCATCCAAAGGTTTCAAACTTTATCTTCACTAAATTTTCTCGTACGAGAATCAAAATCTCATCAAAAAATCTTATTTTTGCAAAAATATTTCCTTAATGTAAGATTTCTACCTTACTTGTTTTGTCAAAAATTTTCCTTATCAAGAATCAAATTCTTATCTCTGAAACGCAAGGGTGTTCATTCAGTCAATTTGGTTAATTTCGAACTGAATTATTCAAAACTGAATTAATTGAATTACATTATTTTATTTTAGTTAACTGAATCAAATTTATGAATTTCAAAAATTAATCGACTGAATTTAATTCGGTTGGTTTGGTTAATTTTTTTGGTTAATCTAATAATAAATGCATTTAAGTTAAATCATATTTTAAACTCTTAATTTCTCATATTTTAAACAAACTAAAGAAAATTATTCAATAAAATATTCAAATACTAAAGTATTATGTTAAAAATTCTAACAAGTTATAAATTTAAGTGATCCATTTAATGTATTTTTCATTTTATATTTGGATTATGTTATAGTTCGATTAAAATTTTGATTAATTCAATTTTAAAACCAAATTAACCAAAAACTAAAATTTTTCTAAAATTATTTTCGTTAATCGATTGAAATTAATTTGATAGTCGATTGATTAATCGAATTAAATCAATTCGGTTGATTAATTCGATTAAAAATGAAATTATGAACATCCCATTGATAAAGTTGAGCAGGCTTAGAGTTTTGAGTAGGTAAAAGGGTTTGGTCAATGTGACAAGGAAAATGAAGATGAAAAGAGAGCAAAAGGTTTCAACAATGATGAAGACTCCTTTGTTTCTTTATATAAATTTAGTCTCTTAAACATAATCCTAAAAGGTATGATGAAAAGCTTCAAAGATTAAGCTAATTTTAAGGACTGCCTTAACCTCTACTTTATTCATCATGTCTTCATTGTAAAATTTAAATTTGATTTTTTTAGGGGAATAGAGTAATAATGCTGACGTCCCAAGACAAGATAACCAGCCCATTAGAATTTGACAAAACATGAGTGTACTGGGATTCTATTTTGGTCGACCTTAGATTTTTTATACTTTTTTTATTATTGAAATTTTTTTAGCTTACAATTTAACTATTACTTAGTTTGCTCCCAACTCTTTTAGGTACATAGTAGGCTTCATTATTCTTTGTAGATAATTAGGTCTTCTCCCTATGATCCCTTTTTTTCAAAGAGTTTTTTTGCCATTAAGAAGCCTTTTCATGATAAGAGCTAGTTTGATGTCACAGCTCAACCTTTAAAAAGAACGTTTGCTAACTATCTGAACTCAATAAAAAATATGAAAAATCCTTTTCCTTTATATCAAAAAGGTCAAGGCAGTGTGCAAAATAAATAATGGGTCGAGCTTGTTTAATAAGGCTAATATGCCCTTCAACCAATGACAAGCTTGGGCCATGAGATATAATAAATGACTTTTAAAAAAAAGGAAAGATAGTAATAGATGCGAATGAGCTAACCTCCTCTAGTGTTATTAAAAAGGTCAAGTATTGGGGTAATTTTTTTATTAAATTTTCAAAATTAATTTTTCTTTTATACTAATTTTTAGTTCAGTTTTTATTTCTAATGTAGACATGGTTGGTCAAAAAGTTATTAGTTTCAACATGACCAGATATGTTTAACTTTATTAAAAGGGAAAGGCAAAGCTCGTCCTCAACTTAGTGTTCCATTTTGAGGAATTATGATCATTGATCCACCACATGCCAGTTTTATCATGGAGGTCAAAGATGGAGTATTTGTTAATCTAGTTGTTAAGCTCTAGCCCTTTTCTAAGAGGGTTCTTGTGACCATAGGTTCGACTCTTCGAAGAATGTGTATGAAGATATTAAAGTGGTGAAAAAGATTACCTAGTCCACTATGTCCAAGAAAGGTTTATCATAATCTCTAAGCTCAGTTTAAAAATTAATGTTTAATCTTTAATCTTTAAGCTCGACTCTTGTACTTTTAGTTTTTTTATTGGCTTCCACATTCTATCTCCAAAAATTTACAACAAGACATGCTATTTTCTTACCAAGCTATTGCTTATTTTTCCAAAATCGAGCAAGATGTTAACAAATATGCTAGGGAGCTCAACTCCCTCATCGCGCCTTTTAAGAAACTCATGGTCTTCAACATTGAGTATAAGAAAACCAACGATAAGCTCAACAAAAAGATCAAGGACTTAAGCCAAAAGCTTGAGTACATGACAATCTAGAAAGCCATGACAAACTCTTTATAGCAATAGTTCTACCTGAAGCTGAATGAGGCCTTGGCTGAGATGGAACATCTGAAGAGTGAGCTCTATGCTTTTAAGGAGGTTGATTAGTGGGTTATTAAGAATTTCTTTATGTCTAATGAATTCTACAACATGCAAATCGACATTATTGCAAACCGGTTGTTTGACTCTTTCGACTTGGCTTTGAAAGAGGTTAAATGCATTTATGCTAATCTTGATTTATCAATGATTACCATAAACAATCTTCGAACCTAGCAAGCCACAGCAAAAAAAAATGTGTGAGATGAGGAGGACATGGAGATCGAAACCACAGTGGCTGCTATTTTTAGGGCTAAGCAAGAGCGAACAAGTAGGGATATAAAGGAAAAAGGCTCATATTAATGAGTTTGAGGCACTTATTATAGGGGTGTAACCTGGTAAGGGGACTTAATGTACTTTTTTCTCTTTTTTTTTTACTTGTACACATTAACAATTTAATGAAAAGATTTTATTTTTTCTATCTTTAAGTTTGGTACTTTTATTCATGAATTCTCAGTTCAGCATTTATAACGCATAGATGAATATTTTCATACAATTAGCTCAGACATTATAATCATGAAAATTGAATTTGTAAATTTTAAGTTTTAGGTTAGTACCATTGTAAAGAACTTGAAATATGATCAATTAGCTCATACTTTAGACATTTCAAAAAAATTCCATTTATTTGAACTTTAGATAAATAACTTAGTAAAATGTGCTTGAACTCTAAGCTTCATTTACCTCAAGCTTTGGTATTACAAGCACATCATATCATTATTACTTTGTCAGTTTTAAAACCTCTATTGATAGTAAACTTTTAAAATTTTCACATTCCATGTTTTCGAGATAGGATTTTCATTTAAGTCTTGTAACTTGCAAGTCTCAGGTTAGACAACTTATTTTATTATGTAAAGGCCCTCTGAGTTTAGGGCTAATTTGTCTTTTCATCATTGACTCCTGAAATTTCCACTTTTTTAAGAACTAGGTTCCCTTATTAATATTTTTTTTCAGACCCTCTTATTATAGCAATTGGAAACTTTTTATTAATAAGTTGTTATCTTTATCAAAGCAATGTCTATTTGCTTCTCAGTCAAGTCTAAATTGACCCGAAAAGCTTCTTCATTTCCCTTTTTAATGCTTAGTTCAACTCAAAAGCTAGGGATGCCAATCTCAACTATAACCATGGCCTCTATTCCAAAACTAAATTAAAAAGAGTCTCTTTTATGGGGACTTTGTTAGTTATCCTTAACGCCTATAGTACTCTAAAAAACTCTTCAGCCTATTTACCTTTAGCAACATCTAACCTTTTCTTCAGGGCTTCAAGTATAGTCTTATTAGGGCTTCAGCCTGGCTATTTTTTAAATTTTAGATTCTCAAACTATTTTCCATTATCAGTTATTATAGACCAAGATAAACCGAATTGATAAATTATATTTTTCCATACAAAATTTTTGACTTGAAACTTTGTTTTAGTGGCTAGTTCTTTGGCCTTTAGCCATGGCAAAGTGGTTAATAGCCATTAGTACAAATTTTCTCCATCTAAAGGCTAAGGTGAATGGTCTGAGCATATCCATATCGCATTGTATAAAGAGCCACAGACTTATTATGGGAGTTAACTCAATCGAGGGTAAATATTGGACATAAGTGAACCTCTGACACTTATCACATTTTTTAACCAAGTCAGTTGTATCTTTTCTAATGGTCAACTAATCATACCTTTGCCTTAGGACATTATAAGCCAATAGTCAAGGTCTGAGGTGATTTTCACATAATCTTTTGTGGGTTTTTTTGAGTATGTAGTTTGCCTTCTCCTCATATGCACATCTTAAATATGGCAAAGGAAATAACCTTTTATACAATTTTTTATTAATAATAGTGTACCAAAAAGCTTTTTTTATTTAAGCTTTTGCTTGGATTTTATCTTTAGATAATTTTTCTGTCATAAAAAAAGCCTTGATTAGGGACATCTATAACTTTTTCTCTTTAATTTTGCTAACCTATTTCTCATCAATGCTCTTCTCTAGTAATTCTTCGACCAGGGAGTGTGTTGAGCTATCTATTATGATCCTAGATGCTAACCTGGATAACAAATTAGCTAATGTATTTTTTGATCTTGGTGTCTTATTTACCTTGACCCTTGGAAACATTCCTAAATGTATTAGGGCTTTGTTCAAGTATTTCTTTATTCTTTCTTCTTTGGCTCTAAATTCGATATTCATTTGTCCTACCACTAATTGTGAATAACTGTGCATCAGAAGCTTTTTTACATTTAGGTCGGTAGCTAATCTTAAGCTTGCTGTGGACATCTATTTTGTCCGAGAATTCTTCTAGATTTAAAAATAGGCTTCAACCATAATTGAGGGATTTTTCAGATTTAATTCTAGAATCAATTCACATTAAAATGATGTTGAAAGATTTTTGGGATTTAATTCCAGAATCAATTCACATTAAAACAAAAATCAAATAAAATCATAGGTTTAAGGAGAATTGATTGAGCATGGATTTCTCTATAAATCTATAATCAAAGCAAATGGGACATTAAAAAAAAAAAGATTATGCAGAAACTCTTAAGAGAAAAGAAAAAAAATTATTTAGCAATCAAGAGGTTTTAGGTTTGATTATTTAAATTTTTTAGAATTCAGATTTGGTGTTTTTGGGCTTGAAGTTTTGTAAGGTTTTGCATTCTAAAAATTTATGGGTTTAGCTTTCAAGACAATTTGTTAGGTTTTTGAAAATTTTTTATCAGCTTTCAGGATTTATTCGTCAATTTTTAGATACCATAAATTAGTTAGAGAGGAGATAAAAGAATAATTATTTTAGAAAGAGAAGCATACTCAAACATTTCTGAATAAAAGCTTGAAATTTAAGGCACCAAAATCTGTGTGTTTTACCATGCACAACCTAACCCGATTACAGGTATTCTCTTTCCCTTTTCCATTCCATTTTCTGTTTTGGTTTTATTTTTCTTAGTTTATTTATTTATGTTGTTTATTTTTATTTACTTTTATTATTTCTTATTTTAAATTAAAAAAATACATTACTTATTATTATGATTTTTTTCTTTGTACTTATTTATGAAAAATAATAAAAAATCTTTTCAAATAAATTCATAAATCCTACTAAACTATTGGATGACTTTTCATGGATTTAAATTTTATGGAATCTACCAAATTAATGGGAAATTTCATAAATCGATTTTCAAAAGAAATATTTTTATCCTACCAAACTATTGAAAGATTGCATCTTAAGTTAAATCTTATCAAACTACTAAAAGATTTAATGAATTTTCTTAAAAATAAAATTTTATAAATATCTTTTAAATAAAATCTCATCAAACTATTGAGAGTCTACCTCAATGTAAATCCTACTAAATTATTGAAAGATTTTACTAATTTTTTTGAATAAAATATATTAATAAATCCGACGAAAAAGCCTCTTCAGGGTGGGAAACTAGTCTCCATGAATACTCCTGAAGTGAAAAAATTATCTTAAATTGCTACCAAACAATTAGGGTAATTTTAATATTAATTCTCAATATTAAATATTTTGGTAAAGCATAAACATTTTTAAGGCTTAGATAATTTGAAATCAAACTAGTACCATATTTTGATGGGCGCTGTGAGTATACTATAACCTTCCTTACACGTAACCATACTTCCAAACTTAAATTTTGATTTCGTGGATCAAAATTTACTATTTAAAGATACTCAAATCAATCTTGAGACTTTTCTTTAAGTAAGATAGATTCGATTAAGTGAACAATCACACCTAAACCAAAAAGATTGGTGGTGACTCTTTTAATCCATGGATCTATATGTTATGATAGTTTTATGACTCCACTAGGAACATCAAGAGTTAGCCAGTAAATAATTTCTTATTATCCAAGCCTTACTTAATAAATTTGAGATTATTTTTTTCTTTCCTATTTCTTTATTTGCATTGCTTATATTTTATTTAGTTATTCATTTATATATAAGTATCATTCATTTGCATATGTATAAGTAAGCTCTTCACCTGAGCTTTACCCTTAAGAGGGAGTAAAGCACCTTTGTCCTCGTGAGATTTTATGTCTTTGTATGGGCTTGTGAAACACTCTCACTCAAATTAAACCCTTTTTCGCTTATAGTCTATGATGAGTGAAGATTGAGTTGCCTTACTAGTCTGTAATGGGTAATGATGTAAGGAACAATTTGGAAACCTTTTAGAAGTAATCCAAACCACATGTGGTTAACCTTAAAAGCCTAACCATAGGTAAAGCCATGTCCTTCCACCCTTTATAGCTAATCCATAATTTAATGTCATATTATTATTTTACTTACTTTATAGTGTTTATTTTTTATTGAGATGACTAACTGATTTTTTTGTCTCGTTTATTTCTTTTTTTCTTGCGCATATTCATAAACATACATGCATTGCATTACATTCATTCATGACCATTTATTCATCATGTTAAATCATGTCAAGATCACTTATTCTAGATTATGGTACCAAGGTGCAACAATAGCTTAACATCCGTATAACACCCGAGCTAGAGCTAAAAAGATGGAACAAGATAATGGAAATCATTTTGAAAGACTAGAAAAGGCTTAAGAGGTAATTAAGGAAAAATAAGCAAGATCTTTGAAGCTCTGGATAAGATAAACAAAAAAAAAATAGTGAAGAAAGATATCTCGCATGAAGTTACTGAGTCACTATATCTTTCGGGTTTCAATCCATATCAGACCCAAACTACTCTAAGCTTTCAGCCATAACAAATTACATTCTTAAGTCATAGTTACTCGAGGATGCCTTATGCACCCAGTCAAGTAAATGTTCAAAGTTACACTAATCATGTTTTCATTGAAAAGGCAGTTGAGCCAATCCAAATCTCCAATCTAGATGAGACAAAAGAAAAAGTGAAGTTATAGATAATTGCATCCTTACAAGACTCTAAGACTGATTAAACAATGAACATGATTGAGGAAAGATTACAGACAGTAGAAGGTATTAATTTTTATAGATCCATGGATGCTATGGAGCTTTGTTTGGTACCAGATGTGATGATACTCTTAAAATTCAAAGTGTAAAAGTTTAAAAAATACAATGGTACTAAGTGTCCCATTATACATGTCACAATGTATTATCGTAAGATGATAACACATGCCAGTAATGAGAAACTGCTCATGCATGTTTTTAAGACAATTTGACTGGGTCTATTGCAAGGTAATATGTTCAGTTGAACAAGACTCACATAAGATCATGAAAGGATTTGACTCGATCTTTTATCCATCAATATCACCACATCATAGATATGGCTCATAATCACTTTTCATTGCAAGGAATGAAAAATAAAGCATCCAAGTCCTTCAAGAAGTATACCTAAAGATGGAGAAATATTGCTGCTTAAATACAACTTTCCTTAACTAAAAATAAAATGATGATTTTGTTTGTAAGCACTTTAAAATTGCCATATTATAAAAAGATGATAGAGAACACAATAAAAATTTTATTGATATGGTGATCTCAGGAAAGATTATTGAAAATGCCATCAAGAGTGGCAAGCTTGAGGAAAAAAAGGTCGACAATGCCAAGAAAAGTGGAATGCCTAAGAAAGAAGAAGATGAAACCCAAGTGGTTGGTTTTGACAGACAACAATTCATAAGTTATGCTTCATATCCACTATATTTTCATATTGCTTATTACCCAACTGCTAATAAAGTTGCACAAGTTCTTTGCCAACCTTATTTTCCAACCATGAACAACATCACTTTAAGTTTTCATTAACTAGTTTTTCAAGCACCTGTATATGGGCCTAATGCTATTACTACACCAATGTCAAGGCCTAACAATCAAGTGAATGGTTTAAGAAGATTTAGGGACAATCAAGAGAGAGCTCGCATTGATCCTATCCTTATAACCTATACTAAGCTATTTTTAAAATTGGTCAAGAATGACCTAGTATTTCTTATCTTTTTAGAGCCATTGAAGCCACCATATCCCAAATGGTACAATGTTAATGCCACATATGACTACCATAATGGGAATATGGGTCATTCTATAAAAACATGGCCTATTTTCAAGCATAGAGTGAAAAGTTTGATTTGAGCAAGCTTGTTGAGCTTCAATGAATTAGGGGAGCTGAATATCCATAAAGGCCCTTTACCTAATCACCCAGGGCATGATTTTATGAAGGCTGATTGAAATTGATTATCATCTTAAGATTTCTTGAGAATATTGATTTTTTTTATGTACTTGGATTTCATCTTATTATTTATCATTTTAATAAAAATGACAAGTTTAATATATCTTCATGACATTTTTTTTGTGTGAATCACCATTATTTACTTTTACCTTCTCACGCCTTTCTCCTATATCCATTATTTGATTTCAAATAATGAATGTTCAAATAGTTAAGACAATAATTTAGGATTCGATTTTAAAAATATCTTTCATGATGATTTGATTGATAGATAGATATTATTGATTTATTGGGACTATTAAAAAAAAAAGATAACTCGGGTGAAAATTTAGCTTATTGAAAGGTGAAAGTGATGCAATACATGATCATTGCAATTGTTTATTCACAAATCTGCTATTGGTCAATAAATGTTCTTCATTGAGAGTATTCATGTTCAAGATGAGAAATAGTCATCTTTCTTTTATCCTTAAAAAAAGAGAGTAAAATTATACTTTGCTACCTTATTTGAATTACTTGAAAATTTTTTTTGAGGAACTCTAACCAGGGATCACTCCTATACTAGGGGCAAAGTTGGAGAAACTTATTTATCTTTAGTGATTTCAAGGGCAAAGCCTTGTGTTGCTCAAACTTTTCTTGAAAAATGATGAAAAGAAAAAAAATGAAGAAAAAATTGATGGGGCAAAATACCAATGCACTCTACATGAAAAAAATGATTCTTGGTTTGATAACCCTTCAAATATAATTTGAGCCTATTTTATCCATTTCTTTCATAACCCTTCATGTTAGCCTACATTACGTCTTTTAAAAGTTTATTTTGATCGAATGTGAATATTTGAATAGAAAAATAATGAAATGAATTAAGATAGATTTGTCATTGGATTGTTTGGGACTTTGATCAAAGTGTGACTAATGGATAAAGGGAAAAGAGAAATGAAAAGAAAATATGAGAAAAGGGTGTGCAAAAAAAAAAGCAAAAAAAGACAAAAAAGAGAAAAAGGAAGACTTAAACTAAAATCCTAAAAAGACGATTTAAGTAAAGATGAAAACTTGAATAAACAACTTCATATGAAAATCCTAAGAAAGAGGATGATAATTGGCTCAAAGACCAAGGATATTGATGAAATGTGTTTGTAAAAGAGAATTCTAACATGAAGTTCACAATTATCTGAACAATCATTATTTTCATATATCGATATACCATTTGAATAGTTAAAAGATTTTGCCTTTATTTACCTTTAATTTGTTATTGACCATATTTCTTGTCGATAATAAAGACATATTTTTCTTATCCCTTTTAAAATGTACATCCCCTAAATAAATTAAGAAAATGTATCATGCCTATCACTAATTTGAATGATGATAAATAAATGAATGACAATGTTCATAAGGAGTTATCCATTCTTTTGAGAGAAGTCCTAGATGGGATGAGTGAAAAAAGCTTAAGAAAATACTTAAAAAATGGGCAAACAAGGTGACTCAATGATGAATTTAGTGATAGATTGATTGACATGACCTATGAGTTATAACCAAATGAGAAGAATGACATGGATTAACTAAAAAAATTTATTCTAAGATCATTAATACTGAAAAGCTAAAAAGGAATGGTGGAGTCTTGAGAACTTTGTTACCACAATTGAAATTTTATGACATTAATTTAGTAACATCTGCATTACATACATTGTGTTTGCATTGTGTTTGAATCCTTAATAATTACATTTGTATCTTAGGTAAGACATGCATTTGCATCGCTATATTATCACCTATCACTCATTTTCTATCTTGGCTTAGTTCAAATCATTTTTCTGACTTATGGCTTAGTCTCGGTTATTCGATCTTGGCTTAATCTAGATAATTTTCTTGACTTGTGGCTCAGTCTTGGTTGTTCATTCTTGGCTCAGTCCAAATCATTTTTCTGACTTATGGTTCCATCCCTATCATTTAATCTTGGTTCAGTCCAGATTATTTTCTTGACTTGTGACTTAGTCTCGATCATTGGATCTTGGCTCAGTCCACATCATTTTTTTGACTTACGGTTCAATCTCAATCACTTGTTTTGATCTCAGTTCAGTTTAGATCATCTTTTTAGACTCATGGTTTGATCTCAGTTACTCATTTCAATCTTGACTTGGTCTAGATCATTTTTTTGACCTTTGTGAAACTTGAAATCTTGCGAACATTTTATTCTTACGAATCTAAAAGTCCTTGCGAACCTAAAATTTTTGTGAATCTAAAACCTTTTCGAAACTTAAAATCTTGCAAATCTTTCATTCTTGCGAATCTAAAAGTCCTTGCGAACTTGAAATCTTTGCGAATCTAGAACCTCTGCAAAACTTGAAATCTTGTGAATTTGAAAGTCCTTGTGAACTTGAAATGTTTGTGAATCTGGAACCTTTGTGAAACTTAAAATCTTGTAAATTGTTCTTTCTTATGAATCTGAAAGTTTTTGTGAACCTGAAATCTCTATGAATCTAGAACCTTTGTGAAACTTGAAATCTTGTGAATCTTCCATTCTTACGAATTTGATAACCTTTACGAATCTTGAATCTTTACGATTTTGTTAAACTTGGAATATTAGGATCTTTAAACTTCTGTTATGGAACCTCACAAATTTTTGAATGTCCAAATTGTGAATCTTTGGATTTATAGTTGAAATACTAAACTTTATTGTTTTGACCTATGGTTCAATCCTGGTCATTCATTTCAATTTTGGCTTAGTTTAGATAATTTTATTTTTTTTACTCACAATTTAATCCTGGTCATTTATTTTGATCTCGGCTCAATCTAGATAATTTTATTTCTTGTTTTGCAGTTCAGTCTGGATCATTTTTCTATTATGGTATACTTTGATCACTTTTTAAATCTCGACTTTCAGACCCAAACAAAATAGATATCTTTTGTCTTTGCTTAATTCCTATTCCACAAAAAATACACAAAGAGAGGCAATTGTAGACATCCCATTTTGTCGAAGAATTCTTTCAAATTTGAAAACAGGCTTCAACCATAATTGAAGGATTTTGGGATTTAATTCCAAAATCAATTGGCATTAAAAATGATGTGGAGAGATTTTTGGGATTTAATTTTACAATTAATTCACATTAAAACAAAAATAAAATAAAATCATAGATTTAAGAAGAATTGATTGAGCATGAATTTTTCTATAAATATATAATCAAAGCAATGGGGGGCATTAAAATAAAAAAGACTATGAAAAAGCTCTTAAAAGAAAAGAGAGAAATTTGTTTAGCAACCAATAGGTTTTAGGTTCTGGGTTTGAGTTGTTTAGATTTCCTAGAATTGAGATTTGGTGTTTTTAGGTTTGAATTTCTTTAGGGTTTTTCATTCTAGGGATTTATGGATTTAGCTTTCTAGGCAATTTGTTAAGTTTCTAAAAATTCTCTATCAGTTTTTTAGATTTATTCATCAATTTATAGACACCTATAAATCAGTTAGAGAGAAAATAGAATAATAATAATTTTAGAAAGAGAGACATACTCAAACACTTCTGAATAAAACCCTAAAATTTGAGGCACCCAGATCTGTGTTTTATCATGCATAACCTGACCCAATCGTAGGTTTTCTCTTTCTTTTTTTCAGTCCATTTTTTGTTTTGGTTTTATTTTTCTTATTTTATTTATTTTTATTTACTCTTATTATTTTTTATTTTAAATTGAAAAAAATACATTACTTATTATTATGATTTTTTTTTGTACTTATTTATGAAAAAAATTAAAAAAATCTTTTCAAATAAATTCATGAATCCCATCAAACTATTAGAGGATTTTTCATAGATTTAAATTTTATGAAATCTACCAAACTATTGAGAAATTTCATAAATCAATTTTCAAAAGAATTATTTTTATCCTACCAAACTATTGGAGGATTACATTTTAAGTTAAATTTTACCAAACTATTGGAGGATTTAATGAATTTTTTTAAAAATAAAATTTTATAAATATCTTTCAAATAAAATCTCACCAAACTATTGAGAGATCTGTCTCAAAGTAAATCCTACCAAACTATTGAAGAACTTTATTAATTTTTTTGAATAAAATATATTAATAAATTTGACAAAAGAGCCCTTTCAGAGTGGAACATTAGTCTTCATGAATACTCTTGAGGTGAAAGAATTATCTTAAATTGCTATTAAACTATTGAAGTAATTTTAAGATTAATTCTCAATATTAAATATTTTGGTAAAGCATAAATATTTTAAGGCTTAGATAATTTGAAATCAAATTGGTACAATCTTTTGATGGGTATTGTGAGGGTGTTATAACCTTCCTCACACATAAGCATACTCATGAACTTAAAATCTAGTTTTGTAGATCAGAATCTACTGTTTAAAGATACCTAAGTTAATCTTGGGGCTTTTCTTTAAATGAGATTAATTTAATTAGGTGGTCAATCACACCTAAACAAGAAAGATTAGTGGTGACTTTTCTAATCCCTGTCTAGCAGTAGGTCACGGATCTATACGTTATGACACCTATAATCAGTGTTTCATACTCTATTTCATTATTTGAAGCTTTGAACCTGAACTTCAATGCATACTAAAACCACATATTTTTGGGCTAATTGGAATCAGTCCAACCCCATTATTTTTAGTAATGGCCAACCTTTCTACAAAAAGTTTCCACGTTTCTTCTTCATTCCAATCATTGATTGCATTAGGTTGTTTTTTAAGTTCAATTGAAGTATATTCAATAATAAAATTAGCTAGTACCTATGACATTAGAGTCGATTTGGGTAATATATGTAAGTCATATTCACTGAGCTCGACTGTCCATTTGATCAACCTACCTAATAGCTTGTGCTTTGTAGGATTTGCCTAAGCGATTGATCGGTTAGGATATTAACTGTATGAAATTAAAAATATGGTCTGAGCTTTCTTGTCGAGGTTACAATAACATAGGTTAATTTTTTTATTTTTTAATAATTATGCTATTTTTCAGTCAGTACTCTACTCACGAAAGATACTGACTTTTTTTTCTTTTTTTTCTTGAACTAGTATTGAGCTAATAACTTGATCTATAATTACGATGTAGAGGTATAGCACTTCGTAGGGCTTCAAATTTGATAGTATGAAAAAAGAAAAGAGGAATTCTTTGAACTCCTTAAAAGCTAATTGACACTGAGGTGTCCATTTAAAGTCAAAGATATTTTTGAATATCTTGAAGAATAGTAGGCATCGATCTGTTAACCATGACATACACTTGCTTAGTGTAATAACTTTCTCAGTCAACCTTTGTACATCTTTTGTTGAGGTCAGTGCTTTCATATCCAAAACAGTCTAAACTTTTTTGGGCTTAGTTTTTATCCCTCTCTAGTTGATCATGTATCATAAGAATTTGCTTGACGTAACTCTGAAAGTATATTTGCTAGGGTTGAGTTTCATATTGTATTTTCTAAGTGTGTTGAACATTTATTCTAAGTATTTTAGATGCTTAGCCAAGCTTTTACTTTTCACAATCATGTCATTAACATACAGTTTAGCATTATGATCGATCTAATATTTGAACATTTTTTTGACTAATCTCTAGTAAGTCACCCCTACATTTTTCAACCCAAACAACATCATCTTATAACAGTAAAAGTTGTTCTCGATCACGAAAGTTATTTTCTCTTCATTTTTTTTAACATCTTAATCTGATTGTATCTAGAGTATGCATCCATAAAGCTGAATAGGCCATGTTCGGCATTATCATCCATTAATCGATCTATACATGGTAAAAAAAAATTGTCCTTTGGGTAGGCCTTATTAAGGTTGATGAAGTCAACGCACATTCTTCACTTTTCACTATGTTTCTTCACCATTATAGCATTGGCTATCCACTCAGGGTAATATGCTTCCACAATAAATCCAACATTCAGTAGATTGTCGACCTCTTCCTCAATAGCTTTTTGCCTTTTAGGAGTAAAACATCTTTTCTTTTATTGAACTGCTTTCATATTTAGGTTAAGTATGCAATCTTTGAACCATTACTAGAGGATCAATTTTAGGCATATCCGATGCGATCCATGCAAACAGGTTAACATTATCTCTCAATAGCTATACAAATTTTTTTTTGGTCAAGCTTGGCTTTTACTTGCATACATTTATCCTTATTGTTTTCAAAGAATGGCACAAGATGAAGTCTTTTGTCGATTCTATTTGGCTGATATCAGTTTTAGGCTTTTGATCATGATTTCTTCTTGTTCATTTAGTCGAGACTATTTCTTACGATAAGGATAAATCTTGATGTGAGTATTGGCACGTTTAATTTATTCGTTCAGAAATATTCATACATTAATATGAAAGTATGTGCTTCACAGTTAGGTAAACATAGTAATTCATATATTCATGGGATTGGCTTAATAGCTCAGTTCGAAATAATGTTAGTGCCAGCTGAAGAGCTTGGCATAAAAAAAATTTTCAAAAATTATTTATAGATTATGAGTTTAGGAGCTCAATGTTGGATTTTAATAGAACGCTTTTCATTTTTCCTCGACCTAGTCGATTTCATGCTTTTTACCCTGACTATATTTTCTTACTCCTTCCATTATCTTAACCTCAATCTCTGTCTCATCTTTGGCTTAGGTCTCATCGATTTTGGTTGAGTTCAAGTCTACCTCATAATCTTTCCCTTCATGGTTGTAACATAACATGTATTACTATAGATTTGTCTCCTCGAACCTCTTCGACCCTATTAAAAGTCAAAATTTTAATTTTAAAGTGAAAAACTAAACCAACGATTCTCATAATAGAGTAGCTTGGTTGTTCTAAAATCATGTTATATGCTGAGGGGACATTTACCATCATAAATGTAATGACTGAGGTGATACTCTTCGATTCGATCTCTAATGTGATCGGTAGCCTAATTGTACCTTTTACTAGTACTTGTTCATTCTCAAATCTTATTAGAGTGGTAGTGAAAGGCATCAATATCTTTTTAGTGATCCTATCCTCAACATAGTAAAGTGGTAGAGGATGTTGGTCAAGCTATCATTATCAAACAAAATTCTCTTTACCATATGGTTGTATACCACAACTTGTATAACAATAGCATCGTCATATGAGAATTAGATTTTTTTCAACTTTTTCAAATTGAAGGAGACCGACTTGTCCTTTTAATTTTTTTACTTTGCCTATTCTTCTCTCCTCATGATTCCTTTTTGGTTTTTCTCTTTTATGTCTACCTTTGAAATCCTCTTTCTCTTGCCCCTACCTTTTTTGGTCCACAAACCTATTTAGTCAACCTCTTCTATTCAAGTTTTTTATTTCATTTATTAGGTCGATACGATCCTCGGTGTTGTGACCATAATCTCTATGAAAAGCATTTTTTTTTTGTTGGATCTCTTTTGTTATTCTGTCTTAGTGGCTTAAGCCATCCAAGCTCGGGGTCTCTTTCTATTTGTATCAAAATCTTTTTTCGATAGGTATTCAGTGCAATATAGTCATTATATATTCTACTCAAGCTTTTTGTCCTAGGGTACCCTTCAGGTTTTTTTCTCTTTAAGGATTATTGGTTTTTTTTCCTTTTTTGGAGTCGAGATAGAGAGATCTACCTATCATTTTGACTATTTTTTATTATAGCTTTAGTATTGATAAACTTCTTATTAATTAAAAGTACATCAATTAAAGTCTTTAGTAGCTTTAAGAGAGGGTGAGTTTGAAATGGTATTCCTTGTCATTCAACTCATTTGTCAGGGTAGCCATTATAACAACTTATTCTAGATTCTTTAAATTAAAAAGCTTTATAGTTAAAATACGTGACATACTTTTTTAAGTAAGTTTGTCTTATTTGTTTATTAACTACTGACAAAGTGGGTTAAGAAAGAGTGATCTAGTCACTTGAAGTAAGAGATGGACCTTGGCTTAAGACTAGTATACCATAACTGAGTTGCCCTATCGAGGGTTGTAACTAGTCCTTTGCATATAAGCAATTTGTTAGCTTTCTGTGTCAACATTTATTTTGTAAAGCTCAAAGTGATCAAAAGGATTAGTGGTACTGTCGTAGGTCTGCAAAGTAGGCATTTTGAATCCCTTCAATAGCAAAGCTATGTCTATGTCCTCCATAAATGGAAAAATTTCTAAGAACTTTAGTTCATCATTAACTGTGAAAGCTTTATTCTTCAACTATTTTCCATTGCCTCCATTTGAGCTTTCAAGTCTTCACTAGGTTATGGTTCTGAGATGGTCTATTTGGATTTTTAGGTAATGGTATGTGTTCGAGTATTTGTGAAATACTGGTTTTTGGGTGTTTTATCTTCTTCAAGTGTTGGTGAGGCAGCGTTGTCATCATAGGTCAGTAGCTTTTATGTTGGTGGGTTTCTTATAGTTGTAAGATTTGGCTCTTTGGAGGTTTTTAGGAGAGTTAGATGTTGTATCATCTCTTTCAGGGATTGTAATTGTTGGGTTAGTGCTTCAAATTGCTCTATTGTTGGGGCGACCTGTGTAGTTTGGTTAGGGTTTTGTTGGCTAAATTAGGTATCAATCCTAGCTATAGTATTATCTCTTTCTTCAATGACTCTTTTCTTGGGTGCCATGGCTAGTTTAATAGAATATCCCCCTACCTGGTGCTCTAAAATATTGGTGCTAAACTATCTTGATGAGGACAAAAACCTAAAATCACAAGGTGAAAAGTTGGTTAATAGAAAAGGTCAAAAATTTCTATGCGTTTGTACTTTAATGCTCAAATCAAAACTACAAAAAAAAAAGAAGGAAAACTTGAAAGTAGAAGCATCTAGAATTCCCGTAATAATACCTAAAAAGGGTTATTTATACCTGTATGGTAAAGGCATTGGCCCAGTGTGACCCAAGCTTCAAGTGGTAGGGTTAGGGTTGACATTACTGGCTTGACCTAAGCTGACAATGAACAACCTAATTAGGAGGTAACAAGTTAACATTCACATGTGTCATCTGATGGTCAGTTGAGGTGGCTAAACTTATGTGGGTCTTAAAATTTTAGGTCGGCCAAAGACATCAACTTGAATTTAAAAAATTGAATTGTCCTTTTCTGTCTAATGATTCACTCTGAAACAAAATATTTATTTTGCCTTTTTAACCATAAAATGCTTCCAACACTTCTAATTCTAAAGTTTACATCAGTTACAATCACAATGTTAACAGCAGCTGCCTCAATCAATGAACTGTTTCTAGTGGAATTTTTTTGTTTCTATCTCAAAAAACTGTAACATGTCCAGGTTTTGTTAGTCATTATTCATTCTATTGGACTGTTTCATGGTGGAAGGTTATAGTCTAAGTTATAATAATAATAATAATAATCTAGAAATGCGACCCCGAATAAAGTGCCCACCAAGATTTTATTAGCCACTCAAAACCAGCTAGCAAGAAATTAATCTGTTCTTACAATCCAGGTGCATCGGCAATAGGGGGAATATTGTGTCTTGCCCACTCACAGACCAAGTTCTTGGTGACATGATTGATTGCTTTTCAAGAACACAAAATTATTGAGTAAACTTAGGATTTCGGTAGATGCATAGTCAAATCTATGCAGTTTCTAAGCTAACCAAGAAGCTGCATAGAGGGAAAGAATACGGTAATTGTATAGATATGATAAAACTACAATGCTTCCATTTCTTGATAATTTTGGAAGAGGTATGGATGTGACAATGATGATAAGAAATCCTTTTTGTCAATTCTGAAGCATCCTTGCAAGGATATTGAGCTTCCTCATAAGCTTTAGTAGAAGCTAAAATTTGAACCATTCTGTAAACTTGCAGGTATAAAGAACTTCCCCCGATAGATTTGAGTAGAGTACAGTTTTATACGAATAGCAGAAGTTTTGCTGAAAAGGAGCTGGGTTAAAACTTTGAAGAGAAACTTGTCGTTCCAGGTTGGGTTTTCGCCACCAACACGAGCAACTCGAGTCTGAAGATTGGTGGATGAATCAACCCAAGCAACAGCATAGGTTTTCACATGGCGAGGGGTACAACCGATGGCTCTATTATAAGACCTTGTGCAGAGATTAAGTTGATCTCATCTGAATACTTTTTTTCATATGGCGATGGGGTATAACAGGATCGGTTTTGTTGTTTTTGTAATCTCATCTGATTTTTTTTTTTTTTTTGTTGCTCAACACTCAAAAAATTACTTCTGAGTCGGCTGATGAATTGAAGAGGTAAACGAAGTTCGCAGGACCTCGGCATTGATATTAAGCGGTGGGCTCAATATTCTTATTAGTTATTATCAAGTTTTAATAATCAATACTTGGGCCTGGTAGTATGATCGTTTCGTTGTTTTGCCTTATTAGACTAATTGTGTTTAAGTTTTACTTGGGTTCAGCTAGACACCCAAAAGGTTGAAACTCTGATGTTGGACAAACAAAGCCTAAAATATCTGCTTTTCAGGCCAAATCCAAATGGGACGTTTTCTGGACTCAGCTGCTTGTGCTTCCAGCTCCGGGTTTGGATATTCCAAACAAAAGTTCCTCTTCCTCTTTCAGCTTTGCTTGCCTTAAAGTTTACACGTATCATTAAGTATCTGCGATCACATCTATGGAAGCACTGACAAAGGAGAATAGAAGATTGCAATTTCCAACAAAGATTAGCTTAAAAGTTACGGTTAACACAAAACTATATTAAGCAGAAGATATCGAGTCTTATAAGTTAAATACTTAATCCACGTAAGAAAGAAAAAGATCATTGAACCCCTTATCGAATGGTTTTGGACCAAGTTTACGTTTGACACATGCTGGTAGCTTGATGCTAGGAATTCAAGGACTAATTAGATTAAAGCTAAAATTTTGAAATGGCCAACAACCACCTGCTGTATACCCTCCATCCACAGAAATAACCTGTCCAGTGATATATGAGGCAGCAGGAAGGCAAAGGAATGCCACTAATGATGATATTTCTTCGGGTTCTCCTATCCTGGGCATTGCTGTTCCAGCTATTAGCCTGAGAAATTCCTCAACAAAAGGGGCGTCCGGCTCCTGAAGGAGAAATATAAAAAATCTTAAAACAAATCATCATGGAAAGATATATCTATAATTCTTCATTAAGGGGTAATTTACTGGTTTTGTTTTCGAGGTTCTGACACCCCACGGTGAAACGGTATTCGTCCGAATGTTATCCTTTGCCCACTCACATGCCAAGTTCTTTGTAATTTGGTTGATTGCTCCTGATATTGCAATAACCATGGTTAATTTGTAAGATTCTGGCTAATATCCTGCAAAACTTAAGCTTGCTTAGCATCTACATAATATACCTTTAGATGCTGAATAGGCCGATAATCGAGGCAGAGCCACTGAACCAGCTACGGAGGAGATAAACACAATACTTCCATTTCCTGATGCTTTCAGGAAAGGATGTGCAAGTTGACAAAGATGATAAGGAGCCTCAACATTAGTACTCATTACGGTTGAATAGTCTTCCAGAGTGTGCTCCACGCAAGGTTTGAGCACAGTGGTTCCAGCATTATGGACCTGAGGAGAAACTTACTTTCAGTTAATTATTCAAGTAGTTATACTTCCCCCAAATGAAAAATGACTTGTTTTTCTTTCAGTACGAGTCAAGAACTAAACAAATTCCAACTTATTTGACAACTTGATATTTAACGACTAGTATTTATTGTGCACCTAGGATTGTTCAGCATCAAATCAATGGTCAACAAAGTCAGCAAATCATAGAAGATTAGATAAAAGAAACCCAAAAGTGGTTCTTATGGGTTCTCATTTGAAAGTTAAGTCATCACCGATAAGTATTTTAATTTACAGCACTGGTGGTGGAAATGACAGAAGGTTGTCAGAATAAAGAAAATAGTGAAGCTTAAAGGTGGTAGATGATATAGGCAGCTTGGCATACCTGGAAAAACAATGTCTTAGAGCTAAAACTTACAAGGTTGTTGAGTTTGCCATCAAAAACAGAGGAGACAGTCTCCATAAGCTTCTCTCTCTGCTCTCTAGATGAGAGATCACAAACAGAACCACTCACTTTAAACCCTTTATTCTGCCATTCTTGTAACCTATCATTAAGCTCTCTCTGGTTCCTGGAACATGTATGAACTACTGCCCCAAGTGCTGCTAGTTCTTCCACAGTGGCATAACTGATATACAAAGTTAAACCATCAAGCTCAATGATCCAAATAGAAAATATTAGTACAAAAAAAAACGAATCAAAGTAGCATATGAAGTTTGAGATCATAAAAAAACAGAAAAAAAATAGAGAAAAAAGATGGAGGTCGAACCCTATGCCTTTTGTTCCACCAGTGACAAGGGCAGTCATACCCTGAAGAGACCATCTTTGATTCTTACAACCTGCTTCTGCAGCAGCCATGTTAGGCACTGCAACTTTCTTTTTCTTCCTTCAGTTTATGAATGAATAGAAACACTAACTAGTGCCAGTTTTTAATAGCTTAACCTGAAAAATTATAATTAAATGTTCATGGGCTATTGTCAATCCCTAGTCACCAGAACAAAGAAAATTAGAATCCAGAAAAAGACAAACGAGAAACGTCGAAAATATCGAGCTACCTGCTTTTGTTAAAAGGGGTTCAAAAATTTTCTCCTGTAAATCTCGCTCATGACTTCTCTTTTTAACTTGATTCCAGGGCTGAATTAGTACTTATTGGGGCAAAAAGGCACCATATTTTTCCCCCCTTGTTTGCTATATGACGAATAGATAATTAAAGACTTCACTTTTAGATGAATCAGTATATCAAAGAGTAGACTGTTACAAATGGTTTAAGAATCTTTGACAATGGCTGAAAAATCTCAAATCCCATTTACCATGATTTGATTCTTTTGTGAGGAAACATTGCTAGGCAGGATCCACAAAAGTCACCTATATTTGATTCTTGGTGTAGAAAATTTTCAGAAAGTACTAAAAGTTGCAAGTTAGTATTAGTTTTTACTAGTTTATAAATAATTTAATCCAATTTGTATGTTTAAGATGGCAAGATTTAGAATCTGATCATCAGAATTCAGAAAGCCAAGCATCTTTGACGCCGTTATTGAATGATAAAGCAAGTTCTAAAGTCAGCAGGTGAACCTGCAGGCTACTTGCGAATTTCATAGCTAGAGTGGCTTTACTCAAAAAGGTCAATGCTTCTTACTATTTTCAACTTAAAAATATAGAAAAGGTTCCATAAAAGAAGTATAGAAAATGTTAATGAGTCTCAAAAAATAGTAATCCAAATAGTTTTATTTTTCTTGTTACTATTGAGTTCAAACTAGACTCTTAATTCTGAAGTCGTCTCTAATATTATTGAATTAATAGTTATCCGAGTGGTTGGAGACATTAAACTTATATAAGTAGAATTTGTTTTATTTACGCAAACTATATTTTATATATCTATTCACTTTCACGATAGAACTATTTAACATATAACGCATGAAGATAACATACTAAAGGACTATGACATTACAGCTAACTCCAATATCATGTTTAGAATTAACTAATTATAAAAGATTTGCATATCTAAATTGCTACATGATATAAAGAAATTCTTACTCAACGAGTAATCGGAGATATTATTGGCTTAAACACATAAGAAAGAACATGCACAATTTTGGGTTTCAAAATTTTGGATTTCGATTTTGAGCATGGCTTGGCTCATAGATTTTCACGAAAAGAAAACAGATTAGATAAGTAGGGAGATTTAAATTTTCAAGAAGAACAATAAAAGGTGCACGCTTTGAAAAACCCTTTTTTTTTTTTTTGTTTGTATTAGGATCAGTCGTCAGCAGCATACCCCAAGAAAAAGAGACTTTTTTTTCTTGCCCAATGGTAGGAAGGTCCAGCCAGCATTAACATCGTAAATAGAGAAACATGAGTCGTCATTTCATTGTCGCTTTTCCGACTAAAATTTAAGGTTATAATTAATTTCGATGTTGACATTTAAATCCTTGTCGCACACTACTTTTCAAGCGAGATTGGCTAGAGGTTGTATATGTTACGTTACATATGGTGCAGGCCCAAGTTTTCTCAAGTCTTGACGATATTATTACAGGACTCTAATCTGATTTTCCAGGGTCCATAATAAAATGCCCATAATAATCCTCACTATCATTTTTCCTTTTCCGATTTTTATCCAACTCAAATTTTTTCTTTAGAAGTTGTCATACCAAATTTTCATAATTTATGTATTCATATTGTTGAATTTTTCAATCACTAATGTTTAAAAATCCCATTGAAATATGAATTTATTGAATGAGATTTGTAAGAAAAAAAAAAGTAAAAGGAAAACAAGAATGAGAGAAAGAGAAAAAGAGATTAAAAAATGATTTTTTTTTATTTTTTTAATAGGTTAAAAATGACATCATTTTAGAAGATAGGTTTGGTATAACTCGCATGTTGGTCCATACATTTACTCTGGTATGACTCAACCTATTTGCATTAAAAAGTTTTTTTGTGTTTTATTTTAGTTTTATTTTACTTATTTTAGGTTAAATCTTAAATTTGATAATTAATTGATATATAGAAATCAAAATTGAATACACATTAAGATAAAAAAACTAATACCATTATTTAACTAAATTACAAGAACGAACTATATAATTTGATAAAAGTAAATGTGAAAAATGCTGACGTGGTAAAATTTTGTCACATCATCATTTTTTACTATGTGAACCTAATATGTTAGTAAAGTCAATAACCACGTAAATATTACCATATTAGAAAAGTTAAAATGTCATATCATTAATTTTAATTAAAAAAATTTGAACTGTTAACAATTTAACTAAATTTGATAATTTATTGAAGTATAAAAATTCAATTTGAACACATTAAAGTGAATGGACTAATTTCATCATTTAACTAAAGTATAAGGATCTATTATTCAATTTGATCATTTTTAAACTTTTCTTCCTTGCCGGGTGCATATATACCCATATATACATATATATATATATATATATATGTGTGTGTGTGTGTGTGTGTGTGTGTGTGTGTGTGTAAAAAAAGACATTTAAGTTTTTCTTTTAATAATCAAATGAATAACATTCTTTTTGGTTTTCCTTTCTTCTCTCAACAAGCCTCTCAACAAGCGGTCGTTGCCTATAGTTTGATTTTGATTAGTTGAGCGGCATTGACAACGATTTGCAACCAAATTCTTTTCAAATCTTCAACAAATTGCTTCTCTAAATTTAGGTTCAGTAGAAATTTTCAAGTCAGTAGTCAAATGTTTGAACCAAAGTCTTGTAAAATAAAATTAGGATAAGATGCAGAAGGAGTTTTTTCTTTTTTTAGTCTTTAGAGGCATGGGGTTGACGAGAAACATTCATTTTGAAAGCTTAAACAAAACAAAAATTTCCAGGCAGTCGGCCAAGGAAAATTTTTGTCAAAATTTCACGAAAAAAAAAATGTGAAGAGGATCTGAGTTATATACTATATAATTAGCGTAAGAAAATCATAAAGTTTGAACAATGTTTGTGGAGTAATTCAAGGGTGGTATATTCATATATCTACGTACTTGTCAAATTTATAATTATTAATGATGAATGTTCGTGAAAGTTGCTTTAATTAAAGTACTAGTTGCACCTAAAATTTGTCTGTTTTTTATTTTAAAACTCATTAAGTTAAAATATTGGATAAGGACTTTGATTACCGACACCCTATTCTTAAAAATATATTTACTAGTGAACTTGAGAGTTAATTTAATTTATGGATACAATTATTTTTAAAACGTGATGATCAATAAATTTAAAATTTAAATTAATTCTTGTAATCATTTTTTTTCTCCTCATATTACCACTGCTTTTGTACCAAAAAAAAATTAATCAATGATAATTAATTACAAGAATTAAGGTATAGAAAGATATGCATTGGGAAAATTTTGATCTTAAGCATTGCTTATTTATTTGGGAAATACTGAAAGTGTTGTTTCAAAGGGGACGCTAACAAATTAAAAGAATTTATTTTTAATAATGGTCAAACAAAAAGAATAAAAAAGATTTTTCTGAAAAGTAAAATGAAGGTTTCATGTTTCTTGATAATAGATTTACTATTATGTGGCTATCAGTGTCATATCATACCTAAAATCCACCGTGTGCTTCCATGCTCTCATTTTAAATATAATTATTTCTTAATCTTCATTAAAATTTCATTTTCCCTTTATTTTTTATTATTTTATTTTGAAATAATCAAGCTGAGAATGAAGATATTTTTTGCGCAATCTTTAAAGAAAAGACAATAATCTGACTGGTACCTATAATTTTATACCCAACCCTAAAAAAAGTGTCTTAATCATGATAATATTTTCTAATTTCAGACAACTTGTATATCCTTTCCCTTTTGTCTTATCTTTTGGAATTAATTGATTTCAGTTAATGAATAAATAACCATAGTAACTTTTAAAACTATCACATTGAGGGGAATTGTTTTAAAAAAATCCAAAACAACTAATTATTTTGCCCCTCCTGCCATTGTCAAAAGCTCTAGGTTAATGCATTAAGCTAAATATTACTTTTTATAATTGACTGAATTTGATTTAAATTGTTGAGAGATTTATCACACTTGAAATGCACGAAAATACATTAAAGAATCCATACATAAATGTTAGACATCATAAAAGCCTAAAAACTTAAACTATTGGATTCTTAAAATTTTTTATTCATATGTGAACCTTATCTCACCACGAATATCCAAGGGTCTTGTTAAGATTTGATGAACATTCAATAGAAAGACCAAAAAAAAAAAAAATTTAGGTAAATGCCAAGGTTGAGGCAACCTTCAATTATCAATTCAAGACTCCAATATTCAACAGATGAATGAAAGAAATCAGAATTGACAAGGAAATATGTTTCATGGTCGAGCTTTGAAGGGTGCAAATGGTCAATTTTTGCTTAAAACCAAGCGGTCTTCAAGATTTGCTGGAAATCTGTTTTTTCTGTAATTAAAAAGACTATTGCATCTTACTGAACAGGGTCTCAGATTGTCAATGATGTCCAAACTGAAATAAATTTTTAAGAAGAATAATTGGCTAATGGAGGATTAAATATATAATAACAAAGCCAATATTCATATAATTTAGAAAAATTATCAAATATATTGACAGTAAAGTTTTTAAACTATATAAATTAGATTAAGAAAGTGACATATATCTTTTAAAGTATATTTAAAAAATAAAAAAAATAAAAATAGAAATAAAAAATGTATTAATCCTTTAATACTGTTTGTAAAATTAAAAATTTATGTTGCCAATATATTAAAAACTAACTGTTAAAAATTAATTAATTTCATTTATTAGGATCTCAAACAATTTCAAATTAAAAAAGTAGAGAAGAAAATTTTAATTTATTTTCTGTAAGTAAGAGAAAAAGTTAAACCCAATCAATAAAAAATGTCAATATTTGAATTCAAAACCGTCTGTTTCAATGAATGTTATTCAGTCAATTGTTATACGAAAGCTTTCATGAATCTTAACTTATTTTCGTAGTAATTCCTCCACAACAATATAATAAGCACAATTTCAATCGTAAATAAGTACTGCATGCATTACAACATGTACAAGATGAGTAAGAAATAAAAGTTAAAATGTAATTATTAAAATATTTTTTTATACTTGAAGTTGTTAAAATTTAAATTTTAACCACTATAATTAAAAATCCAGCATTGTACTAACCGATTATGTAATACTTAAACTGACTAATTGACCCATTATTTATATATGAATGGTGAGCTTATAGAAAACAGGAGCTACAGTCCAATTGTTACAGTCCACAATATTCTTTGCTTGTTTAATCTTTAGACTCTTCAGAAGACTTGTTGCATCATCTCGGAAAAGGGAGCTTAACTAACACAAAAGAGCTTGATTGATTACATTTTCATCAAAAGGTCAAAAAATTAAAAAAAAAAAAAAACTATATAATATGTTTTAGGGAGAAATTATTACATCCATCAGGATTAACTGGATGATATAAACTCATTATGATATAATAAAAAAATTAAAAAAAGTAAGATATATTACAATTTTTTAATCCAATTTATAGTATTAAAAAATGTTACTATCAATATATAAAAAATAATGCATATTTAACTATTAATATAATTGAAAATCCAAAGGCATTCTTGATCAGAATTCAGTTGGTTAAAATAAATTAATTTGAAGCAAAACATTCTTATTGAAACTTGGACTAGCTAATTAATGGTTATAGTACTGTATATATAACCTTTGTAAAAACTGTTGGGTATGTTAGCAACTTGGTATTCTGTTTTTGGGGCTCACTTTATTATTGGGATTGTCCTAATTATATCCCAAACGTAATTGCATTCCTCTTTTTCTCTTTAATTTACACTATGTTCGGTAGGAAATTAAGAAGGAAAATTGAGGTAAAAGAAAAAAAAAGCAAGAAGCAGGAAAGTTACTTTTCTTTCATTGTGTTTGGTATGAAAATAAAAAAATTAAGAAAAAAAGAGGTTAAAGGTAAAGTAAATAAAATTACTAATTTAAGTTGAACAAGTGTTTTCCTCTCACACATTTAGAATTACTGGATTTTGAAGGAAAAAAAGGTGCTAATCCATTTATTTTCTTTTCATCTTTGTATTTCTCCCTATCAAACCAAAGAAAGAAAAAAAAAAGGTAAATTTTCATCCCATCCTCTTTCCTTCCTTGTTCTATCCCTCTTATCAAACGCACTGTTAGTGTAAAACTTGGATTATGGTGCTTGAGCAAAAAAGAAGAAAAATAAAAAGCAGATAGCTAGGTATCTCCTTGTCAAAAAAAAATATTTTTTTTGTTATTTGGTTATTCACTTAATTAAAATGAATTCACTTCCAAATTAAGGCTTCCCAAATTCACTGCAAACAACAATTTTATTGAATTTTTATTGTCCTAAAGTTTTTTACCTGAATAGTGAAACATCACTATCTTGGGTGATCCATTTCAAGAAAACCCTAAGTCAATCTTAAATTTAGTTTCTACTTTTAAATTGTACCTAGAATTAAGCCTGCATACATTCAAATAGTACATTTTGGGGTTATATCCTATTCTGCCATATATCTATATCAGCCCTATTAGATAGAGTTGATCGCAGCACCAATAATGTCCAATAACACTATTTAATTCTTTGCTCAAAATAATGATGAATATATATCACTAACATTTTTTTTAAGTAGCGACGTGGCTTGGCCAAGAAACTCTGCATTAATATTACACATCTATTAATTTTTCATTGGTCACAGCCCTCTCTCTTTTTATTTGGAAAAGAGAAGATTTAGACAATCTTTTCTTTTCTTTTTTTTTATAAGAAATCATGTACTAGATACCGAGTCGAAAGTTTGAGTACCATATGTCTCCCTTAAAATTTTTTAAAGAATATTTACAAAAAGAAATTTTATGTTTTACTATATATTTCCTTTCTAGAAAAAAATTTTCAAAGGTATATATGTTTTTTATCTCTAAATATTATCCCTGAATAGTAAACTGAAAATAAATGGGATAAATTAGAATGAAAATGAATGGAGAGAGAAAATTGTTCGTTAATAATTAGTTTCCTATGACAATAATAGAAATAAGAAAGTATTTGATGCCCTCTGTTTAATTTAATTCACTAATTGCACCTTTGGTATAAATTTGTATTAATGGTTGAATTCAGAAATCTTGAGTATAATAAATGTAAATTTAAGATAGAAAAGGGTTTGGATTCCAAAATGACACTGTCATTTATATACATTTCAAATAACGAGGGGCAGATTAATATAGGGTCAATCTCGGAATTAAATTTCTAGGTAACTATATACTAGTATCAATTATTTAAAATTATTACTATTTATTAATTACCTTCATGTTACAGAAATTTTTTTTTCTCTTTGGTACGTAAAGGATAAGAGGGAAGGGTATAATTAATAGGAAAATGATGATGATGATATTGTGTCCAAAATGATATCTAAGCACTAAATGTCGCACATCCAAACAATGTACTGTGCCATCTCTTTTGCCAAGCTTCTCTAGGATTTCAGTCAGACGATCACAGTTTGTCCGTACGCAGCTACCTCGCAGAAGTCACTCCTCCATTCAGGACCCACATACTTGTAATTTTGTAGGCCATTACCCTTCTCAAAGAAACAACAAGAGTAGCTGTAGCTACACATTTAGCACCAAAAGGTGGAGTAGCCATCAATTAATTCATCTTCCAGGCAACCTTCTAAATACAGATGCATGGTTCTAACATCTAGATTTTGGCTCTTTAACCTTGATTTTAGACTTTCTTTCATTCTGTCTCCAAGTCCAATCATCCTCTCCTAATTCCTCCTTGTCAAGGCTCCTCTCCAGGCTTTTTTTTATCTCTCCTTGCAGCCTGGAAGCTGATTGCAGGCTCTTAACTAAGAGTGCAATGGAGCAATCACGGTATTGGATGTGGACAAAGAGGAGACATGGTTTGAGTTCTCACCTTCAAGCATCTAGAAACGCTGCATATGATGATTCATGGGAAGAGCAGGCTTTTGCAGAAGATGCTGCTGGGCCTCTTGGAGGGTGTATATGGCCTCCAAGGTCTTATTCTTGCAGCTTCTGTAGCAGAGAATTTAGATCAGCTCAAGCTCTAGGAGGTCACATGAATGTCCACAGGAGGGATAGAGCTAGGCTAAAACAATCTCCAACTCCCCATGATGAAATTCTTCATCATGATCATCAAAATAGTCAGAATCTCATTCAAAATCCCTTTTTACCTATGGGTTTTCAGTACCAACCTGATGAGGTTCGCAACTTTGTATATAACCCTAACCCTAATTCTGATCATGGTACTCTCCCATCGCCTTCCTCAACTTCTAGAGTTTCACTTCCACCAACTATTATTAAAGAAAATTTTCCAGAACCAACTTTAGTTCCTCCTTTCTCTTCAGTAACCGTCCAAGAGCACCCCAAGAAGTCCCCTAAGTCATCCCCAAAAGCATGGTCAAACTTGGTTGCAGACAGATATTACCATTTCTCTGATCTAAGGACTGAAGGAGAGAAGAATCCCGGAAAACTAGAATCTGGATGTAGGGTTAAAGCAGATTATGTCCAAACTGATTTATCTGTAAGCTTGAATCTAGTTGTCCGACGAACACGCCCAACTACATCTGGTAGTAAAGAAGAGACTGTTGGTTGCAAGAGAAAGAGAACTGATACACCGACATTACCATTCTTCCTGCGGCCGATTTCAATTGAAAGACATCATCTCCAACCAGCTGAGGTACCTGATCTTAGCCCTAGCTCAGTTGATGATATAGATCTTGAGCTAAGGCTTGGTGACCGTCCTAAGGTAAAGTAGTTTGATCAGAAGACCATACTTAAATGGATTTATAACTGCCTTTCTTCAATCTTATGTTGTCTGTAACCTCATTTCCATTTGATATTTTTCCTTCCCTCCGGATTTCTCAAGAGACTTCTTTGCTTCGAATTTGATGAGTTAGCTCTCTCTAAATCTTTATGATCTCACAGGGTGTAACAAAAAATTATATATATATATATATATATATAAATATATATCCATGAAGAGGATTGAAAAGTACTCCTTTCCTGATAGAAATACTATCATCACCATGCATATGATCTTAGCTTGCTCTTGAAAATAATATTGTAGATATAAAGCATAGACAATATTGTTGGTTCAATCGATTTTGTCTATGATATTTGTACTATATATATGTTTAATTTAGAAATCAAGGTCGATAATACCAATGCCTCTTGTTGTTTTTTTTTTTTTTTTTTTCCCAGTTGTACTGCTTTAGGGTTTCGCAGGTCAAATATATCTTGAATGATTCCATCCTCATTATTAGCTCATTATCTTCTTCTGCTTGGCGTTTTCACTGAAAAAGCACATCAATATATCCGTTTCTATGTTCTAATTTGGGTGAAGATTTCTCCTCTGGGCCTGATAACCCTCATTCCATATGTTTTTCAATTCTAATCTGCTGCATGCCTAGAGAGATTTGTAAAGGGTTCCAGCTTGATACCAGTCGTGTCGAAAAGTCAGTACTTGAAGGAATGATTTTGATATATTTGGCTGGGTTTTGACAGAGATGAATATGAAGTCGAAGAAATCTTAGATAGCTAGTGAGCTTTGGAGAGTATGGGTGGAGCGAGAAAGAAGGAAGCCTGAAAGCAAAATGACTAAAAAAAACCTGCATGGAATATCGTGAGCTGGCTCTTTTTCCCATTCAGTACCTCACTGACATTCCATCAGAGGTTTACAAAACTAAAACTAAAAAACTAACCCACAAAACAAGAGTCTGAGCAGAGATGCATGGATATTCAATCAAATTCAAAAGCATATAATGTCAGATACATGGCAACATGGATTCCCTTTTCTCTTGTATTATTTACCCAATATGACCATACTCATCATCATCAGATCTGCTACCCTCTCACATAACTCCACCTACTTGTGTTCTCTTCTCCCACTTTTTCCTCTTAATTTCTTTTTCTAATTCTCTGTCTCTCCCCTTTATAATCCTTCCAAAATTTTGCCACCAACTCCGGGAATCATTACATTTAAGTATTGCAAATAGATATTACAATGTGCTTTTGAATGTTGAAGAGAATATTATGCTATCATGACTTATAGCCGCTATCTACGCATCTTTTGTTCCTTTCTTCTATTGTCTAATCTGATACATATATACCCTTGTAATTACAAAAACGATATCGCCAAATGTAACAATTAATAAAGTATAAACCTTATAGACTTATACGGTTGTTTATAATCATATATACGTACCTCTGAATTATGTGTATCAGATCATCCCATTACCATGAGTTTATATATATATAAGAGGCCAGTAGCTTTTAGAAAAAAAAAAGTATTACAAGTATTGATATTTGAGTCCTACAACAGTTGGATATCACCTCTTAGCAAACTTGGGGTTGTATGCATAAGCTTTCTGTGTGTAATT
This sequence comes from Durio zibethinus, assembly GCF_047325235.1. Classification (NCBI taxonomy): domain Eukaryota; kingdom Viridiplantae; phylum Streptophyta; class Magnoliopsida; order Malvales; family Malvaceae; genus Durio; species Durio zibethinus. The sequence goes on along the minus strand of NC_143162.1, from coordinate 7,590,301 downwards.
AACTGGAGTATAAAATAATTAATAGAGTGGTCTTCATCTATTTTCACCAAAGAAGAAAGGGAGTTCAAATCCCGGTGTAATTCCTAACACTAGGTATCTACTTAAAAACGAAAACCAGGCTGTTGCTTTTCTTTCTTTCTTTCTATAAACTGAAGTTTGAAGTTTGATTTTGACATAGCTTTACAGAGGAAGGGGCTAAGCTAGTTAGTATATATACCAAAGTAATTTAAGGGATACCAAACAAATTATTTTCCATTAAAGAGCTTAAGGATTGAAGATTGTTTTAATGATTCGAGGGGCCTTTTCCATGTGGGTGCTTTGTTTTCTAACGATGCATGTGATAGTGAAAGAGAGAGAGGAAGAAAAGAGAATACAAGAGAGGAAAGTGAGATTGCTTGCTTTGGCCTCTACGAAGTTCTACATCTGTGTAAGAGGGAGTTAAGGTGATTGGTTGAGCTTTGTCTTCATTAGGCTAATGAGTTGGATAGGCTTTTGGCTTTGCTTGACAACAACAACGACAACAAGGTGAGTGTCTGTGATAAGTACAGACTACAGGGGAGGGTTTCAGTACTGAAAGTTTAATTGTTTTTTGGAGGAAGGCAGTGGGCAGAGAAACGCACATGGGCTTCAAATGTCGTTTCTTTGTTCCTTTTTTAAGGAGTTGTTAATATAGAATTTGCTGAGACAGAGGTGAAGAGAACGGGAATTGGGAAGTTATTCCTGCGTGGGTTTCTCTGTTTAGAGCATTTTTGTAATACCAAATTATTGTTTAAAGAAATGAGAATTTTGTGGAATAAAATCCAGAGTAATTGCGTTGGTTGTTTGGAAGTAGTTGTTTATTATTGTTTTGACAACTAAGGGTATATTTGCATGGGAAGGAGTTCCCTTCTTCACGAGCAAACTTTCTCTTCCAGATAAAGCTGAGCTAGAATCAATTGCATTCTCTATACCCAACTAGCAACATATCAAATTAATTATGTTTGCATGTTCAAATCGGATCTCATCACTTTCAGAACTATCCATAGTGCTTAAAAGAGACGTTACAAAACCATAATAAATCAAATAAAAGCAAGATTTAACCGATGTCAAATAACATCACATAAACATAATAAACCACAATTCAAAAAGGTAATAGATAATAGAATCTGATATCATATTATTTAACCAATTAATTAACAGTATGTGAAGATATAAATTGAATACAAGGCCATAAGAAATCCAATTTAATATATATATATATATATATATATCAGGTAAGATTATTTAAAATTCAAAACTATAATATTTTAATTACAAGAGTCTTGTATTTTCAAGTGATCCATGGATATGGACAACGAAAAAGACGAATTAACTCTACATGCAAGGTTCTACTAACACATCAAGGAAGTATCTCAAACTTGCCCATCCATGCTGTACCAAACAATAATTGCAACATATATACCACGGGGATAGATTTTATTACTTGCCTCTCTTGGCAGAGCAATTAATCTTCTTGACAGTGCATTCTTTTGTATGATATAGATATATATAGATGAAGGATTAATATAAATAATTACGACCTATCATAGACATCCCATTACATGTAAGGTTCAAATCAATTGGGCTTGATTTGATCTGATTCGGTCTTAAACTCGAGTGTCTAAATTTTGTTTATTTTTCTTTTTTTCTTTATTATTATCTTAGCTTTGTTAGTATCCACTAGTTGAATTCATAGGATCGAGCTGATCATAGATGGTAATAAAGTACTGGCATTCATCAAGTAGATAAATGCATTTTTAGTGATAATTTTTTTTTTATTTGAGACTTTATCACAATTAGAGTTCAGTGCCTAGAAATAATCTTGTAAATCGTCAAGCAGGACATGAACAAACAAAAAAAAAAGATCAAAGCCACCCATCAGCCAAATTTTCAGCAAATCCTTCTACCAAGTCTCCACACTCAATATATACTGTCACATACACAGACCATAAAACACAAGTAGCAAGTTCTCAAAAACCATCACCAGCAATTCGATCAAATAAAGAAGAAAAAACTGATTTTTAACACGGGATCATCAGCAACAGTCCAGAAACTTAAGGCAATTAACAATTCTTGAGTGAACAACCCAAACCAGAAACACCATCAGACTCGACGGTTACCACTGTATCCTACAGTCACCAAAATAGTTCCCCCACCACAACAGCCGTCCACTATCGAGACCAATCGAGCTACCCAAATCCTTTCTGCCACCATCATCAACTCCCCACCAAAATTCTCCGTCAAAAAACCAAAAAAAAAAAAAAGCAAAGTCAGAAACAAAAGAAAACCAAAAACAAAAAACAATTTTTTTCTTTTAGGTTTCGGTTTGGTCCTCCTCTAAGGGGTTTCAGGTTTTCAAATTTGGTGATGAGGTAGCCGAGGGCAAGGATAAGAACATACTTCGAAGCAACGACTATCGAAGCAGTGGAGAAAAGGGAGAAAACCATGACTTCGATCTCAGATCTAAGCCAATCTAATGAGTTTCTGGAAAAACTAACCAGATCACGCAAAAAAGGGGACCAAGGCGAGTTTCCAAGTGAAATTTGGGCTTCATCGAAACTGACCTGCAGCGCAGCAATGCAGCTGGAGGTGACAAGCGGCGGCTGACACGGAAGAGTCGCACCGGAATCTGGGAATGTTTTTCTTTGGTCTGGGATCCCGGTGTCCCGTATTACTTTAGAGCCTAGGGTTGGTTATGGGTAAGACTGGAGCGAGTTTTTACTCGTCTCATCGAATCTAACATTTTATTTTTATAAAATTTGAATTTGGTTTGGTTTAAAAAATTTTTAATTTTTTTATATTTGAATTTGATCTAATTTAATATTATATTAAATTATATTTAATTTAATTTTATTTAAAATTAATAAAATATTATTTTTTAAATATAAATATATAATTATATAAATATATATAAATAAATAATTAAAAAAATAATTTTTATATAATATTAAGTCAAAATAAATTTATTTAAAATTTAAATTTGATTCAATCTCATTTTTTTTTTAATATTATCTAATCTAATTTTATTCTAAATTTAATTTAAAAAAATTAATCTTATAAAACGAATTAAGTCAAAATATCAAAAATTGATTGAATTGTTAATCTTATTTTAGATCTTGATTAATTTAAAATTGAATTAAATCAAATTTTATAAAAAATAAATTTTTTCATGGTTTTTTTTTATTTACAAAACTTAAAATCAAAGTTCTTTTACTTAAAACAAATTTGAGCTCGTTACCACTCTCAACGACATGCGTTGGTGAATTTGGAAACGTTAATAGAAAGTAGTTGGACGTTTTAGAGAGAAAAGCTGAAGGTGAAAATGAATGAAAAGACTTATTTATAGTAAAGGTACACAGCGTTGTGGTTTGTAAGGAAAGATCCAGGCTTCAGCCCATTTTCAACCTGAGACCAGTGCCTGGGACCCAACTTTGACAGATTAAGAGACCTGATGCAGGCCCGGCTCGCGTTAATTTCAGCTTTGGACGATGAAGTTGGGCTGAAAGTCTTCCTATTTGTTTGCCTACATAGTTTTGGACCTCTTTTAGTTTGTGTTTTAACCCAAAGTTTTGGTAATTTCTTTATTTCTTTATCCACTTGTTTATATTTATTTTGCATATTAGAATTTTTAGATTTGGAATGTATTTATAAATTATTTCAAAAGAAGAAAAATTGAAATTGATTTGAAAATAATTTTTGAAAATTAATTTTAAGGTCAAATCATATCAAACCTTTAGAAGATTCAAATCTCAAATTAAATTCTATTAAGCTATTGAAAGATTTAAATCTTAAATTAAATTTTACCAACTTATTAGAAAACTTAATGATTTTTATAAATAAAATAAAATTTCTAATTCTACCAACTATTGAAAAATTTAATTTTCTTCTAAAAATCTCATGAATAAATTTTTGAATAAAAATCTTACCAAACTATTAAATTATATATATCAAAATAAAATATTATCAATCTATTTAAGGATTTTATTAATTGTTTTTAAAAAATAATTAACTCCTAAAAAAAATATATTAATAAATCTGATGATGAAACATTTTCAGTAAGAGATATTAGTCTCCATGAATACTACTGAAATGAGAAACTATTTTTAAGTTGCTACCAAATTATTGGAGTAATTTTAAGAATAATTTTTAATATTAAATTATTTGATAAAATAATAAAAAAAATGTTTTAAAGCTTATATAACATGAAATCAACTGGAACTATCTGTTTGGATGGGTGTTATGAGGGTATTATAACTTTTTTCATATGTAACTATACTTCTAGACCTAGTTCTGGTTTTGTAGACTAGAATTTATATTTTTAAAGATATCTGAATCAAGCTTGGATCTTTTTTTTAAAAGGGAACAGATTTAGTTAGGTAGTCAATTATACCTAAACAAAAAGGATTGGTGGTGACTCCTAAATTGTGTCTAGTATTAGGTTCATAGATCTATACGTTATGACAGTTTAGTGACTCCACTGGAGATTTCTTAAGTCGAGTCAATAATTAATTGTATTATCCAAGCCTTAACAAATTTAATGGTTTTACTTTTTTTTACATTTAGTTTTTTTTTTTAACATTTAAAGGTCTCTTTATACACATTGGATTTAACATTTAAGTTATGTCTAGTATTAGGTTCATGGATCTATACGTTATGACAGTTTAGTGACTCCACTGGAGATTTCTTAAGTTGAGTCAATAATTAATTGTATTATCCAAGCCTTTACAAATTTAATGGTTTTACTTTTTTTTACATTTAGTTTTTTTTTTAACATTTAAAGGTCTCTTTATACACACTGAATTATGCATTATTCATAACATAAGCTCTATAACTAAACTTCATCCTTCTAGGAAGGAGTAAAATACCTATACTTTCGTGAGGTTTTATATCTCCACATAAGCTAGTGAAATACTCGAACTCCAATTGAATCTTTTTCACTCGAAACCTACAATGGATGAATATTGAAGTGTCTTACTACTCAATCATGGATAATAGTAGAAAACACTTTAAGAACCTTTAGTTTGGTCCAATATCCTAACCAAGTATATAATGAAATTAGAGAACTCAACCTTAAAGTAGAGCTATGTGGATCCTTTGTGTAAAACATGTTTTTGTATTGATTTTGTATTTGTTGAAATTTTTGTTAAGATAATTTTTTAATTTAAATTTATAAAAAATAATTTTTTTCAATTTTTTTTTTACTTAAATTAAGTGAGATTTTGAGTTGAATTTTTTTTTTTTTTTTTGCATCACATGATATTGTTTCATTACAAACATGCATATATCATCCAGGTACAACCATTATTTCACTTTCCATGTATATAAAAAAAATGTGAATGTATAAACATTAATTAGGGGCAACTTTTCTTTTTTAGTTTTGACTTAATTGAAAATGAATCTTGATTTTCATTATATACATTGTTTCATTTGTGCTATTAGATTTTGTATATAATTTTGAATATTAATTTTTTATTTTCATTATGTAATGGATACATGTGTTTGCACATTTTTTTTGCATGAAAGTATCTTTGTATGTACATTATTTTATTTGTTTGGGCCAATATTTGCTCTCTTTACTTTTATATAAAATTTAAAATGAACCATTTTTTGGCATACATATAATTGTACACACAATTTTTCATCCATGTAAACATTATTATTTGTATATTGTTTCATTTGTTTACGGTAGTTTTTGCTCTCTTTAGAATTTTTACATTTGTATATACATTTCTTTTCATTCATGTAAACATTATTGTATGTACATTATTTTGGGGGAATTTTGTTTTCTTTAATCTTGTATGTAGTCTAATTGGAAATGAATTCTTGTATTTTGTTATGTATTATGCCTTTGGAATTATACATAACTCTTTTTTTCTTCTATGTAAATATTTTTATATGTATATTAGTTCATTTGTTAGGGGCAATATTCATTATCCTTAGTTTTGTCCTTAGTTTAGTTGAAAATGAACTCTTGCTTTATTTGTCTAAAAATGTTTTTTAAGCATTGCAATATTTTGCCTCGAATTTAAAGGGCTTTGTAAATACTGAAAATTATTTCTTTCATCTTTTGAGTTTAAGAATGTTTGACAATGGAAATCCACATTTTTGCCTTAATTAAAGAAAATGATTTTTAAAAAAATAAAAGTAAAATCCTTGTGTGATGACAATCTTAAGGAAATTAGTGATTAGTATAAAAAATGAACACATCTAGTCGTTTCACTAGCCATTTCATATTGAGCTATCTCATATTAAGAACCACACCACTTAGAAAACTTGAATTTCTAATATTTATAAACTTTATTTTCACTTGACTAAGACCATGATCTTCATTAAGGTTACGAGCATTGAAAGGGATGATTAATTTGCAAAATCATTTTGAAAATTCTTTATAAGCCAATACATGAAGTACTATTTAAAAGATTTTGATTTGTGGTAGTTTGATAAGTGTTGAAACTATTTCAAACACATCAATATCCTTTATCAATATCCTTTATCAACATTTTAACCTATGTAACATTCTTGTTCTTTACCCACATATTAGGGAAAATTTATCAAAAGAGCCAAATTATTTAATGTCCACAATATTTTTTATTGTGATTGACATGACATTTATTGTCATTGAATGAAGATTGCATGAACAACCTGAGTGGATTTGAAAATGAAGATTGCTACATTGGGCTTTCGCTTGATTAAAAAGTTGAGATTATGCATTTTGAGTATGAATTTCGAACAAAAAGGAAAAAAGAAAAAAAAAGAAAAAAGATGAAAAGAAAAGAGTTAATTGTAATATCATGCATGTGACATTCAAATGAATGCAAAATCAAAAAGAAAAGAAATTCATCTCCTGAGAATTGCTTTTTAACGGAAGCATCCATGTTTGAAATGATAAATGCCATTTTTCATTATTACTTTCACAAAATAAGAAATCATCCATTTGTTTACTCTTTTTGAGCCTATTAAATTTTTTTCTTCTGAATGAACTCTAACCAAGGATCACTCTTTACATTGAGGGGTAAGTTCAAAAAAAGATCTTATCAAGATAGCATTGGATCATACATTAAGCACTAAAAAAGATACCTTATGTTAAGGGACAAATTTGAAGTAAGTTGAGTTCTAAAATTTTGAACTAATCTTGTAAAAAAATGAAAACATGCAAGGAAAAAAAAAAGAAAAAGAAAAGAAATGAGAACAAAAAAAGAAAAAAAGATATGAATAGATGAAAAACATGTTTGGGAAGTAGAAAGGACAAATGTCTTTATAAAAAGAAAATAATCCTTAGTTTAATTATCTTTAAACACATGTTTTGCCCATATTATCTTTTCTTTCTAAATCCTAAACCCTAACCTAAATTACGTCTTTTGAAAAATCTTTTTTGATCATATATAAATACCTATGTTGGAAAGTTTATTCATTAGAAAATCATTATATTTGATTTTAGATGAATTTTGAATTTTTAAATGCATGGTGAAACAATCCAAAAAAAGCGAAAAGAATGAATGAAACTTTAGGGTGAAAACTTGAAAATGAGTAATCTTGGGCAAGAATGAAGTTTTGAAAGTGACTTATGACTTTTTATGCGTTAAGGATGAAGCAAGAAGCACCGAGAAAAGAATATTTTAAATAAATGAAGACTTTTTAAAGGCTAAAAAGGATCAATCTCACTTTGAAGCTTCTTTTTAAATTTTGAGCCTTGTTTTTATTTCATACCTAAAGTTTTGAGCTTGCTATAACTGGTCTTAATATTTGTTAAAAAACCACAAATTAATAATTTAAAAGAGTGTCAAAGTGGATTACACTTTTAAAAAGAACTGTCATTTATGAGCCTTAATGAAGAACCATTATTATTTTTTTTTATCCTATGACAAAATCTTTTTTGACAATTAAGATTCTGATGTGACATGCCATTACATCTTTTTGGAAAGACCAAATTGTGATTCACCCAATTCATTATAGCTAGTAATCACTAGTTCTTAAGAGATTTGATCACATGTCTTTAAAATGAAAAATTGATTCAACTTCTTCTTGATCATGAAAAATAAGTTATGTGGGGTAAATTTTTGTTGTTATTCAATAAGTTTAGGATGAGAATATGAACATTTTATAAAATGAGATTCTAATGACCTTTTTGGGGCAATTGTTGTTGCATTCTTTTGTGAGTTTTGAAAGAAAACACTCGAATTTGAATTGTTACATTGTGATAAATGGAAGACAAATGGTTTCTAAACCAATATAAGAAGAGTGACTTTTTTAGGGCAAGTAGAATCTATGTATTGAATATTGTATATGCATTATTTTTTGAACAATGCATTTACATTATTTTTTAGTATTGCATTTGTATTATTTTGTGAATATTTGAATCTTTGTTTTGATAATTGCATTTGTATCAAGGTTTGGACATTCATTTGCATCATATAGCAAACATTTGAATTATGGTTTAAAATATGGCATTTGCATTATTTTTAAGGATATGCATTTGCATCATTTAGTGAGAATATGAAATGTTGCATTTGCATCGTTTAGAAAGCATTTGCATAATTATCATGGCATTCATTGCATATAAAAATTTGACTTTGGTGAGACCTTAGAAATTTTCATAAAAAGAAATCTTGAACTTTTGAATCCTTAAATGATAAAAGCTTTTCAAAATACGATTTTGAATTCTTGAATGAAGGGAGTTTTTTCTCTATGAGATTTTGATTCCTTGAATGAAGAAAACTTTTAAGAATAAGATTTTGAATCCTTGAATAGGGAAAATCTTTCGTTATGAGATTTTTGGACAAGGAAAACAATTCAAACTTTTAAAATGGTAGAACCTTTGTTTGTAAAAGCTTTTATCAAATATAGACATGATTTATAAGACTTTCAGGCATAATCTATAAAATCTTTTGGTATTTTTTCAAAATTTTTATATTGTGAAGCATTCGTTTTGAAAGAACTTTTTCAATGTTGAGAATGATTTGTAAGACCTCTAAGCATAATTTCTAAAAATTTTTAAATTTTTAGCTTTCAAATGCAAATCTTTGAGTTTTAAATGAGAATATTTGAATTTTGGATATAAATCTCTAAGAATTTCAATTGCAAATATTTGAATTTTGGATGTAAATCTCTAAAATTTCAAATGAGAATCTTTGAAATTTTGAATGAAAATTTTTAAAATCTTAGATATGAATCTTTAAAATTTTTCAAATGAAAATATTTGAATTTTGGATGTGAATCTCATGAAATTTTTTAATGTGAATATTTGAATTGTAGATGTAAGCCTTAAAGTTTTTTATATGAATCCTTAAACTTTTTAAATGTGAATCTTTAAATTTTAAATATGAATCACTAACAAAAATTTTTGAATGCGAATTTTTTAAATTTTAATGTGTGTCATAACGTCTAGATCCGAGGATCTATTGCTAGACATTGACTTAAGGAGTCGCCACCAATCTTTTTTATCTAGGTGCGATTGGCCACCTAAGGAATCTATTTTTTTAGGGAACACCTAAATTTAAGGGTCCTTAAGAGAGTAGGTTCGGGTCTACTAACCAGAATAGGGTTCGGGAGTTCGATTACGTGTGAGGAAGGTTATAGCACCCCCACAACGCCCATCAAAAGATGGTACAAGCTTAATTTTGTGTTATCCAACAAGCCTTAAAATTTTATCAAGTAATTAATTATTAAAAATTATTCTCAATTGACTCTAATACTTTTAGCAGAAAATTGAAAAAATTTCCTCACCTCAAGAGTATGCAAGAAAACTACTGTTTCACTTGCAGAGGCTCCATCGTCGGATTATTTAAAAAAAAATAAAAAAGAAAAAAATGACTGCTTTTATGCAGGGAAAATTGATACTTTCAACTTTTCCCTAAAATATTTTTTGAAACTCTAATTTTGAGGAAAATTGATAGTTTCAACTTTTCCTCAAAATCTTTTTTTTTTTAAGAATTTATTTTTTAAGAAAAATTGATACTTTTAACTTTTTCCTAAAAATATTTTTTAGAAAGCTTGTTTTCAAAGAAAATTGATACTTTTAACTTTTCTTCAAAATCTTTTTTTTTGAAAATTTATTCTTAAGGAAAATTAATACTTTTAATTTTTCCTCAAAAACCTTTTTTTGAAAATTTATTTTTAAGAAAAATTGATACTTTCAACTTTTTCTCAAAAATATTTTTTTTTGGATTTTATTTAAAGAAAATAAAATAATAAAAACAAAATAAAAATGAAAATAAAAATAAAGAAAAGTAAAATAAAAATAAAAGAATATCAAACAAATCTAATCTAATAATAATAATAATAAATAAATAAATAAATATATAAATATATATAAATATATAAATATATAAAAAAATAAAAAAAAACCTGAAACGGCTCGGTTGATGGCTTGGCTCGGCTCGACTTAAGGAAGAAAAATTGCTCGAAGAAACGGCTCAGGGGTGTCGACTCAGCTCGGCTAACGGCTCGGAGAAGCGGGTTGAAAGCGGGTCCACGCTCGGGTCGAGTCACCCGATTTCAAAACGCGCGGATCCTTTAGGTTACTTAACGTAAAAACGATGTCGTTTTAGAAGGGTATATAAGGCTAATCATTTTTTAGCAGAACCCTTCTTCTCTTCTCTCTCTTCCCTTATTTTTTCTCTCTCTTTTCTCTAGAATCTGAAGAACTCTGATTGAATATTCACCGGATTCTGAAAATTTTCGCAAGAATCTGATTTTTTTATCGAAAGTTCACCAAAAAATTGATCGGTTTCTGGAGATATTGCTGAAAACTGGGAAGTTGGCTGGAAACTTCAAACTTGGCCAAAATATCTGTCAAAAAATTTAATATTCGTCGAAAAATTCAACCGGAATCTGAAAATTTTCCAAAAATTTTCAAAAAAAAAATTCGTAAAAATTCCCAAAAAATTCCTACCGATTCTTAGAACTATCCTCACGCTTCTAAACCTTTTCTTAGCTTTTAAACCTTTTGTGTGTTCTTTCCTCTTAGCCAATAACTCTTTTCTCTGTGTTTTTCCTTTGATCCGAGGGTTCTTTTATAGGAATTGATCAGAAGAGTTTCTAATCAATCCCAACTTCTCTTTGGATTGAGATTCAATCATTGAATCCAATATGGACTTTGATTGAATCCCAATTCACGGTAGGATTCTTCAAAATTGTTCGAAAAAGAAAATAAAAAATCAAATAAATAAAATAAAAAATATATATTAACAGATAATTAAAGAAAAAAAATCAGATAAATAAAAATATTAATAGATAAAAATAATACTAGATAAATTACAATAGATAAATAATAATAAATATATAACTAGATAAATAAAATATATATTAACATAAAAAAATAAAAAAAATAAATAGTAATAATAAATAAATAACAGATACATAAGATATAAAGAAATGTATATAATATAAAATAAAATAAATAATAAAATATAAAATACAAAATAAATAAAAAAATAAGGTGGACCTACCCATTTGGACCAGGCCCAAATGATCTGGGCCTGGACCAAATTGGGTGTCTACAGCTGCTCCATTTTGCACATTTTCTGTGAAACAAAAATTACGCAAGGACGTAGACACCCATTCACGACTCAACTTGACCCTTTTTTTTCTTTTTTTTGTGTTAAAGATTTTATCAGAACTCTTCTAAGTAGAGGCTCAATGACTTTGAAGATGAATAAAGCTCATCTAATCAGAAGCTCAACGACTTTGAAAAATAAATAAAGCTTCTATAATCAAAGGCTCTACGACTTTGACAAATAAATAAAGCTCCTCTAACGACTTTGACAAATAAATAAAGCTTCTCTAATCAGAGGCTCAACGACTTTGAAAAATAAATGGCTCCTCTAATCAGAGGCTCAATGACTTTGGAAAAGTAAATGGCTCTTTTAATCAGAGGCTTAAGAACTTTTGAAAAGTAAATGGCTCCTCTAATTAGAGGCTCAACAACTTTTGAAAAAGTAAAATGCTCCTTGACAATCATGTCCAAAGAAGTTAAAGATCGTATTTGAAGGAATTTCAGGAGATTATGCACAAAGGTCTTATAAATCAGCCCTGATACCAAGAGACATCCTATGTCAAGGATTAGAAACTTACCTGACAAGCTTTTCCTCAAATTTGAAAATGTCTTCACATCTGTCTTCTTTATGTGGGATTTTGAAATACTCCGGCTTCTTGAATTTATATAGTATATGCTATGTAATGTATATGAAATTCAATGCATGTTATGCAAATGTTGGCTAATTAACTCCTATTCAATTGTTGTACTCAAGTTTCTCAAGCTCTTTTCTTGGGCCCCGAACTCTTTGATTCTTCAAAAACTAGATTACACTGCTCTTCTAAGATTGAGCCAGTGTAGCTCTCAATCACCTCTTCCGCTCACATTCTTTTTGTAAAAAAAATCTCCTTCCAAATTCAATGTCTTTATCAGGAACTGAACATCTCAATCATGCCTTTATCACTCTTGACTTATTCAATGTAATGTAAAAATCTTTCATGCCATTATTCATTCATCAATCATTATTTCAAACTCAAAAAGTAAGAATTCATTTGCACATTTCTTTCATTGTAGGGTATTAAGAAGAAAAGAATAAGAATGGTTGAGAAACAGTCACCAAAAAAGACACAAAGAGTGAAATAGAATGTCTTTTATTAGCAAAATGTTGGCAAACTTTGGCCAAGAAAGAATTACAAGGATAAATGAGGGGGCAAAGCCCAAAAATGAACAATCGGATAATCATGATAACACATCTCAAGATTTTTTCTGAAAATCCAACCCTCTGATGTTTTTAACAACTTGGAGCTCCTCCGAATTTGCTAGTCTCCATGCCAGCAAATTTTCAAATTTGATGTCATATTCTCCTTATCTAAGCTACCTTTTCAGGTTTTTAACCTAGATAAACCCCCTATGACTCAAACCGCCCTTTTAGGATTTTCGCCTTGAGTCCTCCTTTTTCATTCACTCTTTTTTTCTTTTTTCATTTTTTTTATTTTTTTCTTTAAGCATAATATTTCTTCACAGCATTAGAATTTATAGGATGGGGTAAATCATTTCCATCCATTTCAGTCAGTATCAATGCTCCACCCGAGAAAACCCATTTCACCATATACGGTCCTTCCCAATTCAGAGTCTATTTTTTTCTACTATCGTGCTTGATTGAGAGAATTCTTTTTAAGATCAACTCTCCTTATCGAAAGTAATGGGGTCAAATCTTCTTATCATGAGCCCTCATCATTTTTCTTTGATATAGCTGACCATGGCATAGTGCAATCAATCTCTTTTCTTCTATGAAATTTAACTGCTCATAGCATTTTCGAATCTATTCAGCTTCTTTCAACTCAACTTCTTTTAGAACCCTCAGGGAGGGAATCTCTACTTTCACTGGTAGTACAGCTTTCATCCCATAAACCAAAAAAAATGGGATTGCCCCAGTAAAAGTACAAACTGACGTTCGATATGCATGCAACGCAAATGACAACTTCTCATGCCAATCTTTATAAGTGTCAGTCATCTTTTTCAAAATCTTTTTTATGTTCTTATTGGCTGCCTCAACTGCCTTATTAATTTTCGGATGGTATGGTGTCGAGTTATGATGCTTGATCTTGTATTGAGCACATATTTCTTGCATCATCTTACTATTTAGATTCTTGGCATTATCTGAAATAGTTTTCTCTGAAAGTTCATATCTATAGATGATCTTTCTCTTTATGAACTTGCAAACTACAGATCGTGTCACATTCGCATATGATGCTGCCTCTACCCATTTTGTGAAGTAATCTATCATCACAAAAATGAATTTATGCCTGTTAGAAGCCTTTGAGGTGATTGGACCAATGACATCCATGCCCTACATTGAGAATGGCCATGGTGGTGCCATAACATGCAAAACAGATGGCAGAGAATGGATCTTATCAGCATATATCTGGCATTTATAGCATTTACGAGCATAGTCAATACAATCATTCTCCATTGTCAACCAGTAATATCTTACTCTCATGATCTATCTCGTCATCATATGTCCACTGGTATGTGCCTCACATATTCCATCATGTACCTATTCAATGGTATATCTTTAACATCTAGCTTGATGGGTTGAATGTCAGTATTGTCATTAATGCGAATCATTGTAGCCAGAGTAGCTAATGCATCAACAATCAAATTCTCTTCTCGAGGTAAGTGGTGTAGACATCAATTTCGTCCCCAAATAATAAATAAAAATAATAATAATAATATACGAAATATAAAAATAATATAAAATAAAAAACAAAAAAAATACCAAAAAAAAAGAACAGAAAATAGAAAAATCAAAGATGACAGTGGTGCCATTCCCGGTACCACTGCCACCAGACCCTACACCCGACCATTCTGATCATCAGACCCTACCCTTCACCTCTCTAATTACTCCTTTCATTGACAAATGTCAAATAAGACAGAAATGAACAAAAGAGGCATGGGGCTCGTGTTTACATCTCGTGCCGAGCCCCATACCCTTTCATCCAAACACGTATGGCTGGAGCTCTATAAATAGAGCTCCTAGCGAAGCCAAAACAGACAGGAGGAAGGAGGGGGAGATTCTGTCAAAAATAAAAAAACCCATAAAAAAATCAAACAGTCCTTTCCACAGGGAGGAACCCAGCGCCGAGAATCCCTGTACAAAGAAAAAATAAAGTCAGTTTCCAAAACAAAAAAGCCAGAATATAAAAAAAAAGGATCTGACCAAAACTTCATTAGCAGATCTAGGAAAGTGAGGACACTTTTTGGTGAAAGGGACCTCAGATCTGAACTCAAGAGGTCAAGGGAAACATTTTGATATTTTTTAGAATTTTTTGACAACCGTCAACAGTGGCCGGTGATCGGCGAACGACGGAGGCAACGACAGAAGAACGGTCGACCGGCCATCTGTGTTTGATCGAAGAGAAAAAAAATGAAAGAAAAAAACATTTTTTTCTGAAAAATGAAAGGAATGAATGAAATTTCTTTTTTTAACTTTTATATAAACTGTCAATAGCCAAAACGACGTCGTTTCAATAAAAGCCCAAAATGACGTCGTTTAGGCCAAGGAAAATCCGCGCGTTGACCCGGACCCGACTCAAGATTCGCGTAACTGACCTGCTAACCCGGCTTCTCAGCGGCTCTGAACCGGTTTGATCAGACCGAACCGAACCGTTACCTTGGACTGGCCTGAACTGCGCCTCAATCAGCTCAACCAAACAACCACTGAACCGAACCTTTTCGGTCCAACGGAACTGCCGTTGATCGGACCGTTGATCGATCCGGTTCAAGTAAAAAAAATTTTTTTTTTAATTTTCTAATTTTTTTATATATTATTATTTTTGTTATTTTAGGTATTTTTACATATTTATACATGATAAGTTCTTAAATTTGTTATGATAGATTTTTAATTGTTTTAATAATAATAAAATTGAAAACAAGTAATAATTAAAAATACATATTAAAAATGCTAAAAAAATTATTATTATTTTTCTTGCTTAGATGTTAGAGGGAATAAAAAATATTTTTCTAAAGAAATAATTTCGCCTAGATGTTGGAGAATTATTATTAATAATTTTTCATAAAAAATAAATATAAGAAAATTTTAAATTAATTTTTAAAAATCATTAAAATCGAACTTGCTTCAAAAATTCGTCTAAATGTTGGAGATTTTTAGAGATGTTCATATTTTCTAAAAAAAATAAAACCTTGAACACTAATTTTGAATTTTAAAAATTCTAGGTTTCTAAAACTCCAAAATCTTAAAACCAAACCCTAAAACCCTCAAAACTTAAATCCAAACCCTTAAAATCCAAACCTTCAAAATCTTGAAACCTTAATCTTTAAAACGTCTACGCAAACCCTTATTCAAAACATTCTGAAAATCTTAAGGACACATGTGAGAATCTCATGTGAAATGATTTGTTCCCGAATGCTACCTAGATGATGGGGTATTTAGGAAACTTTATTTCATTAAGTTTTTCATACAAGTTCTTAATTCGCATTAATAATAACTTTAGTAAATAAAAAGTATAATAGTAAATTGAGATCTTAAATATAAACAGTCGCACCTAAGCTTTGCCTAGATGTTGGAGAGTTGGGGTGGTCTCATTATACTTAAGAACCCAACTTTAAAATTGCATCTCATTCCACATAACATTCATTAGCATACATACGTTAGCATGATTATCATCGATAATTGCTGGCATTATTCTCTCTTTAATTTATTGTTTGATGATAAAATATTTTACAATAAAAAAAGAATAACATGTTTTAAAAAAAAAGTTGTGATACTACAAAATAAAATAAAAATAACATTTCGAAAGAAATAATTCTTGGTACTCTGCCTAGATGTTAGAGAGTCACTAACAATTATTTTCTATAAAGATTGTTATTTCATTTTAAGAATTATTGTGTTAAATCTTAGGTGAAATGAGTTATTTTAAATTCTGTCTAGATGATGGAGAATTTTAAGATAATTCTTTAACTTAAAGATTTTTTCAATAGTTCTAAATAAATATTTTAGCAAAATTTTATTTTTTTTTCAAATGAAGGGAATTAGTGTTAAATTTCAAATTAAAATTGTTTTTATACAATAGCGAAAATAGGGCGTAATCAAATGGTACCAATTTATAGGCGTTGTGGGGGTACTAATCCTTCCTCACGCGTAACCGACTCTTGGACCCAACTTGATTTTTCGTAGACCGAAATTTATCTTTTTGATAAACTTTAAACCTGTTTTTATAGTTTTATTAAAAGGATAAGCTTTTGGGTGGCCAATCACACCCTAACAAAGATTGGTGGCGACTTTCCCTCCATTTACTTCAATTTTAAAACATCATTTTTATGTCTGACGGTCCCAAAACCGTTACAACAGCTTGGCGACTCCACTGGGGACAAAATTCGAGAGTCAAGCCAAAACTTTTAATTATGCGCTATTAAGAATTGTTGGATTTAATTGGTTTTATTTGACATTTCCTTTAATTTTCTTCACCTTGATTTTTCAAAAAAAAAAATATTTGTTAATGAATAAAACAAATTGTATGTTAGTTATTAATTTATTTTGATTTTGTGGTTATGATTTATTCATGTTATTTTAATTAATACATTATTGTGCACATACTTTGCATATTCATGCATGAGCTCTAGACCCGGGCTCTATCTATTTTAGGAGGAAGTGAAATAGCTATGCTCTTGTGAGGTGATAACCTCCGTATTTGCTAGCGAAACATTTTCACTCAGATTGAACCCGTTCCGTTAGCAACCTGTAATGGGTGAGGATCGGGGAGCCTTATTAGTCTATAATGGACAATGATATGAGGAATAGTCTGGGAACCTTTAGACGCGTACATCTTAACCTGGCATATAGTGAGCCATAAAGCTCAACTTTAGGATAGAGCCATATTGTCCATTCTACGAGAAAATTACCTAAATTAGGACACTATGTATATTCTGTTATGACGTATGTTATGCTTGTTCATTCATTTACTCATTTTTGTTTATTTGTTTTATTTACATTATGGATTTGTTTAATTTTTTTGTTGTCTTCAATTTTGTTGCATGCATCATATAGGTACCATATTTCTAGAAGGTATTGTTTTAGACCCATCTTTAGCAAGAAAAACTTTCAGAAAACCTAAAGGATGTCATCCATGTGTAAGAGCTACTTAGAGGTCAAGAGCCATTCAAAAGGTACTTAGAGGAAGGAAGGAGATTGTTTAGTAGATGGTCACATATCGGTGCTACCACAGTCTATGCATATGGATCTCATCAGAATAATATATCAAAATTGAAAGCCATTTGGAAACAGTGGAGAACAGAGAGAAAGGAATATTTTTCTAAAAAATACGGGTATGTGGCACTACTTATGTCAGTAAAGGTTGATGAATAGTTGATGAGAGCCGTAATACAGTTATGGGATCCATCTTATCGATGCTTTGTATTCAACCAAGAAGACTTGGCCTTCATGATCGAAGAATATTCTTTTTTACTCTGGATAGAGTCTACCAATCAAGATAAAATCTATTGGAAAGAGCATAAGACTACCAGATATAGAAAGAAGTTAGCTAGGATCATGCAAGTGGAGGTTGAAGAGATGACAAGCACAAGAAAGAAAAAAATGGGGTTGAGACCATTCCATCAGCTTTTTTACTCGAGTACATAAGAAAGTATATTGATACTGATTAGGGGTTGGATGTGTTTACTTTGGCCGTCTATGGATTGATGATATTCCTTAAGGTTTTAGGATATATAGAAACATCAGTGATTGATTTCTTTGAGCAATTAGATAAAGGTATAAACCCTTCACTAACTATTTTGACAGAGACTATTAGATCACTTAATTTTTATCAAAGAAATGGTGAAAAATAATTTATGGGGTGTACTCAATTACTTTTTGTCTGGCTCAGAAGCCATTTTTGGGGAAAAGAAAAGCATCATTTTGGCCATTTTTCATTTACTTCAGTCCTATCAAAAAGTTTATTGCTAAAGAATGGAGGAAAGATTGGACAAAAGGTCAATGGTTGGCATTCTTTCTGAAGCTCATTAGTAAGGATGTAACATAGAGGGCACCATAGATGCTTCCAATGGCCATCTTATATAGTTGTGGAGATGATTCATGGGTACCTTTATTAGGAAAATGGGTGGCAGTGAGTTACGTGCCCCTTATGGTTTAAAGACAATATGACTCACGGTAATTTATCCCTATGACTCATGGACTCAGTTAACTCGAGTTCGATTATGGGACATCCGGTTACGTGAAAAAAGTTTGTGAAATCATCAAAGCATGGAAGCAAGTCAACCGAATGAGTTCAGCTAGATTTACAGCTAATGTTGTAGAAGGTTACCTTTCCTTAAGGATAAAAAAGGTTAACGAAATTAAGCCTCTACCAGTCGATGTTTCAGAGAAGTTGCCATCTCTTATTTTAGTACCAGTATTATCAACTTTTGAGATCACTCAACGAGAGTTTAAGATTAAAAAGAAAAGGTTAGAGAAAGAAAAGATGGCCATGATGGATCAGGTCAACCAATTAAGATATGATTTGATGATGAGAGATGATGCAGTACAGAAGTTGACTAAAGAATGAAAAGTATTGAAAGAGGATCTACAAAATCTGCATCAAGAAAATAAAAATTGAGATTGGATAGTAAACCTTTGAAGGGATCTAAGAAAGATGTGGAGGAACTACGAGATATGGTGGAATATTAGAAGAACAGAGCTCGAGAGAACAAAGAAATAATCTCTACACTCATCAAAGAACAGCATAAATGGAAAAAAAACTTTCAGGAGCTTCTGAAAAGGTAGTAAGGCACCAAAGAGAAAGTAAAAAGCTAAAAGCTGAACTAAAGAGGGAACAAAGCAAGAACTTCAATTTGCAAAGTGAGAAAAAAAGTCTTAGAGCATGAATTAATGAGTTTGGAACTTTAATTGACAAGCAATCAGAGTCACATAGACAAGATTTTGATTGAGTGGCAAGATAGAGAAGATTATTAGGTTCGCATTTGCTATATGGAGGTAGATGTTCGAGAAATGTGGAGAGCAGAAAGTTTAAGGAGGCAGCAATACATCGAACATCTGACTACTCAAATCTACAAGGTTGTTCGAAAAGCAAGCAACATGGTTGAAAAGGCGAAAGCACTGGAACGGGAGATTGTACCAACCCAAGGCCATAGTCAAAGATTATTGCACTTTTTGTATGAAGCTAGGGAGCAATATGCTCAAGTCAAATGTTTTTATGGCTTTAATGTAAGAATGATCAGATGATGTATAAAGATTCCCGTGGTTAATGAAAGTTTTTTTTTGTTTCGATCGATCCAAGACAGTACCCTAATTTGCATTTCATTCATTTCATGCATTCATTTCATACTAACAATAATATCAACGACAGTATATCATGCGATCTAATTCATGGTTAATAAACTAAGGTTCAAGGATAGCAAAGCCAAGGAACCAAAATCTATCAATTTCGCATAGATATAATACTCGTTCTCAAACTCTAGCCATGGAAGAAGAGAATACAACTAGATTTGAAATGGTCAAAAGGGCACAGGAGAAAATATGAGAAAGAGTGATGGAAATACAACAAAGTATCGAAGCACAAATGACTGAATTAAGACAACTGTTGCTTGGTTCAATGAAAGGAAAAAGAGTCGTTGGCGCGTCAAAGACAATAGATGAGGTTAATATAGAATAGCCATTATACCCTTCGGGATTCACTTCGCCTCAGGTTCAAGTTCAAGTTTCTCAGGGTATGCACATACAACCACTAAGTGCACAACCTTACCCCTATGTCAATCATTCTGCAAATCAACAACCGACCCACTTGAATACCAATTTGAGACCCATCTTAGTCGATCCCATCATGGTACCAAATCTTGACGACCCTGTTGAACAAGAGAAGTCTCACGAAATGTCAGAACCTATTATAAATTTAAAAATTCAAGATAAATATGACCAACTCGAAGAAAGGCTCAAAACGGTTGAAGGTAATGACATTTATGGGGTTATTGATACCAATGAGCTCAGCTTAGTGCCTGACTTGGTTATCCCACCAAAATTCAAGATCCTAAATTTTAAGAAATAAATGGGACAAAGTGTTCTTCTGCTCATATCACCATGTTTTGTAGAAATATGACAGGTCATACCCATAACGATAAACTATTGATACATTATTTTTAAGATAGTTTGACTGGTTCAGCAGCTAAATGGTATGTACAGTTAGATCAAAGCAAGATCAATTCATGAAAAGACTTGGCCAAAGTTTTTCTTACCCAGTATAAGCACATCTTGGATACTGCCCCTGATAAGCTGTCATTGCAAAATATGGAGAAAAAATCGATGGAAACCTTCAAGGAATACGCTCATCAGTGGAGGGATGTAGCAGCCCAGATTCAACCATCATTGACGAAAAAAGAGATAACCGTGCTATTCGTCAATACACTGAAGGCCCCGTATTATGATAGATTGGTAGGGAATGCCACGAAAAAATTTTCTGACATGGTAATATTAGGAGAGATGATAGAGAACGCTATCAAAAGTGATAAAATTGAAGGGTCTAAAAAGAAGACAGTAACTTTAAAAAAGAAAGAGTAGGAGATACATGCTGTCACTCACAAAAATTCCTCACACTATCTTTTTGTCTTGTATAATCCATATCCCACTTACTACCCTACCACAAACCAAATCTCTCAACAACCATACCATTATTGAGCACCCCAACAACCGTTACCCAGGCCAAGTTTTAGCCCTCAACCATCCAATTACACCTCTGCACCTCCAGCTTGATCGTTTACCTAACCAACCTACCTAAACAGCAATAAAAAAAACTCACAGAATAGTAATAATCGGGAAAGACCTTATTTTGACTTAATTTTCATGTCTTACATCGATTTGTACCCTCAATTAATGAGAGGCCACCTTGTCGCTCCTACTTATGTGAAACCATTGAGACCACTTTATTCAGGTTAGTATGACCCTAACGCCAAGTGCGACTATCATTACAGAGTTACAAGACACTCTACTGAAAATTGAACGGCATTTAAACACAAGGTGCAAAGTTTGATAAATGATGGGCTTTTATCTTTTGATACTAAATTCAAGTCAAATGTCAGTGGAAATCCTTTGCCAGATCACACCGAAAGGAAAATCAATATGGTGGGTAAAAAAAAAATGTGAAGATCAAAAGATGCACGGATAAAATGATGACCTTTTTTGAACGGGTGTACGACTGTTTATATGAGACGGGCATGATTCAACCGTTATTTTTGGATGATAATGGCAGTCATGAAGACCCTAACCATTTTGTAAATATCATGGAAAAACGACTGGACATTCGATCCAAAGTTATGAGATCTTTAAGCAAACATTGTAGAGTTTGATGGATAAGGCCATCATTGAATTCTATGATGAATATGATGAAAATAGTGTGAATACAATGGGTGACGAGCGTCCTAGCAAGTCTTTTATCCCTAAACCCCTCACTGTTTACTATGATGAAAAACCAGAGCCCCTAACTGAGAAAACTATCTTCTCTCTCAGGATACCAATGACCATTCATGTCTCTAGTCCATTCCCTTATCAAACCAACAAAGTAGTCCCATGGCGATATGATTATGATATAGTGATACGAGGGCCTAATATGACCTTGAATAATCCAAGCGTAAAAAATACCGCCAATATAACGGGAATAGGAAGAATGACCTGAAGTGGTCGAATTTACACTTTTGAAATGTCAGAAAGGGCCAAAAAAAGGAAAGGTAAGATAGAAGAAAAAGACGCAAGGGAAAGCCAAGATTCTCAACTGGTGATAAGCTCAAAAGTTCAAGTTAATAAACCGATATCAGAAAAAAAAGCTTGTGAGTTTCTAAAGATCATCAAACACAGTGAGTACAATATGGTGGATTAGTTAAATAAACTGTCAGCTTGTATTTCCTCACTGTCTCTACTACTGAATTCTGAGCCGCATAGGAATGCTCTGCTGAAAGTGCTCAACCAAGCTTATGTCGAGCATAACATTTCTGTTGAGAAGATAGACCACATGGTTGGGAATATTATAGCCCTGAATTTTATCACCTTCAATGATGATGAAATATCTCCGAAGGGATGTGGTAGTGTTAAGGCCTTACATGTTATTGTCAAGTATAAGTCTCACACTATGGCCAAAGTGCTGATTGACAATGGATCATCTATCAATATTATACCTCTGACGACATTGTCAAAGCTTTCAGTGGATCTCTCTCACATGCGAAATAGCCATATGATTGTAAGAGCATTTGACGGAGACGTAAAGAAAGAGAATTGGCAATATAGAGATCCCATTATAGATTGGGCCTTGTACCTTTAATATCATATTTCAAGTAATGGACATAACTTCAGCATATAGTTATCTACTTGAAAGACCTTGGATTCACACGATCGGAGCTATACCTTCATCATTACATCAGAAGGTAAAATTCATCATAGAAGAAAAACAAGTCTATATGGATGGTGAGGAGGACTTGTTGGTAACAAAAACCTTAACAACTCCTTACTTTGAGAAAACAGAATAAGCAATTGAATGTTCTTTCAAAGCTTTTGAAGTAGCAAATGCTACTTACATAAGAGAAGGGTCAAGGATGTCGATCTCTCAATTGTCAAAAGCTACCAATATGATGATCAAGCAGACTGCTGGCAAGGGTTGGTGAGTCGAGCAGGGCGTAGGAAAAGCTCTACAAGAAATCACAAGAGCACCATGCCAGATTGAAAATAAAAAAAGATGAGGGTTAGGCTATAAGCCTACAGTTGCTGATAAAAAGAATATAATACTGGAGAAGAAAGAAAAAAGAATGGCACGTCTCAAAAGATAAAATTCAATTGATGGGAAAATGATGTTCCCTTATTTGTATGAAACTTTCTGTTAAGCTGAGCATATCCATCTTGGGTCGACAGGAGTTGAACAAGGGGGATTGGTAATGGGATTAGAGGAAACTTTCTCATGACTTCAAGTTAAAGCAGATGAAGGAGTCATGCAAGATGAAGAGATCTTTTTTCCTTTTTAGGAGACTCGAAGAATGGTGTACCATTTTTGTTATCTTTAAACCTTTTAACTTGAAAATTTTAATTGCTTCTGCCCAAGAGTATGCGAAGGTTAAGTGTATGGGCTTATTTTCATTGTCTTAATAAAATGATGAATGCAATGCATTTCACTTATACCATGTTTTCTATTTTTTATTTTTCTTTTCTTTCGTTACCATTCTCTCTGCCCTTGCCAAGATCAATATATATTTCTTTGTGATTATACCCATTTTCAGGTTTTTTAAAAATGAACATTATGGATGACAAAGGTAATAACACCGGGTTTGATTTTGAAAATTTGACTCACATTAGCGAGCTTGATAATGATGTTGATTCGGAAGACTATGATTTACCTCATGATTTGTTAAAATGGATGGAACAAGCGAAGAAAATTATAGAACCCCACCAAGAATCAACTGACCCATTAAATTTGAGATATAGTGACAATAAGAAATAAGTTAGGATCGATACTTCACTATCACTGATTGAGAAGCAAAAATTGGTGAATCTACTATAAGAGTACATGGATTTATTTACATGGTCTTACCAGGATATGTCGAGACTTAGCACAGAGGTAGTTGAGCATAGGTTGCCTTTAAAACCATAACATCAACCAGTACAACAGAAGTTAAGACGCATGAAGCCAGAAACGCTACTGAAGATAAAAGAAGAAGTAAAAAAGTAATTTGACGCTGGTTTTTTAGAAGTAGCCAAGTACCCTGAATGGGTAGCCAATATAGTCCCAGTCCCCAAGAAAGATGGAAAAGTTAGAATATGTGTGGATTATCGAGATTTATATAGGGCTAGCCTAAAGGATAATTTTTCATTGCCACATATTGATACCTTTGTGGATAACACTGCTAAGCACTCTACTTTTTCATTCATAGATAGGTTCGGCTATAATCAGATCAAAATGTCTCATAAAGATATGAAAAAAACTACATTTGTGACAATTAGGGCACGTTTTGCTATAAAGTTATACCTTTTGGGTTAAAGATGCTGGTGCCACATATCAAAAGGCAATGGTCAATCTCTTTCATGATATGATGCATAAAGAGATAGAGGTATATATTGATGATATGATAGCTAAGTTTCAGGAAGGGGAAGATCATGTTGTTAATCTCAGAAAGCTTTTTGAAAGATTACGAAGATATCAGCTCAAGCTGAATCCAGTCAAATGCACATTTGGTGTTAAATCTAGAAAATTGTTAGGGTTTATAGTCAGTGAAAGAGGTATAAAAGTAGACCCTAATAAAATTTGAGCCATTCAAGAATTGTCAGTACCACGTACGCAAAGGGAAGTGAGAGGTTTTTTGGGGCGATTGAATTATATTTTTTGCTTTATATCCCAACTTACCTCGAAATGTGATCCAATCTTCAGGTTGCTTCACAAAAATAATCCTGGTGAATGGGATGAAGAATGCCAAAATGCATTTGAAAAGATTAAAAAATATTTGATAAGCCCACCGGTGTTGGTTCCACCAGTTGTAGGAAGACCGTTGATTTTATATTTAACGGTTCAAGAAAAATTGATGGGATGTGTATTGGGGCAAAGAGATGAAACTGGCAAGAAAGAGCATGCTATATACTATTTGAGTAAAAAGTTTACAGAGTACGAGGCCAAGTACCCCCAAATAGAAAAAATATATTGTGCCCTGGCTTGGACTACTCGTAGAGTCAGACAATACATGCTCTACCATACGACATGGCTAATATCAAAATTGGATCCCTTCAAGTACATTTTTGAAAAACCATCTTTATCAGGCAGGCTAACGAGATGGCAGGTCATGCTCTCAGAATATGATATTGTGTATGTGACACAAAAATCTATAAAAGGGAGTGTAATTGCTAATTTTCTTACTAATCGAACTACAAAAGATTATGAACCTATGAAGTTTGAGTTTTCAGATGAAGATTTGATGGCAATCTTGCAGGATGAAGATATAGAACCTGTAAGAGAAGTATGGAAAATGTTTTTCGACGGAGCATCCAATATTATGGGGCATGGCATAGGAGCAGTGCTAATATCCCCAGAAGGAAATTATTACCCATGTACCGTAGGGTTAGATTTCAATTGCACAAACAATGTAGTTGAATATGAGGCATGTGTTATGGGGTTACGGATGTATATGGGGATTCAGCCTTGGTAATTTATCAACTAAAAGGTGAATGAGAGACCAGGGACTCGAAACTAGTGTTATACTAAAGGCACATAGCTGGCTTAAGGAAACATTTTAAAAAGATTCAATTTTAGCATGTTCCTCGAGAAGAAAACCAAATTGCTGATGGATTGGCTATTTTGGTAGTGATGTTCAAGTTAAATAATAGTATGGGAATCCAGCCCATTAGAGTACAAGTGAAAGTTTCACCAACCCACTATTCAAATGTGGAAGAAGAGGTAGATCAACGACCATGGTACTATGACATTGTACAATATATCAAGTGTCAAAACTATCCAGAATAGGCTCAAAAAATGATAAGAGGATCATTCGAAGATTAGCAGCAGGTTTTATGCTTGATGGAGAAATCTTGTATAAAAAAAGTCGAGATCAGATTTTGCTAAGGTACATTGATGCTGTGGAAATGAGAATGATACTTGAAGAAGTATACGAAAGAATTTGTGGAACACATGCTAATGGACATATGATGGCCAAACAAATCATGAGAGCTGGTTACTACTGGTCTACAATAGAAAATGATTGCATCAGTTATGCTAGAAAATGCCACAAATACCAAATTTATGCAGATAAAATTCATTCTCCTTTAGTCTCGCTGCACGTCTTGGCACCACCATGGCCTTTCTCCATGTGAGGAATGGATGTGATCGGACCCATAACCCTTAAAGCTTCAAATGGGCATTGATTTATCTTTGTGGTAATCGATTATTTTACAAAATGGGTGGAAGCAGCTTCGTATGCTAGTATTACGCGATCAGTGGTATGTAGATTTATAAAAAGAGAGATAATATGTCGATATGGTCTCCCGAAAAGGATTATCTCAGATAATGCTAGCAATTTAAACAATAAAATGAGGAAAGAATTGTGTGCACAATTTAAGATCAAGCATCATCATTCAACACCATATCGCCTAAAAATGAATGGTGCAGTGAAAGTTGTGAATAAGAACATCAAGAGAATATTGGAGAAAATGACTGACACATAAAGATTGACATGAAAAATTACCTTTTGCTTTGCTTGCCTATAGAACATTAATCCGAACCTTCACAGGGGCCATCCCGTTTTCATTAGTGTATGGGATGGAAGCTGTACTGCCAATTAAAGAGGAAATTCCTTCTCTGAGGGTGTTGATGGAGATAAAATTGGATGAGGCAGAATAGGTTCAAGATCATTTCGGGCAGTTGAATCTTATTGAAGAGAAAAAGCTCTTAGCACTCAGTTATAGACAAATGTATCAAAGAAGAATCATGCGAGCACACGACAAAAGGATACGACTCCGATGCTTTCGTGAGGGCGAATTGGTTTTGAAAAAGATTTTACCATATCAGCATGATAATAGAGAAAAATGGACACCCAACTGGGAATGTCCATATGTGGTAAAAAAAGCTTTTTCTGGTAGGGCTCTGATCCTTACAAAAATAGATGGAGATGAATTGCCAAGTCCTGTAAATTTAGATATTGTGAAGAAAATTTTGCTTAAAAAAAAAGAGAAAAAATATAAAAAAATAAAAATAAAAACAAAAAAAATGAAAAAAATGAAAAAAAATGGAAAAAATGAAAAAAGAAAAAAATGAGAAAAGAAGTGATTAAGATTGAAAACTCGAAAAGGGCAGTTTGAGTCAAAAGGGGGTCATTTAAGCTAAAAACCTATAAAGGCGGCTTGAATGAAGGTGGAACTCGAAAAAAGTTTTTTCAGAGAACGAAGGTGTGGCACCGAATGGATGAATTGTCACCAGAATTAAAAGAGATGACTTTTAGGGGGCAAGTTCTCATTAGTCACAGATGTGGGGCAAAGATTGGTCATATGAAATCACAGGTGACAAGATCGTAAATGTAACAAGTTTTTGGGAAAAAACCTGGTTCGAATAGGCCGAGGTCGTACAAATGTTCATTATTTAGAGAATTGATATTTGATTTTTGAAATACTTTTGAATCAACTGTTCTTTATGTCTCAAAAAACTTATCTTTTTAAACTCGAAATATCCTATTACTGATCGTATTGCACACCCAACTTTGAACCTGAAATCATTGCATTTGTCATTGAAAATTAAGATATTGATTGATAAAGTTCATAATAGACCAATGCATCGCTCGAAAAGAGAATGCAATATGAGGATGACAAAAATAGTAACACAAAGGCAGAAAGAATGAAAGAAAATCGATTGATTACTGAGGACAAAGAGGAAAAAGGGGATAAAGAAAAAAAAAGAGAGATTTTAAAGCGACTAAAAGCCAGATGGGTCCGTCATGAGACAGAGATTTTTGGTCAAAAATTGAAAGAGTTAAAAGGATGAGATTACTGGAAGCGACTTTTAAAGTTTGAAAGAATTGAATCAAAAGTTGAATTAACTTGGATGAAATGCATGATATAATTCGTTGACAGCATCTTTATCTTTTCATTCATCACAATCATTGCACGCATTACATGCCTCTCGATAAGTTGCATAGAAGGTTTCTTTATGAGATATCAGGAAGAATTAACATTTTTCTTTCTCGAAACAAAGATGATGGCTTTGAAGATGGTATGCTAGCACAATTTTTAAAATCAAAACTGTTGGTCTATGGAGTACCCAATCTCCTATTTCTTAACTCACAGCTCAGTCTTATATAGTTCCCTGACTTGCGGGTCAATCTCAGTCATCTTTATCATTTGGCTTGTGGTTTAATCCCGATCATTTCATTATTTCTCTGACTTACGGTTCAGTCCTAGTCATCTTTAATCTTTGACTCATGGTTTAATCTCGATCATTTCATTATTTTTCTTACTTGCGATTCAGTCCCAGTCATCTTTAATCTTTGACTCGTGGTTTAATCTTGATCATTTCATTATTTCTCTGACTTGCGGTTCAGTCCCAGTCATCTTTAATCTTTGACTCACGATTTAATATCAGTCATTTCATTATTTCTCTAACTTACGGTTCAGTCCCAGTCATCTTTAATCATTGACTCACGATTTAATCTCGGTCATTTCATTAATTCCCTTTACTTGCGATTTAGTCCCAGTCATCGTTAATATTTGATTTGTGGTTTAATCCCAATCTTTTTATTCTTCAATTCGCGATTCAATCCCGATCTTTTCAATTTAAAATCACGGTTTAATCTCGATTGTTGTTATCTTTGATTCGTGATTTAATATCGATCTTTTTAATTCTTCGATTCACGGTTCAATCCCAATCTCTTCAATTTAAAATCACAGTTTAATCTTGATTGTTGTTATCTTCTTATTTGTAGTTTAATCATGATCTTTTTAATTCTTTGATTCACCGTTCAATCTCGATCTTTTCAATTTAAAATCACAGTTTAATCTTGATTGTTGTTATCTTCTGATTCATGGTTTAATTTTGATCTTTTTATTCTTCGATTCGTGGTTCAATCCCGATCTTTTCAATTTAAAATCATAGTTTAATCTCGATTGTTGTTATCTTCTGATTCGTGGTTTAATCCTGATCTTTTTAATTCTTCGATTCGTAGTTCAATCTTGATCTCTTTAATTTAAAGTCGCAGTTTAATCTCGATTGTTGTTATCTTTTTACTCGTGGTTTAATCCCGATCTCATCGTTTTTGACTTATGATTCAATCCAAGTTCAATCCTTATCTTGTTTTTCTTGACTCATAGTGTCGTCTCGATCACTTACTTTATTATTCGACTTTCGGTGTTGCCTTAATCGATTCTTTATTTTTCAACACACGATGTCGTTTTCTTTATCACTTGACCTGACCTGTAAATAAATAAAAAAAATTCGTTTCGATTTCGGACAAAATTGTTGTCTTTGTCTTTGCCCTATTACTGATTATCAGTAATGTGTGAAGAGGGGCAAGTGGTCAAACTGGATATCTTCAAATTGTTTCGTCAACTCTAGAATATACTTATGATATGAAACGAGTTTTGAATCTCTCGTCTCTCATTCTCCTTTCAACTGATATATAACTAGAGCTAAGTCTCCGAACACTTTTAATGCTTTCACTCTTCTATCTATAGCAGCTTAGAAGCCCATGACACATGCCTCACATTCAGCAATGTTATTTGTGCAGTTGAAATTTAACCTTGCTATTACATGGCAGTATTGTTCTTCTTGAGAGATCATAATTACCTCAATTTTATGTCCTAAGGCATTGGCAGCTCTATCAAAATACACTCTCCAACACTTTTCTTCATGCTCCCTTTTCTCCAGTTGAGAAATAGTCATTAGGTCTTCATCACGGAATTTCAACTTCATTGGTTCATACTCTTCAGTAGCACGATTTGCAAGAAAATCTGTTATAGCGCCCCTTTTATTATCTTTTGGCTTACATATATAATATCATACTCTGAAAGCATTACTTGCCATCTAGCAATTCTTTCAGATAAAGAAGGTTTCTCAAAGATATATTTAATTGGATCCAGTTTTACTATGAGCCATGTGGTATGATAGAACATATACTGTCTGAGTTTTTTGGCAATCTACGCTAATGCACAACACATTTTCTCCAACGAGGAGTACTTGGATTCATATTTTGTGAACTTTTTACTCAGATAGTAAATAGCTCTCTCCTTTCAGCTAGACTCATCTTGTTGCTCCAGCATACATCCCATTGAATTTTCACATATAGTTAAGTATAAAATTAAAGGTTTCCCTGGAACATGTGGCACTAACACTGGAGGATTTGACAAGTATTGCTTAATTTTATCAAACGTCTCTTAACATTTCTTATTTCATTTTTCAAGATTATTCTTACGAAAAAGCTTAAATATAGAATCACATTTGTAAGTAAGCTGAGAGATAAACTGAGAAATGTAGTTCAATCTCCTCAAAAAACCTCAAACTTCTTTCGATGTGCTAAGAGGTGACAAATTCTGAATGGCCCGTATCTTATCTAGATCGACTTCAATTCTTCTTTCACTGACCACAAAGCCTAGTAACTTCCCTGACTTTAACCCAAAGGTGCACTTGGCTGGGTTTAATTTGAGTTGAAACTTTTTTAATCTTTTAAATAACTTTCTGAGGCTAGTGACATGATCTTCATCTTCTCAAGACTTTGCAATCATATTGTCTACATACACCTCGATCTCTTTGTGCATCATGCCATGGAAGAGTGTTACCATAGCCCTTTGATATTTTACCCCAGCATTCTTTAACCCAAAAAGCATGATCTTGTAGCAAAAGGTTCACCACATAGTCATAAAAATGGTTTTTTCAATATCATCTGCAGTCTTTTTATTTGATTATATCCTGAGAAATCATCCATAAAAGAGAAAATTGAATGCCTAATCGTATTATCTACCAGTGTGTCGACATGAGACAAAGGAAAATTATCTTTTGGACTAGCTTTATTTAAGTCCCGATAGTCTACACACATTCATACCTTTCCATATTTCTTAAGAACTGGTACTATATTAGCTACCCACTCTGGGTACTTAGCTACTTGTAGAAAACCTGCATCAAATTGTTTCTTCACATCTTCTTTGATCTTTAGTAGCATTTTAGGCTTCATTCGTCTCAGTTTCTATTGAACTAGCTTACATTCTGGCCTCAAAGGTAATATGTACTCCACTATCTCCATGCTCAGCCCTGGCATATCCTGATAAGATCAAGCAAATACATCTACGAAATCTCGAAGTAGGTCTGCCAATCGTTGTCTATCTCTTGATAAAAGTGAAGTGCCTATTCTAACATCTTTCTTATTCTCTTCATCTCTCAAATTCACTAAGTCAACTATCTCCTGATGAGGCTCAATTTGCTTATTTTTTTGTTCAATCAATCTCATTAGGTCCGGAGGCATAACATATTCCTCAAAATTCTTTTCATTGTCAAGTTCATCAGTGTTAATTGAATTCTCAAAACTAACCTCTTGATTGTTATCATGATTATCCTTATGTTCATTTAAAGACTTAAAATTGAATGAAATGGGATATGTTGGCAAGATGTGTTTGGAAAGATGAAAATAATGAAGACATAAGAAGAAATGAATGAAAATGCATCCTTCCTATTTTTTATTAAAAATAATAAAAGATAAATGATCCAAACAGGAAAAATCACCCCAATGCCTTGGGCAATAGCTATTGGGATGTTACAATTATATTGTATTAGTCTCAAAAGTCATAGGCATCTCGATGGCACTTCAATTCTTCAGCTCATAATCTGGCAGACAAAGGTAAACTCACTCCTTTTGATTAAGGCCCACTTCATCTTCAACAGCATTAATAGTTAATTAGGCAAAAGCATTTTCCACACTTTTTCTTAAATTTGGGTACATGAATCCTTCAGGTCTGAAAGTCTCATACAGGTGTGGGATAACCATTAGTCTTGCTATCTTTCCTGTTGGCCTTGTTTTAACCTCTCATTCTGCCATCTCATAGCCTAGGCCTAACCTGTCGCTATTGTCTATCACCATTAGGGGTTCTTTTATTCCCTGCAAGTCTTTGCCCAACCCTTGTTGATGACTTGGCTCATCACTATTCTTGAAAAAGGCTAATTTTTAAATCTTTCACCTACAGAATTAACTAATTTAAAAGATCGATAGGAGCATTCTAATGCTTCTTCGACAGCCTCTACATATGGAGTATTCAATGGTTGGGTCACTAGCATGTCTTCCTTCTCAAATACCACTACTAATTGACCTTTTACATTGAACTTGATATTCTTGTGAAAGTAGAGGGCACAGCTCCTGCCATATGAATCCGTGACCTTCCCAATAGATAGCTGTAGGATGAAAAGATATCCATCACTTGAAACTTTACATTGAAAGTGCATGGCCCAATTTGTAAGGACATCTCGATATCCCTCAGGACTTCTCTTCTGGTCTTATCAAAAGCTCTTACAATCATCTGACTATCCTTCATATGAGAGTAGTCAGTGGGTAGCTTCGCCAAGGTTGACATAGGCATGACATTGATAGTAGAGCCATAGGACCTTGGCTATAATATGGCTCTTGCACTTGACTGTGATATACAGATCCTTGTCATTTTCTTTTTCCTCTAAGGGAATCTCATCATCGTTGAACGAAATGTGATTTGGCATGACTAAATTTTTAGCTAGATGGTTCACATATTCAATAAATACATTATGTGCCATATATGCCTGATTCAACACTTTCAGTAGGGCATTTTGGTGTGGCTCTGAGTTCAATAGTAATGATAGTAATGAGATTCGAGCTGACATTTTATTCAACTGTTCAACAATTGAATACTCGTTATGTTTTACCAACTTTAGAAATTCACAAACCTCTCTTTTTGATACCGACTTCAGATGATCATCTTCAGGTTCTACTTCAAGATTATTCCGTCATTTTTTTTCTTTAGCCTTCTCTCTTCTAACCTTTTCTAACATTTCTGAAGTGTGGCACCTTTCACTTCGGGTAATGCCTCATACACCAGTTATTGAAAGTGTCAGCTTTGGAGACATCTTTTTCTTGCCCCTGAATTACAATGTCACAGCCATATCTTCAAGGTACAGCTTTATCATCATTGTACAAAAAAAAAGTTGAGACTTTAAAAGTTACCGACCTGGGGATAAGTTTATCTATGATTGACTTCGGTTTGTTCCCACACTGAATTGTCACTGGCTTTGGAAATAGCCTTGCAGGCTTATCTGTCATGGATACCTCAACACTTCTTAAGTTTTCTCTTCCTTCATAGACCTCCATCTGATATGAATCCAAGAGTTTTTATACCTCTTGGTGAAACTGCTCGCAGGTTTCGATGGAATGGCCCATTGCCCCATTATGATACTTACAACTAGTACCAATTATATATGCTCCATGATAGCTATGTGGACTTACTAGTTGTATCATATCAGCTCTCCATAGAATATCAAATAGTTGGCTAAAAGGTGTCTTAATATCTGTCACTTCTTTCTTCACATGACGCCTCTGTTCTTCACTTATAGCATTCACATTATGATTCGACAAGGGATTGCCACTAACATTCGGTGCAGTCACCCCTCATGTATCAAAGCAAATCATTCCATCCTTAATAAACCATTGCACTTTATGTTTTAGGGTAGTGTAATTTTCAGTGGAGTGACCGGCAATTTCATAATGGTAGTCACAGTAGACTGTGGGATCGTACCATTTGGGGTAAGGTGACTTGAGGGGTTCCAATTTACTAAGAGCAATCAAATGACTATTGTAAAGCTCTTTATATAATTCTGTATAAGTCATTAGAATTGGGTCAAACACAAGTTTCTCACGGGTAGTTCGTTGCTCCCACGAACCACCACTGGGGTTAGTTGAGCAATTTTGGGTCTTGGGGTAGGCTGAGTGTTAGGACTCTATATGGTATTTTAAGGCCTAGGAGGGGTTTGATATGATTAAGGATAAGGTGACTGTACAAATGGTTGGTATAGGTAAGAGGATGTATTATTTACAGTAGGATAATATGGCAGGTATCTTGGTGGTGAGTAAAGTTGATAGCCCTCAAATTGCTATCTATCAAAGCTCACAACTTGAGCTTCAGTCTCTTTTTTCTTCAGGACTCTCTTGTTAGATGTTTTATTTTCTTTCAGCTTGCCATTCTTGATGGCACTCTCAATAATTTCTTTCGAAATTACCATGTCAGCAAAGGTTTTCGTTGCATTCCCTATCATTTTTTCATAATAGAGAGGTTTTAAAGTGCTAACAAATAGCATTATAATTTTTTTCTCAGTCAGAAGAGGTTGTACTTGAGAAGCAATATCCCTCCACCTCTGGGCATATTCTTTAAAAGACTCGTTTACCTTTTTCTCTAGGTTTTGTAAAGACAAACGATCAGGGGCCAAATTGATAATATGTCGATATTAACTGATGAAGTCATGAGCCATATCGCTCCAAGAGCGAATGCGGATTCTGTCCAGTTGAACATACCATCTGATCGCTGAGCCTGTAAGGCTATCTTGAAAGACATGCATCAAGAGTTTTTCATCATAAGCATGGGCTACCATCTTTCGATAATACATGGTGATGTGGATTTTTGGGTACTTCGTACCATCATATTTTTTAAATTTTGGTGCTTTGAACTTATGAGGAATGACCACATCAAGGACTAAGCAAAGTCCAGCAGCATCAACTGAACCATAAAAACCAAATCCTTCCACAGCCCGTAACCTTTGTTCTAGCATACTAATCTTAGAGCTTTCCTGACTTTTTAATCTTATCTTTTCTTTCTCTTTTTTTTTTCACATGATCTAGATCAGGAATTGATTCTACTATCTTTTTAGTAAAGACATGATTTACATAGCTATGATACTGCCCTAGGTTGAAAGTTGATGGCATTCAAAGATATGTTGGATATGCGAAGTGTTATAACGAAACCTCTTGTGCAGACTGGGCTTGAAGTGGGCCAAAACCTGGAGGATACAAAGGGTTAGCCACTTCTTGCAATGGGAGAACTTGTTGGCTTGTTTTTTTTTAACTCTTTTTCTCTTATTCAGCTTATTGAGAGCATTCAGAATCTTGCTCAACTCACTTTTAATCTTTTCTTATACTTTTTCTATCTTTTTCAAATCTGTGAGAATTTTTTTGCTCCATTTATCTTGCTCTGGATCTATGTTGTATCGATGGGCAGGGTTCTCGCTAGATGAAACTATCATTGAACTTTGAGTACCATATCTTAGAATTAGTAAATTTGCATGACTATCACATGGTTACTTTGTTAAATGTAATGAATGAGAAATGCATGTATGCAAAGAACATTTGCCTTAAAGACGATATTCAACTAAAAGATTTCATTTATTCAAAAAAAAAATTTTATCTACATTGAGTTTATCATCCTAGAATTATAGCCATAAAATTGTTTAATCTGTTCATGTTGGGCCTTTGCTTCTTCGATAAAGTTCAACGACGCTGTCCATGTTCTCTTACTGGGGTCACCACTTGTTTCAATGCCTCTACCTCTTTCACCATCTCTCTTGTCTTGCATACCCTTTTATAGATTTGGATCGTTAGGTGCTCAATGTATTTCTGTCTTCCTAAGTTCTCTCTCTTATCACACCAGACTTGGTATGATAATTCTCTATGCTCCCTAACCAATGCAGCAATGTGGTCTCTTTGTTCATTCAACTTTTGCTTTAGCCTGCTTAAGTAACTGTTTAGTATATTATTCTCTGTCTGTACTTTGATACTTTCTTCTTTCAATTCAGCATACTCTTGCTTCAATCTTGTATTTTCTTCAGTCAGCTCGATAATGGTTATCTCTTTAGCCCTTTTCTCTCACACATAACCTTTTATGCTCTTGGTGTAGCTTTGCTAGGTCTTCAAGAGTTGTATCACGTTTTCTAGTAATCTTGTGAACTTTAACTTAATGACTTTCAGCTCTATTTTTCCACTGGTCTTTTTCTTCTTGAAGCTTCTGGATTTCTTGCTTTAACTTACCCTTTTCAGACTCAAATTCTTTTGTTGCAAGCTTTAATTCTGATGGTGTCTCTTCAAGTTTTTCTTCTGTTGGTGGTTAAAAGCTTTCATAAGTGAATACCATTTCATGCCTTCATTTTACTCTCCAAACCAAGAACCCAGGAGTAACTTTATCAGTAAACAGTCCAGGATTCACCCTTCGAGGATTTTTCCATGCTTTGATCATCTCATTCATCTTCTAAAATGCTTTAGGCTCACCGTAAGAGAAATCTAACTGATGAAGCTCATAAGTCATAAGAATGAACTGTTCTGCCCCAAACTGCCTTCTCACTAGGAGTGGTGCATAATTTGTTACTCTCCATAAACCCAAGAGTGGGGCCACTGTACTATCCTCACATTGATATAACATAGGCTCACGATTCATCCATGAGGCCAACCATCTCACCTTGGCGCTGGTCAACTTTTGTAGGAAAGTTATCCATTCTTTTTTAGACTTTCGTTCTGACCACCCACTTTCACAGAATTCTTTGATTGGAGCACGATTATGAATATAAAGCTTCGAGAAAGCACCATTTTCCCATTTAAAATGGCTTTTCATCCATAAGTACAATAACTGGATGCAACTTATAAAGCGTCCCCCTCCATTCCGACGACAATAACTCAAAGATCTGATAGTCTCTACTAATATTATCGTTGAAAGATTACAACTATTGATCACACTTTCGAAGAAGTCCACCACCGCTATCTTAATATAACCCAAAACCTTTGAAAAGATCACCATTCCGTATATGGCTAAGGCAAATATATCTAACCCCCGTTCTTTATTGACATGTTGTACTAAAAATTCATGAAAAAACTTCCAAGGTAGGCAAACCTGTTCTTGTTTCTTCTTTGTATGAGAATCCACAATTTCCTTATCTATCCCCATGAGTTGAGCCAGACCCTTACGAAATCTTGACTTGTATTTTTTGACATATATCTTATCAGGAGCCTTGAGGTATAAACCCAATAAAATCGAATATTCTTCGATGGTGTGAGTCATATCAGCTTCATTAAAAATGAAACACTTGTATGTAGGATCTCAAAATTATGCTGCAGCTCTGATTAGTTGATCATCAACAACTACTGCTAGAAGGTGTGCTATATGACCGTGTCTCTGACAAAACTACTCTTGTCTTGATGGACTCATCTTCTTTCAGATATCAACCAAATCCTCTAGATTATTCTGTTTGAGGAGGATAGATGTTTCTTGAGATAGAGTAGAGTCAAATTCGATTGGTAAACAATACCCCATCTTCAGTTGAATCTTTTCTGACTGGGCCCTTACTTCGTTGGGTGTCTCACAAGGCGCTAATACGGATGAAGAGCAAACTAGTCGTTCATTGGAGTCCATGAAAAAAATTTGTTGAAGATCGTCTTTTAAGCAAATGTTCTTTATGCAATTGTATGATATGAGCATGAACCAATGCAGAAGAATGAGAGAAAATGTTAGTATGCCCAGAAAAAAGAAATAAACAAATAAATCAGTAAATTTAAACATCACACAAAATAAGAGGAATAAATCCTATGCTTTTGGTCAATTCTAAAAGGGAAGAGTGATGGCTCTATCTATAGGTTAGGCATTTTTAAGGTTCACTATATGTGGTTTTAAGGTCAAAGTCTAAAGGTTCCTAAATTGCTCCTTACATCCTTGTCCATCACAGACTAGTGAAGCACCCTAATCCTCACCCATTACAGGCTACAAGCGAAAAAGGTTTAATTTGAGTGGGAGTATTTCGTTAGCCACTGCGAAGGCATTAAACCTCATGAAAGCAATATGTACTTTACTCTCTCATAGAGGGGCAGAGCTCGGGTATAAAGCTCATGTTATGCACATGCATATGAATGACATAATTAATAAAGTAAATAACATGAATGAATAAATAAAATATATACAAAAAGGTTTAATTTTATTAGGCTTTTGGATAACACAAATTTATTTGCTGGCCAGACTCTCAGGGTCCCCAATGGAGTCGCCAAGTTGTCATAATGTCTAGATCTGGGGATCTATCGCTAGACATTGACTTAAGGAATCGCCATCAATCTTTTTTATCTAGGTGCGATTGGCCATCTAAGGAATTTATTCTTTCAGGGAACACCTAAATTTAAGGGTCTCTAAGAGAGTAAGTTCGGATCTATTAACCAGAACAGAGTTCGGGAGTTCGATTACTTGTGTGAAAAGTTATAACACCCCCACAACGCCCATCAAAAGATGGTACCAGCTTAATTTTGTGTTATCCAACAAGCCTTAAAATTTTATCAAGTAATTAATTATTAAAAATTATTCTAAATTGACTCTAATACTTTTAGTAAAAAATTAAAAAAATTCTCACCT
The DNA here is from genome assembly GCF_047325235.1 of Durio zibethinus. Classification (NCBI taxonomy): domain Eukaryota; kingdom Viridiplantae; phylum Streptophyta; class Magnoliopsida; order Malvales; family Malvaceae; genus Durio; species Durio zibethinus. Next base: position 7,551,908 of record NC_143162.1, on the reverse strand, counting down.
TAAGAATATGCAAGAAAATTACTGTTTCACTTGTAGAGGCTCCATCGTTGGATTATTTTAAAAAAATAAAAAGAAAAAAATGACTGCTTTTGTGCAAGAAAAATTGATACTTTCAACTTTTTCCTAAAAATATTTTTTTTGGAAAGCTTGTTTTTAAGGAAAATTGACACTTTCAACTTTTTCTTAAAAATATATTTTTTTGGATTTTATTTAAAGAAAATAAAATAATAAAAACAAAATAAAAATAAAATAAAGATAAAAATAAAAAAATATCAAACAAATATAATAATAATAATAATAATAATAATAATAATAATAATAATAAAAAATATATAAATAAAAAAATAAAAAAAATTAAAAAATTAAAAAAAAACCTGAAACGGCTCGGCTGACGGCTCGGCTCGACTCGGCTTAAGGAAGAAAAATGGCTCGGAAAAACGGCTCAGGGTGTCAACTCGGGTCGACTAACGGCTCGAAGAAGCGGGTTGGAAGCGGGTCAACGCTCGGGTCGGGTCACCCGATTTCAAAATGCGCAGATCCTCTGGGTTACTTAACGTAAAAATGATGTCATTTTGAAAATGTATATAAGGCTGATTCTTTTATTGTTTAGAGAACCCTTCTTCTCTTCTTTTTTTTCCCTTCTTTCTTCTCTCCCTTTTTTCTAGAATCCGAAGAACTCCGATTGAATATTCACCGGATTCTAAAAATTTTTGTCGAAATTTAAGTTTTTCATCTGAAGTTCGTCGAAAAATTGATCGATTTTCTGGAGATGTTGCCAGAAATTGGTAAGTTGGTCGAAAACTTCAAACTTGGTCGAAATATCTGTCGAAAAATTTAACCGAAATCTAAAAATTTTTCAAAAATTTCCAGAAAAAAAATTCGTAAAAATTCGTAAAAAATTCCTACCGATTCTTAGAGCTATCATCACGCTTCTAAACTTTTTCTTAGCTTTTAAACCTTCTGTGTGTTCTTTCCTCTCAGCCAATAACTCTTTTCTCTATGTTTTTCCTTTGATTCGAGGGTCCTTTTATAGGGATTGATCAGAAGAATTTTTGATCAATCCCAACTCTTATTTGGATTGGGATTCAATCATTGAATCCAATATGGACTCTGATTGAATCCCCATTCATGGTAGGATTCTTCAAAATTGTTCCAATCTCCAGCCAAAAAAAAATTTGAAAAAGAAAATAAAAAATCAAATAAATAAAATAAAAAAAATATTAACAGATAATTAAAAAAAACAGATAAATCAAAATATTAACAGATAAAAATAATACTAGATAAATTACAATAAATAAATAATAATAAATATATAACTAGATAAATAAAATATATATTAACATAAAAAAAAATAAATAGTAATAAAAAATAAATAAAAAATACATAAGATATAAAGAAATATATATATAATATAAAATAAAATAAATAATAAAATATAAAATATAAAATAAATAAAAAAAATAAAATGAACCTACCCATTTGGACCAGACCCAAATGATTTGGGCCTGGACTAAATTAGATCTCTACAATGTGAATTTATCAAAATTACAATTATGAATCTTGTCAATGACGAAGGTTTGAAATTTCACTTATTATTTTTAATTTTTACGAATTTAAAAATCTTATGAATTTTCGGTTCTTGCAAATTTGAAGGTCTTACAAATCTTTAATTTCTTACAAATTTAAAAGTCTTGTGAAACTTTTAAATCTTACGAATCTGAAAAATTTTTTGAATCTTTAATTCTTACAAATATGAAAGGCAACAATCCAAAAATTAAAGGCAATTAACAATTCTAGAGTGAACAACCCGAACCAGAAACACCATCAGATTCAACAGTTATCACCAGATTCTATAGTCACCAAAATAGTCCCCCCACCACAATAGCCATCCACTGTCGAGACCAATCGAGCGTCCATTATGCCACCGCCATCAACCCCCGACCAAAATTCAGTCAATAAACCAAAAAAAAAAAAAAAAAACCAAAGCAAAATCAGAAACACAAGATAACCAGGAACAAAGAAACAATTTTGTTTTCTTTTGGGTTTCGGTTTGGCCCTCCTCCAAAGGGCCTTCAAATTCAACGACGATGTAACCAAGGTCAAGGATAAGAACATGCCTTGAGGCAACAACTATTGGAGCTGTGGAAAAAAGGGAGAAAACCGTGGCTTTGATCTTAGACCTACGCCAATATAACGAGTTTCCGAAGAAACTAAACAGATCATGCTAAAAAGGGGACCAAGGTGAGTTTCCAAGTGAAATTTGTGCTTCATCGCAAATTGACCTGTGGCTGAGCAAGACGATCGGCAGTGACATGCGGTGGCCAACATGAGCAGTCACGTAGGAATCTGAGAATGTTGCTAGAGAGAGGTTGGGGGATTCTGTTTTAGAGAGAGAAGTTAAAGATGATACATGAATGAAAAAGCTAAAAAGAGGTTATTTATAGTAAAGGTGCAACGACAACATTTTGATTTGTAAGGAAAGATCCACACCTCAACCCATTTTCGACTTGAGACCCATGCTTGGGACCCAATTATGACCCATTAGGCAACCTGATTCAAGCTCGGCTTGCGTTAATTTCAGCTTTGGACTCTATAGCTGGGCTAAAAGTCTTCCGATTTGTTTGCCCACATAGTTTGGCACCTCTCTTGGTTTGAGTTTTAACCTTTTGATAATTTCTTTTTTTTTTATCCACTTGTTTATATTTATTTTGCATATTAAAATTTCTAGATTTGGAATATATTTATAATTATTCAAACAAAAGAAAATTTGAAACTAATCTGAAAATAATTTTTGAAAATTAATTTTGAGATCGAATTCTACCAAATTATTAGAAAATTTAAAATTTAAAATAAATTTTATCAAACTATTGAAAGATTTAATAAATTTTATCAAAAATAAAATTTTTAATCCAACCAAACTATTGAATTATTTAAATTTCAAATTAAATATTATCAACCTATTTGAAGGTTTAATAGTTTTTATAAAAAATAAAATTTTCAATTCTACCAAATTATTAGAGGATTTAAATATCAAATTAAATCTTACCAAAATATTTGAAGTTTTAATGGTTATTTCAAAAAAATTTATGAATAAATTTTTGAATAAAAATCTTGGCAAACTATTGGGTGATATGTATCAAAATAAAATATTATCAAATTATTAAAAGATTTTATTGATTGTTTTTAAAATAGTTTGATAATATTTAATTTACCAAACTTTCGGATCTAATTCTTATTTCATATATTAGAATATATTTTTTTAAAAGATATCCGAGTTAAGCTTGAAATTTTTTTTTAAAATGAGATAAATTCAATTAAAATAATCAATCACACTTTAAAAAAATTTTGATAACTCTTAAATTATGTCTAATAGTTTGTTTATAAATCTATATATTATGACATGTATTATTGCAAAAATTTGAATATCTGACATTGGATTTCTAAATAAAAATTTGTAAGCACTTAATGGCATCTTCCTTAAATGAAAAATAAAAAAACACAATGGGTTCATGCCTATATGCTTGTTGGGCTTGCTTTGTGATGAAATATTAGAGCTGCGTATAACCTCGGCCTGGCATGGCATCTCCCCTGCAATTACCATTGGGATTGAAAAGATTTTCTTTGTTGTTTATTTTTTATGCCTGGTCGTTAACTTTTTGTAAACTACATAGTCAAACCAGGCCACAACTGTTGATGCAATTTAAAGAAGCCTCCGTACCCATATTCAAGAATATTTGAGAAAATTTCTTATAGTATTATATATTCAAACACGAAACAAGGCATTTTCTCAAAGGAATCTCAACTAAAAAGGAATAAAACTCAACTTGCAAATCGCACTTCATATGGCCGTGCAAAAAGAAATCGGCTGTCCTGGCTGGGCCATAGGATCCAATTACTCAGCCTTGCATAATGGAAAATATGACTTAATTATTCTCAGAAAGTCAGGTCTTATATTTCCCATCAAAATTGAAGATTCCGTAACGACTATTCAAATTTTGATAACTTTAAATATTAAAAGAATTGAAAAGTATCCAAAATGATCATAAGAAAAAAAAAATACTTGTCTTTTAAGTTACAAGTAGGATTATGAAACATATGTGGAGGTTAGACATAGATGTTGGTATATGGGACTATTTTGATCAAACCATGTTTTTTTTTAAGTTCGGAAGGTGGGATGGCACATTTCAGATGCGCTGCATGAGCAACTAATTATTTTTATTGAAGTGTCTTTATCTAGTGCTAGCCAGCAGCTGCGTCATTGTACCATGCGAATGCTTAGTTTTGATCAGAATCCGGCCACATCATGAAGCCGTTAACAGACGGTGATGACGGACCTTATAAAATTAAATCATTAAATTATTAAAACCCACTCAAATGTCAAAATCATTCATTGGTTCTAAAATACATATTATTGTAATTAATTTAACAATAATTAATAATTTTATAATCCAAGTATCCTACTGTACCTCCAATTTCAGCTTAATTAATTATAACCTTTGGTTCTGCCTCCACGTTTCAATTCTCGTCAAGTCTACGTAATGCTTTCCATGGTCCTATAGTTAATTTCTTCAATCATCTGCCATGCATGTTCTTAATAAGCTCGGTTAGTAATTTTTATATTTGTCGAAAAATTATTGGAGTTAAGAAAAAAAAAAAAGGTCAAAGCTTTTATATGATCACAGTTGCATCCTTTAATTACTTGTAGGAAAAGTTTCATTTTTAGGTTAATTTAGCAAATTAGATTTGTTTATGGACTGAAGTGTGCATCAAATCTGCAATTAAACTTGACTCGAATTAAGTTTTAAAAAGAGGATTTTAAATTTAGATTCAACCCAAATTATTATTTTATTAAAAAAAATTGTAGTTTTAAAATATATTTAAAAATTTAAATATTTTAATATTATTTTAAAAAGTAAATGAGTTCATTAATTGAATCTAATGGGTAGGTTAGACTAGATCTTGAGTAAAACTTTAAACATGTCAACTGAGTGCAGTCCGATGAATAATTTTAAAATGAAATTTGACATTATGTAGAAATAGAAGAGATTAAACAAATATAAAAAGTTAAGTACTCCTTTTATTTTCAAATGTTTGGGATGTATTGATTTTTATGAAGTTTAAAAAAATTTTTGATTTTAATATATTTAATATTAAAATTAAATTTTTCTATAAAATTAAAATTTCATAAATTTTAATGTTAAAAAGTAAAAAAAAGTCATAAAAAATAATTTTAAAATATAAAAAGTAAAAATTTTAAATGTTCAAGAACATGAAAAGGACATAATTTTGAAACATTCCAAAAAGAAAAATAGCCAAAAAAAAAAAAAGACAGGGAGAGTATTTAACAAGGTTATTATTAGATATGAAAGCACATTTAAGAGATTTAATGAAACGCTAATGATAATTAGTGCCACTTGAATTTAAACGATCAAGGAGTAAGGCGTACTGATATTTCCGTATATATAAATATATAATTGAATTTCAAATTCAAACCATAATATATTTTTCTTGTGCTAAGAAACAAAAATTAAGAAAGGTATACCAAGTACCAACTAATCTAAATGATAAAATCCTCTGCATTTATAGAAAAAGATAAAATATTGTGTGATACTGAAAATTTTAATTAATTTAAGTTATCAAAATTTAATTTTTGATAACTTAAAAAAATGTCTTTCCTAATAAAAAATGTATTCTCTTCTTAAACATTATATAATTCTATTTATTATAATATTATAATTAGCTAATATAATCAAGAATTATGTGGGAGTCTGCCACTTAAAAAATACAGGCTCTACATAATTTTTTGAATTTATATTTAATACGTTATCGTGTATAAATTTTATATACTATTAGAGAATTAAATGATATCACTTTATTAATAAGTAAATTTAATTTTAAAATAATTATATAAAAAATTTATTAATTAATAAGATGATATTATTCGATTCATATAATTAATAAGATAAATTCATCTACATTAAATATAAATCTTAATTTTTTTAATGAATCCCACTCGATGCTGAATTATGATGGATTAATTTTACTATATAGTAATTGTAGGGGATGTGGTCCTACCCAAGATAATATTTAAGAAGAGAGAGAAACTAAAAGACTTATTTAGGATTTAAACAAAATGGGCATGGCACGTTGCATTAGATTAGACGGTTGGAAATTGATTAAAAAAATCAGCAAGAACAAAGATTTATAATCAAAAGTCAACTTTTGTGAATCTTGGTTAGGCAAAAACTAAGGTGAAAAGGATCTGCTGAGGAGTTAGCTAAGTAGTTGTTGAGGGAGAAAATGATCTCACCTATAATAACTAAGAATTGCATTGTGACTTTATATAAGGGTCACCTTTATCTTATCGAAACACCGTTTTATTAAATGGCAAAATCATGAGAATAAACATTCGAACCCTAGAGCAGATAACACCTCACAGCAAACCTACGTAGTCAGTGAAAACACTATTCATACCCTTGATTAGAGAGTTAATATTAAAAGCAAAGTGATCTCACATCTGATAACCAAGGATTGGACTAAGATTTTATATAAAAGCAGCCTTTTCCTATCAATTGGATCATTTCTGCCAAGCTGGAGTAACTTGACGATGAAGAGATTTTTCTATAAACTAATTGATTAACTCATGGTAACCAACTTCTGTTTCAAAAACAACAAAAGACAGCGATGCAGACCTTTCTTCAAGCATGCTAAAATACTTACGGTTTGAGTTTAATTTATGATAATGTTGTAATGAATTACGTAATTATACAAGTTACCCCAAAGATAAATAATTAGCATTTAAAGGATTTAATGTTGTTTTGAATCCGAGCACTAGGATGTGGCCAAAGCCCATGGTTGGTATTGCCCTTAGAGTGGTCAACAGGACTTGAATCATACATACATACATATATATATATATATATATTCATATTAGAATATAATAAGGTCAATTGAATAATTGATAAACAAGAAAAGCAAGAACTTAATCAATTGATTAAGAAATATGTTTACTGTTCTAACTATTGATACTACTGAAATTCCACGAATCGTAATTTGAAAACTGTGACAGGAGTGAAAATGTTATCTTGACTCAAAATTAAAGTTGGTTTTTGAGAAAAATATAATTATTTTTCATGTTTTGATTTTGATTTGTTACAAGTTTATATCCAAAGTTATGGGCGTAATAGCTAATGGGTTGTCTTAAATTTATTTGTAAGAAAATTCTTTTTTGGTAAAAGTATAAAATTTAGTAAAAGTTTGCATTGTAATTTTACATTTCACAATGTTATGAATAGTTCTTGAATTATAGAAAAATATTTAATGTAGTATTTAAATTTAAAAAATTTTTAATGCAATACCTAAATTATTAATGTTATTAATATGATATTTGGAGAGTTATTAATCTATTATATGTAATTATTTAGAGCTAACCACGTTAGAGATAAATACTGTATTAATTAACAAATTTATAATTCAAATATCACATTAAAAATTTTTAAAATTTAAGTATCATATTAAATATTTTACTATAATTCATTAGTTATTTGTAATATTAACCCAATTAACTTCTTAGAATCAAAGATTCTCTTGTTATCAACATTGAAAATTTCTACCAATAATTAAAATTTTAATTTAAGCGATCATAATTCAATATCTAATGACTTTAATTAAAAAATATATTAAAATTTTATGAAAGAGTCAAACATCTATTTTGGAGATCTAAATTCAAAAACCATTCGGGCATTTTTAACCAATTTAAACTTTGTATTCTGCTTCCTCTTTGACCATTTAGAAAGGACATTTTGGTTAATCACACGTTTACTCGGCCTTCCAAATAAAAATTTGTTGTCCATGCATGCAAGTAACAATCAGACTTGCTTGGAGTTTAAGTATTCCGTTGATTAAGTATCAGATACATGCACATTGGATAGACTTTTGAAGATTAAATGTCGAGAGAATTTAAGCGCCTAATATTTTCTAAAATTATAGAAGGATTAAAAATAGATTAAAATTTTTTAAAAAAACCTTCCTGATATAAAACATCATTCATAACCGTCTAGTTGACTCTGTTTGCTCTGGCTCTCCTCCATCTTTTCATCTCTTTCTTTCAAGCTTAGAAATGGAGACAAAGCACCCAAAACTAGAAAAGTCTGACCAAATAGTTTGGAGCTTAGAAGACGAGCATTCAGGCCATGCCAAATCTTATACATGTTCTTTTTGCAAAAAAGGCTTCTCAAATGCACAAGCGCTAGGGGGTCACATGAACATCCACAGAAAAGACAGGGCAAAGCTTAGAGAATCGTCCAAAGAAAACGTACTTCCTTTGTACATGGTAAAGACGGTTAATGTTCCACCTGATCATCACGATCATTCCCAGGTTTCCGAAATCATACTACAATCTAGTGAAGAAAAAATTTCGAGTCCCAAAAGACCATGTAACCTTTCCAGGGATGGTGATGGTTCCACTGCCAGTGCCAGTCCTAGCGGCAAACATGCTTTTGAAGAACTTCAGCAGCTACCCTTATTCGTTGAGGGGACTTGCGGCGAGAATGAAGAGGATAATTTGCGGTTGATTCATGGTTCCTCATCTCAGATAGAATTGGATCTTGAGCTACGGTTAGGGCCCGAGCCTTATCTGGATCAGCCAAGTAGTAAGAATACCAGAGAGTTCTTTTGAATTTATACGAGTGCAGGTGATGCTTGACATCCAAATTTTAACTTTCTCTCTTATGATTTCTGCGATTGAGAAATAGTACTTTACCAACTATCAAATTAAGAAGAGTATTTACATATGCTGCTTTCTTTCATTATTTTTCCACTATTCACCTCTTTATTTCTTTTGAAAAATGAAGATTCAAAATTGGATTTCGTTCAAGAAGTTAATCATTCTGCTATATTAATTAAGTTTCTCGGATCAGCTTTTCTGTTTCCCATCCAAATAATGATCTGATCCTTATATTTGTTGACTATATGTACTGGGATTTATACAAGTAAAAACATGCAAGATAGATCTAAGAATTTGAAGATAATGAGATTTATTGATTGTAGGAACCAATCAATTCTATGAATTCCAGTAATGTATTTAAGTGATAATGAAGGCAAACTTATTCACAGTTTTGCCTTATATTGAACATAATTTAGCTGCAAATAAGGCTTGTCATGTACTCATGTTTGTCAAATTGAATTATCAATAAGACTAGGTTTTTATGCCCGTACTTTGCACAGTTAATTTTATAATATAAAATCGTGCAAATAAAATCCTCACAACAAATGTAAACACATGAAATTGATAATATGGTTTCTAGATTTGTAATAACAAAAGTATAATAATTTATTCGTTAAAATGTATAATAATTTATTTCTTCAAGACATGAAATTAAAATATGAAAATATTAAACTAAGTTATCTATGAAAATATACCATTAAAAACCTCTTTGTATATAATATTTTTTGTATGATATTTAAACCTACTACCTCTTCTAAAATTACATTTCTTAACCCTCATGGCGAAGCTACACAAGAAAGGACCACACACAACTGGCCATGTCTGAAAACTATTTTCAATAAATATAAACCAACATATTTCAATGACTTTCGTTGACTTTTATTAATTTTCATTGCATAACATGGCTTTAATGGATATTGCCTTCATTTTAGAACAAATGACCATCTTGTTTGTTGAGAAGTTATCGATATCCTTGGAATCAATACTTTGGATCCTATATTGGTTCCAAACATTATCTTACCTTCAACCACCCAATCATTGAATTAAGTAATAATCAAGGATGAATCGTTACACATTCCCGAGCATGGATTTACATTCCTTAATAGCAAAACAAGCATACCAATCTTCAACTTTAACAAATGGCAAGGCATACCAAGGAAATCTAAACTATTAAGAACTCAGCCGGATACATATCATTTTGTTCATCATTTTTCATAGAACCCTTGCATATCTCATCACTGCTTTTTGTAAATTCTCATTTAACTTTCTAATAAATTTATCATACATTCATTAATCTCATGTGTTGTTTCATTAAAAAGAGTGAGAATCAACCTTTCAAAAAGGTAGTTTCCATGATTTTGTCTCTCACAAAATTTGGATAATAGCATTAATTATTGCGTTTATTGGTCTTCTGTTTGTGTTAACAATAAATTCTTTGAGAATTTCAATCCAACATGGATCAAGTTCTTCATGTCTACAAATTGCTTGTACTTTGCCCTCTCCAATGTTTAATAACCAATGATTGAATCTAACATTATCTTCATCCATATTACCGTTATCATCATAATCTAATACTTGTATGCTAGTTTTCAAAGTGAACATAGTGCACTTTCTCCATACGTACGATCTATTAATACGAGATTCTACCATTTCTTGACATTTATCTTTTAGAATAACAGGTAATATTTGCTTGAAGTGACACACCTTTATTTATTTATTTAATAAGTTTTATTAACATTTAACTGTTAATGTGGAATTGTAATAGACATAACTTCTTGAAACTTTTCAATTATCTCAACATAAATAGCTAATAATGTAGATTTCAAAATAAATAGATAATAATGTAAGTTTATTATCTAACAATTTTAGAAATCAAATTCATTATTACTTTTTTTTTTTGTCAAACCATAGTATTTATAGTATTATAATGTAACTTATTTTCCTAGCTTAATCTTGAATCTTGAATACAAATATGTTTCTAATTTATATTTATTAAATTTTATTATAATTTTTTAAGTTCATGATCTTTCTAATTCCCAAATATAAATATGTTTCTAAGATCTTTATCTTTTTTTTTTTCTTTTTTCAATTCATTAATGTTATTTATTATAATTGTGTTATTTGTTATCAATATTATGGGAAAAGTTGAGATGACCTTTCATATGCCAATCAATGTATATAAATTAAAATGATGTTTCGTTACTTTGTTTCGTTCTTTTGTTAGAAATAGTTATTTTGTTTTGAATAATTATAAGATGGAAAATATGATACATTTAGAGAGCTTTCCTTTTGAAATTCTGCATACCATATTTGAACACATTGCCAAAAATTCAGCAAATAACTTTGTAAGACTGATTTTTAGGTTGGTTTTGTATATTATACTTCAATTCAATGAATTGATTTGTATTATTCCCAATTTTAAATGTCAATTATTTTTTATTAAAAAATGCAGCAACAAAAGGTTGCTCAATGTGGAGAATTTATCCAAGGTTGTTTCCCAAGTGGATCTTACAACTTATATTAGAAAAGTGAATGAAATGACAACTAATGAGAAGGAAATTTTATCATTTTACATGAGGTTGAAGCCTCCGACAACACCTTTTGTTTCCGATTTGCATTTCTTTTGCTATAAAGATAGTTTTCTTAAAGGAATAGCATGCTTGCCATGGGATATGAAGCGGGAGATAAACTTTACCAACATAGATATAGTATTTGCTTATTATCTCTTCATAATAGCCATGGGTCCCTTTTGTTGAAACAATTATTTAACTCAATTTTAAGAGAAGAAATTAGAAAGTATCGATCTTTAGTTAGAATGGTAAACTAATGGTTACATTGGAGCCTTTCATGCATTTTGAATTTGTTTCATATTCTTTTGGTCAAAAGGTTGGTATTCACCATTGGCAAATGGATGATCCAATTATATCAGCACATTTCGAGAATTATATTGCATGTTCAAATTGTGTTGCATGGCTAGAACTTTATAAGATCGTAAATCACATTATTTAAGTAGCAACTATCTTGATAATATCAATATTTTCTTATTATTTACCAAATTTTGTTTCACTGTTTGATAAATAATACAAATAAAACAATATGTTTCATTATTTAATATTTAATTATATGTATTTTTTTTCTTTGTCAATCTTTGATGCATAAATTCAAATATGTAAGAATTTATGATCAAGTAATTTATGCTGATTACATGTTGTCGACTAATTAATTGTATTCTAAGTTATTTTCCTACTCCTTTAGCAAAATAGGAGTCCACATTCATAAACTTATATTATTTAAATTTAAATTTTATCTTGAAATTCAACTTTGATTACCACAATAAGCAAAAGTAATTTGTTCAAAAAATAATTTCATAAAAAATCAATCATCTATCACAATGATAAAGAGTAATTATTTTTTCTTTTTCATTTAGTTGATTTCATTTTTTTTTATCATTTTAATATTTGGATATAAAAAATACAACAATATTCATATCTTAAATTTTTTTAATGATATAAAAGTTTCAAATTTTGAATAAAAAACTCACATTCTTAATAACCAAAATTAGTGTTTCACATAAGTAATGATTTCTTTTTTTCAAATAAGTTGTCTTTTCCTCAAAAACTAAAATCTTGAGCATTCAATTTCAAAATAAATGGTAGCTCATAATCGGTATAGTCCAAAAATCTTTAAATTAACATCCTTATTTAAAATGTAAGTTGTATTTGTATCATAAGAAATTAAGGATAAGGTAATGACATTTTGGTTTCTTTTCTCAAAAGACATATACAAATGGATTTTGATGTTTAAGACAATATAAATACCTATTTATTATAAAATGGGATTTAAAGTCTATTAACTTTTGTCCTTTTAAAAAATAAATTAAATTAAATAATATAATAAAAATAATAAACATTTCCATTGTGAGAAATCACCTTTTTCCCTTAGTTTAAATTAAATACAATAAACATTGGGTAGTCTAACATTTATTAGTTCTTAACTTTTGATTTTCTTTGTATTTATACTTCTTAAAACTTTAATTTGTTAACTTTTTATAAACTTTTGCTTATCTAACATGTATATTATTGATTTTTTATTTTCTTTTAACTTGTGGTTCAATTATACCTACATGTCAAGTTAAATGGAATGATGTTTGGTTAAATCAAATTTTTTTTTTACATAAATTATAAACCTAAATTTCTTAATTTTATTATATAATACTCAATAGACTTTTGATTACCTACCATTATTTGTTAACTTTTTTTAATATCCCTTTGGTTATCTAACATATATATTCTTAATATTATCAATATTCTTAAATTATCATTGATAGTTTTTTCATACCTTATTATCACTTAATAAAAGATATTTTTTCCTAAATTCTTAGGAATTTCTTTTATCATAAAATTTGATTTTTGTCTAACAAAATTAATTCAAGTTAAACACTAGAAATAAAGAATATTTTATACTAAATATAAAAAGAAAGATAGTTTATAATTAAAATAAATAATAAAGAATTCAAGATAATAAAATAATACTAAAATAATGTATAAATTAATAATGTATAAAGAAACAATAAAGAAATATGAATATATATTTCTTTAAATAGATACTTTTAAATTTTAGAAAACTTATACATATGTATACATACATACACATAAATTTAAGGCTAAATGCTAAATTAAGGATATAATGTTTGCATGTTTTTCAATTAAGGATCTTAACTTTAATTTGGTTCAATATAGGTTGCAACATTTTTTAATTTATTCAAATAAGGTTTTTTGTTACGGCTGTGGCTTACATGCACAAAAAAAAAGTGCGAATCATTGTTCTTCAATATAATGAATAGTAAAAATAGCCAAAAATTCTACCTTCTCTGACTTCTCTTCTCAAACAAACTTGCCTTTTCTATGTTCTTTCTAAACAAAGAACAAACACTAAAAAATTAACCTTTTCTTTCATCAATCTTGTCATTAATGACCACCGTCGATCTTCGTCTTTCACCAGTAGTATAGCTTCTTCGTAATTGAAACCAGAATTTTTGGTTTAACCTATCTTTTATGTTCTTCTCTCTATAAATCCCCAAATCAGAACCCAACTATAACCTAGAAAATAAAGAGTTTAAGAATCACAAAATCTCACAGTCAGAATTTGACACTATTTTCTGTTCACTATATTACTGATCGATTAGCACCTTTTCTTATTTTTAACTCTGTTTAAAAACCTAAAAATTTCTAAAAACAAAATCAAACCTAAAAGAACCCCTTTGCTGAGAAATTCCAAAAAAGAATCAAACCCATAAAAATCCTTTTTGATGAATTCTAGAATTTTGTTGTTATGGTTGCTTTCATGTATTGGAACCCTCTTGTTGGATCAATTACTCATTTGAGGCTAGTTACTGATTGCCAATCTTACTGATGAATTTGCTTTGTTGATTGCCTAACAAAAAAATTCTCCTCAACTTAAAAAATCTTTCAAAACAATTGATTTACTATCTATTTTTTCACCCCTTCAAGGATTCAAAAAATATGCCCAATTTTGTAGCTTTTCTACGGCTTTTAATTGTGAATTACTACTATTTAGCCTCTTATGTTTGATTTTTTGAGGCTAATTGTTGTGTTTAATTTTACTTCCTACCTCCTTATTGATTATCAATTGTTCCTGCGATCAATTTTTATGTTTTTTCATTGAAATTAATGGTATTAACGAAAAATGTTAATGAAAAATAGACTTAATGGCGCATGTGAACCATAACAATAACTTAGTCCTTATTTGAACAAATTCGAAAACGTTATATCCTACATTAAACTAAATTAAAGTTGAGATCCTTAATTGAGTAACCACCCAAATCTTTAATCTAAATTGAGCATTTAGCCTAAATTTATGCTTATTTATTATTTAAATATTCAAATAAGCATCTTTAAATGTAGAGAATAAACATTAAATGTAGAGAAACATCCAAAATATCCAAATGAAACCATATAAAAATAGAGTTGAATGTTTTAAAATATAATGAAATAAACAAAAATTGATCCATCATTAAAGTCAGCATCATTGAAAGTGAGTAAATCATCCAAAGTTGCAAAATTAACAATCTTTTTTTCTTAAAAAAATGATAAATTCTAAAAAAATATATGTAATAAAAAGAAATCTATTACCTCTTCCTCTTCACGACCCTTCGCTCAACGACACTAACTCATGTAACTGGGGATTTGCCATTAGAGTTCATTTCATAAATTTCTCCTTCACTAACATGATTAATTGTTGAACCATCCATCAATGAATTAGAAACACATGTTTCCTTTATAGCATTTCACTCAAAGATCAAACATTTAAACAACTATAATCTATAAAATTATATTAATATATATATATATATATATATTTACAAAACGTTTCCAATTGGTACATGCGATTGTAAGTCCTCTCATTTCACTAACAACAAAATAGTCAAAATTGCCATAATATTTTTTATGTACAGTTCTTAATTCAAAAATAAAATTAAATCCAATGAGATTTCTCAACACAGAAGGTAATACATAATCATTAGTATTTTCTTTCAAAAAAGACAAACAATAATTTACCAAATGAAGTAAAAAAAATAAGTATGAAAAATTTAAGAGATTAAAAAGATGAAACAAGTTTTACATTTAGTTGAGAAGATACCAATCCATTAGTAGTGACTTTCAAAAAGTTGGAAACAATATCATCAAACAAGAGAAAGGTTGTAGACCCACTCAAATCTTCAACATTAACATAAACATGAAATCTATAAAACCATGTCAATAACAACCAGTCAGGATAATGAAAATTTTTTTTAAAATGTACATAATCAATATATTACCTTGGTTAAAGATATTGAACAAAGTTTGCTACACGTAGGACATGACATATGACTATCCATAGGGACAACCTTTTTCTTACATGTACCACCACTAGATGCATACCACCATTCATCACGTCTTCTTATTCTAACTATTGAAAGTTGTAACCAAACATGATTCACCCTGAAAAGTAATAAAAAACAATAATAATTTAAAATAAAAAGTACCATCTTCAATCTAGAAATTAAACTATAATTATTAACAATATAATATAGTACAAATTGGAAACCTTATTAGTAGTCAATTGACAAAGTTGTTTCATCTTGAATTCTTTTTTGATCTTGTAAGAATCAAATCGAATTGACAATTCACAACTTTTGTTTAAATCTTCAAGTATTGGAATCTTGCTAAAACAATATTAAAAAAAATTTAAAACTCCAAATAGTTTGAAAAAAATAACAATAATAAACCAAAATCAAATAATAAAAATGTTACAAAAACTCACGTTAAACTAGACTTAAATGAAATTATTTTAAAAATAATGTTGTCCATGTAAATTTTAGTTGACTTTGAAGAAGAAAATAATGTGACACCTGACTAACCTAGATAAACTATTAAAAATCATATAAGTAACTGTAATAACTAGAGATTAATTTCACAAATTTTTACACATTGCCTAACTCGATAACAATTTGAGGTTCATTTCCCAAAGCTAAGCGTTTGCTAAAAAATGATTAAATAAAATGTAATTGCAGTAATAATAAATTATACATTTTAAAAATAAATCATCCTTCTTATAACCTAACAAATATTAAAAAAAATTAAAACAAAAACAATACCTTAAATCTTGAAGGCATAACACCATATATTTTAAGGACTCGTAATCAATAGTTTGCTGATGAGATAAACCCATGCCAATAACAACACCGATAATAACTAATGAAAAGTTAAATTAAAAATTATCATCAAGAAAAAAAAAAAAACTCAAAATTTCATAATAAATTATCAAAAAAATAACCTATTAAGCATTTAGTTGAACGCTCATTAAAATGAACATAAGCTACAAACTTAAAAACATATAGTGGAATATTTGCTAATTCATCAAGAATATCTTTAATGACGGTATTAGCAAGAAAATGAATCACTTTCATTTGCAACAATTACCAGATAATCATCTTTATTTTAGCAACAAAAAAAATTTTTATACAATATAAACGCCCTTCATGAATTTTATTATTCAATTAATATGCATTACAACACCAAAAAATATCGTGAATATAAAAATCCCTACAAAGGTAGCAAAAACTAATAAAATAAATCAAAGAAATGAAAATAGAAAACAAAAATATAACAAAAATAAATCTTATTTACATACCTTTTCATCAACCAACACTATTTTTGTGCTAACACATTATTTAGTTTTGTAATTATAAATATCTCACAATCGAGAAATGCAAATTTTGATCTTTCAATCATCTCTTTCAAAAGTTAATTTATCAATCATGATTTACTCCAACTGGCTAAAAGGCATATTTGAAATGAAATAAAAAAAATCATGGATTATGAAAAAATAATACAACGCAAACACTAAAAAATTACATCAATTTTGCTACAAAATAGAATTGAAATGCCAAACAAAATATACATATAAATTAGGATTAAAACTAATAAAATTACAAAATATAAACATAATAAAAAACAAACCTCATGATTAATATATTGTCAAACAAGTATTGGAAAAGAAAATGAAATATAAACATGAAATATGCTTATATAATGGTTTTAACAAATACCGATTTTAAAAAACATAAATAGAAGAAAATCAAAAGTCGTAAATCCATAAAAACTAAAAATTTCAATAAATTTTAACAAATCAATAGTAAAAACATAAATATTAGAAAACTAAAAGTTATAATAAATTTTAATAAATAATAGTTTTAAAGAATATAAATAGAAGAAAATCAAAAGTCAAAATTCCATTTAAAAGTTAGACAACAAAAAGTCTATTGTGATGAAAAATCATAAATAATAAGAAAATTAATAGTAAAAAACATTAATATTAGAAAACTAAAAGTTTCAATAAATTTTAACAAATAAGATTTTAAAGAATATAAATAAAAGAAAATCAAAAGTCAGAAATCTATTAAAAAAATAGGCAACCAAAAGTCTATTGTGTTTAATGTAATAAAATTAGGAGATATAAGTTTAAAATTTATGTAAAATGGTTTGACATTTATTATAAAATATTTGAATTTTATAGTTTGTTAATTGTCATAACAGTTTTGGAACGTCCAACAAATTTGGAAACAAAAAGGAAAATGGAGTCACCATCATTTTTTTTTTATTTTGCTAAGTGCGATTAGCCACCTATTAAAATTTATTTTTTAATTAAAATCTTAAAATTAATTAAAATTTATTAAAAAGATAATTTTTGGGTCTTTGAAATAGTTTGAGTCTAGGAATCAGTTACGCATGGGGAATCATTAACACCCTCACAATACCCATTTAAAATGGTAACCATTAATTACATGTTATCCTTTAATTTTCACAAAAATAGCTTTAGTGTCGGTGTTTGAAAATAATTTTTTTGACTTCCTTTATTTATCAAAATTTTGGTTTTTTTATTTATTTCTGTTTTGTTATTCTGTTTTATTCAAAAAAAATAAATTAAAACCCTTTTATTGAAATAATTCTTAAAATGTTTTCAATACGTTTATAATATTGAAAGAACTTTTTCTCACTAAGAGATTTCTTAGGCATTGCTACTCAGAATATCTTATAATCCCATCCTCGAAGGCTCATATTTATTTTTCACAAAAACAAGATCATGCATGCAATGTGAATGACAATATATTGATGCACACATTTTATTTTTCTTTAAAATATTTTATTGTATTTTTATCATTTTTTGGGAAGAAAAAGAGAAATTTTTGTCATATTGAAAATTTTTTTATAAATACTCCAATACACTGTTAGTATTTAAAAAAAAAAAATTTTCATCTAGAGATTTTTTAAGACATCATTCCTTAGAATACCTTAAAATCTGATCTTTAGGTAAAAATTTCTTTTCCCTCATTTTTATTATTTTTATTAATAATTTTAATATTTTCTAGTTATTTTTTATTTTTAATTAATTTTTATTTTTATTTTATAAAAAAGAAAATTTTTATTGTATTGAAAAATTTTTATAAATATTTCAATATGTTGGTAGTATTAAAAAATCTTCTCACCTAAAGATTTCGTAGGTATCGTTACTCAGAATACCTTAAAATCTTATTATCGGATAAAAATTTTCTTTTTATATTTTTTAATTATTTTTACTTTTTTTAAGAAGTGGAGAAATTTTAAAAAATACAAAATATTTATTTATTTATTCTTTTCATTTATTTTTATTATTATTATTATTTTAGTTATCTTTTTATCTTTTATTATTTTATAAAGTTCATTTTAATTTTTTAATGGAATTTAAAATTGTTAAGAATTTAAACTTTATTTTTTTATTATTTATTTTAAAAAAAGATAAAAAATTATTCTGGAACACATATATAAAATAAACAATAATAGTAAAAAGAAAAAATAAATTAAAAAAGTAAAAAAATGAAAAAAAAAACTTGAACAAGACCAATCAACGGTTCAAGTCGATTTGCGTGGTCTAGAGCTGCTTGATACCGATTCAACTAGAATAGTTTGAGGTGAGTTATGTGTGCAGGTTTCGGGTCGACCCGTGAGTTGGTGTGCAGACCCAAGGGTGCTAAAACGACATTGTTTTCTTACTTCTACTTATATATATAGCTCATTTTTTCAGCTCACTTCTTTTTTCTGTTTAAAAAAAAATCTTATTTTTTTCTCAACCAAAAACAAAAACTAGCCGCCTAGTACTGTGTTGGTTGTCGTCTTGTCCATCACCAACTGCCACCTCTGATGGCTAAAATTCACCCAAAACTCAAAAAAAAAAAACTCATCTCGGTCTTCTTATCCCAATTTTGACCTCTTTTTCATCAACAACTATCCTAAACTTACTCGATCGAATCTTCAAATTTCGGTCAAAATTTTTTTTTTATTTCTCTGTTGGTTTTCTTTTTTGTTGTTATGATGCTAATGTTTGGTTTCCCTTCCAGGGGATTGTGTTTTTTTTTTTTTTTTTGATTTTGTGTTTGGCTTTTGATTTTAAGTTAGAAGATTTTTTTTATGTGCTTCCAGTTTGATTTTTTTTAAGCTGGAAAGATTTTTTTTTCTTGCTATTTGACAAAAGCCTTTCTTTTTTTGTTTGGTAGTTTTTGGTTTTTTTTTTGGTAAGCTTTTCCCTTTTTTTTTGGGGTCTTCATTTTTGGTAAGGTTTCTGCAAAGCTCCATTTATAGAGCTTAACCAAGGGACAAACCCCCACATTCCTCAGTCGTAATCCATGTTGCCAGAGTGATGGTAGTAGTTGTGGCAAGTGTGGCAGGTGGTGCAAGGTATGGTTCCTTAGAGTAGTTGGGAGAGGTTGGTGCCATGTACGGCATCGTGCTATCTTCTTTTTTATTATTATTTAAATTTAATATTTTATTTAATATTTAATAATAATAATAATTATTATTATAAAACAAATAAAGTTAAAAAAACAAAAATAGGCTTTCAAATGGGCTTTATCTTAAGCCTTATGCCCAAGAAGTTGAAATCAAGCCTTAGGCTTAAAAACTTGATAAAACTCGATGAATTTAAAAACAAGGCCCAATTCGAAAAGCCCAAACAAATTTGGTGTCTATAACGATAAGATAAACCCATGCCAATAACAACACCAATAATATCTAATAAAAAGTTAAATTAAAAATTATTTTTAATAAGAAAACAAAAACTCAAAATTTCATGATAAATTATCAAAAAAGTAACCTGCTAAGCATTTAGTTGAATGTTCATTAAAACGATCATAAGCTACGAACTTAAAAACATGTTGTGAAAAATTTGCTCCTTCATCAAGAATCTCTTTAATGACGGTGTTAGCATGAAAATGAATCATACTTTCATTCGTATCAATTATCGGATAATCATCTTTATTTTAACAATAGAAATTTTTTTTATAAAATATAAACTCCCTTCGTAAATCTTATTCTTCAATCGATATGCATTATGACTCTAAAAAATAAGGTAAATATAAAAATCCCTACAAATGTAGCAAAAAATGATAAAATAAGTCAAAGAAATGAAAATAAAAACAAAAATATAACAAAAATAAATTTTATTTACGTACATTTCCATAAACTAACACCATTTCTGTGCTAACACATTGTTTAGTTTTATAATTATAAATATCTCACAATTGACAAATGCGAATTTTGATCCTCCAATCATCTCTTTCAAAAGTTAATTTATTATATCCTAACATACTCCAATTGACTAAAAGGCAAATTTGAAATGAAATAAAAAAAATCCTGGATTATGAAAAAAAAATACAAATACTAAAGAATTCATCCATTTGGCTACAAAATAAAATTGAAATGCCAAACAAAAAAATATAAATCAAGATTAAAAAATATAAAATTAAAAAATATAAACATAATAAAAAAACCTCATGATTAATATTATGTCAAATAAGTATTGAAAAAGAGAATGAAATACAAACATGAAATATGCTTATATAATGGTTTTAACAAATAACGGTTTTAAAGAATATAAATAGAAGAAAATCAAAAGTCATAAATCCATAAAAATTAAAAATTTTAAAAAATCAACAGTAAAAAACAATATTATTAGAAAACTAAAAGTTACAATAAATTTAAATAAATAATAGTTTTAAAAAACATAAATAAAAGAAAATCAAAAGTCATAAATCCATTTAAAAAGTTAGACAACAAAAAGTTTACTGTGATGAAAAATCATAAATAATAAGAAAATCAATAGTTAAAAACATTAATATTAGAAAACTAAAAGTTTCAATAATTTTAGCAAATAATGATTTTAAAGAACATAAATAAAAGAAAATCAAAAGTAAAAAATCTATTAAAAAATAGGTAACCAAAAGTCTATTGTGTTTAGTGCAATAAAATTAGGAGATATAAGTTTAAAATTTATGTAAAATAACTTGACATTTGTTACAAAATATTTGAATTTTATAGTTTGACGATAAGATAAACCCATGCCAATAACAAAACCAATAATATCTAATGAAAAGTTAAATTAAAAATTATTTTCAATAAGAAAACAAAAGCTCGAAATTTCATAATAAATTATAAAAAAAGTAACATGTTAAGCATTTAGTTGAATGTTCATTAAAACGATCATAAGCTATAAACTCAAAAACATGTCATGGAATATTTGCTTCTTCATCAAGAATCTCTTTAATGACAATATTAGCATGAAAGTGAATCATACTCTCATTCGCATCAATTACTCGATAATCATTTTTATTTTAACAACATAAAATTTTTTTATAGAATATAAACCTCCTACATGAATCTTATTCTCGATATGCATTATGGCTATAAAGAATAGCGTGAATATAAAAATCCTTACAAAGGTAGCAAAAAAATGATAAAATAAGTCAAAGAAATGAAAATAAAAACAAAAATATAACAAAAATAAATCTTATTTACGTACCTTTTCATCAACTAACATCATTTCTGTGCTAACATATTATATAATTTTATAATTATAAACATCCCACAATAGACAAATGCAAATTTTGATCCTCCAATCATCTCTTTCAAAAGTTAATTTATCAATCATGACATACTCCAATTGGCTGAAAGGTAAATTTGAAATATAATAAAAAGAAATCATCGATTATGAAAAAAAAATAGTGCAAACACTAAAAAAATACATCAATTTAGCTACAAAATAGAATTGAAATGCCAAACAAAAAAAATATAAATCAAGATTAAAAATAATAAAATTACAAAATATAAACATAATAAAAAACAAATCTCATGATTAATATTATGTCAAACAAGTATTAGAAAAGAAAATGAAATAAAAACATGAGATACACTTATATAATAATTTTAACAAATAACAATTTTAACGAACATAAATAAAAGAAAATCAGAAGTCATAAATCCATAAAAACTAAAAATTTCAATAATTAGCAAATCAATAGTAAAAAACATTAATATTAGAAAATTAAAAGTTACAATAAATTCTAATAAATAATAGTTCTTAAAAACATAAATAGAAAAAAAATCAAAAGTCAAAAATCCATTTAAAAAGTTAGACAACAAAAAATTTATTGTGATGAAAAATCATAAATAATAAGAAAACCAATAGTAAAAAATATTAATATTAAAAAACTAAAAGTTTCAATAAATTTTAACAAATAATGATTTTAAAGAACATAAATAAAAGAAATCAAAAATAAAAAATCTATTTGAAAAATAGGCCGCCAAAAGTCTATTGTGTTTAATGTAATAAAATTAGGAGATATAAATTTAAAATTTATGTAAGATGACTTGACATTTATTACAAAATATTTGAATTATATATATATATATGAGATTAATTGTAGACAAAACCCAAAAAAAAAAAAAAAAGAACCTAAGTAGTTATCATTTTTCTCCATACTAATGTCTACTCCCCATTGGTAGGATAGACTTAAATGAAATTCTTTAGGAAGTTTTTAAAGTTTTTATTTAAAAATAAAAAAATAAAATATTAAAGTTGATAGATTATAAAAATATTATTTTATAGAGCAAATGTGTAAAATTTTAAAAAAATTTAATAATTTTTATATATTTTTTATTTAATCATTTATAATAAATATTTTAATAAAATTTTTACGGTTGAATATATACTGATCAAATTTAAATTATAAATGACATTTTCAATAATTTTTTAGGTATTATTAATATTTCATTGAACTATATCAATCTATCAATTAAAATTTTTTATTATAATTTTAATTGAATATTTATATTAAAAAATTTCAAAAACGTTACTTAAATAATTATTTTCATATCATGTTCATCCTCATTTCTAAAATCATAATCAGTCTATGCCAAAGGCTAGTTTTCTAAGAAACAAAAATAGCTTATTCTAGACATAATGGATATGGCTGCAGGCTTTCTTTTTTCTTTCTGGTTTGGGAATTACATGTTTTTTCAATAGCAAAGCCAAGTTACTCAGCAATATCATGGTTTTACCAAGGGCAAAGAGTTTGATTTCTTATCTCAGAATGTACGTTGTTTGATCATTGATAAATTTCTAAGCCAATATTCTCTTTTCTATATTTTTCGGAAATCACATGCAAATGCTAAATAATGTCTGATTTGAGATTTGGAAGCTAAATTTCCTTTTAGTAATTTTTTTTTAATACTGATAGTAGAACTTTCTAATAATACTTATGATAATATGAATTAATCTAATATACGGGATGTCATTAATTTCATACAAAAAGATAAAAGAAAATAACTAGTGCTTTTAATTGTTAAATGACTTTTGTGTGAATGACCATATGAAATTACTTTGTTGAGGTCTTGAAGGGATGAATGGAGGACTTCAGGGGAAGCTATGAGATGATCGATAATGAAGCCTGTCACCAAGTCAACAAACGGTCAGAGGTGCATTCTGCGGCTCATATCAGCTGGCGTTACCACCTTTTTTTTTTTTCTTCTCAACCTAAATCAATTTTATTAAAATTTCAAAAGGAATAAAGTTAGCAAGTAGGCTAGCATTAATAAAGAGCTAAAGCATAGTTCTGTTAAAAGAACACATAAATTCTAAAGATCATAAGAAACTTACAAAATCACCTCAAATCCAAAATCAATACTCAAAAGCTATATGATTGGACAATTCAAGTGAAAAAAATCCACCGGAAAATCAATAAAATGAGAAGCTTCTAATAAAAAGGACCCTTCCTTCTATGCCACCAAAGCTTCAAGCATTTTAAAATATGAAAAGACCACAATTAAAAATCACCACTATCTTATTAAATACCATCCCAAAGTTCCGAACTCACTTCTTGAGATGGCATTCCAACAAAACCACCTTCCCAAACTGAAACAACCATTAAGTATAACCCAAACCACCAAAGTTGCAATGAATCAAATTTAATAACACCAAATCAAGTCACCCAAACCGCAAAGTGGCTAGCCTTCTTACTGGTCCCGAGATGAAGAGCATTAGTCGATCCCCGTACAATCATACCATTTTTCTATCATACAAAACCAAAGTTTTTCATCCAACCCAGACCATGAATAAATTATTTTCCACTCAATAAGCTGTCTCCAAAAATAAGCGAACCCAATCAACTCCCAAGTCTCAAAGTTACATCAGCCACTGCAAAGAGACATCACCATTTAAACCAAAACAATTTTCTGTAAAACCTTCTCAAAAATTCAAAAAATTCACTCCCTAGCTATTAAACGTTCATATCATATGAAGCCAAAATAACAAAAATCCATCACCCCTCAATTTATACATCCCCATTATCGATTAGACTCACCATTATAGTCTAAGCATATAAAATACGACAATGGTCTCTTACTCAGAAACTAATCAGAATTGATCTTGCCTCGGCACTAACTTAGCTTCATGGAGAAAATTAACCACCTTAAATTTCTCATTTTTACAAAACACGACACCTCCCGAACTTTCCAAGGCAAGATCCTCAAAGCTTTTAACCTCAATTTCGAATTCCGCCAGATTAAAAGGAAACTTAGAAGAACAAAGACACCACCCAGCTTTTAAAACAAATCATAGGCAGTTAAAAAAAAAAATCCAAACAAAACGGTCCCCAAAACAAAATAATCTTAAAACATACTAAAGCTCCGAGGCCCAAAAAGATCAAAGCTATTGCGCTTCCATACTTTCCATTGACTTCAATTTTTCAAGAACCAATCACTCATAAGATGAAGGAGATAAACCAAGTTTCTTACCAATTCTCCAAAGTTCATTTGCCTCCTCAAATATCTGCTCATCGCAATGTAGGAAGTCCACAGTCGTTAGAGAGTCGTTCACTGTAGGGCCATCTCGATTTTGAAGCTTTCTTCCTCACTGCCTGCTTTTGGCTCCTCTTGATCTGTTTTCTCCCCTGCCTTGTAGCCTTTCCCAGAAGCTCTTCCTCAATTGCATTATAGAAAATAGAACCTCCGCTTAACCGATTTCTTTTTAGGCATAGACAGTTGGTTCATCTCCTCAGTTATCTCCTCTGTCTCAGACACATGAGAAAAAGTTGACCCAGAGTCACCATTTCTACTGAGATAAATGCAAGCCACAGTCATATTTACACCCGCTTTTCAACACTCAAGCTTCTAAAAGGCCGCGTCTCTTTATATTTTAAACTGGAAACCTGCTACCCATTATTTCCGTTATCTTCAGTTTTTTCCTTGGTAAATTTCGGTTATCTTACTTGACGTTTTCGGCTTTTCCTTTGGTAAAAGTCTAAAATTGACTTTTACCTTCTTGCAACTTGGGTTGGGAGTCGCTTTTCTCATATGAAATTTTAATAAAATTTAACATACAGCCATACTGATAGCCCATAAAACTTAAATACACTCTTGTTATTATTTTTTTTATAATTAAAATTTTCAAAATTTAAATACTGAAATTGAATCCAGCATTCTGCTAACAAGGAAAACAACAAAAACTATCAAATATCTTTTCTTCGTGAAGTAATCTTTTAAAATTGTACCTTCCATCTTGACTATTTACAATATATATATATATATTTTGGATACTTTCATGAATTTAATCTACTTGATAATTTCTTTTATCTCTTATTAAACAAATCAATTTTATCTCAAATTTTAAAAATATTTAGCCATTCCCTTTAAACTATGGGTTCATCACTAATCTTCCTTTAACTCTCCAATATTTTTCACAAATGGATTAGCAAATTTAGTTCAATGAGACAACGAAAATTGTCACCACAAATGACAGGGAATAAGCAGATGATCTTTCAAGTTCCAAGACCAACCCTCTACCATTGACTCCAAGAGATTTGGGCCAATCTGCTAACCACAAGAGGTTTGTTTTGTAAGTTTGTACTGTTTTGTAACCATTGACTCCAGTACAATGCACTTTATTCATCCAAAAAGCAAACCAAGTCTGCTACAAAGTTGTTAAACTGAAACAGTACAAACTTACAAAACAAGTAATAAGTCCCCAAGGAAAAAAGAAATTATAGTTCCTACAGGATATGACTAGCTGAGAGGAGTTACAAATCCTTAGCTGAACTGCCTCTTTGATACGAGCAACAACAGAATCAACAGTGCAGGAGGATCGGCCCCTAGAAGGATCATATCTTCAATCTCCTGCATAATTAAGAACAAAAAGCATCATGTTTACTTGTAATTTAAAAAAGATAGGTTACAGTTTGAGTGATTCTGGGGTTAAAGGTTTTGTGAGAAATGGGAGAGTCGGTTTACTATACTCCAACTTTTGAACTTCTCTCTAAAGTAGTTTTTTATATTTTATAGCCAAGTCAGAGAAAGAAGTAAAAAAATTAAAAAAACAACAATCTGCCACTAAACGGTTTTCGGTCTCAAATTTTAGGTGGGACTTGATGTGGCTTTTTAAGAGCCGAGTGTTTAAAAGCGGGTGTAAGTTTGACTGTCGATAGCAGTTCCGTTTCTACGGATATCATTACTGGACAGGGCCGCTTCTTGCATTCCATGTTTCCGTGATCACTCTTGCTACACTTCGGATATTTATTTTGTAAAATTTTAAATTTCGAAAAAAAAGTGATTCTCAAAAGAGTGTGATCTTTGAATTTTTTTTTATTTTTAAGATATTTTATGTTTAGATTCATTCATTTGATTGAAAAAAATTTATATTTATTAATTGATAAATAATTATCATAACTTTTTTAATATATATGATGATAATTTTTTATTAATTTTTATTAATAATAAATACTCAAATGATAAATAATATTTTTAACAGTTAAAGAAATTAAATATTTTATTTTATTACTATTTTTATTTATAAAATATCATCAATAAAAAAAATATGAGGGATTATTTAAAATATTTTTTATTGGTAAATGTCTTAAACAATTTATATTATTTTTTTAAAAATGATAATTTAAGATATTTTTAGTCCAAAAGTTTTTTAAATAAATGTCATTTAAAAAATATGAAGGAATTATTTAAAGCGAAAAATGCCTTAATTAATCTCTAATTTTTTTTAAAATAGACCAAAAATACCTTAAATAATATCTTTCACTTTTTTGGACCATATTATTTAAGGTTTTTTTTATTAAAAATACATTAAATAATCTATTTCATTACTTATAAGATTTACGAGACAAAATATAAAAAAATTGGAGTAGCTTAGTCAGTTAAAATATATAGTTATTAACCATAAAATTATTGGTTCGATCTTTCCTTTTAGCACTTTAATTTTTTTTTGAGAAAATTATTTAGAGCGTTTTTTAGCTTTAATTTTTTAAACCATACTATTTAAGGCATTTTTGACTAAAAATACTTTAAATAATCATTTCATTACTTATAACATTTAAGAGATAAAATATAAAAAATTTTGAATAGCTTAGTTGATTAAAACATATAGCTATTAATCATAAGGTCGTAAGTTTGATCATTTTCTTTAGTGTTTATTTTTAGGGATTACTTATTTTTTAGGAATTATTTAAAGCTTTTTTTTTGCTAGAAAATACCTTAAATAATGCTAAACAATTTTTTAGGGGATTATTTAAGGTGTTTTTTGCCAGAAAAAGCCTTAAATAATCCAAAAAAAATTATTTAAGGAGTTTTCTAACTAAAAATGCCTTAAATAATCCTTTAAAAAAATTGATTAGCATTATTTAAGGTACTTTGTTTACCAAAAAAGCCTTAAATAATTTCAAAAAAATTAAACAGGATTATTTTAGGTATTTTTTTATGTCAAATGTCATTAATTGCAATATAAAAAAAATTTTAGCAGCATAAATCTATAACTGATTTGCAATCACTTCTAGACATACTTTTCAAAATAGTAACGACTAATTTATAATTTTTTATTTAGGTCAAATTTGAAAATAATTTAATTTTTTCCTTTAGAATCCTAGAATACCATAAGGAGAGGTAAGTTTTTTATTCTGAAACTTTAGGTACTATTCGAAATCTGTCACTTTCCCTCGGAATCAAATTATCTTAAACTAAATGTTAGAATCAAATATCCAATAGTAGGATTTTCAAGGAAAAATGCATGGATTTTTCTAAACCAAATGCCCTCTTAGACCAACGTACAAATTTAGCCCACCCATAATCCTACTTTGAAAATTATTTCCCTCTAAAAGTATGTACTATGCAGTATGTTACAACTTACAAGCTATGTAGTGTGTTTGTTCTTTAGTAACCCTTAGAATAGCTCTTGTCTATACAAGTGGCATTTATTTCTTGAAGCCAAGCAAATAGTTCTTTAACTATGGGTTTTATATGAGTTTGATATTGTCTTTGACCTTCAGAGTGAGAGGACAAGGCATATAACAAAATCTTTATTGAAGGAAGTTAGAGCATTGGATAAATGGATAACAAAAAATTATCCTACAACTTGTATTAAAAAACTATAGAACTATTCAAATTAAATGGTAAATATTAAAATAATTTAACTGAAGCTCACAACCATAAAGCCATTATTTTTTCATCAAAAACTCTTTAATTTGTTACTTGTTAGCATGAGATTGCCGTCATAAAATTAAACATAGCTAGTCAATTTTGTTTAAATGAAAAAATTGAAAGGGAAATTCAGTAATTTTAGAAAATGAAGATGTACGAGGAACATAATAACGAGACATAATCCAAATGGGAATCGAATAAGTTTAAGCTCTCAATGTGTTAGGGGTATTTAGTGATAAAAAAAGTATTGTAGTCTTTTCCTCTTATTAAAGGTTAGTAACAAACAATTAAAGGTACTTTGGACATTTGGGCTGACCTTTCATATTTAGTACCATATTAGCTCGACCATGTCCTATTGTCCTTTATAGGTCTTTTGCCTCTTACCTATAAGTATAGACATCTAGGTATTATCATTCCATTCCATCTTATTCTCAAATGCTTACTTTCTCCTTCTTTCAACTTCATTTTATATCAATTTCTAACTTGTGCATCAAAATACAAAAGCAAGGAAAACTCTCTATCTTTGCTTCAAACTACTATTTTCCTTTTCTTATCTTTCCAAGAATACCCTCAAGTCCAAGCTTGGCACAAACATTTGATGGCTAGATGGGGGTTTTTTGTCCACCAGTTGAGCTTAAAATCATGTCACCTAGGAAGAAAGCCATTAATGAATGAGAGACAGTTATCCTGGTCAGAATGGAAACACATAATAACTAACACACGGACCGACCTACTCCACAACATGTTGGTCCAACATGGAACAATTTCAAACCTTAGCCAAATAGATACAAGCTTTGAAATAAATGCTACACACCATAACCCTACCCCAAACTTCAAAAGTGCCCGATTTGATCACCCTTGACCGACAGGCCATAAAAAAACAACCAAGCTATGAGGAAGTAGAAGCTTTCTCGACCTCTATAGAAGAATAACATTTTATTCTGGCTGCCTATCATTACCCCAACCATAATTCAACACATGCCACAAAACTGACTTGAAACCCTAACTGAGTAGAGACCTATGGCCTAGATGTAGGCCATGAAAAAAAGAACTAAAAGGGAAGGTAGTCACTTTTAAAGATGAACTTAAGTTCCTCGAGACCTCGCCTTTCACTAAAAAGTTGATAAACCCATGCTTTTAAAAAGATTTAAGATACTGACCTTGGAGACTTATGATGGTACATCTGATCTTTTTTATTATTTAAAATTTTATAAAACTACTATGATGATGAAGGGTGCAGACGAAGTGCTCATATGTAAAGGGCTAGCCACCACCCTTAAAGAGGCACTTGATTCTGGTATAGTAGTCTTAAGCTAAGGTCAATTATAACATTCAAAGAGCTTAGCCATTCCTTTTTTTTCCATTTTATAAGCAGCTGAAGAACCAAGAAAATGACTTTAAGCCTGATATTAATTCATCATGGCAGGAAATAATCTTTGAAAAACTACGTTATGCATTTTAAAGTGAAAACTCTATAGCTGAAGGACTTAAAACAAATGGCTGGTGTAGTCACTCTAATAAGATGATTTAGTGATAAGGAATACCATCTTAAATTAACCTTATCCTTAAAGCCACCAAAGTCGCTGGCCAATGTCCTACTTATGGTCGAACAATATATAAATGCTAAAACTATAATGAAAAACAACTAAGGTGAGAAAAGCTTATACCCCTCTTCTTAACGATCAAAATGGAAAAACTTATCCTTTATTTTCAATCATTAAAAAAAAAGATTCATCTATGATCCTCCCCTAAGAGGGAGATAACATAAAGCTAAGTGCTCTAACAAAGAAGAAAACTACATTGAATACCTCTTAAGAGAGGGTTCTAATACAAATTAAGAGAAACCCAGAGCTCAATGGCTGAAGCCACTAAGATAAAACACAATAAGAGATCCGACTAAAAAATATGCCTTCCACAAAGACATAAACTATAACATCGAAGACTGTGTTAATTAAAAGAATAAAAATGAAGCTTTAATTAGAAGAGGCCAGCTAGAAAAGTTTATGGATCGACGAAGATAATGACAAAATAAGTCAGACTATAGAAGAGATGGCAATGAACCTACAAGGAATAAAAAAGATAGATTAGAGAAAAACAGAAGAAGAGAAATTTAGAAGGATGAACAGATATAGGATGAAGGTTGACTTGTTGAAAACTGACTTATTGTTAAGGTAATCAATGTAATCATTAGGGAAGCTCTACCTTAACCAAGAGAAAGTTTGATCAGGGCTTAGTCATGGCCATTGGTTCCTTGACAAATAAGGAGAATAATTGAAAGGACGAGTTGATCTCTTTCAACTCGAAATATTTAGAAAGGATCCAATATCCTCATGATTATGCCATAGCAATTACAATTGTAGTGTATAATTATTTGGTCAAAATGATCTTATTTTACAATAGAATTTCTACTTATGTCTTATATTAAACCACAACATAAAAAATAAAAATCAAGGAAGACCAGCTACAATCGATCACCACCATTTGATCGGATTTCAGAATAGTAGGTAACCATAAAATGACCATTAAACTATCGATCTCTCTAAGAACTAAGCCAAGAATAATCACTTCGGTTATAGAGTTTATGGTCATAAATGTCCCATCAGTGTACAACATGATATTAGGCCAACCTAGTCAGTCTATTGTATGGTTTATAGGCTTAACTCTCGTCTAAAAGTAAAGTTCGCAATACCTCAAGGGGTTGGAAAGATTAGTGTAGATACCCATTTTGTTCGATATCTATTAATCTAAATATTATTATTATTTTTTTATTTTTTTTTCTCTTTTATTTTTTTGATACTTTTTTTACTAGTCGCTAGTAGCTGCACTGCCAGTAGCTCTAGCAACTATCGATAGCTGCACTGTTAGTAGCTCTGGCAACAAACAATCGTCACTTTGACATCGCACTAATCCAATGAGGCAATAGTTAACAAAATCGCAGATTATTTGATATTTTCATTATCATTTGGCTTTATAAATAGAGCCACAAAAATCAGAGCAAGAAAGTGAATCCACACAAAAAAATCTTGCTAAAAGTAAAAAAAAAAAAGAAAAAAACCCAAATTCAAAAAGGAAAAAGAGATTCCGCTAGATTAAAAAAAAAAAAAACTTTCTATCAAACAAAAAGCCCAAGATCAAAAAAAAAACCAAAACCAAAGAACCCAAAAATAATAGCCCCTAGAAACGGGGACAACAATGTAAAAAAACATAAAAAATAAAATTTTTTTACCGAAACTTTAAAGCTCGATCTAGGCTTATTGGGATTTTTTTTCATAAAACGGAGGCAGGATTTGTGTTTAGGAAGAAGGAAAGAATCAACATGATTTTTTAAAAATTTTTTTAGTCATGAGCAATGGTGGTTGGCGATAGCCGACAACGACCTGCACGGTGCTGATCGATAGGATTATGGGTTTGGGGTTTTTTATGAGCTTGTTTCTTTTTAGATAGAGAAACTCTCTTTTAGAGAGAGAAAAGAGAGAAAACATGAAATTAAAAAAATTTAGGCATTTTAGTGTTGCCAAAATAATTTTTGCAAAACAACGTCGTTTATGACCTAAAAGATCTGCACATTGACACGGATCCAACCCAAGATTCACACACCTGACTCAACTTGCTACTGACTTTAACTGATTCACTTGAATCGGCACTAGATTATCGAATCACTGAACTAGTCTACCAAGCTACTAAACCGCCCTTTAACCAAGCTTTGACCAAGGGCATTTTAGGTATTTTTAAAATAAATTTTTTTATTTTTTTACGCAATTTTTTATATCTTTTTATTATTAAATTTATGATTTTTTTTGTTTTTTTTATTTTATTTTTGTATAAACATTTGATAGAAAAATAAAATAAATGGTAGAAAGTACAAGTTTTTTCTATTAAAATTAAAAAAATTACTCAAAAATAAATTTAAAAAAATTCAAAATCTTAATTTCTTTTAAATACTTTTAAAATAATAAAATGACATAATGAAAATTAAAATTTTAATGAACACGAATAAAGAAAATATAGAAAGAAAAAAATAATGAAAACATAAATAAAAAATAAAAAAATATTAATAAAATCACAAGTAACGATTTTAAAAACTTATTATTTTCAAAATTTTGCCGAAAGTGTTGGTAAAATTATTTGAAAATCTTTTCAATAAAAAATAATAAAATATAAATTGTAAAAATAAATAAAATTTTACAAGAATAAAAGTAATAAGAGACGACTTTATCAAAATTTCTTCGGTAAGAGATTTTCACAAAATAGTCCAAAAGTGTTGGAAATATTTTAAGAGTTCAACCAATAAATTTTACTTCAATAATATAGTAAACAATAAATAAACATTCTAAAGTAAATCAAAATTCTTATCGATAAAATTAAAAGGGAATTACAAGTGGTGATTTTCATCAAAATTTTTGAAATCATACTAAAAGTATTGGTATAAGAAAATTATGATTTACTTAAAATATATATTAAAATAGATCTGACAACGAAGTCACTTTAAGGAAATAAGTGATTTCTTTGAATACTCTTAAGGTGAGAAAATTTTAAGTTATACTGAAAGTGTCAAAAATAACTTAGAAAATTTTTTATAATAAAAATAAAAATGATACAGTAATAAATAAAAAAATATTCAAATAAGACCATCATAGGATCATATAAAATTAATTGGTACCATCTTCGAATAAACATTGTGGGGTTGCTATAACTTTTTCCACGCATAACTATACTCTCAAACCCAATCTCAAATTCGTAGACCAAAAATAGGATTGGTAACCAATTGCACCTCAACATAAAATATTGATGGTAACTCCTTAATTTTCACGTCTAGCGATCTAGTCCCCGGACAAAAATTGTTATGACAGCTTGGTGATTCTATTGGGGACGTAAAAAAGTCAAACAAAAAAATTATATAATTCTAAAGTCTTGGTTGGATAATCTATTTTTTTATTTATATTGATTTATCTGTTTGATTTTTTTTATTTGTTTATTTATTTGAAATGTGTTTAAAAATCTATTCCCTCACACACTTCATGTGCATATCGTAACATGAGCTCTAGACCCGAGCTCCATCATTTTTAGGAGGGGTAGAGTACCTCTACTCTTGTAAAATGTTAACATTTACAATGGCTAGCGAAATACTCCCACTCAAATTGAATCTTTTTCATTTGAAGCCTATTATGAGTGAGGATGATAGTGCTTTACTAGTTCAATATGAATGACAGTAAGAAATAATTTGGGAACCCTTTAGCCTATATCAAACCTTAAACCTTGCATATAGTGAACCTTAGGGGTCTAGGTTTAGGATAGAGCCATGTCTTTCCCTTATGTAGAAATAACCCAAATTTAGGTCACATACCTATTGTTTTAAATAAGTTGTACACTACTTTGTTTTGTCTATTTCATTATTCATATTGTATGCTAACTGTATTCTTGTTTGTTTCTCCTTTTTTGCATAAGTCATGTCAACATCAATAGGCTTGCATTTATTTGTTTGTTTGTTTGTTCATTCATCTATTTTTATTCATTTCATGCATTTTATTCATTCATAGATCATTATCATTCATTCATCATGTCATTGCATAATATAGAAATCTTTTGCTTAATTTGGATTAGTAATTCAGAAGACATGGGAAATCAATTGAAAGTATTAACAAGGGCCTCAAAACTCAACCAAGAAGAATTTGGTCATGACATATGAGAAATAAAAATGTGACTTACTAAGTTGATGGAAAAGCTTGAAACAACCCATTCTCAAAAAGCCTCATCATACCCAATTTGTTTATGTATCAAGCTAACACTGGGTCAAAACCAAAAACTTCTCACAATATTGATGCTACCAATATATCTGATGGCTCAAAAAGAGACCAAGTAAAAAAAAAGGTAAAAGAGAAAAGGTTTTCTAACTTCGTTCAGACTCTACAAATTGGTTCATACCCAAATCTACATCTCTATCCAATTATCCTTTAACAATAATTTTTGGTAGCCCAAACAAAACCTGCTTCCATACTATTTCCCAATTACGAGCAGTGCGTCCCAAAACCCTGGTGCTTATTAGTCTATACAACAACCAAGTTTTTTGACAAACCATCTAACAAATACACCTAATTCTATGTCATGGCCCACAACGATGAGACAAACAACTACTCAACTAAAAAATCGTTGAGTGAAAAACAAGAGAAAGCCAACATTGATCCAATACCCATGACTTACATTAAGCTATTCCCACAACTCTTTAAAAACCATCTAATCACACCATTTTTTTTAGAGCCACTAAAACCTCATTATCCTAAGTGGTATGATGCTGATGTTCAGTGTGATTATCATTATGAAAATATGGGCTATTCAATAGAAAACTACATCGCTTTCAAACATAAAGTGCAGGGTTTAATCAAAACTGATTGGTTAAGTTTCAAAAATGAAAGAGAGCTCAAGATTGTTGAAAGTTCATTGCTTAATTATATCAATTGAAGAACCTATCAATGGTAGTACCATGATCTTGAAGTTGAAATATAAGACCAAGCAGTAGATTTTATGATTGTTTAGGAATGTTATTTGGACTTTCTTATTTTTAGAATGATTTTCAAATTTTAAAAAAAATCATTTTATTTGATAACATTGAACGTATACATCTATCCATTCACATAAATCTTATTTGTTTGCACAAATTTGTAGCTACCCATCATCTTAATTTTTAATTGTGGTAATAATAGTTCAAGGGCTTGATCATTAAAAATTTTAAAAAAATATGGTTGCCACTTATCTAATACCTATAGAGAAATAACAAAATGTCGAATTGGGAAATTTGATAAAGCTCAAGAGGAAATGAGAAGATATCTGGCCCAGATAATAGGAATGTTGGAAATTTTGAATAAAAAGGTGAAGGAAGCCTACGTTCGAAGAATCAAAGATTTTTCAAATCCTGCTGGGTTTGGTTCACATCAAATCCAAGTATCTTAAGGAACACAATCACAACAAGACTTAACTTTTAGGGCATATTCTCATCATGGAATACCTTTAGTAACCACACAAGGACAGTCTCAAAGATATACTATTCTTGAAGATAAATCTAATCCAATTCAAGTTTTTAACAATCCTAAGAAGCTAAAAAAATTTAAAAGAAAGTTCATTTGAAGTATCAAAATATTTAAGTGCCCAAAAGAAAATGGATCTCATAAAAGAGAAGCTTCAAGTTATTAAGGGAATAGATTTTTATGGATCTATGGATCCATCTGAGTTTTGTTTGGTATCAAATGTGATTGTTCTTCCCAAATTCAAAGTCTTAAAATTCGAGAAGTATAATGGGACTAAATGCCCAATATCCCATATCACTATGTATTGCGAGAAAATGGTTGCTCATGTTCATGATGATAAGCTCTTGATCCATGTATTCCAAGACAGTTTTACCTCTTTCGAGGTGCTTGGCGTGGATCGAACGATTTAGGGCTAGCTCTGATACCACTTGTCACGAGTCGAGACTCAAGCTCTAAACCCGTACGATTTCGGGACCTGGGCATTCACCCTTTCAACATCTCAGATTAGCCTGACCGCCACGGTCACACCCTTGTGAGGTATTATCCACTCTGGTCCCTCTGGCCTCACGGTTTTATCTTACAAAAAGTGCCTCATAAGGCATAGGTAGTGTGAACCCTTTTATACTCTAGTGACCCTCATATTATGTTCGATGTGAGATTCAAGACCTTTCCTTAGGTCCATGACATTCTCCCCCACCCAACCTCATGACGCCCTCGTCACGGAGGCTGGCCACCCTACTTATGGGGTTTGCTGTTAGATGGTATGCTCAACTAGACAAAACTCACATCATTTCATGGAATGAATTGTTTGGGGCATTTATAACCTAATATAAGCATATGGTATATTTGGCCTTACATTATTTGTCATTGCAAAATATAGAGAAGAAAGCTACTGAGAGCTTTAAAAAATATGCTCAAAATGGAAAAATGCAGTCATCCAAGTTTAGCCATCGTTCACAGAGAAAAAAAATCTCTATTTTGTTTGTTAACACTCTTTGAATACCTTATTATGACAAGATGATTGGGAATGTCACAAAAAATTTTATGGACATGGTAATGTTTGGAGAAGTCATTAAAAATGTGATCAAAAGTGGAAAACTCGATGGCAAAGATATGGAAAAAGATAGGGCATCCAAGAAAGAAGAAAATGTATAAACTACAACTCATGAGGAGCAATGAGTTAGTGGTTTTGCCCTATATTATCCTCACCTAGTTTACCACCCTTACTACCCTACCATAAATAATATCTTACCAAATTTTTACCCAAACCAATTAGGGGTTTAACCATTTTCACCTCTAAACACCTGCACCTATACCCCAACTAGTCAATCAATCAAATCTCTTCAGGAATAACAAAAAAAGACATCAAAATAACACAAGAAAGAATCATGTCAACCTTATTCCCATATCTTACATAGAATTGTTACCCCAACTTATCCAGAAATAAATTTTGGAGCTAATGCATCTAGAACCCTTTCAACCCTATTACCTAAAATGGTATGATCCTAATGCAAATTGTGATTACCATAATGAAAACTAGGGCCACTCAACAGAGAATTATCCTGCACTAAAATACAATGTTAGATATCTCATTAAAGCTAAAAAATAGCATTTGAAACTAAAAGGGATCCTTGTGTCGCTGAAAGCTCTCTACCTTGATATATTGAAAAAGAGGTGAACCAAGGGTGTTAAAGCATTGATGAATAATTTTGATACAATGGATAGATAAGGAATTAGAAATGGTTCTATGGCTTTTATGGGAAAATGATGGACACTTCGTTCAGTGTTGCAAATAGGTGGATTGAATCAAAATAAAAAGTGTAACCCTTTTGTTTCCTTTTTCACTTCTGTATTAGACATGCATACGAACTTCATGACTTGTATGAAAGTTTGAATTTGAATGCTAATTGAGAGAATTTTTTTCCCTTTTGTCTTAAGTTTTTTTAAAAAAAAATAAAAGTTTTTTTTTTTCTTTCCATAATAAAAAGTCTTAAAAAATTGGTGGTCGTTATTATGAATCTATCCGAATAAAATTTTTTCGTGTCTTTTTCATGTCCCAAAATCACTTGAAAAACCTAAATGCTCCAAAGGATACAAGTTTGAATTTTGTGATGCCTCTCATCAAGGTAACAAACACTGAAATGATAAAAAAAAAACCTTATGAGTTCCTTGAAACTTGGACAAATGTGATGCTTTTTTTAATCTAAATGTTGGTGATTTGATAGGTGTCAAGGCTATGCTTCAAACAAAAAATCATTTAGATAGCCATGAATACACAAATGCACCATTTTTTCATCTAAGGGAATATTGACAAAAAAGCATGATTTTCAATTGTCCCAAAACTACCTAGTTTATGTCACTATCTAATTTTGTGATGGTGTGTGCAATCGGGACCTAAATAAAACTTTTCACAATGATTTCCATTGTTATATAAACCTTGTTGACTTATCAAGATAAGATAAATATTGGTTGTCATATGAGTTGTGAAAATAAAAAAAAAAAGAAAAAAAACATAAAAAAATGTCGATGGTTACATTATGCACTTTAGATATTCAAATGACCCAAAAAAAGTGATAAAAAATGGGTGGTGATTGTAGACACCCAATTGGGTCCAGGCCCAAATGGGTAAGCCCAATTTAATTTTTATCTTGTATTATTTTTATTTTTTTTTCTTTGGTATTTTATGTATTTTGTTATTTATTATTATTGTTATGTATTAATATATGTATATCTTTATTTATTTATTTAGTTATTTTTTCTGTTAATATTTATATGTATTTTAGTTATATAGTTATATTTATTATTATTATATTATTATTATTAGTATTTTTTTTCCTTGTAATATTTTTTGGATTTATCTTATTTTATTTTTTTATTATCTGTTAATTTGATTTTTATTCATTTATCTAATTTTTTTTTATTATTTGATTATTATTATTATTTTTTGTTTTCTTTTTTTGATGGCTGTGATTGAAAGTTGAAGAATCCCATTATGAATGGGAATTCAATCAGAAGAGTCCAGATTTGATTCAAAAATTAAATTTCCGTTCAATGAGGAATTGGGAGTGATCAGGAACTCCTGATCAATCCCTATAAAAGGGACCTCCTAGAACAAATGCTGGACACAGAAAAAAATAGTGAGCAAAGCTACTGATTTGAGAGAAAAGGAGGCGTATAGGAAGCTAAGAAAAAGTTTAAGAGTGTTCTGGGAGCTAGCAGAAATTTTTTGAAGATTTTTGGTGATTTTTTCCGTGAAATTTTTGGAAAATTCCAAATTTCGGTTGAATTTTCTGACGAAGTTTGAATTTTTCGGTGAAAATTCCGGCCAACCTTGAAGTTTCCGGTGACCTGCCCAATTTTCGACGAAGAATTCCAGAAACCGGTGATCTTTCGGCCAACTTTCGATGAACTTCCGATGAAATTTTCAGATTTCGGTGACATTTTCCAAAATTCGGTGAACATTCCACTGGAGTTCTTCAGCCTTTTAGAGAGAAGGGAGAGGAATAAGAAAGAAGAGAGAGAGGAGAGGAGCACTCTATCGAAAAACAGAGGGAACTGCCTTTTATACCCTCCCAAAACGACGTCGTTTTTGCCTTAAGTGACCCAGAAGATCCGCGTATTTTACCGAAATTCGACCTGACCCGAGCGCCGACCCATTTTCTGACCCGCACGTGTCTGCCCCCTCCGAGCCGAGCCGAGCTGAGCCGAGCTTTCGAGCCGCTTCCCTAAGCCGTTTTTTTTTCCTTGAGCCGAGCCGATAGCCGAGCCGCTTCAGGTTTTTTTTTTTTTTGAAATTTTTTGTTTATTTGTTTTATTTATTTATTTATTAGATTAAATTTATTTAATATTTTTTATCTTTATTTTATTTTTATTTTATTTTTACTTTTCTTTATTTTTTATCGTTATTTATTTTCACTTTTATTTTGTTTTATTTTCTTTGAATAAAATTTCAAAAAATATTTTTGAGGAAAAGTTGAAAGTATCAATTTTCCTTAAAAATCAAAGTTTTCAAAAAAATATTTTTGAGGAAAAGTTGAAAGTATCAATTTTTTTTGAAAATCAAAGTTTTTCAAAAAAATATTTTTGGAGAAAAGTTGAAAGTATCAATTTTCCTTAAAAATAAATTTTCAAAAAAATATTTTTGGGGAAAAGTTGAAAATATAAATTTTTCTTAAAAAATAAATTTTCAAAAAATATTTTTGGGGAAAAGTTGAAAGTATCAATTTTTCCTACATAAGAACAATAATTTTTTCCTTCCTTTCTATTTTGATTTTGATTTTGATTTTTCTTCAAATAATCCGACGATGGAGCCTCTGCAAGTGAAACAGTAGTTTTTCTTGCATACTCTTGAGGTGAGGGGATTTTTTCAATTTTTTGCTAAAATTATTAGAGTCAATTGAGAATAATTTTCAATAATTAATTACTTGATAAAATTTTAAGGCTTATTGGATAACACAAAATTATGCTGGTACCATCTTTTGATGGGCGTTGTGAGGGTGCTATAACCTTCCTCACACGTAACTGAACTTTCGAACCCTGTTCTGGTTAGTAGACCTGAACCTATTCTTTTAGGGACCCTTAAACTTAGGTGTTCCCTAAAAGGACAGATTCCTTAAGTGACCAATCGCACCTAGATAAAAAAGATTGGTGGCGACTCCCAAAAGTCAATGTCTAGTGATAGATCCCCGGATCAAGACGTTATGACAGCTTGGTGACTCCACTGGAGACCTTGAGAGTCAGGCCAGCAAATAATTTGTGTTATCCAAAAGCCTAATAAAATTGAACCTTTTTGTATATATGTGTTATTATTCATTCATGTTTATTTACCTTGTTAATTATGTCATTCATATGCATGTGCATAACATGAGCTCTATACTCGAGCTCCGACCCTCTAGGAGGGAGTAAAGTATCTATTGATTTCGTGAGGTCTAATGCCTCCGCAGTGGCTAGCGAAATACTCCCACTCAAATTGAACCTTTTTCGCTTGTAGCCTGTAATGGGTGAGGATTAGGGTGCCTTACTAGTCTGTGATAGACAAGGATGTAAGGAACAATTTGAGGACCTTTAGACTTTGACCTAAAAACCACATATAGTGAACCTTAAAAGTGCCTAAACCTAGGATAGAGCCCTTTCTACCCAATGATAGATATACCCTAAAATTAAGACACGAAAAGGGTGTTTATCTAATCATTTTGGTTGTTTAACTTTGTGTATCATTTTCATTATCATATGTAACATTATGCATCAGCATCACTTTCATTTCATCCATGGAACTAACTATGTTGTTTGTCTAATTGTATACATCTGTATTATTTTTATGATCATGTTTTAACACAATCATTTACATCCATTTCATACTAGATTTCATTCAGGAAAATGTACATTTCATTAGTGCATCAAAGCATCAGACATAAAGCATAGCATAACATTTCTAATCATAAGATATGGTGCTAAAGGTTCAAGGATAGCTCCATCTAGTGAGAACCCTGCCCATCGATACAACACAAGATCCAAAGCAAGACAAATGGAGCAGAAAAATTCTCATAGATTTGAAAAAATAGAAAAAGCACAGGAAAAGATTGAAAGTGAGCTGAGCAAAATTTTGGAGGCTCTTAATAACATGAATAAAGGAAAAAGAGTTGAAGAAGATATAAGCCAACAGGTTCCTCCGTTGCAGGAAGTGGCTGACCCTTTATATCCTCCAGGTTTTGGCCCACTTCAATTCAGTCTACTCAAAAGGTCCCGCCACAACACTTCGCATATCCAACATATCCTAGAATGCCATCAACTTTTAACCCAGGGCAGTATAACAGCTATGTAAATCCTATCTTCAATGAAAAAGCCGCAGAACCAATTCCTAATCTAGATGATTTAAAAGAGAAGGAGAAAAAAAAGATAAGAGTGGAAGTTCAGGAAAGCTCCAAGATTAGTATGCTAGAGAAAAGGCTACGGGCTGTGGAAGGATTTAGCTTTTATGGGTCAGTTGATGCTGCTGGGCTCTGCCTAGTTCCTGATGTGGTTATCCTCATAAGTTTAAAGTACAAAATTTGAAAAATATGACGGTACAAAGTGCCTCAAAACTCACATCACAATGTATTGCCGAAAAATGGTAGCTCATGCTCATGATGAAAGCTCTTGATGCATGTCTTTCAGGATAGCCTTACAGGTTCAGCTGCCAGGTGGTATGTTTAGTTGGATAGGACTCACATTCAGTCTTGGAGCGATATGGCTTATGACTTCATCAGTCATTATCGACACATTATCGATTTAGCTCCTGATCGTTTATCTTTATAGAATCTAGAGAGAAAGGTAAATGAGTCTTTTAAAGAATACGTCCAGAGATGGAGAGATATAGCTTCACAGGTACAACCTTCACTGACGGAGAAAGAGACCACAGTGCTGTTTGTTAGCACTTTAAAACCTCCCTATTATGAAAAGATGATAGAGAATGCAACAAAAAATTTTGTTGACATGGTAATCTCTGGAGAAATTATTGAAAGTGCCATAAAAAATGGCAAGTTGAAAGGAAGAGAAACCAAGAAGGCATCAGAAAAAAAAGAAGCTCAAGCTCAAGCTGTGAGCTTTGATAGACAACAATTCAGGGGTTATCAACCCTATCCACCCCAAGGTTACTCTCAATACTATCCTGCTGTGAATAATGCCTCATCCTACCCATACCCGCTAGCTCCACAACCACCTTATTCATTCACATATCGATCAATTTTTAGCCCTCAAGATCTTACATATAGCCTTAACATTCAAGCTCCTGCAAGAACCCAAATCCGTCCTACTAGCCCAGCAAGTGGTTCACGAGAACAACGGACTACTCGAGAAAAACATGTATTCGATCCAATCCCTATGACTTATACAGAGTTATATCGAGAACTCTATAATAGCCATTTGATTACCTCCAGCCATGTGAAGCCACTTAAACCACCCTATCCAAAGTGGTATGATCCTACAACCCACTGCGACTACCACTATGGAATTACTGACCATTCTACTGAAAATTACACTGCTTTACGATTGATCAATGATGGAATGGTAAGTTTTGATCAAGGAAAAGCAACAACATCTAATGTTAGCACTCTGAGTGAAAGTCAAAAACAGAAAGGGTCCGGAGAGTCACAATGAATTGAAGGGCAAGATGTCAATAGAGATTCTTCACCTGATCGCATAGGGCGACAATTTTAAAAAATAGAGATAAGGCTGGTTGAAAGTTTCTTCTGTCATTTTAGGATTTTTTTTCAAATAATATTAGATTTCTTTTTGCAATGTGACTTCATTTGTTATCATTTTAATAAAGGCAAGTTAATGCATTTCATTACATTTTTCTCTTTCACTTAACCATTACTCCATGCTCTGTTACCTTTCATAACTTTATGCCCCCATTCTTAAATTTCAGATGATGAATATTTAGACAATGATAACAATAATTTTGGGATTTAATTTTGAGAACTTATCCATATTAATATGAGAAGATGATTTGAGTAAAAATAAGCTGTTACCGGAGGTGAAATAGATATGTCTTGAAGATGCATAATCTTTTATATAGATTCATGAGCTTTGTTCAATAGATGATGTTCAAGAAAGGTATTCATAATTGAGATGAAAAATGGCCATCTTTCTTTTACCATTCGAAAAACCATTTATTGCTATCCCTTTGAACCTATTATGATTTTTTTTTCGAAAGAACCCCAACCAAGGATCACCCTCTACACTAGGGGGCAATTTTTGAAAAAAATTTTACAAAAGGTCTCAAAAATGAAAAAATGAAAAAGAAAAGAAAAAGAAAAAAATAAATGTCACACATGACTTGGGGCAAAGTAATGAGAATCCTTTGTGTGAGGAAAGAAAAAATGATGTGGGGGCAAAATGCCAAGCTGTATCAAATGATCTTTTGGTTTTGAACCTTTTTAATACATGTTTTGAGCCTATTATATCCATTTTTTTATGACCCTTCACCTTGGCCTACATTACAACCTTGAAAAGTTTATTTGGATCAAGTGTGAATACTCAACTTGAATGATCACATATTGAGCAAAGGTATGCTTATGATGAAGCAATGGAATCATACTACATTGCTTTAAAGTTTGATGTATGAAAGATATCAACAATAGATGAAAAATGAGAAAAAAGAAAAAAGATGATGAAAAAAAAAAGAAAGAATGAGAAAATGGAAAAAAAAGATCCAAATTGAAAACCTGAAAGGGTGATTTTGATAGAGAAAGGTCCAGGTCAAATGGCTCACATGAATGGAAGATCAAAGACATTTGAAGATCCCTCAAAGACTGGGGTAAAGTTTGCCAAGTTCAAGATGACTTCAACTGTAAATGGAATGAGTTTTTGAAAAAGAATCCTAGATTAATGTTAAGAATTGTTTGAATATTCATCATTTGGACATACCATCCATCCCAATGACATGTATCCAATTCATTTCTTTTCTCATTTGTTTTGTATCAAAATAGATCTTCATTGATTATCTTTACCATAATTCACCATGTGTTCTCTTATTGTTTCACCCCTAGAATGAATTCAGAAAATGCTTGATTGCATTATATTTGTCAAGATTTGAAATGATAATGAATGAATGAATATGTACTTAAAAGAGTCTTGCATTCATTTGAAAAGAAATCTA
This sequence comes from Durio zibethinus, assembly GCF_047325235.1. Taxonomy (NCBI): domain Eukaryota; kingdom Viridiplantae; phylum Streptophyta; class Magnoliopsida; order Malvales; family Malvaceae; genus Durio; species Durio zibethinus. The sequence continues at coordinate 7,507,181 of NC_143162.1, read as the reverse complement.
AGATGATAAAGAAATGGCAGAAACCCAAAAGAGATGATTTGGAAGGATATGTGATATGATCAAATGGAGGATATAATGGGGCAAATCTTGAAAAATGGTATAACCAAGTGATGAATACAAGGATGAATTGGTCGATATAACTTGCGCAAGTTATGATTGGATGATGAAAGCAATCAGTGGACAAAGTTTGTTTTGGAATGGTTAATGCTGAGACACTTATGAATAATGACTCAGTGATGGTAGGTGAAACTTGTTCTAAAATTTTTAGTGCTGAGAAGTCTATGAACAGTGGTTAAGTGATGATTGATTGATGAAACTTGTTTCAAAATATGGAGAAACTGAACAAGGAAGACATGCGAAATGGTGGAGTTTTGAGAGCCATATCACCATAATAATTTAGAATTTTGTTGCATAGACATTTGCATTACATGCATCATGGTGGCACCGTCGCTTGAATAGTACATGCACATGATTTGATGAATTAAACTTTGTTTGGACGTACATGGCACTATGAGAATATAGGTCGCCACATTTGCATCATTAAGAAAGCATTTGCATCTTTGGTCATAACATTCATTCATGCAAAATTTTAAGTCACTTGAAAAAAAAATTGTGAATGTTTTGATAAGAATTTTTGAGAACTCAAATGAGAATCTTTGAATTTCAAAATGAGAATTTTTGAGGAGTGAAACCCTAAAGTTCATCGAATATGAATCTTCGAACAAATGAAAAGTTTTGAACTTATGAATGTGGATCTCCAAAATACAAAACTTTAACTTTTTGGATATGAATTTCCAATGTTTTAAATGAGAGCCTTTGAACTTAGATGTGAAACTTTAAGTTTTATTGCATGTGAGCCTTTGAACTCAAATGAAAAGCTTTGAATTTTTGGATGTGAATTTCCAAAATTCAAATGAAAAGCTTTAGACTTTTGGATATGAATTCCAAGTTTGCCAAATAAGAACCTTTAAAAAGCCTTGAACTTTTGGATGTGAGCCTCCAAAATTCAAATAAGGATCTTCGATGCAAGTCTTACAAGTTGCAAATGCAAATCTTGAGATCTTGCAAATTTGAGAAGAAACTGATCAGGTAAGTTCCTAATCCTTGAAATAGGATGTCTTTTGGTATCAGAATTGATTTGTAAGACCTTTGGGCATAATCTCTTGAAATTCTTTCAAACACAACTTTCAACTCCTTTGGACATAATTGTCAAGGAGTAATTTACTTTTCAAAGTCGTGGTGCCTCTGTTTAGAAGAGCAATTTACTTTTCCAAAAGTCGTGGTGCCTCTATTTAGAGGTGCAATTTACTTTCTCAAAGTCGTGATGCCTCTGTTTAGAAGAGCAATTTAGTTTTCCAAAAGTCGTGGTGCCTCTATTTAGAGGTGCAATTTACTTTCTCAAAGTCGTGGTACCTCTGTTTAGAGGAGCAATTTACTTTCTCAAAGTCGTGGTGCCTCTGTTTAGAGGAGGAGCAATTTACTTTCTCAAAGTCGTGGTGCCTCTGTTTAGAGGAGCAATTTACTTTCCAAGTCGTGGTGCCTCTGTTTAGAGGAGCAATTTACTTTCCAAAATTGTGGTGCCTCTGTTTAGAGGAGCAATTTATTTTCCAAAGTCGTGGTGCCTCTGTTTAGAGGAGCAATTTATATTTCTCAAAGTCGTTGAGCCTCTGTTTAGAGGAGCTTTGGTCAAAAAAAAATAATAAAAAAACAAAAAATGACAATGTTTAGTTGAGTCTTGATTGGGTGTCTACGTCTTTGCGCAATTTCTGTTTCACAGAAAATGTGCAAAGAGGGGCAGCTGTAGACACCTAATTGGGTCCAGGCCCAGATCAATTGGGCCTGGCTCAAATGGGTAAGCCCAATTCAATTTTTATCTTGTATTATTTTTATTTTTTTTTCTTTGGTATTTTATGTATTTTATTATTTATTATTATTGTTATATATTAATATATGTATATATTTATTTATTTATTTATTCTGTTAATATTTATATGTATTTTATTTATATAGTTATATTTATTATTATATTGTTATTATTATTAGTATTTTTTTTTTACCTTGTAATATTTTTTGGATTTATCTTATTTTATTTTTTTATTATCTGTTAATTTGATTTTTATTCATTTATCTGATTTTTTTTTCGATTATCTGATTATTATTATTATTTTTTGTTTTCTTTTTTTTATGGCTATGATTGAAAGTTGAAGAATCCCATTGTGAATGTGAATTCAATCAAAAGAGTCCAGATTGGATTCAAAGATTGAATTCCCGTTTAAGGAGGAATTGGGAGTGATCAAGAACTCCTGATCAATCCCTATAAAAGGGATCTCCTGGAACAAATGCTAGACACAAAAAAAACAGTGAGCAAAGCTACTGATTTGAGAGAAAAGGAGGCGTATAGGAAGCTAAGAAAAGGTTTATGAGTGTTTTGGGAGCTAGCAGAAATTTTTTGAAGATTTTTGATGATTTTTTCCTTGAAATTTCTGGAAAATTCCAGATTTCGGTTGAATTTTCTACCGAAGTTTGAATTTTTCGACGAAAATTCCGGCCAACCTTGAAGTTTCCGGTGACCTGCCCAGTTTTCGACGAAGAATTCCAGAAACCAGTGATCTTTCGACTAACTTCCGATGAACTTCCGACGAAATTTCCAGATTCCGGAGACATTTTCCAAAATTTGACGAGCATTCCATCGGAGTACTTTAGCCTTTTAGAGAGAAGGGAGAGAAAAAAGGAAGAAGAGAGAGAGAGACGATGAGCACTCTGTCGAAAAACAGAGGGAACTGCCTTTTATACCCTCTCAAAACGACGTCGTTTTTACCTTAAGTGACCCAGAGGATCCATGCGTTTTACCGAAATTCGACCCGACCTGAGCGCCGACTCGCTTCCTGACCCGCGCGTGTCTGCCCCTCTCCGAGCCGAGCCGAGCTTCCAAGCCGCTTCCCCGAGCCATTTTTTCTTCCTTGAGCCGAGCCGAGCCGCTCCAGTTTTTTTTTTTTAGAATTTTTTGTTTATTTATTTTATTTATTTATTTATTAGATTATATTCATTTAATATTTTTTATCTTTATTTTATTTTTATTTTTGTTTTACTTTTCTTTATTTTTTATCGTTATTTATTTTCACTTTTATTTTGTTTTATTTTCTTTGAATAAAATTTCAAAAAATATTTTTGAGGAAAAGTTGAAAGTATCAATTTTCCTTAAAAATAAAATTTCAAAAAAAGAGGTTTTTGAGGAAAAGTTGAAAGTATCAATTTTACTTGAAAATCAAATTTTGTCAAAAAAATATTTTTAGGAAAAAGTTGAAAGTATCAATTTTTCTTAAAAAATAAATTTCTAAAAAATATTTTTGGGGAAAAGTCAAAAGTATCAATTTTCCCTACACAAGAACAATCATTCTTTCCTTCCTTTCTATTTTGATTTTGATTTTGATTTTTCTTCAAATAATCTGACGATGGAGCCTCTACAAGTGAAATAGTAGTTTTTCTTGCATACTCTTGAGGTGAGGGGATTTTTTCAATTTTCTGCTAAAATTATTAGAGTCAATTGAGAATAATTTTCAACAATTAATTACTTGGTAAAATTTTAAGGCTTATTGGATAATACAAAATTATGTTGGTACCATCTTTTGATGGGCGTTGTGAGGGTGCTATAACCTTCCTCACACGTAACCAAACTTTCGAACCCTGTTTTGGTTAGTAGACCTGAACCTATTCTTTTAGAGACCCTTAAACTTAGGTGTTCTCTAAAAGGACAGATTCTTTAGGTAGCCAATCGCACCTAGATAAAAAAAATTGGTGACGACTCCCAATAGTCAATGTCTAGCGATAGATACCCGGATCAAGACGTTATGACAGTGATAAAAACAAAATTCTAGTTTTTCAAGGAATCACTTTTCAGCATAAGTGACCAGGCTTGAGATGACAAATGACCATTTTTCTTCATCCTTTTACAAATAAGAAATTATCATTTGCTACCTCTTTAAACCTATTGAATTCTTTCTAAATGAACTTTGATCGAAGATTACCTTCTATATTGATATCGCAGTTTCTGCACATCATACAACTTGGGTTGAGACTAAGGCAGACTTATCCAAAAATAAGATAGACCTGTCCTTGGTCCAAATCTACACATAAATAAGGTGGGCTGGAATAGAAAAATTGCATTCACACTAGCTGAAAAAGAAGATCATGAATATGAATAGGATTATGGTCAGGTTCAGGAGTAAATGGGCATATTATGTTCACATGCAAATCTCATGATTTTAGGTATAATTCTAGTAATGCAATCTGAAAGTTTTCATGCTTGGAGAGATGTTCTTAGCCTATATATGTTTTTTATTATTCTTTGGTAAAAAGTAGAATAGAGTAAGCAATCTTTTAGATTGTTCTTCAAGTTCTGTATCTCTTAGGTGGATATCCTAGAATGGTAAACTTTTATAGTTCTGTATCTTTGATTAGAATTCTTAGGGTGTTATTTCTGTATCCCTTAGTTTCTAGTCTTTGTGGTGAACTTTTATCCCTTTTAATAAAATAATCATAATCTACCATTATTTAAAATCCTTGTGAGTTATCTTTTGTGAGTTTTTTTTTTTTTACAGTTAATATCTATATCTTCAACTTTAATTTTTGGCATCAAATTACTATCAGAGCTATGGCAGGTCATCGTTATCATGCACCAACAGAAGAGGTTGAAGCCAACACTAATGTTGTAGCAACTACAACATCAGTTGCATATACAGAAAGAAAGAGAAAAGATAAGGAAGTAATGAAAGAGAAACAAAGAAGTTGAAGGAGAAACCAATCTATTCCATAAAAACAATAGTGATTCTGATGATAGCACCATATCTCACTCATGGCAAGTTAGAGACTATCTACGAAAAAATCAACTTTAACCTAGCATATTCAATCTAAAGATAAAAATTCTTGAGTTCGAGGAGAAGATGCAACCAGAAGAATTTTTAGATTGGCTATACATGGTAGAGCGCATATTTGAATACCATGATGCCCTTAAACATCGCAATGTTAAGCTAGTGGCCATCAAACTCAGAAAGCATATATCGTTTTAGTGAAAAATCTAAAAATGCAAAATAAAATAGAAGGCAAGAGAAAAATTACAACTTGGAATCAAATGAAAAGAGAGTTAAAGAGAAAATATCTCTCAAATGACTTTCGACAATATGTCTTTCCTAGGCTTCATAACTTAAAGCAAAGAGATCTCTTAATGGAGGAGTATACGATTAAGTTTGACCATCTCATGTTAAAATACGAATTGGTAGAATAGGAGAAGTAGACTATTACTCGGTATCGTAAAAGATTGAAGATTAAGATAGTTAATGTGGTGTAACTACAACCCTATTAGACTTTCAACAATGTATGCAAGCTTGCCCTTAAGGTGGAGAGACAACAAAAAAAGGCCTGTGGTAGTAGCTTGAGATTTGGGTCTAGAAAAAACTATATCAATAAAGGTGGTTCATCCAAAATTATTGTTCTTTCTAAGTCCAGTCTAAAGCAACCCCAAAAGAAAGATGAAACCTCAACACGCAAGCTTCAATCTAATGCACAAACTAGAAGGTGTTTTAAATGTCAAGGACTTGACACGTTTCTTAAAAATGCCCAAACAAAAAGATTATGACTCTAGTAGAAGAAGACTTAAAGAAAAATGATGAGAAGTTGGCCGAGGAGGATCAGAACCTTAAAAAAGAGTAAGAGGTAACTTATGGTGATTGTGGAGCATCTTTAGTCATACAATGCAGCTTGAGTATTGTACCTGCTAAAAAAAGATTGGTTGCTTAAAAACGTGTTTCACACTCAGTGTACTACCTATAGGAAGGTATATGATGTTATAATTGATAGTGAAAGTTTTAAAAAATATTATTTATACCTTTATGGTACAAAAATTAGGCTTCAAAGTAGTGGATCACCTCCCAACCTTACTGGGATCCATCTTTATTCCTTCATTTGACACCACAAACCCTAGAAACACAAGGTTGGAAGCAAAGAAACTACACTTTTTAAGTTTAGCATAAAGTTTTTATTCCCTCAATATACTAAATAGTTGGTGTAGATGATTCAAGTGTTGGTTTTCATCTTTGTTGTACACCAGAATATCATCAAAATAAACTACTACAAATCTACCAATACAAGGTTTAAAGATATGATTCATAAATCTTATGAAAGTACAAGAAGTATTGGATAAACCAAAAGGTATTACCATCCATTCATAGAGCCCATCCCTTATCTTGAAGGCTATTTTTCACTTATCTCTAAGCCTTATTTTGACTTAATGATACCCACTGCATACATAAATCAAGAACTCAAAATGTGGTGGCAGATATTTTAAGTTGAAAGCACTCTTTATTGAAGACTTTGGCTATTGAAGTTCTTAGATTTGATGTGATCAAAGGGCTTTATGAGACAGATCCTTACTTTGGTCAAATTTGGAAAGAATGTAAGTAAAGACCACACAACCAATTTTTATTGCATGATGGGTATCTCTTCAAGGCTAATAGTCTTTGCATTCCCTCATGATCCTTAAGACAGGCCTTAATCAATGAGGTTCATGATGGTATATTGGGTAGACACTTTAGAAGTGATAAGACACTTGCTCTTTTACAAGATAGATTTTATTGGCTAAGAATAGAAAGAAAAATGATAAAACACCTTGAATGTTGTAGAGTGTGCCACATTACCAAGAGTCATGGCTGAAACAGTAGATTGTATACTCCACTGCCTATACCTAATGCTCATTAGGAGGATGTTAGTTTAGACTTTGTGGTTGGACTGCCCAAAACTCAAAGGAACAAAGACTCCATCATGATGGTTATGGATCATTTTTCCAAGATGACCCATTTTGTTCCTTGTACCAAAACTATAGATGTTTTTCATGTTTCTGATCTGTATTTTAAGAAAATTATAAGGCTATATGGAGTTCCTAGATCTATGGTGTCTAATCGGGATTCCAAGTTTTTTAGTCATTTTTTACGCACCCTTTGGAGAAAACTTGGCACCAATCTCAAGTATAGTTCTTCTCATCATCCTCAAATAGATGGTTAAACTGAAGTAACCAACCACAGCTTGGGCAACCTTCTAAGAAGTTATGTGAGAAAGAATATCAAGCAGTGGGATCTTTTGAGGTGGTGTATGGTAAGAATCCAATTAGCCCTTTAGATTTAGTGATTTTCCCTACTAATAAACAATTTAGTGAATATGTAAAAGAGATGGCTAAAGGTATCAAACGATTGCATGAACAAGTAAGAGCTAAGATTTTACAACAAAATAAGAAATATAAAAAGGAAACAAATAAGTATATAAAAATATGTGAAGTTTAAATAAGGTGATTTAGTGTAGATTAACTTACAGAAAGAGAGATTTCTTCTAGGAAAGTTTGGCAAATTACAACCTAAGATAAATGGTCCATTTAGAATCCTCTAACCCATTGGAGAGAATGCCTATAAGATAGAGTTTCCTAACACTTATGGAGTATCTTCCATCTTTAATGTTACTGATTATCACCCTACCATGACGAGAGTACTAATTCAGACTTGAGGAAAAGTCTTTTTCAACCAGAGGAGATTGACATCGGAGTGTTTACAAATCATACAACTTGGGCTGAGACTAAGGCAGACTTATCCAAAAATAAGATAGGCATATCCTTGGTCCAAATCTATACATAAATAAGGTGGGATGAAATAGGAAGATTGTGTTCACACTAGCTAAAAAAAAAAGATCATGAATATGAATATGATTGTGGTCAGGTTCAAGAGTAAATGGGTCGATTATGTTCACATGCAAATCTTATGATTTTAGGCATGATTCTAGCAATGCAATCTAAAAGTTTCCATTCTTGGAGGGATGTTTCTAGCCTATATATTTTTTATTATTCTTTGGTAAAAGGTAGAATAGAGTTTTCTTTGTCTTTAAGTAATTTTTTAGATTGTTCTTCAAGTTTTGTATCTCTTAGGTGGATTTTCTAGAATGGTGAACTTTTATTGTTCTATATCTTTGATTAGAATTCTTAGGGTGCTGTTTCTATATCCTTTAGTTTCTAGTCTTGGTGGTGAACTTTTATCTCTTTTAATCCAATAATCATATTCTATCATTATTCAAAATCCTTGTGAGTTATCTTTTTGTGAGTTTTTTCTATTTGCAGTTAATCTCCATATCTCCAATTTCAATTTTTGACATAATATATTAGGGAAAAAATACAAAAAAAAAGATCGATTTGATGAAGTCATGCTTCAACAACAAAGGAAGAATGCCTTAAGTTATAGGAGAAAATGTAAAAAAAAATTAAGTTTTAGAAGTTTTGAACATATTCCAACAAATGTTGAAATATGCAAGAAAAAACAAAAGTGGAAACAATATATATATATATATAAACAACAATAAAAAGGACAAAAAAGAGGGAAGAAGAAAAAAGATGACTAGATGTTATGACTAAAGAAATAAAATGGATGAATGTCCAAAAGAAAGTCTTTTACATGACCTTTGGTCTGATCACCTTCAAACACATGTTTTGGGCCTATTTATCCATTTCTTTAGAACCTCGAACTCTAGCCTATGTTACATACCTTGAAAAGTGCATTTTGGTCAAACATGAATACTTGAATTGAAACATTTGTTCCTTGTAAAATCCTTATGACCAACTTCGCTTTTTTCTATTTTCTTTACAAGAGTACTTGAGTGCACAATGAAATTATCAAAAAAAAAAAGAGAAAAATGAAAGAATGAAGCTCTAAGGTGAAAACCCAAAAATGGCAGTCTAGAGCAAGAATGAGATTACAACATGAAAACTCATTGCAACCAATGATTGAGATGTGTGCAAAGGTTATCATAAAAAATCTTGGCCTTTCCCAATATCTTGAATTTACCATAACTGGTCTTAACATCTATTAAAATATCACATTATGATACTAAAAAGGGTGTCAAATTTGATATAACCATAAAAAAACCTTACAAAGGAATTTGTTGTTGAGCTTAAATAAAATTTTAATTTTTCCATCAAGTCATAAAGTCCCTTTTGATAATGCAGACCTCAATTTGACAATTAACCATCCAAGTTGTTTGAAAAGATGGAATTACTATTCTGTTTAGATATGTGCATAATAATGATCACCATTCTTTTAGAGACTTAAGAGACACATTGTTTTATAAAGGTTGCCTATAGTAATTTTTTGTAAGAATTTTGTCATTAAAATAAAATGTTTTTAGGGAAGAAAAATAAAATTTTAAATAAAAAAAAGCACTTTTTAATACAAAAGTATGTTTAATCAGTTTCGTTTCATCATAGTTCGATGGTTTGTTTTCTTTAATTCCCTTTCATCAAGTTCAAGTTGATCATATGCACATTTGATCTGAAGATGAAAAAATGGAAAGAAAAGTCAAAAAATCCAAATTATGAAGAAAGAAAGCATAAATTGATGAAAAATGAACAACAAAGAAAGGATTTGGAATTGAAATGAGATGAAAGATTCGGGATTGAAAAAAAAAAAACTTTGAAAAATTTTAAAAAAAAAAAGATTTTGGGCAATTGCAAATCTTGACTTGGTTTTTCTTAGGGAAAAATTTTTTTTGAGCATTTGAATCTTTTGACTTTGCATTTGCATCATTAGCTTGTCCATCTTTGATAAGAATGTATGTATTGGCATTTTTGTAAAAGACATTTGCATTTCATTTGCATCATTTTAAGAAAAAAATTTTGCATTTCATTTGCATCATCATTTTAAGAGAAGTCATTTGCATCGTAATGGTGTTCACCAATTTTGGAAACATTAAAGAAGAAAAAAAAAAGGCAAAAACATATTCAAAAGATCAAAATTTTTTAAGAATTTCAGTGAGATGGCACAAAATGAGAGCTTTAAGCCCAATCTAGCTGGTAGGAAAGTTGTTAACCCAGTGAAATTGACATCAATCAAGCAAAATGTTATGATAAATTACTTTCAAAGTTTTCGGTGGTTATATTTGAGTATTAAAGTATGGAATTACATTTTTTCAGTGGTGATATCCGAGTATTAAAAATCATTTGCATTTTTATGATGATGATATTGAGTATTAAAAATCATTTGTATATTTTTTGTGGTGATATCTAAGTGTTAAAGCTGGAATTGTATTTTCTTGGTAGTGATATCCAAGTGTTAAAGCTTGAATTTCATTTTCTTAGTGGTGATATCAAGACATTTTCAAAATCATTTGGTGGTGATATCTGAGTTTAAAGTTTGAATTTGCATTCTTTCTCTACATTTGTATTTTCTTGATGGTGATATTCAAGTTTCCTTCAGTGGCAATATCCGAAGTCATTTGCATCATCTCGATGGTGATGTCCAAGTGTTAAAGCTCGAATTACATCTTCTTAGTGGTGATATTCGACTGTTAAAAATCATTTGCATTTTCTCAGTGGTGATATTCGAATATTAAAAATCATTTGTGTATTCTCGATGGCGATATCCGAAGTCATTTGCATCCTCTTGATAGTGATATTCAAGTGTTAAAGCTAGAGTTACATCTTTTCGATAGTGATATCTGAGTGTTAAAGCTTGAATTACATTTTCTCGATGGTGATATTCAAGTTTTCTTCGATGGCAGTATCTAAAGTCATTCGCATTTTCTTGGTGGCAATATCCGAGGTCATTTGTATCTTCTTGGTGTTGATATTCGAATTTCCTTCGGTTGTGATATTTGAAGTTATTTTTTGATGTTTCAATTTATTTTTGTTGAGCTTCTTCTTAAATAAGCCTTTTAACCTTTACTTAGAGGGACCTTTCAAATTTTCAAAAAACAAAAAAGAGAAAAACTTTGTGTTCAATGTTTTGTCTTTTTTATGTGTTTGCTCAAACAAAATGGTTGTCTTTTGGTCTTTGTCTTGTTTTTTATTTTCAGAAATAAGCAAAAAAAGGCAGCTATATATATCTATTTTGTACGGTATCTATTAATCTAAATATTTTTTTCTTCTCTTTTCTTTTTTTTTATACTTTTTTATCACCCGTTAGTAACTGCACTACCAATAGCTTTGGCAGCCGCCAATTGCCACTCGACTGGTGCTTTAATCTTATATGGCTAAAGTTAACAAAATCCTAGATTTTTTGAGATTTTGATCATCCTTTGGTTTTATAAATAGAGCCAAAAAAATCAGAGCAAGACGGTGGAATCCATAAAAAAAATCTTGCTAAAAGTCAAAAAAAAAAAAAAACTAGATTCAAAAAGAAAAAATAGGTTCTACCAAATTAAAAAAAAAAAAAAAACTTTCTATAAAAAAAATAACCAAAATCAAAACAAAAACCAAAACCAAATAACTAAAAAACAACAACCCATGGAAATGGGGACCAACAGCACAAAAAAAAAACATAAAAAATAAAAAATATTTTTGGTTGAAACTTTATAGTTTGATCTATGCTTATTGGGATTTTTTTTTCACAAAATAAAGGTTGGATCTATGTTTAGGGCGAAGGAAAGAATCAATATGATTTTTTGAAAATTTTTTTAGTCACCAACGACCATAGCCCACGACTGTCCACTACGGTCAGCATAACGCTAATCGATCAAATTCTAGGTTTTGGGTTTTCCAATGAGCATGTTTCTTTCCAAAGAAATAAGCTATCTTTTAGATAGAGAGGAAGTGAAAAAAATGAAATAAAAAATTTTTTTGGCATTTTATAGTGTTGCCAATAAAAGTTTTTTGCAAAACGATGTCATTTAGGACCTAGAGGATCCGCGTGTTAACCTGAATTTGATCCGAGATCCGTGCACCTGACTCAGCTTGCTGTTGACTTTGATCGGTTCATTTAAACCGATGCTAGACCTTCGAACCTCCAAGGAACCATTGAACCAGTTGACCAATCTGCTGAACCATCCTTTGACCAAGTGTTGACCAGAGGCATTTTAGGTAATTTTGTCATAACTTTTTTTGCTCTATATTTTATATATTTTTATTATTTAATTTATGATCTTTTTGCTATTTTTATTTTATTTTTATATAAACTTTTAATAGAAAAATAAAATAAATGGTAGAAAGTATAAGTTTTTTTATGAAAATTAAAAAAAATTACTCAAAAATAAATTTAGAAAAATTCAAAATCTTAATTTTCTCTTAAATATTTTTAAAATAATAGAATGACATAATGAAAATTAAAATTTTAATGAACAAGAATAAAGAAAAAAATAAAAAGAAAAAACAAAACAATAATGAAAAAATAAATAAAAAATAATAACAATATTAATAAAATCACAAGTGACGATTCTAAAATATTGTTATTTTCAAATTTTTGCCAAAGATGTTGATAAAATTATTTGAAAATCTTTTCAATAAAAAAATAAAATATAAAGTGTTTAAATTGTTGAAATAAATAAAATTTTACAAGAATAAAAGTCATGAGTGGTGACTTTATCAAAATTTCTTAGGCAAAATATTTTTTCAAAATAGTCCGAAAATGTCGAAAATATTTTGAGAGTTCAACCAATAAATTTTACTTCAATAATATAGTAAACAATAAATAAACATTCCAAAGTAAATCAAAATTATTATTGATATTAAAATTAAGAGGGAATTACAAGTGGTGATTTTCCTCCAAAATTTTGAAATCATACCAAAAGTGTTGGTATAAGAAAATTATGATTTACTTAAAATATATATTAAAATAAATCTAATGATGGAGTCTTTTTAAGGAAATAAGTGATTTCTTTGAATACTCTTGAGATGAAAAAATTTTAAATTATACTAAAAATGTTGGAAATAACTCAGAAAAATTTTTACAATAAAAATAAAAAATAAAAATGATACAGTAATAAGTAAAAGACTATTCAAACAATACCATCCTGGGATCATATAAAATTAATTGGTACCATTTTTTGGACAGACGAGGGTGCTATAACATTTTCCACACGTAACTGTACTCTCAAACTCAACCTTAAATTTGTAGACCAAAAATAAGATTGGTGGCCAATTGCACCTCAACAAAAAATATTGGTGGTGACTCTTTGATTTTTAGGTCTAACGATCGAGTTCCCGGATAAAAAATCGTTATGACAATTAAGGAAGACTAGTCCATAGCACGGTAATATTATGTTAAAATGACGAAATGAAGGACTGGGAATTAAATTGATAGTTCAATTGAGACCGAAAAAAAAAGAAAGAAAAAAAGGAAGTAACAAAGATTGAAGAGAAACAAGAAAGTAAGGGTAAGCAACAACAGCAATAGAAAATTGACTTGAAAGAAACATGCTCTTAAGTTGTTCTAAGCTTTTAAGCTCCATGCTAATACAAACCATACTTTTAGCAAATTTCCCAACTTTTGAATAAATTCTATAAGTGACCAAGCTATTTAGCCAGCACAAACACATACATGTCAACAAAACCGAGCTAATATGCTAGCCAAAGAAAAAATTCAAATGAAAATACATACATTTTGTTCAACTCTACATTCTCATCATTTATTATTTCGCTAACAACATACTAACTGCCACATTAGGATCTATCTCTGTAAGAAATCTTTCCAACTTGATTGAACGAAAAAAATAATTGACCAAAAACTTGAGACAGATGAAAATCGACCTAAACCAGTAGAAGACCTCATGTTTATACTATTTTGGGAAAGCACCCTAAAAAAATGCATGCAAATTAGGACTAAGCTTGAACATAAAGAATAATTAATCTAACTTTTTAAAAATAATCCTGACCTATTTGATTGGACACCATCTGACATGCCAAGAATTGACCCTGAAGTGATGGTCCATATAAATTGCATACCAACCTATACATGAAACTAGTTCGGTAAAAGAAAAGGATTTACATCCTAGAAAGGAAAAATATTGAAGAAGAAATCGATAAACTATTTTAGGCAAACTTTATTAGGAAGGCCTATTACCCTTAATAGATAGTTAACATGATCATAGTTTTGAAGCACAACGAAAAATAAAGAATGTGTGTTGATTTTACTGACCTTAACAAAACCTATCCAAAAGATAGTTTTTCTTTCCCCGGCATAGATCGACTAGTGGATGATAATGCCAAACACAACTTTTTTACCTTTATGGATGCCTATTTGAGTTATAACTAGACCAAAATATTGAAAGAATATAAAAAAAAATGTCTTTCATCACTAAGAAATGCCTCTATTGCTACAAGGTCATGCCATTTGGCCTTAAAAACGTAAGGGCAACTTACCAAAGTTGGTAACTAAGGTCTTCAAAAATCAAATCAATCGAAGTATAGAGGTATATGTAGACAACATGATAATGAAGAACAAAAGTCTGGTTGAGCACTTGAAAAACCTATAAGAGATTTTTAATACCTTGAGAAATATAACATAAGACTTAATTCGAGCAAATGCACCTTCAGAGTCAATAAAAAAGGGATAGAGGCAAACCCAGAGAAGGTCTAGGCTATCTTAGATATGAAGGCACCGACCTCAATAAGAGGTATAAAGGTTAACAGGAAAAGTAGCTGCTCTGAGCAGGTTCATGTTCAAGTTAGTAGAACGATGCTTGCCATTTTTTAAGATCTTCAAGAACATTTTCAAATTCAGATTGAACCCTAAGTGTAAGAAAATATATGATGAGCTTAAAGAATTTCTCTCTTTCCTACCCATTCTTTTCAAGTTAAGACTTGACAGGACATTGTATTTGTATTTGGTTACCACTAACCAGGACATCAGTTTGGTTTTAATCTAAGAAGAAGAGAGAAGGTAGAGACCAGTATATTTTATTAGTAAAATACTAATAGGGTTAGAAATAAACTATGCCATGATAGAAAAACTAACTTACACGATAGTTACATCAACCAGAAAGCTCAAACCATACTTTCAAGCTTAACAATTCATGTATTAACTGGCCAACTACTTAAGCAAGTCTTGCAAAAACCAGAATTGTTAGATAGATTAATCAAATACGTAGTAAAATTCAATGAATTCAACTTGCATATGCTCCCTAAGTCAGCCCTAAAATCCTAAATCCTAAAAGATTTCATTGTAGAGTGCATGTCAGCTTAGGCTGACGAACAGCCTGAAAAGAGTGAAAAAGTCAAAAAAGAAAAAATATAGAAGCTTTCATTGATAGATTAGCCACTAGCCATAGTAGTGGGGTAGGCTTTATTTTGATCAACACAAAAGGCTTGCAATACCCAATACACCCTCAGATTTGGATTTAAAGCATCCAATAATAAGGACGAATATGAGGCATTAATAGCTAGCTTAAGATTGGCAACCAAGCTAAATATTAAATATATTATCATGTACAGTGATTCGTAGTTAATGGTCAGCCAAAAAAATGGTGAACTCAGAGCCAAAGAAAAAATGATAAGGAGATACTTAGATAAAGCACTGGCCTTTATCGTCACATTTTCCAATGCCGAGGTTAGAAAAATACCAAGGTTAAAAAATATGTTAGCAGACTTCCTGTCTAAGCTAGCCTCATGGATCATAACAGAAAATCCAGGCCAAGTCTTGGTAGAAGAACTCACACAGAAGAGCATTGAAGAAAAACTGGTTGGACAGATTGAAAAAAAAAATCATGGATGATCCCAATTAAGGCTTACCTAACCACGGGGGAACTATATACAAAAAAATTTTAAACTAAAGCATTGATGAGGAAAGCTTCTTAATATGCCTAATTATTGGGAAGCTATACAAGAGATCTTTTAACCTACCTTAATTGAGGTACATAAATGATAAATAGACAAATTACGTTTTTAGGGAAATATACAAAAGGATATGTAGAAATCACATTGGACTTTGATCACTTTCCTAGAAGATACTCAGACAGGGCTACTTTTTGTTAACAATCTTAAAAGACATTATCAACGTAGTGAAGAGATGTGATAAGTGTTAAAGATTCACCCATATTTAACACCTTTCATCAATCAAGCTATCCCTATTATAAACCTTTAGCCCTTCATGTAATAGAGAATGGATGTCCTTGGACCCTTCACCATGGCCACAAGGCAAAGAAGATTCATTCTAGTAATGATTAACTATTTCACAAAATGGCTCAAGGCTAAGGCTTTAGCTACTACAATGGAAGCTTAGGTTGAGAAATTTGTATAGAAAGACATAGTTTGCCAATTCGATTTACCTTAGTTTATCATAACAAACAACAACAAATAATTTAACAATTCAAAGTTCAAAGTCTGGTACTCTAACCTTTACATCGACCTGGGATTTATATATATCAACCATCCTCAATCTAATGGACAGGTCGAAACAACCAACAAAATAATATTGGAAGCCCTAAAAAAAAGGTTAGATGAGGCTAAGGGCAAGTAGGCTGACAGGCTCCTTAGAAACTTGTGGGCCTTAAGGATGACCATAAAAATCTCTATAAGAAATACTTATTTTCACTTGGTATTTAGGATAAAGGTTATAGTGAGTGTTGATATTAGTCTCCCAAGCTTAAGGGTCGAACTTGGTTTGGTAGAGAGAAATGAAGAGGCCTTTAAGGTCGACCTAGATCTGATAGAAGAGCAGAGAGATATAGCTCTAACAAGAATAGTAACCTACCAGTAAATAGTGTCCAACTGCTACAATAAGAGAGTTTGACATAAGATCATAAACAATGGCAACCTAGCATTTAAAAAGGTAAAATTTCATGTGTGGACGACTAAGATGGCAAGCTAGCCTCCACCTGGAAGGGATAATACATAGTTAAAGAGGTCATCCATAATGCAACCTACAAATTACAAGACATAAACAGCAGTTCCATCTCAAGGATGTGGAATATAGATAATTTGAAAGTTTACTACCAGTAGCTCGGATAGAATCAAGCTTACACTTGTAACTCAAAAATTAAATAAAATTATTCAAATTAAGAATTATTGCGAGTTCAGAACTTAAACTTTGACTAACCAAACCAACAAAGCCCTACCTGAGACTTAAATTCATATTTTTAAGTTAATTAAAGATATTCTTAAATAATCGATTAAATTTCATTAAGCCCACTTACTCCGAGCTAAGACTTAAGATTATTTGATTTATCAAAAGATTGGTTTATTAAATCATTCTTAATTGTCTGACTTGATTTGTTCGAACTTGAGCTTCATGATTATTTGGTGAATTAATTAACTTATCCTAGCTCAAACTTTAAAGCATTAATGAGATTAAAGGAGGAACAACTTGAGAAAGTCGAGTTGAGACTTGAACAAAAATTTTAATTTTCATTACATTGATATAATCATCTTCAAATGAGTATAAAAAATAGCTAACAAAAGTTTAGTAAAGTGATTTCATTGAGGTTACCACTAAAACCTAACGTCACACTAGAACAAAAAGTTACAAAAATAAACAAAAAGAAAAAAAAACATTTTAGGCATACCCAAGTTAGCAATAGCAGAAGTACCTTGCTCTTATTCGACCTCAAGTGCAAGGGCAACCTCGAGCTCAACATCCATGATTGCGTCCTCGTCCTCTTAGCCTATGTTTGGATTGAAGTAAAGGGAGAGAAAGGAAAAAAATGGAAAGGAAATAGAAGAAAATGGGGAATCTTTTCCTTTGTTTGTATATGACATAAATAAAAATAAAGAAAATGAAGGTATGCTTAGCTCCTTTTGGTTTCCTTTAACTTTTTTAATTTTTTAATTACCCCAAATTGGGGGAAAATGAAGGAAAAAGGAAAATAATAAAATTTTTAAATATAAAATGACTATATATCCTTATAAATTTTTCTAAATTAAAAGTGTATGATTTTGAACTCCAAAATTAGATTGAGAATACAAAACATCATTTACCAAAAAATTTATTCTCTAATTTATTCTCTTACTTTTATGAATTCCATAAATTTTATTAATGACTATTTTTATGAAGAAATAAAAAAAAAATTGAAAACATGGAATATGTTAACATAAACATGTAAATGTTATAGTAAAAACAAAGACTATCAAATGTTATAATGGAAAAAAATAATACAACAAATCATTTCTTTCCCTTTCCATTATTTAACCAAACAATGGTTGTTAGGATTCCTTTACTTTCTTTTTCTTTATTAATTTTAGCTATCCAAACAAAGGATACATATATCATTTCCTTTCCTTTAAAAAATCTTCCATTCATTTACTTTACTTTCATTTCCTTTCTTTTACTAATGTTTATCCTAACATAGCATTTGTCTTTCCTCTTAGACTAAGGTGAAGACCTTGACCTAATGTTATTCAAGTTGATGTCCAAAAGGTCGAGGTTGAAGTCGATGTACTTGAAGAATCCTTCATCTTTTGCAAGCTCGAACGCACAGAGGATGTTCATCTTTGAGAATTCAACGTGGAGCTAAGTGAATTCTTCACCGGCCTTGAATTCTCAAATGACCTCATCCCTACACGCCTCATTGGCTTTTTGCTTAATTTTTTTTTCTCTTTCACTTCAACCTCTAGTTGAGACCTCAACTTAGAAATCTCAACATGAGCTACGTTAAGCTTCAGCTCAACTTGATTCCTCATCGATTCAGCTAAGTCTATCTTTATCTGCATGCTCTCTAGCTTAGTTATTAGCTTATCCATTTTCTTCTTATATTCAGCCTCTTTCTTGTGGAATATGCTAAGATTGGACCGTAAACTGACCAGGGACTCAATACTTTTTTTATTCTCTTTACCCGAGATGTTCAGGTCATTTTTAGATTTGAACATGTAAGCCATTGCCATATAGGCATGGTGTAAGGCCTAGCTGGCATAGATAGAGGGTTGAGATGGAAGCTTCTAGTAGATTGTAAAGTAAAAACATAGCTTAAACTTAGAAAAAAAATAAAACTAATAATTGTAACATGAAAAACAAGCTGAAATTATACATATTGCTCAGAAGTACCATGACCTTACAGAACTTTCAGGCCACATTAGCTTTCTCCAATGGGGTATTATTGAGAGTGTACTCCAGACTCATGAAAAAAATTTTTAGCTCGGTCTTAAAACTTGAGCCTTAGGATTTTTCAAATAAAAGAAGGCCTCGATCTTCTACTTCTTGGTTGAAAGGAAAGCTACTACAATAACCTCCTTATGTGTTATCATCTTTTGCTTACCTTGTGCAACGATAGTAGCCTGAGCTGATGAGATTGGCTGTTTATTGGGATAGGAGTTTATTGGCTTATGCCCCCTCGAAATAGGGCACCAAGCTGAATCAGTTATTTCTTATTGCCCTTCTTAGTCCTCGACTCATGTATGTATATATATATATATATATGAAAGTTGAAATCCTTAGACAATTAAAAAGTCATATCTACAAAGATTAGTAGAGTGTTAGAAAAAATCAATAAAATTAAAGACCCTATAAGGCTACCTTACACTTACCCCAATACTTAGACTTGCTTACCACCTTAGAGGAAGTTAACTTATATGCATATATGACCAATTCCCTTATCCGAGTATAGTCTATTATTTTATACCAATCAATGAGGTCAAATGTGGAGAGAGTAATAGGCATGTCAATCAAATTATTGGGCTCATTCATAATTTCCCACACCTCTAACTCACTGTCTTTATTATTCTTCTCCTTTTCGATACAAAGAAAGAATAGCTTGTAGTTTTTTATTGAGTTTGGGCAATCTGTGAATAATTTTTTATTGTAATGAACTATTAAATAGAATCACTTTTTATCACTAGAGTGCTTTTTAACAGAGAAAAACTCCTTGAATAGAGGGAGGGTAAGAAGAATACCTAAGTATTAACAAAAATTATGAATGTTTTTATGTACTGAAATGAATTAAGGGTGAGCGAGGTAAGTGTTAAATTATATGAAAAAAAATAACAAAACATGAAGAAGGAACCTCAAATCGACCACTATTGAGTCCCAATATACCCAAAGCTGATCAAGTTCTAACTTATCAATGAACCGATCTAAGGTGCTTGGCATTAATATGCTATACCCCTTCTTTGAAAAATGAAAGTTCATTCCTAGAGAAAAGATGTGATAGTAGGGCTAATCCTGCCTTTTAAATTCTTTATCACGTTATTGGAAATAACTTTTAAGGATCACGGAGTATAGATAAAGACCTTAGCCAGCTTATCTTATTTCATGAAAGACTCTCCCTCACCTTTATCTTTCTCAACTGGGTTATCCTCCTCCGCTTGCTTCTCCTCAAAAGCCCTTTCGTTGTTAGAGTCTTAACTTTCAAAAGACTCAAACTCCTTACCAAGAGAAGGGTTATGAGTTGAAACAATGGTGGAAAACACCACAATATCAAAAAAAAAAAAAAAAGATGAAGGAACTTCTCAAAAGAATAAGAAGAGAAAATGTCACCTGAAGTTGGCTGAAAAAAAAAGATAAGAAAAAACAAAAGCATTAATGATAGGCTGAGGAACAGAGGAGGCAGAAGGATGATAAGGTTGAACCCTAAAAAAAGAATAGCCAAAGAAGAAGGTAGGTTGGTCGAAAAAGTCAATTTAACTTGAGTGATTAAAAACAAATAAGGATTTTCCAATTCAAAATCAATTTAAGCACACAACTCATCCACGTTTAAGACCCGTTCTCTTCGAGCCCAAGTATTGTCTTAAACCCTTTACTAATTTTCCTCGGACATTGAGTTCAGTCAGTAGGCCATTTTGCAGTAGTCTTAACTAGCAATGATCAGTTAGGACTAGGTCATCATTATCGTGCTTGAACTGACCCTTTTGGGCTCTACCTTATAACTACCTTCACCCCCAAAACTAGCGCTATTTGACATGATAAAAGAATATATATCAAAATGAGAGAGGAGAGTGAAAAAAAAGAAAGACTTTAAGATCAAAAAGAACTTGAAAGCTTTTAGGTCAAAAGATTCAAGTTGGATCGAGAGCAAAAAAGCAGAAAGGTAAAAAATGAAAGCCTTCACCCTTTATATGGCCATATATAAAATTAGATGAATAGCCTATATCATGTCATGTGTCAAAATATGGCTGGAAAGTGTCTTTTCACTTTCTTCGCTTTGAATTTTTCCTCCCAAAAACTCTCCTCATTAAAAGTGACCTTACCCATTTAAACTGACCAGACCAGACAAAAAGTCCAGGTTGAACTGGTTAGGTGAACCAACTTCCAAATCAGCCCTAAGGTAAACAAAGACCAAATTTTAGAAAATGCTAAGTTTCACCTCGAGCAGCTAAGCCTTGCCAACTTATCCAAACTCTTTCATCTTCCCCTTTGGCCACCCAAGGTAGAGTCACTTCAGCAATGCCTAAGCAGATCATATACCTAACCTAAAGCACAAGCACAAGATCAAACTGATGCTAGGTCAGCATAGGCTAGAACCATATTAATTGAGCTAAAGAACAAATGTGGGCCTTTAACGCTTACCCATCAACCTCATAGATATTCGACCTTGGCGATAAGAGGTCAAATCCTAGACAATCCTTCAAAGCCCACATTCATAGAAATTAAGTCCATAAACATATACAATAATAAGTTAATCACACACCAAACAATTTGATACTCAGATTGTTCGGCAAGAAGACAGAATATTAGGGGCATTTAGTAGTCAAAAGGGTATTGTAATCTTTTCCCCTTATTAAAGGCTGCCAACAGACAACCAGGGGTACCTTGGACATCGGGGTTAACCTAACTTGTTAGATCAACCTAACATATTCAATGCTACATTAGCTTGGCCACATCACTATTGTCCCCCTCAGGTCCCTCGTCTCTTACTTATAAATATGGACATTTAGGTACTATCATTCCATTTCATCTTATTTTAAAATCTTTTTTTCTCTTATTCCAACCTCCTTTATATGAATTTTTGATTTACACATTGGAGTGTAAACATAGGGAAAACTTCTTGCCTTTGCTTTTAATCGTTCTCTTCCTTTTCTTATCTTTCCAAAAGTACCCTCAAGTCAGAGCTTTACACAAACACAAGGCATGGGCCTATCCGAAATCACTTAACATAAATCTTAATCCTTCTAAGTAGAAAGAAGAAAGAAGCAATTTGAATATTATAATATATATACATATATACATACATACATACATATATATATATATATAATGGTGAGAGTGAAAAGACCTTCAGCTGCAGCAGCGGAGAGAGGATCCTTTCTAACAAAATCATCCAACTCAAATTTAAAAAGAACCATACGAGACTTTCAAGGGGTCTGATATCTTTTCATGCCAAGAGGCAAATTCTTCTTTGGTTTCCAAAACAAAACTTTTTCTTTTCTACGACCATTTTGGTTCGTTAGTTCTTTACAGAAAAGAAAGGATGTCATCCAGTCCACTATAGAAACGATGTTGGACCTGTTAAAAATCTGGAAATTCCTTGTTTCACCAACGATCACAATCAAACCCATTGATCTATTCTTTCTCTTATTAAAAACAATTCTATCTATTTTTGCAGTTGCTTCAATCTCTGTGTGTGTCTACTTTGCTTTCTCTAGTCAACCCCAGTGGCTTTCTTCTCCCAAACTCCGTACTTTCGTTCACCAAAGGTTCACTACCAAGAATATTTCCAGTCAGGCTTATGAAAGGACCAATTTGTCCCACATCCATTTTGCCGTTGGTGGCTCAGCCAAGACCTGGAACGAACGTCGTCTGTGAACTGGGGTGTAGACCTAACGTTTGTCCGGATGAGAAGCCTCCGAATGATGAAAAGTTGACACCAAAATCCCCTCCGTACAAATTATCTCAGGATACTTCCAGGTTCAAGTACACAAGCTGGTGCGGTTCACGCTGAGCTGTTTGGATGACCCGTATAGTAAAGTAAAGCTTCGGGCTTGGATTGGATAACGTGAGATGGTTCGTAATGGGAGATGATGACAAAGTATTTTTCCTGGAAAATTTGGTCACTGTTTTAGATAAATATGATCATAATTAATCAAATGTTTTACATTGATGGAAATTCGGAGAGAGTTGAGCAAGATGTGAGACACTCTAATAACATGGCTTACGGGGCGCTGGATTTACCATAAACTACCCTTTAGCAGCTGAGCTTGTTAAGGTCTTAGATGGCTGCATTGATCGATTCGCGTCGTTCTATGCGTCAGATCAAAACGTTCGAAGTTGCATAAGCGAGATTGGTATTCCGGACACTAAAGAGCTTGGTTTCCATCAGGTTAACGGTATCGTCTTTAATGTTGTCATGAAATTATTTGGAAACAGAGTATTAAACTTGGGTAATTACAGTTTGATATTCAAGGGAAACCTTATGATTTACTGGTAGCACATCCTCTAGCGCCATTGGTGTCACTTCACCATCTAGACTACGTTCAACCCATTTTCCAGGGATAACTCAGATTGATTCACTCAAGAAGCAAATTAGTGCTTATCACAAGGATCCAAGTCGGGCCCTACAGCATAGTTTCTGTTATGATTTGAAGCGTAAATGGTCTGTTACAGTGTCTTGGGGCTACATTTTGCAGTTGTATCCAGCTCTAGCTACGGCGAAGTTGAAACAGCTTTTTTAACGTTTCAGTTCTCATTTGGATTCAACCATACTTACGGTGCCGTGCAATTGAATCACACCATCAGTTTAATCCAAATACTAACTCCGATTAAATCTATTTAACATAAATTTTTTATCAAAATTTTTTTTATCACAACTACAGTATTCTTCTTTTCAATTGCAATTGCAATAATTTTATTACTGCTTTCAATTTCACCGTAATTAATCTCACCATTCATCAAAATAGAGCCTCAATCATGAAGAACTTGGAACAATGGACCTTTTACGTTCAACACCCGACCCGTTGGCAAAAACCCATGTGAAAAACCCGTTATATATTTCTTGAATCTTGCTGAGTTAATGGGGATAGGACCCTGACCATTTACACAAGGCATTTTGAAGAGTCAGCAAAAGAATGTGACAGGCCGGACTATGTCGCTGCTCTGGCCGTCAAATTCTTCCATGGCTCCAGCTCCAGGTTGGACCCTGCCATTTGGAGGATGGTGAGCAACTCCCTCTCTTTTCCTCTCTTTCTGTCAATTTTTAGTTGGCTAGAACTTTTTGTGTATTAATTTTGTGTGATTGTTGGGTTCACATTGAATTGATCACCAGGGCTAACTTGTTAGATGAGTTAGAACCTTTGTTGGTTGACCTCGATCGAAACATTTGGCCTGAAAAGGCTAACCAGTTGGTTCCACACAATCGTCCATTACTGTCAAAATCAAATCTTAACTCGTAGGTTGGTCAAACTTTGTCACAATCTGGTTGGCCAACAATCTAACGTGCTTAGGGGAATTTGACAAATTGATCATTAGCTAAATGACTTCAATCCAATTTGATGACCACATTGATAGAAGGGTTTAGACATTACCTGTTAAACGAACAGAGCATTAAGGAAACATGAGCTCAATTTTCTGTAATACTTGCTGTCATTCAATTTTTGCGCAATCCGTCCAACCATAAGCAAGATAGAGCTTAGCTTGAATTCAGTCTCTGCTGTATCTGAATCGTGCTTAAAATTTGATGAGTGCCTGACACGTTTGGTAAAAAAGTATTGTATGAACAGGCACTACGTAGGCAGAGATGGATTGAATTACCTGGTCCAGGTCAAGATTAGAGGCTGCAATCGGTTTGTTTGAGAATGTGACTCCTCCGTGGAATGTGCCAACATTCACACAGCCGCAAAGGGTCTGCTTTAGGAGAAAAGCCAATTCCCATGGCAAAAGCTCCCTTGTAAATAAAGCTCTTCCTACACTTGGATCTTCCTGCATTCCCCGACCCATATTTTTACTTTTGCCCTTATTTCGATTTGACCAGCTCTCTCTTTATCCTTGAGTTGGCATTTGGCAATTTGAGTAGTTAGCTTAATTTTAATTTTTAGAGGCTGCAATCGGTTTGTTTGAGAATGTGACTCCTCCGTGGAATGTGCCAACATTCACACAGCCGCAAAGGGTCTGCTTTAGGAGAAAATCCAATTCCCATGGCAAAAGCTCCCTTGTAAATAAAGCTCTTCCTACACTTGGATCTTCCTGCATTCCCCGACCCATATTTTTACTTTTGCCCTTATTTCGATTTGACCAGCTCTCTCTTTATCTTTGAGTTGGCATTTGGCAATTTGAGTAGTTAGCTTAATTTTAATTTTTACTTACAAACTTGAGGAAACGACCTGAAATTTTCTTCTTTTTTTTTTTTTATGTCTATTACATAAACAAACGATGATGCAATAATATTCTTAAATTACAAAAATAAACCAGAATTTTCTAATAGAGCTTTCTGATAGTCGGAAGTTTGATATGGTTAAAGGATCAATTAAGTTAGGCTTTAGCCACTTCTTTTGCATGTTGTTACTGTCTTTTCTGGGTGTTGCAAGCTTCCTCCTTGTTGAAGTTAGGCTGTCTTTTTGTTGAACTAGACTTAGATAGATCTCTTTGTTTTCTTATTTCTCATATGTAGCTGTTTTGTCTGTTGTCCTTGTCTTTCTGGTTCATGAAATTTCCAATGATCCCAAGTCCCAAAAGACTGAATTTATGCCTAAATTAATATTATTCATAACACTTAAAGGTTCAACCACATTACGGTGAAGCTTAATGTTCATCTAACTCTACAAACTCTTGTTGCTTGATTTCCAATAGGCAACTTGATTTATATTGAAAATATCATTTATAATAATTACATTATAATTAATTTATTAAAATTTAAAATTATATAAAATTTACTAAAATATTATATGAAATCCATTATATTTATATATACCCAACTCAATAAGTAAAAAACTACATTTATTTTTTTTTTAAAGCAATGCATTTGTTACAATTTTTTTTAAAGAAATATCACTTTTTTTCATAGAAAGACAAAATTCTTACAAAAAGAAAAAAGGGATGACAGGATTAAAATCCATGGTCACATACTTTTCACATAGTCTTTTAGCCATTAGGCCAAGAAGTAGAAGGCAAAGAAATATTATTTTAACAACTATCATCACTTTAACAACTGTAAATACACATTATTTTAAAATTCTTGAAATGAATTAAGTTGTTTTATTTTTATTTTTACTATAAACAACTATCACCTACTTTTTCTTTTCTTTATTTTTTTGGATTACAAATTATATATTATTATGATTGATGTTAGTGTATGCATGTGTCTGAGTTAGAATATTATGAGAATATTCCTTGCGACAGTTTATGAGGGATTAATTAGGAGCATTAATGTGTAATTTGTAATTGATTCTCTTTCATTATTATTGTCTATATAATGAAAGGCTAATCAAAGGGATTAGCAAGTTGTTCTCTAAAGTTTTAATTTTAACATGGTATCAGAGTCAACAATGCAACTTTAGTCACTTCTACCCCTTTTCTCTCTCTTTCTTTCCCCAAACCCATTTGTTATAGCCCTTTCGTTGTCACCTAAACTATCTCTACTACAGACTTTGATCTCACAGCCCTAAAGCTACATACTTAAAACTTTTTCTTTCTCTTCAATAGTCCCTCATTAGTTAAAAAAAGGCCACCCCCTTATTTTCAAAGGCAACAAAAAGAAGGGTTTGCAACCTCTTTATAAATGATAAATTAAGGGAAACAAGTTTTTCTCAATGTAAAGCGCGAGTATAGAACTAAGGATAGAGTTCCTAGTTGTTGATTTAGGATTGTGTTACTTGATTGAAGGATTACCAGTTGTGTTTTGGAGGAAAAAGGTTCTATAACCATGGACAAGGAAAAGGCAACCGCATAAAAAATGATAACTCAAGAGATTATCACGGGGTTCACAATTGTCAGATGAGAAACTTGATGGCTTCAACTACTTGTCATGGAGCAAGACTGTGTTGGTGACCTTGTGAGGTTTTAGAAAGCTCAATTTCTGACAAATGAGCTGCCAACAAATGAAAGCTCATACTATACAGTGTGGTAGTAGGAGGACAATCGAGTTGGACAATTGTTCAACTCAATGGAATGATGAGTCAAGGTGATGTTCAATCAATACGTCACAAGTAAGGAACTTTATGATGCTTTAAAAATTGTTTATGCAAATTTTAAGAATTGGCAAAAGATCTCAGACGTTATTAGAACATAGACTAAAATGAAGCAATCTAATAGGAGCTTAAGGGAATATTTTGCTATGTTTAATGAGGTATATGGTGAGTTCAATGAATTCATGTCCTTGTTTATTGATCTGAAGACAAATTAGGAGCAATAAAAGGCTCTAGCTATAGTGTTTTTCTTAGCAAGTTTGAAAAATGAGTACGCAATGCTAGTACTAAGATGTTAACAGGCAACAATCCACTTTTCTTTACTAGATGCATATAAGTGCTTAAATAAGGTCACTTAACATGATCTTCTATAAGAAGGTAAGGCAATATTTATGGACCTATAGCATAAAAGGTAAGCATTACATGGAAGATATGGTGGATAAGGTAGAAAACATTTAAATAATAGAGGAGACCTACGATCCTATTATCATTGTGGACAATAAGGACACTACAAAATGTTTGTCCACATCTTCAAGGTAATATTAGCCCACTAATGGTACATGTGATTGATACTGTATTTCAGCCCCAACAACAAAAGGATAAGGGAGTTCAGTTATCCCAAGATGAGTATTATAAGCTTAGTCAGATGCTTTAGAATCAGACTTCGATCTCCTCTTCGATGGTAACTTTTATATAAGGTAAATCTGCTGCATGCTTAGTTACCCTCTTCAGGACTTAGGTGATTAATTCAAAAGTTTCAGATTACATGATGGGTACTACAGGTACTTTTTATTCATATACTCCCATGATGGGGAAAACGTCTATTTTGGTTGTTAATGGAAACTCTATAGATATTGTAGGAAATGGCAAAGCTCAACTTATATCTATGTTACCTTTACATTCTGTGCTACATATCCATTCTTTTTCGTTTAACTTACTTTTAGTTAGTCAGATTACAAGAAATTTGAATTGTAATGTCTCTTTTTTTCCTGCTTATTATGTTTTTCAAGATCTATTGCAAACTATTAGCAAAGGAAAGATCACAAGAAGTCTTTATGTGCTTGATGATATACAGAAGATACAATATGGATTAATAACATACTCAAAAAAATTGTCATCAACTTATAAGCCTCATTATTGTTTTGGTCATCCATCTATGTTAACTTTACGAGTTATGTCCTCATTTACCATCTTTTAGTTTTAATTGTGAATCATACAAGTTTGTTAAACTGCACAAAGTGTCTTATTGACCTTGATTTAATAAAAAAAAAGTTTCATTTTGCTATGATTCATTCTAATGTATCGAGGCCTTGTTTTATTATTTCAAAATATATTTATAGATACTTTGTTATATTTGTTAATGATTATTCACGAGTTTGTTGGTTGTATTTGTTACAGAGCCGCTCCGAATTATTCTATCTCCACTACTTTTCATGCAAAAATAAAGAATCAATTTGGTAAGTCTATCAAAATTTTACAGAGTGATAATAAGGGAGAATATTTTTTATAAAGTTTGTTCAATTCTTAAATGTAAAAGGTATTGTTCATCAGTCTTCGTATACAGATACCCCACAGCAAAATGGGGTAGCTAAAAGGAAAAATCATCATTTATTGGAAGTGGCTAGAGCTCTTTTGTTTTAAATGAAGGTCTCTAAGGTGTTTTAGAGTGAAACTGTCCTCATAGCATGCCACCTTATAAATCATTTGCCGTCTTCGATTCTTGAAAAAAAAGTTCCTCTTTAAGTATTATGTCTTGATCGTCACTTATTTTAAATCTCCCTTAAGGTATTTGGGGTGCGCATGTTTTGTTTGTGACACTCGTCCAAGTCGCACTAAATTAGACCTACGTTCTTTTAAGTGTATCTTTCTAAGTTATTCACATATCCAGAAAGGGTATCGATGCTACTCTCCAGACTTAGGTCACTTTATTATTTCAACTGATTTCATGTTTCATTAATCGGTTCCTTTCCTTCAGTACTGTAGTTTTATCCATCATTTATCACATCAAAAAAAAATTTCTCATCTATTTGATATATAGTTTACTGATCAATGCATTGCCTTTTGAGGCATGCCTAGAAACTCAATTTGATCATATGTAAACTAGAAAAACCTACGTAGATCCTTCTACATAAACTTTTCCTATTGAAATGGTTTCTCTGTTAATGGATCCACCTTGAGACACTATGGCTGAAGATGTACGAATTGCTTTATGAAAGGTACATAAACTTGTAAAAATTGTCTTTTATACATTCCCTCGTATAAAAGACTTTCTACTCAACTTCAGATTTATATCGCCACAATTGATGCTATTATTGTGTTGTGTACTCCTCTTGATACTTTTACAGATTTATGATGGTGTAAGGCTATGGAGGATGAGATGATGGCCCTAGAGGCCAACCATATATAGGATTTGGTTTCCTTATTAGAAAGGAAACAAGCTATTGGGTGCAAGTAGGTTTACACTACAAAATTGAATCCTAATGTTTCATTGGCTAGATTAAAGGCAAGACTAATAGCAAAGGGATATGCGCAGACATATAGAGTAGATTATTTTGATACTCTTTCACCAGTGGCAAAGATGACATCTATTTGCTTATTTCTCAAATTTGCTACTACACATAAATGGATATAATATCAGTTGGATATAAAGAATGCTTTCCTACATGGTGACTTAACTGAGAAGGTATATATAGAGCAACCACTTCAAGGGGAGTCTGGGAAAGTGTGCCGTTTGTGTAGGTCTCTGTATGGTCTGAAGCAATCTTTTGTATGTAGATAATAACATTATCACTGGCAGTGATACTGCAAGGATTGATAGACTTAAGATGTATCTTAAGTCCTAGTTTGAGACCAAGGATCTTTGTGTTGGTCAATTGAAATATGTTTTTAGTATTGAAGTAGCAAGGTGTAAAAAGAGAATTTGTGTATCTCAGAAGAAGTATGTGTTGGATTTTTTAAGAGATGCAGGCTTATTCTATGCCAAGCCAAATGACACACTGATGGATCCAGGCAAGTATCAAGCCTTTTCCAGAATATGGCACTTTACCTGTTGATCCCACACCTTATAAAAGATTAGTGGAAAAATTAAATTATTTGATCATGACGAAACCTGATATATCTTTTTAAGTGAATGTGGTTAGTCAATTCATAACAGCTCCGAGCAATACTCATTGAAGAGTAGCGATATGCATCCTTCGATATTTGTTGAAAAATCCTAAAAAGGGAATTCGAGTTCCAATGATGTGGGTATTCGAGCCTATGTAGGTACAGATTGGGCAGGCTCACCTATAAATAGGAAGTCAACATTTGGTTATGCTATCTTTCTTAGCGGTAATATGGTGTCTTGGAATAGCAAGAAACAGTAAGTACTTGCTAGGTCTAGCACAGAAGTAGAGTATAAAGCCATGGTTCTGGCCACAATAGAGGTATTATGAATGGCTCAATTCTTAGATAAAATTGAGCTTTTAGTTCAAACCCTTACAGAGTTATGGTATGATAATTAAACGCTGATTCATATTGCTTCCAATCTAATATTTCATGAAAGAACCAATCATATAAAAGTTGATTATCATTTCATTAGAGAAAAGTTGTAAAGTGGAACAATATTATTGAAGCATGTGCGCATAGGGGAACAACTAGTCGATATTCTTACGAAATCAGCTCCAAGAGTTTGAGTTGACTATATATGTAACAAGCTAACCATGATTGATATATATATGCTTTAGCTTGAAGAAAAGTATTAATGTATGTATATGTGTGAGTTAGAATATTATAAGAATATTTTATGGGAGACAGTTTAAGAGGGATTAATTGAGAGTATTAATGTATAATTTGTAATTTGTAATTGATTCTCTTTTCTTATTGTTGTCTATATAATAAAAGGTTAATCTAAGGGATTAATAAATTATTCTTTAAAGTCTTAATTTTAACAATTAATATATATATATGTAAATATATTCTTTTTTTTTTTTTTTAATTTTACGGGAGAGAAGAAATCTGATATATATTGTGAGTGGAGAGGAAAATCATTATAATTAAAGTGTTTGCTTTCAATCATGATTCGAGCATAATCTAATTAAGTAATTAAAAATTATATTGATTAAGGCTTCATCTATAAATGTTTTTAATTTTATATTAGTTATTAGTTTTAGTATCTTATTAAAATTTTATTTTTTTTCTTTTTCCTTTCCATTCCTTTTTGCAAAAAAATTACCGAAACGGGTTTTTTTTTTGTTTTTAATAATTGGAGATAAACTTTTAATAATTTCAAAACAATTGGAGATAAACTTTAAAACCCGCAAGTTAAAAATTTGAGGTTCAAAAAATCAAACCCCATATGTGTAGACTGAATAAGTGCATATAAACCCTCCCATAAGAATATATATTTTATCAATTAATTTTGAACATCAATTAAAATATTTTAATTATATTTTTGAAATAT
The DNA here is from genome assembly GCF_047325235.1 of Durio zibethinus. Lineage (NCBI taxonomy): Eukaryota > Viridiplantae > Streptophyta > Magnoliopsida > Malvales > Malvaceae > Durio > Durio zibethinus. The sequence continues at coordinate 7,475,967 of NC_143162.1, read as the reverse complement.
AAATTACTTATATTTAGTATTATTTTGTTAGAATTTATAATCATAAATGCTCTCTAACTTTCCAAATTAAAATTTTCTTTCCTTTTTCTTTTTTGAAAGGTGTACTGCCAATCTGTTTCAAATTTTCAAAACTTTAGTTTGAACAAATCAGACTAGAAACAATAACAATGATGTAATAAAGTAAAGAACACTTTTTTTTTATATCTTTAGTTAGACTTTTTTTTGGACTATAAACAATTTTTTTAATCAACTACAATATCGGGGAACAAAAGATTCAACCTTCTCTCTAAGTGTGATTACAAGCAATTATGCAAAGATGCTCATAATCGATTTGACCTGTTTCCTGTTTCCTAGAGCTTTACCAATTATTTTTAAGAGTAGTTAAAAAATTTTCAGGTCTTTGGATGGTCAAAGACTCAAGGTCTCCTTGACTATCTACAAAATAACTAGCAAAACCCAGTGACAGTAACCCATTGATGATTCCTTGACTAGATTTTTCATATAGTAAATAATTTATAGTTGAACCAATCAAACCAATCAAACCGAACCCAACGCGGAAATGGTATTACAAGGTGGGCCAAATTGGCCACCTTCGTCTGTTGCTTTCCTACCCCCAAAGTGTTATCAGATATATGGAACGATGGGAATTACTTAAAAACATTGATAAGCCAATAACAGGCCTTTTCAACTACGTAATGAGTCAAATTCAAGAACAGAAAATAAATGTCCGTACACAATGCAACTTGTTTTTGCTACAGAGGTCGACGAGAAAAAGGTTTTTTCAGTGGGTAGTGACGAAGAAACACGGACTCTAGAGAGACTTGGTAGTTTTGACTGATTCAATCCAATACCCCAAAATTCTTGGCGTTCAAATAAAAGTTGAGCAGACGGGGGAAACAAAACAAGGAAAAAACAAGACTTGGATTTCAACAAGGCTTCCTTTGTATTCATTCGTGCAATTGTAATTAAATTTCGTGTTTAGTGATTGTTTAAGATCCAAATGAATTTTTGGTACGGTGAGTTTGTTGGCGATTGGTTACCGTCCGATAGTCAATGGCATCGTAATTTTTTTGTTTTTTTAATTTTTACTCTTAAAATTTAATGTTAATTCAAAAAATTGTCTTAATTCTTTTTTTAATTCATTTTGATTTTTATTAATAAAACATTAATAAATAAATTTTTTATTTTTATTAATTTTTAATAATTTATTAACAAAATTATTATTTAAAATAATTTAATAAGTATTTATTAATTTTATAAACATTCAGTTAAAATTTTTATATATAATTTTTATTTTAATAATGTCTGCAATAATTATTTATTATTTTTATTATAATTTATTTTATTATTACTATTATTTTTTATTCAAACACATGTATCATCATTAAATTTAATTTTATTATTATAATAATTAATTATATTTTTATTATAATTTAAATTTTATCAAAATTAATTTTATCATCCACCTAAATAAACTCTAGTTAGAAATCGGGGTTCGAAGATTGTGAAATTAAAGGGAAAAAAAAAGCATAAAAAAAAACACTGTTTTAGCATTCCCACACTGTATTTCACAAAAGTCTATCCACAGCTCGCCGTACCTGTTCCAAACACATAAGAGGCAAATGCAGTCTTAGTTTTTTTTTTTTTTTTTCCCATTTTTATCTCTCGGTATATAGTAAAGAAGACTGAATTGGCGTGCCAGTGGTTGAATTATCGCCAAAAAATAAAACTAAGACCTCTCCGTAGATATCCATTCCTCTTATCAATATTTTTTATTTGTTTATGATGAAGTTATGTTTTATAATTGAAATATGGTAATTGGAATTAAAAATAAAAAAAAAATTTTATCCATATGTGACACTGAATGTTGGTCATTATACTATACAAGATTCCTTTTGAATAGCCGTAGTTTATTATTAGGATTTTGATTCTTACTTTTTACTATTTCGTGGTATTGAGAGCGATGTAGCACGCATCAATCTGAACTAGGAAAAACCTTTCCCACCCTTAAATTCCCAAAACCACAAAGCTAGAATGAAAATGAGAATAAAATCTTACGTGGCAGTAAAACCTCAATCGTAGACCATGAAAATTGTGTTTTCTTTTTCTCTCTCTCCTTTCACACGCGAGAATAAAAAAATCATAATTTCCGTTTCGATGAGACCAAGCGCGTCCCAATGAAGCTGCTTGGAAATGTCCCTAAATCTCTACTATCTCCCTCAAATACCCATTTCTCTCGTCTCCAATTTTATCCTTAAAACCCTACCTACCAACCCAAAACAAGTTAACAGATTAACTGAAACTATTCCAACGTTGGCAGTACCAAAACCAACAACAATAACCAAAAAAAAAAAAAGGATCGGAAGAGGAGAGTAGGTTCACGCCAGGATTGTGGCGTCCATGGCGTGGCTCACTGCAGGGGTGGGTAAAGCTGGCTCTGTTTCCAACAAGTGCAAGATTTTCATCCAGGAAAAGTATTCTTCTCCCACGCTTCAAATCTTAGCCTTCGAGACAACCAAAGTCATGTCGCGTCTTGTCGCCCTGTATAAGTCTCTCTCTGATGATGAATTCTTCAAACTCCGGAACGGTCCCATGAAATCCCCTGGCGTTGCGTTTTTGAACTCCACAGATGAAAGCTATCTTCTTGGCCTGGCGTGTAAAGAGAAGCTCGAGGATCTCAATCTGGCTGCCACCATAATTTCACGTTTGGGTAAAAAATGCATCGATGAAGAGCTTAACAGGTTTGAAATCGCTTACCAGAACATGAAACAGGGAATTTTTTATGACTGCAACCTTGAATTTAACTCCAGAAATGTTGGAAAAATCATCGAGAAGATGGAGAAATACACGAGCTCGACATCTATTCTGTACGCCTCTTTGTTAGACCTCAACGAATTAGAAATATCAGAGAAAAAAATGCAAAAATGGAAGAGAAACGGCTGGCCCAAAAAATCATCAGAAATGACCAACATTGACTACTTGAACGAGAAAATCTCTTTCCAAAGAAAACAGGTGCGACATTTCAGACAGATTTCCCTTTGGAGCCAAACATTTGATAAGAGCGTTGGGTTAATGGCTCGAATCGTCTGCGTCATTTACGCCAGAATATGCACCATTTTTGGACCCTTTGTTCCAAGCCTTCCTTGCACCACCAAGAACAGACATTCCAACAGGCGCCTCTATATTTCGAGCCCAAAAGCTTTACACTTGAAGGTTTATCCAGAGGCCGATTATTGCCTCCTTGTGGATAAAGAGAAGTACTTGCAACAGGCCTCGAAATCGGGTCCAATCATGAATGCTTCCAGGATCAAACGAGGTCCCACCCGTTTCCACAGCGGAGAACTATCACCTGATCTTAAAGCCTTAGGTTTCCAAATTTCAGCTGTTACCATAACCGATAAAATCTCCACCAAAAACAACATTGAGGGAAATGCTAGAAGAAACCAAAGGCTGATACAATCGGCTCCAAAGAACACTGTAGGAGCAGCAGGGCTTGCCGTTCGTTACGCAAACCTAATCATCATGGCGGAGACCTACTTCTACTCAACAACAATCATCACCGACGACGCTCGGGAGCACATGTTCGAGATGTTACCAATAAGCCTGAGACACACACTGAGAGCGAAGCTTAAAAGCCATTGGTGCAAAGATGCTGAAGAATGTGAAGGGCAACAGGGTTTGGCGGAAGGGTGGAAAGAGGCTTTGGAGGAGATAATAGGGTGGCTGGCTCCGGTGGCGCATGATACGTTGAGATGGCAGCAAGAGAGGAACTTGGAGCAACAAAAATTAGATGCAAAGCAGACAATTTTATTGTTGCAAACATTGCATTTCTCGGACTTGGAGAAAACGGAGGCTGCAATTGTGGAGGTTTTGGTAGGATTGAGTTGTATATATAGGTACGAGAATCGGCGGGAGAAGGATAGTGTTGGCTATAATGAATCCAACGTTGGTAGACGACCATGATGTATGGACTTACCTTGGAGTAAGCTGCGATTGTTTGCTTCAGATTAGGTTTTTTCTGTTTCTTTTTTTGGTTTAGACTAATATAATACTTCATTTGTTGATTCTTTTATGTTCTTGTTCAAGCCCTTCTTGAAGAAGGGGGGAAAGGAGGAAGTGAATGACAGATTCGTGCTGTGATTGTTGGGGAAGAATAATTGGGGCTTAATTGAACCTGTAATCAAGACTAATAAACTTCTGTTTTTTCAGCTTTTTGCTAAGAATTTAAACGTTTCATGGAAAGATAAAAAGAGGAGGGCTTTTATGTGGCTGTGTGGTTAATGGATTCCATTTCCTTTAGAAAAGATGAGGTACAATATTTTGCTTCTAGGATAGGAAAACAGGCGACGGAAATATTTAACTGACATGACGTTCTTATCAGAAAACATTAATTACTATTCTTTTTAATAAATGAAACCTGGAGATAAATTGGTTGTTTAGTGTCTCACATAAGCACTAAGCATCGTATACCTTGTAACATTGTTATAATTAAATTATACACTAAAGATTAACACCAACAAAATGAAATCAAACACAAAAGACAGAATGAAATCATGAACTTATGCTAACAAGTGTGTGGTACGTTAATATAACATTGAATTCTTAATTTCAATATGATAAATTCAATCATTAATTGTCTCGAATAAAAAAAAATCATGGATTTATCAATAAACGAATTTATTTTGTAGATCTGACAATTCATGTTATCATGTCATGTAAAATATTATATTCGTATCATATTTTACATAAAAATCACAATCATAATTTGTATCAACACGAAAATATAAAATATAATTTTTTATTTTATTAAACTTATTATATGATTTTTTTTTAATTTTAAGTCGAATTATCTCCGTATCTTTTGTTTATATCGTTTGCATATCGTGTCACGTATTATGTTTTAAATTGTCAGGTCTATCATTTTTAGCAACATGACGCTCTGTAGGTGCTTACCTCCATATGGATATAAGAAATTAAAAATGTAATTGAGTCGAATTGATATAATAAAAAATTTGAATTGGATTCAAAATTATTATTTGAAACTCGGCTCGAACTTGATAAAATTTTAATTTTTGAGTTCAAGTTTAATTCAAGATAGATATTAAGCTACTCGAACTCTCTTAATTAAGCTCATTTACTAAATAAAAAGCAAGTTCGACTTCAAGTTTGATTATCAATGTTCGAATTAAAATTCAAATGCAAATTGTTATATACAAAAGTAAAATAATAGTTTTTTTAATTAAATAATAAAAATATATATTAAAATATAAAAATTTGATTAGACTTGCTAATTACTTGAATTGAGTATTAAGATGCTTGAATTTGGTTCACTTGATAAATCAAATTACTCGAACTTAAATTAATTTAATAATAATTAATTTAAATTTAAATTTTATTTGAATCGAATTCAAATAATTTATAAACATGGATGTTTCACTTTTTCCCCTCTATTAAACCTAAGTCCACCCTGGTTTGGCAGCAAAATAAATTGGCAACTAGTTTTGGGTCTGAAACTGTCCCATTGAACTAAGGCTCATATTTCGTGGGCTAAGTTTCCTTCATTTAACGCTAAAAATTTCGGAACAAGTCTAGGATGGAAGTCAATTATACGCACGAAACATCCAAAGGCCCAGAAAAGTAGCTCGAGCATGATTTTGAAAGCATGAACTAGTATTTATTGGTACTAGTCATTCACGCACTTTATTGAATCTAATTTTTTTATTTATAATTAATAATTTTTATGATGAATTTAGTAAATTACAGCAAAATTTTATTAAATAATTTATGGATAATGTAGCATTTCATTTTTATGTGTTATATAACAAATCAAATATAAATTCATTTTATCAAATTTATCTTAAATTTATTTTATCAATTTTATCTTTCCAAATATAATTAAAAAATAAAAAATCAAGCAAAAAAAAAAAAAAAGGAAAGGAGTCAAATAGGTGTCACGTGATACCTTCAACTGAAAATGACAATGGATTGAATACGTGTGGAATTATACTCGCCCTGACTAGGGACGGCGAACTAACCCGTTTCCTACGGGTTTCGGCCCAACCCGATCCTATGGGATCGATTTTTTTTTTTGAAATTCGAGTATCGGATCAGGATCGGGTCGGGTAAAATAAGGAAACAATCAGGATTAGATTTGCCTAAAACCCGACCCGACCCAATATTATATAAAAAATTATTTTTTAATTAATTATTTAATTTTTTATTATATATATTTATTTAATGATATTTTTAAATATTTATATTTAAAAAATAATATTTTATATTAAAAAATAAATATTTTATTAATTTCGAGTCGGGTCGGATCGGATACGGTTTATATGATGTCGGATTCGGGTATGAAAAACCAAAAAAATTTTCGGGTAGGGTCGGATTCGGGTTTAATAAAGATTAAATCGGGTCGGGTTTGAGGCGAGCAAAACCCGTCTCGAACCCGACCCGATGCCAACCCTAGTCCTAACTCCGTCCTAGTAGCAGGCTATTATTTTTTATACCTGAGCTTGACCTAATATAAATACATAATCCGACTCAATTTGACCAAAAATCAATTCAATAATATAATATTCATTGAAATATTATTTTTAATATAAATTATATTTTAATTATATGAATATATTATTTTATTAAATTAAATTATTAAATATTAATTTTATTAATATAATACATATATAAATTTAAAATTAAATAAATAATAAAAAAATATAATCTTTTATATATATATATATATATATATATATCTTAGAATGGGGTGGAGCATCCTAAATCTACATCCAATCCATTCTTGATTTTTAAAAAAGAAAAATCGTTCTATCCTGAATCAATTCCAATTAAAAATAAAATCCATTCCTATTATATCGATGGGTCTCAAATATTTTGCTATCTCTACTTCTACTTATCCTAATTTTTTTAAAAAAATTATTTTATTGAAAAAAAAATAGTAAAAATAAAAATAAAGAAAAGAAAGGGGTTCGAAAGTCTATTTTCTATCTAAAAATCTATTTTGAATATATTTTTTGGTAAAAATTTAAAATTTATTTAAAATAAAAATATTATTTTCAATAAGTCGATTTCTTTTTCTTACCATATTAAAGGTGGTAAGAGCCATTTTGATTGTCTATTTCTTAATTTTTTATTAATATAAAATTTTAATAAAGAATAGATTTAAAATAAATTTTTCAATCGAAAAAATATTATGAATAAATTAATAAATTAGTTTGTTAAAATGATTTGAAATTTTTACTTAATATTTTAAAAAGATATAAAGTTTCTTTTTTAATTTTTAAATTCTCATAAAAATTTTTACTTAATCTTTTCAAATGATATGCAATTTTTTTAAAGGATTTTGAAAATTTTAATTTAATTTTAAAATTTTGAAATCTATTTTCTATTAAAATATTTAACAAATAAAATATATTATAATTAAAAACATAAAATATTATTTTAAATTTCATATTTTATAAAATACATCTTAAATATAAAAATATATGATATGGTAGCATTCTTGGTCCATAAACTTTAAACGAAATTCTATTTTCATTCGTTCATCTAGCACGTAAGATGCCCACTACTCCATTTATGTGCTATCCATACAACATCAGTTGGCATTTATAGTTAGTTTAAATGGTTCCATAGATAAAATAACCAAAATAAGATAACTTTAGACAATTAATGATTTATTTAGAATTTTTCAAAAATTAAAAACCAAAAATAAAATTTGGCTTAAAATTTAGAAACTATAGGTGTTATTTACCCATTTTCAAGGTTGTATAACATTTATTTTTTTTATAAATCATTAGTTTGATTTGTTTTAGTTCATCTTTAATTTGTGCACTACTAGAATAACAAAGCATCACAGACGAAATTTTACCGATGAATTTTTTCATGGTAATTACCAATAGATTACCGACTAAATATCGACAGAATGTAGTAGAAAAAAATTGACCATCACCCATGGAATAAGAATGAATTATCGATGGAATTCCTTCAGTAATCTGTAGGTAAAAATTAGCACCATTTGCTGCAAAAATTACCCAACAAAAATTCTGTCCGTAATCCATTAAAAAATCTGAATAAATTTCAAACATCCTTTTTAAAATCTTCCCAAATCCCTAATCCCTCTCTCATTTTCCCATTCTGCCTATCCCTCTCTCTCCACCGTAATAAGTCGTTAGTCAACCGATATTTCCCTCATTCGTCAATCGATAATTTTTTTTCTTAATTTTTCCTTTTTCAAGTTTTTTATTTTGTATTTTTGTTAAGTTTATTGTTAAATTTTTTGTTATAGATTTGTTACGATTTGTTGGATTTTTTGTTATATTAAACTTGAAGTTTATGTTTGTTAGATTTTTGTTGTGTATTGTTAAATTTTTGTTAGGTTTTTTTTTTTTTTTGTATTTGTTAAGTATTATTGAGATTTGTTAGGTTTATATATATATATATATATATAGATTTATTAATTTTTAGATGTCTAAGATTTATGTTATTTTTTGGTCAATTTGGGTTTCACGTGTATTAAAATTTATATATGTTCTTATGGATGTTTTATATTTAATATTTTCAAAATTTAATAATAATTATAGAAATTAAAAAATTTATGTTGATTTGATGTTATATTTGTGTTTTATGTGGAATAAGTTTCATATTTGTTTTGAAAAAAACTTTATATTTGACATTTTTAAAAATTTATTAATAATTATTGAAATATTATGGTATTATTGTATTGATAAAATATTGGTAAAATTTATAATATTAAATAGTATTATGACTTAATGTTATTGAAATTTTTTTTTTAATTTTAGTGTGCTGAATCAAAATATTTTATGAAAATTAAATGGTAGAAAAAATTAAATTACATTGTTATGATTTATGAGTCAATGTATAATAGTTATTGGGTTTTTTTTTTTTTTTTTCTTCAAAACCCTCAATATAAATTATTGATCAAACTTAATTTAAATGAATTAAAATTTTTTATTTTTTTCTTCTCTTCCATAATCTATCCATGGACATGTGTTTCGAATATGGGTTTATGGTAGATTTATATTCTGTAATGAATATGATTTTTTATTCATTTTCATGATAGTAATTTTTATTATTTTTCATTTTACCTACTTTGAAAGTAAAACAAGCTTCCTACGTAAAAATGCCTTAGAGAAAATCTCTTGTAACTCCTTGAATTGCATTAAGAAGCCCAAGATCTGAGGTATTCTTTAGTCATTAAAACTGTAAATATGTTATCTTGTAGTATGCATGATGAATTTTTGTAAAACTTTTTATGCTATTGATGAACTATTTGTTAAAGTAGACAAATAATTATCTCATATTATCATTTAGATAATTTTGTTTAGTATAGCAATAATTGCTCATATGGTTAATCAATAAAAATGTTTAATACTTTATAGGACTGTAATTGCTTATATTTCAATTTAATGTACTAAAAGTTATATTTTTTAGACCTTTATGATGATTCATTTAAGGTTGAATAATGGATAAAGATCACTCTTGAATATACTCTCATTTAGATAAAAATAGATATATTAGTTAAAACTTTTATGATGGTGTGGATGAATTTATTGGATATGCTTATTCTCAACCAAACTTTGTAAATAATAGGAAGATTATGTGTCCTTGTGCCAAATGTGAGAATAAAAGGCTTTTAAAAGTAGATGTTATGCCTAAGCACCTTTATTATAAGGGATTTACTTTTGGTTATACAAGTTAGTCTCACATAGGAAGTTAGAAGTAGCACAAGCTTATTTAATAAATAGAGATACTTTTGAACCAATGAGTGAAGTAAGAATCGAAAATTCCTATAGTAGAGTGGTTATGGATGCTATATATCCTAATTTTGGGCTGAATGATTTTCATGCCAATGAGGCAAGAGTTGATGAGGAAGATTTAATAGATGAGGAAGATTCAAGTGTAGACGCAATCTATTCTTTGTTGAATGATTCAGATAAATCATTGTGTTCAGGTTATATGAAGCACATAATCCTTTCTACTAAGTCATAACTTTTAAATTGTAAATCAGAGTTTAACATTAGTAAGTCATGTTTTGATCGTCTGATAAGCATAGTGAATGATATGTTACCAGTAGATGATAAATCACTTAAAAACTTTTACAAAGTGAAAAAAAGATATGATGAAACCAGGACTTGGTTATAAGAAAATTTCTTATATGCGAAAACAATTGCATGTTGTTTTATAAGAAAGTAACAAATTTGACATATTGTTTAGTTTGTAGTCATTCTCGATATATAAGGAATTATTCTGGTGGTTGATGAAAAGAATTCCTTATAAAATCATACGTTGTATGCTATTGATACCAAAACTTAAAAAACTTTATATGTTAACTAAAACTATTGAATATATGATATGGCATGCCTATAACCAAAGTCATAATGGTGTGCCTTCACACATTTTAATCGTAGCTATGAATTACTTGCACTTGAAGGGAGAAATATATGTTTAAGATTATGTGTGGATGGTTTTTGTCCATTTGGTCCAAGTGTGAAACCATGCTCTCGTTAGCTAGTAATGATAATGGTATACAATTTGCTACTATGGTTGAGTATAAAGTGAAAACATATCTTCTTGAATATGATCATTCTAGAAAAGAGTAGTCTGAGTTAAAATATAAATATTTTTTTAAGACTTTTAATAGTTGAGTTAAAAGTATTATAGTCAAACGATGTTGTGACTTATAATATTTATAAAAAATAAAATTTCATTTGAAAGTGGATCTTTTATGGACAATTAATGATTTTCCTGCATATGATATATTATTTGGTTAAAGCACTCATGGGAACTTATTATGTCCTTATTGCATGGGACAAAAAAACTCTTTTCAGTTGGCTTATGGTAAAAAGTCTTGCTTTTTCAATTGTCATTCTTAATTTTTGTCTCTTGATCATCATTTTCGAATGTAAAGAGATAAATTTCAAAAAAGAGTTGATGTGGCTCTCCTACTGTTAAATTATTAGGAAAAGAAATTTTAGTTTGGTTAGATAACTTTCCTAATATCACATTTGGCATGAGATATAGTGATAAAAAGTTAGACAGCTTTGGGATAAGTCATAATTGTGTGAAGAAAAGTATATTTTGAGAGTTACCTTGTTAGCATACCAATATGATTCGGTACAATCTTAATGTGATGCATATTAAGCGCAATATCTTTGACAATGTGTTTAACACAATAATGGATGTTAAAAAGTAAAACCAAAGACAACATAAAGGCTTTTAAAGTGTATTGCAAGCGACCCGAGTTGGAATTGATTAAAATGAATGAAAAAGTTTTCATGCTTAAAGCTTTATATACTTTAAGCGAAGAGCAAAAAAGAAATATTTATGCATTGGTTAAATAATTAAGACTTCCTGTTGGTTTTGCATTTAATATTGCTAGGTGAGTAAACATGGCTGATTGTAAGTTTTATGAAATGAAAAGTTATGATTGTTATATTTTCATGTAATTAGTACTCCCAATTGCTTTTTGTGATTTAGTGCCTACCTCTGTTTAGAATGCAATTATTGAGTTATTTCATTTTTCAGAGATCTATATTCTACTGAAATACATGTAGATCATATGAAAGTGTTGAAAAAAAATATAGTGAAAATAATCTACTAATTAGAAAAGATTTTTTCTTTAAGTTTCTTTGGTTCTATGGAGCATTTGCCCATTCACTTGCCTAACGAGGCAAAAATTGGTGAACCTGTTCATTATCGATCAATGTATCAGATTGAAAAGTAATATATTTGAATTGTTAGATATTAGTATCAATTAATTTAATTTTCCTTCAATAACATTCGTGTTATGCTATGATGATTAGTAGGTTTCTTTCTCATTTTAAGAAAAAATGCATTGAAGCATCTATATGTGAGATATATGTTATCGAAAAGATATCCACTTTTGTTTGTTCTATTTTGATCACAATGTGTTAACTAGATTGAATTGAGTTCTACGTAATGATGATGGAAGAGTTGTGGAATTTGGAGAAAGTTTTCGATCCTTAGTCATCCTGACCGAGTATTTAATCCATAAAATAAGTCTCGATAGCTATCAGCAGATTAGCATACCAAAGCACTGTAGACACCCAATTGGGTCCGGGCCCAGATCAATTGGGCCTGGCCCAAATGGGTAAGGCCCATTTCAATCCTGTATTTTTTTTTCTTTTCTTTTTCTTCTTTTGTATTTTATGTATTTTATTATTATTATTATTATGTATATCTTTGTGTATTTATTTTTATTTAGATTAGATTTATATGTATTGTATGTATATAGTTATATATTTATTATTATTATTATTATTATTATTATTTTGTAATATATTTTTGGGTTTATCTTATGTTATTTTTTTTTATTATCTGTTAATTTTATCTGATTTTTTTTTCGAATTATCTGATATTATTTTTTTATTTTTATACTATCATATCTTTTGATTATCTAGTATTTTTTTTATTTATTTTGATTTTAATTCTGGATGGCTAAGATTCAAAGTTGAAGAATCCCACTCTGGAGGGAAATTGAATCAGAAGAGTCCAGTTGGATTCAAAGACTGAATTCCCGTCCAAGGAGGAATTGGGATTGATCAGGAACTCCTGATCAACCCCTATAAAAGGGATCCCCCTAGAACAGAGAAAAATACAGAAAACAGTAAGCAAAGCTACTGATTTGAGAGAAAAGGAGGCGTATAGGAAGCTAGGAAAAGTTTAGGAGTGTTCTGGGAGTGAGAAAAAATTTTTAGAGATTTTTTGGCGAAAATTTTTTCTGGAAATTTCTGGGAAATTTCCAGAATCCGGCGAAAATTCTGGCGAAATTTGAATTTTCCGGCAACAATTCCGGCGAACATTGAAGTTTCCGGCGACCAGTCCAGTTTTCGGCGAAGAATCCCAGAAACCGGCGATCTTCCGGCCAACTTCCGACGAAATTTCTAGATTCCGGCGAAAATTTCCAGAATTCGGCACCGGTGTTCTTCAGTTTCTAGAGAGAAGGGAGAGAAAAAGGAAGAAGAGAGAGAGAGAGGGGGAGGAGAGTTCTGCCGAAAAACGGAGGAAGGTGCATTTTATACCCTCCCAAAACGACGTCGTTTTGGCCTTAAGTAACCCAGAGGATCCGCGCGTTTTGCCGAACCCGACCCGACCCGGGCGTCGACCCGCTTTCTGACCCCCGCGTGTCAGCCCCCCTCCGAGCCGAGCCGAGCCGAGCCAAGCCGCCGAGCCGCTCCCCCGAGCCGTTTTCTCTTCCTCGAGCCGAGTCGAGCCGAGCCGCGATCCGAACCGCTCCAGGTTTTTTTTTTTTTTTTATTTCTTTGTTTATTTGTTTATTTTATTTTTTATTTATTAGATTAGATTTATGTAATATTCTTTTTATTTATTTTTATTATTTTATTTTCTTTAAATAAAAATAAAAAATTCTAAAAAATATATTTTTAGGGAAAAGTTGAAAGTATCAATTTTCCTTAGAAATAAATTTCCAAAAAATATTTTTGGGGAAAAGTTGAAAGTATCAATTTTCCTTAAAAGAAAAATAAATTTTCAAAATAAAATATTTTTAGGGAAAAGTTGAAAGTATCAATTTTCCTTAGAAATAAATTTCCAAAAAATATTTTTGGGGAAAAGTTGAAAGTATCAATTTTCCTCAGAAATAAATTTCAAAAAAAAATATTTTTAGGGAAAAGTTGAAAGTATCAATTTTCCTTAGAAATAAATTTCCAAAAAATATTTTTGGGGAAAAGTTGAAAGTATCAATTTTCCTCAGAAATAAATTTCAAAAAAAACATTTTTAGGGAAAAGTTGAAAGTATCAATTTTCCTTAAGAATAAATTTCCAAAAAATATTTTTAGGGAAAAGTTGAAAGTATCAATTTTCCTTAAAAGAAAAATAAATTTCCAAAAAAAAAGTATTTTTGGGGAAAAGTTGAACGTATCAATTTTCCTTGAAAATCAAAATTTCAAAAAAAAATATTTTTGGGGAAAAGTTGAAAGTATCAATTTTCCTTAGAAATAAATTTTCAAAAAAAGGGTTTTTGAGAAAAAGTTGAAAGTATCAATTTTCCTTGAAAATCGAAATTTCCAAAAAATATTTTTGGGAAAAAGTTGAAAGTATCAATTTTCCCTAAAAAAAAATCATTCTTTCCTTCCTTTCTATCTTAATTTTGATTTTGTTTTTTTTCTTTAAATAATCCGACGACGGAGCCTCTGCAAGTGAAACAGTAGTTTTTCTTGCATACTCTTGAGGTGAGGGAATTTTCTCAATTTTCTGCTAAAAGTATTAGAGTCAATTGAGAAAAGTTTCCAATAATTAATTACTTGGTAAAATTTTAAGGCTTTTGGATAACACAAATTCAAGCTGGTACCATCTTTTGATGGGCGTTGTGAGGGTGCTATAACCTTCCTCACACGTAACCGAACTCCCGAACCCTGTTCTGGTTAGCAGACCTGAACCTATTCTTTTAAGGACCCTTAAACTTAGGTGTTCCCTGAAAAGACAGATTCCTTAGGTGGCCAATCGCACCTAGACAAAAAAGATTGGTGGCGACTCCCTAAAGCCAATGTCTAGAGATAGATCCCCGGATCTAGACGTTACGACAGCTTGGCGACTCCACTGGGGACTTTGAGAGTCAGGCCAGCAAATAATTTGTGTTATCCAAAAGCCTAATAAAATTGAACCATTTTTGTATATGTGTGTTATTATTCATTCATGTTTATTTACCTTGTTAATTATGTCATTCATATGCATGTGCATAACATGAGCTCTACACCCGAGCTCCGTCCCTTTAGGAGGGAGTAAAGTACCTATTGCTTTCGTGAGGTCTAATGCCTCCGCAGTGGCTAGCGAAATACTCCCACTCAAATTGAACCTTTTCCGCTTGTAGCCTGTAATGGGTGAGGATTAGGGTGTCTTACTAGTCTGTGATGGACAAAGATGTAAGGAACAATTTGAGGACCTTTAGACTCTGACCCTAAAATCACATGTAGTGAACCTTAGGAGTGCCTAAACCTAGGATAGAGCCCTTTCTACCTAATGATAGATATACCTTGAGATTAAGACACAAAAAAGTTGTTTATCTAATCATTTTGATTGTTTAACTTTGTGTATTATTTTTATCATATGTAATATTATGCATCAGCATCAATTTCATTTCATCCATGAAACTAACTATGTTGTTTGTCTAATTTTATGCATCTACATTACTTGCATGGTCATGTTTTAACACAATCATTTGTATCCATTTCATACTAGATTTCATTCAAAAAATGTACATTTCATTTGTGTATCAAAGCATCATACATAAGGCACAGCATAATATTTCTAAGTATGGTACTCAAGGTCCCAGGATAGCTCCATCTAGCGAGAACCCTACTCATCCATACAACACAAGATCCAAAGCAAGGCAAATGGAGGAGGAAAGTTTTCATAGATTTGAAAAGCTAGAAAAAGCTCAGGAGAAGATTGAAAGTGAACTAAGCAAGATTCTAGAGGCTCTTAATAACATGAACAAAGAAAAAAGAGCTAAAGGAAATACAAGCCAGCAAGATGTGGCTGACCCTTTGTACCCTCCAGGTTTTGGCCCACCTCAGGCCCAGCCTGCTCAAGAGGTCCCGTCATATCTTGGAATGCCATCAGCTTTCAACCCAGGACAGTATAATAGCTATATAAATCCTATCTTCACTGAAAAAGCAGCAGAACCAATTTCTGACCTAGATGACTTAAAGGAGAAGGAAAAGGAAAAGATGAGGGTAGAAGCTGAGGAAAGTTCCAAGATTAGCATGATAGAGCAAAGGCTAAGGGCTGTGGAAGGATTTAGCTTTTATGGGTCAGTTGATGCTGCTGGGTTCTGCCTAGTTCCTGATGTGGTTATCCCCTATAAGTTCAAAGTACCGAAATTTGAAAAATACGACGGTACAAAATACCCCAAAACCCACATCACCATGTACTGTAGGAAGATGGCAGCTCATACTCATGATGAAAAACTTTTGATGCATGTTTTCCAAGATAGTCTTACTGGCTCTGCGGCCAGATGGTATGTTCAATTGGATAGGGCTCACATTCGCTCTTGAAGCGATATGGCACATGCCTTTATCAGTCAATATCGACATATCATCGATTTGGCCCCAGATCGTTTGTCTTTACAGAACCTGGAGAAAAAGGCAAACGAATCTTTTAAAGAATACGCCCAGAGATGGAGAGATATAGCTTCACAGGTACAACCTCCTCTGACAGAAAAAGAAACTACAGTGTTATTTGTCAGCACTTTGAAGCCTCCCTATTATGGAAAGATGATAGGAAATGCAACTAAGAATTTTGCCGACATGGTGATCTCTGAAGAAATTATTGAAAGTGCCATAAAAAATGGTAAGTTGAAAGAAGGAGAAACCAAGAAGACATCAGAAAAGAAAGAAGCTGAAGCTCAAGCTGTGAGCTTTGATAGACAACAATTCAGGGGTTATCAACCCTATCCATCCCAAGGTTACTCTCCATACTATCCTGCTGTGAATAATACATCATCCTACCCATACCAGCTAGCTTCACAACCATCTTATTCATCCACTTACCGTCTCAACATTCAAGCTCCTGCAAGAACTCAAATTCGCCCTACTAACCCAACAAGTGGCTCACGAGAACAACGGACTGCTCGAGAAAAATTTGTATTTGATCCAATCCCTATGACTTATACAGAGTTATATCGAAAACTCTATAATAGCCACTTGATTGCCCCCAGCCATGTGGAACCACTTAAACCACCCTACCCAAAGTGGTATGATCCTACAGCTCATTGCAACTATCACTATAGAATTACTGGCCATTCTACTGAAAATTACACTGCTTTAAAGTATAAGGTGCAACGATTGATCAATGATGGAATGGTAAGTTTTGATCAAGGAAAAGCAACAACATCTAATGTTAACGCTCTGAGTGAAAGTCAAGAACGGAAAGGGTTCGAAGAATCACAATGAATTGAGGGGCAAGATGTCAATAGAGATTCTTCACATGATCGCATAGGGGGACAATTTTAAAAAATGGAGATAAGGCGGGTTGAAGGTTTTTTTTTTTTTTTCATTTTAAGATTTCTTTTCAAATAATGTTAGATTTCTTTTTACAATATGACTTCACTTGTTATCATTTTAATAAAGGCAAGTCAATGCATTTCATTACATTTTTCTCTTTCACTTGACCATTATTCCATGCCCTGTTACCTTTCATAACTTTATACTCCCATTCTCAAATTTCAGATGATGAATATTTAGACAATGATAACAGTAATTCTGGGATTTAATTTTGAGAACTCATCCACATTTAATATGAGAAGATGATTTGAGCAAGAAGAAAGGTAGAGAGATATGTCTTGATGATATATAATCTTTCATACAGGTTCATGAGCTTTGTTTAATAGATGATGTTCAAGGAAGGTATTCACAATTGAGATGAAAAATGGCCATCTTTCTTTTACCATTGGAAAAACCATTTATTGCTACCCCTTTGAGCCAATCATGATTTTTTTCCTTGAAGAACCCCAACCAAGGATCACCCTCTACACTGGAGGGTAATTTTTGAAAAAAAAAAAAAAAAAAAACCACAAAAGGTCTCAAAGATGAAAAGAGAAAGAAAAGAAAAAGAAAAAATAAATGCCACACATGATTTGGGGTAAAGTAATGAGATCCTTTGTGTGAGAAAAGAAAAAGCAGTGAAATGATGTGGGGCAAAATGTCAAGTTGTATCAAATGATCCTTTGGTTTTAAACCTATTTAATATATGTTTTGAGCCTATTATATCTATTTTTTTTTGTGACCCTTCATCTTGGCCTACATTACATCCTTGAAAAGTCCATTTGGATCAAGTGTGAATACTCAACTTGAATGATCATATGTTGAGCGAAGGTATACTCATGATGAAGCAATGGAATCATGCTACATTGCTCTAAAGTTGGATGTATGAAAGATATCAACAATGGATGAAAAATGAGTAAAAAAAGAAGATGATGAAAAAAAAAAAAAAGAAGAAAAAATGAAAAAAATGAAAAAAGAGATTCAAATTGAAAACCTGAAAATGTAATTTTGGTAGAAAGAGATCCAGGTCAAATGGCTCATATGAATGGAAGATCAAAGATATCTGAAGATCCCTCAAAGACTGGGGCAAAGTTTGCCAGGCTCAAGATGACTTCAACAGTAAATGAAATGAGTTTTTGAAAAAGAATCCTAGATTAATGTTGAAAATTATCTGAATATTCATCATTTGGACATACCATTCACCTCAATGACATCCAATTTATTTTTTTTCCCATTTATTTTCTACCAAAATAGATCTTCATTGATTATCTTTACCATAGTTCACTTTCTGTTCCCTTATTGTTACACCCTTAGAATGAATTGAGAAAATGCTCGATTGCATTGTACTTGTCAAGATTTGAAATGATAATGAATGAATGAATATGTGTTTAAAAGAGTCTTGCATTCATTTGAAAAGAAATCTAAGATGATGGTGGAGACAAAATGAAAAAATGGTAGAAACCTAGAGGAGATGATTTAGAAGGATATATGATGTGATCAAATGAAGAAATGGGGTAGTGATACAATCAAGTGATGAGTACGAGGATGAATTGGTCGATATGACTTGCAAGTTGTGATTGAATGATGAAGACAAAATCTATTTTGGAAAGGTTAATGCTGAGACACCTATGAGTAATGACCCAGTGATGGTGGATGAAACTTGTTTTGAAATTTGTTAGTGCTGAGAAATTCATTGAATGATGGTCAAGTGATGATCGATTGATGAAGCTTATTCCAAAGTATTGAAAAACAGAATAAGGAAGAATCTGAGCGGAAGAGACAATTAAGAGCTACACTGGTTCGATCCTAGAAGAGCAGTGTAATTGGATCCTTGAGGGATCAAAGGGCTTGACACCCAAGAAAGAAAAGAGCTTGAGAAACTTGAGTACCATACATTGAACAGGAATTGATTGACCAACATTTGCATAGCATGCATTGAAAATCATGCACATTGCATAGCATACACTACTTTCAGAAAAGTATAGTGTACAAATTCAAGAAGCAGGGGTGTTCCAACATCCCACATGGAAAAGACAGGTATGAAAAGACTTTGCAAGTTTGAGAAGAAACTTGTCAGGTAAGTTCCTAATCCTTGAAATAGGATGTCTCTTGGTATCAGGGTTGATTTATAAGACCTTTGGGCATAATCTCCTAAAATCCCTTCAAACACAACTTTCAACTCCTTCGGACATGATTGTCTAGGAGTATTTACTTTTCAAAGTTCGTTGCCTCTGTTTAGAGGAGCAATTTACTTTTTCAAAGTTCTTTGCCTCTGTTTAGAGGAGCAATTTACTTTTCAAAGTTCGTTGCCTCTGTTTAGAGGAGCAATTTACTTTTCAAAGTTCGTTGCCTCTGTTTAGAGGAGCAATTTATTTTTTCAAAGTCGTGGTGCCTCTGTTTAGAGGAGCAATTTACTTTTTCAAAGTCGTGGCACCTTTGTTTAGAGGAGCAATTTACTTTTCAAAGTCGTGGTGCCTCTGTTTAGAGGAGCAATTTACTTTTTCCAAAGTCGTGGTGCCTCTGTTTAGAGGAGCAATTTACTTTTCAAAGTTCGTTGCCTCTGTTTAGAGGAGCAATTTACTTTCCAAAGTCGTGTTGCCTCTGTTTAGAGGAGCAATTTACTTTCCAAAGTCGTGGTGCCTCTGTTTAGAGGAGCAATTTACTTTCCAAAGTCGTGGTGCCTCTGTTTAGAGGAGCAATTTACTTTTTCAAAGTCGTGGTACCTCTGTTGAGAGGAGCAATTTACTTTTCAAAGTCGTGGTGCCTCTGTTTAGAGGAGCAATTTATTTTTCCAAAGTCGTGGTGCCTCTGTTTAGAGGATCTTCGACAAAAAAAAAAAAAAAACAAAAAAACAAAAAAAAAAAAAACAAAAAAACAAAAAAAGAAAAATTTTAAAAAAAAAAAATTAAAAAATAAAAATGTTGAGTTGAGTCTTGATTGGGTGTCTACGTCTTTGCGCAATTTCTGTTTCACAGAAAATGTGCAAAGAGGGGCAGCTGTAGACACCCAATTGGGTCCGGGCCCAGATCAATTGGGCCTGGCCCAAATGGGTAAGGCCCATTTCAATCCTGTATTTTTTTTTCTTTTCTTTTTCTTCTTTTGTATTTTATGTATTTTATTATTATTATTATTATGTATATCTTTGTGTATTTATTTTTATTTAGATTAGATTTATATGTATTGTATGTATATAGTTATATATTTATTATTATTATTATTATTTTTTTTTTGTAATATATTTTTGGGTTTATCTTATGTTATTTTTTTTTATTATCTGTTAATTTTATCTGATTTTTTTTTCGAATTATCTGATATTATTTTTTTATTTTTATACTATCATATCTTTTGATTATCTAGTATTTTTTTTTATTTATTTTGATTTTAATTCTGGATGGCTAAGATTCAAAGTTGAAGAATCCCACTCTGGAGGGGAATTGAATCAGAAGAGTCTAGTTGGATTCAAAGACTGAATTCCCGTCCAAGGAGGAATTGGGATTGATCAGGAACTCCTGATCAACCCCTATAAAAGGGATCCCCCTAGAACAGAGAAAAATACAGAAAACAGTAAGCAAAGCTACTGATTTGAGAGAAAAGGAGGCGTATAGGAAGCTAGGAAAAGTTTAGGAGTGTTCTGGGAGTGAGAAAAAATTTTTAGAGATTTTTTGACAAAAATTTTTTCTGGAAATTTCTGGGAAATTTCCAGAATCCGACGAAAATTCCGGCGAAATTTGAATTTTCCGGCAACAATTCCGGCGAACATTGAAGTTTCCGGCGAAGAATCCCAGAAACCGACGATCTTCCGGCCAACTTCCGACGAAATTTCCAGATTTCGACGAAAATTTCCAGAATCCGGCACCGGTGTTCTTCAGTTTCTAGAGAGAAGGGAGAGAAAAAGGAAGAAGAGAAAGAGAGGGGGAGGAGCGTTCTGCCGAAAAACGGAGGAAGGTGCCTTTTATACCCTCCCAAAACGACGTCGTTTTGGCCTTAAGTAACCCAGAGGATCCGCGCGTTTTGTCGAACCCGACCCGACCCGGGCGTCGACCCGCTTTCTGACCCCCGCGTGTCAGCCCCCCTCCGAGCCGAGCCGAGCCGAGCCAAGCCGCCAAGCCGCTCCCCCGAGCCGTTTTCTCTTCCTTGAGCCGAGCCGAGCCGAGCCGCGATCCGAGCCGCTCCAGGTTTTTTTTTTTTTTTATTTCTTTGTTTATTTGTTTATTTTATTTTTTATTTATTAGATTAGGTTTATGTAATATTCTTTTTATTTATTTTTATTATTTTATTTTCTTTAAATAAAAATAAAAAATTCTAAAAAATATATTTTTAGGGAAAAGTTGAAAGTATCAATTTTCCTTAGAAATAAATTTCCAAAAAATATTTTTGGGGAAAAGTTGAAAGTATCAATTTTCCTTAAAAGAAAAATAAATTTCCAAAATAAAATATTTTTAGGGAAAAGTTGAAAGTATCAATTTTCCTTAGAAATAAATTTTCAAAAAATATTTTTGGGGAAAAGTTGAAAGTATCAATTTTCCTTAGAAATAAATTTCCAAAAAATATTTTTGGGGAAAAGTTGAAAGTATCAATTTTCCTCAGAAATAAATTTCAAAAAAAACATTTTTAGGGAAAAGTTGAAAGTATCAATTTTCCTTAAGAATAAATTTCCAAAAAATATTTTTAGGGAAAAGTTGAAAGTATCAATTTTCCTTAAAAGAAAAATAAATTTCCAAAAAAAAAGTATTTTTGGGGAAAAGTTGAACGTATCAATTTTCCTTGAAAATCAAAATTTCAAAAAAAAATATTTTTGGGGAAAAATTGAAAGTATCAATTTTCCTTGAAAATCGAAATTTCCAAAAAATATTTTTGGGAAAAAGTTGAAAGTATCAATTTTCCCTAAAAAAAAAATCATTCTTTCCTTCCTTTCTATCTTAATTTTGATTTTGTTTTTTTTCTTTAAATAATCTGACGACGGAGCCTCTGCAAGTGAAACAGTAGTTTTTCTTGCATACTCTTGAGGTGAGGGAATTTTCTCAATTTTCTGCTAAAAGTATTAGAGTCAATTGAGAAAAGTTTCCAATAATTAATTACTTGGTAAAATTTTAAGGCTTTTGGATAACACAAATTCAAGCTGGTACCATCTTTTGATGGGCGTTGTGAGGGTGCTATAACCTTCCTCACACGTAACCGAACTCCCGAACTCTGTTTTGGTTAGCAGACCTGAACCTATTCTTTTAGGGACCCTTAAACTTAGGTGTTCCCTGAAAGGACAGATTCCTTAGGTGACCAATCGCACCTAGACAAAAAAGATTGGTGGCGACTCCCTAAAGCCAATGTCTAGCGATAGATCCCCGGATCTAGACGTTATGACAAACACATTTATATATTTTGTTAATTGTGAAGAAATAAATCTTTACATTGAGTAAGTACTATGTAAACTCTATAATTTATGTTTCTAATAAGTTGATAATTTTTTTAATTCGTAATTAACAATAATAGGATATTTGATGAATCGATAAAAAAAAATTGTGAATATAAGTGATATAAAATTAAAGAGAGAATGTGATGCAAGATTTTCGTAATGGTTAAAATAATTTATAAAAATTTAGCACATAATAGCATATGTAAATAAAAATTTTATTATCATTATAAATACCTAATTTTTTTCGAAACGATTTAAGTTCTTTAATGCTTCATTTTGATATTTCAATTTGAGTTTATTCAAGAATTTCAATTGAATCTACATAATTAGGCTTATTTGGATTTTGTTTTGAATTAATTGTTCTTAAATCATTTTATATGAGTTAAGATCCAACCCAATTTAAATTAGATTAATTCAAAATTTAATTATTTGAGCTTACAAACTTAAAATACGATACAAGTCGAAAATTTCTTTTAAAAGCCAATCCAATTACTTTCGACTTAAAGCTCATTTCAAGTTATTTGGGTTCGAAAACTCAATAAAAGTTCAAAATTAATTTTAAAGCTTATATCCATTTTGTTTTGTTAGATTTTAAATTAAAAAATTAAAAAAAAGTTAAAAAGATAAAAATAAAAAATAATAGTTAAAAACAAAAGCAGAAGGTTGGTTACCATGACAGCAGCTTCCCCTACCTTTCCTGACCCTAATTTTCACTTTTTCTTCCCCTCATTTAACCGCACCATTTCTAACTCTCCCTCCGGTCTTAACTTCCCATTTTACCAACTCACTTCTATCATACATTGATAAAAGATCCAATTTCCCAGATTCAACAAGCTACAAAGTCCTAAATGCAGCATCATGTTCCTGCAGTCCTACAAAAAAAAAAAGTACTTTGTTGTCTTGTATGAATGGTGGTGTTACAAGAGCCAAATAAAGCTCGACACAGAACGGGAGCAATCCGCAAGGAAGAAAAACTCAGTACCAAAATTTTTATAAGTCCCAGCTTCCCCTTCTATACCAGATGGCCGATCCCTGCCGCCTCTAAGGATCATCATTACCAAAAGAATTCACAAAAAAATTTTTAGACCAAAACAAAAAAGGCCCTCATCTCCACCCTCCCTAAATCACACCCAAAAAGCCCCAAGCACTCTCATTTAGTAACCATTCATCAACAGCCAAATTAACTAAAAAAAAAATTTCGACCAGCATTACCACCGTCAACCTAGCAAAAGAACACCAAAGCCCCAACCAACCTAGCCACCTTCCACCATTCAATCACAGCCTCGCCCACAACAGATCCTAAAAACTACAGTCACCACAACGAGCAAACCCCCAACATCTCAACCAAAACCAAGCCTACACCATCACCCACAGCCGAACATCACCTCCCCTGCCTCCATTACTACCGGTACTCTTCAGCAACAAAAACCCAACAAGCACCAAAAACACAATAAAAAAAAAAAGAAATTTAGCCACATTCATCGTAGAGAAGCCACAAACAGAGAAATCGAAGCAAAAAAAAAAAATAACACAACAAAAAAAGCAACTATGGTGTTTTGGGCATAGGGATTTTTGGGTCTAGAGATGCTTCTAGGTAGGTTTGACTTGGGGTTGTGAAAAACGAAAAGAAAACGGAGGAGAGGAAACGCCACTGACAGTGGCTGCATGAAGGTCGGCTCAAAGCCGTGTAGGCTTTGGAGATCAACAAAATGGCAAAAATGAAGAACAATGATAGGACAAAAACATATTAAAATTTTAGTGAGATCGGATGGTGGAAGGAGGAGATTTCGCCGTTTGAAGCTTCGGTCTAAACTTTAAGATCTAGGTAGATCTAGGCCATTTTGGAAAAATCAGAGGCTCAGTTTAAGGTTAGGATGCAATGATGACGCTACAGTGGAAATTTGGGGGAGAACAGCGACTAGTCGACGGCAACAGTGCAGCTAGCCGACGCTGGAAACTGGGTTTGGGTAGAGGGACGTCTGGCTTGCTTAAAAAGAAGAAGAAGAAGATTGAAGAAGAAATTTTTTCAAAAAAGGGTGGGAGACGAAAAAAAAAAAAAGGGGATTTTATAATTGTTTAAAAAAGAAAGAAAGAGGAGTTGACCAGGTCAACTCGACCCACACTGGACCAGATCCGTTCAATAGCCTTGCCCACTTGGAATGTTTTTTTTTTTTTGGATAGACTCCGTGTGCTTTGGCCTATTGAACACATGACCCTGGCTTCAACACATGTTTGGGTAATTTTTATATACTTTTGGGCTTTTCATTGGAATGTTTTTACATTACTCACGTTAGTAATGTATTTATACATGCATTGGAATAATTAACAATGCTTATGAAAATAAACATTATAAACAGTTATATATTTTGTGAAAATTCTTATTATTAAATATTTAAAGAAAATAAAATTTCTTTTATGATGAAATCTTAGAGAAATTCGAATAATGATTATTTAAAAATTTTTAAGTAAAAAGATTTTTTTTTAAGTATTACCAGTATAATAAAACATTTATAAAATTTTTTTTTCTTCTATTAAAAAATGCAAAAAATATAAAAAAAATCAATAATCAATAATCAAAATTTTCCTTCAAAAAAATGAAATAATGTTAAATAATTTTTTAAAAAGAAAATAATAATAAATAAATAAAGATAAAACAAAATAAAATATAAATACACAAATAAACAGGGCATACCTATGCATGTATATCATATTTCTTTATTTGCATTACATCACATGGGCGTCCTAATTATAGAAAAGTAAGCACGAGTTTTCAAGGATGAGATTCTAAAGAAATTTAAGTAGTAATTCTTTATGAATTTTTAGGTGAAAAGATTTTTCTAGAAAGAGGCCAAACTAATAGGATATTTAAAATAATTTTCAATAAAGATTTTTGTTTATTTTTTATTTAATAAAAAACAAGAATAATTTTTTGTAAAAAGAAAATATTATTGCAAGCATCATTTGATTATTTATATTATAAATATTGATTTTAAAGATAAATATGAACCACCAAGAATGGGATGCTTGAGAAGTCCGAGTAGTGACTCTTAAAAAATCTCTAAGTGAAAAAGTTTCTCTTAATATTGCTAAACTATTGGAATATTTTTAAGAAATTTTCAATATGCAAGGTTTTTATTTATTTTTCAAGCCAACAAATGATTAAAAATAATAAAAAGATGTTTTATTACAATAAGAGAAAGTATGAAAATTATTTTTAGAATATCAAACTTAAGACTTTTTGTCAAAATTAAAAGAATACATAGTTACTTGGTACCATTTTTAAAATGGGTGTTATAGGAGTTTTAATAATTTTCTATGTAATCGTGCTCCTAAATCCTATTTTAATTTTTATAAACTGAAAATTGTTTCTTAATAGATTTTAATTAATTTTAAAATTTATTAAAAAATAAATTTATTAGGTGGCCAATCATACCTAATAAGAAATATTGGTAGCAACTTTCTTTATTTTGAAATTTTAAAAATTTTGTCTAATAGTCTCGAAAACCATTATGGCAATCATTACATATTTAAGACAATGATTAATTTTTTGTTTTATGATTAGATAGGTTGAAGAGCAAAATGATGATATTGATCATCATTTAGTTGAGGTAGCTTATGGCCCTGGACGCATGGTTAGGTGTTTCAAAGGTTATTTTGTCAATGATTTTAAATTTCATACAATTAACTATAGCCAAACTCCAAAGACGATGAATTATGGGGTATGTGCAAAAAGAAGTTGTTAAATGATTCCAAACATGACTTTTATGGTATCTTGAATGAGTTAGAGTACTTTGGAGCAGGGAATAAGGTTATACTTTTTAAATGTTTTTGGTTTGACATAGAGAAAAAGGTAAAGGTAGATTCCCATCATGGTCTTATTGAAATTAAACATAATTTAATACTTGCTAGTAATGAACCATTTGTTTTAGCTTCGCAAGTACATAAAATTTTCTATATAAGCTATCCTTTTAGAATAAGAGATCAAAATGATTGGTGGGAAATTTTCAAAACAAAAGCTAAAAGTAAATATCAATTAAATAATATTGATGGAGATGAAAAACAAATGGCTGATTTAAATGAATATGTGTTCCAAAAAATTGAAGTTTCTATTCCACAAAATACTGTTATTTCAGAAAAACTTGATAATCCTACAATTCTTTTTACTGGTGATTATGAAGAGATAGATTTAGTATAAGCGATTCAAGCAGAAGAAAAAAAAACGATGATGATAATGATAATGAAACACATGAGTTTGCTTTTTCTAGCAACGGTTGATGTATGTAGTGTGACTTTTAATACTATATATAATGTTTATTCAATATGCTCAATATATGGAATGTTAAATATAATACTTGATTGTTTGTTTTAATGCTTATTTTTGTATTTTTTACTAATTTCATTTAATCTTGTATTACTAAAGTAATATTATATATGTTTGTTTTTTCTATGCTTTTGAAATACTTATGGAATATTTTTGTTCTATATAATAATTATTATGGGACGTCATGCAAAGAGTTTTATTCATCGATGTGGTTCTAAGGCAAGATCCATGAGAGGTGATTTATGTATCAGGTCATCATCAGAACTGATATAGTGTGATCCACCATACAGGTCAACTTCAGCACATATATTATATAATCCACCATATTGGTCACCTGCAGCATAAATGATGGATGATCCACCGAATGAGCTTAACATCAATTTTGCCAACAATCCACCATTTGAAGAAAAAGGGATAACAACTACACAAAGGACTAGGAGTGCAAACCAAATATTATCAACTCTTACATATCCAAACAAGTTGGTGTAGATTACTCCGTTAGGAGAAAGGTATGACAAACTTTTTAATATTAATTTTTTCTTTTTATTATTTGTTTTTTAATGAATTCATGTAGTTTAATTAATCTTACTTATAAATGGATATTGGTAGTTATTTTGAGCAATCATTAGTTAGCTCAACAATTTCAGAAATAATTCAAGTGAATTTTACTAGTCTTTGGCTAACATGGGGTAAAGTATCGTATTAGTTAAGTCTATGATGTTTGATAAATTTAAGGTAGTAAATGGATATTTATTTTTTATATACTTTTATTTAATTTAAATGAAAAGTTCAAATTTTTGTCAACGACTTATTGTATTCCTATTTATTATTTTAAGAAAAATGTTAGTGGGCTGAGTCAAATGATACTCTTATTCAAGGAATATGGAATAATATTTCGAAGAATCGATTAAAAGACTTATTTTCGATGAGAAAGAATTGACAATAAAAGAGTGTGGAGTTGATAACATTATACATTGCAAAGGTATAGAGCAAAAGTGAATCATAGCTCTGATTTAGGATGCTCTTATTAAGAATGTATGAAACAGTCCCAAATGGCAAAGCATCTCTGCCAAAGCCAAACAAAATCATCGGATACAAAAAAATAAAGTATTACAAAGCACACTAGCGACTCGATTGTATTTCTTGTTCATAAAAAAAGAATGGTATAATCTTTTTTTAGAAGTTATCTTTATCATCAAATGTCAATATTATATAAATTATATTGTACATATTTCATTGAATGTCTCTAAATGAATGTTGTCACTTGAGTTGCAACTAGAACCCACCTTTATAAAAGTTTTCAATCGCACTCACAGATGTTCAGAAAGACATGGTGATTTCATTGATAATAAGTTTAGAGTTGTCAATGTATGTGACTTTTAAATGACTGTGAATAATTTGAAATTGCTATCTTGCTTTATTGAAATAGATAATATCTTATGTATTTTGTGATGCAAAGACTTTGTAAATAATAATATTGACTATTTGAATAATATCTTGTATGTTTTGTGATGTAAAGACTTTGTGAAAAATAAAAATTGTCACGTAATTTACTTTATGATTTTGGTTATATATTGTGATTGTTACCTAAGTATTTTTATAGTATATCATATATAGATACATTATTTTATTTGAGATCCAAATTGATTACGCTTGAACTCGTTCAAAGTCCAATTGTCAAATCTCATTTTTTTACTTTATATCTTTTACTGTCATTTATATATATTATCTTATTTATCTTATTTGATTATTATTATTATTATTTTATTATTCTACTTATCTTATTTATCTTATTTGATTATTATTATTTGATTATTTTGCTTATCCTCTTTATTTATTTATTTTTTTATCTTTATTGTTCTTTATCTTTAATTATATCTATTAATTCAATTTTAATCTATTTATTTAATTTCTTTTATTTGATTATTTAAAAAAAAAGGAAAAAAAACTTAGATGAAATTACTTCTGAAAATAAAGACGATAAAACAAATCCTTTAGGAACTAAGACTTGGATTAAATCTTTAACTCTATTTCAATTGAGCTTATTATTTATTTAAGGAGAATTTTCCATAGCTTAGAGAGGAACGACAGTAAGTATTAACAAAGATTCCTTGAAAATGGATTGTTTGCCAACACCTCTTTGCCCATTGCCAAATCAAAATCACCCTCAAACCATTGCCTTAATTGAAAGCATTCCTCTATTGTTAAAATTCCCCCCAAGTAGCAACCATCAAGCCATTGCCAACTTTCACCGATAGCCAGCCTAGTGCCACAAACAATTTAGCCTAAACTGAACTGAAATCAAGCTTTCCAACAATCACAGAGCATATAAACTCAATAATAAAAACTAGAAAAGCTACTAGCAAACCTACAAGAACTGAAATCATTCATCGAAATCACAGACTTGAAAACCTTACACCACTGCGAACCACCCTATTGCTGAACTGAAATCATCAAAACCTCACTGCCACCTCCGCTACAACACAATAGAAAACAACAAACCAACAACCCCAATCACCCATTACCAAAGTCAATTAGCCAAGAAATATCGAAAAACCACAGTGGCCGAAACCCAATAAAAAATCAAAGTAAAAAAGAAGCCACAATTAACCAAGGTTAGTTGCAATAAACAGGGAAAAAGGCAGTGGTGGTTGCGACCTACGACGGTAAAAAATGATGACAATAGCGACAGCAGTGGCAATCAATTTAACGATGACAGTCCATGTTCTAAAGTTGACGATGGCAAACACTCGATTTTTTGATCCTAAAGTCTCACCATCGGTTAGAGATTGAAGGGAGAAGACAAACTAAAAAAAAAAAAAATGAGAGGAAGCTATAGAGGTATGTCAATTTTTAGGGTTTCCATTTGGGTTCTATTTAAATAAGAAGATTCAGAGTTGGCGGGGATCTATGAGAGAAGGGAAATAAAAAAAATGAAAGGTAGGTGGACCTGTTTGTCACGGGTCGAGATTTAAGCTCCGAACCCGCGCGGCTCCGGGACCCGGGCATTCACCCTTTCGGCATCTCGGATCAGCCTTCCTGCCACGGTTCACACCCTTGTGAGGTATTGTCCGTTCTGACCCCCCTGGCTTCACGGTTTTGTCCTACAAAAGACGCTTCACAAGGCGGAGATGGTGTGAACCCTTTTATACCCCAGTGACCCTCCTATTATGTTCGATATGGGATTCAGGACTCCCCTTTAGGTCTGTGACATTCTCCCGCACCCAACCTCGTGACACCCTCGTCACGGAGGCTGGCCACCCTACCTACCTCCCTCGAGGTGCTTGACGTGGATCGAACGGTTTAGGGCTAGCTCTGATACCACTTGTCACGGGTCGAGACTTAAGCTCCGAACCCGCGCGACTTCGAGACCCGAGCATTCACCCTTCTGATGTCTCGGATCAGCCTTCTTGCCACGGTTCACACCCTTGTGAGGTATTGTCCGCTTTGACCCCCCTGGCCTCACGGTTTTGTCCTACAAAAGGCGCCTCACAAGGCGGAGATGGTGTGAACCCTTTTATACCTCAGTGACCCTCCTATTATATTCGATGTGGGATTCAGGACTCCCCCTTAGGTTCATGACACGTTCACTAGCCTACATGCATAACATTCAAACTTGGTACTTTATCTTCTTATTTTATTTAGCTTTTGTCTTCTAATTCTTTAATTGATTATTTATTTACTTTGTTTGATGCATAGTTTTAGAAAAAAAAGTTTTCATTATTTGATAAAAAATATAATAATAAATAAAAAGACTTAAGTAAAAACTTTAAAATTTTGAAAATATATTATAATAATTTCAATGTTTGGAAGTCTAAAAACTAAGAATGATTAAAATTTTAAAAATCTTTAAGAGAAGTTTTTTCTTAAGTTTTTCAGCATGATGGAATTTTTAAGAAAAAATTTTGATAACAAAAATGATAAGAATAAAATAACCACCTTAGAAATTTTTTATAAATAATAGAATAAATTTTGGAATTAAATTTCCTCATAAAACAAATGATAAAATTTTAAAAATCATGAATGGGTGATTATCTTAGAAATTTTTATTTAAGAATTTTTATTCTAAATATTTCCAAAAAGGTGAAAAATTTAGGAGAAAATTTTAAACATAAAAAATTTTATGAAAATAAGAATAAAAATAACAAAAAAAAATGAATTCTTAAAAATAAATGCATACTAATCAAATAATGAAATTCTAAAAATTAAGAATGGTTGAATTTCTAGAAATTTTTAAATGAAAGGTTTCTATTTAATTCTCCAAATGGTAAAGGATTTAGATAAAATTTTAATAATAATATTTTTATTTGCTTTCAAACAACCATAAAAATATCAAATTCTATAAAATAAAAATTTATAAAAGTTTTATAAATAATAAAGATAAATCTTAAAAAATAAAAAAATAATAAAATAATAAAAGATATTTGATGTTGGGATTCTAAGAGATCAAGAATGGTTGATCCTCTAAAAAATTTTTAGATAGGGAACTCTAGATGATAAACTTATTTTTAAAATTTTACCAAAATGGTGATAAAATTAGATAAAATTTTAAAAATTATATTTTAAATGTAATAAATAAAAAAGATAGAAATGAAAAGTTTTAGAAATGATAAAAATAAATTTCAATGATGAAATTTTAAAAAATAAAGAATGGTTGATTTTCTTAGAAATCTTTAAATGATAAAATATATCTAAATATTTTTAGAATGGTGAAAACTTTAGATATAGAAAATTTACCCAAAGTAAAATAAACCAAGGATAAAATTCCTAGTAGTTATAAATGGATGATTATCTAAGAAATTTCTAACTATGAAAATATTTTTAAATTTGGCTCAACTAGTGGAAAATTTATATATATTTTCGATAAAGCTTAATAAAAATTTATTAAATCTTTTTTGACAACGGAATCTTTCATGAAAACAAATAAGTTTCTTGAATACATTTGAGATGAGTAAGTATTTTTAATAATTCTATCAGGTTGATAAAAAAATCTTAAAAAAGAATTTTCAATATTTAAATATTAAGCATTTAATAGAAGACCATTAGAACCATAAACCCTTAAGATAATTTAAAATTAAATGGTACCATTTTAGGATGGGCGATGGGGGTGCTATAACCTTCCACATACGTAATTGAACTCTCAAATCCTATTTTGATTAGTAGATCAAAACTTATTCTTTAGGGACCTTAGTCAAGCTTAGGATTTCATTAAAGGGATGATTAATTCGGTGACCAATCGCACATAGATAAAAAAGATTGGTGCCGACTCTTCTTGTTGTGTCTAGCGATAGGTCCATGGATCTATATGTTATGACAGTTTGACAACTTTGTTGGAGAGTTAGAGAGTCGAGCCATTAAATTTTAAATTTATCCTAACCTTGGGTTTAATGGTTTTAAAATGTAATGATTATGTAATTTGTTTACTAACACTTTTTTCTTTGTTTTTGTCTTTTGTTTGATTTACAAAAAATTAAGATTGAAGATTGTACATGTTTTTTCACACACATACTATTTGTATTATATGAGCTCTATACTTGGGCTCTGTCCCTTTTAAAAAAGGAGTAAAGTACCTACACTTTTATGAGATTTCATATCTCCGCAGTAGTTAACGAAATACTTTCACTCAAATTGAATCATTTCCATTGGTAGCTTGTGATGGGTGGGATTGGAATGCCTTACTAATATGTGATGGACAAGATGTAAGAAACAATTTAAGAATCTTTAGTAGTCAAAATCACTTAACGCTACATATAATTCACATTTAAAAGGCCAGCCTTAAGGTAGAGCCATTGTTAGACATAACCTAAATTAGGACACAATAAGGAACAATTTGTGTAATATATTGATGATTTAACTATTTTATGTATTTATTTAATCATTTGACTTTGTGCATTTGTATCATTTTAATTGTCATATTATTTGTTTAATTGTGCCTATTTACATAACTTCAATTGTCCTATTGTTTGTTTATTTAACTTTATGCATTTGCATCATTTCAATTGTTATATTGTTTATTTAACCTTGTGCATTTGCATCATTCCAATTGTTATATAGGGAACATCTGCCACATATCAGTTATTGATAAAACGAATCTTATACCTACATCCATAGAAGGTCAAGTGCAATCAAAATTTTCACCAACTTGTTATGAATCTTCTAATAAATTCAAAGCCAAGTCAGAAAAAGTCCAACACTAAAAAAGAGATTGTTTACCTAAGGATTATGTGTCAAAACTTTTTAAAATGGTGCATTTTGATTTTCAACAGAATGACCTAGTAGATTTTGGTAGTATTTGAAAGCATTTGAATAGAACAAGGTAGGAAACATTCGAGAGTAAGTATAAAGATGTGGCTTCACTTTTTTTTATGGAGGTAGATAACAATCTGATCAAGGCCATGATATAGTTTTGGGATCCATCGTATCGATATTTTGTTTTCAATGAAGTGGACATGGTGCCAACTATTAAAAAGTACATGATGTTATTTTGGTAGGATCCACCAAATCTAGATAAAATATATTAGACAAACAGGATAGGTTATCGCAAGAAATTGGCCAAAATGCTTGGACTTAGTTTACCTTAGGTTGATATGTGTGTCAAGTCAAAAGGTCAAAGCAAAGGGATTTTATGAAGCTTTTTATGAAACTTCATTAAAGAACATCTAGCTGATGAGCAAGGCATGGCTGCAATGGCTTTAGCTATATATGGGCTTGTAGTTTTTCTAAAGGTTTTAGGCTATGTTAAAGTTGCTGTAATGGATTTTATAAATCAAATTGAGTATAAGATCAATGTAGCTCCAGTTATTTTGGTAGAAACCATCAGAAACTTAAACCATTGTCATCGAAATGAAAATGGACGTTTTAATGGATGTACGTAGCTACTTTACATCTGGATGAAAAGCCATTTTGAGTGCATAGAAAATAATTTTTCGTAAAATCTTACCACACTTCCAACATTCCTATTAAGGAATTTTGCAATAGTAAATTGCCAGAGACAAGATTGAAAAGAAAATTGGATTTTATATTTGTGAAAGCTTACTAATCAAGAGATGGAATGAAAGGCACCATGGATGTAATATAGTTCTACACTATACAGTTGTGGAAATCAACCTTGGGTTTCTCTCTTAAGCTTATGGGGTGCTGTCAGTTATGCTCCAACAATGATGCAAAAACAATTAGAATATGAGCAATTTATTTCGATGACACATGGTTTCAATCAATTAAAATTTTCATCACTGAAAAAAGAGCTTTTAAAAGAATAGAAGAAATCACTATAGCTTGGAGGAAGACTTTTAAGGTTAATCAAGGGAGGCATACATATAATGTCACTTCTAAGTATCTTGTTTGACATGCTAGAAGAGTCAAAGACATTGTGATCCCTCAAGAGTGCAAATCTAATCATCCTACCAAACTAACCCCACAGGATCCCTTACTAAAAATAGAGATTGCCAAGCAAAAGCTCTAAGATGAGAGAGATGAATTGGAGTAGGAGAATAAAAGGTTAAAAAGATAGATGAAAGATAACTTAAGTTGCTCAATGAAAAAAGAGATTAGTGAAAAGCCTTGTTTGTTGATTTCAACAAAACTCACATATCAATCATCCTTAAACTTGTCTGACTCCTAAAAGTAATGAATTGTTACAAGCAAAGCTAGAATAAGGGCAAAAGATGATTGTTAAAGCCAAAAGGCACAGTCGAATGCTTCAAGAAATGTTTGATCAACACATAACATAAGTGGGTGTCTTAACCAATAAATGCCAAATGTATACTGATAGCAATGAACAATTGAAAAATGCATATATGGAAAAACATAAGCATTTAAAGCATTTGTTTAATCAGATTTAGATGGCCATTGATAAGGTGTCTAAAATGGAAGAAAAGGTTATAGAATTGAAGATAAGGGTGAAACCAATTGGAGTATATGGACAACAATTGGTTAATTTCTTGGATGAATCATAGGACCACTAAGAACAAATTTATGAAGTTTATTAGAAGATAGATTTATATTAGGAAGAAACATTGGAATTTTGGAATTTGACTTTTTTATGGATGTAGTTTTAGAACTTTAATAGGATAAATTTTCAATTCGAGATTTTTTTATTAATAATTTTATATGGCAAATGCTCTTTAGTGCATTGATTCACTCATTCATATATACATAATACCATTTGCATACCATCCTAATTCTTAATTGTGGTAAAAGCATTAGTACCTTAATTATGGTAATAACATCAATACCTTATCACATGAGGGCAATTTGACACTTAATTAAGAGATATAGGCAGTTAAAAGAGAAAATCAATGGTCTTATCAATAGTGGCACCTTAACCCAATAGCTTTTTTAGTAACAAAAATCTTAACATAGGTTGATTTTTTTTTAATTCATTGTGTAACAATACTAAAAGTTTGTAATGAGTTTTGGTTCTTTTATTGTTGATTATTTAAGTTTTTGCATGCTAATTTTGCACATGCATGTGAAAAATTTCAAGGAATTTGGTGATTATCTTTAAGAATGAACATCCTAAGCCATTGCCTTAAACATTTCATTCTTTTCAATTGAGATATAAAAAAATCTTAAGAACCCTTAAGGACAAAAACTTCAAAACTTCACCCTATTTGAACATGATGAACCTTAAAAATTATTGATCCGATTCAAGCTATTGGTAATAAGATGGTCAATTAATTTGTAAATCTTTTTAAAACACTCTCCTAAGTTTTTTGAATTCTGGTGATTTAATAAACGTTAAGGCTATTTCAAAGACTTCGCCACTCAAATTCTTTAACAAATCTCAAATTCTAATAGTGCCATATTTTTTCAAGTTTTTTCGGTATCTTGACTTATACAACGTTTTTTTTTCTTTTTAGTCTTTCATTAAGTAATCTTTCAACCTTATCCTGGGTAAATTTAATGAAAAAACCAATTTTATTATTCCTAAGTAACCTTTTTTGACTATTTTGATTGATGAACATCCAAATGGATTGTAAAAAGAAAAATTGTTATGTTTCTCTTCACTTGAGTAGAAAGTTGAGAAAATGCCTCATGGGTAGAGTTGTAAAAAGTAAAAAAAAAAGGAAAAAAAGGCAAGAAAAAAAATGATTGTGACATCATGTCTGTAAGACATCTAAATAAATCTAAAATCAATGAGAAAAATGTCATCTCTTGAGAACTGCTTTTCAATAAAAATATCCATAGTTTAATGAAAACTAGTCATCATTCAAATTTTCTTCATAAAAAAAGAAAATTTCCATTTGTTATTCCTTTTGAGTTTATTGATTTTTCTTTCTAAATGAATCTTAACAAAAAATCATCCAAATTTAAGGGCAAGTTTAAAAAAAAGATCTCATTAAGGGCATTTGATCTTATGTTAAGGGTCTAAGAAATAATAGCTTATGTTAAAGAGGCAAGTTCAAAAAAAAGGATATCATTGAGGGCATTTGATTTTATATTGAAGGGCTAGAAAATAATGCCTTATATTAAGGGGTAAGTTTGAAATAAGTTGAGTTCCAAAATTTTTTAACTCACATAAAAAAAAAGAGAAAAAGAAGGAAAAAAATTAAAAGGCATGTTTTGAGGAAAGGAATATGTCTTTTGAGAAAGCAATGATCCATAGTTCAATTACTCTTAAACATGTATTTTGAACCTATTTATCCTTTTTTCAAAACCTCAAACCCTGACCTATGTTATATTCTTCACAGAACTCATTTAGATCATGTATGGATACCTAAGTTAGAAAGTTTATTCCTCAAGAAAATCATCAATTTGGTTTTAGATGAATTTTGAGTACTCAAGTGCATAGTGAAATAAAATAAAAAAATAAAATAAAAAAAAGTTCAAAGTTGAAAACCCAAAAGGACGATCTAGAATAAGAATGAAAGATTGAAAGCAACTCATGAAATTGATTGATGTAAGAAGTATTAGGTAAAGGTATTTTTGAACAAACCTCAATGCATTGAGGACTTTTGATCACCCTTATTTTGATGATTGTTATTAAATTTGAGCCTTTTCTTTATTTCCCAAAACTTTAAGCTTTACATGACTAGTTCTGACATTTATTAAACTACCACATATCAAAAACTTAAAAGAGTGCTAAAATAGATTGTACTTTAAAACATCATATTTGTTTGTGAGCCTACATAAAGAGATATTAATATTCCCTTTCTCATTCAATGGTCAAGTTCCCTTTGATAACTAAAATCATGATGTGCCAAATTACTGCATCCTTTTGAAAAAAAACAAGTTGTGATTCATCATATTTGTTTTGCATAGTAATTACCAATTTTTAAGAAATTTGATCATATATGAAAAATTGGCTTGTGTTTAAGAAGATAGTTGTGTGGGGCATTTTTCATTACTAGTTTTGAAAATTTAGAGAAATGTTCAAAAATGTGTTTTTGAATCTTAATGCTCATTTTGAGAAATAGATGAATAACAAGATAAAAGAAAATTTTCTAAGGCAAGAGAAATGCCAAATGTAAGGGACAAGACTCATAGACAAAAAGAATGGTTTTCAAGAATGAGATGATTGAGCCAAGAAAATATGAAAATGTTTGAATTTGTCATTTTGTTTTAAGGCTATATGGTGGAAAGTTGGAAAGAATATTTTGAAAACTTGTGCACCTAAATTGGAAAAACCTTAATTGACATTTGCATCACATGCATTGCATTTAAGAATGTCTAATGCATGAATTTAGGAAATAGGGATATTGTAAGATCTAATGTGGAAAAGGTAAGTATGAAGACTCTCTAGTGAAGGAACTTCAAATTCTCATTTGAAAAGAAACTTTTGAGGTAAAACTCCAATCCTTGAAAAATGAAATTTCAAGAAATGTAAGTATAAAGACTCTCTAGTGAAGGAACTTCAAATTCTCATTTGAGAAGAACACTTTTGGGGTAAAATTCTAAACCTTGAAAAAAGAAAATTTCAAGAAATGTAAGTATGAAGACTTTCTAAGGAAAGAATTTTAAATTCTTATTTAAAAAAATTTTTAAGATAAGATTCTAATCCTTGAAAAAAGAATATTTCAAGAACAATGTGGAAAAGGTAAGTATGAAGACTTTCTAGTGAAGGAACTTCAAATTCTTATTTGAGAATAAGCTTTTAAGGTAAAATTCTAATTCTTGAAAAAAATGATATTTCAAGAAAACCAATCATGATTAAGGAAAATTTACAGAATTTTAAAATTGTGAAGCCTTTGTTCAAAGGAGTATTTTTCAATATTAAGAATTATTTGCAAGACCTTCAAGCATAATGTCTTAATTTCTTTGGACATAATCTATAAGACCTCTAAGCACGATTGTTAAAACCTTTGGATATTAGTCTTTATTTTTAAAATTGTGTGCCTCTATTTATGATGAATCTTTTTTTTTTTTAAGTTGTGTGCTTTTATTATGAGGAGCCTTTATTTTCGAGTTGTATGCCTCTATTATGGAAAAGCTTTTTTTTTTTTTTAAATTGTATGCTTTTATTTTCGATGAGCTTATAGTAAAAAATAATAAAAAAAAGAAAAAAAAAGAAAGTGAATAATGTGGGCTCAAACTAATAGGTTATCTATATTTTTATACAATTTATGTTATACAGAATATACGCAAAGAGAGATAATTATAGATATTTTATTTCGTTCAAAATCCAAATCAATTGAATTCAAACTCATTCCAAGTCCAATTGTCAAATCTCATTTTTTTAACTTCATATTTTTTACTTTTATTTATATAATTTTTTTATCTTATTTATCTTATTTGATTATTATTATTTTATTATTTTACTTATCTTCTTTATTTATTTATTTATTTATCTTTATTGTTCTTTATCTTTAATTGTATCTATTAATTCAGTTTTAATGTATTTATCTAATTTCTTTTATTTGATTATTTAAAAAAAGAAAAAAAAAACTTAGATGAAATTACTTCTAAAGATAAAAACAATAGAATAAACCTTGTGGAACAATGATTTGGATTGAATCTTAAACACTATTTCAATTGAGCTTCTTATTTACTTAAGGAGAATTTTCCACAAGTTAGAGAGGGACGGCAGTAAGTATTAACAGAGAGATATATATATCTTTCCTTGAGAATCGACTGTTCGCCAATACCTCACTGCCTTTGCCAAATCGAAATCACCCTCAACCCACTGCCTCAATTGAAAACATTCCTCCATTGTTACCATTCCACACAAACAGCAACCATTAGGCCATCGCCAACTTCCACCGGTAGCCAGCCTAGCGACACCTACAATTTAGCCTAATCTTAATTGAAATCAACCTTTCTAGCAATCGCAGACTGGCTACACTCAACAATAAAAACCAGAGAAGCTACCAACAAACCTACCAAAACTGAAATCATTCATCAAAATCACAAAATGGAAAACCTTACACCACTGCGAGCCAGCCCATTGCTGAACCAAAATCATCAAAACCTCACCGCCGCCTCCGCTATAACACAACAGAAAACAACAAACCAACAACCCCAATCACCCACTACCAAAATCAATTAGCCAAGAAATACCCAAAAAACCATAGTGCCCAAATAGACAATCAAAATAAAAAGAGACGCCACAATCAGCCTAAGGTCAGTTGCAATAAGCAACGAAGAAGGCAGTAGTGATTGTGACCCACGACAGTAGAGAACGATGATATTAGCGACCGTAACTGTGATCAATTCAGCAGTGACAATCTGTGTTTTGGAGTTGGCGGTGGCGAACGCTCAATTTTTGGATCCTGAAGTCTCATCATTGGTTAGAGATTGAAGGGATGAGACAAAC
Source organism: Durio zibethinus (assembly GCF_047325235.1). Taxonomy (NCBI): domain Eukaryota; kingdom Viridiplantae; phylum Streptophyta; class Magnoliopsida; order Malvales; family Malvaceae; genus Durio; species Durio zibethinus. The sequence continues at coordinate 7,436,428 of NC_143162.1, read as the reverse complement.
AAAAAAAGAGGTAAGAGGAAGTTGTAGAGGTCTGTCAATTTTTGGGGGTTCCATTTAGGTTCTATTTGAAGAAGATTATTTAGAGTCGTGGGGGTCTGGGAGAGAAAGGAAATAAAGAAAAATGAAGATAGGTGGACCCATTCACTAGCCCACGTGCATACCATCCAAACTTGGTACTTTGTCTTCTTATTTTATTTAGCTCTTGTCTTTTCATTCATTAATTGATTATTTATTTACTTTAAATTATTAAAAATAAATTATAATAATTTTAATGATTGAAAGTTTATGATTAAAATTTTAAAAATTTCTATGAAGTTTTTTCTTAAAATTTTCAAAACGGTAGAATTTTTAAGCAACAATTTTAGATAACAAAAATGATAAGAATTAAATAACCACATTAAAAACTTTTTGGAAATAATAGAATAAATTTTGGAATTAAAATCCTTCATAAATCCAATGATAAAATTTTAAAAATTATGGATACGTGATTATCTTAAAAATTTTTACTTAAAAATATTTATCCTAAATATTTTCGGAAATGTGGACATTTTAGGTGAAAATTTTAAACATAAAAAATTTTATCAAAATTAAGAAAAAATAACAAAAAAATGAATTCTTAAAAATAAATGAATAATAGTCAAATAACGAAATTCTAGAAATCAATGGTTGAATTTCTAAAAATTTTTAAATAAAAAGCTTTTATTTAATTCTCCAAAATGGGTGGAGGACTTACATAAAATTTTAAAAATAATATTGCTATTTGCTTTCAAACAACCATAAAAAAAATCAAAATTTAAAAAATAAAAATTCATAAAGTTTTGGAAATAATAAAGATAAATCTTAAAAAATGAAAATAATAAAAAATAAAATATATTTGATGTTCGGATTCTAAGAGATCAAGAATGGTTGATCCGTTAAAAATTTTTTAGATGAAAAACTCTAGATGATAAACTTATATTTAAAATTTTACCAGAATGGTGGTAAAATTAGATAAAATTTTAATAATTATATTTTAAATGTAGTAAATAAAAAAGATAGAAATGAAAAGTTTTAGAAATGATACAAATAAATTTCAATGATCAAATTTTAAGAAATGAAGAATGGTTGCTTTTTTTCAAAAATTGTATGGTGATAAAATATTTCTAAATGTTTTCAGAATGGTGAAAAATTTAGATATATCTTAGTATAATGGAAATTTAGATATAGACAACTTACCCAAAGTAAAATAAATTGAGGATGAAATTCTTAGTAATATTAAATGGGTGATTATCTAAGAAATTTATAGTCAAAAAAATATTTTTAAAATTGACCAAAATAGTAAAAAATTTGGATATATTTTTGATAAAGCTTAATAAAAATTGATTAAATCTTTTTTTGCTAACCAAGCTTTTTCAAGAAAAAATAGGATTCTTGAATACTCTTGAGGTGAGAAAGTATTTTTAAGAATTGTGCTAAATTGATAGAGAAATCTTGAAAAATTATTTTCAATATTTAAACATTAAGCATTTAACAGAAGAGCATTAGAACCATAAATCCTTATGATAATTTAAAATTAAACGGTACCATCTTAGGATGGGCGTATGGGAGTCTTATAATATTCCTCATACGTAATTGAACTTCTAAATTATGTTCTAATTAGTAGACCAAAATCTATTCTTTAAAGACCCTTAGTCAAGCTTAGAATTTCCTTAAATGGATAGATTAATTTAGTGACCAATCACACTTAGATAAAAAAAATTAGTGACGACTCCTCTTGTTATGTCTAGCGATAGGTCCATAAATCTATACATGATGACATCATGATGAGATCACATTTGCGAAATTTGAAAACTATTACATATTTTGCATTGTAATGACAGTTGTGTATTGTGATTGTTGATGAACTATTTTTATAGTATAACGCAATGAAATTATATTTGTGAAATGTAAAAACTATTGCGTATTTTGCATTGCAATAATAGTTTTATATTGTTATTGTTTATCAACTATCTTTATAGTATATTGCAATAAGATCACATTTACAAAATGTAAAAATTATTGCGTATTTTGCATTATGATGATGATTGTGTATTATTGTTGTTGATGAATTATCCAAATAGTATATCATGATAGGATCACATATGTGAAATGTGAAAACTATTGTGTATTTTGCATTATGATGACAGTTGTGTATTGTAATTATTGATGAACTAAATAGTATATCACAATGACTAGTCATTGTAGGAAATTCAATATTGAACTGGATAGTGTTTTCTGTGTATCTAAATGAGATCATATTTGTGAAAAGTGAAAACTATTGTGTATTTTTTTTTACAATTACGTTTGTGTATTGTGATTGTTGATAAAGTACATAGTGAAGTAATTAAAAGCCTAAACATTATAGGAAATTTAGTATTGAACTAGATAGTGTTTTGTGCATATTAAAATGTAATGACTTTGTGAAATGTGAAAAATATTACATATGTAATAATCAAATATTTATGTTATGAATTGTTTGAAGTTGTCTTGTTTTAGTAAACGATACAGGTAAAATGTAATGATAATTATTTTAAACTTTTTGTAGGAAAACTATACTGCTACATTATCTCAGAAATACGATGAAAAATCTTCCTATCATCTAGATTTGATCCACAAGCATAGACTGAAGCTTTTTGAGGGGTTGAAGCTATGTGTACTCATGTATATGGCTTTTGATTTACATATAGATCTAGGGATCTCATTTATTAACTCAGTCTAATGATGCAATAGAAACATTTCATTCCGTTCATGGTCCATCATTTATGCCTCGTCAGCCTTAGATACAAGAACAAATTAATGAGTTGAAGACCGGGCTAAGGTTTGTGTTTAGCTTTTTCATGGATCAGATGATGTAGTTGATGGAATTTAGACAAATTTCGTCAACACAATTTTCTAGATTTGATGACGACAACAAAGATTTTGGATTAAAAGATGCAATATCAGCATAGTGACATTCTTTTTAGATTTTTGTATGATGTATTTGAAGGATGTTATGGATGCTTTATGGATGTTATTGATGTTTTATGGATAGATGGATATTTTATGATGTATTTGATGGATGTTTGATGGATGTTGTTTGGGTTTGATAGTTTAACTAATAATAATAGAATTTTTAAATAATTACACATGTTTTAATTATAATTTATAGGTTTCTTAAATAATTACGATAGAATTAATCAAATTATTGACGAAATTATAATTTTACCAATGAATTTTATCGATGGATTTTATCGATGAAATTTCAATATTACTGATAGAATTTTGGTCATTACCTACGAATTATCGATAGAATACTGATGGATTAATGACGGAATATCAATGAAAAAAACCATTTAGTGATCGATTTTCAATCAATTACCAATGGGATATAGACTGATTACTAATGGATTCACCAACGGATTTATCAACAAATTTTATTGTCAGTAAATTTCGTCAATACTAATTTCATCAATAATTATCGATGAAATAGCAATATCGACATGGCTAACACTAACATGATTTTTTGTTGGTAATCCATAAGTAATGCTATTACTGATGAAAAAATGACTTTTATTGACAAAATTTTTCATCAATAAAGGCCATTTTTCTAGTAGTGATGTAACACTAACTATTAAAATACTATTAAAGATAATTTTTTATTTGTGAAAAAATATGAAGCTTAAAAAGTCCACTAATAATATTGAGATAATTTTTTATATAATAATAATATTATTTTATTTATATTTAGAAGTTTTTTACTAAATCTTTTTATTGAATAGGTTCATGGTAGTTTATCCTAACCTTAAGATGAAAGTTTTGGCTTCGCATAAACTAGTAACCAAAGTTCAATCCATGACAAATTTAAATAAAAAAAAGTTAATGTTAATTGACATCTAAGTTATCGCTGATTAACTGCTACACTATTAGTGATTTATAATTAAGTTATCAATGATTTTTTGCTAAATTATCATTGATTTAATTGCTATGTTATTAATTATTTACAATTAAGTTATGAATGAATTACTACTAAGTTATTGATAATTTTTATAAAGTTATCACTGATTTAATTACTACTAAATTATCAACATTTCATTATAAAATTATTAATGATTAGCTAATTTACAACTAAATTATTATTGATTCATAACTAAATTATCTTTGATTTGCTACTACGTGACTTACTACTAACTTATCAATTTATTACTAAGTTATTAATAATTTATTACTAAATTATTAATAATTTACTATTATGTTATTATGCATTTATCATTATGTTATCATTGATTTATCATTAAGTTTTCGATTATTTACAATAAAATTGTTACTGGTTTACTACTAAATTATCTATAATTAAATACTAAGTTATCATTGATTTATTATTAAGTTATCCATGATTTACTATTAAGTTATTAGTTATCACTGATTGACTATTAAATTATTGATAATTTACTATTATAAGTTATACGGACTTACTTTTAAGTTTTCAATTATTAACTATTAAGTTATCAATTATTTATCATTAAGTTATCATTAATTTATTACTACCAAGCTATTTATAATTTAAACTAATAATTTTATCAATTAATTAATATTAAAGTAAATTTGATTTACTATTAAGTTATCACAAATTTATTACTGAGTTATTATTGATTTATTACTAAATTATCAATAATTAATTACTAAGTTATCATTTTTTTAATAAGTTATCTATAATTTACTACTATATTATTATGTATTTATTATTATGTTATCATTGATTTACTACTAAGTTTTTAGTTATTTACTATAAAATTATTAAGCTATTATTAATTTACTATTATGTTATTATGTATTATTATTATGTTCTCATTGACTTACTACTAAAGTATCCATGATTCATTACTAAACTATCATTGTTTTACTATTTAGTTATTCATGATTTATTATTAAGTTATCAATTATCACTGATTAACTATTAAGTTATTAATGATATACTACTAAGTTATACTAATTTACATTTAAGTTTGCAATAATTAACTACTAAATTATAAATTAATTCATATTAAATAAAAATGATTTACTATTAAGTTATTACTAATTTACTACAAAGTTATCATTGATTTATTACTAAGTTATTTATGATTAACAACTATATTGTAATTGATTTATTACTAAATTATTATACATTTATTATTATGTTATCACTAATTTACTACTAGATTATGAATTATTTACTTCTAAACTATCATTGATTTATTATTAATCTTAATAATGGAAAAGAAATGAAAAAGTATACAATGTTTCTCTTAATAAAAAAGTTTCATATTAATTCTAAAGAATATTATTATATTAACATTATTATATTATTAATAACTATCAGAGTTTAAAAACTTTAATCACTTTCTCTTAAATGTTTTTGTTTTCACATTTTTAAAACAAAAATATTTTACTCAAACATGTTTTCAAATTGAAAATAAAAAGAAAATAATACAAAACAAAATTTTCAAAAACATAAAACATATAACAATACCAAATGATCCCTTAATTATACTTTTTCTTTCAAACAAGTTTTCAAAAATCTATTTTCGAAAGTTTTGAAACACATCAAAATATTATCAAAATATTCAACACAAAATCTTGCAAAACTAAACACAAAATCAAACGAAAAAGTAGAAAGAACAAACAATTTGAAATTTTTAAAGGTAAAAAAGCACTTAAAAATGTTACCCATTTGAAGTAAAAAAAGTATAAAATCAAAGGTAAACCATTTGTTATTTCAATTTTTTATTTGATTGTGTATTTGGTTTTGTATGATTTTATGTTGAAATATTTTAGTGTTATTCAAAACTTTCAAAAATCCATTTTTGAAAACTTATTTGAAAGAAAAAAGGTAATTAAGTAATTTCACTTGCAAAAAAATTTGAAAAAAAAAACTAAGGTGTGAAGAAAAAAGAGAGGTGCATTTACTAGCATTTTTTTTTCTCTACATCCCCCCTTTTTTTAAAGAAAAATTTTTTTAAGTGAAATTACTTAAATATCCTTTATCATAACGTATAGATCCATCGACCTACCCCTAGATATAAAGTTTAGGAGTCACTACTAATCTTTTTCATTTACGTGTAATTGGTCACCTAACTGAATCTATCTCATTTTAAAGAGAAGTCTCAAGCTTGACTTAGATATCTTTAAATAGTAGATTCTAGTATACAAAACTAGATTTAAGTTTGAGAGTGCGATTACGAGTGAGAAATGTTATAGCACTTTCACAACACCCATCCAAAGAATGGTACCAGTTTGATTTCAAGTTATCCAAGCCTAAAAACATCTTTATAATTTGCCAAATAATTTAATTATAAAAAATTAATCCTAAAATTACTCCAATAGTTTGGTAGTAATTTAAGATAATTTCTTTAACTTAGAAATATTAATGGAGACTAATGTCCCACTCTAAATAGGCTCTATTATTGGATTCATTTAAATTTTATTTAAAGAAATAGTTAATAAAACCTTTTCATAGTTTGGTAAGATTTACTTTGATGCAGATTTCTCAATAATTTTGTAAGATTTTGTTGTAAAATTATGTACAAAATTTATTTTAAAAAAATTTATTAAATCTTCTAATAGTTTGATAAAATCTAATTCAATATTTAAATCTTTCAATAGTTTGGTAGGATTAAAAATTTTATTATTACTTTTTATAAAAAATTCATTAAGTCCTCAAATATTTTGATAATATTTAATTTAAGATTTAACTCCTCCAATAGTTTAGTGAGATTAACAATTTTATTATTATTATTTTTAAAAAATTCATTAAGTCCTCTAATAATTTGATAAAACTTAATCTAAGATTTAAACCCTTCAATAGTTTGGTATGATTGAAAATTTTATTATTATTTTTTTCAAAAAATTCATTATAAAATTCTCAAATAGTTTCGTAGAATTCATAATTTAAAAATTTTAAACTCATGAAATAAAAATGCATAATTTAAAACTCACAATCTTTAAATTTTATTTTAAACATACATAAAAAAAGTGAAATAAATGAATAAATATATAAATAAACGAAATGTGAAAATTACCTTAATGGATGGAGACATGCCTAGGTGGAAGTATCTTTTGATCTGTAGTGGCAGGTAGTCACAAATTCTAACCAAAGAGCTCTGCCACCAATTTCAACTAAAGAGCTTGAGTATAAATTGCTACTCATCCATTTTTTTGTTAGTTTCCCTTTTTTTGTATGTGGTTGATTGGTGTTTATATAGGGTCTTCTGCTAGGAATTTTTGTGATTTGCATTGAGTGGAAAAGATTGCAAATCTGATTATGCTCTAAATTGATTTTTTTCTTGATTTTCTTTAAAACCTATGTAATTAATTTTTGAAATTGTTTCGATCTTCCTTAATTTTTAGAGTCTTTCAAAATTTTTCAAATTAAATCTGACTTTGATTCATTGATTTGATTTCTTTTCAACCTTCCTTTAATATTTGAAAAGATCATGTTTTAGTCATAATTATCGAGATTATCCTTGATTACTGCTTAAATTACTTCACAAATTTCATTGACATGATTTATGATAAAAATTTAAAACCAAATAAGTAAAAGACTAAAACATAAAAAAGATAAATAAATAAATAAATAAGACAAACAATATATAAAAAAAATGTAAGAAATTGGACAATTAGGCTTTGATCGGATCTGAGGCCCAATTGGTTTGAGCTCCAGACTAAATAAGGTATCTACAGCTACTTTTTTTTTGCACAGTTTCTGTGAAATAAGAATTATGCAAAGATATAGATACCCAATACATTTGAGCCGAAATTATTTAATTTATTTCCTTTTTTTTAATGGCTCTTTGAAAATGAATGCATGTAACTTTTTTAAAAAATTAAGGATGACACCCAAAGATTTTAACAATCATGTTTGAAGGTCTTATAGATTGCATCCAAAGAAATTGAAGAGTAAGCCGAAAGTCTTTCAAATCATTCATTAAAAATGCTCATTTAAACAAAGGCTACACAACTTTAAAAGATTATGCCCGAAGGATTTGAAGATTATACATAAAAGTATTAGAGATTATGCTCATAGGTCTTATAAATCTTTACACAAAAAGAAATTTAACTCAAAAAACTTACACATCTTGCTTGGAGGATTTAGAGATTAAGCCTAGAGGTCTTACAAATCTCGACTCTAAAATAAATTTAGCTCGTAAGACTTACGAATCTTGCCCAAACGACTTAAAGACAACACCTAAAGGTATTAGAGATTATACTCGAAGGTCTTACAAATCTTGACTCTAAAATAGATTCAACTCAAAATACTTACGAATCTTGTCTGGAGGACTTAGAGATTACGTCAAAGGTCTTACAAACTGAACTTTCAAAAAGCTTTTTTAAAGTAAATGTTCAACCACTTTTACAAAAATTGATATCTAGAGATTTTTAAATTATGCCTGGAGGTCTTATTGATCTAGCCTGAAGGACTTGGAAAAAATTAATAGTTTTAAATATGTACCCAGAGGCTTTAAAAAGAATTACCCAGAAGTGTTTAAAACTGATACTAAAAATTTTAACAAATATACCCTGAAGTAAAATTTTGTTTGATCTAAGTTTTTCTTTTTTATAAAAAATTTAAGTCAACATCTCTTTCCCCTGAAAAATAGGAATACAACATATGAAATGGATGTGATGCATACAATGTATGAAATGCAATGAATCCAATGTATGAATTCTATACCAAATGTTCTTAATTATGGTAATAGGATTTTCAAAACTTATCTTCCTTCCATCTTTCCATGACATAGCCCTTGAATTAGTTGACAAGTTCTTTCACACACTAAAACAAACATTCTCAACATTCTCATTCCTGAAAACCATTTTTCTCATATAGTGAGTTATTTTAGTACCAATCCCTTGCATTTGGTATTTTCTTACCCTAAAAAGGTTTTTTATAGCATTCACCTATCTCTCACCATAAGTATTAAGATTCAATACATTTTAAACATTTTTTAAAACTTTTCAAGAATAGCAATGGAAATTGCCCCACACAACTCTCTTTCGCATGTGATTAAATCTCTTAAAAACTGGTGATTACTGCATAGAATAAGGATGATGAATTATAACTTTGATCTTGCCAAAAGGATGCAATGGTTTGGTACATCAAAGAGAATCTTAATTACCCAAGGAATTTGGCCACTAAATGAGAACATGAACATCTTTTCATCTAGATTTATAATTGAAAATAGTCTTTTAAAGTGTAATCTATTTTGACACTCTTTTCAGTTTTTGATATGTGGTATTTTAATAAATATTAAGACTAACTATGTCAGGCTCAAAATTTGATGTTTAAAAAAAGAAAAAGCCTAAATTTTAAAGGGAATCTTCATAGTGAGATCAATCTCTTCGGGTTTTTAAAGAAAAGTCTCTTTGGTGCTACACAAAAAGTCATGAGTTACTTTCAAAGTTTCAATTTTGCTCTAGACTATCCTTTCGGGTTTTTACCCTAGAGCCTAATTATTTTATTTTATATTTTTTTTCCTTTTTTTTGGATATTCTATTATGTATTTAAGTATTCAAAATTCATCAAAAATCAAAAAGTGATGGTGATTTCTTAAAGAAAAGCTTTTCAATTTAGATATCCATATTTGACCAAAATGGATTTGTTAAAAGAACGTAACGTGGGCTAGGTTTAGGGTTTTGAAAGAAAGGATAAATAGGCCTAAAAATGTATTTATAAGTGATAAACCAAGGATCATTTCTTTTCCAAAGACATCTTTCCTTTTCTCAAAATATGCCTTTTCACTTTTCACTTTTTTCCTTTATTTTTTCTTTTTTTTTTTTACACTAGTTTAAAATTTTTGAAACTCATCTTATTACAAGCTTGCTTCTCAACATAAGGGATTATTTTCTAACCCTCAGCACAACATTCCATCTTGATGAGATCCCTTTTTTCTTGAACTTACCTTTAAATTTGAAAGGTAATCGTTAGTTAAGGTTCATTCAAAAAGAATAATCAATAAGCTCAAAAGGGGTAGCAAATGGATTTTATTTTTTTTTTTTTGTAAAAAAAATTTGAAAAATGACCATTTTTTATTTCAAGGATGGATACCTATTGAAAAGTAGTTCTCAAAAGACAACGTGTTTTTTTATTGACTTTATGTTCATTTGAATATCCCACATACATGATTTCACAATCAACTCTTTTTTTTTTTGCCTTTTTTTTTACAACTCATGCATTTTGATAACAAAACCATCTAAATGTTCATCAATCAGAATGATCAAAAGGGTTATTTGGGACATCAAGTAAATTTGGCTTTTTTTAATAAATTTATCCTAAAATGAATACAGAGGATCATTTGGTAAAGGATTGAAAAAGAAGATTAATACAGGATAAGCCAAAATACTAAACAAATTAAAAAAATATGGCTTAAGGAGTTTAGGTGGTGAAGTGTTTAAAATAACCTTGACATTTATTAAATCACCAAAATCCAAAAAATTTAGGAAAGTGCTTTAAAAGATTTACAAATTAATCGACCATCACATTACAGATAGCCTAAATAAATATCAATAATTTTTAAAGTTCATCATGGTCAACTAGGGTGAGGTTTTATAACTTTCATCCTTAGAATTCTTAAAGTTTTTAATTTTCCAATTAAAAAGAATAAAATGTTCAAGATAATGGTTCAAGATGTTCAAATAGTAATCACCAAAAAAAAATTTTTAAGATTTTTTCACATGTATTTGTAGGAACCCAAACTCATCATAAACCAATGACTTCATATTCCAAAAATTAATAAACAAAGAACAATTAACCTATAATAAAGTAACTTTTTATTGCTCAAAAGGCTCTTAGGTCAAAGTGCCATTATGGATGAGACTTTCAATCTTCTCTCTTAATTACCTGTATTTCTCAGTCGAGTGTTCAATTGCTCTCATGTGATAATCACATTTACCATTTAAATCGTAACTCTTAGCTGATGGATTCAGAATTACTTTCAAAGGTATTAAGGTGAGGTATTGATACTTTACTAGTAGAGACAAAAGATAAAAAATTAGAATTAGAATTTTTTTCGTATTTTTTCTTGATTTTTTTTTTACTATTTAATGGTCAAGCAGTACACTGGGGATAAAGGCTTACTTGAGAAACTAATTGTTGGGCTGATTAGTAAAAATAAGGATTTTGAGAAAGATTACTCATGGTAGGGTAGTAAGATTGGTACATCGAGTGTGGGGTAAACTTTTTAACCTATTTTTTTCATAATTCAGAACTTGGACATCTTTTTTTTTCATTCTCTATGCACCCTCTTTCTTTATACTAGCCATATTATTCTTTTTAAGCTATCCATTTTTATAGCATTCTCTATTATCTTTCTTGATATGACCATGTTAGTAAAATTTTTTGTTGTATTTTCAATCATTTTTTCGTAATACAGAGCTTTAAGAGTGTTGACAAATAAGATTGTAGTTTCTTTTTTTTTAAAGAAAGTTAAACCTAGACAGCAACATCCTTTCACCTTTGAGCACATTCTCTAAAGCTGTTAATTTTTTTCCATGTTTTGTAAAGATAATCAATCTAAGGCTAACTCTACAATGTAATTGTACTAAGTTATGAATGCTCTAGCTAATTTTTTCCACAAAGTGATTCGAGTTTTGTATAATTAAGTATACTATCTAGCAGTAGACCCTATGAGATTGTCTTGAAATACATGAATCAAGAGTTTGTCATCACAGACATAGGTAGCCATTTTTCTACAATTCATAGTAATATAGGTCATTGGGCATTTAGTTTCATCATATTTTTCAAATTTTAGAACCTTGATCTTATGCTAAACAATCACATTTGGCACTAAGCAAAGCTCTGATGCATCCATAGATCTATAAAATCTATTTCTTTGATAGCTCGAATCCTCTCCTTTATGAGATCCACTTTTTTTTTAGCACTTAAATCTTCTGTTGCTTCATATGAACTTTCTTTCAAAGATCGTAAGGGACTTAGGTTGAATCATATTTATCTCTATCATGAATAGTGTATCTTTAAGGCAATCTTTGTGTAACTATTGAAAGTATTTTAAGATGAGAATATACCCTAAAAAATGTTCTTGTTGTGATTGTGCCCCTTTGAGATTTTTATACGCGGGCTTTCTCCACTTCTTTTTTTCTATTTAATTTTTTTAGCATTTCCATTATTTGGGTCAGATCTCCTTTCATTTTATCTTGAGTTTTCCCAAAATTTTCAATTTGACTATGTTGTTCTGGCTTTATGAATGGCAAGTAGATTATCTTGATGATCAAGCTCTTGAACTTTTACTGTCACAATTAAGAATTAAGATAATAAATAATGCAAATTTATGCAAAAAAAAGAAAATAAATTTTATATATGAATGAATGGATGCATGCACGCATTAAGTGTCATCACATAATAAGAAAGAAAAAAATCTTTAATTAAAAATTAAAAATTATTTTGACAAAAACACCCAAAAACATTCTTAAAAAAATTTTAAAATCTATTGCATGGTTCTATTCTTCAGCTTCAAGATCTTGGTACTGCCATGGATAAGTTCTTCAGCCACTATGATTAGATAATAACTTCGTAACCATCTTAGGCTCTCTTTTATCTCTAAAATTTAATGTATTTACTTTTATTAAACCATGCGCTTTATGTTTGAAAGCAAAGTAATTTTTTGTTGAATGGCCCATATTCTTCAAATGATAATCTCACTAAGCCTCGACATCAAACCATTTAGGATGAGGAGGTTGTAGTGGCTCTAGAGGAACTAATGTAATTAAATAATTTTTGAAAAGTAGGGAAAATAATTCAGTATAAGTCATAAGGATTGGATCAATGATAGCTCTCTCTTTTTTTTTTTACTTAACGATTTTTTAGGTTGAGTAGCTATTTGATTCATAAGTACAGGTCTTGGAGTAAAATTAGGTGTATATGCCCTAAGAAGCTTGGCTGCCAAATAGGTTGATAAGTATTAAGATTTTGAAAAGCATAATTCATAACCAAAAAGGGATATAGGTATAGGCCAATCTATGGAGGTTGAGCAAAAATAGGTCTTGTTTGGGATGCCAAAAAAGGTTGTTTAGGAATAACTGGTTAGGGATTTGTGTATGAGCCAATCTACGAAATTGATGCAAGTTTAGAAGGCCTTATCTCTTCTGCTTTTTTTTTTTACTTAATCTTTTCTTAAGCCATTGGATGCATTGACATGACTTGAAATGGCATCAGTATTATGAAAGGCTTTTTAATCATGACAAGGTGGTTGCTTAATGTATACACGAATTGGAGTTGATGAGAATTCTCAATAACAGGCTGCTTCAAGATTTTTCAGCTTTTCCACTAGCTTGGTAAGTTTTATTTTTATTTCTTATAGGTCATGCCCAAAATCCTCTTGGTTGAGTTTGAAAGCTTGGATCCATGCTTTTAATTGATCTCTCATCTTTTCTAAATTGCTACCCTAGATGAGCAAAAATTTCTATTATGCAATGACATGATGAATGAATAATGATAATCTATGAATAAATGAGAAAGATGAAATGAATGAAAATGGATAGGTAAATAAACAAGTTAATAAATAGATAAATGCAAACTTAAGGAAGTAGTAAACAAGAACAAAGTTAGCATCCAATATGAAGAAAGAAAAAAAAATAAGTTAGTGCATAACTCAAAAGGCATGTGACTTAATTTGGATTATTTCTACAAAAAAGAAAGACATGGCTCTACCTATGGGTTAAATCCATTACAGTTCACTATATTTAGTTTAGGATTGACTTTACAAATTCCCAAATTATTCATAATATCATTGTTCCTCACAGACTAGTAAGGCACCTCAATCTTCACCCATTATAGGTTACAAGTGAAAAAGGCTTAATTTAAGCGATAGTATTTCGCTAGCCCATGTAGAGATATAAAATCTCATGAAGGCATAGGTACTTTACTCCCTCATAAAGGATAAAACTTGAGTATAGAGCTTATGTTATGCATATACAAGTGAATGACATATAGGATAAACAAGTAAATAAATAAAGTACAAACAATAAAATAAATTTTAAATTTATTAAGTTAGGCTTGGATAATAAAAAATCATTTACTAGCCTGACCCTCAATATCCACAGTGGAGTCGTCAAACTATCATATTGTATAGATCCATAGACCTACCAATAAACATACATTTTAGGAGTCACACCAATCTTTTTCCTTTAGGTGTAATTAATCACCTAACTGAATCTATCCCATTTAAAAAAAAAAGTTTCAAGCTTGACTTAGGTATCTTTAAATGGTATATTCTAGTCTACGAAACTAGATTTAAGTTCAGGAGCACGATTACATGTGAGGAAGGTTATAATACCCTTACAACGCCCATCCAAATGATGGTACTAGTTTGATTTCAAGTTATCCAAGCCTAAAAACATCTTTATAATTTGTCAAATAATTTAATTATAAAAAATTAATCATAAATTTGCACTAATAGTTTGGTAGTAATTTAAGATAATTTTTTTACTTTAAAAGTATTCATGAAGACTAGTATCTCACTCTAAAGAAGCTTCGTCATTAGATTCATTTAAATTTTATTTAAATAAATAATTAGAAAATGTTTCAATAGTTTGGTAAGATTTACTTTGATGCAGATCTTCCAATAGTTTGGTGAGATTTTATTGTAAAATTATGTATGAAATTTATTTTTAAGAAAATTCATTAAAACTTCTATTAGTTTGGTAAGATCTAATTTAATATTTAAATAATCTAATAGCTTGGTAGGATTATAAATTTATTATTATTAATATTTAAATAATCTAATAGTTTGGTAAGATTATAAATTTAATTTAAGTTTTAAATCCTCCAATAGTTTGGTATGATTAAAAATTTTATTATTATTATTAAAAAATTCATTTAGTCTTTCAATAGTTTGGTAAAACTTAATTCAAGACTTAAATCCTTCAATAGTTTGGTAGGATTGAATTTTTTTTTCAAAAAATTCATTATGAAATTCTCAAATAGTTTGGTAAAATTCATAATTTAAAATTTCTAAACCTATGAAATAAAAAATTCATAATTTAAAACTCACAATCTTTAAATTTTATTTCAAACATACATAAAAAAAGTGAAATATGAATAAATATATAAATAAACAAAATGTGAAAATTATCTTAATGGATGGAGACACGCCTATGTGGAAGTATCTCTTGATCTGTAGTGGCAGATAGTTATCAATTCCAATTAAAGAGCTTTGCCATCAACTCCAATTAAAGAGCTTTGCCACCAATTCCAACCAAAAAGCTTGAGTATAGATTGCCACTCATCCATTTCCTAGTGGGTTTCCCTTTTTTTTGGTGTGTGGTTGATTGGCATTTATATAGGGCCTTCTACTAGGAATTTTAGGGATTTGCATTGAATGAAAATGATAACATATTTGATTATACTCTAAATTAATTTTTTTCTTGATTCTTTTTAAAACTTATTTAATTAATTTTTGGAATTATCTCGATTTTCTTTGATTTTCATAATCCTTCAAAAATTTTCAAATTAAATCTAACTTTGATTCTTTAATTTGATTTTTTGTCAACTTTCCTTTAATATTTGAGGAAATCATGTTTTAGTTTTAATTTCCAAAATCATCCTTGATTAGTGCTCAAATTTCTCCTCAAATTTCATAGACATCATTTATGTTAAAAATTTAAAATTAGATAAATAAAAGACTAAAACATAAAAAAAGATAAGTAAATAAATAAATAAATAAGATAAACAAGATATAAAAAAAAGTAAGAAATTGGGCAATTGGCTTAGGATCGGATTTGGGCCCAATTGGTTTGACTCCCGAATTCAATAGGGTGTCTACACCCTTCTTACAAGTGTTTGAATATCCATATCTGATAAATTTAATGATTTTTTGAAAATAAATTTTTGAGAAGTGTAATAACTTTTCACTTTCAGAAATGAATTTTTGAAAAATTATAACATTTCTTCATTTTTGGAAATTCATTTCAAAAAAATTATTACACTTTTCGAAAATGTATTTCCAAAAGTATAGGGGTTGAAAGTTTGTGAAAATTATAAAAAAAAAAAAGAAATTTTGTTAAAAATTTTATGAATTAGTGTCATAAAAAAAAGTCACTATTAGAAAATTTTTAAATTTTAAAATTAATAAAAAATTGACTTTTATTATTTTAATCTTAGAAAAAAAAAATCTTATGAGGTGCTAATTAAATATTTTCATTTCTTGATGTTACGAACAATGATAAAAGAATTATCAAGTTTAATGAATATATAATAGCTAAAATTACTTAAAACTACATAAGTAATACTACTGAATACTACACAAGTTTATCAAAATCTATTATGATAATTGGAGAAGTCCATCATGATAAGTAGATAAAGAAACTTCCCCAAAAAAATTCAGTTTAGTTAGAACTACTATAAAATTTTAATAATCTATACAAAAAATATTTATTTAAAAATGATAAATTTTAAATTTATAAAAAAAATTACATTTACTATTTTACCTTTAATTTAATTAGGACCTTATAAGATTTTTATTCTTTTTTAAGATCAAAATAATAAAAACAAAAATTTTATTAATTTTAAAATTTATGATTTTTTCTAATAATAACTTTTTTATTACACTAATTCATAAAAATTTTAACAAAATTCTCTTTTTGTAATTCTTCACAAACATTCAATTCCTACACTTTTGGATATACATTTTCAAAAAGTATTATAATTTTTTAGAAATGCATTTATTAGAATTGTCACAACTTTTCGAAAATAGATTTATGAAAAGTCATAACATTTTTCAAAAATAATTTTTTTAAGAAGTCATAAAATTTACTAGATATGGATATTTGAATATTTGTGAAAAGGATATTTAAATAATTTCATTTATTTTTTTTTTAAATGTGGTGTGTAGAAAAAAATGCACTTAGTGTTAGAAAAAATAAATAAGAAAAGAGAAATAATAGAAAGAATTTTGGCTTTAAGACATGAAGAACACTTTCTTAAAGGCAATTATGCCTTTAAGATACAACAAAATCTCAAACTCTTAAATCAGAAGTAGTAAAAATAGTTATATTAAAAACTTTATTTATAATGAATGAATAAACTTCTATTCAAATGGTTATAAACTTTTGTATAATCCTGATCTTTATGAATAATAATCTATTTATATTTAAATAGTTATAACCATTTTTCATATGATAATTGTTTCTGTTCAAACATAATTATTAAAAATATGAATAAAATTAATATAAAATTAACTTTACTAATCAATAATTAAATATTTTTATCCGATATGAGATACACCATAGTCTAAATTACCAACAGTCACTAGTTTGGAATGTTGGTGCTTAATTTTTAACTTTTCACACAAATAAATATTAAGAATATAGGAAGGTATTTCCCGATTTAAACCTTCAATTAGCATATATATCTTAGAATTCTAACAAAGTTGATGGTATTTGCAGATTAAACCTCAACTCCTAATGTTAGAATTAAAGATATAACACACATAATACTTATCATATTCATAAACATTTACAAGAGAGACCCCAATTCTTCTTATTGAAGCAGCATTACTTGTATGTTTATATAGGTAGAGTTTCCATTATGTCTCCATTGCTTTAGACATTTAAAACTCTATTAAGAGTATTAAAACTCATTTTTTTCATGCAATAGATCACACTAGTTTCTAAATTTTGAATGAGTTTTACTACTGCTTAACAAAAACATAACAATAACTTGTTTTTACTGATTAAACTTTGTAATTAGAGGTTATAATTCAAAGTTGGGTTTTCATTATTGGTGTCTAATAGTAAGGGTTTAAATTCATTCGACTTGTAGTACTACTAATCAAATATCTTAGAATTCAATTTTCTTTTATGGTAATTACCCTAAATTGAGATTGAATCTCTAACATAATCATTTGAGGCTAATATGTCCAAACTTTTCATTTCGCATATCATTTATATGCTCTAGACATTGTGGTCTCATTCTTATTATTTTAGGAGATAGTTGGTTTAGGTTTTGGTCACAACTCTATACTCATAACTTTCTGCCATTCTATTGTCATACTTTTATACAACTTTAATACAAATATACTTCTAGTATAATTGGAAAAACTCAATGAATAAACCAAACCATTTTAGTCATTTTAATATTTTTAAGAACTTTTTTATGATTTTACTTTAATAAGTGTCTAAACTTATTAGTTTGTATAATTTGCTCATAAAATTATACTAAAATATTACAATACTATGATGGTAATTTTTATTTCTTTTTATTCTTATCACCCCTACTATTGGCAAGTATGCATTCTTTTATTAAAAAATATCTCATTCAATTGTCAAGATATCATATATACTTAATCAAGTTACCATTTCATTTATTTTTTTCACTATTTGGTGGTTTTTTTTTTTAAGTAAAAAGCCTTCAAATCCAACCTTAGTAAAAGATAACTAGCAAATATCTTAATGTTTCTATAAAAGTTTCAAAACTTTTATATTTTAACTCAATATAAGAGTTTACATCAATGAACATATTTCAAATATAATCATGCTTGTATAGTCTCTTGTTAAGACTTTTTATGTCAATTTATAAATACTTATTATGAATTAATTTTATCATAGATACTATTAATAATTTTTATTACTATGAACAGAACTATTTCCATCACTCAAATGGATCAAATAGCATTTTTTTTCTATTATAAAAGTTTTCATATTCACAAGATCTTTAAATTACTCATGGCTTTCAAAGTAAATATACTTTGAAATTTTCACTATATAAAACCATAAATGATAAAATCATTTGTACAATTCATGATTTATACCATATACA
Source organism: Durio zibethinus (assembly GCF_047325235.1). Taxonomy (NCBI): domain Eukaryota; kingdom Viridiplantae; phylum Streptophyta; class Magnoliopsida; order Malvales; family Malvaceae; genus Durio; species Durio zibethinus. The sequence goes on along the minus strand of NC_143162.1, from coordinate 7,417,626 downwards.
TAACAAAAAATTACCACAATATGATCAAGATTGTGGCATCAATTTTAGCCTATGGCTATTTTAAGCCAACCATAATAATCCACATCATACCTACAAATCATGTAGATTTGGTTATTGAAATCATCTCATTTATAGTAATGATTTTTAGTGAAAACCAACTATCTTAAATGTTATCATAAGTTTTCAATGCATATATTAATTGCCCAATGGCCAATTCCAAGTTTATGACTATTGAAACTTCTAAACTTTATTTCAAAATTTTATGAGAACTTTATTTCTCTACCATTGTGTAGCCTATCTATCTCTATTATTTATCACTTTTAATTAGCCATAACATTTTTGGATATATAATAAATTCAAACTTCTCCACCATTGTACAGCCTATATATCTATGTTATTTATCACTTTTAATTGGTCATAACATTTTTGAATATATAATAAATTCAAACTTTACTCATAGGACCAATATGCTTATGTACAATAAGAGTCTATAGTATATTTAACTTCAATTTTAAATACTTTTATAATGATTTTGTGATCAATATGTTTATATCTAAATCACCATATCAACGCAAGTCATGAAACATGAATCCAAAAAATTATTTTCATAAAATGGTATAAACAATAATTATAATATGAGTTTTACTCATATTTCATGCAAAACTCATGATGAATTTGCATTAGTTAAATCATTGATTGGCTTCTAAGGCTTAGGGTTTTCACAAACCAATATTATTACCTAAGTCCATATGTTAATTTGGTGTATAAATAGCCACATTCTTGCCATTATCATGAAACTATTGAAAACCTCAGAAACTTATTCACTTTTTATTTTAACAACTTGCAAAAGGCCATTTTTTCTTTGTACAAGAAGCAAAAATATCTTTATTGTTTTTAACAAATAATGTATTAATTGGATGATGGCATTCTATCTTCATAGTCCATATTTTTCTTATATGTATAAGAAAGAAAATTCCATCCCATTTAGTTCATTTTTGTAATATATGGCAAATTGTACCAATGTTCTCTATGCCATCACAAAATGTAATTAAACACATGCATATATTGGTGCCTTTAAAACATTGAACTTGCATGTTCTTTTCTAATTTATAAACATGTCTAATTAGACATTAATGAGCATCCTTCAAAATGCTAGTAATTAACCAACAAATATTTCAATATTTTTTAATGACGTACCTTTTCTTTTAATCAATATCTCATATGCGAAAAGCAACAATGCTTTTGTGTAACCATTGATTAATTCTTTAATGGCTATTTATGATTTTCACTTTGTGATTGTTCACAATAGAATTTTATTTTGTAAAATCACTTTTAGTGTAATACATCAATAAGCAAAATACATGTCACACGCCTATGTTTTTTATAATAACAAGTATTAGGTTTATTATCCACCAATTAATCCATGAAATACCATATCTTAATAATAATTATTTACATACATCAATTTAGTTTTACTTGGTTTTGATGAAAATTGAACATTGTCAAATTTTGAACAAATAATATTTTTTTAATAAAAAATCAAACTTTGATTTATAAATGACTAATAAATATAAAACCATACAAATAGTGTGACTCAACTTATTGTCTCAATTTGGGTGCCATGATTTGAAAATAAAACTAATCTTGCAGCAAAATCTTATTTTTTGCATATATTCTCCATTTACATCTAATTTTCATGGTAAATACCTTTACCTAATTTTTTATTGTTTTCCTAGAAACCATAGGACAATTTGCATGTTCTATATATAACTAAGACATGATAATTAAATAATCGGTCATTCCATTAGAATCCAATTTAGTTTGTTACTTTATAACAAGTGATAATTTTTTTGGTCATAGATTAATTAATGTCTTTCTCTATTATGTTTCCAGACTATTTCTCATCCCAGTCTTTATAAGCATCAATTTTTCAAATAGATATAATACAATTTATTAAACCTAATTGTGGAGCCAATTTCAATATATGCATAAACTTATGCAATGTAATCAATATTTTGTATATTGTATTTTGACTTTACACACAAATGATATTAATTTTTAACGTGTTTATCTTATTCAATCAATCTTTTTACTAGCAATTATGTAAAAAATAAAATAAATACCTCTAATGAAGATCTTTTGAAAGTTAACATTTTGGTCTATGAAAACATTAATCTTTTGACATCTTGAGCCTTCTCTAATATTTATCTCCAAATCATGCTAAGTTCTTTTCCTTATATCTTCCTTACGTGAAATATAAATTTCTTATAATTGCCTTTAAATTGTTAAAAAAAAATAAATAAAAGAAAAGAAATAATAAAAAAAAAATTTTAGCTTTGAGGCGTGAAGAACATTTTCTTAGAGGCAATTATGCCTTTAGGTACAATAAAATCTAAAACTCTCCAATCAGAAGTAGTGAAAATAGTTATACTGAAAGATTTATTTATAATGAATAAACAGACATAAACTTCTATTCAAATGGTTATGACCTTCGGTATAATCATGACTTTTATGAATAATAATATATTTATATTCAAATAGTTATAACCATTTGTCATATGATAATTGTTTCTATTCAAATATAATTATTAAAAATATGAATAAAATTAATATAAAAATTAACTTTACTAATCAATAATTAAATCTTTTTATCTAATATGAGATACATAACATTCTAAACTACCGACACTTAGTCCCTCTCATTTTCTTTTAGCAATGGTATTCAATCACATGATTATAAATGAAACAAAAATTTTGAAAAATGTAAGTTAGAAAGTTAAACACCACAAAAAATGTACGTAGAGTTAAAAAAGAAAAAAAAAAGCCAACCGATTGATATTTCTAATTATGAATTTGTTTTCTTAATGTACAAAACATGTTTATCGTTCTATTTTTTTATATGTCCTTTCTTTTTCACATAATATGTCATAGGTTTTTTCTTGGTGTTCAAGTTTAAGAATGACCAACTATGAGAGAGATCTTTGGAATGTTAAAAAGTGTAGAGGCTAACTTCATCATAAAGTAAGTTGATCTACATCATGTTGGCTTTACTGCATATTTGCAGTAATACTTTCATTATAAATAGAATTTGTCTGAAACATAAGTTATAACATGACTATCATATGGAAATGATTTTATTAAAAATCAGCTTGCTATGAAAATATATAATAATATTGTAACATTATAATTTTATATTAAAAAATTATAAATATTTGTCGTGATACATATATAAAAATTTAAATATGAACTAATAAATTGATTTTTTGTTTATTTTTATGAGCTTATTAGGCCCATGATTTTAGTGAGCTAGGCCTGTTCCAGTTTTAGAAATTTCAGGAAAATAATACAAGTAGTCATTGATTGAATTAGCTAAAGATGAGCCATAGACAAAATAGAATCACTCGGAAGCGTTTGAAACTGAAAACTGAAAATGATTGGCAGTGTAAGTAGCCTTGGATTTTTTTTCCCAAGAAAAGGATCACAATAGTGAAGAATTACTCATGACAAGTTGCTCACAGTCACTCCAGTACATGCCCAAACCAAATAGGTCATAACAGAGGATGAGATAATGAGAGTTGTCTTAGGATTATGACACATGTACTTAGAAACGAAACAAATGAATTCTTATTGGCTTTGCATTTTGCCACGCTACATTGAACAAAGTGAGAAGTTTATAGAGCTCCCATCCCTTTGTTGATGCCATTTCTGACACAGCGGCAGGTAGTAGTGCCAAGGCTCTGGTAACTGACGACTTCAGTTTCAGGCTTTCTAAGTGGTAAAATTGTGACAATACTATCTGATACTATTTTTTAATAGTATGCAGATTGGTTAACTTGTCAAGATAATACCAAACATAAACGTTTCATAGATTAGACATATAACTAATGTATTCTAGTTGGTGTTCAAGACTCTAGCGCCCTCTTAGCTTAATGTCAAACTGGTGACCTGACTTTTATAGAGATATATCTTTCACTATAGTAACTTATTTTTAGTACGATCTTGGTTCGGTATAACTTTTCTTTGGCTGAGGGAAAGAATCAATGATCTGTTTAAAAGCTTAACAAGAATTTCTGATGCAAAAGATCCATAATATTATGGTAACTGCAGAGCATACTCAACTTATATCATTGTAAATTATGAATGGCTTGAAAAGAACATGAAACTAAAACTTTAATTATGGAAAAAAAGAGAATGAATTACCAAAAAAAAAGAGAGATTTTTAGCCAAACATATTTTTATAAAGAAATGATTTCTTACAAGAAAAACTAGAACTTATGATGCCTTATTAAAGAATGAGCATCTTATTTATACAAGAAAAAAGTAAAAGAATAGTAACTTAAGAGGATAAAGTTACGACAAAGCATGATTACAACTTTACAAATGACTTGACATAAAGCTAAAATAAGATGACTCATCACCATGACTCATCACTATTTTGACACAAAGTAAAGATGACCATGACATAAAGTATACATGACTTGACTAAAAGTAGACTAGACATAAAAGTGACTTGATTTGACATAAAGTTATCTTGATATAGAGACATCATTATCAACTTTTGAAGTCTTTTGAAGAAACTAAAAATTATCACACGTAATTATACATAATTGGACTAGAATAGAGAATTTTTTTATCTTGGAGAACCATGAGTGTTTTTCTTATATGAGCATTATTATTATTCTAAAAAATCTTTAAGGTATTGGAGAACGAGACAATCATCTACCCACTAGAATAGTTATTGTTCAAAATCCTTTAGGTGGAATCATAACATTGGAATAGGTAATTGTAGATCCTGTGTTTAAATCTTGCTCTAAATCTGAAAAGATCTTCTTCATTCTGCCAGTAAGGATTTGTTGAAAGTTCAGCTAGCTCTAAAGAAATGTGGAGATCAAAATTAACAAGTCTTTGGGATAAATCACTCCACCAAGTGTTGTAGGGTGGTTCAGAGGTCTAATGTGCCAAGTGATTGTGTAATTTTTGAATGTATTTTGGAGAGTACCACCACCATGATTCTTTCTTGAAAATGGGAAGTTCTATAGGTATTGAGATGTTATTGATTTTGACAATTTTCATATGGGATTCAGTCTCAAAAGTAGAAGAAAAAATATTTTCAAAAAAAATTGAGAGAAATTATCTTGTGCCATTTGATGAAGTATTTTTGAAAGAATTTGTGTATGAGAGATCATGAGTTGTACAGGTTTTTGGTCTGGTTAGGGTGTAAGGTTTTGAGGTGTAAAACTTGAACTTGATTTTGGTTTTGGATCAACTGGTTATTTTTTTCAAAATCTATGGATCTATTTTTTAGTTGTACCAAAATAAGGTTGTTCTAGTTGGTCTGATATAAGAGTAAAGTATTGTGTTGGTTGTGAGGATGTTGTTATGGATGTTGGGAGAGGTTTATACTGAAAAGGTGTGAAGAAAGATTTTAGAGGTGAGGTTGGAGGATTGTATGGTTAAAAAGAAAGAGAAGGGGTATAGGCTTGATAAAGGGTGTCATGCATGCTAGTGTTGAGTGGTGTGAATATATTGTAGTTAGAGGTTGCTTGTGGTTGTTGTTATTTCTGTCAAAACTAATTTTGAAGGTCTGTAAGTTGAATCTTTAAGTTCTTCATTTCTTTCTCTCGTTCAATGAAAGCATAAGTGAATCCAATGTTGGTTTTAGCCATATATCTGAGTTCTTAATCAAGAGTTATTATCCTTGTTTGTATTTCAAGAATAACATTTTGAAGATTGATAAGGCTCTGATTGAAGTGATGACTAACTTGGTCTAACTTGTGTTCAATTCTGTATAGGTATGCATTTTAGTGGAGAGAATTTTCAGTTTACCAATTTAAAACTACTTCAACACAATAAACACTTTTCTGATTCCCACATTCATCTCTGTCAGTGGAATTTAGGATCTTTGGAATGTGTTTGTATTGGTCTTTATAAAACTCTTGGAAAGAAGAGAAATCTGAACTTAGGTAGGTGGGTTGCATCATGAAAATTTGAGGTAAAGGTTTGGTGGAATCTAGTTTTTGTGTGGTTTGATTTGGGCAAGTTTGAGGGAGTTATTTTTCTTTTTTCGGATAGATGACATAGTAGTCAAACTTTCATAAGGGCTCACTAATGAGATCAACTTCAAGGTCTCAATTCTCATATATTTCTTTGAGCTTTTATTGAGAAGACTTTTTCTTCTTTGGCTTCTTTGGAATATCATCATCATCATCCAGGAAGCTTCTATATGCGTTTATCTAGCATTCTTTGCATTTGCAATTTATATCCCAATAACAATGTCCTTATGAAGATCTGTATGCATATACAGAATTTTCATTGGACTGAAAATGTGTGACTGGAGCATCAAGGGGATCAGCTTGACATTTTTGCATCATGAATTATGTTGGAAAGATTGTTGGAGGAGGAATATCCTTTCTTTTGCTGTGATCAAACTCAATTGTGATAGTACCATCTTGATTTGTCTTGTAGGTTGGATCAAAGTGTTGAATTGGTTCATCTTGCTTCCAAATCTTTTGATAACTTGTCATCCATGTTTTTGGGAGAAAGGTGGTAAGTTTTTCATTTGAGATCTGCTTTAAAATATGAACATGTCTAGGAGTCATGTCTGCTGCTTCCATTTTGACAAAGACAACATCATCAGAGTGTGAAAGAGGCAAGTTAATGGCATAGTCTTGAACTCTATATGCCATCTGATAGTGAAGGGTTGCCTAGAGTCCTTTCATCTCTGTGCTTACGATTTAGACTTGAACTTTTAAAGCATCTAATAGTGTTGGATCATTAAGAGATATATTATAATTTAGGAAGACTGTGAAGAAGACAGTTCTTGCATTGAGTGTCGTCTCAACTATACCAAAGACTGCATGCTTGTATTCTTTGAATCTCGTGTCCAACAAAGTTATTTTGGTACATACAGGAATACCATTTTTGTTGTGAAAGGTTAAGGCTATTCTGATAGCACCAAAGTGGATATGAGTGTATCCTTGTTCTGACCACTGTTGAGAAAATTTTTTTAGGATCTAAAGAGTAACAAAGTGCTCTTGAGGTCTTGTTAGAAGAATACATTGATAAAAGTTTGTTGCTTGAACATATTCTTTTGGAGCTTGGAATTTTGGTTTTAAAAGAGTTTTTAAAGATCTAGTAAGAGAAAGGGAGGAGTTTGAGAAAGTTGTATAAGGATTTACAAGGGAAAGAACTGTTTGTTGGGTTTTTGTTTCTTCTGAGATATAATCTACTTTATATAAAAACTTTAACTTAAAAGAAGATTTTTTAAGTACAAGAGAAGGAAGAAAAGACAAACTAAAAAAAGATCTAGAAGAAGAGGATTGAGAACTAGAATTACTGGTAATTGATAAATCTATGAAAGTAAGACTCTCTTTTGGCTTTTCCTATCCAACTTCAATAATCAAGAATTAGAAACATATTTTCTTCTCGCTATCTTGGCAAGCTTTAGCTTTGATACCATGTCTATAACAACAGCAAGTAATAGTGCCAAGACTCTGATAACTGATAACTTCAATTCCGGGCTCTCGATTCAATTTAATTTACTTTGGGAGAGCTGCATCTTCTTCTGGCAAGTCATGTTCCTTTGCGGGTAAGGGATAGTTTGAAAACAAAACTCCTAAGCAATTTTTTGATTTTCGAACATAGTAGTTCTTAATGATCATGTAATGCAACAATTGATGATGTTATCAAGTTAATTTTCCTACTTAGTTTTGAGATGTCAAAACAGACAAGAGCTTGACTTTGAATCTGCTCTTCAAGATCCTGAGTTAATTTCTTTTTATCTTTTCAAAATTTATAAATTCCAATTCCAAGTAGAATTTGCTTTGAAATTCTTTCTCAGTTATAGTAAAATAAAGCCGAAGGCCATAATTAACAAGTTCTTTAATTGTTTAATCCAAAACCATATCCTACTTTTTTTTGTTTTAAAATTAGAAGAGAAAGCCAACAGATACATGATTCTTTAATAAAGCGCGAATATCTTAGTTTTAAAAATTAAAATTCGAGTTTCATTCGTTTAAATAAAGTATTAAATTTTGATTTCAGTTATTAAAATCCAAATTTTATGAGCTTTAAAAAAAAAAAAAAAAAAACTAAAGTTCAATCATTTAACAGTTCAAATATAAAAAAATTAAAAAATTATATGCTTACACCCCAACCTCAAAAGGAGCATTGCTCCGAGAAGCCTCCATTTTGTTTGTAACCAAAACTAGGCAGTGGTAAAAGCCCCCGTATTCCAAAACCAACGTCAACCTCACCAAGTGCCACGCAATAAAAACTCCAAATCGTAAATGTGTGGCCGTTATCCAACTCGTAAGCCAATCCACAGGATTTTTCCCACTCCAATAACTCTACCCTATAAAGCCCTCACCAAACCAATCTTCATCTCCAAAACACACAACACGCCAAAAACTGTTTTGAGTTTTTTCAGTTTCATTTTCGTCTTGTTGCCATTTAAAACTTTCCTAAGTCTGATCTCAGCCGTTGAGTCATGGCTACTGCTGTCTCAACCGTAGGAGCTTTTAACAGACTGCCGGTACGTAATACTATGTTTTTTCCCGCCTATTTCTTTTGCTTTTGTCTTAGTCATCACCGTAACATCTCTCGACTTTGTTGACCTTTAACTGTCTTTTTTCATTGTTTTAATCGTCTTTTAGCTTCTGCGTCTTGCATCAACTAGAGAAGAAAATGGAAAATTAAATGTATTTCTAATCATCTGTTTATTTTTTAAATTTCTAGTTTATAAACAATTAAGAAGAAGATCATAAGGATATGGATTCAGTTACTTTATTACAATCTTGCGATGTTGTAGTAAAAAAGAGGGTGTCTTTGTTGCAGTTGAACTTGAATGGTTCTGGTGCTGGAGCGTCAGTTCCAAGCTCAGCATTCTTGGGAAACTGTCTGAAGAAGGTTACCTCAAAGATCAGCCACGAGAAGGTTTTTCCCAAGAATTTCAAGGTTGTTGCTGAATATGATGAGTCAAAGCAGACCTCAAAAGACAGGTGGAAGGGACTTGCCTACGATGAATCTGATGACCAACAGGATATTACCAGAGGAAAGGGAGTGGTGGACACACTCTTCCAGGCTCCTATGGGGACTGGAACTCACCATGCTATCATGAGTTCTTATGACTACATCAGTCAAGGTCTTCGCATGTAAGTGGCTAAGGAATTTCAACGAAAACGTTTATGCAAATTTAAGACTAATTGGTGGAATTGCAGTGTAAGATTGTTGTGGGATTGAATATGAACATTGCTGAATTATGTGTAGGTACAACATGGACAATAGTGTGGATGGGTTCTATATTGCTCCTGCATTTATGGACAAGGTTGTTGTTCACATCACCAAAAACTTCTTGAACCTGCCAAACATTAAGGTTTGTTCATACAACGTCTTGATATTTGTTTAATCAGCTATATTATCTTGTTGAATATCAAGAAAATTGGATAATTTGTGAATAACTGTGATAGGTTCCTCTCATCTTGGGTATTTGGGGAGGTAAAGGTCAAGGGAAATCATTCCAATGTGAGCTTGTTTTTGCCAAGATGGGAATCAAGTAAGTTAATATTTTAATTGTTACCTTTTCTTCAACAATTCAGGAAAATTGTTGAAAAATATGTAGAGAATTGAAAATTATGAGCCTATTAGTAATTGTCTTGACAAACATGTGTGACAGAAGGTGCTTGAATTGCGAAAGACTAGAACCTTCAAACATTCATTTAGATCCTTACTCTTTAATCTTATGACAATGAATATTCAGTCCCATTATGATGAGTGCTGGTGAATTGGAAAGCGGAAATGCTGGAGAGCCTGCAAAATTGATTAGACAAAGGTACCGTGAGGCAGCAGACATCATCAGGAAGGGAAAGATGTGCTGCCTCTTTATCAACGATCTTGATGCAGGTGCTGGAAGGATGGGTGGAACCACCCAATACACTGTTAACAATCAAATGGTGAATGCTACGCTTATGAACATTGCCGATAACCCAACAAACGTTCAGCTCCCTGGTATGTACAACAAGGAAGAGAACCCTCGTGTTCCTATCATAGTTACCGGTAATGACTTCTCCACATTGTATGCTCCTCTCATCCGTGATGGCCGTATGGAGAAATTCTACTGGGCCCCTACTCGGGAAGATAGGATTGGTGTGTGCTCTGGTATTTTCAGAACAGACCATGTTCCTAGGGAAGACATTATCAAGCTTGTTGACACTTTCCCTGGACAATCAATTGGTAAGCCTTCCTCACCTTAAGGATACTTTCTATTAAGTGCAAACATGAATTTGATGGGAGAATACTAATATCTTCAAGTTTGTGGCAGATTTCTTTGGTGCGCTCAGGGCAAGAGTATATGATGATGAAGTGAGGAAATGGATTTCAGAAGTTGGAGTAGAAAATATTGGGAAAAGGCTTGTGAATTCAAAGGAAGGACCTCCAACTTTTGAGCAGCCCAAAATGACTTTTGGGAAGCTACTTGAGTATGGAAACATGCTTGTCCAAGAACAGGAGAATGTGAAGAGAGTACAGTTGGCTGATAAGTACTTGAAAGAGGCAGCTCTTGGAGATGCTAATGATGATGCTCTCAAGAACGGAAGTTTCTATGGTTAGACCCCTGACCCTAGAGGCCTTGATGGTGGCTTTGCATCTGGCTTTAGGATTATAAATAAATAAAAACAACAAAGGATATAAGAAGAATATATAATTAAGCTTTTCATAATTGTTTGGATGCAGGCAAAGCAGCTCAGCAGGTTAATCTTCCTGTTCCTGAAGGCTGCACTGACCCATCAGCGGCAAACTTCGATCCAACTGCTAGAAGCGATGATGGGAGCTGTGTTTACAACTAAAAATGTCATGGAGAGAAAATAATCTCCATTAATGACTGGCCACTCTGTTTGATAGAATAGTATTTGTAATTGTATTTTAGCATATAATCTTCTCTGTTTCTATTATTTAATCCCTATAGTTGTGTATAATTGCAATAATACGCTTCTAGGAATTGAGAATAATGAAGTTTATATGAGAGATGACCAATAAGAAAACAGGATTGCATTGCACATATTCTAATTTCGACAGGTCAAACCCAGAAAATAAGGTCTCAGAATACCATCAAATACTGCAACAAGCTTGCCAAAAGCCATTGGATTTATCATTTCTCATTTGTGTACAGCAAATGGTTTAAGCTAACTATCCCACTTGGGCTACAAAATGGTAAGGAAAACACCGCCATGTTTTTCGACCTAGCCAACCTGATGTTCCGAAGTAGCTTCAATGGGCCAGTCTTTATTCTTTATACATCTGCTGCGAGCTTGTGCGAAAAGCCATAGCCGGCACTTTAATACCGACAAAGCAACACTGTGACTGTCAAAATCGGTAATATTTGATAACAGGATTGCATTGCACATATTCTACTTTCGACAGGTCAAACCCAGAAAATAAGGTCTCAGAATACCATCAAAAACTGCAACAAGCTTGCCAAAAGCCATTGGATTTGTCATTCTCATTTGTGTACAGCAAATGGTTTAAGCTAACTTTCCTACTTGGGCTGCAAAATAGTAAGGAACTACCGCCATGTTTTTGGACCTAGCCAACGTGATGTTCCGAAGTAGCTTCAATGGGCCAGTCTTTATTCCTTATACATCTGCTGCGGGCTTGTGCGAAAAGCCATAGCAGGCACTTTAATACCGACAAAGCAACGCTGTGATTGTCAAAATCGGTAATATTTGATAATGGATAAAATAGAATATGATGATAATTTTTTATATTATATTTAATTTGTATTTAAAAAATATATTATAATGAGAATTAATTTTTTTAGTATAAAATGATTTAATATTTTTAAAGTGAAGATTATTTTTAATTTATGAAATTGAATGTACATATTTTATTATACTTTTAAAAATTATATTAATAATTTTAATTTATAAATTTAAGAAAAAAACTAATATTAACCAATAAATAAAATTATTTTATCTTAATTTTGAACACATCAAACACAATATAAGATAATATTATTAAATTTAATCTTATTTATAATATCATCTTAAGTTTGATATCATGAATGTTATTTAAATTATAATTAAATATTTAATGTAATATATGAATTATGAATTTATTAATTAAAATTATAATTAAAAGATTGTTTATTACATATTATAATATGAAACTAGTTATATTATTTTATGAGTATCATATTAATTAATATATTTATAATTCAAATATCATATTAAATATTTTTAAATTTTAAATATTATATTAAATATTTTATTATAATTTATAAACTATTTTTGAGATTAATAGATTATTTTATTATATCTTAAAATAATATTATATGTCAACTACATCTAAAATAATAGTACAATTTTTTAAGTAAAAAGCACATGCTGATTTCTAATTGTCAGATGGGTCAGGACAAACACTGTCCAAAAAACCCTGCCAATGCTCTGCAACTATTTTAATATCTAAATGTGAAAAGGATAACATAATTTAAGCCAACTTACCAACAATTTGCAATATCTATAATGTGAAAAGTACAACTTAATTTAAAATAACTTAACTATTAACGTTGGTTCAAGCACGGACGGAACTAGGATTCATGATCAGTGGAACAAATATTTTAAGTTAATTTAAAAATTTTTCATTAAAATATAAATTAATTTTAAAAATTATAAATAAAATTAGCATGTATAATATTTTTTGTAAATGAAAAAAAAATTGTTTTGCAATATAAATAATATTTACATAATTAATTATATGATTTTTGACGAATATAACTTAAATACTATTTAGATAAATTATTTATTATAATAGATACATATATATAGATATATTAATTTAATAAAATTTTACTTGCAAAATTCTTAAAAATAAATATAATATGTGAAAAAATGAAATAAAAATTAATATTTCTAATTTTATTATTTACTTTTAATGTCTAGTTTTATCATTTATTTTTAATAAACAAATATATTTGGATTTTATTCATTATAATTTGAAAAATAAAAAATTATTCTTTTCTCACATACAATGAAAAGAAGAATAAAGATGATTATTTATTTTATTACTTCATATTTTTTATGTAATATTTTTGTGTTAAAAAGTGGTTAAATCATTTAAGTAGTCTAAGCTCTATATCTTATTATCTTTATAAGATCAGTTTGCATCAATCTAAACAAATTATTATGAGAAATTAGAAGTTTAGTAATTTCAAACTCTTTAAAAGTAATTTATTTTATTTTTTACAAACTAAAATATATATATATATATATATAAGTCTATATATATTATAATGATATTGCTTAGCACTCAAAGTGCTAATGGTCAATTATTAGATAAATAATGAAAATTTTCATGTATGAACCTTAATTTAGTGAGGGCAAATATAATCACAAAGATTTTTTATAAGAGTAAAATTTTAAAATTTCAAAACTTTTGATATTTTTTATAATAAACCCATAAGAATTTATGAACTCAGTGGGGGCAACTGTCCCCACATGCTTCTACGTAGATCCCTTCCTTGGGTTCAAATAATGGCAAAATTGTATTTTTATATTGTTTCAATTTAAATTTATTAAAAAATTATAAAAAATTATTTTTTAAAATTTATTAAATTCAACGTAAATAAATTTATTTAAACTTAAAAAATATATATCGGACAAAAAAATCTCCTTGCTAAATTTAAAAAAAAAAAAAAAGAAAAAAAACCAACTTGGAGCAAGTTTTGCTGTTTTCGGTCTCTCATAGTCGCACCAAATGGCCATTGGTTATGAATTTTTCAAGACAGAATACAGACTGCAGAAAATCTGTGACTGTCTCTTCCACTTGGTTTCTCAGGCTTTAGGTTTGGTCCAACTTTTTAGTACCTTTTTCTTTCATAAAGTCAGAAAATAGTTTGAATTTATAAAGTTTTGAATCCTTATCTTCAATCAACTCTCAAAGCGTAGAGGTTAAAATATTTGAGTAGTGGCTCTCAATGGAGACCGTCTTCATCCAGAACCAGAAGATTCCCTCTTAAGCTGCTGCTGAAAGTAGTATTAGCATTTTCAGATTTGGGTCCTTAGTATATTTAGAGGTGCCAAATGGCTCATCTTAAGTTGGTATAATCCATTTAAATATTAGTTCATGTGTTAATAAATTGTATTGATTTACCACTATTTTTTAATGTGTTATATTAGTACGGCATGTGAAGATTAAGGGTAAAGCTTGGTACCACACATGGCCCGTAAGCTTCATTGGTCGTATCGTGCCAAGCTCAACACTGTTTTTCATGTTAAAATGGACCAAGCATAACTCATTAATAATTTTTCAAAATTTTAATTATTTAAAAAAAAATTCATCTATTATTATAACAACAAATGGAGATAAATAAAAATAAAATGAAATAAAAATGACATTATTTATGTGGTTCAACAAAATGTTTACATCTATGAAAAGGGATAATAAAATTCACTAAGTAAAAATATTGAAATTACAATCCTAATATTTTAAAAAACAAACACATACATATAAAAGATATTATAAGATAAAAGATTATTATTTTTATTTTCATTCTCATCATTAGATGATTCACTTATACAATGTATTGTTTTGTACATCTATTTTATAACTTTCATCCAAAAATAATTTACTTTGTTAATTGAATTTGTACTTAATTTAAAGTCTTAATTTATTTGTCATTTTATTTTTGCTAATCACTAGTTAAATTAAATATAAATTACCAAAAAAATGAAAAGTAAGTATAATTTTATTACAATATAAAAAATAACGTAACTACATTCAAAGGTTAAAAACTCACTTATAATAATAATAGGCCAACATGCATGCCACGGTTGGGTTTGTGTGCCGTGCCGTGCAACCCACATGCCATGTGCTGCCACTGGCTCTTAATAAGTCGTGTCATGCACATCTATCGGCCTAAAATCTTTTAACCCAACATGACTGTAATAATCTAACTCAAATGAAAATTAGGCTAAATTATTGTCATAACGTCTAAATCTTAAGATTTATCACTAGACATTGAATTTTAAGGAGTCGTCACCAATCTTTTTTATCTAAGTGTGATTGATCACCTAAGGAGTTTATCATTTCAAAGAACACCTAAATTTAAAGGTCCTTAAAAGAATAAGTTCGGGTTTACTAACCAGAACAAAGTTCGGGAGTTCGATTACGTGTGAGGAAGGTTATAGCACCCTCACAACGCTCATTAAAAGATGATATCAGTTTAAATTTATGTTATCTAATGAGCCTTAAAATTTTACCAAGTAATTAACTATTAAAAATTATTCTCCATTGACTCTAATACTTTTAGTAGAAAATTGAGAAAATCCCCTCACCTCAAGAGTATTCAATAAAACTACTGTTTCACTTGCAGAAGCTCCATCGTCGGATTATTTAACATAAACAAAAAAAATAAAAAAGAAAGAAAAGAATGATTGTTCTTATGCAGGAAAATTGATACTTTCAACTTTTTTCCAAAAATATTCTTTTGAAACTTTAATTTCGAGAAAAATTGATACTTTCAACTTTTCTTCAAAAATTTATTTTTTGAAAATTTATTTTTAAGGAAAATTGATACTTTCAAATTTTCTCCAAAAATATTTTTTGAAAACTTTTATTTTCGAGAAAAATTGATACTTTCAACTTTTTCTCAAAAACTTTTTTTGAAAATTTATTTTTTTAGAAAAATTGATACTTTCAACTGTTCCTCAAAAACTTTTTTTTAAAAAAAATTTATTTTTAAGGAAAATTGATACTTTCAACTTTTTCCCAAAAATATTTTTTGGAAACTTTGGTTTTCGAGAAAAATTGATACTTTCAACTTTTCTCCAAAAATATTTTTTGGATTTTATTTAAAGAAAATAAAATAATAAAACAAAATAAAAGTAAAAATAAAAAAAAAAGAAAAGTAAAACAAAAATAAAAATAAAATAAAGATAACAGAACATTAAATAAACCTAATCTAATAATAAAAAATTAATTAATTAATTAAAAAAAAAACCTGGAGCGGCTCGAAGAAGGGCTCGGCTCGGCTCAAGGAAGAAAAACGACTCGGAGAAGTGGCTCGGGACGTCGGCTCGGCTCTGCTAACAACTTGGGGAGGCAGAACACGCGCGAATCGAAAAACGGGTCGACACACGGGTCGGGTCAGATTTTGACAAAACGCGCGGATCCTCTAGGTTATTTAACACAAAAACGATGTCGTTTTGAGAGGGTATATAAAGCTATTTCCTTTGTTTTTCGACAGAAACCTTCTCCTCTCTCTCTCTCTTCCTTTTTTTTTCTCTCGCTTCTCTCTAAAATGGCCGAAGAACTCTGGTTGAATATTCACCAGATTCTGGAATTTTTTACCGAAATCTAGGTTTTTCATCGAAAGTTCACCGAAAAGTTGGTCAGTTTTTGGGAATCTTCATCGAAAACTGGGCAGCTGGCCGAAAACTTCAAATTTGACCGAAATTGTCTCTGAAAAATTCAACCTTCACCGAAAAAATCACCGGAATCTAGAAATTTTCCAAAAATTTCCAAAAAAAAATTTCACCAAAAATCTCCAAAATTTTTTTTTCAATTCATACAGCTGTTCTAACACTTCTAAATCTTTTCTTAGCCTTCAAAAATCTTCTATACGCCCTTTTCTCTCAATTAATAGCTTCTTTTTCACTGTTTTTCTGTGTGTTTTGCTTCTGTGTTCTGTACCTATTTATAGGGATTGATCAGAAGAGTTTCTGATCAATCCCTATTCCTTTTTGGATGGAGATTCAATCTTGGAATCCAATCTGGATTCTAATTGAATCCTCATTCACGGTAGGATTCTTCAGCCTTCAATCTCAACCCAAAAAAAAAAATAAACGAAAAAAAAATCAAATAAACGAATAAAAATAAAAATAATTAACAGATAATTAAAAATAAAAATAAGATAAATTAAAAATATTACAAGATAAATAAAAAAATAATAATAATAAATAAATTATAATATAATAATAAATATATAACTTGATAAATAAAATATATATAAATATTAACAAAAAAAATAAATAAAGATATACATATATTAATACATAGTAATAATAAATAAATAAATAATAAATACATAAAATACAAAGGGAAAAAATAATATAAAATACAAAATAAAAGTCAAATTATGCTTACCCATTTGGACCAGGCCCAATTGATCCGGGCCTGGACCAAATTGGGTGTCTACAGCTGCCCCTCTTTGCACATTTTTTGTGAAACAAAAATTGCGCAAAGACGTAGACACCCAATCAAGACTCAACTCGATATTTTTATTTTTATTTTTTTACCAAAGCTCTTCTAAACAGAGGCTCAACGACTTTGAGAAACATAAATGGCTCCTCTAATCGGATGCTCAACGACTTTGGAAAAATAAATTGCTCCTCTAAACAGAGGCACCACGACTTTGAAAAGTAAATTGCTCCTCTAAGCGAAGGACCACGACTTTGAAAAGTAAATTGCTCCTCTAAACAGAGGCTCAACGACTTTGGAAAAATAAATTGCTCCTCTAAACAGAGGCCACGAATTTGAAAAGTAAATTGCTCCTCTAAACGACTTTGGAAAGTAAATTGCTCCTCTAAACAGAGGCACCACGACTTTGGAAAGTAAATTGCTCATCTAAACAGAGGCACCACGACTTTGAAAAGTAAATTGCTCCTTGGCAATCATATCCAAAGGAGTTGAAAGTTGTGTTTGAAGGAATTTCAGGAGATTATGCCCAAAGGTCTTATAAATCAACCCTGGTACCAAAAGACATCCTATTTCAAGGATTAGGAACTTACCTGACAAGTTTCTTCTCAATTTTGAAAAATATCTTCATATCTGTCTTCTCTATGTGGGATCTTGGAACACCCCTGCTTCTTGAATTTATACACTATATTTTCTTGAAAGTAGTGTATGCTATGCAATGCATATGAATTTCAATGCATGCTATGCAAATGTTGGCCAATCAATTCCTAATCAATGCATGGTACTTAAGTTTTTCAAGCTTTTTTCTTGGGCATCAAGCCCTTTGATTCTTCAAATATCCAATTACACTACTCTTCTGAGATCGAGCTAGTGTAGCTCTTAATTGTCTCTTCCACTCACATTCTTCTTGTATAAATCTCTTCCCAAATTCAATGTCCTAATCGAGAACTGAACACCTCGATTCTACCTTTATCATTCTTGACTTATTCAATGTAATGTAAAATCTTTTCATGTTATTATTCATTCATCAATCATTATTTCAAACTCAAAAAGTAAGAATGCATTTGCACATTTCTTCCATGGTGGGGTACTAAGAAGAAAAGAATATGAATGGTTAAGAAACAGTCATCAGAAAAAAACACAAAGAATGAAATAAAATGTCTCTTCTTAGCAAAATGTTGGCTAATTTTGGTCAAGGGAGAATTAAAAGGATGAGTATGGGGACAAAGCCCAAAATGAACAATCAGATAATCATGATAACGCATCTCAAATTTTTTTTTGAAAACCCAACCCTCTGATGTATTTAACAACTTGAAACTCTTTCGAATTTGCTAGCCTCCATATCAGCGGACTTTTAAATTCGATGCTGTATTCTTCTTATCTAAGCTGCCTTTTCAGGTTTTCAACTTAGACAAACTCCCTATGACTCAAACCGCCCTTTTAAGGTTTTCGCCTTGAGTCTTCATTTTTCATTCACTTTTTTTTTTCATTTTTTCATTTTTTCATTTTTTCATTATTTCATTTTTTTTTCAAGCATAGTATTTCTTCACAGCATCAGAATTTATAGGATGGGGTAAATCATTTCCATCCATCTCAGTCAGTATCAGCGTTCCACTCGAAAAAGCCCGTCTCACCACATACGATCCTTCTCAATTCGGAGTCCATTTTTTTCTACTATCATGCTGGATTGGAAGAATTCTTTTCAAGACCAACTCTCATTCTCGAAAGCAACGGGGTTGAATTTTCTTATCATGAGCCCTCATCATTCTTCTTTGATATAGCTGACCATGGCACAGTGCAGTCAATCTTTTTTTTTTATGAAATTTAACTGTTCATAACGTTCTCGAATCCATTCAGCTTCTTCCAACTCAACTTCTTTTAAAACTCTCAAAGAGGGGATCTCTACTTCCACTGGTAGTATAACTTCCATCTCATAAACCAAAAAAAATGAGGTTACCCCAGTAGAGGTACAAACTGACGTTCGATATGCATGTAATGCAAATGGTAACTTTTTATGCCAATCTTTGTAAGTCTCGATCATTTTCTCCAAAATCCTTTTTATGTTCTTATTGGCTGTTTCAACTGCCTCATTCATTTTTGGATGGTATGATGCCGAGTTATAATGCCTGATCTTGTATTGAGTACATATTTCTTGCATCATCTTACTATTTAGATTCTTGGCATTGTCTGAAATAATTTTCTTCGGAAGTTCATATCTACAGATGATCTCTTTTTTTATGAACTTACAAACCACAGAGCGTGTCACACTTGCATATGATGCTGTCTCTACCCATTTTATGAAATAATTTATCATTATAAAAATGAATCTGTGCCCGTTAGAAGCCTTTAGGGTGATTGGACTAATGACATCCATGTCCTACATTGAGAATGGCCATGGTGGTGCCATAATATGTAAAGCAAATGGCAGAGCATGAATCTTATCAGCATATATCTGGCATTTATAACATTTACGAGCATAGTCAATGCAATCATTCTCCATCGTCAACCAGTAATATCTTGCTCTCATGATCTATCTTGCCATCATATGTCCACTAGTATGTGCCTCACATATTCCATCGTGTATCTTTTCATTGATTCTTCTCACTTCAATCTTATTTACGCACCTCAATAATACTTGATCCTTACTTCTTTTGTACAGGACATCCCCATCTAGAAAAAAGCTCATAGCCAATCTTCGGATGACCCTTTTATCATTTTTTATTGCTTAAACTGGGTATTACTGATCTTTAATATACTGTAGGATGTCATAATACTAGGGCTTTCCATCTTCTTCTCCCTCTACATTAGAGCAATAAGCTGGTATATCCTTAACATTTAACTTGATGGGTTAAATGTCGGTATTATCATTAATTCGAATCATTACAGCCAGAGTAGCCAATGCATCAGCAATCAAATTCTCTTTTTGAGGTAAGTGATCAAACTAGATATCTTTAAATTGTTTCGTCAACTCTAGAATATACTTATGATACGGAATGAGTTTTGAATCTCTCGTCTCTCATTCTCCTTTCAACTGATATATAACTAGAGCTGAGTTTTCAAACACTTTTAATACTTTCACTCTTCTATCTATAGCAGCTTGTAAGCCCATGACACATGCCTCATATTCAGCGATGTTATTTGTGCAATTGAAATTTAATCTCGCTGTTACAGGATAGTATTGTTCTTCTGGAGAGATCAAAATTACTCCAATTCCATGTCCCAAGGTATTAACAACTCCATCAAAGTATATTCTCTAACATTTTCTCCATGCTTCCCTTCCTTTAGTTGGGAAATAGTCATTAAGTCTTCATCGGGGAATTCTAATTTCATCGGCTCATACTCTTCAGTAGCAAGATCTGTAAGAAATTATGCTATAGCGCCTCTTTTTATTACTTTTTGGCTCACGTGTATAATATCATATTTCGAGAGCATTACTTGCCATCTAATGATTCTCTCAGATAAAAAAGGCTTCTCGAAGATATACTTAATGGGATCCAATTTCGTTATGAGCCACGTAGTATGATAGAGCATATACTGTCTGAGTCTTTTGGCAGATCACACTAATGCACAATATATTTTCTCCAATAAAGAATACTTGGATTCATATTCCGTAAACTTTTTACTCAGATAGTAAATAGCTCTCTCATTTCGGCTAGTCTCATCTTGCTGCCCTAGCACACATCCCATTAAATTTTCACATACAGTTAAGTATAAGATTAAAGGTTTTCTTGGAATAGGTGGCACCAATACTGGAGGGTTCGATAAGTATTGCTTAATTTTATCAAACGCCTCTTGACATTTTTCATTCCATTTCCCAGGATTATTTTTACGGAGAAGCTTAAATATGGGATCACATTTGTAAGTAACCTGAGAGATAAACCGAAAAATGTAGTTCAATCTCTTTAGAAAACCTCAAACTTCTTTTGGTGTGTTGGGAGGTGACAAATTATGAATGGCCCGTATCTTATCTGGATCAACTTCAATTTCTCTTTCACTGACCACAAAGCCTAGCAACTTCCCTGACTTTACCCTAAAGGTGCACTTGGCTAGGTTTAATTTGAGCTGAAATTTTTTCAACCTCTCAAATAACTTTCTAAGGCTGGTGACATGATTTTCATCCTCACAAAACTTTGTAATCATATCGTCTACATACACCTCAATCTCTTTGTGTATAATGTCATGGAAGAGTGTTACCATGACCTTTTGATATGTTGCCCCAGCATTCTTTAACCCAAAAGGCATGACTTTATAGCAAAAGGTTCCTCACATGGTCACAAAAGTAATCTTTTTCATATCATCTGCAGCCATTTTTATCTTATTATACTCCAAGAAACCATCCATAAAGGAGAAAATCAAATGCTTAGCCGTGTTATCTACCAGTATGTTGATATAAGGCAAAGAAAAGTTATCTTTTGGGCTAGCCTTATTCAAGTCCCGATAGTCTACACACATTCGTACTTTTCCATCTTTTTTAGGAACTGAGACTATATTGGCTATCCATTCTGGATACTTAGTCACTTGTAGAAAACCTGTATCAAATTATTTCTTCACCTCTTCTTTAATCTTTAGTAGCATTTCAGGCTTCATCCGTCTCAATTTCTGTTGAATTGGCTTACATTCTGGCTTTAAGGGCAATCTGTGCTCCACTATCCCTATGCTCAGCCTTGGCATATCCTGGTAAGACCAAGCAAATATATCTACAAATTCTTGAAGTAAGTCTGTCAATAATTGTCTATCTCCAGATAAAAGTGAAGTGCCCATTCTGACCTCTTTCTTATTCTCTTCATCTCCTAGATTCACTAAGTCCACTACTTCCTGATGAGGTTCAATTGGCTTATTTTCTTGTTCAATCATCCTCATTAGGTCCGAAGGCATAACATATTCTTCAAAATTCTCTTCATTGTCAAGTTCATCAGTGTTAATTGAATTCTCAAAGCTAACCTCTTGATTGTTATCATGATTATTTCATATTTATTTAAAGACCTGAAATTGAATGAAATGGGATATGTTAGCAAGATGTGCTTGAAAAGATGAAAATAATGAAGACACAAGAAGAAATGAATGAAAATGCATCCTTCTTATTTTTTATTAGAAATAATAAAAGACAAATGGCCCAAACAAAAAAAGATCACCCCAATGCCTTGAGCAATAGCTATTGAAATGTTACAATTACATTGTATCAAAATCAAAAGTCAAAGGAATCTTGATGGCACTCTAATTATTCAGCTCATAATCTGGTGGACAAAGACGAACCCACTCCTCTTGATTAAGCCTCACTTCATTTTCAACAGCATTAATGATTAACTGGGTAAAAACGTCTTCCACACTTTTTCTTGTGTCTGGGTACATGAATCTTCCAGGTCTGAAAGTTTCATACAAGTGTGGAATAAACATCAGTCTTGCTGTCTTTTTTGATGGCCTTTTTTTAACTTCTCACTCTGTCACCTCATAGCCTAGGCCTACCATGTCGTTATTGTCTATTATTGTCGGAGGTTCTTTTATTCCCTGCAAGTTTTTACCTAGCCCAAGTCATGGATACCAGCCCTTGTTGATGACTTGGCTTACCACTATTCTTGAAAAAGGCTAATTTTGAAATCTTTCACCTACAGAATTGACCAATTCAAAAGATCGATAGGAGCATTTCAATGCTTCTTCGACAGCTTCTACATATGGAGTGTTCAATGATTGGGTCACTAGCATATCTTTCTCCCTAACTACCAGTACTAATTAACCTTTTACATTGAACTTAATCTTTTAGTGCAAAGTAGAGGGCATAGCTCCTGCCATGTGAATCCATGGTCTTCATAACAGACAGCTGTAGGATGGAGAGATATCCATCACTTGAAATTTTACATTGAAAGTGCATGGCCTAATTTGTAAGGGCATCTCAATATCCCCCAAGACTTCTCTCTTCTGGTCCCATCAAAGGCTCTCACAATCATCTGACTGTCTTTCATATGAGAATAATCAATGGGTAGCCTTACCAAAGTTGACATAGGCATGACATTGATAACGAAGCCATTATCGATAAGGACCTTAGCTATGATATGGCTCTTGCACTTGACTGTGATATGTAGAGCCTTGGCATTTCTTTTTTCCTTCAAAGGAATCTCATCATCGCTGAATGAAATATGATTTGGCATGACTAGATTTCCAGTAAGATGGTTCACATACTCAACAGATACGTTATGTGCCACGTATGCTTGATTCAATACTTTCAGCAGGATGTTTTGGTGTGGCTCTGAGTTCAGTAGTAGTGATAACAATGAGATTCGAGCTGACATTTTATTCAACTGTTCTATAACTAAATATTCACTATGTTTTACTAGCTTCAGAAATTCACAAACCTCTCTTTCTGATACTGGCTTCGGATGATCTTCTTCAGGTTTTATCTCAGGATTATTTCATCTTTCTCTTTCTTTAGCTTTCTCCCTTCTAGCCTTCTCTAACATTTCTGAAGTGTAACACCTCCCACTTTGAGTAATGCCTCCTACACCAGTTATATTGGAAACGTCGACTTTGGAGACATTTTCTTCTTGCCCCTGAACTACAGTGTCACATCCATATCTCTAGGGCACATCTTTATCATCCTTGTACGAAAAAAGAGTCAGAACTTTAAAAGTTATCAGCCTGGGGAAGAGTTTGTCTATGATTGACTTCGGTTTGTTCCCACACTGAATTGTCACTGGTTTTGGAAACAGCTTCACAGGCCTATCAGTTATGTACACCTCAATATTCTTTAAGTCTTATCTTTCTTCGTAGACATCCATCTGATGTGAATCTAAGAGTTTTTGTACCTCTTGGTGAAACTACTCACAGGTTTCAATGGAATGGCTTATTGCCCCATTATGATACTTACAACTAGTACCAACTATATATGCTCCATGATAGCTATGTGGACTTACTAGTTGTATCATGTCTGCTCTCCGTAAAATATTGAACAGTTGGTTGAGAGGTGTCTTAATATCTGCCACTTCTTTCTTCACATGGCGCTCATGTTCTTCACCTATAGCATTCACATTATGATTCAACAAAAGATTGCCACTAACATTCGGTGCAGTCACCCCTCCGATATCAAAGCAAATCATCCCATCCTTGATCAATCGTTGCACTTTGTGTTTCAAGGTGGTGCAATTTTTGGTGGAGTGACCAGCAATCCCATAATGATAGTCACAGTGGGCTGTGAGATCATACCATTTGGGGTAAGATGGCTTGAGGGGTTCCAATTTACTTGGAGTAATTAAATGGCTATTGTAGAGCTCTTTATATAATTCCATATAAGTCATTAGAATTGGGTCAAAAACAGGTTTCTCACGAGTAGTTCGTTGCTCCCGCGAACCACCAATGGGGTTAGTTGGATGATTTTGAGGTTTTAAGGTAGGCTGAGTGTTAGGACTGTACATGGTATTTTGAAGCCTATGAGGGGTTTGACATGTTTGGGGGTATGGTGATTGTGTAAATAGTTGATATGGGTGAAAGGAAGTGTTATTTACAGTAGGATAATATGGCAGATATTCTAGTGGTGAGTAGGGTGGATAGCCTTCAAATTGCTGTCTACCAAAGCTCACAGCCTGAGCTTCAGTTTCTTTCTTCTTCGAGACTCTCTTGCTAGATGCTTCATTTCCTTTTAGCTTGTTATTCTTGATGGTACTCTCAATAATTTCTCCTGAAATTATCATATCAGTAAAGTTTTTTTTGCATTCTTTATCATTTTTTCATAATAAGAAGGTTTTAAAGTGCTAACAAATAGCACTGTAGTCTCTTTCTCGATCAGAGGAGGTTGTACCTGAGAAACAACATCCCTCCACCTCTGGGCATACTCTTTAAAAGATTCATTTACCTTTTTTCCAGATTCTGTAAAGACAAACGATCAAGAGCCAAATCGATAATATGTCGATATTGACCGATGAAGTCATGTGCCATATCGCTCCAAGAGCGAATGCGAGTTCTGTCCAGCTGAACATACCACCTGACAGCATAACCTGTAAGGCTATCCTGAAAGACATGCATTAAGAGTTTTTCATCATGAGCATGAGCTGCCATCTTCCGGTAATACATTGTGATGTGAGTTTTGAGGCACTTTGTATCATCATATTTTTTAAATTTTGGTAGTTTGAATTTATGAGGAATAATCACATCAGGGACTAGGCAGAGCCAGCAGCATCAATTGACCCATAAAAGCAAAATCCTTCCACAACCCATAATCTTTGCTCTAGCATACTAATCTTGAAGCTTTCCTGAACTTTCACTCTTATCTTTTCTTTCTTCTTCTCTTTTAAATCATCTAGATTATGAATTGGTTCTGCTACCTTTTCAGTGAAGACAGGATTTACATAGCTATTATACTACCCTAGGTTGGAAGCTGATGGCATTCCAGGATATGTTGGATATGCAAAGTGTTGTGGTGGGACCTTTTGAGCAGACTGGGCTTGAAGTGGGCCAAAACCTGAAGGATATAAAGGGTCAGCCACTTCTTGCAACAGGAGAACTTGTTGGCTTGCATTTTCTTCAACTCTTTTTCTTTTATTCATGTTATTAAGAGCATCCAGAATCTTACTCAGCTCACTTTCAATCTTCTCTTGTGCTTTTTTTATCTTTTCAAATCTATGAGAATTTTGTTGCTCTATTTGTCTTGCTTTGGATCTTGTGTTGTATCGATGTGCAGGGTTCTCGCTAAATGGAGCTATCTTGGACCCTTGAGTACCATATGTTAGAATTAGTAAATTTGCATGACTATCACATGGTTACTTTGTTAAGTGTAATGAATGAAAATGCAATGAATGAAAAATGCATGTATGCAAAGAACATTTGCCTTAAAAATGATATTCAACTAAAAGATTTCATTTATTCCAAAAAAAAATTTTTATCTACATTGAGTTTATTATTCTAGAATTATAGCCATAAAATTGTTTGATCTGTTCATACCAGGCCTTGGCTTCTTCGATGAAGTACTTTGTTGAGTGTCCCACAAGGTGCTAGTATGGATGAAGAACAAACTAGTCGTTTAGTGAAGTCCATGAAAAAATTTGTTGAAGACCGTTTTTCAAGCAAATGTTCTTTATGCAACTTTATGATATGCGTATGAACCAATGCAAAAGAATAAGAAAAAGGTTAGTATACCCAAAAAAAAATAAATAACTAAGTAAATTTAAACATCACACAGAGTAAAAGGGATGAATCCTATGCTTTTGGTCAATTCTAAAAGGGAAGAGTGATGACTCTATCTATAGGTTAGGTGCTCTTAAGGTTCACTATATGCGATTTTAAGGTCAAAGTCTAAAGGTCCTCAAATTGCTCCTTACATCCTTGTCCATCACAGACTAGTAAGGCACCCTAATCCTCACCCATTACAGGCTACAAGAGAAAAAGGTTCAATTTGAGTGAGAGTATTTCGCTAGCCATTGAGGCATTAGACCTCACGAAAGCAATAGGTACTTTACTTTCTCCTAGAGGGACGGAGCTCGGGTGTAGAGCTCATGTTATGCACATGCATATGAATGACATAATTAACAAGATAAATAAACATGAATGAATAATAACACATATATACAAAAAGGTTCAATTTTATTAGGCTTTTGAATAACACAAATTATTTGCTAGCCTGACTCTCAAAATCCCTAATGGAGTCGCCAAGCTGTCATAACGTCTAGATCCAGAGATCTATCGCTAGATATTGACTTTTAGAGAGTCGCCATCAATCTTTTTTATCTAGATACGATTGACCACCTAAGGAATCTATCCTTTCGGGGAACACCTAAGTTTAAGGATCCTTAAAAGAATAAGTTCGGATCTACTAACCAAAACAGAGTTTGAGAGTTCGGTTACGTGTGATGAAGGTTATAGCACCCTCACAATGCCCATCAAAAGATGGTATCAGCTTAAATTTGTGTTATCCAATGAGCCTTAAAATTTTACCAAGTAATTAACTATTGGAAATCATTCTCCATTGACTCTAATACTTTTAACAGAAAATTGAGAAAATCCCCTCACTTCAAAAGTATGCAAGAAAATTACTGTTTCACTTGCAGAGGATCCATCGTCAGATTATTTAACATAAACAAAAAAAATAAAAAAAAGAAAAAAAATGATTGTTCTTTTATTTTCGAGAAAAATTGATACTTTCAACTTTTCCTCAAAAATCTTTTTTGAAAATTTATTTTTTTAGAAAAATTGATACTTTCAACTTTTCTAGAAAATATTTTTTGAAAACTTTGATTTTCGAAAAAAATTGATACTTTCAACTATTCCTCAAAAACCCTTTTTTTTTAAATTTATTTTTAAGAAAAATTGATACTTTCAACTTTTCCCCAAAAATATTTTTTGAAAACTTTGATTTTTGAAAAAAATTAATACTTTCAATTTTTCCTAAAAATAAAACCTTTTTTTGAAACTTTATTTTTAAAAAAATTGATACTTTCAACTTTTTCTCAAAAATATTTTTTGGATTTTATTTAAAGAAAATAAAATAATAAAACAAAATAAAAGTGAAAATAAAAAAAAAGTAAAACAAAAATAAAAATAAAATAAAGATAAAAGAACATTAAATAAACCTAATCTAATAATAAAAAAATTAATTAATTAATTAAAAAAAACTGAAGCGACTCAAAGAAGGGCTCGGCTCGACTCGGCTCAAGGAAGAAAAACAGCTCAGAGAAGCGGCTTGAGACGTCGGCTCGACTCGACTAACGGCTTGGAGAGACAGAACACGCACGGGTCAAAAAGTGAGTCGACACTCGGGTCAGGTCGGATCTTGACAAAATATGCGAATCCTTTATGTTATTTAACGCAAAAACAACGTCGTTTTGAGAGGGTATATAAGGCTGTTTCCTTTGTTTTTCGACAGAAACCTTCTCCCATCTCTCTCTCTTCCTTTCTTTTTCTCTCGCTTCTCTCTAAAATGGCCAAAAAACTCCAGTTGAATATTCATCGAATTCTGGAATTTTTCACTGAAATCTAGATTTTTCGTCAGAAGTTCACCGAAAAGTTGATCGATTTTTGAGAATCTTCACCGAAAACTGGGTAGCTGGCCGAAAACTTCAAACTTGATCAGAATTGTCGTCGAAAAATTCAACCTTCGCCAAAAAAATCACCGGAATTTGGAAATTTTTCAAAAATTTCCAGAAAAAAATTTCACCAAAAATCTCTAAAAAATTTTTTCGATTCCTACAGCTGTTCTAACACTTCTAAACCTTTTCTTAACTTTCAAAAATCTTCTATACGCCATTTTCTCTCAATCAGTAGCTTTTTTTCCACTGTTTTTATGTGTGTTTTGCTTTTGTGTTCTGTACCTATTTATAGGGATTGATCAGAAAAATTTCTGATCAATCCCTATTCCTTTTTAGATGGGGATTCAATCTTTGAATCCAATCTAAATTCTAATTAAATCCCTATTCACGGTAGGATTCTTCAGCCTTCAATCTCAACCCAAAAAAAAAAGAAAAAAAATAAGATAAATGAATAAAAAATAAAAAAAAAATAACAGATAATTAAAAAAAATAAGATAAATCAAAAATATTACAAGATAAATAAAAAATAATAATAATAAATAAATTATAATATAATAATAAATATATAACTAGATAAATAAAACATATATATATATATTAACAGAAAAAAATAAATATATACATATATTAATACATAGTAATAATAAATAAATAAATAATAAATACATAAAATACAAAAGAAAAAAAATAAAAATAAAAATAATATAAAATACAAAATAAAAGTCAAATTGGACTTACCCATTTGGACCGGGCTCAATTAATCTGGGCCTGGATCAAATTGGGTGTCTACAATTATTATCAAAACTCATTAGTTTATTTAAAAGATTAATTACTAAAAGAAAATGACTAAAATATTATATGAAAGAAAACCTAACCATCTTTGTTTAAGTAAAACAAAAAAGAAAATAAGAGTTTTTCTTTCTTATTTTCCTTAAGGTTAAGGAGCTTGGAAAAACAAGTTGGAGATCCAAAAACACAAACTACAATCAAGTTAATATCCTAAATGTGGGTACAAACTTTTTTTTTTATTTAAGAAAAATATTTGTTGATTACTATAATTTGAAGTTGAAGTTTATGAGGGAAAAACCTAAAAATTTTATAAAATCTCTCATTAATTTTCATGATCTATTAGAATAAATTTTTAGGTTTTGTTTACTTCATGTTATTAAGATTTAATGATAATTTTTTAGTGGATTTTAAAAGTCAAAAGTGAGAATTTAAGTTTTTAAATATTGAAGGAAAAATTTTATTTTTGGATGAAATGCTATTATCAACAACAATGAATTAAAATAAAATTTTATATTAATGGATAAATTATTTGTTATGTCCTAAACTTGAAGATTTATGATGTAAAAACGCCACATACTAATGAGAAGAATCCCACAATCATGCAAAACAACAAATATCATATTAATCAAACTCCAAAATACCATAATAATTCAAAATCAACTCCAAAGTGTCTTAAAAAAATTACAATTTACAAACCCAAGTTTCTAAAATTCACGTATTACACTTGATCAAAAAATATAATAATATTCTAAGTTTATTATATCAAATTACTCACATTACAAGCTATATGATAACAAGGATAGATGAAGTCTGGTAACATAATCTCTTGTCACAACTAAGTCCCAAAGATATAGATATCAAAATTTGAAAGTAAAAAAAATTTTTAAAATGAGTAAAAGACTCAACAAGTAATCGACATTCGCTTAATTGGACTAAGCATGCCACAAAACATTTAGGCCAAAACAATAACTATATGATTCGAAAATATTTTGGGTAATCTTGTATTTGCAAACATATTTCCACGAATCATATTCTTACGAATCATATTCTCAAATTACAAAGTAGAATAAAATATCACAAAATTATAAATTTTATTAATCTCTTGTAACATACTACGACCACATTTAACCTCATGATATAGGTCAAAATTAGAATTATCCTTTTAGTGTAATGGGACAAAGTATATAAAAACCAATTAGATTGTTGCACTGATAATCATAATTAATCTGTAAGTACAATGATACATAACAAAACCATAATAACCTCTTTAATGAAATAAGATAAAAATATATCACCAGTGGTATGGTAGACAAAAAATCACTATTCTCAACCGGTGGCATGGTTCAAAACTGAATTCTAGATTACAAAGTACATATTTTCAGATTACCCAATATATATAAATTTAATATTTATATACTTTCTCAAAACATAATCATACCAAGTTAATTTCATAATCATTCGAAGCAAAATTTCATATTCCGACGATCGATGAATATATAAATATGTTATTACGAAATCATATTCGAAGATTAAAACAATATCAATATTTCAAACTCATAACAAAGAAATTATATATACTTTTACAGACTTAACTCGATTTACAAATCAAAAGGACAAAATATTATAAGTTATATATATATATATATATATATATCCTAAATCCTAAACATACAATAGCTTATTTCCAGGGAATGAAAAACCGAAGAGATATCAAATCATTTACTTGATTGCAAAATCGATACTTATAACAAGCAATTCACTCAAATCTCTTAATAGCCTAATAATTTAAGAAGTATTTCAAAATTAGAATTTAACAAAAATAATAACTTAACAAAATACAACTTCTCAATGGCCATTCTAAGGTATCTAAGGCGTATGACAACCTCCTTTACAAACTGAAATTATTTGAATATATATATATATATATATTTCTTTATTAAAATTATATTTTCTAATAATATGAAAAATATCCAAAAATAGAGAAAATAAAAAAATTAAAATTGAAAAATAAGAAAAATCATTAGCTTTGTCTTTATTTAAAGGACTTAATTCAAACTTTGAATTTATTTAAATGGGGTCCCTTTAGGTTACGAACATAAAAATAATTTAACAAAAATAGTTTTATAGCAAATAAAATTTGATTAAAATCATGTAGCTGAAATTCATGCTATTTCTAATGGAAATGAATCAAAGTTGATAAAAATAACTTTCAAAAAAGAATTAAAATGAATTTTTCTCAAATTTTGATATTTCGTAATTTTATAATCCTTGGAGCTGACTTTGAGATAAATTATCCCCTAACTTCAATTGACTTTAGTGATGGATCAAAATATAATTTTCAAGTATGCATGTAATAATATAATGTAGAATTTTGTTTTAGTCAAAAAGGTACCAAAATCAAGAGTTTTAGAGAAAAATTTGAAACCAGTCACTACATACTCAGATTTTTTTTGGTTTTTAGTTTCATGAAATTGATTTTTCGAGTCTCAATTCTTCATTCTCAAAGACCTAAATGAACCATTACCACCACGTTAAAGATGACACGTTTTGCTTTAATTAACACCCTAGTTTCAACCTAAATAACTTCTAAAAAGTGAATTTACAGTGACCTAAATTGGAATCGTCAACCCTGTCAAATACCCATTTTATTTTCAACTTCAAAATTTAATAACTCGTAAAATAATCAATCAAATTAATTAGATGCAATAAAAACTATTAAAAAGGTCTTTGAAAAGAGTTCTCTATAGGTACCAAATATGCCGCCAGAAAATCACAAAAAATCACCAAAAAGTTGAAGTGTTTGAAACCCAAATTTGGGTTATGAAAAAACTAACAAAACATAAAGAATTTCATAAAAACGAAGTTTAATCTTACCTTAAATCTTGACATGGAACCTTAGAATCTCAAGATGACAGCCTCCATCGACTGTTGTTCTTCTATTTTTGAAACAGTTTTTTTTTTTTTTTTTCGATTTAGAGAGAAAAGAATGTATTGTAATATGGATAAATTTGATAAATTACATTATGACCCCTCAAAGTGTTTTTTTGTTCAAAGTAATCCTAGTTGCCAAAATCATTCAAAATTTATCTTTACAATTTAGTCCCTTTCACAAATTCATCTAACAGCATACCAAAATTAAAATATGCAAGGTAAAATAAAATAAAATAATGTTTTTATAATATAGAAAATAATATAACAAAAATTTTGGGAGGGGTATTGCATCCTTCCCACCTTAAAAAATTTGGTCTTCCAAATTCAAAATCTTATGAACAAAAAATCGAACACATTCTTTGACTAATATCATATACTTCTCAAAAAATCCATATAGTATAGTCAAATAAGTATCCCTAAAATTCCTTAAAATCATTTACCTAATAATCAAGTCAAAGTACCTCTCAATCCAAGTCTTGTATTATAAGCTCTCCAATCTTTGATCTCAATTCATGTCTAAAGTAAGGTGCACTTATCAAAAGTATAAACTCTCTAAAGTTCTACATGAAAGAATATATAAAATACATGTATCTTAATTTTTAATGATGATAGAGCAAATAAACTTCAATATGATTTTCTCTAACAATGTCAAACATGACAAACATGCCACAATTTTTTTTTTCATATAAGTTTTCCAAAGCTTTGTACACACCTCTTTAAAATTGGACACGTCAATTGTCTCTATGTGATACTATTATAATTAGAATACCATGTAATCACACTATTTCCTTGACATATAATCTTATCTGCTACTCTTATAAAATTTCAACTTGGATGCATAAAAGGTAGAGTTAGTCAATTTATATCAACAATCACCTATATAGGATCATTTCCTCTTGAACTCATTGATAACCCCAATATATAATTCATAACAGTATGCTCTCACTTCCATTTAGGAATAAAAGAATTGTAATTTCCAAATAGATCTAAAATGTTCGATTTTAACCTATTGGCAAATCCAACATTGTGCAAGAAATTGTGCAACCTTTTGATTCATGTTATTCCACTGAAAATTTGTTTTTAAATCATGTACATCTTTGCATCACTTTGGTGTATAAACTATCTAATGTTATGGGTTTTGTCCAAGATTTCCTTTACCTCATTGTTATCATGAACAAACAATCTATCTTATTTCTTCAAAGCCCCATCATCATGAATACAAATTCATCTTGTTTACTTGTCTCAACTTTACTTAAATTTTTTGCCATTTATCATTCTTACAAAGTACTTAATTATTTACATCAAAATAGGTTGAACTCAAAAGTTAGCCAAATAAACATACTTTCAATGGATAATCGAGTGAATTTCCAATTTTGTAAAATCCTCTAAAATATATATCTAAAGTTGTCACACCCTTAACAAAGGACTAGGTTGTGACAACCACCACATATCTTTGTAGTAAGGCTATGGGTTCTAAAATTTCTTTCTCCTTTTATTTTTAAGCAGTGTAACCTCCAAAAATATCTAAAATTAGATTTGACACAATAATAGCACTCCATACTTCATAAAGTTTTCAAAAGTCTTAAATATCAAAATTCATAATCTCTACACTAATCATTTATGCTCCATTCTATCTTTATTTAGTAACAAGTAATGAATTCTAAATTATCAATAATCTAAAATTCATAATTATACCAACTCATACGCACTGTACACTCTGATATTTCATTCAAAAATAACCTTAAATCCCACAAGATTTACTTTCATGTCGTTGGTTTCCATCAGTATAATCACAAATCCAAACACCTCTATGAATATAATTTTCATTAATTTAAAACACTTGTAATCAAACATAAACTTAAATTGATTTATGATCTCAATAAATCCTTTAGTTACTCGAGTATCACATGCACTTGTTTTTCTTTTTTTTTTTTCTTACCAACTATCAAAATATTTCTTATCGACTTAACTATCGTAAATTATGATAAGGATCAACCAACGTAATAAACCAAATCAATAAGTTTTACACTACACAAATTCAATGATAATCTTTAAGTATCAAAGCAACTCCAATTTCAAGAATCAAATATCTTATAACAATTTCACTAATCACGAAGTGCACAAATATCATGATATCCTAAATTTTCTTCAAACAAGTATATTATTATTAGCTCCAAGTCAAAGTAAAAAATTTTCATACCATGAGAAATTCTTTTATTAAAAATTGCATCAAAATAATTTTAAAAATATAACTCATATCAAGAGAACATTTATAAACCCATCAAGTGTGTAACTTGATATTGTAGATTTTTCTAAAATTTCTTCAAAATTGAAACTATAATCAATATTACCAATTACACAAAGCTATCATTGATAATCAGTCACAATTACGACAATAAGAATAATCCTTTCTACACTTATAACTATAGATAGTTCTTAGCAAAACATAATCTCATAACTCAAATTACTCATTCATAATCTAGTTCTTTAACAAAGTCTTTCAATAGTTGCAACTAGCTTCCATACCAAAAATCACGTGTCTTATAGCATAAAAAGTGATATTCTCTAACATTACTCTAAGTAAACTCATATTTTATCTCCAATAAGAATTTTAATCGCAAATTTAATCACAATGATTACTAATGAATTCTTTGCACTCCTAGTACAATATACTAATCACACTTCAAGCTAATTGCATAAGATTTTAAATCTTAACATCAAGCTCAAATACTTTCCAAAATAAAAAAAAATGGTCTAGAGTAGATGAATATTCTCATTTACATATATAATGTTATCACCCCAAATGCAATCTTTAAAACAAAAATATATCAAGGTAATTCTCAAGCATTAACACTAGTCATCTATTAAATGGTCTTACCATAATAAAATTCATATTTTGTCTTTAGAAAATATTAAATCTCATTCTTAGCAACCACATTTTGTAACTTAAAAATACTTATTCCAAATTCACTATTTAATTAAAATCTTTGGGTAACCATATCTATAGACCTTGACCCTTAGACACAAATTATAACATCTGCATTTGATAAGTGATAGTCTTCATTAAATGTTATCTTCCCGTATTACTCCTCAATTAGAAAAGCTAATTACAAATCAATTACTTTAACTATCTATCACTCCACAGCACTTAAAAAAAAGAACATATAATGGTCAAACCTTAAGCAAATTATCAAAATATATTGGTTCATGTCATCAAGTTATATATTCTTTCACTAAAACATAGCTACATCAGATTGAGCAAATATTCTCTTTACCAATGAGAATTCATAAAAAATGCAAAACAAGAATACAATCCAACAGTATCAAAATCCTTATCTGTATCATAATTTTAATTGATCACAAGTGTAGGTTTAAAACATAATCTATAAGAAAGTTCATAGCATTTATACTAATGAATACCTTAAGATTTTTTACAACCTTTCCTATCAATTCATATATTTCATACATTACTCTCAATAAAGTATAATTCATATCCAAGATCGAACATTCACTGAAGATCTATTACAAAATTTTGAAATCTCTATAGGTCAAAAAGTTGACTTCAATATTATAATATCCCAACAGATCAAAAATAATCTTTATAATAACTCTTAAACTTAAAATATCCAATTTATGTAAAAAAATCCCACCAAATCACTTCATTTAATGACATATCACCTCATGGCATCTCTAATATTTCATACTTTGGCTCCAAATGATATAATAAAGATAATGATCAAAGATTCACTAACGATCCACAAGCAAAACTCCCAACATTTCACTAAAAATTAAAAACCTAACTATAATTGTTTAAGATCTCTGAATAACAAAATCATTCTCTGTAATAAGCTTAAGCATCAAACAACTATTTTATCAAATTTCATACCAAAACCAAAACCAAAACCAATCACTTACAAACATGTCATTTATCCTTTTATCAACCTCAATAAACTTTACCCTCACCACATATTGCAAAGCTTATGTCTACATATCAATCACATTAAAAACTTCAAAATTTATAAAATCACAAACTCGGCTCTGATGCCACTAATCTATCATGCCCTAAACCTGAAAATTTAGAACATAACAATGTCACATACTAATGAGAAGAATCCCACAAGTATGCAAAAGCAATAGATATCATACTAATCAAACTCCAAAATACCATACTAATTCAAAATCAACTCAAATGTCTTTAAAAATTACAGTTTACAAACCTAAGTCTCTAAAATTCATGTATTACACTTGATCAAAAAATATAACAATATTCTAAGTTTATTATATCATGGTACTCACATTATAAGCTATATGATTACAAAAGATAGATAAAATTTTGCAACATAATCTCTTGTCAAAACAAAATCTTGAAGATACAATTATCAAAATCTAAAAGTAAGAAAAATTAAGGAATGAGTACGACAACTCAGCAAGTAACCTACATCCATTCAGTTGGATTAAGCATGCTACAAAATGTTTAGGCCAAAACAGTAACTAAATAATTTGAAAATATTTTGGGTAATCTTGTATTCATAAACATATTTCCACAAATCATATTTTCAAAGTCAAATTATCATATTACAAAACGAAATAAAATATCACAAAATTATAAATTTTATTAGTTTCTTATAACATACTGCGACCATACTACAACCATACTTAACCTTTATGGCATAGGTTAGAATCAGAATTACTCTTTTAATGCAATAGGACAGTGTCATAACATTTAGGTTAGGAAAACCTACCCATTAGACACAAAAATCATGAAGTCGCCACCAATCTTTTTAATCTAGGTGTGATTGGTCACCTATATGAATCTATCATTTCTAAGATTGTCCTAAGTGTAAACTAAGAGTCTTTAAAAAAAATAGGTTTGGGTCTATATCATCAGAACTAAGGTTCATGAGTCATTTACATGCAGGAAAGGTATTAACACCCTTTTACGCCTAAAATTGGTACCAAGTTAATTATGTGTTACTTTACCTAAGCTTTTATAAAAAATGATTTTATCATACAAATAAATCAATTTCAATTCTTTTATTTATTTACAAAACATGGTAATACAAAAATTCTATCAAGAATATCAAGCAGTCACGCAATAAATATTAAATCATACAATGCAAAAATTTTCATGCCATAAATATAAAATCATGTCATGCAATAAATTATCATGCAAATATATTATAAATCATATCATGTAATAATATAATGCCTAGATCTGCTAAAATATTCATGTAAGAATGTCATGCAAATATATTAATTATTATGCAATAATAACAATCATGTAAATATATAATATCATGCAAATATATTATAATGTAGTAATATAAAATACCATGCAAATATATTAATAACCAATCATGCAAATAATAATATAAAAATCATGCAAATAAACATACGATTAAATATATAATCATGCAAATAATAATACATAAATCATGCAATCATGTAAATAATAATATATAACCCATGCAAAATATGCAATTAAATATATAATCAAGCAAATAAACATGAACATGTAATTAAATTTATAATCATACAAATGAATATATTAATAATCAAGTAATTAAATATATTAATACTCATGCAATCAAATTAAATATAATCATACAAATAAATATATTAATAATCATGCAAATATATTAATAAATTACAAAAATAAATATATTAATCATGCAAACAAATATATGAGGCAAATAAATTATCATACAAATATAATATTAGTCATACAAATTCATGCAAAAATAAATATCATGCAATAAATATAAAAATAAGAGTAAGTAATTAAATACTATAAAAGTTATGCAAAAATCACAAAAAAAAAAAAATTAAAGCAACATTACCTCAATGGATCACATGTTTCAATAATTTTTCACCTTTCAAAAGCTGATGCTACCTACTATAAATCTTAGCCTTCTTTCCAAAAACTCAAATTGGATATTTTTGTTTTTTTTTTTTTTTTGCTTGATTGCTTCTTCCTTGTTGATTCAAAACTTTGCCCCAAACTTTCTCTCTTTTCAATGATCTCTATTTGATCTTGAAGTGAATTGCTCTTAGGCGTCCTTTTTTTTTATCTTAGATTCAAGGTCTTTATATATGGATTGAATCCCTTTCGATTAGGAAGAAATTAATTCAATCAAATCTAAGATTTCTCTCCAAATTTTCTTCCTTTATTTCAATAAATTGAACGCCTCTTTCTAAAATTATTTAACGACTAAAATTAAAATCTGAGATAAAATTCAAATGTTGAATTGAATCCAAGATTTTTCATGCAAAATCTCACATTTTTTTTTATTTTTATCATTTTTTTATTTTTTTATCGATTGATTTTGACTCTTTTAACTAAAAAAATTAAACCAAAAATTAAATTAAAAAAATTAAAATACAAATAAAATTTAAGGCTTAATCTTTGGGTCCAAAATTCACTTTTTCAATTAAGACCCAATTACACAATCAAATTTAAAATTCAAAGCCAACTGAATTTTAAAAAATCCCTGGACAAAATAGGATGTTTACGTACAAAAGTATATAAGAAGCAAATAAATCGTTGCACTAAAAGTTATAATTAACCCATTAATATAGTGGGATAGAACAAAATCACAGTAACCCTTTTAGTACAATGAGACAAAAGTATATCTCCAATGGTACGGTGAATAAAACTCACTATTTTCAACCAGTGACATGGTTCAAAACCAATTTCTAGATCACAAAATATATGTCGATATGGCCAACAATTAACCCTCATTGGTAAGGTTAGAACATAGCCATACTAACAAAAAAACTAAAACATATTTTCAGATTATTCAACATATACAAATTCAATATTCATATACTTTCTTAAAGCATAATCGATATAAAATAAATTTCATATTCTGATAGTCAATGGATATATAAATAATATATTATGAAATTATATTCAAAAATGAAATAAATATCAAACCATATTCCAAACTCATAATAAAGAAATCATATACTCATTTTGTATGCTTAACCTGATTTACAAACTAAAGGGACAAATATTTTATGTTACATATATAACAAAAAATCTAAATATATGGTAACTTATTTTCAAGGAATAAAAAACTAAAAGGTTATCAAGTCACTTACCTTATTACTCAATCAATACTTAAACCAACAATTCACTCAAGTCTCTTAATAACCTAATAATTCAAGAAGTATTTCAAAGTTAGAATTTAACAAAAATAATAACTTAACAAGATATAACTTCTCAGTGGCCATTTTAAGGTATCTAAGGCATGTGACAACTACCTTTACAAACTGAAATTATTTAAATATATATTTCTTTATTAAAACTATATTTTCTAATAATATGGAAAATATCCAAAATAGAGAAAATTAAAAATTAAAGTTGGAAAACAAGAAAAATCATTAGCTTTGTATTTATTTTAATGACTTAATTCAAACTTTGAATTTATTTAAATAGGGTCCTTTAAGGTTACCAATAATTTAACAAAAATAGTTTTATAATAAATAAAATTTAATTAAAATCATGTAATTGAAAATCATGCTATTTCTAATGAAAATGAATCAAAGCTGACAAAAAAATTTTTCAAAAAAGAATTAAAATGATTTTTTCTCAAATTTTAATCTTTCATAATTTTATTATCCTTAGGCTGACTTTGAGACAAATTATCTCCTAACTCCAATCGACTTTAGTGATGGATCAAAACACAATTTTCAAATATGCATGTAGTAATATAATGTAGAATTTTGTTTTAGTAAAAAAGTTACCAAAATCAATAGGTTTAGAGGAAAAATTGAAAACAGTCGCTGCATACCCATATTTTCTCTGTTTTTAGTTTCATGTAATTGATTTTTGGAGTCTCGATTCTTCATTCTCAAAGAACCCCTAAACAAACCATTACCACCACGTTAAAGAAGACGATTCCTACTTTAATTAACAACCTAGTTTCAACTAAATAACTTCTAAAATGTGAATTTACAATGACCTAAATTGGGATCGTCAACATTGTCAAATACTCATTTTGTTTTCAACTTCAAATTTTATTAAGTCATTAAATAAACAACCAAATTAGATGCTATAAAAACTATTAAAAAGGTCTTGAAAAGAGTTCTCTAAAGGTACCAAATAGCCTGCCGGAAAACCATCAAAAAGTCACCAGAAAGTTTAAAAGTTTGAAAGCCAAAATTGGGTTATGAAGAAAACTAACAAAATACAAAAAATTTCATAAAAATGAAGTTTAATCTTATCTTAAAACTTGACATAGAATATTAGAATCTCAAGATAGCAGCCTCCATCAATTTCTCCTTTTTTTTGGAAACAGTTTTTTTTTGTCGGTTTAGAAAGAAAATAATTTATTATAATAGGATTAAAATCTGATAAATTACACTATGACCCCTCTTAGTGTTTTATTGTTCAAAACAGTCCTTGTTGCCAAAGTCATTCAAATTTTATTTTGCAATTTAGTCCCATTCACAAATTCATTCAGTAACATACCAAAATTAAAACACCCAAGGTAAAATAAAATAAAATAATATTTTTATAATATAGAAAATAATATAACAAAAATTTTGAAAGGGATATTACATATTATTATTATAAATATTATATATTATTGGAAAGTTTTTTGAATCTATTTTTTAACAAAACAAACAAAAGTCGATTTTAAATTTTCAATGAAGAGTTATTTAATTTTTACTTAAAAATGTGTAAGTTGCCTATTATAGGAATTACAAAAATTCTATTAATTTTTATACAATGAATTACTAATTTAGCCATAATTTTTGAAAAGTTTATTAAGTATACCTTTCAACAAAACAAGCGAAATTAAATTTCAAGTCTCCTATGAATAAATATATAATTTTTATTCGAAAGTATACATGATATTTGGCAATAGCATATAATGAGGATTGCAAAAATTATTACAATTAATCTACAAAGAATTAAGAGGTGAGCCATATATAGTTAAAAAGCTTATCGAGTCTAGTTTCTAATACACTAAAAAGATTTTAATTTCAAATTGTATATTTTGAGATGCGGTTATTTTAGTAAAAGAAGTTTATGTTACCGATATTAGTTAATTGAGTTAACTCTTATATAATTTAATTGTTTTAGTATAAATTACCTCAAAAAGGATTGATTAATTTCTGTTTTATTGAGATGATCTTAAATATGCCGTTAATTATTTTGAGAGAAAAATTAAGTGATGGAATCGAAATAAAGTAAATAAAATATCAGACACTTTACTTGTTTTCGAACAAATGTGTATATATATGTTTTTAAATGAGTGAATGTGCTATCTATTAATTTTCGATACATAAAAATATGATCAAGCATATGATTATTTTGCATTTTGTCATATAAGTGATGGATCATGCTTATAAATGAAATGAGTAACTTATTTATACTTAAATAATAATTTTATAATAGTTACAAATTTAGATTTCTAGGAAGTGGATTCATCAACATCAGAATTAGTTTTAAAACCCTAGCTAACAGGTTATAATAATTAACATATGACCCTAGTTAACAAGTTAAATTAGTTAGCAATGATTATGAGAGTGAAATTATCTATACGGTCATTATCACGGGTTATAGTAATAATCATAGCTAATGATGAAGTAATAATAATGATGATTTATGATTTTAAAGATTAATCCATGATTTGTATGAAGTATGCATTTGACTATGATTTATGATTTGTAGTTGATGAAATGTTTTAATATGATATCAAATTTTTGAATATTTACTTAAGTGTTTTGAAAGCGTAATTTGAATGATGTTTCTAAATGAGCTATATATATATATATATGTATAAATAGGATATTTGATCCAGTAAGATATGTGTGCCAATATTTGTTGATCTGTAGTTTGTTTATTTCTCTTTTACTTTTCGTTTACAGATGATTAAAGTAATAAGTTTGTTTAGTCTTGTGAAAAGTTAAAAGATCAAATTGAAAAGATTACTTGGCCATTGAGATATTATTGGCCACTAAGATTTTATGAAGTAATTTTGTATTTTTATTAGTTTATATTTGGGTATATGAAAATTTATCATTAATTGAATTAAAGTTATAAATTTTAATTGAACAGATTATTTTATTAAAAAATTTTAGAATGATTAAAAAAAGATTTCGTATTATTTTGATATTTTATTTTAAAATAATATGATCATATTATATCTCCATCTTAAAATGTAACAATGGCTCATATATATATATATATATATATATATTTATCATGATTGATTCAACCCGATTACTTGATACCAAGCCGTGTCAAACACAATTTATACCATGCCAAATTATATGATGTCATGGATTACCAAACAAATTTGACGGCTTTAAGTATATTATTAGTCAGGATGATAGTATAAGGAAATATAGATGGGAGACAAAGAAGAATGTGAGAAACAGAATCTTATCAATTCTTTTGTCTTCTCATTTGTTGTAAAGGTCGAATACTAAGCCAAAAAAACAAAAAAATCAATCCTTAATCTTATGATGAAATCACAGGAGATCTGGAAGTGTATATAACTGTATAAGTAATATAGTAATAAGTATATAATTGTATAATTGTATATAATTGCATAATTATAGAAAAATTATGCAATTAATTAATTTAATATGTAAATAAAAAATTAAATAAATTAAATTATTAACCGAATTTAACAATGTAAAAATTAAAATTTTAATACAGTAAATTAAAATAACAACTTAACACTAATGTAGTAAATTATTTAAATGCTAAAGTAGTCTAATAAATTGAAGTAGTAAACTAAAATAATTCATAAAATCTAATGCAGTAAATTCATTATAATCCTAAAACAATCATAAATAACATGCAGAAAATTAAATATAGTACAGGAGATCTGCAAGTGTATATAAAATGTATAATTGTATATAATTGTATAAGTAATATAGTAAATAACCTAATGTATTAACTAAAAATTAAGTGCAGTAAAATTTTAAAATACTAAAAACAGAAAATTAAACTCAAAATTAATGCAGAAAAATTAAATAGTGCAGTAAAATTAAATGCAGTATCTAAAACAGTGCCTAAACTATGCTAAACCGAATTGAAAATATGCAAAAGCTAAATTCCTAACTTTAAAACTAAAACTGGAACCTTGTAAAACTAATACAAGAATGAAACTGTTTTAAGACAAAATTTGAAAAAAAAAAAAAAAAAACTGCGTTAAACCGCAACTTAGATTTGCTTAAACAAAATTTAAAATTAAAAACTTTAAAGAGCTAAAACAAAAACTTTAAG
This sequence comes from Durio zibethinus, assembly GCF_047325235.1. Lineage (NCBI taxonomy): Eukaryota > Viridiplantae > Streptophyta > Magnoliopsida > Malvales > Malvaceae > Durio > Durio zibethinus. The sequence goes on along the minus strand of NC_143162.1, from coordinate 7,374,462 downwards.
AACTTAAATTTAAAGAGCCTAAAAGTAAATTGCAAGAACTTAAAAGAAATTTGATTCGTAGACTTGGATTGAAAATTAAAATTATAAGAGCATAAAATTAAAAACTGTTTTGGAAGACAACTTAAAAACTGAAAGGACTAGAACAAGGAACTTGAGAAGACTAGAGATAGGTTGGTCTGTTACCCCAACCATTGTAAATCTCTCTAAATCTAATCTTGACTATTTAGAGATGGAGAATTTATGGATTACTTCGGTTGGCTTGAATTTGTGAAGTGGTAGAATTCTTTTTAGAGTTTCGGTTGGACTCTTCCAAGATTTCTCCAAAACGATTGCGTTGCCGAGATAGGACTCCACCTCTTCAAATAGAACTTCAATCAAGAAACTGCCACGGTTTTTTTTCTCATGCACAACTTCACTTTGACTCTTTCATGCAAGTTAACTCATATATTCTTGGCCCTTCCTTATCATGCTATGACTTGGACTTTCAATTCTACTTGGTTTTATTTCATACGGCACATTATGTCTTCATGCAAGCTTCTTGAATCCTTATCACGCCACCTAAAACTATTGCAATTAATTTGAATACAAGACAACCCCATGAAATGACGTTAATTCCATGCATTCTTTGTTTTTTTTTTCACATGCCACCTCCTACTAGGATTAGGAGTTCAATTCCAATTTGAACTCTTTCATGAGAATTTTATAGTTCAATGTGAATGCTTTAAAGAATATGTAGCTTCATGAAACCTTGGGTTCAACTTCTCGGCTTTGCTAGAACAAATCTCATATATTTTTCTAAAATCAATCAAATTGTTCAAGAATTTATCTTTTTTCAATTTTTCTTAAATTTTCTTACTTGTGCACAAATTAAATAAATTAAAGAGAAAAATTAAATTATTTTATAAAGAATTAAGCAAAATTCACATAATTAAATACTAAAAACAAATCTAAATAACTCTATTTTGTAGAGTTATCACGAAACAACAATTAAAGTTATTTAAATCAAACTTGCCTGGAGTGATGGAGCAAAGTCTGGTGAGCTAGCTAATATCAAACCACTCCCCTTTCTTTTCTTTTCTCTCTCTAAGAAAGAAGGTAAAAAAGAAGAATGCAAATTTAATTTTACTTCTGATGTCTGCAAACGGTCTTTTTTCTGTCGCTACAAAACAATATATGCAAAACATTGAATGCATTAATTATTCTTCAAACAGTCAGATCAGCTCCAATGAGTATTTTTTGGCTTTGTTATTAGCATTTAAAATATGAGTAATACAAATTATTCTCTCTCTCTCTCTCTCTCTCTCTCTCTCTCTCTCTCTCTCTCTCTCTCTCTCTCTCTTTTTCTTTTATCACATTAACAAGGGTTTAATTACATAAATTTGAATAAAGAAAGCTCTCCCACATAACCTTAATCTATTCAATGAAATGATTTTGACTGTTGGCAGATTCAAGAGGAATGTTTTATTCCAACAAACGGACAATTTAAAAGGGAAGACTAGCACTAAACTTCTTTAAAGCAACCTGCAATTGTGAAACAAATTTCTTTCAAAGGCATCACTTTTATTCAGTGACTAGGTCGATTCCACTATCATGGCTTACCCTTCTTCAAGGGTTACCTTGACGTGGGCTAATCGGAAAGGGAAGATCACGTATGCACCATACATGAAACCGTTTTTTCACAAGATGAAAAAATAGCCACCCCTGCTCCTTCCTCGTCAACAGTTCAAACGCTGTCTCGGTGTGGTCTGTGCCAAAACCTGACCATATTTCGAAAGCGCCTCTCTCTCTCTCTCTCTCTCTCTCTCTCTCTGTTGGCTTATGTGAGCATTGGCCAAATTAATACCCAATGTTTCTGCTTCCCTTTAATCTCCATCATTAGATCTCTTTCAAGTATCGCCAACCTTTTCTCTTCCAACAAAAACGACCTAAAAATGCTAATTATTTCTTCGAATCTTTCATTCCCCTGTCACCAACGTTTTCCAAATTCATATCCTTTTTGATCCAGGTGCCTTTATTTCACTCTTGTTTTACTTTCTGTTGCTCTTAACTTAAAATGGCTTATTTCCTCTCGTTTCTTTTGACTCTCTTGTTCTTAATCTCAGCTTTTTCCCAACCCACCGAGCTCTTCTTTCCGGGATTCAAAGACTCAAATCCCAACAACTTTTCATTAACAGGACTTGCACAGATTGAAAAAAACGGCATTTTACGCTTAACCAATGACACCAGTCGTTTACTGGGTCATGCTTTTTATAGCTGTCCATTTAGATTCAAGAACTCAACCAATGGCCAAGCTTTTTCCTTTTCTACCTCCTTTGCTATGGCTATAGTTCCTGAGTATCCAAAGCTAGGTGGTCACGGCCTTGCTTTCACAATCACCACTTCTAAAGATCTCAAAGCACTTCCAAGTCAGTATCTAGGAATCCTCAACGCAACTGATATCGGTAACTTCTCAAACCATTTGGTTGCAGTTGAGTTCGATACGGTTCAGGATTTTGAGTTCTAGGACATCAATGACAACCATATTGGCATCGACATCAACAGCTTGGACTCAAATGCTTCGGTTCCTGCCGGTTACTACACGGATGGTTCCACAAAGCAAAATCTTACTCTCAAAAGTGGAAAAGCAATCCAAGCCTGGATCGTTTATGATTCAGTTGAAAACTTCATCAATGTAACGATCGCACCAAATTCTACAAGACCAAGATTGCCGATCTTGTCTTTTCATGTAGATCTTTCACCGTACCTTCAGGAGTTTATGTACGTTGGTTTCTCAGCGTCAACAGGGTTACTTGCTAGCTCGCATTATATTTTAGGATGGAGCTTTAAAATCAATGGACAAGCTCAGGCTCTTGATCTATCTTCTTTACCTTCACTTCCGGAACCACCAAAAAAGCTTACAGTTTTAACAGTCGGTGTCTCAGTTTCATCTGTCATTCTTGTCATAATTGTTTTATCCATTGCCATTTATTTCATTATCAAAATCAAGAACGCAGATGTGATTGAAGATTGGATGCTGGAGATTGGACCACAAAGATACTCTTATCAAGAACTCAAGCAAGCAACCAATAATTTCAGTGACAAAACTTTACTTGGACAAGGTGGTTTTGGTAGAGTTTACAAAGGGACATTTCGATACTCAAAGACTGAAGTTGCTGTCAAGCGAGTTTCTCATGAATCAAAGCAGGGTTTGCGTGAATTTGTATCAGAAATTGCTAGTATTGGAAGGCTTCGCCATCGAAACTTGGTTCAGTTATTGGGATGGTGCAGGAGAAGAGGTGATTTTCTTCTTGTTTATGATTTCATGGCTAATGGCAGCTTAGATAAATTTTTGTTTGATGAGCCTAAAGCGGTCCTTAATTGGGAGCAGAGATTCAGGATTATAAAGGGTGTTGCTTCAGGGCTTCTCTATTTACATGAAGGCTATGAACAAATTGTGATTCATAGAGATGTTAAGGCTAGTAATGTGTTATTAGATGATGAGTTGAATGGAAGATTAGGGGATTTTGGCCTGGCAAGATTGTATGACCACGGCTCAAATCCGGCGACAACTCGGATGGTTGGCACATTAGGGTATTTAGCACCAGAGTTGCCCAAGACGGGAAAGGCCACAACAAGCTCCGATGTCTATGCTTTTGGTGCACTCTTGCTTGAGGTTGCCTGTGGGCGCAGGCCTCTTGAGCACAAGGCATTGCCTGAGGAAATATTGTTAGTTGATTGGGTATGGGAGAAGTTTATAAAAGGGAGGCTCCTTGATGTGGTGGACACTAGGCTCAATGGCAAATATAATGAAGGTGAAATGTTGATGGTGCTTAAATTAGGCCTAATTTGTTCAAATGATGTGCCTTTGGCACGGCCTAGCATGAGGCAATTAGTGAGGTATCTTGATAGAGAGGCCGAGTTACCAGAAAATTTAAGGCCATGTGGGACATTTGACGGAGGGAAGGGTTTGGCAGAAGGGTTTGACGCTTTTATGCATTCGTACCCGTCCTCATCATTTGATAAAATGAGTTCATATTCATTCATGGAAAATGGTAATGGTGGTACTAGCTTTGCCTCTCTTTCTACCACTCCACTTTCCCTTCTTAGAGAAACTAGATAGTTTAATGTGTTTGAAAGAGCAATTTTCTTTTTAAATTTCTTCTCTGTTGAGCTTGTATTATAGTATTCAAAACTGTGGAAAATTTTATCCTAAGGGGAAAAGTCAATGATATTTCACATGTTGTAGCATCCTTACTTCTTCAATGACAAATTTTCTGTTCTTACAATGTTTGGACAATTCTGTGATGGCAATTGGCATGAATGAGTTTTCCCTCATTTTCGGTTGTCATTACCTCTGTATGTGATATTGTGATGCTAATCGGCAACTGAGGTGCAAATTTTCGAAATTTAAAGGTAATTAAAACTTGAGAAGATTGAGATCGAAATGAGTATGAACTGAAATTGGAGCAGAGTTGAGTTATATTTGGCCAAAATTAATGGAACAGTTGATATGTTAGGCGTGGAAAAAACTCGTTTTGAATGAGTAATGCCTTTAAAGAGACCATCTTTTGTACCAAAAAGCAGAGTAATTGATTCGCATTTCTTTCAAATGGGTTGTTGGGATTTCTGATGTAAAAGACCTTGAAGAGGTGGGCATAGTTCTAGCAGTTGATTCAATAGTACTATAGCTATAGATAGTGGGACTGTGGGGTTTTGATGTTTTAGAAGGCAAATAGCCAAATACAAGACTTAAAAGCACCCCAAATATAAGTCAAAACTCAGAAGTTTGCAAGGGACAGACAACTCCAAAATTCTGGCTAAATGTATACAAGAGAAGACATTTCTTGTTCTCCGTCTTGTTTTTGGATAGAGGAACAGAACAGAGATGAGAATCATGAGATAATGAAACAAGATCTAGAGGGACCACGTTTCTTTGGTCATCTTTTTCTAATAATGGATCATCATTCAGTGGGATTTTCTGACTTTCTCTATAATCCGCAATGGTGTTTGTCGGGTATTCTTGCAATGCATCAGTTGAAAAACAACTATGGTGAGCTTCACATATATATATTTTTCATCTTTATCGCAGATTTTAAACAACAATGTCATCGCAATGTGATCACTACAAGGAAAACATGTCTTTGACTTCGCAGTCACACATTGCAATTTGCGATGATATTAGTTCATTTTCAAATTTCAAGTTTCAACCATGAATTGGACAGTACTTCAAACTCCTGATTTTCTCTTCACATATATACTATTTTCCTTGTCAAGCAAATCCATCCAGGTGAAATGTCCTGATATCTCACATTTTAATGGACATCTCACGTTTATTTAATTCTTAATTTTATTGTTATTTATTTGAGTGGAAATTAATTGAAAATTTTTTTTTTCGGCAAAGTGCGGTCATAATATCATTTGCTTTAATCACTTTGTTTCCATTTATTCTTATTTTCACCATTTGTTTGTTATCATTTTTCTATGCAATAGTCAATAAATGCAAATAATATCAAATTAATTAAAAATGAATAGTGAAAAGTAACATCAATTCAAATTATTTAAAATTTTTTGTAGTGATTCCACATAAAATCAAAGAAAATATATAAGGGATAAAATTATCAATTTGCCACCTAGGCAGCATGGGCTGGGCCTAAAACCAAACATTGGAAAACTCCTTTCCCTCAAGTAGGTCTGTGGGGAAGCTGCTCTTTGCCAACCCTTGGAGGCCTCTAAACCTTTACCGAAGGGTCAAGATGTAATCGAACACGTCTTTGGTTGAAATCCATGGTAACAAAAGAATTACCTTGAACCACCTGAATCTATACTCTTGGCATCTCTTCCTTAATCTTTCTCCCTGCTTCTTCTGAGGTCGGTTGGGCCTACTAACTCTGGCCATTCCATTTTTGGAGCAATGTTTGATCCAAGCAATCTCGCATAAGTCACTGTATCTCAAAGCCTGTAAATGATGCACATTAAATATCAAATTATAGCATGCAAATTGTTTAATTTTGAAGAAAATCTATACCTATCTATGCATATAATTAAAACGATCCCTTTGGAAATGATTATATTACCCCTTCAATCATGACCATTGTTTGAAACATATTTAAAGATACAATAATATCTTTGCTCCCATAATCGGATATAATTATTGTAATACCTCTCATATTATGATTATAAAAATACTCTTATCATAACTTATCCAAATTATTATAATGACCCATTTACCATAATTACGGAATGAGATGTGATATTTTATTTAAAATTTACTATAATACCCCTATTAAATTACATATTGAATTTTATTATAATATAAAATTAAATACATATTAAATTAGTAAATACCTTTGTCATTATTTCATGAAAATTACATAAAACTTAACTACATATTAAAATACTATAATAAAATAAATTTATATAATATATTAAAATAATATGATAAAAAATTATTATAATGCTCCTCTGATTAATTGCTTAGTAGTTGACATATAAATGAATTTATTATAATGCTCATCCTTCCATAATTAGCCAAAATTATTATAATACTTTTCTACAATAATTATGAAAATAACCCTCCTAACATAATTAATCAAAATTATTATAATATCTTTATTAAATTACATATTAAATTTTAATATGATATAAAATTAATTACATATAAAATTACTAAAACATCTTACCATTATTTTATGAAAATTTCACATGTAGCATTTTATTAAAATTACTATAATACTCATTTTAAATTAATTACATAAGACTCAACCACATATTAATTTAGTATATATCTATACAATATATTGAAAGCAAGGACAAAAATCTAATACATATGAAAAATATCCCCTAAAGGGTTCTATGAATGACATTTATTATTAGTTGATTGGATATATTTGTTAATTATTTTAATGATTTTTTGTTGTTGAAAAAAAAATATCTTGAAGCTTTTGAATTTCTTTTGATAGTCAATAGTGAAAAAAAAAGAAATGAATGAAAAAGGGAACGATAGGGATAAGGAAAGGGAAAAATAAAAAAGAGGGAAAGGCACCAACCAACGGAAGCTACAATCAATGTCAAAGGATTAAATGGAGTAACAAGGAAAAAATGAGAGAGAAAAAGAGGGAGAACAAAGAAAACAAAGGTGTTTATAGACCAATTTGCTAGGTTTGGCTAAATAGTCATTTGATTTACGTTAGAATAACAACAACTAAGGCTTGGAACACAATCAACAAGCCACTTGACTTGCACCGTTGCGCTTCTTTATGACCCTTCCACCCATTCCTTCAACAGCTTTTTACTTGAGAAGAAATAAGAGTCATGTATGATTCTATCTCATTCATTCTTTTTATTTTATTTTATTCTTGCATTAAATTAAAATTTGTCCTTTTTTTTTTTTCAAAAAAGAAGGTTTTCCCTCACTTTTATACACTTGGATAAGTTTTTGAAATTCTTGTTACAAAATTTCAATTCTAGAAATTTGTAGGTGTTTTAGGCCTACATTGTTTGAAATATTTGAAAGAATGTGAATATTGGGTATAATATTAGAATTTCCAATTTGGTTTCAATTGTTATTTAATTACTTGCTAATTTTGTTTAATTTGTTTTTTCTTTTTGTTGATAAGTTTATTAAAGGGAGTTTGCAAATTACAAGAGAAAGACTTGGGGTTAGAGGTGTTTGTATTTGATGTTGAGATCTCTCAAATAATGCGTGTTAAAAGTACCTTTTTTTTGTTTTTGTTTTTCATTGGAATTCTTTCTCGATTACTTTTTACTTTTGTGATGAGATGCTTTTTCTTTTTTTTTTAATTTAGCTTTCATATAAATTTTGTGTCTTTCTTTTGCTACTTGATTTTGCCTACTTTTAAAAGCAAAATGTATGTTAAATGTACAATTAGATACAAGAAAAAATATGAAAGGAAAAGATGCTAGGAATTAGGATCTGGATGAGAAGAAAATATGACTGAAAGGTATTTGAAAGAAAGATGTTGAAACATGAAGAAGGTGAATTGAAGGAGATTAGTGAACTAATGCTTTGAAAAATAGTGTTTTAAAATGGACTTGACTTTCATTTCAAACTGCAATGCCCACATTCATTTCAGAAAGTGCCAGACAAGACAAGAAATGGTGAACTCTCATAGAACATAAAACTTTACTCTTTGTTCTATTTTACCCCAAAATCAAGAGCTCTCTTCACTGTCCTCTAGTCCCATTTTAGCAATTAACCTACCGAAAACATGTCAATTGACACAATTAGTGGCTAGCAAGGCATAATCATCAATCCTTTTTCTCTAGACTTTGGGATCAGTTCAACAACTTTGATATTTAGAACTTCTCTTTAGTTTCTCCAATGTAGTATTCCCACCCCTTGAGACTAAACTCAATGTCTACTTCTATTATTATGAATTTTAATGTTTAGATACTTAAATGTTTATTCATTGTGATTAAAAAAAAGGAAAACAACTTTGATCTAATTGATTATATGCTCGATTGCTTATTCATTATTAATTTTAAAGTTAATACACATAATTGTTTGTCGTAACAATTTTGAGAATCGCTAGACGAATTTGAAAAAACAAAAAAAATGAAATCACTACCAATCTTTTTTGGCTGATTGGCCACCTATTAAACCTTACCTTCTTAATAAAATTTAAAATTAATTAAAATTTAACAAAAATATAATTTTTAGGTCTGCGAAAACAGTTTGGGTTTGAGAGTCGATTACACATAGGGAAGGATTAGCACCTCACAATGCCCGTTTAAAACAATACTAATTAATTATATGTTATCTTTTAATATTGACTAAAATGATCTTAAATTTCGTATTTAAAAAGTTAATTTCCTTAATTTTCTTTAAAAACATATTTTTGATTTTTAGTAAGCTTGAAAATAAACAAGAATTTTATATTGAAAAATTCTTAAAAATATTCCAATACATTGACAATATTAAAAGGAACCATCTCACCTAAGGAATTTTTAATAATCACTACTTGGAATTTTTAAAAATCCTATCTTCGGTAGTTCATATTCATTTCCAATGGTTATTTAAAAACATAAAGTAGTATGTAATTGTAAAACAAATAGTATTTTCTAGGACTTATTTCTAAAAAATGAGAAATCTTTATCAAAAATTAATCTAAATGCTCAAATACACTGACGGTATTTTAGATAGATTTTCTTATCTAAAGAATCATTACTTGGATTTCTTTAGGATCTTATCCTTGAAGATTTTTCGTTTATTTAAAAAAAATTAAAAATCACGTAACAATATAGATATCCACAAATATATTTATTTCTTAAAAACATTATCCTATTAATTAAAAAAAAATTGTTCAAGTTAAAAAAATTGATCATAAAATGAAAATTTTTCATATTGAAAAGAAACTTCTAAATATTTCAATATTTTGACAATTTTTTAAAAAAATTTCTCATAGGAAATTCTCAAAACTCACTACTCGAACTTCTTAGAGTCCCGTCATTGAAAAAAAAAATTTTAAACATGCAATGCAAACAATAAAGTAAAATATGTACACAAAAATATATATTTATTGAGAATTAATCTTCTTTAATCAATCTCTAATTATCACTAAAAATTTGAAAGGAATAGAAGAAATAAAATTTTTATTGAAAATTTTTTGAAATACCTTAATACACTGACAATATTTTTAAAAAAATTTTCTCACCTAGGGATTTTTTAGAAATCTCTACTTGAATTTCTTTAGAATCCTATATTCGGATAAATTTTATTTCATTTAAAATTATATAATGTGAGCAATCATGCATAGAAAATAATATATATTGATTATGACTTAATCATCTTATTTTATTCTCTAATTATCAATAACACCTTTGGAAGGAACAACGTAAATAAAAAATTTATTGAAAATCTCCTAAATACTCCAATACATTGACGGTATTTTAAAAAAAAATTTTCACTTAAGAATTTCTTAGGAATCTCTACTTGGATTTTCTTAGGATCTTATCCTCAAAAAAATTTTATTCACTTTGTTCTTTCTTATTTGGCTATTTAATTTTCATTTTAAAATTTGATCATATCAATTTCATTACCAAGGGAAGTCATTATACATTATTACTAGCATCTATCAAAATTTTATAAAGACAGACAAATGAAACCCTTTTTTACTGAATATCTTCCTAAATACTCCAATATGCTGACGATATTTTAAAAAAATATCCTCACCTAGATATTTTAGAGGATCTCTACTAAAATTTCTCTAAAATATGATTCTCGAAAAATTTCATTTATATCATTATTATATGCAAGAAAAATAAAGTATATCAAACATGAATTTAAACACAAAATATTAAATTAAAACAAACATGAGAATCTAAACAACAAATAAATTAACAATGCATAGAATTAAACTTATAATTAAATTTAAACAATCATAAACAAATTGTATGAGTATAATTAAAATCAAATACACATAAAAATAAACTCTATTGAAAACAAACTTCAAGTTTTATATTTTTATTAAATGTTATTACCATAATATTCTGATTAAAGTATTTTTTTAATTAATATTCTATCTCTTTTATTGTTCATGTCAAGATCTGAAAAATATAAACTCCACTAGCCTTTTCCATGGTCCCCACGCTTGGGCTTTCATGGATATTTAAACATTATCATTATATTTTTTTTATATAAAAATGAATCAATCCTTTCCTGTTAGATTGTACAATATAATTAAAAACAAAGCCAAGGTAAGTTAAAAGGGGCCTCACTTCTTGGCTTATTCCATGCATGAAAGTGAAGCTTTGAGCTTCCATAATCTTCCATTAGCAACTGCTATGAAATAACTAGTTTGTGATGGGAACTATGCTAGGAAAAGGAACCAAAAATCATGCAAAGAAGTCATGCTTCATGCGGCCTCCATACAAGAGAAAGAAACCAAAACTCATGCAAGAAACTCACACTCCATACAGCACCCATGCAAGAGAAATAAATTAAAAATCGTGCAAGAATGAACTCACATTTGACGCAGTCATGCAAGAGAAAGAAAGCAAAAGCCATGCAAAGAAGTCATGCCTCATGCGACCGCCATACAAGAGAAAGAAACCAAAAACCATGCAAGAGATATGGCTTTACAAGCATATCTCGTGCGACAAAGTACCAATAGGTAGGAAGTCAATATGAAACTTTAAGCTTTTGTAAACTATCACACATAAAGATATCAACAGTAAAAACCAGCTTTGAAAAGGGAGAGAAAAGAAAAAAAATATAACCAATCCAGAGAAAACCTATGAGCATGAAAACTAGTAACAAGAAACTAGAACTTTCTCCCAAAATTTTTTTCCAAGAACAATAATTATGCTAGAGAGACCACAAACATGCGAAAACTTAGACCTTTCTCCCTACAGGCAAGATATATATATAAAAAACAAAATGGCAAAAGTATCATGAAATCGTACTATATGAGAACAAACATATATAGCAAGAACATAACATGAAAACTAATGAGTTTTAAAGAAATGAACCTTTTTCATAAATTTTATAAGAGAAACATAATAATGATTGTATGCCTGTGAAATGATCAAAAATGGATCAAAAGGAACTACCTTTCTTTTGCTTTCTGGATAGTTATAGCCTTTTCTTTTTGGTTCCTTGCAAAGTTTCTCTCTTTTTGACAAAGCTTTCACCTTTTTTCTTCTAAATTTTCTCTTTTTTTGTGTTATTTTTTTTCTTTTGTTTCTTTCTGCCTTTCTTTTCTGTTTTTACAAGTAGTTTTTTTTTTCTTCTCTTCTTGGTAACCTCTCTACTCTTCTCTTTTTATTTTTCTTTTTCTTATCATCCCTTTTTTTTCTATTTGGCTAGCTTTCTTGCTTTTTTTTTTTTCTTTCTGCAGCTCCTTCTTCCCCTTTTTTTTTGGCCTTTTCTCCCCCTTGCTTTTATTCGACAGAACCCTCCAAGAAATGCAAGATTTTAATCTTGCTCAATGAAGGCTCTTGGATGAATTTTCATCTAAGGGCCAAATTTTCTCCTCTTCAATTTTTTCAAGGAGCCATCTTTGACCCTTAGATCAAAAGTCAATAACAATCTAATGGCCCATATTGAAAACTGTAAAAATTGAATTTTTACCCCCTCAAACCCATGGAAAAAATCATTTTGCCCTTTAATGCAAAGTTTTGAAATTTATGGTTATTTTATTAGAAATCAAGATTCCTATGGTCATTTTTGGGATTTTTAAAACATCAAAAATCATGAAATATTGTAAGATTATGATCTAAAAAGTTTCATGAAATTTTGAGCTAAAAAAGGTTAAATTATGAAAATACTCCTATAAGGGTATTTTGATAATTTCATACTTTTTGGGGTACTAATATGATTTCAAACTCACCAAAAACCCTGAAATATTACAAAAGTGAAACCTGAAAAGTTTCACAAAATTTCAAGCTTGGCAAGATCAAATTACAAAAATATTTTTGTAGAGGTGTTTTGATAATTTTGCTTTTTTGAGACACAACAAAAATTTTAATGTTTTGAAAAAATTCTCAATTTCAATTTAATAACACCTTGATTTTAATGGGATTTTGAAGTTTCAGAATTAACTCGGGTTCTATTCATTTTGATCGAATTTTACATCATTTGACTTTGTTTGACCCGTTTTGACTTAAGTTGAATTTGGGTTTTGAATAGGTAAATTTATAAGGTCTTTACGGGTCTTAAATGGTTCTCGTAAATGGTCTTGGCCTTTGTTCACAAATGAGCCCCGGATTAATCATATTAAAAAATATCTCAGATAAAATTCGGTGTCTACATTGCTTGTAGACTTTTCCTTTATACGATCTAATTGAATTGACATTTTTTTGTTTGATAGTGCTTATTTTTTATTACTTTTGTTTCTTGTTTTTTTCATTAAACCCATGTCTAATTGATTAATTGCTAAGCTATTTTTGATAATATGATTGTTATCTAATTTTTTATAAGGATGCCTAACTATTGCTGTAAATTTTTTTCCTTCCAAATTAGCTTTTAATCCTAGCATATTTGGATGTACAAAAAATGGAACTAGTAATGGTTTTGGTTTGAGTTGGACAATTTCAAAAGTAAATCCAAGATGGAATGCATTGTCTAAATAGTAATCATATTTTTTGGTTTAACATTGCATGTCCAAGTTATATGTGGGCAAATAATGTTTAGTATTGATTGTCCAACATATATGTGGATAGATAATGATGTTTATTAATCGAAATCTTGATATTATTAGAAAATGCATATCTATAAAATTAATTCTATAGAAATGAGAAAATGATAGGGTGTCCATGTAACACCCATCTTTTCTTTCATATCTATTTTTTTGTTATTTTTTTATTTATTTTATTAGATAAATTTTGTTTAAAAAAAAATCATTAGAGTAGTGGTAAAATAATTTGTATTTGATTAGTTTTGATTCACACTGATCCAACATAAGTGCATTTTTTAAAAAAATCAAGATATATTTTTTTAAATAATCAAGATATATTTTTTTAAATGGAATCAAGTTGGAGATGGATTTAAGGTATTTTGCTCTATTTTGGGTATCCACGTGACACCTCCTTTTTTTATAGTTTTAAGTTTGTATTTTTGGGTTGTTTTAACTTTTTAATTTTTCCTTTTAATAAGATAAATTGTGTAATAAAAAAGTTAATTGAGATAGAGATAAAAAAAAATAACTTGTACTCGATGGGTTTCGATTTGCTCCAATCCAATTTATGTGTTTTCTTATAATTGGGGAAATTTTGGTTAAATTTTTTTAAAATCAAACTCGAATCAAAGTAAGGTTTTATATGTTACATCTCGACTTTGGTATATATATAAAAATATTTTTTATTATTTATTTAATTTTATATTTATATATTACTAAAAAATATTATTTAATATTTTAATTTAATAAATTCGCGTGCCATCCCATTTGACTTTTTTTGTCATTTTCTTTGTTTTTTTAAAATTTTATTCATTAGATAAATTTTGTAAAAAAATACGATTAGATTTAGAGATGACAAAACAACCTATCCATGCATTTTTTTTAAAATACAAATTAGGTTAAATTTTGTCTTTTTGAACAATTTTGGTGTAGTTAGGATAGGGTTTGGGATGCTCCGCCTTGACTCTTCTTAGTATATATATTATTTATTTAATCTATATTTATATATATATGTATTATATTAATAAAAATACTATTTAATACTTTAATTTAATAAAAAAAACTACATTTATATAATTAAGTTATAATTTATATTAAAAATAAATATACTTGTATTTACTTTATATTGTTATCTATTAAAATTTGATATAAAAATTCTATTTCTCTTATATTTAAAACATAATTTAAAAAAAAATTTATCCCCCAATGAAATGCAGGTCCAAGTCTAGTATATATAAAAAGAAGGGATCAACTTATATTATGTAAAATTAAAAAAGTTTTACACATTTTTCTAACCATTACTTTTAATAGATCCAAAAGATGAGAGAGAGAAATAAAAAAATAAGAAAAATGGTTTGATCTTATTTTTTGGATATATTGAAACCAACGGTTAGAAAAATATGTAAATTTTTTTTAATTTTATATTGAATAAATTGATATTTCTTCATATATATAAATATATATATATACACACATATATTAGTGTTAGTTAGGAGAATAAGTTGTTAGCGCTTGTTTGTCATGGTGACAAAACTTTAGTACTACAATTTAGCAAGTTAGGAAGTCACCCTGAAATAGCGACTAAAAGACTTACTTAACCAGATTATACCCCAGCATCTTCATATGGCATTAGTAAATTCCAAGAAACTTTACTTTTCTAAGGTGTCTTATAAGGTTGCGTTCCTTCCAAATATGATATATGTATGTAGTCCATGCAAGCCTAATAAGATAGACTAAAGTGATTTCCCTTTTAAATTGTTGATCGCTTAACCTAGCTTATCTCGCTAGCTGCCAAGTGCTATTGCAATAATAGAGGTCTGTAAAATGCTTTGCCATATAGTCTTTGAATAACTACAAGAAAGAACAAATAATTCCTACAGCCGTTATTACAAAGAATACAAATACTGAAGTTCACTAATATACCTCAAGCCTTTAGACTAGCAAGTATGCTAAAGTAGTCTAGAATTGCTAACAATGCTATCAAAGAAAACCATATGCATAGGGAACTAAATTAAATAATTTAGGCAGTGAAATTTCATATATATATATATATATGAGATTTTACCTAACAGTGATTATGAATATGTTTCCTCAATTTTAAATGTAATTGGTACTAAATTTAGTATGAACTTTTAAGATATCAAAACTTTTAGTTTAAAATTTTTTGGCTATCAATTTAGAAATGCATTATTCTTTAGTGTTTATTTTAGCTCTTAAGATAGTGGAATGGTTATAATACATCTCAAGCTTCATGTAATGGTATTTGTACAATATGAGTGACTTCTTGATTAGAATCATGCTTTTGATGAATGTATGTAAAGGAATAGATGGTGAATGATTAAATGGCAACTCATGGTGAATTTATAAGCATTTTATTTTTTCTTAATATAAAATTTGGACGTTGCCTTAGTAAATTAAATATTCTTTAGTCTTTCCTTAATAAATTAAATATAAATGTTGGTCCTTGCCTTAATTACTTGAAATGCACTTTAATGACCCAACACGAAACGCGAGATACATCTTAATCTATATTTATTCAGGTCTTTGAAACAATCATTGGATAAACTGTATCTAACAGGATAATCTCATCAAACATGAAGCAAAATAGATGCCTAATCATGTGAATAATCAAATTTGAAACCTGTTAAGCTAAGAAGAAGGGAAGCAAACAACAAATACACTAGTGTTGTATTTGTTAATTCACCATGCTAATTTTTTTAGGGTTCATTTTGCTAGTTTTTAGCCATGGCTAAAGCAATATTATTAGTTCTTAATCAATTTTACCTAGTTTTCAATCTTGGTTTTGTCAAATGAAGAGAGTTTCAAACAATGCCATGACATGGCTATGTTAAAAATTTTCAACAAGTTACTATTAATTGGTGATTGTATAGTTTAACAAAATGGGTAGCTAAAATTTAGTCCTAATATAAGATAAGTATAAGAGCCCAAATAATTAATTATGATCACTTATGCGTGGGCTTAACATATCTTATTGGGTCAGAGCAGTTTGACGGTTACATAGACCTTTGACTAAGTAAGCATTATATGAGAAGATTTTTAAGGTTTAATAATATTTGGTTAAGATCCCCTATTCACTTCTAATTAATGATATCTACTTATTAAGAGCCACCAATAAAAGAAGAATGAAGAGAAAGACCTAGTCTCCATAAAAGATTGTTGTTACTTCCTCGCATAAACTATTACTGCCCAAACATGTATGCAACAAAATTGAATTTGGTATTCTAATATTCACATATGGTTCTTTGGATTTAAAGTAATACTTACATGTGGTATGACAAAGCCTTTTTATGTGAGATTAGGAGCCAAAATACTATTTTCATATTTGTTTTGAATAAAAACATTATTTTTGGATAAAATTTGTATTGCAAAAATCTAAATTTTCAATTATTGTTTCTAGAAATTATATTAGAGTTTTTGTTCCTCTCGAAACAAAGATTAAAATCATACCAAGAATTTCAGGTAATTGATTTTGTAGAAAGAGAAGTCAAGGTTTAAAATTTTTATTCAAGATTTGAACCAAAATCAATATTTTATTAAAACCTTGATATTTTAGATGTTTTTAATTCAAATTGGTTCTTGAATATTGTTACCATGTGTTATAAAGATGATTCATTATGTTAAATTTCATAGAATATAAGTTTACTTGGTCAGATATTAAGAAAATTGAAGCAAGTAGTACAGGTGTTTCTTGAACCAAAAATATTTTCTTCAATTCGTGAAGATTCATGTGTTTTCAATACGTTTTATTGCATGGTTTTGGTAGATACATGTGTTAATTGAAGTTTAGTGCATTTAATTGCATTAAAACACAAAATAAATAAATAAACCAAAATTGAAAAAATAAATCAAGAAACGAAAGTGGGTCTATCATGGGTTTTGAACTCGAAAATGTTTTGCTTAATTTATCTTGATTTAACCTATTTTGATGCAATTTAAGGCATGAGTTTTGTAAATTCATGTGCTAATTAATATTTAAAGGGTTTAATTGCATCAAAAATCAAAGAAATACATGAAAAGTTGAATGAAAAATTGAAAGCGATTGAACAATTCAAAGAAGCTCCAATTGGGTTGGGCTTGACTCAGCTCAAGGTTAAAGAAGGTTGGTTTATTGACCAGTTTTGACCTATTATCAATGGTGGTGTATAAGGGCATGTAAGAGCTCCTCCAAGCTTCATTTTTTATGTTGTTTTTTTTTTTTTCCGTTAGACTCCTAATAGTATGAATAATTTATTTATTATTTTTCATTTTTTAAATTGCATAAATAATTTTACTTAACAGTTATGCATATTTATTTGATTATTATATTTTATGCATATATTTTCTGATATTTTATTTTATAATAAAATATTTTAATATGCTATGAGTCTATTGGAGGTACGTACTCTACCAATATGTTGTTAAAAATTTACGTACTCTCGACATAAAGTTATATGCATAATTGAATAAATTTAGTAAAATTTATTTTTACTATTTTTTATACTATCATTTAAATGTAGCATGCTTTGTTTTGAAAAGCAAATTAGGTTTAAATTCCATAAGGTTTTGGTATAGTTAGTATCAAATTAATAATTTTATTTAGTAATTTCATTAATGAACAAATAATTTTTGAATAAATTATTTATTTGAAATAATTTGATTTTATAATATTGCCTACACTAATTTCCCATGACTATATTGGGTTATGTATCATTATTTATTTGTAAAATTTATATTGTGATAAATGGTATATATAAGAATAAGTTATTGGATATTGAATATTAATTTATTCATAAAACATTCAAGGCACTCAATTTGAATGCAATAAATTAATTTTGATCTAGTGAGACATATTTGATTTAAGTATCTCACAATAAGAGATCATATTTATAATGATCCATCGAGATACACATTAATTATTGGTGTCTCAAACAAGAATGATCAACTTTTTAAATATTTAATGGCCCAAAGAAATACATCATGATTAAATATATCACAATGAGTAATCAAATTACATACACTTAGTTAAGCATGCAAATTAAAATTATGGGTAATCCAAATTTCTCAGTGTGAAAATATATAATTAATTAATATGGGTGATTACTTGCCGAAATGGCTCACTCATTGAAACTTATAAGATTTTCTTATGCATAGGAACGAAAGTATTTTCAAATTATCTTATACAATCATCTGTCTAAATGGGGTTATTTTGTTTAGTAATTTGGAACATGAAACATCATGGTTTAAGGTATACTGGTCTAGAATGTCTGTTTGCCCAAAGGGGATAGACTTTTCAAAAACTAAGATATTTTCATACTGGTTTCATGTGAAAAATGCCTAATAGCATATCAAATTCTCTGCCCAATGAAGAGTTTGTGATGATGCACCTGGACCTTTCAATTTAATTAAAAATAATAGATCTTGGGCTGGTGATATTTGTATGAATTGTTGCTCACATATGAATAGTTGTATTCTTTTATCTTGAATATTTCAGTTAATTTTGGTGATAAAGGCTAAGTAACTTTAATTAAAAGTGATAAAGGTAATTTAGAACTTAATTAAGTCATGGATCTTTTCTTGGATATGATCATTAAGCATTGAACATTTTCATTGATTATTTTCCAATTGTTAAAATGTTGCATTTTGTGATGATAAAAGTCTTTTACTTAAGACAATTTGTGAACTCTTTAAATATTGTTTAGTCATATGAATCAATGAAAATAATTATCACATGCATGATCAATAAGTTTGTTGTATTGATTTGTTCCTATATTTTATTGTTTAATAAAATGGTTTTATGAAGAATCATGTTTATGCAAAATGTGACACGAAATTAATTTTGGTTATTTTGAGAGTATGTGTTATGTGTGATAAATATGTTTAACATGCTTACAATGCTTTAGTTTTATATATATCATATAATTATGATTTGAAATTTTAGGCATTAAGTTTAAAACTTAATAAAGTGCATAATGTGATATATATTTTAGAAACTCATTTTTTCATGCACATATGAAACGTATATGTTAACTATAATGATTTATGAAAGGTATCTAGATTTTATGCTAGTCTGTTGAACAATTGAAGAATTTTCCTATTAAAGTTATGCAATTACGTTTTAGGAAATAACATGTATTAAATAATTGCATAGTAAATTTGGTTCACATAAATTGCTAGACTAGATTTTAAAATTTTTTACTGTTACAAAATACTTACTAAATCAAGTATACTTTCATAAGATATTAGTTATTTTATAATAATAATATTATAATATGTTGAAAAAGCAAAAAGTAAAATTTTTTTCTTAGTAAGTATTTAGAGCATGCTTTTGGTATCATGAAACTCAATAAATATTACCATAAAGATCATGGATAATAATAATAAAAAAATTGTGAAAGTAAATAGATATAAATAAAAGTTTATAAAGTAGGCAAAATTAGTTTTGTGAATTTTAATATGTTAAAGGTTTTGACTAAAATGAAATGTTATTAAGGCTTGCTATATTAACTTGCCTTAATATCTATAGCATAACTCATGTTTGGTAATTTTGAAAATATCATATTCCTCACATGAACATGAGAATAGTTTATACCATAATCATTGAGTAGATGATTATCTAGAAAAATATGTGTTGTTGACATTTATCATATACTATTATATTTAGATTTATGGTATGAAAATTATGTAATTTGTTGAATCTTATGTAATTATAAAGTACCTGCATTGGTAGATGATTTTTTTGGCCAGTCAATTTTTAATTTTGAAATTTCTTGTAATCATGTTTGAAAGATTGGAATGTCATAATAAAGTATTATTAATTGTTAAGACAATTTACTTGGTAGTATGGCATGCTAAGTGTTTATATTAATTAAAAGCATGATTATGGAACATGACTTGAAAATTTTTAAGTTGCATAAAATAATCATGGGTATTCTAAATTTTAATTTTTAATGATCTATAAAGGTATATTTAGATTAATATCTCACTGGAAGTGATTATATGTATAAATAGATATAAGAAAATCAATAGAAATATATATTATGAAATTTTTTATGTGCTTATGGATTGTTTTCAAGTTACTACATGTAATTACCTGTCCAAAGGGGATGAATATATCTTTTTAATTTAGAGATAATTATGAATCAATTTTGTGAAGTGAAAATAGAAATATAAATAGATTTAGGGAATTTATCTGCCTAAAAGAGATATATTTTTTAAAGTGTTCTTTTTTTTATTGAGATATGATCACATAAAGTTATAATATTTTCTTTAAAAGAATGTTCAAGATTAAAATTGTTATAAGGCACTTTGGTTATTATTGATAAAACTAGTAAATATGTTAGACTGATAGTCTTATCTTTTTGGATCATGATTAGCCTTTGTTTCCAATTTCAATATAATTGGATAATTGTCATCATAACTTAATGTCTATCATTAATGACAAGTTCTTGGATCTTTTGTACAATTTAATGAATGTATAAATTTTAGTTACTTTAATTTATCATATATAAGGATCTTCATTTTTTGTATAGTGTCTTATGATGGTCAATAAGGTTAGCTTCCACACAAGAATATTTTAGATTTATTATGATATCTTAATTTGTCTTAAGTAAAATTGAGAATTGTTGAAATATAATTTCATTTAGTAAATATTTATTTTAGTTTTTTAACTTTCAATTAAGATATTGGTTTGATTATCTTATTTACCATTACCAAACCCAGTAGTTAGCGATTTTAAGGAGCATATTCTTGTCATTTGTTGACAATGTGTTTTAAAAAAAAAGTTAATTTTTTTTTTTAGGAACTCACACATAAGAGGGAGAATATTATTTTACATTTATCATAAGTGTGAGAGTTTTGAGAAATGAAGTTTTGTATAAATAAGTAAACTATTTATTTATTTTTATTGATTCAATTCCTTCCTCCATAATCTTTCTCAAATTTTGTTGGTTTACTTATGAGAGAAAACAAAAATTTTATAATTTTCTCTCATTTCACTTCTCTTGTTTTGAACTATGTATGACCTAATTTTGAAAGTTATTTCAAAGCATGATAATATAAACGTTTTGATTTTAATTATTATCATAATTATTTTATTAATGCTAAAACTATTCTTTAAAGGAAATGAAAATCAGTGAGAGTTTTTTGCATATTTTTTAAAGTAGTAAAAGCTTATTGTTTTGGAGATGTCATATGTGTTAAGGTCAATGGAAGTTAATCGGCTATTGGTTTAGAAATGTTTTAGATATAAAAGATTGGTAATTCAATTAATTTCAAACTTATTAAAAATGATCTCATGATAAAACATTGAGAATTTTATGTTGTATGAACATATGAATACGAAAATTTATTCATAATATATTAGTAATTTGTAAGTGATTTATTAAAGTAACATCATGAAAGTCCAAGAAAAATAATGATTATCACATTTGGTATGAAGATGGACAATTCATAATTTTTTTATGACTCCAGTGTTTGATTGGTACACATGTTTATGATTCACTAGATCAGTAGGAATCATTGTAATTTGATTACATGATAACATATTTTCTTTATGTGTGGAATATAGAATTACTAAACTCATAATATGGATATCTATAGATATGGAAAATAGAATTTGTTAAGGTATTGAGTTGATTATGGCAATGATGCATTGTAAATTTGCTTTTGAAACCATTATTGTTTTGGGTTTCTTTACTTTGTTAAATGCATCGCATGTGATTGCTAATTATCTACAAGATATAGTTTGAAATAAATAAGTCTATGAGGTACCATCAAGTTAAATGAACATAACTATTTTGTATTTTCATCGTAGTTGTTCTTTGTATATATGTTTATTATTGCATGTATACATCTTAAATTGACATGTCATATTATAAAAATCTTAAGACTTGGTATTGTCTTAAGTACGATTTTAATGTCATTTGGATATATCTCATAAATGATACCAACAAGTAATGTCAAAGATAAAAAAGAGACATACAAGTATATATGGATGCCATAGAGATTTTTCCACAAGTTAAGAGAAATCTGCAAGAGGATTGACAATGAAAATAACACATTAAGATCACATTTAATTATTATTTTCTTAGTACATAGTCACACTGAGATCCATTGTCAATAAAGTCTTTGGTACTTGTAACCATAGATTGTCTTGTGTCGATAAGGGACAAATGCTGCCATAATTTGATATTAGGTGGTTATATTAGACACGATCATTAAAATGTTGTCTCAAGGGATAAATTGTTTTTAAAACTGTGACCAAATCAAAGTAAAGTTAATCACTTTTGACTCTTGTTTTTTAAATTATATATTTTTTTAAATCAAACGACCAAATTAATATTGTTCAAGCGAGAGAATGTTAGAGCTTTTCAATAAGTGGGCTATTATTAATTAGTGGTTTTATAATTAATAAAATAGGTTAATAAATTTAGTCGTAAAATGATACAAACATAAGAGCCTAAATAAGTAATTATGACCACTCACGCATGGACTTTTTATATTTTATTGGATTAGTGTAGTTTGGTGGTTGTATAGGCTTTTGACCCAATAAACTTCTGATAAAAAAGTTTTTAGGATTTTAATACTCGGTTGAAGTCCTTTTTTCATCTCTAATTAATAGTATTTACCCATTAAAAGCCACCAATAAAAGAATAGGGAAAAGGAAAACTTAATTTTTATAAAAAAATCCATTATTGCTTCTGCAAATTAACTATTACTATCCAAATAGATGCACAATGAAATTGAATTTAATATTCTAATGTTCATATATAATTTTTTAGATTTAAAGTTATACTTACAAGTTAGCATTGAATTTTATAATTATCATGCACTTCAAGAATGCCTCTTTCCTGCTGGATTGGCTTGTTAACATTGACTCATAAAATTTAGGATTCAGCCTTGGAATGTAAGGACAATGGCCAAAAAGTATGAACCTTCAACCTGTGAATTTAATCACTTTTGGACTTCCAAGCTGAGGCTGAGCTTTGGACTGAGTTGATTCTACCATCTTTAATTCATATTATTGGGCCTTTGTTTCAAATTTTCAATAGTGTTAGCCTTCAAAGGCCCAAATTAGCAATCACTGTCATGCGACTTTTCCCCTCCTCCGAACAATGGGTATACGTAGAATCGTGATAAAAGTCATGTTTGCAGGTGTAGACACTGGACGGTAGAGATATAGTATCGAAACCAAATCCCACTAGTCGTTCGGGGCAGACATCCAAGTTAATAGAGTTGTAGATCAGAGGAACTTGAATCACGACAAATCTTATAGCGTGGCTTTAAAAGCATGAAAAATACACCTAATATATAACAATGACTATTATATGATAAAAAATAAATTTTCACAGTTGAAAGTCATGAATGGCAATTGCTCGAATTGGATGGATTTTTGTTCATTTGATTTGATTCAATTTAATTTAATTTTTAAAATTTTTTTATATTTAAATTTAATATTATATAAAATTATATTTAATTTAATTCGACTCAAAAATAATAAAATATTATTTTTAATATAAATATAAAATTAAATAAATATATGTATAAATATAAAATTAATTAATTAAAAAATAATTTTTTATATATATCAAGTTAAGTTTACTTAAAACCTTACTCTAATTTTGATTTTTTCTTTTATCATCCAATCTCACCCGATCAATACCTAATTTAAAAACAAATTTAATAAAAAAAATTAAATCAAATTAAAATTCATCAAATACAGATCAAAATACCTTCCTCAATTGAAAGAAAGATTTCGAAAGGGTTAAAAATGTCACAAAAGTTTTTTGCACGCTAAATAATCTTCTGTCTGTCTCATTACAGCCGACATTGAGTGAATTTAGACACAAGTTACAACCTACGTTCTTTCAATCTTTTTTTTTTTTTTTTTTTCAAAAATTAATTTTTAAAAAATAATTTTTAAAAAATATTTACATTTTTAAATTAAAAGAAATTTTTTATTATTTAGATAAGTTAAGAAAAAAATTTTTTATTTGATTATTTTTGAAAAAATTAATAATTTTAAATAACATTAATATAACTATTAAAATATTAAAAATTATTTATTATTAAATTATATTGAAATTATTTATTATTAAAATTATTAATATTTAAAAATAATTATATTTTAATAATAATATTTAATATTAAAATATTATGTTAATATAAAAAATACTTAAAATATAAGTATTTATTATTCTTTATATTATTTATTAATTTATTATAATACTATTTATTAATATAATCTTTATTAATATATTATATTTAATATAATTTTATTTATTTATTAATATAATATTACTTATAAATAAAATTATATTAAAAAATATTGATAAATAATTCTACTCATAAATAATTATTTTCAAAAAATATTTTTTTCATTTTTAAATTTGTAAGATAATTTTAAAAAATAATCTTATTTTTTATTGATTAATTAATTTTTTATTAAATAAATATTTTAAAATATAAAAATTATATTTCGAAAATATTTTCTACCGATTGGAGCCTAAGTAACAAATTTTCAGACTTGTAGATTGTAATAGTGCCTTAAATTATCTTGAAATTTCAAATTCCACGCACTTGTCCTTAATCACGAATCACCCACTAGAATAGGGTGATGACGGGTACCTAACTCCTCCAAACCCTTCAAAAAGTAATTTATTTATTATCTGAGAAAATACTAAACATATGTGAGACATGGTTGTACAAAATATTCTGACCAGCTCATGCTTTGACTTCCCAACTTGCAATAATAGCGTTTGTGGATTGGATTACCCAATTTTTTAAGGCACAGCCAATACGATTAATGGGATTTATGGCATTAACAAATACAACATCATTATTGGTATTGAGAAAGCTACTGAAAATAGAAATCAGGATCCACAGCAGACATTTTGGACTCCTTGACTGTATTAAAATCAAG
This sequence comes from Durio zibethinus, assembly GCF_047325235.1. Classification (NCBI taxonomy): domain Eukaryota; kingdom Viridiplantae; phylum Streptophyta; class Magnoliopsida; order Malvales; family Malvaceae; genus Durio; species Durio zibethinus. The sequence continues at coordinate 7,349,427 of NC_143162.1, read as the reverse complement.
TTGATACAGGTCGAATTCACGTTTCGCAATTGCATGACTTCTTACAAGCAACCCCCTCACCTGCCACGCGGCCATGGATGAGGAAGAGTGTTACTGTTTAGGGTGGGTTGAAAAATCAACACCCAAAAAGATACAAATGTACAAATACTACGTGCAGGAGTATAATAATATAAAGTAAAGAATGAACCTTTGCCTCAAATTTCTAATTTCAATGGCCAAGTGGAAAAAAAGAAGTTCATTGTCTGTTAACATCTATATGAAACAAAGCATTCATATTTGTTAAAAACTTTGAGAAAAGTTTACAATCATCGACCTCCTGAAAGTAGAGACTCAGCCACAGAAGATGAATGGGAGAATCCCTTGTAAATTGGAGATGTATATGACATGGCAAAATCATCAAAGCCTTCTCGATGTGCAAATGTTAGGCCACTGGAAGAGAGACTAAGTGATGATATTTCTGGAAAAGGAATATCTCGTTCTAAAAATTGAACAACGTGGCGCATGGTTGGCCTTGCTTCAGGAGCTGACTGAGAGCAGATCAATCCAAGTTTTAAGACCAACTCAACTTCCTCTGCTACATAATCTATACCCAAATTTGGATCCTTTGCCTCAAGAATATCACCTTTGTACCAACAAGAATACACCCAGTCAACCAAAATTATATCTTCTGTTTGAGATTGTGCTTCTATTGGCCTTCTTCCACAGGCAACTTCAAGCAAAAATGCCCCAAAAGCAAACACATCGGTACATGGTGAGGCTTTCCCAGTTCGAGTATGCTCTGGAGCAAGATAACCAAGAGTTCCCACAACATGAGTTGTTTGTGGATCCGTTCCATGATCATATAATCTAGCAAGGCCAAAATCTCCCAATCTTCCATTTAGTTCACCATCTAGCAAAACATTGCTAGCCTTAACATCTCTGTGAATCACAACCTGCTCCCATTCTTCATGTAAATAAAACAATCCTGATGCTACACCTTTCATGACTTTGAATCTTTGTCTCCAATTTAGGGTGACCTTTGGCTGGTCATACAAGTACTTATCTAGACTTCCATTAGGCATGTAGTCATAGACCAAAAGTAGCTCATTTTTACGCCGGCAATATCCCAAGAGTTGAACTAAATTCCGGTGACGGAGACGACCAATACTCACAATTTCTGCTACAAATTCCTTCATCCCTTGCCTCGATTCATGTGAGACTCTTTTTACTGCAACCTCAAGTTTATTGGTTGGTAGAATTCCCTTATAGACCCTACCAAATCCACCAGCACCTAATAGCTCCTTGTCTTTGAATCCTTTTGTGGCAATGTATAGATCTTTATACTTGAATCTATGAGGCCCATACTCAAGCTCCCAATCCTCAACAACTTCAGAAAACTTTCTCTTCCTTCTTATGAAATAAACTACACCTGAAACCGCTGCCAAAACCAAACTCACTAAAATCAAAGGCAGCCCGATTGTCAAAAGTCTTGTTCTTTTCCTTGGTCCTGACCGAGGAAGCTTGGGAAGTTGAGACAAGGTAAGCTCTTGCGCCTGACCATTAATCTTAAAGCTCCAACCCAAAACATAATGAGATGTGAGAACAGAACCAGTTGACGATGAAAAACCAACATACATCTCCTTGTTAACAATTGAAGAAAGATCACGAGACAAAGATAAAAGTGGAGTCTTGGGTTTAGGAACATTAAATGGAGCTAAAGTAACATCTGTTCTCTTCTCTAAACCATGGTATTCGACCCAAACTTGCATCCGTTGCCCACTGATCAGGGTCAGGTTTGTAAACTGATGGCTCTGATCCTCATAATATCCAGAAGGAAAAGATGTATCAGACTTCATCCCATTAATATCAATCCCGACATGATTGTCATTGATATCAGCAAACTCGTTATTTTGTATCGTATCGAGTTCTATAGCAACAACATGATTCGTAGCATTGCCATTGTTGGACTCATTGAAAAGTCCGAAATACTGGCTTGGAAGAACTCCAAGGAGGCCTCTGGAGGCTGTAATCACGAAAGCGATACCGTGACCGCTGAGAGTTGGGTATTCAGAAACAATAGCGAAGACAAAGGTGGTAGAGAAGGAAAAAACTGAACCGTTGGTTGGGTTCTTGAAGTTTACAAGCTGAGGGTAGAAAGCATGACCTTTTTGTTGCCTGGTTTCATTGGTTAGCTTTAGGATTCCATTGGAAGTGAATTCTGCGATGCCATCAAGGCTTAGATTAGCCGACCGGAATCCATTGTAGATGAAATCAACATCGGCGGCGGCTGTTGCAAAGTTTATCAGAAGAGTTAGCAGAATTGCCAATCTGAAACACATGGCCAAGTCTGCTTGCCTTATCTCGTTCTCTGTCTTTGTTTTTCTTTGCCTTTGTTTTTTATTTCTTGATCTTCTAATAGTGCTAGAGATCAGTACGAACGTTCATAGAATCTCTCACCCATCAGCCGTTCAAGTGCTTGAACTGTTACCATCGTAAAAAGACAGTAGCCGCCAAAAAGGAAGCTTGACCTTTACATTTAGAAAAAAAAACTTGATCCTTGCCTTTGAAGTTGCAGTCATACAATAAGAAGTGGGGAGAGGACCACCGGATTCGAAGCCAGTTCCCCACTAAAATTTCAAAGACCATTGAGACTCACTGACATCGGCCCACGTGCAATCAAGTGAACCATTGAAGTTTCCAAGAAAAAGGGGTTTTTTCAACCCCTGTGATCGACATGGTCGAGGCTTGGTTGCTTTCCTTTTTCGTCTGTCGTTGAGTTTTAAATTGAATTGTTTTTTAACAATTGTTAATAGCAGTATCAGCAGGAAAACTTGAGGCAAAAGCAACGATACTACTAATGTAGAAAATTGAAATATTTTATTTATGCTATTAAGTGGGGTTAATAAAAAAAATTATTTTAAAATTATTTTTGAAAAATTATAATTATAATTAACTATTACATTTATATAATCAACTATTATATATATAAAAAGATCAATTTATACAAAAAAAAATTATTTTTTAATTATTAATTTAATAAATTTATAAAATGAGATTAATTCATTTTTTTATTTAACTCTCTCATATCTTAACTCTGTTAAAATTAATGATTAAAAAGATATAACACTTTTTAATTTTATATTAATATAAGTAAATTTATCTCATTATATTATAGTTAAATTATAATCATTGAATAATAAATTAACAAAATAAAACTTAAATAGATAATAAATTCATACATAATGAAATTTAAACTTAAAATCTTAAAATTTTAAAATCTTCTTTTATCACTAAACCAAAACTCCATTAACTTTTTAATTTTTGAAAAGTTATAAAGAAAAATTTTATTTCAACCTTAATTTTAGCAACCATTAAACAAAGCTTTTCCTTTTTTTCTCATTTGATTTCCTAAATTTTAGGCACAAAAATCTTTTTCCTATCTTGATTAATGATTGTATGTGCATTGAAAATGGTCCTTGACCTTTGCTTTCCAGAGTTGATATCATTTGCTTATTATAAGTTAAAATTTCTGAAGCTTTTGTCACCAAAAAATATTTTGTGAAGCTTTGAATTCGTTGACATGATGTCATTGTTGGGGCTTGAAGATAGTAAGTTGGAATGAAATTATATATATATATATATATATATATTTTTAAAATAATGAATGAATGGATTGTGAAATTAATAATAAATTAAAATTTTTAAAAGATTAAGTTTATAATTGTAATTAAATCATAACAAAAATTCATAATGATTTTCACGAAATTAGATTGGTACGAAGCTTTTCTTCCAATTCAATCTGGTTTGATCTCATTCATCTTCATATGTAAGTCCAATACTTTTGGGCAGTTCTGCAATTTAATTTCATATTAATGTTGGGTCAATAAAACCAATATTCAAACAAGCCTAATCTTGAAAATTTCTGAAGTTGTCCATATTTAGTCCCCCAACTTTTCTCCATCCTTTTTTGTCTATTCGAAATTTGTCTTAATTTGTATTATTAGAAAAATGTTCAAACATTGCCGCAGATTAAAAAGTTTTTTATTTTATTTGTAAAATTTTTATAAAATTTATCTAATTAAAAATAAAAAAACGAAAAGTAAAAAAAATAAGAATGATATGTAGATGCTTTAATTAGCTTTTTTTATACAATTTATCTAATAAGAAAATAAATATCAAAAAAAAAATTGAGAAAAGGGAAAACAAAAAAACTAAAAAAAAGGAAACAAAAAATTAAAAAAGGGAAAAAAAGGCCTATTTTTTTAATAAAATTTATCCAATAAAAATATATACTAAAACCAAAACAAAACAAAAAAAAGTGAAAGAGAAAAAAAATGAAGAAAAATGAAAAAAAACATAAAAATGAGAAAAAAAAATTAAGAGCTCACAAAAAGTGCCACACCAACATCTCATTTTGAGTTTAAAATATTAATTTATTAAATTAAAAAAAAATAACTTTATTAATATAATACATGTATATGTATAAAATTAAATAAATAAGAAAATATATATTGTTTTATATACTTCGAAATGGTTAAGACAAACATCATAAATACGCTTTCGACTCGAGCTCGTTTTTCATTAAAAAACTCAACCCATCTCAAATCAATCTTGATTTTAAAAAATCACCTCTTATCAAAATGGAAATGAATCAAAGCTCGTTGGAAACATATTATTTTTGTATCCTATCAATTGATATATTTCGTTGTAAAATTTATTTAATTAAAAAATACAAAAAAAAAGAAAAAAAAAGGCAAACTGGGCGCTATATCGACACTTTCATTGAGTTTTTTTTTACAAAATTATTTTAATAAAAAAGAAAAAAAAGTGAAAAAAAAAAAAGAAAGCTCATTGAAGTACTATATGGACATCTCAATTGAGATACTACAAATTGTTTTACCCTTTATATCCATTGGCTAATTTTGTTATAAAATTTATTTAATTAAAAAAAGAGCAATGGAGGTACTACGTAGACACCTACAGAGGTATTTTCACAAAATTTTATTTAAATTAAAAATAAAATTGAAAGAAAGAGCAAAAAAAGAAAAATAAAAAAAAATTAAAGTAGCACATCGAAACTTTAAATGAAGGTCAAACAAAAATTAAAATGACTCAAATTTACATAGTGGATGGATGAATTATATCTTAATTATGGATAAATATAGTATCTTTTAATTGAGATATTAAATTATATATTTATTAATATAATATATATAAAAATATAAAATTAAATAATTAATTACAAATATAATTTAAATATAGACAGGGCAAGGTGGAAACTCATAAACCTGTCACTGACTCGATATTGATTTTCAAAAGAAAAAAAAAACCTTAATTCAATCCCAAACACCTATAAGATTTGGATGAATTGAAACCCATCATTTACCAGTCGTTTTGTTATCCATACCTCCATTTTCATTTTTCAAAAATTTTGTTTATCGATTTTTTGTTCTAAATTATCTGATTAAAAAATAAAAAATAAAAAAAATATATAAAAAAGGCAAAAAAAATGAAATAAAGTGACATGCATACACATTTATTGGTTTTTTCAACAATTATCTAATTACAACGAAAATAACAAACTAAGTCTTACATCCTGTAACTATGAGATTGACTAACAAAATTATTTAATTAAAAAAATAAAAGGAAGAAAAAACATAACACAATAAAAAAGAAAAGAAAAAAAAGTAAAAAATGATAAAAATCGAGTTGTCATTTGACATTAGTAATGATGAACTTAGCTTGATATCCTTTACTTAAAAAATTATCAAATTCAAAAAAAAGAAAAATAATTTTTTTAATCAATAATATTAAATGGTCCCACATAAAATGAAGAAAATAACTTGACATGTGGCATACTATTGGTATAAAGTTGGCAAGACAAAAAAAAAATTAAAACCTCAAAAATATTTTTTAAATATATAAAATAAAAAATAATAGAAAAAAATAAACATGTGGCATACCCTTAATATCAAATGGGTTCCACTAAAAAATAAATTAAAAAAAAAAGGTAAAAAGAAAGAAAGCTTGATATATATAAAGTGAGTTCACCTTTAAAAAAAAAATCTTTCAAAAAATATGTATTAAATATAAGAAAATAAATAAAAATAAAAATAAAAATAAAACAAAGTGACACATGGATAGCTTAATTGATCTGTTTTTTTCATAAAATTTATCCAATAACAAATAAATATCAAAATAAAAAAGATAAAAGAAAACAAAAAAATAAAAATGGGGAAAAACAAAAAATGATAAAAATAAAGAAAAAAGCTTATAGAAAGTGCCATATTGAAATCCAATATTGAGTTTAAAATATTAATTTATTAAATTAAGGTAAAAAAAATTATTAATATAATATATATATATGCATAACATTAAATAAATAAATAATATATACATATAGAAATGGGTTAGGACAAAACACTTTAAATACGTTTAGGTGCCATATTGAAATCTAATTTGAGCATAAAATATTAATTTATTAAATTAAGTTAAAAAAACTTTATCAATATAATACGTATATGTATAAAATTAAATAAATAATAAAATGTATACTATATATATATATATATATCTCTCGAAATAGGTAAGGACAAAGCATCCTAAATATGTTTATGATTTGAGCCTGTTTGTCTTCAAAAAACTTGACATGTCTAAAGTGAATCCCAATTTTAAGAATTGTCTTTTATTATATTGAGATTGAAACTCGTCGAATATAGATTGTTTGGGCATTTCTATTAATTAACACCTTTCATTGAAAAATTCATCTAATTAAAAAATACATAAAAAATGAAAAGAGAAAAAAAAAAGCCAAATGGTATGCCACATCAATAACCTTTATTGTTTTTTTATCATAAAATTACTTTAATAAAAGAACACAAAATGAAAAAATGAAAATAAAACAAAAAAAATGAAAAAGGAAAAGAAAGCATATTGGGGCACTATATGAACATCCCAATTAAGTCAAGATTAGTCGAATATGAATTGTTTTGTCATTCCTATTCATCGGTTACTTTCGTTACAAAATTTATTTAATTAAAAAAAAGGATAAAAAGCAAATTGAGGTGTCAAATGGTCATTTACATAGGTTTTTTTCCATAAAATTTAAGCAAATTAAAAACAAAAATAATTAAAACAAGCAAAAAATGAAAAATGAAAAAACATAAGATAGCTTGTTAAGACCTTGAATGAGGATCAAACAAAAGTCAAAATAAGTCAAATTAATAATATAAATACTGCAAATGTATGGATGCTTTTAGTGCCATGTGTCTTTTGCTGCTTTTTCTTTTATTTTTTGAACTTTTTATTAACTATCATTACCTCTTTTTTATTTTTATTTTTTATTGTTTTGTCTCGGGGTTGTATATGATATCTTTTGTAAATTTTTATTTGGATCCATATTAGTTTTTTGTTTTTATATATTTTAATTAATTTTTATGTTATAGGACCACTTTTGATTTTAGTAAGACCCACTTTCATTTTTCTTTTAGGTTTTTTACTTTTTAAAATTTTTAGAGTGTTTTTTTTTTTTTCATTTTTTTGTTTTTATATAGAGGGTCCATAAATTTTTTCTTTTATTTTTATGTATTTTAATAATATTTTTAAATTTTTATGTTATAAGACCCAATTTTTAATGGAACCCATTTTCTATATTTTTTTACATATTTAATCATTCTTATTTTTTCATAAAACTCATATTTAAATAATTTTAATAAAATCTATTTTTTCTTTTTTTTTCCAAAACATTTTGCTTTTATTGCTTGAATCTCATGTATATTTTTTTTATTTTTTTAAATGTTTAATAATCATTTTTAACTTTTTTTACCACACCCACTTGATATTATTGATTAAAAATATTTTTTTATTATTTTTTTCATGTGAATAGATAATTTTGGAAAAAAAATATTAACAGAGGTGTCAATATAGCAATTTGATTTGATTTTTATCTTTTTATAACCTTTTTTTTTTGTTTTAGCGTATAAGAAAAATATATATATATTTCTAATTAACAATATCAAATTGGTCCTAAAAAAATAAAAAACATCTAAAAAATATTAATATAAAAATGATAAAAGATAAAGAAAAAGTAAATTAAAATAAAAACAGAATATATAAATCTATTATATAAATTTTAGAAGAAAAGTTCGTTATTGCAAATGTCACGTGGTAACCTAACTTTCTTCTATTTTTATTTTTTTTTATCTTTTTCTTTTATCCTTTCTTTTTATTTTTCTAAATTTTTTGCTTCTTTTAATTTCTTTGTTTTCTAATTAGATAATTTTTTTTTTGGAAAAAAATAACAAATGTGTAAAAGTAGCACTCTATTTCATTTTTTTGCCTTTTTGGTTTTTTTTTCCCAAATAATTAACAACAAAAAAAAATCGATAAACAATTTTTATTAAATGTCAATTTATGTATGCTTAACAAAATAATATATATATACAATGGCTTACGATTCATTTAGTTCTAGTAGGTGCATTTTTTTATTTAAGATAAAATCAAGGCTTTTTACCAAAAATCAAATATCAAGTTGGAGGCAGGTTTATACTTTTTCGTCTTACCTTCACTATATATATTAAATTATATATTACATTACATTACATTATATTATATTGTATTATGTTATATTATATTAATAAAATTATTATTTAATATTTTAATTTGATAAAAATTTCTTATTTATACATAATTAAGATGCAATCTGTCCATCCATTAATTATATAAATTTTACTCATTTTTACCTTTTGTTTAATCTTCATTGGAGGTAGACCTAGCAATTTGTGTATTTGTATTATATAAAATATTAAAATTCATGAATTCCTATCATGTTTTACACAAAAATTATGTATCACAATTTGTGTTGATACGAAAATATGAAATATATATTTTTTATTTTATTAAACCTATATATAGTTATTGCTACAATTTTAAACTGTGTCACATTTGTGTCATATTTTCGTATCATATTTTTGTTATGTCATTGTGTCGTGTTTTAAATTATTAGATCTAATTTAAGGTCTCAATGTGCCACTTTATGTTTTTTAAGTTTTTTTTTTCAACTTTTTTTGTTTTTATTTTTAATTTAGATAAATTTTATGAAAAAATAATTTATGTATCTACGTGGCACCCAAATTTTTTTTCATTTCAGCTTTTTTGTTTCTAATTAAACAAATTTTGTAAAAAGATAAAAAAAAGATGGATAGGAATGTTAAAACAATTTGTATCTAATGGGTTCCCATTAATTTGGGATATCCATATAGTACCCCAATGAACTTTCTTTTCTTTCTTTTATGTTTTTTATTTTTTGTTTTTTTTCCTTTTCCTTTTTTTTTTTTTTATTAAAATCATTTTATAAAAAACCAAATAAAGGTGTTCACGTGGCACCATTTATCTTTTTTCATTCTATTTTTTTAATTTTTATTAATTAGATAAATTTTGCAACTAAAGGTGTCAATTGATAGTGATGCCAAAACAATCCATATTTGATTGATTTTAATCCAATGATTGACTTTTTTTAAATCAAGGTTGAATTGAGACGGGTTGAGGTTTTTTTTTAAAAAGAAACCATATTAAGTCATAAGCATATTAATGGTGCTTTGTTTTGACCAATTTTGAGGTATGTATTAATGTATATATTTTATAATTTATTTAATTTTATACATATATATTATATTAAAAAATTATTTTTTAACTTTAATTTAAGAAATTAAATTAGTATTTTAAGCTCAATATTGGGTGTCAATGTAACACCCTCTATAAGATTTTTTTTTTTAATTTTCTTACTTTTTAGTTTTTTTTTTTTAGTTTTTCCATTTTATTTTTTTCTATATTTTGATTTTTAAATTTTGATTTTTTGATTAGATAAATTTTATGAGCAAAAACAGCAACTAAGTTAGTCACATGTCATTCCCTTTTTAAAATTTTTTTTTAATTAGATAAATTTTTCTAAAAAATATGATAAATATTGATGATAAAATAAAAAAAAATTTGACTTACAGTAACGCGCGCGCATATTCTAATTTATATAATGGATGGATAAGTAGATGGATTACATATTAATTATAGATAAATATATTATTTTTATTAAATTAAAATATTAAATAATATCTTATTAATATAACACATATATATAATTAAATAAATAATAAAAAATATAATTTAATATATATAGTTAAGGTAAAATAAAATACACTAGAAACATACTTATGACTTAACCTCGATTGTAAAAAAAAATTGATTCGATCCCAAGTAAAAAAACACACTTATTGGATTTGAATGAATCAAAACCTAGATATAGGTTGTTTTGCTATCCATACCTCTATTAATATTTTTCTTAAAAAAATGATTTATCGATTTCTTTTATTGTAAATTGTCCAATTAAAATATAAAAGATAAAAAATTGAAAAGGCAAAAAACAACGAAATAGAGTGCCACGTGTACACTTTTATTACCTTTTTCAATAAAATTATATAATTAGAAAACAAAAAATAAAGAAAGAAAAAAAAATAAATAAAAAAAAGACAAAAAGCAAAATAAATAAAAAAGAGAAATTGATTTGCCACGTGTTATTAGTAATGATGAGCTTTCCTTAATATCATTTTCTTAAATAATTATCAAATATAAAAAACATAAAATAAAAAGAAATAAAAATAATTTTTAGTCAATAATATCAAATGGACGTAACATTAAAAAAGTTAAAACATTGTAAAAATTTATAAATATTTAAAAAGGAGAAAAGAAAGAAAAAGTACATAGAAAAATGATAAAAAAAAAGAAAAAAAAAAGGAAGAAAATAATTTCACGTAGCATACATTTGGCATCAGGTTGAAGAGATAAGAAAATTTAAAATTTTAAAAAATAATTTTAAATATATAAAAATAAAGCATACACATAATGTATTGTCAGTATCCAGTTAAATCCATAAAAAAAAATTTTAAATCTTGAGAATAAAAAATTGTAAAAAAAACTTGATATAAAATGAGATGTATTTTTAAAAAATAAAAATTTTAAAAAAATATTTATTAAATATAAAAAATTGGCAAAAAAGTAAAAATAAATGAAAAATGAGCCAACATCACGTGGCATCTCTTATGACAAGAACTGTGAAAAGTACATTAGCAAAATTTATAGAATGAACTAGAAGAACTATTCGGCTTTGCCTAGTTACAATTTTTTTTATTTTGATAAATTATAAATTGTATAATTTTTTAATTAATAACAAAATTTTTTTTTAGTACTTTGTTGGTTTTTTAATTTTTTTGAAAAATATAATCATTTGAAAACAAATAAAAAAACAAATGTTCGAACTATGTTACTCAATTGCAATTGAATAAGTATCGATTTTTATTTTAAATAAGAGTAACTACTTTAAAAAAATTGTATAAATTAAATCAAAACTCAATAATACATATATGACAATCCAACCTACTAATATAATATTTTCTTATTTCCAACATCGATCAATTATCAAATTCAAACTCACTTACACAAAGAATTAAAGCCTACAATATTGTCACCCGTTCAACTTAATTTTTTAAGGAAAAAAAACTAATAATTTTAATATGGTAGAAGGAATATTATAGTAATTTTGTCCAATAATGGTAGAAAAGCATTTATGTAATTATAGTTGCAGGAGCATTAAAGTAACTTTAGCCAATTATGATAAAAGAGGTATTTTAGTAATTATATTAAGACGAGTATTATAGTAATTTTAGTTAATTATAAAATGAAGGGCTTTATAATTGATATGGATGCGTGTCATTCAATTATTAAGTAATTAGAAGCGTATTATGATAATTTTTAAGGGGATCACTTTCATATAATTACATAGATGTTAAAATTTAATATGTAATTATGAAACAATAAAAAGTTATTTTCGTAATTATGGTAAAATGGTATTATAATAATTTTAATAAATTAAAATATAAAGGCATTTTCGTAATTATAATAGGAGGGACATTATAGTAATTTTGACAAATAATGTTAGGAGTGCATTTTCATAATTATAGTAGTAGGGGCATTATATTTACTTTGACCAATTATGGTAAGAGGGGTATTTTAGTTATATGTTAAGAGAGGCATTATAATCATTTTAGTTAATCATAGAAAGAAGGGCATTGCAATCAATTTGGATGAATGTAATTTAGTTGTTAAGTAATTAAAAAGGCATTATGATTATTTCTAAAGGCATTAATTTCATATTATTATATGAATATTAAAATTTGATGCGTAATTATGAAGCATAAAAAAGGTATTTTCGTAATAACGCTTAGAAGGTATTATAGTAAATTTGATCAATTATAATATGAGATGCATTTTCATAATTATGATAGGAAAGGCATTACATAAAACAATCAAAAGGATAACTTTTGTAATTGCAGTTAGAAATAATAAAAGGGTTATTTTTGTAATTATGATAAGAGAGTATTATAAGAATTTTGACAAATTGTAATATGAGAGGTATTTTCATAATATGGTAGGAAAGCATTTTCATAATTATGGTTATAGGGGCATTATGGTAACTTTAGTCAATTATGGTAAGAGGGGTATTTTAGTAATTAAGAAGGCATCATAGTAATTTTAGTTAATTATTGAAAAAGAGGCATTACAATCAATTTAGGTGCATGTAATTCAATTGTAAAGTAATTAAAAGAGCATTATGATTATTTTGAAAATGATTAGTTTCATATTATTGTATGAATGTTAAAATTCAATGCGTAATTGTCATAACGTATAGATCCAAAAATCTATAGTTAGACTTAACAAATAGAGTCATCACCAATCTTTTTTACTAGGTGTGATTGGTCACCTAATGAATTTATCCTCTTAAAGAGCTCCTAAGCTTGATTAAGGGTCCCTAAAAGAATATGTTTGGGTCTACAAACCATAATAGGATTTGAGAGTTTGACTATATGTAAAGAAGGTTATAACACTCTCACATGTCCATCCAAAGGATAGTACCATTTATTTTAAATTTATCCTAATGTCATGATTCTAATGGTTTTAATTTTTATGTTGAATATTAGAAATAGTTTTTAAGATTCTTTTATCAATTTGACAAAGTTTTTAAAAATATTTTTTCACCTCAAGAGTATTCAAAAATCTCATTTTTTTTCTTAAAGAGGCTTCGTCGTTGGAAAAAATGTTTAATTATTATTATTTTTATTTTTTTTGTTGAAAATATATCTAATTATTCTATAACTTGGGCTAAATTAAAAATATTTTCTTTTTTGAATTTCTAAATTTTTCACCATTTAGGCCTATTTAGAAATTCTTTTTATTTATAAATTTTTCACCATTTGCGTCAATTTAAAAATATTTTCATTTTTGAAATTTTTAAAATTTTCACCATTTGGGCCTATTTAGAATTTTTTTTATTTTTTTTTATTTCTAAATTTTTCACAATTTGGGCCTATTTAGATATTTTTTTTCTCTTTTTTCTTTTTTTTGAAAGAAAAATAATATAACAATTATTTTTTATTAAACTTTCATTTAAATTCTTCTACAATTTGGGATTAATTTAAAGAAATCTCTCACCTAGAGATTTTTTAAAAATTTACCATTTGAAATTTTTAAAAATTTCATCATCGGATAATTATTACATATTTTCAACTAAAATTTTATTTTTTATTTTTTCTTTTTTTTATCGAAAATAAATATTAATTATTGTTATTGAAACTTTATCTAAATTATTTCACAATTTGAGAAGAAAAACTTTCTCACCTAAAAAATTTATAGAAATTTGCCATTTGAAATTTCTAAAAATTTCATTATTGGATAATTAATATTTATTCTAAAAGAATATTTTATATTTTATATTTTTTTCTAAATTTAATCATGCAAAAATACTAAAAACATATAAAGACAATACTAAATAAATCAAAATACGAAAAAAATAGAAACGGCTATGCTCGACGATTGTTGAACAACTCGGCTTAAGGCACAAAATATGGCTTGGGGGGACATGGTTCGGTGGCTCAGTGCGGCTTGGCTCGGTTGCTGCGGAATGGCTAGTAAGTGGGTCAAAATGTGGGTTACGCTTCGAGTTGGGTCACTCAAATGAAAAATACGTGAAACCTGAGTTTTCTTAGAACGAAAATGATGTCGTTTTGGTTCATTATAAAGGCCAAATTTTAGCTTTCTGCTTTTGATCTCCCTTTCCCCCTCTCTCTCTTCTTTTTTTTTTTCTCTCTCTTTCTCTTTAGAATTGGATGAACTCCGATTGAATTTTTGTCAGATTCTAGAAAGTGTCATCAAAATCTAGGTTGGTTTACCGAAAATTCATAAAAAAATTCAAATAGTGTCAGAATCTTTAACCGAATTCTGAGAAGCCTGTCTAAAAATTCAATTGACACCAAAAAAGTCAACGAAAAATTCAACTTGTGCCAAAAACTTTTACCAAAATCTAAGAATTTTCTAGATTTTTTCAAAAAAATCTCCTATTTTTTTTCTAAACACAAAAATCTTAGAAAATTTTTTGACTGCTTTTTATTTGCTATGTTTCTATGATTTGCTTCTGTGTGTTTTTTAGTGTGACTTTTCCTATGTGTTTCTTTGCTATATTTATAGAAAAAAATCAAAAGAATTTTTGATTAAACATAACTCAGCCTCCAATAGATTGAGTCCATATGCAATTCTGCTAGTGCCTATACACGGTAGAATTTGTATTGTTTCCTCTTTTTTTTTTCAGCTATTATCCTATTATTATTTTAATAAAAAGACTAAAGATAAATTAAGAAAAATAAAATAAAATAATAAAAAAATCACAGTTAAACATCAAAAATAAAAATAAAAATAAAAATAAAATAATACCCATAAATAAATAAATAAATAAACAGTTGGGCCTAACTATTTGGACTCCATTGAGCCTGGCCCGATAGGCTTAAGCTCGGACCCTGTTGAACTAGTCCCAATGGGTTTGGACCTGAACTAATTGGGGTATCTATAGTTACCCCTCTTTACGCATTTTCTGTGCAATAAGAATTATGCAAAGATGTAGACACCCTGCATAAGATCATCCCATCACATTCATTTTTTTGGTTTTTTTTTTAAATCGGATACTCAAACTTGTTGAATGACACAAAACTCCTTTAAACAGAGGTTCACAACTTTGAAAAAATAAAGGCTCCTCTAAGTAGAAGCTCAACAACTTAGAAAAATAAAATGGACTTCTAAGCAGAGGCTCAATGACTTTGAAAAATAAAAGGCTCCTCTAAGTTAAGGCACAACGACTTTAAAAAATAAAAAGTTTTTCTAAGCAGAGGCACAACAACTTTGAAAAATAAAGGGCTCATCTAAGCAGAGGTACAATAACTTTGAAAAATAAAAGGCTCCTCTAAGTAGAGGCATAATAATTTTAAAAAATAAAAGGCTCATTTAAGTAGAGGCACAACAATTTTAAAAAATAAAAGCTCATCGACAATCATGTCTAGAGGAGTCATAGATCATGTCTAATGTAATGAAAATTCAAAAATTCATAATTTAAGTTCAAAATTTAAAGGTTCAAATTCGCAAGAACCTTTTAGTTTCGTAAAAATTCACTGAAATTTGATTCTCAAAATTTTAATTTCATAAGAATTCAAATTTACAAGATCTTAAGATTTGCATTTGCAAATTGAAAGACTATCATCCAACATTTAAAGATTCTCATTCGAATTTTGAAGATTCATATCCAAAAGTTCAAAGCTTCTAATTCGAGTTCAAATGTTCATATTTGACAAATTTGGGGTTCACATCCAAAAAGTTTAAGCTTTTTGGTTTGAACTTTGGAGATTCACAACCAAAAGTTCAAAGCTTCTCATTCGAGTTCAAAGGTTCACATTTGACAAATTTGGGGTTCACATTCAAAAAGTTTAAGATTTTTTGTTTGAATTTTGGAGATTCACATCCAAAAGTTTAAAGCTTCTCATTCAAGTTCAAAGGCTCACATGCAATAAATCTTAGAATTTCACATCTAAAATCTCAAAGGTTCTTATTTGAATTTTTTTTAAAAATTCTCATTTAAAAAATTCAAAGATTCTCATTTGAGATCTCAAAGATTCTCATTTAAAGATTCATAATCTTGTCTTAAAAGACGTCATCAAAATATTCAAAATTTTCTTTCTAGAGGACTTTCAAACTTTTACCAAAGTCAAAACTTTGTATGTAATGAATGTCATTATCAATGATGCAAATGTTTTCTTAATGATGCAAATATAATAATCTAGATTCTCACAATGCCATATTCTCAACCATGATTCAAATGTTTACTGCATAATGCAAATGCATAACCAAACTAAAGTTTCAAATATTGTCTAAACAACAATGTAAATGTAATGCATGTAATGAAGATGTCCATGTCATGAAATTCTAATTAATTATGGTAATATGATTTTCAAGACTCCACCATCCCTCATCTTTCTTTTCCAACTTCTCAGCACTAACCATTTAGAATAAGTTTCTTTAATTGATACTTGATTGTAATTCATAAGCCTTTTAGCATTAGCAATTTCAAAACAAATTTCATCCATTGTCTCATATCATTTAATCATAACTTACAAGCTTCTTAGTATTAGCAATCTCAAAATAAATTTTGTTAATTGATTTAGGTTATATTCTTCATCATTCACAGGCTTCTTAGCGTTAAACATTCCAGAATGAATTCTGTTATCTGATCCATATTACGTTCATCACTTGATCACTATGGACAAGCTTCTCAACACTAGCCATTCCAAAATGAATTTCTTCCACTAATCCTCATCATTATGTCGATCAATCCATCATCACATTCATTACTTGGTCACACCATGTGTCTTTTCAAGTCATCTTTTTAACTGTCTACTTTTTTTACCCCCTATCATCCTAGATTTCTTTTTAAAAGAATGCAAGAATCTTTTAAGCAGATATTCATTCATTCATTATCATTTTAATTTTTGTTAACTATAATGCAATCAGACATTTTTTAAATTTATTCTAGGGATATTACAATAAGAAAGCACAAGGTAAATTGGCAGAAGGGTAATTAATGAGAAGTAAGTACAAAAATAAAAGGACAAAGGAACGAATTCAAAACATATCAACAGGGATGCTATTGAATGGTATCTCAATGTCTAAATAATGAATACTTAGATAATTTTTAACATTAATCCAGAATTCTTTCTTAAAAACACATTCCATTGACTTTCGAGATCATTTTAAGCTCACTGAACTTTTTCTCTGCTTCAAGAGATCTTCATATGTCTTTGATCTTTCATCCATGTCAACTGTCTATTGAACTCTTAACTCAGAGATTTTTTACCTAAATTGCCTTTTCGGGTTTTCAATTTGAGTTTTTCTTTTCTTTCATTTTCATTTTTTATTTATTTATTTTTTTTATTTTTTTCATCCATTAGTGATATTTCTAACATGTCAATCTCTAGAACACAAGAACATTGCATAATTTCATTGCTCCATACAAGTGTGCCTTAGCCCAACATATGATCATTCAATTTGAGTGTTCACACTTAATCCAAATGGACTTTTAAAGGTTGTAATGTAGGCCATTGTGAGGGATCATGAAAGAAATAGATAAAATAGGCTAAAAATATGTGTTTAAAGGGTTCAAAACCAAAGAATCATTTCTCATCATTTGATACAACTTGACATTTTACCCCATTCCACTTCATTTCACTATTTTTTTCCTTTTTTCATCTCATTCCTCACAAAAAGACTTTCATTACTTTACCCTAAATTATTTGTGGTATCCATTTTTTTTTTGTTTTGTTTTTCTTTCTATTTGAGACCATTTATGATTTTTTACCTCTTTTTTTTTTTTTTAAATTATTCTCCAGTGTGGAGGGTAATCCTTGGTTAGGGTTCTTTAGAAAAAGAAATCATAATAGGCTCAAAGAGGTAGTAATGAATGATTTTTTGAATGGTAAAAGAAAGATGATCATTTTTCATCTCAAATGTGAATGTTTTCTTTAAAGATCATTTATTGAACAAAAATAAGCTCATGGATCTTTATAAAAGATTGCATATCTTTGAGACATATCTATTCTATATCTACTAGTAGCATATCTTTGAGACATATCTATTCTATATCTACTAGTAGCTAGCTTCTTTTGCTTAAATAGTCTCCTCATATCAATGTGAATGAGTTCTCAATATTAAATCCAAGAATTATTGTTATCATTGTCTAAATATTCACCATCTGAAATTTGAGAATGGGAATGAAAAGTTATGAAATGTAACAAAACATGAAACAATGGTTGAATAAAAGAGAAAAGGTAATGAAATGAATTATCCTTGCCTTTTATTAAAATGATAACAAAAAAAATCCATAGCATAAAAGAAATCCTAACATTACTCTAAAAGAAATCTAAAAATAATAAACAACTTCCAATCAACCTTAACATCATTCTTCAAAATTATGCTCTTGTGTAATCAGGTGAAAGATTTTTATTGACATTTTACCCTCCTGATTCATTGAAGCTAACCAAGCCTTTTTCAGTCACACTCATTCTTGGTATTCTCTTGAAGTATTGACATTGTGATTGGGCAATGGATTACCATTAACATTAGGTGTTGCTGCCCCTCTTTGATCAAAGCTTATCATTCTATCCTTGATTAATCATTGCATCTTATGCTTTAGGAAAGTGTAATTCTCCGTGAAATGATCGGTAATTCCATAGTGGTAGTCACAGTGGACTATAATATCATACCAATTAGGATAGGGTGGCTTAAGCAGCTCCAAATGGTCGAAGGCAATCAAGTGGTTGTTATAGAGCTCTCGATATAACTCCTTATACATCATAAGGATTGGATCAAATATGAGCTTTTCTTGAATAGTTCATTGCTCTTGTAAACCACTTGCTAGGTTAGTAGAACGAATCTGAGGTCTTACGAAATGTTGAATGTTAAAATTGTATGTGAAAGCTTGGAGACTGAAAATGAGCTAGAATGTTGATGGATAAGATGGCAATAGGGCTGGTCGATATAGGTAGGATCAGGTATTATTCACAGTTGGATAGTATAAGGAATAACCTTATGGTAGATAAGATTGATATCCCCTGAATGTCTATCAAAGCTCATGGCTTGAGCTTCAATCTTTTTTTCTCTGATACATTCTTGGTTTTCACTCCTTTAACTTACCATTTTAATGGCTCAATTATTTCACCTGAGATCACTAGGTCGATGAAATTCTTTATCGTATTTCATATCATCTTTTCATAATAAAGAGATTTCAAAATGTTGACAAACAATACTGTAGTTTTTTTTTTCAGTCAAAGGAAGTTATACCTGAGTAGCTATGTCCTTCTACCTTTAGGCATATTCTTTGAATAATTTATTCATTTTTTTTATATTTTACAAAGACAAGCGATCAAGGGTAAAGTTTATGATATATCGGTACTGATTAATGAAATCATGAGCCATATCACTCTAAGAACGAATGCGGATCCTATCCAGCTGGACATATCACCTAGCAGCAAATCCTATAAGGCTATATTAGAAAACGTGCATCAACAACTTCACATTATTGGCATGGGTTACCATCTTCTGACAATATATGATAATATGGGTCTTCGAACATTTTGTACCATCATACTTCTCAAACTTTGGCACCAAAAACTTCAGAAGAATAACCATATTTAGGACTAAACAGAGCCCAGCAACTGAGCCATAAAAATTAATGCCTTCTACGGTCCTAACCTTTCCTCTAATAAGTTCATTTTTTATTTAACTTTTGAGACTTTTAAAGTCTCATTCTCTTTAGGCCTTAGTTTTTTCTTTTCTTATGGATCATCTAAGTTGGGGATTAGTATTAGTTCCACTATCTTTTTAGTAAAGACAAAATTTACATAACTTTGATACTGCTCCAGATTTGAAACTGATGGCATTTCAGGGTATGTGTACCTTATAAGATATGTAAACTGTTATGGTGGTGCATTCTGAGTGGACTGGGCTTGATGCGATCCAAAATCAATAGGGTACAAGGGGCTAATCACCTATTGTGATCAATGATCCTATTGGCTAGTATTTTCTTCTACATTTTCCCCTTGTTTAACTTATTCAGAGCGTCTAGAATCCTGTTCAATTCCCCTTCAAGCTTCTCTTAAACTCTCTCTATCCTCTTGAAATGGTTAAAATTTTCTTGTTTTATCTGTCTAGCTCGAGCCTTTGTATTTTATTGGTAAGTGAGGTTCTTACTTAGTGGAGCTATCCTTGAACCTTGAGCACCATAATTATGTTATTAAAAATGCTATGCTTTATGCATGATATATTGATGTATAAATGGAATGTGCATTTTCATGGATGAAATCTAATATGAAAATGATGCAAAAGCATAATATTACATATGACAATGAAAATGATGCATGACATGCAAATGCATAAAGCCAAATAAACAAAATGGTTAGATAAGCAATTTATCACATGAATTGTTCCTTTTTGTGTTCTAACTTTGGGTTACAACTATCACCGGGTAAAAAGGGCTTTATCTTAAAGCTAGCCTCTTAAGTGTTGATTATATGTAGGGTTAGGTGACTTTGACCACTAAAAGTTTTCAAATTGTTCTTTATATCATTGTCCATCACAGACTAATAAGGTATTTCAATCTTCACCCATCACAAGCTACCAACAAAAATGATTTAACTTAAGTAAGAGTATTTCACTAGCTATTACGAAGATTATCATCTCATGAGAGTGTAGGTACTTTACTCCCTCCTAAAAAGGACGTAGCTCGAGTATAAAGCTCATGTAATGCAAATGCATGTGATAATGTGTGTGAAGGAACATATAGGTTTTATACCCCAAAAAATCAAATAAAAGTCAAAAAAAGAAAAATGTTAGTAAATAGATAATTACAATTTAAAACCATTAGATCAAAGGATAGGATAAATTTGAAATGTTATGGCTTGACTCTTTATAGGGTCCGGAGTGGAGTCGCCAAACTGTCATAACATATAGATCCAAAAATCTATAGCTAGACTTAACAAATGGAGTCACCACCAATCTTTTTTATTAGGTGTGATTGGTCACCTAATGAATATATCGAGCTCCTAAGCTTGACTAAAGGTCCCTAAAAGAATAGGTTTAGGTCTGCAAACTAGAACATGATTTGAGAGTTCGGTTACATGTGAAAAATGTTATAGCACCCCTACATGCCCATTCAAAGGATAGTACCATTTATTTTAAATTTATCCTACTGTCTTGATTCTAATGGTTTTAATTTTTATGTTGAATATTGAAAATAATTTTTAATATTCTTCCATCAATCTGGTAGAGTTCTTAAAAATATTTTTTTACCTCAAGAGTATTCAAGAACCTTATTTATTTTCTTGAAGAGGCTCCATCATTGACAAAAAGGTTTAATTATTATTTTATATTTTTTTGTTGAAAATATATCTAATTATTCCACCATTTGGGTTAAATTGAATATATTTTCTTTTTTAAAATTTTAAAATTTTCACCATTTAGGCCTCTTTAGAAATTCTTTTTATTTCTAAATTTTTCACTATTTGGACCTATTTAAAAATTTTTTTTCTCTTTTTTCTTCTTTTTTTAGAAGAAAAATAATATGACAATTATTTTTTATTGAACTTTCATTTAATTTCATCAAAATCTGAAAAATTTTTAGATTTTTCTAGAAAAATCCCTTCTTTCTTTTTTTTTTAACCCAAAAATCTTTGATTTTTTTTACTGCTTTTTGCTTGCTATGTTTTTGTGATTTGCTTCTATGTTTTTCTGTGTGTCTTTTCCTATGTGTTTTTGTGCTATATTTATAAAACAAAAATTAGAAGAATTTTTTATTAAATATAACTCAGCCTCTAGTAGATTAAGTCCATATACAATTTTGTCAGTGCCTATACATGATAGAATTTGTATTTTTTTCAGTTATTATCCTATTATTATCTTAATAAAAAGACTAAAAATAAATCAAGAAAAATAAAATAAATTAATAAAAAATCAGAAATAAACATCAAAAATAAAAATAAAAATAAAAATAAAAATAAAAACAAAATGAAATAAAATAATACCTATAAATAAATAAATAAACAATTGGGCCTAACTACTTGGACTCTATTGAGCCAGGCTCAATGAGCTTAGACTCAAACCCTGTTGAACCAGGCCTAATGGGCTTGGACCCGGATCAATTAGGGTGTCTACAATAATTACAAAGCAATCAAAAGGGTATTTTCGTAATTGTGTTTAAAGGGTATTATAGTAATTTAAAAAAATTTCTCACCTAGAGATTTCTTAGGAATTTATCATTTGAAATTTCTAAGAATCTCATCATTGGATAATTGTCACATATTTTCAACCAAAATTTTATTTTTTATTTTTTTATTTTTTTTATCAAAAATAGATATTAATTATTGTTATTGAAACTTTATATAAATTATTCCACCATTTGGGACGAATTTAGAAAAAATTTCTCACTTAAAAAATTTATAAAAATTTATCATTTGAAATTTTTAAAAATTTCATCATTGGATAATTAATATATATTCTCAAAAAATATTTTATATTTTTATTTTATATTTTTTTAAATTTAATCATACAAAAATACTAAAAACATATAAATAGAATACTAAATAAATAAAAAAACCAAAAAATAGAAATGGCTCGACTCGATAGTTGTTGAATAACTCGGCTTAAGGCACTGAGTGTAGCTTGAGGGGACATGGCTTGGCGGCTCAGTGTGGCTTGGCTCGGTTGCTGTGGAATGGCTAGTATGTGGGTCAAAAGGCAGGTTGTGCCTCGAGTTAGGTCGTTGAATGAAAAATGCGTGAATCCTGAATCTTTTTAAAGTGAAAATAGTATCGTTTCGGTACACTATAAAGGACGAATTTCAATTTTCTGCTTCAAATCTTCTTTTTCCCCTCTTTCTCTTCCCTTTCTTTTCTCTCCCTCTCTCTTTAGAACTGGATAAACTTTGGTAAATCTTCATCAGATTTTGGAGAGTATCGTCGGAATCTGGGTTGGTTCACCAGAAGTTCACCAAAAAATTCAAATAGTGCAAAAATTTTCAATCGAATCCTAGGAAGCTTGCCAAAAAATTTAACTGACGCCAGAAAAGTCACTAAAAAATTCAACTGAAATCGAAAAATTTCATCAAAATCTGAGAAATTTCTAGATTTTTCTAGAAAAATCCCTTATTTCTTTTTTTTTTTTAACCCATAAATCTTTGATTTTTTTTACTGCTTTTTGCTTGCTATGTTTCTGTGATTTGCTTCTATGTGTTTTTCTGTGTGTCTTTTCCTATGTGTTTTTGTGCTATATTTATAAAACAAAAATTAGAAGAATTTTTTATTAAACATAACTCAGCCTCTAGTTGATTGAGTCCATACGTAATTCTGTTAGTGCTTATACATGATAGAATTTGTAATTTTTTTCTTTTTTTTTCAATTATTATCCTATTATTATCTTAATAAAAAAGACTAAAGATAAATCAAGAAAAATAAAATAAATTAATAAAAAAATCACAAATAAACATCAAAAATAAAAAATAAAAATAAAAACAAAATGAAATAAAATAAAGCCCATAAATAAATAAACAGTTGGGCCTAACTACTTGGACTCTATTGAGCCAAGCTTGATGGGCTTAGACTCGGATGTTGAACCAGGCCTAATGGGCTTGGACCTGGACCAATTAAGGTATCTACAATAATTACAAAGCAATCAAAATGGTATTTTCGTAATTATGTTTAAAAAGTATTATAGTAATTTTGGCTAGTCATAATATAAGAGGTATTTTCATAATTATAGTTGGAGCAACATTATATGAAGCAATAAAAAAGCCTTTTTATAATATAGGTAAGGGTATTATAATAATTTTAATAAATTATAATATAAGGGATATTTTCATAATTATAGTAAAATGAGATTATCGTAATTATGGTTAGAATGTATTATAATAATTTTGATAAATTATAATATGATGGGTTTTTTCGTAATTATGGTAGGAGTGACATTATATTTATTTTGGCAAATGATGGTAAAAGCGCATTTTTGTAATTATGATTATAGGGACATTATAGTAATTTTGATAAATTATGGTAATGGGTATTTTAATAATTTTGTTAAGAGAGGTATTATAATAATTTTAGTTAATTATATAAACAAAGGTATATGGTCAATTTGTTACATGTAATTTCACTTGTCAAGTAATTAAAAGGGTATTATGATTATTTTTAAAAGGATTAATTTTATATTATTGTATGATTGTTAAAATTTAATGCATAATTACGAAGCAAATTTTGTAATTATGCATAAAGGGTACTATCATCATTGTGGCCAATCATAATATGAGATAATTTTTTCGTAATTATAATTGGAGAGATATTATATGAAACGATAAAAAAAGGTATTTTTTCAATTATAATTAGGGGGTATTATAATAATATTATGGCTTAATGCTTTGTTTAGGATCTAACATTTAAACGTTTTCTCAATTAAGGCTATTAACTTTAATTTGATTTAATTAAAGATCAAATGTTTTTTGATGTGTTCAAAAATGGACTTTGTAACGACAGTGATTTACAATCATGATGAAATAGTGTGAAACATTTCATTTTTAAGCTAAAAGAGGTAAAATCATATTTTTTAATCATTGTATCAAAATTAAAAATAATCCAAATTAATATGAAATCAAAGAGGGTTTTAAGGATTTTTTGCCCAAAGCTTTTCAAATTGTTCAATTCTCATTTCTGCATCAAGCTTCTCAATTTTCTTTGGGTTTCTCTCGTTTTTCTATTACGCCACCCCACTATCCAACCAACTCCCCCTCCCATAAGCTATCTTATTCTCACTAAAAACAAAACCAAATTCAAAATGAAATTCAACTAAACAACAAAGTCAGAAAATGCAAGTGAAAAACATTTTGATTCATTAAACCACAACGTTAGAAAATTCAAGAGGAAAAAAAATTCCATTAAACCACAAAGTAAGAGGATTTAAGAGCAAAATATTTTTCATTAAACCACATTGAAGAAATTCAAGAGCAAAAAAAATTCACAAAATTATAAAATTCTAAAGATTCTCAACAAACCAAAGTACATGGCAAAAAAATTCAAGAAAAAAAAAAAAAGAAGAGGGTGAAATGAGAGGATCAGGTAAGGAGTTTTTCCAGTGGTGAAAGGGAGAAAAAAATGATACCATTAGAGATGGTAGTGCCAGTGGTTGCAAGAGCAGTTTGGCCTACTTTGAAACTGTGAAAAAGAAAGAAAGGTGGAGGTTTAAAACGTGGTGAAAAATGAGACTGGAATAATGAAATGTTTGGGGTTGAAATTGCAAGTTTTCTTTGTAGATCTAAGTAATTTCAAGTGTTTTATAGAAAATCCACTTAGATAACATGAAAGACACAGCCAAAATGGATCAGTAGATGAATTTTTGGCTCTTTCCGATGCTGGCGACGGAAAGAGGCGGCTATAGTGGCAGCTAGACACCAGTTTTTGGGTTTGTGAGGAACTATTGCTAGTTTGGGCTAGAGAGAAAGAAGAGTGTTTAGGTTTAGTGAAAGAAAATGAAACGTGAAATATGAGAGATTTGAAAAAATTTAGATTTTATAGTAGTAATTTAATTTAATAAAAAAATAGTAATGAATGTTAGTATGTTCAATGAAATTTTTGACTGATAGAAAATAAAAATTTAACGGTTAAAGGGATTTAACGATGTGTGTAAGTCGGTTTTGTTAAGTAATCCTTTTTTGAACACATTTAAAAATATTTAATTCCTAATTGAGTCAAATTGAAAATTATAGCTTTAATTTAGAAAACACTTAAACATTAAATTTTAAATGGAACATTTAGCTTAATTTTAACCAATTATAATATAATAGATATTTTCATAATTATGATAAGAGAGGATTTTTATAATTACTTAGAAAGTATTATAGTAATTTTGTAAATTAAAATATGAATGATATTTTTATAACTATGGTAAAAAGAGCGTTATAGTTATTTTGGCAAATGATGATAAGAAGGCATTTCATAATTATGGTTGTAGAGGTATTATAGTTATTTTGGTTAATTATGATATGAAGGGTATTTAATAATTTTGTTAAGAAGGGCATTATAATAATTTTAGTTAATTATAGAAAGAGGAGCATTATAGTTAATTTGAATGTATGTAATTCATTTGTTAAGTAATTAAAAAGGGCATTATGATATTTCTAAAAGGATTAATTTCATATTATTGTATGAATGTTAAAATTTAATGTATAGTTATGAAATAACCAAAATGTTATTTTTGTAATTATGCTTAGATGGTACTATAGTAATTTTGACAAATCATAATATGATGGGTACTTTCATGATTATGATTGGAGAAACATTATATAAAGTAATGAAAATGATATATTTTTTTAATGTAGTTAGAGGGTATTATAATAATAATATGAAGGGAATTTTTGTAATTATTATAAGATATATTTTTTTAATTATGATTAGAGGATATTATAATAATTTTGACTAATTATAATATGAGAGATATTTTCATAATTGTGATAAGAAAGGCATTGTAGTAATTTTGGCTAATGATAATAGGATAGCATTTTCATAATTATGGTTGTAGTGACAATATAATAATTTTGATCAATTATAGTAAGAAATATTTTAGTAATTGTGTTAAGAAAGGAATTATAGTAATTTTAATTAATTATAAAAAGTGAAGTATTACCGTCAATTTGGATAGATATAATTCAATTGTCAAGTTATTAAAAGAACATTATGATCATTTCTAAAGGAATTAATTTCACATTATGTTTGGATGTTAAAATTTAATGTTTAGATGGATTTAGTAAAAAAGTTAGAAAAAAGAAAACCAAAAAAAAGTTTTATATAAGTGAGGCTCAAACATGAAAATTTTTTTTAATAATGATATAATTTTATAATTTTTAAAAGTATTTATTAAATAATTTTAAAGAAAAGTAAAGGAAAAAAAGAAAAAATGTAAAATCTAGAAAATGGCATGCAATAACAAAAGAAATATGGCTGTAGACAGCACACCGTTCAAGCGCGTTTCAAAAGACTAAAAAATATCTTAATTATTTTTTATTTTAAAAAGGAAAAATAAAAAAGATAAAAAATAAAAAATAAAAAAAATAGTATAAGTGATCTCACATATAAAAATACAATTTTTACAGATACATTTGTTTGTAATCTTAAAAATTTTTTTTTTAAAAAAGAAAAGCCAATAGTAATTTAAAAAAATATTTCTTATTATTTAAAAAAAAAAGTAAAAAAAAAAGAAAGAAACAACATGAAACTGTCACGTGACAGTCCAAAGAAAAAGTACTGTTCACAATTCATTCGTAAAATTAATATTATGGATTACTTTATTAAAAGATGTATTGCGGAAGCATAGACATTAAAAATTCAAAAAAGAAATGCTCTAAATGTTTGCAGGATTTTTTTTTTTTTTTGTTTGCATCCTTGAGTTCTTTCTTGATTAAGCTGTTGTGGTTATTAATTTGTTGGTGAGAGCGTAAAAGAAGAATCCGTATTCAGAAAATATAGGACTTAATTTAAATAATTTATTTTTTATAAGAAATGGAATTTTACAGTAGTTAGAGTTGGATTCCTCTTACAATTTCTTAATTAGCTTTTTTTAAAAAAAAAAAAAAAAACTTTTTGGTTTCCTAGGATATATTAAAAATTTATGCTTTTATTTTATTTTCTACCAACATGAAGCATCATTTCCATCTCTTTCTTAGTATCAATGAATAGGACAATATCCATGGGATATTTATTTGGCCGTATTTGATTTTGAGAGTTCTTCCATATTATTTTGTCTGCCAATCAACTCCGATTTAGTTGCCGAAAAATAGAATGTTTTTTTTTCTTTTGGATACATACAACATTAAAGAAGATTTCAATAAAGCATAGAAATGTAACATCCATGTCATTCATACATCCTAATTCTAGGGGAATGAAGACTTAAATTAATCTAGTCTGACAAGTTGCAAAAACCTTTCCACATTAGTAAACCAGTCCATGCTTTATGCCTATAAAATTTTCTTGAATTAATCTAAATTGCATCAGATGAAAGATTAGTAACATGAAAAGATCATTTATCAAAGAAGATTAGAGGTTTAGGCCCCAAAGATGGAAATAAGTTTTATAATTCAATAAAACAACAAATGCATTTACTTACATATAATTAACGACCTGCAAATAGGAATGATTCAGTGACTCCCATTGTTCCTACGGACACCTTTGTAGAAGTTAAAGAATAGTCACGGGACTGTTCCAGGGGCTCATTCGTACGAAGAATTGTATCCAAATTTTCAGGGAATGAAGCTTGGCCATTCAGATATGAGATAATTTGCGACATATTTGGCCTAAATGCTGCCACATTATGCGAGCAAAATAATCCAAGCTTTAAAACTAGCTCAATTTCTCCAACTTGAGAGTCCTTGTCAAGTTGGGGGTCCGCTGTTTTCAAGATATCCTCTTCATTCCAACATTTAAACACCCAATCCACAAGATGCACCTTATCAGCTGATGCTCGTGGCATGACTGGCCTTCTACCACAAACAACCTCCAAGCAAAAAGCCCCAAATGCATACACATCAGTGCTTGTAGTTGCCCTACCAGTTTTAGCAAGCTCTGGTGCTATGTAGCCAAAGGTGCCAGCTAAATGAGTTGTTTCTTGTGCATGTTTACTACATCTTGCAAGCCCAAAATCACCTAATTTTCCCTTAAGGTCGTCATCTAATAACACATTGCTGGCCTTTATATCTCTGTGAATGATGACTTCCACCCATTCTTCATGCAGGTAGGCGACTGCAGAAGCGACATCTTTGATTATGCTAAATCTTTGGTTCCAATTGAGAGTTACTTCTGGCTTGTTGTATAGGAATCTGTCAAGACTGCCATTAGGCATATAATCATAGACCAAAAGAAGCTCATCTTTACCTCGACAATAACCAAGGAGTCGTACTAAATTGGGATGTCTCAGCCTTCCAATTGTGCCAATCTCTGCAATAAACTCTTTCATTCTATCTTGAGATTTGTGGAAAATTCTTTTCACTGCAATTTGGACTTTTGGTCCAGGTAATTCTCCTCTATAAACCTGACCAAAACCGCCTTGTCCAAGAAGCTCCTTTTCATTGAAGCCTCCAGTTGCTATAAATAGATCCCCGTAAGGAAACCTATGAGGTCCGAACTGAACCTCCCAATCTTCAAGTGTCTCAGTGAATCTGACTTTCTTTCTTCCCAAGAAAAAAATGGCTGAGAATATAAATGCCAACAAAAATACTCCACTCAATGACAATGAAACTGCTAGTATTACTTGTTTCTTCCTGGATTTTTTCTTTCCCGTGCTCGGTACAGACGGTAATTTGGCGAGATCAAGATCTTCAGCTACTCCATCCATCTGGAAGCTCCAGCCAGAAATATATGTAGATGCTACTTGCAAACCTGTGGCTGAAGAGAAACCGATATACATTTCTTCTAAAATTATTGGTGATAAATCGATATCCATAGACAATAGAGGGAATTTTGGCTTACTCTTGCGGATTATTGGAGACAAAGAGACATTCAATTGATGCTTTGTACCATCATATTCCACCCAAACCTGTATCCGTTCCCCACAGGAAAGATCAGCAGGCATGAATTTACCAGTTTTGTTATAAACATAACCTGCAGAAGCAGATTTGGCTGACGTTAAACTATTAATATCAATACCAACATGGTTGTCGTCAATATCCTCGAATTCCTGGTTTTGGAACGTGTCAAACTCGATAGCAGCTATATGATTGGAGGATTTCCCATCAGTTGTAAAGTTAAGTAGTCCCAGATGTTGGCCTGAAGCAACTTGGGCTAACTCCTTGGAAGGAGCAAGCACAAAGGTGATACCATGGCCTCTAGAGTTCTCAGGAACTATGGCAAACACGAAATTGGTTGAAAAAGAGAGCGCATCAGCATTTGATGAACTCTTGAACTTAAACGGGACAGAGTAGAAAACATGGCCAACCTGAAAAACTGCAGTGTTTGTAAGCCTGAAAAGACCATCAGTTCTCAATTCCGCAATACCACCAAGTTCTAAACTCTGGTTTTGGCTGAATCCATTGAAGATGAAACCTTGATTGCTCGACGTTGCCAATTTGATCCAAAGAAAGAACACCAAAAATTTCTTCAAGAACATGGCTGGAGCCCTTATTGATGTCCTTTTCTTTGAACTGATAAACTGAAACTCATCTTACTTAATAGCTATGCTAAGTGCTAACTAACACCTGCGGCTTGATCCACGTGTCTTAACAGGTATGAGAGTTAAGAACTGAGACATTAGCAGTGTAAACTGGATTCTAGGCCGACAATTTGGACCAGACTTTTCCCGTTGTTGCATTATAGTCATTGAAGTTCTATTCTCCTAGTACAAAGTCATCCTGAGTAGATTTCTTTTTTCTTTCTTGTGATATTCAATCTCGGAAGGCTAATTGATTCAACCTGCAAAGGGATAGCAGTCAATTCAAGCTTCATTCATTTATAAAAAATGTTAAAAATAAAAAAGAAAAATTAAAATTGAGCCTCATTGTGCAATATTTTGAAAATACCTTATGTTAATGTAAGACTTCTACTAGTCTGTAATATAAATTTCCTTGAAGATTCTCAAAATTTGTACTTATCTCCTTTCCCTGTTACAGCAAGTATTTCAAAACCTTAGCTGTCATTAAAGCAACATTTCAATTTATTTATTTTTTTTGGATGATCGCCTTTCTACATTTGAAAAGATACAACTTTGAAAATTAAAAGTTAGTCGAAGAAAGACATCAAAAAAGTAAATTTTGAGAAAGACATCTATCAAAGTAAATTTTGTAATAGACACAATATATGACGTATTATTCACATTAAAGTTTAATGTTTTCCTGTTCAAATACCAAAATTTTTGTTGTAATTAAAAAATAATTTCAGTAATATAATTTAGAAATTATTTTAAAAGAAAGCCTTTTTTTCTGATTATTTTTTGTCAAGACCAAATGCCAGTTTAAGTTTTCTCTTCACAAAATTTCTTCCATTTTTCACTTAAATAAAATCCTAAAAGATTGTAGCCAGCAAGCCAAGTGCTACTCCGATCTCCTGATTTCATATCAATTACTTGATATTTCATTTTTAGCTTTTAGGTTGAAATTGATTATGGTTCTATTTGGATGTGTAATGAAATTGGTTCTAATAAAATTGAATATAGCATTCTAAATGAGAATAATTATTGTAGTAGTGAAATTAAAATAAATGTGAGAATATATATTTGGATGCAAACATAATGATGGTGGTAAGATGAATTCTGATGAAAAAAAATCATTAAAGGCATTAGATTAAAATTTATATGTAATAAAAAAATTTAATTTATATGTAATAAAAAATTTTAATTATGTAACATTTATAAAAATAATTTAAAAATACTAAAATTATATTATGTCAAATAATAATTTTTTTAATAAATAATTAAAAATTAATAAAAATGATAGTAATATATCAAATGATGTTTTAAATATATATATATATATATATTGAATTATCAACTTTTTTTGGTAAAATAGCAATAAAAGGATATTAAAAGGATAAAGAGTCCAAAAAAAAAGATGTGGTGGCTCACCACACCTTTTTCTCACTAGTGGACAATCGAGCTTTCAGCACGTGCTGAATCGTGTGTAGCTTTGTTATCCAAACAAAAATTTGCGATAGTTTATATAAAAAAGATGTTTCATCGCACTGAACAGTAGGCACGATTGACTCCAAATCAAGCCTACATTTGTTTGAATTTTTTTTTCTTCTAATTTTGCTATGTATAGTTGACAAATGCATGCAAAACATTGTGACTTTTATGCGCAATGAAAATTATCAATCTTTTAGTTGAGCTTAGAAATATTATGACATTGATTGGTGTTGATGTGGAGCTCCAAGTTAAGGGATAAAATCCTAAAAATGTAAAAGGTAGAAAGAAAGTGATTAAAGGTAAATGTTAAGAGTTTTTTTAATGTTTGCACTTCGATGCTCAAATCAAAAGTCAGAGGAAGAGAAAAGTAGAAAGGAGAAACTATGAAGGTAGAGGCATGTGAGATGTCTAAGATAGTATCAAGATGGCTCTATTTATAGTTGAAGATAAGGGATTGTGGGGTAGCATAGGCTGTCCACAATCAGTTTTATGGTTAGGATGGCCCGACAGACTGATTTGACTTAGATGCAAATTGTCTACTCAGAGAGTGACAAGTTAGCATAAAAAAGGATTCGTTGGGCAAGTTGATGAGGTGGTTGGGTTAACACGACATCATACATGTCAGATTAGCTTGATGTGTTAGGCTGGCCAAAAAATCATAAATGCTTTTAGTTGTTTGTTGTTAGTCTTTAATGTAAAAAAAAAAAACTATTTTACCCTTTGGATAAAAAAATACCTTTAACATTCTATCGCACCGTTGAGCAGTATGAGTATCAAACTATTAAGTGTAATATTAGCTTTCTTTAGTTTGTACTGACCTGACTTATGCTCGATGGTACAAAGCTTAATGGACGTGGGCTTTGAGATTCACATCTAATTGGCTCGACCTGTAGTCCCTAAGGTGAGTGGTCTTAGATGTTAAGGTGGATAGGGCTTGGACTAGACAAATTTATATGTGCTGGCCAATGTGATTTGCATATCAAGAGGTGTTGTGTTTGACCATGATATGATGGCTTATTGTTGTTTGGGACAACATAGGACTTGTGCTTTTTTTTTTTTGAAATTAATTTTTTGACTTAGTACATGGTTGACCTGGCGTATTTAGCTATTTGACTGATATGGGTAGGTAAAATGATCAATTTATCCTTTTATTGTTTAAAAATAACATTTAATGAAGAGAGGAAAAATTAAACAGCAAAATTAAAAGCTACAAATGCGAAAGATCATCCTCGGTGATCGCTTTAGACATGTGGCATGATTTGAAGCATTTATCTGGTTCTTTAGTTGGCTATATAAAAGGGCCTTATAGAGCTTTCATCTCTCACTTTACAATTTTCTTGCTTTCATATTGATCTATTTTTTTCGACTTTAAACTTCTTAATTTTATTTCAATTGACTTTCCCATCTTCATTTAATTTTGTATGTTTCTTTTTTTTTTAATTATATTTTCTTATTTAAGCTTTAGGAGTTTTAGGGTAGAGCAAATGGGAGGTCAATTCAATCAACAAGGTTCGGATGATGAAGTCTCTTTTGTGATTATGGGAAAGGGTTATATCTAAGCTGCATTTTAGTTAAATCCAATATCTGTTGGTAATTAGCAATGAAAAGACGGTGCTCATGCCAAGGGAAAGTGGGTCTTTTATAAGGTAGACGAGCTTCTTGCTATGATAAAACATGATCTTGAAACTCCACCAGTCCCAATATCAAAGGTCAATCTGACTTCTTTAGCTGACTTTATTTTTTTTGTTCTTTTTACTTGCCCTTATCTTTCTTATTTTGTTTTTTCTACTTAGCCAGAAGCTTTTATTTCCATTTTTTCTCAATGAGCTTCTGTGTCGATTTTGGGTTCTATGTCTAAGGAATATCATTTTTTTCCTTTTTTTTCTAAGGTAAGAAAGAACCTAGTTTTTATTCAGGTGGTGGCTTCTTCTACCTCATTGAGGGATGAGTCATTTAGTGATAAATCTTCAAAGAGTAAGCAAGGTTTAGTGAGAAATAGGTAGATAGGTCTAACCAAGCCAATGGAAAGGTGATGGTGAGGAGAGAGAGGTCTTTTTAGATGATGCGTTAGATCAGGTCTTTTTTTACACTTTTTATAGCATATGTGTAATCCCTAAAAAACTTATATAAAGGTTGAAGAGTAAAACCAACCTCGAGGACTACCATAACATGTGCTTTTTGTGTCACATTCGTTCTTTGAAGGCTAGATTTGACTTTTTCAAGGGTATAATATAGCAGAGCTGACTTTTGACGATCAAGTCACCATTTTCTTATAACATCACCAAATTTGAGTGTATTAAGAATCTATAGTGGTCGGTCTGAGGTTTTTTTAGTTTTTTTTTATCATTGAACTTATTTTTTTTTATAATTTAACTATCACTAAACTCACTTTTAATTTTTTTAGTACATTGTAGCTTTTATCATTCTTTGTAAAAAATTAGGTGTTCTTCCAATCATCTCTCTATAGTTAAAAAAAATCCTTACGATAAGACTTGGTTCCTTATAACAACTCGAATAGCTAAAAACATTTTTGTGCATTGCTCGAGTTCAATAAAAAACTAAAAATTGCTTCTTTTGCATAGAAATGAGGGATGATAAAGGAAGGCTACAGTATAGGAAATAACTAATGTTCCTAATTTTTTTTAAGATACCTAGGTTCACCTTCTAATGTTCTTTGATGTCATTGCTAAGGATAAAATATTGGATTTTTTTGAAGAAAGGGAATTTGGTTATAAATGCATATAAGCTAACCTTCCTTAAAGCTATCAAAAGAACCAAGTATTGAGGTAGGTCTGAGGTAACTCCAAACAATGTTCATTTTCATAAATTTTTTCTAACACTTAGCTTATTTTATAGATACCTCAACCTAGATGGGAGATTTTGATTTTGGTCATTTTGTTCATCCCTTTAAACATAAAAAAATAGAAAAGGCTTTATCTAGCTCAGTGCCTTTTCAAAAGGGCATTAAAATAATCGATTTTCTAGCTTCTTAACCTACATTGATCTTCTTTTTGCCTTA
Organism: Durio zibethinus; assembly: GCF_047325235.1. Taxonomy (NCBI): domain Eukaryota; kingdom Viridiplantae; phylum Streptophyta; class Magnoliopsida; order Malvales; family Malvaceae; genus Durio; species Durio zibethinus. Next base: position 7,314,812 of record NC_143162.1, on the reverse strand, counting down.
AAAGGGTAATAAGTAAATAGTTGGTAGAAGCCAGAAAAAGTTGAGTAGTGAGGCCTTTCCCTATAGGCCTGCAACATTAGGTTTGCAACATATCTTAAAGAGGGTTACAATTAACTTGGAATATGACTCCTTGAAAAAAGCCTTCAAGGACCTTAAGATGGTCAAGAAGATCATGAGGGTGACCTTTTCTAAAAAAAGTCAGTGTGTTTTCCAGTTCAATTTACTTTTTGTTAATGATTTTTCTTATTTTATTTGAGTTTAAGTTTGGTTTTTATTTTGTAGTCAACAAGCAGCTTCCCACTTTGATTTTTCAAATCTCGAGACAGAGACTTTTGAGTGCCTATTGGCCTTTTGAATACTATTACAAAATTGAGCAAGACCTTAAAAAGTGCTCTTGTGACCTCTTCATTCCCATCGATGCCAACAAGATTTTAAAAGCTTTTATTACTCGTGTAAAGAAGGATAATATTGACCTCAGTGAAAAGGTCAAGGACCTCACAACCAATCTTAAGGATATGTTTGTTCAAAAGGTTACATTTGGATATTTTCAGCAGAAAGCTAATTTGAAGCTTAATGAGGCTTTGGTCAAGGTGAAAAGCTAAGGTCAGAGTTAAAGGCTGAAAGAAAAGCTAAAGAGTAAGTAGTGAAAAAGTTCATGGCGTCTAAAAAGTACTATAATTTACAGATTGAGCTTTGCTCGGGGTAATGTCATTGGTGCCTTTGACATGGTATTGGACAAGGTGAAGTTCAAATTTGCTAAGTTAAAACTATAATTGTCTTAAATAAGCTTGAACAACATAAGGTCCAAGCTAACTCCAACATAAGCTGAGGATGTTAAAGAGGATGATGACAAAAATTAGGACGTTAAGATTAAGGTTGCCATGAGGGATGTAATTGTTGAGCTTGAGGCTAAGGTCAGTGGTGGTGGACCTTTAACTCCTATTCTTGAGAAGGGAAGAGTCGAGAAAGGGGAGGCTTGAAAATGGTTTTACTTTTTTGATAGTTTTTTATCTTTTGATGAATTTTTAATGATATTTTATAACTCTGAGGTCGGGTTTTGATGAAGATCTTAGATCAAATTTTGTGAAAACCATTATATTAAACTCTTGTTAATTCAAATTTTGTAAAAATCACTCAACAAAACTTTTGTCAACTTTTAGATCGTTAATAAAATATATTTTTGCCTAAGTTTTAACTTTGCCTTTGTTTTTTATTAAGACGTTAAGATGAGTTGATCAATATAACTTAATAAATTAACTTGAAAATCTATTATACATAATTGTTCAAGTCTTAACTCGATGTAAGATGAGAATTGTGGTTGTTACTTTAATTCTTAAATCTGTCCTTCAAGATTGATTTTGGACCTTGGCATGCCGTTTAATCTTTTACCAATTTTAGGCTAAAGACTTTGGCTTCGTACTTTGTTAATAAGTTAGATGAAATTATGCCTAATTATCTTAGGCTTAGCTTTAGTTTTTGTAAGTGTGAGCTTATTAATATTTGAGCTCTAGGTTTCATTATATATCAAGTATAGTTTACGAGATCATAACTTTTATTCAACTATGAAATTTCATAGTACAAATTTGAGCTTGACTCTACTGAGCTTGACTCTACATTTTTTTCATTGATAGTAGATTTTAAGGTTGTTTACATTTTATGTCTTTGGTATAAGGTTACCATTCGTATCTTGTAATGTATAGGTTGCGTCATAGATGACCTCTTTAACTATGTAAGGGCCTTTCTAGTTTGAGGTTAACTTTCCCTTTTGGTCATTAACTCCTAATACTTTTATTTTTTTTAGTACTAGGTCACATTTTTACATGTTTTTGCATCGGACCATCTTATTGTGGAAATTAGAAACTTTGTTGATAAGCCACTATTTTAGTCAGAGATATGTCTCTTTATTTTTTGACTAAGTTTAGATTGGTCTTGAAAGCCTCATCGTTCCTCTCTCTAAATTTGAGCTTAACTTTGAGGCTCGAAAGACCAATCTTTACAAGCACGATGGCCTTTGTTCCAAAAGCAAGGTTGAAAAAAGTTTCCCTTATAGAAACCTTAGTAGCCATCCTAAGAGCCCATAATACAACCGATAACTTATAGGCCTACTTACCTTTAGTGTCATGTAATATTTTCTTAAGGGCTTCTAGTTTAGCATATTGGCCGCCTAGACTTGGCCATTGGACTAAAGATGTGCAATTGAGGTGAACTTCAGGTTGATGTGGAGGTTAGAGCACCATTCTTTGAATCTTGGATTGTCAAAATGTTTCTCATTATCTTTTATTATAGATCAAGATAGATCAAATCTGTAAATTATGTTCTTTTAGACAATTTTTAACTTGAGATTTAGTTGTGGTAGCTAGGGTCTTAGCTTCAAGGCACTTCGTGAAATAGTCAACTACCACTAAAAATAATCTCTTATGTCCCATGGTCGAAATGAAAGGATCAAGGACATCTATTGTCCATTACATGAAAAGCCAAGGACAAATGATAAGGGTTAGTTCAATTGATGGAATGTGTTGTACATATACAAAATTTTGGCATTTATCACATCTTTTTCCTAGGTCGATTGTATCTTTCCTAATGGTAGGCTAATAGTAACTTTGTCGAGGACCTTATAAGCAAATGGTCGAGGTCTAAGGTGATTGCCATATATCCCTTCATGAATTTCTCTAAACACATAGTTCACCTCTTTTTTATCTATGTATCTAAGGTAAGGTATATTGGAAGATCTTATGTACAATTTTTCATTGATCATGGTGTATCAAGAAACATTCCTTATTAAAGCCTTAGTTCAGATTTTATCCTCGAGTAGTTTTTCATTTGTTAGATAAGCTCGAATTAGTGTTACCTATGACTGTTTTTCTTCGATTTGACTGACTAATTTTTCATCAATGCTTTTTTCTACTAGCTCTTCCACCAGAATGTGGGATAAGCTATCAACTGTTATTCCAGAGGCTAGTTTGGATAGTGAATCAACAAGAAGTTTTTCGACCTTGGTATTTTTTCGACCTTTGTCTTCGAAAATGTAGCCAAGTGAGATAATGCCTTATTTAAATACTTTTTTACTCATTCTTCTCGAGCTTCGAACTCTTCATTTATTTGGCAGACCATAAGTTGGGAGTCATTATACATAATAATATTTTTTACATTCAGCTTAACTACTAATATCAATATGATAATTAGTGCTTCATATTCGGTTTTGTTATTCAAGGCTCTAAATCTAAACTTCAAAGTGTATTGAAATTATAAATCTTCTGTGCTGATCAGGATTAGGTCGACCCTATTTCTTTGATTAGTGGTCGACCTATCAACAAAAGGCTTTCACATTTCTTTTTTTTTACCTCGTTGACCACTTTAGGCTGTTCATTGATTTGAGCTAGGTGCATTCAATGATAAAATCTGTTAGCATCTGTGATTTCAAGGCTGACCTAAAGGGTATGTACATGTCATATTCATTAAGCTCCATTGTCCATTTAATCAATCTTCCTAATAGTTCTGACTTTTGTAAAATTTGCCAAAATGATTGGTATGTCAGAACATTAATTATGTGAGGTTGAAAGTATGGTTTAATTTTTTTGGTGAATGTGACAACTACATAAGTTAGTTTCTCTATTCTGGTATAATTTATTTCAGACCCTATCAAAACCTTACTCACAAAATATACTGGCCATCTTTTATCTTCTTCCCTGACCAGTGTTGAATTGATTGCTAGGTTAGTTATGGTGATGTATAGATATAGTGTCTCATTAGGCCTCGGTTTAAACAAAGGAGAAGAAAAGAACTTTTTGAGTTCTTTGAATGCCTTTTGGTATTGAGATATCCATCTAAATTTTGAGATGTTCTTGAAGATTTTAAAAAAATAGTAGGCACTGATATATCAATTTAGACATAAATCTGCTTAGGACAACTATTTTTCAACTAGCATTTATACCTATTTCATTGAGGTCGGTGCTTTTATATTAAGGATAGCTTAAACCTTTTTGAGGTTTGCCTCTATGCTTCTTCCATTAATCATGTAGTAAAAGAATTTTCTTGACATGACCCTAAAAGCATATTTGCTCAGATTCAATCTTATATTGTACTTTTAGAGGGTGTTAAAGGTTTTCTCTAGGTCATTTAAGTGTTCATCTAAGCTCCCACTTTTAACAATCATATCATCTATGTATACCTCCATATTTTGGTCGATCTAAGTTTTTTAGACTTTGTTGACCAATTTTTGGTAGGTTGTTTCAGTTTTTTTTTAGCCCAAAATGATCTTGTAATAATATAGGCATTTCTCAATTATAAATGTTATTTTTTTCCTTATCTTCTTTTAATATTTTGATTTAATTATAATCAAAATAGGCATTTTTTTGTTGTACTTTTTTTTTACCATACTACATTGGCAATCCAACCAATGTAATAGGTCTCTTTAATAAAGTCTACTTTTAGCAATTTATTGACCTCTTTTTTTATTGCTTTTTGTTTCTTTAAGGTAAAGATTTATTTTTTTTCCGAATTGGCCTCATGTTTAGATGAGTGTGTAGTTGTGAACCATTACCTTGTGATTTATTCCAAACATATCATATGGGGTCCAAGCAAATAAGTTGGCATTATCTCTTAAAAGTTGAATTAGTTTCTCTTCATGGTCGAGTTTAACTCTAATTTGCATACATTTTTTAGAGTTATTTTCTTAGAACAATACATAGATGAGGTCTTTTGCTGTTTTTGGTTAGTTGTCATCGATTTTTGATTTTTGATCTTTGATCAATTATTGTTTTTTGCTCTATTAGGTCGGGATTATTTCCTATGAAAAAAGTGAATCTTGACGTGATAGTTAGTGCATTATTAATAAGGTAGCATGTATACAAGTAGAGTTGAGCAAAATGTAGAATTGTGTTAATATTTTGTTTAACTGGCTTAAAAGTTCAGTTATGTTGACATGTGTATGCCAGCTTAAGAGTTCAATTTTTGTAGAATCATTCAAGAATTGCAAAAATTTTGTAGCAAATACAATTATAAAGCTTAAGAGCTTAAAGTGGCTTAAAAGCATGTTTCTTTGCCCTTTTTGATTTCATGTTGCGTTTTACCTAGATTGTCTTGTTTTACTTCTTTCATTTTTTCAACCTTCACCCTTATCATTGGCTAAATGCTTAAATCAAGATAAAAAATTTAGGTAGTTACTCAATTTAGGACTTAATGTTTTAATTCATACAAATAAGAATCAAACATTATTGACTTGTAATAATGTAGGATTTATTTCAACGGTAAAAAGGATGTGAATGTTATGCGTCGTTAAATTGCCTAAATGTAAAAGGCATCATAGACAAATACAACGTGAAATATGACATGAAATTAACTTATCCACGTGTAACGATAGTCTAGCTAAGATTTTGGCTATTTCTTAAGCTTATTCTATTTTTTGGTGTTTTTTTTTTATCCTTTATGTTTGCAATAACATGAGACAACTTCAGTTTCAGGTTTTCTCTTTGTTTCTTCTTGTTTTCACTATAAAGTAAAATTTTTTTTTATTGAAATAACATCTGAACATAATGTCTTCTTCAAATATCAATTCATCTAGTAATGTAAATTCAAGGTTGGTATAAAATTTGGGTTTTTCTTATGCTTTGATTTTTTCTAAATTTGTTTTTCAAAATATTAAAATTGTAGGGTTTCTAGATGAGTGTTTTATGAAATAAACATGTACAAATTAATTTCAACTAGTTGCACTGTAGAATGAGACTTTGAAGGAGAACTTATTTTTTGTTACTGTAATATAAAGATAGCTAGGTGGACTTTATGGATGAATAGTAATCATGGTAGAAGATTTTATGGATGCCTAGATTATTTGATAAATTTACTAGTATTTCTTTGGTGTTTTTGCTTGTATTTATTTCCTAATAGTTGATAGCTGAAAAATAAATTGGCTTATCTCATTCTTTTTTATACTTGTATTTTGTGTAATCTTTTTCAATGTTAAAAAATTTTGGAAACTTAACTTATATGCTTGATAGTGGGTTAGGATTGTTATAAGGGTCTGTAAATGTTTGTTAAAACTCTAATTATATCAATGACAATTGAATCAATGTTATTAGCTATGAAAATGTGGTTTAGTGCAATACATTCAACTTGTAATATGTAACTAAAAAGTAATCTAAGGCAATCTGATAATAGAGGTAATCTTATAACAAAGCAATCTGATGAATGTCAACAGAAAATGTTCTTAGACAACATTTAGGACAAAAAACATTAAGTCAATAGAAGGCTGATTAGATAGTGTTCTTACAACATTAACAAAAAAAAAATAGTTTACATCAGTAGCTACCAGCAACAGTCAATATAACATAATATCAACTTCTCAAATTTTTTGTTTTCTTTTATTTCTTTTAAAAGCAAGAACTTGATTTTCTTAAGTATTAATTACATCTTCAACAACTTTCTTCTTGCCTTTGCTTGTCCCAATTACTATCACTTTCTCATTTCTCAATCCAAGCTGTTGGATAATATTTATCAAGTTATAATAAGTAATATTTAAGGAAATAAAATAAAAAAATACATTTGTTTGGTAAAAAATCACTCACATTTAAGATTTGTCTCTCTGTTTCTAAGTTTGTATATAATCTATAACCTTGTAAGACTTTTGTCTTGCTTCTAGTGGCAACTCCAATAGTATGCTCATCATTGTGACTTTCAATGAGATTTGCTGAAATTACTTTCTCCCTAGTGGTTGTTGTAGAAAAGTTAGACTTTGATAAGTGACTTATTTTTTCACCAGTCATCCCATAAAATCTCTCATCTTAATCTGTAAAACATCTTTCAGTAGATCTTGTTGGCCTTTTAGACTTCAGTTTTGCATTTTCAATTGCAACAAAAACAACAACGTTGATTGGATTTGAAACATTTGTTGAAAATGGAATGAAAAGTGGATCTGAAGCTAGAGTAGAAATTGAAATGGAAGCTAGATTTGTTGAAGCTAGATTTGAAATTGAATTTAGGGTTTATGTAGATTCAATTGCAATTACAGATGCAAAATAATTGATATTAACTGAAGCAGATGTAAATACGTAACCAAATCTAGATGTAGAAGTAGAAACCAATGTAAAGCACCATAAGCAGTAACTAAAGCAGTAGCATGGTTGCTTGGACCATGTGCAGCTTTCATATGATCTATGGTACTTTATGCACCTTAGTCTATATTTTGGTCTCTAGATCTGAATACATGATGATCTTGCTATCATGGATAAAATAATAAAGTTGAGTTGATAGGTTAGAGCATTTTAACAAGAGAAGATCGATAATAGTACAATGTTTATAATAATAAATAAAAACAAAATAGAATGAAATTACCTTATTGCTTACCACAAGACAACCTTTTTGTTGGGATGTGGTTGATAACATTGTTTACCTGTCATTATCATGCTCTTTTTGGACATATTTTATTGAATTGTTAGGCTTCTTTTTCTTATGCTCATCATGATCCTTTTTTCTATTGGTTTTGGGCTTGCTTGACATTTTTTTGAACTTTAGGGGTAAAACATTATCTTTTATCCTTGGTTTGACCCAATCTTTTTTCCTAGGCATAGGTTGTAAATAATTACTATAAGATTGTAGATACACCTCTTTATGATACTAACTAGACACAAAATCTTCAATATTTTCACCTAAATCTCTAATTGCACATATGACATATGCACATGGGATACCAAAAAGTTGGTATATTCTACAACTACATGTTTTCTCATTAATTTGGACAATGAACCTAACTACACCCACATCTATTTCATATCCACTATCTCCATTAAATGCAACTACACATTGTGATGCTATAGCTACATTTTTTCTATCGCTTTTGTAATGTTAGAACTAACCACATCTCTCTACTTAGAGCATTTTTTCTTTTTTTTTTCTTAATTCTTACCATCAGAGAACTTCTTATGTCTTCAAATAAAGAAATTACTAATTTTTCCTTACATCTAGCAATGTCTTATTGAATGCTTCACATAAGTTGCTGTCAACCAACTCACATTTAGAGTATGTGTTGAAGAAAGTTATCTACTATTGCTGAGGTAGGGCTTTTATTATGTCTACAATTATAGTTTCATTTTTTTCTTGCAATTTCTTCATGTTTTCGTCAAATTATCTGACTGTTGAAGACTTAGCAATTGTCCAAAAGCCCTTTTAATCTCTTCACTCCTGTCCCCTCTTAGTCCAATTAACATATACATGCCTAGCACAGAATCTATGTTTAGCATTTGGAAGCAATTTTGTAATTGCATTATCAAGTCCCTACACCATTTAATTAGTTAAAGTATTCAGTGCATAATTTAATTTGATTTCAATAATTCAATACATCTGAAAATAATTAATAATGAGTTAAAATGTTAGTATATAATTTACTTTAAATTAGTATATAAATATTTACTTTTTATTGATCTATCATGATTGTCTATCCTATACCATTTCCCTAAGACATCAGGTTTGATTTCAACAAATCAAGAAACCATTTTCATAAAGCTGTGTATTCCACTTCCACTAACGTCTAAACCACTGAAAACATTTGATGATTTTCATCTCTACCAACAACACATAGTAACTCATTATTTGTCAAACTTTTAAGCCAACAACCATCTAGTCCCAAAAAAAGCCTACAACCACTCCTTAAATCTTTTTTAAGTGTTTCGAAACATATGTAATACCTTTCAAATATAGGTGGAGAACTTGGTAATGGCCTATGAACTTGCATTTTCATTGTGCCACCTTCATTAATTTCTCTAATCACATCAGCATAATACCATAAAAGTCCAAACTCATCCTTATAATTGGTAATAACTTTATCAGCAACATCTTTTTTAACCCTTATTATCATGCTAATATTCACCTTTATATCAAATTATTTTCTAACTAATTCCTACACTTTTACATTCTTAATAAAAGGATCTTTCATAAATTTATTTGTGTACAACTCAGTCAAAATAGCTTGATTCATCCTTGGGTTTTTAAAAACCTTGTTGCATTCATGATTGTTATTGTAACTCTTCACTTGAAATGATTGTAACTTTTTGTCATATGCTTGCATAAATTACCCAAATACATTGTTTTGTGGCATACTTATCTTTAACAAAATTCTTATGGTTCTTTACCCAAATGATACCTTTATTTGTTCTAATAGACAATAAGGACACAACATGTTTAAATTGTTTTGAATTCTCAAACAATAAACCTAACTTAATGTAAGGAGTTTTTATATTAGGAACTTACTTCTCATCCTAGTAGTATCATCAACCATTTCATTTTCATCACTAACAGGCTCACTATACTCATCAGAGTCATAATACTCACTATAGTATTAATCATCAACATCTTTATTGATTGGTGAGGTTGAATCTGGTTCCATGCGAAGGTTATCTTCTTCACTGCTATTTTTATTAGCTGCATCTTCAACTTTTACCTTAACCACATCTTCATTTTCTATCCTTGCTGCCCTTCCTGCCCTAACCACATCTTCATTTCCTACCTCTGCCTCAACATCATCTTCAATTCTTACTTTTGCTGCCTTAGCTACATCTTTATTCTCTACCCTTGCTTTCTTAACTACCTCTTCAATTCCTATCATTTCATTCTCTACTGCCTCACCTATATATTGATTTTTTACCCTTTTATTCCTTATTGCATCAGCTACATGTTGATTTTACTACCATTTTATTCTATACTACCTCAGCTACATCTTTCACTTTAGTTCTTGTTAACAGCTCATGAGCTAAAATAGCTTCATCTATACCATGAACTATATACACATTAACTATACCTAGATCTACCATATACCTAATCATATCAAGAGTGCTTTTATTATCATTTATTACCACCAGGCCATCAGTTAGTGTTTTTCTAAGTTTTAAATATAATATTTTACTAATATTTATATACCCAACCTCATTACAAATGTCTAACAACTTAAAGTAAGATATCTTATCAGAATTAACTGTCATTTTCTCTGCTATCTCATTTATATATATTAGATTACGATCATTACCAACAAAAGCTCCAACATAGTAAAATCGTGGAGTAAAATAATCAAAACTCATACTATAAAACCAAAAAAATTAAATTATGTCACAATAAATTCTAAATTCCAACATCAACAGTTGATAAGTGCTATAAGAATTATTTTCAGCAAAAAATTGTGTTATAAATGTTATAAGAAACCCTAAATTTCTGACAATGAAAATTGCAATTAGTTTAAGTGTGCATGTCCCTTACATTATTATCTAATTTCTATTATAATCTTTTACTTTGTTATAAAATTTATATTATAAGTTTTTACTTTGTTATAACTAAGGTCTTTCTTTGAAATGCAATTTTTTTTTACAATAGGTCTTTTTTGTGTACATTTTGGCTCAAAAGTTTAGCATGTTTTTCTTGTGTTATTTTGTTCTTAGAATTAAAATTCACATGATTGACTTGATGCTATTATTTGATAATATTTTTGGCAAGATAGTTTATAAAATGGACTTGAGATTGTGATTATGCTTATATTTAAGTTTGGTTATCGTTATGGTGATTTTGTGGTTGGTTCTTGTGAGGTTGTGATTATACTTATACTTAAGCTTGGTTGCCTTTTATACTTAACCTTTATATATAATCCTAGCTGCCATGAATTCTTAGCTTTTTTTTTTCGTATGAAATAACATTTATTTTTTATGCTGATTAATTGGCTTTACTTATGCTATAAATTAAAACAGTTATAGGTGATTATTTATGCTAGCACTAGTAGAGGCCCAAGTGATGGGTAAGAATAAAAAAGCTATATAAACAATTATGTCTAAACAGAATATGCCTAAACAGTAGAAACCTTTAACTATAAATTTAAGTAATTAAGAACAATAGCATAAAACCCTAACTAAAATTTTGAGTAATTAAAAATAATAGCAGAAAACTCTAACTATAATTTTGACCAATTTAAGAATAATAACAGGAAACCCTAACTATTGTTTCGAGCAATTAAGAACAATAGTAGAAAACCCTAATTATTATTTCGAGTAATTAAGAACAATAGCAGAAAACCTTAAATATAAATTTGAGCAATTAAGGACAATAACAAAAAACATTAACTATAAATTTGAGCAATTAAAAACAATAATAGAAAATCATAGATCAGAATATGCCTAAGACTATAGAACTGCATAAAACCCTAAACTAGAATATGCCTAACTTTGAAGAACAACAAAAAGCCCTCAAACATAAAATAGCTAACTATGGAAAATAATAAAACCCAAAATATGCATACATATTATTCACCTTACACAAATTTAATAAAAAAATAACAACTAACCTTCCAAATTTCTGGAGCTCAAATGATTGAACCCTAAAAAGAATCAATTCTTGAAGTGTAATCGATTGAATCGAATATTGGTTTGGCTAAAATAGGGTTTAAAAAATGTTTACATCACAAAAATTAACAAATGAAATTGAATCAGTAATTGAAATAACTTATTTGGATGATTAGGGTTAAGGGTGATTTGTTTTAGGTTTGGGACTTTTTAGTTTATTTTTATTTGGGTTAAACGTAATTTTTTTTTTGCTAAAAAACTTTTCATTTCTTTTTTTTTTTCAAAATTGTAAGAAAAAATCCAAATCAGCATGAATTTATCTAATCAATTGTTTCTTATTCTTTTTATGTATTATAATAGCGCATAACATACACATCCTTTTTATTGTTGAAATAAATCCTACATTGTTACAAGTTGATAATGTTTGATCCTTATTTATACGAATTAAAATGTTTGATCCTGAATTGAGCAACCACCCAAACGTTTGATCCTGATTTAAGCATTTAGCCCTTGTCATATCTTCATTATATGGTTTTTCCACTTTAGTTGGTCTATCGACCTGCTTTTTAGTCCTTTCTTTTATTATTGTCACATAGTATTGTTATGCCATAGATTGGTCTCTTCTAACTTTTTTTACTCCATTTAACATTAGAAACTTGTTTTTGAGATGACAAGTTAAGCCAATCAATCTCATAACGGACTAACTAGGTCGACCTAAAATCATGTTAAAGGTTGAAGGTACATTCACCACTATAAACCCAATGATTGAGGTGATGCTCTTTTGTTCGATACCCAATATTATTGGCAGCTTAATAATTCCTTTTATCAATACCTATTCATTCTTAAAGCCAATTAAAATGGTGGTAAACAACTTTAACATCTTCTCCGTTATGCCTATCTTTAACATCAAGACATAGTACAGCATGTTGATTGAGCTTTATCAAATAGAATCTTTCTCATCACATGGTTGTACATTATAACAGTAACAACAATTGCATCATTATGTGAGAACTAAATCCATTTCAGATCTTTCGAGTTAAAAGAAATCGACTCATCTTTCCATTTTTTTTATCGAGAAATCAATATCTAAAATCATTCTTTGGTCAAACTTTCTTTTAGTCGAGGTTAAGCTTCTACCTGCTATCACATTAATGATGCCCACAATGGGCCTGTTATCTACAGCTCAACCTTTGTCTTTCTCTTATTTATTTCTCTGGTTTTTTTCACCTTGGTTCCCTTTTTATCTATTTTTTCGATCTTTTCCAGACCCTTCTCTTCGATTGTCCCTTTCATAATCTGACTTGCTCTAACCCTGCTTTGCTTGGTCCACAAACCTGCCTTGTCGACTTTTTCTAATTAGGCTCTTTATTTCATTTTTCAATCGACACAATCCTCTATATTATAGTTGATGTCTCGGTGAAAGGTGAACTTTCTTGTTGGATCTTTTTTTATATTTTGCCTTAGCGGCTTTGGCCATTTAAGCTCGAGGTCCCTTTTTATATGCATCAGGATCCTTTATTTAAAGGTGTTCAGTGCTATATAGTTACTTTGCCTGCTCGGGCTGTTGGCCCTAAAATACCCTAATCATGTCCCTCTTAGGGGAAGATCGTAGATTTCTCTTTCTTTTTTTTCAAGGGAAGAAGGGGGATGAGCCTCTTTGACCTAGATTTTTTATTTTAGCTTTAGAGTTTATATAATTTTTTTTACAACAAATAACACATTAGCCAATGTTTTCAGCAATTCTAGGAAAAATGTAAGCTTTAAGTGGTATTTTCTATACTCAGTCTACTAGTCAGGGTGGCAACTATGGTAGTCTGTTCTAAATCTTTCACTTGGAGGACTTCCATGTGAAAATGCATTACGTAGTCTTTTAAAAACTCATTTCTATCTTTGGTAGATCGACATTAAGCTTAGGGTAATTTTTTTTATTCTTTTGCTAATCACAAATCAAGACAAAAAACCATGACTGAGCTTTTCTCGAGATGGACCTCAATTTTAAACTGTAGTACTAGGATTGAGTTGCCCCTTTGAGTATGGTAGCTAGTTTTTTACACATAAGAGCTTCATTTGCCTTTTGCATCATCATGTTAGTTCGATAAAGCTCTAAATGATAAAAAAAGGTCATAAGTATAGTCATAAGTTTCCACAGTCGGCATTTTGAATTCTTTTGGGGGCATTGTTCTGTCAATTTCCTTAGTTAATGGCAAGGTCTCTAAAAACTTGAGCTCATCTTTGAATGCTACAGCCTTTCCTTTTAACTCCTTCTTCATGCCTTGTATCCTAGCTTCTAGATCTTTGTTTGGCTAGGGTTCTAGGTTAATTTGTTTAGATTTTTGGATGGTGGCTTGTGTCGTGGTGTGATTTTGATAATGGCTGGCTATTGGTAGTGGGTTTTCTTCTCATGAAGCCAACAAGGCTTCCATATCTTCAAAGTTTAGTTGCCTTTCAGCCTGTAGTCTTCCAAAGGTGACCAAGTTAGTTGCATTAGAGGTTTGTGGGGTTGTGAGACTTTGAATCATTTCCTTGAAGGACTATGACTGCTGAGTTAAGGCTTGGAATTGCTTTATTGCCTGCTCGCATAGGCACAGGTCGATTGACAGGTCAGTCAGTGGGTTAGTTGGTATGGATTTCGATTCTAGCTTTGGCAATTGGTTCTCTTTCTTCAGGTACTCTTTTTCTAGGTGGCATGATGTTTAGCTTGGCTAAATGGTTAAATGCCCTTACTTGACATGTCAAATGTTGGTGTCGAGCTACGAGTTGTAAGGTAAAACCTTGAAAATGTAAAGGGAAGAAATAACTACTAAAGGCAAAAGCGGAGAGTTTTCCCAATGTTTACACTTTGATGCTAAAGTCAGAGGTTGGACTAAGAGGAAAATAGAAAGGAGAAAGTATTAAGGTAAAGGTATGTGTGATGTCTAGATAATACCTAAATGAATCTATTTATAGCTGTAGGTGAGGGATTGTAGGGCAGCATAGGCTGCGCACGGTCAATTTTGTGGTTAGGATGACCCAGCGAGTCAATCTATCTTAGACGCAGATTGTTTACTCAAGGAGTAACAAGTCAGTATAAAAAGGGATCTGTTCAACAAGTTGATAAGGTGGCCGGGTTGATGTGGCACCATACATGTCAGATCGACCTTACATATTAGGTCAACCCAGAAGTCATAAATATCCCTTGCTATTTGCTGGCAATCTTTAATATGAAAAAAAAATTATTTTACGCTTTGGACAAAAAATACCCCTAACAATTTGGTATACTTTGTAACGGTGTTCTCTACTTTCTAAGCTAATTGAACTTCTGATTGAAGAGTGAATTCACTAAGTTCAACAGAAAAGGTTGAATGTGCATGCCTCTTGATTGTCAATTATCAGGTATTTGTACTTTCTGTCTTTCTTTTCTTATTTATTGCATGGAAAGGCTTGATATCAATAGTCAGATTACAAGATAACAAATTACAAAGTCAGAGCATATATTTTTGCCCCCAAAAGTTGGACCAAGTTCTGTAATGCAGAAAAACAATAGCAGAAGAAAGAAAAAAGCATAGTGTTTGTATAACTTGTAAATAATCTTTAAAAGAAAACATATAAATCAGTCTAATGAAATCAATTCAGTAGTTCTGATATGTAGAGCTTGCAATAATATGTTACTTCTGCATATATCAGTTATAGAAATACAATCAACGACCTTTAGATAGGAACGATTCAGTGATAGTAATTGATGCTGTAGTAGAATCTTTTGTCCATGGTTCAGAGTAGTTACTGGACTCTTCCACAAACTCTAATGTCTGAAGAATTGCATCCGAATTTTCAGGGAGTGAAGCTAGGCCACTCAGGTACAAGATAATTTGTGACATTCTTGGCCTAAGTATAGCCGCTTTGTGTGAGCAAAGTAGTCCAAGTTTCAATACTACGTAGATTTCCCCGACATTGTAATCATTCTCAAGTTTGGGGTCTACTGTCTTCAGGATATTCCCTTCCTTCTAACATTTGAACACCCAATCCACCATATGCACTTCTTCAGCTGATGCTCTTTGCTTAACTGGCCTCCTATCACAAGCAGCCTCGAGGCAGAAAGCCCCAAATGCATAAACGTTGGTGCTTGTACTTGCCTTTCCAGTTTTAGCAAGCTCTGGTGCCATGTAGCCAAAGGTGCCAGCTACATGAGTAGTTTGAGGATCCTGTGCATGATTACTACATCTTGCAAGCCCAAAATCACCTAGTTTTCCATTGAAGTCACCATCTAATAACACGTTGCTGGCCTTTATATATCTGTGAATGATGACTTCTGCCCATCCTTCATGCAGGTAGGCAAGTGCTGAGGCTGCATGTTTGACGATGTTAAATCTTTGATTCCAATTAAGAGTGACCTCTGGATTGTTGTAGAGGAACTTATCAAGGCTGCCACTTGGCATAAAATCATAGACCAAAAGGAGCTCATCTTTACTCCGACGATAGCCAAGGAGTCGTACTAAATTGGGATGTCGCAGCCTTCCAATTGTGCCAATCTCTGCAATAAATTCTTTCATTCCTTGTTGAGATTTGTGGAAGATTCTCTTCACTGCAATTTGGACTTTTGATCCAGGTAATTCCCCTCTAAAAACCTGACCAAAACCGCCTTGTCCAAGAACCTCCTTTTCGTTGAAACCTCTAGTTGCTATGAATAAATCCTTGTAAGCAAACCTATATCCAAATTGAACCTCCCAATCTTCAAGTAATTCAGTAAATGTGGTTTTCTTTCTCGCCAAAATAAAAATGGCAGAGAATAAAACTGACACCAATAATATAACAGCTAATGACAATCCGACGGCAAGTGCTATTTCTTTTCTAGACTTCACGTTTGCGCTTGACATAGATGGAAGTCTGGCGAGATCAAGATCTTCCGCTTTCCCATCTATCTGGAAGCCCCAACCTAAAACATAATTAGATGCTACTTGTATACCATTGGCGGAAGAGAAACCTACATACAGTTGATCCAAAATGATTGGTGATAAATCAATATCCATCGACAACAGCGGTTTAGGCTTACTCGTTTAAACTGAGATATGATAACATTAAGTTGATGCTTTGTACCATCATATTCCACCCGAAGTTGTCTCTCTTTTCCGTTCGCCAGATCAACAGAAACCAATCCACCGCTTGCACTAACAAAATGTGCAGAAGCAGAATTTGCTGACGTTAAGCCATTGATATCAATCCCAACGTGGTTATCATTGGGATCATCAAAATCAAGGTTTTCAAACGTATCAAGCTCGATGGCAACAATATGGTTGGATGGATTTCCATTATTTGTAAGGTTGAATAGACCCAGATGCTGGGCAACTGAAACCCCTTGGCCCGATATGAACTCCTTGGAAGGAGCGAGCACAAAGGCCACACCATGGCCTCGAGAGTTCTCGGCGACCATAGCAAACACCAAAGTGGTAGAGAAACAGGAGGCGTTAGCATTTGATGAATTCTTGAACCTAAACTGGTCAGAATAGAAAGCATGGCCAAACTCAAAAGATGCTCTGTTTGTAAGTCTGCAAAGACCATCAGTATTCACTTCTGCTAAGCCAGCCAATTCTAAGCTCTTATTTGGGCCAGACACCAGTCCTAAATTGAATCCATCGACGATGAAACTTTCACTGCTTGAGGCTGCCACTTTGACTTAAAAAAAAACCAACACAAAAAATCCCTCAGGTACATGATTGGAACTGTCTGATTGCCTTCTTTGTTGAATTGATAAGTTTAACCTCTTCTCAGCATCAGGAACTAACACGTACTCCGGCATGACCAATGTATCTAGCAGGATAAACGAAGTTAGCAGGTACTGATTGGATTCTTCGCTGACTGGCTGATTTGATAAAATTCAACCGAACCTTTCCACCATGCCTGGTGTCTAGTATTAATTGGCACAGCAAGTCCAAACATACCATTCTCCCAGCAGAGGAGGAGTGACTCAAAAAAGTTACTGTTCATTGATGTTAAGTTTGGATAAATATTAGTAAAAAAATTAAAGTAAAGGGAAGAAAATAATATATATGCTATTTGTTTTTGAATAGTTAAAATAAATAAATGAAAAGAAAGTAATTTTAATAATTATTATTTGATTAAATAATATAAAAGAAAAGAAATGATTTATTATATTAATTTTTTAATTTTTGATAATTTTTGTTTTTATTATAATATTTATACGTTTATGTTAACATATTTTATGTTTTTATTTTATTTTTATTTTTATATAAAAATAATTATCAATAAAATTTATAGAATTTATAAAAAAAGAAAAAATTAAAGACAATAAATTTATTAATAAATGAAATTTTATATTATCAATCTAATTTTAAAATTTAAAATCACATACTTTTAATTTAGATAAATTAATAAAGATATAATAATCATTTTATATTTTAAAAATTTTATTCTTTTTCTTTTCTTACCATTTTCTTCATTTTGGGGTAATTAAAAAATAAAAAAAATTAAGAGAAATCAAGAGAAGCTAAGCATATATTTTCTTTTTTTTTTTTTATGTCATATCTAAACAAGAAAAATGATTCTTCATTTCCTCTGGTTTCCTTTTCATTTTTTTTTTCTTTCCTCTTACTTCAATTTAAATATGGTGTTAAGCTATTTGTAAATAATTACATACTTGACTGATCTTTTTTCTTTATACTTTACAACCTTTTTTATTGAAAATTATATTTCTATTAAAATTTGAATTCTTTTATCTAATTTAATTTATATCAAATATATATAAAATAAAAAAATAATAATATTATAATTTATATTCACAGACTAAATATAAAACATATTTTTTAGTTTTTATACTTTTATATATAAATTTTTATTAAAATTTTAATTCACATAATTTTGTATTTTTTTAATTATTTTTTATTACATTATAGTATCAATTTTAAAATTATCGACGTTCATTCCTTTAAAATGGAAAGTTGAAGTTTTATTCAAAGCAAAATCTAAACTAGAACCAAAAAAAAAAAAAAAAATCAAGTTTCAATAAAATTTATGTTGTACGGGTCGGTTTTACTCGAATTATAAACCAAAACCCATTTTCTAGTCGGGTCATTGATAAGCTTGCAAAGTTTCAACTTTCAAGCTGACGATCAATATTTTTTCTGAATATTAAGAAAAAATGCCAGTGAGAGTCGCAGAGATCTCTGCACCTTCTCAGGTTTCAGGTTTTCCGCTTTCTCTTAAAATCCCGTCTTTTCTTTTCCCTCCTTTTCGCTTAATTGCATTAGGGTTTTGGTAAAGTCTGAAAATTTTTAAAATTTTTTCTTTTTATAATTTGATTCTGATTTGGGTCCGTAAAGTTTCTATTTTTTTGCGTTTATTTTTGATATATTTGTTTAACTATGAAGGTACAACTTCCAGACATACCTCACCCCCAGCGTGTACGCTTTTGAGTGTTGGACAGGTCAATGAAAATTTCCTCCTTTCTTGGGATTTTGAAATTTTAGTTGTATTTCTTAATGCTCTTACAAATTAATTTAAAATTCTTTGTTTTAGTGGTGTTTGATTTAGTTTCTTTACTTTTTTTGTTGGTTTGGTGTAGTTGGTTTTAGATTATAGACTATGTTTTAGTGCTCGAGTATATGACAGCATGGTTTGAGTTGCAGGCATTTTCTGGTACTCAAAACGTTTCTAGTATACAAAAGGAGGAAGCTTGGAGAGTTAATGTCCGAATACAGGGATGCGATCTCGAACATGGGTATCTTTGCGGTACTATGGAAGCTCTAAATGTTCCTATGGCCGATACACCAGTAAGTTGAATGCTTTACCATCTGGATAAGTTTTGAAATGTTTGTCTGGGATTTGTCGTCTAATTGGCTGATGATACATTCTTTCATCCATATTCTTTTGTAATTCTTAATTGACGTTACCTGCCAAAACTTGCTTTTTCTTAAACTCATGTATCAGTAGACATTATGATGTAGACAAGGGACATTAGCGCATTTGGTTTTACTTTAAATAAAGCCTACAAGATATGACATGTGGTAATAAAGAGATGTTATACATTTTTCTTTTCAGATTGTAAGCGGTTGTTATCACTTCTGCAATTTTTGACTCCAGACAAATATGGGAAATCCAGACGAAGTGCGTATATTTTAATCTTACTTCTCGTGTTTTACTTTTTGATGTTTCTCAGGTTGTAACCTTTTGGGAAGGGGAGATTGTTGATACAAAGAATTATACTTTCTTCACTGGCAAGTGGGATGCATCGTATGTTTCTTTCTTCCCACTTTTTTTATTTTATTTTTTGAACAATGGAGCCTCTTTGCATAAAATTGATGATAAGAATTTTTTTCCGTGGAAAGTTGGGAACAGTTATTCATTTCCCCTTTTAACGAGTTTTATAAATCTTTTAACAGGCCAGAGGATGATAAAAGGCATTGGACAAAGTTTCCATCTTTTTTACCACTCCTGGTAAAGAGTTAGAACTTGTGCCTCATATGCAGAACTGTGCTTACTTATCTGGCCCTTTTCTTTTCAGAGCCAAGTCGAGATTGATGGTGGGAAATCTTTGGACCTGAGTAATTGTCCATACATATTTATGGTAATTTGATCTTATTTATTTTCATTAATTTCTAAGATTTCCGTGTATGTTAACTAATAATAAGTATTAACTTTCTGTTTCTTTTGTTTATCTGGTTCAGAGATGGAAAGAGCAATACTTTGTAAATGTTGGAACAGACTGTGGGCTAACCATAGCTGGGTTTTACTACGTTTGCTTCTCTTGTAGTGATGGTTCTATCAATGGCTTCTATTATGATCCTAATAGCAGGTATCTTTATTTCTTCATTGTGTTCCATGTTTTTGTTAATTATTTAATTACTCTTAACTCTCTTCCCATTCTCCAAATAACACTGCAACCTTCAACCATGACAAATGCTTCATCTCTTTTGGTTGAAGACTCAAATACTCAATGAACTAGATTTTACTATATGAATTAGCCTTGTGAGCATTAGGTTCAACTCTCTTTTGTTCTTCTCCTTCCTCTTTTTTGTTCAATTCATAGACAGAATTGTCCTCGATAAACTTGCAGTCCTTTTCAGAAGCTTGAGCTGAAATCCACCAATGAAGGAAGATCAGGATTCAGTTTTTCATCATATGAATTGCAGTAAATAAGAACATAGGCTGTTGATTTAATATATATCAGGGTAAACTGAATTTCTCAGATAGGTGTGTGATCTTTGTGATTGACTACATTTTTATTCACTAGTTTGCCATGTTGCAACAGGAATGCCTCTTTTTCTCTTGAAGTTATCCGAATTATTCATAATAAGATATTTGGCTATTTGGCTACTATTGAAAAGGTTTTATCAATAAAATTTTCATTTCTCTGCGATATAGGCATAGGTAGCAATCCATTCTATAATTCTTTTATTACCCATTCATGCGAAAAAAAAGATGATCTCACTAACAAAACAAGTGTACGGTATGAAATAACGTATATAAAAGCTGACTCATTCCATAAAAAAAAAAAAAAAAAAAAGAACAGCCCTCTACTTCATATTTTTTTTTGGCAGGAATCAAGAAAAAAGGTAACTTTAATGTAGTGATTGCTTGGAATGTGAAACAGAGACCTTTTAAAAAAAAAATTTTTCTCTTGGGCTAAATTTAATTCAGCTAACATTATATATGAGATGTTCATTGACTTGTATAAAAGTGATGCTATATGAATATGTTCTTTTACTAGAATTAATGAAGTTCTATGAGTTGATGAATGCTTGCAAGTTGCAGGTGGTTATAGGGTGTATATAAAAACAAAGTTAATACCATCTGACTTTGTTATCAAAATCATAGATTTCTCTTAGGCATCCTGAAATGGTACGAGGCTTGGCCTTGATGGTTAATTGGTTTTGTACGTTCCCAATAACCCCCTTGAAAATTGCCTAGCCCAGGAAGAGAAAAAGAGTAAAGGAGTAAAGGGAAAAGGGAAAAGACAAGCCAGGTTGGATAAGAGAAGGGTGCGCTAATTTTCAGTTCGGCAGATGTTTTTGTTGATTTAAGGAAAAATCAGTCAGCTGCGTGCTCTGATTAGCTGGCTGTGCAGTTACCGCGAATTGAGTTGAATGTTGAAACGTGGCCCCACGACCAACTGGCAAACCAAACGTGAAGTGATTCCTGGAGCTCTCTCTAGCAGTTTCTCTCACTCAGTGCCAAAACTAAACTACTTGATTAAAAAGAACTAGTGTTTCTTTCCCAATGTCTAAGTTGCACGATTATGAAACGAGCTCAACCATCCTCGTGCGCTCACGCAATTGGTTACTGCAGAGTCAAAAAAAAATCCCACAAGCATGTACCCCTCTTCATGAGGGACGTCTCCCTTTTATGTCTTCCCCTCTCTCCCCATTTCTCTATCCAACCATCTCCCTGGCGGCCTTATCATTGAAGAATCATAAACTTACGTACCAAAATGGAGAATTTGCTTTGTGATGAGGTATGGCTATCGAGTCCTAGAACTCCTGACCTTAGCCATGAACGTGAACATTGCATTTTGAAGGGCTGTGATGATTCATTTTACACGACAAGGAAAGACTCTGAGCGGGCTCTTGTAATATGCCTGGAGAAAGAGTTCAGTTACATGCCAGAACCTGGATATCTAGATTATCTCCAAGCTAATAATTTGGTGTTTGCTAGGTGTAGAGCGGCTCAGTGGCTTATCAAGGTTATTTTTCTTAATTTCCCTAAGAAAATTCTCACGTTTTCTTCAAGCTGGCTAGCTGTTGATTTGAAATGGTTTTATGATAATCCCTATCTGTTTTCTCTCATTTTCTGTTTTTTCAGACTTGTACTTGGTTAAATCTATCTACTGGAACCGTTTTCAATGCTGCAAATTACCTAGATCGTTTCCTATCCATGAGTCAGTGCCATGTAAGGAACATATAAATTATTGGTTTTTTTTTTTTTTGTGGCCTTCTGTTAACTCGTCTTTTTATCTCCCAACTTTGCAGCAACATTTTGTAGTTTAAACATTAAATTATCTACTTTTTACATGTAACGTTCTAGGGATGGAAACATTGGATGGTTGAGTTACTATCCATAGCATGTCTATCCATTGCCACCAAATTCAATGAGACCTCCCTTCTTTCCTTGGATGAACTACAGGTGAACAGTTAATATTATTTGACAACGATTCAGCCATTCAGGATAAGGATGACGGTAATTATTGTGTATCAGTGTGTTTATATATGAAAATTGTTGATATTAACAAGTTGACAGCGTTATTGTTTTGGTCAAATATGGACGACTTGGAGCACTCTTTTCAATCAAGCACAATCCAGCAGATGGAACTAATGCTGTTACAAGCTTTAAAATGGCGCCTCGGTTCTACAACAACCTATTCCTATATAGAGCTGATTACATCAAATATTGTCTTTCTCAAATGTAACCTTCAGGAGTTAATCAACCAAGTTAATAGACCCTTCTCAGAGTTATATTGGGTAAAGGCATTCCTTCTTTTCTTTGTTTTTTACAACAGTAGATTGAAGTATTGAAAATTAAAGTAAACATGGTGCAGATTTGAAGTTGCTGCATTATCCACCCAGCGTTGTTGCAATATCTGCTCTTTGGTGTAGTCTAGAAGACTTAATTCCGTCATCATATGATGTCTATCTCACCAATATTATGAAGCACATCAACCAAGATCAGCAGGCATAAAAACATTAAAATACCAGTTTTTATTAATATATATATATATTTATATATTCTAGTTTACTGTTCCATTGATATAACAAAAATATTCCAAGTCAGCAGGAGGAAATTATGGAGTGTCGTAGGATAATGAAAGCATGGTTGGTTGATCCATTCTACTGCTTCAAAGTTTCTGAGCAGTCCCACTACTACCCTTTAAGTCCTTTGACGGTCTTATTGATGGAGCGGATAGAAATCAATGATTGCCAAGTCGATCTCTCACTCTTCAGGAAGCCAGTTTCAAATGTCAATATTCCTGAATCAAGTGGACTAAATGAAAGAGAGAACAAGAGTAGATCCTAGACATGGTTTTTACCATAGAGGAGCCATGATTTGGTCATAGAATAATGTTATACTTAGTTCATCTATTAAATCGCGTTCCAACTCTCAATATCACGTAAATTTTATGTGATGGCTAATTATATATGATTGAATAAATGAAAATAATAAGTTTATTTATATTTATTGATATCATTAATTTATAATTAATATAGCTATTAAATCATGCAAAAGCAACATGATGTTGAAAATTTCTCTCACCATTAAAGTGGTGATATCACGTATAAAGTATTATGTTTCTAGTTATTTTATATTTAAGGTGAATTTTTTCATATATCATTAATTACTTTTAAGTTGAATGTTTAATATAATATTAAAATTTAGGTTTTGCTTCATTGTTTTTATCCCCTTTTTATGTTTGTCATGTCATGTGATAGGCTTCTTTTTATTTCTATCTACATGTAATGAGGACTTATTAAAGTTGTTGTTGAGGATATTTAATGGTCAAAAAAGTATACTGATCTTTTTTTTTATTAAGAGTTTTAACAAATAGTTAAGGATAATTTAAACATTTGTGTCGACTTAATATATCAGGTCGACTTGACATATAATGTCACATCAACTCGGTCATATCATTATCGTTTCTCTTTGAAAACGAAACCGATGACAGTCACCTCGGTAATAAAGTTCATGGTTATGAACATTTCATCTGCTTACAATATGATATTAGGTTGACCTAACTAATCTGTTATATAACTCATAAGCTTAAGTTTCCCTCTAAAAGTATTATATATTGCATCTAATTTTTTTTTATTATTAATAGATATGATATATTTTGAGAAAAATAAATATAATTATTATTATTATACAATATTATTTCATGTGTTTGAAATATTATTCGAAGATATTAATTTTTTAAAAATAAAATAATATTTACAAGAGATTTTTAATGGAATAACTATAAAAATGATCAGAAGGACTTACCTGTCTTGTAAAATTAAAAGGATTGTGACGCAAGAGTTGTTCATTTTTTAAATTAATGAATTTATTTTAAATTATACTCAAAATTAAAAGAATTAAGGCGAATTTACCCCAAAAAAAAGTCGGAAATTATATTTTTGGGGTAGCATTTGATGTTGTACAGCATCGACGAATAAGTTATCTGAACCGCAATGAACTGTCTGCTTGGAAACCGTATGTAAACGAGGCCCGAGCCCGACAACCACGACCACAAGCTCTTCTTTGTGGGGGACCCACCTGCTTTTTAGGTGGAGGTAGATAAAGTACAGCTACCACGCGAAAACTTTGGCTTTGGTTGCAGACTCAAAACAATGGCTGCTTCTTCACTCATTTCCTCATCATTTCTTCCTCCCACCAAGCCTTTAACAATTCAACGCCAAAACGATCATCATAACTCGACAAGCTTCAGGAACCGAGCTTCCTTGAAGGTCGTAGCAGCCAAGCTTCCTGCTGGTGTACGTTTTTTCTTTTCCTTTCACGGCTATTTCATCTTTATCTTTTATCGCCAAATAATGCTGGGTTTTTGTTCATAAGAAAATTTGTTTCTGGGAAAAATCAATGTTTCAGGTTGAAGTGCCAAAAGTAGAGCCGAAATTCAATGCACCTTTTCTTGGATTTACGAGGACAGCTGAGATATGGAATTCCAGGGCCTGCATGATTGGCATAATTGGGGTTTTCATTGTAGAACTGGTAAGGTTTCTACAATTTTCAGATACTTATTGGCAATAGAGTAGAGGGCTACACGTATAAGTTATAACTCTTCTCTTCCTTTGACCAACTTCCCATGGTACAATTTTACAGTCACTGACGATTTTACGGCTAAGTTAAGGGTAGTTTGAGGTTTTTGAATTACGGTGTTGTTGCTTAATTCTGTGGGCTTTTGGGTTTTGCAGATACTAAACAAGGGAATACTTCAGACTATTGGGGTAGATGTTGGGAAAGGTCTTGATATTCCTCTGTAAAGATTCAGTCCAGGAAGACAAGAACGTTAGATCAATCTAAAATGGCGCTTTGTTTTGGAACAGGAAAAGCGCCCTTCTCTTTGTTTTAAAACATGAAACTAGACTTCTTTATACTCTATATAACAACATTGCAACACTTTGACCATCATATGTAGGGTATGTCATTTTTCTCCTGTTCAAGCTTCAAAATGTTCTCAGTTATGGATTGGCTTGCAATATGAATTACTCTGCCAATCTCAAACAACATGGAATTTGCAGAATGACCCCAAATAACATTAAACTATAAACTGATTTCATTTCAGTTCAGGCATGATCAATGAGGCTAAACTGCTCGGTGAGACGAACGAAGATCATTTTTTACTGCAATTTATTTTTTAAAATTATAAAACTATCAACGAGGTTTAATATCCTACAACACATGGTCTGTCTCGCATTAGGTACGGCCGTTTATATCTTGCATACTGCATCATCTACGATCTGCTGAATGGTACTTATTGCCAAGGAAAGATTTCCTGACAAACCCAACCAGACGAAGAAACTACAGAATAATCCAACTTTCCTCTCACAGCATGTAAAGGAGGTGAATTGTTGTTTCGAGGCTCAGATAAAATCCTCATATTTCATTTTGGATCCATAAACAAAGCATATTCAACTGCCATATTAGAACAAGCAAAGGATGGTTTACAGCACTTGGCTAATTCTAGCATCTATAACCGGCACTTTACTAGAACGCTCTGAGATGTCCAACACATCAGCTAGTACTATACGACGGTTACTACATGCAGCTTCTGCCCATGTTTTCTTTTTCTCTCCTTCAGTCTTCCTGTTCTGCTGAACACAAAGTACATCTGCATACCCACCTGCATAAACAACCAATCAGATTACTGCAGTGCACTATGGAAAGATACATGCTCAAACCCCCTTGAAATCGAATACACACGTCTTGTTGCCATCGCAGAATGCCCAACTTATATCATATGCTGCTGCTGTATTTGTGTTGGATGCTAGCCACATCATGCCAAAGTTAAGCAGGGCATATCATGCTCATATTATTGGGTGAAATACAAAACCCCCCTATGATTATCTGAAAAAGATACTAAACCCCTTGTAGTTTCAAAATACCAACTTTCCACCTTTGGCTATCCACCCTGTTAGTCATACTGTTACCTACTTAAACCCCACTTTCATAGTCAAACCGTTAGCCATTATGTTTTTTTCTTTCATTTCTTTTTCCCCTTTCTTTGTCATTTTCATCCGTGTATGCTCAAAACCAACGTCAATTATCAATATAACAGTGTATACAAATCCAGAAAAAATAATTATAACCCATAAATTATTAGAAAGAAAAGAACTATTAATTTGTTTTAGAACTAACGAAGAAAAAATATATTTATTTGCAAAATCTGCAATCACATGATCCAAATTATCAAAACGAATATAAAAAGCCAAAAAATCCCAATCACCAACTCCATTCTCAAGCATTTTCAAGCAACAAAACAAGAATTCCCATCCCCAGCACCATAGGGCAACCTGTCCAGTTTCTAAATGGCATTAATTTAAAGAAGAAAAACTTAAATCAATTTAATAATGAAATGATCGCAAGATCTAATTAAAAAACAAGAGTTCCTTGAACTATTTTCTTCAAATTTGGAAGAACTTGGCATCAATGGAAGTTTATATGAAAAAAGAAAGGCATCTAGTTTACTAGCCTTAAAATTTTCCATTAAAAGAACTAGGAAGAAAAAGCTTAGAGTGAGAGTGTGGACAGAAGAGAGAGAAACATGAGGGTGGAGAAGAAAGCCATAGATTAAAAAAAGAAGAGGAAAGAAAAATGAAGGGAAAAGAAGCAAGAGACTCCAAAGATTTGAAGAAACAAAAATGAAATACAGAGAATGAAGAAAATGGGAAAAAGAAGAGCATGGCAATTTTATCTGAAAAAAAATCAACTGATGTGGTGGGTTCAAATTGGGTAACGGTTTGACTAACAAGGTGAATGGTCCAAGGGGGAATGTTGGTATTTTAAAACTACAAGGCGGTTAGTGTCCTTCTAAGATAACGATAGGGGGTTTTTTGTAATTTCACCCTCATATTATTATCTCCACATGGAATACGAGGCTAAATATTAAGAATGCACGAAAAGATGTGAAACAGTTGACCATACCTCTTGCAAGGGCTGGAATATCCCTTATATCAAGTTTTTGTCTCTGCACCTAAGCAATTAAAAGGTTAAATAGTTATTCAATTGCTTAAACATCTGGCAAGAAAAATGTTTTAATATTCCAAACCTTTAGAGTCCAATGGTGGAGCTTTCAGAAACTCTATTACCCTTCTATAAAACCCCTGCTAGTCATAAATTATTAAAAACATAACACCACTTAAGCCCTTAAATAGATTAAAAGAATGGGCTACTATAACTCCTGCAAAAGTGCATCACTATCTCATTTCAACCCAAATTTTAATCCTAAACAACCTAGGATTAGCTATGTGACCTTCCTCTATGTCACTTGGTCTATGGCCACCTTCTAGCTAAGATGCAAACATAATATACATGCAAACTCACAACATGCATACATCAGAGGGCAGGTGACAAAAAAGAGATAATCTTTCAGTAAATAGGGTGCATTAGATTTACATATTATCCTCTTTTACCATTCAGACCTATCTAATCAGAATCCATTTAAAATTTTTCTTCTTTTCTCACTGGATTACGCAGAATCCACAGATTCAGTCCCTCATGCTACCTCTTTCCTAAAAGTTAAAATAAAAAGGAAGGTAAGGAGATGTGTGTCTTACAATTGACCAAATCATGCAAGACTTCAAAAACCAGATAAATAAATGCTGATGCAGCAGATCCAGAATTAAATATACAAGGTGGAAGTTCTGACCCCTTGAATTAGAAGAGAACTTGAGCGCTATGCAGGTTAAGACAAACACCAACCTTGGGGTGATTAGAGCCTGCATGACGTCAATAAATCACAGGGTAAATAATAAAGTCGTTAGAAAGTGGAACCAGAAGAACACTAGATTTGTGTACATTAAAATAAATAAAAAGTTACGCACCAACAAAAACTTCCTCTAAAATCATAATCATTATCAGTTCCCAATCAAAACAAAATTAAAAAAAAAAAAAAAGAAAAGGAAAGAAAATTAAAGAAATAAAAAAAGAAAGAAAGAAATACCTTTCATATAATAAAGTAGACATTGAAAGAAGCATTTTAAGCAAATTGATCCTCACTTTCAGTTGACTGAGTAGAAAGACACTTCTCCAATATCTGCATGCCTTGAGCATATGATTCATCTACAAAAACCCAATCACTCAAATTTAAAAATAAAGTTCAAAATTTGACCAAAGAACAATTAAAAAAGTAGAAGGTTTAGTTGATTCAAAAAAAAATGGCACTTTAGCTTAATGGGGTGATTGTAAAACCTGATTTCTAGGACCTGGCATGTGAAAGAGCGTAATTGATCATCTGAACAGAAACTGGGTTGGCGCTGGGACCGTTGATTCCATCGTGGAGGAATCTCAACGGCTGTGATGAAGTACTGGGGATGGGTACCACTCGCGAGGTTCGATAGAAGACAATGTCCGATCTTGATAGCTTAAATGCGGCTTGAATCATCGCTGCTGATTATTATTCTTTGTTGCTAAAACCCAAATTAAGAGAAAAAATCCGCAGGGTTTTAAGAGTTGCTTGAAATCTAACGAACTGGAAATGCCAGCAAAATTATAAATATTATTTTTTTAAGTATCAAATTGAGAGAAAGTGTATTTTTTGTAGTTATCCCTTTTTATGATATGTTTTTTCATGTTATTGGAAATGAAAAAAAAAAAATTTGTGGGTTGGAGGCTTAGAACTGAAGCTTAGCAGATACGAAAATTCATATTGGTCCTATGTTTAAAATCCCTTCTTAGTTGTTGCCTTAATATCCTTGTAAAATCTTAATGGTGTTTGTCAGATAAGATACCTTGGCTTAATTCAAAGGAAAACCTTCACTCTCAAGCTACAACTGAGATTCAGTCATTCACAAAGATCAGCAATAATTAATCTTTCATCAGCTGATTAATCATTATTAATGAGCAAAAGGATGATGGGTTTAGACTTTAGCATTGATTGTGCATCCCAGCATATCTGATTCTTCCCAATTTCCATCAAGGAGAATCAAAATCCCAAGAATGGCTGCTCTAGCTATGGAAACTATTCCTATAGAAAGTAATAAAAGTTCCTCTCTCTGTCCATACAACACAACCTGTTATCTTTTCTGTTTATCTGAAGCAGAAACACTGAAACAAGCTTTATCAATCACAAACACTGTAGCAAGCTTGTCTATTTTGGTTTAATATGCCATCTTTTGACACAAAAGTGAAAAAAAGATCTTATAATACACGATTAAGAAAGTGCCAGGCATAATCATATCTCCTGAATAATTCCCTTGCACGTTTCTCTTTTATTTTAGCTATCATATTGTTTTTTCTGGGTATATTATTGCAATTTGCAAGTATTTTTTTAGCAATATTTGGATATTGGAATAGTCTCAAGTCTCAGTTGTTTTAGTTTCAAATCACATGGCATTAGATTCTTAACAGACAACTTTATGAATGTTAAGTGTTCAGTCTACCGGTGGTCTAATCTTGAAGTAATATATGTTTTAGGAAGAGAAAAAGAAAACCCTAATTTGAAGCAACGGATATATGCCATGTATCATCAAAGTAAAAAGTGAAAAGAGAGTTGAAAAAGAAAGCAAAAGAGGCCTAGTGATGCAACTGTTGAGATTTTCTTTTCTTGCTAATCGTTCAAGTTAAAAGCTGGTGGTTGTCCAATTCGATCCTTGTGGCACAAAGCTCACTCTCTGGCAGCTCATTACAAAGAGCAAATTCTCCTTAATCCAATTCAAAAACTTGTGACAATGCCAACTTCTTCGGTCTTCTTTTCTCTCTTCGTTTATCTGTTATCATTTTCCTCCATTGCAGGTACATGGTACAATATTATTTACTTGCTCTTGTACGTAAATTTAATTCTTTATGTTAAGGATTTGTTTTTTTTCTTTCCTTCTTGCAGATGGGGAACAAGTCATACTTGTGAACAACTGCAAGGAAAGCATTTGGCCTGGGATACTTGGCAGTGCAGGTCAGTCCACTCCTAAAAATGGTGGCTTCCATCTTGGTAGTGGCGAAGAAGTAGTTCTTGACGTGCCACAGAAGTGGTCAGGGAGGATATGGGGCAGGCAAGGTTGTAATTTTGACAGTGATGGGAATGGTTCTTGTGATACTGGTGACTGCTCTGGAAAGCTTCAGTGCGAAGGAACAGGAGGTGCACCCCCTGCAACCGTGATAGAAATGACTCTTGGCACATCTTCTTCACCATTGCATTTCTATGATGTTAGTTTGGTTGATGGCTTTAATTTGCCAGTTTCAATGAAACCCGTTGGGGGTGGAATTGGCTGTGGAGTTGCATCATGTGAAGTTGATTTGAATGTTTGCTGTCCATCAGCATTGGAAGTGAAGAAAGGAGCCAAGGTAGTGGGATGTAAGAGTGCCTGCTTGGCCATGCAATCAGCTAAATATTGTTGCACAGGGCAGTATTCAAATCCAACGACTTGCAAGCCAACGCTTTTTGCACATCTCTTCAAGGCTATCTGCCCAAAGGCCTACAGCTATGCTTTTGATGACTCTAGCAGCCTTAACAAATGCAGGGCTTCACGTTATGTTATCACTTTCTGCCCTCCTAAATGAGCAATGGCAAAAAATGAAACAACCAAGGTTGGTGCCATGACAGTGTTAGAAAGCAATGCCACCACAATAGGTTGTTTTTATGATTTTTACCAGTACTTAATAGTTGAAAAACATGTGTATCAGCTAATTTCTCGCTTTCCTCTTTACAAATTATCTGCTAGGTTTACATATGAAGATCTGTCAGTAAAGAAATGGATGGAAAGTTAAGCATGGTGTATTATATTTTTTGCTTTAGAATATCTCATTTGTCAAGTGATGATTCAGTTATTGTCACAACTACAATGACTGACAAAGGGAAAAATCTGTTCCACAACT
Source organism: Durio zibethinus (assembly GCF_047325235.1). NCBI lineage: Eukaryota > Viridiplantae > Streptophyta > Magnoliopsida > Malvales > Malvaceae > Durio > Durio zibethinus. Next base: position 7,283,505 of record NC_143162.1, on the reverse strand, counting down.
TCCAATAACCAAGTAACTAGCATGAAAATGATAAGATATATATATCATATTCTAGGAAAAGAATTCTATATCATATTGTAACCATGCATTAAGCACACAGAAAGGACAATAAGTAAAAACAAATTTTGGCACAATGCTTTTCTGCTGATCAACTAGTCGCAATGAATGTTTTCCACTGCCGTCCCAAAAAGAGTTGTTGCAGAGAATTCAAATTCCATATGATAACTTAAATAAACTGCTAAAATAGTAGTAAAATTTTATCAAATGTCCAGATATAACAAGGTGAAAGCTTTCATTTTATCAAAGGATCCAAATGTATAGAACAGACAACCCTACAAAACCAATATCCCATCTAAGAACCATTATAATGAGACGAAATTTTCAGTTATCCTCTGCCTGATTAGGAATCTTTCTTTCAGGGAGGAGCAATATCCGCTGCAACAAACTGTTAAAAATTTTGCAAGGGATAACTTAAGCACTGGGCTATATATAGGAAGAAAATGTGACATGGTTTTTTAAGACAGTTTAAACACACGAAACATGGATTCAAATGAAACATTTACCGAGAATGAAGAGGCACCGATTTTTGCGCCATCTATTCCAGTGCCTAATGTTCAAGAGTTGGTGAGGAAGGATCCTTTGCAGGCTCCACAAAGATATGTTAGGGACCTACAAGACAGACCAAAAGATACTGATACGCCACATCTTTCTTCCCTTATTCCTGTCATTGATTTGTCATTATTATTAATAGGGAATGAGGAGGAACTAAACAAACTGGATCTGGCTTGCCAACAATGGGGTTTCTTTCAGCTATCATTAAAGAAAAATATTAAACCCCTTTAAAAAGAGGGTCAACAATGAAAATATTTTGGGACAACTACGAAATAAATTTATCTATAAGCACTGATGTAGTGATAGAGTAACAATAGATCTCTTGTGGTGGTAAATCATGGAGTGGCAAAGGAAGTGTTGCAGAAAATGAGGAACGAAGCAGCTGAGTTTTATGAGTTTCCACTAGAAGAAAAAGAATAAGTATGCAATGCCCTGAAATGACAAATAAGGGTACGGTCATGCATATGTCGTTTCTGAAGAGCAGGTATTGGACTGGTCAGATGCATTGATTCTTGTGGTTCAACCTTCACATCATAGGAAGCTCAAGTTTTGGCCAAAGTTAACAAAAGGATTCCAGTACGTATTCAGCTGATCTGACCAACTATAACACTTGCATTTTGTTTTTTATGTGTTCTTTAGGCATTTTCCTATACTTGCTAGTTTGCTCCATCTTAAGTGAAATATTCTTTCATTTAGGGAAATCATTGAAGAATATTCAAATGCAATACGAAAAGTTGCAATTGAGCTGTTGCAATCATTTTTCTGATCATGGGAATGGACAAGGATGCTTTGCTTGGACTGCACAAACAATTGGTGCAAGCTTAGCGTGTGAACTACTACCCTGCTTACTCCAAACCAGACCAAGTACTAGTTGTGAGTCCACATTCAGACACTAGCACTATATCTATACTTATGCAGGAAGATGATGTGTGTGGATTACAAATTCAGCATAAAAAACAGTGGTTGCTGGTTAATCCAATCCCAAATGCTCTAGTAGTGAATTTTGATGTTGTCATGGAGGTAAATAAAACATATCTTTTGTTTAGTATGCTTTGGATGGTGTGTAGCAAAAATGAAACTTAAGCTGACTTTTGAACCTGTACTTTGATGTCAGATGTGGCGTAACGGCAAGTACAAGAGTATGAACCTGGAAGTTTGTGGCTCAGTTTCTTTTCATCTCGTTTTCTCTCTGTTTATTTCTGGTTGTGACGAGCGAAGATTTGATCAATTCTTCACCAATAGTTTGTTTCCCTGCTCTTATTGTTCCGAGTATCCATATCACAATAAAGAAGAAAAATATTTGTTGGTGCCAAGTTATATACGAGGGATAAAACCCTAAAATCATAAGTGAAAAAGTAAGAAAGCTATTAACAATAAAAGTTGGGGGGGGGGGGGGGGTAATCCCGACGTTTATACTCTTATACTCAAGTCAATGGTTAGTTTAAGAAAGAAATAGGAAGGAGAGAGAAATAAATTGATAAAAGCTTGATGTTTAAAGGATACTTGAATGATATTAAATGATATTATTTATACTTATGAAATGAGAGTTTTTACACGATCTAAATTATCGGAGGTCAGCCTTAAAAGCTATAGATGACTTAGTAAGCTCAAGTTGAGCTAGTGATTTGATTATCTATTCGTGACATGACAAGTCAGAATCTTAACAATTTTATATGTAAATTGTTCAGGTAATTGAGCTGATGTGAACTCATAAATTTAAGTTAACCTGACACGTCAGCTTGACTAAAATGATCAAATTATCCTTTGTTATCTGCTAACTTACACTAATAAGGAAAAAGTTTATAATGCTATTTGTATCTAAAAATATTCCTAACATTATATTCTCCCACAAAGCAGTTTAAGGTGTCAAATTGATAATTATCAAATAGACTGACCTAATATATCTTTGATATGATCGAGCTATTGATTGGTATGGATTCTGAAAATTCTCTTTGAACAGTTGTATCGACCTCGCATGGCTTAGGTGATGAGTGATGAATACCGATTTAAACTCAATATTAATATTTACTTCGATTTATGATGATATAACTGATGTACATTGGTATAGCCAACGTTGTACTTAAAGTATTCACAATTGATTCATTGTTTCCTAGTACTAGTGTCCAATGTGAGTCATTTCCTAGTATTGGTGATCGATGTGACATTTTGCAAATTTTCCTTTACAGTGAATCACATATAATTTGATGTACAATTAAGTGTATAGCTGATGTGGCATAATAGTGAAAAATGTCTAATATGCCTCTCGTGTGAATTTACATTTATTGGTGAAAGAAAAATTATGACGATTAAACGTATTAAAGTTGAGATTATAAGGGTTATCTTCGGTGACTGTTACGAGACATGGCTCAATTTGACGCATTCATATGATCTCGTACTTTGCCTATATATAAGGTCTTTTAGGGACCCAAATTCTCACCAAATAATCTTTTAGCTCTCAAGCTAACTAGATCTAACCAACCTCTAACTTTATTAACCCGTATGACATTTTCTTTTCAAACTCTTTGGTTCGTTTCTTTTTCTTTTCCTTTTTGTTATGTCTTTTGATTTTAACATCTTTAATAACTTTAAAGTAAATGTAAAAAGAGGTCAACATAGCCACACGACTTTCTATTTGGATGATCAAATCCCTTCTGTCATTACGGGAAGGACTACATCTAAGTTGCTTACTAATTAAATCCAATATCTGTTAAGGGCCAAAAACAGATCGAAGACAATGCTCAGATCGAAGACAATGCTCGAGCAAAGGGAAATGGGTTAATCATGGGATAGACCAGCTTTTGGCTGCTATTGATTTCAACTTCCAAAACCCACTGGTCCCATTAGCTGTGGTCAGTTCAACTCCTCTATTTGACCTTCTTTTTTTTTTTTTTTTTTTTTGTTTTGCCTTCTAGCCAAACCATCCTTACCATTCTTATACTACTCCCTAGCCAAATTATCATTTCCATTTTTTTTCCCAACAATCCAATAATTCAAGCTCAAAATTTAACTCTGGCTCTTCTAAGTTCAAAGAGTCTTTTAGCTCATCTTTATCTTTTTCTTCCTCTGACATAATAAAAGTCCTAGCTCTTGTTTAAAAGTTTGTTCGTACTTCAGAAGTTGAATAGTCAGGTAATGACGCTTCTAGTGCTGAGCAAGCTCAAAGTTCTGAGCAAGTTGAGAGGTCCACCGGGCCAAAGAAAGAAAGGTAAAGGGAAAGCGGAGCTTACTGACGACGAGGATAATGAAGACCTCACTCTTTTTAACACCTTTTATGATTTAGGTATAACCTAAAAAGAAGTGATAAAGAGTTTAAGGGGTAAGGTAAATCCTGACGACTGCCCCAATCTGTATTCAGTTCCATAAAAATCAAATTTGATTTTCTCGTTAAAGGGTACCATATAGTCGTGCCGACCTCCAATGATCGAATTACCAAACCCCTATGCTCCGACAAGATTTGGGTGTACTAGGAATTCATAGTGCTTGACCTTAGATTTTTTTTGCATTTGTTGCTGTAAAATTTCTTTTATCTTATAATTTAACTATAACTCAATTCATCCCGAATTTTTTTCATAATAGATTTTATTATTCTTTATAAAGAATTAGGTATATATTTTTTTATTTAAAAAATTCTTTTCAGTAAAAAAACACTCCCATAATAAAAACTAGTTTTATGCGACGACTCATCCTTCTAAAGAATTTTTGCCAATTGAGCCCAAAAAAAAGTTAAAAGGTTATTTTCTTCTATAAAAAAGGTAAAAAGTTTGAAAAATAAATAATGGCCTTGGCATTTTTTAAGAAGCTAAAATCGACCCTTAATCACAAACAAGCTAGAGGCTTGAGATACAATAATAGACTTCCTTAATGATTGAAAGTTGATAATTCATGCATACAAACTGTTAAGTACTAAAATACTAGTTTATTATCCACCCTGTGTTTATCTGTCGATTTTATTCTAATTTTCAATTAGATTTTGTTTTGCAAATATGACAGATTGAGGTGAGTCTTTCAACATGTCCTATTTTCTTCAACCTTTCAGAGAGAATAAAAGGCAAGGCTCTTCCTCAACTTAGTGCCCTCGAGTAAAATTAAAATAATTAATCCACCACATCCTTAGTGCCAAGTCAGTGGTAAGAGTCCTATCGAGCTTTGAAAGCTCAAGCAAAAAAGCCCACAGGAGAGGCTGATGACCAATGCCCTCCCTCCAAATCCCGTGAAGCTTCCACGAATATATTCTTTTTCTTTCTTTTATTTGTTATATTTTTCTTTTTCTTTAACGTATTTATCATTAATTGTTATATCTATCATTATTTATTTTATTTTTTGTCATATTATTTTTTTTAAAATAACTTTATTTACTTAAAATACTTTTTTTGGTTCAAGCTATAGTTTGGTAATGATTTCATATATTAATTTTGAATTTGGATAAAACTTGCAATAAATTTAAATTTAATTATTACTTCTATCAAAGTTTTTCACCAAAATATATAATTTCAAACTAAAATTAATTAAAACAAATCGTAAATCTACATTAATCACTTTTTTAATAACAAATGATTTCATATATTATTTTTGAATAATAAAACTTGTAATAAACTTTTAAAGGTTTAAATTTTTAACGTTGTTATGTTTTAAAACTTGAATTTGGAATTTAAAATTATTTTATTTAATATATTTTGATTAAAACTCCAATTTAAATTTTAAAATTATTTTATTTAATATATTTTGATTTACAATATAAAATTGATTCTAATTTGAAATTATATATTTAGTTGAATTTGAAACCTGAAAATTTGTTAAAATTTATTATAAGTTTTATCCAAATTCAAAATAAATTCTTTGAAATCATTACCGAACTTGTTATATAAAAAAAAAATTACCCTAACAAAATATTTTAAATTTTAGTCAAAGAGAAAAAGTATTTTAAGTAAACAAAGTTATCATATAAAAAAAAAAAAAAAGATAACAAACTAAACATATAATCTTATCCTCCCATGCCACATGATTAACAAAATTAAGAAATGCAATAAATAGTGATAGATATAATAGTTCCTAATGAAAATAACAAAGATAAATAATTATTTATCTCTTAACAAATTATATTAAATAAGAGATAACAGATATATCCTGATATAATCCAAAATAATACATAAAATAAAAAGTAAAGATGATTTGATTAAAAAAATAAGATAAAATACAATAAGAACCAAGATAAAACATACAAGATAAATAAGATAAAACTAATATTACAAAAAGAGCCAATAAAATATGGACAATGTAAAAAAAATCAACATGAAATAAAAAATAAATAAATATGAAATGTACTGACAATTTCGATAAAATTCTAAATGAAAATAACAAAGATACATAATTATTATCTCATAAACAAATATAAATTATCACCTCTTAACAAATAATATTAAATAAAAGATGATAAAAAAATAACTAAATATTCTAAAATAATAGTAAAAATAATAAATAAAAACTAATTCCAAGATAAAATACGAGGTAATCTTAATCACATAAGAGCTTTTATTGAAGTCATGTATCATTCAACGAATGTTTAATAATATTGTCATCCATTTTCTAAATTAAACATGACCATCATGCAGTCAAATATAGAAAACAACTACTTTAGAAATAAAGACGGTAAGCTATCTTCATGATATAATATACTAATCCTAAAGCAAAAAGATTCAAGGATTGCTACAAAATAAACCATCACGCAATTGAGCCAAGCTCACAAATAAAACATTATAATGGTTCAACTTAAACTCAAAACCCCAAAGATAAATGCAAGTGAGGAACCTTAAGATTCACAAAATGGAAGGATAAAAAAAGCAAGAGAAATTAAAACAAAGCAACAAAAACTTGACAAGAAAATACTAGAATGAAAAGCCAATGATAAGAGGTAGTTTTGCCTCTGAAGTCATGTACAACAATTGCGTATCAGAGTTAGAAAACAACAACCACCACATCATATAGTTAGAATGCTTCCAATAAGCATAACAATGTTATAATTAGAAACATGCTTACGATTTAGCAAATTGATCAAACTCTTCATTATTTGCAATGTAATAGAATAGGTGCACTAATCATAAAAAATTTATACAAATACAAGAAGATTCAAGGCAAGTATCATTTCCAAATATGATGAAGCAACAGCTAGTCATGTATTACCAATTAATTTTACCAATTGAACCACCACAAGCTCTAGGACCTCTAATGAATGGCCAAACATGAAGGATATTTAGAGTTACCATGACATTACAACAAAATTGCTAAGGAAGATCATGGATTTTGAAAGAATCCAATAAAAAAGAGACAATCTTCCATCTCAGTGCTTGTCCAGATTTAAGTTTCTGAAGTTAATCCTAAGAAAACAATCCATCATGCAACAAATAGAGTGAAACCTGCAAAACATAAATAATCAAGACGCAAGAAAACAAAATGCATGATCAAGAATCAAGAAGAAAGAGGCTCTGTTACAGGGTAAGTACTCAACCTCATTGTTCGTCTAGATTAAATTTTTGAAATTAAACCTACGATTAAAATTTGTCATGCAACAAAGTTGGACCAGCAAACCAAGAAGAAAATCCCAACGCATACAAAAGTGTAGCCATACAAATTTGGACCATACCACAATATAATTTCTAATTCATTTCTCTAGCAAATCATGCTTGGTACACAGCCAACTAAGCTCGCACTAAGCTCCGTATAGACTATCAAATGACAAACACAATTAAAAAACCACAAACCAAGGATTATTCAAAAGAAAATTTTACAAAACTAAACTCTATACACAGAAGATAAAAAATGCAAGCTAAACTAGAATTTAAATGGAATGTTAAAGCATAAGAGATCAAATATTAATTGAAGTTCAGATCAAACTTCATCAAGTCAAAAGCACTAAAACAAAAAATTACACATTAACCATTAAGAGTTAGAAGCCATGGGAATGAAACCTAGAAACCGAAAAGCAGAACAAAACCAGCAAAACAAAAGTTCCCAACAAACACACAAACATAGAAATTCCGTACAAACACACAAGCTTAGAAAATTTGAAACTTTAATACCTCCTATTCTGCAAGGTAAACTTCAAAGTGGCAAACAGATGACAACCAATCACACTCAAGAATGAAGAAACCACAACCCAAATATTTCTCTTGCAGTAACATCATCAGTAACATAAACTTCATTACCAGTTATATTCTTGAACTTAAACTTCATCAAATTAGATGCAACCACAATTAAAAATTTGACAGCAACATCATCAATCACTAAAAAACCCAAGCCAATGAAACCTAAGAAACCTATATGTCATGGCACAAAGATAAAAACAATAAGAAAACTCCCATACACACACAGCTACACAAATTTTGAATACTTAACAAACCTAAGCTCACAAATCAAATATTATAACTTAAACTTAAACTCAAAAGCAAAAATATATACCATATAAATTAAACCCCAATGCAATAAGACAATTATCCATTACTTTCTCAAATGGAAGGCCTTAGGAACCTAAAGATATGAAAAAGGGAAAAAATCAAAACACAATATAAGAAAAACTCAATGAGAATAGACATCTAATGAAATACTAAAGAAGATGGATATTTAAAAGTTTTAAAGAATATAATTTGAAAAGAGCTAACCTTCCTTTTGAAGTGGCATATTGTTCAACATATGGTATAGCAAAGCAGTAGCCTCCTCGATAAGATGTTTTGAAAACAAAAAGAAAAATCCATTAAAAAATTACATACCTTCTGTGTATATCCCACTACTTTTACAACCACTGACGTAACTAAACTTGAAGAAAAGATGTATAATGGTATTGTACTCACCTGGATAACCTCCCTTCTTTTGACACATTATCAATGCAAAATTAGTAAATCTCAATGAGTAAATAATTAAATGATAATTGATCTTCCTAAAAAAATAGTTTCTCGATGATAACTACAAAAATCCGATTCCATAAAAAAAATTCAAAATATTAACATCTATTGGATGGAAAATGCTAAAAAGAGATTTTAATTCAATAAGAATACTTATAAATTTGACTTAAAAGGCTTTAATTTGAATATTTAACACATTTTAACTTGTTTTATCGGTTGTGCTTATGATACCACAAGCTTCCAAATCTCAAATACTAAAAGCTGCAGAAAACAGTAACTAACCTGCAAATTTCTACAAGGAATTTTTTGCGGAAGGAAGACATTGTAACAGACACCATAATAAACGCGATTTAACTATGAATCTTTGATGCTGATCTAAAGGAGAAACTAATCTCTCCAAATCTGATAGACTTTTATAAGAGAAATCTCACATTAATAGCATAGAAAATGCCAGTACAAATTCCAAAAAAAAAAAAATGGTTGCAATCACCTATTTTGATTAAATCAAGATTTTGTCAAACTCCTTATTTTCTACAAAAGCTGCAACAACTTTAATATACGCTTTCATGCAAGATCATTGTCCATAGTCTATAATGAGAACACAGTTTACCATTAGAAAAAATTAAAAAAAAAGGTCAAATCATGTACAATTTGTTGAAGTAAAAAAAATTTAGAAAAAATTCATTATGGTGGTGGAAATCAAACCTTGTAAAGGCCTCCAAGTTCCTCACACATTCCAATTTGCCTTCTTCCAACCAATTCTACAAAAGATTCTTCTTTGTTTAGATTGATCACCAGGCGAGAAAAATTCCTAATTATAAACCATTATCAGTCAGCATATAACTTTTCTGCATATTTGGAATGAGCGATTACCTTTTCAATAAAGTAAATAAGCGACTTGCTGGCAAGTTCACGATCACCAGCCACTGCATATTTCCATTCCATCTTTGTAAAGGTTGTCTTTCTTCAACAATGCAAATGTTTCTCAATAAGAAACTCAAAGAGAACAAACGTCTAATGAAATACTTAAGAAGATGGATATTTAAAGTTTTAGAGAATATAATCTGAAAAGAGCTAACGTTTCTTTTGAAGTGGCGTATTGTTCAAAGCAGTAGCCTCCTCAATAAGTTCTTTTGAAAACAAAAGAAAAATCCATTAAAAAATTAAATATGTTCTATGTATATCCCACTACTTTTACAACCATTGACATAACTAAACTTGAAGAAAGGATGAATAATGGTATTGTACTCACCTGGATAACCTCCCTCCTTATGAGATATCATCAATGCAAAATTAGTAGATCTCTATGAGAAAATAATTAAATGATAACTTATCTTCCTAAAAAAATAGTTTCTCCAATGACAACTACAAAAATCCTATTCCATCAAAAAAATTCAAAATATTAATATCTATTGGTTGGAAAATGCTAAAAAGATATTTTAATTGAATAAGAATATTTATAAAATTGACTTCAAAGGCTTTAATTTAAATATTTAACACATTTTAACTTGTTTATTGGTTGTACTTATGATTCCACAAAGCTTCCAAATCTCAAATACTAAAAGCTGTAGAAAACAGCAACTAACCTGTAGATTTCTACAATGAAATTTTTGCAGAAGGAAGACATTGTAACCAACCTGAGAACGCCATTTAACCATGAAACTTTGATGCTGATCTAGAGGAGAAAAATATCTCTCGAAATCTGATAGGCTTTTATAAGGGAAATCTCACATTAATAACATAGAAAATGCCAGTACAAATTCAAAAAAAAAATCTTGCAATCACCTATTTTGATTAAATCAAGATTTTGTCAAACTCCCTACTTTCTACAAAAGCTGCAACAACTTTAATATACACTTAAACTATTATAACCTTAACTTAAACTCAAAACCTCAAATATATCCTAAATAAATTGAACCCCAATGCAACCCTAGGACAATTATCCATTACTTTCTCAAATAAAAGGCCTTAGGAACCTAAAGATATGCAAAAGGGAAAAAAATCAAACAAGAATAATCATAACACAACATAAGAAAAACGTAATGAGAACATCCATCTAATGAAATACTACAGAAGATGGATATTTAAAGTTTTAGAGAATATAATCTGGAAAGAGCTAATCTTTCTTTTAAAGTGGCTAATCTTTCTTTTAAAGTGGCAAATCTTTCAACATTAGGTATAGCAAAGCAGTAGCCTCCTCGATAAGTTTCTTTGAAAACAAAAAGAAAAATCCATTAAAAATTTACATTTGTTCTGTATATATCTCACTACTTTTACAACCAATTGACATAACAAAACTTGAAGAAAAGATGTATAATGGCATTGTACTCACCTGGATAACCTCTATCCTTTTGAGACATCATCAATGCAAAATTAATAGATCTCTATGAGTAAAACATTAAATGACAACTGATATTTCTAAGAAAAATAGTTTCTCCATACAGAAATCCTATATCATCGAAAAAATTCATAATACTAACTTTTATGGGTTGGAAAATGCTAAAAAGAGACTTTAATTTAATAAGAATATTTATAAAATTGACTTAAAAGGCTTTGATTTAAATATTTAACACATTTTAACATGCTTATCAGTTGTGCTTATGATTCCACAAACTTCCAAATCTCAAATACTAAAAGCTCCAGAAAACAGTAACTAACCTACAGATTTCTACAAGGAATTTTTTATAGAAGGAAGACATTGTAACCAACTCAAGGATGCCATTTAATAATGAATCTTTGATAATGATCTAGAGGAGAAAATAATCTCCCCAAATCTGATAGGCTTTTAAAAGGGAAAGCTCACATTAATAGCATAGAAAATATCAGGACAAATTCAAGAAAACAAAAGCTGCAATCACCTATTTTGATTAAATCAAGATTTTGTCAAACTCCCCATTTTCTACAAAAGCTACAACAACTTTAGTATATGCTTTCATGCGAGATTGTTGTCCATATTCTATAAACAGAGCACAGTTTACCATTAGAAAAAGAAAAAAAAGTCAAATCAAGCACAATTTGTTGAAGTAAAAAAATTTCAGATAAAATTCATTAAGGGGGAGGAAATAAAACCTTCAGAAGGTCTTTAAGTTTCTCACACATTCCCATTTGCCTTCCACCAATCAATTCTACAAAAGATTCTTTATTGTTTGGATTGATCACCGGGTGAGAAAAATTCCATATCATAAACCATTATCAATCAGCATATAACTTTTCTATGTATTTGGAATGAGGGATTACCTTTTCAATAAAGTAAAAAAGTGACTTGCTGGCAAGTTCATGATCACCAGCCACCAGAGATTCCCAGTGCATCTTTCTAAAGGTTATCTTTCTTCAACAATGCAAATGTTTCTCAATCTACTCAAGCAATTTGAGCTTGATTATAGAGGCTGAACATTCCATTTGCCAAAATGACATCAGCCAGATCCAGAAAAGTAACTAGACCAATTTCCATTACTTTCTCAACTCATTTTACTGATTGAACAAACCCAAGCTCACAGATCAAGCATTATAACCTTATCTTAAACTCAAAACCTCAAATATATCTTCAAAAAAATTAAACCCCAATTAACCCTAAGACAATTACCAATTACTTTCTCAAATAGAAGGCCTCAGGAACCTAAAGATATGCAAAAGGGAGTAAATCAAACAAGAATAATCATAAAACAATATAAGAAAAACTCAATGAGAACAAACATCTAATGAAAATACTAAAGAAGATGGATATTTAAAGTTCTAGAGAATATAATCTGAAAGAGCTAATCTTTCTATTGAAGTGGCGTATTGTTCAAGATATGTTATAGCAAAGCAATAGCCTCCTTGATAAGTTCTTTTGAAAACAAAAGAAAAATCCATTAAAAAATTACATATGTTCTATGTCTATCCCACTAATTTTATGACCATGTACATAACTAAACTTGAAGAAAAATGTATAATGGTATTGTACTCACCTGGACAACCTCCCTCCTTATGAGATATCATCAATGCAAAATTAGCAGATCTCTAAGTAAACAATTAAATAATAATTGATCTTCCTATAAAAAAGGGTTTCTCCATGTTAACTACAAAAATCTTATTCCATAAAAAAAATTCAAAATACTAACATCTATTGGTTTGAAAATGCTAAAAACATAATTCAATTTAATAAGAATATTTATAAAATTGACTTAAAAGGCTTTAATTTAAATATTTAACACATTTTAACTTGGCTATTGGTAGTACTTATGGTTCCACAAGCTTCCAAATCTCAAATACTAAAAGCTGCAGAAAACAGTAACTAACCTACAGATTTCTACAAGGAATTTTTTGCAGAAGGAAGACATTGTAACAAACCTGATGATGCCATTTAACTATGAATCTTTGATGCTGATCTAGAGGAGAAAATAATCACTCCAAATCTGATAGGCTTTTATAAGAGAAATCTCACACTAATAGCATAGAAAATGCCAGTACAAATTCAACAAACAAATGTTTTTCCAAAAATCCTAAGCAACAAGCCAAAATGTAAGGAAAACTGCATAAAAACAAGCATGAAAAAGTTAAAATTATAGTGCAATCAAACCCCCAAACTTAAGCTTTTGCTTGTCCTCAAGCAAAACAAGATTGAGCAAGAATCATACTATACTCTCAATGCCTCATAGACTAATCAATGGATATAACCAAAGTAAAATCATGAACAAGTGCTAGTATACAAGAATCTACCTAGGCTAAGATCATTCCTAACTATGGTTCCACAAGCAAGCAACACCTCTCACATATCCTTGCATGAAATCTAGTAATGTTATGCAAAACATGAAACTTTAATAACAAGGATCAATAAAGCATGCTCATACTCCACAAGTTTGCTTATCACATCTCTCTCCACTAATGTAGATAAACACAGGACCAAGGATCATTTAGGACTTTATTAAGCTTGTAGTGTAAGGCTCGGGTCAAAATATGATAAAAGTCATTTAAGCTCAAGTACCCTAACAATGCATCACATGTCTAGGATCATCCATGGTTTAGCTTCCCAGGTAAGAAAGGTAAGCTTGTTAAAGAATCCCCCCAAACTTTGATTGTACCAAATTTTCTTTCTTTTATTATTTTCTTTGCTTTTTCACCACTTTATTACTTTTCTTTTTCACAACTTTTTATTTTTCTTTCTTTTTCTTTTTTTTTCTTTTGTAAGATTGACTTTTTCTTTTTCTTTTGTTTTTGTTTTTGTTTTTTTTTTCTTTTTATTTTCCCATTCTTTGTCCAAACTCCACCCTTCCTCCCTAATAATGCATAGCTCATAAATAGAGGATGAATGTCCTAATGCATATATAAGGTAAGGGACCAAAAAGACACGAAATATACAAAATAAGGCTATGGGCTTGTAATGTGGTTTTAAAACAAAGAAAAGACATCATAAGGCTCCAATGGGGTGATTATGGAAATAATATGTCAAGGTTTGCTTGAAAGGCTCAAACGATCCAAGAATAACCTATATCATTTCCCTAATCATATGTCCTCTAGGATTTCACCTCGAGAAATGATCAAAACAAATTATAGAATCATGAAACACAACTCTAAAAACCAATGCAAAAACAATCTCATGCTCACATAATCAACACTAGATAAAAAATGCAATCCAATGTTCAAAAGCATCACTCACAAATGAATACCATATTCAAGAATTCACTAGACATAAGTACCATCTCATATTTCACACATATTCAATCTTTTCCTAAAGTTATATTCATTCTCAATCACTACATATCATTGGCTTCATGGAGAACTAATCAAAGAAAGCATAGCACTAATTCAAGCTACTACATATTAAGCTTAATTTCAGGGCAAAAATCAAGGAAAATTCAAAAAAAATTTTCAAATTTTGAGTAATTTTCCTATACCTCTAAATTTAAACAACACATTGTCCTCAATGTGTAAGTATCAAGTAATAAAGCATGAAATAGAGGAACAAGAAAACAACCCTATCATCAATGCAAAATTAATAGATCTCTATGAGTAAAACATTAAATGACAACTGATCTTTCTAAGAAACATAGTTTCTTCATACAAAAATCCTATCCCTTCAAAAGAATTCAAAATACTAACATCTATTGGTTGGAAAATGCTAAAAATAAATTTTAACTTAATAAGAATATTTATAAAATTGACTTAAAAGGCTTTAATTTAAATATTTAACAAATTTTAACTTGTTTATCAGTTGTATTTATGATTCCACAAACTTCCAAACCTCAAATAATAAAGGCTGCAGAAAACAGTAACTAACCTGCAGATTTCTACAAGTAATTTTTTGCAGAAGGAAGACATTGTAACCAATTTGAGGATGCCATCTAATAATGAATCTTTGATGCTGATCTAGAGGAGACAATAATCTCCCTGAATCTGATAGGCTTTTAAAGGAGAAAGCTCACATTAATAGCATAGAAAATACCAGCACAAATTCAAAAAAAAAAGTTGCAATTACCTATTTTGATTAATCAAGATTTTGTCAAACAACTCATTTTCTACAAAAGCTACAACAACTTTAATAGACACTTTCATGCAAGATCATCGTCCATATTATATAAACTGAACACAGTTTACCATTAGAAAAAGTAAAAAAAAAAAAAGTCAAATAATGCACAATTTGTTTAAGTAAAAAAATTTTAGATAAAATTCATTAAGGTGGTGGAAATAAAACCTCATAAGGTCTTTAAGTTCCTCACACATTCCCATTTGCCTTCTGCCAATCAATTCTACAAAAGATTCTTCATAGTTTGGATTGATCAACAGGCGAGAAAAATTCCATATTATAAACCATTATCAATCAGCATATAACTTTTCTACATATTTGGAATGAGTGATTACCTTTTCAATAAAGCAAACAAGCGACTTGCGAACAAGTTCATGATCACCAGCCACTGGAGATTTACATTGCATCTTTCTAAAGGTTGTCTTTCTTCAACAATGCAAATGCTTCTAAATTTACTCAAACAAGTCAAGCAATTTGAGCTTCATCATAGAGGTTGAAAATTCTGTCTGCCAAAATGACATCAGCCAGATCCAGAAAAGTAACTAGACCGATTTCCAAAACCTGCATAGGAAAGCATGTAATGCAGTAAGTGAGTAAATTTTAAAATAAAAAATAAAAAATTTGATAGCTAAACTAGTTACTCAATGATAAAAAAACCTTTTTTTGTGGAAAATCAGGCTCTGAAAATTTTGGTTTTAAAGCATACAGCAATGCAGTAGCCTCCTGGATAAGTTCCTTTGAAAACAGAAAAAAAAAAAAATCTACCAAAACAATTTACATTGTTCAGTGTATATCCCACTACTTTTACAGCCAATGACAAAACTAAACATGAAGAAAAGATGTATAATGGTATTGTACTCACTTGGATAACTGCCCTCCATTTAAGACATCATCAATGCAAAATTAATAGCTCTCTATGAGCAAAACATTAAATGATAACTAATTTTCCACAGAGAAAAAATAATTTCTCCATAATAACTAAAAAAAATCCTATCCCATCAAAAAATTCAAAATATTAACATCCATTGGTTGGAACTTGGAACATGCTAAAAGAGATTTTAGTTTAATAAGAATATCTATAAAATTGACTTAAAAGGCTTTAATGAAAAGATTTAACACGTTTTAACTCATTTATTGGTTGTACCTATGAATCCACAAGCTTCCACAACTCATCAGAAAACATAAACTAACCTGTAAATTTCTACAATGAATTGTTTGCAGAAGGAAAACATTGTTAGGCGTAACCAACTGAGGATGCCATTTAACCATGAAACTTTGATATGCTGATGCAGAGGAGAAAATAATTTCCCCAAATGTGATAGGCTTTACAAGGCATCAATTTTACCATTTGAGCTGCCTTCCTCAACCCTTCATCCATAGTAAAGATCCACTAATAATTATATAGACAACTTATTGAAAGGGTTTAGTCTACTTTTAGAGTAGACAGACGAAAGAAAGTAAATATGGAGTTTGGTTTCACTTGCATATTGGTTATCAGTATTACATCCACTGAATTAAAGTGGCCCGATCTGTCATATATGCCTACAGAAAACAGCCTTTTTCAAAGATATTTTGCACTTTAACACATTGCATTTATTTTGTATATTCCACTACCAAAAATCATCCGTCTTTCTGCTAGGGTAATGTCCTGTCCTCGTTTGGTCCCTAAGAAGTAAGGTTTTAGTCTATTTTATTCTTTGAGGCAAGACAGAATTAAGGTTTTTTAGATTAAGTTGCAACATCAAATCTTCTATCCTATAATTAAAAATTAACTACAGAAGCTCTTTGGGTGCACTTGGTTTGGGATATGAATGGGCCAGAGATTCAAAAATTTTAAGAGGCTATTTTTTTTTAATTTCCGGGAGGTGAGATTGGATTTGAATCGTGAACAACTAATGAAGGCAATATATATTGAATTTTCCAAAGAAACAGAATTAATTTGGAGACGAAAGTGAGAGTGGAAAATGGTGGATGCATTGAAATTTCTCCACTTTCTTTGATTACATCAGTCAATGACTTACATATAAAGCATTACGGTAAAGTGGAGGAAAATTCAAGAACACTATAACATAACTTTTGCATTTTTCTTTTCTATTCTCAAACTTTCTACTCTCTTCTTTAGGTAAAATGAGGGAAAATTTAAGAATAATTTAACATTAATAACATAGAAAATGCCAGTACAAATAAAAAAAAAAAAAAAACCGTTGCACGTACCTACTTTAATTAAATCAAGAATTCAAACTTCCTATTTTTTACAAAAGCTGCAACAACTTTAATATATGCTTCCATGCAAGATCGTTATCCATAGTCTATAACGAGAATACAGTTTACCACTAGAAAAAGTAAAAAAAAAAAAAAAATTCCAAATCAGGCATAATTGTTGAAGCAAAAAAATTAAAATAAAATTCATAGAAGTGGTAGAAATCAAACCTTCAGAAGGTCTCCAAGTTCTTTACGCATTCCAATTTGTCTTCCGCCAACCAATTCTCCGAAACCTTCTTCTTTGTTTGGATTGAACACCGGCCGAGAAAAATTCCAAGCCTCAAAGGAATTAAGTTTCTCTCTAGTTAAATCCAAAACCCTAATTTCCCAACTTAATTTCGATACCCAATCTCAAGGGAAGCTGCATCCCCTCAGTATTTTCTCCGATCTCGATATTATCAACAATAATCTACATTCCAAGCCCTAAGGCCGAGAAGGAATCTAAAAAAGAATAACCTAAACTTCAAAGAATGAAAATTGAAATAGTGAGAAGAAAGGCTGAAAATAGAGGCTTTTTAAATATAAAAAGGAAAAAAAATCTGACCTTTGAAGCTTAACCGACGATTACAATTTGAATTAAAAATTGTTTTACTTAAAAAGAAATTATTGATTCAAAAAAAATGTAACGACTTGTTCGAGGCCACAATCAAAACGAAAAACATATTTGATGCGCACGGAGAATCGCTTAATGTTATTGCCAACCTTCAATGCAAATTACGTCATTTTTCACTAAAATTTTGACGCTTTTGCTATGCAAATTGGCTTCTTCTATGTAAATGAAAAAATGTATCTCAGAGAGCAAAAAAAAAAAAAAATTGTAGAAAACAAAAGGAGTGGAGGAACCCCGTGAGATTGCTAAATATTGAAGTAAAAATTGGGTTGAGACTGAAACGTGCAGAGGAATGGAGGATGCATCTAAACCTTTGTCTTTGGAATGATTATCTGAGTTGAGAGAATAGAAAATAACGGATGCTACCTATCAGTTGATGGTGAATTCCTTTATGAATAAAAATGCAAAAGCAACTCTTTGTAGGATAAATTTGTCCTATGCAGTTCTGAAATTTATAATGACGTGGCATAATTTCGTCCTTAGATCTATTTATTGATGATGTGTCCTTTAATCTTACTGTTGACGGTCTCTCTCCATTTTATGGAAGAAAGTAACCCTAACCTCTTAAATTTCTCATTTTACCCTCGCAATTTCTCCAAAATCACCTAAGAAATGAAATTTCTAGGATTAGGGTTTTGAGGAACTCGATGAAAAAAAAAGAAAACCATGGACGATTTCAAGGACTCGATACCGAGATCGGTGAGCAAGACGTGAACGGATCACACCAGTTCACGACCAAGATTACTCGTTGGCGAAAGGGATGGGACCTGGGAAATGTATAGCCAGCGATGTTTTTAACGTCGGTGGTTACGATTGGGCGATTTACTTTTACCCCGATGGTAAAAATCCGGAGGATAGTGCGATGTATGTTTCGGTTTTCATTGATCTGGCCAATGAAGGTACCGGTGTTCGAGCACTTATCAAGCTCACCCCGTGGACCCGAGTGGGAAAGGGGAGCATAAGGTTTATAGTTAGTTTGATCGGGCGTTGGAGAGTGGGCTTTATACGTTGAAGTACAGAGGGAGCATGTGGTAACAATTTGAGTTTTGGAATTTAGGGTTTGGTTCATAATTTTGTTTTATTTTTTAAAAATATTTTTATTTGAGTATTTAGAGAATGAATATGATAGTTTATAAGGTAATTGTTGTTTGTATTATATTATAATTATTAAATGGGTTTATGTTCTCTGCCTCTGATAGCGTTTGATTCCTAAATCTCAATAGCTAACATGCACGCATTTAACCGTCAAGACACAAGGAATTAAAGCTATTAAATGGGTGTATGTTGGTGAATTGTGATCGGAAATGAAGGGTTGAGGTTTAGGGTATATGAAACTGTCTATATGCCTTTGTTTGATGAATTGGTAGACAGGTGCGGTTTTAGGACATGGGTAGGACTGTTAGGTTACATTTTTTGGCATGTTTTTACATTTAATTTTGTGGATCTAAGCATGACACTGAAATATATTTAAAGTGCCACAAGAAGTATCAACTTATATAAGTTAAAAACCGTACAAAAGCTGCTAGTCTAATTTAAAGAGAACCCAGGATTAGACCCAAATATTAAATCAAGGTAATGAAAATGGAGAGTGGTTCTAGAAGCAGTGACCTGTAACATAGCTCTTTTAGAAGAAATGATATGTCATTCATTTCCTTTTGATTTCTCTTTAAATGTCTATTCTTTTTTTTTTAAATGTTATATGTCCATCTATACTATTGTTGAAATGTGCATATTATTTTTATGAGCATCAAAGTTTCTCTATATTAACTAATGTATTCGTCCTATAAGATGTTAAAATTATATATGCACACAGATCCGTTGTAAATATTTCAATAATATACGGATCAATGCCTAGGTCTTATTTTGATAGGGTATTGATTTACCTTACCTCTTCTTTTGTGCATTCCGGGGTTACAAGTGTTTCTTTAGAAGAACAACTTTAGAAACTTCTGACTATATAAAGGATGATTGCCTAACCATGAAATGCATAGTTGGTGTAGTCAGAACTCGCCTCGAGTGGGACTGAAACAGTGTTCTGTTCCTGTACCACCATCAGACATGGGTCAGAATCTTAAAGCTTTGTTAGAGTCTGAAGTTGGTTGTGATATAAATTTTCAGGTTGGTGATGACACATTTAAAGCACATAAGTTGATCCTTGCTGCCCACTTACCTGTTTTTAGAGCACACTTTTGGGCTTGTTGGGGACCCTAACATGGATAAAGTAGTAGTGAAAGATTTTGAGCCCTCTATCTTCAAGGTGATGCTTCCTTTGACCTTCTCTTGGATTTTGAATATGTTGCATAAGCAAACCCCTGAAATGAATATATGATTCTTCTTAATTCATTTAATTAGAAATAGGATCCAAAAAATCTCGGTTCTTATATTTGCCTAGATGCAAGATCCTACTATAGATTGTAGTTCTGTAAATGTGCTGCTATTTTCATTCATTGGCTAATTAATTAACCGTTGTCTGTTCTTCTTTTTCTTCTAGCCAATGCTCTTGTTTGTTTATACCGACAAGCTTCCTGATGTACAAGAGACTACAGGCTCACCATCTATGTGTATGCCTACCTGGTGCAGCATCTTTTGGCCACTGCTATGTGATTCTAAAAATCTTCATGTTTCATTTTGTGCTAGTCACTTGATTCTGTGCTTTTATTTCTTGAAGAGGATGGGAAAGTATTCTACTGGGGATGGAATAAGTATGGCTAGGTATTATTCTCACACTGATAAGTGAACAAACTAGTGGGTAGTTGTACTTTATGACATTAAAATATTTTGGATCTTGTCTTTCATATCAAATTGATTTTCTTGTATATCATTTTTTTTCTTGGATAATCTTTTTAGAGCATTTAAGCATTCATTTATGTACTTTCTCAAAAATAAGATAAATGGAAGTTTATTTGCGCATCTCTTATTCTGTTCCAATGTTGTGGTGTCTAGGTGCCTCTCGGATTTTTGTAAAACTAAAACTAAATACATAACTTTTTTTAAAATTATTCAGCACACATGTCATTTTTGCTGATGTGGCAAGTCAATGGTGTATTTTTTGTTGATGTGGCAATATTGTTGTCCATATATTCACAATAATATAAGTTTAAATGATAATTTTGAAAAAAAATTAACATATCTCAATCTTTTCCTCAAATTACTTTATCCATAAATTTTTCTTTACCTTACTTATTTCTCGTATAAAAAATTTCTTTCCTTTGCCTTGCTCATTTTTGTAAAAAAATCTCAATCATTTTCCAATTTTTTTTATTTCTTTAAGTTTCAAATTAACAAAAACTCAACAACTCAATCACTACAATCTCATTCCTAGCAATTAGATTTGAAAACCAAAAGGGTTCAACCTTGAAGTATAGTTACAAAACTTTGAATCAACCAAAGATTCTTTTCATCTTCATCTATTGTAGAGTTAGGGTTATTATAATTCAAGGTAAATTTGCTTTTTTCTTAATCAAAACCTTAGGAATAAAAAATTTAAGGAAAAGGTTTTTGGCTTTGGATATTAGACTTTTTACTTATTAACGATTTCAAAATCAATTTAGCCCTGTTTAGTAAGTTTATATTCTAAAATCACAAGCTTGAGCTTGATCTGATGTTTACAATCATGCTTGAGGATGTCCTAGTTAGGCTTCTTGGTGGTAAAGTTAACGGTGCCTTAATCAGTCTTGAAAAAATTTCAAAACCCTAACTCCTTTATTTCTGTGATTTTTTTTTAATAATTAAGATGATATATAAGTGCTAGAAAATTGAAAAGAAAAAGAGAGTGAAAAGGAGAAAAGAAAAAAGAAATTCAAAAAGATTTCGTGTTGGGATTGTTTCTTTCTTGCTTTGCCCTACTACCTTTAAAATTAATTTTTGGACATAACCTTAATTAAATCTACAGACAAATTATATCATTTCGGTATTTTTTTCAAGTAAGAAATTAGAAAATAAAAAAAAATTGTTAAAAAATTTTTAAATTTGAGGAAATTCCACATCATTTTCATTTGTTTTTTTTTTCAAACCTAACGGTATGTGTCTTTCATAGCCACATTTCTATTTAAACAAATCTTACATTGTTACAAGTCGATAACATTTAATCCTTATTTGTATAAAGTAAAAAGTTTGGTCTTGAAATGAGCAACCAAGCAAATGTTTATTTCTAAATTGAGCATTTAGTCATTAAGAATTTCATTAGAAACATCGATCGATTCTTTTCTCTTAAATTGTTAAAATAAAAAAAAAAAATTCAAAGACTTACATTATTATAATTAGATGTTCTTTTTATTGAAGTTATAGCTTTTATCTATCAATTTGTAAATAAAATTATAATTATTTGTAACAAATCATATTTTTTTCTTTATAATATCATGAAAATTCTTCAAATATATAAGATTTTTTCTCTCAAATAAATTTTAGATTTAACTTGTGTTTGAATTAGGGTAAATGAAGGGAAATGAAAGAAAATGAAAAAGCTTTTCTTTACCTTTCTTTGTTTGGATTTCAAGTAAATTAAAATACAGAAAAGGAAGGGATGGGATGATTAATTGCCTTACTTTTCCTTACATTCCCTTTTATTAACTACCTCAAATTGGAGAAAATGAAGGAAAAGGAAAAAATAAAAATTTAAAAACTTGAAATAATTATTATACCTTTATTATTTTTTATATTCCAAATAAAACTTTTATTAATTTTCAAATCTAGTTAATATCAAATTTTCTAACAACCCTTAATGAACTCATAGTCTAAAAATATATATTTAAAAAATAAGATATTACCTTATTATAAAGTAAAACCCTAACAAAAAATAAAAACAAAAATTATTTAATGCACATTATCGTTTTATGTTATTTTATAAAAAGAATGTTATAATTAAAAAAAATGTTATAATTAATCCTTTCATTTCCTTTTCACTCTTTTAACAAACAATGGTTGTTATGATTCATTTTATTTCTTTTCCTTTATTAATTTTAGTTATCTAAACAATAATATATCTATCTTTTCCCTTCTTCTAAAAAACTTTCCTTTCCTTAACTTTCTTTTTTTTCTTTTACTAATATTTATCCAAACATAATGTTAGGGGGATTTTTCTACAATAATTTAATAACTAACCGAATATGAAAATTAATAAGTTATATAACTTATCAAATATAGATATTCGAAAAGTTTTAAAAGTGAAAAGGATAATTAAATAATTTTACTTAAAAGATAATTTTGGGATTAAAAAAAAGGTATGAAAGCAAAAACCCTAGTGCAAATAAAAGCTCTCTTTTTTTTTAGAAGGATAGTTCATTAGAAGACGGTGGAAGGTGATATTGCGTATATTAGATTGAATCTATCTACTATTGCCTTAAATAAGTTATTTTGATTTGGCTAAATGCTCAATTTAAAATGTAACATTTAGTAGTTTCTCAATTGAAGTTATCATCTTTAATTTGATTCAATTAGAGATCAATTGTTCTCATATTAAATAAAAAAAATTAAAGAAATGTTACATAAAAGAGTGAGATATATTAATTTATTTTGACTTGTCAAAATTGTTGATGTTTCATAACTTATGTGTCATTGAAAGTTGATATAGATAAGGGTAAAATGGTATTTTAGTTAAAATAAAATAAAATAAACCAATTTTTTGAAATAAAAGGATTCTAAGGTTTAGAAAAATCATTTGTAAAAGAAAGAAGTAGGGGGACAAAAATTAGGAAAAAAAATAAACCAAAGCAAACAATTATGAACAAATTAATCTTTTATTCACTCATTTTGCTCGTTAAAATCTCTAATTCCCAATTTTTTCTTCCTTTGAACCATTAGATACGACAACAATGATGATAGTGATGGTGGGATTAAGAGTCAATAGAAGATAAATGCAAGAAGAAGAAAAAAAAAGAAAAAGAAAGGGAAGATAAAAGAAAGAACAAAAAGATTATGACGACAAAGACTGAAAGAACTAAAACTGTAATTGTTATCACAGGAGATTTTTTTTTCTTTTATAGTGGTATTTATGGCTATTTTCATTTTAAAGGGAAAATGAATAAAACTTGTTAGTCTTTAACTTTTTGGCCTAGTAACTAATAAGGTTTAAGAAGATATTTAAGGCGTGAATTCGAAACCCACCTTCTTCGTTTACATCTCTTATCTTATGGACCTAAAAAAAAAAAAAAACATGTTAAGCATGTTTAAACAAAAATTTGTTATTTTTTTAAAAGAATAATTTCAACAATCTAAGATTTTCATGTTAAGAATGATAGTGGTCTCCTTGTTATTATTGTTTATTTTAATTTTCAAAGAGGAAAAAAAAAAAAAACAAGAATAGAAAATTGGAATTGCTTAAAATTTAATTTTTATTTTGTTTCTAAAAAAAAAGATGAGAAGAAAAAAATTAAGTTTATTGTTTTGTTTGGTGTTAGAGAGAGAAAGAAAAAAATGATAACATTTTTTTCTAATAAAATAAAATTTTAATACCGTTATTGGATTTAATTGCACGTGCAATTCATTGTCGTAATGGAATTCTATTTTTAGCTAACCTAAAAATTTTTAATTTTTAGTTGAATTAAATTAAACATGATAACTTTAATTGAAAAATAGGAAAACATTAAATTTTAAATTGAATATTTTTTTTATTTGGATTTAAAGGCTTGAACTATTATTGTAATAACGCTAGGTCTTTTTGCTTGGGGTTAAAATCTTTGCTCCTTTTTTCCCTTCTTGGATTCTCCATAAAAGTTTTGTGCATGTTAACCAAATAAAAAAGATGTACTAAGTAAATATTGGACGAATTATTTTTCCTAAACCATAATTGAATTATTAGAAATTGACAATAAAAATGGGCAATGCGACATGAAAACACTTTATTAGTTAGTCATATAATAATGTCTAATAATTTCTTGACCTTATCATCTAATCCAATGACAAAAACTATAGTTATGTCTAATAATGTATCCATCCCAATCCCATCATCCAATGGCAAAACAAAGTTGATAATGCTCTTGAATTGCTCATGCCTTAAGCACATTCAACCTTGTAACTGATGATCTAATTCTCTTTCTCTCTCTCTCTCTCTCTATATATATATATTATATTTGATAGTATGATTAAAAGTGTTTAAAATTTTATTTGAATTTATTTTTTGTACGAGATAACTTTATTTTCAATTTTTTGTTTTAAAATTGTATGAGATGACAAATTTTTTTTTTTTTAACGATTTGCACAATATAATTTTATTTTCAAAGTAATTTTCACAAAAATTGAATGCTCTTTAAGAAATATTGTTGATTCATAGTGTTATGTGCAAATTTTAAATGAAATTTGCATGTAAAATATAGCATTTACAGTATTTTTTGAGTGTTTTATTTTTTTTTTTAGTTTTAAGAATTATAATTTATTTATGAGATATTTATTCAATCAATTCAATTAATTTTGAATTGAATTATTTAAAATTAAATTAATCAAACTATATTATTTCATTTTTATTAATCAAATTAAATGTGTTAATTTTAAAAATTAATCATTCGAATCAAGTTCAATTGGTTTAACTAATTGAATAATAAATATATTTAAATTAAATTAAAATTTAAAATTTTAAAATAAATTGAATAAAATCATCTAATAAAATAATTAAATATTAAAGTATTAAGTTAAAAACTTTACTAATTTCTAAAATAGAATAATTTATTTTATGTATTTTTAGTTTTATATTTGAGTTTTATTATATTTTGGTTAAAATTTTAGTTAATTTAATTAATTTTATTTTTAATTAAATTAATCAAAAATTAATTTTTTTCAAAATTATTTTTTAATCGATTAAAATTAATTTAATAATTAATCTATTAATAAAATTAAACCAATTTAATCTATTAATTCTACTAAAATCAAATTTTAAACTGTCTTTTTATTTGCTATGAAAATGATAAAAATGAATTAAAAAAAAGGACAATGTGATTTGACACTCTCAAAGGCCAATGACTAGCAAGTTGGGCTACTAGGCTCTAGGCAGCTCAAATCCATTGTCCGGTCCACATTATTCGGCTAAAAATTCCTGAATCGGTGGACCCTGGTCCCCTTGCCGGCTGGCCCCCATCCAATTCTAACGCCTTCCGCTGCCGCTTCCCTTTTAATTTTCACTAACGCCGTTAACTGAGCAACCCATTAAGCAACAAAATTTCGTTAATTAGTTTCACTTAAAAAGTGATTAAAAGCGTGAAACCCACGCGTAATTAAACACCAGGCGCTTACACCGTTAAGTCTTCCTCACCTTCCTTCCCTTCTATTATTTCTCTTACTCTCCCCATCTTGACCTTTTAACCTCTCTATCTCTCTTTCTCTCTCAAATTCTAGGGTTTTAAATTTTTTCTGATATCCAAATTTTCAAGTTTTAATTTCTTTAAATCTTCTAGGGTTTCTTTGCGATGGAATCCCCTAGATCGGCCTATTGGTGCTACAGATGCAACGGGTTTGTCCGGATCCGGGTCCGATCATCCCAATATTCGATCCACTGCCCCGACTGCGGTGGCGGATTCATCGAAGAAATCGACACGCCATCTCGATCTCCCATCCACCACCGTTTTTCTGTCGCCTCCATGTACTCCGACACACCAAGCCCAGCTCTCAGCCCCAGCCCCACCGCCACTCCTCGTTTTCGCCGAGCTCGACGAAACGCTGGCGATCGGTCCCCTTTCAATCCCGTCGTCGTCCTCCGCGGTCCCACCTCCGAAACCGACGCGGTAGTTCCCGAAAGAGGGAACAGCAATTTCGAGCTTTATTACGATGATGGGTCCGGGTCGGGACTTCGTCCCTTACCTGCTAGTATGTCGGAGTTTTTAATGGGTTCGGGTTTTGATCGGCTTCTTGATCAGTTATCTCAATTAGAAGTAAATGGAGTTGGCCGTTTCGAGCAACCGCCGGCTTCAAAAGCGGCGATTGAATCAATGCCGGTGATAAAGATCGTTGGAAGCCACTTAAGCACGGAATCTCACTGTGCAGTTTGTAAAGAGCCTTTCGAGCTCGATTCTGAAGCACGGGAAATGCCTTGTGAGCATATTTACCATTCGGATTGTATTTTACCTTGGCTTTCGATTCGAAACTCTTGTCCAGTTTGCCGCCATGAAATGCCAACGGAAAATAACGGAAATACCTTAGGGGAAAACGAGTCTGTTAGAGACGGAGAAGCTGTGGGATTAACCATATGGAGGTTACCAGGAGGTGGGTTTGCAGTGGGGAGGTTTACAGGAGGGAGGAGAGCAACGGAGAGGGAGTTTCCGGTTGTGTTCACGGAGATGGATGGTGGGTTTAATAACGCGGGTGCTCCTAGAAGGATTTCATGGGTTCCTAGTGGGAGAAGGTCACAAGAGAGTAGAGGATTAGGGCGGGTTTTTCGGAGTTTTGTTTCGTTTTTTGGAAGGTTTAGGAGTTCATCTCGTTCAGATTCTGGGTTTACGAGGAGAAGTAGATCAAGTTCAGTGTTTGGTAGGTCGTCTAGGAGGGATATCGACTGGGATTTCGAGGATTGAATGATGGGTGAACTTTTTTTGTTCATTTAGGTTAGCCTTTTTTTTTTCTTTTTTAATCTGATACTAAAATGTTGCACTTTTCCTCAAGGAAGGAAATGTCTGTAGATTGTATGATTTTACTTTGATGTAAATAACAACACTTCGGTGAAGGAATGAAGAATTTTTCGAGTTTAGCTTCTGTCCAAAGAGAAAGAGGCTTTGATGAGCTGATATGTGCACCAATGAGGCAGAAGTGGAAGAAGGAGAAAGTATTGTGATTAGTATAATCCTTTAGTGGTGGTGCTGAGGTACTAATCCTAGCATATAAATTGATGTTAGGCCTAAAAATGTTCAATTAGTAAGTTTTGTCATGATAATTTATGCTCTTGCTTCTTTCTTACATGTAATTTGTCATCAGGAATTTCGTTGTTTATTTGCTGTTCTTAATACAAATTATTGAGTTGTTCATGTTGTTACTTTCGGATTTACTTGACTGGAAGCCACTCTACTTGCAATAACTGGTCTACTTAACTGATTTTTGGTTTTCGTTTGAATTACTTAACCATGTGATGTAATCTGTAAATTTTAATTTTCCATTCAATTACCCGTTATTTTGCATAAATGTGATATTGCACCAATGGGGCCATCATCATTAACGTAGGTTTGGATAGAAACATATGTACAAGTCCAATGGATTTGTTGGTTGGACAGCTTAGATAATACCTTTATTAAATTGTTATCAGTCACAATGATATAGTGGGTAAGTGTCCTACTGTCCTTTGTTTTCCTTTATTTCCTATTTCCTTCTTTCGACAAGAAGTCTTTAATTAGTGGAAATAATTGATATCTTGAAGAACACTCTGCCTTAGAAGGGTTTTATATATATATATATATATATATATATATATATATATATATTTAATAGAGAGTGATGCTTTATCTGATAGTATGCATTTCTTTTTCCTTATAAGACACATTCTTGTTTATGCAAGATTTATTTTCTTCTTCCAAACAGACATTGATTTCTTCTGCAGATGAGAGTTTGAAAGGGTAAGAATTAGTAGTCTTATGATGCTTGATATTTTGTCTCAGAGATTATCTTGGAGAAAGGCAACCAAAAGCTGCAATCAGGAACTTCAGCATTGTATAAAATTTTAGAAAGCAGACATACTAAATTTCAAAATAGAACATGGTAGAACGTTTTGTGGAGCTTATATACTTTACTACTGCATTACCATTACTATTGCATTACCAATACTTTTCAATTACAGTTGTTCCAATGTTTATGTATCAATTACATATTCATTCCTTTTATATGCATTGCATGTTATGAATACAATGTTTTTTCTATGATCTTCTTACTATTCTCGAGCAAGTAGGCCAATTGAAGTGCCTTCATGATTACATTTTTATTGTCACCGTTCTCTTTCTCATTGTTTATCTACCGGGTTCTTCTGTCCAGAAAAATTGTGTTGGGGTAAAATTTTCGAAAATCTGATTGAAAGTTTAACCATCTAATATCTATATGAAAAATCCTTTTATGAACAGTTCTTCACTGTAACTTATGGTCTGGCTGGGTGTCAATGTTGTCAACATTTCTTGAACATCATGTGTGTGATGAAATGATGTTGCTTACTTAATTTGTTCATGTTAGGTTGAAATATTTGACAGCTGAACCCGTGCTCAGAACCTAATCCATTTCAACTTGTTTTCAACTGTGTTAAATAATGTGTAGATCACATGCTAACAGCTACTGTTGGTGACACTCTGGTATGCTGCTGTGATAATTGTTACCGAGGTTTCTTATGGAAATGAGGCCTGTGATGTGAAGGCCAATTTGAGCTTCTAAATTGTTTGGATTTCTCTCGAGAATAGCATCACACTTGCGACATGGCTATATCTAAAGTTAACCTTTGCTGTGTCTCTGCAGAAGGTAGTATAGAGGTTTTGGGGACTGAAGAGCCAATTTGGGTTTTTACCCATTGCGGAGATGATAGATCTCTTGAGGAGGTTGGTTTTCATATTTGCATATAATCAAGGAGCATTTATGCATTATTCAGGCATCTTTACTACATTGACGCTATCCTGTTCCTGTCTTTTGTTGTTACCAAGCATCATGTAACTGAGAAGGAACTTGATGCATGATAAATTGCTCTTCAGCCAACTTCCCATTTTTATAAGCTGCTTTCTTTCTTGATCAGCATCTGTTGGATGGCGAACAAGGCTCACCTACTGGTGGAACGCCAAAGATATGAGTGGAAGCAAATCATTTCAAGCGTTTGATTCGTACAGCATTGTTCATTTTTTCTCACAGGAAAATGCCAAGTAGTTCAGTAATATGCCTGATTGCTCTTGATTCTGGTTTCTGGATTTCTTGCCTGGTAGAAGGTGGTAAAATTGGACATCACATATGAATAAATCTTTGGTCGGGACCATCCCTATCCAGGAAACCACAAGAATCTTGAGTCCTGACATGGCCTTATCCAGTAGTAGCAACCAAATCCATAGACACATGCTGGATGCAACAACCTGGTACAGAACCTGCTATGTGTCACTTCTAACATCCACAATCTAAAACCTCGTACTTATTTTTCCAGTCGATATAAGAACACCGTATAATATCTGCTCCCACTTCTCCCCTTACTTCCCAAGTTACTGTAGCAATTGAATCTGTCAGCGACGGCATCTGTTGCATCTTTGCGGACTTTATATGCAGAATGTCTGAAACAGTAGCCAGTGTTAGGTAGCCAATCTCTTTCTCTTCCCCTTATGTTGTGGCAGCATTACCCCAGAGGTCAACAGTTTTGTCCTGGACCAAGACCCAGAAAAACCAAAAGAGATCCCTGACAGTAGTTGCAGCAGTTGGAGATGTATCAGCTGATGTTACGACCTATCTAATTGCCAGTGCAGCCGTTGTTGCTCTGGTTGGAACTGCCTTTCCAATCTTCTTCTTCCGCAAGGACACGTAATTACCCTTTTTTTATCCTCTGTTTTAATTGTGTCTGCCTTAAATTTGAGCCCTTTTATCATTGTTTTATGGCATTCAATGTTTATGTTGTGCGTTTATCTCAGCTGTCCTGAATGTGATGGTGCGGGATTTGTTCGTGAATCTGGAGCGGCATTGAGGGCAAATGCTGCACGGAAGGACCAGGCTCAAATCGTCTGTGCACGTTGCAATGGCCTTGGCAAACTGATCAAATAGACAAATGAATGTCTTCTGTGATTTTAATCCTAATTTCTGCTGTAAAGTGATAAATTCCAAAGACCCCCTATCTTACTACTTAAGTTTTGAGCCCTTGAATCTCCTCAATACATATAATAATAGAAGCACCTTTGATGTTAATCATTTTTTGTTTGTTTTTCTTTCAAATTTTATAGTTCATAAACAATTTCAGCTTATAGCGAGGAAATGAAAGTTTCACGTTGGCAGAGAAATGCGGGAGAAATTTTGCCGTTTTGTTGCAGCATCCAACTGATCAAATTCTTTATTGTTTTCGATAGAGAAAATATACAAAATGCACAAATAAACCCTTTCGTCATTTTAAATTGTTCCAGATGCTTCACATGCTTGGCAGCATGGGCAAGTAGCTCTGCAAGGATAAAAAGGAAAAAAAAAAAGAAATAAAGAAGCTTCCAATTGGCAGCGAACATTCCTTGTGATTGTGAGAAAGGCTTGATATATAGAACTCACAACTTGCAATTGTAGATAAAGACGTTTTGATCTTCCTTGCTTGTCAAATAACCAAATAAAATCTTTCTGGGATTGAATATTTGTAAGAAGTCAAAATGGGAAATACCAACTGTTAATCTTCATTTTTAAGGCACTCTTCTTAGTTCTTCCAATCCATGCTCCGAGATTTCGGATGCGCGTAACGCCGCTTTTATTCGTAGGATAAGTTGCCAAATGAACCTTAGAATTAAGATGACACTCGAGCAACCCGTCAAATAACTTTATAAATGGTCCATAAACATGAACAGCCTATATCCTCAAGAAAACCTTGATATTATCGAGGAAGTAATTACATGGTATCTAAATTAGAGTTGTGGACATCAAATTTGTCCGGCAAAAAAAAAATTTAAATAAATAATAAAAATTAAACAAAAATATAAAATACAAAACAAAAATTAAAATACAAAATACCAAAAAAAAAAAAAAAAAAAACAAACAAAACAGAAAAAAAAATGGGGGATGGCAGTGGTGCCTTCCCCGGCACCACTGCCACCATACCCTACCACCCATCCCTCACCATACCTTACCCCTTACCCCTTACCCCTTACCCCTCTGATCACCTTATTTTACCACCCATATCATTACCCTCGCTCAGTTGGATAAAATAGAAAAAATAATAGGGCATGGGGCTCGTGCTTACACCACATGCCGAGCCCTGTGCCATTTCTTTAAGCATATGTAAGGTCAGAGCTCTATAAATAGAGTTTCTGGCCGAACAAGAAGGAAGGAGGTTGTAAAAAAAAAAAGGAAGCTTTCTGCCTAAAAAAAGAAAAAAAAATTCAACACAGTCCTCCCCGTAGGAAGGAACCTAGCACCGAGAAGCTTCCTGCATAAAGAAAAAAAAGAGTCAGTTTCAAAAAAACAAAAGAGAGAATAAAAAAAAAAGAGGGGTTTGACCAAAACTTCAAGAGCAGATCTGAGGAATTTGAGACTATTTTTGGTGCAAATGAGGTTAAATTTGTGTTTAGGGGGTTGAGTAAAATATTTTAGGTGATTTTGATTTTTTCAAGTCACCGGCGACGACAACCGACGACTGGAGGTGGCGATCGGCCTACCAGCTGCGTTTGGCTGAAGAAAAAAAAAAGAAAGAGTTTTTTTTTTTCTAGAAAAGGAAGAAAATGATCGAAAAAAATTTTTACGCTTTTATGTAAACTATCAATAGCCAAAACGACGTTGTTTCAATAAATGCCCAAAACGACGTCATTTTAAGCATCGAAGATCCGTGTGTTAACCCGCGACTCGACCTGGGGTCCGCACACCCGACCCGTGACCCATTTCTTTCATCAGCCTCTAATCGGTCCGACTGAATCGAAATCGAACCATTGAACCCGACACGGATCGAAGCTGAATCGCTGAACGTGACTGAACCGTTGGACCGAATTGCGCGTTGACCAGTCCGTTCAAGTAAAAAAATTTTTTTTTTGAATTTTTAAAATTTTTTATATATATTATTTTATTAATATTTATACATATTAAAATATTTATATTTGTTAGATTAAATAATGAAATATGTGGTTAATTTTTTTTAATTCTATTAATTTTTAAAATAAACTTTAAAAAATACAAAAATAAACTTAATGATAATACAAAAATTAATAAAAATACAAGAAAAAAAATTTTTATCCGACGATGAGATTCAAAGGTATTCCGAGTAGTTATATCTACGAAATCTCTAGGTAAAAAGATTTCTTTTAAAATACTATTAGTGTATTAGAGTATTTATAAAAAAAAATTTCAATAAAATAAAAATTTTCCTTTTTTTTGTTATAATAATAATAATAATAAAATTAACTAATAAATTAAAAATAGGTAATAAAAAATGAGAAAAAAGGAAATTTTGTTCGATGATGGGATTCCAAAAGTATTATGAGTAAAGATGCTTTAAGAAATCCTTAAGTGAGAAGATTTTTTCTTAAATATTACCAGTGTATTAGAATATTTATAAAAAATCTTCAATACAATAAAAATTCATCTATTCTTCATTTCTTTTAAATAAGAATAATAATAATAATTAATAAAATTTCTAAAAATAAAAAATAAAATGTGTGCATCATGTTATTATTTGCATTGCATGCATGATATAATTTTTATGAAAAGTAAATTCGGACATCTAAGGATGAGATTCTTAGGTATTTCGAGAAGCGATGCCTAAGAAATCTTTAGGTGAGAAAGAGTTCTTCTAATATTACTAACGTACTGGAGTATTTTGAGAATTATTTCAATAAAAAAGGTTCTAATTTATTTTTCTCAAATAAAATTTGAATAATAAATTTTTTAAAATAAAACCAAACAAACCAATTTCCAAAAAAAAAAAAAATCAAGAAAATTATTTTTTCAAACACCGAGAATGAGAATATTTTTAATCAAAATCAAAGGATAACATGTAGTTAAGTGGTACCGTTTTTAAACGGGCGTAGTGGAGGTGTTAATCATTTTTCACGCGTAGCCGACTCCCGAACTCAGACTGTTTTGCATACCGTGAAATTATTTTTTTAATAAATTTTAATTAGTTTTAAAATCTTATTAAAGGGATAAATTTTAATAGGTGACCAATCGTCCTAGTAAAAAAAAATTAGTGGTGACTCCATTTTTTGTTCTTTTATTTTCGTTTTCAAATTCGTCGGGTGGACACAAAATCGTTACAACAACTTGGCGACTCTGCTGGGGACTGCCTTTTATTTTTCAAAGTCAGGCCAAAATTAACTATTTGTTATCCTCAAATTTTGATTTAAACAGTCTTAATCAATTTCTTAGATTTTTATTTTTCATTCTCAATAAAAAAAAGGTAAAAAAAAAATAAATCGAAAATAAAAAGTAAAAAATTCACACAAATTTCTTTTATTGTGCCTCTTGTGTTTTATTTTTCTGTATATATTACTCTCAATAAATTAGGATATATTTGCACACAATGGCACGATGCATCTCATGCATGAGCTCTATATTCGGGCTCTATCCTTTATAGGAGGAAGTAAAATACCTATGCTCTCGTAAGGTGATAACCTTCGTCATGGCAAGCAAAATACTTTCACTCGAATTGAACGATTTTCGTTCGTAGCCTGTAATGGGAGAGGATCGGGGTACCTTACTAGTCTAACATGGACTACAGTGAAGAATAATTTGAGAACCTTTAGACACGTGTCAATCCAAACCCAGCATGTAACAAGCTTAGGAAACCAGTCTTAGGTAGAGCCTCATCCACCTTCTTATAAAAAATACCTAAGAATAAAAGTTGTGTATAATACAAAACAAAACAAAACAAACAAAAAAATCTTAAAAAAAAAAACAAAAAAAATGTTTTTTTCTCAAACCTCACACTAACTCAATTTTGTTTTTTTTTTTTTTTGTATTAATCATATCATACAGTTTTACATCGAGATATTTGCTTTAGGACATATTTCTCCTAAGAAGTTTTCATGGATCCCATAGAGCTACAAATTTACTCATCCTTAGTTAGTGTCCCATGTGAGCTATATAATGAAGTACATGTTTGGTCAAAAGAAGCCCAACAAAAGAGTGAAGATTATTTGCCTACTGGTTACATGTCTGAATTACCCGAAAAAGTGCATTTAGATCTCACACAGAAAAATTTAAAAAACTTAGTCACCATCTAGGGTCAATTAAATAAAAAAAGAAGAAAAAGTTTTTACAAGAAGTATGGGTAGATTACATCTCTCATTTCGGTAGTGATCGATGAACAACTGGTCAAGACAGCTATACAGTTTTGGGATCCATCCTATAGATGCTTCACTTTTAATCAGGAAGATTTGGTGCCAATTATTGAAGAGTATTCAATTTTGCTTGGAATAAAACTACAATGTCCAGATAAAGTATTTATCCGAAAGCCAAAATCAGGTTATTGTAAAAAGTTAGCCAAGCTTATAAGGGTTAAACTGTTCATGTACCTTTATCCTCTAGATTTTGAGCTAGATAATTGAAAAGTTATAGAACTGCCTATTGTCTTTAAAACTTTGAAAGAGTAATGTACTGTGAAACTTTAAATCCCTAATTACTTTCTACGAGTATTAAGAGATCTTTTATGGTGTGTTTATGTTTGTCATTTTAATAAAAGACTTAAAAGATGCGTTCGTATTTTTTCTATTGTTTTCATCTTCATTTTGTTTTTCATTCTTCTCTTTTCATCATTTTCTTGTCATTCCATTTTTGTGTGCTAATATTCTCTTCATCTTACCCTTTGTAGGGTCCCAAACAATGAACACAAAGATAATCATAGCAATAATCTCAGATTTGATTTCGAAAACTTAATTTATGTTGATGAACTTGATAATGAGGAAGATTCAGATAACTACACACTACCTCTTGATTTGTTAAAATTAATAAAATATGAAGATAAGCTAATTGAACCCCATCAAGAAATTATTGAATTAGTGAATTTGAGAGATGGTGAAAACAAAAAATAGGTTAAAGTTGGTATATCTTTTTTACCAGCTGAAAGACAGAAGCTAGAAGAGCTGCTCTGAGAATATGTAGATATGTTCGCGTGGACTTACTAAGATATGTCAGGACTCAGCACTGATATTGTAAAGTTGCCTTTAAAACTAGGATGTAAGTCGATGCAGCAAAAGCTAAGGCGCATAAAACCAAAGATGCTACTGAAAATTAAAGAGAAAGTGAAGAAGTAATTTGATGCTGAATTTTTGAAGGTGGTAAAATATCTTGAATGGGTAGTCAACATAATACTAGTTCTTAAGAAGGATGAAAAATTGAGAATGTGTGTTGATTATCGAGATATGAATAGGACAAGCCCTAAAGATAATTTTTTTTGCCTCACATCGATACTTTAGAGGATAATACTACTAGGCATTCCATATTTTCCTTTATAGATGACTTTTCAGGCTACAATCAGATCAAGATGACTCAAGATGATATGAAAAAAATTACATTTGTGATAATGTAAGGAATATTCTATTACAGAGTCATACTTTTTGGGTTAAAAAATACTGGTGCCACTTATCAAAGAGTAATGGTGACTCTCTTTCATGACATGATGCATAAAAAAATAGAGGTATATGTGGATAATATGATTGTGAAATCTCGTGAAGGAGAAGATCATGTAGTCAACCTCAAAAAGCTATTTGACAGGTTAAAAAGATTTCAGTTGAAGTTGAATCATACTAAATGTACATTTGGTGCCAAATTAAGAAAAATATTGAGCTTTGTGATCAGTAAAAAAGGAATCGAAATGGATCCGGATAAGATACAAGCCATCTAAAACTTATTTTCTTCTCGTACCCCAAAAGAAGTACGAGATTTCCTAAGGAGATTGAACTATATTGCTCGTTTCATATCTCAATTCACCTACAAGTACGATCCTATTTTCAAACTTCTCAGAAAATATGATCAAGGAGAATGGAATGATGAATGCCAAGAAGCTTTTGATAAAATTAAAGAATACTTATCAAATTCACCTGTGTTGGTGCTGCCAATCCCGAGAAAACCTTTAATCTTGTATTTAACAGTGCATGAAAATTCAATGGGATGTGTGTTGGGGTAAAAAGATGAAACTGATAAGAAAGAACGAGTAATTTACTATTTGAGCAAGAAATTCATTGATTACAAGTCTAAGTATTCACCATTAAAGAAGATGTGTTGTGCATTGGCTTAGATAGCTTGAAGGCTCCGATAATACATGCTTTATCATATCATTTGGCTCATAGTAAAGTTAGATTCTATTAAGTATATCTTTAAGAAGCCTTCATTGATAGAAAAGATAGCGCGATGGCAAGTTATACTTTCAGAATATGATATTATTTATGTGACTCAAAAGGCTATTAAAGGAAGTGTAATAGCCGAGTTTCTAATCGATCGTGTAGTTGAAGATTACGAGCCAATGAAACTAGATTTTTTTTATGAAGATATCATGGCCATTGAAGGAAATGAACCTGTTAGGAGGTCTTGAAGGATGTATTTTGATGGAGCTGCTAATGCTTTGGGTCATGATATTGGGGTAATTTTAATATCCCTCGATGAACACTATTATCCTATCATAGCCAGATTGAATTTTAATTGCACAAATAATGTTGCTAAGTATAAGGCCTGTGTTATGGGTCTGCAAGCAGCAATTAAAAAAAAATCAAAGTATTAGATGTGTTTGGAGATTTAGCTCTAGTCATCTATCAGTTATGAGGAGAATGGGAAATCAGAGATTTCAAGTTAATATGGTACCATAAGTACATATCTTAGTTGGTTAAACAATTCGAAGAAATTCAATTTGAGCATTTACCTAGAGAAGAAAACCAAACTGATGCACTGGCTACTCTAGTTGCAATGATTAAAATAGATACAATACTGAAATCCAACCTATTAAGCTGGATGTGAAGGATGAACCAGCACATTGTTTAGGTGTTGAAGAAGAAGTTGATGGGAAGTCATGGTATCATGACATCATGCAATACATTAAAAGCTAGCAATACTCAGAACATGTAACAAAAAATGATAAGAGAACTATTAGAAGGTTGGCTTTGAGTTTCTTTCTTGATGGAGACGTCCTCTATAAAAGGGATCAAGATCAAGTACTCTTAAAGTGTGTGAATGCAGCTGAAACGAAGATGATTATTGAAGAAGTGCATGATGGAGTTTGTGGGGCACATATAAATGGTCATATGATGGCTAGAAAAATTATGATGGTTGGATACTATTGGTTGACAATGAAGAATAACTGTATTGATTATGCCAAAAAATACCATAAGTGTCAGATCTATGCTAACAAGATCCACACTCATTCAACAGCATTACATGTTTTAGCTTCTCTATGGCCATTCTCTATGTGAGGTATGGATGTCATCGGTCCCATCACTCCAAAAGCTTTAAATGGACATAGATTCATTTTTATGATGATTAATTACTTCACAAAATGGGTAGAAGTCGCATTATATGCTAGTGTGACCCAATCTATGGTATGCAAATTCATAAAAAGAGAGATAATATGCAGATATGGGCTTTCAGAGATAATTATTTTTGATAATACCAAAAATTTGAATAGCAAAATGATAAATGAAGTTTGCACTCAGTTTAAATTTCATCACCGTAATTTGACACCATATCATCCAAAGATGAATGGGGCAGTGGAGGCTGTAAACAAGAATATCAAAAGAATCTTGAAAAAAATGAAAAGTTACTTTTTGCTTTACATGCTTATAGAATGTTGTCCGAAAATCTACTAGGGTCACCCGCTCTCTTTGTTATATGGAATGGAAGCTGTGCTAGCAGTCAAAGTGGAAATTTCCTCGCTGAGAATCCTGATGGAGGTAGAGTTAGAAAAAATAGAATGGGTTCAAAATCGCTACGAGCCGTTGAACCTCATTGAAGAGAAAAGACTTACAGCACTTTATCATAGTCAATTGTATCAAAAGAAGATAATGAGAGCACATGATAAGAAAATCTATCCCTATTGCTTTAGAGAAAGAGATTTAGTACTGAAAAAGATCCTTCCAAATCAACATGATAATTGAAAAAAATAGACACCAAATTGAAAAGGCCCGTATATGGTGAAAAATGCCTTTTCTGGTGAAGCATTAATTTTGGCAGAGATGGACAAAAATGATTTACCTACTCTGATAAACTTAGATGTTGTGAAAAATATTTTGCTTGAAAAAAAAAGAAAAAAAACGTAAAAAATAAAAAATAATGGCTCATCTAAGCTGAAAACTTGAAAAAGGAGGCTTGGATTCGAAGAATAAGCATCATTCCATAATACAGGGACAAATGTAGTTTGATGAACTCTGAAGGATCAAGGAAGTCATCTAATTTAGTTTTAGAAAAAAAATCTGAGAATATTTTGTTCATGATTATCTTATGATCATTATTTGGGTACCTTTGTTTCAACTCAAATACTTTACCATGCACTTGTTACCAGTCTAATAAAATATGCTATCTTTCTTTTAAAAATAACACCTATCCATTTTTTTATTCTCATTTGTTGACCACCATACGA
This sequence comes from Durio zibethinus, assembly GCF_047325235.1. Taxonomy (NCBI): domain Eukaryota; kingdom Viridiplantae; phylum Streptophyta; class Magnoliopsida; order Malvales; family Malvaceae; genus Durio; species Durio zibethinus. Next base: position 7,244,473 of record NC_143162.1, on the reverse strand, counting down.
ATAGGAGAAATGTGTGATCGTATTTTATTAGTCTTGGACTTAAAATAATGAAAAAAAAAACAAACATGAAAGATCTTAGCATTATTTTTTAAAAGTTGACAAAAGCAAATGAAAAAGGAAGAGAAAAGCATGACAAGACATTGATGTTGTAGACTTTTGAAGAAAAGTATTGGTAGGGAAGAATTCAATGGTCAGATGTTAAGAATTCTGATAAAAAAAACAAAAAGTGAGAGATTTCAAGAACCTTTTTACCTCAATGAATAATTCTGATTACATTACATGCATTGCATTTAGAGCACTCAGTACATGCATCCATGAATAATGAGGACAGAGACTTTCCATTTCTTAATCAAACAAAAGATTTCAAAAGAGAAAAATTTACTTGTTCAAAGATGAGAACTCGATTTGAATAACATATGAGATTTTTAAAGTTGTTGAGCCTCTGCTGAGAGGAGCTTTTCAAGATGAGATTTTTAAAGTTGTTGAGCCTCTGTTGATATGAGCTTTTTTAAGATGGGATTTTTAAAGTTGTTGAGCCTTTACTGAGAGGAGCTTTTTTAAGATGAAAATTTTAAGTTGTTGAGCCTCTGTTGAGAGGAGCTCTTTTCAAGATGAGATTTTAAAGTTGTTGAGCCTTTACTGATATGAGCTTTTTCAAATGAGATTTTAAAGTTATTGAGCCTCTACTGAGATAAGTCATTTTCAAGATGAGATATTTAAAGTCGTTGAGCTTCTGCTGAGATGAGCCCTTTTCAAGATGATATTTTTAAAGTTGTTGAGCTTTTGCTGAGATAAGCCTTTATTGATAGGAGCCCTTTTTAAAATGAGATTTTAAAGTTGTTGAGCCTTTGCTGAGAGGAGTCTATTTCAGATTTTAAATTTTAAAGTTGTTAAACCTCTGTTGAGAGGAGTTTTTTCAGATGAGATTTTAAAGTTGTTGAGCCTCTGCTAAGAGGAACCCTTTTCAAGATGAAATTTTTAAAGTTATTGAGCATCTGCTGAGAGGAGTCTTTTTCAGATTTTAAATTTTCAAAAGTTATCGAGCCTCAAGTGAGAGGAGCATTTTCGATTTGAAAAAAAAAAAACTTTTTGAGTAGTCTATGTTCAAAAAAAAGAGAAAAAAAAGAAAAGAAAAGAAAAATCCATTTAGATTCTGGATAAAATTATTGTCTTTGTCTTTGCCCTATTACTGATTATCAGTAATGTGCAAAGAGGGGCAGTAGTGGACATCAAATTTATCCAGCAAAAAAAATATTAAATACGATAATAAAAATTAAACAAAAATAAAAAATAAAAAAAAACCAAAATACAAAATACCAAAAAAAAAAAAAAATAAACAGAACAGAAAAAAATGGGGGATGGTAGTGGTGCCTTCCTTGGCACCACTACTACCATATCCTACCACCCATCCCTCACCATTCCTTACCCCCTACCCCTCTGATCACCTTACCCTACCACCCATACCACTACCCCGCTCAGTTGGATAAAACAAAAAAATAATAAGGCATGGAGTTTGTGCTTACACCCCATGCTGAGCCCTGTGCCCTTCCCTCAAGCACATGTACGATCGAAGGTCTATAAATAGAGCTCCTGGCTAAACAAGAACGAAAGAAACTGCAAAAAAGCTATAAAAAAAAGGGGAGCTTTTTGCCTAAAAAAAAAATTCAATACAGTCCTCCCCGTAAGGAGAAACCTAGGGCCGAGAAGCTTCTTACACAAAGAAAAAAAAAAGAGTCAATTTCAAAAAAATAAAAGAGAGAATAAAAAAAAAGAGGGGTTTGACCGAAACTTTAAGAGCAGATCTGAGGAATTTGAGACTATTTTTGATGAAAATGAGGCTGAATCTGTGTTTAGGGGGTTGAAGAGAACATTTTAGGTAATTTTAATTTTTTTCGATCACCGATGATGGCGATCGATGGCCGACGACGGCGGCAGTGATGGCGACCGGCCGGCCACCTGTGTTTGGCTGAAGAGAAAAAAAAGAAAGGGTTTTTCTTTGGAGAGGGAAGAAAATGATCGAAAAAAGAATTTGGGCTTTTATATAAGTTATCAATAGCCAAAACAATGTCGTTTCAATAATCGTCCAAAATGACGTCGTTTTAAGCACTCAGGATCCGCGCGTCAACCTGCGACCCGACCCGGGGTCCGTGCACCCGACCTGTGACCCGCTTCCTTCATCAGCTTTTGACCGGTCCGACTGAATTGGAACTGAACCGTTGAACCCGACCTGGATCGGAACTAAACTGCTAAACGTGATCGAATCGCTGATGCCAGATCGAACCGTGTGTTGATTGGATCGTTGATTGGTCTGATTCAGGTAAAAAAATTTTTTTTTGAATTTTTTTATATATTATTTTATTAATATTTATGCATATTAAAATATTTATATTTGTTAGATTAAATAATGAAATATCTAGTTAAATTTTTTTTAATTCTATTAATTTTTAAAATAAACTTTAAAAAATAAAAAAATAAACTTAATGATAATAAAAAAATTAATAAAAATGCAAGAAAAGAAATTTTTTATCCGACGATGAGATTTAAAGGTACTCTGAGTAATGATATCTACGAAATCTCTAGGTGAGAAGATTTTTTTAAAAATACTACTAGTGTATTGGAGTATTTATAAAAATTTTTTTCAATAAAATAAATTTTTTTGTTATAATAATAATAATAATAATAATAATAATAATAATAATAATTAACTAATAAATTAAAAATAGGTAATAAAAAATGAGAAAAAAAAAGAAATTTTATCCGATGATGGGATTCCAAAAGTATTCCGAATAGAGATGCTTTAAAAAATCCTTAGGTGAGAAGATTTTTTCTTAAATATTACCAGTGTATTGAAATATTTATAAAAAATCTTCAATACAATAAAAAGTCCTCTATTCTTCATTTCTTTTAAATAAGAATAATAATAAAAATTAATAAAATTTGTAAAAATAAAAAATAAAATGTGTGCATCATGTTATTATTTACATTGCATTCATGATATAATTTTTACAAAAAGTAAATTCGGATCTCTGATAATGAGATTCTTAGCTATTCCGAAAAGGGATGTCTAAGAAATCTCTAGAAAAGAAAGAGTTCTTCTAATATTACCAACGCATTGGAGTATTTTGAGAATTATTTCAATAAAAAATGTTCTAATTTATTTTTCTCGAATAAAATTTGAATAATAAATTTTTTAAAATAAAACCAAACAAACCAATTTCCAAAAAAAAAAAAATCAAGAAAATTTTTTTCCAAACACCGAGAATGAGACTATTTTTAATCAAAATCAAAAGATAACACGTAGTTAAGTGATATTATTTTTAAACGAGCGTCGTAGGGATGCTAATCCTTTTTCATGCTTAATCGACTCCTGAACTTAGACTGTTTCACAGACCGTGAAATTATCTTTTTAATAAATTTTAATTAATTTTAAAATCTTATTAGAATGATAAATTTTAATAGGTGTCCAATCGCACCTAGTAAAAAAAGATTAGTGGTGACTCCATTTTTCGTTCTTTTATTTTCGTTTTCAAATTCGTCGGACGAACACAAAACCTTTACGACAAGAGTCTTAAATTTAAAGTAATCCACATTTTAATTTCAAATAAAAAACACTTGTTTGCACCAAAACAAAAAAAAGGAGCATTTGATCAAGGTACTTTGACATAAAGCTCTCCGAGATGAGAAGATAATGCTGAATATAAGGCCTAGCTATATAATTTGGAGAGGGAATTCCGGGATCAAATCTTCCAGGCATGGAAAACTTCAGCTTGGAGCCTTGCAACCTTTTTAAGAATAAGGAGAATTGGAATTGATCGTCATGGTTTCTTGGGACGGATTGCATAAAAAAAAAAAATTATAGCCTCAGATTAGTATATCTGATGAGGGTTAAATGTTCAAAAAATACACCTTATAAATCTTCCCTAGGTCCCAAGCAAAACAACCAAAAATCGAAGAGGGAAAAACCAAGTTCTGAAAACTCGAGAGGCAAACAACAAAACCTGAGGGAACAAGTAATTGTGTTATGGAAATGACAAATATCAATACCCACAACTTCGGATCTACTCGAATCTCCTTACATGGTTGCTATTAATAGTCGGTCATTAACTTTGAAAGCAGCTAAGCAACTGCCACGTGTTCACTCAGGCAAGACACCAAACCCATGTATGAAGAGAGATTTACAGCATTAAGGAAACCAGGGGTTGCATGCTGTCATCTCCGTTTGCTTCGGGTTTCATCATAAATAAAGTAGAAGAAACCAAAGCAATATCTCCTTCTTCTGCTGTTTGACTCTATTTTTTATTCTTTATTTCTTTTTCTTTGTCGTTTAATATATTGTTTCACCTCCTGTTTAGAGAACTCCTCCAGGCATCCAGGACATGAAGAACATCTGTTTCTGTCTCCGAGGTTCTTGGGTTGTTCTGCCTTGAATATATAGTGTTAATTTTGTGGTATTTCTGAATCAAGAAATTCAAGCAGAAAAGGGGAAGATATGAAGATAGATGAGGATCTTGGTTTAGATCGAGAAGATGCATTCCAAACAGACGATGAAGAAAATCAAGCTGAAAGGGTATGTAGTAACGTTGAGGATGACACAGAATCTGATTTCACCTTCCCATCACGAAATTCCTCCAGTAATTGCCTTGAAGTAAACCATTCATCATGGCCACAAAGTTACAGGTTTTCTTTTCTTTTTCATTGCCTTTTGGATTTCGTTTTTCTCTCTTTTTCCTCTCACAACTTGGCATGCTTGGAGCTAGTGCTTAGTTATTGGACTATTTAGATATAAATAATCTTCACATCTTTTTGGTGGCATTTGGTGCATGTCTACCCAGTTTTTTGGCATTTTGAGGTCTAAATTATTAGGAAAATAAGATTTTGGATTGTTATGCATGGGAAAATACTGATTAAAATCTTGCAAAAATAACATTTGACATGTTTGATTGAATAGGCACTCTTGTGAAAAGTACTGTCAAACTTCAACATTATCCTTTGTTAATTGAAATGGAATTCACTGCATATATACAAACATTTAGCCGTTAAGTGTCCTATTTGGAAACAGTATTCTGAAAGTGAATTTAGATTTCATTTATTACTCAAATAATGAATATAAGACTGTTAAAAAAAAGTCCAAATTATTCCTCATCAGTTTGAATTTAGATTTTTTATGTGCTTTTTCATCCTTATTAGATGTAAATGAGGGAAATTTTGGTATAATTATTTACATATTTAGACATTCTTTAATGTTTCTCTTTAAGCTTTCTACTAATTAATCAAGATTCAGATATATGATAGTTGAGCAAACATGGTTGCAGTAGTTAAACATTGTCAAGATTTTGCATGAAACAACAAAACTATTTATTAAAACATAGCCATGCATTCGTTGAATTCATGCAGGGAATCAATGGATATGCTCAAAGGTGTTATGCCTCCATCCATTAGTTTCCTAAAGGGAACTAGTGCAACAGGATTAATAGGCAGTTCATCATTTTGCATATATCAAAGCAACGATGATGAGTCTTCCCTCGGTAATTCACTCATTTCTGAAAGAAATTTAGATGAAGTGCCTACCTCTACTCTCCCTGCTTCGCAGGAAAGAATATCTGTCAATGGATCAACAGCATCACAGAAGCAGTGTTCATTTACCCAAGCACTTGTTAATGGTAAGAAACCATGTAATCTTCCATTTTTAAGTCAATCACCTTTAATTTTAGTATATGCTCCACGAGAGAAAAACCATCTTGTCAATTTTATAGTAATTGAATCTTTTTAAATGGAGGGTTACTATATCGCATACCACCAATTTTATATCTTTGTTTTTCTTTATGTAGGAATCAATGTTCTGTCCGGCATAGGACTCCTTACAACTCCTTATGCGGTCAAAGAAGGAGGGTGGTTGAGCCTCACACTACTCATGATATTTGGTTTCATTGCCTGTTATACTGGGATTTTATTAAAGAGATGTTTAGAAAGCTCTCCTGGTTTACAAACTTATCCTGATATTGGACAGGCTGCTTTTGGGGTCGCTGGTCGCCTAATGATAGCTGTAAGTTGATTATAAGTAAAAATTTGTCCAATGTTCTCCTATGCTGCAATCTAGTTGGAAATCACAATTGTTAAAATGGTGACACTAACACTTGGTTTTAATTTGTGAAATGCAGGTGCTTTTGTATGCAGAACTATATGTAAGTGCTACGATTTCTTTATGGTTGGTCTATCACGGTTTCCTATTTATTATGGTTCCATCTCATGTTCTGCACTAAAAATTGAACAGCGCCTCTGATCTGTAGGCTGCGTGTGTGGAGTACGTAATAATGATGAGCGATAACCTGTCGATTATTTTCCCAAACACCAGCCTCCATTTTGCTGGAATGTATCTTGATGCTCATCAAATATTTGCTATCATAGGAACTCTCATTGTTCTCCCAACTGTTTGGCTCCGAGACCTCAGTTTGCTCTCATACCTTTCAGGTTTCTCGTCCGCCTACCACTTCCCCCAATATCTTGTTTCATTTATAATTCCACGTTCTAAGCTAAAACTGATGATCTTAACCGTTTAAATGTTCAGTTGGTGGAGTTGGAGCATCACTTTTAGTGGTGCTTTGCTTGTTATGGGTTGGGGCATTTGATCAAGTCGGGTTTCATAAAGGCGGAACTGTTCTGGGTCTTGCAAACCTACCCATTTCAGTTGGCATATATAGTTTTTGCTACGCTGGCCATTCAGTTTTTCCAAATATATATTCTTCCATGAAAGAACCGTCACTTTTTCCACTTGTTCTTATAGCCAGGTAACACAAAATTTCACTGTCTGCTTATGCCTATAATTATTCAAAAATTTACAAACTCTAGATAATCAAAATCGTTGATGCTTTTGATACAAAGTCTCTGGGAATAATAAGCTTTTTTAACTTCTGTTTCCTCTCTTCCAGCTTTATATTTTGTTGGTTCGTGTGCACAGGGGCAGCAATCTCCGGTTTTATGATATTTGGTGACTCAGTTGAAGCACAGTTTACTTTAAACATGCCCATAAAATTTGCTGCTTCTAAAATCGCAGTCTGGACAGTGGTACGTTGAGACACCACCATTCAGTTTCCTATGCATCCTTTTGCACAGTCCTGGATCACTATTATACTCCTGATTCAAACAATTAATATTGCTTATAGAATTTCGGATTAATATCTCAAGCCTATATGTCTATTGGCTTCAGGTTATTATAACAATATCAAAGTATGCCTTGACGCTCACTCCCATCGCATTGAGTCTAGAAGAACTTGCACCTTCGACATGGTTCAGATCCTATGGTGTTTCAATACTCATCAGAACAGCTCTAGTGATTTCAACTTTAGTTGTTGCCATGACATTTCCCTACTTCGGTAAAAATAGAATTAACATTTAGACTTATGACTCTAATTATTTGTTGTTTGGTTTAGAATATGCTTTATAAGGTCTAAAATAGATTAACATATTGCCTTCATGCTCATTGGTTAACTCTACTGCAGCTTTTCTGATGGCATTGGCAGGATCTTTGCTTGCAATGCTAATTGTAAGTTCCCTCTTCGGATCGGTCTGATATTTACTCTTTAGAGGCAGTTAATAACAAGAGTATTTTGAACCAATTTCTCTGTTTAATGTTTTATGACAGGCTATTATCTTCCCATGTGCCTGTTATCTCAGCATACTTCACGATAGATTAACTAAGTTACAAGTAAGAATTCTTTGTTTTCCAAGATTAGTTTATATCTTTGCAATCTATTTTTGTTTTTATTGTAACCAGCCCTTAATGTGAATATTTTCATTTTTGTTCTCTATTCAGATAGCAGTCTGCATTTGCATTGCTATTCTAGGATTGGTGATTGCTTGTGTTGGCACATATTCTTCAATTATAAAAATAGCTGGCCAACTTGATTGATCAAAGGGTTTCCATTGAGATCCTTTGCCTTCCGCCTTTATTTAGATGATCGAGATAAATCATGAGTAACTTCCCTCCATAGTGACTAGCACCTACATTTCCATTAGCTTATAGCATCAGACATGACCAGGGTGAAGAGTCTTTTATACATGTTCCACAGTCTTTAAGACAAAAATTGTATACAATTTCTTATGTATTGTTGGGCATCTTTAATTAATCATTCATGTGTCAGCTCATAAGTAGCAGCTGCTTGAATATTTGGGTCCATGCCACTGCTTGCCAGGTCTTCCAAGTTCCAACTTCCTTTTGGGAGCCCTTGTATTTGCTAATTGAGAACTTGCCAGGTCTTTGTCAATGGAGCATGCATATGCGTCATAAAATTCTTTCCTCAAGAAGTTGATATCAACAAATATCCTGTCTATTGTGTTACAGCATGTTGTATTTGTTAAATCAGAAACTGATGGCTCATTATTCAGAACACCATGTTACATGAAGAAATAGTTATTTCTCGAAGACTGATCGAAGAGATGACTTGGAAGTTTATTTCCTGAAGTTCGAAAAAAAAAAATAGAAGTAAGACAAAATAGGGATTTAAATCATCTAATTCAGCCACATAGGAATCTATTAAAGCATTATCAAATGCATGAGAACATTAAAGTAGCTAAATTGTTCAAAATTCTACAATATACTCACCAAATTCCTCAACAGCCGTTTTTTCATTTTGATAGTTCCTTAGAGGGAGAGAGGATTCAAAAGGACAAGGCTGCCTTTCAGATCTTTTTCTTGCTTAATGGTGGGGGTACATTTTCCATTTTCTTTATGTCGACAAGACCATGAGTACTGAAATCCTGGACAACCTACCATGTAGTACCTGTCCAAATTTTGATATCCAGTCAATGAAACACGAGTCTTTTTTTGCGTCACAGAAACATTGTCACTGAGATAAAGTGGAACTTTGAGCACCAAATCCAACATGGGAAAATGGGTTACCATAACCAGAGCCTGACCCAACGATCCTGTGTTTCTAAACAATTCAGCACAGCATGTGCTACCTCCTGACAGCTATGTCTTTAACTGAGTGCAGGGAATTGGATTCAAGAATCTAGGACACTAGCGCATGTGAATGTCAAATAATTTATCCACCTTTTCCGGTTTGAACTGCAATCCATTAGATATCAGTGCATTAACTTCATCCACGCTGTGAGCATGTCCACTCGTTGATTTTTCTTACAGGTTTAGTAGAAAGTAGAAAAGATATCTTTCAACAACTTCCCAACAGGATTCATGTTCTGATTGTCAAGAAGTTCGTTTTTGGTTACATGTCCCAGTCAGTGTTTTAATGAATTTTTTCGTATCTTACACATTCCACGAATTGGTTTCTGATTATGGTAAGAAATTGGACAGTGACCTTAGCACCATGAATTCCGATGTCAGACATATCACATTGAGAGGTCTCCTTTTAAATTGAACCCTTAAAACCCAAACATCATATCTTCATTAAAATCAATTCATTATCACTTCTTCTCTTAGTCATCAGCAATTGTATGTAAATATAGAAAAAAATTCACACCTACCCTTTTACTTAGATGTACAGTACATTTGTATCGGTAGTATTCTATTATTTAAAAGAGAACCCACCAACCCTGCAGTGAGGCACAAGCCACAAAAACACTGCAATACGATCTAATTTATTGATAGAAAGTAGGTCCCAATTTCATGGACCACGGTACAAACTGCAGTTTCTTTTCGATTTATATAATCAACATCCACTTGAATTTTTATCAGAAAAATTAAAAATTTTACTCAAATATTTTCTATATAAAAGAAATAGCACTACTGTCAACAGAGTAAGTTTGGTGGGGAAATAGAGATAAAATCATAGCAACTTATGCGGTTTACATTTCCTTCCAAAGATAATCTGATAAAAGCATCAATTCAAGAATAAGAAAAGAAAGGAATGAGTGACGTAAAGATAAGCAAACAAGACAAGAAAATCAGGTTCTTTAACCAAAATGCACGATTCATAAAAGGGAAATTTACCTTATGATTTAAGAGTTGCAAGAATCAAATGACTGAATCAGAACAAGTAACAGACAAAGTATAAGTTTAAATATACAAAATTTTCTTAAAAAAGAATCTTTTTTTGTTACTTTTCCTTAAAAATATCTGAACTAGTGAGTAGATGGTGAGTCTTGATCAAATATTGGAAAAAGATCACTGTAAAAAAAAAAAAAAAAAAAAAAAAAACAACAATAACCAAAAAAACTAACTAGCTTGGGAATTAATTGATGGCAACTTTTTTTTCCTTTTTTTTTTTTTTTCCGAAGGTTTTATTTCTGGGTTGGCACATTAAGGGGAACTTTTATAAAAAGTTTAAGTTTTTTAACTTTATAAATAAGTTAGTAAATAATAAGTATTAAATTTATATAATTAAATATTAATTATTGATTAAATTTTAGAGTAAAGACGAGTAAAAATATTGTCTGAAGATTCTAGAACAAAATTTATATAAAAAATTTAAATAATTTTTACTTTATGCAATAGTTTTTTATTTTTCACTTTATTATATATTTATGAAATTACTTAAAAATAAAAAATAATAATTAAAAGTATTCTTTTTTTAAAAAATTTTAATGCAATTGGTATTTTCTAAAATAATTAAAAGGTATTACAAAATAAAAAATAATTCTAAAGAAATTAAAAATATTAACATAATTCTTTCAAAGAAAAAATTAACTTAAAAGAATTTATATTTTAAACTAAAATAAAAAAATTATTAACATAAGAGATGAGAGAAATAATAAAATTTATATCTATTTATGCAAAATGAAATAGAATTATTGCAACATGTTAAAAAACAAATTATGAAAAATTTAAATATAATTGGATGTAAGAAAAGAGTTAAAATAATTATTTAATATAAATAATTAAGTTAATAATGTAAAATTTAAATTAATTATTTTTATTATAAATATATAAGAAAATAGTTTAAAAAATACTTTTAAAGATAAAAAGTAACGTAAAAGAAATGATAGTTTAGAATAAAAATTAATAAAAAATTTATTAACATAAGCTAGTGAAATGAATTATAAAATTTGTATCATTTATTGTAGAATATGTTAGAAATATCGTAACACCAAAAAAAGAGTTACGATAATTTTAAACATAATAAAATATAAAAATAATCATAAAAAAATATTATTAAAATATAAATAATTAAGTTGACAATATAAAATTTTAATTAATTATTATTACTATAAATGTATAAAAAAATCCTAATAAACAAAAAAAAAAAAAGATAACGTAAATAGGTAAAAGGAAACATAACATTCGTATCATTTGACTTAAAATAGATAAAAAGTATCGTAACACATTAAGAAAGAATTATGATAATTCTAAACGTATTAAAAAGTAAGAACAAATGTAAAAATATATTATTATAACATAAATAATTATGATAACTATTAAATTTTAATTAATTATTATTTTTTTGTGTGTGTGTATATATATAAATAAAATAGCTATAAATTAAAAATAAATTGGCATCATAAGCAAGTGGAAAAGAAAGAATTATGATAATTCTAAACGTATTAAAAATTAAAAACAAATGTAAAAATATATTATTATAACATAAATAATTATGATAACTATTAAATTTTAATTAATTATTATTTTTTTTTGTGTGTATATATATAAATAAAATAGCTATAAATTAAAAATAAATTGGCATCATAAACAAGTGGAAAGAAATGTAAAATTAGTGTAATTTGACATAAAATAGGTAGAAAAATATTGTAATACATTAAGAAAAAATTATGACAATTTTAAATATAACAGAAGCTAAGAATAATCATAAGAAGATATTATTGTAACATAAATAATTATGTTGTTTATGTAAAATTTTAACTAATTATTATCTTTTAAATATATAAGGAAAGTAAGTAAAAATTGAAAAATAAATAGGTAACGAAAAAAAAGTGAGAAAAATAGAAAATGAATATTATTTGATGTAAAATAGATAAAAAATGTTGTAACACACTAAGAAATAGCTATTACAATTTTAAATGTAATTAAATGTAAGAATAACCATAAAAAAATTCTTGTAACATAAATAATTAAGTTACCAAGTTAAAATTTTAATTAATTATTTTTTAAATATATAAAAAAATAGCTAAAAATTAAAAAATATATATTGGTAATGTAAACAAGTTAGAAGAGATGTAAACATAATACATTAAAAAGAATTATGACAATTCTAAATGTAATGGAAAGTAAGAACAATCATAATAAAATATTATTGTAATGTAAATAATTATATCAGCAACATAAAATTTTAATTAATATTTTTTGTAAATAACTAAGGAAAATAACTAGAAATTAAAAAATAAATTGGCAATGTAAACAAGTAAGCACATTATAAAATTAATATCATTTGGCGTAAATTGGGTAACAAATGTCGTAACACATTAAGAAAGAGTTATAACTGAAATGAATCTGTAAAGAATAAATGTTTTGCCCTATCCCATTTACAGTTATGACATGTATATTTATATCATGAAAGAGTATAGCACATTAATATATAACTAAATGTATAACTATTGATAACAGATTCTAATATGCCCCCTTAAATGATTAGGGAGATTTTCACAAGAACTTGTTTTAAAATGGATGAAAATTTGAGGAAGAAAGTCCCTTGGTAAATATATTAGCTAGTTGTGACTGAGAATGGACAAAAATGACTCAAAGAAAATGCTTGCAAACAAGGTTTCGAACAAAGTGATAAGAGGTTTTTATATGTTTTGTGCAAGCATGAGATATTAGATTGGCAACCAGTTAAGTAACACCTATTATCAGAATATACAAAACAAGGTAGTGCAATAGGAAATCCAAACTCATTCAATATATAAGAAATCCAAAGTATATATCAAAAAGTTATAGAAAGAGCCATATACTCTACTTTAGTACTAGACTAAGCAATAGAAACTTGCTTTTTAGTATACCAAAAAACAGGATTAGAACCTAAGAAAATTTAATAACCTATTGTAGAATGTCTAGTGTCTAGACAACAAGCCCAATCAGCATCAACATAGTATACTAAATTCGGTGTAATGCAAGGAAGTAATTGAATACCACAATTGATAGTTCCTTTAAGATATCTCAAGATTCGTTTTATAGCCTAAAAGTGATTATCACGAGGTGCATGCATAAATTGATAGACTTGTTGCACAGTATAGGTAATGTCAGGTCTAGTAAAGGTAAGATATTACAAAGCTCCAATAATGGTGCAATATTGTGATGGCTTTGAAAGTAAAGTTCTATCATATAGAGAAAGCTTCTAACTAGCTGTTATTGGAGTAAAAGTAGGTTTGCAGTTTTTCATACCCAAATGTGAAAGTAGAGACAACACATATTTTGTTTGTGTCAACAACAAATATTTACGTGTACGATGTGCCTTTATTCCAAGAAAATAATGAAGACTACTGAGATCTTTTACTGAAAATTATAAAAAAAACTGTAAAATGAATGAATAAATAACACTTAATGAAAAGTCAGTGAGAATGATATCATCCACATAAAGTAAAAATATCATCATACAAGATGAGGAATGCCACATAAACATAGAAAGATTTGCTTGACTGCTTTTGAAACCAAAGGTATGAAAAGCAAAACTAAATCTCTGAAACCAAGCTCGTGGAACTTGGCAAAGACCATAAAAAGAGCGATGTAATTTATAAACATGATGAGGATAATTAGGGTCCACAAACCCTGGTGTTTGTGCCATATAAATTTTTTAATGCAACTCGCTATATAAAAATGCATTTTTGACATTTAATTACTTGATGGACCATCCTTTACTAACAGTAATAGAGAGAACAATTTGAATAGTGGTTGCCTTAACAACAAGGCAAAAGGTGGAGTAAAAGTCAATACCTTCTAGTTGTATGAAGCCTTTGACCACTAATCTTATTTTATATCACTCAATGGTACCATCAGCTCATTCTTTGATTTTATAGATCCAACGACAACCATTCATGAATGAATTACGAGGCACTAAAAATCAAGTATTATTTTTCATGAAAGTAGAATATTCATCATTCATAGTTGAAATTCATTTTTCATCTTGACATTTTTTTTTAAAGATCTTGGCTCAAGAAATGGATAATTTGTAGCATGTAACAATTACGGTACTTTAGGCCTTTGAGTACTGTATTAACTTTGTGTAACCATAGGATGTATGGTTCTAAAACCAGAAGAAGTGAAAGGTTCAGATGAGGGTTGAGCATTGGGTGCCAACACAATTGTATCAAGTTTAGAAGTAGTTGTATTTGGGATTGAAGCATTTGGTAATGGTTCTGACACAATTGTAGTATGAAGTATTGGCAGAGATACCTCAAAACTAACCTCAGAAGATGTAAAAGAGTCAATAGGATGAGAAAAAATCTCAGGAGTTATAGAACCAAAATGTTCTGCAAAAGAAAAGTAATATTCATCAAAGACAACATGCTATGAGATATAAACCTGACCATTAGAGGGGTCTAAATAATGATATCCTTTATAGACTGAACTATACTCTAAAAAGACACAATGAGTAGATTTTAGAAAAAGCTTATCTTTTCAATAAGAAACTAAATGAAGATAACAAGCACATCTAAAAACTCTTAAATGATTGTAGTCTGGCAAAGAGTTAAATAATACCTTAAAAGGAGAATGATTACTCAAAACTGATATAAAAAGTCGATTGATAAGATAAATAGCTGTAGAAAATGCCTTAAGCTAAAGAAATCATGGTAAAAAAGCTTGAAACAACAGAGTTAGGCCCATTTCCTTAACATGTCTATGTTTTCATTCTATTAAACCATTCTATTTGTGGATATGTGAATAAAAATTTGAAAAGAAATACCATAATGATAAAAAAGATTTTTAAAATCACCCTTAACAAGCTCATTAGCTCCATCAGACTAAAAAATTTGATCTTGTTGCCAAATTAATTTTCAACCATAGTCTTAAAATTTTCAAAACAAATAACACTATTAGAACGACACTTCAATGGATAAAACCAAGTATAATGATTGAAATCATCTATAAAAATAATATAATAGCAAAAACCAGTAACAGTAACAATGAGCAATGGTCGCCAAAGATCAGAATGAATTAATTCAAAAACATTAGAAGTTATCCTAGTAGATAAACCAAAAAGCAAATGTTTACTTTTTCCTATTTGACAAGTTGCATAAGTTAAGTTACAAAAGAAATAATCCTTAGGACAGATAAACTTATTAGATTTTAACTATGTTGTAATCTTGCTAGCTGGATGTTCAAGTCATCAATGCCAAATTATTCTAGAAACTGAAGAAAAATTGTTACTAAACAAAGCTTGTTGGTTGCATTGCCTCACACCAATGAATCACTTCACATCTCTTGTAGGAATCATATAAAGCTTGCCTTTAACTGGTCTATCTAAAAGTACCTTTCTCATGCAAAGATCTTTAATAACAAAACTCCAAGGAAAATAATAGAAACCACAGTCATTGTCTCTAGCTAGTTTAGCAATAAACAATAAATTTTCCTTTAATTCTAGAGACAATAGAATATTTTTCAATGCTAATTTTGTAGAACCAAGACATATAGCAGAATCACTAATACGAATGATGTTTAGAGAATTACCATCACTAATAAAAATACCTTTATTGCTAGTATAAGAAGTGGACTGATGTACCAATGATGGATTGGAAGTTATTTAACTAGTAGCACATAAATTTACCAGCCAGTAGTCATCATTATCATTATCCATTTGAGCATTAAATAGAGTATCATTTGAAGTAGCAATAGAAAATGAAGACCAGCAAAAAAATTGCTCAAAATGTGATTAAATTTATTATAACGGTATTGACATGTTACAGTAATATGGTTGAATTAATGACAAATCTGACCTTTTATAGCACAGTTTGCATGTTGAGAATCCTGTTATCTCAATTATTTGATTGAAAATCTCATTAAGACATTATGCAAGTATAAAACTAAGAATCACGATGATCATACATTTGATTAATTTGTCCAGTATGCCTAAAATCACAATGAGGATTATTAAAGTACTGACCTCGACTATTTAAGTGAGTTACCATAACTGTCTCATGAGAACTAACAATGGCATTCATAAGTTATGATGACAATACTTTTATTCTTTTCAAGCATTGCTCATGAACTAATAACGGTGCTTTCAAATCATTAAAAAAAAAATATGTTTCTCTCTATTTTCAATAGCAAAGGCAAGTGGTTGATATTCAATGGTATTTGACAGTCTATTCAAAGTACGAGGGACCAATTCTAAATCAAAGATAGGATAACTTATGGTTGCTAAATTATCAAAAATAAATTTGATCTTGGCAAGATATTCTTCAATAAACATAATTCCTTTACTCAAACATTGTAACTCATCACGCAACATATCTAATTTTGCTTGACATTATTGATGAAAAATAGTTTCTAAAGTTATCCAAACTTAGTGAAAAGATGACAAACCCAAGACCTGTGCTTGTGCACTTGGCAACAATGTTGCTTTCAGATAAGAGAGAACAAATTGATCATTCTTTACCCACTCTATATATGCAGGATTAGATGTGATTTCATTATCTTTGATTATTATTTTAGGAGGATGTGCAATAGTGCCATCAACATGTCCCATTAAATCATTGCATAACAAAAAATGTGTTATTTGATTACGCCAAAGCAAAAAATTTTTTGAGTTCAACTTAATGGAGATAAGGTTAGAAATATTGAGGAAGGAAAAAGATGGTATAAAAAAGAATTGGTTGTTGAAAGCCATTAGAACGTTTAAAAAATAATATATTATAAAGAAAGTTGTTGGAGTAGAATAATAGAAAGTAATTGTTTTTAGATCTAAGGTGAAGATAAATATTTGGATTAAAATTAAAGATGAGGAAAGAGGGAAGGGGCCATTCTAATACCATGAAATGAATTTGTAAAGAACAAATGTTCTACCCTATCCCATTTAGGGTTATAGCATATATATTTATATCATGAGAGAGTACAAGTATATTTATACATAACTAAATATACAACTATTGACAATATATTCTAATAATAATAATAATTCTAAACATAACGAAAAGTAAAAATAACCATAAAAAAATATTATAGTAAAGCAAATAATTATGTTGACATCGTAAAATTTTAATTAATTATTGTTCCTGTAAATATATAAGAAAAATAGCTAAAAATTAAAATAACAGATTGTTAATGTAAACAAGTGAGAAATGTAAAATTAGTATCATTTGGTGTAAAATGGGTAATGTGTGTCATAATACACCAAGAAAGAATTATAACATTTCTAAACGTAATGGAAAGTAAGAACAATTGTAAAATATATTATTATAATATAAATAATTATGATGGCAATATAAAATTTTAACTAATTATTGTTTTTGTATATATAAGAAAAATAGCTATAAATTAAAAAATAAATTGAAAACATGAACAAGTGAGAAGAAACATATAATCAATATCATTTAGCATAAAATGATTAAGAATTTCATAATACACTAAGAAAAAGTTATGACAATTCTAAACATAATAGAACGTAAGAACAACCATAATAAGATATTATTATGACATAAATAATTATGTTGGCAACATAAAATTTTAACTAATTATTATTTTTTAAATATATAAAAGAAATAGTTAAAAATTAAAAAATAAATAGGCAATGTTAAAAAGTGAGAAAAATGTAAAATTAGTATAATTTGGCTTTAAATGGGTAAAAAGTGTTGTAATACACTAAGAAAAAGTTATAACAATTCTAAACATAATTAGAGGTAGAAACAATCATAAAATAAACTACTGTAATGTAAATAATTAAGTTGCTAATGTAAAATTTTAATTAGTTAATTTTTTCTTAAGCAGAAGTTATGATAAAAAGTCATGGTTTTGTTAGAGATGCAACATTACTAGTTATTCTTAAACATGGTATACTATTAAGTTTCGTACGGGATGTAATCCCTATGCCATATAATGGCTGTAAATCCCCTAAAAAAATATGTGTCGAAATAAATATAGACACTATATTTAGTCCATGATCAATTTATATTTTAAAATTAGCCTTTGAATTTTTTTATTTCTGGTATTGTATTTAGTTTAAAGTTATTATAATTATTTTAAAAAAAAGGCGAAAGAACTATTTTGTTGAAACTTAAATAGAGTTTAATTCTAATTGGATTGTTGAATTGAAATTGCTCTAATTAAAAAAGGACTGTAAAAGGGAACTGGTTTGAGAGGTGGATTTGAATTAAAAATCTAAGGTTAAAGTTGATTAGAAGATTCAAAACGAGAAAACTCATTTTTCTATTGTAATTGGGATTAGAGGCCTATAAAAAGACCCCATTAGGATCAATTAAAAATAATTAAGAATCAATAAAAAAATCAAAAGAGAAAAAGTAAAAAAAAAAAAGAAACAGAAAAATTAAGAGTTTTTTTTATAGTCTTTTTTGGTGTTTTCAATTTAGATAATTATGATTTTCTTTTAAGAGTTCTGTGTTGAAAAAAAGGTTGAGAAGAAACATAAAAAGAAGACATTCAACAAAGAGTTTTGAAGGTAAAATATTTTAAGGTTTTAGAGAAACAAGAAAGAAGACAAAATGGGTGAAGAAGCAAGAAAAGAAAAAGAAGACTAACCAAGTTTGAGGATCTAATACAACAATAAGCCCAAATCATAATTAGTTCCAACAACCAGCAAATCGAAGTGAGTAAATGCAATTACAAAGGCTTACACGCTTTGGAATCGATTGTAGCCTAATTTATTTAGTAATTTTTATTTTTTTCTTTTTTATTTGTATATCTAGTTGTGTTACTTAGTTGTTTCTCTTTATTCTTTTATGCATATTTAAAATAAATTTTTATAATAAATTCATGATTCCTACCAAACTATTAGAAGATTTTCATAAATTTAAAATTTTTAAATTAAGTTCTACCAAACGATTGGAGCACTTAATAAATTTTCAAAAAAATAAATTTTCAATCCTACCAAATGATTGGAGGATTCATATTTCTGTTAAATCTTATCAAACTATTGGAGGATTTAATTACTTTTATTTTTAAAAAAGGTTTTCAAAGAAAAAAATCCCACCAAACGATTGGGGGATATGTATTGATATAAAATCTTACTAAACGATTGGATGATTTTATTGATTGATTTCAAAAAAATGATTTCTTAAAAAATATGTTAGTGAATCCGACGATGGAGCCTCTTCAAAATGAGACATGAGTCTTCATGAATACTTCTAAGGTGAAGAAATTATCTTAAATTACTACCAAATGATTGGAGTAATTTAAAACCAATTTCTAATACTAAATTTATTTGACAAAAATATAAACATGTTCAAAGGCTTAGATAACACGAATCAAATTGGTATCATCCTTCGATAGGCATTGTAAAAGTGTTATAACCTTTCTCACATAAAACTATACTCCCGAACCTAGTCTGATTTCATAGAGATGAATTTACTTTTTAAAGACACTTAAGTCAAGCTTACGATTATTCTTTAAAATGGGATAGGTTCGGTTAGGTAGCCAATTATACCTAAATAAAAAAGATTGGTGACAACTCATTAAAGTCAGATCTAATGATAGCTCTACGAATCTATATGTTATGACAGTTTGGTGACTCTATTAGGGATAGTCAAGAGTCAAGCCAATAAATGAATTTGTGTTATCCAAGCCTATTAATTTCCCTAAAAAGGTTTTTTTCTCTTCGTGATTTATTTTTCAAGCTTTTAATATTCTGTCATCCATTTGCATGTGCATAACATGAGCTTTATACTCAGACTCCATCCCCTAGAAGGAAGTAATGTACCTATGCTTTCATGAGATTTCTTGTCTTTACATGAGTTAGCAAAATATTCTCACTCAAATTGAACCATTTTCATTTGTAACCCATAATGGGCGAGGATTAGAGTGCCTTACTAGACTATGATGGACAATGATGTGAGAACAATTTGTGAATCTTTAGATTTAACTCAAATCATATGTAGTAAAACATAAGAAGCTAAACTTAAGTTAGAGCCATATCTACAAATAATTAGAATATAACCTTAGTTAGGACATATAAGTGAACTTTTTTAGCTTTATTTTATCTTTTATTTATTGTATTGTATTTTAATCTAGCATCACTAACATTGCATTTTAATTTAGCATCACTAATATATGTATTCATCATTGCATCATAATATGACAAACATCAGTACATGCATTTATTTACCCATTCATACATTATTTTACATACATTAATGTGTTTATGCATCATAATTTGTTATGTCAAGCATTCAATGCATTCATTCATGCATGCATATAGGATCCTTAAATAAGTTAGGTTTTGAAAATTTTTAAAAACTTAATAATATAAGCATGCTAATTATGGTACATACGATTCAAAGATAGCTTGATTGTCCAAGAACCCTTCTTAAACAACCCACCATCAATACAACACTAGAGCTCAAGCTAGACAAATGGAACAACAAAAATGCAAATTATTTGGAAAAAAATAGAAAATACCCAAAAAAAACTTGATGGGGAGTTGAGTAAAATTTTATAAGCTCTAAACAAGTTAAACAAAAGGAATGCCATAGAAGAAGACGCTAGCCCGTAAGATCATACATCATAGGATGTTGTTGATCTTCTTAATTATGGCCTGTATCAAGCTCAATCTACATAGGACATTTCGCCATAGCAGTTTACATTCCTTACATGGTATACTTACCTGAGAATATTATCTACACCAAATCAGAGGCATTACCAAAGTTTTGTTAACCTCATCTTTACTGAAAAAAGTAGTAGAGCCAATCTAAGTCCCTAACTTAAATGATCCCAAAGAAAAAAAATTAAAGCTGAAGATGGTTGAGTTTCTAGAGGACTCAAAAATTGATAAGAAGATGAATATGCTAAAAAAAAAGTTACAAGCAATGGAGGCAATTGATTTTTATGGTTCCACGGATGTGGCCAAACTCTGTTTAGTTCCTAATGTAATTATCCCACCAAAGTTCAAAGTCCTAGAGTTTGAGAAATATAATGGTACTAAATGTCCAGTGACTTATGTCACTATGTACTGTCAAAAGATAATTACTTATACTAGTGATGAAAAGCTATTAATGCATGTGTTCTAACACAATTTTACTAGTTTTGTTGTTAGATGGTATGTCAACTAGATAGGACTTATATTACTTTATGAAAAGAATTGGTGAAGATGTTCATTACCTTGTATTGACACATCATAAACTTAGCTACAAAATGTCTCTTTTTGTAGATCATGGAAAAAAAACTGAATTATTCAAAAAATATGCCTAAAGGTGAAGGGATATAGCTATCCAAGTTCAATCACATTTGACTAAAAAAAAACTATAGTACTATTTATGAGCATTCTAAAGGCATCTTATTATAAAAAGATGATAAAAAATGTAACGAAAAACTTCATTGGTATGGTGATTTCAAAAAAGATTATTAAAAATGATATCAAGAGTAGCAAGCTTAAGAAAAAAGAGACCACTAATACAAAAAAAGAATGATGCATAAACAGAAAGTTAAAGCTCAAACTAGAATTTTAAGGGGCAACAGTTCAAAAGCTATGCTCCATATCCACCATTGGTTTATCATGCTTACTACCCGCAGTTAATAGAATTTTGTAAGCCCCTTACCAACCTATGTCACATCTAGTTTGCCTACCCACTTACCAATTAATCTTTCAAACACCTACATATGAGTCTAGTCTTATCACTACACTAGATTCAAGACTTAATAACCAAGCAAGTAGTTTGAGAAGATCTATGAATAATTAAGAGAAAGCTCGTATTAATCCTATCCCTATAACGTACACTAAATTATTTCCAAAACTGATCAATAATGACTTGATATTTTTAGTTATTTTATAACCATTGAAGCCATCCTATCCAAAATGATATGATGTTAATGCCACTTGTGATTATCACAATGGGAATGTGAGACATTCTATAAAAACTTGCTCTACTTTCAAGCACAAGGTGCAAAGTTTGATCAGAGTAGGCTTGGTGAGTTTTAATGAGCCAAATGGGTTGAATATTGGTAAAACCCTTTTACCTAACCACACAAGGGGCATAATTTTAACAATGATAAGCATAATTGAAGCTATTTAGAGCTCTTGTTATTTTAGAATTTCTTGTAGAATAATGCTAAGATTTCTTTTATATGTTAGTATAGACACCCATTTGTGTCCGGGGTTGATCAGACCATGTTCGAGGTCAATTAGACTATGTTTCATTATTTTTGTTATTATCATATTCGTATATTATTATTATTATTATTATTATTATTAATATTATTATTATTATTATTATTATTATTCTTATAATATTATTATCATCATTATTTTTATTATTTTTATTTCTTTCTTCTTTCTTTCTTTTTTTGATTTCTAGTGAGAATTATGAAAATGAAAACTGAATCAGCCATATCAAATTTTCATATTTTTAATGATGCATCAAGCCTGAATAACTGACCAAATTTAGTTAGGACTAAAAGTCAGATTATTAAACTGAGGCTCAAGCATAATCGAATTCCATGATTCAAGCCTAGATTGATTCTGTTTTCGATTCTGTTCGTTTTCTAAATTTGTACTAAGGTTTCCTATAAATTAAACTAAAGATCAAAGAAACAGATAGAGGAAATGAATTTGGGGAAAACAATGGATTTTAGGGAAAAAAGCAGTTGATTTTTTAAGAGTGGGTGTTTTGGAATTTTTTTGGCAAAATTTTTTTTTTGGGATTTTGGATTTTTGTTTGGGTTAGATCTGAAGCTTTTAGGTTAGGATTTTGGGTTTCTGAAAGTTCGTTTATGATTCTAGAGATTTTTTGAAGAAATCTGAGAAAATTTGGGAGAAATATGGGTTTTTCTAAGAAATTTTTGGTTTTTTAAGATGAACATTAATTTTTTGATGAATTTTTCGATGATTGGTTGAATTTTTTAGTCACATTTCAACCAATTTTTCAGAAATCAGTGGGTTTTTCAATTTTTGATTAAATTTCCATGTGATTTTTCTTAGAAATTGGTGAGATTTTTAGTTTTTGATTGAATTTACTAGTAGGTTCTTGGGGAATTCTATAGAGAAAATAAAGCTTCTCGGTCTAAAGAGAGAGCATAATGGATTCTAAAAAAAAATGCTAGGACTTGGCTTATATATTGTCTCAGAACGACGTCGTTTTGGACAACCCAAGATCCGTACGTTGATCGAATGACTCGGGTGTCGACTTGCACTCCAATCAGACCCAATCGCAAGGTTTCCCTTTTTTTTTTATTTTTTGATTTTATTTTTTAGCTCATTTTATTTTTATTTTTTTATGGTTTTATTTTTGAGAAATTTCGTAAAAATTATTTTTGTTATTTTATTTTTGAAAATAAATAAGTTTTTTTAAGAAAAATAATTATATAAAAAAAACCTTATCAAATAAGTAAAACAAAAAAACAAAAAAATCTTTTCAAATAAGTTTTCAAAATATTAAAAAAAAATCTTTTTAAGTTTTTAAAAAATATATTTATAAAAAAAAAACTTTCAATAAAAAAAATAATTTTCAAATAAAAATCCCTATAAAATAAATTCGTGAATTCTATCAAACTATTGGAAAATTTTCATGAATTTAATTTTTAAAATGGAATCCACCAAACTATTAAAAAATTCTATAATTCAGTTTAAAAAAATAAAAAAATAAAAGATAATTTTATCCTCCAAACTATTGGATGATTATTTCAAAGTAAATCCTACCAAACTATTGGGAGACTTTACTTTTTTTTTTTGAAATAAAATAATTTAATAAATTTGACAATGAAGCCCTTTTAGAGTGAGACACTAATCTCTATGAATACTCTTAAGGTGAGAAAATTATCTTAAATTGCTACTAAACTATTGGGATAATTTTAAGATCAATTTTTAATATTAAATATTTGGTAAATTCAAAACAATGTTAAAGGTTAGATAATTGGAAGTGAAACTAATACCATCATTTGGATGGGCGTCGTAGGGGTGTTAAAACATTTCTTATGTGTAATTGGACTCTCAAACCTAACATCTAGTTTCGTGGATTAAAGTATGCTTCAGGTGGCCAATCACACCTAAACAAAAAAATTGGTGACGACTCCTTTTACCCATGTCTAGCGGTAGGTCTACGGATCTATACGTTATAATAGTTTGACAACTCCACTTTAGACATCAAGAGTCAGACTAGTAAATAATTTTTTATTATCTAAGCCTTACTTAAATAAATTTGAGATTATTTTCTTTCTTATTATTTATATTTTGTTAGTTATTCACCTGTATATATTTGTCATTCATTTATATGTACATAATATAAAGCTTTTCACCTGAGCTCTACCCTTAGGAGAGAGTGATTACCTATGCCCTCGTGAGATTTCATGTCTCTGTATGGGCCTACAAAATATTCTCACTTAAATTGAACCTTTTTTACTTATAGCCTATGATGGGTAAGGATTTTGGTACCTTACTAGTCTATGATAGACTATGATGTAAGGAACAATTTAGGAACCTTTTAGAATTGACCCAAATTGCATATAGTCAACTTTAAAAGTCCAGCCATAGATATAGTATTATCCTTCTACCTTTCATAGTTAACCAAAAATCTAAGATCATGTTGTTATTTTACTTGTTTTATAGTGTTTATTCTTTATTTTTGATATGACTAATCGATTTTTTTACTTTTTTTTATTTCTTTCCTTCTTGTGCATATTTATAAACATACATGCAGATTGCATATTATGCTTACTAACCTTTTTTTATTATGTATGCATGCATTCATACATCCCTGCATTCATTCTCATGCATAATTTGATAGGTCCACAAATATCATTCTAAATTTGCATCATAATTATGAAAAATCAAGGTTCAAGGATAGCACAACACTAGTACTACACTCGAGCTAGAGCTAGAAAAATGAAGCAGAACAGTACAAATTATCTTAAAAGGTTAGAAAAGGCTCAAAAGATACTTGAAGAAAAATTGAGCAAAATTTTAAAAGCCCTGAAAAAAGTAAATAGAGAAAAATTGATAGAAAAAGATACCTCACAAGAAGCTACTAAATCAGCATATTCTCAGGGTTTTAGCCCACATCAGATTCAGACCACCCCAAGCTTTCAACCATAATAGGTTGTGTTTCTAAATTACAACTACTCAAGAATGACTTATGTACCCAGTCATGAGAATGTCCAAAGTTATACTAATCTCAATTTCACTGAAAAGGTAGCCGAACCCATTTAACTATCTACTCTAGATGAGATAAAAGAAAAAGAAAAGCTATAAATGGTTGTATCCCCTAAAAACTTTAAGATCAATCAAGCTATAAGCATGATTGAGAAAAGATTACAAGCTATAGAAGGCATTGATTTCTAAGGATCCATAGATGTTACCAACCTTTATCTGGTTCCAGATGTTGTGATTCTTTTAAAATTCAAAGTATCAAAATTTGAGAAGTATGACGATACCAAGTACCCTATCACGTATATCACAATATATTATCTAAGATGATAACTCATGCCAACAATAAAAAGTTGTTCATGCATGTGTTTTAAGATAACTTGATCGAATCTACTGCAAGATAGTATGTCCAGTTGGATAAGAGTCGTATTAAGTCATGAAAGGATCTAACTTGATCTTTCATTAACCAATATCATCACATTATAGATATGGCTCCTAGTCGTCTCTCATTATAAGGGATAGAGAAAAAAGCATATATGTCTTTCAAGAAGTATGCCCAAAGGTGGCGGTATGTTGCTATTCAAGTATAATTTTTTTAACAAATAAAAAGATGACAATGTTGTTTGTAAGCACTCTAAAGTCATCATACTATGAAAAATGATAGGAAACAAGACTAAAAACTTTGTTGATTCGGTGATTTCAAGAGATATTATTAATAATGCCATCAAGAGTGGTAAGCTTAATGAAGGAAAGATCGACAGTGCTAAAGAAAGTTAGATACCTAAGAAAAAAGAAGATGAAGCCTAAGCGGTGAGTTTTGAAGAGCAGTAATCCAAAAGTTATGCTCCATATCCACCATATGTTCATCCTATTTACTATCTAATAACCAATAATATTGTGCAAGTTTTTTATAGCCTTATCTCCCAATTGTAAACAATATTCTCTAAGTTCTCATTAATCAACTTTTCAAGTAGCTACATATGGGCCTCATCCTATTACTACACTAGTTCCAAGGTTTAACAATCAAGCAAATAATTTTAGAAGATCCAGGGACAATCAAGAGAGAGCTCATATTGATCATATCCTTGTAACCTATACTAAGTTATTTTTAAAATTAGTCAAGAATGACCTAGTATCCTCAACTTTCTAAAGCCATTGAAGTTACCTTATCCCAAATGGTATAATATTAATGCCACATGTAATTACCATAATGGTAATGTGGGTCATTCTATAGAAACCTACTTTGCTTTTAACCATAAGGTACAAAGTTTTTTTCGAGCAGGCTTGATAAGCTTCAATGAATCAGGAGAGCTGAATATCCATTAAGACTTTTTGCTCAATTATCCAAGGGCATGATTTTGGGAAGGTTGATTGAAACTAATTATCATTTTAAGATTTTTTCAAAATATAGATCTCTTTCATGTGCTTAGATTTCATTTTATTTTTCATCATTTTAATAAAAGTGATAGAGGTGATGCATTTTCATGATATTCTTCTTTTGTGTGAATACTTATTATTTACTTTTGCCTTTTCATATCTTTTTCTATACTTTTTTTTTTAATTTCAAATAATGAAGGTTCAAACAATTATGATGGCAATTCAGGATTCGATACCATTCATGATGATTTGATTGAAAAATTTGAGATTATTGGTTCACTGGGATTGCTAAAAAAATTATAACTCTGGTGAAAGTTTTGCTTATTGAAATGTGAACGTGATGTAATATATGATCTTTATAATTATTCACAAGTCTGCTCCCAGTCAATAATATTTTTCGTTGAAAGTATTCATGCTCGAAATGATAAATGGTCATCTTTTTTTTATCCTTTCATAAAAAAAAAATTATCCCTTGCTACCCCATTTGAACCTGTTGAAATTTTTTTTTGAGAAACCTTAACCAATGATCACCTTTACATTGGGGGGCAAAGTTTAAGGGATTTGTTCATTTTTAGAGGCAAAGCCCTTTTGTGATCAAGTTTTTTTTACAAATAAAAAAATAAAAAAAATGAAAAAAAAATTGATGAGCCAAAATGCCAATGTGCTCCACTAAAAAAAAGAGCAAAAAAAAATGACGGGCCAAACTGTCAAAATACTCCACATGATAAAATGATCCTTAGTTTAATTACCTTTCAAATACAATTTGAGCTTATTTTATCTTTTTTTTGCCCCCTTTACCCTAGCCTACATTACGTCCCTTAAAAGTTTATTTTGATCGAATGTGAACACTTGATTTGGAGAATCATGAATTGAATTAGGGCGGATTTGCTAGTGGATTGTTTGTAGCTATGATCAAAGTGTCATTGATAAAAAAAAAAAAAAAAAAGAAGAAAGAGAAATGGAAAAAATAAAAAAAAATGTGCAAAAAAAAAGGTGAAAAAAGATTAAAAAAATTATAAAAGAAAAAAGAGGAAAAAAGGGAGACTTGGACTAAAAACCCAAAAGGGCAGTTTAAGTAAAGATGAAAAATGAAAAAAAATAACTTCATATGAAGGTTTTCATAATGAAAATGATGATTAGCTCAAAGATTGAAGATATTAATGGAATGTCTTTTTAAAGGATAATTTTAAATTTAAGTTCAAAATTATCTGAACAACCATTATTTTATATGTTAATTTCCTATTTGAATAAATCATAGCAGTATGCCTTTGTTCACCTTTGAGTTATTCTTAACCTTACCTTATGTTCTTTTAATAATAAAGATCTATTTTTTTTACCCTTCATCAAACGGACATTCCCTGAATGAACCAAGAAAATGTATTTATCTGTCACTGATTTAAATGATGACAAATAAATGAATGACATTTTTCATAAAAAGTTTTCCATTTTTGAAAGAAATTCAAGATGAGATAAATGAAAGAAGCATAAACAAATGATTTACAATGGGGCAAATAAGGTGACCCAATGATGAATTCATTGATAAATTGGTTAACACAACTTATGAGTTATGACTAAGTGAGAAGAATGACATGAATCAGCTAACAAAATCTGCTCTGAGACTATTAATATTGAAAAGCCAAGAAAAACTAGTAGAGTCTTGAAAACTCTGTCACCATAATTAAAATTTCATGACATAGCATTACAGACATTGTATTTATATTTGAATCCTAAATAGGACATGCATTTGCATCGTCACATTATCACCTATTACGCATTCGATCTTGGCTCAATTCAGATCATTTTCCTAACTCACGACATCGTCTCAATCATTCATTTTCGACATCGACTCTATCTTGATCGCTTCATTTCTTGACTCATGGTTTCATCTCGGTCATTTTTTTTTAACCTCGACTTAGTTCTGATTGTCTTATTTCTTGACCTGTGGTTTAATCCTAATCACTCATTTCAATCTTGACTCGATCTAGATCATTTTTTTAACCTTTTGTGAAGTTTGAAATCTTGCAAATCTATCTTTCTTATGAAATTGAAAGTCTCTATGAACCTAAAATCTTTGCAAATCTAGAACCTCTGTGAATCTTAAAATCTTGCAAATCTTTCATTTTTATGAATTTGAAAATCTTTCTAAATCTAAAACTTTTACGAAACTTGAAATCTTATGAATATGTCTTTTTTGTGAATCTGAAAGTCCTTACGAACCTACAATTTGCGCAAATTTAGAACCTTTACGAAACTTGAAATCTTACAAATCTGTCTTTCTTGTGACTTTGAAAGTCCTTGCAAACCTTGCTCCTTTGCAAAACTTGGAATCTCATGAATCTTTCTTTCTTGCGAATCTTAAAGTCTTTGCGAACCTAAAATCTTTACAAACTTAAAACCTTTATGAAACTTGAAATCTTATGAATATTTTTTTTCTTGTGAATCTGAAAGTCCTTGTGAACCTTGCACCTTTGTGAAACTTGAAATCTTATGAATCTTTCTTTCCAGCGAATCTAAAAGTCTTTGTGAACCTGAGACCTTTGTGAATTTGAAAATCTTTGCAAATCTTAAATTTTTGTTAAACTCAAAATATTGGGATCTTTCAACTTCTGTTATGAAACCTCACAAAATTTTGAAAGTCCAAATTGTGAATCTTTAAATTTATAGTAAAATTTTTTAGCTTTATTTTTTTGACTTGTGATTTAATCCTGATCACTCATGTCAATCTTGGCTTAGTCCAGATCATTTCTTATGACTCATGGTTTCATATTGGTCTTTTATTTTTTATTTCAACTTGGTTCTGGTCGCTTCATTTTTTACTTATGATTTCGTTTTGATCACTTGATTTTGGTTTAGTCCAGATTAAATTTTATGACTCGTGGTTTTATCTTGGTAATTTATTTTCGACCTCGACTCTATCTTGGTCGTTTCATTTTTTTACTCGTGATTTTATCCCGATCATTTATTTTTAACCTTGACTCGATCTTGATTATTTCATCTTCAGACTTGTGGTTCAATCTCGATCAATTTTACTCACTGATTTAACTCTTTGGTTGGAACAAAGCAAGTGTTTATATTTTTGCATCGTCCTTATCTGATAGGAACGTGTAAAAAGAGACAACTGTAAACATCCATTTATGTCTAGGGTCGATTGAACCATGTTCAGGGTCAATTGGATTATGTTTCATTATTTTTGTTATTATCATATTAGTATATTGTATAATAATAATAATAATAATAATATTATTATTATTATTATTATTATAGTTTTATTATTCTTATTATATTATTATTATCATCATTATTTTTATTATATTTATTTATTTCTTCCATTCTTTCTTTTGTGATTTATGGCAAGAATTATGGAAATGAAAACTAAATCAACCAGATCAAAATCTCATATTTTTAATGATAGATCAAGCCTGAATAACTGACCAAATTCAATTGGGACCAAAAGTCAGATTCCTAAACTAAGGCTTGGGTAGAATTGAATTATGGGATTCAAACTTGGATTGATTCTGTCGGTTTCTTAAATTTGTGCTAAGGTTGCCTATAAATTGAACTAAAGATCAAAGAAATAGATAGAGGGAATGAATTTGGGGGAAACGATGGATTTTAGGGGAAAAACAATTGATTTTTGAAGAGTGGGTGTTCTGGAATTTTTTTTGGCAAAAAACATTTTTGGGGATTTTGGCTTTTTGTCTGGGTTAGATTTGAAGCTTTTGGGTTAGGATTTGGGTTTTTGGAAGTTCGTTTAGGATTCTAGAGATTTTTTGAAGAAATCTAGGAAAATTTAGGGGAAATCTGGGTTTTTTTTTTTAATTTTTGGGTTTTTTGGGATGAACATGAATTTTTTGGCGATCGGTTGAAATTGTCAACCACATTCCAACCAATTTTCTAGAAACCGGTGGATTTTTCAAATTTCAGTTAAATTTTTTTGACTTTCTCATAAATTGGTGAGATTTCTAGTTTTCAATTAAATTTATCGATGGGTTCTTGGCGAATTCTAGAGAGAAAATAGAGCTTCTCAATTTAAAGAGAGAACATAAGGGATTTTGAGGAAAAATGTTATGACTTAGCTTATATACTGTCCTAGAACGACGTCTTTTTGGACAACCTAGGATCTGCATGCTGACCCGGTGATCAGCGCACCGACCCACACTTCAACCCAACCTGATCACAAGGTTTCCCTTTTTCATTTTATTTATATTTTTTAATTTTATTTATATTTTATTTTTTAGCTTATTTTATTTTTATTTTTTTATGGTTTTATTTTTGAAAAATTTTGTAAAAAATATTTTTGTTATTTTATTTTTGAAAATAAATAGATTTAAAAAATAATTATATAAAAAAAACCTTTTCAAATAAGTAAAAAAAAATCTTTTCAAATAAGTTTTCAAAATAATAAAAAAAAAAACAAAAAAATCTTTTTAAGTTTTAGAAAAATATATTTATAAAAACAAAAAAGTCCTTTCAATAAAGAAAATCTTTTTTCAAATAAAAATCGCTATAAAATAAATTCGTGAATTCTACCAAACTATTAGAGAATTTTTATGAATTTAATTTTTAAAATGGAATCTACCAAAATATTAGAAATTTTCATAAATTAGTTTTAAAAAAATATATATAAATAAAGGATAATTTTATCCTTCAAATTATTTGAGGATTGTTTCAAAGTAAGTTCTATCAAACTATTTGGAGACTTTACTTTTTTTCTGAAACAAAATAATTTAATAAATTCGACAATGGAGCCTTTTAGAGTGGAACATTAATCCCCATGAATACTCTTGAGGTGAGAAAATTATCTTAAACTACTACTAAACTATTAGGATAATTTTAAGATCAATTTTCGATATGAAATATTGGTAAATTCAAAGCAATTTTAAGGCTTGGATAATTGAAAGTCAAACTGATACCATCTTTTAGATGGGTGTTGTGGGGATACTATAACATTTATCATGCATAATCGTACTCTCGAACCTAACATCTGGTTTCGTGGATTAGAATATGCTTCAGGTAGCCAATCACACTTAAACAAAAAGATTAGTGGCAACTCCTCTTACTCATGTCTAGCAGTAGGTCTATGGATCTATACGTTATAATATTAGAATTTCATTTTATTTTTTATCATTTTAATAAAAATGGTAGATATGATGCATTTTTTGGACATTTCCTTTTTTCAGGTAAATCACCATTATATGTTTTTATCTTCCCATATCTTTTCTATACCTATTCTCATAATCCAACTAGTGAATGTTCATACAATAATGATTATAATATGGGATTCAATTTTGGAAATTTATTCATATTAATAAACTTGATCTATGAAGATTAGTTATGCAAGTTGTGTAAAAAAAGTTCAAAAGCAAGTTGTGAAGATTGTTTGACCATTCATTAAAAAGTAAAAAAAAGATGTCTCATAAGCATGTTATTCTTTATGACGATTTATCCACAAGCAAGTCTATGTTTAATAAATGGTCTTCAAAAAAAGTATCCATATTTGATATGAGAAATGGTCATCTTTCTTTTACCTTTCAAGAAAATGAAATTTGTCTATTGTTACCCTTTTGAGTCTATTATGATTTTTTTTCTAAAAAACCCTAACCAAGAATCACAATCCACATTGATGTGACAATTTGAAAAAGATTTGTTGTAAACCTTCGTTAAGGAGCTTTTCCAGTTTTAAAGTTTCATAGCCTTTATTTAAAGAAGCTTTTTCATCATAAGATAAGAATCTCTTATGTAAATTCTTGAGACATTAAATTATAGATTTGAAAATTTCAAATGTGAATCTTTGAATCTTTGATGTGAATCTCAAAAAATTATGTAAATCTTGAAAATCTTTCGATGAGAATCTTAAATCTTCGATTTGGATGTTTGAATGAACCATTGATCCCTTTCAAATAAAAATTACTTTTAATATTTTTCAAAGTTATTAAGCCTCTATTGAGAAGAGCTTTTTATATTTTTAAAGAGTTGTTGAGTCTCTGTTGAGATGAACATTTTATATTTTTCAAAAGTTATTAAGCATTTGCTAAGAGAAGCTTTTTATATTTAAAAAGGTTGTTAACCCTCATTTAAAGGAGCCTTTTATATTTTTAAAAGTTGTTAAGCCTTAGTTAAGAGGAGCTTTTTATATTTTTTTCAAAACTGTTAAACCTCTGATAAGATGACCTTTTTTTTTCCAAGGTTTTTAAGCCTTTGTCCACCGGGTTTTATTAGGATGAGATTTTAAAACTATTAAGAAAATCTTTTTAAATGTGAATCTTTGATGAAAATCTTAAAAAAATTTTGAATGCGAACATTTGAATCTTAGATATGAATCTCTAAGATTTTTGAATAAGAACTTTAATCTTAGATTTGAATCTTTAAGAGTTTTAATTGCAAATTTTTGAATTACTTGTAAATGTTTGAATCTTAAATTTTTGCAAATATTGAATTTTTGTAAATCTTGAAACTTGCGAATCTTTGAATTTTTATGAATCTTTGAATTTTTGTGAATCTTTAAATTTTTTCAAATTTTTGAACATTTGTGAATCTTTGAATCTCTTGCAAATCTTGAATCTCTTATGAATCTTTAAATCTTTTTGAATCTTGAATCTTTTACAAATCTTTGAATCTTAAATTTTTATGAATCTTGAATCACTTGCAAATATTGAAACTTGTGAATCTTTAAACTTTTGTGAATTTTTAAAGTTTTACGAATCTTTGAATTCTTATGAATATTTGAATCTTTTACGAATCTTTAAATCTCTTATGAATCTTTGAAATTTTACGAATCTTGAATCTCTTGTGAATCTTGAATCACTTGCAAATCTTGAAACTTGTGAATCTTTGAATTTTTGTGAATCTTGAAATTTTTACGATTCTAGAATCTCTTGCGAATCTTTGAATCTCTTGTAAATCTTGAATATGTTGTAAATATTTGAATCTTTGTGAATATTGAACTTTTATGAACCTTTGAAAATTTTTACAAGTCTTGAATCACTTGTAAATCTAGAATCTCTTGTGAATTTTTAAACTTTTACGAATCTTGAATTTTTTACTAACCTTGAACTTTTGTGAATATTTGAATTTAGTTTATTTTTAAATCTTTGAACTTTTGGGAGAACCTTGAATGTTTTGCAATCCTTTAAATTCAATTGAGTATCTTTGAATTTAATTACGAACTTCTGAACTTTAAGTTAAGAATTCTTGAATTTCAAATTGCAAATGTTTAAATTTTCAGTTATGAACTTTTGAATTTCAATTACGAATTGCGAATCTTTATTGTAGATGAGAATCTCTAGATTTTTTCTTTGTATCAAATCTAGACGTAATGGGTGCCTATATCTTTGCACAATTCTTGTTTTACAGAAAATACTTAAAGACGGACAGCTGTAAATACCTCATCTAGTCCGGGGTCAATTTACAATTTAATATTAGGCTTTGAATTTTTTTTTAATTTTTGGTGTTGTATTTAGTTTATATTTATTATTATTATTATTTAAAAAAAGAGGGGGAAGAATTGTTTTGCTTAAACTTAAAGAGGGTTTAATTCTAATTGGATTGTTGAATTCAAAGTGTTTTAATTGAAAAAAGACTATAAAAATGAATTGGTTTGAGAGGTGGATTTGGTTTAAAAATACAAGGTTGAAGTTGATTAGGAGATTCAAACAACAAAAACTTATTTTTCTATTATAATTGGGATTAGAGGCCTACAAAAAGATCTCATTAGGATGAATTAGAAACAATCAAGAATCAATCATAAAAATCAAGAGAGAAAGAGTAAAAAAATAAAAAAATTAAGAGTTTTTTTATAATCTTTTATGGTGTTTTGAGTTTAGATAATTAAGATTTTTTTTTTTTTTGAGTTCTATGTTGGAAAAAAGAGTTAAAAAGAAAGACAAAACGGAGGAATTCAATAAAAATTTTTGACAACAAAATTTTTTAGGGTTTCAAAGAAACAAGAAAGAAGACAAAAAGGGTGAATAAGCAAGAAAAATAAAAAAAAATATTAGCCTAATTTGAAGATCCAATCTAATAAAAAGCCCAAATCGTAATTGGTTCTAACAACCAGCAAATTGAAATGGGCAAGCATAATTATATAGGCCCACGTGCTTTGGAATCAATTATAGCCTAATTTATTTGGTAATTTATTTTTTTTTATTTGTATATTAATTTATGTTACTTAATTGTTTCTCTTTCTTTTTTTATGCGTATTTAAAATAAATTTTTATAATAAATTCATGATTTCTACCAAATTATTAAAGGATTTTCATGAGTTTAAAAATTTTAAATTAAATTTTACCAAACGATTGGGATATTTAATAAATTTTTTTAAAAAAATAACTTTTCAATCCTATCAAACGATGGATTCAAATTTCTGTTAAATTTTTTAAACTATTAGAGTATTTAATGACCTTTATTTTTAAAAAAGGTCTTCAAACAAAAAAATCTCACCAAACGATTAGGGGATATGTATTGATATAAAATCTTACTAAATGATTAGAGGATTTTATTAATTGATTTCAAAAAAATAATTTCTTAAAAAATATATTAATGAATTCGATGACAGAGCCTCTTTAAAGTGAGATACAAGTTTTCATGAATATTTTTGAGGTGAAAAAATTATATTAAATTACTACCAAATGATCGTAATAACTTTAATACCAATTTCTAATATTAAATTTACTTGGTTAAAGTATAAACATGTTCAAAGGCTTAGATAACAAGAAATCAAACTGAAATCATCATTCGATGAACGTTGTAAGGGTGCTATAACTTTTCTCACATGTAATTTATACTCTCAAACCTAGATCTGGTTTCGTAGATATGAATTAACATTTTAAAGACACCTAATTCAAGCTTGGGATTGTTATTTAAAATGAGATCGATTCGTTAGGTGGCTAATTGTACCTAAATAAAAAGATTAATTACGACTCCTTAAAGTTAGATCTAGCGATAGTTCTACGGATTTATACGTTATGACAATAAACACTAAAGAGATTTTCAGAGAAATATATGATTCAATGATTTGATCAAACAAAATAATATTACTATGGTTCGAGAGAAAGTTAAAGTCTCTACTTGGACATTGTAATGGAAATGTATTGAATTAAGAACAGATAGTAAATGTCTTTATTATGGATACTTTATTTTTTTCTTCACTTATGAAAGGCCAAGCCAACACAAGAGGCATTGCGATATAAAGAGCTTTGCTTGGAAAAATAAAAGGAACATGCATTACACATGCAAAATCTGAGGAAATACCACATGAATATTTTATATTAGTATGTATTGAAGAATTAGAACATAAAATTTTAGTGAATATAAAAGCAATTGTATTAAGAAATAATTTGTATGGAACTTGTAATGCCTTTATTTGTGCCAAGGGTTTTACATATGTAACTGCTTAAGACATTATTTTATCACGTTCTGTGAAAATCATTGATAATACATAACATATAGCTAACCTAATTAAACCAATTGATTTGTGTATAGCTAAAAATTAAAAAACATATTGGTAGTACATTTGGCATAAAATTAGTATCATTTGATGTAAATTGAGAATGAATTGTTGTAATACACTAAAAAAGAGTTATGATAATTATAACTTAATGTAAATTAAAAACAACCATAATAATATATTATTGTAATGTAAATAATTATATTATTTATGTAAAATTTTAATTAATTATTTTTTTGTAAATATCAAAGGAAAATAGCTAGAAATTAAAAAATAAATTGATAACATAAATAGGTGAAAGCAAATGTAAAATTAGTATCATTTGACTTAAAATAGGTAAAAAAATGTTGTGACACATTAAAAAGAAGTTATGACAATTCTAAACATAATGAAATATTAAAATAACCATAATAAGATATTATTGTAAAGCAATAGTTATGTTGACAACATAAAGTTTTAATTAATTATTATTCTTGTAAATATATAAGAAAAATAGTTAAAATTAAAAAACTAATTGACAACATAAAAAAGTTAGACGTAACGTAAAATTAGTATCATTTGGAATAAAATGAGTAAGAAATATCGTAACACATTAAAAAAATTTTATAACAAATATAAACAAAATAAAAAATAAGAACAACTATAAAAACTATATTATTGTAACATAATCTATTATTGTTTTTATAAATATATAAGAAAAAAACTAATAATTAAAAAATAAATAGGTAACATAAACAAATAAGAACAATATAAAATTTATATTATTTGATGTTAAATTGGTAAGAAAGAATTATAACAATTCTAAATGCAATGTAAGATTAGAATAAACGTAAGAAAATGTCATTGTAACATAAATAATTAAGTAGACAATGTAAACCTTTAATTGATTATTATTTTTATAAATATATAAAAATAACTAAAAATTAAAAGGTTAAATGCATATTTGGCCCCTGAACTTTATAATTTTGGTACATTGATATTTAAAGAATTTTTCTACCACATTGATACCTAAATGCTCAAATCTATTACCATGTTGGTACGTGGACAAACATTGTTGGACAATTTTGCTGATGTAGTAGGAATATCTAATAAGATGCTGACATATGTTAAAAAAAATTTAAGTCAGCGTCACACTATCAATACCATGTTATCTTTAAAAGAAAAATTGAGAAAAAATTTTAAAAAATTTTAAAAGTTTTAAAACAATTCTAAAAATTCTAAAATAATTTTTAAAAAAATTTTCAAAATTAAAAAAAAATTTAAAAATTCAAATAAAAATTTTAAAAAATCTAAATTTTTTTTAAAATTTTCAAAAAAAATTTAGAAAATTAAGAAAAAATTTAGAAAATTCTAAAAACTATAAAATATTTAAAATTTTAAAAAATTTTAAATTTTATAAAAATTTAAAATTTATAAAAAAATCTAAAACTTTTTAAAATTTTAAAAAATTCTAGAAAATTTTAAAAAATTCAAAAAGAATTAATGAAGTTTAAAAATTTTCAAAATTTTCCAAATTAGAAAAAAAATCCAAAATATTTAAAAGAATAAAAAAAATGGTGACTTTAATAAAATTTAAAATTTTGTTGAAATTAAAAAAAAAAACAAAAAAAACTAAAGTAGAAAAATAGAAATTTTTTGAAAAGATATAATAATTTTTTAAAATTTTTTAAAAAGGTCTAAGATTTTTGCATATTTTTAATCTTACAATTTCAAGTTTTATATATTTTTTGAATTTTTATTTTTTTTGAAACTTTTTGGATATTTATTAAATTTTTAATTTTTTTGAATTTTCTAATTTTAAAGAAAGTTTCAAAATTTGAAATTATATAATTTTTCAAAAAATTTTAAAAGTTTTTAGATTTTTTCTTATATTTTGTTTTTAAACTTTTTGTTATTTTTTTAAACTTGGAGAAAATTTAATTTTTATAAATTTTTTCATTTTTTAAAATAATTTCAAAATTTTTAAAATTTATAAAAATATTTCATATTTTTAACTTTTTACTAAATTAAAATTTTTTTTATAAATTTTCAAAAATTTTGTAACTTGTAAGAATTGTTTAGAATTTTTTTAATTTTATGAGAAATTTCAAAAAAGTTTTTTCCATATTAAAAAAAGTTTTGAAAATTTTAAAATCTTTTTAGTTTTTTAAATAATTTTTTTAAATTTAAAATTTTTTAAATTTAAAAATTTTTAGAATATGTTTAAAATTTTTTAGAATTTTTTAGAATTTTTTAGAATTTTTATAAGTTTTTTAATTTCTTTTGAAGTTTTTAAAAGCTTTTAGAAATTCTCAAAATTTATAAAATTTTTAAAAAATTGTTAAAATTTTTTTCATATTTTTAGAATTTTTTAGAATTTTAATTTTTTTAAAAAGGTTTTTTGAAGTTTTTTAGAAATTTTCTTTTAACGATGACATGGACATGATGTGGAATTGATGTGAACTTTTTTAATATGTATCAATATCTTATTAGATATTCATATTGCATCAAAAAAGTTGACTAACAGCGTTAGTCCCAAGTACTAACATGATTACAGATTTGAGCGTTCAAGTACCAATGTGATAAAAAAATTGTTTTGGTAACAGCGTGACAAAAATTACAAAGTTCAGAGGCCAAATATATATTTAACCCAAAATTAAAAAATAAATGGCAACATAAATAAGTGAAAAAAACATAAAATTTATATCATTTGCCATAAAATAGATAAAAAATATCATAACACATTATAAAAGAGTTATAATAACTTTAAATGTAATGAAAAGTAAAAACAATCTTAAGAAGATATGACTGTAACTTAAATAATTAAGTAGACAACGTAAAATTTTATTTAATCATTTTTTTGTAAATATATAAAAAAAATAACTAAAAATTAAAAATAGATAGGTAACATAAACAAATGAGAAACTCCATATCATTTGGCTAAAAATGAATAAAAAGCATCATGACATACATTAAGAAAGGGTTGTAATAATTCTAAACATAATGAAAGGTAAGAACAACCATAATAAGGTATCATTGTAATGTAAATAATTAAGTAATGTAAATTTTTAATTAATTAGTATTTTGTAAATATATAAGAAAAATAGCTAAAATTAAAAAAAAAAAGTAGCGTAAACAAGTAAGAAAAAAAATATAAAATTCGTATCATTTGACGCAAAATGAGTAAGAAGTATCATAAAACACTAAAAAAGAATTATAACAATTCAACCTTATTGGAATGTAATAATAATCGTACGAAAATATTATTATAACATAAATATTTAAGTTGACAACATAAAATTTTAATTACTTATTGTTTATGTAAATATGTAAGAAAAATATCTAATAAATAAAAATAAAAACTTGATAACTTAAACATGCAAAAGAAAATGTAAAATCCATATCATTTGACATAAAATGTATAAAAATTGTTTTAACTCAATAAGTAAAAGCTATGAAAATTCTAAATGTAACGAAAAGTAAGAATAATTGTAATAAAATATTATTGTAACACAAATAATTAAATCAATAATGAACATTATACTTTGATTCATTATTATTCTTGTAAATATATAAGAAAAATATGTAATAAATAATCAAAATTTGTTTAGCAAAAACAAGTGAGAGGTACAATAAAATTATTCTCACATTTGAAATATATCATTATACCATTTTTAGTTCTAAAAATTTATTAATGTAAATATTTGTGTAGTAATTTTTTTACTGCATAGCAAAATATTTGGATAATAGTAAAAAGTGTCACATCTTAATCGAGTGGTGTTTCAAATATGTTGAATTTTTTATTAAAAGATACCAAAATTTACAGTTAAAGTATTTATAAAAAAATCATATAAATAAAATGATATAATGATAATTTTCATTTTTATGATTTATGTTAATAAATTTTTAAGACTAGAAAAAAAAATCATACAAATAAAATCGTAAATTATATAACAAAAATAATTAAAAAATAAATT
Organism: Durio zibethinus; assembly: GCF_047325235.1. Lineage (NCBI taxonomy): Eukaryota > Viridiplantae > Streptophyta > Magnoliopsida > Malvales > Malvaceae > Durio > Durio zibethinus. The sequence continues at coordinate 7,204,550 of NC_143162.1, read as the reverse complement.
TAAGATTAAAAAATAACATAAAATAATTGATATTTTAAACTTAAAAAAATAAAAAATTATTAAGATGAGTATTAAAATTTATATTAATTATTATTGTAGTATTATCGTACGTTAATAATGAAGGAATAATAAAATATTATTTATTAAAATAATATATAATATAAATATAGTTGAATTTTTATTTTAATGTTATTATTTATAGATGAAAATAAGTATATAATATGTAATTTATAATTTTTATTTGTTAAAAAAATAAAATAAAATAATTTATTTTTATATTTTTTAGTTGACCTAACCCGTTCGATTATTTTTTATTACCTTTTAAAATTTTTTTTTTATTATAAAACATCATGATATCTGGCAAATTTATAATAAAATCGACAAATTATTACCTTTGTAAGACAAGCCCCAACAAACAAAACAGGAAAGTTATGTACCGTCCATGTCTGGTCAAAACATTCCAAACGGCACCGTCTCACTCCCTCCATCATGTGATCTCCAGTTCTTTGGTACTATAGATCTTAGCCTCAAGATTTTTTTGAAGCAACCGACGGAGAAAAGAAGCTTCTTAACTCAGAGACTTCCAGATATATTTCAGTGCATTCAAGAGATTCCTTCCTCTATCTCCCAAAAAACCAGCTTCTTTGTTACAAATAAAAAGATCTTTATATCTTCATTTCTATCAAAGTTTCCAACTTCCAACCTTTACCTAACTGTTCCATTTTTGACAGTTGGAAGGAAAAAAAGCTACCAGCAAAAGAAACTAACCAAAAAGAATCATGAAATCTTACATTATCTTCAATTCTAACTCAAACCCATTTCTGAAAATCCTCTCTTTATCTTCATTATACCTCCAAGTTTTCTTCTTTTTTCTTATTCAGATTCATTTCTCTTTCTCTTCTTCACCAAAAACTCTCATTTTTCCCCTTAAAACCCAAACCCTAAGATCTCCGAACAAGCTTCAGTTTCACCACAACGTTAGCCTCATTGTCTCTTTAACAGTAGGCACTCCACCCCAAAATGTTTCCATGGTTCTTGACACAGGAAGCGAGCTTTCTTGGCTCCATTGCAACCGAACAACCGGAAACAACCAATCAGACCCGAAAAAATTCGACCCGACTCAATCAACCTCGTACAAGCCAGTCCTTTGTTCTTCTCCAACATGCATAAACCAAACCCAAGATTTCCCAATCCCCGCTTCATGCGACTCCGACAACCTTTGCCACGCAACTCTTTCCTACGCTGACGCTTCATCTTCCGAAGGAAATCTCGCGTCCGATATTTTCCATCTCGGGTCATCCGACAATTTTTCGGGCCTTGTTTTCGGGTGCATGGGTTCCATTTTCAGCTCCAACTCAGACGAAGACTCCAAAACCACCGGGTTAATGGGCATGAACCGTGGGTCACTTTCTTTTGTTTCCCAAATGGGATACCCAAAATTCTCGTATTGCATCTCCGGTTTCGATTTCTCGGGCCTCCTTTTGCTCGGTGACTCCAATTTCACGTGGCTTACGCCATTGAACTACACGCCTTTAATCCAAATTTCCCAACCGTTGCCGTATTTTGATCGGGTCGCTTATACGGTTCAGCTTGAAGGGATCAAAGTTTCGGGTAAGTTGTTACCCATTCCGAAATCGGTTCTAGTTCCGGATCATACTGGGGCCGGTCAAACTATGGTTGACTCGGGTACCCAATTCACTTTCTTACTCGAACCGGTTTATAATGTTCTAAGAGCAGAGTTTTTGAACCAAACGGATGGATTTTAAGGGTTTTAGGGGATCCGAATTTTGTGTTTCAAGGGGCAATGGATTTATGTTACCTGGTCCCATTGGGTCAAAATAATCTGCCAAATTTACCCTCGGTGAGTTTCATATTTACCGGGGCCGAAATGGTGGTATCGGGTGATCGGGTTTTATATCGGGTTCCGGGTGAAATAAGAGGGAATGATTCAGTGTGGTGTTTGAGTTTTGGGAACTCTGATCTTTTAGGTGTGGAGGCTTATGTGATTGGTCATCATCATCAACAAAACATGTGGATGGAATTTGATCTCGAGAAATCAAGGATTGGTTTGGCTCATGTGCGGTGTGATTTGGCTAGGCAGAGATTTGGTGTGGACCTTTAGGGAACAGGTTCCATACTAACACCTTCCTTTCTAATTTCTGAACAATTTTATTTGGGTGCGTCAAGGACCTTTTGCTTTGATGTGTTCTTGAGCTTTAGCAAATCGATGATCTACTCGATCAGACGGCAGCAATTTATGCTAATTTGTACATCTGTTTATGATCTTAAAATTTCATTAATTTATATTCCTTTTCTATCATGTGGTAATATATATATTTTTTAATTTTTCACTATATAGTATGTTTGTTAGTACTGCAAATACGATTAATTTAAATTCAAATATAATTCAATTGCTTTACACACTTATTTGTAAAAATGATATTTGATAAATATGATATTTAAATTTTAATATTTATATTTTCTTTTCATATTTTTAGATTATATTTTATTTTGTAAAAAAAAAAAAAGAATATGGCTACTTTGTTCGACATTTATTAATAGACATAATAACATAATTTGTAAATAAATTAAATGTTTAAAATAATTATCAAGTTATAAATATAATTTATTTTAGTTTATTAATTAAAAAATACTTGGTAGGCAATTCTAAGTAGATAAAAAAGAAGGTGACTAAATGAGTTGTTAAGTGCAACAAAGAGTAGCATTTTTCTTTCAAACTTTATCATTGATGAGGAGGGTATTTAATTTTAAAATTTGCTAGAATTGTAGAAAAATAATAATGAAACTAGCACTACCTTAAAGAGATTAGTTTTACCTTTGAGCTTTGAATTGCGTAATATAAAGTCTACATCTTGTCCTTTCTAGACTCTAGCCCAAGATTGTACTAGTATGATTGTAAATAATTTATACTGCAAAATTTTGGCTTTATTGGGCCAAAACACTTATTTTGTGAATCCACAGCCTATTGCCAATGGTCCAAATTCTAGAGGGCTCGTTTCATTTAGCCTCGATTTACAGGTTCAAAGTTGCCATGGTATGCACTGTACACATAATGATCCTCGTTCATCAGATTTTTTTTTTGTAAAATTAAAAAAAAGAGAATTTGAACATACTTTCTAAACAAACAATATATGTAATTGTTCTATTTCCGACATCATATTCATAATTAAAGCGTTCATCGTAGTTAGAAAGCTAGTTACTTCACAAAAAATCAAAATGAAAAAACTTGAGCAGCAGATATTTTATTATCTAAAATAATCTTAAACAAATTAGCAAAACACAACCACCATTTTTTTTTTTCACAAAGAACCTGACTAAAAGCTTAATTGCGTAATTGTTAAAGCTTCCACTTCTTCTCAAAGGCCATGCAAACCATTCCCATGCAATATTTAGCACTCAATGGATAATTAGCAACTGCGAAAGCCAAAACAAATAGGCGATTTGCTTAGCAGCAAAAGATTATAGCTTCAAACCTCAAATGGAACACTACAAATCAAACTAAGCAATTAATAAAGTAAAACTTTGTTGAGCTATTTAAGCTAAGTAGATGAAAGATTATTAAATGAACTAATTTATATAACAAGAATATGCAACAAATACCACAGAAGGAGAAAGTGTTTCAAGAAAACTAGCAAGCAAATCGCGAAAATAGCTTATAGCCTTTGATTAAATGTTGATTGCTATATATCTCAAAAATCTCTTCCTTTGTAAACTTATCTGTGTAATTAATTTAACAAAAATTATTATTTCATTCATTGTCAGTGGAATTGTAAATTTCATGAATAAAGTATATTTATTTTTTTATGAATACTCACGATGAAGTATCTAAACAAGCTATATATAGTATTGTTTTAAACAGATGAAGTAGATATGGCATAAAGCCTGGTTTAAACCATTTCTTAATTTGGGATCAAACTTGCTTGAAATATAATCGTCTGTCTCGGCCTTGTTAACTTTCCCATTAACCGTTGTGTCCATCTAAACACATACATATGCAGAAACAAATTACAAAAGCGACAATTTCCGTCTCCGGTAACAAAAAATAGGTGCAACATTAATCCGAGATAAAACAGATAGAAGCGAAAAACATACCACGAAAGCAAGGTTTACATCATCAGCAACAGCAGAAACATAGTCCCGTACATCGACAAACTTGTCTGCATTATAAGAGAGTCCTGCAATTTTAGGATCAAACAAGTTTTAACTAATCAATTAGTTGCCCCCAACTACACAGGAGTACAAGAAATTAATTTTGCGATTATGAATTTAATTCTCACCAACTATGCGAAAGTTGGGAGGTAAATATAAGGTCACAGGCCCTTCCAGGGTCTCAAAAAGTTTCTCATCTGGCTCTGAAGTTGCTCTTACGCACTTCTTTTCCAACAGCTCCACTGTTATAAAAGTTTTAATGAATCAAATCTGCTTATGATTAAGAATTTTCTTTTGGGAGAGAGACGATAGAATAATGTCATTAATCAATATAGTGTTACTTACATATGATTCCGCAGAAACGGTTGGTGTTCTTGGTATTCGAACGAGTGGTTTGATTTGAAAGAGAAGGCCTTCATCTGTTTTAACATAGATGGCTCCAACTCTTCCGTTTTTGTTAAGTGGAATATCCAGGATTAGTTTCACAGCCTAAACAAAAGTTAAAAGGGTAAACTCATTAAGCAGGGGTTATATACAATAAAACTGAATGTCTTGCGAACAGACCTGGAAAACAATTTCAGGCCGACAGTTATCAGGATTCTTTTTTTGTCTCTTCAGCAAATCAGCATCTTCGTCGGCGTCCAAAATCTTCCGCTTCTAAGATATATGTGAAAAACTAAAAATTGCTTACCTACCCTGATACCCAAAATGTCGAAGAAATGATATACAATTTAAGCAGAAAAAAAGTAAAAACAATTGGACGTACTTTTCCGACATAACCTTTTTTGAGAGAAGCGTGCTCAAGGATAAATATGGCGCGAGGAAGGGGAACCATGTTCTGGGGAGCTGCCTCCAAACCAGCAGCAACAGTTTCCATGGTCTGCTTTTCTTTGACTAGTTGCGGCTTTGAATTTTTTCTGTTTCAGAATTCTACATGGCCTCATTCTAGTTTTATACGAGGTGAAACTCAACCCTAATTAACATGTTGACACAATGACATTTATTATTTCTAATAATTTAAAACTAAATAAAATTATTTTAAAATTTATTTGTAAAGAAGTCTGTTAATTACCAGTATATTTATTGTATTTAATTTTGTTTGAATAATATGCTAATTAATATAAGAAAAAATATAAATTAAACATTTATTATGAATGTTAAAGAAATTAAATAGATTAAGTAAATAAATTCAAGTTTTTTCCAATACCAGAGTAAAATAAAAACTTTATTCCCTAATAAGCACACTTTTAATCTTATTTCCCTAATTGGGATAATCATATGATTTTTCTCATTCCCCACTACAAACACAGCTAGCTTCATTGACACGGGAACCTGAAGAAAGGATTTAATAAAGAGTTGGGCTATCTGGACGGTAAAAACTTGACGATTAAAATAATGAAATGAGAAATCGCAGGACACTGATAAGTTTGCCACTAATTACCTGGAAGAATTTTATAGGGCTCATCAAGTAAACGTGGGAAACCGCACCAAAGAACATGCTCAACGGACAACACCACCAACCAGTTTTGTTAAGGTGAACTTTGATGGGGCCTTAAAGGAAACAGAAGCCGTCGGTGGCATTAATGTAGAGATCAGGGACACTAAAGGTAATGTGCTTTACGTTTCCTCCACTATTATACATAGAGTACGATATCTCTTTGGTTGAAGCTTATGCTGCAACTAAGACAATCGAGCTTGTTAAAGATCTGGAATTCATGTCAGTTATGTACTAGAAGAGGATGCTCTTGGCGTTGTTCACTTACTAGACTCAGGGTCTGCAGATCTATCCATTATTGGAAATATTATGCAAGATGCTCACATGCTTCAAATGTTTTTTCAGTCTTTTAGAGGGGTTTACACCAAGCGTGCTGCTAATGAAGCAGCAAGTAGGTTGGCCAAACATGCACTGTTGCTAAGAACGGAGCTATATTGGGTTGAGGAATGCCCACCCATAATCCATGAAACTATTGTTGTTGATTGTAATCATGGTTACTTAATGGATTATCCTTCTTACTAAAAAAAAAAATTTACAAAAGGACTTGCCACTATTCTGAAAGTATTATTTTTGCAACTAGCCCAAACTCTCTTTCCATTTGGACTTAAAATTAATAGTAACAGTAAACTTCAAAGTGACTGAGACTAGTGATCTATTGATCTGGAATTGACTACAAGGGAGGATATACGTGGCCCTTACTCTCCTCCCTCTGCCCCTTCACCTTTAGATCAAAACATGAGCTATAAAATTATTTTCTTTTCCAGGGAGTAACACGGGGAGTAGAGAGATAAATTAGGGAATTTTCCTAAGCTCGATGGCCTTGCAAAATTCCACATCTCCTTAACTTTTCAAAAATTAAAACTTTTCAAAAAATAATGTCTAGTCTTCAAGTTGCTTCTAGACCTAGGTGGAATGGCAACAAGCCTTGTTGTGGTACAAAGCCAGAATGAAACCAAGATCAAAAGTGGAAATCAAGCATCAAGTTTCTTCAACGGGACCGGAAGTGGCTTTCCGATGGAAACTTTTCCGACCTCCAATCAATTTTCGGATTGATTAGGTCTGACCTTACTGGGATGATGGTGAACCATGATGCTTAAGCCAATGAGTCGATCTGTCGAGATAGAAAAGAACAATAGAAGTAGATAGAAAAACACCAAAGAAAACGTAAGAAAAATGGGGCTGAGATCGTGTAACAGTTGGTGTTCATGTAGATCTCCTTCTACGCTTGCTTCAAAGAAAACTGAATTAGAAATTAACTTTGCTTCAAATGAATAAAACACTTCAACTATTCACAATCCTGCTTGAAATTCCTATGACTGATTGAATATAGAAAACCTGACGCCTTTTTTATTAGTTAATCTTACATTGCTGATTTGGAAAAAAATAAGATGGGATGGCGTGAACTCCCTTATTTAAGAAAATAAGATTAAAAATACTCTTATAAGGGAATAAAAATTTTAAACTATTTTAGTACAAGAAAAAAACAAATAAATTCAAAGTTTCCTTTTGATTCAAGAGAGTTTATAAGTAGGGAATAACGTAATTATTAAGTCAAATGGGAGTTAAACAAATCTGGTCTTGATTTAATGATGTTTGGTATGTTATTCCATTAAAACTAAGAGAGTAAAGGTTCAGAAACCAAACCCGCCCGAATTAAGTTAGGTGAGCAAAATGCCAGAATTAGAGTTAACTATGGTGAATATTATATATATATATATATATATATATGAAAGAATTATTGTCCTATCCACTATTAGTGGAAAATAAAAACTCCACTAACTGATATTTTTATTTGCTACGTATCTTTAAAAAAAACTTTCTTATATGTTGTTTATATTAACTAGTCTGAATGCCGTTTAATTCCAAAATTTTTGCTATCACTTTCTATGCCTCTCTTATCCTCGCTTCTAATTACCGTTTAATTCCAAAAACTTTCTTATATGTTTATATTAACTAGTTATTTAACTGTGCAACTGAACAACCTTCTCACCTGTTCTTTTCGTTTTTCCAATCCCTTTCTCAAGAAAATTTCATCTCAAATTTTCTCGACAAGGCTAGGATTTATAATAAAGACAGATATAGAGAAGGAGCAATCATGAGCTTTCAAGATCTGGAAGCTGGACAGCCATTGGTGTCGAGGTAGAACCCGATCAACGGCAAGCAAGATACCACCCAGACAGTGACTTCTAGCTTTCCAGATCAACACCGCTATCTCCACCTTCCAGCGACTCGTCGATACCTTTGGGACTCCTAAGGACACGCTTGAGCTCTGAGAAAAGTTATGAGTTTTGCCCAATTCAGTTGCCTCGATTGCAATTTTAACTGATTACATAATTTCAAGTTGACCGTCATTTGATTTTGAATCTAAATACACAAAATTTTGGATTAATTTTTTTCAATTGCGTTGATTTTAGCTTCGATCTTTTATTTAGGAGTTTCAATTAGGGATGATAAATGATGCCATTAGTCAAGTTCAATTTGACTTGCCTTTTGGAGAAGCTCAATCATTATCGTTTGGGTGAATGAGATAATTCTCAAAATACCTTATATTTATCTTGACATTTAATGTTGGCACTTAGCAGTTTGCATCCTTGTATTGTATGGGCAATTAGTTGCTTTCTTTCGATTTTCTTGAGTAATTTTGACTATATGCTAATAAGATCATGAGTGGGCAGTATAGCTGACATTTTTCACTTGGTAAGCATAAAACAAGGCTACATATTGGGCAATTAGTGAAGAACACTTCAACTAGACTTAAACAAGCTAGTGAAACAAATCACTATGCTGAAGTTAGCGTAAGTTTGGTTTTCGGTTTTGGTTGATTATGTCTACCAAGTAGCCTTCTGCTTTACTTTCTAAATCAACAAAAAGAGATGGTAATTGCAGTGTTTGTCATTTACAATGTTTCTTTTGTTCTATTCAAAATCATGGTAATTCTTAAATAGGTTATTGAAATTATTGCTAAAACCACTTAATCCCTCATCTCTCTTTCCCCTTAGGATGTGCTTGATGCCCTTTAACTCCTTGTAATTGTAGGCCAGTAAAAAGATAACATATGCTAAACTTGCAAAAGATTTTTAAGCAATTTTGAAAAAGTTTCAAAAGGCTCAATGGCTTGCTGTTGAAAGGGAAAAGCATGCACTTCTTTTGTTCCCCAAGCAGTTCTTCCTTCAAGGTATTTATCATAATTATATCTTTTGTTTAATTATTGTTTTCATGTTGACAAAAACAAAAAATAAAAAAGTTGCTGCCATTTATAGAGAGTTCCTGATATACTAATTCTTCCAGAACATGACTACTTGAGATCCAATTTCATCTTTTTATGAAAGCATATCTGGTAACATATCCTACATAACATAAAATTAAACGTCACTCGAATAGTCAAAACACATCATGAAAGAAATAAAATAAATGAAAGATTAAAATACCATAAAATATTAAAGTTCTGTCACATTAATCAGTGTTGACATTGAACTGGACTTGTTACAGAAATATTCATAAAACCACATAAATAAAAAATGCTACTTTTAAAGTTTAAAAGATAGAACAAAGCAAAAAAATGGGTTTAGTTTGATCACTTACTTTAGTTATTGATGCTTACCACAAGTATGCTTTGTATGACCTTTACGATTACAAAATGAACATGTCTTACTCTTTTTACTACTTTTCTCAATGCTACCTTTTTTTCTTATTGAAGGAGGACGCCCTTTTGTAACGACATGTAAAAGATCTTGTAAAGTCATTCAAGCACATGAAACATTACCATTGTTGCTTTGAAAAGCTACAGAATCTATAATAAAATTTAACTTCCTAGCTTCATCAACTTTAGCATTCTCAATGATCAAATTATCGAGTTTCTCATATAAATTTTTGATACCTTGAATTGCATGATCATAATGCTTACTTGATCTTATTGCTTTTTTAGAAAATCTAAAAGAGCGTAACATAACATTGTTGAACCAGAGTAGATGATTCATTGATCTTATCAATAAGCATAGTTTGTCAAATTTCTGGAGTAGAAGTTTTTTTAGTATCTCTTGTCCACCTACATAAAATGTATTAGGAAGGTAATGACAATACATGTTTTTAGTGAAAATTGTCAAAACATGTCAACACAAAATCTCCATGAATTCAAACTTGTGACAATTACACATGGCTTCTTTAAGTAAGGCGTTAAAAGTTACCATGTAAGTAGGCTTTTCCTTACCAATCTCATGCACCTTGTATATTTTTGAATTACCATTGACTTCAATTCGATTAGCAATATACTCTTAAGCATGATGCAATTCATCCTGAAATATTCTAAATAACTTTCTCGAGTATGTGAGAGATGTTTCAGCTTCTATTGGATATAATGTCTTCAAAATAGGCTTTGAATTCATAGTCTTGAAGCTTTTTTCATGTTTTTTGTTATATTGAGCATTCAATGCCTCTTCAAAATTTCATCACTAATTTACTAACCAAAGTACTAACATTAACATAGTCCTTAAAAAATTTATTCAAACCTTCACTTCTTTAAGTTGTTGACCTTCCAGCACAAAATGTGTTACGTAAAAAAGCAGGCACCCATTTCTCATGAATGGAATAAATTTTGTCCAACCAAGAAATACCTTGTAAATTATATGTTTCCGTAACTCTCATCCAGGCATTTTCAAACTCATCAAATGTAATTGTGTTATGAATAAAATTATTGAAGTCTTTTTTAAAATTAGGATTCTGATGGTAAACATGACTCAAAGCTTCAGAAAAGTTCTTTTGATATGTCACATACAAAAATGGTGATTTGCATTAAGCAAAACTTTTTATAATTGTATTAGAAATTGCTACATCTTTATATGTGATAATTTTTGCTGGTTAACATCCATACATTACTCCAAGCTAAGTTCTCAATAACCAAATAAATATTTCTTCAGTTTCATCCCATAACAAAGAACATCCAAATAAAATGGATTGAAATGATGATTCACACCAACAAAGGGAATAAAAGGCATTTTATACTTATTTATTATATAAGTAAAATCAAATACTACCACATTACCAAAATGATTATATACCATCTTAGATCTTGCATCTGCCTAAAAGCAATATACAAGGCAACCATCGGTATCATTTTGAATTGCATAAAAAAACTTGGATTTTTTTATTAGAAATCATGAAAATAATCTAACATTATTTGAGCATCTTCTTTTTCCAATTACTTATGCCTTCTACGACTTAAATAGTTAAAACCATCAAGCTTAGTCATATTAAGGTTACCAATCCCATCAAACTCATGAGATAAAATAGAAACTATCTTACTTGAACGAATAACGGAATCATTAAGAACATCCATAAGATCTCTTTGAACTTTTGTTCGTACTCTATATGAGTGAATAAATTACGTGTTATTTAGTGAAGCAAGTACATGATTATGCTCCGCATGAAATCGGGAAACATTCCACTTTCCTACTTTTTTCTTGGATATTTAAAGCCTTGCTTTACAACCTTCTCTTGTCTCATTTGGTGTTGTATAAATTCTATTTTCTTTTTTCAAGTATTTTTTTTTACTTGCACACCTTTCTTTGAATAAACTAATTACCAATCATTGCTTAATTAGTTCTTGATCTAGTAATGCGATTTTTCATGTACCAAAGTCTTTGGATCTCGCATACTTATTGTAATATTCTTAAGTATCATTTGGTGACTCAAATTTCATGCTCACATATGGTTTTAATAATGTCTTAATCCTTGATTCTTCAATGACATGCTCCATTCTATTTTTACCTTTAAAAACTTGCTTTTATTTCCATGTTATCAATCTCATCATCCTCAATTTCTTTCATTTCCATCATATAAACCTCATGTGTTGACGTATTTTTCCTTTTCATCCTAAAAAAAAAGAAAAGAAAGAAACAATCTAAATATTGAATTTAATTAAGATATAAAAAGTATAAAAAGTTATATGTCATACATACAGGATGTAATATTGTTCTATAAATTGTAAACTTAAGGAAAATTAAAAATGCTCATGTAAGTTAATTTATATTTTAGTGTTTGTACCGAGAATGATACATTCTTGGACAAAAGAATAAACTTATATTGTATAAGAAAATTTAATAATAATAGCATTCATAAACATCACATCCTTACAAAAAATTAATAGTTGAATGATTTAAAATAATTTATGATTGAGAAAACACTGATTGATCTATTAAGATGAAAGCCACTAGCCTACTTTAATAAGAATTTCGACAAAAAAAAAATCATATAAATGATTGAAACTTTCAATAATCAAAGAACTACTCTTCAATGTCATGAAAAAGAAACAACGATTTTAGGATGCCAAGAATGTTTATTTCCTCTTCAGGTTAATACATAGAGGGAGAAGATTGCAACAGATGATGTTTGTTAACAAGGACTTGATGAGCTTAACAATGTAAACTTTAAAAGTTCAAAAGCCCATCTAATTACCCTAGGTTGGAGTGAAAGAAAATATACAATTATGGCTATAAGGTCCTTGGATTGAGTAAAGCTATTGTTCGACACTATTTGTATTATAATAGACATGTAGTATGTGGTCTTTCATGAAATTATCATCACAGGAAGAATGGAATCCTATCAGGTTTAAAGCACAATAAACAATTCAAAAATTATCTTGAATCTAAAGTGGGTTTATATGATTTCAATAAGCTAATAAATCAAAAACCATTTTCTAAGAATACATGATTGAAACTTTCATTATGCAAGTGTTAAACCCAGAATAATTTAATTGAAACATTTCATTGAACAAGTAAGAAGCTTAGTATATTCTTAATTAATAATAAATAAGGATTATTATCCTATTTGAACAAATTTGTTAAGGATTATTAATTGCAACCCTATTAACTAAAAACTAAAAACTAAGAATTAACACTTGCTAGAATAAATGCAAAAAAAAAAAAAAGTTACCTTGCAAGGAGAATAAAAATTAGTGAGAAACAAAGGCACGAGATGGAAGGTTAAGAGAGAAGTTCTAAGTTTGGGAGAAGCGAGGATGAGAGAGGCGGAGAGAGTGATAGCAAAAGTTTCGGAATTAAACGTTAGTGAGATTAGGTAACGTAAATGATGGATAAGAAAGCTTTTTTTAAAAGGTACATGGCAAAAAAAAAAAAAAAATTCGTTGGTGGAGTTTTTAGTTTTTATTGATAGTGGATAAAATAATAATTTATATATAAAAAAAACTTACATAAAGTTGTTTAAGTGGAACTTTTGAAATTTTTTATTAAAAATGATGCAATAAAAATTAAAATTAAAAATCAAAATTAAAATATTGATAGAGTTTAATAAAAAAATTTATTAATATATAAAAAATTATTAAAAATTTTATTTTAAATTTAATAAATACTTATTTAACAGTAAAAATTTTATCAAAATTTTTACTAAAAATATCAATCTAAAAAATATGTCAAATTTTATTAAATTTTTTTAAAAAATTTGTATGCTTATCTATAACAAGACCTTTTAACGTATTGATTTCAATTTTAATTTTTTATTTTAATTTTTATTGAATTTTTTTTAATAAAAAATTCATAAATTTCACATAAAAAATTTCTTCTAAGTTTATATATATATATATATAATATCAAATACATTAATAGTGAAATTTTTAAATTTCACAAGTAGAGATAAAAAAAATGGCATATATTTCTTAAAATATATTTAAAAAATAAAAAAAAATTAATTAAAAATAAAAATGAGATATATATATATATATATATATAATCTCTTAATACCGCTTATGAAATATATATAAATATATATACATATTTATTTATTTATTGGTTGAACAATAAAAGTTTTTAGGCTTCGTTGGATACATCCCTTTTTAAGATTGATTCAAACATATTTATTTATGTCAGATGAATTTACGAAAAATTAATTTTTTCATAGTTTTTTAATGGTTTGAACTCAAGACAATTAAGAGAAAAACAAACTTTTTTACCACTTAAGTCAAAGAATGTAGGAATGATGAATATATTTTCAATTTATGCTTTATATAACAATATATAGATTTATATGGTGAATATATACTGAACATTGTTAATCGTATTGTTATAGCCATGCATTGGCCCAAAATGAGAATAAAAAAAAAAGAGAGTAGTGTTATAACCAAGCATGAGCTATCAATATTCTGAGAAGGAAACGTATCAAAAAACGAAAAAAGCTTCAAAGGAATAATATTATTAGAATACAGAGTATATGTAGCATTTATACATCGGGTTACAGGCTTGAGTTACAGCATTTATACATCGGGTTACGGGAGTTGACTGGTAGATATTGAGTTACAGGATTCTCAACCAAGCGCAAAAGCTTCCTTTTTCCACCCGCAGCTTTGATACTGAACTTTTGCAGTAACTGAGCTTTAGCAATAAAAACATTTGATAATAATCATGATAAACAATGGAACACATTATAATTAAGAACTTCAATATCAGGGTTAGCAAAAAAGTGAGACTGACCCATCATGCTACAGAAACCTCCCAATCCCCTTGGCATGCGAGTATTTGGTTCAATCTTAATCAAAACACCTTCATCGTTTTTCACATATATAGCTTCTAGCCTACCTGCTTTGCAAAGTCGGCTATCCATAATTTCACCCGGTGCCTGAACAAATCAAACAATCAGAACAAGGACAGTTGACAACATGTACAGCCAAACCATAAATTAATTGGAAAGCGTGCTTTGTCTCAAATCAAATTTGAAACTCAACTTCTTACAATTTATACTAAAGGCACCTCCCATAATACTAAAAGAATATGGACAAAGTATGATTACTGACCTCATAAACAATATCAGGTCTGTAGTTATAAGGATTCCTATTCTTCTTCCGCAGGAAAGCAGCATGTTTATTCGACCTTAAAATCTCGAATCTCTGAAAGAAGTGTTACAGTGCTCAAAACAAAACCCAAAGAAAAAAATTACTCAAGTAATCCCAAATAATCAATAAAGTAATTGAATCATAAATCCTGATCATTTGATACAAATGCTTACCCTTCCAACATTAGCACAAACCAATGACGCTTTCTCAAGAATAAAAGTTACACCAGGTTTTGTCTTGGAACGAAGGCGCCAAGGGAATACCAGGAAGCTCAAATGCAGCAGCTTCAGATATAATTTTATTCCTTGTCAATTGAGTCCCTTCCGGAACCATCAGGTCCAATGTCTTGTCCCTATTTTCACCTTTGCTTATGCTTTTATCACTTATCTCTAGTCCAGACTTGCTTCTTGAATAGGGCTGTAAGATCTCTCTCTTTCGCCTTTTCTTTTCAACCCTGATATATACCAAACATAGTAGGTTAACTAATGGCTACCATAGGGTACAGTAGACACTAGCAACTGGTATATCAATACCATGGCAGCAGTCTAATATAGCATCAAGAGATGCATATGGGTGTTCCTTGTTTCCAGGCTTCTAGCTTTCAGACTTAAGGAAGCAGGGCACCAAATACCCAATGAACTATAAATTTTGTTTGGAATCACATTACAAAGAGCAAAAGAGCCGCACCTTCCAGAGACCCTCTGATGAAGAGAGAACCTATAAAGAGGTCGCCGAGAAAACCTCAAAAGGCAGGGAAGGAGCCGTTTAACCATTGCACTAGCAAAACAGGCAGACAAAAACAGAAACTTAGATTTGGGTCCCAAAAAAAAAAAGAAGAAAGAAGAGAGACTTAGAATTAGGTATCAACATAGACAAGTTCTATGTCTCGATCTCAATAGCAGATGAATTTTCTTTTTCAAGCATGGATGTAAACTCAAAAAATTCTTTTTTTTTTCCCTTTCCAAAACTAAATCAAAGTTACATCATCTTTTTCACAAGAGAATTAAGCATTGACATAACTTCGATAAAGTTTCAATGTTTTGGCAGCTGCTCAAAACCATTCTAACTCTTGGTACGTAAACTTTAGACCAAGATAAAAAGATTTACCAGCCACAAAGAGTTAAGAGAAGAAATACCGGGGAAGAGCGGCCGTATTCAGTGGCGCCGCAACTTCTCAAGGGTTGCACAGAAGAATTTGAGCGCTAAGATTTTGAGTCTCATACAAACACTGAACTACAGGTAGATTACGGACTAATTCTAATTCCTTATTAATCAAGAAATAAAAGGGCTTCTTAAACTTTTCGATACCATTTGGGCCAGTCACGATTTAGCTACTACACCCACTCGGCTAACAAGGCCCAGGCTTTAGGGGCCTAACTATGTTTATATGTCAGAGTTTTGTTTGCCCAGTGTTTCAATTGGGCTATTAAGGGAAATAAGGCCCAACATTCAGGTATTTATTCTTATTACATTTGATAATTTTAAATATAAATGAAAACAACACAAAAAAGATAAAAGAGTGATATGATTTAAAATTTTTGTAAAAATCATATATAAGTCCTGCAAAAATTAAAAATATTTTGCATTTGACATATTAACATAATTTATTATATGATAATCGCTGTATTTTATATATATTTAATATGAAATAAACGCGACAAATACATAAATTATTAAATATAATATTCAATGGTTAATTTATATTTAAAATTACTTATTTAGAGATAGATTTCACATCAAAATTTATTTGCTAAACCAACCATTATATACAGTTAACTACATTCTCATCATTAGTTGATTCCTACTTAGTTTTGAAAGTGTTTAAATCTAAAATGTTCCAGTTAGTGAAGCCAAAACCAGCAAAAAAAGAGCTAGATTTAGATCTATTGACAAAAGGATGGTGCAAGAGAATTTGGAATAAGGTAACATCAGAAGCTGTTAAGGAACTTGGAGATGAACAGATAGGAACAACCAATAGCTGACAAGATGGTTTAAGCACTTTCTCTTTTGGCTTGATTAGCAAGTATCAAAGGTAGGAGGTTGAAGGCTACCCGGCACCCATGCCCACATTACCTCCCTTTAACTGGATTAATCAATCCTTTTCCTTCTTCTATTTTTAACTATAACATAATGTTTTTTTTAGTCCTACTCAAACCATACAATGTTGCTTCATTTAAATTTTGTTTTGACCCCACTTCAATGACCTTTATATCCTCAAATAATTCCTCTTGTACAAGACAAAAGAATTTAAAATACAAAAGAAATTCTTCAAAAAAGAAAAAAAAAGAAGAAAGAAATGGTTCATTTTCAATCCTAAATTAGAAATTCAGAATCACGGAATGGGTTATCAAAGATTTTCTGATCAAAGAAAAAGAGCTTTAAGTTTTCTAATGAACGAAATGGACCGACTATAACATGAAGCATTTTTTATGTGTTCATCAAGCTCATGACGTCTTTAAAATTTGTTAATTTGGATGCTATTGGAACTTTAAGATGAGGAATCTACAGTTAAAATTAGATTTCATTAGGAAAATTATTCTCTGGCTTGGACATCACTCTAAAGGGATTCACCAGCAGATAGTCGGACCACAACTGAAAGTTTCTGCTCCAGACACAACATTTCTAAAGGGTAACATAGATTATCCGAATTCTAGTTACCTAATTAACAAACTAGTTAGTTGTTCTCCCACTATATAAACTACCTCACTTGTTCCTTTTCTCTGCATCCAAACAAATTTGATCCCACTTTGACTATCCTTTTCATTTTTGCTAGATTATCACAAAAATATTACTAAAAGAAAACGGAAAAGAAACATGGTTTCTGTTTCTCTTATATCATCAGCCTCTTTCAGGGCTTTGTTCCTGGCGTTCTGTGCTGTCTGGTTACTGCCTGATTTGGCATTTGCAAAGCATGCAGGCATTACCAGGCACTACAAGTTTAACGTAAGTTTTTGTTCCCATTTCTTAGGTTTCTTTTTAAGTATGCCTATAGCTTAGATTGATATTTTCCACCCCTTTGTTTTTTCTATTTCTTTTTACTCTTTTACAGATTAAGATGCAAAATGTGACAAGATTGTGCCAAACAAAAAGTATTGTGACAGTCAATGGCCAGTTCCCAGGGCCTCGGATTATAGCAAGGGAAGGCGATCGCCTTCTGATCAAGGTGGTTAACCATGTTCGATACAATGTCACTATTCACTGGTATGAAATTTGACTTCCTACTACTTTCTCAATTCATTTAATGGTTAGCATTTTATTTAAAAGTTGATCAATGCTGGATTTTCGCTTGGAAACTAGGCATGGAATCCGGCAGCTAAGGAGTGGATGGGCTGATGGACCTTCCTATATCACACAGTGCCCAATTCAGACAGGGCAGTCCTATGTATACAACTTCACCATTACTGGCCAAAGAGGGACCCTATTTTGGCATGCTCACATCTCTTGGCTAAGAGCTACACTTTATGGACCTATTGTCATCCTCCCCAAACGACATGCCTCTTACCCATTTCCCCAGCCCTTCAGAGAAGTTCCCATTATTTTTGGTAATTGATACAACTCATATCTGGCACTAAAACTAGAATAATTTTCCATCCAATTAAACTAAATTTGAGTTTTGCCTCAAATTGCAGGAGAGTGGTGGAAAGCAGACACAGAAACAATTATCAGCCAAGCAATGGCAACTGGAGGGGCACCAAATATCTCAGATGCCTTCACCATTAATGGTCTCCCAGGGCCCTCTTACAACTGCTCAGCAAAAGGTACTACATCATATATATTCACTGTCAATTTCACAAACCAATATTGTCAATTTCCACCGGAAAGGTTCCAATTCAGGGACATACTAAAAACAAGTAAAGTAAATTTATGCAGAAACATTCAAGCTTAAGGTGAAGCCAGGTAAAACCTATCTTCTCCGTCTGATCAATGCTGCACTCAACGATGAGCTCTTTTTCAGAATTGCAAACCACACCCTCACTGTTGTAGAAGCCGATGCAGTTTATGTCAAACCCTTCAAAACAGATATTGTGCTAATCACTCCAGGGCAGACCACTAATGTCCTTCTCAAGGCCAAATTTAAGACCCCAAGCGCCAATTTTGCTATGTCAGCCAGGCCTTATGCCACTGGCCCTGCCACTTTTGACAATACCACAACAATCGGTATTCTAGAATACGAGAAATCTGCTTCTGCCTCAAACTCTAATAACAAGAGCCTCCCGCTTCTAAACGCTAAACTTCCACAGTTTAATGACTCTAACTATGCTATGAAATTCAGCCAGAAAATCCGTAGCCTCGCCAAAGCTAAATTTCCCGCAAACGTCCCAAAAAAAGTTGATTGGCGCTTCTTCTTCACAGTTGGGCTAGGGATACTCCCGTGCTCACAAAACCAAACATGTCAAGGTCCCAACAACACCAGGCCAGCAGCTGCAGTTAACAATGTCTCATTTGTGCAACCAAATATTGCAATTCTCCAGGCTCACTTCTTTAACCAATCAAAGGGAGTTTACACCACCAACTTTCCAACCAACCCACCATTCAAGTTTAACTACACAGGTACACCACCCAAAAACATCATGTTGGACAGCGGCACCAAGGTGGTGGTGCTACCTTTCAACACTAGCGTGGAGTTGGTAATGCAGGATACCGGCATCCTTGGTGCAGAAAGCCACCCTTTACATCTTCATGGGTTCAATTTCTTTGTGCTGGGTCAAGGTGTTGGCAACTTTGACCCCAAAAAAGATCCCGCCAAGTTCAATCTTGTCGACCCTGCGGAGAGGAACACTGCGGGAGTACCATCTGGTGGATGGGTCGCCATTCGGTTCCTTGCAGACAACCCAGGTGAGTTACATAATTACGTAATTCTGTATAATTTACTTATCAGATAAGCATATCGAATACAGAAGAGAATAAAACGCTTGTAACTTAGGGAAAGACATTTTTCAAAATCGACTTAATTTGGCTGGTAACTTGGCAAATCAAAGACAGTTATCGATTTAGATAGACATGTTTTTACTAATGTAATCAAATGTAGTTCTCTGAACTCTTATTTTTTTTATTAACTTTGGATATTGGTGCATGAATAGGCGTTTGGTTTATGCATTGCCATCTGGAAGTACACACTAGCTGGGGCTTGAAGATGGCATGGGTAGTCAACGATGGAAAGGGCCGCAAACAGAAGCTACCACCTCCACCTGCTGATCTTCCTAAATGCTGAAATCCGATCGTTTCACTCCTTTCCCTTTTCCTGCTATTACAATTTTACAGGGCCCATTCCATTCTTTTATTTCCTATTCTTATTTTCCACGAGTATACTTGCTAGGCTCTCTATAGCTTAAGACTGTTTTTTTGTCCACCATTACTTCAGTATATCCAACACCAGAAAAAGAACTGGTGTGGCTTTTTGTAGGTTACCAGGCTATATACTACCATAAGAACTATTGATGTGTGGCAGAATCTACTAGATAGATTTTCTATAAATACAATTTTCCTTTCCTCTTAACTTTTGTCGGGATTCAACTCTCAAAGTTTACCCAAATTTTGTGCCTACATAGCTCAAGTTGCCCAACGAGAAGAAATACAATAAATATCCATGTAATCATCCCCTATCAAGCTAAATCAGCTTGTTTTGGATGAAATCATGATGTAGAACAATTGATTTCAATTGAGTAGATATTGGGCCCAAAATCCATGTTAGCTAAGTTTAAGTTTAAATTTTATCTTTGGCCCAAAGTTGTGATTCAAAATCCAAGAGTGCCCAAGTTTTGTAAAAAAAAAATAGTAAAAAGTAAATAAATTAAAAATAACAAAAATTAAAATTAAAAATAAAAAGCCCATCACTGTAGGTGCTGTGCACAACATTGACACTCACGAGCCCTATCCCCGACAATCACCCTATCTTCTGGCTGCTTCCCCTTCCCCATTCGACCATGAAAAGTAAGACCAAGCCTTCAAAAAATTTAGCTTAGGCTAAAATAGAAAATGCAAAAATCACAGTAACCGCCTTGATAACGTGAAAGCTGTCAATACCCCTTTGAAAACCCAAAAAAAAATCCCAAAAAAATGGGATCTGGCCTCCCATCTTGGCTCTATAAATTAAGCTACGTGAACCAAAAAGGAGGAAAAAGAGAAAAAGAAGGAAAACCTCTATAAAAAAGAACAAAAAAGCTTTTCTCTTAACCTGTCAAAAAAAAAAAACTAAAAAAAAAATCCACATCTCTGGAATGGGGAATTATTGCAAAAAAAAATAAAAAAAAAAGTTTTAGTTGAAAGTTTGTAGATTGATTTAGGAATTTCTAGGCAATTTCAAAGAACAATAAGGTTAGAAAAAGAATTGAGAGGTTGAAAAGAATTTGTGGGTGGTTTTTGGAAGTTTTTTGGTGACTAGCAATAGTGGTAGACCACGGCAACTACTGATTTTTTTTGGGTTTTCACGCCAGTTGGCGAGGCAACTTAAAGTTGTCTTTGCTGTGCTTAAATTTTTTTTTTCAAAAAAAAAGCTGAAATGGTTTAAGAAAATAAAAGTTGGGTTTTTATAGTTAAAAAAAAGGGCCTAAATCAAAATGACACTGTTTTGGGAGGAAATGATCCACATGAACTTGATAGCCGACTCGATACTTGCGTAACTCTATCCATAGATGCTACAACTAACTAGCTTTGATTGGTCTGATCGAACCATATTGAATTGGATTTGAACTGGCTTGAATTATTGAAACTACTCCAGACCACTGAACTGCTTCAGATATTGGCCAAACCGTTGATCGATCCAGTTTAAATTTTTTTTTTGTATTTTATTTTATTTTATTTATTTATTTATTTTTAGCGATTTACCTTTTTGTTATTTTTCAGTATTTTTATGTTCAAAAATTTTTTTTATATATAAAAATAGAGTTTAAGTTTTTGATAATTTTAAGTTCCATTAAAAATAAAAATACAAAATTTTATTTAAAAATAAAATGAAAAATGAAAGAGTAATAAAAATTTTCCTTATTTTCCTATAAAATAAAAAATCTAACTAAAATTAATAATAAAAAATGAGAAAAACATAATTTTTATTTGATGATGAGATTTTAAGGAAATTCGCGTAATGATTCCTATGAAATCTTTAGGTGAAAATTTTTTTTTAAATATTACTAATGTATTGGAATATTTATAAAAATTTTTAATACAATAAAAATTCTTTTTCTTCTACTTAAAGAAATATAATAATACGAAAAAATAAATAAATAATAACTAGTAAATAATAAGAATACCAAAAAATTAATAAATAAAATTTTCTAAAAAAACATATTTATTTAAAAGAAGATTGTTAGGTAATAAAGAAAGAAAAAAAGAAAAATTTTACCAAATATTGAGATTTTAAGGTAATCCGAGTAGTGATACCTAAGAAATCTTTAGTGATAAGATTTTTTTAAATACTGCTAGCATATTGTAGCATTTATAAAAAATTTTTAATACAATAAAAAATTTTCTTTTCTTCTAAAAAATTATAAGAAATATAATAAAAAATCAATAAACAATTTAAAGAAAAAAAGATAAATAAGAAACACATACTAATATTTAATCATTCGCATCACCTGCATATCATTTAATTTTTTAAAAATAAATACGAGCCTCCAAGGATGAGATTCTAAGAAAATTCAGAATGGTGATTCCTAAGAAATTTCTCGTTGAGAAAAATTCTTTCAATGTTACCACCAACATACTGGAACATTTTAAGAGTTTTTTCAATAATAAGTTTATAATTCATTTTTCTTTAATAAAATGGATTAGTCTTTAAAAAAATAATAAAAAAGGGAAAATTAAAAAAAAAAGAAAAAAATGGTGAAATAACAAATGTGGAAATGAAAATAAGTTAACAAAGAAAATCAAGGGAATTATTTTTAAATACCAAAATTAAGACTTTTTTATTAAAATCAAAAGATAACATGTAATTAATTGGTATCGTTTTCAATGAGCACTGTAAGCTGCTAATCATTCATCACGCGTAATTGACTCCCAAACCTAAATTATTTTTACAGACCCAAATATCTTTTTAATAAATTTTAATTAGTTTTAAGATTTTATTAAAATGATAAGTTTTAATAGGTGGCCAATCACACCTAATCAAAAAAAGATTGGTGGTGATTTTATTTTATTTGAAATTTGTCTAGTGGTCTCAAAACCATTATGATAGCTTGGCGACTCTGTCGGGAAAGTTTTGAGAGTCAGGCTAAAAATTAATTATAAATTATCCTTAATCATGATTTAATGGTCTTAATCGGTATGTAACACTAACTTTCTAGATTTGGAATTTGTCTAAAAAAAACCAAAAAATGAAAGCAAAGACAACAATGATAATAATAATGATGAATAAAAGAAAATCATTTGCAACTCCTTTTAATTGTTTTTTTTAATATATTTCTTAATAAATTATGGGGCATTTGTGATAAGTTTTTTAGCATACATAATAACACTTTGCATCTTATGCATGAGCTTTATACTCGAGCTCTATCCCTTATAGGAGCAAGTAGAGTACCTATGCTCTCGTGAGGTAATAGCCTTCATAATGGTAAGTAAAAATATTTTCACTCAAATTGAATCATTTTCATTCGTAACTTGTAATAAATGAGGATTGGGGTGTCTTACTAGTGCATCATGGGCGACAATGAAGAACGATTTAAGAACTTTTAGATGGATGTCGATCTAAACCAAGCATATAATACGTCATAAGAAACCAGCCTTAGGTAAAGCTTTGCCAACCCGACTGTACAAGACACCAAAGTTTGGGGCAAATGGGAGACATTTCATAACAATTACAAAACATGCAAAAAAAAATCGTGAGTTTCAAACAAACTAAAACAAGCAAAAAAATGAAATGAAATGAAAAAAAAAAAACAAAAAGGGTTTTTGTTACAAAACAAAAGTCACACAAAAAGAATTTTTTTTAGAGCACAACAATAACAAGGGATTAATAAAAAAAGGCTATTATTTCATTTGGTTATATAGCACCCTAAATGCTTATGATTAAGGAAAAATTAGTTTTTTTTTTCTAATCTCAAATCAATTCTTGTACTAACTTAATTTTATTTTATTTTTATATAAACCACATCATGTATTTTCCTATTGAAATATTTACTCTAAGACATTTTTCTTCCAAGAATCTCTTTTCATGGATCCCATAGAACTACAGATTTTGCTTATCATCCGTGAGCATCTCATGTGAGCCATATAATGAGGTGCATATTTGGTCAAAAATAGCTCAGAAAAAGAATGGAGATTGTTTGTCTACTAGTTATTTTTCAAGGTTGCCCAAAAAAATGCATTTGGATCTCACACAAAATAATTTAAAAGATTTTTCTGTCACTTGGGGTCAACTAAGTGAAGAGAGAAAAAAAAATTTTGGTGAAAAGTATGGGCAAATCACATCCCTAATTTTGGTGGTGATTAAGGAATAGTTGATCCGAGCAGCTATACAATTTTAATATCTATCTTACAGATGCTTTACTTTTAACCAAGAGAATTTGATGTCAACCATCAAGAAATACTCGATTTTGCTTGAGATAGAACACAATATCTGGATAAGGTGTTCAATCTGAAGCCAAAATTAGGTTACCGTAAAAAGTTGGCAAAACTGATGGGGGTTAAAGTTAAAACTATATATTCTTTTGTAAAACCCAAAGGTGAAAATCTCGACATCCATTAGGATTTTCTCTGTAATTTTGTTCAAGGACATTTAGATGATGATCATCGGATGGCCATTTTTGCTTTGACAGTATATGGTATGGTGATCTTCCCAAAGACTTTAGGCTATATCAAGATAATTATGGTGAACTTTTTCGAGCAAGTTGAAATTCAAGCAATCAATCTTTCACTAGCAATCTTAGTTGAAACCATAAAGTCATTGAATTCCTGTCGATGAAAAAAAGGTGGCTTTATAGGATGTGCACCATTGTTGTATATGTGAGAAATAAGTCACTTTTAAGTGTGAAAATAGTGCATTCTCAAAGTCGTTCCTTTGAAATGAAGCATCAGTTGAAGAATTTTGTAAAAACCAATAGCTAACATTAAAGACCAAGGAAGAATAGATCATATTTTTACAAAAGCTTACCCATGATGAAATATAATGGATGGTGTCTTAAATGTTTCACATGTTTATACAATATCGAATAAGAAATAAGCTGTGGATATCACTATTAGGATTATAAGGCGTGGTGAGTTATGCCCTATTGATTTGAAGTGAAAATTTAAAGTTTCATGAGAAAATGGGATAATTGAGATACGAAGCAGAAATGTGAGAAAATAGATTAGAAAAGGTCACAAAAGAAAGGGACGTGGCTAATAATGATTTGAAGGAATTGCACTACGAAAACAAGAAATTATGAGTGCAACTCAAGACCAAAAATATCACCAAATCTTACATCAATTGGCAATGTGAAATGGATGAACTTCGAGAGAAAGTGAATCATTGGAAAGGCAAGACATAAAAAAAAAAAAAAGAAGAGAATATCAAAATTTCTTAAGAACACCAGAATTGGGAAGAATTGTACTCAACTGCTTCAGCAAGATTGGTAGAATGTCAAAAGGAAAAAGAAAGGTTATAAGTCAAGCTCGAAAAAGAGAAAAGAAAGCATTTTGAAATGCTGACCAAAAAAGAATCGTTTTGCCAAGTGATCCAAAGGTTAGAGCATTAGTTGTAAGATCACAAGAATCATATTTCAACAATTATGGATGAATGGTAGAAAAGAAAAAAGGACTAGAGCTTCACATATGACTTAAAAATAGATGCCTACATGAAGTGGAAAATGAAAAGCTTAGGTAGGCAACAATACATCGAGCATTTGACTAGTCAAGTTTGTAAGGTAGTAAAGAAGGTAAGATAAATGGTCAAAAAGGTGGAGGCATTGAAGTGAAAAGTCAATCCCACTAGATAATATAGACAACACCTAGTGAACTTTTCAGATGAAACTAAGGATCATTATGAGCAAGTTAAATATTTTTATGGATACAATTATAGAATGATAAGCTTCATGTAATCAAAGTTGTTTAAAAATTAATAAAAAATTCTATTGTTGAAATTTATCAAAAAGCAAATATCTCTCACGTGCATATTTTTGTCATGTGCACCGTGTTTGTTTTAATAATCATTAAAAAATAAAAATAAAAAAATAAGTTAACTCAAAATTTTTAATATATAACATTCTGATTTTTTTTAAATGGTGGTAATAAAGATTCAAATATAGATTAACCAGTAAGTTTTCGAATCAACTTGTCCATCATTCATATAATACTCGATTGTCAGCAAAAGCCATGGAAGAAGACCAAATTAGCCGAATGGATAAGATTGATAAAGCACAAGAGGAGATAAAAGAATAATTGGCCACAATGATGGCCATGATAGCCAAGATGGACAAAGGGAACGAAATGACAAGGGAAGATAGTTTCTAAGAAAGGCACTCGTAACAAAAAGATAATGATCCCACATATCCTTCAGGTTTTACCTCATATCAAGCCCAAACTTCACAAAGAGTGTAACCACAACCTACATCTTTTATATAAAGATATCCATTTGCCTACACTATTATACCAGCAACACAAGGATCTACCCAATTTCAAAAACACATCACTTTAGCGATAGAAATAAGATCAACAGATCCAATCCATATTCTTAATTTAGATGACCTAAAAGAATAAAAAAAGCTCAAAATAAGAACTTCAAAAATAAAAGAAGACCTAAAGTCTTTACATAAGATGAGCCTCATAGAAGAATGGCTATGAGCTATTGAAGGAATGAATATTTACAAGTTAATAGATGTGACTGAATTGTGCTTGGTGCCAGATGTAGTCAGCCCATCTAGATTTAAAGTCTCAAAATTTAAAAAATATGATAGGACTAAGTGTCAAGTGACTCATATATTACTATGTACTATAGAAAGACGACTGCTCACATTCATAATGAGAAATTACTGGTACATATATTTCAAGATAGCCTCACAGGATCAGCTGTCAAAAGATATTTTTAACTAGACAGAAGTCCCATCTATTCATGAAAAGAGTTGGCTAGGGCTTTCCTCACCCATTATAGGCATATTATAAATCTGGCTTCAGATCAGTTATCTATACAAAGAATAGAGAAAAAAGCTATTGAAAACTTCAAAGAGTATGTGTAAAGATGAAGAGATGCTGCTGCCCAGGTTTAACCACCCCTTACCAAAAAAAAATAACCATTTTGTTTATTAATACTTTCTAAGTGCCATATTATGAAAATATGATAAAAAATACTACAAAGAACTTTACAGACATGGTGATATCAGGAAAGATCATAGAAAATACAAATAAAAGTAGAAAACTTGAAGAAAAAAATGCAAAGAAGAGCAATGCATTTTTTCAAAAAAAGATGTCCAAGCTATAACTTATAGGGGGCACTAAAATAATAATTTTATCTTGTACTATCCCTAACTAGCTTACCACCCTTACTATCCAATCATAAACCATGTTTTGCCAAACCCCTACACTTATCAACCAATGCCACAACAAGGGTTTCGACCAAGTTTTCAACCTCAAATGCTCCTCTATCCATAAACTAACCCTCTATTTAGTCGAATAATCCAATCAGTTTCTTGAAATAGCAAAAAAAAATTAAAAAAAAAAAAACCCCATTGATCCAATTCTTATGTTGTATATTGACCTGTAGCCCCTATTTCTCAAAAAATAGCTTGTTGCACCCACCCATCAAGAACTATTAAAACCTTCCTACTTGAAATGGTATAACACCAATGCTAGGTATGAATACCATTTCAAGATTACAAGCCATTCTCTAAAGAGCTACACAGCATTCAAATACAAGGTATAAGGTTTGGGTAAAAATGATTATTTTAAATTTGAAAAAAGAAGAAAACCAAATGATAATGGTAATTTTTTATCAAATCATGTTGACCTAACAAGTAATGCCGTAAATAATGGTGAGGTGTGATGCATCAAGAGATTTGTGAATGAAATCAAAACTCATCTTGAAAAAATGTTTGATGTATTGATAAAAACTAGTGTCATTTACCCTTCGACCTCAAAACAAAATAATGGCCATATAGAACATGATCCATATCAAACTTGTAAATATCATAAGGGGATAACAAGGCATTCCATCTAGAACTATAATGTATTCTATTAGGTGTTGCAAACAATGATGGATTCATCCTTGATTGAGTTTTTTGACAAGCGTGATGAATATTCGATAAATGCCACAGAAGAAGAACTTTTAAGGAATGCACCTTTAAATGTCATGTTCAAGCTAATGACTATATTTTATGATGAAAAACCAACTCAGGCAAAAGAAAAACATCCCTTTATTCCTAAGCTAGTTGTGACTATCAATGTCCCAGTCTTTTACCATACCAAAACAATAAAGTAGTATCATGAAAATATGATTGTGACGTTGTAGTCTAAGGATATAATGGTGGTTCAAGTTCAAGCAATCCAAATACTACTAATATTGCTAAAGTAGGCAATATAACCAGTAGTGCACAGTGTTATACATTGAAAA
Organism: Durio zibethinus; assembly: GCF_047325235.1. Classification (NCBI taxonomy): domain Eukaryota; kingdom Viridiplantae; phylum Streptophyta; class Magnoliopsida; order Malvales; family Malvaceae; genus Durio; species Durio zibethinus. Next base: position 7,176,536 of record NC_143162.1, on the reverse strand, counting down.
CCTTAGAGAAGATTTAAAAAAAAAAAGTAAAGAAAGAAGAAAAAGTGTCAAAAGAAAGAAAAAAGACTCATACGATAACAACCTAAGAAGTATAGTATAAAAAGCCAATCTCTGAGAAAAAAGTCTACGAGTTCTTGCAATTGATCAAGCATAGTGAGTACAATGTTAAGTAGTTAAACCAAACACTTGCCCGTATCTCGCTGTTATCTTTATTGTTAAATTTTGAACTGCACTAAAAAGCCTTATTGAAAATATTGAATGAATCATATGTAAAGCATAATATATTAGTTGAAAGCATAGGCCACATTATGGGAGACATCACTGTATTGAATTACATTACTTTCAATGATGATGAGAGCTCTTTAAAAGGTTGAAAAAGTACTAAAGCCCTCCACATTTCTATTCGATATAAAAATCACATCATAAGCAAGGTTCTCATTGATAATGACTCATCGATCAACATCACACCCATCACTATTTTAAAAAATTACCCATTGACATGTCATATATAAAGCCTAGTCATATGATCGCGAGGGCATTTGATGGGTCTCAAAGTGAAGTACTTTAAGACATTGAGATAGCCTTGAAAATTGGGTCATGTACATTTACTGTAGAATTTCAAGTCATGAATATTTCACTATAATATAGCTATTTATTTAGAAGGTCATGGATTTACATGGCTGATGCTATCCTATCTTCTTTGCATCAGAAGATCAAGTTTATTATTGGAAATAAACATGTTTATATCTTTAGAGAAGAAAATTTACTGGTAAGTAAGCCCTTAAGTACTTCATACATGAAAGCTGTGATAAGGCATTAGAATGCTCTTTCAGGTCTTTTTAATTTTCTAATATAGCTTACGTGAGAGAATGATCAAGGTACCAACTCCACGCCTATCGAAGGTTATAGAAATAGTGGTCAAGCAAACAGTTGGGAAATAGTGGCATTTTGGAAAAAAGTTAGGGGTGAACTTACAAGGAATCAAAAAGCCAACGAGAATAGTAGAGAACCAAGAAAGATTTAAGCTAGGATACAAAGCTAATGCAGTAAAAAAAAATGAGACTTATGGCTGAGAAGAGCAAGAAAAGAATGGCTAACCTCAATGGATGTGAACCAAAAAGTGAGAATATGGTTTTCCATCACCTTGATGATACATTTTGCTTAAGTGGATGTATCTATTCTAAGTCGTTAAGATTGTGAAGGGAAAACCCACATTAGACATAACAGAGGTTTTTTTTTTTAGCTAAAGATCAACATGGTGAAGAAAGAAAAGATGAAAACTAAGGAAAATAAGGTGTTTATGTATCAATACCCACTTGGAACTGAGTTAAACAATTGAAAAATGATGAAGTTGCCAATTGTCTTTGAGTCTTTTTCAAAGTAATGTAATGAGTTTAATTCTCCAATGATTCTGCCCAAGAGCATTTTGAGATTTTTATGTATAGGCTTATCTTTCTATTTTAATAAAATTAGTGCATTTTTATTTTTTTTTTCATTTAAAATTTCCACACTTTTATACCCACTTATATTTCTTTAATATATATTTTTCAGGTATCCAAATAATGGACATAAAGATAACCACGATAATAATCCAAAATTTGACTTTGAAAATCTTATTCATATAGATAAGCTTGATAATAAAAAAAAAATTCAAATGATTACACTTTACCCCCTAACTTGTTAAAACTAGTAGAGTAAGAAAGAAAACCAATTGAACCATATGAAGAAGCTCTAGATATAGTAAATTTAGGGAGTAAGAAGAACGAAAAAAAAGTCAAAGTAGGTATAGCACTCTTGTGTATTAAAAGGCAAAGGTTGGAAGAACTATTCCATGAGTATGTTGACGTGTTCACTTGGTCATATCAAGGTATGTCAGGGCTTAACATGGATATTGTAGAACATCAATTGCCTTTGAAACCATAATACAAACCAATGTAGCAAAAATTAAGACACATGAAATCGAAAATATTATTGAAAATCAAAGAGAAAATGAGAAAGCAATTTAATACAGGTTTTCTAAAAATAGCTAAATACTCGAAATGGGTGGCTAATATAGTCCCAGTCCTTAAAAAAGATGGAAAAGTTTTGAATATTCGTGGATTATCGGGACTTGAACAAGGCAAGCCTGAAAGATAACTTCTTATTACCTCACATTGACTCTCTGGTGGATAATACGACGAAGCATTCCACATTCTCATTCATTGATAGTTTTTTAGGATACAATCAAATTAAAATGACCGCCACTGATATGGAGAAAACTACATTTATGACAATATAAGGCATATTTTGCTACAAAGTCATACTTTTTAGATTAAAAAATACGGGAGCCACTTACCAAAGGGGCAGTAGGAACATTTTTTTTACAATATGATGCATAAAGAGATAAAAATGTATGTAAATGATATGATTGTAAAGTCTTGTGAAAGTAAAGACCATATAGTCAATCTTAAAAAGTTATTTAAAAGGTTGTGAAAGTTTTAGCTTAAATTAGACCCGACTAAATGCATGTTTGGGGCCAAAGCAAAAAAGATGCTAGGGCTTATGGTGGTAAAAGAGGAATCGATGTGGATTCTAACAAAATACGTGCCATCCAGAACTTGTTTCCTCTATAGACATAAAAAGAAGTAAGAGATTTTTTTGGAAGACTAAACTACATTTCTCACTTTATGTAACTCATTTCCAAGTGTGATTAGTGCACCTTTGAAAAAAATCAAGGAATGTTTATTAAACCCATCAGTTGTGGTGCTACCTATCACTGAAAAACCTTTGATTCTGTATCTGACGGTGCATGATAACTTTATAAGATGTGTGTTGTGGCAACAGGATGAAATAGGCAAAAAAGAGCAAGCCATTTACTACCGAAGTAAGAAGTTCACTGATTACGAATCTAAGTATTATTAGTTAGAAAAATGTATTATGCATTAGCTTGGGCAGTCCATAGACTTAGGCAATATATGTTGTATCACACAACTTGGTTGATAAAAAAATTGGATCCTCTCAAATACATCTTTGAGAAACCATCTTTGTCAAGAAGAATAACAAAATGGCAAATCATGTTCTCCGAATATGACATTGTGTACGTAGCATAAAAGTCAATAAAAAGGAGTGCAATTACAAAATTTATCGCAAATTGTGCTACTAATGACTATGAACAAATGAAGTTTGACTTTCTTGATGATTATCTTTCAAGTAGAAGAGGAGAAACCTATGGAAAAACCATGGAGAATATTTTTTTATAGAGCTTCGAATGCCTTAAGGTATGGAATTGAAGCAGTTTTAATTTCTCTGGAGGGAAACTACTATCCAAATATAGCAAGGCTAGATTTTAACTATACCATAAAAGTGATAGAATATAAAGCATGCATCATGGGTTTGCAAATGGCAATTGAAAAAAAGATTGGAGTATTCGAAGTCTATAGAAACTTAAGAAATATGTATTTAAAAAAAAAAAGATAAAGAAATACATGTGACCATAATTTAAAAAAAAAAAAAGATTGGAGTATTAGAAGTCTATAAAGACCTAAGAAATATGTATTACAAAAAAAGATAAAGAAATATGTGTGACCATAATTTTTTTTTTCATTTTTGTTTGCATGATTTCTCTCCTTTCTTTCATTTTACAACTATATTTTTGTGCATTTAGTTATTTGCTAAATCACATACCAATATTGTTTTATTTAATTAAAATACTATTTTATTCTTATATATTTAACTTATATGTTCCCTTGAAGGTTTTCAACTTAAATGTTATACCAACAAAATTTTTGGATAATCACTTATATTTTATATTATTTTTAAAAATTCATGATTTTGGTTTCTAATAACTTTACATATCTACTTTTTTCCTAAACGTAGGAAGGAAAATTGCTCAAAATTTCAAGGATATCACCTAAACTTTCTTTGTTAGAAAAAATTCATTTAATCTACTTTGAATGGTATAACATTTAAAAAATTTGATGAGCCAACTTGATTGATGGAGAAAACTATGTATATATAGGAAATTATTGGACAAATAAATCAGTTAAAAATCGAATAACAATTATGCATAAATGACTATAAAAAGAATAGATCTTTGTCTTGAAAACATCTAGCATTAATTAATTCAAATATAACAATTTACTTTTCTTTTAAACCATCATTATTAAGGAAAATCAAACTTGAAATTTTGGTAAGAAAATGGAATATAGATATTAACATCTTAATTTCATGCTAAAACATGAAACTAAAGAAAAATAATAAACATTGGCATGAAATGTCGAAGAATGGTGAAGTGAAATATTAAGTATTATTTTTTAAATGTAATTAAATTGTCAAAGCAGGTTATACATATATTACTATACATTTATTAATCGTAACAAGAAAAAAGACTTAAATTATTAATTATTGTTATCGCGTTAAAATTTGATCATGAACTTATGTCTAATAAGAAGCACATATATATTGGATATGCTTGATTTGTCTTTTAATTTTTTGGTATTTAGTGATGCAATAAACATGGGGAAATAAGGGAATGGCATAACTCCCACATAATATAGGGTTTTATTATTCTTTTACTTCAATATAAATATATATTTGCATATTAATATATAATTATGAGTTATAAATTATATATATAAAATAATAAATATAAATTTTATTCGTTAAATTCTTTCTTATAAAAAAAAAGTCAAAAAATAAGATTAGATTTTCATATATAAAACTTTAACAATCATATGTAATAAGATATTTTTGAAATTTCGCCAAAAAGTATATACATGAGGATGGAGTTATTTTTATTATTCTAAAATATAAAATTATAGATATTTTAAATAAAATTAACTTATCTTTAATTGATCAAAATAAACATAAAAAGTCATACTGATATTTTTACAAAACGTAAAGACATATTAAAAATGAAACAAATTTGAGTCTATGCAAAATTTTATCTAAACATATTTATTTATTTTAATTTAACAACATTTTTAATTAAATATTTAAAGTTTTTTTGTTAAAAAATTTATTTTATTTGTGTATATATATATATATATATATATGAGGGAGAGATCCACAAAATTAGTTTAGTTTTGCACTTTTGCATACTTTTTATTCCATTTATATATGATTAATCAAATTGTTGGATGTCATGCTTTATTAATTAAAGGTGTTTAGCTATTTGTTTTGTAATAAAAACTTTCAAATATTAAATATATATCTTGATTTGTATGATAGAGATATCTTATTTATTTAAAATTTTATTTGAAGAATAAGTACAAGTACATTGATTTGAAACTTTTCAAAATTAATCATACTTAAAACTATAAAATACATCAAACTCATTAATTTTATTCCTATATAAAATATTATATATTATTATATAATAATAATTTATTAATATTTATATGCTTAGAAAATATAAAAATAATTATGCATCGCGCAAATAATAAATTAATTTTTTTTAAAACCGTACAGGCACGTCATCTTAAATGTCATGTGGAATAGTTATTTTATCAAAATTGATTTCTTCTCTAAGGCATATTTACGATTTTTTTTTCCATTTATTTTTGCCTTCTTTCCTGGTTTTTTTTTTCCCAATTGCTTTCACTCTTAATTATGCCGTCCAACTAGAATTAAATACAGATAAAATCATGATTGAAAGAAGAATTTTATTTAATTAAACAAGATTAAAGGATATAAAAATTTTTTAAATTAAAATTAAAAGATTATCTAAATTTTTATTTTTTATTGCAATCATTCAATCCTTTCAATATTTATTTACATTCAATTAAGTTCTTATTTGAATAAAAAAATTAACATATTTAATTTTTTAAAATAAATAAAAATTTATTATGTGATGCAATTAATATATATATATATATAAATAAAATAAAATAAAATTTTTTCTTTTCTATTTTTTTCCTCTCTCTAAGATCTCTCTAAAGATTTAATTAACTATAATTTAAACATTGATTGATTCAGTTTTATCATAAAATTAAATTTTGTTCAATTAAGAATTTAATTAATCAAAATAAAAGATTAAAAATTTGATTGATTATAATAAAATGTTAAGAAATTAAATGATTTTTTAATTATATTTCAAAAATATTTTTGACTGTTTAGCCGTTAAACAATCAACAAAGCAAAAGCAGTATATTCAGTTTCAAGATACCAAAAGCATTTGCAGCTTCAACCAAATTTGACTTTCAAATTCAAAAGTCTGGCTACAAAAATCAATTCCAAGCATACTAGAATTTATCTGAGTGATGTGAAGTCCATGTCAATCACTCAACGATCATACAATGAAATCAACCTACCAAATCAAACCCCCAATTAAAAGGTGACTCAATCATCATCTTCATTAACAGTTCGTGAGGAATTAAATTTATAATTGATAAATTAAAAAAGGTAATAATAAACATTTTAAGTGCATTTTGCTTATAAGTAATTTGAAAAGGATAAGAAAGGAAAGAGAGGAGAAAAGGTCATTGACAGAGTACAAGTGGAAGATCAATAATAACGCAATCTGCTAATTTAAAACAACGACATGTGATACACATTTTGAAGGATAAAAAGAGAGAATGGTAACCGACTACTGAAACCCAAAAAAAAAAAAAAATGATAAGAGGAGAGAAAAGAGGGTGATCGGCGTACAAAGCTGAAGACTGTGGAGCAAGAAAGAGTAAGAGCCTGAAAGGAAATGAAATGAAAATGAAACAATACATCTTTATCTAAAAATTGTACCATTGATTTTTTGGATGATGTGACTATGAGTTCTCATGTAACAGTTGACTAATAACAAACTTTGAAGTGAACGGATTTTGAAGCAACAGAGGGTTATTGGCCTTTCAATATATTATCAGGGGGCTTTTGAAAATTCACCCCGAGATAGAACTCTCCGCCTCCATTTTGACGCCCTCTTTCGCTCTTCGATTTCTCGGGCTGCTAGAGTTTGCACTTTAATTATTGTCGTCTCTGACTAACCCAGCCTAAATGAGTAAGTTATAAGATTTTAAGTTGGGGCAGATCTTGGGTTTATCGTCAGCTTACCTTGGAGTCATTGGACTCGATCAGTGTAACATATTCTTTTCCAATCCTTTTTCATTCAACCATTCCTTCCATTTCCCAAATCCAACTTTATTCTCTTCCAATCGTTTAAAATATGGTAGTTAAGATTAGGTATAATAATGAAGAGCTAAAATCAAAGGGTTTTCCTGTGAAAAAGGAGTTGAAAGCACCAGGATAACATCAAAAGCTGTTAGATTTAAACGGAGAGAAACAACCAATCACTAACCATATTGTCCAACACCTCCTTTTTCTCTTGATTAGCAAGTATCGAAAACAAAAGGTCTGAAAGAAAGCAAATCCAACCCACACAATACCAATACATAAGAACACATCAAGTTTTCATTAATTAATTACATCTAGCAATTATTTTTATTAATAAATTACAAAAATTCACGAATAGTTTATAGCAGTTTCTAAGAATGGATTAGGATGGTATAAACTTGAACATCACCACCAAATTTAATTACTTGACCAGCAGCTAGTTGAATTAATGCAATTTGTTGCTGAAAGTCACCCAATTAACAAACCTAACTATTTGTCCCCCACTATAAAATGAACTTCTCTTTGTTCTCTCTTGCATCCAATCAAAACATTGTTAACTGACTTGACTGTCCTTTTTTGGCATTTCACAACAGTTTCAAGGGAAAGCTCAAAGGGACGATGGGTTCCAGCCTTCCACCTTCTTCATCAGCCTTTTTCATAGCTGTTTTGCTTGCATTGTCTGCACTGTGTTTATTGCCAGAGATGGCACTTGCAAAGCATGCAGCCATTATCAGGCACTATAAATTTGAGGTACGTATGGTCAGCTGTTTTCCTTATAAATTTTGTATAGATCAAGATGCAAAACATGACGAGATTATGCCAAACAAAGAGCATTGTTACAGTCAATGGCAAGTTTCCAGGGCCTCGGATCATAGCAAGGGAAGGTGATCGTCTTTTTACCAAGGTTGGTTAACCATGTTCAATACAATGTCACTCTTCACTGGTACGAAACCAATCATTATTTTTGTTCCGACATTACTCAGCTTGTTCCTTTTTTTCCAAAGCTTCATTGATGTTGCTTTTAAACTGGTGAAACAGGCATGGAGTAAGGCAACTAAGGAGCGGTAGGGCGGATGGACCTACATCACACAGTGCCCCATTCAAACAGAACAATCCTATGTATACAACTTCACTGTCACAGGCCAAGAGGAACCTTGTTTTGGCATCCTCACATTTCTTGGCTCAGAGTAACTACATATTTATGGCCCCATCGTCATCCCTCCAAAGCGACATGCGTCTTTCCCATTTCCCAGCCCTTCAAAGAAGTTCCTATCATTTTTGGTAAAACGTTTAACTTCTCATATCTGGAATTAAGTAAAATATACTAACAGAAATTGACATGGCATTTACATTAATGAAGCTTAATTTGGGTCAAATTGCAGGAGAATGGTGGAAAGCATACACTGAGACAATTATTAGCCAGGCCCTGCAAACTGGAGGTGCACCAAATATCTCTGATGCCTATACCATTAACGGCCTCCCAGGTCCCTCTTGCAACTGCTCAACAAAAGGTAAAAATATACTAATTATACCACATATCAACTATCCTCAGTTGTCCATTTCTTATATCTTTAGCGTCGGACATGTGTTATGGAACTCTGAATCAAATTAAACAACATTTTTTAAAGCAGATACATTCAATCTTAAGCTGAAGCCCTGTAAAACATATCCTTTCCCTCTAAATGCTGCACTCAACGATGAGCTCTTTTTCAGTATTGCAAACCACTCCCTGACCGCGCTAGAAGCCGAGCAGTCTATGTTAAACCCTTCAAAACAAAAATTGTGTACTCATCACCCCAGGACAAACCACTAATGTTCTTCTCAGGGCCAAATCTAAGGTTCCCAGCACCACCTTTGCTATGTCCACTAGGCCTTATGCCACTGGCCCTGCCCTTTTGAGAACACCACAACAACCGGAATTCTAGAGTAAGATAAATTATCTGCTTCTGCCTCAAACTTCACGAACAAAAATAAGAAACTCCCTCTTATAAAAACAGCACTCCCAAAGTTTAATGACTCAACTATTGCCATGAAATTCAACCAGAAAATCCATAGCTTGGCCAATGCCAAATTTCCTGCAAATGTCCCTAAAAAATTTGATAAACGCTTCTTTTTCACATTTGGGCTCGGGACACTTCCATGCCCACAAAACCAAAAATGCCAAGGTCCTAGCAATACGAAACTAGCAGCTTCACTTAACAATGTGTTATTTGTTCAACCAAACATTGCACTCCTTCAAGCTCACTTCTTTAACAAATTAAAGGAAGCGTTCACCACTAATTTCCCTGCCAACCCGCTAATCAAGTTTAACTACACAGGTAAATCACCAAGCAACATTATGGTGAACAATGGCACCAAAGTTGTGGTTCTACCTTTTAACACTAGCGCAGAGTTGGAGATGCAGGAAACTAGCACAATAGGAGCAGACAGCCACCTCTGCACCTTCATGGGTTTAATTTCTTTGTGGTAGGTCGGGGCATTGGCAACTTTAACCATAACAAGGACCCTGCCAAGTTTAACCTTGTTGACCATGCAGAGAGAAACGCTGTGGGGTTGCCCTCCAGTGGATGGCTTGCCCTCCAGTGGATGGCTTGCCACTCGATTCCGTGCAGATAACCCAGGTATTTTACAATAACAATTCGAATGTATGAATACGAAACTTGATAATCAGCAGCTAATTAATTGGAAAAATGAATAATATGTCTATAGCTAAATAGCTAATGATGATAACAGTAGCAGGGATTTAAATAGCGGTCGCGGTCACGTTTTCGATCGTGTAGCATTTGTCGCTTTTTCGGATATAATGGAGATAATTGCGGTCACTGAGGTCATCACGGTCGTAATTTTTTTTTTTTGCACAATTTATTATAAAATGTAATAATTATAATTATAATTATAAAAACTCTTATTCAGTGATTTTAAAAATAGTTTATGACACTCTATGTTTTTATTTTCTAAAAAAATTATTCACAATTTTATTTAGATTATAAAAAGCATTCATATTTGGTTTATCCATAAAATTTTTCTTGGCCAAGTTCATATTCAATAATAATTCTAGACAAATCAAATATTAACAAAACATAATATGTTAAATACCAAGCATTTAATTTAATAAAATTACAAACTTAAAAATATAATAATTTCAAATTCCATCAACTACAATTATTGATATATATTTCAATTTTACCACATGGTAGAATGACAAGGAGGATCAGATTCTCTATCTTCACTTTGAGAGCTAAGTTGACTCCATCTCCATCCTTGAGGCCTTTGTTCTTGATACTTTTGAGATGGAGGATGTATTTGAGGATGATCCATTTGTGGTGGAGGGTACATTTGTGGTAACTGATACATTTGAGGTGGAAGATATATTTAAGGAGGTGGCGGATACATTTGAGGTGGATAATAACCATATGGAGGTGGATAACTATGAGGAGGTCGAAAATTAAGTTGTTCTGATGGATAGTAATGTCTTTGAGTACTAGCAGAAGATTCACTATACTCAAAGTTACTAGAATTTGGTCTTTCACCTGAAGATGAAGAACCTCTAGAAATATCATAGTGGTGCTTTTTCGCTTTTCCTTTTGATCGAGCTGTACGTGCACTTTGACCCTCACTAGATTCAGCAAATGAATTTCCTCCGTATTCTGCCATATTAATGAAAAGTCCACCAGTAGCTGCAAGCCCAAATTCTCCTCCAAGTGGGCTGTAAGGTCGATTTGCATCCATATTATCACCAAAATTCGCACCATCACCATCACCATCTCTATCACCATCATCATCTAGACTTAAACCACCACCATCATCACTCTGACTTGGTGTTGGACTTGAACTTAAATGAGACACATTCCTTTCTTGAGATTGACATGATCGTTCAACATTCATTTCATTATCAGAATTATCTGCAGGCAATCAATCAGAGTTTTGACCATCTAATAAAGGATTTTTTTTCACTTGCAGCCATTCTATTAGTGGATCATCATCTTCAAAAATATGGTCAAGGCTAATAGGATTAAAACTATTATTTATTTCATCAATGCTCATTCTTTTTTGATGTCTCATCTTCAACCTCATGTTATAATAGGTATATACAAGTTTCTGGAGTCTTTCAAACTTTAATCTGTTTCTTGCTTTGGTGTGAATATAGCTAAATGTGCTCCAATTACGTTCACAAGTTGATGCAGATGTTGTTTGACTAAGCACTTTGATTGCTAGTTTTTGTAATTCAGGAACACAAGTGCCATATATCATCCACCACTCAGCTGTATAAAATTATTTAAATTAAATTTCAATGGGCTATATAATTAAATAATATAAATAAATTATAATTATTTAACTTAATTTTACCTAGATTCATTTGCTTCCAAGCTCTTTGTGCTTATGGATTACCAAATGTTTCATGCTTGTCTCGAAATAATAACAACTACATCAATTGAAAATACAATAATAAATGAATAAATAAAAAATAATTTAATTTTTAATACATAAAATAAATGTTAAAGTTATAAAATAGTATTAAATACTAACCTGATTAATCATTCTAATTTGAGTATCTATCGAAAGTTCTAATCTTTCAATAACTGCTTTTATACCTTATAATATTTCTTTAAATACATTTGCAGAATGTTCCACTCCAAATTGAAATTGTGGATTTAGATAGTAACCTAAACATAATTTATAACAATATTATATTAAAATAATAAAAAATAAATATATAAGCAATTTAAGTATAAAAAATAAACATATTTTTTAAATACCATCTATATTCTTGGTTTACTTACCAGCTAAATGCAAGTCAGAGTGCATGAAACTCTACTATTATCAATAATCTTTTCATATTCAGCAAAATAACGACAAGTTTGCTGAATTACTTGTTTAGCTCTATCCACAGCCGCGTAAATAAAGCCTATTGTTGGTTTTTCATCACCATCCACAAGGCGCAACACTTTTACAAAATGCTCATAAACTTTTATTATATCGCCTGCTTTTTTTCAAAATTCTTTTCCTAAAATTATTTTTTTGGCTTCATAAACAGGTCCTGATTTTTGTTGTCCCTATTTTGAATCTTTAAATTCTTATAAATTCATCAATAAATTTTTAGAGTAATATATTTTAAATTAATACTTTAAAACAATGATATAATAAAAAGATGCTAGATTTAAATAGTTGTACTAATTACTAAGTACTAACCTTTGAATTGAACATCTCTCTCAAACTTTGCTTTTGCCTCATTATTTCTTCTAATTGTATGAAATGAATGGCAAATCGGGTAAGAGCAGGACGAAGTATTTGCTTCCCTTGTGTATATTTCTTCATCAAATTAACAGTCCAAATGTGATTGTATATAAAACAAGTCATTTTCTTTGCATCATCCAAAACCTTTGCCACATTTTTTTCTTCCCAATATCTTTAAGGCACAAGTCCAAACAATTAGCTAAACATGCTGTCCAATACAAATGTTTTCTCTTCTTCATTAGTCTTTTTCCTACGGCCTTAAGTGCTGCCTCGTTATCAGTGACTATTTGAACAATATATTTTTCTCCAATTTCGTCCACAACTTCATCTAATAATTTGTAGTAAAAGTTTGTATCTCTACTACGAACACTTGAGACATCTACAGATTTTCAAAAAATGGTCCCTTTACTACAGTAAACAAGGAAATTAATTATATGCATTTGATTCAAACTATTGGTCCAACCATCACACATCAAAGTGACACCCAATTCATTCTAATAAGCTTTTAATCTATTAACCCATTCATGAACTTGTTGATACTCAAACTTTAAATACACATCTAAGACCTCATAACGTGTTGGACGTCTTACATGTTGGCCAACTTTTGTTGCCATAGAAATCAAATTATGCAACCAGGGAGAATTTGCTAATTGAAAAGGAAATCGATCATATATCAAAAATTTTGATACTGATTCACCCATTTTTCTTCTTAATATCTTTAGAAATGAATCATTTACTTTTGGTTGTCTTGAACTTTTACTTCTAACCAATTCAGGAATAGCTCCCTTTAATGAAAATTCAGGCTCATTTGGAGTTGATTTCCTTATTCTTTCTTCAAAATATGCAGCAACTGAACCATGAGAGCTTCGTCCTTCTTCATATATGTTACTCTAACCACTAGTTCTTTGTCTGAATTCTTATCTTCTGTGCCACTCATGTTGTGATTGGATACTATCTTGTACGGCTTGTCTAGTAGCGATGTCTTCATCAATAAATCTTTCATAATCATCTTCCCTTCTTAACTGTGATAAAAATTCATTTTTTCTCCTTTTGTTGTTAGCTTTTTTTTATTTGCTTTCTTAAAGGAGTTTCATCATACTTTCTCTTACTATACCTATTAATGATATAGTTAAAAAAAAAAAAGAGAAAATTAGTTGCACATGCTTATGTAATTTTATAATTTTTATTAAGAAATTAACAATAATATTTTCAAAGGAATTAAAAAAACATAACATACCAGTAACGTTAGGGCATGGTGCAACATTGCCAATTTTATGAGCAATGTGTTCTTTGAAACGTGTTATTCCTCATTTTACAACTTTACCACAAAGTTTACATGAAACATTTCGTCTTGTATTTGGCACAAGTGTTTCAAAATGCCAACCTATATCATCATTTGGTGCCCTCTACTCCTTTACTCGGGATCTCTTCACGTGGTGACATACTTACTATTTTGTATAAAAATAAAATAAATTTATATTTAGAAATATTAATATTACTTATTACATCATTAAAAATTGATTTTACGCTAAATTTTTTAATTTTTAGTTTTTAATCTTAAGAATATTATTAAATAACTTAATCTTTTTGATATACTAATTGATATTAATTTTTTTATCACAAATAACTTCAAATAATTATATAATAAATACAATTTCAATAATTACACAAAAATAATAAGAATTAATCTAATATCAAAAGAATTGACAACAATATAAATATCAAAACAACAAAAAAGATTATTAAATTTCATATACAAAATTATAAATTAATATCTAACACAATCAAAATATAATATTTAATTTTAATTAATTTTCGTCTAACTTATATAAAAAAATTTATCAATAATTTTCATCTATAATCTCTATGTATATCATATTAAATTATTAATCTCTTAATTTTTTTTAATTATAAATCTTCAATCCCTCTAATTAGATTTTATCTAAAAAAATTTCAAAAATTAAAAGTTTTCAAACTTATATTTTAATAAAATTTTCAAACCTATATTTTTTTTATTTTTTTAGTTTTTAATCTTAATAAGAGTAATAGATAATAAAATGCTAAATTTATTAAGTAACTTAATTTTTTTGATACACTAATTTATATAAAAAAATTTTTATCACAAACAACTTTTAATAATTATATAATAAACACAATCTTCAATAATTACACAAAAATAACAGGAATTAATCTAATATCAAAAGAATTGACAATAATATAAATATCAAAACAACAAAAAAATATTAAAATTCAGATAAAAAATTATAAATTAATATATAACACAATCAAAATATAATATTTAATTTTAATTATTTTTCATCTAACTTATACAAAAAAAAACTTATCAAAATTTTTCATTTAAAATCTCTATATATTATATTAAATTATTAATCTCTTTTTTTTAATTATAAATTTTTAAAAACACTAATTAAATTTTATCTAAAAAATTTTCAAAAATTAATTACAAAATTAAATAAAAAAACTCAATCCCACCCTCCAAACACCCCACCACACCTAATCTTTCCCCACCCCCATCCAATCCATCTCCACCTTTCCCCCAACATCCCACCACACCTTCCCCCCAACGTCCCACCACACCCAATCCCTCCCTACCCCATCCAATCTCTCCCCACGTGCCTAATATCCCAAATTTGTTTAATTTTTTCTAGCAAACGGCAGACCCTTCTAAAAACTCTAATACTCTCTTCTGTTCATCTTCTTCTTCGTGCTACCTTCTTTGGCTTTCCAGAATTTTTCTTCTTATCTCTTTTTTTTTTCATCTCTCATTTTCTCTCGCATCCCTTTATCATTATCACTTACTGACTTACCTAGTATTTACGGATACCTCGTTGGTCTTTCAAACTCTCACAACAGATCATTTTACAAAAATTTTACAAAAAAAAAGGTAATTTAACTTTCTTGTCTTACCTTATTTGATCTTGAATGTTGATTGAAAACTTGAGGTTGATTTGAATTTGAATGCCGAAAATACCGATTGAATGGTTGAAACTTGAAATAATTGATCTGTTTTCTAGCTCGTTTTTAAATTTATTTTGATGATAAAGATCTGAGATTATGAGCTTTTTTCTTTTTGCTTTGGCTTTTACTTTTACTTTTGTAGGTTTATTGTTTTATTCTGCAAACTTAAAATTTTATTTTTTTTTTGAACTATTAGATCCGTGAGTAAAAAAATGGAATAACGACAATAACAGTCCATTATTGCTGCTATTGCCCGTTATGCTGTTATTTTATAGCCGTTACTATCGTTTTGCTGTAAATGAATTTTTCAACCATTTTTATCTAATTACGGTGGCGGAAGGTGGCGTTACCATAATTTTACGGTCACTATTCCGCTATTAAACTGTTATTTGAATCCCTAAATAGTAGAATGATTTTCTTACAGGTTAGTTAGAGAAAACCGCCATAGAAAGGAATGCTGAACTAGGTTAGATGCAAAGTTGTAATCATATATATATATATTAGGAGATTTACTAGCTTTTGAATATTGTATGTTTTACTTTCTCTTGAATGTTGACATAAAAAAGAGAGATTGGTTAGATATTCAATAAATTAAACAAGGTATTTGGTAGTTAGCTAAGCCAATTATAGAAGGGCCGAAAAGATCAATATATGATCTTATTTGTTATTGTTTGTGATCATTGTAAACCTATTAATTAAAATGTGTACAAAGTAAACAGAAGAAATAGAAAGTGTACCTCTAGTTATAGCCTTACGAAGTCAAAACCCTTAAGTCTTCTAATCTACAATAACCACGCTAGATGGTACTAAACATATTTTTAATTATATAGATTAGGGGTGTGATGGGTAATTATTTATAAACTCTTCCTATTTAAGAGACAGTTACCACTTACACCACAAATAATGATGAATCATATAAGATATTAAAGGATAAAAATAATCTTTTCACATAGATATTAGGTATTTTTTAAATTCAATAAATTTAAAAGATAAATATCTAATATTCTTTCACTTGGTTCGAACATTTTCATCTTAATACTTATAACGTGGTATTCTAAAATTTTCATACTTAAATGAAAAGATAAATTACATGAAACTTGAAGGTAGATCTTCTTCAAACGAGTATTATCTTCCTTGTATTATAAATAATCTCCCTTTCCAAATAAACCATATATGTGGTACTTTATACTTTATGAATAAGCCTAAAATGTTTATTCTAGGTGCTTACAAGATGTTTGTCATTCTTAAACAGATATGTATACAAAAAACTTAAAGGAGAATATAAATTAATCATTTAGAGTTTCAAAATACATCAAGTCAAATAGGAACAAACTGAACTTAAATAAGTCCCATTTGCATTACATGATCCTTGAACAACTTTGGTGGCATGCATTTCATCAAAAGATCTACAGTTATCAATTTAGTACTAATGTGTTCAACAAGCACCTCATTTGCTTCAACACTCTCTTTCGAGGCTAAGTATTTTATATCGATGTGTTTACTTCAACTTCCACTCTTATTATTCATAGCAAAGAATTTAGCAGTTGAATTGTCACAATAAATCTTTAATGGCTTAGAGATTGAATCTACAATTTAAAGTCCAAAGATAAACTCTTAATCCAAATACCCTGTAATGTCACCTTAAAACAAGAAATGAACTCTACCCCCATGGTAGAAGTAGCAACTAAAAATTCTTTATACTTTTCTAAGATATAGCTCCTCTAGCAAGCATAAAGATATGTCCAGATATTGATTTACGGTAATCAACACAACCAACAAAATTCAAAATTTGACTATCTAATGACTTTCAAATCATTTGAACATTTATATGTAAGTATGCGATCGTTGGTTCCTTGAAGGTACCTTATAACTTTCTATACAACTCGTTAATGGTCTAAACCAGGATTACTCTCATATTTTCCCAACTTTCCAATAGCAAAAGCAATGTTAGACTTGAGTATGCATAAGGCTTCCAATAGCTGAAGTATAAGAAATGTTTTTCATTTTTTCCCTTTCAAGATTGTTCTTTGGATATTGGTTTAAGCTAAACTTGTCGCCTTTTATGATAGGTGCTATAAACGGTGAACAATCTTTCATTCGAAATCTCTAAAAATTTTATTGATATAGGCTTCCTAGGACAAACCTAATATGTATTGAGATCTATCTTTATGTATCTTAATGCTAATGACATATGATGCCTCACCCATATCCTTCATATCAAAATATTAAAAGATAAATTGTTTTATCTTATATAACAAGCCCATATGATTGGTTGCAAGCAGAATATCATCAACATACAAAATCATAAAGATGATCTTACTCCCACTAACCTTCTGGTATATACATTGATCCATGATGTTCTCAACAAAATCAAATGAAGAGATAACACTGATTCAGAAAGATTGGTTCCACTTATCATTCTCCTCATTATATCCCTAAGGGTGTGATTCCACCTTTTGGCCACACCATTTTCTTCAAGACTACCAAGTATAGTATATTGGGCAACAATCCCATACTCTTGTAAGTATTTGGCAAATTGTCTCATGTGATGTCTAGTTTCTCTATATCTACCATAATATTCACCACATTGGTCAGACCTAATGACTTTGATGACTTTCTCTAATTATTTCTCTACCTCAGTTTTGAAATTTTTAAACTTTTCAAAAGCATTGGATTCTTCATCAATTAGGTAAAGATATCCATAATGAGAAAAGTCATCAATAAAAGTATCAAAATACTTGTGACCACATAAAGTAGATGTAAGAAGTCCACTAATATCAGTGTGTACAATTTTCAAAATGTTAGAATTAAAAGTTGCCTATTTTTTCTTAGTCTTACATCTTATGCAATGAACATAAGTGTCAAACTTTTCAAAATCAAATAAGGTAAAATACATATTTTATCAATCTTTGTAATCTTTCACTAGTGTCATAACGTATAGATCTATAGACCTATCGCTAGACATGGACTAAATGAGTCGTCATCAATCTTTTTTGTTAAGGTGTGATTGATTACCTAATAAAATTTGTCTCATTTAAAAAAAAGTCTCAAGATTAACTTAGATATCTTTAAATAGTAGATTCTAAGTCATGAAACCAAAATTTAGGTTCGAGATTACAGTTGTGTATAAGAAAGATTATAGCACCCTCACAACACCCACCCAAAATATAGTATTAATCTGATTTCAAGTTATCTAAGCCTTAAAACATATTTAAAATTTATCAAATAATTTAATATTAAAAATTTTTCTTAAATTACTCTAATATATTGGAAATAATATAAGAATATTTTCTCACCCTATGAATATTCAAGGAGACTATTTATCACACTTCGAAGAGGCTTCGTTATCGAATTCACTTAATTTTGCTTCTAGAAATAAATATATATAAATATAGTTTATAATAAAAAAAATCATCCACTCTGTTGGTAAGATTTTTTGTTGAAAATTATCCTTCAATCTGTTAGTAGGATTTTATGCAAAAGATAGGAGATATTATTTATTATTTTATATTTTTTAAAACTTGATTTTTTTAAAAAATTATAAGGCTTTTCGATATGTTGGTAAAACCTTATTTTGAAAATAAAATATTAGCTCTCCAATCTATTGGTAAGACTTTTTATTTTTAGTTTTTTTGAAATAAAAAAAAGTTATAAGTTTTTTCAATATATTAGTAAAACCCTATTTTTAAAAAAATTATTGCTTTTCAATCTGTTAGTAAGGCTTTTATTTAAATTTTTATTTTGTTATATAAAAAATGCTTTTTAAAAGGATACTAAAAATAATAGACAACTAAATAAATGAATAAGTAAATGAAATAACACATAAAGAAAAACAAAATTACTTGCAAATGGCTTGCCTTACCGGCTGAAGAGGGCGCCTACAAGCAGAAATCAACTCGAGCGACTCAAAACTTGGCTTCCAATGTGGCTCGACTCAGTACAGCAGATAGAGAGTGGGTCAAAACTGGGTTGCGCTAAGGGTAGGGTGCAGGTATGGTAAAACACGTGGACTTGGGTGCCTTTAAGAGTTTTAAAATGGCGTCATATTGGGTTATTATAAAAACTCAAATTTCAAGCTTTTTCTTTAAAAATGCTTGAGTATGCCTTTCTTTTTAAAATGTTTATTCTTTTGGCTTTTTTCTAACTAATTCATAGGTGCCAAAAAATCGGTGAATAAATCCCAGAAGCCAACAAAGAATTTTCAGAAATCGACGAGATTCTTTGACATCAACGCCAGAAGCTTCAACTCTTCATCAAAAAATTTAAAAAATTTTCTAGAAACCCAACAAATTGTCCATAAAACTAAACCAAGAAATCCCTATAATGCTAATCCTTACAGAAATTCAAACCCAAAAACACCAAATCCCAATTTCAAAAAATCTAAACAAATCAAATCCAAAACCTAAACCTCTTAGTTGCTAAACAAATTTATCTATTTTCTCTCAAGATTTTCTGTATAATCATTTTCTTCCTCTCTTTTTTTTTTGTTTCTCTTTGTGTGCAATTAATTGGTGTTTATATAAAGCTTTCTACTAGGAATTTTAGGGATTTGTATTGAAAGAAAAAGATTGCAAATCTAATTATGCTCTGACTTGATTTTTTTTATTCTTTTTAAAACCAATTTAATTAATTTTTGAAATTATCTCAATTTTTCTTGATTTTAAGAATCTCTCAAAATTTTTCAAATTAAATCTGACTTTGATTTCCTGATTTGATTTCTTTTTAATCTTTCTTTAATATTAGAAAAGATCATGTTTTAGTCTTAATTGCTAATATCATCATTGATTAATACTTAAATTACTCCACAAATTTTATTGATATAATTTATGATAAAAATCTAAAACTAGATAAATAAAAGACTAAAAGATAAATAAACAAAATAAACAAGATATAAAAAAAGAAATGTAAAAAATTAGACAATTGAGCTTAGATTGGATCTAGACGAATTGGTTTGAACCCTAGACTAAAGATGGTGTCTTTAACTACCCCTCTTTGTATAGTTTTTGTGAAATAGGAATTGTGCAAAGATATAACCATTACATCTAAACCCAATTATTCAACTTTTTTTTTAAAAGGCTCTTTCGAAAATAAAGGCACACGATTTTTTAAAAAATTAAGGATAACATACAAAGGTTTTGACAATCATGCCCATGAGTCTTATAGATTGTGTCGAAAGAACTTGAAGATTAAGTTTAAAGGTCTTACAAATCATTCATTAAAATATGCTCCTTTAAACAAAAGTTACACAACTTTTAAAAAAAAGGTACCTAAAAATTTTAAAATATCATGCCCAGAGGTGTTATAGATTATGCCTAGAGGACTTGGAGACTACATCAGGAGGTATTAGAGATTACATTCAAAGGTCTTACAATTTTCGACTCTAAAATAGATTCAACTCAGAAAACTTATGAATCTTACTTAGAGGACTTAGAGATTATGCTTGGAAGTCTTACAAATTTTAACTCTAAATTAGATTCAGCTCGTAAGATTTACGAATATTGCTCGAAAAACTTAGAGATTATGCTCAGAAGTTTCATAAATCTTGACTTTAAAATAGATTCAGGTCAGAAGACTTATAAATCTTGCTAGGTCTTACAAATCTCAACTTTAAAATAGATTCAACTCAAAAAACTTACGAATCTTACCCAGAGGACTTAAAAATTATGCTTGGATATCTTATAAATCTCTACTTTAAAATAGATTCAGCTCGAAAGACTTACAAATCTTACCCAAAGGACTTAAATATTACACTTTGAGGTCTTATAAATCTTAACTCTAAAATAGATTCAACTCGTAAGACTTACAAATCTTACTCGAAAGACTTAAAGATTACACCGAGAGAACTTACATATCTTGACTCTAAAATAGATTCAACTTGAAAAACATACAAATATTGCCTAGAAGACTTAGAGATTACGCTCAGAGGTCTTACAAATCAAACTTCAAAAAAGCTATTTTAAAACAAATATTCAACCACTTTTACAAAAAAGGCATATTTAGAGGTTTTTAGGATCATGCCCGAAGGTCTTATAGATCTAGCTTAGAGGACTTTAAAAATGTTTAACAATTTTGAAGATGTACCTAAAGGTTTTAAAAAAAATTACTCAAAGGTTTTTAAGATTGATACTCAAAAGTTTTAACAAATATACCGTGAGGTAAAATTTTATTTGATCAAAGTTTTTTTATCAAAAATTTAAGTTGTCTTTTTCTTTTGAAAAATATGAATGCAACATATAAAATGGATATGATACATATAATGTATGAAATGCAATGAATGCAATGCATTAATTTTATACCAAATGTCCTTAATTGTGGTAGTAGGATTCTCGAAACTTTTTTTCTTTTTGTCTTTCCATGACATAGCCTCTGAATTAGTTAACAAGTTCTTTCACGCACCAAAGTAAACATTCTCAACATTCTCATTCTTGAAAACCATTCTTCTTGTCTAGTGAGTTGTTTCAATATCATCATTTGCATTTGGCATTTTCTTGGCCCAGAAAGGTTTCTTATAGCATTCACCTATCTCCCACCACGAATATTAAGATTCAATACATTTTGAACATTTCTCGAAACTTTCCAAGAATAGCAATGGAAATCACCCCACACAACTCTCTTTCATATATGATCAAATCTCTTAAAAATTAGTGATTACTACCAAGAATGAGGATGATGAATCATAACTTAGGACTTTCCAAAAAGAAGCAATGGTTTGGCACATCAAAAAAGATCTTAATTACCAACAAAATTTGGCCACTAAATGAGAATAGGAACTTCATCCTTTCATCTGAGCTCACAATTGAAAATAGTCTTTTAAAGTGCAATCTCTTTTGATATTCTTTTCAATTCTTGATATGTGGTATTTTAATAAACATCAAAACCAACTATGTCAGGCTCAAAATTTTAGGTTTAAAAAAGGAACAAGACCTAAATTTTAAAAGGAATCTTCATAGTGAGATCAATCTCTTTGGGCTTTTAAAAAAAAAATCTCATTGGTGCTATATGAAAAGTCATAAGTTGCTTTTAAAGTTTCAATCTTATTTTAGACTATCCTTTTGAGCTTTCACCCTTGAGTTTCATTTTTTATTTTTTTTCTTTTTTTAAATATTCTATTATGCATTTGAGCATTCAAAATTCATTAAAAATCAAAAAGTGATGGTGATTTCCTAAGAAAAAGCTCTTCAATTTAGATATCCACAATTGATCAAAATAGACTTTTTAAATGACATAACATAGGCTGGCAGTTTTGGGTTTTGAAAGAAAGGTAAATAGGCTCAAAAATATATTTACAGGTGATCAAACCAAGGATCATTTTTTTTCCAAAGATATCTTTCCTTTTCTTAAAACATGCCTTTTCATTTTTCACTTTTTTTCTTCCATTCTTTTTTTATCTTGCATGAGTTCAAAATTTTTTAAACTTATCTTTTTTCAAGCTTGCTCCTTAACATAAAACATTATTTTCTAACCTTCAGCATAAGATCACTTGACATCTTAGTGACATCCCTTTTATTCTTGAACTTACCCCTAAATTTGGAGTGTGATCTTTGGTTAAGGTTCATTTAGAAAAAATAATCAATAGGCTTAAAAAGGTGACAAATGGATTTTTTTTCTTTTGTGAAGGAAATTTAAAAGTTGATCTTTTTCATTTCAAGTATGAATACTTATTGAAAAGCAGTTTTCAGGAGACAACTTGCTTTTTGATTGACTTTAGATTTATTTAAATGCCTCATATGCATGATTTCACAATCAACTTTTTTTTTTTTTTGCTTTTTTTAACACATGCATTTTGATAACAAGCCATCTAAATATTCATCAATCAGAATGATCAAAAAGGTTATTTGGGACATCAAGCAAATTTGACTTTTTTAATAAATTTACCTTAAAATGAGTACAGAGGATCACTTGGCAACTGATTCAAAAAGAAAATAAATGTAGAACAAGTTAGAATACTAAACAAATTGACAAAATATGGCTCAAAGAATTTAGATGGTGACGTGTTTAAAATAACCTTAACATTTATTAAATCACCAAAATCTAAAAACCTTAAGAGAATGCCTTAAAAGATTTTACAAATTAATCGACCATCATATTACCATAGCCCAAATGAAGATCAATAATTTTTAAGGTTCATCATGGTAAAATGGGATAAGGTTCTAAAACTTTCATCCTTAGAAATTCTCAAGGTTTTTAATCTTTTAATTGAAAAGAATAAAATATTTAGGAAAATGGCTTAAAATGCTCATTCTTAATAATAATAACCAAATTTTGTAGATTTTTTCACATGCATTTATCATAACTCAAACAATCAAAACTCATCGGAAACCAATGACTTCATGTTCAAGAAATCAATACATAAAGAACAATCAACCTATGATAAAGCAACTTTTTATTACTCAAAAAGCTCTTGGGTCAAAGTGTCACTATAGATAAGACTTTCAATCTTTTCTTTTAACTGCCTGTATTTTTCAATCAAGTGCCTAATTGCATCCAAGTGATAATTATATTTACCATTTGAATCGTAACTCTAGGATAATAGATTCAGAATTGCTTTCAAAGGTATTAGGGTAAGGCACTAGTACTTTTCTAATAAAGGTAAAATATCAAAATTTGAAATTGAGATTTTTATAGAATGTTTCATGATCTTCTTTGACCATTCAAAGGTCAAGTAGCAGATTGTGGATAGGGACTTGGATGAGGAACTAATTATTGAGATGGCTAGTAAAAATAAAGATATTGAGAAAAGTTATTTATAGTAGGGTAATAGGGTTGATACATCGAATAAAGATAGTGTGGGGTAAAATCTCCAACCCGTTTCTTTTCATACATTTCAACTTGAACATTTTCTTTTTCCATTCTTGATAAACCTACATCGTTCATGCCATATGTATTATCCTCAATTAGTTTTTCACTTTTTACAACATTCTCTATTATCTCTCCTGATATGACAATATCAGTAAGATTTTTTGTCACATTTTCAATCATTCTTTCATAGTATAAAACTTTAAAAGTATTTATAAATAAGACTATAGTTTCTTTTCTATTAAAGAAAGTTAAACATGGGCAACAACATTCTTCCACCTTTAAGCATATTCTTTGAAGCTTTCAACATCTTTTTTCTCTATGCTTTACAAAGACAATCAATCTGGAGCTAACTTTACAATGTACTTTCATTGAGTTATGAATGCTCTCGCTAATTTTTTTCTGCAAAGTGATTCGAGTTCTGTCCAACTGAGCATATCATTCAGTAACAGATCCCGTAAGACTATCTTGAAATACATGAATCAAGAGTTTGTCATCATAGACATGAATAGCCATCTTTTTATAGTACATAGTAACATAGATCATTGGGCATTTAGTTTCATCATATTTTTTAAATTCTAAGACCTTGAACTTAAATAAGACAATTACATTTGGCACCAAGCAAAGCTCTGATACATCCATAGATCTATAAAAATCTATTCCTTTAATAGCTCAAAACTTCTCCTTTATGAGATCTATCTTCTTTTGAGCCTTCTATTGTTTTAAATGAACTTCCTTTCAATCTTTTTAACTCTTCAAAATCACCAAAAACTTAGGTTGGATTAGATTTATCTCCACCAAAAATAGTATATCCTTGAGGCTATCTTTGTATGGCTACTGAAGGTATTCCAAGATGAGAGTATGCCCAAAAAAAAAGGTACTTATTATGATTATGCCCTTTAATATGCTTGTACATGGGCTTTCTCCACTTTTTTTCTCTTTATTCAACATTTTCATTATTTGGGCTAGATCTCCTCTCATTTTATCTTGAGCTTTCTCAAATTTCTCAATTCAACTATATTGTTCTAGCTCTATGAGTAATAAGTAAATTACCTTAATGATCAGGCTTTTGAATCTTTACTACCATAATTAAGAATTAGGATAATATTTATTGTAAATTTATGCAAAAAAAAATTATATATGAATAAATTGATGTATGCATGCATGCATTAAGTGTCATCACATAATAAGAAAGAAAAAAATCTTTAATTAAAAATTGTTCTAACAAGAACACCTAAAAACATTCTTAAAAAAATCTTAAAATCTATTTCATGGTTTTATCTTTCAGCTTCAAAATCTTGGTACTATTATGGATAAGTTTTTCAACTGCTATGATTAGGCAATGACCTTTTAATAATTTTGGGCTTTCTTTTATCCACAAAACTAAATGCACCAATTCTAATTAAACCATATACCTTATGTTTGAAAGTAAAAAATTTTCTGTCGAATGGCTTATATTCCCAAAATGATAATCACACTGAGTCTCAACATCAAATCATTTAGGATAAGGAGGTTTTAATGGCTCTAGAGAAATTGGTACGATTAGATAACTTTCAAAGAGTAGTAAAAATAATTCAGTGTAACTCACAAGGTTTGGATCAATGAGGGCTCTCTCCTTCTTTTTACTCAATAATTTTTTAGATTAAATAGCTATTTAATTTAAAGGTGTAGATCTTAGAGTAGAACTAGGTGTATATGCCAAATGATTCATTAGGAAACTTGGCTATTGGATGGATTGATAAGTACTAGGGTGTTAAAAAGCATAATTCATAATCGGGAAAGTATATAGGTATGGGCCAATCTATGGAGGTTAAATAGGAATAAGTCTTGTTTGGGATACCAAAAGAGGTTTTTTAGGAATAACTGATTAAGGATTTAGGTATGAGCTATATGCAAAATCAACGTAAGGTTAGAAGGCCTTATCTCTTTTACTTTTTCTCTGACTTGATTTTTTTTTTTAGGCTATCAGATGTATTGGCATGATTTAGACCAACATTTGTATTGTGAGTAGCTTTTTTATCCTAATAAAATGGCTGTTTAATGCACATACGAATTAGAGGTGATGAGGATTTTTTAGAATGGACAACATCAAGATTTTTAACCCTTTCTACCAGTTTAGTAAATTGTATTTTTATTTCAAGCAAGTTATGCCCAAATTTCTTTTGGTTAAGTTCTAAGGCCTGGATCTATACTTCTAATTGATCACCCATATATATTTTGAATTGCGACCCTATGTAAGCAAAAGATTTCTATTTTGCAATGACATGATGAATGAATGATAATGATATATGAATAAGCAACATGCATGAAATGAATGAAAACAAATAAACAAACAAATAATAAATAAATAATTGTAAACCTTAAGAAATAACAAATAAGAACAAAGTTAGCATCCAATATAAAGAAAAAGAAAACAAAAAACAAAAAAAGTTAGTGTATAACTCAAAATGTATGTGACCTAATTTGGATTATTTTTATAAAAAAGAAAGACATGACTCTACCTATGGGTTAAATTTATTACGGCTCACTATATGTGGTTTGGGGTTGACTCTACAAGTTTCCAAATTGTTCTTCACATTATTGTCCATCACAGACTAGTGAGGCACCCCAATCTTCACCTATTATAGGCTACAAGCAAAAAAGATTCAATTTGAATGAGAGTTTTTCATTAGCCCATGCGGAGACATGAAATCTCACAAAGGCATAAGTACTTTACTCCCTTCTAAAGGACAGAACTCAGGTGTATGTTATGCATATGCAAATAAATAACAGGTATATAAAATGAATAAATGAACAAATAAATAAAATACAAGCAAGAGAAAAAAAATCTTAAATTTATTAGGTTAGGCTTGGATAACAAGAAATCATTTACTAACCTGACTCTCAATCTTTCTAATAGAGTTACCAAATTGTTATAATGTATAGATCTGTGAACCTATTGCTAAACATGAACTAAAGGAGTCACCACCAATCTTTTTTGTTAAGGTGTGATTAGTCACCTAACAAAATCTATTTCATTTAAAGATGAGTTTCAAGATTAATTTAGGTATCTTTAAATAGTAGATTTTAGTTCATAAAACTAAAATTTAAGTCCAAAAATACGGTTATACGTAAGAAAAGTTATGACACCCTCACAGCATCCATCCGAAAGATGGTACTAGTCTAATTTTAAGTTATCAAAGCTTTAAAACATATTTAAAATTTACCAAATAATTTAATATTAAAAATTTTCCTTAAATTACTCTAATATGTTGGTAATAATTTAAGAATATTTTCTTATCTCAAGAGTATTCAAAGAGACTATTTGTCACGCTTTAAAAAGGCTCATTCATCAGATTCACTTAATTTTGCTTCTAAATATATATATATATATATATATATCTATAAACATAGTTTATAGTAAAAAAATGTCCTTTAATCTATTGGTAAGACTTTTTGTTGAAATTTATCATCCAATCTATTGGTAGAATTTTATGCAAAAAAATAAAAATTATTATTTTATTATTTTATTTTTTAAAAACTTGATTTTTTAAAGAAATTATAAGACTTTCCAATATGTTAATAAAACTTTATTTTGAAAATAAAATATTGGCCCTTCAATATGTTGGTAAGAATTTTTATTTTTAGTTTTTTTGAAATTAAAAAAAAATTATAAAGTTTTTCAATATGTTGGTAAAACCCTATTTTTTAAAAAAAATAATTGCCTTTCAATATGCTAGTAAGGCTTTTATTTAAATTTTTATTTTGTTATATAAAAAAAAAATTTTTTATAAGAATACTAAAAATAATAGACAAATAAATAAATAAAATGGCATATAAAGAAAAGCAAAATTACCTGTAGTTTGCTTAGCTTGGCAGTTAAAAAGGGCAACTACAAGCACAAATCAACTTGAGCAACTCGAAACTCGACTTCCGACACAACTCAACTCAATGCAGCAGACAAGGAATGGGTCAAAATCGGGTTGTGCTGAGGGTTAGGTGCAGTTGGGTGCCTTAAAGAGTTTTAAAATGGCATCATATTAGGTTATTATAAAAACTCAAATTTCATGCTTTTCTTTAAAAGTGCTTGAGTATGCCTCTTTTTCTAAAATGGTTATTCTTCTGTCTTCTCTTTAACTGATTCATAAGTAACCAAAAACCAATGAACAAATCCCAGAAGCTGGCAAAGAATTTTTAAAAACAAATGAGATTCTTTGACACAATGTTAGAAGCTTAAACTCCTCACTGAAAATTTCAAAAAATTTTCTAGAAACCCAACAAATTATCCATAAAACTAAATCTAGAAATCCCTAAAATACAAAACTCTTCAAAAATTCAAACCCCAAAACACCAAATCCTAATTCTAGAAAATCTAAACAAATCAAACCTAAACCTTCAAACCTCTTGGTTGCTAAATAAATTCATTTATTTTCTCTCAAAAGTTTTTGTATAATCTTTTTCTCCTCCCCTATTTTTTTTTTCCTTTGTGTGTGATTGATTGGTGTTTATATAGGGCATTCTGCTAGGATTTTTAGGGATTTGCATTGAATGAAAAATTGCAAATTTGATTATACTTTGAATTGATTTTTTCTTGATTCTCTTTAAAACCAGTTTAATTAATTTCTAAAATTGTCTCGATTTTTTTTAATTTTCAGAATCCTTCAAAATTTCTCAAATTAAATATGACTTTGATTCCCTAATTTAATTTCTTTTCAACCTTCCTTTAATATTTGAAGAGATCATATTTTAGTCTTAATTGTCGATATCATAGTTGATTAATGCTTAAATTACTCCACAAATTTTATTAACATGATTTATGATAAAAATTTAAAATCAAATAAATAAAAGACTAAAAGATAAATAAATAAGACGAACAAGATATAAAAAAGAAATGTAAAAAATTGGACAATTGGGCTTGGATCGAATTTGGGCCCAATTGGTTTGAGTTCCAGACTAAATAGGGTGTATACAACTAGAAATGTGACCTAACCTTTTATGCCATAATAAAAAAGAGTTTTTTTTAATCAAAGATCTTTTAGACACTATCTTTTCAACATTATTGTAACTATATTCATTATTGTAGGCTAAACACAGTTTATATAAATTGTCAACTAGTTTAAATTCACCAATAACATTTGAATTCCTTTTACTTTTGAACCCCTGCAAGGTAATAGTAACGTGAATAGTTGCACCATTATTAAACCACCATAAATTCAATTGGGCATTAACAAAATAGGATTCAAAACAAACGAGAACTAATGAGTTACCTTTTTATTTATTCTTTTTCTTTAACCAAGCTTTATATTTAGGGCACTCATATTCTTGTGACCTTTCTTCTTAAAGGAAAACACTTGATGTCTTTTTTAATGATAGTTTTAAGACCTTTTATCCTTTTAGTTTGACCACTACCCTGTCCTTGTTGTTTTAAACTTTTTACGAGCATAAAGAACAAATCTCCCAAGTTTCCCATTCGTAATTGGGTTTGGAGTAGGTAGTGAGATGAGCACTTTCATTCTTTTTTTTATTGAGTTTTTTTTCCCTCAAAGACTTATTTTGAGATAAGATCATTAATATTCCAAACCTTATTCATAACATTATAGGTAGTTTTGATCTGAGTGAACTCAATGGGTAAAAAATTAAAGGCATGACGAATAATGAATTTGTCAAAGAGGACAGTTTTGTCCAATTTACTTTGAATGTGGACCATTCTCATGATGAAATCTTTAACACCTACCCTGTCATACCTCATACTTGTAAGCTCACTCATAAAATGTCCAACCTCAAGCTTACTACATTTTTAGTATTTATTACCTACAATATTGTAGAGATCTCTATCAATTTTGATGCTATCCAACCTACTCAAAAGATGTTCAGAAACTGGCCTTTTAATAGCATATAGACACATACAACTTACCCTTTCCCATTTGACAAAAAGTTTTTTTTATTCAACAATACTTTCATCAATAAGATCAGTAGGCTTTAGAAAATACAAGGCTATGTTTATCTCACTCATAACCAAAGCAAAGTTACAATCTTCATTCTATCTCTTATAATTAGACATATGAAGAACTTTAATAGTAGCTTGATTATTATTGACAGTAAAGGTCACTGTTCAAGACGAAAATGCAATATTAGTCAATGGATAATATCATAAAATGTATATCAACAGTTCATGATGTGTTAACAATTACCAAAAAGTCTTACTACATCATCAAAAACTCCACTTTGGGTAGAGAATGCAACATGTGAATAGGAACTTTTCACATAAAGCTAATATGGGAATGTCATAATTTTTGAAAAACCTGTCCCCTTTGGGTACATAAACTTTCTAGACCGGTGCATTCGTAATCATAATGCTTTATGTTCCAAAACAAATTACCTTACATATTAACCTTCATTAGGCAGGCCATTGCATAAGATAATTTAATAATTATCCCGTAACTTTAAAATGATAAAATATTTCATTAATTTTAATAAGTTTCTTTGATAGCCAAACACATATCAATTAATAAAAAAACTATTCAAACTTGAAAATTTTCATTAATTGAATAAAATTCTCAGTTTGCATACTTAGCCATAATGTATGAAATGGACCACTCCAGCTGAGATCTAAACCTAGATGTATCTCATTTGATCTTATAAATAGTGTATATTGCATTTAAATTTGGGTCTTGAACTTAATTAAAATCTATTTTTAATTACTAAATCAATTATGCATATAAAGTTCAATTTGAGAGTACATAAATATCAAGGTCTATTTAGGGAAAGTACCTATTGCTATTAAACTCCCAAGAATCCAAAATATTTTATCATAAAATAAAATAACTAAAATCATGTGCTTAACATATAGTAATGACTAAATAATGCATGAATGTCAAACAACTATTTCATGCAATTTAAAAATTCCAAAAAAAAATTAAAAAAATCAAAAATAAAATTTCAAGTATGCCAAAAGAAACTGGAGCAAAAACATACACCAGACGAGCCCACATGCGTTATACATGCCACTCGCTGCACATGGGCTTTGTCTTACGTCAGGGATCATCTTCAACCTCCAATTGAGTTGACCTAATCCGATTAAAGCGATTTTTTGACCCGTTCGGGTCTGTTGGTTGTTTTCTCCATTTTTCTTCATCTTTTCATCAAATTTAAGTGTCCAAAATTCAATTAAAGAGTTTTTCTATCAAACCTATGCAAAAAAAAAAAAAAAGCACATAAAAAACCAACAAAAACAAGATTAATTAACCAAAATTTTTGGATTAAATAAACCTATATTCAACCCATTTTTGTTTTCTTTATATTTGATCATCTACAAAAAGATTTTATGTAACCAAACATTTTGATTTAGCTTTGTAACATATAAGAAATATGATTCAAGTATCAATTTTGGGAATTAAATACATAAAATTTTGATGTATTGATCAAAACAATAATTTAGATTAAAATTAAACTAAAAACTTTCAACATCAATTTCTTTCTTCGTATAAGGAATTAGAAAACGATCTTTATATGGTTTTAATCTTCTTTAGGAACAAAAACCCTCAATTAATTTAAAAAAAAAAACTCAAAATTTAATATTCCGACAACAACTTATATCGTCCAAAATAAGTAATCCATTCAAAAATCAATTAACTAACATGATTTTAAGGTTTTAATATCACACAATGAAGCTCTGATATCACATGTAATCACTAACCCAATATCATTGTATAAAAATTAGAAAACCATAATATAAATGAAAAGATTCGACATACCTGTTTGAATGGTCATTATGAATTCGTGGAAACAAAATGATCCTTGGAGTGATTAGGTCTTTCTCTTCATTCTTCTCTTACTGGTGGCACTCAATGAATAGTTATCATAACTTGTAAAAGTAAAAAGAGACCTTAACCTAATTAATTAAATAACCTTAGAAACTTTCTCATCAAAAGTTAACTGGATCAAAAGTTTACATAACTATCAAACTATACTAACTTAATAAGATATGTAAAACTCATATTTAGATGATCATATTAAATTATTTAAACTTTTATAATTATCTCTTATTAAAATTAAATTTATCAGTTAATTTTATTAAATTATTAAAATCATCAATTAATAATAACCACTTGCGAAAAATTCTTACATAGTTAACGTCCATTAGGTCCAATCATAAAATCGATTTTTCATTGCAATGAAAGTTCTGCGTTCGAAATCTCAAATGAATTTTTAAATTTAAAGTTACCAAATTCAACTAGATAAGCCAACAACATCTCACTTTCCTAAATTACCAAATTCAAACGTGCCAGAAACGTAAAATAAAATTCTAACAAGGGCCAATCTTAAAAAAGAAAAAACAGAAAAAAACAAAGGGCATTCGAGTAAAATGAGAAAAAAAAAACTCAACGACACCGCACCATCTGGATGTATGGCAGTTGTTTCCCAACCGTCACCAACTGCCAAATTAAAGCTCCAACCTTTCCCCGCAAACAAAAACCATCTTTTTTTTTTTTGAAAAAAATTCTATCCGAAATTCATCACCGCCGGAGACGCCGTCGTTTTTAACGCCGGCGTTTCCACCACTCGGTCCGAACATTCTAATCAAAACACCTAAACCATGAAGCGAGGCTTCAGCTTTTCATTGCCTGTAACCGTTGTCGTTTCGGCCATCGCTTTTATTTACTTTTGTACGGTCTTTATTTTCATTGACCGTTGGTTTGGTCTAATTACCTCTGCTGGTATCATGAACGCCGTCGCTTTTACCGGTGTTGCCTTCATGTGTGTGTCTAATTACGGCTTTGCCATCTTCGCTGATCCGGGTCGGGTCCCGTCTTCTTTCATGCCCGACATCGAAGATTCCAAAGTTCCTATCCATGAGATCAAACGCAAGGTACGCTCCAAAAGAAAAACATTGATCAATTCATGTTATGCTTTGTCTGCTAAGGTTGTTTATATTTCCTGTCTGAAGTACGAGAATGCTTGATTTTGTTTGGTAATAATTTGGATAAAGTTTTATGTTTTTAATAAAAATTATTAATTTTTCCAATTTTAATTTGTTAGAAATGAAGAGAATAATGTTGTGGTTATTGCATTTTTCGTGATTATTGCATGCAAATGAGCTGATTTTGGAATTGGATCAGATTAGCAAATTTTGCATGAAAAAAAAAATGATCCTTGGAGGGTTTTAATTATGTCTAGATTTGGTGAAAGTTTTGGAATTTAGGAGGAATGAGATATGTTTAATTACCTGAATGGCAGGTTTGATTGATTTTGTTATTCTTCATAATGTGTCAAAGATGCCAAAAAGGAGATGAGCAAAATGCATTAAAATTTTGAGTAAATGGCCTATTCGGAAAATCGAGTTAAAATAATTGGTTAATTAATGTGGGAAAGAAAGCAGAATAAAATTAATGTCCCTAAGCGGTCCTTGTAATCAGGGGTTTGATTGATATATTCTGCATTGCAGAATGACCTTAAGCTCGCAGGAAGGTTAGAGTATGTTGCCATGTTTTGTTTATACATTTGATATTAGTCATAAAGTATTCTGTTACATGTTATTTCATTGTTAATTATAACAGAAACTGTTATTTTGGCACTGCATCATTTGTGTTAGGATGACGCTCTTTCTGTCATTGAGGTCTTTCTTAACTACCAAAACTTTTATTGTCGTCATCAGGAGAACTATTTGTCATCTTGCATCACGTAATAATTTCCTTGTTTGTCAAACGGATAACTTAAAAGCATAAGTTGACGTAATTGTGTCACATTTGATCTTAGATATTAACATTGACTTTACTTGGAACCAGAACAATTGAAAAAAGTTGTTTTTTCCTGTTTGCTTGAATCCTCTCTTCTATTCAAAGACTGGTTTTGATTGATTTGTGCCGAATTTTTAAGTCAAAATAATGTCAATGGGACAAAAAATCTACATGTAAGTGGAATTAAAATCTTTGTAATTTAGGTGGGCTTCTCTAGAAAGTATGCTTCAACCAGGGTAATAACAGGAATATATGTAGTCAATGAAATTTTATCGCATTTGGGAGGTTAATAGACATGTTTTTGTTGCATATCTTTTATTTCAGTCATCTATTTCCATATTGTGAACTGTGCTCGGAATGTTTTGTAGGGAGGGGACTTGAGATATTGCCAAAAGTGTTCTCATTTTAAGCCTCCTCGTGCACATCACTGTCGTGTTTGCAAAAGATGCATTCTGAGAATGGTATGTGCAATCTATGTTATCATTCATAAATGTCTCAAATTTCCTCAATAATAATGTGCTAAAATTGCTCTTCTTGATTATAAGGATCACCATTGCATTTGGATAAATAATTGTGTCGGCCATACCAACTACAA
The DNA here is from genome assembly GCF_047325235.1 of Durio zibethinus. NCBI lineage: Eukaryota > Viridiplantae > Streptophyta > Magnoliopsida > Malvales > Malvaceae > Durio > Durio zibethinus. Next base: position 7,142,132 of record NC_143162.1, on the reverse strand, counting down.
GGTCTTCTTCATCTTTGTTTTATATGCCGTAATTGCTTGCATCTATTCTCTGGTATGTCATATCATAGTAACATATTTATTTCCCCTTTGATATTGAAATTGTCTTTTCTGGTTTATGAAAGCTCTTTCTTATTCTTTAATTATGTACTTGATTGCCTTGCGCTAAGTACCCCTTCTTCCTTTGGATTGACCTTTGCCATGGTGGTTTAGTTTTACTGGTGAACACCAGCTGGCTTCTGATGAGGCCTTTTGGTCCTTTTCTCATTTATATTTTCTATTCTCTTAAATGTCAGGTTTTACTGGTGGGTAGCCTAACTAATGATTCCCAAAATGATGAGCAGCAAAGTGCAGACTCTTACAGAATCGCATATGTAATGTCCTACCTTCTAGAGCTAGAACTTACCATATCTGTGCTATGCTTATCACTGAGCATTTTCAGGTTATTTCTGGACTGTTGCTAGTCCCCTTAAGTGTGGCTTTAAGTGTTCTCCTGGGTTGGCATGTCTATCTCATTTTGCAAAATAAGACCACAATTGAGGTAATTAGGATTATTTAGTCTGCTTTCACATTTAGAATGATTGTTTTACTTATTTCCTTTATTTTTTTTTTTTTTTAAATTGGCAGTATCATGAAGGAGTGAGAGCTATGTGGCTTGCAGAGAAAGGAGGGAATGTCTATAAGCATCCATATGATCTTGGTGCCTATGAAAATATAACAACGGTAATAACTAGTAATGAAACTGCTCGTCTCCTTTTTCTATGCTGAGGGATGTGAGATGTTGCATTGATGACTATTACAAGACTTAACTGAGAAGACCTCACTTCTTTACTGTTAGATTTAGGTTCTATCTTCTGTGTGTTCAAATACCCTCAAATCTTATATATTATAAGCAGTCTCCATATGCCAAGAATTAACCTGCCAACTATGGTGATCTGATCATCTAGTAGGCCAGCTGATGCTGACCAACACTATATTGAACATCATTAACCTGGTGCATTTTTTTGCCTTGTTTCCTTCTCATTTATTTTTATAGAAAGCTAGAATATATTTCATATATAACTCTTATTTCATCTGTTGCCATCTGATTGTTTTAGATATTGGGTCCAAATATCTTCTGCTGGATATGCCCCACATGGAGACACATAGGTAATGGTCTCCGCTTTCGAACAGCCTATGATGGCATATATGCTTCATCAACGTAAAATGAAGTTTCAATTATTTTTACATTGCTTTGGCAATAACAAAGTTTTTGATGCTTGAGGGTTTGATAAATGCCTACGTCGTGATCACATCTGATAGTCCCCTTGCAATAATAGTCCAGGAAAAATGAATTAGGAAAGACCGACCATTCAACACTGGCAACAGTAAGTTGGAGAGCTTTTGAAGCTGTTGCTGCAAGTGATAATGGATGAGGATGTGAAAGGTAGCTTGTCAATAACCAGGCAAAGGAGTCCTTAAAGCAATTAGAAATAGGATTGGTGGGGTTTTTATTCTTTTTTTCCCTTCTCTTACCCTTTTTTGAGCTTCTGATTAGAGTTGGTTTACTGATGGGTTTCGTACTTAGACACCTTGTCCTTGAAGAGGGAATCGATGTAGAAGTGATCATGCAAATCAACAGAAAACAAAGTATATCGATCATGTAAAAGAACTGTAAAATCCTTTTAACTCAAACACAAACAAAAGTTTTTGAATACATTTCTGTTTCTTACCGAGTATGTTTTTCTTATTAGTATCACTGTTCTGCTTCTATCTCTTTGTTTCATTCCCAGCTCAAGCTCAACAACCATAATTCTAAGCAGGGAAAAATGGGTTTGTTTGTTTAATGTCATTATCCCATATCTTTACTAATTAGTACCCACAAAAGGTTAACTCAGTTTAAAAGAGTGTCTTTTCTTTGTGAAACTATTTTTGTTAGTACGTTAGATAATTGTGAAAAGCATTCAGAAGGTAAAATTCTGGAAGAAATTTGAAAAGTAAAATTTTAAATGTGTTATGCTGATGTGGAAAAAATCATTAAAATAGTTTAGTGTGGGAAGCATTATGAAAGTAAAATTTTATATGCATTAAATTTCATTAAATTGATACGAAAGAATATCTCTATTCGAATGACATGAGAAAGAATTTATTTTAAAAACTATTATGAAAGCAAATTAGATCTATGTGAATTTAGTACATAGATATTCTAACCCTATTAAAAAAATATCTTTGCTAATCTCATAAAGTACAATGCCAACTTTTATCCTCCTTTTTTGTCTTCCAAATTCTTACAAAATAACTAGATTTACATGCCTACTATTGTAATAATTTTGGAATCCCTCATAAATTTAGAAAAAAAAAAATAGAGTCATCGTCAATTTGTTTTATTAAATACAATTAATCACCTATTAAAAAATATATTTTTAATAAAATTTAAAATTAATTAGAATTTATTAAAAAAATAATTTTAAGGTTTGTAAAATAATTTGAATATAAAAATCAGTTACGTATGAAGAAAGATTAGTATTTTCATAACATCCGTTTAAAACAATACTAATTAAAAACATGTTATCTTTTGATTTTGACAAAAATAATTTTAATTCGGTGTTTAAAAATAATTTCTTTAATTTTCTTTATTTATCAAAATTTTATTTTTTATTATTTATTTTCTTTTGTTATTATGTTTTATTCGAGAAAATAAATTAAAACATTTTTATTGAAATAATTTTTAAAATATTTTAGTACGTTGTCAACATGAAGAGAATTTTTTCTCACTTAAAGATTTTGTTAGGTATTACTTCTCGAAATACATTAAAAATTCATCCTCAAATGTTCAAATTTACTTTTCATAAAAACTGTGTCGTACATACAATACAAATGATAATATGTTAATGCACATATCTTATTTTGTTTTTAGAAATCTTATTGGTTTTTTTATTTATTTTATTAAAATTTTGAAAAAAAAAAGAAATTTTTATTATATTAAAGATTTTTTATAAATATTTCAATACACTAGTAATATTTTTTTAAAAATCTTTTCACTTAAGGATTTTATAAAATATCACTATTCGAAAAACTTTTAGAATTTCGTCATCAGATAAAATTTTTTTTGCTCATTTTTTATCATTTTATTTTTAACAAATTAGTTTATTTTTATTTACTATTTTTAGCAAAAAAAAGAAATTTTTTATTGTATTGAAAACTTTTTTTATAAATATTCAAATACACTAGTAGTATTTTAAAAAAAAATTTTTACCTAGAGATTTCGTAGATATCACTACTTGAAGTATCTTTGAATCTTATCGTTAAATAAAAATTTTCTTTTCTTACATTTTTTATTATTTTTATTAATTTTCTTATTTTTTTTCAATTTAAAAAAATATCAAATTTAGAAATCATTTTCATTTTTATTATTGTTAGTATTATTATATTTATTATTGTTATATTACTATTTTATAATTTTATCAACAATTTAAACTATATATTTTCATTATTTATCTTTATTTATCTTTTTGTTTTCATTTTTATTAATTATTATTATTAAAAACAAAAAATACTTATCGCAACAAATTTAAAAATCGTAATATACATAAATATTAATAATAAAACTCAAAATAATAAAAATAATATCTATATAAAAAATTTTTTTTTTACTTAAACTAGACCAATCAATAGTCCAATCGATAGTTCTGGTTGATTCACTCAGTTCAAGCTAGTTTTATGACCGTTTAAGGCGGTTCACAGGGTTCGGTTTAGACTGATTTGAAACTGACTCACTAGTGGTTCGTCTAGACCGTCCTAAGCTTAGGTGTTGAGATAGGTGATCGAGTTTAGCATGTGGACCTCGGGTCAGGTCGCAGGTTGGCATGCGGATCTTAGGGGTTCAAAACAACATCATTTTGACTTCTAGCTGCCTATATAAAAACTCAAAAAAAAAAATTGTTCAATTTTTCTCCATTTTAAAAAAAAAAAAGCCAAAAACACTCTGAACCTAAAAAAATCAGATGTCGATCGGGTGCAAGAAATCGATCACCGTTCATCGCACAAGTCACTATTGTTGGTTTCTGTCAATGATAAAAAAACACAAAAAAAAATAAAACATACCTCTTACCTCTTTCTTTACAGATCCAATCACTTTTTCACTAAAAAAAGTCATAAACGGCCTAGATCTGCTCTTCAACTTTTGGCCAAATTTTTTTTTGTTTTTTCGTGGATCTTGATTGCTTTTTGTTGAATTCAATGCTGGGTTCCCTCACCAGAGGGACTATATATATTTTTTTGTTTTCATGTTTATTTCTTGCTTTTTTTTCAATGGTTTTTTTTTTTTTTTTTACAAAAGCTCTCCTTTTTTTTATAAGATTTCTTCTCTCTTCTCTTTTTACATTTATTTTTTGGTAAGGATCTAGGCCAACTCTCAAGTCTCCATTTTTCTAGTTTGTCGCTACGATAAAGCTCCGATTAGGGCCCTATGCTTAGGTAAGTGGTCTTCAGGGCATGAGTTTAACTATTAAACAGGAAAGTTCATGAATTTGGATCAGAGTGCAAGGGGTAAGTGCTACAAGGCTCTAGGTAGGTTGGTGGCACTATAGTAGAGGTTCATGAGCTCTAGGGTGGTGCGAAGATGGGTAGGTGATTGTTAAGCGCATGTGTACGAATCTTAAAGGGTTTGGGCATAGGAGGTAGTAAAGTGTATAGGGCTTTAGGTGCGGGGGTGGCAATGGTGCCATGCATGGCACTCATTGCCACTGACCCTTTTTTTTTTTTTCATTTTTGATTTTTAGTCTTTTTTTTGTATTATATATATTTTTTATTAATGTTTAATTAATTATCATTTAGTATATTTTTTGTATTTTGATATAAGTAATAGAATTAAAACTAAAATTAAAATTAAAAATTAAACAATAGACTCAAGTCAAAAAATTTGGATTTCGATTCACGAATTCGATAAAATCAAAAAATTTAAATTGATATCAAGTTAAATTTCATGTGTACACCTACAATAAAGTTCGACTGATAATAAACACACAAATTTTTTTATGCAAATTGCTGTAAAAGTTGGTCAAATGTGAGCAATTCTTTTAAAGTTGACCATATCAAAAATCCATTTATTTAAATAGAAAGATTTTTAACAAAATTAAAGAGTCAAATGTAATTTTTAATTCGAATTTAAAGTAAATTGAAAAGGTCAAAAACAGCTTTAGATAGGAATTTCAACTCATCCATAATCTCATCTCTCTTAAATAATGTAGTAGTACCAACTAAAATGCTCATTAATAGAAAGAGGAGTTGAATATAAATTTTTAGCAATGTGGAGGGACGTGAGTGTAAATTTACGAACAAGGTAGATTTTCAAATTTACTGATTAACAATAGTTATTTACGTAAAAAACACTGGTACAGCAATTATGAGTAATAATTGGGATAGTGGGGCCCTCCTCATCCACTGAACATGGCGCCACCTCCGATAAACTCAGGTGGCCTCAGGATGGTCCTTACCTGAGTCAGCTCACGTCACGGCTCTGCGAAAATACAAAACGAACGTCTTCGACCCTTTACGAGAATATAACAAAGCTTCGATATGTTATTGGCTCGTGTTTCCCACGCTCACCGACTGAGACCTAAGAATTTTTCAACTATGTGTTAAGTGAAAAAAAAAGGCGGATTTATTCTCGGATATCCACGAAGATGGAAAAGGGTAGTCCGTTGTCTGGTCTCCTCCCCAGCTGAGAATCTCAAACTTGCAGCCGGTGTTTGTTCGAAATGGAAGTAGATAACGAAACCAACCCATCTCAGATTAAGAGGTTCGGTTTCTGGGTCTTTAATTTCTTACCTTCTTTGATCATGTTTTGTTTTAATGATTTGCTGCTCATTAATTGCATGTTGTTCTTTGTTAATTTGCTTCACATAATGGAATCTTTGTCTTAATGTAAGCATGCTTTTGAACTTCTCTTTTTTTTTTTTTTGTTTGTGAATCAGCTAACACCTTCACTAGATTAAGAATCTTGAGTTTTTCTGATATAAAGGTACTTAAAAAATTTTATTCACAAAATGTAGTATTTTTATTCTTATTTTTTAAAATAGGGTACTATTTGCCATGTAACTATTTAATTACCACGTAAGCTTTGACTTCCTGCTTTTCTTTTTTCTCGGATTTGACTCTTCTCCAGTATGCTTTTCAATTGCAGAGTCCAATTTATGGACTGATGCGATGCAACATCATCAAAATTAAGATTTATAGCTCCAAACATGCTAATCATCAGACATAAAATAATAGAAAATTTGACACTGTTAATAACTTTTTTCAAGCATCTTTTCTTCTGTTTCTGTTGGCTTTGGCTTTCGTATTTGCTTCAGAAAAATCTTCAAATGTACTACAAATCAAGCTCTCAATCCCTATCTTTCAGTAGTAACATATGTGATCGTGGTACTTTTTAAAAATCAAAACAAGGGTTAATCCAACGCCAAAGGAATTTGAAGTTGGGATCTCTACTCAGACTGTTCAACACCTATAGATCTTTAGCATGGCTCTTTGAACAAATTGAAGCAGAATTCGTGGCCTGAACTTGAAAGCGAAAGCCACAGTAACCTTCAATTTCAAAACTGGTTTATGAAGGAGTGAGGGTAAACTCTGAATCAAGAGGAGATAAGAAATCTGTACGTTTGGCATTTTGATTTCAGTTTGTAGTGGGTAGAGAAAATGCAACCTAAATCTTTTGTTTCCAGATTTATCCGTTTCTTTTATTCGTGCAATCTCATTTGTAGTTTTTGGCTTAGATTAAATCGCAAAAGCAATACTTAAGAACGAATGGAGATTTGAAAAAGAGTAAAAAAATTTAGTTCATGAAAAACAGATGTAAATGAGAATAAGAACTTCCTGTCAAGTGTTAACCAACAGAAACAACTGAAGTTGGATTGGAATTGTAATTTAAGGTAGGAGACACTGATTTGAAGTATAATGCTGATGTGGAATCCAATTAAATTAAAATACATTTGCTTAAGAATAAAGCTTAAATGTACCATATTTTGTGAATTAAGAATTTAAAACTATCTTAGTCAAAGAAAAAACTCTAAGAATCATTTAGAATTTTGATGGAGTATTTTGTGTGTGGAAGTCTTGATTATGGGTGTATGTTAATAGTTTGATCCTGGTCATTAGTTCAGTAACTGCTATTACCAGCTATCTATTCTCTTTGTTTGATCAAGTTTTACCGTTTTACCTTATTAGCCTAAGTTCCGAGAGAAAGTTTTACAACCAGTTATTACTTGTGTTTGATCACGATAAAGACATTTTGTTCTGTTCATCATTTGGATCAAGTCGTTGCCTTTTTTGCCAAAAGTCCTCGGATGTTAGGTTTAAGAAATAACCTTTGTTTGCTTGTCATCTTCAGAACCACTCAAAACAACCTTTTTAAACTGAAGGAAGACATTTTAATCGACATAATACTTATTGAAGATCAAGGATGATGTCTATGATTCCTCCTCGTTCATTTCTTTTTAGTACATAAGGAGGTCCACCAAGCATTGTGCTACTCAAACGTAAATGACCTGATCCTCTATAACTTAAATCCACTCTAATTCCCGATGCTTGAACTTGAAGCCTCCAAGTTGGAAGTCTCAAGATCTAACCATTTGGTTGACCCCTTGGGACAAAGTATCAATTTTTGTAGGAAAGAAAAATACTATTGACTTTTTTTATGGTACCATTTCGAATCATTTAGAGGTTTATTATACAGTTATACTGGCTTTTAGGTACCTTAATGGGGCCAAAGAGAATCAATGGCCAAGGCGTCTTGAATATTTTTCTATTTCATGACTTCAGGTCAGCAAATGAAAAAAAAAAAGTTGATCGACTAAATAGATTGCCTTCCCTTTTTTCTTTTTGGATATATCATTGCAGCATTTGGCCTCTTACTTGCAGACACCTCTCCCTCTTTTTCTTATTCCCATTTCTATTATCATTTTAGCTTGCTCAACAGGTCGCTCGACATTGTTGACTTAAACAACAAAAGGAAATTAGAGGCTGAGCAGTTGGGCTTGCCTGTATAGAAGCATCAATGTTGGAAAGGAGGCTTATCATCAAAGCCTCCTACATTTGGCAGTATCCCGGAAGTAGAGGGGTTTAATCCATGTACTTTCAAAGGAGGAGGCGCTATTTATGATGTATCTGAAACTTAATCGGCAAAAGATAGCAACAGCTTTGCCGAAGATTCTGACTCTGCGATGTCTGTGCATGGTGAAGTTAAATTTGGAACAGGGGACGCAAAGTATATACAATATGACGGGTTCCTTCTCAGCTTCTGATTGGGAATCCAGTTCTCAAGGTTCCCGTTATTCTTCGGATGGTATAACAGTGGCATCAAGGGGTGTCGAAAAAAAGGTACCAGCTTCACCTGGTGGGGAGCCTGAGCCTGCTGATTTTGAATTAGCTGGGAATCTTGAATCCCTTGTAGAGTATGAAAGTCATATAGATTACATCTACTCAAGACACGGAAACTACACCATAAAGCAATACCAAGATAAGGAAATTGAAGAAATTCTCAACTCTAGTGGGGAAAATCCAAATGTTTATGTTCCTTCATCTGGACGATGAAGTGTCAACCAAGGTAATTCCGTTATGTCTTTGAAAATATAAGCATTAATGGGAGGCTTATGAATTATGATCATACATATGATTAGAGGCATTGGGGGGACCGCAGTGGAGGTGGGGGGGACAAAGAATCCTAGTCTGTCCCTATCCATATCCCTATCCTTTGTTGTAGTTAATCTACACTGCATATACAATGTCACTATGTGAACACTATTAAATTTGGCTTTCCATCATATACTGAATGGAGAAGTGTACTTTTACTTAAATGTAGAGGCTCCACAAACCACAAGGAAACCAACCGTTGATCAAGAAGTTAAGCAGTATTTTTCCACGCTTATGCTGTAGAGGAAAGTACTTCAATCTGAATGTCTAAGCTGTGTAAATATTGGCTTGACATTAAAGTCAAAATGTAAAAATTGGCCTTTTTTGTGGTTGTCTAAGTAACCATTTGTAAGAGATTTGAGGTAACTTTAGCTTTATCTTTTACCTTTCAAATTTCAATCTTCAAGCCAACTTAAGTTTGGTTGTATATATTATTTGATAGTAATAAAATGTTGGTTTTATGCAGCTTTTATGAATACTCTTTTTTTTTTCATTATTTTCCATGTAAGCTTTGCCTTTTTCATGTTCATCTTTCTGTTGTTTTTACTCATGGAATGCTCTTGCCTCGATCTGGAACAATTCCCACTGATTCAAACATAAGGGATGCTCTCTTCTAAATATGTTGGAAGGTGTATATATGCTTCATTTCGTGTGACAGATAAAATTTCAGGTCCTTTACACAATTATTCTTTGTTTTGGCAGCTTGTATTTGCTTCATTATTTTGTTTCATGAATATGTTCACTACCATGTTCAGGGACGTATATTTTTATGCCTCACTGCAAGCAACTTTCATGCACTGGATTTGCCTTTGAAAATGGATAAATTATGTCACTAATAGTCGCATTTGATCGTTCATTTGTACGTTTTGTTCTATCATGCAGATTTTGGTTTACTTGCAGATGCTTTCATTCGTTTTTTCTTGTTGTATATGCTTGGTTAACAAGCCCTTTTCAGATTGTCATCAACTGTTGATTTCCTTGCTTTTTTATCTTTAATCTGATTTAGATCAAAGCGTAGGGGCATAACTGACAAAGCAAAATTTGTTCCGCAACCATCACAGATACAAAGCTTATTCTATCGGCTGAAATTCTGTCGAGCAATGAGTTAATAATAATCAAAATCAAATCAAGAAGTATGAATTATGCCTTCGAATTGTGTAGTTGAAGGACAAGGTCTTTTGGTACCTCTTTTATGCTACAAAACTTGGTTCTGTTACTTACTGTTGTGGATTTTACCTTTTGATAGCTACTAACAAAACCAGTTAAAAGAGTTTCATTTCTCAAATTGCACATTGTCCTAGCTGATGGATCTTCCTTAAGAATATCCCACGCGGTCAAACAGGACAGCATTAGCATTGTAAAACCAGCATAAAATGATGCAATAGTGATAATCTGCAATATTCTTTTAACCAAGGACATCTAGTTTAGGTGGAATTAATTGGATCAACTTTTGTTTGCAGCAAACTGTCAATGACATAGGTACCATACTAAAGGAAACAAAAAAGTTTTCTCCCTTTCTCTTATTAAGACACGCAACAAAAGATTAGTCATGAAATTAAGTTACAATTACAAAGTGCAGACGGTTTAGAAACACTCAAAAAGAAGAAAAAAAGTAAATTTTGTACAGCTCTTGAGCATTCAGAAACAATAATGATAACTTAAAATCAACACTGTGGAAGATCAGGTGGTGGTGGCTGCAACTTCTGATTTGGTTGCGGACCATCCAAGACTATCCATGCCATTTTCAGTCCCCAGCTTATATGAACATCCAGGTGACAATGCATGCACCACACCCCTGTTCACAACTCAAACATAATTTCCCAAGTCAGCATAAAAGAAGCCACAGATTTTATCCGTTTATGAAAGTAAATTACAAAGAGAAAACAGATTATTTATCTGGATTGTCTGCAAAGAAACGAATGGCTAGCCAACCACCAGAAGGAACACTAGCTGTATTCCTCTCCATGGGGTCGACAAGATTGAAGTTGGCAGGGTCCTTATTTGGATCAAAGTTACCAAAAACTTGTCCAACAACGAATAAATTGTATCCATGAAGATGAAGTGGGTGACTCTCAGCACCAAGAATGCTAGTGGCCTGCAACACCAGCTCTACACTCGTGTTAAAAGGTAGCACTACCGCTCGTGTACCATTGATCACATTTGCGTTATTTGGTGCTGTGCCAGTATAATTAAATGGAATTAATGGTTGTGTAGGAAAATCTGTAGTGTAAACTCCATCAGATTGTCCAAAGTAGTAAGCTTGGAGAATAGCCACAGATGGGAGTGCAAATGAGACATTGTTAACCGAAGTAGCAAATTTGCTTGAATTATTAGGTCCTTGGCAGGTTGTGTTTTTAGGACAAGGGCTCGTCCCAAGTCCTACAGTGAAGAAAAATTTCTTGTCCACAATTTTTGGTACGTTAGCGGGGAATCTAGCATTGGCTAAGCTACGGAATTTCCCTGTAAAGTTTGCAACAAATGCTGTAGCATTAATTGGAGGAAGAGTAGGTTGAAGTAAGGTAAGGTTTTTAGAGGATTTGTTGTGGGATGGATGTTCATATTCAAGAATTTCAATAGTGGAGTTATCAAAAGTGCCTTGACCAGTGAAGTAAGGTCTAGCAGCCATGAGAAAGGAGGCATTGGGGAATTCAGGCTTGGTTTTCAGGAGAACGTTTATGGTTTGGCCTGGGGTGATGAGGAGCTTGTCGGTTTCGAAGGGTTTGGCATATATGGCATCGCTCTCGACCACCGTTAAGGTGTGGCTGGCGATGCTGAAGAAAAGCTCATCATTGAGTGCAGCATTGATTAATCGGAGAAGATATGTCTTTCCTGGCTTCACTTCCAGCTTATATGTGTCTGCAACAATCATACAGAAACAAGCACGTTAAACTCAAACTTGCATGAATGGCTCAACTTGGATTGGAAAATAGTCAAGACACCCATTCAGCTCTGCCTGTTTCAGGATGTTAACCATGTTTTAACAAAATCTGTGAACATTACATTAAAGTCAAAGCCAACCTGTCCATTTCATAAAAAAAATTGTTTAAAGCATTAACTGATACCTTTAGAAGAACAGTTGTAGAGTAGTCCTGGTAGCCCATTGATAGTATATGCATCAGAAGCATTGGGTCCACCTCCTCTCTGGAGTGCTTGGTTGATTATAGCTTCTGGGTCTACGTTGAACCACTCTCCTGAAATCCCAAATCCATGCAGATATTAGTTTTAGAAAACCTGATGAGATGAAGTTAATACTTAAGGCTATATTATGCCAATTTCCTACCAAACATGATGGTTACTTCCTTGTGTGGTTTCTCAAATGGATTCATTGCGCTTTGGGAGGATGATTATCGGTCCATAGATTGTTGCTCTCAACCAGGAGATGTGAGCATGCCATAAGAGAGTTCCTCTTTGTCCTGTGATTGTGAAGTTGTAAATGTATGACTGGTTTGTTTGTATCGGACACTGTGTTATGTAAGAAGGTCCATCCGACCATCCAGTCGTAAGCTGTTTAATCCCATGCCTGTTTCCCATATAAAAACAAAAGATTTTTAAAACCCACAAATTACTAAAAGTTTAACAATACTATATAATATAATATAAATATAATATGCATTAACATTTGAATTAAAGATTCATACCAGTGAATGCTAACATTATTTGCAATATGGTTAACCACTTTAACAATGACTCTGTCACCTTCCCTTGCCACTAATCGAGGCCCTGGGAACCGTCGGTTCACACTCAGAATGGTCCTTGTGTGGCGTAGTCTTGTAACATTGTGGTAGTGAATCTTAATCATTGAACAAGAAAAAAATAATTATCATCAAATTCAAAAGAAGTTCAAAAAGAAAAGTTAAGAACTGTTCCAATAATGTACATTGAAAGAATAGTGCCTCGTCTCGCCTTCTCCGTTCTCCAGATATAGAAACAGAACAAAGAAAGAAAAGAGCATTGCCATTGAAGGAAGATGTAAGGTTGCCATTTCTTTCTCTCTGCTGGCGATTTGGTGAAGAAAAAATGAGCAACTTTTGTTTGCTAAGTTTGAAGAAGAGCAAATAAGCAAATAGCTGCAGAATGCAAGGCTACAAATAAGAAGGGTTTAATTTATAGGGATATGATTACTGATTTATTGTTGATTAGGTACTAAGATTTTCATTCATTGATGAGTTACGCGTCCACCGGTCAAGATGGTCACCTTGTTTGCTCCGCTTGGCTGTTGGTCGAGCTGAACTTTGGAGTGTTGATAAAGTAAGATTTTTCTCTAACCATCTAAGTAAATTTTGATTAGCAGAATGGCCTTTCCATATTGATCCTTTACAAAGACATGAACATGAACAGGTAGATTACTGTTAAGGGTATTTTTGAGTCTAGAGTGTAATTGGTCATTTTCTTATTCGAGACTATCCACAAACAATCAAGAGCATTTTTTTATTTTTCAATCTACCTGACATGTCAAGCTGACCTGACATATATAATGCCCACATCAACCCAGCTACATCACTATTTTACCCTATAGACCCCTCACCTTCTGCCTATAAATAGAGCCAATTAGGTACTATAAATATAATCTGATTTTTCCTCTGCTTTCTTAGTTTCCTCTCCTTCCAACCTCCCATAACCCGACCTCTAACTTGAGTGTTTAAGCGCAAAGGCAAGAAACACCTCTTGCATTTTTTCTTAACAGCTTTATTTATCTCTTATGATTTCAGGGTTTTTACCTTTAACTCAGAGCTCAACATCAATATTTGGTGTGCTAGGTAGAGGATTCATTCTTTAGCCGAGCTAAACACCATGACATCCAGAAAGAGAGCTAACGAGGAAGGATAACCAACCGTCCTAGCTGAGATCGAAACTTACAATAGCAAACCTATGGACCAACCTGTGTTGATACAAGTAAGACCAACTTGTAGCAATTCCAAGTCTTGATTGAACAGATTTAAGCCATAAAACAAATGGTCCAAAGCATAACAACACCCCAAGCCTCAAAGTAATCGACCTGGTCACCTCTAGCAAACAAACAATGGAAATACAGTCGAGCTATGAAGAAGTTGAGGGCTCTTTAATCTTTGGGGAGTAGGAACATGCCATTCCAACCACACATCACTACCCTAGCATAACTCTAGCTAAGCCACTACCTAAAAATTCAAACAAATTGGCCTGAAGCCCTAGCCGAACAAAGATCTCAAGGTTAGAATGCAGGTTATAAAAAAGGAACTAAAAGGAAAAACTATTGCTTTTGAGGATGAGCTGAAGTTCCTTAAAACCTCACATTTCAATGAGGAGGTTGATCGAACTACACCCCCAAAGAGATTCAAAATGTTGATCTTAGAAACCTTCGATGGTACCTTTAATCCTTTTCATTATTTGGAGCTTTATAGTACTAACATAATGTTATAGAGAGTAGATAAGGCCTAACCTTGATGTGTAAAAGATTGGTTATAACCCTTAAAGGGGCAACTTGATCCTAGTATTGTAGCTTCAAATCGAGGTCGATCATCACATTCAAAGAGCAACCACTTTTTACTTTCTTGTTTCATCAGCAGTAAAATGACTAAGAAAACTACTTTAAGCTAGATGTTAATCCATCAAGGTAAAAATAAGTCTTTGAAAGATTACATTATGGGTTTTAATGCGAAAGCTCTACAAGTGAAAGATCTCGAGCAAACGGTCACTGTAGCCACATTGACCAGTGGACTTAGTGACAGAAAGTACCACTTGAAGCTTACCTTATCTTTAGAGCCACCAAAGATGCTAGTTGACATCTTACTTGTGGCAAAAAAAAATACATAAACACTAAAGCTACTATGAAAAACCGTCGAGGTGAGAGAGGCTTACCTCTCTTCCTCTGTTGAAAAAAAGGTCAAGAATTTTATGATCCTCCCCCAAGAGGGAGACAAAACAGAGCCAAGAACCCGAGTAGAGAAATGAACTACACTGCACTGAACATCTCTTTCGAGAGAATTTTAATGCAAATAGAAAAAGACCTAGAGCTTAAATGATCGAAACTACTAAGATAGAACATAAAGAGGGACCCAACCAAAAGATACACCTTTAATCGATGCATCGGCAATAATAGAAAGAACTGTATTGACCTAAAGAATAAGATAAAAAGTTTAATGATGAAAGGTCAACTGAAAAAGTTTGTAGACTGATAGAGACAGGGTCAAGATAGGTCTGACAACAGAAAAGAGGATCACAGAGAAGAGCTAGTGAAAAATGAGAGGGACAGACTAAATGAAAATCGAGGTGATGAAAACCAGATAAATGAGCAAGAAGAGAAAGGTCGACCAATAGATAATAGGCCCATTGTAGGCATAATCAATGTGATTACTGACGAAAGTTCCACATTGGCCAAGAAAAAGTTTGACCAAAGAATGATCATGTCTATAGGGTCTTCAATTAAGAAAAAAAAGAGCTAGAAAGATGAACTAATCTCCTTCACATAGAAAGACATGGAGGGAATCCAATTCTTATGTCATGACACCATAATAGTTATTGTTGTTATATATAATTATGTGGTAAGAAGATTTTATTCAATAGTGGGAGCTTGACTGGCTTTTTATATTATGCCAGAATATTGAAAATGGGAATCAAAGAAGAGATGTTGAAGCCATTTATAACCATACTAATTGACTGAACAATTAAGTTGTTGATCATATTACGAAATGAGTCGAGAAACATTATCTCGATTTTCGAGTTTATGATGATAAATATGCCTTCAATCTTCAACATGATATTAGGCCAACCTAGCCAATTTATTATGTGACTAATCGGCTTAGTTCCTCATTTAAAAATCAAGTTTTTAACACCAAACAGGGTTGAAGAGGTCAGAGAAGATCAATCCACGATGCGATAATGCTATTTCACAATAATGAGAGGTAGGACTGGGTAGATTGACAATTCAGCTAGGGAAAAAGAGTTAGAAAAGATAGAAAAGATTGACATAAAGATCAAAAAAGTGAAAAAAGCAAAGCAAAGTGACCTCGGTAAAGAGTAGTAAGAAATCGATGAAAAAAAAATACATTTTTAAGCCATTTCTTAAGCTCTCTATTTGTGTAAGCTATTTTTACAATTTTTAAACAGACTTACAAAGTCAAGTTCTTAAGCCAACATGCACATTTGTCAACAAGATTGAGTGATTCAGCTAGCCAAAAGAAAATCTGAAATATAAATCTACATTTTTATTCAATTTACTTTCTACTACATACTATTCTACTAACAACTAAAACCAACTACCATATTGAGATCTATCTTTCTTGCAGGAAACAATCTCGACCTAATTGAACAGAAAAAAATAATAGATCAAAGATCCTAGGTTGATGACAACAGACCAGAACCGATAAAGGAACTTATTTCTATGTTGTTCTGAGATAATAATCCTAAAAAATATAAGCAAATTGGGGCCAAGCTAAACAACAAGAAACAACTAATTCAGCTACTAAAAACCAATGCCAACTTGTTTGCATGGGTTTTATCATATATGTCAGGGATAGATCCCAAGGTAATGATCTACAGGTTATATACTGACCTAAATATAAAGCCAGTTCAATAAAAAAAAAAAAGACATTTGCTCTTGAAAGATAAAAAATGATAGAGTAAAAGGTCAGTAAACTACAAGTAGGCTTTATTAGGAAAGTATATTACCCCGATTGGATATCCAACATAGTCATGGTAAAAAAACATAATAAAAAATGAAAATGTGTGTCAACTTTACCGACCTCAACAGAACTTGTCCAAAAAATAATTTTTCTCTTTCTAACATAGATCAGCCGATTGATGACAACACTTAACGTGGCTTACTCAGTTTCATTTACACCTACTTAGGCTATAATCAAATCAAAATGCTAAAAAAAGATAAGAAAAATTAGGTTTTACAACAGAAAAAGTTTTTATCGTTACAAGTCATGCCTTTTGGCTTAAAAAATACAAGAGTGACCTGCTAAAGATTGGTTAATAAGATTTTCAAAAATTAGATTGGCAAAAATATGAAGGTTTATATAGACGACATGATAGTAAATAATAAGAGCCCAACCAAACACCTAAAAGACCTAGATGAGACTTTCAAAGAAATACAACATGACACTTAACCCCAGTAAATACACTTTTGAAAGTCATGTCAAGTAAGTTTTTCAATTATATGATCAATAAAAGAGGTATAGAGGCAAACTCAAAAAAGGTTAACGCCATCATTTACATGAAAGCACCGACTTCAATGAAAAAGGTGCAAAGACTAATTAGGAGAATAGTTGTCTTGAGCAAATTTATATCTAAGTCGACATAATATTGCTATCATTTTTTAAAATCTTTATAAACATCTTAGACTCTAGATAGAAACCCTAGTGTCAAAAAACATTTGAAAAGCTCAAAGAGTTTTTTCCTTCCCATCTTATTCTCTTTAAGCCAAGACTTGACAAAATACTATATTTATACTTGGCTACAATTGACGAGGCTATTAGTTCAATATTGGTTAAGGAAGAAGAAGAAAGAAAGAAGCTGATATACTTTATAAGTAAAGGGTTGATAGGGTCAAAGATAAATTATGCCAAGATAGAAAGGTTGGTCTATACAGTAGTCATGTCAATTAGAAAACTTAAACTATACTTTTAAACTCACACAATCCACGTTCTTACCGATCAACCACTTAGGCAAATTTTACAAAAACTAAAATAGTTAAAAAGACTAATCAAATGGACAATAGAACTCAATGAATATGACCTGTACATGCTTCCAAGGTCAGCTCTAAAATCTTATGTGCTAGTAGATTTTGTTGTCAAAGACACTTTAATTAGGATTGACGAATAGCTCAAAGAGGTTAAAAAGATTAGGTAAAAAGAGATATGGAAACTCTTCGTCGATAGGTCAACCACTAGCCATGATAGTGGAGTTAGCATAAATTTGATCAGTGTAAAAGACTTACAATTTCAGTATACCTTCAATTCGGGTTCAAACTTCCAACAACGAGGATGAGTATAGAGCCCTAATTACCGACCTAAGACTTGTGACTAAGTTGAAAGTAAAAAAATATCATTATATACAGTGACCCTCAGCTGGTGGTTGACTAAATAAATGGAGAATTTAGAGTTAAAAAAAAAGAACTAAAAAAGTACTTAGATAAAAACATTAACTTTTTTGGCCACATTTTCTAAGGCTAAGGTTAGAAAAATACCGAAGTTAAAAAACACGTTAGCTGGTTCATTGTCTAAGTTAGTCTCAAAAATGACGATGGAGAACTCAACTTATGTTTTAGTAGAAGGGCTAACACAAAAAAGTATAAAGAAGAAATTGGTATGACAGATTGAAAAAAAGAGTCATGGATGATCCCGATTAAAACATACCTGACAATGGAAAAATTACTCGAAGATAAGGTATGAGCTAAAGCTCTAATGAGGAAAGTTCATTGATACACCATGATAAAAAAAAATTATACAAGAGATCTTTTAGTTTACCTTACCTAAGATGTGTAGGTGATGAAGAAGCAAACTATGTATTCGAAAAAATACGTAAAGGAATTTATGGTAGTCACCTTAGACTTCGATCACTCACCTACAAGGTATTCAGACAAGGTTACTACTTGCCAACCATCAGAAAGAACATAATTTACCTAATGAAGAAATGTGATAAATGCCAAAGATTTACCTATACATAACATCTTTCATCAACTAAACTGACCTTTATTGTTAGCCTTCAGCTTTTCATACAATAAAGAATGGATGTCCTCAGACCTTTCACCCCGGTCACAGGGCAAAAAAGATTTGTAATAGTTGTAATAAACTATTTCACAAAATGCTCGAAGTCGAGGCCTTGGCTACAACAACAGAAGCTCAAGTTGAAAAGTTTGTTTGGAATAATATAATATATATATATTCAATCTACTTCGATTCATAATAACAGATAATGGTAAACAGTTTGAAAACTAAAGGTTCAAGGAATGATGTTTTATTCTTCACATCAATCCAAGGTTCATGTTAGTCATTCACCCCTAATCTAATGGTCAGGCCAAGGCGACCAACAAGATAATACTTGAAGCTTTCAAAAAGAGACTAGATGAAACTAAGAGCAAATGGGCCAACAAGTTCCTTAAAGTCTCATGGATTTTGAGAATGACCACAAAGGTCTCCATAAGAGAGATTTTTTTTAATCTGGCATTCAGAACAAATGCTACGATGCCTACAAAGATTGGCTTCCTAAGTATTTGAGTTAAGTTTAGATATGAAGAAGGGAACAAAGAGGCCCTTAGAGTCAATCTTAATTTGACAAAAAAGTAAAAAGATGTAGCTCTAACTAGAATAGTAGCCTACCAATAGAAGGTAGCCAACCTCTACAATAAAAAAGACTAATGTAAGAATATAAAGAAGGATTACCTGATACTTAAAAAGGTGAAAGCTTAAAAAGTTAATGACTAAAGTGAAAAATTGACCCCAAATTAGGATGGCCTTTACATTGTTAAAGAGATCATTATGACATGACCTATAAGTTGCAAGATATGAATGGTAATCCCATTTTGAAGACATGGAATATAGACAATATTAAAGTCAACTATCAATAAAAAGACATAAAGTCAAGCTCACACTTTGTAGTTTCAAAAGACATTGATTAAATAAAATTTGTATTTTGACTACTTTACCATGAAAGTCCAGAACTCAAGAAATATTCGAGCTCATACTTGAAAAATAAAAGGTAAAACCTAAGGCAACAGGCCACACCATTGGCCAAGGTAATGAATTATTCGATCTAATCTTAAAGACCTATGAAGTCTTTATAACTAATTTTGAGAAGTAGGTTAACAGTCAAAGTAAATCAAGTTGGGACTTGTGTTAATTCGATCCTAAAGTTAATTTAATGAATTCCTAAATTGATTATTTAAATATGATCAAGCTCACCTTATTCGAGCTACTACTTGTTAATTCTTTGAGATTGATTTATCAAATTAATTTAGTCTGTTTGAACTCATCATTTATTTGAACTAAGACTTGTTGATTATTTGATCCAAATGTTAGATGAAGTCAAAGCATAAAATGAAGACAAAAAGAAAATGAAAGGCTAAGACTTTAATAAAAGTATATTTCTTTTCATGATAGAAGTTTGGTAGAGTGATTCACAATTGATAAATGTTTGTAGAGTGCATTAAATCCAAATTGAGATCTAACAAAAAATCTCAATCTCAAATATGTATGAAAAAATTTTTTAACAAAAAAACAAAAAAAAATCTTTCATTCTTTTCAATCTCTCAACTTCTCAGCAGCAATAGCAGCAACAACAATAAACCCCTCATTAGCTTTATACCAAATGCGGCATTAAGTTCAATGTCTATGGTTACATCCTTATCTTCATCATCCTCTTCCTTTTATCTTTCAAATTATTCTAGAGACTGGTCTTAAGGTTATCTAGCCTAATATCGGAGAGGTCATGGTTAGAGATGGTAATAGGTCAAGTTGAGGCAAGTTTTGCTCATCCCGAACTCGATTCAACTTTATAAGCTTAATACCTTAATCGACCTGACCTGATATTAAAATATTATTTTTATACTTGAACCTAATTCGCATATGTTTAAACTGTGATTCGATTTGAAATTAATAAAATATTAATTTTTTAATATAAAATATTATTTTTTAAATATAAATATAAAATTAAAGAAATATATATTATAAATACATATAAATATAAAATTAAATAAATAATAAAAAATAATATATATAAGGTCGAGACGAGTTTGCATAAAACCCAACCTTGACTTGTTTTTCAATAATACCCGATATAATCTGACTTAAAACCCAATTTTAAAAAAAAAACCAACCTTATAGGGTTGGGTTAAGTCAAAACCTGATGAATACGAGTTGGATTGCCAACCCTAGTTGAGGTTTAGACTTGTATACTTGAACAACAACTCATCCTTGCATAGCTTGAAGGTGTTGAGGACATTCTTATGAGAAAACTCAACCTAAAGATCAAAGTATCTTTGAGAAGCCATGAACTTTTTAATGACGACCTTATTGATTTCCCTATTTACTTCCTCATTGACCTTTCCCTCAGTCTCAAGCTTAAACCTCAACTTTGTGATCTCAACCTAAGCCCCATTGTGTTTGAGCTCGATTTGTTCTTTTATGGACTCAGCCAAAACCTTCTGCACTTGTATCTCCTTTAACTTAGCTATCAAGTCATCAACCCTTTTTCCTTTGGTCCTCTTTCTTTTTATGCAAGGCAAAGATGTTGGACTTGAGTTTGGTAATGATGACGTTATTCTTATAATTCTCATGAGCAAATTTTTTAAGGTCTTGCTCAATCTTTAAAAAGTAAGCTAAAGCTAGGTAGGCGTGGTGCATGCCTTCACTGGCTACATTGGAAGCTACATTGGAAGGAATGACTAAAAGTTCATCTGAAACTACAAAAAGAAAAATAGAGCTTATATTTGAAAAGTAGTGGGATATACCAAACAATATAAAAACTGAGCTAAAATATAAAAAACTTATTTACAATTCTTTGTCCGAGCATGCTTGTGTAAACACTAAAATAGTAAATAAATATTAATCCAAGTAAAAATAGAATGTTTTATTTAATTTTTATTAATAAAAAACAAACCAAGTTACGAAAATAAAGCTAGAACCCAAATCACCTAAGAAAACAACAATAAAAATCCCTTCAATAAAATTTGATCATACATAAAAATGGTATGAGAATCTAAAAAAAATAAAATAAAACATAGGTTTTAATGGCAGAGCCATAAAAGGAAAGGGAAAAAATGAATTTTACCTAAAAATACAAATAAACTTTTAGTAGATAAAAGCAAACCCCAAACTCTAAATGATTCAAAAAAATAAATTTCTTTTCAAGTGCTTAAATAAACCCTAATCCAAATGCATTAATTAGATCATTGAAAGGCAAAAGTAGAAGGCTAGACCTAAAGCTTTAAAATAAGAGGTAGATGGACGCATAAAGAAGAGAATAACCTGAAGAGAAAAAGATTAAAAAAAAAGATTATATGAAGAAAGTGCTCGATGAATAAGGAAAAAAGGAAAATGAAATAAAAGAATTTGGACAAAAGTGGCTCTAAAATAAAAGAAAGAAAATGAAATTTAGCAGGGCTTGCAAAAATAAATGCCACTAAATTATTCTAAATAACGATGTTTTCATTAATAAATGCCATGAAATCCTAGTAAAAATAGTGTGCCCATTTTTTTAAAAAAATTAATTTAATTTATTTGTAGCATTTATGTCAATAAACGCCATTAATTTTTATTGATTAGTGGCATTTTTAGTTTCAAACGTTGCTAATTTTTACTATTTAGCGACTTTTTATGTTGCAAACATTGCTATATGAATATTTAGTAGTATTTATGATAAAAATGTCGTTAACATCCTAAAAACACAGAACCTAGTGACATTTATTAGTAAAATGCTACTAAAAAACTACCATTGTTTTCCTATTTTCTTGTAGTGTCCTTTGAGAGACTGTGACCTTCGTAAAGTTCCTAACTATGTCAACATTTTTAAGCGAATTCTCATTGACATCAAACTTCAGGCTAGTAAAGAAGTGCTTCAAGGTGAACCTTAAAATTTGGACCTCGAGATTCACTAGGGAAAGAAAGCCTCAATCTTCTGCTTTTTGGAAAGAGAGGCCATCAGACCCACTTTTTAACTTTTGCTTATCTTTGACGCTAACAAAAACCCAAGCTACAGAGTTCGACTTCTAAGAAATAGGAGGATCAATTATTTTAATCTCTATAGATAAAGCCCTGAGTTGGATGGGCTATTTTTTACCCTTTTTCAGCCACGATTGGTGAAGAAATTTACGAAAGTTAAAGGCTTTAGATGGTTGATGTTGTTAAATATATCTGTAAGATGAACTACATGTTAGAAAAAATTTACAAAACAAAATATCCTATGAGGTTACCTTAAACCTATCCCAGTATCTGGTCTTATTCACTACTTCAGGGAAGGTCAACTTGTATGCATCTATGACTAGCTCTCCCCTCTTGATGAACTCCAAACTCTGGTCTCGAGCATTAAGGCAGTTCATGGTGAGAGGAACAGGTTCATCTTAAAAAATCTTGGACTTATTTAAAACCTCTTACATGTTGGGCTCTTTATTTTCATTTTTATTTTTATTTTCTTTCTCAACATAAAAGAAAAGTAGTTTTAAATTTTTATTAAACTCAGGTAGTTTGCAAATATCTTTTTAGCTGGACGAGCTGTTATGTAGAACCACTTCTTATCGTGTGGATGTTTCTTAACTAAAAAAACTCCTTGAATAAAAGGGAGAAGGAAGAATACCTAAGTTTCTGCAAAGAATGATTAAGGCTATTATATACTATAAAGAATTTAGAGTAAACTGAATGATAGTTAAATTATAAGAAAGAAAAATTTAACAATAAAAAAATGTATAGGAAACCTTAGATAAGCCACATGGAATCCCAATATGATAGCCACATCATTTTTCTGTCAAATAATTTGAATGAAATATGTTAAGTGATTATATTTGGTACATTTAACAAACTTTAATGTCTTTGTTGACACAAATTAAAATTGAGTGATTTAAATGAGAATGAGAATATAGTTCAATGACCATAGATAAAATTTATTCCTAATCCTAAATCATATATTTACTAATTGAAATTTATATTAAATTAAATAATGCATAGTGTTTGAACCAATAAGCACAAGCATCATGCATATGCTGCATAGTGAAAAGAGCATCAAGATCAGGTGGTTGGAAATAGCCGTTCTTCAGTGGCTTCCTCTTTGCTTCGCCTTAAAATTTCTTCCTCGGCAGCGTGGACATTGAAACGCCTATGGAAGCGGATGCTTTGCTGTTGTATAACCTTTTTCTGTAAAATCGAATTTCTTCATTTCTAAAAAAGCAAGAATTTCAAGATTCAAGAATAGCTAAAATCTGGAGACTTGCAACGATGTATATAAAAATAAAAAAGAGTTGAATTTTGTTGAAATTTTTGAAAATTTGAAAAATTGGTGGGAGAGGAAAAAAAATAAGGACATGTTTGTGGGATCGTGAGTTGCTATTGAAATGTAAGACCGGTGAATTTTATACATACAGTGGGGACGCATGACAGATAAGTAGAGTCGTTTAGGTCGACGTGACGGATAATGAGTGGGTTAGTTAATCTACGTGTGGTACAGGTGGCCTACTACGAGCCACGTTTATTTGATTATAGGTAGGGGTGTAAATGATACATTAGTACTCATAAGTTATTCGGATTCGATTCAAAAAAAACTCGAATTCGGTTCGATTATTATCGAGTTGAACTCGAGCTCGAGTAGCTCGACTGCTCGATCGAGCTGAATTTGAGTAGTCTTATATCCGATTCGAGTAACTCGCGAACCCAATCGAGCTTTTATATTTAAATATATTTTTATTATTTTAATTAATAAAATATTTCAAATTCGAGCATAAATAATCGAACTCTTGTCAAGTATAGAAATCGAGCTTATTTTTACATATTAATCGAGTTTAATCGAGTGAGCTCGAGTAGCTCGAATTCGATCATGAATCGAGTTCGAAGTTGAAAAATAAAACTCGATCGAGTTCGAGCCGAGTATCGAGTCCCGAATTATGAGTCAAGCTCCACCTTCTCGAGCTTCTCACTGTATCAGTTCGACTTAACTCTACACCCCTAGTTGTGGGGATTTTTCAAATACGGCAGCACCCAACTTGGGTCGGCGTTTACGCGGGAAAATTGTTTGCTTGATTTTTTTTAACTAGAAAGGAACCTACGTAGTGTCACAGGTAAACTGTGAAAATTCATATAATCATTTTTTGTTTTATATAAAAATTATCTATCATAATTCATATTAATATAAAAATATATAATATATTTTTTTATTTATATAAAACTCATATATTTTTATTAAAATTTTAATTTGTATTATTTGTATTTTTTTTATTATTTTTATATCATATCATCTTATAATGTTTTGAACTATTTATTTAATTACGGATAAAAAATTTTTATTTTACCATATTTTTTATCAAATTTTTTGCAAAATTGATCAAATTAAAAAATCAAAAGGAAATTAAAAAAATTAAACGGAGATAAAACATATATATGTTAATTGGCTACCTTTTCTAATAAAATTAATCTAAAAACTACTAAAAACAAAGAAACGTAAAAAATGAAAAAGTTGAAAAGAAACTAAAAAAGAGAAAATAAAAGGTGCTACATTGGTATCGAGTATTGAATTTAAAATAAAAAAATTAAATTATAGTAAAAAGAATTACATTATTAATATAATATATATGTATAAAACTAAATAAATAATAAAATAATATTTTATATACACCTTGAATTAAGTTGAAACGAAGTATTATAAATATGTTTCTAATTTGATCTTATTTGAAAAAAAAAAACTCAACCCATCTAATTAAATTTTGACTTTTAAAAATCACTCATTTATTTAAGATGAATCCCATGAGATACAAAATATTTTGACATCTTGTTAGTTAACATCTCTTGTTGCAGAATTTATTTATAAAAAAAATAAAAAAGATAAAAAAAGTTCAAATTTGCTACAATCCTAGATATATCGTAGTTTTTTTTTTTTTTACAAAATTAATTTTATTAAAAAGAGAAAAAATGGAAAAGAAAAAAAATTAAAAAAGTGAAAGTAAAAAAATTAAAAAAGGAGAAAAAACTCATCAGAGTATTACATAGATATCCCAACTGAATAAGATTTATCAAATGCAAATTGTTTTGCCATTACTATGAACTAGCTCATTTGTTGCAAAATTTATCAAATAAAAATTTTGAAAAGAAAAAAAAAAAAAAAGAAGCAAATTAGAGTGTCACATAGGCATCTATATTGTTTTTTTTTTTTCTCAAAACTTATGCAAACAAATGATTAAAAAAAATACAAAAAGTTAAAATAAAAAGAGAAAAAAGGAAAAAAAAAAAAAAAAGATGACATCTTGAGATTTCTAATGAGTGTCAAACAAAAATTAAAAATGAATAAAATTTATATCATAGATGAATGGATTAATGGATTATATTTTAATTATGCATAAATGTATTTTTTTATTAAATTAAAATATTAAACAATAACTTAATTAATATAATACGTATATATAAATATAAATTAAATAAATAATTTAAAATATACTTTAACATATATAATGAATGTAAGATAGAATACTATAAATCTAATTTTGATTCAATATTAATTTTTCATGAAATAAACTCAATTTGATTCCAAATAAAAAAACACACTTATCATATATGAATGAATCAAAACTTATAGGATATGGATTATTTTATTATTCATATCCCTATTAAAATTTTTTAAAATAATAATTTATCAATTGTTTTTATTGTTAATTGAATGATTAAAAAATAAAAAAAAAACGTAAAAACAAAAAAAAAAACGAAATAGGGTGACATTGTACACATAAATTGATTTTTTAAAAAAAATTATCTAATTAAAAAAGATTAAAAAATTAAGGAAGAAAAATTTTTAAAAAGATAAAAAAGCAAAAAAAAAAAAAAAAGAAAAAAAGCAAGTTGAGTTGCCATGCCACATTAGCCATTATGAGTTTTCTTTACAAAATTTGTACTATAAACTTCATTTTTTATTTTAATTTACTTTTTTTCTTTTTTCTATTTAATATCTCTTTTACTTTATATTATGATTTTTTTCGTAGAGCTATTTTAATATTATCAATTAAAAACATCTTTTTTATTAAAACAAATTTAAAAAAGGCTTGTAAAAATTGTCAAATCTTAAATGCCACATTTACACCTCCATTAACTTTTTTTTTTTACAAAATTATTTAATTAAAACAAATATAAAAGGATATTTTAATTATTAATATAAAATTGCCCCTACACATAACAAAAAATATAGTTATAAATATAAAAAATGTTTATTAGATATAAAAAAAGGAAGAGAAAAACTTAAGAAAATGAAAAAAAAATGATGAAAAGCAAAAAAAGTTGTGTTGTCACATAACATAAGTAATAATTATTTTATTTTTTAAAACTTTATATCATGAATTAAAAAAAAAGTAAGGACAAAAAAATAAAATTAAGATGTAAAATTGATACTTTTGTTAATATCGTATTTCTAAAAAATTTCTCTAGTAACAAAGCAAAAGTAACTTAAAAATATATTTTTTTAATAATAATATAAAATGGATCCAATATTTTTGAAAATTTAAAAATATTTATTAAATAAAAAAGGAAAAAATTGTAAACGAGAAAAATTAAAAAGCAAAAGCAACAAAAATAATTAAATTACTTGACAAATGAGATATCTTTGATATCTAGTGAGTTAGCAAAAAATGAAATTTGAAAACTTTATTAAATATATAAAAAAATAAAACAATAAAAAAAGAGAGAGTTTAAAATTAAAAAATTAGAACATGACAAACCATTAACATCACGTGGGTTTAAAAAATATGTAAAAAAGAGTAATTAAGTTTTTTTTTTTTAAGATAACAAAGAGAAAAATTAGCATCAAATAGGTTCAAACAAAAAATTAAAAAATATAAATCAAACATTTAAAAAATAAATAAGAAACAAATGCGCCACCGAAAAAAATTAGCAAAAGAAATCTAAAAGAATAATAGAATAGTGAATCTATCAAACCATAGTTGCTTTCATTGAAATAAAAAAATAAAATACATAAAAAAAAAAAAACTTAACAGAAAAACACAAAAAAGACCCTACAAAAAATTGTGGATCCCATTTTAATTTTTAAAAAACTAAATATGAAACAAAAAGAAAAAATATAAAAAATATATTAAAATTATAAAAACCAAATGGTAGGCCTTGCGAAATAGTGAGCCCTATTGAAAAATACATTAAAAATAAAAAGAAAATTTTCAAAGACAGACTCTTATAAAAAGTCCAACCAAAAAAAAAGTGGGACCCACATTAAAAGTATTTAATAATTAAATTTAAAATTTTAAAATATAAAAATTAAAAAGCTTTTATAATTAAAAATTAAAAAAAAAAGAATGGGCTCGTAAGAAAAAGCTATGGGCCCCATCGATTTATAAAAAGCTTTTATAATAAAAATTTTAAAAAATTTTAAAAATTTGGAAAAAGCAAAAAAATCGACACCTATATTTCAGAAACTGTAGCATTTATATATAAGATTGGGTATACAATCAGGATTTAAGTCGGTGGCCATAAATTGGTGGATTTGAAATGGGCTTTGGAATAAAGAGACCGCAAAGTAGAAAGAAGGGAGTGGGCCTCAATTTGTTGAATCTTGGGTCTAGCATCTGCTTTGACCCAGATAGGCCTCTGGCCACTCGGGCTTCACCATTACTTGGGTCTAACTGTCTAGAACACCAAGATACAGTTCAGCCCATATGAGGATTAGGAAAAATCACTTTAAAAAAAGAAGAAAAAAAATTTAATAAAAAATTACTTCGAATTCCCAATTAACGAGGCTAATAATTCATTTTTCAAGAACATGATAATGTAAAGTGAAAGTAATCATTTTATAAAAATTCTTCCTTTTGAAGAAATCAGAAGTGAGTTTTGAAGGTTAAAAAAAATGTGATACCAATTGAAAATCGGCCAAATAGCATATCAATCATTTCTAGCCAACCATTTAAATTCTAACCATTGAATGTGTTCATAATGATCATAACTCAAGCCAACATTTGCAGCTCTTTGTTAGAACCATATGAATTTGAGCCAACATTTCCAGTCCCCTAACAGTTAAAAGGGACTCTATCCCCCCTGTGCACCCAAAACAATAAGGGAGTCCCTCTTTTGTCTTGAGCTAACATGGGTTTGTTGGTTGCTTGCACTGTCACCTTCCGGGGATTGATTCTACATGGTTCGACACGACGGAAATAACTCAAACTGCTCCATTTTCTCCACGTGAACTTTGACCACGATTGAGGCCTTCAAGACTACTCATTCCTATCACACGTGTCGCTAAATCATTAGCCAAATGGTTCCATATCATAAAGGGTTGACTTTTGAGAAAACGCCCACATAGATTTGGTCTCTTACAAAGTTACAAGACAGCCTGCGCCCAACTTTGGCTGCCTGCTAACCGAAGCACACCACCCCTTTGCTGCAGCAGGCAGCAACAAAGGAAGCTGCTAAACCTGAGCCCACTTTGACAGTCAAAACCAATCTATCTTCACGTTCCAAAGGGTCACCTTTTGTTTTCTAGGATTCACAAAGTCAAAGCCGAATACCTACAAAACGTCCCTCACTCTGGAGCAATTGCTCGGAAATCGTCTCGTATTGAAGATACATGTATATTATTACCCTTTGTTGGTTCTATTTCAGTTTTTCATATGGAAAATGGAACACTTGAGATATTGCCCCTTATTACAAGGATTACATTTTGATTGTCTGCATCTACTAAATGAAAATCAGAGATCTGCCGATTGTATTATTGGTCTAGGTTTTTAGCATGTTGGATGATCAATTCTATTGATGGTTTTGGTATAGTTTTTAAGTTTGTTTTGAAGGTCTTAAATCCAATGTTTAGCCCCTTTCTCGTTGCACTAGAAAAGAACAAGCAAATCATGTGGAGATCAAATCAATCATAATGATTTATTATTGAGTCAACTAATATATGGTACTCATAGGCTTCATTGATATATGGAAGGGACATGAACTTTTGCTTAGTTAATTGTAAGGGTATATATTGCTGGGTTTAAAGCAATAAACACAACAACGCAGAAGTGATATATTATAATAAACTCATAACAATAGATAACAATTAACAATCCAAAATGTAGGAAAAATAGAATACATCAAGATTTATATGAAAAATCTTCAAGTGTAGAGGGAAAAAATCACGGACAACTGAAAAAATCTTCACTATTAACTAATAGACATACAAAATTCTCTTTTAGCTAAAATTAGAACTATTCAACAACTAAAGAGACAATTGGAGAAATTTCACTAAATAGGTGACTCAAAAAATATACTCTAGATTTGTTCCTAGAAAGTTTCAAACCCAATCTTCATAATTCAGAATGTAAAATCTTGAGTTATAAATCTGCAGATAAAATTTCAACTCGATCGGACCTAGAATTAATTTTCATTTAACCAACTCTTCTTTCTTTCTTTTCTCTTTATCTTTTTCGATTTTTCTTTTTCTTTTTTTGGCGCCACACACTTCACGCCAAAACTACCCCTTTTTTTTTATTATTAAGTAAGGCTTTGTTTCATGGCTAAAACAAAAGGCTTTGAGCCTTTAATCGGTCAACTAATTACATGAGACTGGACCCCACAATTTCTGACATATATTTATACATTCTTGAGTGGTTGACTTAAGTAGGTCAAGCTTTTGCTAGCTTTGGTCCACCTTAGAAGCCTTTATCCCATCAAAACAACAAAATTTGCACTTAGGCTTTGGTTGGTAAAATGAAAAGCAAAATAAAAAGGTAAAAAAATAAAAAAATGGAAAGATGGAAATATATATATATATATTAATTATTGTGTTTGTTTGGAAAGATAAAAAAAGTTAAAAGAAAATGTAACTTTCTTTTTATCTATTACGTAGTAAAGTTGAAAAATGAAAGGAAATGACGTATAAATTACATGATTTTATCGTTATAATTTTTTGTAAATTAAAATGAAAAAGAAAATTTTAAATATGGATAATTTTTTAAATATGTAATATATGCTCGCACCTCTTCCATTTCTCTTCTTTTTTTTTTTTCAATTTGGAGTAATTTATTTTTATTAATGATTGTGAAAAATGATAATCATTTCTATTTTCTTTCCTTTCAATTTTCTTTCTTACCAAACACACATAAAATCCATTTTCCTTTCACTTTTTCATCTTTTCCTTTCTATCTTTCTATTTTTCAACTGTGCCAAGCATATCCTTAATAATAAACATAAAGAATTTGGCAAGTTTAAAGTCAATCAACTCAAAATATTGACAGGTCCATCAATGGCAGCTAAGCATGAAAAATGATTGAATATGCCCATCTTGTAATTACTTCCTTTACATGCTAATGAGTGATTCGAAACTAAATTTATATAACTAATAGTGAAAAGCAAATTTAACCAAAATGGTACCTATCAATTTGGTTAGAATCTTCTTATTCAATTTAAAGTAAAGGCACATCAACAACATTTTGGTTATTATATCGTCAGTGTTCTCACATGATTTTAAGAAAAACAATCATGGGTCCAGCCACCTATGCCAGATGTATAAAAAAGAAAATCAAACTAAGCATTCAACATTCTCTCTATTCTATGTTTCCTTTGTTTATTCTCTCATTACCTTCTCTTCTTCTTCACTTCTTCTCCTTTCCTCGTACACCTGACTTGAGCATTGAAGTGCATCTTAAAATATAACCTATTAGGGGTAGTTTTAGATCTAAACGATAAATTGGTCCTTTCCCTCATTAGAAATTGTTAGTTGACAACCAAGGGCTTTTTTTACTTTTAGGTTAACTTGACATATACAGTACCACATCAACTTGGTCACGTCACCAATTTATCCTATAGATCATTTACTTTCCATTTATAAATAGGGCCATTCAAGTATTATTTATCAAGATCCTGATTTTTTTTTACTTTTTTTACTTTTTACTATTTTTTTAACTTTCTGTAGTTGACATCTAACTTAAGCATCAGAGTGCAAATGTAAGAAATGCTTGTTGTCTTTGCTTTTAACCACTATCTTTCTCTCTTATGATTTTAGGGTTTCATCCCTCAACTTAGAGCTTGGCACCAATATTTGGGACACCAAGTACGGGATATACATTCTCTAACCAAGCTAAATAATATGTCACCCAGAAAGAGAGTTCCTAAATAAAGAGAGCCAGCTATCCCAGCTGTCTCAACCTATAGATCGACCTGTATCTCTAATAGGCCCAATAATGAAACAATTTCTAGCCTTAAGTAAACAGATACAAACCATCAAATAAATATTTCAAACCATAACCCTACCATAACCCTTCAAAGTACTTCACCTAGTCACCCTAAAAGATAACCAACAGAAAGACAACTGATCTATGAAGACATTAAGGCTTTCTTAGCCTCTTCGAGCCTACAACATTGGCTAACCTCTAGCACTCACACCTCTATACTGACCTTCACCTAAAAAATAAAACAATCCATTCTTGAACCCTAACAGAACAAAGATTTTGAAACTTAGATACAGGTTACGAAAAAAAAGTTGAAAGGGAAAATTGTGGCTTTCGGTGATGAACTGAAATTCTTGAAGACCTTACCTTTTATCGAGAAGATTGACAAGAACATGCCCTCAAAGAGATTCAAGATGCTAACATTGAAAACTTATGATGGTACAATTGATCATTTTGATCATTTAAAACTTTATAGAACTAACATGATGACATAAAAAGTAGATAAGACTTTTATGTGTAAAGTACTGGCAGCCACGCTCAAAGAGACAGCTCGATCTTGATATTGTAGTTTGACACTAAAGTCCATTACTACTTTCACAGAGCTTAGCCACTCTTTTCTGTTTCGATTTATAAGCAACAGAAGAATTAAGAAAACTATTCTAAGCCTGATCTTTATCCATCAAAATAAAAAATGAGTCTTTAAAAGATTATGTTACACATTTTAACGTAGAAGCTCTACAAGTGAAAGATCTAGAGCAAACAGTTACAATGACCGTCATCACTAGTGGATTTAATGACAGAGAGTATTGCTTGAAGTTTACATTCTTCTTTGAATTACCAAAAAATTAGCGACATGCTACTTGTCACAAAAAAATATATCAATGTTGAAGCTATAATAAAAAATTGAAGTAAAAAAGGCTCATTCCCTTTCTTCGGTTGAAAGAAAAAAATACGATCTTCTCTAAAAAAAAGAGACAACATGATATCCTAGGGTTAAAAACCCGAGCAGACAATGAAATTACATAAAACTATATACCTTTAAAGAGAAGATTTTAATACAAATAAAAAAGGACCTTAAGCTCAGATGACCAAAGCCACTGAGATAGAACACTTGACGAGACCCTAAAAGAATATGTGTATTTCACAAAGACTTCAGCCACAACACTAAAGATTGTGTTAACCTAAAAAATAAGATAGAAAGTTTGATTAGAAAAAGTTAGTTAGGTAGATTTGTAGACCAGCCAAGATAGGATAAGATAGACTAGACTCCATAAGAGAGAATCTAAGAGAAGAACTGAAGAAGAATCAGGGGGAAAACCAAAGGGAAATTAAGGTAGCAAAAAATAAAGGAATGAAAATGAGTAAAAAGGTTTAGCTATAAATAATTGACCCATTGCATGCATTATTAATGTGAAAATTGGCAAAAGTTCCATCTCAGCTAAAAGAAAGTTTTATAATAGGATGATTATGGCCATTGGATCCTTGGTTAAGAAAGAAAAAACTAGAAAGATGAACCGATCTCCTTCAACTTAGAAGATTTGAAAGAGATTTAGTTCCTTTACGATGATACGATAGTGGTCACTATTGTAGTGTACAACTAAGTGGTGAGAAAAATTCTGTTTGATAGTGAAGGTTTGACCAATATACTATACTATGCCACCATATTAAGAATGGATATAAAGAAAGAAATGTTAAAGCCATTCACTGTCACTTTGATCGATTTTAAGAATGAATAAGTGCCAATAAAGAAACTATTAGGCTGTCGATCATATTGGACACCGAGTCAGGGAGCATCACCTTAGTTATTGAATTTATGATGATAGATATACCCTTAGCTTTTAATATGATACGAAGCCAACCTAACTATTTAGTTATGTGGCTAATTGGCTCAGCTCTTCATCTAAAGATCAAGTTTTTGATGCCTAATGAGATTAGAGAGGTTAGAGGAGATCAATCTATGACACGATAATGTTATGTGACGATGATGAAGAGTAAGAATGGAAAGCAAGTTGATAGCTTGACCCAAATCGAAGAACCAGAGAAAGCAAATATAATCGAGGTAAAAATCAAGGAAGTGAAAGAAGCAAAGTAGGATAACTTTAGTAAAGAGCAACATAAAATAAGAAAAAGAAGAGAAATATGCTCTTAAGCTATTTTGAGCTCTTAAACTCCATAGTTATATATACTATAGAGTTTTGTAATTTTGAGCAAACCTATAAAAATCGAGCTTCTAAGTTAGCATATACACATACATGACAAATAAAATCGAGCTTTCATGCTGACAAACATGCATACTTGTGAAACAAGACTGAGCTCTTAAGTAAATTAAAAAAAATTAAAATGAAAATTTATATTTTGTTCGAGTTTTATTTTTCTGCTAAATTATTTCACTAATAATCAACTAATTGTTACGTCGAGATTTATCTTTCTTTCAAGAAATAATCTCAACCTAATTGACCAAAAAACCTCATTGATCAAAGATAAAGAATTGATGACAACTAACCTAGATCGGTAGAAGACCTTGTCTTTATACCATTTTGGGAAGATAATTCTAAAAGAAATATACAAATTAGGGTAAAACTTTACCATAAAAAACAATTAATTTAACTATTAAGAAACTACGCTTACCTTTTGCATGGACTCTATTCGATATGTTAGGTATAGAGTATAAGGTGATGGTCCATCAACTACACACTGATCTTAATAAGAAACTAGGTCAACAAAAAAAAAAAACCTTTACTCAAAGAGATAGAAGGCAATCGAAAAAGAGATTAGAAAATTATTAAAAGTAAGCTTCATTAGGGAGGCATATTATCCTGATTGGATTACCTACTTCAATAGAGCCTATCCAAAAGACAACTTCCATTTTTTTCAATATAGATCAGCTAATTGATGACAACACCGAACATGACTTGCTCAATTTTATGGACGCTTACTCAAATTATGATCAAATAAAAATGTTCAAAGAAAATGAGGAAAAAATAACTTTATAATAGAAAAATATATGTATTATTACAATGTCATGCCTTTTGGCTTAAATAATGCAAGAGTAACCTACTAAAGGTTGGTTAATAAGATCTTCAAAGACTAGATTGACAAAAATATGAAAGTATACATGGCTGACATGATAGTGAAAAGTAAGAGCTTAGCTGAATACTTGAAAGATCTAAAAGAGACCTTCAATATCTTGAAAAAAATACAATATAAGACTAATTCGAATAAATGTACCTTTGGCATCACGTTAGAAAAGTTTCTTGATTACATGATCAACAAGAAAAGGGATAAAGGCAAACCCTAAAAAAATTGAAGCTATTTTAGATATAAAAGCACCAGCTTCAGTTAAAGAGGTGTAAAGGCTAACAGGAAGAATCGTTACTTTGAGCAGATTTATGTCTAGATTGGTAGTATAATGCCTATCATTCTTTAAAATCTTCAAGAATATCTCAGACTTTAGATGGATGCCATAGTGTCAAAAAGCTTTTAGGAGCTTAAACAATTTCTTTCCTCCCTACCTATTTTATCAAAGCTGAAACTCGATGAAATGCTTTACCTATACCTCATTAAACCAATTAGACCATTAGCTCGAATCTAGTTATAAAAGGAAAAAAAAAACAAAGATTGGTGTATTTTATAAATAAAGTATTGATAGGATCTGAAATAAACTATGCCAAAATAAAAAAAATTAGCCTATACAATTGTCATATAAATCAAAAAACTCAGGTCATATTTTTAAACACATACAATTAAAGTCTTGACTAACCAACCACTTAGGCAAATTTTGTAAAAACTAGAAAGATGGACTAATTAAGTGGACGATTGAATTCAATAAATATGACATGTACATACTTCTTAGATCGATCCTAAAATCATAAATGTTAGTAGATTTTGTCACCAAATGCACCTCGACCCAAACTAATGAATGACCCAAAGAGGTTGATGAAATCAAATATGAAAAAATGTAAAAACTTTTTATTGACAAGTCAACTACTAACGAAAAAAGTGGAGCTAACCTAATTCTGACTATTTTAGAAAACCTATAGTTTTAATATGTCCTAAAGTTCAGATTCAAAACTTTGAATAATAAGGTCGAATATGAGGCCCTAATAGTAAGCCTGAAATTGGTGACTGAGCTGAATGTGAAAATACTTTTGTATATAGTAACTCATAATTAGTGGTGCCAAGTAAACGAAGAGTTCAAAGCTAGAGAAAAAGGAATAAAGAAGCACATAAAAAAAATGCTAACTCACTTGATTGCATTCTTCAAGGTGGAGGTAAAAAAATATCGAGGTTAAAAAATATACTGATTGACTCATTATCTAAACTAGCTTCAGAGATGATAAAACTCAGCTTAGGTTTTGGTGGAAGAGCTAGTAGAGAAAAACATGAAAGAAAAATTGGTTGGCCAAATTAAAGAGAAACAATCATGCATGACTATAATCAAAGCATACCTAACAATGGAAGAACTATCCAATGACAAAGTCTGAGCTAAAACTCTAATAAGAAAAGCTTTTTGGTACACCATGATCAATGAGAAATTGTATAAGAGATATTTTAGTTTACCTTGCTTGAGATATGTAGATGAGGAAGAGGTAAACTATGAACTAAGGGAAAGACATGAAGAAATATATGAAAATCACCTTGAACCTTGATCACTTACTTATAAGATACTAAGATAGGGCTACTACTGGCTAACTATAAAAAAATGTATGATCGACTTGGTGAAAAAGTGTGATAAATGCTAGAGATTTGCACATATACAACACATCTCATCCACTAAACTAGTCATAATCATCAGCCTTTAGTTTTTCATGTAGTGAATAATGGATGTTCTCAGCCCATTCACCCCGAACAAAAGGCAGAGAGGGTTTGTTATAATAACAGTTGATTAGTTTATAAAATGGCTTGAAGTTGAGACCCTAACCACCACTACAAAAGCTCAGGTTAAAAAATTTGTCTGAAAGAACATAGTATGCTAATTTGGTTTACCTCGATCCATAATAACAGATAATGAGAAATAATTTGACAACCCAAAGTTCAAGGAATGGTGTGCCAATCCTTACATTGATCTATGGTTTACCTTAATTGCCCACATTCAATGTAATGGGTAGGCTAAGGCCACTAAAAAAACTATATTAGAAGCTTTCAAGAAGAGGCCAGATGAAGCCAAAGGAAAATAGGCCAATGAGCTATCCAATGTATTATAGGTTTTCAAAATTACCACCAAAGTCTCTATATGAGAGATGCCATTTCATCTTGCATTTGGGCTAGATGCTATAGTGCTTGTAGAGATTGGCTTTTCGAACTTATGGGTTGAGTTTGGATTTGAAAAAAGAACCAGAGAGGCTCTTAGGGCTAATTTGGATTTGATTGAAAAATAAAGAGATATAGCTCTAACTAAAATAGTAGCATATCAACAAAAAGTAGCTAACTTTTAAATAAGAGGGTCTAACGTAAAATTATAAGAAAGGCAACCTGGTACTCAAAAAGGTAGAAACCTCAAGAATCGATGACTGAGGTAAAAAATTGGCCTCGAACTAAGAGAGTTACTACATTGTTAAAAAGGTCATCAAAAACACGACCTACAAATTGTAGGACATGAATAACAATCCTATTATGAAGAGATGAAATGCATACAATCTTAAAATTTATTACCAGTAAAAGATGTAAAATTAATATTACAACTGTAATTTTAAAGGATACTTATTGAATAAAAGTTTCAACTATTAACTATATTTAGTATATTATGAAAGTACGGAGTTTGGAGAATATGCCACAACCAAAGGCCAAGCTAATGAGCTATCTAAATTGAATCTTAAAGAATACATTCTTACACCGAACTGATACCTAAAAAATTAAATTTATTTTATTAAATTAGATTCTTAAGTTAATTTAATTTAGCCAAAAGCTAATTTGTTAAATTTAGTTAGCTGATCTCATTATTTTTATCTTTGTTGAGATTTAAATAATTACTTTGATCATATCTTTAAAGTAAAGTATAAGGTAAAAAAAGTAAAGACAGAGTTAAACTTCAAGCAAAAAATGCTTGTATTTATGAAAACATTGTAGTTGAATGATTACAAAAAACCAATTGACAAAAATTTTGTTGAGTGACTCTTTACATGGTATGATATGATAGAAGTTAGTAGAGTGATTTGATCAAAGGTCCCTAAAAGAAATCCAACCTCTCACTTGAACAAAAAATTAATAAAAATATATAAAAGCAAAAAACTCTTCATTTTTTTTTCTCAGCAGTAGCAACCTTTCCTCTTTACTATTCAGCCACAGGCCCAAGAGCAGCATTGAGACCGACGTCCAATATGGCATCTTGATCCTCATCATCGCCACCCTATTCATCATCTTTATCACTTGGCCTTGGTGGTGATCTAGACCTAATGTTGTTCATGTCTATGTTAGAGACATCAATATCAGGATTGAGGAACTTCACCTCATTCAGTACCAAATCAACTACCTCGAAGACATTCTTTATGGCAAAATTAGTCTATATGTTGTAATAAGTCTTAAAGTCTTTCACCGCTTACTCATTGACCTCTTCCTTGGCCTTCTTCTCAGCTTTGAGCTCCAACCTTTACCTTACAATCTAAGCTTGGGCCCATTGAGCTTCTGCTTAGATTGCTATTGAAAATACTCAGCTTAGGCCTTTTGAACTTATGCCTTTTTCCAACTAAGCAATAAAATTGTTGCATTTCTTTTTAAGCTTAGACTTTTGAGAGCTTAGTAATGGTATAATTACTATTGTAGAGGTCTTGAGCATACCTCTTTAGGTCTTGCTCAGTTTTGTGATAGTAAACTAGAGCTTTGTATGTGCTGAGCAAAACTTGATTGGTTGACTGAGAAAGATAGGCCATGAAATTTTTAGACATTACAAAAAAGAAAAACTAAGTTCAGACTTAGGTAAATAATGAAATGCATAAGGCAAAAATTAAGCTAAAAGACATACTTTTTTTGGGGATTTCAACCTTCATGAATTTTTTTACCATCTTATAGTCTTCAAAGGGGTTCTCGTTAGAGTCATACTCTAAGCTAACAGAGAAACGCTCTGAGGTGGGTAGAATGGATTGAAGTGTAGATTTTATCGTGGAAGAGAAAGCTTCGATCTTTCATTTTTAAAAAGGAAAGGCTTCTTGACCTATTGTTACCTTACTTCTATTTGCCTTTCACAATAGCAAAAGCCTAAGCTAAAAAGCTCAATGGTTAAAGAACATAAAGATTTATTTTTTTAGTGCCCTTTTAAAGGAGCACTAAGCTGAGTTGGTTACTTTTTACCCTTTTTTGGCCTCAACACTTGTGCGAATCAAGTAAAATCAATCTTTTTTTAAGGCTTATCCACAAAAAGAGCTAAATGTAAGAAAAAATTTACAAAAATAATTACTTTGTGAGGTTACCTAAAACTTACCCCAATACTTGGTCCCCTTGACTACAGCAGAGAAAGTCAGCTTATAAGCGTCAATTACCAATTTTCCCTTACGAATGAACTCCAAAATCTTATCCCAAACATTCAGGTCGATTATTGTCAAAGTAACAAGATCATTTTTAAAAAACATCAAGCT
Source organism: Durio zibethinus (assembly GCF_047325235.1). Classification (NCBI taxonomy): domain Eukaryota; kingdom Viridiplantae; phylum Streptophyta; class Magnoliopsida; order Malvales; family Malvaceae; genus Durio; species Durio zibethinus. The sequence goes on along the minus strand of NC_143162.1, from coordinate 7,103,087 downwards.
CATTTATTATCTTTCACACCCTGGGCTTCCCTTGATCATCTGTCTTTTTGATGTAGAGAAAGAGTAATTTTTAGCTTTTTATTAAACTAGGACAATCTAAAAAGATGTTCTTAACTAGCTAAGCTATAACGTAAAGCTAGCTCTTATATGGAAGTGCTTCTTAACTATAAAGAATTCCCTAAATAAAAGGATAGTTGGAAGGATATCTAAGTTTATACAATGAATAAAGAAAGCTATTATATATTCAAAAAAAATTTAGATAGTCAAATTGTAGGAATTAAAAAATTCAGCAAAAAAAAAAATGTAAAGGAAACCTTAAACTAGCCATTACGGAGTCTTAATACACCTAGATCTGGTGATCTTGTAAGAGAAACGTGACTTGACACTCAGTGGTCGGTGCCAATATATTGTATCCTTTCTTTGGAAAGTTGAAGTTAATCCTCAAAGATTATGTATAATGAACAGAGCATATGTTAAGACAGTTCTCGGGATTGACCTTACTTTACAAGCTCTTTATAACGTCCTTAGTGATTGAACCTAAACTACAATAAGTGTAAAAAGAAATCTGGGCTAAGTTTTCTAAATATAATAAGACATCTTCCTCTCTTTTATCTCATTTCTTAGCTTGGTTGAACCTCTTTTTTCACTCGTCGTTGTAATCCTTCTTGTCCTTAAAATCTTTATTTTTAGAATATTCAAAATCTAGAGGAGCAGGATTTCTCATCCAATTATTAACAAAAACCACTACAATTTTGAAGAAAGAAGAAAAACAAGGAAAATCCACAAGCAAAGAGGAAGGATTAGGGATAAAATTCAAAATTAATTTAAAATGTTGGTAGGAAGAGGTAGAAAGAACATAAAATGGCTTAGAAAGAGAAAGAATAACAAAAGAGAAAGAAAGAAGGTCAGCCAAAGAGCGAAATTGATCTTAAACATAAAAGCTAGAAGGTTTTCAAGTTCAAAATCAATTACAGTCACAAACTCATCTATCCCATCATAGACTCACTTTCCCTTAATATGAGCACTCTTTTTAACTCTTTTCTGATCTTTTTTCGTCATTGTGTTCTACCAAAAAGTAAATTTAGAGTAATCTCTTCTTGCAATAAAAAAAAGATTAAATCATCTGCTGCCCAACTTGAAAGTTGACCTCTTATTAGTTCCATCCTATAACTCTCAGCACCATTATCCCCAGAATTAGAAGAAGACATGATAAAAGATAAAGAAAAAAATATACTAAAAAAAAAAGATCGATTGAAAGAAGCTAAAAAATTTTAGGTCGATTAAATCAAGCCAGTTTAAGAGCAAAAAAGTTACAAAGTAAAAAATGAAGGCCTTAAAGGGCCATTTGTATAACCAACACAAAGATCAAATGAATGCTTTAAATCATGCCACATGTCTCAGATCTAACTGAAGATGACCGCTCATATTCTTGGCCAAACTTATATGGCCTTCCAAATTAAATGTCTCTTATTAAAAACCATGAGTTTAATGAAAGATTTAGTTCAACAACCAATATGAGCAACCTTTTCACACTTAAACCCAAAATCGAGTTGCCTATGTTTTATAGTGAAAATCCTAAAGGGTGGATAAGGAAATGCAAGAAATACTTTTTTATATTTGCCATAGTTGATCACCTAAAGTTAGAAGTAGCAACTATGTATTTGTCTAGTAAGGTAAAAAATTGGTTTGATGGATATTTGATGCAAAAACCAAGAGTGACCTAGCTAGAATTTACTCATGATTTGTGTTTAAAGTTTTGTGATAAAAAAACTATTCTGATGTTTTAAAAGAATTCAATAAACTCTTACAAAAATTCATTGTATAAGACAATCAAGAGAAATTTAAAAAACTCAAGTTGTTTATGTTACAAAATAATCTTTATTTAGATAAAGCTTATTTTATTGCCAGCTTTGTAAGTAAATTAAAAGATGATAATAAACCTAGAATGAAAGCTTGTAACCTTCTAACTCCTTGTTTAGATTAAGCTTATTTTATTTTTAGCTTTGTGAGTGGATTAAAAGATGATATTAGACCTAGAATGAAAGCTTGTGACCCTCTAACTTTGGTTGCAATATTAAGACAAGCTAAGCTTTATAAGCTATCTTTAGAAATTTAGCACAAAAAGATAAAACCACATATCAAGACAACCCAATTTCCAAACACCAACTACCATTCCAAAAATATCTAGTCCTTAAAACACCACATAAAAAAACTAGTCAACTATCGTACCTTATAACCACATACCATTTGCCATTGAACAAAAAAGAATTCAAAATGTTTGCTTTAGATATGTTGAGTGATACATGTTTGTAAAAATAAATAGATGGATTCAATTAAAGTATGTGAGACTCTGGATGAAAAACATGAAGGGGTAGATGATGCACATGAAGGTGGCATGATATAACAAAAAAAAAAGAACCTAATAGAGATAAGTTGAAAATTTCTATAAATGCTCTAACTGATAACGCTGGAAACAACACTTTCTAGGATTCAAGGAAATATTAAAGGCAAGCCTCTGAATATAAAGATTGATAATGGAAGCATACAATTTTGTGGTTCCCAAATGGGCTAAAGATGAAGTTGAATTGCTATAAACTTATTCTTTGGCTATTACCATAGCTAATAGGAAAAAATTATACAATTTTGCTAAGTGCCAACAATTAAAGTGGTTGATGCTTGGCCAACAATTCACCTATGACCTTAGAGCTCTTCTTATATGTGGGAGTGATATGGTACTTAGAGTAAAGTGAATAAAAAATTTAGCCCCAAGGGTTTTTATTTTAATGAGATGTCTATCACCTTTCAGAAGGAATTTAATAAGATGTTTGTCACATTTCAAAAGGAAAGCCAACAAGTAACACTAAAGAAAGGCCATAATAACACCAGGCTTAAGCTTATCTTTAAGCACAGATTGCAAAAACTAGTTGGTAAAGACAATGCCATATAGGGAGAGTTGTACATGTTTAGTGTGGATTATGAACAAGCGTCCATTATTTCAATATTGGAACCATTTCTTACTATTTATAGTGACATGTTGATTAGCCAACAAGATTATCACTTGTACCCTTAAACCATAACCATACTAGCACCCTTAAACCTAACTCTTAGTCGATTAACCTGAGACCACATAGGTTCTCTCATTACTAAAAAAATGAAGTTGAGAAGCAAATTAAGGAGATGTTATCTTTTTCTGCAATTCAAATCAGTAAAAGCCCTTTTACTTCACCATGCCTTTTAGTTTAGAAAAATGATAAAATTTAAAGATTGTGTGTAGACTAAAGGTAACTAAATGGCATAATAATTAAAACAAGTTTTAAATTCCCATAATTAAAGACCTTTTGGATGAGTTTAATGGATCTCATTATTTCTTCAAGATTGATTTAAGATCAGGCTAATGAAAAATCAAAGTGAGGGAACAAGACATTCCAAATACAACCTTTAAAACTTATCATAGTCAATATGAGTTTAAGGTAACACTTTTTGGACTTACAAATGCACATACCATTTTTCATTCCCTAAATAATGAGATTTTTGCCTCATATCTAAAGAAATTTATAATGGTTTTTTTATAATATTTTTATATATAGTCCAACTTGCAATAGCATGTAGATCATTTTACATGTAATCCTTAAAATCTTAAAAATGAATCAACTATATGTTAAAAAGAGCAAATGCTTTTTTGACAAAGCAAGTTGAATATTTAGGACATATTATCTCTACCAATAAGATAGCCATGGACCTTTATAAAGTGGAAACTAAGTAAATGTGGCAATAACCAAAGAATTTTAAGTTTTAGAGAAGATTTTTAAGTTTTATAAGATATTATAAGAAATTCATAAAAGGGTATGGAATCATCAACAAACGTTAGACTAACATGTTGAAGATGAACAACTTTTAATGGAGTTCATAAGCAACATGAATTTATTTGCAACGTAAGGAAACTATGTGTTATACTCTAGTCTTTACCTTACTAGATTTCAATAAGCCATTTTGTTTAGAAACTAATGCATGTAACATAAAAATTAAGGCCATTCTCTCTCTAAAAAGAAGACCCATTGCTTATCTAAGCAAATGATTGGGTCCAAAACATGTAAACCTATTTATATATGAGAAAGAATACTTAGCCATTCTTATAACAATGGCTAAAATGAGGCATTATCTTGAAAGAGGACCCTTTGTTATCAAAACGAACCACAAAGCATTGAAGAACTTGTTAAAGCAAAAGTTGACCACTACTATTTAGAAGAAAAGACTCACTAAGTTGCTAAAGTTAGTTTACACTATCTAATACAGAAATGGAAGGATGAACAAAATAGTTTATGTATTCTTAAGACAACATGAAGGAGAGGCCTAATTATATAACTTACACTTCTACTATTATCATACCTGGATGGGTGCAAAATATTAAAGACAACTATCTAGGAGATAAAGTGATGCAAAAGCATATTAAGGCATTGATTGTTCAACCAATTGCCAATTTTTTTTACTCTTTTAACAATAAGGTGCTAAGGTTCAAAGGCAAGGTGTATGTGGGAGCTTATGGCCAATTAAAAGATAAGATTATACAAACATTACATGATTCACCCTAAAGGGCACTCTGGTATCCAAGCTACTTACTATTAAGTTAAGTTGCATTTTTTCTAGCTACTTATAAAGAAACAGGTTCAAGACTATGTCCAACAATGTGATATTTGCTATAGAAATAAAGATGAACTTGTAGCACATCTTAAGTTATTGCAACCTCTTCCTATACCTATTCAAACTTTATAAGTAATTACAATGGATTTTGTACAAGGATTGCTAGTATCTTAGAAATTCAATTACATATTGGTTATTGTTGATAAATTTACCAAATATGCTAATTTTTTACCATTATCTCACCCTTACGCAATTTTTGAGGTAGCCAGACTTTTACTAAATCAAGTTCACAAACTATATGGAACTCCTCAAACAATTATTTTAGAGAAAGATAAAACATTTACTACTTTATTTTGGTAAGAGTTAATAAAGCTGCTAGGGATAAGTATTCATCTTAGTACAATATACCACTAAAAAATAGATGGCTAAATTAAAAAGGTTAACTAGTGTCTTAAATAGTATTTACGGTGCGTGTGTTTTTTGAAACCTAAAAGTTGGGCTCAGTGGGTATCACTAGCTAAGTGGTGGTATAATACCAACCACCATACCACCATTAAAATGTTTTCATTTTAGGCACTTTATGGTTATAAACCCCTTGGTATAGTTTGGAATGCTAGTGTTTAGGCCAGGGTATTAACAGTTGATGAAGTATTAAAAGAAAGGGAACACTTGAGCAAGTTACTAGTTGGTTAATTGAAAAAGGCTCAGCACAGAATAAAGTACTATACAAATAAAAAGAAAAGTGAAAAAAAGTTACAAATTGGCGATGAGGTGCATCTAAGGATCCAACCCTACAAACAAACATCATTGACTCTTAAAAGAATTTAAAGCAGTCTTTGAGGAATTTTAATCCTTATCATATTATAATTAAGGTTGGTTCCATTGCTTACAGACTCCAATTACCTCTTATTTCAAAAATCTATCTTGTATTTCATATGAGTTTATTGAAAAAAAAATATGAGTTAAGGTGGTACTAAGCATTGAACCACCATAAGTTAATAAAAAAGGTCAACCACTTGTATACCTTACTGTTGTCTTGGTTAAGCAGATGATAAAGTGCAATAACCAAGCAATAACTCAGCTATTAGTTGTATGATTGGATTTAAAACCAAAAAATTCTACCTAAGAAGACTATACAATACTTAAGTCATAATTTCATCATTTAATCCTTGGGGATAAGGATCTACTAAAGAAGAAGAAATTGTGATGAAATTGGTAAGTGATGATGAAAAGAGCTTGGATAATGAGACAATGAAAAAGAGCAATGGTATAGGGAAGATGAAAGCTGAGTTGGAGAAATAAGGGATTCAAGTGAAAAAGAACATGTAGAGCAAAAAATGATGTCAACAGCTGATGTAGAAGATGATATAGACGATACAAGTGTGAAAGTGACTTAATGGTTTATAGTTGATTTGGCAGCTCATCATTTGTTTATTTCCATTAGATCACGTGTCAAAGCTGTCATGCAATTTAATAGTGGCTGTCAGCTCATTGTTAGCATCAATATAGGCATTTTATCAAAATTTGATAGGCAATTATGCGAGTATTGTAGCTATGTGCTAAGCTATATAGTTGATACATGTAATAGATTCCCATTTTCTATGAAAAAAAACGTTACATTTTCCTTTATTCTCGATCTTTTCTCTCAATTCTCTACTCTCTTCCTTTTTTCTATTATATTTCTCCTTTCAGTCACACTTAGGCTATAACAACATCACCCGAAAAATGTTATATGACTATTGGCAAGTCTTTGACTTCGATTTGCCAATATCATCAGTTTTCTTTAGGACCTATGCTTAATTAACTTCGCATTTAAAGCCTATGTCCTAGTTTTTTTTATCATTACTATCCCCCATAAATCATGAATTGAAGTACTCAACTTCTGTGAAAATAATTTTTCTTTGTATTTGCATGAAACAAGAGCTATGACAAGTGCACAAACCTAAGATGTAGTGCAAAGAAATAATTAGAAAGGTGCAGAAATGACCTTGATACACTCATCATCACTTATAAAAGGCTTCACCTACATTTTGCCTACCCACTTAATAACCACCTTTTTCAAGATGATTCATCACCAACCAAGACACTTAAAAAAGCCATTTTAGAAGCTAAATCACAAGGTTTTGGAGTTTCATCACAAACAATAGAAGCCCAAGAAACCAAAGCAAATTATATCAAATATGAGCCACTGCCAAGCTCATATGAGGTCTACCCTCTAAAAATAGTTTTGGAAGGTTTTAAACAACAATGATTGCTTGAAGATGCAATACCTTGGATGAAAATGAACCCATCACAAAACAAGATTTCCTCCGATACGTCATCTTGTTCATCTTCACAATCACGTTTTCTTCTTGTTTCACCTTCTTCTCTTTCTTGTCTTCTAGTTACAATTAATGTTTTAATATAAGCATAAACTCTAGCATTAGGTAAATATTGTTCTTAGTGGGTTGAAACCCAATTAATTAAACTATAGTAAGCCTCCTTAAATTTTTTAATTAATGTACTTTTATGATGTCAAAATAACTTTCTTATAATCTAATTGATAATTTTTTTCTCAATCTCGTGCTCATAAATTCCTAATTAAGATCCTTTGTATAGCAAAATCATTTTTAAGCTAATATTTGATGAAATTACATGAATTATTAAAAATTATAATCATAATCAAATACTGATAATCAGACGAAACCCATATATCGTGAGATTAAATTTGAGGTTTAAAAGTTTCGGAACTTCTTTCTCATCGTCAAGATAAGTCTTCGTCGACTTTTTTCAGTCTAATGTAAGTAAAATCGCGATCCAACAGGCCTCGACAGCCTAATAACAACCCAATAAATGGGATCGGATCGTCACATGAAAATGGCCCCAAAAAATGGTTTTACAAAGGAAAATGGGAAAAAGTGTTTAGAAAACCCAAAAATTTGACCAAAAAACCGAATTGATGGCCCATTTGGTTTGTATAGAATTTTTGTGGATCCCACGAAGGAGTTGTGGATTGGACTCTTACCACAAGCAAAAGCCGAAACTACACTTAAAATGACAAAAACAACCTTGACAAATATCGCAGTAACCCTTCACTCAGTAAGGCCAAAATGGTGAATTTAGTCACCAAAGTAGGCAGTCCCCGACTCCGCTTTACATATACGACCTTTGCTTGACGTGCTTCGGTATCGTTATCACCATCTTGGAGCTACAACAACCTCTACGAAAATCAAATCAAATTAGGAAAAATTCATCTTTTTTCAAATTTTTTCTCATCAACCAAACAGAACCCAGAAAGGCAAAATCTCATCCTTTTAGAGTTAACTAACTATTCTGAATCGATTCATGTTATCATCGTTCATACTATCAGAATGATTTTCTCCAGAATTGGTCGCTCTCTCTCCCGCTCTTCTCGCTTCACTTTCCAAACGGTAATAGTATTTATTTCCTTCTCTCTATCTCTCTCTTTTTAATTTTAATGCTCTCCATTTTTTTATAATGATTTTAGTGTTCGTTTTTGTAGAATGTAATATCGAGGAATCAGTTATCGAATGAATCGCATGTCCCAGGGCCTGTAACAAATGCGTTGATTTCTCGTGTCAATCATGGGTTAGGGCTTCTAAGGGGTTTTTTAGCACCAGCTGGAACTGGGAAGCAGCTCGTTTCCAATACACGATTGTCGAATTTGAAGTCGATTCTCGCAAACCCTAGAATTAATCGGTTTTTCTCCAGTGAAGGAACTAAGAAAAGAAGTGAGTTAAATTAATAATCGTCACTATTCTTATACTTATTATTTAAATTTTACACCTTTTATTGATTTTTTGAATTGAATCATTTTAGATTATGAAAATTACTTTCCAAAGAACAAGAAGGGTATTCCGAAGGCTAATGAACAGAAATCTGGACCCAAAGGTACGTCTTTAATTGGAAATCTTTTAAATTTTGCTTTGGGATAGATAATACTATTTTTCCTGCGATTATTTAGAACTTTGGAAGTAGGGAAACTGCTTTTGTCTGATTTAGTTACAATGCTGAGATTAGTGAAAGTTGACAACAAAAGTTAGTTTTTGTTGAAAATGTATATAAATCAGTATTATTTTTTCATATGTTCATGACCTGTGACATTTAGAAGGTGTTGAACAAATTGAAGGTTTCATGGTGAATGTAGTTAACTAATTTGAGCTCTTGTGATATTTATATTTGTGTGATTATCCAGAGGATTCAAGTGGTGGCGATCCTGGGGATCCCCAGATCATTCAAAAGTTGGTGCAGAGTGTAGTCACCACTTTATTATTGGTTGCGATTTTGAACTCATCGTTATCAGGTCGTCATGATCAGAAGGAGGTTGGCAGCTTTTACCCCTTATTATGGAAACTTGGTTAGACTGGTTCTTAACAATATATTGGTTGTTATGAGACACCATCTTGATGATGACTTTTTTATGGTGTGCTACTGCTAAGACATGAATTATCCTTTTATTGGTCTTGCTGTGAAGTTGCTAAACATGAATTTAGATGACTTAGTATATTTAGAAATCTAGTTTATTGTCTTTCTGCATTTGTCCTTCTCCCTCTAATGAAACTGATAATCTTCATGGTTCTTGTTGCAGTTAGTCTTAGTTCAACTTTTTGGACTTAGTCTGATCACTTTATGAATATCTTTTTCAAGAATGTGATTCTGATACCCATGAGAAAACCAAAGTTCAAGTAAACAAACTGTGGATGAGACCAGAATTAGAAACAGTATGTTGAAGTAAATGCCTATTGTATGTTTCATGGGATTTATTCAGAAAAACATGGAACCACTATTAGGTTAAAAAGAAATTATATATCTTAGGCTAGTTTTTAGTTTATTTCTGACTTTTTTTTCCTTGCAACTGTTTTAATTTACCGTTCCTCTCTCTCTCTTTTCAGTTTTTCCTTCAGATTAGTTTTTTGTTTGTTCTTAGGCTGTTGGTAATTAGTTTGTTCACTATTAGTTTTTTCCTCAGATTAGTTTTCTTCACTATTATACTAAAAAGAAATTATATGTCTTAAGCTGTTTGTTTTGTTGTTCAGATTAGTTTCCAAGAGTTCAAAAACAAACTCCTGGAACCTAGCTTGGTGGAAAAAATTATTGTTTCAAATAAATCAGTTGCAAAAGTGTATGTGAGGAGCTCACCACGCAATGCAAATCAAACCACTGATGATACTGTAGAAACACCAACAACAGGAGCCCTTCCCAAATCAAAGATAAGCCAATATAAGTATTACTTTAACATAGGGAATGTTGAATCTTTTGAGGAGAAGCTAGAGGAAGCCCAAGAAGCATTGGGGATAGATCCTCATAATCATGTTCCTGTAACTTATGTAAGTGAAGTGAACTGGTACCAAGAGTTGATGCGCTTTGGGCCCACAGCCTTGCTCTTAGGGTCCTTATGGTTTATGGGGAGAAAAATGCAAAGTGGATTTGGAGTTGGTGGTCCTGGAGGGCGAGGTGGTCGTGGGATATTCAATATGGGAAAGGCGCAGATTACAAAAATGGATAAAAATGCAAAGGACAAGGTAAGCTATCATTCTAAGTTTTCTTTGAAACCTTATAGTGCTGTTATCTTAAATATATACAAAGTAAGATTTGATGGTCATCATCATGATAATTACTTGCAATGGTTTACTTACTGTCTCAGGTCTTTTTTAAAGATGTTGCTGGTTGTGACGAGGCAAAGCAAGAAATTATGGAGTTTGTGCACTTCTTAAAGAACCCAAAGAAATACGAGGAATTAGGAGCTAAAATTCCCAAAGGTGCACTTCTTGTTGGTCCTCCTGGGACAGGGAAGACACTTCTTGCAAAGGCAACTGCTGGTGAATCTGGTGTGCCTTTCCTCTCTATGTCTGGATCAGATTTTATGGAAATGTTTGTTGGAGTTGGGCCATCAAGAGTGAGAAGCTTATTTCAAGAGGCTAGGCAATGTGCCCCTAGTATTGTATTTATTGATGAGATTGATGCAATTGGTAGAGCAAGGGGCCGTGGAGGCTTTTCTGGTGGCAATGATGAGCGTGAAAGTACTCTAAATCAATTGCTTGTAGAAATGGATGGATTTGGAACAACTTCTGGAGTTGTTGTGCTTGCTGGCACAAATAGGCCTGATATTTTAGACAGAGCCCTGTTGAGACCTGGTCGGTTCGATCGTCAAATTACAATTGACAAACCTGACATTAAGGGTCGTGACCAAATCTTTCAAATATACTTGAAGAAACTAAAACTTGATAATGAGCCATCCTATTACTCTCAGCGACTTGCTGCTCTAACCCCGGGTTTTGCTGGAGCTGACATTGCAAATGTTTGCAATGAAGCAGCATTGATTGCTGCAAGGAATGAAAGTGCAGTGATAACCATGGAACATTTTGAGGCAGCTATAGACAGAGTGATAGGTGGTTTAGAAAAGAAGAACAAGGTTTGTTGCTCCTCATCATTTGTCTCTTTTGTTTACTTATGCACTGCATTATTATATTGAAATCTCTTTTCAATCTATGTGGTTGGTTATGTTTCCGGAGATGTAATTAAGTGTGTAGAAGAATGATTTGAATTTCTAATTGTCAAAATCTGGTTTTCTGTTTTCCACTATAGTGGTATAATGCATTTCAGGATGTAGATGTAAAGTTTGTAAAGAGTATAGAATATCTTTTTATTACTTGTTTTCTGTTTGATCTCCGTTCTTCAGCTTAAGTGGTGTTTCATAGATCTATGATTAAGTTGTTTTTCAGTTCTGACTAGTCCCAACTTCAAGTATGCAATGAAACTTTGTCTTATTTAAATTTTTGTTCTGGTATGCAGGTTATAAGCAAGTTGGAAAGGCGAACTGTTGCATACCATGAATCAGGCCATGCTGTTGCTGGTTGGTTCTTGGAACATGCAGAACCATTGCTTAAAGTAACAATTGTTCCTCGTGGTACTGCAGCACTGGGTTTTGCTCAGTATGTTCCCAATGAAAACCTTCTGATGACCAAAGAGCAGCTGTTTGATGTGACTTGCATGACACTAGGTGGCCGAGCTGCTGAGCAGGTGAAATTTCTGAGTACCTTCTCATACTTTTCTTTGTCTATCTCAATATCTTCCTGAACTAGTAAACAAAGACTTTTTTACAACTTAAAAGTGTGTTTGGTTTGGGGGAATCCACGAATTTTCCCCCAGAATCTTGGTGGTAGGTATTTGTTTCTTACGTTTGGTTCAAGATAATCTGATTATGGAGGAAAATGTCAAATTCCCAACAGTACCTAAAGTCCCGAAATTAGAAACCCACCTCTTCTTGTGGTATTTTAGGATTCCAGAGGGTAAAGTTATCTTATTGCCAATTTTACTTGAATAAAAAATTTGTCACATATTCGTTTCCTTTTTGAAAAGTAAGTTTGGAACTCAGTTTTAGTTTTTTTTTTTTTTTTTTTTAATTTGCCTTATTTCTAATTCAATTTTAATATGTGGCAATTAAAGTGTTTCAATCAATAAGGCGTTTCTTCTTTGAAACGCCTTAATTGCCACATATTAAATAATCAATTAAGGCATTTCCTTTGAAAAAAGTCTCATTTGACGCTTTTTCTAGAATCTTTAAAAAAGCATCAAATAAGGCGTTTCTTTGAATAAACTTCTTGTTTGACCCATTCAAATAAGGCATTTCCTTTTTACAAACGCCTTAGTTGATAGATGATCTTCTAGAATCTTTACAAAAGCAAATAAGGGGTTTCTTTGATCAAACGCCTTATCTGACCCATTCAAATAAGGCATTTCCTTTTTACAAACAACTTATTTGATAGATGATCTTCCAGAAATTTTACAAAAGCAAATAAGACGTTTTTTTTAACAAACACCTTGTTTGATGTTTTTTTCAACATATTTACAAAGCCCATTCATATAAGGCGTTTCCTTTTTACAAACACCTTATTTGATAGACAATCTTCCAAAATGTTGACAAATTCAAATTAGGCGTTTCTTTTGAACAAACACCTTATTTGATATTTTTTCTAGCATATTTACAAAAGCAAATAAGATGATCCACTCTTCCAAATGCCACAATTGATTTTTTTTTTATATTTTAATGCAACAATTATAGCTTGATGTCTAATTAAATGCCATAATTGGGTATATTTAATTAAAAAAATTAAAATCTTTCTTTTCTTTTGTTGCTAAAGGTATCATTTGTCGTTTGGGTATTCTTTATTAAAACAAAATAAAAGGTTGCCTACAAGTTGTCAAGGAGATTATGGTAATTATACATGAATTAATAAACCAACATTCGTCCAACCAAACAAGTGAATCTAATTATGAGATGCCTTAAAAATCAAACAAAACCCAAATATCAAACTTTCCTTGTATCACACTTTTCCCTTGAATCTAAGATTTTGCAATGCCCCCTTAGAAGTCTAAATTTAGCAATAACATATGCTTGTTGTCTCTAACTTGAATCATATATGCTGTGTGCTCAAACATTTAGTTCCAAGGTTGAAAGTGAAGCCTTTAGTATTAGGTCTTCAGGTGTTCATCTAGAAAGGGACTTGGTAGTTGTAGCTTTACATTTTCTTCCATATGCATGTGTTTTATCACATTGATGCCAAGTTTATGGATCAACTATTTTATGCATGTGTCTGATATGCCTGTATCTCTAGTTGAAATGAATCCTAGATGGTAATCCTTGACAATTGCTCTTGTTTAGGTGAGGAAGCGAACATGTTTTGCCCGTAACATTTTGAACATTTCAGTGCCATTTGATATTTTATGTATAAAAATTTTGCTTGTGCATAAAATTTTATATTTCTATTTTGCTTGATAGATTTCTAACCATGTCATGCGGCTTTTGTGGGGACTAGGTTTTGTTGGGGAAGATATCAACTGGAGCTCAGAATGACTTGGAGAAAGTAACCAAGATGACCTATGCCCAGGTGGCAGTGTATGGTTTCAGTGACAAGGTTGGTCTTCTTTCTTTCCCTCAAAGGGACGATGCATTTGAGATGACCAAGCCTTATAGCAGCAAGACTGGTGCAATTATTGACAGTGAAGTGAGAGAGTGGGTGGGTAAGGCATATGAACGAACGGTGCACCTGATAGAGGAGCACAAGGAGCATGTGGCTCAGATTGCAGAATTGCTTCTAGAGAAGGAGGTCCTTCACCAAGAGGACTTGGTTCGGATACTGGGGGAACGCCCATTTAAGTCAAGTGAGCCCACTAATTATGATAGGTTTATGCAAGGGTTCCAAGAAGAAGACAAGGAATCCAAGGACACAAAAGAGCGCAAAACTGACACAAAAGAGGGCAAAACTGTAGAGCATGATGGTTCAACACCCATGGAACCTGAGGTTGTACCTGCGTAGTTCTTGAACATATTTATGGTTGTCTAAAATGGAATTTTATTGAGGTTAATTTGTTCATTTTCCCTCCCCTTATCCAAATCGAACTCGAAGCTAAGCTGTAAAAAGGCAAAAAAAATGTCTAATCTGAAAATTAGATATTCTTTTCAAAAATAGTGATGATTTTCTCTCGATTTAACTTTTATTTCCCCTCTCGTCCTACGAAATATGCCTGGTCGTACCTGATTCAATCAGGGAAAGAAAATGATCGAAAAACTCCGAATAAGCAACTGATGGAAATTGATGATTGCACGGTCGTAAATAAACTTCCAAATGCAGAAAAGGAATAGCTTTCCATTTTCCAAGCATCTTCCCTTTAAACATTAACGAAAGAAGTATATCGAAGATTCCGAGTTTTGCATGCCCACATTCTCATTCCCATATTAGCTGCCTTCAGGGACTTTTTTGCAATTAGCTGGATTCACTTTTAGAAGCCTTTGGGCTTTGATATTTAATTTATCTAAAAAAAAAAACTAAGAACTCGTGGCCATTGCAGCAAATAAAAGACATATTGGGCCTTTGAAGTGAGAGTTGGAATGTAATTTGTGGTGGACGTTGACACATGGACATGTTTAGATACAGAGTTTTGTATGATAAGGAAAGCCTTAATTGCTGTTAGTATTTGCGTTTCAAAAAAAAAAAATACAAACTGCAAAGAACTCTAAACCTCAAATGTCATTTCATGGTGTTGAGTGCTCTAAAATGTCAACAGTGTTTTGTCCCAATCCTAGTTCTGGTCCCAAAAATTGCTGTTGCCAGCTGAAAGCGAATTACTTCCTGGTTGGAAAAGAAGGTGACGAGTTAAAATGAGTGACAGAATCATTTTAGCTATATTATTTGATTTGAAAACCAAGTTGCACGTTGGATCATTTTCATCTCAGTTTTAGATAGGGAGGCGGTTTGAGTGTGGTTATATTATTGCCAAGGGGCGCCAGGGCCCAGGGCCAGGGTGGTTGCCGAGACTTTTGCTTTAAAGCTGTGCCGCGTGAGCTGAATCAGTTTATAACCAATGGCATGGAAAGCGTTGTAGGCTCATTGATGCTTTTGATGGAACTCCACAAAAGATGGGATACATACATTTCATTAGGGTATAATAATGGGAGGGTCGTGGCCTAGTGGCTACCTGGCATTTCGGAAGTGGACAATATTTTAATGTTGCTTTAGACCATAAAAGACTGCTATTAAAAGCTCACCCACAAATCCAAAAGGCCAATTAATGACCTCCTTATTGGAAAGCAAAACTCAGATAGCCATGCTCTCCAGCAGGACTAATAATTCATCACCAATCATTTGTGGGGTGGCTTCTTAGCTAGAAATTTCAAAATATCTTTCAGGTTTTAGCTTCCAATAATGTAGATGCCAGAGGGATTTCGGAGTAAGGAGATACAATAGAAATTCTATAATACTGTTTTCAGGCAGTACAAAGTCTTGTTGCCAATACCCCAAACTATGCAATTTGTAAGTTTGTTGATTTGTTTAATTGCTTCAGAAACCTAACCTTTAAAATAAAGTACTCTTAATTACTACTGGTGGATCAAAATTTTTGAGGTTGTCTGTTTTGGAACTATGTTACGTTTTAATAGTTTTGTTTAATCAAGCAGTAACATTTATTTTATAAACAAGACAGAGTTGAATACTAAAAAACAAAATTCCCCCCAGAGCCAAATATGCTCACAGATTTGTGCAATGTATGTGCATAAGCGGATGACAGTACAACATAATACAATTTGTTTTACAGCTCATATCAACCCAAAAGGGGTGAGAAAGATTCGTTTTCTTTCTCTTTCTTTTTCTTTTTCCTGGATTTGGGGTGAGGAAACCTTCGAAATCATGGTAGGTGAAAGAGTTCACGTGTCAACACTGCCCACAATTTAGATTTTTTTTTTTTTTTTGCTTTCTCTCATGAAAATAGCAATCACACAGATAATACATCAAAGTTTGTTGCTAGCATTTTTGCAAGATATTTTGTCTTAAAGATTCTCTGGCATCGTAAAGACAGAAAGTCAGAAGTCAGAAGTCAGAAGCAGCCAAATCATGCACGACTCACTCATTTGCTGTCCTGCAAAAATTGCTAGTAATTATATACCCCAAAGAGCATATTGACATCAAACACCCCATGGGAACTAGTATCCTAGAATTGGCATCTTGTTGCTTAAATGGTTTTTGATTCGAATTTAGCTGATAGCTCTTCGTTTACGCTAATTTCAAATGCATTATTTTGATTTTATTGATAAAAAAAAATTAATGTCTTGAGTATCAAAATCAGCTTCATTTACTAAATAAATAAGCGTATATATACTGTATATATATATATATATATATATAGGAATGATGTTGAAAAAATTTGAAATCCTTACAAAAAAAAATTTGGGGTCTAAAATGCCACCTTTCCCAAGTATAAACTTTCTAATGAAAATGCTTGAGAATTTGGTGTTAAAGAAATGCTTGTCTTGTCATGTCATGTCAAGAAATTCTTGTCATGTCATGTCAAGAAATTCATGATTGGTTCTCCAGCGAAACAAGGATGAAAAATCTGAATATTAAATCATATCATTCTCACCAATACCTGATTTGTTGTCAACATATATCCAACACTTTGAATAATTCTGAAATTATTTTTTTATCCATCGGAATTTTGTCATCGTTTATTTTTTAATTATCATCATAGAATCTATTATCATTGTAACATAATTAATTAATTATAATTTAAAATTATGTAAAATTTATCAAAATTTTGTATAAAATTCTTTTATGGTTTTTTTAGATTTAAAGAACAAAATAAACTTTTTCTCTTTTAGTATAAGTTAACTTACAATCAATAATACGTACGATGGTTATTTTGGTCGAATTGACATATCAAATCGATTTGAATTTACAAACTAATATAAGTTCAACTACCTGCATAATCTACATACTAGATCATTCAAGATGCTAACTTATCACACCTTAAGTGAATAGTTAACTATCAGTTCAACTCAAACCTACAAGTCAGCTTTAATCTTTTAAGGCTAACCTAGGCTACCCAAGACCACCCATTTCACAAGTATAAATAGCACCATCCGAACACATTTCATTGATCTTGTTTTGATACATTTTCATACTATCTTTTTTTTTTTCTCTTTTAAAGTTGATTTCTAATTTGAGTGTTGGAACACAAACACTAGGACTACTCCTAGCTTTTGTTGTTAATCGCTCTCTTTTTTTTTCCTATGTTTTTAGAGTTTTACCTTCCAAGACAACTCAACACAAACATTTGGCATGCCAGATAAGGGCATGTTATATAACCGAGCTAACAATGCCACATAAAAATGGAGTCATCGAAAAAAGAGAAACAAATGCCATTAGAACAGACATCCAACTCAGCCAACCCATTCCAAACCAACCTGCCACAATAGGTCCCACCATGGAGCAATGCCAAGCACTCACCTAACAACTTCAATCCCTAAAAAAAAATGATCCAAAACTTTACCCCACCTCAAACCTTAAAAGTATCTGACTTGACCACTAAAAAAAAACCCTATGTCCAAAAACTACCAAGCTATGATAACCCCATAGCCTCGATGGCATCAGATGATGAGGAAGAAGCAACATTCATAACCTACTACCCCACACACATAGCAATACAAACTACCACCCAAAAATCAAACAAGCCATTTCAGAACCCCAACTAAAAAAAGATCTGAAAACTTGAATGGAGGCAATGGAAAATGAGTTGAAGAATGAAGCCTTCACTTTTGATGATGACCTAAAGTTATTAGAAACCTTTCTCTTTACCTAGGAGATTGATCGAATAGTACCACCAAAAGGGTTTAAGATGCTGACCTTTGAGACTTAAAATGATACATCTAACCTTTTTTATCATTTGGAGTTTTTTTAAACTAATATAATGATAAATGAAGTTGATGATGCAGGAAGCCGATCATGCTTTAATGTGTAAAGAACTACCCACTACACTAAAAAAAGTAACTCAATTATGGTATAGTAGCTTGAAACTAAGATCAATCACAACCTTCAAACAATTTAACCATTATTTCTTATCCAGGTTCGTCAACAATCGATAAACAAAGAAAACTACACTAAGCTTTGTTGATCTACCAAGGCTTAAATTAATTCCTAAAAAAAGTATGTCATGCATTTTAACACTGAGGCTTTTCAAGTTAAAAACTTATAGTAGGCTGTTGTAGTCACCGTTTTAACAAGTGAATTAAGATATAATAAAAAGCAGCCAAGGTGACAAAGACTCATTCGCCTTTTCAGCTTTTGAAAAAGAAAGAAAATTTATAATTTTCTGAAAGGGAAATGAATAAAGGGGTACTCTAAGGATAGAAGCTTGAGCCAATGATATAGTAACTACACTACAATGAATACCTCTCAAAAGAAGATTCTGATGCATACTGAAAGGGACACCGAGCTTAAATGGCCAAAGTCACTAAAGTAAAACACTAAAATAGATCCGAACAAAAGATGTGTTTTTCACAAAAATTACAATCACAATATTGAAAACTGCATCAACTTAAAGAATGAGATTGAGAATATGATTAGAAGAGATCAGTTAGGTAGGTTTATGGATCAAAGAAGATAGAGATAAGGAAGAAAAGATTTTAAGAGAAAAAACTAAAAAGAAAAGATAAAAATGAATCAAGAAAAGAAAAGAAGAAAAGAAAATTGAATTAGTGGTAATCAGAGGATCAAGCAGGAAGAAAACGACAGGAACAATATGAATAACAGACTAATTTAGACATAATAAATGTGACCATTGCATGGACTACACAGTTGTTCAAAAAAATTTTTGATTAAAGGAAAATAATGGCCATTAAATCCTCAACAAAAAAAAATAGAAAAGCTATAAAAATGAGCCAATCTCTTTCACAATGAAAGATGTAGAAAGAATACAGTTCCCATATGATGATGCCATTGTCATTCAGGCCATGTACTATAGCCATATGGTAAAGAGGATCCTGTTTGATGATTGTAGTTCGACCAACATCATGTACTAATCCATAATGTTGACAATGGGCATAACTGAGGAGATATTAAAGTCATTTACCACCATTTTGATCGACTTTAAAAATGAATAGGTGTTAGTTAAAAAAACTATCAGATTGCCAATCTCATTAGGCATTGAGCTAAGAAATGTTTTTCTCGATCATTAAATTATGGTGGTAAATGTCTTTTCCAATTATAATGTGATATTAAGCTGACTTAGCTAGTCTGTTATAAGAATCATCAGCTTCACTCCTCATTTAAAGATCAAGTTTTTGACACTTAACGAGGTTTAAGAAATTAGAGAAGACTAGTTTACAGTGTGATAGTGTTATGTTACAACTATGAAAGATAGGACAGAAAAATAGATTAATAGTTCAACCAAGGTAAATAAGTCTTAGAACAGTGAAAAGGTCAAGATCAATGTCAAGAAAATAAAAGAAACAAAGAAAAAAGCTAGGGTAAGAAACACAAAAAAATAAAAGAAATAAAAGAAACACATTCTTAAGGGCCATCCCAATCTTTTAGGATCGATACTTGTATATGCTCTAAAAAAATTTTTTAAAGATTTTTTAAGTCACGTTCTAGCCGGCATACACATACATGTTGATTGAACTAAGCTCCAAAGCCAGTCATAAAAATACAAAAATTATATTTTGATAGCTTATTTTTTTACAATACATTATTTTCTAATAAGTCAACTAACATTCACATCAAGATTCATCCTTCTTACAAGAAATAGTCTTGACCAATCCAAATAAAAAAATTCATCGATCAAAAGCCTAAGATCAATTTAAGCTAACCAGAACCAATAAAAAACCTCATTCTTGTGTCATTTTATGAAAGCACTACTAATAAATATATGTAAATTGGGGCTAAGCTCAACTATAAAGAATAAAAAAATCTAACTCTTAAGAAATAGTGTTGACCTAATTGCATGGGTGTCATCTAAAATGCCTGGGATAGATCTTATGATAATAATCCATAGATTACACACTGATCTAAACATGAAACTAGTTTGACAAAAAAAGAGAATGTTTACCCTAAAAAGATCAAAAGTACTAAAAGAAAATGTTGGCAAATTGCTAAAAACTAGTTTCATCAGGGAAGTATACTACCTTGAATGGATTACCAATGTTGTCATGGTGAAAAAGTATAATGAAAAATGAAGAATGTGTATTGATTTCTTTTATCTCAATAAAACTTGCCCAAAAGACAACTTTTCTCTACCTAGTATAAATCGACTAGTAGATGATAATGCCTAGCACGACCTATTCAGTTTTATGAATGTATATTCAGGCTATAATCAAATTAAAATATTGAAAGAGGATAAGGAGAAAACAACATTTGTATTCGAAAAATGTGTATTATTACAAGGTGATAATGCCCTTTTACCTAAAAAACATAAAGGTAACCTATTAAAGGCTAATCAATAAAGTCTTTAAGGATCAGATCGACTACAATGTCGAAGTATATGTTGACGACATAATTGTTAAGAATAAAAGCTCAACTAAGCACCTAAAAAACTTGGAGAAAACTTTCAACACACTCAAAAAGTATAACATGAGGCTCAATTTCAAAAAACTTGGAGCAAATGTGTCTTTGACATCACATCGAGTAAGTTAATCGGTTACATGATTAACCAAATGGGGATAGAGGCAAACTCTAAAAAAGTTCAAGCTATCTTAGACATGAATGCACCAATTTCAATAAAAAAAATGTAAAGGTCGACTAAAAAAGTTACTACCTAAGCAAATTCATGTCCAGGTCGATAGATCAATACCTGCCATTCTTTAAAATTTTTAAAATCATCTCAAATTTTAGACAAACACCTTAGTGTCAAAAAACCTTAAAGAACTTAAGTAGTACTCTTTTTTTCTCTAATATTATCAAAGTAAGGCTTGATGAAGTATTATACCTCTATATTGCAACTATAAACTAGGCTATCAACTAGGTCCTGATCTGAGAAAAAAAAAGAAAAAAAGGTCAATGAATTTTGTGAGCAAAAAATTAATAGGGTTTTAAGTGAACTACTCCAAAATAAAAAAGTTGGCCTACATTGTTGTCACATCAATCAGAAAACTCAGGTCATACTTCTGATCTCACATGGTAAACATTTTGATTGACCAACCACTCAGATAAATTTTACAAAAACTTGAGCTATTAGAAAGACTGATCAAATGGGCCGTCAAATTTAGTGAATACTACTTGCACTTTTTACCTAGATCAATACTAAAATCATAGGTTTTAGTTAATTTTATCACTAAATGCACCTCGATTGAAACCAATAAATAGCCTAATATGGTCGATGAGCAAAAAAAGAATAGATTTGGAAGCTTTTTACTAATGGGTCAACTACAACCTAAAGAAATAGGGCCAGTTTAATCCTAATCAGCTCAAAAAACATACAATTCTTGTATGCTCTGAAGTTTAGATTTAAAGCCTCAAATAATTAATTCAAATATAAAGCATTAATCGTAGGCTTAAGGCTAGCTACCTACCTAAATGTAAAAATCTTCTTGTTTACAATAAGTCACAACTAGTCATCGATTAAGTAAATGAAGAATTTAGGGTAAAAAAATAATAAAAAAAAAACCTAAACAAGGTACTAGCATATCTAGCTATGTTCCTAAAGGTTGAAGTGAGAAAGATACAAAGGTTAAAAAATACTCTCGTTGTCTTGTTATCTAAACTAGCATCTAGAATCAGAATAGACAACTTAGCCTATGCCTTAGTAGGAAAGCTGATAGATAAGAGCATTAATAAGAGACAGATCGATCAGATCGAGGAAAAAGAGTCATGAATAACCCAATTAGAATTTATCTGACAACTAATGAACTACCCAAAGATAAAATTTAAGCTAAAGCTCTGAGAAAAAAGACTTATCGGTACATTTCATCAATAAAAAATTGTATAAGAGATTATTCAGCTTACCTTACTTGAGATGTATAGACAAAAAAGAGGTAAAATATGTGCTCAAGAAAATCCATAAAGAGATATGTGAAAATTATCTCAAACCTCAACCATTGACCTATAAGATGCTCAGACAAAGATACTATTAACCAACCATCCTAAAAGATACAACCAAATTATTGAAAAGATGTGACAAATGTTAAAGGTTTGCTTATATACAGAATCTTCCATCAACCAAGTTTACTAACATAATAATTTTTAGCCATTCATGAATGGAGAATAGATGTCCTCGATCTTTTTACCCTAATTATAGAATAAAGGAAGTTTAAGTTAATAGCTATTGACTACTTTATTAGATGGCTTAAAGCCAAGGCACTAGCTACCATGACTAAGTTTCTAGTCGAGAAGTTTATCTGAAAGAACATCATTTGCTAGTTTGGCTTACTTCAGGCTATAATAAGAGACAATGGGAGATAATTTTAGAACCCAAAGTTTAAAGACTAGTGTTCCAACCTTAGTATTGATTTAAAGTTCACCTCGATGGCACACCCTCAATCCAACTGAGATAGTAAATAAAACTATACTTGAGGCCCTCAAGAAAAGGTTAAATGAAGCTAAAAGTAAATGGGCCAATAAGCTTCTTAGAATATTTGGGCCTTTAGAACGACCACAAAAGTTTTCAATGAATAAACTTTCTTCAACCTAGCTTTTAAAACAAAAGTCTTAGCACTTGTGGAGATCAACTTCCCAAGTCTTTAAGTTGAGCTCGAATCTGAAAAAAGGAATAAGAAAGCCCTTAGGGCCAATTTGTTTTAACTGAGGAATAAAAGGACATTCTTTAACAAAGATAATAGCTTATCAATAAAAGGTTTTCATCTTCTATAATAGAAAGGTTTGACAAAAAATAACAAAAAGGGTGACCTGATGCTTAAAACGATAGAAGCCTTTGGAGTTAATGACTGAGGTGAAAAGTTAACCCTAAACTACGAGGGCCTTTATATAGTTAAAGAGGTTGTCCAAGATGGGACCTATAGGCTGTAAGATCTTAATGGAAATCCCATTCTGAGGACATGAAATATGGATAATCTAAAAATTTATTACCATTAAAGCTTTAAAGTGAAGCTCATACATTCTAAATTAAAAGTTTATTTGTACCATAAAAGTATCGAGCTGAATAAAAGCTTAAAATTTAAACATGTTGCATATTTACTATGTATACTAAACCTGAAGTGACAGTCATTTAGATATTATATAGACGTTTAAAATGACTAATCTCAAAGCATCTGAGCTACCACATAATGTCTTAGTTTATGCTTTACAAAATTTTTGAAAGTTAAAGATCGAAGTCCTTTCATTAAAATCAGGTAAATTATTTGAAAGTTGATCAATATTCAAAAATTAAAAATTTAAGTCAAGATTTGCTACCAAGCTAGTATTTTAATAAATCTACCAGTTTGAAGTCTAAAGGCATTCCAATCCTTTATTTGTTTATTTATTCTTTTTCATTTATGAGTATCAAGCTAAGACTTTGGAAAATTACCATGACATATATGTCGATAAGAGGAGCTATGAAATAAAGAGAAAAAAAATTGAACTAAGAAAATGTGCAAAAAAAAATTTTTCATTAAAAATTGTATTATATACAAGGTCTAAACAAAAAATTTACAAAAAATAATAAATTAACAAAAAAAAGAAAAAACTACTTTAAGCTCCCTCATCGGGCTGCTAGTCAAGCGCTAGCGTTTATGGCTCACCATCTTAAGTTTTCACCTCAGGCTTTCTCCTTATGAGTCCTCAACTTCTACCTCCAAAATAGCATTTACAGCGATTTCAATTTTTAAGTCCTTTTCATCTTAAACTTTTTCAGTTGGTGCCATGACTTGCTAGGACTTCAGATTATTAATATTGATCGAATATAAGTCAAGATTAGCATGAAAGAACTTATCTTCCTTCAAAGCCAACTCGAAAGAGCCAAATACATAATTTCAAAAAAAGTTGATTTGCATGTTGTAGAACTTATTAGACTTAAGAAAGTTCTCCATAACCCGTTACTCGACCTACTACAAACCTACAAGCTTACTCTTCAACCTCTTCACGTCAGCCAACATCTTGCTCAACTTAAGGTTGAATTGTTGCTGTAAGGACTTAGTCATGGCTTTTTGAACTAACATGTCATTTACCTTTTAGCTTAAGTCTTCAACCTTGCCAAGCTCATTGTTGGTCTTTTGAACTGGGTGTTAGTGACCTTGAGCTTTTTTACTATTTTTGGAAGAGCATTGAGATCACGATCATAAACCTTGATGTCCTGCTTGGTCTTGTAATAATTAGCCAAAGCTCAATAGCAATACATCAGGTTCTTCCTTATATTTTTTAAGATGAAAGTAAGGAACCAATTAAAAACTACAAAGATAAAATTTAAGCTAAGTGTCAAACAAAATAATATAAATAACATATTATAAAGTAAATCGGGCTCAAAGATACACAAAACTATTTTAGAAAGAGTGATCCATATGATCTTCCTCACCATCTCAGGGTCTTCAAAGGCATTTTCTGTGGAGTCGAACTCCACATTGATAGCAACCTTCTCTGAGATAGGCTAGAGCTTGACCACAGCCTCTAAAAAAGAGGTTTCAATCCTCAACCTCTTCTAAGGCCTCTAAGCCATACTTTTTTGCTTAAACGTCTAGAACTCAACGAGGCCTGTAACACTAACCTGACCCTAAAAATGTGGTGGATCAATTATTTTTATCCTCTAAAATGGGGCACTAAGCTGAGGAAGGACCTTGCCTTTCACTTTTCTTTTGAAAGGCTGAACAAAACAAGACATGGTAAAAGCCTCACCTCGGCCTGCCATATCTGTAAAATAAAATCAAACTAAAAGTTAGAACAAAATTGACAAAGATAAGCCTAGTATGAAAAATAAACTAACATGTACGCCAGTACTTAATCTCCCTAATGACACTAGGGGGGTTAGCTTATAGGCATCGATTATTAACTTTCCATTTTTAAGGAAGCAATTATTGTATCTGGAACACCTAACTTATCCTTGGTTAAAGGGTTGACCTTGGTTTATTAAAAAATGTCAAGCCCATTTATTAGACTTGGTGATTCGTATATTTGTATCATGTAAAATATTAAAATTCATGTATTCATACCATATTTCATATGAAAAGTACTTGTCACAATTTGTGTTAATACAAAAACATGAAATATATTTTTTTGGTTTTGTTAAGCCCATATATATTTATTACTAAAATTTTGAGCCATTTCACTTTCGTGTTCGTCTTATTTTCATATTGTATTCTTGTCATGTCACTTTTTTGTGTTTTAAATTGCCATTTTTATTATTTATTTTCCAAAGCCCCTTCACCTTTTTCTATACAAAAAAAAAAAAAAACCTTTCAAGTTTTTATTGAGCTTAAGTAGTTGACAAAAATTTTTTTGGAGAGACAAATAATCACATAGAACTTGCTTTTATCATGAGAGTGCTTATTCATCATAAAAAGTTCCCTAAATAAAGGGATAGAAGAAATTAAACCTAACTTTCTACAATGAATAATAAATCCTATTATGTACCAAAAAAATTTGGAGTAAACTAAGTGATAGTTAAATTATAAGACAAAAAATGTTCTATTATAAACAAAATGTAAAGAAAACCTAAGACCGGCCATTATGGACTCCCAATACACCCAAATTTTGTCAAAGTCTAAAGGCGTGGCAATCTAGTCATTGAAGGTCGATATTATTATACTGTACTATTTAAAGAGAAAGTTGAATTTGACTTTCATAGCAAAAACGTGATGGACCAAGTATAAATTAAGATAGTCTTCAAGATTGGCTTTGCTTTTTAAGCTCCTCATCACTTCTTTTGGGGTTACGCCTAAGGAGCAAGGGGTGTAAAAATGGGTGAGATTTTCATCACGATCATTGTTAGTGACCTCTGCCTCCTTTTCACCTTTTTTCTCTTCTTCTGCCTAGTCGAACCCCTTTACGTATTCAAAACTCTAAACCTGCTTGGCATTAAAAGCTTCATTACCTAATTGCTTGGCTTATAAGGAGGGAACAAGCCCTTGAGTTGGGACTTCCACAACATTAAAAGAAAAGGATAATGAATAAGAGCCAAAAGACTCATCAAACTCTAAAGATGAGTTAGAGCTAGACTTTAAGCTCGAATTGTTAGGAAAAAAAAGAAAAGTGAGAAAGATAATAAAGGTAAGGATAGTATAGGAGGGGAACAAAAGAAAAGGAAGAAAGGTCAAATAAAAAAGCAAAACTAACCATGGTTAATGATACTAGAAGGCTATGAAGGTCCAAATCAATTATAGCCTAAAACTCGTCCATCCCATGACAAATATTTTCTCTTTTACTCAAGCATTGTCCTTTATCTATTTTTGGCCTTCAACAAACATTAGATTTAACCAGTAGGTAGCTCAATGGTAGTCCCTTCCTACAATGATAGAGGGGACCTGATTATCTTAACAGAAAGCCTTGTGGCTGAGTTGACCTCCTATTACTTCTACCCTAAAGTTATCAGACATGCTAGAATCAGAAAACATAATGAAAAAAAATATATACCAAAGAGTTTGAAAAGAAAAGGTCAAATGAAATAAGGTTATAAGTTTTAGAGGTCAGTTAAATCCGGTAAACTTGAGAGTTGAAAAACTAGGTAGTAAAGATCTGGGCCCTTAGAAGGCCTTTTATATGGCCAAAGTCCTAAATCAGAGAAACATCCTAGATTGAACCATGTCACCATAACGGTTACTGATAATGACCTTTTGCATTTTTTGCCTTAATTTATTTAATTGCAAAAATTTCTTTCTTTAATAAATATAAATTAAGATGAATTTGCACAAGAGGCATATTAGTCATTTCACTGCAAAACTCACTATGCAAAATCTACTATACTACATTAGCCGTACACTTATAACACATCGAACCTCTCTAACCTACCATAAAGAATAATTTGCGAATGTCATGTCAACCTTTAAGGTCATGAGATAATGAACAATTGCAAATATTACAAGCGTGATGTCAATCATATCAACGCATGTCAACAATATCACTGCAGACCTTAATAGTACTACTACCTTGTGTACATCAGTACTCATCACTCATTAACTCGACAAAACGAGGTCAAGACAATTATCGAATAAAATTTTCAAAACCCATGCTCAATTAAAAGCTCAATCCTTCTAAAGACATATTGACCTATCTCATGGTCATCAGTCTGACACCTCAAACTGCTCAATAGGGGAACAGAATATTATAGGTATTTTTAAGTCCAAAAGGTAAAATAGACTTTTCCCTTCTTATTATAAGTTAGCGACAATCAGAGATACTTTGATCATTTTAACCGAGCTGACGTATCAAATCGATATGAATCCGTGGGTCTATGTAAGCTTAATCACCTCTAGCAATTTTTACACTAGACCCCTAAAATGTTGACTTATCACGCCTTGAGTGAACAATCAAAAGCTAACTCAGCTCAGACCTACTAGGTCAACTCTAGTCTCTTAAGGCTAATGTTAGGCAACGCAAGATTTTTCATTTCACAAGTATAAATAGCGCAATTCAAGTACCTTTTATTGATCTTATTTTCATACACTTTCATACTGTCTCTTTTTTTTTTTCTTTTAAAGTCGATTTTTAATTTGAACATCAAAACATAAATACCGGGATTACTTTAAGCCTTTGTTGTTAATTGCTCACTATCTCACTCTTATATTTTTAGGATTTTACTTTTCCAAAACAACTTGGTATAATAAATTCCCATTTGTAAGTAATAATTTTTACATAATTTATTATTACAATTGAATCGTTATAGTATTATAATAAAAATATTTAAAATAAAATGCTTTCTATTTTATTACGACCATATATATAAATATATATGTGATATAGCAAATCAATCAATCAACAAAATCTTTTCAAACTTTTTGAATGATAACAAAAGGCATGGTGGCCTGAAGATCTAAAGGGCGTTTTGACAGTGAATTGTGAAAGATTTTCATTTTTGTCTTGTCATTTAGGATTCAGTTTTAAAATAATATGATAAAAATTCTTTTTATTATGTCGCTAAAAAAATTTAAATCTTTCAATCTAATAATTAGATTCGAATTTTGTTACCTCAAATATAAAAATAAATAAATAAAAATAAAATTTATAAACTTCTTGACTAATTTAAGCATAGGTGAAAGTAAAATATTGTGCAAAATGGCATCATCTCAGGTTCTTGTGGTTTGGTTGATTAATGATTAAATCAGATTTTATATGATCATCTCTCCTTTGCTGTACCTTTCTCAGTCAACCAAACCTCATCTACTGGAAGCTAAGAAACCTCAATAATGCCCATCATCGATCATCTATTTAATACTAATTCTAAAACTTTCATCAAGTCATAGTCATGGCCACCCCTTAAGTTTAGTTGAAATAATTGAGGAGGAAAGAGTTAGAAATGGTCCTGGCAAAAGACCCAGTCCTCCGACACAGGAGCAGTGTTTTTTTCAAATACGTAACCATTTTCCTTACAATTTATGGATCTATTAACGAGAAAGAAGGACTAAACTATAGTCTCCCATTTCCCCTTTTGAGCGTGTACTTTTCCTATTCTTTGAATTTTAAGCTTTCGATTTTCGTTGTCAACAGGTCTTTTAATAGATAAATCGTCGCTAAAATTTAGGATATATCTTGATCCCTTTTAAAAATTTTAGATATTTAACTTTGCTGTCAACAATTATTTTAATAAAAACAATCTGTATTGAAATCTATAGTATTCTTTGAACACTTAATTTTAAAATTAATAATCATTTCTCACCTAAACTTTTAAAAAAAAAAGTCTTAGACCTCCAATTATTCTCCTCTCCAATTCTCTATATATTAATTAAATATGGCTAACGTTTCTGTCTTGCCGACTTTAGGGTTAGTCCTTTTCACTTATATCACTGGCGGTATTACCTCCAAAAACATCTTCGTGAAAATTTTTTATTTTAATTTTTTCTAATTTTTTTATGGTTTTTGCAATAAACCCAACTAGGAAACATTTTTAGTGTTGTCATGCATCATTTATATTCCGGCTGATGGAAGCTTTTCCAAAAACCAAAATTATAACAATTCTTTAGCCTTTGGTAGCGGACTCCAGGCATAGCCTGATCAAGCCATCAAAATCTGCTCATCACCTTTTCAACAGTAATGGCTATTACGTATTATTTAAGAATTTTATCAGATATTGATCTCAATAAGTATGATATCAATCGCGGTTTATTGTTTTTTTTTTTTTTTTTGTAATAATTAGAAGGCTAGCAGACATGGATTTGCTGTCTTTCTCTTCAATTATAGAGGTCCTCTTGGCACCATAGAAAATGATCCGACAATTATAATTACAGATGCAAACACACCAATCTCCAATGATTGATGCATGGTGGAGTAAGGTAAAATTCACCTGCATCACATGTCTGGATGTTCCTATCTAACTCCTACGTAATAAAAATAACATGAAGATCTTTTTCTCAATAATATAATAGATTTGGTGAAATTTTAAATTTAAAAAATAATTAATAAAATTCTAAAAGAGTAAAAAAAAGAGTACATTAAACCAACTGACATAAAAATCCCAACCTGGTTCACACCAAGTATAAGTTTTTATACCCAAAAGTAACGCATGATTTAATTTTCTTTGTCATGATTTATCAAAAGCATGCACTACTTGTTCAATAAAGATAAAGATAAAAACAAAAAAGATAGTACACCATGTACGTCTTATGATTATGCAAGAAAGGACAGATATTTTTGGCTATGGAGGCTTTCAACCCTAATAAAAATAATAAACCACTTGCAAGAAAAAAATTTTTATAAGATTTGGGTATCATTGAATCAAAGTTTTCAGTATATGAATGAATGATGGAATCTCTTATAATTGATGAAATGCTCGGATCAGAACTCTCTGGATTGAATCCGGGTGGAACCAAAAACTGGCATCTTCATAGACTATATAAAAAAAATTGAGAAAATTCACCTGTTTTTTAGGCAAAGCATTTGTTCATATCCAATCATTTGTGCCAAACTGATTATAAAAATCCAAAGAACAGTTCACAACTCAGCAAAGAAAGTAAAACATTGTAATAGTAACAAATTTTATTATTTTTTTAGGACTGAAAAAAGTTACCCCATTACGTAAAATTTTTGCTGAAAATTCTGTGCAATTCTGGATTTTGTTGTAATAATAAACGAATGGATGAATTTGGACCGCGGAAAACAGCGACAAAACAAGAAATTTAAAAGATTAAGGAAACTCCTATTCGGACAGCTAACTCGGTTTTTACTTCTTGTTTTCTTAAAAATATTGCTTTTTTGCTCTGGGTTACTTCTTGTTACTTTCTCCTAGGGCTGTAAACGAGCCGAGCCGAGCCGAGTAGTGAGAGGCTCGAGTTCGAGCTCGACTCACAACTCGGGGCTCGATACTCGGCTCGAGCTCGATCGAGTTTTATTTTTCAAGCTCGAGCTCGATTCGTGATCGAATTCGAGCTACTCGAGCTCGCTCGATTAAGCTCGATTAATATGTAAAAATAAGCTCGATTCGTATACTCGACAAAAATTCGATTATTCATGCTCGAATTCGAACTCGAACTCGGACTCGAAATATTTTATTAATTAAAATAATAAAAATATATTTAAATATAAAAGCTCGATTAGGCTCGCGAGCTACTCGAGTCAGATATAATAATACTCGAATTCGGCTCGATCGATAAATCGAGCTACTCGAGCTCGAGCTCGACTCGACAATAATCGAACCGAATTCGAGTTTTTTTCGAATCGAACCCGAGTAGCTTGCGAGTACTAATGTATCATTTACACCCCTACTTTCTCCCACACTTTTGAATAAAAAAAAAAAAAAAAGGAAAAAAATGGTTTTTAAAATGAAAAAGGGGCCAACCATTTTTGCCTATAAAAACCCAACTCTGCCTCTCTTCATGTTGCCCCTTCGCTCTCTGTTATAGATTAGAAAACATTATTACAATCTCTTACCCTCTGTTTCTTGTTCTTTAAAGGCTCTTCCTTTTATTAGCTTACTGCTTACCTAGTTTTTGAAGCCGGTATGGTATTTTTTTCATTGCAGCCATACTTAAATTGTCTCTCATTTTCAAATCTTTGTCGTGCTTTTGCAAAGCTTTCTGCTTTCTGGGTTTTGTTCATGAAAGGCTTTTCTTTTTGGGGTTCTCTAAAGAAACATGTAAAAATGTCACTTTTTTCTGTCATTGCTTTGATGCTTTCCTACCATGAGGAAATGAAAAGGGCACCATGATATAATGCATGTTTGTTTAACCTAAAAAAAGCTAATTTTCTTTGATGGGAAGTTAGGTTTTTTGGTTGCCATCAGAAAATTTGTAGTTATCACCACCTTTTAGTGCCATACATCAAAATAGTGTCTTTTTTTTTTATTAAATTATCATCACTTTTCAATTCCAACGCTTTAAAGTGTATCATTGAGTTGTTTTTAATACTTGAAAGTGTTGTTAATAAATCACATTAGCTTTGGTTTAATCACTTTTAGTCTTTAATCATAATTTTATGCCCTTTCTTATCATTACAAGGAACTTTCAAGCTTCATGAAATTTAATATAAAGTCTAAAAGAATACTTGCGGACACTTGATTTCAATTTGTAGTTGTGGTTGTGGTTTATCCACTCATGAACTCATTAACTAAAGCTTATGCAATTACTTGGGATTGGCTTAATGTTGTCTACTTATCGGGATTTCTTCTTATTTGATGTTGGTAATCTGAGTCAATTGTGTGTCATTAGTTTGATACAAGCAATGGAAATTTGTAGTTGGAGATTTAAAAATCTATATTAATGTTAGTTTGGGTGGCTTTAAGCCATCTTGGACTTTGATGTTAACTTATTTTCATTGGTTGTTTTAGGACCTCTGCTCAAGTTCCTTGCTGGTTATCTTACCATCAAGAGAGAAATGGAATACGAGGACCTATATAGACTAGCTCAGAGGCCTAAATATGATTGCCTTCTGTTTGGTGAGCTAATTTACTTGAAAATAAAAGGTTAATATACGAACTAATGGCTGAGAAGGATCTAACAACCGTTTGCTTGAATTTGCAGATCTTGATGATACCCTTTATCCCCTTAGTTCTGGTCTCGCCGGAGAATGTGGAAAGAATATTAAGGGTGAGGATTAGTATTGTGATACTCGGATGCTCCGATTTTTGCTGTCAAGATTCCGGGTGATCTAATTTTTAAATGAATGCCATTTTTCTTTTCAGAGTACATGGTTGAAAAGCTGGGAATAGCAAAGGACAAAATTGTTGAATTGTCCAACCTGTTGTATAGGAATTATGGGACAACAATGGCTGGCCTTAGGGTATTACTTTCATTTACTCTTTTTTTTTCCAACATCCTTTTCATTAGATATAAGTAAAACAAGAATCATGCTGGTAAATAATATATATTTAATGTGGTTTCTTTTTCTCTTTCTTTTTTGCAGGCAGTTGGTTATGACTTTGACTATGATGAATACCATAGGTGTGGGAATCCTTCTTTTCTTTTTCTTCTTTTTTTTGCCTTTTCTGTCTCCCTTTTTTGATTGACCACTTAATTTTCCTATGTAATAGTTATGTCCATGGAAGACTCCCTTACGAGAACTTGAAACCGGATCCTCAATTGAGGAGTCTGTTGCAGACCTTGCCTCTTCGAAAAATTGTAAGTAGTTACTACCCAATGCATAGACAAGTATTGACCATACTTCTATAGAATTGTCAACTAACAAAACTTGATGTCTCTTGTTGAATTAGATCTTCACAAATGCAGACAAAGTCCATGCAGCCAAAGCTCTTAGTAAACTTGGATTAGAAGACTGTTTTGAAGGGATTATCTGTTTTGAGACTCTCAATCCTACCCATAAGAATACGGTTTCTGATGATGAAGATGACATTGAGTTTTTGGGATCAGCTGCTGCTACAACTGATGCTCCTAGCAGCCCTAAAATTTTTGACATAATTGGGCATTTTGCTCAGACCAATCCAGTTGCAACATTGCCCAAGACACCCATTGTCTGCAAGCCACAAGAATCTGCCATAGAGCGTGCTCTCAAGATTGCCAAAATCAATCCTCAGAGAACAGTAAGATGCTTCATAAATTATCTGCCATGTATTTTACACTTTAATGCTGTTACAGTCTACTAATGTTTTTCATCATTGAATTTTGCTGTTTCAGTTGTTCTTTGATGATAGTGTCCGCAACATCGAGGCTGGAAAACGTGTTGGTCTGCACACTGTGCTGGTAAGTCCTTGAAATCTGGTGCCTTAATTAACATAAATATTTGTTTAAAATGAAGATGAATAGCTAATTTGTTGTCCTTCTGCCATTAAAATTTTATGCAGGTTGGCACTTCCCAGAGACCAAAAGGTGCAGATTATGCATTAGAAAGTATTCACAATATCAAGCAGGCATTACCAGAGCTGTGGGAAACCGACATGAAATCTCAAGTCCGTTACCCTGGCCAGGTTGCGGTTGAGACATCTGTGACAGCTTAGATCCTAAGTTATTTCTTTCTTACTATTATGAGTAGTAAGAAAAGCCATCATGTCTAGTGGGATCATATTGTCCCCATTCCTCGCTATTGTTCTGATGATGTAGATGTCTTATTCTGATCTTCATTATATAAAATATAAATTTATAAAAACAAAGCAAAAATTCTACTTTTTTTTCGGTTTAAAAGAATGGAATTATGTTAATCATCCTTGAGTTTCAGATTGCTTAATTAGTGTTGCCTTAATCGATCCAATGACCATACTAATTGCGGTATGCATATAATATATGACACTAGATTTAATTAAATCATTTCTCTCATATAGTGGAGATATTGTATATAATATATTTTAGATCAAGAGGGGCAGATTTGATGCATGAAAAATACAAGGAACAGAACTTTGTTATGATTAATGTATATTATTTCAGACAACAGGTGTAGCAGAATGTAGTTTAAGCTTATCAAGAGGGATAAGCACAAAGATTTGTTAAGTTTTACGGTAGCGAGTGATTGAGGAAGCTGGCTTAAGCCTTGGAAGTCCCTACCATACATATCAGGCTGGTCCATCGATTGCGTGAAGAGTTGCAAACAAAAAGAATTAGGTTTGCATCAATTATGGAGCCGCTTTTTAATTTGGTTGGGATGAATAATAGACTTTGGAATTCCAAGTTTTTAGTTTCTCCAACTCTGGGAAAAAACGCCTTCACATCACATTGCCTTTTCTTTTTCGTGTGTTGGATTGCCCTATGGAATTTGATTAGTGGGAGACTATTCGGCAGTATCCGATTGGATAAAGTTAGCATTGAACTTGGGTTAGATCCATCGACAGATTTAAATCAGAGCTACCCCATTTTTAGCAAAACAGTAGGTAATGGATGAGACAAGCCATAAGATCACAGTTGGAACAGAAAGTCTAAATTAATAAAAGCTTCGGACTAAACAAGTTCTATCATTAGTTTTTTTTTTTTTTTTTCCCAATTCAGCATAAAGTCAATAAATCAAAAACCTCATTAACACTTAAAGAAAATAATTTCTGAATCATCTATTCAATCAAATTGAGAAGCATGCAAGAAAGGTATATAGATTACAGAAACATGGTTCCCTTGGCGGTAGAGGTGGCAAACAAGCAGTTGCCAACAATACCTTACAAATTCAAAGTAATGTTAGGATTTTCATTATTTTGGGTTCGAATTTTTGAAGTTTAGGTCATTTTAAATTTGGGTAGGACTCAAATTTAATTTTTGAAAAATTCTATGTACACCTTAAGTTTTACTCTTAATATCTCATTTTTTTATTAAAATTTTTTAAGTGAAATTCCTTAATTATCTTTTTTCACAAATTTTAAAATATTCATATCCTATTTATTAATAGAGCTTTTTGAAAATTCATTTTAGAGAGAGATAATGAAATTTTTAAAAAATTTACAAAAAAAATTATATTAGAAATTTTTATAAATTAATGTATTAAAAATTATTAAAAAATTATAAATTTTAAAATTAATAAAAAAATTGATTTTACAATTTTGACTTTAAAGAAATAATAAAATTTTATGAAACTTTAATTAACATTTTGTCTCTTGATATTACAAGAGATGATAAAGAAACTATTAGATTCCATAATTTTGTCAAAATCTAATGTACTAAATGGAGAAACTCATTGTGAAAAATAGATAGAGAAAATCATTTCAAAAAATTTAGTTTAGTCAGAGCTATTATAAAATTTTAATAATTAATACCAAAAAAAATATTTATTAAAATAGAAATGATGAATTTTAAATTTATAATAAAAATTATATTTACTATTTTATCCTTAATTTAATTAGGATCTTATAAAAGTTTATTTTTTCTCTAAAGTCAAAATAGTAAAATTAACCTTCTTTTTATTAATTTTAAAATTTATAATTTTTAAATAATAATTTTTTCATTACACTAATTAATAAAAAATTTTAATAAAATTCTTTTTTTTCATAATTTTCCTTAAAATTTCATTCTCTCTTTTGAAAATCTATTTCTAAAAAGTTATATAATTTTTTAAAAATTTATTTTCGATAATTATAAAATTTATCATATATAAATATCCAAAAATTTATGAATAAAAATTCTTAGATAATTTCACTTTTAAAAAAATTTTTTAAAAATCTTTTGAGTTCGTATTCATATTCCAACTTTTCCCACAAGTTTTTTGAGTTCGGATTCTTTTTATCAATTGTACGGAAAGTAAGTAGACCCAAGGCGGACTAGAAATCTTTATCTCAGGACTTTGTCAGATCTCAGCCCAACTTACCTCAATTATGGGCCTCAACTGCTTCACCGAACACAATAAATTCTCATCATGGCCTAATCCACCCAGTCCACTGTAGAGCTGCGAGTGCATAAAGAGCGTGGGCTTCAGATACGTAGCTTAATCCGCGATAAGGCTAGCCTGGAAACAGAAACAGGACAAGAAAATCAAAATAATATAAAAAAAAAAAACTCTTACCAATCAACAACCTCTTTAACGGCTAAGACAACAACGGCAAAACCCCAATTAAAACCCTGAAAAAAAAAAAAAAAGCAAAATTTATTCGCCGTCCTGGTTGTTGGATTTTGCTTGCCTGACCGGCAGTAGGATGAAACTCAGTCAAACCAGCTCTTCTTGATCCGTGTCTACGCTTACACGTGTCCCCTTGGTCTTCGCTAGCAGCATGGTTCCAGCTCCGTCATCAAAGTCTCTAACTCACTGTCATAAATGTAATTGCGTGGCATCATCATTACCTTTAACAAGAAAACTTCCAGGTTGTTCTGCTCTCTCTTTTCATGGTTTTAGCTCTTTTCATCTTCATTTTTTTCTTTGTCAAGAAACAACAAGGGTTATAGCAGAACAGCAGTGGTATTAGCTTCCATGGCAGATTTGAGCACTGTGCTTGTCACTGGAGCCAGTGGAAGAACAGGTTTTCTTTTGTTTTCTTCTCCGTCTTTCTCATTCTCTGGTTGTTTTATTTGTTAAAAAGATTTCTTTTTTTTTTTTTGGTTGACATTGAGTTTTGTTTTATCTTACTAAAGAAGATGACTTTTCGTTGGAGATAAAATGATGTAATGACTGTCTGTTTTAGGACTTTTATGAGATTTTAAGAGGAGTTTGTTACTGGGTGAATTGGGTTTTTGACTACCTGGGGTTTTGGGATTTAGAGGAGTTTTACTTTTATTAGTACGCCAAGACAATTGGTTGCTTATGGTGTGTGTGATAACTTAGGAGTTTTGTCACGGATGTATGACATTTTGTGGTTTTGAAGTTATGAGCATCACTATTTATATTGGAATCCTGTGGCTTCTTGCAAATACAAAGAAAATGGTTACTCTCAGGAACTTAATTGGAGGCAAATGGAAATGGTGAAGGTTCCCCTGAAGAGGGTTATTTCACAAAATGTAGCCCTTGATAATTGGTTTTTTAATTTTTTGCAAAGGAAAAATTTTTCATTTAGGTTGCATTTAAAAGGGTTATTAGTGTGGTTTAGATAGGCTGTAATGCTTTATGGAATTAACCATAAGATGACCCTTGCAATGCTGCATAGGCTTCAAATGGAAACAAAATGTTCTGAATGCGATGCTTAGATGAGTTCCATATACTTGCTCCGCTCACTTTCTTCCACCTACAAAATTCAAATGCTTACAATCTTGTGGTCGCCATGGTGATTTGCCTTCTGTATATACTTTCTACGCCCTTTAATTGAAGATGGGCTGTTAATGTCCACCTATTGACAACAATTTTTTGGAGGACTTTCGCAGGTCAGATAGTTTATAAGAAATTGAAAGAGAGGTCAAACCAGTTTGTTGCTAGAGGATTGGTTAGAACTCCAGAAAGCAAGGAGAAAATTGGTGGAGCAGATGATGTTTTTGTTGGAGATATAAGGGATGCCGGCAGCCTAGTTCCTGCTATGCTAGGAATTGATGCTCTGATAATTCTTACTAGTGCTGTTCCAAGAATGAAACCCGGATTTGATCCAACCAAAGGGGGAAGGCCTGAGTTCTATTTTGATGATGGAGCATACCCTGAGCAAGTAACTATATGCATCTTCTAACTCTGGACTGTTACTATTGTTTTCTTCATTCTTCACTGGACTGATGTAGGGCTATCCATCATTCTATCTTGTTTTTTAGGTTGACTGGATTGGTCAGAAAAATCAAATAGATGTTGGTAAGTTCTTTATCTTATTTGGTCCTAAAGTTCAGTCCAAAATTCTGAATGTCTTGTTTTCATTTTAGGAAACCATATACTGAATCAAAATTGCAATGTGCAGCTAAGGAGGCTGGTGTGAAGCAAATTGTGTTGGTTGGGTCCATGGGTGGAACAAACCTTAATAATTCCATTAACAGCTTGGGCAATGGCAACATGTTGGTTAGCATCCTTTTCAATACTAATAAACTTCTCCATCTTTTGGCGGTAGCCTTTTGCTCTCCAGTTTGAGAGACATTTTTGTTTCCTGAAGAGTTTTTTATCAGTACTATTCAATTATTTGGTTTCTTCTTTCTTTCACAGGTCTGGAAGAGAAAGGCTGAGCAGTATTTGGCTGACTCTGGTATTCCACACACAATTATCAGGTAGACAAACACTGGTCGTTTTTTAGCTTTTGCTTTCCTTGTTATTTCCCCTCTCTACATACTACTTAAATTTTTATCATCCCCATTCTTCTAGGGAGATGCCATTGGCCCCAAGAGCACGGCAACATTATTGTCTGTTGAATTCTTTTATAACTTTACTACTGACATTGACCCTTTTCTGGCCAACTTAGGGCTGGAGGGCTGCAAGATAAAGATGGTGGCATTAGAGAACTACTTGTTGGGAAGGACGATGAGCTTCGACAGACTGAAACAAGAACAATTGCCAGGCCTGATGTAGCAGAAGTCTGCATGCAGGTATTGACTTTAACATATTTGTATTCCCAATTTACATGATTTTCCTTCTCAAAGTTGAATTTCCATTTTAATGGATCTTATGTTTTTCTTTTCAAACAGGCTCTGAAGTTCGAGGAGGCCAAATTTAAGGCATTTGATCTAGCCTCGAAACCTGAGGGAGTCGGCACCCCAACAAAGGATTTCAAGGCTCTCTTTTCCCAGATCACTACTCGTTTCTAATTCTCGAGGGCCATGAATTTGTCTATGACTATAATTATTCTCCTAAGGATGTTTGAATTTGATTTCTTCTGTCTTCAACTCTAAGGCCATCCCATGGACACAAAAAAGCAACTATCAGCTGTGTCTACTCAGGAATCCTTGCAAACCAAAGCTGAACGATTAAGATGGTGTTGCATTGATATTATTGTTTGGACATCATTTAGCTTTCCTATCATTCTGTTTGTCTCACATTGTCATGGAACTCAACATTTGAATTGAATGGTGTATCTTGCCCTCATGTTAAATTGCTAAACTTGTACTAGAATTTATTAGACCTCAGAATTTGTGTTTTTTTGTGTGTATGTTTTGTGTCAAACACACATAAAATATAAAAATTATTATATCACAATTAAATATAAAACATATTGTTTATTTTTATTAAATTTATACATGATTTTTATCAGTTTTAAATAGAGTTGCTTTCGGATTTTTTTTATGATTTTCGTGTGTTTTTAAAATTGTTTGGTCACCAGTTATGTTTAATCTTCAAAATTAAAAAAAAAAAAAAACATATTTATAATTTATGAAATAATTGTCTTGGATATTCAACACGGGAAACATGTACAGCTCCTTTACCGCAATTTGCAAGTACAAGTGTCGTTCTAACGGGAAAAAGAAAAACTAAAAAGAAAAATATCAGCTAAGCTCGCTCAAAGCAGCAACTGAAACAGCCATGGCGGTTATTAACTCCTTTAACTACCATAAACCTTTCCTTCCTTTATTAACTCAACCCAGAAACCCTAATTTCAATTCCTTCAAATTTGATCCCAAAATCCCAAATGAAGCTTCCAGATTTCGTTTTCCAACCCGCCGTACCGTTCCCGTTAATGGCTCGCACCAAAACTCTGACCAAAACACTCCCCAAGGTCCCCCTTTTGTTCTCTATCTCAAAACCAAGTTGATTAACCACTTGAAATTTTCAATTTTTAGTTAACATAATGGGTTTTATTTGTTTGATTCAGGTGATGAAGTTGAGAATTTAGGAGTTAAAGCTGCGTTATCCATGCTCAAATTCTACAAAAGTAAGTCTTTTTCTTTCTATTAACAATGAAAAAAATTACATATATAATATAGATACAAAAAAAAAAAGAAGAATTGAATTGTTGTTATTGATTTTAGTTGAAGTAATGAATTAAAACAGGGGAAATCTCGCCTCTGTTACCAAAAAGTTGCCGTTTTGTTCCCACGTGTAGTGAGTACTCAATGGAAGCTTATAAGAAATATGGGGTTGTAAAGGGCACAGTTTTGACAGCTTGGCGTCTTTGCCGTTGCAATCCTCTTGGTATTTCAACTCTCTCTCTCTCTCTCTCTCTTTTTAATAAGTAGATTTATTGCACTAATACTTGGTTAAAATTGTGAAATTTCTTGTATTTTAGGCGGGTCTGGATTTGATCCTCCAAGGTGGTTTGATGAGGAAAAGCCAACAGAAGAATGAGAGATTCTCTCTTGGTTTGTTAAGGTATTAATGAAATAGTTGTCAGATTATCTGAAATGTCAAATGGAATTGATTTTTGTCCTTCTCTTTGCCATAAGATAGTAAACAGTGAATCTCTTACGACTTTAGACTTTAGGTTTTTATGCATATTCCTTCAACATGGTTTCATAAATTGTACCCTTTTCCCACGCTCACTGTTATTTGGTCTTATTTTGTTCTAAAAAATTCCATCAACTTAACAATGATGTTTCAAAAAGAACACAAATCCTTAATGTTACGCAAAAGCAGCATCAAATTTTAAAAGTTTGTATGGATTTTTGCAAGGAAATGGTAAGAGGAGGGTGTGAGATAATATGTTGACTGTTTAGCAAATCCTGATAATTGAATTTTGCAGAAGAAGTTATGTAGCTGTAATGCTTGAAATAAAGGTTGAACATATGCAAATTGAATGTATGAAAGTGGTATTCAAGTTTAGTATAACTGTATTTCTGCAGACTTGAAATACTGGGATTAGTGTACGGTTGCATTCTCACTGCTTATTTCTATACCATTGGCTTGCCTGGTTTAGTGATCTTTTCAAAATAACTTGACATGAATAATCAGTTTTCATCCTTCAATGATAACTTGACCCATATTATTGTAGGAAGGAATGATATCTGGTAGTGAATCCTAACAGTCACAGATTTTTCAATTCGCCATTGGAATTGGTGAAATATTAATTGACATTAAGATCTGTCCATTGTATTCAAATCTCTGTGAACATTGAGCCAGAATGTTAGAACTTATCATGGTTTGAAGGCATCAACCAAAACACTTTAAAATCGTGGTAAAAGGAGGCTATCAGGTGTCAATTACTCCAACTATTTTTTGTATCACGGTTGGAATGTATAAATTTGCCTATCTGGTTTCCTTCTTATTTTCATGACAGGTAATATCAGTGAAGGTGTTTCATTGGAATGGTGGAACAAATGAAGTTGTATCCTGTGCTCCATGACCATAAATTCTTTGCGAATAGGTGATCTAGTTTCTGATTTCAGTCTGTTAGTAGAAATCAATTGTACCTCCTCTTGCTGAGTAGAATATTTCAAACAATATTCAGGCAGTTGACTTTATTTATATGTATGAATTTACTCTTGCTTTGGCATTTGCAAACCTTAATTGCTGCACATAGGAGTGGATCTTGGTAGAGTTTGGCCTGAAAAAGGGTTCACAGTCTTTTATTTGGAAGTTGTTCTACCATTCTTGGAGATCATTTTTGGGTACTCTTCAATGTGACCTCTGCTTTTTTCTTGTTCATCTTGACTCCTAGCAGCATATATTTACTCAAGATTTCTTTATGTGTTTTAATCTTCTACTGAATCTATTACTCAAGATCTTTCCTCTTTACTTGGATTCCAATGAAAAAAAAAGGAGGGTAGATAGACTAGGGCTTCATTTGGATGGACGGTGAAATTAAAAACAATAATAAAATTTACTGTAATTGCAATTAAAAAAATTTATTGTAGCTGTTATTGAAAAAAAAATTTAATAAAAAATTTATACTGACACGATCTCACTGGAATTGATGTTTGAATTCAATTGAAGATACGATAAACTTAATCACATCGTGCCTTCGATGCTAGGTCTTCATAAAGCTATATTCTTAAAACCTCAATATTAAAAATGGTGCATAAAATTTGAATTGCTTCTTATTCCTTTCCCAACATATTCTTGGAAGTATAAAAGAAAAATGACACGTTAGTTTAGCTTACAAATGGGTACTCTTTATTTGATTTCTTTAGCTCACTTGAAAGAAAATTACACCAGCCATATCTGTTCTTTCAGAAAGAAGACTATAGTATTTAGTTATGCAAATTAAAATCCAATGTTGTGCTGGACTCAATGTTTTTGTCGCCACTGAATCTTCCATTATAACATAAAGTCATCACAATTTGAACCAATAATTTAGCAAAGATTAAAATAACAACACATGAAAATATCAGACTAACTGATCTGGACAGATAAATTGGGTCCCCACAGAATATGTTCCTCAACTATGGTTCCATATGATAGGTTTCCATCATTGGCCGAATCAAATTTGGAAGTCTACCTCAAATCAAATCCAAACAATGTCCTTCACTTAAGATTGGACCACCACTATCAGCTCTGGAACTCTGCGGAAGAACCCAGATTCCACTTTCTTGGAAACGGCATTGATAATTGATACTGAGTGACCAACAAAAAAATATGTATTTTTTTCTGAAATGGTTTTGGAACATGGATTGCTTTCACTACAAAAGAGAATCCCTCATTAGCTGCTTGCCAGTTTTCAATACAAGTGAAAGTATAAATAATAAGGTAATAACAAGGATGGCTTTCAAAAACCTGAAGGCAGAGCCAGAATATTCCCACCATTTTTCTATGTTTGAGCAGCAATGTTCCAACTAAGTTACAAAGTGCCAGAAACTTTACTCCTTCAATCCTTTTAGGTAACGGAAGGTCCCCACAATGTTGATATTGGAAAGATAATAACTTTGAGAAAAAAGAACATTATGTGATACAAAACAATAGAATTACAAGCATATAGATTTGCAGCAGATGTTGATTGAAAGCTATCGTTAAGTGATGCTCATAAATTCTATTTTCTGAATCCTAACACATTATTTTGTGAGGTTTTTGGCCTGGCATCAATCAATTTGTATTGTCAGATTTTAGAACAATTTTTTTTATACAATTTGCTTGGAATTCTTGACAAGGCTGGAGAGAGAATGGAATTGACACTATAACTTGGTTCCCTTGATAAACATGTATTTTACAATTCTTTGACTTGTCAAGGTGCCTACGGGACCATGAGAGGTCAGCTGAGATAAAACATAACAGTTGACTTTACACTTTCCAATTCTTCAAGTTGTTGATGTTCTACTTACTTTCAGTCTTCTAGAGGTAAACCAGATAATCGGCTTCTCTTAGTATAACCTGTAGTCATTTAAATATGCAATCAGTTGTCACATGTATCTGTTATCTGCACATCTTCTCGTAATGCAATAAAGTAACAGCGTAGAAAGAATGAAGAAAATATGGAAACAGCATTACCTTAGTTCCCTAATTTTTCCTGTCAGATGACCTAAGAGAGAGCAAACAAAATACAAGCTCCCTACGCAGGCTTCCAAGCAGAAAGGGCATAAATTATTCTTCCCTTCCATCCTTGCAACAGCCACCGGCTATCTTCATCAATTACAAAATCCTTGTGGTAGAATGACCTCACTCTATCAGTTGCCTCCTTGACTATCACGCGTTCAAATGGCTGTTGCACAAAGCCGGCCCTCAGATTACGGGCATGCCACTGCTTGAATGTCTCTGGCCGCTCCACTCTCTCCCAGCTCTCACAAGCTATAGCATTCAAGGCCTCCCTGCCAAGAATCTCTTTCTCAATCAGCATCCTCTCCCAATCCTCACGAGGCACAATAGTTTCAAGCATATCAAACATTGAAGAGAAATGAAACAAAGCCTCTCGGAACCGTGTAACAAAGAATGGAGCATTGTACGCCCCATTCATAATTCCATGGATAAAAATATTTGGATTAATCTTCCGTATCAGATTGAGAACAATATTTCTAGGACTATCTACTGCCACGGTTTCATCGAGCAAGTTCTTAGCACGATACAGACAGTTAACAACAACAAACTCTTCCTCATCAATGCCAAGTTCCTCAACTTGAATGTTATCCCATTTCTTTGCTATGGCATTGTACTGAAATGGCACCTTGAACTCTTCAGCATAAGCTGCTAAACGCCTCCCTGTTTCCTCAACTCGCTCAGCTGGCCTGAAACCAGGTTGTGGAAAATCTATTCCAGTAATCCTAAGTTTTGGGGGCCCTTCAGGTCTCAAAGAAAGCCGCTCAATAAGGGTGGGCCATTGAAAACCATAAAGAATACCAAAATCTATGACATGAAGCTTCATTGACTTTCTAGATGCAACATTAATTGTCTTGTTTGAGATGAAATGAGAAATCTTTCTAAAAGGGCATGCAGCAACATACAGAAGGTAAGCTTTCAAGATATCAGAAGCAGAAGTTCTCTTACTGACAAGGCCTTTATAGATTTGGCTACCTGTACCAGCCAAGCGTGCCTCAAGACCATCTGCAAAGCAATGAGCTAATCTTTGATTCCCGTCTCCAAATGGAGATGAATGTTGTCTGATTTGCTTTAGCAATTCATTTGCAGTTCTTCTGTCATCAGCTGCAACAGCTTGTGCACAATTAATCAGGAGTGTTCTCAAATCCACCACCTCCTTTTTCCCATTTTGCCTCTTACCACGGCCTTTACCACCGTTAGGTCCTTTTGACGGTCCATTCTGCTGCACCTTTTTACCAGTTCCATTGCGCAAGGACTCACGAAGAGCTGTAAAATGAGTTGGAGGCTTCCCCGAAGTACAGAGCAACACCATATCAAACATCTCTGATCGCACAGTGGATTCTGAAGAAATTGCAGCCTGCTTGCTGCTCCTCTCTTCTTCAGTTTCCACATTGTCTCTGTGAGAAATCTTCCTTCCCTTTGAACCAGTAGGTGAGAACTCTTCCTCATCATTTTTCTCTTCCTTCACCAACAAACCACTAGTCCATGCTTTACACTCCTGCGATTCCACCCCATAGACCTCCAAATTACCAAAAAGGTCCTCGCTTCTTGGAATAAATTTACTGGCCTCCTCA
Organism: Durio zibethinus; assembly: GCF_047325235.1. Lineage (NCBI taxonomy): Eukaryota > Viridiplantae > Streptophyta > Magnoliopsida > Malvales > Malvaceae > Durio > Durio zibethinus. The sequence goes on along the minus strand of NC_143162.1, from coordinate 7,058,392 downwards.
ACGCCTTTTCTGAATTGCCAAATAGATTGGATCTCACCACTCAAATCAGGGACCAGAAGAGTACTATTTGGAGACTCCAGCAGCCCATCTATGCTAGTGATTGAAGAGCTATATGATGATTGAGATGTGCTAGAAACATTAAAACTTTGTGTCTGAGTGGTACTAAAATCACCTAGATTTTGCATCCATCCATTGTCAACGAAGTAGTTGATACCATTATCGCTACTACTGATACGACTATTATAATGTCCAATGAAACTATCATCAGGGTTCTCCCCACTTTTATAAACAAAAGTAGAGTTCTGTTCAGGGGAAGGAGGGTACTTCTTACCAAGGACATCATAAAATGATTTCTCAGCAGCTTGAAGATCCAAAGACTCTTGAAGCATACATGACTTGTCCTCCATATCTTCTTCCATGAGAATATGGTTTATGTATCTCAAAACTGAATCAGAAAAATCACAGTCTTCGGACGTATCTTCCTCATGGCTCAAACTTGAAATGGGTGCTCTATTACTTGGTGCTGGATCAGAATGAAATTCCCTAAACTTGTGATCTATGTAGGTTTTCTGAAATCTGGAACTGGCAACAAAGTTCTGATTCGGAAAAACTGATACAGGTTGATTTTGAAAGGCAGACACGGTTTGATTCCTCAGTTGGAAATCAGAAAACCCTCTTAACCGAGGATCCATGTCCATCTAAATTCTAGCAAATAACCCCAACAAAATTTCCAACTTGAAAACACAAATGCAAACTTCACTTAAGTTATTTTCAGAAACAGTGAATTTATCTTTTCTATAAATCAAGCTTCTTATTTTCAATGAAACAAATTCTTCGCATCCCAAAAGCTATTGAAGTACACAAAGTAACTCCGAAATAAAATCAAAGCTTAGAACTTTCAAAGAACCACCAACAAAATCCACATTTTGCAGATGTAATCACAGAAGAAAAACCAAAGGCATCCAGCAAATTCACCTATAAGCCTAAGTTCTAACCACCCAGCCTGGAGACAATCCAATGAGCAAGAAAATGAGAAAAGAATGGTGAAGTGGTAACAAAGACTTAACCAATACTAAAGGGTCAACAAGGAAAAGCAAGGAAATGAAAAGCCCTTCCCAAGAACTAGTCAACTTTTGCTGTAAAAAGAAGAGCAAAAAACGCACCTCCGAGAAAACCCAGTTCAGAAAGAGAGAGAAGAAGGGAAACACAAAGCAGACAAAACCAAAGAGAGCAAAGAAAAAAGGACAAGTTGGAGGCACGGTAGTGTTTGAGAGTATTTCATTTCATTTCCGTAGGTAGTTATAATATATTTTTCTCCTAGGAGAGTGAAGCAACAACAGCCGTTGATACAGGCAAACTTGTCTCCCAACATTAAACTAGGACAGAATGTAGTCTTGCTCTTAAACCAATGGGTTAATACCACGTGTCAAGGGGAGAACTAAGTTTTGGCTTATTGGTTGTTGAGCTGATTACCGCTTTTAGCCTGAATCTCACTGCAGTGAACGAAAAGCTCTCGCTTCAGCTTTTCTGGGATGGTTGAACTTACGACCTTGTTTAAGGCAGAGGCAGAACTGTGTACGTGGACCGACTGTGGCATATCAGAAAGCAGAAAGTGACGTTAAAGTGGAGGCGAAATTTCAGTTCGGACAAAGAAAGAGAGAGAGGGACATGCTTGGTTGGTGACTTGGGTGTGGCACATTTGGAGTTAGGACATGAATGTGCGCGTGCTTCGTAGGTTTACTGTCTTTGCTTACTTGGATCCCACATGTCTTCATGAATTACCGAACCAGTCGTGAATTTTGCTTCACTATCATTTGAAGAATTCCTTGTTTCCTTCATTAGGGTAGAGGACTTCTTCTGAGAAAATCTTAATGCCCTTGAATTAGAATAATCATTTTCAAAATGTGTAAAATTCATCGCTTATCAACAAAAAAAAAAAAAAAGTTATGACATGCTTCCACCTCCACCCAAGCTTCAGAATTTTCAAGCAACAGTTTTTTGGTTTTTATATTATTACCCAAAAAGAAATATAATCTAAATTATGTAGGGACAAATGGGTTAACCTTCGATTGCATGACAAGTATATATCAAGCACAGGAATCAGCATTTTAAACAGAGAGGTACCGTAACCTTTTCCTTTTCTGTTAGTGGGCTGCAGATCCATCTTTCTTTTGTTTCTTTTAAACTTTTAAAAACTTTTTTGGCTGTGGAGGATATACTTTAATTCTTTAGAATGGAGAATCAAATATATTTGATAAAGTAAAGGAACCAGCTGAAAAACTTATACCATGTTCACTGCTTATTTAAAACCAAACTGCAAGAGACATTGTAAAAAAAACAATCAAATCTCCATAACAAATTGTTTAAAAAAAACATCATGCAGAGACAGAAGATCACAAATCATGGATCCTAACATTATGTACAAGGATGGGTTGTCTTCATTGCCAATGTGAGCTTCCCCAACCAAGCTATAAATCTAAGATGCTAATGGTTTGTATCTAAAGAAATAAATAGAATTATAAGAAAAATTAATCATTAACGTAAGATGATTCAATTCTCTCGAAATAAAAAAAATTATTTTTAATCCATAAGATTAAGTTTATATGTTCTATTATATCTTTAAAAATTATATTAATAATTTAAATTATATAAATTTAAAAAAAAATTTTAACTAATAAATAAATTATCCGATCTTAATCTTTGTATACAAATAACAAATAATATGACATTATTTAATCTAATACTAATCATAATATCATTTTATCATATCCTATTATAGTCTTATACACCAAGCACACCCTAAATCTATTGTCATTAGTCTACTTTTCTCAAGATTCTTTTGTTCTAAGAAAGAAAAAGCTTTTATTTCTACTTTGTCTTTATCACAAAACACCAGTTTAAAAGTTTAAGCATTTGGGTAGGGGCAGCCTCCAGAAATAGATTCACTCCCCTTTCATCCCAATTGCACTTTATTCACATCATCCTGTAACATCTATCCTGCAGGGCATCAAAACTCTAGTCTCATTCCCACTACATTAAGTAACAGAAAATTTCATGAAATCTTTCATGAAGATTTCTTGTTGGTATTTCATGTTAAAACAAAAATGATGAAACAATGTCAGAAAATAACTTAAAACTACATCATAAGCATCTAAGCATATGTTGTATATCCAACAAATCATCTACAAGGAGCCGAACTAAGGGCAGTTTGGTTGCAGATCACATGGAAAGTGAGTGTAGACACCCAATTGGGTCCAGGCTCAGATCAATTGGGCCTGACCCAAATGGGTAAGCCCAATTCAATTTTTACTTTGTATTATTTTTTTTTGTATTTTATGTATTTTATTATTATTTATTATTATATGTATATTTTTACTTTTTTTTTCTGTTAATATTTATATGTATTTTTATATAGTTATATATTTATTATTTATTATAATTTATTTATTATTATTTTTTTGTAATATATTTTTGGGTTTATCTTATTTTATTTTTTATTATTTTTTTAAATTATCTATTAATTTTATCTGATTTTTTTACCGATTATCTGATTATTATCATTATTTTTTTTTCTTTTCTTTTTTGATGGCTGTGATTAAAAGTTGAAGAATCCCATTGTGAATGGGAATTCAATCAGAAGAGTCCAGATTGGATTCAAAAATTGAATTCCCGTCCAAAGAAGAATTGGGATTGATCAGAAACTCATGATCAATCCCTATATAAAGGACCCTTGGAATAGATGCAAGGACACAGAAAACAGTAAGCAAAAGCTACTGATTGAGAGAATAGGGACGTATAGAGAGCTAAAAAAAGGTTTAGGAGTTTTTTGGGAGTGAGAAGAAATTTTTTGAGAATTTTTGGCGATTTTTTTTCTGGGAATTTCTGGAAAAATTCCAGATTCCGGTGAATTTTCCGACGAAGTTTAAATTTTCCGGCATAAATTCCGACCAACCTTGAAGTTTTCGGTGACCTGTCCAGTTTCTGACAAAGAATCCCAGAAACCGATGATCTTCCGATGAACTTCCGGTGAACTTCCGACGAAAAAACCCAGATTCCGGTGACAAAATCCAAAATCCGGTGAATCTTCAATCGGAGTTCTTCGGCCTTTTAGAGAGAAGGGAGAGGAAAAAAAAAAGAAGAGAGAGAGAAGAGAGGAGCGTTCTGTCAAAAAACAGAAGGAAGTGCCTTTTATACCCTCTCAAAACGACGTCGTTTTGGCCTTAAGTAACCCAGAGGATCCACGCGTTTTATCGAGATCCGACCCGAGCGTCGACCCGCTTCCTGACCCGCACATGCCTTCCCCCCTCCGAGCCAAGCCGAGCCGAGCCGAGCTTCCCAAGCCGCCCCCTTGAGCCGTTTCTCTTCCTTGAGTCGAGCCGAGTCGCGATCCGAGCCGCTCCAGGTTTTTTTTTTCATTTATTTGTTTATTTGTTTTTTTTTATTTTTTAGATTAGGTTTATTTAATATTCTTTTTATCTTTATTTTATTTTTATTTTTGTTTTACTTTTCTTTATTTTTTTATTTATTTATTTTTTTTATTCGATTTTCTTTAAATAAAAATCAAAATTTCCAAAAAATATATTTTTAGGGAAAAGTTGAAAGTATCAATTTTTCTTGAAAATCAAAATTTTCAAAAAATATTTTTAGGGAAAAGTTGAAAGTATCAATTTTTCTTAAAAATAAATTTTCAAAAAATATTTTTGGGAAAAAGTTGAAAGTATTAATTTTCCTTAAAAAATAAATTTTAAAAAAAGGGTTTTTGAAAAAAAGTTGAAAGTATCAATTTTCCTTAAAAATAAATTTTCAAAAAATATTTTTGGGGAAAAGTTGAAAGTATCAATTTTCCCTACACAAGAACAATCATTCTTTCCTTCCTTTCTATTTTTTTAACTAATCCGATAACGGAGCCTCTGTAAGTGAAACAGTAGTTTTTCTTGCATACTCTTGAGGTAAGGGAATTTTCTCAATTTTTTGCTAAAAGTATTAGAGTCAATTGAGAATAATTTTCAACAATTAATTACTTGGTAAAATTTTAAGGCTTTTGGATAACACAAATTTAAACTGGTACCATCTTTTGATGAGCGTTGTGAGGGTGCTATAACCTTCCTCACACGTAATCGAACTCCCGAACCCTGTTCTGGTTAGTAGACCTAAACCTATTCTTTTAGGGACCCTTAAACTTAGGTGTTCCCTGAAAGGACAAATTCTTTAGGTGACCAATCGCACCTAGATAAAAAAAGATTGGTGACGACTCCCTAAAAGTCAATGTCTAGCGATAGATCCGCGGATCTAGACGTTATGACAGCTTGGCGACTCCACTGGGGACCTTGAGAGTCAGGCCAGCAAATAATTTGTGTTATCCAAAAGCCAAATGAAATTAAACCTTGCTGTATATATGTGTTGTTATTCATTCATGTTTTATTTACTTTGTTAATTATGTCATTCATGTGCATGTGTATAACATGAGCTCTACACCCGAGCTCCGTCCCTCTAGAAAGGAGTAAATTACCTATTGCTTTCGTGAGGTCTAATGCCTCCGCAGTGGCTAGCGAAATACTCCCACTCAAATTGAACCTTTTTCGCTTGTAGCCTGTAATGGGTGAGGATTAGGGTGCCTTACTAGTCTGTGATGGACAGGGATGTAAGGAGCAATTTGAGGACCTTTAGACTCTGACCTTAAAACCGCATATAGTGAACCTTAAGAGTGCCTAAACCTAGGATAGAGCTCTTTCTACCCAATGATAGATATACCCTGAAATTAAGACACAAAAATGGTGGTTATCTAATCATTTTGACTGTTTAACTTTGTGTATCATTTTCATTATCATATGTAACATTATGCATTAACATCACTTTCATTTCATCCATGGAACTAATTATGTTGTTTGTTTGATTGTATACATTTGCATTGTTTTCATAATCATATTTTAACACAATCATTTGCATCCATTTCATACTAGATTTCATTCAGGAAAATGTGCATTTCATTCGTGCATCAAAGCATCATACATGAAGCATAGCATAACATTTCTAATATGGTACTCAAGGTCTCAGGATAGCTCCATCTAGTGAAAACCCTGCCCATCGATTTAACACAAGATCCAGAGCAAGGCAAATGGAGCAAGAAAATTCCCTTAGATTTGAAAAGATAGAAAAAGCACAGGAGAAGATTGAAAGCGAACTAAGCAAGATTCTGGAGGCTCTTAATAACATGAATAAAAGAAAAGGAGTTGAAGGAAATACAAGCCAACAAGAAGTGGCTGACCCTTTGTACCCTCCAAGTTTTGGCCCACCTCAAGCTCAGTCTGCCCAAGAGGTCCCGCCACAACACTTCGCATATCCAACATATCCTGGAATGCCATCAACTTTCAACCCAAGGCAGTATAACAACTATATAAATCCTATCTTCACTGAAAAGGCAGCAGAACCAATTCTCGATCTAGATAATTTAAAAGAGAAGGAAAAGAAAAAGATGAGAGTGGAAGCTGAAGAAAGTTCCAAGATTAGCATGCTAGAGCAAAGGCTAAGGGCTGTGGAAGGATTTAGCTTTTATGGGTCAGTTGATGCTGCTGGGCTTTGCCTAGTTCTCGATGTGGTTATCCCCCATAAGTTCAAAGTACCAAAATTTAAAAAATATGACAGTACAAAGTGCCCCAAAACCCACATCACCATGTATTGCAGGAAGATGGCAGCTCATGCACATGATGAAAAACTCTTGATGCATGTTTTTCAGGACAGTCTTACTGGCTCTGCGACCAGATGGTATGTTCAGCTAGACAGGACTCGCATTCACTCTTGGAGCGATATGGCACATGATTTTATCGATTAATATCGACATATCATCGATTTGGCCCCAGATCGTTTGTCTTTACAGAATCTGGAAAAAAAGGCAAATGAGTCTTTTAAAGAGTATGTCCAGAGGCGGAAAGATATTGCTTCTCAGGTATAGCCTCCTCTGATCGAGAAAGAAATTACAGTGCTATTTGTTAGCACTTTAAAACCTCCTTATTATGAAAAGATGATAGGAAATGCAATAAAAATTTTACTGATATGGTAATCTCGAAAGAGATCATTGAGAGTGCCATCAAGAATGGTAAGCTAGAAGGAAATGAAGCATCTAGCAAAAAAATCTTGAAGAAAAAAGAAACTGAAGCTCAGGCTGTAAGCTTTGATAGACAGCAACTTAGAGGTTATTCACCCTACCCCCCACCAAAATATCTGTCATATCACCCTGCTGTGAATAATACTTCCTTTCACCCATACCAACCATTTACACAACCACCATACCCCCAAACATATCAAACCTCTAATAGACCCCAAAATACCATGTACAGTTCTAACATTCAACCTACCCCAAGATCACAAAATCGCCCAACTAACCCTACTGGTGGCTCGCGGGAGCAACGAACCACTCGTGAGAAGCATGTTTTTAATCCTATTCTCATGACTTATATGAAATTATATAAGGAGCTCTACAACAATCACCTGATTGCTCCAAGTAAATTGGAACCCCTCAAGCCACCTTACCCCAAGTGGTATGATCCCACTGCCCACTGTGACTACCATTATGGGATTGCTAGTCACTCTACCGAAAATTGCACTACCCTGAAATACAAAGTGCAACTGTTGATCAAGGATGGGATGATCTTCTTTGATACTGGAGGGATAGCTGCACCAAATATTAGTGGCAATCCTTTATCGAATCATAATGTGAATGCTATAGGTGAAGAACAGGAGTGCCATATGAAGAAGAAAGTGACAGATATTAAGACACCTCTTAGTCAGCTATTCGATATTTTACGAAAAGCAGACATGATATAACTGGTAAGTCCACACAGCTATCATGGAACATATATAGTTGGTACTAGTTGTAAGTATCATAGTGGGGCAATGGGCCATTCCATTAAGACCTGTGAGCGATTTCACCAAGAGGTACAAAAACTCTTGGATTCATATCAGATGGAAGTCTATGAAGAAAAAGAAGGCTTGAAAAATGCTGAGGTGTGCATGACTGATAGGCCTGAAAAGTTGTTTCCTAAACCAGTGTCAATTCAGTGTGGGAACAAACCAAAGTCAGTCATAGACAAACTCCTCCCCAGGCCAGTAACTTTTAAAGTTCTAACTCTTTTCCCATATAAAGATGATAAAGCTGTACCCTAGAGATATGGCTGTGACACTGTAGTTCAGGGATAGAAAAAAGAGGTCTCCAAAGTCGATGCTTCTAATATTACTAGTGTAGGAGGTATTACTCGAAGTGGGAGATGTTACACCCCAGAAATGCTAGATAAGGCTAAAAGAGAGAAGGCTAAAAAAAGAGAAAGATGAAATAATCCGGAGATAAAGCCTGAAGAAGATCAGCCAAAGCCAGTATCAGAAAGAGAGGTTTGTAAATTCTTGAAGCTGGTAAAACATAGTGAGTATTCAGTTATGGAACAGTTGAACAAAATGCCAGCTCGAATCTCATTATTATCACTGTTGCTGAACTCAGAACCACATCGAAATGCCTTGCTAAAAATGTTGAATCAGGCATACGTGGCACATAACGTGTCTGTTGAATATGTGAACCACTTGGCTGGGAATCTAGTTATGCCAAATCACATTTCATTCAGTGATGATGAGATTCTTTTGGAGGGAAAAAGAAATGCCAAGGCTCTGCATATCACAGTCAAGTGTAAGAGTCATATCATAGCCAAAGTCTTTATCGATAATGGTTCTGCCATCAATGTCATGCCTATGTCAACTTTGGCAAGGTTACCCATTGATTACTCTCATATGAAGGACAGTCAGATGATTGTAAGAGCCTTTGATGGAACCAAAAAAGAAGTTCTGGGGGATATTGAGATGCCCTTACAAATTGGGCCATGCACCTTTAATATAAAATTTCAAGTGATGGATATCTCTCCATCCTACAGTTGTCTGTTAGAAAGACCATGGATTCACATGGCAAGAGCTGTGCCCTCTACTTTGCACCAGAAGATCAAGTTCAATGTAGAAGGTCAATTAGTAGTGGTAGTTGGGAAAGAAGACATGCTGGTGACCCAACCATTGAACACTCCATATGTAGAGGCTGTCGAAGAAGCATTGGAATGCTCCTATCGATCTTTTGAGTTGGTCAATTCTATAGGAAAAGGATCTCAAAGTCAGCCTTTTTCAAAGATAGTGGTGAGCCAAGTCATCAACAAAAGCTGGTGTCCAGGACTTGGGCTAGGCAAAAATTTACAGGGAATTAAAGAACCTCCAACAATAGTGGACAATAGCGACAGGGCAGGCCTAGGCTATGAGATGGCAAAGTGGGAAATCAAAAGAAGGCCATCAAGAAAGACAGCAAGACTGATGTTTATCCCACACTTGTATAAAACCTTCAGACCTGGAGGATTCATGAACCCAGATGCAAGAAAAAGTGTGGAAGATGATTTTGCCCAGTTAGCCATTAATGCTGTTGAAGATGAAATGAGGGTTAATCAAGAGGAGCGGGTTCGCCTTTGTCCGCCAGATTTTGAGCTCAATAATTGGAGTGCCATCGAGATGCTTTTGAGTTTTGATTTAGATGCAATGTAATTGTAACATCCCAATAGCTATTGCCCAAGGCTATGGGTGATCTTTTTTTGGGCCATTCATCATTTATTATTTTTAATAAAAAATAAAAAGAATGTATTTTCATTCATTTCTTTTTATGCCTTTATTATTTCCATCTTTCCAAGCACATCTTGCCAACATATCCCATTTCATTCAATTTCAGGTCTTTAAATGAACATGAAGATAATCATGATAACAATCAAGAGGTTAGCTTTGAGAATTCAATTAACACTGATGAACTTGACAATGAAGAGAATTTTGAAGAATATGTTATGCCTTCGGACCTAATGAGGATGATTGAACAAGAAAATAAGCCAATTGAGCCTCATCAAGAGGTAGTGGACTTAGTGAATCTGGGAAATGAAGAAAATAAGAAAGAGGTCAGAGTAGGCACTTCACTTTCATCCGAAGATAGGCAACGATTGGCAGACCTACTTCAAAAATTTATAGATATATTTGCTTGGTCTTATCAGGATATGCCAGGGCTGAGTACAGAGATAATAGAGCACAAATTGCCCCTAAAGCCAGAATGAAAGCCAGAATGTAAGCCAGTTCAACAGAAACTGAGACGGATGAAGCCCGAAATGCTACTAAAGATTAAAGAGAAGGTGAAGAAACAATTTGATGCAGGTTTTTTACAAGTGGCTAAGTATCCAGAATGGGTAGCCAATATAGTCTCAGTTCCTAAGAAAGATGGAAAAGTACGAATGTGTGTGGATTATCGAGACTTGAATAAAGCTAGCCCAAAAGATAACTTTCTTTTGCCTCATATTGACACACTGATAAATAACACGGTTAAGCATTCGATTTTCTCCTTTATGGATGGTTTCTCGGGGTATAATCAAATAAAAATGGCTGCAGATGATATGGAGAAGAGTACTTTTGTGATCATTTGAGGAATTTTTTGCTACAAAGTTATGCCTTTTGGGTTAAAGAATGCTACGGTAACATATCAAAGGGCCATGGTAACACTTTTCCATGACATGATGCACAAAGAGATCGAAGTATATGTAGATGATATGATTACAAAGTCTCGTGGGGATGAAGATCATGTCACTAGCCTCAAAAAATTATTTGAGAGGCTGAGAAAATTTCAGCTAAAATTAAACCCAGCCAAGTGTACTTTCGGGGTAAAGTCAGGGAAGTTGCTAGGCTTTGTGGTCAGTGAAAGAGGAATTGAAGTCGATCCCGATAAGATACAGGCCATCCAAAATTTGTCACCTCCCAGCACACCAAAAGAAGTTCGAGGTTTTCTGGGGAGATTAAACTACATTTTTCGGTTTATCTCTCAACTTACTTACAAATGTGATCCCAAATTTAAGCTTCTCCGTAAAGATAACCCTGGGACATGGAATGAAAAATGTCAAGAGACGTTTGATAAAATTAAACAATATTTATCGAACCCTCCAGTATTAGTGCCACCTATTCCAGGGAAACCTTTAATTTTATACCTAACTGTATGTGAAAATTCAATGGAATGTGTGCGGGGGTAGCAAGACGAGGCTAGTCGAAAGGAGAGAGCTATTTACTATCTGAGTAAAAAGTTCACGAAATATGAATCCAAGTACTCTTCATTGGAGAAAATGTGTTGTGCATTAGCGTAGACTGCCAAAAGACTCAGACAGTATATGCTCTACCATACTACGTGGCTCATAACGAAACTGGATCCCATTAAGTATATCTTCAAGAAGCCTTCTTTGTCTAGGAGAATCGCTAGATGGCAAGTAATGCTTTCGAAATACGATATTATATACGTGAGCCAAAAAGCAATAAAATAAGGCGTTATAGCAGAATTTCTTGCAGATCGTGCTACTGAAGAGTATGAGCCGATGAAGCTAGAATTCCCTGATGAAGACTTAATGACTATTTTTCAACTAGAGGAAGGAGAGTATGTAGAAAAATGTTGGAGAATGTACTTCGATGGAGCTGCTAATGCCTTGGGGCATGGAATTGGGGCAATTCTGATTTCTCCAGAAGAACAATACTGTCTTTCAACAGCGAGGTTAAATTTTAATTACACAAATAACATCGCTGAATATGAGGCATGTGTCATGGGCCTGCAAGCTGCTATAGATAGAAGAGTGAAAGTACTAAAAGTGTTTAAAGACTCAGCTCTAGTCATATATCAGTTGAAAGGAGAATGGGAGACGAGAGATTCAAAACTCGTTCTATATCATAAGTATATTCTAGAACTGACGAAACAATTTGAAAATGTCTAGTTTGATCACTTACCTCAGGAAGAGAATTTGATTGCTGATGCATTGGCTACCCTGGCTGTAATGGTTTAAATTAATGATAATACCGATATTCAGCCCATCAAGTTAGATGTTAAAGATATACCAGCTTATTATTCTAATGTAGAGGGAGAAGAAGATGAAAAGCCCTGGTATTATGACATCTTACAGTATGTCAAGGATCAGCAGTATCCAGTTCAAGCAACAGAAAATGATAAAAGGGTTATCCGAAGATTGGCTATGAGCTTTTTCTTGGATGGGGATGTCCTTTACAAAAGAAGCAAGGATCAAGTATTATTGAGGTGTGTAAATGAGACTGAAGCGAAAAAAATCATTAAAGAGGTGCATGATGAAATATGTGGGGCACATACTAGTGGACATATGATGGTAAGATAGATCATGAGAGTAGGATATTATTGGTTGACTATGGAGAATGATTGCATTGATTATGCTCGTAAATGTCATAAATACCAGATATATGCTGATAAGATTCATGCTCCGTCGTCTGCTTTACATGTTATGGCACCACCATGGCCATTTTCAACGTGGGGCATGGATGTCATTGGTCCAATTACCCCAAAGGCTTCTAACAGGCACAGATTCATTTTCGTGATGATAGATTACTTCACAAAATGGGTAGAAGCAGCATCATATGCAAATGTGACACGTTCTATGGTTTGTAAGTTCATAAAAAAGAAAATCATCTGTAGATATGAACTTTCAGAGAGAATTATTTCGGACAATGCCAAGAATCTAAATAGTAAAATGATGCAAGAAATATGTGCTCAATACAAGATCAAGCATCATAACTCGGTACCATATCGTCCGAAAATGAATGGGACAGTTGAGGCAGCCAATAAGAACATAAAAAAGATTTTGGAGAGGATGATCGAGACTTACAAAGATTGACATGAGAAGTTACCATTTGCATTGCATGCATATCGAACGTCAGTTCGCACCTCCACTGGGGTAACCCCATTTTCTTTGGTTTATGGGATGGAAGCTGTACTACCAGTGAAAGTAGAGATCCCCTCTTTGAGAGTTTTAAAAGAAGTTGAGTTAGAAGAAGCTGAATGGATTCGTGAACGTTATGAGAAGTTAAATTTCATAGAAGAAAAGAGATTGACTGCACTGTGCCATGGTCAACTGTATCAAAGAAAAATGATGAGGGCTCATGATAAGAAGATTCAACCCCGTTGCTTTCGAGAAAGAGAGTTGGTTTTGAAAAAAATTCTCCCAATCCAGCACGATAGTAGAGAAAAATGGACTCCGAATTGGGAAGGGTCATATGTGGTGAAACAAACTTTTTCGGGTGGAACATTGATACTGACTGAGATAGATGAAAGTGATTTACCCCATCCTATAAATTCTGATGCTGTAAAAAAGTACTATGCTTAAAAAAAATATAAAAAAAATAAAAAAATGAAAAATGATGAAAAAAAATAAAAAATGAAAAAGTGATTGAAAAATGAGGACTCAAGGCGAAAACCCAAAAAGGATAGTTTGAGTTATAGGGGGTTTGTCTAAGTTGAAAACCTGAAAAGGCGGCTTAGATAAGGAGAATACAGCATCGAATCTGAAAGTCCACTGATATGGAGACTAACAAATTCGAAAGAGTTCCAAGTTGTTGAATACATCAGAGGGTTGGGTTTTCAGAAAAAAACTTTGAGATGTGTTATCATGATTATCTGATTGTTCATTTTGGGCTTTATCCCCATACCTATCCTTGTAATTCTTTCTTGGCCAAAGTTTGCCAACATTTTGCTAATAAAAAATATTTTATTTCATTCTTTAGGCCTTTTTCTGATGACTATTTTCCTACCATTCATATCCATTTCTTCTTAGTACCCCACAATGGAAGAAATGTACAAATGCATTCTCACTTTTTGAGTTTGAAATAATGATTGGTGAATGAATAACAACATAAAAAGATTTTTACATTACATTGAATAAATCAAGAGTGATAAAGGCAGAATCGAGATGTTCAACTCCTGATTAGGACATTGAATTTGGGAAGAGATTTTTTGTTACAGGAAGAATATGAATGGAAGAAATAATTAAGAGCTACACTGGTTCGATCTTAGAAGAACAGTGCAATTGGATCCTTGAGGAATCAAAGGGCTTGACACCCAAGAAAAAAAAAAGAGCTTGAGAAACTTAAGTACCATACATTGAATAGGAATTATTTGGCCAACATTTACATAGCATGCATTGAAATTCATATACATTTGCATAGCATACACTACTTTCAAGAAAATATAGTGTACAAATTCAAGAAGCAGGGGTGTTCCAACATCCCACATGGAAAAGATAGATATGAAGATATCTTGCAAAATTGAAAAAGAAAAGCTTGTCAGGTAAGTCCCTAATCCTTGAAATAAGATGTCTTTTGGTATCAGGGTTGATTTATAAGACCTTGGGGCATAATCCCCTGAAATTCCTTCAAACACAACTTTCAACTCCTTTGGACATGATCGTCAAGGAGTAATTGATTTTTCAAAGTCGTGGTGCCTCTGTTTAGAGGAGCAATTTACTTTTCCAAAGTCATGGTGCCTCTGTTTAGAGGAGCAATTTACTTTCTCAAAGTCGTGGTGCCTCTGTTTAGAGGAGCAATTTATTTTTCAAAGTCGTGGTGCCTCTGTTTAGAGGAGCAATTTATTTTCCAAAGTCGTGGTGCCTCTATTTAGAGGAGCAATTTACTTTCCAAAAGTCATGGTGCCTCTGTTTAGAAGAGCAATTTATTTTTAAAAGTCGTGGTGCCTCTGTTTAGAGGAGCAATTTATGTTTCTCAAAGTCGTTGAGCCTCTGTTTAGAGGAGCTTTGGTAAAAAAAAAAAAAAACATAAAAAAAACACAAAAAAACAAAGAAAAAAAAACAAAAAATGACAATGTTAAGTTGAGTCTTAATTGGGTGTCTACGTCTTTGCGCAATTTCTGTTTCACAAAAAATTTACAAAGAGGGGCAGTTGTAGACACCCAATTGGGTCCAGGCCCAGATCAATTGGGCCTGGCCCAAATGGGTAAGCCCAATTCAATTTCTACTTTGTATTTTTTTTCTTTTCTTTTTTGTATTTTATGTATTTTATTATTTATTATTATATGTATATTTTTACTTATTTTTTTTCTATTAATATTTATATGTATTTTTATATAGTTATATATTTATTATTATATTATAATTTATTTATTATTATTTTTTTGTAATATATTTTTGGGTTTATCTTATTTTATTTTTTATTATTTTTTAAATTATCTGTTAATTTTATCTATTTTTTTACCGATTATCTTATTATTATCATTATTTTTTTTTCTTTTCTTTTTTGATGGATGTGATTAAAAGTTGAAAAATCCCATTGTGAATGAGAATTCAATCAGAAGAGTCCAGATTGGATTCAAAGATTGAATTCTCGTCTAAAGAGGAATTGGGATTGATCAAAAACTCATGATCAATCCCTATATAAAGGACCCCTGGAACAGATGCAAGGACACAGAAAACAGTAAGCAAAAGCTATTGATTGAGAGAATAGGGACGTATAGAGAGCTAAGAAAAGGTTTAGGAGTGTTCTGGGAGTGAGAAGAAATTTTTGAGAATTTTTGGCGATTTTTTTTCTAGAAATTTCTGGAAAAATTTCAGATTCCGGTGAATTTTTCGACGAAGTTTGAATTTTCCAACGTAAATTTCGGCCAACCTTGAAGTTTTCGGTGACCTGTCCAGTTTTCGACAAAAGAATCCCAAAAACCGGTGAACTTCCGACGAACTTCCGGTAAAAAAACCCAGATTCCGACGACAAAACCCAGAATCTGATGAATCTTCAACCGGAGTTCTTCGACCTTTTAGAGAAAAGGGAGAGGAAAAAAAGAAAAAGAGAGAGAAAAGAGAGGAGCGTTCTGCCAAAAAACAGAAGGAAGTGTCTTTTATACCCTCTCAAAATGACGTCATTTTGGCCTTAAGTAACCTAGAGGATCCGCGCGTTTTGCCGAGATCCGACCCGAGCGTCAACCCGCTTCCTGAGTCGCGCGTGCCTTCCCCCCTCCGAGCCGAGCCGAGCTTCCCAAGCCGCCCCCTGAGTCGTTTCTCTTCTTTGAACCGAGCTGAGCCGAGCCACGATCCGAGCCTCTCCAGGTTTTTTTTTTTTATTTATTTGTTTATTTGTTTTTTTTTTAGATTAGATTTATTTAATATTCTTTTTATCTTTATTTTATTTTTATTTTTGTTTTACTTTTCTTTATTTTTTTATTTATTTATTTTTTTATTCGATTTTCTTTAAATAAAAATCAAAATTTTCAAAAAATATATTTTTAAGGAAAAGTTGAAAGTATCAATTTTTCTTAAAAATAAATTTCAAAAAAGATTTTTGAGAAAAAGTTGAAAGTATCAATTTTTCTTGAAAATCAAAATTTTCAAAAAATATTTTTAAAGAAAAGTTGAAAGTATCAATTTTTCTTAAAAATAAATTTTTCAAAAAATATTTTTGAAAAAAAGTTGAAAGTATCAATTTTTCTTAAAAAATAAATTTTCAAAAAAAAATTTTTGAGAAAAAGTTAAAAGTATCAATTTTCCTTAAAAATAAATTTTCAAAAAATATTTTTGAAGAAAAATTAAAAGTATCAATTTTTCCTACACAAGAACAATCATTCTTTCCTTCTTTTTTATTTTGATTTTTCTTTAACTAATCCGACGACGAAACCTCTATAAGTGAAACAATATTTTTTCTTATATACTCTTGAGACGAAAAAATTTTTTCAATTTTTTGCTGAAAGTATTAGAGTCAATTGAGAATAATTTTCAACAATTAATTACTTGATAAAATTTTAAGACTTTTACATAACACAAATTTAAGCTGATACCATCTTTTGATGAGCGTTGTGAGTGTGTTATAATTTTTTTCACACGTAACCGAACCATGTTCTGATTAGTAGACCTAAACCTATTCTTTTAGGGACCCTTAAACTTAAGTGTTCCCTGAAATGACAAATTACAAATTCTTTATGCGACCAATCGCACCTAGATAAAAAAAGATTGGTGACGACTCCCTAAAAATCAATGTCTAGCGATAGATCCCGGATCTAGACGTTATGATAGTGAGCATACTAGCTACATATCTTTCATTTACAGAAATTTCATTACATCACAGATTTACAAGATTGACCAGAGATCTAGTAAAATCTCAGACAACTGACTTGAGCTGTTGCTTGGCCTGCTGCTGGGACCAGTAGTCATGGGCAGCTAGGACCCTGTCTAAAAGCTCCTGCGCTACAGGTTCTCCCCTCCTTTGCTGAGGTGAGATTCTTGCTGTATGGACCAATGTCTTCCACTTATCCTGCATGATCCCCAAAACACATTATGAGAAAACCCTCTAAGGTACATAGACAATATTCAACAAATAAAGAATCTTAACATGATGGAATAAACTCTGCTTTAGGAAACCAAAAGCTGGAAGAATGATGATGGAAACCTTAGAATAACTAGACATATTTTACGCAAAAAACACACCATTGATGTAAAGTAAAGATATTAAGCAATTCATACAGACGACTAGAATTAATCCCATGTGTTCCAAAACTCTTTTCCTCTAATCTATGGTGCTGTAAGCAGAGAAAGTGCAAAATAAACAATATGGAAGGCATAATGAATGGCAAAGAAAGGTCAGTCAATTGTTGGGAAAACATTAGTGAATAGGGAGACATACTCATACAATTGATTGACAAGCATACGCCTCCAAACTGAAGCAGAAACAAAAATGGATCATTCACCTTCAAATCCACATATGTACAATGTTTTGAATTGTCAAATGCACACAATTTGACATTGCGCCACCTACAAAATTTAATAGAAGCTTAGGACCCAGAGCACTGCAAGTCTACAATTAAGAGTTTGCCAGCCAAAGGATAATCATAAAAGTAACCTTCCAGTTCCTAGTTTCTCAACTGCCTCAACCAATGCTTCTACTTCTGAAACAGTGAAGGGTCTTCTGATACGGCGCTGGACAAGCTCATGATGCCCAGGTCTGTGATGAAAGGGAACAATAGCCAATGCCTCCACACTAATTGCCGGAATTGAGACAACAGATTGGGATTTTGGAATAGTGCTATTAGCTGATATGTTGGAAAGAGAGGAAACTAGATAAAGGTCACTTTCAGCACCACCGTTGCAATCCGTCACAGGAGGGACAAGGGAGACACTGGAAGTCCCTGGTTCTATAGTAAAAGATGTTGCATGCCTGGTAATGGAACATAATACTACAATTTAAATAAGACAAATAATTTAAAAGTTTAGAAAAGAGTGAGTGAGAATATGAGCAACAGAAGTGGAAAACTAAAAGGTCGGGTTTCTTTTAAACTTTACGAATACCAAATACTTACCTTGTCAGATCCTGCTCTCCTGAGAGACAAGGTGCTATAAGTTGCGTGTGTCTGGGCTCCAATGTAAATCCCAAATTACGAAGCTTGTGATCTTGTGAAATACCGGTCTGAAGTAGAGTTTTGCTATCATCTCTAACCTTCTTTCCTTGAAGAAGGATACCAACGTGTAAGCCATCTCCCAGTATGGTAGTCACTGCCTCCATGATTGTCCTCTATAAAAACCATTAGACATTAACTATCACGGTGCAGACACAACCAGTATGCTTGACCTCATATCCATGAAAATAAAGAAAAAGAGGTTCCTTCATTTCTGATAAGGCTATACATTATTTCTTAAAATACCAAAGAGACCAAAGCACCATTTGTCTCATAAGAAGAAGCATTTTATCAAATGACATGAATATTGTTATAATGTTATGCTCCTGTCCAAAGAATCATAGTTCACAAATTAAGTTCATTTTTTATCTCCAATGGTATAAAACTTTGTACATAAAAGTTAGAATAGAAGGGAAGCATGATATCTTTTTTTTTTTTTTTGGGCCAAAGAAGGGAAGCACGCTATAAAACAACAGAAAAGAAGGCAATACTGCATACTTTCAGTGAACCAACAGTTGCAGTTGTAGGAATCTCAACAAAGAGCTCTGGAACCTTGAAGGATTTGATATGAAGCTTCACTGAATAAACCCAAAATAGAAAAGGAAAAAAGTTAGGGCATGCCTAGATAATACGGGCAACAGATCAGATACTAATGCATTGTGCCAATGATCTTCATACCATTACGGTCTCTGGATCCAGGATGTGGACCTGGACTTGCAACTGAGGATGCCACTCTAACGACTGCATGTGAGAGCTTGGATTGTTCAGCCAAAAACTGAATATATCCCTAATGCCTAAGACCATAAAATAAAGAAAAATGAAAGCTAGCAGCAATGTTTTGTTGCACCTGCACTACAGTTGTCACCATTGCTTCTTTTATCAGCAGAATTAAATCTGTCTTCAAACAGAAAGCCTTGATCAGGTGCAGAGAATGGGCATTGATTAAAGAACTTCCTTCTCTTGAAAGAAGAGACCCTCTGTGATCTTTGATGTGTATAAACGGTTCTCCCATTATGGAAAATTGTTCTTCTTGTCCCATCTAGAAACATCAGTTAATCAGAAAATGGCATTTAATCAAGAAGGTGGATTTATAACATTAAAAGAACAAATATAGAAATGAATGCCTACCATATCCAGTAACGTGAGCAAGAACTTATAATTAGTCACAAACTTCAGGGAATTCAATAACTGTATCATGACATCTACAATTACATTCATCCTACAGGAGCACAATCCAGTATTAATAAAATCGTAGATGGGCATATACCATTTCTAAAGGAAGCCCCACCATTCAAATTTGGAGATACTCTCCAATGTCTGGATGACAGGTTCTTAATTCTTCGATCTGCCAAGTCAGATGGCAGCCTAAAGGCCTTCAATGGGGTGGCAGCCTGAGTGCACCCAATGTAATTTTCATCATTATCTCTACAAACTGTCTCTATATTATCAAAATGCCTAGATGGACTAAGAGTTATCCAGTCCTTGAACCATGATGCCTTCAACTTGCGTTCTGAACAGAAAAAGGGAGGCTTATGACCCATTTCCAACACATCCAAACTGCCTGTATGTGGAAGAGTTGCACTTTTAACGCTTTGAACAATTGAAAGCTCAGCTGCTGCATCCTCCACTTGCCCTTCAGAATATTCCCCAGATACAAGAGAAGAAATACATACTTCAGCAGACGGGATTGCATTTCTATCATTGACATTGGCCAACTGATCAGCCAAATATATCTTCTCTGACTGACCAAAGCTCTTTAAACTTGAACAAGCTTTCAAATTAAACTGGCTCTGAGCATGTGAAAACTTATTCAATGTATGGACTTGGCGGTAGCCATTAATAAAGGTTTTCTCATCATAAGTTTCTCGATCAGAATGGTTGCACTTTGATGATTGCGTTTCATCCTCTTCTCCCTTTAACACAGAATTTTTAGGAGTATTTTGCTGATCCTCTTTATAATCAGGAGGCACAAAATTTCTACTTTCATGCAACAGTTCACCAGCTACACTAGCCAAAATTTCAAAAGCACGGTTCTTACTGTTCCCACTTTTCTTTCTAATTGGCACCCTAGCCTAAAACCAGCATTTAGCAATAATCATCAAAACAATATTTTTAAACACAAAATAATTAGATAGATAATCCCAGACTGGCAGCATTTCTTTACCCGTGCTGATCTAGAAGCTCAAGGAAACACAGGCACCTGGTAGCCACTGAAACCATAGTCCAATCTCATCTGTGACACCATGTCTTAGGCATTCATTGAAAAAAGAATTCATTAATCAAAACCAACTGGCAGGCTTGAATCTGCAGATGACAAAATAGACACCGCAGCAAACAAACATATTAATGATCAGAAAGATTCAAGAATATGACAATAGACTTGAGAATTCATCAAGTTGAACAAGAGATTTTACCAAAAAAAAAAAAGGGACAGAGACAGAAGCATGTAAAAACAAGTAAGCAGTGGTATCTCCTTTAAGAATGAATGAGGCAATGCGTAAACTTTGTACAGATCCAAAGTTGTCCAGTCTAATAGGAGTATCACAGCACGGACTCATTGCTGTATATAGCAATGGATATGAACAAACAAATTTAAATTCCAGCGACTCCAAATTATATTGATAAATGAAAATCATGAGAAAAACATGATTTGTTGATGTTATAAATGAAACCAAAGACAGCCCTTACAAAACATCATGCAACCAAAGAGAGTATCTTAGATTATCAAAATAGGGGAAACCAATCGACCAGGAAGCAGCAAAAGCATTTTAAAGCCATAAAACCAAACACCACTTTTCAAGATTTTAACAATCCTTCAAAAAAAAAAACAAAGTCAGACAGAAGGACACTTACATTACATTTAAAAATAGTATTAGAGAAACATCAAATTGACTCCATTTCTCGTAATAACAATCCACTTTAATAAAATAACAAAACACTTACATTTAAAATTGGGTTTTTTTTGGATCCAAAAACCTCACAATCTAGAAAAATAAATAAAAAAAAATATAAACTTTTCCGATTGAGTGCTTGACTAACAAACTTCTCAAACTCTCATTTTCTCAGAGACAGAAACTAACTTAACTTCCTTCTAGACATGAATTCCAGTATTCCACCAACCAAGGACAATGTCTAAAATAACCTCAAAAAAATCAAAGCAAAAGTAGCAAGTTTCAAGAGCAAGATAAGAACATTAAAAAAAACTTCACCTTTAAAGATGGGTTTTTTGAGTCTGAGTCTCATCAACATAAAACCCCCATGAAAAACTCCCAAAACTTCTTCTTCTTTTTTTGTTGAACCCACAAAAAAACTGCTTGCATTTATATAACTTGTGGGCTTTAACTGGAATAACTGTTGAGAATCCGTGAGTATACCGGTCACTGAAGGTCAAGCAAAAACTGCTTTGGACCAGTTCCTCCGTTTTGGGCGATCCACTCCTGTCCGTATCAGTTCCATAGTGACACGTGGAAGCCTGTCCATCCATTTTGATTAATCTTATCTCGTTCACAAAAAATTACCCTTTTTTTCTTTTTTGGTAATTTTGGATAAATAAACCTGTGGCAAAGATCACTGATCACTGACACGTGGAAGTCTGTCCTTTTTAATTTTTTATATTTTTTGAATTTTTTTATTTTTATTAAATTTTTAGATTTTTTAATT
The DNA here is from genome assembly GCF_047325235.1 of Durio zibethinus. Classification (NCBI taxonomy): domain Eukaryota; kingdom Viridiplantae; phylum Streptophyta; class Magnoliopsida; order Malvales; family Malvaceae; genus Durio; species Durio zibethinus. The sequence goes on along the minus strand of NC_143162.1, from coordinate 7,036,464 downwards.
TTCGTAAATTTTTTTTAAAATTTTTGAGATTTTTCCAAAATTTCTATATTTTTTTACTTATCATATTTTAAGTTTTTTAAATTTTTTAAAAAATTATTTTTATTAAAATTTTATTTTAAATTTTTATATTTTTATATTTTTATTAAATTTATTAAATTTTTTATTTTTTTAATTGTTCATTTTTTTTAAGTATTTAAGATTTTTTTAAAAATTCTTTAATTTTTTAAAATTTTTAATTTTTTTCGAATTTTTGTTTCTATATTAATGTAACAATTGATGAAATAATACTGATTAAATTTTTTTAATATGTGTCAATATTTTATTATATATTCATGTCACGTAAATAATTTGATTGACGATATTAGTTTAATGTATCAAAATGGATAACTAAATAAAAATTAGAGTATCAACTTAATAATTTAATTTTTTTAAATACTAAACTAACAAAAATCATATAAATATACAAAACTCAAATATTTTGCAATAAATGTCAAGTCTTTTACATAAATTCTAAATTTATATTTTTTAATTTTATTACATAAAACATAATAAACTTTTTGATTGCTTAATATTTATATGTATTCTTTACTTTTGATTTTCTTTTAATTTATATTCTTTAAAATCATAATTTATTAAAATTTATTAAAATCTTTGATTTTCTCTCGGTTAGATTTCTGACTTTTAATTTTATTATGACGTATAGTTTTTTAACTCTTTTATTTTAAAGATGAGATGGTTATATAAGTGTATTTTATATTTGTATTATATTTTTTGTTACTAATCATGAGATTTTTTTATTATGTTTGTATTATATTTTTTTTTAATCATGATCTATGATCTTTTATTTGATATTTCAAATTTTTTTAGCCGATTGGTATATATTTTAGTGTTTGTGTTTTTTTTTTTTTTTGTCATGATTATTTTATTTTAAGTTGCCTTTTAGCCAATTAGAATTTGTAAGGATTGCTAAATTAATTTTTAAAAGATGAGAATGATCAAATTTTATGTTTGTCAATTATGAAAATATTTATAATTATAAGAGTAAATAATGTGTTAGCACAGAAATAACGTTGGTAGATAAAAAAAAAAGTAAATAAATTTATTTTTGTTATATTTTTATTTTTATTTTTATTTTTTGATTTAATTTATATTTTTTTTTACTTTGTAAAGATTTTATATTCATTATATTCTTTGAAGTTGTAATGCATATTGATTGAAGAATAAAATTCGTGATAGGGTTTGTATTATATAAAATAACTTTCAATTGTATAAAATAAAAATAATTATTGGGTAATTACAGCTAATGATAGATTCATTTTCTTATTAATACCGTTACTAAAGATATGCTTGATGAAGTGTAAATATTTTACGATATGCTTTTTCATTTGTAGCTTATGATTGTTTTAATGAGCATTTAACTAAGTGCTAATAGTTTTATTTTTTTGATAATTTTTTATAGATTTTGAGTTTTTGCACTTTTTTTAAATGTTTTATTTTAAAATTTTTCATTATATATTATTGGTACTGTTATTGGCATAAATTTCTTTCATCTTCAAATTATTAGTGATGAGTTCGTAAATTGTATGATGTTATGCCTTCAAGATTTAGGATATCTTTTTTTGTAATATCTTCTATATTGGTAATATTATAAGGGTGATGATTTATTTCAAAAAATAACTTTTTTATTATTATTTGAAGTAAATATCATTTTAATCATTTCTTTTTTATTTATATTTTTGGTTTCTTATAAAATATATATAATCTATTTAACTTTGTAATCTTATTTATTTTCATCTTTTAAGAATTTTTTATTCTTAAAGTTTAAGTTATAATTTTTATTGAATAATCTCTTATTTATTACTTTTTTTAGGAAAAGTTATTAATAACATGTTCCTTTTCTGTGGATAAATTTGTGAAAATGGATAAAAGTTTTTATATTATTTCTTGGTTTCTTATAAAATTCATATTGTATTATTTTATATTAATTTTTAAGTTTTTATATTTAATAATTTTTTGTATGAATTATATTAGGTAAGTAAATTTATACATTAATTTAATTGGAAATAAAAAAATATAGTTTTACTCACATATTATTTTACTAGTTCTATGTTGAAACTATTGTTTGATATTATTTTAGCCAGTCTTTCGTATTTTTCGCAATGTAGTTGTTATTTTATTTTTGGTTATTTTTTTGTGTTAATTGTTAGATTTCATGTAATTTCATGCAAGTAGAATTGTTAGATTTTAAGTACATTTTTGTATTAATTGTTAGATTTCATGTAAGAAAGAAAATTATATCAAAATTAAAATTTTCACATTTTCACCTGTTTTGATAATAAATTTTATTTATTTGTAGTAATCATAAAATATAAAATTCATTTTTATTTCAAAAATTGCATCATTATTGTTATCGAGTTATAATTAAATATTTGGTGATGTTTGAGATGCCTTCAATTTGTCATTGGTTGTACCATTTATAAATTGTAATTATTGTTTTTTGCCTTATTGAATTTATTTATTTGTTGAATATATTAATTTGTTATTTACATTTGTTATTGAGTAATGCTATATGGCAAAGATATTAGTTTAATACATTTTGATAATTATTATTTTATAATTTCATTAGAAAAAAAATCGTAACGTGCTAAATCATTTCTAGAAAAATATAAAAAGTATTTTATAAATAACGTTATATGAGAACATATATCATAAAGTTAATGATTTTTAATTATATTTTCTCAAATTTCATGTAGATATGAAAATGGCAAAAATTAACCTATAATCTTTAGTTAAAATTTTCATTTAATCATTTATGTGACACAAAAAATAATTTATTTTTAAAAGAATGCAAAGTTATTTCAATTTCATATTGCAAACTTTTATAATGCCAAAAAACATTCATTTTCATAAAATTTATGGTTAACATTATTTATATTTTAAAAAATTAAAGTAAATAATCAATATCGATTTAAATAAAAATATAAAAAATGTAAGCTTAAATAATAGATGTTACTCATGCAAATAACTTATGATTTTTTTTTTATAATTGATTTTATCATCATTTTAATTTCCAAAAAAAAAAAATTGAGCACAAATAATTTCGAATTGGTAGTAAATGACCTACTAGCTAAAATACTAAAAAAGCTTATAAACAATTCCACTTTTCTTAAATAAATCTCTAAATAAATTTTTATACTTTAATTTGTATTCAATTAAGTCCTTATTTTAAATGAAATAATGATTTATGTTAAAGATTTATTTAGATATAAATTAAATGTTTAAAGACTTATTTGGATATAAATAAAAGGCTAAGAGTTTTTATTTTGGATGCAAATTAAAAATTAAAAGGTTTATTTGAATGTAACAAGAGTATAAAGGTTTATCTAAATAAAGTTATAAAGTTTAAGGCTTTTTTATGATAAAATAAAGATAAATACTTTCACCTTTTTATATTTTTAATGTAACCGGTTATTAAAAGATAAATATTTTGTGAAAATAGAAGAAATAACAACAATAATATGGTTATTTAATGTTTAATTATCATTTTATTAAGTTTCACTAAATTTTTATTTTTTTTATATAATAACATTAAAATATTAATAAAAATAAATAAATATCGGAGTTGAAAAGATATTTTAATAAATATTTTTAAAAGTTTTCATCAGGTACTCTTCCATTAAACATTTATATTATACTTACATGATTTTCTATATTAATTAAGTGAATTTAAATAATGAGTCTTTCTCATTTTTACAATTTTTAATTCAAGTACGATTGATTTACTAAAATCTCTTTTTTAAAATTTTTTTTACCTTGTGAAATAAAATAATAAAACTCATTTTTTCAATAAATGTCATGTTAAATTATGTAGTGTTTGGTTACATAAAATTTCAAATAAAACCTAAGTCTCTTGACTTTTGATTTTCTTTGCATTTATAATCTTTTCAACTGATTTTGTTAATTTTTTGCAAACTTTTTATTTTCTTCATGACTTATGGTTTGTTTTTTTTTTTACTATATAAGTGATTTTCTGTTTATCATTAGTTAGACTATTTTTAAATTGTAATTGTTTGCCTTTTTTGAAACTATTTGCTTGTTAGATATATTAATTTGTTATTTACATTTGTTATTGATGGTTTGGGAAAAGATGTCAAATATACAAGTAATTTGGATTTTAACCACTTTTATTTAGTAGATATTTTTCTTTTATATAAAAATTAAATATTAATTTAATTTATATATACTTTTAATTATTACTTAATCATATTATAAAAACATGTTGTATGTAACTTATCGAGCCATTTATATTAAAATATATGTATAAAATAATAATTTTTTAATTATATTTGCCAAATTTCATATAAATTTGAAAATAAGCAAAATGATCCACTTGTTATAATCTTTAATAAAAATTTTCATTTATTCATTTATTTAACATAAAAGAAATTATTTTAAAGAAGATGTAAGAACTTTTTAATTTCATCTTGAAAACTTTTTATAATATTAAAAAAATTCATTATCTTAATAATTTATGGTTAACATTATTTATATTTTAAAAATAAAATAGATAATTGATATTGATTAAAATAAATATATTAAAAATGAAAACTTAAAATATAGTTGGTACTCATGCAAATAAATCATGATTTTTTATAGTTCATTTTTTACATCATTTTAATTAAAAAAAGAAGTTAAGTATTGAATAGTTTCAAATTGTTAATAATTAATTTAACACTAAAAAAATATTATTTCTTTTTATCTGCTTTAAAAACTTTACAAAATAAGTTATATTTAAACAACAAATTATAATAATTAAAATATATTTTTCTTTTAGTATGTTTATATAGTGCACTATTAAAAATAAATATTTTTTTTGAAGTTAAGAAAATAATAATTATAATAGTTTATGATTCTCTAATATTTGATTTATTAATATTATAATGAGTTTTATTAAACTTCTAATTTTTTTCTATAACAACATTAAAATATTAATGGAAATGAATAAATACTAAAGTTGAAAGGACATTTTACTAAACCTAATGTTATGTTTGGATAAATATTAGTGAAGGAAAAGAACATTAAAATATTTTTATTAATATTATAATGAGTTTTATTAAACTTCTAATTTTTTTCTATAACAACATTAAAATATTAATGGAAATGAATAAATACTAAAGTTGAAATGACATTTTACTAAATCTAATGTTATGTTTGGATAAATATTAGTAAAGGAAAAGAAAATGAAAGTAAGGGAAGAAAGTTTATAGAAAAAAGAAAATGATACATGTAATTTTTTTTGGATAGCTAAATTAATGAATGAAAGGAAAAAAAATCATAATAACCCTTATTTATTTAAAGAGTGAAAAAAGAAAGAAAATGATTAATTATAAATTTTTTTAATTATAACTTTGTTTTTATAAAATAACAAATAAATTTCAAACTAAATTTTTTTAGTGAAATATTAAGCTATAAATGTAAAATAATATATAATATTTTTAATTGTAAAAAACCAAATATCTTCTAAAAACTTGTTATAAAATGTAGAAATACAATATCCCAAGTTTTTACCCACAACGCATGACAAATGTGTTTAAATTAATTTTACGAATATATTTATTGACTAGACAAATGACATGGTAAACAATAATGATTATGTGATTTAGGACACCAATTTGATTCTTTTAATTGGTACATTATTTTTTGTACGATTATATATATATATATTGATTTATGTATTAAAACGATAATATGAAATTAAATCATTTTCATTTTTGTTTTTTGTTTTCTGTTATAATAAAATAATATCTTGTTTTTTTTTTTAAATATATATATATATATATATATATTAAACTCTGAGTTCATGAAGGATCATTAGAAGATTTGGCATTAACTAGATTTGAAAATAAATAAAAACTTTATTTGAAATAAAAAAAAAATTAGGGTGTAATAGTTATTTCAAGTTTTTAAAATTTTATTCTTTTTCTTTTTCTTTCCCTTCCTTTTCTCCCAATTTAGGATAATTAAGAAATGAAAAAAATGCAAAGGAAAGCAAGGGGATTAAGCATCCATCCCTTTCCTTTATTTTAATTTATGTGAAGTCCAAACAAATGAAAGGTTAAAAAAGGTTTATTCATTTCCTTTCTTTTACCTTCCTTTCTATTCACTTACACTAATTTAAGTATAGGCTAAAAGTTTTCATTTGAAATCTTTTGTTATACTTTTATATTGTATACATGATTATTTAATGATAATTAGGTGATTTCGAATAATAAATTTTTTTTTATTTTTACTTTTTTTAATTCAAGTACGATTAATTTATTAATTTTTAAAAAATTTTATCTTATCAGATAAAATAATACATATATTTCAATATTTAGAGTGTATTAATAACCACTCAAGTTTTTTTTTTTTAACTAAAATTAGTTTATTCAAATTTGAAAATTGATTAAATTTAGTTGAAACTTTCTGAACACTTTTCAGGTTTTTATGCACCAAATGAAAAAAAAAAAAAAAAAAAAACAATGAACTACATACATAATAAATTTTATATTTTGTTACTTATGATATACTCCATAATCTAAAATTACATGTTTGATTTGTTTATCAGGTTACATTTTTAATCATTATTTTTTAAAAGATAACGGGAAATAAAATTGTTAAACAGATAATATTCTAAAATTTTAAAACTAATTATTCTCATATCATATTTTTTAAAAATTCAAGAAATCATTGTACAATTTAATTTGATTGTTTTGTATCTGTTAATTTTAGGATAAAAAAAATATACAATATTTTCTTATATTTTTATAGCTATGAATATCTAATTACTCATGTTATTCATATTATTAATGACCTTATATTCTTTGTAAATTCAAAATTATAAATTAAATTATTAGTAATATGAAATAAGAAAAAAAATTCGACATGGACATCACTTTATTATATATATTTTTAATAATTATAATAATCAACAATTGTCTTTTTGTGTAAATAATCAATAATTATTATGTAATATAAAATAACTAACTTAAGTCTCAAGGATACGTTCATCTTAACATTTAGAAATTTTGAAAGTCTAATGTGCGTAAAAAGAGTTAGCTTTATGGGATGCGCATAGTTAATGATGTTTTGTAGTATAATAAATAATAAACTTTCATGAATGTTGAAAAAATTCAACACTTAGAATTGAAACATAAGTATAAAGACATGACGTGTAATTATATTTATCTATTAATAAATTTAGTCATAAATTTTTGGTCGACTTCCATATTTATGATATCTACTTCATAAAAAAAGAAATTAAAAAGAGATATATGTTGAAGATTATAACATAATAAATAAATAAATTTAATATATATCTCATTTAATGTCATTGTTTATAATAACATAATTGTCATTTTTGTTTCATATCTATCAATTAAAATATTAATTTTAAATGATAATTTATATATGTAATAATGAGTTTTGAAAAATAATTCATTATAATAAAAATTTCATAGAAGTTTCCTCTTCAGGTACATACACACAAAAAAAAAGGGGATAATATTAAGAATGATTTATGAATTATAGTGAATATTTAATATGATATAAAAATTTTAAAAATCTCTAATGTAATACATGAGTTATGAAATTATTAACTAATGTATTCGAAGGGTTATTTGTGCATCACGTGTCATCATTTAGAGCTAGTCACATTAAAAGTAAGTACCATATTAATTAAAAAATTCATAATTCAAATATTTCATTAGAGATTTTTAAAATTTACATACCATGTTAAATATTTTACTATAATTTAAAGATTATTCGTAACATTAACCTAAAGAATTAGTATTAGGAATTTAATATCAAATTAATATAGCTCACGACTATCTAAATGTATTTATTTATTTAGATTTTTTTTTCCTTTTCTTTTCAGACAACACCTTCATTTAATTAATGTAAATGATTCATTTAATTTTTTTTTATCATCAATCTCTTAAAACATGAGTTTTTAATAATAGCATACATTTTAGAAAGTACAAACATAAACAAGAGATAAAAAATATTTATTATTTATTTGATTTAATATATTAAAAATAATTTATTCTCCATTTATATCTATGCAATGATAGGTTACCACAAAGAAATACAAATATTAGATGTTTTTATCTTTTTTATTATAAATTAGTTTAAATAAAAATTCATAATATGAAAGTCATCATATTAATTTCAATATTTGCAAGTATTACTTGTTTTTAATAAATTAACATTAAAAAAAAAAGAATTAGAAGAGTTGTCATATTTATCTATATGTAAAATTTGATTCCAAACAATAAATATGCTCATTAATGATGAATTCATAATAATGTTAAGTTGTTAATGAATAAAATTATGAAAAGTTAGAATAATAAATTTTTATGTTTTTACATTTTAGTAATTAATGATTAAAAATAAATATTTTAAATATATATATATATGTATCAAAATTTCAAACTTTCATAGTTTTCTACCACCAATGCAAATTAAAATGATAGAAAAAAGAAAATTTATAAAATATTATCATATTAATTTCAATCTTTTCATAACCCATTTATATTTAAAAACTTTTCATATTCTACTAACAATTAAATTTAGAAAAAATGATAGAAATATGAAAAGTCATAAAAAGTATTATATTAATTTTAATAGTGTGATCAAACTACACAAGTATAAAATTAATTTGTTTTACACCATTTTATAACTCCATATATTATAATTTTTTTTTTATTAATCTACCATCAGATTTAACAATCCATTTGTACCTATTTTCATATAATGTTTCAAGTCAATTTAATATATTTATCATTTTGGTTAAGAATAATATCATTTCAATATATACTAATGATTAACATTTTATTATTATCACATAAATAGTTAAATATTTTACATTTACTTGAAGTTTGGCATACAAGTTTATTTGAATAGTGCATAAAATTTAATGGTTGGATTATCAAATATAAATCATATAAAAAGATATGAGATGACGTAAAACTAATTTAGTTTTACACAGTCTAAGTAGATTTTTATTCATTTTGGGTTTTCATGTTTCATTATTTAATGATTTAAAATAAATCTTTGAAAAGAAAAAGAAATATAAATCAACTTTATTTTAAAAGGTTTTCATATTTTACTAATGATTTAAATTTATTAAAGAGACGAAAAGTCACAAATCATTATTATATTAATTTTAATCTATACATATTCCATCAATTAATGATTTTAAAATAAATATTTTAAAAATAAAAAATATAAATAAATTTTATTGATTTTTCACTTTATTTCTTTTGTAAGTTTCATGATTTCATTAGTCTTTCATAATAATGTTTTTTCTTTAATATGATTGTTATTTTAAATTTTTTGGTTTATTTTTTTAAAATTTAGTTTATTTTTAATCTTAAATTTTATTTCAATAAATAAAAAATTTTTAAAATTTAAAAAACTTATATGTATGTATGCGCATGTGTATATACATATACATATATATATTATTTAAGTGTTATTTTTTAAGTTTATTTAAGTATATTTAAAGATAAAAGACTAATTGTGCAAAGCACAAATAAAAAAATCCTATTATATAATATGAAGATCAAATGTATATTTATCCCAACTTTTTTCTTGAGGGTTAAAATGAATTGGGAACACCAAAATTTGCCAAAATAAAAAAGAAACTCCAAATCCCATTTGATAAGAGAATAAAAATTCAAATTCAATAAAACTAATATTTAAAATAATCCTAATTCAAAGAAATTCAGAATAAAAACTATCTAAATTTGTTTAATAAATAAAAATTTCAATTCGAACTCAAAACATATCCTTATTTGAGTCCAAGAAATCCCAAAATCGAAAAATATGATTGAAGCTCCAATTTAATCCCAACTCAAAAAGCATATTTAAATAATTATATTTTCATAAAATTTAAAAATAATATAACTAATTTGAATTTAAATAGAGTCAATCGATACAAATATGAAAAAACCAAAAACACTTAAAAGCAGTTAGATTGTCATGTAATTTAATCATTAAACTCGAATAAAAATTCCATATTTTGACATTCGAATTTCAGTGATAGTCAATCAAAGCAAAAATACTTATTTTCAATTCAAAGATGAAAATTGCAAATCCCCTTGGCCTCAACTGGGAAGATCGGCCGAATAATAATAATATCTAATTTAAGAATTAAGAATACAAGGATTTTTCTTGAGAACCACGGATCAAAAAGTAAGAAAACAATAAAATTCTGGGAAATGTAAATAAAACAGAACTGAATACCATACTTAATTGTTCTATAATTGACAGTAGCCAATACAAAACCAAGTGTAAAAGAAATAGAAAAATATATATATATCATACAAGCAAAGCATAGGCAAAGATATGCTTTCAGTTAGCAGCCAAATCTTCATACTGCCATGGGTTGAATTCAGTCGACCTAACATCAATCTCTTCACTGCTACTCGAGCTATCTATGGCAGCCCGGTGTTGGGCATACTTGCCATTGTATTGATACACTTCCATGTCACCCCAAGGAGTAGCAGAAACTTCGTCGGTGAAGTCAAACCATTTGGGAGTGAATTTGTGACCCTTTTCCTCTCTGTTTTTCCTTTCAGCTCTTTGTCTTTCCTCCAAACTGCACAACAAAGAGAGTTTAAGACATTAGTTCTCTATTTACTTTCTAGGTTGGGGACATGAATCGACATAATCATAAAGATCAAAGGAATTACTATGTTTGCATGAAGCACACCGAAAAGAGAAAAGTCACAAGAAAGAAACAGATGACATAGACAAGTATGCATGAAAGAAAAATAAACTTCACATGAAAGAAAAATAAACTTCAAAATCTAGTTTGAGAGAGATAAAAGACCTGCTTTTTTCAAAACCAGCTTTAGAGAGGTCACCCTGCTCTAATGCGTATCTATCAGGACGTAAACGAGAATCGGATGCTAATAGCTTCTTGGGAGCAGAATCAAAGCTGTTAATCTTATGTGCAAAATAAGTATACTGGAATTTATCATTTTTTGGAGCATCAGCAAGTCTCCATGCCTGCATAACGGCAACAACAGAGTAATGACAAGCAGTTCAATATCAGGGATATCATTTTTTTGTACTTTTTAAAACTTCACAAATTTATTAGCACAGGTAAGTATATTAGTCCTCGACTGCTTTGATTTTTAAATCAAAATATTCGTAATGTTAATATAGAAAATGTTATAATATGCAAAGAAAACTTTCAACATCCACCACGTGTAGCAGTTAATTTGCTACTGAAACCAGGCACCAGGGTTGTCTTGTTCATTGTCAGAAGCAGCACCATTTATTTGGTATGTGGAAAGCTATTGGGAAGGGTATGATACTTCACACAGAGGAACAAGTTTGTTTTTCACCATTTTTGACAGCAAATTTGTTTCAAAAATCAAATTTAATCACTCAGGGAAAGGCTCAGTATGAATAATCTGCTTTCTGATTAAGAATTGCATGCAAAAAAACACAATTCTTCATTATTCTGCTAGTTTTTTGACAGGAAAAGTGAAAATTCCAGAATACAAGCATCAAGAAATCTATGGGAGTGTTTATGAGAAGAATAAAAGATGAAAACAACTCAGAAATGTTGTGAGAAGAATAAAAGATGAAAACAACTCAGAAATGTTGAAAAAGACTAACCTCCTTTAGTTCAGTGCCTGGAAGGGGTTCCCCTTCACTATCACAAGGTTGATAATTCATTGACTCATTCCATTTTCCAGTCATCAGTATCTTTGGCTCCTCAGCAGCATTATATACATATCCATCAATCTCGTACCGGCCAGTTCTATGAACAACCAAGACCTAATGTTAAATTGTGTAAAATCAACAGATGGTGGAACTTGACAGATAAAACAAATAACTGATATAATAACTTATCAAATGAAATCCTTTCAAAATTTTGATGAGCTATTACATTTTTTCTTCAAAGATCAGAGAGGAATACACACACACACACACACACATACACACTATATATATATATATATATATATATATATATATATATATGTAGCTGATTAGTAAATTTTCAGAATAAAACCATACCCAAACCAACCACATGGTTGAAAATATAGCACAGCTTTGTCGCCTGTTGTCAGGTTTGTCATGATCATCTCCCCTAGTGAGTCAACCCAAGTTCGTCCAAAAATTAAGTTGTTAACTTTCGTGAGAGGAGGCACCAAATCGAAAACTACGCCATCTCTTTTGAGGGTCACGCGGGTCCTGCACACTAAATTATTTTAGAATCTATGCATGAGAACAAACTGCAAACTTTAAAAATACGCTGATTTGTGACTTTCATTGGTATCAAACACACCGAAAGGATACCCCAAATGAGCTCAACTTGATCAGATGAGAGGCACCCTAGATGATGATGATCCCAAAGAAGATTACGTGGTCAAACATAAAAATTCAAGTTTATGTATGACAGCCACAAAATCTCTGACTGATCAGAATGCATATTAAAATATTCTTCACTCCCCATTGCAGTGTTCTTGTATTGAAGGACATAGATAAGCCAACAGATGCTAAATGCACAAGAACTCAAGCATTAAAAAAATTAGTTCAATTTTTTAACCCATATTCAACTCAACAACAAGTAGAAAATTCTCCAGCAACATGAGAGCTTTGCATCATCAGAATTAGAAATCATTGTAAATTTTCAAAAACTCCAGAGATTAACGCTACTTCTATTAGCTTATAAAACATGCTAATGATGTACATGATGGTGAAATTGAAAATAATAAAAGTAATAAATAAGTCCTCTTGTTATGGAATAAGTTATGAAAGAATGTTTTACCTTCCAAGTGGATAGATATCAATCGAGTTTCCCAAAAATTTGGTTTTCACTTTAGAAGAAATATCATAAGTGAAATGATCATTTTCAGCATGACCAGCGCTCATTGGGGGGTGATGACTAACCTGCAAGGGAAAAGTGTCTAATAAAGATCTTAAATAGCAGCCATTTAGAGAAATTATACAAAAAAAAAAATCAGAAATAAGAGTCCAAAGCATCAAAATGAACAAAATAATTGAACCAAGACTTAGGTATAAAAGACCCACCTGTTCAGCTATAAAAGTAATGCCACCATGATTAACCATTTCATAAGTCTCACCAAGTATAGGATTGAATGGTTTCCAGGTACGTTGGTAGGCAGAGTAGACAGATATAGCCCATGATGCTGCAATTAGCTACTATTAGTTCATATAATTAAACTTAGAGAGAAAGAGAAAGAGTAGTTAGTAGAAATCTTACTAGTGTACACCAATCGCATATAAGGATCCTCACATTCATCTGCTAAATCTAGCAGGTAGGAGTACTCCATCAACTGTCATAGACAATGCGATCGATAAAATCCCCTAAGAGAAAAGAACCAAGCATAGCAATAACTGTAAAGCAATGAAGCTGGATTCGGAAACACAAACCTCAGCCATTTTCTGCAACATTGACATTGGGTCAAAAATAAGTACTGGAAGTGTCACCATTGATGTGACATCAGATCCTATATACTTTTGCATCATTTTCCAGTAACTGTCACTGTCCTGTTAAACAAGAGAAAGCAAAGCACATATGCCTATACAAGTTAATAAAAAGCTAATCTTCTTATCATTTCAAGCCAGATAAAGCAGTCTGTAGTGGATAATTTTATCATTTTGTGAAAGAAAACTTCAGCATTAGCAAGGTGACTTAAGCATTCTAGTCTTCTAGCAGCCAGTGGACAAACTTAGCTTTTCTTTTCATGCGTGTCACATGCTGAGCAACATTCAAGTGTTTCATATGTTGCAGCAAAATCAGATGGAACATGCTAGCCTGTGTTTTATTTTAATTTCTTAGCAATGTAAGGATAATTGTTACTGCATATAAGCCTGATAACCACTAACAATGAGAACACCAACTTAACACTTAAATGACTTTGCTGGCACTAAAATTTTTCAATTGAAGCCGAAGCATCATGATTCAAATGCATATGATAGAACCAGGCACCAAGCTAAGTGCTTTTGTTCCTTATTTTATTCAATTCGCCGAAAATTAAGAATTACCTCCTGTTTCCATCTTCCTCTCCTTGCTTCCTCTTCGGCATCTTCAGTCCCGCCTTCTGGATTAACAACCTCCAGCCCTTCATATCCCAATAAACTGTACAAACAGGAAAACAACCGTGAATTCTCAATGAGTTAAAAACCCATTTCAAAATATTCAATTTAGTTCATTCAAACAGACTAATCATTCAAGCTAAATTCTCTAATCAGCTCAAAAGAATTCATAGATCTGATACAACGAATTCCTTTTAAATCATAATTATTAAGCAATCAATAATAAATTCAAAATTGAAATAAAAGTAATATCCACGTGGAGATCGAAGCAATCAACTGGAATTTGTTTTAAAAATGATCCGAGAAAAAGGAAATTAAATAAAAAAAATAAAATTAGTGGATGGATCTTAATACCCGTTGACTGATTTAGTCATGGTGGTACCAAAATTAGACAAACTGTTAGCGATCGACGCAAAGAAACCACCGGTTTGCTTCGGATCATTCGGCGCCATCTCTCTTACTTACTTTTTTTTTCCAAAAGAAAAAAATGACCGGCGAAAGTCGAAATGGAAGAAGAGGCTTCAAAAAGAGAGGAATTTTAATTTTTATTTATGAAATATTTATATTTCCTTTTATAATGATGCAAACAGCGAAGACTAGCAATGATGCTGGTTGGCGGTTCTTTGTTTTGAAGTCAAAATTGGAGATTTTTATCTCGTGTATTCCGCCACGCGTTGATTGAAGATCGAGTGACAATCCAAATAGGCGGCTTGCGAAGAAGCACCAAAAAAAGGGTTAGGCCCTAGCGCGAGTGCACCTGGAATGGACATGGGTTGCTTAGCCGGCAAGCCTAAAGGGGTTTCGTGGCTAGTGCCGTGCGTTTTCTAAGTGGCTCTTTCCTTTGCCGCGTTAAAAGAATTAAAATGAAAAGTAGCTTTGATGTTTTGATTGTTCACAACAATGGAAAGGACTCTTTTTCTAGAGTTTGAACGATTTAAAGATGTATAAGTGAAGAGTCTACTTAATGGCGAGTAAGATTAAAAATAACAATAATTTTATTCAGATTAATTATTGCAATGTTAAAATTAAAATTAAGGATAAAAATATAAAATGCAACAGTAGTTATGAAATTTTGTAGGACAGTTATTCTATAAAAAAAACAATAGATTATAGTAATTGAATTTTTATTTTTATTTTTAATTTTATATTAAAATAATATATATGCTTTTAATTCAATAAACTACTGAACCATTCCTCCTTTAATTAAAAATTGGAAGAGCAGTGCAAAAAAAGAGTCCCCGATTGCATCGATGGGGTGCAACTCAACATAGCCCACAGTGCAATTCGAAGCAAAAACTCCATTGAATTTCAAATCACCAGAAAGCTAGTGGAATATCTTTAATCACTTGTAATAGTTGATTCAATTAGTAAGGAAAGAAATTTTCCTTTGTTAAAGTATGGATTTAATTCTTTCACTACTTTAATTATGTGGTTTTCGTATTTATACTCTAATTCTATTAAATTTAATTTTTATTCGTTTATAAAAAATAAATTTAAATATTTTTTATCAATAAATTAAAGATAATTGATAACAATGAATTTTAGCTTATATAGATATATATAAATGCTATTGATTATATATTTAATATAGGTTAAATTTTGCAGAAAATTTTTATATTATGCAAAAAATTATAATTTATAATTTTTATTATAGTTTATATAAATTTGATTTGTTATTTTTTATTTAATAATTCAATTTAACAAAAACATGCAAAATTTTACTATTAAAATTGCTAATGTGACATTTGACTTGCTTATTTATGTATTGATTTAATGGACGTGAGAGATTAACTTGTTTGAGATTAATTTCTGTGATAACATGGGGTTAAAAATGCAACGTGGCATTAAACTTTCTGCCAACTCGGATTTTGAAATTTTTTTTCTTTTTTTTCCTAAATTTAAATAATTTCATTTATTCTAAAAAATTTCATTAATTGAAAAAAAAAGTCGAGAGCACCACCAGGCAGCGACCCTTATACCCAGAAACCGGTGAGTGTCCACCGTGCCGACAGTCGTCTGATCGTCGCCGACAACTGCTTCCACTTGAAAGACCCCAAAAATTTTCATTTTCTGAACTCACATTCACTTTAGCCTGCCTGTATTTCTTTAAAAACCTCTACAATTTCCTAGACTGAAGTCTAAACCCGAATCTTTTATCTCCAAAAAGTCCCTTTACCTCCATTCAAATCACCTATCACCACCAGAATATGTTCTTTCTCTCCACCAATATTCCTTTTTCACCAATACTCATTTATTACAAAGTTGACAACTAAAATAAAAATTAGGGGAAATAAAAAAGAAAAAGGAACAGAAGACTCCACTTTCCAACACCAGAAAAATGGACAGTCTAAATCCAAGTAGCTGAGGCCCATGATCCGAAAGACCCGCTTTTGATTTTTCTTGTCGCGTTTGTCGCGTCGTCTCTGGCGGTGCCTTCACATTTCGGGATTTTGGAGAGATCATAACACCAGTGCTTCTCCTGTTTCAGCAAAGCTATGAAAGAGCATAGTACGTCCAAGGAAGGAAGGGTGTGTTTGTACTTAGAGAAAGGGAAGGAAAACGTTTTTGGTTTCCAATTTCTAGTTTGATCGTGATTAAGGTTTGGGATCTGATTTGGGTTTTAGAGAATTGGAGGTTTTGGTGTAAGTTTGTTTGGTTTTTTTTTTTTTTTCAACTTTCTAATTCTTTTTAATGATTTTTTTTGCCAAAAGTTAATGATATTTAATGATATTTAGAATTTAAGGTTATTTTTTATATAAAATTATAATAAGATAAAATAGAATAAGGTGTATTGTAAATAGTATTAAAATTAAATAATATTATTTTATTTTATGTTTAATGTATTTAAAAATTAAAATAAAATAATTTATTTATTTATTTGTTAAAATTATTTTTTTAAAGTTTATTCAATTTAAATTATTGATTTAATATTTAAGAGTATAATTTAAATAAATTATTTTTTCTTTAAAAAATTTAAATCATCTTATATTAAAAGAAAAATATTTTTTTATTTTTAATTAGATATAAATTAAATATAACATAAAATTATTATTATACTATTTTATATATAATCGTATACACTAAATATAACTTAAATAAAATTATTTAAGTTTAAAAATAAATTACACAAATCGTCATTTAATTATAGAATTCATTTTAAAATGATTATTAAAATATTAGTTTTTTTAATTTTATTACTAACTTTTGAATTAATATTTTTTTAAGTTACTTAACGTTTTTTATTTGACGTGACTTAACACATCAAAAATAGTAAATTTCATGTCTGACTTTTTTTTTTTTTTGGCATTAATTTAGGGTTAAAAATTACAAACTTCTTTTTAGATTTTTCCACTTCCCTATTTATTTCCCTATTCTTTCCTGTTCATTCCCTCTTCTTTTTGTTTCTTTTTTTTTTTTTTCTCCTCTGCTAAAGATGGAAAACCCTACTGTTATGAATTAAAATTTCACCTGCTGATGCGGCTGGTATTATAAGGAGGCTAACCACTTACCCTCAGATGTTTTGAAATTCAAGATATATTAAAGAGGCACATACAATTTGCAATTATTGCAGGAATTATATCACAGTAGACAATCGATGCTGTGAGAGGTCTTTCTACTGAGAGTGCTATACAAAATATAAAAGAACAAGTTTATATAACTTCAATGTGGTAGTTGAAAGCCATGAAACATTATAGCAGAAGTTTACTATTTTTTCTAGGTAGATTATGAGGCTTTTATATGTGATGAATATGGATAAGAATTTCATGAAATAGGAGAATGTTGCACGAAATGTATAAAGCCTGAATTTTATTCATTCCATCTTGGGTGACTATTTGCAGGCAAGCTTTCGTTACTTGTAAGTGTAGGTGACGGTTGGATTGCACAATATATTCTTGTATGAATTGTATTTTCTGTGATCAGAAGTTCTCCATCTTCACACGATTGTTTAGCCATTGGAAATAGTGTATTGTTTGAATCTAAAATGATGAACCCTGTTTGTTTTTGCCTTTTTTCGTTTAATGTCTGATGCAGTTAGCAAAATCTTTTATTGTTTGGTTCTCAATAAACTTTCTGCAATGTTAAAAACCACTGAAGGTGAGAAGGCACTGACTACTGGTTATAATAAAAATCCAATGATGCAAACACGAATGAAAAAATGGGCGAATGCCAGCAACTTTACGTCTTAATCTATTTCTTCCATTCGGACATCAAATAAAGTAATGGTATTTCTTTGGAACTTTGCCTTTGGGGTTAGTAAAAAAGAGAAGCATCAAATATTGCTATAATAATGCTAGTCATGCGAGCTTGGAGCTTCATATGTAATATGAGCTAAAAATTATTTTAAATTTAGTTGTACATCAAAATTTCGATTCCTTTTTCATTAATTTAAACCTGATACTGCGGCAGAATCAGTTTGGAAAGACAACTGCTAGTTGTTCTAAAGTCATTAGAAAACAAAAATTATATAAAAAGCTTTCTTTATTTGTCCATAGAATCACATTCTGCCAACAAGATTAATTGTCTTCATTTTTTTTTTCATTTCCTTCTTTTTTCCCTTTATTATTATTATTATTGGACTTTTTTTTTTATAGTAATGGAAAAGGGGAAGGAGGAAAAGGAATAAATATTATAAAACGAAGAAGAAGAAGAAGAAGAAGAAGAAGAAGAAGAAGAAGAAGAAGAAGAAGAAGAAGAAGAAGAAGAAGAAGAAGAAGACGAAATCTGAGGAGCTGGAATTTCTCTTTATTTTTAAGGTTTAGGAGAGTTAGGACTTTTGATTGGTCAGAAGTTGAAATAAGAAATGATTAAAGAGCATTTTATTTGCATTAAAATTAGGGTTGACAATCTAATATGTTTTCGATAGATTTCGATTTGATTCGACCTTATAAAATCGAATTTTTTTTTTTGAAATTCGGATTTTGAGTAGGGTCGAATAGGGTAAGGTTAGAAAATAATCGAGGTTGAGTTTTAGGTAAATCCGACCCGATCGATCTGATATTATATAAAAAATTATTTTTTAATTAATTATTTAATTTTGTATATATATATTTATATAATGATATTTTTAAATATATATTTTAAAAAATAATTTTTTATATTTAAAAAAATATATTTTATTAATTTTGGGTCGAATCGAGTACGATTTATATAGTATCGGATCGGGGTCAGATATGAAAAAACAAAAAAATTTTCGAATAGAATCAAATTTGAATTTAATAACACATAAAATCGGATCGAATTCGAGACTAAAAAAACTCGCACCGAATCCAATCCGATGTCAACCCTAATTAAAACCTCGTTATCTTTGATTACTTTTGATTTTCTTTAATTAGTATTATATTTTATTTGTTTTGAAGCGGTTTTTACGATGAAAACAGTAAGAGAATGAAAAAGATTAGAAATTTTCATTCATTATATTAGGATTTTTCACCCTTAACCAAAGGAGAAAAAACAAAGAAAGAGGAGTAAAAATAAACAGAAAAGAATATGAAATGAAGCAGGAAAAAAGAAAAGAAATAAAAAAAAAAAGTTGTAATTTTCAACCCTAAATTAATGCAAAAAAAAAATTGACATAAATTTATCATTTCTAATGTATCAAATCATATAAGATAAATGTTAAGATTTAATGGTTCAATAAAAAAATATTAATTAAAATATTAATGACAAAATTAAAAAAATTAATGCTTTATTAATCATTTAAAAACAACTTTTATAATTAAGTGGTTATTTGTATAATTTACCAAAAATAAAATTCCATGATTAATGTGACAAAAATTTTAACATTACTTGATTTTTTAAAGTTTACGTCATAATTAAAATCAATCTTAACGAAATAATATATCACGTCAACCAAATCAACGCAGATGCCACTAAATCAAACATCACGTTAACAAGTCAAACATCAATCACATTAACAAATCAAACACCATATCAATGATAAAATTTTAACACTGTTTACAATTGAATTTAAAATTATTAAATTAAAGTAATAAAAAATTAAATTTATATAAATTATAATAAAAAAATTAAAATTAAATTTTCGTATAATACAAAATTCTCCAACATAATTTGACTTTCAATATATATAATTATTATTAAAAAAGTAAATAAAATATAAATATTCAACTTTATACATGTTTAACAATTAAAAGAAAAAGAAAACAAATATAAATGGATCGTAAACTTGGGCTTGGGGACTTCCCACTATGCCACAAAACTTTGGGCCTTTGACGTGTCAGCTAATTTGTTGGTTCAGTTATCCAATTCAAGAGTAGGCTTGCCGAATACAGAAGCAAGTCTAGACTGGGCTTGCTTCTATCATTCTTTCAACTTTGGTGGAATTTTGAAATGCATACCAACGGTTAATTGACGTGAAAGAATTTATTTTCAAGCTAAAAAATTAAATAAAAAGAAACAGTAATCGGCGTCTAGTTTTTTTGAAGGAAACAATTTAGAATTAACTTATAATTTTTTATTTTGTTGAAAATGACACATTAAATATTATTTTAGCTAAAGTAATAAAATTTTTTAAAAATTTATCATTTTATTTAAATAAATCTTTATACTTTTTTTATACCTAACCTTTAACTTTTAATTTGCATGAAAATAAATTTTTAAATTTTAATTTGTATTTAAATAAATTTGTATTTTTTAATTTATATTTAAATAAAACTTACATAAATTAATTTTTTTATTTGGAATAAAGATTTATTTAAATACAAATATAAATAAAAATAAAACAAAAGTTTATTTTGGTTCAATAAAAATATAAAAATTTATTTAAAAAATGTAAAATAGTTCAAAGGATCTTTTAGTATTTAACTAATTATTTTATTTGTACTTAAAGTTGCCAAGATTTAAAATTAAGCTAGTTATGTAGTTGTCCTTAAAAAATTATATTTTCAACTTACAACGTAAAATAAATAAATAAATAAATTTGAATCTTAGAAATTAAAACAAAAAATTCAATATCCTGTCACAATTATCGATATTAAAAAATATCTTAAACTACTCTTAGCGGCTAGAAGTAACGGATTAAAAAAAAAAAAGAGGATTTCTAAGTAAATAAGATCACGAGAGAATGATTTTCAATGGACTTTAATTTTAGTGTAAAAAAAAAAAAAGATGTAGATACCTTATTTTATCTTAAATTTTTTGGTAATTGAAGCTCATTCAAGTTTGATTGTAAGATTTTTATTTATTTTATTTTAAGTTTTATTTTATATTTATCATATTTACTTATTTATTTATTTTAAATATTTTATGATTTATCTCTAATTTAATTTTATTTGTTTCATTATCTGATTAATAAGTAAAAAATAAAAAAATTTGAAAGTTTGAGATTAGGCTTGGTGATAATTGTTATAAGAAGATTAAGTGTTAATCTTTAGCTTTATGAATTGAGCTGAAACTCTATTAGTTTTGTCTTATAAATCATTGCAATTCATTAACAAAGAGAATACACAAATGAAGAAGCAACAATTCAGAAATACATTTTCGGATCACACAAGCCTATAATTGCGTTTATTTTCATTTGTCAAATTCTAAACTAATCCCTTCACCATACATACAGTAATACATAGTGATCAGACAGAAAACCATTGAAATACAACAGAGAAAGCATCTATTAGCAGTTTTTTATTACCATCTTTACCCTATATAATTCGAGCAATAACCTCACCATCTTCTTTACTAGAACACCCATGCCTTTGTTGAAACCACCCATAGCCCGAAACCAACCCAACAATTTCATCATCACAGACAATCAAGAATTAGACAACAAAACAATAAGAACCAAGCATAATCATCCCATATTATCGGAACCATGGCCAGTACCATCATTGCACCATTAACTCACCACCATTGGGGTATTGTCAGCGAATTGCCCATTGTCAGTCAATCACTTCAACACAGGTTCAAGAAGAACAAATTTAAGTTAGAAACCTAACGAGATAAAAAACGAAAAGTGAAGAATCAATCAAAATGAAAAAGGAGAAGAGTAAAAGGGGAAACTAGAAACCCACCTATAGTAGTAGTGATGATCGGTGTGACTTCTAGGAGATTTGAATAATTACGATGAAGAACTTAATGAGAAAAATAACATATTGAAAGTTGAAGAAGATCTGACAGTGGAAAAGGCTAAAATAGATAAGGAAAAACCACAATTTAAGCTTCATATTTATGCCTTTAGAAAACTATTTACGATAAAACGAGCCCATATTCAAGATGAAGAGAGCGAGAAGCAGCGACAATGAAAATTTTGGCTTGATTGGACACTAGATGGTGGTAAAATACAGCAACGTCGGTGTCAGAATCTGAAAACCTTTGAAGTTTTCAACTTGGGTTCCTTTGTTCTAGAGAGATAAATGGAGAAAAGGAAAGAAAAGAGAAAGGGCAAATGTGAGGTATGAAGAAAAGATATTGAACTTTGGCTTTTATAACTAAGTAAAACGACATTGTTTTCGACATTATCGAGAAAGGCAAGATCAGCGTACTTTCTAAGTAGGTAACTAGACTCGTAGTGTGACTCGAACTGGCAACCTGTCTCCTTGTCCTTGTGGTTGAGCCGAGCCAAGCCATTCCACTAATCGTTTCAGTCAGTTCTTGTGCCTATCGTCGAGTTGCAAGATTAGCCAAGCCGAGCTAAATTTTTTTTTAGTATTTTCTTTCTATTTTTATTTATTTATTTTTTAATTTGTTTTTACTTTTGAAGTAGCTTCCATAATTGGATTTTAGGAAAAGTTTTAAGAAATAAATAAAATAAAACATTAATAATTTTTTTGAAAATAAATAATAATTATTCAATGATGGAGTTTTTAGAAATTACAAATGATAAATTTTTATAAAATTTTTAAATAAAATTTTTTTTCTAAATTTATCTCAAATGGTGAAATAATTTAGATAAAGTTTCAATAATAATAATTAATATTTATTTTCAATTCACAAAAATAAAAAAATAATTGTTATATTATTTTTTTCCAGAGATAAAAAATAAAAACAAAAAAAAATTTTTAAATAGACTCAAATGGTAAAATAATTTGATATATTTTCAATAAAAAGCTAAAAAAAGTTTTTAGGTGAGAATATATTTTTAATTTAGCCTAAATGATAAAATAATTAGATATATTTTTAATAAAAAACTAAAATAAAAAAATGATTAAGGTTTCTGACGACAAAGTCTCTTTAAGAAAATAAATGAGATTCTTAAATACTCATAAGATAAGAAAGTATTTTTAAAAATTTTTTTAGATTAATGAAAAAATCTTATAAGTTATTTTCAATATATAAACATTAAAATAAAAACCATTAGAATCAAGATAATTGTTAGGATAATTCAAAATTAAATGATATCATCTTAGGATTGACGTTGTGGGGTGCTATAATTTTTCTTACACGTAATCAAACTCCTGAATCTAGTTTTGTTAAAAAGATCAAAACTTATTTTTTAGGAACCCTTAATCACGCTTAAAAGCTTTTTAAAAGGATAAATTTATTAGATTACTAATCAAATCTAATTAAAAAAAATTAATTACTACTCTTCTTATTAAGTTTAATTATAGATTTATGAATTTATATGTTATGATATCAATTGTTTCTAAAGAGAAGTCTGAGGCAGGACACATTCAATAAATTTACTGCAAATGCCGTTACTTGCCTAGTTGCGCCTTTGTTTTTTCAGGTGTATTCAAGCGTTTTATCTATAGGATTGGAAGGTGTTACGAGAAAAGAAAGAAAAGGCAGTGCCCAATGCCATTTGTGTTGTTTCATTCCAACAGCTATTAGCTGAATCTGATTTTACAAACATTTCCCCTCAAAAATAGTTGGCCAAACGTTGCCTGTGTTTCTCCAATTCTGTATTTTGGCCAATGGTCAAATTGATCAAAAGATCATCATTTATGTTGGCAATAAATGTTGCTTAAACAATTACCGACTTGACTTGTAAAGAAACGCTTTCCTTGAAACATTCAACGCCTCCATACTCTAATGAAACGTGCATTGGATGATAATTATTCGCTGTAAAGCAAAATTATAAACATGCTAAAAGATTGCCTCTTTTTAGCATTCATCTTAGGTTCTTCACATGCTTGAACGTGGCAAACATGATAGTAATAGAAGTTAATTAAATTATGATTTTATAATAATATTTTTATTAAATATAATAATTTATAATTAATTTAATGAATTTCAATTATATTATTTTTATAAGTAAAATATGCTTTTAATGCCATCGGATGTTGATTTAAGTAAAAAGAGAAATTTTTTTTATTATTTTGAGTTCAAATTTATTAGAAGAATTTGATAAGATAATTTCTTACTAAAACAAACCATATTTAATTCATATATTAAGAACACGCACTAGAGCTAGGGAGAGAACTTGTATGGAAGTTTAGGGCAGATAGCAATTGATTAAATCAATAATTATTGAAATAACTAGTTCACGGCCTTCTTGTTGACTCTCTGTAAATTTGACGACTTGCTCAAGAGAATAATTTTTTTTTTAAATCCATTTTAACTTTTTTTTTTTAAATTGTCAAAGACTTTGTTTATCCTTCCTAAATACTATTTTATTCACCATATATTTATTTTTTTCATATTAAGGCCGCATGTGCTGGGTTTTAGTAACGGAGTAGGCGTACCGTTAGACTTGCCACAATATTTTTCATTGTATACTTAAAAAAAATAAATAAATGCATTTTCATGACATATTTTTCCGTGTATTTAGAAGTTGTCTGAATTCTGGTCAATTCTTCTAGCAGCCAAATTTGTTGGTCGGTCGTTGACTACCTCCCCAAACCCCTTCACATTCTCACTCTCACACGTTTCTTTTTGACAATTTTTAGCTGAAAAAGTAAAAAACTTTGTCCGAATTTGAAAAACTGATTTGGATTGATCAAATCTTTTCTCAGTTTCAGCTTCCATGGCTACAGATTCTACACCCCGCATCCCAAACAGGGCCAATTCAAGGAGGTCTAGCAACTTGATACACCCAGTTGATGTAGAAACGCCACCTGTTGGGACTCCAAGTCCAATCATTTACAGGGAAATCAAGCATTTCAAGAAATGGATACCTTGGTTGATTCCTGCTTTCATTGTTGCCAATACTGTTATGTTCATCATCACCATGTATGTGAACAATTGTCCCAAGAATTCTGTTTCTTGCATTGCCGATTTCTTAGGTAGGTTCTCCTTTCAGCCTTTTAAGGAGAATCCTCTTCTGGGTCCTTCTTCTGCCACGTAAGTCATTCATTGTATCGCCATTGCTATTTTTTTTTTTTCAATTTAAACTAATTTTTATCATGTTTAAGCGGATGAGTTCATGTTTATTGGTTTTAGGCTCCAGAAGATGGGGGCTCTAGATGTAAAGAAAGTGATTGATGGACACCAGGGATGGCGTCTCATCACATGCAATTGGTTACATGGAGGGGTTTTCCATTTGCTGGCAAACATGTTGGGTCTTTTAGTCATTGGAATCCGGCTTGAAAGAGAATTTGGATTTAGTATGTGCTTTAATCCGTAGTTCCTGCTTTGTTTAATAAAATAATGAGTGCGGATTAGCTCTGGAATTTTTGCCTTGATATTGACTCATACATTTATAGAGTATGCAAAGTTTTAGAATCCTCTAAACTTCCATGTTATACTGCTGCTTTAATGAAACTGTTTATGTTCTATACCTATTTTCTTAGCTCAATTTATGCATGTCTGTGCTTCGGACCTTACCCCATTATTAATTGCTATATAAAGCAATACCTGCCTTGTCTTTGACTCTATTCCTGTTTCTCCACAAAGTTTTGTCCTCTTGTCATCCACATCAGTACCGAAATAAATCCAATCAATCTAAACTGTGTTTGTATTCTTTAGTCTCTTTGATAGCCATTCAAAGGATTTGAATCCCTCATTAGATCCCTTCGATTCAAATTCTTCTTTTGTTTTTGTTGCATCTGTTATAAGCTTCAAATTCCAGCAAACTTATCTTTTGCTGGAGGGCATGAATGGCATCAAAGTGAAGCATTCTTTTGTATGTCACATTTGATACATAAGCTTCATGCAGTAGTATTCAGGTCATGGTTTTGAGTTAAGACCATTGATTTACAGAAAGGTATCAGTAGTGCCATTGTTAATTTGGCAAGACGTTGTTTAATTCCTATCTGCTGAACATTGAGCTTCTTCAACTTAAATGAAAATGAGATTGTATTTATGTTATGCTACATTTACTAATTTAGCATAAACTCCTGCTTGATTTTTGTGTGATTGTGTTGCAGTTCGGGTTGGATTGCTTTATATCATCTCTGGATTTGGTGGGAGTTTGATGTCCGCTCTTTTCCTCCAGTCAAATATCTCTGTTGGTGCCTCTGGTGCACTTTTTGGGTTACTTGGAGGCATGCTTTCTGAACTCATTACTAATTGGACAATATATGCTAATAAGGTACATAATTGCTCAATCATTAATTGAATTACAGACATCCAAATATTGAGGCTCTGGTATGTTATTACTTGTTATCGGGCCAAAATGCCTTCAATTTTGTGTGCTTTTGCAGATGGCAGCATTTGTGACTCTCCTGGTCATCATTGCCATCAATTTAGCAGTAGGAATCCTACCACATGTTGACAACTTTGCTCACATTGGAGGATTTCTCACCGGTTTCCTTCTTGGTTTTGTATTTCTCATCCGCCCCCAGTTTGGATGGGTTAGTCAAAGATATGCCCCTCCAGGATATCCAAGTTCAGCTAAACCTAAATTCAAGAAATATCAGTGCATTTTGTGGATCGTTTCCTTGATCCTTTTAATTGTGGGGTAAGCAGATAAACCATTTTGTTCTTTGGATGGTCCGTTTTTCTTATTAAATTGCAGTTTAAAAATGTTGGCAAGGGGAGTGAAAGAAAAATGTAGGAACTTAAGAACATGACATCTATTTTGACTGATGAACTATGCTGTTTACTACTACCATGCTCAGACTAGCTCTCCCTCCCTTCTGGACATGGTGCTTGATTATATGATTAACATGGTGACTTTTGACTTGATTTTTGCTTAAAAATGATGCTATTTTTGCAGTTTGACCCTTGGACTGGTTATGCTCCTCCGTGGAGTTGATGCAAATGATCATTGTTCTTGGTGTCATTACTTGTCTTGCGTCCCTACTTCAAGATGGAGCTGCAATACAGAGCCTGCATACTGCTCGGTAACAAAAATCAACACTGTTTTTAATTTTTTATTTCCCTTTATGCTTTCAACACATGTCAGTGGATTCAATCCTTTATCAAAACATATTAAATTATGGCTCCCAAATGTAGATCCTTTTATAATTGGATTGAAAGGATGGCTATGTAACAACTACTTTGACCATGTCACTAAGTAGTGAATCTTAAGCATGTTAGTTAGAACAACAAAACGGGAAAATAAGAATAAGGAGATGTCAGGAAATGAGAAGATTTTAGTGTTCTGGGCATAAATTGTCGCATAAGATTTCATCCTCAACTAGGATACAACTGTTGGTTTTATCCCTTCAGCGAATCTGTGACTTGGGATTTGCGGAAAGTGGGTGCTTGATATTAAACTCCCTCAGTCCCTCTACATGTTGAACCAGATTTGGTATAATAAAGAGCACAATATAATTCTCAGAGATCAGACTCATGCTTACGCAAACATTGTTTTATTTCTTGTGGTGCAACTTGTTTTCCGTTTGCCTTAACTTTTACATATACCTTATGCATGAACTTAAACTATGCAGTCCACCCAACTAGGCAGCCAGGTAAATGTTACTTGCTCCACCAGCGGAAAGACCACCACATACTTTTTGCCAGACGCAAGAAGTTCTCAGATCCAGAATCTATGTTCTCAGCAGTGCAGCTGATTTATATGCCAAAAGATGGAACTTCTAGCATTCATCATGCATTGCTTTCAAGTGCAAAATTTTATCACTGTTAGCATGTTTAAGAGCTATTCGTTTTATATGTTTACAATGCATTATACATTTTATCTTTGCAAACTACATTGTTCTGTAAGTTGATCTTCAAGGTGGTACGAGCATGTTTAAAAGTTAAAACCTTTGACAAAAAATGAAATAGTGATTATAAATATACTGTTTTCTTTTAAATAATATTGTATATAACAAAAATCATACTAATGGATCCTTTGGTTACCTGCACATAGTACGAGATTAAAACTAGCGTTCATGAATGTTTCAAAAAAAAAAAAAAAAAACTAGTGTTTATGAATAAAGGTGTTCATAGGTTGAGTTGTTTGTTGAACCCATGGGCTTGGCTTGACTCAAATGCATATTTTTTAACCCGTTTCATTCTTAATAATAATAATAATAAAAAATAATTTTTTTATATTTAATTTTAATATTAATATATTAATATAATTTTATAAATATAATTTAAATAAATTAGCTGGACATGACTAAGTTATAGAGGTATCAATTTAGCCTGACATGGCCCATGGATACGGCTTCATTTACCTTTGACTTAGCAAGCCTCGGATCTTCAAACGGACCTCATAGCCCAAAATATATGGGCTCAACGTATGTTTTTCCCCACTAACAAAGCAGGCGACCCGGCCCGAATAAGTCGTCATTTTGCCATTTTGGCGACAAAATAAATATCATCCGGACTTCCACACAAAGCTTTATCGCCAAAAGCTACTGCAAACAAGCAAAAACGAAGTTCATTTTTCTTCCCTCAGCTCGCCACATGAACCATAAATTTCTCCTTCACTAAAATCAAAACAATGATGGCTGTTCGCGCCGTCAACGGAGGTTCTTTGTTTCGTTCCGCCGCATCACCTCCTCTCTTGACGTTCTGCTGCCGGCTTCCCCACTTTGGCTCCTTACAGTTTCGCCGCAACTCTGAATTAGGGCTTCGGTTTCCTATCTTCTGTTGCGAGAATCAGTTTTTAGGTTATGGCGGTGGCCGTTCACGTTCGGCTCATAGTCTCGTCGATTGCGTCATGGAAGAGCTAGCAGATTGGCGCCGTCGCAGAAGAGTTCGCGCCAATGTCAAGTAAAGTTAACCAAACACTTTATTGAATTTTGTTTCTTGTTTGTTTTGTTTTATGCAAAATTTATATTTGATTAAAATTGAAATAAATAATTAAAACGCAACATATTTCAGTACACTAAAAAGTAAAATCATCCCTTTTTGTTATTCACGAAAATTAAATTTTATATATTTTTAATTATTTAATACTCTAACTCTATTTTTCTTGAAGCAATTGGTAGTACAAATAACAGCCAAACAGAGTCTTGATTTAATATTAGTACATTACTAGTTGTAATTAAAGAAATGCAAAGATTTAGCGGTAAATTACATTTTTTTTGTTCCTTCTCTGGTTTACCAGATTCTTGACATCGTTTCTGGGACTTAATCAAGGTAGAATTTGAATATTACTTGCGTGCTAGATTTAGAGTAATTGGTGAAGCTTGAATGTGGTAATTAATTTTCTTATCAGGGTAAGGCTAACGAGTAGCAGTGAGCTTCTTGAAGATAAGCTTGTAAATCGAGAATTAGAAAAGGGGTTGCTGCTGGAGTTTAAGAAGGATTCGGATAGGGTATTGCTTGGAGTTGCTCAGAGACCTGATGGCAAGAAAAATTGGATGGTGTACGATCAGGTTCTTGTAGAAACAACTCATGCGGCATGTTGAATAGGTTGCTAGGTGTTAGAGCACATGTTTTATTATGTCATATGTTAAAGAAAGTTCAAATTGTTTGAGCTAATGTAACCTTTTGCTTTTCTTGTAATACAGAATGGTGTCACATCATCCATCAAACCGCAGCAAATTACATATATTGTTCCAGGTGTAGAAAATTTTGATCAGACAGAAATTTCAAAATTTCTCCGAGAAGCTCAGGAAAACTTGGTTCGTTCAACTTGATTTATTGATGATAAACGGAAAAATTTTTGTGGGTTTCTTGTGTTGTTGAGTTTATTGCAAAATACTCTGATGCAGGATCCAACATTACTAGAAATTGCTTGGGTTGAGCTTCTTGAAAAGAACAAGTCAGTGACAGCAGAAGAATTAGCAGAGGTACCATATTTTGCTGTGAATTGTGGAACTGTCAGCTTGCTCATTAGCTGATCTTATCTTACCATGCAGATGATTTTTGGTAGTTCGGAGCCTCTTGAGAGCTACTGCTCCCATCTTTTGCTATCAAAAGATGAAGTATACTTCAGTGTGTTGGAGACAAAAGGTTTTCGTTCCATTTATGGGCCTCGACCAACAGGACAGGTACATGTAATGGTTGATTAAGTGTAGTAGAAGTGCTTTTTTGACCAAAAAAACATGTGGTAAAAGAGCTTCTGTATGCAACTTGGACTTGCCAGAAGAGTGATGTCTTGTAACTTAACCTATTTTTTTTATTGATTTCCATATCTAGGTGGAAGAACTTTTACGCAAGAAGCTTACCAAGGATGCTGCTGAGAAAGAACTTCAGGACTTCGTACAATTACTTCTGTCTGCTAAAGCAAAGCCTGCACATGCTAAACCTCCCAAATCTTCATGGATGGTGGATGAGAAAATCCAATACAAAATTGAGTCTCTTGAAGCATATGCCATTGATGCTTGCAAAAGTGATGAGCAAAGGAAAACTGCTGGACTGGTAGTTTGTCTGACTTCACTGAGTTCTTTCTAATTTGATGTGATAATCTATTCTGTCTTTAATAACAGGCTGATTGAGATGAACTCACTACCATAAAATCATAGGTTTTGATTTGAAGGAAAAAACTTTTAATATATTTTATGGCTCTTTTTTTTTTTTTATGTTTGCATTTGTATAAATCATATTGTTAATTTCACTTTCTCTGAATAATATATTTTCATTCTTGTCAGATCCTTAAGGCAATGGGACTTACAAAATCAGCATCCTCAGCACTAAACCTACTCATAAATATTGGTTATTTTCCTGTACATGTCAATCTGGACCTGTTAAAGTTAAACATTCTTACAAACCATTCTGGTGAGATTATAGCTGCTGCTGAAAGTCTTTTGTCTGATTCATCTGACCCAGATAAGGTAATCTGGCTTCCATCTATACATGAAGGTTCCATTTTCATTTTACTAGAAAAGCATACAGCCTATGATATTTACAAGTCAAAAATCAGCTCTCTGTCCTGTCTGAAATATTTCTTTGACTTAATCTCCGAATGCGTCTCTACATTGTTAAATCTGAACAGTGAAGATTTAATATTGGTTTATCATTTTATCATGATTTCTGAAATCTTTGTTGATCATATGTTCACTTAGTTTTCATTGTGTTTAGATGAACAGAAAGGATCTTACTCATTTGAAGGTTTATGCTATTGATGTTGATGAGGCTGATGAGGTATTTGGCACTACTAGCTTTCTTGATCTCAATTCTATTTCCTTTTTATGTCAACTTTTATTCTCAAATTGCTTATTATTTTGTAGCTTGATGATGCCTTGAGTGCAACAAGGTTGCAAGATGGCCGCATTAGAGTATGGATACATGTTGCAGATCCAATTAGATATGTTGAACCTGGGAGCATAGTAGACAGGTATCCTTTGAAATTGTTGAGTGTAGATTACAACAATATGCCATGGTCATTTTATATACTCGATTATGTTTAGGGAAGCACTGAGAAGAGGAACTTCTGTTTTCTTGCCAACTGGCACTTATCCTATGTTTCCTGAGAAACTTGCCATGGAGGGAATGAGTTTGAAACAAGGAGAACATTGCAATGCTGTCAGTGTATCTGTTGTCTTGCACTCTGATGGCAGGTAAGTGTGAATTTATTATTTTTTTCTTCTTTTTTGAGTACAAGGATTTTTCTGTCTATATATTTCTACTTGAATTAAACTGAGGGTGGTGGAAGAGCATGTTAGGTTTCTTGTATAAGCCATAAGACTGACTCAGAAATGTGATGGGTATGTTTACAAGGAGTCTGGAGGTCCTAGAAGTGTTTTTTGTGCTCCCACAGGGCTTTGAATTGAGTCAATTGTATTGTAATTGTTGAGTAAATGTACTCCACTATTCCTAATTATTGTTGGCATAAGAGCTACTTTTCAACTGAAAAGAATACTACTTATTCTCATTTCTTTCTGGTCTCTTTATTTGTGCATCTACCTCTTGGCATGTGCATTGGTTGCTTACAATTTGGACACAATAAACTGTTTTCAGGTTTTCTTTTTTGCCTGCATTAGATGTTATTTTATTAATGAAGACCGTCATGTCTGTGGTACTAAAGCATTGCAGAGTATTCAGTTCAAAGCTCAATCATTAAACCAACTTATATGCTGACCTATGAGAGTGCAACTGAGCTGCTTCATTTGAACTTGGAAGAGGAGGCTGAACTGAAGATTCTGTCTGAGGCAGCCACTCTTAGGTTAAAATGGCGTTGCCAGCAGGTTGGGCTGTAGTTTATTATCATTTTAATTGCCGAGGGTTTATTCTTGTTCTATCTTTATATTTCTAAGACAGGCTTGTTCTGTTTTTATATCCCTAATAATCCTTTTGCAGGGTGCAATTGATACATCCACCCTAGAAACTCGAATTAAAGTGGTTAACCCAGAGGACCCAGAACCATCGATTAATCTTTACGTTGAAAACCAGGCAGACCCTGCAATGCGACTTGTTTCTGAGCTCATGATACTATGTGGAGAAGTTGTAGCAACTTTTGGCTCTTGCAATAACATTCCTTTACCCTATAGAGGTCAACCGCAGTCAAATATTGATGTATCTGTGTATTCACATCTTCCTGAAGGACCAGTTCGAAGCTCTGCCATTGTTAGAATAATGCGGGCAGCTGAAATTGATTTCAGGAAGCCTATTCGACATGGGGTTCTGGGAATTCCTGGTTATGTTCAGTTTACATCACCCATCCGTAGATATTTGGATCTTCTTGCTCATTTTCAGGTTTTCTTCTCTACTCTTGTTGATACACACTGGTATTAATACACTTTTTTGTGGATTCTTCTTTCACGGATGTTTGCTGCTTGTTGCTAATATTGTTCATTGGCACTGTAACTCCTATGGTTATGGTTGTGTTTTGCTGAAATTCTTAGTGTTTTTGTTATTATTGTTGCTGCTATAATCATTGTATTACAAGGCTAGATGTTATGGTATTGATATTGAGAAAAGTCATGCAAAGAAGGGTACTTGATCTCATCTTGTTTGGTATTTTCATATCTCTGTCTAGGTAAAGGCATTTCTTAGAGGTGAATCTCCACCTTTTTCAGCTGGTCAGCTAGAAGGGATGGCATCAATAGTAAATATGCAAGTTAGAGTAGTAAGGAGGCTCTCCAGCAGCAGTCTCCGGTATTGGATAATAGAATTTCTGAGAAGGCAGCCAAGGGAGAAAATATATCGTGCATTGATCCTTCGATTCATCAAGGACAGGATTGCAGCGTTGTTACTAGTTGAGGCAAGTATATTTAGTAGTTACTTTGCTATCAATTCTTATAAGACTCTAACTAATATGATAGATTTGGATTTGGAATTTGAAGAGATGTGATTAACATCTTGCATTAATATTGACTTTTGAGCCAACCATTCAATGTCGCAGGTGGGACTTCAGGCATCTGCATGGGTGTCTGTAGGAGCACAGGTAGGAGATGAAGTAGAAGTTAAAGTGGAAGAAGCCCATCCTCGTGATGATGTTCTTTCCCTTAAGGAGGTTATTAGAAACTGAAGTGATTTATTTTGAAGAAACTTATCAGTTATCACTGTAGATACAATTTTGTTTTTTCTCAATAGACATGCTGTTTGTAAAATGGTAAGCATTCGGCCTTAACAGATGGAAATAATAAATTTCATTATTTCCCTGGTAATTTATATGAACTAACTAAATTCTCTTTAGTTTTGCAGCTAATTCTTTTTTCGACAGCAGTTTCCTTTAGCAAGAGTTAATGCATTATCAAAACTTGTGTAACTTCCGAAAGCAATCCGGAATGGACCACTTTCAATTGTCAGAAGTTATCCCTTACAACTGTAAGCGGTTAACACAAGTTTTGTAAACAAGATGCATTCTGTTATCAATATCTGTTGTTTTAATATTGTAATTCGCACAACGGCACTTTCACAATTTTGAAATGGGGCAAGTGAAAAACGTTTTAACATGTAACGGCATGTGCTTCACTTTTTTATTTGTATAGACAATGGCATCCAAGTTGTGGAGGTGTCGACCAATATATTTTGGAGTTTGGGTTTTCAACTTTGTGATTTGATATGCTTGAAATATCTTGAAAAGCAGTGAACGCCATAAAAATCTATTGCAGACGCACTTTTGGTTTTACCTTTCCTTCGATGCGAACGGACGCGTGACGCACATAAGTTGTAAGCAGATTTAGCCGCCATTGGCTGCTGATACGAAAGCAGAGGGGCGGAGAGTAAGTCGGAGAGTAACAGTCAGCAAATAGCGATTTGCCCATTTTATGAATTTAAAAGATTCCCACGATTTTCATTTCTTATTTCACAACTTCCTGCTTTCAGGATGTAAAACCTAATTAAATGTATATGGGGTTTTCACATGATTTAAAAAGCTTTCGTTTAAGTTGCTTCTCCATTAGTGTGTCGGTTTGGAGGTTTTACTCATCATCATGCTTCAAGGCACGTGGTTGATGTGCTAACACTAATAGTGTTTTTGAGCCATTGGTGTGAACTAAATCAACTCTTAACTTGGCCTCGGTAAGTAGAGATGAAAAAAAAATTGAAAAAATTGAAAAATAATTTGAAATCATATAATATTGGGTTTGGTTTGGATTAATTTTTTATTCGATTCAGATTAAATTTGGATATTAAATATATATTAAGTTTAAATCAAAAAGTGAAAAATTAAAAAAATAAAATAAAATTGAATTATATATTTTTGTTAAAATTTATATATTTTTTTAAAATTTTAAAAAATAAAATAATTATTTTATATATAAATTTATTTAAACATATTAAAAATTAATTAATTACCCAGTGTGATGTGCAAATTAATTTTATCTTTTAAATATAATAATTATTATTATACCTTTTCATCTCCATTTTTTTATATTATATTTACAACTTTTATCTTTGTTAAAAATAACTATGATTATTTTTTTAATGATTAAAGGCCACGCTTTTAAAAAAAAAATAAAAAAGCTATTGATCTTCTATGCTAAACCAATAGCATATATCTTGAAAAAATGAAACAATTTTTGTGTAAAGGGTTTTCTTCTTTGCAAATTAAGCATGTGCAAACTAAAATTAGTATGGTAGTACCTATTGTTAATGTGTTGGAAGATCCTCTAATGTTGTTGAGAGTAAATAATACTTCATTAGGATTGGCTCGTTTTTTCTTTTGGATATCATACATAGAATTATTTTTTGATGCGCTGATAAGTGAGGATGTGGCATGATTTTGTAGGAGAATTTGCTGATCCACTGAATTCAACATCAAACCAAAATGCAAATTCATGTAGCAGAGCTTAGAATCAAGAAAATATAATTATTATACTTAAAATGAATAGGTATACTTGTAGACACTTGATTTTGTTTGAATTATCAAAAATAAACCTTGATTTCAATAGGATTTTAGGTCCAAAATCTATCTCAGTTGGGTTTAAGGCTCAAATTTATCTTTGGCCCAAAGTCTAGGTAAGGGCCTAGGTTTAATTAAAATAAGGAAACTAAAATAAAAATAACAATAATTAATTAATTAAAAAAAAGAGAAAGCTTGTGATTGTGGGTGCTGTGCACGACACTGGCACTCACAAACCCCTTTTGCCTGCAGCCTTTCACTCTAGAAGCATCATGTGGCTCACCCTTCTCCTTTTGGTCGTGACATATAACACAAAGCTATCAAGAAACATGACTTAGGTTAAAATAGAAAAAATAGAAATCACGGCAGCTACCTTGATAGTGTGGAGGCCACTAGTGACCCTTTGAACTCCCCAAAGAAATCCCAAAAAACATGGGATTTGACTTCCCATCTTGGCTTTATAAATTGAGCTACCATGAACAAAAAAAAAGGGAAAAAGAAATAGAACCTTTACCAAAAGAGCGTAAAAAGAATAATAAAACATTTCCTAACCTGTAAAAAAAAAATCAAAAACAAAATTCACATCCCCTAGAGTAGGAAACCAAAGCCAAAAAAAAAAAAAAATATACAAAAAACAAACCAAAAAACCTAACAAAAAAAAAAAGGAAGAGTTTTGACCAAAAGTTTATAGGTCTATTTAGAAGCTTCTGGGCAATTTCAAGGAAAAAAAAAGCTAGAACGAGAATCGAGGGATTGAAAGGAGTTTTTTGGTGGTTTTTGAAAGTTTTCTAGTGTTCGACATGATGGATGATAGTGATAGACCACGACGGCGATTGACCATTTTTTGGGATTCAGATCGTCGAGAAGAACAACTTTGAAGTTCTTTTTGGTGTATTTGAAAGCTTTTTTTTTTTTTTTTTCAAAAGGGAAGCTGAAATGATTAAGAAAAAGTTAGGTTTTTATAGTAAAAAAAAGGGAAAGAATTAAAACGATGTATTTTTGGAAGGGGAAGATCTGTGTGACCTCGAGATCTGATCCAAGACTTGCATGACCCGATCTAAAAAAGCTACAACTGACCAAATTTTGACTGGTTCGATCGAATTGGATTTGAATCGGCTTGAATTGCGAAAAGTCGCTCTAGATCGTTTAAACTACAAAAAATCGCTCTGGACCGTTGCCAAGTCGCTAAATTGCTCCAAGACCGACAAACTGTTGATTGATTCGATTTAGGTATTTTTTTTCTTGATTTTTGTTACTTATTTTTATTTTCATTATACTATTGCCATTTTATTTTTTCTAGCTTATTTTTTTATGCATATTTAAAATTTCAAATCTACAAAATAAATATTTGTTACTTAAAAATAAAATTTAAATTTTTGGTAATTTTAAATTTTGCCTTTTTTTAATAATAAAATAAAAATAAATAAATAAAATAATTTAAAAATGAAGAAAAAAATTTTTTATCCGATAATGAGAAAATTTACGTAGTGATTCCTATGAAATCTCTAGATGATAAATTTTTTTTTTTTAAATACTACCAATGTATTGGAGTATTTATAAAAAATTTACAATACAATAAAAATTCTTTTTTCTTCTACTTAAAAAAATAATACAAAAAATAAATAAATAATAAATAGTAAATAACAAGAATACAAAAAATTTAATAAACAAAATTTTCTA
This sequence comes from Durio zibethinus, assembly GCF_047325235.1. Lineage (NCBI taxonomy): Eukaryota > Viridiplantae > Streptophyta > Magnoliopsida > Malvales > Malvaceae > Durio > Durio zibethinus. The sequence goes on along the minus strand of NC_143162.1, from coordinate 6,999,197 downwards.
AAAAGTGCATTTTTTTTTCTAAAAAAGATTGCTAGTAAATAAAGAAAGAAAAAAAATTTATCTGAAAATAAGATTTTAAGATAATTCGAGTAGTGATACTTAAGAAATATCTAAGTGAGAAGTTTTTTTTTTAATATTATTAGCGTATTGGAGTGTTTATAAAGAAAATTTTCAACACAATAAAAAATTTTCTTTTCTTTAAAAACATTTTTTTCTAAAAAAATATAATAAAAAATAAACAATTAAAAAAAGGGATAAATAAAAATGCACACTAATATTTAACTATTTGCATTGTCTGTATATCATTTAATTTTTGAAAAATAGATTCAAGCCTCTTAGGATAAGATTCTAAGAAAATTCGAGTAGAGATTCCTATAAAATCTTTAGGTGAGAAAAATTATTTCAATTTTACCAATGTGCTGAAACATTTTAAGAATTTTTTCAATAATAAGTTTTTAATTTATTTTTCTTAAATAAAATGGATTAATCTTTTAAAAAATAAAATAATAATAAAAATTTGTAAAAAAGAAAAATGGGTGAAATAACAAAAGTGGAAATTAAAATAGTTAAGGAAATTATTTTTAAATACCAAAATTAAGACATTTTTGTCAAAATTAAAGGATAACACATAATTAATTGATACTGTTTTAACGGGTGCTATGGGGGTACCAATCTTTCCCCACGTGTAATCAACTTTCGAACCCAAACTGTTTTCGTAAACCCAAAAATTATTTTTTAATAAATTTAAATTAATTTAAAGATTTTATTAAAAGAATATGTTCTAATAGGTGGCCAAATCACCTAGTCAAAAAAGATTGACAACAACTCCAATTGTTTTTAAATTTGTCTAACGACCCCAAAACCATTATGACAGCTTGACGACTCTAATGAAAATCATTTTTTTTGAGAGTTAGACTAAAAATTAATTATAAGTTATCCATAATCTTGATTTAATGGTCTTAATCGGTATTTAACATTAACTCTCTTAGTTTTGAATTTGTCTTAAAAAAAACCAAAAAACAAAAACAAAGATGATAATGATAATAATAATAATGAATAAAAGAAAATCATTTGCATCTCGTTTTAATTATTTTATTCTTTTGTGTATAATATCCTTAATAAATTATAGGGCATTTGTGTTAATCTCCTTTGCACACATGATAATATTTTACATCTCATGCATGAGCTCTATACCTGAGCTCTATCCCTTATAGGAAGAAGTAAGGTACATATGTTCTCGTAAGGTGATAACTTTTACAATGATAAGTAAAATACTTTCACTCAAATTGATCCCTTTCCATTCATAACCTATAATGGGTAAGGATCGGGATATCTTACTAATCTAACATGGACGACAGTGAGAAATAATTTGAGAACCTTAGATGTGTGTTGATCCAAACTAAGCATATAATATGCTGTAGGAAACTAACCTTAGGTAAAGCTCTACCAACTTGGTTATAAAAGGCACCAAAATTTGGGACAAATGGGGGTACATTTCATAACAATTCCCAAATGGGCAAAATAAAAAAAATCATGTATTTCAAACAAACCAAAAAAAAAAAACCAAAAAGGGATTTTTGTTACAAAAGAAAATTCACAAAAAATCATTTTTTTTAAACACAAAAATAATAAGGGATTAGTAAAAAAGGTAATTATTTCATTTGATTATGTAGCACCTTAAATGCTTATGATTAAGGGAAAATTAGGTTTTTTTTTTTTCTAATCTCGAATCACATCCTTGTACTAACTCAATTTTGTTTTCTTTCTTTTTTACATAAACCACATCATGCAGTTTTCCATTAAGATATTTGTTTTAGGACATTTTTTTCCAAGAATCTCCTTTTATGGATCTCATAAAATGACAGATTTGCTCATAATTTGTAAGTGTCCCATCCTTGTACTAACTCAATTTTATTTTCTTTCTTTTTTACATAAACCACATCATGCAGTTTTCCATTAAGATATTTACTTTAGGACACTTTTTTTCCAAGAATCTCCTTTTATGGATCTCATAAAATGACAGATTTGATCATAATTCGTAAGTGTCCCATGTGAGTCATATAATGAGGTGCACATTTGGTCAAAAGAAGCTAAGCAAAAGAATGGAGATTGTTTGCCTACCGATTATGTGTCAAGTTTGCCCGTAAAGGTACATTTGGATCTCACAAAGAATAATTTAGAAGATTTGTCTGTCATCTGAGGTTAACTAAATGAAAAGATAAAAAAAAAAGATTTAGTGAAAAGTATGGGCAGATCGCATCCCTAATTTTGGTGGTGATTGAAGAATAGTTAATTCGAACAGTTATACAATTTTGGGATCCAACCTACAAATGCTTCATTTTTAACCAAGAACATTTGATACCAACCATCAATGAGTACTCTGTTTTACTCAGGATAGAACTATAATGTCTTGACAAGGTATTTACTTGGAAGTCAAAATCAGGTTATCACAAAAAGTTGGCAAAGCTTAAGAGGGTTAAGGTTGCAACTATAAATTCTTTCATAAAACCCAAAGGCAAACATCTCGGTATCCCTTGTGATTTTTTTCATAATTTTGTTCAAGGACATTTAAATGATGATTAAGGGATGGCTATTTTGGCTTTGGCAAATATATGGCATGGTGATCTTCCCAAAGACTTTGGGCTACATGGAGATAACTGTGGTGGACTTTTTTGAGCAAGTTGAAACCTAAACAATCAATCATTCACCAGCAATCTTAGTTGAAACTATAAGGTTATTGAATTTTTGTCGATAAAACTGGAAAAGAAGCTTAATAAGATATGCACCATTGTTGTATGTGTAGGTAAAAAGTCACTTTAAGTGTGGAAAAAGTGCATTCTCAAAGTTGTATCTTTGAAACATGGCACCAGTTGAACAATTTTGTAAAAGCCAATGGTAGACATTAAAGACAAAAAAAAAAGATCACATTCTTACAAAGGCTTACCTAGGATGAAATATAATGGATGGTGCTTTGGATGCGTTGAATGCCTATATCATATCAGGAAGGGAACAAGTCATGTCATAACATATAGATTTATAAACCTATTGCTAGATATAAATTAAAGGAGTAGCCACAACTCTTTTTTTTGTTAAAGTATGATTGGTCACTTGATAGAATCTATTTCATTTAAAAAAGAGTCTCAAGATTAACTTAGGTATCTTTAAATAGTAGATTCTAGTTTAAAAAATTAAAATTTAGGTCTGAGAGTACAGTTATACGTGAAAAAAATTATAGCATCCTTACGGCACCCATCCAAAATATGATATCAGTCTAATTTCAAGTTATCCAAGCCTTAAAACATATTTAAAATTTACCAAATAATTTAATATTAAAAAGTTTTCTTAAATTACTCAAATATGTTGGTAATAATTTAAGAATATTTTCTTACCTTAGGAGTATTCAAGGAGACTATTTGTTACACTTTGAAAAAGCTTCGTCATCTGATTTACTTAATTTTTAGTTCAGAAATAAATTTTTATAAACTGGGTTATAGTCAGAAATATCCTCCAATCTGTTGGTAAAACTTTTTGTTGAAAATTATCCTTCAATCTGTTGGTAGGATTTTATGCCAAAAGATAAAAAATATTATTTTATCATTTTTTTAAACTTGATTTTTTTAGGAAATTAAAAGGCTTTCTAATATGTTGATAAAACCTTATTTTAAAAATAAAATATTGGCCCTTATATCTGTTGGTAAGGTTTTTTTTTATTTTTTTAAAATAAAAAAAGGTTATAAAGTTTTTAATATGTTGGTAAAACCCTATTTAAAAAAAAATGATTGCCTTCCAATATGTTGGAAATGCTTTTATTTAAATATATTTTTATAAAAATATATTTAAAGAATAATAGATAATCAAATAAATAAATAAATAAATAAAATAGTTAAATAAATAAAAATAAAAAACCTGAAGTCGATTCTACTAAGCGGCTAGGCAGCCTACTAGAATAAATTCTTACAATTCCAGATTCTGCAAAGAATACCAAAAAAAAAAAAATCTATTGTCAGAAATCATATATTTTTTCTGAATGATTTTCCTCTTCTTTTTTTCAAGAGTTTTGGTAGTCTTTTTCTCCATCCTTGTTCTTTGTCTGTCTTAGAACAATTTATAAGGATTTTCTAGTCAGAAATTTTAGAGTTCCATTGATTGTCAAGGATTTTCCAAGATCTTAACATCCTTTTAATTTAGGCAAAATCAATTTAACAGAAACCCTAGCTTTAATGCTCTGTGATCTTTTTTGATTTGATTTCCTATTTTATGCAAATTAAGAAAAAAATATCAAAAATTCATTTTTACTCGATTCTTGTATAGGATTTCTTAAAAATTTTGTTTGATTTTTTTCTTTTTTATTTATTTAGTTTTTATTAAAGAATAAACAAACAAATAAAAATAAAATATTTGTTGGGGTAAAGCCCACATCAAAGTAACATACATTGGGCTCAAAGCTCGACAATCTCGATAAAATCAAAATAAAAAATTTGGATGCACACTTGGGAAGAAATATGGTGTTTACAAGCCATGGATACCATTATTGGTCTATGGGGCGTGATGAGTTATGGCTCATTAATAGTGCTAAGGCAATTTGGCGCAAAACATTTTGTTCCTACTACTCATGGCCTTGCTCAAGTGAAATTCAATTATAGGGACTCCAATGCACTAAGAACATCGAAATAATTAATCTAAGTATGGAAGAAGACACGAAGGTCAAGATTAAGGCCTCTCCTCGACATGGTCACCCCCGATTACCAAATTTTGAAAGCAAAATGACTTAGAGATGTGGTATTTCTTCCCAATAATGGTTCGTATCAATCAACTAACCTTTGGTTAGAACCATAGTTATCAGAAGTTGAGCTTGTTAGGAAGGAATTATAAGCTAAAAAAGAAGAAATAAAAAGAGAAAAGTTGAAGTTTCAAGAGAAATGGGACAACTGAGATACAAAATAAAAATACGAAGAAATAGGTTGAAAAGGTCACGAAAGAAAGGGATATGGCTAATAATGATTTGAAAGAGTTGTACCATAAAAACAAGAAATTATGAGTCTAACTCAAGATTGAAAAAGTTATCAAATCTTACCTCAATTAGCAATGTGAAATGGATGAATTTTGAGAGGAAGTGTATCATTGGAAAGGTAAGGTTCAAGAAAAACAAGAAGAGGCTATTAGAATTTCTCAAAAGTGCCAGAATTGGAAAGAATTGTACTTAACCACTTTAGCAAGATTGGTGAAATGTCAAAAAGAAAAAGAGAGGTTGCAAGTCAAACTCGAAAAGAAGAAAAGAAAGCACCTGGATATGTTGAATGAAAAATAATCATTTTACCAAGTGATCCAAGGGTTAGAGCATTAGTTCCAAGATCACAAGAATTACATTTCAACAATTATGGATGAGTGATAGAGAAGGGAAATGGACTAAAGTTTCACATGTGACTTGGAAATAAATGCCTGCATGAAGTGGAAAATGGAAAGCTTGGGTAGGCAATAGTACATAAAGCATATAACTAGTCAAGTTTACAAGGCGGTGAAAAAGGCAAGAGAAATGGTTGATAGGTAGAGGTGTTAAGGCGAGAAGTCAATCCCACAGAAGAATATGGACAATGCCTAGTGGACTTTCTAGATGAAGCTAAAAATCATTATGAGCAAGTTAAATGGTTTTATGGATACAATTCTAGAATGATAAGCTTAATGTAACCAAAGTTGTTTAGAATTAATGAAAAATTTTAGTGTTGAAATTTATCAAAGAGCAAATATCTCTCACTTGCATTCATTTGTCATGTGCACCATATTTGTTTTAATAATAATTAATTTAAAAAAAAAAATAAAGATAAAAAAGTAAAAGGAAAAAATAACAATAACAAGTTGATCTCAAATTTTCAATACACAACATTCTAATTTTTTCAAAAAATTGTGGTAATAAAGGTTTAAGGATAGTTTAGCTGGTAAAGTTTTTGAATCAACTTGTCCATCATTCATATAAAACTCAATTATGAGCAAAAGCCATGTATGAAGATTAAATAAACCAAAAGATATGATTGAGAAAGCATAAGAAGAGATAAAGGAATTGTTGGCTATATGGAGGATCCCTAAAAAAGGCACCCACAATAAGAGGATGACAATCTTTCATATCCCCCTAGGTTTTACCCCATATCAGGCTCAGACTTTGTAAAGAGTGCAACCATAACCTGTATCTTTTATGAGAGGATATCTATTCACCTACACTGTTTTGCCAGTAACACAAGGACCTACCCAATTTCAAAGGCACACCACTCAAGTTGTAAGAATGAAATCATCGAATCCAATCCATGTTCCTAGTCTAAATGACCTAAAAGAACAAGAGAAGCTCAAACTGAGCACTTTAAAAATGAGGAAAGACCTAGAGTCTTTACACAAGATAAGCCTTATAGAGGAACGATTACGAGCCATTGAAAGAATAGACATTTAAGGCTTGATGGATGCGGTCGGATTGTGCTTGGTGCCGAATGTAGTCATCTTGCCTAAATTTAAAGTCTCAAAATTTAAAAAATATGATGAGATTATATGTTCAGTGATCCACATTACCATGTACTATAGAAAGATGGTTAGTCACATTCATGATGAAAAACTGCTGATATATATATTTCAAGATAGCCTCATAGAATTGACTGCTAAATGGTATGTCCAACTGATAGAAGTTGTATCCGTTTATAGAAAGAATTGGCTAGGGCTTTAATCACCGACTATAGACATATTATAGATTTGGCTCTTGATCACTTATCTTTACAAAGTATGGAGAAAAAAGTAGCTGAAAGCTTCAAAGAGTATGCGCAAAGATGGAGAGAAGTTACCATTCAGGTTCAACTACCCTTTACAAAAAAAAAAACCATTTTGTTTGTTAATACCCTCCGAGTGTCATACTATAAAAAAATGATAGAAAATACTACAAAAAACTTTGTAGACATGGTGATATTAGGGGAGATAATTGAGAATGCAATTAAAAGTGGAAAACTTAAAGGATGGGATATAAAGAAGAGCAATGCATTTAAAAAGAAATATGATGTCCAAGCTATAACTCACAAAGGACATCAAAACAGTAAATTTGTCCCATATTATCCCCAACTAGCTTACCACCCTTATTATTCGATCATAAATATCATGTTTCGGTAAACTTTTACACATATCAACCAATGCCACAGTAAGGGTTTTGACAAAGTTTTCGACCTCAAGTGCCTATTCATCTATCCACTAACCAACCCCCTACTTAGCTGAATAATCCAATCAATTTCCCAAAAAGGCAAAGAGACAGTTAAGAAACAATCTTCATAAATCCAATTCCTATGTTGTATATTGACATGTATCTCTTATTTCTCAACAAACAACTTATTGCATCTGTCCATCAAGAATCGTTAAAACTTTCTTACCTGAAATGGTACGACACCAATGCTAGGAATGAATACCATTTCGGGATTATGGGCCATTCCTTAAAAAATTATACCGCATTCAAATACAAGGTACACGATTTGGTTAAAAATGATTATTTAAACTTTGAGAAGAGAGAAGAACCCAATGTTAATGATAATCTTTTGTCGAATAATACCAGCACAACGAGCAACACCATTGATAATGATGAGGTGTGATACATCAAAAGATTTATGGATAAAATTAAAATTTTTCTTGAAAAAATATTTGATGTAATGGTAAAAGCTGGTGTCCTCCATCCTTCTACCTCAAACTAAGATGATGGTTGTACAGAGCATGATCTAAATCAAACTTGCAAATATCATACGAGGATAATAAGGCACTCCATATAGAATTATGATGCATTCCATCAAGTGCTACAAACAATGATGGATTCAACCTTGATTGAGTTTTTCGACAAGTGTGATGAATATTGAATGAATGTCATAGGAGATGAACATTTAGGGAATGTACCTTCAAGCATCATGTTCAAGTTAGTGACTATATTTTACGATGAAAAACTAGCTCTAGCAAAAAAAGAACATCCTCTTGTTCTTAAACTAGTTGTGATCATTAATGTTCCCAGTCTTTTTTTATACCAAAATAATAAAGCAGTGTCATGAAAATATGAATGTGGTGTTGTAGTCTAAGGATCGAATGGTGGTTCAAGCTCAAGCAATCCAAATACTACTAATATTGCTAGAGTAGGTAGTATGACCAAGAGTGGATAGTGTTATACATAGAAAACCTTAGAAAAATTAAAAAAAAAGTAAAATAATGAGAAGAAGTGTTAGAAGAAGGGAAAAAGACTCATCCGACAGTAACCTAAGACATATAATATAATAAGTCAATTTTCAAGGAAGAAGCTTACGAGTTCCTAAAGTTGATCAAACATAGTAAGTACAGTGTTGTTGAATAGTTGAATAAAATGCTAGCTCGTATCTTATTATTGTCTTTATTGTTAAACTCCAAACCCCACAGAAGAACATTATTGGAAGTGTTGAATGAAACATATGTAGAGCATAATATATAGTTAAAAATGTAGGCTACAAGTGGGAAACATCACTACATTGAATTACATTACTTTTAACAATGATGAGATCCCACTAGAAGGTTAAAGAAGTACTAAAGCCTTTCACATTTTCATTCGGTACAAAAACCACATCATAGACAGGTTTTCATTGATAATGGCTCATCGATCAACATTATGTCCATCACAACTATGAAAAAGTTACCCGTTGAAATGTCATATATAAAGCTAAGTCATATGATCGTAAGGGCATTTGATAGGTCTCAATGCGAAGTACTTAAAGACATTGAGATAGCCTTGAAAATTAGGCTGTGTATATTCACTATAGAGTTTTAGGTCATGAACATTTCACCATCATACACTTGTTTGCTTGGAAAGCCATGGTTTCACATGATCGATGTTGTTTTATCTTCTTTACATCAGAATATCAAGTTTATTATTGGAAATAAACATGTTTGTATTTTTAAAGAAAAAGATTATTAGTGAGCAAACCTTTAAGTACTCTGTACGTGAAAGCTACAGAAGAGGTGTTAGAATGCTCTTTCAGGTCTTTTGAATTTACTAATATAGCTTACGTGGGAGAAGGATCAAGGGTACCAACTCCACGCTTATCGAAGGTCATAAAGATGGGGGTCAACCAAACAATTGGAAAAAAATGGCATTTTGGAAAAGATTTAGGGGTGAACTTACAAGAAATCACAAAATTGCCAAAGATAGTCAAGAGCCAAGAAAGATTTAGGTTAGGATACAAAGCTAATTTAGCAGAAAGAATGAGACTCATGACTGAGAAGAGAGATAAAAGAATGGCTTACCTTAATGGATGTGAATCGAAAAGTGAAAAGATGGTTTTCACTCACCTCTATGATACCTTTCGCTCAGGTAGATGTATCTATCCTAATTCATTAGAGATTGTGAGAGAAAAAGTACATTAGACATAGAAGAGGCTTTTTTTTAGTTAAAGATTAACATAATGAATGAGAAAGAGGTGGCAGCTAGGTGTTTGTGTATCATTGCCCACCTGAAACTAAGCTAAACAATTGAAAAATGATAAAGTTACCTGTTGTCCTTAAGTCCTTTTCAAAGTAATGTAGTGAGTTTAATTCCTCAATACTTCTGCCTAAGAGCATTTGAGGTTTTTATATATTGGCTTATCTTTCTATTTCAATAAAATCAGTGCATTTTCATTTTTTTTTCATTTAAAATTTTCACATCTTTATACCCATTTATATATCTTCAATATACATTTTTCAAGTATCCAAATAATGAATATGAAGATAACTATGACAATAATCCAGAATTTGATTTTGAAAATCTTTTTCACGTTGATAAGTCTTGATAATGAAGAAAATTCAGATGATTATACTTTACCCTTTAACTTGTTAAAACTAGTATAGTAAAAAAGAAAACCAATTGAACCACATAAAGAAGCTCTAGATATAGTAAATTTAAGGAGTGAAAAGAATAAGAAAGAAGTTATAATGGTTACAGCACTCTCGTGTATCGAAAGATAAAAGTTAGAATAACTGCTTCATAAGTATATTGATATGTTCACATGGTCATACTAAGATATGCAGGGGCTTAACACGGATATTGTAAAACATCGATTACTTTTAAAATTGGAATGCAAACTAGTGTAGCAAAAATTGATATGTATAAAATTAAAAATGTTGCTGAAGATCAAAGAGAAAATGAAGAAGTAGTTTGATACAAGTTTTTTGAAAGTAGCTAAATAGTCAAAATGGGTGGCTAATATAGTCCTAGTCCCTAAAAATGATGGAAAAGTTTGAATATGCGTGAATTACTGAGACTTGAATAAGGTAAGCTCGAAGGATAATTTTTCATTTCCTCACATTGACACTCTGGTGGATAATACGGTGAAGCATTCCACATTCTCATTCATGGATGATTTTTTGAGATACAATCAAATTAAAATGACCTTTACTAATATGGAGAAAACTACATTTGTGATGATGTAGGGCATATTTTGTTACAAAGTAATGCCTTTCAGATTAAAAAATATTGGAGCCATCTACCAAAGAGCAATGGTGACCATTTTTCATGATATGATACATAAAGAGATAAAAATATACGTGGATGATATGATCGTGAAGTCTTGTGAAGGGGAAGACCATATAGCCAATCTTAGAAAGTTATTTAAAAAGTTACAAAAGTTTTAACTTAAGTTGAACTTGGCCAAATGTACATTTATAGTCAAATCAGAAAAGTCGCTAAGGTTTGTGGCTAGTGAAAAAAAAATCAAAGAGGATCTTGACAAAATACATGCCATCCGAAACTTGTCCCCTCTATAGATGAAAAAAAAAGAGGTTTTTAAGAAAGACTGAACTACATTTCTCACTTTATCTTTCAACTCACTTCCAAGTGTGATCCTATTTTTAAGATGCTTAGAAAACATAACCCTGGTAAATGAAATGACGAATATCAATGCCTTTTTGAGAAAATTAAGGAATATTTATCAAACCCATCAATTTTGGTGCCATCTTTTGCAAAAAAACCTTTGATTCTGTATCTTTCAGTGCATGATAATTCTACGGGATGCATATTAAAGCAACGGGATGAAACAGGCAAGAAAGAGCAAGCCATTTACTACCTAAGTAAAAAGTTCAATGATTATGAATCTAAATATTTTGAATTGGAAAGAACGTATTGTGTATTGGCTTGAGGAGCCCACAGATTTAGGCTATATATGTTGTATCACATAACTTTATTGATAGCAAAACTAGATCTTCGTAAATACATCTTTGGAAAACAATCTTTGTAAGAAGAATAATGAGATGACAAGTCATGCTCTTTGAATATGACATTGTGTACGTGGCACAAAAGTCAATCAAATAAGTGTAATTATAGAATTCCTCGCAGATCACGCTATTAATGACTATGAACCCATGAAGTTTGATTTCTTTGATGAAGACTTAATGACTATATTTCAAGTGAAAGAGGTGGACCCCACGAAAAAACCATGCAAAATGTTTTTTTATAAAGTTTTAAATGTTTTAGGGCATGGAATTAGGGAAGTTTAAATTTCTCTAGAGGGAAGCTATTGTCCAAGCACAGCAAGGTTGGATTTTAACTTCACCAATAATGTGACAGAATATGAAGCATGCATCATGGGTTTACAAATGACAATTAAAAACAAGATTAGAATTAGAAGTCTATAAAGACTCAACCTTAGCAATCTGTCATTTTTGAAGTGAATGAGAAACTAGAGACTGGAAGTTTGATACCGAAAGTACATTACCTAATTAATCAAGCAATTTAAGGATGTTTAGTTCCAACATGTTCTTCGAGAAAAAAATTAGATTGCTGATGGATTTACAACATTGGCAGCAATGTTCAAGCTAAATGCAAATGCAGAGGTTTAACCTATCAAATTGAACATATATGAATCACCAACACATTGCTTAGGGTTTGAAGAGGAGGTTGATAAATGGTCTTGGTACTACAACATCATGTAATATGTTAAACATAAAGAATAACAATACGAGCAAAAATAATGGTAGATATGTAGATATGTAGATATGTAAGTGCTATGGAAGCAAAAATAATATTGGAAGAAGTGTATGAAAAGATTTGTAGGGCTCAAGCAAATGGTCACATGATGGCCAGATAAATCATAAGAGTAGGCTATTACTGGTTGATAATGAAAAATGATTGTATTAGCTATGCTAAAAAGTATCACAAATGCCAAATTGATGCAAATAAGATACATGCCCCTCTAAATCTTTTACATGTTTTAGCACCATTATGGCTATTTTTTATGTGGAGGATGGATGTGATTGGACCCATCACTCCAAAAGCTTTGAATGGACATTAATTTATTTTTGTAATGATAAACTATTTCACAAAGTGGGTGAATGTGGCCCTCTATGTTAATGTGACACGAACAATGGTATGCAAGTTCATAAAAAAAGAGATAATGTGTCGCTATGAGCTTTCAGAAAAGATCATTTTTTATAATGCTTATAACTTGAACAACAAAATATTGAAAAAGGTTTGTGCTCAGTTCAAGATAAAAAATTGTAACTCAGTGTCATATCATCCAAAAATGAACGGAGCAATGGAAGCTACAAATAAGAACATCAAAAAGATAATAGAAAAAATGACCAACAACTACAAGGATTGGCATAAGAAGTTACCATTTGCGTTGCACATTTACAAAACTTATTTCGCACTTGTACAGGAGCTACCCCATTTTCACTAATATATGAGATAAAGGTTGTGTTACCAACTGAGGTAGAAACCCCTTTATTAAGAATACTAATAGAAGTAGAATTAGAAAAAGCTAATTAGGTTCAAAGTCGTTAAGAACAGTTGAATCTTATTAAGGAGAAAACTTTAACAGTTCTTTGCCATTGTCAAATGTACTAGAAGAGAATGATCAAGCCTATGATAAAAGATTTTAACCTAGGTAATTTTATGAATGAGAATTGGTTTTGAAAAAAATCCTTTCGATCTAGCATGACAGTTAAGAAAAATGGATGCCAGATTGGGAGGGTCCATAAGTAGTAAAGTAAACCTTTTTGGGTGGGACATTAATTATGATGAAAATGGACGGTGATAAATTGTCAACCTAATCAACTCAGATGCTATGAAAAAGTATTTTGAGTAAAAACAAAAGAACGAAAACTTAAATTGAAAACTCAAAAAAGGTGATTTGGGTTGTTTTGGTTTAATGGGGATACCTAAGTTGAAAATATAAAAGGGCAACATAAGTACATGAGGGTATTAGCATTAATCGAGGATTATGTCACACTAGGGCGAAGTTTGATATGATGTGCTCTGAAAATCAAGAACGTCAAATGGCAAGGTTTTCAAAATAGGAATTTTGGATAAATGTTTAATGTTTTTGAATGTTTGTTATTTCAAAATTAATTGTCCATATCCCAATATCTTCCTAGTAGTTTGCTTTTAAATACCCAATTATGTGGACCTTTTACAAAAATCTACTTATGTATCATTTGGTGATGAATTTTTTTTTCTTTGGCCTACCTTACTCTCTATTGTGTTGTTTTCTCAAATAAATAAAGAAAACATTGATGCATTGCATTTAAAATTAAAATCATGAAAGGTTTGGCCTAACAATGCTTGCACTGCATTGAAAGGGAATTCAAGGGTAACATGAAAGAATGAACAAAATGAGAATAGAAAAAAATTGAGGAAAAAATTGATACTTCATGGGTTTGAAAGAATGAATCTTTGATTTACTAAAAGGCTTGTTTAGCCATCAAGATTTTGAAGGCCAATTCCAAAGTTAAATGTTGTTAAGTTGAAAAAAGAAAAAAGATGACAAAAAAAAAAGATTAAAAAAAAGAAAGATGATATTAAGAAACTTGTTACCATAACTAAAAATGCATGGTACTATTTTATTCACATCACATTCCTTACATACACTCAATAAATAAGAAATGCAGTGTCTAGACTAAATTTTGAAGTTTAAAATGGACCAAAGGTTAATAATGTTATGAGTCTTCAACTAAATTCTTTTAAAAAAAATAGACTTTTGATTGAGAAAAACTTGTCAGACATAGTTTGTAAAACCTCCGGACATAATTTATGAATTTCATTTAGATCAAATTTTTGTAAAGTTGTCAAACCTTTCCAATCAAAATTTTTTTTTTAAAGCTATTAAGCTTCTGATGAAAGGAGTCCTTCAGTTTAATTTTTAACATTGTCGAGCCTTCGATAAGAGGAGTTTTCTAGTTTGATTTTTAAAAGATATCAAGCCTCTGATGAGAGGAGCCTTTTATTTTTTGATTTTTAAAGTTATCAAACCTCTAACGAAAGGAGCCCAAAAAAAAAAAAAAAAAAAAAAAACAAAACAAAAAATTTTCTTTTGACTCTAGATAAAATTGTTATATTTGTCTTTGCCTTATTCTTGATTTTAAGCAAAGGCAAAGAGAGACAGCTGTAAATACCCTATTTTGTTAGGATTGTCTAAAACGAACCTAGATTTCAATTAGATTCTAGGCCCAAAATCTGTGTCAGTTGAGCTTAAGGCTTAAATTTACCTTTAGCCCATGTTGTAGCCTAAAGTCTAGATAAAGGCCTAAGTTAATTAAAATAAACAAAAAAATAAAATAACAAAAATTAATTAATTAACAAAAAAGAAAGCATGTGATTGTGGGTGCTATGCACAACACTGGCACCAACAAGCCCTCTTTGCCTATAGCCTTTCACCTTAGAAGCATCACATGGCTCACCCTTCCCCTTTTTGTCATGGTAGATAACACCAAGTTTTCAAGAAAATTGGCTTAGGCTAAAATGGAAAAAACAAAAATCAAGGCAGCTGCCTTGGTAACGTAGAGGTTGCTGGGGACCCATTGAGCTCCACAAAAAATCTTAAAAAATATAAAATCTAGCCTTTCATCTTGGCTCTATAAATTAAGCCATTATGAACCAAAAAAAAAAAACACTAGAAAAGAAGTAGAACCTTTGTTAAAAAAAAAAGCAAAAAAAAAAACCAAAAAAACCTTTGTAAAAAAAATAAAAACAAAATCGATATCCCCTAAAGTGATAAAAGGGGTTGAAATGCGTTTTTTGGCATTTTTGAAAGTTTTTCAATGATCAACACGATGGCCGACGACAATTGCGAACCACAACATTGACTCATCATTTTTTGAGATTCAGACTACTGATGAAAGGGGCTTTGAAGTTTTTTTGGCATGTTTGAAGTCTTTTTTTTTTTTTTCAAAGGGAAGCTGAAATGATTGTTAAAAAAAGTTGGGGTTTTATAGTTAAAAAAAAATGAAAAGAATAAAAACGACATCGTTTTGAGAGAAAAGGATCCGCATGAACCTGAGGCCTCGTAACTCAACCTAAAAAACTGCAACTGACTAGATTTTGATTGATCCAACTGAATTGGTATCGAACCAAATCTGAATCGGCTTGGACCGTGGAAAACTTCTTCGAATCGTTTGAACCACAAAAAACTGCTTCGAATTGCTGCCAAGTTGCTGAACTACCCCAAAACCATTAGACCATTCATTGGTCTTGTTCAATTTTTATTTTTATTTTTTTACTTATTTTTATTTCATTATACTATTGCCATTTTATTTTTCCTAGCTTATAAATATGCAAAATAAATATTTATTACTTAAAAATGAAATTTAAATTTTTAGAAAATTTAAATTTTATCTTTTTTTAATAATAAAATAATTTAAAATTGAAGACAAAGAAATTTTTATTCGATGATGAGATTATAATGAAATTCGCGTAATAATTCCTATAAAATCTCTAAGGGAGACGTTTTTTTTTAAAATACTAACAGCATATTAGAGTATTTATAAAAATTTTTTAATACAATAAAAATTCTTTTTTCTTCTACTTAAAAAAATACAAAAAATAAATAAATAATAAATAGTAAATGATAAGAACACAAAAAAATTAATAAACAAATTTTTCTAAAAAAATGTATTTGTTCTAAAAAGATTGCTAGTAAATAAAGAAAGAAAAAAAAGAATTTTATCCAATGATGAGATTTTAAGATAATCTGAGTAGTGATACTTAAGAAATCTTTAAATAAGAATTTTTTTTAATACTACCAACGTATTGGAGTATTTATAAAAAATATTTTCAACATAATAAAAATTTTCCTTTTCATCTAAAAACATTTCTAAAAAAATAATAAAAAATCAATAAACAATTAAAAAAAAAGGATAAAGAAAGCATGCCCACTGATATTTAATTATTTGTATCGCCTACATATTATTTAATTTTTGAAAAATAGATTCAAGCTTTTAAGGATGGGATTGTAAGAAAATCCGAGTAGAGATTTCTAAGAATTCATTAGGTGAAAAAATTTCTTTCAATATTACCAACATAATGAACATTTTAAGAGTTTTTTCAATGATTCTAATTTATATTTCTTAAATAAAATGGATTGATTTTTTAAAAAATAAAATAATAAAAAAAGAATTTACAAAAAATTATCTTTTTAATGAATTAAAATACAACATATAATTAAACGGTACTGTTTTAATAGGTGTTGTAGGGGTGCTAATCATTCTTCATATGTAATCAACTCTCAAGCCCAAACTATTTTTGTAGATCCAAAAATTATCTTTTTAATAAATTTTAATTAATTTTAAGATTTTATTAAAAGGATAAATTTTAATATGTAATCAATCACACCTAGCTAAAAAAGATTTGTAACGACTCCATTTATTTTTAAATACGTCTAATGGCCTCAAAACCATTACAACAATATTGAAATAAATTGCTAGTGTAGATACCCATTTTTGTCCGGGATGCGATCAATTTTTCAAGTAGCTTAGGGCACCTATTTTTGCTCGGAGTGTAATCTATTTGGCCTAACTGTTATTATTATTATATTATTATTATTATTATTATTGTTATTATTATTATTATTTTGTTTTTCTTTTCTTTCTTTCTTTCATTTACATTTTAACAAGGAAACTGAGGGAATAAAAAATAAAAAAAAAATCATATCAATTTTTTGGATTCAAGCAACAATTGTTTTGGGATCTATTTGCGTAAATTAGGAAACCAAATCAAATGAGATTAAAGCCTAAGAACAATCACCCAAATCAAGCAAAGCAAATCTCATGATTCAAACTTGGATTAAATCTGTTTAAACTCTAAAATTACTACTAAAACAAGCTATAAATTGAACACAAATTCATGAGAGAAGTGGATGTGGTTTTTTTTTTTTTATCTTTCTGGGTTTAGTTTCTTGCAGTGATTGAGAATAGTTTAGGTTTCTGGGATTTGAATTGTTGAGTTTTTGGAATTCATGTTTGGGTTTATGGAAATATGTTGGAATTGGTTGAAGTTTTGAATGAATTCTGGAAATTTTAAATTTTTAAAAAATTTTTGGGTTAGAGTTTGAATTTTTAGATTGGAGATTGAATTTCTAGGGTTTATTGGATTTTTTTTGGAATTTTATGATTGAAGTTTGAATTTTTTGACCAAGATCATGGCGGTCGGAAGGTGACTAAGGTGTCCAGATTCTGGGTTCATTACTATTTTTGAAAAACTTTGAAGATTCTGACAATCGGTGGAATTTTTTGGTGTCGAATTCTGGGAAATCTGGCTGATATGCTTGGCTGGTTAAATTTTTTATTGAATGTCTAAAGAGAAGCCAGAAAAAACTCTAGCTAGAGAGAGAGGGATTGAGGCAGGTTTGAGAAAAAACAAAGGATCTTGTCTTTTATACTTGCCTAAAATGATGCCATTTTGAAAAGGCTTTAACCCATGTTCGAATGGCATGTGACCCGTATGTTTACCCACTTTCGGACCAAACTCTATCGTATGTTTTTTTTTTATTTTATTTATTTTATTTATTAGATTTTCTTTTATTTTACCAATTATTATTATTATTATTATTATTTATTTTCAATTATTATGTTACTTATTTTAAATTAAACAATATATTTTTTTAAATTGCCTTTATGAATTTTGTTTTTTTAAAAAAATGCTTCTAAAATAAATTTATGAATCTTACCAAACTATTAGAGGATTTTTCATGAATTTAAATTTTGTATGAATTCTACCAAACTATTGGAGAATTTCATAAATCAATTTTTATAAAAAAATTATTCCTAATAAAATATTTTGATTTGATCTTACCAAACTATTGGAGAATTTGTATTTTAAATTAAATCTT
The DNA here is from genome assembly GCF_047325235.1 of Durio zibethinus. Taxonomy (NCBI): domain Eukaryota; kingdom Viridiplantae; phylum Streptophyta; class Magnoliopsida; order Malvales; family Malvaceae; genus Durio; species Durio zibethinus. The sequence goes on along the minus strand of NC_143162.1, from coordinate 6,981,096 downwards.
ACCAAACTATTAGAAGATTTAATACATTTTTTTAAAAAAATAACTTTACAAGGAAATCTCACTAAACTATTAGGAGACCTGCATCAAAGTAAATCTTATCAAATTATTGAAAAATTTTACTAATTATTTTCTTGAATAAAAATATATTAATGAATTCGATGACGGAGCCTTTTCAAGGTGAGACACTAGTCTCCATGAATACTCATGAGGTGAGAGAATTATCTTAAATTGCTACCAAGCTATTGGAGTAATTTTAAGATCAATTTTCAATATAATATATTTTGGTAAATCATAAATATGGTTAAGGCTTGGATAATTTGAAATCAAACTAATACTATCATTTAGATGGGCACTATGAGGGTGTTATAACCTTCCTCTTGCACTCTTGAAACTAAAACCTAGTTTTGTAGACTAGAATTGGCTATTTAAAGATACCTAATTTAATCTTAAGACTTCTCTTTAAATAAGATAGATTCAGTTAAGTGGCTAATCACACCTAAATAAAAAAATTGGTGGTGACTCCTTTAATCTATGTCTAGTGGTAGGTTCACAAATCTTTATGTTATGACAGTTTCGCAACTTTGCTTGGGATAACGAGAGTCAGGCCAGTAAATGATATTTTATTATCCAAGCCTAACCTAATAAGTTTAAGATTTTTTTCTCTTGCTTGTATTTTATTTATTTGTTCATTTGTTCATTTTATATCTATCATTCATTCGCATATGCATAATATGAGCTCTACACCCAAGTTTTATCTCTTAAGAGAGAGTAAAGTACCTAAGCTTTTGTGAGATTTCATGTTTTTGCATGGGCTAGTGAAACACTCCCACTTAAATTGAACCTTTTTTCGCTTGTAGCCTATAATGGGTAAAGATTTGGGTGCTTTACTAGTCTGTGATAAATGATGATATAAGGAACAATTTGAGAACCTTTTAAAAATGACTCTAGCTACATATAGTTGACCTTATGAGCTTAACCCATAGGTAGAGCCATAGTCCCTTTACCTTTTATAGTTAATCTAAAATTTAGAGTCATGTTGTTATTGCATTCTACTTGCTTTATTGAGTTTATTATTTATTCTATATTGAGATAACTAACCAATTTCTTTTTTTTTTGTGTATATTCACAAACATACATATAGATTGCATATTATTCCTGCCCTAAAGATATTTTCACCAAAAGCTTTCATGGAACCCATAGTAAGTCAAGTTTGTGCCTTGTTTATATTCTTCAAATGTGAGTCACCCATTGATGAAAAGATAGACTCAGAAAGAAGAATGGGATTGTTTATCGTCTGGCTATGTCTCTACCTTACCTAAGGAAGTTTGACTACTTCTTAAACAAAATAATTTGAAAATTTTGTTAGACATATGAAATAACATGGTTCCTTCAAAGCAGCAAACTTTTTGTCAGAAGTTTGGGCATGTTGCACATCTCTTGTCGATAAAAGTTAAAAATTCACTCATTAAAGCTATGGAACAGTTTTAGGATCTCTTCTATCATTGTTTCATTTTTAATGAAGTTAAGTTGGTGCCAACTATAAAAGAGTATTCGATTTTAGTGGGTATGCATTTTTAGTATCCAAAAAAAGTATATGTGAAGAAACAAAAGCTGGGATATCGCAAAAAGTTAGCTTATATTTTAGGGATAAAAAATGAGCTCATAGATTCACATGTCCAAGAAAAAAGAGGGCATAAAGGTATTTTATAGGAATTTCTTCGAGACTCTATTGTTAGACACATTGATGATGACAAAGGAATGAATGTGTTTGCTCTAGTAATATATGGGATACTAATCTTTCCTAAAGTTTTAGGCCATATTGAGATAGATGTGGTGGATTTATTTGAACAAATTGAAAGAGGATGTAATCCTTCACCGACGATATTAGTGAAAACCATCAGATCTTTGAATTTTTGCAGACAAAATGATATAGCATGTTTTTTGAGTTGCACACCATTATTGTATTTGGGGATGAAGAGTCATTTTGAATGCAAGAAAAGTGCTTTCTCCAAACTTTATTTTCACAATCAAAATCCAGTTAAAGAATTTTGTGAGAGTGAATGGCCAAAAGAGAAAACCAAGAAAGAATGGGAACATTTGTTGCAGAAGTTCATAGTTTGTCAGGTGAAATGGTTAGTTCTATGGATGAATCGAGAACCCATGCTGTATCAATGTGAAGATGAGACAGGGTTCCACTTTTAGGTTTATGAGAGCCAACAAGTTATGTACCACAGATGGTGAGGAGACAGTATGAAGCTAAATAGTTTATTCCTATAACACACAGGCTCAACCAATTTAACTACTTATATAGGGAACCTAAAACATTTAAAAAAAATTAACAGCATGATCAAGGCTTTGAAAAAGCCCAGGAGAGTGAGCCTTAAACCGTTTATTGATAAAATCACTCAGGGATATTTGGTGTGAAGAGCTAAGAGGGGTAAAGAGATTGCATCTACATTCAAAGATCATTGCCAGTCAGTGAATTAAGAGTTGGATAAAGTGCCTTTAAAGTTGGAAATTACAAAGAAAGAATTTAAAGTTGAAAAAGATAAAATGAAACAAGAAATTCTAAGGCTTTAGGAAAAGAAGGGGCAATGGAAAGATAAAGCAAAAAAGTTAAAAGTCCAAGTAAATGAGATTTCTAAGGAGCGTGATACAGTAGTTAAAGATTTATTAAATTTCATCAGTAACACAAGAGATTAGAAGTTAAGAGCAAGACTCAAAAGGTTATTCGAGAGCGTGACAATGCCCTTACGAAATTGATAGAGTTGTGGCAAGAGCACAAAAGACTATGCATACAAGTGAAAGCTAAAGAAATAAATATCACTAATTTAACTTATGAGAATGAAAAACTGAAAAGAAAATATTCCCAAATAAAAGATGATTATATGGAAGCTCAATAAGAAAATGAGATACTTAGAAGGTATATCCAGACACTAAAGCAAAAATTAAATGAACAAGGCGATCATATCATTGAACTTATTGAGAAGTATAGGAAGTTATCCTATCAAGTATGGTTTGGCAAACAAGAAGGGTTAGAAAGTCAAAGGTACATAGAACATCTTACAACCTAGATAACAAAGCAGTAATTAATGTAAGAGAAATGGCGAAAGAGGTGAAGAAATTGAAAACTTTGGTCATACCAGTAAGAAAAGCATGACAGCGGTTATTGAATTTCATTGAGAAGGCTAAAGATCAATATGAGCAAATTAAGTATTTTTATAAGTGAAGAGTATTAGACTTGATGTAAAATAAACTTTTATGGAATAAATGAAAGTTTATTTTTGTTGAAATCTTTAAAAGGTAAATTTTTTTTTTTATCCACGTATTGCATTGCATTTATTCACAATCATTTGTTAGTCATGTCAGCTCATAACAAGATCACTAATTTTAAATTATGGTACATAAGCTTCAAGGATAGCTCAACATTCATATAACACCAGGACTCAAACTAAGAAAATGGAGTAAGATAATACGAGCCATGTTGAAAAATTAAAAAAAGCACAAGAGAAAATCAATGAAGAATTGAGCAAGATCTTTGAAGCTTTGGATAATATAAATAAAAGAAAAGCAGTGAAGGAAGATGCTTCATATAAAGTCATCGAACCACTATATCTACTGGGTTATAGTCCACATCAAACCCAATCCACTCAAAATTTTCTACCACAATAGCCCGCATTCCTAAGCTATAACTACCTAAGAATGCCTTATGCGCCTAGTCAAGAAAATGTTCAAAATTATATTAATCTTGTCTTCTTTAAAAAAGCAGTCGAGCCAATCAAAATCCCTAATCTAGATTAAGTGAAGGAAAAATTGAAGTTAAAGGCGACTAAGTCCTTAGAGGATCCTAAAACTGATTACACAATGAATATAATTAAAGAGAGATTGTGAGCTATAGAAGGCATCAACTTTTATGGTTCCATAGATGCTGCGGGGCTTTGTTTGGTATTAGGTCTAGTGATACCCCTAAAGTTTAAAGTACCAGAGTTTAAAAAATATGATGGTACCAAGTATCTTATCACACATGTCATGATATATTATCGTAAAATGGTAGCTCACGCTAGTAATGAGAAATTAGTCATGCATGTGTTCTAGGATAGTTTAACTAGGTCTACTACAAGATGGTATGTCTAGTTAGATAAGGCTCGCATACGTTCTTAGAAGGATTTGAATATATTTTTCATTAATCAATACCGTCATATTATAGATATGACTCCTAATCGTATTTCATTGTAAGGTATGAAGAAGAAAGTAACTGAATCCTTTAAATAGTATGTCCAAAAGTGACAGGATATAGTCGTTTAAGTTTAGCCCCATTAACAGAAAAAAAATAATAGTGTTATTTGTAAATACTTTAAAGTCACTTTACTATTAAAAAAATAGGAAATATGATTAAAATTTTACTGACATGATGATCTCGAAAAAGATCATTGAAAATGCCATAAAAAAAGACAAACATGAAAAGGGAAAGCCCTCTGCTACTAAAAAGATGCTTAAAAAGAAGGAGAGTAAGACTTAAACAGTAGGTTTCGAAGGACAACAATTCAGAAACTACCTTCAACCTATTTATCTCACATATTATCCTACCATAAATCATGTTTCAGCTTCCCCTTACCATCTAGCTCTATAACCTTCTTATCCATCCACTTACCAACCTGTATTTAGACTATCTACCTACACCTATAAGCCAAATACCTCTTTGTAGCAAGGCTCTCTATTCATCCAGCAAACCTAATGAATGGTACATGAAAGCCATGAATAATCAAGAAAAACCCACATTCGATCATATTCTCATGAGCTATACAGAGTTGTACCAAAAACTTTATAAAAATCACTTTATTGTTCTCAACCCTGTAAAACCACTTGAACCTTCTTATCTTAAGTGGTATAATTTCACTGCCTACTGTGACTATCATTATGAAATAACTGGCCATTCCATCGAAGATTGCACCTCTTTAAAACATAGGGTATGAAATCGAGTTGTACAAAAAAAGTAAAAGCATCAAAAGGTGCTAAAGTGACTGACTGATGAGTGGGTGCCAAAGCCGATAACTATAAATTATGGTGATAAGTCAAAATTGATCATGGATAAGCTTATTCCTAGGCCAGTGACTGTTAAAGTACCAAGTCTATTCCCTTACAAGAATGAAAAGCCTATGCCATGGAAGTATGGTTATGAAGTAACAGTCTAACGGTAAAAAAAAATCATGCCTAAATCTAATGTCGCCAACATAATTGATGTAGGTGGCATAACCAAAACTAGAAGATATTATACTCCAAAGATGCTAGAGAAAGCAAAAAAAGAGAAAATGATGGTGATGGAAAAATAAAATGAATAAGAATTGATTCCAAAAAAAGTCATCCAAAAAATTATGTCGAAAAAAGAAGCTTACGAGTTCATGAAGCTAGTAAAACATAGCGAGTATTTTAAGGTGAAGCAATTGAACAAAATGCCAGCCAAAATCTTTTTGTTATCACTGCTGTTAAATTTAGAACCACATCGTAATACCTTGTTGAAGGTGTTAAATCAGGGTTATGTGGTATATAACGTATCGATAGAATATGTGAGCCATTTGACGAGGAACTTAGTGGTACCACACTATATAGCCTTCAGTAATGATGAGATTTCACTTGAAAATAAGTTAAATACAAAGTCTGTATATTATTGTTAAATGCAAAAGTCATGTAATAGCCAATGTCTTTATTGACAATGGTTTGACTATTAATGTCATATCCATGTTACTCTAGCAAGGCTGTATATTGATATGTCTCACATCAAAAGTAGTCATATGATGGTTTGTACATTTGATGGAACTAGGCATGAAGTATTGAAAGATATTGAAATGCTTATACAAATTAGACCTTGTGTTTTCAATATAAAGCTCCAGGTTATGGGTATTTTTTCATTTTACAGTTATTTGTTGGAGGGACCATGGATTCATATGACAAGTGTTGTTCTTTCTTCTCTAAATCAAAAAGGTCAAATTCAATATAGAAGATTGATTAGTGATTGTGGCTAGAGAAAAGGATTTACTGGTGACTTAATCGATGATTGTGGCTAGAAAAAGCTGTATATTGATATGTCTCGCATCAAAAGCAGTCATATGATGGTTTGAGCATTTGATGAAACCAGGCATGAAGTATTGAAAGATATTGAAATACTTATGCAAATTGGACCTTATGTTTTCAATATAAAGCTTCAGGTTATGGGCATTTTTCTATCTTACATTATTTGTTGGGGGGACCATGGATTCATAAGGCAAGTGTTGTTCCTTCTTCTCTAAATCAAAAAGGTCAAATTCAATATAGAAGATTGATAAGTGATTGTGGCTAGAGAAGAGGATTTTCTGGTGACTTAATCGATGAATGCTCCATATGTAGAAGCTATAGAGGAATCATTAGAATGCTCTTATCGATCCTTGAACTTATTAATGATATGGGTAGAGGACTTAAGTTGTACCAACCAAAGTTTAATAAAATTATGATCAGTCTGATGATTAATAAATGTTAAAACATTGGAGTTGGGCTGGGCAAAAGTTTGCATGGGATAAAAGAACAACTAATAATTATAGACAATAATGGAAAACTAGGCTTGAAATGTGTAGTAAAAGGAATACGAGATGACATGAAAGGATAAAAGATGATGAGAAATATGTCAATGGTTATCCCTCACTTGTACGAAACATTTAGTACTGAAGGATATATGTACCTAAGAGCTAAGGAAAAGATTGAAAAAAGAATTAAGTATGGAAGAAGCTTTCACTGAACTGTCCATTTAGATGATAGGCGAATATATCTAAAAGAAAAAAAATGTTGGTTTATCCATACCCACCAAATTTTGAATTGAAAAACTAGAGTGTCATCTGGATGCCTGTTGTTCTTGATACTTTCTCAATGTAATTACAACTTTCAATCGCTTATGCCTAAAAGTGTTGAGATGATGTCTCATGTATAAGCCTCTTATTATCCATTATTTTAATAAAAAATAAGAGCATACATTTTATTCATCTTTTTTATTCAATATATTTTTCCAACAAAGCATTTCACTAATACTTCCTATTTCATTTAATTTCAGCTCATCAAATGAATATAAAGATAATCATGATAACAATCGAGGATTTAATTTAAAAAATTCAATTAATGTTGATGAATTCAACACTGAAGAGGACTTTAAAGAATATACTTTACCTCCAAATTTAATAAGATTAATTGAATAAGAGAATAAATCTATTGAGCCTTATCAAAAAGTTACTGAGATGATTAATTTAAAGAATAACAAGAACAAAAAAGAGATCAAGGTCGACACATCACTTATGTTGATAGACAACGATCAGAGGATTCAAGAATTTATAGATGTGTTCTCTTAGTTTTATCAAGATCTGCCTAGGCTCAACATTGAGATAGTAAAACATAGGTTACCCCTGAAGCTTTAATGTAGGCCAATTCAACAAAAGTTGAGAAGAATGAAACTTAAAATGCTATTAAAAATTAAAGAGGAGGTAAAAAAGCAGTTTGATGCAGGCTTTTTACAAGTGACCAAATATCTTGAATGGGTGACCAATATAGTATCTATCCCCAAGAAAAATAGAAAGTATGAATGTGTGTGGACTATCACAATCTAAATAAGGCTAGCTCAAAGGATAGCTTTTTTCTACCTCATATTGATACATTGGTGGATAATATAGCCCGACATGTAGTTTGCTCTTTTATGGATGGATTTTTTGATTATAATAAGATAAAAATGGCCCATAATGATATGAAAAAAACTACTTTTGTAATTATATGAGAAACCTTTTTGTTATAAGGTTATGCCTTTTAGATTGAAAAATACTGTGGTAACTTATCAAAAGGGTATAGTAATACTTTTTCATGATATGATGCATAAAGAGATTGATGTATATATAGATGACATGGTCATAAAATCTTAAAAAAAAGAGGACCATATAGCTAACCTCAAAAAATTATTTGAGAGATTAAAAAAATTTTAGCTTAAGCTAAATCTGTCCCAATGCAAATTCGGAGCCAAGTTAAAAAAATTACTACATTTTATGGTTAGTGAAAGAGGAACTGAAGTTGACTCAGACAAGATACGAGCCATGCAGAACTTATCCTTGTCAAGTACATTAAAGGAAGTCTAACATTTTTTAGGCAGATTAAACTACATTCTCAATTTATCTATCAACTTACCTTCAAATACGATCATATTTATAAACTCTTCTAAAAGAACGACCCTGGTGAACGAAATGAAGAATGTCAAGATGCTTTTGATAAGGTTAAGTAATACCTGTCAAATCTTTTAATATTAGTACTACCCATTTCGAGAAGACCATTAATTCTGTATGTGATGGTGCATGAGAAGTCAATGGGATATGTGTTGGGATAATAAGATGAATCTAACAAAAAAAAAGCTATTTATTGCTTGAGTAAGAAATTTACAGAGTATGAGTCCAAGTTTCATCATTAGAGAAAGTATGTTGCGCTTTGGCTTAAATGGCTAAGAGACTCAGGTAGTATATGCTTTACCACACCATTTGCTTATGGCTAAACTTGACCTAATTAAGTACAACTTTGAGAAACCATCATTTTCAAAAAAAATTACAAGATGGCAAGTAATACTTTCAGAGTATGATATAGTATACTTGAGCTAAAAAATGATCCAAGAAAATGCCATTATTGAATTTCTTATGGATCATGCGACTGAAAGTTAAGAGCCCATGAAACTCGATTTTTTGAATGAAGAATTAATGGCCATCTCAGGATTAAAAGAAGAAAATGATGATGGAAAGTCATGTAGAATGTATTTTGATTAAGCAACTAACGCCATGGGGCATGGAATTGGAGAAATTCTAATATCTCTAGAAGAACACTATTATCCCATTACAATATAATTAAACTTTAATTGCACCAACAATGTGGTTGAATATGAGGCTTAGGTTATGGGATTGCAAGCTGTTTTAGATAGAAAATTAAAGAGAGAATGGGAAATAAGAGACTCAAAACTTATCTTGTATCATAAATATATTTTGAAGTTTTGTAAGCAGTTCGAAATAGTCCAGTTTGAACATTTACCTCATGAAGAAAATCAGATTGCGGATGCTTTGGCCACTTTGGTTGTAATAATATGAATTGATAATAATGCTGATATTCAGCCTATCAAGTTAAATGTCAAGGTATGCTAGTACATTGCAACAATGTGGAGGAAAAAAAGATGAAAATCCTTGGTATAATGATTTTTTGTAATACTTAAAGAATCAGTAGTACCTGGATCAGGCAATAAAAAATGACAAGAAAGTCCTAAAGAGATTGGTTATGGGATTCTTTTTAGATGGAAATGTTCTATATAAGAGAAGTAGAGTTTAGGTGTTATTCTGCTATGTATATGCCTCTGAGGTAAAGAAGATTATTGAGAAGGTACATGACAGTGTATGTGGAGCACATGCAAATAGACATATAATGGTAAGATAGATTATGAGAGTTGGATACTACTATTTAACAATAGAGAATGACTGCATTGGTTATGCTTGAAAATATTATAAATGCCAGATTTACGTCAACAAGATTTATGCTCTGTCCACTGTTTTACATGTTTTGACACCACTTTTGCCATTTTTTATGTGAAAGATGGATGTCATTGGTCCCATTACCCCAAAAGCATTAAACAAGAATAAATTCATTTTTATGATGATTGATTACTTCATTAAATGGGTCGAAGCAACTTTTTTTACAAATGTAACTCAATTAGTAGTCTGTAAGTTTATCAAGAGAGAAATAATCTACAGATATAAACTTCCAGAGAGGATCATCTTAGATAATGCAGAGAACTTAAACAACAAGATAAGGTAAGAAGTATGTGTTTAATTCAAGATTAAGCACCATAATTCAACTCCATATTGCCCAAAAATGAATGGGGCAATAGAAGCTGCAAATAAAAATGTCAAAAATTTTTTGAAAAAGATGATTGAGATGTATAAAAATTAACATAAAAATTTAACTTTTGCTTTGCATGCTTATCGAATGTTAGTACGCACCTCTATCAGAGCAATTTTATTTTCCTTAATTTACAAGATGGAGGCTGTATTATCAATGAAAATGGAAATCTCATCCTTGAGAGTCTTAAAGAAATGGGATTAGAAGAAAATGAATAGATTTAAGAGCGTTATGATCAATTAAACTTCATTTAAGAAAAAAGATTAGCGGTGCTCTATCATGGTCAACTATACCAAAAAAAGATAATGAGAGCTCACGACAAAAAGATCCGACCTCATCGATAAAAGAATAAGAGTTGGTGTTGAAAAGAATTCTCCTGAGTCAACATGATAACAGAGAAAAGTAGACTCCAAATTAGGAAGGGCCATATATTGTAAAAAGGGTTTTTTTGGGAGGAGCCACAATTTTAATAGAGATGGATGGACATGACCTTTCCAATCCCATAAAATTTGATGCTGTGAAGAAATACTTTACTTAAAAAATAAAAAATAAAAAAAATTAGATTTCAAGTTGAAAACCTGAAAGGGTGATTTGAACTAAATTGAGGTTTATCTAAGTTGAAAACATGTAAAGGCAACTTGGATAAAGAAGATATAGTCTCCACCTTGTAAATAAAGGAAAACGAAGTTGCCCCGATAGAGGTGCGTACTAACATTCGATAGGCATGTAAAAAATTGGTGTATTTTGAAAGGCTCACTAAAATAAAAAAACTGGTGTATTTTAAAAGGCTCTAAAATGTTGAAGGCACTGTATGGTTTTAAAAAATTTGAGATATGTTATCATGATTAATTGATTGTTTGTCATGAGACATTGTTATCCTAAATAGCCATCTCTGTATGCCTTTATCTTATCTCATTGCCATCATTTATAACCTGTTTCGTCTCCAAATAAATGATATTCATTTCATTCTATCTATATCTTACCTTCAATTCTTACACTTTCCTTTCCATGCTTTGCCATGAATAAAAGAAATGTATAATTTGCATCTTAGATTTTGAAATTGGGATCATGGTTAATAATTGAATACTGTCATAAGAGATTGTGTATTACTTTGGGAGAGTTGAAATGGACAAAGGCAAAAGATGAAATCTTTAAAGATATTGGTTTTAAAAATTCCACCAAAAGAAGAAGACAAGTGTCCATTTTGAATGACAAAAAATGGATTTGATTCTCCTTACGAGAAATATGCTGAGTTTAGAATGCAAAAGAAAGATATTTGAGAACTTTAGTACCATAATTGATATTTCATTTGATATGTAAGTCATTTGCATCATTCGCATTATCACTTATTACATACATTTTCAATCTTGGCTCGGTCTAGATCATTTTATTTTTCTAACTCGTGGTTCATTTTTTGTCACTCATTTTCGATCTCGACTTGGTCCAGATTATTTTATCTTTTTGATTCGTAATTCAATCCTAGTCACTCATTTTCAATCTTGGTTCAATTCAAATCATTTATTTTTTTGACTTACGGTTCATTTCTGATCACTCCTTTTTAATCTCAACTCGGTTCAAATCATTTTATTTTTCTGACTTGCAGTTCATTCTCAGTCACTTATTTTCAATCTCAGCTTGTCCAAATCATTTTGCTTTTTTTAATTAGCGGTTCAATCCTGATCACTCATTTTCGACCTCGACTTAGTCCATGTCATTTTTATCTTTCAACTTATGGATCAATCTTGGTCAATCACTTCCTATCTTGTTCAATCCAGACCATTAAATTTTTTGACTTATGGCTTAGTCTCAGTCATTTTCATTTTTATATTTTGACATACCTTGATTATTTTTTATGTTTACTCCATTTGGCTATTCTTACCTCCTGATTTGATTGTCGAACAGAACAGGTGTCTAGATTTTTGCATCATCCCTATTTTACAAGGATGTGTAAGGAAGGGCAGCTGTAGACATTCATTTTGTTCGAGATGCGATCAATATTTTGAGTAGCTGTGGGTACTTGTTTTTACCGGAGTGCGATCTATTTGGCCTAATCGTTATTATTATTATTATTATTATTATTATTATTATTATTATTATTATTATTATTATTATTATTTTGTTTTTCTTTTCTTTCTTTCCTTCATTTATGTTGTAATAAGGAAACTAAGGGAATAAAAAAGAAAGAAAAATCAAATCAATTTTCTAGAATCGGGCAATAATTGTTTTGGGATCTATTTGTGTTAAGTTAGGAACCAAATCAAAAGGGATTAAGGCTTAAGATCAATCACCCAAATTAAGCAGAGCAAATCCTAGGATTCAAGCCTAGATTAAATCTGTTTAAACTTTAAAATTACTGCTAAAACAGGCTATAAATTGAATGTAAATTCACGAGGGAAGTGGAAGTGTTTTTCTAGGTTTGGTTTCTTACCACGATTGGGTTTCTAAAATTTGAATTGTTGGGCTTTTGGAATTTATGTTTGGGTTTCTAGAAATCTTTTGGAATTAGTTGAAGTTTTGGATGAATTTTTGAAAATTTTAATTTTTTTATAAAATTTTTAGGTTGAAGATTGAATTTATGGGGTTTACTGGGAATTTTTAAAATTTTACAGTTAAAGTTTGAATTTTCTGGCCAAGGTCACGGTGGTTGGAGGGTGACTAAGGTGGTTAGATTTTGGATTCATTATTGTTTCTGGAAAACTTTAAAGATTTCAATAGCTAATTGAATTTTCAGCTGTAGAAATCTAGGAAATCTAGTCGGTGTTCTTGGCCAGTTGAATTTTCTATTGAATGTCTAAAAAGAAGCTAGAGAAAACTCTAGCTAGAGAGAGATAGGTTGAGGCAAGTCTAAGATAAAACACAAGACCTTGCCTTTTACAACCATCCAAAATGATGCTATTTTGAAAATGCTTTAACTTGCATTCGACTCGCGTGTGACTATATGTTTGCCTGCCTCCGAACCTGACCCTACCATAGGTTTTTTTTTTCTTTTTTCATTTTATTTTTTGTTTTTATTTTTATTTATTTTATTTTTTAGATTTTCTTTTATTTTACCTATATTATTATTATTATTATTATTATTATTATTATTATTATTATTATTATTATTATGCTACTTATTTTAAATTGAATAATTTATTATTTTTTTAAATTGCCTTTATGAATTTTGTTTTATAAAAAAAATGCTTCTAAAATAAATTCATAAATCCTACTAAACTATTGGAAGATTTTTCATGAATTTAATTTTTTTATGAATTCTATCAAACTATTGAAGAATCTCATAAATCAATTTTTATAAAAAAAAAAACTATTACTAATAAAATATTTTGATTTGATCCTATCAAATTATGGAGGATTTGCATTTTAAATTAAAACTTACCAAATTATTAAAAGATTTAACATATTTTTTTAAAAAAATTTACAAGAAAATATCATCAAACTATTGAGAGATTTGCATTAAAGTAAATATTACCAAATTATTGAAAGATTTTACAAATTATTTTCTTGAATAAAAATATATTAATGAATTCTACGATGGAGTCTCTTTAGAATGGGACAATAGTCTCCATGAATACTCATAATATGAGAAAATTATTTTAAATTGCTACTAAATAATTGAGGTAATTTTAAGATCAATTTTCATTATTAAATATTTTGGTAAATCATAAATATGGTTAAGGTTTGGATAATTTGAAATCAAACTGGTACCACTCTTTGGATGGACGCTGTAAGAATGCTGTAACCTTTCTCATGTGTAACCTTACTCTCAAACTTAAAAGCTGATTTCGAAGACTAAAACCTACTATTTAGAGATATTTAAGTCAATCTTAGGACTTTTTTTTAAATAAGACAGATTCAGTCAGTTGACCAATTACACTTAAATGAAAAAGATTGATGGTGATTTTTTTAATTTATATATAGTGATAAGTTCACAGATCTGTACGTTATGATAGGTATGAGCAATTGTTTAAGTTAAAAAACATTAACATAAAACAAAGGCCTACACAAAATGATGTAAATGGTGAGAAACAATGATAAAACCAAAGCTTTTAAAGATTATCTTCCAGAATAGATGAATTTATTACACCACTGCACAACATTTTAATTTTAAGGTTTGCACACAATAATTTTTGAAAAAAAATGTGTGCATTCATAGTTGCACCAAAAAAAAAAAAAAAAAAGACAACATATACAAAGTGCATATATTGAGGGAAGGGCTTACCTCGTATCACTGGAACTTATATTTCAGTGATAAAGATTCTAGCTCAAGGAGTTGGATATTGTAGAAATCCACATTCTTAACTTGTCAATGACAATAAATTTCAATGATTATTGATGACAATTTCATAAATAAGTTTAAATAAATCATGTTATACCACTCATAATTTGGGCATATATATAACCTAACAAATGTTGTTGGTCAAGAGAATGTATGACATTACTCATAATATTTCAAGATTTATGGATAATTTTATTGAATTTAAAAAGATATGATAAGTGATACAGGATAAATCAAATTTTTTGCGAATATCATAAATATTTGAAATATGAATTTTGTAGTTTTAGTTGGAAATAGATATATAATGCTCTTGATAGTTACTAATACTTAGGGATTTAATATGAAAAAATTATTTAAATTTAAATTAAATTTAAAAATTTATAATATTATACATTATTCAAGATACGGAATCAAATCTGTTTGATCTGATCGAAATCGCTTTCATGCCAATCAATGAGCAAATGCCCACCAAATATAATATGTTGGTATCAGCATTTCCTCTCCTCTAGCTAACTACTTTTGGCCTTTCTAGTTAGAGTGTCTAGTTGATACGGTAGTTATTTTATAAGACCGGAGTATTTGTTCCTCCGGCCAATTTAAAGTGTACTTTCTGCATCAGTTTGATGTGTTGAAGATCTAACTCTTGCGGTGCTTTGTATAAAAATAAAATCCGGATTAAAAAGGAAGGTGGCTCTTCCTTTTCTTTACCAACTTAATTAACCTGTGTGTAGTAGTTATGGTAATTGATCCTCAAATGGTTTTCAGTAGGTATATACAGTAATAATTCATTTAAGAAGTGAGATTAAAATTTTAACTAGGGTATGATGGGTTTTAAATAATGTTCCAAACAACGAGCAGGAAAGTAAATATGTGACAGGAAAATTTGTTCGTGTCCTTACTATACAGACTTCAATTCTCAGCTAGAAACAAAACTTGGTTAAACACAATCAAGGATAACATCTCTATTTTCCTGGAAAATTTTTTGAGAAATTTGTCTATTTTTCTTGTTTTTCTTTTTTTTTTTTTTAGGCAATAGTACTGACCTGAATGTAAGTGCAGAGTATTACATATCAATTGAATTGAGCGTCCCAATCAGCTGAAACTGTCTTATTGTCTACTCCCTATACATGTTTAAGTGCACGTTCATAAACTTACATCAAAACCCTGACCTAAAATTTACAAAGCATGGCCACTTGTCCTATAAAATCTTACAATTGTGGGTGCCATAAATGACCACGCATGAAGAAAAAATGACTTCCCTTGAATGTGATATCACTCTGTTTGTTGTCTGTTGCCATTTTCAAATAAACTGTGGAGTCTGGAGATGTGAAAAGGCTTCTGTCTCTCTAGTTAAATGTCTGCAATGAACTCATACTTTCCCCAAGAATGTACTGCATGAATAGATGTTGGAAAGTAAAGAACTAGTCAAAGCAATGTTTTTCAGTATATGGGGGCCTCTAGTCATAAAAATGTTGGATTTCTTTTAATATTTTTGGACCATAATTACATTTTTCCCATTGGGCTGTGTTAGCCTAGCTTCTTGCATTAGTTGTATTTATCCAATTGGGTTTCAAATAAATGAGACCCTAATCATAAAAAAACCTCTTCGTCAGGCCAAGCAGCGAAGCCACTTAGAAACTGAAGCCTACGGCTGCAAGATAAAGAATGTTCGACCATGGAAGCTTGAGAGCTCCAAGATTTTGTTGATAACATGAGGTAGGCTTAGCTCATTAGCATACACAAATTGCAAGAGTTATTATAATAGGGAAACCTATCCTAATGTTGACAGCAAAAAATGTTTTTTCAATGAAATGGGGGACCATTGAAGTTCCAATGAGAGCACCATTGATTCTATTTATGATGATTTGAGATTGAGGATTCTAATCTATTAGCTATGTATAAAAGGGTATCTTCAATTCTTGTAGATAGCATATGAAGATGGAAAATGCTAGTTTCTGTGACTTGTGACTTTATGACGAGTTATGGAGGATATTGAGAATATATATGAGCCAAAAGGACAAAATAGAAAAAAAAAAAAAAACAATGGATATTGAATCCCAAATGGTGAGTGACTGAGGGCATCAACTCTTGCTTCTAGTACGGATCCTGCCAACAAGATATCGACTGGAAACATCCCAAAACCTACAAGAAAGATTTAGTAACATGAAGCAGTTCCAGTGAGAAAGCAGCAAGAAAGGTCAAGAAAATTGTGCTGATGAGTGCCTCAACACATCCAATGAACAATCAATCTAGTTGGGCAATTAATTATTACTAATAAACTCACAATTGGTTTTCTGGTTTGTTTAAACAAACATTAATATGATCTGTATCACAGTAGTGTGTTGAACCTAACAAAACTTTATACTGATCAAATCATAGTGGTCCAAGCCCTATGTACTTGTACTGTATGATTTTTAGTGATTAGAACATTAAATGCGATAATTAAATGCAGTTGAATTTGATGGAACTGATCCTAAATGTGGTTTGAGTGATAAATGTTAGGGCAAGGTAGTGTCGTTTAGGGGTGGATCTAACCAAAGGCCCATAAAATTGGAGGAATCAAGTGGAAGCAAGCTGAGAGAGAAGAGAAAGATCACATGGATGTAGAAATCTGATGGGTGATAGGTCGGGTTAAGGCAAGTCTAATCTGTGATGGTGAACATTGTCCCCCTTGATAAGGTTCCGCCCACATGGCTGTACCCACCATTTCTGTCAGCCCCATGCATCTTTGCCTATGCTTTCTTCACACCTCCATCTCTGTCCCTATCATGTGCTGCACCTGATACATACATGCTTTGAATCAATTTTACCGTTAATATCTTAAATAAAATAGTAATATATTAAGACTCTTTTTACTGTTTTGTTTTGTTTTGCCTGTCTGCTACTTCTTTTTGAGTTGCAAAACAAAACAACATAAATCATTTGGAAAAATACAAAAGATTGTCTGATAAAGTAAATCTGTAAAATTAACATGCATTTGGAGGATCTGGTCTTCTAGATTCAAGGCATGAAGGATAAAAAAATTAATATCAACTTAGAAGAAAAATAAACTTCTCGAAATGAAAGTAATTTATGTAAATTCATAGGTACCGAAATTGATTTCAGGATTGCAATTCTCGAACCTTAATCATTGTCTAAAAGAAAAACAAAAGGGAACTTAAAAGTATTTTTTAGATTTTTTGTATATAATATTTATTGATAGGGGTGAGCAAGATATGGGGTACCATCAAGTAGTATATCCATAACGTGAAGCATATCACCTATAATTATTGTATTACAGTTAATCAATCATATTTTAACATTGTGTGGGGCTAATCAAGAAATTAAGTAAAGGCTACAATTTCAATTGATGGATTTTTATGTAATCTTTTATTGTGATTAATTAATTATCGGATTGTAAAAAAGAGAATTGCACATGATATAGATCCTTTCATAAGAGAATTAAATTAAGGATTTATATTTGATGCGCTAACATAAATTTTATATATTATTAGTAAATTAAATAATGTCATCATATTAATGAACGAATATCAGTATTTAAAATAGATGTATAAAAAATTAATATTTTTTTAAAAAATTTACTCATTAATGATATGTTATCATTTAATTCACTAATATCATCTAATTCATTAAAAATTTATAAAATCTATATACTGAAAATATATCAAATATAAGCTCCTAAATTAAAGTATACTTCTCCAATAGAATAATATAAATTACTCAGAAAGGCTAACTAAGACAATCTCTACTATAGTGAATATTTATTAGAAAAATAGAATGAATATTGTAGAAACCTAAAGTCGACAGGGGAAATTAAGCAATTAAATCTATCATTTGAAACAAAAGAAGCATGTTGCTATATCCTATTGAATATTGAAGATTAATTAATGTAATATTTTAATCTTATGTTTATAGATTGTAGTGCAGAAGAAAATTTTTAATATGCACTTTAGCTATAATTATTTAAGTGAGAAAAACTCTCTATACCAATCAAGTGGTACGGAAGAAATGGGAATTATAGTAGCATTTAATTTCATTCATCATAGTTCATTCCTTAGCTTATAAAGCAATCAAAATTAATGAACATAATTTTAATTAATTATAATCTCTCAATTGAATATTTTGTAATATTCTTTTTTGGTCACCTCACTTATACTTGAGAGACATCTTTGGTTTTATATCTTTTTTATAAAGATATTATAGTTTGAAATTAAAAAAAAATTACAAATATTGAAATTTAAATTCTAAATATGACCGAAAGTCACAGTTTAAAAATATTATAAAAATTAATTAAATTAAATTTTAGGTTCACCTTTATTTGAATTTTAATTATAGTAGTTCCAAGTTAGAGACTTTTTTTATGTACATTGTTTTTTATTGGTAGATTTATTGCCACCGACAAAAAATATGCTGGTGATGATTAATTTGGAATAATGTATAATGGAGTGCATTATCTTCAAAGCTTTTTGATTTAATAGGGCTATAAATATTTATTAATTATATCTATGAAGACTTTCGTGTAATGTCAACAAAAAACAATTATGAAATCCCACGTGATAATGGTTTTCCAAATGCTTGTTTTTTCATCTTAATTATACATGCAAAGTCAATGCCTAACAAGAGAGTAGAAGAATTGGGACACCCTTATTATTTATTTATTTTTAACACATATAGCTTAAAGTTTTACTTCTCAATTAACCACGAACACACACACACATATATATATATATATATATACATAAGTATTTTTATTTTTTTATCTATAAGTATAGACGAACATAAAATATATTCCTTGCTCTATATTATGGTGAATTTTGGTACTGTAATTTGTTTCTTCATAATCTTAATTTCCAAAATGGCATTGTTAATTGCAATATTCGACTAAAGTGTGGTGTGAAAGCAATTACAAACTACCTTGTCATTTTTTTTATTTCTGCAAGTGGTTTTGTAGGCACTGAATTTGAAAGCTCAAAAAAGTGATGAAGCTTGTGTAATCCCTAAGCAAATAATAGAATCATGCATTGTAAATTAAAGCATGATTTATATGCAATATATATTTCCCATTTTTCACCTCTTCCCCCTCTTCCCTTTTTATTCCTATTAGAATAATGTTAATTTCGATTGTCTATCGTGTATTTTAGATCATATTTTCACATATATTTTTACGTATTATGACATGACATGCATGCAACCATCGATCTTTAATGGTTTAAAGTTTTTTCTACGTTCACAAAAAAAAAAGCATTAATTAAATAAAAACCCTTTTGACATTTGAAAAGCTGTTTTTAATATTAAGATGGGAGAATTCGAATTCTATTTTTTTAAATAATAAAAAAATTGTTTAAATTTGTTGGTGTGGAGTAAGAATGTCATTGGGTAGGATACGAGGTGGGTAAATCTTTCCTCATCCTTATTTTCAGATTTTCATATTATATTTTTTTCATACCCATATCTTACGGGTATTTCAAATTTACATTTTATACCCATATCTTATGGATATTTCAAATTTATCTTTATCCCTATTCCACTAGTATTTATTAGGTATAAGTAATCCGTATCTATAACTTTAAAAATATATGTAAATATATATATGTTTAACTTTTCTTTTATTTTTATTTTGTATATTTATGTAATTTTTTATAAATATATATTAATATACTTTTTAAATAAAAATATATTAGTTTTAATTAATTTAAAATAATAGTTTATATTATTTAATAAAAAATCTATTTACAAATATATATAAATATATTTGTAGAGTATGGGTATGAATACAGAATGCGAGTTATATTATCTATCCCTTCTCCATACTTGGTAAAAAAAATTTAAAATCATATCTATCTCCATTCTTATACTTATAATGTAATATCTATCCCTATATTTATTTGGGCAAAAAATTAGGTTTGCATTGGATATGGGTAAAATTGATATCCCTAGTGCTAAGCTCAACTTGAATGACAAAAAGGCAAAGGAGATTAGATATTAATCAAGAACAAAGGGTGGAATAGTGTTCATACTTCGACGCTTAAGACACTTAAGTTAATACTTGGAAAAGAGAGAAAAAGGAAAATCAAGAAATAGAATGTAGGGAAAATGATTGTCTGTACCTGAGATGAGAAAAAGTATTTATATTTGAAATGAAAGGTGTCCAGATCTTGGTTATCGAAGCTCTTGGAACCAGATTTAAGACTAACAAGGTCAATCCTATTAGATATAGCAGCAGAGTGCCTAATAGGAGAATAACAAGTTAGAGAATTCACATGTTATCAAGTGAGATTTAGAGCTAATCGAGCTGATGTGGATTTCAAAACTTAAAATCGCATGCTATGTTAGCTTAGATCTAATGATAAAAATGACCCAAAATTTATGGTGAATCACTCTCTTGTTAAAAAAAAACTATTATGCTCTTTTAATCATAAAATATCTTTAATAAAATTATAGAGTCAAATATTTAGAAATGGGAAAAGGTTTTGAAAACTACATATCTGGATTTGGTTTTAAGCCCTGAATGATAAGCTATAGATGATAAAGAGAAAATTAGTGATCACATGAGAATGAGAAAGGGTAAGTTTTAGATTTGAGGGAAAACAATTGTAGTTTGCAAAGAAGAAATGAAGAGAGATGTTGGTGGCGAGTTCACATGTCTAAGGCAAGGGGATGCATGCATGCATGAGCAGCATGTGTTGATCATGGTTTGGTAATGTGTTGGTGAACAAGAGAACTTTGAAAATCTTCAATACTAAAGTTGATGTGGCAGATTTGCTAGATCTGTTTGGTCGGTGAGTGGGCCACTTCTTTAGTTTCAACACCTTACGTGTTCAAATTTGTATACCCATAACCCACCTGACCCCCCAACCCCCTCGACGCCCAAACCTACTCAAAATTATGAAATCACCGTTTTGTTACCGTTGTGGATTCAAGATTTTTTTTTAAAGGTATTTAATACATACAAGATTTTTAATGAATTTATTAATTTTATTAATAAATTTTAAAATTTTTGAAAATTTTTATAAATACACCTTACTTTAAAACATAAATCTACTTCTAATCACACTCATCAATAATTTATCCAAAATTATACTAGATTCATCAAAATTTGCATTCCAATATTAAAGCAACTTATCAAATCATGATTAATGTTATGTAAAAGGGAAAAAGAAAAAACCAATAGTTTTTGCTATATCTATCAAAACTTATTGGGACATCGATTCATGCATACTTGAAAATTACATGTTCGAGTTCAACTTTTTTCAATGTTATGTTGATTTAAGAGGCTTTGGTTACTTATTTGTTGCTAATTTTACTTGAATGAAGTGCTCCTCACTTTCAAGGGGGAATTGTGGGACTTTGACCGGATCAATCTAATTTGATATTCAAAACGAAAAAACTAAAAAAAAAAAATGAAAAGGGAAAGACAAATTCTTGAGATTGAGAAATTGCCAAACTATATAAGTGATGGAAACATACCCTCTTCAACATTACCGAATAATTCAGTTGTTTATTTTAGTGACTAAAATAATCTTAAAAATAATATCAAAATTGAAAATTCGAATCACAGCCTTCTTCTTCCTTTAATGTAGGTTTCTGTCCGATTGAACGACAAAAAAAATTACCGACAATCTTTCGAGATTTTTCGAAAGCATGAAAGTTTTTGGGTCTCGGTAACCTCACCATTGACTATTCATCACTGCCATTTATGTGGCCATTGACTCACCTGTTAGCAATATTTTCATGTCAGAACTTTTTCATTTGCTATTTCATTTAAAAAAAAATTACAAAGAAAGAACATAGATTAAGAAGATTAGAGAAGAAAAATTATAAATGTTGGAATCGAACTATAATTTTATGGGAATTCATCTTTTAAAAGAGGTGAATAAATCTTAAAGCTTCAAATTTTATAATATATTTTTCATTTTATATATTGTTGAATTTTTTTTTTTACCTACTAACATACAAATTAAAAATACATATATGTGAAAATGGTTAAGTATAATTAGTGTATATTTTCATGCTAAAAAAGCTGGTTCGAATTATTTCATTAATTTCCCAAAATAAAAAGAGATTGAGTCTAGTACTTCATAAGCCTCTTATCGTCATGACATAGTAAATGAGTGATAAATGTCTCTTTAGTTTTGCCATAACCTTTGTAAGAGTCATTTTTTTCTTTTTTTTTATTATTCCATCAAGATAATAGTAAAAATTTTAAAGGAAAAAAAGGGGAAGGATAAGAAACTAATTTAGATATAATAACTCCAAAAGAATGATGAAATGGTAAATTCATGTGTATATATATTTATACATATATATATATATATATATTGCCACATTACATGAATTTTAATTTTTCATTTCAAAAAATAATAAAATTTTAAATCCAAACAAAATAGCATTCAAGACAAGACAAATGAAAGTGAAATCATTGTAAGTGAAGAAACAAAGACAAGGGATAGATATCTTATCTTGTTATTAAAAGTATGAAAATTTATGTAAAAAATATACATGATAATGCAAATGAAATTAAGAAGAAAAATGGAGACCGTTAATCATATATATTAAAAATTGAGAAGGAAGAAAAACAATAAGTATATAAAGCAATAAGTGAAGGCACATGGTGGTGGGTTATATAGTCTTGTAGCTTGGGATGGGCAAGAGTTTGGAAAGAAAAAGAAGCAACCAAAACAATAATTTGATTCACATGTGAGAGATTTGGGATCATAATGGTTCTTTTTTTTCTTCAATAATAAAAGATTTTGACTTACAGCTGTTAGGGTAGGAGAAAGGGCACATGGCCCTTTTTATTTTGTTTTTCTTTTTGATGTGACACCATTTTTTTGCCTCTAAAATATTGCTGTGAACATAATATTATCAGATATCCATATACATTTCTCCTGGTATTGATTCGTCTCTTCAATTCAATGTTATCCAGGTGTACAACATAGGTTGGATTTTTTTTTTCTTTTTTACAAAAGTTAATTGTTTGAGTATATTCAAATTATCATAAAATACATAAATAGTAAGTGAAATTTAAAAATCGTTTTTAAAATATCACTTAAGTATTAATTTTTAATTTAATTATTTTAATTTAAATAAATATTTTTTATAACTTAATTATTAATATCTAATAACATGCTAATATAATAATATCACATCAATTATTAAATGCCACATAATACTATCACATCGTCTAACAAATCACATGGCAGTAACAATGTGGTATTTGTAAATTTTGAAAAAAAATTCAATCACTAAACTTTTTAAAAATTGAAAAATAAAAATAAATAAAAAATAAAAATAAAAATTTGATACTTAAATTATAAATTTTTTATTTTATTGTGATTATACCATTTAAATTTAAAACAATAGAAACATTATCCACCTGCAAAAATTATTAAAATAATATTATTGCAAATCTTTGTTATTCAATTCATTCAAATAAGCTCAAGTATTTCATATTTCATAATGTTAAGGTTTAGTTTTAATTTCATATAATAAAATATTAAAAAATATATAAATAAAAATAAAATAAAATAAAATAATTTATTATATTAAATTTCATAAACCATTGGTGATTAAATCTACGATTATGTTGAGGATGACATCCAAATATTAATAATTTCACAAACATTGGTGACTAAATGTAAAATTTTAAAATAAATACTTGAATTTATTCAGATTAATTGAATGACAAATATTTAAAGTAATAATATTTTAATAATTTTGATAATTAATTAAAATTCATCCATGTTTAAAATTTAAATGGTATAATTATAAAAAAATTAATAGGTCATGGTTTAATTTCATGCAATAAAAATATTGAATGCTTGTTTATATTTTTTATAAAATTTAATGACTTATTTCAGTATTATCCCAATGTATTTCAATATTTAACATAACTAATAAAATAATTTTTTATATTAAATTTTATAAATGTTGATGATCAATTCATTATAAATTCACGGTGACAATAAATTATTTACAATAGAAACTAAAATATTAATAAATTTTGCAAGTGTTAGTGACCAAAATATTAATAAATTTCATATTTTATAATGTCAAGGTTTTAATTATAATACATTTATATTATTTATATATTTTTTAATATTTTAGTACATGAAATTAAAATTATGAGTTTTTATTATAATTAGAATCTCAATATTATGAAATATGAAATGCTTACTTGATTTTATTTGAATGAACTAAATCACAAATATTTGAATTAATGCTATTTTAGTAGCATTGGCAATTGGATAATATTCATCCATTTTTAAATTTAAATAGTATAATAACAATACAATAAAAAATTTATAATTTAATTTCTAGTAATAAAAATTTAAATGTTTATTCCCATTTTTTATAAAATTTAAGGATTTATTTGTCATTGAGCAAATTGTAAATTTTTAAAACTAATCACCAACATAAAAATTTTTAAAAAGTTAAGTGATCAAAATTTATTTATTTATTTCAAATTTATAAATACTAAGTCAACAATGCCATGTGACTTGTCTAAAGACATGAAAGTGTTACTTAACACCTAACAATTTACTTAATATTGCTATATCAGTACATTATTAGATATTAACAATTGAGTGTGATAAAAAAATATTTACTCAAATTTAAATGATTAAATTAAAAAAATTAATAATTTAATAACTTTTTTTTTCAAGGGAAGGTATAACCTTTATAAGAGGGAAAGGAAATGAGATATTGGCTCGAAACTAAGATCTTTATATTTCCATAAATTTTTTTTAGTCACTAAATCAAAAGTGGAGGACTTTTCATAAATATTTTAAAACAATCGTAAAGTTTGATGACTATTTATATATTTTACCTTTCAAATTAAATGATTAGAAATTTATGCATGAAATCCCTTTTGTGAAGATTTTTTTTTTATTTTAAAAATGAAAAATTTTACTCTTTTAATTTTTCTTTATATTATATTTTTTAATTTATAAATGTATATGTAATTGTGAGCATATATAAGTATGTTACACACAAAAAAAAAAAAAAAAAGAGATAAAAGATTGACTTATCATTATTGTAACTATATATCTTTGTGTGTGGTAAAATAAATGTGAATATATGGTAGAAATTTGAAAAGGAAATAGGAAGTTGAAAAGGAATAAGCTTTCATTGAGGATTTAGTCATTTAGATGTCCTTAAATTCAAAATTGTACCTACAATTGAATTAAGAAGAGCTTAAAGAAAAGATGTATATTTTATATTTTTAACTTCTCCCTTTTTTTTTTTTTTTTTATCATCATTAGTAGTAATAAATATAAAGTAAAATACGTTCATTACTGATAGAGTTGCATAAAAAAAATTTAAAAAAAAAAAAAAACCACTACTTTCGTTCAATCTAAAATAAAAATAAAACTATAAAAATATTAAAATCTTTGAATGTATCAATTAATGTGATGAGTCTGTCTTTAAAATTTTACCAATGTTCATAAAAAATAATTTTACACAAAATTCAATCACTATTTTTTTAGCAATTGTCCCCTACCCTATATATGCAAGGACAGTACTTTAACTTATGTTAACACATAACAAAAATGTTGAAGAGATTCTTTGTCACGCACGTACATAAAATCACGATTTTGTGTCCGATAGAACTTGTAACAAACCAAAAAATAATAAATGCAAATTAAAATAATCTCTTTCACTTTCTTCCCAAATTTTATTCCATTTTATGTACTTTACACAAAAAAAAAAGTGTTAGTAATGTTTTTATTTACTTTATGGTAACGGGTGTTCCATTAAATGTTTTGTACTTAGAAGTAAATTTACTCAATTATTTGCATTAGAAACTTGATGTTCTTTTAATAATTTTTTATAAAAAATTATAGTTTGAAAATAAAAAAAAAATTTGTAAGTGTTAAATTTTAAAACTTAAATTTAAATCAATTGATTTAAATACTAAATTTAATATTTTTTAATAATTTAATCTTACAAACATTTAAGACTAGTCCATATTCTCACTTAAAGATAGAAATAACCATAAAATACTAAATTTTGTATTAGACTATACAATATTTGCAATGAAAATTTGAAAAAAAAAGTACCTAAATACCAAAAAAGGCTACTTTGTTATTGAATTGTCAGATTAATTCACCGTTGAATTTGGAAAAAAAATAAAATCATATATAATATATTATATTATAAAAAAATATATTTGATAAAAAATGCTATGTGAGCATTTATATGAATAATTTATATTTTAAACATATAAGCAGTTATTTTAAAAAGTTTGCTTATGTAAATATTTACATGGATGACTTTTAAATTGATACAAACAAATTTTAATTTAGATATATATTTTTTTAAATAAATTTTTTAATAATTTAAATATATATCTTTTTAAATTTAAAACATCTCAAATATAATGATATATATTATCTTTTAAAATAAATTTTCTAATAATCTTAATATAAATCTTAGCTATAAGTTAGAACATTTGGCAACTCAATAGCATAGGACACTTTTGCCTCTAACATGATGAAGACAGCTCGGGTCAGCGTATAAACTTTGCTAAGTCGGCTATTTATTTCAGCAAGAACACAATGGATAGCAGCCAAATAGAAATCAAAGAGGCAATGGGAATTGAAGCCACAGCAAACATGGAAAAACACTTTTAAGGCTATCTTCGATTGTGGGTAAGGATAGGAGGAAGGCATTTAGAGAATTGAAAGACATAATACACAATTGGCTGGCAAGAAGGAATCGATCGGATATGTTAGGCCTGAAGTAATAAATATAATATCGCAAAAATAATACATCGTAATAAACCTATAGTAATAGATAATAATCAACAATCAATAATATAAGTAAAATGAAGTACAACAAGATTTACATGAAAAGTCTTCTAGTGTAGAAGAAAAAACTACGGATCACTAAAAAAAAATTTTTACCATCAAATAATAGATGTACAAAGTTTTTCTTTGGTTAAAACTAGAGCTAATCAATAACTAGAGAGATAATTGAAAAAATCTAATCAAATAGGTGACTTAACAAATACACCATAGATTTGTTCTTATAGAGCTTCAAACTCGATCTTCATTATTCAAAATGTAGAACTTTGAATCATAAATTTGTTGACCAAATTTTAGCTCAATCGGACCATGGATCGACTTCTATTCAACCAACTCCCCTTCTTTCTTTTCTCTTTATTTTTCTAGCTTCTTTTTGCCCTTTCTTTTTTTGGTTTGTGGTGCTACCTTCTTTTTCACCTTAAAATAGTCCCACCTATTTTTATTAAGTAGCTAAGGCTCTTTTAAGGAAGGCTAAAAACACAAGGCCCATGGCTTTTAAATAGTAACAAACCCATGGGACTAGACCTCACTTTCCTAACAATCTCTCTTTCCAGCCTCATTAGGAAGAGATTCATTACCATAACAGTTTCATTTAGAATTTACCTTAGCCAAGGAACTCATTCTGGTCAAGTTAGTGCAAAGCTCAAGCTTTTCCTTAGAAAGTGTCTTGGTTAACATATCTGCTACATTTTCATCCATATGAACTTTCTTCAATAGCATCTACTGTTCTTCAATTATTGCACGTAACTAATGATATCTAATATCAATGTGCTTCGCTCTAGCATGGTACATGGCATTTTTACTCAAATTTAAAGCACTCTGGCTATAACAGAACACCATATATCTTTTCTAATTCAACTTCAATTCAAGAAAAAAACGTTTCATCCAAAGCATTTTTTTAGCTGTTTCAGTTACTGCAATATACTCAGCTTCTGTAGTTGACAAAGCAATACAGTTCTGTAACTTAGTTTGCTAAGACACAGTTCCTCTTACAAAAATGAACAAATATTTTAAAGTAGATTTCCTACCAAGATCACTTGTCATATCAGCATCAATAAATTCTTCTAAAATTGGTTGTGAAACTCTATAACTTAAGTACATTTGTTAAGTGTCCCTCAAATATCTGAAAATCTATTTCACTGCTTTTTAGTAAATTTTTCTCATATTAGAAAGAAATATACTCATTACACTAATTGCATAAGTAATGTCAGGCCATGTACAAATCTTAAGATACATAAAAAATTTGACTGCTTTCAGAATACTAGACATAACTAGTTGCTCTTTTTAGTCACTGGACAAGATTTTTTACTCAGATAAAAATGGTTAGTAAGTGGACTGCTAATTGATTTAGCATGTCATATGTTGAATCTATTAAGCACCCGTTCAACATACTTTTCCTGTGACAACCATAGTTTTTTAGCTTTCCTATTTCGGATAATGTCCATACTGAGAATCTATTTTGCTAGCCCTAAATTATCCATGTTAAAGAACTTAGACAATTATTCTTTCAACCAGTGAATCATACCGGTATTTTTTTCCATAGTCAATATATCATCAACATATAATAAGAGAATAATAAAGTTACCATTAAAATTTTTTTTGACATATGCATAAGGATCCACTGCTATTCTTTTATAGCTATAGCTTACCATAAAAGAATCAAATTTTTTGCACCACTATCACGGAGCTTGTTTCAAGTCATACAAGCTTTCTTCAGTTTGTAAACTAAGTGTGCTCTTTCCTTTTCACTTTAAAACCCTCAGGCTGATTTATATAAATGTCTTATTGTAAGTCATCTTACAAGAATACAATCTTGACATCAAGTTGCTTAAGCTCAAGATTCAAACTAGCTGTTAATCCTAGTACCACTTAAATGAAACTTATCTTTACAACTGGAGAGAAGATCTCCTCAAAGTCGATTCTTAGTTTCTGAGAAAAACTTTTCTCCATTAATTAAGCTTTGTACCTCACTAGCTTGTTACCATCTTTTTTCAACTTGAATACCCATTTATTTTTCAACAACTTCCTCCATTTTAAAAGTTTAACAAGATCATATATACCATTTTTTTACAATAACTTCATCTTTTCTTTCATTGCTTTTAACTAATGCTCTCTATCCGGAGTAGTCTACACATCTTGAAAGCTCTCTGGCTCTCCCTCACTGATAACTAAAATAAAATCTAAACTTGGATACCTAGTAGATGGCTTGTTCTCTCTAGTAAATCTCTTAGGCTGAAACTCTACACCACCTAATGTCGAAGGTAGCTTTCCCTGCTCAACACTCTCAAGTAAAGAAGATTGTTCTCTCTACTCAAAACTGATTACATTTGGCTCATTATTAACTGTGGCTGGCTCATTTATATCTTTAAGTTCTGTTTCTTGCTCATTTTTACCATTTGTGACTCTTTCTTATGGAGCCCATGTCAGTGTAAAACATCATATTCAACAGTAATCCATGTAATCTTTTCATTTTTTTAGGTTGACTATAGTTTTTTTTTATAAAAAATCATATCTCTACTTCTGATTGTCTTTTTTTTATTGGATCCCTTATCCTGTAGTCAAATTTCTCATCATCATATCCTACAAACATACATTGTATGGTTTTACTGTCAAGTTTTGACATTTGCTCTTTCGACACATGCATGAATGGTTTACATTCAAAAACTTTCAATTGAGAGTATGAAGTATCTTTCTCTGTTCACATTATTTTTGGAATGTCAAAATCCAAAGGAACTGATGGTGATCTGTTAAGCAAATAACAAGTTGTGTTGACTGCTTCACCCCAAAATGGTTTTGGTAATTTTGCCATCTTTAATATACATTTGACTTTTTTCATAATGGTGTGGTTCATCTTTTCAGCTACACCATTATGCTGTGGTGTTTCAAGTTCTATCATCTCATGACTGATCTCATACTTTAAACAGTAGTCTTCAAAGTCTTTGGATGTGTATTCTTCACCATTATCAGTTCGAATACACTTCAAAGGTAGCTCTATCATCCTTTCCACCATGGCATGAAATTTTTAAGAATACTATAATACCTGGCTTTTATTTTTCAATATATATACCCAAGTCTTACGTGAAGCATCATCAATAAAAGTAACAAAATACTTGCTAACCCCTAATGACTCAACCTCAATGGGATCACATACGTTAGAATAAATCAATTCTAATATATTTTTTTCTCTAAAAACTCTTATGAAAAAAATGCTACGATGCTTACCAAACAAACAATGATCACATGAATCGAGAGACATACCTTTGGTCAAGAGAATGAGAGACTACCTTGTCAAAACCTGTAACCTTTTCTCACTCATGTGTGCCAGCGTTTTATGTCACAAGTTTGTTGAAGCATTATACTCAATGCATTTATCTGGTTATCATTCAATTGCATCCATATCTTATACATTATATAGTATAGTTTTTCTCTTACAACTATCATAGATCCTTTGAGAAGCTTTCACTATCCATTCTTTTGTCGACTCTTATATCTTTCCTTACCAAGGACATTAATAGCAAGCAAGTTTATTCATATTTGAAATATGTCTGACATCTCTCAAAGTCAACATGCAGCTTATACTAGTTTATACAATAATATTACCAATCCCAATAATCTATGACACACTCTTATTTTCCATCTTGGTGCAATCAAAGTCTCTTACTTTGTAAGTTGTAAATAACTCCCTCTTAGGAACACAATGATATGTCACTCATGTGTCAACTATCCACTCAATACCGGGATTATCAACATGATTACAATTACCATGTGTACAAATCAAAGTAACTAAATCACTATTTGAATTCACTGCTGTAACATTGCCATTATCCGAACTCTTATTTTTCTTATATTTTTACTCTTGTTTCAAGATTTTGTAATATCATTTTATATAACTTGCTTTACCATAATGGAAGCACTTCACTTTATCCCTGGACTTGGATTTATATTTAGACTTACTATAGTCTTTTGAGTTCTGGCTTCTATCAATATTTCTACCCCTGTTTTTTGTGATCAGAGCTTGATTTTCAGGATTTGAATCTTTTCACCTTGCGTCTTCATTAAGCATACTATCCTTTATCATCTCCAATGTCACATTATAATCAGGAGCTGAATTAAAAACAGTCACAATTAGAGTATTCCAACTATCTGGCAATGAACCCAAAAAAAAATAATGTCTTCATTTCATCATCTATCTTAAGCTCTATAGTAGTCATTCGAATAAATATATCTTAAAAATCACTCAAGTGCTTTGTAATCAATCGTCCATCCATGTACTGTAAAGTTACAAGCTTTTTAACAAGAATAACTTTATTCATACATATTTTTCTCTCATACAATGCTGTCAATTTTTCTCAAATAGTGTAGGCATCTCTCTTTTACGTTACATGATGAAATACGCTGATATCAACCCATTTTTTAATTGTAGCCAGCTTCTTTTTGCCTAACTTCTTTCAGCTTTCATATTTTATATCTGTTGGTTTAGTTGAATCACTCAATATTGACTCATACAAGTCTTTGCATTATAAATGATCTTCCATTATAGGTTTTTAAATTGAATAATTTGATGCTGTCAATTTTATCATGGAACCTGTATCACCTTCCATGATCTCAAATAGAATTTACTTCTGTTTTGAGCTACTTCTGTATCGATGTCTCAAAATAACCATCACTCTGATACTACTTATTAGGGAGATAAACCACACATAGAGTCCATGTGAGCATACCAAACAGCCCATATATACATGTTAGATATCACTTGAGTCCAAAAGCTTAAGCTATTAGGTTATTGGGTTCTTTATGTATATATAAGACATCTCATTTAAATTTACTAATGATGTGAAATTCTTTACTCACATGTAAATCATATCCCAACAGTATGCTCTCTCAAGGTGGCAAGGAAGTGTTCCTAAAATTTGTGGTAAAGGCAATCCCAACTTACACCATGGGATGCTTTCGGCTACCAAGGACACTATGTATGAAACTTAACGGCATTTTAAGTAATTTCTGGTAGAGGCAGGATAATTTAAAAAAAAAAAAGAAAAGGATCCATTGGCTTAGTTGGGAGAAAATGTGCCAGCCAAAATCATTGGGGGGACGGGGTTTCGTGAGATGGAAAGATTCAATATGGCAATGTTGACAAAGTAGGGGTGGAGATTATTAACAGATCCCACAACATTGGCGCATCAAATACTCAAGGCGAAGTACTTCCCACTGACATCATTTCTTAACTCCAAGCTGGGTTGTAACCCTTCTGTAACGTGGAAAAGCATTTGGAGATCCATACCAATGTTGGAACGTGGTACCAGATGGAGTATTAGGGATGGGAGATCGGCTCGGGTGTGGAATGATAAATGGGTGCCTTTCAATGATGGTTTCTTAATCCGATCACCAAGGAGGGAGTGGATGGAGAGTGAACTGGTGGAAAATGGAAAATAAAGCTGTTACAAGAGAGGTTTGATGTGGATGAAGCAGAAGCCATAAGGACGATACCACTAAGTAGGAAAGGAAGCCCTGATATTATGGTGTGGAATCGCGATGAGAATGAGAGAAACTCAGTAAAAAGTGGATACAAGTTGCTTTTCCAGGAGGAAGAAAACAAAATGTCACACGATGAAGGGATTGAGAACGGGTTATAGAAGAAAATTTGAGATGCACCTGTACCAAACAAAATTAAAGTTTTCCTATGACGAGCTTGTTGTGGCATATTGCCAACCATGGATAGCCTAGCATGTAGGGGAATTAATGCTGACGAGACCTGCAGTTGACGCAAAAAGGAGCTAGAAACAATACTTCATGATCTCAAAAGCTGTGATGTGGCAAGAGATGTTTGGTAACAACTCCACCACACATGGGATAGACAGATTGAGGGAGATACTAAGGATGGAATGGTTGAAAGAATGGATAAGAACATTATCTCAAGAGCAATTATAGTAGTTGGCAGTAACGAGTTAGATGAACTGGCCGAACAGGGACAAAGAAACACAATGAGAGGCAAGAACTCCAACTTCCCAGGCGGCAATCTTTGTTAAGTCGTACATTAGGGAGTTCAACAACGCACAGGAACAAGAGAACTAAGTAGTTGAAATGACAGATCATCGATGGAAGCCCCATCTACCTGGTTTCTGCAAAGTGAACTTCGCTGGTGCATTGGACCAGAAGGAAATAAAGGGAGGAAGAGGTGTTGTCATCCGCGACTCAAACAGCCAATTCATGGAGGCATATGCCTCTAACATTGATAGGATCGATGATCCGTTTGTGGTGGAGGCGAATGGGTTTATTCAAGCGTTAAACTTTGCCTAAGAAATGGGATTTCAGTCTATAATAATTGAAGGTCATGCTTTAGCAAACTGGAAGAAAATGCAACGGAAGGAATATGACTTTTCTCCTATAGGTACGATACTAGATGAGGGGAAAGTATTAATAGGCAGTTTTATTAACTGTGCATTGATGCATGTAGGATGAAAAGGGAATGCAGTTGCTCACAATTTAGCTAAATATGGATTAGATGCAAATATGGATATGTACTGGATAGAAGAACCCCCTTTATTTTTATGTAATGCCTTGTAGGCGAATTTCTCTTATAATGAATGAATGATGATAATTACTAAAAAAAAACATGATTGGAATTTATTATCTTTTAAAATGAATTTTTTAATAATTTAAATATATATTTTTTATTAATAATCTAAATATATATGTTTTAAAATTTAAAAATCTCAAATATAAAAATATTTTATCTTTTAAAATAGATTTCTTAATAATTTAGATATATATATATATATATCTTTTTAAATTTAAAAGTCTCTTATCTTTAAAATTTTCATAATAATATTTTATTATTTGATTATTTTTAAATTAAAAAAAAATCAAATATCACATATATTAAAACACAACTTTTTTTTTTTTTTTTTATCTAAAGCCAATTCTATTTTTCTGCTCTCTTTTTTCAACTTTATGTGTCATTTTTCATATGCTGCAAAATGTAAAATTACAGAGACATTTATTCTTATTTTTTAGGTGTTAATAGTGGATATTTTATCATTAGCTTTAACTCTTTTATACGTTCCATGGTCATTACTTTATTAATTAATAAATTCGATCCATGTTCATGGATGCTGTGTAACTTTGATACACAGCTAAAGATACTTTCAATGTAAAGATTTATGCCACCCGAGATTGTTGCCTACATCAGTCATTATTGTTCATTGTAATATCTGAAACAAATACTACTATATTATGACAAATTTAATTTGTGTGGTGTTTGAAAGCCTTTTATCCAACAAGAATTTGACATATATATATATATATATATATATATATATTCCTTCAGATTTGACAAAGTTGAACAGTTTAGTTGAGTTGTAAGTTTCAAACTGCATTTTTTTTAGTAATTTTTTTCAATCTTAGATTGTATGGGATCCATGTTATAGGTATATTTGCTAATACCCTTATGCTTGAATAATTTGCCTGTATACATATGAGTTAATCATATCATGTATAAGAACATGCTTTAATGATGCAAAATGACAATGTTTTTATATTTCAATGATATTGCTATCTCCTCTCTAATTTTGTTTTACTGTAAAAATTAATTGTTTACTACAAACTGCTTTACAAAATTACTATAAATGTCATCATTTTTATTTACAAAAATATAATCTTGAATTTTTTTAATAGAATTATGTTCATAATTTGATCCAAACAGAGAAAACATGCATTGTCGGTTAGTTATTTTAGAAGTCAGAAATAGTAACTTTGAATTGAGTTGAATTCATGTTTATTCTTTTTTTTTTTTTTTTGGCATTTTAAAGATCTGATTTTGTATGATTTTTTTTTTTTTTTTTGGTTTGGTTAGGATTGATGTCATAATTTGAATTATTGGTAATCAACGTCTAACCGTTCAACTAAAAAGTCGGTTATGTGAAAGCCATAATAAAACCTTTCTTAATTTTTCCTAAACGAAACTGTCATTCGTCGATAGCTTAGACATTTGTGTAGATCATAACCAAATTGGTTCACAAATTTAATTACTCCTAATCTAATTAATCCTTATTATCAGCGTTGCTAATATTAGGAATCATCAGTTTTTAATGCTTTTAAAAATTAATTTTATTATTGGAGTTTGATTGAGTTTTATTATATTTAATGTTATTTTTCCGTTATAATTTGTTTTATGCATAAATAATCCTTCCTAGACTTTTTTATTTCTGTTAGAGCCATTAAACTTTTCTTTTCATATTCTAATATTTAATATAAAAATATAAAAATTATATTGTTTTGGTAAAAAATAATTTAACGTAAATGATTTATATTTTGACATTTGAAACACTTCAATAAACGTTAAATATTTTGTAATTAATGACTCTACTTTATTTGATATACTTCTATTTTTAAAATTAAATAATTAAATAAAATTTTCAAATCGTTTTATCTTAATTTAAAGAGTTAATAATACACTTGGTACTTAAATTTTGGATCAAATTTTATATCGATCCCTAAATTTTGAAAAGTTCTAATTGAGCCTTTAATTATCCAAACGTGTATCAATATGATTTATTCATCCGCTAGGTCGTCTAAATTAACAATAAATCTTATGTGGTATGATAAATAATCTTCCAAACTTTTATTACATGAAATTTTTTAATATCCATTAAGCAAATAAGAAAAAGCAAAAGACACTTTTGCAATGTCCACTAAAAACAATTAAACCAGCTAAAAAAAAAAGAAATTTTTATAATTTTTTAGGTGTTGAATAGAAAAAGAAAGGAATTAAATTACATATCACTTAATAATCAAACACTTAATAATGCTTTAGGTCTTTTTATACTCACAATTACTATTTACAATGGCCTCAACTTCTAGTAATTAAATTACATAATCAAACATTAACGAATTAATAGCACGTTTGGTTCTTAAATTTTAGGTCAAATTCTATATTAATCTCTAAACTTTAAAAAATTCTAATTATGGACCACATTGACACACATTTGAGTAATTAATGACTCAATTAGAATTTTTCAAAGTTTAGAAACCAATATAGTATATGACCCAAAGTTTAGGAATCACGTGTGCTATTGACTCAATATTAAATTACAAAAGAAAACCTTTCACTAATTATTAATTGACACCACTGGCTTTTACTAAATCCAAATGAAAATTTCAAATTGATGAAAAAGACTAACAAATGCTAGTTACAACCCATACAAAAACCAACTTGCTCAATGATTCTGTCATAATTTATAAACAATGAATCAGCTAGCTCATTTATGTCATGACTTTACCTAATGTTGATTTTTTTTAATATTCTGTCTTTGATAGTGTTATGTCTTTTAACAATATTATTTTTTATTTTTTATGCATGGCAGATGATTCTTTCCCTTACTTCACTATAGCTTTCCATCATGGGGGCTATTTTTTAGGTAATCAATATATAAAAAGACAAATAACTTATTTTGACTTGTGTGAGGTTGATAAAATATTTTGGTTTAAACTTTATAGCATGGCAGATATGATAAGGCATATTGGATTTAATATGTATTTTTGAAAAATGCCCCATAAATAGATATATTAGTAGAAATTACCACTAATGCTGATGTGATAGAGATGTGTGAACATATGCTTCCAATTAGGTAGATTATTATTTACCAACAATCTAAGGTATATGTTGAGTCTAATGTACAAAAGTTTAATACCAGTATAGAAAGGCCTAGTGTAGAAGAATTTCATGAAAATGAAACTGAGAATGAGGACTTTGACTATAGGGATAATGAGTATGAGTTAGATCAGGATAAAGATGATGTGAATTTTAAAAATTATATGATTTTTAAAAGTGATAAAGATATTGGTCATGAGAAAATAAAAGAAGTAGGAGTAAATTCTAATGATGATCTTTATAGCATTGATGGATCTGCCTATGATAATAATAGAAAGAAATTGCTTGAATTTCAAAACATTGACATGGATGACCCTATATTTTGTGTTGGAATGTTGTTTAAGGATAAAAAGCAATTAAAAGATGCAATGAAGAATGCTAACATCAAGGATAAGGTAAACATTAATTTTTAAAAAAATTATATACAAAGACTAAAGACTGTATGAAAAAAGGGTTGTGAATAGACATTATATGATAAAAATTTTGGCCATGAACCAGGGGATCCTACTTTTCATATTAGAACTTATAAGTCCAAGCATTCTTATTGCAAGGATTATACCAATAGGAACATGGATTATCGATGGTTGGCAAATAGGTATATAAAATGTTTCCTTGCTGATTCAAATTCTTCTTTACCTTCGTTTGAGAGGCAAATGTACAAAGACTATGTATTGATTATGCCTAAGTCGAAGTTATGAAGAGCAAAATAATTGGCTTTGAAAAAACTTAGTGGAATTTACTTAGTACAGTATTCTAAGATTGGGAGCTATACAGAAGAAATTAGATGAACTAACCAAGAATTCACTATTCTATGTAAGTTAAATGGTGTTCTCTTCCAAAAAGTGTATGATTGTCTAAAACCATGTGCTGCTGGAGTTAATTATTGTAAGCCAATAAGTAGTGTTGATAATTGTCATTTGAAAGGAAAGTATGAAGGCCAACTGCTTGCTACTATAAATATTGATGCTAATGACTGTTATGGCATATGCTGTAGCAAAAATTTAAAATACCAAAATATAGACCTAGTTCATTGAAAGATTGAGAAAGGATCTAACGATGGAAAATCAATATAGTTAGACTTGGATGTTTGACAAATAAAAAGTAAATTATAAGCTTATGGTTTAACTTATATATTTGTTATGTGCCATTTATTTATTTATTATGTTACATAACAATTCAAGTATCATCTAATCAATTGTTTTTTATTATAAGGTTTGAAAGCAATCCACATTCAATTTTTATTCTTGTAATTGTTGTTGTTTACATTATCCAAAAGGACTTGATTTTTGTGTTCCGTTGAATGCAGCCTCTTTAATAAACCTAGAATGATTGCCTTGCTATATTCATTTATTAGAGGATCACACTATTGAAAACAACCCCATGCATTAAGTTGCTGCAATTTAAACAAAGACCATCACCAAATTAAAGGAATAAAAATACACTAAATTAAAGAAATAAAATCATAAAAACAATAATTTCTTACCCACTGTTGTTACTTGCTACCCAAATTCAAAATAATACACACGAATTTATTATATTCTTAATATCTATAAAATTCAAAACCAATAGTTATATTCACATATTCTAAACCCATATTCAAAATCCATTGCACATTTATTGTGTTGTCAAAACCTTCCTCTATCTATAAAACCCTAAATTCAATTAATAAAAAAAAAATGTTGTGTTTTTACCCCATAATTGTTAAAATCGAAAAATTGACGACTTGGGTTAGTGTCAGTCCATGATGTCCTAATTTGAGTTTGTTGACCACAATGACAAACAAGTAACAAGCTTGTATATTTCATATGGCAACTCGTAGCTCCTTTTTTTAATCTTCAGTTCTTCTCTTTCAACCCCCAGCTTCTTCTTTTCAAACTTTCTTTCTTTTTCTATTCAACACACAAAAAATTGCAAAATAAAGTTTTTTTTTAGCTGGTTTAATTTTTTTAGTGGACGTTGCAAAAGTGTCTTTTGCATTCTTTTATTTGCTTAGTCGATATTAAAAAATTTCACATAATAAAAGTTTGGAAGAATTTGTGTTATGCCACATAGGATTTACAATCAATTTAGACAGTCCAGCAGACATAGGGACCATATTGACACAAGTTTAGGCAATCAATGACTCAATTAAAATTTTTAAAATTTAGGGACCAATATAGAATCAGATCCAAAGTTTAGGGACCACGGGTGCTATTAACTCTAATTTAAATACAATTAAATTTATTTCAAAATTTACTCTTTTTAAAAATTATTTACACCATTTAAAATTTATATTTTTTTAAAAAATTAATTTCCTATATATTAAGAATTATAAAGAATATTATATGTCCATTTCCAATCTTCTTTTTTTTAATACACCTATTCAATTAATAATTTAATTTTTAAAATATTTGACATTTTAAAAATTAAGCTTATTAAAAATTTTTAACAGTTTATGTTAATTTAAATCAAATAAAATTTACTTTAAAATTTATTTTTTTTATAATTATTATAAAAAATATATACAATAAAAAAACCTGTGCAAAGCATAGGTTAAAAAACCTAGTTGATATATATTGAAATGTGCAAGACTTTTGGCCTTAAAACAACAAAGACAACCCGTTCCTTTTTGGGGGGGGAGGATGTAGCGAGAAGGGGTGTCTTTATTAATTTTTGTGTACAACAAATAAATGTTATTTACAAGGCTATGAAAACAAATGACTAGTGCTTGAAAAGGTCTTGAATTCTTCTTGTTCTTTTGTACTTTATGATGAATCAAAGATGGAATCTTTAAAATTGTATAAAAATAACTTTAAGAGATGTCGCAAATGTTATTTTTCTTAAGATTTATTTCATCCCTACTAATTAGGATATGCAAAATGGATATAATTGAAATATTTTTTAGATACAATCGAAAAAGGAAACCAAAAAAGAATTTCTCCTACAAAAGTGGTTTTGAATTGGCAAAAAAAAAACTCAGCTTTATATTTCACGAGAGAAGATTTTCTTATAAGAGAACTTTTCAAGTGATGTATTCTTTATGAAGAAGTTACAACTTATATAAGCATTGACAAGTAAATGAACATGACCTGATATAACTAAGGGGGTCCATGACAAAGATATAAAGCAATACAAACAAACTAGTAAGGTAACTTTAATAGAGTTAAGGGAATCTCCTTTACCAAAATAGTTTTAATAAAGTTGACAATATGACATGATGTGGGGTCTTGATCCTGGAGCTTATGTAAAGACTAATGTCACCATCTGTCACTTGTTTTGAGAAATAAACAAACTTGCACACTGAACAAAGTCGCAAATAGTTATACATATATTGGATTGGAACAGGAAAGATTTTGAGCATCATTTAAATAGGGAGTGCTGAAAGAAATTCTTTAAAAGAGATTAAGATGGGAGTTATCTACACTTAGAATAAAATCATAACCAAAGTTTTCTATCTATTTGTTAGTGTCAAAATCATCATCTAAGTCAAATATATCCTTAGAGTTTTGCAAGTCTGATTCCTTAATGATTTCAAGAGGTTTTCAATATGGGTTCCATTCAACTGGACCGACATGATCAAGTTTATACCTTGTATCTTTAGGAAGAGGTTCTTGCCATGCACTCTTATGTTTAGTCTTACAAATCTTTTTATCAATTTTGAGTTGAAAGTTATAGTTTATGGGGCAATTACCTTATGAAACATCATATTGGAGTTTTGGCCAAATCTAAAGAGGATTTTTTTGATTGATTTCACAAATTCATCTTTGAAACTTTATGTACTCTTAGGGGTGATCAAACATGGAATCTGATAATGAATAACCTTGTGAGGTATAAATTATTGTACATGAAAAGTATTGGGGTTCATCTATTAAGTAATTGCAAGGCCTATAAAAGATAAGAATAATACTAAATATAAGCAGTTTATAGACCAGGCGTAAAACTAAGGTATTCTAACCTAGTTTTTAAGACTAAGCGCCTTTTGAACATCGAATAAGTGGCCTGACTTTTATGGAACTATGCATTTTACTACAGTAGGTTATTTTTAATATTCTTTGGTACAATAATTTTTTTTATCAGTACATCAATGATCAGTTTTATAATTTTATAAGAATTCTTATGCAAAGGATCAACGGTATTGTAAGAACTATAAAACATACTAACTTATGTCACTATAAATCATTATATACAACTAAGAACTTTTAAAACTAAAATTGAGATAGAAAGAAATAGCCAAAAGGGAGAGCTTGTAACTCATGTGCAAGCACTCACGCAAAATTCCTTAAAAAATGCAAAAAACCTTTGTAACAAAGCCCTAATTTCTTCATCACCCTTCCTTTGAAAAAGAATGAAAATATCAATCCCACAAAAGCTAATCATTTAGGCATGAATCTAAATCACCTTAAGTTAGCCATTAAAAAATGTTCTTAGCTCTAAGCTCAACGTTTAATTGAATCTACTTATTCACCATGGGCATATGAGGTATTCTATGTGAATAAAAAATCAAAATAAATTAGAGGAAAATTAAAATTAGTCATGAATTACAAGCCTTTTAATATTTTCTTTGCAAATGATAAGTTTTTTTTTCTAATAGAAAAATATTGTTCGTAAACTTGTTGCATGCAAAAGTTTTCTTAAAATTTGATCTAAAAACAAGGTTTTAGTAACTTGGTATTTTTCCACGATGAATATACAAAATAGTTTTTTACATTTCTTAATATCATTTTTAATGAACAATAATATTTTTTTGTCAAAAAAACATTAATTTAATTTTAAATATTGATTAAAATACTTTAATTTTATTTTTAATTTATGAACTACTTACATTTAATATCTCTTTTTAAAAGGCAACATATTTTATATCTTAAAAATATTTTTCTAGCAATAAAAAAAAAAAAAAAGGCTTTCGTGGCTGTGGATGCCACTAACAAACAACTGAACACGGTGTTGAGTCGCAGAGAGAGAGAGAGAGAGACGTAAGGACAAGGGAAGGGCTGGCGATGGGTCCCGCTCCCGGTTAGAGCCCAGCAGGCAATAGCCATGCATGGGACTCTATTGGCTTCGGCTTCGGCTTGATTACACGCATATAAGGACGAGCTTTGGTCCCCACTCCTCACCAGTTTACGCGGTTTCCCTTTCCTTCCTCCACTTGTTTTTAGTCTTATCTTTACTCTTTTTACTCTTTTGGGTTTAGTTCACTTTCCTTATTGCGACTCCTTGTTTAAGGTATTCACTTTCTCCTTTTTCTTACTTTATAGTTTTTCTTTTCTTTTCTTTTCTTTTTTAGAATTATTATTACTTAGGTTTTATTTTATGCCAAAGAGGGAGAGACAATGAAGACAAAATTTAGTTGGATCCTAGCTTGCATTCGAAGCGAAGTGACAATTGGGTGTACTTTTTTTCTGATGAAATTTCATGTTTTAATAAAAATTATAATTATAATAAAATAATTGTTAATGTGCATAAAAAAATATCAGATGAAATTTACATATTATTAAATTTTAATATAATTCATAGTAATTTAATTAATTTGTATAATTATTTTTAAATATAACATTCAATAAATTTTAAATTCAAAATTTAATACTTTTAATTATTTTTTTACCAAAAAAATTGAACTTTATGCTCAACCCTTTTACATTTTAACAGTATTTTGACTATTTTACTTTTAAGATGAAATGCAAACAGATTTAATTTCAAGCTGTAGCAAGTTGTGAGGGATAATTGATGGGGTAAAATGGAATATTATTGGAGTTGGAGGTACCTCTTCAAGTTGATTCATTAAACTCATTATCAAGTTTTGGGAAAATATAGGTGAAAACCAACTCTTTCTTTAATTCATTGAAAAGTTTAAATCAATTTTAGTAGGTATCACACTTTAAAATTACAAAAATAAAAAAAAAACCATAATTTAAC
The DNA here is from genome assembly GCF_047325235.1 of Durio zibethinus. Lineage (NCBI taxonomy): Eukaryota > Viridiplantae > Streptophyta > Magnoliopsida > Malvales > Malvaceae > Durio > Durio zibethinus. Next base: position 6,938,543 of record NC_143162.1, on the reverse strand, counting down.
AAAAATAAATTCTGTAGTTGATTTTTAGAAAACTATAATTTGGTCATCCACAATTAGGTGTTTTGAAAAAATATATTTTAAAAGAGACGATGAAATTAAGAGTAAAAATATGATAATAATTTTTTTTAAGAGTGGGAAATGTCTTTAAATAATGTATTTTTATAAAAATACATTTTAAATAATATCGTTACATCTCAACTATCAATCGACATTTTTTTTTTTTGTGCATTTAACTTTATTCCTTTTCAAAATGAAGTCGATGAGACCGTCCCCAAGTCGGTAATCAAAGAATAAAGATCATAGGAGAGGTCCTTCAAAAGAGAGGAAAAAAAAAAAAAAAAGTCTCAATTCAATAGTGGATATAAATTCCTCAACTAAAGAAGAAATATCCAAATCAAAGATGCTCAAAAGGTATATAAAAAAGAAAGGTTTAATGTGAAATAAAAACCCAAAAATCCCAACAATTAATCCTCGGTTTAAAAGATGTTTAAAATTCCCACTACATTAGTATGAAACAAAACCCTAAAAATTCACACTTCATTCTCTCTCATAACTTAGTTCAATTATGCAAATGCAAACTTTCCAATTGTTTTTTATTAGGTCTTAAACCTTTGCCCAAATCTTTTATTGAGGTCCCATTTAGATTCTATTACAGTAGTTTACGATGCATTTAGGTAAGCATACAACGGTGCAATTGTGTTTACTGTCTCTTTAGTTGGTGATCAGAGGAAAAAGAGTTTATGGTTTACTGGGCTACAGTTTATTTGCCTTAATATCAAATTTAAATAGAAGATATATTTTAATTATAAATTTATTACTTTTGATCTAATAATCAATTATTATATTTAATTTTATAATTATCCATTATATTTATATTTAAATACATATAATATTATTATTACAGTAATTAATATCACCATAATTATTATTTTTAATTTTATAAAAACTAATCTTACCGCCATAGAATGTACCCCGAATAAAAATTAATATGAACTGCCCACGTGTGAGGCACATGGTATTCCCTAACTTGGAGCTTAAAAGATAAAACCAAACATTACCTAAGAAAAAAAAGTAGTGAGGTTCCAGTTAATTTTACCAAAATGGATCTATGAGAAATAGACAAGCAAATTGCATTAATTACGTGTGGTAATAATTTTTATTGGGCCAACCCAGAAAAAACTTCTGATTCCCTTTTCAACCCTCCTAACCCTTTCAGCTCCTCAATAAGTACCCCCACCTTCTTCTCGCTTTCCATTCGCCCCTAAATTAACAAACCACCATTTCTCCCTCTTTCTATATTTTTTTTCTTTTTTCTCTTTGAAAAAGAAAACAATGGCTGCTGCTACTTCTTCCTTGAGTGTGCTCTGCTTTGCTTCATTACTGTCCTTTTTGGCTGTGGTGAATGCAAGAATCCCTGGAGTTTACTCTGGTGGCTCTTGGGAAACCGCCCATGCTACCTTTTATGGTGGCAGTGATGCTTCTGGAACAATGGGTATTTGCTTCTCATCCTGTAATCCTAACTTTAACCATAATTTTCTACAATTAGTATAGTTTTCTTGCCCTGAGGCCTTGTTCTGTTTTGGGGCTGCCTTCATTCACTTATAGAGTCATTAAAAAAACCCATTTTTAACATGCATTCAAAGGAAATAACTCAGATTTACCATCCTTTTGCTATACATTCCACAAAACCATGGAAATGTTCTGAAAATTTGTTTCTTTCTCTTTTTTTTTTTGTTTAGGCGGTGCATGTGGGTATGGGAATCTCTACAGTCAAGGTTATGGGGTGAACACAGCAGCTTTAAGCACAGCACTTTTCAACAACGGCCTCAGCTGTGGTGCTTGCTTTGAGATTAAGTGTGCAAGTGATCCAAGGTGGTGTCACCCTGGCAGCCCTTCCATTTTTGTCACTGCAACTAACTTTTGCCCTCCTAACTATGCTCTCCCAAGTGACAATGGCGGCTGGTGCAACCCACCACGCCCTCACTTTGACCTTGCCATGCCTATGTTCCTCAAGATCGCTGAGTACCGTGCTGGTATTGTCCCTGTCTCTTTCCGAAGGTGAGTCGCCAAAATCTCTCCTCTGCGTATTTAAATGTTAAATCATAAATCTGGGTAAAAAAGGAAATTTCTTATATTACGTATATGTAGATTGTGCATTTCTGCTGAATTTTCCTGTTCCCCGTTTTCTTAGGAACCAAACAGTTTTTTTTCTAAATTTTGTATTATTTTTAAAAATTGGTTTTTTCCATCACTTTCTTCGAAATGCCAACACTGGGGCTCAAATGAATCGCCCTTCTGTGAGATCATTAAGCCTGATGTTCGTTTAGATTTTGAGAATCAATCCAGATTTGATCCATAGTGTGACCGAAACAACCTTGCTTTAAAGCTACCTCTCTTTTTTCCCAATGGGCGTTAAAATAAAAAGGCTGCCCAGGTAGTATTGTAAATGTAAGGGTCACTAAGATTTTCCGGAAAATCAGAGAACCCGAACGACAAATTTCACGACATCCCACGCGTGGGTTCGGCTACTCGCACCAATGCGGAAAAAAGAGTGCTTTAAAGTTTTTAATTTCCATTATTATCCTTCTTATTTATTTATTTATTTTTTACCGCGGTTAATTAATAATTTTTCCAGAGTGCCGTGCCGAAAGCGAGGGGGAATCAGATTCACCGTCAACGGATTTCGTTACTTCAACTTGGTTTTGGTCACCAACGTCGCGGGAGCAGGGGATATCGTGAAGGTTAGCGTTAAAGGAACCAAAACTGCTTGGTTGAGCATGAGCCGTAACTGGGGTCAGAACTGGCAGTCAAACGCCGTTTTGGTGGGCCAGGCACTCTCCTTTAGAGTATTGGGCAGTGATAAACGAACTTCCACCTCCTGGAACGTGGCACCAGCTAATTGGCAGTTCGGCCAAACCTTCATGGGAAAGAATTTTCGCTATTGAAAGACAGACAGTCACAGTTCCCCCTCTTTCCTTCAATTTTTATTGTCACTTCTTTAATTAACCTTTTCTTTTTAATCTTTGTTTCCCGCCCTTCAATTTTCCTTTATTTTCCCCGGAAAATTCGATGTGGTGGGTGGGGTGGGTAAAAGTAAAAATGTGGTCAAAATGGGGTTTTTGGTAGGATTTACGGCAAAGAAAGTAACAGATAGGAAAGTGACTAAAAGTAAACTATGTGTGGTAACTTTTTTATTTTTTTCTTTTGTTTGTCAATGAGCTGGTGGTAATAGTAAAAAATCCAGCCAATGGTGAAAAGGTTGCAAGGGGGAGCTGAAGCGGCTGCAAATCAAAGAAAGCATGTGGCCCGCAGCTCTTGGTCATATAGTAATTTTCCATTTTTACTGCTACTATATAAATGTAATACGGTACTTTCTTCTACTATATAAATGTATTTGCTTGTTCCATTTGTCTCAATTTGATTTTGCACCCTTCAAACATCAATGAATGTAATGTAGTAGTTATGACCATATTGAAGGAATTGAGAAAAGTAATTGAAGCTAGGCATCCATAAAAGGTAACTGGAAAGTAGGCCTTCCATAAAGTACACAGGTCGGTGGATGGTGCAGAAAGACCATGTGATGCTAGACTGTCACTCTGCTGGTGCTGTCTATTTATCTTTTCCTTTTATTGTTTTTCATCTTCCCATGGCTCCACCCTTGGGTTTCCACCTTGTTTGGTGCCCTTGATAATTGGCATTCCCTCACGTCTTTTCATGTTTCATTGCCTTTGGTTTTTTACTCAGGTTAGCAATAGCATAGCACCATCATTTTCTCTCAGCGCCCAAACATCCTTTTTACGGTTCAACTTTTGAAGTTGTATAGCGAGGGCAGAGCTTCAATTCTTCCAAAATTGGCAAACCAACTCATTAATTTCCTTTTTTTTTTTCTTTTAATACTCATTTTTTCTAAACTTAACCTTTCCTCCAATCGATCTAAAGGACTAACTAATAAGAACTTAGAAAATGAATGATCAAAATATTATGCAGGTATAATAAACTAAAACAATTTCATATGACAAAATTTTTTGAACTATGCCCTTCATGTTCTCAACTCGTTTAAAGAGTTGATTGCTTTCAGCTTCTTCTGTCTCTATGATATAATTAAAGAGCATTTGTCTCTCGTCTTGTTGGATGGCAACTGTGATCAACAATGTGGGCTTTTCCGATGGACATCACATTCCAGATCTAGAAAAAGAAAGGTCCATTTGAGGTATTATTTCCCTCCTGTGAGTCTCTGCCACTAATAATAATTTACCAAATTTAAAACCAAACATATGCTTCCCTTGCTCGCTTGACAAGAAAATATTAAAGCAATCATCCTAAAATCAGTGAAAGGATACTTTGGCCATGTCTAAATTGCACTACCATCCGAATGTTTTGACCCTGCTTGGTGCCGTTGTTTTGCATTCTAGAGGGTAGTGACTGTAATGATGCTTTTCTTAACATCACTGATTTTCCCAGAGAAATGGTGTTTTTTTTTTTAAAATTATTTTTCAAAGAAAATATCATGTTGTATGTCCCTTTAGGTAAACCATAGGCCGGTGGAGTTTAGACCAAGTTAGGATTCCAAACTTGACAAAATTGGCAAAACCCTGTTCTATAAATTAGTAGTACTATTTAATTTTATTTATTATATCATCATAAATTTTAGTAATTACAATTCTTTTATTTATTCTTATTTTGTGGTTTTTTTTTATGAAAAAAAGAAAGCTTTTAAGGAAAAATGGATTAGGTGGAGGAAATGGATACTTCGCATTTGTACCCCACCCACAATCTGTCACAATTCAATCTTTTTAGATAACGCCATTGAGTCTTGAGATAGAAACTATAGCCTTAGTCGGTTAAACTAGCAAGTGAAGAAGAATTCAAGAACAAAGTATACAAAAAGCATTTGTTTTGCATAAAAGTTATTTTAAAGTTAATATAATAAATAATTTTTGAATTATAATGAAGTATTTAATATGATATCTAAATTTTAAAAATATTTAATGTAATATTTAGATTGTAAATTTATTAATTAATATGATACTCACTTTTAATTTTAATGTTGTTAATTCCAAATAATGATATATGGTAAAAAAAATAACTCTCCAAGTATTATATTAATGAATAAATTTATAACTCATATATTAAAAATTTTTAAAATTTAACTATCGTATTAAATATTTTATTATAATTCAAAGTATATTCATATCATTATCTCTTTTTTAAATAGTGAAAGAATATATATATATATATATTTATACATACAATTGGAGATGTTTGCATAGAGACAAGCAGTAATGGAAATGGAATATGTACCAAAAACTATCATTATCTATGCTTGGGATTGAGGAATCCTATCGGTTCATCACTATAATACTTTGCAAACAAATTTCTGCCAATGGAGAATTGGCTTTTACTTAAGGTTCGATGTGCCCTGCAAGTTGTACAATTTTGCGTTAGAGAATTGCTTTTATAGAATAGAATAACATTTTGGTTGGATGGCAATTTGCAAGGGATTGGGATTTTGATCAAAATAACAAATTACATCTTGTGAGAGAATATTGTGGGTAAAATGGGCCTGAATTGGGTTTGATCGTGGGCTTTAGTTTCCGCACACACGTGTAAAACTGAAAAATAAAAAAGGAGAGGAAAAAGGGAGTACGCACCAAAAACGCCGTCTGTGGGAATCGAACCCACGACCACGTGGTTAAAAGCCACGCGCTCTACCGGCTGAGCTAAGACGGCTGGTTTGATACGTAGCTCCAAAGAATATAAGCGAACAATCCATGTTTAAACAGAACGACGGGCAAAGGATCGGCTTCCTGTTGATCACAAGAGGATGGATATCATCCCTTACAGAGGGATAGGAAGCAGATTTCAGTCTCACTGTCTACCCTTCTGTCATTAAGATTATTAAAAGGGCACAAAATCTTTGGCTTTATTAATGAACTTTTTCATTTTGGATAAATCAGATGATACTAGCTATGCTTGACCCTATACGCTCACGTTACACAGCCTTAACGATGAGATATAATACAACAAATCAAGAACCGGTGTACCTGATTGGACTCCCGGCTATTATTTCTTGGCTTCTTGCAAGCACAAACAATGATGGACATATTTCCTTTCTGATGCTCTGCTGAACAAAAACCTAGGCAAGAGACGGGTTGAGAATCTCTAAGCTTATTATTGTAACAGTACCTAGGGTAAGCTCAAAGAACTCGTTCCTAGTTGAGTTCATCTATTGCCTTAAAACTCTGTTTGAGCTGAAGAGAGAGTTTTCTTCACCAGCAACTGTGGAGTGCATCCTTCCTGCAGCCCAGCCGTTGTTCAATGCACGCACAGCAGCTCGCGCTGGATCCCCTGTCACACGGCTTCCCTTAATCTGGTTTTCAAATTCTGGAAGGCCACATGCTTTCCACTCTTTTCTTTTCTTTCTCTCTTCATCTCTTTCTTCTCTCAGCCAGCGCTCTACTGTTCTCTGCAAATTAAAACCAATAAGGCATTATAAATCCAAAGAACTAAGGCTAACAAGTACTCTTCACTAGCTGACAAACATATAATTAAGAAAATAGATTCATTTCAATAGCTGATAAACAGACAATCTTCAATGAGCTTCACTCATAAGTCATAACCAAAGGACATTTCAAGCTTCTACCAGGAACACTAACCATTAGTGACAAATTGCTAATCTCCTTAACCTTGTCCATTGGCATTGCTAATTGCAATTTCCCATGAGCCACATAAACCTGAAACAAAGATGAGGGATTTTGTCATTGAGAAGCTATACTATATAGATGATCAATTTACAAATTCATTTTGAGAGACATGCAGTTTTTAGAAAGGAACTGAGACAGACAATATGTGATGGCCACTTTTCTAGACCATCAAATATATGTGTTGCGTAGATGATTGTGGCACCTCGCTCTTCACATTCCTTTCTAAGGAAATTCAGAAGGTCAGCCCTTGCAAGCACATCAAGGTCAACTGTTATCTCATCAAGTAGAAGAACCTATACAAACAAGGAAGCAGACTTCAGCAACAACTTAACTAGAGAAAAAAATGAAAACTTGATATCAAAACTTCTGCACTTCCTTGTGGAAGGAGAAAAAGTCCAAGCACCACAGAAGATCAGACAGTGGAAGCATTGAAAACATTACCACCATCTAGAAAATTGAGAATACCTTGAATGGCTTGAGGAGACCCATACAAATTTGGATGCGTCTTCTCTGACCATCAGATACCTTGTGCAACCTCCATGAGAGATCAATATCTAATACCTACAGCAAAAAGCAAGCCAGAGGATTTTTAAATCATAAATACAAGTAAATTTAAATGTCACTTTGCATCTCAAGAAAATATCTGGTTACTTAACTGAAGTTAGTGTGCTTATTCATTTTCTTACATGCTTAGCCAAATTATTGTAATTTCTACCCAGTTTTCTCGAGTCATTCATATGGGGAATAATGAAATATCAGAAACTACCTCTCTTCACGCTTTCATATGCTGCATCAACAATACCTCTAAAAAGTGCATACCTTGATTAGTTCGGCTCTTCTTTGGGGATCAATACCTGCAACTCCAAAAATCATTTTCTCAGCAGAAACATCCATTTGAATTGGAACATCAAATCCTGCGAAAGCAACATCACGCCTCCACTGTAAAAGAAAACCCTCATTTAGTTTAACTTAAAAGAAAATTTCTACAACAATACACCACCAACGAATACATCGAATAACTTGCAATTCCTTTGACATATATTCGGTGCAATTAAAAAAAAAGCCAAAGAAATAACTTTTCCCATAATTTCCCCTCTTGATGCAAAGGAAAGTTACATTTTCCCCTAATTATGTCTCAATGACACAGTTTTTAGTTCATTCAACTATTCTAAGATAAAATGATCTTAACTTCTTGACATTAACAAGATTTCCCATAATTCTAACTTCAAGGAAATACTAAAAGAACAAAAAAGGAAAACATTTAACAGACCTCTCCTCCAAGATAGCAAAGATCACCCGAGGAAGTCAAAACGGTGTCGTGGAAAGCTGATCTTCCCAACACCCGAACCATGTGCGGTTCCACCATGTGCTTCCCGCCCAGTATCTTCAATATCGTTGTTTTCCCTATCATTCATTGAAACAAATTAACCATAAATAAATAAATAAATAAAATTTGAATTTTATTATTTTACTTTCCTTGGTTTGCTCGTTTATAGGAACTAACTAACCGGCGCCATTGGATCCGACGAGGAGACACCGATCGCCAGCGTTGAGAGTGAGAGAGAAATCATCGATAAGAGGAGTGGATCCCGGCGGTGGATGACCATCTATTCCAGGATACGTGAATCTCAAACCGTTGATCTCCACCGATGCTTTCGAACTCTCCATCACCGCCATTTCTCCCAGCTGGTGAGTTCTCCCTACCAAAAGTTTTCGTTAGTATTTATAATTTTCTTTTTCTTCCCAAAACGCACTGGATTTTCATTTCAATTTACGAAAGCATCCTTGCTGTCATACGTGGCGATATTGGAGCCAAGACTGATGCAATTTAACAGTAAATTGGTTGTAAAGTGAGGGCAAAAACGTCAAAACAAATTTGGAAATTAAAAAACCGAAAACGACTCACAATTCCCAAATCAAAAAGGTAAACGGAACACTAGCAGTTATTTCCGAGCAACGAGCTTTAGGGTTTTGAATTTGATTCCCTTGATAATGGCGGCGATTTACAGTATTTACATAATCAACAAATCAGGAGGTTTGATCTTCTATAAGGTATCATTTTACTTTGAAACATTTTCTGTTTGTTTCTCGGGAATATTTGGTAAAATGTTTTTTTTTAAAGGATTATGGATCAAAGGGACGCATGGATACGAATGATAGCTTGAGAGTGGCTAGTTTATGGCATTCAATGCACGCAATCTCACATCAGTTATCGCCTACCACTGGTTGTTCGGGAATTGAGCTGCTTGAAGCTGATACATTTGATCTCCACTGTTTTCAATCCCTTACTGGTAATTTTTTTCTTGAAATATCAATTATTATTATTATTATTTAGTTTTAATTATTGGGGAAATTTGAAGTTTGAAAGTAGAATTGGAAGAAACTGATTTATAGATCTGATTTTCCCACTCAGTTGACTGAAAGTTGTAGAATTTGTTCGGCCATTGTTTAAATTCTAGGAGATGCAAAAAAATGCAGATTAATTTTGCCCTATTTTGTGCCTAAATGTAAGATGATGAATAGAAAATGAAATTTTTATGGAAATTTACTTATATTTGATGCTTATATAAATATATGAAGCTTGCATAATATGTTTTAGATGAAGTAGGCCATGCCTCTTTGTTTTAACTATTTGCTTCAAATTTTGTGGTGCTTGCTTTTCCTCTAGCTCGAAGCTTAAAACCAAAATAGTAGAAGTGTTCTAATGAATGCTTGTCAAGAAATTGTTTGCGCTTTAACTTGAAGATAGGATGTTACTATCAAAATAAATTCATTATGTCTGATTGTGCCATTAGTGATATATGTAGGTTAGTTAAGTCTTACCAATTGGAAGGGAGGAATCTGTTTTAGATCTGGTTTGTGCTGCTTTGTGAAACTTGTTACCCCTATCTGGTTACTTGAAATATAAAATTCACTACGTTTTATATTCTGTGACTGTTTTAAAAATTAATCTTTGTAGGGCACATCTACTTATTGTGGAATCCTTTAGTTCTTCATATAAACCCCTTCCTTCAAGCCATGTGAAAAGGATAAAGAGTAACATGATAAACACGTTGTAGAGGAAACCAAAGTGGACATCTATATCAGAAGACGTTGGGTTGAACTTTAATATGTTGAGATGATCAAAGGTGAGAACTTTTTAATGATAAGTTTAACCCTCGTGATCGTATTGTCAGAGAATTGGCAAGCTTTAAGGCTTGATTACTCATATCTCTTTGTCGGTCCAGTGACAATTTATGCTAAATAGATCTCTTGTTCTCGCATTTGACGTGAAATGGCATTTTGCAAACATAGGTTGTAAAATTTTGGAACGGACTCTCACATACATGTTTCCTAAACCATGATTTTGTGGACACTATGTACAATTTTGATTTTACAAATATTTGTATTATTCTGATATACAGGGACAAAGTTCTTTGTGGTCTGTGAGCCTGGGACACAGTGTATGGATGCTCTCTTGAAAGTCATCTATGAGCTCTGCACAGATTATGTTTTGAAGAATCCGTTCTATGAGATGGAGATGCCAATACGGTGTGAACTTTTTGACATCAACCTGACACAGGCATTGCTGAAGGATCGGGTTGTGCTGTTGGGCCGATGAGCTGTCTTGGAACCAGTATGTCACCAAAATTTCTCCATCTCTTATCTTCATTTGTACATTTTCGGTGGAAAAGTGCTGTCAAGTTTGTATCAGCTATTTTAACGGTATATCTATCAAACTCGTGTTCAGTTCGTAGATTGTGTATTATATACAGCATCTGATGATGATTAGGGGGGAGTTGTTTTTCGGAATTAACAGTTAAAAATTGGTTTGATCAGCTGTTCTCAAATTAAGTTTTCATGTTCGTTGAAAGTAAAATTAATAGCAGAACATATCTTGTAAATGAAGTGTTGCTAGTGAATCATTTGCACTAAAGTTTCTGCAACTGAAATCTCTCCAGCATGCTATGTTCTTATCAGGAAGGACAACCTTTACTTCACGCGTCGAAGTTTCAGCTTGCCCTGTCTCTGCACTCAAGGACAAAACATCCTTTAGATTTATCCTGCAATACCAAGTGCCAGCAATCATATTCATGGTTGGAAAAGAAAGGAAAAATGGAAAGAGTAAAAAAGTTATGAATTACTATTCCTTATCGCCTTCAACCTTGGTAGAAAAGAAACTACTAAGTAGGAAAAGATAGGAAAAAAGTGAAAAGAATCACTGGGGGGAAAAAGGGAACTGAAAGATAAAATAAATAAATAAATAAGAAAGGAAACTTGGGTCGTTTCCCTCGTTAGAACATCCTTGGAGTATTTGTGCTTGTCTTGCATATGTGGTCTTGATTGGTTTGTTTTCTATTCCGTTGAGACATCAAGTATTGGTTATGTTCAAGTAAAATTCACCTTCAGATCTACATAGCTCTTTGGTTCATGATTCCATATTGGAGTAAACCGTACAAATACATATGCATCAATATACGAATTCAGAAAAGATAAGAAAATGCACCATTCATTCAAATATAGTAATACAGATTTTTTAAGTTCGTAAACATGAAACTCGGAAAATGCCAAAAAGAACCAAGACAACCTTTGTCTTTGATGCCAACCAACCAGATAACTAGTTTCTTACATCTAGCCATCTCTCTCACTTGACAGAAGGATAGTTGATCTTGTTCAACTGATAGGGAGTCTCCCTGTTTTCATCCGAATCTTGTAAAGACTTTTTCTGGAAAGTCTCGCCCTGTTTTATGCTTCAACAAGAATGTCAACTCCATAGATGTTTCTGCACAACCAATCACCATTATCTACCACCCCATTTCTCAATTTCCGTTTCTTTTCCAATTCTTTTAACCCTTTCTTCACTCATTTCTTCATGTCCCTTCTAATCCTTCCACTCGTATTCTTCAAGTAAATTCTTGATTTCATGTATGAATTGAAAATGACACAACATTTGCATTTAATTTGCTAGCTTGTTAATGACAAAACTCATTTGTCGCTGTTCCATATATTAGATGGACAAACAATTGACTGGGTCTTAGAATGTTTTCTTTATCTTACGCTAAGTAGAATACTAATAAAAATTGATTGAAAGAGAAAATGGAGATGTATTTCTTACACGCGTTTTCAACTGTTTACTGTATATCTTAGCTGTCTACAGATAATTTCAACCATACGAGCAATGAAGCAAAGAGAGACCATTTCGTTGAGTTCTTACATGTATTATAGTAGCTATTACCCAGTAAAATGCAGGAAAAATGGTTTACCAACTGCCCTCATATTGAAAAAGATAATGCCATGGAGATGACTTCCCTTTGCCAATCCATTTATTTTATTGACAAGTTGGAAATGCCAATATGCCTTGAGAACATGAAACCATTCGGTCTAAGAAGGGGAAAAATGTGTAAAAGCGAAGTCTTCTTGGAAGTTGGAACCTCTGCACACATTCATTAAAATCAAGTAAAGGCCTAGAAGTTTTCTCCTGACAGCCTAAATTTGTCTCTTTTTCCATGTTCAAAGAAAAAAAATTCATATGTACATGCAGCTCACCAATCTGTCGGCTTAGTCCAACAAAAGTTTGGAAAGAATAGAGAATTTGATCTTTAGTGTGAAGGAGAGTAGAACTTGAACTAATTGTGAAAAGAGATACGTCTCAAAATATCATATGGACTAGAACAAAATGAAGATTCTTACATTGTTTCTGAAATGAGCTAAATTACATTGGCATACAAGACCATTTACTAGGGGGAAAAAAGGAACAAAAAACCCCAAAGAAAACCTGAAATAAGGTTGAAAACATCTTCATGCAAACTTGAACATATATTCTTCACTTTTTCAAACATGATGGTATGAAATTTAGCAAAACCCAGATCATGTTCATGCATCCTCTCTGATCTGGGGTTGATAAATTTCAGAGCTAGATTTAAAAGAACTGTACACCACTCAAACATGGATTTGTCACCTGCCTATATCCCCGAAACAATTCCTATGGAAGTTCAAATCAGGAAAGAAATTGCTGCTGCATCAAAAGGTTTTCATCTAAACATGAAGCGGTGAAGCAGAAGGCTTTGGATAAGTGGTTGGTTTACTATTGGAATGGTTGCGAGCATTTACGTGAGGTTCCTTCTGAATGCTTTTTGGCATGTCATCTGGCTCCTGAAGCTGCTCAAGCGCTGTTACCACCTCATCCATGCTTGGCCTGAACTTGGGTTCTACAGCTAAGCACTGAAGTGCAAGGTTAGCTGCATTTTGGGCCCGATTCAATGAATACTGGCCTTGGAGACGGGTGTCTAGTACACGGAATGTTCTCCGTTTATTGGTCAGATAAGGTTTTGCCCACTCCACCAGATTGTGTTCTCCAGATGGCCTGTTCTTGTCAATAGCTCGTCGACCAGACAATATTTCTAGAAGAACAACTCCAAAGCTGTATATGTCGCTCTTGGCATTCAAATGACCTTTCCGATAGAAAATTAAGTTGATATCAGTACTCAGAGTATATCAACTTCATTTCATATGATCCACTAACAAATAGCTAAATGCAATGGGAATCGAATAGATATGTAACAGCTGAAAATGGCTACATATGCATAAAGATAAATTTTCTTTTTTTGATCATAATACAGCCATTGGATATTCAAAAATTACTGATAGTAATACATCCATGGGCTGCATTTCATGGCAGAACTTGTTAAAATCAAAATCTGGGGCTTTTTTTTAGTAGTTTTTTTCTATTTTCTTTTGTTCCCAGTGGAAACCACAGTTGAGTTTAGATAAAATGTTACTTAATCAGAAGGTAAATGAAAAACTGCATAACTGCGTCAAAAAGACTAGGAACCCTTCTCCATGCATTATGAAAGAGGCATACAGTAGTTTATTTTTATGACAAACATGTCGAGTAAAGAGTAGAAATTCATTAAAAGAAAATGAGAATAGAATAAAAAAGGAGAAAAAAAGTAAGTAAAAAGGGTAGTACATAGATCCAATACAATTACAGAGCATCTAGAGAAAAGTTGTAGATAGAGGGAACAAGCGGAAAATAAAAGCCAAACAGATTGACATAGTATAAGTATTTACAGAAGAAAACCAAGCTGGGAGCAATACCTGTGGCTAGATACTCTGGAGCAGCATATCCATAGGTTCCCATGACCCTAGTAGAAACATGGCTCCTGTCACCAGTTGGCCCATCCCTAGCTAACCCAAAATCAGAGAGTTTTGCATTGTAATTCTGCAAACATCAAATATAACAGCAGGACATAGCACATGAGTAGAATGGATAAAATTCCAATATTTTCACCATGATACTGAAATGTAAAGGGAAGCTTTAGCTAAGTTATGTACCGAATCAAGTAAGATATTAGACGTTTTAAAGTCACGATATATGACTTGTGTCTTGGCACTGTGAAGAAAAGCAAGCCCTTTGGCAGCACCAAGTGCAACCTTCATCCGGATGCCCCAAGAAAGTGGTGGGAAGTGCGACCCCCCTGTTTCAAAATCAAATTAGGCAACAGTGGATGGAAACATATGCTTCACTTCATAGATATGAATGTTTCAACAATATAAGGAACTCACTCCTGAATAAATGATTCTCCATGCTACCCCGAGCCATGAACTCGTATACAAGAAGCCGATGCTCATCCTCTAAGCAATAACCAATCAACTTTACAAGATTAGCTTGATGCAATTGTCCAAGATAGTTGATTTCAGCCTGTATACCAAAATATAAAAGAAATCAATTATTCTCTCATAAGAGAATGCCTGAAAACACAGCCTTCACAAAAAAAATGCATTTCCCACATCATCTGTCACCAAATTTAAAATTATTACAACCTAACTAACTGGACGGGTTTCTTGTGCTAATACAATCATATTTGTCATATTGACAGTAACCAACTCACAAATGCATCCATGTAAGACCAACTTCTCTTAGTACTCAAGGAGTTAGCCACCATAACCTAATACCAAGTAGCAACAGATGCAATATCTGCCAATCCCACCCGCCCTCCAAAAAATAAAAATGAAACTGAAATACTAACTTATACAATTTTAGAAAGTAAAAAAGAAATCACCAACCAGCCATTCCTTGTGACCCTGGAACCCTTCTTGGTTCAGCCTCTTAACAGCAATAACCATGCCAGTACCAGGCTTGGTAGCTGTAAGTGAATGCTCATCAATCCATCCTTTGAAGACAGAACCAAATCCACCTTCTCCTAGCACACTGTCTGGCCGGAAGTTTCTGGTGGCTGTCCTGAGCTCACTGAAAGTGAAAGTCTTTAAATTTGAAGACTGCAAAATCTCACCCTCACTCCGGGGAGTTTGTGGTATAGAAGCTGAAGAAATCCTGCTGCTTGAAACACTCAAATTGTTTCCTTTTCTGCTCGCACTCCTCGAATTAACTCCTGTAAATAATAGTAACTTTCACATTCTATAAGATAATATAAAGTTGTCTCAACAAAAACTCACACTTTTAAAGCTCCGGACAGGATCTATATTACAATTTGAGCTTGTGATCATCAAATTTTGATTAAAAACAAAACGACACACTCAAAACTAAATAGAAATCAAGTCCTTTTCATTGATTTCAAAATAAGAAACAAGGCATGCAAGTTCATTTTTAATCAACAAAAACAAAAAATTCAAAGCTTTAAGCAAAATAAAGCAAAATCGAGAACCAAACAACATTCATCTCACCTGTAGTAGAACTGACAGACTTGATCCGATTGCTCCAGCAAGCTCCCATCAAAACAGAATAAAACCCAGATTTTTGTTTTAATCTTTTTGTTTTTTCTTTTTTTTCCCCTTACAAGGCCAAACTTCCCACAAAGAAAGACAAACCAGAAACGAAAAAAAAACCTCAACTTGCCTATTCAGAAAGATCAAAGCAGAGGAGTAGGTGTAATTGGGCAGCAAGATTTTGGATATGATCTCTTTTGTGCTCCCTTTTTTTTTTTTTTTTTTCACTTTTTGGAAGGTGTGTTTGGCATAGGATGAAGTTGAGAATTTAGAAAAGATCAGCAAAACCAAAAAGTAAGGTAAAAATGCTTCGGCCGTTGGAATAATTGGATTTGCTTCCTTTCTTTCTTCTTTCTTCTTTTATGAGTAGCTCTTTTTAGACCTCAGCCAACCAAATCTCGCAGACAGTTGACGCGTTTTAGCTTCTTTTGTCTGTTTTCCCCAACAAACAACCATGTGAACGCGACAATATTATAGTACAAACTAGTAGCTATTAACATGTTCATTTTTACATTTGTTTTAATTAACCCATAAGCCAAAAACGCCTTAAAAATTAAAAACTTGCATAAAATTCAAAGAAAAATTAAGGGTTTAAAGAGAGGTCTAATTTAATAATCAAACTTGATAGTTGTGTTTGTGAGCCATTGGATGTCATTGAATAGGCTTTTCCTCTTGATTCTCAATGATTAGTCATGTCAACCTTTTCCTACTCGTCTTAAGAACATTGTCTTCACCGTTGGATTTACGTTAAAAGTTGTTGTTTTGCCATGCGATTGTATGTTTTTAGAATTTGTTTGTTGCATGCATCTTGTGATATCTGTCATCGTTGGATTTTGATCAATGTTTTAGTCAACAACATGAAGCCTATTTTCCCACCTTCGTTCTGGTCTCTCTGCTATTGATCATTTGGATAAAATAATTAAATTAAATAAAAATTAATATATTAATAGTGTATTTTTATAATTCGAACAACTCTCAGGATAAAGAATAAAAGAATAAAAGAAAAAAAGGTAAAGATTTTGGAATAACAGGAATTTGCTTGTGGGTGGGCAGAAGCATGTAGCAAGACACACAGGAGAACGGCCCTTTTTCCCAAACATGTATGATTCTCTAATAATTGCACACCCAGATTTGGATTCTTCATCATACCTACTAATATTTTATTACTTTAAAATCAGTTGATTGTTAACTAGGAATCTAAGATGAGCACTGTGAGAGAGAAGAACGCACGAAAATGCTCAGGTTTAGGTCCCCACGTCCCATTTCAGACTTCAGATGCAAGAATAAACAGCAGAGAAACCTTTTTTTTCTCCCTAAAATTTTAAGGGGTGGCTTTGTAGCTTAAAACACAAGAAACAAAAAGGTTTGTTGATGTTCAACTCAGGCGTTGTCTGAACTAGATTACGGTTTGAGTGTGTTAGTGACGAGTTTCGGAGTTGTGGGTGAAAACCTGAAATCACATAAGATAAAGAGAACAATTAAGGGTAAAGATAGAGAATATTTTTTGCATTTACATACTGAATTTTAAATCAGAGGTCAACGGTAAAAGGTCGAAAAAATAATAAGAAATATGAAAAATAGAAGAAAGTAAGATGATTAGATAATACTTGAATGACTCTATTTATAGGCAGAAGGTAAAAGATATGTTAGGCACAATAGTGACATAGCCAAGCTGATATGGCATTGTATCCAAAATGCACCTAGCTGTCTGTTGATTGTCTCTAATCATAGAAATGACCAATTTATCTTTTGGACTCGAAAATACCCCTAATATTCTGTCTCCCATTGAATAGTTTGAGTATCAAACTATAAAGTGTGAACTTTGTCGATCTTGAGTTTGTTGACTTGATATGTGATCAAACGTGCTATGCTTGATCTTAAGCATCGGTTTTGGATATAAGTTTGATTGGTCCGTTTTGGGTTCGCCGAAGTGAGTGACCTTGTGTCTAAGCAAACTGAAGTAGGGCTAAGTAAGCTTATGAGTAACTATTGATATGATTTTTTGTGTCTAATATAGTGCATATTGATATGAGACTTGTACTTTTTCTTGGTGTTGGAGTTTAATTTTTAGGTCTAATACAGGGTTGACCTTGTAATTGGCTTGTTTGGCAAGTCTAGCTTGAGTTTTGTGATCGGTTTGATTGGTTTAAATTGGTGGAATTAACCATTTATCCTTCTGATGTTTGAAAATCAAATTTAATGAAGAGAGAGGTATTTAGGCAATAAAACCCTAAAGCTAAAAATTTGAAAAATCATTCTCAGTAATAATCTAGACATGCGCACAATCTGAAGCATTCATCTGATCTCAATGTTGGCTATAAAAAAAGCCTCTGGGGCTATTCATTTTTTACCTTTTTATGTTTTTGCTCTCAAACTTATTTGTCTTTACCAACCTTAAAGACTTTATTTTCTTTCAATCCTATATTCTTTTCTTTTTTTTCCTTAGTATTTTTTTTTTTATGTCTTCTAATGAAAGTTTTAAGAGCTTGAGAAGTTACAAGATGGTTTCAATAGAAGGTTAGCTTAATAGTGGAGAAGAAGCTAACAAAGTCCCTTCTGTCATTATGGGAAAAGACTATAGCAAAGTGACGTTTTGGTTAAACCCTATGTTAAAAAAAGATCAGAAAAGGTTGAAGGAAAGTGTTTGTGCCAAAGAGGAGTGGATCTTTATGAAGTGAGGGAGTAGACTCACAATAAAATGGATGAGCTTTTGGCTTGATGGATTTTGACCTCAAAATCCTCTTGTCCCAGTGTCAAAGGTCAGTTCGACTCCTTCGTCTAACCTTTTTTCTTCTTCTCTTACTAATACTAAGTTGATGGCCTAGTAAGTTGTAGCCAAGTAGAAATATAGTATTTCATTGACTCTCCATTTAGAGATAATGGGAGTGGAAAAAAGAAACTCTTTAAACTCTTCAAATGCTCTTTGACACTAGGGTGTCCATCTAAAATCTGAGATGTTCCTAAAGATTTTAAAAAATGATAGGTATTGTTCTTCTGACCTAGATATGAATCTGCTCAAGACAACTATTCTTTTAGTTAATATTTGCACTTATTTCATTAAAGTCAATGCTTACATGTCGAGGATTGCCTAAACTTTTTTTAGATTTGCCTCTATACCTCTTTTATTGATCATATAATTGAAAAACTTACCCAACGTGATACCAAAAACGCATTTGCTTGGGTTGAGTCTAATAATGTATTTCCTCAAGGTGTTAAAGGTCTCTTCCAAGTTTTTTAAGTATTTGATTGGGCTTTTGCTCTTCATTATCATGTAATATGTATATATTTTCACGTTTCGACCAATCTGGTCCTTAAAAACCTTATTAGCTAATCTTTGTTAGGTTGCTCCTGCATTTTTCAAGCAAAATGGCATGTCTTGTAACAGTACAAAATTTTTTCTATTATGAAGACTACTTTTTTTTCATCCTCTTTTAGCATTTTAATTTGATTATAGACTAAGTAGTAAGAAAGGCAAAAATACCCAAAATCGACGGGTTTTGATCCGACTCGACCTCTTAGGGTCGTTTTTTTTATAAAAAATTGGGTATCGGGTCGGGTAGGGTCGGATGGTATAAAAAAATTTTAGGTTCGGATCAGGGTCGGGTTTTAGGCAAATCTGACCCGATATATATAAAAAAATTATTTTTTTAATTAATTATTTAATTTTATATATTATATATATATATTTAATTTTATATTTATATTAAAAATAATATTTTATTAATTTCAGATCGAATCGGATCAGATTCGATTTTATACAATGTCGGGTCAGGTCGAATTTGGGTATTAAAAATAAAAAAATTTGTCGGGTCGAGTACGGGTATGAATTTTATATGTTTAAAGTCGGGTCGGTTCAGGACGAACAAAAACTCGCCCCAACTCGACCCGTTGCCATCACTACTAAATAGGCATCAATTGAAACTGAACAGGCCGTGCTCGGCACTATCATCAACCAGTCGATCTATACTAGAGAGAGAAAAGTTATTTTTTGAAAAGGTTCTATTTAGGTTGATAAAATTGATGCACATTTTCTATTTTTCACTATATTTTTTTACCATAACCAAGTTAGCTATCCAATCACAGTAACATACTTCTCTAATGAAGCATGCTTATAATAGTTTATCGACTTTTTCCTCAATAGCCTTTTTATTCTCTAAGGCAAATGTCTTTTTTTTTTTGTTGAACTAACTTCATGTTTAGATCGATGTATGACCTATGGACCATCACCTCAAGATCGATCCTTAGAATATCTGATAGTGTCCATACAAACAAATCGACGTTGTTTTTTAATAACTGAATTAGTTAGTCCTTATGGTCAAACTTGACCTTAATTTACATACATTTTCTAGTTTTATTCTCTCAAAATGGTATAAAGATGAGGTTTTCTATCGATTTTTTCTATTGTCATCAATTTTAGGTCTCTGGTCGATTATTTCTTTTTGTTCAGTTAGGTTGGAACTATTTCCTGCAAGAAAAAAGGATCCTAACATGACAGTTTTTTATTGTTAGTAGAATAGTGTGCGTCATAACGTATTAATCCATAGACCTATAGTTCAACCTGACTTTAGGAGTCGCTATCAATTTTTGTTATTAAGATGCGATTGGCCACCTAAATGAATCTATCCCTATTTAAAAAGAAATCTCAAGCTTAATCTTTAGCCTTTCCTTTATCTTGGTGGCTAGATGCACATGTCATCTATCTCTTTAAGTTCTTGGGTTTAAAGGCTATCCAAAAAAAAAAAAAAAAAAACTTAGGTCTCTTTAAAAAGTAAATCTATATCTATGAAAGCAAGACTAGATCCGAGAGTATAATTACATGTAAGAAATGTTATAACACCCTCGCAACGTCCATCAAATTATGATACTAATTTGATTTCATATTATCCTAACTTTAAAATGTGTTTGTAATTTACCTAGTAAATTTAATATTGGAAATTATTCTTAAAATAACTCCAATTACTTAGTAGAAATTTAAGATAATTTTCTCACCTCAGAAGTATTCATGAAAACTCGTGTCTCATTTTGAAGAGGCTTCGTCATCATATTCATTAATATATTTTCTAAGAAATCATTTTTTAAAATCAATTAATAAAATCTTTCAATCATTTGATAAGATTTTACATTGATGCATACCTCATAATCATTTAGTAGGATTTTTGTTGAAAATTTTTTTATGAAATTGTTTTTAAAAATAAATTTATTAAATCTTCTAATAATTTAGTAAGATTTAATAAAACTTTGAATCCCACAATCGTTTGGTATGATTTAAAAATAAAAAAATTTATTTTTCTTAAAATTCATTATGAAATTCTTCAATTGTTTGGTAAAATTCATAAAAAAAAAATTAAAATCCTCCAATCATTTGATAGGATTGAAAATCATTTTATTTGTATTTTTAATAAAAAAATTTGTTATAAATTTCTCCAATTGTTTGGTAGTAATCATAATTTAAAAATTCTTTAATCCATAAAAAAATTATCTAATCATTTGGTAGGATTTATGGATTTATTTTAAATTTTTTTAAATATCAATTGAGACAAATAAAATATATAAAAATAAATTAATTAATTAAAAAAATAATTAACTAAATTGAAAAATAACAATTAAAATCAATTATAAAATAACATAGAAGTTAAATAAATAAAATAAAATAAACAAAAAAACCAAGAAAATAAAAAGGATGACTCAACATGAGGGTTGAAGAGGCGGCTTAGCTTCAGGCACAAAAAATAGCTTTGGAGTGTATGACTCAAAACTAGGCTTTAAAGCTTAGTTGACTTAGCAGAAAGTGCGGGTAGTCAAGTCGTGCGATCAGGTTGGGTCACACAGATCTTAAAAAAATATAACCTTAAAATGGTGCCATTTTGTTATGAGTATATGAGGTTAAAACTTTTTTTTTCTCAGAATTTTTTTGCCTACTTTTTCTCTTTTTCTTTTTTTCTTTGCTTTCTCTCTTTAGCAAAAAGTGAATGCTAGTTGAATACTTTATGGCTTCTAGAAAAATAGGCTTCAATCTGGGATTGTTGGCAGATGAGTCACTGAATACTAGAAAATGTTGTCAAAATGTGCTTGAAAAATTTAAATATCGCTAAAAAATTCAACCAAATATATTTTTTTGCCAGAGAACTCTCTCGAAATTTTTTTTTCATGCTTTTTCTTTGCTTTTCATTTTATGTGTATGCGTGTGTGTGTTTTATATATATATATAGTCTTTTTATAGGCTTGTAATCCTTATTTCAATAAAAAAATAAGTTTTCTTGGTTTGAATCTCCTAATCAACTTTAACTTTAGATTTTTAATCCAAATCCATCTCCTCACCCAATAAATCTTTTTTTTTAATCAAAATTTTCTCTTTTTTATTTTTTGATTTTTAATTTAATAGGAACCAAGCCAATAAATTTACCTTAGAAAAAATAGTTGCCATTTTTTGCATATTTTTAGTGAAATGAGAATTGTACAAAGATATAGATAGCCCACATATTTAGATAATCGACCTTTTATTTTTAAACTCTTTTAAACGGACAATCAAACTCTTTGAATAAGATAAAAACTCTTCTAAACAGAGACTCAATAAATTTTGAAACATATAAAAAGCTCCACACAATTGAGGCTTAACAACTTTTAAAACATATAAAATGCTTCTCTCAATAGGGGCTTAACAACTTTTTATAAAAGGTTCCTCTCAATAAACTCAACAACTTTTAAAAATATAAAACTCCTCTATAATAGAGGCACACAACTTTAAAAATAAATAAACACCCAAAGGTTCTGACGATCATACACCAAGGTTTTATAGATTGCATCTGAAAAAATTAAGAGATTATGCCCAAAGGTCTTATAAATCATTTCTAATGTTGAAAAGTGTTCCTTTGTACAAAGGCTCTACAACTTTAAAATTTTAAAAAATCTTTCTTATTTATCGTCTCAATGCAGGATTTTGTAATATCCTTATTCCTGTTTCCTATATTCATTCACTAGACATCCCTAAATGCAATGCATGCTATACAAATGTCAATTAATTATGGTAAACAAGTTCTTAAGCCTCTTTCCTTTAGATCTCGAACTATTCAAGCTTCGAGCACTAAGACCACACCAATTCAATTCTCAATCATCTTTCTCATTCAATGCTAGCACCCATATTCTCCTTTTAAAGAAATTTTTATTTTTCATTTTCAAGTACAATGTCCTTACTAGGCCTTGAATACTTCATATTTGCCATTATCACTTTTAACCTTTCTAAGATAATGTAGAAATCTTTCATGCTATTATTCATTTATGAGTCATTATTTCAATTTCAAAAAGTAAAATGCAATCACACATTTCTTCCATTGCAAGGTATTTAAAGGAAAAGTGTTATAAATCATTTCTTAGATTCATTCACTAGACATCCCTAAATGCAATGCATGCTATACAAATGTCAATTAATTATGGTAAACAAGTTTTTAAGCCTCTTTCCTTTAGATCTCGAACTATTCAAGCTTTGAGCACTAAGACCACACCAATTCAATTCTCAATCATCTTTCTCATTCAATGCTAGCACCCATATTCTCCTTTTAAAGAAATTTTTTTTTCATTTTCAAGTACAGTGTCCTTACTAGGCCTTGAATACTTCATATTTGCCATTATCACTTTCAACCTTTCTAAGATAATGTAGAAATCTTTCATGCTATTATTCATTTATGAATCATTATTTCAATTTCAAAAAGTAAAATGCAATCACACATTTCTTCAAGACAAATATGTTATACAGTCTATATGCATGTTTTATGAATATGCATAAAGAAGAAAAATAAAGCAAGAAAATAGTTAGTTAGTGCAATATAAGAAATAACAGAAAACATGTTAGCACAAAATATAATAATATGATCTTAAACTTTTAGTCAATTCTAGAAGGTAAGTGAGACATGGTTCTATCTATAGGTTAGGCTTGATAAGGTTAACTATTTGTGTTTTGGGTTAATTCTAGAGATTTCTAAATTGTTCTTTATATTATTGTCCATCACATACTTGTAAGATATTCCAATCCTTGTCCATTATAGGCTACAAATGAAAAATGTTTAATTTTAGTGAGAGTATTTCGCTAGTCCATGGGGAGACATAAAATCTCATGAAAGCATAGATACTTTACTTTCTCTTAAGGGACGGAGCTCAGGTGTAAAGCTCATGTTATGCACATGCACATGAATAATAATATATAACATGTAAAACACAAAGGATAAAACAAAAACTTGTAAATTTATTAAAGTAGGCTTGTATAATATAAAGTCATTTACTGGCCTGACTCTCCTTGTCCCAAATGGAGTTATCAAACTGTTATAACATATAAATCTATAGACCTATAACTTACTTGACTTTATGAGTCGCCATCAATTTTTTTTATTAAGGGGCAATTAACCACCTAACTGAATCTATCCCTCTTTAAAGAGAAATTCTAAGCATAAATTAGGTATCTTTAAAAGGTAGATTTATGCCTAAAAAACCAAGACTAGATTCAGGAGTATGGTTATATATGAGAAAGGTTATAGCACCTTTATAGTGCCCATTAAATGGTGGTACCAATTTGATTTCATATTATCAAAGCTTCAAAATGTGTTTGTAATTTACCTAGTAAATTTAATATTAGAAATTATTCTTAAAATTACTCCAATTATTTGGTAAAAATTTAAGATAGTTCTTTTACCTCATGAGTATTCATGAAAACTCATGTCTCACTCTAAAGAGACTCCATCATCAGATTCATTAATATATTTTTTAAAAAATTATTTTTTTGAAATCAATCAATAAAATCCTTCAATCATTTGGTAAGATTTTATATCAATACATATCCCTTAATCATATAGTGGGATTTTTGTTGAAAATTTTTTTATGAAATTTTTTTGAAAAACAAAGTCATAAATCCTCCAATAGTTTGATAAAATTTAACAAAAATTTGAATCCTCTAATCATTTGGTTGGATTTAAAAATAAAAAAATTATTTCTCTTAAAATTCATTATGAAATTCTTCAATCGTTTGATAGAATTCATAAAAAAAAATTAAAATCCTTCAATCATTTGATAGGATTGAAAATCATTTTATTTTTATTTTTATTTTTAATAAAAAATTTGTTATGAATTTCTCCAATTGTTTGGTAGAAACATAATTTAAAAATTCTTAAATCCATAAAAAATCTTCCAATCGTTTGATAGGATTTATGGATTTATTTTGAAATTTTTTTTAACTATCAACTAAAACAAATAAAATATATAAAAACAAATAAATAAATTGAAAAAAATAACAATTAACTAAAATGAAAAAATAATAATTAAAATAAATTATAAAATAACATAGAAGTCAAATAAATAAAATAAAATAAACAAAAAATAGGAAAATAAAAAAGACAGCTCAAATTAGGGGTTAAAGAGGCGGCTCGACTCCAGGCACAAAAAATAACTTGGGAGTGTGTGGCTCAAAACTCAACTTTAAAGCTCAATCGACTTAATAGAAAGTGCAAGTAATTAAGTTGGGTCAGCCTCTAGCAAAGCACGCGAATCTTAAAAATATATAACCTTAAAACGATGCCATTTTGCTATAAGTATATAAGGCTAAAACTTTTTTTTCCTAAAATTTTCTTGCCTACTCTCTCTCTTCCTCTTTTTTTCTCCATTTTTTTTTCTAGCAAAGAATGAATGCTGGTTGAATATTACTGGCCTCTAGAAAAATAGGCTTCAATTTGGGATTATTGTCGGATGAGTTATCGAATACTGAAAAATGTTGTCGGAATGTTGTCAAAAAATTTAAATATCGTCAGAAAATTCAACCAATTTATGGAATTCCTAGAAATTTCCAAAAATAAAATTATAAAAATTCACAAAATCCCTTTTGTCTTCTAAAAAAATTCAACCAATTTATGGAATTCCTAGAAATTTCCAAAAATAAAATTATAAAAATTCACAAAATCCCTTTTGTCTTCTAAAATCCTTCAAGCAACACTATTTCCAATTTAAAAAAAAAACCCAAATATATATATTTTTTTGCCAAAAAATTCTCTCAAAGTTTTTTCTTATGCTTTCTCTCTGCTTTTCATTGTGTGTTCTTGCTTGTTTTTGCTAGAGTTTTTTTATAGGTCTATAATCCCCATTTCAATAAAAAAAAGAGTTTTTTTTTTATTTGAATCTCCTAATCAACTTTAACCTTGGATTTTTAATCCAAATCTACCTCACAACCCAATACATCTTCTTTTTCAAATTAAACTCTTTTTTTCTTTTTATTTTTTTATTTTTATTTTTAATTTAATAAAAACCAAGCTAATAAATTTATCCCAAACAAAATGAGGTGTCTACAGTGTGTAATAGAAAAGTAGAATTGAATAAAAATGTGTATTTGTATTTCAAATTTTCTTGTAGCCATCTTAATAGCTCAATTTTGTTAACAAGTTTGTATGTTGGCCTGGGAGCTCAACTTCTGTAGATCCATTCAACAATTACAAAAGTTTGTGGCTTGTATAATTATAAAGCTTAAAAGCTCAAAGCAGTTTAACAGCGCATTTCTTTTTCATCGATTTCTTGTTGTTTCTTACCAAAGTTTCTTTGCTTTATTTATTTCACTTCTCTGATCTTTACGTTGGTCACTTTCATTTTTTTTTTGGCTCTTTTTTCTTAGCCAAACTATCAGTCTATTTTTCAATCTTACCTTTCATCATTATAACATAGCATTATTGCAACATGGACTGGTTTCTTTTGACCTCTTCAACCCTATTCAGTGTTAAAAACTTGATTTTTAAGTATGGTGCTAAGCCAATTAGTTACATAAATAGACTAGCTAGGTTAGCCTAGCATCATGTTGAAAGATAAAAGTACATCCACCATAATAAATTAAATAACCAAGGTGATACTCTTTGGCTTAGTACTTAGTGTGACTAACAGCCAGTTTGTCCCCTTCACTAGCACATACTCATTCTTAAACCAATCAAAGTGATGATAAATGGCTTCAACATTTCTTCACTAACTTGTATTTTTAACATAGTGATACGTCAATTGAACTTTCATTATCAAACATGATTTTTTTTACCACATGGTTGTACACTACCATGGTAACCACTATTGCATGATCATGAGAAAACTTAATCCCTTTCAAATCTTTAGAGCTAAAAGAAATCAACTCATCTTTTTAGCATTTTTCTTTCTTAGTTGAGGACCCAATGGCTATGATCATTCCTTAATCAAGCTTTTTTTTTGGCTAAAGTGGAACTTGCACTAGTTATCATGTTAATAATGTCGACAATGGGCTAATGGTCTATAGGTCGAGCTTCTTCCTCTTTATCATTCTTCTAGTCTCTTCTTTCTCCATTTTTTTTTATCTTTTTGCCCAGATTCTTGTCTCATTCTTCTCTTTGATTCCCTCTTTTATAGTCTTGTCTACCCTATCTTTATCTTAATCGATCTACAAATCTACCTAGCAACCTATTCTGATCAAACTTTTTATCTCATTTTTTAAGTTGACATAATCTTTAGTGTTATGACTGAAGTCCTTGTAGAATGTGTATCTTTTGTTGAGATCTTGTCGAGTATTCTATCCCAGTGGCTTTGACCATTTGAGCTTGCAATCCCTTTTTATTTGCATCAAAATCTCTCTCTAAATATATTTAGTACTATGTAGTTTTATTATTTGCTTGGGCTCTAAGCCCTTAAATATCCTTATTGTCTTTTTTTTAAAGAAGAATTGTAGATTTTTTTGCTTTTCTTTTAATCGAGGAAGGGGATGAACCTCTTTCACCTTGACTGCTGAGGAAAAGGGTAAGTCTCTCCCACATTGATTTTTCATTATAGTTTTTGTGTTAATGTATTTTTTTGCAACAAGTAACATGTTAGTTAATATCTTTGGCAATTTAAGAAAGCGTAAGCTTCAAGTGGTACTCTCTATATTGAGTCCATTGGTGATGGTAGTTTACACATTAAAACATTTGACGTAATTTTTTAAAACTCATTTCTCTTTTGATGGATAGACATTGGGTTTAGGGTGGTCTTATTGGTTTTTCTACTACTGATATATCTTAACAAAAAAGAATGACTGATCTCTTTAAATGTAGTACTAGACCTAAGATTCAGATTACAGTACCATGACTAAGCTAATCTTTTGAGGTTCATGGTCAGACCATTGCATAATAAAGCCTTATATGATCATTCATCATTATATTAGTTCGATAAAGCTTTAAATGGTCAAAATGATCAACAGTACCATCATAAGTTTCCAAGGTTGACATCTTGAACTCTTTTGGAGGCATGGTCTGGTTAATTTCCTTAGTAAAGGAGAAGGTTTTTAGGAATTTTAGCTCACCTTCAAAAGCTACGACTTTCACTTTTAGTTCCTTCTCTATGGCTTACATCCAAGCTTCAAGGTTTTTGTCCTGTTAGGGTTCAAGGATGGGTTGTTTTGTCTTTTAAGTGGTGGTCAATGTAGAGGTATGGGAATGGTGAAAGTGGATTAATGGTGTAGGCTCTTCTTCTCAAGGGGCTAAAAAGGCCTCAATGTCTTCAAAAATCAGTTGTTTTTTTACTTATTTTTTAGGGGTGATTAGGTCAAGTACTTTAGAAGTTTGTCGTAGTGTTATGGCTTGGAACATCTGCTTGAGGGCTTCTATTTAGTTAAGGCTAGGAATTGTTCCATCGTGGGGCTTGTTAAAGGGGCAGCTTATTTCGTAGGTTGGTTAGTATGGATTTCTGTTCTAGTTAGGGCAGCTAGCTCTTCTTCCTCAAAAACTCTCTTTTTAGGCGGCATGTTACTTAACTCGGCTAAAGAATGTATGCCCCTATCTGATGCATCAAATGTTAGTACCAAGCTCCGAGTTAAGGGTGAAAACTCTAAAATCATACAAGAGAAAGAGAGCAGTTAAAGGCAAAAGTAGGGAGTGTTCCCTACATTTGCACTCTGATACTTAAATCAAAGGTTGGTGATAGAAGATCGGAATAAGAGTAGGAAATAAGGAAAGTAGAAAAAAGTAAAATGATTGGATAATACCTGAATATCTCAATTTATAGACAGAAGGTGAGGTGTATGTAGGGTAAAATAGTGATGTAGCCGAGCTAATGTATTATTATACATGTCAAGTTGATTTTAAAGTTTAGAATGCCCCAGACTATTTGTTGATTGTCTCTAACAAGAAAAATGATCAATTTGCTCTTTGAACCCAAAAATAACCCCTAACAGAGTGGGATGCTCAGAGGGGGTTAGATCACTGAATTCAACCCAGCCTAAGTGATACCAATCGCATATTCAAAGGTAGGTTTAAAATAGTTGACGCAAAAGAAGAACTTTACACTGCTCAAACATTGTTTTGCTCCTAAAATCACAAAAGAGTATCCCAATGGCTAATGAAATCACGAAAAAATGGCTGCAACAATATCAAAAAGTTTTCGGCTAATTATTGAAGTATTAAAACATGATGCGTTAAGAAGAAGCCTTTTGGGATGACCAGTGGAATTACTTTGAATATTATTTTTGTGTTCCTTTAATTTCAATACTTGTCGGGATGTCAACTCCTGATGCTGTTAAAGTTCTATTACCACCTTGTGCATGTTTGGTCTCAAATTGAGTTTCACAGCTAAGCATTGAAGTGCAAGGCTAGCCAACTGTTAGGCCCGATTCAATAAATAGTAATGGCCTTGGATACGGGTATCCAGCACACGGAATATTCTACATTTGTTGATTGAAGAAGGTTTTGCCCACTCCGCCAGACAGTTTTCTTGTCCATAGAGTTCCTCGGCCAGATAACATTTCTGTTAAGTACTACAAAGCTGTGTATACCATCATTGCTCATGGCAGTCAAACGACCTTTCCAATTTCAATACTCAATTAAGTTGATATCGACCCTCTCATCTTCATTCCTAGTGGTCCAATCACAAATAGCTATATGCAGCTCAGCAGCTGAACATAGCTGATCTGATAGAAACATTAGACTCTTTTCGGGGATACGAGGAACCATTGTCTGCCAAGCTATTTAGGAATGGAAAACAAACTTGTCCTTTATCGGTTAATTACAATATATAGTTGGAGTGTCATTTAGAGCAAAAGTAGTCGATACAAGAAGCGAGAGGCTAATAAAAGTTACTGATTGACATATTCTATGAATTTAATGAAGAAAATTAACATAGACCACTGTTTCCAATGGTCCAGACTGCAAAATCTCCCCCTCACTAGGGTGAGTTTGTGGTTTGGTTGCAGATCGTGACCTTGCCACTTGAACTACTCAAATTGCTTCCATATTTGCTCACACTCTAGGAACTCCCTTCTACTCGGAAGCAAATTGTTTCATAGAATTTAGATTTTGACACCTGCATACGGACAAAAGTGCTTGAAGATCTGGCCCTGTGTTAATCAATTCATTCTTTACAGTTTACAGCATTCAATATTGTGTTAATCAATGGATTAATCAATGTATAAAATATCTAACATTATATGTGTCATGTATGTAATTTTGGAACAAAGACTGAAGTTGAAGTCAGGAATAGAAGCAGGGGGAAAATATAGAAACGGTAGGGGTTCATTTTCATACGAGAAAGGAAGATGAAAAGAAAAACGAATAAGAACTGGGTTATTGATGAGGGGTTTTGCTTCACGCAACCGTCTGAGGCCCAATTCTTTGTTCTTTTGTCATCTCTCAAGAAACAAAACACTGGACAAATATTTAGGAACTGGGTTATTGATGAGGGGTTTTGCTTCACGCAACCGTCTGAGGCCCAATTCTTTGTTCTTTTGTCATCTCTCAAGAAACAAAACACTGGACACATATTTAGGCCGGCTAAGGCCTACCGATGGACTAACCTACTATAGCCCACTATTCTATTTTGATATTTATTTCAGTGAGAGGACTACATTAATTAATACTAACTAATAAAAAGGAAAAGGGTATATTGAAAAAAACACATTATGTATTTTCCCCAGGAATGTAGCAGCAAAGGGAGGCGTGTGACCTGGAGTTGCTTTGTCAAGTCTTTTAGCAAGGGGAAGGCGGTGGCTCAAAGTAGAGACAACCATTATTCGAAATAAGGTTTGGGGATGTTTCCCATTCACCTAACCAGGCTGGGTTAAGTTGGCTTAGAGAGGTCAGGTCAGACATCACTCAGCTCACATCCTCCCTACCTCCACTCTAACCGATCCCCATACAAATTCTGCAGCCTTTCTTTGTGTTGTTTTTTTTAGTATTCATTAAATACTGACATTTTGTAAGTGTACTTTAAGGATGCACATGGCTGATATATTCTACCACTGTAATGCTGAATCAGGACCATTAAATCTGGGTTTGATCAATCAAAGGGTGAGAAGTTAAGGAGGAGGAAGAGTAAAAGAAAGTTGAAGAATAAAGTCTCAATTCCCCTCCATTCCCTACCACAAAAAAAAAAAAAAAAAAAACTTTTGGCTTTATCAGATTGAGGGTGTAGGGTTGGAGGGATTCAGGGTGAAGATTAGGTGAGGATCTCCCTCAATTTTACCACATGTTTGACATGTCAAATCAGCTTATCATGCTAAAGATACCCACTCCATTAGCCCTCGTGCTTTTCTTTCCAGATTTAGCCCAGCAATTTCCCTTGAAAAAGTTGTAACCATACTTTGAATTCTGACGGGCAAACTTTGTTACTTACTTAATTCAGGCAAAGATAAAACGAGGAAAGAAATTGGATTTCCTTTTTAACATTAACTCGCTTGGTTTTCATTTTCACCTTTTGGTTAATACTAGCTTTATCAATTCATTTATGATCACAAGTGTTTTCTCTATCAACTTTCAGACCGCAGAACTGTATTCCCTAGTGTCTTTTTTTAACATCCTCCTTCACCTATTCATGAAAATGTACTACACAATTGTTGAGAAAAAAAAATTGAAGTAAAAACCAAGCAAGAAAAAAGCCTGTCTTTTTGGTTTTCTGAGGGACTGTACGTTAAAACTGTTGACTCTAAAACTAATTCCTGGCCAAAGAAAAAAAAATTCCCAATCTGGAATTTATTAAAATAAAAGAAATAAAATATGACTATAGAGAGAAAAAAATTTTTAAAAAAAGGACGTAACTTATCACTGACATCTGAGTGGGGCTTCTGAGTGGAGCAGAAGGTCGAGTCTACATCAGACCCGTCTCCTTGTGCCGCGAAACGCGGACTACATAAGTAGTCCCCCCCTTTCTGGATCCCTTTTTCCAACATGCCATTAATCCCCCCAAAGATCCTTCTTTCCCCATGCTTCCCCCACCCCCATTCCCTTCTATAATAATTCTCCTTTTTTCAATCACAACCGCTCCTTGATCATCAACGCCTTTCATTAAAAGGTTGGTATGCTTTTTTATTATGTTCTAATCCACACCTTAGCATTTCTCCGTCGATATCACGCCTGTGCTTGACTCAAATGGAGAAAGAAACCAGAAAACTAAAGTGGGGAAATTATTAACATAAAAGAAACCCGTTGGAATTTTTGTATATTAATTATTGACTAATTAATTAAACCACTTTTTTTTGCCAAAATTAATTAAATTACTTACTGTACTATTATATGCAACAAATATTTAGATGGTTCAAAAAATTTTAATGACTTTGAAAGAGAATTAGTGGAAAGTGATAGTGATTTTCGGACAGGATCAACGGGATGATTTGGATCAACGTTTTCTCGCTTTGCCAAAAATATCTCAATGAACTTATAAGTATTAATTTTTTATATAAAAAAACTGTAATTGAAGTATTTAAAACAATCAACTGAATATCATATTTTATAAACAATCAACTGAATAAATTGATTTACGTTTCAAGTATTAATTAAAAAAATGGAAATCCAAATAGAATGCAGCGAAAAGAATGGAGGGAGGCAGGCGCATATTAAGCGCTGAAATCGAGCGTACGCCTTCTCTTTCTCTCGGCAGTTTTAATCGAGCTTACCTTCACCTTTTCTTTTTTTTTTTTAATTTTTTATATAAAAAAAACTCTGTCTGTCTATAGGAATCGTAGGGTAGGGGGGAAGAGTGAAGGAAATAAGAGGGTCAAGGGAAAGACAAGGGAAGGGGAGGCAGGTTTCCGGACATGCTGGCGCAATCACATTCCCTAAAAGAATATAACACATCAGCATCCATCGGCTCTTCCTTTCTTATAATAATACCGACCTTTCCCAGCGCTCTTCTCTTTTTATCTTTCCAGAGTTTTTTTTTTTTTTAATTATTGGTTTGGTTTTATTTGGTTCCGTTTACTTCTCTTCTCAGTCCCACTGGCGTGCCCCCTCTTTCACGCCCCAATGTCGGATCTCTCTCTCTCTCTCTAAATTTCACTGTTTTACAACGCTGTAACTTTTTTATATATTTTTTTCATTTTCACTCACTCTCTCTCTCTCTCTCTCACTGTATCTTTTTCTTCGTTTGTCTGAGACTTGGGAGAGTGTTTTGTTTGGTTGTTTCGGTTCTGTTTTTTATTTTCCTTTTCATTTTGAGCTGTTGTCGGAGATTTAAAGCTAGAAGATGCAACGAACACAGAGTTTAAATTTGGAAACTTGAAACAAAGAAAATATGGTAAGATGTTTTTCTCATTTTTAAACTTGTTTTGACCAATTTTTACTTCATACTCTCTAGTCGTGGTTAGTGAACTTACAAAAAGCTTGCTCTTTGTGCTCGAAAGAATCTGTTTTGAAGGTTCTGTTTTGCTTTTTCTGCAAAAGTTTTTTTTTTCCTTTATAAAATTTCGGTCTTCCTTTATATTTCTTAGTTTTCTTGGCAGCCAAACGGTGAATCAATGTGGAGTTTTTATTTGAAGATTTAGAGGGCTGTGATAAATCCCTTGACTGGTTAACCGTGATATATTTGTTTAAAGATAATCTTAAACATGATAAACAAATTCTTTGTGGATAAATTATGGCGAAAAGATGTTACTTTTTACTTGAAGTATCTCCTTTTGGATAACAAAGTTTCCTTTGTTTTTTCAAATCTATTCTTAAAATTGGGTTTCTCTAAGGAATAATTATTTATTAAGAATTATCTATGAACATCTTTTCTTGCTAAAATTCAGAAATATTCCGGGCCTTATCCGGGGAATATTCACATCCAACCAAATCTGTGATGAATCCCATACTTCTGTCCTGAAACTGTAATTTTCTGAAGATTTTTGAATCATAAACATAGCATATGATTTTATAAATATCTTGAAATTTGGTGGTTTATACAACTCTTAACATCCTTGTTTGATTGATTATTTACTTCCCATCTTGAATAAACTGTCATTGGGTTTTCTCATACAGTTTCTTTAGACATTTTCTATGGGATGTTTTGGTAGATTAGTTTTAGTTAATAGCTTAAATGAGGGTAAAAGTAGTTTGGTTTATAGCAGTGTATGGATGAAAGTCTCCCTATATTGCGGTATATACAATATGTTGCCGTACAATTTGGTTGCAATATGATGATGTCAGGGGCCGCTAGGGAGCTTTATAAACACAAATTCAGCATCAAATAGAGAATCTTGGATATGAGTTTTATCAATTATTGTACCACATGTCATCTTTTTGCACATTGTTTTGCAGAATCCGATATTGTTTGTCCTCAAGTGCTGTATAATTGGTTTTGCTATGACAGAGCTGAAAGCTTTGTATTCAGTTATTGCTTAAAAGCCTTCTTCTGGTGATATTTGATCATATTTTAAAATTTAAGCATTCATTTTTTTTTTCCAATTTGAACCCTTTCTCCTTGTCATTTATGTGCAGTGTTTGGTAGCATTATGCTGCTCAAATTTTGTACTTCACTTTATAATCAATGCCAAGTTGTACCAGCACTTATCATCATTTATGGACGGGACACATTTATTAAACAGCATGATTGTGCATCCTCATTTTGATGATTAGCTAGACATCTGTTTATTGACCTTCCAGCAATTTCGTCGATTCTTAGTTGAAACTAGAGAACTTTAGGTGTTGTTTTTAGCTTTGCCTTTATTATTGCTATTTCTCTGTACAAGTGAGAGATTCTGACATTGTTATTCAATCAGTTTCCTTATACATATTTGCTTTCAGACTTCATTGGTACCTGGCTTATGGTATTGTGAGCAAAAGTTGCCATTTCTATGGTTGTAAACTATTAGCTATCTGAATCGAGAATATTTGGAAGGTATTTGGAGTTCTTGATTTTCACTTTTAATTGTCTGAAATTATTCTTGAGTGGCTCCTGGTCTCAATGGATCATATTGCAGAA
Organism: Durio zibethinus; assembly: GCF_047325235.1. Lineage (NCBI taxonomy): Eukaryota > Viridiplantae > Streptophyta > Magnoliopsida > Malvales > Malvaceae > Durio > Durio zibethinus. The sequence continues at coordinate 6,903,957 of NC_143162.1, read as the reverse complement.
GTTTATGGCCCATACAGTGGTAACTTATGTGTCGTGTGGTTATTATAATTCTGCATGAAGATTGGGGTTACAATTGCCAGGGCGTGTCATGCTCATGGTACTTTTCGTCAAATTTCCATGTGTTATACCCTTGGTTTTATGATACTTGTTTTAGTGCAGGACTAGTAAGTACAGTGGAGGAACAGCTCTGTCTCTTCTATGGGCTATGACATTTGTTATAAAGTTTTGTTATAAAGTTCATCCTTAATTACTAATGTCATTTAGTCCTTTTACTGATTTTTAGTTTGTAACTGTTGGATCCAGTTGTCATCACTTGCATATTAGCAAAGTGATGATTAAACTTATGCATCTTCTTGTAGATACATTATGAGGAGCTTAGGGCAATGGGAAGTGGTGTTTGCACCTGGAAATGAAGGAGAGGCAGCGTTGGAGAGCTGAAGAGGACGCTTTGTTACGTGCATACGTGAAACAATATGGACCAAGGGAGTGGAACCTTTTGTCACAGCGCATGAACGCACCCCTAAACAGGGATGCAAAATCTTGCTTAGAAAGGTGGAATAACTACCTCAAACCTGGTATCAAGAAGGGATCTCTTACTGAAGAGGAGCAGCGACTTGTAATCCATCTTCAAGCTAAACACGGCAATAAATGGAAGAAAATTGCAGCTGAAGTCCCTGGCAGAACTGCTAAAAGACTGGGCAAGTGGTGGGAGGTGTTCAAGGAGAAGCAACAAAGGGAACAAAAGGAGAAGAATAAGACAGTTGACCCAATTGAGGAGGGCAAGTACGATAGGATACTAGAAACTTTTGCAGAGAAACTAGTGAAAGAGCGGCATAGCTCAGCCTTTCCTATGGCTACTTCTAATGGGGGCTTTCTTCATACTGACCCACCTTCCCCTACACCAACTGTACTTCCACCTTGGCTTTCTAATTCCAGTAATGCCTCTGCTGTCAGGCCACCATCCCCTTCTGTGACTTTAAGCTTATCTCCCTCGACAGTGGCAGCTACTCCCCCAATCCCATGGCTGCAGCCTGAGAAGATGTCAGAAAATACCCCTGTTGCTTTAGTAAATATGGCACCCATTGGGTCAGTTCCTCCTTGTGGTGAGAACCTGCTGATATCTGAACTGGCGGAGTGCTGCAGGGAGCTGGAAGAAGGGCACCGTGCTTGGGTTGCACATGAAAAGGAAGCTGCCTGGAGGTTAAGAAGGGTAGAGTTACAACTGGAATCAGAGAAGGCATGTCGTAGAAGGGAGAAAATGGAAGAAATAGAGTCAAAGGTCAAGGCTCTGAGGGAAGAGCAGAAGGCTACTCTTGATAGAATTGAAGCTGAATATAGGGAACAGCTGGAAGGGCTAAGGAGGGATGCTGAAGCAAAGGAGCAAAAATTAGCTGAGCAATGGGCTGCGAAGCACTTGCGACTTACTAAGTTCCTTGAACAAATGGGATGCAGACCCAGGCTCGCTGAGCCTAATGGCCGGTGAGGAAGATCTATTATGTGCAGTCTGCATTCTGCTTTCAATAGACGGCATTACCGCACATTGTTTTTGATTATGCGACCATTCTCTTCTCAAATTCTACTATATATGTCTATTTATATTACTATCTTCTTATCGGATGGACACTCTGAATGAAAGTAGCATTAGCTGAACATGCTCTATCTTGCATTCAACTCTTAAAATATATTAAATTTGTATTCCAATTATTGCATGAAACAGTTTGAATCCTTCTCGGAATGGGAGGATAGGCTTGTTTTTCAGATATGGCATTGGCTTCAGGGAGATAAGGAATCTGATTTCACATACATGGGGGCAGATGTCTGTAATACCTGCCAATGGGGGGTTTGTGAATTGAGAGACGAAATGTTTGTATATTATTGTTATCTTGTTCACTTTAGCCCTTGCTTATGTAATTTGGAAATTGAAGTTGTATCTTTTTGTATTTTAGCTTATATGATTTCTTTCAAGGAAACTTTGCGGAAGATGATTATGGGAATTCATTTCTCCACATTTATGTAAGCATTTCTGTCCAGGCGTATCTACCAATGTCCAAAGTTCTATAGGGAACTTTTGCACCATCGATACTGTAGGGAAGTTCTAATTGCATTTCTGTCTTGTAATGCTGAAAAGGGAAGATTACCCTTACAAGTTAGAGCTTTGGTGCTTGTTCTTCTGATAGATCAGAGACACAAATGTGTCAACCCATAAATCCTTGACAGCTTCTGGAACGGTTTTTTCACCAACAAAGGGGTTCCACTGATCACTTTCAGCATCAGTAAGAGCCCATGTTACTTTCTCCGGAGGGTTTGCATGGTCAAACTCAAAACTGCTGGAAGCTCTCTTCCTCTTTCTCCTAAGTTTGTTCCTCGAATGCCCATTGGAGCTCCTCGAAGCCTACATATAGATATAAACGTACATTTTATAGCAGCCAAGCCGCCAAAGCGGCAGCAAAGAAGCCAAAGCTAAGTTACAATGTTATCCCCTACTCACCTCATCAGACCGATGTCCATGTTGTATTGCCACTGGTGTATGCTCATCTTTTTGCTTTGACGCTTGCTCATCAATTTCTCGTCGAGGTCGAGGTAGTTGCTGATGTTGTTTCCCTGAGATTACTTGCAAGTGCCTCCGAACAGCCTTCAATGATCGAAACTGCCTATTTGTCCCGGGCTCATAGTAATACTGCAATTGAGGATAAGCCTTGTCAAGTTACTACTTCCAAGTCCTGATTAATTGGCACATATATGAAGCAAGGCCCTGATAATTAAATGCATTTTTCTAATCTCATGATCATTATCATTTAATGGATGGTAAACATGAGAATCAACTAATAAAAGTTGCATACCTAGGTATATGTCCACATGTGCCCATGCATGCACGTGTATATATGATATATTACTGATAAAGTACGACAAATAGTATACGTTTATAAAGATATCATGATAAAATAATGACAAACATACATATATGCACCTAAATACACATATATTAATATATTAACGACAGGGTAACGATAAATATGTGTGTGCATGTGAATGCACGTATATATATATATATATATAATATTAATAACAAATATAACGACAAATGATAGATATATGGATGTATGAAAATATCATTTTAGAATAACAATAAGCATACATAGCTTTCATGGAGATTAGAAAAGCATCTATTGCATTTTGTTATGGATTTGGAGTCTTTCATTGAAATGAAATGAGCATATACTGTGATAAATCTGTTAACATTTGCTGCAACAGAAAGGCTTAATTTTCATTGCATGCCACTCATTTGAAGATCATAAGGTGAGTAATTTTCATGCACAAATTTGAGGAGAATTACAAAAGTAAGATCTTATATAGAATATCATATATCAAGGTGAACAAAGGCTTGTATATGTCAATAATTTTCAACAAAATAGTTTGGCTTAGTTCAGAGTTTTGGGGGAAATATCATTACTGTAGGTCTCTGAAAAATCACCATTGCCTCCTATATTTATAACTGATATAGGGAATTCATTACTTCGTACTTTTGATTAAGTTGTTTCCACGAGCCCAAAACAAAGATTTCCTATATGTCGCTTGTCTCTTTTTTTGGTGCTTCATTTGCATAATTTAATCAATATTATGAGCAATCAAAAAACCAATTAGTATTATATGTATATCACTTTCTTAGATTTGATAAATCTTACATTTGAGCCTTCAAGTCCTTCATTAGTGAGAGGAAATTGAACCAGTTACAGTTATGAAAAGAAAAGAACTTAATTATTTTTATTGAGACCAAAGGAAAAATATATTGGACATAAGTTCCAAAAGGGTCATAATCAATAGATCAGCTCATCAGCATAACATTTGCTGATCTAAAAATGGTCAGATTGACATATCTCATTTTTTAATGCATCTCCACCAATCAAAGCTACAAAATATACATTCAAAAGCCAAAGAAAAAGAAGCAATTATTACCAAAACAAATTAAAAAGTTGAGAGATGTTAAAGCAACCTGGTCTACTTTGCCAATGTACTTTGGGGAAGTGCGGGGTCTTTGCTCAACTTGCCATCCCTTTGGCAATCCATAACACTGCCCATCTTTATAAGCAGGCATAAGTAGTTGGTAATGAAAATTATCTGCAGGTGGCTTCCATGCCAATGGTTGTGCTTCAGTTATAATCTCATCATCAGTTTCATCCATTTTGGGCTCAGTTTCTAGGTTTTCTTCTGGTTTTTGCTCCTTCTTATCAGATAATTTTTGCGTTAATGTTGAATCCCCGGTGGTATCCACCATTTCTAAACACTCAAACAAATTAAGCCTGGGTTTCAGAACAGAACTGGGGCTCCAAAGTTAATCAAAATGCAGGCGGAGGAAAATAAGTAACGATAACTATTAGAAAAAAAAAAAAGAAAAAAAATATATAGGGAAAATCCAGGGAGGGAGAGAAAATAAGATTCTTTTTGAGTTGTCAAATACATGCAACGAGGAGCAGAGTGGCAAGTAAGGAATGTAAGAAACAGACTTGCAGAATTTGGACAAAATATTAAATGCAGTTACTTAATTAGTATTAAACCCAAATCCAAAGTTTCATATTGCTAATAAGCTTTGTTCCCATATATAAAATTTCATTATTTTCATACCTATTTTTAGTGCAATTTTATTTATATTTTGACTTATTCTTTGAGATTTTTAATAAAAATACTCCTAAATATATTTTTTTTTCATATACAAGTAAAAACAAAAAGTTTTGGAAATTTTGAATAAATTTTAGAGGAATTATAGTGGAAAAGATTAGTGAAGTCCATAACTAGTGTTATTTAGCTACATTACTTATTTGGGGAGTTTCTTGATCCTTTTTTCTATAAATTTTTTGAGTTTATTTCCAAAATGCTTTTAACAATTTTTAATGAAAAATATGCTCTTTAAATGGCTTCCATTTTCGTCTCAGGAAAGTGGAGCTATATTTTCTAATGTAAAGCGGTTAAATCTTTCTCAATTATGCGGGCACGTAGCATGTCGTAAAATAGTTTTTAACATTTTCACGAGACAGCAACTCTTCCCTTAAATGTTTCTGCTGGTTTAAGTAGATGGCTACATCTATATATGTAGACTCTAGCCGGTTGATTGATTGTTTTTACATGGTTGGGGATTTGGGTTGGCTTTTTAAGTGTTTAATACATGTGTTTGTGCCACTTTAATTTTAAAGAAGGGCTTTGCTTTGGCTTCTGTTCGGTTACGGATAATACTATCCACTCTGTTCTATTTTCTAGTGTTTGTTAAGGTTAACATCGAAAATGTCTAGGAAAAGGAATTGATATAACTCATCCCAAATTTACGAGATAATAAATGTAAATCTTCGGGAAGCCATCATCCTCCGCCATTGCTTTGTTTATGCCCTCCCCCAAAAAATGTTGGATTCATCCTTGTAGGTGAGTTTCTTTTAAGACAAGGAATTTTAATGTCATTTTCTAATCTCTTGATTTTCCTTGGTTCTTTTAGTAAGATTTTCTGCACCAAAGAAAGTCCAAAGTTTAGAGATACTAGCTTTTTCTGTTCAAATTTATTTTAATGGCCATTATATCAGGATTGGCAGACTAGCTCGAAAACCAAATTCTACCATTAAGATGTTCAATTATTCCATGTTAACTCACTTATAAATAGGTAACAAATTTTCTATTCGTGAAAAAAGGATCACATAATGGTCAGTCAATATTTTTCAAAATGGATTTAGAAGGGTGTGTGTTTATGTGTATAACAGGCTGAAAATAAATGACAACTGTTACATCTTTAATTTGATATCATCAGTAAGCCGATAGAGAACTGAATAGAATTAAGGAGAGCAAAAAGTTATTACACGGAAAAACATGATTCTGTGTTTATGGTGATTGCAAAGTTTCAGTGGGGGTAATGTTTATCGTGGTAGTTTAATCTATCTTCAAGCAAAGTGGAGCTGCAGATATTTCATCCTAAGCATGAAGACAACTGACTTACAGTCAATGTAGAAAACCACAGAAAAAAAGTATAAAATTTCTCTTTACTTTCTTGTATTTTAAGCAAAGATTGAACATATAGAAATCACAACACCATAACTTACAGTTTAAGCTCTATCTGACCCCCATCTTCGTTGCATGCAAGCAATCTTCAATATGAGAGCTACCATTCACTGATACATCCGAAGATTTTGAATTATCTTCATGCCTCTCTTTATCAAATATGAACTCAAGTTGTCTCTCCACAGACTTAAAAACAGCAGTTCTTTTAGATCTTAATCGGTATGGAGGAGATGCATTAAATGCTGTACAATTAGGTCCAATGCTGCCATTGCCTCGACAAGCAGGATTCTCAACTGAACTCCCATCACGAAATTGAGCCTGTTCCAGACTATTTTCAGTTCTTTCCTGTTCACCAGATAATTGAATCCTATCCTTGACTGTTTCCTCATTTATTTTTCCTATTCTATTAGGAAGTGTAAGCGATTGAGCTCCTGTCTTTCTCTTTCGAAATATAGAAGGTGTATTCGGGAAGCTCTTAGCAGCAATTCTGAGAATAGACTCAGGACTGTGTGCACTTAAACCACTGCCCTTCACACTAGGCGGAGTGAAGAAACTAATGGGTGATGTAATAGGAGTAGAGGTGCATTCATGCTGCATGCCTTTCTTGTTTAAATTATCTGAATCTAATGAAGTACCACCTTGCAACCTAGGTGGCTCATAACATAAAGAACCAGAGGTTGAAGTACCACACCGTACTTGTTTCTCAACAACTTTGTCTTCAACAATTGCAGAGCTGACCCTGCAACTCTCAAAGTTCATTCCTGACTCTGAGTTACAGCAGCAGGGACTTCCATCAGATGGCCAGGGCTTGCACTCTGCAGTTTCAGTATCAGCAGAGTCATTTGGAATAACCCTTGATGAAGTAGCCATATCTTGAACTGGAGCAGAGAACTCCAACCGATCTTTTCCATCTTCCTCTGGCTTACATATATCTGTTGTTCCTGATGATGTTTGTGCTGTTGAATCTGATTCTTTTTTTGAACAAACAATTAAATTTCTGGTTGTAACAGTTATATTTATATCCTTAGTCCCATTTTGGAGACCATTCTTCACAACTGGTGGAAGCATCCCTGTAGCCAAATAGAAATCTAACTTCTTCTTCAATGAACTATTCCAGTGATTCTTAATTGCATTATCAGTCCTGCATAAATCAAATTCAATATGAGTTAAAGCTAGCATGCTATTACAAAAACCTCAACTGGATTTCAAAATAATTTACCAAAATCTCATTTGTCAACTATGCTGGACTAAGCTTTAGAACCTGAACTATGTAACATGTGTCAGAAACTACAAAAGAATGATACCTTCCCAGTAAAACTTTAGCTATTTCAGCCCACTTGTTCCCATATATCCGATGTGCATCCATAAGGGCCAATTCCTCCTCTAACGTCCAAGCATCCTTCTTTATATGAGGATTCAAATGATTGTGCCATCTGCAGAAACATTGATTAAGCATGGAATAATCAAACCATTTCATTGCTTTACATGAACATAGTAGCATTAGGACACCAAAGTGGATTACCAAAAAAATAAACAACAGCAATAGCCTCATCATACAAAACTTAGTCAATAAACTATAGTACATAGTCTACTTAATAACAAATAAAAATAAAAGGCAGGCAATCATTTGAAGTGAGGGAAAATCATATCAACGTTTAAATCCTTGGCACTTCAAGGACTCTTAGGGAATGCAAATAAAAAGAAGTTTAATAAATCACCTCTCACGGCATTGTTTCCCTATCCGTCCAGGCAAAGATTTTGCAATAACAGACCATTTTGTGGGCCCATATTTTGATACAAGTTCAATAATTTTATCATCCTCCTGGGAAAAAAAACAACAGAAAGTCTAATGATTATTTTATGAACTGCAAATATAGATAGCATAAAAGAATAAGCATAAAATGCCTACCTCTTGAGTCCAAGGTCCTTTAACAAGATCTGGGTTTAGGACCTTCTGCCATCTGTGTAGACATTGCACTTCTGACCTATCCGGAAAAAATTCAGCTGCACAAGCATACGCAAATTTTAAGACCTTCAAATAGAAATCTGATACTATAATTACAACAGTGAAAAGGTCAAGGTGATGCTTTTATCCAATATGCATGACCCTCAGTTAATTTTCTGTTAGACAACATAGATACGATATAATAAATTCTAGAAAAAAATCAAATATCAGCTTTGTCACATTGGAAAAAAACAGCTGGTAGATAAACATAGCACAAATAACAAATAAGCAAACTCTTAGAATGAAGGAAACCTATTTTTTTCCAACTCTTCCCCTTAAATGCTGCGACAGCATTTCTTAATGTCTCATCCTGTAATCAATAAAAAAAGAAAATAATGTTAAAAAACAGGCTGCAGCAGCAAAGCATGAACATGAGTAAACATTGAATGAAACTTCAATTGTTCTAGAACCTATGCTAGATGATTAAACAACTCACTAGGACTTAATGATTATCTAACCAAATGATAGGATATAAATAAAAAGAAGCATTTTATATACATAGTAATTCCTATAAATTAATGCAAATACAAAGAGAAAAAATGTTTAACCTCCTCTGGTGTCCATCCACCTTTTGCACGTCTAATAGGGCCAGTCGTCCTCCTGCAGATACAGTATAACACAATTACTCTCAACTGGCAGAAACATTGTTCAAAATAATAAAACACAATGCAAATCGATTAAACAACAAGTTCGAGCACTACAAAGAAACGCTCAACAATCAGTACCGGTGCATCCACATCTAATGTAATCCATGCAATTGTAAACTTGACCAAAAACAAAAGTGTGAACATGTAAAAGCGAAATCAACAGAATCCAAACACTACATTTAACAAAACAATCCAACCCCAATTGTGATGCAAAGAACTACAATATTATGAAGCAAGTTTAGCTATAGGCAAAAAACAAAAAAGCTAAAGAAGTTATTAAGGGACAGTACCGCTGATTTGGTGATGTTGGAGCAGGACTGGATATGCCTGGGGACTTTACAACTGCACTGCCACCGCCTTCGGATACAGAAGAACTTGATGCGGTGGTTAATTGTTTATTCTCAAGACAACATTCCTCTATCTTTAAGTCAATCATCTCTTTCTACAATCATCTCCAAAACCCCAAAATTATAATAAACTAAAAAGACTAATAAAGAGAAAAAACCAACAAACAAACAAATAAAAGGAAAAACTTTAATAACTTATTCATGATGACTCCAAACCCTTAAAATTCCATCTTTTAACCAAAATCTCCAATCCCACCACCGTCAGACACAGAAAAAGACAAAACCCAGATCTTAAACTCACTAATCAGATAAAAACAAATCAAAACACATAAAAAAAAACCAACATCCCACATCACTTAAAAATAATTCTAGGGTTTAAAACCACAAAAAAAGTAAAAACCCAATAAAATTTTCACGAATCCAGGGTACTGAGGTTCAAGAAACATGATCAAAGCAGCGAAAACAAATAAAAAATTAAAAGAAAAAAGAACCCAAAAAAAACCATAGAATTCTAATTCAAGAAGCTAAACTCACCTGAGTGGCGGGAATCAAACTCCAGCTCCTTCAAGAAAAAACGTTTTCAAGCCAAACAAAAAGAAAAACGTTTCATTGTTAAAAGGAACTCCAACGTTGCTTCCTTCGTTTCGAAAAATCCTCGCCCGTTGAAACTGAGAGAGAGAAAAAAAAAAAAAAACACAAAAAGGTGAGTAAATATTAAAAATATAAAAGTGAAGGTTTTATTATAACGAATATATCACCACCGACGTCTCCGTTAGCTGCCGTTATGGGGAATTAACGTTTTTTTTCAAAACCTATCGCTTAACGGTTCTGAAGTTAACGTTAGGGGTTGGGTGGTGGCAAAGGTTTGAACCTCAAACGGCACTCTAGCTTTGACAAAGCCCCACGTGTTGGTTAAATGTCGAACAAGTTTGGCGAGTGATCAAGCCGCCATGAGGTTTCGCGGGTATTTTTGAACCGTTGGATTTAGGAATAGTGTTCGAGGTTTTAAAAGGCGGCGAGAATAGAAAGTTACGTTTTAATTGATTTTAATTTTAGCGTTAGCTTTTTGGTTTAATGATTAAAATGAGAGTTTAAATTTCATCTTCTTTCTTTATTTCTTATTCGATGGAAAAAAATTCAATGTTGATTCCAAACGTCTTGATGATTGGAGATCAATGGTGGGTAATTACAAGCTTTTTTTATTTATTTTTGTTTTATTTTGGACCTGCTGGACTGTGAAAATAAGCACTTAATTTGATCAAATTCACTGTGTAATTTCTAAAGTAACCACAGTAAATAGTAAATTTAATTAGCACCAGATTATTACTTAGGACTATTATTATTCTATACCTTTTGAAAAAAAAAAATACTATTATTATATATGAGGGTGGAGTTTGAAAAGTTTTACTATTGAATTATAATATTATTCTGTATTTTTTTAAAAAGATCACAGTTTAAAAATAAAGTGTAAAATTATATATATTAAAATTAAATTTTAAACTTACTAATTGTTTTATTAAATAAATCGGTTAAATTAAATTTTAAAATTATTATAGTATATTTTTTATTCATTATATTTGTTTATTAAATATTTTAAAATATATTTGACAATCGCCAAAGAGATGGGTGAAATTTTTAAATTTCAACAACAAGGCATGACATAGTTTTCCTATTACTTAATTAGAGCTTGCAAATTAGATAATCAAGTGGTCAGGTGAAAAGCTAAAATATTTAAAAATTAAATTTCCTAGCTTAGACTTTAATGAGACTGACTTTTTTTTTTCTACTGTTAAAAAAATGAAAAACCCTTTGTATAAATAACTTGGGAGGTAGGATGTCAAATTATGGGGACTCTTTTTTTTTTCAATGATAGACACATCTTGTTGCTGCTCTAGTTTGAGAATAAAAATATAATTTATAATAATATTATTCATATAAAAAGGATCATAATTACAAGATTTTTGTCCAAATCTCTAGGCCAATGCCAAAGGTAGAATTGTTAGGAATCCAACTTCAACTTAAAAAAAAAAAACATTTTTTTAAAGAAATATGTAAAATAATTAAATTAAGTCCCAAATTCTTTTTTTTTTTTTTTTATCATTTGAATGAAGCCCAAGTGGCTCAAAAATTTACTTCATTCGATTTGGCTTTTGGCAATTAAGGAAGGTGAAGGTCTAACTAAGCTCTTTCTTGGACATTGTCTTTATGTCATCAACATTTGGCCTCCAAATGCTGTGTTTTGAGGATGTTGTTCTGCTTTTGACAATTTGGAGTTTGAACAAAAGAAAATTGTGATATTTTTTAATCTCTGTTTCTTGGCCTTATTGCCATTTTCTAACATTTTCCATTATTGTTGCCAGGTTATCAATATTAACTTACTTTTTTAAGGGTTAAAAATTTATTAGGACAAATTGGCTTTCCCATTTTCCAACACATCTCATTGTCATTGTCGTTGTCGATCCCTCCTCAAACTTTTTCCAATTACCCCTTTAGATCTTAAAGGAAATAGGTGTTCTCGAAACACTCATTAACCTATTTATTTATGTTTTCTCAAATTACAATCATGAATTCATGTGATACATAAAGTATGTTCATTTCACTTCTCCTGACAGTCCTTCGTATTGTTAAAGTCCCTTAACTATACTCCTTCATTTATTGAATATCGAATTAACATAATTATCATAGGTTTAAGTTAATTAAAAATCACTTGGACCATCTTAATATTGATCGTTGATTTACTATTAATTTATAAAATTATCAAAAGATACGAGTATTACCTAAAAAGAACAGCAGCAAAAAAGAGGGAAAAAGAACAAAAGTCTTTTGCCCATTTTTCAAAAAATTAGTTTACTTTTAACAGGTAACAGAAGTAACGGGAAAAAGGCTCCTATTAATTACAGAAAAATTTGCTCATAGATCCTTTAACTTATAGGTAATTTGAAAAAATTCCGTTCCGATCTTTGTATTCAAGCCCTCTCGTTTTCCTCTATCTTTATTGGAAACAACCGAGATTTTTATTTTTAATGATGGTGGACCCCACAAACCCAACTGACGAGACAAATTCAAATGACCTTCCCTTGCAGCTCCCAACGGTCAAATCTTTTAAATTCCAAAATCCTCATCTGAAAAACGTTGTTAGTCGTTGTTGTTGTCTTGTCAACTGCTCTCTTTCTCTAACATTTTTCTGCAAAAACTTCCATCTTACTCCTAAAATTTTCTGTTTTAATGGAAACCCAAAGTGTTACACTATGTACTCCTTCAAAACAAGCCATCGTTTCTAAGGTCCGGGTGGTTGTTAGAGTTCGTCCTTTTCTTCCTCAAGAAATTGCTGCAAGAAATGGCAATTCAAAGTCCTGCATTTTTCTTCTTGATCAACAAGAAAATGACAATTATGATGAAGTTTCTGTTCATCTCAAAGATCCTAACACCAGGTGAGAGATTGATTCTTTTGTTGGGAGGGGAGGGGAGGTTGATGTTTGAGCACAGGAAATTTATTTGGCTTTTGATTATGGGTTTTTTTTTTTTTTGTTGGATCGTAGCCGAAATGAATGTTACAGATTGGACTCTTTCTTTGACCAAGAAGATGATAATGTCAGAAGGATATTCTACAGAGAAGTCAATTCTTTGATTCCAGGAATCTTTCATGGCTTCAATGCCACTGTGTTTGCTTATGGGGCTACTGGTAGTGGAAAAACTTATACCATGCAGGTATGGTGAAAAGAAAAGCTCTTATTATTTCCGAGATTTACTGCTTTTATAAGGTATCACAGCTTTGTAGCCAAATGGTCTAGTGATTTAAATCTTTAGGTGTTTCAATCCCAAGGCCTTTGCTAAGTCCAATCTTTCGAACCCCTTGATCCTTACAATTAAATTTTTAATTAAGTGAATGGTTCAGTTCAGCTTCTTTCTAATTACTTGTCTTTAGGGTGATATTATGTTAATGGTGAAGAGATGAGGGGATATGTTTGATTTTGCAGGGAACAGAAGAGCTGCCAGGTCTAATGCCTTTGGCCATGACCACAATTTTGTCTATATGCCAAAGCACAGGATGCATTGCGGAGGTTTCATACTATGAGGTCTACATGGATAGGTGTTATGATCTTTTAGAAGTCAAAACAAAGGAAATTTCGATTTTGGATGACAAAGATGGGCAGATTCATCTAAGGGGCCTATCTCGGATACCTATTAATTCCATGTCTGAATTTCATGAAGTATTCTCTTGTGGAATTCAAAGAAGGAAAGTTGCACATACTGGTCTCAATGATGTTTCTAGTAGAAGTCATGGTGTCCTTGTGATTTCTGTTTCCACTCCTCCTGGTGATGGTTCTGGGCCTTTTTTGATGGGCAAGCTGAACCTCATAGACTTAGCAGGTTGTTGATTCAGCACATTTTGAAATTTTTGTTGTATTTGAGGTAATGTCTAGCAGGTCACATTACTAATTTGCATTATGGTTTATTAGGTAATGAGGATAATAGGAGGACCTGCAATGAAGGCATCCGTCTCCAAGAAAGCGCTAAGATCAACCAGTCCTTATTTGCTTTGTCAAATGTAATTTATGCATTGAACAACAACAAACCACGAGTACCCTATCGAGAAAGCAAATTAACTCGAATATTGCAGGACTCTCTTGGAGGAACTAGCCGTGCCTTGATGGTTGCTTGCCTGGTGGGGATTTCCCAGTTAGCCCAAAACATGTACCCTTTTGACCCATGTTATTTACAAATGTCCCTTTTTTTTATCAATGTTCTCCTTGTTTCTTGAACAGAATCCTGGAGAGTACCAAGAATCTGTTCACACTGTTAGCTTGGCTGCTAGGTCTCGTCATATTTCAAATGCTATTTCTTCAGCTCGAAAACTTGAGACTCCAAAGGATAAAGTTGATATGGAAGCAAAACTGAAAGCCTGGCTTGAATCAAAAGGCAAGACAAAGAGTGCACAAAGAATGGGACCATTTGCTTCTCGATTCCTCAGCAAAGCAAGCTCTGCGAAGAAGCTTAATTATAACAGCTCTTGTAAAGTCAAAACTTCTGCCAAAGATTGTACTTCTAATGCCAAACACAGGTATAGAATAACTAGTAGCATTTGAATTTCCTCCTTCAGAGCTAGCTGTGTTCATAGACAGATTCACTAGTTGATTCGTTAAACATATATGCAGTGGTTTATCTGTGACTTCCAGAAATTTATTCAACAAAGAAGGGGTTGTTAATTCTTATTTGGAGGTAAGTTCTATTAACTAAGAAACAGTATTAGCTTTTACTTTAGTTTTTGCTTATGCTTAAGCTATAGGAGAACATTTTTTCTTAAATCTACATTTCTACATTACTAAAATGTCAAAGTACCATTCCAGAGTTTCCATGTTTCTGTTGAGGGCAATGAAGGGGAAACTGGAGCTGATTTTGAGGAGATTATGTTGGAATCAACTATGAACTTAGCTGGTATGTTATTTATCTATAAGATTTATGGACATCAATCTGTCTGGACTGCCTAGTGCCTAGTGCTGAATTAATCAAAACTTTTGACCTTTTTTTTTTTTTTAAGTGATTGGCAAAAAGTTTCTTATGTTTGCGTCAATTTGTAGAAGAACTATCTAGCAAGGAAGAGGATACAACAGTCAAAAACTCGGTTGATACCATTGAATTGTCCCCAGTTAATGAGAGGAAAACTGCAATGCAAAGCCCTCTAAGAAAGGTCCTATCCCCCATTCATTCCAATATAATTCCAGAACCCCTCAAGGAACGATCATCCAAGGATCAATTTTCGTTATTATATGAGCCACACACTCCCCAAACGCCTTCCATCACCAGTGCAACCAACAAATTCCAAAATGTTGGCACCCCACTTGACAAATTTAACGTATGGAGCTCTAACTTGAAGGTATTTATATGTCTTATACTACCTACCAAATCCCTATTAACCCTATTTCAGCCGTTGTTCTGACCTCATAAAATTTTTGTGTAGAGCTCTCTTATTCAAGAATATATTGAGTTCTTAAATACTGCTAGCAGGTTAGTTTATTATGTCAGAATCTCTTCATTTCCTACATATTAGCATTGTCTTCATTTTATTTGGTGAAAAATGAATCTGATTTTCCTCATTGGCTACTATATTTGCAGAGAAGAGTTACTGGGCCTAAAGGTACAGTTCAGCTGAGTAATACTATTCAGATAACACCTTAATGTCCTTGTTTCTGTAATTCATTTGTCATTTTGTATATGGTTTAGGGGATTGGATCGAAGATGACCGAGTACATAATTGAACTCAGAGAAACCAGCCCTTTAAGATCGGTAAGCAAAGAGTAGACTTTTTCTACGCTATTTTCAAACAAGTTGTTTTAACGAGTAAAACTGAGCAGTCACTTTCGGTTTGTTGCAGCTAAGTGACTTGGAAAAGATTGGCCTTTCATCAAAGCAGGTAACAGAATAATTCTCATTTCCCACCATAGTCATGAAACAAATATGACCAAAGGAAACTAATTTGCTTATTATCATCATCTTTGCAGGTTTACAACTTGTTCAGCAAAGCTGCTAAAGGAATATTTGATAGACCAGAAATTGCAACACCAAGAACCAGTTGTTCATAACAAAGGATTGCATTTTAATCTTCTCTATTGCAACGGTCTGAGATTAATCTAATAGACTTTAATGTTGTTTAAATTAAGACAAAATGAGGCCAATCTTTAACATTCTTCAAATCATTATTTCTTGCTTTGTCACTTCAGATTGTATTAGTAGCATTCTTGAAATCATTTTCATGCAGTACATTTACTATTGTACTTCAAGTTAAGTTTAGAGCAGTAAAATGTTCTTATTGCAACATACTTTCAATCCCATTTCTGTCCAGACTCTAGAGACCCAAAATTTACCAATCATTTATTTACATGATAGTTTCCCAGTATTGCACTTTACAATATGTATTCCCATGTGCATAGCTATAGCATCATCCCGTGTTAAACAATGTTACGTCCATTTCAACTCATCCCGAGAGCTTAATTAATGGTTACCTGTGTATCCTTTTTCATTGCCAAATGAAATTGCAGGAACATGCATGCCGCACAGTTCACAGTAAATGAAGGACCATTCTTCCATTATTTTCAGTCATTTAAACTGGCAAGAAAGTCTTCGTCTTGGGTTTTGATTTCCATCCGAAATCACACACCTCAATTACAACTAAATGAAAATCATCTTAAAATTCTGCATCCAAATCCCATATTCCTCATCACAAAAATCACATCGAAAAATCAAAGAGAAACACCGAGCTTTCAGTTCATTCATTAGAAAACTGACTTACTTTCTTACACAAAACATAACTAATCATAATATATTCTGAGAAAGCAAACACGCTCACATTGGACATAAAAACTAGTAAATACTATTACTTCATTATATCTATTTATATGAAGAAGATTTACTGATAGACAAGCCATGGCTACTTTATTCTAATAAAGCCAGAGACTCAACTTCAAAAACATACTAATTATTATTTGTTAAAAGAGAGGCCAGGGAGTTTTTTTTTTCTTTCATTATTTACAATTGCAGGGGTTGCAAGTGCAGTTGTCCCCACACTTGCAGCCGTTCTCAGCCCCAACTTCCATCTCAGCTCCCTCAAAGTGCCTGCATGCAATTAGAAAACAGGGATCAGAAACCTTAAAAACTTTTACAAGCAAGTTCTCTTTTTCTTGTCTTGATCTTTCCGATACGTACGCTTTGTTAGGTGCCACGCCAAGAACAAGAGTCTCGGTTGTGGTCTTCTCGGCAAAGCTCATGTCGGGGTACATCTTGCATCTACAAGATCAAAAAAAAAAAAAAAACAAGTAGCAAGAAAAGCTTGATCAATGACAAAAATACACGATTTTGAAGATACTCTTCAATGGAAAAAAAAAAAAAATTTTAAGTCATTTAAAAAGCATAACTGCAAGAAAGAAGGGAAATTTTCACAGCAGGACTGAGGAAAAAATGGTTTAATTACCCTCCACAGCCACTTCCGCACTTGCAGCCAGAGCCGCAGCCACAGTTTCCTCCACAGCAAGACATTTTCACTTTTCTGATTTAAAAATTTAAAGGATTTTGACGCAAATAAAACAGCTATGAAGAGAGAAACACTTGAACGGGTTTGCTAAAAGCCATAGGCCTATGAATTTATCGATCGGGAGAGACGAGAGAAGTTAAATATCAACCGTCCACGTGTTATGATATTACGTCATGTTATCCGCTTTCCAATTAACGCTTTACCGGCTCTTCCACGTTATCTGTCGATGTTATCTCTCTCTCCTTTTGTGCTTTTCTACTGCCAGTGTGGACTACTATAGTGTTTTCTACGTTTTTCCTCTTACTCATCATGACTTGCCGTCCGATCTAAGTAGGTTTGATCAGGAGTCAGATCAGTGGTGATGATTTAGGTGATGGGCCTTTGAGACGTGTTTCTTTTATCTCCAATTTCCAATCAAGGGTCCACATTAATTTAACCCTTTGGTAATCCTAACCTGTTTAGGTCAAGTCATCTAACATACGTTTATTTCTAAAAAATCATGCATTTAGTTTTCTCTACAGAATCTTTTTTATTGATTTTTTTTCTTTAAAAAATAATATTGAATTTTTTTTATATTTTGATTATATAAATTCTCTTGTATGATATGTATGTTTAGATTATTATTAGTTAATACTATTATTTTTTATTTTATATTACATAAATTTAATTATTTATGAATTTAATAATTTATAAATTTACAATATTTATAAATTTAATTAATTAAAAGTGATTTCATTTTTTATATCATTTGAATTTTAAATTTAAATTCATATATTTATTGAATAATATAAATAAATATAAATCAAAATAAAATTACTTGAATTTAATTATTCATGAACTTAATCATTAATGAATGTTTGGTATTCATAAATTCAATTGACTCCTATTGAATGTGGATGAATGTAATTAATATTTAATATAATTTAAATTTAAAAAATCAATTTAATAATATAAATATCTATAAATTAAATCAAAATTTGTATATTTCAATTTGATTTTATTTTATATTTTAATATTAAAAAAGTATAAATTATTTATTTTGAATCATTAAAAAATTAAATTTATGCATTATTATAATTTCAATTGAATAAATTTATTGATTTATTAACATTAAATATTATTTTATAAATATCTACTATTTTTTCATATTAAAAAAATTGTGACCCGAGGTAAGTTTTCTAGTTTGGTATTATTTTCATGTGACATTTTTAATTTAATGTCAATTTTTTGCTTATTTGAATTTTGAAAAAAATTTAACTTCAAAATCAAGAAACCAGAAGTGACATTGGTCATCAATAAGGCATTAAATTTATTTTCTAATGCATAGTAATTATAGTTGATAAGGTTTCTTTTCTAACACGTTAGAAAAATGGGAAAGCCTAGCTATAAATATCTATTTACATATACATTTTAATGCTTTGGTTCCTTAATCCTTAGCCAACAAAAAAAATTATTTACTGCTCGAGGCGGATGCTAATCTAAAAATAGAATGATATTTTTAAAATTAAAAAAACTAAAATTTTAAAAAATAATTTTTTTATTTGATACCTTTAAAATTTTTCTCTAAATTTATTTTTTTATAATTTTTTAACCACTTCACTCATTACTATTACTTAATACTCAGTTCATAACTAAAAAGTAAATACTCAAAAAAATCTTGATTCAAAATAGTAAGAAATTCAACTTTTTTTAAGTAAAGTTTCGGTTTCGAATCTTATAAATAAAAAGAAATAAACTTAAGAAAACTTACTCCTCTTATAAAGTCTGACCCAATTCGACTTTAGATTAATCAAAGCCCAAAATAACTTTCAATATTAAAAAATCTCAAACAAAAAAAAAATCCAAAAAAATCTTAACTATGTTATTATTTATGATAATAATAATTATGTGTAAAACGTATTTATATATATTTTTTACGAAAAATATGTATTTATTTAATCATTTGGGAGTGGAACAAGTTTTTCTTTTAACCTTAATATCAAATGTAATAACATTTTTCACTTAGTCCAAATCATTTTTCACACTCTCATTAGAATAATTTTTTGATTTTACTAAACAATGTATCAATAAACTTAGAAAAAATCAGCTGATCATAAAGAAAAATTAGTTATTAATGAATTTTATTTCAATAAAGTGAGACATTTTTTATGAGATTGTATGTATTAATCAAAACTGCCATCATAATCAAATAACTTTTAATATATATAAAAAAAGAATTAACAAGCAAATAAAAAAACTTACAAATTAATATGTATTTACTAAAACACATGCTTTGTAAATTTTGAAATTTATATTTAAAAATTTAGAACTTTTACTTACCAATTATTCTTGTCTTATAAAACATGCGCGTGGTCGGTTCATTTAAGATTTGATTAAAAATTAAATTAAAATTTTTTTTATGACAATTAGAAAAAAAAATAAAATTTGAAATAAGTTGGGCATAATTACTGTAGCAAAATTATTAAAATATATTATTATAAGAAATTCATAATTTCATAAATATTAAGCTCCATGTCATACCTTTATACAAAAAAATTATTTGAGCCTTAAATACCAATTAAACTCATTTATGTTTGATAATTTGTCGCGAAGGCAACCGATGATTTTGCCTCTGGGTTCCCATGAAACCTTGCTTCGATCAGTGAAAGGCGGTGTCTGATCTTCACTTGACTTCAATATTCACGCTCCATGGCGCGTTCTTCAATGAATGCTGCACTTAACAACCTGACAGTGCTTTCCACGCTCCTTGAATGCGAGTGTAAGAATAACAAACTCCTCGACAATACGCGATACTAAAGGTCAAAATGTACTGAAACAGAATCTGCCGAACAATCAAAATCGTTAGTTGACAGCTCTTAAAATGTATGAAATAATTGTTCGGCAGATTCTGATAGTAGTATTTACTGAAATAAATATTTATGTTGATAATTTTTTTAAATATATAAAATAATTTTTTAAATTTTTTATTAAGATAATACATAAGATTTTTAATAATTTTAAATTATTTATAAAAATATATTTTAAAAATTTTAAATTTTAATAAAAAACTAATTTAAATTTTAATAAAAAAATTTTTGTACATCATCTAATCTCAATTTTTAAAAAATTTTAAAATAATTTATCTATTTAATTTATCTATACTTAACATAATTATTTAAACTTATCAAAATTTTTAAAAATATTATTTAATATCTTTAATATTTTTAATAAATAAAAATAATTATAATAAACAATCTATCAGCTTTAAAAAATAAATTTAGATATATTTAAATTAAAATAAAATTTAAATTTAAATCAATAATTGTCATAAACTTTTAGTATTAATGTTTCAAGAAAATATTAAAAAAATGTATAAATATCAAAACAACTTAGAAAAACCCCAATTATTTGTAATTCTTAATTATATAACTTTTTCAACGTCCTATGAAGCATATATGCTAAACGTATTTTTTTTAGTATTAATTTAATCCTTCTTTTTATTAGTTTATTCTTACTATAAGAACTAACATATTTATTTATGATGAGATACACTATTTTACTAAATATATTATTCACTTTATCAAGTAAGATTTTTTTTTAAATCAACTATAATATTTTTTTTTATTTCTCAATTCATAATAAATTTAATTAGAATTTACTTAAGCTAATTGTAGACATTTTAATCTTCCTGAGAGTCTATTAAGATTAGTTTTGTCAATAAAAAATATAAAAAAATTAAAAAATGAAAAAAACCAAAAAATATGTGATAAAGTTTGATTGAAGTTGGGTATTTGAATTGAATTTAAAGGTTGAAGTTGAAATGCAAAAGGAATTTGAATTTTTGTTTGGATTGGGATTATGTGATTTTGATTTTATAAATATAGACAGAAAAGCATACAAAAGAACACAGAAAGAGAAAACACAAAAACAAGCAATCAAAGAGAAAAATCACACAGCAGTATTGAGAGAGAGGGAGAAAGCAATCGAGCAAATCCCAGTAAGCATCAATTACTTCCTAAATAGTTCATTATCAGTCGAACCTTCCTCTTAATTCATCCAAGCTACAACCTGCCTCATACTGTTACCAGTAGCCACTTGCCTATATTACCCACCATTTTCTTAAGGCTAGGTTTTTGGTACTTTTTTTGTAGAGAGATAGAAGGAGAGAAGGTGCTAAAAATAATTTTAAAAAAGGTTTTTTTGTTTTTTCTTTTTAAGAAACAATGCAAGAAGGGTAAGTGAAAAAACCAAAGAAAGTAAAGTGATTTGATAAAGCTTGAATTGATTTGAAGATTTTTCAAGGAGACTCACGTGTTTGTCTTCATTTTAGTCAAATTTTGATTTTTTTTTTTTCTTAGTTCTATCATTCTTTATTTGATTATTTAATTACTTTATTTCATGCATAATTCTTGAAAAGGTATTTTTATATTTGATAAGGACAAAATATATAATAATATTATATTTTGGTATTTATTTGATTATCTTATTTGTTTATTTATTTTTAAATATTTCTGCATGATTAAATTTTAGAGAAAATTACAAAAAAAAATTTTAAAAATATAAAATAAAAATAAAATATTTTTGAGAATAAGTATTAATTATCTAATGATGAAAATTTATAGAAATTTCAAATGATAAATTTTTATAAAATTTTTAGGTAAGAAATTTTATCTAAATTTGTTTCAAATTGTGGAATAATTTAGAAAAAGATTCAATAACAATACTTAATATTTATTTTCAATCAAAAAAGAAAAAATAAAAAAATAAAATTTTGGTTGAAAATATGTGATAATTATCTAATAATGAGATTTTTAGAAATTTCAAATGGTAAATTTTTTAATAAATCTCTATGTGAGAAATTTTTTTAAATTTATCTCAAATGGTGAAAAAATTTAAATAAAACTTCAAGAAAAATAATTATCATATTATTTTCTTTCAAAAAAAAGAAAAATAAAAATAAATTTTTAAATAGGCTAAAATGGTGAAAAATTTAGAAATTCAAATAAATAAATAAATAAATAAAAAGAATTTCTAAATAGGCCTAAATGGTGGAGAATTTAAAAATTTAAAATAAAAAAATATTTTTAATTTAGCCCAAATTGTGAAATAATTATATATATTTTCGACAATAAAAAAAATAATTAAATTTTTTTTCGATGATAAAGCCTCTTCAAGAAATCAAATGAGATTTTTGAATATTTTTTATGTAAAAAAATATTTTTAAAAATTTTACCAGATTGATGAAAGAATCTTATGAATTATTTCTAATATTCAACATAAAAATTAAAACCATTAGAACCAAAACCCTAGGATAAATTTAAAATAATATGGTACCATCATTTGGATAGTTATGTAGGGTTGCTATAACTTTTTTCACATATAACCAAACTCTCGAATCATGTTCTAGTTAGTAAACTTGAACTTATTCTTTTAGGGACCTTTAGTCAAGCTTAGAAGTTCCTTAAGAGGATAGACTTCTTAAGTGACCAATCACACCTAGATAAAAAAAGATTGGTAGCAACTCTTTTTGCTAAGTCTAGCTATAGATTTACAAATCTATATGTTATGATAGTTTAACAGCTTCACCGGAGAAGCTATAGAGAGTCAAGCCATAAACTTTTAAATTTATTTTGTTCTTTGGTCTAATGGTTTTAAATTGTAATAATTTATGTTATCTATCTTTTATTTTTGGGGCATGAAACCTATATCTTCATTCACACACACTATCACATGCATTTGTATTACATGAGCTCTATACTCAGGTTCCGTTCTTCTTAGGAGGAAGTAAAGTACTTATGCTTTCATGAGATGATAATCTCTACAATGACTAGCGAAATACTCTCACTCAAATTAAATTTTTTTCGTTAGTAGCCTGTGATGGGTGAGGATTGGTTTGCCTTACTAGTTTGTGATGAACAATGATATAAGGAACAATTTAAAAATCTTTAGAAGTCAAAATCACTTAACCCTACATATATTGTACACTTAAAAGGCCAACCCTAAGATAGAGCCATTCCTATCCAGTGATAGATATATCTCAAAACTAAGACACAAAAAGGAATAAATTGTGTTTATCTAACCATTTTGATTGTTTGATCATATATTAGGCTAAGGCATGCTCGTGATGGAACAACATAATCCTCTAACATTACTTCAGAGATTGACTGATGAGAGATATCACTAATGGATGAAAAAAAAAAGAAATGAGAAAAAAGAGAAAAAAAAAAGAAATGAAAAATGAAAAAAATGAAAAAATGAAAAAAATGAAAAAAATGAAAAAAATGAAAAAAATGAAAAAAAAGAGAAAAAATGAAAAAAAAAATGAAAGAATGGAAAAGAAAAGTGAAAATGAGAGAAAAAAATACTCAAATTGAAAACCTAAAAAGGTAATTTAGGTAAAAAAAATCTCTGAGTTGAGAGTTGAATAAATAGTTCACATGAATGGAAGATCAAAGACATGAAAATCTATCAAAGCTGGGGCAGAGTTCAATGAACTCACAATGACTTTGAAAGTCAATGGAATGAGTTTTTAAGAAAAATTCTAGATTAATGTTAAGAATTGTTTGAGTATTCATTAATTGGATATTGTTGCTCTATTTGTTCAATATCATTCATAAAGACATGCTCTAAATTTGTTCCTTTGCCTATTTGTTTTTACACTAAACCCGTTCCTCATTTATTATCTTTCTTCAAATTCTTCTTGTGCTCTTTTATTGTCGTATCTCCAGAATAAATTAAGAAAATGTCTGATTGCATTATAGTTGTCAAAAATTGAAATGATGATAAATTAATGATAATGTGCATAAAAGATTCTTGCATTCTTTTGAAAAGAAATCTAGGATGATAGGGGGCGAAAAAAATGAAAAGATGTGTAAAACTTGAAAAATGACATGTGTGTAGTGATGGATTGATCGACATAACTTGTGAGATGTGATCAAATGATGAGGATCAATGGATGAAATCCATTCTGGAATGGCTAGTACTGAGAAATCTATGAATGGTAATCGAGTAATGAACATAACGTGGATTAATTGACAGGATTTATTCTAAAATTGCTAGTGTTGAGATACCTATGAATGGCGATCAAGTGATGAAAATAATGAGGATCAGTTGACAAAACTTGTTCTAAAATACTAAGGAGCTATAAAAGACAAATATGAAATAGTGGAATCTTAAGAACTATATTACCACAATTAATTAGAATTTCATGATATGGACATCCGCATTACATGCATTACATTTGCGTTGTTGTTTGAAGAATATTTGAAACTTTGGTTTGGCTATGCATTTGCATTATGCAATAAGCATTTGAATCATGGTTGAGAATATGATATTATGAGAATCTAGATTATTGCATTTGCATCATTAAGAAAATATTTGCATCATTGATCATGACATTTAGTACATACAAAATTTTAACTTTGGTAAAAGTTTGAAAGTCATTTGAAAAAGAAATTTTGAATATTTTGACGAAGTCCTGAATCTTCAAATGAGAATCTTTAAGTCTTAAATAAGAATCTTTAAGATGTTTTTAAATGAAAATCTTTGAGAATATTTGAGGCTTAAATGATAATCTTTAAGACATTTTCAAATGAGAATCTTTAAGAAGCTTTAAGTTTTTTAAATGAAAATCTTTGAGAATCTTTAAGTTTTTCAAATGAGAATCTTTAAGAAGAACTCAAATGAAAACCTTTGAGATTTTAGATGTGAAACTCCAGGATTTGTCAAATGTGAACTTTTGAACTCAAATGAGAAGCTTTGAACTTTTGGATATGAATCTCTAAAATTTAAATGAAATAGCTTAAACATTTTGGATGTGAACCCTAAATTTGTCAAGTGTGAACCTTTGAATTTGAATGAGAAATTTTAAACTTTTGGATGTGAATTTTTAAAAATTTAAATGAAAATCTTTAAATATTGGATGCGAGTCTTGCAAATTGCAAATGCAAATCTTAAGATCTTGCAAATTTGAATTCTTGTGCAACTAAAATTTTAAAAATTAAATTTCAGTGAATTCTTACAAAGCTGAAAGGTTCTTGCAAATCTGAACCTTTGAATTTCGAACTCAAATTATAAATATTTGAGTTTCTATTATAAATTTCATCATACCTGATTTATGATTCCTCTGGATATGATTGTAGAAGAGCTTGAATTTATTTTTTAAAATTATTGTGCCTTTATTTAGAAGAGCATTTTATTTTTCAAAGTTATGGTGCCTTTGTTTCAAAGTTATGGTGCCTCTATTTTGAGGAGAGTTTTATTTTTCAAAGTTATGGTGCCTTTGTTTAGAGGAGTATTTTATTTTTCAAAGTTATGGTATTTCTGTTTAGAGGAGCATTTTATTTTTTAAAGTTGTGGTGCCTCTATTAAGAGGACTTAATTTATTTTTCAAAAAGTCATTAAGCCTCTGTTTAGAGGAGCTGTATTTGTTTTTCAAAATTGTGAGTCTCTACTTAAGGGAGCCTTATGTTATTCAGTCAGTTATAGTGTCGGTTATCACAAAAAAAATATGTCGAGTTGATTAGGTTGTCTACATATTTGCATAATTCTTGTTTTATAAAAAATATACAAAAAGGGGTAGCTGTAGACACCCCAATCTGTCTAGGGGTCTATTAGGATTAGTTCTGTTAATAAAAAAATTAAAAAAATTAAAAAATGAAAAAAACCAATGAAGTTAGGTATTTGAATTTGAATTGAATTTAAGGGTTGAAGTTGAAATGCAAAAAGAATTGGAATTTTTGTTTGGATTAGGATTTGTGGTTTTGATTTTATAAATACAAACAGAAAAGCATACAGAAGAACACAAGAAAAAAAAAGCACAAAAACAAGCGATCAAAGAGAAAAATCACACAACAATATTGAAAGAGAAAGAGGAAGCAATCGAGCAAATCCCAATAAGCATCAGTTACTTCCTGGATAGTCCATTATTAGCCGAACCTTCCTCCTAATTTATACAAGCTATAACATGCCTAGTACTATTACTAGTAGCCACATGCCTATATCACCCACCAATTTCATAAGGCTAGGTTTCTAGTACTTTTTTGTAAAAAGATAGAATGAGAGAATGTGCTAGAAATAATAAAAAAGAAGGTTTTTTTTTTAAAAAAAAACAACGTAGGAAGGGTAAGTAAAAAAAGCAAGGAAAGTAAAGTGATTTGATAAAGCTTGAATTGATTCGAGGACTTTCCCAAGGAAACCCACATGCTTGTCTTCGTTTTAGTCAAACTTTGATACTTTTTTTAACTTTTCTTAGTTCATCATTCTTTATTTGATTATTTAATTACTTTATTTTATGCATAATTCTTGAAAGGTATTTTTATATTTAATATGGACAAAATATATAATAATATTACATTTTGGTATTTTATTTATTTATTTATTTGATTATTTTATTTGTTTATTTATTTTTAAATATTTTTGCATGATCAAATTTTAGAGAAAATTACAAAAAAATTAAAAAAATAAAAAATAAAAAATAAAATATTTTTGAGAATAAGTATTAATTATCCAATGATGAAATTTATAGAAATTTCAAATGGTAAATTTTACAAAATTCTTAGGTGAGAAATTTTATCTAAATTTACCCCAAATTGTGGAATAATTTAGATAAAGTTTCAATAACAATAATTAATATTTATTTTCAATCAAAAAATAAAAAATAAAAAATAAAATTTTGGTTGAAAATATATGACAATTATCCAATGATGAGATTATTAAAAATTTTAAATGGTAAATTTTTTAATAAATCTATAGGTGAGAAGTTTTTTTAAATTTATCTCAAATTGTGAAAGAATTTAAATGAAATTTCAAGAAAAATAATTGTCATATTATTTTATTTAAAAAAAGAGAGAAATAAAAAAAATTTTTAAATAGGCTCAAATGATGAAAAATTTAAAAATTTCAAAAAAAAATATTTTAAATCGACCCAAATGTTAAAAAAATTAAAAATCCAAAATAAATAAATAAAATTTCTAAATAAACCCAAATTATGAAGAATTTAGAAATTCAAAATAAAAAAATACTTTTAATTTGACTTAAATGGTGAAATAATTAAATATATTTTTGACAATAAAAAAATAATTAAATATTTTTTCGACTACGGAGCCTTTTTAAGAAATCAAATGAGATTCTTGAATACTATTGAGGTGAGAAAATATTTTTAAAAATTCTACCAGATTGATGAAAGAATTTTATGAATTATTTTCAATATTCAACATAAAAATTAAAGCCATTAGAACTAAGACCCTATGATAAATTTAAAAAAATATGGTACCATCCTTTGGATGGGCATTTGAGGGGTGCTATAACCTTTACCACATGTAACTGAACTTTCAAACTCTGTTTTGATTAATAGACCTGAACCTATTCTTTTAAGGATCCTTAGTCAAGCTTAGGAGCTTCTTAAGAAAATAGATTTCTTAGATGATTAATCACACATAGATAAAAAAGATTGATAGCAACTCTTTTTGCTAAGTCTAACTATAGGTTTACGAATCTATATGTTATGACACTAATATCTTTTTTATTATGATTTAAAAACAAATAAAAGTGAACTAAATAAATTTGTTTCATTTATTTATGCATAAAAATCACAGTACATAACTAAATAACAGTAAAAAAAAAATCTATATTAGATAACTTTTAAACTCTAATAAGCCATGTTGGTTACTTTGATGAAATTTCTCAAGTCTAGATTTATCAAGTAATTATATGATTAGATATTTCTTTTTAAAAGATAAAGGTATAAAACATCAAAATTTAAATATTATTATCTGATTAGATATTATCTATAGATAAAATTATTGTTTAAATATATTTATGGATTAAAGTTTATCAAGATTTAAATGAAAAATAAATCATATATTATATATAATATTATATTACAACATACAAGAATAACTTATAAGATTTGCTCACGTCTAATCCTATGTGTAGAATTTATTTTGATGATACATAAGATAGTTTTAAATATACGACCAAATAAGCATTTTAACATAATCACTTATATGTACAATCTATACATAAGATAATTCTTTAATTTTAATTATTTATCAAATAATTTTACAATTTTTGAAATTAAATTTATCCAATATTTCAATTTTATATAAACTTTAACTTAATTTAAATCACAAAAATCTCAATTAACTCTTACGATCAATAAATATCAAATCCAAAATTCAAATGCTAACATTTAAATATTAAAATTTTTTGATTAAATCATTATAATTTTACTAACTTTTTAACTTTTTTCTACGTATATTACTTTAAATATTTAGATTAATTATATGTAAAGTATACAAAATAAATATAATTTAGATATATTTCTCTTAAAATAAAATTTTCCAATAATATACATATATCTATTTTAAATTTGAAAATTTCAATATCTTTTATATATTTCTTCATGATCTTTTAATATTTGATATTTTTTAAAAAAATTTAGACAAATTAAAATCACTTATTATATCATTTATAATTTCAAAATCTTTTAATATTTTCTTGATTGAACTTGCATTGATTATTGATTAAATATAAAGTATGTATTTCCACATCTAATAATCCTAGAAGTATATTATTTTTATTCAAATTCTTTTTTTAATGCAAATTTCTTAATAATTTTTTAATGGTTTGATCAATATTTCAATTAAATTAAAGTATGTCCATTTTTTTGAATTAATTTTATTTTCTAATATTATTGTTTATTTTTAACTTTTTTTATTTACTTCACATTTTTTAATTATTTTAATCATTTTTTTTATCAATATCATCGTTTTCAAATACTAAAACAAAATTTAGAGGTTTTTTTTTTTGTTATGCCAAGAAAAAATCATTGAATAAAGAAATTGGTTTTATATCATTTATAGACAATATATATATGTATTTGATTCATTAGATTTTTTGTATTATGTATTGAGTTTAACTATGTAAACATCCTACTTTATGCAAAGATTCTACTTAGGTGTCAAATAATAGATTAGTCATTAATCTTACTACTTATTTTTTTGAACATATGAAACTTTTCGATAATAATTTTTAACATGTAAGATTATGTTTATTATAATATTTTATTAAATGAAAGTGGGAAACAAAAATAGAGTAAAGAGAATAATTATTATTGCTACTATATTTAAATTTTTAAATATTTATATTTTTAACTTTTATATTAACACATTCTTTTTCAAGCAAAAAAGTGATAAAATGAATTACGCATATGAATATTAAGCTACAAAATATTATTTTTCATAAAGTTAATGATAATAAGTTTAACTTAGTAAATAAATATTTTTTAATTCAATAATTTTTAGATTATTTTTTACTGTTTTGTAACTTAAGTAGATTTTTACATATTTTTGTAACTTGAGTGTATCTCTTACATTAATTATTAGTTTTGAAATCACACAAATTTAAAAGTAAAAATCAACTTTTTATTGATTTAACATTTTATGCTATTACAATGGTATATGGTAATTTAATATTTTATATTATTATAATGATATATGATAATAATAATGGTAAGTTTTAAAAGTATTTAAATGCAGTGAAATATATGTAACTAAAAACACATAAATAAAAAACGTTTTAAATTGTTAGATAAAAAAATAATATTATAAATTTTATCAATTTATAAAATAATTCAATGAAGAGTAAAATACACATATAAAACATACCTTTAAGTCGTGTGTCAATTCTATTTTAGAATCTGCAAAAAGTTACAATAAAATACAAAAATTTATCAAAATTTAAATTCTCCAAAATTTTATATTAGCAAAAAATTTTTTTACATATTTTCCTTTTTCTATCCTACCAACCAACCTTTTTCCTTTTGATAAGCCTACATTGACCTCCACACTCTTTTTTTTTTTTTTTTTTTTTTTACAATTCTGTCTTTTTTTTCTTTTTTACTCGTGACTCAATTTTTTTTTTTAAAAAAAATTAAAACTTAAATTTATTTCAAGAAAAAATAAAAAAAATTAAAGAAATAAATCAAAAATAAGTTCACCTTTATTTACTTATATACTTCAAAATTTGATGAAATAAAATGAATGAAAAAAGAACTTGTAAATTTAAAAAATTATAAAATCATGATGAATTTGATAAACAATCACTTAGACTAAGTAAAAAAAGGGATTTAAAAAAAAAGATAAAAAATATTACTAAAAAAAAATAGTCAATTTATTTTCGTTGTATCAAATTAAAAATTCCATGCTCTTGTTTCAATCAAGATAAATTCTTACCCTACAATCAAACTAAAAAAATTATAAAGGAAGCAATCAGGATAAAATTCGTACAAAAAATGTAAAGAACAAAAAACGTAAAGCATAATAAAAAAATAATGAAATTGAATGTAATATAAATAAGAAAAGAAAACTAAAATGAAAGTAAAATTAAAGAAGCGTGATGGAAAACCTCTGACGTTACAGAGAACTCATATCATTTTTTTTATATAAAAAAACTATTTAATTTTATAAATTAAAATAAAATATATTATAATTAATAATTTAAAATAAATAATTATAAATTATACATTTAAAATGATTTT
Source organism: Durio zibethinus (assembly GCF_047325235.1). NCBI lineage: Eukaryota > Viridiplantae > Streptophyta > Magnoliopsida > Malvales > Malvaceae > Durio > Durio zibethinus. The sequence continues at coordinate 6,873,380 of NC_143162.1, read as the reverse complement.
AACAAATAATCATAAATAAAATTTAAATTCAAACTTTATTTTATAAAAAAATATTAAATTTAATCTATTGAAATAACCAATTATTAATATAAAAAAACTCGTATCTATCCTTCTTTTTCTACTTCCTGAAAATCAATCTTATCCGATAAAAGCCTTCACATCCAATCAACAATGCACGTCTTCAAAGAGATAAGAATGAAAAAAAAAATTAATGTAGAAGATTCTCGAAGATATTAAAATAGTTTTAAAAAATAATTTAAAAATAAAAATAACTTTCTATTTAAAGAAATGAAAAAAAAATCCTTCCTTGCTTTTCAATTCTGAACCCGTGAGCCAATAGTAGACTTTCTCAACATTATCTTAGCTGCTTAGACAAAATATAAAATGTCTAAAAATACAAAATCAAAAGCAAAAACTCAAAATCAGAAAAAAATTTTAAGTATAAACTAATCAAAATCGAACTGATTATTGATCTAAAAAAAAAATCAAACCCAACTATAAACAATTACAAAGAAATACATAAGGTAAATTTGAGAGAAGACGAAAGTTTTTTTAGGAGAAATGTTTAAAAAAACTTACTTATCTTTTATGTTTCTCCCCAAACCAATGGCACAATCAATTTCAAAAGAATCCCAAACATACCAAACCTCACACATATATTATAATCAAAATTAAAAAAAAAAAATCTGCATGTTTCCCTATTTTCCTCCCTTCATTCTCTACTTTGTTTTTCCATATTTGTTCACCCTTCTTCCAAACCTTCCATCTTTTCTTTTTTTTTTTTTTTTTAATAATTTAGTCAATGCCAGAAAAACCCTTTATTGTCCTCAACAATTGAGAAAAACTCTTTCTTCTTCCTCTTTTGTTCTCTTTCTTTTCCTTTTTTTTTTTTTTTTTTTCATTTTTCATGTTAATATCATAAGTATCTTTATCTTTCTTCCGTTTTTTTTTTTTTTAAATTTTACCATTTATTCTTGAAATACCGCAAACATTTTTAACAAAATAAGTAATTCTCTTTTTGTCCGTATTGCACAGAAAAATAGTATGTAGATGAAATTATATAGGTGTTAGTGTCACGGATCGAGACTTAAGCTTCAAATCGATATAATTTCGAGATTCGGACATTCACTCATTCGACGTCTCAGATCAATCTGATTGTCACGATTCACACTTTTATAAGGTATTATCCACTCTAGCGTCCTTGGGCTCACGGTTTTATCCTACAAAAGATGTCTCACAAGAAAGAAGTTATGTGAACCCTTTTATACCCTAGTGAGCCTCCTATTATGTTCAATGTGAGATTCATGACTCTTTCTTAGGTCCATGATATTCTCCCCCACCTAACCTTTTGCCTACCTATTATGTTCAATGTGAGATTCAAGACTCTTTCTTAGGTCCATGACATTCTCGCTCACCTAACCTCTTGCCTACCTCCTTCGAGACGTTTGGCGTGGATCAAACATACCCCAATGAGCCTCCTATTATGTTCAATATGGGATTTAGAACTCCATGACATTCTCTCCCACCCAACCTCGTGACGCCCTCGTCACAGAGGCTGGCCATCCTGCCTGCCTACCTTCTTCCAGATGTTTGGCGTGGATCAAATGGTTTAGGGTCGGCTCTAATACCACTTATCGAAGGTCGAGACTTAAACTCCGATCTGTGCGGCTCCAGGACCCGAGCATCCACTCATCTGACGTCTCAAATCAGTCTACTTACCACGATTCATACCCTTGTGAGGTATTGTTTGCTCTGGCCCCCTGACCTCACGGTTTAATCCTACAAAAGGTGCCTCACAAGGAAGAAATTGTGTGAACCCTTTTATACCTCAGTGACCCTCATTTTATATTCGATGTGAGATTCAAGACTCCTCTTTAGGTTTTTCCTTCACCCAACCTGGTGACACCCTCGTCACGGAGGTTGGCCACCCTGCCTACCTTCCTCAAAGCGCTTGGCATGGATCGAACGGTTTAGGACTGGCTTTGATATCACTTATCACAGGTCGAAACTTAAACTCCGAACCCGTGCGGCTTCGAGACCTGGGCATCTAGTCATCCGACGTCCTAGATCAGCCTGACTGTCACGATTCACATTCTTGTGAGGTATTGTCCGCTTTGACCTCCTTGATCTTATGATTTTGTCTTACAAAAAATGTCTCACAAGAAAGAGGTAGTGTGAACCCTTTTATACCTTAATGACCCTTTTATTATGTTTGATGTATGATTCAAGATTTTTTCTTAAATCTGTAACATTAAACAGTAAGGGTAGAAGATGACCTTTCACTAATCTGTCAACGGATGAGACGGTTAAAAGTTAATAATGAAGCGCTCTCATAGTCGTATGCCCCTTTTCTGAGGTCACCAATGGCCTAACGAGTATTTTTAGGGCATTTTTCCCCCGGCAGTATAACCAAGTTGTTCATTTTTCTTTGTTCAAGTTAGAAATTGGCAAATAATGAAGAAATCCTTTTGATTCTCTTATGCACTTCTTGGCAAAAAGGTTGGCTGAGGCTTCCCTCTCTTTTACCTATCTTCGAATCTTTTCCCTCAGTGCACCATGCGTGGACGGTTTTGATTATTTTATTTTTTCCCTCTTAGCCATAAGAGTGAAGGGTCTCATCCGACAAGGGCTAAACGAATAGGTAGCAAAACGCAGCCACAGTCGGTATTGCTATTTTGGTGGGTCCAAAATGAACTGAGCCCGATTGGTGTGGATGTGAGACTAATCTTTTGATATGGAGGGCAAGGCAACAAGTTCAATCACTTATCATTTCTGAAAGCACTTCCTTTCACTTTAATTTGATCACTGCATTTGGAACAATCACTTTGACATCCCATGCGTCTTCTTTCGCCCCATATATGCATGTTTTTAACATTTGAGTTTAATTTGCACTGCAAAGAAACATTAACAATCTCTTTGTTTATCAAAGATTTTTTGTCTTTATGACAGAATCAAGAAGCACCCAGCCCCATTTATCTGTTTACTTTGCCATGACAGAATCAAAGGTTTCATCAGAATGCTGCTTATTGGATTACAGAAGTAAAAAAAAACCAAGCTTTTTGAATGAATATGCATGTAAAAATTAAGCGCTTGGCAAAAAGAGACATCAAATTTGCAGTTTTTAGATTCTCCAGACTTTAATGATAGGGTAAGATAGGATAGGATGTGTTAGGTCAATGGTCACGCAAATGCTGTTTGGTGAAGTTGATTTATTGTGGAAGCAGCAGCGTCGATTTTTCATTGGATGTGTTTTGTCTGTTCGCCTGGACCTGGATGGGATGGCAATCTTGATCAGTTGAGCTGCAGAACAAAAAGGTACGGAATGAAAACATACGCCCACCGTGGGGCTCGAACCCACGACCACAAGGTTAAGAGCCTTGCGCTCTACCGACTGAGCTAGACGGGCTTTGTTGCTCGTTAAGGGTGCGATTATTATTGAGACATTCAAAGATTACACCTTCAACCTCGAGTAAATCTTAATGTTCGCTAGAGTTCCTTGTTATGTAAAGTTACAGCAGAGCGTAAGACAGGATTAGAAACAGAATCTTCTTGGGATGAAAATCCATAAAACCCTGGAACTAGGCAACTATATATAACATGTTTTAGGCTCTTTATGTACCTTTCTAACATTAATTATTTTTGTATACACAAATTTATGAGTAGTATTTCCCACTTGTCACTGATTTTACAAGGTGTATGAATGAAACGACCAGTAACTATTTCCTTATATTTTGCATAATCTCTTTCGGAGTTTGGGTAAAACAAGTATTAATTACAAAATCAATCAAGTTACAAAATTTTTTAATGCTAGTGAAGATGATTCTAATAAGAATGAACCTGATCAAGCATAGGCCATCAAGTCTAAGATAAGTTCCTCCAAGAGATCGTCAAAAATTAACTCTTCAAGCTCAAGTCCTAGGCACTCATTTTCAAACTGTAGGTTCATCCACCCATCACTTCTTGTTAGATCTCTACTGGCAACATAATCCAATGGCTTATCAAATCCAGATTCATAGCTCAAGTACCAGCTTATGTTTGCCCATACTTCCTTAAGAACTCGGTGTCCTACTGGCATCGGACTGATGTGGCATAATGAAGACAAAACTCTGGGACAATAACTGTATGATCTTTCGTAAAGCTCCATCAATACCTCATTGATTAGATCAAACAAAAGTGGGTGATTACAGTAACCAACTTCTTCATCCCTGGAACAATGGGGATCACAGAAAATGCAATCTCTGACTACCTCAGACACCAAAGGATCCAATGGCTGGTCATCCGCATGCCACGTGCCAAGCGTTTCATTCCCACTAAATCCAGATAGTTCGAGTACATCCCTCACATATGTAAATTTATCCTTGTCATTTGCGTCTACTCGGTCATTTAAAAGTTCATTGTCTAAATCCTTCTTTGAGGCCTCTACTTTCTCTAATTCAACTATGCCCTCAGCCACCTTAGGGGTATCCCTCATTTTATGTTGCCCATCATCCAAAAACCTCATTACGTTGGGAAGGCCCTGACTTTGCTTTAGCTCCAAATCTGCTTCTAAACATGAAACCATTCATTTCAGCCAGTAACAGGAAGATAAATTGATAATGAAATGTAATCTTGAATATAACAGTTCAAAAAGATCAAACAAAGTCCTAGAATATGATCTGTCCCATAAGGTAAGAGAAAGAATCAACAGGGCTTATACCTTGTGATTTGGAAATTTCTGCAGGACTGGCTTTTTGCCCTTCAAAAGTGATGTTGAGCAAAGGGATAGAACTTGGTTCTTCCTGCTTTGTGATAGGTACTATTCCATGCTTACTGTCTTGTTCACTCTGAGAAACATCTTTCCCTATCATCAAGTTTCCCGACTCATCACTAGTTTGTTCCACTTGAGCTATTGTCTTACTATTTGTAGATGAGTTTGTTGCTAACAAATCTGAAGAAAATGGAAGTTTTTCCCGGATGTCTATCATATTCTCTTCAGACTCACTTTTTCCTAGTGTGTCGTGTGAGCGATAATACAAAGCCTCTGAAACATCTAGAATTTTTTGTTCAGTTAAGCTGCTTATGCTCAAAGTGCTATCTGCAACAACAGTTTGCATATCTGAAGAAAATGCATCAGAAGAGTCCTCACTTTGATAAAAATAAGAATGCAGTTCAGGAGAGGAAAGAATCCTTCCCAGTGATTTTTTTGCACTCCTACGAGGCAAAACTATCTCTTCTTCTCCTATTTCTTGCATCCTTTTGGAGATATGTTCTTTGGCTTCTCTGTTGAAACTAGATTCATACAACTGTGTATATCTATCCATAGACTCATTAAAAGATGATGCTCTTCTCTCGTGCTGGATTCTTCTCTTGCCGGTAGATAATTCAGAAAAAATATTCCTAATCCTTGAAAGGTCCTTAAAATAATCAACAATGTCCTTTGTCAAGTCCTTGGAAAACCCTTTCCTGTGAGGAATTTTGTGAAGGACTGCATCCATGGCAATCCGATACCTCTCTTTCTTGCTCTCCTTAATTGCTTGTTTTATATTCTGTTTAAGATGTTTGAATCTCCTTTTTGCCACTTGATTTCCACTGGATTGCTTCAAATAGTGGGATGAACCTGAAGAAGAGATATTAGCCATTTCAGCCTTTGCTTGGTTTAGTTTGTGAATTCCATCTGCCCTGTGGTCTGCAGCTATCAATGGAATTGACTTTCTACAGATATCTTCGGCAGACTCATGATCGGATGACTTTTGTCCATGAAAACAAACATCAGACTCCTCTTCTTTAGCATGAAACTCAGTTGCTTCCTGCTTATGTTTTTGTCTACTTCCTCCGGAACCTTTCCTGCTCGATGAGCAACCAGAACCTTTTCTGCTCGATGAACCAGGTGAAGGGAAAGTCTCAGACCTGGTTACTCCCATTTTAGCACTGATAGCTTGTTGCTTACGGAAATGGTGAGTCAAAGGAGAGCCTGGATCCTGTAGAATTGTCAGTAAAAACCCTTTGTTCATGTTGATTATATCCAGAGCATCTATTAAATACTTTGACTTATATGCAGCAGCATCTAGAGTAAGTTCTTTTGAAGCGATCGACTTCTGTTTCAATAATGCTTGCTTTTTGTCATTTGGATCTTCCTGAAAGAAATTGGCATTCTCAATTTCATCAACTTGATCAAGGCTTGAGTCTTCCCCACTAAGCATGATACCGAACTCTTCATCACTTTCATCACTGGTAATTGGTTCCTCCGAGGACTTTGGTGAAACTTGATCCTCAGAACGGCTATCGGAGGAGATCTCGTTGTTCTTGTTAGCCACTCCAGGACTTCCATCATTTAGAGCTATTTCAGGAAGAATATCATCGATATGAGCTTCTGCATGATGAGTTGAACCAGTTCGTTTCAACTGTAAGGGTGCAGGGTAGGTTGAACTTCGGTGATGCCGGCCTCGTCCCTTCCTTCTAGACATATCTTCAGTAATAAGTGCCTTCAGCCGAGATCTCACTGAATTTTTAGTTGCTGGACTGGACTGCTTCTTCTTTCCTTCAACCTACCAGTTTCAACTTAGATACAACTATATATGACTCTATTTGTGCATGTAAAATAAGAAATAGCTGAATCCTAATCAGTGGATTTCTAATTCATATGCAACTACAGATCAAACTCCTATTAAACAATGTGAACAGGAACAAAACTTTTCAATTGTGTATTATTGAAATGATTTACATTATACAAGGCACAAGTCAAGTCCAGAAATGTGCCAAAGAAAAACTTCTATATCAACTCACCTTAGATTTAGCCACTTCAGCTTTCATGTATTTTGACGGATCATCAGTATTTGAGGCTTGTACTCCATCCTCTGGATTTTCAGCCCCTAGAACCAGGAAGCTTATTAGCTGTTAGCATCCATGAAAGAAAAACAGATACTGCAAACCTCTGCATGCCTAGAAGGCAACAATACCTATATTAATCATGTTGTTTCAACCTGCTATTAGAACAAAGATGGTTACGTCATCATTTTAACTTTTTGCTTTCCCATAATGATCAGTTTCTTCAAGTACCAAACTTTGATTATAGTGTTTCAATCTGTTTTCCAATGTAATGCAATTTTATTGAAGAATATATATAATAATAGGACAATTTTCGGTTTCGAATGAAAACCAAGTCTCTGCTTACCAGCATCACGCTTCTTATGTGGAAGTCTTTTCTTAATAAAACGCCAATGCCAATGTTGGTACTTAAGTACATGAAGAATACCCCACATGCATCCCGGATAACCTTGCGGGATTGAGATGCCAGTGCTCCTGTGTTGCATGTGCTTCCCCATTGCTCGGAGAATTGCCTGTTAAATGTACTTGACGGACGAATAACTTCAGCTACGAACTTGTTGAACCTGATTCAAATTGAAATAAATGCTATCAAGTAACAATCATAGCTGTTTCATTTAAGTAACATTTTATACCACTAGATTGGAACAAATCATCGATTTGTTGTAAAATTGAAATGATATGTTCCATCATACAATGAATAGTAATGACATATGTGTTTACAAAGTAAACAGTTGGATACTTCCAAACTTTTAAGATGAATTTTGCAACTTCACTTGCTGTTTGGTTACCATGAAAACAAAGGGAAGAGGGAAAAAGTGCTGTGAGAAATACTGCTAATCCTAAAATAAGGACCTTAGCTAGAGTTTTTTTCTCATCATTGATTTTCTTCCCAAGAACTAAAACCAGCCTTTCATATATGATATATACTAAAATCAGCATAAATAACATGTAAGTTGAAATGAGAGGAGAAAAACAGAACCCAAAACCTTTGGTTTTGTTTTATTAATCTGAAATTTCCCAACATCCCATTTCCAGCAACCAAACGACATAAGTAAGGAGAAACAAAAAAAGGAATCAAAATCACCAAGTGAACATTAAGAAACCTGAATTACACATAAAAGAGACCCTGATATTGATATATATATTTCATAAATAATACCTTGGACAAGAGAATTATATGTTCAAAAACCAAAGTCATTGCTTTTGCCATCAGCCATTGTTGAGAAGTCAAATGATTGGCTGGAAAGCAACTTGTGTTTGCGTGTTTGGTTCTTAAAAAAAATGTATATATCAGAGGAAAGAAGAAGACAAAGGAAGGAATTTCAAAGAATTGAAGCATGGATTACGGGTTGAGGGGGGATGTGGTTTGGTTTTGTCTGGTTCTGAATCAAAATTCTCCCTTTTATTAGATTTCTACTTTTAGATGGCTCTTCACCCGCCAACCAACGCCTTCTCCCTCGTTTACGTGGCACAAGCCAACCCTGGCCAACAAATTTATTAGTTGACTGATCTCATAAATGTATAAACATGTAATTTTCTTATTTACAACTAAATGAATATGTTACAATATTTTTAACCTAGTTTTTCTGTTCTGTTATTGGTGCATTCAAAGAAAAAATATCTTTGAGTATAAAAGAATCAGAAAGTTATGAGGTGGTAGTCATACTGTTCTTGATTCAAGTCATCCACTCAACTAAGTTACCAAATATTGAAACATTAGAATTAAATGCAATTGAATGAAGATTAAGACCTTTTAACTTGAACATTAGCAAAGTTCTTAGTATGGGTATAAAAGTAACAAGGAGGATGATATACAAAGTGTATATCAAAGTTATCTCAAAAATAGAAAAAAGAATATCTCAAAAAAAGAAAGAAAAAAGAAGAGTACATCGAACTTGGCAGGGTATCAAAAAGTCTCGGTATGAAAGAAGTTGCCTTCCTCTGGTCAAACATAAAATCCATTGCTACAGCGCAAATTAAGGGACGATCTGAAATCAACAATGAACAGTGATCTGATTCTACATATGTGTTTCAATATCCAAGATGCTTCTTTGAATGAAAGTTGCAATAATATCCACCAGGGTAATTTTAAAATTAGAATACTAGAGATGTGCTTCATAAACCTCGCGTGAAATCCATGTTATAGCAAGTGGGATTGCATGGATAAGGGCAGTCAATCTGCTTTGATACTTTCCGCTGGAAGTACCAATCACCCACAGATTCTGCAATGGTCTGTTTCAAAAACGTCACCCAACAAAAATGGTGAATAATTATTCAAATCCCAAGTGAAGAGCAAATATGAATCAAAGCATCAGTAGACCAGATTGAAGCCATGAATGCTAACATTCATACAACCAGAATCATAAGCCCTAACTCAATTGTGTTTAATTCTACCTCACTTGCAACTAAAGTTTTTCATCCTGAGAATCATGAAAGATGCTGAAAACTATCATTTGATCTCATTAAAGAAACATTCCTTAAGTTATTTTTGATTCTTGGAGAATTGGGCGAGTGCCATGTCTCAGCCATCCATTTCTGGCAATGAACAAAGCAAGAATTTATAAACATACCCCCTTCCTTGTTTTTCTGAAACAAACTTAGTGCCTTAAGCAGAGAACCACGGAAACCTATATGGCAGAAGTAATAAGAAGCCACCACATAAGAGCTGCTTCAGTGCTTCGAAATATTGATTACAATGTATAACTCCAATTTCAATGTTCTAAAGTCTACTTGGATTGTCAGGCAAAGTAGATTGGGCACATATTAGATATTACATATCCAACTACCTTGTAGTTTTTCAATCTGGGTAGAATAAAACTTCTGAATGTTCAATCTGCAACTGCTCCGGTAGCCATGAGGATCTGATGTAACAGGGACTAAGATATGTTGTATCTAAAGATTTTGCCAGTGTTAGAACATATAAATAGAAAAGAAAATTGCATTACAAAAATAGCAAAATGTCCGGTTTGAACAAGTTACCTGCCAAAAATCATAAGCCTGGTTGACAATAAATGACGGGGTTCTAACATTTTTTATAATTTCTTGAGGAAAGATACACTGCAATGGCAATTTATAGCAGGCCAAGGCAGGTAAAGATTGTAAACTTGTTGCGCTTGAACATCAAAGGAGAACAATGATCAGATATAACGGTGATATGAATACCAAAAGGAAACAAGAGACAAATATAAGATAACAAAGCAAAAACTTGCCTTAGACGGTTCCATTCTTCTCACACAATTCTTGTGCAAACTTTTTGCTATACCCTGACATGACAAGCAGGCAAGAGACATTAACAACTTTTTAAAAGGTTGAGTAATAGAAGGAAAAGGAAAAATAAATAATAGGAACCACTGATAAGGAAGGACCAAAAGGAATGTACCCTAGATCACCTAAAATTTTTAATGGCAAACATCAAAATGACCAAAACCAACTGATATAACATTTTAAGGATGAATAATCCAGGGCAAGATATTACATAAGTATGAAATAAGGAGATTGAAGCAGAACCTGAAGTTGGACAACATCATGATAGAAAGCAAGCATGGTGTGATTTCAACATATGCAGTCAAGTCCAAATTTAAAATTAGGATGCATGAACTCAAATCATATGGATAAATGAGGCACTACTTGCTAAATCAGGATAGTTAAGTATCTCAGCACCCACTATAATTTTGTTGCAACAACAGAATGACTTCTTTTTTGCTTGCATGTTTGCATACATAGATTGATGGATACATCCACCTATTATTAAATACATAGAAACATAAATGTATCTGTAGTTTTACATTCACAGATGTATATAGACAAGTATGATCAATTTAAGTAGGGTTAATGTTACCACATTAGAGATTTTTAAAATTTAGATACTATATTGAACATTTCACTATGTTTAAAGGCTGTTCATAACAGTAACCCATTTAAGTAGTAGTTAAAAAGCATTGATTTGTACCATAAGAACATACTTATCAAGGAAAAAACCTGCATCAGCAAGACACTTCACTGTAGCATCCTTTGGCAGATGATCTCGAAAGTCATCACAACGCATAAGAGTTGCCAACCCTCCAGCAGAACATCCTGAAAGAAGTGCCTGCAAAGTCATCAAATCCATCACCTTGCAACGAAACAATTGCATGACAACAATAGTGAAAAGTGAAAACAATGTACTTATTAACAATTTCACCTTTAAATATGAAACTCTAACAAAGCATTGATGTCGCTACCTGTTTTGCCTTAGACAAGCCAAGTGATAAGAGTACATTCATAATTGCTTCCCCATATAAGTTGGCCTCTAAATAAAAGTTTTGTTCCATTCTACGAAGAGTTTATATTTGATACACTGTCAGTGTGTATATTTTATATATTATCAACGAATCAGATGTTGATACTTTATCAATGAAATGACTCAGATGATGATATTTTATTAATGAGTAAATTTTTTAAAAAAAATTTAATTTTTGTACATCTACTTTAAAAGTTAATATTTGTTCATTAATAAAGTGTCATTATCTGATTCACTAATAGTATATAAAATTCATATACTAACAGTATATCAAATATAAACTCTTTCACGAAAGACAACAACAAAACCACCAATAACAAAAATGTAATCCAATTTTCTTTTTTCAATGTGAAAAAAAAAAAAAAAAAAAAACCCAATATAAGTAACTAAGAAGTTTTATGCACCATCACAATTACGTATCTTAACTATGTTCCAATTATAAAAATCTGAAAAAAAAAATTCACTCATGTTGAAAGCACATTCTTTAAACAACATAAATTTATCAAATAAGGGAAAATCAAATTAACGATGGAAAAAATTACCAGGATTTGAGAAGGGTGACGGCTTAAAATCCCAGCAAATGGAACTAGACGGTCCATGTAATTTGAAGAACCTAAAGCTGTTCCCTTTCGAATATTACATGTTTTTATTGAATTACACCAACCTCCAACCTATACCCAAGAAACGAAAATTTGAATACAAAAAGTCAAATTATTGTAAAAAGCAATAATTAAAAAAAAAAAAAAAGAACTTTAAGTAAAAGTAATGAATTTACCTCAAGGTGGAGAAGCCAATTACTAGAGCCAGATCCAAGCCCTTCTGAAAATGGTATCCAGGTAAACTTCCATCTAAGCAAACTGAAAAATAAAATTAATTGAAATGTTAAAATACTAATAATTAATTTTTATATTAGAGACAAAGAAAAAAGGTTGAATTTTGGAGATAAGGGAGGTGGGATAGGGTACAGGCACCTGTAGCTTTGGCTCTGTGTAGCAAAGTCGAGGGAACGAGATCATCGGTGGCGTGGAGACCGAAGGTAGATGAGGAATTGTTGGGGTTTTCGAGAATCGAAGTGGAGAGATGATGGTGAATCCGACAGCTGCGCTAAGCCTCGGATTTGCCATTGAAAAGAAGCTTTTCTTCGCATTAAAGCTGATTTTATTTATAGTATTAAAAGATTTGCAGTAGAGTGTGTCTTCAGTATTTCTAGATTATTTCACTGTTTAGTCTTTAACGGATTGCCGAACTCATAAAAACGGCGACTTTGAATTTTATTTCAACGTCTTTCCTTTAAATATTTCTTGTTTCCTTTAAAATATATTTTAAAAATTAAAAAAAAATCATCATTATATGCCATATGGGAAACTGCAAGAATCTAAAGTATGCTCATCACTAGCACCATCATTTGGTTAAAAATTGCATATCAAACATGAAATTTTCATTTGCTTGACATGAATGGAATTACATGTAATAATAATAGGGTTAGTTCAGATGCCGATACTTCATTAAAGAATACTAAGATTACTAACGACAACGACCTGCTAACGCTTCCCTCATTTAAGCTTTTATTATTTCGTATCTACCATATGAACCTTTGGAACCCGGGCTCATGATCCCAATGGAATGGCCGAAACAAGAACACTCTCATTGTAAAGACATTAAGGACTGTATATAGAATGGTATGGTATAGTATCTGAACTCGATTAGCAGAGCAGGAACAAGACAAGCAGAAGTCGCCAAGAAATACACCAATACCCATATCCCCTCTGCGCTTTGTCTGCCAATGCAAGATATATTGCAACCTTAGACAAGCTGGGACAAACTGTGTACAAAATAAGGTAGAAAATGATATGTACCAACCCAATAAATGGAAGAATGAGAACCATGAATAAACATAAAATTGGCACCAAAAGATACTTCATTGACCAATGAAATTTGATGATCTTCCTTCGAAGATAGAAGGTATAATGCCGATTGTCAGCAAGAAGATAAGGATGAGCAATGCTGCAAGAATCCATTAGCCACATGATGGAAGAGTACAAGTGTTTCATCAAAAAGGTAAAAAGAAGAGTACAAGGAGTTCCAAATTCATGTGAGATAATCTGGCATCAGTCTATCATTGATCGTTTGAACTAACCTGAAAAAGTGTACAGAAAGGAGACAAGCAATCAAAGCCAAGAATCCGAGGAAAAAACCATGCAGCTTGTTCTTCCGGAATGACTGAAACAGATCTAGGGCATGACCTATTGTGAAATTCAGAGGAGCCGCAAAAAGAGCAGAAATGAGGCTAAATTACATTATTTGTGGAAAATGGGGAGAAACGGAATGAGCTTCTTTTGCACCTGCAACATTAGGAGGCAGTGTGAGAAAGAAGAAGAAAAGACAGAAGGGAAAGGGACCAAATAGCGCAGCAAAATGAATACTACCTAGAACTACAGTCCCATTCCAAAAGAGAAAAGCAACAAATACCAGCAATACAAAAAAGAATGGGCTAAAGAAGACCAAAAGTCCCACTTTATTCGCCATGAAGTCAAAGCAATAGCCTGAATCTCATGAAGCAGACCAGCATTATAATGCCAAAAGGACATCATATTAGCATATAGCGACCCTTTCTCTGCAAAGAGTAATTGCCTAAATCCTATGAACAAGCAGTTGACGAGTAAGTCCATAACAATACAACTTACATGGTTTTACAAACTAACAAAAGTAAGACCAGGTATGTTAAAAAGAACCTGCTGTTCGGGATGTTGAAGAGGTGTTTGTCCAGTAAGAGGAATGTTTATTAGCCTCTGCATTTCTCTTGGGCTTCCTTTTCCTCAAGATTGAACTCACATTGACACTGCTATTGATGGTTGACAGAGTGGCACCCTTGTTTGATGCCTTTAAATTATCTACTTTTGCATCATCTCTTTGATGCGCCAGAGTAATATCAATGACCCCAGAGCAAGCAACAAAAAGCACCCATACAATATTTGTCTGTCGAACAACAACTGCCATTGCCCCAAGCTGCAAGAACACAGGTGGAAATGAGTAAAAACCTAAATGCAACAACAAAGAAGAAATATATGACAACATTAAGGTAAATGTGAATCTACGCCAAAACTATTCGATTAGATAGTCTTTTCAAAACTTAGTACCTTTTTAACCACATATAGCAAGATTACAAAGTTAGACATCTAAGAACACCTTAGTACTCAGTTTTCCATATGCAATCTGATACATAGCTAGTTTATCTTGTTCCCAGGCAGCGTGTGAAATAATATCCAGGAAATTTTAAGATTTATTGACTGCATAAGAAAAAATTTAAGCTGACTCATTTACCAATCCACTGAATAGATATTTCTTCTTCAGACATGCAAGATACATGGCAAGCACAGCAGTAAGTGATGCAACATCAGTCTATTAAAGAAAAGTGAAGAACCAATGGAGTGGATACAGGGCTAGAACTGCAGCAAGAAGCGTTGCTTTTCTATCATCAAGAGCAGGTCTCAAGTGGGTTATTATCTCGTATACTAGAATGCTGCATAGTACCGCCAAGACTCCATTTATAGAGCGAAGCAGTGCAGTAGAACAAACTTCTGGGAATGATGAAACCAATTGTAGAATATACTCGCCCGGAAACAAAGCAGCAACATGCATAAGTGAAAGACAGTTCCTGTAAAAGCAGTTCTAACTAAGTGTCAACAAAAATCTACAACATTTGAGCATAGAGTCAAAATAATAGGGAAATCATGAAAGGAAAGCAACTAGTTCAAAACCCCATCTTTGCAGAAGGGGCAAAGAAATTCCTAATGCAACATCAATTCATCTAACTGAATAGAGCCAACCCATCCCATTGTTATAATATTTGAAAACAACCCATTAAAATTCAGTAAAGTAAATCCCGAACTTTCACATAAACAAAAGGGATATAATGAAATTGAGAACAGAGAAGAGAAAGAACATCACAGGCCAGGTGGGTAGTGATCATGGGATCCCAGCTCCTGAAATTTCCATTGTAGTATTGATGAGCCTAAGGTATGTGGAAAATCTCATCCTGCCCACATAAAAAGATGAAATAATCGACTCAAAATTGACTATTGTTGTAACGATTAAAATAATTGGAAAGTAAGAATTTGACAGTCTTTCTTTACCATGTAAGGATCAGGAACAATGCGACTCACCAGGATGGATATTGGAAATACCCAAACGCTCACTATCGCCGCCAATGCTATTTTACCCATGTTTTATCTTCTATTAGCGGTGTTCAGATATCCCAGTAACTTCACAAGATAAATCTACCATTTTTCAAGCTTTGGCGACGAAAAGAAATATATATATATATATATATATATTTTTTTTTCATGCTTAATTCAGGGAGTCCGGATGGGCACCAGTGTCGGCGCCGGCCGGTATTGCAATTTTATTCACAAAATGAAGTAAACTACGCCGTTTTATTTTGTGCTGCTGGTGGTGATTTATTGGGTTTCTCCCACAAGGCAAAACGAGTCGTTTTTACATTTTAGCATCATCCAAAGAAAAAGTAGCTTTTTGGCTGATAACCGAGAAGCCAATTACCATAAAAGTACCTACTAGTTTCACAGTCGAGAAGGGGGTTACGTTGGCTGATTGACCTTTGAATCAATTTATATCTGATTTAATCTGTTAATATATCATTAAAATTAGTATTTAAAATTACGAGTTTGAAAAAATTTATATGTATAATATTTTTTTAATCAAATAAATAATAAAATAAAAAATCTAAAAATAAATTAAAAATCTTTTAAAAAGTTACAATAAATTCATTTTTTAATTAAATTATTTCATGAAATTATTTATAAAAAAAAACATCGAACAACTAAATTAATCTCTTAACAAATTTAAAATTAAAATTTCAATGTATGTAATTTCATTTTTTATCTTCAATATAAGATCTACAATCTTCCTTGTAAAAAAAAAAATTATGGTCACTAGTTTCCCGTCAAATCTCATTGTCAATTTAATTGAATGTAGAAGCTGCATGGTGCAATCAATATGATGGATGAACCTTTACAATTTGGTAAATCGTTTCGTACTACGAAAATTTTGATTATTCATTCATCAAATTGGTGGTAGCCAGCAAATAACGTACAGATTATATGAATTAACATACTAGCAACAAGTTTGTTGGGCAATTATCCCTCACTTAAAAAAAAATGATAACTGAAAATATAAATACCCCAACAATCGTCTATCCTTCAAGGTTATTGTCCAAACGACAAGGTGCTGGGACAAGAAAAACAGATGACGAAACCAAAATATTAAAATGCAAGAAGCTTAAGCCCATCTTTTCCTCCCTTGTGCTCAAAAACATTTCCTGTGCACAATTGAAGGGCCAGATTCATCATATTCAGCTTTGGCAATCCACATCTGCAATTAAGGGAAAAGTCGGGTCCCATGTTAGAAATTTTTCATAAAGCACTTTGATAAAATAACTTGAAGATACACGCAAAATAAACTTACCTGTTGGAAAGTGCTGAGGGATGCCAATATGGAACCTCCGATCCACACACTATACTTCCTCTCAGGTGGAGCAACCACCTTAATCTTCATGCTGCTAGGTGCCAAAGCTGTGATCTCTTTGCTCATTCTATCAGCAATACCAGAGAACATGGTGGTGCCACCACTAAGCACAATGTTGCCATATAAATCCTTTCTGATATCAACATCACACTTCATTATGGAGTTGTAAGTTGTTTCATGGATACCAGAAGCTTCCATCCCAATCATAGATGGCTGGAAAAGGACTTCTGGACATCGGAATCGCTCAGCCCCAATGGTGATCACCTGACCATCAGGCAACTCATAGCTCTTCTCAACAGCAGAACTGGTCTTGGCAGTTTCTAGTTCTTGTTCATAGTCAAGGGCAATGTAAGCCAACTTTTCTTTCATGTCCCTCACAATTTCCCGTTCAGCTGTTGTGGTGAATGAGTAACCACGCTCAGTTAAAATCTTCATCAGGGCATCAGTGAGGTCACGACCAGCAAGATCAAGACGCAAGATTGCATGTGGAAGAGCATATCCCTCATAAATAGGGACTGTGTGACTGACACCATCTCCAGAATCAAGCACAATACCTGCACCAAACACACAGAACAAAGATCTCACATAACTATGCATTACCCTAGTACTACCTGCCAAGGATGACTATATAATTTGATTTGCAATAGGATGTAAAGAAAAAAGATCCCTTTGTTTATGCTAAACATAAAATTTTTTATAAATCATATGTATTCTTGAAATTTCATGTCTTCCAAATTGTAACTGTCTGTTCCTTCCTCAATGATGAACAAGGAAGGTTATGCAATTAAAACAAGCAAAGAAGCATGAAACTTAGAAAGAAAGCTTTCTAGTCAGAGATCTTTCAACACTGAAATCATTATTACTTGGCTAAGTCAGGTGATCTTCCTTCCTTTAGATCCCAAAACAAGGTATTGACCCAAAACATTGAGAGATAAATTGAAATAGATCATAGTTTAGACTAAATGAACAGCTTACCAGTTGTTCGACCACTAGCATAAAGGGAAAGAACAGCCTGAATGGCAACATACATAGCAGGTGCATTGAAGGTTTCAAACATGATTTGAGTCATCTTCTCACGGTTGGCCTTTGGGTTGAGAGGGGCCTCCGTGAGGAGAACTGGATGCTCCTCCGGAGCAACACGAAGTTCATTGTAAAAGGTATGATGCCAAATTTTCTCCATGTCATCCCAATTGCTGACAATGCCATGTTCAATTGGGTACTTTAGAGTCAAGATACCACGCTTAGATTGAGCCTCATCGCCAACATATGCATCTTTCTGTCCCATGCCAACCATCACTCCGGTATGACGTGGGCGACCAACAATGCTAGGAAACACAGCCCTTGGAGCATCATCCCCAGCAAATCCAGCCTAAGAAACCATTTTCAAAACCATATTAAATTAAAGTTGTAAACGCATTATTGGAATAGCACTTAAATGATAAGGAATCCGGTCTAGTACCTTAACCATTCCCGTTCCATTATCGCAGACAAGGGGCTGAATATCCTCACCATCAGCCATCTTCTACAACCTAAAAGAGAACCAATAGCATAACATCAGTATAATTTGCACTTGGAGTAACAAAATCCCAGGTAGATACAGATTATTTCAAAACAGACATCATATCTAACAATATCATAAATTGGTCTGAAAACAAATTTCTGAACAATTCAATCACTAATACCCTCACATCTTCCAACCCAACCAACATTTCGATTCAGAAACTAAAAATGGGTTGGACCAAAAGGCAGACGAACCAAACAAAAAGGAAAAAGAAGAGTGTAAAACCAATAACATTTTGAATTTATAACAAGACCAAACCAATAGCCAAAAGAAATAACACCACATTGCCTGCAAATCTATAGATCCGCACAGTTAATAGGAAACAAATTTCAGATATCGCAGAAACGGTTAAAATATCAGTAAGAAAACATGACAAGTAAATGTAATTGCGTAATAAAAACATGATTTAACATAAGAACATGACAGATCAAAAAAACATCGTTAGAGATCGAAAATTACATACTCCAAAACAAAAACATTACCAAATGTGGGAAAAAAACAATCTAGAAATTAATCAAACGAATAACAAAATCAAAGATCGAAAAAGAAGAACCTAAAAATTGATCGAAGATTATCCTTCTAGAGAAAAAAGAAGTCTGAGATTTCGCGTTCTTTGAGGTTGTCTTCTCAGCTACCACCCGCGTTTAGAGCCTCACGTTGTTTCAAAAAATGAAAAGAACTAACGAAAACAAAACACTAGAAGCAGACAAAGTTTGTTTGTTTTCCGAAAAATTATATATACTAGAAGTTTTCAAAAATCAAATGCGACTTTAATGTGCAGTAAATTCGGTATCGCGCGAATTCCAGACCATTTGTTTTGTTTTTTTTCGGTGATGGTGCATTAACAAAAAGCTACGGTCCAGGTGAGTGGGGCTAGTCTGATCTGGCGATTGTGGGAGATCCAGCTGTCAGTTTTTATATGACGGTTTTGCCTTTAATATTTGTGAATATTTACCGATGGGGCCATTCTCCACGTGGAATTAAAGAGTGATTTGGGTTGGTGTGCCTCCGTAAAATTCGCCACGTCTACCAAATCAGATGGAGTACATTTAACATCTATAAGTATAACAAGATAAATTTTTATTTTTTATATTTAACAATTCTGATCAATTATTTGCTTTTTTTTTTCTTTTTGGCAAATGATTAATTGTTTGTTTAATTTTTTTATTGTCTTCGATTCAAATTTTTATTAAAAGGGTTAATTTTGGTATTTAGTAAGAAACTTTGGGAGTTAGGAAAGAAAAATTAAACTCATGTACAATTGGACTTATATCGGGACCTAAAGATAAGTAATGATATGCAATAATAAGGCTGATGGTTTTTCTAATTATTTGTTACGTGATTAGTTTTGCAATTTCTTGGATGCATTATATATAGAGTTTGAGTTTAGACCCTAGATTTCATAAAATTCCCCTTTTTTAGGTTTTGTTTAAGATTATGTTTGGGTTTCAAAACTTAATTTTTTAATGCAAAAACAACTCTAAATACACTCTGATTTATGTTAAAAGTGAATCAATTGCAAAAGTTAATTATGAGAAGCAGTTGTGATTTGAAATTTATAATTTGGAGATAAAATTATTAAATACCAATTCAATTATTTATATTGACAAAATAATTTATTTTTTTCTTTTCCAATATCACGGATTTTTTAGACATTTTAATTTTTTACAACAAATTTTGTAATAATGCTAAACACTAAAAAAAAAATCATAAATTAAAATTTTTCACAATAATATTTTACACACTTTTCAAACGTATTTTTTCAAATTAAACTTTTTCTATCCACAACAGCAATGTTAAACTATGAAAGAAAAAAAAAAAAAACTATCCGTTATTGATGGAGACAAATGCACTGTAAAGCAATTATACAAAGTATTATGTGTTAAATCTTTTTCATGTATTTTTCTTACATAACAAATCTTTTTCTTTTTCCCCAAAAAGTTGACATTCATAAAGCAAGGAGTGAAGGGGCATGGTCCAATTTAAAGTTCCTAACCACTAGAATGCCAGATTTGTACCAGTATAGCAATAGGCTGTGGTCAGTAAAAACGACGAAAAAATTTTCCCACTTATGTTGGGCTATGACTTAGGAGTATTGTTTAATTAAGCAATTTTTTATTTTCATGCAAATATTTGTGCTTCAAGGGAGATTAATGAGGCCACCCTGTCCTCTCACCCAACAATTTAATAACCATAAATCAGGCAGATCAGCTACTAAGCTTTGAAGGATGGGGATACCTGTCAAGCTCGAGTAATTACTTTTAATATTTTTTTTTCAATTCTTATTATATTTGTCATAACGTTTAAATCCAAAAATTTATCGTTAGATATTATTTTAAAAGTCATTATTAATCTTTTTTATTTATATGCGATTGGTCACTTAAAAAATTTATCTTTTTAAAAAACACATAAGCTTAAGGGTCCCTAAAAAAATAAGTTCAGGTCTACTAATCAGAACAGGGTTCAAGAATACGATTACGTGTGAAAAAGGTTGTAGTACCCTCACAACGTCCATCGAAAGATGATCCCAGCTTAATTTTATATTATCCAATAAGCCTTAAAAATTTACCAAGTAATTAATTATTGAAAATTATTCTCAATGACTCTAATATTTTTAGCAAAAAATTAAAAAAATTTTCTCACCTCAAGAGTATGTAAGGAAACTACTATTTCACTTACGGAGACTCTATCATCAGATTATTTAACATTAAAAAAATTCAAGAAACAAAAAGAAAAAGAAATAAAAAAAATGATTCAACTTTGATATAAATCATTTTCTTTTCAAAAAACTTATTACTTTTGCACAAGAAAAATTGATACTTTTAATTTTTTTTCAAAATATTTTTCTGAAACTTTTATTTCGAGAAAAATTGATACTTTCAACTTTTCCTCAAAAAACCCATTTTTAAAAAATTATTTTCAAAGAAAAATGATACTTTCAACTTTTTTCTGAAAATATTTTTAGAAAACTTATTTTCAAGAAAAATCGATACTTTCAACTTTTTCTCAAAAATATTTTTTAGAAAACTTATTTTTAAGAAAAAAATATTTTTTTGAAGACTTATTTTCAAGAAAAATTGATACTTTCAACTTCTCCTCAAAAATATCTTTTTTGAAATTTTATTTAAAGAAAATCAAAAATAAAAATAAAGTAAAATAAGAAATACTAAATAATTTTAATCTAATCAATAAATAATAATAATAATAATAATAAATAAATAAATAAGAAAAAAAAACATTTTGAACTGCTCGGCTCAAGACAGAAAATGCAGCTCGGAGACTTCGCTCAGGGATCTCGGGTTGGCTCCAAAGGTTGGCTAGCACTCGGGTCAACGCGGGTTGACGCTCGGGTCGGGTCGTCCGATTTTAAAACGCGCGGATCCTGAGATTTTTTTAAGCTTAAAACGACATCATTTTGGAGAGCTATAAAAAGTTAATTTCAATCTTTCCCAGCATAACCTTCTTCCTCCCTCTCTCTCTACTTCTCTTTTTCTCTCCCTCTCTCTCTACCCCCTTAAGATCACCAGTTGATATTTAACTGGATTCTGAAAATTCTCGTTAGAATCTGGGTTTCTCACCGAAAAGTCATTGAAAAGTTGATCGATTTCTGAAAAGTTATGCTGAAAATTGGGTAACTTGTCGAAAAGTTCAAAGTTGGCTGGAATCTCGTCGGAAAACTTGAATATCGCTGAAAAATTTTTGTCGGATTCTAAAAAATTTCAAAAAAATTTTCAGAAAAAAACTCCAAAATTCGAAAAAAAATTCTCACAAATTCCTAAAGCTGTTCTAATGCACCAAAACCCTTTTTTAGCTTCTGTTTCCTCTCTATGTGTGTCCTTTCTATGTTTGTTCCAGCACCTATTTATAGGGATTGATCATAAAAATTTTTTATCAATCCCAATTCCCTCTGGGATTTGGATTCAATCTTTGAATCCAATTTCAACTTTGTCAGTCCCAAATTTATGCCAGAATTCCAATTTTTTCTTATCCTAATCCCAATTAGGAATCAATAAAAAAAAAGATAAAATAAAAAATATATATTAATAGATAAATAATAATATATGAATAGATAAATAATAATAAAAAAATATATATTATTAGATAAATAATAAAATTTGTTAATAGATAAATAATAATAATAAATTATATATTAATAAATAATAATAGCAATAAAAAATTTAAAATTTAAAATTTTAAAAAATAAAAAAATAAAAATAAAATTACAAATGGGCTTATCCATTTGGATTAAGCTCAATTGATCTGGGTCTGGACCAAATTGGATGTTTACAACGTTTTTTACTTAGGACATGGAAATTAACATAGGAAAATGTTAAAAGAAACGATAATAGGAATTTTTAAGATGATATTGTTGTATGCTATCTTAAAGTTGTTGTATATTATGGTTTGAGAATATATAATGCAACCAAATTGGGAAAAGAAATGAAAATTTTAGGTAAGACACTTTTAAAAAATTTTTTTTAAGATAATAATCTTTCGTGTAAATAAAATTTTGAAAATATTATGCTCAAGATATAATGTCTAAATGAAAAAAATTTAAGATTGCACTTCAAGAGTTTTTTGAACACATAAACCATGAAAAAAATGAGAGTGAGAGAAAATGATTTAACCATTCAAAAATTGGATATAAAGATGTGTTATATCCAAAGTTTATTTTAAAACCTTTATGAAATCTTTTTCATTTTGTTTGTCAATCATTATTATAATTATTGATTCTTAACATGATTTTGAAGGATTTTTTAGTAAGTAATCTAGAATCAAAATATACAAGGAATATATTAAGCTTATATTTCGTGCACACCTCACCCTTAACACGACGAGTTCGAATATAAGGAGTGTGTTACATGTTAATGGTAAAAATTGATTTAAAACTATTATTGGTAGCTCCTTTAATAGCTCATAGAGTGGTTTTTGTCATGCAATGGTTAATTTCAGAGCCTTCTAGGAACTCGTGACTTGAAGCATAGTTCTTTAAACTTTCTAATTTCTAGTTTTGGACCTTTGGTTTCATAGAAACCTTGGGATAAGACTTGGGAGAATCCCAAATCATCAAAGGGATATTGTTACCAGGTTTTTACCCAAGATAGAGTTAGATCAAGCACTAAAAAGAAATTAAAACTATTTTGGAATCCAATGTTGAATTTGTTTTATGTCTTTGAGTCGAACAAATCTGTTATTCCTGTTTCCACTAAATGGCCAATTTCTGCACTATGGTTCTCCATGATCAAGTTTCAAGTCAACCCAAGCTGCTTTTCAAGGTGACCCGCATGGAAATTGAAATTTTGAGGAATTTTCCCTCCATTATGGTTTAATTTCTGACTTTTAGACGAGGATATGATTGATCGACACACCCAAAAGAAAGGAAATTGCTAAAAAGAAAAAGGAAATAAAGTGATTAAAATCTTCTTAGAAGTCTAAATCATGATGATAAAAAGGTTGCCTAACAGGTTACATGGCTGTGTTGGAATGCTGACATGCCGATGCCTAAGTCAGTCACAAGAGACATAACATAGTGGACAACATCACTTTGTGTACTAAAGAAAAAGTTCTGAACAACAAAACGTTACTGGCAAATTGGCTAAGCCATCTTGAAAAAGTAATGGAATCTATGGACCCAGATCCCCATCAGATTATACATACTAATCTCTACTTCATATATAAATGCTTCTATTTTTACAGAAAATCGCATGGAACGGGTGATCAAATGATGAGGGGCAGATCTTGAACGGTTGTTGTGATGCAAGCTGTGATATACACAAACTTGCTTGAAACCGAGCCAGAAGCAGCAAATCTTATTTCTGTCCAAATTGTTACTAGGTTTCGAATTACTGATCTGATAAAACGTCTATATGTATATATTCTGTACTAAATTCTTTAACTTCAAAGTTCAAAATTAACTTGTCCGTGCTGTGTAGAGTAAGAAGGTGACAGCTTTTATACTAATTTCATCCAAAAACCTTACTGTAAACAGTTTTATGGTGTCAGCCTTCCAAGGACATAATTACTGCTCTCTGCACCTAGCATGCATGCCGGCAATATTGTGTGGGGAATAAAAGTGTATATAATCACACTGACTGAAGGATAAACAATCTTTCAGCTTGGTAATTATAATGTTAATTACGTGGGTATTTGGTATATGATTCTATTCAATAATCGAGTAAATATTGTTTGGTTGATTGATCTCCCCTAGCTAGCATTGATCTCTAGGTGTCCTAGACCCTTTTATCTTCCCACGTTCCTTGTCTCCTACAGGGCTTTTCATTAATTTCCTGGATTGATTAAACATTGTCATATGTGTGAGAAAGTGATCGGCAGTAGAAGTTTCATGAGAGTGTCCAATTCAATACATCTCATGCATCATTTAAATCCTCACTGACTGCGATTTATTTGCTAGCAGTAAAGGTTTTAGGAGCAGTCAAAGTAATAGCCTTTTTCTTTTTTTCCTTTTCACAGTCATGCTTTTTTCAATTCAAATGCAAGGAATCTCTCTTGCATATATTTATAATCTTTAAACTGAACAGCCCAATATTTGGAATTTGAAATTGGGTTAATGATTCGATTGGTAGCAACATTTGCTTTAAGGAACTCTCTCGGAGACAATGAACTAGTCCCTCTTTAATCATCTCGAACAAGCTTAATTTGCTTCCCTAGGTGTACTTGACAGCACTTTTCCTTCTCTTCACCACAAACGCCAACCTTTCTCCTACCTTTTTCCCTAAAAAACACAAGCTTAAAGTTTCAATAAAATAAAGCGTTCACATGCAAAACCCCAGAAAAAAATATGAAAGCTCTGATATGCTAGGGGTGGTCCAAAAATAGAGATAGTTGGGTCTTGGGTTCCAGATGGCAGCCTTATTAAGAAAGGGGATATGGATATTACTTAAAGAAAGTAAAACCAAACAAGAAATGGAGATTTGTCTGGTTGGATAGGAAAATAAAAAGCAAGAGGGAGATGAAATTGGAAGAGATAAGTGAGAGGCATGGGACATGCATGATGGTTGGCAATGGAGGCAAAATCATGATCCATGTGCTTTGGCATGCAATTATTCTGCCCCAGAGAGAGCGTGTTTCAACAGTTTCTTCCCTCATTATCCTACTAAACAGACATTATTAATTAAACTAGTTTTTAACAAGTACTTAAATCCCTAAACCCAAAAACGTTCCATCCTCCAGGATTCACCTCCCTCGTTAACAGACATTCTCACACCCTCCAATCACATAAGAAGCAAAACCCATTTGCTGCAAAGCTGGCAGAATTTGATTGGGTAAATCTTCTTACATCAACGAAGGAAGAGTGGGGTGACGGATTTCTAACTTCTAATAAAGCTAGATTATATCTACTGTCTACATGAATATGAGTTAATCCATTATCCATATGGGTTCGGTTCCTGTCAAGAATATTTCAAAAGTAAAATCTTATATTTCTGGTGTCGAAGACTCGAAGTAAGAGATTACATCCTTTAAATCACTCAAGAAAAGATTAGGCACACACAAAAGCTTGGAATATTCTTCACTTCTCGAAAAGGGAGAAAAAAAGATAGAATGTAAAACAATCTGATGATGAAAACCATGCGCCCCCAAGGCCGGTCCCCAGCTAAGCTCTCAAAGCATGAGAAGATTGCTTCATTTTCTTCTCTTCAATTTATCATCTCAAGAGAGTGTTGATGTATCAATATGTACTTACCTTTTTTTTTAGTTATTTAGTTTGAAACTACAATATCTTTACATTAAATTGATAATAACAGATATGAGGTGGTGATAGTCGTTAGTTGAGTATGGAAGGTTTACCAAATCTCAACTCCGAATCCAAAGTTACTGATCCCCAAAGACTGCGTATCAGTTACTCCACTGCAAGAAAATTATGGAAAGCGACTCATTGCCAAAGCAAAGTATCCAATACGAAATTAAAGCACAAATCTATTCTCTGTGTCACAGCCAAAAAGCAACACAAATTCATTCATTATACTGCTAGTCATTAACAAGCTAGCAGCATCATTCAGATGAGAACTCTTTTTTTTTTCTTTGTTATCTTTTATTTTTGCCTTCAAATTTTCTACGGTAATTTCAATATTTTTTGAATAAATCACTGTTGGTATTGAAAGGAAGTGGTCCTTTTGGTTTAAAAGATGTTCAGTTATTTGATTGTACAGAAAAAAAAAGGGGTTTTGACAATTAGATGCCTTCCCTCTAGTTCAATATTGAATTTTGAATGCAACTAACTGAGGTACATTAATTTCGCTTTTACACATTGTGGTGCCATCCATTTTGATTTTTGCGATGGTCCCTAATGTTTTAACACTCTCTTGGCTAAGCAACAAATAAAAAAAAAGGCCTATTTGGGTAGCATTGATGGCTCAAATATTAGATGAAAGCAAAATTTTATTGACCTTTTCTCAAAAATAAGTAATAACTGCATAAAGTTAGCTGAACCAGTTGATCAGAAGATATACCATATCTGTTACTGATTTTATTTGCTTTCAAAACCCTGAATCTTCTCAGATTTCATATGCTTGAGTCGAAGGAAAATTCAAGTTCTTTGTAAAAAAAGGGGAAAATAGAAAAATAAAGCCTTCCCTTCTTTCCCAGTGCCTAAATCAAGCAAAAAAATAATAATAATTTTTATACCTAGCAAGTTAATTGCTCGAATGGTTAAAGGGTTGGAGGTTGGGGGGAGTTGGTGAAGAAAATCCCGTGTATTAAGTTTTTGGTTTGACTGCAATGTAAGATTTTATTCAACATATTTTCATACCACACGAGTGGAGAAAGGTGATCCATATCCCTTGTACGTTGGACAAGGACAAATTCATCAAACCTATAATTTTCATGATTGAAAATTGAAATCAAACTCTCTTCCAAGATATATTTTTAATATTTAAAATTATTAAAAAATAAAATTTTGATCATTAAAATTATTTGATTGATGACATGATTTCAATTGGTATGAAAATAGCATTTAAAATGAAAAAAACAAGAGTTGGGTAATAACAAAATAATACAAATTAAAGTCAAAGTTAGCTGTTCCCTTCCTTAGAAGATAAACGAAGCATCTGATGTAAGGTTCCCTAATAATTCCATCGGATGGGGTTAGATAATCATATCAATCAAGTGAATGGTCCCCAATGTATAGCAAACCACGTGCATAGTTACATCGAAGTTCGAAGGAAAAACAAAAAAGATCGAAACGTAAGTGCCAGAAAACCAAAGATATATTGTATTTAATAACTTATACTTGAGAAAGAGAGAAGGAGATAAAGGGCAGTTGGTGAATGTGGAGGCTTTCAAAGCCAACTCTAGGGGCGAAGGATCCGATGCACAAAAAACTAAAACCTCTCTCTTTATAAGCCCCTCTCTCTTTCTCTCTCTCTCTCTCTCTCTCTCTCTCTCTGCTATAACTGTTTCCTCCTGTTTTTCTCTTACTCTCACCAAAAGTGTAGAAAAAAACCTGAAAGAAAATCTAAAATAATAGGAATTCTAGGAAAACAAAGACGGTGATTTGATGATTATATTCCCATTCTTTGTTTAGGATCTCTATACCAAAGCCATCTTTTCCCTTCTTAGCTTCTTCTCCTTGCTTTGTGTTTCTTAGCAGCTCCTCTCTCTCACTTTCTTTCTCAACATTTTCCTTGTATAGTTTGATCTTAATGTACGCAGAATTCAGCCGGGTTTCCCTTCTTAGCATGTCAAATTCAGGGTTATTCCTCGTTAAAGATGAAGAAGAAGGGTCTGAATTCGATATTCTGAAACGACCCGTATTGGAGTTTCAAGAGGAGAGTCAAGCTGCTGCAACTTCTTCACACGATGATGAAGAACGAGAAATACAGGGAGATCATGAAGAGAAAAAAGGAGAAGAAAACAACGTTACAGCAACTTCTGAAGAAAGCGGAAAGAAGAAGAAGATGATATCTTTAGGAGAATTGAAGGCAACGGATGATGACGATGATGGGTTCAAAACTCCAACATCTTTGGATCACAAAATCCCAGTGATCAAACAATGCCCACCTGCACCAAGAAAACCAAAGCCACTCCCATCAAATAAAAGAAAAGCATCGCCTAGTAGTAGCAATAGTGCACGCACACGCAGGAATCTGCAACTCGATTTTTCACAAGAGGTCGAGTCCTTGTGTCCTGGTGCTCTTCTTTTTGGTTTACACTGCAAGGTCAAGATAGCTCGATCACAAGATCATAATCAATGATTTTTACCAATATATTAAATTGTTAGTAGTATCAATTTATCTATATTTGGTAATAAAATTTTTTTATGTAAAATGAGAATCCATATATATATATATATATATATATATATATATATATATAAAAGATATTCATATGAAAATGGCAATCTGTTTCTTTATTTGTTTATATTGATTATTGTTTCTAATATTCCATTTTCTATAATTTTGGGGGAATTGGTGTAAGGAAACTTATGATATAATGTTGTTATAAAGTTAAAGCATGGAAAAGATGAAACAAGAAGGTACAGAGCACAGACCAAGAAAAAAGAGATGGATATGTATGTATATGTATATATATATATATATATATATATGAGTTCCAACTTTATTTGCTCCTTTAAAAAAGTAGAATTTGTTCCTAGACTTGGAATAGAACAAAAGTTGCTATCTCTGGTATCAAGTTTCTAATTTAGTTTAATCTTCTTTCTCTTTTTGATTATTGTTTTATTCTAGATTTAGATTTGGTCTTTGGACTCCATAAGAAATAAGGGAAACCTAAGCCATGTCTTTTTGATCGAAGGTAAAGAAAGAAGTTTGATAATCATGATTGATAAAACACCAGAAAACTACTGTTAGGTTTCACTGCCGACGTATGTATTTTAGTTCTTCCAATATAACAACCGACTAGTCTTTAGATCGATTGCTATATTATTGGATTAGCACTTGAAGATTTCGAATTTGAAAAAATTTAGATATTTAATAATTTTTTCGTTAGATATGTAATAAGATGAAAGTTTAAAGGTAGATTAAAAATTAAAAAGAAAAAAACCGATTATAAATCACTGTCCTTTTCAACTCAAACCTAAGCCTAAACATTGCTAAAACCCAACCATTTTGTTTCTTCAAGACAAGGCCCAATTCCCACTTCGACGCCTATCCATTCCAACGGCTTTTTGGTCAATCGATATGACATTCTAAACCTTAAAATCAAACCAGAATGGTACTATTTTCTTAAATTTGATTTGGTTTTGAAATTTATACACTAAACAAATCGAAGTAATGAACATTATTTTGAACAGTTGTTGAGTTGACCAAATTGGAGCTGAAACAAGTTAGTGGAAGTCCATGATCTCGATCCATCAAAATGAGGTGGTAAGAAAAAGTGCGTGGCGAATTCATGGAGAGGCACCTCCACGCAGGAACGCGCCGAGCCCAATGTGCGCAGAACTAAACGACCTTGTTTGACCGTTTCTCGTCCTTGTCCTTACTCCTTAACGGTTATCTCTCCTCTTTTGCTCTCTTCCAACCTTCCTTTTTCTCTTTTCCCTCCAATGCCCTCCCGGACACCTCAAAGAAAAAAAAAAAGAAAAAAGAAAACCAAAAGAAGAAAGAAAGAACAAAGAGTAGTGGAATCAAACATAACTTTCAACCTCAAAGGGTGCTTTTTTTTTTTTTTCAAAAGTGCCAAAATGGAGTCTCGCAAAATGGATCGAAGAAAAACATGACCATGAATTGGGATAGCCTACGCGACGATGACGATAAGTTCTTTGAATCCTTCGATAGAATAATAGAATATCTTCTGCCGTGCCTCTTGACTTTGCTTCTTCAGGTTCAGGCGATGACAATGAAGATTTCGATGACTTTAGGATTTCCGTCGCTTCCGCGGTGTCATCGGTTCATACTTCAAAGTTTCGAGCTTTTGCAACGACAACGGTAACCCAAAGGTCTCCTTACTACGATATGTGGAATTCTGGATGGCCTCTCCAGGGTCCATTAAGGAGCGTAGACAGCGGCTTTTCCAAGGCACGGGCTTATCTCCTGACAAAGAACTTCTCAGTCTCAAACGGATCGTTTCCAACAAGGTCCCTAACTGTCAGGTTCAGATAACACCCGAAGTTCCCGGGGCAGTTATAACATCAACAAAACAACGAAGATTCTTCGAAAAATGATTTATCTCACTCTCCGCTTCCCTTCCTGTTCGTACAGTCCAGGTCCGATAGTGAGATTGAGTCACTTTCAATTCAAAAGAAAAGAAAAGAAGAACTTCTTGGCTCAATATCAAAGCAACGTCTCAAAAGAACATCTTCTTTAATATCAACCCCACATGCAAAATCATCTCCGTACCAGGAAAGCATTAGAGCTTCCCCTAAAGATGTTGGGAATAATGACTCAAATCCTATAAGAGATTTGTTTGTGATTTGTTAGAGATTTGTTTGGGATTTGTCAGATATTGCTTGATGGATAAGAAGACTTGCAAAAGAAGAATTCCAAGAGAAAGATGATTCTTAATAGGTAAGTTTGACTTGTAAGAGAAGAATTCTAAAAGGAAAGGAATTCTTAATAGGCAAGTTTGACTTACAGGAGAAGAATTCTAAGAGGAAAGGGATTCTTAATGGGCAAGTTTATATGGTTATAAATATGTGAAGTCTCTACAGGGTTAGGTATGAGAAAAAGATGTAAGAGAGTTGTAGGGTTTTATGGGATAGACACCTCATAAGCGTATTGGGGCCCTACGTCTTATGGGTGTGTGTGTTTGTTTGTGAGTGGACTAGAGGAGACTGAGAGGGTCCACATAGGTATGATGTATGAAAGCATATGGGTACGTGTTTGGTTATGTTGAAAGAGTGCACAAGGATTTGGGTTTGTGTTTATTTGGGTTAAGAATACTCCATAGGACTAGAGGAGATTGAGAGTGTCTTATGAGTATTGATTGTTGAGTGAAATTGATGATTTGATGTAAGTTTGTAATTCTCTACAACTAGTGGATCTTGTTTCTCATCCGTGGATGTAGGTCAATTAGATCGAACCACGTTAAATTGTTGTCTCTTGTGTGTTTGATTTATTGTTTGATTTCGCTTCCGCTGGTGTGATTGGATTGGAGGCTTTTAGCCCAACAAATGGTATCAGAGCTGTGGTGATCCTCAACAAATGGTATCAGAGTTGTAGTGTTCTCCAACAAATGGTATCAGAGCTGTGGTGATCCTCAACAAATGGTATCAAAGCTGTGTGGGTGTTGTTTTTCCCAACAAAAGATTCAGGGAATAGTCGTGCAATTAAGCAAAGCGCTGCACTTTTTTGCAAAATAAGTTCGGAGCTTTTTTCTTGATTAAGAATTTGGATACAGGGAAAGAGTTTATAGTTAATGAGTACGATCGAGATGGGATGTGGAACAAGCTGAGTGATCTTCAAACAGGGAAGCAGTTGACAATGGAAGAATTTGAGAAATGTGTGGCATATTCACCGGTGGTAAAGGAGTTACTGAGTCGAGAAAATGTTAACAGGATGATGAATGATCCCGCCAATGATCGGAAGTTTAATTAGTATCTTTCCAAACGTTTGAGGATGAGCAAGAGAAGAGGTGCGGCCGTGTTGAGAAGTATAAAAAGGGTGGCAAATTCTATGATACTGAGGGGCGAGAAAGATGTATTAGCAACGGATCAAAAGAATGCCAAAAATGGAAATAATCAGTGGGTGAAAGTTAGACAAACAGGGAAATCTTATAAGGAGTTGAGTACTTTACATTTATACCAAGACATTCAGGCTCATGAGGGATCGATTTGGACCATCAGGTTTAGCACAGATACAAGGTTTTTGCAAGTACTGGAGAGGATACGGTAATCCATGTGTGGGAAGTTCAGGAATGTGAGGTTATGTCGATGAATGAAGGGAGTTTAACACCTCTTCATCCATCGCTTGCTAGTTCACCACTTCAGCCATCTCTATCCTTGTCCCAGGAATAATCAGGACTTTTGGAAGCTGCAGGTAATCTACATGAGAAAAAGAAGAAGGGATAGGGCTCATCTAATAAAAAATGCAATCACATTCCAGATTATGTCCATGTGCCTTAAACTGTGTTTTCGCTATAAGACAGACTAGTCCGTTCTTTCAAGGGCCATTTGGTTGATGTTTTGGACTTGTCTTGGTCTAGATCTCAGGTTTGATTCTCAGAATTCTTGCCATTAATGTTTAGAAAGTAAGGAATTTGCTAGCATATGTTAACAGATCCTGATAAAATCATGGAGTAATTTTATTTTTCTTATCAAACAATGGGCCCATGTTATTAATGTTTGTCACATATTATCCACATTTAATTTATATAACCTGTTAGGGTGACTTTGATGGAGTTGCAGCAACTGCTTTCATCTTCAATGGACAAAACTGTAAGGTTATGGGAACTGGAAACCAGTAACTTTTTAGAGTTATTTGCCCGTATTGATTATGGTAAGATACCATTCCATTTTAACTTCAACTAAAGTTTGAGTCTATCAAACTACAAACCTACTTATGGCTTTTGGTTTGTTTTTTCTTTGGCAGTAACTTGCATACATTTCAATCCTATGGACGATGATTATTTCAGAAGTGGGTCACTTGATGCAAAAGTTAAAATTTGGAACATACATGATAGGAATTTTTTTATTGGACTGATCTACATGAAATGGTTATTGCTGCGTGATACAGCCGAGATGGCCAGGTCCTTCTAACTTCTAAGTAACTTTTGCTGTCTAGTGGTTGCTTGAAACTGTTCTTCCTGGTACAACAGTCATGGTTTTACTTGGCTTTGGCTCTTAATTATCTCCTGATAATTGTAGACTGTAGTTATATTCAACTTCACCATGGCCCATGGGTATAATTAGGTGTAGTTGGGAAGGGGGAAGGAATCTAAATAAATGGACATTAATGAACCATCTTTTGGTACTTTAAAAGATTTGAATGTTAACCAAACGGTTGTCATAGTCTTGTCCTTATACTGTAATTGTCATTTCCTTGAAGTTAAATGGAGTCACATTGAAACTGCTTCAATTGAACAAAGCTCATATGTCATCATTAACCGTGTTGGTTTTTTACCTGATTAAAATGTTCTTATGAAATCGTTTCTTCAAATACATCATAGATAATTTCGTTCCCTTTCTAAATTGAAGATATGTTTTCATTATTGAAGGGTGCCTTAATTGGTTCACATAAGGGCAGTTGTCGAATGTACAGTACTGATGGTATGGTTTGCTCTTTCTTAATCAATTTTGTATATCGTTTTCTATTTAAATTTCCTATCTCACCATCAAATTTTTATATATTCTCGTTTTAATTGATGATGTAGATTGCAAATTAACTCAGTTAGAACAAATTAACATTCAAAACAAGAAGGTTAATGCTAAAAAGATACTGGTTTCCAGGTAACCTTACAAGTTGCATTGAAGTCCATAAATATATACTCTGACATTCCACATTGTTTTTTGGAGTTAAATCACTTATAACCTGACTTACTTCTGCACAGTTTTCTCCAATCAGTCCATCTAAAGTACTCGTTGCTTCTGCTGATTCTCGAATATGAATTTTGAATGGTTCAGAAATCTTCTTTAAATTTAGAGGTACCCCTCTCAACAAACAACATTTGATATGTTATTTTCTTATCTATTTTCATTCTTGCTTTAAACTTTGTACTGGTTAGTTTCAGTCAATAATACTGCATATGTTTCATGGTATCAGGCCTTCGAAATATCAGTTGTCAAATTGCAGCTTCATTTACTTCGGATGGAAAATATGTCACAAGTGCAAGTGAAAATTCTCAGGTATTTGTTTGGAGCCTCGAAATACAGGCACAGGGAAAAGAACTGTGATCACTGCTCGAGGTCACGAACATTTCCCATTTAAAGATGTTTCTGTAGCAATTCCATGGCCTGGTATTATAAAAGGTGAACCTCCATCAATGGCAATAGGAAATTGAAAGAGTCACTTGAAATCCAAAGACAATAACAGTAACCAGAGATTTAAGTTGTGGGTACGATTTTTTTTTTTTCATATTATGTTTATTGCGGTTACGGAGATAATGAGACCATTTCAGTACTAAATTTTTTTTTTTAATTTTGCACAAATTTATTTTAGCAAAAAAAAATTTTACAAAATACGGTGAATTTTTTTTTTTATTTTGTACAATTTAAATTTTATAAAGTCTAAGCTCTTTTTTAATCAGACTCTTCTGTAGATTAATATTTTCTTTCTTTTTTTTTTTTAAAAAAGGCTTGAAGATTGAATTTACGGGTTTATAAGTTCATAACTGAAACGCTCGTTCGAATTCAAGGCGCGAAAAGAATGACAGAGAACATAAGAATGGAAGATTCCAGTCCTCTGGCCACCGTAGAAGACATCCAAAAACGCCTCCTTCGCCCTTCCTTGCTTCACTCTCTGTCGTACTCTTTGTTTATCTCTGTGTCTATCCAAAGCGGCTTCGTTTCCTTTGAATTTCTGGTTTGATTAATCGAAATTTTCCTTTTGCAGGGAAGGCTTAAACTCTTCGCAATTGAAAGTGAATTTGATAGAGAGTGGAACGGTTAAAAAGAAGCTGGAGGATTACTTAGATCCATTCCTACTGGCGGCGGTCTCATCCGAGATCAGTCGTTCAAAAAAGGCAAAAACAGAGACAAAATTGAAGGGAGAAGTTAAGGGATTTGAGTGGCCTGTTGATGAACTCAAGGTGTTCGTGGAAGAGGATTCGACGAACGGTAACAGAGGCAGCTGGAGAAACAGAGAAGCCGTTGATCTTAACAATGATTTCGAAGTGATTAGCGATGGCGATGATGGAGATGAAGAGATCAGCTCCCCGTTTCAACGTTTGGAAAAAACGACATTAAAGAAATTCAAACGTTGAAGATTGGAAAATCCAAAAAAGATTCAGGTCAGGTTCGTTAGTTCGTTATAATTGGTGATGAAAATCGCGCGCTAGCATAGTGAATTTCCTTTTCATACTTTTTACTTTTTCTTTTTTACCTGAAGATGAAATTGTTTCTTGTTTGTGATTCGAACTTCCTAGTTCCTACTACTATTTGTTAATATGGTTTTGAATCATGAAAAAAATTTGAAGCTTCGTTTAGATTTTTTTTTTCGCTCTCTTGTTTGCTTTTCTCAAAATTTAATACTCGATTAAAGATGAAAATATGGCTAAAAGTGACAAACTAAAACTAATCTTTAGTCTATCTATTTATATATGAAAATGTAATTTTAAAAATATTAAAAGTGATTGATCTAAATATTTTTAATAATTTTTAAATTAATAAATTTATTTTTAAATATATAATTTTTATTAATTAAGTTAAATTTAATTTAAATAAATTAAAATTAAAAATAAAATTTATGTAACATTAAATTATTTAAAATTTTAATTTAAAATTGTTAAAAATGATTTATTAAAATATCCTAAGTAAATTTTTTATAAATTTTAATTGAAACAAATTTTCTTTTTTATTATTAAATTTTTTTATAATTAGACTAAAAAAGTATTAAAAATGATTAACTAAAATTACCTTAATAAAATATAAATTCAAAAATGTTAAAAGTGATTGATTAAAAAGCATTAGTCATTTTTTATAAATTTTTTATTGTTAGATTCCTTTTTTATAATTAAAATGATTTTTTACATCAAATAAAAATACAAATAGAACAAGATCAAAACTTAGTATGCATAAGAATAGAATAATTATATGGAGTTTGTTTCTTTAATTATTGAAAAATAATTGTATATGTAGTTTATATTTTAAATAAATTCCTTAAAACTAAATCATAATTAAGTCATTGAAGCATATTTATTTTTTTTCTATTTTTTGCCTTTCAATTTTTTGTTTTAATAGATTTGTTAACTTATATGTATTATAGTGATTTTATTAGTTATATGTTTTATGAATTGATCACTTAATTTGATTATTTATAATATAATTAATTTTTTTTAGTTTCTTGAAATAATTTTTTAACATATCATTCTTACAATTTAGTCTAACTTTTATAATTAATTTCTCTTTTGTATTTTTTTCTTCTAAAATTTTATAATTGTTATTCCTATAAATAAAAATTAATATTAAATCAAATGCAATTCAGTTGCACACTCTTCACTAACAATTAGTACAATATGATTCATTACACTTTAATTGAACTTTTCACTTGTAGAATTAAAATGATTTAAGGGGTGATGGAGTTACCAATAATTTAGGATTAGATCCAAAATTGTCATAAGAATTATTCACCTTGATTGAAACAATAATTTATTTAATTTTCTTTTAACTTTTATCTTCATATACATATATATATATATGATTAATTTATATCTCAAAATTATTTAATTTTTCACAATTATATTAAATTATTCATTTTTTTTGTCATCCAAGTGATTGAACAACCTAACGTGAATTATTTCAAATAAAGAATTATCAAATGAATTAAAATTAATTATTTTTTGCTAATTCATTTAAGATATGACAAATTTCATTGGAATTATCTTTTAAATGTGTTTATGCCAAAATTACATTCACTAATGAAATTTTATGTTATTAATTTAAAAATAAAATCATTATAAATTGTATAAATATTACATAATAAGTTTATTATTCTGATAATTGAAATTTCTTACAAAAATATGAAAAGTACCAAAGTTAATAATTTATTTTATTTCATTTTAATTTTTAAATTATGTATTTTAATATTTTTGTATAATAAAATTTTTCAAATAAAATAAAATTTATGTTTTCTTTTAATAAAATGTATAATTAAATTCAATTGATGAAAGCACTAAAGAAAAATAATATGAAAATTTGACTGGTTATACATAGTTTTATCTTCTCCATATAATAAAAAATTTTAGTGTTATATGATGTTTCCATAAAAATATACATATCTATTGATTTTAAATTTTTTAAAATTAATATGAAACTCTTTTATTAAGAGAAACATTGTATACTCCTTTGTTTTCTCTTTTATATCAGTTGAATAATGCTCACTATTGTATAAAAATTTTTAAGGTTGCCATATAGGTAATATTTATTTAAAAGAATTGAAATTCATCAAATTAATTATCACTATTACATTTAATATAAAAATATTAACATAAATTATAATTTAACTAAACTTAAAAGTGATTTACCGGATTAATTAAAAAAGTTCATTTTATAAATTTTTATTTAATTGTATATTTGGTATTTCAATTATTTAGAAATTTGACTTTCATAATTTTTAGGAGTTTAGACTTATAATCAGTGACCAATTAAATTGAGTCAAGTTTTATCATTTACTTTTATTTATAGTATACTCAATTATTCACTTATGCATATGAGCAAATTTGATTCAATAATTGGTACATGCTTCTCTTTTTTTAAAAAGTTGGATTCAAATTGTCTTAAATCCAAATAAAAAAGAAATATATTTATTTACTTATAATTGTAATTTCACTTTAGAAATACTCTTAAAATTAATTAATTAATTCAACCACAAAGACAATAAAAATATGACATTGAAAATGAAGGAAAAAAAGTATAAATATTTAAATTGTTATGGAAAATTAGAAAGTATTAGATTCTGATTAGGTTACTATTTCAATTCGAATTTTAGTTATATTCAATTATTTTGAGTTTTGAATAATTACTAAGTTGTTGACTTTTTAAAAGCAATTGAGATTAAGTTAAGTTAGTTCATTTTTATAATTATGTGTATCATATTATTTTTAATTAAATTAAAATTTAAAATGAGTAAAAAAAATTTTTATACTCAATTTGAATTTTGAATTGTTTCAAGTTTGAGTTATTTAATCCATGTTATTTTAACTATATTTTTATGACATAGGTAATAAATTTGAAAATAGAATGAGAACATAACATAATAAAAAATTTAAGTATAAAAATGAATGAGATACTAATGATAATTCTAAAAAGAATTCTTACATCCAAATCTTATAGAGATTAAAAGGTATATCTTATTTTGAGAACTTTTAAATTTGTATTACAAAAAATTAATTTAGATTAACGAGTTTATAATTGTTCATTTATTGATCAAATTGCTATTATTTGGGTTGAGTAAAATAATTTAAATATTTTATTTGAAAGAGATATTATAATTCATACTTATTTAGGAAGACTACATAGAATTAAATATTATTTGAGTTGTCATTAGAATTAAATATTATTTGAGTTGTTATGACACTTACAATATTCTTTATTCTTTTAAAATGGAGAAGTTGATTGATATCAAAATATCTAAAAAGTTTCAACAAAAAAATATAAAAAGCCATTTTTAATAATGGTAATAAGAAGCAACAATTAAAAATATAAGAAGTAATAATTAAAAATATATCATCTTTTTATTTAATGGTAATTTTTTTTTGTAGAGAATGTGAATGTAATTATTGTGAATTTAATATTTTTTAAAATTGTTGTCTATGTAGTTTTTATAAATTTTATTTAGTAAATATATTCTTATTACTTTTATCATATATATATAATAAAATTTTTACCCAAAATTATATCTTAAATATAGAAACAAAGGACAAGCTTTATTACTTTTATTGATGACAAAATATTTCAAAATTTTTAATATTTTATATGCAACTGTACTTTGTTAATAGGTATGAGAATTACATACATTAAAAATTCAATCAAATCATTAATAAAGCTTATTTTAATACATACATTTTACCATAAACTAAAAATTTTGAAGAAGATCTTTAAAATATTAACTTAATCATATTGTATATATTTATTTAATTTAGTTTTGGTACTTGCATTAATATAAAAAGTTATGATTTTAACTTATTATTACGCGTTAAATTACTGATAGTAAATTAAAAGTATTTATTTATGCTTTTCAAGTTGTTTATATTTAAACATTTTATTACTTTCTATCTCTATTATACAGATTACATCATTTAGTATACATTATAGTCACATTCTTTTTGGATATACATAAATCAATAACAACATAGTAGTAGATAATTAATAACTTAGTAATTAAGAATTAAAAATTAAAAATTTAAATGTAATCAGTATAGCTTAGTAACAATTATCAATAACTTAGTAGTAAATTAGAGGTAACTTAATATTAAATGAATGATAATTTAATAGTTAATAATTGATAACTTTTTAATAAATAAATAATAATATAATAAATACATCATACCTTAATGGTAAAACAATTATAATATAGTTATAAATGCATAACAATATAATACTAAATCAAAGATGACTAAAAAAAAGTGATAATTTAGTCATTAATTATTAATAACTTAATTATAAATTAATGATAACTTAATAATAAATTAGTGATAATTTATTAGTAAATTAGTTTCAGTTTAATAGTAATTAATTGATAGTAGTAAATCAGTAGTAAATCAATGATAATTTAGTAGTAAATAATGATAATTAAGTAGTTAATCATTGAAAATTTAAAAGTAAATCAGTATAATTTAATAGTAAATTATCAATAATTTAATAGCTAATCAATAATAACTTAATAGTAGAGCATGCTTATTTTAATATAAATCAATAATAATTTGATAATAAATCATAGATAATTTAGTGATAAATCAATGATAATTTGTCATAAATAATCAAAAATTAAGTCGTAAATCAATAATAATATAGTAATAAATATATAAAAATATAATAATAGATCATTGATAATTAGGTAGTAAATTGATAATTTAGTAGCAAATCACTAATAACGTAATAATAAACTACTAACAATTTAGTTATAAATAAGTGATAATTAAGTAGTAAATTAGTTAATCATTAATAACATTTTAGTAAATCGTCGATAAATTAGTTATAAATTTATAATAAATTATCAATAACTTAATAGTAAATTATTGATAATTTAATAGTAAATAATTGATAACATAATAATAAATTACTACTAACGTAATTATCCATCGTTGATAATTTTTTTATACTCAAAGTTATCAAGAATAAAACCATAGTTACTAGCATAAATGAAGTCAAAATTTTATTTTGGGATTAGGATAAATTTACCATAAGTCTATTCAATAAAAAATTAGTAAAAAATTTTAAGTTGGAATAAAATAATAATGTTATTATATAAAAAAAATTGTCTCATATATTATTAGTAGACTTTTAAATTATATATTTTATAATTGTAAATGTATAATAGCATATTAGTAAATCAATGATACATTAATAGAAAACAAGTGATAACTTAATAGTTAATAATTGATAACTTAATAATAAATTAATGATAAATTAATAGTTAATCAGCTTTAATTTAATAGTATTTTTTTGGGTAAACAATTTAATAGTAATTAATTGATAAACTTAATAGTAAAACAATGATAATTTAGTAGTTAATCATTAGAAACTTAAAATTAAATTAATATAACTTAGTAATAGTAAATCATCGATAACTTAATAGTTAATTAATAATAATTTAATAATAAATTATGGATAATTTAATATAAATTAGTGATAACTTGATAATAAATTACAATTAATTCAATAATAAATCTGTGATGATACTGTAATAAATAATCGAAAACTAAGTAGTAAATCAATAAATCAATAATTACTAAATGCATAATAATATAATAATAAATCAATAATAATTTAAATATAAATTGTTGATAACTTAGTAGTAAGTTAGTAATAATTTAGTTACAAATCAGTGACAATTTAGTTATAAATCAGTTATAATTTTGTAGTATATTAGTTAATCATTGATAATTTTATAGTAAATTATTAAAAATTAATATTAAATTAGTTATAATTTTATAATAAATCATCAGTAAATTAATAGTAAATCATTAATAATTTATTAGTAAATTATTTATAACTTAGTAATAAATCATTCATAAATTAATTGTACTTCAATGCTACTTTAATAGTAAATTATTAATAATTTAGTAGTATATCATTGATAGCTTAGTAGTAAATTAATAATAAAGTAGTATTAAATCAATGATAACTTAGTTGCTATTTATTGATAAATTTTTATATTTGAAGTTGTCAGAAATTGAATTTTGGTTACTATAAAAACCGAAGTTACAAATTTCATCTTGAGAGATTAAAATAAATTTACTATGAACCTATTCAATAAAAAATCTAATGAAAAATTTTTAAATTTGAATGAAACAATAATATTATTATATAAAAAAATTATCTTATACTATAACTAGGGGTGTAATCGACCGAGTTCAAGTCGATATAATATTAAGCTCAAGCTCGAGCTAGACTCCAAATTTGAGGCTTAAAGCTCAGCTTGAACTTGATCGAATTTTATTTTTTTAACTTGAGATCGACTTGAGATAAAAATCAAATTACTCGAGCTCGCTCAATTAAGCTCGATTAACATATAAAAATAAATTCGATTTTTATATTTAACAAAAGCTTGATGATTTGTATTCGAGTTCGAGATATTTTATCAATTAAAATAATTAAAATATATTAAAATATAAAAGCTTAATTAAGCTCGTGAGCTACTCGAGCTAAGAATAATGATGCAGCTCGATTTATAAGTTGAGTTACTCGAGCTTGAGCTTGATTCGATAATGATCGAGCTGAATTTGAATTTTATTTAAATCGAACCTGAGTAACTTACGAGTACTTATGTATCATTTACATCTCTAACTGTAACTTAACCATTGCTTTTTTGTGAGAAGCCATTATTAAACATACAATAGCACAAGTTTTATTAATAGCTACCAAAGTGTATCATAAATTACTTAAAACTTACTAAATTACATCAAATGATTATCAAAATTTTATTAAAGATTATCAAAATTATATCATTGATTACCAAAATTTTATTATAAGTTACCAAACTAACATTGAAGGTTACCAAAATGTTATAAAAGATTATCAAAATTAAAATTATATCAAAAGTTATCAAATTTTACTTATAGTATAAAAATACAAATTAAATTATTAGTATTTATCATTATTATAAAAAATATATAAAAAATTATCAAATTTTACTTATATTATATCACAATCAAAATTAAATTGTTAATATTTGTTATTATTGTCATAATATTAAAAATTATTTATTGAGATAAATTTTTAGATATAAAAATTTACAAGTGCAATATGTACATGCCTAAAACTAGTAATATATATAAGTATGGCCATATAAAATCTTTTGAACTGTGTCGTTTACTATATTTTAAAATATCATTGTAAATATTTTTATTATCAATCATAATTGTTCAATTTATTAGGAATTAAAAAGTTGTTTTATCTTTATTGTTTTAATTTTTTGTTAACTATTAAAATTGCTGAATTTAATTGATACATGAAAAGAACTAAAATTTACACAATCTTTTATCTTCATAATTTTAATAATAAAAACAATAAGCTTTATGTTAATTTATATAAACTTTACATGTTAATGCAAATTTTTTTTAATATAAATTTTATTAATTTTATTCATTTATAAATCATACAATTATGTGTTAAATAAATAAAATAAGGAGTATTCCCATGAGACGCATGTGAAAATAAACGCCGATTTTTTGAAACATGTACAAAATAAGTAGGATCTTTTTAACCGAAGTGGTCCTGACCAATTCTGTCTAGACCGTTTGGCCCATTCTAATTCACACCTGGACCAAATCCAGCCCAAATGAATCCTGACCCTGAAAAATGAAAATACCGTACCAGAGAAGCTTCACGTAAATACGACTTCGTTTTATTTCCCTCCCCAGATTTGAATTCAAGCACAGATCTATTTCCCCCGCGGCTTTCGCCTGAAACTCTCGCTGTATTATCCAAATGAAAAACCGAAAATCCAAATAGATCTCCCCTTGTCTCAAAATACTTACTTTGAATCATCAAAAAGATAGTAATAGAAAAAATGAACTCAGTAAATTCACCAATAAGCTACGCCATCGACGACAAAGACCTAGATGACGCCGCTTTATGGGCGGTAATCGACTCCGCCGCTGCCTCCCACTCCTCCTCCTCCTCCAAACTTCGCAAAACCTTAGCAATTAAATATCCCAACTACCAATCCCCGCCCACCCCAATATCCCACCCCTCTCCCCCCCGAAAACTCCCCCAGCTAAAGATTCAAAACCCCAGCCATAAACTTTATTCCACTCCCAACACCAATCGCCGGCGTCTCGCTAACACCAGAGAAGATGATCACCGGCCATACAAGATGGCTAGGTCTTGTGCTTCCGAGGTCAGCGAGACAAGCCCGATGGCAATGGTGCAGAGGACGCCAAAAACCTCTTTGCAGGAGTACCGGTCGCCGGAGATGTATTTGTCGCCGGGGTTCAGAGGAGTTGACGGTGTTAATGGTTCGGACGTGTCGCCGGGGAGTTGTGGAAGGAGCGAGGAGAAGGAAGGGATGAGGCATAGCTTGTCCGGGAAGTTTCCTTCGGTTGAGCTGTTTAAAGAATATCAGAATGCAGCCATAGCGGTAATTAAAGCTTTCACCATCTGAAATTTACCTTCAGCATTTGAAAAGAAATTCACATTACATTTGGAAAAGAAAATGATGTTGTCAATGAACAGATTTTGGAGAAATCTGATTATACTATGATATCTGGAAACCCTTTCATCAAAAAATCAGGTAAATTACCTCTGGTTCTCTTCTTTACTCTTTCATAATTGGCATTAAGTGGTAAAATGTGGTGTTCTTGTTATGTAGGTTGGAGGAAAATATCGTTTTATTTCAATGTATCATTCGAAATCAAAGACAAGAACATTGAATTTGATGAAAATCGCAATGTTCAGCGTGCTGAATTCGTGGTTCGGGCTTACATGCAGTATGTTCCTTTGAGCTCTTGAAAATTACAGTACTTATTTGATGGTTAAAGGTTACTACTTTAGCATTATTTTCCTTTATTCATGTTATTAGGGGTGGGAGGTTCTCGGATGGATGGGGCTCGTGTGAGCGGAGGGAGAAGAGATTTCTAAAACCCAACCATGATATCCCTAGCACAGCAGAAACTAGAGCTAAGAACAAAGCATGTCAGGTAGATGTTTCCTTTTGACTACTCTCACATCACATTTGCAGGTTTCATTGTGACATTTTAAGTTTGCCTAAATCTCATACTATTTAGGAAACCATCCTTAAGCTAATCAATAATTAGAAATGTGGTCCTTGATCAATGGTTCCTTATCCTCTATGTTTCCCTTTCAATATTCTTCTCATTTTTCAATCTTAGGAAACCATAATCTACAAGTTTTATTTTTTATTGCCTAAGGCCTATTGGATCAGTTATTCATATCAATGAAGATTTATGCGCACAGCATTGTGAATCTTTGATATTTTTTTATTGCCTACTTTTTCTGGTTAAAGTTCTGATCTTGGTTAATATATTTGCAGGACCTGCTAGGGATTGGGGAGTATCGTCCTGGTGCAAGCCAATTTCAGCTATAAATCAGCTCCATGATCCAGTTAATTTCTGGCACCAGAAGAATCACAACCGAAGAGATCCACTAAATGAGAAGTTTTCCCTCCAACTTGAGCAAGTGAAAAAAAAAAAAAAAGGAAAAGGGGAGAGCATTTCAGCTTAAAATGCATCTTAG
The DNA here is from genome assembly GCF_047325235.1 of Durio zibethinus. Lineage (NCBI taxonomy): Eukaryota > Viridiplantae > Streptophyta > Magnoliopsida > Malvales > Malvaceae > Durio > Durio zibethinus. Next base: position 6,828,710 of record NC_143162.1, on the reverse strand, counting down.
GGTCAAGAATGGCTTGTTGCCCCTTTGATGACTGCATAATTTTTAGTCATTTGTCCTTCAAAGCTTGTCATTTTAAATGATAAAAGGAAATAAAAGAAAAGAGTTTCTTGATTCTACTGTTGATTCGATTTCACTCTCTGGAGGATCTCTGTTTTGATGATTGATGTGGGGGGAGCCACATTCCATTTTTACTGTTCTGTGCAGCATCCCTTTATCATCATTCATTGGTTAAAGAATCAGACATCTGAGGAATTGTGAAGCTTGGAGTAACTTGGTTACAGCAACTTACTGAACAGAGCCTGTGGACCAAAAGGAAGAAAGTTAAGTCCCTCGAAAAACAGGACGAAACAGTTTATGTACTCCAACCATTTCCTTTTCCTTCTCTTAGCTCTTTTTCTGATGTTATCTTTTGCTCTTCCTCCTATCTTAAAATAATATAAATTTCCTGTCATGACAAACGGCGTGCTGTCTTTTACAGAAATGGCTCCTGGTTCCCAAAAGGAATGTGTTCATAATGAGGTTCATCTTCTAATAACTGATGGTTTCATCTTGATATCAATCATAAAAAATCTGAAGTTTTAATTTCAGAGTTCTGATCTTACAGATATTGTTTCGTACGAGTTATCACGAAATCTTCACCTTATTCCGGGTCAAATATGTTGAGCAATTATTTCCATTCCCAAATCTTTTCATCTTCTAATATTACATTGCATTAATAAAAAGTCTACCAAGATGGGAATTTGCAAAATATGGGATCTTTAAAAAGAAATGGGGAAGGGGGTATCTTGGTTATATAAGAAAGGTGCCGCCACAGCCCTGCTATGGAGTCAAGAGCCTGGCCCCGCTTTGCAGTGCCATGTTCTCTTTTCTCCGCCACGGGACAAAAATTATTCCACTTCCTCTCCTTCCTTCTCCCTTCTGTCTCCTCAACAGGGGAGATGTTGCCTTCCTCACTCTCTTTCTTTATCAGTTGTCATGTAATTTTGAGTTTGAAGTGAAAAATTGCTCTTTGGCTTGGATTAGATAAAGCAAACTTAACTTGGTTTTTAATCTTCACCATTTTGATGCAAGCTTCCATTATTTTCGACCCTTTCTTTTAAGTCCTCGGGGATTCAAATAATGGTTTAATAGTGGAATAACGATCGCTAAATTACGGTAACGTCACCATCCGCCACCGTTATTAAATAAAAAACGGTTGAAAAATTCATTCACAGCAAAAACGAAGAGTAACGATCGTAAAATAATAGCGTAATGGACAATAGCAACAATAACGGATCGTTATTGCCGCTATTTTCGTTTTTCTACTCACGGATCTAATAGTTCAAGAAAAAAAAATTTTAAGTCTGCAGAATAAAACAATAAACCTGCAAAAGTAAAAGTAAAAGCCAAAGCAAAAAATAAAGCTCACAATCTCAGATCTTTATCATCAAAATAAATTTAAAAATGAGCTAGAAAACAGATCAATTATTTCAAGTTTCAACCATTCAATCGGTATTTTCGACATTCAAATTCAAATTAACCTCAAGTTTTCAATTAATATTTAAGATCAATTAAAGTAAGAAAAGAAAGTTAAATTATCTTTTTTTTTTGTAAAATTTTTGTAAAATGATCTGTTGTGAGAGTTTGAAAGACGAACGACGTATCTGTAGATACTAGGCAAGTCAGCAAGTGATAGTAAAAGGTATGCGAGAGAAAATAAGAGATGAAAAAAAAGAGATAAGAAGAAAATTCTGAAAAGCCAAGGAAGGCAGCACGAAGAAGAAGAAGAACAGAAGAGAGTATTAGCGTTTCTAGAAAGGTCTGTCGTTTGTCAGAAAGAATTAAACAAATTTGGGATATTAAGCATGTGGGGAGAGATTGGATGGGGTGGAGAGGGATTGGTTGTGGTGGGATGTTGAGGGGAAGGTGGAGAGGGATTGGATGAGGGTGGGGAAGGATTGGGTATGGTGTGGTGCTTGGAGAGTGGGATTGAATTTTTTATTTAATTTTGTAATTAATTTTTGAAAAATTTTTAGATAAAATTTAATTAGTGGTTTTGAAAATTTATAATTAAAAAAAAAGAGATTAATAATTTAATATAATATATAGAGATTTTAAATGAAAAATTTTGATAAATTTTTTTGTATAAGTTAGATGAAAAATAATTAAAATTAAATATTATATTTTGTTGTGTTATATATTAATTTATAATTTTGTATCTGAATTTTAATATTTTTTTGTTGTTTTGATATTTATATTATTATCAATTCTTTTGATATTAGATTAATTCTTGTTATTTTTGTGTATAATTATAAAAATTGTTTGTGATAAAAAAAATTTATATCAATTAGTGTATCAAAAAAATTAAGTTGCTTAATAAATTTAACATTTTATGATCTATTACTCTTATTAAGATTAAAAACTAAAAAATAAAAAATATAGGTTTGAAAATTTTATTAAAATATAAGTTTGAAAACTTTTAATTTTTGAAATTTTTTTAGATAAAATCTAATTAAAGGGATTGCAGATTTATAATTAAAAAAAATTAAAAGATTAATAATTTAATATGATATACATAGGATTGTAGATGAAAATTATTTATAAATTTTTTATATAAGTTAGACGAAAATTAATTAAAATTAAATATTATATTTTGATTGTGTTAGATATTAATTTATAATTTTGTATATGAAATTTAATAATTTTTTTTGTTGTTTTGATATTTATATTATTGTCAATTCTTTTGATATTAGATTAATTCTTATTATTTTTGTGTAATTATTGAAGATTGCATTTTTTATATAATTATTTGAAGTTATTTGTGATAAAAAAATTAATATCAATTAGTGTATCAAAAAGATTAAGTTATTTAATAATATTCTTAAGATTAAAAACTAAAAATTAAAAAATTTAGCGTAAAATCAATTTTTAATGATGTAATAAGTAATATTAATATTTCTAAATATAAGTTTATTTTGTTTTTATACAAAATAGTAAGTATGCCACCACGTGAAGAGTTTTCGAATAAAGGAGTAGAGGGCGCGTCAAGTGATGATATAGGTTGGCATTCTGGAACACCTGTGCCAAATACAAGAGGAAATGTTTCATGTAAACTTTGTGGTAAAGTTGTAAAAGAAGGAATAACACATTTCAAAGAATACATTGCTCATAAAATTGGCAATGTTACACCATTCCCCAACGTTACTGGTATGTTATGTTTTTTTAATTCTTTTGAAAATATTATTGTTAATTTTTTAATAAAAATTATAAAATTATATAAGCATGTGCAACTAATTTTTTTTTTAACTATATTATTAATAGGGTATAGTAAGAGAAAGTATGATGAAACTCCTTCAAGAAAGCAAACAAAAAAAAGCTAACAACAAAAGGAGAAAAAATGAATTTTTATCACAGTTAATAGGGGAAGATGATTATGAAAGATTTATTGCTGAAGACATCGCTACTAGACAAGTCGTGCGAGATAGTATCCAATCACAACATGAGTGGTACAGAAGACAAGAATTCAGACAAAGAACTAGTGGTTGGAGTAACATATATGAAGAATGACAAAGCTCTCATGATTCAGTTGCTGAATATTTTGAAGAAAGAACAAGAAAATCAACTCCAAATGAGTCTGAATTTTCATTAAGGGGAGCTATTCTTGAATTGATTAGAAGTAAAAGTTCAAGATAACCAAAAGTAAGTGATTCATTTCTAAAGACATTAAGAAGAAAAATGGGTGAATCAGTATCAAAATTTTTGATATATGATCGACTTCCTTTTCAATTAGCAAATTCTCCATGGTTGCATAATTTGATTTCTGTGGCAGTAGAATTTGGCCAATATGTAAGACTTTCAACACCTTATGAGGTCTCAGATGTGTATTTAGAGTCTGAGTATCAATAAGTTCATAAATGGGTTAATGGATTAAAAGCTTATTAGAATGAATTGGGTGTCACTTTGATGTGTGATGGTTGGACCAATAGTTTGAATCAAATGTATATCATTAATTTTCTTGTTTACTGTAGTAAATGGATCATTTTTTAAAAATCTGTAGATGTCTTAAGTGTTCATAGTAGAGATGCAAACTTTTACTACAGATTATTAGATAAAGTTATGAAAGAAATTGGAGAAAAATACATTGTTCAAATAGTCACTGATAACGAGACAGCACTTAAGGCCGTAGGAAAAAGACTAATGAAGAAGAGAAAACATTTGTATTGGACAACATGTTCAGCTCATTGTTTGGACTTGTGCCTTGAAGATATTGAGAAGAAAAAAAATGTGGTAAAAGTTTTGGATGATGTAAAGAAAGTGACTTGTTTTATATACAATCACATTTGGACTGTTAATTTGATGAAGAAATATACAAAAGGGAAGCAAATACTTCGTCCTGCTCTTACTCGATTTGTCACTTATTTCATACAATTAGAAGAAATAATGAGGCAAAAGCAAAGTTTGAAAGAGATGTTCAATTCAAAGGTTAGTACTTGTAATTAGTACAACTATTTAAATCTAGCATCTTTTTATGATATCATTGTTTTAAAATATTAATTTAAAATATATTACTCTAAAAATTTATTGATGAATATATAGGAATTTAAAGATTCAAAATGGGGACAACAAAAATCAGGACCTGCTTATGAAGCCAAAAAAATCATTTTGAAAAAATTTTTTTGGAAAAAAGCAAATGATATATAAAAGTTTATAAGCCTTTGGTAAAAGTGTTGCACCTTGTGGATGGTGATGAAAAACCAACAATTGGCTTTATTTACGAGGCTGTGGATAGAGTTAAACAAGCAATTCAGCAAATTTATCGTTATTCTACTGAATATGAAAAAATTATTGACAATAGATGGAGTTTCATGCACTCTGACTTGCATTCAGCTGGTAAGTAAACCAAAAATATAGATGGTATTTAAAAAATATGCTTATTTTTTATACTTAAATTGCTTATACATTTATTTTTTATTACTTTAATATAATATTATTATAAATTATGTTTAGGTTACTATCTAAATCTACAATTTCAATTTGGAGTGGAACATTATGCAAATGTATTTAAAGAAACATTAGAAGGTATAAAAGCAATTATTGAAAGATTAGAACCTTTGATAGATACTCAAATCAGAATGATTAATCGGGTTAGTATTTAATACTATTTTATAACTTTAACATTTATTTTATGTATTAAAAATTAAATTATTTTTTATTTATTCATTTATTATTGTATTTTCAATCGATGTAGTTGCTATTATTTCGAGACAAGCATTAATGAAATAAATAATAGCTTTAATTTTATTAGCCTTGACCATATTTTTGAAGATGATGATCCACTAACAAAATGGCTGTAAGAGAAAGAAAATCCTCTATTAGATGATCAAAACTCTGATTGGTTGCCTGCAGATAATTTTGATAATAAAATGAATGTTGAACGATCACGTCAATCTCAAGAAAAGAATGTGTCTCATTCAAGTTCAAGTCCGACACCAAGTCAGAGTAATGATAGTGATGGTTTAAGTTCAGATGATGATGGTGATAGAGATGGTGATGGTGATGGTGCGAATTTTGGTTGATAATATGGATGCAAATCGACCTTACAGCCCACTTGGAGGAGAATTTGGGCTTGCTGCTACTGGTGGACTTTTCATTAATATGGCAGAATATGAAAAAAATCCATTTGTTAAATCTAGTGAGGGTTAAAGTGCACGTACAGCTCGATCAAAAGAAAAAGCAAAGAAGCACCACTATGATATTTCTAGAGGTTCTTCATCTTCAAGTGGGAGATCAAATTATAGTAACTTTGAGTATAGTGAATCATCTGCTAATACTCAAAGACATTACTATCCACCAGAACAACTTAATTTTTGACCTCTTCATGGTTATCCACCTCCATATGGTTATTATCCACCTCAAATGTATCTTTCACCTCTTCAAATATATCCTCCACCTCAAAATTATCAAGAACAAAAGCCTTAGGGATGGAGATAGAGTCAACTTGGCTCTCAAAGTGAAGATAGAGAATCTGATCATCTTCGTCATTCTACCATGTGATAAAATTTAAAATATATATCAATAATTGTAGTTGATGAAATTTGAAATTATTATATTTTTAAATTTATAATTTTATTAAATTAAATGCTTGGTATTTAACATATTATGTTTTGTTAATATTTGATTTATCTAGAATTAATATTGAATATGAACTTGACCAAGAAAAATTTTATGGATAAATCAAATATGAATACTTTTTATAATCTAAATAAAATTATGAATAATTTTTAAAAAAAATAAAAAACATAGAGTGTTATAAACTATTTTTAAAATAATTGAATAAGAGTTTTTATAATTATAATTATAATTATTATATTTTATAATAAATTGTGTAAAAAAAGAATTTACGATCGTGATGACCGTAATAATCGTAATTATTTCCGTTATATCCGAAAACATGATTACGGCCGCTATTTAAATCCATTATCCTTGTATCCCTTGTTGCTCTTTCTTTTCGTTTCACAACGGAGCTCAGTGGTGGAAATGACATCTAACTCTCTATCTGAGGTGACTTCTCTTAGTACATCAATAAATCTTTGCAGATTTCCAGTGTACTTGATGTGAAAGATCATGGCTCAACGAGTAATAGCTACTTGTCTCTCTCCTTCAAACTGATGGTTCCTTCATCTGGTTTTTATTCGCTTTACCGAGGAATTTGACAGGAAAAATGAAACATTTTGTGGATGCAGGAAGAAGGGTGGCCTCTAGGCCTTCAACCATTGAATGCAAGAATTGGGTTGGTGAGAAATCGTGATTTCTCAGGTTCTGTTTCATTTAGTACTTTGCTTACTGCTTCTCCAAGTTCCTCTAGCATTTCTTCTTCAGATCTTGATACAGAGGTCAGTCTTTTCTTCTCCCTGAAACAAAGATTTTCCTTTACTATTTGACAGAAGAAAAACCACTAACTTCCAAGTTCCTCTAGCATTTCTTCTTCAGATCTTAATACAGAGGTCAGTCTTTTCTTCTCCCTGAAACAAAGATTTTCCTTATCTTTTAGTATTTGACAGAAGAAAAACCACTAACTTGTAGTCAACTGGTTTAAGAAACATTATATCAAACGAACAAATGCCTGATTTTTCATTTTCCATTTTCCATATAAATGTACAAAAATAATCAACAGAACCACCTGTGTTTTAACTGAAGTTCTAACTGTAACTACAGTGACCACCTTTTTCCTTGTTTGTTCTATTCCTGAATCCTGAAAACCAGACTGCAGAGAACCATTCTATACATGTTTACTTCTGCTTTCCATATTGTAATGGGTTTTCAGTTTCACTTCCGTGCCCTATTCAATTAAAAGCAAAGCTTGAAGCAGCAGCTTTACTCCCTTTTCACATGGTCCTATTATCATGGTATTTTGACTGCATTATGTTCTTCAATTGATCCAGCAAAGGCTAAATCTCTCTCGTTATATTAAAATTAATATTAATGTGGTTCATCTAGTACTCTATTTTTAACAAGATGACGACAAAAAGGAAGATGCCCACAAGCTCTCGGATCCCTAGCTGTAGCTGATTGATGTGTTTAAAGTGGTTTGTCATGCTAGGTAAGGTGACTTTGGGTCCCAGACAGCATGGTCTAACAGATCATTAAACAGTCACTTCCAAGCTTCAGCAATTATTCCTGCATGCATTAATCTTGAGGCCTAGTTCCCATCTTTGCTTTGTCCTATTGAGTTTGGAAGCAAAGAAAGCAAATAGAGTTTACACATGTTATATATATCATGTCACCTTTCCTTCCCATTCCTTCCCTTCCATTTTTTTAGAGACGAGGAATTTCGTACTCAGAACCACCTCAACAATATAATTTACTTAAATTGATTTAGCAGGTTTTTTTTTTTTTTTCTTGAAAATGATTTCAGTCCGCTAGGTCTTTCTTCCATGACAAAAGCATCTCTCTTGGAAGCCTCGTAGGAATTTCTAGTCTTCTAGAGCTCTCAAGGAGATCAACCAGGAGAAAAACCACAGAAACCTCGAGAGATCAGAAGAATAATTTTAAGTATAGACCTTGGCTGTTCTCATTTTGTTCAAAACTAAGCACTGATGCTGTGGACGCTAACAAGGATCAGTCTCTTGGTCACTTTCTTGAAGTAGAAAGGAGAGCCGCCAACATTTCCAGGAGGAATCAAATCCCTGCTGCTACATGGAGTGCAGAATATGGTAGGAAATCTGACAGAGATCTATTGGAACGTGGCAATGGGCATGGGGTTCCTTTATTGCTTTCACGTTTGTGTGGACAACTCATCGAATGAGGACTTTTCACCGAAACATTTACTATTTTTCTTTTTTAAGATTTATTCTCCTTCTCCATTTCACCTCCATAGATTGAAACAAAAAAAAACAAAAGACATTCCCAGGATCTTACTCTTCTCATTGGATACAGTTAGTATAGATCAAATCAAACCAAACATGCCTCACTGATCAGTCACAACTCTCCTTTTAAGGGATGCAAAGCAAAATGCAGTACAATAAAATAAGTTCACAACTAATTAAAGTTTAAATAATTGATAATTACGAGCATTCACTGAAAATTTGACTCCATTATATTAGTCCACTGCTTCTTCATTCCATAGAGCGGACTGCAATAACAAGATCCAAGCGATTTGAACTTTGCAAGAGAATTTAATGTCACTTGTGCTCTCATAGCTCATCATAATCAATATAAACCACTATTAAAGGATGGAGTTCAAAGAGCATACCAAATATACTTTTCGTTTGGAAGCTATATGAACATTGGCAGCTTTGCTGGTTCATCAAACTACACCACAGAAAAGAAGATCCATGGCTGTTGCATGTTAGAACTTTTCATTTCCTTCACTGCATTCAGCAGGCACTTTTCCTGCACTGCGGCTACCCATTTTCCCAAATGTGCTGATGGCTGATAAACCCTTGAAACTACTGCTTCCTTCACTGCAATTGGACTTCCTTGATTTAATTGGCTTAGAGGGACTGAATTCTGCTCCTGTATCAATGTTGGTGATCTTTCCACCACTCAGCCTTGTAGGACTAGCTTCTGATTCTGATTCCTTATTGTTGATTTTGGCAACAACTAGTTGGGTGATTCCCCTGCGGCAGAAGGGACAAACTAGGACTACAGGAGATGCTGTTAATGGGTTGGGCTTCTTGTGGCAACACAGAGCTAAGATGCAATGAGCGCACATCTGGTGACCACATTGTCTAATCTCTATCGCGCATAGCCGGTCAAAACATATGCAGCATACATCTACATCACTGGCCTGTTAGAGAAGATTCGCCAATGAATTAAAAACAAAAAATATATACATATTCCTAATAGAATATTACTAACTCTGTATCCCCTGCACGTTGCTACTGAAGTTATTGTTTCTTTCAAGCCATAATTAAGCCAACAAATTTCCACAATGCAATATATAATTAAAGCAGCTGATGATGCTCCCATCTCATTCATCTTGGGTATATTCACATATGATAACTTTTCAATCCATACACTTTAATTTCACTCTGTTTTGATGTCAAAATAAAACAGCTATCATCCTTGTTGAACTTTAAAAACTTAAGCATAAATACTTTAAAATCCTACATTGGGTTTAGCTTTTAATTTTTAAGTAATCTTTACATACAGCTAAGTTAAAGAAAATTAAGTTGCAAACAGTATTACCTCAGCAGCAGTACCGTCAGCTTCAACCTCATAATCTGAAGCAGATGTAAGTGCATGGATTGTCTCCTTCAAAATGGCCTTCTCCCTCTCTCTGTTTGCTTCCATTAAGGCCTTTTCCAACACTTCTTTTGTGTCTGGATTAAGATCGCTTATGAACCTTAAAGGAAATGGCCAAACAATAGGTTCTGCGGATGCAGGGTTCAATAATGCAGCACATGCCTCATGTCTGTGTTTCATAGCAATTATATATGGTATTCTCCTGCAGAAATACAAAACTTGGTACATTTTATTTCAACCTAAAAACATATTTAATTAAGATTTGGACGACCACATGCCCTAAACTTTTTTTTTTGGTTGTTATTGATAACAAAAACATTAAAATCCAGGCTTTCAATGACAATATAAACTAATGCCTATGTTGTTGAATGGAAGTCCAATAGTATAGTTGCAAGTAATATCCAAATCAGAAAAGAAATGATTTCACAATCTGCTATCCTAAAAATTAAGATATAAAAAGAAAAAGAAATATTGAATTTCCCACAATTTTGAAGATTTGAGAGTGCATATAATCTTTACTATTGATTGAAAGTTTATATACATGATGTATAACAAGCCTGAAGTTTAAATGTTAAGCTGAAATGCAGGGTTTTTTTCATAAAAGTCAAATTGAGATTTTAACAATGAATTCTATATCCAATGTGCCAAGAATCAAGATCTCTAAAGTGGATAAACAAAAGATTTAGTCATTTTGGCCAATCAGACATCATCGGTCCATAATATGATAATAATGCAAAAGTCATGATTGAAAATTTCTGTCTATTTCATCTGTAAGAAAGAAAGAAAGAAAGTAACAATTGAATTTCTACATATGCTTACCCATATGAATCTGGTTGAAGCCTATCTGCTCCCCAAGCAAGTAGTTCCCGGATACACTCGGTAGAACCCCCACGGGCAGCAAAATGAAGAGGAGTGCTCCCCGGGTAGCTGCAGAGAGACCTAAAATCAATCCAAATTCATAACTGAGAATTATGGATAAATAAAACTTAATCAAGATAATTACCCATTTCCACCAGTTGAAGCACAAACAAGAGCCCCATTATCTAAGAGGGCATGAACACAATTAGACCATCCTTCTCGAGCTGCCAAATGCAGTGGAGTAGCACCATTTTCATCTCTTATGTTCACAAATCTTGCAAAGCCCCTACAAATTTGCAGTGCAATCAAATTCAATCAGACAATAATCACATGGTTCACCAATTTGCAACATTTTTTAAGTGTCAAGAGGGAAAGACCAAGAATCTGCAAGGGGACTGCTATGGGCAGCAGAAAGAAGAGCTTGAAGGCAATCACAATGACCATAGTAAGCAGCATAATGCAAGCAGGTTCTTCCTTGAAGTGAATCAAACGTCAATACCTGATTAACAATTATAGACACTACCATGATCAATTTCTTGGTAACAGTCAAAGTAGTAAATTTCAGCAGAAACAGAAACTTGCCATACATATGCTCCACTCTGGATAAACTTTTTCACACAATCAGTCTTCCCATGCATTGCAGCCAACATCAGTGGGGTCTAAGCCAATCACAAGCAAAACAGTTCATGAGATAGAAATCAAAAGACAATCAATCAGAAAACATGCAAAAAAAAAAAAAAAGGATTCTCTATCTAAACATGTACCTGTCTATGACGATTCAAGATATCTGAATTGGGACATCGATCTAAAAGAAATGAAAGAATCTGCAGCAATGATCAAACCAAACACCAAAACAAAAGAATCCCAGAAGGATGAAGGAAATAATCAACATTGTCCCAAGAAAAAAAAATTGAAAGAAAATCCCAAAATCCAGCAAAATCAATTAAGAAACACCAAGCCCACCTCGATCTGACCATTTATGGCTGCCACATGCAAAATAGACAACTTCCCATATCTAGTGGTCCTCGTTAAGGTACTTTGGTCTGCTTCAACCATTGCCTGAACCATCTCCAAATCACCTGTCTGAACAGCACCAAGCAACGCGGTCTCATGGTTTTCTCTACAACTAAGCTTTTGACCCATCACCTCCTCCCCGCCTTATCTGTTACTTAGCAAATGGAGAACTGTCCAGGTCCCAGCAGAGATTCCTCACGCTCGACCTCTGAGTGGGGTGGTGTAGATGGTGATGGTGATAGTGGGAACAACGACTGAGTTTCTGAAAGTGAAATGGGCTTATCTATCTATTTGTACTAGTAACTAGATACTGTGTAGCTGATGCCTCGTAGTTTGATCCGAGATTTTGGGCAATTATCAAATTACATTTCGGTTCGGACGTCATAAGATTCTTTTTATGCAATGTTCTTTAGTCTTTGTTGGAATTAAAATTTTTACATGGTAAATTGCCTTTAATGGTGTAAAACAGATTTGAAAGATTATTTGTCAAAGATAGAGATCATAATTGTTTCTTTTTCCCCTTTTTCTTTTCAATTTTAGAAAGTCTGCATTTATATTTTATTCATGAAAAATAGCATTAATTTTTAAAAGGTTTCTAATTTCTATAGGTGAATTAATTTGTTGAAATCAAATAAAATCGGCATTAAAATAGAGCATGCTAATTGGTGAAAGTGAGACAAAAAAAAATGTACAAAACATTAGTCAAGGAAATAATATGTTTATTATTTGAAAAATATGGTGAAAATTATTAGTGAGATATAGTCAATTTTAATTAGGGAAGGCAAAAATATCCGAAATCGACGGGTTTCGATTCGATCCGACCCAATCTTTTAGGGTCAATTTTTTTTTAAGAAAATCAAGTATCGGGTCGGGTAGCATAAAAAAATTTCGGATTGAAGTCGGGGTCGGATTTTAGGCAAATCCGACACGATATATATAAAAAAAAATTTTTTTAATTATTTTTTTAATTTTATATTTAATTTTATAAATTTTTATATATATTTAATTTTACATTTATATTTAAAATAATATTTTATTAATTTCGAATCGGATCGAGTCGGTTTGATTTTATACAATATCGGATCGAATATTAAAAATAAAAAAAATTTATCGGATCGAGTACGAGTGCAAATTTTATATGTTTAAAGTCGGATCGGTTCGAGGCGAGCAAAAACTTGCTCCGATCCTACCCGTTGCCATCACTAGTTTTAACTTGTTTTTTTTTTTTATTAAAAAGTTATTACTCGCATTACATTATATAGATTCATGATTTAAACATATGAGCTAAAATCATCACAAAAACTTTAGTAAATCATTTGAAAGAGAATAAAAAAATTTAATTCCAATTTACACCCTAAACTATATTAGTTAAAAAATTCACACAAAAATTTCGCTTTTCTATATACAAGCTTGGAGAATAAATCTAATCCATATTCCTTAAATCATGTTTAAAAGAAAGAAAGAAAGAAAACTAAAAAAAAAATAAATTATTTCCCTAAAAGAAAGAAAGAAAACTAAAAAAAAAAAAAAATTTATTTCCCTCTCGATTTTGGAGACAAATAGCTTTCCTTCTTTAGACTTTTTTCCTCATTGTCACCGTCTTGGCATCAACATGGTTCAACCTTTTTCTTTTTGGTGTTTTGTGTCAATTAACTACAGCTAAAAAGCAAAGTTTCTCTAGCAAAGGAGTAATTAATTTCCATGTTTTTTTCAATATAGGAATTAGGAGGTAAATAAATATTTTTAGAAAATTATTACTCCAAGCCAAACTCACGATCGTAACGAAATTAGATTGCCTTGGAAGGAGATGGGATAATGGATGGCAATGACATCCAAAACTTGAAAAAAAAAATAGTTATACTAAATCAAGAAAGCCACAAAATCAATTAAAAATTTGTCTTAATCACATGCTTCCTTTAACTTAAAAATTGATTCTTTCTATTATGGATCTGAAATCGACTCCAGAACTGAAAATAATGAGTTGAAACTCTCTGATTGCAACCTAAAATACAAAAAATATTCCCTCTATATCTTTTTTATACTATGATAATGTTCTTTAGAAACTAATTTTTCTTTGTTTATAGTTCGATTATTCGCAAAGTAGATAGCGCCGGAATCTTTTAAAGATTAAAAAATCGAAAGGAATCAAACGGGAAAGAGAAAAAAAAAAGATTAATCAAATAGAAATTAAAAACCATGAACAATGGCAAGAACAGTACTCTTCCATCCAATTTAGAATCCGTAAACAATATTGTTACGCAAATAACTCAATGATGAAATAAAAAGAAAAAAAAACAACAACCCTAAACCCATAAAGAAGAAGTGATCAAAAGAACCTTTACTCGGAGGAAAACCACTTGCCATTGCGCCATTCGACATGATTTCTCAGCTGAGAAACAGGGTAAGCAATCTCATCCCCAGTGGTATCAAAATAAACCCAATACTTCAACCCTTGTTTCCCAGTAATATTCCCAACCCACCAAGCATCATTGCGAAAGCATCAATCCTTTCACGATAATAGAAAATCCGAGTAGCTTCCCCTACGGTTCTTGGTGGCACTGGTCGGACCTCGTCAGCCGAAACTATCTCAACCAAAAGGCGAGCTTGATCTTCTTCTTCCACTAGGTTCTTGTACTGCACCTTGTAAAGAGTATTGTCATTCAATGGCGATGCCACGGTGGCTTCGAAGTATGATCCCAAGAACCCCTCTTCCTTGCTGCATACTTCAACTTCATCTCCTTTACAAAACAGCGCCATTAATTGTAGCACACGAGAGAGAGATAGAAAAAAAAAAAAAAGGAAGTGCTTTGAAAAAAAAAAATTTGTGAAGAAAAATTGTGATCTCCAAGGTTTTTTATATATGCTGAAAGGCGGTTTAAGTTTTGCTAGTTATAAGAGGAAAAGGATTTCAATGGAAAAGCTGGATTGCAGCCATGTTTATATATAAATATATATGTATTATATTCAAAACCACATCAATGGGCCATCGCATAATCTATTACTTACAATAAAAGGAGTCCCCGACTCCAATTATAAGTACACGTACTCATCGTCAAAAAGAAAAAAATAGAGGATAGATTTAGGCATACAGTCGTTTGGAAGAAGTTTTTAAAAGGTGTCTGTCCCTTGCTTGATTCATGTTCGGGTCGGCAATGAGCATTGACTCTATTACAACTGGTTCTTCACCACTTTTTCATTCTTTCCTTCTCTCCTCAACTCAAACAGTTGTTTCAAATTTCAATCTCTAGTCAAAGTCTCCATTTGGGAACATTTCCTCGCACCTTCAGAATAGCACCCATGCATGCTATTCTTTGGAATTGGTAGGCTTGGTGGTTGATGTCCCACCATTTTTGTGGTTGCATGTTTTAATTGAGAACAAAAAATGCTTCTATACATATGCATGTGTTGCCCCAAAATCAAATTGCATGTTTTTATTGAGAACAAAGAATGCTTCTGGAAGTTTTTATATTCAAGTTTTTTGTGGTTGCATGTTTAATTGAGAATAGATCTGGCAACTGCGCATTTGAAAATAGTGATGACTCTAGGAATAACTTGAATGAGGATAGTTCGAGGTTGAGCGGAGTCGGTTTTATTGGCACAAATATTGTCCATAGAAATTACAAAAAAGGGCAAGGATTTGGAGCAGAAAGAGAACATTTTGTCCGCAATGTTAAGGAAATCTAAGTTGGATATGGCAGCAGTTGCTTTTGAAGGAGGTTAAAGTATCAAAGGCAAAGAAGAAGCAAGCTGAACTAGAAACAGAAAGGCGGAAGGCAGTTTCTGGGTCTAGACATGAGAGACATTCATTGAAAGGTATTTTTGCTAACCAAACCGTTTCAAAATTGGATGTTTCCTTGGGTGTCAAAAAGGAGTCAAACTCTGGTAAAACCAGATCACAGCCGACTGATATTATTTTGGAATATGACTATTCAGAGTTGAAAACTGATCCAGCAGTTTTTTCTCTTCTTCCTGATTATCATTCTTCGGAACGGAGTGAGGATTTGGGTAAGAACAATTTCTCTATAATTCTCTTGATCACCAAGTATTGTGTATGAATAGTATATGAGATCCAGTCAAATGCTTAATGTGTTAAGATCGTTATCATTTCTGTATTAGATTTTTTTTTTCTTGTTCTGTGTTTTTATTCCTTTTCTGTCCTTGCATTTGAAGTAGTGACAGCTGATGTGAAGAGAATGGAAGGTTGGGTTTGAGCAGCAGCAGAAAAGTATGAAATTGTAATTGAGAAGCAGCACCTTTTGAAACTGGATGCCTTTGCAGAATAAATGAGATTCGAAGATGAGAAGTTAAATGCTTTTTCGTTGGCGTCTGCTGAGCATGGAACTAGAATCCAAGTAGCTGAAGTCCCATGTTAAAGGACTGAACCAGGATGTGTCACAGCTTAGACAGGACAATATGAATGTTAAACTGTGTTTTTTTGTTTCGGATTAATAATTGGGGGTGGTTTTATATTCGATTATTTTGTTTTCATTGCCATTCAACAATCAGACGATGCAGGACTCTCTCAGTTCTCCATATGATTTCCTCATTACCCGTTGAATAACCACATTTGATTCACCTCCATGCCTTTTGCTTTTACGAATTCAAGGTTCTTTAATTTCTTTCTTTTTTTTTTATTCAAAACTTTAATTACTTTTTTAGTGTTTTAATATAATTAATTGTTTTTTACCGTGGTTTCTTAAACGGCGGCAGTTTTGGTTAGAGATGAGGAGGTTCACATGGTGGTAATGCCAAGTAAACAAAATGTAATTTAAAACTTAATGGATAATGAGGAAATTTAAGACTATAAAATTCCTGCTTAAAGTTTGTACAATTCAACTGGATTTGTATAATTTCATTACCTATTTGTGCAATTCATACGATTCCTATGGATTGTGCAATTCCTATGGATCTCTAGGACCTTAAACAACACAAAATCTAAACGGGTAATGAGGAAATCATTTGTGCAATTCATATGGTTTTTGCAATTCAACTGGATTTGTGTATAATTCCTGCTTAGCACAAATCCAGTTGATGCCTAGTGAAATTGCACAAACGCTAAGCATCCAGTTGAAATTACACCTTAAATTAAGCATCCCTAAGCAGTAATTGTTTCAACTGGATTTGTGATGTAATTTAAGACTTTAGACTTTAAGAGGTGTCATGTGGAATTTACTAAGCTGATTATCATCCTGTGATATAAGCAATATGATAAATACTCAATGTCACACATTTCTACAAAATATGGGATAAATAGATGGAATATATTTGGAATATTAATCTGTGTATGTTATCTGATTTATGAAAAGTTTGCTTTGTTCAGATTGGTGATACCAATGTGCTTGTGAAGTTACGTCTTGCGTCGGAGGAATTGAGAAGTTATTTGGCTGCAAAATGACGAAAACGCTTTGAAGTATATGTTTGTAATATGGCTGAAAGAGATTATGCCTTAAAGATGCGAGACTTCTTGATCCAGAGGCACACCTGATAAGTTCAAAGCAACTACTGGATCGAGTTGTTTGTGTCCAATCTGGCAAGCGTATAACAATTTTAAATATTTTCTTTTGTACTTGGATCTTGATGCTTTATCATTCTAAATACGAAAATTCATAATGTAATTATGCTATTTTGTGGAATCTAAGTTGTTAGAGTCTTAATTTTCTATGAGCATATTTGAAAACTGATGATTCAAGCAAAGAACCTGTTGTAGTAAGTAGTCTCCCTTTCTTGATGGTAGCCTCACCTTGCCATCTACTATAATAAATTTTAATGTCCTTTTGTTTTTTAATAATTGTTGCAAGTTTCAGTCAATCTTTGCTAAATGTGTTCCGAGATGGTAAGTGCCATCCACAGATGGCAATGGAGATATGATTTTCTTTTTCTAATTTTTTTGGCAAATTCTCTACCTCTTTTATTAGACAGTGAATGCAATTCCAGTCCTCTACATAGTAAGAAATGTTGCATGCAATTTCAAGGGTTTGTTTTTCAAGTAAGCCATTAATTTTGTATGGTCAGTTCTTTATAGATGGATATCTATCGTCAAGATCCTCTCATGTTTGCATTTCTAATTTTTGATGGTACATTTTATCCAGAGTTTGATGAGAATGTATTTCCCAAACTACCTGAAGATTTTTACGAAGACGAGGTGGTAAATCTGCCTCTTGCTCCTGATGTGATTAAATCTGCCTCTTGCTCCTGATATGATCAACTATTTGATGTCAAAGGTACCTAAATTGACAAGACAAACTTTGAATTCCCAGTTGTATTTGAAGCATTTACTTGTCACTAATTTGCAGGATTCTGGCTTTGCTCCAAATAGGAATAGTGGTGTTCCTATCAGTGAAGGAACGAATGGAGTTGAAGTTGAGTAGAGAACGAATCAATCGATAAGGTTTGGGTAATTACGTGGTGAATGAATATAAATTTATGTTGTGGACAAGTTTAGCGTAGGAGATGTTGTTGGCGTTGGTTGTATTGTTGGATGTTGCAGAAACTGCAGGCCATGCAACACAGACCATGAACAATATTGCAACAAGCAGATCTGGTCATACAGTGATGTCTACGCAAATGGCAAACCCACGCAAGGTGGATTTACTGGATCCATGGTCGTTTATCAAAAGTAAGGATCATAAGTTCAAAACTGTCAATCATAAACATAAACAATGTGTTCTGCATAAAAACATTGCTGAGATGACTTTTTTTTTTTTTTCCAATTCCCAGGTTCCTTAATTGCATGATTATAGAGTATTTAGCTTAATTTTCAAGCCAAACTAAGTCTCATATTAATCATGAAATATATAATCTAGAAGTTAATAGTACAACAGTCCAAGAGAAATTAGTTTCAACCTGTGCCTTTGTTTTATGGAATTTTTTTTCTTGGTAAATGAACTTATTTGTTGTTATCTGTTTTAGGTTTGTGGTGAAAATCCAAGATGGAATGGCACCGGAAAAAGTGGCACCACTCTTATGCGCTGGGGTGACTGTTACAGCCCACTGAATCACTTTGGTTTAATGAGGAATGGTTTAAGATGAGGGATATTGGGACTTGGAGGAGTAGGACAAATAGGGGTGAAGATAGCAAAAGCAATGGGACATCATGTAACCGTTATAAGCTCTTCTGATAAGAAAAAAGTAGAGGCCTTGGAGCATCTTAGTGCTGATGACTACTTTGTCAGCTCTGACATTGAAGGGATGCAAAAGATTGCTGATTCACTTGACTACATTGTTGACACTGTGCCTATTTTTCACCATCTTGAGCCTTACCTTTCATCGTTGAAACTCGATGGAAAGTTGATCTTGACAGGTGTTATTAACAGCTCTCTTCAGTTTGTTGCCCTTATGGTCATGCCTAGTGAGTCAAATTCTTTCAACTTTGAGCAAATTTTATATTTTATATTTTTAGGTTTTCAATGAAGTTTGAAATCTGAATTTCTGGTTCTTGAGGTCAGTAAACAAATGCTTCTCATTTTGGCTGCTCTGTTCTTTGTTCAGGCTATAGCCTTCGAATATTTTTAAGCCTTTGGTGAACACTTTATGTTGATAGTTTAAATAAGCCCGAAGCCTACCAACTAGTTATCTGTAAATTCATTGATTTTATTTCATGCAATAAAAAATTTAAGAGTTTATTTTAAAATGATATATACCAAGATATTTTAATATAAATAATAAAATAATCTATTATATTAAATTTTACAACGTGAAACATAAACAATGAAATTCAAATATTAATAAATTTCATAAAACATTAGAGATCAAAATATTATATAAAAAATTAGATAACCAAAATAAAAATTTTCAAAAATTTAAGTTACTTAAACACTAGTTTGTGGCCTGCGTAACGTACGGATTATTGTTTTTATATATATAATTATACATATAAATAATATGCTTAATAAAAAATACAAATTTTATATATACATATATTTAAGTGATATATAAGAAAATAAAACTTTTAAAATATTCACTAAGCAATATTGTTAAAGAAAAGAAAGTGAATATATCTTATAGAACAAATTTGGATTAACTCAAGATTGCTTTATTAATTTTGCATTATTTATATTTATTTCAGTTTTATATAAATTATTTATTCTTTTAAAAAAATAAACTTATATGTTTGATTTATGAAAATAACTTACTTCCATATAATTATTAACCCAAATGAATATATAAATAAAAATTTAGTTACAAAATTCAAATAGACAAAAGGATTTTATCTAAAAAACGGTTTTTAAAAGATATAGTATAATAATTTAAAAACTATATATATAAATATTAAAATTTTCATTGATTCCATCTCCATTACTTGCCTTTATTATGGGAGTGGTTAACAAAATATTAAATGAGTAATTATTACTAATTTAAATATTTTCAATACAATTAGTTTAAATTTTGTTAATAGTCAATCTTTATTTTTTTAAAAACTCATTTGAATAAAAAATTATTTTTTATTATTTATCTTAAATTACTCTCAATTAAAATTCATATAAAAATAATAAAAACTTTAATTGACATCATTAATAGCAAATTCTTTTCTTTTTCATAATAGCAAATTCTTTTATTGTAAATACAAATTTGTATATTACAAAAATAATGTCAAAAATAATTTATATCATGAATAGTTGATCTTGGTTTTTATACCTTTCTCAATTACTATTGAATAATACCAATTTAGATAATAAAAAACTTTATATTGAACAATACCAATTTAGATAATAAAAGACTTTATCATATAATGTTTTTAAATATAGTAATAAATACAATAATTAATAAAAAAGATAAATATAAGATCTTTCTTTTCCCTTTTTTCTTTTTGATTGCACAAAAATAATTACAAAATATTTATATATAAATAATGCAAACTAAACAAACGACAAATAAGAAGAAAAAAAAAAAGAAAGATTAGATGCAATTTGTGCAAACTTTTTAATAGAGAATTTTATGAATTAAAGTGTAATCTTATTGAATTCAAGGACTTTACATAAAAGTATTTCACATTGAAATAGTATTTCATCTATAATTAATAATTAATAAAGCTATCTGACTTAATTAAAAAATTACAAAAAATAAAATATTAAATATACAATCAAATATGCATATGTATATATTTTCAATTTGAAAAAAAAATTACCCATTTTAAAATGGTGCACACCTTTTTAAAATATCATTCTCTTTCGACATACAACTTTTGTTATACATGGAAATCATAGATATTATTTATTTATAAACATTTATTCATAAAAATTATTAAGAAAAAAATTTAATAAAGCTTAAAAATAAAATCATTTACAATACTACTAATATGAAGATATTAATAATAAAACAAACTTACTAAATAGTAAAATAAGTTAATGAAAAAGTAAGCTATGTCAATGGACCTGCAAAAAAATTGTATAGTATCCAAAATAATATAGATAACCTAATAACTTAATAAATCAAAATAATATAAAACCTAATAATAAAAAGAATAAATAAAACATAAAATATATAAAACCAAGGAAGTATACTATATAATATGCTGCAAATCGATAAATTAAGGTAGCACAAAAAATAAATTGTGTTAAAACAAATGAAGAAAAATGTTTTAACACCTATTGATTATTTCATAAAAAATAAAAGGTTAGCCGGTAAAGTTTAAAGCCCATGTCTACATTCACTTTCATAGGGATATTTACAAAGAACATAAACTATTTATGGCAAAAAGAAATCTTTATGATTTTGGGTGAAAAATCAAAATTTTAAATTTTGAGTAATTTAATAGTTTCTTAGCAAATAAATACTAGCCTTCACTGTCAGATTTCTTATATAAAAAAAACATATTACCATATAAATTGTGTACTTTAAATTGTGTTATTTTGTAATCAATAGAAAACTTATAATATAAAAGAAAATTTTTTCTTGTCTAATTAATTTAAATTAATTTGATTGATAGTGATTTCATGTATTTAATAGTAATTTATTTATTGAAAGCAAGAATATTAGTTATCTATAAGTGAATAATTGTAATTATTTTTAAAAAAAATTATTTATTAAATTAAAAATATATATTTATTAAATGCAAAATACGCGGAGATTATCTAAGATTATCCACATGTCAAAAGAATAGACATTCCACATTATATATATATATATTTACTAAAAGCTTTAATTTTTATATATTTATGTAAGATTTAGAATATTTTATTGAAAATAAAAAACAAGTCAATTGATAATTTTTAAAAAAATAAATATAATTAATGTATTAAAATATTTTAAAATTTTTATGAAATCAAATCAATTTATATTTAATTTGAAGAAAAAAATATAAATAAACATATTTAATATAGGACACGTAGCAATTAGTAAATATTATCCATATATCAATATTATAACCTATTCATGTTGAAAATTGTTTTTTATTGTAAAAAATTTTAGATTTTATATATTTATATAAGATTTATAATTATATTTTTAATATCTAAATTTATATTTTAAAAAATTATAATATCACATTAGATGGCATGGAGTGTCTCGGGAAGCATGCCAGTGTTTTCCACATCATAAAAGGGTAACAAAGTTGTTTGAGTTTTATTTGTTATTTGTTACTTAGTACTATTAAATTTACTTGATGTTGTTTCAGGAGGTTCCCGGTCATAAGTCATCTATGCTGGGCTTAAATATTAAATGACAAAAAAAGGCTTGGCCCATGATTTTCACACATTCTTCGTCTTCAAATCTAAAACCCAATGGACATTTCATGGGCGGAAAAGTAAAGAGGTTGGGAAGGTGAGGACTAGACACTAAAATGTGGGTAGGATGGTTCTAAACACACCCTTTTTTTTTTTATTTTCTTGATAAAATTACTTAATAATCTTTCTTATTTCAATTTTAAAGTTTGGATATACAGTTTCAATAAATTATATAACTTTTCGATTATGTATTTCTGATAATCATATAATTTACCAAAAATGCATATCCAAAAAATTATATAACTCACGACAAATATATATTTAAAAGTTTTAAAAAAAGTTACATTTAAGTTGAAGAAAAAAAAACCAATTGAGAAAAAATATTTTACAAAAATTTTTAAATTTTTGTGTATGAAACTCCAGAAAATAAAAATAAGAGTGTAAAAAAAATAATTAAGTAATTTTATTTAAAAATAATTTAAAAGAAAAAGTGTAAAGAGTAAAAGATAAGACGTGAATAGAGTTACTCATGCAGGTGTCAAGGAATATTAGGTCTACATGCAAAAATTGCAATATATATATATATATATATATTTCACTTCGGCTAACTATTTACAATCTTCAATTGATAATCAAAACAGACATGGGCTCAATGGATGGTATCCCAATTTCATGAGTTAATAATTAATGTAGGATTTTGCTAATGAATGTCTTAGTGCATGCTATAAGGTTATTATATATAATAATATTTTCATTTAATACATTGAAAATGATGAATAAAATTGTCAACTATTGTATTTAATATAATATTATTAATAAAAATAATATATTAACTATTCTTAAAATCGTTACTAAAACACATTAAGGTATACTTAATTAAGCAGTGAAATTTTAAACATTCTTGATTACCCTTGTATGTATAATATGAGGTTTAGGACAGAAAAATTCCCATCCAAAATCAGAAGTAATTTAATTGATGATGAATGTGTTATAGTGTATAAAGAGTAAAATTTGCCATTTGAATGTGTCTTCAAAATGGATAAGAGGGCATCAAATTTCAGCCTTTTGGGATATTCAAAGGTATTTGCAAACAAAAATCTTAAAAAAAAAAAAAAAACCATTAGCCAATACTTTGAGGTTTCTCCCATATTAAAAAACTAATAAAAAAGTTGGTGCAATTATATTGCAGTATAGTGCTAATCAACATCAATTAAAAAGAGATTTTTTTTTTTTGCCACTAATAAGTCTGGAGAATCTGTGGCTGAAATGATACAGAAAAATTCCAACATCGTATCAAGCTGGATTAATTTGGTACAATATCTAGTTGTCAAAACCTTTTTTTTTTTTGGTTTATTCCTTAATATTCTTACCAACTTTTGGGGGGTTTACTTCACAGCAAAGGCAACCTTTTGGAAGAGAAATTCCAATTTGTCAGCTTTGGGTGGGTCTGGGTTCATGGATTTTATGTAGACTGGCCCAGTTCTCTTCAGCCCCACAGGCCACACAGCTTGGCCTGTTGCCTGTGCCTAGTAGTAATATTATTGCATGGATGAATTTTCATGCTGGAAAAAGAAAAAAAAAAAAAAGGGAAATTATTGAGATGGTTTCCTGTTGATGGAATTATAAGATCGATCAATGGAAACTGACCTTGTAACTTGTGTTGAGTCTTGACAATTTACCTTTGTGTCTTGTAGCTAGCCAGGCAACAAAAATAGATTTTTAAGGTTGTTGAATGGGCAGCTTCAAACTGAGCTGGAAGAGATTTCATGTATTTGTCTACCGTCTAATGCTAAAAGGACTAAAAGAGATATATAATATTGGTCTTTCATTTCAATAGTCAGAGTTGACAACAAACTACCAAACCTATACTGTATCAAAGGTTGAACACATTATGACCAAAAATAGGTCATTTTCCCTGTAGCCAATTTGTTTACTTCTTTCTTTATCTATTTTCTTTCTTTCTTGAAAAAACTCTTTTAATATCCTATGATAGGAAAGAAATTCACCTTTACCTTTTGAATTTAAAATAATTTTGGTAATGTATGTGCATTCGAAAATAAAAGATAAATACGCCCCGCACACACATATATACGTATAATTCTTTTCTATCTCTTTACTTAATTTCTTACACTCGTTTAAAGTTTTTTAAAGAATCTAACAATGTTATTGATAATAAAAGATGAAAGGAGATGCAATTTTTTTCTACAAAACTAATTAGAAACTAAGAAAGAGAGGCAATGTTATATAGAACTTTGATGTTACTGTCACAGTATGAAGCTTGCCCTCAAGAATGAAGGTAGAGGGCACCTGATAGCATATTCTCCACTGCACCCTCAATTAAGTGATTAGAGATTATGGTCTAATTGCTTCCTCATTAATTCCTCTTAATCTATAGATTATAGTTAATTTTATTAAATTAATTTACTATAAAAAATTAATATATTAATCAATTAATTTGTTCCATTGACTCCTGATAATGATGGGTCAAACAAAAATCAGTGTTTCCCCCACCAATCTGGTATGTGGGCTCTAGTTGTATAAGAAGTAAAAGAAAGAAAAAACTCATCAGTGGGACATAAACAGACAAACAAACTAAACAATCATATACAAACTGAGTGGTTCCTCACGCAAGCTTCCATTTGAATTTCCATGCAAATTTTTAGAACTAATTTAATTTTTTTGTATGACTCATTCCATTGAATAATCAGAATAAATACAGTGTAAAGGCAAATGAGAGAGAATGTTTTAAGATATGTTTCATGAAACTTTAAAATACAGTAAAGCGATCAAGAAAATCTGTTTTGCATGAAGAACGAGACAACCCACTTTGCCATAAAAAAGATTAAAAGCATATTAGTACTGTTCAAATTAAAATACATGTCTTTTTCATTTTTCATTTGAAAAATCCCTATTTGTAACCCAATTAACTAAATTAAAACCTACATATATATAGTGCTTTATTCTCAGATTAATATTTTTTTTATCATGTACATCAAAATCACATCTAATTTACTATTTTTCTCCTTTTTGAAAGGTGGAATAGATTAATTAATAGAAAATTTTATACTTATATATTCATTAATTATTCATTAATAAGCACATAACCAATTAAAACAACCCAACAAGATAATTTTAATATTCATGCACGTGCATTCGTGAGTCATAAATTGTAACGAAAAAAAAAAATCCATATTCATGTCATGGACATGATTTCTTCCTAACTAAGCCCCAATAATTCATATTAAAAAAAATATTAATGTTGTAGACCCATATTGAGATTTAATCATATAAAGTTATATTCATGCACGGAATGCCACCTAGATTTGGCATCAATCAAGGGTAAAACAACTGACGGTAATGATGCATGTTGGTTGATTAAAATTTTAGTGCCCACCCGAAGGTCATATCCATGTTTTTCTTTGGACAGCTAGAAAGTGACATCTCAGGATGCTACTCACCTAAAAATAAACCTATCAACCATTTGATTGGTTTATTCAGTAAGGGGTGGTCCAAAAAGCTCCAAAGCCAGCCACAAAAATGGAGGATATTGAGATCAAATGAAGATACCCAAGGTCCTTCTAGGCAAAGCCAAAAAAAAATCCCCATTTCCCTGATGGAGACAGCACAAAAGGTTCCCTTAACGACATTGCTTTGAAATTGATTGCATCATATTTCTGCTTTTATGTACTGTTGTTTTTTTACCTTGTTAAGGAATGGGAAATACACAGGGCTCATGCAAAAAAGAAATAATGCTATTTCATATTTAAATATTTATTTGTTTTTATAAGAATATCAAAACATTTTTAAATTTTGTTTAATCTCATTTTTTTTAAATTGGTGCATTCATAATTAATATTTAGGCTAAAACAACAAAAAAATTCTTTTAATTTTATCACTTTATTTAAATAAATCTCTATATTATTATTGTACTCAAATAACTCAATTTTAATTTGCATTCAAATAAATCCTCAATTTTTAATTTGTATCTAAATCAATGTTCTATATAAATTAATTTTTTATTTGAAATAAAATTTTATTTAAATACAAATTAAAAGATAAGTTTTTTTAATATAATAAAAATATAAAAATTTATTTAAAAAATGAAATAATTCAATGACTTTTTTAATATTTTAACTTAATATTTATTTCACTTTTATGAAACATCTATCATATCAAATACTCTTTTCTTTAAATTTCGGCTAGTAAATATTTATCTGTGGGCATTTGTCTAAGAGAAATTATTTAATTTATTGATAGCAAAAATTTTTAATTTTACAAATAAAATAAAAATAATAATATATGTCTCTTAATGTGTATTTAAATAATAAAAAAATTAATTTTAAAAAATAATATATATGTATCATCATTTTAATTTTATTTATAAATTTAAAAAATTTCATATCTAACAATAATTTCTCCTTAATCTTCCCTGAGCCCCGGCCCCCAATTTGTTTCCCTCGTTAAGGAAAGTAGAGTGGCTAGCTAATCTAGCGTACCAAGCCTGAATCTGAGTCCTTTTAAGTCGGGTCATGAGAGAGGAGAGTAGGCAAAATTTGAAGGATCAGAAGAGAGAAAAGCGACTGAATGGGGCTGGGCTGGGCTGGGCTGGGGAATATAAATTTCATGTGGGAGAACGTGAAGGACTCAGACTTAGAAGAAGTTGGAATCTCAGACACTCGGCTTTTTTCACCAATCACCACCCTTGTTTAATTAATTATACCTCATTTTTCATGTACTTTACCAGTAGTACTAGCTAGTATTTTAACAAAGACCTTGTGGCCAAAAAAAAAAAAAAAAGAAACACCTTACGAAAGTGAAAGCTGCAGCTATTGCTCATATTGCACACAATTCCATGTGCCCCTATCAAACATGGAATTCATTTCATTGAATACAGAGTTTAGAGATTTTGATTTGCCTTGGATTTCCGAGCCAAACTCTTCTTCTTTCTACAACTACTTCTTTGGTACGGGCTTTCTAGTTTTCTTCTCTTTTTTTTCCTTTTTTTTTTTACTATTTTTCTGTCTTTTTATATTTGTTCATGATTTATTTTTTTTTTCAAATACATTTAAGTTAGACTATTATTTTTTAAATATTTTTTTAAAAAATTATTAAAATTTTGAAAGTCCAAATTTATAAATTTTATTAGTTAAAATTTTATATTTTATGATTTTATTAAAAAATGATCAAAATTAAATTTATTTGACCTAAAAAAATCAAATATGGACAAATATGAAGGGTAGGTAGTGCATAACGTTAATTTCATATCTAAACCGACAGTTTGGGGATCATTGTAAATTTCTAGTGCTTTGATTACTGAGAAAACTAGGATGTTGACTAACTTACCGACCGACCAAACTAATATAACATATCTTATCTGTCTCTGTATGACTAATTGTTTTGTAAGAGAGAGAGAGAGAAAGGGTTTTCCTTTGACGCTCTTGAATGTGCTTTATTCGTCCTTGGTAATCAACCTTGGTTCTTGCAAAAGCAAAACCCAAATACTCATTCACATTCCTTTCCTTCAACATGACCCAATTACAGTTTGAATATATATAGTAATAAGCTTAATTATAATAACATTATTAGTTGTATTATTGATGTTTGTAGCTAATGATCAAGGGAAGGTCTTTTTGTTTTTTTTTGGGTACTTTAAGTGTCTGATATTGATATTTAATTATTGAAATTATTAATAACTCTAATTAAAAATTAATATTATATATTGATTTTGTGCATTAGACCAACACAACCATGATTTCTAATCATGAATTTGGTTTTCAAATTATAATGGTGATTGCAGTTTTAATTTTATGTTTTTACTCAATTGAATTTAGCCCCATATTGCTGAATATTTTGTCCAGCTTTCTGCAAACATGAAGCCTAATTTATCGGGGAATTGACAAGTTTCAACGATTAGGAAAATATTTAGAAAGATAACAGTACATCAAGTTTGCGTCAGGTCACGGATTATTAATCCTCTTGGAATGAAGTCCAAAACAATAATTTCATCAGAAACTTATAAGGAGAGGTGAATACTAGGACTAATGAATAAAAGATCAAAACAAAACGAGAATAAAAAAATTTATTTATAAGCGGTTTGAAAATCTTCTTTTTCTTTAAATAAAAATCTAAAGGGGGTTCTAGTATAGTTACTTGTTTTTTTATACACCAAGGGCTAATTCAGTCTACTATTTACTAATAAACTTTTTTTTTTTTTTTTACAATTTATTGAGTATACTGAAATCCATCTAAAAATATTATTGGTGCTATCGCTTTTGTCTCAAATATTTATATCTGATTTTAATATCTCATTTATGAATTAATTGACTTCCTCCTTAAGTAATAGACTCCACTTTTGAATATACCAAATAATTGAATGTCATGTCATGAAATACGAATATTTGTATAATTCAAATTAATGGAGCAAGTAGCATAACTTCCCAATTAGATGTTTTTATGGACCGAGCCGTGGCACGAGTCAGGTTCAATTGACCTTCCAAAACCCTCGTCCAAATTCTGGGTAGTTTGTCAAATGTATTATAATATAAAGTTTGTCCCTTTGATGCTTGAATTTTTTTGCAAATTTGAAGCTTGAAGTTTAAGCTCTCGGAGATTTAGCAGTATTTGCACTATGTGAAGTCAATGTTTCGACCCGAGCACTGAAGAGTGAGTGTTTGCTGCGTCGGTAAGATGAGCGAAGGAGAAAAGAGAGCATGAGAAATCATGAGGATTTTTGCAGAGTAATAGGAAAAAAAAAGAAAAAAGAAAAAGAAAACTGCAGCCATGAAGCTCGTGCATTGTAAGATCCAATCACGGAGACCAAGACTGAGCAGTCAGGTCCACATGCTGACACACCAGTACTTTGTCTCATAGTGAGTCGTGAAATCAACACGCGCTACACGCGTCAAACTTAGGAAATGGGTCAGACATTCCGTTCTCTTGTCCGAAAGCCAGAAATAGCCTTTGCCTTACTAAATCTCTGTCTCTCTCTTTCTTTGACCTGTAACAGTAGCCATGACAGTCTTTTTACGTTATTCTTCTTCTCTCTGTCTTAACAGTTTTAATTTATTTATATAGTAATATATTTAAGAATACTATGTAGATTTTTGGTTATATAGATTTCAATTTGAGTGGGATTTTGGATTCTTTTGAGACTCTTGTCCTTACATTTAATTAATTTTATTTTTCTAACAATTACTACAATTAATAATTAATAGGTAATTAATTATTTAAAATGTTATTTTTCTCATGACTATGATTTCATTTCACTCTCAATACAAACAAGTACGTTCTCAAATTATTACAAAATCATTCCCTTTTAATAATGGCAGCAGTCTCTCATGTCTCACCTAATTCTCAGAGAGAGAGAGAGGTTTTTCTTTCACATATATTACCATTAGCAAAATAGATTTATACAGAAATTTCTCTTTTATTCTCCTGTCTCACCTTTCAATGATGGCAGCAATCAGATATATGAACATGCATGGTGAATACTTCCTTGCTTAGACATAGTAAAATCTAGGTCTTTGTCTCTTAAGGCGCTTTAAATGCATGATAGAAGATATTTTTATTGCATTATAAGTATCATTTTATTGATTAATTTTTTTCTAAACTCACAGTGTAGTGAGAATCTTTCTTATTACGTGCTTAAATGAACTCTAAATTTGGAGTGAAAGAAGTAGGAAACTCAAACCAGAGATCCGGCCTTATTCAACGTTAATTGAGTAAAATAAACAAATAGCAACACCCCAAACCCAAAGGCAGGTCTTCTCTTGAACAAGGTAAGCTGGAAAACACTTTTTTTTTTTCTGCTTTGTTCCCTCTCTCTCGCCCTTTCTCTTTTTGTAGGGGTGCAACCATAATTTTCCTTTAAAGGTTTCCAGGTGAAGTCAGTTATGGATGCACTAAACAGGCGAATGCACTCCTTTTCGAAATATGTTTTTGATCGTATCATCAACTATCAACTATCCAATTGTTTGAGCAATTTGACAAGCCTGAGCTTTTTCTCCAACGTTAACTCTCGGATCTTTACAGACTTGAACGAGACAGACAAAACAAAAAAAAAAAAACTGAAAAACTGATATATAACAACAAATATTGGGATGTCGTCCATTTATACACCTGCAAATTTCGTTGATCATTGTCTCCTGCTTTCAAATTGGAAATCCTTAGGCAAAATCATGACTAAAGTAATATTTTAAAACAAGGCAAACAACTACAAAGTAGAAACAATTATATGGATCGTTGAAAACATTGAAGCATTATTTTCACTTATCATTCAAAAAAAAGAAAAAGGACAGTAAAGAGATTCTGCTTGTGGGATAATACTTATGGAAACAATCAGAGAAGAATGTTCTTGTCTCTGATAAAATAAGTGGTAAACAGTGACTGGGAGTATTAAAATATTCTTTGATATGGAAAAATGTTGTAATAAAGTAGTAACTGCTAAAGAGGAAGCTGATTAATCTTATTTCAACCTGATATAGATAATAAACTGTAAATAATGCTATCCAAATCAACTAAGAGAGCTTTGAGTTCTAAATTCTGTGAATGTCGTCGTTCAGAATTCATTGTGAGGAGGACGAAATGAAACTTTGCATATTCGTACACTTATGATAAAATAAAGTTACACTTTAATATAAGATTTCTTCAAGTTTTACAACCTTTAACTTAAGAATAAAATGAAAGATTTAAAAGGTATAAAAGAAATAAAAAGAAGAAGAAAGAAAGAAAGAAAGAAGGCCTATAAACATGCAATTAAAAAGAAGTCATAAACTCCAAACCAAATGAATCTTAGCATGATTCTACGCCCTCCAGATAATTTTGTTTAAAATTTTTGAATTCAAATGATTAATAATTCGATTATATTATGAACTAGCAATGTAATTAACTAAGTTGCTTCTCTTGTAAGAAGATCATCAAGAGGCATTAATTTTCATATGACAGGACTTAAACAGATAGATTTTGAGCAGTGCATATCATCATCAGTATATGCCAGATACAAGCTCTATAAACTGATACACTCACTAGGGAAAACATACTCATACATTGAAATCTACCATTTCTAGTAAAAAAAAAAAAGACAAAAAAAAGCCTACCAATTTCTAGGGTTTAAGCCGATTTTTGAGGAACCCAAGTCATGATCCATCTTTGATAAGGGTGTCTGCAGGTTTGATCATTGATGCCATAAGGAGTTGGGAAGTAAGTAACTTTAGTCTTCACCATGGTTAATTTTTCTTTAATCAAGCTACACTAACAAAAAACCCGAAGCTTCAGCACGCTGTTTTTGAAACAAGAGAGAGATCAGAACCAAATCTATAAAGGATTGGTAGTGGATGAAGAGCTGAAACTGGAAAGATCTGTCCATGCAGTTCCTACCCAGTACTGATCATTTCCTGGAGCCCCCAAAAATTGCCTTGACAAATTCAGTTCCTGCTGATTATTAATATCTTCCATTTTCAGTGAAGCCATCTGGGTTACCGTTGAGCTTGATATCTTAGGCCGAACCTGATGACCAGCTCCACCTCCATAACCAGATGGGTGATCAACACCTCCACTTTCAAATTGGTACAACCCGGAAGAAGATTCCAAGCCTCCTAGAAAGGGAAATTGCGGCGCTTGTTGCAGCCGCCACTGATCCAAACCACTCATAGTTAAAAGAGAAGTACCAAGAGAAGCACCAGCACCACCAGCTCCACTGGCTAAAGCGCTTCCTATTTGAAAACTTAAATCACTTGTTCCTCCAACTGGAGCTGAAATTGTCCAACAATTCAACCCAATATCACTGCCACCAAATTCAGTAAGATGTTGCAAAGGAGCCATGGACCTCAGTGGAGGAACCTGAGGTCCAAGGCCCAAAATATCAGTGCTTCCAGTACTGTTCGAAGAAATCGTGCTTGAGGAGCCAGAAGCTGCTTGTCGGTCACCACTGACCGGAGATTTCGAGCTACTTCCTTTACTTCTTTTGTTCCTACGGCATCCACCTCCAACCGGAACATTTCTTAAGGCACCTCCTCTAGTCCAGTACCTTCTACAAGTTTTGCAAAAGTGACGAGGCTGTGTAAGACTGTAGTTGTTGAAGTAGCAAAATTTTGTGTTAGTTGATTCACATCTTGGGCATTTTAATGCTGCTTCTTGCATCGGTATGTTGGCCAAACGAGCTCGATCGGCCATCGAACCGGGCCGGATCGAGCCTGCTCCACCTCCTCCATGTGGTTGTTGAGGTGGTGGCGGTGGTGGAGGAGGAGGAAGCTGATGATGGGCACTTGCACTGCTAATAGGACCAGCTTGATGATTTGGGTGCTATAAAAATATAAAGAGCAAGAAAAAAAAAATCAATTACCTGGTATATTCAACAAGATATAACAAAAGTAATAGGAATATTTATCTTTTGAATTTTTTTGCTTTTCCAAAACAAGTTCAAAGAAAAAAACCCTTACTTGTTGCCAGTTGGCTGGATCAAGATAAGCTGGGATGGGGGTAAAAACCATGGTTTCTTGATCTTTCTTTTCCTTTTTGTAAAGTTTTGTTGGGTTTTTGTGAGATAATAGTGGAGAATCACATCAAACAAAGAGACAGTGCTAGAGAAAGAGAGAAAGGGAAAAGAGAAAGAAAGAAGAGGAGATGTGGAATGAAGAGAGAAGAAAAAAATTAAAAGGAGGGTCCTTTATATATAGTATATTTATTCATATATTATATATATAATTAAGTTCTTGTTCCTTCTCTCGGTCGACTCTTTTTGTTTTATTGCTTTTAAGGGTTTAGAGAAGGTGATGTTTCTTAACCTATAAGCTTCTTGTTTGTTCCTTATGCTGATCATAGAGTGAAGTTTAGTGATTCACAGTACTTTAGACAAAATGAGATTCGTTGCTGTCCTCTTACATGCAAAAAAGTTGGTATTTTAAACTTAAAATATAATTTAAATGATTCGTATAATCATTTTAAAAATATTTTATCGAATAAATTTGAGATTTAAATTTTAATATTTTTATATATTCTTAAAATATAAGTTCTTTTGTACCAAAAAATAAAAATTAATCACTTGAAATAGATGAGAAGGGAGAGTGTAAACCAACTTATATTAATTAATTAATAAGGTTTAATTATGATTTATTGTGAGATTTAATTGAGTTTAATTAGTTAAGAATTAAGGAACTCTTAATTAGTAATTTATAAAATGTTACTTCTTGAGGGGTGCTGTAGCGGTGTGCAACGATCGAAGTGTCCCGACCGAATGAACTTTTTTCCCCCGGTCTGGCCTGTTTCCTTCCCCCTTTGTTTCCTTTATTATTTTTGCATGGGATGGGAATATATAAATTCCAGTGCTATTCCACACTCTACTTTTGAGGTGCATGCCATGTTACGCTAGCTGTGGGATGCGGCACAAGCCATTGCCGTTTGGTCCCCAATAGGAAAATAGATATAGCCTTTCTTTGCGGTCCAAAATCTAGTATCTTTTAGTTACTTCGATTTTCAGGATAAATTATGGATCCAATGGGCCGTCAATGGCACCAGCCCCTCCGACAAGTAAAGAGAGTGAAAGAATTTGCTTTACTGTCAAGCCCGATCCTGCTTAGGATTCTTCCTTGGGAGGTAAAACGTAAATGAAAGAAGATGAGGAAGCAGAAGCACTAGCAGTTAAATAACTTCCATAAACTTAAAAAATTTTATACCATTTCAGTATTTTACGCATTTCCTCCACTAGGTCCTCAAAAAACCAAACACAAGCCCCCAGCCTTCCCCCCAAACCATAGCTGAAAACCATATCCAAAGATCTCATAAGAGATACAAAATAATCACATACCTTTTTTAATTAAATAACACTGTACCGTGGATTCATTTTTACTTGTGTTTGTTAGGGGCTATAGTGATTCTATTCATCTTCCTGACTTACCATCTTCTAACTGTCTATTTCAGAATTCTAGTGAAAAGGTTTGCTGACTCCAGATGCCTTGCAAGAGCTTGAAGATGAATGAATTGAAGGACTTTGCGAAATATTTCTACTTTCTGGTTGTTGGTAGTGCCGCATTAACTTCAGAAGGTAAGCATCATCATGCAAGTAGAATGGTGTACTGCCCAAAAGATGAAATAATGAGAACAAAAGCTGTGACTGCTAAGCTAAAAATCAAAATTTTAAAGGAAAAATGTTACTATATTTTCCATGGTAAAATGAAGTATACTTGCCTGTTGAAGTCAAGGTGTACCAGTTGCATGTCCTCAGAAATCTCAATTTCAACAGTAGCATTGGAACTAGTCTGTAAATATGGGAGAAAGCAAATGAGTACTACTGAAATTAATAACAACCCTGAATATAAATTGTCACACATACCCACATACCAAAGCAGGAAAAAAAAAAAAAACCAAAGAACAATTTTAACTTGTGAGAAAGAGAGAACCAAGCATACTTGAACCAGTATAAATGGTAAGGTAAATCCTTCTTTGAGAGCACTATTGTTCTTGAGCATCTGCTGGTTTCGTTCTATTATATTCTGGAGACCTGCAATCTTTTCAATTTTTTCATAGACTTTAGGCTATCAAGCTGATAAACCCACTTCATTAAGCAGGAAAAAAAAAGGAGCAAATAACATATAACTTCAAACAGTTGTCACCCCAAGTTTTTCTTAGGAGGTAAAGATGCTGATGATGAAGTTTCAACCTGATATCCTACTAACAGATCAGGAGCACGCCAAAATAAAAAAGAGAAAAATATCATTTATGCACTTAAGTGGTCAATGGCTCATGAGTATCTGTCTCTCTCTCTCTCTCCAAATCTAGAGTACAATCAGGTTTTCTATTAATACCAATATGATGTCTAGACAGTAAATCAAAAGAAACTTACTTGTTCTTCTAAATCTTTCAAATAGGCTGCCTTCTTTGCAATCCCTGTCATTAAATGAACATGCAGTGCCTACAAGCATAAAAAACAAAGTCACGGTAATCTGATTCCTTGAACACTCTTTCCTCCTGTGAATTCATGTGCTCATGGCGAAATGTGTGAGTTCTATGAAGTAATGTTGTTATATCATTCTCAGAAGATTATCAACCTTAAGTTCTTCCAAATCCTTTGTTTGTGTAGTAGAAAGTCCCTTCCACCTGATTTCTTTCTTTTCCCTCATAATAATATCCATTGCCATAAGTACATTTAATGCATCATATACCCGTCGTCGAACATTCTTCTCGTGGAACTGAAAAAACCAAAATGCTCATTTGTTTTGCAATACATTTCAGTGAGTCACAGCATCAGATAATTAAAGAACAAGTACTTAAAATTTATGGGGAATTAAACCTCGTCCAAGGATCCTGCTTTATTACTCTGAGTGGCGGCAAACTCTTCTATAATTTCATCGGCAACCTGAGAATCATAAACCACCTAACTCGTAAAATTCAGGCTTGCTTTAGAAAATATACAGAAAGAGATACTCTAATCAAGAAAGGAGAAAATCTTCTCTCAGAAAAGGACTGAAACCTTTTACATACTATATTGACCACAGTGATTTACCATGATAGGTTTGGTTAGACAGCATATTCCACTATTCTAAAGCATCACAACAATTTCTCAAGTGATATATGTTACATAAAAAGATGTAATTCCAATTTTAAAACTCCAACATGCAACCATCTGTTCATATTTATGGAAAACAGGAACCAAGTTATCAGGTTCTCAGAATATATTATTCTGAACATTTATACCTATAGTAAACTTCTCAAAACTCAATAAAATTCTCATTTGAAACCATATCATTCACACTCACATGATGAACCTCTAAAGTAATTAGTCTAGTGACAACATTTATGTATAATGAGAAAGCCTCACATGCCTTGAAGGGAAAAGCAATTACAACAGTAAAATTTTAAATAAATCTGCCTCATGACTTCCTTCAGAGGTCTTACAAACTTATTTACGAAAACAAATCTTATTGAGAATACATACCTCAGCATATGTGGTGCTGCCCTTACTCTCCAACATCTTGCAAACTGAGAAATTATTCGAGTCAATTAAGATGAACATGGAAGACAAAATTAGTCATCAGTGGTTTAGTGAAAATTAATAATTTAAGTACATTGACCTCTCTAAATCTTAACATGCCTAGCTTTCCTATATTTCCCAAGAATAAATTAAGAATTGAGATAGCATCAAAATTACCAAAGAAAATAGATCACATCTAATTTAATAAATAAGAATAAGAATTACTAACCCATAACACTGAACTGGCGTAGTCCTCCACCAGGCATTCTTGATACCTTTTTCGTCGTAGTACTGGTAATGTAGAAGAAAGAAAAAACATAAAAAAGAGAATATCACAAACTAAGATTTAAGAAGAAGGGAAAGACACTAAAGAAAATAGATAAGCCTGAAGTACCATGTTCTTGCAAGCTAACAGACCTCAAGTTTTTACATATAGTTACTAAAGCAAATATAACAACAACCAAGTAAAATAAATGTAGAACAAGAAACAAAAATCATATGAAAGTTATAACCACCCATGAACAACATCAGCACTAGCATTCTTCTTCTTGACCGCTGCCTGATTCATCTGATAAGCACTCTCAGAAGTTGAAGCAGTTGGTGGAGTGGCAACTGGACTCTGCTCACTAGAAGGACTATCGTCTAAATGTGGGTCATCCATCATATTCAGTCACTAATTTCCTTACCAGAAAACAAAGCAATTAAACTCTTTTTAGCCGCATTACCGAAAAGACCATAAAAACTCTAGATCAAGCTAACCCAAACTTCATCAAACAAGATTCCAACCACAGCAAATAGTCCAAGTCAATCTAATGCAAGAATTGACTAAAGTTTGAATTTCAATTAACATTGTAAGAATTCAATGCAATGCTGCTACTTTAACTTAGCATCTGCTGATGATGAACTCTGCACAAATTTTAGATTCTCCCATTGGCCAATTAACAATGACAAAGATTAAGTCCAATAAAAAATTGTGATATTAATATTGCCCAAATCATTTTTATTCACATTCCTTCAACCTAAAAAAACATAAATTATAAATCAAAAAGCAATATTAAAAAGAAAAGCGAAAATATGTGAAGAAAAGGTCATGACGAGGGTTGATTTAATCACAAATTATTAACAAAATTAGCATTGATAAAGAAATTCAAATAAAAAGGAAGAAGAAAGGAGAGGCCATGACGAGGGTTGATTTAATCACAAATTATTAACAAAATTAGCATTGATAAAGAAATTCAAATCAAAAGGAAAGAAGAAAGGAGACGAACCTGAATTAATCGGTGAATTAATTAAGATTAAAAGCAGAGAAAAACCCTAAAAAAAAAAAAACGGAAATATAAAGCTTTTGAACGAAACAGAAACGAGTTGCGTTCCCGCTAAATGTTATGTTTTCATGAATAGATTGTTCGAAATTTCAGCATTAGCCCTCACTTTTTATTCGAAATTACAAATTAGTCCACGAACGACCACTCGTCACAAATTGGTTGAGTTGTTAATCGGCTTTTTTGATGGGCTATACCAAATCAACCTGGGCTCATTGACCGATCCAAAGCGTTTAGTCAACATTTACAAGAGATTGTCCCTCCTTTTTTATAGCTTAATTATTATTTTTTAAAGATGATTTAAACCATTCTGACATCCGTCCCAGCTGAAAAGAGAGAGCCTCCAAGAAAACTATATCAAATGACCACCTGGAGACAATAAGCCATCAGATACGTGACAAAAAATTGGGGAAGCATATTGAGCATTATAAAAAACTATTTACACTGTTTTGATCTAAAACTTTGAGGATCAAGAAGTTTCACCAATAGTTTCTCTAGCCTCTTTGAACTTATAGTAGGTTTAACAGCATTTGGATTCCCATAAACTGCACAAGGATCTTTACCCGGAAAGGAACCTCCCACACACCAACCCCCTGGGGTAAACTGACCGTCGGATCTCCTTAAGAGCTCCTTGTCGATTTTGTTGAGGACTGGATCATCCCTGACAAACTTGCGAGCAAAAGGCGCTCCACTTTGAACCATGTCATCAAAATGTTCCAATGTTAGAGTCATTGGGTGCTGCTTTGGAGGATTATCCCATCTTATATAATGCAAGTCATGATTTAAGGTTGTATTCTGGTAGTCTTTGTGATTGCAGATTACAGTGTGGAAGTAGCCTTCCGAAGAGGACAGGAAATTTGTATAGTACATGAGGAGAGTTCGGGGGAGATTATCCCATCCCCAGACACAGAATTCAAGAAATGATTTTGTCAGCACCACCCATTCGGATCCTGGAATTGTATATCAAAATTTCAGGATATGAAGTATAACAAATCAATCACATATAGCAATATGATTTTGTAAAATTTATAAATAAGCAATTATCTATAACATATGCTTATGTTCAAAGTTCATACAACATACTCTTCGGGTATGTTATTTCCAGATACAAGATGATAATTTGAAGGACAGCAATCTAGAATACAGGCAAATTTTCAAAGACTGCAACAATAGCTAAAACAAAACTTAAAAAAAGTGATTTACTTCCATCAGAAGCTTATGATATGCACCTTTGCATAAGGATCACTAAACATTTCACCCAGCAAATACCACGGGTTAACTTTGACTCAACATTTCAGGATATTATGTCTAACTTGTTCTAAAACTCTTCCACAATCCCCCCTGCTATATTAAGATGGTTTAACAAAAACCAGATGCCAATCTTCAACAGCAAAACTAAAATCTGAGAATTGCAAATTATTTCTAATAAACGCTCATTTACCATATCTACCATTTATAAAATACATAACATAGCATCCATTTACTTGTGCCTCTTACATCTACTTAAATCTATGAAAACCATATGATGCCACCTGCAGGCTTCCATATAGACTAAAGTGATAAGCCTAACTTATTCAAGGATGTTCTAACATCAAGTTTACTAGTAAAATAATTTGGGGTGGAGAGATCAATGGAAAATAAAAAATGAAAACATAAAAGCATTACCCGTGAATAACTTGAAAGAAGCAGGCAAGGATCTTTTCTCCTTAGCCCAAAATACACCAGATTTATTTGAATGATACAAGCCTGGATCTATAATGATAGGCCTTGCTCTTTGGTGTCTGCAAACACAGAATGAAGTTACATTCAGAGAACACCGTAGAGACAAGTACACTGTACAGGAAGTGGGAAAAATGTATCGTATCCTCACTCTTTCCAACCAATGCTACTGGTGTGCTCCAGGAAGTTCAGATCCCTAGGCAAGTAAGAAAAGACGTGCACAATATCTGAAACAAAATCAGTACGCAGTCAGCAAGATTACTGAAACATGCTTAGGCCTAGCACAATTTTACATTTGTTAATTTTCTCAAGAGAATGCAAAAACTAGAGTTGCTGCAAAACCAATTGCAGATGGCAATGATAGCTAATTCACAGAGGGAAAAACTACCAGGGATTATACGGTAATTGCCTGGTGTGTGTAGGGAAAAACAGCCTGAGAATCAGCCAAGTTAAAAACACCCCAAACAATGGAGGAATCCCCTGAAGAAACAAGCTTGCTCTTAGTCTCCCACATACTATAAGCAGTTGCTTTTGACCTTTTTACCACCATTTCATGCAAAAGTTATCACCAAATATATGCCACAAACAATTTTTTTGAGTACATCCCAACTGTTAAGTTCTAACTATAATACAAAAATAAATAAATAAACAGTACTCAGTACATTACATTATAATTTCATGCTCTTATCACCATCAACCATCATTAAAATTCCAATAACATTATCTAAATCCTACTGCTACGTTTGACCCCCATTTCAAATCATTCAATCCCTCTGATTGCCAACCAGTTTGCCAACAATTGCAAGTCAGATTATAATAGAAATGTTTCTTACCATCTTGAGACATGAGGGGATAATCTGATGCGCTAAGGTTCACGAACCAATCCCAATCTTTAGCTTCCTTCAACAATATGGACACCGCATGAAGCGCGCTAGCAATCATAGTGGGGCCCTTATAAGTCACCAAATCAGCGTTTCCAATCACCATCACGTTCCCAAACTCCTTAATCACGCTCTCTGATTTCACATACTTAGCCAACTCCAACCGTTCCGAATCCGAAGCTTCTAGATCAAGGTGGAGCACATAGCAATTCCTTGGATAATAAACCGCCTGCAACAACCGCTTGACACGTGGCCCATCTCCTTTTGTCCCCGCTATCAAATAAGCAAATCTCGGTAAATTGGGTAACCGGCCGTAATCCCGTTCGGAGAAGGTAAATTTCGGTTGGTGAAAAGAGAAATCGGTTTCGGAAGAAGAGGATTTATCACCTTGGGTAAAAGTTAAGGCGAGAAGAAATGTGAGTGAAATGATTGAGATTATAAGCACTGGCAAAAGCCATGATCGATCTGGAGAATAAGGAAAGTGAGCTCTTTTCATTAATTTTTATTAATTGGGATAGGTTTTCAGACAGAAGAGCTAAAATTTAGGGGGGTTCGAGAGATTCTGTGTCAGCGTGGGAGAGGTTTCTGTTGAAGAGTTCGTTTTGATTTGAAACGAGAAAAAGTTACTTAGTTCCTAATTTGGACTGTACTTGGAGAGGGAAATAATATCGGTCGGAATTTGATTTGTACCGTCGGTACGATGTAGTGTTACGCGTTGATTTTATTAAAGTTGTTCTTAATCCATCTGTAACCGTTGGTAGGTTTGACCGGTTTGACCATCGCTTAAATTTTTTTTTTAAGATCTTCTCATCTAACCTTTTTGTCAAACTCGGCATAATTTTTTTTATTTACTAATAAATTATTATACTGTTCAAAAAAATAAATAATTGTTAATATAATTTTGTAGTAAATTGTAAATTGTCAACTTGTTAACTGTTTTTAAAACTTAATTTTAATAATGTGTCTTAAATCTGATAATTAAATATATGATATAATAATACGGTACAAATATGATATGAAAAATAAATTTAAAGATAATATGATTAAAATTATAGTAATAACTATATATGAATTTAACATAATAAAAAATATATTTTATATTTTCATATTGACACAAAATATCATATATAGTTTTCATATAATTATATGAATACATAAATTTTATTATTTTATATAATATAAATGTATAAATTATCAAATCTAATGAATCTTGATATATCATATAAAATCTCGATTTATTTGAAGTTAAGAATTTTTTTTACTCTTAATAATTTAATTAAGATCAAGTAATAAAGTATAGTAGTTGATCCAATTAGTAATGAAGAAGAATTATTATTATCATTCAAATAAAGTATAGTATTTGGTCCAATTAGTAATGAAGAAGAATTATTATTATCATTAAAAAAATTTTTTTATTAATTTTACATTATGTCATTTTTTTATTATCTAAATAAAAGGTAAGAGTTTTATGTGAATTCTTCAAGTTGCTCAAAAGTAATTACATCGTAAAGTAGTATTTAAATTTGAAATTTATTTTGTTGTTTTATATAATCACTAATAAAAATCACATCCAATAAAAGTAAAATTTAAATCTTATAATTTATAATATTTTTTTGTTGCAATTTCTTTTTTAAATAATATTTAATGTTTTATAAGTAAATACTTGAAAAGAAAAATAATATTTAATTATTCTTTCTCACAATTGTGTTTGACAAATCATCAAACCAAATTTGATGCTCTCCAACAGATACAAGTGAAAGTCAAGTCTAGTCAGCATTTGATCTTCAAGCACGCGCCGGTTCTAGCCCAATTTCTAAGGATCCCATAGTCACCAAACTACAAAATTGTACAATTTTTTTCCTCACATTCCTTGACAGATGGTACAACTATTTTTTTTATGAAAAAAAATTAGAATAAGAAGAGATTTTTTTTAAATATTAGAATCGTTCAAAAAAATTTCACATTAAATTTATAAATCGAGACGGTGCAGATGGTACAACTACTTTAACTTATGAAGTCTGATGATGATTGATTAAAAAAGAATATTTTTTTACTTTTCAGACGCAACATTTTTTGAGACAAATAAAGATGATATTCAAACAAAAGACGAGGGGGAGTGTTGCCAATAGAGTGCGGGAATGGAAAACTCGAAAGAAACACACTCTCAACTGAGGAGCAATAAGAGCTACAGTGCAGTGTCAATTGGATCAAGGAATCCCATGTCCAAAGCAACCAGGCTGCAACTAAAAATGCAGGTTTTAATCTTGAAAAAGAAATCATCTCATATAGAGACTCTTTGCTTGGAATATCCAACGGGGGTTTTGAGCAATTCTTGTCTTCACAAGAGAAAAAAAAAATGAAAACAGATACAGGGTCTGATGAAGAAGGTCTAAACTCAGAGGATAATTGTGAATCAGATGAGGTTAAAGTCACCCTCACAAAGGAAAAGAAGATACGGATTAAAGAGAAATGGACAAGGTCACTGATAGTTAAAGTTTTTGGAAAGAAAGTAGGTTATCAATACCTAGTGTTCAAACTGAAACAACTGTGAAAAATCCAAGTTAAGTTCCTAACTATCGATCTTGGAAGTGATTATTTTCTCATTAAATTTCAAAGCTCGAGTGACTCTGAGTATGTTATTAAGAAGGGCCATGGTTTGTGGGGGGTTACTTCCTGACAGTCAGGAAATGGACACCAAACTTTAGAGCATCACGGGCATCTTTCTCCTCAGTTGCAGTTTAGGTCAGACTCCTTGAGCTGCCCACTGAATCCTGTGACATGGGTATCTTATCTAAAATAGGGAGAAGCATTGGGGGAGTTTTTTCCCAAACTACTACACTTTGAAACTTTATT
Organism: Durio zibethinus; assembly: GCF_047325235.1. Lineage (NCBI taxonomy): Eukaryota > Viridiplantae > Streptophyta > Magnoliopsida > Malvales > Malvaceae > Durio > Durio zibethinus. Next base: position 6,785,713 of record NC_143162.1, on the reverse strand, counting down.
TCCCTTATCAGAGTACTTTTAAACTTAATTGCTAAACAAAAGTACTCTAACTTCCTGAACTCCACATCAGCATACTTTTTCCATGTCAATATCTCATATTAATTAAATAAAAATAATTTTATTTCTATTTACCTACAACAATCACATTCTTATGTTTGTCGAAATAATCTTTATTTCATTCTATTTTTTTTACTGCAAAATCAATATCAAAATTTATATCTCTTTGTCTTATTCTATTTTTTTATTCTAAAATCAATTCCAAAATTCATGGTAATGATTACATACTCACATAAAGAAGTATAATTTTTGTCACAATAATCTTTATATCTCATTCTATTTTTCTTACTTCAAAATCAATCTCAAAATACATATAAATGATTGCATATTCACATAAAGAAGCATAGCTTGAATGATAGTAAAATAAAACCCACAAAACTAGAAAAGTAATAAAAATGAAATCACTAAACTTGGATTCTATTTGCCTCTCTAAAAAAAAAAAAAACTTATTTATTTTGATAATATAATCTCATTTTTCTCCAATTTCTTGTGTTAATTCTTTAATCTTTAATCTTTCTCTAATTTGAAGTTATGGATTTTAAAATCCTACAAAAAATAATTGTCATTTTGAAACCATCTTTTCCTAATGCATAGATTCCCCTTTTGATGAAAAACGTATAAAGTGGATAACGTTATAGTTGATCCTTGTCACAACCAAACTCATCTCACTACAGGGGTTTTAATTTTTAGTGACATTTTTTTTATATATTTAACGGCGTTTATAAACATCACTAAAAGATTTGTGACGTTTGCAAACAATGCTAGTCAGAATGCTAGCTACATTAGCGACATTTGTATCTGAAAAATATCATTATATTAGCAACGTTTATATCTAGAAAATGTCGCTATATTATCGACATTTTTATTTGAAAAATGTCGCTATATTAACGACATTTGTGTATGAAAAATGTCGCTATATTAGCGGTATTTGTATTTGGAAAATGCCACTATATTAGTGGTGTTTGTATCTTTGACACATCGCTAATTTAATGACGTTTTTATCAGAAAAACGTCGTTACTTTGGTGGTATTTGTTTCAAAAAAACGCTATTAATTTAGCACGGTTTCTAGCAAATAGTACTGCTACTTTTAATGGTATTTTATGGAATAAACATCACTAAATTATTCATTTAGCGACATTCTTGAACACAAATGTCGTGAAATTAAAAAATGTATTTTTTTAAATAAAAAATTTCTGTTAATATTTATTATTTTCATAAACGAGCTTAAATTCAGATACTGAAATTAATATAAACTTAATTCACATTCGAATATACATCTAATTAACGTAAAATTTAATAATTAGTATAATAACATTCAAATTTTTTTAATACATTAACAAAATAAAAATTAAAATGTATGAAATTGATGACTGCATACATTTTGAAGGCTGTCAATTGATGAAAGAATTTTTCTACCTTGGTCACTAGCGTGCTTAAAAACCTACTGAATAATAGCATATAATTTTTAACATTTCATTGTAAGCTATTTTGATTTTAAAAAAAATAAATATTTACTAAACATAATACATGAGTTGGAGGACCACTGAGATTAGTTACTGAAAATTATTGTTGCACAAAATTCATAAGATGATCGAATCGATCATGCAACTGTTAAAATTTTGCACGCTCTTGCTCTATTCCAGCACATTCTTCCTCAATTGTGGCACGCTCCTGTTCTCTTTCTACTTCCATTTGCTGAAAACGTTATTGCATAGTTTGCAACTCCTCTCTCAATATAGAAATGTCTCGTAAAGACTGACTTGCTGAGAATGTAAATTGCTGAAAGCTTCATCTATAGTAGGTAGATGGTGTTGGACCCAATCCAAGGCCTCGAACCCGTCCATGCCTTTTTTTTTTCAGTAACTTCTATAAATATTTGATTTTTCAACTCTTGCATGTTAAAAGAACCATTAGATGTTACTTCAATCTTACAACCATTTTCTCTTTCACTTTCTCCTATTAAATAGTCATATACAACTATCAAGTTTAATAATTAATTGATAATATGTTAAAAAGAGTAAATATTTACTTTTTGTTAAAATAAATATTACAAATTACTATAATTTTTTGTATTTCGATATTCATGTAAGATTTATCTTTTTTTTTGTGTGTTAAGCAAAAAAATTTCACACGTCTAATTGACTACCTATCTCAATCTCCTATACAAAAATATTTGTTATTTGATAGGATACATATCTACTGTAACTTATTCATGTATATCCTGCCTATCAATCAAGTTCAAAATTTTTGATTAATGTTAAAATCATGTATTTATATTTTGGTCCCTTTACAACACAATAGTCTTAAATAGATGCAAACGTACATAAAAGCATTTTGGCCTTTCACACATTTCGATCATGACAACTAAATTCAATTATTTGGACAAGTTTAATATAATGGATTAAAGCCATTCAAACTGTTGAAAGCCATCCAAAAGTTTAATTTGTATTTTTACCTTTTAAAGGCAAAAAAGTCCCAAATAGACATAAACGATAACTTTTTCTCCCATATCAACTATAGAAACCAAGTTCAATCAATTGGACAAGTTTAATATCAAGTATTGAAGCTGTCCAAACTATTTAAATTGAACAATAACAAAAAATTTATAATTTTACCTAAATAGACGTAAACAATAATTTTTTTATACATATCATCCATCTCAACTAAGTTCAAACTTTTCGATAAGTTTAATATCATGTATTGAAACTATCAAAACTATTAAAACAGTATAATAAATGTTAATTTGCATAATTACCTTTTAACGGCACAAAAAGTTCATTCATTGGAATAAGTTTAAAATCATAAACTTACTATTTCTTTTTGCTTTCTTGCAAAACTTTTTGATCCACTTGTATGGCTATATTTTTGTTACTTTCTGCTCAATCCCAATCTGTTCTCTTTCTTATCATAAAAAAATAATTGGGTATATCATGAAATACAAATATCAACTTAAAGCAAAAAACACTTTCATTATTTCATTATACTATACAAAGTTATAAATTAGTACATCTCATTTTCTTGAGAACTAAAATCTAACTAATTGTTCATATTACCACCTAATCACATTACGGGGTAGATTTTTCATGGTTGCCTCTACAGTTATATTTCTATCGAAATACTTATTCTTCAATTTATGCTTATAATCTTTCCATTTTTTTCCAAATGACTTAAGCATAAATGAAGTTGGTATTTCAAGTACAAATCTTGACTGTAATAATACAAAAACAAAAAGTTTTAATCAATAAACCAAATTTAAAATAATTAATTTTTTATATGTAATTAATTATACTAATACCTCAATAAAGTTTAAAGCATCGACTTTTATTTCTACTAGAACTTTATGCCATGTTTCATAATGAATATGCAATTTCATTCCATTACGGGCAAGCATACCTAAAAATCCAGTCAACAGTTAAGCTTTTTCACCAATTGATTGCCTATTAGAGTTTGCAGATATTATAATACGCTCATTCAGAGGTAGTGCAAATAATTTCTTCAAAGTTGTCCAGCTTTTGGTCCTTCGTTGACCATTGTTATCAAAATTAAAAAATAAATTTGTAAAATGGTAATACTTTTATCATTATAATCAATTTGTAAATATGAGGTATATAATACCTGCATTTAAATTTAAAGCATAATCAATTGACATGATACTATCTAAACCTAGACATCCCGTATTATCAGATCCAATATCAATTGAAGGGTTAGAAATGACTAAGTTAGATTTGATAGTACGTCCATTCCCCTCCAAAGGATTCAGTCCATCGCCAATATCAATAGGTGCCGCAAACAGTTCTGAACTAATATCTCTAATATGTATTTTTTTCATTCTACTCCTCCACATTGTAGCTTATCTGCATTATAAAAGTGAATATATAAAAGATATTAGTTTAGAACATAGATAAAGACATTGAGAAGTTAAGAAATCATAACCTATGCTACAAAAAGAACATATTGATTTAATTAAATCAAAAGATAATGTATGATTTATAATACAATAATATACAATAGCGAATGTGACATTAATTACATACAATCATTTACCATATTATGTCTTAAACACTCGAATTACAAATTATAGATGATCCATCATGGTTCATAAATGTCTTTATTAACATCTTCGTGTACCCACTGAGCGTAGGTACTGAAGATATTTTCATCCAAGTTTTGTTCAGCAAAAGGATAACATTTAGTTCCATGTTCAACATCATCTCTTGTATCTAACCCCATATCAAATAAGTCTCTAGGTGTGTTTCGAAGAACAACAAACTAACCCAATTTTTTGAGATCTTCAGAATAAAAAACTTGTTTGACTTGAGATAAAAAAATATAAGGTTCATTGATGAGTTGTTGTCTAGTGTGAATTAATCGAGAAAAATTCATAAGTATAAATCCATATCGATCTTTCTTAATACCTTTTGTACTATTCACATCAGCCCAATCATACCAAAATAAGATAACTTTTCACTTGCCATAATAATCAAACTCAATGATGTCATTAATCATGCCATAATAGTCAACATTTTCCTCTAAAAGGTTTGTATCCCTAGCACTAGCATAGCTAATAGTTGATGAATTAACAATAACTCATGAATTTTATGTACTACTAAATCTCTCATTAAATTTAGTGTGAAATCTAAATCCATTGATGATGAAACCTTTGTATCGTTTCACAATCATGTTCAAACCTTATGAAAGATACTTCACCTCTTTACTAACAAGCCTTCTACTCCAAACCTATAAAAGTGAAATAAATATTTATATGTTATTAATGTTAATTATACCGTAAGTATTCTATGTAGATTTGTCATAAAAGAAAGTATGACATTACTTACAGTTGCTCCTAATCATTCATGAAAGTTTTCAAGAAACAACTTATCAAGATCTCGAAGATTTGATAATCAATAATGTGCAAGAGCTCTCAAATTATTTCTATAATCATTACAAAGCATCATGATAAAGTATTAACAATAAAAAAATATAATAAATTATGCTTAATGTAATGAATAATTTTCTTGCTAAAAAACTTACGTACGAAACGATTCAATAGCATCATGATGAAAAAAAACATATCGATGTGCTTGTGCCCAAGATTTATCATCTAACTCTATCATTTCAGTTTTGCCTATTAGTTGTCTAAAACTTTGAAAAGGATACCTATAGGCAGAGTTATGTTATTGCATACTTACATTTCTTAATAGTTTATTAAATATCATTTCAACATATTCCAAATAACGAGAAAAAATATCATACACTCTTTTGTTAAATATCCTTCAGCAATAGAACCTTTCGAATAACGTTTATTACGACAATAAGACTTTAACCTCCCTAAAAATCTATCACATAAAATATTACTCATATATCTTTTTAACTAGAGTGGCATAATCATCAATAAAAACTTAATCAATCTATTAAACAATAATACCTTTCAATAAGATACATCTATCGATAATAAATTAGTCCATTGAATTTTGCTTCATATGAAAGGTGGATAACCAAATGCATCATAATAGTGAAAAAATTTGTAGAGAAAATCTTCTCTAAATGGCATAAAGTAATCGAGGCTCAATTTTGAAGTATGTTAAGCTTTTCCACATTCATACATTTTCCATATAGAGATTTAAATATGTTACTCAATTCAATTACCACAGAAGTGACTTGCTTAGACATTGATGAACATAAAGCAATTGGAAGTAAATCTTGCATCAAAATGTGATAATCATATGACTTTAATGAAAAAAGTTTTTGCTTATTCAGATTCACATATCTTGATATATTTGATGCATAGCCATCTGAAACTTTGACATTTTTTAAAACCTTGCAAAACACATCTTTTTCGAATTTAGAAATCCCAAAACAAGCAGTAGGTAATCGATATTTACCATTAGGAAACAACTTTGAATGAAGGTCAGGGTGAATCCTCATATCAACTAGGTCAAGCCGACTCTTTAAGTCATCTTTTGATCTTCTATTCACATTAAGAATTATCCCGATAAAATTTTTGCAAACATTCTTCTTTATGTGCATTAAATCAAGGTTATGGCGTAATAAATTATATTCTTAATAAGAAAACTAAAAAAAGATACTTCTTTTTTTCACAACTCAGACTCATTGAGGTCATCTTCTTCATCATTTTTTTATTACTTTGAATATCAAGATCACCAACGTCAGTATTAGTATCACTAACTTACGTAATATGAGGTCAGACACCTTCAAAGATGTCCTTCACTTTTTTCTTTGATGGAGTTATTTTTTCATAAGTGAAATTAATATCTTTTAACTTTGACAAGATATTAGACCTACTAATGAGTAAAAATGATCTCTTCAACTCTTCAGTTCTATCAAAGAGATGTTTTAGATTCTAAATCAATGATTATCATCTAACCATCGATGATGTCCCATATAACAAAACTTTCTGTCATTAGGTAACCACTTTGAACATGTCTGTGTAGCATAACATAGACAACTATAACGACCTTTTATACTTTAACCAGATAAATTCATATAAATAAAAATATTGTTGATAGTCCATAATAAAATAGTAAGCATATTGAAGTTTTTTTTTAATGCATTATAGGTCTTAACTCCTTCCTATAATTACTTTAACTCTTTAATAAAATGTTATAAGTAGATGTCTACATCATTATCCGGACCTTTTTTCTCGAGAATTATCATAGATAATATAAATGACTGTTGTTTCATAGTAATCCATGGTGGCAAATTGTAAAGAATCAATACAACTGATCAAGTACTATAAGAAGTACTCATTATTTTGAACAAGTTGAATCCATCATATGCTAGTCCAAGCATAACATTTTAAAGATTAGATGCAAAGTCTGAAATTTAGAATAAAATGATTTTCATGCCAAAGAATTTGCAGAATGCCTCAATGATCCATAATTTGTTCACTTCTCATGATGTCACCTCATTGAATTTGCAGTTTTGGAAGACATGAAGAGTTGTTGAAGTCTTGGCATTAATAAAAAATAGCGTAAAACCTTAACAGGGTTTTTTTTTACATTGACCTTATCACCATCCTCATTTAAGCTTTCATTGGGGTTTTTGTCCACCCAACGAGAAATACCACACATATGATAAGATTCTTGATTTTTTCTATCACCCTAATATAACATGCAATCATTGGGATAATTATGAATTTTTTCATATCCGAGACCTAAATCTTTGATCATCTTCTTTGATTCCTTACAAAATTTAAGAATTTTTGCAAAAAGAAATATTTCTTTCATAAACTCTAATAATAAAGTCAGAGAGTTTCTCATCCATTCACATAAGCATTTCAAGTGAAAAAGACGAACACAGAAAGATAACCTTAAATGCTTTAAGCCCTTATAAAGTTCTTCATTCATATCTTTAAGTAACTTATAAAATTTTGATGCTTCTTCTATAGGTTGTTGGTCATCTATACCTATCCCAAGTTCACCAAATTCATTTATTTCAACATTGGATTGATTAAATCCATCATTTTGGGAAGAAAGATTATGAAAATATTGGTTATGAATGTTAAAAGCATCTCACAATATGCCTTCAATGTCATCTGCTATAAAAGGATCATATTGGTGTTGGAGAGCCCTTGAAGTTGAAAAAACTCTAGTGGAAGACCTTGACGATATAGATTTTTCATGAAAATATCAATTAACATATATCGAAAAAAATTCAATACAAATTAAATGTTCAAAAATAACTTGACGCATTTGCCAATCTATATTACCACACTTCCCACACGGGTATAATATCATATTATCTTCACTTGTATTCTCAAATGCAAAATTAAGAAAATTTTTCACTTCATCTCTGTACTTTTGACTTAATCTTGACTTTTCCATGCAACTCTTATCCATTTAGTACTTGCACATTATAAAACCAAATGTATATAAATAATTTATATAAAAACAAACATGTCAAATACTTAAGTTTACTATGTTTTAAATAAAATATAAAAACAAGACCAGTACTTATAAAAAAATGAGAACTCCTTATTGTGAAGTATTTTATTAGGTACCTGATATTATGAATGTTAAAATCTGCTGCTAACGTAGATAGTATCCAAGAGTTTTTATAGTTGGGATTGAAATAAGGTAAAATAGGTATAGAAAAAACCCAGAAAAAAAAAAGAAAATGAAAGGGAAAGGGAAGTGGATGATGGGTTACAAATGGGTATTTAAGGAATGCGACTTTTGGAGAAAATTATTTAAACCAAAATGAAAATCACCAATTGTAAAAGCTAAAGGAATAGTCAAATTAAGTAAAAATATTAGTAAATAACTAATGAATAGTCAAAATAGGGTTCTAAAAGATAATGCTCGAATAGTAAAAGTTGAAGGAAAAGAAAAATAAATTATAATTGGTCAGGAAAGAGAAATAGTAAAATAATAAAGATGAAGCTTCAAGTTGGTGATTTGATGCGCTAAGTTCAGAGACAATTTTATTGGACAGGATTATTGAATATGTTTACTAAGAAAAATGCCTTTAATAATTTTCTCTTAAATATTTTTTGAATATATTATAGGCACCATCAACAGAGTCATAGTAGACTAGTTTGGGATTATTAAAGGCATTTACGCCTAAAAAATGCCTCAAAATTTTCATTTAATTTTTTTGGTGTATTTATTGAAGGTATTTTTTGCATAATACACCTTCAATAATAATTTTTTTTATCTGTAAATAACAATGAAGGTAATTTTTTACTAAAAATACCTTGAATAATTTTTTAAAAAAATTATTTATGATTATTAAAGGCGTCTTCTATATAAAACCCTTTTAATATTATATTTCTAAAATTTAAAGAGGTCATTGAAGGCGTTTATTCCAAAAAAATACCTTGACTAATTTATTTTTTTATTGAAAAAATTTATTAAAGGTGTCTTTGACTAAAAAACGCATTCAATGTTCTATTATTCAACTTTAAGATGGTTAGTGAAGGCGTTTCTTGAGAACAAAAGCCTTCAATAATTTTTTCTTAAATTTTTTTGAATTATTAAAGGCGTCTTCCAGTAAAAAATGCCTTCAATATTTCACAACTCAAATTTTGAGACGGTTAGTGAAGGTATTTATTCTAGAAAAATGCCTTCATTAATTTTTTTCTAATTTACGTGCATAATTATTGAAGGCATTTTTTGAGAAAAAACACCTTTAATAATTTTCTCCTAAAATTTTTGGATTATTAAAGGTGTCTTCTAATGAAAAATGCATTCGATATTTCATAACTCAAACTTTGAGACGGTTAGTGAATGCGTTTATTCGAAAAAAATACCTTCATTAATTCCTTTTAATTTACGTACATAATTATTTAAGGTATTTCTTGAGATCAAACGCCTTCAATAAAATTTTTAAAAAATTTTTGAGATTATTAAAGGCGTCTTTCAGTGAAAAACGCCTTCAATATTTCACAACTCAAATTTGGAGACAATTAGTGAAGGCGTTTATTCTAAAGAAACGCCTTCACTAATTTCTTTTAATTTTGTACATAAATATTAAAGGCGGTTGTCTACTGAAAATACTTTTAATAAATTTTTTAGAATTATCAAAGGCATTTTTTGAGAAAAAATGTCTTTAATAATTTTTTTTAAAAATTATTTTTTAAATTACTAATTTACGTGCATAATTATTGAAGGTATTTTTTGAGAACAAATGCCTTTAATAATTTTTTCTTAAAATTTTTGAGATTGTTAAAGGTGTTTTCTAGTGAAAAACACTTTCAATATTCCATAACTCAAATTTTGATACGGTTACTGAAAGTGTTTATTCTAGAAAAATGCCTTCATTAATTCTTTTTAATTTACGTACATAATTATTGAAGATGTTTCTTAAGAATAAACGCATTTAATAAATTTTAAAAAAAAATTTTGGGATTATTAAAGGCGTCTTCCAATGAAAAATGCTTTCAATATTTCACAACTCAAATTTTAAGATGGTTAGTGAAGGCATTTATTTTAGAAAAATACCTTCACTAATTTCTTTTAATTTTTGTACATAATTATTGAAGGTGATTGTTTACTAAAAATGCCTTCAATAATTTTTTTCAGAATTATCAAAGGCCTTTTTTTTAGGAAAAATGCTTTTAATAATTTCCTATGAAAATTATTTTTTAGATTACTAAAGGCATCTTTTAGTAAAAAACACATTTAATAATAAATTTTATATTCATTCCATGTCTTAGACATTAGACTCAAAAGTTGTTAGTACATAAAATGATTAAAAGCTGTATTAATAAACCAAACCAAACCCACAAACACATTTCTATCAAACTTTTAGTTTTTTTATCCCTATCATTGCCACCAACCTTAAACAAATCACTGAGGTGTACCTCTTTGTTAACTGGTATGTTTTTATAATTTTTTTACTGTATTATTTATATTATTCGATAGAGTTATTTTTTTTATTCCTTACTATTTATATATGGATATATATTTTTATTCATTTCACCGTAAGCATAGTCGTCCAAGTACTTATCATTTCATGTATGTTGTTTCTGTGTAGTTTTCTATTAATAATGTGGTTTGCTGAACCTTATTATGTGATATTGTTTTGCTGAATGGTATTGTGTAATATTATTTTGCTGAATGGTACTGTATGATATTGGCATGTTGAATTGTATGCTAAATGGTTTGCTGAATGGTGTTTCTGTACGTAGTATGGTATTGGTTATATTTAATTATATACAATGTTAAATTTAGATAGTCATTTTGTGTAATTCGTATAATTATGATCAAAATTACAGGTATTATGGACTTCGAACAACATCATTTTCCTTCTATTAAACATGTAAAAGACACACCTGTAGGCCAAAAAAGAAAGGGAACGGGCCTAAATAAATAAATTAAAGTGAGTGGCATAAAAATTAATGTTGACTTCAATTAAAGTGGGCAGCCTGTGTCTAAAGGAGTTGCTAAGTTAGCTACTCATATTGGAACCGTCATCCGTCGTAAGATTTCAATTACATACACCGATTAACAACGAGTTCTTGATGATCTAAAGGATGATATATGACAATTAGTTGTGGTATATTTATTCAATTATTTTGTAAAATTTGTTAAATGATCATTTAATTAAAATTCAATGTGTTTTTACTAATTGTGTTAAATAATTTAAGAAATATTCGACGTCCTAATTGACTGTAAAAAGATTATGTTGCAATCTACTGGAAAAGCATTCAAAAACTTTAAAAGTAGATTGACAATCCAATATATTTTATGTTTGGCTGATCAAGGTGATGTATTAGCTGTTCCACCTACGACACATGCAGATGTGATAAGTGTTGAAGATTGAACAAATTTTATTCGATATCAACTTTCAAAAAATTTCTCAGTACGCAAACCCATTACTAAAAATATTGTTTATAAGTCTTTATGCAATATAGCCTTTAATCTTCATAGGTGATTGATGTAGTTTATTTTTTTTGTAGAAAATAAAAGAAAAGCAACGAAATATTCAGGTCAAACAACAATATCACTATTGGACAGTGAGAAAAAGATCTGTAAATATGAAGTATGAGCTTATATGTATTCGCACACTTGTTTTAACATCATTAATGAATATTTATGAACATTCATTTCATATATTTTGATTCTTGTATTACGGTAATTTAATAGGAATCAACGAGCTCTGGCATCGAAGTTTTTAGATAAGATGTTTGGAAACAAGGATATCTATAGAAGGATAGATCATTTGCAGATGAAGCAATAGAAGAAATGGTAAAAAAGATTATATGTATAACTATTTTTTTAATATAATGTATGATTGGCATTATGGTTGTATGCATGATTGTATACTAGCTTGTATAAATTTATTGTTACAGTCAATCTTATTATTGTCTTTCAAGATGATTATGTTGCCAAAGTCAAATCTTGTGAACTGCTAACCCAATATGGCGAAGATCATTTATCTTTAGCATTAGGCACTAAAGATAAGCCTGATCGCGTTTGAGAGGTTGGTAAATTTGTCTTGCCATCAAAGTTTTTTGGTAATCAACATAAAACCCCACGAATGAGAAATGCACAATATGAAGCAATCATTAAGCAACAATAGCAATGAATTGATGACCAGGAGCAATGCAACAATAAGCAACAGTAAAAACTCGCTACTTTTGAGTCCATGTTGGCAGTAATGCAGCATAACATGCCAGTTGGTCGATCTGGTAGCATCATCCACATAGAACAAGCTTCTGTTGTAAGTAAGAAAGCGAACCCATCCTCCACTACCACCCAAAAAGTATGATTTTGTTTATAATTTTAATATTAATTTATTTATTATCTTTATTGATTTGGTTTTAATACTTATATTTGATTAATATTGTAGTAGGATGTTGGGACTCACAGTATGACCCTTGCTCAAGCTATTATGGATCAGTTATCCAAATATTCACTGGAGCATTTATTCGAAGAAAACTTCATAACCATTGAGTCTGAGGGAAATTATTTGATAAACCATCATTTTCTTTCATTAGTCCGGAGAAAGTTAAAGAATTTTGTGAACTAGCTGAATTATCAGCTATTGATATTGTTGCTTATATAAAGTTAGCTTATAAATACAAATATGCACATTTAATATGTATTAATCTATATTAGGGTGTAATACTAACTAGTAGTGTTGATTGTTATCGTGTAGCTTCCTATATAGAGAGCTCAAGGGGATACAGTTGACCAATAGATTTAGATTCGTTGACCCTAACTTCATTAGTGAGTAGAGTGACACAGTCGCTTATCGTGCTAATCATGTGATCGAATGCATGAAAAGATCGGCCGATTATTATTTACTCTCGTATAATGCACAGTAAGTTATATTCCAACCTTAATTATTACAACCTTATTCAAATCTGATATGATGCATAATCTAAGTAAATCATTGTTATTATTTTACAATCGTTATTGGGTGCTTATTGTCATTAACACCAAATCCTTAACGTCATACTTAATTTAGTTAATCCAACGACGATGCCTGACGATGCCTAACCCCGAAATTTAAACTTTTATAAAGAGGTATTACACTTTATTGTATTATATATATTCTGTTTCTTCATAAGTAATTTTATTTATGTATTAAGTACTTTTTTCTTTTCAATTTAGGGTAATATCTGCATTTGATAAGAAGACAAAGAAATCGAAATGGGTGTCATTACCAGTAAATGTCAAATTTATTCTTTTATGCTGAGTTTGTGTAGATAAATATTTCCTAAACCCATTTAATTTAATTTTTAGGTACCTTGTCAACCCGATAATATTGAATGTGGATATTATGTCCTTCTTTTTATGCGTGAGATAGTGTTAAATGATTTTATGACCACACCATTCAAGGTTAGTATAAATTTCATAAACTTGTTATATCTTCAGAAAAAAAAAAAGAACATTATGTTCTCATTTATTAACATGTACTTTTGATATTTGTTTTTAGTGGAAGAGTAGAAAAGCTTCATGAAAGAGGAACTGGATGAAGTCCATAAAGAATGGTGTGAGTATGTATTATCATTTGTCAATGTTGATAAACCTTGAGGTTAGACATTGTTGTTTAAATGTAAATATATGAAGAACAAATTGTTATAATGTGTTTAACAAGCCATGTTGAATGGAAACTTTAAGTTTGTACATTGGGGTATTGGTTTAATATTATTGGTAAATTTAATATGAATATACTATGTGTACTTAAATATTATTGAGTACGATTATTTCAAAAAGTATATTAATATGGTAACGTTATCAGTTTTAATTTCAGATGTATGGTCAATTTATTAAAATACAATAATGTTCACTATGTAAATTTTAAAATATAATTCGTAGTATCACATATATAAACCAAATGTTTTCTAGGCATAAATATAAAATTGACTTCAAATGTTTTTCTGGGCATAAACCTACAACTGACTTGACATATATATTATTAAAAATATTTTTTTGATGCAATTAGTGAAGGTATTTTTAGCAAAAAAATACCTTGAATCATCCATAACAACATGTTATTGAAGGTGTTTTTAACCAAAATCACCTTCAATAATCTCACCTAAATATATATTGTGTGAAATATTAAAGGCGTTTTGGAAAAAAAAAAACGCCTTCAAGAATTCATACCAAATATTGCATATGGATTATTGAAGGTATTTTTGAAAAAAATCGCCTTCAATAATTTTTATTAAAAATTTACTTATTGGATTATTAAAGGCGCTTTCACCCAAAAATGCCTTCAAGGTTCTATTTCATATATTTCCTACGAATTATTAAGGGCATATTACGTAAGAAAACGCCTTAAATAATCTCTAACAAAATGTTACTGAAGGCGTTTCTTACCAAAATCGCCTTCAATAATTACACCTAAAATTTTATTGTGTAGAATATTAAAGGCGTTTTGGGCAAAAAAACGCCTTCAAGAATCCATTTCAACTTTTTCGTATGAATTATTAAAGGCGTTTTAAAAAAAAATCACCGTCAATAATACCAACTAAAAATTAATTGAATGGATTATTAAGAGCGTTTTCCTATCGGTAACACCTTGAATAATCCTTAACAAAATGTTATTGAATGCGTTTTTGGAAAAAAATTACCTTTAATAATCCAACCATTCAAATTAATCGTTTGAAATATTAAAGGTGTTTTGAGCAAAAAATGTCTTCAAGAATCCGTTTCAACTTTTGTCTATGGATTATTGAAGGTGTTTTTGACAAAAATCGCCTTTAATAATCCTAACTAAAAATTTATTGATTGGATTATAGAAGGTAATTTCGACCAAAAAAGCCTTCAAGAATCGGTTCCATATTTTTTCTATCGATTATTAAAGATGTTTCTCTGCTAAAAACGCCTTCAATATTCTCTCCAAAATATTTTAAAGCAATTGGTGAATGCGTTTTTACCAAGAAAATGCTTAGAATAATCAATTACAAATAATCTTTGCAAAAATCCAAAAAAAGGCTAAAAGGAGGGATCGAACCTACTACCTTATGATTAATATCCGTACGATCCTAAAATTTTGATATGATATTTATTGAAGACGTTTTTGACCAAAAATACCTTCAATAAGCTTGTGAAAATTTTTGGTGAAATTATTAAAGGCGTTTCTTATAGAAAACGCCTTCAATAATTGCATAAATTTTTTTATGAGGAGATTATTGAAGCCGTTGTCTGTAAAAAATACCTTCAATAATTTTTTATCAATTTTTTTAACGGGATTATTCAAGCTGTTTTATGTCAAAAACACCTTTAGTATTTACTCAAATTTTTAAAGAAAGATTATTTAAGGTATTTTAATCAAGAAACACCACTAATGTCAAGTATTGAGTGGCATTTATAAGAAACAATACTGTTATTTGAATATTTAGTGGTGTTTTGATAATAAATGTTTTAACTTTTATAAAAACATGAAATTAGCGACGTTTGTAAGTGAAGCGCCGCTACAAAATTGTTACTAATCTTCTATTTTCTTGTAGTGTCTTTAATATGGGAATCAAATACATGGACATATATGTCTTCTCTTTTAGTAATAAACTTATTGTTATGTTTTGGTATGATTCTAAATTGCAATAGATATTTTTAAAAAAATTTTTGATGAATAATTGCCATAAATAAAAATTCTCTAATGAATGAAAATCAAAACTTACTCCTTCTTTATTTTTGGAATAATATATTTAATCGAGATTTAAAGCAAAAGTATTAATTTCGGTGAATGGCTTTGAAAAAAAAAAAAAAAAAGATGAATGTATGTGTTATAGACGTACAAGAGAGAAAAAGAAGATAAACAGAAAAGAAGTCGATGAGGAGGAATAAAATGCTGACATTGAAATTAGTTGACTCAAAACACCTTTATTTTGGAGTAAAGTTTAAAAGTACTCCTATTAAATAAATAAGATTAAAAAGTAACTTACTTTGGGAAAAAGCTTAGCATCTACGTCAAAGGTGGACCCAGAAAAAAGTTATTCTATTTCCATACAAGCAATGTTCCCGTCATCAATGCCCATGCATTCTGATATGAATCAACGTAAACTCATTCGAAATGAAAGGGCTAACAACTGGCTTCCATCTAAATCCATCCTAAAAGAGATCAATCGAAGAAAATATAAGACAAAGGAAAATGAATCCGAAGCGGAACCAAAGTCGGCTTTACAAACCGGAGTTCAGGGGCCTCAACACAAGCTAGAGGATGAGGATATGCATGAACAGTAAGTTGAGAAAGGAGAAAATGCAAGAAGCACACAGGAAAATGTCGCCATAGACTTCATCAACATCTTGTTTGGTCTTTCTAGGGGAATTTCATGACCCTCTGAGACAAGTACTGAGCGAGATAAAGACAAGGGAGGATTTCGTAGATCCGTTTCCCCTAAGGAGAGGAGATTCCATGTCAAGGATATAGGAACCAAGGAGACAACTTCCCATGAGACTGTGGACCGCGCCCCTACTATTAATCACACCAACCCCAGTATTCTCATTCCTACACCAAAACTACAATTATTTCGAGCAAGCCTAGCCTTCACACAGTTGGATGGGGTCGAGCACCTTACAAATTCCATAGTGGATCATGAAAATATCGGTGTCCTCGCTGGCAGAGAGGAGCCTGGAGATACATATGAGAAACATGCAAACTACCACCCTAAAAATCACGGGACAAAGCCACGCACTAGTTCAAGATCTACGTGAGCTCTTTGGTGGTACAAAGACTGAAGACTCTTCTCCTCAAAATGGAAGTAATACTGTAATACTGAAAGTGCGATAGACTGCTAGAGTAGAATGGAACGCAGAGTTGTTCAGGAAATTTCCCAAATCACCAACCCTAATTGACCCTATGTCGTTGATAGTGTGGAATTGTCGTGGGGTTCGCCACCCAAAATTTATCAGGACAATCAGAAATATGGTCTGTGTGCACTAACCACGGATCATGGTTATAACGGAGACTAGAGTGAGGGGTAGAGATTTTTGCCATATCATTGATAGTCTGTCATTCAATGCATGGAAGGACACTAAAACAATTGGTTACCAGGGTGGGATCTGGATGCTGTGTAGATGGAATCTGGTTACAGTTGCAGGAGATATGCTAAATCGAGCAGGAGATCCACGCTACTGTTAAGGTATATTCTTTGAAATCTCTATGGTTTTTCTCTACTATCTATACTAGCCCTAGATATAAAGAAAGAAAACTTTTATGGGACAATTTTAGAACTGTAGCCTCTAAGCACAGCCTTCCCTGGCTTGTGGCAGGGGACTTCAACGGAGTCCTATCCTCGGATGATAAAAAAGGTGGTAGGCCTGTGATGAATAATAGGATACGTAAATTACTTGCATACTTGAACACATGCAGCCTATTCAATCTCGATTATAAAGGAAACAAATTTACTTGGTCGAATTTGAGAAACATATGACATTTGATTCAGGAGAGAATAGATTATGCCCTTGCTAATCTTACATGGAGACTATACACCCAGATATGGACGTCACTCACCTGGAAAACGTGAAACCGGATCGTGCACCAATCCTTATTTCTCTAAAAAGGCCAAGGCAAGCAGTGGAGAACAAACCATTTCGATTCCAAAGAATGTAAGTAGATCACCCAGATTTCAAAAATGTTGTGAAAGCTCATAGGTCTTCAAATGATCTATCTCTTTACGGAACTACCCAAGCATTTACAGATACTCTCAAAGTTTGAAATAAGGAAACCTTTGGGAATGTCTTCATCAAGAAAAAGAGAATTAAGTCTCGACTTAAGAGATAAAAAAAGCTCTGGCAAAGAATCCAAATGACTACTTGTTAACGCTCCAAAGATCACTTATATCAGGAAGTCTTCAAACAAGAAGAATTGCTTTGGGCCTTAAAATGGAAGATAAGCCGGATGATCGAGGGAGAGAGGAACACAACGTTCTTTCATTTAACCACGTTGGTGTGACGATATAGGAATAAAATTGGGGGCCTTTTCGATACAAATGGTTATTGGACCACGGACAAGAAAAGTCTCAATGATTTGATTTTGGACCACTTTAGTGCATTTTTCCAATCGGACAGATCTCATAAACCTTTCTCGATGAACCTTGAAGATGTCAAATGGGTGGCCCTTTCAGAGGAAGACAAAAAAGACCTTCAAGCTCAAATCTCTAAGGTTGACATAAAAAAACTCTCTGGTCGTTGAAACCTTTTAAGGCACCAGGATCAGATGGATTCCATCCTTTTTTTTACCAAAAATTCTGAGAAGATGTTAAGAAAAAATTAGTGGAACATGCAAGGATGTGTTTGATAGGGGTAAACTGCAGGAGGGTCTTAATGAGACCTTAATTACCTTGGTCCCTAAAACTCAATCACCTCCGCCCTATAAGTCTCCTTAATGCCACCTACAAGGTGATTACAAAGATCATGGTCCAAAGGATGAGACCATTTCTGAATAAGCTTATTTCACCCCTCAAAGGAAGCTTCATTTCGGGTACACAAGCCATCGACAATGTGATCACTGTCCAAGAAATGATACAATCTATGAAGATTAAGAAAAGGAAGCATGGTATCATGATCCTCAAACTGGACCTTGAGAAAGCGTACGACCGTATGTAATGGGGTTCATTAGAAAAGTGTTAATCTACTTCAACTTCTCAGAGAAGTGGATTTTGCTAATCATGGACTGTGTTTCCACCTCTAGCATGGCCATCGTTTTTAATGGGGGAAAGTTGACTAAATTTAATCCTTCTAGAGGTATACTTTAAGGGACCTTTTATCCCCGTATCTGTTTATCCTATGCATGGAGTACCTCAGCTTGATGATTAAAGGAGCCTGTGAAGATAAAAAATGGTACCTAGTTAAGACTTCTAGAAGAGGCCCAGAGCTGTCCAACCTATTGTTTGTGGATGATGTCATCCTATTTGCTAGGACTGATAAGAAGGCAATAGCGACAATTAGAGAAATCCTTGGAAAATCCATGCAGGAATTGGGACAAAAGGTTAACAAAGGCAAATCACACATATTATTCTCCAAAAACACAAAAGATGAGGTGAAGAACTGGATTAGCAATACATTTAGCATCGAGAGCACGAATGAGCTTGATAAATACTTGGGCTTCCCCATCCGTAACCAAATAACTAGAAATCAAGCCTTCGACTTCATTTTCAAAAAAGTCCGAAGGAAACTTGCAAGATGGAAAGTAAACTTACTGTCTCCAGCTGGCCGTATCGTCCTTATTCAATCGACCATGGCGGCCCTAGTGCAAAGCCCTTCCAATAGCAACCTGAAATGAGCTTGATAAAATCAACAGAAACTTCCCATAGAGAGGGAGCGAAAGTAGCAAAAGACTGCACAGAATTAGATGCAGTGAGGTCACAAAACACAAAGAGGAGGGTAGCCTTGGTTTAAGAAGAAGTCAACCTCGAAATCAAGCTTTGCTCATAAAGCTGTGTTGGAGAATGATCAACTAACAAACGGACCTTTGGCTTAGAGTGCTGGCAAATAAATACCTTGACAGAAAAAATCCCAACAGCACCGTTTCGTTTGTGGTGTGGAAATCCATAAGAAAATGCCAACCCTTGATTGAAAAAGGAATAAGATGGGTCATATACAATGGCAGCAAAACAAATTTTTGGTTTGACAATTGGACCGACTAAGGTGGTATGAGATACTTCATCGAAGGATCGCTCGGAAAAGATGAAGAACAGTTACTGTTAAGAAAGTTAAAGATGACTGGGATTGCACGGGCCAACTCAGAGTCTCCTTTCACTTTCCTGAAAAGCTTTTTAACTCTTTGCTAAGTGTTCCATTCTCCGTCCGAGAAAGTAGTGAAGATATCCTTTGTTGGAACTACTAAAAAATAGGACACTTTACACTGAGCAATGAATACAAGCTAGCTACAAAAGAGAAATCTCAAGTAACTATGGAGGAAAAAGAAAATTGGATGTGGATATGGATATGGAAGATAATATCTACCCTAAGCTATGCTTCTTTCTATGGGAAGTCAAGCGCCAGATTTTACTAACTAGAACCTTCCTGAGAGGAAAAGGAATAGAAATTGATGAGCAATGCCCCCTCTGCCATACAGGTGAAGAAACTCTAACTCACCTCTTCACGGAATGCCCGATTACCCTATCGTGTAAGTGCTCCTCCCCAAAGGCAACAGTAAAGCTTACATCCTAGTCCGACTAGGTGAAATTCAAAGCTGTCGTAATGTTTTTGCAGCGACCTGACAAGTTTGAAAATAAAAAATAATAAAAATAAAATTGTCATCAATATTTTTTGATTATGTACTATTGATCACTTATTAAAATATATCATTTTAATAAAATTTTAAAATTAATTAAAATTTATTAAAAAGATAATTTTAAGATCTGCGAAATAATTTGGATTTAGGAGTCGGTTACGTACGATGAAGGATTAGCACTATCACAACATCTGTTTAAAACGGTATCAAGTGATTAAATATTATCATTTAATCTTGATAAAAACAATCTTAATTTCGGTGCTTAAAAATAATTTCCTTGACTTTCTTCATTTATAAAAAATTTGGGTTTTATTATTATTATTTATCATTCTTCTTTTATGTTATTTCATTTTGTTTCAGAAAAATAAATTAGAGCTCATTTATTGAAATAACTTTTAAAATGTTCTAATATATTGGTAACATTAAAAGAATTTTTTCTCTTTTAGATATTCCTCAAACATCGTTACTCAAAATACCTTAGAACCTATTCTCGAAGGCTCATATTTATTTTTCAAAAAAAATAAGATCATGCATGCAATGCGAATGACAATATATTGATGCACACTTTTTTTTTCTTTAAAAAAATTTTATTTTTTAATATTAATTTTATTATTATTATTTTTTGGAAGAAAATATAAATTTTATCATATTAAAATTTTTTTATAAATGCTTCAATACATTTGTAGTATTTAAAAAAAAAATTCACCTAAAGATTTTTAAGGCATTACTAAATGAAATACCTTAAAATCTCATTATCGAGTAAAATTTTCTTTTCCTTCATTTTTATTATTTTTATTAATAATTTTTAATTAATTTTAATTTTATTAAAAAAGGAAGATTTTTATTATATTGAAAACTTTTTATAAATACTTCAATACTTTGGGAATATTTAAAAAAAAATTTTCACATAGAGATTTTTTAAAGCATAATTACTCGGAATACCTTAAAATCTCATCATTAGATAAAAATTTCTTTTCTTATATTTTTTAATTTTTTTATTATCAATGGAGGAGTTTATAATTATCAAAAAATTATTTATTCTTATTATTTATATAATTATTTAGTTATTTTATTATTATAAAAAATTTATTTTAATTTTTTATTGGAATTATGAAAATTTTAAAATATATATATTTTAAAAAAATATTTTTATTTTGGGAACATTAAAAACAATACTAAAACAAACAATAAAAAATAAAAATAAATAATAAATCAATAAAATAAAAAAATACCTGAATCGAACTAGTCAATGGTCGGTCAATGGTTTGTGCAATCTAGGCGAGTTCACAGGTGGTCTAGAGCGGTTTTAAAGAATTTGACCTATTTTCTAACTATTCAGTCCCTGTTCAATTAGATTAGTTCGAGCTTGAAGCTGAGGTGAGTCGATGGGCAAGGTGCTGGACCTTGGGTCGGGTCACGGGTCATGTGCAAATCTTAAAGCTTCGAAACAATGTTATTTTGATTTTGTTTTTGTTTTTTTTGTTTATCTATACAATGGTTAATTTTTTTTAACTCACTTTATCTTTTGTAGGGAAAAAAAACTTTTTGCTCCAAAACAAAAATCTAGAGTCTTTTACGATAACCCAGAATTTGGTATTGTGCCATTGTGCCTTTGTCATTAGTGGTTATCGATCGCCAACGTCGATGATGAGAAAATTACCCAAAAATACTAAAATGATCCTCTCGACCTCATTGTCCCTGTTTTGACTTTCTTTTCACAAAAAATTAAGACCACTAGCCTAGGTCTGAGCAAAACTCTTTAGCTTTATCTAAAAAAAAAGACCAAAATTTTTGCTTTTCTTTTTATATTTTTGGTTTCTCTATTGATTTTTTTATGTTAGCACTAGGTCCTTATTTAAGAGGCTATTTTTTTGTTTGTTTGTTGTTGTTTTTTTTTTTTTGGTGGTTTGGCAAAAGCCTTCATTTTTTTTTGTATTTTTAGTTTTTTTCCTAGAAAAATCTCACCCTTTTTTTTGGCAAGATTTTTTTTGGCAGAGACTTTTTTTTTGGTGGTTTGGAGGCTCGATTTATAGAGCAGGCCTAACAAGTCAATCCTACGTTTCCCGACGTGATCCGTGCTGTAAGGGCTGGTGGTGGTAATTGGCTGCCATGGCTAATGGCTAATAGGGTGTGGTAAGTTAATGGTAGGGTAGGTGTTTCAAGGGCAAGTGCTTCGAGGGAAAATGCATTGGCTGTGCACAACACCATTTTTTCTTTTGCTTTTTTAAAAAATTTATTATTATTATTATTTAATATTTTATTTAATATTTAATTATTATTATTACTACAAAACAAACAAATATAGTCAAATAAACAAAAATGGGCCTTCAAATGGGCTTTATCTTGGGCTTTGGGTGAAAGAAATAAAAATGGAGCCTTGGACCAAAAGACTCGATAACACCAAGTGAATTCAAAACTAGGGCTTAATCCGAAGAATCTAGATAAAATTCGATATCTATAACTGTCTCTCTTTACATATTGTTGAAACTCGATAACTTTTGAAAGCTTTAAATGGCTCATCTAAATAGAGGCTTAGCAACTTTAAAAATTCTCATATTAAAAAAGGCTCTTTTAAGTAAAGGCTCAATAATTTTAAAAATTCTCATATTTTCTCAAAACTAAGATCTTATTTTTAAAAAATGAATTTCTCTCCTTTGGAATTAAAGTCTTTTATTAGATTATTATCCTTATTTGATGACCAAAATTTTATTTTTCATTAGGAATTAAAAAATCTCCATCCTTGCTATAACTTATGATCTTAACTATTCATGAATGTATGTACTGAATGCTCTACATGTAATGCATGTAATGCAATCAAAATTATTCACTTCCAATTAAGGTAAAAAGTTCTTAGAATTCTTACCTTTTTATTTTGATCATCAAAATTTTCAACAATTATCATAGGACCAACATGTTCTTAACATCTGATCATTGCATTCTTTCTCAACAATATTTTTCCTTTTTTCAGAAGTCTGCAATATCAATATCTTGTGATGCTTTTCTTTTCATTTTTTATGTTCATTTATCAACTTTTTAAAAAGTAATGCTGAGATTTTTTGTGTAATTGATTTTTTTATCATTTTTTTGTTTAAGACAAACAAAATACAATCATACATTTTTTCTACTCATTTAAAAGGTGAACAAAGATAACGAATGAGATAGAAGAATGTATAGGCATTACTTTCAAAGAAAAGAAAACACGTTTCATCAAACAGATAAAGTGTTTGGTAACAAAAGTGTTTGGGTAGAAAAAAAATGTCAAACTAATGATTACAAGATAATCATGAACAAGTTATTCTCGAATTTTTTCTCCAAAACTTAGCCAAATGACATCCTTGATTCTTTAGAGTTTGTCAAACTATGTTTGCCCATCTGTTATGAGGTCATCTCTTGATGATGCTTTTCCTTTATATCCAAGTTTCTTTTTTAGGTTTTTAGCTTAAATATATCATTTTTTTCTTTTATTTTTATTTTTTTCTTTTTTTAAAGTAAAGTATTTTTTTATAGCATTTGAGTTTATCGGAGTAAGCAAATCATTTTCATCCATTTTTGTCAAAATCAATGCTCCACCAAGAAATGCCTTTTTCACTATATAGGAACTTTTCCAATTTGGTGTCCATTTTTTTCTATTATCATATTGATTTGGAAGGATCTTTTTTAGCATTAAATCTCTTTTTCGAAAGTGATGAGGGTGAATTTTCTTATCATATGCTTTCATCATCATCTTTTGATACAATTGGCCATGGCAAAATGTTGTACGTCTTTTCTATCCAATTAGGTTCAGTTGCTTATAGCAATTTTAAAACCATTCTACTTTTTCTAGCTTGACTTCCATCAGAACTCTCAATGAGGAAATTTTTACTTCAATTGGTAGTATAACTTTTATTCCATAAACCAATGAAAATGGGGTAGCCCTAGTGGATGTTTAAACTAATATTCTATAGGCATGCAGGTCAAAAAGTAACTTATCATGTCAATTTTTATAAGTATCAATCATTTTCTTTATGATCCTTTTGATATTTTTATTTACAGCTTCTACTATCCCATTCGTCTTCGGACGATATGGTACCAAATTACAATGATGAGTCTTGAATTGAGTGCATATTTCATCATTATTTTGCTATTCAAGTTTTTGGCATTATAAAAAATAATAATATTTGGAAGCTCATGTCTGTATATTATCTCTTTTTTTGTGAACTTACATACCACTGATTGTGTCACGCTAGTATACGATTAAGGTTCTACCCATTTTGTGAAATAATCAATCATTGTAAAAATGAATCTATGCTTATTTGAAGCTTTTAGAGTGATGACATCCATGTCCCATATAGAGACTGGCCATGGATGAGCCAATATATATAAAGTTGATAGAGGAATGTGAATCTTATTAGCATAAATCTGACATTTATTGTATCTTTTAGCATAATTAATACAATCATTCTCCATTATTAACCTGTAATAGCCAGCCCTCATAATTTGTCTAGCCATCATATGACCATTTGCATGTGGCCTACAAATTTCATCATGCACTTATTCAAGAATATTTTTTACTTTGGCTAAATTCACATATTGTAAAAGCACTTGATTTCAATTTTTTTTATAAAGAATATCTCCATTAAAGAAGAAACCTATAGCCAGCCTTATAATAATATTTTTATCATTTTTTGTTGCATGCTCTGGATATTGTTAATTTTTGACGTATTACAAAATATCATGATGCCATAGCTTCTCATCAAATTCTTATTCAATATTTGAGCAATGTGTCAGTACATATTTTATGTCTAACTTGATAGGTTGGATTTTGGTATTTGCATTTATTTTTATCATTGCTACCAAAGTAGTCAGTACGTAGTAATCTGGTTTTTCTCTCTAGGTAATTGTTTAAATTAAACTTCTTTAAATTATTTGACCAAGTCAAAGATGTATTTATAGTACCGAATTAACTTCAAATATCTCATTTCTTATTCATCATGTAACTGATAAGTGACCAAAGCTGAATCTTTAAACACATCTAACACTTTGATCTTTTTTTCAGTTGCTGCTTACAAACCCATAACATAAGCTTTGTATTCAACTATATTATTTATGCAGTTGAAATTTAATCTAGCTGTGATAGGATAATAATGTCCATAGGAGATATTAAAATTACTCTAATACCATGACCCAAAGCATTATCAGCTCTATCAAAATACATCTTCTAAGACTTCTCACTAGGTTCATTTTTTTCAATGACTTTCACTTCTTATTCAAAAAAATCAAGCTTCATTACTTCATAATCTTTGCCCGCGATCGATAAAGAACTCGGTTATTATACTTTTTTTAATAGCCTTTTGAGTTATATAAATAATATCATATTCTGAAAGCATAACTTACCACCGTGCTATTTTTCTTATCAATGAAGGCTTTTTAAAGATATATTTAATGAGATCCAACTTTGTTATGAGCCAAGTAGTCTGATAAAGCATGTATTATCTGAGCCTTTGAGTTATTTATGCCAATGCATAACATATCTTCTCCAATGGTAAATACTTAGACTCATAATCAATGAACTTCTTACTTAAGTAGTAAAATGCTCATTTCTTCCATTAGTTTCATCTTTTTGCCCCAATACTCATCTTATTGAATTTTCATATACTGTTAAATACAAAATTAAAAGCTTTCATAGAACTGATGGCACCAACATGAGTGGATTTGACAAGTATTTTTTTACTCTATCAAAAGCTTTTTGGCATTTATCATTCCATTTTCTTGGATCATATGTTTTAAGAAGTTTAAAAATAAGATCACACTTATAGGTAAGTTGAGAAATAAAATGAGTAATATAGTTCAATCTCCCTAAAAAATCTCACACTTTTTTTGGGTATGAGAAGGAGATAAGTTCTAAATGGCATGTATCTTATCCGGATCCACTTCGATTCTTTTCTTACTAACCATAAACCTTAACAATTTTCTTGATTTAGCACTGAATGTACACTTGACAGGATTCAACTTCAATTTAAAATTTCTCAACCTATCAAATAACTTTTTGATATTGACTACATGATCATTTCTTTCACGAGACTTTGCAATTGTATCATTCATATACACTTCTATCTCTTTATGCATCATATCATGAAAGAGAGTCACTGTTACTCTTTGATAAGTAGTACCAATATTTTTTAACCCAAAGGCATGATTTTATAGTAGAATGGCCCTCACATATTCACAAATGTTATTTTTTCCATATCGTCTCGAGCCATCTTAATCTGATTGTAGTTTGAAAAGCCATCCATAAAAAAAAATGTGAAATGTCAAGCAGTGTTATCCACTAAAGTATCGATATGGGGTAGAGAAAAATTATTCTTAAGACTTGCCCTATGTAGGTCTTAATAATCGACACACATTCTCACCTTTTCATCTTTTTTGAAAACTGACACTATATTGGCTACCCATTCAAGATATTTTACCATATTTAAAAATTCAGCATCAAATTACTTTTTCATTTCTTTTTTAATTTTCAATAGCATTTCTGGTTTCATGCACTTTAATTTTTGCTATATCGACTTACATTTTGATTTCAAAAGTAATTTATACCATACAATATCAATACTGATCCTGGCATATTTTGATAAGACTATGTGAACACATCTACGTATTCTTGAAGTAGTTTTTCTAACCTTGGTTTATTAGCCGGTGAAAGGGATATACCAACTTTAACCTCTTTTTTATTTGCATCATCCTCTAAATTTACTAATTCAATGCTTTTTTAGTGAGGCTCAATTGGCTTATCTTTATGTTCTATCAATTTCAACAAATAAGGAGGTAGCGTATAATTATCTTAATCTTTTTCATTATCAAGTTCGTCAATATGAATTTGAAATTGAATCAAAGATTATTGTCATGATTATCTTCAAGTTCATTATTTGAGAACCTGTAAGTGGGTGTGATCAAGAGAATATTGGCACACAATAGTGGAATAAAAAAATAAGAAAAAAAATAAAAATGGATCAAATAAATGAAAATAAAAGCAATTACAAGAAATGCAAATGCATATTCTAAGTCTTTTATTAAAATGACAAACATAAAATACCATAAAAAATATCCTAATGCTTTTAGAACGAGCACTTAGGTATTTAAAGTTTCACAGTATATTACTTTTCCAAAGTTTTAAAGACAACAGGTAGCTCTATAACTTTTCAATTATTTAGCTCAAATTTAAAAGACAATAGTGCATGCACAACTCTTCCTCTTGACTTTTTTTTTTCAAACTATCATTTAAATGGTTAGCTAACAAAAAACCTTCCATTAATTTTGCACTTGGGGCTTTAAGTGAATCTAGATATATACATCCTCTTAAACAGAAAGAATCGCAGAGGCAAGGAATGATCATTGGCTCTAAATCTGGCTCATATCCTCTGAGATTAGCTTTTTTTTTTATTATTCTTATTCATCATTTTCATTCTGTCCCTTATTGTTGGATTATACCCCAAGTTGAATCTATCTTTCTTTTCATATATTATTGGTGGTTTCATGATTTCTTATAGATTTTTTCATGTCCAGTTCCAGGTTACCATCCTATTCTAGTAAGCTGTTTGATGACCATTTTAGTAGTCATAAACAAGTATGGTGAATATAATTTAGATCTTTCATCCATATATATAGCATTGCCAATCTCCAAAAATCTATACGAACATTTTAGGGCTTCATCTGCTACTTCCACTTAAGAAGTATTTATCGATTAGATTATCCGTAATTTTTTTCTCCTACTACACATGTAAGCTTTTTGTCAAAAATGAATTTAACTTTCTAATGCAATGAAGATGGAACAATATTTGTCAAATGAATTAACGACCTACCCAATAAGCAACTGTATAAGAAAGAGAGATATTCATAACTTAGAATTTCACATTAAAAGTGCAAAGGTCAATCTGTAACGATATTTTTTTATCTTTCAGCACCTTTCTTCGAGTCCTGATGAAGGCTCGAACAACCATATGATTAGGTTTCATGTAAGATCCATCAACAAATAATTTTATCAAAGTAATCATATGTGTAAATTGATTGATGAGCCATTGTCAATCAGAACCTTAGCCATTATATGACTCTTGCACTTCACGATAATATGACAAGCCTTGGTACTTTCTTGGTCCTCTAGAGGAATCTTTTCATCACTCAAAGAGATATAGTTTGAGATCACCAGATTACTAACAACTTATTCTACGTACTCAATAGATACATTATGAGACACATATGCTTAATTCAAAGTATTATGGTATGACTTGGAACTTAGTAAAAGTGATAACGGTAAAATTTTAGCTAATATTTTCTTCAATTGTTTTACCACGCCATACTCACTATGCTTTTCAACTTTAAAAATTCATAAGCTTCATTCTCAGAGATCAACTTTCAGTATTCTTTATCAAGAATTGCCATAAGGCTATTTTGACTTCTCTCTTCATCTCTAACCTTGACTTTTTTTTTTTTAGCTTTCTCCATTATTTTTAGAGTGTAACATTGCCTACTCCAAGTTATACCTCTTATGCCTATTGTGTTTACAAATCTAGATTGATCACAGTATCACAATTAGGGGTGAGTAAATGGTCAATTTGGTCAGTTCGATTTGAAAAAATCAATAACCGACTTAATCGACTTTCATTTAACAAATAATCGAACCGATCAAATATTATTAAATAACCGACCATAACCGAACCGACCAAAATTGATTCGGTTCGATCGGTTCGATTAAATAACCGATTTTTTTTATCATTTTTCTTCCTATTATGAATAATTGTTTAACCATAAATTCAATTCAATAAAATTCAAACTCTAGTATCATTCAAACTAAATTACTAAAGAATTTAATAATTTCAACAATATTTTACCAAAAATAAATAAATAAAAATATTTATCTCAATTTTTTTATTTTTAATTATTAAAAAATTGGTTAATTCGATCAGTACGGTTATCAATTTTAAAAATAAAAAATCGATCGAATTAACCAATTTAACCGATTTAAAAAATTGATTATAATTAAAATCGAATAAATTGAATCGATTCAACCGAATTCACTCGGTTTTGGTCAGTCTAGTCGGTTCAAACCAACTTTTGCTCACCCCTAATCACAATCATAGTTTCATGGTATTGCTTTGTTACTCTGTTATGAAAAAGAGTTAGGGACTTTAATAGTCATTACCAATCGAAAGATGATTTTTTTTTTGCATTGAGGTTAGCTTCTCATCATAATAGATCATCAATGGTCTATACACAAATTTAATCTTTGTATCAAGGGTAGACACTTCATCTTTTTTTAGATTTTTTCATTTTTTATAAACTTTTATTCAACTCATTTCCATTAACCTTTGTACCTCTTGATGAAATTGATCAAATTCTTGATAGAATACCTTAAAACACCTTTGTGATAGTCATAACTCTCGGTTAAGTTAATCATCTCATGGTAATTGTAAGGCTTTATTGATTTCAACATATCAGTTTTAACTAGAGCTTCAAACATCTTAGCCATCGAAGTTTTGACTTAATCTATCCCTTTTTTTCACATAGTATATTTGCCCATCAATTAAAACATTTATTATTGGTCTAGTATGATTTGATAGAGGATTTTTATTAACATATAGGGTCCTTCCCTAGCTAGTAGCAAAGTTTAACACTATTATATTAATTAACCCTTGCACCTTTTACTTTAAAGTAATGTAGTTTTCCATAGAATGGCCTAGATTTTCATAATAATAATCACAATGTGCATTAGGATCGTATCATTTGAGATATGGAGGTTTCAGTGATTTAACAATAACAAGGGCTAGGAAATATTTTTCAATAGGCCAAGGAAATAAGTCAATATATGTCATAAAGATTGAGTTAAAAGAAGTTATTTCTTGGGGCTCTCAGATCATTGCTTTGATTAGGTCTCTATTTTGGTCCAGTAAGTGTCATAGGACAGTTGTATACATGGGTGAGTGTCCTAA
This sequence comes from Durio zibethinus, assembly GCF_047325235.1. NCBI lineage: Eukaryota > Viridiplantae > Streptophyta > Magnoliopsida > Malvales > Malvaceae > Durio > Durio zibethinus. The sequence continues at coordinate 6,755,542 of NC_143162.1, read as the reverse complement.
ATGATGGCTAAAAATAAGGTGGATAAACTAGTTATCGTATTAACTGACATGGATGAAAGATAGATGTAACATTGTTTATGGGAATGTAATGATTTTGGTACATTGGTGTAAGGTATGGAGTGAAACCTTTAGTCTGTTACCTCATATAGTTCACTGTTTAGGCTTTACTTTTTTTCTTTTTAGGAGCTTCGTCTTTCTTTATACCACTTGTCTTTCATGCATCAAGCTTACGATTCTTTATGGTGTTTTTAATAATCTCACATGAGATCACTATATTTGTAATTTTTTTTATCACATTTCCAATCAATATTTCATAATTAGGTGTTTTTAGGGTTTTATAAATAAGAAAATTATTTCTTTGTCAATGAGGAAAGGCTATGCTTGTGCAATCACATCTCTTCATCTTTGTGCATACTCTTTGAAATTTTTAGTTACTTTTTTTTCATGCTTTGTAGAGATAAAAGATCTAGAACCAGATCTATAACATGTCGATATTGCATAAAAAATACCTTTATGAGTTTTATTTAAAAATGAATATGAGTTTTATCTAATTGAATATACCATTTAGCTATAAAACTTTTAATGCTATCTTAAAATATATGCATCAGTATCTTTTCATCACGAGCATGCGCAATCATTTTACGATACATGTGACATGAGTCATAAGGCATTTCATGCCATCGTATTTTTTAAATTTAGAGACGTTAAATTTAGGTGGGATGACCACATTTGGGATCAAACAAAACTTAGCTGCGTCTATGAAACCATAAAAATCATTCTTTTTACGGCTCTAAGTTTTTTTTCTAATAATTTCATCTTTTTTTGGACGATTGTATCTTTTACTTTCTCAAATATTTTCATTCCTAGCTTTTCTTTCTTCTTAAGATCATCCAAGTCAGGAATTAAGATTGACTTAGATGGTTTTTCTACCAAGACTAGATTAGCAAAATTTTAAAACTGTTTAGAAGTAGGTGTGGATGTCATTCTTGGATAAGGATATGGATGTCTTTTAAGAGCAAGAATTTGCACTATGGCTCTTTGAGAAGCTTAAGGTTGCTGGGGTTTAAACCTTATAGGGTACACAAGATCTGTCTTGTCCGACGATGGCTTTTGAAAACTAAGATTTTTTTTTACTATTTTTTTTGTTAAGATTCTTAAACATGTCCATTATCTTATTAAAATCTCTTTTTAATTCTTCTTGTGCCTTCCCAATTCTCTCAAATCAGTTAGTCTATTCTTGTTCCATGATTCTTGTTTGAGCTCTAGTGTTGTATGAATGGTAAATAGATCAAGTCAGAATTTTCAATAGGCTAACTATTCTTGAACCTTTATTATCACAATTTTCAAAAAAATCAAAATGCCAAGTGTTGAAAATTTTCCTTTTAGCTTCTTTTTATGGTTTTTTAAAAAAGAATATGGTTATTAAAACAAAAATGATGTACATGATGAATAAATACAAGTGAGGGATATTTGCTTTTTGAAAAATTTCAACACTTGAATTTTCATTGATTCCAAACAACTTTTGTTTCATGAAGTTTATCATTCTAGAATTATGTTCATAGAAATATTTGACTTGCTCATAATGATCCTTCGCCATGTCTAGAAAGTTCACTAGGTGTTGTCTATATTCTCTTATAAGATTGAATTCTTACTTTAACGCCTTTACATTTTCAATCATTTTCCATGCTTTCTTCATTGTTTTGTAAACTTGACTGGTTAAGTGCTCTATATATTGTTGCCTCCATGAGTTTTCTATTCTTCACTTTATCTGGACATTTAATTCTAAGTCACATGTGAAGATCTAGTCATTTTTTTTCTTTGCTATTCATCTATAGTTGTTGAAATATAGTTTTTGTGGTCTGACAGTTGTTGCTTTAACCCTTGGATCACCTGGTGAAGTGATTCTTTTTCATTCATTACTTGAAGATGTTTTTTTATCTCCTTTACGAGCATAGTCTTCAACCTCTTTTTTTTTTTTTTGGCATTCCACCATTCTTGCTAAAGCTATAAAATAACCCCTATCAATTCTAGCATTATTTAAAAATTTTGGTGTTATCTTCTTGTTTTTCTTGAGCTTTGCGTTTCCATTGGTTTATTTCCTATTGGAGCTTGTCCATTTCGCATTGTCGACTAACGTAAGATTTGATAACTTTTTCAGTCTTGAGTTGAATTCATAATCTTTTATTTTCCTCGTACAGATCTTTAAATCATTGTTAGCTACATCCCGTTCTTTTATGACCTTCTCTAATTTACTCTTTTGCACCTCTACTTCGTATCTCAATTGTCTCACTTTCTCATGAAACCTCAAATTTTCTCTTCTTATTTTTTTTTTTAGCTTTTAATTCTTTTCTAACAAGCTTGACTTTTGATAAATGCACTTCTGCTAAAAGGTTAGCTGATTGATGTGAGCCATCATCAAGAAAAAGCATTATGTCCCTGAGTCACATTGTTCTCTAAATATGATAATCAGAAGTGACTTTATCGATGAGAGGCCCTAATCTCATCTTTCATGTTTTCTTTCATGTTTGGATTAACTGTTTCGATGTTGTTGGTGGATTAGGTCTCCATAAGTGAATTCTACTTGAGTCAGGCCATGAATGGCAAGAACAAACTGCTTTGCACCGAATTACCTAAGCACCATCAATAGAGTGTAACTCGCCACACCCTATAATCTTAATAGTGGTATTCACGATTCATTTTCTCCTCGATACAACATAGGCACATGGGACATCCATGGCACCATCCATTCTATTTCATCTTTAGTAAGCCTTCATAAGAATAAAATCCATTCTTACTTAGTCTTCAATATCGGCCATTAGCTTTTGCTAAATTCTTCAATTGGTGCCTTATTTTAAAGATACAACTTTGAGAATACATTTTTCCCACACTTGAAGTGACTTTTAACCCACATATACAATAGCGATGCAAACCCTATGAACTGTCTTTTTGCATTCCGTTGACAAAAAATTAATTACTTGATGATTTCAGTTAGAACTACTGGTGCATGATTAATTGCTTAGGCTATAATTTGCTTGAAAAAGTCTATCATAATTATCTCGATATAGCCTAAAGTTTTCGAAAAGATCACCATACCATACAATGCCAAAGCAAACATAGCCATTCCTTTATTATCATCTAAATGTCCTTGAACAAAATTATGAAAAAAATCTTAACAAATGTCTAGATGTTTACCTTTAGTTTTTGTGAAAGAATCTATGGTTTCCACTTTAACCCCTATAAGCTTGGCCAATTTTTTTCGATAACACAATTTTGGCTTCTGGATAAACATTTTGTCTGAACACTGTAGTTTTATCCTAAGCAAAATCAAATACTCCTCTATGGTTGGCACTGAATTTTCTTGATTAAAAGTGAAGCCTCTATAGGATGGGTGCCAAAATTATATAATTACTCTGATCAACTATTCCTCTATAACATAGGAATAAGGGATGCAATTTGTCTATAATTTTTGCAAAATCTTTCTTTTCTTTCTTCACTTAACTGACTCTAGATGATAGTTAAGTTTTTAAAATTATTCTATGTGAGATCTAAATGTACTTTTTTGGGTAACTCAAACACATAATCAGTAGGCAAGCAATCTCTATTCTTTGTTGGGCTTCCTTCGACCAAACATGTATTTCATTATATGATTCACATGGAACATTCATGAATGAGGAGCAAATTTGTAGTTCTATAAGATCTATGAAGTACTTCTCAGAGAAAAGATGTCTTAAAGTAAATACCTCAATGTAAAATTATATGATATGATTTATGTAAAAGGAAAAAGAATACAAAATTGAATTAGTCTGAAAATGTAGTTTGGGATTGCGAAAAATGTTTTGTTTTGTTTTTTTTTAGATTTTCATTTTTGTTGTATTTTTTAACATACGATTTTTATTCCTACATATTTTGGAATTAAGTATTTTTTACAAAAAGGTGGGTAAGGCTTTACCTAAAATTGGCTTCCTATGGCTTATTACATACATGGTTCAGATTGACACACATCTAAAGGTTCATAAATTGTTCTTTATAGTCGTTCACGTTAGATTAGTGAGGCACCTCGATCCTCCCCATTACCGGTTACTAACGAAAAATGTTCAATTTGAGCGAAAGTATTTCACTCTCCATTACTGAGATTATTACTTCACGAAAGCATAGGTACTTTACTTCATCTTATAAGAGATGGAACCTAGGTATAGAGTTCATGCATCAAGTGTAATGTGTCATCATGTGTGTAAATGTCTCTTAATTTATTAAGAATAATATATACAAAAAAATGAAAAATGAAAAATGAACAAAAGACATTGTTAAAATACGAGTGAAATTTTTCTTTATTCGTTTTTGATTTGTTTTTTATTCTTTTGATTTTTTTATTGTTTTTTTATTTTTTATTGAAAAAGAAATAAAATCAAAATCTAGGAAATTAATTAAATATCGATTAAGATTATCTAAATTAAAATTAAAGATAACACGTAATTAATTTTGGCTTGATTTAAAAAAAAAATGTCCTCCTTAATGGAGTTGTCAAACTGTTGTAATGGTTTTGGAGTCGTCCTACAAATTTGAAAACAACAAGGAAAAAATGAAGTTACCACAAATCTTTTTTGGCTAGGTGTAATTAGCCTCCTATTATAATATATCATTTTAATAAAATTTTAAAATTAATTAAAATTTATTAAAAAAGATAATTTTAGAGTCTGTAAAATAGTTTAAGTCTAGGAGTTAATTACACGTGGATAATGATTAGTACCCCCACAACACTAGTTTAAAATGATACTAATTAATTTAGTCCTTTAATCTTGACAAAAAGGGTCTTAGTTTTGGTGTTTAAAAATAATTTTCTTAACATTATTTATTTATCAAAAATTTGGTTTTTTATTATTATTTATCATTTTTTTATGTTATTCCATTTTATTCAAGAAAAATAAATTAGAGTCCTTTTATTGAAATAATTCTTAAAATTTTTTAGTACGTTAGTAACATTAAAAGAATTTTTTTTCACCTAGAGATTTGTTAGGCATTGCTACTTGAAATATCTTATAATCTCATCCTCAAAAGCTCATATTTATTTTTCATAAAAACAAGATCATGCATGCAATATGAATGATAATATATTGATGCACGCATTTTATTTTCCTTTTAAAAATTTTATTTTTTAATATTAATTTTATTGTTTTTTTTTAAGAAAAGAAAAATTTTATCATATTAAATTTTTTTTATAAATATTTCAATATACTGGTAGTATTTAAAAAAATCTTTTTGTCTACAGATTTTTAAGGCATCACTACAAAGAATATCTTAAAATCTCATCATCGAGCAAAATTTTTTTTTCTTTTTTATTATTTTTATTAATAATTAGTTAATTTTTAGTTTTATCAATAATTTTTATTTTATTAAAATAAGGAAGAATTTTATTTTATTAAATTTTTTTATAAATACTCTAATATGCTAGTGGTATTTAAAAAAAAATTTTTACCAAGAGATTTTTTTAAAGTATTACTACTCAGAATACTTTAAAATCTCATTTTCGATAAAAATTTCCTTTCGTACATTTTCTTAATTATTTTTAATTATTTTTTAATCTTTTTTTATTATAAATGGAAGAGTTTATAATTATAAAAAAATTATATTTTTTTATTATTATTTACTTATTTTATTATTTTGTTATTATAAAAAATTTATTTTAATTTTTTACTGAAATTATCAAAAATTTAAACTTGATTTTTTTAAAAAAAAAAATTATTTTGGGAACACTAAAAAAATAAAAAATAATAGTAAAAAAGAATAAATAAAATAAAAAAATACTGAACCGGACTAGTCAAAAGTCCAGCTAATGATTCATGCGGTTTGGGTGAGTTTACGGTAATTGGAGCAATTTTAGAGAATCTAACTAATTTTCTGGCAGTTCAATCTCAGTTTAATGAGACCAGTCCAAGCTTGGAACTAAAACGGGTCGATAGGCCGGTTGCCCAAATCCTGTGTCAAGTCACGAGCCATGCGTAAATCATGGGGCTTCAAAATGATGTTTTGGTTTTGATGTTTTTTTTTTCTTTCTATTAAAAGGCTAATTTTTTTAACTTATTTCATTTTTTGAAAGGAAAAAAAATTTTTTTGCTCCAAAAAAAATTCAAAGTCCTCTGCAACATCCCACAATCGTGCATCGTGTCATTGTGTTGGTCGTAGTACTTTCACCAATGATTGAAAAATTACTTAAAAGTACTAAAATGATCCTCCTAAGCTTTTTGTCTCCGTATTGACTTCCTTTTCACCAAAAACAAATACTAAAAGTCTAAATCTCAGCAAAACCTTTCAGCTCCACCAAAAATAAAAACAAAAATTTTTGTTGCTTTTTTTATTTTTTTGGTTTCTCTATTGATTTTTTTTTTTTTATGTTGACGCTAAGTTTTCGTTCCAGTGGTTTTTTTTTTTTTTGTTTGTTTGGTGTTTATTCTTTTTGTTAAGTAGTGAATTTTTTTTGGGTAGTTTAACAAGAGCCCCCTCTTTTTTTTTTATATGTATATATTTTCTGATTTTCTTTATGGCAAAATCTCACCCTCTTTTTTTTTTTGTTATTTTCTGGCAAGATTGTTTTTGGTAGGGACTCTTTTCCTTTTTTTTTTTATATATTTTTTGGTGGTTTGGAGGCCCGAGAGTGGCTTGGAGAGTCAATCTCACATTTCTCGATGTGATTTACGGGCGGTAGTTGGTTGGCATGCTAGTGGCTTGATGCCGGGATAGGTGTTTCAGGGGAGGTGGGGACAGGTGCGGTGGCTGTGCACTGCATCGTGTTTTCTTCTTTTTTAAAAAAGAAAAATTATTTAGTATTTTATTTAATATTTAATTATTATTATTATTACAAAACAAATAAATATAGTCAAATAAATGAAAATGGGCCCTCAAATGGGCTTTATCTTGGGCCTTAGGCCGGAGAATTCGAAATCAGGCCTTGGCCCTAAAAACCGATAACACCTGGTGAATTCGAAACAGAGGGTGTCTATAAACCCCACATCCAACTACATCAGCAACATTCACAACCTGCCTTGGAAGGTTATGTTCACTTTCCTCCTATGTGAAACTCGAAAAGCTCGAAACAAACTTCTTTTCGAGGGTAAGTCTAATACCTCAAGGGTGGTGTCTAAAGCCATTGAACGTGCTTGTGAATTCCAGGCTATAGTAGGAAAGACCACGAGAATCCCCCTTTCGGTTTTCATTGGTGTCAAATGGGATCCCCCTTAAATAGATGGCATAAACTTAACACCAATGGCTCGTCATTAGGAAACCTGGGCAAGAATGGAGCTGGGGCTATTCTTCGTGATCAAACAGGACAATGTATAATAGTATTCTCTCAACATCTATCGAGGGCTACCAGTGTGGAGGCAGAATAATGGGCACTCAGGGATGGTTTAACTATTGCCAAAAATGCGGGAGTTCTTAATCATATTGTGGAGCTGGATACTTTGATGGTGATTAACCTTTTAAACAACAATGACTATGGCAACATCTTTCTCAATGCACTTATCTGTGATTGCAGGATGTTGTTGATGAGTTTCCAACAGACCATGGTGAAACATATTTTCCTAGGAAATAGAAGTGGGGACGCCCTTGTTAGGAGGGGTACTATTGTAAATCCCCTGATGGAGTTGTATAACCCTAGTACTATCTATTTTGAAGTCTTCCCAGATCCCCCTACTTCTATTAACCCCATTTTATTAGTTGAGACTAATGGGACGTTGATGTATCGTACGGTTTGTTAATCTATGCATGAATCCTTTTCTTGACAAAAAAAAAAGGCCAAAAGACAAGGGAGTAGTAGTGAATTTCAGTCAATTGATAAAATAAAAAATCTCTGTGATTCTTTTTATTTTGCTGAATCTCTCTGTAGATGAATGGAAATCAAATGAAAATCTCATCAAATTTGAGATAAAAAGCCGGGGAAATCATTTCATTTGAATAGTTTTCTCTTAAACTCATCATAATTTCTTTCTTAAACTTTTCAAACTGAATTTTTAGAAAAATATTGCAAGAACTATTTGTATTTGTAATTTAAAAAGAATGAGAAACAAATATAAATTCCAAAGATATAGAATATTGGTTCTTTATAGGTTTTAAAATATTTAACTTGTCTTAACATTAAATTCCAAGATATAGAATATTAGTTCTTTATAAATTTGTAATTTCATGGCTTGGTTTGGTTGCTCTAATTTGTTATCTGGACTTTCATGGCTTGTCAATTTCTCTTTCCAATTTTCATATGGTTCTCTTACAACCCTAAACCCAATGTATCAAGCCTATCAGCCCAAAACAAAACCCAACCTGTCCCAAACCAAGCCTATGATACGTCGAGCCGACACAGTTGACCCCCTTGGAAAAAAGAACACCAAAAACCCTGCTGCTAAGAAGTGCCCAACGTAACGCAGGGCACTAGAATTTCTCTTTTTCTTCGACTGTTCTATAATGGAGTCATTATTTTTTTCTTCTTCGCCAACCCCAATTTTCTCCTGCCTATCAACCTTCGTCTCCGATCCATCCATGCCCAACCCAAGACCCATATTCCAATTGCTGCTGAGAGTCAAGCCAAGATTTGAGCCATTACAGTGCACCATGAGCCCGTCATCTGAACCCGAGACTAAACCAAAGGAGACAAAGCTATGGGGTGGGCGATTCGAAGAGAGTGTGACGGAGATTGTTGAGAAGTTCACGTAGTCTATCTCGTTTGATAAACAGTTGTTTAAGCATAATATTTTGGAAAGTAAAGCCCATTCTTCTATGCTAGCTAAAAAGGTTCGTCTTTTTTTTTTTTTTTTTTTTTTTCTGTTATTGGGGAGTTTATCGTTTTCCAAAATGTGGATAATGTTAAATTTGTAAAAAAATGCAAGACCAATTCTAACAATTTGTGATATATAATGTTTCGCTAATTTACTCTAGCTAACTCAAGTGCATGTTATTTTTCCAATTTTTGTTTGTAGGGGTTGATTAGTGTAAGTGACAGAGATAGTATTTTGCTAGGTCTAGATGAAATAGAGAGACGCACCGAAGCTGGTGAATTTGTGTGGTGAACTAATAGGGAGGATGTCCACATGAATATTGAAGCTGCATTAACAGATATGATCGGTGAGCCTGCAAAGAAGGTCCACACTGCCCGAAGCTGAAATGATCAAGTTTTGACTGATTCGCCTGTGGTGCCATGATGCTATAGACAGGATTATTGCTAGCATTAGACATATCCAGGTTGCTTTTGTGAAATTGGCTCTAACTAATGAGGGTTTGATCATTCCTGGATATACACATTTACAGGGGGCACAACCTGTTTTACTACAACGTCTTCTTTTAGCATATGTGGAGCATGTTTGAATAATTTCATTTATACACTAGTTTAGATGAAATTGAACATTCATATATCTATTTGGCAAAATAAAGTTGTTGCTTTATTGGTTGATTGGAAAATTTTGAATTTCTCATATTGTTAGAACTTAGAAAGAAGCTTATCTAATTAAACATTTATAAGAGAAAAAGGACTAAATTTTGAAAGCAAAAGACATGGATGGTAGGCAGCTTGGCTCTCGAAGCGTAAATGAAAACAGGAAATATTGGAGAATTGGTAAACCTACAGTTTGTGATTATAAGTGGTTAGCGATTATGATCAAGTCAATATAATATTAGAAGTCTTTGAATATAGGAATCCACAAAATATGATGTGCTTATCAACTTATGGACAAATCAATTATGGTTTTATCGCTAGGAAGACCAAGCCTTTTTCTATTAAAGAAAGAAAAAAGTATTTCTTATGTACAATAACTGCAGATGGTAAATTCAAATTTGTATACATTTACATGATGGTGTCTTAGCTTGCATAAGGAACAAATTATCTTGTTGGGTTTACACAAGTGTCTTGAATCTTTTATAAATTTGCATCCAGAATCTCAATCTAAGCCTTTTTTATTGTAGCTAGACCGTGATGTTGGCTGTTTACTAGATTGCAGAGCTAGGTTGAATTTCTGTCCTCTAGGTGCAATGTGCACTAGCCGGTACTGGCTTACCAGTTGATATAGGTTTATGACTTCTGATACTTTGGGATTCACTGCTCCTATGAGGCACAGGTATGTGCTGAAACAGCCGTCATATTTCAGTTTCTGGAATGTCGTGCATGACCGTTGTATGAGTTGTCTCTGTTAATGTCTTGTAGCATGAAGGGTTGTTACTCTTTCCATAGGATTTTGTCTACCCTAGATCTCCATTTTAATTATAATGTTTCATTAGATCTTGATATCAGGCTTCTTTCAACATAGTTGCATTTCACTATTTTTAAACAGTATTGATGTAATTTCAGGGAGGTGAGCCTTGGTGCAATGGTAAGGTTGCTGCCATGTGACCTGGAGGTCCCGGAAACAGCCTCTTGTGAAAATGCAAGGTAAGGCTGCGTACATTAGACCCAGTGGATCCGACCTCCCCCGAACTGCGCATAGTGGGACCTTAACGCACTGGGCCGCTTTTTTTTTTTTTTTTTTATTGATGCAGTTTCAGATCGAGATTTTGTCTTAAGAGTTTCTTTCTGCTAATTCCATCATAGCAGTTCATCTTCCTCGGCTTGGTGAAGAATGGGTATAGTGGGCTTCAGAGGAGTTTGGATTCAACACACCAAATGACTCTGTTTCCTCTGGAAGTAGCATAATGCCTCAAAAGCAAAATTCAGATCCAATGGAACTTGTTCGATGAAAGCCTGCTAGAGTGATTGGAGACCTGGTTACCCTTCTCACATTGTGCAAAGGACTTCCTCTTGCTTATAATCGTGATTTGCAGGTAGAAACTTATTTTATTTACTTAATGATGTGGTTATTTCAGTATATCCATTTTATGGACTCCATGAACATTTCACCATCCATCGATGTTATGGTTTCATGTTGGTGTTTAATTTGATCTTGTAAGGGTACTAACAGCTGTTTGAGCCCTTATCTATTTGAGCTTTTTTCTTGTATTTTCTTTATATCCTTGTAGTACTTAAAGAGGCATTCTATTTTCTTTTCTTTTACCTGTTGAAACAGGAGGATAAGGAACCTATGTTTGATAGCACCAGGACCATTATAGGCATGCTTGAAGTGTTAGAGTTTGCTCACAATATTACCTTCAATAAGGAAAGAATACAAAAGGCTTTACCAGCAGGCTATCTTGATGCCACAACGCTTGCTGATTACCTGGTTAAAAAGGCTAGTTATTTTATATTTGTTTTTTTTGGTAAAGATAGTGTCTCTCAGTTACTTAATATAACTGCTTCATTTCTGTTTCTTTTATTTTTTTCCTTTGTGCTTGTCTTTCTTTTTGAAAACAATAAAATCTATATTACCCATTTTTTTACCTCTGCAGGGGGTTCCTTTTAGAACTTCTCATGATATAGTTGGACGGTCTGTTGCATTATGTGTTTCGAAGAACTGCCAGCCTCAGGACCTGAATCGAGAGGACTTGAGAAGCCTAAATCCTGTATTTGATAATGATGTGTACGAGTTTCTTGGGGTAGAAAATGCAGTCAAGAAATTCAGTTCATATGGTTCCACAGGTGTAGCATGTGTTGCTGATCAACTAGACTTCTGGGTAACCAAGCTTGAAATCAACAGATAAAGACCTCATTGATAGATGTGCTAGAGATAAGTTATTTTAGCTCGACAGCTTTGCTATAATCCAAAGTCATTGTGTAGGAGTCAAAGTGATGATCATGGCATTGAATTTGGATTTTGGAGGTATGGTGCTATTGCCATAAAAAAAAAAATGAAACGTCAAGGAAAATGCCATGAGCGATTGAATGCTTCGAGCAAGAACTCATGTTTCTGCCAATCTCCAGGGTGCTTGAAAAGCTATACAAGCTGTCCTAATTTTTGTTTGTTCTTCTTGTTCCTCTTGTATTTTCCAGCAGAGATAAAGACGGATCCATAGTATCAGGCTAAGTAACTGCTTTTTGCGGTTTCTTTCTAGGGACAAGTTTTTCAGCAATTGGTTTCATCTGAAAAAATTCAAACTTTGCATTAGCAAGTAGAGGAAATTTTGGTATACACAAATCAGAAGGCTCCTGCCGGTTGCTACACAAACATGGACAACCAATACTTCTGTTTTTTGGGATGGTTATGGAACGAGGATTTGAATTTCGGCCCTATTCTGGAGTAAATGTGTCAATTGGCAAAGTATATTAGACCAAGCATGAGTGTCAAAGAACCAAAAAGAATATTAATTTTCCAGGTTACTAATCCAAAAGCATACTAATCCAAGGATGAGACAAACAATTGCTGAAGCTATTCACAATCATGAACAAAAGGTCGCCCTAAAAGGAAAAATAAGGATTTCTTCCATTTATGACCTCTGTTAAGTTCTTCTCCGAGCAGATTCACAGAAAATAATAGTAAATGTAACTCAATCTTGACCCTGCGAATCAGGATCCAAATTACTTAAGTTTCTATCTGAATTCTGAAGAGTTCAAGCTATGACAAGAAGGATCCATAACACAAAACTTTTGATCAAACTCTAGCTCTTAATTGCCATGAATTCCTCAGAGGAAATTAACCCAAAAGAAAAAAAAAAATGAAGGCTAATCTCTATGCTATCAGGATTCAAGAGTACTACCAATTCTTGGTGAAGCATTGAATACCAAATCTTCCATTTGCCATTTCTCACTTTCCACATAGCCTCAGAAGGGCAAAAGGGAAAAAGGAAATTTAGGCAAGAAAGGGGAAAAAATCAAGAAAATTAAACTAGACATTCAAACCAAACTGGCTGCATCTGGCAAACCTTGTTGGAGATCACTATCTCTAGCTGAACCAGACGGCCCCTTACGATTATTATTTGGCCTCTTTACGGTAACAGAAGCCCGGCAAATTGGACAATTGTTATGATTGTTAAGCCACAAATCAATGCAAGTAGCATGAAACGAGTGCTTGCATCCACTCAACTGCCTTACTTCTTCACCATCAGCAAAAACTGATAAACAAACAGGACACTCACTTCCAATATCTTTAGAATGAGTCTCTTTTTGGTACTTAACACCTGAAACAGGCTCCCTGCTCCTCTCTATTACTTCAACACCACTTCCACTGTTGTCCCTGGAAAGTTCCCTTGGGCTGTCCTGACGTTCCCTGGAAGACCATGGAGGGCACTTGACAGCAAAAAAGAAAGCATAGACTATAGCAGGGATTGTTATAACAGCAACAAGGGCAAGAATGAATTCAAGGGGGGAAAAATCAACGCTTCTTGGTGAATCAAGGAAAGGTGTAGGTTGATTGATTGTCACTATACCGTTTTGGTCTATAGGGTATATTTGAGGTGATGAAGAGGAAGGTAACGGCGGAGGTGACCTGATACTGTTATTGTTGTTATCAGGCTGGGAAGATGGTGGTGATGCAAAGGGCGGCGGTTGTTTTGGTGGTGGTGGTGGTGGTGGTGGCCTGATAACGGTTGGTGAGTTCTCCATGATAAGGTGGAAAAAAACGATGGTAATTGGTATAAGACTAAAAATTGAGGTTTTGTTTTTATTTGAGCAGGTAAGGGAAGAAAAGAAAATGGTGCGGTGGGTGGCAGTGGTGATGTATATTTTTCGATAATTTTCAAAAGCAATAATTGATTGGAAAATGTAGGTTTGTGGGGACAAAATTCACGTAACATCATGAAATGCAACGCATGTTACCGGTTTATGTTTTTCGTTTTAAGCAAAAAAGTATTGAAAGTAGTTGATTTTTGACCCATTTAGTCCGTCTTATACTTTTGATTGAAGCAAAGTCGAGACTAGGATTAATCTAGTACTTTCAAAAACAGAGGCACAAATTAATGTAAGCACACAAAAGTTCTTGACCCAGGACCTTACTGTAATGGCCTGATCAAGCCCAATTTAAAGCAGGCTTCCAAACCTTGGAAGCTTGCTAATATTCTTTTTCATCCTTCTTGGGATGATTTTTATATATAACGAAGGATACTTAGTGTTGGAACCTGACACACAATTGTGATGAAATCAGAGGAGAGAGGAGCACTAAAAACTGTTCTTAAGTTTCGTCATTTAAGGGTTTGACGTTTGAAAAATGATTATCCTAGAGAAGGAAGATGGAAAGAAAATAAGGGTGGATTGAGGGCGATGACAGGGACCAAAGGCATTAAAAAAAAAGATGCTATGTACATCTTTTTGACATTGACGAATGCATCTAAGTTTTCTCATTCACTACGCATTTTCTTGCTTTGAGTCACTTCCAAACAAATAAACAATCATCAATGAAGAGTATAGCCATCCCTTTTCATCATTTCGAAAATTAGACCCCCAAAATCCGGCAATCTATTAAGTTCCAGAGTTGACACTGTTCTGCTAGAATCCGTCAAAGAACGGCCGCCTGCTCTGGAGGTGAAGAAGTATCAGCGCGACAAAGCGGGCAATTCGACTGCAAATTTAGCCATGTATCAATACATGCCACATGGAAAAAGTGCAAGCAGTCTGGCAATACCCGAATAAGCTCACCTTCCTTGAAATCACCCAAGCAAACGGCACACATGTCTTCATTGCAATCTTTGTTGTATCTAAATATTGGAATTAACCTGGGTATTGAAGTACTTCTGCTTCTGTTACTAGGCCTTTCCTGTTGATTGTGATGAACATTTTGGCTAGTATTGCCAGTGTCTACCATCTGCCTGCGGTAGTAACTGCGAACAGAATAAACTAAAGGATAAATTGCAGCCATGATGGCCCCGGCAATGATTCCTAGAAGGCCGACGAGAATGGGGCTAAATCGGAACCCATGGCGACCTTCTTCATCCATGGTACAAGGAGTCGGGCACGGTTGCAGTAATGGTTAGGAAAGTTTGGTGGACAAGTTAAAATTGGCTTTGACAGCTAGGTTAAACTTGAGGTTTTGTCTTTTATAATTATATGTAAATTGAAAAAGAATTTATATTTGATGTATCGTAGTATATAAATTTTATATATTATTAGTAAATTAAATAATATTAATTAATCAATAAATAAATATTAATGTTTAAAATAAAAGTATAAAATTTAAAATATTTTAAAAATTTTATTCGATATTATCATACAATTTAACTCATTAATAAATTGTTATTATTTAATTAATTGAATCCTTATCTTAATGGTAACAAATTAAAGGTTTCAACTTCACTGTCATCCTTAACTGTAAACTTAGGTGGAACGGACATGAACGGGGGAAACAACCAGTTCGAGGTTCAGAAATCGGTATAAACACCGTTTGATCTAAGCCTTTGCAGGTCAACTCAATGACCTTCAAACGTCTTTGCCAAAAGATTTAGAGCAGTTTCTACTTAATTGGAATACTAATTTTTTATTTGTATTTGGGAAATAAAGCTAAAAGTAGTATGAAAACAGGATTGATTGAATTGGTAAACACTGAATTTTTTTTTTTTATAAAATTTAGGTTTAATTCAACTATCAACAATTTTTATATATGTAAATAACAATCGAGATTTATAATAAATCTGATTTGAAATAATTCATTCTGAATACATAAAAAGATAATTTTTCTAAATTTAATTTTTTTAATTTATTAAATATTATGCGATAAAATATTAAATTTTTAATTCGAAAAATTAAAATTAAAATTTTAATAGCATAATAAAAAAAATTTCTCTCCCGACTATCTTTAAGATGCAGACACCGTCCGACTTCGATATTCCAAATTATTACTACCTTTTCGAGAGGAAAACAAGACCACCAAAAATCAAAACCAAAATTTAGTTTATGTTGCAGGAGAAACCGCTTGTTTTGAAAAACTTTTTCAAGATACTCCAAAGATAACTTGACTTCATTAAAGAAAGAGCAGAAATTCAGTTATTAGATCCAGAAGAGATAAAGAAAAATGGGCAGTTGCTTGGTAAATCCAAAGGACAATTGGTAATTGTCTTGAGAGTCGGTGAGTTGCCGACGTTGATGACAATAAATTGTTGATAAACATAGGTCAGCTGGCTGTATTATTGCACATGGTGTAGAATATAAGCCATGGCCCATATCGTTTCTTATTGGAAATTAATTCTTCATAATAATCCAACTTTACTTACCAATTAATTAAAAAGCCAGCAAATCACTGTGCTAGCCTGCTAGCTGTTTTAACCGGAGAATGCAATCTATCATAATTCATAACATTTTCCCTTTTTTATTCGGACTCGTTAGAAAATTTGGAAAGAAAATCCTATACTGTACAGTAATAAAGTTTCAATTTACCAATACCAGACATTTGACTCAATATTAAATGCATGCAATCCTTTTATTTAAAATACAAATGAATTCGAAAATCTTTCTTGAAAATGAACCAATAATAAAATTTTAATTTTTTAATGATTTTTTATAAAAGAAATCATAGTTTAAAAATTAAAAAAAGGAGATTGTAAGTCTTAAAATTTAAAATTTAAAATTTAAATCTACTAGATATTAACACAACTATAAACATTTAATTTTGTCTAAGTTAATCGTTATTTTATTCAAAACTTTTTACTTTCAATTAAAAATTAATCTCCAAAAATAAAAAATAAAAAACCTACAACTTGGTGCCTTACACGACAAGAACTAAGCTTCTACCACATATACCCACGAGCTTCTTCAGGTGCTCAATCCCTTTCTAGCCCTGCTGAGCAACCCTTATTGAGCCCAAGCCACCTTAGCACCTACTCTGTCAACCCCCATCAGTAGCCATCCCACACCCACCTTTACAACTAAATTTCAACTACCAGCAATAGAATTTCAACTGCTAGCTACCTTACCTCTCCCATTTTTCCTCTGGTTCTTTGCCTATCTTTTGAGTCATTCCATGAATCTCAAAACCCTTCATAAGATAGTAAAAAGATGAACATAATGGGGGATTTTTAGGAACATAAGGATATTTCCTTGCTCTGCTTAGATCACGACTCCAACCCAATCCCAATCACAACTGAACCAATATCGACCTAAAGCTTTACCTAAAATCAAAACCGATCACAACCAATTTACACGAAGCACTACCAAATCCTAATTTAACCTAACCTTTTCCCATCGAAACAAAGCACTGCTAAAACATACTGCCAATGCTAAGACTAGACCCCCATTATTGCCATATCCTAACTGAGCCTAGCTTACTACCACCACTAAAAAAAAAAATCCCCCCACTAGTTCACCCATTACCAAGCAAACCTTGATATTCACAAACTACCAACAATCATAAAAAAAAATCAAAAAAAAAAAAATCATCACAGCCTTTGGAACAAGGATCCAGTGCTAATACACAAAAAAAAAAGTAAGCAAAAAAAAAAAAGATTGGCCGAAACTTTGAAGGCCGATTTAGGAAAACTGTGCAGTTTCAGGTTGAAAAAAGACTAAAACAAGGATGAGGAAGGTTGGGGAATTATTTTGGTGTTCTTTGGGTGGATTCTGATCACCGGAGGTGGTGATCGATGATCGACACGATGGTAGGATGCTGAATTTTTGGTGTGTGGCAAAGACCTAGTGATTTTTTTTACTGCTCTGGATTTTCTTTTTTTAAAGAAGAATGATGAAATAATTAAAAAAAGGTTAAGTTTATTAAAAAAAAAAAAGGAAAGTTCAAAATGACACCGTTTAGGGAGCCTAAGGATCTATGTGCAACTCAACCACTAAACTTGGGGTCCACAGGCTTGACCCGACCACCCACCTTAGCTTTAAGGCCTAGACCCATCCAGACGAACCAGCAGTGAACCAATCCAATGGCTTAAACCTCATGGAATCGCTCCTGAACTGTTGAATCGCTCCAAACTGATGATCAAACATTGATCGGTGTGATTCAAGTATTTTTTATTTTTTATTTTTTTATTTATTTACTTTATTTACTATTTTTTAGTACCTTTTTTTATATATGTTCCAAAATAATTATTTTTAATAAAAATAAAGTTTAAATTTCATTAAAAAATTAAAATTAAAATTCTCTTTAAAAATAAAATGAAAAATGAAAAAAATAAAAGTAATAAAAAATGGTAGAAAAAAAATTTTTATCCAATGATGAGATCTTAAAGTAATCCAAATAGTGATACATAAAAAATCTTTAAGGGAAAATTTTTTTTTAAAATGTAACCATGTATTAGAGTATTTATAAAAATTTTCAATATAATAAAAAATTTTCTTTTCTTCTATAAATATGTGTGTAAAAAAAAAAACCAACAATTTTTTTGGAAAATTAATACATATGCATCAATATTTTATCATTTGCATTGTATATATATCCTTATTTTTGAAAATAGATACAAGTATCTATGGATGAGATTATAAAAAAATTCAAGTAGTAATTCTTATGAAATCCTTAGATAAAAAAAATTCTTTCAATGTTATTAACGTACTAGAAAATTTTGAGAATTTTCTCGATAACAAGGTTCTAATTTATTTTTCTTAAATAAAAAGGATTAATTTTTTTTAAAATAAAATAATAAAAAAGAAAAAAAGGTGAAATAACAAAAATGGATATGAAAATAAATTAATAAAGATAACCAAAGGAGTTATTTTTTAAATACCAAAATTAAAACCTTTTTGTTAAAATTGAAGGATAATACATAATTAATTGATATTGTTTTTTAACAGGAATTGTGGGGGTGCTAATCTTTTCTCATGCGTAACTAACTCTAGAATTCAAACTTTTTTTGTAGAGCTAAAAATTATCTTTTAAATAAATTTTAATTAATTTCAAAATTTTATTAAGAAGTAAAGTTTTAATAGATGATTAATCGCACATAGCTAAAAAAAGATTGGTGATGATTTCATTTGTTTTTAAATTTATCTAGTGGTCCTAAAACTATTATGACAGCTTGATGACTCTGTTGGGGAAGATTTTTCTTGAGAGTCAAGTTAAAAATTAATTATGTGTTATTCTTAATTTTGATTTAACAATAATAATTGGTATTTAACCTTAAGTTTCTTTATTTTAATTTTGTTTTTTTTCAATGACTGATAATAATAATAATAATAATAATAATAATAATAATAATAATAATAATTAATTGCATTACATTTTTATTGTGCCACTTGTTCATTATTTATTTATTTATTTTGTATATATTATCCTTAATAAATTAAGAGGCACTTGCACACATGATGACATGTTACACTTCATGCATAAGCTTTATACCTGAGCTTTATCTCTTATAGGACGAAGTAAAGTACTTATGCTTTCGTGAGGTAATAACCTCCACAATGGTAAGCAAAATACTTTCACTCGAATTGAACCTTTTTTTTTGTAGCCTGTCATAGGTGAGAAATCGATGTGTCTTACTAGTCTATAATGAACGATGATAAAATGAACAATTTGAAAACTTTTAGATTTATAAATCCCAACCTCGCATATAGTAAATGTTACAAGCCTAGTCTAGGGTAAAACCATGTTAAACCTTTTCGTAGAAAATATCAAAATTATGATGTGTGACGAAACATCTTTCTTTTTGACAAATAATAAAATGGTTATATATTATTACCAAAATTTAAACAAAAATTTCACACAAAAATAGCCTTTTATTTTTTCATTTAATTTAAATTATTTTTATGTTTGTCTAAATATTTATATCTTTCATGTTTTTTTTTTTTTAATTTTGCATTTAAAAAAAAGGTTGTAAAAATATTATTATTATTCATTATTTTTAGAAATTTATGAAAATTCATTATTTCTAGATTTTATTTTTAAGATCATGCATATATGAAAAATTAGCTTGCTTCACCTTACACTCTCATGCATAAATCCATCGTTGCATCAATGCATATCATGCATCAATTGTACATTTGCAAATAGCTTTTTTTTTTTTAAGTTTAAAAAAAAATTTTAAGTTCTCCTTTTTTTTAAAAAAGAAATTTCTTAGGTCATAAAAAATAAGAAACTCATTTTGTCATGGCATGAATAAATAAATGAAATAGGGCCTAATTTTAAAATTATAGGGATAAAAGGTCTAGGGATAGCTCAACCATCCAAGATTTCAAATCAACTTGTCCACCATTTGTGTGATACTCGAGTTAGGATTATGGAAAAAGAACGGACCAATAGAATGAATGAGATTGAGAAAGCATAAGATGAAATAAAGGAACAGCTCAATACGATGTTGAAAATAATGAAGAAAATAAGCAAAGGCAAAGATATAGTGAGGGAAGAAGCTACCTAAAAGGGACACAAATGATGAGATAATGATGATGATGACTTCTCATGTTTACCAAGTTTTGCCCCGCATTTAGCCTAAACTTTTTGAGTGGTATAGTCGTTATCTATGCCCTTCATTGGAGAACGACCATCTACCTACATTACCATGCTGATAACACATGGACTTACTTAATTTCTGGGGCATGCTATAACACATTCAGGGATGAAGTCATTAACACATTTAGGGATGAAGTCATTAGATCTGATTCATTTGATTTGAGCAATACAAGGAAACGAGAATAGCTCAAAATAAATGTGGTAAAAGTAAGAGGGACTAAGAGTCCCAGTATAAAATAAAGTTTATAGAAGAAAGGTTATGGGCCATTAAAGGGATGGATATTTATGGATCAATGAATGCAGTTGAATTATGCTTGGTGCTAACGTGATAATTCCACCAAAGTTCAAAGTTCTTAAATTTGAAAAGTATGATGAGAGCAAATGCCCGGTGACCTATGTCATTACGTACTATAAAAAAATGATTGTTTATGCCTATGATAATAAATGTTGATCCATGTCTTCCAAGATAACCTGACAAGATCTCTACTAAGTGGTAGTTCAATTGGATAGAAGTCGAATCTATTCATGAAAGGAGTTACCTGAAGTTTTCATGGCATAATACAAATATATCATAGATTTGATGCTAGATTGTCTGTCTTTACAAAATACGAAGAAAAAAGCTACTGAAAGCTTTAAATAATATACTCAAAGGTAGAGAGATGCGGTCGTCCAAGTTCAACCATCCCTTACAGAAAAAAAAATCAATGTATTGTTTATTAACACTCTTCAAGCACCTTATTATGACAAGATGATTGGAAATGCCATAAAAAATTTTACAGATATAGTAATTTTTGGAGAAATAATAGAGAATGCAATCAAGAGTGGAAGGCTAGATTTTTTAGAGACAAAGAAAGATAGGCCATCCAAGAAAGGCAATGTACAAATCGTAACCCATGAAGGGCAACAAGGTAGAGGTTTTACCCCATATTATCCTCACTCGATCTACCATCCTTACTATTTGGCTATAAACAATGCCTCATCAAATTTCTAACCATTCCAATCAGAGTTTTAAGCAAACCTCTAACCTCATATAATTGTTCATGATTTAGCCCTTGCATTCAGATATATTACCTAACCAAGAAAAAGCCAAGAAAGACCAAAAAATAGTTAAGAGAAATTTTTTATCCCTATTTCTGATATTTTGCCTTTACTAATAGAAAATCAATACCTCATTCTTGTGCCTTTGAAAACAAAATCAAATTCACCAGCAAAGAGATATGATTTAAATAGTAAATGCGATTTTCACATGAAGACGATCGGTTATTCGATTGAAAAATGTAGACAATTGAAAGAAAATGTTGAAAATCTTATCAACGGTGGCATTTTGACTCCGGAGCTCATAGAGCAATAAAAATTTTCTTTTTCTTGAGTCTAATATGAAATTTAAGGAGTTAAGAGATGAAAAAAATGTTTGGGTTTTAGATGATTAAGAAAGAGTAGTTCTTAAACTTTTGGAATTTTTGTTTAGTACATATGCACAGCATGTACATGATGTTGCTAAGTTGTATCCATTGCATGGAATCAATATTGTTGAATTTTTGAATTAGTGTTTTATAGTTTTTAGTTATTTATTTATTTATTTTTCAACCAATTGTTAGAAAACAAAACCTACATAGCATACTTTTCAAATCAAGGAAAAAATAAAATGGTTTTCAAATTCATCATGATGGGTTTTGAAGAACTGTTGATTATTATTTGGAATAAACCTACCTTATAAAATACCTTTTGCCAACGTTTTCATGAAAACTACTCAATAACTTAATGTTTCAAGAGGGCACAAGTTTCAATCTCATCTTCACCTAATCATATCACGACATATAGACAATGATTGATGAAACAGTTACTTTGAAAAAGGCTTTGTAGATTTTTTGAAAATCTAGCTAACGTAATTTTTTTTTGGGTTTAATGTTGGTAATTTGATATGTGTCAAGACTATGCTTGCTCTTCAACAATAAAACCATTCACCCCGAATCTCATCAATTGACCATAAACATATAATGTTTCAATTCCTTTCCTAAAGTGATCAGTGTTTAATATCTTAGGGATATTAATTGAAAGAATAAAACCACTTATTGCCCTAAAGACAACCTAACTTATACCATTACTATTTCTTCTTGTGGGATGATATGAATAATCTAAAAACCTTTTCAGCATGATTCTCATCATATGGACCTTTTTCAAATGGCATATCGAACTAGAGCACATTTTGATGAATTGTGTATGAATTATGTGGGCATGAAGAAAATGATAAAAAAAAAAGAAAAAAAAGAAAAAACAAAAATGATTGTGACATCATACACTCAAGAAGTTTGAATAAATCCAAATAAAAACTTTAAAAGTTCGAAAAAGAACTCAGAAATTAAGTAAACCAAAAAAAAAATTTGAAAAAAGAAGAAAGTTCTTTTCTTTAAACCATTTTCCTAAATGATTGCTCTTCAATTTAAGTGATTGTGCTTGAGATGACAAATAGATGTCTTTCATTATCTTTTCACAAATAAGAAAATTATTCCTTTATTACCCCTTTGAGCCTAATGAATTCATTCTAAATGAACCTTGATTAAGGATCATCATCTATATTAATGGCAAAAGAAGGGCGTATTCAAAGGTTAAGTATGATAAAATCTATGAAGAAACTCTCCATGTTGAAGAAAAATGTTCCATAAAAGGTTCCTTAAAAATTTGAAATCCATTCAAAGAAAAAAGAAAAAAGAGAAATGGAAAAGAAAGAAGTAAAGAAAAATAAAAAGAAAGAACAAAAAAAAAAGAAAAAAAATGATGAAGTGGCAACAACAAAAATATGAAAAGACAGATGTCTTAAAATGATCATTGATTTAATCACCTTTAAAGATTTATTTTAGGTCTATCTATTCATTTTTTTAAAAACCCGAATCTTGGCTTACGTTACGTTTTCAAAAAAGTTCATATTGGATTAAGTATGAATGTTTTTCTTTGAGGAGCTTTTTTTGAAAAACTATTATAAAAGTTAAGAATCCCTTGCTCTCTTTCATTGCCAAGCTACCCATTTGATCGGTCAATTCATTTTGGATGAAATTTGAATTCTTAAGTACATGATGAAACAAATAAAAAAAAAAAGAGAGAAACTAATGTGGCTTTAAGGTGAAAATCCTAAAAAAGGCAGTCTGAAGCAAATTTGAAATTTTGGGAGCCAATTTTGATGTCTAGAAAAATAAAAAAAAACTAGCTTGAAGTAACCCATACTTTTGAAAGATTCAAGAATAATGATGCTCTGAAAGTTTGAAACCCATTAAAGAGATGAATGTTGAAAATTTGAGTCTTCTTCTTTTGTTCCAAAATGACCTTTCAAAATCTTAACCCTTCATAGCTGGTCTTGACATTAATTACAATGCCACTTTTGGATACTAAAGAAAATGTCATAACATATTTATTTTTAAAAGAATTTATGTTTTTTAAAAAATTCATGTTTCATTCGTGAGCCTAGAAGAAAGATTGTTTATTTCTTATCAAGTTGTAAGGCATTACCTAATGAACCAAAACCTTGATATAATAGACTGTTCAATCTATTCAGAAAAAGATCACCTCTTTCATTTGTAAATATCCCATTTAGTTCGAGTCAATTTATATTAAGATTAGGCTTTGAATTTTTTTAATTTATTTTTGGTATTGTATTATATTAGAGTTATTATTATTATTTAAAAACAAAAACAAAAATAAGGGGAAAGAATTGTTTTGCTACAACTTGAAAAAGGTTTAATTTTAATTAGGTTATTGAATTAAAAGTGTTTTAATTGAAAAAAGATTGTAAAGGAATATTGGTTTGAGAGGTAGATTTGAATTAAAAATTCAAGGTTGAAGTTGATTAAGAGATTCAAATCAAGAAAACTCATTTTCCTATTGTAATTGGGATTAGAGGCCTATAAAAAGATCCTATTAGGATCAATTAGAAACGATGAAGAATCAATCAGAAAAATCAAGAGAGAAAGAGTAAAAAAAAGGCAAAAAGATTAAGAGTTTTTTTTTATAGTCTTTTTTGGTGTTTTAGGTTTAAATAATTAGGATTTTCTCTTAGAAGTTCTATGTTAGGGAAAGGAGTTGAGAAAAAACACAAAAGAGAGGTATTAAACAAAAAGTTTTTGCAGCAAAAGTTTTTAGGGTTTTGAGTATATATGTTTTAGGTTTTTTTTTTTAATTTTGTTTAAATCATAAAGAAAGGCAATCATCACTAACGAGGGGTGCTAGTGAAGCCATAGGCTATTTTATAGATAAACAAGCAAGAAGATAAAAGGGTGAAGAAGCTGAAAAAGTAAAAGGGGATTAACCTAGTTTGGGGATCTAATCTAATAAAAAGCCCAAATCATAATTAGTTCCAACAACCAGCAAATTGAAGTCGGCAAGCATAATTACAAAGGTCCACGTGCTTTGGAATCAAATGTAGCCAATTTATTTGGTAATTTCTATTTTTTCCTTCTTTATTTATATATCTATTTATGTTACTTAGTTATTTCTCTTTTTTCTTTTATGCATATTTAATATTAAACAAATTACAAACACATTTTAAGGCTTGGATAATATGAAATTAAGCTGGTACCATTTTTTGATGGGTATTATGAGCATGTTATAACTTTTTTCACATGTAACCATATTCTCAAACCTAGTTCTGGTTTCGTAGACATTGAATTTACCTTTTAAAGATATCTAAGTTAAGCTTGGGACATTTTTTTTAAAATGGCATAAATTCAATTAGGTGGCCAATTGCACATATACAAAAAAAGATTAGTGATAACTCTTTAAGGTCAGGTCTAGCTATAGGTCTACAGACTTATACATTATGACAGTTTACCGACTCCGCTAGGGATAGCCGAGAGTCAAGCTAGTAAATGAATTTGTGTTATCCAAGCCAAATGTTTTTCCTACAAAGATTTTTTTTCTTGATTCATTTTCAAGCTTTTAATATTTATTTTTCAAGTTTTTAATATTTTTTAATCCATTTACATGTGCATAATATAAGTTATATACATAAGCTTCATCATTTAGAAGGGAGTGAAATACTTACATTTTTGTGAGATTTTCTGTCTTTACATAGGCTAGCAAAATATTTTCACTCAAATTAAACTTTTTTCTGCTTGTAGCCTATGATGAACGAGGTTTGGAGTGTCTTATTAGTTTATGATGGAATCACATGTACCAAAACATAAGAAGCCAACCTTTGGTTAGAGCCATATCTACTATCATTAGAATGTAACATTAGTTAGGACATATAAGTGGACTTTTTTAGCTTTATTCATATTGTTATAACATATAGATCTGTGAACCTATCACTAGATATAGATTTAAGGAGTCATTACCAATCTTTTTTGTTTAGGTACGATTGATCACTTGATTGAATTATCTTATTTAAAGAGGAATCTCAAGATAGACTTAGGTATCTTTAAATAGTAAATTCTAAAATCCATGAAACTAGATTTTAGGTTCGAAAGTGCAATTATGTAAGAAGAATGTTATAGCACTCTCACAGCACTCATCGAAAGGATGGTACCAGTTTGATTTGAAATTATCCAAACCTTGAAATATTCTTATAATTTTACCAAGTAATTTAATTATTAGAAATTGATCCTAAAATGACTATAATAGTTTGTTAGCAATTTAAGATAATTTTTTCATCTCAAGAGTATTCATGGAGACTAATATCTTACTCTGAAGAGGCATTATCGTTGGGTTCATTAATATATTTTACTTCAAAAATAATCAATAAAATCCTTTAATAGTTTGGTAAGATTTTACTTTAATACAGATATTCCAATAGTTTGGTGAGATTTTATTTGAAAATCTTTCATAAAATTTTATTTTGAGAAAATTCATTAAATCTTTCAATAATTTGGTAAGAT
The DNA here is from genome assembly GCF_047325235.1 of Durio zibethinus. Taxonomy (NCBI): domain Eukaryota; kingdom Viridiplantae; phylum Streptophyta; class Magnoliopsida; order Malvales; family Malvaceae; genus Durio; species Durio zibethinus. The sequence goes on along the minus strand of NC_143162.1, from coordinate 6,729,465 downwards.
TTAATTCAAGATTTTATCCTTCTATAGTTTGGTATGATTAAAAATGTATTATTTTATTTCATTTAAAAGATTCATTAAGTTTACCAATAGTTTTATATGACTTAATTTGAGATTTAAATCCTTCAATAATTTACTAAGAGCGAAAATTTTTTATTTTTTTAAACCCCTATTTAAATTAAAAAAATAAAATAAAACAAAATTTATCATGCAAAATAATATTATGTAAATAATAATATAAAATCATACAATAATAATATGATATCATGCAATTAATATAATATAAACTATCATGTAATTAAGATAAAATATCATGCAAATTTATTAATAATCAAGCAAAAATGAATCACACAAACAAAATCATGCAAACAATTATATTAATAATCATGTAATTAAATAAAATATATAATCATATCAGGCAAAATATATCATGCAAAAATTCAATACGAAAAATAAAAGAATAAAAACAAAGTAAAATAAAAGAAATAAAAAATAAAATAAAATTAGAAAATAAAAAGAAAAAAAAGAAAAAGGATAACCTTCGATCAAGTAGGACTTGAAGAGCGGATCTTCACGTGGGTTTTCAGGTTCACATAAAAACTTCAAACTTCAACCAGAAAGTTCATCCTAAATCCAAAAAAACTTTAAAAAGTTTTCAAATTCTTAAAAATCCAACAGAAATTCCAGAATAAAAAACCAATAGAAAACCCCAACAAAAATCCTAGAAAATGAACAAAATATGAAATCAAACTCATAAATTAAAACTCACATTCAAGAAACCCAAAAGCAAATTAAATCAAATTTAGAACAAAATAAAATCACAAAGCCCAAAAAAATCTCAAAATTTGCTTGAATGATTCCTTCCTAAAATTAACAAAACTAGAAAACTAAGATCTGTGGAATTTTATTTTCCCCCTTTGTGTGTGGTTTCTGTTTATTTATAAGGATTGAATCCCTTTAATTTTGAAAAATAAATCAAATTGATTATACTTTCATTACGATTTTGTAAACTGTAATTTGATTTTGAATTTTCTCATTTACAGGATTTGCATGAATCAAGCTAAAATCCCTTGTTTTCTTATTTCTCTTTATATATATATATATATATATATATATATAAACATGTAAAATTAGAATAAATAAATAAGTCAATCAATCAAATTAAATTAAAATTAAAAAATTTTCTATTAGGCTTGAAGCTTCCCAATCGGGCCCAATTTTATGGTTGAAGCCCATTTTCGATCCTGAATAAATTTTGGACAAAATGGGATGTCTACAGTTATCACTCTTTGCACAGTTTTTATGAAACAAAAATTACACAAAAACGAAAGGCATTCATTTTATTTGGATTCAAAATAAAATTGAAAATAATCTTGAAATTCAAATATTCACAATTTGAAAATTCAAAGGTTCACAAATTTTCAAATATTCGCAAAGCTCCATAACAAGAATTGAAAGATTCCAAGACTCCAAGATTCACAAAAAAAATCATAATGATTTCAAAATTTTAAAGATTCAAGATTTGCAAAGGTTTTTAGATTCGTAAGAATTTCAAGTTTTGCAAAGATTTCAAAGTTTGTAAATGATTCAAGATTTTCAGAAGTTCTAGATTCAAAAAGATTCCAAGTTTTGCAGAGATTTCAAATATGCAAGATTACAAATTTTGTAGAGATTCCAAATTCGCAAAGGTTTTAAATTCGTAAAAATTTTTAGATTTGCAAGAATTTTCAAGTTTTGCAAAAGTTTTAAATTTGCAAGGGTTTTGTTAGCTCAAAGACTTGGAATAAACCAAGAGGGGGTGAATTGGTTTTAATAAAATTTTCAAAGATAATATTCAATAACCACAAATTATCAAAATAGATAAGCATAATAGATGAATATAAACAAGAGATAAGGTTAGAGAATTTAACACCAAGATTTATAGAGATTCGATCCTTTCTTAGGCACCTACGTCCTCTCCCTTAACCTCTCTTGCTAAGGAATTCAATCCATTATTTGATGAAGATTACAACTAAGCTTTCACCAAGGTTTTCAACTTAATAACATACATTCTTAAGTGTTATCCTCCCCTTAAGCTTACACACTCACACTACAAAAAATTCAGAAGTGTTTGGCAAACTTTAAGAACCTCACAAAGGCTAGGTGTTTGCTAAGTTGAAGTACACAAATGTATAAATAAAAAAGTAAAAAAAAAAACTGATATGAATTCTACACTTTTTCTCTTTTTATAGCTTTGAATGCTTGAGCATATTGGTAAGTGAATAGCAATAAGTTTTTTTAACTCTTGTTACTCTTGGTCTGCAGTGGAATGCTTGATTTATAGTTAGAAAGAAGTTGAGAGCCGTTTGATTGCATTTAATGCTTCAAAGCTGCAAAAATTTCATATAAAAAATAGTTGTTGGGAGTTTTAGGCCTTCAGGGGATCGATTGGTTCATGTTTGCGAAAGCTCGATTTTATGCCTATTTTACCTTACCCGATCGATCCCTTGCTTGAGGGGATCGATCCTTTTTCTGGGTTTCCACACTTTGAGGACATTCTGTTTGAACAACCGATCAATCCCTTTAAGAGAGGATCGATCTCTTGCCTTAGGTGATTGATCCTCTATGTAAGGGGATCGATCCCTTTTCTGGAAAATTGCACGAGGAGACCATTCTATATGAAAAAGTGATCGATCCCTTAAATGAAGGGATCGATCCATTCTACTAATCAATTGATCCCTACAGGGAGGGGATCGATCAGTTTTTGCCAAATTTTGAGAATTTTCGATTCTGGTTGAAAACAAGATCGATCCCCTAGGGATCGATCTGGTAATGGAGGGGATCGATCCCTTCCTTAAAGGGATCGATCCCTTTTATCAAAACTTGCATAAATCATGTTTTGTTTCGAGAATTTGAGTTGTTTTTGTTCTCAAAATCTTGTATACAATAAATGCCATGATATAATGCAGATGCCTTCTAAATGATGTAAATACATGTCCTAAACAACAATGCAGATGCCATACTATGATTCAAATGTTCACTACATAATGCAAATGTATGTGCTAACTATGATGCAAATGTAATGTGTAAACAATGATTTAGATGCTCACCAAATAACATAGATCATGGTACAAACAAACAATGATACAAATGCAATATTTGAAGCAATGGTTTAAATATTCATCAAATAATGTAGATGCATGGTCCAATCAATTATGCAACTTACAAATTCCTCCAAATGATGCACATGCATATCCAAACAATTATGCAAATGCAAGGACTTGTAAACTTACCAAATAGTGAAAAAACAATTATAAAAAGAAAACATTTTTGTTACCCCAAAAAATTCACTCTTGTCATATTGATTTGAATATCTTTTTTCTCACATCTATCAAAATTCATATATACAACACTTCAAATTTGAAAATTTTTAAAATCTCCCAAAAAAATGGTAATCAATTGCCCCAAAAATTATCCCACATATCATTTTTCCATGACCAACATATGACATTTAAATCTCTTAAAAATTGGTGATTACTACCCAGAATGAATTAGAAAGATCTTAGTCATTCCAAAAAGATGAAATGGTTTGGCATATCAAAATTTCAACTATTAAGAAGGGCTTTGTCATTAAATAAAAAAAAAATCAATATTTCTTCATCTAGGCTCACAAATGAAAGTTTAAATTTAAAAAATAAATCTTTTTTAAAGTACAATTCATTTTGACACTCCCTTAGATTCTTGAGATGGGATATTTTAACAAATGTAAAAAATGACTATGATAGACTAAAAATTTTTATGAGAGAAAAAAAGACACAAATTTTAAAATAAATTTTCAGGTTGGGGTTTATCTTCTTGAATTTTTCAAAAGTCTTTATTGTTCATTAGTTCTTTCAAAATCACTTTCTCTAATGAACTTGCTTGAGTTGATTTCAAACTTACTCTAAACTATCCTTTCAAGTTTTCACCCTAGAGTTTCATTCAATCTTTTCTTTTTTTTTTACTATTCCGTCATGCATTTAAAAATTCAAAATTCATCCAAAATCCAAAAGTGATGGTGATTTTCCTAAAAAAAGTTTTTCAATTTAGATACCTATACTTGATCAAAATAGACTTTTCAAAGGACTTAACGTAGGCTAGGGTTTAAGGTTTTGAAAGAAAGGATAAATAGTCCCAAAAATATGTTTAAAGGTAAACAAATCAATGATCATTTCTTTTCTCAAGGACATTTATCTTTTTCACTTCTAAGAACATGCATTTTCGTTTTCATTTTTTTCATTTTCTTTTTTTTCTTCATGTTTTCACATCTTGATAAATTGCCTAAAATTTTGAAGCTTGCCTTTTGATCGTATGCATTCTTTCCTTGTCCTTAACTTTGGATCTAATACTTTCTCAAATAAATCCACTTACATACTTGCCTCCTATTGTGAAGGGTGATCTCTGATTGGGGTTTTTTCAAAAAGAATTCAATAAGCTCAAAAAATGTAGCAAATGAATTTTTTTTTTTTTGTAAAAATAATATGAAATATGGGCATTTATCATTTCAAAAATGGATACCTCTATTAAAAAGCAACTCTGAAAATTAGATTTTTTCTTTGATTTTGGAATCCTTTGAATTCCTTATATACATGATGTTACAATCAATTTTTTTTCATTTTTCTTTTGCTCTCTTTTTCTTTTCTTTACAACTCAAGCTCAAAGTATCATTTTGTTACATCAAATGATATCCCAATGTAACAATCTTCATTATCACAACCCTTTCTAAGAAATAAATTGATGATATCTAAAAGAAATGATATTAAAAAAATTGAATAACCTAGGTTTTTGGTAAATTTGCTCCAAGATGTGGGCAATGAAAGAAAAAAGAAAAGAATATTGCATAAATCAAAATGTCAAACAAGGATATTAAGGGGGCATGGTTTTTCAGTAATTCTACCCTAATGAAGAAATTGGAAAGGTTTAGGCTTTGTGAAGAAACATAGGTAGTGATGTGTTTTAAATAGTCTTGACATTTATTAAATTGTCAAAATCTATAATCTTTAAAAGAAAGCCTCATGTATTGGTTTGCAAAGAATTTTCTAAACAAGATTTTTCAGACTTCATTACTCATAGCCTTAATAAGATCACTGACTTGAAAATATTTTTTTATCAAGTGAAAATTAAGATCATAGGACTTGAAAAGTCTTCCTTTGAGTGGTGTGGTGTTTAACTAAATTGGAGTATGAAATGTTAATTGAAACAACTATGTATATTCGTTATTGGTAGTAATTATCAATTCTCTTAAGATTGTTTCCATAAATATTTCCTTTACAAAGAACATTTTTCAATTGTCATAACATATAAAACCGTGGACTTACCGCTAGACATGTATGAAAAAGTGTCACCATTAATTTTTTTGTCTAGTTATGATTGGTCACCTGATTGAAGCTAGTCTGCAAAACAGAGATTTGATTTGGAAGTCGGTTATGCTTAGAGAAAGCTGTAGTACCCTTACAGCATCCATTTAAAGATGGTACCAATTTCGATTTCAAATTATCCAAGGCTTTAATTATTACTTTTATTACATAAAGAAAACAGTAAAACCTCAAAAAAAATTTATATATTTTATATTATTTTTTTATTTTGAAAACTTTTTTTATGAAGATTTTTTTATTTTATTTTTTTTATTATTATTTTTTTAAATCTAACAAGAACGAAATAAATAATAAAAAAGGTATAAAAAAGAATTACCAATTCTAGACTAAAACCTAAAGCAAACGGAATCCAAAGCATATATGGGTTAAGTGAATAGGAAGATTTTGGCCCAATTAATGATCTATGATTGAAGGCAAAATAGGTTAACTCATCATCACCACTTCCTTGTAACTTTTTCAATGATATCTCTAGCAACAAAGTCACTTGGAATCTTGTGATTTTTGGTTCAAATTTCTTTCCTGCAAAAACATAATTGCCGTCCTTCCCACCAAACTGAAATTTTGGCCACAACGTGGGCCACGGCTATCACCATCCTCTATAGTTGCTCACCCTTTTTTGTGTTTGTCATCTCCTTGCAATCTCCAACCAAGACTGAAAAGAACTAAAAGGCCCAAAAAATAGTTGCCGGATCTTCCTTTCATTGTCGCAAACCACCGTATGGAAATCAAGACCACTGCCTGAACCACCAGTTAAAGTCAGAACGACCAAGGATCCAATCCTCTCTTTATTTTCTGCCTTTTGTCTTTGTTTAGTCTTGATGGATTTGTTTTCTAATTGAAGCTTTTGCAAGTTTCAGGTCTAAAGGCCACAGAGTTCGTTTGGAGCTTTTTTAGTGTGGATTCCTTTTTTTTAGGCCTTCCCCATTGATTCATTTCATTCCTTGCTCTTTATTGTCGGCTGTGGATGCTTGATTCTTTGCATGAATTATACCAAACAAATCTGTAACTAAATCACCAAGAATCACGCTCCAACGGATCCGTGATTGAATCACCAAGAATCGCATTCCAAATTAAATCACCAGTTTCCCTATTTTTTTATTTTAAACCTTTTTTTATTTTTTTGATTTTTTTAAATAATAATAATAATAACATCTAATTGAACCACAATGGGTTTGGTTAGGCCGAACCAAAATAGAACTAGTTAGGCCTGAACCAAAATGGGCCTAATTGGGTCCAAACCAAAATGGATCCAACTAGGCTCAGACCAGAATGGACTCAATTTTGCCCGGATAAAAATGGGTGTCTATAGCTGTTCCCCTTTTACATCTTTTCTATCAGACAGAGATGGTGTAAAGACTTGGACATTTGTTTAAGTTAAATCAGTGAGCAAAAATGATCAGGATGAAACCACAATTCATAAGAAATTATTTGGATTGAGCCAAGATCCGGTGACCGAGATGAAACCACGAGTCAGAAAAAAATGATTGGGACAGAACCACGAGTCATAAGAAATGATCTAGATTGAGCTAAGATCAGGTGACTGGGACGAAACCACAACTCAAAAAACAAAGTTCAAGATTTCACTCCGAATCTAAATGATTCGCAATTTGGACAGAAGTTGAAAAAAAAATCCCAATATGCCAAGTTTAACAAAATTGTGAGGATTCAAGATCTGCAAAGGTTTCAGATTCGTAAGAATGGCAGATTTGCAAGATTTCAAGTTTCGCAAAGGTGCTAAATTCACAGATTTCAGGTTTGCAAGAATTTTTAGATTCATAAGAAAGAAAGATTCATAGGATTCCTAGTTTCATAGAAGTTTTAGGTTTGTAAATATGCAAGATTCGCAAGGACTTTCAGATTTGCCAGAAAAAAATTTAAAAAATTCCAAGTTTCGCAAAGTTCTAGATTCACAAGAAAGAAATATTTATAAGATTTCAAATTTTGCAAAAGTGCAAGATTCGCAAGCACTTTCAGATTCATAAGAAAGATTTACAAGATTCTAAGTTTCGTAAAGGTGTAAGTTTCGCAATGATGCAAGGTTCGCAAGAATTTTTAGGTTCGCAAGAAAGAAAGATTCTCAAGATTCTATGCTTCACAGAGGTTTTAAAAAAAATGATATGGATCGAGCCTAGATCAAAATGAGTTATCGGGATTAAACCGTGAGTCTAAAATAAAATGACCAAGACTAAGTTGAGGTAAAAAATAAATGACTGGGGCGAAACCACGAGCCATAAGAAATGATTTGGACTGAGCCAAGACCAGATGAGTGATAATAGAGTAATGCAAGTGCATGCCCTATCTAGGATGCAAGTGTAAACACAATGTATGAAGTGTAAATGTCATGAGATTTCATTGTGGCGACAAGGTTCTTAAGACTCCATCAATCTTTCCTACCTTTTTAGTATCTCAAAACAAATTCTATCAATTGGCTAATGTCATTCTTCTCTTTTGGTCATAACTTGTAGATCATGTCAACCAATCTATCATTGAATTCATCACTGAGTCATTTGTTTGCCCCTATTGTAAACCATTTTCTCATGCTTCTTTCATTCATCTCATATTATGTTTCTTTTAAAAATGGAAAACTCTTTATGAAAAATATCATTCATTTATTTGCTATCATTTAAATCAGTGATAGGCATGATGCATTTTCTTATTTCATTCAAGGGATACTCATTTAGTGAAGGGTAAGGAAAATGGATTTTTATTATTGAAAGAACAAAAGGTAGGGTCAATAACAACTTAAGGGTGAACAAAGGCAAGATGCTGTGGTTTATTCAAATAGGACATTAATCCAAAATAATGAGTGCTTAGACAATTTTGAACTCAAACTCAGGATCATCTTTCAAAAATACATTCCATTAGTATCTTCAATCTTTGAGCTAATCATCATCCTCATTCTGGGGACCTTCACATGGAATTATTTTTTCAAGTTTTCGTATCTACTTAAATCGCCCTTTCGGGTTTTCAGTTTAAGTCTTTTTTTTTTATCTTTTTTTTTTATTTTTTTTATTTTTTTGTTTTTTTTTTATATTTTTTTTCTATACACATTTTTCTCATTCTTTCTTCCTCTTTCCCCATTTATTCATCAATGACACTTTGATCAAAGCTTCATACAATCCAATGGCAAGCCTACTCTAATTAAATTCATGATTCTCCAAATCAAGTATTCATATTTGATTAAAATAAACTTTTAATGGACGTAAATAGGCTAGGGTAAAAGGTACCAAAGAAAGGGATAAAATAGGCCCAATTTGTATTTAAAGGGTAATCAAACCAAGGATCATTTCTTCATGTGGAACACTTTGATAATTTGCCCCATCAATTTTTTTTTCTTTGTTTTTCCTTTTTTTTTTTATGGAACATATTGGCATTTTGCTCCAATAATTTCCTTTCATCATTCTTTTTTTTTTAATAGAGCATGTTGGTATTTTGCCTCATCAATTTTTCCTTCTTGTTTTGCTTCTCATTTTTTTGGGTAGAGCATATTGGCATTTTGCCCCATCAATTCTTTTTCTTTTTTCATCTGTCAAAAAAATTGAGCACACAAGGGCTTTGCCCCTAAGAATGAATAAATCTCCCAAACTTTGCCCCTAGTGTGGAGGTGACCCTTGGTTAGGGTTTCTCAAAACAAAGTTTCAACAGGCTCAAATGGGGTGGCAATGGATAATTTTATTTTTTTGAAGGATAAAAGAAAGATGGTCATTTCTTATTTCGAACACGAAACTTTCAATGGAGAACATTCATTGACTAAGAGCAAACTTATGAATGAACAATTATCAAGATCATGTGTTGCATCACTTCCAAAATTTTTCACCAGATTTATATTTTTATTCAGCAGTCCCAACAATCTCAAATTTATCAACCAAAACATCATGAATGGGGTTTTCGAAATCGAATTCTAAATTATCATCCTGACTGTCTGAACATTCATTATTTGAAATTAAAGAATGGATATGAAAAAAGGTATGAGAAGGTAAAAATAAATAATGGTGATTCACACAAAAGAAGAATGTCATGAAAATGCATTATATCTGTCACTTTTATTAGAATGATGAAAAATAAAATAAAACCCAAACACATAAAAGAGATCCATATTCTCAAGAAATCCTAAGATGATAATCAGTTTCAATCAACTTTCCCAAAGTCATGCCCTTGAATGATTAGGCAAAGAGTCTTTATGGATATTTAGCTCTCCTGATTTATTGAATCTTATTGAGCCTGCTCGAATCAAACTTTGCACTTTATGCTTGAAAGCAGAGTAAATTTTTATGGAATGACCCGCATTCTCATTATGATAGTCACATGTGGTATTAACATTGTACCATTTGGGATAAGGTGACTTCAATGGTTTTAAAAAGATTGGAGATACTAAGTCATTCTTGACCAATTTTGGAAATAGCTTAGTATAAGTTATAAGGATAGGATCAATATAGGCCCTCTCTTGATTACCCATGGATCTTCTCAAATCACTTGCTTGATTATTAGGCCTTGAAACTGGTATAATAACAAGGTAAAGCCTATATGCAAGTGCTTGAAAAGCTAGTTGATGAAGACTTAAAGTGGCATTGTTCACAGTTGGGAGATAAGGCTAATAAGAAACTTTTACAACATTATTGGCTGTTAGATAGTAAGTAGGATGATCATATGATGGATGTGGAGCATAGCTTTTAGATTGCTATCCTTCAAAACTCACCATTTGGGATTCATCCTCTTCTCTTTTAAGCATCTCACCTTCTTTGGCACTGTCGACCTTTTTCTCCTTAAGCCTGCTACTCTTGATGGCATTTTCAATAATTTTCCTGGAGATCACCATATCAATAAAGTTTTTGATCGCATTCCCTATCATCTTCTCATAGCAAGGTAACTTTAGAGTGCTTACAAATAGCACTGTTATTTTTTTCTCTATTAGGGAAGGCTGGACTTGAGTGACAACATCTCGTCACCTTTGAACATATTCTTTTAAAGACTCAGATGTTTTTTTTTCAAGACCTTGTAACGAAAGGCGATCAGGAGCCATGTCTATGATATGATGGTATTGATTGATGAAAGATCGAGTCAAATCTTTTCATGACTTAATGCGATCTTATCCAATCGGACATTCCATCTTATAACAAACCCAGTTAAGCTATCATGGAATACATGCATTAGTAGTTTCTTATTGCTGACATATGCCACCATCTTACGACAGTACATTATGATATGCATAATTGGGCACTTGGTACCGTCATACTTCTCAAATTTTGGTACTTTAAATTTTGAAAGAATCACAACATCTGAAACTAGGCAAAGGTTGATAACATCCATGGATCTATAGAAATCAATACCTTCTATAGCTCGCAATCTTTTCTCAATCATGCTAATGGCTTGATTAGTCTTAGAATCTTCTGAGGGTACAACCATCTGCAGCTTTTATTTCCCTTCAGTCTCATCTATTTTGGGGATTTGGATTGGCTTCTTAGCTTTTTCAATGAAGACAAGATTGGTATAACTTTGAACATTCTTTTGAATGAAATTTGGGAACGTGGTCCATTGTTGATGAAAGCTTGGAGTGGTCTGAGTCTGATGTGGATTAAAACCTGAAGGATATATTGATTCAGTAGCTTCTTGTGGGATATCTTTTTTTGTTGCCTTTCTTTTATTTTCTTTTTTTAGAGCCTTCAAGATTTGCTCAATTTTCCTTCAAGTATCTCTTGAGCCTTTTCTATTCTTTCAAGCCGATCTACATTATCTTGTTTCATTTTTTAGCTCTAGCTCGAGTGTAATACCGGTGTTAATCATCCTTGAACCTTGATTTTCCATAATTATGGTGCAAATTTAGAATGATGTTTACATGAAATTGAATGTAGTGATGCATGAACACAACAAGAAAGATTTAATTATGCAAATGTATGCATATACAAAAAAATGGGTTAGTAAACATAATATACAAAAACAATATATGGATGAAACAATATGCAATTTACATGCATGTTTATGAATATGCACAAAAAAGAAAGAAGAAAATCAATTAGTCATCTCAATAAAAAAAGGACAAACACTACAAAACAAGTAAAATAATAGCATAAACCTAAATCTTAGGGTTAACTATAAAGGGTGGAAGGATATGGCTTTACCGATGGTTGGGCTTCTAAAGTTAACTATATGTGGTTTGGATCATTTCTAAAAGGTTTCCAAATTGTTCCCTACATCATGATTCATTACAGACTAGTAAGGTACCCCAATCTTCACCCATCATAGGCTTCAAGCGAAAAGGGTTTAATCTGAGTAGAAGTATTTTACAGGCCCATACGGAGACATGAAATCTCACGAGAGCATAGGTACTTCACTCCCTTATAAAGGTAGAGCTTGGGTGGAAGGCTTATATTATGCATATACAAATGAATGACAGATATAATAAATAGATAATTAGGCAAATATAAGCAATGAAAAAATAAGAAAGCATACACAATGAAAAGGAAAATAAATAATAAAATAGATATAATCAATAAAAGAGAATAAAATAATTTCAAACTTATTAAGCAAGGCTTGGATAATAAGAAATTATGTACTGGCTTGACTCTCAATGTCCTCAATAGAGTCGCCAAGTTATCATAACGTATATATCCATAGACCTACTGTTAGACATGGATGAAAGGGAGTCGTCACCAATATTTTTTGTCTATGTGTGATTGGTCACCTGATTAAAGCTAGTTTTCAAAATAGAGGTTAGATTCAGAAGTTGGTTACGCTTGAGGAAAGTGGTAGCATCCTTACAACGCCCATTCAAAGATGATACTAGTTTCGATTTCAAATTATCGAAATCTTTAATTATTACTTTTATTACATAAAGAAAATAGTAAAACCTTAAAAAAATTTATATATTTTTTATTATTATTTTTATTTTGAAAACCTTTTTTATGAAGATTTTTTTTTACGAAGATTTTTTTATTTTATTATTATTATTTTAAATCTAACAAGAATGAAATAAATAATAAAAAAGTTATAAAAAAGAATTACCGATTCTAGACTAAAACCCAAAATAAACGGAATCCAAAGCATATATGGGTCAAGTGAATAGGAAGACTTTGGCCCAATTAATGGTCCATGATTGAAGGCAAAATTGGCTGACTCATCATCACCACTTCCTTGTAACTTTTCCAATGGATAAATAATAAAAAAAGGTATAAAAAAGAATTACCAATTCTAGACTAAAACCCAAAGTAAACGGAATCCAAACATATATGGGTCAAGTGAATAGGAAGACTTTGGCCCAATTAATGATCCATGATTGAAGGCAAAATTGGCTGACTCACCCTCATCACATCCTTGTAACTTTTCCAATGATCTCTCCAGTAGCGAAGTCGGAATCTTGTGATTTTTGGTTCCAACTCCTTTCCTGCAAAAACATAATTGTCGTCATTCCCACCAAATTGAAATTTTGGCCACAACGTGGGCCACGGCTATCACTATCCTCTATAGTTGCTCACCTTTTTTTGTGTTTGTCATCTCCTTGCAATCTCCAACCAAGACTGAAAAGAACTAAAAGGCCCAAAAAATAGTTGCCGGATCTTCCTTTCATTGTCGCAAACCACCGTATGGAAATCGAACCACTGCCTGAACCACCAGTTAAAGTCAAAACGACCAAGGATCCAATCCTCTCTTTATTTTCTGCATTTTGTCTTGTTTAGTCTTGATGGATTTGTTTTCTAATTGAAGCTTTTGCAGGTTTCAGGTCTAGGGGCCACGGAGTTCGTCTGGAGTTTTTTTGGTGTGGATTCCTTTTTTTTAGGCCTTCCCCCTTGATTCATTTCATTCTATGCTCTTTATTGTCGGCTGTAGATGCTTGATTCTTTGCATGAATTATGCCAAATAAATCTGTAACTGAATCACCAAGAATCACGCTCCAACGGATCCGTGATTGAATCACCAAGAATCGCGTTCCAAATCGAATCACCAGTTTCCTATTTTTTCTATTTTAAACCTTTTTTAATTTTTTTATTCTTTTAAATAATAATAATAATAATAATACTAATAAACTATGTACAATAATAATAATAATAATAATAATAATAATAATAATAATAAACATCTAATTGAACCACTATGGGCTTAGTTAGACCTGAATCAGAATGGATCTAGTTGGGTCTGGACTAAAATGCACTCAATCGAGTCCGAATCAAAATGGATCCAATTGGTTCAAACTAAAATGAGTTCAATTGAACTCAAATAAAAATGAATGTCTACATCAATAATGAAAAAAAAATCATGTGGGTTTTTATTGTCATTCAAATGGATGAAATATATATATATATATACAAATACTTAACGAAAAATAAGAATTCATATATATATATACCAAAGATTACCCCAAACAAATGAATTAAGGTACATATAAAAATGTATACGCAATTACATGCATGCAATCTATAGTAACAACAAAAATTCACATTCAAAACTATGTACAAAATTAAAAAGGCAAAGGTTTCCCAAACAAATTAAATAATATACATATAAATATGTTTACATTGATGTATGTATATGCAAATACATGTATGTATAGTAAGATTTCATATTCACAACTATATACAAAACAGGAAAGGCAAAGATTGCCCAAAACAAATAGAATAATATACATACAATAATATTTACATGGACGTATGTATGCAAATATATAGTAAAACTAAAAATTCATATTCACAACTATGTAAAAACTAGAAGAAATAAATTACTCTTTAATTTACAATTAAGCATTTACATCTATTAATATATAAAAAAGTTAAATGAAATAATGCATATATGCATGAATGCAATAAAAAAGATTTAATGATGTGAATGCATGCATATACAATAAGAAAAATGATTAGTAAACATGATATATACAAAGAACAATATAATATATACAAGAAAACAACATAAAGGGTTAGTATGCAAATAATATATAAAAGAAAAATATATATACATTTACAAGCAAAATAAATGTCCCATTATATGTCTTATTTAGGGTTTTCGAACACAATGGAAAGCATGACTTTATCCTAGGTTCAGACTCTTAGGGTTTATTTACATGCTAGGTTCAAAGATTGGACAATCTAAGGATTTTTAAATTGTTCCTTACATCATTATCCTTTATAGACTAGTATGGTACCACAATCCTCACCCATTATAAGCTATAAGAGGAAATGATTTAATTTTAGTGAGAGTTTTTCACTAACCCATGCAAAAACATGAAATCTCATGAAGGCGTAGATACTTCACTCCCTTTTAAGGGATAGAACTCAAGAGTAGAGCTCATATTATGCATGTATATATGAATGACAGATATATAAAATGAATAAATAAATAAATAAAATACAAACAAGGAAAAAAATCTTATATTTATTTGGTTAGACTTGGATAACAAGAAATTATTTATTGGCCTAACTTTTGATTTCTCTAACGAAGTCCCCAAACTATCATAACGTATAGATTCGTGGACCTATTACTAGACATAGACTTAAGAATTCACCACCTATCTTTTTTGTTTAGGTACAATTGATCGCCTGATTGAATCTGTTCTATTTAAAAATAAGTCCTAAGATAGACTTAGGTATTTTTAAATAGTAGATTCTAAAATTCATGAAACTAGATTTTAGGTTCAAAGTGCAATTACACATGAAAAAAGTTATAATACCCTCAAGCACCGATCCAAAGGATGGTACCAGTTTGATTTCAAGTTATCCAACCCTTAAAATATTATTATAATTTTACCAAGTAATTTAATTATTAAAAATTGATCCTTAAATTACTTCAATAATTTGGTAGCAATTTAAGATAATTTTTTTACCTTAAGAGTATTCATGAAGACTAATATCCCACTTTGAATAGGCTCCGTCATTGGGTTCATGAATATATTTTATTTAGAAGATAATAAGTAAAATCTCTCAATAGTTTGGTAAGATTTTACTTTGATATAGATCTTCTAATAGTTTTGTGAGATTTTATTTGAAAATCATTTACAAAATTTTATTTTGAAAAAATTCATTAAATCTTCCAATAGTTTGACAAGATTTAATTCAAGATTTTGATCCTCCAATAGTTTGATATGATTTAAAATGTATTATGTTATTTTATTTAAAAAATCATTAAGTCTTCTAATAGTTTGGTAGGACTTAATTTAAGATTTAAATCCTCCAATAGTTGGGTAAGATTGAAATTTTTTATTTTTTAACCCTTTTTTAAATTAAACAAATCAAATAAAACAAAAATTATCATGCAAATAATATTATGCAAATAACAATATAATATCATGCAATAATAATATGATATCATGCAATTAATATAAACTATCATGTGATTAAGATAAAATATCACACAAATTTATTAATAATCATGCAAAAATGAATTACACAAACAAATTCATACAAATAAATATATTAATAATCATGCAATCAAATAAAATATATAATCATATCAAGAATAATATATCATGCAAAAATTAAATACAAAAAATAGGAGAATAAAAAAAAGTAAAAAAATAGAGAAACAAAAAATAAAATAAAATTAGAAAAAAAAACCTACGATCAAGTAAGGCTTAAAGTGCGAATCTTCATACAAGTCATCGAGTTCACACAAAAACTTTAAAGTTCAATTAGAAAGTTTATCCTAAACCCAGAAATACCAAGAAAAGTTTTTAAATTCTTAAAAACTCAACAAAAATCTCATAATAAAAAACCAACAAAAAAACCCAGCAAAAATCCTAGAAACTCAACAGAATATGAAATCAAATTCAAAAATTTAAACCAAAAATAAAAAAATCCAAAAGCAAATCAAATCAAACTTAGAACAAAACAAAATAAAAAAACTCAAAAAAAAATCTTAGAATTTTCTTAAATGATTCTTCTCCAAAATTAAAAAAAAAAACTAAAAAATTAAGATCCTTAGAATTTTATTTTTTTTCTTTCCCCTTTGTGTATGATTTCTGTTTATTTATAGAGATTGAATTCCTTTAATTTTGGAAAATAAAATCAAATTGATTATGATTTTATTGTGCTTTGTAATATGTAATTTGATTTTTAGTTTTTTCTTTTACAGGATTTGCATGAAACAAGCCAAAATCCCTCGTTTTTTTTTTCTTTTTTTACTTTTGAATTTTTTCTAAAACAAGTAAAATTAAAATAAATAAATAAATAAATCATATAAAATTTAAATTTTTTTTATTAGACCTGAAGCTTCCCAATCCAGCCTAATTTTATGGTCAAAATCTATTCTCGATCCCAAAAAATTTCAGACAAAATGGGGTATTTACACATAACAACTTCATGACAAATTTTATTTGATCCTTATTTATTGTTAAGTTGTTGTATGTTGTATTCTAATCCAGCATCACTAACATATGTATTCATCCATGCATCATAATATGACAAACATCAATACATGTATGCATATATTGTTGTTCATACATTCATGTGTTTATTTGTTGTGTCAAGCATTAAATGCATTCATTCATTCTTGCATATAGAATTCTTAAAAAAAAATTAGGTTAATTTTAAAAATTCTTCGCATACACACTTAGTAATATGAGTATGCTAATTGTGGTACACAAGATTCAAAGATAGCTCCACCATCCAAGAACCCTGCTTAAACAACCCATTATCAATATAACATTAGAGTCTGAGTCAGACAAATGAAACAAAAAAAATTCAAATCATCTGAAAAAAAATAGAGAAGACCCAAGAAAAACTCAAAAGAGAGTTTAGTAAAATTTTAAAAACTCTAAACAAGTTGAACAAAAATAAGGTCGTGGAAGAAAATGGTAGCCCATAAGACCATCCATCACAGGAAATAGTTAATCCTCTTAGTTATAGCCCATATCAGGCCTAGTTTACATAGGGCATTTTATCGTAATAGTTTATATTTCCTACAAGATATGCTTACCCAAGAATGCCCTCTACATCAGATTAAGGGCATTACTAAAGTTTTGTGAACCACATCTTTACTAAAAAAATAATAGAGCCAATCCAAGTCTCCAACTCAAACCATATCAAGGAAAAGGAGAAATTGAAGCTAAAGGTGGTCAAGTCTCTTGAGGACTCAAAAGCTAATCAGAAGATGAACTTGTTAAAAGAAAGTTTATAAGCAATTAAGGGAATTAATTTTTATTGCTCCATGGATGTAGTTGAACTTTATTTGGTTCTTGATGTAGTTATCCCACTAAAGTTTAAAGTTTTAGAGTTTGAGAAATATGATGATATTGTCACTATGTACTGTTAAAAGATGACTACTTATACTAGTGATGAAAAGCTATCAATGTATGTGTTCCAAAATAACCTTACTGATTCTGTTGCTAGATGATATGTCCAATTAGACAAGGCTCATATTATTTTATGAACAGAATTGGCAAGGGCATTTATTACCTAGTATTAGCATAACATAGACTTGGCTCTAGATTGTCTCTCTTTGTAAAATATGAAAAAAAGTGACTAAGTCATTCAAAGAATATGCTCAAAGGTGGAGAGACGTAACTGCCCTAGTTTAACCATATTTGACTGAAAAAAAAAAACTACAGTGCTATTCGTGAACACTTTGAAAGCACTTTACTATGAGAATATGATAAGGAATACAACAAAAAATTTTACTAATATAGTGATCTTATGAGAGATTATTAAAAATACCATCAAGAGTAGCAAACTTAAAAAGAAAAGACCGCTAGTATAAAGAAAGAAAATATGCTTAAAAAAAAGGAAATAGAAGCCCAAGCTATGAATTTTGAAGGGTAACAATTCGGAAACTATGCTCCATATCCACCACTGTTTTATCCTGCTTACTATTCTTTAGTTAATAGAATTATGTAAGCCCCTTACCAACTTGTGTCACATCTAGTTTACCGATTCACTTACTAACCAACCTTTCAAACACCTACATATAGGTCTAGTCTTATTACTACACCAACTTCAAGGCTTAATAACCAAACGAGTGGTTTGATAAGATCTATGAACAACCAAAAGAGAACTCATATTGATTCAATCCTTATAACCAACATTGAGCTATTCCCAAATTGATTAAAAAATAACTTGGTATCTCCAGTTATTCTAGAACCATTGAAGCTACCCTATCCAAAATGGTATGATGCTAATGTCACTTATGATTATCACAACGAAAACGTGGGTCATTTTATAAAAACTTGCCCTACTTTCTAACACAAGGTGTTAAATTTTATTAGAGTAGGCTTGGTGAGTTTTGATAAGCTAGATGGGTCGAATATTGGAAAAAACCTTTTGCCTAACCACATGGAGGTATAATTTTAACAATGATAAGGATAGTTGGAGCTGTTTAGAGTTACTTGTCATTTTAAAATTTCTTTTAGAATAATGCTAAGATTTTTTTTATGTATTAGGATTTCATTTTATTTTTTATCATTTTAATAAAAATGACAAATATGATGCATTTTCATGACATTTTCTCTTTCAGGTGAATCACCGTTATGTGCTTTTACCTTCCCATATCTTCTCATATACCCATTCTCATATTCCAAATAGTGAATGTTCAAACAATAATGATTATAATATGGGATTCAATTTTGTGAACTTTTTCACTTGATTTGTGAAGATTATTTGAGCAAGTTGTGTAAAGGGAGTTCGAAAGCAAGTTATGAAGATTATTTGACCATTTATTGAAAAGTAAAATAGAGACGTTTCATAAGCATGTGGTCTTTTATAGTGATCTATCCATAAGATAGGTCTATGTTTAATAAATGATCTTCAAAGAAAGTATTCATAATTGATACGAGAAATTGCTATATTTCTTTTACCTTTCACAAAAATAAAATTTATCCCTTGCTACCTCTTTTAAGTCGATTAAGATTTTTTTCCTAAAAACCATAACCAAGGATCACCCTCCACATTAGGGGATAAAATTTGGGAAAGATTTGTCAGTAAAAAAAAAAGAAAAAAAGAGAAAAGAAAAAAAATCATAAAAGGTCTCAATGATGAAGATTGACAAAAGTAAATGCCACAAATGATCAGAGAGGTCAAGTAGAAAGAACTCTTTGTGAATAAATTCTTCTTAAAGAGAAACTAATGAAGAAGAATGGATGTGAAAAAATAAAAAGATGGAAAAATGAAAAGAAAAAAGAAATGTGAAGAAATGGGTTAAAATGCCAATATGCTTCAAATGATAAAATGATCCTTTGGTTCATAACCCTTCAAAAACATGTTTTGAACCTATTTTATCTTTCTTTCATAATCCTTCACCTCAACCTATGTTATGTCTCTTAAAAAACTATTTTAATCAAATTTGAATTGTAATACCCCAGCCCAAATGATAATTGGGCTAGACTAATACCAAAACCCAACAATTTATTAAGAGACTAATTAGCAAAAGAAAAAAAGTTGAGTTATTAAATGAAAGAAAACATGGCTATCGAGAACTAGAAAAAAAATTGGAGTTCTTCTTTCTCATCTTCCTTAGGGTTAAAGAATATGAAAAATCAAGTTGAAGATTCAAAATTAGAAGCTACGATCAAGTTAATCCCTTAAAGGAGAGTATATACCCTCTTTTTATTTAAAAAGAAATATCAAGTTGATTGCTATTATTTGGAGTTGAAGTTTTGAAAGCAAAACCAAGAAAAATTATGAAATCTTTCATAACCTTCATGATCTATTTAGTTTAAAGGCTGAAAGTAAGGATTTGAGTTTTTTTAAAGATTGAAGGAAAAATTATGTTTTTGGATGAGATGTTGTGATCTGTAATAATGAATTAAAATAAAATTTTGTATTAATGGATAGATTATTGCTGTGATTATTATATATCGTTGGAAAGCTTGCTGAATTTACATTCCAAGGAAATAAACGGGAGTCTATTCTGAGTTTTCTATGAAGAGTAGTTTAATATTTACTCAAGGATGTGCAGGCTGCCTAGTAACAGCAGCAGTGAGGAATTACGAAATTCTTCTTAATTTTTATACAAGGAATTATGTATTGAGCAATACATGTTTGAAAAGGTCATTGAGTCTACTTTTTAATGAAATAAGAAGAATTGAATTTAGAGTTTCCTATGAATAAATATGTAATTTTCATAAGAAGGTATATAGGCTGTCTGGCAGCAGCATCTAATGTGGATTGTAAAAATTGTTATAATTAATCCATAAGGAATCACTAGATCGACTGGATATGGTTAGAAAGCTTATCAAGTTTAGTTTCTAACGTATTAAAGAGATCTTAATTTTGATTTGTAGATATTGAGATATGACCATTTTAATGAAAAGAGGTCAGACTGTTAGTATTAATTAATTAAGTTAACCTTTGTGTAACTTAGTTGATTTTTGTATAAATGGTCTCAAAAAGGGTTGATTAAATTTTGATGTGTTGAAATGATCTTGAATAGGCCATTAATTATTTTGGAGAAAAATCAAGTGTAGGAATTGAAAAGAGATAAGTAGAATCTCACACACTTTACTTGTTTTCAAATATATATATATGTATGTTTCTAAATGAATGAATGTTTTATTTCATTATTTTCGATGTATGAAAATAGGATCAAGCATATGATTATTTCTTGTTTCTCTATATAAATGATGGATCATGCTTATGAATGAAATGAAAAAATTATTTACGTTTAAAGAATAATTTTATGATAGCTAAGTTTTTATATCCTTAGGAAGTGGGATCATCGACACCAGAACTAGTTCTACGACCTTGGCTAACGGGTTATAATAGTTAGTATAGACATGATCATACAGCCTTACTAACGGGTTATAGTAGTTAGCATAAGGCCCTGGCTAGCAGGTTATAATAGTTAGTAATGATCATGATGATGAAATTTTCGATACGACTAATGTCACGGGTAGCAGGGACCGTAGCTAACGATAAATGAATGATAATGATAATTTTAAACATCGATCCATGATTTGTATGAAATATGTATTTGACCTTGATTTGTGATTTATAATTGATGAATTGACATGGTTTGACATTGATTTAAGAATTCGTGAAATGTTTGACAGAACGATGATCTTGAAATGTTTTGACATTATGATTTGATGATTATTTTGAATACTTTATATGATACGTATGAAAATGATGTTTGATCCGGTAAGGTGTGTGAGCCTATACTTGCTGAGCTGTGGTTTGCTCATTTTCTTTTTACTTTTTCTTTATAGATGAGTAAATAATAAGTTTACTTAGTTTTGTGAAAGCTAGAAGATCAAATGAGAAAGATTACTTAGTCGTCAGAGACAATGTTGGCCAATGAGATCTTATGAAATGATTTTGTATTTTTATATAATTTTTATTTGGATATATAGAGATGCATCATCAGTTAGATTAAATATATGGATTTTACTTGACAGACTATATCATTTTATTGAAAAATTTTAGAATGATTAAGAAAGAAGGCTTTGTATTACTTTGGGGTTTACTTCAAGGTAATATAACTGTGTTATGCCTCAGTTTTGGGGCATGACATGAATGCTTGAATTAAATAGTCAAATATTGAACTAAGGCATGCTTGTGATAGGACACTAAGATCATGATTTGTTCTAGTATTTTGAGATTTATTTAAAATTAGATGGGGATGTCAATAATGAATAAAGTGATAAAGAAATAAAAAGAAAAAGAGTAATTAAAAAAGTGAAAAAAATGAAAAGAAAAAACAAAATAAGAAATGATAAAGATATGGAAAAAAAAAGGAAAAAAGAAAACTCAAATTGAAAACTCAAAAGGATAATTTTTGGTAAAAATATATATATGAGTTGAAAATATCAATGTCATCTAAAGATTCTATTAAATTGAGACAAGGTTTAATAAGCTTAATGATTTAGGGATTCAAAATAATGAGTTTTTGAGAAAGAATCCAAAATTAGAATTCAAAATTATCTTAATATTCATTATTTGGATGTTGATATCCCATCTAAATAGTTACAGTGATTTGCTTTTATTCATCTCTAATTTGTTCTTGACTAAATTTCTTTTATTCCTTTCAATAATAAATACCCATTTTTTTCTAATTTTTCTTATTTTTTACCAACTTTTGCATCCCCATAACCAATTGAAAAGATGTGTGATTGCATTATTTTGAAATGATGATAAATAAATGAATGATAATGTTCATAAAGATTCTTACATTCATTTGAAAAGAAATCCAAGATTAAAAAGAGAAAAAGAAAATGAAATGAGAAAAGTGAAAGAAGCTTGAGAAAATGTTCTCTAAATACGGTGATCAAGTGATGAAAATAGGGATAGAACAGCTAATGGAGTTTGTAAGTTTTAAGCAAATGATGGAAATGGTAATGAATCAGTTGATGAAATTTATGAGTTAATTCTAAAATTATTAGTATTGATAAGCTGAAAAGAGAAATTATGAATGGTAAGATTAAAAAGAGATCATGGGGCAATTATGATAACCTAAGAGATTGAAAAAGAAAGATTTATGAACTTGAAGAATTAAGGCACTGGAATGATCTTGAGAACCTGTTTTCCCTCAATTAAAGTTGCATCATTAACATTACATTCATGCATTGCATTCATAAACATTACACTCATGTAATTTGTTATGATCTTGGATCTTAAAATGGTGAGAATGGGAAATATTTTTACTTAATGATATGTTTTTCCAAAGATGAGATTTTAATCCTCGATGGAGGATAATTTTTGAAGATAAGATTTTAATTCCTAATGGGAAATTTTTGGAAAAATGAGTAAGGTAATAATCTTCAATTAAGGAAATATTTTGCAAAAATAAAGTCTTTTGATGAGATTTTGATCCTTGTATGAGGAAAACTTTGCAAAGATAAAGTTTGAAACCTTTGGATGAAGAAAATGATTTTGAAAAGAGTTGGTAAACCTTGGTTAAGGAGTTCTTCCAATTTTTAAAGTTTTATAACCTCTATTTAAAGGAGTTTTTTCATTTCAAGGTGATAATCTCTTATACAAATCCTTGAGAGATTGAATTTTAGATTTGAACTTTTCAATTAAGAATCCTTGAATCTTGGATGTGAATTTCTAAGATTTTCAAATGTAAATCTTTGAATCTTTGATGCGAATCTCAAAAAATTATATAAATCTCGAGAGCCTTTTGATGAGAAACTCAAATTTTTGATTGAAATATTTGAATGAACCGCTGATGTCTTTCAAATAAAAATCTTTTTTTTTTATTTCATAAGTTGTTGAACCTCTAATAAAATGAGCCTTTTTTTATATTTTTCAAAGTTGTTAAGCCTTTGTCAATAGGGTTTTATTAGGATGAGATTTTAAAACTATTAAGAAAATCCTTTTAAATGTGAATCTTTGATGAGAATCTCAAAAATTTTTCAAATACAAACCTTTGAATCTTAGATGTGAATGTCTAAGATTTTTGAATAAAAACCTTAATCTTGATTTGAATTTTTAAAAGTTTCAATTGTGAATCTTTGAATTACTTGCGAATCTTTGAATCTTAAATTTTTGTAAATCTTGAAACTTGCGAATCTTTGAACTTTTACAAATCTTTGAATTTTTGCGCATTTTTGAACTTTTGTGAATCTTTAAATCTTTTAGGAATCTTGAATCTCTTACGAATCTTTGTGAATTTTTGAATCTTAAATTATTGTAAATCTTGAAACTTACAAATCTTTGAACTTTTACGAATCTTTGAATTCTTGCGAATCTTTGACTATTTGTCAATCTTGAATCTTTTATAAATCTTTGAAATTCTTTGCAAGTCTTGAAGCACTTGCAAATCTATAATCTCTTGCAAATCTTAAAATTTTTAGAATCTTAAATCTTTTGCAAACCTTGAACTTTTATGAATCTTTGAATTCAATTTATTTGCGAATCTTTGAACTTTTGGAAAAACCTTGAATGTTTTACGAGCCTTTAAATTCATATTGAGAATCTTTGAATTTAATAGCGAACTTCTGAACTTCAAATTAAGAATTCTTGAATTTCAAATTGCAAATGTTTAAATTTTCAGTTGTGAACTTTTGAATTTCAATTACAAATTGCTAATCTTTATTACAGAAGAGAATCTCTAGAATTTTTTCTTTGTATCAAATTCGGATGTAATGAGTGTCTATATCTTTGCACAATTCTTATTCATAGAAAATACATAAAGAGGAACAAGTATAGACATCTCATTTAGTCCAGAGTCAATTTATATTAAAATTAGGCTTTGAATTTGTTTATTTATTTTTGGTATTGTGTTTAGTTTAGAGTTATTATTATTATTTAAAAACAAAAACAAAAAAAAAATGGGAAAGAATTGTTTTGTAGAAACTTGAAGAGGGTTTAATTCTAATTGGGTTGTTGAATTAAAAGTGTTCTAATTGAAAAAGAACTATAAAAGGAAATTGGTTTGAAAGGTGGATTTGGATTAAAAATCAAAGGTTAAAGTTGATTAGGAGATTCAAACCAAGAAAACTTATTTTCCTATTGCAATTAGGATTAGAGGCTTATAAAAAAACCTAACTAGGATTAATTAGAAACAATGAAAAATCAATCAAAAAAATCAAGAGAGAAAGAGTAAAAAAAAAAAGAAAAAAATAAAAAGTTTTTTTTTTTTTATAGTGTTCTCTATTGTTTTAGGTTTAGACAATTAGGATTTTCTCTTAGGATCTATATTGGGGAAAGGAGTTGAGAAGAAACATAAAAGAAAAGCATTCAACAAAAAGTTTTTACAACAAAATTTTTAAGGGTTTTAGGTATATATGTTTTAGGTTTCTGTTTGATTTTCATTTAAACTATAAAGAAAAGCAATCACCATAGGCGAAGGGCGTTAGTGAAGCCATAAGCTATTTTGTAGATAAACAAGAAAGAAGATAAGGGGGTGAAAAAGCACAAAAAGTAAAAGGGGATTGACTTGGTTTGGGGATCTCGAATATGTTCTACCAAACGATTGGAGCACTTAATAAATTTTCAAAAAAATAATTTTTCAATCCTACCAAATGATTACAGGATTCAAATTTTTGTTAAATCTTACCAAACTATTGGAGGATTTAATAACCTTTATTTTTAAAGAAGGTTTTCAAATAAAAATCTCACCAAATGATTAGGGGATATGCATCGATATAAAATCTCACGAAACGATTGAAGGATTTTATTGATTGATTTTAAAAAAATGACTTTTAGAAAATATGTTCATGAATCCGACAATGGAGCCTCTTTAGAGTGGTATACGAGTTTTCATGAATACTTCTGAGGTGAGAGAATTGTCTTAAATTGCTGCAAAATGATCAGAGTAATTTTAAGAATAATTTTTCAATATTAAATAAATTACAAACACATTTTAAGGTTTAGATAATATGAAAGCAAGTCGGTACCATCTTTTGATGGATGTTATGAAAGTGCTATAATCTTTCTCACACATAACTATACTCTCAAATGTAGTTCTGGTTTCATAAGCATTGATTTATCTTTTAAAGATACCTAAGTCAAGCTTGGAATATTTTTTTTAAAATGAAACAAATTCAATTAGGTAGCCAATCGCACCTATACAAAAAAAAATTAATAGTGACTTCTTAAAATTAGGTCTAATTATATATTTACAAACTTATACGTTATGACATCATCCATAATAATGAACACTAATTCTCAAGAGATTTGAAAGTCACGTTTTTTTGTTTTCTTTAATCATGAGGTTTAGTTATGTAAGGCAATTTTATTAGTCAATTTTGAGCTATTTGTTAGGCATTTTTGTAAAGAGTAAAGAAATGAATTTTGGTATTAAAAAAAAATTACATTTGGCAAGAATTTTTTAAATGCAAAATGAGTTTTGGTTTACGTAATAAATTGTTGTTTCATTGAAAAACCAATCTTTTGAAAAAAAAAATCAACTATGATGAGAATAAATAAGATTATTTTCCAATAAAAGGGTGAATAAGTGTGTAGGATATTTAGGCAAGAAAACATGAAATGAGACACATTTGTTTCTAGTATTTGTTTTTGATTGATTAAGTAGCAACAATATAGTGGTTTGTTGAATTTGTCATGGAAATAAAGTTGGCACTGGTTGCATGAATGTGGCATGGTTGGGTCTAAAAATGTGAAGTGAAAAATGAAGGAATAGAAATAAGGATAAGATGCAAGGGAAAGAAAGATCTTGTGGAAATAAGTTAGAAGATGATTTGATTGAATGATTTGGAGTTAAAAAGAATTCTGCAAAGAAGGTTTTTTGTAAGCATATGCATTTTGCATCATGGAAAAAAAACATTTTTTTAGGATATTTGTGTTTGCATCATTAGAAAGGTATCTGCATCATGTTTTATTCATGCAGTTGTATTATTTAGTGAGTATTTGTGTAAAATTTATTTACATCTTTTGTAGAATGTATTTGCATTTATATTTTCTTAAGATCATGCACATTCACATTATTGAAGTAGACATTTGCATATTTGCCTTTGCATAATTGTGATTAATCATCGTTGTTATTGTTTTATAAGCTTTTTGAAAAAAATGATGTTTTTTTAAAATGTTCGTGAAAAGAAAATTTTTGAAAAAATGAAAGTGAATTTTAAATGAAAAAATTTTGAAATGATTGAAAGATTTGAAAGAAAATTTCTTTAAATAAAAAATGATGAGATTTTTTTTAGATGTTTAAGATGAGAAAATTTAAAGGCCTTCGAGTAAAGATGAGAAAGATTCGTATATTTAAATTTTTAAAGTTGTTGAGCCTTTGTTTAAATGAGCATTTCAAGATGAGAATTTTAAAGTTGTGAAGCCTCTATTTAAATGAGCATTTAAGTGTTGAGATTTATAATACCTTTAAACATAGTCTTTAAGTCCTCCAAACAATATTTGAAAGTCTTTCAAGCTGAATTTGTTTAGTGTCAAGATTTGTAAGTCCTTTGGACATAATATTTTAAATTTCAAAAGTTGTGGAGCCTCTATTTAGAGTTGCATTTAAGTGTTGAGATTTATAATACCTCTGGGCATAGTCTTTAAGTCCTTTGGACAAGATTCACAAGTTTCCCAAATTGAATCTCTTTAGTGTTAAAATTCATAAGTCCTCCAGGCAGAATATTTAAAATTTCAAATGTTGTAGAGCCTTTATTTAGAGGAACATTTAAGTATCGAGATTTATAAGACCTCTAGACATAGTCTCTAAGTCCTCTAAGAAAGATTCATAAGTTTTTCGAGCTGAATTTGTTTAGTGTCAAGATTTATAAGTCCTCCGAGTAAAATATTTTAAATTCCAAAAGTTGTGGAGCCTTTATTTATAGAGCATTTAAGTGTCAAGATTTATAAGATCTCCTAGCATGGTCTCTAAGTCCTATAGGTAAGATTATAAGTTTTTTGAGTTGAATTTGTTTAGTGTCATGATTTGTAAATCTACTAGATAGAATATTTTAAATTTGGAGAGCCTTTAATGAGATGAGTTTTTCAAGAAAAATAAAAGAAAAATTGAAAAAAAATCCAAATCAAAAGGAATCAAAATTAAAAAAAAAAAAAAGTTTTGAGGTCAATGGACTCGAACAAAATTGTTATTTGTCTTTACCTTATTTTTTGTTCTCAACAATGTGCAAAGAGGGGTAGCTACAGACACCTAATTTTTTCGAGCTAATTTTTATTTTATTCAAAATATTTTACTTTCAATTAAGAATTAATCCCAAATAATACTAATAATAATAATAATAATAATAAATAAATAAATAACCTACAGCCCGGTGTTTTACACGACAAGACCTAGCCTCTACCACACACACCCACGAGCCTCTTTTGGTGCCTATTCCCCCTCTAACCCTGCTGAGCAATCCTTACTAAGCCCAAGCCAGCCTAGCACCTGCTTTGCCAACCCCCATCAACAGCCATCCCATAGCCACCTTTGCAATTGAATTTCAGCTGCTAATAGCCTTGCTTCTACCTTGCCTTTCCCATTTTTCCCCTAGTCTTCTACTTATCTTCTATGTCCTTCCATGAATCTCAAAACCTTTCATAAGACAACAAAAAAAAGAACATAATGAGTGGTCTTTGGGAACAAAAAGGCACTTCCTTGCTTTTTCTAGATCATGACTCCAACCCAATTCCAATCACAACCGAACCAACATCGACCTAAAACTCTGCCTAACACCAAAATTGATCACAACCAATTTGCCCCAAGCATTGCCAAATTTGAATTTGACCTAACCCTTTCCTATCAGACCAAAAGCATTGCCAAAACACCTGCCAGTGTCGAACCAGACCCATATCACCACCTTATTGTTGCCATATCCCAACCAAGGCTAGCTCACTACCACTATAAAAAAAAAAAATTCCCACATTAGCTCATCCACTACTAAGCAAACCTTAAGATTCATAAACTACTAACAATCACAAAAAAAAAACCAAAACTTAAAAAAAAAATCATCACAACCCCTGGAACCAACACACACAAAAAAAAAGCCAAAAAACTAAAAAAAAAAAGGTTTGGCCAAAATTTTGAAGGTAAATTTAGGGAGATTTGGCAGTTTTAGATGGAAAAGAGATCAAAACAAGGACAAGGAAGGTTGAAGGATCATTTTGGTGTTCTTTGGGTGGATTTCGACCACCAAAGGTGGCAATTGACATGACAACATAGCACTAGATTTTGGGCGTGTGGTAGAAAGTTGGTGATTTTTTTGTTACTTTGAAATTTTTTAAAAAAAAGAATGGTGAAATGATTTTAAAAAAATGTTAGCTTTTATTAAAAAAAAAAAGTTCAAAACGACGCCATTTAGAAACCCCAAAGATCTGTGCATGACTCGACCACCCTATTCGGGGTTCACTCGCCCAACCCGACCACCTACCTTAGCTCCAAGGCCTAAACCAGTCAGACGCCTAGTAAACTGGTCCATTCAGCTTAAACCGCAAGGAATCATTCTTGAACCGCAAGAAACCACCATAAACTGCTAAATTGCTAGCAAACTGCTTCGAACCTTTTAACCAAACATTGATCGGTCCAATTTACGTATTTTTTATTTTTTATTTATTTACTTTATTTACTATTTTTAATGCTTTTTTATATATGTTCCAAAATAATTATTTTTAATAAAAACAAAGTTTAAATTTTTTATATTTTCAAATTCCATTAAAAGTTAAAATTAAAATTTTCTTTAAAAATAAAATAAAAATGACCAAAAAATAAATAAAAGTAATAAAAAAAGATTGAAAAGAAAGTTTTATCCAATGATGAGATTTCAAGGGAATTTGAGTAGTGATATCTAAAAAATCTCTAAGTAAAATTTTTTAAAAAAAAATATTACTAATGTATTAGAGTATTTATAAAAATTTTCGATATAATAAAAAAAAATTTCTTCCGAAAATATGTGTGTAAAAAAAAACTAACAAATTTTTTAGAAAATTAAAATTTGTGCATCAAATTTTATTAGTTGCATTACATACATATCCCTAGTTTTTTAAAAATAGATACGAGCCTACAAGAAATAGATTCTAAAGAAATCCAAGTAATAATTCTTAAGAAATCTTTAGGTAAACAAAAATATTCTTTTAATGTTACCAATGTACTGAAATATTTTGAAAGTTTTTTCGATAACAAGGTTCTAATTTATTTTTTTTAAACAAAATGGATTAATTTTTTTCTAAAAATAAAATAATAAAAAGTAAAAAGGGGTGAAATAACAAAAATAGAGATAAAAATAAATTAATAAAGATAGCTCAGGGAATTATTTTCAAAATACCAAAATTAAGATCTTTTTATTAAAATTAAAAGATAACATATAATTAATTGATATCTTTTTTAATGGGCATTATGGGAGTGCTGATCTTTCTTCACGCATAACTGACTTTTGAATCGAAACTGTTTTTGCAGACCCAAAAATTATCTTTTTAATAAATTTTAATTAATTTTAAAATTTTATTAAAAAGATAAATTTAATAGGTGAACAATCGCATCTAACCAAAATAAAATTGGTGATGATTCCATTTATTTTTAAATTCATTTAGCAATCCTAAAACCATTTCAATAATAACATATAAATTACCTTAATTAAATTTTAAACTTATCTTCTCTGTAATTTGAGTAAAGTGTTAAAGGTAGTACAAGTAGGTACATGATCCAAAATTTTTCTTCAATAAGTGGGTTTCTTTTCCTTTATTTTTTAAATAAAAAATTAAAAACTATGCTGAATTTCTTGTTGCTGCTAGTTCCAATATAGACTATAAATGAATTTTCTTGGCGAAATAGCAATGGCCTGTCGAAGGGCAGTTAACCGAAGGTGATGTGCCGCTGATGCCTTCTTACATAGCAAAGTGCATTACTTTTGATTACTTAAATGCCAACCAAACCACCTCAATATAATTGTCACAATATAGACATGTGAATCGGCTTGAAGCATATTAAAATAACCCAAAAAAATGCACTCAAATAAATGTATAAATATTAAGGCAATAGGCTCAAAAGAAACCAAGATGAAGAGATCAGATAGAAGACATTATGGTAAAAAGGAAAACTGCTTCACTATACATTTCTTAATTCCCAAAATTAATTCTAATCCATTCCTTGCTGGCTGGATGCATCAAATGACAAACATGGCAGATATCAACTTACCCAAATAACTTGTTTCCTTTGGGCAAAAAGCAAAAAGAAGAAAAAAAAATGGTAATTTACATCCGGGTGCTTTGAAGATTTGATTTCCACCAACTCATTGGATATGGACTGTGATGTTGCTCTTCGTATGTTAAAAAGAGTTCAAAAAAGTAAACACTTTTTGCTTAGTGAGAGGAGTAGGATCCCCAAATGCCACCAATCTCCTTCAAGATGTCTATGTAAGTTGTTTCAATTATTGAGTTTTAAATGGTAAAAATTGTTCCTTTCTCTCCTCCTGTTTCTTTCAGATTTTTAATATTATCTCACATATAAAATTTCCTTTTGCATATGTTTGAATATGGTTTCTTTACTTAATTTATGCATCTAAGTGACAATAGCTCTCATCATGTTTTAAGGAATCCGACAACTTGGGTTTTGTTTGATGCCAAAATATTGTTTATCTTTCTAGTTAAAACAATGCGAAAACAAATATAAATTGCTTCTATTGAGTTTTCTTCATCAAGTAAAAAATGTTATTGTGCTGATTAGGACCCAAGATTGGCTAAGTGATGATGATAAAAATTCCTTACAAAATCAATTAAGCTGATTGAATGCATATACTCTTTTATATTCCCAAAGTAAAGAAATTAGTCACCATTATCACGAATAATTTCTATTTGATAGTTAACTATGTATTTATTAAATTCATTATTTAATTTAATTGGCTCATATAACTATTTTAGAAAGTAGTATCCATTAAATATAGAATTCAAATATTAATATATACAATCCATTTTTTTATTATCAGATTACAACCTTTTTTTTAAATAATTACATATTTGATTGGGATAATATCATAAGTATTTTGTAAATTATAGTAGATGTTTAATGTGATATTTAAATATTAAAATTTTTTAATATAATATTTGAATTATAAATCTGTTAATTCATATAATATCACATTAAAAAAATTTTAAATTTAAATATCATATGAATCATTTTATTGTAATTTAAAAATCATTTGTAATGTTAGCATTATTCAAGTATAATAAGTTCTTAGTGCCCCATCATGCGATGAAGAAAGGCAATAGCATATGACCTATGGCATCCATATGCATTTCATTTTCAAATAGAAACCAAACATCCCATTTAGTTAGAGGTTCATCATGTCCATAATATCCAAGGGAGGTTGCATTCAATTTCTCTATAAATTAACCTCACCAAAGATAAAGTCTGACTCATCACGTGTGTGTTGTAAGTTCGGTAAAGGGTTTTTTTTTGTTTTTTTAACGCACTCAAATAGAATTATAAACAAGGGTAACAGATCAAAAGTTTTCACTCATTATCATGAAAAAAAATACCTTTTTTTTTTTTTTTAATGTTTGAGAAACTATGAAAACAATTCTTTAATAAGAAGAACATGATCATTTTGGTAATTCTTAAAAAAGAAATTAAATTTACTTTCAAAATTTTTAGTAGAATTTTTTTTCAATTTTAGGAGAGAGAAGAAAGAGTTTATATTTGGAAAATAAAAGTCACCTTTTTGCCTTTAAATTTGTTTGTTTAAGACGTCGTGAGATTATAAACAAAAATTAGCAAAAAATAAAATGGATAGAAATAAATTTTGCGAGTCAACTAAAGCTTGTTATAATTTTCAGTATGAAACTAAAATTTACAAATCATCTCTAAGTTGAACATAATAAAAAAATTTAAATAAATTTTTTATTTTTAATTAATTTATATTTTAAATAGTTAAGTGATATAAATAAAATTTTAATTTTTGGGATTTAAAGGATAAATGAAAATAGTAGGGATGATAATAATTAGTGTATAAAAGGATATCTTAGACTATTTCATCTGATTAAAGTTTAGCTTAACATTATTGTTTGAAAGTAACTTTTATATTTAAAAATTACTTTTGATCCAATATTCCAATTTAGCCTTAAATAACAAAAATGAATTTTCATTCAGTATTATTTTCAAACCCAAATAAAAAGGCTATTCAAGAGATATTTTTACAATTAAAAATATTTGAAATTATGATTTTCTAACCCAATTAAAACAATATTGGCATAAGGTTAAAAAAAATTCCTCAAACAAAAATTTAATAATAATTTAAGTTTCTAATAGTTTATTATAATTAATAAAATTTTAAACCTTTTATTTCAAATCAATTGAACCATTAAACATTTATTTTTACCTAATTAAACTCTCATATATCTATTTTTTTAATTAAATCCTCGATTAGACAGAAAGAGTTAACCATTTTTCCTCTAATAATGATTTAATTAATGAAAAAAAATTATTTGAAAATTTAACTAATTGCAAAAAATAATAAAAGATTAGATAATTATTGAATTTTAATTCATTTTTTTTACCCTTTTGCCAAAAATATTCAAAAGATACTTTTGCAATAAAAATATATATAAAGATAAAAAATTTATTATATTATTTTTATATATCTAATATTGTATTATTTTATATATTTTTTAAATATTTTAACTATACATAATAACTTGTACAATAATATCAAACACTTAAATTATTAAACACGTATTTTTTTTAGACCCAAAATTTTTCCGGTTCGGATAGCGCATCTGTAGAGCACCACAGAAGCCTATCAAACAGGTTTCAGACAATACTTTAGGCAGGCATGACTCAGCATAAATATACGTAACCCCACTTTCCATTTTCCTCGTACGTATCTAAAACAAGAAACTAAATGGTAATTTTCAAAGAAAAAAAAAAAAAAAAAAAAAAAACCCTCATAGGTTATATCTGAATCTGTTTCTGGACCACTTATATAAGTAAGAAAAAAAAAAGTGACCTTTAAATCTGTACTTTGTGCATATTTACAAAGCCAATTTTCCTTTTTCTTAGATCAGTGGAAAGATAAAATATTTGTCTAGCTTCAGTGTCCTCCCCCCGTCACCTTTAAACTATGTTCAAACCTTTTTTTTTCCCTCTTATCAATGTGATAATGTTATTGTTATGTTTTTAGTTATTAAAAAAAAACCCCATTGTCTTAAAAGTGTTTTTCCAAATTAGAATTCACTTTATTTGTCTAATTCTTGTCAATTTATAAAGAAAAAGAGATTAAAGGCCGTGTCATTAACATTTTCACTACCACATCATTAGTATCTATACATGATTTAATACAAATAATCATTTTATTTAATTAATCATGTTATTATTCATTAGATATAAAAAAAAAAATCAAATCAAGAATATAACATTTTCTACTCTAGTCTTTTCTGCTTCCTCCCTCATCACCTTCTCTCTTTTGCAGCTTTACTTTTATCCTTTTCATATACACATAATTGACTTGAATATCAAAATACATCTTAAAATACTATTTTTGACACCCATTATGCTTTAACAATCTCTCAATTATCAAATCAAAAATTACATCAACCAAATAAAAAAAGGTATTTAATATTTTTTATTTTGATTAGACATTTTTTGTTAAGGTCAAATTATCCGATGGATTTTTATATTTTAATTAAATGGTAAAATTAATCATTATATTTTAATGTTTAAATTGAATCTCTATATTTTAATTAATTGTTGAATTTAGTTAAATTATTAACGGTTCAAACTTTTTTCATTAAAATTGATGATATGCCATTTTGACATTTTTAACAATGTATTTTTACTTATGTAACCGTTAACTTTACTGACGTATAAAGTTCACGTAATTAAAGATAATGATGTGACAATATTTTTAACACATTATCATTTTTTCATGTCAAAATTTTTTAAATTATACGGCTCGTCCTTGTATTTTTGTTAAATGATGAAATTAATCATTCTACCTCAATATATGTCTAAATTTGATCTTTATATATTAAATAATTATATAATTTAAAATTTGACCTAAAATAACATATAAAAAAATATAAATTATTAATTCAACCATAACTTTTTTTTATATTTAGATAAGTTTTTTTAGATATTTGAATTATTAATTAAACTTAATCTAACAAATTGGGTTAATCTCAAATTAGATTATAAACTCAGCATAAACTGAATTAAATATTATCTTTATCTTGCATTTTATTTATTTATTTTGATTTTGATTTTTTCATTTTTTGTTAATTTCTATTTTCTATATTTTTGAAATATACAAAATAAAAAAATTTAAAAACAATAAAAACATAAAAGTTAGATTAAGAAACCCATAATCAACAAACTCAATAAACCTATATATGCAATTAACAATAAAAACAATTGTAGACATTTCAATTTGTCCAAAAATTTTTTAGACAATAAATGGGCTTCAAATAACGTCTTGACATTGGATTTTAAAATTGTTTTTGAATCATTTGAGTTTTAATAGTGAAATTGGATTTTAAACCCAAATTTAAAGGCTCAAAATTATTTTATTTATTTATTTTTATTATTTAGTTGGTGAAAGTCAAGAAATCAAGTAAGAAAAAAAACCAAAACAAAGAAGAAATCAAAAATTGAAAAAGTAAGGAAAATATGAAATTTTTTTTGAAAGATTGATTTGGGAAAATTTTGAGAATTCAACAATAATCAACAAGATAACACAACAGATACAAAGACAACCAACAAAAACAATTAGAAATAATTTTTTGCTGAGAAATTCTTTTTTAGAGGTTTCAAGTTTAGAATTTTTAAAATATTATACTCAATTTTGCTTTGGATGATGATACAAAATGGTAGTGTATCAATTTTTGGATATTGGCAGTTTTTGGGATAAATTTTTTCTGCAATTGTTAAAATTTTCAATCACTAATTTTTAAAAATCTCATTAAAATATAAGTTCATTAAATGAGATTTGTAGAGAGAAGTAAAAGGAAAAGAAGGATGAGAGAAAGGAGAAAAAAGGAAAATTAAAAAAATTGAATTTTTGTTTTTTTAACAAGTTGAAATGGCACTATTTTAGAAGATGAGTTTGGTGCAACTTGTATATTGATTTATGCATTGACTCTCTTACGATTTGATATATTTGCATTGAAAAGTTTTTTGTATTTTATTTGACTTATTTTAGGTCAAATCTTACATTTGATAATTATTTGATATATATAAATCAAATTTGAACACATATTAAGATAAAAGAACTAATTTTACCATTTAAACAAAGTACAAGGACGAGCTATACAATTTGACAAAATTTGATGTGGAAAATGTTGACATGGTAAAAATATTTTGCCACGTAGTCATTTTACCACATGGACTTGACATGTTAGTAAAGTCAACATCCACATAAGTAAAAATGTCATGTCAAAAAAATCAAAATGCCACATCATCAATTTTAATGAAAAAAATTTAAACCGTTAACAATTTGATTAAATTCGACAATTTATTGAAGTGTAGGAATTCAATTTAAACAAATTAAGATAAAGGGATTAATTTTATCATTTGATTAAAATTCAAGGATCTATTGTATAATTTGACCTTTTGTTAACTATGAAATCCAAGCCCACTTACAAAGGAATAATGAATATTCATACAAGAAATGTTGCAAAGGCTGAAAATTTTGTGGGATGGTCAAAATAGAAGATAAAAACTCCATAAATCAAGGGAGGGCATGTGGTAAGTACATGGGAAAACTGCATTATCTTTAGAAATTTATAAACGAGTGCTAGTCATTAACTATCACATAATAATCGTGTGAACTCAAAGAAAGCATGGTTTCAACTTGTAGGTTTGTATTGATATTTTAGAAAGCAGAAGAAGATCCAACCATTATTTTCTAACATGAAACCAAACAAAAAGTTCTCAAATCAAGTGCCTTAGAGAAAAGCAACCCCACTTTTCAACTGGATGGAGATTTTTAGGGTTTCGGCAATATTGGTGAGGAGGCCCCTCAAACGAAAGGACTGATAGCCACACCCACCATTAATGAGTGGGAGAGTGGGAACGTTTTCTTCTTTAGGCTTTAAGTATAAAAGGGAGTTCCAATCACCACTTCAAACAAGGTGGCTTATCAACCAAACCCATGAAAATTGTCAAAAAAAATTGAAGAATGACTGAAAACAACAAAATGAAATATAATTTTATAAAGGCATTCATTAAATAGTTATAATCCCTTGTAAGATTTTTTTTTTTTTTTGGTATTTGCTATAAGATGTTGCTTTTCATGTTTTTTCTTATAATTTGACAAATTGTTCCTTGTTTCCCTTATGGGGAAAATTCTAAATTCCAAAACCATCAAAATCATTAAAAATAGATCGGTAGCAAAATTTGATATTATCCTAGGGCGGTTGGTTGGCAATGAGGCATGAGGAGAATTTTTAAACTCCTTTAGAATATATATTAAATACAATTAAATTGGTCTCTTAAATAAAAATATTAATTTCATTATTTTTTGTGGTTTCATAGCTTAATTTTATGTATTGTAATTTAAAAAGAGATTAAAATCACATTGATATTATTATTAAAAAAATCACATTGATACTTTTTCATTTATATACTCAATAATCATTACTTATAATTTTTTAAATTAAAAAAACTTGCTAAAGGAGTTTTAAATCACAATGACCTGAACTTAATCTTAGTTAAAATAACTTTCTAACTTTTTCAACAAACTTTAAGTTTCCAACCAAGTAAAACTAACAATTCATATATTCATATTGTATAAAATATTGACAATTTATATATTTTTATCGTAATTTACACAAAAATTACGTGTGACAATTCTCTTTGACATAAAATTATGAAATACATTTTTTATTTTATTAATCTCATATATAATTTTTGTTAAAATTTTAAATCATATCATTTTTTTATTTTTTTTCATATTATTTTCTTATTGTATCATCGTATATTTTAAATTACTAAATTTACAATCAAGTACCAATTGTGTTTTTTTTTTTTTTTTTGGTATAATGGAGATCGAAGTCTAAAGGATTTAGGAGAGGCAAAATTACAATTTGGAGCTTCAACTTTTCGAGAACCACCATCTAAGAAAGGTGGGTAAATCATTTAGACTAAGTCTTAAATTTTTTTCTTTTTAGTTTACTATAATTTCTCCTCTTTATATCATTTTCCATATTTAATTTTACTTTAGATCTCTATCTCATGATGAAGTGATTCTCTTTTCAAAAAAAAAAAATCATATTAAAACTACTTCACAAAAGGATAAAAAATCACCACAACATTTAATCTCTAAATTTCATCTTCATTCTTTTAAAAGTATATTTAATTTTTTTTATTTTGATAAAATGTTTAATGATTAATTTATTTATATTTTATTTCAATTTTAAATTTTTAAAAGAATCAAGAAATTCTCCTAATTTATTGATCAATTGTGTAATTAATAATTTTACCTTTTGTTAATTGTAAATCATAGTGTAATGTTGTCATAGTAATATTTTTGTTTTATAATTTTATAAACTCATTATATTTTTATTAATATATTGTTTGCATATATATCAATAACTATGATAGAATATGCTTTTTGAACAAACAAGATATAATATATATTATTAATTCACTTTCAAAATTAAATGTTAAAATTCGCTATTAATATTATCATCCATTTGCTATTAGAATGTCATAAAAATTAATTGAGAAAAACCATTGTATTAATTTCATCCCTAAATGACTCATTTTTAATATTTGTCAATTAAGTTAGACTTTTTTCTATTTTATCATTGATTTTAAAAAAAATATTTTTACATTCAACATTTGATTTAATAATTAATTTTTTACTTAAAATGTAAGACTTGAATACAATAATATTAAAATTTTCTATTACACTATATTTGGATTGAGGGGAGGAGAAGAAAAATAAAGGAAAATAAAGGAAAGCAATGAAAACAGAAAAACATTTAATTTATTTGGATAAACTTTTTAATTTAAATAAAAGAAAGAAGTGAAAATTTAATAACATTTGATTTCTCTTCTAATCTTTATCTTTTTACCTTGAGGGAAAAGCCAAAGAAAAAAAAGTTGAAAAAATTTTATTTTTATGAAAAGATTATTATATTCATATTTTTATTATGATATTAGATTTAATTATATAATTGATACCTTCTACAAAAATATTTTTTTATGAGTATTTTGTATAATATCACAATTTATAAATATTTTATGATTTTTTAAATCTTAACAACAAAACAAGCTAAATTATTATCACAATAAATTAAAAGATTAAATTAAATATAAAATTAAGAGTAAATTAATAACTAACTAATATATCTTACCATATTAAACATGTCAAAAAGATTTATTTATATAAATTAGATAGTATAAAGATATATTTATATATTATATATTACTTTATTAAAAAAAAGTTAGAATTGAAAAAAATATTATAATAATAATTATTATTATTTTTTACTATTTATTCAAACTATGGTTTTTAAATTTTTTTTATTAATTTTAGTTATTCAAACAATAGTACATATATTTTTTTTTCTTTAAAAATTTTTTTTTCTTTCTTTTTTTTTACTTTATTAATATTTATCCAATCATAATGTAAATATTATTCTCTCCCACTCTACAAAAATAAATATTTCTTTAATTTATTGGCTACTTATAAAAATTAAAAGTGAAAAGAAAAAAATTAAAGGACAAGGAAAAAATGTAAAAAAACGAAAAGATAAGTAAAATCTGCTTGCAGGAAACTTTGGAGGAGTATTGACCTCTCAAAAAATGGCGCAAGAAAAAGTTCACCGTTACCGTTAAGTAACGGCGAATTCAATCGGTGATATCTAGTGCAGGCTTTTACTAACGAAACCTCTCTATAATGAGACGGTGCCTTAGTTTCTGTTTCTATCGTCTCGTTCACTTTTAATTTTTCCTCTGTTTTCTCTTTGCCCTCTTTTTCTCTTCTATTCTCTGTTTCTTTTTTTGACGGCAAAACAAAGGAAATGAAAGAAGAAAAGCGAAAAAGTGTAAGCGTATAATAGAGGGACGACAAGAAATAAAAAGAACGAGAGACACAGAGAGAGAGAGAAAGGAAAAAAAATGGTGGGTAAGGTTGTGGATGATGATGATTTGGTGGAGATGAGCATCATAATCGTTTTTGGAGGACACTCTTCATCTCGATTCCTCGATGCTTATCCCAAAAGGTACTCTTTGAAGATCACTTCATTTCTCTTCTAGAAAAATTTTCCTCCTTTCTTTTTTGTTTTGATTTCTCAAAGTTGGGTCGTTTTTTTACTAATAAGATATAAGTTTTATGACCTTTTTTCATAAAAAGGAAACCTAAGAATTGGGTTTTTATTTTGCTTTGTTTTGTTTTTTTTATGGATTTGATGTTTTTGATTCAGTGTTTCCCACCTGTGTTCGGAGGATTTCGGGAGATTCTGGGGTTAGGGTTAGATATTGTCTTTCTATAGCAGCTTTGGCGTAAAATCTCTCTCTCCTTCGGTAGAGATTGAAGAGATTTTTTTTTCTCTCTCTCTCTGTCTCTCTCTTTTAAATACGGTCTTTTTTCATTACTGTATTATATTAATGTTGTTTTTTTGTTGACGGGGAAAGGGTTCTTTTTTTTCTAATGTTCGTTTTGTTGTATTGTTAATAAGTTGGGTTATTGAATTGATAAAATTTTGTTAATTTCTTTGGGTTTTGCGGGGATTGTTTGTTTGTTTTTTGATTGATAAAATCTAGGGTTATGATGGAGGGGACATCATGTGGTG
Organism: Durio zibethinus; assembly: GCF_047325235.1. Classification (NCBI taxonomy): domain Eukaryota; kingdom Viridiplantae; phylum Streptophyta; class Magnoliopsida; order Malvales; family Malvaceae; genus Durio; species Durio zibethinus. The sequence continues at coordinate 6,689,027 of NC_143162.1, read as the reverse complement.
ATTGATATACTGATAGTGATGATGATGAAGGTGTTTATAAAGTTGTTATTTTGTTGAATTCTTTGTTTTTTGGGGAAATGAAAATATTCAATCCACCAGCAACAACACCTACCTCCTCCAACCGGATAAGTTGAGATGGGAGTTTCGCTCCTCACAGCCTTCTCAATGGAGAACCATCATCCTTCAACTCTTTTATCTATGGATTCAAGCGCTTCCTCCCATGACGAATTGGATTTAGAAATGAACAGACAAACTGTTCTTTCTCGTCCACCTGATATCAATTTGCCTCTCTCTGCTGAGCGTAGCCCTCCCCCGCAGCGGTGGAGCACTGACCAGTGTGAAATTTTGGATGTTGGGCTTAATTCACAAGCTTATGAAACTGAGAGCTACCTTACTGTTTCCAAGGCTGGAAGAAAATGTGCCAAGCGGGTAGACAGTATATGGGGTGCTTGGTTTTTCTTTAGTTTTTACTTTAAGCCTGCTTTGAGTGACAAATCAAAGGCCAAGATTATTCGTGATAGCAACGGTGTTTCTGGTTTTGATAAATCAGATCTGAAGTTGGATGTTTTTATGGTTCAGCACGACATGGAGAACATGTATATGTGGGTTTTCAAGGAGAGACCTGAGAATGCATTGGGTAAGATGCAGCTTAGAAGTTACATGAATGGGCATTCTCGCCAAGGGGAGCGTCCTTTTCCATTTAGTGCGGATAAGGGATTTGTACGTTCACACAGGATGCAACGGAAGCATTACAGAGGACTGTCAAACCCCCAGTGTGTGCATGGGATCGACGTTGTTCCATCACCAAATCTCATGTCTCTCAATGAGGAAGAACGGAAAAAGTGGATGGAGCTTACTGGAAGGGATTTAAATTTTACAATTCCACCTGAAGCTAGTGACTTTAGTTCATGGAGAAACCTTCCAAACACAGATTTTGAGCTAGAGAGGCCTCCTCCTTCAATAAAGAGTGTACCAAATTCTCACTCAAAGAAGCTGCTTAATGGGTCTGGGCTCAATTTGTCTACTCAAGCATCTAGCCATGGCTATGGTGATGGGATGGACTTATCACTTGTCAGCAGCAAAAGGAGGAAAGACTTATTCCCGCACGGAAATGATGATGATTGCTATTCGCCTGTCATTCCTTCATCTGACCGAATTCCAAACATGGAAATTCATCCCGGTGAGCCACACTGGTTAAATGACTTCAGTGGGGTAATAAAAAATGTTTATGGGCCTGTCACTGCTGCAAAAGCTATCTATGAGGATGAAGCAGGTTACTTGATCATTATCAGCTTGCCTTTTGTTGATCTTCAGAGGGTCAAGGTCTCTTGGAGGAATACTCTCACTCATGGTATCATAAAGGTATCTTGTGTGAGCACATCCGGCATGCCTTTCATCAAGAGAAATGATAGGACTTTCAAACTTACAGATCCTGCTTCTGAGCATTGCCCTCCTGGGGAGTTTGTTAGAGAAATTCCACTGTCAACTCGAATTCCTGAAGACGCTAACATAGAAGCATACCACGATGGGCCGGGTTCTGTGCTTGAGATTATGGTGCCGAAACTGCGGGTGGTGCATGAAGAACACGAAATCCGTGTTTGCCTCCGTCCTAAGCATGTAGGGAATGATCTCATGTTGACATGAAGTAGCATTTATGGAGAATTATAAGGGTATAGTTGCTATGGTTGGTGCTTCATTGTTTCACTGACTTTGTACCATTCAGTTTAATCTATGAAACAAAATGCGCGTCTCACATTTGTCTTTTGCTCGCTAATTGCTATGGTTTTTTCCCCATGATTCGGGTTAGCATTTGACTGTAACTATAATTGATTTTCAAACTTATATTTGATTCTATTCATTAATATAGGTTAGTATTGACTGTTAAGTATAATTGATTTTCAAACTTAAATTTGATTGTAGTCATTAATATAAAGATACTATACCTTTTGGTTATTTACCTCCGCACGTCACTTGTGTTTGTAATAGCAATATTTTTCTCTCGATTCACTTGTTGCAGCTTAATGAATTTAATGAGAGGGTAATGTCTTGACTGAATTTACAATCGTTTCCACTCACTACGATCTCTGCCATGCGTAGAGTAGAATTCTTACGTAAAAATCATATTTTGGCCAACAGATATCTGGACTTTAATGTTATCGGTATACTAGGAATTTTGGTTGGATTTTCCAACTGAGCCTATCTTGCACACGGTCAGAAGCAAACTCTTTCGAGAAATAATAATAAAAAAGTAATAACCGTTACCCAGTTGTTGGTTTGATTTATTGAACAACTCTTTTAGTTTTGGAGAGGAAATATGAAAATAGTGGTCGACCCAAACCCAAAAGCAGAAGACGACATTGACAAGACTTTGGTCATTCGATTCCCAAGCACACAATGATTCAGCAGTAATACCACCTAAAATGAAGCCAAAATACTGTTGAGACCAAAGAAAGCCAATAAAGTGGTGACACCTGACAACTTTTTTTTTAATGTAAAAAGAAAGATCTAAACTGATAATTTGGTTGAAAAGAAGTGGTAATACGCTATCGTATAGAGTTTTGGGTGAATGTGGTGAGAGTGAGGCAAACTGTGTGTGGGTTAAAGACCAAGGAAGGGGATAAAGGTCAAGTCTGACGTCTGCTTAGAATGACACACTTTTTCCGTTGGTGAACGGCCCACAATTTCAACGTCTAGCAAGTACTTTTACTTTTTTATCATCTTACGCGCTTTCGGCTCTTCTCTTCCGCGTTCTAGGTGTCCCTATGTCCTTTTCACCGGCTATTGGATTGGATTTATCTATTTATCTTCATTTATACGGCAAGAAAACAAAAAAAAAAAAAAATTCTCTGGAAAAGAGAAAAAAGAAGAAATTAAGATACCAAGGGAGAGCTATTTGTCGTGGAAGTTTACAGAAATATGGGTTACATTTTTTTTTATAGTTTTAAATACTTTTGTGATCAGAACAAGTGCGTATCAAACCAATCATTTATGGCGGTTGAGAACAGAAACCAAAGTGAGTAGAATTTTAGCAAGGAAGACTATTGGTTTGGATAACTATTGAAATGTAGATAGATTGTATTTATTTTTTTTAGTATGAAATTCCTGACTTATCTTGTTCTAAGCTTGCGTGCCGACAGAGCGATAAGAAGGTGACTTCAGATGATTTGCCCAAACTCCAAAAGCCAATCCCATCTTTCATTTTAGATTTTGTGGTAAGAACTTCACACACACCGTGTTTTTAGTTAATGGTAGAGACTGTGGAGTGTGGACCACAGCTGCTTCTTATTGTTATTATTATTATTATTCTTATTATTATTATTATTATAAGGTTACGTTTATTTTTTAAAAAATTTTTTGCAAAATAATTTTAAAAAAATATTACAATTTTTAAATTAAAAGAATTTTTTAATATTTGAATGAATTAATAAAAAATATTTTTCATTATTTGATTATTTTTTAAAAAAATTATTTATTTTAAATAATATTAATATAACTATTAAAATATTAAAAACTATTTATTATTTAAATATATTAAAATTATTAATATTAAAAATTAATTATACTTTAATAATAATATTTAATATTAAAATATTATATTAATATAACAATACTTAAAATAAAATCAAATATTATTTATTAATATATTATAATATTATTTATTTATTAATAAAATATTATTTATAAATAAAATTATACTAACAAATATTAATAAATAATTTTACTTATAAATAATTTTTTATTAAATAAATATCTAAAAATACAAAAATTATTTTTTAAAAAACATTTTTCGTACGAATCCAAGTATTTAAAAATTTTAACTCAGTCTAAGCAAATTTGGTCTTTGTTAAGGGCAAGCCACGAGCCCATTTGGGTCAAACTGTGGGCAGAAGCCATGCAGACCCAAAGTCCAACCAATCCAACCGAGCACCTCACAACTAACCCACTCTCTGGAAAATGAAAAAAAGAGATGCAACCAGAGGGCTCACAATAGTTCGTGCGTTTGGATCACCGACTTCCTACCCAAATGAATCGAGTTGATGTTAATAAGAAATAAATACTATCAATTATTTGTCTAAGTGTGAACATTACAGGTGAGTGTTTTAAATTAAATTATAAATAATAATTATTAAAAATAATTTGCATGAAAGAATTAAACTACCGTTCATATCATTTAAGATTATACAAAATAATACTACTTAGAGGTGGCAAAATTAATCTAAGCTTAAAAATCTGTCTAAATTGATCTGAACTTAAATCAACCTGAATTAATAAAAAATAATTAAAAATTGAAATCCAAAAAAATTCAATTCAAAAAAATCTAAATAAAAAAAATTGAATCCGAAAAAACTCAAAACTGATTCAATTCTAATTCGTCATAACTTGAATTCGCAATGAGCCGAATTCAAGATCAATTTGATTATAAATTTGTAAAAAATCAAATTATAACCCGAGAAAATGGAACCATAATTATATGAATTTTTAAATAAATAAAAATAAATATTTTTCTTAACTAAAAATTTTAAATTTAAATATGTTATTATTGATAATTATTAAATAATTATATCAATAATAATCAACGACATTAATGTTAAATATTTAATTTTGATTATAAAATAAATTTAATTTGAAACACACTAAATATTAATATCTAATGATTTTTAATACTATCATCTCGTTATGTTTACAATAACTATCCATATAAAACAAAAAATAATATCATTAATTTTAATTTTAATTTCATTTTAAAATATTCATTTACAATATATTATTATTCATTATAATTATTCCATATAATTAAATCTTAATTTTTAATATATTGATAACTTAAATATAAAAAAATTATATCATAATTTTAATATTTGATTTAATTTGATGTTTTGAGAAAAACATTAATACTTTTATTAACTAGTATTACTAAAGAGTATGCAAAATAATACTAGTTACTAAAGACTATTAAAAGTAATATTTAGTTATTAAGGCTAAGAAAAAATCCAAAAAAACTTAAAACTAAATCGATTTGATGTATTCAATTCGGTTAAATTCAAATAATAATTTAAAATAATTTGAATTTAGTTTTGTTTTTGAGATTATCCTAATTGTTCATTTCGCTTTCAGATATTGAAAATACATATTTGACATTATCCAAACCAACCCATACTTTTTTTCAAATATTGAAATACAGTTCATGTTTAAGTCACGTGAATAAAATTAAATGATTTTGACTACAATTAAAAATAAGTCTTGTACAAAAATATAAATATCTAATTTTATTTGGAACAATTTAATAATGTTCATATACAATTTTAATTTGGACATATTAGTTTGGATCATTTTGGGTGTGTTGATTTTGTATTAGATTTGGGCTCATTTTTACATCAACTAAGGCTCGATTTAATTCGATTTTAGGGTCAATGGAACTCAAGAGTCCTAACATGGGCCAAGGCTTTTTTTAGGCCCATTTAAAAGCCAAATGCATAACCCATTGTGTGGCTTATAATGTTACCCATTTAAAAGCCCGTTACACAGCCTAATTATAAACCTAATTCATGACCCATTCCATGGCCCATTTAAAAAGCCCAAACAAAAATCATAGTTGTTTTAATATACTAAGACTTGGCTTTTATGCTTGAAGCCCAAAACAAAAAGAAAGAAGAGAGGATGGCCCAAAACTTGGCCCTTGAAAAAGAAACCCAAAACAACAGAAAAGAAAGAAGAAAGAAAAAGGCCCATAGCTTTTCATGGCCCATTTAGTTTGCATGGGAAAAAAAGGGTTGGGGTCAGCTAAAATAAGGGACAAAAAAGACTTAAGGAGCCTAAAACAAAAAAAAGTCCATTTTATGAGAATTTTTATAGCTTTCAAGTGAATGAAGAGTTGGTATAAAACAAAAAACTAGTAGAAACAAAGGGAGGTCGAATGCTGAAAAAAAAAGAGGCTTTGTGAAAATAAAGAAGGTTTGGCTGAAAAAAGAAGGAAAGTTGTTACATTTAAGGGATTTCAAAGAAAAAATATCTCCTTTATCCTTTTTTTTTTTTTACCTTTTTAAATGCATATAATACTCATCTTGCTTTTCAGATGTAGTTTGAGGGGATAAAACCATATTCAAGTAGCTTTTGAGCTTTTTCTTCTTAGTTGTTGTGTAAAGGTTTAAAGCTTTTAGCTTTCTTACACCTCAGAGTGTTTCATGCTTTTTTTTTGGAATGAAGCGATTTTCTTGCAAACTTTAGAAATCTAAAAAAGGTTGTCTTTTTAGGTTTACTAAATTGAGATCTTTATGCTTATTCCTCAGGTAATAGCAACTATTTTAGAAAAAAAAAAGAGGTTCTTTTATTTTAAAATAATAATAAAAACTACAAAGCTTTTAAAGACATGAAATTAAAAAAGGATTCAAAGCTTTTGAAAGCATCAAAACTTCAACTTGGTTGCAGTTATGTTTTTGGGCTATTCAAAGTCAGAATTTTTTTTTTTTAGTTTATTTTTATGAAACTGTGGTACTTATTTTTGAAGGATATAAAGAAAAGAGCATTTTTAGAGAAACAAACCACATAAAAAGAAAGTTTAGCTTAATATCCTAGATATGTTTTTAATCCTTGGAAAGATCTAAGTTCAATTTTAAAGTCATCTAGCTATATTTTCATGAAAAAAAAAATTTTCAATGTAAAAAATCAGGACATGTTCAAAGTAAAGAGAAAATAAGAGTTTTTTAGGGTTTAAAAATTGATCTTAAAGTAAAAGGTCTAAGTTTTGGTTTCGGTTCATTACTCATTGACCTTATAAACTAAACATCGATCTTCCACTTACTGTCATAGGGACTTTAGACACTGTTTATATCTATAGTTTTTTATTTTTGACGTTAAAAGAAAATTTTTTTCTTCTCTATCAAATAATAAAATGGCTTTTAAAATAAGGGAAGAAAATGATCTATTCTTAGGGTCTTTCAAGCTTGTTTTTTTATCACAGCTAGTTTGTAAAAGCCTAAGGCTTTATCCCATTTCCTGTATGTTACTTGTTCATTTCTTCTGCATTGGTTTGCTGTAGATAACCTAAAGTTTGTTATTTTCCTTTCTTTACTTGCTATTATGTGCATAGTTTGTTTACAGAAGCCTACAGCTTCATTTTGTTTCATGCTGTAGATACTTCAATTTGTCCGGGTGTTTACATTTTATTTTTGTTAAAAAATAAAAAAATTAATTAAAAAATGAAAAGGTTGAAAAAAAATGGAAAAAGTGGTTGAATTTGAGAAGAACTGAGTTGAGAAGTTTAAACTGAATTAGGGTTTGCAATTAGAAGTCAAAAATGATAGAAATCTTATTTGGTTTAGGGCTCTTGGATTGAAGCCCTATAAATAAGGTTAGAGAACACACATGGGAAATACACAAAAATACAGAAATTAGAAGCATAGAGCAAAAAATCAAAGATAATAAGTAGAAGCAAAGATAGACGTGTTTAGGAGAGCTAGAAGTAATCATAAAATTTTTAGAATTTTTCTTAGAATTTTTGGCATTTTTTTTTTTGGAAAATTTTTGAAAATTCCAGATTCCGGTGAGTTTTCCAGCGAGATTCATATTTTTCGATGACTTTTTTCCAGTTTTTGATGTATATTCAATCGGATTCTGGACTGGTATAAAGAGAGGGAAAGGAAAAAAAGAGAAGAGAGAGATAGAAGGAAGTAATCTATGAAAAAACATAAATTGGAGCCTTTTATATCGTCCAAAAACGACGTCGTTTTGGGTGTTTTATTTAGTCAGGATCCATGCATTTTCATTTGGTAACCCAACCCGATCGTGACTCGGTCCAGTAACCTGCATCCCAATCAGACCCTATAGCCGAGCTGAGCCGCGTTTCTAAGCAGCTTTTGTGCCTTAAGCCAAGCTGTTTTAGCCGCTAAGCTAAGCCACTTCAAGGTTTTTTTTTATATTTTATTTTTTTATTTTATTTATTAATATGATGATGATGATGATTATTATTATTATTATTATTATTATTATTATTTGCCAATTTATCTATGAATTAAATTAAAATCATTTATTCAAATATTCTTTAATTTTTAATGATCTCTTAAAAATAAAATTTCTAAAAAATATTTATGAAGAAAAGTTAAAAGTATCAATTTTCTTTGAAAATAAAAATTTTTTTTAAATATTTTTTGAAAAAAAATTGAAAGTATCAATTTTTCTTGAAAATAAAAAATTTTAAAAAATATTTTTTGAGGAAAAGTTGAAAGTATTAATTTTTCTTGAAAATAAAATTTTTAAAAAAATATTTTTTGAGAAAAAGTTGAAAATATCAATTTTCTTTTGAAAATAAAATTTTAAAAAAAAGCATTTCTTGAGGAAAAGTTGGAAATACCAATTTTCCTTAAAAATAAAATTTAAAAAAAAATATTTTTAAGGAAAAGTTAAAAGTATCAATTTTTCTTGTATAAAAGCATAAGTTTTTTTTTTATAAAACAAAAAAAAATCTATATCAAAAGTCGAATTCATTTTGGAAAATTTTTAATGTTAAAAATCTAACAATGGATTCTCTACAAGTGAAACAGTTGTTTTCTTATGTACTCGTGAGGTGAGAGAATTTTCTTAATTTTTTACCAAAAGTATTAGAGTTAATTAATGATAATTTTCAATAATTAATTACTTGGTAAAATTTTTTAGGCTTAATGGATAATACGAAATCGAGCTGGTACCATTTTTCGATGGACGTTGTGGGGGTGCTATAATCTTCTTCACACGTAACCGAACTCTTGAACCTAGTTCTATTTTCGCAGACATTGAATCTATCTTTTAAAGATACCTAAGTCAAACTTAGGACTTTTCTTTAAAAATGAACAGATTTCTTAGGTGGCCAATCACACCTAAACAAAAAAAAAATAATGGCGACTCCTTATGTCAATATCTAGCGATAAATCCTCGGATCAAGATGTTATGACAATTTAATGACTTCGCTGGGGATAGCCGAGAGTTAGGTCAACAAATAAATTCATGTTATCCAAAAAGCCTAATAAAATTGAATTTTTATAAGGATTTTTTTCTTTTTCTTTCTTTTTTATTCATTTTATTTATTTATGTTACAAACTATGTCATTCATATGCATATGCATAACATGAGCTTTATACCCGAGTTTTATTTCTCTATGAGGGAATAAAGTATCTATGCTTTCGTGAGGTTCTAATGCCTCCGTAGTGGCTAGCAAAATACTCTCACTCAAATTGAATCTTTTTTGTTGGTAGCCTGTGATGGGTAAAGTTTGGATTGCCTTATTAGTCTGTGATGGACGATGATGTAAGGAACAATTTGGAAACCTTTAGTGGTCAAAATCGTTTAACCCAACATATAGTGTACACTTAAAAGGTCAACCCTAAGATAGAGCCATTCCTACCCAATGATAGATATACCCTGAAACTAGAACATAAGAAAGAATAAGTTATGTTTATCTAACCATTTTGATTGTTTGACTTTGTGCATCATTTTCATATGTTGTTTGTCTGATTTTATGCATTACATCATTTCATTCTATGTATCATTTTCATGATCATGTTTTAACATTATCATTTACATCATTCTTATTTCATCCATAAATATTCACATTTCATTCATGCATAAGGCATAACATAGCATTTCTAATCATAATTATGGTGCTAAAAGTTCAAGGATAGCTCCATCAAGCAACCTTACTCACCAATACAATACAAGGGCTCGAGCCAGGCAGATGAAACAAGAAAATTTTAATCATCTTGAAAAGATAGAGAAAGTCCAAAAGAAGCTTGAAAGGGAATTAAACAAGATTCTAGAGGCCTTGAACAAGTTAAATAAAGGGAAAGGTATAGAAGAAAGTACTAACCAACAAGACCATCCATCACAAGATATGGATGACCCACTGTACCCTTTTAGTTTTGGGCCACATCAAGCTCAACCTGCATAAGATCCACCACCACAATAGTTCACATATCCAGTAGGTATACATACCCTAGAATGCCATCGGTTTCAAATCCACCACAGTACTAGAGCTACATAAATCATGTCTTTATTGAAAATACAATATAACCAATATCAGTCCCTAATTTGGATGATCTAGAGGATAAAAAAAATTGAGACCCAAAGAGAATGAGACTTTAGAAGCCTCAAAAGCTAAACAAAAAATGAACCTATTATAAGAAAAGTTATGGACCGTAGAGGGCACTGGTTTTTATGATTCAGTGGATGCTACTGGATTTTGTTTAATCTCAGATATAGTTATTCCTCTAAAATTCAAGGTTTCAAAGTTTGAAAAATATGATGAAACAAAGTGTCCGAAGACTCACATTATCATGTACTATCAGAAAATGACAACCCAAGCTAATAATGAGAAACTGTTGATGCATGTGTTCTAAAATAGTCTTACTAGCTCTACTGTTAGATGATATGTCCAGCTGGATAAAACCTGTATTTGATCTTGGAGTGATATAACCTATGATTTCATTAGTCAATATCAACATATCATCGATTTAGCCCCAAATCGTCTTTTTTTACAGAATATGAAAAAGAAAGTGACTGAATCATTTAAAGAGTATGCCTAGAGGTGAAAGGATATTGCTTCTCAAGTCCAACCTCTTTTGATTGAAAAAAAAAAACTATAATACTGTTTGTCAGCACATTGAAATCTTTTTATTATGAAAAGATGATAGGGAATGCAATAAAAAAATTTTACTGACATGGTGATCTCAGGTGAAATCATTGAGAATGCCATTAAAAATAACAAGTTGAAAAGAGGAGAAACTAAAAGGGCATCAGAGAAACAAGAGACTAAAGCTCAAGATGTGAACTTCGACCGACAGTTTAAGATATATCAACCCTATTCACCATAAGGTTACTCTCCATTCCATCTTGTTGTGAACAATACCTCATAGCAGCCTATACCATAATCATCTTACTCATCCATATACCAGCCTATTTTTAGCCCCCAAGCTCTCACATACAGTTCAACCTCCCACAAAACCTCAAATTCATCCTGTTAGCCTAGTAAGTGGTTCATGAGAGCAACGAATTACGCGAGAAAAACTCGTATTTGATCCAATCACCATGACTTATATAGAGTTATACCGAGGGCTTTATAACAGCCACTTGATTGCCTCCAATCGTGTGAAGCTGCTCAAGCCATCCTATCCAAAGTGGTATGATCCTACAGCTCACTATGACTACCACTATGAAATTACTGGCCATTCCACTGAAAATTACACTGTTTTAAAGCATAAGGTACAACGGTTAATCAAAGATGAAATGATAAGTTTTGATTAAAGAGGAGCGACAACACCTAATGTTAGTAGCAATCCATTGTTTAACCACAATGTCAATACTTTGAGTGAGAATCAAGAACATATTGAACCGAAAAGGCCTGAAGAGTTACAATGAATTAGGGAATAAGATATCAATAAAGATTTTTCACCTGATTGCACGAGGACATAATTTTGAAGAATAATGATAAAGCTGGTTGAAAGTTTCTTATTTTTTTAGAATTTTTTTTAGAGTAATGTTAGGATTTCTTTTAGACAATAGGATTTCATATGTTATCATTTTAATAAAAGGCAAGTCAATGCATTTCATTACATTTTCTCTTTCACTTAACCATTGTTTCATGCTCTGTTACCTTTCATAACTTTTCATTCTTATTCTCAAATTTCAAATGATGAATGTTTAGACAATAATAACAATAATTCTAGGATTTAATTTTAAGAACTCATTCACATTGATCTGAGGAAACTATTTGAGCAAAGAAAGGCAGCTACTAGCAGATATGAAATTAATATATCTTAAAGATGTGCAATCTTTTATACAAATCCATGAGCTTGTTTTTGCTAAATAGATGATGTTCAAGGAAAGTATTCACATTTGAGATGAAAAATGGCCATTTTTCTTTTACCATTTGAAAAACTATTCATTGCTACCCCTTTAAGCCTGCTATGATTTTTTTTCTAAAAGAACCTCAACCAATGATCACCTTTTACATTGGGGGGTAATTTTTGAGAAAGAAAAGAGCCTAAAGATAAAAAAAAAGTTTAAAAAAAAGGTAAGAAAAAAAAGAAGAGAGCAAAGAAAAATGCCACACTTGATTTGGGATAAAGTAATGTGAATTCTTTTATGAGGAGTGAAGTGAATGTGAAAAAGAAAAATGTAGTAAAATAATAGGGTAAAATGCCAAGTTGCATCAAGTGATGATCCTTTGGTTTTGAACCCTTTTAATATATGTTTTGAGCCTATTATATCTATTTCTTTTATGACCTTTCACCATGGCCTACATTACAACCTTTAAAAGTCTATTTGGATCAAATGTGAATGCTTGAATTTAATGGTCATGTGTTGAGCTAAGGCATACTCATGATGGAATAACAGAATCATGCTTGGTTGCTCTAAAGATTGATGTGAAAGATGGGTGAATGAATGAATGAAAGAAAAGAGAAAAAAAATAAAAAAAATAAAAATAAGGGAAAAAAAAGACTCAAATTGAACACCCGAAAGGGCAATTTCGGTAGGAAAATTTTTTGAGCTGAAAGTTTGATAAATAGTTCACATGGATGAGAGATCAAAGATATATGAAAATCTCTTGAAGCTGGGGCAAAGTTCAATAAGCTCAAAGTTAGTGGAATGAATTTTTGAAAAAAAATCCTGGATTAATGTTCAAAATTTGTCTGAATATTCGGATGTACCATTCATCCCAATGACATGCATCCAATTTTTTTCTTCCCTATTTGTTTTGTACCAAACTCGTTTCTCATTGATTATCTTTCTCTCAAATCACCATCTGTTCTCTTATTGTTACATTTTCAAAATAAATTAAGAAAATGTATGAGTGTATTATATTTGTCATGATTTGAAATGATGATGAATGAATGACAATGTGCATAAAAAAGTCTTGCATTCCTTTGAAGAGAAATCCAAGATGATAAGAGAAAAACGAAGAGATGGTAAAAACCTAAAAAAAGCATAATTTGAGAAAAATGGTATGACCAAATGATGAATATGGGGATGAATTGGTCAACATAGCCTGTCAATAGTGATCAAGTGATAAACATAATGTGGATCAGAAGATAGAATTCATTCTAAAATGATTAGTGCTAAGAAGTCTGTCATGTGGGGTAATAGACAAAACTTGTTTTGACATTGTTGGTGCTGAAAAGCCTACGAATGGAAATTAAGTGATGAAAATAATGATGATCAATTGATAAAGCTTGTTCCAAAGTGTTGAGAAGCTAAACAAGGAGAAAATGTGAGATTGTGGGGGTTTTGAGGACCATATTACCACATTTTGATTAGAATTTCATGACACTGACATTCATATTACAGGCATTACGTTTGCATTATTGTTTGGAGATTGTTTGAAACTTCGATTTCGATATGTATTTACATCAGCTAGTAAGCATTTGAATTATGACTTAGAATGTGGCATTGTGAAAATCTAGATTGTTGCATTTGCATCATTAAGAAAGTATTTGCATCATTGATCATGACATTCATTCATACAAAATTTTGAGTCACTTGAAAAGAAATTGTGAACCCTTTTTATGAGAGTCTTTGAATTTTAAATGAGAATCTTTGACTTTCAAAGAAGAATCTTTGAGTTTTAAATTTTAAATGAGAATCTTTTGATGTGAGTCTTTAAACTTGAATGAGAAATTTTGAATTTTTGGATGCAAATCTCCAAAATTTGAATAATAGTCATGCAAATGTGAATCTTAAGATCTGAAAAAACTAAAATTTTGAGAATCAAATTTCAATGAATTCTGAAAAAACTAAAATTTTGAGAATCAAATTTTAGTGAATTCTGGCAAAGCTGAAAGGTTCTTGCGAATCTGAACCTTTGAATTGCAAACTCAAATTGTGAATCTTTGAGTTTCCATCAGACATGATCTATAACTCCTTTGGACATGATCTATAACTCCTTTGGACATGATTGTCAAAGAGCAATTTTATTTTTCAAAGTTATGGTTGCCTCTATTTAAATGAGCATTTATTTTCTAGAGTTGTGGTTGCCTCTATTTAGAGGAGCATTTTATTTTTCAAAGTTGTGGTTACCTTTATTTAAAGGAGCATTTTATTTCCCTAAGTTGTGGTTGCCTCTATTTAAAGGAGCAATTTATTTTTCAAAGTCGTTGAGCCTCTGTTTAGAGGAACTTAATTTACTTTTTCAAAAAAAAATAAGAATAAAAATAAAACAAAAAAAAGTGTCAAGTTGATTGGGTTGTCTAAGTCCAATTCCTGTTTGACAGAAAATACGTAAAAAAAGACAGTTGTAAACACCCCAATCTATTTGGGGGTCTACATTTGGTTTTTGTTAAAAAATAAAAAAAATTAATTAAAAAATGAAAAGGCTGAAAAAAAATGAGAAAAGTGATTAAATTTGGGAAAAACTAAGTTAATGAGTTTAAACTGAATTAAGGTTTGGAGTTAGAAGTCAGAAATGGGAAATCCCATTTGGTTTAGGGCTCTCGGATTGAAGCCCTATAAATAAGGTCAGAAAACACACAGGAGAAATACACAAAAATACAAAAATCAGAAGCATAGAGCAAAAAATCAAAGACGACAAGTAGAAGCAAAGATAGACGTGTTTAGGAAAGCCAAAAGCAATCATAGAATTTTTAAGATTTTTTTAAAAATTTTTGGCTTTTTTTTTGGAAATTTTCTAAAAATTCTAGATTCCGGTGAGTTTTTCAATAAGATTCATATTTTTTATGGCATTTTTCCAGTTTTCAGTGCATATTCAACCTGATTCTAGATGGGTAGAGAGAAAGAGAGAGGAAAAAAGAAGAGAAGAGAGAGAAAAAATGAAGCAATATGAAGAAAAACAAAAATTGGAGCCTTTTATACCATCCAAAAATGACGTCGTTTTGGGTATTTATTTAGTCAAGATTCACGCGTTTTCATCTGCCCGACCCGATTGTGACTCGGTCTAATGACCCACATCCCAATCAGACCCTATAACTGAGTCGAGCTAAGCCGTTTTCCTGAGCCACATTTCTAAGCCGTTTTTATGCCTTAAGCCAAGTCGTTCCAAGGTTTTTTTTATATTTTTTTTGTTTTATTTATTAGTATGATTATTACTTTTTCTGCCAATTTATCTATGAATTAAATTAAAATCATTTATTCAAATATTTTTTAATTTTTAATGATTTCTTGAAAATAAATTTTTTTAAAAAATATTTTTTGAGGAAAAGTTGAAAGTATCAATTTTTTTTAAAAATAAAATTTTAAAAAAAAAAGCATTTCTTAAGGAAAAGTTGAAAATACTAATTTTTCTTAAAAATTAAATTTGAAGAAAAACATTTTTAAAGAAAAGTTGAAAGTATCAATTTTTCTTGAAAATAAAAATTTTCAAAAAAAAGCATATTTGAGGAAAAGTTAAAGGTATTAATTTTTCTTGTATAAAAGCATGAGTTTTTTTTATAAAACAAAAAAAAATCTATATCAAAAGTCAAATTCATTTTGGAAAATTTTTAATGTTAAATAATTCAACGATAGAGCCTCTGCAAGTGAAACAATAGTTTTCTTGTATACTCTTAAGGTCAATGAATTTTCTTAATTTTTTGCCAAAAGTATTAGAGTCAATTAAGGATAATTTTCAATAATTAATTACTTGATAAAATTTTTTAGGCTTAATGGATAACACAAAATTGAGCTAGTACCATTTTTCGATGAGTTGATACCTTCTTCACACGTAATTGAACTCCCAAACCTAGTTTTATTTTTATAGACATTGAATCTACCTTTTAAAGATACCTAAGTCAAACTTAAGACTTTTCTTTAAAAAAGGATAGATTCCTTAGGTGGCCAATCATACCTAAATAAAAAAAGATTGGTGACGACTCATTACGTCAATGTCTAGTGATAGATCCACGAATTTAGACGTTATGACACATGCTTTTTGCTCTTTCCTTTTCCCATATAAGGTTTGTATATATAAGTTTGATGCCCCACCAATTTCACATCTGTTGCTTTGTGTGCTCAAGGAAGCTTGAAGCTTCGACCTTCTCATAGCTTTCATTTTTCTTTTCTTTGCAAGTTGGCTATTTGAGGGGGAATTAAAAATAGTAGTGGTTGTACTATTTTAGAGTTATACTTGTTTTATCCCTTTGGCATTTAGCTATAGCCTAGGGTTGATATGGCAAGGACCATTACACTATTGGTAGTGTCACTTTCACATGATGTCTAACTTAAAATGGAATAGGGAGGGTAACATGGATGGGATGACAACCGATTTTGGAAAACAGTTGTAGAAGGATTGGAAATTTGTTTATTCTTAATATGGTTTACCTTCGTGCATATCCATGTATATTTCTTTTATGTTATCTAAGTTTAATTACAATTTAGATTTCATGCATTTTAATTGTCTTGTCGTTTAAATTTTTATGCTTGTTTTAAAATTTATGTAATTCAGTTTCTCATACTTTAATTTACTTTTAATGCAATTCATTTTCCATGCAGTTTAAATTTATGCAATAATAATAACAATAACATTTAAAAAAATAAATGATTTTAAAAACCCTATTTAGATGTTGAAGGGAATTCAAAATCATGTTTTGAAGGATTAATTTTTTTGAATTATGCCTATATGTTGGAGAATTAAAAAAAAAATTTTCTTCATAAAATAAATAAAAATAATAAATAAAAAAATTAATAATTTCTTTCATCATTGTTTAAATTTGCTATTTGCTTTTTTAAAATTTGTTACATTCATTAGCATTATAAATTACCATTTATATGTCATCTTTAATTATTTTCATGTATTTATATTTGACATTTGCATTTTCTTAATATCTCTCCAAAAGATTAATAAAAATCCAATTTTTAGAAAAATTATGAAAATCGAGCTTGTTTGAAAATTCTGCCTAAACGTTGGGGATTTTTGTAAAGGTTCATAAAAATTATGAAAAATTTGAAACCATAAAACCAAAACCCAAAACTCTAAACCTGAACCTTAACCCTAAACCATAAAATAAAACCTTGAATCCTAAAACCTATGCCAACACCTAAAACCATCCAAAAATTCTAAGGATTCATATAAAGATTTCATATAAAACAATCTGTTCCTAAATGTCACCTAAAGTATAGGGTATCTATTAAATTTTATTTCATTAAAATTTTCGTATTATTCTTTAACCTAAAATAATAATAAGATTAAACAAAAGAATATAAATAAAAATTGAATTTTAAATATAAATAGTCACATCTAAACTCTGTCTAGAAGTTAAGGAGTTTGAGTGGTCTCTTTATATTTAAGGACTCGATTCTAAAATCATATCTCATCAGCCCGCATAACATTCATTTGGATATATTTATTTTTAGGTTATTGGTTGCATTTGTCTCCCATGTTTATGTCTCTTAATTTTACTATTTGTATATTAATTATAGCATCATTGGATTTTTTACATAAAAATATTTTGGAAAATGTTATTAAAAAAATATGAATATGAAAATAAAACTAAAATAATATTCTTGGTACTCTACTTAGATGTTGGAGAATTATCAATAATTATTATTTACAAAAAATGTTATTTTATTTTTAAGGAATGTCGGGGTGAATCTTAGGCGAAAAAAGTTATCTTTAAATTCTGCCTAGATATTAGAGAATTTTAAAGTAATTTTTTAACATAAAGATTTTCTCAATATTCCTAGACAATGACTTTTAATAAAATTGATTTTTTTTTTTAAAAGTGAAGAGAATTATTATTAAATTTCAAATAGAAACCATTTTTATCCAAAACCAAATATAACACATGATTATTTGGCACCTTTTTTTTTAAAATGGACACTATAGGAGTGCTAATCTTTTCATACACGTAACCGTACTCTCAAACTCAGTTCTGTTTTCAGAGATTAAAAAAATCTTTTTTAATAAACCTTAGTCTCTTTTTTTCTTTTAATTTTATTAAAAAGATAAACTTTTTAGGTAACCAATCTCACTTAACAAAAAAAACTGGTAGCGACTTCCTATTTTTTTTATTTCTAAAATTTTCATGTTCTGCAGAAAGGTTCACGGACTAGCACGTTGTGACAGCTTGATGACTTCACTAGGGATATTTTGAGAGTCAAGCCAAAATTAATCATACATTATTTGAAGTTTTGGGTTGAATGGTTTTTGTTTATATTTAATTTTAATTCCTTTTATTTTAATTCTTACAAAACTATTGCATGTTAGTTAGTATCCTATATTGATTTTATCATTTGTTGTTCTCTTATATTATTTCAATTAATTATATCTTCTTACACATACTTTGCATATTTATTCGCATGCATGATCTTTAGACTCGAGGTCTATCCTTATTAAGAGGAAGTAAAATAGTTACGCTCTTATAAGATGATAACATTCGCATTTACTAGTGAAACATTCCCATTCATATTGAATCTTTTTTGTTTGTAGTCTGTCATAGCTGAAGATTTGGGTGTCTTACTAGTTTGTAACGGATGATGATGTAGGAAACAATTTAGGAACCTTTAGATGCTTTAATTCGAACCAAGTATATCGTGAACCTTTGAGGACCATCCTTAGGTAGAGCCATATCGATTTTTTTTTTGTAGAATTACCTGAATTAGGACACGTAAAGAAAACTCTGATACAACCTACATTTAGGGGTAATAATAACATAAAAAGACTAAAATTTTGAAAAAAAAAAATTCTTTCAATAAGGTTTCTTTTAACATACTATTTGATTTATCTAGTAGTTGTCCAATATTTGGATTAAAAAAATATTTTTAGGTTGAAAAAAGAGGTTTTTCTTAGTTTTTTTTATTTTATTAGCCAAAGAAACAAAAGGAAAAAACCACAAAAAAAAAATTCAAGAAGAAAAAATAAACGGAAGTAGGTTTTCTTAATTTATTTGTTAGATGAATAAAAAGCAAAAGTGTGAAAAAAGAGAGAGATTTTACCACTTTTATTTCAACCCAAAATTTCTTTTGAATTTAGAATCAAGTTGTTTTGTATTTATTTTGTTTTTGTGTTCCCATTTTTTTTTTAAATTAAAAGAGAAGTTTTGAAACTGATTAAATTGTCTAAAAGGCCTTACAAAAAATTGTTTGGCAACAAGTGCAAAAAAAAAAAAAAAAGAGGAAATTTAAGATGGTAAGTAGTTTGTCATCTTTTTTTGGATTCAATTATTGCATTCTGTATTCATCATTAATATGGTTTTTATATTTTGGGTTGTGTGCATAAGAAATTCCATTTTTGTAGATATATTTGCATCATTATCATATTCATGCATTCATAAACATGTTTTATGTGTCATGCAAGTTAGAAATTATTTTGTGGCATTCATTCAGTAAGAGTAATAATATAGACTTTTTGGTTTAAACCCTTGAAATAAAATATTTATCTTAATGGGTATAAGAAGGGCAAAAATAAGATATCAATTGGAGGCCAAGATTAATGCATTAGAATTGAATCAAGAGGATTTTGGGCATGAGCTTTGAGAAATTAAACAACAAATCACTCAATTGGTGGAAATGGTTAAAGGTTGTGGTAAGGTTAAGTTTCTTTCTCCATAAGGATCTTTTATCACTTCTAATTCAATCAGATCAAAATCAATCAATCCCTGTTAGGTCTAACATTACTCAAAAAGATCTCAATGCATATGGTGTCTTAAGTGAAGATTAAAATTTGAATAAGGCTAAGAAAAGAATAAATGTGTTGACTGAACAAATGAAGGAACTCCAAAGTCTGATGCCTAAGTTGGAGTTACTAAGATTCATACAACCCTCACCAACTATTCCGAATCTAAACGTGTACTCAAAGCTACCTAGTAATTGTTTTCAACTTTCTTTTTAGGTATATGAGATTAAACCTTCGAACTTTGTGCAACCTCTTAATGTCCCGCACCTGAATCCACGTTCTCAACCACCTAATCCTTCTCACATTCGACAACCACTTGTTCAACCTATTATTCCCCAACCACCTATTCAATAGATGTCCTAGGTTCTTGCCTTTGTTTCTTTAGGTCAATCCCTTAAATGAAAAATAAAAAAGGATAAGACTTAACTTGGCCTCTCTCTTATAACATATACTGACTTGTACATTTATTTGGTAAAGGGCTACCTTATTAAACCTAGCTATCTAGAGCCATTTGTTGAAAGGTTCTTTGTTAAAGTGAGGAAGCATTGCAAATAAGTAAAACAGGATGTGTCGAGAGATGATGAAAAAAAAGATTGAAGCAGACCTTGAAGTATTGAGTGTAGTGCAAGTGATGGTAGGTGATGAAGTAAGGCTAAGTAAAGAAAAGAATAAGATTGAGAAAAAGATTTAGGAAGAGAAAATTACAAAGAGAACTGAGTGAGTTTGGTAAAAGTATCCAAAAATCCCTCAATGAACTGTGAAAACTTCTATTTATAAGTCTTCAAAAATAATAGTTATATATCTTGAGTATTGAATGGGAATAATAATGAATAATGAGAGAACTAACCATTACAAAAAGGTATTAATGTATTGGTTAATATGAGTATAATTAGCTTTTAGTGATAAGTATATTAAACATAGAAGTTCAATATCTGTTCTACAAAAAAAAAAACTCATATTTCACAAAAAAGTTAAAGGGAAACCTCTTAACTATCTCCATATTTGATCCACCAAGCTAAACTCTACAAAACATTCTAATAGTGGAATTAACCCAAGAATCTTACCATATTCATAGGTTATTTTCACTTATTCTTTCAATAAAATAACATTCAGTGAAGCACCTTTTATGGAATAACTCTTAATGAAGTAACTTGTGTTTCAGAGTTTTTGATAAAGGTGTTGCTTTTGTTCTTTAAAGAAGTTGTTTCGAGAACAATTGTTTCATGAAAAAGTTGTTCCTTAAATAGTTATTCTGTAAATAGCTATTTTGTAAAAAGATTATTCCATGAATAGCTGTTTCATAAAACAACATTCATTGAAATAGTCTTAACACTTATTCTATCTTATTTTCAATTTTAACAACATTAGAAAAATTTAAAAGAATAAAATATTAGTAATCAAAATCAAGTATCTGCACTATTAAAACTCTCATATCCTAAGTGTTATGATGCTAATGCTCATTGTGATTACCACTATGGTAATATGATCCACCCCATAAAGAATTGTACAGCTTTAAAGTACAAGGTGCAAGGTTTAATCAATGCTGGCTTATTGAATTTTGACACCAGAACAAAGTTGAGTATTCATGAAAGTCTTTTATTGATCCATGCCGAGGTAACGAACAATGCTGCAAGCAATAGTGAAATTGGTCAAGGCCAAAAAAGTAAGGATAATGCGATCCTAATATAACATGCAACCAAATGTTTAGTTGAGACTAATTTGGTTCCGAATAGGCTAATCATTCAAAACATAGAAATGAAGAATGGCATGATCAAAGGGAGTGATGTAGATGATGATGAATAAAGTGTTGCATATAAAAAAAAAAAAAAACAAGGGTGTAAATGGTCACACATGAAAGGCAATTTTCATAGGGCCTTATCCTATGTAACCACCCTCATCATTATTACCCAGTTATGAAAAGTGCTTCTCAAAGTTTCTATCTTTATCAAACTAGCCTTCAAGAAAATCCTCAAATGTGGTAGTACTATCTCTGCTCCTAGATTGGCACCTAAAGATACTACTAAACCAGTGATAAACCAAAATGGGCTAAAAAATTATCATAAAAAGTTACCAATTCTCATTCTTAACCAATTGACTTTGTTTGTTAAAAACTGGTATCTCATGCTTGAACTAATGAAAATGGCTCCAAATTCATTAATAAAAAGTTATGATCCAGTGGTAAATGTGCTTACCACACTAGAGCAATTGGACATTCAATAAAAAATACAATCAGTTGAAGAAAAGGATTGATGATCTCATTAAAGATGGTATTTTGACTTTAAGACTCATTGAGCAATGAAAGTCAATTTTGTTTAGTCATAAGACTTAAAGAAATAGTTAGTGGTAAAGATAGTTGGATAACAAAAAAGTTAATGACAAAAAATCTAAGGATTGGAATACCAATTAGAGCAGTTATATATATATATATCATTGTAAATATTGGAGTGGGTTTGAATGTTTCTATCAAATGAATGGACCTTAAGTTTCAATTATGATTAATGATGCATTATATTGTCTCATGAATTTGTGAATATTGTCATTGAAAACTTTTAATTTCTTATAAGCTTTAGATTTTTTAGATTTTTCCTGAAAGAAAAAATTAAGAAAAAGTTGGATTTGAATAAAACCTCATATAATTAATTTTCAAAACCATAAAAAGAAAAAGAAGTGCCCTAAAAGAAAAAGAAAGTTTTCCTGAAAAAAAAAAAGAAATGAGAAAAAAAAAGGAAAAAAATAAGTGAAAGAAAGTTTTCTTTTGAAAAATGTCTCAAAAAAATTGGCAATACCTATTAGAAATAAACCCATTAAATGCCTTCACACATTTTTCAAATCACTTAAATGATTTCACTTATCAACTATAACTCGACAAGTGGTATGAACTTAAATTCATCAACCTGCCTTTGTTTCATAATATTTTGACATAAAAGGGTAAAAATATTTTCCTAAGCAATAAACAATGAGACAACTAATTTCAAAACTGTTGGCCTTGAATTGATTAAGAGTTTTGATTTGACAAAATAAAAATTTGCCAAACTTGTTTCAATCTTGTCTAAGCTTAAATTGAACATTTTTTCACCTTTCTATCTGACAAAATTCATTTGAGAACCAAAACAACTCAAATTCTCATAACAAAACATGATTTTATGCAAGTTTTGATAAAAGGGATTGATCTTCTACCAAAAAGGATCGATCCTATTTTCAACCAGAATCGAAAGTTCTCAAGATTTGACAAAAATCGATCGATCCCCTTCCTGTAGTGATCGATTGGTTGGGATTTCAAGCTGAACGGATCAATCCCCTCATTTAAGGGATCGATCACTTTTTCATACAGAATGTTTGTATCGTACAATTTTTTAGAAAATGGATCGATCCCATCATATAGAGGATCAATCACCTAAGGCAAGGGATCGATCCCCTCTTAAAGGGATCAATCCCCTCTTAAAGGGATTGATCGGTTGCTCAGACAGAATGTTTCTCAAGTTCAAAAACCTAGAAAAAGGATCGATCGCCTCTTAAAAGGGATTAATCGATTGCTCAAACAGAATGTTTCCAAGTTCGAAAACCCAAAAAAAGGATCGATCCCCTCTTAAAAGAATCGATCGGGTAAGGCAAATCAGGCACAAAATTAAGCTTTCTCCAATATGAACCAATCGATTCCCTATGATAAGGGATTGATCCCCTGAAGGCTAACAACTCCCAACGACTATTTTTTTGTCTGAATTTTTGTAAGTTTGAAGCATTAAATGTAATCCAATGGTTCTCAACTACTTCCTAACTATAAATCAAGCGTTTCACTGTAGATCAAAAGTAACAAGACCTAAGGAAACTTATTGCCATTCACCGACCAATTTGCTCAAGCATTCAAAGTTGTTTCAAGTTAGAAAAGTACATAATTCATATCAGTTTTTCTCTATTTTGCTGTCTATACTACTGTATACTTCAAATTAGCAAACACCCAACCTTTGAGAGAGTTTACAAAACAATTCATATCTCTATATTGTGAGTTTGTGAGCTTAAGGGGAGGATAACCCTTAAGAGTATATTGTGTTGAGTTTGTAAAGCTTAAAGAAACTTGGTTGTAATCTTTAACATTTATAGTGGATTGAACTCTTTGGCATGAAAGGCTAAAGGAGAGGACATAGGTGCCTAAGAAAAGATCGAACCTCTATAAATCTTAGTGTTATATTCTTTATCCCTATTTTTCATTTACTTTTAATTATTGTGTTTAATTGTTTAACAAAATTTGTGCTTATTGAATATTGTTTTTCAAAAATTTATTAAAACCAATTCACCTTCTCTTGGTTTATTCCAAATCTTTGAGCTAATAATTGATATCAGAGCTAGTACTCTTTTTCCTTGTAGGTTTAACAGGCCAAGAGTGATCCTGAAAATGGCTCAAAAAAATATGATAATCAATATGAAAGAACCATCCTCTAGCTACAACAACTATACTAGCCAACAAGAGGGGTGTCTCATGGCAAATGAAACAGTTACAACATCTCTTAAAAGTGAAAGGCATTCAGTTATAAGACTCCCTCTCTTTGCTGGTGACAACTACTTCTATTGGAAGACTAGGATGAGGTTGTTCATTCAAGCTAATGATTATAAAGTCTAGAGGATCATTGTTAATGGTTCTCAAATTCTAATGAAGATGATGGATGGTAGGGAGGTGATCAAGCTAGAAAGTGAATGAAATGTCAATGACATGAAGATGGCTCAACTCAATGCCAAAGAAATACATACACTCTTTTGTGCATTGAAGCCAAGTGAGTACAATAAAGTTTTTTTATGTGAAAATGTAAAAGAAATTTAAGATAAGCTAACTATTACTCATGAAGGTATCAATCAAGTGAAGGAGATAAAAATTGGCATGCTCACTCATGATTATAAGCTATTCAAGATGAAACCATTAATGAGATGTCAAACCACTTCACTAACATCATTAATGGTTTAAAAGCTCTTGGCAAGACATACTCAAAATTGGAAATGGTGAAAAAATTATCAATAGTTTATCTAAGAGCTAGAAAGCTAAAGTAACAGCCATTGAAGAGTCCAAAGGTCCTCACACATTTTTTTTTGGATAAACTAATAAGCTCTTTCTTCACCTATGAAATGAAGATCAAAAGGGGACAAAAGCTAATCAAGAAAGGTGGCATTGCTTTTAAATCTACCTTTCAAAAAGAAAAAAAAATTTAGACAAAAGAAAGATGATGAAGATGAAGAGATGGCCATGTTTGTAAAGAGATTCAAGAAGTTTATGAGGATGAACAAGTTTTCCAGTAGAAGAAGACTATAAAGAGAGATGACTAAAGGGGAATCAAGTAAAAAAGAAAGGGACTGAATTATTTGCTATGAATGCAACAAACCAGGTCACATTAAACTTGATTGTCCTTTGTGGAAAAAGTAAAATATGACAAAGCCAAAGAAGAAAGCTATGGTAGCAATATGGAGTGATAGTGACTTCTTCGATAATGAATCAAGAGAGAAACTGTAAAGTTTACCTTCCCTTCCCATGGCCTCAATCGGGTTGTCACACTCTTAGAGCTTCCACTGATCGTAAAGGTTGATGAATTGACCACCTTCATTCGTTCATAGTCTTTACTAATCTGAAGACCACACTTTTTTGCTTCTTCTGGTGTGATGAAAGTGTCGGTTGTACCCGTATCCACCATGGCCTTGGTGACCTTCTCATTGATCATCAAGTTCACATACATCAAGCCTATACTCTACTCTTTCTTTATAGTGTTCAATTGGGTGCAAAGGGCATTGAGGAACCTTATTGAACCCATCATAGCTGGCTCCTCTTCAGCTTCTTCAATGCTTTCTGGTATTTTTGTGGACTCTTGAACGAGGTTCTTAAGGCATTAAGGGCTCCTCTATGTGGGCATTCAGCCACCCGATGTGGCCCCTTGCAAAAAAAGTAAGCTAACGGTTGTCTAGGTTTAAAAATCTCTGCGTTGCTTGTCTTGGGTTGGGAGCTATCTCGATCAAAGGACCTCATGTCTGATCCCTCACTAAATGGCCGATCTAACCTAGTCATCCTTCTCCCACTCTCAAAGTTGAAGTTACTGCTAGCTGATGGAGGATTTTTTTCGTTTTGAGGAGCCATCATTATAATCGTAGAGACGTTCAGCTACAGCCATGACCGTGGCCACGTCTTGCACTTTCTGTCTTTATAGTTCTGTCTTGGCCCAAGGCTTGAGGCCCTCAAGAAAATAGAACATCTTGTTCTTTTAAGACATGTCTCGAATATCCAACATCAGGGTAGAAAAGCTCCTTACAAACTCTCACACCGTTCCTGTTTACACCAATTCTCAAAGTTTTTTTCGAGCCATATACTTTATATTCTCAGGGAAAAACTGGCTTTTCAATTCTCGCTTCAGGTTCGTCCAAGTCTTAATCGGGCACTCGTCATTAACAAACTTGAAGCACCATCATAGCTTGGCATCCCCTATGAGGTACATCGACGTCATTGCTATCTTATCTTCTTCTGAATTCGTGTGTATAGCTCGAAAGTACTACTCTATGTCAAACAAGAAATTTTCAAATTCTTTAGCATCCCTTGCCCCCTCATAGCATTGAGGCTCTGGCACCTTGGGCCTTTTTTCCCTTTCCATCAAGCTCAAACCCGATCTGGCCACAGCCATTTGTAGGATGCTCACATGTCCTCTGAGCTCCTCAAACTCCTTTTGGAGAATGTTCAAGGCATCTCTAACCTCCTCGCTCACGTTGTGGAGAGTATCAAACAACTCCCGTTAGGTTGTCTCGATCTCTCTCACTCAGTTTTTAATTGCCATATGAGTTTTCATTGCAGTCACCGCAGCCTCAAGTTTTTCAATTCTCTGTTGATGATTGGGTCCACCACCTGTGGCCATCTCATCCATTTTCTAGCATTTCTCAACCATGCTCTGATACCACGTGTCACGGACTAAGCTTTCTCTCAATAAGTAATAGACCGTGTGGCACTTGAATGGGCGCTCCCACCCAAGTCAACCTTCAATAGATCGATATCTGAACAAATAACCATAAGCCATGGTTAGTCTCAAGCATTCACAATAAGACACAATATATTGAGATCAATCTCAAGCACACACACAAGAAAGCATATTCGTATCAAGAAAAAGAAAAACACATCGAGGCAACAATTAGGACATTCAATCAGGGTGAATTTTATTATAATCGAGAATCATACATCGGTACCTCCCACCATCACCAAGGCCAGGGGGCAGCCCTTGGTGGATGGCCTAAGCTCGCATAGCAACCGGTGAGACAGCCCAACACTACACTGTCGGCTCACCCCCTAAGAGCCTTAGAGATTTTAGAGCTATACTACCAGTAACCATTACAATGTTTGAAATGGGGACACTTTTCCTAGAACAAGGGATCTACCCAACTATGGCCCTATACATGAGTGGCTCATGGCAACCTAAGTCCCGATCATGGCCCTATACAAGGTTGGCTTATGATTAGGGTAGGCAAATTAACCCGAAATCGTCGGGTTTCGACCCGAATCGACCTGAATATTTAGGGTCAAATTTTTAAAAAAATGGGTTTTAGGGTCGGTTCAAGTCGGTTTTCTTTTTTGGAATGTCGGATTCGGGTCGGGGTCAGGTTTATATGAAATCCGACCCTACCCGACCTGAAATATTTACCAAAATGCCCTTAATATATATATAATTTTTTTAGGGTTTCTGAATTTTAGTTTCTTTTGGCCACTCTAGGTCTCCCGTCTGGCCGTCTCTCATACTTTCAGTTGTAAGTCATCCTCATCCGTTCTACTTCTGCATTTTTGCTTCTATATGCCAGGCTGCTTCTGCATTTCTGCTTCTATCTGCCACATGATGAACATGTTTTGAGCTAACTGCATGTCGAGCGCTTAAGCTCCGCTTGTGGTCACTCGTTCCTCGCTTGTTCCAATCTTAGTACAGAGCTTGAGCTTCAGATCCGATTCTACACTACATACGCTTAAGCGCTTAAGCTCCGCTTGTGGTCACTCGTTCTTCGCTTGGTTCTACAAGGAGCATGCCCGAAGGGGCTATTACGCTCACCGCGCATTTGCATCACCACCTGAGCTTCGCCCAGCTCCTACGCCTACGGCCTACCACGAACTTGATCTACTCATCCACCCATCTAGCCATCCCATCTTTCTTCCTCTGTTTAGGTTTCATCTATTTCTAGATTTTTTCCTTTAATTCAGCAAAGAAATCCTTCAAGCCAAAAAGAAGAAAGTCAATCGAACAAAAAAGAGAAAAAAGACAGCCAATTTTAATCCCTAGGAGCTGTCATTTCCCCTTTTGAGAAAAAAAAAATTGCAACAGCCAAGCTTTTCTCTCAGTAATCTCGGGTCGGGTAAAATTCGAGTAAATAATATTTAAGCGGGTTGGAGTCGGGTTTTCAGCTACAACCTCCGAGCGGGGGCGGGTCGGATATCAGATAGAAGCATTAAAGCATCAGGTTGGAGGCAGGGAAAGTAAAAAATCGACCCGCCCCGCCCCAATGCCATCCCTACTTATGACACTTGTGCTGCTCTTACTGGTGAACTATCTTCTCAATTTCCTACTTGGAAAGTCTTCCGTTTGTAATGGTGATTTTGTTCTTCTGCCTAGTGGTTATGTCCTCAGCAGACACATTCAAGATACCGTTGGCGTCAATATCGAAGCACACTGTGATCTGTGGAACAACCCTAAGAGCTGGTGGGATACCAGAGAGCTCGAATTTACCTTGTTCTCTCTCCTTCATGGACCTGGATAAACACACCAGGTTGGTTTTAGGAATAAGTAGAGAGGACCTGCTCCTTGGTTGGAATAGTGGTGTTCCTTGGAATCAAAAAAGTCATGACACTACTGGCTGTTTCCAAACCAAGGGACAAGGGAGTGACATCTAAAAGCAAAAGATCCTACACCTTCTCATTACCTTCACCACTCAAGATAGCAGCTTGGACTGCAGCACTATAGGCAACAGCCTCATCAAGGTTGATGCTCTTCCATATCTCCTTTTAGTTGAAAAAATCCTGTAGAAGCTGCTGAAACTTGGGAATTCTAGTAGAACCACCAACAAGCACAACATCATGGACGCTGCTCTTGTCCATCTTGGGGTCCATCAAACATTTCTGAACTAGTTTCATACACTTTCTGAACAGATATATGTTTAAGTTCCTCAAATCGGGAAGGAGTAAGTGTGAACCTTTTAGAAATCAGAAATCACACTTACTTATTAATAAAACTAAGCTTAGGATAGATCTAAACCACACAAATCCGGATACGATCAAAATACGAGATCTAAACAAAGCAAACGAAAGTGATAAAAAAAAAAAAGATGGTCAAGGCTTATCGAAGACGGTGTTCATGGGGTTCATAGCGACCTGGTTATTTGCTGCATCGCCTCTCAAACGCTCGGTATCTATAAAGCCAACATAAGACGGTGTAGTTGTATTACCTTGATCGTTGGCGTTGCGCCAACGCAAGAATAAGTTGTTCCGAGATCATTCCAATACTGGACCTTCTCCTTTACCAGCCATTACTTCTATTTGTTGTGTCCATCAAAAAGAATATAAAGAAGAAGAAAAGAAATAATGAAAACGAGAAACCGCTACTAACAGCTAGGGTTTCAAGTGGCTAAGCATGAAGAAAAGAGTTGGTTTATATAGAGGTTTTTTATGTTTGGTTTGGAGAATGTTCTCATCCCTGGACTTCTGAACCGTCCAATCCTGAAAATTATTTGACAGTCCCAGATTTTTTTCCTTATTTTCTGCGTAGCGCATAGAGGTTTATATATGCTAGGTTGAAATTATCCAGTAAAATTGTGCCACGTCATTAAGTGAATTACGTACAACTATTTGATGGGATCTAGACCGTCCGTTGAAATGTATCGTTGATTGGTTGAAAAGGGTGAAGAAGGGGCATCCTGTTACGGCTGTTCTCATTGGACCGTAACCGTCCAGGAAGATTCTAATGAGAAAAAGAAAAAAAAAAAGAAAATCTGATTTTTTCCTGCTTTTTACTTTTGTCTTTGTCGGCCAGGGTAGGATGGTGAAAAGACGTAAAAGGACATCATGCACCTTTCGCATCTTTATTGCAATAGAACGAGTGATTTTAAAAAAAAAATTTTTTATAAATTCGTTAAATTTTATATAAATAAATATGTCTAAATCATTAAAAAGCCCTTACTATTTAAGAAAAAAGAGTGACTAAGTTTGTTGTCACTTATTTGAGGGACATCAACTCGATTAATGAATTAACACAAATTTTGAATTATATACTAATAAATATATAATAAAATATATAAATAATATTTAATATAAATTTAATTATCTTTTAGTTAATTTTATTTTGAAAATACTCAAACATTTAATTGTAAAATTACTCAATACTTTTATAGTTAAAACTTTGTGTATATTTGTTTATTTCACCTGCATAGTGAATATGTCAAAATCAAATATTAGTGAAACCATATGGAAGTTCATGTTATTTTTATTCAAAGAAAATAAAGGATTATACCGTATAAATTTACCTGAATAATAATGAAAACAATGGCTTTTTTTTAGATATCTAATTATAAATATAACCATGTTTTATTTTTAGTAGTAAATTCTCTATTTATAAATAGAATCATATTATTTTTTATTCAACCCAAATCTATTTGTTTCACAAAAAAAAAAAAAAAAAAAAAAATCATATGATATCTACAATTTTAGGATTCCACTTTTAACAAAAAAATAAAGTCACCTAATCAAAATGTACTTTTTTTCTAGGTAAAATGATTATCGATTTTTTTTCCCAGATTAAGTATCAATTCATGATCAATAATTAGTTCATTTTGGTAGCCATAAAATTCAAATGATTAGGTATCAAGATCATTAATAGTAAATACATATATTTTATGCTAAAGAGTGAATTCAAGTCCTCATTTCCCAAAATAAATAAAAAAAATCTTTATACTTGTGTTATTTATTTTTATAAGTGATTGGAAGCATTTTAAGTTTAATTTGAACTTAATTTTTTTCTAAACAATTTTAAAAATTCATTATCTTGTATAGATTTTGTGCAATCAAAATTTTATTTTTAAAAATACTTTTTCATAAAATCAAATCATAATTAAAAATGATTAATATTATGAATAGTCATAAATTATAATAAAATATTCAATTTAATATCTAAACTTTAAAAATTTTTAATAAGATATCTAAGTTATTAATCTATTTATTAATATAATACTTAAAGAATTATTTGTTTATCAAATATTATTATTTGAAATTAATCATATTTAAGATAAGTGTTATTTCAATTAATAAATTTATAATTCAAATATCATTTTAAAATTTTTTAAAATTTAAATATTATATTAAATATTTTATTATAATTTAAAAATCATTTTTAACATTAATTTTTTAAAAATAATAATAATTCTTGGACTAATATCTGTAGGTCAACTCGTCTAATCTTTGCTGAGGCTGATCAAACATATGGTCAATTCCCAATGCGATCGATAACGCCCATTTTGGCTCAATCAATAGGCTAGAGTTTAAGACCATGCTGGCAGCCTACTTAAGACAAGTTTCGAAGAATCACATGGGCTTGGGTTAGGCTAGTCTGATGAGTGGGTTGCCCGATAATAAGCTTCATTCATTATCAGAATGATCGTGGACCAGTCTCAAATTGGGCATAAGCTTTCAAGAGCTTGTCCTTGCTCGTCATTAGTTCATTCAAAAACTCAAACCTTATTAATTAGGAAATTAAGTTTTAGTTTTTTTATTCAAACATAAAATTCAAATTTCTTTTATTTTTTTTTGGGGATTATACCAAAAAAAATTTTGTCAAGCTATGGTCAATACTCAATAGCTCCTATGGCTATAGAAATATGTAGGAGTGTAAACGAAAACTTTTTTTGATGAATTGTTTGCAAATATATTTAATCTTTATTTATTTAAGTTCATTTATTAAGTTTAATAAACAATTTTTAATAATATTTTTATATTTATTAAATGAATCAAATACGAACAAACATATGTTTAATTAGCTTATATTTGTAAACAAATTTGTTAAGGATTGTTTAAAATTCATACATTTAAGGGTTATTTATATTCGTTTATTGTTAAGTAATAATAATAACATAATTATATTTTTATCTTTTATCTTAATTTTATTTTAATATTCGTTTATATTTATTTAGGGTTATTTATGTTCATTTTGAGTTTATTTGTTTAAATTTATTTGATCATGATTTGTTTATTATCTATGAATATGTTTATTTATATATATTCGTGAATATATTTGTTTAACTTAATCGAATTAAATACAAACCAAACGTGAACATCTTATCTTTAAAAGGAATTGAGCTTAAACAAATAAAATAATTTTTTTATCAAATACGAACTGAGCTCGAACGACTCTAAAAATGAATAAACCACATATATATTTTATTTTATTCATATTCGATCTTTTTACACTCTTAACAATGATCTTGTTTTGATCATAAATTTTAGTTGGTGAAGTCAGTAGTGTTTTTTTAAATAAAAAAATCAATAATTTTTAAGATAATTATTAAGGATTCATTTAGATAAGTAGTGAGATTAATTTTAATGAGATTAAAAATAACAATGAAGATAAAATTAATTAGTAGCGATAATATTTGTTATTGTAATGATAAAATTAAAATCAGTAGTAAAATATATATTTAAGTGTAAAAGCAACGGTATCAGTGAGATGAGAATAAAAAATTATTGTTGAGAACTTTACTTTAAAAGTAAGATTACTTTCTTATCCTTGCACAATTTATTAAAAGGTTAGAAAAAAAGATGCAGAGGCACAAAGGAAAAAAAAAAACGGCTATGGTGGAAAGAATGTTTTCTCATTGGTGCCTTAAGGTCTAGTAACCATTGGCACCTCCAACATGGTCTGAGAAACTTCAATCGCATCGAAGCATGAGATCCAAGCATACTCCAATGGCAGTTAAAGCTTCTAATCCTGCTGCATCATTGATAATTGGTGTTAAAAATTGAGCCTTAGGCCCCATTTGGTTTCAACTGCACTTCCAGCGAGGTGCAGTCGCCAACAAAATTTGTGCTCACTAATGTTTAACATTTATTTAGATGTCAAAGCTACGTCACGTTTATCTATTTCTCTTCATTGAAAAATTTAAAAATTTAGCTCTAATTGAAAAAACGCACTCAACTTCATTTTGTTTTTTTTTTCATCCTTCATTTTATATTACAAAGACAAAAATATTCTTTTACTTTAACTTTTTTTATTTAAAAGTAAAAAATAAATTTATTAATTTCTTATAATAAATAAGTTTTATTTATTATATAATAAAATAATAAATAAATAAAATTTTAATTAATTTTATAAATATTAAATAATTTAAATTTTTTATTAATATAATTTTTACTTTAATATTTTAATAATTATTTTTTCTTTTCACTTCTTCATCATCATCATTATTTTTACATCTAAAAACATATCTTATTACTATAATATTTAATCTCACTACTATAATAATTAATCACATTTTTATTACTATTTTTAATTTTACTATCATCCAAATATACATTTAATATCATTTTGAATTTCACCGAAACATTAGTACAGTGAGTTTTGGCTTTATTCATTTTAGTACAATTGCACTATTCATGCTATTTGGGTAACAAGTGTAGTCTCCACTTAATTGGAGTATCAACTTTTTATTAAAGAAAAAAGATGCAGTGGGCAATTGCATTGGAATTTTTTACCATAATATCTTATTTTTTATTTTTAATTCTTAATTTTTATATTTATATTTAAATCAATTTATTTTTTATATTTTACATTTCATATTTTTAATATTATTTTGTTAAACAATATAATATGTATAATTATTATAAGTATTATTTCTTTAAACAATAAACATTTTAAAGTATTTTTATAATTTTTAATATTTAAAATATTAATTATTATTTTAATATAATAAAATTATTTATTAATATCATAAATAAAAAATAATTTAAAATTTTTATTATATAAAAGTTTTAATTTATAAATTTTGATGATTATTTTTTTATCCTCGTTTTATTACATTATCATCACTATGTTTATATTTAAATACATATTTTATTATTGTCATTGTTATTTTTAATTTTATTAGAGCTATATTTAATTGTTCATCCCGATGTTGGGATCACTATAATTCTGATATCATTTGTTAGGTAAAAAGTTTTAATTTAATTACATCAACAAAAGTGAAATTAAATGATCAATCAATCAAGCACATAAGAGATAGCACTTTAATTTGATTCGGTCTAATCGACATATATCCACAGATGAGAAATAAGATCCACTAGTTGTAGAGAATTACAAACATACATTAAATCAATCTAACTTAAAAATCAATACACATAGGCCTTCAAAATCTTCTCTATTTTTATGGAGTATTCTCAATCCAAATAAACACATACTCTTATACATCCATCAATATACATATGTGAATCCTTTCAATCTCCTCTAATCCACTCACATGCACCATACCTATGTGAATTTTTTCAGTCTCTTCTAGTCCACTCACAAATATAACATTCATATACACCCATAAGACGTAAATCTCTAGTAGTTTTATAAGGTATCTATCCTATAAAATCTTATAATTTTTTTATATTTTTTTCTCATACCTAACCCTGCAAAGACTTTTCCTATTTATAACTATACAAACTTACCTATTAAAAATTTATTTTCTCTTAGAATTCTTCTTTTGCAAGTCAAACTTACTTATTAAGAATCTATTTTCTTTTGAAATTCTTCTTCTGTAAGTTTTTTGTCCATCAAGTAATATTTAACCAATCCCAAACAAATCTACTATGAGATTTAAGTCATAATTCTCAACAATTTTCACATTGACTCGAATTTCATCAAATTATCTATCTTCATGCGAGATATGCTTGGCTCCACCTGCAATGAAAGTTTCATAATCATATTCTCTTGTGTGTCTTCACGTTTCACGTAAATCAATCATCAATCCTCAAAACTTGAACTTGAACTCTTCTTTTGAATCAAACTTTTTTAGGCTTGTCCCTTCCCATGTCTCAAACCTTAATACCACTTGTTGAGATCGTCACTGCTCTGATATCACTTGTTAAGTAAAAAACCTTAATTTAATCACACCAACGAAAGCGAAATCAAATGATCAATAAATCAATTACATAAGAGATAATAGTTTAACGTAGTTCGATACAATTGACTTACGTCTACGGATGAAAAACAAGATCCACTAGTTGTAGAGAATTACAAACATGCATCAAATCAATCTCACTTAACAATCAATACTTATAAGCCCTCTCAATGTCCTCTAATCCTATGGAATATTTTCAACTCAAACAATCACATACCTTTGTACACTCATACACCATACCTATGTGGATTCTCTTAATCTCCTCACATGCATCATACCTATGTGAACATTTTCAGTCTCTTTTAGTCTACTCACAAACATAACATTCATACACACCTATAAGATATAAATCTCTACTAGTCTTATAAGGTATCTATCCTATGAAACCCTACAACTCTCTTATATTTTTTTTTCTTATCTAACCCTGTAAAAACTTCACTTATTTATAATCATACAAATTTGCCTATTAAGAATCTATTTTCTTTTAAATTTTTTTTGTAAGTCAAACTTATTTATTAAGAATTCATTTTCTCTTAAAATTATTCTTCTGTAAATTTTTTTATCTATAAAATAATATCTAACAAATCTCAAACAAATTTATTATGAAATTTAAGTTACAATTCTTAATATTTTTTATTGGAGAAAAAAGATGCAGTAGGCAATTGCATTGGAATTTTTTATCGTAATATCTTATTTTTTATTTTTTATTTTTAATTTTTTTATTTTATATTTAAATTAATTTATTTTTTATATTTTATATTTCATATTTTTAACATTATTTTGTTAAATAATATATATGTATAGTTATAATAAGTATTATTTCTTTAAACAATAAACATTTTAAAGTATTTTATAATTTTAATATTTAAAATTTTAATTATTATTTTAATATAATAAAATTATTTATTAACTTCATAAATAAAAAATAGTTTAAAATTTTATTATAAATTTTAACTTATAAATTTTAATGACTATTTTTTATCCTCGTTTTATTACATTACCTTCGCTATATTTATATTTAAATACATATTTTATTACTGTCATTGTTATTTTTAATTTTGTCATAGCTATATTTAACAGTTCATCCTGATTCACCTTTAGCATAAAAATTTGGATTTAAATACTAACCCAAAAATATTTTTGATTTTTGAAATTCTAATTAGTCTGATTATTTTATTTTATTTTCATATGAATGCACTTACTGCTTTTAATCAAAACGCAAGAATGTAGGCATTGGATAGAGACTGGACTGCTACACTGAAAGATGGAAGCTTTCAGCGAAGCAGACGATTCCATTGAGTTGGAAGCTAAGCGCAAAGAGGACTCCTCATGGCACCCTTGTCGAGTTTCTCTCAGGTCAGTCCTTCGTCCTTCTTTCTCTGGACTCTGGTCCCACTTCTTTCTTCTTTGTTCTTTGTTCTTTCTTCTTCAACCCGTGGCCCCCTATATGAGCTGTCCTTTCTTTTTTCCATTTTTTGCCAACATTGTTCCTCAGTTATCAGTTATCCCTGTTCCATTTCAAGAAACAATAATGGGTTGTTCCCTGAATTGTGGGTTGATCTAGTTTCCCAATCCCAATTCAAAATATGTGTGATCATTGGGTTTTATTCGATTCACTCACCCAGAAAGTTTTTTTCTTCCTAAAACAATGATCCAATGTTGTATAATGTATGATATTCTAGCCAAAGGGGTAAACTTGCATTTTGCATTGACATTTTGTGTGTTTAAAATTGATTGCATTGATGATCATACGAGTCTTTTAGAACAATGATTCAATATTGAAATGTTTTATTAATGAGTAAGTGTGACTTCTGATTTCCCGCACAGCTCTTCTGGAGATAGTCTGATTGTAAATTTTGGGAGCAAGGGGTTGGAAGATATGCTGTTGAAGAAGGAAGAAGTTCTTATGCATCTTCGCTTTCGTTCTATGCCTCTTCAAGTTGATGATTGCTGCCGCATTGAAGAAGGTGAACATGTTCTTGCCATCCGCAAATCACAATTCAAGAGCCTCTTCCATGATGCTGAAGTGGAAAAGGTGCAGTTCTGTCTTCAGCTAAATAACAGATATTCTAGAAAAGTATCAGGGTCCTCAATAATGAAGCAAAGTAGCAGTCTCATGTGATTTAATATAGTATTAGAATTTATATCCATCATTGAAATAACATCACTATATTTGATTGGTACAATTAAATATCATGTATTTATGTTATTCACAAGACCAGTTGCTATGATGAATTTTCTGTC
The DNA here is from genome assembly GCF_047325235.1 of Durio zibethinus. Classification (NCBI taxonomy): domain Eukaryota; kingdom Viridiplantae; phylum Streptophyta; class Magnoliopsida; order Malvales; family Malvaceae; genus Durio; species Durio zibethinus. The sequence continues at coordinate 6,652,081 of NC_143162.1, read as the reverse complement.
CTATGCAGTATGAACCATCAAACTTCGGTCTGGCTTGTAATGAACGGCTGATGCCTGATGTATGAAGCTCAGTTCTCAAAACTTGTAATTAAATGTTGATAAAAATCTTATTAAACTTGTGGAGCCATAGAAATCAAGTATGTTATCAAATGTGTCTTTTCCATAGTTTAAAAGAACAAGTTAATTTGGTTAACCATGATGTCCTTTAAATAGCGTAGTTTAAGAAGGTTATTTTGAAGTTGAGTTCTATAGAGTGATTAGCCTTCAGTACTTCTGAACTGTTTGCTTGTTCATTTCTCATACCAATTTTTGTCTTTAGCAGGTGGAAAGAGTAGTTTAAGAAGTTTATTTTGAAGTTGAGTTCTATAGAGTGATTAGCCTTCAGTACTTCTGAACTGTTTGCTTGTTCATTTCTCATACCAATTTTTGTCTTTAGCAGGTGGAAAGAATACGACACTCAAAAAGGGGCTGTAGATGTACTTTCATGATCAAATGGCTCGATCAAAACCTTGAAGGACAAAAGCTTAGTGTTCCATCAAGTTCAATCATGAAGCTTGCAACCAAAAGAGTCAGTACCCATCCAATCGTTCATACACTCTTGAAACCAGAAAAAGACACTGGTTTATCGTATTCATCTCCTTTATTGACCATTCTTGAGGGCACTGATGCTGAAATGGACCTTAATAAGCTGCTGCTAAAGCAAATAGAACAGATTAGCAGTTTAGCTGATGCATCTGAGAAAGATTTTCCAGAAGATATTCTATGGAGAAACAAAGGTAAGCATCCTAGTCATTGACATTATCAGAAGTTATTAATGGGGGGCCTTTCACCAAATTGTTTTACCTTAAACATAGTCCATAAAGATAATTATGATTGAATTCATCTGTGTTCTTTGTTTTTATCCTATTCTTTTCAGCACAGTTACTTGACATGTTGAACCTTATCATTTATTTTTACTTTTCCTTGGAAATGAACTGAGACATAGCTCTACCTGCAAATATGCTGGTTGACTTTTACTTGTCCAAAGTATATCTGACATTTTCTGTTTCTTTGCTGATCTTCAAATTTCATTTTTTAATAAAGGAAATAGACTGTCTCAATACAATTATTTTGTTAGCATTTGATAAGTGCCATTGATGTCTTTTTACATCTGGCAATTTCAGTGGTTTCCTTCTCTGGTATAATAAGCATTTTAAGCTGATAGAAGAGCTCTTAATGTTACAAGTGCTCATTTCCAGTATTTATCCTGCATACCAACTTCTATATTGTGCATCTCGCCATAAATCAATGTCATATTTTTGCAAGTAGTTAACATGACCCTGTTTGCTAATACAGCTATTAACAAGGGACAAACACCTCACAAACCTACTGCTGAATCCAATGCATGTGTTCCAGCTGTTCCTGATCACCATAATCATTTGAAGAGAACAACTCAGAGTAAAAGGAAACAGCTAGTGGACATGGAAACCAAGGATCAAACAGGCCCTACTTCATCCATGCAAGAAGAATTCATACAAAATAGTACTCATCTAAGCCCTCTTGCTTCACGTGCAGCTCTAGCATCATCCTTGTTAACTGCTAAGAAGTGTCTTGATATGGATTTTAGTTCCTGTATGAGTGCCAACATGTTTATGAAGAGTAAACATTCCTCAGAGATATTGGCTATTTCCATTCCATTTGTTTCACAGCCTTCCCATGTGATATCACCTCTCATTTCAACCCAAGGGGACGTTTCATTCAAGTCTTCTTCTTGTATAACAACTAAGGTTTGTGAAAATGAAAGTAAGATCCCAGAAAAAATTAACTGTAATGCTGAAGATAAGACCTTTGCTCCTGCAATGGTTACTGCTGAAAAAGATACCTCCGAAGTTGCTAATTCTAGTGCTGAAACTATGACTGCCAAACTTGCAATTTCCAGAGATAAAAAGTCCTCAGTACTTGTACATTTTAATGCAAGTTCAACAACTCCTATAAGACTAACTCGCTCGACAATATGCAAAGGGGCTGTGATTCCAAATGATTGCATCCAGGTGAATGTCTGCAGTGATGACAAAAAGAGAGGGATGTCAGGGAACAAAAACAGGTTGAGTCATTCAGCAGTTTGTCAAGAAAATGAAATTTTGGGCAATGAAGAAGGAAACAACTCAACTCATATTATAGATTCAGATTCATCTAAAGGGAACATTGCTGTTCCTGAAAGCAATGTGGATACAGAGAAAAGCTCAACATCAAAAAAGACAAAAGCTACCTCACCACGTAATGCTAAGATTCTTATACTTACAAACGGAACGGTCAAAAGCTGGATTTTACACCTATTTTCTTAATTGTTATACATCTCTATACAAGAAAAGCTTGTAACTGCAAGAGTTAATCTTTATTATTTTGTTGGTTTATTTAGTGATTTGGTTGACGAATATTTCCTTAACGCTCTTTCAATTATTTTAAATGCTGTCTAATATCGCAGGCAAAAATGCAGATGGTGGTAGGAGTAATCAGGGCCAGAAGAGAAAAACAGTTTATCCTATTAAGCAAGACCGACGATTTTCACCTCGAAATTTTCTACCTCGAACTCGCTCCCAGAATAAGTCTCAGCCTGAAAAGTATGGAGGAACTATTAGCAGTTAATACTTGAATACTTGTATTGCTTGCTCTAGTGTAGCAGTCATCAACTATCTACTATTGCTGCTCTAGTGTAGCTGACATCCAACTATCTAGTAAAAGCTGATTGCTCTGTATATTATAAAGAAGGATGAGAATGATATAAATATGTTGCAGGCTAGCTTGCTTGTTAAAAGATTATTAATAGTTTCTCTATGAATTGGATGTTTTATCATCTGTATCTAGGATTCTTCTGAATTAAACCATCTGTTTATGCTTTTCCATTTTTCTTATATGTGATGCTGAGTTGTTTAATATCGAAGTTTACTGCAGACGAAACTTTCAAACTTGTACCAGAATTCATGGATGTATCCGGAATCCCACTTTCTTCAGTATTGCCGGGCATCTCGTGGTTCAGAATAACTTTAAGTACATCAATTATTTCAGCTTCAAATCTGAGGCTGAACTTCCAAGTGATGAATGTGCTATATCTAATAATGCGTAGGCAATTGCACATGCTGTCATTATCCTGACTCAAATTCAACGTCGAATTTAATTTGCTGTGATCTAGTATTATCTTTTCAAACCCGAATTTCCCCTTAATGTACTGGCTCTGATCTCTGGTCAATCTTTGTTGTGGTTGGATTATTGCAAAACTGTAGAAAAAAATTACAAGTGAAATGCTTCCCAAAGCAACAAGGTCTTTATTGCACTTCTAGAAATGTTAACACTTAATAGATCTCTCAAGTTCGCCTATCATCTACAAATGCAAATCTTCAATCTTTATAATGTGATTTTGGAAAGCTGATCAGGTAGAGCAGCAACTAACTTGACCAGCTACTAATCATTTGCCTTCATTAGAGATTAATGATAAATTTGGAGAAAGAGAGACAATCGTCTTCATAAGAAACATAAGTTCTCAAGCTAAGCCGAGTAATGACAGCCAATAGTATAGTCTTCTGACTTTATTGCCTACTTATCGGGAGTGTTGGCACTTCGGAGTTTAAACTTTGTCAATGTAAATTGATACCATAGGACACAAAATAAATTGCCATTGCAAGTAGAATAATATTATGCGGCTTGCATCAACGGCAATCTTGATCCCACATTTTGCTTTCGCGGTTTCCCCTACCGTAAGGAAGAGGGAGCTCCAGCTACCACATACGGCTTTTGCATTTATTAAGACTTCACTGATTAAAATATCAAAGGAAATGGTATACAACCTTTTTTTCTAAACTCTTGTCAACAGTTCTTGGTTGATGATACGGTAGATTAATATATAGAAGTAAAAATGGGTGAGGGGAAGCTTGTTAATTTCTAGAGGATGTAACATTTTCCGGGAAAATGTTAGGTTCAATCATGCATCCTATAATAAGAATGTAGATATTTGAATTTGATTATTAATATTTTATTTTTATAAATTTTTTTAAAATTATTAAAGTTAAGGATAAGTCAAAATAGTTGAAAAAATTGTTTTAGTTAAGGTTATTTTATAGAATAATTATTTATGGAATAACTCTTTCACATAACTACTATTCAAGAAACAACTATTCAAATAATAACTCTTTCATGGAATAACACTTTTACGAAATAGTTGTTTTCAGAACAATTTCCTTAAGAAATAATATCAACACCTTTATCAAAAACTCTTTCACCAAAAATTGCTTCATTAAAAGTTATTCAACAAAAGTCGCTTCACCAAATATTATTTCACCAAATAAAGAAGTGAAAATAACCTTGGAATATGATAGGGTTCGTACCTAACTCCACTATTAGGATATTCCAAAAAGTTTGACTTAGTAAATCAAATATGAAGATAGTTAAGAGGATTCCTCTTAACCCTTCTTTGAAGTATGAGTGCTTCTCTTTTTCTTTTAGAATAAATAGTGAATTTCTATATTCATTATACCTATCACCAAAAGCTAATTAAAGTCTTATTAACCAATACATTAACACCTTTTGTAACAGTCAATTCTCCCACTATTCACTATATTCCTATTCATATTTAAGATATGTAACTTCTATTCTTGAAACCCATAAATAGGAGTTTTCACAATTTATAGGGGACTTTTAGACTTTGGCAAATTTTTCACAACTTTCTCTAACCTTTCTGCAATCTTCTCTTTCTAAATTCTTCTCTTCGCCTTATTCTATTCCTAACTTAGCCTTATTTCATCACCTACCACCACTTGCCACTACACTTAATACTTTAGGGTATGTTTTAGTCTTTTTCTTCGTTATCTCTTGGCATATCTCATTTTACTTGTTTACAACACTTCCTTACCTCACCAAAAAAACCCTTCTACATTTTAACGACTCTACTGCGAATGAGTGATTCCATTAAGTTAAATAATTTTTTATCTTGCTTTGTTAGAAAAAAATGAAAGATTTTACTGGAAATCAAAATGCCTAAACCCTTACCTATATTCAAGAACTGATAAAGATGATTCAAGCTTCCCGAAAAATGATGCAAAAGTTGGAAAAACTATCTCTAAACTTACATCTTTTAATGCCACAACCTCTCAAGCCCAAATTAATACTGGAAAGAAAATAAACACTTCTAATGGAGTTATCCCTCTGGCAAATGGTAATAAAGAAAACACTTCAATGTGCCTAATCCTAGTGCTAATAAAAATCTTAGTGTGAACAACACTTTAGCTACTAGTATTTCTACTGTGACTCTTCTTTTGACCATAACCCAAGGTTTTATCAAGAAAGAAGAATTTCAAAAGCTGCTTGAAGAAAAGAACAAAAGTTTAAACTTTTCTAAATTGGATCTTAAACTACCTTATCCTGCTATAATGGTTGCTAAGCCATATCCTAAAGATTATACTTGTCCAAAGTTAAAGCAATTCAATGGCAAGACTAGAGATGTTTGTGAGCATGTAATGAAGTTTGTGAAAACTCTTGGAGTAGTTGAATTTGATGATGATTTGAAGTTGAAGGAATTCTCTAAATCTCTTACTGAAAAAACGAACACCTAGTATATCAATCTTAATCCTGGCTCTAAAAAATCTTGGAGTCAAATGTGTAGAATGTTACTCTTATTAACTTAGGAAGGGAATATCAAAAGCCAAAAAAAAATGTGATGGATTATATCCAACATTTTAGGGAAATAGTATTAAATGTACAAAAAGCTCATGATAAGAGGAATTGGTTAGAGTGTGCATCTGAGGAATGTTTGATGAATTTCAACTTTATTTGTAAAATTTATCATTATCTTCTTTCTTTGCTTTAGTAGAGGCTATAAGAAAAACTAACATTACTATCATAGGGAATAAGAAACAATTTAATTATTTGCATGAAAAAGGTGCTGCTATTGGTTCTTATAAAGAGATATCATACAAGAAATCCAAGTTCACTCATAATAAACAAGTTTCTTCACCTCTATTTCCATGCTCTATGGAAAAAGTTCTTGAAATTTGAATCAATGGGTGAATGAAGAAAGTATACATCTTCCAAATGTTGAACACAAACCTACAATTGAAGAAAAATCAAGTACTATGTATTGTCATTTTTATGGAATCATTGGACATCCCACCAAAGAATGTAATGCTTTGAGAAAAATTTACCATCAGAAGATAAAGAATAAGTAAACGTTGATTTAGAATGTACATATCCAAATTTAAAGAAATATTTTTTATTAGAACTATTTATATGTACTTTGAAGCAATTCTCCTTTAATCTTTAAGTATATCTCTAAAATTTTGAATTCTTATTATGCTTTACATACATATATTATAAAAATGATTCTTTTTATCATTGAGTTGAGAGCACATCTCACCAATACAAGGTAGAGATATCGCTCATTTGCATAAATTTTTAAATAAATATAAGTTAGCTATATGCCATTTTCTAGATAGAAGTCAATCATCATGATCTCATGCACATTTCTATCACCCTCATAAATAAATTTTTCTTAAAAAAAAATCATTATGGTTTTATACCACTTTTGTCACTATTATATATAAATTATTTTGGAAAAAAAGTTTACCTTTATAGTCTCTTACACCATTTTTGTTATTCTTATAAGAGAAATCGATCATTCTGGTCTTTTGCACCACTTTTATCATACTCATACGAAATTTCTTCCAATATAGAAGTCGATCATTGTGGTCTCATGCACCACTTCCGTCACTCTCATATATAAGTCTTCTAATAGAAAAGTTGATTGTTGTGGTCTCATGCACCACTTCTGTTACTCTCATATACAATTTCTTCCAATAAAGAAATTGGTCATTATGGTCTCATGCACCACTTTCATCACTCTTTTATACAATTTCTTTCAATAGAGATCGATCATTGTGGCTCCTGCACCACTTCTATCACTCTCGTATACAAGTCTTCCAATGGATAAGTTGATTGTTGTGATCTCATGCACCACTTCTGTCACTCTCATATACAAGTTTTTCCAATAGAGAAGTTGATTATTATGGTCTCATACACCATTTCCATCACTCTTATATACAAGCATACTTAAATTATTTATGTACTATCATGATATCTTAATAAGTATTCCACATGTATTTTTTTAAAAGCTATTTCTTATTATTTAAAAAATTCAAAAAATAATTCATGTGTATTTTTAAGAAATGTTTCTCATAAAACATTTCTCATTACCTATCATTTAAAAAAAAAGCATCTCTCATTCATATTTCCATATCGAAACACCTTTTTTTTACATCTAAATGATAATTCTTAAAAATGAATTATCATATGTTGTTCCAAGAAGAATTTTCGCTCATAATTTCTAAGAAGTACATCTATCGCATTTATACAATGAATGTTTCTTATATTTCAAGGGGTGATTATCAAGAAACACATTTTATTTATTTATTTTGATTCAAAGAAAATCTACTTAATTTTAAAAAAAAAATTAGCTATCTTGATTTATTTTAGAAAAATAAAATTGATATTTATTGTTTATTCTCTTAAACAATACTTGATTTGTTTTACAATATTTGTCCTCATATTTTTTAAAGAAGTATTCTCATGACTTATTCTTCTATTTTTTTTAGGAAAACATTTTCATTACTTATTTTACTTTTTTTTAAAGAAAAACTTTCATTACTTATTTTCCTATTTTCTTAGGAGAGACACCAATTACTTGTTATCCTATTTTTTTAGGGAAACAATCTCATTGCTTATTCTCTTTTTTCTTTTTTTCTTTTTTTTTTTAGGAAGGGGGACATTCACATTACTTGTTTTCTTATTTTTTTTAGGAAAATATTACATTACCTATTCCTTTTAATAATTTTTCTATTTTTAAGGGAAACACTCTATTACCTATTCATTTTAATAATTTTCCTATTTTTTAGAGAAACACTCAATTACCTATTCATTTTAATAATTTTCTTATTTTTTTAGGGAAACACTCCCATTACCTATTCCTTTTAACTATTCTTCTATTTTTTAGGGAAACATTCTCACTAATTTTCTCATATTTTTTAGGGAAACATTCTCACTACTTTTCTCATATTTTTTAAGGAAACATTCTAAAAGTTGTTCCTTTTGATAATTATTCTATTTTTTAGAGAAACACTTTCATTAGTTGTATTCCTTTTGATTTTTCTTCTTTTTTTTTAGAAAAATACTCCCATTACCTGTTCTTTTTTATAATTTTGCTTTTTTAGGAAACACTTTCATTAAAGTTTTTTTTTATATATATAATTCTTCTATTTTTTAGAACCTCATCCATCTAACAGGTTACTCTTTGATTTGTAACATTAAAATTTGCTTATTCTATGCATGGAACATTCTTTATTTTGTATCAAACAATTTTCATGTAGGGAGCAATAAAGCCACACATATGCTGTCACAAAAATATATATAATTTTTTCTTCCTTCTTTTCATGAAACTTATATCATTTATCTTTAAATTTTTGAAAACAAATATATTTTATTTTCATATAAATATTTATTTAATTTTACTCTTTGATTGTACTAATGCATGAGAACTTTTTATACTAAGAATTCTCATGTAATGAGCAAAATGTAGATACTTGATTTTAGTTACTAATAATTTATTCTATAAATTTTTCTAAAATTGTTAAAGTTAAAGATAAGTTAGAACAGGTGAAATAGTTATTTCAGTGAAGGTTATTTTATGGAACAATTATTCATAGAACAGTTATTCACTAAGCAACTATTCAGGTAACAACTCCTTCATGGAACAATAATTTTACAGAAAAACTATTCTTGGAATAATTTTCTCATGAAATAATATCAACACTTTTACTGAAAATTTTTTCACCAAAAGTTGTTTCATTAAGAGTTATTCCACAAAAGATGTTTCACCAAATATTACTTCATCAAATGAAAAAGTAAAAATAACCTCAAAATATGATAAGATTCTTGGGTTAATTTCACTATTGGAATGTTTCTAAGAGTTTGGCTTAGTGGATCAGATATGGAATTAGTTAAGAAGATTCCTCTTAACCCTTTTTTAAAGTATAAATGCTTCTTCCTTTCTTTTAAAACAGATAGTAAACTTTTATATTCACTATATCTATCACCAAAAGCTAATTAAACTATTATTAACCAATACATTAACATCTTTTATAACAGCCAATTATCTTATTATTCACCATTATTCCTATTCATTATTAAAGATACGTAACTCTTATTCTTGAAATTTATAAATAGGAGTTTTCACAATTCATAAAGGACTTTTAGACTTTGATAAATTTCTCATAACTTTCTCTAACTCTTTTTGCAATCCTCTTTTCCTAAATCATTCTCTCCACCTTATTCTTTTTCCAACTTAATCTTATTTCACCACCTATCACCACATGTTGCTGCACTCAATACTTTAGGGTTTGCTTCAATTTTTTTCTCCATCGTATCCCAACTTATCTCGTTTTACTTATTTGCAACACTTTCCCACCTCACCAAAGAACCTTTCTACAAAAAGCATCAAAGATGTGATGTGAATATGACTCACTCTAATGAAACGATTAGTCATCTGTCTAATATGAATCACTAGGAAAGTGTTTAATTATTAGCATCTTTCAGGGAATTCTAGTTCACCTTTTTTCATTCTAGTTTTGTCCTTTTTCACGCTTCTATAAGTGTACCAATTTTTATATACAAAAGGGAAAAAGGAACTTATCCCAAATGCAAAATGCTTTAGAGTTGGAATTCTTGTCATCTCATCATCTTATAATTAAAACATAATTAACATCAAACATTTTGCATTTGGTTTGATTAATGCATAAAATCAATGAAAGTTTTTGACAAAAAAAAATGGTTGTTGTACCATATCTCATGAAAAATATTGCCAAAGAAGAAGTGTATTTAAAAAATGAGATTTGGGAATATAGGACAAACAAAACAAACAAGACAATTCCAGATTTTGTTTCAGTGCTAAAAGTTATAACACAAATAGGGAGAAAGTCAATGAAGTATCAATTTGATGCGTAAAGCCAAAAAAAAAAAGCAAGATTACGTCTTTTCACCCTTAATCCATGTAGGATCTTAATAGTTTACTTGTTAGGATAACCGCCTATAATGGATGGGTTACATCCTATGTAACAAGTATCTTTAGGTAGTTTCTTTATGTAAAAGTGAAACTGCCATGTATAGTTAATTACGATTTTTAAACCACATAAAAATTTTGTATATCTCTCAACATAAAAAAGAATGGCATTTAGTTAAAACAAATAGAAAATGGAGAAAAAGATTTCTCACAAAAACAATAGAGAGAAAAAAAAAAAAAGAGAAAGTTGGGCAGACATTGTACAACTCTCAAGAGAAATTTTTGCATTCAATGTGAAGGGCTTATATTGTGAAAATAAATAATTTTTGTATTATGATCTTTTTCAATGACCAATAATTCAAGTCAGGTTTTCACTTTCGTTTCTATTACATAAGAAAGTATATATGATTATATTCATATATATATATATAATACATGTATTTATCTTACATTGGTATCAGAGCCAGGTTGGTCTATGTTCTAGTTCGTTTGTATGTTTTTCATAACTAAAGATATGATTTTTTTTGTACGCTTACCATCATAAGAGTTTATATAATTTTTTATGTTCTTGATATAATTAACGTTGTTCTGATAATTCTTAGAATAAAAAAATGCCATTAATGTTTTGCCATTTTGGATCAATTTTTTTTCACTTTTTACATAAGGTGTCCAAATGATCTAAGCAAAAATAATATTTTTCTATCCTTGATTGACTTTGGGATGTCAAATCACACAAGAATAATTGAAATAAGTCTTAATCATTTTTTTTACTTGTATTGACTCATAAATTCATGATTTTTTCTCATATGTTATTATAAAAAAAATATGATTATTTTTGTGAGAACTCCTATCGTTATGAGGACATAAGCGTAATTTTTTAAGGTTATAAGGCTAATGGTGAAATTGACGTAATACTAAATAGATCAAAATGATGATATTGAATGGTATATCATCAAAGTTAATGGTATGATCCAAGAATTAATCTGGTATGGCTACGTGCACATTAAGAATAAATAGATCAAATATGAAATGTTGATGAATACATTTTTGATTCCTAAACAAAATAATCTTTTTCAAGATATTTGAATGTTTTTGGAGAGTGATCCTAAGTATGAAACATTAATTAAAGATTTTGTGAAAGAATACATAAGAATGAGAGCAAAGAAAAGTGCGACCCTCTCAATCTACCCAAGTCTTCATAATGAAAAATACAAAATTCTTAGATCTCCATGGATAAGTAATGTTGTAGATACCTAACTTTAAACGAGACAATTTGATCATGTTTGATTTTGATTTTAACTTGATAATATCAATTTTGAGCAATTTGAGAATTTGAATTTCGTTTTAAATATTCGAGCTCATTTTGTATGGACTAAAGCTTGATTCAATTCAGTTTTGGGTCAATGGGACTTAAGGGCCTAATATAGGTCAAGATCATTTTTTAGGAGCTTGAATACAACTTTATGCATCCCAATCAAAAGCCCAAACATAGCCTAAAAGAAAGCCCATTATGTAACCCAATTAAAGGCCTAAACATAGCCTAATTAAAAGCCAAACATAGCCCATCATGCATTTTAACAAAGGAAAGCCCATTACGGTTTATTTATACAACCCAAAATGGCAAAAGCCTAAACATGGCCTTTATTAAAGAAACCCAAAAAAAAGCTCATTTTTTAGGTCAATTTGGATTTTTTTCACGATGATAGTTTCATGTATAAAAGAAAAGGTTTTTAGTAGCCGAAAAGAAAAAAAGTTGGTAAGAAAAAGAATGGAAGATCGGAGCAAAAAAGAAAAAAAAAAGAATTTTGCCAAAAATGGAGGGTTTGGTAGAAAAAAAAAAGAGAAAAATAGGTTTGCGAGTGGGTTCAAAAACAACAACAACAATAACAAAAATCTTAGCAAAAAAAAAAACCTCATAACTTTTAAGGAAAACAAAAAAAAGGTAACCCTTTTTTGTTCCTTATGGTTTGTTTCCATATATGAGATCACTATCATGCTTTTCTTATAGGGTTTTGGGAAAAAACAATTCTCTTACATCTCATACAGCTTTCAGTCTCTCTTTTCCATCTTAGTTTCTACAGAAAAAACTTAAAAGCTCTAACTTTCTTACTTTTTTGATATAATTCCATGTTTTAAAGTTTTTTAAAACATGAAGTAAGTTTTCATAGTTTGAAAGCTTTTTGAAACCATGAAATGGTTTTTTCTAAAGCTTTTAAAGGTTTAAAAAGCTATCCTTTTGGGATTTCTACTTCACTTTTCTTATTTTTTTTACACATAGGAGTTTCAAGCTCTATGTTTGAACAATAGTTGCTAGTATAGGGATAACAAAAAACTTTTTTTCTTTAAAAAAAAGATCTTTCAATGAAACGAGACAGAAAAAAGTTTTAATGGTTTTAAGGCATCAAAACCCTACCTTTGATGTAGTCTTGGTCCGATTTAGGTTTTAATCAGCCTTAAGGGTTTAAGCTCTATTTTCTTGAATCCATGATTTCTATCTTTATTTAAGCTCTATTTTCTTGAGTCTATGATTTCTATCTTTAAATGATAAAATGGACATTTTGTTTAGGGAGGCTAAATGGAGCTTAAAAATGCAGAAAAGAAAAACTTTTTTAGATGGTTTCAATCCTATCTTGACACATCATCCATGAAGGTTCCAAACTTCATCCTTTTAGGCTTACATTTTTCTAGTTTTAACACTAAAAAAAGGTGTTTTTTTAGGAAAAATAAAACACTTTTAAGATAGGAAAAGAATGAGTGTTTAAGGAGCTTTAAAGCTCCAGAACTAACTTTGAATGTAGGATCAGTTCTTTTTTTTTTTTTTTGCTATATGTGGTTTGTTTATGGAAGGTTTAAAGCTTTTTTTTTTATTTTATGCTTGATGGTTTCTTCTTATAAGTGGCATGTGTGTGAAAGATTCATCTTTTCGTGTTTGTTGACTTCTTTTAACATATGATTTGTGTATAGGTGTTTAAAGATGTATTCTTTTCATGTCTGCTATATTTTTCTTTTGTATGTGAACTGTCATGAAGCTTAAAGCTTTATCTTTATGCCATGCTTGCTCATTTGCTATCCATACATGTTGTTCTTTCCTTTCTTCTCCTTTGCATATAGTATGTATGATGTATACTTTCTCATTTGTCTATAGAAGGTTGAGGTCTCAAACTTTTCATAGTTGCTAAGTTTGCTTTTACAACTTGTGAGGTTATTACAAAAGATTAATGCTTTATTCAGTTTAGGCTTGTTATGTTTTTTCTGCATAAGGGTTGGGTGAAAGCTTAAAGCTTCAGTTTTTCTTCATATTTGTTAGAATTGATAGATTAGGTTTCATGTTCTTCTTATTGCCTACATCAGCTTAAAGTTGTGTTATTTACCATACATATTTTTGGGTCTTACTAGGTTGGAAAAATTAGTTTTTTTTATGTTCTAATAATATAGGACTTCATGAAGGCATAAGGAACCAAATGATTTTTGAAACCTCAAAAAAAAGTTTTCCAAAACATAAACTTAGGGCATATAGTTTTAAGAACTAAAGGTCTTGTTTTTTTCATGTCTTATAACTTTGAATAAAAAAGAAAAGGTAATATGAAGTAATAGGAAATAAGTGCTTTGCCCAAAAAAAGGTGGAGACAGTATTTGCCTAAGACACCATAGGGTTTGTTTTATTTATTTCCATCTTGTTATTTTTACTATTGTATTGAATTAGTTAAGGGTTGTTTGTCATCATTTTTTTATTGAATTTTGATGCTTTTAATTCTCTATTTGTGTCTCAAAATTAAGATATAGATATTTTTTAAAAATAAAGAAATAAAACAATAAAATGATTTTGGAAACTCTACCTGAATATTGAAGGGACTTCATGTTTTAAAGGATTAATTTTCTTAAATTTCACTTAGATATTGGAAAATTAAAAGAAATTTTACTTAATATAATTAAATAATAAATAATAAAATTCATTTCTCCCTTAATTTTCTTTCAAAAAAAGAGATCATGATAAGAAGTAGGGTTTAAATGCATATAAGATAGGTCTAGCTAGTTAATTGATTGTATTTGCATCATTTATTTATCTCATGCTGCATTATGCCTCGAAATAAAAAATGTGAATTAATAATTGATAATTTTGAAAATTAGTTTATATAAATAATGGTTAATATGCTTTTGTGAAATAATCATTGAGACCCTTCCTAAACATTGTAAGGCTTCTTCAATAATTACTTTTTATGGAATAATACTATGCCAAATTTTAAAGAATATTATATGAATTATAAGAGTTGAAAGACTTTCCAAAATTTTGCCTACATATTAGGGAATTAAGAAATATTTTGAAACTAAGGGAATTAAGAAATATTTTAAAACTAAGAATTCTTATTTTATTCTTAAATAAAATGAATTAAATTCATGTATTAGATGATTCCTGAACTTAACCTGTTTTTCAAAATTATCAATAGTAATAACACTTTTTTTAAAATTAGTATCGTTTTTTAAAAATATTTTCAAAATCCTGAACCCAACATGTTTTCGTAAACCAAAATTATGTTTTTTGATAAATTTTAAATTTGTTTTATTATTTTATTATAAAAATAAACTTTTTAGATGATCAATCATACCTAATAAAAAAGAAAGATTAGTGGTAACTACTTTTTATTTTCAAATTCTTAAAGTTTTCATCTAACGGTTCGTAAAACCATTATGACAAATGTGAATGTAGAACTATCAGAAGAATTTTTAAAATCTATCCTTGTTTTTATACAAGTCATTCAAAATTATTAGGAACATGTTTGATTAACATTCAATATGTATATATTATTTTATGAACATGTTTATGGATTTGAATTATTTTATGTAAGACGTGCTTGTGTGAAATCAATATATATGTTATTGATTATATGTTAGTAACCTTATGGTTAGTAAAAGTTCTAAGATAATTGATTTGGTCTATCTTAGAATGATTGATTTTGTAAAATGAAATAAATTAATGATAATCAAACACATTTAAAAATAAAATTTGATAGCGAACATTGTGACCTTTTAGTTTCAAATTTATGTGAATGATTATTATTATTTTATTTGTGACATTATGGTAAAATAAGAAATGTGCAATACTAGGTATTAATTAGTGCACATGTCTCGAATGTAAAATTATACTTTGAAATGGCTTCTACTTTTAAAAATATTGTTAATAAGCTAAACAAGGTGAGAAGCTGAATAACGATAATTATGAGATCTAGAGTATGAAAATCTAGTATAATCTTGAAGAACAAAAGGTTCTTGATATTCTAAACAATGCCCTTAATAAGCCTAAGGAAAGGAATAAGTCCCAACACATAAAAAACAAAAGCGATTAGGCCTAGAAAAGAAAAATTTTCACTGCATGCATTATATTGTTTAGTAGTATGGATAATGATATTATGTGCTCATGAAATAGTTAAAAAAATACGAAATGCCTTGAAAGCACAGTTGGTGCAACTTTGATTACCAAATTGAGGTAGCTTACTATCAAATTTGACACTTACAAGAAGCGGCTTAGTCATAATATAAGGCAACATGTGAGAAAAATATCAAACATGATAAGCAAGCTAAAGGAGGCTGGCCACACTTTGACAAATGAACAAGTTCAAGCTATTATTCATTCTTTGTCACATAGTTGAGAGCACATAATGGCGCAACTTATCTACAATGAGAGTATAAGGATTATTGATGATGTTTCCCATAATCTTCAAATAGAGAAAGATCGTATATAAGCATCTAAGCCTAGTGATGATACTTATATGGCATCATATAGTTCAAAAGAAGCTTCGAGCTTCAAGTGCAGACCATATGGTGGGAATAAACAGAAAGCTCTTAATAGGCCAGAAAGTAGCCAAATTGACAAAGGATAAGGTCTCAAGGGTCATCCTAGGAAGAATAAATTGAGAGTCAAGTGCTTTAACTATTGCAAAAGGGGTCACCTTGCTCATGAATGTAACAAGCAAAAGAAAGTACAAACCTTTAAAGCATTTTTAGGTAATGCTAAAAGTATAATGTTTATGTCTAGTACTATTATAATGATTGAATCACATCTTTTGTGGATTGTAGACTTAAGGGTCACAAATCATGTAGCATGAGATAGGAATGTGTTTATAGATTTCGTTAAATTTCGTAAGGAAAAAATTAGATCTATGTAGGAAACAATTCACGGAGTGAAGTATTGGCACCTGCAAGCTATGCACGCATGGTGGAAAAACTTTTATCCTACATAAGATATTTTTTGCTCTTGATATTCGATGAAATTTGGTTTCTATCATTGTTTTTCTTAGTTTAGGATTTTTTTTAAATTTTAATAGTACTGGTTTAAATTTGTATTTGGATACAATTTATTATGGATCTAAATATTTGTTAGATAGTTATATTATATTAGATATTGTTCCATACAATAATCTAAGCTTTTCTTTTATGATTGATTTTGATACGAATATTAATGTGAATATTTGGCATGCTAGACTCAGCCATATAGGTCAACAAAGAATGGATAAATTAGTGAAAAAGGGATTACTAAGCCCTATTGAGAAACTTAATTTATCATTATGTGAAAGTTGTATAGTAGAAAAAATGATAAGAAAACCATTTGGTAAGGGAACTAGAGCTAAAATTCCAATGTAGTTGATACATTTTGACATTTATGGCCCAATGAATGTTAGATCATGGAAAGAATGTCAATATTTCATCACATTCATTGATAATTTTACACGTTTTGAGTTCGTCTATTTAATTACTCACAAGTCTGAAGCATTAGAGTGCTTTAGAAAGTATGACCTTAATAGAAAATCAATTAGATAGAAACATTAAAGCATTAAGAACGGACCAAGGAAATGAATATTTATCCAATCAGTTCAAACAATTATGTGATGAAAAGGGTATTGATAGGCAATTGACCATTCCAATGACTCCACAACAAAATGGTGTTGCGGAGAAAAGAAATAGGATTTTCCTAAAAATGCTGAGGTTTATAATGGCCTAAGCAAATTTTTTTCAATCACCTTTTAGGGTGTTGTGTTGTTAACTGCTATCTATATACTTAATATTGTACCTTCCAAGTTAGTTACGTCCACTTCTTATGAATTATGGACTGAGTGAAAATCTTATCTCAGTAATTTCAAGGCAAAAAGAGTATATTTGTAAGATACTCCAAGCATTCAAAAGGATATGCGTTTATAGGTGAACGGTTAAGTAAGAGTGTAACTAAATTTGAATTTTGGGATG
This sequence comes from Durio zibethinus, assembly GCF_047325235.1. Lineage (NCBI taxonomy): Eukaryota > Viridiplantae > Streptophyta > Magnoliopsida > Malvales > Malvaceae > Durio > Durio zibethinus. The sequence continues at coordinate 6,634,770 of NC_143162.1, read as the reverse complement.
CTACTTTTTAGAAAATGAATTTTCAAAAATAGATGAGATAGATCAGGAAACGTCTCTTTACAAGATTGAAAAAATAAATGATTTATTAGTTCCAAACCAATTAATGCATGTTCTTGATTAAGAACCAACAATATCCCATCCAAGTGGGAACATGACTAAAAATGATGAATTTAATGAATTAGTTTTTCAAGAATCACAAGTCGGTGAAATAATCATGAAAATATTTTTCGATGTCGTTTAACATAAAAGGGGAAGCATTTTTGATTACCCTACAAGATGAAGAAGAGCTAAGAAATATTAAAAAAGCTCTCTCATCTTTTGTAAAAAAAAAAATAATGAAAACAATAGAAAAAAAAAGTCTATGAAATCAAACCTATTTAGGAATTGGTTGATCTTTCTAAATGATGCAAAATGATTGGGAACAAATGAGTTCTCAAGATTAAATGAAAGTCAAATGGGACAATTGAAATATATAAAGCCCATCTGGTAACGAAGGGGTATACTCAACAATAGGGATTATGAAGAGACTTTCTCTCTTATTATGAAATTTACCTCAATACGCTTAATTCTAACCATTGTAGCCAATTTAGATTTAGAGTTACATCAAATGGATATAAAAACTACCTTTCAAATGGAAGACTGGAAAAGAAAATCTATATAGAACAACCTATAGGTTTCATTGACAAAGGTCAAAAACATAAAGTATACAGGCTATTAAAATCGATTTATGGTTTTAAATAATCTTTTAGGTAATAGTATATTGGATTTCATCAAGCGAAAATTTCATATGATTTTATCATGATTGATAAGGACCATTATGTAAATGTCAAAAAAGACAAACTTAAATTTGTGATCTTGTCATTTTATGTGGATGACATACTATTGACTGGTAATGATAAGGAGTATATCATTAATGTGAAAACCTGGTTGTCCTTAAATTTTGAAATGAATGACATAGGCGAAATAGCTTACATACATGGTGTAAAAATCATAAAAGATTGTTCCAATAAGTTGTTAGTTCTTTCATAAGAGTAGTACATTAAAAAAGTTTTGAAACGATTCAATATGTAAGACTGCAAGCCAATAGATACTCATATGAAAAAAGGTGAAAACCTTAGACAGAGAATGTGTCCTAAGACTCCATGGTGACCTTATAATTTTTAGCTATTTGCTTATCATTTAATAATTAAAATTTTAAAAATTTTCGTAAATTTTGCTAAATAATGATGTAAATTTGTTATTTTCAGGTTTGCATGAAAAAATAATTTACTTTGAATTTAAAAGCTAAAATCCATGTAAACTATGCAAATGTGATAAAATGAGGCCATGCATGTAAAGATGAGTGATCCATACAAAGGTGGAAATATATCCAGCCCAACATGAGATTGAACCAAAAAGCCTATGGGATCCAAATGATATTTAACCAAAGCTAAAATGGAATGCAAAAGTGATTCTCATAAATTTGAATGAATGTTAGGATTAGTGAAAAATCAATTAGATATGGTCTTTAAATGCTGATTTGTTGAATCCCATATATATGATTTGTAATATTTAGTCGAATCTTTTTCTTAAATTGCAAATTATGTGTGAAGAAAATGTGGCATAAATATTGAAGGTAAAAGCAAAATTCAGCTAATCAAAATCAATCACATTCATAGAGATTCCTCGATCAATGTGACCTTAATTATTCATATTCCAAAATTAAGAATGTCTAGGTTTGTCCCCCCTTAGCCGAACCTTATACTATAAATAAGTCATAAACTTCACTTGTAAAGCATCACGAATCCTTTCTTCTATCCTTCTCTTTAGTTTAGCTTTTCTTTAGTTATTTTCTTTTCCATTCGGCTAAGGTGATAGCTTAGCCTCTGTTATTGTTTTCTCAACTTCTTTTCAATAAGTGTTTTTTATGTTTATGCAATATTTCTTTCTTCTGAAGCAAACTATTTTTTTTATATCAATCTTGAGCAATCTACTATTCTTTATAAAGCTTTTAGTTTTGATTACTCATTGTGCACTCAATCTAGTTTTGGTTCACTTTCATTTTTATCAAAGCATTCAGTTTTCACTTTTTATCTTGTAATCACTTTTGTTCTTTTAAACACATGCAGCCACTTGCACTTTTCGTTTCAAAGCTTTCAGTTCCATTAAAGTTCCAAGATTATTGTAATTCTGTTTTCTTTTACTTTGTTTCATTCAACCTACACCATTGCTAACAAAATTCTTATTTTGTTTAGTTTGGTTTTTTGGCCTTTACATTATCAAGCTTCTTTGTATTTATTTCAATCCACAATAATTTTAGCCATCTAGATATAAAGTTGAAAGGCATAACTTCAGTACTTGATTTGACACCATCATATAGTCTTTGAGGAAGTGACAAATTGTACTTCGATTTTTATTATTTGATAGCAACTTATGCATTTATAGCCTAACAAAAATGAGCAATCGCTCTACAAGGAAAAAAACAAATGGCAAGAGTTTCCTACTCTAGTATTGTTGGAAGCCTTATGTATACTATGATGTGTACAAGGCTAGACATCTACTACGTCATGGGCATGATAAGCAAATATCAATCCAATCCAGGTCAACCACATTAGAAACCATTAAAAGGATATTGAGATATCTAAAAAGCACTGTGGATTATTCGTTATGGTATCAAGGAAATGATTTACATTTAGTTAACTATATGGAGGCCAATTAGAAAGGAGATTTATATAAAAGAAAATCTAGCTATGGCTATGTTTTCCTACTAAATAATGGGGCTATTTTATAGAGCACTAAGAAATAGACTTGTATAGCACTATCCATAATAGAAACTGAATTTGTAACATTTTCAGCGATAGTGCAAGAGGTTGTTTGGCTTAAAAGATTCTTAAATCATTTGAGATTTGAAAAGAATGAGTCCAAATAAGTATTGATGAATTACAATAGTCAAGCTGGAATCGCATTCACAAAAGATCCCAAATATCATTCTAAGACCAAATATATAGATACCAAGTATAACTACATGAGAGATATGGTTTCACAAAAGAAAGTTAACATACAGTACATTTCTACACATAAAATGATTATAGATCCATTTACTAAGCCCATACCTATATATGTATTTAATAGCCACATGAGATATCTAAGATTGCATAAATGTTGATGTATATTATTGATTGAACAGTTTTATATAAACAATATATGATATTTTTCCATTTGAGTTAACTTATATTGAATACAATTAATACCATTAAAGTTTAGTACTTTGTTTTGTAATGCATGTGCATATATATATATATGTATATGTATATATATATATATATATGTATATGTGTATGTATGATATATTTTAAAAAATCTGTCAGACAAATGATTGACTCTCTCACACAGGTAATCACCTCAACAATTTGGCATCTTAGAGATAAATTAGTTTTAAGTTATGAATTAAGAGCCTAAACTTAAAATGGAATCGCCTTGATAAGGGATCAAAATGAGGTCACTCAATATTAAAATTTATAACTGAAAATGAATATAACGTATAATTCACTTTATGTGTCTTAATATACCAAGTGAAAGTCTTGTTAATTATATGAAATCAAGAAAAGTTATAAACTCAATTTAGATATTGGGAGTATGTGAACTATCACATGTATGGTATTATATATAAATAATGAAAGACATAAGCTTCTCGAAAAAAGAAAAGTAATACCGTAGCATGTATTTCATGCCACATGTACATTGTTCGACCAACAAAAGTAACAAAAAAATGGATCTCTATTTCTTGTTGTGTGAAACCCTTGAGATCAAAGGATCTCATATTTAGTACCCTTAAAGACTTTTAATTGTTTCTTAAAGTTTTAATTCAATGTTAGCTATCTTGGATTATTGCCAATGGTTATAAATGATTCTATCTAATGGGATATATATGGATAACAGTTGAATTGAAATGATGAGATTTTAGAATAAAAGAAGATCATTCTTGTGTCACATTTGGTTATATTCATAGATCGACCAATTATATTTAAAATGTCAAGCATAATTATAAATACACAAATATATCATCTAATATGATAAAAGAGATATCATGAGAAACTTGAAATGTAACTGAATGGGTTTAAGTAAGGTGGGCAACCCAACCCGCCTCCGGTGGGCTTCGACCCAACCTAACCTTATAGGGTTTTTATTTTTTAAAAAAAAATCTGGTTTTGAGTCGGATCGGGTAATGCTAAGACTAAATCAGGGTTAGGTCGGGTTCAGGTTTTAGACAAACCCGACCCAACCCAACCCGATATTATATAAAAATAATTTTTAAATTAATTTTTTATTTATATACATTTATATAATTATATATTTAAATATTTATATTTTAAAAATAATATTTTATTAATTTTTGGTCGGGTCGGGTCAGATACGGTTTGTACAATATCGGGTCGGATATGAAAAAAAATAAAAAAATTTTGAATTGGGTACGAGTTTAACGGATATAAAGTCGAGTCGGGTTCGAGGTGAGCAAAAACTCGTCCTGACCCGACCCGTTGTGAACCCTAGGTCAAGGTACTGCATACTAACTCTATTTGTACTTGAGAGTTACTATAAATAGCTAATAATTTATAAATGACTAAATGTGATTATGAACTGCTATATACACTTAACAGTCGTATAATAATTGAGCTCTCAAAATATACTAATCACACAGCTTATTTTCTTGTATAAACCCAAAGTAAAAAACAGAAAAAATATTTTCGAGATCATAAAAGTTTGACATCCATCCTGTGCGAGTAGGAGATGTTGGGATAACCACCCATAATGGGTGGGTTACATCCTATGTAACAACTGCCTTTAGTATTTTTTTTCTTATGTAAATGTGAAATTGTCATGCGCAGTTAAGGCCACCCATCTCCTAACATAAAAGGGAATGGCATTCGGCCAAAAACAATAGAGAAGGAAGAAAAAGGTTTCTCACATAAACAATAGAAAAAAAAGGAAAGAGAACAATCGAGTAAGCATTGTACAACTCTCAAGAGAAATTCTTGCATATGGTGTGAGGGGTTTACATTGTGAAAACAAATAATTTTTGTATTATAATTTTATTCTACAATTAATAATTCAAATTATGTTTTCGCTTTCACTTCCACTAAACAAACAAATATATATAATTATGTTTATATATATATATATATATATATATACATATATATATATATATTACATGTACTAATCTTACATTGCTTAAAATGACACTGACTTTAGATTTGGTCATTGGCCATGTTAGATGTTCAAAGTTTGCAAGAACTTTTCGTAATGTTTTGATCGGGCCTGCTAATTCAAAGTAATTATTTTAATTGTTGGATTGTTGAAAATTCTAGATCCTGGGGTCTATTTAAAGTCTTCGAATTGATGCTTCAAAAAGAAAACAAAAAGTGGAATCAATCACCTCATGATCGGCAGAAAAATCCCGCTGGCTTGAGTGTATTCACTCCATTAATTTAGACACAGCTGTTAATCCTTATTAATCTTCCAGGCTTCAAATTAGTACAGTTAACAGGTTTTTGCCCTTTATGAAAACACTGTGCCTTTCTTTTCCTATAAAGCCTCTTGCCTACTGATCTTGATTCTTGACACACCTAGTTCGCATACAAAAGTAACTTATTTTTTTACACCCAATTGAAAACCTGCACCAAGCACTACAATGGATACCTACCAAGCTCCATGGCGCTTACGCCTAGGCTCTGCCTTCCGGACTGTGCTAGCCTGCACCATAGTGGGTTGCACCACCCTCTACGGGCCAGAACCAGTCCGTCGTTTCTTAACATTTCCCGCCTTTTCCTATGTGACAACTATCTTAATTGTCTCAGATGCTAAACTTGGTGATACCCTGAGAGGTTGCTGGAATGTTTTATGTGCCAGCATTCAAGTAATGCTCCCTTCTATGCTGAGTCTCTGGTTGATTGGACCGTCCAGGTTCAGCCGTGGACTAGCTGCTATGGCAGTGGCACTTAGTTCATTCCTGATCGCGTTGCCTGATTCCACTCATTTGATGGCTAAGAGAATTGCCTTCGGGCAGACTGTGATTGTTTATGTAGGTGCAGTTATTGAAGGTGCAGAAACTGGAGTCATAATCCACCCAATTCATGTGGCAATGAGTACTTCTCTTGGTGCCTTGGCTTCTATTCTAGCTATGTTGTTTCCATACCCTCACCTAGCCTACCGTGAGGTAAGTAGCAAGCTGATAGATGAACTGCAAATTGGATGTATGATATCTTTGCTGATTAGATTTTTTGAGAGTTACTAGCTTGGCCGTGCATCCATTTTCATCAATATTTATGTATTTGCCATAAGCATAATTGAGTAGGCGACATTTAAGATCACCTTTCCTGGTTCTTCTCACCCTAGTGCAGCAAGAATAATTATGCAGATGCCGATCGACAATGGTACTACCATAAAAAAGATGACCTAGCTCAAGCAGTCAACCCTTTTGTCCAGTATCCTATTTTTTCCTTCCATCTACATATGATGATGATTATGTTAATTTCTTTTCTTTGTTAAAACTAAGGCGTGTAAGTAGATAAAAGACACATTGAAAAGCATGGTATTTCATTATTTATAAACATGGAAGGAGAAAAACAGAACAAAATCATGAAGCATCTGATTCTTAATATTGCCATTTCGCAAAGTATATCTCTATTCTTTCTATTTGATTGCATCACTTTATGCTCCAAGTTGAACTGATATTTTAATTCTCAAATATCTTCTACCCCCTTTGACAACACGCTCTTTATTGCATGTTGGCCAGTGACGATCATAGGAATTAGTCAGATATCTAAAGTAGGATTAGGCCCCAATTATTCATTAATCTTATTTGTAATATTCAACATTTCCTTTCGATTTTCGAAGCTATATCCCCAGTGGCCAACTTCATATTAAGCATGCATGTTACATGCGATGTAATATTGCAACTATCATTAAGCCTTTTCGTGACTATAATAGGTCTTTGGTTCAATCAGGGTATCTAATTTAACTGATAAAGAGTTTTAGTAGTGATTGTACCAAAAACCTTGTCTAATATTATTGCTGTACAGGTCAAAAAGACATGCAGATTCTATGCAGAAAATGCTTCGAGCAGGTTAAATCTCTTAGTGGAAGCTTTCTGTGCACAAGACAACATGACAGCACATAATTTAATAACAGAAGCAAGGTTTTTTTCTAAAACAGGAGCCAAGCTTCTTCGAAGTATCAAAGACCAACATGTAAGCTAAGACGAGCAGGGCAAACCTTTTTATCTTTGTCTGCACTTCTTCTCAGAGTTGAGCTTTTGTTTGCAAAGTAACGTCATTGAGGAGTTTTCTGTTAACAGGAAGGCATGCTTTGGGAGAAACCTTGGTTGAGATTCTTGAAACCTAAGCGCTCGGATCCTGGAGAGAAATTCCAAGAGATGGAAATGCAAATTCAAGGGATGGAATTGGCCTTGACCACTTGCACTTCCTTCCCAGTCAGAATGATGAATGAAGAGCTCCAAGGTGTTTTACAAATTTCAAAGAAACAGATAGCTCTAAAACTAGAACAAGCTACATGTTCCGTGCCTTTTGATGCAGCAACAGCTCCAGAGACGAAGGGAGAATATACAGACAGATCCTCCTGGAACCTAAAAGCCATTTCAACAATCCATGAAGATCTGTCACCCTTCTTCTTCTTCTTCTGTATGGAACTCCTTCAAGATGGTCCTGAGTGCATTGTAAAGAATGGTGAGGAAGCTAAAATACAAGAATCAAGTCAGTCAAAGAAGCAGGGAAAAGGTAGAGTGAAACAGCTCAGGTGCAGCCTGCTGAGTTTCAGAAAGCGACTAGCCAGTGAAAATTTGGTTTTTGCAATCAAGTGCTCACTTTCTCTAGGTCTTGCTGTGCTGTTTGGTTTGATATATAACAAAGAGAACGGATATTGGTCAGGACTAACCGTTGCCATAAGTTTTGTAACAGGGCGACAAGCAACATTTACAGTGGCTAATGCCCGAGCACAGGGGACGGCAATGGGATCAGTATATGGAATACTATGTTGCTTTATTTTTCAAAAGCTTAAGGATTTTAGGTTCTTACTCCTACTTCCTTGGATCATTTTCACCAGTTTTCTGAGGCATAGTCGCATGTATGGCCAAGCTGGTGGGATTGCAGCGGTTATAGGGGCATTACTAATCTTGGGAAGGAAAAATTATGGCACTCCTAGTGAATTTGCAATTGCTAGAATCACAGAGGCTACCATTGGATTAATCTGTTTCACCACAGTGGAGATTCTCTTGCATCCAGCAAGATCTGCAACCCTAGCAAAAAGAGAACTTTCAAGGACCTTAGGAACACTTCAAGATTGCTTTCAGGTAATAGCTCTTTACACCAACCAAAAGGAAATTTCGGGAGAACAGACGAGAGAAAAGCAGAAGAAGCTGAAATATCACGTCAGGGAACTGGAGAATTTCATTGCAGAAGCTGAATTGGAGCCTAATTTCTGGTTCCTGCCTTTTCATTGCAGTAGCTATAATAAGCTTCTAAGGTCTGTTTACAAAATGGCAGATTTATTAACCTTTACGATCCATCAAATTGAATTCCTCTCACAAGAATCCCAGAGGCTGGGAATTAATTGGGAGGAGATCCGAGAACAGATAAACAATGATGTAGTACATCTCATGGACAAAACTGGCTCTTTGCTGAAATGCCTGGATGAGGAGTTACTAGTCAAGTCCCTAGCAGAGCTTGAAAAAGAGTTGCAAATGAAAAACGTATCCCCTGACCTTGAGTTGGGAAAATCACCAAATACAGATGTCTCTCCACGTTTGGGGCCTGAAGAAAACAGCATTGCAGAGATCGGAAAGTCTTTTCTTCAAAATACAATGGGAGTTGCGGATAAGACCGAGGGTACCGAGGGTAATGAAGTTGAAGAGAACCTCAAGAGCCAAATGGTTCTCTTTCTGAGCAGCCTAGGGTTCTGTCTTAATAATTTGAAAAGAGAAGCCACAGAAATGGAGAAAGAAATAGCGGAACTACTGAAATGGAGAACCCAGCAAGGCATGTAAATTTGCATTAACTGTTATCTAAGCTTAATGCCAGGTGAAAAAATACAACTCCCACAACACCTGTCCACCAATTGCTAGCTGCACAGAGCAGTGACTTTGCAGCGACCCAGCTACCCATAACCTTAGGTACAAAAAGAATACATGATCCTCAATTTCTATCACTACAATGCAAAAACAACTTTTTTTTTCTTTTTCCTCTGCAACTAGATTAGAGACAACAAAAGTGAATATGTGAACTAGGTTTCTCAAAATCTATGTATAGACCTATCAAGGAGGATCGAATGCAATTTACAGAATTCTTCAGGAATTATCAGATTCCTTAAGGCTGGATAGACAGCATGGATCAAATGAATGACTACCCTCCATTAAAATGCCACCCCAAATTCAGCTCCAAGACATCAGCTGCCTGTCCAACACAATGCTGCCTCAAAGGCTATATGTTTAAAGCAGTTGCCTGGGGAAGTCACTTTCCATCAATTGCTGCTTAAGCGCTTGAGAACTTGTGCATGTAAACCAGAAACAAAATAAACAGATATAAATACATCTCAAGCTAAACATCGGCAATAAGACGACATTTATAGCAATAAGTTGTTGAAGGTTTTTAACAACAATGATTTGTCTCCATTTCCGAAACAACTCGGTCTACAAAACTATCATCTAAATGTCCATTGCAGACACTTTTAAAAAGTGCAAAAATCCTCACTTGCCTTCGTATTTTGGATCAGCCATCACTTAATGATATGCTATAACCAGAACGAAAAAAAAAAAAAGATTCTGAGGAAATTTGCAAAGATGTCAAGGTCTTGATCGTCAATCATCTGACATAATACAAGCAACGATAACAGAACGAATCAGTTTCAGAACATATTTTTCTTCTTATTTTGTAGGCATATCAGGCAGCCAAATGAAGTAAAGAAAGAACGAAATAAACGATTAACAACCAGAAAAAGAAATCAAATAATGAATACTTAGAACGATTGATTTAAAACCCAAATGATCAGTAAAACTGCCACACACTCGAATTCAACACATTGTAATAATATAGTGAAGCAATTATGGATCAGTCATGGACAATTAGGGGAGAAAAGATTGAATCTTTCTTCAACTAAACGATCATGGAACCGAAAATCAAAACCTAACAGTTAATACTCGGTGATTATGATACCAAATAAACGGAAATTACAATCTTAATTATCTGAAAAACGTAATCCAAAAATTGGAGAGAAGAAATTAAAGATGTAGAAATTTGGGAAATGGGAATTGTATTATAATGCTGAAAAACGATTATGAAATATTAGTAGCTAAAAAGAAAAGATTTAATAGTAGAATTTAGAACTCTTACAATGACAGCTTGTGAGTTAATGAAGAAAACGATCCCGTAGAATTCCCAAATAGTCAGACCTCTCAAACTAGTGACAGCGTTTAAACAAGAGAGGTTGCGAGAGTTGGATTCTAAACGAGATAGTTTCGGAAACAAAAACCAACTTATTGTGGCTGCTGGGATTCGAGCCCAGGTCTCCACGGCCACAACGTGGAATTCTTACCACTAAACTACAGCCACAGGTTGCTAATGGTTGCCAAAACAATATTTCTAACATTAATAAATTTTAACAGAAAGTCACGCTCATCGGGACCGTCAATCAGTGTATCATATCCAAACCGATACTCCGAGATACACCGAATCAAACAGAAAGCAACTCAAGTACTCAACTCCCTGGTTCCTAGTACCTTTCTTGCATCTACCGTTCACTTAAAAAAAAGAAAAAAACCTTCAATGGTTGAAAAACATCAGATTCCCATGACGCAAAAAAGCCTAAACGGACCCCACACTTTCTTTTTATCTTCCTCATCAATCTCCTAGGGTTCCCTGTCAACCTAACAGCAAACACAGAAAAAAATCAGATAAAATAGGATTTATACGAAAATGAATTAAATTTAAAATGAAAATGTTCAATTCATTTGAACCCAATATATAATAAGGGTTCTACTTTCAGATCGAAGTGTTTTTAATTTCTTTTTGAGTAAAAGAAATTGGTGATTTGAGGATAAAATTTTAAACCCCTTACATAGGGTTCTAAAAGAAGCCATGTCTGCAGGGGTTTGTGGGAAAAGGGTGGGATTTGAAGAAATATTCGGATCGTCTCCCAAGAGATTCAGGTGTTCCAGTTTTGAATCTCCGGATCCATCGTCGGATGCTGGGTCCAGACCTGATGACCCAGTTTCAACTTTGTTTCAAATCTTCCCTGCTTTGGATTCTGAGGTTCTTTTCTGTTTAAATGTTTTTCTTTTTGTTATTCTTTTTCATATCTTTTTTTTTATTGTACTAGAAACTCATACTATTATTAATCCGTGTTTGGTTTAGCGTGTTTTATTAGGCTTTTGTTTGCATATATACTTATGAAATTTTGATTATTCGGTAGAAATGGCTTTGAAATTATTGTTAATGCTTTAACTTAGATTTTGTTTCTTAGAAGGAGGTTGCTTTGTTGGCATGCTGTATTCTTTGTTTAAAACCTTTATCATGTGCTAATCTTGTTTGATAATTCTGTGTTTAGTTAATAACATCCGGTCTCAGAAATCATAACAGTAAGATTGAAGATCCTAGGGAGAGTTTAAGTGATGTTTCCTCCGATCTTGAAGAAAGAAATAAACCACATAGCTTTGATTCTGCGAGATTTGGAAATTGTACTGTTCTTCCTTTTGAGGGTAAGTTGTTTGTTCTTGCTTAGTTGCTTTTGATTTATCTATGTCTTTTCATCGAGCTAGCATGTATGTCATGTCTCCATTGAACTTACAGTGGATTTTGTGCTTTCCCTATGAACCAGGTAGTCAAATTTCAGAGCATAATGTTGAAAATGCAAGTAATATCAAACAGAAGTTTGAAAATGGAAATGCGGTTGATAGTCCCAAGTGGGTGGATTTGTTTGTGCATGAGATGATGAGTGCACCCAATATTGATGATGCTAGGGGGCGTGCTGCCAGGATTTTAGAAGTGTTTGAGGGAAGTATAACTGCCAATAAGAGGGCTGCTGAGGAGGTAATCTAAAACTTCTAAGTTTTCAACTAGCTTTCTTCAGGGCCAATTTGTCTGTTGCCTCAATCCCATCATTAACACACTGATTGGTTTCTGCGGGACATGACCATGACACAGATTGAGTATGCTTCCTTGAAGGAACATTTGCAGAGCTTGTTAGATAAAAATCAAATTTTGAGGAGAGCTGTGGCCATTCAGCATGAACGCAACTTAGAGCAAGAGGGAAAGGAAAGAGAAGTACAACACTTAAAGCTCACACTCAGCCAATACCTAGAACAAGTTCGAACTTTAGAGGTATTTGTATTTTTACCTTCTCAATTTAGTAACAGTTTCTTTCCGTACATGGTCAATATCCTTTTTGTGGTAAAGAAAGATTTGGCTAGACTGCTAGGGTGACAATTATATGGTATGTAAGTAATGATGTTCGATTTGTGTTGCCATTTTACTGTACAAGTTACCATTAGCTCAATTCATATTTAAGTTTGGTTCATCTCTGTATTTCAAACCTTCTCTGCCTAAGGTCTTAGCTGTAAGCCTGTAGTTGTAGTGCTTGAGGGGGAAACAAACTGATTATAACATTTTCTGGATGCAGTTGAACAACTACACATTAAGGCTTCATCTACAGCGGGCACAAGAAAATAGCTCTATTCAGGGACAATTTCCTCCTGACATATACTAGAAGCTTTTGTTGTGTTATTATCCATTAATTTGTTGTTCCCTGAATAGCTAATTTTCTACTATTAATAGCTTATCTAAAACAAGCAACATGAAGATTTATACAAAAGTTGTTCTAATGTTTGTAGTTTGTATAATTCAAGCCAAATATCAGTTTTTGCAACGCTGCTGGTTTGAGTCACTATGGTATGGGAGGAGTGCCTCTTGACTTTCCTTTTACAAAATAAAGGGGGGTGGCTATCTAATAAAACGATTTTAACAACAAGTAATTAGTTCAATTGGTTAAGATTCATCATTCTTGATGAAGAGATTTTGGGTTCTGAGTTCTATTTGGAATCATTTCAAATGAATGATTTGTAATCATTTATTTTAAACTGTCAGATATTTATTTTAAACTATCAGGTATAATACATTTTATTTTGATTTGAGAGATTAAACAGTCTATCTATTTTTGAATTTTTTTTACCAAAAAAAAATCACTTTTGCTTGGCTCAACTTATTATGCTGAGGCTCAGCCTTTGTTTGATCATGGTCTCTTTGAACAAATGAGTTGCAGCTTGCTAGAGTTATGGATTGATTGCTCATTACAAATTGACAATTCATTTGGAAATGACAGCACGATCCAAATGAGACATATGACCGAAGTTAGTTTGTCGATGGTCTGGAATGGACCAGTTTGAAATAATTTGTTCATTTGCTTGTCTTCGTATCACTTAAACGTGCCTGAATTTGAGAAGCTTAGACTTCATGATGTTGCCATAATTCACGTAACAAAGTCCTCAATCTTTACCCTACAACCATAAATCATTCATTAATAAGAAACAGGGAAATGCAAAATTACAACATAATTTGAATTCGAATTTATAAAAACCAGTAGAACCAAAGTATATTTGTTAGAACCATTATATTGTGGACTTTGAGCTTTGAATCACTAGCATGGATTTAGAATTAGGACAGATTAGGCATGTTCCATCACAAAAATGATTATATCAGAACCACAGTCCACAGATGGGAATCAGTCTTCCAATATGAAAACTATTATATTAGGTTAGTGTCAAATGGATAGGCCAAATACTTTGAGCTTAAGCATGCCAATTGCTTTGAGCCATGCTGATATAATAATATTTGCATTGTTAGACAACATGTTTGATTTATGGTGAGGTGGCATGCTGATCAATATCTGAGGCTGCTGATAGTCTTGGGATACCTTTTGGTCTTGCATGCTCTGCAAATATCAACCTTCCATCGAACAACTGCGGCGTCAAATAACAGAACAAAGAGATGCAATGGAAGTTAATTCGCAATTAACCATGAGACATTTCAAAAACGTTATTGAAAAATCAAAATCCACTGCAATCATCAAAGTTACTACAGTATTGAAGTTGATGGATCTTCTTGTTCACTCCTTAAAATCCTTAACTATATACTTGAGGTTAATAACTAAAAACTGAAAATATGATCATCACCAAAGCAGTACAAATCAATGCTTTAAAAAACTGGGCCAGAAGTTGAACTGGTAGGGTTATTGGTTCTCGGTCCAACCAGTTCTGCATGTTTAACAAAAACGTATTTGATTCAGTCTCTTGGTCATTAATAAAATACTAAGAGGTCAAGGATTCACATCTTAACGGGGTATTCGACCAGTTCAACATTTCTTCGGTTCTATATACCTCATCGGACCTGACAGGTATCTGATTATCGATTCAACTGGCCTGGCTTTTTCGTCAATGGTAGAAATACGGAACAGTTCCAATAAAAAAAAAAAAAGGAGAATCCAATGTTTTTCTTGTCACTAAATAAGATAGCAATCAGAAAGGAGATATACCTGTCCATCCATTCCTTTCATTCCCTTTTCTGCATCTTCTAAAATTGGCTTATCTCACAAACCCAAAGCCTTCGCAGTGCTTGGTTAGAGAATAGCGATCTGTAACCACCTTAGCTAAAACATAAGCAAAAACAAACACAGAAAAAAAAAAAAAAAAAAAAAAGGGGGTTGTAAGAGCTACCTTAATTATTCTGTCAGTTGAATTGAATCACTACATACATCACATTACTGCCCTTGAGTCTTTAGTACCATGATGTTAAAACTAATCTAACAATTGGGATAAAAAAACTGCTTACAATTTTTTACTGTACGAAGTTTGATTCCTTCTAATAGAACCTTTTCAAGTACATTTAGAGACAAAGAGAAGAAACAAGTTACCATGAATAACATGACCAAAATTAGCAAACGCCTTACGAAGTTCTTGGTTTGTAGTTCTTCGGCTAAGCCCTGAAAAAACCCATCAAGAATAATGATTCCAAAGATCAAGTTTTTGATGAATTATTAGAATTAAATTAAACAGAAAGATTACCGGAGACAAAGACGGTCGTTGAAGGTGGAATTTGTTCAGCAGCCCGATATGCTTCAGCGGCAATTGCAGCTATGGACCGATCAAATAAACTCGAATCTGTTGAAAAAAGATTGGTTCCCATAGCCATTTTTCCCATAGCAATTTCCACTTCGCATAGCCATTTTTCTCCTCCCCGAAAAGTCCTGATAAAAAGATTGGTTCGTCAATGTCCAAAAGGATACACTGTAGCAAATAAATTGAAAATTCCTAAACCTTAGAGGGTTTTAATAAGCTAATTTGACTGCAAGCCCAAAACAATGCCGTTTAGTACGCCGATTCCTTTCTTAGGTGCTCAAAATTTTGACTCAAAGTCAAAAGGCAGGAGGCATATCTGGTTCCCATACCCCCTCCCCTGCCTTTAAAAGCAAAGGCAGATAGGCAGATATTGTCAGTTGTGGCAAGTTTCCACATTCCCGAACTAGCCATCAACAATTTGACAGACTGCTACATACGATTTTCATGTACATCATTGTAAAATTGTAAACTATCTTGTGGGGTGCAGGTGGAATATGCAACAGAGAGTGCTGGTAATAAATCATCATTTTTGGTCCCAGCCAGTATCTGCATGGTTTTCTGCTGGAGCATTCAAATCTCTCATTTCTTGTTACGTTGTTCTATAGCAGCCACCATTTTATATTAGCTGGTTTCAGAAATGGGATCATTATGCAAGCCAGCTGGATAGATATCGCTTGTTTCTTGTTCTTATGTTGCCACACCAATTCGACCAGTGATTGTAAATGAACCACTCTCCCTGTCTTTAATATGAAGCTTTGGAACAAAATCTTGTTCAGTCCCTTTAATTACTGGTGCCTTATTCTTCCAACTACAGCAAAGTGAATTAGAAAAGTCCCTCATTACTGGAAGATGCTAAGCCTCCAGAAATGACCTACTTGAATCATTGCTTAACAGAACATTTAGGCCTTGTAGAGTTTTTTTTTTTTTTTTTCTCTTAAAGGAGAAGAAAGACGGTGCCATAGTCATCAGTCCAGAAAAATTCTCGAGTCTCCATTCACAAAGGAGATCACACAACATGAAAAAGAGTAAACATCAAGAAAAGACATCCTTTGATGAGATGACTAATTTGATACACATCAATGGAAGCAAGCTACGGTAACAGGATGGCAATCATATGCAAAAAAAGTTTTGCAATAAGCAAAGATCCGAATCAATACAGGGACATTTAAGAGCAGAAAATACAAATTCATTCCCGGCCAAAATTTTGCTCTCATCCAATCAATACCCAGCAAGTTGGTTTTTGGAGACAAATTTTATCCATAACAAACTGAAGAGGCATTGCACATGTCTTTATTATATTTGGCCATGCCGAAGATGACTAAATTGGCACCATGAAAGAGAAAATCTCCCATTTTACCTTGATTCAAGACTGACCTTGCATGCTACTTCCTGATTACACTCTTCCATTTCTGTTGTCAGTGGGTGAAATAATATATATATATATATATATATATTATATATATATATATGAGAAGGGATCAACTTACACATTATAAAATTTAAAAAATTTTACATATTTTTCTAACTATAAATTTCAATAAATCCAAAAGAAGAAAGAGACAAGTAAAAACGAAAAAAAAAAAATTTAATCTCGTCCCTTGGATCTATGGAATAAATGGTTAGAAAAATATGTAAATTTTTTTTTTAGTTTTACGCTGTATAAGTTTATCCCTCTCTCTCTCTCTCTCTCTCTCTCTCTCTCTCTCTCTCTCTATATATATATATATATATATATATATATATCAACCAATCTCAGATAATAATTTTTCAAGGGCCTCCATTGCAAGAGGAATATACAAGCAATCCTGGCCATCAGAATGCCTTCTGGTTTTAACTAACTCATGATCTTTGAACTCAGTCAAATGAGCATTCAGTGTAACCTGGCAGCTGACAAGGAAGCGCTCCCGAGAGATGGAGTACAGATTACCAATTGCCATCCCTATCTCAAAAAGATATCACTAAGTATATTAAGACCTAAACTGACAAAAATGATATTCCAAATCCCAAACAATTACATACCTTCATCATCAGGATGAGACAGTTGATATTCTGCAAGAATCCTGAAGACACTCTGAGCATTAGGTGTCAAACTCTGTAAAACTATCACAGCTGTTTTGGCACTCTTGTTACTACTGCCAAGTGCAAGAATCATAGGAAGAAAGAGCCCCACAACCTTGCATGGTGCAAACGTAGGAACATGGTACCAGTACCAGTTAAATTGTGTATGAACCATCTTCTTGTCCCACACAGGCATCAAAGCCAAGTTGTATTATCAGGATCAATGACATGAACATCTTTAATATTCTACAATGCTAGTTTTCTGCATTCCTTTCAAGAAGGGAATTTATTACAACATCTATTGGAAAACCACATAAGAACATTAATAAAGACGCCCCAACCTCCTAAGAAAGATATTTTCTTTGGTGATTGGCATGATGACAAACACATTTCCATTTAGTAGGTTTTCTCACAAGGTCGGACATTGTTCAAGACTAGAGTGAAACATATTCACTATTTGAAAGTCATATAATAAAATGTTGCTGCCACCCTATCTGATTTTCTTTCTCCCATTAAAGCATACAAATTATTGCTATGAAAAAGCACATAAAACATTACCATATTCTTTGTAGCATCCAAAAAAAAGCCAGCATAATCAGAAACAAATTTGGCCAAAATTATATTTAAAGACAAAAGTGCAATGAGAAATTGAAACTCTAAGATATTTTCCATTTTTTATCCTTGACCACCTAAACTATCAAGATTATTAATAAAATAGATGTCAACACTTAAAATAGATAAGTGAGCTAGCTAGCCCATCTATTGATTGACTATAGAAACAAGAGTTTATTTACAAAGAGGTGCATTCACGTGGTTAATAGAGGCAACAACACGTATATGAGAGCAAGAAGCAAGTTGTGCATGATATTGTTGGGTTTCATGATCTCTTAACCCAGATCCATCATTATTATGAACGACAATGCATATGAAACTATCATTCTCCTCCATCTCTGGTCCGTCTAAAAATGCTAAAAGATCATCTATAGATCGAGAACTAAATGGCTGTTGAACCTTAGCCAAGTTCGCAAATGGAATCCTTCGTTTTGACTTCAATTGTTCCCATAGAATCTCAGCCAACCGTATTACAACCTACATTTAAAATATTTGGAGTTATTAATAGAAAAAATAAATGAGAGCTCCATAAACCTTCATAAAAGAAAAAACATTTGAACATCAGAAGTATAACAGCTATTAAACTAATAAAGCAGCCTTGAGATATTATCTAAAGAAAATTGCACCTGTTTTATATTAATTGATTGAAGGTAGCCATTGATTACAACAACAGAATACTCTGCCAAAGCTGTTAAAGCAAAATCTTCAATCAACGCTTTTTTTTATCCAAACCCATACATTAGAAGGCCAAAGCCACACCTGGAGATAACCCAAAAACAGAATAAGAAGTGGAAGATTAAGCCAATACTCAATGTCAAGGTAACATCTTGGAATAGAAAACAAAACAAAAAAGAAGACTTTAAACTATCTTAGCTCAAAAACCCATTTTGGGTATAAACTTTTGTAACTGTTTATTAAAGCTGCAATGTCTTTCTGATGCTTTGGTTCAATATTAGCTGAAGCTGCTCTGAGTTCCTGCAATGCCAAAATAACCAATAAAAAAATAAAAGCTCTAGATGAGGAGATTGAGTTAATGGGAATTTTGAGGCAACTACTTGTTCGTCGACTACGTTGATGTCAGAGAGTTTTCTGGCAGATTTTTTTCCAGAACTAACCAGTTCTTTTGCCAGGAAATAGTTTCTCGAGAACCCGAATTCCTCTTCCTCTGGCTCGTTAAAATCCATGTCTGCCAACCCGTTTTAAACTGCAAAAATTTTAAAGCTGAACTGAATTGATTGTGAACTATGACACCAAAAACCAAATTAAAAAATAATAATAATAAAAACAAGGAGTTGTGCGTCTACCTCAAGGACACACAGGTAACCGGTGGGTGCCCTAGCGATTAGCTTCTCTTCCCGCCATTTTCATTTCGGGGAACCGGACTGGACCCCATATTTTGCTCCTGTCTAATTTCCTTTGGTTTCCGGCCCATTTCCTATGGATATATTACTAAATACTATGGCCACTGCCTCAGGCGTTTATTAACAAAAGCTCAAAGGCAGGGGAAGTTATTGATTAACTGTAAGGCCCCGCTTGGTGACCAACCATGATAATGATACGGTCAGAAAATGTTCCAATTGACCTTTGATTTTAACCATGGTTAGAGTCTATCTGCACCCTAATTTTAGTTTTAAAAGTACTTCGATACGTTTGTTTTGTAAACTTTATAATTTATCGAATATTTATATTTAATAAATTATACAAATTATTAAATATAAAAATTTGATAAATTATATAATTTATTAAATATGTATATTCAATAAATTTTATAATTTGTTAGATTGTCACATTAGATAAATTCAAAAAAACAATTACATTTAGATTTCAAAATTTAAAAATTTAAAAATTTTAACAAAACTCATCTAATGAATGTCATCCCGATCTTAGAAATATTTATTTAATTTTTTAACATTCCAATAAAACCCATAATTCAATTGAGAAAAAAAAATTCCATATCCTAAAATATTTTAAAACATTAAAAAAAAAACACAATTTATTTCAAATAATCATAAATTTATTCAGAAATTGATAGACAAAAATTATAGTTTTTATATAAAGAGCAACCAATTATAACCTGTGGGTCTTTAGATTTCTATTTTTTATTTCAACAATTTGCGATAAAAACTTTTAAAAGCTTTTTAATAGGTAAATTCTTAAATTATTAAAAGTTTTTATATTTACAAATTCAAAATTTTAAAAGTGAAAAAAAATTTAAAAAAGTGTAACTAAATAATTTTACTTAAAAATAATTTTTTTTTAATTTAAAAAAAAAGAAAGGTACAAATAAAAACTCTTTATTATTACAAAAATGCGAATTTGACTGAAAAACATCAAACAATTTTTTTAAAAAAGTTGATTATGAAATTGCATAAGAAGTTCTTAATATTAAAAATTGTAATTATTTTTTAAAAAAACTAATTGATTATTGAAAATTTTTTTGAGTACTTGTAAACAAAATAGCAAGTTGCACTGATGTAACATTTGTTTATAACCTTTTTAGTCTTATTGATAATATTTTGTAATATCCATTACATTAATTTTGGTAATATATGAATGAACAGTGCTTATCCATTAAGGTACCACGTGTCAGCCCTTGATTTTTTTTGCCTTTTTGTTTTTTTTATACATTTTTCTTTTTTTTCTTTTTTTTTCACTTTTTCTTTTGAAAACATTAATAAATTTTTTAAAATTATAAAAATATATATTTGTAAAGATTGTGTTTTTATATATGGGACTCACTTATACCAAATTTTTTCTTTTGCTTTTTTTTTTTTTATCTTTTTTCCATTTTTTTAAATAAAAAAAGTAATTAAGATTTTTTTTTTAACATACTTAAATGATGTGTAGTTTACAATTCCGTTTCCTTTTATTATCGCAAGTCATTTTTTGAGATTTACTTTTTTTATTTAATTTTTTAAAAAATTATTTAATAAATACTTTTAAAAATTATAAAATTATATTTTTTTCAAGTTTTTTTTTTAAATATTTGAGACCCTTTTATATCAATTTTTTTTTTTTTTTTGCTTTTGACCTTTTTTTAACTTTTTTTAATATTTAATTTTTTTAAAAACATTTAATAAAAAAATTTTTAGATTTAATTTTTTTTGGAAGACGCATTTAATACCAATTGTATGTTTTGTGTTTTTTTTTTTCTTTTTCTTCTTACCATAATTGGTTAAAATTATTATAATTTTTTTTCATAATTACAAAAATACTCCTAATTTTATATTGGCTAAAATTACTATAATACGCTTTAGTCATAATCGTTAAAAAAACCCCTTTTGATTGTTTTATATGATGCATTTTCTATCATAATTACAAAATACCTTTCATATTATAATTTACCCAAATTATTATAATACAATAGAAGTATAATTACCTTTATGAGGCATTTGATTCGAGGGAATCTACATTTTTTTTTTTGAAATCTTACTATTAGATATTTGATTTCAATATTTTAATTTAAGATCATTTGATTTCAAAAAAATCTGACATATTTTCAACAGTACTCAAAGTCTCGGAATAAAAAACTCACATCTCCTTGTGATATTCTAGGATTTCAAAGGGAAAGTGACGTTATTTTCAAAATTGACATGAATAAAATCGTCGTTACTATTTTAAAAAATATGTTTGAAAATGAAATAGATTTTTAATGTGGTTATTAAAGGTGTTTCTCAGCGAAACGCCTTCAATAATCCCATCATAAATTTTTTATGACATGATTACTCAAAGTATTTTTCGTAAAAAACGCATTGAATAATCTTGAAAAAAAAATTTAATGGGGTTATTGAATGCGTTTTTGACTAAAAAAACTTTAAATAATCCATTCATAAATTTTTATAAGGTGATTACTTAATGCATTTTTAGACAAAAACGCCTTGAATAATTTTTAAAAAAATTTAATAGGATTATTGAAGACATTTCTGACCAAAAACACATTCAATAATCTCCTCATAAAATTTTATATCGTGATTACTCAATGTGTTTTTTACCAAAAATGCAAAGAATAATCCAAAAAAATTTTAATTAGGTTATTAAAGGCGTTTCTGGCAAAAAATCCCTTCAAAATCCCATCATAAAATTTTTATAATGTGATTACTTAAGGTATTTTTGGATAAAAATGCCTTTAATAATTTTGAAAAAAATTTTAATGGAGATATTGAAGGCATTTCTAGCAAAAAATACATTTAATAATCCTCTCATAAATTTTTATAACATAATTACTCAAGGTATTTTTTGTAAAAAACGTATTGAATAGTCAAAAAATAAATTTTTAATGGGTTTATTGAAAGCATTTTTGACTAAAAACTGTTTCAATAATTCCCTCGTAAAATTTTATGAGGTAATTACTTAAGGTATTTTTGGATAAAAGCACCTTTAATAATAATAAAAAATTAATGGGGTTATTAAAGGCGTTTCTGACAAAAAATGCCTTCAATAATCTTCTCATAAATTTTTATGATATGATTACTCAAGGTATTTTTTGATAAAAAAATATTTTGAATAATACTGAAAAAAATTTTAATTGGGTTATTAAAGGCATCTCTAACCAAAAACACCTTCAATATTTCCCTCATAAAATTTTATGACGTGATTATTCAAGATGTTTTTTATAAAAAAAAAATCTTGAATAATCCAAAAAAAAATTTAATTGAGTTATTGAAGGTGTTTTTGGTTAAAAAACGCCTTCAATAATGCCTTCAATATTTATTATTCCAAGAACATTATAATAATTATTTAAGATTTAATATATGTAGATTTCCTTCAACCAAACGAGTGAATCTGAAAATGAGATGCTCTAAAAATGGAAGAAAACGTCAAGTGTTGCATTTTCTTGGAGATCATACTTTTTTCTAGAATCTATGATTTCACAAATCAAATGCCCCCTTAGATGAATAATTTTATTTGAATGCAAAATTACTATAATATCCTCTAAACATAATCCCTAAGTAAGTATGTTAAGATAGGTGTTATAGTAATATTAGTTAATTATAGAATGAAGGGTATTACAATTGATTTAGATGTGTGTTATTCAAATGTTAAACAATTAGAAAGGCATTATCATTATTTTTAAGGAGTTCACTTTCTTATAATTGTATGTACGTTAAATTTTAATACATAATTATGAAGCAATAAAAAAATATTTTATAATTACGGTAAGAGATTATTATAATAATTTTGGTAAATTATAATATAAGGGGTATTTTCATAATTATGGTATAAAGGTCTTTATAATAATTTTGACAAATAATGGTAACAGGATATTTACATAATTATGGTTGTAGAAGTATTATATTAAATTTGGCCAATTATGATAAAAATTATTTTAGTAAATATGTTAAGAGAAATATTATAGTATTTTTTGTTAATTCTAAAAAGAGATATTGTAGTCAATTTAGATTCATAATTCAATTGTCAAGTAATTAAAATAGTATTAGGATTATTTCTAAGGAAATTAATTTTATATTATTGTATGATATTAAAATTTAATGTGTAATTATAAAGCAATTAAAAGGATATTTTTGCAATTATGCTTAGATAATACTATAGTAATTATGATCAATTATAATGTGAGAGGTACTTTCATAATTATAGTAGGAGAGGCATTATATGAACAATCAAAAATATAGTTTTTGTAATATAGTTAGAAGGTATTATAATAATTTTAACCAATTATAATATGAGGGGTATTTTTATAATTATAGTAAGAGGGCATTTCATAATTATGATTAGATGGCATTATTGTAATGTTAGCAAATTATAATATGAAGAATATTTTCATAAATATGATAGGAGAGGTATCATATAAAGTAATCAAAAGGGTTTTTTTTTTTTTTTTCTTTTATAATTATGGCCAGAATGTATTATAGTATTTTTAGCCAAATATAATATGATGAGTATTTTCATAGTTATGATAAGAGAGGTATTATAATAAATTTAGCCAATTATAGTAAGGAAAAAAGGAAAAAAAAAAAACATATGACATATATTTAGTATCAATTAGATTTTATGAAAAAATTAAATCTAAAATATTTTTTACTAAATATTTTTTAAAATTTTAAATTCAAACAAAGTTAAGAAAAAGGTAAAAACAAAAATTGGATTTAAATGGGTCTCAAATATAATATATATAATTTTTTTAATTTTAAAAATTATTTATTAAATAAATTATAAAAAAAATAAATAAACAAAAAAAGGAAAAGAAATTAAAACTCGTAAAATGACATGCGATAGCCAAAGGAAACAAGACTATACATCGCATATCATTCGAGTGTGTTCTAAAAAAGAATCTTAATTACTTTTTTATTTAAGAAAAATGGAAAAGACAAAAAAAATGAAAAGCAAAAAAAAAAAAAATTGATATAAAAACTAAATTTTATTTTTTTAATTTTTATGTTGTATATTTATGTAATTTTTTTACAAATATATATTAATATATCTTTAAATAAAAGTATATTAATTCTAATTAATGTAAAATAGTAATTTATATAATTTAATAAAAAATTTATTTTTTAAATATATAAAAATATATATGTAAGGTATGGGTATGAGAATGATCTATATTACCAATGCTCATAATTTAAAATTATATTTATTTTATTTTCATTTACACAATGAAATATTTATCTCATTTTCATTCGAATAAAAAATTAAAATTTTTATTAAGTATTTATATAATTAACATCCCTAATTATCAAACTATATTATCACAATGCAACTGCATAAAAAGGTAATTAATTTTATTGAATCGGAGCACCGGTGAGACACAAGTGTAGCCTTACCTTATTTTATTACCTTGTTGCATTTTTATAACATTTGTAATTTTTTTACAATATTTGTAGTTTTTTTTTTATATTTTTATAATCTTTTATAATGTTTTTATCGCTTTAGTAGTGTTTTCTTTTTTTTTTTTAATACAATATTTAGTATTTTATATAACATTCATAATATTTTTGATAACCTTATAGTGTGTTTTATTATGTTTGTAACGTTTTTAATAACTTTCATAATTTTTTGGTGATGTTAGTAATTTAATTTTCATGTAAATTCAATAATTGAATTGGTGCTGTGTAACTAGTTACATTAAATTTAATAAAAAAATCTAGATTATATGTAGTATAAATGAATAATTAAATCTTTAGTTTCTTGATGTAATGATTTAAAAATTTAAACAAAATTCTATCGTCTCTTTCCATACTCTTTATTTATTGAAAAAAATAATAATTAAATTATGTTCGTTACAAATACAAAGGAAGGAAAAAAAAAATCTTGGCGGGAATTCAGATTTTGAGGAAATATTGCACCTAAGAAATCTGAGCATACCACAGTTCAATAACAGGATAGCTTGGGGAATCGGGAGCCGTAGATGAGAACTTAATCGACGGTTCAAAACCACAAAAATACAGGACACGGATCGATACATTAACCGTTGGATAACATCTTAATCTAACGGTGCCCCTCTTGCATCCTTTCGAATTTCAATCTCTAACCAATTAAATAAAAAGTCACAGATCGCTAATCATTACCGTCGATAACTTTCCAATCCAACGGCAGACATTCTCCTCTCCCATGCTAGCTACGACAAACACAACCTCACGAACCTCCTTATTTAAACTCCCTCCATATCCCCCACCTTTTCAAGCAGCCAAACGCGAAAAAATATAGAGGTCTGGATTTTTCATTGTATCTTAGAACTCTTTGATCTGAAAATGTCGGGCCGTGGAAAGGGAGGCAAGGGATTGGGGAAGGGAGGAGCCAAGAGGCATAGGAAGGTGCTTCGAGATAACATTCAGGGCATTACCAAGCCGGCGATTCGAAGGTTGGCTCGTAGAGGTGGCGTTAAGAGAATCAGTGGCTTGATCTACGAGGAGACACGCGGCGTCCTCAAGATCTTTCTGGAAAATGTGATACGTGACGCAGTTACCTATACGGAGCACGCTAGGCGTAAGACTGTTACGGCCATGGATGTTGTCTACGCTCTCAAGAGGCAGGGCAGGACACTTTATGGTTTCGGTGGTTAATTGTTTATTTTATAAGGGTTTGATAGGTTGGGTTTGTGAATCATTTGCAATAGTTTGTTGTAGGTTTTTGTTTGGCTATTTGTAGTTTAATGTTTTGTAGGTTTTATTTTTTAGTTTCTACTGTTCGAAGGTATTTTGATTTCAGTCTTCAGTGAAATTTGTCTCAGAATTTCATGAGGGCATCTAATTGGGTTGTTAGTTTTTAGCTTTTGTATATTCGATTTTCAGTTTTGATTTCCTAGGTTTCCTTCCAAATTACTGTGTAATCGCTGTTTTGCCATTGTGGTTCTGTCAGAATCCGCTAAATCTGTTTAATCGTGAATTAATGTGGCTAATAAATCCAAAAAGCAGCCAATTATTGGCATTAGAAGGATTGAACAACCAACCAAGTCGGAGCGTTGTGCCATTGTGTTTCTGTTAGAAGCGGCTAAACCAATCATACTCCTGATAGTGGGGATTGATGGTCAATCGGGGTTTTAGCTGACATGACGGACCTCGTCTAGCTTTACAATTTGGTGGTTTTTGATCTCGGGTCTTCGAAGCACTCCCAACACATTCAGTGTGAACAAGGCAAAAAATCAGTACTGCTTGGGAAAGGTCTCTTTAACCGATCGTTCGCGTTAGAATTCTCTATTTTGTTGTTATGAAGGTAGCAACTAGGCAAAACGTTCATAGCTTGCAAACTGTATCTGCTGCCCCGGAAAGGTCAATGTTAAAAACATGTAATGGTAAGATATTTTTGAGGAAAATTGGACATTCTAGAATGGGAATTATTGGCTAGTGCTCTGGATCAAAGGAGGTAATTAAATTGACTAATGTTATGATGTTGTGCTAAGGTGAGGTGTGAAGAACTTGGTGAACCCTTCGTTCAGTTTGCATAGCTTGTAAGGTATTTTTCTAAATGAGCATAAAGTACCACAACTGGTACCTTTTCCGCCAGTCCGCTACGCGGCCAGGATCACTAGATTATCCCCCAGACATACCAGCTCTTCTATGGCCACCGTTACATTTGATCATATAGAATGTTATTCGTTGAAATAAACAAAACTGAATAAAGAATTTAAGTAAAAGAGGAGAAACCTATATGTAAACAAATCATGTCAGTCAGCATTATGCCCATGGTTTTAGAATTTTAATCAATAATCAGTATAATATTTCACATAATTGACAAAAGAGAATACACCTCCAAATGAGCATCGCGCAGCTACCCCTCCCTCGCTCTATCCTAACCTTCTAGCTCTGGGTGACTATAAATAACAGAGCAGAACAGAAAAGACCTGCGGCAGTGGCTGCTTTGCTGGAGAGTCCTTTAACTCAGATACAGGTTTGAGTCAATAGATGCATCTACAGTTGCACAGCCAGTCTATGGTGTTTAAGCTGGTGGAGAGATAGCTGGCAAGAAGCAAGAATATTCCCAGCTAATCAGTGACTAGTGGTTAAAGAGAGTGCCGAGTGGGCAATAGGAAAAGTTTCACCTTATTCAAGAATCATTCTCCTAGTCAATTCGTTAGCTAATTCATCCTAGCCTTAAGCTTGCTTCTCTTATGTCATGATATTAGATAGTGACTTTGAAAGAGCGGCCTCGTGAATCAATTACTGCGAATTATTTCATTCAATTGCAGCAGGCATTTCTCGAAGGCGGCAATGGTTAGTGTGGAAGAGAAAGTTGAAATTGCGAAATCAATTTGAATTGTATTATAAAATTCATACTTTAAAAAAAAAGTACAGATTTGCTGACAGGTGTCGTGGTGTAGTTGGTTTTCACGTTAGTCTAACACACTGAAGGTCTTCGGTTCGAGTCCGGGCGACGCCATATCTTTTTTTAATGGTTTAATTTCAAATGGGCTATTTTATGGGCTCTTGGACTCTTGAATTTGGCCTTTTCACAAACTTGGAAGAAGTAAACCTTACCTTCCTACTAGTACCGGTTTACTATAAATACGGCTTTGGGCCTTGATGGATTGGATGTTTGAGACAGTTGACAAAACCCCTTATGCTTTTGCAGCTCATAATTGAACTTCAATAAACCAAATTGAGGCTTAGCCCAACTTAACCGATCACCTACTCAGCTACTCTGCCAATTTGTTATAAAATTGTCAATAATCGAAATTCAATTTTGTACAAAAAATATATTTTGCTTATTAAATTTTAATACTATAATAGTAATTTTAATTAAAATTTATTATTTTATTTATTTGTGAAATAATTAAAAAAAATTTACATTACATGCTCGTGATGACAAATAGTAAATAAGGAAAACGAATGTTTTTCTTTATTATAATTTTAAATTGTCATTTTAAGTTTTTCTTTTATTTATTATAATTTCCCATTATTATTAATTAATAATGGTATGACTTAGTACATGTATAGGCAAAAGTTCTAATCACTGTCATATCAAGTTTTCGTTCGGAAACTCAATCACGTAAAATAACAGTAATCATTATAATTTTTTTTTGTTGAGGTATAATTGATCATTAATCTTATTTTTGGTTTACGAATTCGAGATTGAATTCGAAAACATGATTACGCGTGAGAAAAATTATAATATCCTCACTAACATTATCTAAAAATAGTAATAATTAATTTTATATGATCTTAAATTAATCTCGTTCAAATAGTCTTTTACTTATTATTTTATCATTTTTATTTTTTATTTAAATTTTTATTATTTGAATATTGAAAAAATTTTAAATTATTTTTAACATTTTTAGTATAACTTAAAGAAAAATTTTCACCTCAAGTGTATTAAAAAAATCACTTATTTCATTAAAGATATTTCGTCGTCGAACTTATTTTAATATTTTAAAAGTAAAGTAGATTATAATTTTCTTATACAAACACTTATGATATGATTTTAAAAATTTAGAGAAAAAATCACCACTTGTGATTTTCTCTTAATTTCATCATTGACGAAAATTTTAATTTACTTTGTAATATTTATTTAATATTTATTTTATTATTGAATAACTAAAAATTTATTGATTAAATTCTCAAAATATTTTGATAAAGTCACCACTCATGATTTTATTCTTGTAAAATTTTATTTACCTTGACAATTTGAGTATTTTATATTTTATTAATTTTTATTGAAAAAAAGAAATAATCTTACAAACAATTTTGGCAAAAATTTGAAAAAAATACTTTTTTAAGAGCCACCATTTGTGATTTTATTTTTGTTGTTATTATTTTTCTTTATGTATTTATTTAATTCTTACTATTTATTTGAAATGAATTTTATTGTTATTATTTTTATATTTGAAAAATTTTAAAATATTTCCAACGCTTTTAAAAACTTTTAGAAAATTTTTTTGTATAAATATTTTTAATAGAATCACCACTTGTGATTTTATTTTCATTTTATCATACTTTATTTATTTTTCATTATTTAATTTTATTCATGCATTATTATAAATTTTATATTTATTATTTCTTTTTATTATTATATTTATTTTAACATATTTTATGGTAAATTAGAAATACTAAAAAAATATAAAAAATAAAAATATAATGAATGATAAAAAATAAGAAAAAAATGAAAATGCCAATTTTTTGTCAATTAATGGTGAGTCAATACCAGAGTTAACAGTGGTCATCAACGGACAGTCCAACTTGCTATGGAGTGGTTTGGGGCGGTTTTAGTCCGATTTAGAATGGATCGATCAAAGTTAGTAGGAAGTCGGATGGCGGGTTGAGTGCACGGACCTCGAGTCAAGCCCGGGCCTATGCGAGGATCCTTTTGGCGAAACGACATTGTTTTCCTTTTTTTTTTTTGCTATAAAAATCCAAACTTTTTTTTTAATATTTCATTTTATTTCCGCTTCTTCTTTTTTTAAGAAAGAGCTTTTCTCTATAAGAACTAAAATATCTCACTAAAAAATTCAAAGCTACCTAGAAACCGATAGGTTAGCGTTGTGCTAGCTACCGCTGTCGTTGGACACCGGCCATTGTTGTCTATGACAAAAAAATCTAAAAAAATCTAAAAAATTCCTCTTGACCTCATTTACCTTGATTTGGCCTCTTTTTCTTGAAAAATAATCTCAAATCTCTTAGATTGACCTTTGGAGTACTTACCAAAATGAAATTTTTTTATATTTTTAATGTTGAGATCCTCGCTACCAAGGGCTGTATTTTTGTGTTTGTGTTATTTGGTTTCTATTCATTCCTGGGTTTTGACAGAAATATTTTTTTTGATCTTGTAAAGTTTTTTTTTGGCAATGTTTTTTTTTTTTTTTGGGTTTCATTTTTTCAAGGTTTTCTCATTTCTTTGGGTTTTCTAGGTTCCTCGTGTGTTCATCATGTGACTTTATTTATAGAGCCAAATAAAGATGAAAATCCAAAAAAATTTGAGATTTTTGTTGAAATTTGGTTGCCTAAAATTAGGTCAGTTATCAAGGTGGCTACCAGTCGCTATCAGTGCGGTTGGTAATGGCCAGTATATTAAACCTGGAGGTGGGTGCATTTAATACACTAAGATTTTTGGGCAAACATATAAGAAAGAAAGAAGAACTAATAATAATAATAATAATAATAATAATAATAATAAGCAAAATTACATTTAAGTTAAAATTGGACAAAATGAGTGTTTACAGTTGCCCACTCCTTTTTGCATATTTTTTAGAATCAAGAATAAGGTAAAGACAAACAGACAACCTTTTTGTTTGAAAAGACGAAACATTGAGCACAATGTTTTTTTTTTTTTTGAGAATTTAAAAGGCTTCTCTAAGTAGAGGCTTAACGATTTTTGAAAAATTTAAAAAGGCTCCTATAAGTAGAGGTTAACGACTTTTGAAAATCTAAAAGTTCTTTTAAATGGAGGTTTAATAATTTTAAAAAAAAATTTAAGAGGCTCTTCTAAGTAGAGGCTCAACAACTTTAAAAAGCTTATTTAAGTGGATGTTTAACTATTTTGGCAATCAAAATCCATTTAAGGAATTCTGTGAGAGTGAATGGCTAGAAGCTAAAACCTGAAAAGAATGAAAATGTCTACTATCAAAGTTCACAGTTAGTCAAGTGAAATGGTTAACACCATGGATGAATCAGAAACTTATGTTGCACCAATGTGAAGATAAGATACGGGTTCCACTTTTAGGTTTATGAGGGTCAATAGGTTATGCACCATTGATGGTAAGGAGACAATATAGAGATGAATAGTTTATTCCTATGATATACAAGCTTAGCCAATTCAATTGTTTGTATGGGGAGCTTAAAATTTTTCAAAGGATTGATAGCATAATCAAGGCCTAGAAGAAGCTTAAGAGGGTGAACCCTGAACCATTTACTGATAAAGCTATTTAGGGATATCTGATTTGGAAAGCCAAAATAAGCCAAGAGGTTGCACCTATATCTAATGACTATTGCCAGTCAAGAAATCAAAAGTTGGAAAATATACCTCTAAAGTTAGAACTTGCAAGGAAAGAACATGAAATGGAGAAAGAGAAATTAAAACAAGAAATTCTAAGGCTTCAGGAAGAAAAAGAATAGTGAAAAGACAAAGCAGAAAAATTAAAAGTCCAAGTCCACAAGATTTTTAAAGAATGCAACAAGACTCAAAAGATTATCAGAGAAGTGGATGATGCTCTTAAAGAGCTGATGGAGTTGCAATAAGAACATAAGAGAATGCATATACAGGTGTAGGCCAAAGAAATAAATAATACAAATTTGACTTATGAAAATGAAAAACTGAAAAAAGAATGTGCCCAGATGGAAGATGATTACGTCAAAGCTCAGTAAGACAATGAAATGCTTAGAGAATAGATTCAAACACTAAAGTAAAGGTTGAATGAGCAGATAAATCATATCATGACACTCACAGAAAAACATAAAAAATTATCTTATCAGGTATGGTTTGGTAAAAGAGAATAGTTAGGAAGACAAAGGTACGTAAAGCATCTTACAACTCAAATAGGCAAGGCAATGATCAAGGTAGGAGAAATAACGGAAAGGGCTGAAACATTGAAAGCTTTGGTCATACCAACAAGAGATTATGGACAGTGACTACTGAACTTCATTGAGAAAGCTAAGGATCAGTACAAGTAAGTTAGGTGTTTGTACGAAACGAAAATATTAGGCTTAATGCAAAACAGACTTTTGTAGAATAAATGAAAGTTCACTTTTGTTAAAATCTTTAAAAGGGCAAATATTTTTTTCTTTTTTTGTGCATTGCATCATAGACATTCATTATCATATCATGATCACTAACTTTGAATTATGATACTAAGGTACAAAATAGCTCAACAATCGTATAACACCTAGACTAGAGCTAAAAAGATAGAGCAAGATAATACAAATTATTTTAAAAGGTTGGAAAAAGCTCAGAAGGTAATTAAAGGAAAGCTTAGTAAGATCTATGAAACTCTAGAAAAGATAAAAAAAAGAAAAAGTAGTAGAAAAAGATATCTCACATAAAGTTACTAAATCATTGTATATTTTAGGTTTCGATTCACATCAAACCCAAACTACTTTAAACTTTCAGCCACAACAAAACACGTTCCTAAATTATAGTTACCTTGGAATGCCTTATGTACCCAATCAAGGGAATACTCAGAGTTACACTAATCTTATCTTCACTAAAAAGGCTATTGAGCCAATCCAAATCCTCAATCTGGATGAGACTAAAGAAAAAGTGAAGTTATAAATAGTTGTTCCCTCAAAAGATTTTAAGATTAATTAAGCCATGAGCATGATTGATGAAAAATTATAGGCTATAGAAGGCATTGATTTTTATGAATCCATGAATGTTGTGGGACTTTGTTTGGTGCTAAACGTGATGATACCACTTAAATTCAAAGTACCAAAATTTAAAAAGTATGATGGTACTAAGTGTCAAATTACACATGTCACAATGTACTATTGTAAGATGGTAACACATGATAGCAATGAAAAGTTGTTTATGCATGCTTTCTAGGACAACTTAATCAGGTCTACTGTAAGGTGATATGTTCAGTTGGATAGGACTCGTATAAGATCGTGAATGGATTTGACTTGATCTTTTATTAATCAAATCACCACATCATTGATATGACTCTTGATCACTTTTCGTTGTAAGGAATGGAAAAGAAAGCATCTAAGTCTTTTAAAGAATATGCTCAAAGGTGATGAGATGTCACTGTTCAAATACAACTATCACTAATAAAAAAAAAATAATAGTATTATTTATAAACACTCTAAAGTCTCTATACTATAAGAAGATGATAAAGAACACGACTAAAAATTTTACTGATATAGTGATTTTGAGAGAGATAATAAAAAATACCATTAAAAATGGCAAACTTGAAGGAAGTGAGTCTTCTGCCATTTAAAGAGTTTCCAAAAAGAATGAAAGCGAGGCTTAAGTTATAAATTTTAAAGGACAGTAATTCAGCAATTACCCTCGACCAACTTACCCCACATATTACCATACTGTAAGTCATGCTTGTGCTACACCTTACCAATCAACTATACAACCTTTTTATCCAACCATAATGAGGCTCTCTGCTCACCCAGCCAACCTAACAAGTGGTGTGCGAGAATCACGAATCTAGAAAAGACCTATATTTGATCTTATTCCTATAAACTACACTGAACTGTAACAAGAGCTCTACAAAAATACTTGATTGCTCCTATGCCTATGAAATATCTTAAACCTTTTTATCCTAAATGATATGATTTCACTGCCCATTGTGACTACCATTATGGGGTGGCTATCCATTCTACCGACTATTACATTTCTTTGAAGCATAGTGTAAAATCTAATTAAAAAAAGATTGATAAGCTTCGATACTAGTGAAAATTTAGCACCCAATATCAGCGAGAATCCCCTACCTAATCATGCAGTTATACCTTAAATGAAGATAAAAAGGCATATAAAAAAAAGAGTAAAAGAGATTAACATATCATTTGAGCAATTATATGATGCTTTAACAAGGTCGGATTGATACAACTAGTGGCCCTATACACCTATCATGGGAGATGTGTCTCGAACCAAAGATGCAAGTATCATAGTAAGGCTTCATGACATTCTATTGAGATATATTGGCAGCTTCATGACAAGGCATAAAAATTAATGGATTCCTATCAAATAAAGTTGTATAAGGAGTTAGAGGCCTTAAAGAATACTAAAATGGCCATGACAGATAAATAGGTACCAAAGCCTATCACCATCCGTTACAATGAGAAGTCAAAATTAGTTAAAAATAAGTTTGTTTCCAAATCAGTAATCTTCAAAGTCTAAAACTCATTCTTTTACAAAGATAAAAAGGTTGTACCATGACAATATGATTGTAAGATAATAGTTCAAGGGTAAGAAAAAGTTATGCTAAAATCTGAGACTATGAATATAACAGGTGTAAGTGGCATGACCAAAAGTGGAAGATGTTATACTTTGAAAACCTTAGAGAAAGCAATGAAGGTGATGAAAAAATAGACTGAGTTAGAATCAATTCTAGAGATAGACATTTCAAAGTTTATGCTAAAAAAAGAGGCATATGAGTTTTTAAAGTTGGTGAAGCATAATAAATACTCTATGGTGGAGTAATTGAACAAGATACTAGATCGAATCTCTTTGCTATCACTTCTATTGAACCCAAAACTACATCACAATGCCCTATTGAAGGTATTAAATCAGGTTTATATAGCACATAATGTGTTTGTAAAATATGTGAACTATTTAATAGGAAACTTAGTGGTACCACATCACATGTCTTTCAATAATGATGAGATTTTGCTCAAGAGTAAAAAAAGTACCAAAGCTTTGCATATCACTATTAAATGCAAAATCCACATAATAGCCAAAGTCTTTATTGATAATGGATCGACTATTAATGTCATGCGCTTATTTACTCAGACTAAACTACCATATGATTCCCACATCTAAAGTAGTCATATGGTTGTTTGAACATTTAATGGAACCAGATGTGAAGTATTGGGGGATATTGAGTTACCCAAACAGATTGGGCCCTGTGTTTTCAACATAAAGTTTTAGGTTATGGATATCTCTCCATCTTACAATTGGTTATTGAGAAGACCATAGATTCACATGGTAGGTGCTGTTCTTTTCTTATTACATCAAAAGATCAAATTTAATGTGAAAAGCTAATTGGTGATTGTGACTGAGAAAAATGATTTACTAGTAACTCAGCCTATAAATGCCCCATATGTAAAAGCTGTAAAAGAGTCATTGAAATGCTTATATTGATATTTTGAACCATCAATGCAGTAGGTGGAAGACTTAAGTTCAGTAAAATTTTGATCAATTAGATGATCAATAAGGGTTGGAATATTAGAGTCAATTTAGGTAAAAATCTATCGGGGATAAAAGAACCACCAAAGATTGAAGATAACATCAAAAGGTTAGGTCTAGGTTATGAAATGGAAGAAATGTAAGACAATAATAGGAAGGTAAGAAATAGGCCAATGGTTGATCCCCATCTGAATGAAACATTTACTCTTGAAGGATACATGTACCCGAAAGCTAAGGAGAATACTAGAGAAGAATTAGGATGAGAATAAGATTTCACTGAATTGTCCATCAATGTGATAGGCGAGGATAGCCGAAAGGATGAAATGTTAGTTTACCCATACCCACCACGCTATGAGCTAAAAAATTAAAGTGTCATTCAGATGCTTGCTATTTTTTATTTTTTTCTTAATGTAACTATAACTCCTAATTGTTTATGCCCAAAACATTGGAATGATCTCTTATGTTTAGGCCTTTTAATTTTTCATCATTTCAATAAAGATAGGAGCATGCATGTTATCCATTTCTTCTATTCAATCCAGTTTTTCATCAAAGAATCTTACCAATATCTCCTATTTCATTTAATTTCAGGTCCTCAAATGAATATAAAGGTAATCATGACAATGATCAAAGATTTAATTTGGAAAACTCAATTAATACTAATGAACTCGAAACTAAAGAGGATTTTGAAAAATACACTTTGCCTCCAGATTTAATGAGATTAATTAAGCAGGAGAATAAATCTATCAAGCCTCATTAGGAAGCTACTGACATGATCAATCTAGGTGATACCAAAAATAAAAAAAAAAAAAGTCAAGGTTGGTACCTTACTCATAGTAATTGATAGACAATGATTAAAGGATCTACTTCAGGAATTTATAGATGTATTTACTTGGTTCTACCAAGATATGCTTGGACTCAGCACTGAAATTATAAAACATAAGCTACGCTTGAAGCCTAAATGTAAGTTGATCCAACAAAAGTTAAAAAGAATGAAACCAGATATATTGTTGAAAATTAAAAAAAAGATCAAAAAAATAATTTGATGCAGGCTTTTTGCAAGTGGCCAAGTATTCTAAATGGGTGGCTAATATAGTACGTATCCTTAAGAAAGATGAAAAAGTACAAATGTGTGTGGATTACTGCAATTTGAATAGAGCTAGCCTGAAAAGTAATTTTTTTCTACCTCATATTGATACATTGATGGATAATACAGCCTGACATACGGTGTTCTCTTTTATGGATGGATTCTTCAGCTATAATTAAATAAAAATGACTCAGAATAATATGGAAAAATCACATTCGTAACTATGTGGGGAACCTTTTGTTATAAGGTCATGCCCTTTAGACTAAAAAATACTGGGGCAACTTATCTGAGGGCCATGGTGACACTCTTTCATTATATGATACACAAAGAGATTGAGGTATATGTGAATGATATGATCATCAAATCTTGAAAATGAGAGGACCATGTAGCTAATCTCAAGAAGTTGTTTGAGAGATTAAGAAAATTTTAGCTCAAGTTAAACCCATCCAAATGCACGTTTAGAGCTAAGTTAGAGAAATTATTAGGTTTTGTAGTTAATGAAAGGAGAATCGAAGTTGACTCAGACAAAATCTAGGTCATTCAAAACTTATCCCTGCCAAGTATGCCAAAAGAAGTCCAAGGTTTCTTAGGTAGATTAAATTACATTTTTTAATTTATTTCTCAATTTACCTTTAAATGTGATCCCATTTTTAAACTCATTCGCAAGAAAAATCATGATGAATGGAATAAAAAATGTTAAAAAAGCTTTTGATAAGGTTAAGCAATACTTGTCAAAATTTCCAATATTATAGCCACCTATTTTGGGAAGGCCATTGATTTTATACATAATGGTGCATAAGATGTTGATGGGATGTGTGCTAAGATAACATAATGAATTTGGTAAGAAAGAAAGAGTTATTTACTACTTGAGCAAAAAGTTTAAAGAGTATGAGTCCAAGTATTTATCACTAGAAAAGATATGTTATACTTTGGCTTAGACAGCTAAAAGGCTCGAACAGTATATGCTTTATCATAAAACTTGGCTTATAGTTAAATTAGATCCAATCAAGTATATATTTGAAAAGCCATCATTATAAAAAAAATCGTAAGATGGTAAGTGATGCTTTCGGAGTATGACATAGTCTATATGACCCAAAAAATGATCAAAAGAAGTGTCGTTGTCGAATTTCTTGCAAATTGGATGCTGAAGATTATAAGCCTATGAAACTTGATTTTTTAGATAAAGAATTAATGACTATCTTAAGGTTAGAAGAAGATAATGATGATGACAAGTCATGGAGAATGTATTTCGATGGGGCTGCCAATGCCATGAGGCATGGGATTAGAGAAGTTTTAATATCTTTAACAGGATAATACTACCCTATTATAGCAAAGTTAAACTTTAACTGTAATAACAATATGGTTAAATATGATACCTATGATATGGGATTGCACGTTACTTTAAACAAAAAATTGAAGTATTAAAGGTGTTCGGGGATTCAGCCTTGGTTATATATCAATTGAAGGAAGAATGGGAAACAAGGGACTCAAAACTCATCCCTTACCATAAATACATTTTAAAGTTGAGCAAACAATTCAAGATCGTCCAATTTGAACATTTGCCTTATAAAAAAAATTAGATTGCAAATGCCTTAGCCACTTTAGTTGCGATGGAACGAATTGGTAATACTACAAAAATTTAGCCTATCAAGTTAGATGTAAGGGATATGCCAGTGCATTAAGCCAGTCTAGAGGAGAAAGAAGATAGAAATCTTTGGTATTATGACATTATACGATATCTAAAAGATTAACAGTACTCGACCAAGCAATAAAGAATGATAAAAGAGTCTTGAAGAGATTGACTACAAGATTCTTTTTAGATGGGAAAGTTTTGTATAAGAGAAGCAAAGATCAAGCGTTATTACGTTACGTAGGTGCTTTTGAGGCTAAAAAGATCATTGGTGAGGTGCATGATGGTTTATGTAGAGCACATATAAATGGACATATGATGGCAAGATAGCTTATGAGAGCTAGTTATTATTGGTTGACAATGGAGAAAGATTACATTGATTATACTAAAAAAAAAACATAAATGCCAGATTTATACTCATAAGATTCATGCTCATCTTATTCATTTACATGTTATGGCACCATATTGGTCATTTTCTATGTAGAAAATGGATGTCATTGGTCCTATCACCCCAAATACATCAAATAGGAATAGATTCATTTTTGAAATGATTGACTACTTCACTAAATAGGTCGAAGCAACTTTTTTCACAACTGTAACTCAATTAGTAGTCTACAAGTTCATCAAGAGAAAGATAATTTATAGATACGGGCTCTAAAAAATGATTATTTTAGATAATGCAAATAACTTAAATAGTAAGATGATGTAAAAAATACGTGCTTAGTTGAAGATTAAGCATCATAATTCAGCTCCATACCACCCAAAAATGAATGAGGCAGTAGAAATTGTAAATAAGAATGTTAAGAGGATTTTAGAAAAAATTACTGAAACATATAAGGACTGGCATAAGAGATTACCTTTTATTCTGCATGCCTACGAACATTCGTATGTACCTTTACTGGGGGAACTCTATTTTTCTTAGTCTATGAAATAAAAGCCGTATTGTCAGTAGAAGTAGAGATTTTATCTATGAGGGTCTTAAGATAAGTGGAGTTAAAAGAAGCTGAATGAATCCAAAAGGACTAAGAACAATTGAACTTTATTGAAAAAAAAAGATTAGTAGCACTCTGTCATAGCCAATTGTACCAAAAAAAATGGTGAGAGCCTATGAAAAAAAGATTTGACCTTGTCAACTTTGAAAAAAAAAACTGGTGTTAAAAAAAATTCTCTCGAGTCAACATGATGACAAAAGAAAATGAACTTCGAATTGAGAAGGATCAAATATTGTAAAAAGCACTTTTTCAAGAGGAGTCTTAATTTTGTCAAAAATGGATAGAGATGATTTTCCTAATCCCATAAATTTTAATGCCGTGAAGAAATACTTTACTTGAGCTTAAAAAAAAAAGTTCAAGTTGAAAACCCAAAAAGGCAGCTTAAGTAAAAAAAAAAGAAAAAAAATGAGTTCAAGTTAAAAACCCAAAAATGTGGCTTAAGTTAAAAAAAAGTTCAAGTTGAAAACCCGAAATGGCAGCTTGAGCAAAAAAAAAAAAAAAAGAGTTCAAGTTGAAAACCTCTAAAGGTAGCTGGAATTCAATGAGGTGAGTTGAAAACCTATGAAAGTGACTTGGATAAAGAGAATATGACATCATTTGAGAGGCATACTAAAATTAGTGAATATCAAAAAGCTCTGAAGTGTTAGGGCATCATATGGTTGAATTTTTTAAAAAGTTTAAGATTTGTTATCATGATTATTTGATTATTCGTTTGGGGTATTGCTATCCTAAATAACCATTTATATACGCTTTTATTTTGTTCCTTTGCTACCACATGTAATTTAGGTCTTTTCCAAATAAATAATATTCATTTTATTTTTCACTTTCAATATTTGTCTTTCCTTTGTTACACTTTGCCATAAATGGAAGAAGTGTATAACTTGCATCTCATATTTTGAAATTGAGATAATGATTAATAATTAAGTAATGTCATAAGAAATTATGTATTGTTTTGAGAGAATTGAAAGGGATGTAGGCCAAGGATGAAATCCTCAAAGTATGATAAAGTCATTGATTTTAAAAGCTTCCTTATGGGTCAAAGATAAGTGCTTATCTTAGTAATAAGGAATGGTTTGTAATCTCTTTACGAGAAATATGCAGAAATAAAAATACAAAAGAAAGCTGTTAGAGCCTTAGTACCATAATTGACGTTTCATTTGCATCCTAGATAAGGCATGCACTTAGACCATTGCATTATCATTCATCATTTGTTTCGTTCTTGACTCAGTCCAGATAGTCTTTCCAGACTTATAGTTCAATCCTGATCGTTTGATCTCGGCTCTGTCTAGGTTATCTTTTGACCATGGTTTGACCACGATCGTGTAGCTTCGACCTCGACTTGGTCCAAGTCAATTTTCTCAACTTATGGTTCAATTTTGATCATTTGATCTCAGCTCTATCCAAATCATTTTTTTACCATGGTTCGACCACGGTCACCTAGCTTCAACCTTGACTTGGTCTAGGTCAGCTTTCTAGACTTGAGATTCAATCTTGATCGTTCGATCTTGACTCGATTTAGATCGTCTTTCTAGACTTGTGATTCAATCTTAGTCGTTTGATCTTAGCTTAGTCTAGATTATTTTTCAGATTTACAGTTCAATCCTGGTCATTTGATCTCGATTCAATCCAGATCATTTGCCAATCTTGCAGTTTAATCTTGATTTTTTGATTTCGACTCGATCCAATCAATTTTTTAGACTTGGAGTTCAATCTCGATTGTTTAATTTCGGCTCAGTCTAGATCATTTTCTAGACTTGTAGTTCAATTCCAGTCATTCGACCTTAACTTAGTCTAGGTCAATTTTTTATACTTGCGATTCAATCCCAGTCATTCAATCTCAGCTCAATCCAAATCATTTTTCAGACTTATGGTTCAATCCCAGTCATTTGACCTCGACTTGGTTAAGGTTAGTTTTTTAGACTTACGGTTTAATCCCGGTCATTTGATCTAAGTTTGATCCAGATCACCTTTCTAACTTGCGGGTTGATCTCGATTATTTTTGCTTACTATTTGACTTTTCTTTTTGGACCGAAATAGAGTGGATGTCTAAGTCTTTACATTATTTTTCTCTAACAGGGATATGTAAAGATGGGCAGTTGTAAACATCCATCTATGTCTGGGATTAATCAGGGTCAATTATTATTATTATTATTTTTATTATTAGTATTATTATTTGTTATTATTTTATTGTTATTATTACTATGATCATAGTATAGTATGTTACATTATATTGTTATATTATTATATTATTATTATTATAGTATAGTATATGATTTTATTATTATTATTATTTTTATTCTCTTTCCTTTCTTTTTAATTAGTGATTGAATAAGGAAACTAAAATCGAGAATCAATCGAATCAATGGAATTCAATCTTGCATGGTAAATGGTCTTAATGTAAAATCGAATCAAAAGACTTTCAATTTAATCTAGAAAAATTAGCAAGAACCTAGGCCTAAAATCATGCTTAGGTACAACCCAATCCCAAGATTCAAGCATGAATTAGTTCTATCTAATCCCTAAAGTTTCTACTAGGGATGCCTATAAATTGGACACAATAGGGAGAACAATTCATGGTTGATTTTTGGGAGAAAAGGCTTTGTGTTTAAAATTCTAGAAAAAATTTTTGGGTGGGCTATTTTTGAGATTTTGGTTTTTGAAGTTTAGGATTCGAGGTTTTGTTGATTAGGAAGGGATTGGATTACTGATTTCTGTTCTAGAGCGTTGGGATTGAGATTTTGGGTTTTTGGATCAAAGTTTAGATTTCTAAAAAAATCTATGATATTTTGGAAATTTTTGGAAAATCTAGGTTTTGGGGGTTGAACGTTTGAATTTTTTGGTGAGTTTTTTCGTAGATTTTGAATTTTTCGATGGGATTCTGGCAATATTTTCTAGAAATCAGTGGGCTTTTCAATTTTTTGTTTAATGTTCTTGGTTCTTTTAGAGAAAGGGCAGAGCATTTAAAGCTAAAGAGAGATGAGATTGAGGCTTTTGAATAAAAAGCACAAGACTTGGCTTTTATAGGTTCCAAAATGACACCTACGTGCCAATCCGCACATGACCCATTGACCTACGTGCCAACCCGCACTTCAACCTAACTCGATCGTAGATTTTCATTTTTTGATTTTATTTTTATTTTTTGATTTTATTTTTATTTATTTTATATTTTGAGTTATTTATTTTATTTTATTTTATTTTTATTATTTATTCATTTTTATTGAGCAATTTATTATTTATTAAATATTTTATAAATTTTTTTTTATTTTTGACTAAACAATAAAAAAATAAAAAAAAATCTTTTAAAATAAATTAATGAATCCTACCAAACTATTAGAGAATTTTCATAGATTTAAATTTTATTGAATACACTAAACTATTGAAAAATTTCATAAATAAATTTCAAAAAAATGAAAAATAATTTTTATCCTACCAAACTATTGGAAGATTGCATCTTAAGTTAAATCTTATCAAACTATTGGAAGATTTAATGAATTTTCTCAAAAAAATAAAATTTTATAAATATCTTTCAAATAAAGTCTCACCAAACTATTAGGAGATATGCCTTAAAGTAAATCCGATCAAACTATTAGAGGACTTTCTAATTTTTTTGATTAAAATACATTAATAAATTCAACGATGGAGCTTCTTTAGGGTAATACATTAGTTTTCATGAATACTCTTGAAATGAGATAATTGTCTTAAATTGCTACCAAGCTATTGGAGTAACTTTAGGATTAATTTTCAACATTAAATATTTTGGTAAATTATAAACATATTTAAGCCTTAGATAATTTGGAATCAAACTAGTATCATCCTTTGAATAGATGTCGTGAGAGTGCTATAATCCTTCTCATACATAATCGTACTCCTGAACCTAAAAATTAGTTTCGTGGATCAGAATATACTATTTAAAGATACCAAAGTCAGTCTTAGGACTCTTTTTTAAATGAGACAGATTTAATTAGGTGGCTAATCACTCCAAAACAAAAAAGATTGGTGGTGATTCCAAAAAATCATATCTAACGGTAGGTCCACGGATT
This sequence comes from Durio zibethinus, assembly GCF_047325235.1. Classification (NCBI taxonomy): domain Eukaryota; kingdom Viridiplantae; phylum Streptophyta; class Magnoliopsida; order Malvales; family Malvaceae; genus Durio; species Durio zibethinus. The sequence goes on along the minus strand of NC_143162.1, from coordinate 6,591,959 downwards.
TATACGTTATAACAATAGGGATCTAAAATTTTAAACATACATAAATAAGAAAATAAATAACTTAGAAAAAATTAAAAAAATATATATAAATAAAAGTAAATAAAGAGATAAAAAAAATTAAACCAATAGGTTTAAAAGTAGTTTGAAGCAGTTTTTCACAGTTTAGAGTGATTCATGAGCGATTTGACAGTAGTTTCCCATGAATTAAAATGGTTCAATTTAGTTTAGTGCATGTTTGGTTGGATCGGTCTAGAGTAAACCAAAGGCAGCCAAGTGTTGGTTGGGCGCACGGGTCATCGGGTCAGGTCGGTCCAACGCGTGAATCTTTCCCCTAAATGCGTTGTTTTGCTTTTTTTTTTTTCTCAAGCTATATATGTCCTAAATTTTTTAAAATCATTTCCTTTCTTTCCTAAAAAAAAAAAAAAAAAAACAAAGCCTTTGCTTAAAAAATCCAAGCTAGCCCAAAATCTGACTACCGACTGTCGGTCACAAAAAATTCTCAAAAAGTTAATAAATGATCCTCTCAGTCTTCTTTTTTCACTTTCAGTCTTATTTTTCACCTAAAACTAAAGCTAAAACCCTATATTGGCCTTTAAAGTTTTGGCTAAAGTCTTTTGTTTTTTAAATTTTGGCATTATGGTTCCTCGTTCCTAAAGGATGCGTTTTTCTTTTTATATGTGTTTGTGTTTTTTTTTTTTTTGGTGTTTTGATTTTCGAAAGGATTTTTTTTTTATTTTCGACAGAGGCTTTTGACGAAAACTTTTCCTTTTTTTCATTTTGTTTTTCGTAAAGGTTCTCATTTTTTTCCATGTCTTCTTTGGTTTTGTGTTTGAACTTTAAATTTATAGAGCCAAATAGGTGACGAATCCTATGTTTTTCGAGCTTGTGGGACACCATGGTGCTGTCAGCAGTTAGAAAACTTGTTAGATTTTTTGCTACAAGGATGGCTCACTTAGGTTTTTTTTTTTTTTTTAAACTTTCATTGGGTTTTAAAATCAATTTCTATCCCATTATAGGTTTTTTCAAGTTTTAGTATTCCCATTTTAGGTTTTAGCATAATCATTTAAAGGGGAAGGATTGACTACCACAACCAGAAGGGGTTAGGCAATAGTTGGGTGGATGTTTAAGGTAGCTCGGTACTAGTGATGGGTGGCTTGGCAAGGCTTGAAAAGGATGGATTGGTGTTGTGCACATCACCTCTCTATCTCTGTTTAGTTTGATCGGTTTTTTTTATTTTTATTTTTTTATTTTCAATTTTTTGATTAATTAAAATTTAAAAAGGTATGAACCTTAATGCAATTTGGACTCACCCTAGTCTTTCTCCTTAAGCCTAACCCTAGTCCATCTCTGAATTGGATTAGACATTATCCTGATTCAGCCTAATATGAAATAAAAAGTTAAACCTAATTAAAATAATCAATTGGACTCAAATCAGACACGTTAAAATCAAGAATATAAATTGGGACCCATTTTAATATATTTGGATAAAAATTGGTTATGTAGCTTCCCCTCTTTCCTCATTATTGAGAATTAAGAATATGACAAAAATATAGATGACAATTTTGTTTGGTCTAACGATTCAAAATATATATATTTTTTCATTTTTTTAACTTTTTGAAAATTTTAAACTTATTTCATTAGAGGCTTGACAACTTTAAAAATATCATTTTGTGCTAACTTGACTAGGCTTAAAACTTTGTATTAGCTAGATTAGGCTTAAAACTATCATTTCATGCCAATTTAATTATGCTTCAAACTTTGTGCAATTTAGATTGGGCTTAAAACTATCATCTTATGCGAACTTAATTGGGCTTAACCTTTATGCTAGCTAGAAAATAGACAGTTGCAAGCAAAGATGCAAGAAAGTGATGAGGCACTCTTTGAGCTACAAAAGCACATTCAAATGTTGAATGAGGCTGTTGTTAAAATTAAAACACAAATGGAGGTTGTGAATGATGAATGTGAGTAAGCAAATGAGGCATATGTGAGAAAGCATGACTAGTTCACTACAGGAGAATTGGTTTTTAGTAATTTTTTTTCACGTTTAGCGGCATTTATAAACATCACTAAAAAATTAACGGCGTTTGTCAAAAATACCACTAAGAGTGTCAGCTATATCTACGTCGAAAAAAATAACAGCCTTTTTAAAAAAATACCACAATTTAGTGGTATTTTTATCATAAAATGCCACTAAATTTAGTGATGTTTATAGTAGAAAATGTCACTAAATTTAGTAACATTTAAGTAGAAAGTACCACTATATTTTGGTATTTTGAGGCATTTTTAGGCAGAAATGTTGCTAAATTAAAAAATTTATTTTTTTAAAATTTTTTGAATATTGATTATTATCATTAAATAAAAAAATATTAAAAGAAATAAAAACGAACTTAAATTCATAAACTGAATATTATAAATACATAATTTGTTCCAAAATGGATGGAACACAAAGTTTAATACATGTAATAATATTTAAATTATTTTAGTACATTAACTAAAAATCTAAAATTTATGAAATTGATGACTGCATAGATTTGGAGTACTATCATTTGATGAAAGATTTTTCTCATCTTGATCACTAGTGTGCTAAAAAACCTACTTATTTAATCTTGACTTTTGCATCCAACTTTTATCCATTTAGTACTTACTACATTATCAGGCCAAAATTATATAATTAAATTAGATGAAAATGAAATGTAACATACTTAATTATACTAAGTATTAAATAAAAAATAATAACAAGACGATAACATATTACAATGCAAAAAAAAAAAAAAAAGAACCTATTATGTGTCATGTATTGATATCATGTTTTTTAAACAACGCAAAAAGGAACAGAGATAATTATCAACAAAAAATTTATACAAATTTTAATCAAATATTCATTTATCTAAAAACCTATAGCGTAATAGAGAAAGATTAAGTATGTCGTAAATACTTTACCTTGCAGTATTCACAAATGATTATAGATGTCTTTTTTTTGTTCTCTATTTTCTGTTGTTGATAGTTTTCATGCACAATGAATGTTTTCAAGCAAGATTAAGTTGTTTTATCAAATACCATAATTTAAAAAAACAAACAAAATAAATGCCAAGATGAGATAAAAAAAAAGACATAATAGACTATTTTAGAATGGTTTCCTAAGGATATCTTAAATGAATCAATAAATTCATGTTAACAAGTAACAATTTTTTAGTAATTTCAAAAATATTTTGTTGAAAAAAGAAACTAAACCTAAAATTTCATTTGTGTTTGTAAATAAATTCAATGTTCAATTTCAAGTTTTTTAGAGAAAAACTCTATTTCTTTCACTTTCTTTTTTATCTTGAATTTTTCTCACCAACCAAATAAAACCAAACTCAGAACTGCAATAACAAAATAAATTGGTAAAAAAAGCAAAAGAATGGCCAAACACTGAAAATTGTCAATGTTGAAATGGAGCTTACCAATGGAGCTTGAACAATGACAAAAACGTAACAAATCAGATAAGAAGTTTGGAGATTTAACCCAACAAATCAGATAAAGAATTTAAGGATTTGACCCAAAATGTAAGAATGCTGACTTGAAATTTGCAAAAATGAAAGGAAAGAAGATGAAAATTGATCACAGATGACTGAAACTTAGGCAAAAAATGAGAGGAAAGTGACCTAAAATGAGTAGAAATGAAAGAAACAAGTAGAGGAAAGAAAAGTAGAAAGAGGGTTTCGCGGGCTTGAAATTTGAAAAAAATTTAACAGCGAAAAAATATGATTATTGAAGGTGTTTTTAGCTAAAAACACCTTCAATAATCTCTTCCAAATTTTTTGAAGATCATTTAAGGCATTTCTGGCTAAAAAAGCCTTCAATAATCCTTTTTAATTTTTTTTTAAAGATTATTCAAGGTGTTTTTGGTTAGAAAATACTTTGAATAATCCCTTACAAAAAATTGAATTGGGTTATTCAACGTATTTCTGGCAAAAAATACCTTAAATAATCTCTTACAAAAAATTGAATGAGGTTATTCAAGGCATTTCTAGCAAAAAATGCTTTGAATAATCTTCTTCCATTTTTTTGGGATTATTCAAAATATTTTATATTAAAAACACCTTCAATAATCCTCTCTCATTTTTTTTTTGAGATTATTCAAGGCGTTTTAGTCAGAAAAAGCCTTGAATAATTGTTTACAAAAAGTTGAATGGGGTTATTCAAGGTGTTTTTAGACAAAAATACCTTCAATAATCCCTTTCTATTTTTTTGAAGGAATTATTCAAGGTGTTTTATGACAAAAAAATGCCTTGAATAATCTCTTATAAAAAATTGAATGGGGTAATTCAAGGCGTTTCTAGCTTAAAACACCTTGAATAATCTCTTTTAATTAAAAGTCAAAGTATATAGGCGTTTAGGTCAACAAATGCCCCAAAAATATGTTTTTAGTGGCGTTTTTAAATCCAAACACTACTCTATTAGAATTTAGTGGCGTTTTATAAAAAAAAGGCTACTAACCTTGTATAAACACGAAACTTTGTGATGTTTATTCAAAAACACTGCTAAAAAATAACCACTAAATCTCCATTTTCATGTAGTGGTTGTAATGACTATTTGATCAAATCATCGTGACTACTTATGAAGCCAAGGACATGGTAAAAGAGACCAATGAGTGAAAAATAAAGATGCCGCCAGTTGGAACACATAATCAAAGACTGTTAGATTTATTCAATGAAACACAAGGTCAATATTAACAAATTAGATATTTTTTTCCATAATAAACTTAAAACTTTTTATGGATGTAATTTTTAATTGGTTAAACATAACTTATAATTAAATAAATATTTTTCTTGTTCACAAATGATATGTGGTAAATCTTCTTTATTGTATTCATGCATTCTTTTTTATAAATAATTGGGATGGTTTCATAATATCTTTCTAAATTTGCATGATAACAAGTCATCCTAATTTTAAAAATTATGGTAAATCAAGGTTTAAGGGTAACTTAATCTTTGAACAATTTAAGGCATTACAACACTAGATACCAAACAAGGATCATGGAAGAAGAAAACATTCTTTATTTCTAAAAGTTAGAAAAGGCACAAGAGGAATTGAAGGGATAACTGGAAACTGTTACTGAATTGTTAAAAAGCATGAACAAAGGAAATAAAGTAATGTAAGAAATGGTGGCCTAAAATGAAAATGGTCCATTATATCCTCATAGATTTGACTTACTCAGTACAAGCATTTCAAGGGCCTTAACATCAAATGTCAATTACTATAGGCTACCTTTACAAGTATACTAATAAGCCTTTAATTGTTGCTCCTATTCACATTGCTCCTATTCTTGATGTCAAAACATTTGATCCAACTCAAGTTTCTAATTTAGAGGATCCAAAGAAATAAGAAAAGCTGAAAATAGACCCTATAAAAGCTAAAGAAAGCTTTGGATCTCAAAAGATAGGTCTCATAAAATAGAGGTTTAAAGCCATTGAAGGGATAAATTTTTATGGATTAATGGATACTGCTGGACTAAGCCTAGTTCCTAATGTGCTAATTACACCAAAGTTCAAGGTATTTGAATTTGAGAAATACGATGGAACCAAATGCCTTATAACATATGTGACAATGTACTTCCACAAAATGGTTACATAAGCACATGATGAAAAGTTACTCATTCATGTTTTTCAAGACAGTCTCACCAATTTAGTTGCTAGATGGTATGTACAATTGGATAGTTTTACGTTAGTGGCTAGAAAGAATTAGCAAGGGTTTTTATTATACAATACAAGCATATTATAAAACTAATACCAAACCATATGTCTCTTCAAAGCATGAAAAAGAATGCTAATGAAAGTTTTAAGGAATATGCCTAGAGGTGGAGGGATATAGCTGCCTAAGTTCAACCCTCACTCACTGAAAATAAGACTACAATTCTATTTGTTAAGACTCTCAAAACTCCCTCTTATGAGAGAATGATTAGCAATGTTAACAAGAACTTTGCTCATATGATAATTTCTAAGAAAATAATTAAAAATGCTATTAAGAATGGAAAGCTAGAATGGAGTGATACATCTAATGCAAAAAAGGAAGTTGCATGATTTTTATGATATTTATTTGCATGATTTATGAATAATTATAATTTATATATTTGCATGATATTTTGCATGGATCTAATTTATTCTTATGATTTTTATGATTTTTTTATTATTATAGTATTTTTACATGATTTTTATTTATTTGCATAATATTTTTGCAAGATTTTTTTCATGACATTATTTTGTAAATAAATAAAAGGAATTTGAATTTGATTTTTCATAAGAAATCCGATGACAAAGCCTTTTCAAGTGAACAATAAGTTTATCTGAAATATTTTTGAGATGAAAAAAATTCTTTTTTGGTGCAAATCTAAAGACTTTTTTGCAATATTTAAATATCAAAATTAATAAAAAAAAATCATTTTTATAAAGATTTAGATAACATAACATATAATTAATTTAGTACTAATTTTGGTCATTATAGGGTACTAAAATCTATCATATATGTAGCTGACTTCTGAACTTAGTTCTTTTAATTTAAATTAGAACATTTTTATTTTAGGAATCCTTAGTCAAGTTTAAGATAATTTTAAAAAGGATAAATTTATATAAATAGCCAATCATGCATAGATAAAAATGAAATTGGTGATGATTATATATTTTGTGTCTAATGAACAAATTCTCAAAATTGTACAATATGACGATCTTTATCAAGAATCAAACTAACACTCTTTGTTCCAAATATCGAAATTTCCAAGGCCAAAATATATCATGAACCAACTGAAACCATGTTTTATTGATCATCTACCAAAAGGATAAGCCTCTTTTTTTTTCTTTGCAATCACAATCGGTAGATATTCGAGAATATTGCATTTACATTTTATAATTTGATCAACAGTACTTTTAGCTTTTCATGTTCCTCATTGCGTGCAAACTATAGATTCCACTTTGGAATGAAATGGACCTCGATCCATGGCCTTTATCCAAGGTCAGCTTTGTTAACCTTTCGGACAAACATATAACCACTTGGCAAGCTTTCACTAATTGTCTAAATATAAATTAACACTATGGACAATGAATGATTAGGCTGAATTGGATGATTCAGGTACATTTTTTAAAGTTGATTAATTAATGTTAATTCATTGGACAAGTTTCTAAAATTCTAATAGGTAGAAGAAATTAGAACGAAACCATGCATTTTTGTTTATACAATCTTCATATATATACATTATAAGAAAATAAACATGATCAACATTAGTAGTCTTCATTCAGAACATTAATATCCTTTTGTTTGCTTTGTATATTTGGCACATTTGGGATTAATTTTTTAGTATTTGATCAAACAATCTAAGCTTGTCCCGATCTCAATAACTTAATAGTCATAAAAGAAAAAAGCACACTTGGACTTGACTTCAAACCTATTAAAAATTCATCACTTAAGGATTCATTTGCATAGATGATAAAATTAATTTTGGTGAAATTTAAAAAAATAATAGAACTGAAATTAATTATTATAATAGGAAGATTAAGTACTATAATAATGAGATTAAAATTAGTGATGAGCTATGTATTTGGATATAAATATTATAATGACGATGAAATTGAATATTGCGAAATGATAAAATGATCATTAAAGAAATAGATTAAAATTTATATTTTAAATTATTTAGTATACATAAAATAAATAAAAAATTTTAAAATTTTATTTTATATTAAATAATAAATAATGAAATAGTTAACAAGAATAAGTAATTTAAAAAATACTTAAGTAAAAAATAAAAATAAATTTACAGATAAAAAAGAAACAATATAAATTTATTTATCACTTACTAGTTAAAATCTAACCAAAAAAAAAAAAGAAGATAAAGGGACAAAAATGGAATAAAACAGAGGTGGGAGAATGCAGAAGCTCCCAGGTGTTTAAAAGTTGTCAATTGCTTGAAAGGATGACATCCAAATGGATGTCCAGTTCATTCTTTGGGGGAGGCTAATCGCACCTCACCATAGCGTCAGTGGAATCCAAACGAGGCCTAAAGTGGACAAGAGAATCATCTTATCTAAACCCTATATTCAACAAAGTTAACGATTATGTTTTTGAATATCTTCCTTGTAGAAATGTAAAGAAAATGGCGGACAAAGGAACCCGCAGTGTAAATGGCCATGGAAGCGCAGCTAAATGGTAATACCATCGTGAAGAAAATGACAGCTCCTTGGAAAAGGATAGTAATGTTAATATTGGGGATTACAATTGCCATAATTATCTTTAGGGTGTTGACTGAGAGGGTCGTCTCCATTGATCTCCTCCCTGGGCAATCCATGTGAAGAAAAGATGCGATTATTTAAACTGTAATCATGACTTGAGTTTTGTGGAGCTTAGACGTCCTCCACCTTTAGTTGAATAGTGCTGTGACGCGACACGGGTCAAGCCAACGGCTGCCAGGCCCCGGCCCTCTCTCGGCATTATTATTATTTTATGAAAAAAGTCATGCATAAAAAAAAATAAAAATAAAATTATATACATTGACATTTAAATTTTAAGATTATGTTTAGTAAATAAAATTATAATAAGATATAATAAGATAATATTATAAATTAAATTAAATTAAATAATATCATTTTATTTTATATTTGATATATATAAAAATTAAAATAAAATAATTTATTTATTGATCAAAATTATTTTTTTAAAGTTTATATAATTTAAATTATTAAAATAATTGTTAAAGATATAATAAGATATATAAATTTAATTTAATGAATTAAAATTAATTTTTTATTTTTTCAAAAGATAAAATTATTCTATTAACATAAAATATTTAATCTTTTTAATAACTAATTATTTTATTTAAGTGCATAATAAATATATAATAAAATAATTAATATGATATCTTTTAACTAATTTTATATAACAAATGTAACCTAAATATATAATATAATAATATTTAAAAATAATTATACAAATAAATTGAATTAAGCTTTTGGTGTTGTTTATCAACTCTTTCATGACATGGAACCCTTCTCACTAAAGAAAAAGGTGTTTCTTTCTTTCGGTCAAAAGAAAAAGGATAAAAAAGGGTACAAATGAGTTTCCCTCCCAAAAAAAAAATTGTAGTACGGCACGTCCTTAGAACATAATCAGATTTTCTTTTAATATTTTTTATCTAAGCTTTATGTTTAAATCATTAAATTATGACTTAATCTTTCTCAATAAATCCTAAAAAAGGTTGATATACTAATTATTAGATAAAGACTTACCAAAAAAAAACTACATTAATTAAAAAAATAATTGCCATACATTTTTCTTTCACTTTTATTTTATTTTAATATAGCCCATCCAAGGCGAGAATCCTGACAAATCGCTCAATGATGCCCAAAAGCAGAAAAAAGGAAAAGATTGTTAACAAGTGATTTACGTGAACTAGGACCAATTCTAAGCACTACTTTTCTCCTAGAAAAAACCAAGTGGTTTTGCTTTGTAATCTTATCTATGGTTCATAAGCGGAAAAAAACACGTGATTATTTTTTTTTTCTGAATATAAATAATCGATGCTTTGACTCACGGATGCCTTGCTTCACGTTTTTTTCCTTCCATCCTTTCTGTGAGAATGCAATCAAGACTAATTCTTAGTCATAGATGTTTTGCTGAAAGCAGTTTCATAAACGTATCTGTTTCACATTCACAATAATTAGAATAGTAGAAGGAAAAAGTATAGAGTTTAACATGAAAGTGTATTCTTGATCCTCAAAATCATACATTTCAAGTTCAATCATTAATTGGAAGGGCAGATACGAGTATTTGTATAGGAGAAAGTATTAATTAATGGATTTTGCATAATTAATGCAAAACTTAATATTTTTTAATTATTAAAATAATATCAAGTTAGAAGGAAATAATATTAAAATAAAAATTTGAATTTTATTAAAAAATAAAAATAAATCTTCAATCTTTATTGTCGAAGTTAAGCCTTTGAACTTTTATTTTATTATAATTAAAACTCATTTTATGTTACAAAGTATTCAAATTTTTTTATTAAATCTTCTTAATTGGATGATGCGATTTTTAGAAAATGTTTAGTTAAAATTATTTGAATGAGATGGATAATGAATATTTTAAAAAATTTTGATGATTGGATTTTTTTCGTATATTTTCAAATTTTAAAGAATATAAATATAATAAAATAAAAATTTATAACTTTAATTTCATATAATAAAAAAATATAAAAGGTTTGTTTTCATTTTTGAGTAAAATTCAAGGATTTATTCGGGTGTTAGTTAATTATAAAATTTTTTCTATAAATATTTCCTTAGTTGGTGCATACCTATAAACATCGTTTAACTTTTCCCTTAAAACGTAATTAAGCAAATTGATTGTCATCCAGGCCTGAGCTTCAACTGCCTAAGCATAATTTCAACTCACGGAAGCGTTGCCTTAAGTTGCCTTTTTCTTTTATGTTTCCTTAGTCATCGATTGAATGCTGAAGTAATGTTTGTCTTACACCTTAAATTACACCTGTGCATGGGTCAGACTTTCACCCAAGTTTAGGGTCGGGTCTTGTTAAAAAATTTTAAATTTGGATCCAACCTAAGAATTATTATTTTATTTTTAAATATATCTAAAAATATTTTAATAATTATTTAATTAATCATCCGATCTATCAAGTCCAAATGGATGAACCAAGGGTAAGATCCTCAAAATATCAAATAGGCCTAACTAAACTCGATTCGGTTAATTGAAACTCAAACCTATTAAATGTTATTTTTTAAATGTGATTGTATGAATTAATTAAATTAAGTTTTAATTTTAAATATTTAATTTTATTTTTACAAATCATATATATAAAAAGAAATACTTTATTTCTCCAAAATTTTGTATATTTAAGACTATGATAAGGTAAATTAATTATATATGTAGAGATTAACTATTGAATATAGATTGCAACTTTATTTTTAAAGAGCATTCACATCTTAGAAGTAAAAAAAAAAAAAAAATATTTGTATATTTGTTAGGTTAGAATCTTCAAACTTTTAGCAACAGAAATTAAAGCTCTAGGAATTGGCATACGCATGCATTAATCTATTTTTGTTACATTCATACCTTTAATACATAAGAATAAAATGTGTCAACTCTTAACAGTTAATTTTCAATAATTAAAGACGCTTAAAACTCAAAAACAATGCCCACTTTTGGTCTTCTAAACGTCACCCTTTTAAAACTTTTTTCTTTGACAAACTGTAATTAGAGGTTCATAATTTTATCATATATATATACATTTCAATATAAATATATAGTTTTATTGTCACGGGTTGAGACTTAAGCTTCGAATTCGCGCGGTTCGGGATCTGGACATTCATCTTTTCGGCGTCCCGAATCAACCTGACCGCCATGATTCACACTCTTGTGAGGTATTGTCCGCTCTGACCTCCCTTGACCTCACGATTTTATCTTACAAAAGACACCTCACAAAGCGGAGGTGGTGTGAACTCTTTTGTACCCTAAGAACCTTCCTATTATGTTCGATGTGGGATTCAGGACTCTTCCTTAAGTTCGTGACATTCTCCCGCACCCAACATCGTGACGTCCTCGTCACGGAGGCTGGTTACCCTGCCTACCTCATTCGAGGTGCTTGACGTGGATCGAACGGTTTATGACTGGCTCTGATACCATTTGTCACGGGTCGAGACTTAAGCTCCGAACCCACGTGACTCCGGGACCTGGGCATTCACCCTTCCGGCGTCTCAGATCAACCTAACCGCCACGGTTCACACCCTTGTGAGGTATTATCCGCTCTGGTCCCCCTGACCTTACGGTTTTGTCTTACAAAAGGTACCTCACAAGACGGAGATGGTGTGAACCCTTTTATATCTCAGGAACCTTCCTATTATGTTCGATGTGAGATTCAAGACTCTTCCTTAAGTCTGTGACATTATGACTTACCCATCCATATTACAATCTTTACCTGTTCGATTACATAAAATACAAAATATATATGTTTTGAAATCTTTAATCTTCACAGCAATTATTTAACAAGGTAATAAAATATTTATAATTACCATGTTTTTTGCAACACAATCAATTCTTTAACTTTAAATAGATAAATGTTATTCTTCAATTACTTCCTCCAATGTGCGTAATATAATCTCTAATATCTTCATATGACATTATTTTTTTTTCGGGTACATACTCAACGCTTATGACAAAAAAAATTAAATCTTAAACATCAATTAAAATACTTTGATCTTGTATCTGAACTACAGACTAACCGATCCTCTGTTTGATATGTAATAAATTTCTCCTTTCAAATTCTTTTTGTAAATTGTCCCAGGCAAAATTGTCTTTAGCCAGCAAGTAAATATTGCTTCCATGGCATTGCAGAGCTGCACTTGACTGGAAGACTTTTCGTATTTCTATGGCGGCCCTTGTATGGATTCTGATGCTTCCTCTCATTCTCATAGTTGAACGAGTGCGATCCCGTCAAAGCCAAGGTATGTTTGGCAGTGGCCTCGTGGGAATGGAGAGGAAAAGAGAAAAAAAATATTAAAAATAATTAAGATTTATTTTTGTTACAGTAATGAACCGAATCATCGATGGACTTGCTGAAATTGCTTTATCTTGATTCTTTTTTGTTTTTCAAGATGTCAATTTCATTTATATTTCAAATAAAGATAAAGATAAATATTATATTATATTATATTATAAGAATGAATATAAAAATGAATATAATTTTTAATTTTTATTAAAGAAATGAGATAAATAATATAATATTCATCCGTATATGTATTTAAAATATATATTTATATATATTTAACAAATAAATTTTTATTAAATAATATAAATTATTGTTTTAGATTAATTAAAATTAATATATTTTTATTTAAAAAATATTAATATATTTATAAAAAATTATATAAATATATAAAATTAAAATAAAATAATAAAAGTTTCGTTTTTTTTTTTGTTTAAGAGACTAATCCTTATATTTATTAAATATTCATGAAAATGAAGATGATAATAAATTTGAAATATGTGTATGAACATTAATATAATATAAAATTCAAAAATAAAGATAAAAAATACTTTACCTATCCATCTGGCATCCCTACCTAATAAAGCAAGAGAGAGCAATAGGAAATATATGAGGAAGGGGAACGTGTAAAGAAAGCCCTTCTGACACGCCAGGAAAATTAAATGCACAGAGCAATAAGAAAAAAGCAAGCATTTACTGCATTTAGTGGTCTATAGCTTCAAATCAACCACAAATGCAAACTGATCATGAATGATCATCGACTTTATGTCAAAGGAGGAAAAAGGTAACGAAATTTGCTGATTTCTGTCTGGCTAGTTGGTGAGCTACGATCAGTGATGACATTCTTGTAATTGCAACAGGTTTTGGTGTTACTACTAGAAGATCAAGACAATAAAAGGATGAGACGTCTTGGAATAAAACGGGGTTTCTATGTAAAATATATTTCGATTACTTCCATGAACCAAACTTTTTACTTAGAGTACTTTTCCTTCGTTCTCCAGAAAAATAGAAGGAATGAAAGGGTTATATCGTATTACCATGATCACATTGAGATGGTTGTGACGTCTTTTTAAAGTCATTGCATTTTAATTACTATGTAAATTTTGTATTCTTATAGTTATATAGGAGATCACGGTCATGATGTTGGGTGACAAATTTTTCCATATTTACGTTACTGCTGTCTCTTTTTCAAATATTTATAGTCAATCTTATGCTAAAATAATATTTGTGTATTTGATGATTCAATAATTAGTGCATGTGTGATCATTTATTAAAAACAATTATGATCAATCTGGCTATTATAATCAATTGGATCATTTTTTTTTTTAAATCCACTTGGCTTTTGTTTTCTAGTAATTAATTATTTATATATTCATCCAGGGAGATTACTGTCATCTTTTGTTTATTTAATTCTTATCTTTTTTATATGAGTCAATGAAAATGCTACCTTTATAATTAATTATAGTTGAATAAAGAAGAGCAAACGAGTGAACAGATAGTCATGTGGAACGAAGTACAAAGTTGCGGCATTGTTTTAGCAAACCTCAAATAAAGTGCAATGAATCAAAGTCCGTGAAATACGCCACAGTTTTGACAATTAGCGACGAGCAATTAACACTGCCACCCCTCTTGCTACCTCCCCCGCCCCTCGCTATAAATTCTTAGTCTCCTCTTCACATTCTCCATTGATTCCTACAGAGAATCGATCTTCCCTCCAAAATTACTTCCTTTGATGAACAAATTAGATCCAATTTAGGACAAGTTATCTGACAAAAATAAAGGATGTCTTTTAACATTACCTCCATTAAAACCTCGTCAAATGGAGCTTGGCAAGGTGATAATCCTCTCAATTTTGCCTTCCCATTGTTAATAGTTCAAACCACTTTAATCCTTGTCCTTAGCCGCTTCCTTGCTTTCCTTCTCAAACCCCTTCGCCAACCCAAAGTCATTGCTGAAATAGTTGTATGTATCTTTCTTCCATACATATGTGTATTATTAGTATTGAAATTGATGAAGATTGATGATCTTGATTGGTGAATCTATGATTTTCAGGGGGGAATTCTTCTTGGGCCGTCAGCTTTTGGTCGAAGCAAAGACTACTTGCATCGAATATTTCCGTCATGGAGTATGCCGGTGCTCGAAACCGTGGCAAGCATTGGTCTTCTTTTCTTCCTTTTCCTTGTAGGTCTCGAGCTCGATTTAAGCTCAATTCGTCGAAGTGGAAGGAAGGCCTTTGGCATAGCATTCTTCGGAATATCCCTACCGTTCATCTGTGGCATAGGCGTTGCATTTGTCCTTAGGAAAACCGTTGATGGAGCCGACAAAGTCGGGTACGGTCAGTTCCTAGTCTTCATGGGAGTAGCACTCTCCATCACTGCTTTCCCTGTTCTCGCCCGAATTTTAGCAGAGCTCAAATTGTTAACAACCCAAGTGGGAGAAATCGCCATGGCTGCAGCTGCGTTCAACGACGTCGCTGCATGGATTTTATTAGCTCTAGCCATTGCTCTCGCTGGAAATGGCTCTGGTGAACACAAAAGCCCCTTAATATCAATCTGGGTCCTTCTCTCAGGTGTTGGTTTTGTTGTTTTTATGTTGTTAGTAATCCGCCCCGCCATGAAATGGGTGGCTCGCCGGTGCTCCCCAGAGCGACACGTCATCGACGAGGCATATATTTGTTTAACCTTAGCTGGTGTAATGGTATCCGGATTCATAACTGACCTGATTGGAATACATTCAATCTTTGGTGCCTTTATTTTTGGACTAACAATTCCTAAAGAAGGAGAATTTGCAGAGAGATTGATAGAAAGGATTGAAGATTTCGTATCGGGTTTGCTTCTTCCGCTTTACTTTGCGTCTAGCGGGTTGAAAACAGATGTGGCTAAAATTAGTGGTGGGAGGGCTTGGGGCCTATTGGCTCTGGTTATATCGACGGCCTGCGCAGGGAAGATCATAGGGACGTTTGCCGTAGCTTTGATGTTTAGCATGCCCGTGAGAGAGTCGTTGGCGCTTGGCGTTTTAATGAATACTAAAGGATTGGTTGAACTCATTGTTCTCAACATTGGGAAGGAGAAGAAGGTAAGTTCTGTTTACTTTTCGGTGGTTAGTACTAATAATAACTTAATATTTTTATTTAATAACTTTTTTTATTATTAGATAAGGAATTTGATATTATACCATTTTGAATTCTCATTTTATATCTTTTTAAAATTTTTTTAAATAATTTAACTAGAAAAACTAAAGACTATTTAATAATATCTTTAATTGCATTCTTTGATGATATATTAAATGGTATCTTTTTAACCTATTTTTATCTTTAAAAAATTACCCGGTTTTTGCATTTTTTAGTTGTTCTAAGATAAATTTCATTTGAAAAAAAAAAATTTACACGGTTACTCTTACTTTTTTGTTACCTTTAATTATAGTTACAAATTGTTTTCTCTTTTTTCAATATGTGATTCAAGAAAAAAATTCCTTACATAATCAGTGAAAGTCAAAATTTAAACAAAAAATTAAAATTAATTTAGATAATTGTCACCGAGTGGATATTAGAATTCAAAAAACGAAGGTGAGGGGAAGAAAATTCTGGTGGTTTGTCATTGCTCTAAGTCAAACGCGCAATTTTTTCTTCTCGGTGTATGTCAAGTCTCTCTTTTTTAATACTTGTCCAATGATAAGACAGGAAAGGAGAAGTGTCAATCTTGGCTTTGCCCGTAAAAATTTCTCCCTTCTTGACAACCTGATTTGCCATTTTGGTCTACACCCTACAGCTAGCGCTGATATTTCAATTTTGGATGGCAAATTCTTCCACACGAAAAGTCTAGCTATTTGTCGGCCTTATTATTTAGGCTTTCTTTAGGAGTCGCATGAGAATATCTTTATCATAACTTAAATCTTAGTATTAGTTTTATCGATAGTTAGCTTAATCTTAATACTTTAGCTATTCATGCCTAATTAGCAAGAAAGCTGGAAATGTTAAAGAATGAAAAGGAAAATTTTTTTTTTGAAAATGGTTATCCTATAAAATATATAATATAAAAACATCCAACATTTCCATGTTCCTAGACAACCTTAACGATTGGTTCAAATACTTAAAAAGTTGAATGGCATAATAATGAGCTGTCAGCATCATTACTTTAGTATTGTTTTTTTAAAATTAAATTCTCTTTCTGAGCATAATTTTTCCTATATGTTGACTACATAACAATCAAAAAAATTAAAGCAAGAAACCTTAAAATTTCCATTCCAAGGACCTAGGACAATTTGCAAATCAAAGTCTCAAATTTTGTTGAGACCCTGTTCTTCATCAAACAAAGCGGGGTCCCATGTGCAAAACTTTATCGAAGAAATCCACAGAAATTTTCCGAAAAGATAGTTTCAAGCAAATTCGGGTGAATACTCGAGGTTGGTGGCTTTACTTTCTGGTGAACTCAAAAGCCAAAACCAAACGTGTAAACAGTCCAATTTTCTTACAGCCATCATTTAGCCATGGCTAAGTCGGCAGCCTTGTCATCATTGTCGTGACTAGAGAGTAGTCGGCTATAATTGTGAAAGCACATTAACATCGTTGCATGTTCAACATTTTCTTTACTTTTTTATAAATTACTGGCTTCCTTTCTTTTTCTAGCTTTTAATATTCACATATCAACCACAGAAAGTCAAATTGTTACAAACTTTTTTTTTTTTTTTGGGGGGGGGGGGCGGGGGTGGGGACAATCTTGCAATACTAAGTATGTTGAACTTGCAGGTGCTTAATGACGAGACTTTTGCTATTTTGGTCCTCATGGCACTCTTTACCACCTTTATCACAACACCAATCGTTTTGGCCATCTACAAGCCGGCACGCGGTTCCTCAGCCCTCCCTCGCCGGAAATTACGTGACTTGACCAACACCGACAAGTCCAAAGACGAGCTTAGGGTCCTGGCTTGCCTCCATGGCCTTAGCAATGTGCCTTCAATCATCAGTCTTATTGAGTCAACTAGAAGCACCAAAAAATCCCAACTCAAGCTTTTCATTATGCACCTTGTTGAACTCACGGAACGTTCTTCTTCAATCATCATGGTCCATCGGGCTCGAAGAAATGGGCTTCCTTTCATTAACAGGCTTCGCAGGGGAGAGTGGCAGGACCGAGTTGCAGGAGCTTTCCAGGCCTACAGCCAATTAGGTCGAGTCTCAGTTAGGCCCACAACAGCCATCTCTGCATTGTCCACTATTCATGAGGATATTTGCCACGTGGCAGAGACCAAAAGGGTGACAATGATCGTCTTGCCTTTCCACAAACAATGGAAGAGAGAGGGCGAGCAGCAAACAGTAGAAAATGTGGGCCATGGATGGAGACTGGTTAATCAAAGGGTGCTAAGGAGCGCACCATGTTCAGTGGCAGTGCTCGTGGATCGTGGATTTGGTAACGAAGCCCAGAGTCCTGCGCCCATTTCCACTACGGCTCATAGGGTGTGCATCTTGTTCTTTGGTGGGCCTGATGATCGTGAGGCTTTGGAGTTGGGTGGTAGAATGGCTGAGCACCCAGCGGTTAAAGTGGTCGTTGTAAGGTTCGTTGAAAAGGACGGATTAGAAGGAGCTGGGGTAACGCTGAGGCCTTCAGCAAGCAAGTCCAGTGAAAAGCATTACAGCTTCTCCACCGCCAAAATGAACAGTGAAAAAGAAAAGGCGAGTCCCTATATCTACGAGTTCAAAAATACTATAAATTTATGTTTGAAATTACTGAATTCCTATAATAATTATATGACCCGTTCATAGATTATTTAATTTTAATTTACTAACAGAACGCAATCTTTGCTAACCCAACCGTTAGAAAAAGAACCTATATGGTATAGTGAACATAGATTAAGATTCTAAAATAAAATGTTACGCTGTCAATTGGAGGTTATGCTAAACACGTAGCCTTTTTTTTTTTTTTTTCATTTACTAAATCAGGAATTGGATGAGGCTGCAGTGGCAGAGTTCAGAAGCAAATGGGATGGAATGACAGAGTACATAGAGAAGACGGCCACCAGCGTTGTGGAGGAAGTTCTAGGACTAGGACAATGTGGGGATTATGATCTTATAGTAGTCGGAAAAGGGAGGTTCCCATCACCCATAGTGGCAATATTGGCTGACCGCCAAGCTGAGCATGCTGAATTAGGGCCCATAGGAGACTTGTTGGCCTCATCAGATCGCCGTGTTTCGTCATCGGTGCTGGTAATTCAACAGCACGACACGGCACATATGGAGGAAACGCCAGTTGCAAAGGTAATTCAAAATGATTTTGACAAGCTCAAGGGTGAAGCAAGCGCTGGTGTTGGAGAGATTTCAAAGGTTGTGTAATTACAATTAACTTGGCATTCAGCAAATGCATATGTCTGTTGCCACAGTTCATTTCAAGGGTTTTTTTTTTTGTTTTTTTTAATAATCTTGAATATGCATTATATATATATATTTATATGTTAAAGATGATGATCTTTTCGAAGTGTGATAAATTTATATTTGATTATTTATTAAGGTTAAATCTTGATGCATATCAAATATATACTTAATGAATCCATCCACTACTATAAATAAATATGATTAATTCAAATTGTAATTTAAATAACAAAACTTAATTTTAATATTAGCGTTGTGATCTTATTTATTTTTAAAGTAGGTTAAAGTATTCATGAATACTTTAAAAATAGAATAAGATTATAATATGCATTGGGGTAATGTTATAATGGGAAAGCTATGCATATTTCTTTTATATATATATATATATTATAAAATATTTATGCATGCATGCTAATATAAATGCATTGCAAAGGCTAATGGGCATTTAGAAATCATTTTATTAAATTGAGCATTAATTATTCTCCTGCTTCTTCGGAGTTTGGACAGTGATTTCCAACCCTGAGCTTGGGTCCATATGGCCCGGGGATTTTAAATTATGAATATAATTAAAATATTAAAATATTAAATTTTTAATATCTCTTTTGTTTTTTTGAAAATTTCGAATATCTTAAAACTAACAAACCGGATTAGCTTTGACAAATTTTTAAAAGACTGATGGAACCAGACTTGATCCTCGATCACTTTTATAACTGCATTCAACGATACTTTTCGACGAATAATTTCATTATAAGAGCAAAGGCAAAGACGAGTGGCAGTTATGGAACCTCATTTTAAGATTCTTTTTTTTAATTGGTTTTTGGATACTCTTAAGCTGTAGTGAGAAATTTTATTGTCGCTTTCTCTTCTATTTAAGATGGGTAATTAAAATATTCCCACTAACATTAAGGAAAGATAGATATTTCTCTATGATCCCATTCCAGCAGCCCAAATTTTCATCATGGAAATTAAAGTGCCATTCCAATGAGCAAACAAGGATATATCTATATATATGATTTATATTTAATGCTTTATTAATATATAATTTTTACATATCATTAATGAATAGAATGATATCATTTAATATGAATTAATTTTTAAAATAATATTTATTTTTTATATTTATTTTAAATATTAATATTTAATTATTAATAAAAAATATTCTTTTCACCCAAAAATCCCAAAACCGAAAGGCAAAAAAAAAAACCATTTCCCACCTCCTTTTTATCTTTTCTAAAAAGTAAAAAAGGTAGAAGAAAAAACCACAATCCTCCCATAAAAAGAACCTCAGTCAAACAAAAAAGAAAAAGGAAGAGAGAGATTTATAGTTTCAATCTATGGGGTTTTAGGGGAATTTGAGAGGCTATTTTCAAAAAAGAGGTAGATCTTAGCTTGAGGAACGATATAGTAAAAAATGGTGGACTTTGGCGAGGCGAAAAGGGCTTTTTTTTTGTGTTAAAGCCAAAACTTTTGGTTTAGAACTAGCAAAATCAGGGAATTCTTATGAAAATCTATCTGAGAACGCGAAAGAGGGGGAACAGAGCTTCATTTAGGAGAATTTTGAGAGCCAATCAACGTCGAGAGCGGCGACTGATGTTGAAAACTAAGGGTAATAGTAGTGTCATAACGTATAGATCTATGGATCTATCGTTAGATTTGAAATGAAAAAAATCGTCATTAATTTTTTTTATTAGATGTGATTGACCATTTAATTAAAATTGATCTACAAAACAAAATTTAGATTCGAAAGTCGATTGCGCATGAAAAATATTATAGCACCCCTAAAATGCTCATCCAAGAGATGTCATCAGTTTAATTTCGAATTATCCAAGCCTTAATCATTTTTTATAATTTATCAGGTAATTTATTAATTTTATTAAGATAATAAACCCTTGCAAAACTTTTGTTCATTTATTTATTATTTTGAAAACATTATCTTCAAGAAAATTTTTTTGAAAATTTTTTTTGAAGTATATTTTTTCAAAAAAGATACTAGTGGCAGAAGTTTTTTTTTTTTGTTTAAAAAAATAAAAAAAAATGGGTTAGAAATAAAATAAAATAAAAATGAAAAAAAAATCTGCAATCAGGTCGGGTCAAGACATGGGTTGGCGCGACGGTCTTTTAGTCAACCTAGGGATCTTAATTTGCCTAAAATGATGTTGTGTATAAGCGGTATATAAGATACCTTTCAACATTTTTTCTTCAAAACTCTAGAGCCTCTCTCTCTCTCTCTCTACACCCCAAAACCTCTAATTTCTCTCTAAAAAAATTATCAAAAAATTTAATCGAAAACTAGAAACCCATCAATTTTTTAAATTTTCATCAAAAACTTCAATCGAAAATTGAAAAATCCACCGATTTTGGGAAAACTTATCAGATTTTGGAAATTTCATTTGGATCTCGTCGAAAACTTCAATCTTTGTCAAAAAATTCAACCAAAAAATTCATTCTTTGTCGAAAAATTCATTCTAAACCTAAAAAAAAAACCCATAAAAAATTTTAAAAAATCCAAAAAAATTCCTACGTCGTCCTGAAACCTCACTGAACCTTTTGCAACTTTAGGATCACCTTATAACCTAGAATCAAACCCAGAATCTCAAATTAACTCCAAAATCCCAAGATCACATTCCAAAACCCTTTCTGCCCAAGAATTTCCCAAACTTACTTTTAGTAATTTTCACTATGTCTTTCTGTCTATCTTCTATTGTTGTCTATTAGAGACAGTTCAATTTATAGGCATCTCTATGATTGATTTTAGGAAATTGACAGAATCAATCCTAGGCTCGAATCCCGGGATTGAATTCTGTCATAACGAGATTCTAGGTCCAAAATCTTAGCAATCACATTAAAACTTTGATCATGTGGGATTCTGATTCTGATTTCCACTCATGTGTGAATTGGATTTGAAAAGGAAAGTAACAAAGAGAGAGAAAAAAAAAAAGAGACCAGAAAAAGAAAAATAAATAATAATAATAATAATAATAATAATAATAATAATAATAATAATAATAATAATAAATGTTTAATTGAACTAAAATGGGCTAAGATGGGCATGAACCAATATGGACCTAACCAAATTGAGCTTAATTGGGTACAGATCAAAATGGGCCTAGTTGGGCTCGAACCCGAATAGATCTAACTGGACTCGGACCAGAATGTGCTTAATTGGGTCTAGACCGAAATGGGCCTAATTGGGTCCAAACAAAAATAAGTGTTTACAGCTATCTTTCTTTGCACATTTTTGTTAGACAATGATATTGTAAAGACCTAGATACCCTCTCTGACACGAGTTTAAAAAATAACCTGGACTGAGCCAAGGTCGGATAGCCGGGATTAAACCACGAGTCAAATAAAATGACCAAGATCGAGTTGAGGTTGAAAATAAAAGATCAGAACGGAACCACGAATCATAAGAAATGATCTGAACTAAGCTAAGACCAAGTTATCGGGGCGAAACCACAAGTCGAAATAAAGCAATTAGGACTGAGTCAAGGTCGAAAATAATGATCGGGACTGAATCACGAATCATAAGAAATGATCTGGACTGAGCTAAGATCAAGTGATCGAGATGAAACCACAAGTCAAAATAACTGCAACTAAGATCGAGTCGATGTCAAGAATATATATGATCGGGATGGAAACTACAAATCATAAGAAATAATCTGGATTGAGCTAATATCAAGTGACCGAAGTGAAACCATAGGTCAAAATAAAATGATCAGGACCAAGTCAAGGTCGAGAATAAATAATCGAGATGGAACCACGAATCATAAGCAATGATCTGGATTAAGCAAGATCAAGCGAGTGAGATAATGCAAATGTATGCCTTATCTAAGATGCAAATGTTTCATTGATTGTGGTACTAAGGCTTTTGTTTTCTCGTTTTTGTACACCTTTAGTAGAGAAACCATCAAATATTATCCTGCATGTTCACTTTTATGAAGAAATTCCCCTTCACATTTGACAAAAAAGCTATTTTTCATTAATCTAGAGGTGCATTTTTTTATAAAGAAACCATCTTTCATCACCCTGGAAATATGTAAAGAAATCATTTTTCATCATCCTAGAGGCAATTTTGGCAAAAAAACTTTTGCATCCACCTGTTTGTTTATCCCAAAGAGAGCCATGGAAGTCAATTTTTTTTTGGGTCATCTTTTATCTTTATCCCTTTCAATCCTTTAAAATAACACACTTCTTATGATTTTGTTCAGTTATTAATCATTATCCCAATTTAAAAGTATGAGGATGCAAGTTATGCATTTCTTCCATTCATAGCAAGATGTAAAGAAAAAAAGCAACGTATAAGATTTAGGGAATAAAAAGATGGCTTTCATTTATTTGAATAATCAGTTACAAATAATGGTGGGAAGGAAAAAAGAATGCACATGAGCGACTATTTGGGGTAGCAGTGCCCCAAGACAAATGATTAGATGACCATGATAACAAATCTCATATCTCATTTAAAAACTCAATTAAAACTTGATGCCCCAATATTTTAAAGCTCTTCAAAATTTACTATCTTGGATATGCCTTCCCAAGTAGTGCCAATTCCAATTACCTTTCAGAGTTCCAACCCATCATTTGGTTCCAAGTCACCCTTTCAAGTTTTTGACTTGAACTTCTCTCTTCTCTTTTTTTTTCATTTTTTTTGATTTTTTATTTAGTTCAAACCGCCCTTTCGGGTTTTCGATTTGACCTTTCTCTTCTTTTTTTTTGGATCAAGCAAAATACTTTTCCAATATGTCAGAGTTGACAGGGCCAGAAAGTTCATCTTCATCCATCTCCGACAAGATCAAGGGTCCTTAAAAAAATCTATTTTTACCACATAAAGCCTCTTTCAATTTGGAACCCATTTTTCCTATCATCATGATGACTTGGAAGAATATTTTTGAACACCAATTCTCCCTTTTGAAACTGTCGAGGTCTGACATTTTTATCATAAGCTCCCCTCATTCTTCTCTAATACAATTGGCTATGGCACAACATCATCAATCTCTTCTCATCGATAAAGTTCAATTGCCCATAATGCTTCTGAATCCATTCAACTTCTTCTAATCTCACTTTTCTTTGGACCATTAGAGATAGGATTTGTACTTTTATTGGTAATATAGCTTCTATTCTGTAGACTAAGGAGAAGAGAGTTACCCCAGTAAAGGTGCATACAAAAGTTTGATACGCATGTAGAGCAAAAAACAATTTTTCATGCCAATCCTTGTATGTTTCAATCATTTTTTTAAAATTGTTTTGATATTCTTGTTTGCAGCTTTCACTACCTTATTCATGTTTGGGCAATATAGGGCTAAATTATGGTGCTTGATCTTGAATTGAGCACATACTTCTTGTATTATCTTGTTATTCAAATTTTTTGCATTGTCAGATATGATTTTTTTTGGATGTTTATATCTATAAATTATTTTTCTTTTGATGAATTTACAGACCATCGATCTAGTCAATGTTGTGAATGAGGTAGCCTCAACCCATTTGGTGAAGTAGTCAATCATCACAAAAATGAATCTATTCTCATTTGAAGCCTTTAGTGTGATAGGGCCAATGATATCCACGCCCCACATAGAAAATGGCCAAGGTGGTGCTATGACATGCAAAGCACTAGACGAAGCATAAATCTTGTCAGCATAAATTTGGCATTTATGACACTTTCGAGCATAATCGATGTAATCTTTTTTCATTGTCAATCAGTAATATCTAGCTCGCATGACCTATCCTGCCATCATATGCCCATTTGCATGTGCCCTACGTACACCATTGTGCACTTTTTCAACAATTCTTTTTGCTTTAGATATATTTACACAACGATGTAACACTTGGTCTTTGCCTCTTTTGTACAAAGTTTTTCCATCTAGAAAGAATCTCATGGCCAATCTTCATAAAACTCTTTTATCATTTTCCATTGCTTGATTTGGATACTACTAATTTTTTAAATACTATATGATATCATAATATCAGGGGCAACCATCCTCCTCTTCTTCCAAATTGGTATAATGTACTGGCATATCTTTGATATCCAATTTGATAAGCTGGATTTCAACAGCATCACCGATCTATACCATGGTGGCCAAGGTAGTCAAGGCATTTGTAATCTAATTTTCTTCATGAGGCAAGTTTTCAAACCGAATTATTTTCAACTATTTACACAGCTCTAAAATGTATTTATGATAAGGGATGAGTTTTGAATCCCTTGTCTCCCATTCACTTTTCAATTGATAAATGACTAGAGCTAAGTCCCCAAACACCTTTAATAATCTAACTTTCCTGTCCAAAGCCGTGTGCAGCCCCATGACACAAGCTTCATACTCAGCGACATTGTTAGTGCAGTTGAAATTTAATCTTGCTATAACAAAATAGTAGTGCTTCATTGGAGATATCAAAACTACTCTAATCCCATACCCCATGGCATTAGTAGCTCTATTGAAATACATCCGCCATGTTTCTTCTTCATCATCATCTTTTTTTAATTCTAAGATGGCCATTAATTTCTCATCTAGAAAATTAAACTTCATGGGCTCATAATCTTCAGTGGCCTTGTCTGTCAAGAATTCAGCAATGATACTTCCTTTGATTATTTTTTAACTTACATATACTATGTCATATTCAAAAAGCATCACTTGTCATCTTGTGATTTTTCTTGATAATGAAGGCTTCTTGAAGATATATTTGATGGGATCCAATTTAGCTATGAGCAAAGTGGTATGGTACAACATATACTACCTGAGCCTTTTAGCCTTCCAAGCCAAAATACAATGCATTTTCTCTAGTGATGAATACTTAAACTCATACTCTATGAATTTCTTGCTCAGATAATAAATAACTTTTTCTTTCTTACTGAATTCATCTTGTTGGCCTAACATACATCTCATCGAGCCTTCATGTACCACTAGGTATAGAATCAATGGTTTTCCTGAAATAATGGGTACTAATATTGGAGAGTTTGATAAATACTGCTTAATTTTATTAAAGGTTTCTTGGCAATGTTCATTTAATTCCTCCGAATTATTCTTTCAAAAGAGTTTAAAAATGGGGTCACATTTGAGAGTAAGCTGAAAAATGAACCAAAAAATATAATTCAATCTGCCCAAAAAATCATGAACTTCTGTTTGTGTACTTGGTGAAGATAAATTTTGAATAACCCAAATTTTGTTTGGATCTACTTCTATCCATTTTTAGCTTATTATAAATCTCAGTAACTTTTTTGATTGGCTGTAAATGTACATTTAACTGGATTCAGCTTAAGTTGAAACATTCTTAACTTTTTAAATAACTTTCTGAGGTTGACTACATGATCCTCTCTTTTTTGGGACTTGGTAATCATGTCATTCACATACACCTCAATCTTTTCATACATCATATCATGAAAGAGTGTCACCATAGCCTTTTGATAAGTTACCCCAATGTTTTTTAACCCAAAGGGCATAACTTTGTAGCAAAAAGTTCCTCACATGGTGGTAAAAGTGGTCTTTTCTATATCATTTGAGGCCATTTTTATCTAATTATAGCCAAAAAAATTTATCCATAAAAGAGAATACCGAGTGTTAAGCTGTATTATCCACCAAGGTATCAATGTGAGGTAGAGAAAAATTACCTTTAAGGCTAGCTTTGTTCATATCTCTATAGTCTACACACATTCACACCTTACCATTTTTTTTGGAAACAGATACTATATTAGCCACCCATTTAAGATATTTGGCCACTTGTAGGAAGCATGCATCAAATTATTTTTTAACTTCCTCTTTGATTTTCAACAGTATTTTCAGTTTCATCCTTTTTAGCCTCTACTGCACCAGTTTGCATTCTGTCTTTAGTGGTAACTTATGCTCCACTATTTCAATGCTGAGTTCGGGCATATCTTGATAAAACCAAGCAAAGACATCCATAAATTTTCAGAGTAAATCCTCTAATCGCTGTTGGTTAACAACTGAAAGTGAAGTACCAATCTTGACTTCTTTGTTTTTTTTAGATCACCCAAATTGACCAATTCGACCACTTCTTGATGAAGCTCAATGGATTTATCTTCCTATTCAATTAGTCTCATCAAATTTAGAGACAAAGTATATTCATCAAAATCTTTTTTGGTATCGAGTTCATCGGTATTAATTAAAATTTTAAAGTTAAACCCCAGATCATTTCATGATTATCTTCGCATTCATTTGGAGACCTGAAAGTTAATAGAATAGAAAATATTGGTAAGAGATTTTGATGGTGTAATAAATGGAATGAAAGAAATGAACAAAATGCATGCTCCTACTTTTATTGAAATAATGAAAAATAAAAGGCCTAAATTGGGCATAAGCGATCAGAAAATGTGATTACATTGAAGGAAAATCAGAAACAATTGACATTTGGAAGACCCTCCAATTTTGTACTTCATATCCTGATGGGCAAGGGTAAACCATGACTTCTTCATTTTGGCTTCCATCATCCACCACGTGAATAGATAGCTTGGTGAAAAGTTTCTTCCACTTTGGTTCTTTTTTTGTGTCCCTTTCAGCTTTGAAAGCATGTATCCTCCAGGTGTGAAAGTCTCATTTAAATGAGAAACAATCGTTGACTCATTCCTTGCCCTCCTACCAAGGCTTGGTATTTTTCTTATCTCATAACCCAATCCTGCTCTGTCACTATTGTCCTCAAGCTTTGGAAATTCTCTCATCCCTTGAAGGTTCTTGCCCTAACCAAACCCAATGTTTCAACCCTTGTTAACCATCTGATTAATCATGATTTGATTGAATTTGAACCCTTCACCTAATGTATTGATAGGTTCAAAGGATCTGTATGAGCACTTTAATGATTATTCTGTTGCTTCTACATATGAGGCACTTATGGGTTGGGTTACTAGCAAATCTTTCTCTTCGACCACAATCATCAATTGCCCTTCTACATTAAATTTGATTTTTTGGTACAATGAATAAGAAATAGCCCATGTTTTATGGATCCAGGGTCTCCCTAATAAGCAGCTATATGATGGAAAGATATCAATAACTTAAAATTTTATATTAAAAACACATAGACCAATCTATATGGGTAGTTCAACATCTCTCAATACTTTTCATCTAGTCCTATCAAATGCTCGAACTACGATTTGACTGTCTTGGATATGAGACATATCAAAGGGTAACTTCACCAAAATGGGCATATGCATAACATTAATGGTTGACCCATTATCAACAAGGACCTTGGCTATTATATGGCCATTGCATTTGACAGTGATATGCAATGCCTTAGTGCTTCTTCTACCTTCTAGTAAAATCTCATCATCACTAAAAGAGATATGATGTGGTACTACTAGATTACCTACTAAATGATTCATATACTCTATAGAAACATTATGGGCTATATAAGCTTGATTCAATACCTTTAACAAGGTATTGCGATGTGGTTCAGAATTTAAGATAAGTGATAATAGAGAAATTATGGCTAGCATCTTATTCATTTACCTACCACAGAGTACTCACTATGTTTAACTAGCTTTAGAAACCCGTAAGCCTTCTTTTCAGGCATAGGTTTTAATGTATCCTTTTTTAGAATTTTTAGTTCAGTTTGCTTCTCTTTCTCTTTTTCTAATTTGTTTAAAGTCTTTGAAGTGTAACATCTTTCACTTCTAGTTATACCTCTTACTCTTATTATATGAGTAATTTTAGCTTTTGGCATATCCTTTTGCTATCCTTGAATTGTTACCCTACATTCATAATTCTAAGGCACTACTTTGTTATCTTTATAAAGAGATGGGTATGAAACCATAAGGGCTACCGGTTTGGGAACAAACTTATTCTCAGCTGATGGTGACTTCTATTTACAACATATAGTGACAAGTTTTAGCACCCACCTATCTGTCATAGCTACCTCGGTGTCATTTAAGACTTTTAACTCTTCATACAGCTCTATTTGGTAAGAGTCCATCAATTTTTGAACTTTACCATAGAACTATTTACAGACATCAATTAAATGACCAGGCGTCCCATTATGATATTTACACATTTGATTTGGTATGTGTTTCTCACATGAGTGCATGGAGCCACTGGTTGTATCATCCTAGCCATATATAAGACTTCATATAGCTAGTCAAATGGCATCTTAAGCTTATCTACGCTCTTCTTCATATATTTTTCACTTGTGTCCAAAACATTAACTATATAGTTGGGTAAAAGATTCCTACTAATGTTAGGTGCAGAACTCCCATTAGTATCAAAGCTTATCAACATTTTTTTAATCAAACTCTGTACCTTATATTTAAAAAAAATGTAATTTTTAGTAGAATGTCTTACTACTCTGAAATGATAATCGCAATAGGCATTGGCATTATACCATTTAGGGTAAGGAGGTTAAAGCTGTTTTACAAGGACAAAGGCTATTAAATGGCTTTTATAGAGTTCTTGATATAGCTTCATGTAGCTTATGGGTATGGGATTAAAGGTTGGTCTTTCTGTGGTTTATGGTTATTTGATATTGCTTGTGGTACTAACTGGGTCAGCAAGGGATCTTAAAAAAAATGGATAAGATGGTTAAGTAGTTGATTGGTATGAAGATGCAGAAGTATGACTTACTGTGTGATGGTATGTGGGGTAGGTAGGTCGAGAGTAACTTTTGAATTGTTGCCCCTTAAGATTCACAACCTAAGTCTCATTTTTTTTTCTTAGATGTTTTTTTATAAGACTCACCTCTTTCAAGCTTACTATTTTTTTATAACATTTTCGATGATCTCTCTTAAAATCACCATGTATGTAAAATTTTCAGTCACATTCTCGATCATTCTCTCACAATAAGATGACTTTAGAGTGCTCACAAATAGCACAATGGTTTTTTTCTCTATTAAAGAGCGTTATACCTAGGCAGCCACATCCCGTCACCTTTGAACATATCGCTTGAAGGACTTAGATGCCTTTTTTTCTATTGCTTGTAAGGAGAGACGATCGGGAGCCATGTCAATGATGTGTCAGTACTGGTTAATAAAAGATCTGGTCAGATCTTTTCATGTCTTAATACGAATCCCATCTAATTGGACATACAATCTTACCATAGATTTAGTCAAACTGTCTTAAAATACATATATAAGTAATTTTTCATTATTGGCATGTGCAACCATTTTATGACAGTATATAGTAATATACGTGATAAGACACTTGGTACCGTCATACTTTTCAAACTCTGGTATTTTGAATTTCGATGGCATCACTACATCCGGTACTAGGTAAAGTCATACTGCATTCATGGAACCATAGAAATTGATTCTTTCTATAACTTTTAGTCTTTTTTCAAGCTTGTTCATAGCCTGTTCAATTTTAGAAATTTCTAAGAGCATAGCTGCTTATGGCTTTTCTTTCTCTTTTACTTCATCTGCAGTAAAGAGTTGAATGGGCTCAGCTATTTTTTTGATAAAGATAAGATTATCATAGCTTTAGAAATTTTCATAACCTGGTGCATAGGTCATTCCAGGGTAATTGTACTTTAAAAGAGCTATCTATTGTGGCTGAAAAAAATGGTATGGTTTGATTTTATAGTGGGCCGAAGCTTGAAAGATATGCTGAATTAATAGCTTCCTATGAAGTATCTTCTTTTACTGATTTCTCCCTATTTATCTTTTTCAGGGCCTCCAAAATTTAGGTAAGCTTTCTCTCTAATGCTTCTTAGGCTTTCTCTATCCTTTCATAGTGACTTGTATTATCTTGTTCCATCTTTTTAGCTCAAGCCCAAGTATTGTATTGATGCGTAGCTATTTTTGCACCTTAGTATCACAATTAAAGATTCAATAATAATGTTATGATAATGAATGTATGAATGAATGTGATGTAAATGAAAGAAAATAGAAAGTAAAAAAAAAATATTTGGCCCTTGAAAAAGATCCAACAAAAAGAAACTTTCATTTATTTCATATAAGTCTATTTTACATCAAACCTAATATTGTTCGTCTATAGAAACATCTAACTTGCTCATACTGGTCCTTAACTTCCTCAATGAAATTCAACAACTTCTGTCCATGCTTCCCTGCTGGTATGATCAAAGCTCTTAGAGTCTCAGCATTTTCTGTCATTTCACCTGCTTGGATCATGGCCTTGTCTATCTGAGCAGTAAGGTGTTCTATGTATCTCTGTCTTCCTAACCCTTCTATTTTGTTGCATCACACGTGATGGGATAATTCTTTATGCCTTTCTATAAAGAACCTAATATGATTTTTTTGTTCACTCAACTTTGATGTCAGAGTCAGAATGTGGTTTAAAAGCCATTAGTTCTTCTACTCAACCTCTATGAAAGCATTTTCTATATGGTCGCGTTCCTCTTTCAACTTTTCATTTTCATGAGCCAATTCAGTATTGTTTATATCTTTGGCTTGTACTTGTATATGCAACCTCTTATGTTCTTGTTGTAACTCCTTTAGCTCTTTTAGCTCGTCATCCCATTCTTTAACAAATTTTTAAGCCTTGCTGTATTTTTTAAAAATTCTGTGGGCTTGAACTTCTAGTTTTTCTGCTTTATTTTGCCATTGCTAATTTTTTTCCTGCAGCTTCAAGACCTCTTATCTCAGTTTCTCATTTTTCATCTCATGCTTTAATTTTGAAAGCTGTTTATCATACTCTTAACCTATTGGTAAGTGATAATCCTAAGGCCCAGATGCAATCTCCTGACCTCTCTTATTTCTTCAAACCAAATACCTATGAGTAACTAGATTAGTGAATGGTCCTAGGCTTACTCTCTTGGGCATATTCCAGGCTTTAATTATATTGTTAATTTTTTGAAAGGTTTTGGGCTCCTCATATGAACAATCAAACTAGCCGAGCTTGTGGGTCATAGGAATAAATTGTTCAGCTCTATGCTGCCTCTTTACCATTAATGGGGCATAACTTGTTAACCCCAATAAGCCTAAAAGTAGGACCCCTATCTCATCTCTACATTGGTATAGCATAGGTTCTCTGTCCATCCATAGAGCTAACCATATTACCTTACTAGCAGTAAGTCCTTGTAATAAACATTTTTACTCGTTTTAAGTTCTTACCTCTGGCCAAGTGCACTGATAGAATTTTCTAATCAAACTCTGAGTGTGGAGATAAAGTTTGGTAAAGGCACTTTTCTTGCATTCAAAATGGCTCTTTATCCATGCATATAATAAAGTTATACAACTTATGAAACGTGTATTGTCCATTTACCTATAAAAACTCAGAGATCTGATAGTTTTTTACCAAGATAACTGGTGAAGGGTTACAACCTCTTTTAATTTATTCAAATAGATCCACCACTTCTATCTCATTGTGTCCTAAGACCTTAGGGAATATGACCAACCTATATATAGCTCAGAGCAAATGCATTCATTCCCTGGTCATCATCCGAATGCTTGATAATGAAATCCTGAAAAACTTCTCATAGAATACCTTTGTGATCACCTTTCTCTTGAATGTATGAATCTAGAGTCTTATTTCTCACCCCTAGCATCTGACTTAGCTTCCTATGACTCCCTGATTTGTGTTTCTACATGTATGTTCTGTCGGATACAATAGATGCATACCCATTAGAGTTGAGTACTCCTCAATTGTTAGTACTAGATCAACCTCATTAAAGATAAAACACCAGTATAAGGGATGCCAAAACTGTATCATTACTTTGATGAACGAGTAGTCAACCTCTACTGACAAGAGATATGCTATATGTCTAAACTTCTCACAAAAAGCCTCCTGCCTCTAAGGGGTCATATCATTCTATGTGTCTGATAGGTTTTTCAAGTTATTATGTTTGAAGAGTAAGTGGACTTCTCTTGATAGTGTAGGGATGTGATCAAGTGGTAAACAATCTCCTTCTTCTAATTACCTCTTTTTCGATTCAATCTTCACCTCTATGGGAGAATCATATTTGAATAGCATAGATGAGGCACAAACTTGACATTCTGTGAAATCCATGAGGACTTTTTTAAAATAGTTTTGGGGTAAAAATACTATGCAATCTGTGAATATGTTCATGAATGTGTGCAAAAAGATATAAAAGAAGACAAAAAAATTAGTTAGTCATTTCAATAAAATATAGGAAAAACATAACAGCATGACCCACAATTTTAAATTATCTACAAAGGGTGGGAAAATAAGGCTCTATCTACGGTTAGGCTTTTAAAGTCAACTATATATGGTTTGGGCCATTTTTAAAAAGCTCTCAAATTATTCCCTGCATCATGGTCTATTATAAACTAGTAAGGCACCCTAATCATCACCCATCATAGGCTCCAAACCAAAAGGGTTCAATCTGAGTGAGAGTGTTTTATAAGCCCATACGGAGACATGAAATCTCACGAGGCATAGGTATTTCACTCCCTCCTAAAGGTAGAGCCCAGGTGGAGGGCTTATGTTATGCACATACAAGTGAATGACAAATATAATAAGCATATATTTAGGCAAATATAAATACTGAATAGTAAGGCAGACAAATAAACAATAATAAAGCAGAGATAAACAATGAAAAGAAGTAGTTTTAAATTTGTTAGACAAGGTCTGGATAATAAGAAATCTTTTACTGGCTTGAATCTCCATAATCTCCATAGTGGAATCGTCAAACTGTCATAACGTATAGATCTGTGAACCTACCACTAGACTTGGAATGAAAGGAGTCGTCACCAATCTTTTTTGGTTAGGTGTGATTTGCCACCTAATTGAAGCTAATCTGTAAAACAAAGGTTAGGTTCGGAAGTCGATTGCTCATGGGGAGTTATAGCACCTCTAAAATGCCCATCCAATGGATGGCACAGGTTTGATTTCAAATTATCCAAGCCTTGGTCATTTTTTATAATTTACCAGATAATTTATGAATTTTATTAGGACAGTAAACCCTTGCAAAACTTTTGTTCATTTATTTATTATTTTGAAACGTTATCTTCAAGAAAATTTTTTTGAAAATTTTTTTTAAAGTATATTTTTTCAAAAAAAGACATCAGTGGTAGAAGTAATTGTTTTATTTTTTTAAACAAAAAATAATAAAATAAAGAAAAAGGGTTAGAAATAAAATAAAATCAAAAAATAAAATTAAAATAAAAAAATAAAAACTTACGATCGGGTCGGGTCAAGACGTAGGGCAGCACACGGGTCTTCGTGTCGACGCGCAGATCCTAGCTTGCCCGAAATGACATCATGTAAAGGTGGTATATAAGGTATGCTTTAGCATTTTTTCCTCAAAAATCTAGAGCCTCTTTCTCTCTACACCCCAAAACCTCTAACCTTTCTCTAGAAAAATTATCGAAAAGTTCAATCGAAAACTGAAAACCCACAGATTTCTGGAAACTTCGTCAAAAAATTCAATCGAAAACTGGAAAACCCATCAGTTTCTGAAAACCTACTAGATTCTGGAAATTTCTTTGAAATCTCACCAGAAACTTCAATCTTTGCCGAAAAATTCAATCAAAAAATTCATCCTTTACTGGAAAATTTGAAAAAATCCAAAAAAATCTCTACATTGTCCTGAACCCTCCCTGAACCTCTTGCAACTTTAGGATCACCTTAAAACCCAGAATCTCAAATTAACTACAAAATCCTAAGACCACATTCCAAAATCTTTCTGCCCGAGAATTTCCCAAACCTACTTTTAGTAATTTTCACTATGTTTTTCTGTCTATCTTCTATTCTTATTTGTTAGAGACAGTTCAATTTATAGGCATCTCTAGGATTGATTTTAGAAAATCGACAAAATCAATCCCAGGCTCGAATCCTAGGATTAAATTCTGTCCTAGCGAGATTTTAGGTCCAAAATCTTAGCAATCACATTAAAACTTTGACCATGTTGGATTCTGATTCTGATTTCCACTCACGTGTAAATTGGATTCGAAAAGGAAAGTAGCAAAAAAAGGGAAAAAAAGAAAGAGACCAGAAAAGAAAAAATAAATAATAATAATAATAATAATAAAATGTTTAATTGAACCAAAATGGGCTAAGATGAGCCTGAACCAAGACGGACCTGACCAAATTAAGCTTAATTGGGTCCTGACCAAAATGGGCCCGATTGGGTTCGACTTAAATAAGTCCAACTGGGCTTTGATTAGAATGTGCTCAATTGGGTCTAGATCAAAATGTGCATAATTAGGTCCGAACTAAATGGGCCTAATTAGGCCTGATCAAAATGGACCCAATTGGGATTAGACAAAAATGGATGTTTACAAATGGCTGTTAGGTTTTTGGTTTAAAGAAGTTGAGAAAAGTTTGATTTTCTTAGGATAGAAGAGGAATGAGTTTTAAAAAAAAAACTTTATAACTATTTTTTTAAAAAGCAATATTAGGTCAACCCGCCGTCTCGTGACCTAGTAACCTAACTCGATGCACTTGTTTTGACTTAACCTACTCACTCGAAAGCACTTGGCCCACACTTGTTAGACCTGTTTGTATCTCAACTCAACACAGATTGGGTTCAGACCTCAACCCATTTGCCTTGGCCTCTTTCATAGAATTGGGTTTGAATCAAACTCAAGATAAATTCAATGTAATCCACTTAGTTACTTGTTTATTTTGTATGCATTTTTTAATAGATATATCTATTTAATTACTTTACTATTGGTAATGAATATATATATTTAAAAAATATATTAAATGGTTAAGATGATAATTTCAATTTTCTTGTGTAAATATATTAATTTCACCATAAACTTGATAAAATAAAATAAAAAAAGGTGAAATTCTTCCGATGGTGGGATTTCAAAGTCTAAGTAATAATTTTCGAGAATTTCTTAGGTGAGAAAAGTCTTCTAAAAATTACAAAAATATTAGAATGTTTAGAAGTTCTTTTCAATACAAAAATTCTCACTTTTTTCTTTTTCCTTAATTTGAATAATTATCTTAAAAGAAATAAAAAAAGATGAAAGATTTTTGTTGCAATAAGAAAAGTTAAGGGAATTATATTTTAAATATCACAATAAAACCACTTTCATTAATGGCAAGATAAAACATATAGTTAATAGGTATAGTTTTTAAAATGAGCGCTGTAAGAGTGCTAATCTTTCTCCACATTTAACTGCACTCCCGAAACCGACTTTGTTTTCATAGACCCAAAATTTATCTTTTAAATAAATTTTAATTAATTTTAAAATTGTATTAAAATGATAAGTTTTTTAAGTAGTCAATCACACCTGGTTAAAAAAAATGATGGTGACTCCCCGATTTTGATTTTTTTTCCTTAAAATTTTCATTTGGTAGTCTCCGAAACCATTACAACAGCTTGGTGATTCCACTGAAGATGTAATTTTTTTAGAGTCAGATCAAATTTAATTATGTATTATCTTTAATTTTAATTTAGTGGTCTTAATTGGCATTTAACTTTAATTTCTTTGGTTTTGATTTTGCTTTTTTAAAATAAAAATAATAATAAAAGAGAAAGATCACTTGCATTTCATTTTAATTATATCATTTATTCGATTATTACTTTATGTTTTGTATTTACTATTCTTAATAAATTGTAAGGCATTTAAGATTAGGGTTCAATGTTATGTTCTCTCATTCTCACACGTAACATTCATATCATGCATGAGTTTTATATTCGTGCTAGGAAGGAGTAGAGTACATAAACTCTAGTAAAGTGATAACCTTTGCAATGGTAAGTGAAAAACTCTCATTCAAATTAAACCATTTTAGATTGTAGTCTATAATGGGTGAAACTCAGGGTACCTTACTAGTCCCGCATGTACGCTAGTAAAAAAATAATTTGAGAAACTTTTATATGCGTATAAATCTAAACTAAGCATATAACAAGCCATAAGGGCCAACCTTAGGTAAAGCCATGTTGATCCTTTTTTGTTGAACCTACCGAATAAGGACACATGAGGAACATTCTGATACAATTTATATTTAAGGGTAATAATAATGCAAAAAAGACTAAAGTTTTGAAAAAAAAATAAAAAAATCCTTTCAATAAATTTTATTTTCACATACTGTTTGATTCATCTATCATTTGTCCAAAATTTGCAACTTCGAATTTTTTTTTAAAAAAAATTTCTTGTATTTTTCAACAATCAAAATAAACAAAAAAAAATAATTTCAAAAAAAAGTTTTTCTTAATCTCTTTGTTTAGTGGCCAAACAATAAAAGCAAAAATGTAAAGAAAAAATCCTTGAATTTTAGTCATTTTATATACTTTTTTTCATGAGAAATTTTTTCTTGAGATTTTATTTCTTTCAACAAAAAAAAAAAAGAAAAAAGAAAGAAAGAAAATTTTGATTTTGAATATTATTTTACTCTTTGTATTTTATTTTTTCCTTTTTGCGTTCATTTTTATCATGTTTCGCATTTGAAAATAATAAAGTCGTACATATATTTCATTATATGCACATCTGAATGGAAATGTCAATTTTATTAAATTTGCATAGAACATGCATTCCATTTTGTATAAACATATCGTATCATGATATGATATATAAATACATTTTATTAAGCATTCAACTTAAAACTAATTAGTAGTAAGTCATTGGGTCTAACTTAAATATAAGACTATACGATATTGAAAATTTAATATATGTGAGATAACCTACTTTAATAGGCCGTCATTACGTGTAGGTGAAGATGAAAGAAGTCTATTACATGATAGATTAGAAAAAGGCAACAAAAATTTTTTTTGGCTCTGATACCATGTTATGGTTCCAACTTAAAACCAATTGACTGTAAGTGAAAGGGTCAAACTTAAATATAAAACTACAAGATACTGAAATTTTATTATATATGAAATAATTCACTTTAATAAGCCCCCATTACATGTAGGCAGAGATGGAAAAAGCCTATCACATGACAGATTTGGAAAAGGTAACAAAAGAAAATCCTGGCTCTGATACTATGCTATATTTATATAATTTTTATAATTTTTTTAGAACTGTTTAAAATTTTTATATTTGTTTGAATTGTTGTATAATTTTTAAAAAATTGTTTAAATTTTTTTAAAATATGCCATAGGCATGACGTGGCATTGATGATGTAGTACTAATTAAATTTTTTAAATGTGTCGGTATCTTATTGGATATTTATGTTACGTCAATAAAGTTGACTAATGGTGTTAATCAAAGGTATCAACATGATAATAATTTGAAAGTTCAAGTACATCAAGTACTCATGTGACAAAAAATTCTTTAAATACCAATATGATAAAAATTATAAAGTTCAAAGGTCAAATATATATTTAACCCTTAAAAATTCTTTTTGATACAAAAATTCTCACTTTTGTTCTTTTCCTTTAATTTGAATAATTTTTTAAAAGAAATAAAAATATAAAATATTTATAAAAATATGAATTTTTTAATAAATAAATTTATTTATGGATGATTTTATTGTTATGCAAACCATCTCCAAACCAAAATACTGAAAGGAAACGTTTCTTTAGTATTAAACTTCTAAAATTTGAACAGCTCGGAATACAGAAATCCTTATTGCAGGAATTTGCCCACCAATTATTTTCAATTATAAAGATCATTAAAATTTAAAATTAATGATAAGTTGCGATTTCACAACCGTGGCTTTGAGTATTTGGAAGATCACTTCAGGCTTTATCAGCTAGGGAAAAAACTCAGTCTTTATTTTTCGTTTGAATGAATATTAGTAGATTTAGATTACTTACTCCAGTACTAATATAAATTTTTAAGATCAATTTATCGATACTTAGTTTCACAAATCTTCAAAAGTTTATTTTTTATTCTAACCTTCGAATAGCTTCTTTGATTTTTTTAATCTATAAAATAGTTATTAAATTTGTTAACATATTTTCACACTCTAAGTCTTCATGTTCAGAGAGAATATTTTTTATTGGAGTAATTGAATTAATACTTCTTATTAGTTTTTACACGTATATTGCCTCTTTACATATCACATATTTCAGTCTTGTTAGTAATAAGTCTCTGATAGCATTTATATAAAAATTTTTTAAAAAATAAAATTTTATTTCAACTCTTATTAAAAATTAGATAACGACTATGAAAAGTAATACATTTGAATCCACTTAACTAGATTCAAATTCCAAAAACCAATCTGAAAAAGCAGGCACATTTCTCATTATTGTTTCTTCGAATTCCTGACACTTGGAACGCATTCATTTTTTAAGTGCGGTGCATTGCATTTCATAGAAAGTTCAGCTCATTGGTGGATCATAGAAGGGTGCCACTAAGAGTTTAAAAAAGATACTATGCTAAAGCAGCACCACTAGTTCATGTTTTAGACTTCTGATATGATCTTTTCAAATTAAAAAAAAAAAAAATGACCGATCACCTTTAGATATCAACTAGCTTTAGTTTTGACGTATGTATAATTTTGATCTTTAAAAGTTTATTTTAATAAATAATTTTTTGATATTATGATAATAATGATAGATATTAATAATTTAATTTTGATTTTTGGTCTAATATAAGTAAATTTTAATAATTTTTTATATAGTTTTGATAATAATGATAAATATTAATAATTTAATTTAAAATTTTATATTATAAGTAAATTTTGATTTTTTTTTTACATAATTTTGATTTTGATAATCTTTGATAAAATTTTGGAAACTTTCAATACAATTTTGATAACTTTCAATATCAGTTTGGTAATGTATAATACAATTTTAGTAATTATTGATTTAATTTTGATTTTTTTTATAAAAATTTGGGTAACCTTTTTATTTAATTTTAGTAATTTTTTGGTAACTTATGATATATT
Organism: Durio zibethinus; assembly: GCF_047325235.1. Taxonomy (NCBI): domain Eukaryota; kingdom Viridiplantae; phylum Streptophyta; class Magnoliopsida; order Malvales; family Malvaceae; genus Durio; species Durio zibethinus. The sequence goes on along the minus strand of NC_143162.1, from coordinate 6,552,448 downwards.
TTTAATAATTATTGGTACAATTTATGTCATCGTATATTTAACAATAGATTCTCGAAAGAAAATGTGGGTTTAATTCTAGAATGAAATAATTTTTTTTTTTACTTAATGACATTATTATTTTATTCAAATTTAGAATTTTTTCACTAAATTTTTTTCACTAAATAGGTTTACGATAGATTTATTCTAACCTCATAAGATGAAATTTGTAGCTTCATTTTTGCTAGTAACCAAAGTTCAATTCCTGATAACTTCATGTATAAAAAATTTATCAAAGATTGACAATTAAATTATCATTAATTTTACTATTAAATTATTAATGATATACTTCTATATCATTAAAGATTTACTACTAAATTAATATTAATGTACAATTAAATTATGAATGATTTATTACTAAGTTTTAAATGATTTACTATTAAATTTTTTATAATTTATTACTAAGTTATTGATGATTTATTATAAAATTATAACTAATTTATTATTAATTTATCGATGATTTACTATAAAGTTATTAATAATTAACTATTTCACTACTAAATTCTCGCTAATTTACAACTAAATTATCACTAATTTAATTTAAATTTGTTATATTATAAGTAAAATTTGATAACTTTTATATAATTTTGATTTTTGATAACTTTTAATAAAATTTTAATAACTTTTGATACAATTTTGCTAACTTTTAATATTAGTTTGGTAACTTAGAATATAACTTTAGTAATTTTTTATTTAATTTTGATAATTTTTTTTTATAAAATTGTGATAACCTTTCTATATAATTTTAATAAACTTTTGATAACTTATGATACACTTTTGGTAATTATTGATACAATTTATGTTATCATATATTTAATAATAGATTCTTGCAAGAGAGTGTGAGTTCAATTCTAGAATAAAATAATTTTCTTTTTACATGAAGACATCATTGTTTCATTCAAATTAAAAAATTTTTCATTAAATTTTTTTATTGAATGGGTTCATGGTAGATTTATCTTAGCTTCCCAAGATGAAATTTGTAGTTTCATTTTTGCTAATAACCAAGGTTTGATTCCTAATAACTTCATATATGAAAAATTTATCAAAGATTGACAATTAAATTATCATTGATTTTACTACTAAATTATTAATGATATACTACTAAATTATCAAAGATTTACTACTAAATTAACATTGATGTACAACTAATTCATGAATGATTTACAACTAAGTTTTTAATGATTTACTATTAAATTGTTGATGATTTATTACTAAAGTTACTGATGATTTATTATAAAGTTATAGCTAATTTATTACTAATTTATCGATGATTTACTATAAAGTTATCAATAATTAACTATTTCACTACTAAATTCTCACTGCTGATAATTGACAACTAAATTATTATTGATTTACAACTAAATTTTTAATGATTTATTATTAAGTTATCAATAATTTACATGTAAATTATCAATGATATATTATTATGTTATTATGCATTTACTTCTAGGTTATCATTGATTTAATACTTAGCTTTCAATTATTTATTACAAACCACATAGATTTATTACTAAATTAACTATGATTCTTTACCAAATTATAACTAATTTATATTAAATTATTCATAATTTACTATTAAGTTATCACTTAGTAATTATTAGATTATCAATGATTACTACTATTAAGTTATATTGATATACTTTTAAGTTTTCAATAATTAACTACAAAATTATCATTGATTTGCTACTTATTTATAATTTACTATTAAATTTATCAATTAATTATTGTTAAACTAAAATTGATTTACTATTAAGTTATCATTAATTTATTATTAAGTTATCATTGATTTATTATTAAGCTATTAATTATTAGCTATTAAGTTATCACTTTTTTTATTAACCTATCATTGATTTATTAATATATTATTATGCATTTATAACTGTCATAACGTCTAGATCCGGGAATCTATTGCTGAACATTGACTTAAGGAGTCGTCACCAATCTTTTTTTATCTAGGTGCGATTGGCCATCTAAGGAATCTATCATTTCAAGGAACACCTAAGTTTAAGGGTTCCTAAAAGAATAGGTTCGGGTCTACTAACCAGAATAGGGTTCAGAAATTCAATTACTTGTGAGGAAGGTTATAGTATCACGGACCTAAGAAAAGAGTCATGAATCTCACATCGACCATAATAAGAGGCTCATTGGGGTATATAAGGGTTCACACCACCTCCATCTTGTGAGGCGCCTTTTGTAGGACAAAACCGTGAGGCCAGGGGGCCAAAGTGGATAATACCTCACAAGGGTGTGAACCGTGGCAGAAAGGCTAATCTGGGATGCCGAAAGGGTGAATACCTGGGTCCCAGAGCCGCGCGGGTTCGAAGCTTGAGTCTCGACCCATGACAAGTGGTATCAAAGCTAGCCCTAAACCGTTCGATCGACGCCAAGCACCTCAAAGGAGGCAGGCAGGGTGGTCAGCCTCTGCGACGAGGGCGTCACGAGGTTGGGTGCGAGAGAATATCACGGACCTAAGGAAGAGTCCTAAGTCCCACATCGAACATAATAAGAGGATCACTGGGGTATATAAGGGTTCACACTATCTCCACCTTGTGAGGTGCCTTTTGTAAGACAAAACCGTGAGGCTAGAGGGTCAGAGCGGACAATAACTCACAAGGGTGTGAACCGTGACAAAAAGGCTAATCTGGGATGCCAAAAGGGTGAATGCCCGGGTCTCAGAGCCGCGCAAGTTTGGAGCTTGAGTCTCGACCCGTGACAATAGCATCCTCACAACGCCCATCGAAAGATGGTACCAACTTAATTTTGTGTTATCCAATAAGTCTTAAAAATTTACCAAGTAATTAATTATAAAAAATTATTCTCAATTGACTCTAATACTTTTAGCAGAAAATTAAAAAAATTTTCTTACCTCAAGAGTATGCAAGAAAACTATTGTTCACTTACAGAAGTTTCATCATCGAATTATTTAACATTAAAAAAAATTTAAGAAAATAAAAAAAAAGAAAAATAATGATTGCTTTTGTACAGAAAAAATTGATACTTTCAACTTTTCCCCAAAAATATTTTTTGAAACTTTAATTTTGAGAAAATTTGATACTTTCAACTTTTCCTCAAAAATTCACTTTTGAAAACTTATTTCTAAGAAAAATTGATACTTTCAACTTTTCTTCGAAAATATTTTTTTTAAAGTTTATTTTCAAGAAAAATTGATACTTTCAACTTTTCTTCAAAAATTTTTTTTGAAAATTTATTTTAAGAAAAATTGATACTTTCAATTTTTTCTCAAAAAATTTTTTTTTGAAAATTTATTTAAAAAAAAAATTGATACTTTCAAATTAAAAAAAAAACCTTTTTTTTTTTTACTGACTCTGAATTGTCAAAGGTTGAAGCGATTTCACCACCCGTTACCAAAGCCAGGCGCTCTATCCCATCAAAATCAGCATGCTCAATTGCAAGTATTCCCGCATCAGCGAAGAGTTCTTCAGGTAAATCAACTGCTTGTTAACAAAGCAGTTAATCCCATGTGCTATGATCTTTTGCACCTTTTCTCTCATTTTTTCCTTCTCAGCCCCTTTAATTTCAGCAACCTTAGACATTAAATCAACACGAACACGTGCACCATATATCTTCACTTTATCTGTATCCATTGCAGTATTTGCCACCAAAATCTTAGCATTTTCTATTCGTTTTGGTTGTTCAAGCCCTATTTTCTTGTCAAGAATGAATCCTTCATCTAAGAAAGAATCCTTCAATGATCCTTCAGGATTCTTGATAATTTGGATGGCCTCTAAATTTATGCTCCCCTTTAACCTCATAATAGCATCCACAGCTAGTTGTGCAAAATGCTCCTTATCCTGAGAGAGAATTTTGGAACTCAAAGTGGTCATTGTAATTTTCATCAAGTCTAACTTGAATTTCTCTGCATTCCCTTTGTTATCTACAACCCTCTGGAACAAAGCATTACGAGCACACTCGACTGTCATTCGATAACCTGAGATTATGGTCATGGGGTGAATCTTAGCAGCCACTAGCTTTTCTGCCTCCCTTAAAAGCTCTCCAGCCAAAACAACAATAGAAGCTGTCCCATCACCAACTTCATCATCTTGAATTTTTGAGATGTCGATCAAGACTTTTGCAGCTGGGTTGTCAATAGGCAGGGACTTTAAGATGGTAGCTCCATCATTTGTAACAGTGACTTCACGTCCTCTGCCGGTTGATTGTAAAATTTTATCCATTCCCTTTGGCCCAAGGGTTGTCTTAACCAAGTCAATAATTGCAATTGCCCCAACAAATAATGCCATTCTGGCCATTTCCCCCTTCTCGTCACTAGCATCATCTTTAAGAATTTTTTCAATCGCCGTGGAAAATAACAAGGACGAGAGTAGCTCGAGCCCTGATACTCAAAAGAAACCCTGATGCGCGATGTAGGTGGGATTTGTGATTCGGATCCTGTCGAGAACAGAAAATGGACACAGAGTTTTGCCTCTGTTTTCTGTGTTTCTCCGGTCGTTCCCGCATTCTGTTGCCGTCCTTCCTGCTCCGATCACCAAATAACGGTAGAACAGCTAGCCAGTGACACTGCTTAACCGACCTTGTGAGGTTTAACCTTCATTACGTCAGAGTCCTGCTTATTAAACCCAATGGCAGGACAGTTGAAATATTATCTTCTAACATAGCACCAAGACCCTCAGAATTGGATGTAAAATCTGAACTTGAACTTTTCGGCTTAACCACATTATCATGATCTGGACCATTAGGATCATAATCATCATCCTCTAGATCATCAGACCGAAGCTCCATTTGTCTTTCTAATGATTCAAAGGGCTCCTCTGTGCAGCTAATGCAAACTAAATAAATTGGTCCTTTCACAAGAAAGACTACCTGGTGTTTCCCAGCCTTCACCAATTTGACACGATCTCCCCCATTCTCTACGAAAGAAATAATAGCTTGAAGTGTTGCTGAAAAACCAACTAGCTTGTGTTCATCACCACATCTGGAATTTATTGGTTTGCCAGAATTACTCAAAATAAAGAAGTGCTTCTTCCGCTTCCTCCATGATATCGAAGCATCATCCTCATCGACGTGGCGTTGCGGTGCCAGGGCTGGGAGAAAATCAGAAATATTAGGCAGACCCAAAGTCTATTATTTCTGAGATGACGTGCCTAAACTTGGTGCCAACTGGGAGAAAATCAGAAATATTGGGCAGACCCAAAGTCTATTATTTCTGAGATGACGTACCTGAACTTGGTGCCAAGGCTGGCCCTAGCATCCCTCTCAACGTGCCACCCCATAACATATTGATAATCACATTCAATATCATTAAAAAAAAAAATTGCTCACTGACATTGACAGGCGATCCAGCCTTGCTGTATATATAGTTTCTCGTACTTCCTTACGGCGAAGCATATATACTTTGTCCAAAGTGATGTTGCTAAGCATCTTGAGTGTACATACCTTTCTTAACATCCTGCACTCAGGACCATAGGGGTTCCAAGCTATGTCACATCTGCCGTTTGCTCTGAGGGTAGTCACAAGCACGTCACGATTGGCAAATGCGATATCTTGGCCTTTAAGCACTTCTCGGGTCATGGATGGGGAGGTCACCCACCAAAGAGAGGCCTTAAGGGCCTAGTGGCGATGGGTGCTTCCCCCTTTGTTTTTGCTTCCCCCTTTCAGCTTGTAAATCACAATGATTTATAAAATCATTTTAATAGAGTTTCAGTTCAATTTCAATTAGTAATTCAATGTTAAAGATTAGCATCTAATTATGCTTTCTGATCATCATCAAGCTTAATCTCAATCTTTTTTTTTAAAAAAAAATAATCAAATAATAAAGATAGAAAAAGAAAATAAACAATAAGTAGACCATAAGATAAAACTTAAAAAATGATAAATATGAAATAAAAATTTGAAATAAAAATGAATAAAAATTTTTACAATCGAGCTTGGACTGATTTTAATTGATAACGGACCTCGGACAAAATGAGATATCTACAATAACAATAAAACTTGAAATTTAACAAATTCACTAATAATATAAGAGATAATTTTCCTTTTATATAACAACATTATTATTTCATTCAAATTTAGATTCCTTTACTAATTTTTTATTAAATAAGTTCAAGGTAAATTTATTCTAGTTCCAAAATAAAAGTTTTGATTTCGTTTCTGCTAAATTGTTAGTGATTTATCACTATGTTGTTGATGATCTATTATAAATGTATAACTGATTTATTATTAATTTATCGATGATTTACTTAGAAACTATCAATGATTAATAATTTATTACTAAATTAGCACTGATTTACAATTAAGTTATTAGTAATTTACTATTATGTTATTAGTGATTTAGTTGAATTATTAGTGTATATATTTTCATACATATTAGCAAAGTATAATTACATATAAAAGATTAAAAATTTTGAAGTGTTCTGTCACGAATGAAAATAATATTTATCCTATATTTCTATCTTTAAATAATAATTTTGGGTAAAAATTTTGTCAATGATTAAAGTAACGAGAACAGATGTAATAAATAAATTTTATAAAAATTAAACAAACAACAATTTTAAAAAATCGTAAATTCAAAATAAGAACCTTCGCATTCTCCATAAAAAATTTCTTATACTAAACAAAAAAATGATATATTTTTAATTGTTACTTCATTCTTATTATCCTCGTTCAAAATAAATTTCTTGATATTCTAATGTCAATCAACCTCTCCACTTGAAAAAAAAAAATAAAGAATACTGTAAAGGGTCATAATAACCCAAATAATGTTTAATTCTATGTTATCTTCTTGAATGAGTATAAACAATTATATCTCTTTTAAATAAAATTTTCAATTCCTCAACCCATATAACAATAACTTGATTAACAAATAAATGATTATAAAATCATTGACCTAGTTTAACATTTATACAATACAAATTTCAAAATTCCTAAAAGAAGATGTATCCTTTAATCTTTATAAGGCTTAGGCATAAAGATTTTTTTTTACAATTATCATTAGTATCTCTCTTACTTTTACACTTAAATTTTTTTTGTATTGTGTTTTTATTTTATTTTGAAGTTTATTACCGGTGTCATAAAAATATAGCTAAAATAATATGAATTAATCAACTCAAACTTTAAACAATTCAAAACTTAGATTGAGTATAAATAAATTTTTTACTTAATTTAAATCTTAATTTAATTAAAAATAATATAATACACATAATTATAAAAATAACTAACTTGACTTGATTTCAATTTATTTTAAAAAGTTAACAACTTAATAATTATTTAAAACACAAAATGATTGAATATAACTAAAATTTGAATTGAAATAATAATCAAATTAGAATTCAATATTTTTTATTCATCTTCCATAACAATTTAAAAATTTCTTATTTAAACTTTTTTCTTCATTTTCAATGTCTTATTTTTATTATATTTATGATTGAATTTATTAATTAATTTTAAAAGTATTTTTAAAATAAAATTACAATTATAAGTAATTGAGTTTACTTTTTTTCTTAATTTCTATTTAGGATGATCTAAATCTAGTTTTTTAAACAAAGCAAAGCATGCACTAATTACTAAGTATTTTGTAAATAAAAGTAAATGATAAAATTTGACTCAACCTAATTTATTGCCAATTATAAATCTAAAATCCAACTTGAAATTATGAAAAGTCAAAATTCGAAATGATTAAAATACTAAATATACAATTAAATAAAGATTTATCAAATGAGTTTTACTAATTAATCTCGTAAATCACTTTTAAGTTTAGTTAAATTATAATTTATATTAATATTTTTATATTAAATGTAATAGTGATAATTAATTTGATGAATTTCAATTTTTTTAAACAAATATTACATAATATGATAACCTTAAAATTTTTTATATAATAGTGAACATTCATCAACTGATTAAAAGAGAAAATAAAAGAGTATACAATGTTTTTCTTAATAAAAAATTTCATATTAATTCTAATGAAATTTGAAATCAGTACATTTATATTTTTTTCATTGAAACATCATATAGTACTAATATTCTTTTTCATATGGAGAAAATAGACTACACATAATTAATCAATCTTTTATCTCATTTTTCTATTTACATAATCATTTATTGGTGCTTTCAATAACCATCAATTGAATGTAATTATACTTTTTACTAGTTGAAAACTTAAATTTTCTTTTATTTTAAAATTTTAATTATACATAAATTTTTATTATATAAAAATGTTAAAATGCATAATTTTAAAAATTAAAATGAAATAAAATAAATTTCTAACCTTGGTACTTGTCATGTTTTTTTAAGAAAATTCCAATTCTCATAATAACAAATTTGTTATGTAATACCTATATAATTTATAAGGATTTTATTTTGCAGCATTAATAACATAAATTTTTATGAATGAATGTAACTTTGGTATAAATATCTACAAAAGATAATTCCATTAAATTTTGTCATATCTTAAAAGAATTCTCCAAAAACAATTAATTTTCCTTCACTTGATAATTTTTTACTTAGAATAATTCATATTAATTCTTTTGTATAAATATTACCTAATATGGGAACTTTAAAAATTTTGATACAACAATGAACATTTTTCAATTTATATAAAAGAGAAAATGAATGTGTCTATAATATTTCTCTTAATAAAAGAGTTTCATATTAATTCTAAATTTGAAATCAATACATTTGTATGTTTTTCAATAAAATATCATATAACACTAACCTTTTTTATCATATGGAGAAGATAAAGCTATGTATAATTAATTAATCTTTCGTCATATTTTTTGCTTAGGATAATCTTCCATTGGTGCTTCCAATAACCATCAATTGAATGTAATTATGCATTTTATCAATTCAAAGTTTAAATTTTTTTTATTTGAAATTTTTTGTTATATATAAATTTTTATTATATAAAAATATTAAAATACATAATTTTAGAAAAATAAAATAAAATGTTAACCTTCGTACTTGTCATATTTCTTAAAAAATTACAATTCTCATAATAACAAACTTGTTATATATTATTTATACAATTTATACTTATTTTATATTTAGTATTAACAACATAAATTTTTACGAATGAATATAATTTTGACATACACATTGAAAAACATAATTCCAATGAATTTTGTCACACCTTAAAAGAATTCACTAAAAACAATTAATTTTACTTCACTTAATAATTCTCTAGTTAAAATAATTCACATTAGATCATTCAATCACCTGGATGATAAAAAAGCAGGCAATTTAATACAACTGAGAAATAAATTAATCATATATATACATATTAAGATAAAAGTTGAAAGAAAATTTAATCAATTATTGTTTCATCAAAGTGAACAATTCTTATGTCAATTTGATGAGACCCAATCTTGAGTTATTGGTAGCTCCACCAACTCCTAAGTCAACTAACTCAAAAAGTGAAAAGTCTAATTAAAGTGTTCAATAAATCTCATAGTACTAATTATTGGTGAAGAATGTGCAGTCGATTTGCAGTTGATTTACTATTAGTTTTTGTTCATGGGAATCTTTTATACAGATCTATTAAATATATAAAGGTGAGCAGATATCGATTCAAACTGATTTAACTGATCGAAATTAATAAAATATGATTATTTCAGTTCGATCTAGTCGATTTTTTGTTATAGTCGATTTTTGGATCGATTAAATTTGTTAAATTGGTCAATTATCGATTTTTGAAATTGATAATCAAATTAACCGAATTAATCAATCTTATAATAACTAAAGGTAAATATGTATATTCCCCAAAAAAACCCTTAAATTTAACTCACTTTTTCTAGCCCACCCCACCCACGCCATGCCTCATTTTTACTATTTGCCTCCCTTTCAGTCTCTTGCATATTTGTCTCCCTCTTAGTCTCTTACTCAACTGCTTCCCTCTTAGTCTTTTGCTCCTTCTAATTTGCTGCATAAGATCTACATAAGATCAGATAGTTGTAAAGATTTTCCTTTGCTACATAAGACTTATAACCATCGTAAGTTCTTAAATCCAGATAATTTATATTTTTTCTTTTATCGTGATACTATAATAGTTGCCAAGATGAGATAAATTTCTTCTTGCTTCTTGAAGCTAGTGATGAGTAAGTAAAAGTCTTTTCATACGTGTCCTTGTTTAGGATTGTATTCTTCTTGTCTAGTCTAAGTTAAAGCATAAGAGCAAGAAGTGCCAACCCAACCCCTAGGGTGTGCCCACAAAAGGTCAAATTGAATGAAATAGAAGCCTCATTTTCTTTGCTGGTGCTTTTCAGCACCTTTGGCAGAATGAAATAAAAGCCCCATTTTCTTTACTAAGCTTTTCAGCACCTTTGGCAAACCTCAAATAGTCCCAACTTCCTTCATTGGTTTGGGTGCTCTTTCTTTTTCTCAATGAGATCTTTTAGGAATCATAGTTTTCAGTAGTGCTTGTCATCAAAGCTTAAAATAAACTCTTAAAAAATGTCGTACTCATTCAATTCCCTAAAATATATTTTTATTTTTTATACATTTTTAATTTTGACATAATTTTAAAAAATTTACTTTTTATTTATATTTAAAGTTATCATAATTTAAATTTATTGAAATTAATAATCTTTTATTTTTTTTTATAAATGAATTGAAATGTTAAATTTTTTAGTGACATAAATGCAACTATCACAATTCACAACAATTAATGATTAATGTAAAGCTTATGAATCATTTAAATCAAAATTCAAATGGTTAAAAATTATAATCCCTACAAATTACTAGTAACATCCAAAGACATTGAATTCTAAGTCATTAATAATGGACATAATCAAGAGTTCCTGACTTCTTATTTCCTACCTACACTTTTGGCCTTAGACATTAATTACTGAGTTATCATAAAAGCTAAAACAAGCAACTAATTAATCTAAATTATGCTAGATACTTAAATTAAAAGCTAAATAAATTACCCTAAACTATGCTAGATACTTAAGTTGTTCGTTGATAAAACAAGCAACTAATATATAGTTTGATTAACAGACTATTTCATTATTTGCATATCCAATATGTTCAATAATTGTGTGACCACTACTTTATTATTGTTTCATTATTTCAATATAATTTTATTTTTATTTATTATTTGAATATAATTTAATTTTTTATTTTTTATTGTCTGGATATAATTTGATCACTTGTTTTTTTTTTAAGATGTCAAATGAAGTGAATGATATGACTTTGGATTCTACACTTAATCAAACATAATCAGTCTCTCAACTTCTTACACATGATGAAGTAACAAAAAGTGAAACTATAAATTCTAAAGTGATGAGACGAGCATCTAAGCCATGGTCAAACGTATGGGACCACTTTATTAAATTTGTTAACGAGAAAGGTAATCGTAAAGTTAGGTATAATTATTGTGATAGAGAATTTTTTACTGATCCTAAAAAGAATGGAACCACTGCTTTAAAGAATCACATGAATTCTTGTAAAAAGCTTTCTCGTGTTAGTGGAGATGATGATACTCAAACAAAATTGGTGTTACTATCAGAAGGAGCGAAATCTTTAGGCACATGAAAAATTAATCAAGCTGTTGTTAGAAAATGTGTAGCTAAAATGATCATTCTAAATGAGTTGCTATTTATATTTGTGGAGTCGAAAGGATTTAGGTATTGCATGTCAGTTACATATCTTAGATTTCATGTACTATCACGATGGACAGTTGTTAGGGATTGCTATCAAATTTATATTGATGAAAAGACTCATTTGAAGCAATTCATGAAATCATCTTTCATAAGAATATCTCTTACCACTAACACATAGACCTTATTACAAAGGGTCAATTATATGTGTTTTACGGCTCATTTCATAGACAAAGATTAGAAACTAAACAAAAATATATTAAATTTTTATCCTATTTCTAGTCACAAAATTGAAGCTATTGGTAAGACAATTGAGAAATATTTGCGTGATTGGGGGATTGATAAGATTTTTACTGTTACAGTTGATAATGCTAGTTCTAATGATGTTGTAATTGCATATTTGAAGAAAAAATTTAACAATGCTGAAACTAGTATTTTTGGAGGTAAATATCTTTATTTGAGATGCATTACACATATTGTTAATCTTATTGTTTGTGATGGATAAAAGGAAATGAATGAAACAATTGCTCTTATTAGAGGGGCAATAAGATATATGAGACAATCACCTTCTAGGTTAGCTAAGTTTAAAGAGTATGTTGTGAATAAACATATCTAGAGTAAAAGTTTATTTTGTTTGGATGTTACCACTAGATGAAATTCTACTTATTTAATATTAGATGCAGCTCAAAAGTTTGAAAGGGCATTTGATGCATTTCATGATATTGATCCTTATTACAGAGGTGAGCTTTTGATGGGAGATGGGATGCTCGATCAAAATGATTGGGTAATTGTTAGGAAATTTACCTTTTCTTGCAAGAATTTTATGATCTCACTGTGAAAGTTTCAGGTACTTCTTACATCACATCTAATACTTTTCTTAATGATATATGTGATGTTTATTCCACTTTACGAGAATGGTAATTAAATCCTGATGTTGAGTTGAATGCGATGGCAAAGAGAATGAAAGATAAATATGATAAGTATTGAGAAAATATAGAAAAGATGAATATGTTGGTTTATATTATTTCTCTTCTTGATCCTTAAAAAAAGCTTTTTTTTGTTGAATATTGCTTCATAAAAATGTATTCTTCTTATAAAGCTTCATTGATGATTAAAAAAGTTCAACAAGCAATAGAAAACTTGTTTAATGAATACAAAAGAATGTTAGAACCTCAGTTTGAGCAAGTTGATGAAAGTAGTCAAGTTAGCCAAATGTCACAGCTTATCAATGATGAAAGTTGAAATGGAATGACAAAAAAGAAGCAAAGCTTTAAGTCCAAGTACAAGAGATATAGGATTGAGCATGGCAAAGATGAACATAAATTAGAATTAGCTAAATATTTGAGTGAAGAGCCTGATGATGATGATAGTGATGACTTTGATGTTTTAACTTAGTGGAAATTCAATAGCCATAGTTTTTCTATCCTTTCTTATTTAGCTCGTGATGTATTACCGATTCTTATATCCACAGTTGCTTTCAAATCTACTTTTAGCACTGGTGGTCATGTCCTTGATGCATATAAGAGCTATTTAACTCTTATAATTGTGCAAGTCCTTATTTGTGCTTAAGATTGGTTACGTAGATCTTTTTATCTTTATTCATTTCAACTTGAAAATGATTTGACATAACTTGAAAAAATGGATTTAGGTAACATTTTATTTATATCATCATTTATTTTTGAAGTATTATTATTTTTATTTTTTTATTTGTTTAAAGCTTACTTTAGTTATTTTTTGTTTATTTATTTTTAGATTTGTCAAAAATTGCCTTCGATTTAGTAATTGATTAAGAAAAAGGTGCATGGACCTTTTAAGGTAATTTCATTATTAATTTTTATGAATATTTGCATTTAGAAAATATTTATTTTATTCTTTGACAACTAATTAAGATTTTGATCTCTTTAACATCTTAGGAAACAATGAAGGATGTGCACCAAAGCTATGGGGTTCATGTATGAAGAATACTGTTAGAATTTGAAATCTCCTTTAATTAGCTTATTTTATGTTTTTTATAAACTTTTATATCCATTTGCCAACTCAAAGTGTCCTTAGTTTATTTTATATTTTGTATGAGCTGTTAGCTCAATTTGCCAACTTAAAATGTCTTTTATGTTTTGCACCAAAAGTATGAAAACTATATTTGCTTGATTTGCTTTTTTAAGTTGGCCTATTGACCCTTGAAAACTTGTTTATGTGTTGAAATGACAATTATTATGTATTGATGGCTTTATTTATTATTTGATATATGTTAGAGTAATACTTTTTAAAACTTATTGTTTAATTTATTTTGATTAAACAAGTTTAAATGAGCATTATTTATCTTTTTTCTTGTAAAATATTGTAGAAATTATTAAATTCATTAGTGATTTAGTTTGAATAATATGTGAATTTGAGTTTTATTAGATTGAATTTGTAGGTAAATAATTATTCAAAATAAGAGAAAAAATGATGAAAATTTTAGTTATTTAATTGAACTAATCGAACTGAACCGATTTTTAATCAATTTGGTTAAATCGATTATTTAAAATTTTGTTGGTCAATTCAGTTATTGGTAGAGTAAAAATTGATTAATTTGATTATTAATTTTTTTAAATCGAATTGATCGAACCGATCGACTGCTCATCTCTAAATATATAGACTTTAATTGCATACATTCATCCAATACTAGTCCATTTGCTATAATTCATTTACCCCAATATCACGTTTAGGTATGCAAGCTTTTTCATTTATTTTCAGAGAAGCTGAATGTTATATAATATTCTACTAAATAGATATTCACCACATTAAATTTTGAAAAAAAAAAAAAGAGATTTGGTCTTGGCCTAGACTCCACCGAATCTAAAAGATCTTAGTTTTTTGAACGTATAAAGACAAAAAAAAAACCATTGCAATTGCCGGAAATACTAAACCGACAAAAGGCACAAAAATAGAAGGAAAGCTATTGAAAGTTGTTATAAAATGGGTACCTCAATTTAATATTTGTACCAATAATGCAGGGAAAGTAAAATTAAATAAAAGGATTTGTCCATCTTTCTAAATGAAATAAAATAGGTATATAATAATATGACCAAACATTTCAATAATTCTCGTGTTCATATTTCGAAAGTAAAAAAGACGTGGATGATAGGTAATTTATTAAAAAATAAAGAATTCTTTCTAAATTTTTTATTTAAATGAATCAACTATTACCATAATTATATATAGACATTGAGAGACAAAGAACCCCTTTTTCTATATTTGTTTGTTTTTATTTATTTCCCTTTTTACTGTTATTGTTAGAAGAGAAAAAAAAAGTAATTCTTTTATTTAGTGAAATCTTAACTTAGTGTAGTCATATATTGCATACTTATCCCTTGTTTTATTTATTATTTTGGGAACTTCATTTATGCTATGCTTTATTGACTTATTTAATATCATGAATCAAAGAAAAAAAGCTAAATTCAAAATGGGTTCCATGAACTCCAAAAATATTAAAAATGATCGACCAAAATACTTTTATAAAATTTTAAATTAATAAATTTATGCTTAAATATATATAATTTTAATAATTTATTTTAAGTTTAATTTAAATCAATTAAAATTAAAAATAAAGTTTATGTGAAATTAAATTATGTAAAATTTAAAAATTTTAATTTTAAAAGTGTTAAAAGCAATTTATTAAAATACTTTAGGTAATTTTTTTATAAATTTTAATTTAAATAATTACCGAACAAAATACCTTTATGAATTTTTAAATTAACAAAGTTATCTTTAAATATATGTAATTTTTATTAATTTATTAGATATCAATAACTAAATTAAAAATGTAACTTTCAATGCAAATGCTACAGCCATTTGTTATATAGCCATTAATATTTATTCAAAATTTGTTTTGTAACAGCTTGGGCTTCTTATGTTTATCACTAAGCACTAAGGAGAGAAAGGAACAAAGCACTATCGACGAGAGCAGTACAGGGGCAGCAACAATTTCCCGAAAGACTTTTACTGATTTGAATTGTGAGGAATGGATTTTCACAAAGTTCTGAAATATTTTTAATTTAACAGCTGACAAAGGATAATATATAAGCTCATTAATGAAGTGGATCTTAATTTCAATAATCAAGATTGAAATGCTAACAGCCACAAGTATCCAAATAAATTTGAAGGCTCCCAAGCAAGTATGCCACAAAATAGCACCTACAACAGAAAAAAACCAAAGAGATCACGGAAAAGAACGCCTTAATATCTACGCAAACCAAGACAATTTGCTAATAAAACCTATGACAGATCAACTTTTTTAAGCATCTGTTAGGGGACCGGGGAAAAGCAACTTTTTGGCGCACAAATAAGTGCAATTATTTAAAATATCCAACATCCCATTGACAAGAACTGGCATTAACAACAGGAGCACTTCATCAATATATTCAACTCTATAAAACACTAGATCTTGTCTAATTTACCTCCGCATTTTCAAAATTTCGACAAACAAAGCCTTAGATTGTGAAATTTTACATACTTGGCATCGGCAGGTTTCACTGGTTCTGGTCCTGAGCAGGCAACAGCGACCATGCAACTCAACATAACCACTTTAAGAACCTCATCTGATGGAGCATGGCAAGGTGAGAATCCTCTAAACTGCACCTTCCCACTACTGATCGTTCAAACAACCTTGGTTCTCTTCACTAGCCGCTTCCTTGCATATCTTCTCAAACCTCTACGCCAGCCCAAAGTTGTTGCTGAGATTGCTGTACGTCAACTTGATTCTCAAACAATAGTTTACAATCCCATTTTCATTACTTGATAGTCCTATTGTACTTTGATGCTCTTAAATGAAGTGTTTCCTAGTTTTCCAGGGTGGAATTTTGCTTGGCCCCTCTGCTTTAGGCCGCAATAAAGATTTCTTGAACTTGGTTTTCCCTCCATGGAATACACCAATACTCGAATCCGTGGCAAGTATTGGTCTTTTCTTCTTTCTCTTCCTTGTGGGACTTGAACTTGAACTAAGCACAATTCGTCAAAGCGGTAGAAAAGCTTTTCGCATAGCCATAGCTGGGATGTCCCTCCCGTTCATTTTCGGAGCTGGACTTTCCTTGTTTCTCCGAAAAGCTGTAAATGGAGAGGATAAAGTAGGTTATGTCCAGTACATCATGTTCCTAGGCGTGGCTCTTTCCATCACAGCTTTTCCTGTCCTCGCCTGCATTCTAGAAGAGCTCAAGCTACTAACGACCCATGTGGGGCAAACCGACGTTGCTGCATGGATATTACTGGCCTCGGCCGTGGCCCTAGCAGGCAATGGTTCAGGTGGAGCTCACAAGAGCCCCTTAATATCCATATGGGTTCTTATTTCTGGAGTTGCTTTCGTTGCTTTCATGTTAATTCTTGTGCAGCCCGTGATGAGCTGGGTTGCTCAGCAGTGCTCCCCAGAGCAAGACAATGTTGATGAAGCTTGCA
The DNA here is from genome assembly GCF_047325235.1 of Durio zibethinus. Classification (NCBI taxonomy): domain Eukaryota; kingdom Viridiplantae; phylum Streptophyta; class Magnoliopsida; order Malvales; family Malvaceae; genus Durio; species Durio zibethinus. Next base: position 6,535,412 of record NC_143162.1, on the reverse strand, counting down.
TATGTTTAACTTTAGCTGGGGTAATGCTATCGGGGTTCATGACTGACATTATAGGAATCCATGCAAGATTTGGTGCTTTTGTATTTGGACTAACAATTCCTAAAGGAGGTGAATTCACAGCAAAATTGATAAAATGGATTGAGGACTTCGTAACTGGTTTGATTCTTCCGCTTGACTTTGCGGCTAGCGGGTTAAAGACGGACGTGGCTAAAATTCAAGGAGTAGAGGCGTGGGGGAATTTGGCGCTTATTATATCCACGGCTTGCGCAGGGAAGATTTTGGGGACGTTTGTAGTGACGATGCTGTGTATAATTCCCGTAAGAGAGTCATTACTCATTGGCGCTCGGCTTTTTGATGAATACCAAAGGGTTGGTGGAGCTCATTGTTCTCAACGTTGGCAGGGAAAAAAAAGGTGAGTTAAACCTATTCTTATAAGGATCACTACAGCTCTAATACAATTTGATAAGAAAATAAACAAGCATGCAAGTACACGCAAACAATAGAGCAAGTTCAAAATAAAAAAAAAGAAACATAAATAATAGAGCAAGCTCAAAATAAAAAATAAAAACACATAGATATATTATTTCGGTCCAACTTAAAGTGATCTACTCTAAACCTAATTTATCAATAAACAAATCTTTATAGTTGTGAGACTTTTAGAATGACAAAAAGTCATTAAAAACACCTTAATTAAAACTTAACCCAAACGTCAGTTACACATTTTTAATAACCCACTCACTTAACTATTCTTTTAGTGTATAACTATTTTGATATTACCAAACCAAAACAAAATAATTTATTTATAAGGGTGAAATCTCTTATAACTTTACTAAATTTTTAATGTGTGATACAAAACAAACTCTCAACTCTTATAACTGCACTCAATTTTCGATGTAAGATTAAAAGATTCAAGGTAAATCTGAACAAATCATCCCTTGACTTGAATCTTCAAATTAGAGAATCACATGCAGTCCTATAACGGAATAGCGGTCGTGAAATCATAGTAGCACCATCACCCGCCATTGTTATAGGGAAAATGTGATCTTAAAATTTAATCACACTTGAAATGGTGCATGAAGCCATTGAAAAATGGCGTAACAGAGAATAGCAGTAATAATGGTTTGTTATAGCCGTTATCCTTGTTTTCCCATCACCAATTCAATTTAAAAAAAAAAACTAAAACTTCAACAGCTAATAATCTGAGAAAAACAAGGCCAAGGTTATACTCTGTATGCAATGACAATAATGAGGGTCAATGGGTGTGTGGAAACAAGAGTTGGGACTTGAGAGGCTGACTTGAGATTGACAAAAGAGGAAGCGTGAGTGGCTAGTGAGTGGAGGTTGGAATAGGCAAAAAAGAAACACGAAAAAGAGTGAGAAATGCAAAGAAATTGAAAAAAGGAAGAAAATTTGAGCAGGATTAAGTCATTGACTTGAAGGAGGCCTTGAAAAAGATTCGAAGAAGTAATTTGAGAATTAGGTGGGATTCACAATTCAAGGAATTTTGGGGATGGGACTATAGGAGTGGGATGGGTGGTGGGGTGGGTTTTTTTTTAATTTAGTAATTAATTTTATTAAAATATAAATTTGAAAATTTTTAGTTTTTGAAATTTTTTTAGAGAAAATCTAATTAAAGGGATTGAAGGAAGTTTATAATTTGCTACTAAACTAAATATGAATGCTTTATTACAATCTAAATAAAATTGTGAATAATTATAAATACATAATGTCATAAACTATTTTAAGAATTATATTTTTATGATTATAATTATAATTATTACATTTTATAATAAATTGTGCAAAACTAAAAAAATTCACGACTGCGATAACCGTAATAACCGTAATTATTTCTATTATGTTTGAAAACACAATAAACACAATACAACTGAAAATGCGTTGTGATTGCTATTTAAATCCATGCTCTAAATACTTTAACAATATTTGTAAAACTAACACGTTTGCCTGTCTTCTTTTTCTTCGTTGTAGGAATCCCAACAACTAAGCCTCCATTAAGTATGTACAAGTGATTCTTGACCTTATTCTCTTGCAAAACCATACTATCATTTTTGTACATTTTACACCAATCATTTCGTCCATAATATGTATACCCACTAAAAGCTAACACACCTAAAACAATCAAATTGTAGCTATAACTCAATATATACCTTACATGATGAAAAGTCTTAATAACACCATTATAAAATCTAAGCCAAACACTCCTAACGTTTTGAATTTGTACCTTTGCATTGTTGGCAACAACGATATCCCCATTATTCTTATTATTTCTTAATTCTACAAAGCAATTGCTATCATTGCAGACGTGGATAGAAGCAATTGAATCTAAAACTCAACCTTTGTCAACTTTCAAGGGTTGAGTTTCATTTACAGAAGTTGTCAAAAGGAGACCATCATCAAACACAATAGTTGTAGTGTCACTCTTTTTTTCATTTGATAACTTCTTGTCATTCGTCTTTTTAAAAGTAATCATATCTCTTATCAACTTCTTACAATGCACTTGGATATATCCTTTCTTACCACAATAATAACATTTTGTATCACTGTAATCTCTATCTCTTAACTTGAATCTTCATCTTGATCCATTAATTCTCTCTTGAGTTCTTCGTCAATCAAAAACCTTTACAGTTAGTACACTCCCTCTAGGTGATGAGTTCTCTGTTAACATAAACCTTTCATTCTCATGTAACAGAGCAATCACATTATCTAACTTCAAAGTAGAGCTACCCACCAATAAAGTTTGAACTCGAGATTATAGGATTTATACAAAAATGACAACAAAATTAAAACCTTCTCTTTATCTTTTAATTCATCAATAGAAATGACCAGCAATTGAAAAACTAACCTATTAAATTCATTCAAATGATTACGAAGACTCGTAACTTCTTTCATCTTCAAATAATATAATTTTATCTTCAAATATAATTTATTAGTCAATGACTTCGATGTGTAAATACTCTCAAGCTTATCACACAAATTCTTCGTAGTACTGTCAATCAACACACTACACTTTACCTCTGAGGCTAAGGTCAATCTAATAGTACTAACAGCTTTCTTTTGAATTCTATTTCAATTAGTGTCAGTCATTCTCTTAGGTTTACTATTCTCTAACGTCTAATCTAACTCTTGTTGTACTTTTATGATATTAACAGATTTCGAATAGTACTTTGCCATAGCATAAAATTACTATTTCCATCAAATAAAGGAATATCAAACTTAGGTATACTAAACATACCGTCTTCACAAAACTCAAACTCTTTTCTCTTGGGCTTTCTTTTTCTTATGTCTCGAATCTCACTCTAACACCACTTGTTAGAGAAACAAACAAACATGCGCAGCACACATAAACAATATAATAAGTTCAAAACAAAAAATAAGAATACACAAATATATTTGTTTTAACCTAACTCAAGGTGAACTAGTCTAAATCCAATCCACTAACATATAAATCTTTACAACTGAGAGATTTTTAAAATGAGAAAAAATTATCTAAAACTTCTTATTCAAAACATAACCCAAAGCCAATTACACCCCTTTAATAGCTCATTTAACTAATCTTTTGGTGTCTAACTATTTTGAGATTACCAAACTAAAATCAAAGCATTTTACTTATAAGAGTGAAACCCCTCCAATGTGAAATACAAGATAAACTCTCAATTATTATAACTTCACTCAACTTTTAATATAAGATTAAGAGATTCAAGATAAACCTCAACAAATCTCTACCATGAATCAAGTAACAAATTTTTTGCCATGAATCAAGTTGGCTAATTAATAGGGTGCCTTGGGATTCAATCATATCGTATATCTTTAACATATACATACATACATATATATATATATATAGATAATGACCAAATTGCGTGCAGACTGATGTCAATTTCATGTTCTATGAAAATTAAGTTGGGGGTGGGTGCTAGAATGTAAAAAATGCAGATATGAATTTGCACCAGGAAATATTTTTCTCCGAGTTTATGTTAATGAGGGCATTAATGCACTGAGCAGATGGTATAATTTTCATTGATGAATATATTATCCTAAGGCAACAAGTGGCAGTTCTTTTTTGCTGGAATCACTTTCCGATTTTGGAATTTAGATATCCTATTTTCCATACAAAAAACTGTAGCTTGTCCTCGATTTAAGATGTATAGTATTCCCAAAAAGAAATTGAAGAGCTACATAATTTGAAAAAAAAAAAGAAAAAACCTCTGGTCTCAATCATCATCATATTAAATCCAAACTTAAGCTTTATTCGCTTTACATAGAGATGAGTAATTAACTTACAATTGTCAAGCAGGTTCTAAATGATGAAATGTTTGCGATTTTAGTCCTGATGGCACTTTTTACCACTTTCCTGACAACTCTAGCAGTTTTGGCCATATATAAACCTTTGCGTCGTTTGGAACGAGCGTTGCCCCCTGCTCAAAACTCAGAAGACGATCTTCGAATCCTAGCATGTATCCACGGACCTGGCAATGTGCCTTCACTCGTCAACCTTATCGAGTCAATCCATACCACCAATAAATCCCCACTCAAGCTCTATGTCATGTACCTTGTTGAACTTACTGATCGATCTTAATCTATTTTGATGGTTCAGAGGACCCGAAAGAATGGTTTTCCCTTCGTTAATAGCCTATGTCGAGTCACCAAATATGACCAAATTGCAGCTGCCTTTAGGGCGTATGGCCAACTTGGGAGACTAGCCATCCACCACTCAACGGCCATTTCAGTGTTGTCGACAATGCATGAGGATATTTGCCATGTTGCAGAGGATAGAAGGGTAGCAATGATCATCTTACCTTTCCACAAGCAATGGAGAGGGGCGGGCGAGGAGGCAATTAAGAACATCGGCCGTTGCTGGAGAGAGGTCAATCAAAGGGTGCTAAAATGCGCACCATGCTCAGTGGCAGTGCTTATAGACTGTGGATTCAATAGTCCATCAGAGCAAGCGGCAGAACCCACTACCACCATGCCAAAAAGAGTAGGTATTCTGTTCATTGGAGGACCAGATGATCGTGAAGCTCTGAAGCTCGGTGGGAAAATGGCTGGACATCAACTAGTTCAGGTGACTCTGAGATTCCTCCAAAGTGATGGGAACAGAAGGGAGAAGGTAAACGTACACAATTTTATCCAATATTTTTGAAATATCTATGACTTCTATCTTTGTGCTGAACAAAACGCTTTTAGCAGGAACTGGAAGAGCTTGCATTGTCGCAGTTTAGGTCTGATGGATCTGTACAATACGAAGAGAAGGCAATAAGCAACGTGGCAGAGGAAGTGCTGAGAATAGGACAAAGCAGAGAGTATGATATTCTTGTCGTTGGAAAGAGGCAGCTCCCATCATCTATGGAATTAGCAGGAAATCATACGAAGAGTGAAGAATTGGGAGCCATGGGATATTCTTACTTCAGCAGATCCAGGCATCTTTGCATCTACCATAGTGATCCAATGACGATGCGAATCAGATAAAAACAAGAGCAGTGTCTCAAAGATGATATGAGACAAAGAAGCTATTCATAGATTTGTGACGAAAAATGGGATGAGCAAGTGTGGCACTGTAAATCTAAACGTCATTGGAATCTTTAGGTTTGTTTAGAACTTGAAAATAACAATAATAGTTAAATACTATAGAATTTATATATATAATTACGTCCTAGCAAATCCAGCACTCGTTTCAAAATTTTCCGTTCCTTAATGGTAACGAGTTTCGAGATAGTGCAACATTTGCCTCAAATGCAAATGAGCTAACCCAGCTGGAAATAAAAGTCGGTGTGTCGTAGGCCTCGAGTCTAGGCAGTTACCGATCATGATAAATAAGAACAAACAAAAACCCTGTTGCCAACAGACTGGTCATATTCCAAGCAACAAGTGGAGCTATTAGCCAACAGGATGGCTTGATTATTCCAAGGAACAATTAAAGCTTGTCTCGTGGTGCATGGCCAGAGCTTAAGTGCCCAAATGCAATATAAGCTGCAACAGCAGAGGAAAATTTTAAACGCATTAAAAACTTCTGGACAAAAGTTATAATAACATGAACTTCTCAACATTCCTTGGATTGATCAAGGTATGGGACAGACTTATAGACTTTTAGCTGTGTTCTTATGAAGTTCACTTGTTTCTTGACAACAAGAGCACGTTTTGCATCCAGATAATTTGCAAAATACTCTTCCATCACTAGTAATTAGATCAGAGTTTTGGTCAAAACATGAAATATTTCAACAAAAGATCAAACTACTAAAGATTACCAGAAATAAAACAAAGCACACAACAAAAGGATAGGAAAAAAAATATTTAGCTACAGTTGGTACATATCCAAAGCAACTTTGAATTTTCATGTCGCAGATAACGTTTCCTCACACTCACAACCAGACGTCTTTCCAATTGGGCAATTAGCATTTTCTGTCCACAGTTTTACAAATACAAACTACTCTTAAACTCGAAACTTACCCAAGAAATTACATAATAAAATTGTTAAAGTTTAAAAAAAAAAAAAAAAAAAGGAGGGAGGGGGGGGGGGGGCAAACGAGTTGCTAAAGATACACTAACTTCATGAAAAGCGTTCCCTCTTCCATTTGGAGATCTAATTCACGAACAATTTTCTTAGCAGCTGTGCTAAGGTAGAAAAAATTCTATCCATCCCCTGTGTGCATTATCCCAGAACGAATCAATTGTGTATTAGTTACCTTTTGTGGATAAGTAAGGTTCTGATAAATGTGATATCATTCAAGTTCAACCTGGCCACACATCAGATAATCTCATTTATGTATTGGAACTCAAACAAAACATGATCACAATGCAAAGACTAATAAAACAAGAAAATAAGAAAGGGAATATATAAGAAATTAACCTTAAAGAAAGCCTCCACCTGTCCATGTGGCATCTGATTTTCCATTGTGGCCGACAGCTTTTTTATCAGATAAACCGTTATAGAAATTATCATATCCATCATCCTTGGCATCGTCCCAGCCAGCCCAACCATCATTGCTATGAGAAGCAGTCACTTTCGTAGTATCTTCCTTCCTATTGTCTTTTGTGTCCCAGTCATCCCAAGAATTTGAGCTATAAGAATTATAATTCCCACCAGAGGAGGATTGTCCTCCAGAAGTAGAATTCCATCCTCTATTCTCCTGTTTAAACTCCTGATAATATCCATTCTTTTCACTATCATTTCGTTGCCAGTTACTATCATTTTTCCAGTTCATGCCATCTTTAGTGTACTCCTCAACCTTCTGAGAAGCTAATGCCATGACCCCTTTCATGATCCCCCATGTCCTCTGGCCAATCTCACTTGTCTTTGCAGTGACAACATTGACAGTTTCGTTAACTTTGGTATCATAGCCACCCTCCTTAACCTACAAAAAAAGGTACATCATGCCCTTGTGTATCTAACTCCAATTCCCCATATCCTTGTAAATAGCAACAAGAAAAGCAAACCCATCAAATTATAACCATAACATTCAACAATTTAGCCAAATCAAAATGCCAAAATTAAAGCAGTATGCTTTTCCTAAGGTATCAATTCTAGGCAAGAGAGTTTTAACTTGAATGTAATGATAGCCTCTTAGGGCCACAAAGAGCAACCCTCGAGTCAAAAACCAATTTCCTTTGCAGAAGAAGAATTAAACTGTTTACTGTTTAAAATCCATATGATTTGGAACAAACATATAGCAAAAGGATTAATGATAGAAAGGATTCAAATTTCTCTGCATTATTTCTAATACAGAATTACCCCAAAGGTTCTAATCAGCTCTTCATATGTCTCCCATGGAACTGTTATATAACCCAGCAGACAGCAGTCTTGTGGTTTAATGAATAAAGAATATTTAAAAGAGTATCTTTGACCTTAACAATGCCCTAGAATGTTTAAAAGAGCACAGAAAAATAGGTGAAATAGAGTGAAAGCTAATTTATCTTTAGTTTAGACATTAGGAAAGCAATTAGGAGAGCAATAAAGTGAAATTAAAACTATAGGTTGATCAACTGTAACCCATTGATTGAGAGGCATATTTTGAAGTCAAAGATTTTAACTTAGGAGAAAATTTTACAGCAACAATTTCCTATTTTTTCTCTTATCATTTGGTTTTCCAAACAAGAAACGTTGAAACTAGGTGCACCATGCAGAAGATTACCAACTTAACAAAAAATATACTGAACTTAATGGTTTAATTTTATTCACATATATACTTTATTCAATATAATATATAAAACATTAGGTCTTATATACTTTAAATATTTTGACATGTTGTACTTATATTATATAAAACATTGGAGGCCTAATGATAGAATAACTGAGGAATTTGTCTGTTCATCATGCATTTTGTAAAAAATCATATAGGGTTAAAGAATTTATCATATACAGTACAAAGATAAACAATTTTGATGCATCTAAAAGAAGATTATCATGCAAATATCAATAATAAAGATTCAATAACAGCGAATATCATCGTTAATCAATGTAAGATATCAACTTGCAAAACAATCAAAAAAAGAATTCAAAATTAATATTCCCACAAAAATACCTTGGAGGTGAACTCCTTCGTCCCTGCTTGGACAACATTTGCAGCAGATTGAGCAGCGGATGCAGCTACCAAAGATAACCTCCCAATCCCCTGAACCAAAAACAAATCAGCCAATAGCTAATCGTTATCACCAAATAAGGAAAACAACAAAAAGAAAGAAATAATCTCTTAACCTGAGATACAACAGAGAGCACATCCCCCTGAGAATTATTATTATTATTCCTTTGGGTAGGCATAGGACTCGATCCAAACCCAACATATTTCCCTCCTTGCGAAGGTGGTAACCCTTCGGGCCTCGATTCATTCTCCACCATCTTCCTCGCAAAAAAGCTCTCTTTATTAGCCGCCGACGCCTCCAATTGGGATCTCGTGTACATATCCTCCGTGGACCTCGACCTCACCGGAGCACCTCCCATTCCACCACCATGATTATTCCCTCCCCTAAAATCACTCGCCGATTGATTCCTCCTCATATCGCTCGAAGATCTAAATGAATCGTCATTATCCCAACTATCCCACCCTTCATTATTCCCATAATTACTGCCCCTACCACCGCCACCACCACCGCTCAACGGTGGCCTTCTATTTCCATTACCACCTCCGTTGAGAGTCTCTTTCGCAACCGGTGGATCCCGCCATGGGCGACCCTCGGCTAGGGCTTGGATACGATCACGATAAACACTTGCGGCATTAGTGTTATATTTGGTAACGATATCGGTGTCTTTAGGGATTCCGTATTGAGCCAAAAAGGCGTTGAGTCGCTCGTTACCACCCGATTCCATTTTCTTGATCTGGATCTCGGACCATGAGTCCATGGTAACGGATCGGACGAATGAGATGTGGACACCTAAGCCACGGTGTTTCCCGGAGCATTCTAAGCACATGAAAATACCGTAGGAAACTGAAGCCCATTGTGGATTCTTTTGGTTGCAATCTACGCAAGTTTTGTTACCTGGCTGTGATTGGAGTTCGCGTAACCGTCTCGTTGCCGCCATCTTTTAATCCGATCTGAATTAGATCCAACAAGAGAGAGAGAGAGAGAGAGAGAGAATAAGAGAATTGATCTATAAAAAAAAATCTAAAAAAAAAATTATTGGAAGGCTAAAAATTTCCGGAGGAAGGAGATCACCGACACCGTCAAAACAAATTGAGGGGGAAGGGTGAAGATGACTAGTGGTGTGGTGTTGTTGAAATACGTGATTTTGGATTTTTTTTTTAAAACAAAAAAAAAATGTAAAATTTCAGTTCCTTATTTTAACAAAACACGTGCCGTTGGTGTGAAAATATTCAACTCGGTTGTGACTCGTTTTCGCACTTTGTAAAGCTGTTCCTCCTCCTTCAGTCCTTGACTGTTGCGTTGCTGTGTGTATTGGCTGGTGATTTAAAATTTAAAAAAAAAATTTCATAGGAAGAATCTAATTATTTTTTCAGCCTTTTTTTATTGAGTTTTTTATTTTGAAACTTAAAAAAAAAAAAAATTCATAGGGCCTTTAGGGAGGTAGGTGATTTATTAGTATTAAATTTTAAGCAAAATGTTGTATCGTGACTTCTACATCGGTCGAGTCAATTACCAAGTTTGTGAATAGAGTTCAACTAGGGTTGGAATCGGAATAAAGATTTTTAAATTTGGAATTAATTAATTTGGTTTAAGTTATTATTTTATTAATAAAAAATTATTTTTTAAAATTTAATTTTAGATATGTTAAAAATTATTAAAATATTTAATGGACATATTTAATGGGATTCAAATGATTTAATCAAGGCTTTAAGCAAAGGTTTAACAGTGTCAATGAACCGGGCTCAATTGGATCTAATCCATAAGTGCCCCTAATTGATGCGACTTTCTAAAATTCAATTTTGTCTATGAATCTACGGGCAAATAACTAGATTTCATTTAAACATTTACATAGTATAATAATAAGATCAATGTGACTTTAAACATTTACATAGTATAATAATAAGATCAATGTGACTTTGTAAACATCCTATGAATTAGTGTGAGAATAAAAAATATTTGCAATTATGATATGTAAAAAGAATAAAATAATATTTGCCATCTAACATGCATCAAATATATAGGAAAAAGAAACAACAACCCAATAAAAGATTAGGATTATGTGTTCCATTATTACGCGGACCAAGAAGTTTCAGTTGACCATACTGTTTCATAATCATAAGGTGGGTAACAAGGTTGGACGGTTCAGATTGTGTGTTGGTGTAAGCAGTTTCCTAAGTTGGTAGTCTGATGGGATGGCTCAAAATGTTTGTTCATGATGAAAAAGTGCAGAGGGAAAATTTGCTTTTCCGTCTTGGATTAGCCTTGTTAGATCATGATTATCAAGTTGACAATTAAAAGTTTAAACTGATCCAGCCATAAAACACGTATTTCAGAACTCTCAAATGAATCCTGAAAAATATTTAAAAATGAAATAAGTTTTAGTAGTAGTATTTCATTAAGAGACTAACAGTTGACAAAAATGTTGGCCTGTCCTTTTATAAAATGATTTTACAGAAATTAAAAATTGATATAGAAAATACAAGATGATGATGATGATGCTAAGCATTTGATTTACTAGAAACATTGCTCTTTGCAGATGAAACCCAGTTTAGTCTAGAGTCCATGCCTGTATCCAAAACCCAAAACGAAATGAGTGAGTACCAGCAAAACATGTTTATTTCAACAGTGATTAATATTGTGTTTTTGAGTTGTAACTACTAACCTGGATTTTGCCATCAGAGGAACCAGCATAAAGCATTCCACCATCCATGTCTGAAACCAAGGATGTAATCTTTGCATGTCCCTTGCTGCCCACTTTAATAGAAGCAACTCTGTTGATTCTTTCTTTCAACCAAACCTCAATGATCCCACATTTCGTGGCTGTAAATATGAAATCATTGTTGACAGCAGTTCTTTGGATGTCGAATCCCGTTGAAAATGATCCCATTACTGCCTTACTGGATCGACAGAACACCTTCATTCATACATGCAAATATGTTTTAAACAGGAAATTACTAATTGTTTGTATATATCCTGACAAAAGAATTGAGCTGCATACTTGCGTATAAATATACCTTTCCTGCAATTCCATCAACTGCAGAACCACCAGCGTAGAGAAGATCATCATGTATGTTCAGGGAATTTACAGTTTGTTTTCCCAACAATTTTCTTGTCCCTGAATGGAACGTGCTCAATGTAGAACTGCACAAGTCCAGCTCCTGAATTTTTTTTTTTTTCTAGTTCAGCATATTGACGATTGGTAATTATTCACAAGAGTTAACAGCTATTTTGGAGAGGGTGCTTACCTGTATGATGTAGCCAGAGCAACCAAAATATAACTTATCTCCTGCCATGGCTATGCACTTCACATGTTTATTGAAATTTATATGCTTTGGAATCCCAGACCAATTATACACCTGCCAAAATGCCACTTTTTGTTTTAAAAATCTTCTTATGGACTGATCTGAACTGCTTGTTCCATATTTATTTTAACAAGGCCCAGGAATGTGCTTACCTTAACTCCATTTCCTTGAGAAATAAAACATGCAAATTTAGCATTGGCTGTTAACTCATACACTGCCTCTTTCACATCATGAACTTGAATACAGTGTATTTCTTCAGGTTTGAGTGCCCATACCTGCAGATAAAAGCATATAAGCAATTTGTTGTAGAGAATTATTAAGAATCCTACTCAAGTAATTTATAGTACCAGCAAAGCTTGAATGCTTGACAATATAATACAATTAAGTCTCACTCGTGAACTATTATAAGATGCAAAATTTTCATCTGCTATTTTGTTTCAGGACCTTCAGTTCAATATATAAGAGCAATTAAGGACACTTTATATGTGCTTATTGTTACTTTATTGCTACTTCTCTACTTGAAGCTTTAAAAACTCTGTGATTAGGTCATTCTGTCCAGGAAAAAAGAAGATAAGAACAAGAGGTTAAAAGAAACAAATGTCTACTCAGTTATGAGATGATTTACCCGAATTGTTTTGTCCAAGGAGCCACTATATAGTCTATCACCTGAAGCTGGAACATACAAACATGTAACAGCTTTCATGTGCTCATGAACTTCTTGAACCAGCCTTAACCCCCTTTTCCCAGCATCCCAAACCTTGAGGCAAAAAAAATTTAAGCACAGTTATTGGAAGAAAATAGTTAGAAGTATTTTATGTTGCTTGCATGCAAGCATGTTTGTTTGAGGGAAAGAGTAATTTAGGCTCAGACCTTTATGGTTCCATCTGAGTGACTGCTTATCAAGCAACCCTTCAGATGAAGCATACACAGAACCTCACCATTTGCGCTTGAATCTAGTTCTACAACATCGGTACAGCTCCACAATTCTGTCTATAATCCAAAATATTATTTACAATCAGTTATCAGACTATTCATATTGTTTATGGTGAAGGATATGAATAGTTCTGAACTTACTGCATTCACAGATGACAAATTCATTAAAGCTTTTAATATATCAGCTGCCACAAATGAATTCCTCTTGAGCTTTCTCAAAGTTTTGTAGATGCATTTAGCACACTTTCCCAATTCTTCCAGGGCAGCTAAGAATATGATAATTCAAGTTAATGATTATTTTTATGGAAATGAACATGATAATGCAATGTTAAAGATCTCCTAAAGTCACTTACCTGGATCATTAATAAAGGTTTTCAAAGCAAGGGCCGCCAATATCTTCTCCTCCAAGTTCTTAGATGATTGGAGGACATTTATAAATTCATCAAGCAAAGATTCACGAGCAGCCTCTCTTAGTCCAGTATCAGGCAGTGTTACAAGCATGTAAGTGAGCCATGTGGCAATAACAAGGCATGACTTTGCCATTTTTAAGGAATTACTCTTGAAGCATTCCTCCAATGCTTTGAAAATAGATCCTTTTTCATGATTGCACAGGACAAAAGCCACTCTTTTCTCCCATGAACATGCAGCTTTCTCTTCCTCTTCCTGCAGCAAACAGCAAGATTCAGGATTGACCCAAAGCAGCAAGAAAAAAGAAAAGAGCACAGATCATATCTCCACAAAATCCGCATTCAACATTAATGCTAACCATCATTTCAGTCAAATCTTTTTCATGGTAATCTGCCTTTATTAAAGCATTGTAAGGTTGATCAAAGCCTGCAATCTTGAGTAGCCAGGCTTCAATATAGGACTCTCCTGAGGAAATAAGACGGCCTGGAAGAGATAGGAGTGCTTGTAGAACTATCATTTGTTGATTAGGAAAATCCTTTCTACGGAGTGCTTCAATCAATGCCTCTATAGCTTCTTCCCTATAAATGCTCATCTTCCGTGGCTCAGCCTGGAAAAATTCAGACATGTTAATCTATGTTTAATAGCTTACTACGTACTACTAGCTACTAGTGTATATGAAAAGAAAACTGTGATAAATTTTGAAGTATTGTTAATTTCAAAACAAACCAGGAGGTCAAGCTGCAGAAGAAGAGTGGAAATGGTCGGCTGATGTTCCATGGGGGCCATCTGAAGATAAACAAGGAAAGTATGCATGGTGCTGAATGCTCCTTCAGTCCTAATTATTTGCAAGATCTGATTGCTAAGTGTTCTCCTGAAACAAAGGAAGAATAGGATTTAGACACAGATTTGTATAAGATGAAATGTAAAGTGTAATAGTAGTTTAAATACCTATTCAGCTGAACCAATTCGGAGAGAAAATCAATGCATATGCCTCGTATACTATCATTGCCAGCATGAAGTAACTCAAGAACATAAGAAAGTTCAATTCCATTTGCTATCAGGTTCCTGCAACTTTTATCAACTTTCATACAACATAGGAGTATGGAAATAATAGACCTCCTTCCTTCCACCCTATCCAGAAACTTGACCAGGGAAGGAATTACATTTGCAGAAACAACACTTAAGGCATTGAAAGACCTACTGTTTTCATCCCCTCCCATCAACATTTGTTCAAGCATTGCTATAGCAGCATCCTTAGGTTCCATTATCGACAGAAGATCATCTGATTCTTCATTTTTATGCAGTATTATCTGGACAAGGGAGGGGACAATGTCATGAAAAGAAAGCTGAGCAAATGTTGGTCTCAGTTGATATATAAGAACAGCAGCCTCAGATAGGCCATTCTTAAGCAAAGCAGCAAGACAATCAAAATCAGAATCTACACTGGTCAATGTCTCTCCAATATTTTCATCTGTGAAGATTAGTTCTGAAAGAATGTAAATTGAGGTCCTGAGAACTTCTCTATCCAAAGAAGCTGACAGTATTTCGACAAAACCATTAACAATTGTCGGTTTGGATAAATAAGAATGAACTGCAACATCACCCTTTGAGTCCTTCCATAATCTAGCAATTGCCAGCACTGCTGATTCACATTCTTGTAAATTGTTTGAAGTACAAAGACATGACACAAAAGGTTTTAATCCATTGATAATTGTTTCAACCGCAGCTTGAGATATCACACTGGTTGGTGATGTGGCTACTGCTGCTCGTGTAAACCTTTTGCCCCTTTGGTTTACATAATCATCTATACCCTTGTAATTAGAGATGTTGGTTGCTCTGGTTGATGGGGACACCAATACAATTTCTTTCCCTAAGGGGGAGCTGAACGAATTTCTGGGTGTTTCAGAGTATGAAAACTCCTGAGCAATATCAGGATGCTGCTCTTTCCAAGATGTTATTAGCCTCTTCAAGACATAGTTTGTCTTAGGCAGTGCGCTTGAAGAGAGAGGATGCCGAGTAATGGGGCAGGTTGCGTTCCCTCTATTAAGCCATTCTTCAATTGCTTTTCTTTCATATGTTTGGCCTGTTTCGAGTGTAACAGGGTCATTGAAAATCTGGCCTGTGATGGGGCAGACGAAATCTTTTGGTGGTCTTGACTGCGGAGTCAGCTTCTCAGATAAGGGGAGGGCAACACAGCTATGGTTCCCTTCATTACTTTCGTTTTGAGAACTGCAAAATGAAATGAAATATGAATCTCACGAGAAAAATACTGATAAAATCCTTAGTATAGATTTGTTCAATCAACATTAAGGTTAAAAGACAAGTTTCTTACCTATTTTCCAGTGTTCGGATATTCACACGATCATAACTCATACTCCGAGGTCGACCACGATTCTTCCTACAGCTTTTCTGCATCTCCTAAATTTCCAAGTTAATATCAGAATAAGTTAAACATTTCAATTTCAGATGCATGAAGAAACAAATGAAATGAAGTAAACTTTTGGTATTTCGGAGTTCAGACATACTATCACTTCACCATCTGAGTCTTCTGAGCTTATGCTATGATCATTACTCTTGCAATTTGGGATAGGCAAAGAGGTAGGATCACTAGAATCTGTGATACGACAGGATAAAAGGCGCAAAAATGATTTCGATTCCTTTTTAGAATTCACATCAGGTTTCGGAGATGAATTTTTTGAGGAAGAGGTCTTAGGGGAATCTACAGGTGAATAGATTGAGGGGGAACGTGTTTGATTCATAAGTTTTGTAGGTTGAACAGTTGTTCCAATTTCCTTATCACTGGTCATTTTCCTCCCTTTGCTAGATTGGACCTCATCAAATTGATCTTCAGATTCAATAGAAGCATCATTGGGCTCATAATCAGAATCATCTTCATTTTCCTCAGGGATACCATCCTACCATCATAAAGCAAAGACAGAATATGTCATTAAAAATTTGCTAAGCCTTAAAAAAATACTGAATAATAATCATAAAAATTTGATGCTACTGATAACAAATAGTTGGACTGATTCAACTTTCAGCCTTACATCAGGATCCCAAGCAGCAGATTCATCCATATTCAGTGAGTAAGCTGAAGAAGTTGCACTCATTCTGCTAGAAGAAAATGTCCAGTGAACAATGTGAGAAGTAATTATAAACAAGGCTGCTAAGCATTTTGCTAATAACTGGCTATAGAGTTGAAGCTAACCTGTTGTTTCCTACTCTTTTACCATGTTTAGATTTGAGAACTGGAGAGAAGCCGGCACTTTTAGGTAGTATAGGACCAAATTTTACATAATCAGGGATTGACCTGCTCACCTCATGTAGAGGAGTCATTGGTGGCTCAGCAATTGGTAACATGGGAGCCATCACTTTCTTGTTAGCCGTTGAATCAGAATTTATACAGTCTTTGTAGTATTTAGCAAACAACCGCGTATTTTCATCTAATGATTCACCATAAAGTTGCTCCAGTTTTTTCAAATTTTCTACTTGATCAGGCCTCATGGAGAAAATCAAAGATTCATTGAAGAATTGATCAAAATCAGTAGTAAAAGACAGATCAGAAGAATCAGGAATTACTTCCATCATTAGCCTTTGCCTAGCTTCTGAATACCACCCAACAATTGAACTCATGTGTGGGAGGAAAAGTTCTTTCCAAAGTTCAGGAGCAAAATCAATCCGCGAGAAAAAGGGATCGATAATAAACATCTCAAGAACATGAAGAACTGAATTACGAACATTGTTACGCAACTTCCAAAGGTACGAAAGGTTCAAATGAGCCCATGCAGACAGGTAAGAATTGGGGACACCAGCAGTTTTATGGTCAGAAGTCAGCATAGCACACACTTGAAGCATCTTCTCAGCATAGTCTAACCTTGCATTCTTGGTTTCCATATTGGATGTCTCAATAGCTTCTTCAAGGGCTTCAATTCCCCAATCTAGATTTGCTAGCACAGCTTGATCAGAGTATCGAACCTCGATGTCCTTGTCTGTGCTTCCATCTTCAGCTGCTAATCTCTCTGCACACTGTTCTTTGTGTTGGATTCTTTGTTCTTTATTGATCAACCGATCTTGACTAAAACTTCCCACAGTTGTAATCAATGCCCTTACAATTTCCTTTTGGTCCATTGCAAATCTATAGTTCCCAGCCATCTTTTCCTAGGCCTCTAGACTCCTTACTCAAAGTGTAAACTAGAACATCAGGTCTCCATTTTCATTCAGAAAAATGCTTCAGAATGTGTAAAAATATTCTAAATAAAACATTTAAAGTTTCCAAAAAAAAAAAAAAAGGAGAGAAATATGATCCTAGCAAATAAACTTCTATGAAGAACTGCTTACCTTGTGGAAGAAGTAACAATCAAAATCGAAGAAGATATGGGTTGGCAATTTTTACCGGTGTAGCTTCAGAGGAATTTTTTGAGATGAAGAATAATTCTTCATCAATTTCAAAGACTAGAAAGATCAGGGCCGGCCTCTAAATTATTAGATGGCAGTAGCTGTGCCGGCTTTGTCATTTGTTTATGTGATGATCAAAGCATAGGGTCGACAAAGCATTAATATATCACAAATCAACAATATTAATATAAGCATATACTAATTAATAATATTACAAATCAACAATATTATAAACTCT
This sequence comes from Durio zibethinus, assembly GCF_047325235.1. Classification (NCBI taxonomy): domain Eukaryota; kingdom Viridiplantae; phylum Streptophyta; class Magnoliopsida; order Malvales; family Malvaceae; genus Durio; species Durio zibethinus. Next base: position 6,517,544 of record NC_143162.1, on the reverse strand, counting down.
TCAAGGGGCAGATTTTATGTCCTTTTCAGTTCTTTTTTTTTTTTTCGTTCTCAAACTCTCTTTTGGATCATTAATTCTGATTTTTGTAGACCATTATTCAATATTTCTTTGAGTTTTTTTTTTACAAAAGATATCATAATTTAAAAATTAAAAAAAAATTTAGGTATTCATATCTTAATTTAATACTTGTTAGATACCACAATTTTATAAATAATTACATAAACCAATTAAATTAAACATCATGTTTAAATCAAACTTTGAGCTCTAACAATTATTGATTTTTTTTTTTGAAGTTATACTTATAATCAAGTATTATATTCATATAATTAATTATTATTTCACTGAATAATTAACTAATATATTATAATTTAACTAAACAATCAAATTTGTACACAGTAGAACTTGAATACAAGTATTGATTATTGAACTCTAAATCATAGTTAAATGTTTTTTCCCATCATTTGTCTTCCATTATTTAAGTTAGAAAATTAGTTACTTCCAAATTATAAGTTCAAAAAAAGGTTTCTTTATCCTAATTGAATTAAAACTAGTTTTGTTAATCGTTATTCTTAATATTAATTAATAATCAACAGCAAATTAACCCGTTATATATTAAAGAAAAGAATAGACCATTAGCCTTATTTAGATGAATTGTTGTTCTGTCATATTCCAACAGCCCATGAAAAACAAAGTTTATGGCCCATGGACTATGGCCGAATCCCCAGCTGCCGACCAGTCGACCACTAAAAACTTCAAAATCTGGGTGCGCCTGCTGGCTGCCACTGCCCAAATTTCCCAATTTCCTCCTCTTTCTCCCACTACTTTGGAGAAGGAAACTATTATGTTGGCTGACAGCATCTTTTTGGGATCTATCTCCATCCAAAGTTAACAGCTGCCCTCACATTTGACTTTGGCATTGCATGATCAGCATGGATCAGCTGATCGATCAAGTAGCCGACCAACTTCCCAACAGTCCGAAATTTCCTCCGTAGTACAAGGTTTGTCCCCATCCAACATTATGGGCAATTGGAACTTGGAACCATGAATAGTATGGAGCAAAAGCTAACATGCCCATACATTGTGTTAGAAATACCAAAAAAAAAAAAGTCCAAAAATTAAAGAATGGGGATGCTTGGAAGAAAAACGCTTGCATTTTTCCTTGGTCTGATCAACTCCTGGTGAATTTATTGCTTTTGATCAATCATACAACCACCCATCATCAAATATACCATATTGGTACGGCTAAGATTGTCGTTTTTTGGTGATTGTGCTACTTGATGAATAGTTTCAATTCATTTTCTTTTTTTTCTGATGCTATTTTCTTTTATGTTAAAGAGTAGATTTTATTTATTGAGATTAAAATTTTAATATTCTAACATATTATATGACAACGACGGTTTTTCTTTCATTATATAGAAAATGGTTGATAGAGTAAATATCATGGCAGCTAATTAATTCTTTTCTCTGCTCGAACGTGCCTGTCTTATTCATTTCTCGATCATCTTTTGAGATGAAATTGCCAACGTCGTTAATAAGCGTGGACCTTTTAGACGTTGAGGTAGGAAGGATAAGATTCAAGATTGGGTTGGTAAAAGTTAAATATTTATGTTAATGGGAATTAATTGAATCAAGGCCTACCAAATAATAATAAGTACCATTTTGCGAATTATTTTTTACACTATTTTATTTTCATATGCTTTGCTTTTTTTTTGTTTTTGTAACAGATAATTATATGTTCACTAAGCTACTTGAGAATTTTCCTTTCCTTTGAATTTTTTTTAAGAGAAAAATGAAATATTAATGATAATAATATGAAATGTCAATTGAAAGGGTTCCATGACAATGTTGTTAAAAAGGAAAAAGACAAAGATATTTATGTTGCTCGTGTCTTTTCATTGTCTAAACCGTGTGGGGAGGATTTCGTGGCTTTTCAGGTTTTTTTTTTTTTTTTTCAGTTTTCAAGCACTCTGTGGAAAATTGTAATCCTGGATTTCAGTGGATCTTCTAGTCCAATTTGTACTCTAGCAGAACTTTTACATTTGGTACGTGTCTTTCTTGAAGGCGACGCCGTACAGGTGATAAAGGGCTGCAAATATGGATTTGATGAGTTATCAAATACGGGAAACATCCGTATAAAGGTAAGGACCATAAGAAAACTTGTTACGATCTTTTCAGGTTGATTACGTCAATCCCAGTGTCAATGGGGCTGCTCATTGTTTAGCTAAATATGCTTTGAATAGTTCTGTTGAAGAGATATGATGTGGGGTCCGTCCAACCATAATCCGAGATATTATCAACACTGATTGTATTGATTTTAAGTAATTTATTAATTATATTTGATTAAACAAATAATTAATGCAAACAAACTTTAAGAGAAGAAAAGAAAACTTGAGAAAAATTTTTTTCCCATTATTGCTTCTATGAAGTTAATGGTGAACTTCCAGTACTCCATAAGTTACATCTCATTAAAAAAGAAGTAATGAGCTCCAAAACTAATCACGCCCTAACTTCCAACCAAATAAAAGAAAAATAATTGTTCAAAATTTAAGGGCTTGTTTTTGTTTTTGTTGTCAAACCAATCGACAGTGTCTTTCTTCATATGGATTACATGTAATCAAAGGTAAAGGAAAAAATGGGAAGATTTTGAGCTTGTTACTTTCATTTTATTGATACGATGCAGCTACAGCCTAGTAACTAGTAATTAATTTCGTTTTAAATATCTTTGTCAATCGTAAAAGTGATGCAGTGATTTGATATTTTAAAAGGTTTAATGTCCTGGTTCCACTATGATTTAGATTATTCGATAGCTTTTTATTATTATTATTTGAAAAGCAAAAAAAAGGGGAAAAAACCTATCCCAATTGTTGGTACATCATGGTGAAGTGGGCTAAAACTAGGAAAGTTGCGTATTCCAACCTGCACCAAGCACCAATAGGGTATGGTTGATGGGTCGTTGGGAGCATTAACTGTTCTTCACCGACAAACATTGAATAGAGTCTCGTAAGTACCCAGAAATGGCCAACACCAATCGCCAAACCATAAATGCTCTTAACCTTTATTTAGTCAATGCTCCTAGTCTCTCTCTTTTTTCAGCTTTCTTCTTCTTCTTCTTCTTCTTCTTCTGCTTCTTCTTATCGCTAAGAAAGCAAGAGAATCTTTCCTTCTTTCTCTTCTTCAGGTTTCCGAGCTCGTTATTCGCCTCTTTTTGAGTGATTAGAAGTTGAAGAAGAAATGGTTGGGATCTTTTCGATGGTGACAGGATGGCCAGGACCAAGCGGCTTTGGTTCAGCTTCCACTGCCGAAGAGGTTACTGAAGGAATTGATGGACGCAACCTCACTGCTATAATAACCGGTGATCAGCTCTTCCGTTTCTCTGAGTTTTTTTGAGGATCATAGGATCTCTCTAAGTTTCATATTTTTACTTTTCCTAAACTTTTTACCCTTAGTATCTTAAGATACAAAAAGGGCAAATACTAATATTTTATTAAAATTATTTCATGATATTTCTTCCCAAGCAAAAGTCTTTGTTCTTCTCGAACCTGACTTTTTCCACCTTATTTCCGTTGTTTATAAGCTTCTGTGAACTGGGTTTGTTGACCTTGTCAGCATGTTTTTTTTTGCCTCTTAGTTTGTTGTTTGTATTATGTATTGTACATTTTTGCTTGACGTTTTCCTCACAGTATGGGACAAGCTGCATCGTGGCTTCACCTAGTTTCAAACGTGGCCTTTACCAATTACTTGAAGTTAGGACTCATCTCCATATTCTCCATTTTGTTTTCTCTCTTCTTTATTTATTTATTTTTTTACAGTCTTCCGCAGTTAAAAATTATCTTCTCGTAGACTTGTATATTCATTGAAGCTATATCTCATTTGGAAATCAGTCTGATTCAATATTTTAAACTAGTCAATTAATCAGACAATTCATGAAACCAAAAAGGAAAGCGTTGATTATTGAAGGGTTCTTTTCTTTGTGGGGTAAATGTAGGAGGAGCAAGTGGAATTGGCTTGGAGACTTCAAGAGTATTGGCTCTTCGAGGAGTCCATGTCATCATCGCTGCAAGAAACTTGAAAGCTGCCAATGAAGCAAAAAAACTTATTCTTACAGAGGGTGAAACTGCCCGTGTAGATGTTTTGGAGCTTGATCTTTGCTCTATCAAGTCTATCAGAGTATTTGCTGAAAATTTCATTGCTCTTAATCTTCCTCTCAATATCTTAATGTACTCTCTCTTTCTCTCTTAAAGGCCATGCTCCACCATACTTTTAGATTTTAAGTAACCTATAACAAGATCTACAATGTGTCTCAGAAACAATGCTGGGATCATGTTCTGTCCCTTTCAGCTTTCTCAAGATGGAATAGAGCTGCAGTTTGCAACTAATCATATTGGTAGGTATTGCTATAAATCCATTTCAGTAATCCAAGCTTAATCTTCATTGCTTTTCATTTTGATTATATTTTCAATTTCAATCTACTTTTCTAGGGCATTTCCTCTTAGCAAACCTTCTGTTAGACAAAATGAAGAACACGGCTAAAGCTACTTGTATTCAGGGAAGGATTGTTAACTTATCATCTATAGCCCACAACCACAGTTATAAAAATGGGATCCGATTTGATCAGATCAATGAGAGAGATGGGTATGCTAAAGTTTCCAATAATATGTTTTTGTTTTATGATTTTGCTAATATTTGGTTTTCATAATCAGCTAGCGATTGCTCTGTTTTTCTTTCAGTTACGATGACAAAAGAGCATATGGGCAGTCCAAATTAGCAAATATATTACATGCTAATGAACTCAATCGTCGATTGCAGGTGAAACTTCAAGTGATCTTAGTGTTTAAATCGTAGCTCAATTTTCTATAGTTTGAGGAAAAGAATTATGCTATGATCTGAAGTAGTAAAATTTTTTTTCTTTAAATTACTTCATTAAACGAATGACCATAAATTTGGCTACAAAGTTGTTGAACATTTGGGCATAAATGATTGTAGGAGGAAGGTGTGAACATCACGGTAAATTCGGTCCACCCAGGATTGATTATGACGCCTCTGTTTAGACACACTGCCGCTCTGATGAGTATGTTTACATTCAACAAGACAAATTCCACTGTCCTGTTTCAGTTCCTTCTTATGCTGTTTTCCACTCTCTTACTCTACCATCTGTTGTTTCGACAGAACTTTTTAAGTTGTTCACTTTCTTCCTTTGGAAGAATGTTCCTCAGGTAACGTCTAATGTAGTACGGTGGCCTGCCTACTTTCCATTCAAATTAATCAGCCAAAATTCTCCTAAGAAAACAGCTTTCTTTTAAGTTTGAAATGAAAAGATTTTCAACTGAGTTCATCTCTTGGGTTCCTATAATTTTTAGGGGGCAGCTACAACCTGCTACGTCGCCCTGCACCCTCGCCTGAAGGAAGACACCGGGAAATACTTTGTGGATTGCAACGAGATGACACCAAGTTCATATGCTAGAGATGAGGCTTTGGCAAGGCAACTATGGGATTTCAGCAACAAATTGATTAACTCAGTTTCAAAACCTTAATCAAATCAGATGCTCAGCTCTCCATCCAAATGAAAATTACATCATACAAGTTGAAACAGTTGCACTATTCCACAGTTTCTCTCTACATGTTTTGAGTTCCCATTCTAAATTTATTAGTAAAAATGTTAAAAAGGGGTTTCCTCCTTGGCATGGCTAGGATTGATTTTCACCACAGGAAACTTTAAGCATGATTATAGTTTAAATTGCTGTTATTTCCTCTTAAGTGTTAAACAACATAATAGTTTCATGCATGAGTGAATTTTTCATGTTTCGAAGGAATAAAATCCCTCCTATATTCATATTAATATAGTTTCTCATAATTTTTTCCCCTTATTTTATCTTTTGTTATCAATTTTTTTTTACACACCACAAGAGTATTTAATCCAATTGGTAAAGCAAAAAGTTCCCTTTTCTTATCAACTTGTGTTCAAAAGCACTTCAAAAATAATATTTTAAATCCATCGTACCAATTTAAAAAAAAAAAAAGTACTTTCAAAAAAATTAAGGGCAAGCAAAACTTTAAATACTACTAATCATATTATTAAAAAAGATTGACACAACAAATTAAATTAAACGGATGATATAGTTTAATATTTGTAGAAATTACTCCAATTAGTACTTCATTTAAATTACACTATATTTCTACCATTAAGTAGAAATAAGTGAGGGGAAAAAAACCCTTACGTTAACCTAACTAAGAATTATATAAACTGAAACTTAAATTTCAACCAGAAAAGTAAAGAAAAGTCAATAGACCTCGTCAAATTCCCACAAGCCCATGCCGCGGACCACCCAAGCCGACCCAGTAACGATGACTGCTGCGAAAACAGGGGGAACGATCCAGTCAACTTTGGACTTACCGAAGAGGTGAGCTGGCAAGCACAGTTTCTCTCCCGGCACGTCCATCGGAACCCTAACGGACCCTTCTACCCCGCACTCCTTCGAAAACGAAGATGACTGAGATATGGCAGAGACAAAGGCAACTTCAGGTGAGAAAGATGCCACCGCCACCATAGCAGTTAGGAGAACAGTCCAGGTGGCAGCGTAGAGTAGCACCGGCCACCGTAAGGTGAGTCTATGAAGCACGGATGTGAGAAAAGAGAGAACCATTTTTTTGTTTTTGGCCTTTCGAAAGAGATTAAGGAAATGGAAGCTTTTTCATAGGCTGAAAATGGTTTTTGATAAAGGGATGGCTAAAATAGAGAGAAGGGACCTAATTTCAACTACTTTTTTAGTTGGGATTGGCGGGGTTTAGTTGGGCTGAAACGCGTGGAGAAGATGAAAGAGACTAACTCCGAGAATGTTTTCACTTTTGGGAATGAGCTTTTTGCTTTCAGGGTTTTTTTTTTTTTTTTTTTTTTTGGGTTATTTGGGCTTTGGATTTGGTTGGAAACAGGAGACCAACTCCATGACCAAGGAAAAGAAACTACACGTCACAGCTAAGCCCCGGTACCAGATTTAACTGTAAAGCAGTTCAGGGATTGAGCCTAGTGCTCTTGGAGTTGGTTTGCTTCGAGTGTGGAAAAACGGCGTTCCAACGCCATAGAAGAACTAAAAAGCCCTTTTCCACCACGCTATTAAAGGAACTTTTAAGAATGGAAACTAATTGAACAATCCACTAGCATTTAAGGGATTTTCAGAACTATAAAATGATATTGGAAACTAGACTTGAAATTGGATGGATTTTACAATAACAAGCAGCTAAATTGTAGGATATCAACTTGTTATATATGAAGTTTTATCACTCCTTAAGAAACATTGATTTAACCATAGCTTGCTGAAATATCAGAGCTAAGAGAATGCTTTCTCTACCTTTAGAGTAAGGAATAGAAATGAAACCAAGGAAACAAAAATTGCAGCAAGCATAATCACCACCATTGTATGCAGCGTGATGGCCGGGCTCAAAAAGAACACAACTGCAATCGCAGAGCTCTGCCACACCTTCAGCTGTGCAAATGCTCCTTCCTGTTCTCAGACGAAATATTCATTTTGATTAGATATTTAAATTCTGTAACTACATTTTTGGCCAGGCAAGAAGCTTGACACTCAAGAAAAGTTATCGAGATATTGAAAAGTTTAGACCAAACATATACTTGTTTCATATAAACAGCTATAAGTTCATACCGTGTCATGCTTGAATAGCAAAGCAAGCAAAGCACTGAGCTGAGTATTCAATACCCCATCACCAATGCCCAGTAAAGCTGCCATAAGAAGTGGGTATACTATGCCAAGCACTCCACTAGCAGCACTACATCATGAAATATCTGCAGTTAAGTATAGAAAATGAAAACAGATGGAAGTAATATGGAAAGCTTTATACGACTGCATTGCACCGACCTATATTTTAGCAAAAGCCAGAGGAATATCACTGCCTGAAAAAAAGCTCCCCCGCAAACTATTAAAGTTATTGACTTGAGGTCAGATGTGAGTCGACCAGCCACCAGCGAACACTAACAGAAGTTTTACCAACAAGATGAGACTAGATAATAAATCATCCAATTGAACAGCATGCTTTTTACCAAAGTGTTTTCTACAGGACTCCATAATAATTTTGTGCTTAATGAGTGAATGGATATCAAGATTTTACAGACTTTGTAAGACTAAAGCGAGCACTGCCTTACCGTACTAAGAAAAGTTACATGATTAAGTAAAAGAAATGTTCTCTTAATGGAGGCATATGTATTATTATCTATGAAAAAGAAATACATAGCTACGGTCCTATTGTGAAGGGTGTTGAGAAAAATTATCTTAAGGATTTTGAGAATTTTTTGTATCTTTCAACTAGGTTAAGTGAGAAAGTTGGTTACCAAGAATCTAGCCCATAAAGAGCTAATTTTGCATACTGTTTCTGTTCAAGTAAAACTCATTGCTAATAACTAATAATCATTTCTGAATTTGAAGTACTTACAATTGCATCAAAAGCCCCATAAACTGCCATTGCACCACCAACACCAGCCTCTCCAAGAATTGGGTTTACAACATCCTTGGTGTAATCAGCCCTAAAATTGCAAAGATATCTCTTATTAAGAAGATAGATGAAATTTTTTCTTTAAAAAAAGGCAAAGCTTGACACAAATTGTTTCAGTAATGGCCTCAATAAGTAATACCACACAAAAGCTTGCTGTAATCCTGAATAAGCAATAAGAGGAATGATCAACAGCATCCGTATGTCAAGCAAAGGATTGATAACTAACTTCAACCGAGATACCACAGCAGAACAAAAACTGACAGAAGAATCTGCTGAAACCTTCTCTTCTTTGTCTTCAATTTTACGTAAGAAACACATAAGAATGGTACCTAATGTCATACTACAAAGAAACACAATGAACAGCAAAGTTGTGTTGCTGGTACTTCCTTCCTACAGTGTAAGAATAACTTATCATTAACCAAGGATTGGAAATGCTTGTGTGCATATAATTATGTAAAGAAAGAACCAGTTCCTAGAAGAGAAGTTCGGTAACTATTAAAATAGAGCATATCTGGAAGCATGCATCCAATCCTGGAATGCTTTTCCACCCCTATATTAAATAGAATACCATCTTCCAGACCACAAAAGGTATTTATAAAATCTTCTGGTGAATAGAAGAGAAGAGGAAAACAATTCTTAGTAGTGTAACCACAGAAGTATCACATACCCCTCCATTTTGCAACACCGCAAGCGTGATAAGATTACCAACGAACTGCAAATTTTAGGAAAGTCAAAATTGGGGTAAAAATTAATATTTACAACCTTGTCACAGCACATTAAAGATATTCAAAGAAATGAGCCACCCTGACTAAAAGAGATAGAAAATAACTACTGTCACAGCAGAGATCAATGGTCACCTGGTGAAGAGCAAACATTGCCCAAAATTCTCCATTGAAGTTGCCAATCACAGTTCCTTCGTGTAAGTTGGTATATCTAGCATAACTGCGTGCAATCGAAGTAAGATATGTCCCCTAATAAACAAAATGGTTTGAAGAATTGAAAATCAATCAATAACCATCATTAAATAAGAAAGATAAATAAACTCAATAAGTTTAAAACACACACATACCTCCCCGACCCAGATTATTGAGGCTGCAAAACCCATGTACAGGGAAACTGGTATCATGGTATACCTGCAACAATAAGATTAATAGTACATAGTATGGAAACATTAGAATACAAACAATGCATAAAGATAAAGCCAGATGTTGATCCACTATTGCATGCATTAAACAAAAAAGATGTTCATTTCCACATTATCGTTCAAACTGACAAACAAATTTCTTTTAGGAACAGTAATTACCATGTAGGCTTTAAATTTGCAGCAATGTACAACCAATAACCAGTAGTCCCCAGAACCACAGCATTCTTCGACCCCAGTACTCGAACCACCAACGATGCAAACAATGAGAAAAACGCAAAAGATACATAAAGTATCCCAAGCGACACCGTTCCCAAGTTTCCTTCCTAAAAACCCAAAAAAGGTTCGAACTTTAAAAGTCTAATCATACAAAATTATAAAATCTCCAAATTTTCCAGTAACTCCCAATTGCAGTCAGTTTTCTACGCAACCAAACAGATGGAAGAAAATTCAATCAAATAAATAAAAATGAAAAGGAATATAAGAAACTCACAGCATTAACAGTAGTCTCCAAATTCTGGGCAGCTCCATAAGCAAGGAAGACCAACAAGAAGGCACAGCTCAAAATATGAACGTCCCTCGTTCGATTTTTGGGAGTTTCACTTCCCAAAGTATCAACAACCAGTGGCGTCTCTTCATCGCGACCATCCATCGATTCAATTGCCATTTGACTTCTAATTTCTTCTCCAGCCGATTTAAAACCCCTAAGAATTCGAGAGAGAATCCAAGAGAATAAGGTCAAAACGGAAAGAGTGCCGGCTTGAAAGCTTGAGGAGTAAAGGACATACGGTAAAAGCTTGGAGAGATTGATTAAAGAATTGGGTTAGGTGTCAAGGGCCCCTACGGTTGGTGAAGAAGTGTAGGAAATAAGAGACAAAGTTGGAAGGATTCTGAATACTCTTATGATAATTTTTGGTTCGTATCTTTCCGAAAGGAATCAAAAAGTCTTCGAATCCATCGATGATGATGAAACCCGACGGAAATTCGGACGGCGATGGAAGCAGAATCGACAAAAACAATATTTTAAACAAATGCGTCTTCATCATTATTTGGGTTCTTTTGGGTTAAATACAGAAATTCCTTTTTCTTGTACAATTTATTAGTTTAGCAACGGGAGAAATAAAATTCCAGATACTCCAAATTAACACGATTAGTCAAGTTTTTGGTATTTCATTTCTTCAAGTATTTTCGTACTTTAAATTAAGAATTTATATTTGATTTATTATATTAATAAATAATTATTTTAAAAATTAATATTTACTTATTAATAAATTATCATTATATGATTTATTAATAGCATATACTAGTAATGTATCACATATAAACTTTTAAATTAATACCATTAATCAAATTACTTACTTAATATTAATATTTAATAAAATCATGATATGTGATATAAATATCTAGTTATTGACATATCATTTATTGACCATATCAATATTTAAATAATAAATTTCAAGAATATATTTTTGTAATTCAAAATAAAAAAAAAAATAGAAAGAACATGTAAAGAAGAGAAGCAAATATAGCAACACTCTAGTTAGTCGAGTTTTTATTCGCCTCAAATCTTATAAAATTTATATCCAACTTTGATCTTATATCAAAATATTATTTATTACATTCAACTCAATTTTTATATGTATAAAATTACAATCGATCACATCTAAAATTAATTTAATAATTTTAATGTAGTATAATATTTATAATTTTTTTTAAATATAAATTACACATTAATTATACATAAGTATAATATTTTTATCAAGTTAATATCTTTAATTAAAGTATTAACTAATAATTTTATTAATATAATATATAATTAAATACATGGTTAATTATAAAATTGGTCCTTGAACTATACATTTTTTCTCAAATTGATACTTAAGGAAATAAAACTATCAAATTAATATATGAACTTTCATTTTATTAGCATACTTGTATCTAAGATTGATGCTATTAGTCGATTTTATTGATATAATATGAACAGTTAATAACATGCTAACATATGTCATATGTCAAAATGTCCACTCAACGCCACTTTATTAATGCTACATCAACATAAAAAAAAAAAAATTTAATTCTAAAAAAGTTCTAACAAAATTTTAACAAATTTTAAAATTCTATTACATCTTCTAAAAAATTTTCACAAAAATAAATAATTCTAAATAATTTCAAATAATTCTAAATAATTTTTAAATTTTATTAAAAATTTTTAAATTTCAAAAAAAATTCTCAGAAAAATACTTTTTTTTTTTAATTCTAAAGAATTTTTTAAAATATTTTAAATTTTATTACTAAATTGCTAGGGGACAATTATAGTTTCAAATCAAGTGTTTATTACTAAATTATATTTGTTTATTGAAGAATGGTTGATGTCTTGGGACAAAATTATAGTTATTTGTAGATCAAGTAATTTTTAATAGGGTATAATACAAAAATAATAAAAATAATGTGAAAATAATATGATTTAAATTTCTAACTAAAAATCATATTAGACTTTGGTAAAAAGAAAAACATATAAATTTTGTATTTGATATATGATAATAATAAGATAATTTTCGTGTTTTATATATATTTAACACCAAATAAATATGTCAAAGATATACAAATTATCAAATCTAGTTATTTGGTGCCTGATGACTTAAAAAATTACTAACAACCACAAAAATATAGACCAAATTGGATTCATGGTTGTCTTTGGTTTCTGCCTGCTTTCCCTCCTGCAAATGAAAATAGTGGTAATAAAAGTGAATATATCAGATGGAAATTTCAGCCACTCTTGCAGAAAATCAGCTTTGGGCTAGTTGAAGTTGTACATGGAAGACAGGGCTATTTGTTAAAAAGAGTAGTACGTTTCTTAAATTACAGATGGTACAGGGGATAATAAAATCTTACCCCATTTAGGAATGCTGACTTTGATGTGGAGTCTAAGCTATAGGCATTTCATCTTCTGTAATTTCTGTCAAAGTGTGATTAAGTTTACGCTCCATTAGCAAAAGGTAAGAACTTACACTCGAAATAACGTTGAAAGCCAACTATATATAATCAACAATGAGGCTTCATGCGTTTGCTACCTGTTTGTTAGGACCGGTATCAAGCTTCATCTTGACCAGAAAGATTTCTTTGGCTTTCTGCTGTCCAGGACGTTTCCGAGAATGGCCAATGCATCCTGAAATTTAGAATTCTAAGGAACCCTCTTATCATGGAAAGCTCACTGTCTGAGCAGTTTGCTTTCTCCATTACCGTAGTAATGAGCTTAATTAAGGTATCTTCCAAAGATAATGCACAAAGTCCTTCAGCCAGCATATGGTATGAGGAGAATTCAGGTAAAAATCCTTTCTCAATCATCTCAACTACAAAATCAACAGCTTCTCGAATTGGTCCTCCATCATTGCCAAGGCCACGAAATACTATCTTATATGTGATGGCATCTGGAGGGTCACCCTTCTCCGACATCTCTCTATAAAGCCTCATGGCTTCATTAGCTCTCTTTCGTCTAACTAGAGCTTGAATAACAGGGTTATAAGCATGTGGGGTCAAAACCATCCCTTTCATTTGAATAGTTCTAAGGAGTCTACTTGCAACTTTAACTCTACCTGCCTTACAAAAGCCCCTAATTAGGGTTTCCATAGGTGACAATATCTGGTTCACGACCGGTGGAAGTCATGGTTTGGACAACATCGGCAGCCCTTTTTATATCCCTAGCCCTGCAAAAGTATCTAAGCAGGAACTGTACGTGAACTTATCAGGTTTCAACCTTCCATTAGCATCTGGTCCATCAAATGAGCAACCTCCTCCACCCTCCTGCTCTTGCATAGACCATTGATTAGGGTGTTACAGGTCACTGAATTTCTTGAAACCCCTTGAATTTCCATCTCATCATAGATTTCCTCTGCTTCTTGGATCCTCTTGTTTTTGCAGAATCCATCAATCAAAGTATTATAAGTAACAACATTCTGAGCACACCCACTTGACTCCATATCTTTAAGCAGGCTTAAAGCTTTTTCTACTTTCCCTCTACAACACAAGCTATCAATCAACATATTGTAGATAAATTCATCTGGTGGCACCCTTTGTTCTTCGTCTCCTCAAAAAGTTCCAGGGAAATACTATGATTTCTTGTGAGGCAAAGACCTTGTCTCAAAGAATTAAATCTGCAAACATCAGGTAAAATTCCCTTACTCATAAGTACATGAGCAAGTTCAGTGGCTTCTTCAACTTGGTTCTCCTTACACAAGGTGCTAATCAAGGTATTATACGTAACAGTGTTTGGCGAACAATCCCTTGAAATCATTTGGTTTAAAATTTCCACTGCCTCCTCAATCTCACCAATTTTACACAATACATATATCAAAGAGTTGTAGGTAAATATATCTGGATCAAACCCTTCCAGAAGCATCACATCCATGATCTCCAAAGCATGCATAACATAACCTGCCTTACGCAAACCATTAACCAACGTATTAAACGTGAATTGATCCGGGTAAATTCATTCGTTGTCTCTTGTATAAAATCCAAGGCTTCCTCAATCCTACCATCCTTACAAAACCAATGTACCAAAACATTCACAGTCACATAAGTAACCGGACAACCGGCCTCCATCAATTGTTCTACAATCCTCAATGCACCATTCATTTTACTTTCATCAATAAACCCTTAAATCATCGTGGTAAACGTTTTCTCAGCAAGGCTTCAACCATAACTCGGCATTTCTTCCATCATTAAAATGGCAGGCCTAATTTAATGGGCATTACATAAAGCCTTAATCAACATGTTAAAAGTTGAAACATCAGGCCTGATCCCTCCACTAATCATTCCATTATGAGCAGTTTCTACTAACTTTAACTTATTCCCATCAACTAGAACATTCAAAAAAGAAATTATAAAAATGGGTATTGGGTTTTAAACCAAACTCACTCCCTATCAACTCAACAACGTCAAGAATTTCATCGTACAAACCAAACACAGCATAACTTTCAATAAGAATAAAAAAAGTACCTCTACGAAGTTCACAGCCAGAGGGCTTTACTTGTTGTAAAATATGCTTCATGGAATCAAAAGAGCCGAGTTTTCCAAGCTTGGTAAGGAGTTCTTCGTAGATGGATAAGTTAGGGTGAAATGGGGCTGCTTTGAAGCCCAATCAAATAAACGAAGAGCAGAGGACTCGTCGTTTTGGAGGCGGAGGGTGTCAAGGAGTTGAATTGGAGTGAAATTGTGGGAGAGAGGAAATTGGGTTTGGTTTTATTGAGTGGATGAGAAGGAGATGGAGAAATGTGAAGTGGGTTTTTGGAAAAAAGGAAGAAACTCATAGATGAAGACATTTCTTTTTTTTGTTTGTTATAAGGAAGAGAGAGCTTCAGCTTAGGATTCAGCAAAGCAAGGAGTGTGAAAGACGAGAGATAACTTGGGGGGTCATTTCTTTCTTCTGGTGTGTGTGCGAGTCTGACAAAGCAATCCTTAAACAGGGAGACAGAGAAAACAGCAACGACACCGTTTGGTGATCGCAAACATTTTTATAGTCCGTGGAGTCTGGCCCAAAAGAAAAATGCAAAACCTAAGGTATCTTTTTATGGTCACTAGATCCGGCCCAAAAACAGAACGACTAGCTATCGCCCAAGGCAACAGCGTTGACGAGCGTGAAACATGCCCTGCTTGGCCGGTTGGTTTATGCAATTGGCAAATTTTAGCTTTCAACGACCAAGCATTCCTTTCCTCCTTCTGCAGTCCTGTCGCCTGTTGTTTACAGCAAAGATAGGCATGTTGTTGAAGTCTTCATCCCCTAAGCAATCCCGCTAAACGTCCATAGATTAAAATTGGGAAAATCTACTTCTTACAAATAATGAACCGACCCAAATTTTTATCTCTGTGAAAGCAAATTTGAATAAACACTCTTTTGTCCAGCTTCCCACTTCAGCAGGTCTAGATCAATCTAACACATTTTAATCGCCCCAAGAGATGAAAGCTCATTTTGAACAAGGGTCCAACCGCTACTCATTCAACGCTAAGCACTTCAAAGAATAGATGATGTCAACGCGTACTCAGCTATTAGCTGATGTGGCTAAGGTCTCTTTCCTCCTATCTACTAGTATTTTATAAGTTTCTTTTCGTGTTGTTTGACCGAATGCCTTTTCCGACCAAAAAAACATCAATTTTTAAACGTGTAACACATCAAACATTACCGTATCACAATTATTAACACGTATATGACAAACATTTATAGTTTCACACTATTCTAAATATCTAACTAGTTGCTTTTTTCATTCCAAAACCATGTTTTCTATCAAAGCATTAGAATATATATATTTTTTTTTAATTTTCATTGTAGTACAGCAGCATCACCTTGAGGTCTTGAAACGTGAAAACCGGTCCATCCAACAAGCTGTCGCTCCAAGTAGATCTACTATACAAATATCAGAAGCAATACATTATCTTGTTAAGCCGGCAAAGACTAAAAGCAAAAGTTTGAACTTAAAACCAAACAAACTACCGACACAAACAATCAAACAAAGACAAGCAAGAGAAATAGTTGAGAACATGATTAGCATCATTACCAACAGCGAGTTGGCGTCCAATTCTTTTTCCGACACCAAAAACAGACAAAAATTGTTGGTTACTCATCTTGCACATATGACCATAGCCTCTTCAGCCGCATCAATTCAGAAATTCAGTCTTCCAACAGACATTAACAAGCAAAAGAAGGATTTAGTTTCATCATGATCCAATAAAAGTTTGATCTAGAAAAATGTTGACCTTGTACAAAATATGTTTGCAAGAACCATAATCGGTTCTTTGATCACATCAATCTAGATTCTTGAGTCATACATAATGGCAAAAAATCAGTGACTCTGAAGCCATGAAAGCATGCCCTTCAACACTCCAAAATAACTTGACGAGGGTCAATATTAAAATAATAATAATAATAAAACAAAAGCTTGAATATGAACTAAAGGTGTTGTCTAACCCCTCACAAACAGTTACATATTAGCTTAAAGAGATAAGACTACACAGAGGCACTCAACACATAGGTTCTATAGATAACAAATCACATATACCCGAAAGCACAGGTTTATCTTCCAGATAATAAAAGTCTATGGCAAGACTTGGAAATTGGCATCCTAATTATCCAAGTTCACCATTCCACAACCTATAAACATTTCACTCAAGTAAAGACAACAGGACGAAGCCCCCATTGCAAGACCTAAAAGATCCATATTCAGCTTGCACGGCTTTTGATGACATCGAGACCCATCTCAGTTGGATCTGTTGCTTGCAATTCCACTTGAATTCCATCCAGTTCTCTCTTGAATCTGTCTTTGGAGCTAGCATATATCATCTTACTCCTGACCCGTGATGTATCAGGAGACCTTCACAGGACAACAACATAATAAGTGCAAAACACAACAATAAAACACAGGGCAGTAAAGATGATTCAGACGATCAAGAAACTTGCAGTACCACGCAATGAAAAAAATCCTGCTCTTTTGGACGTTCTCTGCCGTTAGAAAATCAAAATCATAGACGGCATATCGACATTCATCAGCAGGAAGACTTTTAGTAAAATCCTCATAGCTTTCAGTTGGCTCACCAAGCTTCTCCACAATAACTTGCTTCTGCTTCTCCTCAATTTTGAAAACAATGAAGCGATAGGTTCTTTTTGCCTTAAGCTCCAGAAACTTCAACTTGCACTCATCATGCACAGCCATTCCTGATGCTGCATTGGCCTGAGGATAAGAAAATATAACGTGACAAAACATCAAATATCTGAGGCAATCCCAATATTTAATGACATCAGTAGTATGCAACTGCAACATCAACATTTAACCTAAAAAGAAGTAAAAGAAGAAAAACCAAAATGAAGTGATCATCAACTAGTCCCTTTCTATCACTGTGATGTGGTGCTAACAAAGTGGAGGATAACAAAACAGAACAAAAACCGCACTTTGATACTCTTTACACTAGGTTCTAACTTGATCTATTTCAATTCAGCAGCCACCTATCCTGTGTTAGCAAAACATGGTATGGCAACAACATCGGCTTAGGACAACAGCATATCCTACATTGCCGTGAGAACACCAGAAATTAAAATAAACAAAACAGCTTTTTGGACTTGGCGATGGAGCCTCAAAGTTTATTCTTTATGACCATATTCTTATGTAATAGTAAAAAAATGCAAACAGAAATAACGACAAACAAAAATACAAGGATCCAAATTAAAAGTTCAGACAGCTTGGATCAACATATCAATATATAAAACAAGTAGAAAATCAATGGCCAAGAAAAATTGTTGAAAATCGACTAACCATAAAATAGATATCAAAGCGTATTAGATTAACAGCAAATCCAGTAGAATCAAGCGGCTAAAGATACTAGAATCTAGATCAGTGACAGTTCCATTTCAGCACAAATTTAAGTACATCTAATATCATAGAAATTTAAATCAAATCATCAAAGCACAAACTACAGATTTAAGATCCTAAGATCTAGAAACTCAAACAAAAATAAAAAATAAAATCAGTCGACGCAGGAAAATTTTCCACAAATTTTCAAGCATCACAGCTTCAAAAAGAAATCAATCGACCGATCAAACATCATATTTAGCAAATAAAAATCAACAAAAAGTAACGATCCACTCGGATTGCTAAGAAATTACACAATAAAATCAGAGATATAATTAATTTAAGGGCAAATTATTTATTTAAAACTAGAAAAATAAGCAACTGATATATTACCATCTTTTTTGGGTTTGTTTGGTAACGAAGATAGAGATCGGGAACGACAGAGGAAAGGGAGGAGAAAATGTAGAGAAAAAGGAAGCTCCTCCGATGACGAGGCGGAAAAGGGGGAATGGTAAAGGTCCTTTTATTTCGGTGACCCTGCCCAGTTGAGAATTAATACCCTGGTTTTATTGTATGTTAAGTTATCGTACGAAACATTCCTTCGACTAATACGTGCTGCCACGTCATGTTTTGGTTTATTGAGAGCACGTTTTTGTTTGTTTATATCATTATGATGATTAAGCGCTGCATAAGATGGGCTGCGCTACAGCTTCACAAATTAGCGCTTCGCTTGACTCGGCTGAATTTTACAATCTTTACCTTTCTTTTTTTTTGTTAAAAATATTTAACATTAAGGTCAAAAAATATATATCAATAATACTATTATTAGCAGTAAATTATGTCTCTAAGGTTATTTTATACGGCATAATAATTATTGAATAAAGATTAAAGATAACATTTAAAATTTATTTTTGCATAAATAGCAAAAATACATAAAAATTACATTTGAATCATTGATTGGATGTGAATTATCTCTCAATCTCAAAAGGATATATTAAGTAGCTCTTTTTATAAAAAAAAAAAAAAGAATTATAATAAGTTTTTAAGTTAATTTAATTATAAATTTAAGATTTAATCTAATTTTTTTAATCATTTCTTAAAACAATATAATTAATAATTTAAATTTTAATATTTATAATTATTTTATCCTACAGAACTTTTTATTTTAAAGTTATTTATAATTGTAGGCGTCAAGTTTGGCTTTTCTTAGCCTAGCCAGCTCTAAGCTCTAACTCGTATGAGAGTAGGTAATGGAGATATTTGTTGTGTCGTTGAAACTAGTGTTGAACCAATAATGCAACTTTGTGGAAGCCATTAGCGCATGCGGCAATCGTCGCCAACACCTGGGTTGGGTCCACTGCTTCACTCTCTTCCTCTGCGTCAATCTAACGCTACCCCCTTTCTCACCATTTTCCCATTTGAATTTTTCATATTTTGCAAGCGCATTCCTCTCCTTTTCACGCCTCCTTTCTTTTCCTTTTCTTTTTTCTTTTTCTTTCCAAATACAAAAATAAGTAAGCTTTTAATTACAATACCTTATTACCAAATTGCAACAACCTCTCTTCAATTTTACTCCACACTAGCTTATAATCCGTGTTACATCGCGGGAGAATGTAATAAATATATTATCATGTAATACTATTTTTTTTATCATGATGAATCAAAAGTAAATTACCTTGCTATGTAGTCAAACGGCACAATAAGTATATTAAAAAAGTTGAAGCATAAATGATAAATATAGTAACATTATTAAAAAAAATATAATTTTAAAGCTTTAATAGTTGCTAAATTGGTAAAAAATATATCATAGTTTTTCATGAAGATTAAAATGTATTTTGATTTCTACAAATTATAAGCATAGAATTTCAAAAAAAAAAAAAAAGCAGCTACCTCCATGCGTTTTACTATGTAATTGGCTTTCAAGATAATTAGCTTGGAAGCATTAGTAAGTAACTACAGGATGATTACAAAGCAATCAACATCGAAAAAAAAAATCTTGTGACAGAAGAATCCACTACTAAATACCCTTTGCAATGTGATGCCAGTGGTAAATGATAATAACTAAATGCCATAGTTAACAGCATGTGAAATGATATGCTCAGAATTTCAAGCACAATTATGTTTATACAGTTATGATAAGAATGCTACTAATCATTGAGTTCTAAAGATGAGATACAAAAATGAAATCCAATCCAAACCATATTTTAAGATGCAATTCTTTAGCAAGGATACCAAAAGATTGATGACATGAACATGAAAAGATAGAAATTTGTATATATACATGCATATGTATATCTCAAGAAGTATATACCACAAGATATAGAGGCAGAAATGGTGCCAAATGCTTATTGACACCAATAGGTGCCATGCTAGGTCCACCACCTTCATGTGGAATGCAAAAGGTTTTGTAGAGATTCAAATGGCAAACATCTATTACAGTAAAACCTAAACTTGTCAAACCAACTTGTAAGAAAAATAAACAATATTTTCTTTAGAAAAAATAAGCAAAATAAGTTAAAAAAAAAAAAAGGCTTGTCTTACCGCAAACCTTTGTTGATTCCATAGCACAAACATGTATACATAGAGCTAAGAAAATAGGTATGGAACATAAACAATTTCATAAAAGCAGCAATATAAAATGGAAGTTCAAAGGATTTTACAAATTGCAGACTCTATGCATCAATTCCAAGGCAAGCATGAACTATGGATTCCAATGACTAAAAAACTCAATATGTTTGCCAATAAATGAAAACTCCTATTTAACCAATTACAAGTGATAAGATGCTATCTCTGGTGTTATCAACCACTTTCTTTACATATAAAGTCCTCATTTTCAACTACCTAAAACCAATAATCATGAACTAAAAATAGATAAAATTTAAAAGAAAAACAAAAAAATTCAATTGAAACAAAGAAAAACAAACCAATAAAGCAATAAATGACTTATGTGGTAGAAGAATAACCTAGAAGAGGATTCTTCTTAAAAGGCTAAAAGGAAGACCTACCTAAAAAATCAATAATGCAAAAAACAAAATTCTTGGGACAATTATTCACATACATGATGATGATAACCATAACAATATTGGCAACAACAAAAACATAAATCAACCATGGTATGAAAAATAACTTCACCCCATTGTCATGGATTATCTTACATATCTTATCAATCCCGTCTTCATACATTCCATGGGCAGAATGATTAGTGACCTAAAATTAAAATAACAAATTGAATTTGCATTAGCAATTTATTGGGTTGAAAACAATCTTAATGAATGCAACCATTGATATCATGGGAGTAAAAAAACTAAAATGTATTAAATTATCGATTCGTCAAATATTTCAAATTTTTGACAACTAAAGTATCAGTATACAAACATAGAAACAAAGTGATGACTAAATAAAAATTGAAACTATAGGCTTCTCTCCTCACCACTCCCCAACTTTCTCAATCATTGTATCACAAAATGAAAGATCAAAAACTTTTTCCTTACATACCACTCTTTCTTGACAATTAAACAAATAAATTATTTAAAAAAAAAAACTAATATGTAGGCATACCTTTTTGGTTGACTGCCCATATCTTGAATAATCATACGTTATAAAAAGCCCACAACTAAATAAAAAGAACAAAAGGATCATTTAAATAAAATGATTATGCTTTTCAACTTACCCTAATAAGATAACTCAGAGATATAAAACTAATTCACTGAAAAAATCATACATTTGACCCAAATCAGCACCGCTCTATAGTTCTTTTTATACACCTCTAATTTCCTCTCTCACACCTTTAAAATGTTGACATTCTCTCTTGCCACTACTCTATTCATCGCAAGCTTCCTTGCATCGTCCACCATCATATACAAACTCCCATAATAAAAAATTAAATAAACAAAAACAAACCTTTTTTGTCTCAAAATATGAACATTTAGCCAAGGGGAAAAGAGAAAAAAATTTGTGGAAAACTAAAAAATATTGATGAGTTTCAACTTGTACCAAAAAACAAAACCCAAATGCATGCAATACACCAACTATAAATTTATTATATAAATAAATATGTTTAGCAAGGTTCCACATTAACTCTTCACTACATACCATCTAAAGATTTTCTAAACTTCTCTAGTTTAATATAAATTAATGAAAACAGAGGTTTCATAATTTTTCTCAAGATTGAGAATTAGTAATACTAGTAATTATTAAGGAGACAAACCTTGCAAATTGACATGAAATCATGATCAGATTCACAGTTTCGAATTCCAATATCAAGTGATTCGTCACCAAACTCTTTTAAAATGGCTAATCTCTTCAACTTCTTGACTAAAACCCCAGGTTTCTTTACAAACTTGTTGCCTTATTTGTTTTAGTCACAACAATTTCTAAAACAGAACAAAACCTATAAATAGTATTAATTATAAACAATTAAATAAATAAAAGGAAGCAAAGATATAGTATAAAACTTGTCGCCTTATTTGTTTTAGTTACTACAATTTTAAAATAGAATGAAACCTATAAATTATATTAATTATAAATAATTAATTAAATAAAAGGATGCAAAGATATAGTACAAAAAATCAAATAAATGGCGTTAATTATAAAAGGGAAACAAAATCAAAATCGTTGTTCATATATCAAAAAGTTATACAAATATAATAATCCAAAGTTTAAAGCAAGTGATTGGAATACCTTAATCTGATAAAAAGTAAAATTCATATGAAAAATCTGTCTATGAAACGCACCAACTCCCTCACCGCCGATTACACCGAGATGTCCGGCGCCATTACCGAAGCTATGCTGCAGCATCATCAACGCCCCAACCACGACAATGGTTCCAGCCAAGCCACCGTCGGGTCCTGGTCCTGCTAAACCCGTCTCAATTGTCACGAAGCTAGGGAATCTGAGGATTCGCTCAAGGAAATCATTGGTGGGGCCTCG
Source organism: Durio zibethinus (assembly GCF_047325235.1). Taxonomy (NCBI): domain Eukaryota; kingdom Viridiplantae; phylum Streptophyta; class Magnoliopsida; order Malvales; family Malvaceae; genus Durio; species Durio zibethinus. The sequence continues at coordinate 6,494,642 of NC_143162.1, read as the reverse complement.
TGGGGATAATTGGCCATGAGAAAATTGAAGTGGCGAGTTATGGGTACCAAATAGCATCTACTTACAAAAAAGAAATAGCGAAAGAGGATTGAACCAAACAAAATAAAAAGAATATTTAAAGAAAAACTTCGATTATTTCTTTAGCTTTCTTTCTATCTTTCTCTCTCAGTGAGATGGGAAAGTTTTTCTTTTTTTCTTTTCCTTCGTGAGAAATAAACAGAGTGAGGAAGATAATTATTTCTTTCCAAATTATCCCTTTAATTTTATTTTAAGACATTGATTAATTGTCTTTATCTATGTAAATGGGGATTAGTTTTATATATTGTATATATATATGATATGCAAAACATTATATTATATTATATTCACAAATAAAGTTACTAAGACTAGTCTTCTTCGATTACCCTTTTTTTTTTTAAGGTTATTTAAGTTATTAATTTTATCTCAAATTTTTTATTTTTTAATATGGTATATAATCATTGGATAAATTTAAAGATAAAATCTAGTAATTCAGAAATGTTTCACCTATAATTTTTTATTATAATATTATAATTAACAAATCATAATAAAAAATTATATAAAGATTCTCAACTTTAAAATGTAAATTTTATATAACTTTTTTACGAACCTTACATAATATTAAATTATAATTAATTAATTATATTATAATAATATAAGTGATATAATTTCACTAATTCATGACAAAATCGATTATTTATAAATATGTAATGTAATTAAATCAATAATTATTAGTCATATAAAAAAATATAAATATTTATAAAAAAAAAAAGAGATGACATAATCATGACAATTTTAGCAAGCGCAAAATTATTATAACTACTATTCACGTGCATGATGGACCTTAAATCCGGACTCAAGCTCAAAAAAGAATTCTACAGAATCTACGACCAAAAAAACTCGATTTATTAGAATCATTGTAATTTAAAAAGCATTGAAACATTTTATAATTAATACGTAGACACTTTATTTACCCGAATTTAGTCATTCATTGTGTACAACCAAATTTAGTCACGCATTATATACACAAAAATAATAAAAAGAAATGGCTGGAAAATTAGATGGACAAGTTGGTTCACAGGAAGCTAAGTTGTATGAGAGCTCTTTTTGATCGGACATGCTTGTACTTTGACCTCCTTCACTCAATGGTAGGATATGAGTATGGTAAAATATTTTTTATCTCTATTTTAAAATTTTTATATTATATTTATTTTTATATTTATATTTAATAAATATTTTAAATTTATTTTTATATTCATTCATGTGTTTGTTTAATGAGTATGAATAATTTTTATATCTATATCTTTTTTAAAAAAATTAAAAATTAAGAATTTTATTAGATTTTTTTATTTTGTATATTTAGATAATATTTTCTAAATATATATTAATATATATTTTTTAATAAATTTTATTAATTTTAATTAATCTAAAATAATATTTTATATTATTTAATAAAAATTTTATATACTAAATATATAAATATATATGTAAAATATAGGTATTGGATAGGTGTTATATTAACTATGTTTATTTTTATCTCCAATAAAATTTTAAATTTATATTTATCTACATTTTCGTATCCATTTCAATTCGAGTAAAGAATTAAATTTTTTATTAAATATAAGTAAAATTGATATTTTTATTTTAATTTGAAACATGCACTCCTTGAAAGTAAAATAAACAAAGGGAGGGCTTAAAATTGTCTGAGTATTTTTTATATTATTAGTAAAATTTTACGTTATTTTAAAGTGAGAATGATTTACTTATATTAGAGTAATTTTTATATTTTTTTAGATTTTTAGATTAAAATAAATTTATAATTCATTTAAATTAAAATAATTTTAATTTAAAAGTAAAAAATACAAAAGTAATACTAATATAAATAAATCTTATATTTAAAAATATATATATATATATATATATTGTTTTCGATTGCTTCAGACACGAATCCCCTTTACCAAAAGTACATGGCACATGAGATGCACATGGCAATTAAATTGTATCAAAGTCAAACGAGGCGTTGGAACTGAAAAATTGACCAGCCAGATGTGTAATACTAAGGTTAAAATTGATTAATTTAATTTAATTATTTAAAAAATTAGTTAATTCAATTAATTCATTCAATCATTTAAAAAAATATTATTTAAAAATTTTAAATTTAAATATCAACTTGCATAAAATTTTTAAACTACAATCTTTATATATAAAAAAAATTATAACACCATGACCAATGATTTTTTTTTTTAAAGTCAAAATGAACAATGTTAAGTTTGAGTTAGCCAACAAACATCGAAATTCCAAAATGTGGTCAAGCTCAAAAAGCAAGATCAAACTTTGGTTATTGAAATTTAATTAAATTTCTAACCATGGATTAAGGGTTTTTAATATCATATTTAGCATATTAGAACGCTGGAAAAGGAAAATCTATTGACAATTAAAACTCAAATAAAGGAGAAAAGGATACCGAAAGATTTATTCCTTGCAACCACGTCAAAATGGTGATTTTAACATAAATACACCTAACCGATGAACAAGCTTCTTTATTAATATATTAAAAACGGATTAACAAAACACAAATTAAACAAGTAAACTACCTCAAAAAATCAAATACTAAGAGAGAAGTAATTTATAACATCAAGTTGTAGCATTTTTTCGTTTCTCGCCATCTTTGGCTACATGTTCGGATGTCTCCAACCTCGCCAAGGCTGCAGCCGGAGGAGTTGGGGCACGAACCGGTTGGGAAGGTGGCGCTTGGTTGGACGGTGCAGGCTTATTATCTGTGTCGTTATCAGAGATGGGAGAAGAGATGTCGTCGAAGGACACAAAAACGCTTTGCGATGCCCTCCTTTGGTGGCGGTTAATGGGTCTTTGAGACATGTTTCTTTCAACAGCGATCAAAGCAAAAAGAAATGAAAGATTGTGGAAGTTTTCAATGGGAAGAAGAGAGCAACCCAATAGAGCTTTGATATCTGTTTGTACTATCACTCAAAGGTTAACTACTCGACTGGTCTTATAAAGAAGAGGTGTCAGGAAACGGCCTAGAGAATCTAATAGCATCATTATATGATTACATACCAAAAATATTACTCTATCATCGATAATGATACAAGTATGTTTTTATTTATTTAAGAGTAAATTTTGTGATTATAAAGATGCATATAAAAGTTTCGTAGATTTTTACAAAAGAATTTTTTGAATGTATGATAAAAAAGTACATTTAAAGTAACATTTACGATCAAAATTATTCATATTAGATATTCAAATGAAATGAAATTCAATTTTATAATATTTTTACTTAAAATTTGATGCCTGTTATCCAAAAAAATTTTCATCTTATGCTTTGGATATGCATTTTTCAAATTAAAGGTATTTGGTTTAAAAATTACTTAGCGTTTGAGCTTCCCTTTTATCGATTACAAATGAGAGAATTGGGTACTAGAAAAAGGGTGGCATAAAGAATATAAACCCTAGGGCCTTAAATTTCCCAAACCTTCTCTCCTTTGTAACCTTTTCTACAAAATAAAATCGTTAAGCATGTAATTTTGTGGGTCGACGTCAAAGGGGCAGCATATTCAACTACCTAGTAGCTAGTAAGATAATGGGGCTACATTTAGGATACAAGAATGAATTTCCTGTGATAAAAAAAGAAAGTATCAAACTTGAGATTGATTATGATTAATTCATACGACGACTCTTAAAATATGATATTTTATAAATTTAATATTCAAAATTTAATTTATAATTTTTTTGGTGTCTTTATCATTAAATCTCACCACTGTCAGCAACAAGCATCCAGTAATATAAAAAAAGGAGTTATATGATTTAAGCACTGGATTAAAAAGATCTATGACCACTTTTTTTTTCCCCTCTGAAAAATTAAATTTCTTTTAGCCAATCGAATATATTAGAAACATGGTTATATCAATAATTACATAAGAGGCTGAAATATGCATAAAATTAAACTGTAAGTGGACTCATTACAAATGCTTTATTTAAACTTTTTTCATTTACTTTTAACTCAAAAAATTCAGTTACATTGTTATGTAATTGATGATAAATTATTACAACAAATTATTTTGCATAAGCAAATTATTACTACAAAGACGTATGGATTGATTTTTCTTTTTTTTTTTAGTAAAAAGGTCATATATCATTCAACCTTATACATGATATTTTTTGACATACACCCTTAAATGCTAATAAAATGTGTACATCCTCCTAATAAAAAAACATTTTAATGATTTTAAATTAAGTAAGAAATTTTCATAAACTAAAATTTGATATTTGTGAGAAGTATTTCAAGGGAAAAATTTGTAATGCACTAATAAGATATAAGGAGTGACCTATTAAAATAATTTGAAAAAAGTATTAAGTTTAGGTAAAATCTGAAAATTTTTATTAATTATAAAAAATAAAAGCCCAAAAGCAAAATCTGGGTTCATTTTCAACCCACTTTAGCAGAAAAAGGCCCCAAAAAGAATGGATCAAGCTTAATGTCGTGCTGGCCCAGCAATAATAATGAGGATTAAACGTGAAAAAATAAAAAACTTTTTATATTTCAAAGACTTTAACCAATAACAATTGCTTGCGTGTAAGGATTAAGGATAAAATCTCAGACACGTGTCTTCTAACTAACCCTTCATCCAATGTTGTCTCAGTTGTACAAGACAGTTCCTACAGTAAATCCACGTGGTGTATTTTCATAGGTTCCTTTATCCCAAGGTCCCACCAGACATCCACTTGTCTTATTGTTCCTTCCAAATATGGCGAGATTTATTTTCTCTCTCATGCTCTCACTTTATCATCTTTCTTTCTTGAAAAGTTGAATTCCAACCGCGAACTAATTATTCTCGCTTCTTGTTTGTTGCCGCCCTCCACGTTCCCTCTGCAATTTCTTTTTATTTATTTATTTATTTTATTTCACATAAAAAATAAAAAACACTTACCCAAATCTTTGGCGCTTATTTCTAAACCATACCTGAATTTCTTTCTTTCTTTTCCTTTTTTTTTAGCTTTACACGAATCTCAGATCCGCGAGATTTGAAATCTAGCATTTCAACACTCGTGCATGCTTTATTCTTCGATTTACTAGAATTCTATGTTATTTGGATTCGACTTCTGTAGATTTCCGTTGATTCTTGGCTTTGCGTAGGTAGTTTTTTTTTTTTTTTGGTGAAATTTCCTTTTAGCCAAGTTATATTTCAAATTTAAATAACTGTTAAGCGGTTATTGGGTTTTCTTTTTGAACAGTTTGTTAGTTGAATTGAAATTTTCTTCTGCTTGTTTTGTAGTTAGGTTTTTCTTTTCCAGCATATTGTGAAGAGTGACGGTTTAGCATTGCTTTGGAGGCGCACATTTAAGTTTTCTGTGCGAATTTGGATTCAAGTTTCAGTATATAAAGTGAAATTTTAGGTTCGTTTCTTTCTTTGAATTTCCTCTTACGAATGCTGTCATTATCTGAAATTCGGGAAGGAATTGTTTTTGAATGGAGGAAGAAGCAGTTTGTTTAGGAATCTCAACAGAGGAGATTATGGAGAATGTAAATAGTACAAAGCCTGAATTGAAGCGAGACCGTGAATGTCTTGAACCGGAGCCGGAATCCGAACCGGAGGCATCTCCTAAAAAGAAACAAGCGAAAGAAGTTTCCAATGAGGATATTCGATCAGAGGTTTCGAACCCAATTGTTTCTCCTAAAGAAAACACGTCTAGTTTCCATGACATAAGCAGTAGAAGCGAAGCTGGTTGCGGTGAGGTTACCTCTGTTTGTTCCGGGAATTCGAGTTCCGATGAGACTCTCAGTGATAGTTTTCAAATGGGTGATACATCCGGTGTTGTGTCGAGTTCCCATGTTACGTTGGAAATTCCAAAGCATTTGAGTTCATCTGGGATTAGGAAAATTACGTTTAAGTTTAGCAAAAGGAAGGAGGATTATAATAATGAAACTTCGTATTCAGTTGGTGGGGAATGTACGAATCTGGAAAATATTTATGGGAATGGTTCAGTTGAATGGAGCAGTCGATATTCTTGTGCTCCCAATTTGGAATTGAAAATGTCTAAGAAGGTTGTTCCTAGTAACTACCCAACAAATGTTAAGAAGTTGTTAGGAACTGGCATTCTTGATGGAGCCCGAGTGAAGTATATTTCTATCTCGATGGAGGTAAATTGGTTTTTCTCTATCTAAATTAAGGTTAATTTTGTTTTTGTTAAGCGTTGACTTGTTTATTAAAGTTACTACTTTTTTTTATGGTTGTTAGACAGTACTGGATGGAATTATTCATGCGGGTGGATATTTGTGTGGATGCTCATTTTGTAATTTCTCGAAAGTAAGTCACTCAACAGTTCCAATTATTACTATTAATTTTTCTTTTAGTGCTTAGTTTTGAGGATATATTATTTTAGCTGAATGGTTTGTCTGAGGCGTGAATAGGTGCTGAGTGCCTATGAGTTTGAGCAGCATGCTGGTGCCAAGACTAGGCATCCAAATAATCACATATACTTGGACAATGGTAGGCCAATATACAATATTATTCAAGAACTAAAGGCTGCTCCACTCAGTATTCTGGGTGAAGTGATAAAAGACGTTGCCGGTACATCTATAAATGAGGAGTCCTTCCAGGATTGGAAAGGTAATAATTTCTGTTTTGATTAGGTTTATCTTCGTTGAGTGTAGTCCTATTTCATCCAGTGTCTTGGGTCGTTTTGGGTTTGTGAATAGATTTGTAATTCTTTTTTTAATCTCCAAATACTGCTTATTTGATACACGGGCAAATTCTTTTGAAAGTAAAAGAAACAACAAAAAAATAAAAAAGAGAATTCAATTAGAGGACTGCTGTTTTGCTTGAGGTTGCTTCCCTTACTTGTTAGAGAGTATTTAGGGTCTCTGGCTTCCAAGTCTTGTTATGCAAATAGACCATAAAACCATAGTGAGGAGAAATATCTAGGATCAGGTTGCTACATGTAAGTAGTAGCTTATCCGATACATCCAATGCTTGTGAATATTACATGACAATTTACGACAGAGCAAATAATAGAAATTAACTCTAAATGGGAAAGAAATGAATTGATATAAACTCAATCAGAGGACAGTAATTACATTCGAGGTAACTGCCGTCAAATGTGGTTGGCATGTGTAAAGTATAAGCAAAGAAGTTAAGAGTGGCCCACTCAAGCAACACGTGCAAGAGTAAAAGAAAAAACGCAGATGCTTCTGCCCTCTGACGTGTTGTTGTGCAATAAGAATACTTGATTCTTTTTCTCCTTTTCTGCAATCTCATTGTGTTGGAAGTCAGGATGAATTGTAAGAGCCAGATATCAAATCTACTATTCCGAGTTTATTAGTAGAGATATTGTCAACCTTCTTAGAGAAAAGGGAGACCTGATTTTATACCTTGCCAGTATAGAGCCGCATTTTATTTTTGCTATCATTCAGTTTTTGACAAGCTGTTACGATCTGCAGGTAGTCTTCAGCAAAGTAACAGAAAGTTTGAAGAAGAGAAGAAATATAACATGAAACCTCCTAGTTTGCCTAATTCTCTAAGGTAAAGTGATATCAACTTCTGGTGACTCCTATTTCTATAATCTTGAATGTTTCAACTTTTAAAAAATTTTCTTCTGTGTCCTTATGGGATGGATATGTTTCGTTGAATTTTCTTGGTTTTCAACCTGGATAAGGATTGTGCCCTGTTGGTTTTATCTGGATGCTACGTGGAATTGAATCTAGCATTTGAATGTCATGTTTGCCTTTTCAATTTAGTTCTCATAGGAGTTGTTGGAGGGAAAATTTTTTTCGACTAATTTACAAGATTGCATGATTATGGCTAATTCCTGAAGAGGGCTATTGGTACATTTTTGTACATTTCTCATAAGATGGCTTGTGTTGTTCTTTTTCTTTTCCACACTTCACTAACATTCTACCTTTTTTGTAGGCCTAACTCATTCATGCAACGAAAGAGAACTGCAGATGGTGGTATGAAGAAAAGGTATGCTATGGCATATGTTGTGCTCCCTCTCTATGTAAATTTTATATCTGCCTGAATTAAGCTGGAGTTTCTTTAAATTGTTGGCAGGGATAATGATTTACACCGGTTACTTTTTATGCCAAAAGGACTTCCAGATGGAGCTGAATTGGTTTACTTTATCAAAGAACAGGTGCAATTTTTTATGGGAAATAATATGCCTGATTAGCAATAATTTATGCCTATTTGTATTACTGACCGAAGGTGTGAAAGTGTGTTTTTCAGAAATTACTTGAAGGCTACAAGCAGGGAAATGGTATAGTCTGCAGTTGTTGCGAGAGAGAGGTGAGTTTCTAATTCCTTATCAATTTGATGCTAGGTCACATTTCTCATCTATGATTTTCTTTAATTTTATTTGTTTTGGTGTGAGCAGCTTAGCCCTTCACAGTTTGAAGCTCATGCTGGAATGGCTGCTAGAAGACAACCGTGAGTGGTCTTTAGAGAATTTGATATTTCACTAGAATGTTATGAGTCATTCTTTGTTATGTTTCTTTCTTTACACAGGTATCGCCACATCTATACATCTAATGGATTGACACTTCACGATATAGCCTTGTCATTGGCTAATGGGCAACGTGTTACAACTGGTTTCAGTGATGATATGTGTGCAATATGTGGAGATGCAGGAGATCTGCTTCTTTGTCATGAATGCCCTCAGGCTTTTCACCCAGGTATGTAATTTCTTTTATTTTGAGCCTTTTCTTTGTGGTTTATGTTCTTGTTCAGATAGGTACTTGATTCACAGTTGATGTTGTAAACATTTGATATTGAGTGGCCAACATCAAATGATACTTCATGTGACCAGTTTGTTTACCACACATTGCATTTGGGTCAGGATCTGGAGCTCTAATTGGGTTTGTGCTTACATGGCAAATGATTATCATGACAGTCTTTCTACAAATTATTTTCAAATAATAAAATGATTGATGCACGTCACTTAATTTTTTTGTCATTTTACGTTGTAGTAGTAAAAATTCATTTGGTACTGTTATCTTTAGGTTGTGCCTGATTTTCTTTTTGGTTTAAGGTTTCTTTCATCATAATTCTATTGAATGTCTTTGTTGCAGCTTGTTTGAATTTAGAGCACTTTCCTGAAGGTGAGTGGCGTTGTGCAAGTTGTGCAGATGAACATGGTCCTGGTAGAAAAGCTGTTTCTGGAGAAGCTTCAAGTTTGGCAAGACCAATAGTGATACGATTGACAAGAGTTGTTAAAGCACCAGAGTTTGAAATTGGTGGTTGTGTTGTTTGCAGGTTGATACTTTTGTATTTCTTTTTTTCTTTCCAGTTTATGCTGTCTCTGAGAATGCCAATATCTTTGAATATGAGCTTGAATGTGTGACTAATCCCTCCATGGCTTCATCTATACGAGTCAATAATCTCTTGGTAGTTTCTGGTTTGGATTTTTTTTTTTTTGGTTCTGAGTTTTCCTATTTTTTTTCTATTTTCTTTGTGGACTTCTTACATGTTTTCTGCTTTTAGTCTTTATCTGCTACTAATATATGTTACTTTTAGTCTTTATGAGATTATTATTTTTTGTCAGGGGCTACGACTTTAGTGGCTCTACATTTGATGATCGAACAGTTATTCTCTGTGACCAAGTATGTGCAGTTTCCTCATCCTATTTCTATTCAAGCAAGCATTTGCTTTGGTATAATATTTTCTTTTCTTTGTCCTTTCTTAGTGTGAGAAGGAGTTCCATGTTGGTTGCCTTCGGGATAGCAGACTATGCGATTTGAAAGTAAGTCTGAAATGTTCTGGCAGATTAATAGTTAACATATACATTCTAGTTGAAGTGTTTACCATTTTGTTTTTCCTCCACACAACAGGAAATTCCCGAAGATAAATGGTTCTGTTGTGATGACTGCAACAAGATTCATGGGGCTCTCCAGAGTTATGTTTGCAATGGGTTACAGATAATTCCTACTTCATTCTCAGATATAATCAGAAGAAAGGATTTAGAAAAAGGAATATTTATTGATGGAGCCATAGATTGTGTTCAATGGCAAATGCTGAGTGGAAAAAGCCGTTATCCTGAACATTTGCCGTTGCTTTCAAGTGCAGCTGCAATATTTCGAGTAAGTTTTTCCTAATGTGAAACATATTAGATTTTAGTGTATTAACCTAGTTACTCAAGACTTTTATATACCTTTTTTGGCACCTGACCTTTTTGTTAGAACATATGTTACTTTTTTACCCAACTTTTTAGTCATGTACTGCGAGTTTGTCGGGACCAATGCTTGTTGACCAAATTTTTTTGAATTGAAAGTTTAAGATAAGCTCTGCGCCATGAGTGGTTATGACTTTTGAACAATATAAAAAAAGGAACTGGTTCTTGGTGTGAATACATATGAGCTCACAGACATAGTTCCAGAAAGACTGTTATTTCCATATACTTCCATCCACATTTCAGCTTATAGTTTTAATTAAAGCAGTTGAAATTCTTAATCATACAATCATGATGAGGTTGGGATACAAAGGAAATCGTCAGTCTTACAGAGTAGGACCACTTATATTTTGAATTTTGTGTTCTTATTATGGATGGCTGATGGATAGTATTAAGATCCAGCTTAACAAAAGAAAATTTGTACTTCTCAAATCAAATTGATGAAAACTTGTATTAAGTTGAAATTCTTAATCATACAATCATGATGAGGTTGGGATACAAAGGAAATCGTCAGTCTTACAGAGTAGGACCACTTATATTTTGAATTTTGTGTTCTTATTATGGATGGCTGATGGATAGTATTAAGATCCAGCTTAACAAAAGAAACTTTGTACTTCTCAAATCAAATTGATGAAAACCCATCCATGCAAATTATTAGAATTGCACTTGAGGTGAAGCCTGGATTTCAAAAATGAACTAATTTTGTAATTGAATTTGATTACAGTCAGAAGTATTTGGTTTTTCTATGGGATTTTTCTGAATATACCTATGTATATATACTAGCTGCCTTTAGATTGTTGATTATCCTGCATATATTTTATTATTTCAGTTGTATGTAGCAATTGCCTGTCTGCTCAAGTTATTTGCCCTTCCTGTTTGACAGGAATGTTTTGATCCCATTGTTGCAAAATCTGGTCGTGATTTGATTCCTGTCATGGTCTACGGGTATGTACTCTTTCTTACCCCTGCCTTCTTTCTTTTTTGCTTTTTTTGAAAAAAGAATCTTTTTATGGTCAGAAAAGGTGTTTCAAGATATGTTTTTATATATATGTGGTTAATGGGACATTTGCTTGATTTATCACAATTTTTGCAGCTTAATGATACTACTAACATTGTTAAGACAAATAATGTACAAGTGTTCTGGTTTGTTCTGATCAGATCTAATGGTTAGTTTTTGAACTTTTTTTTAGGAGAAATATATCTGGACAAGAGTTTGGTGGAATGTATTGTGTGGTTTTGATTGTGAGGTATATCTCTTTCTCTCTGTGTGTGTGTGTGTGTGTGTGTGTACTGGGGGCGGGGTTGCAAGGTGTTCTTGTCTTGTTTATTGCTTTATTGCTGTATGAATTTATACAAAGTGCATATGCGCAGGTCTGTTGTTGTATCAGCTGGTCTTCTTAGGATATTTGGTCGGGAGGTTGCCGAGCTCCCTATAGTAGCTACAAGTAGAAAACATCAAGGAAAAGTAAGTGTTTTAATAGACGTGTTTTAATAGATTGGACTAAGAATATGCTGTGTTGTTGCTGTCAACTCTAGTCCATTTCTTTTAGTCTGTTTGAAGTTCAATGCAATGCTGTGTTGACCTTTTTGCAAATTTTTCACCTTAAAATGCTTTAAGATGGACCACTAACACTGTTATACACTCTCATAGTTTGTCGGTTTTGTTCTTAGTCTTCCAATCTGTTCCAAACACAACAACCATACTAATGCTGGGCCAAACTAACTAATAATCTTTGATCTTTGTTATAGGGATATTTCCAGGCATTATTTGCTTGTATTGAGAGGTTACTAAGTTCCCTGAATGTGGAAAACCTGGTGCTTCCGGCAGCTGAGGAGGCTTTGTCAATTTGGACAAAGAAATTTGGCTTTGCAAAGATGAGCGAGCAGCAAGTAAGTGCAGTCTAAATCTTTTACTTAACAAAAAAGGTATTATTTTGATCATCTGTTTCTACCAAATACTAATAATATAAGAGAATTAAGCCATTGTGAACTGTATTTTATGTTCAGTTGTCCCAGTACCAAAAGGTGCTCCAATTGACGATTTTTAAAGGAACGTCGGTGCTGGAGAAAAAGGTGCAGCAGATGTCAGAATAATGCCAATAATTTTCCTGTCAACTTTTCATCAAAATAGCCAGAGTTGGTTCATGAATGCAAAATTTAATTCAATTGATTCATCTAACTATTTTTAAAAAGTTGCATTCATCAAGTTTAGCGTTTAAATCTTAGTATTTGCAACCTTTAGCTCTATCCTTAGGCTGTTTTTTTTTTTTTTTTTTTTAATTGAAAAAATAGCCAGAGTTGGCGTTAACATTTGTTTTAGTTTGTGTTGTTGGTCTTTTCCCCTCTGTACAATTGGTGAGAAAAGTTTCCTTTTGCTTCCAATTTTTTTCTTCCCCGCAGCATTCACCATAAATGTTTTTGTTATCTGTACAAAATCAGAACTAAAATGTGAAAGGGAGGTAGGACTTGAAAGAAGAGTGACTGAATCAAACATGCATTGCTTGCTGACCTTTTGTTAAGCATGCACACGGCAAGAATTTTTTTTTTATGGGTAATCTTTTGGAATATTTAAAAAAAAATCCTTCCAATTGAAATTTTTACATTCTAAAATATATTTTAATATTTTAATAAAGGAATAACTAAAATATTATGTTTATATCAATATTCATAATTTTATTAAATCTACTAAATTAAGTTGGAATGCCTCAAGTAAATTAAGAGTGGAGCTACAAGCTTAAGTTCGTAATGGATCGGTTCGACTTAATTAGGGAAATATGAAATGGTTGGGATGCTGTCACGGGCCGAGAGTTCCCTCCTGGCTATCATACTGTGTTCCGCTAAAACTGAAATTGTTACTGGATTCGGGTCGATACACTGAGCCTGGACCAGTGCGCCAACCGTGACACGGTGACATAGTCACGCAAGCAGATAGCAGAATACATCAAATCGCTTAAAAGGACGTTTAAAAGCGTTTTAGCCGTTTCTTTCAAGTTCCAATAAACCCTAATAGAGTCCCATTGCTTATTTTCCAACCACCGTCTTCTCTACCTCTTTCAATTCCCTTCCGATGGCATTCCTTTCCCGATTCCGCCGCGTCTTCACAGGACCCCATCCTCTGTATTCTCAGTTCGATTCAATTCGTCGGAGTTCGACTCTCACTTCCCCAAAGCTCTTCATAAGCGGTATTTTCTCATTTCCTTTGTTTATTTAGTTTGTCCATAAAATGATTAATTTTAATTGCAAATTTCATGTTTTGATTGGTCAATGAAAAAACAAGAAAATTATATAAAAATGGAAGCCATCTTAAAAAGTGATTTAGTTATCAAAGCTTTAATAAGATGCTAATATAAAGTCGAGGAGCAAAAATTGGAAAATTTTTCCTTTTTGTATTGAAGTAAACATAAAGCATGAATTTATGTTGCTAATCAAGCTTTAAAGGTAAAACCTTTATTATTATTGTTGCAGCTTCCGATTTCTAATCAGAAGGTGAGCTAGTAGGAGAAAATTCTATAACAAAAAAGTTTGATCTTTTGTATAAACCCGGTTGCCTAAATTCTTACTTCAGAGGTAGGTGAACAAAGGATTGAAGTAGCGTCTATGTTGTTGTGTCATTGTGCCTATGGACCTTTCAAACCAAGGTTCCAATTTTTTGGCATCTTCTATGACGGTTTTAGTAGCCCTGAGGAGTATTTGCAATGCAATAGCTGTTTGAGGGTCTTTAGTTAACAAGAGAAGCTAGATTCAATTGAAAAGATTAGTTGGATTGAGGTTTTGTCTAGTGAAACCTAGTACAAAAATATTTGGTCAATTTAAGTTTACTGGCATTATACCTTAAAATTAATTTGGATTGGATTAGTTGAATTAAGGCAGCATGTCATGGAGCGTGATACATAACTTGTGGTACCATGAAGTTCAATGCTATTATCCACTATGATTCATCGGCATTAAAATGACGGTATTTTGGACGAAAGGAAAGGATTTTGTGCATTGCTTTGCTGTCTGCATAAGAGTTCGATGTTGTTGTCAATTTGCCAACTTTTAAGTATGTACCAAAATCTACATTAACGGTTGTACGATTGTTACTGGCTTAGAGTAGCTTCTTTCATGCGATGAACTATCCTTTCTTTTTGTTGGGTTGTTTTACGGTTACACTTGGATTTCGAAGGAAAAAATTCAAGTATATCATGTTGAACCTAGTCAGGATTTTGGGTTAGATGGAGAATGAATAGCATTTGTAAAAGAGTGGAAGGAAAGCTCTGAGATTGGATTTGTGTCTGGATATGCATGTGGATCAGATGTGTATTCTCTTGTAAGTTGTTGAAAATGAGTGTATTGAGCAGAAAGGTAAAAGTCCTTCTGTCTTCTCGTTTTTACCTTTTCATTTAATCCAAGATCGCATCCAGGTCCAGCCTATCTTATTCTCTGAAAATCTGAGTTGCCCTTTATTTCCTACAGTAGAAGCATAGAACCCAGTATAAATAACTAGAGATGGCATTTATTATACCAAACAAGGACTAAGAGAAAGTTTATGCCAGGTGCCCTAAAGAGTTTCCTCAGGCACTTCGATGTTATTTCTAGAGTTCAAAACCTCTTTGCTATTTACTGAAGTGTTTGGGGGGACTATGGTTGCCATCCGAGACAGTTAAAATTATGATGGGGAGAACATTGTGAGTCTGCATTTGGATATTTGTAATTACAGGGATGAACGCTAGGTGTACAGTTCAATGGCATACTGACTCACGGATGAATTCTATTAAAGTTGGTATACACAAATTTTTGTTAGAATAAACCTTTTAGTTGTAGTGTTCCTCCGAGAGAAACAAATATGATAACTTGATATTTTTTTTCTTAAATGATTCCTTGTATCATAGTCTGCTGACATATTTTGAATCATAATCTCCCCCTATCCTGGTGTATTGAACAGGTATCTCAAGAGAAACAACAGATGAACAGTTTAAAGAGGCATTTAGCCCGTTTGGCCAGCTTGTTGAAGGTGTAATTTAACACCCCACTGTCCCTTCCCCACATTGTCTCTTTTTCCTTTGGTCTTCAGATTTATGTTTCTTCACTAGCATACTTCTTCATTCTGCTATAATCCTGATATATTGCTTTAAATTATCTTGCAGCCAGAGTCATTAGAGATAGAGCTACTAGAAGGTCAAAAGGTTTTGGTTTTGTTACGTATACATCCATTGAAGAAGCTGAGAAGGCTAGAGAAGAAATGAATGCCAAGTTCTTGCATGGATGGGCTATTTTCGTAGACCCTGCCAAACCAAGGGAATTCAGACCTCCACCGAGATCATAATCTTGAGCCTTCTGAAAATGGTTTCAGAACAAACAAAACTGTTGGATGGTGTGGGTAGTTCAGCTTATAACGAATTTATTTGAAGGCTACAACGTATCATACATTACCTATAGTTTTTGCAGAAGATTGAAGTTGAATCTATGATATATTCATTCAGGATGGGGAAACCTGTGAACCTATGTGTACTAAACTAATCTTATTTTCCTTTGTGGACCTGTTAATTGCATTGTGCTGAAGTTCCAATTAATACTTTCAATCATCAACCTCACAAGAGGTTTAGATCCCTTTGAACTCATTCCCACAAACTTTCTAAGGATAGGATACCTACTCAACATAGTTGCAAGTAAATGTTAGCTCAAGATCTAAAAAGCCATAGTAGTTTCCTTGAAGACCATTAAAGCTACTTTAGACTTTCCAATCTAATGAAGTTGATACATTCTATTGACATTGTATTTCTTAGATTAGCGATGCTACTATTAATTTCCAAGCCTATGCACGAACAACTCTAGCTAAAACTTGTTCTACAGAATAAATTCATTTCATACATTTTTGTGATGATTCGCACGGAACTTAGTTGGAGGAATAAAACCTCTGACAATTTAAATCTTCAATTACCATCATAAATATAATAAATTCACAAGTTGCTTTGCTATTAAGCTGGATACTAATATTAATAGGCCTGCCAACAATCCAATTGTATGATTTATTAATAAAGTTTTTAATTTGTAATTTTAATAATTAAAGATCAATATTTGACATATTCAAAAGAAAAAAAAAAAAAACTAATAGCCTATAACCTTTATGTTTGAATTTTTTTAAAAATACTTGAATTGAGCTTTTGCCTAAGACCAGATTCGGCTTAGGTAAGAAAACAAATGCAGCTCGGTTGAATCAAATTTGGGATTTATTGCCAGTTAATAAGAATGCGCAATGCTAGGGGCAGTCACCACATCAGTCGCCCTTCGACACTCTGTCCATTATTCAACCACGTCATCCTCACTTTTAAGTTCGCAATAAAAAACTGATAGTAATAAATTTCTTCGATTTTTTACTTTATTTTGCTAATTTCTTGACTTTTTACTTTTCTAAAATCCAAAGTCAAAAGATCAAATCTTAAAAGCTCTTCAAGCCAGAAAAGAAAGTATTAAAACCCTCCCACAAAGCAAGCATTTTTTTTTAAATTATGTGAAAATTTTTTTTTTCTGAAAATTTGAAACCAAATAAGGAGGTATGGAATTGAATCTACTCACGCAGTTGACTCAGTGACTAGCACACAATGGCATAATCATTTCAAGTCGTGGATAGATTTTCTTAAGGAATGGTGGTTAGATAAGTGTAAGTTTAATGATTAGGCTCTGGAAACTTCCCATCAAGTATTGCTTTCTTTTCTGCTAAAGAGAATGCCAAACCTGCAAACAAGCCATTCAAGCAAAGAGTCTATTCTAAGCCCTTTTCTTGTACAGGGTATTCTCTTGATTAACGCCTTTTCCGCTCTCATTCCTAACTTGGCTTTCCTTTCCGCTTGACTCTACGCCTTCCCGCTGTCTTGGTGAGGACTGCGGTAGTGATATCGATTCCTTGCTGGGTTGATTGATCTCTTTCGTTGATTGCTTGTTTGCGGTAGAAAGACCGAGGGCAAGATCTCTTTATATAAGGTCACATCCGATACGTAAACAGAGAGGAAAAAAGTAAGAGATTCAGAGAGAGAGCTTGATAGGACCCAAGAGGAAAACAATGTAACTCGTGGATGGAGTTGCCATGCATGTGCTATCAATCCATGGCTAGTGGCGATGGATAGATTTGGTTCCAGAAATGATACTGGAGATATGGGTTTAAATAAAGAAGCATTCTTTGAGTTTTTTCTCTTCTCACTCTTGACAGTGATAATAATTTGAACAAAAATAGAACAAGTGAGAACGATGAAAATGTATGTGGATTTAAAACAAAATAGAAAATTTACAATTGTAAGAAGAAGGCCGTTAGGCCAACAAGTTCAAAAGTGGATTTTATTATGAAATTTCGTGATTAAAAAAAAAGAAATGGGTATTTTGCCAAACAACTTATCCAAAATTAGAGAAAAAACCCCACCAAAAGAAAAGAGATGAAATTTGCTGAAGAAAATAAGTGGGACAAGCAGCCAGCTTTTTTTAAAAAAGAAAAAGCAAAGTGATTAAGTTTTGCTATAGGCACCAGGTAGCCAGTTCCAATGTGTAAAGTAAGAATGGGATCTTGGTAAAGAAGCTTTAAGAAAGATGTTAAAATTTGGATTCCAACCAAGTTACGTTTTTTCTCTTTTTATACAATAAGACGTTGTCCGGCATTGAAGAAAAAAAAAAAGGTAAGAATGACGTGGTGGCATAACTAAGCGGCTGTTGTAGAACGTCTGAAAAAGTGACTGCCCCTAGCATTGCCCCTCGCCAATACTACAGAAGGAACAGCGTGGGTTCCACGCGAATAATTTATCCGTGCCCTCACTCCGCCGCCCCCCCCCCCCCCCCCCCCAATCAATCCAACGATAATATATCCCACGTGAACTCTTGCAAAGTCTCTCTTATCTCCATTTTCAAACAAACAAAGAAAAGCCCTGAGCTTCACATTCTCACTTGCAGAAATGTATTCATGTGCTCAGATTTCGTCTCTTTGAAATTCTCTGATATGTTTCCCCTAAGGTCATCTCCATTTCTCCATTTTTGCTTAAAGTCTCTGTTTGGCTGCCCAGAAACAATATACTTTTTAAGTCTTTGTTTGACTGCCCTGAGAAAGGGAGAGTTACTAGACAATGAGTGATTTAAAAAAAAATTTTCTTTTTTGATATTTTTGGCAGATTATAAGCTCTATTTGTTCTTCGAAGGCGGATTTCAAAGTATTTGTTTCTGCATCAAACGTTAATGAGGTGTCAAATTATATACCGGCAGCTCCTATTCTTCTCCCTGAAGGAGTGTGGAAACAGGTCAGCCACTTGATTATTCAATTATCAAATTTCACTAATTTTTCATTTTGAGTTTCAATTTTCAATCAAATTTTGCTAATTTATTGTTTTTGAAATTGCATAGATTCCGGGGGGAGTTACTGCAGCTAAGGGATTTAAAGCTGCTGGCTTATATAGTGGATTACGGGCCAAAGGAGAAAAACCTGATCTTGCGCTTATTACTTGCGACGTTGATGCCATTGTTGCAGGTAAAATTTCAGTTGGTGAAATTTTGGACGTTTATACTACATTTAGAAACATAATTGTTTACATCTTCTTTAATTTTTGTTACTGGTGAGTTTATTAAAATAATGTTGATTATCTGGTTATATAATAACTTATATAGAATTATATTCCCAGGGGCTTTTACTACTAATGTGGTTGCAGCAGCGCCAGTGGTGGACTGCAAAAATTTGTTGAATAGTAGGAAAACGGTATGTCAGATCAGTTATCTGATTCCTCCTTATATAGGAAGGACAATGCTCTTGTAGATTTACTCTTGAACTGAAGAAACAATTTGATTTTGAATTGCCGATTTGAAGATCTTAGCTTTAGTCTTGTAGATATTCTTTTTGGTATGTATGTCAATATATCTGCCGAGTTCAGTTATATATTTGGTTTGTTTTTCCAAGTTATGTGACTAATGAATAAATCATGCTTGTCAGGCACGTGCTGTGTTAATAAACGCTGGTCAGGCCAATGCAGCAACGGTTTGTCAAATTAGCATTTTTTTTTCTTCTACATTTCTCTTGTCTTTATCTGGATGCCAAGTGATTATCAAAGAGTGTAGTACATTTAAATGTGCCCCATTTCTTAGTGCAGTTAAACCATGGGCAAAGAATCAGTCTGACTCTTTTCTTATCATTTGAGCATTTCAGACATGCGAGATTTAATCAGATTTTACATGGCTAATTGACCTTCCAATCATTTTCAGGGTGATGATGGTTACCAGGATGTGATAGAATGTGCAAATGCCCTTGCTACGGTACACAACTCGGAGCATAAGTTTCTTGTTCTCATAGAGATCTTTGTACAGGTTGGATTTGTCTGCGCTTTTTTTTAATCATTTTCATTGTTGCAGATCCTTCAAATAAGGCCAGATGATGTGTTGATTGAATCCACTGGTGTGATTGGTCAGAGAATAAAGAAGGTGCACAACCCTTTTTCTTTTTTTATCTTGAACATGTACATCCTATCATATGCTTGCTTGTTATACTGGTTTATTAATGTGCCATTCAAGTGAATTGCAGTTATATTCTTTTGACCAGACTGATGTAATATAATCTGTGATGCTCAATCTTAAGTTGATATTCTGTTGATAATGTCATATGCAGGGAGCGCTTTTGAGTTCACTCCCAATACTAGTTAATTCATTGTCGCCATCTATCCAAGGGTACTTCTTATGCTTCTTCTTCTTCTTCTTCCTCTTCTTTCCTTTCTTTTTTTTTGTTTTGGAGGAGACTGTGGTTTATTCACATGCTTCCACAATTATGTAAAGAACTAGACACAGTTAATCTGATCTATGAAGTTATGCTATGATGATATTTTTCCATTGTTGGTAAATAGAAAATAGCACTTGAGGCCTAACACTTATTTGAACAGGAATTAAAATGTATATCTGCAAACAAGACCATAATTGCTCTTTTAAATTTTGCTTAAACACTCTTGGTTGCATTGTCGCTTTCAGTGCAGATTCTGCTGCAGTGGCAATCACCACAACTGACCTTGTTAGCAAGAGTGTGGCTATTGAATATGAGGTAAGTAATAGTTTCAAAGAGATAGCAATTTAAAATTCCTCTTTGCTATAATCTATTAATTTTTTCTCGGAAATTAGTATCTTTTCCAATTTTGGTGATAGCATTGTCTTGACACTCTAGAACTTGCAGTCTTCTTAAGAATGAAGTCTTTTATTAATTGTCTCTTACATCCTTGTATAATAGCAATTAATTTCTCAGGATGGAGGGACAAGTATAAGAATCGGTGGGATGGCAAAAGGTTCTTGGATGATCCACCCTAACATGGCAACCATGCTCGGTGTATGTCTTTCAATTGTTTCTAACTTTTCTATAGCATATAACTCCAACTCTATTCTCAAGGCAGATAGCTCTCTCAGGTAATGACAACTGATGCCCTAGTTGAAAGTGATATCTGAAGAAAGATGGTAAAGGTTGCCGTAAGGCGCAGTTTCAACCAAATCACTGTATGTAATCCCGTTGCTTTTAATCCTCCTTGTTCCATATTTCAATTAGATTACGTCATAGTTGAACGGAGTCCTTTTCTTCCATGACAAGATCTAATCAGTCTCTACTTTGTCTTTAGCAAGTTCATTTATTGTTTTACTATAGGTTGATGGAGATACCAGTACCAATGATGCTGTCATTGCTTTTGCCAGTGGCTTATCTGGATCAAACTGGATCACTTCTATGAACACTTACAAGGCTACACTACTTCAAACAGGTCTTGATGCGGTAAGTTTGGCTGCAATTGAGCATTTCCTTCATCTTAAATCAGGTTTCTTAAATGTTCAATAAATAAATAGTATCCTTTCTGCATATCTCGAAATTTATAGTTGATTAGTATATTTTCTTTTCTTTTGCTGGTTATTTTTAGCACAAATACAAACCACAAACTACTAGAGTTTGGTTAAATTTTTTGGGATGATGCCGCTTGGTTCAGCCTTTTGATTTAAACCAGTGTTTTGGAATGAATTTGATTGAATTTTTAACATATCTCTTCTCAGGTAATGCAAGGTCTTGCCAAATCAATAGCTTGGGATGGAGAAGGAGCAACTTGTTTAATTGAGGTCTGCATTCTTTGATTCGTTATTTCCTCTCTTTTTTACCCTAGAAAGATCCTTTTTACTGAATGAAACAAGTTGAATCGCATACATCTGCCCACTTAAGAGATCCCTGATATTAAACCACTTTAACTAATAAATTGTTCTGTATTAGGGAGTAATGCATTGAATTTTTAGGCTGCAAAAATCGATTGGATAGTGTTTTTGCTTTTGTTTATTATGGAGGTTCTTGAATACCTTTTGCCATCACTAACCTAGAGATGCAGTTTACTGTTACTGGTACCAAAGGAGAGGCTGAAGCAGGAAAGATTGCACGCTCAGTGGCTGCTTCTTCACTTGTGAAGGCATGAAATTTGAACATATAATCTATCTAACAGTTAATCTTAGCATTGTCTAAATCAAATACTGCTGTCAGGCTGCGGTATATGGGAGAGATCCGTACTGGGGTAGTATAGCTTCTGCCGCTGGCTATGCTGGGATTTCTTTTGACCCAAACAACCTCCAGATACTGCTTGGAGATATTATGCTCATGGATGGGGGGCAGCCACTTAAGTTCGACAGGTAAAGTTTGCTCATGGTTGCTGTCGATCCTTCCTGATAATGCAAAAAACATAACATGAACAGATTTTGAGATTAGTTATGAAACCATGTGTATATATGTGTCATGGATCTAAGGAATAGTCATGAATCCCACATCGAATATAAAAGGGAGGATATAAAAAGGTTACTGGGGTATATAAAGGTTCACATCATCTCTTCCTTGTGAGGTATCTTTTGTAGGATAAAATCGTGAGGCCAGGAACCAGAGCGGACAATATCTCACAAGGGTGTGAATCGTAGCAGATAAGTTGATCTAGGACGTTGGATGAGTGGATGCTTGAGTCTCGGAGCTGCGCGGGTTCGAAGTTTAAGTCTCAACTCGTGACAAGTGGTATCAGAGTCTGCCTTAAACCGTTCAATTTACACCAAGCGCATCGAGAAAAGTAGGCAGGGTGGCCATCGACACGAGATTGGGTAAAGAAAAATATCACATCGAATATAAAATGAAGGTTACTGGAATATATAAGGGTTCACACCATTTCTTCCTTATGAGACGTCTTTTATAAGATAAAATCGTGAGGTTAAGGGATTAAAGCGGATAATACCTCATAAGTGTGTGAACTGTGACAGATAGGTTGATCTGAGATATCGGATGAGTGGATGTTTGAATTTCAGAGCCGCACAGGTCAAAGCTTAAGTCTCCACCCGTGATATATGCACATAGCTAATGCGTTTTATGCCTTATTGGTAGTTAAACCGGATTGTATCTATGGTATTGTTAAAGAGAAATTATGAGTTCTTTAAAGAGGTTGGGAAGTGAGTTTGTGCATATATTCAAAGCCTGTTATACCTAATCGTAATTGCCCTATATATAATTTCAGGGTGGCAGCCAGCAACTATCTCGTCAAGGCTGGTGAGAGACATGGAACAGTGGAAATAAAAATTGCTGTTGGTAAGTTTCCCCAAATTTGACTCAAAAAATGACCTTAAAACTCGTACATTACATTGCCCCAAGATTTTAATGCATGAGATGGACCTGCAACAGGTGATGGACCAGGATATTTTAAAGTTTGGGGATGTGATTTAAGTTACGACTTTGTCAAAATAAACGCAGAATACACAACTTAAAAAGACATCGTTGCATGTTCCGTTACAATGTCTTGTTCAGATGCTCTAGATTGTTCCTTGTGTGCAACAATCCTTTCATTTTGCTCCCTGTCTAAGTTCTTCAATCATACAATTTTTACACCAGTCTACAGGCGGGTAACCATTGCATATCAGCAAACTAACAGAACTTTTCAAACCCATACCATTACCGAAAACCATTACATAATTGCACTAAAGTAATTATTCAAATATCCATTGTTGTGAAGGCAGAAAAGACCTTATTTATGTACAAGGATTGGTAATAGCAAGGGCTTTTCTCAATGACGAGAAAAGAGAAATTTACTCATAGGGCCTCCGCCATAGAGTAGTGCATCCTGGTGGGTGACTTTTTTAGAAAACTACTCCCGCAATAGGGGTCTGGACTGCCAACGTTAAAACCATCAAGGTCACCTGAGGCGTTGACTGCTCTATCCTGAACCTCCAGTGGCTTATAACACCTATCAGAACTCCCACTACCTCTGCGAAACAGTTTGTTGTCTTTACCACCAGCACTACCACGTGAGGAGTTGTTGCCCTTCTGCCCTTTCTTTCCATGTTTCTTCTTGTCATTTTTCTTCTTCAACTTCTGCTGCTTTTTGCCTCTAACTGTGTGCAATACTAACGTCGGCGGAGGATCATACACATCGGGGGCCCATGTCACAGTCAGCTTCTTTGGTGGTAATCCCTGTTTCTCACGACTACCTTTAAGGGCAGACACTAGCTTCAAGGAAGTCTGTTAAAGGGTAAATGCAAGTAAGAATGGAGTAAAACAAAAAGGAGCAATGGAGCTAAGGCAACTTAAATACTCAAAGGCCTAACTAAAGATATTCTAAGTAGAAGAAACTAAGAGAAACGAAAGACACTTACAGGCAAAGAAATTGAACGGCAGTAAGGAGACTGCATGGCATCCTCAGAGAATATGCGCCGCAATGCAGTTTCTAATTCATCATCCTCTTCAGGAGGAGACACAGCGGAAGGAAATGATGCACACTTGCCCAAACACTTTTGAGGAGGTTTGCTTTGATGTCCTCGTTGAAGTAACTCTTCCACATCACTCCTATCATCCCCGTAAGATTCATTACCGTATTCATTCAAACAAGCATGAAGTATAGACTGCGTTCTGTCACTCAGATCATCTACCTCTCCAGCACCCAAGATGTCCATTTCCAATACCAATGAATACAAAGAGTCCTAGCTTCAAAAACAAAAAAAACGACAAACCAGCATTGCCATAACTGTAAACTTCTAATCATAAATCTCAACAGATAGATTGATAAATAAAAAGTGGAAAAAATAATCCATCGTTAGTCTTTGAAGAACAGAAACATTATAAACAAATAAACTAGGAACCAAAAAATTGAGACAAAAAGTTTTCTGTGATTCATTCATTGACATAAATGTAGCCAACAAATTCAAAAACCCACCATATATCCATAAAAACATGATATCAGCCAGACCCCGTATCATCACACGTGCGGATAACACGTGCTAAATGAATAAGGATAATATACCTTTCTTAATACAACAGCTGCAATCAATTCAAAGCCTTAAACCTCCGAAAATAGCAACCCCAGTTCACGATCGAAACCAAACCAAACCTCCGATTATCTGAACAAATTAGATTCCTTTGTATCGTACGGTAATAACCTCAGAAACAGACCAGAAGAATGTAGAAGAAGACGGAAAAGGAGAGAAAAGAAAGAGGGAATGAATCACTCAAAAAAATAATTTCGATGGAAATGTTAACTAAGATTACCACGCCGATCACTCTTTTCAAGATGTTTCAAACGATGGGAACATAAACCAGAATGAAAAGGAGTTAAAGAAGGGATCAAAGGAAGCAAAATCGATTCAAAGGGTAACGAAGGCATATTATCTTTCTATGCTCTTCGAAACCCCTAATTTTGTACAACAAAAAAAACCCTATCTTTCTTTTATTTGGGGAGGGCGATCGAGATTGGGTAGGAGGGGGAAGAAGAGAAAGGGATCAGCTGATGAAAAGAAGGGAAAAATAAGAGATTGTAAGGAAAGAAATCAAGAATCCTGTGTGTAAGTCAATGGATATTGGCGGTTTTTGAGACCGAATCAGATACGTACACGTTTCAATCATGAACTCGTACTTTTTTTCTCTGACTCAGATTTTTTTTTTTGCTGTGGTTGTTTTGGTTTGGTCGAGTTTGGGTTTATTGGTTTAGACTTTAACCCACACACACTCGGTGGTATTTTGATTGTTTAGCATTTAATTAATGAATTTAAAGTATTAAAAACTTATCTGATCTACATTCATTATCTTCTTTTTCGTTCAAATTTGTGTAAATTAGATTCAATAATTTTTTATTTATTTAATTATTTATTATTAAATAAAATAATAAAAATTATTGTATTATAATTTATATAATTTAGAAATAAAAAATATTTTTTAATTTTATTAAAATTTTAAACATATTATCTTTATGTTTCTTATATTATAATATCATATTATATGTAAAATTATTAAATTTAATTTTTAATAAATAATAGTATTCAATAGAAAAAATGTATTCAATTTTTAATAAATAATAAAAGAAAAGTAAAGGACAAGGCAAAAAATAATGCGGCAGCCCATTGGAGCCGTTTTATTTCACGAGGATCGCCAAACAAGTGGCATCTCCACCGTCGATTAAACAGCCAATCAAGCGGCCTAAAACCTCTCAGTCTGTAAGCCGAGTGTCTCCCATTTTCTCACCAAATCCCATGTAAATCGCACCTCTTTTTCCTACAGAAAAAATCTCACAATTTTTTTCCGTTTATTTCTCGAGGAAAAAGTTACTGCGGAATTCAATTTAGTTTTCCTCTTTTTTTGTTTTTTCTCTCTCGTTTTTTGAATTAATGGATACCGGAACGAAAGTGAAGAAGGGAGCTGGAGGAAGGAAAGGTGGCGGTCCAAAGAAGAAACCTGTCTCTCGCTCTGTGAAAGCTGGGCTACAGTTTCCGGTCGGTCGGATCGGTCGTTACTTGAAGAAAGGCCGTTACTCTCAGCGCGTGGGGACCGGTGCTCCTGTTTACCTCGCTGCTGTTCTTGAGTACCTTGCGGCTGAGGTAATTTCAACTTCCCCATTATTATTTTCCCATCTTTTGTTCAATTTATGAGCTTGACATTTTCAGGTTTTTCGCATGAAATTTGTTTTTTTTTTTTTTTGTTAAATATACTCTTTTATGTTTGAGATTTTTTTTTTCTTCCAGTATATAGGGTTTGGTTGGTTAGTGAGAAATTGAAAAAGAAAAAGTAGGAAAATTAATGGTTGACGCTAAATTAGTTAATTCCATGTGATTAGCTTGTTCGGAAACTCTTTCTAGCTGGCTTCGGTCGCGAAATGGGGAAACTTTATGCTTCAAATAGTAAAATAGAGCTAAAGGAAAGTGATTAGATCTAGAAAGTACGAATTTGCTTTTGATTCTATGAGAAATGATCTGCATTGGATTTGGGGTTAGCTTTTTGCCGGGGTTTCTTTCGGTTGGTGAATTTACGGTTTTAGATACCCTTTTAAGTATGTTGGTGAACTTGGTTATGTGTTTTTGAAGGTTCTGGAGTTGGCTGGTAATGCTGCAAGAGACAACAAGAAGAATAGGATCATTCCGAGGCATGTTCTTTTGGCTGTGAGGAATGACGAAGAACTTGGGAAGCTTTTGGCTGGTGTGACTATTGCCCACGGTGGTGTTCTACCCAACATTAACCCAGTTCTTCTGCCCAAGAAAAATGAGAAGGCACCCAAGGAGCCAAAGTCACCATCCAAGGCTACCAAGTCTCCAAAGAAGTCACCTAAGAAGGCCTAGTCTAGTCTTTGCTTCTTTCATTTCTCGTGTATGTAGCTTGCTTTATGTACTCTGGTTGCAGAAAAAAGTTGATGTTGATAGGACTTCCTAGTTGTCTGTATTGTGTGGAACAACCTTTGTTTGGAATGAATGAAAAGAATTTCGGTTATCCGATTATGTTTGTCTTCTTCCGCTCTGATTAGATAGATGGTTGAATCGGCTACTGTCTATGATGAAAAGCCCTGTAATTTTACCATTTCTTGCTTGCCGATGGTTGAAGGCTATTTTTGCAAAACAGAAAACAACACTAATGGGCAAATAGTTAAATTCTACATCTATCACTGTCGTACAAAAAGGTCTAAAGGAAAAGAAACAACATAAAAGGGAGTTGAGTTCTGAGTTTTCCCTCAACCTTACCACACTTGTACTGTTCAATAATTCTACAAAATTTAGTACCATTAGTTGTGTTATCCTAAGTTATATAAGCGCTCACATTTTGTAGGAGAAGTTAGAGGAAGGAGACGAGTATAAAAGGAAAAACTGACTGAATTTGACATGAGCTTCAAAATCCAGGGAAAGAAATCAAGAAACTGATGCGTTCAATTGAATTTAGTGTTGCATTTCGTTTTCCTTCCATTTCCACATTGAATTTGGCATGTTTGAAACGGTGCAAAATGCAAATTCGCCAATCTTCTTCCTCTTATTTTCTTTTATTACCAAAGAAAGACTCTCTACTAGTCCTAGAGGCAGGGAGGGATGGGAAGAAGAGTAAGTCTTTGGAGTTTTTAGGTAAGTGAATTACAGGCTTACAGCTTCCATGTTGAAACGCCGGAGTGGATTTCTATGGAGGCATTCGATTGGTAGAAAGAAAACGTAAAGATGCACACGTTCGAAGTTCAAACCCAGGAATGTTTCAAATTTGCTTCCCCTTCCAAGTTTTTTCATTTGGTTGGAAAAAAAAACATTTTTTATTCCTATGGCTTGAAACCTTGATTGTTTGTTCTACAATCTCTCTTTATCATCCCTTCGGAATTGGAAACTGTAACAACCCGTGAGTTCACCGAAACATGAAAATCACAAGTCGGAATAAACACAAAGTCCATCATCCATCCCATTTAACACCACACCCAAATCTGATGATGTAATGGGACTCAACCGCCACCGACCCGACTCATCATCCATCTCAATCAAACTCTTCCATTTCCCTTTCTTTTTTCTCCCAAATCCAACACCCTCATCAAAAAATACATAAACATATAAAATCATAATTAATAAATCCGAAAACATTGTATCAAAAAAATTTTCCAACAGATTTCCATTTCCAATTTTCTATCCATTACAACTACAACATTAAAGCATCATTTAAAAAAAAAACCCTAAAATCCGAGACCGAATATGCTAATTGTATTTTTAACCAAAAACAAACCATTCTAAGAACTGGTAAACTTGGTAACCGCCTTGGTTCCTTCAGAGACAGCATGTTTCGCCAATTCTCCAGGCAAAACCAATCTCACAGCTGTCTGGATCTCCCTTGATGTAATCGTCGGCTTCTTATTATACCTAGCCAATCTCGAAGACTCCTGAGCCAGCTTCTCAAAGATATCGTTGATGAAACTGTTCATGATCCCCATGGCCTTGCTTGAGATCCCAATATCAGGATGAACCTGTTTCAAGACCTTGAAAATGTAAATCTTGTAAGTCTCCGTGCTCTTCTTGATCTTCTTCTTCTTTTTTTCTACGCCTTCTTTTGAGATCTTTTTCTCCGCCTTTGGCCTTTTCTCTGCCGACGCTGGGGATTTTTCCGCCATTGGCTTTTTCTCGGCGGGCTTCTTCTCAGCCTTCGGTGCCATTGGTTACGAGGATTGGGAAGAAGATAAGACCTTTAGAAAAGGTAAAAATGAATGAGAGGCACCAGGGCAGACTGAACAGAGGGAGTCGAGATGGGCTTGTTTATATAGAGAGGTGAGGTGGAGTTTGATTGGTTTATTATGGTTCACGGGGATCGATGAGGTGGCGTTCTTTGAGTCGATCGATGTGAGGCGGCGTGCGGAAGAGACGTGGATAGTTGAGACAGTATTATAATATTACTTAATTAATTGAGGAAATTGGATGACAATTGGGCTTTGTGTTTGGATTATGTTCAAACTCCATGGCCCAACACAAGACAAGGAAATTGTGCCAGGAAAGGTTATCGCATGATCACGCATTTTATAACTGAAGGACA
Organism: Durio zibethinus; assembly: GCF_047325235.1. Taxonomy (NCBI): domain Eukaryota; kingdom Viridiplantae; phylum Streptophyta; class Magnoliopsida; order Malvales; family Malvaceae; genus Durio; species Durio zibethinus. The sequence continues at coordinate 6,465,673 of NC_143162.1, read as the reverse complement.
TTCAACAGGATTCCTGGTATAAACAACATAATTTTACTCGTGGATTCATTTTCTTTTTTTGGAGTTGTCTATTTATAATACTAGGTTTTAAGCTCGTGCTTTGTCATAAAAATAAAATAAAATAAAATATTTATAATTTAATTATAAAAATAAAATAAAATTATGTATTATTTTTCATATATGTTTTGCACCATATAACTTTTCAATAGAAATTACAACCATTAAGTAAATAATTCATTTATCCTCATCAACAGAGGCTTTTATTAAAAATTTTGTAATAAATTCTGGCATTGAAATATTGAAAATTTTTGGCAGCTAAAAATCCAACCTGGCTTTTGAAAAGAATGCTTAATGGCCAGTGGTTTTGTAATTTGTCAAATGAGGGGAAAGACTAAAATAAAGCTATTTTTTGAGAAGCGGATGCACGGTAGCCCCCTCAGCTCATCATTATCTGTATACTTTGCCGAGCAAATACAATAAACCTGCAACATCTCAATTTAGTAAGCTGTATCATTAATCCAAGGATGGGTAAAGATAAAATTGCTCACAAGCACCTCACAGTCAATGCACCATAACTATTTTATGTATCCAGAAATCATATGAATAAAGAGATATCCATGTTCAGTCAGAGTCATACATCTTTAGGACACTAGAAATCAAGCAGAGCAAACATATAGCTGAATGCAGCAAGAAAAATTAATAGATAACTTAGCTAGATTCTCAAAAAATTCATTATTCTGTATATGATTGAATTTGTTCAGTTTCATTCAGTTTGATCCTAGCAAGTACTCTGAATGCAGGTTAAGTGGTTGCAGTTTACATGTAAAGACCAATAAATTGTTAGCAAATTGCTAGCATTAAACTTACTACATCTTCTCCTGATATCACACGTTTCTTTGCTGTCCTCGCAACCAGCACTCCACCTTCACTAGCAGAATTTTCCTGATCATTTACATTTCTAGTTTTCTTGGATTTAAATTTGTAGGTTGGCAATGCATTTATAGATTCCATGGTGGCTCCTCTAGTTTGTGAAAAATCCTCTCGAAAACCAAGGACAGAAATTATGCAGGGCAAGCAGCAACAAATTGTTGCACATAGTATGAATGGCATGGCATATGCAATACAGTTAGAAGTAAGGAACATTATAGCATGCTATATAAATATCACGGCACCACTTTTGTTAACACGACCAATTGAGAACTTTTCAACTGTGAATTACATAAAAAATACTCAAGTGATAAAAAGTAAAATTACAATCATCCAGATATTATTTGCCTAAGCTGATCACAGGACTTAGAATTATAGAAGCATATACATCAGAGCAAGTCAAAGGAAAAACTAACCAAGTTGCTCAATTGTGAAAAACACATTTTCAGTTCCATCAACTCAACCTAAAAGTGTCAAGTAATTCATCATTGCTTGAGGCAGATACCCCATCTCTGTGAGCTGGAACAAATAATTGTTAAACATGGAGAATTTTAATCCGCAATTTAAAAGATACAATTGTAGAACCAAAGGAAATCAAAGTGATAGCATTTATTTTGCAATATTTGCTGCGAAAAAAAGTAGAATGAAAATAACTACCTACCTGACCGACCAACTGAAGTTGCACCATGATGTTTTGACAGTTTACTTCTATCAGGTGCAAGAATCAGAGAAACATGGGAAAAGAAAAGCATTGGGAATCCAAAAGCCTGTGGAAAAATATTGTTTAAATGCCAAGATATGCTTCCTCATATGGTTAAAAGAAATCAGAAACTCTGAAAGCTACCAAACATTGAAAAAAGAACTTATACTTTGTAAGATTACCTTGTATATTAAGGCTTGCCTTGGAGTATTAGGTAAATGCTCTTCTACTCTGAAATGCTAGTTTTCAGAGAGTGTGAGGATAGAGGACCAAAAAGATCACAAATAAAACTGATATTAGATTTAGTAAAATGGTAAAATAATTAGACTTTTCTAATTACCTTATAACATGTGAAATAGCCATGGTAGCATCATCAACTGTAACACAAAAGTTGTAAAGAGGTCGGCCATTACTCCTCATTTTAACAAAATCTCCAAGTGTTTCCATTTCCAGCTAACCTACATGACGCTATCCAACAAAGTTAGTGTCTGTATAACTAAATCAAAGTTAAGTAACCTTCATGACACTATCCAACAAAGTTAGTGCCTGTATAACTAAATTAAAGTATTATATAATCTGTTGTAAAAGGACCATTAAAATTTAAGAATAATAGTGCTGTTAAGCCAACAAAAAAACCCCCAAATTATAGACAGCAAATTGCAGCTTACTGGGCACAAAGCTATTAAGGAAGAAATAGTGCAAAAAATGGGACTTCACCTCGAATAAGGTCATTAATTTTCAAGCTCCCTTCCTTTGGAACACGAAACCGATATGTATAAGGGATTCCCTTTGCTAGCTCTTCTTGTGCTTCTTCATCTGTTGCAGTGGCCCACTTCTCAGAGTATACAGGAGGAAGTCTCTTATAAATTAAGTGCTAAAAAGTGATCATAGTTCAGAGATACAGAAGCATGCTATTCATAGTTCAATTGGGTCATAGTTTATGTTTTTTGAGACACAAAAATTGGCATATTTGTCTCCACAAAAATAGTTTCCAATCCAATTTCCAGAGGCAATAAGCTGAAACCGAAATGTAATTCATTTCAAATCTCTTCCCATTCATAATGTTTAGTTGAAAGCAATTACCTCATTGGAACAAAAACAACGATTAACATGACCAGATTCTAAAAGCTTCTCAGCTTATTGCTTGTACGTGGAATTCCTTTCGGATTGTCGATAAGGAACATAGTCTCCACCCACACCAAGGCCTACATAGCAACAAACAAAATCTATTAATTTTAAAAGTGACAAACAGAATGGTAAATGTGAAATGGCAGTGATACATTTTAAGCCAATAGGAAGATAATGATGATAAAAGCGGATAAACAATACCTTCATCCCAATCAAGACCGAGCCAAGCTGAATCTCGATGCATAGCCTCCTCTGATTCTCGCGTCGACCTATCTAAGTCTGTATCCTCGATTCTCAGCACAAAATTTCCTCCCTTTGATCTTAGGAAACACAAAGAGCATAAAAGAATAAATAGTTCACAAACCGTAATGAAATCCTGAATCTCAGTCAAAATAGAGTAATAGATATCGTTAGTCCCCATTATAGCTGTACAATTTAGGAACATCAGAAAGAGATGAGTGACTTCAAAATATCCGCACATTGCCCATGACAAATGACATTGCAAAAAAACAATTTTGATGAATTGAAAGCCCCACTTGATCAAAATTAAAAAAAAAAAAAGTAATTTAACTATTTAAGTATCAATTAAAACTAATAAAAGTGAAAAAAAAAATAAATGAGATACTATCCGATCTGAAAATTTAAAAAAGGCCTTCATAATTTATTGTAATTTGACCAAATTTTTGTCAAAATTATTGAAAAATATTTTGGGTCTTAACCCACTCTAGGTGCTATAACTTATTCATTCATTCCAAGTGAAGCTCAATTACACACATCCCTCCTCAGCAAACCCTTATCAGCCAATAAACTCTTAATAGGGTTCAACAGGAGCACGTAAGTCGAATCTGGCATAAACTGCATCTATACCGACGTCCTCTTTATTACGCAAAAGCTGGATTGCAAAAATATAACACCAAGATAATCAGACAAGTTGTTCACAACTAAAAACAACATAGACCTTGTATTATCATTCAAGGAAAGAAAAAAATATGCTTGATTAAAGGTAAGTATGTTAACCTGATTATACTTAACAAGACGCTCAGACCTGCATTAAGCTGTGCTCTTGATTTGACCCTGATTTTCTAAAAAGAAAACATGTTATGAACCAGATATGTTATTGTTGTAGCGAAACCCACTGAAAGATCAGCAATAAATGTATAATCGGTTTCACCACTGCAAGAAAATAATTTAAAACATTTTGTGAGTAAATGGAAATTTGATTTTATAAATCAAATCAATAATTTTAACATTTAAAGGTTGACATTTAAACCTACGGTGGTTGGCCATCACACCTCATCCAGCTTTCTTGGACATTTTGACAGCTTTAATGCTTTCAGTAACAAATCCAATTTGATTAATCTGTTGTTACCCATTCATCAAGAAAGAATCTGCATTACTATCCAAGGCATTGCCAGAGAACATAAATTACATTTTAAAGAAAAGAACCCAGTAATACCTTGAGAAGAATGGCATTGAAAGTTTTTATTTGATAACCTTCTCAACCCTTTGCATAAATTAAAAAGGAATATAAGTGATGTCATGTTCTTTCAGAACGAATACTTACGTATACATGCACTATTTCCTATAGGAGAACCCACATAGAAATGCCAATTCTACTTTTGGATTGGTGACCAAGAGATCATCTCCCACAATCTGAACTTTTTCTCCAGTTTCATTAGTTAGTTTGGAGTAGTGCTCCCAATCATCTTGGTCACATGGATCTTCAATTGACACAATAGGATATTCACAGACAAATGACTAGTATAAATCATTGAGATTATATTTTAACACAAATTTTGTGCAAATATAATTATATTTTATGTTTTTTCTATTATCAATTATATACTCTCTCTGTTCCATTTTTTTGTACTTTTTTTTTCACATATCCTAAAATTATGTCATTTTTTAATATTTAAAATTTTTATTTTTTATATTTTAAAATTTTTTATTTTTTGATATTAAAAATTATAATTTTATAAAAAAATTCAAAATTTAATATTAATTATATTAAAATTAAAATTAAAATTTTTAAAATTTCAAAAAAATCAAGACAGTTAAACATTTTAGAACGGGGGAGTATTTGATTTTTTACGTACTTTTAATATTTAAAACGGTGACAATGCTAGTTGACCTGTATTTTTCCCCGAGAACGGGTCAACTCGGGACACGTGTATGTTGCTAATGGCTATGTATTTTGTCTTGAAAATGAAATTGCTTTCATAAGTTATAAAACAATTGGATTACTAGTCAACGCCAAAGATTATTTGTTTCTACGCAGTTTTACATTTTTATTATATTATAAAAGAGGATCGAATTAATATCTAAATAAATTTAATATTCTTTATGCAAAAATGCTATAGTTTGGGTTAATGAAAAAAGTTATTAATATATCATCAACTCAATTAGTTTAAATTTAGAAATTAAATATTTGGATTCAAAGCATACTAATAAATCCATAGAGCTCTGACAAAATCCTAAGTTAAATTGGACTACAGTATTGAATTCGTTATATTTTAGTAGTAGTATTTTATTTTAACACTATTGCTTGTGTCGAAGAAACTCTATTATTTCATGGCCACGGGAAAACCGAAAAGATAATAATTCATTAATAACTACATAATTTTTTTTAGAATTTTTATGTGATATGTTATTGGCATATAAATTTTATATATTATTAATAAATTAGATAATTTTATTTATAAATAAATATATAAAAATATAAATTTATTAATAATATATAAAATTTATATCTAGATAATACATTAAATATATATTTTTTTTAATAAATGATTCCTTCAATTCATATCCCTTCTCCTAATCTTGGGAATTGAATTGGGTTTTACTTATACTTTGGGCTATGGCTTTAGCTATGAACTCCAATAGAATTATGTTGCCCAAGAGTTCAGCCTGCCTTTCACCTAGCAAATTCGATGTTCCAACTGCTTACAGAAGTGTCTGGTCTGATCAATTGTCATGGTAGGTAGGCCATTATACCAGTGGCATTTGAAACAAAAACATTATGGTTTGCATTTTTGCCTATTGACAACCATATAGCAATTAAAAAATAAAGAGCCTCGACTGAACACAATGAATTGAAAGGGTTGGAGAACTAGAAAGATATACAACTTGACAGGGCAAGCAAATCTGTGTAAGCAATATAACAATACAATAATTCACAAAACCGAAAGGTTACATCAAACAGTAAATAAGTGACAGGCATTAAACAACCAAAATAATTAATAGGCAGCCCAATGAAAAAATGTATAGTCATCATCGTTACATTGAGAATTATCCAAAATTATCGCCATCGTCATTGCATAATCGTCATAAACAACAACCATTTCAACTAGAAAATGTACTGTAAGGGATGAGCACACATTTACTTTGTCGCAAAACCAGTCTATGCGGGGTGCAGTCTGCAAGGAGATGTTGAATTTCTTGCAACGATGAAAAGGACTTTAATATGTAGCAGCAATATATTCATATTCATATATATATATATAGATGAGACTCGATGAACAACTACCGCCTTAAGCTCTCCACTATGTAGTCCGCGTAGAGATTCCTTCACAACAAAAAGTTGAAATAAAATTAGAACTCTACTTTGAAACTGTTAAGAGAGTATAAATGCACATGGACACGAGCAAAAGTTTAAAAAGAAGAATCACAAGCTGCAAAGCAAACCCAACTTAGGTCTTTAAACTTCCTTGCATTTGAATTCAGACCTGGAAAGGATCTGCATCTTTGTTCAGAAATGAGGGAAAATGCATTTACAGTCGCATGATCATGTTGACATAATGACTGTCGAATAATGTGGGGTGATGCATCGAAAATTTATGCCAACCATAAGTAGCATGAGAATAGAAAGTCTGATATAAGTAGCATTAGCATGTCCTTCTCTTGCACGAGGCAAGGTGATTAGAGACAGGAAACTTTCACTTACATGGAATGCTGGATTGCCTCATAAGCAGTAGTGGCTGGCAGAAAGTCATTAACAGCAACTTCCTTGTTCTCATTCTTCTTGTCTGAAGTATTTATTAAGGCAAAAGAAAGTTAAAAATGCTTCAAATAAAGGAGCAGTTTAAAATAGATATCCTTCCTTGTAGAAGTTACATACAGAACTTGCTTTGCGACTAAGAATAATTAAAACTTACAGTCTTCAAAGAAGCGGCGAATCTCAGCCAAACGGTGAGGCGGAAGTTCCTTGATATCATTGTAGTCGCGATACTCAGGATCATCAGCACAGACAGCAATAATCTTGTCATCTTTCTCACCCTACATTCATAATTGCACATGTTTTCTCATTTGCTTTTAAACATATATCCAAGAGCCAAGAGTATTTTAATCAGTGGTTGATATATACCTGATCAATCATAGGCATCAGACCTATAGCTTTAGCCCGAAGAAAGCATCCCGGAAGAACTGGTTCCTGCATGTGTTTCAATAGTAACATAAGTATTGCCTTAAAAATTTTCGACCCCTTGAATATACAAAAAACATTTTAAATAAAAATTACAAGCACAGGTTTTTGCATTGGCACGTGTATGGCCAAAATAATTATTTTAGCCAATGATCAGTGTGGACCATGTCAATCACAAAGTGCATTGGACAAACCAAAGCGAACAAGTAAGAGTTTCAGAGCATGAAACGTATTACGCAACCGTGCATTAAACTATGATATTTTCAATATATGTGGATCAAACAGCACACCTGCATGATAATCAGGACATCCATGGGATCATTGTCTTCACAAAGTGTACGAGGGATGAAACCATAGTTGTGAGGATACACAACTGATGAGTAAAGCACACGATCAACCTGCAAATTTATGCACCTTTCATCAGCAACCAACTTTATCGATAAGATGTGGCAAGTACATTTTTGTAGTAACTAGTAGTTACCTTGATAAGACCAGTTTTCTTGTCAAGTTCATATTTCACCTTGCTTCCTTTCGAAATTTCAATCACCTGCACAAAATAACAACATCTTCAATATAACAATAATCAAGTAAGAACTCTTAAACGCTTTGTTATTTGTGAAGGCTTTACTATCTTTCAATTTTAAAGGAATTGCATACATGCTAACACTTCATAAGTTTTCTCAAATAAATCTCAATCATGATAACTGAGAAATATGCCCATTTTAAAATATCTAGAAAGTCAAATGTTTATAAGAAAGGTGTTATACATATTCTAGGAATTTATGAAGCCTTTTATATTCAAAATGCAAATGCTAACAGTTAGGGAGAAGATAAAGTCTGGCATACTTACGCAGTTGAAAACAATCGGAGCACCAGGTCCTATAGTAGACATTGTAAATGGTAGGAAAAGTAGTACATTATTAGATTTACAACAAACAAATAGGAATAACCCAAAGAGAACTTATACATGGCTTAAGTTGGAGTTGCTTGCCTATCTCAAGATCATGCCATGGGTGAGCAGCAACAGACCTCCTGGTCAATGATGAAAGGATCCTTTCATTCAAAGGAGGATGTGAAGAGTGGTGAGAGTCAGAGGACTTGGTTGGAGGCTCAATTGCTGGAACCATCACTGTGAATTACAAACAATGAATCAATAACTAACTTAACAACCGCACTACAAATTCCATAAAAAAATTTCAAGTTAGAAATATGCAACGAGAATAAACAATGCTCACAAGATTTTTATTGATCTGTTTGGATTTTTTTAATTTTCATTTCATTTTATCATCATATTGCTTAACCAATCAAATGCTTGTAAAACTAAGCAAACAAAACGAAATTGTCGCCACACATCGGCTAAAAGTCGTTTCACTTTAGAAAGATTTGCATTCTACATGGAGCTTTTCAGCTTGGAAAGCTGAAGGTTTCCCTCAGCAGCAGTGTATCATCAAATATAACAATAAACTAACAGTTGAAGGCAAACTCCGAAGAATCTAAAAGAAAATTGGAAAAAAAAAAGAAAAAGAACTCTTCGTATTAAAAATTCTCTTAGTCTCTCACAGCGATTTCACAGTGATTTCCTAGCAGAGTCTCTTACACGGCGATTTTACATTCGATTTAAAAAAAAAACAATTTGGAAACCAACTAAATCCATGACTATAGCTTTGCAAGCACAGATCTAGAAACTACAAAAAGTGAAATCAACACAATATGCTAGAAGGAGAAAGTGCAGAATCAAAACCAACCAAAAATAGTAAAAAGTGATTTCAGCTCAAGATCAACGCCAGATGATTTTTCACCAACAAAACAAGTGAAAAAAAAAAAAAAAACTAATCTCCGGCAAATTTAAAGAAAAAAAAAAAGGAAAATGTGTATCTCGGAATCTATGCTACAACCTGCATACAAGTTATAACTTACAACAAGCAGAAGCAATCAGATTCAAAAACAGAGCAGAAATGTGAAGAAACGGAACATAAAAGCCAAAAAGAAACGAAAATCGACGATCGAACCGTTGAAAAGAGGATTTGAAACGTACCTTCAATGGTTTCCATTCTTACAAAATGAAGCTTTCAAGAAGCTAGAGGAAAAAAAAGGCACAGATCTCAAAAACAAAGAGAAAAAAAGAGAGAGAAGAAAGAATAAATGCCTATAGGGAACCTTAAGTCAAAAGGGAGCACAGAAAGATGTACAAGTTCCCGCTCTCTTTCCTCGTTACCATTTAAAGGCAAACCCCGACACCAAAGAAAGAAAAATAAATATGGAATCGTGGATATTCTGCGGAAGCGAAGAAGACGTGGTTCCCAGTTGTAATATCCAAGAATACGCGTCGCCTGGTGATTGGTGGTTAGGGTGGATTAGGAGCATGGGACCCACTGAGGGACAGGGACGGAGTTTCTACGATCATGCGGTGCTTTTTGGGATTTTGGCCTCGCTTTGATGGACGGTGAGAAGTTTTGATTCTCCAGAATGGTTGGGTAGTGGCCTAGTGGGTACCTTGTATAAGATAAAATATTAGCTATAAATATAGGGTGTGGTAGGGACCTATCCTCATTTTAAAAAAAAGTTTTAGCTTGAAATTAAGATTTTTAAGTTTTTTTTGGAGTTCCCCCATGTAATATATCAGGTGAAGGGAAGACGATATTTTTACTGTAACCACATTTTTATTTTTAAAGTTATAAAAAAAATAGATTGTAATTTATTTCTCCAAAAAAGTTGTGCTTATTATTAATAAAATGTAAATATAAGACTTTCCATAACGTAAAAATTATTATTTCCAAGAATATTACTCATTACTGTTGGTTTCCATACGAAGTAAATTTTGTTGTTTCATTTTGTTTTATAGTTAAGATGATGTCGAATTTAGAATTTAATTTAATTAATTTATATAAATATTTAAAAATAAATTTAATATTTATAATTTATTCTTTTATCTTCAAACAATAATTTTTTTTATATAAAAAAATATAGTTGATATCTTTAAATTAATATAATTGAATTAAGATTTTATAAGAGATGTTGTGAAAGAAAGCAAATTCAGAACAAGGAGAGGACTCACCATTGATCTAAAGCCCTGGGTTGAATGAACGCCATCATGGAATACCATCTCAGGCTGTACTTGGTTTCAAACGTATTTCTAGTGGGACTGCGTTTTTTGTGAAAAACTGTGCGCACTGAAGATCCGTTAAGTGCTAAAATAACTTTTTTTTTCAACTAGAAATGTTAGCTCCAGCCAGTAAACGCCCAATTGATTCTTCCTCTTTTTACATTTTTATCCTTTCAATGTACTTATATTCTTCCTTTTTTTTCATTTTAATTTTTATTTAAAAATTATAAAATAATTAATAATTTAATATAATAAAAATACTATTTGATAGGTTATTGTTATTTTATTATTTTTATTTATTTTATTAATAAAATTATTATTTACCATAAAAATATTTTTATTTTTTTATTATTTATTAATTTTTATAAGTTAAATAATTTAAAATTTTTATTATACATAAATTTTAAACTAATATTTAAATTTAAATCAAAATAATTAAAATTAAAATTATTATTTTAATTTAATCCAATGACAAAGAAAATGTAAAACTTATGGTGCAAGTAGATCCTTGTTAAAAAGAAAATAAAATTCAAAGAAAAATGAATATTAATGAAATATAATCAGAATCAATTTAAAAGTATTTGTTTGAAATAAAATTATCTTTTTTAATATAATTTCTTTATACTACAAAGTTAAGCAAACATAATTAAAATAAAATATCCACTATAGCTTGCAATAACATAATTCTTTATAAAATCTTTCATTTTGTCTTTTATCGTATTCTTTGCAAAAGAAAAAAAGATATAGCTATTGCATACAATTTGAAACAAATGCAAGAGCTGAGAATGTCGGTGTAAAAGTTATCCGTACGATATTAAATTATTTTTGTGAGGTGCAAAAGGTTACTTAAAAGCAAGCCTCCATGAATGAAGACCGTGAAGCAATTTTCAATCTTATCCTGCTACTATGTGTTGGAGCATTGTTGGAAAGCCTATCCATTCCTCAAAGGCTGGCTAAACTACCAGTCGTCTCATATTCCATACACCAATTCAAACAGAAGAAGAGCCAGCCATACATGTGACCAGGTCAATTACTGGAGTCTTTCATTCTTCACAAGCCCAACCACTACTTTGGCAATTGACAGTAATTTCTTCAATTCATAATTAACGGAGTAACTAAAAAAATCATTTTATTCTACTTACCCTCCATTTGTCATATGTTTGAATGTTTCCAATCGGACCAAGTTCTTATCTCCAAATTAGGTTAATGTCTGAGTTGTTTTTATTATTATTATTATTATTTATTTTAAGTGGGTGCGGTTAGCCGTTTAGATTTGGACTTGTACTTAACATGACTATTTTAATAATTTTTTCCTTCAATTGAAATAAATTAAACTATTAAACACTTCTAACTAGTTTTTTTCTGGATTATTTTAGCGAATATTGTTAAAGAAATAATTTCAATAGAAAAATGGGTTTAACATTCATAAATCACTACAAGAGAATAAGTTTTTAGTGAGTTTTTTTATTTTCATATTTAGTGATGTGTATAAATATTATTAAACAATTAACGATGTTTGTCAAAAATATCATTAAGAGCATCGATTGTACTTGCATAAAAAAAAAACAATATTTCAAGAAAAAAATCATTAATTTAATGATTTTTATGTTTAAAAATATCTTTAAATTTAACGATATTTATGCGTAATTTTTTAATTAACGACGTTTGTATCAAAAAAACATAATTAAATTTAATAATATTTTTTGACACAAAAGCTGTTAATTTTACAATTTAACAATATTTATTTTAAATTTAACGATATTTATGCATAATTTTTTAATTAGCAACGTTTGTGTCAAAAAAACAATAATTAAATTTAATAATATTTTTTGACACAAAAGTTGCTAATTTTACAATTTAACAATATTTGTGTACAAAAACGCTATTAAATTTATAAGTATTTTTTTATACAAACTCTGTTAATTAAAAAATTTAATGACGTTTTCACTACAAATACTACTAAATTAAGAAAGTTATTTTTTTAATTTCTTTCAATATTTATTATTATAATTAAATAAAAAATTATTAAAAAAATAAAAATGAATTTAAATTTATAAACTATATATTATAAATATTTAAATATCTAACTACAAACGCCAATTAAAAAAACTTAAAGAATAAAAAATACTTGGCATGATAAAGCAAAAACATTATTATTAAATAAACAAACATACATTGTACAAGCTTTTCACATGAATAAATGTATAGAAATGAACCAAAATAAATAAATTTATCATTGACGAGTTACATGTAATCTTACAAGCCACGAGAGGCAGCATACCACAAAAGAAATAGAGCTTCGTAATACATTTTTGAGTTTTTAGAAAGAACAAACAACAACCACTTTTCTGACCAACAGGTTGTCTTGGATTTGTATTGTCAAAGGCTTTGCTTTGTTCATGGCCGGTTGGATTGCCATTTTGCAATAAGAGGCAATTTTGAGGGGTGAGCAAAACACGTTCAATAGGAACTAAGATTTTTGAGATAAATATCATAGCAAATGGTTTGTTGATCCATAAGTTTTTTCTTATAGATTGAATAATAAACCTTGATAGCCAGAAAATTAGTGCAAAAGATTCCACAAACGTATGAAAAAACATTACTTAAGCAATTTTCTGCTTCTTCAAAGATTTTATGTAATTTTATACTTTACAAGCCTAATGAAATTGAATTTCTCATCTAAAAAAAAACAAACAAACAAACAAAATCATAGAATACCAAATAGCTTAATGAAGAGGATATACACAAATCATCATAAGCATACCCATTAAACCACAAATTAACTGCTTACGCCAAAAAAAACATATTATTTAAACCTTAAAATAGAAAACAATCATTATATAAACATAACCATGGCTTTAATTTTATGGGCTGGGAACTCCGTCCCTGGTATGAACCCTTACATTTTTGAACCCTCTCTTGTAAATATTGGACATACTCTATCACCTGTAAAAGAACATTGTACCAATCAAGAAAATTTTAAAGCAGAATTTTCTTAAAAAATAAATAGCTAAATAAATAATATGGTGTGACATTTTTCATTTCCAGAATCAGGACATACCTCTAGTAGGAATGAAGCCATATGTATCTCTCTTTTGATCAGCGTTTGGTATTAAATCTCTCAATATTTGAAATCTAAAAGTATCAGAAAACTAGTTAATATTACCATTTGCAAAATTAAGTAAGCATCATCAATTTACAATTGCTATTTGATAATTTTATTTTTTATAGAATTATCATAGGTCCACTTGAGATGTCATCTCATAGGCAACAAAAGAAGGGAAACACAGCTAGCATAGTAGCTCAAAGTCAATACCTGCTATAACTAAAAAACACAGCTGGGATCAAACATTAAAAAAGCTTTCAGTCAGCTATAAAGGAGCACCTCTTCATATATGCCTCGGCATTTTTTTTTTTTGGCAGGAACTCCAAATGCTGGCAGCTCTATAGCTGTTATGTTCTTGGCCATTCAATCTTTGTTTTTTGTTTTTCCTTTTGTTTTCAATTTATGTTAAGTTTCTTTTGCATTCCTTTACTTGTTATTTAGCTCTACTTTAGTTCTTTTAAGCAAACATTTTCCATTTAAACTTGCAATTTCAGTTTATTCAACACAGTTTTTGAGTTTCCAGGTTTGATGTTAGCTATTGTTTAATTAATTTTCAAGTTGATTTCAATTTCATCAAATCATGAGCTTTTTATATGTTGTTCTTCTACTTGTTAGCTTGATTTACAGTGCTTCCTCTTGATCAAATAGTTCTAATTGAGCTAGCAAATTTAATTTTTTTAAAAACCTATTTCCAGAATGTTATTCTGTTTTCAGATTTTATTTTGTTTAAGTTTTTGTTACTTTTCAATTTCAATTCGATTTCAATTTGCATCAAGCTTTTTGGTACTTGTTCATCTATGAGTTATCTTAGCACTTATAAAATTTGAGAGCAAATTTCCATATATTTTGAGCTAGATCTAAGATTTAGTAGGAGCTGTTCTATTTTTCAAGCTGAAATTCCAGATTTTATTTTGCTACGGTTTTGGTAAATTTCAAGTACTAAATGATGTCCAATGCGTTTGAAAATTTATGTGCATGTTCACATATTAGTTAGTTACTTCCACAAAAAATTTGGAGATCAAATACTATCAAATAAGAGTGCAAACCGAATTTTAATCAGATATTGGTCAGAACCTGTTTCCAGATTTTAATATTTGCTCTAGGTTGTTGTTTCTTTGATTTTTCATAGCTGTTTGGGGGTTGATAAGGATGGCACAAGGTTGCTATTAGGTTGAGCATTCACCTAGGAGGCACCTTGTTACTTTAATCAAGTGTTTTAAATTTTTATTTAATTTATTTTCATGCTATTGCTTTACTACCCCATTAATTTTTGGTTTCAGTTTGCTTGTTCATTTATTTGAGTTTGGTTTTTGTATTGATCTTCTTGTTATTTAATTTTCATGTTCTTAGCTTATCTTTACATAAAAAGAGAACTTCTTGATAAAAGTTCAATAAAATCATCGTTGATTCATGATACAATCAGTTAGCTAGCCAAACCAATTGTTTTTCAATCATCAATATTTCCACAACAAAAGTAAACCCAAGCTAATAAAGTTCAAAACTTTCTTAGACTTAACCTACCCCAAGCCATTAAAATTAATGGTTTATGTAATTACCAAAACTTTAACTTGATAAACATATAGAATTACTTAAAGGGTATGACTAAAAGCCCAAAATTTTCAAAAAGAAAAAATAACAATTATAAAACATAGACATTAAAACTAGAAGAAAAGTGAAAAAGATACCTTTCATTAATCTTACTCTGCATCCTCTGCTTCGTGACAGACTATTTTGATCATGCAGCGTTAGCCTTATTAATGTTTTTCCCATTTGTTTCCACAACCCTAGATAAACAAAACAAAAATACATATGAAATAATTCTAGGATAGGAACCAAAAAATACCTAGAATTCCAACTTGGTTAACAGAAATAGTTTGATTAGAAGAAAGCAGAAATATGGAGAAAAGGATGAGGCAGAAGGATAGGGCTAGTGGTGGTCAACCAGAGAAGAAAAAGAAAGGGAAAAGGAAAAGGAAAATGGGTTTCAGAGGAAATTTTCAAACCAAAAATCAAAAGGAAAAGAAAAGAAAAGGGTAAGGAAAAGCTAGAAAAAAAAATCAATCCAAAACTTTTGTATTGATACAGTATGGCAAATAAAAGAAACAACAAAATGGAGGTAAAGCTTGCATGAATTGTGTTCTGAGCATAAGGGATTCGAGTTCATTTAATTTTAGAGATAATTTAGTGGCGTTTGTATACACAAACACCCATAAATCTAACAAATAGTGACATTTCCCTTAACAAAAGTCACTAAATATTAACCTAAAATTTTTTTCAAAAAATTACATTTATAATATTAAAATTTTAAAAATTATTTAGTGGCCTTGTTTTAATAAACGTCATAAAATTTTTATCATTAGTGATATTTCATATTATAAACGTTGCTATATGTAGATTTAGTGGTGTTTATCATACAAATGCCGTTGTTTAAAAAACACACAGAATGTAGCGGCATTTTTTAGTGAAACGCCACTAAAAAAAATGCCTTCAATTACCCATTTTCTTATAGTGAATATTTTTTTAATTAAAATTAAATATGGCTTGAGAAAGAGGAGACAAAAAAAGTAAATCAAATGTGCTACATAATGGTATATATGATAAGGATGTTGAAATAATATATTTACAAGGAAAAAAGATTCGATCGTTTATATATTTAAAGAATCACAATGAAATATCGCCAACCATAAACTTACGAGGAATTGTTTATCAACATGCATGTTCGACATGTTTTAATATTTAATGACAATGTTCAAAGAAGATAATTCTTAGTGATTTTGTACATGCCCATAAAAATACTTTAAATAGTTATGAAAAAGGTAAATCTGAGATGTTGCTAGGTGATGCAGGCTTTGGTTAATGTTTAATCTTTCCCAGACATCACCTTGGTTTATACATTATTTTTAGCTTCCTTTCATTGTGCTCTCCAACTTTGGGTAGCATTCATTTCCCTTTTTAGAATGAGCATCAATGCCTTACAGTGTTAATTTATCCAAATTTTTGGAAGCTTATTAATGAAACATAGAAATTGTTATAAATTTGAAGTTATTAAGTAAAACAGTACTATATATGTTCTTTTGTGAGTACTAACTAGTTAGTACGTGGAATTCACCTATTTGTGCTAAAACTTCGACTTGAGGGTATTTTAAAAAAGATAAGAAAGGGAAGAGAGCGATTATAAGCAAAGGCATGGAGTGTTCCTTGCATTTGTATTCTGACACATAAGTTAAAGATCGATATAGAAAAGGTTGGAAAGAAAGAAAAGTAGAAAGTTGGAAATAAGATCGAATGGAATGATAATACTTAAATGTCCATATTTATAGGTAGAAAACGAAAAACTTGTGGGGAAAAAAAGTGACTTGGCCTGGTTGACATGCCTCTGAACATTTAGGTCAGTCAAAATATCCAAAATGCCCCTAGTCATCTGTTGGCAATCTCTAATAAGAAAAAAAAAATTACAATACCCTTTAGACCACTAAAGGCCCCTAACACTTTGTCCCTCACTGAATAGTTTGAGTATCAAGCTACTAGGTATATGATTAATTTATTTTGTATATGTTTGCGAACTTGGGCTTACTCTTTACGAATACAGGCCTTAAAGGATTACTAGGGACCTGAACTCTCATGGATGAGGTCAGATGTTTGTGAGGTCAATGTGATGGGCAAGCTTCAGAAGCCTACAATTGTTATTCAACTCAATTTGAGCTGTTTTACTCTACACTGACCTGGCATGGGTCTGATCTTACACTTATGCTTTGGGTTAGGCATATGATTTTTTTAGGGGTTATCGAAGTGGCATCACTTTGGACAACTAAGGTAAAGATGATAGGGCTTGGATGAGATGACAAGGTTCATTTAGCCAATGTAAGACTTGACGTTTACTAAAATTCATTTTTTGTATGTATGCCTTAGGGGTAACCTGACAGTTGGTTCACCAAATTGGTTCGACCTGGCATTTTTATCCGATTTAGCTACTTCAAATAAGTAGAATCATATTTAATAAGGAGAAAGATTTTTTAGTGGTAAAATTCAAAATAGAAAAGGTGAAAAGATGCTCTCTATTAGCATTTTGACATATGACACAATCTAGGCTATTTATCTGATTTGAGATGCAATTATATAAAAAGTTGTTGTGGCTTTCATTTTTCACCTTTTTGCTTTTTTACTTTCAATCTGACATGAATTTTTTACCTAAAAAGCTTTCAAGTTCTACCCAACATTATGATTTTTCTTTCTTTCCAATCGTCTTCTTTTCTTTTACTTCGATACGTATTCTTTTTATCATGTTTATTAGTGCTAGTTCTGAAGATAATGGAAGTTTTAGAGTAAAGCTCAGAGGGGTCAGCTCAAGAATGAAGACAATGACCTAGTCTCATCGATCATCACTGGTTGGGACTACAACAAAATGGTATACTGGTTTAACCTGATGTTAGAGGAAAAACAGTAGAGAGATAAAGATAATGCTCGGGCTCGAAGAGAACAGGTTCTAAATGTGGACGAGTTGTGTGCTCAAATTGATTTTAAATTAAAAATTCCTTCTCATTTCCTAATCTTCCAAGTTAAACCAATTTTTTTTACTGACCCTTCTTTTTTACTATTTCCCTTTCCAGAGTCTAATCCTATTGTTTTTTTGCCTTTTCTGCTTCTCAAACTATTATTAATACTCTTATTCTTTCTTTTCTTCTTCTTTGATCAATTTTTATTAACATTTTTTCTTTTTTTTAAGAAGTCTCTTCATTTTTCCTCTTCCCTTGATGCTATGGTGTTTTCCACCATTATTCCAACTCACAATCCTATTCTTATACAGGAATTTGAGTCTTTTAACAATGAAAACTCCAACAATGAAAAGGTTCTGAGAAGAAACAATCGAGGAATGTAACCTTATCGAGGAAGGTGAAAGTGAGAATAAGTCTTTCTTAAAATTAGATAAGCTGGTTGAGGTCTTTATTTATACACTTTGTTTCTTAGGCACAGTCCCTAAGGACGTGATGAAAAACTTAAAAGGTTGGGCTAATCTTGATGACTACCCTAATATATGTTCTACTCATCACATTTATTCTCTGGTAATGAACTTTCATTTTCATAAAAGGGGTATAGTATATTTATGCCGAGCACTTCAGATCGGATTACTGATAAGCTAGAGCTTCATCAACTCTGGTGTATTGAGACTCTATATTAGCCAATTTGAGGTTCCCCTTAAACTTTTTATTTGATAAAATTTTCCTTTCTTATAATTTAACACTCACCCGACTCACCCTTAATTCATTTTGGTAAATAATAGCATTCATAATTTTTTGCCAACATTTAGGTATTTATCTTTTCCTTAATCTATTTAGGAAATTATTTTCTATTAAAAGGTTACCTAGTGACAAGATGTGGTTCTACGTAACAACTCATCCCAATAAAATATTATTTGTAGACTTTTCAAGCTTAATAAAAAACTTAAAACTATTTTTTATCTAAAAAGAGAAAAAAAAATAAAGACATTAAGTTTGAGGTATGGGAGATTTTGAATGAGCTCAAGAATTTTGAAGACATACCCACTGCTTTCTCTGTATCTAACCTTATAGTCAGGATAAAATAATGAACTACACCAAAAAAAAAAGAGTTGACCATAAATGCTAATGAGCTAACCTTCCTCAAAATGGTAAACAAATTCAAGTACTGGGGTAAGTGTAAGGTAACATCGCAGGGTCTTTAATTTTTTTTAATTCTTAGCTTGTTTTGCAGAGATGTATACCTAACCATTCAAGGACTTCGATTTTCATTTGTATGCGTATGAATCAAAGTTCAAAAAAGGCTAGAATAAGATTAAGCTTAGTACCTCTTTTCGATGGGGCATAAGCCAATAAACCCCTTTCTAAGTAAATTGTTAAGCTTATCGACTTAGCCCTCTACCATTACCAGGGGCAAGTAAAAGATGATGGAAAATAGAGAGCTCTCCACAGCAGCTTCTCCTCCAATCAAAAAGCCAAAGATCAAGGCCTTTTCCTCTCTTTTTTAAAAATCCTGAGGCCCAAGTCTTAAGACCTAACTTGAAAAAAATTTGTATGAGTTTGAAGTACATTCCTATCGAGAACCTACTGGAGAGCACTGATATAGCTAGAAAGTTTTACAAGGTCACGGTCTCTCCGAGCAGTAAGAAACATTTCAACTTAGTTCTCTTGTTACTATTTTTAGCTCTATTATTATTTTTTTTTATGTCTAGGCTCTACTTTTATTTATAGTTTACCAGAAGCCTTCACCTTAGCCTCAACGTCTATGTCAGTTAGGCCTTACACCACATCTATATGGTAATGACCTATATGTTCAAAGCTAAAAAAGACCTAAACATATGGGGTGAAGAAAACTAAAAAAATATTGAGTCCTTAATTGATCTTCGATCCAATGTCAGCATCTCTCACAAAAAAAAGGCTAAGTAAAAGAAGAAAGTGAATGGGCTGACGATCAAGCTAGATAACATACAGATAAAGAAAGCCACAGTTGAATTAACAAGAGATCAGGTTAGGTTAAAGCTCAAAGAAACTCATATTAAGATTGCTACGCTAAGGTTTCAACTAGAGGCTGAGGTGAAAGAGAAAGAAAAAATTAAGTAAAAGGCCAACGAGGCATGCAAAAATGAGATTATTCAAGAATTCATGGCCACTAGAGAATACACTCAGCTTTAGATGGAATTCTTAAAGAAAAATGACCTTGGCGAGTTCAAACTTGTAAAAGATGAAATGTTTTTCAAGTACGCTAACCTTAACCTTGACCTTTCAAACATCAACCTTAATAAAAGTTTGAGGTTACTTTTACACCCGAAGCCAATAAAAGGTTTGTCGCTACTACTGTTGTTAACCAAGAGGATGCCTAAAGGGTTTTTTTTTCACTTTTTTTATTGATTTTTGTAAATTTTTGTTTAAGTATAAGGTTGGGTTTTTGTAAAAACCTCAGACCAAATTAGATCACTCACCAAAACTTTTGCCAATCATTTATTTGTATCTAACTTATAGTGATTATTGATATTGTAATCAAAATTAACATTTTTGTTCAAAACTTAGTTCAGTTTTCTTTTTTAATCTCATTAATTCTTTAATCATAAGTTTGAGCTTGGATAAGTTAATCAATTCACCAAATAATCATGAAGCTTAACCTCAAACAATTAAAAATGACTTAATAAACCAGTCTTTTGATAATTTAGATAAGTCGTAGATCAAAGTAGGTAAGCTTAATAGGATTTAATTAATTTTTTAATAATATTTTAAATTAACTTGAGAATTTAAATTTATGTTAAGTCTCAAGTAAGACTTTGTTGGTTAAGTTAGTAAAGGATCAAGTTTAGGACTCACAATAAATCTTAATCAGAATAACTTTATTTAATAATTTTTGAATTACAAGTGTGAGCTTGATTCTATCTAAGTTACTGGTAATAAGCTTTCAAATTATCTACATTCCAAGTCCTAAGGATAAGACTGTCGTTCATGTCCTGCAGTTAGTAGGTCGTATTATGGATGACCTCTTTAACCATGTATGGTCCCTTTTAAGTTAAGGCTAGCTAGCCACCTTAATCATCCACTTTTGAAGCTTTAACCCTACTAAGTGCTAGGTCACCTTTCTTTATAATCTTATGTTAAACCCTCTTATTATAGTAGTTGGACATTTTTTGTTGGTAGGCTACTATTCTAGTTAGAGCTATATTTTTTTACTTTTCTATAGGATCCAGATCGATCTTAAAGGCTCTTTCATTTTTTTCTATTGAGTCGAGCTTGACTCTGAAGCTTGAAAGACTAATCGTAACAGACACTATAGCTTTTATCCTAAATGCCAAGTGAAAGAATGTCTCTTTTATGGAAACTTTCATAATCATCCTTAAGACCCACATGACTCAAGGGAGCTCATCAACATATTTGCCTTTAATCTCATCTAGCATTTTCTTATGGGCTTCCAATATTGTTTTATTGGTCATTTTGACCTATCTATTAGACTAAAAATGGGTAATCGATATAAATCTTAAGTCAAAGTGAATGTTGAGCATTATTATTTAAACCTCAAAATTTTAAATTATTTATTGTTGTTTGTCATGATAAACCGAGGTAAACCAAAGTGATAAACTATGTTTTTTTTATACATTTCTTGACCTAGGGTATCATCAGGGTAGCTAAGGCCTCAACTTCGAGCCATTTTATGAAATAGTCAATCGCTACTAAAATAAATCTTTTTTATCATGTAGTAGGGGTGAAAGGTCCGAAGAGATCAATTCTCATTGCATAAAAGGCCAAAAGTTGATAATATAAGTTAGATCGATCAATGGGATGTGCTAAACATGAAGTGAATCTTTGACATTTATCACATTTCTTTACTAGGTCAATAGCATTCTTTCTAATAGCTAGCTAACAGTAGTCTTGTACAAGTACCTTATAGGCAAATGATCGAGATCCAAAGTGATTTTCACATATCTTTTTATGAATTTTCCTAAAGATATAGTTTACCTTCTCGTCATCTATACATCTTAGGTAAGGCAAGCTGAAAGATCTCCTATATAACTTCCAATTAATTATAGCACACCGAGAAGCTTTCTTCATTAAAGCTTTAGCTCAGACCTTGTCTTCGAGTAGTTCTTCTGTGGTTAGGTATGATTTAATCGGAGTCATCCATGATTCTTTTTCTTTAATCTATCCAATTAGTTTTTCTTTAAAACTTTTATGTGTGAGTTTTTCTATCAAGACTTGGCTTAGATTTTCTGTTATCATTCTTGATGTCAGCTGAGATAGGGAATCTACCAATGTATTTTTTGACCTCAACCTTGAAAAAGTGGTTATGAAGGTTAGTGTTTTGTCTAAATATTTTTGGATCCCTTTTTCTTTGGCTTCAAACTCACCTTTTATCTGATCGACCATTAACTGAAAATCACTATATACAATAATATGTTAACATTCAGCTCACTTGCCAATCTTAGGATGGCTATTAACGCTTCATATTCGACCTTATTATTGGATGCTTTAAATCAAAATTTAAGGATACATTAGTATCGTAGGTCTTTAGGACTGATCAAAATAAGGTTGATCCTACTACTATGACAGATAGCTAATCCGTTAATGAATAATTTCTATATATATATTTTTTACTTTGACTCATTTGTTCTCTTTCGACCTAAGCTGATGTGCATTCTACAATGAAGTCTGCTAAGATTTAGAATTTTAAGGTTTACTTGAATAACGTATATAGATCATATTTGCTAAGTTTTATTACTCATTTGATTATTTTACCTGACAGTTTATGAGACTTGTCTAAGCGATTGGTCGATCAACAAATGAATTGTGTAAGCTTAGAAGTATGGCCTGAGTTTTTCAATCGATGTAACCACTGTGTAGGCCAGTTTCTCTATCTTGGTATAGTTTATTCCTAACCTTATCAGTACCTTACTCATGAAATATACTAGTCTATGCTTTCTTTTTCTCAAATCAAAGTTGAGCTAATGGCCTAGTCGAGGGTAACCAAATACAGATATAATATCTCATCGGGTCTTGGCTTGAAGAGAATTGGTGGATAGAAAAAAAACTCTTTAAGCTCTTCAAACACTTTCTAATACTAAAAAATCCACCTAAAGTCAAAAATATTCCTGAAAATCTTGAAAAAATAGTAGGCAACACTCTATTGACCTAGACATGAACCTATTTAGAAAGGCTATTCTTCATATTAGCCTTTGTACCTCATTTACTAAAGTTAATGCTTTCATATCTAAAATGGCCTGAACCTTCTCTGGGTTCACTTCTATCACCTTGCTATTGATCATGTAGTTCAAAAACTTACCCAATGTGATTTCGAAAGTGCATTTACTTGGCTTAAGTCTTATGTTATATTTTTTCAAGGTATTGAAAGTCTTTTCTAGATCTTTTAAGTGCTTGGTCAAACTCTTACTCTTTACTATCATTTCATTTACATATATTTTCATATTCTTGTCAATTTGATTTTTGAAACCTTATTGACTAAACTTTGGTAAGTAGTTCATAAGTTTTTCAAGTTGAACAGCATGATTTTATAATAACAGAGGCCTTTCTCAATGATGAAAGTAATTTTTTCTTCATTTTCTTTTAGTATTTTGATCTGATTATAGCGAGAATATGCATTTATAAAACTAAGAAAGTCATGTTTGACACTGTCATCCACCAGTTAATCTATACTAGAAAGAGAAAAACTATTCTTTAGATAGACTTTCCTGAGGTCGATAAAGTCGAAGCACATTCTTCAATTTTTGTTGTGCTTCTTGACCATGACTACGTTAGCTATCCGTTTAGGTTAATAGACTTCCCTAATAAAGCCTACCTATAATAGCTTATCGATCTCATATTCAATAGCTTTGTAACTTTCTCGAGTAAAAGTCTTTTGCTTTTGCCAAATTGGTTTCATGTATAGATTGGTATGTAACTTATAAACCACCATCTCGAGGTCAATTCCTAGCATGTTTGATAGTGTTCAGGCAAACCAATCAGCATTATATTTTAAGAGTTAGATTAATTATTCTTTATGTTCAAGTTTAGTCCCAATTTGCATGTATTTTTTTAGGGTGCTCTCCTAGAGCAATATAGGCACAAGGTCTTCTATCAATTCAAGTTAGTTCTCATCTATCTCAAGCCTTTAGTTAATTATTTTTTTTGCTCAATCAGGTCAAGATTATTTCCTACTAGGATAAATCCTGACGTGGTAATTTGTACGTTGTTAACGATATGATAAGTGATGAGAATGTAAAGCTAAACAAAATGTATGTATTTTCATTTTAATTTTTTTGTTCGATGTATTAGCTTGGTCGTATTGACATGTATGTGTTCATGACAATTTAAAAGCTCATTCACTTGTAGAATCTATTCAAAAGTTACGAAAATTGCTAAAAATGTGGTTTATACTAATATAGAGTTTAAAAGTTTATAGTAATTTAAGAACGCTTTTCTTTCAAGTCAATTTTCTATTATTACGGGTGCTTACTCTTACTTTTTTATTTATCTTTAGTCTCTGTTGCTTTTTCCTCTCTTACCTTTTCTTAGTCTTAATCAAACTGTCAGTTTTCCTCTCAGTAATTCTTTTTATCATCATAACATAGCATTGTCGTGCTATAAACTGATCTCCTTCAATCTCTCCAATCTTGTGAGGTGTTGAAAACTTTTTTTTTTAAGTGGAAAGTTAAGCCTATGAGCTGCATAACAGATTAACTAGGTCAGCCCAATATCAAGTTGTACACTAATAAGACATATACGAACATAAACTCTATAATTGAAGTGATTGTTCTTAATCAGTTCCTAGAGAGATTGGCAGTTTGATGGTCCCCTTAATGGTTACTTACTCATTTCCAAATCTAATTAAAGTGGTGGTGATTGGCTGTAGCTACTCTTCCTTGATTCTCATTTCTTCATAGTTGTATAATACAAGAAATTGGTCAAGTTTCCATTATCAAATAAGATATTTTTGACTACATAATTGTACACCACAATTATGATTACTATGGCATTGTCACGAGGATACTGAATTCCTTCTAAACCTTTCGAACTGACTCATTTTTCTAGTTTTTCTCTTTTTTATCAAGGAACCAATTGCCATGACCAAGCCCTAATCAAACTTCCTCTTAGTCGAGGTAAAGCTTCCTTCGATGATCACATTAATTACCTCGATAATAGGTCGATTATTGATAAGTTAACCTTTATTTTATATCTGCTCATCCTTTTAAACTTTTTTTTTAAATTTTTTTTGGTCTATTTTCCCTATTCATTATAGGTTTTCTGTGGTCTTTTCTATAGTCTAACCTATTCTAACTTTATCTTCATCAGTCCATAAATCTTTCTAGCTGGTTTTTCTTAATTCGAGCTTCAGTTTTATTTTTTAGATTAACACAATCTTCGATGTTATGGCCGATGTCTTTATGTAAGGCATATATTTTGTTTAGATCTCTCTTTGTGTTTTATCTCAGTGATTTCAACCATCTAAGCTCTGAATTTCTCTTAATTTGCATTAGAATCATCTCTCAAAAAGTATTCAGTGTGATGTAGCTTTTTTTTTTGCTAAGGCTTCTGGCCCTATGTCATTTCTCTCTTAAAAGAGGATCATAGAAATTCTTATTTTTTTTACGACTAAGGAGGGGGAATGAGCCTATTTTACCTTGGTTGTTTCTTATTATAACTTCAACATTCATATATTTTGTTAACCACAAGTAAGACATTGGTCAATGTCTTTGGTGACTATAGGGAGAAGGTCAATTTAAGGTGGTACTTTCTATCATTGAGTCCACTTGTTAGGTTGACTATGATGGCCGTCAGCTTTAAATCCTTCACCTATAAGGCTTTAATGTTAAAACGCATAACATAATCTTTTAAAGACTCATTTCTCTTTGATGAATTAACATCAGGCTTAAAATTATCTTTTTGGTTCTTCGACTGTTTACAAAACAAGAAAAGAATGAGCGGCTGAGCTCATTGAACATTATGATTGATCTCGACTTGAGACTGTTATACCAAGATCAAGCTACCCTTTTAAGGATAATGGCCAGTCTTTTACACATTAGCACTTTGTCTGCACCTTGCATTATCATATTCGTCTTATAAAGTTCCAAATGGTCAAAAAGATCAAATGTATCGTCGTAAGTCTCCAAAGTCATCATTTTGAATCCTTTTGAAAACATGGCTCTGCCAATCTCTTTAGTGAAGGGTGAGGTCTCCAAGAACTTGAAGTTATCTTTAAAAGTGATTGCTTTCCCTTTTAATTCCTTTTCCATGGCCTGCATTTGGGCCTCTAGGTCTCTGCTCAATTAGGGTTCCAAGTCAAATTGTTTTGATTTTTTGATTATGGCATGTGTGAAATTGTGGCTAGGGTAATGATGCGCAATTGGAATACCATGTTCTTTTTTCTTTGAGGTTGACTGCTTCCTCGTAGCTTGGTTGTCTTTCTATGGCTTATCGACCAAAAATGAGTAGATCGAGCCCCTTTAAAGCTTAGCATAGGGTTATGGTGTGTAGCATTTGTTTCAAATCCTGTATCTATTCAACTAAGGCTTGAAATTGTTCCATGATCGGATTGGCCTGTTGTGGGGCAAGTCGATCCATGTGTTGGCTGTTGTATGTCTTCATTCCGGCCGAGATGTCCATCTATCTTTCCTTAATGGCTTTCTTCCTAGGCAGCATAATTTTAGGCTTTACTGATGGATAGAAAGCCCTTACTTGGCACGCTTAAAGTTTCTGTCAAACTCTGACCTAAGAGTATTCCTAAATAGACAAGAAATGGAAAAGAGTAATTAAAAGTAAAGGTAGAGAGTGTTTTTTGCATTTACACTCTAACGCGCAAATTAGAAACCGATATAAAAGAGGTCAGAAAGAGAGAAAAGTAAAGAGTTGAAAATAAGATCGAATGGAATGATAATATCTAAATGTCCATATTTATAGGCAGAAGGTGAGGGACCTGTGGAAGACAAAACTGATATGGCTAGAATGACATGGCTATAAAAATGTTAAGTCAGTCTAACATATCAGATTGGCCAAAATATTTAAAATAACTCTAATTATCTGCTAACAATCTCTAATAAAAAAAAAAAAAAAAGACTAGAATACCTTTTGGACTCCCAACATCATCAAACACGAGCTAGCGTGCAAAGCCTCCAGTTCCACTACCCAAATGGTATCAGCCATCAAGCGGAAGGAACGATTCTGTTCTAAAAGTATTTGGAATTTGTTGGGCATGGCAATCTCATGGTCAGCTTGGGCTTCAAAGATGGCGAGCGAGCTTTTGCCCAGTTGATAATCGCCTTTTCATGCAATAAAGTAGATCGTATTGGTCGGGTCCTAAAATGTGAATGCTTGCCATGTGCATGTGGAGGGCATTGTTTCCTATTTTTCTAATTTCAAACTCCATTAGTCAAAATGTTTAATTACAGATATGTTTGTTTGTCAAACTGATTGATTTTAAAAGGTCTTGCTATGCCGCGTTGCGTTGGAATTAGTTGACGCTCCATACAAATTTCGTTTGACATTTTTCATACAAGCTTTTAAATTTGTAAAAGTTATGTGATTCTGCCCTTTTGTGTTTCTATATATCTCAATAAAGTCACCATTGAAACCATCAGCAACTGTTCCCACTGACCACCTGCCACGATTTGGCCCCCTCTCTGTTTCCTCGTGGCCAAGTCTCGGGACTTAAGACATTTTTTTTAGTAATCAGGAACAAGTTATAATATTCCTTTAAAGAGAAAACAAAATGAATCGGTAGCTAAATTATATTATATTATATTGTTTCTGATTAAAATAGGCATATAATACGACATATCTTAGACACCAAACTTAAACAAATCTTTATTTTTCGAGTAAACTCGAGTTAAACTAACTTTTTGGCCTCAACCAAATCTAGAATCTCTATTCCATTTCTTGACTCTCCTCTCCATTGCTGCTTGAGCCAAATTATGTTTCAAATTGAAATTCTAGTAAATTAGAGTCCATCCATCTGAATTAGGCCTGGAATGACAACACCAAACTATGAATCCATAATGCAGGTTACAAAAGTTTGGGTTGGTCCGAGTAGCTGATTCTCCTAAGCCCAACTTCTTCTGTGTAGATAATTTTTCTATTTATACTATTTGATTGAATTATAGTTATATAATTTTTTTTTTGTTTCGAGTAAAAACTTATTGAGAGATAATGGGAGAATTTTTATAAACTCATTAATTTCGACATAAATAAATTTAATAAATTTAAAAAAATATATTAAACAAAGTTTAAGAATCTCTTACAATTTAAAAGAAAAAAAAATTGATTGAATTCGATGTCACTTAAACAATTGACATCACTTCAATTGTACAAAATACAAAAAAGAAAAAAAAAAAAACTAAACTAAACTAAAGCATGGTATCAAATAATAAAATAATTGATATTTTGATTTTTTAACTTTAAATATATATAATTTTAAAATTAAATTATTTATTTTTTCTTAAAAACTACCATAAACTTTAAAAAAATATATCATTAAGAAACTATTTTCTTTTAAAATAATTTTCTTTTCCACCCAAAATTTTTTTCTTCCAACCACAAGGTGGGTGTATGGAACTTTTGCTTTTGTTTTTTTTTTTTAAAGAAAACTTTAGTTTTTTTCAGTTGCAATTAATCAAATTTCAAATGCAGAGAAAAATTCAAACTTAAATCTATGGACCGAATCTACTAAAGACATTCTAGATATTTTAGCTCCCAACAGGTACTGATAATCATTTTCATTTACTATTACTGATAAAATTTTCAGTCACATCGGTTCAGCAGGTACAATATTTCTGGCAGCCTGCCACAAATATCATATTAATAGAATATTATGCTTTTACTTTTTCAATGTTTATTTTTTTATTTTTATTACTAACTTTTAATCACTTGTAATTAGAAAAAAAAAAAAAAAAACCTTAAGCAATAGTACAAGTTGTCAATAAAAATTTTAAAAAATTTAATCTTACAAAATATGCATATTTTTTATGTCTTTATCTTCTACCATTAAATATAATATAGTCAATTTTGTATTATTTTAGCAACAAAATATTTTGTCGATAAAATACACAAATAATCGCTCACATTTAGAGAATTTTTTTTTTTAAATTTAAAATTTTTCTAAAATTATCATTTTAATATAATCATTTAAATTTACATAGGTATTTTTTTTATCACTTAGTTGTTAATGGCATGCTTATATGACAATACCATGTCAATTGTCAGGTGTTATGTGATACTATTATATCATTTGATAAGTCATGTGATATAGTTGACACGTTATTATCAAATTTAAAAAATAAATAAATTTTGATCACTTAATTTTTTAAAAATTAACATTTTGATAACTCAATTTTAAAAATTTATAATTTAATCACTAAAAAATAAGTCCTCAAAATTTATAAAAAATAAAAAAAATAAAATTTTAATATTTTTATTACATAAAATTAAATTATAAACTTTTTATGTTATTGTAATTATACCATTTTTAATTTGAAAAATGAAATAATATTATTCACTTGTAAAATTATTAAATAATGTTACTTCCAATCTTTCACATTTAGCTCATTCAAATAAATTCAAATAAGTATTTCATATTTTATAATGTAAAATATATATAACTAAATAAAATAAAATAATTTATTATATTAAATTTCACAAACAACTAGTAATTAAATTGTTATAAAATTATATTGAAGGTAACATCTCGATATTAATAATTTCACAAACATTAGTGATCAAAATGTAAAAATTTAGAATAGTTACTTGAATTTATTTGAATTAACTAAACAAAAGATATTTTAATAATTCTGGCAATTGATTAATATTCTTTTACATAACTATGATAAAATAAAAGTTCATAATCTAATTTGATGCAATAAAAATATTAAATGTTTATTTTTTAAAATTCAATGACTTATTTGAGTATTATTCCAATATATTTTAATAGATAACATAGATAATAAAATAATCTATTATATTAAATTTCATAAACATTGGTGATCAACTCAATAGAAATTCACAATGATAATGAGTCATTGACAGTAAAAACTAAAATATTAATAAATTTCACAAATGTTATTAATTGAAATATTGATAAATTTCATATTTATAGTGTCAAAATTTTAATTACAATAAATTTATACTATCTATATTTCTTTTAATATTTTATTATATGAAATAAAAATTATGAACTTTTATTGTGAATAGAATCTTGACATTATGTAAAATGAAATATTTACTTGAATTTATTTGGATGAATTGAATGACAAAATTTTGAAGTAATGCTATTGTAGTACTTTTAGCAATTGGATAATAGTCATCAATTTGTCAAATTTAAATGGTATAATTACAATAAAATAAAACTTATAATTTAATTTCATGCAATAAAAATATCAAATGCTTCTTTCTTTCTTTCTTTTTTTAATAAAAAATAAAAGCTTATTTGTTTATGATCAAATTATAAATTTTTAACATTAAGTATCAAAATAACAAATTTTAAAAAGTTACATGACCAAAATTTTTTTTTAATTTATAAATGCTACATAATAATGCTAACTGTTTGTCAGATGATGTGATAGTGTCACGTGACATTTAACAACTAATGTAACAATGTTACGTCAACACATGTATTAAACATTAATGATTGAGTGATAAAAAAAATTAATTCAATTTTAAGTGTTTAAGTTAAAAATTAATATTTAAGTGGTTATTTTAAAAAGATTCTTAAAATTGAGTGACTATATGTATATTTTATCCAATATTTTTAGACTTCATCTAATACATTATTTTTTTCAAATTGATTCCAAAAAATTTATTTATATAACATGTCATAAATTTATAAAAAATTATCTTTTTTACAATCTTTTAACAAATTCTACAATTATATATCTTTAATACTAGGTGATTGGAATTTGAAAGAAAGACACATATAGCATTCAGCATTATGGTTTAATTATGATTATAATTAATTAATCACATTAAGGGGGAAAAATTCAATCATTGAAATATTCCTTAATAAAAAAAAGTTAAGCTGACAATTCTTACATTTTTCATATACAATTGGCTAAAATAATAAAAATATCTTTAAAATTTATCATTTTATTTAAATAAATCTTTATATGTTGGTTGCACCTAAAAAAAATCTTTAACATTTAATTTACATCCAAACCAGTATTTAAACTTTAATTTATATTTAAATAAGCTTTTAACATCAATTAATTTTTTGTTTGAAATAAAGATTTACTTAATACCAAAAAAAAATTAATTGAGTTTAATAAAAATATAAAAATTTATTTAAATAATAATAAATTTCGGAAATTTTTTTTTAATATTTTAGTCTATAAGATTCTTGATCTTCAATGAGCAGGCATTTCAAAACTTTTTAAAATTTTTTTGAATGATATTTATTATCTTAATATCTAGTGCTGTAGTGCATTCCTGCTTGCGGCGTCGTCGCTGTTAGATATCCAAATCCAACACATACAGCACCGGCTAAACGCTGCCGTTTAACCAGTAGCTAAGGAAAGCCAGTCGTTTTCTTCAATCAGCAATTATCTGTCCGTTGACGAATTAAAAAAAACATCGTCCGTCAGATCCACACATATTAATCCAACGGTTGGGAGTCGAACCCAATAACTTATTTCTTGAATATACTCCCATCTTACACTTTCTTTCCTTTTCTCTCTCTCAAAATTAAAAAAAAATAAAAGAGGCACTTCTTTTTCAGCGGCCAACCGGTGCTGACGTACCAGAGGCGCTTCCCTTCTCATTTCTCTCGTCTAATTTCACCAGATCTCACTCTTGTTTTTCCTGATCCGGTGTTGCTTTCCTTTCAACTCGCCAAATAAAATTTAAAAACATTTTATTTCTGTTACTTTTACTTTTTTTAAAATTTTTTTTTGACATTGATTATTAACGTCGAAGCTTTTTTATTTTTGGGTCTAGGGTTTATTTGTTCTTCTCCCGTTTTTGTTTGTTTCGATAAATTTCTTCTATTTCGATGGCTGCTCCACCTGCAAGAGCTCGAGCCGATTACGACTACCTCATAAAACTCCTTTTGATTGGCGACAGCGGTAACTATTTCTGTTCTCTTTATATCTAAATATAGATATATCTTGATTTGTAATGCGTTCTAGTCGTTATTCCACATTGTTTTTTAGAAATGTTAGGGCTCTTTAAAAGGATTTGATTTGATTTTTTTTCTTTTTGAACATAGAAAACCTAGATGTGAGACCGTGATGTGCATTTCCAGATCATTATCTTAGATTAAACTTCATTTTAGGTTTATAGATTATCTTAATACGGAGATTTTATTGCGTTAAACGAGGTTGATTCGAAAAAAAAAAGTCTGTTTTATTTCTTTTATGGTGCATCTACACTAATGGCATTGCTCATCTTATATTTTAGGTTGTATTTATTAATTTATTCTGTCCTAATATAGCATATTGCCATGTGAATACTCTGTCTCGGTTAGTGTTACTGATGATGAATATCATGGAGTCATAGCATGTACATTTGCATAAGGGAACGTTTACTTAATTCATGCGATAGACCACCACAAATAGTTTTACTTGCCTCTAATTAGGGATTGATAGGTGATATTGTAGTGATTTTAAAGGAGTTTTTCTGGATATTCTGCACTTTTTTTGAATTTGAGTTATGAATATGTCTGTTTACTATGTTATTGTGTTGTTGGGCAGGCGTGGGTAAGAGTTGCCTCCTTTTGCGTTTTTCGGATGGCTCATTTACTACAAGTTTTATCACGACCATTGGGTAGGTGTTTTTCTAATTGCAGTATAGTGGTCTTATTGTTATTATTACATTTGTTATAAAGGGTGTATGGGTTAATAGGGTTGCGTTTACTTTGGCAGAATTGACTTTAAGATAAGGACTATAGAGCTCGATGGAAAAAGAATCAAACTGCAAATTTGGGATACTGCTGGGCAAGAGCGGTTTCGAACAATTACAACTGGTTAGTTTTTGGGCTTTGAAGGCATCATTGACTAGAAATGAATTGTCTAATCAGAATTATAAATTATCTGATTGGTAATAAATTTGATTGCATGACTTGTGCATTGTTTTACTTGAGTCCATTAATTCTTAGTGTTATTGAATGATTTGAGTTACCATTTGTTCTCACTCTAATATTGTCAAATTTAATAACATCTCTGATTCAAAATTGTTGTTGCTTTCCAATTCCCTTTCTGTGTGGTTTTTTAGTTTGTTAGAAAGTTAGGACTTTGTATGCTTCTGTGTTTTGTCTCTCTCACGCTTTCCAACCCACCTATTGTCATACTCTCGGATTGTGTGAAAGGACTTGGAAATAAAATTACAAACAACCTATGGTTAGGATTGAAATTCTTTCAGTTATGTAGTTGCCTAGCCTCTCATATTTTCTGGATTCTTGTTACTTAACCTTTAGATTGAAGTTGTTTTCTATTAGTATTATCTCTTAGGTAGTTGCAAATTTTTCCTATACGTAGTGTTTTATTTCTTCCTCTCCCACAACATGGTTGCTTGCTTGCTTCTTTTTTTTTTTTAAAAAAAAAAACTTCTCTTGTTTTACCCTTTTGGGCTGGGCATGGGGGTGTTCACTTTATTTTACTTGCTCCAGATGTCTACACTCGTCAATGCATCCAGATTTTATTGTCTTCTAGAGTCTTGTCTGGTTGATAGACGAATTAAATAATATTTTCTTTTTGTGCAGCTTACTACCGCGGAGCCATGGGTATTTTGCTTGTGTATGATGTAACTGATGAGTCATCTTTCAATAGTAATTACTGAACTTAACTTTTTATCATTTTGATTTTGGATTTTCATACATATGTTGTTTGATCTTATCCACCTTTGAATCTTTAGAACTGGTTGTAGTGTTTCCACTTATATTTGCTTGTTTTCCAAACTTTTCAATTTCCTGCAATGTTGAAACCTGAAAGTATACTCCTTATCTGGTGATTTGAAATTTTATTCTTTCTCCATTATAATTATCTTATCAACTGAACTGATATCCGTTTCTGCTTAGACATTAGAAATTGGATTCGTAATATTGAACAGCATGCTTCAGACAATGTCAACAAGATTCTTGTGGGTAATAAGGCTGACATGGATGAAAGCAAAAGGGTCTGTTTCTCTTTCTCTCTCTTCCATGTGCTTGTATTTGCATGCATTTGTGGTTGCCCTTCTGTTTGCCATATTGCCTTGGATATTTTTTCTTGTCAAGTTGATTAGAAACTTATTTTTCAGGCTGTCCCTACCTCAAAGGGCCAAGCTCTTGCTGATGAATATGGCATCAAGTTCTTTGAGACTGTAAGTAATTTTTTCTGCTGACTTTGTAGTTACTTTTGATGTTTAGTTGATCTTTCCTCTATGCTCAAGAGCCACAATCTATCATGCAGAGTGCAAAAACAAACTTAAATGTGGAGGAGGTTTTCTTTTCAATAGCCAGGGACATTAAGCAAAGACTTGCTGATAGTGACCCGAGGGCTGAGGTATGGTTTCTTTAACTCAAAATATCATCTTTTCTATCAACACATGCATACTATAATTATGCAAATCTATCTCTTTAACATCTTTTAATTCAGATATTGTTGTCAATTTTTTTTGTTCCTCTTTGCAGCCACAGACGATCAAAATTAACCAACCAGACCAGGCAGGAGGGGCCGCGGCAGCTGCTCAAAAATCAGCTTGCTGCGGATCTTGAACAAATTATGTTGAGAGTGAGATCTGAAGGATACATTCTCTAATCTAGGAGCTGTTTTGGTCCGGGGAAACTAATTTTGTTACAACTATATTGTTGGTGTTTGTATTCTTTACTGCCTATAATTATTTTTTACATATGCTACTCTTTGGTGTGAAATGTTAGATCCTCGTTATTTTGCAAAATTAATTATATTAGATTATTTTTTCCTAAATAACGTGTTTGAAAGCCAGTTTGTCTAGCATTTTGATATTTGGAGTTGAAACTAAGAATTGCTATAGTAATTTGGTGAGGATTATGGAAAAAGTACCAAGAATTGGAGCATAATCAAAACAAATACGTTTGTGCAATTTAAAGAGTACTGTACAACTTACAAACAGACCTCTCGTACTTGATTTACTCAAAACTCTTTAAGATGAATCAGGACCAGAAACCAGAGAATCAAGGAGGTGCATAAAAGTGGAAGGCCATCTTATCCAAAATGTATACCCAGG
This sequence comes from Durio zibethinus, assembly GCF_047325235.1. NCBI lineage: Eukaryota > Viridiplantae > Streptophyta > Magnoliopsida > Malvales > Malvaceae > Durio > Durio zibethinus. Next base: position 6,430,624 of record NC_143162.1, on the reverse strand, counting down.
AATTTTCTATACACGTTCTCCTCTTGGATTGTACAGTAACCCCCCAATTTGTCTCCTCAAAAAATTCGATATCCCTCACACACGAGAGAGCCTTCGAAATGCACATGACAACGCATTTGACAGATATTATTACTGGAAAATTATCTGAATTTCCTTTTTCCATTCATATATTTTTCTCTCTTTTGCCAACTTGAAAGACTTGAGCTTCAACCTCTCCCTCTTCCCTGCCAAACGATCGGAGCCTGAACAGAGGCAAACTCGGCTTGACTCGGTTGATTTAGCCCCTAGCCCCAATACTAGTCTAGAATCAATTGGTAATCTTATTGGTGTGGTTATGTTGTTCATTTCTCTGACTTGTTTCCTTCATTGGAGAATATAAGTTTGGTACATAGTCGGATTCTCTTGGTAGCTGCGGAGAGGTTGGTTTTGGCTCCTTGGCCTAGGGCGTTGCCTATAGGTAGCATTGCAAGGATTTTTATTTGTAATTGGAGGTGACCCGTCTATCTGGAGAATAAAAGTTTGGTACATAGTCGGATTCTCTTGGTACCTTTGTTAATGTACATAGTCGGATTCTCTTGGTACCTTTGTTAATGCGGAATCATCTGCTGCCATCTAAAGTTGATTATGTACCAAACTTGGGCATCATATTCATTGTTTTATACTACTACTTTAATACAAAGAAGCATTTCTGACATCACCATTCGGGCATTAGAATGAGCCATGTCCTGTTTATCTTAAAAACATTTTACAGCTGCAACTAGAATGAATTTCAAAGATTTTATTCCTCAACTAGCTTGGGTGGGAATGGGATATTTATCTGTGACGTTTGCTACTCTATAAAGCTTAATAGAATCCTAATCCACGGGTAGATTATAATCCAATACTGGACTATTTACAACTCTGAATCAAATTGATGAGCAGCCGATGCCACTCAGAGTGAGAGACTCTATCCGATTTTGACTAAGGCTTCATTTGGATTCCACTGCACCTAAATCCAAGAGTGTTTTAGTCTTTAGTTGCGTTGCAAGATACATTTAGAGAGCACCACAGCGGTGTAGTTGAGAGCCAAAACTTTTATTGCCCCTCTATTTGGAACCAGAAGGAGAAAGTCTTATGAATCATTGGACTCTTGGGCAGTGACTGTCTCAATTACTGCATCTAAATACATATCCTTAATAGCTAATTTTACCTCTAGTGCTGTTTTCAGTCTAAACATCCATCTAAAATTGACCCTATTGTAATCTTCCTCACCATATAATCTGTACTAAATGACTTTGCTTGCTAGTACAAGATTCGGGTTGCTTGAGAAATTATACATATCAAGTTGGATGCTGCTGCAATAATGAAATAGCTCAGGCATAGCTCTAAAAGCCGCTTTCCCTCTCTTTTCTCTGGCTTTTAGATATTTCTTTTTCAGTTCCTTTACGACCACAGGTGTAAGTTTGTTTCAACATAACCACTAAATTCATTAGGTTTAAGTGGCAGTCAGTGGATAATCACGGGACAGGTTTCCACCCCATCAGACCTACATTTCATTAAAACAGAAATATCTGGGATTGTGGAGTACTTGGTGCCAATATATATATATATATATATATATATATATATATAAAGCATAGGGAAACAAACTGTGCAAGTGGAAGCGTGAGCCATGAAATGGAAAAAGCATTAAGGCTTTTTTTACCATTGACTAGTCCTCTTTCCCTCTGAAGATTGCAACAAAACAAATGAACAACAAATTAAGCTGAATAAAGTAAGAAAGAAAAAAAAAGAAATCTCAAAGAGATTTCATGTTGGAACAAAATAAAAAAGAAAACAAATTCTTAATCATCTCCTTCAATAATGGAGTTTGATTTCAATATAAGGCAATTTCGTCCTATCCACATTCTCCTTTTGATGAGTGGAATATGAATAAGCAAAAATGGCTCAGGAGTAATCTATGGGCTACATAAAAATACCTGATGCAGAAACAAAGTTTCAGACCCTGACCTGGCATGGCCTGATGACCTGTCTTTGCCCAAAAAATCTTCAAACAGAAAAGGTTAAAGTTGAAAAGAAAAAACCCAAATCTTGTTGTTAAGACAAGAAGTTCTGTTCATCTGAGAGTGGATGTATGTCCGCACTCAGTTGGGAATCTCTTTATTCAACTTACGTTATATTCATGGAGTAATGCAGACCAATCACGAAACACTCTTTAAGCAACTTTTGGGAGAAAATTACAAAAGCAACTCCACCAGTTCATGGACTCCTCAACCACGTAAAGGCACCAAAATATTAAAAAAAATGTCACTGGCGTCTACAAAATTAATGAAGGAAACAGCCAATAATTCAGCTGGCATTGATGTTTTCGACTTTGCCTTTGTTGGTGCCTGCAGGGGTAGGCTGATTTCCATAGTTAATGCCGTCACAATCAAGCACTAGTAATCACTATTGACGGGTAAGTTGCACCCTTCACGTGAGACTCGTTGCCTATTATATTTTAAGTATTAATTTGCTTTTAAAATAGGATTTAGTTAATAGTTATTTTTTATAAAAAAAGTTATACTTTCAAAATAAAAAAATTATAAATGTTTATATTCTTATTGAATGTTATATTTTAAAAATATTTTTATAAATTAATTGAATTAAATTATCAATTTATTAATAGCAATTCATTTTTTATAAAAATAAAATTTTTAATTCAATAAAAAAATTAAAAAATTAACTCATAATCTTTTTTTTTTTTAAATTTTTAATATATCTTAATATATATGTTATCGTGCTACTCCTAACACACAATGTGAATGTGATAATTTTTTTAGACTTAAACAATACTGTAACAACTTATTAATGTAAAAAAAAATTGATTTCCTCCGACTAAAGACACACAAAATGCTTTTATAAGTATGTCTTTAAAAAAAATAGAGGGTAAAATTGAGAATAAAAAATTACAGGAAGCCAAAAGTTGAAAGCAAACAGGAAGAAAATTAAAAAAAAAAAAAGGACGAAAGAGAAAAAATATTGCGAAAAAGAACTGGACTCTTAGACTCTTAAGAAGAGAAATGAGAAATCGAGGATGGCAAAGAGAACCGATCCCTTACAAGTCAAAATTCACCTCAATTCTAAAGTTTAGAACAAAAGATAGAGCACAAAGTAACCTCATAGTACAATTAAAGGATCTGAGAAAGAAATACATATATCCCAGAAAACTCACTGGTGGCACACACGAAGGCATGCAGGAAGTAGAAGCCAAAAAGGGTAAGCTTTGGAAAAAGACTTGGACTTGGTAATAAAGTACATGAACCCAATGTACGTGAACAAAGAAACTACCAAAAGCTATGAAGCAATCCTTTCTGAGTCAATGTTTGGTGCCCATAGATCCACTGGCAATAACCACCCACGTTTAATTCCTCCTCTCCTCTTAACAACTTTTCTATCTTTGTAACTCCTGAAATCTCTGCTTGATTTACTTGGGTTTGCTTGGTGATTGTGAAAAAAAAAGAACTCGGTCATGTTACAGTGACAAGATAATTGGGTAGTTTAGACAAAGATTCTACACAATTGAAATTCATCGTGACAACAGCTTCAGTTCTAATTTCTTGCTTTGGAGGACTCTTAAAGAGAGAAAAAAGAAATCGGGCAGTACTCTCAATTTTTAAGTTTAAACATTTCTACTTTTGATCAACCAGAAGATTGCTCGAGGATTGTAGAGTTCTTGAATGGAAAGATTAGGATTGCTCAGTTTCAAATCTAAAAAGATTTAGAATTTGTAGAATAGTGTAGCTGAATGGTTTGATCATAGAGTTTGTAGAATTCTTGAATTGATAGATTTAGAGTTGCATAGTTTCTTGAATGGAAAAATCTAAAGAAGTATAATCTCAAATTTAGAATCTAGATAGATTTAGATTTGTAGAGTACGATAGGTGATGGTATGATTAAGAGTTTGTAGAATTTTTGAATTGATAAATTTAAAGTTGTGTAGTTTTTAGTGTTTTTTAAATTCGACATTAAAAATATATATTTTTATGACTATGTGTAGATTTTTCGTAGTGTATACATTTTAGTAAAGTATTAAAATAATCTAATTAAGAAAGTCTTAGTAATAAATAAATAGATTTTGTTTTAAATATGTCATTCGAATAAATGTAATTTTAATTAAAATTTTGTGGTTACAATTATTAAGCTTTATCAAGAGCTGATGATAATTTTCATGAAATCGGATCCATGGGATCAAAAGAGAGGGGGGCCTATTAGTATCAGAGACAAATTGTTTTGCAACAGAAATGGAGTTGAGTGATGGGGCGTCAAATGTTAGATAGAATATGCCATTAAGTGGAGCAACTTACGTACATAAATAGGAAGAGACAGATAGCAGAAATTCCTCATGAGTGCAACAGCTGATTAACTTTGCTATTTTATTTCGAGAGAGCAGTCATAAATTCATAGGAGATATGGGTAACCAAGGACATGAACATGGTTCTTTGGGCAAGTTTAAGCCATTCCTTGCTGCAATTTTCTTGCAAGTTGGGCTTGCAGGAATGGATATCTTGTCTAAGGCTGCACTCAACCAGGGGATGAGCAATTATGCACTCGTCGTCTACCGTCATGCCATTGCCACCGTTATCATGGCTCCTTTCGCAGCCATTCTCGACAAGTATCTCTTCTCTCTCCAAAAACATGCATTCAATGAACATGCCTGTAACAATATAATGTTTGTAATTAGTACTGCATTTCAGCGGAGAAAACTGACATGGAAGCAACTTTTGTTTGACAGGAAAGTGAGGCCTAAGATGACACTGCCAATCTTCACCAAAATAATGGTGCTCAGCTTACTGGAGTAATTATCCAAATTAGATTACAATTTTCTGTTTTTTTAACATTTTAGGATAACATCTGACAATGTTTATCTAAACTCTGGCAGGCCGGTCATTGACCAAAACTTGTATTATGTGGGGATGAAGTACACGACTGCAACTTTTGCAGCTGCCATGTATAACATTCTTCCTGCCATTACCTTCGTAATGGCTTGGATTTTAAGGTAAACAAACCAAATAGCAACAGTTCGTTCCTGGACATCCAGTAAAATCTGAAAAACAGAGAATCCAGGCCAAGGCTTTCCTAGAAGCTGAATCATATGACAATAATTTTAAGCATAAACATGGTTAATTTTTCCATGCGTTCTTATTCTAATTACGGCAGCTAACTAAAAGTTTGATCATGTCCCTTCAGGCTTGAGAAGGTAAACTTGAGATCCATCCGCAGCCATGGTAAGGTTGTTGGAACCCTTGCAACAGTTGCAGGAGCCATGGTCATGACACTGATGAAAGGACCAGTGCTCGGGTTATTTTGGACAAAAGGAAGAATTAACCATCAAGCAGCAGCAAAAAATGGGACAGATTTCCATGATACGATTAAAGGCGGTGTAATGATCACAGTTGGTTGCTTCAGCTACGCTTGTTTCGTGATTCTGCAAGTAAGTACATAAAAAGTTTTGCAGTATCAATTCTTGATGGATTTCCTCAACCATGACGTTAACCTGGGTGTGTAATTTATAGGCAGTCACGCTGGAAACGTATCCTGCCGAGCTTTCTCTCACAGTTTGGATATGCCTGATGGGCACGCTTGAGGGCACCGTAGCGGCTTTGATAATGGAAAAAGGAAATACTGCCATCTGGGCTATTAAATGGGACACCAAGTTACTGACAGCTGCATACAGTGTAAGAATATTTACAATTTACCAACCCATACACTTCTGAAATGTTTATAGATTTTTGAACAAGAAATCATTCCCAGACTCAAATCTCAACATGATTATGATCATTTACCGTTCGAGTCCTGAAATTATAGAACTGATTCAATTTATCCATATCCTCTCCTCAAGGTTTTGAATAATCCTGAACAATATATTTTGGGGAAGAATGCACATTTTAGCTTTAATTCGTTTGCTGCCATTGATTTTTATTGAATCCAATGGTTAAGACTTAATATATTTTTTAATTTTTTATTTAACATCTTATATCTGAAAATTGCGTGGTTGCAGGGTATCGTATGTTCAGGACTAGCTTATTACATTCAAAGTGTAATAATGAAATACAGAGGTCCGGTGTTTGTTACAGCTTTTAGTCCCCTATGCATGGTTATTGTAGCTGTCATGGCCTCTTTCATTCTGGCTGAACAAATGTTTCTGGGAAGGTAAAGTCTCCAAATTCATATCACTAGAATAATTCTCAAACTGATGTTATATTTTACAGGGTGATTGGAGCTATCATCATAATTGTGGGTCTACATCTTGTGCTGTGGGGTAAAAGCAAGGATTACAAGTCTCCGCCCCCATTAAGCAACCAACAAATAGTAGAGCCAGCTAAAATAGAAATGGCTAATAACCAAAAGGACAGTTTTGATCATCAGGCGATCACAATTGATGCGGCCGGTAGAGAAATCTCAATCAGAGATGAAAACTTACAAGAGGAAAGCGATTCAATTCTGGTCTAGATTTTTCTTTCTCGTATCCACTACTCTAAGAGACGGAAAACCACTAAGCAATTACGGAATCGTGGTTTCAGATGCGAATCTGACTATCATCCAACGATACGACTATACACTAATAAAATATTATGACTAAAGTCATGATGCAGGATTTGATCAGTAATCCACCCAATACCTCAAGCGATAAATCTGATCGAGCATTTGTAATCATTAAGCTTAATGGAGTTTTTCTATTCTCAAAATAATCAGCATGAATTGATAACATAACGCATCATGCCAACGCTATGGGGTAAGGCCAAGGGTCCTCTATTGCTCCTTTGGTCCGTCGCCAATGGGTAAAGAAATTGAGGGTTGAGCGCATTTCATGAAACCATGGCTTGGGCCCATTTAAGTAGTAGTTTTAAATATGCAACACTGAGATACCTCAAAGAACATGTTTTGGACTTCAAACTAGTAGAATCTTATAAAAGGCAGATGATATAGTACAAACGGGAACCACCAAAGGATATATAAAGAAAAAAGAATAATAAAAGCTTTCTAAGAAAAAACTAGTAACATTTAAATTTCATCTCTTTCTCTTCCATTAAGCAATGGACTACATGTTGCTGAGATACAACCAAAGACACGATAACAAGTATCTATTTTTGTGGCACTGATCTCCTACTTTTAACATAATACCTAACCCTCAAATTAGAAAACATCCACGTTAAGTTAGTGGCATAGTCTGGTCAAAAGGATCACAAAACAGAGGTGACCCTACCTTACAAAAGAATATGATTGTTGTGTGACAATTGTTTCCCTTGTTCTTCCTTCCCATATATACGCTGAAGTTCTCGAGTGGCAGCTAAAAAGGACTCTGAAAAAGAAAGGAAAAATGAGTAGGAAACATTTGTTTATCAATAAAGTGTATATGTAAAAGATGCATTTCCTTTTAATTATCCTCATCAGTGTGAGACAGACAATGTTGGAGCATTCAGCCATTCATATCTTAGGAACAACAAAAAGCCATTCAAATTCAATAGTTTACTTCACCTTACCAAAGCCGGAAGGACTTCTGGTTAATAGGCGAACCAGTAATAGTCTGAATAACGTCAAACAACATATTCTGAGGTGTACTTCTGAGCTCTTGGACGATCCCATAAATTGTCTTCCCATTCTCAAAGTAGATGTGATTATTTGGGTGCTTTGTTTTGCAACCAGCATGTCGCTCAAATTCATATGCATTAACCACCTATTAGAAAGTAGAAACCAGCTGATCAGCACATAGATACTTTGCCTCAAAACTTCCCTCCATACAAATGAAAAATCCCACCTTAGAAAAATTGCATGCTTGACAGCCACATTGATATCCAGAACTCTTTATAACACTACGAAGCTCCTTCTAAAATACATAAAAAGAAGCAGGTGTGTCACCACAGTAAGGTAAACTATAAGAAGAATACATGAACTGAGATTTACCTCCCGTGACCAGGCAATATATTTAACAGGAACTCCATCAAGCATACCAGTTGATAGTAAACTTCTAACATTTGAAGGGAAGTTATTTGAAGGAACCTTTTTTGATGTTTTCAGCTCTTCTTTCTTCCTAGAAACATCAGTTCCAGAGGCAGTTACATTACCAGTGGAAACAATTGCATTGGCATTGGATTTAACCAACTTTTTCACATTTGGTGCATCACATCTTTGGACAGAGGGCTGACCCATTAATAACTCATAGCCCAATATAAGCCTTCCCGATGGATTTGTATCATCATCATCACCATAGCCACCAAAAGATATGATACTCTCCCCTTTACTATAGGACTGACCAATTGACAAATTATTGTACTCACCCTTGCTGTAACTATGACTAATAGATGTGACACTGTCATCTCCTTTAACGTAGGTGTGACCCACAGTTATGAAACTATCATCTGTCCTGTTGTAGGTTTGACCCATGGACATGAAATTGTTATCACCGTTATTGAAGGTATTGCTCATTGCATTGGCATTGTTACTTTCTTTATATGTTTGACCAGTGGTAATGCTGTCCTCACTTTTGTTATAGGATTGTCCCATTGACATGAAAACATTATTCTCTCTTTCATAGGTGTCACCAATACACATGATGTTTTCATCCCATTTGTCATAAGCAAGACCCATTGATATTTTACCATCTTCCACCTTGTTGTAAGCATGAACTGTTGACACAGAGTTATTATCCACTGTATCATATGCATGTTCCATTGATACAACCATGACATTCTCAGAGTCCTTGACCTGACTGACTTTTACCTTCCTAATCCCCCCATAATTTAACCCAGATCTAGGATCTTCCAATGTATGAGACTTGGATAAACCGAATAAAGAGTCATTTGTAAATAAATCTTCGCTAACCTTTCTCCCCATGTCAACTTTCTCTGTGCTAACTGAATGAATATTCTGATCATCATAATTCACAGACCGAGCTGTCTCAGAATCAAATAACTGTTCAGCAAACTGCCCAGAGATTGAATGAAAACTGGAAGCATTTTCCCATGGAGAAACATTTGAATTCAATATTTCGGAATATAAGTTAGTAGTTGGAACTCCAACCAACTGCTTCTTGTTAGGAAAAAAGACTGTCTCAGGACCATCCGTGAACCATCGATGAGAACGCTTGGGCTCAATTCTAGATGAATTATCATTTCCCATCTCACCTTCATTTAAATATCCAGCACCTTTTGTCATCCAAAAACCCTGATTCTGGAAAGACGGTCATATGTAACACATTCCTAATCAGAAACAACTCGAGACCATAAGGTCATGCAGAAGAGAATAATAATAACAGTCAAATCCTTTTCATTGATCTAATATTCAAGGTTAACCAGGTCCCATCAAGACAGCAAGTAGGCACTAGACTGTCTACACACGCATGATGTAGGAAGTAGAAAATGGTCAAAATGACATTTTTCTTCATTCTTACACATATCTAAGTTCTTCAGTACACCTCCACCTACAGCACTCAATTACAACTATCGAGAAAAAATTTTAAAAATATTCGAAATGGCAAAAAGATTTTTTTACCAACACAATATTTTAGTTGATACAAAATTTGTGTAAATGGCCTTAACTAGACAAAACTTCATAACAAATAAGCAACCGGAAACTACAGCAAAAAATTCAAACACTGAATCAACCAAAAAAGATACACATAAACTGATAAACAGCATCACAACAAAGTAGAAACACATCAAATTTCCAAAAAAATGCAACTAGAAAACCCTTCTCACATCACTTAAGCACATACCAAGCTCCAAATTTCATTACAGCACATAATAAACATAGCATTTTTCTCACTTTAATTCAACACTTTCATTGGATTGAAATTTTACTTCCACTTTGTGATTCTTGTCCAACAGTGAAAACCTTCATACCACTTTAAAAAAAAAAAAAAAACATAACGTCGCATTGAACAAAGGATCAAAGGTACGGTTTTTACACTAAACAACAAAGTTTTCTAACTCCTGGTTGAAGCAGATATTGTAAAACTTCGTGGATAATTGAAAATTGAAACCATCACTGCAAAATCAAGCAATTAATCAATAAAAAAGCCTTTGAAAATAAATAATCCTAATCTTACACAAACTATGCAATAGCTTTAGAAATGAAAGGCAATTAAAAACCTTCCATAAATCTATTACTTTTCAAGTACCAAACAGTGGGAAGTTCACTTAAGAAAATCAACATTTATTTTAAACAAAAAACTATAAAATCTTTCAAGTAGAGACTTTCTTCATTTTTTTTAACTAAATGGAGACTGAGAACTAAGTAAATCTTAACCCTAAAATTTTTTTTACGCGGATTACGATTTCAATAACGGATAACAAAAGGCAAAGGAGAGATCCCCATTCTGGAAATACCTGAAATGAGGCGATTGATTTATTTACGAATGCGACGACCAATGATCGGATAAAGGGAAAACTTTCCGGCAGCGATTAACCGGAAACCAAACCGGAGATTGTACGGACGGTGATTCCGGCGAGATTTAAACAGAATGGAAATTGCTTTTTTTTTTTTTTTTAAATAATGGTTTTGAGCTTTTTGTTGGAAGAGATTATACGAGTTGGTGACCTGCATAATTGATGAAGCTTTAATCTGACCGTACACGTGTACTTAGGTTTTGTCAGATCTGATTCTGATCTCTATGCGGCGTTTGGCGCCATTTCGATAAAACCTGCGACTAAACTTTTTGAAGTACCAAAGAAGATTCTCTCGAGTAGTGTAACATTTTATTTGGAATTTTCTTTTTGTTTTGTTTTGTTTTTTGTTTTTTTTTTTTTTTAGTTTTGAAGGCCTGAATGAACCCTAGCCGAGCCCATGAAAGAACTTTAAGTCACAATTGGAAGGGTGCGCTAGGTCCGTCCCGTAGTACAAGGCGTGGCAACTCCTAAGGGCCCATATTGCAAAGCTTCCACTTGGACCCCCGTTCTAAAAATATAAATCTAATATCTGTGTGAGCGTTAGGCCACTTATCGGATATACTAGCCTTGATGTTAATCGGAAAGGTCGAAAACCAACAAAGTTATGCCATAGACAATGGGAAAAGATCCTTGTCCACTCATGCTTCCTTCTTGCTAGACCTACTCAATAAGGGCTTTTACAAATAATTGACACCAATTTTACAAATAATTGACACCAAAATGAAACCCATCAAAGTTGGTGTCATAATGTATAGATTCGTAAATTTATCGTTAGACTTGAAATGAAAAGAGTCGTTATAAATCTTTTTTTAATAGATATGATTAATGACCTGATTGAAGTTGATCTGTAAAACAGAGATTAAGTTCGAAAGTCGATTGCGTATGAAAAAAGTTATAGCTACAACATCCATCCGAGGGATGGTACTAGTTTGATTTCGAATTATTCAAGCTTTGCTCATTTTATAATTTACCAAATAATGAATTATTTATTTTTTTGGTTTTGTTTTTCTTTTTTTTTTAAGTCTCATTCTTCTTAAGAAATGACAAAACAATTTTTTTTTTGTTTTTTCCCTTTTAAAAAAAAAACTAGAAAATAAAAATATGGGTGAAAATAAAATCAAAATAAAATCAAAATAAAAAATAAAAAGAAAATGAAAAAGAAAAAACTTGAGATCGGGTTGGTTTAGGACACGGGTTGGCGTGTAGGTTTTCGGGTCGACATACGGATTCTGGCTTATCAAAACGGTATCATTCCAGAACAGTATAAAAGAAGCCCTTTTGCGTTTTTCCTCAAAAATTTCAAAGCCTTTCTCTCTCTACCCTAACCTCTGACATCTCTCTAAAAAAGCCACCGAAAAGTTTAATCAGAAATTGGAAATCCCATCGATTTCTTGAAACTTTGTCAAAAATTCAATCAAAAATTGAAAAACCCATCGGTTTTTGAAACACCTGTCAGATTTTAAAAATCTCATCGGAATCTTGTTAGAAACTTCAATCTTTGTCAAAAAATTCAACCAAAAAATTCATCCTTCACTAAAAAATTCATCCTAAACCCAGAAAAAAAAATCTAAAAAAATTCAAAAAAATTCCTACATCATTCTAAACCCTTCCTGAACCTCTTTCAACTTTAGAATCACCTTAGAACCTTGAATCACACCCAGAATCTCAAATTAACTCTAAAATTCCAGGATCAAATTCCTGAACCCTTTTTGCCTGAGAATTTTTCAAACCTACTTTCAGTGATTTTCACTCTATTTTTCTCTGTGTTTTATGTGTTCTTGCTCTGTAGAATAAGTCCAATTTATAGGCAACCTAGGATCAATTAAAAAAATGGACATAATCAATCACAAGCTTGATTCCTAGGATTGCATTCTGTCCAGACAAGATTTTAGGTACAAAATTTTAGCAGTATTAATTTGATTCTGTATTGACCTAAAAATATTACGATCTTGATCTTCATCACATACAGATTGAGCAAAAAAAGAAACAAAAAAATAAAATAACAATAATAATAATAAATAAATAAATCTAATTAGATCAGAATGGGCTATAATGGGCCTAGTTGGGCTTGACCAAAATAAGCTTAGTTGGGCCCGAACCAAAATGGGCCCAGATAAAAATGGGTGTCTACAGCTGTCTTTCTTTGTACATCTTTGTTAGATGAGGATATTGTAAAGACCTAGACACCTACTCTGATCACAAGTTTGAAAAATAACCTGAACTAAGCTAAGGTCGGACGACCGGGATTAAACCATGAGTCAAATAAAATGATCAGGATCGACTCAAGGTCGAAAATGAATGATTGAGATGAAACCCCGAATCATAATAAATGATCTGGACTGAGCCAAGACTAAGTAACTAGGACGAAATCACAAGTCAAAATAAAGTGACCAGGACTGAGTCAGAGTCAAGAATAAATGATCAGGACGAAACCATGAATCATAATAAATGATCTGGACTGAGCCAAATCAAGTGACCGAGATGAAACCACAAGTCAAAATAAAGTGACCAGGACCAAGTCAAGGTTGAGAATAAATGATCGAGATGGAATCACGAATCATAAGAAATGATCTGGATTAAGCCAAGATCAAACGACTGAGACAGAACCACGAGTCAAATGAGACGACCAAGATCGAGCTGAGGTCAAAAATAAATGATCAGGATAGAACCACAAATCATAAGAAATGATTTAGACTGAGCCAAGATTAAGTAAATGAGATAATGCAAATGTATGCCTTATCTATGATGCAAATGAATCATTGATTGTGGTACTAAGGCTTTTGTATTCTTATTTCTGTACACTTTTAACAGAGAAACCATCAGATATTATTTTACATGTTTACTATGCACTTTAGCGAAGAAATTCCCCTTCATATTTGGCAAAGAAGCTATTTTTCATCAATCTGAAGGTGTATTTTTGGCAAAAAAACCATCTTTTGCCAACTTGGTGGCATGCAAAAAAACTATTTTTCATCATCTTGGAGGTATTTTTGGCAAAAAAATTTATGCATCTGCCTGTTTGTTTATCCCAAAGAGAGCCATGAAAATCAAATTTTTAATGTTTTTTTTGTGTTTGGTTTTTTTTTTTGTTCATATTTTGCCTTTATCTCCTTCAATCCTTCAAAATGACACATTTTTTAAGATTTTGTTCAATTATTAATCATTATCTCAATTTCAAAGCATGAGGATACAAGTTATGTATTTCTTCCATTTATGGCAAGACATAAAAAAGAAGAGCAATGTACAGGATTTAGAGAATGATAAGATGGCTTTTATTTATTTGGATAATCAATTACAAATGATGGTGTGAAGGAAAAAGAATGCACAAGAATGGTTATTTTGGGGTAGCAGTGCCCCAGGACAAATGATTAGACAACCATGACAATAAATCCTGGATCTCCTTGAAAAACTCAATTACAACTTGATGTCCTAACACTTCAAAGCTCTTCAAAATTTACTGTCTCTGATATGCTTTCCCAAGTAGCATTAATTGAAGCTGTCGGACCTTTTTCTTTAGATCCAAGCTGCCCTTTCAAGTTTTTAACTTGAACTCCTCTAATCTTTTTTTTTTAGTTTAAACCGTCATTTGCAGGTTTTCGATTTGACCTTTCTTTTTTTATTATTTTTTAATTTTTTTTAGGATCAATCAAAATATTTTTTTACTGCGTCATAATTGATAAGATCGTAAAGTTCATCTCCATCCATTTTTAACAAGATCAAAGCTCCTCTCAAAAAAGCTCTTTTTACCATATAAGGCTATTTTCAATTCAGGATTTATTTTTCTCTATCATCATGTTGACTTGGAAGAATCATTTTCAATACCAACTCTTTTTTTCGAAACTATCGAGGTCTGACTTTTTTGTCATAAGCTCTTATCATTTTTTTTGGTACAATTGGTCAAGGCACAGGGCCGTCAATCTCTTTCTTCAATAAAGTTTAAATGCTCATAACGTTCTTGAATCCATTTAGCTTCTTCTAATCCCACTTCTCTTATGACTCTTAAAGATGGGATTTTTACTTCTACTAACAGTACAGCTTCCATCCTATAAACTAAGGAGAAGGGAGTTACCTCAGTAGATGTGCGTACAGAAATTCGATACACATGTAGAGCAAAAGATAATTTATCATGCCAATCTTTGTACATTTTAGTCATCTTCTTCAAGATTCTTTTGATGTTCTTATTTACAGCTTTCACTACCCTATTCATTTTTGGGCAATATGGGGCTGAATTATGATACTTGATCTTGAACTGATCACATACTTCTTGCATCATCTTGTTAGTTAGATTATTTATATTGTTAGATATAATTCTTTTTCAAAAAGCCTATATTTGTAAATTATTTCTCTTTTAATGAATTTATAGATCGCGAATCTAGTCACTACTGTGAAAGAGGCAGCTTCGACCTATTTAGTAAAGTAATCAATCATCACAAAAATGAATCTATTTTTGTTTGAGGCCTTTGGTGTGATAGGTCCAATGGCATCCATCCTCATATAGAAAATGGTTAAGGTGGTGCTATGACATGCAAAGCACTAGACAGAGTATGAATCTTGTTAGCATAAATTTAGTATTTATGACACTTTTGAACGTAATCGATGTAATCTTTTTTCATTATCAACCAGTAATACCCAGCTCGCATGACTTGTCTTGTCATCATATGCTTATTTGCATGTGCCCCATATACACCATTGTACACCTCTTCAATAGTTTTTTTTGGCTTTAGATGCATTTACACAATGGAGTAACACTTAGTCCTTGCCTCTTTTGTATAAAATTTTTCTATATAAGAAAAATCTCATGGCCAATCTTTACAAGACTCTTTTATCATTTTTCGTTGTTAAATTTGGGTATTGCTGATTTCTTAGATACTGCATAATATCATGATACCATGGGTGGCCATCTTTCTCTTCTTTCAAGTTAGTATAATATACTGGTATGTCTTTGATATCAAGTTTGATAGGTTAAATCTTTGCAGTGTCACCAATTTATACCATTACGGCTAAGGTAACCAAGGCATCTGCAATTTGATTTTCTTCTCAAGGTAAGTGTTTAAATCGAATTGTTTTACACTGTTTGCATAGCTCTAAAATGTATTTATGATAAGGGATGAGTTTAGAATCTCTTGTCTCTCATTCACCTTTCAATTGATAAATGACTAGAGCTGAATCCCCAAACACCTTTAGTATTTCAATTTTTCTGTCCAAAGTCATGTGTAGCCCCATGATACAAGCTTCATATTCAGTGACATTATTGGTATAGTTAAGATTCAATCTTGCTGTAAAAGGATAGTAGTGCTCCATTAGAGATATCAAAATTGCTCCAATCTTATGCCTCATGGCATTAGCGATCCCATTAAAATACATCCGCCATGTTCCTTCTTTATCATCATCTTCTTCTAATTCTAAGATGGCCATTAATTTTTCATTTGGAAAATCAAACTTCATGGGCTCATAATCATCAGTGGCCCTATCTACCAAGAATATAGCAGTGACATTCCCTTTGATTGCTTTTTGACTTATATATATTATGTCATATTCAGAAAGTATCACTTGCTATCTTACGATTCTTTTTTATAGCAAAAGCTTCTCAAAGATATATTTAATGGGATCTAATTTAGCTATGAGCAAAGTAGTATGATACAACATGTTTTGCCTAGGTCTTTTAGTCGTTCAAGCTAAAGCGCAATACATTTTTTTAATGATGAATACTTGGACTCATACTCTGTGAATTTTTTACTCAAATAATAAATAGTTATTTCTTTCTTACTGGATTCATCTTGTTGGCTCAACACACATCCCATCGAGCCTTCATGTACCATTAGATATAGAATCAATGGTTTTCCTAAAATAGAGAATACTAGTATTAGAGGGTTCGATAAATATTGCTTAATTTTATTGAAGGCTTCTTGGTATTGTTCATTCCATTTCCTCGAATTATTTTTTTAAAGGAGTTTGAAAATGGGGTCACATTTGATAGTAAGTTAAGAAATGAATCTGGATATATAGTTCAATCTGTCCAAGAAATCTCGAACCTCTTTTTGAGTACTTGATGGCGATAAATTCTGAATAGCCCAAATTTTATCTAAATCTACTACTATTGCTCTTTCACTAACTGTAAATCCCAGCAACTTCCCTGATCTGGCTCTAAATGTACATTTAATTGAATTCAGCTTGAGTTAAAACCTTCTCAACATTTCAAATAACTTTTTAAGGTTGATTACATGATCTTTTTTTTTTGAGACTTGGTAATCATGTCATCCATATACACCTCAATCTCCTTATGTATCATATCATGAAAGAGTGTCACCATAGCTCTTTGATAAGTTACCTTAATATTTTTTAATCCAAAAAGTATAATTTTGTAGCAAAAGGTTCTCTATATGGTGATAAAAGTGATTTTTTTCATGTTATATGGAGCCATTTTTATCTGATTATAGCTAGAGAATCTATCCATGAAAGAGAATATCAAGTGTCGAGCTGTATTATCCACCAAGGTATCAATGTGAGACAGAAAAAAATTATCCTTAGGGCTAGCGTTGTTTAGATCTCTATAGTCTACACACATCCAAACCTTACCATCTTTTTTAGGGATAGGTACTATATTAACCACCTATCAGGATATTTGGCTACTTATAAAAAGCCCGCAACAAATTATTTTTTAATTTTTTCCTTGATTTTCAATAGCATTTTTTATTTCATTCTTCTTACCTTCTACTGCACTAATTTGCATTCTAGCTTCAGTGGTAAATTATGCTTTACTATTTCGATGCTGAATCCAGAAATATCTTGGTAGGACTAAGTGAAGATATTCATAAATTCTCAGAACAAATCTTCTAACCACTGTCAGTCAACAACTGTAAGTGAAGTGCCAATCTTGACTTCTTTTTTTATTTTCAGGATCACCCAAATCGACCAATTTAACCACTTCTTGATGAGGCTCAATGGATTTATCTTCATGTTCAATTAGCCTTATTAAATTCAGAGATAGTATATTTTTCAAAATTTTTTTCAGTATCAAGTTCATCGGTATTAATTAAATTTTTAAATTTAAACCTCAGATCATTGTCATGATTATCTTCGCATTCATTTGGAGACCTGAAAGTTAATAGAATAGGAAATAATGGCAAGAAATTTTGATGGTGGAATGAATAGAATGGAAAAAATAAATAAAATGCATGCTCTTACTTTTATTAAAATAATGAAAAATAAAAGGCCTAAACATAAGATTTCATCCTAATCTTTTTGGGCATAAGTGATCAGGAGATATGGTTAGAATGAAGGAAAATCATAAACAATTGGCATTTGGATGACTTTTTAATTCTGCACTTCATATCTTGATGGGTAAGGGTAAACCATAGCTTTCTCATTTTGGCTTCCATCATCCACCATGTGAATGGATAACTTAGCGAAAGCTTCCTCCCACTTCGATTCCTTTTATGTATCCTCTTTAACTTTTGGAAGCATGTATCCTCCAAGAGTGAAAGTTTCATTTAGGTGGGGAACAATCGTCGACTCATTTCTTACCCTTCTACTAAGGCTTGATACTTTCTCCATCTCATAACTCAGTCCTGTTCTATCACTATTATCCTTAAGCTTTGAGAATTCTCTTATCCCTAGAAGGTTTTTTTCCAGAATAAACCTAATACTCGAACCCTTGTTAACCATCTGATTAATCTTGATCTGACTGAATTTAAGCCCTTTATCTACTATATTAACAGGTTCAAAAGATTTGTATGAGCACTCCAATGATTTTTTTATTGTTTCTACATATGGGGCATTTATGGGTTGGGTTACCAGCAAATCTTTCTTCCTAGCCATAATCGCCAATTGACCTTTTATATTGAGTTTGATTTTTTGGTGCAATGAATAAGGAACATCGCCTACCTTGTAGATTCATAGTCTTCCTAATAGGTAACTGTATGATGAAAAGATATCCATAACTTAAAATTTTATATTAAAAATACATGGACCAATCTGTGTGGGTAATTCAACATCTTTTAATACTTTTTGCCTAATCCTATCAAATGCCTAGACTACCATTTGACTATCTTGGATATAAGACATATCAAAGGGTAACTTCGTCAAAGTAGACATGGGCATAACATTAATGGTTGACCTATTATCAACAAGGACATTGGCTACTATATGGCCCTTACATTTAATAGTGATATGCAATGCCTTGGTGCTTTTTCTACCTTCCGATGAAATCTCATCATCACTAAAAGAGATAGGAGTGGCACTACTAAATTACCTGTCAGATAATTCACATACTCCGTGAAAATATTATGGGTCACATAAGCCTAATTTAATACCTTTAACAAGGTATTACGATGTGGTTTAGAGTTTAAAAAAAGTGATAATAAAGAAATTCTAATTAACATCTTATTCAATTACTTCACTACAAAATATTCACTGTGTTTGACTAGCTTCAAAAACTCACAAGCTTTTTTTTCAGGCATAGATTTTGATGTATATTTTTTTGAGATCTCTGGTTCAGTTTGCTTCTCTTTCTTTTTTTTTGATTTATTCAAAGTCTTTGGAGTGTAACATCTTTAACTTCTAGTTATGCCCCTTATTTCTGTTATATGGGTAGTTTTAACTTTTAGCACATCTTTTTGTTGCCATTAAATCGTTACCCCACATTTATAATTTTTAGGGTACCACTTTGTTATCTTTATATGGAAATGGTCGTGGAACTTTGAAGACTACTGGTTTGGGAACAAACTTATTTTCAATCAATTGTGGCTTCTCTTTATATTGTATAGTGATAGGTTTTGGCACCCATTTATCTGTCATAGATACTTCAGTGTCTTTTAAAGCTCTTAGCTCTTCATACAGCTCTATTTGGTAAGAGTCTATCAATTTTTAGACTTCACTATGAAATTATTTATAGACATCAATTAAATGATCTAGTGCCCTCCATGATATTTACATGTTTAACTTGGGCTATGTTTTCTCACATGAATGCATTGAGTCACTGGTTGTATCATTCTGACTTTATATAAAGTTTTATATAGCTGGTCAAGTGGCATCTTAAGCTCCTCTACCCTCATTTTCACATGTTTTTCACCCGTGTCCAAAGCATTGACTATATGTTGGGCAAAGGATTCCCATTGATATTAGGTGCAGAGCTTTCACTGGTATCAAAGCTTATCAGCCCTTTTTTAATCAGACTATGTACCTTATGTTTGAAAAGAATATAGTTTTTGGTAAAATTTCTTATCACCCTAAAATGATAGTCGCAATGGGCATTGAAATCATACCATTTAGGGTAAAAATATTTAATCTATTTTACAGGGACATGGGCTATCAAATAATTTTTATAGAGCTCTTGGTACAACTCCTTATAACTTATGAGTATTAGGTCAAAGGTTGATCTTTCTCTGGTTCTGGTATCACTTGTGGTGTTGACTGGGTGAGCATAAGATCTTAGAGAAGATGGATAAGATGGTCGAGTAGTTGATTGGTAAGGAGATGCATAAGTATGATTCACTGTGTGATGGTATACAAGATAAGTAGACCGAGTGTAGGTTCTGAATTATTATTCTTTAAGACTCACAGCTTGAGTCTCACTTTTTTTCTTCTTAAGTGCTCTTTTAAAAGATTCATCTTCTTCAAGCTTTTCATTTTTGATGGTATTTTTGATGATTTTTCTCGAAATTACCATATCTGTAAAATTTTTAGTTACATTTTCGATCATCTTTTCATAATAAGGTGACTTTAGAGTGCTCATAAACAGCATAATAATTTTTTTCTTTATTAAAGAGGTTGTACCTAGGTGACCATATCCCATCACCTTTGAGCATATTGCTTGAAAGATTTAGACGCCTTCTTTTCCATTACTTATAGAGAGAAACAATCGAGAGCCATGTCAATGATATGTCGATATTAGTTAATAAAAGATCTGGTTAGATCTTTTCATGTCTTGATTTGAGTCTCATCTAATTAAATGTACCATCTTATCATAGATCCAATCAAACTGTCTTGAAACACATGTATAAGTTGTTTTTCGTTACTGGCATGTGCAGCCATTTTATGATAGTACATAGTGATAAACATGATAGGACACTTGATACCATTGTACTTCTCAAACTCTGGTACTTTAAATTTTGATGGCATCATTACATCTGGTACTAGGAAAGTCTCACTGTATCCATGGATCCATAAAAATCTATTCCCTCTACAGCTCTTAGTCTTTCTTTAAGCTTGTTAATAGCCTGATCAGTTTTAGAATTTTTCAAGGGCATAGCTGCCTGTGACTTTTCCTTCTCTTTTACCTCATCTATAGTTGGGAGTTGAATGGGTTCAGCTACTTTTTTGACAAAGACAAGATTATCATAGCTCTAAACATTCTCATGACTTAGAGTATAGGTCATTCCTAGGTAATTGTACTTTAAAAGAGCTACCTGTTGAGGCTAAAAGAATGGTGTATTTTGATTTGATGGTGGGTCGAAGCCTGGAGGATATGTCGAATTAGTAGCTTCTTGTGAAGTATCTTTTTCCGCTGATTTCCCCCTATTTATCTTTTTCAAGGCTTCTAAAATTTGGCTCAACTTTTTCTCTAATGCTTTTTGGGCTTTTTCTATCCTTTTAAAGTGACTTGTATTATCCTATTTCATCTTTCTAGCTCAAGCCCGAGTATTGTATTGATAAGTAGCTATTCTTGTACCTTAGTACGACAATTAAAGATTTAATGATAATGTTATGATAATGAATGTATGAGTGAATGTGATGTAAATGAAAGAAAATAGAAAGTGAAAAATAAAATATTTACCCCTTGAAAAAGATCCAACAAAAAAAAACTTTCATTTATTTCATAAAAGTCAGTTTTATATCAAACCTAATACTATTCCTCTATATAAACATCTAACTTGCTCATACTAGTCCTTAGCTTCCTCAATAAAATTTAACAAATTTTATCCATGCTCCCCTGATGGTGTGATCGAAGCTCTCAGAGTCTTAACCTTTTCTGCCACCTCGCTTACTTGGATCATGACCTTACCTATATGAGTAGTGAGGTGTTCTATGTATCTATATCTTCCTAACCCTTTTTTTTTGTCGCACCACACCTAATGAGATAATTCTCTATGCCTTTCTATAAGGAACCTAATACAATTTTTTTGTTCACTCAACTTTGATGTCAAAGTCAGAATGTGGTCTGAAAGCCATTTGTTCTCCTGCTCAACCTCTATGAAAGCATTTTTTATGTGGTCGTGCTTCTTTTTCAACTCTTCATTGTCACGAGCCAACTTAGTATTGTTTATTTCTTTGGCTTATACCTGTATGCGCAACCTTTTATGCTCCTATTGTAACTCCTTTAGCTCTTTTAGAGCATCGTCTCTTTCTCTAACAACTTTTTAGGTCTTATTGTATTCTTTGGAAATTTTATGGGCTTGGACCTCTAGTTTCTCTGCTTTGTTTTGCCATTGGTCATTTTCTTCCTACAGCTTTAAAACCTCTTGTCTCAATTTCTCTTTCTCCATCTCATACTCTAATTTCGAAAGCTTTTTATCGGACTCTTGACCTACTAGTAAGTGACGATCCTAAAGCCCAAGTGCAATCTCTTGACCTCTCTTATTTCTTCAAACCAAATACCCTGAATAACTCGATCAATGGATGGCCCTAAGCTTACTTTTTTAGGCTTATTCCAGGCTTTAATCATGTTATCAATCTTTTGAAAGGTTTTAGGTTCCCCATATGAGCAGTTGAACGATCGAGCTTATAGGTCATAAGAATAAACTGTTCAGCTCCATGCCGCCTCCTTACCATTAATGGGGCATAACTTGTTAACCCCCATAGGTCTAGAATTGGGATCTTTATCTCATCTCTACATTGGTATAGCATAGGTTCTTTGCCCATCCATAAAGCTAACCATCTTTACCTGACTAGCTATGAGTCCTTGTAGCAAATATTTCTACTCCTTTTAAGTTCTTACCTTTAGCTAAGTACTTTGACAGAATTCTCTAATTAGATTCTGAGTGTAAAGATAAAGTTTGGTAAAGGCACTTTTCTTGCATTCAAAATAGCTCTTTATCCATACATATAATAAGGCTATGCAACCCATGAAACGTGCTTTATCCATCTACCTACAAAAACTCAGGGATCTGATAGTTTATACTAAAATAACTGGTGAAGGGTTATAGCCTCTCTCAATCTGCTCAAATAGATCCACCACTTCTATCTCAACGTGTCTTAAGACCTTGAAAAAAATGACCAACCCATATATGGCTAGAGCAAATGCATTCATTCCCTGGTCATCATCTGGATGCTTGATAATGAAATCCCAAAGGACCCCCCACGGAATACCTTTGTGATCACCTTTCTCTCAAATGTATGAATCTATAGTCTCCTTTCCCACCCCTAGCATCTGACTCAATTTCCTGTGACTCCCTGATTTATGTTTCTTCATGTATATTCTGTTTGGATACAATAGATGTATACCCATCAGAGTTGACTACTCCTTGATTGTTGATACTAGATAAACCTCATTAAAAATGAAACATCGGTAGGAGGGATCCCAAAATTGTACCATCACTTTGATAAGTGAATAGTCAACTTTCATTGACAAGAGATAGGCTATATGTCCAAACTTCTCACAAAAAGCCTCAAGCCTTGAAGGGATCATACCATTTCATGTGTCTGATAGGTTTTTCAAGTTATTGTGCTTGAGGAATAGGTGGACTTCTCCTGATAGTGTAAGGACATAACCAAGTGGCAAACAATCTCTTTTTTTCAGCTACCTCTTTTCTGATTCAATCTTCACCTCTATGGGAGAATCACATTTGAACAACATAGATAAAGTGTAAACCTGACGTTCTATGGAATCTATGAGGACTTTTGTTGAAATAGTTTTAGGATAAGAATACTATGTAATCTATGAACATGTTCATGAATGTGTGCAAAAAGAAATAAAAGAAGACAAAGAAATTAGTTAGTCATTTCAATATAGGGAAAACATAACAGTTAAGATAACAACATGACCTAAAATTTTGGATTATCTACAAAAGGTGGGAAATAAGGCTCTATCTATGGTTGGGCTTCTAGAGTCAACTATGTGTAGTTTGGGCCATTTCTAAAAGGTTTCCAAATTATTCCCTACATCACGGTCCATTACAAACTAGTAAGGTACCCCAATCCTTACCCATCATAGGTTTCAAGCGAAAATGGTTCAATCTGAGTGGGAGTATTTCGCAGGCCTATGCAGAAACATGAAATCTTACGAAGGCATAGGTACTTCACTTTTTTCTAAAGGTATAGCTCGAGTGGATGGCTTATATTATACATATGCAAATGAATGGTAAGTGTAATAAGTAGATATTTTAGCAAATATAAGTAATGACTAATAGGGCAAACAAATAAACAATAATCAAGCATATATAAGCAATGAAAAGAGGCAATTTCAAATTTATTAGATAAGGCTTGGATAATAAAAAATCTTTTACTGGCTTGACTCTCTAATAATGTCCCTAGTGGAGTCGTCAAGCTATCATAACGTATAGATCCGTGGACCTATCGCTAGACTTGAAATGAAAAGAATCACCACCAATCTTTTTTGGTTAGGTGTAATTGGCCACCTGATTGAAACTAATATGCAAAACAGAGGTTAAGTTTGGAAGTCGATTGCCTATGGGAAAGGTTGTAGCACTCCCACAATGCTCATCCGAGTGATGGTACCAATTTGATTTCGAATTATCCAAGCCTTGCTCATTTTATAATTTACCAAATAATGAATTATTGATTTTTTTTGTTTTGTTTTTTTTTTTTTAAGTCTTCTTCTTCTTAAGAAATGACAGAACAATTTTTTTTTTGTTTTTTTGTTTTTAAATAAACAAAAAAATAAAAATATGGGTGAAAATAAAATAAAATAAAATAAAAAAAATAAAAAATAAAAAACTTACGATCGGATCGGGTCAGCACACAGGTCTTTCGGTCGACGCACGGATCCTAACTTACCAAAATGGTGTTGTTCTAGAGCGGTATAAAAAGAGCCTTTTTTTTGCATTTTTTGTCAAAAATTCTAGAGTCTTTCTCTTTACCCCAAAATCCTCTAACATCTCTCTAGAAAATCCATTGAAAAATTCAATCGAAAACTGAAACTCCCACCGGTTTTTAAAAACTTCACTGAAAAATTTAATCGAAAACTGAAAAACCCATTGATTTCTAGAACACTTGCCGAATTCTAAAAATCTCATCGGAATCTTGCTAGAAACTTCAATCTTTGTCAAAAAATTCAACCGAAAAATTCACCATTCGTCGAAAAATTAATCCTAAACCCAAAAACATTCAAAAAAAATCTAGAAAAATTCAAAAAAATTTCGAAGTCGTTCTAAACCCTTCTTGAACCTCTTTCAACTTTAGAATCACCTCAGAACCTCGAATGACACCCAGAATCTCAAATTCACTCAAAAATCCCAAGATTAAATTCCTGAACCTTTTTTGCCTGAGAATTTTCCAAACCTATTTTCAGTGATTTTCACTCTGTTTTCTTCATGTTTTATGTGTTCTTGCTCTGCAGAATATGTCCAATTTATAGGCAATCTAGAATCAATTCGAAAAACGGATAAAATCAATCACAGGCTTGATTCTTGGGATTACATTCTGTTTAGACGAGATTTTAAGTATAAAATTTTAGCAGTATTATTTTGATTCTGTGTTGATCCAAAAATATTGCGATCTTGATTTTCATTCACGTGCAGATTGAGCACAAAAAGAAACATAAAAAATAATAATAATAAATAATAATAAATCTAATTGGACCAGAATGAGCTATAATGAACCTCGTTAAGCTTGATCAAAATGAGCTAAGTTAGACCTGAACCAAAATAAATTCAATTGAGTCTGGACCAAAATGAATCTAATTAGACTCGTACAAAACTAAGTGTCTGTATTTGCCTCTCAATTATGCTAATAATGCAGCAAAGATCTGTCTAGATATGTGGGTAGAGTCTATCAGCTCATCAAATGTTCGTTTTTGGCTGTATTTACCATATAGTCTCTGCAATCTGTGGTTGGATTTGAGCGTACTGTCCTGCTTCTGTGACTCTCCTTTGGCCATGAATCAGGATCCCGGGTCATAAACATTTTTGCTGCCACTAGCCTAGATGTCAGGTTTCCGTGGTTAGAACGAGTTGGAATGGGCGTTGTCACCTAAAACACGTTTAGAGTGACCGCTAACGAATTGTTGAATAAATTTATTGTTGACGGTGACCGCTAGACTTAGGCCAAAACAGGAATGCGTCCAAACAATCTATGGAACATGCAAATTGCCAGCTAAATTGCGGACAAAACCGAAAAATCTCCCTGAAGACGTAGATTCACCAATGATCAATAGTATTTTTCTTCTCATTTACACTCACTTTAATTAAAATGAAACACTCTTCTACAAAAAGCTGAAAATGCATGCTCTGCCAGTTATATTTACAGAATCCCTTGAGCTCATCGCTTTGTCAAAAAATTAGGCATGCACTCCAAAATCCATATGTAATTTTAAGTATATATTTTTTTTCTTCCGCTGCATGAGCCAAGAAATGCTCCTACTAGCAGGCCATACTATCCACCATGAACATCGTTGCTACCCAGCACACAATCTCAACCCCTAAAAAATGCCGGGGCCAACACGGGTATGAAGGATGCTTATCAGTTTTTGCACCAGTACTCAATCTGTCAGACGATTACATCTGCAACTTCACTATCGCTGGGCCATTTTTTGGACATGAGAATGAGGAGTCAAAAACTGGAAGTTGCATTTAGGCAGCTTTGTGCCGTTATGAATTAGCAAAAGTTCCTCAGCTTGGACCTTGGCCATGCATGCTGATGACAAGGCAGATTTTGCTGAAAATCTTGATGGGCAGGTTCTAGAGGTGGATATGAGCTTGTTTGCTAAATCTACTTGGACTGAGAAGAGGGAATAAACTGGTCTGTGATCCGAGAACCTAGACTCTCCCCTTGAATACCATACCTGATTAAGTCCTTCGCCTTTCCACAGAATCCTATCGCACCTGCAATCATTTCCAGGAAATTTTACTCTGGTATTTCAGTCTTCACATGGATAATTCTTCAATAAAATAATAAGTCGACTTGGAATTTTGGAATGCATTTGACTTAGCAAGAAGAAAACATTAATAATGATTAAACCAAGTGAAGACAGCAGGTCAATGCTTAAGGTTTCAGCAGTCTTAGCAAGAACATTAATTAAACATGGTCGGTTATTTAAGGTTACTATTTTATTCAAAAGAAGACGAAAAATCCTACTTGCCGACCACTTTTTAATTAATCTGAACAGTTGAGTTGAAAGTTCAATTAAAACCTTAGCTCATGAATTAACAACGCAAATGATAGCCATTACATGAACTTTGACTCTGAGTGACCAATCAGATTCATTACGAAAATGCAAAACGCAATTATGCATGAAAAGAACCATATTGTTAAGTGAAACCTCTGTTTAAAAAAACTGTTCAGGGTAAATGTGATGAACCATGTTCAGTTGGTCGGCAAAGGTTCATTAAAAATGAAGCAAGCAAATCAGAAAAAATAATAATAATAATGAGAACTGCCACAACTAGGAACAGAACCGCAGTAATCAATACAATACAAATATATAATCTAATAATATAAAAATCAACATAAGGGCACTACTTGCTTCCAGCAAGCAACCTTAATGAACGTACAACTTGGGATTAATTTAATCCCACTTCATGTATTTAATTACTAAAAATTAAGAAAAATAGAGGTGAAAGGAACATAAATTTGAAATCTTACCAAGCAGGATTACGTCGTTTTTCTTTAGATTTAGATGTTTGGACCACATAGTCATCAGAATCGGATAGATATTTGTAGGTTGGAGCAAAGTATATCCTGCCTTCTTCCCACCCTTTAAACACCCGGCCAGCCCTTTGTTCTATCCTTAGCTGCCAAGCAGGGAGGGTAATATCACATGTTAGATCTTAAAATAAACAGTAAAGAAATTCAAGGTCAATTTTCTATTTTCTTTGCTTCACGACACTGACGCGAAACAAAGCCAGGGGCCAAAGCAACCAGATTAGCCTCTACGGAATGGGGAGCCTTATCTGAAAACAGAATAAAGCTTGTCTAGATTAGCCTCTCACCTGATCCTTCTCTAGAAGTGCTTGCCAGTCATTCTTCTTCAGTAATTCATGTGTATGAGCAGAACTCGCAGCAAGCCGATAGTTCAAATCCCCTAACCAAATAATCTTACTGAACAAATAAAAACAAGGAAAAACATTAGAGGGTGTAATAAAAAAAAGTGCGAAAATTTATAAGATATTCAGGTTATTTTCATTTTCCTTTATTGATAACAAAACAAAAACCATGACTATTTAACTAAAAAAAATTATACCATGCCTATTTTGGACGAATTAGTGGAGGAAGGAGCTTACTCATGGTCTAAAATGCTCTGCGGAGGAAGTGGCTGTCTGAGATCTCTAAATGAATGAGAAAACCTTGTTCTCTTTAATATTTCTGCAACATCAGAATTTCTTCTGATCTCATCCCTTTCTTTCTCCCCGGAAGTCAAGTGGGTACAAACAAAACAAAATGTTGTTTGGTGCAATGTCATACTAATGGATATTGAACCCTGTCAGCAAAAGAGAAACTAAAATTAATACAATTACAATTTAACTGCTATAAATTCTGGATATTTTTCTTTTCGTTTCCAGCAAGTCAACAACAGTGTCGAAAAAATGCAACTGCTGACCTTGTTTCCAAGATATCCCATGATGCCACGACCAACGCATGAGACTTTGAGGTTGCTAATATGCTCGTAAAGATCAGCTCGAACCCACACACACAAGAAAAGCCCTACCATTTGCTTGCTTGCAGCTAGGCAGAAGCGTCGCCTCACTGGACTGCCCGACATCCAAATGGGACTAGGAGAGCCTTCTTCGCTTGAATTTGAATTCAAGTTTATCAATCCTTCAAAATCCTCTTTGCCAACTTCATCTTCCCTTGAGGGTAAGTCAGCAAAGCTGATCCTAGGCTTCAGGCTTGCTTGCTGCTCAAGCTGAGGTGAGGATGGACTCGTTGCTTCAGTGGCGTTGCTGTAACATTGAGCAAGTTCTTCGTCACATCGGTTGGTATTCAAAGCTTGACGAATAAGGGAAAGCCATTTGTCAGCCGGTCCATTGTCCTCAGCTCCAAGCACGTTGCCAGCATTTAGAGGAACTATTTCCTGCAACCTAACGGGCAGAAAAATCCAGGTTAGCAAATCACCTAAATTACTACAATATCCTTAACTCTTCAAAAACTTATTTTATTCATTTATCACTATTTTCTCAAGCAAGTAAACAAGAGGTTGAAGGTGGGGGCACAAAGGCAAATGAAAATAATAAAAAGAGGATGGAACAAAGGACTCCTAGTGGGCAAAGTTCAAGCTGGCTATGAGCTGTGGCGCATGTTAAGATGGCGTCAACTGCGGTCCAGTCACTCCACAGTCATGTTGAATGGTAGATACCTCTAAGTTAAAAGAAAACTTCGTCTATGCGACTGCTTGCACTTCCCATACAAGTAAAATACGAAACAAAACTATAGCGAGAAACAAGATCATTTGTATCGTTGTTCTTGATGAAAATTTTCAACAATTGAAAAGAATAGAAAAATGCATAATTGATATCATATCTTAATTAGACTTCTAAAGGACGTTGTAAAAAAGCAACTTGGTTTAGACTATTTACTAATCTTCTAAAGAGAAAAAAGCAGGAATTTACCCAAGAACGTAGATGTCAGCAGGAGCTGGTGACATTAACCAATGTCTTAAGTTCAAACCCTCGTGGGGTGACTTCCCTCCGACATTCCATGTCCCTACAAACATCCTGGAAACTCCAAAAACAAACCCAACATTACTGCATAATCCATATCACAACAAAACCAAAAACTTTAATAAAACAACAAATAAAACACAATTATTGACCATAATTAAGCATCTTTAACTCAAATAACTCTAATATTTAACTACATACTATTAAAACAAGTACTAAAATTGTCGTCATATGTCATTTCCTAAAAGTTTGCAGTGAACCCGTAATGATTTCAACTACTCAAATATTGCACATGCACTTTTCGTGATCACATAAACCTAAATCAGAAGTCCAAAACTCCAAAGTTTTTATAACCTCACCTGAGGTTGAGCGAATCGGTGACAGGTGGTGATGCCGCCGGCGTAATTTTCGACGGTTTAATTCCTCCGGCAGCTTCCATCATCCAGCCTTCTATCGAAACCAAAAACTCACAGTTACATAAAAAAAAAAAGTAAATCTTAATATTACAGGCTACAGGGATAGTCAAATCTGGCCCCTGCACGTTTGCAGAAAAACTGGTAATCATAAAAATTAATTAACCAAACCGGGACCCAACCGAAATCAAAACCAAGTTCTTTCTTTGACGTCCAATCAAAATGAATCATAGCCGTCAAACTGACAGCTTCGGGAATTTCAAGAAACTCTTTTTCCAGTTCTCATCTTTTCACGAAATGGACGGGGGAGAGTTAATATCAGTGCAGAACATTACAATAGTGCCGGCTTTAGCAGAGGAAAATATATTACCTGAGAGATCTTCCGGTACGATCACATAATAATCATCGTCAGAACAACTCTTTCTTCTTTCATCAGTCTCACCTGAAAAGAAACAGGGAATTTTCCTTTGAATCCAAAAACGAAATCTCCGTACAAAATTTTAAATGAGGTGAGATATATCCGGAATGAGATTTTTTTTACCGTCTATTGTGTAATCGGATTGAAACTCGTCTGTTCCACTCGGTATATTCAACCATTTTCTCACGATCACTTTAGGCCACGAAGACTGTAACAGCCCAAAAAAAGAAAAAGATTTAGATTTTCAGCAACAATTAATATAAACCCGACGAACCAAAAATCGTTGAGAAAGAAAAGGCGCATACCTTGGAGATGTTTCTCATATCTGTTCTCATTGCTGAAACCGCCTGAGCAAGGGAAATTTAAAAACCAAGATCAAAAACAAGTTGGCGGATTTTATAATGGATTATTGATTAATTCGTTTTAAATGGCGAAGATATTTCAGGGAAAATCATATATTATCGTGAATTAAATAGAGAGTCTTCAAGAAAAAAACAAAAACGGGTGGCAAATCAGGGTATCCAGAAGAGTCGAAGGGAAAAGGCTTTGGTTATCTATATTTTGAGTGAAGACTTGATAGTTTAATGAGGTTAAGCTAAATGAAGAAATTCAACGAGAATATAAAAGAGCTAGTTGCAGGGGAAACAGAGACAGCTTCCAAGGAAGAAACGTAGACGGAAAAGAAAAGAGTTAAAAAGAAAGAGAAAGGAACTCTCAATATAATAAGG
This sequence comes from Durio zibethinus, assembly GCF_047325235.1. Lineage (NCBI taxonomy): Eukaryota > Viridiplantae > Streptophyta > Magnoliopsida > Malvales > Malvaceae > Durio > Durio zibethinus. The sequence continues at coordinate 6,399,886 of NC_143162.1, read as the reverse complement.
CAGGTTCATCCTTTTTGGTGAATATTTGTTTTAAAAAAGAATTGGATTTTAAGTCTTTAACGCTTTACAGAGAGGAAGACCGAAGACGGTGGAAAATGAAAAATGGGTAAAATTTCCCAATCATTGAAAAGAATTATAAGTTTTTGGTTATCAGATTTTTAAGGATTGGATCGAAGTCTCTGATAATGCCCTGGAAAAAGTTTGGCCTTCTATTTGGTACGTCTGTACTTGGAAAAAAAAACTAGTATCTTGGAAGTTTTGTATATATATTGACATTTGATTGTGCATGATTTAGAAAGAGATCAAAAGAGAAGACGAAAAAGGGGAGAAAAGATTGAAAGGATTGAAAGCTGAAACTCAATCATGGACACAAGTGGAAAGTGAGAGCTGTTAGAGAAATAGGAAATCTTAGTTTGTTGATTTTTGGGACATGAAGATAGGGAAGTGAAAGGAACTTAACAAGAATCCGAAGATAAGGTCATAGACTCTGGTTTTGGAAGATAGGAATTTGAAAGGGAACTAATTGACACAGGCAAAAGGAGTTCCCACAAAGCGGCCAGCCAATGAAACAGAAGGATCTTTTAATACAAATATGTGGTTTTTTGAGGCAGGAGTGGCCAATGCCATTGCTAATAATTTGATGAAGAGATAAAATCAAATCAATGAGCACGAAACGCGACAAAGACCACGGAGAAATAAGAGCTCCCAACTGAAGTAATAATTCCACAAAAAACAAAACAAAGAACCAAAAAAAAAAAAAAAATCAAACCCAGAATAAAAGTTGAAAAAAATTGAGGAACACTCACAATTTACAAGCTAGAAGAAGTCAAAAGGAAATGGAGATGATGAGGTTTCAGAATAGTAAAAAGGGAATTGAAAGGCTCCTGCGTTTGAGAATGAAATGAAAAGAAAACTCCTCTTTTTCAATCTTCCCTTTTTCGTTGATATTTCCTTTACCGACTGTGCAGTATTTTGTTTTGCCTTCTCGATTGATTTGTTTACGGGAGAAAACTGAAAAAAATGTATATGCAGAGCATTATTCTTGCGGGCGTTCCTGGTAAATGCAAAAAGCAGTTGCCTCTCAAATCCAATTTATAGTGCTTGAGAGAGAAAGAGAGAAAAGCAGGTTTCAGTCAGAAACACGCCAAACTTTGAAGTCCAAGCTATTGCATATTCATTTTCCTGATTTGGGGCAATCAAGTCATTATAAGAAAAACAAGTACCAGAAGAGTTAGTCTCGGTAGCGAAGCAAAGGGAGGAGTTTTTTTTTTTTGACCATTTCAAGTCTTGCGTAAAATATTTTGAGTTTGTAATGAATGGTATCAAATAAAAATTAATTTGATAATATTCAGGATTATACATAAATTTAAAAAAATTAAAAATGATTCAAATCATTATGTTCCATTCGAGTTTTATTGTATTAGATTCGGACCATAAAATGTGTAATTAATTTGATTTTCAATTTATAATGTAAAAAATCGAATCTAATAGACATTTTAAAAAAATTATTTTATTGATGTAGTATTACCATGGGCACTGTAAAGGTAATTAAATACTTTAAACTTGTGATTGAATGGGATTAGGGCTTCTGAGATAAATTTTGCTGCCATTATAATTCAATTGGGTCACCCCTTTGATTTGTCTAGAGTTGCTGCATTGTAATTAATTATGCTTGACTTTTTTACGAATTTTTTTTTCTTTCTTTTTAGTTTTGAGTAAATTTTCTCTGATTGGGGCCAAATAAACATGAAATTTTGTCGAAAATAAACTTATTGATGTGAGGGTTCCAAAAAATTTACACAATTTGGATAATGGTTTTTTACTTTATAGCAGGCCATATGTGATTGAATTACTATATTTGTTTTTTTCTTTTCACAGATAATTACTCAAAAAGCAAATTTAAGTTTTTTTTTTTTATGAAAATTAGATTTAGATTCAATTCAAGTAATTAATATAATTATTTTCTAAAAAATAATATTTTAATAAATATAAAATTATAATTTTAATGCCTATAATTTTTATTTGTTTTAAATAAATTTGTTGATGGTGTATTGGGTACCAGTAGGCTAAACAGTGACCTAAAAGCTCTGTGAGGGACGACTTGTACCTCTAGCAACAAAGTATAGTTAGGGCACCGGAATCGGTTTTTCATTGGACGCGGTCCAACGTTTAAATCAATCATATGTTTAGGGTTTACGAAGATAAAAAAAAAAAAAGTAAATTACAAAGAGTATTTAGAATATCGTATTTGTATTTTTTTTATTTTATATATACGATAATAAATGATAACATGATCAAAATTGTTAAATATATTTAACGATCTTGAATAAGTTGAAAATCAATTCATTTGTTGTGTGATAATATCCTGATGAGATATTAATGATGCTAATTGGATGAGCCTATCTATGGACAAGGAATGGAGGCGAGCTCATACTATGGCGAAACGTTTGGATGTTGGATGTTGATCTTTTTTAACGATGACGTAACAAATTTGACGAGTATGAAAGTTGATTTAATTAACTGAATAAGTATGATATAATTTTTTTTACAAAAGAAAATAAATAATTGAATGAGATTATGTGGCGGTGGTTGGTTGAGTCGTTGGGAAAGAAAAATTAGTTCAATGAAAACTGCAAAGCAAATCAATAGCTTCACATTGTTCATATTACTATACACTACTAAAAGCGAAACGGTGGCCACTGCCGAATCTAAAATTCATGCTTTCAACTTGGCAATTTTATTTTATACTTTTATAAGTTGGCCACTGTCAATCGATCATCACCTTCCCTCTCCACACCCCCCCCCCCCAAAAAAAAAAAAAAGAATGATTTCAAATATTGGTCATAGCATCGTGGAATGTACCAAATACATGCATGTGTATTCACAAAATAGAGAATCTTATTTTTATTTTCTTATTACTTTTTTTTTAAGATTTAAAAAAAATCCTTTCATAATCTGTTTAAAACAACATCAAACCAAGGATTTGATAATTATATTATATACTTTATTGTTCAATAAATACATCCTATATCCTATAAAACTCATTACAATATACAAAATAAAAATACAGTAAGATGCATGCTTTTGAAAATAATAATAATAATAATAATAATAATAATAATTATTATTATTATTATTATTATTATTATTATCAAAAGCATGTTTTTAATAAATTATGAAATTGAATTTATAATTACCTACTTTTATTTTTAATTAAATTTTATTTGAAATCTAATAAAATTGGAGATAAAAATTATTTTTTATGCTTAAACCAATTGGTTAATAAATTTTATTTGAAATCCAAGTTTGGCTTTCATGCGATTCAAGAGTTTCAAGAATGATTGTCTTGCTGATGGAGCGAATGCTACTGTCCAAGTGGGTCCAGTGGACGTGGCGGAAGCTTTGGCTGTTCGATTGGCTTTTGTATTGATCCAAGGCTCGGGAGGAATTTGACAACATGGACCTCATTATACGATTTAGGAGCCAGAACTATCTAAGAAGTGAGAGACCCTTGCTATTGAGAAAAGATACTCACGGTATAACTAATTATATGCACGTTAGCTTTAATTTATTATTATTTTTTAATTTACAAGTAGACTATTGACGAAGTTGCTGATTGGATTGCACGTATGACTAGAATTGGATGTTATCCCATTGATCATATATATGTATTCCCCACCAACAAATCCAGTGCCTGTTCTATCTCTGTAATTGTCTTTTGCTTGGTGACTTTTTTAAATGAACAAAAAAAATCTTATCCTAATATGTTTCTACTTTATTTTGTCGAGGTGTGGTGGCCTAACATAACTTTAGGGTACGTTTGGCTTTAAATGATGGGTGAGAGATCAGGTGAAAAAAAAATGATCAAGCGAAGAATGTAGTATAGTGTAGAGTATTACCCTATATCGTATCGTCCATCTAAATATAATTTTTATTTTAAATTAATTAATGAAAAAGATTTACATATAAATATTACTGTCATGTCCTTTTATTATATGATGATAATGAATTCAATCATAATATTTTAAATTTATTTTATATATTATCTATAATGAGAAAAAAAACCAATTAATAACATTTTAAATTTAAAAATATGGTTAAATTTATTGTAAAATTTTAATATTTGTTGGATAATAAATTCCAACTTATTATGATGAAATTACAAATAGGTTTGCATGCATGTTTTCAAACTTCAAAGCCTTCGTTTGGTGAAAGATTTCAATTAATGAGGTTGTGATCCGTTCTCGTCACACTTAATTTTTTATTAACTTCCAAACTTTAATTGAAACTAGATAATTTCCAATAATATCTCAAAGATTAAAAAAAAAAACTCCAATTGATGTTGCTATTTTATGTACACTTTTTTTTGTGAAATTTATTTATATCTAATATTATGATTATTATAATTTTATATACAATTTGATAAATCATAATTTAAGATAAAAATTAACTATTAAAAAAATTAAAATTTAATTTTTAAAGGATAACTTTAATTTATTATGTAGATTTCCATACATTATTGTTTTATAAGATTCATACCATAAAGAAAGTATATATAATCCAATGCGTTACGTTTAAGATATAGTTGAAGAGCTTCCAAGTAGGCGCCAGGCGTAATGTCCACGAAACGCAAATTTCCTTTTGTATTTATAGGCGATTTGATTTGGTTTGGCGAATAGCACTGTAGCAGCTTCCCCTTTTGACACCAATCTTTGATTGCGTTTTAATTTTAGAGGGGGGTCGGTCTAATCTGCCTTAGCTGCCAACGATTTGCCATTTTGATTTGATTGTTTATACTTGTCAAATCAAATGTCAGAGCCCCTCTTAATTCAGGCAACAAGCGTTAAAAAGCAAGGAATCCGAAAAGTCATGACTTGGGCAAGCGCCAAGAGCGACCTTTTCCTGTTTAAGATATTTTCTAAGTATTTTTGTATATTCTCCGTCTCATTTTCAATGGGAAATTTTGGGGTTGAAAACTATAAAAAAATGTATATTTACATTCATGCGTGGAGTTGAGATGGCTTGCAGGGCCACTTCCACAGAAATCAAAACTGCAAAAACCTGGAATCTGTTGAAAAATTTTTGTTTTCAGCAGCTCGAAGTTGTTGTATTTTCTATATCCACAAGAAGAAAATCGCATGAGAGGGGAAATTGTCTTCAGATTGTTGGTGAAACTTAGGTAAAGGTCCCGACTTAGAGTTCTTGTAGGTTGCATGCAAAAGAGGACATTTGCCAATTTTGTAACTAAAATATTGAATTGAGTTGTCCTTGACTTTTTGCCTCCACCTTAGAAACGTGGGAATATATTCTCCTCTGGAGAAGGTAAGGCTTGGGCATTCGCACAAATCTGACTCCTTGCACTTGCCTTAAGATATTAAAATTATGTTTGGTATAGATAATATAAAATTATAATTATTTTATATTAATTTATTTTATACTTTAAAAAATAAAATTATTAACAAATTAATTATTTTTTGATATAAAATAATTTAATAATTTGAAAAGAAATATTTTTAATTCATAAGATTGAATTTACATATCTTATTATATATTTAAAAATTATATCAATAATTTAAATTATATAAATTTTAAAAAATGACATTTTAATCAATAAATAAATTTTTTTATTTTAATTTTTACATACATCAAACAAAAAATAAAATGATATTATTTAATTTAATTTTATTCATAATAACATATTATTCTATCTTATCATAATTTTATGTACTAAATACATTTTAAGAGTATCATTTTATTATATATTTGGTGCATATATAAAAAAAATTGATTGTAAAAAGATTAATCATATTTTTATTATACGATGATTTGATTTTTCTATTATTTTTAATCTTATGGGATTAGATAACAGTGACATATAAATTACTTATTTTATTATTAAAATTTACATTTAAAATTTTTAAATATTTAACAAGCTGATAAATGTAATTATTTAATTGGTTAATTAATTTTTTTTCATTTTTTCCCTTCATTTCCTTTTGAATTTTTCTCTATTTAAAATTTTCTCTCTTTCTAAAAGTTTTTCCTTTTTTTTTGTTTTTTCCATCATTTTCTTTCTTTTCCCCTTTTTCTCTATTTTTTTCTTATTTTAATAAATGAAATATATAGTTTTGATAAAATTACTTTTTTAGTTTTTTGAAAAGTTATTTTTTTTGGAAATAATCATTTTTTAAGTTATTTTGTAGAAAAAATAAATTTAATTTATAACTGTAAAGACTATTCTAAATTAAATATTTTGTAGTTAATAAAATTTGAATTATTAAATTTAAATAGTATTTTTTTTTCTTCTTCTTCTTGTTTCATTTTCCTTTTTTGTCTCCTCTTTTCTTTTTCTTTTTCTTTTTTCCTTTTTTTTTTTCCTTTCGATGAGGGGGAGAATAAAAGAAAATAAGAGAAAAAATAAAAAGAAAAATAGATAAAATCTATATTTTTGATAAATTTTTTTTGAAAAAACTCAATTATTTTTTTATTATATGTTATGATAATTTTTCAAAAAAAAGAAAGAAGATATATAACTTATATTTTTTATTTAAAAAAAAACACAATAATTTTTTTTTGGAAAAATCATTTTAAAATATTTTACATCTTAATCATATAAATTATTTTAATTTAAAATATAAAAAGAATGAAAGCAAATGAAAAAGAAAGAAAGTAAAAGAAAAAAGAAAGAAAATAAAAGGAAAAAATAGTGAAAAATATTTTTGATAAAAGTTAAATTTTAAAAAATATTATTTAGAAATTTTTTAATTTTTTAAAAACAATTGTTAATTTTTTAAAAGATAAATTTCAAAAAAAGCAAAATTTAATTTAGAAATTATCATAAAATGTCTATTTTTTGGTTAAAATATTTTTGAATTACATTTATATAAAAAATTATAAATTTAAATTTTTAGTACTTTTAAAAATATTAATTTTTATTGATAAAAAAATTATTTTATCTTGCTTATAATTTTACATATAACAAACAAGATGGAAGATAAAAATTATCCTATCATACTTTAAAGTATTGCACACACAAAACTTAAGAGAAGATGATATCGTTTAATTTAATCTTATATCAACTTATCCTATTATAATCTTGTGCTCAAACACACTCTCTATAACTACAATACTATTAATTTAAATTGTAACTATAGTATAGTAATAATGCCCAATGGAAAAGCTATATGAACTTTGGCTAAGTAGCAACTATTAGCTAGGAGTTTAAAGACAACGTTGGACCATGGTTTCGAGTGGAGTTCTTATTGTTTGTTGTTGTTATTGTTATTTTTTAAATGTGTAGGGATCTATTTATGTTAGTATAAGTTTTACATTTTTTTATGAATTTTGAATTAAAATAATTAAAATAAAACTATTATTTTAATTTAATTTTAATTCAAAAATAAAAAATATAAAACTTATATTTACATTGATGTAACATTTTTTTAAATACCCATTAATTTTAAGTCTTACCCAACTTCTTTAAAAAGTAAGACTTAAAATTGATACCAATTAAAAAAAATGATCATTAAACTGTAAGGAAACCCATCTTTTAAATATTAGCAATAACGTGGATTTGTTTGAAAAGGATCAACTCAAAAGTAGCCTTATATAATGAATACTAATAATATATATATTTTTTATGATGATGTTTTTAGGTGTTTTAGTTGGAGAGAAATTGGTTAGAGGTTAAAGGTAAGAAAACTTGGACCTATAGCCAGAAAGTATGGTTAAGGGTGTCAAAATTGGTTTTTCGTGATGTGTTCCGATGCTTAAGTCAGTGAAGTATCTAAGTTTTGATAAGGAAGAAGGTGAAGTGTGTTGAGGAATTTATAATGGAAAGAATGCTTAAATCTTACATGTTTTGACCTCCTTTTTACTTTATATGTGACTAAGGGCGGTGATTTGACTGAAACAGTTGATAGTTGATGGTAAGTCTAAGTGAAGCTTGAGGATGGTCCATATATGTGACTATGAACTATATTTAATAATCTCATATAAGCATGGATTATATTTAATAGTCCCACGTAAGTTGAAAACCAAGTGTTTAGTTTTAAAGTGATGTTTTGATGGGACAATAGTAGAGGTGTCGAGCGAGCCCTTCTTTGGTAAGAAGCAAGCTAGTTTCTAAGGTGAGGTGACGTGGTAGTTGAGCATGCATTGATTGGGTGACTAAGATAGTTGACCTCGTTTACCAAGTAAATAGTTATAACAATTATCCCCTATGTCTGAGGGGATTATAAAGTGATCATCCTCAGGCTATTGACTAAAGTCTAGAAAATGTGTTTAGAGGGAAAGTAATGTTGTTTACCGAGCTTTGTTGATGATGTGTCTCTATGAAGCGAGAAATGCTCTTTTGACTAGCCATGTTGATGATATGTTCCTGCAAGGCGAGGGAATAGTCCCTTGGAGAGTTGTGTGGTTTGTCGAGGTATAGAGAATAGTAGGTAGGGACTTTGAAAAATGTTAATGTGAAATACTATTTCTTTGTGTTGAGTGTGTGTAGGTGTAACAAGTCTGTTAAGATGGTGTGGGGCATGTACCCATGTTTTTAAATGGCATGGTTATTTAAAACACGTGGTGCATTTGGGCTATAGAGTGGTTAGGTGTAATTAATGGGTTTAAATTTTAAATTGAATCTATTTTTAAAAGGGAATGAATTTGTTTATTTTGAAGAAAAGGGTAACTGAATGATCAATTTTAAAGGGGATTAATTTAGATCGTTTGGGAATCATTTGAAATGGTTCGAATTGATACCATTTTAAAGGTGTGGTTTAGTGCTTGAAACTATCCCAATTGGTATAGTTGCACTCATGTCATTTGGCTAGGTATAAATAGGAAATTTAAAACTTTTCAAACTCACTTTTACAATTTGTTATCGCGAGTGAACTTTATTACTTAAGTGTCTTTTATGCTTGTTGATTTTTTTTTATCTTTTTGCAAAAATTTTTATTGATAAGAAATTTTTTAAAAATTTTTATTGTCTTTTGTTGTCTATGAGAGAAATGACACCAAAATGAAGGATTGTAATTGAAAGCTCTAGTGATGACAAGGTTACTAGAGTATTAGCCACCAATATTGATGGCCAAGGTAAGGGTGAAGAGAAGAGGCTCAGGGTCAAGGTCGTGGGGGCTTAGTAGGGTAAAGTAGTGAAAGTCACAAGTGTAACATTATGATTAAAGAGGTGAGGTCTCTCCTAGTTGATGTAAATGCCCTATCTATTATTAAAAAAAAAAAAAAAAAAGGTAAATAGGTGATAGTAGAAGAGCCCAAGGATTTGTTTCCAATGATGTGGTTTTTAGACATCTACCATCCCAACATAATGCTACTATAGTATAGCCTTTATCCCTAACAATGCCATGTACAAGATATCCATACCGTAAGCGGGCTTTACCATCAACCAAATAAAAAATAACAAGAGGACAGTAAGGTTCTACCTGCATAATTTCAAACATGGCTACCATTTCTCTTTACACCTTTTTTTCCTTCTAGTCTTAGCCAACTTCAATCTGATAGTGTCCCATATAACGAAGAATGTGTAGGCCATCACAGTGATGTATTTTATCCATTACAAGTTGAACAAGTGGATGCCTTCAATGAACATCATCCTTGCGTTGTATATGCTTAAGGAGATTAACAAATGACTCTAATACCTTTAAACACATAAGAGGTCATGTGTACTAGACCTATCTTCCAATAACTATCTCTTGGATGATAGATACATGGTGGTGCGGACTAAGTTTTTTGGCATGTAATTCTCTTTCAAAATTAGGTGATCACATGCCAATATATTAACAAGGGGGATTCTTGAGCTTGAAGATGATAAGCTAAGCAAGTGAATATTTTGAAAGATGCTAAGATATCCTATCATGACCTAGCCACTCACGAGAACATATGTAATTATTGCCTCATCTTGACAAAGAACAGGACTTGGCTATGCTGTCCAGAATGTATTAGATACGAAAAAAGGTAAAAATGAAGGGACAGCCAAGCACAAAAAAAAAAAGCTTTTTTGGGTAAAAAATGTAAGTTCATTATGGCAAATTGATTTATGTGCTATACTGCTATTTTTGTTGATTAACATTATTGATTGGTGTGAAATTGTTTAGTTGTATTACTGTTTGACTTGTGATTTTGTTTTATTGTTATAGTAAAGAGGGTAGCTATGATGCCCAAAAAACATGAGCATTGTTAGTAGTGTCTCGTTACTGATAGCATATAGAAGATGTCTGAAGGGAAGCAAGTTGAGACTACCCACATTGGTGTGTAAGGTATTAAGAGGGTATTAGTGGGCATGGTGTTAGGTTGGTAAAGGGTATTACTATGGTGTTCCCAAGTGAATGAGTAGGGTTAGTTCTATAGTGCCAAGTGTTATGGCCCCTCATAAGGATAATTGTTATTCTTGTTACTATCTTTGTTTACAGTTCACTGATTCTAATTGCTGTGTGTTTGTTTTATAGAGACAAATCATACTTTAAAGATGAAAAAGTTACTTTAACAAGAGACGCAAATAGGGAAAATGTCTCTACATAATAATCCTCTTTCTGTGAAAAAACAAATAATGAAGAGTTCCAGAACGTCAAGCAATACAATGCTCAGGCTTGGCAAGGCCAAACATTTAGCAACTGTTGCTCTAGCTTATGTGGTGCCTATTACCATAGCTTCAAATGCACTATTTTCACCTTCTATAATGCTTAAACCTCCAATAAATATGCCCAAGCTTTTTGTGACTGTTACTGCCAGTACTATAGTAATTCATGCTATTGTCTGCCTCTTTCATTATTTATCAATACTCTTTCTATGTTGGTTAATGTTAATGCCAATAGTAGTTTCCCATACTCAGTAACTTGCAAGCTGAGTTACACCTAACTGTTAAGGTAAGTAATAGATAATGGTATTGTGATTGTGTCTTTATCATGTAAGATTGATAGGTTAATAAAACTTGTGTTTTTTTTATAGTCTTTGGCTAATAAGGTGGGCTTCTATGAACAAATGAGGATGTTGATGGATGAATTATGCACTAAAAGGGAAGACCTACAAAAAGAGGCTTAGAAGAAAGCTAACTAGGAGGTGCTAATTAAAGAAAAAGATGTCTGTATTAAAAGGTAAAAACCTTGAATGCCTCTTACCTAAAAAACATTAAAAAGTTAGAGGGCCAGCTAAGGGAGACCACTAGTAAAAACCTTGCTTTACAACAGTTATTAGACGGGGTTAATGCCCATCAGAAAAAGGTAGAAAAAGAAAAAACTTAGCTGTTAAGTGAATAAGTGGTGGCCATTACATGTGCTAATCAAGCACAAATAGAAAGGGACGAAGCCCTAAGCACAATCTACAATTGGACGAAGAGCTAGCCAAATTAAAGGCAAAATTAGAAGAAGAACGTGTAGAGTCTTTTTTTTAGGCTAATTGAAAAGAGGATAATTGGACTAAGGTTTGCTTAGCCCCTGGTAAGCAATATATATTGTTAGCCTTGTATGAAGTTCAACTACATCGGCACCATTAAAATTTAGGGGTGGACTTTTAAAGGATGAAGATGCAATTAGAAGGCTTCGATGTTGAGTTCCTCTAAGACTTAGCCTTCCTAAAAAGGGTCAGGGTGTTAAAGAGGATGGATAGAATCTTAACAAGCGTTGATCTGAATACCCTACTTGCGTTAATTGGGAATACTTAGGCTAGTAGTTTTGGTGCAAAGTCTACTCCCGTGTGCCATAAAACTAATGTTGCTATTCCTCCTCTTAGTGACCCTATCATTGTGCTGACTAAAGATGCTTTAACTCCAACCCAACTCTTGGTGTTGATAGTGGCCTTTCTACTACTCCTTAGATTTTTATTTATGCCTTGTACTTTTGATTTTTATATTTGTTTTTACTTTGTATGTACATGATTATTATGAATAAAAATGAAGAATTTCTCAGCAAATTTTGCCTATATTTGCATTATTTTTTGTTATATTTTACTTTGTATGTACATGATTATTATGAATAAAAATGAAGAATTTCTTAGCAAATTTTACCTATACTTGCATTATTTTTTATTATGTAATTATTTTATGATATTTGCCAAGGTTGAGTCTTGTGCTTACTTATATAAAAATGGCAAGTTAAAGACTTCTTATAACTTAACTTGACTTTACTACTTGGATATCTCAACTTATAACAATCGTAAACTTAGTATCATAACAATATGTTTGGTTTTGACCAATATATATGCCTTGAACTTAATTATTTTCTAAATACTAAGTATTTGAAAATATTGATTAAGATGAAAGTTTGCTCAATTTAGACTAAGTTCAATAAAAACACTCATCATAAGATAATGTGTGTTTTGAAATTTCACACGCTTTGAACTAACTTGGTTTCAACTCTCTAATAATCTAAATGAATTTAAGCAGTTTGATTTGTTGCCAAAAAGGTCTCGTCTCTTTACGCAATGATTTGTTTACTTACTTAAGTAAAGTAATGTTGTAATGTTCGTGAAGTTGCAAGCAATTTTGCTTATAGAAATAATATAGCATAACAATACTTAAATAGATTTGCTTTATATAGAAACAAAGTAACTTTCTAAAAATAATAACTATGTGTACTTTATTGTAAGATGGTTTTTTTTATTATAATCTTGTTGTGGTGTATGACCCTTATTTAGCCATATTGGTATAGAAGTTGTGATGCTAGATAAATGTGATGCGCAAAGTGCATTGGGCATGCGTGAACCTTAATGCAATTTATGGATGGCACACATAGTGCATTGGACATGTTGGTGTAAAAGCTTTAACGCAATTAAATGATAGTGCTTAAGGCGAGTTAAGTGTATTGGCATAGAATCTTAACATAATAAAATGATGTGGTGCATTGGCATGTTGAATGTGTTAGTATAGAACCTTAACACAATGTCAAGATTGATTGCTCTAATATAATTATAACAAGGCAATGAGACCTTATCTTTCTTTATTAAGGTTTTCTTGTATATAAGTTCTTATAAGAGGTAAAACAGATGAAACCTAAATATAAAAATGAAAAAAAACACTGATAGAAAAGAAAATGCTTAATAAACTTAAAAGACTTAATGGTGGACGCTTGTCAAATGTAGTATTTCTTCAAGTGGATGGCATTCTATGTCATTGGTATAGGGTTACCCTAATATCTTTTAGCCTGTAAGCCCTAAATCCAATGATAGTAAAGATTCTATACAATTTTTCCCTGATAGGCGATAATTTTTTCATTTCTTTAACTGGCTTATCGGCTTTACACTTTTTGAGTACTAGGTCACCTACTTAGACATATTTGTATTTAACTCGAGAGTTGTAATATTTGGTTATCTATTGGGCCCTGACAGCCATCTTGACTACAGTTAGGTTTCTATTTTTTTTTTTAATAATAGATCTAGATTAACCCTCAAAACTTTTATTTTATTCGAGGTTAAAATGTGTTGTTCGAAGTATGTTTATGCCCATATCGATAGGTGTTATTGCTTTTGTCACATAAGTCAAAGTGATTAGAGTCTTTTTTATTATTGAGTGTTTTGTCGTCTTGATCACCCAAAGTATACTGAGGGCTTTTTCCATTCACTCCCTTTTCATTTCATCAAGTTTTTTTTTAAACGGTGAAAATCTTTTAATTTATAGACTCTACTTGGCCATTGGCCTAAGATGGGCCATTAAGTTGTGTATGATGGCTCTCTTAAAGTTTTGGCAAAATTGTTTCAATTTATCAACTTGGAATAATGTCCTATTGTTTACTAAAATAGTGTGAGGAAGACTAAATATGCACATTATGTACTTTCACACAAAATCTTCCATTATCTTAACAATAATGGTGATTATAGGTTTTGCCATGACCTATTAGGTGAAGTAATCACAAGCTACATTAATTAATTTTTTTGGGTGATCGCCACAAAAAAGAAACTTAGGATATCAATGCCCTATTGTGTAAATAGCCATGTTATGAAAATTTAGTTAAGTGATCCTAGTGGTTGTCGTAGGACTTTGACAAGCATCTAACATTTGTCACACTTCCTAACCAATTATATTTTATCCTTCTTCATGGTGGGCTAGTAATAATCTCGTTATAGTGTTTTTTGTGTAAGTTCTTACCTGCCTACCTGGTAATTGCATACCCCTTCATGAATTTTTCTTAAGACATATTTTACTTTAGAGGGCGATGGACATCTAAGGAGATAGATTGAGAAAGCTTTCTTGTATAGAGTATCCCTTAATAATGTAAATTGAGTTGCTCTATTTTGGATTTTTTTACTTGTTGTAGGGTTAGAAGGGTGTTTCCTTTTGAGGTAAGCTTTAACGAGGGTTATCCAGGTGTCTTCTTTTTTTATACATAAGACATATGGGTTTTGTAAGTATCGGGGTGTTGATACATACTCCAACAAGATTTTTTTCATGCTATTTTATTTCAATAAAGGCTGTTAGCTTGGAAATGGGTTAGCCCTAATGTTGTTGACGTGAGAGACTTGTTTAAGAGATAGCATTGTAAAGGTCGACTGAGTTGACGGATAATGGCATGATGCTTGATGAGTGTGAAATCTCTACTTTATATTTGTAATTTACTTGATGGGCGACCAATTGTGAATTTATATATATATAATTACATCATTCACATTTAAGCTAGTTGCCAATTCAAGCTCTACAATTACTGCTTGGTTACATTATTGGAAACGGAGAAGCCAAAATATAGATCATACTATCATTCTTACCTACAAGGGCTCAATAGCAAGATTTTTATGCCAGAGCCATCTTTCCTTAAGGAACCATTAACATATAGCATCCAAGTTTGCTCTAGTAAGGAGCCTAATTTTGGGTGTTGTTGGATGAGCTAAGGAAATGGGGTGAGGATCTCAGCTGTATAATTTAACTCATTTGTTTGTTTTTGTTCTAACAATTAGGGTTGGGGCTATTTATCATGCTTTGGTGAGGCCTCAACTTTAGGTGTGAATGAACATTCAGCGAGGAAGTTTGTGAGGGCCTAGCCTTTAATAAGCTTATTGGGTTTATATTTAATGAACTCGTTGAGTTTGACACTCCATTTTATCATTTTGCCAGAAGTACCTATCTTGTACAATACCCTTTTAAAGGGCTGGTCAGTTAGCATGATTATAACATACACTTGGAAATATAGCTTTACTTGGTGGACAACTATGATCAAAATGAAGGCAATCTTTTCCAATCATGTGTAGTTAACTTTTCTATTTTGTAATGCCCTACTGACATAATACACTATGATTTGACTTTCATTTTTTTCTTAGACCAATACTATAATTACTAGTTCATATGATGTCACCAACCAAACATATAAGGGTTTATCAAGGACAAGACTTGCGAGTAAAAAAGGTGAGTAAAATATTGCTTCAGTTCTTTTAAGGCTTTCTAGCACTAATTATCCCAGCTGAACTTAGTAGTGCTTTGAAAGATTTTGAAAAATGGTAAACGTTTATTGAATAACTTGGAGACAAATCTATTAAAAGCTGTTACTTATCCTATTAATCTTTGTATTTTTTTAATCATCTTCGGAGGGTTCATGTTTGATAGTAGTGACCTTTTTAGGGTTTACTTCAATGCCCCTATTGAAAACCATAAAAATCCTAGGAATTTGCCTGCCTTCATGCCAAAATACACTTGGTAGGGTTCAATTTCATGTTATTTCGATGTATGATGGAAAAAGCTTCTACCAGGTGTTGTTCATGCTATTGCATGAAGGGGTTTTTAACCAGAATGTCCTCTACATATACTTTCAAAAACTACACAACTTGTTCTTTAAAAATTTTATTAGCTAGCCTTTAGTAAGTAACTCCTATATTCTTAATTATGAAGGGTATGATTGTGTAGCGAAAGAGATTGTTTGTAGTTATAAAAGATGTTTTCTCTTAATTAGACTTCTCAAGCTTAATCTAGTTATACCATAAAAATGCATCATTGAAACTTAAGTACTTGTGATCCACAAAGAAGTTGACCAACCGATCAATAGAAGGTAAAATGAAATTGTCTTGACGGCAAGCATTATTCAAAATTGTAAAGTCTATACACATCCATCATTTACCATTCGTCTTTTTCACTATTACAATGTTGGTAAGCCATTATAGGTATTTTACCTCTTTGATATATCTTGATGCAAAAAATATATCAACTTTTTCTCAAATTTGCTTTTTTTTTGTTCGAGGGCAAAACACCTTTTTTTTTGCTTTACTAGTTTGGTGACTGGGTCTACATTTAACTGGTGAGTGGTAACATGCTAATCTATACCTGCAATATCAACGGTGAACCAAGCAAAGATATCTGCATTGCATTGTAAGAACTGATGCAGTGTAATTCTTATTTTTGGGTTTAACAAAGAACCCGTTTGAGTAACTAACTTTAGATTAGGAGGATATAATTACACTGGCACAGTTTGCTCGATAATGTAAGACTTATATTATTTGGTCTTATTGTGGACGTCTAAGCTATTAATGCTAAGGTTTGGGCTAGAGTGGGGTTGATGAGGTATACTAATGGTATGGGTTTAGGTTATTGTCATAATGTATTGGTCCAGAGACTTGATTGTTAAACATAAACATTTTGAAATCAAGAAAACGAGAACTCACCACCAATCTTTTTCTAGATTATGATTGGTCACCCAAAAATTTTATTTTTTTAATAAAACAATAAAACATATTTAAATCATATTAAAAATAATTTTAGTCTACGAAAATAAGATTAGGTTCAGGAGTCAGTTAACATGTGGAATGATTAGCACTCCTACAATGCCCATAAAATTGGTACTAATTAATCATGTGCTATTTATAATTTTGGATAAAAATGATTTTTTATATTTAAATTTAATAATAATTCCCTTTATTTTGAAGAAAGAAAATCAATTTAAAAATTTTTTTATTTAGAAAGATTATGAAAATCTTTAGATTAAAGAAAATACCTTATAATACTCCAATATATAGGTAAAATTCAAAAGTCCTCCTTTCCATCTATGATTTATTACATCATTCCTTTAAAAGTAGAAAAATAACATTTTTAGCAAATGACAATCATTGGCAACTCTTCAACATCTAGGCAGAATACTAAAAATTATTTTTTCTCATAATGTTATTTTAATTTTAATTTTTTAAAATCAATATTTTTGAAGAATTTTTTTATGCAGTAAAAATGAAAAAAATGTCATAGTTAACCATAAACATCAATAATGAAAATAAATAAATAAATGTATATCTACAGAATGAATGCAAATATGAATCTAAAATAAAATATATGCAAATGTAGTCATAAGTGATGATGAGAGGCGAATTTAAGATGGGCCTTTAAACAAAAAAAAACCACTTGGACTCTCAAACCATTAGGTAAAGTTTGGGTGTGACTATTTATATTTAAAATCTCATTTTTTATCTTTTACTCTTTATTTAATTTTATTACTTTAGGATTAAGGGATTGTATGAAAAATCGTACTAAAATAAAATTTCCTTAATACTCCATTGTCTAAATGGCATTTGGGAATAAATGACTTTACCAAAGGTTTTCACACGAACCCTTAGATTTTTGGATGATTTTGGGATTTTTGGTTGATTTTGGGTTTCAACTATGGCTTTGGGGTTTTTTAGGGTTTAAGTTTTCATTTAGGACCTAAGGTTTCACTAAAGTTTTAAGATTTGCACATAGGTTCTAGGGTTTCATTTTAGGGTTTTAGAAATGTACAAACGTCTCTAAAATCTCCAACATTTAAGTAAACTTTCGTAGCAAGCTTAGTTTTTATGATTTTCAAAATTAATTTTTATATATTTATATATTTATATATTCTCTTTTTTTCCATTAAAATTTTATTATTATTATTATTATGTATTTATCTTTTCTCTATTTCATCAAAAAAAATTTATTGTTATTTAATAATTCCTTAACATCTAGGTGAAATTATTATTTTTTAAAATACAATTTTTAATTCCCTTCAACATCTACGCAGAGATTTCAAATTTTTATTATTTTTGTTATTATATATTTATTATTATTTTTTAAGAAGTATGATGGAATTAAATAATTTAAAGTGCATCAAAAATAAATTACATCTAAAGTAATTTAAAACATGAGAAATTAAATTACATAAAAACTAAAATAAGTATCGAAAATTAACGAATAAGGAAAATAAACATGCATAAAAATTTACTTTGTATTTGAGCAGCATAAGAAAAATGTGCATGAACATGTATAGCATAAAATATGCATGAAAATAAAACAAATAAAAATGAGGTCCTAGCTTTCATACAAGTAGCTGCAAGGAAAACAAACTAAAACAAAGGACATGTTGGAGTCTTAAACTTCCCTAAATACACAAAATAGCCAACATGCAAGCAAAAAAATTCTAAGTTGTTGTAAACAAACCACATTCGATAGAAAGAAAACAAAAAAAAACATGAAAGGTTTGAAACTTTAGCTTCTGCAAACCATCTTTAAGCAAACAAAAACTTTTTTTTAAAATCATGATTTTATTAATGATAAAGAAAAGTTGTAGCAAACTTTTAGAAGTTATGTAACTTAGACCGTGGATAAAAGAAACAAATTGAATAAAAAAACATAATAACATTGAAGCAAAGCTAGTTAGATGCCTGAAACTATTTATTTTTTCTCTTTAAGCCATAAAATTGTTTCTAAACACACAAAGGTCTAAACACACAAGGGACAAACCAAATGCAAGGGACATGCCATGAAACTTAAAAAATGTAACATGCAATGTAAAAGAGAAACATCATGCCAAAAACCAAAATAAAACAATAGGAAAAGAAACTGACTTTCAAATATAAAAGAAAAGATTTAAAAGAAACATTACTTTTGCTATACTACAAACCTTCCCACAAGTTAATGGCTTTTGCTACTACTAGTTTTTTTTTTTTTTTTGAGTTTTTGTTTTTGCTTCTGGTTCATTTTTTATTTTTATCTATTATTGCAACCACACATTTTTTGTTTGCTACTCTTCTTTTTTTTTTCTACTACAAGTCCTTTTATTCTTCTGATTTTGTTTTCTACTACTGCATAATTTTTTTTTTCCTTTTCTAGTTTCTTTTTTTGGTTCATACAAGTTTTTTCATTTTCTTTTCTCATTGTCTTTTTTTAAAAAACTTTAGTTCATGCCAGCTGCAATATTTTTTAAAATTTTTTTCTTTCAATTTTTTGTTTTCTTTTTTCCTTACTATAACCAAATCCTTTCTTCTATTTTTTCTTTTCCCTTTTCGCTTTTATGCACATATGTTGCCCAAGCCATAATGCCTAGGCCACGATACCTTTCACGTTGCATAATTTTTTTTTGTATTAGTTTCTTCTTCTTTTTTTTCACTTGATCTTCCGTTCTTTCAACAACTTTTAATAGGTTGAATGCCTTGTTTTCATGCAAAAACTTTAGGCTAAATCGGCCTCTAGTTATGGGTTTTTTTATGGCTCTTTTTTTTTCTTACTTTATAAGCTTTTTTTGGCTAACTTAGACTTCCATTTTGGGACATTTTAGGTATTATTAGGGCTAATACAACAAGCCTAATCATGGGACTCACATGGGTCTCATCATTGAGCATTTGAAAATGGACAATATAATGGGCTCAAAAAATTATGGTTAGGGTCCAATTACAAAATTGAGACTGTATTAAATTGGTAAAATATATAAAAAAAATTAGGTATATACAATTGTGTTTTAGGCTATTTTGTTGGCGAAGTTGTTGTTTCAACTATTGTATCTTTTTTCTATGCTAGGAATAGAGAGAACAAATGGCATTAACAGGCTGTTACTTGATTGATTTTCATAAATTCAACCTCCGTGGGCTTGAAAAATTTGACCTTAAGATAGTAAATAGAGGTAACCATCATCATTTTTTTCATTAGTGGCTTGTTAAAAATTATATTATAAATTGAAGGTTAATCCACAACAAAAAAATATGCCATAATTGTGAGTGTGTGCTTGCTATCCTCTATGGTAACTAACAGAATGATAGATCTTTTCATGATTTTAGGTTAGTTTGTAAAACTAAGTATGAGTTCTAATGACCTTAGGTCACTATCTGAAAATCTTATTTGTTTAAATGTTTGGTATTGTACAAGGTCCACTGCGCTTCCACTATCCATCAAGATCCTTTGCACTTGAAAGTTGACGATGATCATTGAGAATACTTTAGGGTCATTGCCATTGTTGACTAGGATATCTGTATTATCTTCTGAGAATTCCATCTTTTAATCTTTCAATTTTTACTTTTTAGATGCCATGTTAATAGCCATGACACTGCGCAAGTGAGATTTGAGCTTTGATTTGCTATTGGCTTAGTTTTTTATTGCTCCGATGATGACGTGGATTATCTTTTACATAGGGCACTTACCAGCTGCATTTTTCTAACGAGCCTTATCTTGTTGTTGGGAAAAACCATTGCCTTATTGGCTTATAGGTGGATAGGTTTCTTATCGAGTGAGGTGGTAAATTATTTTGGCACTTATCATGGTAAGCGAGTTGGCTGTTAATTAGGCCATTCAACCTTTCAATCTCTTTTTCGAAGGCTATATATTTGTCAATGGAATGCCTCATGTTGAATGGTAATTGTAGTGTCTTTTTTTATAGGGGTTGGTTATTAAGTTTTTTAGGCACTGGTCTTACTTAGCTAGGTCTATGGTTGTTTCCTTATATAGGTTTTTAGGTAATGGCATTGATGGTTTAGTTTGTGATTTGGTAGTGATTAGGATGTGGCTTAGAGTTTTGACTGGTGTTGTGCTGTTAGTTTCTTCTCATAAATTGATAATGAGATTGACAATTGTTTTAGAACCATTGGTTGGTGGTTTCTGTCCTTTTATTATCACCTTACGAATGCTCAAGGTGCTGTTTATGCCTTCAGCGCTAGTTGCAACTCTAAGTTTTTCAATTTTAATAAACTTTTGAGCTTTTTCATAAAGCTAATATAATAGCTTATTTTCTGTCAGAGAGTATCTAAGGTTACCATGTCTTACCATAAAAGTAAAAACTTGGATAGTCTTATTTTGTGTTAAAGTCCTTAATCTTTAAGGTAGCTACATTAAACTTTTGAGATATTGCTAGAAAGTTTCATAAGGCTTCTGCTTTACTTCCAACAAGCTTGTAAAGGTACGTATCATAGCCCTATTGTTTAGAAAGTGGGCTAAAAATTACTTACTGATTGTGTCAACATTATCAAAAGTTATTAGGGTCATGAAATAGAACCATGTACGGGTTTTACCTTACAAAGTTATGGAAAAAAAACTCTATATTTGACTACATTTGAGGCATTATGAAAGTCCGTAAAAGTCTTAAAGGGATCTATGTAGTCTTCTATATCAGTGGCCAATTGTAAGTTTTTTTGAGGAGTTTAAAAGATGTAAGGACATTGGCTCACCTACTAATAAGGGGTAAAGGGTTGTGGTCATCCTTTAAACATTGTAGGTTATTATTTTTCTCTTTTTTGAGGTCAACCAATTCTTTTTGTATGACAGCCACTTATGTTGCCAGCTTATTCTTTATGTTAAAATTAGTGAGAGTTTGGTTTTATGTTGTTGCTTCATTAGGATATGTATTGTTTTGAATAAGTTATGAGTAATTTTTTTCAAGCTAGGTAGGGATTTGTGGTGGTTCCCAAAAGGAAAAGGCAGAGCTTTCCCTATGTGAGGTTTTTCTTGTAGGGGTTGATGGTTAGCTTGTTAATATTGTTGAAGCAATCCTTATTGGGTGGCTACTTGAGCATTTAATAACTGGATTTTATTTATCAGTGGATGATAAAACTATGGTGGGGGCTTGTCCATGTTGGTTTAGTATATAAGGATATGTAGAAGTGGTAATGTAACATGCACAGTTGATGTGGCAAAGGAAATGTTTTGCCAATAAGTGGCATTAATGAGTTATGAAGACTAAACTTGCATAGGATGTGGTTAGGATGTTGAGTTTAAAGGATCCACGGTAATGGCATGGGTGGACCAATGAAGGGTTATAGTCATGTTTGGAGATAAAATTTCCATCAAGTTTTGACAATACCCTAATGGTTCTGCAGCCCATGTATTTAATGATATTGGCTTATTGGGATATGGAAAAATGGGGTCATATCATAGGTTCCATGAAGGAAGGCTTAGTGATGGGATTTGTGAAGAGGGTTGGTAGTATGGCTACTGGGTTGAAGATAAATATAGGTTGGGTGGTTGCATCTATGGTTAGTGTTGTTGTTTCAAAAGAGTGGAGGTGAGACATGACTGTCGTTCTTACAAACGACACTAATTGTTAATGGTGTTTTTAGGTGTCTTAGCTGGAAGAAAGCTAGTTGAAAATTAAAGGTGAGAAAACTTGGACCTAAAGCCAGAAAGCACAGTTAAAAGGTGTTGGAGTTGGTTCTCCAAGATGTGTTTTAATGTTTAAGTCAGTGAAGTGCCTAAGATTTGAAGAGAAAAAAGGTGAAATGTGTTGAGAAAGGTATAATGGAGAGAATATTTAAGTCTTACACTCCTAAGCCTCATTTTTACCTTATATATAAGACTAAGGGTGATGACTTAATTAAGATAGTTAATAGTTGATGGTAAGTTTACATAGAGTTTGAAAAAAGTCCACGTGGGTGATTATAAACTACATTTAATGATCTTAGGTAAGTATGAGCTACATTTAATAGTTCTAGGCAAAGGGGTCTCTTCTGAAAAAAAACACTTTACTTCTACTTGGGATCAGTGGCATACTTAAAAATATACTATTAGGTTTTGGCGTTTCCTCTAACTCATTTGGTTTGCCAGCATTAAGTAGACCAACGGAACAGATTTTTAAGATTGACAATCTAGCAAATGAACTTCTTCCTCAATTGCTACAAGAAACCATCTCCTTCCCTGCTAACTTAAATATATTTGTGAAAGGATCTATTGTGAAGAAGTCTTTTGCTAGTAACCTTGGCAAGCAAGAAGACACCAATGGAAATGCTACTGAGGTTTCAACCTGAGAAAAATTATTGAATGATCAATCCAAACTTCTTCAGCAATTTGGAATGGAGCTCTTTCCTGTTCTCATACATATCTATGGTTCCAATGTCAATAGCACTGTTCGCCCCAAATGTCTTTTAGTTATTGGAAAATTGATGTACTTCAGTAGTGCAGAGATTCTTCAAAACCTATTGAGTGTGACAAACATATCAAGTTTCTTAGCTGGTGTTTTAGCATGAAAAGATCCATATGTCTTGGTTTATTCCTTCCAAATTGTTGAGATCCTCATGAAGAAGCTTTCTGGAACCTTCTCCAAAATGTTTGTAAGAGAGGATGTGGTTTATACTGTGGACCAACTTGTCTTAATTGGTAATCAAAATACCACTCATGTTCAAGCATCTTCTGTTGAAAAGGATAATGACTCTGTATCTGGAATGTCATCGTGTTCTAGGTGTTACATACATCGCAGTGGTAACTCTAATCCTAAAGGAAGTTTTGTGGAGGAGTCCAAGAATTGAACATCTTTAAATATTGGCTCAAGTTCTGTTGAAATTCCTACTAGTATTGAGACTGGTGATCTAGATATGAACATATTAATCATAAAATGATTGTGAAAGTAATTAAAATTAGAGTTAAATATATTATGGATTCTTATTTTACATAGGCATATTGGTCATATGAGTAAAGTTTGAATTTATTATATATAAAAAAAATGTTATGACCAATTAAAAATGGTAAATAACAGAGAGATATATAAATTGTACAATGATAGAGAAATAAAGTTCTCATAAAAGTTTGAAATCAAGTTTAGAGGTTTTTAATAATTATGAACTTGAAATTAGCCATTGGACAATTATTATATGCATTGAAAACTCATGATAACATTTGAGATTGTTAGTTTTCACTAAAAACCATCATTATAAATGAAATAATTTTAATAGCCAAATCTACATAATTTGTAGGTATGAGGTGGATTATTATAGTTGGCTTAAAATAGCCATAAATCAAAATTGATGCCACAATCTTGATCACGTTAAGGTAATTTTTGTTATGTATATGGTCTACTTCATGGATTGTATAAATCATTTATCATCTATGGTTTTATATAGTAAAAATTTCAAAGTATATTTACTTTGGAAGCCATGATTGACTCAAAGATCTCACAAATTTGAAAACCTTTATAATAGCAAAAGAATGCTATTTGATCCATTTAGGTGATGAAAATGGTTTTGTTCATGGTAATAAAAATTATTAGTAGTATCCATGATGAAATAGATTCATATAAATATTTATGAATTGACATAAAAGTCTTAAAAGGAGATTATAGAAGCATGATTATATTCGAAATATGCTTATTAATGTAAATTATTATATTGAGTTACAATATAAAAGTTTTAAAACTTTTATTGAAATATTAAGATATCAGCTAATTATCTTTCATTAAAGGTGGATTTGGAGGCCCCTTACTAAAAAAAATCACCAAATAGTGAAAAGATAAATGAAATGACAACTTATTAAGTATATATGATATCTTGATAGTTGAATGAGATATTCTTTAATAAAAGAATGCATACTTGCATATGGTGGGAGTGATAAGAATCAAAAGAAATAAAAAAGTTTACCACCATAATGTTGTAAGATTTTGGTATAATTTTATGAACAAATTATACAAGTTAATAAGTTTAAACACTTATTAAAGTCATAAAAAGGTCTTTAAAAAATATATTAAAATGACTAAAATAGTTTGGTTTATTCATTGAATTTATTCAATTGTACTAGAAGTATACTTGTATTAAAGATGTACAAAAGTATGGAAATAGAATGATTAAAATTTATGAATATAGAATTGTGGTCACAACCAAAACCAACTATTTTTTAAAATGATAAGAACGAGACAACAATGTCTGAAGCGTATAAATGATATGCAAAATAAAAAGTTTGGATATATTAGCTTGAAGTAATTATATTAGAGATTTAATCTCAAGTGGGAGTAATTACCATAAAAGAAAATTAAATTTCAAAAAATTTGATTAGTAGTTCTACAAGGAGAATGGATTTAAACATTTATTATTAGACACTAATAATGGGAACCCCACTTTGAATTAGTAACCTTTAATTACAAAGTTTAATGGGTAAAAATAAATTATTGTTATGTGTCTGTTAAATACTAGTAAAATTCATTCAAATTTTAGAAGCTAGTGTGATCCATTACGTTAGGAGGATGAGTTTTTATACTCTTAATGGAGTTTTAAATGTCTAAAACAATGGAGACATAATGGAAACTCAACCTATATAAGCATAGAAATAGTGCCGCTTCAACAAGAAGAATTAGGGTCTCTTTTATAAATGTTTATGAATAGGATAAGCACATGGTCATAATAGTGCTAAAAGCGTTTATAAACCTCTAACAGAAGAATAAATAAGTATTATGTGTGTTACATTTTCAATTCTAATACTAAGAGTTGAGGTTTAATCTGCAGACACTATCAACTTCATTAGAATTTTATGATATATACACTAATTGAAGGTTTAAATTGAGAGATAACTTCTTGTATTCATAATATTTATTTATATGAAAAGTAAAAATTAAGCACCAACATTTCAAACTAGTGGGAGATTGTTGGTAGTTTAAAATGTAATGCATCCCATATTGGATTGAAAGATTTAATTATTGATGAATAAAATTAATTTTTGTATTAATTTTAATTATATTTTAAATAATTATGTTTAAACAGAAATAATTATCATATGATAAATTGTCATAACTCTTTGAATATAAATAGATTATTATTCATAAAAGTTATGATTATACAGAAGGTCATAACTATTTGAAAAAAAATTTATATCTGTTCATTCATTAGAAAAAATTTTTTTAGTATAACCATTTTTATTACTTCTGATTGAAGAGTTTGAAATTTTGTTATATCTTAAAAATATAATTACTTTTAAAAAAAAATATTTTTCATGTCTCAAAATTAAATATTTTTTATTATTATTTTTTTTTTATTTTGTCTAACAGCTGATGTGACACAAAGATAATCAGCCACTACTAAAAGATGTCTGCACCAGCTTCTCAACTAAACTTCCCCCAACCGGCATAGCATAATAGATTGCAAAGAAAGTACTCGATGGTACAACCGCCAACGTTCTCAAGTTGCAATTCCAAGGCTTCTTCCACCATAATTTAATTGCATATGAATAAAAATCATGTAGATTTAGCATATTTTACAAAATGACAAACCCCTTATAATAACAGCTTGTAGAAAGCAGCCTTGAATTAGCCTCACGCTTTGGGACAGCCAGATTTTGTGGCCTCCATGTGGAGTACTAGAGCTAGTCTTTTAAATCTCCAAACTTCAACAGTCAAATCAAGAATGAAAGTGTGTTTTCTTGGCAGAAATTAATAATAGTCTATCTCCAAAAGGTTAGTAGCTTTTCGTATCTCTTGTCTTCTAAAATGCCCATCAAAATCCGATAATAACCAACCATTATTTCCCACGCCTACAACATGTGTTCCTAATTAACGAAGTCTATTTAACCGTTTATTTTTTTTTAAAATTCGAAACAAATACATTTTTTAATTTTTTAAACTAAAATAAAATATATCAATAATTTAAAATAAATAATTATAAATTATATATTTAAAATAATTTTAATAAATAATTATCAATAAAACTCAATTTAAAAATTTCTTTATCAAAAAAATAAATTTCAACCAATTAAGCCAAGTGATTGTTTGTATGGCCTATTTAACCTTTAACTATTCTTTTCGTAATATATTAACTCTAACCCTGCCATTAGAATTTAAATTTTTTAACCTAATTCGCTTTAAACACGTGCTCAGGTCTCCCTACCTTACTGAGTCAAAGATTTAAGCCAGAGAAAAAAGGGTTTATTAATTTACTAAAAGGTAACCTTCAGGCAAATTAATGAGACCTACGATTAGGCTTTTATTGGTTAGGAAATTTTTTTTTAGCGTAAAATGTTTTAAGATTTCACATGTTATTTTTTAATTAATTTAAATAAATTTATTTATATCAAATTTATAAATTTTTTTATAATTTTAACCGATTCAAATTTAAATAATTAAAAAAAAAATTCTCGTATACTTAAAGCTAACATGCTAGTTAAATTAGGATAAAGGTTAAGTGCTTTAATCCTTTTCCCATGAGATAAACAATGATTAACCCAAGCTTCCTTTGATTAAATTAATTATTATTAAAAATTGCTTAGTTTGGAGTTTCAAAGAGATGAACCAATGGTTGAAAATAGAGTGTCGTGATTATCTCTTAAAACTAGCTCGTGTGGCCTAATTGCAATGGCCCAGCAGATTCAGCAAATCATGCCTGCAACCTAACCCCAATGTCCGTGACTAAGTTTAAAAAAAAAATTATAACAATTTAAATATATTTTTAATAAAGTTTACCCTGATTATTGAAAGACACCGAGAGGGAAAACGCTACACTTTTGCATTTCTTTTTCACCCAGATACCGAGGATTTTTATCTTAGATACATTTGTTTTTTCCACATTTTTTATTTTTTCTTTTCGTTTTGTATTAAACTTACCCTTTGATTTTGATGTCCTCGATTAATTAATTTAAACTTATCTTATAACCCTTAAAGTTTTATTTGGTAGGTTAGTATTTTTTATTCCTTATAAAATCATTCTTTTTGCCTCCTAAATTTAGGATGGTCAAATTTGCTTTATATTATGGTAAGTTAGTCTATGAAAAATGAAATGATAATTTAATAATACATAGAATTAATATTTTATGTATTCGTGATGAAATTTTAAATTTTACGAGAAAAATTAAAGATTTAATATGTCTTGATTTAATAAATTAATTAGTTTTTAAATTTTTTATAAATATATTTAAATTAATAAAACATTTTGTATTATGAGTATTATAAATTTTCTGTTTTGAATTTTTTAATTTATTTTTAACTTTTTCAATCTTTATCTGCCTTTGAAAAAAATATTATAGGTTTAAATTCTTTAAACTAACAATCTTAAAAAATTTTGATCAGTAGGATTATTTATTAATTATTAACATTAGTAAAGTTCCGACCACCTTAGAATCTAAAAGTTGGACCAAAAGTTGGCCCTGACATGCGACCAAATACTATGAAATATGGTTTGCCAATGGTCGATTTCCTTACAAAAACTTTTTTGACGAGCGCACCCAAGGAGTAAATGGTCGACCAATTCATCCTGGAAGGACTACGTAACAGCTGGTTCAATCATCATCTAATCTTCCATGGAAGCTTCGATACTTGTTTATTTAATACTCGCCGACAATCTATTATGGGAATTTCCTCGATAACAAATTCTTAGGAGACTGGAAATCAAATTTATTATTAATTTTTTAATTTACAGTGCGAAATGGAGGATAGTGCTGTGTTTGATATGGGGGCGGTGTGATGACTGATGAGCTCTACCTAGGTTTCCAAATTTTTTACTCTGTCAAGAACCAATAGAACCACACACCCCCACCCCCCCCCCCCCCCAAAAAAAAAAAAAAAAGAAAAAAAAAAGGAAGAAACAATGAGAAGAAATTGGGACCGATGACATTGTTCCGCGAGGTTCAAGAAATAGGGGGAAAAGGCAATACATGAAAAAAAAAAAAAAAAAAAAAGGCAGAAAGAGACGCATGAGGTTTCAAATTAGCGTTAAGGCAATCCGAGGCTTTTATAGCTAACCTTTTTTTTTTTTTTTTTGGTAAACTTTAAAAATAAGTAAAAATGTTACTATATATTTTCTTCCTTTTATTTTTTTTTACCCATTTGTTGAATGTTTCAAAATTATATTCTCTTTTTTTTTAAACATCTAGAATTCTTTTTTTATATCTTATAATTATTTTCATTTTTTTTAAATTAAAAATGATAAAACTTTTAATTTTATAAAAAATTAAATATTAATATTAAATAAACATATAATTTTTTTAAAACTCTATGAAAATAAAAAACATTTAATCAATTTGGGACAGATAATAGATGTTACATGACATATGTAAATGCTGTTCACTACCGTGGTCCACTCCATCCAATTAATGATGCTCGCTAGTCGGTCATGCCAGATTCTTGCCAATGTAGGCTCCAAACTAGCTGGTAAAATTACAAGAAATTTGCAACGACAAAAATAGTTGCTTGATAAACACTTATCAACGTTCCCTCAACTATACTTTTTGTAATAAAGATGCCTTACACGACATTGCATTATTTTTTACTTCAAGTTTTGATAATGATAAAATGAGTTTTTCTTGATATATTCATATCAATATTCTTGAAACTAATCCATATCAATTAAGAATGAAAAGTGGATTAGTTAATGAAAAAAAAATCGAATTGCAACTTAAAGCAAAGCTAGCACCTAATTATTTAGGTTTAGATTGACATAATTAGATTTACGTGTCCTAATCATGAACTCCACAAGATCAATTTTGTAGGGTCTCCATACAATTACAGCTATGATTTTGAGCTTCCATGAATTGAAGCTTATTATCATAGGCCACCTTTGAGAATTAAGTGCCGTTGCGCTCTTCTTTCCCTGTCTTTTTCATTTGTCCAATATGCTTAAGGATTCTTTAAAATCGCAACTGAGTCTTGACTCAAGCTTTAGTGGTTGCTACATGATTTTCTGTCCAAAGAGCTAGACTTGAATTGCACATTCTTCAAATAAAAAAAATTTTAAAATCACTGCAAGAAAATAGAAGATTAATGGTAGTTTTGTAGTGGCGTTTTACTCACAAACGTGACTAGCTTTCATGGTTTTATAAAACTTAAGATGTTTATTATCAAAACACCACTAAATATTCAAATAACATTATTGTTACTTATAAACGTTATCCAAGACTTGATATTAACAGCATTTATCGACTAAAACGCCTTCAATAATCCTGCCTTCAATAATCCTGCCTTAAAAATTACCTAGAAGAGTTCGATGCAAGAGAAGAGTTCGAATTCGTGTTTTGAATATTGATTTGCATGAAGCATAAAGATATACAAAAAAAGATGATTGTGAGACTTTCATTGTAGGTGAAGCCAATGATTTAATGAAATTTGAGTCAATATGATAATTGTTAGGAATAGTGATTCAAATCTCATAAGAGATTTATTTGAAATTGATTAAATATTGCTTGATAAATAAGAAAACTTGCAGCAAAAGAATTTTAAGAGGAAAAATACTCTTGATAGGCAAATTTATATGTTTATAACTAGGTAAAGTCTTTATATAGTTAAGTATAAGAAAAAAATATATAAGATAGTCGTAGGGTTTTATGAGATAGACAGCTTATAGGACTACTGAAGATTTATGTCTTATAGGTGTTTATATTTAAATGTTTGTGAGTGAACTATAAGAGACTGAGAGGATTCGCATATGTATGTTGTATAGGTGCACATAGGTATATGTTTGTTTAGGTTGAGAATATTCCATAGAACTAAAAAAGATTAAAAGAGTTTAAGGGTATTGATTATGAGTGATTGATTTGATTTTATATTTGTAATTCTTTACAATTAGTGAATCTTTTTTTTATCCTTAAATGTAAGTTAATTAGACTAAACCATATTAAATTGTTGTCTCTTATATGATTAATTGATTATTTGATTTTGCTTCAACTGACATAAATGTTCTCAATAGTTTAGGGTCCAATCCTCTATTTTCTTTATTTTTCTAAAATCCCCTGCATTTGGTAGTTATCTAATGCTTAGCAATTGCTAACAAATTTCTATTAATTGGCACAGTAATGACGTTTAGCTGCACTTTGTCTGCTTCCATTCCATGGGAAAAACATAATTCAGGCACTTGCTGCAATCTCATTAAATTTATGATGAATATGAAAACAACATTTGAGTTTGTGCTCCAACAAGGAGCTCTCATTAGTCAACTTCTACAACAAGTTGCAGTTTAAAATTATGCAAATGTCATTGATTGCAAAACCCATGTATTAACTTTATTTGATTACAAAACCAGTTAATTAAGGTGGTAAGAAGTCTGAACACGATCATATGTTGGAAAACAAGTTTCGAGTTGATTATGAAGTGTTATTTGGATTTTTCTGAAGTATTAATTAAGACTAAGACAGTTACCTAGAATCAATCAGAGTTATTATTCTGGTGGCTCAACCAACTAACTGTTTAGTACTTGTTCAGTACAGTAAGAACCACTTTTTCCTGCGCTTTGATTTCAAGCTATGCTTAGCTTGGCAATGGACGACTGCGTGTTTCGGGTGATTGTCTAATTGATTTTAGCAGAAGTTGGCAAAAAACTTGTGGCCAAGAAATTAAAGAATAGTTCAAGGGTGTGGATCCTAAAATGGAAGAAGGCATGGTTGTCTCAAGGAGTGATTTTTTCCTCAAGCTAAGAGAAGAAAAAATCACATATGGCTAATTTGTTTGTCAAAGATTGGTGAGAAATGAAGTACGTTTCTTGTTTGGTTTGCAGCAAAGTAATTGGTCAATGTTTTTCCTGGTTATCACAAGCATTGAGCCAACCCAAATAATGGGAAAGTATTTAAGCAAAAATGGAACCATATATATATATATATATATTAACATTATGGGAAGAATCATATGGATGGCAATAACGGATCCTCACAAGAACAAGATCGAGATTGACCCAAAAAGTCAGGCCCTTCCAAGAGATCTCAGTTCTAACCAAAAAAAAAAACACTTGAGGCTTGGGGGTTGGAGATGACTCAGATTTAGCTGCTGAAACTGAAAGATATTTATTAAATATTGATTGCATTATCAAGGCAAGTCTAAATTTTCAAGCAACTTAAGACTGGCACTTGATTTCATTAGGTATTTTCCTCAATTATTCGTTATAGTCTCTTACTTTTTCAACTCATAGACTTTCGCATCATTGCTATTAAGTCATTTATACAACCATAGAGATAAAAATCCCATAATGACACAATGTATCTGAACCAGATTCTTGGCATGGTTAGAATATACTCCTATATATATGGTTTTCTTAACTTTTATCAGTGCAAAGCATCATAATTTCTCTTCAATAATATTATTCATTTTCAGCTTGGAAGATCAATTGCTCTAGTTGACTGCATAATTCTCTATGAACTTTCTTGTATCAGTTGGCATTGCTTACCTGAACTTTTATATTTGAAGTTGCATGAAAATTGAAGAAAAAAGAAGGGCTAATGTGAAAGTAAGATCTTTCTAGATTGATTATTTCATCTCAATGTACTTAATTATTAGATGTTGTTGAAGTGTCACACTCATGCTAGTGACCAAAAAACCTGTTAACATCAGGGTTAATTATGAAGTGAACATTTTAAGCAATATAATTGTACTGGCATTAGACCCTCGAAAGCGAACTGCTTATACAGCCATTATAGTTTCCTTTCAATGCAGCTTGGCAACTAATCATCCCACAATGGATTGCTCGAGAGACTTCTATAAAATTTATCAATGCATGCTTGTTCATATAATAAAACCACATTAAGAATGATGTAAATTATATAAAATTGTGTTACTCCTTCGGATGCAAGATATCCTTCAGGAGCACGGGTGTGAAGTGATCGATGCTTGTTAATTTACACCCTTCAAAGTAGAAAATTGTATCTCCAGGCTTGTTAATTTTGGTTTGAAAATACTAGTAGTAGATTTCTTCCTAGGTAATCATTGACATAAATTATAAAGGACTAGTTCAATTTCAGTGAAATAGGATTGATGATAATTTTATTAACTAATTAATATTATATAGTAATTAAGCAAGTTAAAGTATACTTTTAATGGGTGATTTTAAAAATGCATGAGAAGGCCTTTCAATTTTTTTTTTATTAAAAATAGCAGTTAAAACCGCTTAAACAACTAAGCCTTGTCACTTGTCATTACTACTAATCATCTGGAATCAATCTCACTAGTGCAACCGGTGGATGATTTCATCACATGCATGAAAGCTTGAGGAATGAATGGTTGATTTCATGAAGCAAAACGAGGTCTATGGTTGTTTTTTTCTTTTTCATTTTTTGAAAAGTTTGGTGGCATCACCTTGAAAAGAAATCTTTTCATTATACTATGAAGGCAAACGTTTGCTAGCTTTAGTGCTAATTAAAAGTGAACCACTAGTTAGTAATTCTTTGACTAGCATTTTTTTGGTACTACCACATTAAGTGCTTTATAAGTAACATTGGAGTATTAACATATCTTTATTTGCAATTCATTTTTACATCTCAAATATCAGTTCTTGGCATCAATAAGATCTTTTCATTTTCAAAAGTGCCGTCCATCCTTTTCTTTTTCTTAATTTCTCATTGTCAGCTTTTATAATAATTTATATGATGATGATGATGGTCTAGAGCTTTCTATTTCTTTGTTAATTTTCAAAAGTAAATTTTTATAAGGAATTGCATCTTGTGACATACTAAAAGAAATGTATATGTTCTTGCCATATGAAAAAACGAAAAAAAAAATTGATTCATAGCATTTTTTGGGTGACATACTAAAATATTTTTTGTGAACTATATTCCTTCCATTTCAATTAAGAATTTTTTTTTTTTTTTTTTTGAGAAAGATCATCGTTACTCGTAAATGCTATTTCTTTTTTATATATATATTTTCTTTAGCAATTCGGGACACAGTTACGAATGCAAAATACCATTGGTGTAACTTATCTAACAGAATCATTTTTAGAGGCTATAAAATGGCTTGATCGTTGTGGTTGAATTCTATGATGAAAGTTACTCAATACGCCTTGAATCGCAAATACCCTAGCATTTTCTTCTTGTAAATCAAGGTGTCACTTGGATAAACGAAGAGAGGAATTCCCATCATAGCTGTTATAGCCATTTTAAAAAGAAAAAGCTGATGCTTTTTACTGTGGCCCAATTCTACTTAATCAGATTCTATAAGTTACAACAGAGCCTAAGCTTTATTGAAAGTCCTCTTCACTATGAAGGAAGCCCATTTAATTTCTAAACCTGGCCCAAAATGTTTTTCAATGACAGAACAAATTAAAAATATTTCAAGGGGAAAAGGGGAGCCAAAATAAATGTAGAATCATGGGAAAAAATATCAATAAAATATTATTAGGACTTTCAATCTTTACTATAACAAAGAAAAGAATCATAATTTACATTTCCATGAAATAAACGAAAAAAAATTTTGTTAAGGGGAAAGAAACAAATTTAGGATCATCAAAAACGAATATCAACTTTAGGAGCCACTTTCATTTTCTCAAACAACGCTTACAAATCATTCTCCAAAGGAGTCAAATTCAAGTCCAAGTCCAAGCACAAAACTCTTACTATTCGATCTGCTTAACACTGGAACCTTTGAAAGAAAAGGAAAAGGAGAGAAACTTTCAAAAATTGAAGCTCCATGTTTCCTCATATGACCTCCCAAAGGTTATCCCAAGGCAAACTTTTATCCATATATGGCACACTCATGCATCTTGGGCTTAGTTGCTAAACTTAGAAATCTGGAATCATTAATTCCTAATTTCTGATCCCACATCAATTTGGGTTTCTTATGGCTCGCCCTGTGCCCTCCCAGTGCTTGGAATGATGGAAACCGACATGTTTTACACTCGAAAACAACGTGATCGACCAAATGTTCTAATTTTGGCTTGGGTTCCAGGCCTTGAGACACCAACATTAGACATCTTGTCAAGTCAATGGACACGAAAGTCATTCTCTTCAATTTCTCTACCTCTCTTCATATCTACTAAAGAAAATTTTTATTGTTTAAAGGCAAAATAGAGAATAATTACTATTTTGGGTTGGTACCGAGAAGCCTTGGAGCTTGTATTTATACTTTGTTCCTAGGCTCTTATATCAATGAACAATGCTTGGTCTTTTATTATGGTAATGAAAAAAATTTGAGTGCTGATCTTTAGCAGACGGAAATGGACCTAAGCACTAAGCAAATGTCCAGCAAATGAAAAAGTCATAAGTGGTGAGCTGTTTGTGGCTGTTAACTATCACTGAACTTTCGGATAATTTTGTTTGAGAGGAAATCTATGTAACCCAAAAGGGCGTTACTTGCCAACATAAATAAAGCAAGAAAAGTTTGGTTGGATTCGAACCTTCTTAATACATACATAATTTATTTCATTAAATTAATGTCATGTTTGTCTGCTTCACATAGTATAAACCTCGTACACATGAAACAGGCGTTGAGTATCTGGGAAATGAGGCCAGAGGAAATGCTTAACGAAACCTTCAGGATATGCAGTCATGGCCGGGTGCGTTCGGATGTTTCAGACTTCCAGGGCTGAAAATTTCTAGATACTTTCGGGCTTTAGGTGACCCAATTCCTTGCTTCATCGCTACATCACCTAATTTTTGGATAGACATAAATATAATATGTAGCTAGAGTAAAGATGAAGCTGTTGGGCGTGAAGGAAAAAAAAATTATAACATAAAAGTAATATATTGTAATAAATTCATAATAAATAGATAATAATCAATAATTAATAACATAAAAAAATATAATATAATAAAATTTATGTGAATAATTTTTCAGTGTAGAGGAAAAAATTATAAATCATAAAAAAAATTCATTATCAAATAATAGATATACAAAATTCTCTTTTAGTTAAATTAAAGTTAAATAACAATTAAAAAGATAATTAAAAAAATCTCATCAAATAGTTAACAAATACATCATGAATTTATTTCTAAATAGCTTCAAAATCGATCTCCACCATTCAGAATGTAAAACACTAAATCATGAACGTGCTGACAATTGATTGTGTAATTGCATAACTCAAGTATATTTTTGAGGTGCCCCTTAAATATTTGAAGATCTATTTCGCTACTTCTCGTGAATTTTTTTGGATTAGAAATAAATTTGTTCATTACACTAATTGTATAAGTAATATTAGGCCATTTGTAAAATATAAGATACATAAAAAAATCAATTATAGAAGAATAAAGAATACTAAACATGGCTAGTTGCTTTTTTTTAGTCACTAGATAAGATTTCTTACTTAGATAAAAATGGTTGGAAAGTGGACTGCTAATGAATTTAGTATGCTGAATGTTAAATTTACTAAGTACCCGTTCAACATACTTTTTTTGTTACAACTATAATTTTTTAGCTTTCTTATCTCGGATAATATACATAACGAGAATCTGCTTTGCTGCATGTAAACCCTTTATGTTAGAAGACTTAAACAATTATTCTTTTAATCTGTAAACTATACCAAGATCTTGTCCCACAATTAACATATCATTAACATATAATAAAAGAATTATGAAGTTATCATCAGAGAGTTTTTTAACATACATGTAAGAATCTATTGCCATTCTTTTATAACTATGACTCGTTATAAAAAAAATTAAACTTTTTGTACCATTGTCGCAGAGCTTGTTTCAAGCCATATAAGTTTTTCTTTAGTTGGTAAACTAAATACTCTTTTCCTATAACTTCAAAATCCTCAGGCTGATTTATATAAATGTACTTCTACAAATCACTATGCAAGAATATAGTCTTAACATCAAGTTACTCAAGCTTAAGATTTAAACTAGTTATTAATCTTAGTACTACTTGAATGGAACTCATCTTTAGAATTAGAAAAAAAATCTCATGAAAATTGATATCGAGTTTTTTAGAAAATCTTTCACCACCAATCGAGCTTTGTACCTAACTAGTTTTTCACCATCTTTTTTTAGCGTGAACACTCATTTATTCTTTAACGGCCTTCTCCCTTTTAGAAGTTAACAAGATCATATGTACTATTTTTTCATAATGACTCTATTTTTTCTTTCATTGCATTTAACCAATACTCTTTGTCTGAAATAGTTTGTACATCTTGGAAGCTTTTTAGCTCCCCCCACTAGTAACTAAAATAAAATATGAACTTGGATACCTAATGGATGACTGACGCTCTCTAGTAGATCTCTTAGGTTGAGACTTTACACTATTTGATACCGAAGGCAGCTCCTTTTGCTTAACACTCTCTAGTAGAGAAGATTGCTCACGTTGTTTAATACTCTTTGGTAGAAAGGATAGCTCTCTCCAAGGATTTAAATCGTAGTTGTGGTCACATTTTCGGTTACGTTGTGTTTATCGCGATTACGGACATAACGGATAAGATAACAATCACTACGCCCATCGCAGTCATGAATTTTTTTATTTTTGCACAACTCATTATATAATGAAGTCAATTATATATGTAACAGTAAAAACTCTTATTTTATGATATTTAAAATAATTTAGAACATTTTAATTTCTTTACTCATATGAAAAAATAAACTATTAATATTTTTTATGTTATATCATTATAGTTAAATTAATCCATATTTAAAAGTTATTTAAATATATTAATGAATATCATGATATTCACTATCATAACTATATAAGAGTGACAAAATAATATTATACATAAAAATTAAATATTTTCTATCTTTTTTAATTATATGAAATTAAACTCATAAATTAATTTAATTAAAATTTAATGGATGAAAATTTTAATATATTATAATTCACAAATTAAATTTAACAAGCAAACTTTAATTAAACAAAAAAAAAACAATAATATTAAGTAGTAAAACTTTAGTCATTTAAATTTAATTTTTTTAAACCATATTAATACATACAAAATACTCATAAAAATAACTTTAAAAAATCTCATAAAAATAAATTCATTTTTATCATCTCATTTCCTCTCAAGTTTTATCTAAATCATTAAAAAATTTTCTTAAATTCTTAATTTTCACTATTTAATTGCTTTCCCTCCCAACTTTGCATATAAACAAAAAAAAAATAATTTTAACTTAAAATCATGAACTCCCCTGAAAATCCCTCTCTTCTCTTTCTCTTATGTTTCTTCTCCTACTTCACTCTCCCTTATCCCCTGCCTCAGTTCATTGTTTTAATTTTCTTCTCCATCCATGCAATCCCAACCACAACCAAATCCATCCGTCTAACTTTATGCAGCACCCAGACTTCTATGGCCTCTGTTTCAATTAATTTTTTATCTTTCATGTTTGGGCTCTTCTCTCTCAAGGTTGAAAATATCAAAAACTATTATCCGTCGCAATTGATAAGTAAGGAAGCTATGAAAGAGCAACACTATCTCTTTGATTCTTGTGGTTTGGTATGGACTTTTATCTTTATTTTGCTACGTGTTAGAATTTTGATGTGATAAAAGTGAAGAAAAATATCACAGAACCCTCAATAGCGAGAAAAACAAACTGATATTATCGTTATTTATTATTTTTTGGCTATTTGAGGTTGTAAAAAGCCGCTATTGATGTGATTCATCTCTCTCATTTCTATAGCGAAAGATAACGGTTTCGAAAGCCAATGCTACTGTAAAATAGCCGTCGCTATACCGCTATTCGACTGCTATTTGAAACTTTGGCTCTCTCTACTCAAAACTAATCATATTTGGCTCATCACTAACCATAATTGGCTCATTTGAATCTCTAAGTTCTATCTTTTACTCATTTTTACCATTTGAAGTTTTTCTCAGTAGAACCTCTGTTAGTGTTAAAACATCACATTTAACAATAACTCATGTAGTCATCTTATTTTTCTCAAGATCTGCTATGATTTTTT
The DNA here is from genome assembly GCF_047325235.1 of Durio zibethinus. Taxonomy (NCBI): domain Eukaryota; kingdom Viridiplantae; phylum Streptophyta; class Magnoliopsida; order Malvales; family Malvaceae; genus Durio; species Durio zibethinus. The sequence continues at coordinate 6,361,454 of NC_143162.1, read as the reverse complement.
TTCATAGAAGACCATATCTTTGCTTCTAACTATCTTTTTTCACTATATCCCATACCTTGTAACCAAATTCCTTATTATCATATCCTACAAATACATACTATGTGGCTTTATTATTAAGCTTTGATCTCTATTCTTTTGACACATGTAAGAATGCTTTACACTTGAAAATCTTCAAGGGAGAGTATGAACCATCTTTCTCTATCCACATTTTTTTTGAAATGTCAAAACCTAAAAGAACTTATGGTCATCTGTTAAGCAAATAACAGGTTATATTGACTGCTTCATCCCAAAATAATTTTGGTAATTTTGTCACCCTGGGCATACATTTAACTTTTTTTGTAATGGTGCAGTTCATCATTTTAGCTACACTATTATGCTATGGCATTTCAAGTTCTGTCATCTCATAATTGATCATATGCTTTGAATAGTATTCTTAAAAGTTTTTGGATGTGTATTCTTTACCATTATCAGTTTGAATACACTTTAAGGGTAACCCTGTCATCCTTTTCACCATGGCATGAAATTTTTAAAAATATTATAGTACTTGGCTTTTATTTTTTAACATATACACATAAATTTTACGTGAAACATTATCGATAAAAGTAATAAAATATCTGCTATCACCTAGTGACTCAACCTCAATAAGATCGCATACATCAAAATGAATCAATTTCAATATATCTTTTTCCTTTAAGAACATTTATGAAAGAAAACTCTACGATACTTACCATACAAACAATGATCATATAAATTAAGAGATGTATCTTTGATCAAGAAAATAAGAAACTACCTTCCAAAATTTACAACCCTTTCTTGCCATGTATGCCAACCTTTGGTGCCATAAATTTACTGAAGCATCATCTTCAATGATATTTATCTAGTTGTTATTTAATTGTATTCATGTCTTGTACATTATGTGGTACAGTTTTTTTTTTTGCAACTATCATTGATCTTTTAAAAAGCTTCTGCTATTTATTTTTTTGTTAACTCTCATATATTTCCTTATTAAGGATATTAATTACAAGCAAATCCATTCTCATATCAAGAGTGTGTCTGATATCTCTCAAAGTCAACATGTAGCCTGTACTAATTTGTACAACAATATCATCAAGCCCAATAATCTAAGACACACTCTTGTTTCTCATCTTGATACAACCAAAGTCTCTTATTTCGTAAGTTGTAAATAACTTCCTCTTAAGAGCATAATGATATGTCTATCTTATGTCAACTATCTACTCCATGTCGTGATCACCAATATGATCACCAACATTATTTGAATTCACCATCGTAGCATTGTCATTATCTGAACTCTTACTTTTTTCATTTTTTTACTCTTACTTTAAGATTTTATAGTTTCACTTTATATGATCAGATTTATCATAATGGTAGTACTATACTTTATCTTTGGACTTGGATCTATGCTTAGACTTATTATAGCCTTTCAAGTTTTAACCTCTGTTGATGTTTCTACCTCTGTTATCAATGGCAAGAGCTTGATTCCTAAAGTCTTTTTTATCTTATTTTTTTATTAAGCATACTGTCATTTATCATCTCAAATGTCATCTTGTGGTTAAGAGCTAAATTAAGAACAACCACAACTAAAGTATTCCAACTATCTAGCAATGAATTCAAAATAAATAAAGCTTTCATTTCATCATTCATTTTAAGCTCTATAGTAGTCATCCAATTGAATATATCTTGAAAATCACTCAAGTGCTCTGTAATTGATCATTCATCCTTATAATGTAAAGTTATAAGCTTTTTAACAAACATAATTTTAGTCATGCATGTTTTTCTCTCATACAATGTTGCTAATTTTTCTCAAACAGTGTGGTCGTTTGTCTCCTATGCTACATGATGTAATATGATAATATCAACTCATTTTCTAATTATGGTCAGCATCTTTTTACCTAGCTTCTTTTAGCTTTCATCTTTTGTATATGTTGGTTTAACTGAATTATCCAATATCGACTCATATAAGTCTTTGTAGTATAAATAATCTTCCATCATTGGCTTTCAAATTAAATAATTCGATATTGTCAATTTTATCATGAAACTTGTATCATTTTTCATGATCTCAAACAAAATTTATTTCTGTCTTAGGTTACTATTTTATCAATGTCTCAAGAATAATCAGTGCTCTAATACCACTTGTTGGGCTTAAAGTGACAAATATAACAATACAAAAATAATATATCGTAATAAATCCATTGCAAATGAATAACAATCAATAATTAACAACACAAAAAAAGTAAAGTACACTAAAATTTACGTGAGAAACCTTTCAGTGTAAAAGAAAAAATTACAGACTACAGGAAAAATATTTACTATCAAATAATAAATATATAAATTTTTTCTTTAACTAAAACTAAAACTAAATAACAATTAGAGAGATAATTAAAGAAATATCATCAGATATGTGACTCAACAAATACATTTTAAATTTATTTCTAAAGAATTTCAAACTCAATCTCCACTGTTTAGAATGTAGAATACTAAATCATGAATATGTTGACAAAATTTTAACTTAATCAAACAACAAATCAACTTTCATTCAACTTACAACTCTCACTTTTCTCTTTTGTCTCTTTCTTTTTTGGTATTTTCTTTTTCTCTTTTGAACGCCACTCCTTTTCATGCCAAAAACCAACCCACCTTTTATTATATAAGGCTTTTTTTTTTTTTTTTTTGGGTTAGAAACAAAAAGTCTTTTGGCCAAAACCAAACGGGGCTAGACCCCGCGTTCTTAACGGAAGCCACTTTTAAGTTAACAACTATTTTTTAGCATCACTTTAACATATATAACAATTGATTAAATTATTGTGTATTATTTTGTAACTTTTGGTACATTATGCTCATAATCTTAAATAACAAAAATTTGTCGCATACTAATTTGAGACCAAAATTCTCTTATAGCAAATATTTAATGATTTTATGTTTTCAAGATTTTAATGTTAAACTTAACATTCATGGATCTAATACAATTTTTGTTGCTCAAATAATTAATTTAATTGGAAATTTTCAATCCTAAAATTGATTCTATACCATTGGGATAGATTAAAAATAGTAATTAATAGCTAAAAAATATAGAGCTAATTATAGTTTTAAGAGAAGTGGAAGCCGTTGTTTTCATTAGCGTTATTTGACTGCATTGATATACAAAAGAGAAACAGTGCTTTTAGATTACTTTTTTTGGTAGCAAATCCTAAATGGAGGATGGTCAAGATGTTTGACCATTTGATCTTAATTCAAGTCATATATAATTATTTCCCTTTGAATTAAAAGTTAATCGATCATTTTACTCAATTAATTAGTAAATTATTTTTATTTAAAAAACATAATTCGAATTTATTAGGATAAAAAAATGATTAATTAGCTATTATTTACTAAAACTTTGTAAAGTTCATTATTTCGTTGTTGTAGACTGTACCTTCTTAATTAAGTAAAGATTAATAGTTTTGTAGAATTCAAAATAGTATATTGAAAACATAACCATTTATCATAGCTAAGGGAAAAAAAAACCTGCAATAAACTAATAATATAGAAAAAAAAAATAAGGCTTTAACATGTAATTTTTTTTTTTTTTTTTTAAATTAACTTATATAAGAACATGACAGATAAACTGAGTTTAGAATAAATATGCTTTATGGTTTGGGCGAAAGGAGAGTTCCATTCTTTATATATATATTTATTCTTGAATTTACAATTTCAAAGTTAACAAACGCTGATTTTTCCCTAGTTTTTATTTTTTTAAGAGACAAACCCAAAAGCTAAAATGGCTAGAAAAAGTTGGATTTAAGTTTTCAAGTGGCTAGAAAAGATCAATGAGTTACTTCCTGAATTTATTATCAGAACTAAACAAATTAACTGATGATGATGGAACTTACAATCATGGGAAAAAATGAATTTGATAATATTAGAAATTTTAGTCAGAATTACAACAAATTAACTGATAATGAAAGCCAAAGAAACAAATTAAAGTATACAAATCAATAAAGAAAAATATTCAAGATTTCAAATGTTGTACATGATAAAACAAATGAAAAAATGTTGTTAATGAAATGTAAATTACAAGTTTGACATGGGAATAATGCATGGGATTATATATCAAATGCAAAGATCAACCTTGGGAGCCTTGTTCCCGAACAAAACTTGCAGATCATTCTCCAATGGAGTCAAATTCAAGTCCAAGCACACAACCCTCCGACTACTATTCGATCTCTTCAACACCGGCACTGTTGAAACAGGGGGAAATGGAGAGAAGCTTTTGTTCAAGGCAGCTCTATGTTTCCTCATATGGCCACCCAAAGCTTGCCCCATGGAGAAATCTTGGCCGCAAATGGAGCATTCGTGAGTCTTAGGCTTGGTTGACAAACTTAAGAATTGTGTTTGTTCATTTGCTTTCTCCCCCATCAATCTGGGTCTCTTATGGCTGGCTCGATGGCCACCCAATGCTTGGAATGATGAGAAACGACGGTGACAAGTTTTGCACTCGAAAACCTCGCTAACCGAATGGTTTTTTGGCTTTGTTTCTAGGCCTTGAGATAGCAGCATTAGACATTTAGCAATGTCAAAACCCTGAATCTCTCCATTTTCTCTTTCTCTCTTCATTATTAGCTAACAAGAAAAACTTACAAAATCTGAAAATGAATGCTTTGGGTTTTGGTATTGTTTCTGAGTGAAAGAAGATGAGAAACTTGGAAGCTGGTTTTTCGGCTTTTTATAAAGAAGGAAACTCTCAGAGGCTGTGAAGTTTGACTGCTAATTTGACTAGTCTAAAAGACAGAAGCACCCATTTGTTTGCGGAGTCTTAAAAACTCTTTCATGGTGGTTAGAATGAAACACGTGTACTTCTCCTTCGGCGTTTTTCAATTTGGTCAAACATAAGGAAAGGTAAAGCTTTTCTGTGTGAGGACCAAGGGGCAGTTTCCTCACCCAAGTTGGTCTTACCAGAGACAAGGTCACCAGTGGCGAGCTATGGCTATAACAGTGACTCTCAGTGAAGTTTCGGCTACCTTTTGTTACATAAAAACATTAACTTGATTATTGCTGATTAGTCTTGTAGCCACCATTAAAAAGTCATACAAATCCAGGCAGAATGGGTTGCTTAACTTTTTTCTAGGGAGAGGGGTTAAAGAATTCTTTAATGCATTAATTAAGATCAAATTTGTCAAAATTTTTTGAGTATTTTAAATTGTTAGAAGTTGAATCCTAATTAATAAAATTAAAAGTTCAAAGATTTCTTACATTGATTGTTGGCAAAATTTGTCATTATATTATGGGTAATATCAATTTTGCAACCGCATTTCAATTTCATTGAATTTTTTTATATTTTTAATTTTGTTAATTTTTAAATATAAAATAACGAAATTGATGGAAATTTATTATTTACATTAACATGGTAATATTTTGTGAAATATTTCAATATGGTTTTTTTTTTATTATCAAAAAGTCAATGCAATTGCGAATACAATAGCAGGAATTTACCGTGAATTAAAATAATATTTAATGAAATATTTTAAGTCATTGTATTTTTATCTAAAAATCAATAAAATTAAAAGTATAAAGATAAAATTTAATATTAAATCATAATCTAAAACTAAAATTTACCTTAATCTCATATGATAATCTTTCCATTGATTACTCTGAATAACAAATATCCATAAAATTATTATTTATTTTCATCATATAATTTGCGAGAAATAAAAAATAGTTTTCTGTAACATAGCATAACTCTTTTTTTCCCTAGTCAATGTAAATTTTCAGTGTGAATAACTGGATATTCTTGATGTAACTTAGAAGGTTGAAACACGAGCCCCCCCAACTGCCCAAAGAATGTCGAAAAAAGTGAAGGGCTTGAAAGCTTAATTTGTCAACACCTAAGAAATTTTCCCATTGCTTGAAATTGTCAATGTTCAAACGCTTCCATTGTTGCCACAGCTGCATAGTTGATAAGTAGTAGATAAATCACTTGTTGCAGGCCGAGTGGAATTGTCTAACTTTTTTCAATTTTCAAGCAATAGGGGCCGCGGATATTGGTTTGTTGCTACCTGTGGGTTGCTTCTTGCTTGTAAATCTTTATATTCCGATTAACTTTGGTACTTATTAATTAAGCATAGACAAAATGAATTATTATACGTAAGTGCAGTGTGAATGGAGAACTTTATGTCCATAGCTTTTAATAAACTGCCTGTTCTGATTTTAAGGGGTTTTTTAAGTACAAGTCAAATTTGCTTTTTATTGGTTGAGGTAGGTAAGAGGCAGCTTCCAAAACATATTTGACGTTAAGCTAATTTTTCGATCAATTAAACTCTAAATCCTACAGCCTCCAAAACGATTTGACAATTAAGCTAATATTTCCAATCAATTAAACTCTAAATCTTTGAAATGGTTACAGTTAATGTATAAAGAAGACATTTAGGAACGAATATTGGTTCAAGTGATAAAAGAATATATTTCTTTTTTGACTATAGATTTGAATTTATTAAAAAATTATAAAAAAAATAAATTTTATAAATGTATTAATTTTTTTTTTGAACCCATCCTAAAAAATTTAGTAGCTTAAAGAAAATCTAATTTCCACCTTTTCCTTCTTGGATTTAATCGTTTGACTAAGACCAAGTAATTCTGATAAGGATGGGAGTTCCTGATAAGAGTGTTGTAGCTAACAGAGGGAAAGAAATAACAGGAAAAATATGGCTAAGAATTATGTGATGCCAAGACAACTTAGTAAAATTAGGTATGATGTAAACATAATATCAACATTGAAAGAACAAATGATGTAACAATTATCTGATGCCACGACACCTAGTAAATTAGCATCAAGAATGAAGTTCTTAATACAATACATTAGTTGTTATGCGATGTACGGATAATTTGTAATTATTTAAATGTGTATAAATACATAAATTAGCTATTTAATTATTTATATGTTGAAAATATATGTAAAATAAATATAATATAATTAACATATCAAATTATTATAAAATTAAAAATTTTTATTAAAAATTTATTAAATTTCAAAAATATGAAAAATATAATTTGAAGAAAAATAAAATATCCAAAAGATATCATATATATAATATATTATATTAAAATTAAAAAATGCAGTTAAATGTTTTTTTTTTAGAGTAAAGAATGTAATTAAATGTTAATCTAGATGTTTGTTGATAAAAAGTCTCATGCAAAGTACTTACACATGTATCTAATCTCTATTAGCATCCATGCTTGAAAACAAAGAGTTCTATATTTTGAAAGTTAAAGCAAATAAGCATAAAATAGAGTAATAAAACATTTATCTACCAATCATTTTTTGTATGAGATTAGTGCATGCAAAACTGGTAGCGTAGTATCATTGTGCGTGGTACTGCCACATGAGGTCTACAAGTAAATTTGTGAATTATCATTTTTAGTAGTATTATTAAACATAAAACCTATTTTAGAAACTAAAGTGATTATCGTAGAAGCAAATTTAATGCAAATATTTGTAAGTTAAAGATAAGAAACATATCATCAACACTTACAAAAGAAAAGATCAAATGTTTTTATAAATTGTAACTTTATACTTCACAAAATATGAAGAAGCATACATAAAGGTAGAGAAAAAAATGCAAATAGAATAATTGACTTTAAGAGTTTGTTAAATTATTTGTTCTAATATGTCATATTTTGCACTTTTAATTTAAAAATAATCAAATAATAGAGGATTATTATGAAATCTCTAAAAATCAAAATTGCATTTGAGAATTTAAAATTTAAAAGATATATATTTAAATTATCAAAAAATTCATTTTTTTAAAAATAATCAAGAAATCCATTTTAAAGATAATATATTAGTACATTTTAGTTTAATAGTGGATAATTATGAAATCTCTAAAAATCAAATTTGCATTTGAGAATTTGAAATTTAAAAGATATATATATTTAAATTATCAAAAAATCCATTTTTTGAAGTAATCAAGAAATCTATTTTAAAAATAATATATGAGTACATTTTAGTTTTTTTTTAAAGGATATATAAATCTAGATTATTAATAAATCTATTTTAAAAATAATATATTTTACATTTGAGATATATTCTTCTCTTTAAAAAGATATACTTTGGTGTCTTAAAATTTTGATTTTTTATTCTATTGACGTTTCTTGTTTTTATTTCATTAGAAATTTTGTGATTTGGATGGATATATGTAATTAAATTAATATCTAAATAATCTTAATATATATTACTGCATTTGGGATTTTTAGATTCAAAAAGATAGATAGATAGATATATATATATATATATTAGATTATTAAGAAATCTATTTTAAAATAGCATTTATTACTAAGATTTTTAAATTTAAAAAGAAATTATATAGATTATTAAGAAATTCATTTAAAATTAAAAAAGATAATAAATTTAAATTAAATTAAATTTTGTTGATAATAATATTTAATTATTACTTATAGAATTTGATGGTAACAATATATTTAACGGTAAATTATATAAATATACTTGGAGGTTTAATGCAGTTTGAATTTATCCCTTGAAGTTTAAAAAGTGACACTTAACCATCTTGAATTGTGTATCTGTGACATTCTGTTAGTTTTTTTTATTGCCGTTAACGTCTAATTAATAAACTCTATCTCTTTCCCATTTTTTTTTTGTTTATTATTTATCAAATTCAAACTTTTCAAAGAAAAATTGGTCTGGAATCATGAACTCATCACAATCCCTTGCTAATAAGTTGTTGTGCCTGTTATATGGATTTGTGGCTGCTTTATGTATAATTTAAGGTAGATTTAGGTTTCGTGAATTTTTCTGGTAGATGTTGGGTTTGTTTCTAGATTTCTTCTATTTGCTCTATTGATAGTTGTCCCTGAAAATTAGTGTGGTTGCCGAAAAGAAATTGGTTGTTTGTTTGATGTTTGATACAATTCCTAACAACAAAAATTTTATTCCCAAAAAGACACAAAACCTAGAATTTGCATACAAGCAGATAAGCAAAAAAATTGAAAGTCTTAACTAAGAACAATCAACATACCAAAAAATACCATTAGCAGGAACATCCAAGAGAAAAATCAAAATTTTGGGTCTTGGCTTGATATTGCTTTTCTAGGTTTGGTTTATCTTTTAGGTTATTTTTTTTATAAACTAAGAAGAAAGAGGCACTACTGGCTAAAGAAGGTGTGGCAACGTTGTGGGTTCTCTGACTTTAGCATTGGGATTTCTTTTTCTAGTTTACAGCTGTGGCCATTGGTGACGAAAGATGATAGCAGTAATTAATGGTGGTAGCGCAATGGTTGTTGAAGCAAAACAAAATAGTTCAAGTAAAAAGCAGTAAGAAATCGAAAATAGAAACTAATTGCTCTCGTAAGCCACTATGAGCTCTCAAACTCAACACTTGCAAATATAGTTGAGATTTTTTAAAAAAATTCATTAAACCCAATCTCCCAAGTTGGTATACACACATATAAGCAAAACTGCACTCTTACATCGGTTAAATGAATACAAAAGCTATATTTTGATTGGTTTTTTTTTTTTTATATAGTATATGATTCTATTAACAAATTAACTAACAATTACGTAAGGATTCATCCTTTTTGCAGGAGACAATCTAACATAACCAAGCAAAAAGAGATAATAGATAAAAAACGTGAAGCCGATGTTAATCGACCAAAACCGATAAAAGATTTCATCTTTGTGCTATTTTACAAAAATAATACTGATAAATGCATACAAATCGAAGCTAATCTCGAGCATAATAACAAATAATTCAATTCTTAAGAAACAATACTGACCTATTTGCATAGACCCCATCTGATATACCCAGGCTAAGTTCTATAGTTATGGTCTACAAGCTACATATTGATCTAAACATGAAACCAGTTTGGCAAAAAAAGAAGACCATTACCCCAAAAAGGTAAAAGGCAATAGAGGAATATGTCAACAAATTATTGAAAGCAAGCTTTATTAGAAAGGCATACTACCCTGAATGAATTGTTAATGTCATAATGGTGAAATAACATAGTAAAAAATAGAGAATGTGCATGAATTTCACCGATCTCAACAAAACCTACCCAAATGATAATTATCCTCTGCCCAGCATAGATCGACTGGTAGATAACAACGCTAAGCATGGCTTGTTCAGTTATATGAATGCTTTAAATTAAAATATTGAAAGAATGTGAAAAGAAAACAACTTTCATAACTGAAAAAAGTTTATATTACTACAATATAATGCTTTTTAGTTTAAAGAATGCAAGGGCGACCTATCAAAGGTTGGTCAACAAAATCTTCAAGAATCAGATTAGTCGAAATGTCAAAGTGTATGTTGACAACATGATTGTAAAAAGCAATAGCTCGATGAAATATCTGAAGGATTAGGAAAAAACCTTTAACAACTTTAGAATATATAATATGAGGCTTAATCCAAGTAAATGCGATTTTAGGGTCACGTCGGTTAAGTTTTTGGTTATATGATTAACAAAATAGGGATAAAAGCAAATTTTGAAAATACCTAAGCCAAAATTGATATGAAAATACCAACTTCGGTTATGAAATTTCAAAAATTAATAGGAAAAATTATTGCCCTGAGCAAATTCATGTCAAGGTCGACAATTCGATGCCTACTATTCTTTAAAATTTTTAGAAATATCTCAAAATTTAGATGAACACATTAATGTCAAAGGGCTTTTGAAGAGCTTAAGCAAATTATATATTTATAAATTCTATAACAACATCTTTTGTAGCAAGAATTCATTATTCTAAGATCAAATATTCTAAATTATATAGACATTTTAAACTAGCAACCTACCATGTAGCCTTTTATGAGGCATTTCTTGGCTTTACTTTTGATATTTGAAATGTTTTCACCATGGTTTTTTAGCACTATTTTTAGTTTGTCTAGCCACAAGTTTGTAAAAAAGTATATTTCCTTCTTACTTTCGTGGCCATAAAGAAATGAATCAACCAATGGACAATATTTTCCCACTTAGAATGAGAAAGAAATATAATTCTAAAATGAGGAACTTGCAATTAACATGCAAATATATTACTATTAATTGCTACTACTATATTTCTAGTTCTAGCACTAAACTTTGCATCCATAGAGGAAAATAAGGATAGAAATTCTTCATGTACTACATGATTTCTTTTAATATTTTCCCTGTCAATGCAATAAGCAAAAAGTTTAACACATAATACACTTCTAAAGTTCAAAATTACAAGGACTTTAAGAACCAAGGAACAAGAAAAACTTACTTAATAATATATTTGTTTTTTGCAAGACTGTTTACATTAAGTTCATTTTACTATTCTTAAAGGTCATATTCCATTACACTCCTAGGTTAAGCCACTAAGAAGGTGTATTCCATGAAATTGTTTTCCATTTTTTCTATAGACTTGATCATTTCCTTCCTAACATTAGTTGAAACTTGTTGTAGTAAAGATATATTGCTACAATATCCTATTATCTTGAATACCCAAGTCCTTCATGTTTCTTGATGCCTCTGAAACCTAATATATAATTTTTGTAAGCATAAATTTCTTAAAATTTATTTGTGCTTTGCATAAAAAGAAAGTGACAAATTACCAACCATAGCATTTTTATTAGATATCAAAGTTGCTAATATTGCTGCAATCTTTTCCATTGCCTACCTTTCCTCCTTAGCAACTTCTTCTAGTTTTACAGTAGACCAAGTTCATTATTAGCCTTTATTTTTCCCAATATCAATCATGCAATGTTATATATAAATTTGCCTTAAATCTGCATTTAAAATTTGTTAATTGCTTTCTTCAAGGGGTGTCATGAATTTGAAGGCTTGATTATGGATGTCAATCACAAAATCAACTTTTGCATTAGATATTTCTTATCCTAACATCAAATTGCAGTGTAATCATTGTCATTATCTAGAAATATGAGAAATGCTTACTCAAGAAAGTCAATACTATAAATAAAAAGGAATTGAAAAATAACAAACACACCTACCTATTTTTGTTATTGAGTAAAGAAAACCAATAGCTCATTTTGTTCATTAACAGAATTTGGAAATCCTCAATAACCTCACTGGGCTCCAACACTACAGTGACAAGGAACTACAAAGACAAAATAAACACACCAATTAGCAAATCAAAGTCACATGTTTCCATAAGCAAGTTGAAACATAATTATCTTTTTTAGATAGCATACCATCTTAATAGCTAATATTTAGATAGAAATGCAGAATTCATTTGTTCTAGGTCGAAAGAAGCATTCCTTTACATTATGTTGGTAAGTTCCTTCATTGCTACCATTCTTAAAGCGTGTCTCTATCATATTCTTATTCCTAGATTCCAAGGCTTGGGTTGTCTGTCAATAATTCATAAATCAGGAATTAGGAATAAGTAGCCACTATAAAGGAATAAGAACATAGTGACATTTTTTTCATATTTAACGATTCATGATGTTTGCTAAAAACACCACTAAAAGCATTAGCTATATTTGCACTGAGAAAAATAAAGGTGTTTGAAGAAAAAAAATCACTAAATTTATCAACATTTGTCTATTTAAATACTTTTAAATTTAGCAGCATTTATGTACACAAACGCCACTAAATTATAGAAATTAGTGACATTTATATACGCAAATGTCGATAAATTTAGTGATGTTTTTATGAAAAAACTGCAGCTAAATTTTTTAATTTAGCGACATTTGTGTGTAAAAATATCTCTAATTTTTGTAATTTAACAGCATTTTTACACACAAATGTTGATAAATTAGGAAATTTAATTTTTTTATCTGTTTAAATATTTACTACTATATTTAAATTAAAAAATATTAAAACAAATAAAAACAAATTTAAATTCATAAACTAAATATTCTAAATATTTAAATATCTAAATACACAATTTGTTTCAGTATGCATGTTACACAAAGTTTAATATAATAACATTCAAATTATTTCAGTACATTAATCAAAAATTTAAAATGTATGAAATTGATGGCTGCTTAGACTTGAAGCACTGTTATTTGATTAAGAATTTTTTCCACCATGATTACTAACATGTTCAAGAACCTATCGAATAAAGTAAAATAAGTTTTTACACTTAATATTAAGCTATTTTTTATATTAAAAAAATAAATAATTGCTAGATATATACCTAAGTTGGTAGACCAACTAGATTGGTTTATGAAAATTGTCATCACACAAAATTTATAAAAGTGTTGAATTAATCATGCAACTGCTTATGCTCCTAATCCATTTTAGTACACTCTTCAGCTCTTTCTACTCCCATTTGTTAGATATGTTTTTGTATAGTTTGTAACCCTTCTCTCAATATTGAAATGTTTCACGAAGACTGACTTGCTAAAAATGTAAATCATTGAAAGCTATGTCCATAGTAGCTGGATAATGTTAGACCCAATCCAAGGCCTCAAATCCGTCCATGCCTTTCTTTTCTAATAATTTTTATGAAAATTTGATCTTACAGTTCTTGCATATTGACAGAATAATAGGATACTACTTTAATATCAAAAGCCATTTTTTTATTTCGCTTTCTCTTGTAAATCAATTAAATAAAGTTATCAAATTTAATAATTAATTCATAATATATTTGAAATAGTAAATATTTACTTTCTATATAAAATGAATCAAAAAAAACTATCGTAATTTTTTGTATTTCGATAATCAGGTAAAATCCAATTTTTTTTGTGTGGGTTAATCGAAAAAGTTTCACACGTCTAATTTTTTCACCCAACTCAATTTCTTACATAAAAAACACATATTATTATTAAAAACATATCAATCATAACCTGTTAATGCATATCAAGCATGGCAATAATGAAGTCCAAACATTTGGACAACTTTAATATAATATATTAAAGCTATTTAAATTGTTAAAACAAAATAATAATTGTAATTTTGCATTTTTGCATTTTGACGTTACAAAAAGTCCTAAACAAACATAATTCGTAACTTATTCATACATATCAAATTATGAAAACCAAGTTCAATCATTCATACAAATTTAATATTATATATTAAAGCTATTTAAATTATTAAAACATAAATATAACTGTAAAATACATTTTACCCTTTAACGACACAACAAAGTTCTAAAAAGATATAAATGATAACTTTTTTCACACATATCAACTATGAAAACCAAGTTCAATCATTTTGACAAGTTTAATTTCATGTATTGAAGTTATTTAAACTATTAAAACAAAATAATATATACAAATTTACATTTTTGCTTTTTAACGACAAAAAAAGTGCTAAACAAACATAAATGATAACTTTTTCACTCATATCAATTATGAAAACCAAATTCAATCATTTAGACAAGTTTAATATTATATATTTAAGCTATTTAAATTGTTAAAACATAAATATAATTGCAAAATTATATTTTTATCTTTTAATGGCACAAAAAATGCTAAACAAAGATAAACGATAACATTTTCACGTATATTAATCGTGAAAACTAAGTTATGTCATTTGCACAATTTTAATATCATATATTGAAGCTATCTAAATAGTTAAAATAGAATAATAAATGCAAATTTACATTTTTATCTTTTAACAGCACAAAAAGTCTTAAACAAACATAAATGACAACTTTTTCACGTATATCAATTGTGAAAATCAAATTCAATTATTCGGAAAAATTTAATATTATGTATTTAAACTATCCAAACTGTTAAAATATAAATATAACTCCAAAATTATATTTTCACCCTTTAACGGCACAATAAAGTCCTAAAAAGCTATAAACAGTAACTTTTTCACCTATATCAACTGTGAAAATCATGTTCAATTATTCGGACAAGTTTAATATAATATATTGAAGTTATCTAAACTATTAAAATAGAATAATAAATGTAATTTTGTATTTTTACCTTTTAACGACACAAAAAGTCTTAAACAGATATAAACGTTAACTTTTTCACACATATATAGCTACTAAACCAAGTTCAATCATTCGAATCAATTTGATATCATATATTTAAGCTGTTTAGACTGTTAAAATATAAATATAACTATAAAATTATCTTATTTTACCCTTTAACACACAGTAAAATCTTAAAAAGACACAAATGATAATTTTTTCACACATATCAATTATGAAAACTAAGTTCAATCATTCAGATAAATTTAATATTATGTATTAAAATTATCTAAACTATTAAAATAGAATAATAAATTCAAATTTGATTTTTTGTCTTTTAATGACACAAAATATCTTAAACAGACATAAATGACAAAAAATTGAAAACAAACAGTCAAACAAAAAAAAAAGACATTGGACAAAAAACCATTTGGCAAATAACGGTTTAAAACACCTTTTATCTCGAGTTTTCTTAAGTTTGTTGCATAAACAATAAGGATAAATTTATAATATTCTATGACTAGATTAATTCAACATTGAAATATCATTGTTGAATGTTTGATATAGACCAATACTAAATTGTTCATGAGATTTTATTTTTATTTTTATTTTATTTGAAGAAGTTGGATTGAGTTCAAGAAAAACACCATTGCATGCTGAGCATTAAAGTCGGCCTCCGACACCACTCCTGACATATCCAGTGCTACCTAGGTATCCATATATAATAATATTCTTGCACTCTGTTAGTTTTTTCTTTTGATAAGATCAAAGTAATTTTTTTTGTTTCAAATTGAATTGAATGCTTTTTTTATTTTTTTGGATCATTCGTTTTTTTTTTTTTTAATTCAATAGTTCAATAAATAAGTAGTACAAATGCCCATTATGCCAACTTCAAGAATTCCATGTTAAAAGCCTCAATTGATTCATATAAAAAAAAAAATTTCTATCCAAGCCAAAAAGATAGACCAACTAGGGCTTTCTTTCACTTCTAAAACAAAGCATAGTTTCAACTAAACAATGTCAAATTAATCAATTATCTACATTATGAATGACTCACTAAAAAAATAAATCATCCACTAGCCCACCTCATTTTAAAATTATTCCAACTTTTGAGAAAGTTGGAAATATTTTTATCCCATCTTCCTTTGAAATTAACTTATTGACAAAAAAAAGTGCTGGCACAATTGGTTTAGCAAGTTCAAATTTGTGGTAAAACAAATTTTTTTATCAACCAAAATATGGCTAGTTGACTAGTTAACATGTTGAGCCTCCTGGATAGCTGGGTTTCAATTTATAAATGGTTTAAAATAAATTTTAACAGTTGATTTGATATTCATTCATTAAAAGATGTTTGTTGGTTAGTAAAATTGTACATGTGTATATAAAATTATATAAATAGTTATGAAAGGTTTGTTCAACATATTCATTCATTATTTTGCATATGTTGTTGTAATTTTCATTAAACTACAGCTTAAACAAAAAGTATAATCACAAAAATTCATCAAACTAAGTTCACCTCAACTTACTATAACCTATTGCAATTTCATAGAGCCTTTTTTTAATCAAAAAAATTAGAGTGATCACTTGCCTTTCCTGCCTCAATTTTCTAACTAACCAAACAGAAAAATAAAATACTTTCAATTATTTAAAATAATTTCTATTTGTAAAGCAAAAAATAGAAATGATAAGCGAGTGGCAGCAGGCAACGGTCATGGGTTGAGCCAACCAAAAACCCCTTGATTTAGGAGTTTGCCAAAGGAACACCTGCCCCAAAATAGATCACGTGCCACCCAAAACCACCATGCCTACCTGAGGCCGAGGTCTCCAATTTTACCCATTGCCCAAAACTAAACATATATTTCAATGCTAGTGTTTCATGCGCTCAACCATATATTACTTAAATAGAGAAAAGAAAAAGGGAAATTTGGAAAAAACAAGCATCAATGACCCATACCAAAAACAGTTGGCAGAGGTATAACATACCAAAAAGGGTTGGTCGGTGGTGTTCAACCAAAGAAGGTGGCTATGGAAGAAGGTGGCCATTTAAAAATATCTGCTTAAAATTCGGAAGGAAAAAAAGAAGAAATGGAAAGTTTAAGCTGGAACTAAGCTAGGCTCTGAACAAATGGAAAGTCTAAGCTAGAACATAAGTGTTTTAGGGGTCCAAATTTCATACTTAAGGAGATTATTTAGTGGCGTTTGTGGGAACAAACGCCCACAAACGGACTAAATATTAAATTTAGCGACGCTACCCTCTACAAATGCCGTAAATGCTGAACGATTAATGACATTTAATACCATAGATGCCGTTATAAAATGATTTTGTGGCGTTTAAAGCACAAACCCTGTGAGTTTGTAAAAAGAAAACTAGCGAAGTTTCTTAGTGAAACGTCTGTAAATAATTATATTTTTATTTAATAAAATTCAAGGATTTTTCTAACGGAGTTTTTTTTTTTTTTTTTGTTCAAATGCCACAAAATTGTAATGACTACTGATGTTTGATTTTATAAATGCTGCTGTATTCAAATTTAGTGGCGTTTGTTTAACAAATGCCGCCATAATTGTGAAAACATGAAAGCTTGCAGTATTTATTAGGGAAATGACGCTAAAAAATTGTCACAAAAAACTTATTTTCTTGTAGTGAGCTTGATGCCTAGAGTAAGATAGGGCAACATTTTTCCACTCTTGTATCACATTTATTGGGAAGAAATGTATGAGCATGCTCTTCCTTGCATCTAAGTTGTTGGTGCTGTTGAGAAATAGAGTCCAAGATGGTCTTTTGCAAATATTTTAAATGCTGATCAAGCTGAGAACCAAATGTTAAAATGATGTTTCGATTTTCTACCTCCATCTTGTCTTTATCATCTGTGCTTAGTAAAAGAATATATTTAAGGCCTCTCAAATGGTAGTAAATGGGTTCATAAACACTTTTTTTTTTTTTAGTATTTTTGAATGCTCATATGCTACTAGTGTTGTTTCAGATCTCATTTCATGGGATACATCTTTACAAAAGTAGTTATCCCACACCTTTCATGTAAAGGAGCATTTTCACTTTTTTGTGAACTCATGGCTGCCAACACCATTGGGCCAACTGCACATGCTGGACCAAAGTATGAA
Organism: Durio zibethinus; assembly: GCF_047325235.1. Taxonomy (NCBI): domain Eukaryota; kingdom Viridiplantae; phylum Streptophyta; class Magnoliopsida; order Malvales; family Malvaceae; genus Durio; species Durio zibethinus. Next base: position 6,343,486 of record NC_143162.1, on the reverse strand, counting down.
ATATGGTTTGCAAAAGTGTGGCAGATGCAACATCATATTATATCTCCTTACAAACATTTGATTGGAAGCAACAAGGTTTTTTTTATTAGAAGTGATGGTATGTATCATTTTATTTACATCATTAATGAAATAATATTATCTGAATGATTGATAGTATATATAATCTATTATATTTGATATACTGTTATACACTGTCAATCAATCTGGTAATGCTATTTATTTTATTTTAAAGTAAATAAAATGAATTAAATGATAATACATTGTTAATGAATAAATATTTTAAAAACTATTAATGTTTTGTATATTTATTTTAAAGCTAATATTTACTTATTAATAAATTGACATTATCCAATTGATTGACAAGTGTATAGATTTTTATATACTGACAGTGCATCAAATATAAACTAAAAAATAAAAATTTATATTTTATGAATTATCAGTGCATACATTATCAGATAATGCTATCTCATTAATGTGATGAATCAAATGATACAATCTCATTAATAAGTAAATTTTTTAAAAATTATATTAATTTTTTATATATTTATTTTAAGAACTAATATTTACTTGTTAATGAAGTAACATAATCTAATTAACTAATAAGATATAGAATCCATACAATGACAGCACATCAAATATACAATCGTGAACTTCAAAAAACCATAGAGAAGTTACTATACCTAGTTTTGTAAAAAGTGAGTTTATGTCCTCTGATGCATGTTGCAAATCAGTACGTAACTTCTAAGCCCGTGATCAAAGAATTTTCTTTTAATATAAAACAATTGCCATTGTAGTAAGCAAAAAATATAGACAATGAAACTCTTCCAACATTTGACTCTGGCACCTGAGCATAGCAGATTGGAGATGATATATTCCTTTTCCTTCTGTCAAGATGGCTGCCCTGTGGTTCTCTTGAAGATCAAGCAATTCTTTTCAAGATTTATCTGGCGAACAAATAACAATTTATGAGCAGGGAATTGTCCAGAATTAAGACAACAAATATGTATGTTTCCAGTCCAAGCTAAAATCCTTAAGGTCACTTTCTAAGTCCAACCTTTGTTTCAGTGAGACACTGCTGACTATACTTGTCAGCATGCTGCATAAAGAAGAAGAAGAATTAATATAAATATAACATGGTAAGAAAAGAATGAAGGTACAAATGTGTGAGAATTATAACTTCTCACTAAGATTGAGATCATTCCCCAGTTGCTTTATCTTCTTCATCCTTGCCTGCAAGGTTATATAAGTAAAAATTCAAACCAATCACCTTTAGCCTACATAAAGAGTGAAGATCAATCTTTGACACTAAAAGTCAAGTTTTCTTCTAATTGGAGGAAATCACCTATTTTGGAGTAAGTCTCAAATCATAACTAAATAAAAAGAGCATTAAAGAGAAAAATGGAAGTTTACCTTCTTTTCAGCTTCCTGCATCTTACATGTTTTGCCAGTGCCAGTCTGTCCACAGGCAAAGACGGTACAATTGAAACCATCAAGTACTTCATTAACATTTGGCGCAATAGCTTGATCATATATTGTTCTTTGTTGTGCCTTGGGGCCAAAAACCTTGCAAAAAAATAAAATTAAAATAAAACTGTGAACTTCAATGAATCCAATAAATCATCTTGCCAAAAAAAAAAAAAATGGTAGGCATTTTCATAAAAGTGGGGCAGGAGCTTTACCTTGTCAAAAGTGAAAGCTCTGTCTACTTGCTGATTAGCTAAATTTTGCAAAACTGTAACTTCCCTTTTATGTTCATTACACGAAATCGATCTCGGAACATTCATTCTCTGCTCATCTTCACTTAATGGCCTAAAACCATAATCATCAAGCAAAAGAATATACTGAATTAAATTAAATAAAAAATTTTCATTCAATGATAAATAAGTAAATGAAATAAAAATAAAAATAAAATAACTGCATCTAAGCAGCACTTGAACATTAACCTCTTTGTATCTATCTTGGCGATTAGAGCTCCAATCGGGTAACTCTCGAGTTGGCACGACGTCGTTCGGGGCGAGAAGTGAAGAAAGGAGATGGAGATGTTATTAATCCTCCCATCCCTGCTTTTCTAAACTGATCTGAGGTGAGTGACATCATTTCTTTGTGTTTTGAAGTTCAAATTTTTTTAAAACCTGATCAAATCGTTCAATGATCAATGAAGCGGAAAAAAGTTTTTGAAAATTATTAAAAACTCAAAATAAAATCTTACCGCAGTTCTTTTCTCAATTGAAGTAGAATCGGAAGAATAAGTGAGATGCAAAGATCTTTTTTCTTTCGATCGTCCTTTCTTTCCTTTCTTTTTGATTATCTTTGTAGGAGTGAAGAACTGAAAATACATGTAAAGGTAGGATCTTGTTTTTGGATTTTTATATTATATATATATAACCTCATATTTATACCTTATGTATATTTTAAATTTATCTCATTTTTATATTTTCAAAATTTTAATGGACGTGATAATCCTTGTATCTATAACCTTCTAAAAAAATAAAAAAAATTATTTTTTTAATATTTTTCATTTTTCTCTTATATATTTAAGTAATTTTTATTAACATATATTTTATCAATAAAATATATTAATTTTAATTAATTTAAAATAATAATTTATATTATTTAATAAAAAATTTTATTTATTAAATATATAAAAATATATAAATAAAATATGAATATGTGATAGATATTCTATTATTCGTTTTTATTTTCATATTCAACAAAAATTTAAAATTATATCAATATTTATTTTTATATGTATAATATAATATTTTTTTTATTTGGATTAAAAATTAAATTCTCTGTTGAATATGAATAATATCGACATTCTTAAGTTAAAATTTGGTTTTTCCCTTTCTTTTCATTTTATTTTTTACAAAAAGAAAAGAGAAACCTTTATGTTTTCTAACGGCTACCTGGGTTGATCTTAGCCATTGGCACACGTGGCCTTTATTTAAAAAAGTTCGGGGCGCCTTGGCGTGACTATTCAATTAAGACGCTACGTTGATCAGAGCTGTCATCCGTACTTTCGGTAACTTTCCCATATTCATAACTCTTTATTACGAACTTCATTTGGTTAATTAATTTTTCCCAGTTTAGGCATCATTTATGAATCCAAATCTTTAATTAAATCCCTAATAACCGTTGTGATATTAAGTAGGAATTTTACATTTAATCACAACCATCCTTTTTTTTTGGACAAACATGCATACCACTGACATTCTTAAACATAGAACCAAAAAGAATGTCCACATTCAAAAGCCTACCATTTGTCTTATATTTCAACAGAATTCATTTAGTAAATGAGTTCTCTCCATCATGAAAAATTGGTTTAGCGTTAGATTTGTCACAGTGGCACTGCTCCGTAAAACACTACTTCAGCTGGGCCTGTCATGTACACATGGTTGTCTTCCTCCCTCCATTCAATCTCCAATGGTCCTCCGGGCAAATCAACCGTGCAACTCTATTTCACAACGCGAATTGTCAGTTGAGAGGAAAACATAGACAAGAGGCAGATGCAAAGATGTAGCATGAACAGTAGTTTGGAAACCTAGGTTAACAACTTCAAGATGAAACTACCTTAATGTCCCATCTCATGTGGATATGCATATTGTCCAAACCATTAACACAATTTAAACAACATCAAGTCATGCACTCACCCGCCCAGCACGTCCTTCAAGAACAGCTGCGACCACCACAGCACAAGCTCCAGTTCCACAAGCCAGTGTCGCTCCTATGAAATGCAATTGACTTGAGTTTTTAGCCTGAACAAAAACTAACCCATAATGATAGCTCATTTTATATAAGTACATGGTAATTATAGCTAACCTGCTCCACGCTCCCAAACACGCATTTTCATATGTGAACGAGAGAAAACTTCCACAAATTCTAATCATATAAAACACATTCATGATTAGACGACAGACTGGCTTAGCAGAAGGAGATGAATAACAACCATGCAATAGAAACACCAATTTGTGAAATACAAAAAGCAAGAAGCTGCTAACAGATGTTAGCCATGGAATTTATTGCAAAGATCATCTCAGAGATTAGGTAACAACTAACCTGTGTTAGTCCTAGCTGAGAACATTTCATGATGCTCAAATTTAGGACCAATTGCTGCTAGATTTAGTTCATCAACAGTCAAATTCTGCTCAATAACAATCGTTAAGTAAAAGACAAGTATTAGAAATGCAAATGAAAAGAGAAAGGAAAACAGAAAATATATATTTCAATAATCATTCAATGAATCCATTTTCTTTTACAACAAGTAATTCAGTGGAAGTAAAAGATGTTTTTGCAGGAGTTTATGAATATGCTTGTTATTATTGCACAAGATTGGCAAAAGAGAGCAGCTCTTTTAACTGTTCCTAGTCTTTTTCTTCTCTTGGAGCATGCAATGAGGAAATAGTTATGATCATCAAGCCTATGTACATTATTGATCCACCAAGAAAATTTTGGCACAGGGATAGATGTCTTCTCTTCTGCTATAAGCCATGTAACTCAAGTCAAATAGTTTATCAGATACACAGAAAAGAAAGATAATTTTCAAATATTGCGGAGGAAGTATAACTAGGAACAGTTCATATAAATATAAACCCTAGGTTAGTCTTATTATCAATATCATCTGGAATACAAACCTGGCTTCCTTTGGTGCCAAAAGTTACACAGTGTGGATTTCCCATACTAACACAAGTCACATTCCAAATCACTCCATCTACATTAAGATCGGATTTAACAACAGATTGATCTTTATTTGCTGGTAATTTTGTAGGAACATCTGATGCTTTAAGAATTGGTTCACCCATATCAACTTTAACCTGAAATAGTGTCACTCAATGTCAGATGCATTAATCAGCACAGATAAACAGTAACATACAGGATTCAAATAACATACCTTCCCATCATCTTGAATTTCTGGAACAATTAAACCAGCACCGGTATGCACGGTAAAACTGCATAAAATAAAACAGAGAACAAAACTATGACATTTTTGGTAGTAAAATCATCATGGAAAATATAATGCTATAAACTTTGCAATTAGAAGCAAAGGAAATAAAATATATGAGCGCAGCACCTTCAAACAAACACACAAGGCAACATTCTAGTATGAAATGTCAGGAAAATAGAAAACAAGCCCTTAACCATACCTATGCACCGGTATGCACGGTAAAACTGCATAAAATAAAACAGAGAACAAAACTATGACATTTTTGGTAGTAAAATCATCATGGAAAATATAATGCTATAAACTTTGCAATTAGAAGCAAAGGAAATAAAATATATGAGCGCAGCACCTTCAAACAAACACACAAGGCAACATTCTAGTACGAAATGTCAGGAAAATAGAAAACAAGCCCTTAACCATACCTATGCTTCCCCTGTAAACTTTCAAGCTCAGCAATGAATCTGGCAAAGCACCGCACCCCATTACCACACATCTAGAAGAACAAATATCAATTAAAAACTTAACCAAAACCCTAATCACACACACAAGCAAACACACGTAAGGCAAGACCACTCGATATTCAATGTCAATAATTCAAACACTAAGGTTCTATCTGGTTATTACTTTCACTACTTGCTTTTAGCTTCCAAATGCGAAGGCAAAAGAGCATTCGGATACAAAAGCAAATAAGTAACATTTCAAATAATTAAATTCCCATATATAAATTCTTTTAAAGCCGCGATTATACTTTTATGCAGAACAACTATGTTCAAACGTGCATTACATTTGACTTTTTGTTCAATTTTAAATCAAATATACTTACTAGTATCTACATTTTAGCAACTTATGAGTAAGAAAAAGCTAATTACCTCAGGCTCGCTACCATCAGAGTTAAAGATTCTCATAGTATAATCAGTGCCGTTGATTCCAGGCATAGCAAAAATCACTCCATCAGCTCCAACACCAAAGTTCCTATCGCACAACTTCACCGCTTGCGCCGGCGTAATCCTCGGTTCCGTCGAGTTCCTATTATCAACCTATTCCAACAAAAGACAAGTCAAATTTCTCCCACATTTTTCTCTGCTAATGAGAAATGGGTAAGAGAAAGTACCAAAATGAAGTCGTTCCCGAGGCCGTGGTACTTAACGAAGTGAAGGAATCCACTTTCTCTTCGGTCAAGAAACGACGTCGTGGAGACTTTCTCGGGAGTTCCGATGCTCATGGAAGATGCGGAAACTCGAAAGTTGGGGGTTTTAAGAGAAAGATTGGAACGGAGAGAATCGAAATGAAGAGAAGAAATTGATCGAAACGGGGCGATGGTGACGGAGAAACGACGGGTTTGTTGTGGGAGAGAGAGGGAAATGGCGGCGGAGATGGCCATGGGGCTTTTGGTTTTGTTTTTTTTTTTTTTTTGGTTGACGGCGGGTTTTAATTGGTGTTGCAGCGCTGTCGAGTCGAAGTGGGAAAGTGAAACTAAATTTTTTTCATCGTTATGTAAGAGAAGTATTGGAATCCTATGCAGCGTGTGGATCGTGGAACCTAGTGGATATGAACGGATCAGATTTTATGATATGAGAACATTATGGAAATATTATTGTTTGGGCTACTTTAAGATGTAGCCCAAGCTTGAAAATCTTTGTTCATGGATCTAACCCAATACTCAACGCATTCAAAGAGACTTTGAGCCCCGTTTAAATGTTGGATTGGCTGTCCAAATGGCGCTTTATATATAATCTGTTTCAAATCTGAAATTTGTGGCTCTAAATTAAGGCTTTGTTTAGGAGCCTGAGTAAGTGCTCGCATAAGGTTGAGAATCGATCTGATTCGATTATAAAAATTTAAAAATCGATTTTATTTTAAAAAAAGAAAATGAATCAACCGATTTAAGGAATAAAAATAAAAAAGACCGAATCAAAATAAATGGATTGATTTTTTTGGTTTTTTTTTTGTTTGAAACACACCAAATTACTTCACCAAATTATGCACAACAAAGTTAGCCCATTGAATTCTTTTTAGTTTTAAAATCGCATGAAGACTAAATAATACAGACAATACATTCAAAAATAAACCAAACCCAACACCCTTTCACATACATCATATGACTTTTCAAAACAGAAAATCATTTTCAATTTTGTACGTTGTAGATAAAGGATTAAAATCAATCTGTAAAAAGAATTTCCATGGATTTATATTTTCAAGATTTTTCAAAAAATAGAAACAATAAATCAATCTAACATTACACGTCAGGTTTGAATGGGATCAGCAAGAAATTTCAAAAATTAACTTAAAAGATCAAACAAGTACCTTCAACAATAACACCAACAAGTACAGAAGCACCACGAGTCAAATCAAAAGTAAATGCAATTACTCTGTAGCCCAAGTAGTGGTTGCTGCAAATTGTGTTGTAGCCTCAAGACTCACATGTGCTGAGAAATTTGAAACTAGCAAGCAATGTAGTGACAACATCTTTGAAATCTTGATTTGCTGGCTTCTTTCATTGCTTTGCTTTAGATATCAAATATTCTTGCCAAATAAATAAACTGAGAGGCATGAGGGTTGAAAGAGCAAAGAGGCGTGAGGTGAGGGCTGAACGGCATGTGAGAGGAAGATAAAGAAAGGAAGGAAATCTAGGGACTTATAACAACAATGGTTGTTGAGTAAATGGGTGTTCGGTTTTCTTGTCGGTTCGGTTTATGAAATGCAAAACCATAAACTGATCAATTAAACCGATAAATCTACTCTTCTAATTGATAAAACCAAAAAATCTAATAAAACTGAATCTAATTTAATTAAATTTTGATTTTTCATCTATTTATTCAGATAAAACTGATTAATGCTCACCTTTAACTCCCAGCATGGGATGGTAAGAGTTCAATTATAAAATGTATCTTCTGTTGTAGTGAGAGTCTTCTAATCAAATTCCCAAAAGGACTGAAAAGCTTTCGAGGCAATTAGTTAATAGCTTTAATATCCATGCACTGTAATTCACCACAAAAAATAATTGTTATAATTTGAAAAAAAATTATAAATCACATGTCAATTGTGTATTAGAGTTTGTATTAGAATATAAATATTTATAATATCTTTAATTTATAAGATTTTTTTATGAAATAAAATCATGAGATTCAACAAATTAAAATGTACAATACCTTATAAATTAGATACATAATGATTAATGTTTGAATATAATCAGTCTGAATTCCCCATTGCAGTTGTTGACATGCATGAAGCTCTCTCTCTTGCTGTGACACTCGTTTGGTTGCTAAAAACATTGTCAAGTGTGACGACTTTTCAAAGAGAGTACTTCAAGAGGAACAAGACAGGCAACTAAACATACCCCATGATGGTTGATGTGAGATGAGACCTTACCATAAAAACCGTATAAATTCACTTCAATGTAACGTTAATTATTATTTCCGAGTTCGAATTCTTTAATAAATATATTATCTTTATGTATAAAAATTTGAACTTCAAAAATTTGAAAGTGATCAATTAAAATACCTTCAATAATATTTTAATTTCTAAAGAATTAAAAGTGACTAAATACTCTTAATAAAATTTTTAATAAATTTTACTTTAAATGATTTTTTTATTATTAAATTCTCATTTATTAAATTTTTAATAAATTTTAATTTAAATATTTTTTATTTTTAAACTTTTATTTTTATTATTATTATTATTATTATTATTATTATTATTATTAAGCATATTTTTTATTACTATTATTTTAATAATTTCGTTATTGATTTTCATGTCATATTAAATTTGTTATAATTTTAAAAAAAAATAAAAGTGTATCTTACAATTAAAATAGAGGTTTGATAAAAAAATCTACCTTTAAACAATATTCTTTTCATTATTTTTTCCTATTTTATAAATTTATTTTTATATATAATTAAATTTTATTTAATTCAAACTTTAAAAAAGCACATCAAAAGCTAACTAAATTCTTCATTAAATTGTATCACTAAATTTTAAGCGATATACATATGTGTATATATATATATATATATATGTAAAACATATCTTTCATGCAAGACTTTTTACTTACATGGTAATATGCTTCTAACTAGCATAGATCATTGAGATCGAAGTCAATTAATGGTATTAACAATGAATTTGTTGTTCATTTCAATATAGGTAAATATAGTTATTTTTTAATATGTAAAAGTGTTAAAAGTGATTATTTTTTAATATAATTATTCTAATTAGAGAATTATTAAGTGAAGTATGATTAATTATTTTTGGTGAATTTTTTTAAGGTGTGACAGAAATTGTTGGAACCATATTTTGAATGTATTTATACTAATATTAAAAAAAAAATTTGCTATCATCAATGTTACATTCATTTATAAAAATTTATGTTGTTAATATTGAAAATGGAATAATTATAAGTTGTATAGGTGCTATGTAACAAATTTATTATTTTGAGAATTAAAATTTTCTTAAGAAAAAATATAACAAGTACCAAGGTTAGAAATTTATTTTATTTCATTTTAATTTCTAAAATGTTGTATTTTAATATTTTTACTTAATAAAAATTTTCAACTAAAAAAATTCAGCTTTTAATTGATAAAACATAAAATTACATTCAATAAATGAAAGAACCAATAAAAGATTATGCCAAGCAAAAAATAAGATGAAAATTTGACTGATTATGCATAATTATATTTTTTCTATATGATAAATAAGATTAGTGTTATATAATATTTCAATAAAGAATATACAAATATATTGATTTCCAATTTTTTAGAATTAATATGAACTCTTTTATTAGGAAAAATATTGTATACTCCTTCATTTTTTCTATTGTATCAGTTGAACAATGTTCACTATTGTATTACAATTTTTAATGTTACATATTAAGTAATATTTATTCAAAAGTATTGAAATTCATTAAATTAATTATCGATATTAAATTTAATATAAAAAATATTACGCTAAAAAAGACAACCTTTAACTTTATTACTTTACTTAGATAAGTCTATATAATTTTATTACATCCAAATAAACCTTTCAACTTTAATTTGCACTTAAATAAATTCTTAAATTTTAATTTGTATCCAAATAAACACTAATCTTTAATTTACCTAAATGAATACTTCACATAAATCAATTTTTGATTTGAAATAAGGGTTTATTTAAATACAAATCAAAAGATGAAAGCTTATTTAGGTATAATAAAAGTATAAAAGCTTATTTAAAAAAGTGAAACAGTTTTAACTTTTTTTTAATATTTTAGCCAAAATATTATTATAAATTATAATTTAACAAAAGGCATTCATTAGCAAATTTCATTTAATAAATCTTCATTTAATTTTGTATTTACCATTCCAATAATTTTGAATTTTTTTCATAATTTTAAGTAGAGTTTTAGACTTAAGATCATGGATCAACTAGGTTAAGTCAACTTTTATCATCTATTTTTATTTAGACTATACTCAATTATTCACTTATGCACTTAAGCAAATTTTACTCAATAATTGGTATATATTTCCTTTTGTTTAAAAATTTGGATTCAAATCATCATAAATACAAATAAACAAAGAAGTATACTCAATTACTTATAATTGTAATTTAAATTTTAAAATGTTCTTAAAATTAATTAACTAATTCTACCACAAAGATAATAAAAATGAGACATTAAAGATGAAAGAAAAAAGTTTAAATAAGTAACTTTTAATTGTTACATAAGATGAATAGAAAATGATGGATTCTGATTGGGTTATTATTTCAATTCAAATTTTGGTTATTTCAATCTTTTCAAGTTTTAAATAACTATTAAGTTGTTGATTTTTTAAAATTAGTTGAAACTAAGTCAAGTTAGTTCATTTTTTTAATTTTGTGTATCATAATAATTTTTAATTAAATTAAAACTTAAAATGAGTAAAAAAATCTATGTACACTTAAATTGAGTTTTGAATTGTTTCAATTTTAAGTTGATTAATCATATTATTTTTAGCCATATTTTTATAACACTGGTAATAAACTTCAAAATAAAATGAGAACACAACATAATGATAATTTAAGTGCAAAAGTTATAGAGATACTAACGATAATTCCAGAAGAAAATCTTTATGTCTAAGTTTTACAAAGATTAATGAATATATCTTCTTTTGAAGATATTGAAATTTGTATTACACAAATGTTAATTTAAATTAACGTGTTTATAATCGTTCATTTACTACTTAAGTTGCTATTATATGAGTTAAGGGAAATAACTCAAGCATTTCATTTAAAAGAGATATTATAATTCATACTCATTCAAAAAAATAACATAGAGTTAAATATTATTTGTGCTATTTTATGACCCATTATAATATTTTTTACTCTTTTCAAATGAAAAGTTGGTTGGAATCAAAATATGAAAGAAGTAATTTTGAATTATAGTAATAAAAATGAAGCAACAACTAAAAATATACCATTTTTTGTTTAATAGGATAAATTTTTTGAAAGAGAATGTGAAGGTAATAATTATGAACTTAATAATTTTTAAAAAATGTTGTCTGTTTATTTTTTATAAATTTTATTTAGTAAACTTTTCTCATTTCTTTTATCATATATATAATAAAATTTTTACCTAAAATTATATACTTAAAAATATAAACACAAGGCAAAGTTTATTAATTTTATTATTAACAGAACAACTAAAAAAAATTTAATATTTTATATGCAATTATACTTCACTAATAGGTATGAAAATATAAGCACTAATCATTCAATCAAATAATCAATATAGCTTATCTTAATATGTACAATTTTACTATGAACTAAAAAATTTGAAAAATATCTTAGAAATATTGACTTAATATATATTGTATATATTTATTTAATTAGTTTGATACTTGCATTAACATAATAAGTTATAATTTTAGCTTATAATTATGCGTTAAACTACTAATAACAAATTAAGAGCATTTACTCAATGCTTTTGAAGTCATCTACATTTAAACTTTTTCTTACTTTCTTTATTTACTTTACAAATTACATCATATAATATACATTGTGTTACTTTCTTTTTTGGATATACGCAAATTAACAACAATATAATATTAGATAAATTATAACTTATTAATTAATCATTGAAAACTTAAAAGTAATTAGAACAACTTAGTAGTAATTATTGACAACTTAACAATTAATCAGTAATAACTTAATAGTAAATTATGAATAATTTAGTAATAAATTAATGATAATTTAACAGTAAATGAATAATAATTTAATTAGTAGTCAATAATTGATAACTTAGCAGTAAATTAATTATAATATAGTTCTAAATGTATAATAACATAGTACGTAGTAAATCAAGGATAACTTATTAAAAAAATAAAGAATAACTTAGTAATTAATAATTGATAACTTAGTAATAAATTAATAATAACTTAATAGTAAATTAGTCATAATTTGATAATATATCAATCTTGGTTTAATAGTAATTAATTGATAGTAGTAAATCATAAATAATTTATTGGTAAATCAATGATAATTTAGTAGTAAATATTTGATAATTTAGTAGATAATTAATCAGTGATACATAATAATAAATTATAAAAAAATTTAGCAGTAAATCAGTAATAATTTTATAGTAAATAATTAAAAATGAAGTGGTAAATCAATGATAACATAATAGTGAATACATAATAATATAATAATAAATAATTGATAATTTAATAGTAAATTGATAACTTAATAATAAATCACAAATAATATAGTAGTAAATCACTAATAACTTAATTGTAAATCAATGATAATTTAATAGTAAATTAGTAAATCAATGATAACTTTGTAATAAGTTATCGATAAATTAGTAGTAAATAGTTATAAGTTTATAACAAATTATCAATAACTTAATAGTAAATTATTAACAATTTAATAGTAAATCATTTATAACTTAACGGTAAATGATCCATAATTTAATAGTAAATTATTCATAAATTAGTAGTAAATCATAGATAACATATTTGTAAATCATTAATAACTTAATAACAAATCATTGATAACATAGAAATAAATTAATGATAAGTTAATTATCAATCATTGATAACTTTTTTATACATAAAATTCTTAAAAATTGGACCCTGATTACTAGTAGAAATGAAACCAAAACTTTCATCTTAGGGACTATAATAATTCTACCATGATTCTATTTAATAAAAAATTTAGTAAAAAAATTTAAATTTGACTGAAGTAATAATGTTAGTATATAAAAGAAAAATTATCTCATATATTTTTAGTAGACGTTTTAAAATCTATATTTTATAATTGTAAATGCATAATAACATATTAGTAAATCAAAGATAGCTTAATAAAAAATAAGTGATAACTTAATAATAATCATTGATAACTTAATAATAAATTAATGATAACTTAATAATAAATTAATGATAATTTAATAATAAATCAACTTCAGTTTGATAATAATTAATTGATAAACTTAATAGTAAATCTATGATACTTTAACAGTTAATAATTAAAACTTAAAAGTAAATAAACATAACTTAATAGTAAATGATCAGTAATTTAATAGTTAATTAGTGATAACTTAATAATAAATAATAGATAATTTAATATAAATTTGTGATAAATTAATAGTATATTATGGATAATTTAATATAAGTATGTGATAATTTTATAGTAAATAATCAAACTAAGATAATTTTATAGCAAAATAATTAAAAACTAAATTGTAAATAAATGATAACATAGTAGTAAATACATAACAATATATTAGTAAATTATTGATAATTTAGTAGTTATAAATCATTAATAACTTGGTTATAAATCAGTGATAATTTAATAGTAAATTAATTAATCATTGATAACTTTGAAGTAAATAATAACTAAATTAATAATAAATGAGTTATAACTTTATAATAAATCATCAGTAATTTAGTAATAAATTATTAATAATTTAGTAGATAATTTAATAATAAATAATTGATAGCTTAGTAGTAAATCATTGATAATATAATAATAAATTAATTATAATTTAATTATCAATCATTAATAATTTTTTTTATATTTGAAGTTTTTAAGGATTGAATTTTGATTACTAATAGAAATGAAAGTAGAACTTTCATCTTGGGAGACTAGGATAAATCTATAATGAACCTTTTCAATAAAATAATTTAGTAAAACATTTCTAAAATGGAACTCACACTTTGATGTGGGATTCAATTGTTAAATATATGATAGCATAAATTTTATTAATGATTACAAAAAATAGATCGTAAATTACAAAAATTATACGAAAGGTTACCAAAATTACTTCAAGAGGTTGCCAAAATTTTATAAGAAATTATCAAATTTGTATCAATGGTTAAAAAAATTATCACAAGTTATCAAACTAATATTGGATATTATCAAAATTATATAAAAAATTACTAAAATTTTATCAAAAGTTATGAAATTTTTAATCGAGGTTATTAAAACATATCAAAGGTTATTAAAATCAAAAGTTATCAACTTTTACTTATATATATATATATATATATCAAAATCAAGCATAAACTGCTAGCATTTTGTTATTATTATTATGAAAGTATAATACAAAATTATTTTTTAAATTAAATTTTTAGATATAAAAATTATGTGCATCTTGCACACTAAAAACTAGTGTATATATATGTGTGTGTGTGTGTGTGTGTGTATGTGTGTGATGATGATATATAAGATAATAAGGGTCAGGGGAAGTGAGTAAATTTTCCAGTTTCAACCATTTTTCATTTAATTTCTTTTTCCATTGTTAACTAATTAATTCCCTTTGAACAACCACGTAATGCAAAGTTGAAGATCAATATATAGTTGTGGAAGTAACAAAATCATTTAGACAATGGTGCTTCCCACCCTACATACAACTATAAACTTTTTAATTAGCTTTTTCCAAGGAAGACATGTTTAACGAAATTCTTGATTTTCTGTTTCCTTGTTAATGCAATAGACTCTGATTTATATAAATAAGTTAATTATAGTACTACCACAATCATGCATTAATCCAAAATTATTATTAGAAAATAGTTCATTGTACATTACATAACTTTATGATGATAGAATATTGAACTCTTAGGTCATGTTTGGTACACAAGAATATAATATGATAAGATAAAATGATATTATGAATGGAATTAGATTAGATAATGTCATCCTATTTTATGATTAATGTATGTAAGGATTAAGATAGGATAATTTATTTATTTATCAAAATTATTATTATAGTTTTTAAGGATATAATTGGACATATAAATTTAATGTCATAGATTAAAAATAATCATTTCCATTTGGGAAGGATTGAATAATTGTATACCAAAAGGATATTAATACTATTTACAATTTTTATCCCTCTTTTTAGATACAAATCAAATATGATATAGGATGATTATCATCCTATCCTATCAATAATCCTATGCATTAAACATAACCTTAATTTTAGTGATTAATATTTAAATTCTAATAGTTTTAAGTAAAAAAATATATATCATACATGAAACACATTCAAATTCATTAATGTATAGATATTAAAGGTGAATGTGACTTATTTAAATGCTATTTTTAATTTTTGTTTAGAGCTAGCTAAACACTCATTAACCTGAAGTTGAGATAACCATAACCTTTCCCAAAAAGAGATATAGCTGACAAATTCACATATCAACGAAATCTATACAAGTATTTTGGTAACCTGTTCTTTTAAATAAACCTTCCCTCCAAAAATGATGAAGGAAAACCCCAATCAAAGCAAAGCAATTGATCAAACTTTCAAGGTAGTAATGTGCTTGTTAAGGGCATTTTTAAGTCAAAAGGGTATTCTAGTCATTTTTTTCATTAGCGACTATCAACAGATAGCCAGGAGCATTTTGAACTTTTGGGCTGACTAGACATGTCAGGCTAACCTAACATGTTTAGTGCCATGTCAATTCAGCCACATCATCATTATGCCTCACAAACCCCTCGCATTATGCCTATAAATAAAGACACCTAGTATAATCAATCCATTTCCATTCTATTAATACCTTTTTTACTTTTTTACTTTTCTCTTTTTCAAACATCTCTTATACCGATCTCTAACTTGAACATTAGAATGCAAACGCAGGAAACACCACATGCTTTTGCCTTTAACCACTCTCTTTTTTTTGCTATGACTATAGAAATTTACCCTTCAGCTCGGAGCTCAGCACCAACGTTTTGGCATGTCAAATAAAGGTATTAATTCATTAGTCGAGCCAGAAATCATGCCACCTAAAAAGAGAGCCAATAAGGAAAAAGAGACAGATGTCCTGACTGGAATAGAAACATATAATAACCAGCATACGGACTAACCTAACCCATAATAGGTCAATTTGATCGTGGAATAACTTTAAGTTTTGATTGAGCAGATACAAGCCTTTAAACAAATGTTATAAATTATAACTCCATCCCAAGCTTCAAAAGTACCTAATTTGATCACCCCTAGTCGGTAAACTACAGAAAAACAATTAAGCTATAAAGAAGTTAAGGCCTTATTAGCCTCTAGGGAAAAAAAACATGCTATCCCGACTGTCCGCCATTATCCCAACCACAATTCAACCTACACCACAATCCAAAAATTAAAAAAAAAAAAAAACCAACCTAGAACCTCAACAGAGTAGAGACCTAAAGGATCGAATATAGGCTATGGAAAAGGAGTTGAAAAGGAAGGCTGTTACTTTTAAGGATGAGCAAAAGTTCTTGGAGACATTGCCCTTCACAAAAAAAAAAAATTAACAAGGCCATGCCTCTAAAAGGATTTAAAATGCTGACCTTAAAAACTTACGATAGTACATCTGATCCTTTTAATCATTAGAAATTTTACAGAACTAATATGATGATGTACGGTACAGATGAAGCACTGATGTGTAAAGGAATAGCCACAACTCTCAAAGAGGTAGCTCGATCCAAGTACTGCACCTCAAGTCGAGGTCAATTACAATATTCAATGAGCTAAGCCACTTATTCCTTTTTCATTTGTAATCTATAGAAGAACTAAGAAAATCACTCTAAGTCTTATGTCAATTTATTGAGGCAGAAATGAGTCTATGAAAGACTACGTCATGCATTTTAATGTGGAAGCTTTACAAGTGAAAAACTTAGAGCAAATGGCTGCTGTAGTCGCCTTGACAAATGGACTCAATGACAAAAAGTACAACCTCAAACTAACTTTATTCTTAGAGCTACCAAAGATGCTAACGGACGTCCTACTTGTGGCTGATAAGTATATAAATACCGAAACTAAAATAAGAAATAACGAAGATAAAAGAGGCCTATCCCCCTTTTTCAATTGGAAAAAAGATAAATATTTTTATTATCCTCCCCCAAAAAGAAGACAATATAAGCCTAAGAGCTCTAATAGAGAAAGGAACTATACTTCACAAACACCCTTCGAAAGAGGATTCTGATACAAATTGAGAGAAATTCAAAGCTCATATGGCCAGAGCCACTAAGATAAAATACAATGAGGGATCCAACCAAAAGACACGTATTTCACTAAAACATAGGCCACAATATTTAAGATTGTAATGATTTGAAGAATAAAATTAATAATTTGATTAGAAAAGGCCAGTTAGAAAGATTCGTAGATCAACGAAGACAAGGTCAAGATAAGTTAGATTACAAAAAAAGAGACTATAGAGAACCAGCAAGGAATAGGGTGGACAGACCATATGAGAATAAGAAGGAAGCTTGAAAAGATGAACAACAAGAAAATGAAAGCCAAGCTATCAATAATCGATTGATTGCCAGGGTAATCAATGTAATTACTAAGGAAAGCTCCATCTTGACCAAGAGAAGTTTGATCAGGTCTTGGTTATTGCAATTGGTTCCTCAACCAAAAGGGAGAAGGATTGGAAGAACGAGCTAATCTTTTTTAGATTAAAAGATTTACAAGGAATCCAATACCCTCATAACGATGTCATAATAATTACAAATGTGGTGTATAATTATGTGGTTAAAAGGATTTTGTTTGATAATGGAAGCTTGATCGACATCTTATATTACACTACCATAAAGAATATGAGAATTAAATAAGACCAACTCTAGCTTATCCTACTCAATTGATCAGATTCGAGAATAAGTAGATGTCAGTCAAAGGGACCATCAAACTTTCATCTCTCTAGGGATCGAGCCAAAGACAATTATTTCAATCATAGAGTTTATGTTCGTGAATGTCCCATTAGCCTACAACATGATATTGGGTTGACCTAGTCAGTCTATTATACAGCTCATAGGATTGGCTACCCATTTGAAAATTAAGTTCCCAATACCTCATGGGGTTAGAGAAGTTTTGGAAGACTAGTCTGCGACATGACAATGTTATGTTACAATGATAAAGGGAAAAGCTGGAAAACAGATTGACAATTTGGCTAGGACCGAGGAAATAGAAAAAAAGAAAGAAGCAACAGAGATTGAAGAGAAATAAAAAAGTAAAGGTAAGCAACAACAACTAAATCTGACTTAAAATAAGTGTGCTTTTAAACTATTTTAAGCTTTTAAGCTCCATACCTATATAAGTTACATGTTTGGCAATTTTTTGATAGAATTTACAAAGATCGAGCTCTCAAGCCAGAATATACGTGTCAATAAGATCGAGCTGAGAAACTGACTGAATGAGAAATGAAATGAAATTTTTGTTCAACTCTACATTTCTACTACTTATCATCTTACTAACAACAAACTAACTACCATGTCAGGATTTGTCCTTGCATAAATAGTATCAACCTAATTAAGCAAAAAAAAAAAATTGATTAAAAACTTGAGATAGATGAAAATCGACCTAAACCACAAAAAACCTTGTGTCTATACCCTTTTAGGAGAATAACCTAGAAAAATGTATGTAAATTGGGTTTAAACTCGACCATAAAGAATAATTAATTTGACTCATGAGAAACAATGCCGACTTATTTGCTTGGACACCATCCGACATACTAGGGATTGACCCTAAGGTAATGGTTTATAGACTACATACCAACCCGAACATGAACCAATTTGCAAAAAAAAAGACATTTACCTCAAAAAGGTAAAAAGTTATCAAAGAAGAGATTGGCAAGCTATTATAAGTAAGCTTTATCAGGAAAATCTATTACTCTGAATGGATATCTAACGTGATCATAGTAAAGAAGTACAACAAAAAAATGAAAAACATACGTCAATTTTATTGACCTCAATAAGGCTTGTCCAAAAGATAATTTTCTCGTCCCTAGTATAAATCAACTGATAATGACCATGCTGAGCATGGCTTTTTTAGCTTCATAGATACTTACTCAGGCTATAATCAAATCAAAATATTGAAAGAAAATGAGGAAAAAATAGCCTTCATTATTGAGAAAGCCTTGTATTGCTACAATGGAATACTCTTCGACTTAAAAAATACATGAGTGACCTACTAGAAATTGGTCAACAAGGTTTTCAAAAATCAAATCGGTCGAAATATGGAAGTATATGTGAACAAAATGATAGCAAAAAGCAATAGTCCAACCAAACACTTAAAAAACTTAGAAAAGACTTTCAACACCCTAAGAAAATACAATATGAGATTTAATTCGAGCAAATGTGGAAACAAGAACATGTGAGTATATACTCATACATGAAAACCCTAAAGTGGGAACAAGAACACAAGATTCACGGCATAACTAACCCTCCCCCTTTTGTAGCTACAAACTCTGTCTTCAAAGTCTTATGACATGATTATTAGCAGTAAATATACATACTACATGCATATATATATGTGTGTGTGTATGTGTGTACGTAGAGGCCGTAAATATGATTGCTTTTGTCTTCTTTATATGCCACAACCCCCCCTCTCCATACTTTTCCCCTCTAATTTTTCCTAATCCAATGATTAATTCAAGTGATAAAAAAAGATGTTATTTTTTATTATATAAGTTAAAATTTATTGAGCGTGTAAAAAAAAAATTTATTAATTTTTTAGATCCAACATAAATAAATTTGTTTGAATTGATTAAAAAGAGAATATATTAAGCAAAACACAAAAAACCCTCTACTATTAAATAAAAAAATTTTAAACAATGCAACATTGGATTCCATATTTCATGCAATGCAAAGATAGAAAAAAAATCCAATTAATGAGATTTTTTTTCCTATTTTGATAATACAATCAGGTATTTGCAAATTTTATTTGAAATCGATTTTTTTGGGTGGTTTTAAAAACTCGAACTCTTTCAAATCTGTTTGATATATTTAAAATCTAATTCTTTTAAATATTATCTACAAAGATTAATTGAACTCGATTAAATTCACTTAATGAATGCATATTGATAATTGTTAAAATTAATTAAAATATTATTTTAATTTTTCATTTAATACACTATTTTTGTCATATTCCAAAATATTAAATAAATAATACATTAATCACAGTAATTTTTTATAAACATTATTTTAACAAGTCTTCATATAAATACCTTTTTAAAGAATTTGTCAAATAAGCAAATAAAGAATCGTTATTGTCATACCGACAAAGGATCTAAATAATAATGTAGCAGTACTAAATAGTATTGCAGAGCAGGTGCAGCTTATTTTCTTCTTTTTCTAAATTTCTAGCCTCCAGTTATCTAATTGTATGTTTATATCTAATATATCTTCTATTGTTGCAGTTTTCTTTTTATTAGAAGTATCAATAAATAGAATATTTGAAAAATAGTTTGTAAATATATTTAATTTTTGTTTATATATATTTATCTATTAAATTTAATGAATAATCATAAATAATATTTTAAAATTCATTAATTAATTAATATAAAAAAATTCATTTATATTTGATTTATTTGTAAAAATTAATAAAGCATCTAATAAATAATTTGTGAACATATTCGATTTTTGTTTGTTTATGATACTTAATAAATAATTATGAATAATATTAAATAGTTTGTTCATTAAATAAATAAATAAGTTATAAATATACTTATATTCATTTATATTTAGTTAGTTTATATCTTTTATATATATATATATATATATATATATATACATATATATTACATAATCCCCTATTCCCTACCTGCTTTAATTGCCTGTTTGATGAGGACGAACTAAAACTCGCATACGCCTCCTCTGGAACACCTGGGTGCCACTGGGCCAGAACTCAGTTCACGTGGGGGGAGCGACCATTAATATGAGTTAGTATATATGGTTTGGAGTCTTACATGAACATAACATTATATATGAGGCATTAATTAACTAAATAAGTATAATATATATTTTTCATTATCAACAAAATCCTATAACAATCCATGCATGAGAAAGGTGGTCCAAAAATCTTTACTTTCCTATAAATTGATGATATGTTGTCAGTTGAGCCAATTAGCTGACATGAAATGAGAATTAACACTTGAGATTGCATTTTTAAAAGAGTTTATACATGTAATATTATCTTCAGTTAAATTAATATAAAAATAGAAAATTTAATAGCAAATTAAAAAAAAATGAAATGTCACTAAACAAAATTAATCACTCAATAAATACATTCTATTTTAATTCACATTCAAAATTAATTATGTATGTACCTGAAATGCAATAAAATCTAAAATGCAAGAGATTAGCTTCTTTTTGTTATTTTTAATTAATTTGCGAAGAAAAAAAATGAATGAGTAAATAATTACAAATAATTTCTTAAATAATAAAAGTCTATTTACAGGTTTTATTAAGAGCTGTGAAGGTGGTAAATGCCAATGTTTTTATTTACTTTAAACTATGCAGCTAGTTTGAACTTTTGCAAAGGTTTTAAGTATTGAATCTTATAATCCTATAAAAGGGTCATTAATTAAAAATAATAATGATGAGTCAAACTCTTAAAATTAAGTAAAATAATTTCATAAAAATTAAAGAATATAATATGATAAAGTTTATTCATTTTCTTAATTTAAATTAATTTGTAACTTTAATCTTATATAAATATATAAAAGCCAAAGTTTTTGGCAAAAATGAAAAAAATTCTACATGGATTGCTTAAAATGTTACAATGTGGACGGTTTTAAAAATTATCACGTGACATCTAATAAATGTATTTTATTTTATTTAATATATTTTTAATTTAAAAATAATTCAAAAAATTAAATTAATTATATTTATGTTTTTATTATTAATCTTAAATCACTTTTAATTCAATTCATATTAAAAGTATTAAAATTTTAAAGTTTTAAAGTTTTCTTAATTTGACAAATTAAATCAATCAATATATAATTAAATAAATACTAAAATTATAATTATAAAATAGTTGATTTTCTAATCAATTATTTGATATATTTATATTTGATTAAATATAGTATTCAGTAATTGATATATTTCATGTATAAACATAGAAAGCAAATATAATTCAAAAAACTAAATTGATTATATTTATATTTTTATTATTGATTTTAAATTACTCTCAATTCAATTCATATTAAAAGTATTAAATTTTAAAAATTTTTTAATTTAACAAATTAAATCAATTAATATATAATTAATAAATTACTAAATAGTACAATTATAATTATAAAATTGTTGATTCTCTAATTAATTATTTGATACATTTATATTTCATTAAATATATTATCCATTTGAGTAATTGATTATTTCATGTGTCAATATATAAAGTAAATATATTAAATTAATTCTTCATAATTAAATTAATGGAATAAAATATTTTATTAATTTATACTTAATTGATACTTTTATAGTTTATTAAATATGATTTCATTTGATAAAATATTAATGCACGTTAATTTCATTTGTTTTCATTTGTAATATTTTATAATTTATTCTTTGATATTAAAGCACATTGGTTTAATTAAAATTTAATTTACTTTATTGCCATTATTAAATACAATAAATTTAATTTGTTTTATTATCTAAATTAAGAGATCTCTAAATATTAACGACAAAATAAAATATTTCAATATTAATCAACTTGTCATTGTTAGATCATTATTCACTCACAATTTTTATTATTTTAATATTAACTTTCATAATTTAAGATTATCTTATTAATTGACTATATTTATATTTTTATTATTGACTTTAAATCACTCTCAATTCAATTCATATTAAAAGTATTAAAATTTTAAAAATTTCTTATTTTGACAAATTAAATCAATCAATATATAATTAATAATTTAATAAATACTACAATTATAATTATAAAATAATTTATATACATTTATATTTGATTAAATATAGTATTCATTTGAGTAATTGATATATTTCATGTGTAAATATAAAGAGCAAATATATCAAATTAATTCTCCATAATTAAATTAATGAAATAAAATATTTATTAATTTATATTTAATTGATATATTTATATTTCATTAAATATTATTTCATTTGATTTCATTGTAACGTTTGGTTTCATTTGATAAAATATTAACGCATGTGGATTTTATTTGATTTCATTGATAACATTCTATAATTTTAAAAACTAGATATTAATGCACGTTGATTTAATTAAAATTTAATTTGTTTTATTGTCATTATTAAATACAATAAATTTAATTTGTTTCATTGTTTTAAATTAAAAGATCTCTAAATGTTAATGGCAGAATAAAATATTTTAATATCAATAAACTTGTCATTGTTAGATCATTATTCACTCACAATTTTTATTATTTCAATATTAACTTCTGTAATTTAAAATTACCTTATTAATTAACCTACAACACACATTTTGTATAAGTAGCTCTAGGTTAAGTATAATGCATTTTTAACCACTTTTCACTAATTTTATATCTTTTGATCACTACTTAATTTTATTTCAATTTTCTCTCTAATTTTTACTTTACATTGTTTCTTGATCTATGCTATTTAAAGGTTATTCTATTTTTATACTTATATTTTATATTTCTTTAACTAAGATATTAGCGTTTTTTTTTAATATTTTTTTATGATTAATTTAAAGATGATTTGATATATGCAAAAAAAGTCTTTCACTAGTAGAGTTGTTATTATGAAAGTTGATATCACTTTTGGTTGGCATTATATGTCATGTCCGTGTAACAAGAAGCTATTTGAAATTGATGAAAAATTTCAATGTTATTCCTGCAATGTTAATGCCCCTAATCCCACTCCAATGTAATTAGCATTTATATTTTTTATATTTGATACATAAAAAAAATTATTATTTCATGATGATAATAAAAGTATTTTAAATTATTATATTATATTTATAATTGTAGAAATTTACATTTTTTTGTAGGTACGAGTTGAATATTGAGGCATATGATAATTCTGATAAGACGATGTTTGTACTATTCAATACAGAAGCTAAGGATTTAATTAATAAAAATATTGACAATCTTTATAAAATATCTGTTAAAGTATTGAGTTAAAAATTATTTTGATATTATTTAATATTTAAATTAATTGAATGATATATTTATACTTATGATTTAGGAAAATGGAGATTATAAAATTCAAGAGATAGTTGAAGATCTTAGAAGTAATATTTGTGTGTTCGAGACGATGGCAACCAAGTATAATATTTTGAATGGCAAAAATTATTGGAAGAGGTATGTATAAGTTTATTATAATGATTATGATTGTTATAAAGTTATATAATCAATTGTTGCATATTTGTTTCAATAACAACTTATAAAAGAATCTCCCATGAAAAAAGTTTGTATGAAAGATTGATTTTAAGGATGAAATGAAATTGAAAACATTACTATCTTTTGTCTAAAGATTATTTTGATTCAATAAATTATGGTTTGAATTTTTTTTAGAGCTAATGATAATTGTATAAGTACGTTCAATATGTAATTAATTTATTTTATTAGATTAAAATATATAAATTTAAATAAAAATAATTATATAAGTTATGAGTTGTTCATAAATTTCATAACTTATATTTTCATTTTAAAAAAATTATATTTATAGAAGATTTATTGATATATGAATATATTTTTGTGCATTGCACGAATTTAAAACTAGTTACTATATAAAACTTAAAATATATAACTCAATTTATTTATATAATTATATTTAATAGATGACATTTAGTATGTTTGACATTAAAATCTCAACCTCTGCAATTATTTTTTTATTTTTAAATTTGATTTTTTTTATAAAAATTTTTTTAAAGAAAGGTAGTTGAATTTGGACATGATTTGAATTTTGTAAGCAAATCGTTGTTAGTAATAATTGAAGGGAAATGAGCATGCATTTTATCCATACATTTTACTCTTCTTAAACAAGAAGCATCCTCACCATAAAATAAATAAATAAAATTCAAAGCTTGAACAAACACTTCACAAACCTAATTAGTCATCTCGAAAATAAAATTTAAATGTCGATATATCATTTAAGGGAAAAAAAAATAGTTAAAATTAAATTGTAAAATAACTAACTTCGATTGTCGACGAGTTTAAGACTTGCATGTCTTGTCTTTTTTTTTTTTTGTTTCTTTTCTATTCCTCAAGAAATAATTGAAAAAGAAAGTCAAACATCAAATTTAAGAACGGCAACTATTTGAATTTGATTTGATATGATTTAATTTTTTTTAAATAATATATAATATTTATAAATTTTTAAATTTTAATTCAAATTGAAACCAATATTTTATATTATCCGAATCACATTTTATCGGTTTAATTTAATTTATTAGTTTTAAATTTTATTTTATAATTTTTTATATATTATTTTAATATAAAATTTGAGATATTTAAGTAGCTTTAGATGTAAAACAATTATTTTTATTTTATAAAAATTTAAAATATATAAAATTAACAAAAATATATAATTTGATTCGATTTTTTATTTTTTATATTTATTCAAATTTAATATATATTTAAAATCTAAATTAAATCTAAATAAAATAAAAAAATTCAATCCCAATTAAATCAAATATTACAATTTAAAATCGATTCTAAATTTCTTCGATTTTTTTTCTTTACCCTCTGTCAAAAGACAAGGGAAATGAGAAACGGGGGAGCAGGCAAGTGGCGACCCCGAACAGGAAGTGAAGTGGGCCATATCATGGGGGAGAGATGGGTCTTCAGTGAATTAAAAACATCGGCCCTGTTTGTCAATCAAATTGGTCTGGCAGTGGGACCAAAGGATAACCCAACGAAAGAATTGTGTACCCACCTGACGTGGGGGCATCAATACCTCATCATTGTGTTTAGGTCCTGCTCGGGACTGACCTTGATTGCTAGCTCCTACGGCCTTCCCCTCCCCTCCAAGGACGGCCTTCCCTCCCCCCACCATCTCCTTCCATGTGCATTTGCTCTTTCAATCTTGATTCCGACTCTAACCAACATCCGTTTTTTCTCTGTTTTAACAGTTCCTATTTGTTTCCCTCAATTAATCTTCTATTTGTCTCGCTTTTAGTTTTGTTATTAGTCTCTTTTCATTTAATTATGTACATGCTAATATATATATATATATATGTGTATGTACGTGCGTGTATGTGTGTGAGTGAGTGCTTAGAAATAAGCTCCAAAGGTGGAAAAGCCTAAAGTCAATAAACTAGAACAGTCAACAATGTACAAAAGGAAAGCTGTTTCATAAGACCTTAAATGAGTTTTATCGGTGAATTCCATGGTTTAAAGAAATTCTAAGTAGATTGCCTAATTGGGGAAACCATCTAGAAACCACAGAAGAGGAACGTTGTCGCATAAGCCTGATCAGCTGTCTGCTTTGTTTGATTGTCGGTAACGTGAGAAATTCAATCACCTCCAGCCTCACCTAAATTAATCAATTGTTTGTGCATGGTCCAAGCAGCCTCTATTACCTACTACTCGAAGATTTAACTTTTTTTCATATTTCTTTTGAAGGAAAGTGACACGGGTTGATAATCAAAACTTCTGGTACTGCTTAAACTTTTCCTATGACAAATTCAAATGAAACTTCGTGAGTGTTCACATGTCGTGCTGAAGGATTCTTGGTCATCAACTTGCACGGGGTCGGTGGAATATTGGAAGAAAAATATACAGCTTGCTTAAGGGAATTCAAGGAAAACAGCCCTTAAAAGTTTTTAGACTTTGAATCCAATGTGATGGTATAATTCAAGGAAAACTGCCCTTAAAAGCTTTCTGTAACTTGAAGTGCAAGACAAAGAAATACAGTAAAATGCTACATCAATCTTTTGACGGGATATCCAGCTAATGAAGCCCGGAAAGCATCCTTCTTCTCTTCTGTTCCAGCTATAAAAAAAATGAATTAAAAGAAAGAAAAGTGAATAAAATGGCTTGAGGAAGAACTGGAGGCCGGCTGTAGTCGCATTTTCTAAAAAAAGAACAGAAAAAAATCTACTGAATAGTTATTGCGGAATAGAAATGCACAATGTTCATAATAAACAGTTTCAATTATGTATTACATAAGATGTAGGTCAGGGTTTTTGGACTTCCTTGTTAATCAATCCCTATCCCTTTCTTTAATAGCTCACGACTCGATTTATGCACGTACACAATGAAAATATTATTACAGTTTCTTCAATCAAAATACAGAAGTAGGATTCAATGCCAAAAACTCAAATTACAAATTCCAGCCTTTTCTGGACGGAAAACAACATTAATCTCTCCAAAAAATTCCAAAAAGAAGTCCTTTATAAGAGAGAAAACTGCATTCTGCTGTTGTTGGTTACTTGTATTCCATGTCGGCTTTAGCTGACTCTGAGGGACCTTTGCAACCTCCCATGAATGATTCTCTGGTGAAGTAACAGTTATTGACTTGAGCATGTTTGCGCTCTCCAATAAAAGTTCCATTAGCAAAATCTGATCTTCTTCACTTTTATAACCCAAAAACTCTACAATCTTGAGGTGTTCGAGCTGTGAAGTATTGGATTTCACTGTTGCATCATCCATCCAAAGGTGAGGTTCATGCCAGTATTGGTGAAAATATGGACAAGGTATAGAATTGAGGTCAGGATCAATCTGCAGTTTTTATTCAGACAAAAAAATTAGTGAATGAAAGATTATATTGAAACATTTGAAGTAATGCGGGAAACTTGTAGGCAAACCAACTCTTACTTTGATTAACAACTTCTCCAGGAAAGAACAGATGTTCAGGAAGCAAGCCAATGAGTCCCGTTTGGTCTTGTTCAGTCCAGAATCCATCCAGCTCAATTCCTTCAAATTGTTGAATCTGAATTCCAGCCTTGAAAAGATTACTCCTCCCGAGCACAACCACTATATATGGAAAGACAAGTATTTCTTGTCAGGAATGAAAAAAAAAAAGTAAAAGCAAGGAGAGTTCTGTTTAATGGGGAAAAAAAACTATACCTCAAGAAGCCAGCTGTTAATAGTGAGGATCTCAATTTCCCTGAGAGAAGTTAGGAAAGAAAGAACATCCTCACAATCAAACTCACTACTGCAAAAACCATTCCTCAAATCAAGCATCACTTCTACCAAGTCTAAAGTATTCTTCAGCTGAATCTGAGGAAGAACACCTTGATACCAAAATGATCTGAGATTTCTAGCTGAGACTGTGATGTTGGCCATGTCTGGACAATCCATCACTTTCAGGATTTGAAGGTGGTCATTCGCTTCTATATCAAGGATTTGCAGTCCACTGCACTTTTCTAGCTCCAAGCTTTCAAGAAACTTAGAAGTGGAGAATAAGGCAGAAATCAAATCATTGCCAAGGTGATTAACTGATCTAACACGAAGCATCTTGAGAGTGGAAAAGCGGACTATCTGTGAGGCAGGGCGAGTTATTGGTTTCAACTTCAAATGGAAATTCTTGGCCTCTTTCTCCCTCTTAGAGAACTCGAGGTGAAGTTCTTGTTCTACCCCTTTGGTAGCTAAAACAGTGACTCCATCCTTAATTTCCTGGTAGCTTAAACACAGCTTCCATACCCGATGAATATCATAAGACTGGGAGATGATTTCCTGTAGCTCTTCTTTGGCTTCTTCATGACAGGTTAGTAATACAGGTACCCAGAGGCTTCTCCAGACAGTTGAAAAGGCGCTTGTCCTCACTGCCTCTTCCAGAGGAAGGATTGATATGATTCGTTTCAGAATATCCTGAGGCAAACTACTGATGAAATCACGCCTCTCATCTTCCATTTTTATTGTCCCTCGTTCAAAACCAATCTGTTATACAAGAAGTTATTCAAAATCACCAAAGAAAAGCCACACAGTTCCTTGCAAACTACTCCAACAGCTTGACGTGTTTTCTAATGCACTAGACGTGGAAACAAATTTGTTGTCGTTATCAAGGTAGCTAAGAACGTCAATTAATATCTTCTTGAGAACTGTGAAACATCTACCAGCCCTCCATTGATTGAGCTTTTCAGGACATCATGTGAAAGACAAAGACCTTGAGTTTTTTGCTATTCCACCGGATGGTTTTGCGTCTCAATCACTATTTAACCCTTTTCGATGTTAGGATTCTCATTGTGCTACCCTATCTAAATGAAGCCAAAGTCAACGTTAAATTTGACTTCAAAGTTGTTGCTATACAAAAGGCTTTAAAAGGATTAGGAGAGCAAATATGATTAGAAAACAGAACTCAATAGGCCGTAGCTTAACTAGTGATAACAGAACACTTTAAACTAGTTAAGGCTAATAAAAAGAAAGCCCAACAAGCAAATCCTTCGAGTAAAATGGCTGAAAGAAAAATAGAGTTAAGCACCAGATAGGCACTCGATATAGGTTTAAACAAGTGACACTTGCTTCATAGTGGAGTACATTATAAAGTAGATAGTGGAGAAATCAACATCAAAGGTTAACCATCTCGTATATATATTCAACCCCAAATTTATTATTGCTTTGAATCGATCAAATATCTAGAAAATTTTGACCCATATTGCAAACGATAATATTTGTCATTATCACAATAACATGTTTAACTTTTATGTGCTATATATACATTCACGAGTGAGAATAGTAATCAATGTGTATTCAATAAAATTAGTTGAAGACTTTTCCTTGTTGTCCATTGGTCCCTTGGATTAATTAGTCAAGTTGTTCGTTATTTCTCTTCTCGGTCTCTACTAAACATTCTTACTTTCGCATGTGTTTACCAATCATCACATTTGATAGTTTGTATTTAATTTAATAATAAATGTAGGCATTTTTTACTCAAAAAAATATGATTCAAAACATCCAATCACTCCATCATTCTTTATATATTTTTTGAAAAGAAATCCGAGATCAGCTATAGCTTTAATTTCTGTGTTGATAATTACTAATGGAGAAATTCCTAGAGAAATTTGCCAACTTCCATTGGAGCCTAGACACAATTAATACCTTGCACGTCTAAATGACTCTTTTCGTCTGTTGAATTTTGATTAAGTGCGCGGTAAGAAATTTGTAGAAGCCACATATGATACTTGGCTAATATTTTTCTGGTCGTGCGTTAATTTTCCTCTAAAACTCACCGAATCTTTGAAATTTTCCTATTTTTTAATGATAAAATTTCAATTTTAATCAACATAATGCTAGTCGTAAAGCGTTTGTCTAAAGTCAGCAGTGCAATTTTCACGAAGAAAACGATCTAAACACTGAAGTACAGATTTCGGTACGATTTTCATCAATAATAATCTCCAAAGAGAAAAGTGTGGGAAAGCGTAAAAGTCAAAACGTTATCAACAATTTTGAAAACATTTCTAATTAATTAAGTGCTTTGCTTAATGTAAATAGTAATCTTCTCAGATTTACAGATTATGTTGTACTGACATACCATCTATTTTTGTCTTACGGTAGCATCTGAAAGAAATTAAGATAAAAAAAAAAAGAAATTAAGGATTTTATACAACTTTGGATGTAGTTCCAACTTAATTATTTTAACTGCCTATGTTCTTAATATTGGACAACATGATTTTGTTAGTTCTTGTTTGCATGAGATATATTAAGATTTACCCTGAATATAATAATTTTACATAAAAAATTAAGTGAATTATAAGAGTTTAACATTATTTTACATCTCATATTTGGAATTTAGTAAAAATATAAAAAATTTCACTAAGATATTTTAGTTTTTGTTTGATAATTTCAGATAATTAGACATAAAAAAAATAGCTAAATGAATAGACTATTAAAAGTGTGTTATTAAGTTTTGAGTTAAGTTTTGAATAATAAATTTTTGTAACTTTTCTTATTCCAAAAGTCTTATAGTTAAATATTTATTTGTTAGTGAATTCAGTTTGGAATAGACTATTTTGAGTTGTGTCAAAACAAATATATTTGTGTGTTCGAGTGCTGTGTGTTGATTTTTAATAAATGGTATCAGAACATGATTTGAGATATAAAAAGAGGTAAGTTCAAAAGAGTTCGATTCAAGAGAAGAACTCGAGTTTATATTTTGAGGATTGAAAAGCATAAAGAATGAAGGCACATAAGAGAAGATAATTGTAAGACTTTTATTATAAGTAAAGTCAAGTATGTTTAGCATAAAAATAGATGATTTGATAAAATTTGAGTTAAGGTAGAAATTATTGAAAATAGTGACTCAAATCTCATAAGAAATTTATTTGAGATTGATTAGACATTGCTTGATGGACAAAAAAATTTGTAGAAGAATAATTCTAAGAGGTATGTGATTCTTAATATGTAAGTTTGTATGTTTATAAATAGAAGGAGTCTTTATAGGATTATATATGAAAAAAAGATATAAGAAAGTTGTAAGATTTTATGGGATAGACACCCTATGAGAGTATTGGAGATTTACGTCTTATAGATGTGTATGTTTATATGTTTGTAAGTGAACTAGAAGAGATTGGATGATCCACATAAGTATAATGCATTAGTGCATATAAGTATATGTATGTTTGTATTGATAATATTTTTATGATTAGAGGAGATTGAGAGAATCATGATTATTAATAGTAAGTGCTTGATTTGATTGTTTATGTGTAATTTTCTATAATTAATTAATTTTATTTTTTATACATAAACGTTAATTGATTGGATAAAATCACGTTAAATTATTATTTTTTATTTGATTAATTATTTGATTATATTTCTGTTGGCTTGATTAGATAAATACTTTTTGCCTAACAAAATATGTATATATTAATAACAAAAATATGAAACACAAAAAATTTTTTTTGAAGCATTTCACTTTTTTAAATAAGTTTCTATATTTTATTATACTTAAATAAGAGTGTAATAAAAGTATAAAAAAATGTTTAAATTAAATAATAAAATTTAATATTTTTTATTATTTTAGTCTAAAAAAAATTACATAATAGATTTAATTGTTAAGTTTTTTTTGTAACTTACTAAATAATTGTTATCCCTAAACTCATGATTTATTTTAATTAATTTATATAATCGATCTTAAAATAACATTTAAAAAATTTAAAATGCAAAGTCAACGTAACCAACCTTTTTCCTTTATTTCAATCTGCTGACTTCTTTATAAATAAAAAAGGTTAATAAAACAGCACGGACCACTTCATCTTGGTATTCATCCACCATATCCATATGGAATAGTGAAAGTTCTGTCTTTTTCCGCCGCTTTCTTTCCCCTGGCCGTGGCAAATTTGTAGCCTTGTATCTGTCTAGTTACTGAGGGTCAAATACTCAAATCATCGAGAAGAAGTTGATTAAGTCAATTTCTCTCCATCGGAGTTATCCAACCAATAGCCAACCCAAGCTTTATTTCCAGGATTTGCCACGAAGCTTGCTAAATGGTTTTTCTTTTCTGTAAACGTATATAGCACCAAAAAGTCAAAGACTCTAGCCTTACTCTTAAGCATGCAGTGGAGAATGTGGCATCCTGAATTTTTATAAACTAATCGATCGGTCCAGGATTCGGCGCAATTGGATTAGTTGACAAAATATTTTTTTGTTAATTGGATTTAAAAAAAAAAATGGGTTGCCATGAATTTTGCTATGTACCACGTCATATACTAACGAATTAGGCGAGTTCTTTTTGTCCACAGAAAATGTCAACTGGACATTTTTTTCAAGATCAATAATTAACAAAAAAACAAAAAAAAAACAAAACGATTTATTCTCCAAGGAAAAAATGATAGAGAATCTCTGATTGAAGATTAGGAAAATCTAAAATTTCCTTTTGTTTTATTTAGACATTGCAATTGTGATCGATGACAAATTAACAGCTTTCTAAAAACAATCATGATAATTGTATACACTTCCTATTCATACAAATATATGAAACTTGACATCAACACAAGAATAAAAATCCCTTTTAATGCGGGTGGGATTTTCCATTTTCAATAACCTTCAATAGAATCAGACAAAAGTATTTTAAGAAGGTTTTTTTCACTTTCTTTATTTATTACAAATTACCATAATGTTTTCTTCATATAAATTTGTTCCTCTTCTACACTGTTTTAATCTTCTTTTTTGTGCTAAAATAGGTTCTCGTTCAGGGCAATTATAAATAGAGAAATAGGGAACTAATGTATTCATGGTGGAATGATAACCAGGTTAGACGTACTTTTATACTTTTTTTTTCTTGCTCATTTTTCTTTTTCTTTTGATTTTAATACCTTTATCCATGAGATATTGGTTTATGGACTAAACATGAGCAGACTTGTCCCTTGAGGGCCAGGGTTAAGTTTTCTTGTTATCATTGCTAATGGCTTCATTTTGGGCTTTTCTTTTTCCACACTATTTACAGACTTTCCATTGATTTTAGTTTTAATGGTTAAAATTGTGAAGTTTTAAATTTAAGATTTAATTTAGTTGGTTTACACAATTATTTTTGATAAGTGCCATCTAGCAAGAATTTAAATTTATGAGATCCTTACCCTTATCTCAATTTAAGACTTTCTAAAAAATTTGTGAAGCCTCGTTGTAGCTATTTTTTTTTTTTTAATTATCAAATACTGATAGTAGAGTTTTTTAACTTTACAAATAAAATTAAGATAATGATAAATATTTTTTTATTATATATCTTTAAAAAAACTAATATAAAAAATTGAGATTTGTGTCATCATTTTAATTTTACTTGTGAAATTAAAAAACTTCATATATTAAATAATTTTTTCTTTTTTAAAAATTTTTTCCTCTATTATTTGGCATTGCAAATGGATGATTAGGGTTTCAAAATTCAAATGGAGCAAATAAGCAAAGTTTTAGAAGTAATATTTTAGGGGGGAGATAGATGAAAATCTCTTGATTATGGGATTTACCCGTAGGCTTAATTTCATTTTTTGCATTGGTAAGAGTTTCAACCTGCCCCTTTTTTTTTTTTTTCATGAATAGTTATTTTTACATGCAAATTAATTATTTATTATCTATGTAATTAAGATAAAGAAATGAATGATACCATGTTGATGATCATCTAGAAATACTCTAATGTACTGTTGTCTATCGATATTTTTTGGCTTACATTCTAACTTAATTTTCAATCTGGTAGAGCATGCTTGAACTGAAACCCAGACATCTCTTCTACAACTATGAACTAGAATCAATGAGAGAAGATTTAGTAGGGGAAATAGGAATGCACCAAGAGACTACAGATGTTTTATATCAGCTTTTATCTGAGGCTTGCCAAGAAAGAGATGAAGCTAGAGAGCAATTGAGGAGGTCAGTGGCAGAAATTTCTGAATTGAAGAAACTTCTGAACAAGCTCTTACCATCTAATTCAGCTGAAACCAGCTCTGTTGTTTCACTTGGCCAACCTGACAGCCGGAACCTGGAAATCTTGAAAGGAAACCTAGATATCAAAGGATCAGATGCTGCATCTGAAGCATATAACAACTCTTCGGATGACTCATCTGGAGCCGATGGCATCTGTAGGACGATGTTCAATGTTAGCCTGACTGATTCCAGCAACCTTGCATTGTTGAAAAAGCCATTTGTTCAAGATCCTGGTGGCCGTATCCAAATGGGAAAATTTTCTTCAAAGGACTTGGTAATTAATCCTGCTTCAAAAGTAATTGATACCCTTGTTAAAGGAAAACCATTACCGGAGAAAGGGAGATTATTGGAGGCTGTTCTTAATATTGCACCCTTGCTGGAGACACTAATGATTACAGGCCAGCTTCCGAAGTGGCGAAACCCTCCCCCTTTGCAATCCAATTTCATTGGTAATGATGATCATAGCTTGATCAACCCGAGTCAACGAGCAGTCATCAACTCAAAATCTGCAACTCCAAGTTCACAAATACTGACCCAAAAGAAATGTTCAACCAGTACCAACTTCTAATTATCAGAGCATGCTGGTTCACAGAAGAGATTCCATTGAGCACACTCAGAGCAATAATATTGTCAAAAAATATCAACTGAATCTGGATTTCTTGTAAACCCCTTCCTCAAAGGATTTTTTTCTCTCCTCCCCTCCCCCCCCCCCCCCCCCCCCCCCCATTTCCATTCTTAAACATCAGGACTCAGATGTTAGTTCTTAAGCTTTGATTAATTGCTAGAATATTAACCTTAGATGATACAATTATTTTAGTTTTTTCCTCTTTCTTAAAATCTGTAACTTTCCTTATAAATTATATTATTGTTTTTAAAATGATGTAATCTGAATAAAAAAAATTAAAAGTGATGGTTTTGAATTTTACATTTATTAAATTGATTTCTTGAATTAACTTAATTAAATTCAAATTTCATAAATTATAATTTTTCGTTAGTTTTACGGAGTCACAATCTGTTTGCTCTTAACCCACCATTGTAGTGTTACAATGTTGATTCTGTCCCCTTTTTCTTTTTTTTTTTTGTAGTGCACGCAATCGATTCGTTTTCTTTCCACTTCATTTAACTACCCCTTTTCTTTACGGGCCTTTATTTATATTTTTGGTCGAAAAAAAGTTAAAGAATTTGAGAATTATTTCAAATGTTTCAAATTTACAAATTATTTATCAAAATAAATAAATTTTTTTTTTAATTTAAATATCAAAATCCTAAACTTTAATCGCTTACGTTCATTTGTATTGATTTTACGGTTTTACGGGCTTTTATTTAACCAAGGGAACTAACAAAAATCACAGGATGCCTCACTAGGGTCCAAAATGTAGATTGCCTCTAGCCTCAGCCGCAACCATATTCAGATGACTTGCAGAGCACTTAGGTAGGAAGTTAATTTTATTCATATTTAATAAAAAATTTAAATTTTTTATTTAAATAAAAATAAAATAAAAATTACATTATAAATATAAAAATAAAAATAAATATAATTTTAAATTTTTATTAAATATGAGAATAAAAGCAAATAATATAATATTTATATTGTAATCGTATTTTATATATATTTAGTAATTAAATTTTTTATTAAATAATATAAATTATTATTTTAAATTAATTAGAATTAATATATTTTTATTAAAAAATATATATTAATATATATTTATAAAAAATTATTTAAATATATAAAATAAAAATTAAAAAAATTATTTTTATTTTTTTTAAAGTTAAAGGTACGAGATTACCTATAACCTATTAAACATTCAAAAAAATACAAATAAATTTAAATTTAAAATATTCATTAAATGTAATTAAAAAATAAATATAACATAAAAATGAATAATGCTCTATTCTATGTGTACCATATCCATCGATATTCCTATCGCTAGTGTCACAGACCAGGCACGAAGCTCGCAGCCCGTGACACTAGTAACCCTCTGTTTGATACCCGAAAGGCCGCCAATGTTCATATTCTTTTTTCGGACGACTCATCTATTTGACTGTAGAAACTACACAAAAATCCCTCTATGCTTCTCCTTGGTCCAAAATGTAGATTGCCTCTAGCCGCAGCCGCAACCATATTCAGAATTACTTGCATAGCAGCTCGTAACCCTCTCTTTGACACCCAAAAGGCCGCCAATGTTCACATTCTCATTTCCGACGACTCATCAAACGCGTTTCTTAATGCTTGTAAATTGTTCGACGAAGTGTCTGACTTAGATGTAGTCTCAGCTACTTCCATAATTGGAAGCTTCTCTAAGCAGCATCATCATATCGAAGCCATATATTTGTTTTCCAGGATGCTTTTTAACAATATTAGACCCACTGAGTTCACATTTGGGACTGTGATTCACTCTTCCACTTTGTTAAAAGACCTTAACATTGGCAAGCAACTTCATGCCTGTTCAATCAAAATGGGCCTCAATTCCAATGTTTTTGTGGGTAGTGCAAGTTTAGATCTTTATTCAAAGTTGAGTACAATAGAGGAAGCAAGAAGGGTGTTTGAAGATACCCATCAACCAAATGTTGTATCTTACACAACTTTGATATCTGGGTACTTGAAAAATGAGAGGTTTGATGATGCTTTACGGTTATTTAAAGTGATGCCTGAGAGAAATGTTGTTTCTTGGAATGCAGTGATTGGTGGGTTTAGCCAAACTGGTTGTAATGAAGAGGCCGTGAATCTTTTCATTCATATGTTGAGAGAAGGGGTGATGCCTAGTGAGTTCACTTTCCCTTGTGCTATTATTGCAGCTGCTAATATAGCTGCACTTGGAATGGGAAAAAGTTTTCATGCTTGTGCTTTTAAGCATCTGGGAAATCAGCTTAGTGTGTTTATTGGCAATGCTCTTATTAGTTTTTATGCCAAATGTGGAAGTATGGAAGATAGTCTCTTGGTTTTTAATAAACTTAATCAAAGGAATATTGTTTCTTGGAATGCTTTGATATGTGGTTATGCGCAGAATGGAAGAGGAAAGGAAGCCATTGAGTTATTTGAAAGGATGCTTGTAAGTTGTTTTAGACCTAATCATGTTACACTTCTTGGTTTATTATGGTCTTGCAATCATGCTGGTCTTGTTGCTGAGGGTTATTCATATTTCAATGAGGCAAGACTTAAAGAACCCAACTTGCTTAAACCAAAGCATTATGCTTGTATGGTGGATTTGCTCTCTCGGTCTGGGCGTTTCAAGGAAGCTGAGGAGTTTATTCACCATTTGCCTTTTGAACCAGGTATTGGTTTTTGGAAGGCATTGCTTGGAGGCTGCCAGATTCACTCAAATATGGAATTGGGGGAATTTGCAGCAAGAAAAATCATGGCATTGGATCCTGAGGATGTTTCATCATATATAATGCTGTCCAACGCACATTCTGCCGCTAGCAGATGGGAAATTGTGTCAACAGTGAGGAGAGAGATAAAAGAGAAACAGATGAGGAGAATTCCGGGCTGCAGTTGGATTGAAATCAGAAACAAAGTTCATGTTTTCCTGAATAAAGATTGCAAACACAGCCAGATGGATGAGATCTACACAGTCTTCAGGTTTTGTATCCAGCATTCACAGGAGAGTGAAGCTTCCAGCTTTCTAATGGAGTTTTATGTCTAGCTGGTAGAAAAAGAAGAACGGCGTTGGACTTCTATTATGCTACACTGCCTTTATTGCTAAAGGTCACACTTTTTTTTCCTGTGAATCTTCATTCAAGGACGAACTTATATCAAGAAAGACCGATGGGATAAATTAGACTTGGGAGATTCAGCAGAATATGAGACTAAGTACTGATTCGAACCTTGGGTAATTCTATTTCAAATTCAGTGCTCTTGTTAAAGAGGCTCTTCTCCATTTGTATTATCAAGCAATGAAAAAATACTGCTGTGAAAGGAAAGGAATCAAATAAATATACATCTTCTCCAGCCATTTTTAATTTCATGATATATAGTCTTTTGGTTTTACCAGATTTAAGTATATTTTTAACACCAGTAAAAATTTTAAATACATTTACATGTTCAAGAAAATTTAGATGTGCTACGCGGGCAGGACAGGGAGAGTAGTGAACACATTCTTTGGCTGCAGGTACTCAAAAAATATGTGGAAGCAGGTGCTGTTATTGTGCAACCTAAGGAGGGAAGTTGTAGGTTGGGAAGATGAGTTCCAATGGGCCATAAACAAGCTGCGAGAGAAGGCTCTGTTATCTATCATAATTAGACTTGCCTGGAGTGCATACATATAGTGGACATGGGCAGAAAGAAACAAACGAGTTTATAAGGCAGAGGAGCT
Organism: Durio zibethinus; assembly: GCF_047325235.1. Lineage (NCBI taxonomy): Eukaryota > Viridiplantae > Streptophyta > Magnoliopsida > Malvales > Malvaceae > Durio > Durio zibethinus. Next base: position 6,304,733 of record NC_143162.1, on the reverse strand, counting down.
TGAAAAGAATCAAATAGTAAAGCAGATAGAAGGAAGCAGCAGTTCGACTAAGGTTAATTGGTTCAAAGGGGCTTGTTCATGATCATGTAAATATAGAATCCTGTGAACGTTGGGGGCTAAGTAAAGAGAACTTAGAATAATGAACTGAAATAAGCTATACTTTTATCTTTGTAGTAGTTTATTACTTCTTGGATAATGAATACAACACTTATCCAAATATATATATATATATATATATGTATATATGATGTTACTAAAGAAGATTCATTGAATATGCTGAATTTATCGGAGAACCAGAAACTTAATTAGTTTTAATTTTATATCTTAGTATTTGTAATTTTTTTTATTTCTAAGATATGACCTTTTTATATTAAAAAATTTGGTAAATGCTTTCAAAGAAAGTAAACAAGTGGAAGTAAACGTTTGTCAATGTCTTAATTTCATGTTTAGATTATCCTAATCTTGTTTCCCACATCAAAAGCATCATACTTCTGGTATACAATAAGAAATGAAACATTTTTCGTACATAATGTGTACATTGATGATTTAAAAGATAATAAATGGCAACTTGAACCAAAATCCAATTCTAAATATTGGTTTCCTTTTCTTTATATTTGATGTTGTCAAGAAATCATTGATTATTAAATTAATAATCTAATCCTTTTTTACCAATAATTAAACGACTGTTCATCCTGTTTTTTTATTTCCAAGGAAATTTTTATCCTAATAAAGCAATAGGGAATGCACTATTCAATTTTTTTTCTTACCTAAATAGTAAAAATTAGTGCTATAAAACACGGCAAGGGATATTATTTATTTTTCTTGAAGAAATAATAAAATGAATGAAATCAATAAAAAAATAAAAATTAACCTTATGAATGGTTTTTTAAATTATATTGAAATGTTTAATGAGATATTTGAATTTTAAAATTTTTTAATGTAATATATAAATTATAAATTTATTAATTAATATGATACTTATTTTTAACGTGATTAGCTTCACATGTTGATTTGTAACGAATAAACAACCTTTCAAATAATATATTAATTAATAAATTTATAATTTAATTATTAATTAAAAATTTTAAAATTTAAATAATAATTAAATTTTTATTAAATATTTTAAAATTTAAATATCATATTAAATATTTCTATAAGAGATTATTATCTCAAAAAATTAACGTTGATAGGACCTATTAGTTTCACCGTTATTAATTTGGGCTTAAGCAGAAGCCCACTAACCTGAGAAGCCTCTCTTGTGGGGCCAACCCATTAACAGTAATATGGGCCCACTAATATACACGCGTCAAATAAACTCATCAATTAATTAGTCCCCTTAAAAAAAAAAAAGAGAAAACAAGAGGAAGCGGTCCCCACCTTAATCATAGTTAGAAAATCTATGGTTAACCAAACCTCTGATCCGGGTTAGATCCTCGCTCAGAATTAGCTCCTCAGATCTGTCTCCCCAAAAAGGAGATTAGGGTTTCAAAAATCTCCTAAATCGGTCAAATATCTCTTCGTTTTTTCGTATTCTAGCTTTCGTCAAACCAACGAATTCTTCAAAATTTTTTTTGCTGTTTGAATTTTTTTTTCTTTAGAGATTGAATTGAAAAATAGGGAAAGAAAAAATGGAGACGCAGAGGATAATTGAGTTTCCTCACAAGAATATGGATAAACGGCCCAGGAAAAGGCCCAGGTTAACGTGGGATATGCCCCCTCCTCTTCCTCCTCCTAAGGTAAAAAGAAACGATTTCTCTTTCTTTTTTCTCCTTTGTGTGAATTTGTTGAAAGTTTCAGATTTTTTTCTTATATGTTGAAGAATTACTCAGAATAATAGTGATTTTTTCGAGTTTTGCTTTGATGTGGTAATTTGACAAATTTCCCTAATTTCCCTCGAATTTTGTTTATTTACAAATTTTAAATAATTTTATGGAAAAACTTAACTGCAATGAGATGTCGTGATCACTGATCGATAATTATATTTCCTTTTATTTTTAATTTTTCATGTAAACAAATGATCTTTTGATTATAGGAATGAATTTTTTTTTATCTTGATATTTTATTTTGTGATTTTGGTTTCACAGGTTCTTCCGGCAATATATTGCGGTCAGGAATTCGGGAATGGAGGGATTTCTAACTTTTCATATCCTAATAATATGTTTTACAGGGGAATTCCTCGCAGTTGCTCTCCTCCTTGGAGACCTGATGATAAAGATGGCCATTATGTTTTTGCCGTTGGAGAAAACCTAACTCCTCGATGTAATTTCGTCTCTCTTATTGCAAAATTGACTATGATATATGTTTTGTATGTAGATTTGATAACACCCACTGGTTTAATTTGGTTTTTGGGCATTTAATATTAAACTTGTTTTGAATATCTTCGAATGAAATTACTTTGTCATGCCAAAGACCTTGAATATTCTTGCATCTTTTCCCCATTTACGTCATATTCAAATTTGTTCACTTATATTCTTTTATTCTTCATTTCTGCAGACAGGATTCTCAGTAAAATGGGTGAAGGTTAGTATTTTCTTTGAATCTAAGGAATTGCAATCTTGGGGGGTGTGGCTGCCATTAAATGAGAATTGTGATATTAATATTATAATCCGTGTAATATTTGGGATTGTTGTTTAACATGGATTGTGGTCCATTTAATGGTAATTTTGCAGGAACATTTGGCCAAGTCCTAGAATGTTTTGACAATGAAAAGCAAGAAGTCGTGGCCATAAAAATTGTTCGCTCCATAAACAAGTATCGTGAAGCTGCCATGATTGAAATTGACGTCCTTCAGAGACTTGCTAGGCATGATGTTGGTGGTGCTCGGTAAGAATGTCATCTTGTCTTTTATGTTTTCTTATTTATTGTAGAAATTGAAGTGATTATGGTATAAGTGGTTTCATTCCTTGCAGTTGTGTGCAAATACGGAATTGGTTTGACTATCGTAATCATATTTGTATTGTAAGTATTTATTGGTATTTGCTATTTGATTAATTTGAGGGGGCAATGCAAGCTCTTTCATTCTTAAATATTCTGTGAGTTAAAAAACTTGCGGATGAATTTAAATGGTTCAACAGGTATTTGAGAGGCTTGGACCTAGCTTATACGATTTTCTTCGCAAAAACAGCTACCGTTCATTTCCCATTGATCTTGTTCGGGAGCTTGGCAGACAAATTTTGGAGTCTGTAGCATGTGTGTGGATAATTCTTGCACTGTTTTTAATATGTATTTTATCTACTTGATACTCAAACCCCTTTTAGTATGAAGCAAGAGCTTTTGAATCATTTGTTAATTTATTGTCTACGTTTCCACTTGTTTCTTCAAACCCAACATAATTTTTGGTTAGACAAGCTGGGGATTAATGATGATAATGTATTTCATTACCCTAAAATAGATAAAAGTTTTGTTAGTTTTGCATTGAGTTAGCTTAGTTACTTTTATTTCAATTGTGCAGTTATGCATGATTTGCGGTTAATTCACACTGATTTGAAGCCAGAAAACATTCTCCTTGTTTCCTCTGAATATATCAAGGTGCCAGATTATAAGGTATCCCTTCATTTTTCTATTCCCTAGGCATGCTGTTTGGCTTTTGTGCTTGTAATTGGGGACTGCTTAATTTACAGTTTATGTACAATGAAACTGAGACATCTTTAAATTCTGATTGCTGATTTCTTGAAAAATGTCCTTTTGCATGTGCTCTAGTTTTTGTCATGGTCTACAAAAGATGGTTCCTATTTTAAGAATCTGCCAAAGTCAAGTGCAATAAAGCTGATTGATTTTGGGAGTACAACATTTGAACACCAGGATCACAGCTATGTGGTGTCAACTCGGCATTATCGTGCACCAGAAGTCATACTTGGTAATCATCATCTTCACCATCGATTGCATATTATGTGTAATTGTGTGCACATATGTGCATCTTGTTGACATTCTTCGTTATTTCTGCAGGTCTTGGATGGAACTATCCTTGTGACTTGTGGAGTGTGGGTTGCATACTGGTTGAACTTTGCTCTGTAAGTGAATCTTTGTATTCTCTTTCCACACCCTCCCTCAGGGAAAAAGGGGCACTTTACTTTCATTTGTATTCCTAGTATAAGTTACTGCCTTATTGGTCTCACTGAATGCTGGAGCAAAAAATAATTTTGTCGAAGAAAGAGGAAATGAGAAGCTTTTAGAAACCACTATTAGCTAGTTATTAGTTAATAAGATTACAGATGATTTAAGAAGCATGTCAAGAAGATAAACCTCATTTTATATGATGTAAGAAGCATGTCAAGAATATTTGCAGATGATAAATCCCATTTTACGGTTGCTAGAATGTGGTTTCATGTGTTCATTGATAGGAACCCAACTTAAAAGTTTCATGTTTGATTTGTCGGAATCTAGAACATGTTGTCTTTTGTTTCTAAAAAGGTGATTAGGGCCATAAATCTTGTACACTCTTCGTGAGCAGGGTGAGGCACTTTTCCAAACTCATGAAAACTTAGAGCATCTTGCCATGATGGAGAGGGTTTTAGGGCCATTACCGCAACATATGGTGCTCAGAGCTGAGTAAGGGTGACACTGTGTTGCTTGTTCTTGCTGTGAATATGTTGCAGAGGAAGTTCTTACATTGTGCCTGATATTGTTGCAGCCGCCGTGCTGAGAAATATTTTCAGAGGGGCACACGTCTCGATTGGCCCGATGGTGCAACTTCTAAAGAAAGCCTGAGGGCAGTTTGGAAATTGCCCCGGCTGCCGGTAAGTTGTCATTAATATGCTCTTCTTTATAACTTATTGGAAATTATCTTAACTCACCTGATATTGACAATAACCTTATTTCTAAAGTTGTTGATATAGCCTCCACATGTGGAACTTTGGGCAACATCACTACCTTTTTTGTTCCCTGACTTCTGCTCCTAAACCACCCTTCTTTCCTGATTGCTTTGGTTTTATGTGCTACAGAACTTAATAATGCAGCATGTGGATCATTCTGCTGGCGATTTGATTGATCTTTTGCAAGGACTACTACGTTATGATCCAGCTGAGAGACTTAAAGCTAGAGAAGCACTAAGACATCCATTTTTTACAAGAGATCATAGAAGGTTCGGCTACTCCTTGTAATTGGAGATTGGGATCTTTGTTAATAACCGTGCTTGAGCAACCTTGCATGGTGAGGCATTTGTTGACTGGCATTTTTTCTCTTTAAAGATATATTTGCAGGATCATATATATGTATAGTGTATACTCATTTCTTTTCTTGAACATGCAATTAGCATCTTTTTGTTTGTTTCCGGTTTCCTTTGTTTCTCAGAATGTTTATTAAATGGTGTTCCTCTTTGAATTGTATCCACCTGATAATTTTCCGGTTTGCGGTCTGATATTCAAGAAGAGCAGTAGAAAAGTTGTATTAAAAATTTTATCGATGCTTCTACATCTTATTCTTGCAAATTCTCTTCTTCTCGCCATCCGGGAGAGGCACTTTGATTCCTTATCTCTCTGTATAGGATTATCTCACTAAATTCTAAACTATCTAATCATAAACTTGTGGTGTAACCCACTAGTTGGGTTGCTCTGTACTCGAGAGATGAACTAATTAAGTACAGCTGAACAATGCTATGAATCTTGAATTCTTATGATCAACTTTATACCCATCTACCAACTGTTTGCTTACGGCCCTGTTTGGATTCGGCTGCACATCTGCTGCTGCGGTGGAATTCAGCTCTTTTTTGGGTTAATTGTATTGTGGGGTACAGCTAAATAGTGCAATTGCTCCCGGTTATTCTCAGGTGGAGACGGGTTTAAAGAACAACTGGATCTTAAGACGAAAAAATAAAAAATTTCTCACCAATACTATATACAATATTTAATTTTACCATCATTATGACTTTCAAACAGCAAAACTTTATCTATCAACCTACTATTTAATTTCATCTAATTTTACCGAATCTAGTCTTGCCGTCTACCAAATAAACCTTTGATTCAAAGTATGCCTGTCAATATTGTAAACGTGAACAAACAGCAAAACGCTGTTTTTCTTTTTGTTCTAAAGTAACAACAAAACCTTGGGTTGTGGTTTCTAGCTGTAATTGCACCAACAAAAGTATTTTAGTCAGTAATGCTGTAGCTAAACTAATATTTTAAACAGCACATAAAAAATTAGACAAAACGTAATAATTGTTAGAATCCTTTATTAATATATAAATTCCGAAGATGGTGAAAGCTGTCGCTGCTATCATGTGAAGTAGAAGATGATCAAAGAGTCGGCCCGACACGATCGTAGAGGCTAAAAGCATTGATCGCATGGGATTCTTCAATTTGTACCATCTGCCTGCGCTTATGGTTTCCTTACAACTTCAATGTGCAGAAACGACAATTGAAACGGCAAACTTCATTGAATCTTGGTGGATGTTTGGCCAAATTTTTTAAGTTCTGAGGCATATGGCTCAAAATGTAGAATTGTCGCTACTGATGATAGAATAGATACACTTAGGCGTCAGGAAGGGGTCAGCAATTTTAACCGGCAAACCCCAAATCAATCATTGATATGAAGTATCTTGAATACTTGGAGAGCTCAAATTATATAATGAACCAAATCATAGCTTATACCATAAGACTTGTCAATTAATATGACAATCTTTAACAAAATTTTCTGGATCATTATCTCTTTATTTCTTATCCCATTTTTAGTCGCAAATAATAACACTAAATTGGTATTATTCTAATAGTTTAGGGATAAATGAGAGATTGTAAATATTAAAAATCTATATTTCAAACTTGTAAGATGTAGCTTCTTATAAATAACTCTATAAATAAATTAAATTAAATTAAATTTTTTATGCAACTTTAAACCATTTCACTATCATATAAATGTGGAGTAGAATTAATGACTGGTAAGCTAATTAAAATATAAGATTGTTAACTGAAAAGTTAGTAGAGATAGGAGAGGTAATTATTATGAGAGAAATTAATGTTATGTCTTCGAGAAATTAAGTGGGTAGGGAAAAAAGCTAAAGAGATAAAAATATGGGGCTCTAAACTTTGATACTTGGGAGGGAAAGGAGTAGAAATGAAGTGAGGATAATTGCAAATAAGAATTTTAAGGATAATGTGATTGAGGTTAAAAGAAAGGGAGACAAAATTTTATATGTTAAACTTATATTAGGAGAGGAAATTGTTAACGTTATCAGTGCTTACTCCTGGTAAATAGGTTTGGATCAAGCAAAAAAAAACTTTGGAAAATTTTAGACAAGATGGTGCGAGCCATACTAAACATTGAAAATTTGTTTATTGGAAAAGACATGAATGATCATGTAGGTAAGGATTGTAGTGACTTTCAGAAAGTGCATGGAAGATGTGATTTTGGAGAAAGAAACAATACTAGGAATAATATTTTAGAGTTTGTTACTATATTTGACTTAACTATATTAAGCATGTGTTTTAAGAAAAGAGAACTATATTTGGTGACTTTTAGAAGTAGGTTAAACGCTAATCAAATTGATTTCTTTTTTACAAGAAAATAGGATAGACGTAACTGTAAGGATTGCACGATTATATCAAGTGAAAGTGTGACAACATAATATAGATTAATAGTTCTAGATATCTTTCACTTTCATGAGTCGAAGAGGATACGTCAGAGTTATGAACCATATATTAAATGGTAGAACTTGAAAAGAGACAAAATATTAGATTTTAGTGATAGACTAATAAAAAAGATTGATAGGAAGCCTGATGAGAATGTAGATGTAATGTGAAAAAATATTTCTAACAAAATTCAAAAGGTTGCTAAAGAGATACTTAGTGAATCTAAGAGTCGTGCATAATTAAGAAAGAAATCTTGGTGGTGGAATAAGGATGTGAAAATGACAATTAAAGTTAAATGGGAGTATTATAGGAATTTAATGAATAATAATGATGAGTGGAGTTATTTGAACTATAAAATAAGTAAAGAGAAGCCAAAAGTGTTATTCGAAATTCAAATACTAGAATCCATGAGAAATTATATAAAATCTAGAGATAAAAGATGGAGAAAAAGAGTTGTTCAAAATTATTAAAATGAGAGATTAGAAGAGTAGGGATCTTAATGGTGTAAAATGCATCAAAGGCAATGACGAAAGAGTTTTAGTGAAGGATGAGGAGATTGAAAAGAAATAAAGAGATTATTTTGATAATTTCTTTAATGGTAATTTTTAGCATGATATAAGTGAGCTTAATATACCTTTCAAGGATATAAATTATGTGTTTAAATAGAATATTAAAAGGTATGAAGTTAAAAAGACTTTAAGAATGATGAAAGTAAATAAAGTTGTAGGACTATATGGAATTTCGATTGAAGTTTGAAAATGCTTGGATGAAATAAGAATAGGATGGTTAACTAATCTTTTCAACCAAATTTGGTGTACTCAAAAGATGTTATAAGATGGACGAAAAGTATTTTAGTGCCATTATACAAGAATAAATGTGATATACAAAATTATTCAAATTATTAAGGAATAAAGCTTATAAGTTATACTATGAAACTTTGGGAGAAAGTAATTGAATGTAGGTTGTGACATGAGATCATTATTTTCGAAAACCAATTTAGGTTTATGCCAAGATGCTCCATAACAGAGATAATTCATCTATTAAGGCTTTTATTTAAAGGTTTTTAGGCGAGATAGAAAGATCTATATATGGCATTTATCAACTTGAAAAAAAATATATGATAGAGTTTCCTTAAAGGTGTTTTGGTGGGTCTTAATGACGAAATGAGTTCCTTTAAAGTATATTAACATAGTTAAAAATATGTATAAAAGAGTTGCAACAAATGTGAAAAGGCTTGGGGGCATAATTGATAACTTTCTTATTATCTTAAGATTACATTAAGGCTCAATGTTAAATTTATTTCTTTTTACATTAGATATAGAGAAACTCACTGGACATATCCAAGATATGTGTCATGGTGTATATTATTTGTCAATAATATAGTTTTAGTTGTTGAAACTAGTGATAATCTTAATACGAAATTAGAATTATGAAAGTATACACTAGAGTCTCGAAGCTCAAGTTGAGTAGAACTATAATTGAATATATGGAATGTAAGTTTAGAAATCATAAGGAAATGAGTACTAGTGTGATTAAGTTGGATGGTAAGTGATAGTACTAAAGAGTAGTCATTTTCGATATTTAGGATCAATTATTTAGAGCGATACTAAAATAAAAAAGATTGTAAATTAGACGAACATGATAATTGAGATGACGAAGTGTGTCAGGTGTGTTATACGATTGTAATATGACTTTAAAGTTAAAGGTGAAGTTATATAAAATAATTGTAAGACCTGCTCGTTATATGGAATTGAATATTAGGTCGTTAAGAAACAACATGAGAAGAAAATAATAGTAGCTAAGATAAAAATAATTAGATAGATGTATGGTAAGACTACAAAAGATAAAATTAGAAAAGGAAGAAATTCAAGAAAAATTAGAGGTAGTTCAAATTAATGAAAAGATGAGAGTTGACCATTTGAAATAGTTTGAATATGTGAAACGTAAGTTTATTTATACATCAATTATGAGAAATAAGCTTTTAGATTTATTAAAGACCAAAATTTTTAGAAATAAATCATGAAAAACATAGATGCAAGTAATAAAATTTTATGAGTATTAACAAAGTAGATGAAAAAATTATTTTGAATAAAAATAAGTGACGTAAAAAAATTTAAAATTATGACCTAACATGATTTTTTTTTTTTTTTGGCTTTTCATATAATTGAGTCTAAAATTAGGAGATATAAAATTTAGTTTACTATTGTTATATAAATGTAGAATAAAGGATTATTTCAAATATTATTGGTCAAATTTTTAAATTTTATAAATGAAATTGATCACTTTTTAATTTTATAAAAAAAAAATTCTAAGTTTCACATATAATGTATTAAACTTTTTGATACGGCTAGGACTTGATCTTAGGATAACAAAAGGCCAGGAGATGGACCCCATAAAACCGCACCTAGGAGATGGACTCCTTAACGCCCCCACCGTCTTCCCTCATTGTCCTAAGAAGTAGATAAACCACTAAACACAGAACTTCATAAACGCCCTGTTCAATTATAAATCAAAAGAAAACAACATGGCAAGTGACAACCGCGGTGTACGAAAGCCTGCCCCTTTATTTTCCAACTATAGCAAATGGATAAAAAAGTGTGTCGTGCCTCACGAATTTTTCATGGCATATTGTAAGGAGGGTAACAGTGTAAGTAAATTAAAATTTTATTTGTTTCACATAAAATAATTTTAAAAAAGTGATTTTTGAAAAATATTGATGTTTTTTAAATTAAAAGAGATTTTTTTATTGTTTGATTGAGTTAATAAAAAATATTTTTTGTTATTTGATTATTTTTTAAAAAATTTATTTTTTCAAATAATATTAATATAATTATTAAAATATTAAAAGTTGTTTATTATTAAAGTATATTAAAAGTATTTATTACTAAAATTATTAATATTAAAAAATAATTATATTTTGATAATAATATTTAATATTAAAATACTTAAAATAAAATTATTTATTATTTATTATATTATTTATTAATATATTATAATATTATTAATCATATTTATTAAAATACTATTTATTAATATATTATATTAATAGTATATTATGTATTAATAATATATTATTATAATATTAATTAATTAATATAATAATATTTATGAATAAATTATAATATTATTTATTAATGTAATATTATTTATAGGTAAAATTATATTAAAAAATATTAATATATAGTTTTACTCATAAATACTTTTTTTTTCAAAAAATATCTTATATTTTTTTTAATTTATGAGATAATTTTTTAAAAAATAAATTTTTTATTAATCAATAAATTATTTTTTATTGATTAATTAATTTTTTATTAAATAAATATTTAAAAATGCATATATTATTTTTTAAAATTTATTTCTCGCGAATCAGACAGAATGTAAATGTCACCGGATTCAATCGCGACTCATGTGAGGATAAATACATACGGTAGTTTCACGTGTCATTTTTTGTTTAAAGTGCGGGACCCTGGTAATGGGTGCTGCCGTTCCAGATTGTGGACAGCACGAGGTGTAACCTGCCCTAGCACACCTAAATGTAGAAGGTTGGGGTCCCACGTGTCACGTGGAGAGTGGCGTAGTGGCCATGTAAGAACAAATGAGGGCTGCTGATAGAATCTCCTCTAATCTCCTCTCCACCAATCATAGACATCGTCCCACGTGGGATTTTGGACCCCACCAACAACCTATGTCACCATTCATCAGATAAAAAAAAAAAAAAACTTTGTTTTTTAATTAATTAAAAGTAAATAGAAAGAATGATATTTGAATTTTGAAAATGGAAATATCACATTGATGCTCACATTGTTGAAAGTTGCTATTTGTTGATTTTCAAATTTGTAATCTCCTAAAATTTTGGTTTTTCATCAATTGAATTATTAAATATCATTTATCATTATAAATATTTTTTTATATTGATAGTTATATAAAATTTAAAATTAATAAGTATTTTTTTAAAAAAATATTAAATATATTGATAATAAAATATTCTAATTTCACAAACAAAATTAAAATGAAAATATATATTTTATCTATTTTAAAAAATTAATTTAAAAAAATTAAGATATTTATCATTATTTTATTCTTGTTTATAAAATTAAAAAAATTTATTATCAATATATCAAATAATTTTTTTTAAATATGAAAAATAATTTAATATTTTATTGAAAATTCATCAATACTTTTTTATTTAATCGTGGATTAATTATCATCATTTTATTATTATTTAATGATATCCCATTGTTATTATAAAAAATAATAATATCCCATTGATCACCCACAGGCCATGGTCTATATATTCAACATTTTTGGCCTTCACTTGACCTGTATCTGATTCTTCCCACTCTAGATTTAGTCTCCTCCTACTTTCTCTTTTCCTTTTTATTTTGTCCGCTTTTCCCTTCCTTTACTAGTTTCTCCCTCATCTCTGTTCTTCTATAAATTTCCTATCCTTCTACCTCTTGGTATATAAAAGCCTTAACAGTTGAAGCGCTTCTTTTAGTGCTAATAATATAATATTTGTATGATTTATGGCTGACTCTTCTGCTTCATACATCCACATGGTAAGTAATAATCAATTAATCATCTTAATTTTCAGTTATAATTTCCATTAAAGTTTGCTGCTAAGATGATCAAATATGGTCATGATCATGTATATATTATATGCAGGTGCACCATCTTATAGAAGAATGCTTGATATTCAACATGAGCAAAGAAGAGTGCATGGAAGCTTTGTCTAAGCATGCAAATATTAAACCAGTCATTACTTCAACAGGTTCACTCACCTTTTTTCTTTATCTTTATCACTTATGAATAAAACATTCCAACCAAGCTTAATTACACGTCCATGAAGTTTTTGTGATTGGATTCTCTGACTTTGATGCCAGTCAATGCCTAGAAATTAAGGATCTTGAGTTCTTTTTTTTTTTTCTCAGTTATAATATATGATCTGTATTGTCTGGTTACAGTTTGGAATGAGTTGGAGAAAGAGAACAAGGAGTTCTTCGAGGCTTACACAAGCGGCAGAGACCAGAGAGCAACTGACATAGAGAAAAGGCAAAGGATCCAGAGTAGGCTCGATGCTTCCATAAGGGAGAATAATGGCAAGGACTGATTATCTATAACTCAAATCAAGAGTTAGAATTATTAAAGTAGTTTATGTAATTAATAATCAGCATAAAAGTCCCGCAGTAGAGATGCTTCGGAAAGTCACTTCCTACACGGCATTGCCTGTGACTCCAAAAGGAGCCTACAACAAGAGTGAAGAGAAAGAAAACGATAAAACGACGTCGTTGGATTGGTTGGTTGTAGTAAAAATCATTGATGAAGAACAAAAGATTAAAAAACAAAAAAAAAAAAAAAAAGGAAAAGAGAAACAGTAATCGGGAAGCGTGACGGCATGTGGAGCAGTGTGTGGACGGGGGTTGCATGACTTGATGGCACGTTGTATAAACGTGTCACCGCCCTCTTTGTTTCTTTTGATTGCGTGTCCTGACTCCCGTGTCCTGACTCCCGTGTCCTAGTCCAGGCTAGCTAGGTTTCTTCGTAAAAACTTAACCCCCTTTGGCCTTTCTCTCTGTCCGTAGTATTTGTATGTTTAAATGAGTCGTGGGAATGGGATTTTGGGACCATGTTTAAAAGGGACGACTGACGACTGTGCGTCATTGTCACATCCCAAACTTTCTTTTTTTCGTTTTGATCAATGAATTTGAAGCAAGGGATCAATTTATATATATCGCCCATTGGCCATTGCCCAACAGCATGTCTTTGTTTTTGTTCATATGTATACGATGTAAAGTATGCGGTTGAGAAAGCCAACTTGATGAACTTTACACAGTATGAGTTCTGATCCCAAATGCCAATCCCCCCACTTGTGGTTTGTCCCATCTAGTTATTGCATTTTACTTGAAGCTGTCATTTCCACAGTCGGTCAAAAATGCTTTAAGTAAAAAATTTTCTTTATTGAATTGGATTAGAGCAATCAAGGAGCAAATTAATAGTTAGAAATGCTTTGAATCGATGCAAAAAGCTATCTAACACTAGGCATGTGAATGACTAAGCGTTCAGGTAATAACCTTGAAATGATTTTGGATCATGTGCAGAATCACTGCAAAAGATAATATTAACAAAATAAAAACATTACAATTTGAGTTTATAGTAGTTTTAAAAAAATGATAACATACCTTAAAAAGTTGTAATGTAAAAGGATATATATATTCTTTAAATCCTAAGAATATATTTCTTTTCGGACTTTGTTCTTTTTTTATAAAGAATGTTACAATTCTAAAATAAAAAAATTATGAATATTAAAATTTAAAATTTAACATTATTAAATGTCATCACTTAAGAAAAAGATGGATTAACTGAGTTATAAGTTGGCAACCATTTTCATAACTAGGCTCAGTCAGCTTTGGCACATGAATTCTGATTATGGGAGTTCACTTGCACTGAACAACAAGCTGCTGATCATGTCTGCTATTCGCTTCACTATACTTGAAATGGTTACTATTTTTCTTCTTTCGATCCGGAAAACTCTGATTCCTGCAGAATCATTGTCAAATGAAAATAAAGGAAATATCCAACCACGAGAGAAACCTAATTCCTGTTCAATGATTGAAAGAAACCCCGCTGCACTCTGTCATTTGTCCCAAATGTTCAAAAGCTTGTGACATATGTACTGCAATGCCTAGTATCCCAAACGATCGAAAATTCTGAAAGCAAAATAAAAAAAAAAAATTAAAAACTCATGAATCTAATGGGTACGACCCTGATTGGAATTTTTAGACCCTCTTACATGTAAAGGGATTGGACGTCGATTACAGAGAAGCTTGTGATTTCCGTATGTGAGCAAAGGAATAACGAGTAGTACTATCAATGAATAAATGATCGATGATGAATTGAAGATGATAAACCGTTGGCAAACGTAGTTCTTTCACCTTTAATCAACCCATTCTATTTCAAGATCAGCAGATTTTCAGGGTGGCAACACTGTATAAACATGTCTAGAAACAAAAATATATAGATAACGGTGTAAATGATATAATGCTTTCAAATTACTCGATAAAGATAAAATTCAAATTTTATTTGATTGTTATTGAGCTCAATTTAACTTTTAGTAGCTCAACACCTTGAATAGCTGAACTAATTGAATAAGTTGAGTTTGAATATTTTAATACTAATTCAAATAGATAGTAGATCTAGTATAATTTTTTTTATTTTAATATATATTTTTTATTATTTTAATTAAAAATTACTATTTTACTTTTATATAAATTAATTTGAGTTCCAATTCAAGTTCAAACACAAATAATCAAACTTAAAGTCGAGTTTAGGAATTGAATTCATTTTTTATTTAATAAATGAATCAATTGAGTGAATTTGAATAGTTTGATATTTATCTCGAGTTGAGCTCGAATTAAAAAATTTAAACTCAATCGCATTCAAATCAAATTTTGAATAACAAATTTTGAATTGAATTTGAGGTTTTTTACTTTATCAACTCGGCTTAATTATATCCTAACAAGAGAGCACCATGTCCAATGACATTAAAATGTCAAATAGAGAGGGAAAATGGAGAAAAACGGCCTCCCTTACTGCATTCCTACCCCAAATGAGCAATTAAACACTCGCACATTATTAGTCATTGCTTAAGAATCTAAGTGAAAATGGCTTTTCTTGGTTAAAAACTTGGGAGTAATTAATCTCATCATTTACATATGCATAACTATATATCCTTATATAAAAAGGATTTATAAAAGGATCTAGGAAGGACACGCGTCTTTTTTTTTCCCTTTTATACTAAGTGAGTTTTTACTGGATGGTTGGTTTTTTTTATTTTTTTTCCTTTTTTATGTTTGATCCACTAGAGGATGAAGAAGTTTTTTTAATAGCTGTTCTTTTTTGTGCTTCTATGTTTGATAGGTGTAGGTTCTCTTTGTTTTTAAAATTTTTTTATGTTGTTTGTATTTTTGTTTGAAACAGAG
This sequence comes from Durio zibethinus, assembly GCF_047325235.1. Classification (NCBI taxonomy): domain Eukaryota; kingdom Viridiplantae; phylum Streptophyta; class Magnoliopsida; order Malvales; family Malvaceae; genus Durio; species Durio zibethinus. The sequence goes on along the minus strand of NC_143162.1, from coordinate 6,289,195 downwards.
CTATTGTCGCGTCTAGGAAAGGCTTCTTTTTGTGTGAGTTTTTCTTTTCGTTTTTCTTTAATTATTGCTTTTTTTTAGCTGTTTTTTTATACAAAATTTTGTTCTCTTTTTTTGTTTCATTGAATGTCAATTTTTCTTTTCTTTTAGGTTTTATTGTCATCATTTTGGTATTACAGTTTGTAATTTTGTTTAATGGAATTTGATTGTTGAATGGGTTTCGGGTTTTGTGGTTTGGAGATTGCATGTTATTGAGAATGCATTTTTTGATAAGATTTTGTCTTTGCATGTTGTAATCTTGGATGAAAATGAGTTTTAGTTGTTTTCATTACCTCTATTTTTTAGTTTGGATACTTTTTATATGATTTTAAATCACAAAAAAACTGACTATTAAATTTTCATGATATTAGAAGTTGTTCAGAGTTTTACCAAGAAGTATATGATTTTAATATGGTTCTTTTCCTTGACTTTGAATTTTGAGTGTTTAAACTCACATTCATTAGGAATTGTTCAGAGTTTAAACTAGAAGTATATTATTTTTTAGTATTTTCTTTGGTTTCTATCCTTAACTTTGAATGTCAGTTTCATATGATTTTATGTTGAATGTGATGAAAAGGAAAAGAACTTTTTATTATGTAGTGTTGTGGATCATTGTGGTTGTACTTGAATTTGAGTTTATTGTCTTGCTTTTAATGTGATTTATGTGTATAGTTAATGAAGAAAAATAGTTCATAACCAAAGAGTGGAGTTTAGGAAGTTGAATATGGCCTAGGAAAGCAGTTGTGTTCGTAGAACTAACTGAGACATATAGATCAAGTATCATGGCATCCTATGGAAAATAAAGAAATTGACATGCAATAATGTTAAGTTTTGTTATACTTTTTAACGTTATTCATGAAAATAAAATGCATTGCCAAGCTAAGGTTACGCTCGGTAATTCAAGACCAACTGGAATGTTCAAACTAAGTGGAGGTTGCTGGCAGTTGTTGCTGGGCCAACCTGTTTTAGGAATTTTTAGGGGAAGTTCTATTAAGGATTGAAGATTCTGAAAGTAGTTGGCCTCAAAGAAGGAATGTGGTAGCATGTGTTGTTGTTTATAGGAGTTAGCGTCTTATCATTAAACAGATGGTTAAAGTTCTTGATCTTTTAGAAAAATTAACTTTTCCCATCTCACTTAAACGGGTTTTCTTTTTTGTCTCCCTATGTTGTATGAAATTTTACTTATTTATGAATAAAAAATATTCTTTCATTTGTTTTCTTTTTTAAAGCCATGATTGTAGTTTGAAGTTGAATTACTGTAGTTGAATTGTAATCCTCCGTTTGGAAATAGGGTCATTGTGATTTTATTGAATTTTCATTCAAGGCTTGCAAAGGTGTTTTATTAGTTTGGTTTTGTCTAAGAAGTTCTTTTTTTTTTTTTAGAATTTCAAAGTAATGATAAATTTGATTGTACTTATGTCTTTTGCATTCTATAATTTCTAACGTTTTTCTTTATAATGAATGCTTTGATCCGAAATAACTTTACATTTGCATGCTTTCTTTTTTATTTCAAAAGCTCAAACAAGCGTCTGTATTGTAGGGATGTGACATTCAGAAAAATGTAATAGTTCTAAAATCTGGAGAAAGAATTGGTGCTTCAAAAGTAGGACTACTTGCTATAGTGTGTGTTATGATGGTGAATATACTATATTGCTCACTATTTTGGTTTTGATGACTTTTCATAATCTAAAAAAATATGGTTGATTTATAGGTGCAACCTACACCAACAATTGCTATACTTTCTACTGGACATGAACTTTTAGAGCCAACAAAAGAGCCTCTAAGTCGTGGCTAAGTATTGTAGGACTATCTCAATAGTTCAATGTTCATAGTGTGAATTATTGTTTTGAAGCTTTTAGCATCTCAATACTAAATTTACATAAGGTTAAATTCTCATAAGGATTTAAGGAAGGTTAACTAAATATACCACTCTAACTTTTAACTCAAACAAATATCAATTTAAAAAATACTTAAAATTTTTATAATAAATCAATCACCATCACTAGTATATAATTAACGATGATGACAAACTTAAATTCTCAAAAAGATTTAGGAAAGGTTAATTGCACATATCACTCTAACTTTTAACTCAAACAAATACCAATTTAATAAAATACTTAAAATTTTTATAATAGATCGGACGAAACTGAATCCCCATCACTAGTATATAAGTAATAATGACAATTGGTGTGTAATTAACTAGTGTTAAAATCTCGCTCAAGAGTAATGCAAAAGAATCATGACATGAGATATCTACAAATGAAATTATGAAACCTACACAAATATTCACAGATAAGCCAGCCATTCCTACTATAACGAGGCTTGTATATGTCTAATTTATTTTTCTTTCTAATGAAAATAAATCTCATATATTTCAAAATTGTGACTTGTTACTTTACTTCATTAGGGTATATTTAAAGATTTTAATAAATTAAATTAAAAAAAAGTACATAAAAATATTTTAACTTCACTTAGTAAATTTAAAAAACTATCCTAAATAATGATTATTAATATAAAATATGAAAATTTATCTTATACATTATCAATGAACTTTTTAATCTCATTCGAAGTTGGAAAGGTAATACATATTTTTAAAAGATTTGTTAAAAAGGATAAAACTATATGCACTAACATATTGCATCCAAATAATGCACTTACCTACTTTTCATGTTTTCATTTTAGGGAATTAAGTAACAAGTATTAAAATCTTGAAAATAGAATTTTCATAATAAAATTTATGTGAGTGAAATTAGTGTATTAGATAAGTACATATGAAAAATTATTTAATTCATGAAGTCTTTAGATTTTATAAATAAAATTAGTAAGATGGCAAATATGAATTTTTAAGATATATTAAAAAATTAATTTAAAAATAAAATATTTATTAGTCTTTTAACTCCGTTTGTAGAATTAAAAAGATTTTACTAATACGGTATAAAAAAGAATTCAAAGACATTTAATTTTTTCCTATTAAAAATAATAAAAAACATTAATATATATATATATATATATAAAAAAACTTATCACTCTCCTAGCTATTCGATTTGCTTGAAGTATATAAAAAAAAAAAAAAACTTATATTTGATGCATTAATATTGCATACATTTTATTTATTATCACTCAACTAAATACTGTCACTTTGAATAATTTAAAAACTCAAAAAAATAAATATCTTTTAAATTTGAATGAAAGAAAAATTAATTGATTTGTATCATTCATTAATTTGATGACAGGCTGACAGCATATGGAACGTATGCAAATATAAACTCGTATCCTATTTTTATGAATGATATGGAATTGCTGGATTGTGCTCATGAGGCCTCAAACTTAGCTTGATCAAAGCATCATTAGGGCTCAAACTAACTCCGACAAAGCAAGATTGGGCCTCCAATAGTCCAAAACGCTGTCGTATTATTTGGAAGCAAAAATCGCACATTCTGGATTCCTCGTTGCTGGATGGGTTTTGAACTTTCCCTTCTGCCTCTCCGTTATCATTTTACCTCTGCCAGGGTTTTAGAGAAAAAACCCCTCTTTTTCTTTAGAAGCATGGGGTCTTTGGCTAAAGTACACTGCCGTCTCCAATCTCCCCACCTTTCTTTCAATCACTGCGGTCCATCCTTCTCTAAACCCATCTTCTCTCTCTCCTTCAGGACTTCACCCTCATCATCTCCGTTCAAATTTTCTTCCATCAGAGCTTCATCTTCCCCATCCTCCTCCTCCTCAGCTCCACTCTATGAAACCCCCAAACCATCCCTTTTCCAAACGCTGACCCCACTCCTCAAAGCCACTTGCATTACCATTACCGCCGCTGCCGCGCTCTTCTTCACTCGCTTCCACCAAAAACCCGTACTCGCCTCCCCAACGGTAACGCCCACAGCAGAGCCCATCTCAACGGACACGAATATCTCCTTAGAAGATCAAGAAAAAACCATCGAAGAACACTTAATTCAGTACCCCAATGACGTTGAAGCTCTGCGGTCTCTCATGGAGGTTCGGATCAAATCAAAGAAACTCCAACAAGCTATCGAAGTTATTGGCCGCTTGATCGAGCTCGAACCCAAAGAAACCGAATGGCCTATGTTAAAAGCCCAAATCCATAGCTACAGTGGCGATTTCGAGCTAGCCAAGAACGAGTTCGAAGAAATATTAGTTAAAGACCCGGTTCGGGTCGAGGCTTTTCACGGCCTTGTGATCGCTTATTCTGAGTCGGGCCAAAAATTGAAAGAACTGGAAAAAAGAATTGAAGGGGCAATGGAGAAGTGCAAGAAGGAGAAGAGAAATAAAGACTTTAGGGATTTTAAGCTATTGATTGCGCAAATTCGGGTAATTGAAGGGAACCATTCTGAAGCTTTGAAGGTTTATGAGGGTTTGGTTAAGGAAGAGCCAAGGGATTTTCGGCCATACTTGTGTATGGGGCTTATTTACTCTTTATTGAAGAAGAAAGATGAGGCTGAGAAGCAGTTTGAAAAGTTTACAAAACTTCTTCCTAGGAATCACCCTTATAGGGAGTTCTTTGTTGATAACATGGTGGCGACGAAGCTTTTGGCCGAAAAAGTTGCGAGGGAAGGCGCGGGGAAGAGTTGAGGGACATGTGGTTTGTTTGTTATCAGAGGTGAAGATTGGTGGTTTTTACAAAGAGGTCCCTTTTTAATTTTTAATTTTTAAATTCTTCTCCTTTTTTTTTTTAATTATCTTTCAGTTTTTGTGCAAGAATTTGAATAATAGTTTATAATTAAAGGTAGGTATTTAGTAATGAAGTATGAATATTGACAAGAGGCACAGCATATAATTTAGTTACTTTAGTCATTCTCTGTCTGAATTTTGCATGGACGATGGTAGGAAGCTTGATATGCCTGTTATTTTGATGCATTATGGTCATATTGTGCCTTCTGTTCTATTTAATTTTTCTTACTTAATTTTTTGGGTTTAGTATAAACATTGCTAATTTGGAATTCTGCCTAAAGAAGAAGATAGAAAGGGTAGGAATTAATTGTTGATTTGCTGTTACAAATGGTAGGAATTTCGAAATAGTTTTGAATTTCTTTCTACATTTAAAACTTCTTTTCATCGGTTTTCCAAACTTGAAGTGCATTTACCCATGCCTTTGTGTTAGGTTCCATGTAGTGTTTAGAACCTATTTATGACCTTTGATTATGTTCAATTAAGCATGGTTTAGAAAATCCTCCATAGTCAATACCAACAAAAGAAAAAAGAAAATGCCCCGTAAAATTCAGACGTGTAGGACCTTTAGAGAAGATTTATTGGGGGCAATTTCTATTCTTTTTCTGTTGGATGATGTGCTGCATGAGCCTAGGACAGTTCTTGCTTCAAGCATAATGTTAGTGCACTTAACTGATAATTCATTTTACTTCCACTTTTATTTTCCTTGCATGCAAAAGGTTGCATTAAACTTATCATTTGCCTCAATATTCCATTATTATTTTGTGCTTTTTTATTTCAAATTCCAAGATGCGACTTACTATAAATGGAAGTTGGAAATTTGAATCAGAGTCTATGTCAGCTGCTGATAGCCAACATTTCCTGCCAAATTTTCCCTTATGATTGCATTTCTTTGGCACTCAAATGTTTTATGCTTGGCAGGTGCATGTGAAACATGTGCTTTATGTGCATATGAAATTGGAAGTTGCTGAAGGAATTCTTGCACAACAACAACAACACTAAGCCTAATATCCCATCCTCTGGGATCGGTTATATGAAAAATGAAATAAGAGACTTATGTTACGTTGTAGTTTGAATCTTCTTATGCCACTCATTTCTATCAATAACAACCTTTTGATCTAATTCCTTAACTATCATATCGTTTTTTATTACTTGCATCCATGTTTTTCTTAGTCTACCTCTAGATGTTTTGATTTCTCCTAGATCTATAGACTCAATTCTCCTAACCATTGTATAGCTAAGCCTACATTTCGCATGTCCAAACCATCACAAACGGCCTTCTCTTATTTTCTCTTCAATTTGGACTACCCCTAATTTTTCTCAAATCTCTTCATATTTAATTGTCTCTTTGAATCCTACCACACATCCATCTAAGCATCATCATCTGCACTACGTTTATTTTCTTCTCATGTTGTTTCTTAATAGCCAAACACTCAATTCCATATAGCAATGCAGGCCTTGCAGTTGTTTTATTCAACTATGCTTTTAACTTTAAAGGCAAGTTGCGATCACACAACATACCTGATGCACTTTGTCACCTTGCCCATCCTACTTGAATCTTATACTTGACATTTGCTTTTATCTCAGTATCACTCTGAATAATTGATCCAAAATATCGAAATTGGCTATTCTTTGTTACTACCTCACCATCCAACTTAATCATATTAGTACCCGTTTCCCTTTGATTACTAAACTTGCATTCTATATATTCAATTTTAGATCTACTTAATTTAAAACCTTGAGATTCCAATGTACTCCTCCATAATTCTAATTTCGCATTAAGGTCATCTCAAGTTTCACCAACTAAGAGTATATCGTCGGCAAATAACATACACCATGGTACCTTGTCTTGGATACATCCAGTGGACTTGTCCATAACTAATGCAAAAAGGAAAGGATTTAGTGTTGAGCGTTGATGTAATCCTAAGGTAATGGGGAAGCGATTTGTCATGCCCTTAAACGTACTCACATTTGTTACCACTCTTTCATACATATCTTTAATTATGTTGATGTATTTTACAGGGATTTTTTTCTTCATTAAGGCCCACCAAAGCACCTTTCAAGGAACTCTATTGTATGCTTTCTCCAAGTTGATAAATGCCATATATAGATTTTTTTTCTCACTAGAAAACCCTCCAATAAAAGCTTTAAAAAGTGGAGCCCTTCTGTTGTGGAGCGTCCCGGCATAAACCCAAATTGGTTTTCACAAATAGTGATCTCATATCGCAACCTACATTCAATTATTCTCTTCCAAAGTTTCATAGTATGACTTATAAGTTTTTTTTCTTGATAGTTCAAACAATCTTGTATATCACCTTTATTATGGTATAAAGGCATAAGAGTGCTTTTTCTCCATTCTTTTGGCATTTTTTGGGTATGCCAAATTTTGTTGAAAAGATCCGTCAACCATCCTGTCATTATTTCACCTAAGCATTTTCAGACTTCAATCGAGATTCCATATGGTCCTATAGCTTTCTTTGATCTCATTATTCTCAAAGCCTTTTTAATCTCGTAGCTTTTAATATTACGTTTAAACACACGATTTACATCATAAGAAGGTATTTTTGACCCACCTAAATCGTGCTCAAAACTGCTATTAAAAATATTATCAAAATAATCTCTTCATCTCTTTTTAATCTTTTCATCATTCATTAAATCTCTTCCATAATTGCTTTTAATGCATCTAACACTATTAAAATCCCTACTGTTTTTATCTTTCATCTTAGCAATTTTGAACAACTTTTTTTCTCCGTCTTTTGTCTCTAGTTTTCTATATAACTCCTCATGGATCTTACTCTTTGAGTTTTGAATAGCCTTTTTAGTCTCATTTTTTGTTGTCTTATTCTTTAGATAACTCTCTTCATTCTTATTGTTCCATAAATTTTTATAACACTTTCGCTTAGCTTTAATTGCCATTTTCACATCCTTGTTCCACCACTAAGAGTCCTTTCCTAATGGTGCCCTACCCATAAATTCGTCAAGTGTCTCTTTAGCAACCGTTTGAATTTTGGCTGTAATATTTTTCCACATTACTTCTATACCTTCATCAGGTTTCCAATCAACTTTTCGTACTAGTCTATCCCTAAACGTTACCATTTTGTCCCCCTTCAAGTTCTACCATTTAATACGTGGTTTATGACTCTGATGTCTCTTCTTTAACCCCTTAAGGTGGAATAGATCGAGTACTAATAGTCTATGTTGTATTGCCACATTCTCACATGGTATAACACTACTTCTATCCTTTTTTCTCGTAAAAAAGAAATCAATTTGGCTAGCATTTGATCCACTCCTAAATGTTACTAAGTGTAATTCCCTTTTCCTAAAACACGTGTTTAATATAGTTAGGTCAAATGCAGTAGCAAACTCTTGGATAGTCTCTTCGATATCATTTTTCTCCAAAGACATATCCTCCGTGTACCATCTCAAAGTCATTACCATCCTTGCCTACGTGATTATTCATATCTCCTCTGATAAATAGTTTTTCTCTATGTGGTATGGCTCGCACTATCTCATATAAATTTTCCCAAAATTTTGCTTACTCTCTTGATTCAAACCTATTTGCTGGGTGTAAGCACTAAGGAAGTTAACAGTAACCTCTTCTAAAATAAGTTTAACAAGTAAAATTCTATCTCCTTTTCTTTTAATCTCAACTATATCATCCTCAAATTCTTATTTACAATTATCCACACTCCATTTCTGCTTCTTTCCTTCCTTGTGTACCAAAGTTTAGAGTCCCATGTTTCTATCTCTCTAGCCTTTTCCGTTACCCACTTAGTTTCTTGGAGACACATAATATTAATTCCTTTTCTAGTCATTGCATCTCCAATCTCGACAAGCTTACCAGTTAATGATCTTATATTTCAAGCGTCTAAGCGTAATTTACCCCTATGGACTAGCTTTTTTACTTGTGTTTGTCCACCAAAACATGAGAACCCTTGTCTATTTGACATTGCACCCGGGCGGTGATACGGGGCGTTGCTTCCAGGTGACGACCTACTAACCCTTGCACATTTAACTCTACATCCGGGTGTCGATGTACAATCCAATGAGAATTCTTATCTTGGTCTTTCATCATGGTTTGACTTGTGTAAAACATTATTTGAGTTTGAACTCACTGCTTTGGATCACAGCCATGTATACTTATATTGGGACAAGTTTGTACCAAGATTTAGTTGCTATGGACATTTAGATTTTTATCTTTTTTTTCTGCCTTACCTTTCTAATAAAAATAGATATGATGGTTAAGAAATTAGATGAAAAGGTAGTTGTTAATAGAAATGAGTGGCGCAACAACTTAAACTTGATTATCTTATTTGGTTTTTCATACAACTGACCCAGAGTATGGGATATAAGGCTTAATATGTTATTGTTGTTGTTTTTTTACCTTACCTTTCATATTTTCCTCTCTTTTGCACCTTGGGCTTGCTAGTGGCCAAGTAACTTCTAGTGCTGTAAATATAAAGGGCCAATACCATCTAGCTAATGTTGTTATGTGGTTCACGCTGATGGTATGTTCACAGATTTGTTTGATATCTGTGTTTTGGTAGGTTCTCAGTTGCTAGTAGACAGCTTAGCAGGAATCCGCATCACCTGCTCTGTTTGAACTTAATCAAGTAAGCTACATTTGGAAGCTTAAACTTTCAGTTTCAGCCAAGCATCTAGGTTGTTGAGTAAATATCATACAGGATTGTTGAGTGTTCCAGGAAAATTTTTGGGTTCCACTTGCTTAACTGGTTCGAGTCTAGTTTTATTGTTACTATATTCCTTAAGAGCCACTGTAAGACGAACCCTGAGGACCGCCAGGGACAATTCTGTAGATGTGAATGTATGTATTTGCTATTTCCATGCTGTGCATGTTAATGGATCCGGTATTCATACTTTGATTCACCCGCCCTGTTTCTTTCAAGCATTCCTCTTTGCTTGTTCCCAGTACAAATATTTTTTGCCTCACAGTCTGCTATAGTTTTGTCTGAGGTTAGTCTTTAAGTTAGGTGGTGTGGTGTTATTCTTTTGCTTTTGAGACAAAGGTCTGTGACATGACAGACTTATCTGATCGTACGACAAATTTCTGATACTGGCGGTGAGCAGTACAAGTTTTTCCTTGTTTGCTTTGACATTTTGTACTGTTATTTAACCCAGCCTTATCTTTACAGCATTTTGAATTGAATGTAAATATAGATCTGTTGTCGAAAAGAAAGAAAATGAATTCAATACAGTATTGAAGTTACTCTAATATAGAAAGGAAATGTTTTACAGACACATGTTTAAAGGCTATTCTTAGACTAATCCAATGTACCAAGATTCTATTGGTGCGATTAAAGGAACTTATTTAAACCAGTCACTTGATTCTGACTCAAATCCTGTTTAACAAAGGACAGTTCATGAGTTAAATCACAAAACCATATTCATTCTCAAAGCCCGCCTCTGGTTTGAAAATTACAACTCCTCAAAGATAAATAGAACAATGTTCAGCGCTCCCCTGGCGAGACAGTTAAGATATCAGTGCTTCAGAATCAGTCGCAGCGGATGTCCGCTTGGAGGATGGCACGGCCCGCAATAACTGGGTCCTTTTAATGCATGATTTTTCTCTCATAACCAAGGGATTCCTTTTCTTGGGGTTCTCGTGCTGATCTGAGCTTTGAGTTACAGCCGCTGCTGACGGAGATTCTTCAAATCCTTGGTCTACCCTGGTCCGGTCCCACAATTTCTCTGTATTCTATGCAACTTGGCAACTTATTTTTATTCTTTGCGTTTCTCGATTGCAAGCCATCTTAAATCTTAACGCTTTGTGATCTCTCTTTGTTGTCATTAGATTATACGAGAATTATCGGGATGCTAACTGCCAACCTTGAAGGTTCACGGATTCTGATAAACCATTTTATTGCACAGCCTTTTTAATTGATTAGAGCGAGCTTACTTTGTTTTTTTAATAAAAGAAATCATAATTAGAGGTAGAAAAAATTATTATAAAGGTTGAGATTTACACTAAATTTATTAATTGTTATTTAATTATATAAATTAACTTAATTAAATTTTGAATTCAATTACTTTTGTGCAATTATCTATCTTATGTTAATGTAAATCCATTCTATTTTCCGTTTCTTTTTCTCTTAAAATGCAGTGCTATATAAACAAGGCAATGCTTTAAGACCAAGCAACATCCTCGAAAGTGACAATAATCAATAATCTAATGCCAGAACACCGCAAAAAATGAAGAGACAACATATTTTTGTACATGTTTAGCTTGTATTTGACTTTGTGGATATTTTTCTTCAATGCCCTTCTTGCAATTCGTAGCTTATGCCTGGTCAGATTTGTCTATTTCAGCCTGTTTCTTTTGGAGTTGGGTGAGTGTCCATTCTCGAATCCCAAAAAGCTAGCCTTAGAAAAGGTTTATACCTGTTCAGACATTACTCGTTTCGTCATTTAGATAGTTAATAAGGCTGGGTGGGTTTTTCTCAAGGTCAGGGGTCTCAATGCAGTCTTATAGGCCAATGAACCTGCGGCATTTGTCTTCGTAATTGTGTTAGTTTGTCTGTCAGAAGATAACCCCCTAACAGACAATTATTGCAACTCGAAAACCATAATTTTTGTTAATCTGGCCTCCAATGCCCTTTAGTCAAAGCCATTCGCTTTATCTATTTCTTTTCCATTTTCTATTAATAAGACCCAAAAAAGTTTTTTTCATCATAAAAGAAAAATATTTTATAGTAATTGCTAAACAATACCATAAACATTCACTGATAATCTGTTGGAGCAACATTGAAAACGTGAAATTATTATTTATGATAAATCTGAAATTTAGAAGAAAAGTTCTAAAGCATGTAATTGTACCCTTTTTTTTAAGATTTTATTTGTTTTTGTCACATTATTTATTTTATAGATATATAAAAAAGTTACAAGTAATAAACTTTAAGGATATAGTGAAGTCTAATGGCTGATTATATTTTATATTGATGAAATTAATTGATCAAACAATAACCGATGTATCATAAGATCACTAAATTTTTATATAAGTTCTTTGCAGCAAAACTTTTATAAAAAAAATCTAGAGTTTAAAAAAAAATGAAGAGTTTTAAGAATTGTTTCTATGTATTGTCAAAAAATCAGAAGAGCATTTTATAAACAATTAAAGTGTCATTTCCTACAGATATAATTGTCTATTTTAAATATACAAAACTATTTATTTTTAAACAGTTAAAATTATTTATTTTGAATAAATTTATTTTTTTACTTTGAATAAACTTAATTATCTGTCTTTATTTTTTTCTTTTTGAATGTGGTATTATTTCTCATATTTATTTTAAAAATCTTTAACAATCCTCCACCATTTTTAAAATAATCCAGATTTATAATGACCTTAGAAATCAATTGCATAAATAAATGTATCTTTCGATTTAAATCTTCACTTAGTGAAAATAAGTTAAAGTTAATTGAAATCACATGGTAAACTATGTTTTGAATAAGTTATTTCATTTGGTTAACTGAATTTGTCTTACACAATGATTTCAACATCCAATAAATACTTGGTATTCGGTGACACATTTATGGCTATGTGTTTGCATCCTCTTTTAATAAGTGCTGTTAGAGCCAAGCTCTTAAGCTCCTAAAAGCGACCACACTTTACATTCATATAGGTAAAGTGTTCTAATAATGTTCCAATTACTATAACACTATAACATATTTATATTATAGGTCTATTAAGAGTATATTACTCATCATTCCTTTACCATTACGAGATACCTAACACTTTACCAGGGATGGCATTAAATATTATTATAGTGCTAGCTGTCACATACAAATGATGTACTTTGTCTCATTGAACTCAAGACTTGGTGTTATACCAAGCGTTGAGTCAAGTTTCCATCATGGGTAATTTTATTTTTGAGCTTGAGCCCCATCCTTGTTGAGGTATTTTTTATTAACTTTCTAGCAAGACTTTTAGTTAAAGGATTCGTCAAGTTTTCACTTGACCTCACATAATTTATAATGATCACTTTATTTGAAATTAATTGTTGAACATAATTATATCTTAATCCAATATGTCTAGACTTTTCATTTTATACTTGGCTATATGCCTTTACTAGAGTTGTTTTACTAACACATCGGATAAAAATTAGAAAAATCAATTTAGGCCATAAAGGTATTTCATGTAATAAATTTCTTAGCCATTTAGCTTATTTAGTTATTGCGGCTAATACAATAAACTTGGCTACCATGGTAGAATCCATTATGCATGTTTGTTTCTTAAAACCTTAAAAAATGACACCTCCATCAAGTATAAAGATTCACCCACTTGTAGAAGCATAATCTTCTATATTAGTAATCCAACTAGCATCAGAATATCCTTTTATAACTAAGGGATATTCCACTATAATACAATCCATAATTGATTATTTTTTTTAAATATCAAAGTACTCTTTTATCTGCTTGTCAATGTAAATTACTTGAATTACTTGTTACTTCCTTAATTTTCCAACATCAAATGATATATCTGGCTTAATACAAGTTATTGCATACATCAGACAACTAATTACTCTTGCATATTGCAATTGATTGATTATTTTACCAGTATTAGATACTAATTTTAATTAAGAATCCATGGGTGTAGATATTGGAATACAATCGAAAAAATCAAACTTTTTAAGTATTTTTTCAATATAATGCAATTGTGACAAAGTTATGCCATTATCATTCCAGATTATTCTTATTTCAAGAATAACATCTGTTACATCCATATCTTTTATTGAAAAGTTATTTGATAAAATTTCTTTGTTTTCTTAATTTGTTCTGAATCAGTGCTAAATATTAGTAAATCATCCACATATAAGCAAATTATGACTCTTTTGCCATTTTCAAAATTGTTATATATGCACTTATCTGATTCATTAATTCTAAAACCATTAGTAAGAACGATTTCATCAAACTTTTGGTGCCATTGTTTTAGTGCTTGCTTAAGTCCATACAATGATTTTACAAGCTTACAAACCTTATACTTTTAACATGGAATGATAAATCTTTCCAGTTGTTCCATATATACTTCTTCTTCTAATTCATTAATTAAAAATGTCATCGTTACATCCATTTGATGTATAATCAAATTATAAATTTAGGCAAGTGAAATTAGAAGTCTAATTGTAACAATTTTAGCTATTGTAGCATAAATATCAAAGTAGTCTATCTCTTAGTTTTATGTAAACCCTTGGCTACCAACCTTGCTTTAAATTTATCTATGGTTCCATCCACTTTCTTTTTCTTTTTTTTTTTAAATCCATTTACAGCCTATTGGATTAAAACCAGGTGAAAGGTTAACCAAAATCCAAGTGTTATTTTCCATTATTGAGTTCATTTCATCATTTATTCTTCTCTCTAAAAAGTAAAATCTTGAGATTTCATTGCATTTTCATGTGTAACAAGATCAAACTCTGTATTAAAACAATAAAAAATTTTGTTGTTTATTCTTTCACCAATCTCTTCCGCAAGGAACATAAAGAAATTTGGTTCAAAATCTTTTTCCTTTCTAACCTTTTTACTTGTCCTTATTTCTTAACAAGATTCATCACTAATTTCAGGTTGTTTCAATGGATTTGAAATTTTTTTCCACTTGTAGAACGAATTGTTTGTTGTTGTCTTGAAATAGATTTAAATATATTTTCATGAAAAATTACATTTTTTGATTCAATAATAATATTAACTGAAATTGAATCATTTGGTTCAATAACCATGAACCTATATTTTTATTATTTTGTGCATATTCTATAAATATGCATTCTATTCCTCTTTCACTTAACTTTTTTCTTTTGAATTTTGAAATTTTAACTACAGCTCTACATTCCCAAACTTTTAAATAATTAAGAGTTGATTTTTTTCTTCTATTGCCTTTATGGGGTTATTTTTGTTTTTTTGTTAGGAGCTTTATTTAGTATATAACAAGCTGTTAATAAAGCTTTACCCTAAAATCCTTGTCCAAGACTAGAATATGATAACATTACATTTATTATTTCTGTTAAGACCTTATTCTTCCTTTTAGCTACACTATTATATTATGGTATATAAGGAGCAGTAACTTAGTGGATCATTCTGGTGAATATAAAGTAACTTGGACTATAATTTTCTTCATCCCCATCTGACTTCAAGCACTTGATAAAAGATTCACACTGAAGTTCAACTTCAGATTTATATATTTTAAATTTATCAAGTACTTCATTTTGGAATATAATAGATAAATATAACAATATCTAGTACAATCTTCTATAAATGTGACAAAATACCAGATAAAGTAAGATTGCTATGCATATCACAAATATCATTGTGAATTAATTCAATTAACTTTGTATTTCTTTTAACCTTAGACAAGATTTTCGATAATTTTAGTCAACATGTATGTATTACATTTATTAATGTCTTGACTAAATTTAAAAATTAATAGAAGTTTACTCATACCATGTAATTTTTTATAATTTAAATAACTTAATCTATACTGTCATAAATATGAAAATTCAACCATGTAAGCAGAAACTACATTCTTGTTTTTATTAATAATATTGAGTTTAAACATTCCTTCATACATATACCATTTCCCAATAAAAAATTTTCTTTTAGATAAAATAAATTTATCTGTCTCAAGTACAAGTTTAAAACCAAACTTGTTCAACAAATTTTCAGACACTAAATTCTTCCTAACTTCTGATACATAATAAATATCACTTAAAGTTAAAATTTTTTTCAACAGTGAATTCAAAGTTAATAGTCCATTTGCCTTTGATTGTTGCTGTAGAAAAATTTCTCATGTAGAGGATGTTGTCATATTCTCTTAGTTTGAATGTTGTAAACATGTTTTTGTCTTTGCACACATGTTTTGTTGTCCTAAAATCAACCCAACAAAATTCACCAATTTCAAGCATGTTGATCTCATAAATCATGGTAATAAATTTGTTAGACATATCCCCTTTTGAGGAATCATTTTTCTTCTATAGCAATCGACATTCTTTTTAAAAATGTATTGGCTTACCACAATGATAATATGAGCATTTCTTATTCTTCTTGAATTTAGACCCATTAGTAAACTACTTGAACTTGAATTTCTTTTTATTAGACTTTGTAATCTATCTTTCTTCCAAAACATGAACTTTGGCATCACCAAAATTGAAATTTTGTTCTTGCTTTTTGTATTTCTTTTCAATGCAAAAATGATTAGCCAAAGTCTTAAGAGTGATTTCTTCTTTTTTATGTTTTAGACTTTTTTTAAAGTTCTTTTATGATAGAGAAAGTTTATCTATTATAGAGGATACAATAATTGTTTCATCCATACTCATATTATACTATTTAAATTGACTAAATATTTTTTCAATTTCACGTAGTTGTTCAATCACAGAATGTCCATCAACCATACAATTAATTATTGATATGACTAACAAGAAATTTCTTACTTGTTGTATTCTCGATTAAATACCTGGATTCCAATTTATCCTAAAACTCTTTTGTAGAAGCTTTTTTTTTGTATATATCAAACAAACTGTCAGACAGACCATTCAAAATATAACCTTTACACATGTAGTTTGCATTAGTCTATCTTGCCTCTCTCTTGTTGCAGCAATAGATCTTTCCATTTCATTTTCTTCTGGCATGGAAGTAGTCAGAAAATATACAACCTTCAAAGTTGAAAGCAAAAAATGCATCTTCTTTTGCCATTTTCGAAAATTACCATCATCAAAATGTTCTAATTTGAAAAAAGTAGAGTCAATTCCTTGAGCGTTGCTTCACTAGTCATTGTTGAACCGAATAAAACCTTAAGATTGTTTAAGCAAACACAAAAATTAGGAATTACTATTTTTGGTAAATCTAAAATTTTGAAGAAAAGCTTCAAGATGTGTAATAGTGCCATTTTACTTAAGGTTTTATTTGCCTCCACTGTATTATTTACTTAGTAGGTGTGCAAAAAAGTTGTAGGCAATAAACTTTGAAGATACAATGAAATTCAGTGATTGACTACGTTTTGCATCGATGAAATCAATCTACCAAGCAATCATTGGCGTGTCATAAGATTACTAAACTTTTACATTGATTTTTTACAGCAAAACTTTTATAAAAAAAATCTTTAATTTGAATAAAGATGGAGAGTTTCAAGAACTTTTTCTATATATTTTTAGAAAACTATAAGAGCCTTTTATAAACAAATAAGTATAATTTCCTATAGATATGATTATCTACTTTAAATAGACAAAAATTGTCTGTTTTTAAACAGTTAAAACTGTTCTTTTTTAATAGACTTAATTATCTGTTTTTATTTTTTTTCAATGTGAGATTATTTATTATATTTTGTTTTAAAAATCTTTATGCTTATGCATTGGTACGGCTTTTTGAAGGTGATGAGTTTCTACCTAAATTACGAGCAAACCATTTAGACTAAACCCAAATTCTTTTTTCTTCTCCTTTTTCATTCTTATGAGTGCAAGAATGTTAGATCAGGTCAGAATCATGTTTCTCATCCTTGAATTTCATCTTAGTTGTATTCAAAGATTCAAATAGCGATCGATAGCGGTGTAGCTGTCGCTATTTTACGGTCGTGCCACTATCCGCTACCATTATTAGAGAAAAAATGAAGGAGAATTTGAATCTCGTTTATAGCAGGTGAATCGTAGTCACTAATTACGGTGTAATGGTGAATAGCGACAATAGCGGTCCGTTATTGCCCGTTAGTGCCACTTTCCTATTTTCATTCAAAAATTCAAAAAAAAAAAATCATTTGATTCTGTTTAAAACCTTAAAATAAAAACAATAAGAAAGAAAATAAACATCAATTTACAAATTCAGAAAAAAAAAAACCTACAAAACTTAAACTTCAAAAACTATCAATTCTCTCAAATTCAACTTCAATCAAAATTGAGTATATGCAATTTAAAGTAAGCAACTAATTCAACACTCAAATTATCTTTCTTTTTAATTTTCAAATTTACTGTGATTTTGTATGTTTAGGATTAGATTGGACTATGATACATTGGTAGATAGAGGCTGGAGTTATTGGGACTTAAAATGAGAGACAAGAGATGAGAGTGGGACTTGAGGTTGATGAAAGCAAGCAGATAGCACACACCAAATAAAAAGAGAACTGAGAGAGGAGGATAAGGATGAAGGTTTCGAGAAAAAAATTATTAAATGCAAGGTGAAAGGATGAGAAGTTGTGTGGGCTATGCAATTTAGTCAAGAGGCAGAGGAAGTGGACTTGAAGCTATTAGTGTTGAAAATTGCCCACAATATAGAGGCTGTCAAGTTTGATTTACTGTAAGTTCATAAAAAGCAATTCTCTTGACTCATAAATAATAATGTTGTTACTTAATTTATGAATGTCTAATCACTTATTATTTGATTTATGCATAATATAGTTCGGTAATAATTTAATGAGTACAGTAATTAAATAATTAAATATATAATTCATTATGATTATTTATTTTTCATATGTTTATTTATCTCTTGTTATTTTTTAATTATCATATAAATAATTTTTTAAATATGAATATTTTACTATAAATATTTTTTTAAAATAAATAAAACACATGATATGATATAAATTACTTTAAAAATCATAAAATAAGAGGTTTTATGATAAATAATTAAAATTATTATATTTTATAGCAAGTTGAGCAAAATTTAAAAAAATTCACGATTGTGATAGCCGTAATGACTGCGAAGGTCTCTGTTATATCCGTAACCATGACAAATGTGATGTGACTGAAAACGTGACCGCTATCACAATTTAAATCCCTAGTTGTATTGCATTTCCTTTGGGTGTCTAACGCTTTCTTAGATCCTTTCCTTGGTTATCCATGAGTCTACAACTAATTAAATAGGTAAACAAATTCACCCTGGCAGAAACACATTTGCCTTGTCAATTCCAAACTCATTGATGTAAAGGCAATTGTTCTTACTTGTAGTTGCTTTACATGAGATTGGTTATAAGACAGTACCGAAACAAAAGAAATCAGACAAGAAAATGTATTAGAAAAGGGTAATCAGATGCGAGTATTCATGAACTTCTGGTTGTGGGTGGTGGGGGCTATCAAAACTTCTTTGTTTCACATGCTTCTACAAATCACCCTTTGGATCCCTCGTTAAAAAGAAAAGTGTCTAGAAGGAAAGGAAAATCATAGAGAACACTCTCCATCATTGTGATGGAATGGAAGAGCGGAACTTAGCTTTATTAATCAACTTTATTGTGTAGACTGGAGACAACAATCATTTTTCTTGTTATGGTGCCCTTTTGCTTTGGCTTTGGCTTTGGCTTTGGCTTTGGCTTTGGCTTTTTACACTGAAATAAAGGTTTTCCGAGCTAATCATGCCTTGATGAGATACAGGAATGGTTAGTGAAACAGATCATATCTGACTTGACCCTTACGGCAGAACATGAAACAAGTGCACAACAACAGTTTTGGAGAGTTTGGTTTTTTGCTTCCTGGCTCAGGATTTTGCATTTCATGTGACAGGAAGTGAGTTTTCTTTGTTTATTTTCTATTTTTTTTTCTGTTTTCATCAGATTGAAATTAGTAATTTAGCAGATACTGGTATGGGTTTGGCCTGTCCATACCAGTCATGTAGGAAGTAGGTAGAAAATTATTGCAACTTTTGAGAAAATGTTTTGAGGACGAGACAAATTGGAGGCAGAGTTAATCCAGAAAGAAATTGACCATACAAAATGGCATCCCTATTACGAATTAGTTCTCCAATTATTATTTGATGACATTGCTTCATTTACAAACTTCAAATTAATCATTCTTGAAGCTGATTGATTTGTTTTGACATGCGCTAAAAGGTTCCTTACTGATCCAAAAATCATGGGAATCAGCCCAGCTGCTAGCTGTTTAACAGTTTGCACTCACACCATGTCAAAGCCAATAATTGAAAGAGTGACTCACCAAATCATTGGATTACTGTGAGATTTGACTGTGAATTCAGCAATTTTCATAGCAAGGTGCAAAATTGTAGCACCAAAATCACCTTGACAAGTAGACCTAAAGTGAAATTTAGATCCCACCAAATCCTGGATTAGAAGTTATAAGGAAGACCATACCCCAAAAATGGCTTCGGTTTAAGTGTTATAAAAAAAAAGGTGTAGAAATCTGGGTCTATGTGATCCTTTTCAGGTCCCTAGTACAAAACTACTATTGAGGACACAAATCCCATTGACAATGTTTTTTTTTCCTCATTCCCAATCACAAAAACAACAAAGGCTTGACTCAACTTCATAAACTAAAAACAAAACAAAACCCAAAGCTTTCACCTACATCTGCAAGGCCACCTAGCGAGTCGGGTCCCCCTTGGCTTAGCATTGAGTAGTATTCAACATTAAAGATTCCCACAAACTTTGTTTGGTCTGAGTCGCTGTCTTTACTGTCGAAAAATTCTTCAATTCTTGTCAACAGTTCAGTTCTCAAAGTCTAAAAGATGAGTAGGTTTAGCCCCAACATTTTATCTTGTTTCACTAACAAACGCAACATTAAACAATTTTTAATTGCAGGTAAAGAAATAATAGATGATTAGTCCAAATGACAAAAAAAATGTGTTTTTCTTTTGTTATTTGGATTAGAATTTGCTGAGAGTTTGCAAAAAAAAAAAAATTTATACATTCCATTAGATTTAGTTTAATAATTTTAAATATGATATGATGATAAAATATAATTCAAAATTTTGATAAAAATTATATATGAATTTAATAAATATAAAAAATATATTTTGTGTTTAAAGTATTGACACAAATTTAATATGTTAATTTTTTTGTGTTTTACAAATATTTGATATGATATAGATATATACATTATCAAATTTAGTATTTAAATACAATATAAATAAACCTATTTAAAAAATATGCTAAATAAAATCTAAAAATTTCTTACTGCTAAAAAAAATAATACTAATAACCAACCGCTAACTACAAAATCTTACTCATTAAGAACAATTTTTTAAAAAATTTAGGAACCGCATGTTCCACTGTAAGTTTTAAAAGCAACTTAATCTTTTGATTATATGGATTAATATTAATATAAATTAAGCTACATTTAAATGAAATAAATAAACAAATTAAGCCTTAAGAGAAAACTTTTGAGATGGTCATGATCATTATGGTGCGCAGAACAAGCGCATATATAATATAAGTCTTACTAAAATGTTCATTATTCACCCTTTAAATATATTTGGCTTGCAAGAAATGGTAAACTTGTTTTCCAACAATTTACTTGCATTAATATTGCCTAATTTCTAGTTTACTTGTAAATATGTTTTTTTATAACTAAAAAAAGTTTTATTTATGTAATAAAACTACAGATGATAAAAGATTAAGTCGGAGATGAATTTTTATTTGTTTCGAATTTAATTTGATCTAATATTATATAAAATTTCATCGGATTTGAAATTAATAAAATATTATTTTTTAAATATAAATATAAAAAATATATAAAAATATAAAAATTAAATAAATAATAAAAAATATATATATATTGGATCAAATCAAATTTATTTAAAACATAATTCGATTCAAAAACTGATATATATTATATATAATATAATTTTATAAGATTAGGTCAAGTTAGAACTTGATGGGTTCCAACTAAATTTTCATCCCTAAATAAAATCGAGTAGCTGCTACATAATTAAATTTCAAATATGAGAATTTTAATTCTTATTTTAAAATTTTTGGCAATGTGATAAGCATTTCTTTTATTGCGACACAATTATATTTTATGATCGAATATTTTAAGTTCAGTGTCATTATGTAGGTTAGGTTGAAATAAAATAATAGTATATCGTATTCATGAATTTGAGCTGAACTTTTGTCTTAAAATTATTGTTTCTTCTAAAGCATATCTCAATTATTATGAAATAAAACCAGTATTAAATTAGTTAGTTGCAAATACAGTTATTGTAAGTACATTACATCTATTTCAAAATTTCCTATTTATATCGAAGCTGTTAAACTTCAAGTTAATGCCAAATCAAAAGAAGGTAAAGGAGATAAAAAAAAAAAAGGCTAATTTTCCGAACCAATCCAGTAAGTACGGAAAACGCGACAACACAAATACCTACACGTGTACGATTGGTTCGGCTTCCGATAGGGGCATGGGGCTCTGCTCTTGCCCGCGCGGAGTCCTCCCAACCCTCTCCTCTCTCTCTCTTACTATTTGAATGTTCAAAAACTTCAACTTCCTTCTTTCTCCCTCTTCACGCACTAATACTATGCTCTCTTCCCAGTCTTCGACGGTTCTAACGGACCCCTCCCTCCCACACCACTCGCCCTCTTTATTGCCCCTGCCGTTGTCACGCTCTCCGTTTTAACTATCTCAGCTAACAACTTTCTCTTCCTTTTCTTTTCTTTTTTTTTTTTTTTAAACTTTATCAAATTTTCTTCTTCTTTTGTTCAAGATCTGGATTTTTCATATTTGTTTCCTTTTTCTTTTTTTTTTTTTTGGGTAATGAGTTCTTTTGGATTCTTTTTCACTCTTCCTAGCTTGCTTTTTTTTTTTCCAGGATTTCCGATCTAGATTTCTTCCGCATTACCTGCCTTTTTTTTGTTTTCGTAAGGAAAAGAAGCGTTTGTTTGTTTTTTGTTTGTTAAATAAGTTAAAATGGAGACATTTTGGCAACGGAGGCCGAAGATTTCGAGCTTCTCTGCTGATCATAGCTTCACTGATTTACAACTTCCTTCAACTGCCCCTGCTTTCTCCAGAGGTTCGTTTTTCTCTTTTTTTTTTTTTTACGTATTTTTTAAAGTCATATTGTCACTCGGTTTGGCTGCTAAGGAATCCGAGGTAAAACGAAGAATTTTTTTTTAATTTTTATTTCCTTTATTATATA
The DNA here is from genome assembly GCF_047325235.1 of Durio zibethinus. Lineage (NCBI taxonomy): Eukaryota > Viridiplantae > Streptophyta > Magnoliopsida > Malvales > Malvaceae > Durio > Durio zibethinus. The sequence continues at coordinate 6,266,638 of NC_143162.1, read as the reverse complement.
AAGATTCCATTGTTTCTTTTCTGTTTTGAAAAATGACTCATAAAATTGAGAGACTTTATTCTGTTGAATTTGGCTTGCCAAAAAAAAAAAATCTTGATTTTAAGCTTTTTTCCCCGTTACAGTTAATTTCACTTTCCTACGTTTTCTTAGTTACCAAACGCAGCATTTTCCCTTCGTTTTCTGTTCATGTAAACTCCCCCTTTTTCTTGCTTTCTTCTTTAGTTTCTCACCGTTAAATGTTGAGTTTTGAATTTGCTACCTTATTCTGCTCACTCGCATCGCATTCTTGAAAATTTATCTTAATTTTTGTATCATTTCTCTATATAGCATGCACTTTTTACTTATATATATTGGCTATCCCCGACTTCATGCCTTTGCTTATGCTTTCGTTAAAGTTAGTCTTTTTTTTTTTTGTTAAGTCCTTTCTGACTTTTCTTCTATGGTGCTATCAACATGATTTTGCTTGTTTTTCTAGGGTTATGATGAGCCATGATTGCATGGCTTAGGGTTGCTTTTAATTTTTTTTCCTATTTCTCTGAATATTTGCTTTCTTTTTCTGCTTATTACTTGTTTAAACATTTTCGTAAGGTTGAATTTGTTTCTGTGTTTTCCATTCTCTCTCTCTCTCTCTCTCTCTCTCTCTCTCTCTCTCTCTCTCTTTTGGTTTATGAGAATAATTCTTATGGTTCTTATGGTTATGTTGATTTCATGAGCTTTTAAGCGTTGCTTCTAAAATATTTTTGAGTCTGCCCCTTTCTTTTCTCCTGGAATGGCTATCCTAATGCTTTTATTGGGATTCATTTACAGGAAACAGGCAGCTTCAGGAACACAGGAAATTTCCAAAATTGGCATCTGATTCTAGTTCCTGTCTTAGTGACACTACAGACGAAGATCAGGTGTGCTGGTTTTTCTTGTTTCCATGATTTTGTTATATGATAAGAGTTATCCTTCTAAGCACTATACTCTTTTAGCTCTAGATTCTCCTGAAATTTTATTTTTGTGCGAAATGAGTTGATAGCTATAATCAATGTTTCTGGTTGTTTTAGTTAACGTTTGAGTTGGGTTGGAGATCGACAAAACAATCAACTGGAACCCCAATGAAGAAGTTGTTAGCACAAGAGATGTCAAAAGAAAATGAATCTAGAAGACGACCACCAAGTGTTATAGCAAGATTGATGGGCCTGGATGGACTGCCACCTCAGCAGCCTGGCCACAAGCAGCAGAAACGAACAGAAAGTGGTCAAGAGAAAGTTCAAAAGGGTGGTACATTCTATAGCCGTCGATCTTCTAGGAAAAGCTCAAAGGAGGAGCAGGAATTTAAAGATGTTTTTGAAGTTTTAGATGCATCAAAAGTGGAGATTGCTGGTTCCTCTTCACAGGGGACTGCAAACTCAAAGCTTTCTGATGCTGAGGTGGCCTTTATCCAGCAGAAGTTTATGGAGGCTAAACGTCTTTCAACGGATGAAAAGCTTCAGGATTCTGAGGAATTCAATGATACCCTTGAGGTGTTAGACTCCAACACGGATCTTCTCCTGAAATTCCTTCAGCAGCCAGATTCATTATTCTCAAAACATTTGCATGACCTGCAAGGTTCTCCACCCCAGTCCCATTGTGGTCAAATATCAGTCATGAAGTCATCACACACTCTGAACAACGAAAATGGTCGCTTAGTCCGAAGAGCAAGGGGAGAAACTCAATTGAAGCACCAAAGTAAATCTCCTCAAGGGATTCAAGAAGATCTTTTGAGCCACTCTTATGGGAGATATGCAACTCTCAATCCACCCAAGTCACCTAAGGTTCAATTAGATGAGAAAAATGGGCCCGCTATTGTACCCACAAGAATTGTTGTCTTGAAACCAAATCTTGGGAAGTCACAAAACTCTACCAGAACTGCTTCATCACCTAGTTCTTCTCATCATTTTCCATCCAATTGCAGACACCTAGAAATTTTGGGTACAGAAATATGGGGCAAGAAAAAGGTTCACCAAGATATTGGGTTTTCAAGGCATAATTCTAGAGAGTCTAGGGAAATGGCAAAGGAGATTACTAGGCAAATGAAAAATAGCTTTAGCAATGGTTCAATGAAAATTTCAACCACCAGGTTTAGAGGATATGCAGGGGATGAGAGTTCCTGTGATGTATCGGGATCTGAATCTGCAAATGATTCAGATGTAACAACAGTGTCTTACAGAGATAACATTGGCTGGAATAAGCGACATAGGAGGTCATCATCATGTTCTAGTGAATCATCAGTTAGTAGGGAGGCCAAGAAGAGACTATCTGAGAGGTGGAAATTAACACATGGGTCTCAAGAGGTGCGGATGGTTTGTAGGGGCAACACACTGGGTGAAATGCTTGCCATCTCGGATAGGGAAGTGAGCCGAGCAAATTCTAGTGGCGTTGTTGGTGTGGAAGGATGCAGTGGGACTGGTAATCATGTTGGGTCAGCAGTGTGGAGTGAACCTTTGGGAATTAGCACTAGGGATGGTTGGAAGGATGGATGTCTTGGTAATCTCTCAAGATCACGATCTCTTCCTGCTTCTTCTACTGACTTTGGAAGTCCTAGAATAAGCACACGTTATGAAAGTCTTCGCAGAGACAAGTACGTGATTCCAAAAGAGGGTTTCAAGTGGGACACGGACAAGGCCGTGAAAGGCAATTTTAATCACCGGGAAGCTCCATTGCGTAGCAACCAAAGATCCTGTGTTAAGAAACCTCAATTTCTGAGTAGTAGTAGCAGTAGTAATAAGAAACATAGTGACACTTCACCAGATTTTCATATCACCCCATATCAGGTACATCAAAATTTTGAAGGGGATAATCAATCTGAACACAACCTTATGGTCTCAGGAGAATCTGCTAGTACTGCCATGGATTCAAGTCCAGTTCTTAAAAATGCAGGGCATGTTAATGTTCAGAATAACGCTGTGCTATCTAAACCTTCTCTCTTAGAATTATCAGCTCCTGCCTTGGTGAATGCTGATGTTTCTAGTGGTGACCTAGATAAATTGGACTCCCAGGTATTTGTTTTTTATTTTTTGTTTGAATGGTGTATTAGCTTAAGTCTCCAAATATGTGCGTCTATTCTTTTAACCTCCCTCATGCTGTTGCTTATTGGGTGTTGTTAGGGATATTTGACAAACTTAATACCTTGGGCACCCCCGGTCTTTCAAATAAAATTTTACAAGGGTTAAAGCAACGTACAAGTCCACCCTTGTAAGTCTCCAAATAAGGATTTTCTAGTGTATAGCTTAACAAGGGTGAACTTCTAAGTTGCTCAGTTTTCTTCTGCGTCTTTCCCTTGCCAATTTTATCTGATCACAATTATATAATATTACAGCATAAGGTTCATATTTGCGAAATTTCTCTACTCAGTTTAACAAATGGATCTCTCTTGCAATTATCTCTAGGACTCATCAGAGGCGCCATCTAAGCAAGCCCCATTGCATTGCCCTGTACCAGAACTAGAATCTCGAGCTGGCTCAAAGGAGGCAGATCAACCCAGTCCAGTTTCAGTTATAGAAGCTCCTTTCACAGATGATGTGTCATCTGGTTCTGAATGCTTTGAAAGTATTAGTGCTGATCTCCATGGTAATTTAGTGGCTCTTTTAGTTTCCATTTATATTTAGCATCTGTTTTGATTAGAAAAGCCATGGCTCTTAAATTTTTCAAATTCTTTGATCTGATTCTAGTATTAAGGGACGTTAAAGCTAGGGAATCATAAGCTGTCCTTCAATATCTAAGTGAATGGATTGTCATTGTTTAAATCTACAGTATAATTACAGGACTCCTATGAGTTCATCCCATTATGCTGCATGAAACATTCTGTTTTTATTTTTCATAGCGTGTGATTCTACCTATTCTGTTTAATTTTTTTTAGTTCTGTTTATGTTTTTAGGGCTTCGGATGCAACTTCAACTATTAAAACTAGAATCTGAGGCATATGAAGAGGGAACTATGCTTGTTTCAAGTGATGATGATGGTGATGAAGTATCTATTGGGTTTGCCGAGGACAAAGGGACACCAAGGGCGGAAGAGAATTGGGAGTCTGTGTACATAGTTGATGTCTTGGTTGATTCTGGAATTAATGGAGCCGACCTGGATACCTTCTTAGGTACATGGCATTCTCCAGAATGTCCAGTGAATCCATTAGTATTTGAAGAACTTGAGAAAAAATATTGTAATCTAAATTCTTGGTCAAGGGCTGAAAGGAGGTTGATGTTCGATAGGATTAATTCAAAGCTACTGGAGATCTATCAACAATTTATAGGCCAACACCCATGGGTAAAATCTGCAAGAAAAATGATTCCGAAGTGGAGCATAGGAGAGCCTGAAGATAGCCTGCGCAAATCTCTGGTAAGCGAAAACAAGAACCTGCAAATGGATGCAGGAGAGATAGTGCTTGCAGGGGAATGTGAATGGTTAGACTTGGAGGAGGATATTGATGTAATAGGTAGGGAAATCGAGAGATTGTTGGTAGATGAACTAGTAGCTGAGGTAGTACAATGCAAGGGTAGTACCAAGCTTTTGGTTTAGAAAGTTCACATATACAAATGATTGGAATGATCATTTCATGAATGTATAAATAAGTTCTAAATCTTTACAACAGCAACAATTATCAAAAGGTATGAATATATTCCACCATTTTCACCATTGATGTTAAAACCAAAACCTACGTGCGGTGGGTCTCTCGATCAGGCTTGAGTACAACAACCCCGAATTTTAACTCCCAAAAAAAAGACAAGATCAGATCATGTATCCAGAAGGCAAAGTCCAAAACGAGTGCAGTTACAAAAAGCTCAAGTGCAACTACAAGCATCATACTTATTGCCTTCTCAGCAACAACCATCACCTTTTTTTTTTCTTTTTTTTTTTTCATGAATTTCTCCGAATATTGGGCTGTCTAGTGATCTCTTGATGTCTTCTTTTTTTTTTTTTTTTTTTTATCATGAATTTCTCCGAATATCGGACTGTCTAGTGATCTCTTGATTTCTAAAAAAAAGTGAAGAGACTGTCGTATATTAATTGATAACTGATAAGGGTATCCATCTACATTTCAAAATCCGAATATACTATTCATCCTATATGTTTTCCATTCCTTTTCAAATATATGAATTCCTAGCTATTGGATTTCTTTTTGTTAGGAAATATAATTAACATGAATGGCCTTTTCTCCTCGAACTTTAGGTATCATTCTAAGCTACAAAATATATTTAAGAAATTGATGTTGGTAACCATGGAACTTGACATTATAACAAAACCTACAGTAACAAGCATAGACGTAACATCATAAAGATAATAGTAGTAAAACGACAGAATTACCAATCTAACAATTAAGAATCAGACACGTTAGAAAAAAAAAAAATCTGAAAATGAAATCAAACATCAAAAGTTCCCTTGGGTTCTAATTGCTTACATAATCCTAGATAAGTGAGATAAAGTACTCATCCTTAGCATCCGTCCTATGGTTCTTTGTATGCTTTCAAAAATACTTCAACTCTGAAAGTTTACAAACCCCAGCTTCTTTCCCAACAGCAAAAACAACCAATTTATTGATCTTTTGTTTGAGAGAACAGGCTTCACAGAACTACCACAAAATTCGCAACTAGGAAGGTTTGGATTCATCCATAGACTCCGCTCGATCATGCATAGCAGACCTGTTTTCTGATATAAAAGCTGCAATCTCCCTGAACTTTTGTTCTAAATCATATTCAATGTTATAAACCTTCTCGCATTTTTTGCATTGAACTTCACCACTGATCACAGTCATGTTACGAGATAAAATATAGTCAAGGCTATTTTCCATGGCACGTTGAATAGTAGCCCAAGGGATGGTTTCAGTTTGCCCCTGTCTTGGGGTCTGAAAAGGGTTTCTATGGGAACGAGGTGGACGTGAATGCCTGACAATCTCTTGAGAAACCGCATTGTTGCTAGGGTTAACGTCGGTAGGGCGATGAGTTTGATGGTTAGGATAAGATGAAGGGAGTGCGGGGCTTGGGGAATTGAGAGAAATTGCTGGAAAAACGAAATTTGCGGTAATTGTACAGGAGCAGCTGTCATTAAGGGTAAACACGTGGGTTGAAGGATTTGGCCCCATTTGGAATGCATCGGACCCTCAGTAGTGGTGCAATTGTTTTGAAAAATTGTGCCAACAGCAGCTTTGATATCCAGACAATGCTTTGATGTTTTAAGATTTTCATTGTTTGTTAACTGAAGTTGAAGGTTCAGTTAACTTTTTCATTTTTTTCATTCATTTTTCTTTAGCAGTTTTTAACTTTTTTTTTTCAATCTTTTATTCTGAATTTTTAAAAAAATTTTTTCCCAGATTTTGAGTTTTTTATTTAAAAGTTATAAAGTAATTTTACTACTTTAATATAAAAATAAAATTTATTATTATATAATAAATAATTTAAAATTTTTTACTTACAATTTTTAGTCAATATGTCATTTTATTTTTCCACTATAATCTTTTAACTAAAATTTATCTCATCACCATCATTATTTTTATATTTAAATATATATTTTATAATTAATTTTAATCTCATCATTATAATAATTAATTTTATCTCTATATTATTTTCAATCTCACGATTAGTGCAAGATAATGGTGGCACTCATGACGTAGGCTCTACTAAGCGTGATAGGGTGAGCAAATTTTCGTTATCTTCTTTACTATCAGACAATTCGAGAAGACAAGAATTTTTATTATCAAAATATATAAAAAAAAAAAAAAAGACCAAAGACTAGGGGAAAAGTGTAAGAAATTAACTTGAAAAGTGAAGATATGGAAGACAAAGTTTAACAGTAAAAGACAGGAAAGTTGCTTAAACAGATTTATTTAGAATTCAAATTAAAAGTCTTAATATTAATGAAAGTCTAAGTTGAAATTCAAAAATAAAAAAATTTGAAGTTCCAACACAAAAGATTATTATTCTGGACTTCGGAAGTGGATATGAATGTGAGGTTTTTAAAGAGTTTTGATGGGAGTTGTATTTTTTTTATTATTATTAGTATGTAAATCCGTACTTCATTATGGGATTTATAATATTTTATTTATTATATATTAATAAAGATTTTTAAAAGAAATTAAAATTTTTTTAAATAAAGAAAATAACGTGTAAAAATAATATAATTATAAAAATACACAAATGTGCATTATTAAGATTAAAACGAAAACTCATATTTTTCTTCTTAATCCTGGTGTCTACTGCTAATTATGGTGAATGAGACATTTCCCATTTACAGTAATGTACAGTAATGCGGCAAGCATTGGGAAGACACTCTCTTAGTCCTCTTGCATGTACAACATCCAAACCTTCTGAAATGAGATATATAAACAGTATCAATTACTTTTTAAATTTGAAAGTATGAATCATGACAAATAACTAGATGGATGAAAGAGATATAATTCATGTGAAATAACTAAGCACCTTAACAATGCGAAATTGTTTAGCATCATAAACCCCAGAAATTGCAATTCTATTTCTTGACTATACAACCATAACATATTTACTTTTCCTTGACTACACAACCAAAGATGATGGGATTACGCCTGCCAAACCAATAAAAAACTAAGTGATAAACAGAGAGAGGGAAAATGCTTTGTGCTCCTTACTTTTCTTTGGCTATGACACCCAAAGCACTGAGACATACATCCATTGTCATGGTGGGCTCCACATTGGCAAAAGCAGACAACCCAGGGTATACATTGAGTCATATCAGTAAGAAGTACCCTTCTGCAACAAAGATATGCTCCTAAGTTCATCCGAGGTTGACCCATTTGGGTGGAAACCAAAATTTGGTTCACCACAAGCTCAACTGGTCCAAGCAAACCCATATCTGCAGCAGCTAAGATACTTTTAAAAGTTCTTGACAAATCCTATTTGCACTATTTTGCAGTTATCAACTTTATCAAGTAAACTGTAGAAATTCCATATTCCACAAGACATCTCTTTGCAGCATGCATAGACCAAACACATTTTTGTCACTTATTACCATCAACAAACAGTAAATATACAACCAGATACATTAATTCCTGGTTTTTCAAAATGCAGTAATATCACAAACTGATCCTCTAAGCAAGATTTGGTTTCACAAGATTCCTTATCCTTTTGGATTAGATATACAACACCATCTATGGTTTAAATTAAATAAGGAGAAAATATGAAGAAATGTCACTATTACAATAAGGACACAAATTTGAGTCTTGTTGTTACTCTTTGCTATGCTAGGCATTGGCATACTAAGTTTGCAAGAGATGAGGCAATAAAATGGATCAGCATCCTTCCAGGGATTTATTGATGTAACTGATGTATTGTAACAATATGAATATGGTTATTGTAATCCCTCCCTGTCTTACATCAAAGATCATAAGAACAGATGTTAAACCCAATGAAAAAGCTCTACCTAGCAAATCTCCAATAACTCGTATAACTATCGGCAATAATTCCTCAGAAGAATAGTCCTCTTGACCACTGCGAAGGAAGGAAGGGGAAAAAGTTGGAAGTAGTTAGTCTAAAGCCGAGCAAGAGTTAAAGAATAAAATATATATATATAGTTAGTCTAAAGCCGAGCAAGAGTTAAAGAATAAAATATATATATATATATATATTAATGCATGAGCTTAAGGAAGTTCAGGTCCTAACTCTCATATATCCCATATTATAAAACCTCTGGAGCCAAAATGTCCACAGTTTGCATAGGAGTGTGCAAAAATTGATTTGAACCGATTAAATTGTTTGAAATCGAGTGAATTCAGTTGATTGGATTTGATTTATTTGATTTTGATTATAATAAATTTTTTAGATCAATTAAATTTATTAATTCGATCGATTTTTAATTTATAAAATTGATACTCTAATTAATCAATTTTTTAATAAATAAAAGTAAAAAAAATTGAGATGAGTATTTTTATTTATTTATTTTTATATAAAATATTGTTGAAATTATTAAATTTTTTAGTGATTTAGTTCGAATGATACTTGATTTTGAATTTTATTTAATTGAATTTGTAATTAAATAGTTATTCATAATAAAAAAAATTATAAAAAATTTGGTTATTTAATCGAACCGAATTGATTTGGTCAATTTAATTACGGTCAATTATTTAAAAATTTTTTATCTATTTGATTATTTGTTGAATAAAAATTAATTAATTTAATTATTAATTTTTTTAAATCAAATCGATCAAACCAACCAATTACTCATCCCTAAATCTGCAATTTTACACTATCCAATTGCAGCCAGCACCATAACAACCACAATTGTAGAAGTGAAAAGGACACGCCACGGTAGTTAACTCCTCCACCTTTAAAAAGCAAAGTTAAAACGAATATGAAGGTTACAATTGAATGCCTATATACTTACAAACCTACATCCGCTTACGAATGACAAAACAAAAGTATAATTCCATAACTTAAGATAATATGGAAATAAAGGAAAATTAATTAAAAATATAAAAGTTTAGTCTAAAACACAAACATGCCTGTGCAAATACTTAAACAAAAAAGAATATCTAATATTCTTTCTCAGCATATGTGAAAATACCACACACTGTCTTGCTATTTCTTTCGACTCTTTCCCTGCCCAAGATGATGGTAATAGACGTCTTCAAATATGCTAACACCAAAGGTACAAATCATAGCATACTGCACTTTCAAGATTGTCCTATGAACCACGGGGAACCTGGTCAAATCATAAATCGCAGGTAACTCAAAATTGGCCTATCTTAATTCCCATAATTCACTAAATTGGACCTGTCATTTGAAAGGAGAATAAAAATTAATTCTGGAGCTTGTATACCATGCAGAGATTTTAGTCATATTGCAATTATATTATTATTCTAACAGAGATGGACATGCATGAAGAAACATGCTCAGAGCCAACAAATTAATACAAAGACACCAAAGCTCTCAGGCGAGAAGAGAGTGAAAAGGAAGATATGCAAAGATTTTAACATAACGGGAAGTTGAAAGAACCTTTAAACTTGTTCACAAATAACCTGGCAATCAGCATTGTATTAGGTGATACTAGCAAACAATTTTCATAACCTTCTTATTCTTACAAATTTTATTCTTAGGCTGAATTGAAGACTATGGTAGAGTAGAGGCAACCTAATCATCAATTGCCAGATTAGAATTTGGCAAGGCACTATAACTAATGACTCTGATTTTAAAGCACACATCTAAAAGAAACCAATAATAGGTGGAAACTCTGGAAATCAACACTTACATATCAAGAAAAACATCAGGTTTTGGGAGATCAGTTTCTTGGCCCTGATAATATGATCAAGATATTGAACCACAATATAGTCAATTTATCGAAATAAAACAACAAATTGTGACAAACAAAGATTTAAGATTTATAGTTAAGGAAAGAAGTAGAATTAAAATATTTAAAATTTGTTTTTTTTTCTAAACCATCTATTATGTAAAGGATTAGGACCTATATAAACTTTTCCCTTCTCATGATTTCCAGCTTTAAAGCCACCATGGGATTCAACAGGCCCAAACTGTTGAGAAGAAGCTGAAACAGCTTTGAAGCTTCCTAACTTTCACCACAATGCGGACATTCAAATGCTGAGAGCAAGATTTGCAAACCAAAACCATAAATTACTAAAAAAAAGTTAAAAACAAAAGAAAATTTTAGTAGTTTCTTGTTTACCTTCCTAAAGTGTGGAATTGAAATCAATAAAAATCTTGTTGTTCCCTATTTAATTAATTAAAATTAATTAAACTCAAAATAATAAAAGTAAAAGGGTTGAATTAAGAATAAGAAAAAAAGGAAAGCAATATGTTTTGGGTGCAGCGCATGCAGAGGCTTTCGACTTGATAAAGGGGAGTGGTGCTTTTGTCCTCAGTGACTATAGTTTCGACTACTGATCCGGCATCGTTCGCTGTTTTCTCTTTGTTGTTTTCCATATCTCTTTTTCTTTTTTTTTTTTCTCCCCTTACAACAAATCAGCCGTGGAGATGAAGAAGAAGAAAAACGGCATCCTCTTCAGACACTCAAAAACGCAAAAGAGTTTGGTGATGTTTTTAGTTTTTATCTCGAGATCTTTCATCATAAAGTCTCTCTTTTTTGCTTGTTCTCCCTTCAAATAAGGGGAATTAAAGGCTCTAGTACCCTTCTAATCACAATAATACCCTTCTAATACCCTCTAATACCCTTCCTCTCCAATACCCTTCCAATCACTTTTAAACACAATAATGACGTATATGAAAAATTGAGAAGTTGGGAATAGTTATTATGTAATGTTATTATTATTATTATTATAAAAAATTTTCTGACAATTTTAATGATTAAAATGTTTAGCTAAAACATTTGGTTAAATAAATGTTTAATTATATATACAGATATATGATATGTGATTATGCAAGAAAAGAAACTATAAAATTATGACATTTTAGTAAGTTTGTAACAAGCCAACTACGATTTATATCATATCGTATAAATTTGAGAGACAAGCAAGCCCCAGTTTACTAAAAATGCAAAAATAATATAGACATAAACAAACGCAAAAAACAAATCTACAATATTGATGAAAAAGAAAATTATATTAAACATCAAAGGTCATTCAGGACCAAGTTGTTTGCATAATCCAAGATAATTAGGATAAACAACTCGATCCTTGGCTCCGGTCCTATTATTTTTTGTATACTTGCAGAAGTATTTCAGCTCGGAAAGTTTGCAACATCCCAGCATCTGTCCCAACAGCAAAAACAGCCAGTTGATCTCCCTTTTCTTGGGAATAACTGGTTTCAAAACGTTCCCACATGTCTCGCAACTATCAAGCCTCGGATTCATCCAAGAAGTCGGTGCTCGATCATGCATTGTTAACCTGTTGGCTGATACAAAATCTTTAATCTCCTTAAACTTTTCTTCCAAGTTGTATTCAATCTTGTATTTTTCCTGGCACCCTTAGCATTCAACATCACCACTGATCATGGTCATGCCATGAGATAATAGATGGTTAAGATTATGAACCGTGGCTCGTCGAGTGGTAGCCCATGGATATGGTGCAGCCATGGTTTCACTTTTCCCTCGTTTGGGTGTCTGAAACGGACTTCTTCTCCTCTCCACTTGACCGACTGGGTCAGGGTTAGGGCTAGGTCTAGGAGAAGGTAAGCATGAGGATGGCCGTGGCGGCTCTATTGAAAGAGAAAGATCAAGCAGTTCTTGATGGTATTCTTGATATCCATCAAAGAAATGGGAAAACAAAGGTTTTCTAGAGTTAGGGTTGCTCGTAAAGGAATCATGATTATGGTGATTAATGGAAGGTAAGGGAGATGAAGATTGCCTTGGCGCCCCTATTGAAAGAGAAAGATGAAGGAGTTCCTCACGTCCTTCTACTTCAGTAAAACGTTGGAAAAAGATACGGTTTGACTCCATATATGAAAAAAAAAAAAAAAAACTGTTGGACAAATTCAAAAAACAAAAAACAAAAAGATTATTGAGAAGAGTGAAGGGTTGATAGGAGAAAATTGCGAAGCAAAGAACGAAGGGAAATATATGTTTGTATATATATGAAAAAAAAAAACCTAATTCTAGCTGTCTTAGGAAAAATATTAGAAATTTGAATTGGATTAGTGCTATTACTTATCAGGACACTTTATATATATATATATATCTGTATATATGATGAGTTGAATTGACTTTGATCTCTTCTTTATTATTATTATATTATTATTATTATTATTATTATTACTAAATTGTATATGTTAATGATTTTTAATTATTAACTTGATTATTAAAAAAATAAAGTTAAGAGTAATATGTTCTAGAAATTGGAATTGGATTAGGGTTATTACAACTTGTAAATAATTTATATTTTATGTTTGAAAATAATATTTATATCAACGCAATCAACTTTTGTTAACAATCATTTTTTATTTAGAAAGATAATCAATATAAACAATATATTATTAAACAAATTGCTTGAGACTTTGGTTTAATGACAAGGAGAAAATCTTAAAGATTGTAAATTCAAGTTTTGTTGTGTGTGAATTTGATTTTTTAGTTAAATTATAATTTAATAATTAATTATTCAGTAATGTAATTATTGATTATTCAGTTAATTAGATAGATGTAATACTTGATTATGAGAATACTTTTAAAAAAAATCAAATAATAACTCCTAAATTACAACAACCTTACTAAAAAAATTTCATATAAATAGAATAACTTAAAAAAGAGTAATTGTGTATATAGTTATAATTATTTAAATGCTATTAACTTTTATTCTTTATTGTAAGAATTAATTTTGTGTTGATCATACAGTTTTTATATATAGATGATTTTTTATTTATTTTACCATAATAAATATTTATTATTTATTTTATATCTCAGCTTCTTTTTTATGTCTTACTTTCTCTCAAATTGTAAGACAAAACAAATCGTAAAGTCAAAAGAACTATGAAAGGTCAAAAATGCTTTTTAAAATTAAAATTGAAAAAAAATGACACATGTAACAGTAAATCAAAAAGATTGTCCAACACTCAAGTAAAGTATATTTGTTTTTACAAGTTGAACACTATCTTTGATTAGAAAAGAAAAATTAAGAAAAATATCATGCGGTCGGTTTTGAATTTGGAACTTTATCACCAAAGCATCATCAAATATCCATGTGATAAATTCTAGCGTTTGGTATTTTTATAAAATTATCATGATAATGTAATTATTTGGATGATCTTATTACTAAGATGATTTTAACATTCGTGATTTAAAATTATTTTATTTGATTAACAATTATTAATTTTTAAAAATTAAAGATCACTATATTTGGTTTACTAAAAATCAAATATTATTTTATTTAAAAGTATGAAAATAATTATGTATATTGTAATAGTTACATAAATTAATAAATTTATGATTATTTAAAGATAGTAATTGATAAAATATTAGTAGTATTTATTTATTTTATAATAAAATATAATTAACTTATTAAATTAATAAATATATATATATTGATAGGTAAATTTATTTTTATAATATACATTATGAAAAAAATATTTAAATTAAAAAATGAAACTAATCTATTAAATTCATAATAAAAGAAAAATAAAAAATTATATTATATATAAAATATTAAAAAAAGTAAAAAAATATACAAATTATTTTAAATTTGTTATAATGAATATTAGTTTGAAAATATAAATATTTATAATATAAAAAAATTACAATATTAAGATGTAGCAAGTTTTTAATTCATATATTAAATGGGTAAAATTGATTATTGTTAATTTTACATATCACTTTACTTTGATGATAAAGGCTTTTTACATTTTTGTATGGGAATTGGTTCACCCTCTAATGCAGCGATTTAATGACTTTCAACAATCCAAGAGACCACCCTTACTAGAATTATTAAGTGCTTATCAAATACAATAATCTAATTATTATATGTAAATCATCATAATTTTTAAAGTGATCACCTATACCAAATACTACCTTATTGAATTTTTGTTTTTATAGATGGAGTTGTTTTGCTAAGATTTCTCATTAAGCAATTATTAGTTATCACACACTATAAAATATTACATGATTGCAATAAACAAATTTACTTCATCTTTGATTCCAACATAAGAATTTAGTTACAATAATAAAAAAAAAACTATTTAATTTTTATTATTTTATTTAAATAAGCATTTTATACTTTAATGCACTCAAATAAGTTTTTAACATTTAATTTGCACCTAAATAAACCCTTAACCTTTAATTTGTATCCAAATAAACCCTTAATTTTTAATTTATACATAAACAAATATTTTAACATAAATCAATATTTTGTTTGAAATAATGATTTATTTAGATACAAATCAAAAGATAAAGACTTATTTAAATATAATAAAAATATAAGAGATTATATAAAAATTTTGAAATAATTCAAAAACTTTTTTAATATTTTAACTTACAAAATTTTGCCAACATTAAATGGTGATTATTATTTTTATTACATGTGAAAAAGGTCGTAATTTGAAAAAAAAAAAAAAAGTTATAGATATTGAAATTTAAATCCTAAGCTTATTGAATGTTATCTATTAAAATTGTTTGCATGGACCAATAAAATTAAACTCTAAATATTATTATTATTATTATTATTATTGATATTGGATAATTTAAATTAACTTGGAAAATATAAATAAAAAAAGTTTACAATCATTCATTGGGTTGGACTAGTTAGGTTTTATTAATTAGCTTGGGCCATGTGTTGTATATTGACTTTCTAGCAAACTATTTACTTTTGAGTGTGACAGAACTTGCAAATTGGGCTCGCTAAGGCCCAATTAACATGGTAATGCAATGCAAGGCAGTGAGGCAGTTGCGGTAGAAAAATATGTCAACCATTTTTAACCCACGGGCAGAAGCAAAAGCCCTCTCTAGTGGATGTCCCCTTTTAAGGTAAGACACTGCTAACCTATTATTTTAAGCATGTGCTGCAACTTCTCTTTATTAGTCAGCATCATCGAATTTTGTTTTTACAGCAATTTTTTTTTGTGAATTAATGCATTTTATTTTGATGAAATTAATGATAGTAAACTATAATCCATTGCGTTTTGAATTTTATGATTTCTTGTTCTTTGCCTCTCGTTTTAAAAGAAAAAGAAAAGAAGGGAAAAAGCGTATCAGGTATGATACTTTTCATTCATGCAATTCCTTTCATTGCAGCTGTTGTTTTTATATTTTACCAAGTTACAATTGATTAAAAGAAGGATTTTTTTTTTTAACAGCAAAAACTATAGGCTGGAGATATGGCAAGGGTTGACGAGAATTGGGACCAAAGAAGGCCCACTAGTCTTCTACAAAGCAATGTGTAAAAGATGAGCAGATAGTTGAGTGAACCAATTGTTGCCAGAAAGAGTGTCCATTGGCTTTTCTTTTCTGCTTTTTTTTCACCACCTGAAATTTGTATTTTCCCCAAGCTCCATTACCAGTTTGCAGAAAGTGGAACTGGGTCTGATGACAGATACTTCGATGCTTACGTAATTACTTTACTCTTTGTTTGCTTCCTTGTGAAGTTCTCAATGGAAATCTACTGTATTTTTCCCTGGTTAAAACAGCTAAAGATATTGAAACTTGTATCAAGGAAATGGCCTTTAGTCTGTAACCAACATTTCTTCACGAACTCCTAAATAAAATTCAGGTGAACTGTTTAATTGATTAGTTATGCTAAAATCAAAAAGGGAATATGTTGTTGGGAAGCTCAAAGGGACGGCAGTAATGGTGGGCAAAACCATAGGCAACAAAGTGAGAGAATGGGCCATGGTTTAAGCAGATCTTTTAGTAGTTGTAAATGCCTAAGAGATGCTACCCTTTTTCCCGAAATCGAAATGAAAGAGCCCCTTGAAACATAGTTAGCAAAAGAGAACCAATTGACTTTCCCACTATTTTTTTTTACTTTGTTATGAGCAACAGAGATTCTGATTCGGCTAACAATACCAAGTTCCATGTACAAACTAAATGATCAGTTTCAAAATCAAAAGTAGTCTAATTTCTTTAGATTTTTTCTTCAAAGTCCCAATAAGATTGCTGCTTGGTTATCATTTCTTGGTTGCTAAATTGTTTGAGGCAAGAGCTGATGATGCAGATGAAGCAGACATGGCAGATGTCCAAAATTGTGCACTCTTCACCTTTGACACACTAGCCAGGACTCCTAATGGTGTTACATCTCCAACAATGGTCACCTTCTTTGCTGCAAAGTCAATGCTGAAGGATGTCACACCTGATCAAATCATTAAAAAAAAAAAAAAGTTCTTTGTAAATTATGATGTGAACTGTAATTAATGAAGTGTAAAAAGAGATGAATTTAGATTACAGCTCTTTATCTATAAATAGGTAGAATGTAAAGGACAGTAACAAAGGTTGTGAAAAAATAGTGACAGTCTTGAAATTTTGGTTAAACCATAGACTAAAGGAGATGACAAGTGACAGTGATACATACCTTCCATTCTAGATAGATGTTTCCTCACTTTTCCTTCACAGCCTTTGCAGTGTAGTGACACCCTTAAAACCACAACCTGAAAGCAAATTGATTGAAAAATTAGAAATTACAAGTTTTAAAGTTTACAGCCGCCCCTGGCCTGTAAAAGTTGAAGATTTAGCTGCAAATTGATCTTTCCAGGGACTATACAAAATTGAAAGCCCACCTAAAATTTGATATTGATAAATGGAACATGGAAAGAGGAAACCTGTTCTGCAGAAGGCTTCTCTGAGCGAGAGGAAGAGGGTTTTGAAACAATGGATTGGTCTTGTTTTATAGCTTGAATATTCTTTGTTTCAGCAGGAACCAATGCCCAAACTGGATCACAATCCGATATTCCATCGAAAAATGCAGAGTCACCCAAGAGATATCTGGAAGAGCCAGGAGGGGTTACAAAATCAATTGGCTTGGCAAAACTCTTCCTGCCAGTATCTGCATCTTTAATGTCAGAAGTGCTTTTCCTGCTAACCATATCAATTGGCTTCAATGAACTGTTCTTATGATCATTGGACTTGGCTGAAACTGCAGAAGTACTCTTCTGTGTATGATCATTATTTGACTTGGTTGAAGACCTTTTCTCATTCTTCCTAAGCTGATGGTAAGGTAAAGGATTGATTGGCAGTGGCTGAGATGTAGAAGGGTTGGAAGGCAGAGTTCTGGTGAATCTTTTGGCGTCTCTAATGATGGGGTTGTGGCGATCGATGGCTCGGCCACCAAGTTGAATGGTGGATGCCGAGGAACAAGAGGATGATGAGGCTTCATCCATGCTCAAACATATGGCTGTGGAAGCTTGGGATGCACAGAAAATATCCATTCGTTTCATCTTTTTTGAGGTTTGGATAGTGATAGCACTGAAGGATAACTAGTGGTTTAGAGAATCTGCATAAGAAGAGAGAGAAAGAGAGAGCAACTTTTGAAAGAAGGTTGGCTGTTTTGCTTTTATGCTCAAGTTCTTGACTTTTTGTTTAGAGAGCGAGAGAGAGAGAAGAGAGTTAAAGATTACATGCAAAAGAAAAGAAAAGAAAGAGAATATATCATGGAATACCAAATGAGAGTGGATTGTATTTGTAGAAGTTTCTGTAATCAAAACTCCACATTTTGAAATACAAAAACTAGCCTCACTTTCTAAAGGAATATTTTGCCACATCACACAAAAATGTTGACATTGATATAATTTTCCAATTTATATTGTTTTTGGGGTTGATTTGCTAGAGATTAGAGTCAGATAATTGGATTGAAAAGGTGTGTACTACAATTTTTTTTAACACTACTGTTATATCTATACACTTCAAATTACAACTTTGCTTATGAATAAATTATAAATGAGATCAAAATTTCCTACCAAGATATGAGATTTAGCAAAATTATATGATTTCACTAGGAATGAAAAGATAGAATAGCAGAATCTGATCTTCAATAGGTGCAACCAACCTTTTTGTGGTGTTAAATTTCAATGGATGAAAAAGGATTAATGCAGATAGCTGGCTTGTTCTTCTATGAGAAATTTCAAATCTGTAGCTCTAACTTTGGGTTAGATACTAAGGCCTTTGAGGAAGTACTTTCCGGTCTTTCTTTGAATAAGCATTATTTGCACCTCTCTTGTACAAAGAAGGCTGTGTAACTTAGGGACATAGGATTTGAATTTTATATCTGTTATACGTCACTTTTTAAAAATAACAGCATGAATTTAACTGAACTAAGCTTTGGGTTCACCTTTCTGCACTTTGTTCCATGGATGTGTTTGCTCTACCGGGAATTATTTGTAGTACGTTCTAATATAAATGTTCTTTTCAAATTATGGCTCCATCTTTGTACTGATCCATTTTTTTTAATCTAGAGATTAACAAGAACAGATGCGCAAAACTAGCACAAATGATTCTGATAATTATAGTCAATTACTACTACTTTGACATATAATAAGTAATTAGATCCAATTCTTGGAGAAAACGAAGAGTTCACGCGACATATGCATATGAAACATGGCCACCTGGCTATAAACTATTGTTTAACCATAAAATTTCATCTCTTTTGACAGAAACATAAAAGTTTTTTTCTGCAAAAATCAGTCTGTATTCTCTGTTGGCTAGGTGGGCGATGGCCTACTTATCAGTCTATTTGTCTGTGAATTCAAGTTTTTGAAAGGAAAGCATAAGGTTCATATGAGACAGAGCAACGGTTAAATTGTCAACAACCAGGTTGCTATATAATGCTACATTTATTGACAAGGCAGGACACTTCAGAGCAAGATCATGGTTATTACATTAATTTCTGTCTATTTTTGGTGTCTACAGGCTATTAATCAAAATCCCACATGTTTTTCCTTTGATTAGAAAATGGGAAATGACTCTACTTGCGGTTGGTATAAAACACTAATGAGTGTAATAATTGGTCATTTTAAACTGTAGTTTTAATTGTAAGGATTGTTAAACTGCGTCGGCTAGGAGGTCTTGATAGGAAAAGGCAGTAAATAACAATCCATTTGAAAACCAACAGCATTGAAAGAGTGTCTGTACCTGAATTCTTATTCTGGTACATAGTTACTTGCTTGTGATTTATCAAAAGAAAATCATAATTCATGAGGCAGTTGATGAAGAATTAAAACTCTAGTGGTCCAAGGAAACCAAGGCTTAGAAGTTAAGAGTGTTTGAATTGTTATTTAAAGCCAAGCAGAAAAAAGCAAAGGGAGAACGCCCCTGCCCCCCAATTACAGATGCAAACGCTCGTAGCAGTAAAACAACAGGGGCAGGCGAGTTGTTCCTGCAATACACAATTATTATGGAACCTATAACATTAATGATTTTATTCATATTCTTATAGAATATATGCTGCCAGATAAAAGAAAAAACCTAAGGAATTTTTTTTTTAAAGCTGTAGATGATGGATGAGACACAAAGCCACTTTCTTATCTCAAATTCTCCTTCACAAAAATAGTGGAATCAGATGCTTCGAAATGGCTTTTCTTTTCTTCTTTTTCTTTTCCTCCTTCTATATCCTAATTGCCAAATGCCAACCCCTTCGGCTTTGGACCAATTAAAGAGTTTTCATATATTGACCAGCTCATTTCTCTTTTCCTTGCTAGTGGAATGGGAAGTAATTGAGGGTCCCTTTGCTTATTGATCAGCCATCTTTTCCCTTGCCATGAACCTGCTATTTCTTCCACCTCTCTTTTCTTTTTTCTTTTCTTTTCACGGTCATAAACTTCTGATTATGCCCACAGATACGTATGTATGTCTTTCTTTTAGACATTTAAATCCAAGTGCTTATCATTTGACAATTTTGCTTTACATTGAAATTGTACTACTACATCCTACCAAAAAAAAAAAAAAAAGAAATTGTTGTACTACATTTACCTAACGCCCATGTTTTATCTAAGTTTAAACCAATCTCGACAATTCCATAATATATAGGAAGTGGGGGAGATTTTGGAAGTTCTTGGCCAACAAAATCCTATTGACCGCATTTTTGTTTATGGTGATGGCTAGCCTGAATTGATTTAACCTAAATTTGATAATTCTTATCCGTAGTATTAAAGAATTGAAAACTTTTTTGGATTTTTTGTGAGGGATATATGGTCGGAATTGCAATTGTCCCAACTCCCAATAAAATATTGAGGCTTTGGCATGAACAATGCAAGGCCTGTTCTTTTCTTTGGGGTTGGACATAGCATGACTTGAGCTATTATTCTACTTGGTATCCAAAAAATGAATGTCGGTGGAACAGC
Source organism: Durio zibethinus (assembly GCF_047325235.1). NCBI lineage: Eukaryota > Viridiplantae > Streptophyta > Magnoliopsida > Malvales > Malvaceae > Durio > Durio zibethinus. Next base: position 6,245,939 of record NC_143162.1, on the reverse strand, counting down.
TACCATACTTTTTTGAAGAGAAAAATCTAATTATCAACCTATAACTTTGATTAGAAAAAGAAAACCCTAACTAAGAACTGAAGAAATTTGTCAAATGAAATGGTTTGGGCACACCATTTATAACTTTCCTTTTTTATTCATTCATCCCCGACCCCAAGTGTCCCCTGTTTGAGACCATGCCTTTTTTATTGCAATTTTCAACTTTCCTTTCACAAGTAAACACCAAAAAGAGACGAGATACATATATATTCTCAATGGTGAAGATTTTGGTTGGATTGTGCCAAAGGCATTCGAAACTTAACGAATTTTACATTAGCATAACTTCAATTAATTTAGGGTTTCCTTTCGCTTTTACTTGTTGTCAAAGATAATCTTTCGTAGGCATTTGGGAATCTAACTCTACCAAAGCTTAAACATTATTTTAAAATAAAATATATATATAGTAAAACTTATAACATGGAACATTTTTGAAAAAATAGCAAATTGATGGGATCTTTAACTTTGGACAAGACAGACCCAATTGAAGCCCAAATAAAAGTTCCCGCCTTTTGCCCTTTTGCCATGTAATGGACTAAATGCATTTACCAGAAAGCCGATACATCCGCAATTCTTCTTGGAGATATCTCCAAGTCACCCAACCTGACTTTGGGATGACCAGACCAAATCCATTGGCCCATCCCCCCTTTTCCCCTTAAATTTTTACCTTCCCCAAAATGTAAAAACAAGAAAGATGAACCGCAGGAAAACATTGAAAAATAAAGATATATATATATATATAGCTATATATATATATATATAAATTTTGCTAGAACTTAGGAAGAATAACATACAAATGAGCCAATCAACCCAATCAAAGCCCAATTGAAGCCTTTGAAAAGGCATGATCAACCAATCAGCACCAAGAAGATGAACATTCAACTTCCGCCAGACCACCAAAGAACCAAAGGCCAAAGGGCAAGACTAAAAACCATAACAGTATCTATCCAATTACTCGGTTAGAACTGATTATCATAAAAAGAAGGAACAACAGATCTTCCTATAGAGTGGTTGAACTGATAAATTTCCAGGTAATGTATAACAAGGATGATAATAATAAAATGAATTGACAAAATAGAGCTGCTCTTCACACTATACATACTTGTTCCACTATTTCCTTTTCAGTTAAGCTCCTTTACTTTCATCTTCATTCAAAATGCGATTCCGGAAATCACTCACCATAAGAGGCAACCCATCTCTTAGGGAGATTTTTGGCTCCCAGTTCAGCAGCTCCTTTGCTTTGCTGATATCCGGTTTCCTCATTTGTGGATCATCTGCAGTATTTGGTTTATATTCTATGGTTGCACTTGGATCAATTGTTTCTTTCACAACCTGAAGGTTAGGTGGAATATGAATTTGGAAGGCCTCCATAAGATTCAGATAAACTTAACAGAAAGCAAAATGCGTTCAAGAAGGCAAACCTCAGCCAATTCAAGCATAGTGAACTCTCCTGGGTTGCCCAGATTAAAAGGCCCTATGTGCTCACCTTCCATTAAAGCAACAAGTCCATCCACCTGTCATTCATGAGAGTATGAAATCATCTTCAATTGTATTATTCACATGCCCTTCTTAACTTCCCAATTGTCTGACTGCTAACTATTCAAGTAAAAGAAATTCTTTAACTAGTTTTTACTTCCTCACACTAATCGAAATGACAAAATTACTGAACTTCTTTCCACTTCACTCGTATCTCCAGTATTTACAATTCAACTGACAACAAAAATGTTTCAGTCATTCTGCATTTTCAGAAGCCACCGAGAAAAAGGCAGCATATGAAAAGTACTTAAGATAATAACCAAGCATACCAAATCAGAAACATATTGGAAGCTACGTGTTTGTTTCCCATCACCATAAACAGTCATCGGTTGCTTCCGAATGGCCTGAGACACAAAGCTACAGTTGTTAGAAAATGTTATATAATCCAAATCTCAACTGATTTCTTTACATGAACGCCACAAAATATTAGAAGGATGCTACACCTGAGCAACAAAATTGCTAACAACACGTCCGTCATCTAAGCACATGCGAGGCCCATAAGTGTTGAAAATACGAGCAATTCGCACCTGCAAACAGCATGTACCATCATTTGATCATCACAGGTAGAATACCTTTCCCATAACATATGACCTTTTTTTATCTCCTTTTCAAATACATTACTTATTAATAATATTCACATAAAAAAATTGTGTAGTACGCGAGAACCAGAAGGCATTAAATTGTGAAGATGCATACTCCTGTCATGGTCAAATGACAGTTAATCTTTTAGGTTTTGACTAAAGATTAGATGATCAGTTCAAAGTTACAATTGAAGTGATGCTAAATTGTACTTACTAAGATTCTAAGATGCCAGTAAAATGACGATAAACTGTACTGTCAATGACATGGGATTATTAAAAGCAGACATTACTATAAAAATTACAACATGATAGTTTTTAGAGCAGCTGCTGAATATCCTATTATCTTCTAAATAAATCAAGCATTACAACATTGTTCAAGCCCAAGTAAAGATACAAAAAAACATACCTCAACACCTGCACCTCGATGATAATCCATGGTTAAGGTTTCAGCCGTCCTTTTTCCTTCATCATAGCAACTCCTCTCGCCTAATCACATTCAACAAAACAATAAAATCAGACAACATAAACAAAGAAGAGCAACCAAAGAAAATGGTTGCATCGTTACTAGCTCCTTACCAATTGGATTGACATTTCCCCAATAGGTTTCTTTCTGTGGATGCTGAAGCGGATCACCATAAACCTCACTGGTGCTCGTGAGCAAAAACCTCGCCCCAATTCTCTTTGCAAGCCCCAACATATTAAGAGTACCCATCACATTTGTCTTGTAAACTCGCCAAGTCAAGGATCTCAAATAAGCATCATCCAACCAAACACAAAAACCCATTCAATCCAAAAAATCAACAAACATAAAAATCTAAAAAAAGATACCAAATACTAATGAGAAATTGACATAAATTATTGTAAAGGATATGATGGTCTTGACAGGATTATATTTATAATGAACGGGAGAAGCAGGGCAAGCTAAATGATAGATCTGATCCACTTCTAAGAGAATTGGTTCGACGACGTCGTGTCGAATGAGTTCGAACCTCGGATTCCCGAAAAGATGAACTACATTCTCTTTCCTTCCAGTGAAGAAATTATCAATAACAATCACTTCATCGCCTCTTCCAATTAGCTTATCAACAAGATGACTCCCGACGAACCCAGCCCCACCCGTGACCACGATCCTCATTCTCCGCCGTCCGATCCCAACAGGGACCCGACCCACCTTGCTATGGATAGGCCTGTTGGAATGGGAGGAATAGGAACCAGAGAAGTCCTGGGTGTGGGAAACGACGGCGGCGGCGTCTGTGGAGAAAGATATGGGGATTGAAGAACGGGCATCGGTTGGGCCTAAGCGAGAGAGATTAGGCTGGAGGATGAAGAAAGTGGAGCCAATTAAAATGCCGACGAGGATAAAGAGAAGTCGTTGTTCTTTGAAGAGATATTTAATGGATCTAGGGAGAGATCTGGGGTGTTTTAAGGATTTGGGTGAGTAAGGAGGTGTTTGGGTTGAAGGTATCTCCTCATCTCGCCTATGGTTCACGCTTGATTGCTTGTGTAACTGTTTCATGGCTTAATTGTCTTGGTCTACGATGGAAATTGAATGAGTGAATGAAGTATCTTTTCTTCAGCTATTGTTTTTGTTGGCGTTTTTTTTTTTTTTTTAATTATTATGGGGTTGGAGGAGTGAAGCTGAAGTCGAAACTGGGAAGCCTGAAACACACTTCAATTCATTGTTTTTTAGCTCAAAAAACTAAAAATGAAGAGAGCATGAGATAGAAGGAGGGAGATAGGAGAGGGGAGGGTCGTTTTCTTTCAAAGTAGTTATGACAGGACAGCACAGTACAGCAAGAGATGAAGTAATTTGAAAGAGAATTGGTTTTGTATTCTAGTGGATACGCAGACAAAATACGCTCCATGCTCCCACACTGTGTACTATGTTTCTACGTCTGAATTTAATCTTCATTTTAATGATCGTGTTTATGTCGGATTCGTATTTCCTCGTCAATAAAAAAGATTGCTTGATAGCCAAAATTAAACCTAAACTTTAAAAATGAAATAATTCAATCTTTACTGGCTCTATTAATTCCTATAGGTAAATGTGTGAAAATGATTGATGGCCTTAAGTTTACATTTACTAACAATAACATCATGGAACAAAATTTGACATAAATTTTAACCTATTATTTATATAATGATGGTCAAATTTAAATGAAAACCAAAATTTTCCCTCTCCAATAAACAGTCCAACTCTTAAAAAATGGTGTTGAAAATTTGAAATTAGTAGCAAAATAATTTTGTAAGTTGTTTTTTAGTTGAACATTCTTAGGGTTGGTATCGGGTCGGATTCGAGGCGAGTTTTGCTCGTCCCGAACCCGATTTTACCAGAAAATTTTTTTGATTTTTCATACCCGAACCCGACATCATGTAAATCGTACCCGATTCGATCCGACACGAAATTAATAAAATATTTATTTTTTAATATAAAATATTATTTTTTAAATATAAATATTTAAAAAATCATTATATAAATATATATAATAAAAAATTAAATAATTAATTAAAAAATAATTTTTTATATAATATCAGGTCGGATCGGGTCGGGTTTTAGATAAATCCGACTCCAATTGTTTTTTTATTTTACTCGACCTGACCTCGATCCGATACCCGAATTTTAAAAAAAAAACCGACCTCGTGAGATCGGGTCGGACCGAAATCCGTCGTGGATTAGTTCGCTGTCCCTAAACATTCTCCTGGTAACTTTAATTTTTTTAAAAAATAAAACGTTATCATTCGGCCCAAAAGAACCTTTGGGCAAAAAATTATAGCCCAAATTAAGAAACGCCCACCAAATTGCAAGGCTCCAAATCCAAGCCTTTTAATTTGTCTTCGCAGTCGACAAAGCAAAGCTTTACCTCCAATTTCTAGGGTTTCAGCGAGAGGAGCGCAGCCGCGGCAGCAAGCTCACAATGGGTAAGAGAAACAAGAATAAATTCAGTTCCTTTTCAATTTCAAAGAGATTTTTAATGGCTAATTTTTTGTAATTTGTTTCTTTTTTTGGTTGGGAAGCGAGGATAAAGGTTCACGAGTTGAGGAACAAGTCGAAGGCAGAACTGTTAAGCCAATTGAAGGACTTGAAAGCAGAGCTTGCTCTCCTCCGAGTCGCTAAAGTCACCGGCGGTGCCCCTAACAAGCTTTCCAAGATGTGAGAAATTTCCCATTTTAGCCTCTCCCTTTGCTTCAATTTTCCAACTTACATATATAGATTTAGATCCTGAAATGTATGATTTTTTTTCTTCTTTTTAATGTGCAGAAAAGTTGTGAGGTTATCAATCGCGCAGGTTTTGACTGTGATTTCGCAGAAGCAAAAATCGGCGCTTAGAGAAGCTTATAAGAAGAAGAAGTTCCTTCCTTTGGATCTCCGTCCCAAGAAGACTCGTGCCATTCGTCGCCGCCTTACTAAACACCAGGTTTATTCAAATTTTGATTTTTTGATTTTTTAATTTTCTAATTGAAATATTTGTAATTTTGGTGGCTAAATATTGTGTTTATACGCAAAGAATGATGGTATGATGATGTGGCTTCTATCAAGACTGTAAATGAAAACCCAGAAAAGAAAGCTGTGAAGGAGGAAGAAATGTTGAGAGAATAAGGAAAAGAGAATTTCAGAATTTCTTGAAATGTTTATTGTGAATCCTGTAACTGCCTCTGTAACGGAAACTAACAGAAATAGCAGAATAACAGACTATAACAGAAATAACAGATATAAGAAAAGTCAACTCTTTTGACTACAACACTCCCACTCGTAACATATGATGAATTCGTGATGTTAAGATTTTAACTTTTGTAAAGTAAGTTTTGTTAATGGTGGCTGGCTTGGTTTATGGTGGCATTCAAAATAATGTATATAGGTTTAGTAGCTTGGCGTCTTTGAATTTTGCATTGGATAATTGGTAGCCACCAATGGAGGGATTGGAGAATGGCTGAGCATAGGATGAAATAGAGGCATCTCTGTTAAATGTCATGTAATATTAGTTTATCTATTTAACGGAATGGGTGTGGCCATTTGGTTGATATTTTTGTAGTTGTAAGAAATCTTGTTGTAGGAGCAAAGGTTCTTGGGATGGATCAGTTGCATTAGGAAGTACATATTTGAAGGATATTCTTGGTCTGCCAGTTAAAGATCCGACTTTTGATGTTGAGCTAATACCTGAATTGTGTACCACAGTGGAACTCATTTAACCAGACTTTAGTAGTTAGAGTCTTTAAGATTTGTTAGCAACTAAGCCTAGGCAATGCTCTATGGCTTTGGCATAAGTATGGATGTATGTTGATGTTATATTTAAATTTGAAAGGACTGTGGTATGGAGTGCTTGGTTGTTTCTGTTTTTGTTCTTCCTGCTTTGTACTCATTGAGGGCAATAATCTACCGGAAAGACCCGACTTTATGTTAGTTTTGATACTTATTCTGGAGTTTAGCAAAACTCATTCTTTTTTTTTACCCTTTGCCAAGCTACATTCATAGGACCTCTTGCATTCTTTCCAACAACATTCTAATGCACTAGTTTGTCTCTCTGGCTCTTAATGCAGGCATCTTTGAAGACCGAGCGAGAAAAGAAGAGGGAGATGTATTTCCCATTAAGGAAATATGCCATCAAAGTGTAACGGAGCTGAGCCTTTTTTTTTTTTGGCTTCTTTCAAAGTCAAAAAAGTTTTGAATTATGGCTTAGATGCTACCATATGAGCATAAATTTTGCCCCTTAATCAGTGCTATTGGAACATCTATTTGAGCACTTATAATTTCTCATTTCTAAATGCATTGAACTTCTTTATGCATACTTCATTTTGAACAGTTTCCCCACCTTCTCCCTTCTCCCTTCTCCATCCCCATTTTCATGGTCACCCCTTCGAATGACTATGTGAGCAGCCTGTGCTCTTAGTAAAAGTGATTGAATAACCAAAACAATTAACCAATTAAGAATGTGAAAGAGGAAATGGTGGCCTATTTTTTGAGTTACAAACTTAACGCTATAAGACGACAGGTCAGTTGAGTGAACCATGGACGGCATGTACGGAATCAGTTAAGACAGGCGGAAAATATATGGGCCTCGCCATTTCTCATTGGGGCTAACTATTCTCTCATTTTGAATTCCTGAAGGTGCCATTATTGGGCCACTATTGGTTTTCAATTTGGTAAACAAAAACAACTTAATCCAATCAATTTTGGCGACCACAGTGAGAGTTAAACGGTTGAACCCACGACCTTTTATCTGAAGTCCAAGTCAAAGAAGCTAATCAACGGCTTTTTGTGGTGTGATTAAGCTAACTTGTCAATTAAAAAACCAAGTAAAAACATTTTTGACACGGAAAATTGGAATTCTGTCTCCTGTATTTTAATGCTAAAAGAAATTTACGAATTTGAATTAATATCAGGTGAATTCGTCACAAACGTCATTCGATTACAATGGGATTCGTTCAAACTATGAACCATGAACCTTGACCTTCAAATTAACAACAAATGGGAATATGGGATACCCAAATTTTCTTGGATACATTTTTCAAATCGTGGTCCTGTTTGCCAGTAATTCAACAATGTCAAGCATCCATTTGTTAACTCATGATAATATAAACACATCAAATCTATCTTTTGGTCTTTAGTCATTTTGGAGAAAAATGAATATAGAACTTTGGTACGAAATATTTACCGTTGAAACTCATCTCCTTTCCTTTTAGACTTTAGCTGTGTCATTGTTGTTACAACGAACGTACTTTTGTTTTTTCTTTTTATGACAGCCCATATTTTGGGACTCTTTATGAAACAATCATAGACAACGAACGTACTTTTGTTTTTTCTTTTTATGACAGCTCATATTTTGGGACTCTTTATGAAACAATCATAGACTTGTACCAAATCATCTTCAGCTTATTTGCTCTTCTATTCATTCATCCAAGACAGAAAAAAAAAATCAATTTTTTGGTCCAAAGGACTCAAGACAAGAAAATGGGTTGCGAATATTAATATTTAAATTTTAAATTTGATTAATGTCATCTTTAAAAAAAAATTTTGAATTAAATTTTAAATTTAAAAAAATCTAAATTTGAATGTACATATATATGTAGAGAGAGAGAGAGAGAGAGAGAGATTTTTTTTTTTTTGCCAATGAGAAAAGAGGGATTGAAATCCTACATTTGAACAAGAATCATACATCACCTATTCAATCAAATGCTTGAAAAAAAATTGATAAAAATGAGGCTTCACATCCAATTATCAAAGTGAGCTGATGTATCATAAATTACTAGTCTAAACTTAAAAAGCATGAGCAGACAAAAAGCAAACAAAAACAAAAGTTCCTTTCAGATTTGGAGGAAAAAACAATCTCAGTTTCTCCTGCAATACGCTCGTGCATGAACCGTACGTAGACCATATCAGCTAATGTCTCTGTCAGTGGGATCATTTCGATCTACGTGTATGGAATAGTCTAAGAGTTTGTTCGTTTTACGCAAACTCTAACGTGTTGGAAATTGTACATACATGGGAACCTAAAAAAGTATGGTCTTAAAACCATTTTACTCGAACCTTTCTTTTAGGACAAATACACGTACGGAGCCTTGCCTGCTGTCATAATCTACCCGTCAAATATAAATAAATCCAGAGAAATATTTTAGTAATTTTGCTTTTTCAATATTCGAGACTATGGAAATTGAATGCTCTATTATGAATATATCATAGTAATTATTGTTGATAAATGATTAATAATTTTGAGAGGAAACTCAATAAAAAATGAGATTAATAAAATTATTAAAATTTTGCAAATTTGAGATTTAAATCTCCTTATTTATAATTTTTATTTTTAAATTATGAATTTTTTTTATATAAAAAAAGTAATTTTCCATGCATCTATAAGCCTTCCAAATGTGTACATGAATTTTATGAATGAACACTAAAAGTATGCATTTAAATTCAATGAATGAATAATTTCATGAATGATCTTTAAGAGAATAATTGTGACTAAATACATGAATTCATACACAAAATGGACATTGAAACTTCGTGCATCCATGATTTCTCTCGCACAAACCGTATTCTTAATGAAAGACGTCATCATTCGGTAGTTGAATTAAACTTGGAAGAAAAAAAATCTAGCAATTAATTTTCTAATCAATCTATTATTGACGATCGATCGAGGGCAATTTTCATGACAAGGACATGAATTTTCTTTTTGTCGTAATCGTAACGTGATTGCTGAATACTTTGTGGTGCCGGGCTCTTGACAACAATTAATGTTAGTTGATATTTGAGGCACAAAATCTAATCGATATGTTAGGTTAAAAATTTTCAATCTAATTACATCAATGGAAGTAAAATTAAACAATAAATTAAATACACAAAATATAATAATTAACGTGATTCAATTCAATCAACCTACGTTCACGGATGAGAAATAAGATTCATTAGTTGTAGAGAATTACAAATATACATCAAATCATTAACCTCACTCAACAATCAATACTCATAAAACACTCTCAATCTCCTCTAGTTCTATAGAGTATTCTCAACCCAAACAAACACAAACTCAAACCCTTGTGCACCCTTTCAACGTAACCAAATACATACTCATATGCTCTCATATATCATACCTATGTGAACCCTCTCCGTCTCCTCTAGTCCATTCACAAATAAACATACACACCCATAAGCTCCCATATATCATACTTATATGGACTCTCTCAGTCTCCTCTAGTCTATTCACAAATAAACATACACACCCATAAGACGTAAAGCCTTAATACTCCTACAGGGTGTCTATCTCACAAAACTCTATAACTCTCTTACATCTTTTTCTCATATCTAACCTTGTAGAGACTTCACCTATTTATAAATATACAAACTTACCCATTAAAAATTCATTTCCTCTTAAAATTTTTCTCATGTAAGTCAAAGTTGCCTATTAAGAATCCATTTCTTTTTAAAATTCTTATATTGCAAGTCAAACTTACTTATTAAGAATTATCTTTCTCTTAGAATTCTTTTTTTACAAATCTTTTTGTCCACAAGTAATATCTGACAAATCTCAAATAAATCTCTAACAAATCCTAAACAAATCTCTTATGAAATTTGAGTCAATATTCCCAACACGATCATGAAAAGTTGAATTATGAATTATTTGGTTTTTTAGCAAAATTTTATGTGTTCATTATCGTCATATATCAAAGTAATCTTTTTTTTTCTTATTCATTTAGACTGTTTATTTGTTTATTTGTTTAATTTGATTAGTGATTTATTTGTTTTGGTTGGACAAAAAATTTTACTTTATTTCTTTTATGGTTTCTGTTCGTCGTCTTAGTCCATATGTATTTATCTTTCATATTAAAAAGGCAACTTGAGTAATTAAAACCCGCCAAGAATTTAGAAAGCTATATAAATAACTTAAAAAATGTGTAGAGTAGTTATATAATCATCCAAATTTTATTATTTTATTGAAATCAATTAAACTTTCAAATATCTATTTTTATCTAATTGAATTATTAATTAGACGAAAATTAGTTAATATCCATCATTAATTTTCGTCCAATCCATACGTCAATTAGATGAAATAAATATTTAATGGTAATAAAACAATGAAAATTTAGATAAATTTTTAATTTTAGTTCAGAATTATATATATATATATATATATTACAAATCTGATTTAGATGTTATTGTATATATAAAAAGCTCATCGTTCAACTATTCTTGCTTCTTATATTTTGTCAAAATATATCAAAATCACACCAATATTTTACTAATTCATGTTATAATAATAATCCCATTAATTAACTACGAGAAAAGACACTTCCAGAAAACGGATAATAATATACAAATTGCTTAACATTTCTTATCTTGCGGTTAATTTGAATCTTGATTCATATATTTGAAATTGCAAACTTTATGAGTCATCATGTAACAAAAATATATTCATCATTCTATTGCTTACGCTATTCAAATCCTTTTCAAGATTAATTTTTAAGTTTCATTTGATAATGTGATGAAATCCAATAATAAAATGACATCACAAAATGATTAAAATATTTTTATTATGCCGTCAAATGAAGCCTTAATTAATTTAGAACCCATTAATGGCCGGCTTTTAAGTTTTTGGCAAGCTATATATACTTTGGCTACACAATTTCAATATATTTTAAAATTTTTAATGATGCAATTGTACAACAATTAAATTGGATTTATTCAATAAGAGAAAAAAATATTTGTAGAAAACAATCAACGAAAAGCTTGAGGGAACGAACCATGGACGCCCCGACTTGACGACCAGCATTTAGTTTTTTTTTTAGTTAAAATTAAAAATGAAATTTTTTAGGTGAAATTTATGAAATTTGTTAAATATTCAAGTTAAAATCAATTGATTATAAGTGAAGGGGTTCAATTTAAATATAAAATTATAAAAAATTAAATATTTATTAGATGTGAAATAATATTATTTTAACATACCTCCGTTAAGTAATTGACTGTACATAGAAAAGTACACTTTGAATATAAAAATTATAAAAAAATAAATATTTATTTGATGTAGAATAAAATTATTTTAACAGGTCCCTATCAAGGCGGAGGTGAAAGTACAAAATACTTGTTACGTGATAAATTTGAAAAGGATAATAGAAAGAAATTTTGATTTTGATACTATGTTAAATATTCAACTTAAAATTAATTGATTATAAGTAGATGAATCCAACTTAAATACAAAACTACATGAATTAAATATTTATTGTATATACAATAACACCACCTAACAAAAATTTCTATTAAAAATGATGAAATAAAAATTAATATTAAAAATAAAAATCGATAAATTGAAAGAACTTGTTACATAAATCAAATGTATAAAATTAAAAAAGAAATTAATAAATTTTGATATATTTTTTAGATAAGTATTTTAGTAAATATGTTAACAGAATTTTTACTATTAAATAAACATTGATTAAATTTAAGTTATAAACATTTTAAATAATTTTTTACATATTATTAATTTTCATATTAAATTTTATTAATTTATCAATTTATATTTCTTTATTAAATTTTTATTAAATTATTAAAAAAAATTTCACAAATCTCATCTAAATTTTGTACGATTAAAAATTACCTGTCTAGGCACCTCATTGTCTTGGTTGCAACCTCGGAGCAGGGCCACAGAGGTTGACCTTGTAAATTATTCCCTGCCAAAAATTAAAGCCGTCAGCGAAGAACCGGCGACAAAAACGGTATAGTAATTCAAAGACTAAAATGGTTTTAATTAAGGGTATAATTTTTTGATAGCAAAAAGTCCACAATGGTAATAATATACATGGCAAAGCCTTCAATTTCTTCCAATTTAGGCTAGATGGAAGCAAAAAAAGGCAATCCCAACGGTCAAAACCCATGCTACAGCGGGTCTCTCTTAAGTCTAGAGGGCCGGCACTAGATTTATTGCCAGGTCTCCTGTTTGAAGTTTTTTAGCCCTCATTTAATTTTTTCAAATAGCTGGTTTATACCGCTACCATTCATCTGATATTGATTTTTTTTTTTTTAATGTGATATTGGACTATACAATAGAAGATGATTTTCTCCTGTTTCATACCCGCGTGTGTGTATATATATAATTTCATTCATTTTTAAGATTAAAACTTCTTTTAATCATTAGGATATCTTTTAAAAAATTCACCCGTATATTGATTTTAAATTCATGACTAAATCTCTTAATTCTTTTACCAATCATAGACAACCTTGCTTTTCTTGTTTCATTCTTTAATCTGTTTAAAATCTTATTTTAATGATATGGGTTTGAGCTTTTAAAATCAAATGATAATCTAATTAGATGGTAAAACTTAATTTCATCTACACATTAATATAGTGTTGATATTGCTTATATATATTTTTTATAATTATATAAATCAATTGAATTAAATCTTAAAATTTAATTCTATTGCTTATATACTTTGACTTCTGAATTTGTAATACAATTAGATATATATTATATTTAATTTAGCTAAACTAACAGAAACAAGGTGAAATTTTGATAAATTTGAATAATTCAGTTCTTTTTTTAATTTAAAAAATATATACTTTTTTAGATTGATCCCAACAATCAACAATGTTTAAGACTTTTGAAGTCAAAAAGTGCTAAGTAGGAATTAAGATTATTCCCACTTGGTTCATTACTTTTTCTGTGGCTAGGTCCATACACGTTTATTTCCTTTTCCTTTAGCTAGATCCATGCACGTTCATGATTTGTTATGGCATGGCCATTCTATTGCATTAATATTTGATCGATGGGACCTGTCATTTTCAGTTTGTTTAAAAAGCTGAGGGAAAATAAACGAAATTATCAAATCTTTAAAAGCACTCATGTTGATCCCTACTCCGTGTATAAATAAATAAATAAATAAATAAATATATATATATATATATATATAACTTGAATGAACAAACTTATTTTTATAAATAAATATGGTGTTTTTTATTCATTCAAATAAAAAATTAACTAAAAAAAATGAGATAATGAGGTTACTGTGCATCAAAAGTTCAAGCAAATGACCTGTGGCACTGAAACTTGATCCTTGTTCCCACAAAGCTGATCAGACGATGCATATGAACAGAAAAAAATTCACGGCATGCAGAAGAAAATTGAAAACAAGACCCAGCTACTATTTTTTCAAAACATGTGTGATAAATGTGTGAAATAATATAACAATCCCATCATTGCTTATCTCAAGAAAATTCTAAACAGATTCCAAATGAAATGAGTTACTATCAGATATATAGACATTTTAGTTTGCATATGGAAATTGTGGTTACAACTCACAACCTTTCTGGGAATCACTATCTCTCTCTTTTAATTACTCTGATTAAAAATATTGTAAAAGCCATTTGAAAGAATTAGATTTCAACAACAATACGGAAGACTTGGTAAATATTCTTGGACACAAATTTTAAACAAAATAAACTTATTCATTCATGTAAATTAGAATTATGAACATATATTTACTAATTTGCTGATTTTAGTGCAATTGGGCATATGGTTAATTAGGATTTAGAGACCTTATCAAGAACTTTTCTTCCCTAAATCATCAATAAAAATAAATAATAATTAATGGGCTGTATTTTATGGGAGCTATATAGCCAGCCTATCGGCTTGACGAAAATTGTCTAATTTTGCAAAATTTTCTTCAAATGGCACAAATTTCCAACTTAGTTGGTAACATTATATAATTCAGCAATATTAATTTTTGGGCTGTTAATGTTTGACTTGATTGCAACAAAATTGGTACCGTAGTATATACTTTAAAGAAGAAAGTTGAATTATTAAAAGAAGTCATTAACGGACTATAGGCTATAAGTCAATAATGTTTTTGGGTACGCGGCATGCCTAGCTTGCATGTATATAGTTATTAATTATTTTTTTTTAATAAAGTTTCAGTTTGAAAAAGTGATTGTAGATATTGTAAAGTGTAAATTGAATTTTAAAATCATTAAATGCTATGTTTAAAAGTAATTGTAATTTATATGAATCAATCGACTTAAATTTTAAATTTAATTTGTATATATATAATAATTTTTTTCATGTAAAGAAATATAAAAGTTGAAAAACTTGTGCAATTTGTATTTGCCAACATCCAACTCTATTTAAATATAAATTTGACATTATTAGGATAAAGTTGTAATTAAAACCATGATTTGGATCCCATTCGTGAAACCAAAAGAGTTAATATTTTCAACTTATTTTAAATAAAATTAAATAGAACATTTTAAAAAAAAAAAATCTATATTGTACACACATTTACAAAGTAATGATTTTGTTGATCAAAAGAGTTGTTAATAGTGTCAATTTTTTTTCCACCCATTCAAACTCAATTTTCATTATTATTTTTATTATATTTTCTAAAATTTAATAAAAAGAAAAAATAAAGATTTAAAAATAAAAAAAGTAACAAAGCACTTTTTTGGTAAAAAAAAAAAAAGCATTTTAACCTTAATAATTACTTATGATATTATTACTTATTCAACTCATTATTCGCATGTAAACAATTTTTATGAAAGATCATTTGACAAAAAATAAATAAATAAAATCTGAAAATATCCTTAATTAATCGTATATTATAAAAATAAATAAGAGCATAAGTTATTATCACAAGTATGAACTAAACTAGATAAGAAGCCAATGTGGTAACTATAACGTTTGATGCATTAATGCCTATAACCATACTAAGCAAACAACTTGTTAATATATAGTTGCGACCACATATATTATTAATTTTTTTTAGGTAAATTGTATTGAAATTGTAAGAGTACTTATATTATAATATAATAAAAATTAAAATTTAAAATTTAATTCAATTGATTTATATAATTATTTTTATAAAATAATATTTAGCATATTCGATATTTAAATCTCATAACTATAATAATTTTTGCTATCATTAAAGTGTGATTGTTTTCTAAAAAAAAAAAGTTAAAATATTTCAAAATTGAAAATTGATCTTTAGTACTTATAAAAATTTTTTGTCCTATTTTTCTAAATTTTGATCTTACTTGTAAACAAATAAAGAGAATGAAAACCAATTGAAAATGGATCAATTTATATCATTTTAAAACTTTTCTGTTTTATATTTTTTATAATTATTGATTTTAATAGATTTAAAGATGAGATTAAATTATTTTTTATTTTTCTCAAATTTAATAAATTAAAAAAATTAAATTAAATTATTTCTTTTTAGTTTATCTTTTTCGTTCTTAAATCTATTAAAATAAATAATTAAAGAATTTTACAATGATATAAATTAAGCCCTCTTTAAACTAAATAAGCAAGTTGGGAAAACAGTTTTATACTTTTCTTAGCCCGTGTTTTCTTGTCCAGTAAGCTTGTGGCTTTATTTCCAAGAAAATTAATATTGGAAAAGTTAAACATCAACTCATCAAATTATTGACTAAATAAATTTATAATTGATGTATGATTGATATATAAATTTTATGTGTTATTAATAAATAAGATAATATCATCTTATTAATGAAGTTAGTTAAATATTAATATTTTATTAATAAATAAATTTTTTAAAAAATATTAATTTTTATATATTTATTTTAAAAATTAATATTTACTCATTAAAAAATAATATTATTAAACTTATTAATAATTTATAAAATTTATATATTAATAATACATCAAATATAAATTCAATATATTATATTAAATTAAACATTTTCGGACATAAGAATTTCATGATATATCTGCTTACGTGCTTTTATTTTGATGTCTAATATCTTAAATCATCACGCTTGGCTTCCCTCGACTTGATATTGCTCTTTTTAGAGTCTCCAGTCAAAAACATTTAATGTAAATAAATTATGTGTATAGTCAATTTTGTATTACTTGTCCCGATTAAATAATCACTAAATTGTTCAACAAACTATTTCAAATTTATAAGAAATTTCTTTTTCTATTTACTTGCATTTTTTCGTTAGCAATTTTGAAAAACAACATCATTATTAAAAAAAATGTTAAAAAATTTTATTAACATTTTTTAAAACGATATTTATACAATAAAAATTTCTAACTAATTTATTTTTTTTATAACTTTGATAAACAAATGTATTAAATAAAAATTTATTTTTTAAATTGCTAAAGAAATTATTAATTACTACATATAATTCAAATATATTATTCTTATAAAATAGTATATTAACTAATCCTAAAATTGAGTAGAGAAATTTTTATTAAATTAATAATATTTCAACTAATCTTAGCAAGTATATAAAAATACATGTTAATTAAACTTCAAATTTGTTTTTGTTTTATTTTTATAAAACAGGACGTAATTTCAATATAAAAAACAAATTATAAAAATTAATATTGAAATTTCAAATTTACTTTATTTTTTGAGAATAACTTCACTAACCATCTGGGAAACCGGGGTTAAACTTTTGTTTTAGGACACTTTCAATTACTTTTTAAAAAATATTTTCTGTGATAGTTTTCTGCGGATGCCACGGAATTGGGTTACAAAGGAAAGAAATGTGTACCGCGTAAAGGTGAATTGTCTTAGTCAAAAAAGTCAAAAGTCTAACCCCATGTTCTTCCCTGCCAAGCTACGGCGCCGTCCATCCAACGTCTATATATTCCCCACCCAAAACCCCACCTGTCACCTTCATTTTAACTCAAAACTCCCCAATTTCTTATTAACCTCTGCCGCCAACAAAAACCAAACAACCAAAAATAGCTTTAAAGCACTTACCTCCTTATCATCTCAAAAAATGCCGAGAAAGGGAATGAGGAGCCTTTGCTTCAGCCCCAGAACGCCGTCGTTTTCCGTCTCTCGCCATTTCATGTCACCTTCAAGAACTTCGCTATCCAGTACTCCTCGCCGTAGATTCACCGAATCCATGATCGAGCAAACCATCGACGCCGCCGCTACAATCATCATGAAATGGGATGCTGAAACGTCAGCTTACGCTAGAGTGACCTCTCTTTTTTACGAAAGCAAAAGAGAAGCCATGCAGTTCATCAGATCCGTCAACGAGCTACAAAAAACCATGCATTTGTTAGTTTCTGAACAAGATTCCCGTTCGGAAAAGCTCATTCAAGCTCAAAATTTGATGCAAATCGCAATGAAGAGGCTTCAAAAAGAGTTTTACCAGATTTTATCAATGAATCGGGCTCATTTGGATCCGGAATCGGTTTCCGCCCAATCATCACGGACCTCCACAAGATCAAGCACGTCGGATTTCGAAGATGACGGTTCACGGGACGATGAGATCCGCACCGCAGGGAATTCCATCTCTGAAGTAGAAGAAGTTTCTTCTATGGCTATGTCCGATTTGAAATTGATAGCGGATTGCATGATCGCTTCTGGTTACGCTAAAGAATGCATGCATATTTATAAAATAATTCGAAAATCGATTATCGATGAAGGTATTTATAAGCTCGGAATCGAGAAAATAAGCTCGTCTCAGGTTAATAAAATGGAATGGGATGTACTGGATTTGAAAATCAAGAACTGGTTAGAAGCCGTGAAGATTTCAACGAGGACACTTTTCACTGGAGAAAGAATCCTCTGCGATCAAGTGTTTGCTTCGTCGGATTCCATCAAAGAATCTTGCTTTACGGAGATTTCAAAAGAAGGAGCCACGCTTCTGTTTGGATTCCCCGAGCTAGTTGCCAAGACAAAAAAATCGCCGCCAGAGAAAATGTTCCGTGTTCTCGACATGTACACGGCTATTTCAGGGGACTGGCAAGAGATTCAAACAATCTTTTCTTTTGAATCGACTTCAGCCGTCCGATTACAAGCTCTTAACTCGCTGGTTCGACTCAGCGAGTCAGTGCTGTCGCTGTTGATGGATTTTGAGTCCACAATCCAAAAGGATTCGTCGAAAGCGTTGATTCCTGGAGGCGGCCTGCATCCCCTAACAATCTACTCGGTGAATTACCTCACTCTCCTCGCTGATTACAGCAACATCCTCACCGACATTATCTCAGATTGGCCACCACCTGCGAAATCATCGTTACCGGCATCTTTCTTCTACAGTCCTGATTCCGAAGAATCTCCAGCGCCGGCGATCTCCGTCCGCATTGCCTGGCTCATCCTCGTCCTACTCTGCAAACTTGACGGCAAAGCAAAGCGTTACAAAGATGTCTCATTGTCATACCTATTTTTAGCCAACAATCTCCAACATGTAATCTCCAGAGTCCGTACGTCGAATCTCCAGTACTTGCTCGGCGAAGAATGGATCACAAAACACGAAGCTAAGGTCAGACAGTTCGCGGCGAATTACGAGCGGTTAGCATGGGGCCACGTGTTCGCTTCATTGCCAGAGAATCCAACGGTTTCGATGACACCGGGGGAAGCTAAAGAGTGTTTCAGGAAATTTAATTCAAGCTTTGAAGATGCGTACCGGAAGCAAAGTTCTTGCATCGTACCCGATTCGAAATTGCGAGACGACATTAAGGTTTCCATCGGGAGAAAACTCGTCACAGTATATCGGGAGTTTTACAATACGCATAAATCAACGGTTGGTGATGAAAGGAGCGCGAGATTATTTGTCAGATTTTCCCCTGAAAACGTAGGGAATTACTTGTCGGAATTGTTCTTTGCGACGGTTAGTTCCGGAAGTTCATCTATGTCTTCTTCCACGTCTTCTCATCATCGGCGGCATAAGCGGTCACCTTTAAGAATGTAGAAGTTTTTTTTTTTTTTTAATAAAAAATTATGACGATTTTTTTATAATCGTCAAAATCGGCTGTCTTTTTTATGCAGTTGTATAACGACTTTTTTTAAGTTTTAACGGCTTTCTTATGTGTGTGTTATTGATAAGATTGGCCGTTCACATCGGTTTATTGTGTATACAGCACAGATTTGAGATTCATATCTCTTTCTGCTCATTGCTGATTTTACGTACTTCAGCTTGAGAATACAAATTCGTATATAAAAATAAAAAGAATCAGTTATTATTATTATTATTATTAGATTTAATAAATTCATAAAAAATATATTTTTATCGTCTTTTGCCTAATTCGAACTTGAGATAGTAAAAAGAAAACAATATTTCTTTGCCATTTTGACTGACAGTATTTTATATTTGAGAAATCAAATTTGTATTCATCTAAAGAATAGAGTTGTGCATACTCCTAGAACCAGTGATTACTCCTTCCTTTTTCGTAGGTATACGAAACTTTTCTTTATTGAATAATCATGATCATTATTTAAGTATATTTTGGTGTATATGTTTTGAAGATTTTGCTTGATCATTTCATTTGACAAGGACAAGTGCACGTATTTTTCGGTTTAAAGCAGATCTCCTTTTCTACTGAAGTAAAAAAAAAAAATAATAATAACAAAACAAACCCATGTTTTGGATTCACTAAATCAATCAAAATATGGTATGGTCGACATTTCAATTTAAAATTATCTCGAGTTATTCAAATTAAAAGTTTTTAATGCGACAAGTATGATTTTGTGGCGCTTGACCAGTTTCCAATATGAAAAAGAGTTTAACCAGTTGCCAATTGCCAGTCAAATAAATTAAAAACAACTGCCAATATAGTTAAAAAAAGAATAGAAGAATAAGCTGATTACACAATTGTCATGCATTCCTTCTTAAAAAAATAACATATGAAGCGACATGCATGATTAATATGTGGTCACCCTTTTTTTGTGGGCAGCAAGAGGCTTTCCAACGGATACGACCTACCTTTAAAACGCCGGGCCGCAACCAACAAGATTTATGTGGAACTTTATACTTGTCTGAGTTCTGGAGAGATTTTAATTTCAACCCAACTTCCAGAACTCATCGATCATCACCCCAGCATCATAATTCATTGAATGCAACAGTAATAAGAGTAAAGTTTTATAAATAAAATTATAATTGTATATCATATGGTCGGCAGACTACAATTAACTGAACCTAATGCTAACAAAGTTGCCATGATCAAACTGTTGGCATCCTACGTAGTAAAAACCATGTCCCCTTGAACGAAAAGCAAGATCATAAATTGTCACAACATAATATAACGTTACGTTGAAGTTATTATGATTATGTCCTATGGATGCAATTTACACAAGGCAACTATTAGTTGATAGTATTGGAAAAGAGTTTAGAATCTTTCAAGGTTATTGCAGCAGCGAAAACGTCTGAGGCAAAATCAGCTACGAGGCTGCCTCAGCCGGTCGAGGAACAGACTGCCATCCTGTACAGTGCTGAATAACATGCTTAAGTGCATCTGTTGGAGCTTCCACTGTCCATGTAGGGTAGTATTCGCTTGGATGAAACACGTTGGACATAACATTCATCAACCCTGCTTGGGTTCCTACTGTAAACAAATCCCCTTCAGACTTTATGCAGCCAGTGCAAGCCTCATCCCTGTCAGTAGCCTGTATAACCAATACATTGACCAATATTTTCTATTAATTAAGTGTCAAAGGATGTATTGAATGTAAAATTTGAGTATTTTTCAGAAAATAAATGAATGCCACAAACCTATTCCTTAAAATATGCTTTCTTCATTAACCAAATCTTGCATCAGCAAAACCAATTAGAAACTAGTACTCCGCAACAATCCTGGACATGGCTTTAAGTTATGCTGTTATTTTTTAAATGGATCATACAGACATCTCATTATTCCTCTGCTTGTTGTAACTAATATTGCTGGCATCCAAAGATCCTTGTTTCTCTCACAAACTAATATAACAGCTCAAACAATCATAAAATTGTCAATATAGGATCTTCTACACTTCTTTTCTGCCTCAAAACTTGAGTGCACATCATTAATTATGAGGTGAAGGGGTGTTGTGCTCATAAGCCAGAGGCCCATTTTAAATTACTTTTAAGTTCCCAAGGAGAATTCATTCTTTCTAGGAGGAACTGTCACTGACATTCTAGACGGTTTGAAGATCAATTGATGATATATGGAGGAGAGTTTATAGCTTCTCGACCTAAGGCAATGGCTAAAATGGCTTCCACAGCAAGACTTACAAGGAATATTAAGAGAGTTAAACCCTTTTCTTCTTCAAGAGTCATATAATGGAGATCAAATAGAAAGCAATCCTTCCTATTGCATCAGTATTTTGCTCAATATAAAATCATGCAAAATGATTTCTCTTTACCAAGTAAACTTCAAATACTTATCCAGAAGCAAAACAAGAGGAGCTACCTTTTCAGTAAGATACTTGAAGGCCACCTTCTTCAGCCTTGCTTCATATATATTGCACTGAGAGTATATCTGATGTCAAATATTAAATAAAACTGTTATCTTTCTCCAAGTAACACAACATATTGAAATAATGAAACCTTTGAAGAAGTTTAAGCAAAAAAAAAATTTAGAATGGTACAAGAACCATCACCTGTGATTCCACACTGGCACAAACAGCATAAATGCCCCAGTTTCTAGTGTAATTATTGTATAAATGTACCTTCCCAAATCTAACACGAGGATGCCGTTGCCGAGTCCCATCAAAAAAGCAATGATGAATAGTTACCCGGATACATCTATCACCGACATGAGAGGGGTCTGCTCCAATAAGCATTGTCTTGTCATGCTGAGAAAAGTGACACCTGAGAACCCAGTTAATGAAGTCTATTAGTGTAAATTTTAACCATCCCAAACGGTGGTTACTTTCCTGAAAATAATAAACCATACCTAGAAACAGTAATATCTGTGCTTTGTCGGGTGATATCTATTAATCCATCATCATAATCACGAAGGCTGCAACGGTCTATCCATATGTGCTTGGAGTTGGGTTTTATTTGGATCCCATCAACATCCGGTCCTCTACCACCTTCAAACTCCAAATTGCATATTATAATATGTTCGCATTCCTTCAGCCTCAAGCCCTTCCCCATGAGTTTTATCCTTTGGCCACGTCCATCAATGGTCTTATAAGATGATACATTCAAGTAAGATGAAAGGTTAATGGTTCCAGAAACTTCAAAGACAATCCAAAGGGGTTCTTTTCTACGACAACCATCACGCAATGATCCCGGTCCATCATCTACAATCACAAATCAAAAATACTTTTAGTTTCACTTGGTTAACTAAACAGTCCAAAGTTAAATTCTATAAATGGTTTTCTCTACACAAGGGATTCAATGGCCAATATACAACTCAAATTATCAATTCGAAACTTCTTCCCTAATCAACAAAAGAAGCTTCCCTACTCAAATTCAACTTAAATTGACAAATATTCAAAGTCCTCTGTCTAAAGTCTAAACTTTATGCGAAAACACTGGAAAAAAACCATATTTAATCTGGAATTCTAACAATCTAGCTAAATGAGGCTTCGATTTAAATTTAAAGCCTTATTTCATACACAAACAAACGGAAATCTAAGCACAACCCACCTAACAAAACTTCAATAGTTCCCCAAGGAACAAAAAAGATTTACTTTTTCTTCCAAAAAAAAAAACAGCCTCCAGGCATACAACAAGAAGGAAAAAAAAACATTTTTTTAACATTGCAAATAAAATAGAAAGGCGAGTAACTTTACCTGCTAGAGTGGTGACATGGTAGAGAGGACCATGCAACCCACCAATGGCGAAGCGACCAAAGCCCTCGGCCTGGCCGGCAAGGGCTCGAAGACCGGAGTCAACATTAGTATAAGGCAAAGAGAGAGCCATGTGGGGTTGGGTCGTGGAGCTTGGGACTTGGGGTTGTGGTGGTGGACCGTATCTATAATAAGGCGGGATAGGCGTTGGATAAGAGCCAGAGTGATTGTGGTTGTTACGGTTCTTGCGGTGGCCGTGAGCGTTCCCCATTAAAGACGGTAACAGCTCAGGAACGTTAGGAAATTGATTGTTTCGCAACGGACAAAAGAGCTTGTTAGATGTATAGATTGATTGCCTAGAAACTGTCTATCTTGGTCCTGCTCTTGATTCTTTCATGCAACAGTAATTGCCGACAAAATTTTGGGGGTTACTTGTATTCTTTGCCACTGGTAATCTCTCAAATTTAGTCCAACTAGAGCATTAGCAGAAGGCTTAGGAGGACAGCATTTACAGTTTGGCAAAGGGTTTTGCTTTTTTCTTTGTTATTACAGGTTAACGGGCCGTGAAGTCCACTGAGTTAAGGAAGGTCCATATTTTGGGGTTAGTACCATGTTTGATCCAAAAATTTAATCCACATCAAGCCTGATTTTATCCAAAGTTTCAATATAAGTGGCAAAAGGGGTCGGGCAGGTTTGAAGTATTCTGAATTTGAGTTTTTTAAATTAAAAAATCGAAAGCTTAATTTAAGTTTTTGAAGTTATTTTACATTTGAATTCTTTTAATTTATGTTGGAAGTTGGTTTTAATTAAATTAATCATATATATTTTTTATATTTTATAAAAAATATAATCATTTCATGTATATTTCGAGCTTGAATTTTTTAAATTGAAAATTTTTTGGATTTAAATAATTTTTTATTCGGATTTTCTTGATTCAAAGTTTTTAACTTTTATGATAAATTTTGTTGGGAAATGAGTTAAGAAATAACATAAATCATATAAAAGATAAAATACGAAGAAAACATATTATTGCTACCTTGTTTTTTCTTAGGTCGTTATAAGTTAGTTATTACCTCGGACCACATGGCATTTGTCTTTCCCTGAAAGCGTTATTGAGTTTATCCATTTCTGTATGTCATCGTACAATCACAAAGAGACACGATAGGAGTTGGCAAAAGAAAATTTTAAACTAACGACATTACCAAAAAAAAAGAAAAAGAGTAAAAAACATATAGAAAGCAGGTCAGCTCCCAAACCTCCGGTGGCCCCGGTGGTTGACCAGGCAGGCCCGGCAGCTTCATTTCCCAATCATCCTTCTTTCCTCCTTTTGTCCACCCTTTGTTTTTTCAGGGTACAATTTTTTCACTATTCGTTTTAAATTCTTTGCTTTCTCATTTTACCATAAAGCCTCCATCAACGATCAATGGAAATCAAGGAGAAGATGATTTCGTAGTTTTCTCTTCATCGTTTCTTGATGGGGTCTCGTAAAGAAGAAGGTACATTCTCTCTCTCGCTCTCTCTCTCTTTTTAATTTTTTTTATTATCCTTTTGGTTTTCGAGAAATCCCAGATTAAAGAAATGTAAAGGTTGACATTGCATTTATGGATTCTTTTAAAATAGGGGAAAAGATGGAATGTAGATAAATTTTTAGCAATGAAACAGAGCATAGGATCCAGGATTTGATCTATAAGGAATTGTTTTAATATGGTATATTGTAGAATTTATGGATTTCATTTTTTGAACATAAATGAAATGTGCAAAGAATGCGAGAGGGATCTGGAGAAGGGACATTCTCCACCCCCAGCTCAGTTTGCCGAGACAATACCGCCCCCTTCTCCGACGACGCCAAGGCCTGCTCTGATTCTATCCAATTCAGGGAAGGCCTTGGTGGTGTCCAATTCTGGCAAGTCTCTTGCTGGTTCTAATTCCGGGAAGCGATTTGATAAAAAGAAGTACGTGAAACAAGTCACTGGTCGCCACAATGACACTGAGCTACACCTGGCGGCACAGCGTGGTGATGTTGGAGCAATCAGGCTGATAATGGCAGAAATTGATGCTCAGATGATGGGGACACTTAGTGGAGCAGAATTTGATGCTGAGGTAAGTTGTTTATGAAACAATGTATGCATGCCAAAGTCTTACTATGACATTATTGAAGGCCTATATTTTTATCTACGATGTTAAGAGATTTGCCGTTAATGTTGACGGAGCATACTATCAAAAAGGTTGGAATTTCAAGTATAGTCTTGTGACAATCCTGAATGTTATGCCAATTGAGATATGAATTTAAGAATGTTGCAATTCTCATTCTGATCCTGTCTACATGCTTTCTGAACAAGGTGGCAGAAATAAGGTTAGCGGTTGTGAATGAGGTGAATGAGTTGGGAGAGACGGCATTGTTCACTGCAGCTAAGAAGGGGCATTTGGATGTGGTTAAGGAGCTATTACAGTATACGGATAAGGAGGGCATTTCATTGAAGAATAAATCTGGGTTCGACCCATTGCATATTGCAGCAAACCAAGGTCATCAAGGTATTAGGACTAGTCTTCTCTCTTATTGAGTGTAATGAAGGTTGAAATTGAGTAAAATATATTTAGTTTGAAATTCTTGTACACAGTCATTAAGTTAATGAATCATTAATCATATTTATTCATGCTAGGGGGGAGGGGAGGAGATGAGGATGCGACGAATTTCAAAGGGTAATATAGGTTAACAGAAGAGACTTGTTTCAGAACACCTTCTTTGGTTGGGGGATAAACATTGCGAAGAATTGACATCGTCTTAATGCTATTTCAACATCGAGGTTTCCTTTAATTCAGGCATAAACCACTTAGAATTCTCATGCGGCCAAAACTTAATTGATGATGATCAAAGTCAAGTGCTGATACATGACAAATTGACAATAGGTACTTTTAAAATCAGTGTTTTAGCAAAGGGTCAAAGAACAAGTATGAAAAACTTAATGACTGCCATTTGCTATTTCTGAATTATGCAGGAAACAAAATGATTATTCTGAATGTCTCTTTCTTTTTCAGAGTCAAGATTCTTATTTCCATTTTCAAAACATTGAAACTTTGAGAGGAAAGTAAAATAGGAAACTACATAACCAATCAGATTGTCACAGTGTCCAATTTGATGTTTAAATTGGAAGTAGCTCTCCAAGTGCTTATGACACTATATCTTTCAATTGTGTCCAGTGCATGTTTTTGTTATTCCATGGCTGTGGATGAATTAATTTCTTGTCACAAGTTGCATGTTTCTGGTAGCTTTCATTTATTTTCTTTAGCATAGATTACATCTTAGGATGCTGCAGTTTGTCTCAGTTCAATAACTATCTTTATGCAGCCATTGTCCAGGTGCTATTGGACCACGAACCAGGGCTAATTAAAACAGTTGCACAAGCAAATGCCACCCCTCTTGTATCTGCAGCTACAAAAGGGCATACAGCTGTAGTTAATGAATTGCTCAGCAAAGATCCTAGCTTGCTAGAGGTATCAAAAGCAAATGGAAAAAATCCATTACACTTTGCTGCCAGGCAAGGGCATGCCGATATTGTTAAAGCATTGCTTGACAAGGATCCACAATTGGCAAGAAGGACTGATAAGAAAGGGCAGACAGCATTGCATATGGCAGTCAAAGGGGTTAGCTGTGAGGTGGTGAGGTTGCTTCTTAGGGCAGATTCAGCCATTGTCATGCTCCCGGACAAGTTTGGTAATACAGCGTTACATGTGGCTACTAGGAAAAAACGGACAGAGGTATTGATTAGTGTTACACATTTATATATATTACACAATACTTTTGCCTCTTCAGCCTTATGGGTAGCTATGAGAGATGCAATTTGGCAGCAATGGCCCAAGTTTTCTGTTTCCTGTTACTAGTTGAAGATAAAAACTGGTGTCGAAAATGTCATTTCAAGCGGCATGGTTTTCTAAATACTTAAGGCAGTAGTTCTCTAGTATCTCGTATGGGGTCTCTATGGTTTTCAGTTCTATCTCTGCTGTTTTGAGGGTCTTTATTTTCTTTCTGTCTTTCTTACCAAATTTTGTTTTCTAAATTCATCACTTCTTATGCATGGTAGTTACATTATTGTGTTGGAAATGGGCGAGTAATTAGGATAGCAACATAAATAAATGGCAACCATGGAAAGAGTTAGTAGAAGGCATTGACTAAGTTGTTTCTTGCAGATAGTGAACGAACTTTTACACATGGCTGATACTAGTGTGAATGCGCTTACAAGAGACCATAAAACAGCTCTTGACATAGCGGAAGGGCTTCCACTTTCTGAGGAAATTGCTGAAATAAAGGACTGTTTGTCTCGTTTTGGCGCTGTCAGAGCAAACGAGCTAAACCAGCCAAGAGATGAGCTGAGGAAAACTGTGAAAGAGATTAAGAAAGATGTGCATACCCAGCTTGAACAAACCCGCAAAACAAACAGAAATGTGAACGGCATTGCCATGGAGCTGCGTAAACTTCATAGGGCAGGTATTAACAATGCCACCAATTCAGTCACAGTGGTAGCTGTGCTTTTTGCAACAGTAGCATTTGCAGCTATTTTCACAGTACCTGGGGGTGATAATGACGATGGAATGGCTGTTGTCGTCAGCACAGCATCATTTAAGATGTTCTTCCTTTCTAATGCGACTGCACTCTTCACTTCACTAGCTGTTGTGGTGGTACAAATCACACTTGTAAGAGGAGAGATGAAATCAGAGAGAAGGGTTGTGGAGGTGATCAATAAGCTGATGTGGTTGGCTTCTGTCTGCACTACTATTTCATTTATTTCTTCATCGTACATAGTGGTTGGTCGACATAACAAGTGGGCTGCAATTCTTGTAACAGTTATCGGAGGAGTAATCATGGCAGGAGTTCTTGGCACCATGACTTATTTTGTTGTCAAAAACAAAAGGATTCGAAAAGTCAAAAAGAAAGAGAAGATTTCAAGGAATCAAACACACTCACGGCGTTTATCAGATTCTGATACAGAAGTGAACACAATCTATGCCATTTGATGCCCATACTAATTGGGATTGGCTTATGATGCCAGTACTTGTAACTTGTATACAAGGAAATGAGTGAAGCAGAAAAGGGGGCAGTTTTGTGTTGTAAGCAGCTTTATTCTGTAAATACAAGATCTTGCGATCACAGTAAAGCTAGCAAGTGTTCACCGAAGCTATTGATTCTTTTTCTTTCTTTTTTTTTTTTTTTTTTCAATTCTTTTTCAATAATTTTGAGGATGAATATAAGATATTGATCTAAACACTTGATCAGAGATTTAAATAGCGGTCACGGTCACGTTTTCAGTCGTGTAGCATTTGTCGCGTTTTTAGATATAACGAAAATAATTACGATCACTGCGGTCATCACAGTCGTGAAATTTTTTTTTTGCACAATTTATTATAAAATGTAATAATTATAATTATAAAAACTCTTATTTAATGATTTTAAAAATAGTTTATGACACTCTATGTTTTTTATTTTCTAAAAAAATTATTCACAAGTTTATTTAGATTATAAAAAGCATTCATATTTGGTTTATCCATAAAATTTTTCTTGACTAAGTTCATATTCAATATTAATTCTAGACAAATCAGATATTAACAAAATATAATATGTTAAATACCAAGCATTTAATTTAATAAAATTACAAACTTAAAAATATAATAAATTCAAATTCCATCAACTACAATTATTGATACATATTTCAAATTTTATCACATGGTAGAATAACGAGGAGGATCAGATTCTCTATCTTCACTTTGAGAGCTAAGTTGACCCCATCTCCATCCTTTAGGCCTTTGTTCTTGATACATTTGAGGTGGAGGATATATTTGAGGATGATACATTTGTGGTGGAGGGTACATTTGTGGTAACTGATACATTTGAGGTGAAGGATATATTTGAGGAGGTGGAGGATACATTTGAGGTGGATAATAATCATATGGAGTTGGATAACCATAAAGAGGTCGAAAATTATGTTGTTTTGGTGGATAATAATGTCTTTGAGTACTAGTAGATGATTCACTATACTCAAAGTTACTAGAATTTGATCTCTCACCTGAAGATGAAGAACCTCTAGAAATTTCATAGTGGTGCTTCTTCGCTTTTCCTTTTGATCGAGTTGTACGTGCACTTTGACCCTCACTAGATTCAGCAAATGGATTTCTTTCGTATTCTGCCATATTAATGGAAAGTCCACCAATAGCAGCAAGCCTAAATTTTCTTCTAAGTGGGTTGTAAGGTCGATTTGCATCCATATTATCACCAAAATTCGCACCATCACCATCACCATCTCCATCACCATCATTATCTGGACTTAAACCACCACCATCATCACTCTAACTTGGTGTTGGACTTGAACTTGAATGAGACACATTCCTTTCTTGAGATTGACGTGATCGTTCAACATTCATTTCATTATCAGAATTATCTGCAGGCAACCAATAAGAGTTTTGACCATCTAATAGAGGATTTTTTTTCTCTTGTAACTATTCTGTTAGTGGATCATCATCTTAAAAAGTATGGTCAAGGCTAATAGGATTAAAACTATTATTTATTTCATCAATGCTCATTCTTTTCTGATGTCTCATCCTCAACCTCATGTTATAATAGGTATATACAAGTTTTTAAAGTCTTTCAAACTTCAATCTATTTCTTGCTTTGGTGTGAATATAGCTAAATGTGCTCCAATTACTTCACAATTTGATGCAGATGTTGTTTGACTAAGCACTTTGATTGCTAGTTTTTGTAATTCAAGAACACAAGTGCCATATATCATCCACCACTCTGTATAAAATTATTTAAATTAAATTTCAATGGGCTATACAATTAAATAATATAAATAAATTATAATTATTTAACTTACTATTTACCTGAATTCATTTGTTTCCAAGCTCTTTGTGCTTGTGGACTACCAAATGTTTTATGCTTGTCTCGAAATAATAACAACTACATCGATTGAAAATACAATAATAAATGAATAAATAAAAAATAATTTAATTTTTAATACATAAAATAAATGTTAAACTTATAAAATAGTATTAAATACTAACTTGATTAATCATTCTGATTTGAGTATCTATCGAAGGTTCTAATCTTTCAATAACTGCTTTTATACATTCTAATGTTTCCTTAAATACATTTGCAGAATGTTTCACTCCAAATTGAAATTGTGGATTTAGATAGTAACCTAAACAAAATTTATAACAATATTATATTAAAATAATAAAAAATAAATATATAAGCAATTTAAGTATAAAAAATAAACATATTTTTTAAATACCATTTATATTCTTGGTTTACTTACCAGCTGAATGCAAGTCAGAGTGCATGAAACTCCATTTATTGTCAATAATTTTTTCATATTCAGCAGAATAACGACAAGTTTATTGAATTGCTTGTTTAGCTCTATCCACAGCCTCGTAAATAAAGCCCATTGTTGGTTTTTCATCATCATCCACAAGGCGCAACACTTTTACCAAAGGCTCATAAACTTTTATTATATCGCCTGCTTTTTTCCAAAAATCTTTTCCCAAAATGATTTTTTTGACTTCATAAGCAGGTCCTGATTTTTGTTGTCCCTATTTTGAATCTTTAAATTCCTATATATTCATCAATAAATTTTTAGAGTAATATATTTTAAATTAATATTTTAAAACAATAATATCATAAAAAGATGCTAGATTTAAATAGTTGTACTAATTACTATAAAAAGATGCTAGATTTAAATAGTTGTACTAATTACTAAGTACTAACCTTTGAATTGAACATCTCTCTTAAACTTTGCTTTTGCCTCATTATTTCTTTTAATTGTATGAAATGAGTGGCAAATCGGGTAAGAGCAGGACGAAGTATTTTCTTCCCTTGTGTATATTTCTTCATCAAATTAACAGTCCAAATGTGATTGTATATAAACAAGTCACTTTCTTTGCATCATCCAAAACTTTTGCCACATTTTTTTCCTCTCAATAACTTCAAGGTACAAGTCCAAACAATGAGCTGAACAAGCTATCCAATACAAATGTTTTCTTTTCTCTATTAGTCTTTTTCCTGCGGTCTTAAGTGTTGCCTAGTTATCAGTGACTATTTGAACAATGTATTTTTCTTCAATTTCTTTCACAACTTCATCTAATAATCTGTAGTAAAAGTTTGTATCTCTACTACGAACACTTGAGACATTATAGATTTCCAAAAAATGGTCCCTTTACTACAATAAACAAGGAAATTAATGATATGCATTTGATTCAAACTATTGGTCCAACCATCACACATCAAAGTGACACCCAATTCATTTCAATAAGCTTTTAATCCATTAACCCATTCATGAACTTGTTGATACTCAGACTCTAAATACACATATGAGACCTCATAAGATGTTGAAAGTCTTACATGTTGGCCAACTTCTGCTGCCACAGAAATTAAATTATGCAACCATGAGGAATTTGCTAATTGAAAAGGAAGTCGATCATATATAAAAAATTTTGATATTGATTTACCCATTTTTCTTCTTAATGTCTTTAGAAATGAATCACTTACTTTTAGTTGTCTTAAATTTTTACTTTTAACCAATTCAGGAATAGCTCCCCTTAATGAAAATTCAGACTCATTTAGAGTTGATTTCCTTGTTCTTTCTTCAAAATATTCAGCAATTGAACCATGAGAGCTTCGTCATTCTTCATATATGTTACTCCAACCACTAGTTCTTTGTCTGAATTCTTGTCTTCTGTGCCACTCATGTTGTGATTGGATACTATCTCGCACAGCTTGTCTAGTAGCAATGTTTTCATTAATAAATCCTTCATAATCATCTTCCCCTCTTAACTGTGATAAAAATTCATTTTTTCTCTTTTTGTTGTCAACTTTTTTTTTATTTGCTTTCTTGAAGGAGTTTCATCATACTTTCTCTTACTATACCTATTAATAATATAGTTAAAAAAAAAGAGAAAATTAGTTGCACATGCTTATGTAATTTTATAATTTTTATTAAGAAATTAACAATAATATTTTCAAAGAAATTAAAAAAACATAACATACCAGTAACGTTGGGGCATGGTGCAACATTGCCAGTTTTATGAGCAATGTGTTCTTTAAAACGTGTTATTCCTCTTTTTACAACTTTATCACAAAGTTTACATGAAACATTTCCTCTTATATTTGGCACAAGTGTTCCAAAATACCAACCTATATCATCATTTGACGCTCCTTCTACTCCTTTACTCGAAAACTCTTCACGTGGTGGCATACTTACTATTTTGTATAAAAACAAAATAAACTTATATTTAGAAATATTAATATTACTTATTACATCATTAAAAATTGATTTTATGCTAAATTTTTTAATTTTTAGTTTTTAATCTTAAGAATATTATTAAATAACTTAACCTTTTTGATACACTAATTGATATTATTTTTTTTATCACAAATAACTTCAAATAATTATATAATAAATAAAATCTTCAATAATTACACAAAAATAATAAGAATTAATCTAATATCAAAAGAATTGACAACAATATAAATATCAAAGCAACAAAAAAATTATTAAATTTCATATACAAAATTATAAATTAATATCTAACACAATCAAAATATAATATTTAATTTTAATTAATTTTCATCTAACTTATATAAAAAAATTATCAATAATTTTCATCTACAATATCTATGTATATCATATTAAATTATTAATCTCTTAATTATTTTTAATTATAAATCTTCAATCCCTCTAATTAGATTTTATCTAAAAAAATTTCAAAAATTAAAAGTTTTCAAACTTATATTTTAATAAAATTTTCAAACCTATATTTTTTATTTTTTAGTTTTTAATCTTAATAAGAGTAATAGATCATAAAATGCTAAATTTGTTAAGTAACTTAATTTTTTTGATATACTAATTGATATAAAATTTTTTTTATCATAAACAACTTTTAATAATTATATAATAAACACAATCTTCAATAATTACATAAAAATAACAAAAATTAATCTAATATCAAAAGAATCGACAATAATATAAATATCAAAACAATAAAAAAAATATTAAAATTCAAATACAAAATTATAAATTAATATAAAACACAATCAAAATATAATATTTAATTTTAATTATTTTTCATCTAACTTATACAAAAAAATTTATCAAAATTTTTCATTTAAAATCTCTATATATTATATTAAATTATTAATATCTTTTTTTTAATTATAAATTTTCAAAACCACTAATTAAATTTTATCTAAAAAATTTTTAAAAATTAATTACAAAATTAAATAAAAAAATTCAATCCCACCCTCCAAACACCATACCACACTCAATCCCTCCCCACCCCCATCAATCCCTCTCCACCTTCCCCCTAACATCCTACCACACCCAATCCCTCCCCACCTTCCCCCTAAAGCCCCACCACACCCAATCTTCCCCACCCTATCCAATCTCTCCCCACGTGCCTAATATCTCAAATTTGTTTAATTTTTTCTAGCAAATGGCAGACCCTTCTATAAACGCTACTTTCTTCTGTTCATCTTCTTCTTCGTGCTAGCTTCTTTGGCTTTCCAAAAATTTCTTCTTATCTTTTTTTTTTTCATCTATCATTTTCTCTCACATCCCTTTATCACTATCACTTGCTGACTTACCTAGTATCTATAGATACCTCATTCATCTTTCAAACTCTCACAAGACACAACAAATTATTTTACAAAAATTTTACAAAAAAAATGTAATTTAACTTTCTTTTCTTACCTTATTTGATCTTGAATATTGATTGAAAACTTGAGGCTGATTTAAATTTTTTGAATGTCGAAAATGTCGATTGAATGGTTGAAAGTTAAAACTTGAAATAATTGATCTATTTTTTAGCTCGTTTTTAAATTTATTTTGATGATAAAGATATGAGATTGTGAGCTTTATTTTTTGCTTTGGCTTTTACTTTTACTTTTGCAGGTTTATTATTTTATTCTACAGACTTAAAATTTTATTTTTTTCTTGAATTATTAGATCCGTGAGTAGAAAAATGAAATAACGACAATAACGGTCCGTTATTGCATCTATTGCCCATTACGTCATTATTTTACGATTGTTACTCTCTGTTTTTGCTGTGAATGAATTTCTCAATCATTTTTTATCTACTAACAGTGACGGAGGGCGACGCTACCATAATTTTACAATCGTTATTCCGTTATCAAACCGTTATTTGAATTCCTGCACCTGATGAAATATTGCATGGTTATTTTTTTCTTGTGGTATATACATCTTGGAGATTGTACTCGCTATTCAAAATTGGAAATAGATGGTTGTCTGTTCATTGGTAGAACAGAGTGTGTGACCAAATTACTTTTGTTTAAGCAAATGAAACATGAAACGAAACATATAATATGTAGCTCTTGGCTCTTTGTTTCTTTTCTTTAATCATGCTGTAAACATGTTGCATATATTATTTACAATTGAAAAACCAAATTGTTAGACAGATTTTCTACTATAAAATGCAGAATTTTTGGTTTGTGCCTATGGTTGCTGTGATTTTTTTTTTCCATGTAAATTTGGAAGGCAACCTTTATAGCTTCTAATTAATGAGATAAAAATGTGTTCATGAGAAAGAAGGATAACGCAGAATGTACTCTCTCTTGTTTTCATTCTTCCCTCAATTTTCTGTTCTTTGTACTTAAAAGTTAGCAAAATCTTATATATTTCAACCATCTAAAAGGGAAAAAGATAGCCGTTTATCATCATTTTTAGTGCACATAACCATAACAGCTACAACAAATTATTAAGAATAATAGCTCAAATCTCATAAAAGATTTGTTTAAATATTTATTAGATATTACTTAATGAATAAAAAAAATTTACAAAAGAAAATTTCTAAAAGAAAATGGATTCTTGATAGGTAAGTTAATATGATTATAAATAGATGCAGTCTCCACAAAATTAATTATGAGAAAGAGATGGAAGAAAATTGTAAGGTTTTATAAAATAGACATCTCATAAGACTTTAGGAGATTAACATTTTTATGGATGTGTATGTTTGAGTGGCCATAAAAGAATGAGATAATTCACATACGTATGGTGTATGAGTGCACATAAATATATGATTGTTTGGGTTAAAAATACTCTATAAGACTAGAGAATATTGAGAATATTTATGGGCATCAATTGTTGAGTGGTTTATTGAGATCGTATGTTTGTAATTCTTTACAACTAGTAGATTTTTTTTTTCATTTGTGGACATAGGTTGGTTGGATTGAACCACGTTAAATTATTGTCTCTTATGTGATTGATTAATTATTTGATTTCCTTTCCATTGGTGTGAATGTTTAATTAGATTAGGGGTTTTTTTTACCTAACAAGTGGTATCATGTTTGAAAGTTTGAAACATGGAAAGAGGCTAATCCAAATGAGCTCAATTCGAGAAAAGAGTTCGAGTTCGTGTTTTGATAGATTAGTTTGTATGATATTTGAAGACACACAAGAGAATATAATTATGAGACTTTCATTGGAAGTGGAGCCAAATATGTCTAGAATGAAAATTGATAATTGATAAAAGTTTAGTTAAGGTGGAGATTGTTGAGAATAATAACTCAAATCTTATAAGAGATTTATTTGAAATTTGTTAGATATCATATATATATATATACATTATATTACAACATACATAGTTAATAGATAAAATTTGTTGATGTGGACACTTACTTGGATATCTTTTTTTGATACATAGAAAAATCTCTTAAATTTCTCTTTTTACGTCACATAAGATATTTTTAATTTTAGAATATTTATCAAAAAAATATATTTAAAATTTTATTTAATTATCTAAAACTTTCAAAATTTAAATGAATGATCACTTCATTTATATTATTTAGTTATCCAAATATATCAACATGGATAATTTTTAAATTGTTAGGAACAAAATCTAATCATATTATAATAAATAAATACTTGATTTTCTTGATGATGATTAGATGACAACAGGTTAGGTCAAGCAAGTTTTTTCTTGCCCTAAACCTGACTTTTTTATATTATTTTTATTTTCGAACCCGACATTGTATAAAATTGTAACCGATCCAACTTGACTTAAAATTAATAAAATATTATTTTTAAATATAAAATATTATTTTTAACATAAAATATTTTTTTTAAATATAAATATAAAATTAAATAAATATAAAAATATAAATGAAAATTAAATAAAATAATAAAAAAAATATTTTTTTATATATCTCGGATTGGGTCAGGGTGGGTTCACTTAAAACTAGACCCAACTTTTTTTTTTTTTATCTAAAAACCTATGGATTCGAAATCTGATTAAAAAAAAATCAACCTTATAAGGTCAGATTGGGTCAGAACCAGATAGATACAGGTTGAATTACCAACTCTAATGATGATGGTTTGGAGCTTGCGAGTGAGGTCTTGTTATCAAATATTACATTTTAAATTCTTGTGTGTCAAAACTCGCTTCTCTAAGTTCTCAATATGATGAGTCTGTTCTTTATCAACCATTTTTATTTTATCATTAAAATAATCTAATAATAAAGGGAATTAAAAAATAAACTTATCTTTCAAATTTAAAATACTAAAAGATAAATCTAATCGATTTAAATGGAGATATTCATTCAAAATTTATGATGCACATAGATACATATATATATATATATATATATATTCTTAAAATTTGACTAAATTTAAAAAAGAAAGATAACTTCTGAATTTGATATTTTTGAATTCAAAATTTATACAAAATTTTCAATCTTTAATAGATTCTTGTTTTGAATTTAAATAATTCATTAAATATAATTATTTTATAAGTTAATTTTAAAGGATAATATATCTATGAGATTTTTAAAATTTAAAAATATATATTTAGATTATTAAAAATTTATTTTTTAAAAATAATATATCTAAATTAGATTTTATTGCTAACAATTTAAAAATTATCTATGTAGATATATATTTGGCTAACTAAATAATATATATAAACTGATCATTCATTTAAATTTTGAAAATTTTGGATAATTAAATAAATTTTAAATATATTTTTTTGATAAATAATTTAAAATTAAAAATATCTTATGTGTCATTAAAAAGAAAAATTTAAAGGATTTTCTTACGTATAAAAAAAAAGAGGATGTCCAAGTAAACATCCACATCAATAAATTTTATTTGGTAATTATGTTTGTTATAATATAATATATGTGTGTATATATATATATATATATATATGATAAGTAAATTTATTAGAATATTTACAATAATAAAAATAAACATAAATCTAATTTGTTATTATACATATATATTTAAATAAATAAAATTAATCCATACATCACACGAGTCATAAACTAATTGCTCAATGAATAAGAAGATTTACAAAAAAAAAATTAAGAGAAAATGGATTCTTAATAGGCAAGTTAATATATATATATATATATGTAGATGGAATCACCATAGAATTAGTTTTGAGAAAAAAATACAAGAAAGTTATAGGATTTTTATGGGATATATACCTCATAAGACTACAAGAGATTAATATCTTTATGAATGTGTATGTTTGAATGGACTAAAAAAGAATGAGATAGTCTACATTGGTATGGTGCTTTGGTGCATATGAATATATGTTTGTTTATGTTTATTTGGGTTAAAAATATTTCATGGTATTAGAGAAGATTGAGAGGGTTTATGGTATCAATTATTGAGTAGTTAATTAAGATTGTATATTTGTAATTCTCTACAACTAGTGAATTTTTGTTTATCTATGGACGTAGGTCAGTTAGATTGAATTATATTAAATTGTTGTCTCTTGTATGATTGGTTAATTATTTGATTTCATTTTCGTTGACTTGAGAGTTTTTTACCTAACGCAAATACTGTAATGCACGAAGTTAGAAACATGATCATTCTCTCAGCCAATTAATTTGCTTCAATTTTTTTTGGTTATGTCTTTCAAATTCTAATCGTTTTATTGTGCAACTTGACTAGGGGTCCTAGGAGTGATCAGGTGATGGATAAAGTTAGAGCCAATGTCACATGGGTAGAGATTGAAAGTTAATGAGAGGTCTTTGTTTGATGTTAACCTTATTTTGTAGTGAGAATTTGGGGAACAATGATGATAAATCAAAATAACGTATGAAATTGAAAAATAAAAAGAAAAAAAAACTTTAGCCAAATCAATCAAAGGCCAAAACAAAGTTATCATTCATTTTAGCTTTTGTCCGACCTATGACTTGGTTTGGTTCCTGGTGGCTGGTTGGCGGAGGGAGCATCGAATGAGATTAGCCTTGTAAGTCCAAAGACTAAAGAAATGAGTGTCAGTTTTTGGCAATGCTATTGGTAGTAACAATGGTACACGTTTTAGACACAAATTGTTATAAAGCCATATCCTATCATGTTTTGGGTTTGGAAAACATTATATAATTGGTTATTTCTTTTTTTTAAACAAATTTTGAATCTATCTTTAAACCCTATACCTTATTACACATCTAGTTGAAGAGGTCATTACATGCTTAAGCTCTCTTAAACCTATAACTTTCAAATACCAATTCTAATGACATGTCAATTGATTTAAGGGATAGTTAGCATCTTATAATAGGTTGCTAATTTCTCAAGTATTTTGGGATTTTTTTCATAAATAAAAGATATTGATAAATAAAATAAAAGATAAACTATACTTAAAAAATTTTTTTCTACAAAAGGGTTTGGTTTTATATTAAAAAACAAAATTCTAAATTTCTACCCATCAAAATCTTTTTTATGTATTTTTAGTTTTTAATTTTTAAGATTAAATTTTTTTAAAACTTGATTAACCTTTTTTTCTTTTAAATTTTAAGTTCATCATTGGGTGTTTTTTCACTGTATTTCAAGTTTAAACCTCTGTATAGTTTTTTATATTATTTAATTGATAAAATTGTTAAAAATTTCAATTGAATTTTTTTATGTGGTTTTTGTTATTTTAGTTAATTTAAAAATACAAAGATTAGTGTTTGACTTTATAAGGACAACATATGACAATAGCAGCATATGGTGGACTCAGGGCTTGATCAAAGATGGAAACCAATGTGGGGAATTTTGATGGCATAGTGGACAAGGATTGAAAATTAAGAGAAATAAGAGTGATAATTAAAGATGTAGAAGATCAAATCATGGGTGCACACAGTGAAAAAATGCCATGGATTACAAACTGAGTTATTGTTGAAACAATTGTTGTAACTCGAACATTGAAGTTTGCTTAAAAAAAAGAGGCTTTAACAAAGTTATATTAGATGTCTTGTCAATAATAATGAAGTTGCTAACAAGTATTGAAGATGTTTCTCTTATAGGATCGATTATTGATGAAGGTAAGGTAGAAACAAAGATGCATAATTATAACAAGCTATAGCTTATGCATTTTTGATTCATGAATGAATGATAAGCAATTTGACTTTTGTCAATGGTGATTTACGAGGTGATGAGCTAAAGAGTTCTGACAATGATGCGGAGGATGGTTTATGAAAGATATGAATTTATAGTAAGAAAGTATAATAATGAAGTATTGGAGATTATTTTTTGGGATACGTTTCAATATTTAAGTCAGTTAAGTATTTAAGATTTTTAAAAGAAAAAGGTAAGTCGTATAGAATATGAAGAAAACTTAAAGGAGCAAGGTCAAAATTTTATGCTTAGACTTCCTTTTTATCTTATATATGAGATAATGCGCGATGATGTGATTAGAATTGTTGATAGCTGATGAAAAATAGATGTGGAGTTTGAGTAATGGTTATGTTGGTGAGTGTGAGGTATATTTAATGACCACAAGTCAACATGAGCTACATTTAATGATCCTAAACAAATTGAAGGTTAGTTAATATGTTGTAAGATGATACATTAATGGGACATTAGTAGTAATAATTGGGTGAGCCTTTTTCATGACAAAAAGATAGGAATGAACTAGTATTGTGGTGAGTAATATTAATCCTTTTTAGTGATGACGTGATAGTTGGACATGTATTGACTTAACGAATGTGAAAATTTACCTTGTTGATTAAATGAATAAGTATAATAATTAAGAAAAAAATACTAAGTTTAGAAAGAAAAAATTTCAATTATCAAAAGATCTATTAAAAATTCCTTTTTCATCTTATTTTTTGTTATTTTTCTTGTTTTTAGGTTGTATATATAGTGTATTGCTTTGACTTATATGCTAGCTAAATATGCATATAAAATGTTTGACAAAATACCCGTGAAAATTTTTTTTCTTGTATTGTTTACAAAACTTTGTCTAATTTTTATTAAATTATTTAAAAAATTTTTGTTTTTTGTACAAAATTGAGGAATATATTTAGACAAATTGATACATAATATTAAAAAAAAGTCTTAAAGTTAGGGTGAAAACCAAGTTATAAACACTTTTTGTTGCTACTTGTGAAGCAAGTTATCGTGTTTTTATAGAATTACTAGGATAGATGGTAGCAAGTTTTTAATTCAAAAGATGGGCGATGTGGCTTTACAAGGATTCAAGTGTCGAAAAAAGTGCACTAGTGTGACTATCCTTAGCATTCCCCTTTCGTATTTAGGGACACTAAAATTTTGACTTATATTTTTTGATTTTTCAACTACAATAATAAAAACAAAATAGAATTCTCAAATGCTTTTCTTTGTTCAATTATTAGTTTGATCTTGATATATCATCATCCACCATCGATTTGTTTCCAATAACGAAATCTTTTTTGGAGTATAGTATATTGTTAAAGACATTTTATGATTCAAGTGACATAATGGACTTTTTTTTAGTATGATTCAAATATATATTAAAGATATTATTGATATTTCAAGTTGAGCTGGTGTGGCAGGTGACTTGATTTATCAGAATTCACATCAATTTGGCCAAATCATCTACTCTCATGAACATACATGAACATATAAACATGTCAGTATATGATTAGATTGTCATTTGCTAAGTTAGGTTTATCAGAATTCACATTAATTTGGCTAAATCATCTATTCTCATGAACATACATGAATATATGAACATGTCAGTATATGATTGGATTGTCATTTGCTAAGTTAGGTCAGGTCGACCTCATTTTATGCCCATGGATAAAATTTGAGTTAACCTTACTCAAAGCTCTTTTTGAAATAGATATAAATAACTTTTATTTTTTCATCTACTATTCATTCATCTCTACTTTCTCTCTAATTTCTTTCCATATTCTTTTTTTTTTTCGAGCATTGACTTAAGCATTAAAACACATATGTTGAAAACACTTTTGACCTTTATTATTAACCAACCCTTAATCTCCAATCTTTTTTCCTTTTCGGGTTTTATCCTCGTTGGATAGCTCTACACTAACATATATATATTTTTAGTCCTATTTGTACTTACATAGAGGAATATAATTGAATGAATCCAATGTAGGACCCTAATCGAACTCCTATATTTAAAAAGAATCCAACAACAAAGTTTCAAATATTTCAATGGTGTTTGCTTACAAGCTTTTTGCACTTAAAACTCACCTACTTGGATATTGCCAGTAACCATCACCCTCTTGTCCTTTTTTACTTGTAAATTTTCGCTCATTTTTTCTTCTTTTTTGTTGTTCTTCCATATTCTAACCAACCAATTTGTTTTGATCATTTACAAGTTTTTTTTTTTTTTTAAGATAAATTGTTTCTACGACACTAAAGAGAGAAGGAAGCTTTGGGTTTTTCAAAGCCAAGAACTAAGGGAAGTAACAATAAAAAACATTTAATTTTTTTTTTTTTTTTACATTTAAGGTCATTGACTTTATAGTTGGTAGTAAAATTTAACTACGCAATTATACTTTTGATTCATTAAATGAAGATAAAGATTCAAACTTGAAGCAACATTTTAATTTTTATAGTACTTATCCAATGGTTAACTTTTTATTTATTTATTTATTTTACATTTAAGATTTGTGGTAATTATTATTATAGACTAGTAATGGATACCTATCTTTGCCTAGTTTATTATATTGATTTTTTGTACTTTACTGAATTAATATTTAATTGAGTTAGAAGTTAGAGTAAGTGCATAAAAATTTCTTAAAGTAGTTGAAAAAAAAGTAATTGTAATATCAAGTAAAAAATGTTAATTGTTGAACAGAAACGTTAAATAGAAATTATTAAACAGAAACATTAAATACAAACTATAATCAAATGCTTAATACTTGGTAGCTATAGATGATTATTGAAAAGGTTTTTCGTAGTTAGAGTCAGTGACTACTTTAAAAGTGTTGTGTGCTACAATAGCAAATAAATAGTAATCGTCAATCTTCAGGTGATTATTATTGACAAATTTTTTTCATCCTCCTGAGAATAATTTGTTTCTAACATTATAATGTACGATCCAATATTTGTTTTCTTTAGGAAGCAATAGTGATAAAAGAATGATTGTTTGGTAGATGTTTATGAAATAGCTTGAAATTTGTTGTAGAAACAATGTGATGAGAAATAGTTAGTAAAATTTTAAATGTATATTTTGCTATATTAAGTGGTAATATTATATGTATAATTGCTTACCAAAATAAGATGAGGTTTAATGTTTGTGCTGGTTATTAAGCAATGAAAAACAAGAGTATCACAATAACTATCATTTTCATCTTCTACATAGTAGTCATAAAATATAATAAGTAAATTTTGAGGGGATTGAAATAAAAAATAATATATATGAAATCAAGATTTTATCTTGTTCTTATTGTAGGGCATTTGTTGTTATAGTAGTGGATGTTTCAGGGTGTAAGAATGCTTCAAAAGTGTTAGCATTTTTGTATAAAAAAGTTAAAATATTTTGATGTGCATTAACTAATTCATGCCATCCATTTTGGAAGTATAATTGCCCATTCATTTTTGTCAATTTCATTTTAAAAAAATTTGGCAAAAAACCCTTTATGTGCACACTTGTTGTTGTTTGGACCATTGACATGTATTGTTCAGTAAAGTTTTCTGGAAATTTCTGTAATTATATATGGTTTTAATAAAGGAATAAAAAACTTAAAATAGACATGAAAATTTTTTTATGTGTAAATAAGAAAGAAGAAAGTCAAATGCTTCACGAATTGTGGTGGTTGGTGTTTGGACCATTAATTTGTATTATTGAGTAAAGTTTTTTAGAAGTTCTTATATCATATATGGTTTTGATATGGGAATACAAAAGGATTAAGTTTTAATGTTAATTGAATAACATTATTGGATCAGGTGATTTTATGGGTTTTAATGAATTTTGGATTTGGGTTTTGTTCTAAATGAGTTTTTACCAAAGTAGTTGAAAGATTTTTTTTTTGAAAATTTTAATGTAACAGAGCCCATGATTTGAATTGAATGAGCAGTCTGTATATATGGATCTAATAGAGTTTTCTAGCTATGTTGAAGGGATTGTGGTTTGAGTTAATTAAGAGGGGTTGGGTTGTATTTGTGGGATAAAGAGCTTTTTTATTTTAGTATTGAAATTGTAGTTTTTGGATAATATTTAATTTTTATAGGTAGAGTTACTATAATAAAATGATCTCTCCTTATATTAGAAAAATTAAATATGTAATGCATTTGTATAATTTTCAAAAACCAGTCAATTTTTTTGCCCATTAAAGTTGCCCAGCTTTGTGTT
This sequence comes from Durio zibethinus, assembly GCF_047325235.1. Taxonomy (NCBI): domain Eukaryota; kingdom Viridiplantae; phylum Streptophyta; class Magnoliopsida; order Malvales; family Malvaceae; genus Durio; species Durio zibethinus. Next base: position 6,202,263 of record NC_143162.1, on the reverse strand, counting down.
TTTAATTTGTTAGGTATTATCTATATTAGGATGAGAGCTCGTGTTTCACTACGAAAATTATTAGACAATGTGAAAGATATATATATATATATATATATATATATATATAATCCAATGCTGAATACATAGTACTAAATATTAAAGAGGTTGACTAAATTAATATTAGGAGTTTAAACATAAAGAGCTAATTAAATTTAAAGTTTAAGGTATAATCATATATTTAAAAGTATGGTTTAAGGAAACCCTAATGATCTTAATCCATAACCAAAAAAAAAAAAAAGAATCCTTAACTTAAAACTCCATATAATACGACACTAACTTCTAACCATTTAATGTTACCAACTTAAACCTATATTAGCAAGACTTTTAAAGTGAAAGATATGCTATCTAATATTTATCACCAAATGAGTCAAGTTTTTATGAAACATATATAATAGTAAAATTTAGATATGTGAACTAACTTGCATAGTATCCTGTAGCATTTGCATCAAGTTTAAAGATCTCAATTGCCTAATTTGACTATATAATCTTTTATAAAATGGACTTTGTACCAACAAATAAAAAGAAAACTGAAATGAGCCCTTATAAGTAGTGTCTTACAATAACTTTGTTTAATTCTTTTAGTGATGTTATGCTTTTTATCCTTAGCAAGTTAGTTTAGCAGTTTTTTACTTATTGTGTCTTACAAAAAAAAAAAAAATACCCACATAACCAAGATCTATTGGCTTTTTGGATAGTCATTACTTATAGGCTTTTTTTTAAAAAAATAGATCAATCAGCATAATCCTAAATGCATAAGTATCAAGTTTGTCATTCACTTTGTCATAGATGAAGAACTTAAAAGCCAAATAGCTAGAGCAAATGGTAATATTATTAATTAATCAATAAGTTGTAACAACTCATTTCCCAACTAAATTTTAAATTGTTTCTGAAGTAATCTTTAGGAAATTTTCTTTTTTGTATATTATATTACTTCTTGAAAAGAAAGAATACAGTTAAAAACCAGTAAGCTAGGGCACTAGAAGTGAAAACTACATACCCGAAAGTTCTTGCAACATTTGTGCATGTTATAAATGAAGAAGATGTTAATGCCCATTTAGCAAGTGCAAAATTTGGGAGCTACATAAACCTGAAAAATACATGGAAATCTTTTTATGGAAAATTTTAAAATTTAAAAGAAAAAAGATTTAGAAGTTAAAATTTATAGATACTTGTGGCTCAATATTATTTGATAGTAAAGAGATAATCTAAAGCCTTTGCTACCTCTAGTAAACCTTATTTCTTTCATTCTAACCAAAAGCATTAGGAATATTATAAGTAATATTATAAGCTTTAATCTATTTTCAATCTCAAAGCAAAATATTATACATTTACTCATCATGAAAATTTTCTTCAAGGCTTTCTTTGGATAAGATATCATAAAAACTAAAAGTATATTGTTATCTTCATAATAGAAACTCAAAAGGGAAAAAAGTAGTAATAATCTCAATTTTAAAACAAACTCCTTCAATACATCTTTAAAAGGTTTTAAGATTTTCATAGAATTCCTTGTGGTCTTGAACGCAACCCCTATAAGCTGACCACTACCACCTTTTTCTATAAAATTTTTTGTAAAATTAAACAAAACGCATCTAAGTAATCAAGAAAAATAATTAGAATCCTGGCATTTTTTTTCTTTTGAGATAGTGTTTCCATTAGGAATTTGAAAAGTTAGTAGCATTTACTAAACCTACTACTTGTTCTTTTGGTTTGGATAAATTCAAGATCACTCAAATAGCTTTCATTATAAGAGGCTTTTGGCGTTCTGCAACATTATGTGACAGATGATGTGAACACCAATCTTCTAACAGTTTTGGCTTTAGCACATGCTTGCATGATACTTATCACTCCATTAATTGTTGGTTTTATAACTTCATTCTAAAAATAAAAAAATAATTAATTTTATGTTTTATTAATATACCTTTACATTAACTAGTTGCTTAATTCATAAATCAAGTGTTATTTTTTCTTTTAAATTTATTCATAATATAATTAAAAAAAGAAAAATAATAGTTGATTATGGTCTATTTTAATTCTTAATTTTAAGCAATTTGATTATGGTCTACTTTAATTCTTAATTTTAAACAGCAATTCATGTTAGCTTTGAACTTTGGATTAGAACTTAGAGGCAAAAAGAACTCAATTTAGAACAGTTTCATGTAATCCAAGCTAGTATATGAATAATTTTCTATATGATATTAATACCTCAAGGTCATTGGACTCAAAATCTATAGGTGTAACAACATGGAACACACTAGTACAACCTTGAATTACATCATTAAAGCTTCTAGCTTCATTTAAAATTGCTTTTCATAGGGTCTGGTGTGTATTTGCTTTTGGTAGCTCTAGTAAATTTTTTACCTTTTTAAGTTGTTTGCTCCATTAATAAAAGAAAATCAATTAAAATACTACTAAACTATTACTGCTACTAAACTACCCAAATCCAAATTTAACCTTGCCAGATCTAAAATAGTATCAACAACCAAAGTGAAAATCAATGACAAAAATAATGAGAAATAACAAACCTAGATAAGAACCGAGACTAAAAAAGAGAAAAATTCAAGTAGGTGGAGAAAACCACCAAAATCAAAACCAAAATCATCTTGTTATAATAGCTGATATTTTTATTGTCGTCATTGCCGACACAAACTCCATTTCCTTCCCATTTTTCCTGTAAAAAATGTTTTAAAAATTAAAAAAAAAAAAGTTAGATCCAGTGAACAGACCAACATTCTAATGGTAGGAGACAACTTCTAACAATCTCCAATTTTTAAGCTTCCACCAACTACTTCTTCCCAGATTTTTCTATCTTTTTTTTTTCTTTCTCAACTGTTATTGGTCTTTAACAAAAATCTTTGGCGTTATCGTTAGTCTATCGTTCTCTCTCCCTCTAAATCTTTGTTGCTCACTGTTTCTTTATTTGGTTTTTTATTGTCGATTGCAACTTTCATCGACATCAGTTGGTGATTCTTTCATATATGACATTTGAATTCATATAAAATAGACATGATTCCTTCTCTCTCTTTGAACAAAATACTAAATGAGTAAAAAAGTTATGGCCATACCAAAATGATTAAAGAAACTAATGATTATTTTATGTAAATACAGCACCTAAAAATGTCATGTTTAATTGAATCAAAGTAACGTACCTTTGCAATAAATTCTCTGATAGACTCTAGAAATATTTGTAACTTAAAGTTACCATTATTGAAGCAAAAACAATGATACCCTGGATTGTCAAACTTGGTTAGTAGATATTTGTTGTAAATGAAAAAAAATACTGATTTTAATTGAAAAATATGTCCAAAAGGTGAGAAGAAAAGCCATATGAAAAAAGATTTCTATTAAGCTTAGATCAATAGAAAATGATCTCTAAAATTAATTATAAGCTTATATTAGACTGGAGACCACAGAAATAACTTACCATTGGCTGCATTTGTTTTTTTTCCAAAAAAGATAGGAACAGAGAGAATTACGAGAAAAAGTTTAGTCTCATTAAAGAAGAAAAAAAAAAACATATTACATTACAAGACTTGGCACATACTAAGGTTTAGGATGAACTTGGATTGAAAAAAGACAAAAACAAATAATCTTTAATAGTTTTGCCTTGTTTACCTTTATTATTTTTAGTTAGACATTTGATATTGTTATTACTAACTATCGAAATTTAAGTCAGAAGACAACTAAATTCTAATGCTAACATATACCGTATAAGAGCACTACACTTCGAAAACTAAAAAATCAAGATAGAAAAATGATTAGAAATTTTATAATGTAAGTTACAGGTTTCCATTCCCAACTACAATTGCAGTTGGCCTTGACCAATTTACGTTGTAAATGGATACCTGTAAATAGAAGCAAATAGTCAATAAGGTTAGTATCCAGACTCAAAACCTTAGAACTTTGATCATCAAAGGCCATAACTTCGGTAAAAAAGATTGAAAATTTATTTCCATTTTTAATAAAATTTAAAATTTTATTTTAGTATTATTTTCCTTTGGCTTGATAATATTTTAATAATTAAAAATCAAGTTTTGTAGTAATTATGCAAAATCCATTCATTAATATTCTTTTTTTCTATATAAATACTCCCATCTACCTTTTTAATTAATGAAGGAAATTGAAATGTATGGTTTTGAGGACCACGAATACATTTTCATTTGCATCTTAAACTTTATACTTTTCCTTCTATTATTCCAATTATTGTGAAACTGATACATTAATGAAACTACTTCCAGTATAACATCTATGACTAAGAATTAGCCTTGATTGCACTTTCACAAAAAAATGAAAGGAAAAACATGAGGCAAGGCATCCATGAGTCAAAATCATCAACCAATAGTAATAGCTTTACCTATATTTAGGAAAAAGAACAAATTATCACATGTTGGAAAACCAATGGAAATGAAGCTACAGCTAGCTCTTTAGTATTTCAAATGTCAAATGAAATAACATATTGGCAAACAAGACCACAGATCATAATGATATTATTGATCAATAGAACAACAATAGCTATATACAAATTCTTATGATTTGAGGAATTTAATATTTATGTTCATGGCAAACAAAAAATAAGGTACAATAAAATACCTCATAGGAAGGCTTTAGTATTTTGTGAACTACTTCGAGGGATAACCAAGATTGCCATCAGTCCACTAGTAAGGGCTGCAACATCTGCCATAGCAAAAATTGGTGAGTTTCCACCACCAAATAGTTGATCCTATGGTCAACTTCCCACAGACACCACAACTTGTTGTTAACAATCGAAGTTTCACTATTTAAATTGAAAGATAATAGAATATTTTCCATCACATTAACAATAGAACATTATGGAATTGAGTAATATAACTCTATTTAATGCCAAACACTAAGGATGGAAGGTATTTTAGAAGAACGTAATTGATGTAATAAAGGAAATATATTGGACAAATACTTTAATAACATAACAAAATTACCATTATTATTTTCTTAAAGGGAAAGTATATTTCCAGAAATATAAGAATGCTAAAGTTGCAACTGGAAAGACCAGTAACTCGTAGAAAATATATTTATTTATATTGTCTTCATGTGTTAAACATATTGGGTTGTATCATTACCAAATTATGAGATGGAACATCACATGATTTTAAATCCTAGTGAGCAGATTAAATTGATGAAATAATGATTTTGGCATGTCAAGTGTCATCAAATTTCTAGTGTAATGCAAAATGGCAGGGTTTCATGATGAAAATAAATAAATTTAATAATGACCTGAACAAAGAGAAAGGAAGAGCCGAGTGACAATGCAAACTTTATGGTCACTTAGTAATTCCAATTCTACCACCTTCAAAATCAAACTTTAAATATGACATACAAATAGAAACATTGTGTTCACACAAGTCTTTCCCTATAACTCTTTATTCTTCTTTTCTTTGCCATTGTTAGGCAAGAACAACAACAACAATTAAAAAAGAAATTAAAAAGGTCTCTTATAAGCCTCAAACTATAATAAATTAGTTGAGAGACATTAGCCACTCGTATGCCATTTTTCTCATATCATAATATCTAATTTATTCCTCATTTCTCAGTTTATTACAGATCTCTAATGGAATATTTTCTTTAAATCGTAAAAAGAAAATTGAATTATAAACTATGAATACTGCATATAAAACATTAACATTATATATGCAGCAATAGTTGTTTTATTTGAACCACCACGCTCCTTCAAACTTGTAATCGCTTCCATAATAAGGTTATCTAACCTATAACACTAAAAAATTAAAACAACATCAGAAGTGAAATGACACAATATGAAATACATAAAACAAAAATAAGAATAATGTCTAACCTGATAATGAATCATTTTGTAGAAGTTGGAATTTGCATTGTAGTGCTAAAACCTGTTGTAGGCTTAACTAGGGGTTAAAAAAAAATTCAAAAATTCAAAAACCGATTCAAAACCGCAAGTGTTGATTTGGTTTGGATCAATTTTTTTCTTATTTAGTTCATATTAAGTTTGGATATTAAATGTATATATTAAGTTCGAATCGAATTTTGGATTGAGAGATGAAAAAAAAAATTGAATCAAATTATATATTTTCCTTTGTTTTTATATATTTTTTTAATTTTATAAAATATAAAAAATAATTTTATATCAAAATCTATTTCAATATATTAAAATTTTATATTAAAATAATATATAAAATTTTAAAAATTAAAAATTAAAAATTGATAAACCGAACTGAATTGAACCACTTTTTAATTGGTAAACCAAATCGAATCAAACCCATAAAATTCAGTTTGATTCAGTTCGATTCATATTTGAATTGAATTTTAAAATTTCATAATATTATGTATTATTTGAAAAAACTGAACTAAATCTGATCCAAAGTAAACCATTATCACCCCTAAGCTTAACATCCACAATATCTTCATCACTAGGAACAACATTAAGGGTCATAAAGTCTCATCACATTCGTATGTAAATAAGTACAAACTAATGAAATAAATGCATGCAAAAACCCATATATCATGAAGATTTTTTCTTACCGTCAGAAAAAATTGGTGTCCATTCCTATTAAAATAGGAATTGGAAGTGACACAAAAGGTATGATACATAAAAATCCTCCATTTCCTTTCTTTGTCTCTATCCAAATATGGAACAAAGAAAATGTCAGAAAAAACGTTTCTTTTTAAGCCCTTAAAAATGAAGTGAAATTCAAACATGAAATCTCCATAGATTACAAGCATTAATCAAAATCGATGTTTAGTAAGATGAAATTACAGACAGCCTCAACTCCATGCTTTTTGGATTTGGATTAGGCATCATCATGTAGGCATTTTCCTCTTGATTGAAGTATTTTTCACAGTAGTCATAATTGTCATTACAATGTTGGCCTTCAAGTGATGTGTTTGACTTCATAATGTACGCCTCACCTCTTGCCATTTGGGTAAAATTCTCTCTTTCTTTCTAGTAATTTAAGAAATTAGGATATAAATTAATGAGAAAAAAGTGTTGTACACAATTTGAATACAATCTATACTAATTTTAGTCAAATCTAATGTGCCACAGTGGATTATACCATCAAACCACATTAACAATCAGTTGAATAAAAAAAACATATTTTTTAGTGCAGGATTTATTCCTACTGTAAAGTTTCAATTTTCAACTTGATGTGAATTTAATCCTACTATTTATGAGTTTTAAAGCCTACTTGCCTTTATTTTAGCTTGATTTTAAGGATCCAAAAACTGAACTATAAAAAATAAAAATCAACAAAATATGCAAGATCCAAGAAGAATGAGTAAATCAAATTTTTTTTTAAAATATCTAATTAATTCTTTGATAAAACATTTGTTAAAAAAATATTAATTTCTTTAATGACAAAAAGTATTGAATATAAATATTTTAATAAATTTATTTGTATTTAAAAATTAAAAAAAAAAACTACTACTTCAACTTCTTTAAGGTGACAACTTTGTTAGTATTAAAATTTAAACACATTTTCCATGACTTTTATGAAAAAATGTTAAAAAATATTATAAATTATCCATTATTATAATATATTATTCAATTAAAAGTGATAGTTCATTCCTTTCTTAATTAATCTAACCTATTCATCATTTAAAAAATAAATTCAATTCTTTACAATTATCATTATATATTATTTAATTTAATATTATTTATTTATAAATATTATTAAGAAACACCTAAATCAACTTAAATCCACTAATTATTTAAAAAAATACCATGTAGCCAATTTGGAACGAAAAATTAATGGACTAAAATAATATCTATGTTTTATTAATAAAAATAATAAGATCATTCAATTAAAGTATAAAATCACATTTAAATCATTTATAAATTTTAATGATCAATTATAAAATTAAACTTCTAGCCAAAATAAAATATTAAAAACTAAACATGAAAATTTTTTTATGGTTTAAAATGATGGACAATAAGAGACAACCCATCTCTCACCTTCCTTTTACCTACTCGCACTTATCGGGCTCGAAATCGATCGTTGAGACAAAAAAAATAAGAAAACAAAGACCTTGAAAAAAGAGCAAGGAGAGAAAAAGAAAAATGCTGGGAATGGAAAGCAAAACCCAAGCCCTAGAAATCTCACTGAACAACTATGATCATCAATATCATATCAAACTCAGCAATGAGAACAAAACCCAAACCCTAAAAATCTTATTTTATGAGTAGTCAAGAGAAGAAAGGATAAAAAAAAACCTTTAACGGATGCAACAACCTAGTCTCAAAGTCTTCACGGTAAAGAATGTCGAGTACATGCCATTTTGGCTCTCAGTTGCCTGCTTAACTAATGGGATTTGTTGGACAAAATATGCCCTTATCAAGCATGACATCTCCATTTTGGTAAAATAAAACTTAGCATAAATTATTTTAAGTGAAATTGATAAGAGAAGAGAGCAAAAAAGTAAATAGAAAAAAAATTAAAAGAGATTAAAATAAACTTACTTTAAATAACAAAAAATACCAAATGAAGTTGGATTCGACATTGCCATACTGGAAACAATTTCTCAGTCTCCTCCATTTTTCTTCTTTCCCCTTTTTTTCTCACCGATGCATCTCCTTCCCTTTCCCATTTTTTCATCTTTTATATTCAAGATTCTTCTCCAAGCCCTTCTTACCAAAATATCCTTGCATATATTGCCATTTTTTTTTCTAAATTGTCCCTATAATCATTTTTTATCAAAAAGCTAAGTTGGCCATGAAATTGGGAATTAGGGGACAACTTTAATATAATCTTATAGATTATAGGACCATAATTCAAACCACGTAAAGTTCTTTGACCTGTTTTCTTAATATTTAAATCCCAATAATTAGTTTAGCTAAATTACATATGAATGAAGGAATTGTAAAGACAATAAATTATTAGATTAAAAAAATGATCTAGAAAGTTCACTCATTCTAGCCAAAGTTTGGGACTAAGTCTCCATCCATCTATACTTATCAAAAGAAATGACCAAACAGAAACAACTGTTGTTATTTCTATTGCAGAAGTTTTGACAATAATAACCTATAAGTCAAACAGAATTAATTAATCCTTAAATAAAGCAAAACAACTATGCATTAATACATCATATTTTTCAATTAACAATTTACAAGCAATAACTTATACAGAACCTTAAATACATATATCAGATGCTATTCAATTAGAGAAAATCAGGCATGTATATTTACATTAGAACCTAGTTTGGGATGAACCAATTGCCATATAATTTGTATTGATTTTTTTTGTTTCCTCTGCATCATTCCCCCAACAAAAGTGATGACAACCAAACAGTCTAGTAACTACAACAATAAATCAGATCATGTAAAAAAATGTTTGCACATCTTAATCTAAACAAATATTAGAAAGAAAATGAATTCTTCTCTTTATTAAATTTCTTCATATTGAAGCTATCTTAGAAGACTCAGAACCAAATTTAAAAGCCTGCGAAAGAGAAGTGATTGATTCTTCTAATATCTCTTGGATCAAGAGTTAACGCCAAAAAACCTACCAAAAGAAATTATTAGTTGGACTATTGAAGTTTTATGTTTTCTATACAAGTGTGCATAAGTGTTTGCTGAGGTTATAACATTAAGTATTCAAGACTAACCAATAGTATAGGATTTTAATGATATTTCTTTGTTGGACCCCTATAATTCAAACATCGATGGAGTAATGTAGCAAATTTGGAAAACAACCTAAAACAACAATATGGCCATTAGAAGCATACGGATTCAAGTATTCAACCATATATTATGAATCAAAAGAAACATTTTCAGATACATCTGCAACCATGCTCCTAATTCATTTGGCAATTCTTGTAATCAACATAAATTAAGACCAAGATAGAAAGATTTAAAAAAACTGGCACTTACTTCTTATCCACAAACCGATGCATCAAGTTGCTATTAAAAGCATCAAAATCACTATCAAAGCCTTGTGTTAAACCTTTTCATTAACAAAAGAGAAAAACACCAATTCAACCATGTTCAACTCTAAAGCCTAATTATTCTCAAAATTTTGCAATTCTAAAGAACCTAGCAAAATTACAAATTTCAACTAATCTAAATGTTATTACCTTCTGTCATAACGTGTAGATCTGTAAAACTATAGTTAGATACAACAAGATAAGTCATTGCCAATATTTTATTAAGATGTTACTGGTCACCTAAATAAATCTATCATTTCAAGAAGTTCTTAAGCTTAACTAATGGTCCTTAAAAAATATGTTCTAATTTTTTGAATAGAACTAGGTTCAAGAGTTCAATTACATGTAATAAATGTTATAACACACCTACAATGCCCATACTAAGATGGTATCATTTAATTTAAAATTATCCTAACAACCATCTTGATTCTAGTGATCTTTATTTCAATGTCTAAATATTGAAAACGACTTTTATCTCCATCAATTTGGTAGAATGCATAAAAATACTTCATTACTTTAAGAGTATTTAAGAATCTCATTTATTTTTCTTAAAGAAGCTCCATCGTAAAAAAAATTTAATCATTTATTTTTTTTGGCAAAATTTTGTTTTATTAAAAATATATATAATGTTTTTACCATTTAAGCCAAATTTAGAAATATTTTCTCACCTAAAAATATCTTAAATAATTATCTATTTACAATTACCAATAATTTCATCTTTGAAATTTTTTTTTGTTTTATAAGCTTTATTTTTAAATTCTCTACTATTTGGGTCTATTTATAAATACCTTTTTCCTAGAAATCTCATAAAAAGTTTAACCATTTGTGATTTCTCTTTAGATTTTCAATGGACAATTACCAAATATTTTCACACAAATGTTTAAGTTATATTTTTTTAATTTTTAAGTAGAAAATAATAGAATTATTGTTATTGAAATTTTATTTAAATTATTTCACCATTTGGTTTAAATTTAAATAAATTCCTTACCTAGAGATTTATTTGAAATTTTTCATTTGAAATTTTCAAAAATCTCATCATTGTATGATTTTTAATTCATTGCCAAAATTTATTATTTTTTTTAATTTTGAAAATAAATATTAATTATTCTTATTAAAATTTTATCTAAAATTTCCCTCTATTTTGGTCAAATTTAGAAAAATTTCTCACTTAAAAATTTTCTACAAAAAAACCATTTGTAATTTTTAAAAATTTCATCATCAAATAGTTATTACTTAATCTAAAAGATTTTATTTTTATTTTTTTTATGATTATTATTTTTCTTAATTTTCCTAAAATTTAATCAAACATTGAAAACTTTAAAGAAAAATCAACAAATAAACAAATAAAACCATAAATAAATAAAATACCAAAGAAAAAAGAAATTGACTTAGCTTAGTGGTTGGAATAGCTCGATTGTAGGAATAAATGGACGATTAGAGCAGCTTAGTATCGGCTCGACTTAACTAGAGCCAAGGAATATGGACTGCAAGTAAAAAATGGGTTACAACAGGGTCTTGACTGGATCAGGTCAGACTGATAGAGTAGGCGTAAATCTTACAAAAAAATTTTTTAAAACAAAATGACGTCGTTTTAATTTGCTACAAAAGCCAAAGTTTAGTTTTTTTCCTTCATACCTCACTTTTGCTCTCTCTCTCTCTCTCTCTCTCTCTCTCCCTCTCTTTCTCTCTTTTTTTTTTTTTTCGTTTCTCTCCCTAGGAATATGTGAGCTTCAATTGAATTCTCGTCAAAAAATTCATCAGTTGTCGGCCAAAATCTAGGGACATCACCAGATTATGGGTTTAGCTGCCAAATTCTGGAATGTTTTGCTAGATTTTGGGTAAGTAGCCAAATATTCATCGAAAAATTTGAACTTGATCGAAAAATTCAACGAAAAATTTAAAATTTCCAAAAATTTTCCAAAATTTTGTAGAAAAATGTCATAACCTCAATTTAATTTCAAAAAATAACCTTTAAGCTTATAATTCTGGAATCATAAACTAAACCCTTTTAAATCCCAAACTAAAAAAAAAAAAAAAAAGCTTTAAACTTTTCTACCAGAAACCTTACTGCCTATTTTTCAAATCTTTTCATTTTTTTGTTGCTGATTTTGTGTATATCTTCCATTTCTTCTTGTGTTAATTTGTAGGTTTATATTTAGATAAAAGTTTGCTCAATTAGTATCCCACTTAAATTTGGATTTTTGCAAAACCTTACCTTATTATTTGATTCAACTTGAATCTTATCTAAAAAACCTTTTCATTCAATCAATATAGGAACAAATCACTTTAGAAGTAAAACTCAACTTAATCTTCTCATGGCCAACCTATTATTTTTCTCTTTTTCCATTTTTTTAACCAAATTTAATAAAAGATAAATTTAAAGATATATCATAATAGAAATTAGATAAAAAAAAACTATAAATAAAAATGAATAAATAAAATAAAATTTTTTATAATTGGGCTTAGTAATTTGGATCCGATCAAATTAGATCTAATTGGTCTGGGCCTGGACCAGCTGGGGTGTCTACAATTGTCTATTTTGTGTATTTTTTGTGAAATAAGAATTGTGCAAAGACATAGACATCATTACGTATGGGCATGGCTTAACAACAATTACAAAATCTCAAAACTTTAAAGATTCACAACTTAAAGTTTTTAAGAATTTTGTAATCCAATAATTTGCCATGCAAATTAAGACTCAAGGATTCACAATTTTAGTTCAAAGATTCACAATTCAAAGATTCGCAAAAACTTTGTAAAAACTCAAATTTGCATTTTTAAGATTCATAATATTTTTCAGATTCGCAAAAATTTGAGTTTCATAAGAACTCAAATTTGCAAGAACTTAAATTCATAAGATTTTAAGATTTGCAAAAATTTTCAAGTTTGCATGATATAAAATTCATAAGATTTTTCATATTTATAAAAATTTGAGTTTCGCAAGAATTCAGATTCGTAAAAACTCAAATTCGTAAGAATCTAAGTTTCACAAGAACTTAGATTTGCAAGAACTTATATTCGCAAGATTTTAAAATTCATAAGATTTTCAATTTTACATTTGAGAGATTTACATCCAAAGTTCAATTCAGGGATTCACATAAAAACTACAAGGCTCATATCTAACAGTAAAAAATTTACATTTGAAAATTCTAGAGATTCACACCTAAAATTCAAATATTCACATTTAAAAACTTTTGAGATTCACATTCACATAACTTTAGAAATTCACATCCAAAATTTTTAAAGTTCTCATTTAAAACTCAAAGATTTTTATTTGAAAAACTTCAAGGATTCACATAAAAAATTTTAATTCAAAAAAATTTCAGGGACTTAGAACTAAAATTTCAAAGATTCTTATTCAAAAAACTTTGGAGATTCACACAAAGTTTCAATATTCTTATTCGATAAATTTTAAAGTTTCACGTACTAAAATTCTAAAAATTCACATCCAAAGTTCAAAAATTCTCATTCGAAAACTTTAGAGATTCACATAAAAAAAATTTTTAACATTCTCATTCAAAAATTCTTAGAGATTATGCCCAGAAGTCTTACAAATCCGTCTTAACATTAAAAATGCTCCTTAAAAAGGCTCCACCACTTTAAAATTCTAAACGTATATTTTTTTTATTTAAGGATTCACAATCTTATCTTAAAAAGTTAAAAATTTCTTATCATGAAAATTGTCAATTTTTCATTAAAGTCAAAATTTTGGTTTATAAAGAATGTCATGATAATGACGTAAATGTTTTCTTAATGATGCGAATGCAATAGTCTAGATTTTTACAGTAATGCAAATGTCATACTCTAAACCATGATTCAAATGTTCATTGCATGATGCATTGTCTACTCCATTTCATGCATGCCTTAGCTTAATACATGATCATTCAATTTCAACATTCACATTTAATCAAAATAGACTTTTAAGGGTTGTATTTAGGCTATGATAAGGGGTCATGAAAGAAATAGATAAAATAGGCTCAAACATATGTTTAAAAGGGTTCAAACCAAATTATTACTTATTATTTGATGCAACTTGGCACTTTGCCCCATTTCACATCATTTCACTACTTTTCTTTTTTCATTCATGTTATTTTTTACAAAAAGATTCTCATTACTTTGCCCCAAATCATTCATGGCATTCATTTCTCTCTTTTCTTTTGTTTGTAAAAATATTTTTTTTTACTCTTTATCTTTAAAATCTTTTATAATCTTTTGTGTCTTTCTTTTTTCAAGTATATTCTTTTCAAAATTTACCTCCAGTATAGAATGTGATCTTTGATTAGGGTTCTTTAGAAAAAAAATCATGATAGGCATAAAAGAGGTAGTAATGGATGGTTTTATGAATGGTATAAGAAAAACGATCATTTTTCATTTTAAATGTGAATGCTTTCTTTGAATATCATTTATTGAATAAAGACAAACTCATGGATCAATACAAAAAATTGTATATCTTCAAGATATATCTATTTTATATCTACTCATACATCACTTTTTTTACTCAAATAGTCTCCATAGATTGAACTTTATCAATGTGAATGAGTTTTCAAAAATAAATCCTAAAATAATTGTAATCATTGTTTAAGCATTCATCATTTAGAATTTGAGAATGAGAATATAAAGATATGAGAAATAATAAAGCATGAAATAATGGCTTGGGTGAAATAGAAAATTTAATAAAATACATCAACTTGCCTTTGTTAAAATGATAAAAAAATGAAATCTTATTACATAAAAGAAATCTTAACATTACTCTAAAAGAAATCTTAAAATGACAAGCAACTTTTAACCAGCCTTAACATTTTTATCCTTATCAAAATTATGCCTCCATGTGATCAAGAGAAAAGTTTTTATTGATATCTGACCCCCTTGATTTGTCGAAGCTCACCTAGTTTTTTTAGATCAAATTTTATATTTTATGCTTAAAAGTAGAGCAAGTTTCTATATAATGACCCATGTTCCCATTATGATAATTGTATGTGGCATCAGCATCATACCATTTCGGATAGGGTGACTTCAACAGTTTTAGAATAACTAGAGATACCAAGTCATTCATGACTAGTTTTGGGAATATTTCAATGTAAGTTATAGAGATATGATCAATGTGTGAAGATTCATACCCAACCTACGAGGTATTATACGTTTTGACCTAAAGGTCTCATAGTTTTATCCCACAAAAAGTACCTCATAAATTTAGGTTTAGATCTTTACATATATATTATATTATATCTACACATTCTTTCAATGTTAGATTAGGGGTGTTACAATCTTCTCACCTTTAAAGCTTGATGTATTTGTCAAGCCGAGTCCAATCACAGGATTAAAATTACACCAGACATTGAAATTCTAAAGGTAACTCTCTACCATGTAACATTTAATGACTCTTATGATGTAGTATTTAATTCCTGTCAACTGGTGATCGCTCTGATATAATTTGTGGAAACTCATACCCAACCTGTGAGGTATTATCCATTTTGACCTAAAGGTCTTCTAATTTTATCCTACAAAAGGTATCTCATAAGTTTGAATTTATATATATATATATATATTATACCATATCTACACATTCTTTCAATATGAGATTTGAGGGCATTACATAATGTAGGCAATTTCTTGATTATTTCAAAATCTTTTCAAACTATTCCTTTGGTTGTTATGCCTTGAAGTTGATGTAGTGATATGGTTGGACCCATATGTAGGTACCTGAAAGGCTGGTTGGTATATTGGTGGGTAAGCTGCTTGTGGATATGGTTGGTAAAGGGCCTACATAATACTATTAACTGTAGGGTGGTAAATAAGATAAATAGGTGATAGATATAGAGTATAGCTTTTGAATTGTTACTAATCAAAATTCACAGCTTAGGTTTTTATTTCTTTCTTTTTAAGCAATCTTTTTTTTCTTAATAATTTTTCCTTCTCAAAGTTTACCACTCTTGATAGTATTTTCAATAATTTCTCACAAGATCGCCATATTGGTGAAGTTTTTTGTTGCATTCCTTATCATTTTCTCATTGTAAGGAGCTTTAAAGTTACTGACAAACATGACAGTGATTTCTTTCTTAGTAAGAAATGGTTGGACTAAGTAGTCATATCTCTCTACCTCTAGGTATATATTTTAAATGATTTAGTCACATTTTTCTCTATATTTTGTAAAGAAAGACGATTAAGAGCTAAATTTATTATGAGTCGGTATTGACTAATAAAGTCATGGGCTAACTCCTACCAAGAGTGAATGCGGGATCTATCTAGCTGAACATACTATTTAGAACTAGTAAAATTGCTTCGAAATACATGCATCAAGAGCTTTTCATCACTAGTATAGGCAGTTATTTTTTGACAGTATATAACAATAGGAGTTATTAAACATTTTGTACCATCGTACTTCTCGAATTTTGAAACATTAAATTTTGAAGGAATAATAATATTTGAGACTAAACAAAGCCCAGTAGCATCCATTGAATCATAAAAACCAATTTCTCCATTACTCGTAACTTTTCCTAGAGCCTATTCATCTTCTGATCAGCCTTTGAGTCTTTCACCAACTCAACTATTTTTAACTTTAACTTTTTCTTTTCTTTCGGATCATCCAAATCAAGGACCTCTATCGGTTCTGAGATTTTTTCCCTAAAGATTAAATTAATATAACTTTGGAACTAACCTTGGGTAGTAATAGATTGCACTCCTATGTTAGTGTATTGATAAGCCCTAGGGACATTTACCTATGGCCCTTAAAAAGGTTGGCCTTGATAAGGGATAAATCTTATAGGGTAAAACGGGTCAATTACATCCTACATAGGACATTCAAGCTGTATTGGAGTTTTTTTCATCCCCTTTCCTATATTCAGCTTATTAGGGCTTTCAAAATTTTATCCAACTCTTCTTTAAGTTTTTCTTGGGCTTTTTCAATATTGTCAAAATGATTGAAGTTTTCTTGTTCCATCTGTTTAGCTTAAGCTCTAGTATTGTACTGATGGTGAATTAATTGTACCGAATTCATAGATGATAAAGTTATCTTTGAACCTTGTATACCATGATTAGTATGCTAATGTCATTAATCTAACATATTTTGAGAATCTTATATGCATGAATGAATGAATGCATCAACAATGTATGAATGCATTTACTGATGTGGCACATTATGATGTATGGATGAATACATACGTTAGTGATGCTGAAATAAGAATACAACATACAACAATTTAGTCAATAAATAAGGATCAAATAACATTTGTCATAAAGGTAATATGAATAAAGCTTAAAAGGTCCGCTCATATGTCCTAACTAGGATTACATTCTAACGATGGGTAGATATGACTCTAACCCATGGTTGGCTTCTTATGTTTTACTACATGTGGTTTGGGTTAATTCTAAAGGTTCCTAAATTGTTCTCACTTTATTATCCATAACAGACTAGTAAGACACTCCAATCCTTACCCATCAAAATGTTACAAACGAAAAGAATTTAATTTGAGTGAGAGTATTTTGCTAGCCATTGTGAAGATTATCATCTCATAAAAGTATAGGTACTTTGTTCCCTCCTAAAGAAGACATAACCTTAGTGTAGAGCTCATGTGATGCATATGCATATGATAACATGAGTGAAGGAACACACATATCTTTGTTCACAATTTTCACATGCCAAGTCAAAGAACAAAAAATAATAAAAATAAATGCAAACCAAAACAATGAATAATTTAAAACCAAGCAAACCAAAATTTGGGATAATTCAAATTAATTAATGGCTTGACTCTCGAAATCTCCAGTAGAGTCACCAAACTGTTATAACGTATAGATCCGTAGACCTATAGTTAGACATAACAAGAGGAGTAGCTATCAATCTTTTATTAAGGTGTGATTGGTCACCTAAGTAAATCTATCATTTTAAGAAGCTCCTAAGCTTAACTAAGGGTCCCTAAAGAATAAATTCTAACTTTCTGAATAGAACTAGATTTGGGAGTTTGATTATATGTAGGGAAGCTTATAGCACCTTTACAATGCCTATCCTAACAATCATCTTGATTCTAATGATCTTTATTTCAATGTCTAAATATTGGAAATGACTTCCAAGATTTCTCCATCAATTTGGTAGAATTTATAAAAATATTTCCATACCCCAAGTGTATTCAAGAATTTCATTTGTTTTTCTTGAAGAGTCTCTATCTTTGGAAAAACTTAATCATTTATTTTTTATTAAATTTTTGTTTTATTGAAAATATATCTAATACTTTCATCATTTGGACCAAATTTAGAAATATTTTCTCACCTAGAAATGTCTAAGATAATTTTTCGTTTGCGATTACTAAGAATTTCATCTTCGAAATTTATTTTTTATTTTACAAGCTTCATTTCTAAATTCTCCGCTATTTAGGTTTATTTAGAAATACTTTTTACCTAGAAATCTCATAAAAGTCCATGCATTTGAGATTTTTAATAGATTATTATCAAATATTTTCACACAAATTTTTAAGTTATATTTTTAATTTTTAATTAGAAAAGAATGCAATTACTTTTATTGAAATTTCATTTAAATTATTTCACCATTTGGGTTAAATTTAAAGAAATTTCTCACCTAGAGATTTATTAGAAAATTTTCATTTGAAATTTTCAAAAATTTCATCATTGTATAATTTTTAATTCATTCCCAAATTTTATTAAATTTATTAATTTTTATTTTAAAAATAAATATCAATTATTCTTATTGAAATTTTTTCTAAATTTTCTCTCAATTTGGGTTAAATTTAGATAAAATTTTTAAAAAATTTCTTTCTAAAAATTTTATCATTTGATAGTTATTACTTATTCTAAAACAATTTATTTTTATTTTTATATTTTTTAACAATTATTATTTTTCTTTTTTTTAAAAAAAAATTTGATCATGCATAGAAAACTTTAAAAAATTAACAAACAAACAAATGAAACTATAAATAAATAAAATACAAAAAAATCATCTTAGCTTAGTGGCTGAAAGGGCTCGACTGTAATAACAAACAGACAGTTGGAGCGACTCGGTATTGGCTTGGCTCAGCTGGAGCCAAGGAACCTAGATCACAAGTAAAAAATGGGTTACAAACAGGTTGCAATTAGATCGGGTTGGGTTGATAAAGCAGGCGCAGATCTTACAAAAAAATTTTTAAAAGCAAAATGACATCGTTTTAATTGGCTATAAAAGCCAAAGTTTAATCTTTTTTCTTCAGACCTCACCTCACCTCTGCTCTCTCTCTTTCTCTCTCTCTCTCTTTTCCTTTTCTCCATTTCTCTCTTTAGGAACAAATGAACTCCAGTTGAATCCTTACAAAAAAATTTGTCAGTCGTCGATCGAAATCTAAAGACTTTGCTTGATTCTTGGTTTAGCTATTGGATTCTAGAATGTTTTCTCGAATTCTAGGTAGGTACCCAGATGTTCGTCGAAAAATTTGAACCTAACTGAAAAATTCAACAAAAAATTCAAAATTTCCAAAATTTTTTCAAAAGTTTCTAGAAAAATTTCAAAACCTTAATTTAACGCCAAAAAACAACATTTAAGCTTCTGATTCTGGAATCATAAACCAAACCATTTCAAATCCAAGACTAAAAAAGAAAAAAAAATTCAAACTTTTTTGCCAAAGACTTCACTGCCTATTTCTCAAATCTTTTTTTTTTTTTGCTGTTAATTTTGTGTATATCTTCTTTTCTTGTTCTTGTGTTAATTTGAATGTTTATTTATAGATGAAAGTTTACTCAATCAGTATCCCATTTAGATTTGGATTCCTCCAAAACCTTATGTTATCACCAGATTAAACTTGAATCTTATCTTAAAAACATTTGCATTCAATCAAGATAGGAACAAATCACTTTAGAAGTAAAAACCAACCTAATCTTCTCACAGCCAACCTATTATTTTCTTTTTCCTTTTTTTTTACTGAATTTAATGAAAGATAAATTTAAAAATAAATTATAATAGAAGTTAGATAAAAAACTAAAAATAAAAATGAATAAATAAAATTTAAAAATAAAATAAAATAAAATTTTTGATAGTTAGGCTCAGTAATTTGGATCCTATTGAATTAGGCCCAATTAGTTTGGGCTTGAACCAAATGAAGTGTCTACACCTTCACAGCAAACAATGTAACCATTCAAATGCATCATATTTTCATCCAAATAGTTATTAAATAAGCAAGCAAATTACTTATTCTAACCTCTTTTTGAATAAAGCATCAACAGTTTCATCCAGTAAACTATCCTTATTAAACTCAACTCTCCAGTACTAGAAAACATCAATATAGAAAATAAGAATTTTTATAAGTATAGTTGCTATAATAATATGTTCATAATCTAAAAGTCAATTCTTTTCTGTTTAAAATCATTTAAAAGGTATCCAAAGTTAAAAACAGAGTTTAATAAAAAAAAAAAGACACCAAACAATTAACCTATCTTTAATCAAACTCACATTCAGAGTACTTTCAAGATAATTACATATAATTTACTCTAACAATAATGTGAAGAATACATCGTCAACAGAAACATGCTAAAAAAAAAAAAGCCATCACCAAAACAAATGCACCTATCAATAAAAACATCTTTAAAAAGATTAAAAAAAACTAACTGTAATGACCATGATTATCAACAGATAAAGCTGTTCGTACAACTTAACAAAAAAAAAAAACACCATATATAACTTAACAAACCCAAATACACAAAAAATAAAGTAAAACAACACATAAAACAATTCATACTAACTTGGAAATTAAATATCCAAAAATCTTCAACAAACTTTAAGATAAAAAAAAGGAGAAAATCAATCAAAAACAAAATCATAACTTCATTCAAACAATATGAAAAACAAATTTTGAATCTGAAAATTAAAAAAAATTACAATAGCAATAAAAAAAGGGCATCATCAAAGAGAATAACAATTAAAAACTGATTTCCATACAACATCAGAACAAAGATAAAATTTTCCAAAAAAGCACATATATAATAACATGCAAACCTCCTAACCACAGAACCCAAACCCCATTTAACAATCAAACTCTATTAAAGAAAATAAAAAATTTTAACCTTAAAATCATCACAACAAAATAAAATAAAAAAAACCCACATTCAATCAAACAATAAAAAGAAACAAAAATTTGTACCCAAAAACAACTAAAAAAAGAAGTAATGAAAGAAAAAACTCACATAGCAAAAAAACCTATCTTTAACATCACAATACATCGTTTTCAACTAAAAATAGAAACAAAAGAATGAAATTTCAAAAATAGAGAGGAACTATACCTGTCAAATACAAAAGCACAAGAAAAAAAACACATATCAAATAAAGTTCTTTATCTGTCTATGGGTCAAACATAAAATACTGATAAAAGAACTAAAAAAATAAAAGAGATCTTGCTTCCAATAAAAAACAACTACTATAAAAGAAAAAAAATCCATGTATTAAACTCAAGTCTCTTAAAAGATATTTTTTATATAAAATTATATTAATATAAAATTGTGGATATTATAATGATGACTACTATTGGGTTGACAGGTGGGTTTAAGTTTTTTTTAAACAATAAAAAATTTAAATTTTATAAATTTGTTTAAATAAATTTTTATATTTTTATTATATTTAAATAAATTTTCAATTTTTAATGTACATATAAATAAGTTCTTAAGATTTTTATTTGTATTTAAATAAATTTTTAAAAATTTAATCTGTACCTTAAATAAACTTTTAACATAAATGATTTTTTCATTTAAAATAAAAATTTATTTGGATATAAATAAAAATGAGAATTTATTTAAATATAATAAGAATATAAAATTTTATTTAAAAAATAAAATTTTATATTTTTATTATATTTAAATAAATTTAAAAAATAAAATAATTTTAAAATTTTTTAATATTTTAACTTTTCTTTTTTTGATAAAAACATATATATACAAAATTTAAGTTACAAAGAAAATGATAAAAAAATTTGCTTTTTTTTGTTCTTAATCTATTTTTAAATCCTTATTCCGTTAATTATTAGATTGAAAAGTTACATATCCATAAATTTTTTAAAATTCACGACCTCAAGTACCAACTCTACGTGTCAACTGATCAAGGGTGAGTGGGCGTTAAGAATTTGATTATTATATCAAGAAAATCAAGCTCTCAAGTTTCCCTCGTGCATATACGTATCTCTTCAGTCTTCTGAATTATCTCATCTTTTTATATTGATTTCAGGGATTCTTCGATGTAGTTTTTTTTATCTGTTTGTATGGTGAATAATTGAAGTTTTGATTCAGAAGAAATCAAAACTATCAACAAGAAGACAAAATGTGAAAAACTTCATTGTTCTTTTGGAAGTTTGCATTAAAGGAAGCAAAGGAGGACGGAACTATGGGAAAAGAGCAAAGCGTTCAGAAAAAGAAGATGACGAAGCAGTTTACAGGTAAAATGTGTGATACATCATTGCACCTAGCTGCGAGAGCAGGAAATTTTGAATTGGTTTTGGAAAGAATTGGTGATGGTAAGGATGGAAAGTTGAAGGATTTGCTGTCTAAGCAGAGAATGAATCTGGTGAAACTGCCTTATATGTTGCTGCTGATTGTGGTTATGCTGATTTAGTGAAGGAAGTGATGAAGTACTATGATATTGTTTTGGCTGGTGTTAGAGCAAGGAATGGCTATGATGCTTTTCATATTGCTGTCAAAAAAGGGAACTCGGTGAGTTCCTCAGTTTGCTTTTCTCTTGATAATCATGTTGGATATGAAATTAAGAACCATTATGAAAGTTCACACTGCAATTTCTTTACCAAATATTTTATCAATTTTTTTGCTGTTTCTATTTGTTAAGAACTTGCAAGTTTTGTAGTAAAATTACCTTTTGTTTAAGTCATCTGATTTGTTTGAAGTTTCCATATTTTATTCCAAGCCCAAATTGTTATTCAAACTACCCTCAATTCTTCCTAGCTTCCACCGTTCTTTATTTGTGTGTATTTTCTTACAGATTATTCTAACCCTTGCCGATTAACAGATCGTCCTTGGAGATAAATTGTTTTCCCAAACTGTCTCAAAGGTATTGAAGATTCTCATGGAGGCCAATCTTGACCTTTCAATGACTTTTGATTCTTGTAACACCACAGCATTGCGCACTGCTGCATCACAAGGCCACACTGAAGTGGTGAATTTCCTCTTAGAAAAAGGCAGCAATATGGTCGCAATAGCAAAGAGCAATGGAAAAATGGCCTTGCATTCGGCAGCAAGGAATGAGCATCTAGAGATAGTAAAGTCCCTTTTTGTCTAAAGAACCTGGAATTGCAACAAGAATTGACAAGAAGGGCTAGACAGCTCTAAAGCTGGCGGTTAAAGGACAAAATGTTGAGGTAGTAGATGAGCATGATAAAGTCAGATCCTTCTTTAATAAACATGGTTGATACTAAGGCCAACACTGCTTTGCATATAGGAACTCGAAAGGTTTGGATTCAGGTAGTTAAGATCAAACTTTTAGTAATTGTTAATTTGTTATGTCTCCTCTTCAGAATGTTTTTTTTTTTTTTTTTGCCAACTTAACTTATTACAGGATGAATGTACAATGGCTTTGTATGTTCTCTTAGATATAAAGAATCATCTTAACTCATAGTGTCTTATTTCAAGCAGTGAACTGGTTTTCCTTGTGGAAAGTAGTACAATTTTTTACTTTCGGCTTTAGAATAAACTCCAATTTTAGTTATTGATATATGATGAGTTTTAAGTATTTCTGAGCAACAAATGCACTCTGCAGTGGTTAGAAATAACTAATCAAATTTGCTGATAGAATTTTTTATCCGTCTCATAGAGTTGGAAAAGTTTGTGAGCCTGTCTAATCACTAATTCAATCTTTTAGATTTTTCAAAAGCTGCTAAATGACATTGAAGTTCACAAACTAGTCATCAACAAGTCCGGGGAAACGGCTCTTGACATTGCAGAGAAAAATAAGCTATCTGATATTGCAGGCATCTTAAACGAACATGGAGTCCAATGTGCCAGATTTATTAAGACAACCTACAAAATTCGGCTCGGGAACTAAAACAAATTGTAAGTGATATAAAGAATGAGGTTCATCACCAGCTTGAGCATACATCCCAAACAAGAAAACGGGTGCAAGTTATAGCTAAGTGGCTCAACAAAAAATGCATGTTTAAGGTCTCAATAATGCAATCAACTCCAACACAGTGGTTGCTGTTCTCATTGCCGTTAGTGCATTTGTTGCCATTTTCAATGTCCCAGGTCAATATGCTTGCAGTCCTAAAGATATTTCACAAGGCGTCTCTCCTCAACAAGCGAGAATAGCTTCAAAACTGCCATTTATGATTCTTTTTGTCTTTGATGGCATAGCCTTTTCATATCATTGGCCGTTGAGGCAGTGCAAACCTCAGTTGTAATTATACAGAGAACGGCAAAGAAGCAGATGATAGCAGTTATGAATAAGCTTATGTGGTTGGCTTTTGTGCTGATTTCAGTTGCATTTCTTGCCCTTTCCTATATTGTAGTAGGAGAAGATGAGAGGTGGTTAGCTAATCCTATTACTGGTATAGGGACTGTTATCATGGTATCAACATTGGGAGCATTGTGTTGCTGGGTGATTGTCAACCATATTGAGGCTTCAAAACTTCGGAGCATCCGGAGGTCTCCAGTAAGTGGCTGGTCTCGGTCATTGACAATGTCATATATGTCTGGCACAGAGATTCTGAACAGTGAGCATAAGAAACTCTATGCGGCTTGAGCTTTAATGCGCATTATATCCTTCTCCCCACCCAACTCTTTATCTCGTGTACATAGTTCTGACTAACTGTAGCAGAATATCAGCCTAGTGCTTCTCACTGAAACAAAATTGCAAGATTGAACTTATACAGATTGTAAAACAGCAGAGAACAAGTAGACATTTCCTTTTTGTAGTTCAATGGATCTAGGAAACAAATTAATCAATGATTGCTATATGTGCAAACCTTCCAAAACGACCATCACTCTAACCTCAGAACTTACTGATTTCTTTTTCGAAAAATAATCCAAAAACTTTCACTGCCACTTCACACTTGGCTACATAAATTTAACATCTTTCAAATGGGCATGTAATACTATGCCTATTTTTGTTTTCTTGGTGTGGTATATCACGGAATTTGAGTCCAAATCTTTTATTACTGTGCTTTTCCCATGTCATGTGTACAGGATTCCCTGTGTCATATTGTTCCCTTTCCTCTTCTAGCAAGACAAAAAAGGAAGACTACTGGTAGTATTGCAGTAATTCTCCTACATAGTTTCCTTCTGACTTGACTGGCATCATGGAATAATTAATGAGACCTTCATTGCAAATAAAATATCTTATGCTTTTCTAGTCTGTCTTTATTGCTTGTGATCTACAAGAGACCTTTACATGATTCAGTCTTCATTGGCTAATGCTTCATTTTCACCACGTCTACCATTAGTTTCACCAACCAATAGTTTGTATGACTTGGGTATGACACGTTCTTTGTTTTGGCAATTTCAACATTCCTCCTTGTCTTACTGTTCCATTATCTCAAATTTTCAGTAAGGGCTTTTACTTTCTGTCATTTGGTCGGAATCTGTAATGAATATGATAGTGTTCTCGTTGTTTTGTTATCAAACGTCTCATCTTATAGCTTAAACTTTTAGCCAAGGAACAAAGAAAAAATGGGAATACATAGAAATGCAAGCTGAAAACTGCTAATTAAAGAATTTATGATACCATGTTGTAAAGACAAATTGCTTTCCTTAGATGGTATATTTTCCTTCAGTTTTTCTTCATAAAACTTTTCATTTCTAGATTAGTTCCATTTAACCCCGTAGGCAAATCTTTAAAGATGAAAGCTGTCAAGTTTTATACTCCCTGGTAATGTTGAATGCTACTATGGCTTCATTCAAGTGAGGGCAGTAGGACTTGACTTGACCATAGTGGTGATAGACTCTATCTGCTAGTAGGACATTTGCTTTCTAGAACACCTTTTCTTGTCTCTCCAATTTAGATCCTCCTTATCTAACTTTTTGCTGGTGGCAAAGCTATCAGCATTTGTACAAGGTCCATGAGTTTCATAGAAATTCCAATTTCTGATATTTTCAGAAGGCTGTCAACTTATTTTGCTGTGTCATGCTTGTTTTTTTTATGAGTGTTTAATGCTTGTTTTCTCTTCAATCTATGCTAAATGCAATGAACCTTTGTTTATGATTGTTCTTTCCTTATTGATAATCAGGACAGGACCAAAGAGGACATTAAAGGAGATAGACCAATTGAGAAAAAGTTGCCCAAATGAATCAGACAACTAAACAATGGACCCACTAATGCTGTTACATTCTTGCTTTCCAATTTTTCCGAGTAATAACTTGAAATATTTAAAGTGCTAAAGCAGAGATTTTCCTCTTTTTAGCTTTTCTTTTCTCCTTTTTGGCCTATAACTAGAGTTTACTTCATGTTTAGCTATAAGGCTTTGACATGCTGCTACTTGTCACAATAAATTCATTTCGTCGCTGAAGGGAAAGAAAAAGAGATTGCTAAAGTTTAATTTGAAATGAGTTGAGGGAGCAGTTGATTATTTTATAGATGGTAACATTATGCTGAAGGTGCATTGTGCTTCAGAACAAAGTGTAAGAAGATGACAAGTTGCTTACAGATTTTTTATAAATTAAAATGGTCTTCAGGAAATAATATTGATGCCTTGAATCTATCCTGACATTTTTCACATGCTTCACTTGCTGACGTGGTCCCAGCGATGCCAAATATCTTCATCCTTTGTTTTGGTAATTCAAATCTCCACCCCTATAGGTCTATCAGGACATGTAATTTCTTTTCTTGATTGCTTAGGTCAGTAGATCGTGAATAATTGGATTCTGACTTGATTGTAACCTTCTTTAATGAAGTAAAGGAGGAGTCAAATGGCAATATAAACGTTTTGATGCCAACTTCTTTTACCTCAATAGGCAAGAAGCAGACACAACACTTTCTAAGAGTTCATTACCGAACCTTGCGTCTAGGGGAGGCTATGGAATGGAATAGTAAGGTATCTGTCTATCTGATCTGTTCCATCCACTAACACTATTTCGAAGGAAGGACAAGTTTCTTAGTCTTATGTTTTGTTACCTGCTTTTCCATATTGTAAGCTAACCATTAGATTGAACAGTTTTTATCCTTCTACTTTCCTTTCTTCCATACCAAACCCAGCTAGCCCCTTAGTTACTTACAGAAGTTATATTTATCGCGTATGCACTGAAAAGCATATACTTTTGGACTCCAATTTTTAGGTTTTTTGCATAGATAGCTCAAGTTTCCATT
The DNA here is from genome assembly GCF_047325235.1 of Durio zibethinus. Lineage (NCBI taxonomy): Eukaryota > Viridiplantae > Streptophyta > Magnoliopsida > Malvales > Malvaceae > Durio > Durio zibethinus. Next base: position 6,175,034 of record NC_143162.1, on the reverse strand, counting down.
AAAATTAAGATCCATTTTACAAACTTACAAGTTTTAGTACCTTCCACTTCCATTCTTTAACTAAATGGACAAACCTGTTCATACAGTAAAAGGAGTTACTTTTTTATACTTGTCTACACTCCTGGTGCTCGACATCTGTCAATTAGCTGCTATGGAATTTCATTATTTTCCACCCAATCTTGTCAAAAATCTAGCAGGCATGTTTTGTTTAGTTTAATGTTTAGTCAAAATCATGAGAACATAACAATAAGATGAATGAAAATTTTTGTTTTGTTTGAGACAGCTAAAGTTTGGTTCATTTCGCTTTCAATTTTGAGGATAATAATGACAGTACACATTTGCCATGTAGATGCTCTTCAGAGGCACAAAGAGGATATATCTTGTGATCAAAATCATTGTAATCGAACCGTTTTGTAAATAGTACAAAGATCTTGGTATAGATTAGTCTTTTTTTTGATAGATGGTATAGATTAGTCTTAATTTGTAGTAAACTATGCTACTCTGCAGGGGGATGATCATGCTTGTCCTGTACAAAGCATCTGTTTGTTCCTGTAATCAAGGTTTTTTATGTATCAAAATATTGCAGGTTCTGTCCCTCATGCAAAGGGACTTACTGGACAAGTATTCAAAAAAAAAAAAAAAAAGGGCCACTTATCGTTACTGGCTTGTTTAGAATAGGTGAAAGTAGAATGATTTTTTAGAACTTACTTTTGTTCAATGATCAATCTGCTCCAAGAGATTTTAATATTGAGTTAAGAGATAGTAAAGTCATCTTTTTATTCATTGAAATGATTCAAATAAAGTGTAGTTTCTCTTTTCCAAAGGGAGGAAAAGATAAAAAGATAGCAGTCCACATTTTCTGAACATATACAAATCTCCCCACTTCCTGAATAAAGCCTGAAAGGCTGAAAAAGTAACAGAGAATCTCTAGTTTAGGGAAAAGTTTCATGTAAAAGAAAAAACTTTGGTAAAATACACCTTGTTTTTACAGAATCTACAGATTTAAAGTTCGGGTGGTTTTACTGAAAACGTTTTTTTTTTTTTTTCCACTTGTGGAGGAACTGATACTTGTTTTCTGGATGTTTTAGTCGTTGTTATCAACAAAATTTGACTTTTAATTAGCATCAATAGAGTAAAACTTAGTTAAGTGGTAAGGATCATTGTCAAATGTGAAAAATTCCAGCATGGAAACAGTCAAATTGTTGTAAAAGAGAATGTCTTGTCCCAGTCCAAGAAGGAAAAAAAAAAAAGGAAATGGGGGAAAGAAAAATCAAGTAAATAGATATTGCATTCAACCAATTCTAATCATGCAACATCTTGTGGAAGTACAAAAAGGAAGGCTATATAGTGGGACTAGACTATTGATTTTGAATGATAAACTTCCATGGAAGAATCTCTAATAATTTTTTTCCTTTATTATTTGAACAATAATGGACTTCAATTTGTTCTTCCACAGAAAAGTATTTTAGGAACATTAACAAATTGGTCTTGTCTAACAGTGCTGAAAAAGTTTGCAAAGTATCTGATTATCACACTGGATTAAAATGACACTCACTTTGAAGAATGTAACAAGAACTGGATTTTCAGTCTTTTCCAAAGTATTTTCACATTCATATGCTGCGAAGTCCTGGTGTTTCTTGGTCCCCACTAACTGAAATCTTTGAAGCAGAAAGTGAACAAACCCCAAGTTCACTTGCAGTCTTTCTTGAGCTAGACAGCTTTTGAGACTGCTTACAGTGAGCAATTGCTCCCTCAATAGAATTTTCAATCTCTGAATTCTCACTGTTGCTCCTTTTCAGCGACTGTAAATCACAGAATCCGCTTGAACTGAATGAAAAAGATGATGAAGAAGAAGAGGAACCAGATGTTGATGTAGATGTAGATGAAGACTTTGTTGGAGAATGCCTTTGAATTACCCCTGAAAAAGATCTCCTATGCCTATTTGCAGCATCCTCAACCAACTCTTTGTCGATGCTCCTCGTAATAATACTTGATATTTTGTATCTGTCATTATCAATCTTTCCAAATGGGTTCTTCTTTGCCATTTCCATGTACTTGTTTACACAATCTTTGCTCTCTGAAACATTTTCCGCTTCTGCATTGCATGTTGCTTTGGCACGAGACTCATTTGGACAGGCAGACTTACTAAACAAAGACTTAAGATACGCCCGGGATGCCTTGAGCTTTTGGCTTATTGAGGATTGCTTGATCTGCTTGAGCTTTCTAGACCAAGACTTCTTCGAATTATTGCCAATGAAGCCATTCAGTTCAGTTGACCATTCAAAGAAATAGTCATCCGGGTTTAGTTCACTACTCACCCTGCAGGATTCTGTCGGTGAGATGCTGCAGGATTCCAATGGGGTACTTGTATTAGTTGAACGAATAGCAGAGATTGTTATGAAAGGAACAGCAGGATTTTCTTCAAAAGGCGCTTCAGTTTTGCACTCAAATGTAGTACTGTTGGAAATTTGTAGTAGTTTCTGAACCATTTGCAAGCGAGGAGGGAGGTGGAGGGGAAGGAGCTTTCCTTTGTAGAAGAGCTCATCAGCTGGGGAAGTTGAGGTAATTTCTCCATCTCGAGAAACTGAACACATTTGGAACTCAAACTCTTTGCTTTGTGGTGGAGAGCTTATAGAGTAATACAAGAAGTTGGAGGATGAGCTTACCTCTATATCAATATAGTCTTCATCGGCATTGTTAAATGAAGCTTGGCTTTTGCCCATCTTTTGAACCGTCAAAAGCCTCTCTCTTTCTCTCTTGGATATGCTCAGCTTATGGGGAGGTGAGCTTGGTGAGGAAAGAAAGGGGCAGGCAGGGCATCCTTTAAAGCGAGAATGGAGCCAAGTTAGAAAAATAAAATCATAAGGTAAGGAGTTATCTGTTATTTTCCTTTTTTCCCCACTCTCTTTTTCTCCTTTGTAGTAATATCATGAATGGTTCCAAACAATAAAATTCCGAAAACAGTGTGGATTTTTCCCCCCTCAGCTGAACAGCTTCTGGGTGACCCATGCATGTATTACTAGTATTTTGCATTTTTATCCCTTCAATTCTGCATCAAAATTTGTGGCTCACATACAGTACCCTTGGCTTGAATTATGTTATTACTTGAGTAATAGTTTTTTTTTTTTTTTTTTTTACCATTTCATCATTTTACCTCATGCCCTTTTTACCTCCTAAATTCTGCATTCAAAAGGTGAATTACAACCATTTGTCTTGTTATTCCAATTTTTTCAGTTTGGAAGAAAAGAATGCAGAGAAACTTCTCATTATGTTTATTATTGTTGAAAAACGTAATTGGGAGAAAGAATGTTTTCTGCATTAATCAAATAGGTTACAACAGATAATTATATACACGATATCGTAACTTAAAAACAATAACAAAATCCCTATAAAATAGAAAACTACCGAATTGGTATATACACCTAATCAAAATCCTAAAAATTAGGGAATCACACAAAATCTTCTATAGTCACACGGCTTTCCTAATAAAGTCATATAATTTGACACTCCTTTTCAAGCGGATGAATGGATATCCTTCATTCCGAGCTTGCTAACAATATCCTAAAACACAGTGCCTGGCAGCCCCTTTGTGAGTACATCTACTAATTGATCCTGTGATGAAACAAATGGAGTACATATTAGGCCGTTATCAAGTTTCTCCTTGATAAAATATCTATCAACTTTTATATGCTTCATTCGATCTTGTTGTACTGGATTATGAGCAATCCTAATGGCAAATTTGTTTTCACAATATAATCTCATTAGTCTTTCCCATTTAATCTTCAAATCATCAAGAATTATTTTTAACCACAATAGTTCACATTCCTATTGCTATTGACCTAAACTCAAACTTTGCACTTGATCTTGCTACCACGTTTTACTTCTTACTCCTCCACGTTACAAGATTCCCTCCCAAGAGGGTGTAATAACCTAAGGTTGACATCCTGTTCACTAGAGATCCTACATAATCAACATCGATATAGGCCTGGATTATGAGCAATCCTAATGGCAAATTTGTTTTCACAGTATAATCTCATTAGTCTTTCCCATTTAATCTTCAAATCATCAAGAATTATCTTTAACCACAATAGTTCACATTCCCATTGCTATTGACCTAAACTCAAACTTTGCACTTGATCTTGTCACCACGTTTTGCTTCTTACTCCTCCACGTTACAAGATTCTCTCCCAAGAGGGTGTAATAACCTAAGGTTGACATCCTATTCACTAGAGATCCTACATAATCAACATCGGTATAGGCCTCTAATATCTTGCTGTCTCCTTTCATGAACAAAATACCTCTTTCGATGTTGCCCTTTAACTATTGTAATATTTTATGAACTGCCTTGAGATGCGTTTCTTTAAGATTGTGCATAAATCTACCAACAACACATAGAAAATGCAATATCTGATCTTGTATTTGCCAAATAAATTAGCCTCACAATTAGCCTCTGATAAGAGCCTCTATCGACTACGGGATCCTCTACAGCATCACATAGTCCATGATTGAACTCAATGGGCATGTCAACAAGCTTACAACCCAACTTCCCTTTTTCTTTTAGCAAATCAAGCTTATACTTCTGCTGAGAAATAAAGATCCCTTGTTTTAAATATGCCATTTCAATACATAGGAAGTATTTCAATTTTTGAAGTTCTTTGATGTCAAATTCTTTTAGAAGGTATCGTTTTAAATTGTCCATCTCTCCTACATCATTGCCTCTTACGATAATATTGTCTACATACACCAACAAAGCTATCATTCCTCCTAGATCAAAGTGTCTTACAAATAAAGAATAATCACATTGGCTCTGTTTATATCCCAAGTTAGTCATCGCCTTGGTGAATCTTCCACAAAAGGATCTCGGTGATTGTTTAAGTCAATAGAGAGCTTTTTTCAACTTATATCCATTCCCTCTTTAGATTCAAATCCAAGAGGAACTTTCATAAAAATTTCTTCCTCTAGGTCACTCGTGGAGAAACGCATTTTTAACATCAAACTATTATAGATTCCACCTGAAATTGGCAACCAACGACAAAAGAACCCGCATTGTATTCATCTTCGCAATAGGGGCAAACATCTCAAGATAATCAATGCCATAGGTTTGAGTGTACCCTTTGGCAACCAGCCTTACCTTGTATCTTTCTATTAAACTGTCAGACTTGTACTTCATGGTGAAAACCCATCTACATCTAATTGATTTTTTTCCTCTCAGCAATTTGACCAACTCTAATGTCTTGTTCTTTGCAAAACCTTCCATTTCCACTTTCATATCATCTCTCACTTCTTGTCTCCTAATGCCTCAGATAGATTTCTCGGAATGGGTATTGTGTGAGGGTTGCTTAAGAATACTTTATGGTTTTGGGATAGATTTTGGTAGGTCAAAAATAGGTACAGAAGACATTTAGTACATGTTCTGGTTCCTTTCCTAAGTGTAATTAGTAGATCGACATCACTTAATTTTTTTGGTTCATCTACTAGTTTAATAGGCTCAGCTGATAGTATGATATTTTCGGTGGGTATGAAAATGGTTTTGGGAATCTGAGCAGCAGCACAATAGGAGATTGTACTAATACCGATAGAGAAACTGAAATTTTTTTCCTAGAATAGACTTGTAGTGGTTGAATATTGTCTTGTTTCCTCTTATCTTTCATCACCTCACATGACTTGGATGACTCAACAAATGGTACAGACTTAACAAGTGACTCAACAAATGAAGTAATAGGTTGAACGAGTGACTCAACAGGTGACTCACCAAATGCGGACTGAACAGGCACTGAAACGGGTTCAAATGGAGACTCAATAGGCTGATTGGAAAAATAAAAAAGAAACAGGTCCTTCACTTTATCTTCACTCAACTTCCTTTATGAAGATAAGAATGTTGAAAAAATGACTCATTTTTTACAAAACTAACATCAACAAAGACAAAAAGATTTTTGGTAGGTGGATGGTAACATTTGTACTATTTTTTATGTGAAAAAGTACCCAATGAAAATACATTAAAGAAAATGTGGATCAAGTTTTCCCTTGTTTTGAAAATGGACATGAACAAAGGCAATACTTCCAAAAATTCGAGGAATAAGATCGTTTGAAGTATTGAAATTGAAAAAAAATTATGTGAGAATTTCAATTGGATTTTTGAAGGGAAAGACCTGAGTTGAAAGTCTGTTAATTAGATGAATAACGGTTAAAATGGCTTCTCTCCAATATGTTTTAGGAATATTTTTGTCCAATAATAAAGCTCTTGTAACATATAGAAGATGGTCATTTTTATGCTCGGCCACTCTATTTTGTTGTAGGATACTAACATAAGAGGACTCGTGAATAATTCTTTCTTTTTGAGAAAAAAGAAAGAGAAAAAATTTGATTGAAATAATCCCTAATATTATCATAACAAAACATTTTAATTCTCACATCAATTTGTGTTTTAATTATGTTGTAAAAATTAAGAAAAACAGTGCCAACATCATATTTATTTTTCAAAAGATAAATTCACATTACTTTTATATAATCATCAATAAACGAAACAAACCACTTAGCATTAAAAATATTTGGAAGCATAGAGGGTCCCCAAATATTACTATTAACGAGAGAAAATTGATTAAAGGATTTTGTATTGCTTATTGGAAATAAAGCATGTTTATGCTTGATAAGTTTACAATCATTACAATAAAAAGACTCAAAAATAGACCCTTTAAATAACGAAGGAAACATCAACTTAATGACATTAAATAACGGATGACCTAAATGATGATGATAAAGACAAATTTTATTTTTATTTGGCATGACTCAAAAAGAAATGATGCAAATAGAGGATTATCAACTCTAGTTCTTCATTTTGATCTTCTAGGTAGTAAAGACCATCCCTCTCACTAGCACGTCCAATTGTCCTCCTCATGTCTTGCTCATGAAACACACAATGTGAAGGAAAAAAAATGTTACATTGCAATTGGAATCTTTGGTAAGTTTTTTAATGGAAACAAGATTCGCAAACAGTTTTAGAACATGGACATTTTTTAGCATAAGAGAATCACTTATATAAATGTCCCCTTGACCGGCTATAGTGGTAATGGACATCAACTGTAGTTATTTTTCTATGACTAGAACAAGGAGTATAGGATGATTAAAACTTAGAGGAATAGGTTATGTGATCAGTGGCTCCAGAATCTATCACCCACATCTTTGGAGAAATTTTTCTAAGACATTAGCAACACGAGAAGAAGAAGAAATACCTGAAAATGCCAAAGAACATGTACTTACCGAGGAAGGTTTCTCAAGGGTCCCCAAAAAATTCTTCAGTTTTTGAATCTCTTCCTTGTTGAAATTAGAGATCGAACTTTGGAAACTCCTTTCATTGCTTGATTGAGTGCTTGTCACATATGCTTGAACTCTGTCATTTGCACTTCGGTTGGACCTACCATGGACTTTCTAGCATTGCTCCTTGGCGTGGCAATGCTTCTTATGGTATGTGCAAAATAGGGGACTCTCGATTTATGGACTTGGACTGATTTGCTTTGAAGACAAATTACGGTGGGCTAGATTCATTCAAACCAATTGTTTTGGTCACAAGGGTAGAACTATCTCCTCTGTGGGTCTCAAGCATAACACTTCATTATCCTTCTTTCGCTCTTATGATCGACATTGTCTCATTTAAGAAGGGTTGGTCTTCTTTTTCCAAAATTTACACTGTAACGGCATCGAACTCGGTATTTAAACTGGCAAGAAAGTCATAAATACGATTTTTCTCCATGAACTGCTTCAGAAATAGCTGCATCCTTATTGCAACGCATTTGAATACATTGATATGGTCCATCTCCTGCCACAAGCTTTGCAAGAAACTTTAATTTTCTGTGACAGTTCGAGTCTCTTGTTTGGTTGCTGAATTTTTTGTCTTAATTTCATAGATTTGGGCAGTGTCATGAACCTTGAAGTATCTTTGTCAGATAGCATCCCAAATCTCTTTGGCAATTTCGAGAAACATACACGTATTGTTAATTTCTGGTAGCATCGAATTCCATAACCACGACATCACTATTGAATCCTGTTCGTCCCATACCGCAAATTTGAGATCTTCCTTCAAAGGACCCGTGCCCAACAAATGGCTTAATTTCCCTCTGCCCTTCAAGAACGTGCAGACTAGTTGTGACCACTTCAAGTAATTTTTTCCGTTCAATCGATATGCTGCTTGAATGTTTTGTAAATCCCCAGATGATGCAGCAGCAATATTCTCAGTTACAGGGGCATCCGAGACAAGGTGGGTTTCGGTAGACTCTAACACGTTTGCTTGAAAGGAAAGAGAAGACCACGGACAAGAAAATATGAGTGAAGAAACAAAAAATATTGGGATGAACAGAGATGAAAGAATACGGCCAAAATAGAATAGAAGAGAAGAAAAGGAAATTTCAGAAAATTTCAAGAAAGAGCCAAAAGCTCTGATATCATGTTGAAAAACGTAATTGGGAGAAAAAAAAAATTTTGCATTGATCTAATAGTTTACAACATATAATTATATACACAATATCGCAGCTTAAAAATTATAACAAAATCCCTACAAAATAAAAAATTATCCAACCAATTTATATACCTAACCAAAATCTTAAAAATTAGGAAATCACACAAAAGCCTCTACAGCTGCACGACTTTCCTAATAAAACTACATAATTTGACAATTATCATTCCTTTTTCTCGTTTGAATTTGACTGGCAACCATAGCCAATGAACTTCTGACACATACAACTAGCAAGCCTAAGGATGAGCTTAGAACCATCTGATCAAATCCCCATAATGCAAAGGACTGTATAGATTGTAGAAAAGTGGATAACAGTGTTAGTGCACCCCGTGTTTTTTGAAGCACTTCAGTGTTGCCATGATTATATATTTTGAACTTGAAATAGGGTGCAGAAAGGTAAGAATCTTCCACCATCAGAAAGAAGGTGACAGTACCCTTTGTTTTTAGTGAAAGTTTCAATGTAAGCAGCACACAGAAATCTCTTCAACAGTGTTAAAGAAAATGAAAGTAGAAGAAGAAGAATAGATCAAAAGAGCTCAGATGGAATCTTATTTGAAATTATGATATGCATGCATTATAGTGAATCCACCTGGGAATTCTCAAGGATTTAGGCATCTGCTGCCAGTCTGCCTCAGTTTGACTGTACATATCCACTTCCCTTATCAGACCATAATCTTTATACTCATTACCTGCAAAGTTGTACAGTTCTTAACCTACTTGGTAAAGTGAAGTACGTTTTTCTCTCTAGTTTATTAATTTGGTTCAATCCTAGAAATGGCATTACTTATAAAATATAGATACCAACTATATATATACAACAAGACATGTTGTTGTCTGCACATCCACAAACTTCTCTGCAGCAAAATTTAAATTTTAAAAGGCCAGCCCTTTATCCAAAACCTGGTTTTTTTGCACTGTCAAGTTACAATTCAATACTAAAAAATTAGAGCCTAAGAGAGAGGGAGAGAGCTATTATTATATTTACAAGTTTCCAAACCTTTAAGCTAAATTATATATATTCTGATTCTCCGAGAACTGCTCTGTGATATATCAGCCTATGTATTGTATTGTATGCCAACCAGCATTTGACTTGGTCAAAGCATGGGGGAATTTTTAACTCTTTTTTCCTTTCCTGATTATTCTTCCATTTTTAGAAATTTTCACTGCAGCTGTTGTCTTCACTAACTACAAACATAAGCTCAATTCACCCAAAAAACCAAGTATAAGCTCCAATATTTTGGTAGTGGGACGCGTTTTATCCAAGGGTCGAGGGCTTTTTTGCCTGTCTCCTCTTGTAGTAACTGTTTACTTTGGTCAAAATCCTCCAACTTTGATCCAAAACCGGCCGCACATTGCACCTTGAATTTGTAGTTTTGTACATCACACCTGTAAGTCCTAAAAACAAGAATAAATGAAAAGTTAACAATCACTAGCTCAGTGTTGTAGTAAAAGAGTTTGAGATATAAATTTTAACTGGGGGGTAAAAAACATTTTAGTTTCTTTTTTTTTTTTTTTTTTGTGGGTGAAATAATGAGTGAAGATTCAAAAGAAGGAATTAAATACAAGGTAAGCCGATTTTGCTGCAACAAATAACGCAGGTGATCACGTGATGCTGGTCTGAGCACCAAAAGCTTTGTTCATGTACAGGTCACTCAGTTCACAGGGGAGGGATCCCAGTTCTCACTTTCATAAGTGGCAATTAGCTTTTAACTCTAATGCCTGCATCATTTGCCTTCCGAGGCTTCTGAGCCACCGTCAAAAAGAAACAAAGTTGCAATTACAACTCAGAGCTGAGATCTAAAAGTTCAAGGCCAAGGCCCAATGGCATGGGACTCACTTTCAGAAAACTCCCTTTACAAGTGGATTTGAATGCATTATGTTCAGGACTAGTGGAAAGATTAGTAGTACTATAGTAGCTTGAAATTATTGCAATCTTTTATTGAGTTTTCAGAGCCCACGAAATCATCTTATATAACATCACTAATGAACTTATGCATAGCTTCCTCAGGTCACCGTCGCTGCAATCAACCCTTTTGACGGAAGTACCATTGTACCTCTTGTTTTGCATATTTTGCTGGTAAAAATTAAGGAAAAAATCCCCTTCAATATCTAGTTAAACCCAATTTTTTGTTGATAATTATGATCAAGTCCGAGGCATGTTATCATTTCATTCTCGACATCCTCCTCCCCTGCATGAAAACACGAGTAAGTTTCTTGTGATCATACAGAAACATAGAGCTGAAGAACATGGAGGACAGCTTGACTTAAAGAAATATACATAAGTAACATTTGTTCAGAGTTATCTATACATTTCAGTAAAAAAAATTTTTTTTGGAGAATTTACACCACAATATTGGACATACAATGAACTATCAGTTCTCTAATTGCAGCTGTTGCTGAAGTAACTAGATATCTTACACATTTTTTTTAACCTCCACAACAATAAGATAGCTTCATCTCCTTCTAGAGGCATATCATGACACCATATACCAGATAAATTAGGCAATATTTGGTTGCTTTGATTAGTTGCTGGGTTTTAGATCCTTTTCAAATGCATCATACTCCCACTCTACAATCTCCTCCATCTCATATTCTGAACTTTCTCCATCATCATTTTCCAACTCAAAGTTCACTTTCTTCTGTTGTGCCTTAATCGTGGCAGCCTTTAATCGCGACCATGGATTTTTCTGTGACTTTGCACTGGACGGTGACTCTGATTTTTGCCTTGGAGTTTCAACTTGTAAGGTTGGTTTCTCAATGGATTCAAATTCTTGCTTTATACTTTCAAGATCATCAAATAGCTCTTTGACCCTTTCATCATTTTTCCTGGGTCACGACCATGTCCCATTAATGGCCACATTGATAAAGGCAGGTATATAAAACATTGATAAAGTATTAATATAATTCCACATTGATAAAGGGAAAGAAAAACAAGATAGAATTATATACCTGTGAATGCCTTCACTTGGAGAATAAAACTGTGATTTCATTGAATCCACTACACCGAAGGAAGTTATAAACTGAACAAAGAAGGAAACATGTCATCTCTTAACATGATAAATGATATTGTGCATAGTGCAGATAAATAAATATAAGGCAAACAAAAATTCAATAATCATTTAAGCACCTGACATTTTATTGCAATCAATTACGTCTTGAATTTTTTATTTTTGATCAGATGAACCCTTAAACATAGATTTTCACCCAAATGAACCCTCAAACATCTATTTTCATCTCAATTAAGCCCTCAATTGGATGGAAATAGGTGTTGCCAAGTAACCAACTTTCGTCTAATAAGGGCTCAATGAATGAAAATAGATATTTAAGGGTTTAATTAATTGCAATAAAATGATAGGAGTTTGGATGATTATTGAATATATAAATAATAGAAATATGCATTTTTTTCTGGAAACAAAGAAAACTTATAAATTCAGAAATATTGTATACACATAGAAGGAAAGAAAAGTAGTTTATGAATGTAAACTAAATGAAAACAGAACAATGTTAAGGCTATAACCCAGATGTTCAAAATTTGATACACACCTTGGATTCAAGGTTCAGATATTCTTCTTCAACATTTTTTCTTTGGTTAAGACCTTTTTGAGATTCAGTCTTAGCTGTTTCCCCTAACCTGATTTAGTAAAAATTATGAAACTTGACTTAATCATGCACTGAAAATTTCAAAGAAACAAGTCATTATACCTTCCACTTGAACCCAAGGTCTCCACCAGATGCCTAATTCGTGAGATAGAAGGCCCGAGTTGTTCCTTAATATTGAATAGAAACATATGTGTCCATAAAAATGAGGACTTCTTATTGGACAGAGCAATGAATGGCATCATCAAGTTTGAGGAGCTTTCCAGATAAGATGTAGAGCAATACCTTGTAAGCAGATAGAAGGTGAATGGCCAGATTCACAAAATATTCTCCATATCTCTCTAGTTCACCACTAGCAAATTAAAATGAAAAAGAAAAATCAAAATTCAAAGTAATCATTTAACACTTTAGAGTTAGATACAATAACTCAGGAAAATATAAAGCATAAATTAGATAAATAATTTCTTGTTTTGAACCGGATATATAGTCAATAGAAGTGCTAGCATCAATCCATTAGCTAGTCAGAAGAAAGGTGATGTACATACTTGACCTGCTTCTCCTTTTGTTCATTATAGGTGGTTTGAAGAAACCATGTATCTTCCAGAAAATTAATCCATGCATTGATGACACCTGCTTCTACGCTATATGAAGCAATAGATTTTGAAATTTCCTCTTCCTAGGACCAGAAGAAACAGGAAGAAAAAAAGTATAATTAGAAAAAAAAAGGTCCAAAACAGATGCCAAATTGGTCTAGCAAATTCTGATATGACTAGAGAGATATCTATACAAGCATATGATCTAATTAGTACCATGGAGAGAGTTAAAGCAATTATACCTTTGTTTTCAGGTGTAATAGAATCTGGTTACTGGCATCATCAAAATGGTCTTGCTCTTCCCTCGCATTGCGAAGGCGTGAACGAGCAGCAACAAGTGATGCATTAACCTGAATCAGAGTCACAGCCATAATAGTAATCCCACTCTAGAACATATGGAGAAAAACCCTAGGACTGATGTATCGTTAAGATCTTGGTAGCAATAGAATTGGTAATTCATTTTTGACACTCATGACCACACACAAAAGAAAAAATAAAAAAGGGTAGACTGAACTTAACTGAGTAATGACAGATGATATACCATTCAGAAAAGAAAAGTTCCCCAAGAAGAAGAAGAGTACTGGAATTATTAAAGAAAAACCTTTTTAAGTTCAGCTTCAAGTTTATCTTTTTGCTTCTCAAGCTCTCGAATCCCAGCTGCCAGTTCCTGGGAAATTCCATATCAATTATCTTTGATATTCCATGTAGAAAAGAAAGAAAAAAATAAAACAAGAAAAATTTACTTCAATGTGTAAATGTTACATCAGAATTCAGTTGAGAAAGTACTACCTGATCCACAGATAACATTTGGAAACTTAAAGTCCCTATGGAATCCTCATTCCTTTATGTTATGATGACAAAGCAATTGATAAAGAGAATGGAAGCACAGGCATTACATTGAGTGTCATTCATACACTTTATACAGGAAAAAGTTTCACAGAAATATAAATGGAAAACAAAACTTTGAAAGAAAATCATACTTTATATGTAGATCAATACCACATAGATGGTCAAGACAAATAGGAGATGGAGGAAGGATCAATGCCTTCTATGTATTTCAGAAAGAAAGCAACCAAAATGACTGGTTATGTGAAGTTCTTCATTTGATATTCCAATTAGAAAAGGACAGAGCATCCCTTGAGGAACAGTACCTTCTCAAGTTGGCTGACTTCGTTGGCTTTAGCAACACGAAAGCTAAGCGCTTCTTCTTTCTGAAACCTGATTGGAACACAGAGGGAAAAGGGAAAAAAAAGGCACCTTGTAACAATAAGATACTAAGTGAATAACAGAAAGTTTCATGGAAATTAAAAAGGAAACTTAAGGCATTCAAACACACTGAACATTGTCTTTGCTTCATTGACATAGGAATGTTACATTTTCCGGTGAATGATAATGAGCATCTAACCAGCACATCTGGTTAACACTAGCAAATTTCCCAGATTCATATTAGTTTGATAGTTCATTTACTTTAAAACCAAATTGGAAAATGGATTTTAAACCTTTGCTCTAAAATGCGTTTTTCAGCCTTTGATGTTGAGTTAATGAGAGATTCTGATAAAACTTTTAATTTGTCCACCTGCAAGAAAAATGGACCATATTATAATAGCATGATTAACAGTTACAGTAAGCATAAGGCCAGGAAAACCATTACTGGTAGCATAAACTATCAAAAAATTACTAATTAATAAAAGAAAAAGAAACACCTGATAAAATATAAAAAAGACTATCTGTTATACCTCAGCCCAAAAGACAAGTGAGCTAGAGTATACAAAGCTCATTGGTACATTAGGGGCCTGATATTAGCGAGAAAATAATCACTCTAGATTGTCAGACCTATTTCAGGGTGTGACACTATCACAGTCACATAATGTCATACTGGTTTTCTTATTTTATTTTATTATTTCAATAACTAATCTATAATTGATCATTGAATAGATTTTGGTTTTCCAAACATATCTTTCCAAGATGTGATGATAAAAAAGACATTTTCAAAAGGGTAACAGAGTAGAGCAGGTAAATTAACAGAACAAAAATACAGCAGGGTAACATAACATGCACTTGCTTTATGATAGGATGGCATGAAGTCTCTTCCTAAAAACACCTTAGCACCTTGCCATGTTTAAAAGGGAACTACTGGTGGTTAGCCTCAAATCTTGTTCAACACTTTGCAGTGTAACAAAGGCTATATGATATAAACAAGAGACGCATACTTTTTAGGTGGAAGAGAGGTACCTTTTCAGCATGAAATTGTGGAGAATCCCCATTGCTTAAAGATTTTTTCTTTAGTAAGAGTGCCTCCAATCTGGAATATAGCCTTACTAGTCCAAGAGCTTCTGTAAGATCCTACAGGAAAGATCAAAACATTCAGTTTTATTGAATCATAAGATACTGTGCACTATTTGATTCATTAGCTATCTGATACACCTGAGGACCAGTGAAATATACGAAAATGGCTCAATCATGAAAGCTAAGAATGTAATGATATTTAGGAAATGATAAAAATTAAATAAATAAAATAACATGAACATTGTTCATAAAATGAAAAACTAGGACAAGCCCCTGCCTCGCTCTACCTTGTAAATGAATATTAGGATATAACTGTAGTATAGTAGCAATAGTTATTTATGGAAGAGCAAACTTCTTTTTAAGCCCAAAAAACTGAATTGGCCAACTAAATTTGGTGCAAACAGGCTGGTTAATTAGGCTTTTCAGTTTTAATTGCAAGTGGTTACATCTGTTCAGGCTGTTAGGTCAGTTTAGTTAAACAATGTTCAAATCAGGAATTGTGCACAAGTATGCATGAATAATTGTATTAGCTTTCACCTCTATCATTGCAGCAATTTTCTTTTCAGATGATTCTTCATGACCTTCACTTGACGGGTTCTGGAGTGCCTTCATTTCTCCAAGTTTTTCCTTAAGACTGTAGGCTTCAGCATCTATTCTGATAGGAGACAAAGAAAAAAGTGGAAGGAAAAGAAAAGACTACATTTCAGTTCTATTTTGTGGCAATTAAACATGCCTGCAAATGTTTATAATTGCTTGAACATGTGGAGAAATGATAGTCAATCCATATTACACAATCAAAAGTGAGGTTTATTGAAGATCAAAGTTAAAATGTAGCCAAGAGTTTATAAATCTAGCAGCATTTTCATCGAAAACTTGTATCCCAAGGAACATCAGTCACATCTGGGTTTCCATTAGCTTTAAAACAAGAAGCCATGAATCAATCCCCTTAAGATTCATACCAACATCAATAGTTACAGGTACCAAAGCTCTAGATGATAAGTCCATGTAATAAAGATCCAGGATGTTATTAAGGGAAAAATATTTGGAAGCAGAATCATTTAAAACACCAATTTAAGTACTGCAAATAATTAGGGAAACGCCACATGAACATAAAGAAACACAAACAAATAGTTGGTTCGAAATAATAATTGCAGATGTAGAGAGAACTGTACAAAGAAATTTGAAAGTTGTGAATCATTAATACGCAAATATGCAGCGATACAAAATATATTATAGTTGACCACCTTGCTTGATCAGCATTTATTTTGATCCCTGCAATTGCAGCTTGTGCATATTGGAGTAATTCTTCTCGTTTTACCTACAAGAAATAAGAGGGAAAGAATGAGAAGGGGTCATATTTATGTTACTTAAAGTAAAATGAAACGATCTGTTATACAAACTTGTATCATATGTTAAGAATAGTACAATGTGCTTACCAATACTTCCTCCTGGTAGTTTGAGAATGTCATTGCTAAATTCTTTATGCTGGTCATTACTGCTTCATGAACTTCCTTCCCTCCTGCAAGACAAATCCTGTGTATGACCAAACCAAGAAGAAGTTTACTTGGAATTCAGGTAACAAGAAGCCAAAAGCATATAAGTCTTCTAAACACATTCTCTCCTCTCCACATAATTGACCCAAAAATAACTTTAAGCAATTAATTTAGGGCAGTATGGCCAATCAGACACTAAAAGAGTGAGAAAAATCACCGAAATATCTCCATAAATAGTGAAACTTCCTCCTCATTTGGTGCTTCGAGAATCTGAGTCATACAAAAGAGTTACCCTGCGGTTAAACTCAATCAATCAGCAAATACAAAACCCAAATATATATGCATGGCAGACAAAATTACACGAAAATGCAGAAAAAGTATCATTATCATAAAGCTACAGCTTTTAATAGGAGTGCCAAAACCTCTAACCAAGTATAAAATTTGTTTTTTCGGGTTGGTTCTTAAATGATTCTGATATACCCTTAAACCGCTATATGAAGCAGTATATCAGTCTATCACAGTCCAGGTCGATCTGCAGGATAAATATATCTAGATTATACACTCCAGCTAGAAATGGCCTAACGTAATGATGATAACAGATACGATCCTTAATTTTAGTAAGAATCAATCTATAGATCATCAAATATTGCTCTCCCATGTACATGACAAGTCATTGAAGCAACATATGTAAACAAAATATGACATCAACATAACCAAAGTTTGGGGTTAGCTACCCACAATACTTTCTCTGACTCTTTAGCTTTAAGAAGATTTCCTTTATAACAAGTTCCATAGTCATAGTTACTCTTAACACAGAGTAGAAGGGAGGAGATTTCCTTTATAGCAACCTCCTTTCCAATGATAATAGTTAGCATTATGATTTATGAATTCAAGCACAAACTTGCTCAAAATTGTTATGATTACCAAGTATAGGTTCATTGCTAATGATCACAATTTTTTGTAAACTATAATTTAGGGTTCATTTATGAGCATGATAGGAGGGACTCCTAGCATGCCCCGATGTTGTAAAATACAGCTATAGAGCAGTGAGAACCCCTCCTAGCATGCCCTGATGTTGTAAAATACAGCTATAGAGCAGTGAGAACCCCTCCCACCACGCTGCCAAATAAACCCTTAATTACCTCTCCACTGCCTAAAATACACTTGTAATTATAGTTCTTTTCCATTTAACTTAAATTATACAAAAAAAGCCTAAATTATTATGACATATGCAGAAAAAAAAAAAAAAAAAGGAAACATTGGCATTAGTCATTAGGCACTTACCATTGACAATGTCATTCCTTCAAGAGCTTGGCTATAAAGAAAAACCTCCCGAAAATTCATTGGTTCACCAATTTCAGGGTCAAAGTAATAAACCTGTGATCAATAGTAACATAATTACAAACATTAACAAAATCTAAAAAAACAACTTTTTTTAAAAGATTAATATAAAATTTAACGAAAAAACTACAAAAGGATTACCGACCAAAGTTGGCTTTTTTGGAGAATCCTTAATCTCCTCGAAAGAAAACTGATCATCAATATTTTTGTCATTATCATTATTACTAGTAGTGTCATTGTTGTCTTTATCATCATTAATATCTTTATCATTTTGATCATTGAATAATCTGTCGATTTCTTTAAGGGCGACGACCCATCTTCTTAAAAGTTGGACCCTTTCGACTCCTCTACATGACACCGAAACTTCTTCAAGTCTTTTCACCGTTATCCGAAAGTTTTGCATATTCCTGGCCGCCTGATTAACGTAAAAAATAAAATTCAACAGAAGAAAGATATTGTCGCCAAAAGAAGTTAAACGCCGTTGTTCAGAATTGAAAAGGAGAAAATATGAATTATATTACAATGCGGTCCTGGAGAATCTTGGCACCTTCCACCACGGCGGACCCAGCATGTTGCACAACGGAATCGGCGACGCTCCGGACGGTGCGTGTCAAGTTGTTGTTTCCTCCTACTTCCACCGCTCTGTTCACTGCTGTTCTTATCCATGACATTTTCTTCTTACCTCAAATACAACGAATTTCAATAAAAAAAAAAAAAAAAAGAGAGGAAAGACAACTAAGCATAAAATGGCGTTTGATTGTCGTCGTAAAAAATGTTACTCCTGCATGTTAGGAAAACCGACGAAACAAGAGAAAAAAAAAAAACTAAAAAGTATAAAAATATAAAATTTAAATGATAAACATAATTCCTGCATTGTTCGAGTCCCATGCCTGTTCTTTCGCTTTCTTACTTTCTGTTTAACGGCCAACGTTTTTTTTTTTTTTTTTTCTATTTTTTAAATTTCAGAAAACAAAAAAGAATTGCTTCTGAAAGCCAACTAGCCAAGTTAAAAATTTTATAAACCCAAAACGAAATTATTAAAATCGTTATTAAATATGGAAAATTTAGCTACACTGCTTTTGGCTCAAGTCATGACAATTTATCTTTTTTATTACCCAACCAATCTCTCACCTTTTCACTCTTTTACTGCTCTCTTTTTGGGGGTTTTTTTTTTTTTGGAAAAAAATTGTAATTTTTTATTAATAAAATTCTTATTTTTTTAATTTCCATAAATCAATTATTAAATTCCCACAGCCTCAAAAAATATATATATATATATATAAACTTCTATAAAGAAAAAAATCACATGATGGTTTTTTATGAATGATAATTATTTGCCTCTGCATTACCTATCAGATTGACAATCTTGTTCACTGTCAAAGGCAATTTCTCAATATTAAAAGCAAGAAAAAGAAAACGAAAAGAAATAATATGTTAATAATTGTTTTTTTTCCCTGCAATTAAGCTTGAAACTTCCTAGTTTGAATCTTATTGTTTCCTGTAAATAAATCATATAGTTGAACAAACAAATGTTTCTATATCTATAGGTACATACAGCTATGGGAGGCAATGGCTTTGATTTTATTCATTTGAACTACCTATTCATTACAAGATGACTTCTTACGGACCATTTGAAGGTCACCAATAAATATAAACGTGTGGAAGCAAGGTTAAAAGCTTGAAGAATGTTAGAATTATCTATTATCTTCTCTCCGAGGAACTTTTATATCATCTTGTCGGTAGATGTAAACTCTATCCTTTCAGCCACGAATTATCTCAATCGATATCCGGCAATGGCACTTTCCAGAAATTCCACGAGTTAAAATCTTCCTGCAAAGGTATTGGTATATCAGGAATACCATTTAAGGCTCCAAAATGAATCAGCGACAGTTGCAGAGAATTTTTCATTTGTTCTTTTGCATTATATCTAAAGACAGTGAAAAATTTACTCCTTACCTGCTCAACCAATGAGGTTGGTGGAAACATGTCATTAACTAGAGTATGCAACGACATGTATGACCTCACATCAATAAAATGACTAATAGCCACCTCACCCTGCCAGTTATGAGTCCGATTGTTAGAAAGTTGATACCATAACCCCAGACAGGTTTTGTTTAATTTTTTCTTCTGTTTTTGTTTTCTCATAAGTAGGACATAAAAAAAAAACATGTACCTTTGGGTTAATAATAAATATCTTGCCATTTGGAATTCCAATTTTTCTATAACTGAGCTTATCTGTGTCTCTGTTTCCAAAGCCCGCATAAAACGGATTGTAGTCAGAAGGGAAAAGTTTCTTGATATCCTGCAATGGACATATAAGAAATAAATCAAAGGTGAAATGACTGATCCTATAGCAGTAATTGTTTCCATCAACATTGAGAAACAGGGTTGAGTATTTCAGATTCTACCTCTAAACATCCTATTTTGAATTCATGAGGTGCTCTTCTTATCACTGCAATGAACAACACAGAAATGGTAGGAATATTTACCAAGAAGGAAGAAAAAGAAGAGGAGTGAAGTAGGGAGGAATGATGTTGCATGAAAGGATGTAACTAGACAAATAAAGCCTAAAGACTGATAAAAATAAAAGGTCAAAACAACAAAGATTGCCACTTTTATCATTTATAGGTTCTGTGATGGGATGTAATCAGTATTTTTTTTTCCCCTCATATAGCTGAAGCCACAAAGTGTGGTGCAAACTTAAAACAACAAACTAGATTACTTCAATAAACAAACAACTAAAAAAAAATGTAAAACCTCACCTTCACGGTACAATGAGGGAAACAAACCATCAGGAGAAATAACGACAGGTCCATTAGGTAAAGCTTTTCCATCCTGTATAAACAAATCATTCGGTGAAAAACTGATTCCAAACTCATAATTTCAAAGTAAAACCATTTTAATAAGGAAGACAATTTCAAAATATTACTTTTGCTATTGCCTTTTGCCTCCACAAGGAAAATGTAAAAATTGTATTTGGATGCAAAAGCAAATAATATTTTTTAAAAGAAATAAAAATTAAATAAAATGTGTACCTTAGAATTTCCTAATATTGAAATAAGAAGTTAAGCACACCAAAACCTGTGCTATTTCACTACCTGTTTCAGGTTGAGTAAAAAACTTCTGGTTAGATATGCCTGACCAATTGCACGTGCACTGAGAAATAGCAGCTGATATCCATTCTCCTGTTGTGAACATACAATTCAGTATTTGACGTTAGATACCCAAGGAAATCATTTTTGCTAAAATGCATGTCAACATAGGTCAGTTAAAAGAATAAAGAAAGACCCACACTGGTGGCATAAAAAATAAATAAATAACCACACAGGCTGACAATTAATCATTTAAATCGAACTCTAAAGTGACTGGATAATTGAACCCAATGTTCCCTAGAAACAATATTGTGTTTGTGTATGCACAAACACGTTTGTCAGCAACGTGGGTGGACATAGATGCAACTTCTGAAAAGAATTTTATCACTACATGGTATCTAGAAGTACAAAAATAAATTTCATAAAAAAAAATTGTTAGGAAGCTTAATGTGATGGGATAATATTCACATCATCATGATACTAAGGTTGTCAAATGTTATTCCATGAACATGCATTCTAAAACCTGATGAATGAATATATAATCACTTACATCAGTGGTAATTATAAAGAATTAATTAAAGCAAAGCAAAAGAAAAACATAAGACAAATTTTATTTCAGCTATACTGGACTTAAAAAAGGGAAGTAGTAATACAGGCGTGATGGTATTACTAGATCTAGTTTTGCATGGCAGTCTAGAACAGAGTTGAGGCTCAATTAAGTCAAGATGAAAAAAATGAAACATATGAGAAAAGCATACCTTAATAGCAGAGAAAAGTTTAGCTACACCAGATTGTGTCCAATCCCTTCCAACTAAAGGCATAAACTGGCCTAAAACGTCAGACCTGAAAGAAACATTGTGAAGGTTATTGAAAGACACATCTTGTATTAAAACTATACAGATTGAAACATATTCAAGGAAAGATTTCACCACAAATTAATTAGGGTATGACAGCTTCTAGAAATGCTCATGGCTGCTTTAATACTAAAGACCATAATGGAAGATTTAATTTCAGCTTCAAATATAAGTATATGATTTATTTTTCTCCTCTTCTTTTATAGTCCAGCTTAATTTATAAGTCCCAATATCATACTCATGTCATAGTGATGTCTAGTAAGGAAATTATCTACCATTTCCGCATATCATAACGAGAATCACAGGTGAGTTTGGACAGGTCCATAAATGGGTGAAACAAGAACATTTTAAATAATGCAGAGAGATAAGATCAGGAGATAAAAATCCTTACTTGGTAATAGTTCCATCAACATCTGAGATTACAATCTTTGCGTTCCACTTCCACAAGTAGAGATGGGCATCAACCTGTTAAAGGCATTTTTGAGGCTAAAACTTGAGCACAACACAAACCTTGCAAACCTACAGGAAGAATTGAGTAGTAGAGAATTGAAACCTGCTGTTTTCCCAGAACCCTGGTGGAGAAACTGAAAGTAACCATATTTTGACCATCTTTCAGATTCAAGGAAGCTATCTGCTCATTTGTGGGAACATTTGTCCTAAAAAATTGCTTGTGAGGAGATTCAGTCCTTCCACTGAATGCTGGAGTTGAATCTGATCGTGAATTTTGTAGACCAGGTTCAGTATCAACAAATACCTCCTCACTAGATGAATTGCTGCTGTTGTGCTCAAGTGTTTTGACCCTTCTAAAGGGAATACGCCAGAGCCTCCACCTGCGGCCAGAGGATGTGGGAGTGACTATAGAATCATCATCCTTTGGGTTTGACGACTCATCTTGTTCAACAGGGATTATATCTTGGGGCTCAACAGCTAACTCTAAATCAAATGCAGCCATTCCAAGAACAATAGGAGCAGCTTTTTCCCATGGCAAGTACCTCTCTCCAAATCGGATGATTAGGTTTGCATTCTTAATAATTGACATTGCATTATTTTTATATTCCTCCTCTGATATGCGGTGTGCTTCAAATACTTCTGCTGCAGCATCTAATCTCATACCCGCATGAAGTTCATGTCCACAGAGTGAGATCTCAAATCCTGGAAATATAAGGTGAGCCAGAGAAACTAAATATCCATGAGAACCAAAGCAAGAATAATAAAGTAAAACAATTAAAGGAGGCAAAGGTCCTCAGTTCCTTACCCAGGGTAGAATGAGTTTCTATCTCTTTCCTAGAAGTTGTTTCAGTTTCCACAATCCCACTTTTGCTACTCTTATCCTCGGGTTCAGGACTTTGCTGCCTGCTATTTATCCCTTCAGTTGCTGCCGATGGACCAGACTGTTCATCTTTTGATTCGGGATCATTACCAGCAGAATCAACGGACACATTGTTAGAACCCATGTAATCCATATCTGACACTTTCTTTTCAACAGGTTCATCCTCAACTGGTAAATCAGGAGATCCATTATTGTAGGAAGAATTGGGACTATAATAGGAAGAAAACACATATTTATTTATGGGGTCACCAACAGCTCCGTATCCAGATTCATCAATGTCTGGAAGAATGCAATAAGGTTTATCTTGTGAAATCTGAGCTTCTGAGGGGCTATCTATTTCTTCAGAATCGTTGTTTTCACCATGTCTACCCAATTCAGATAGTTCAACGCAGCTCTTAAAAATATCCCCCTTCTTACTATGCACAGATACATCTTCATCATCGCTTTGTCTGTTAAATTCACTTTCATGGTTAGAAAGGTTTTGAGTTTCTTCAGTTTGACAGGCATGTTCCCCCCCTTCCTCACAGACTTCCAGATGGTGCCTTAAAGCAGTAGAATCACTGTTCAAGTGGCAAACATTATCAGAGAAATCGTTAGCTGCTGCTGTTGAATTGAGCTTACTAATATAGTCAGCAGCCCAAACATTGTCACCTGAACTAAATTCCTCATTATCCTCACAAAAGTCAGGTCCTTCACCTGGTCCTAGATGGAACTGAGGTGTGCCTAGTTGCACATTTTCAGTACTCTGTTCTGATGCTGAGACAGGGGCTGTAAGTATATGGCCATCCACACTGACCAGGACAACTTCTGAAACTAAATCTTGTACTTCACCAAAACCCTCATATCGGCCAGACCCAAATTCTGACAAATTAACTGATCCCTCTAGAGAGGACTGCTCATCTTGAAATTCATAGAACCTAGTATCAGATTCCGACCTTTCAAGCCGTTTTGGACTTGCAGCATCACATTTGTCGCTCAAGTGAGCCACCTCGGAATCTGAGACACTATGTTCAAGTCTACAAAATTCAGCAATATTTTTATTACTGTCATACTGCATCACTTCACCATCAGAATCTTTCAAATCTCCATTTGTCTCAATTCCTTTACCAGAATCAACCTCCCTTACAAAATATGCCTCCCCAGAGTTATCAAGATACATATGAAAATCCGCTTCAATGCCATTAACAGTTATGCGAACAACCTTCTCAGCCCCTTTTAAAACACCCTGAAACTTCCCAAACTGAACATGCCAAGGTGTGCTTCGAAAAGTCCCATCTTGTTGCTGAACAACAATCACATCAACAGCCCCACCAAAAGGATGGAAAGGTGTAGCAACAGAATATACACCTTGTGAAATTAAACTCCCAACTTTACCAACCACATTCATTTGTCAAAACTAAACCTTTTTATTTATTTATTTGAAAGAAAACTAAACCTTTTATTAGATTAACAGAATTCAATGGAAAAATAACAAAACCCCTTTTTCAGATTCTTTATTTTCTATCAAACAAGAATCCAACAAATGAATATAAATATCCAAAACCTTCGGTTCTTCTCAATGATATTGATTCTTTACCTTGAGGTATCTGCATTCAATTCAAAATTAAACCAAGAAAATATTAAACCCTAAAACTTTCCCTTTTGATCGGCAAATAAAATGGTGAAACAAAAAAAAAAAAAAAAAAAGGAAAGCAAGCCTGGGAGTCTATCAGCTACCAATTTCATACCAAATGTTCAAATCCCAGTTTCACGAATATTATACGAACCCAATATAGAATGTTAAAACATATTCCTTATAAAAGAAGAGAAACTTAACCTTTAGAAACACCAAAAACTCGAACAGATTTTCCTCCAATTTTCTTGGCAACCAAACAGAAAATAAATGTTGGTTATACAGACAGAGAGACAGAGAGATAGCAATGCAATTAAATAATGAGAATTGCAAATAAAATAAAACAAACTTTAATCCAAAATTTTAACATAAAAGTCAAAAGTCATTAAACTTACAGAATAAGAAAATTGCGCAAAAAATTTTCCCGCGATGGACCAATCTCGAAGTTCGAAAGCAAGACAATTCTATTTATAGGATTGTCTCTCGAAAATTTTTCTTAAAAAACTTTCTTTTGAATTTTCAACCATGTTCTGTTTTTTTTTTTTTTTTTCTACTACGATTGATGATGTATGATTGGACGTCGTTACTCAAAGCTTCGGACTTTGAATTTCTCTTTTTTTTTTTTTATTACCATTTGGGGGAAAATGGCAATTTTGAAACGAGTCAGAAATGGTAGCGGGGGCTAAGCAATAAATAGGCAATAATGGAACAAAAATATTTTCGATCCCCGAAACACCCTTCGATTGAATGGATTTAATGTAATTATAACAAGGAGAAGACCGGTATTTGAGGCAAGAGTAAGGGTATTTGTGGAACTAGGAGGCAGTAGCCACCTGGTTTCTTTTATTAAGTTGGCCAAAAAAAAAGATATTTTTTCTTTTGTCTTTTTGTTGTATAAATATGGCAATGCAAAGATATGAATAACGTGACGTGTTGTTTTGTGATCCCGTTAAATGCTTCTGAAAGAAGAAACAAGTGACGTGTACGCATGTTCCAACATCCAACTGTGCTTTGAATGTTCTCGTCTAAATATATACGTTAAGTAATGAAAAGAAAATAATTTAGAGAAAAAATAAAACAAGAGTCCAGATTTTGCTGAACCTTTTACAGTTGGATCGGAGCTGTCCGAAGATGATGAAGATGATGATATAATAGATGTTTACATTCACATTCAGAAGTATTACTGTTTATAGACTTTATTATGTCTGAAATAAGTGGCTGAGTGTGTCCAAAATGACAAATTTATGTTACGATGAAATATCGAACATTTTCTTTGTTGGAAAAATATTTGATATTCTTCACAAAATAAAATCTGATGAAAGTGTGTTGTATAATTGCTGGCATAGCAAAACTATGGCGTGGCTTTTCAGGTACTTGAATGAATTAATACTAAGCTAGTTGTTCATGTTAGTCAAAAGGGATATATCTGGTTCTGAAGATTATTAAACTTGTGCTGGCTCGAACATGACTGCCTTTTCTTTGCTGGTAATTCCTCCGCTAGCTAGGTATTTCTCATCCTGGGTGTGTGTTGGTGATGAAGATGCTTCAACTGGAACTTGCTTGCAGGGTTGAGTGTGAAACCTGTTGTTGTTTTTCTGAGGCTGCAAGCGTGGGTTCTTTGATTGTTATCATTGTGGATGCGCATGGTGTGGTAGAACTGGAAGATTGATGTCAGTGTCGTCACAATAAAAATTTTGAAGAAAAAAAAAATTCGAAGATTTCGACTCCTGCCTCCATGGCCTTAGAAGTGAATCCAACTGTCGGTGTGCTTTGTGTGTGTGACTCCATTGCTTGGATGTGGAAATATCATTTTCAGGCCTGACAAATCTGTTATGGTTGCTATGATGTGTATTCAGCTTGCGCTCCAATTGTCATATCCTAAACTTACCAGGCGTCCTTTTTTCTTTGCAAGACCCAACCCATTTAATCAAATAGTAGAGTTTGTGTCCGTCCAAATGATAGACTAAAATGAATATGGCTTGGACCATTTAGGCCTACTCATAAATTTCTGAGCCCATTATATTCGACTGACCCAAACTCCACCGTTTCTATCAAATATTGAGGCCCAATTTTCTTTCCCAAGGGGCAAGAACCGACGTCGTGTTAAACAGCCCTGAAAATTTGAAATCCAACCAAGATCTGAATTTCGGACAAGACATCACAATTCACAAAAACAATCAGATCCGGAAAGCGGATGCCATTCTCCTTACAAACTCAACTACTCACTTCCATTTCCTGTCTAAACCACCGTAACAGCCAAGCCAACCGTCCCAACCGGCGCAATAAATTCACAAAAATGACGAAAATACCCTTACTCCTACTCCTCCTCCTTTTCCTCTCCTTCCTCTCCTCCACCACCGCCGAGATCAAAACCTTAACCATCAAATCGGACTCCCGTCCCATGATCCTCTTCGAAAAATTCGGTTTCACCCACACTGGCCACGTCGAAATCTCCGTTTCCTCCGTCTCCGTCTCTTCCTCCCTCAACGCCCCAAACCCCGACGCTTCCCGCCTTGGCTTCTTCCTCTTATCTGAAGAATCTCTTCTCCAAGTCCTACTCGAGATCCAACAGAACCCTCACTTTTGCGTTCTCGATTCTCGCTACATCCAACACCTCTTCACTTTTAGCGACCTCTCACCACCTCCCCTCTCCCGTTTCAACCGCTCTTACCCCGTTTCTTCCCCCAATGAGTACTCTCTCTTTTTCTCCAATTGCGCTCCCGAAACGCGTGTTTCGATGAATGTCCGAACGGAAATCTACAACCTCGACCGCGACGGTTCTAAAGATTACCTCTCCGCCGGTCTAACCCAACTCCCTTCTCTTTACACCTTCTTCTCAATCCTCTACTCTGGCTTCTTGGGTTATTGGATCTACGTTTGTTATACAAACAAACGATCCGTACACGGGATCCATTTATTAATGGCCGGGTTGCTTTTATTCAAAGCTGTGAATCTGATTTGCGCTGCCGAAGATAAGCATTTTGTTAAAGTTACCGGAACTCCTCATGGTTGGGATGTTTTGTTCTACATTTTCCAATTTATTCGTGTCGTTTTGTTATTTACTGTTATTGTTTTGATTGGCACCGGTTGGTCGTTTTTGAAACCCTTTTTACAAGAAAGAGAAAAGAAAGTTTTAATGATCGTGATTCCGCTTCAAGTTTTAGCAAATATTGCTTCGGTTGTGATCGGAGAAACTGGGCCATTCATCAAAGATTGGGTGACATGGAATCAGGTGTTTTTGCTGGTTGATATTATCTGCTGTTGCGCGATTATTTTCCCAATTGTTTGGTCGATTCGTTCATTGAGAGAAACATCGAAAACTGATGGGAAAGCGGCGAGGAATTTGGCCAAGTTGACTCTGTTTAGGCAGTTTTATATTGTGGTGATCGGATATTTGTATTTTACAAGAATTGTTGTGTTTGCTTTGAGGACGATCGCAGCTTATAAGTATCAATGGGTCAGCAATGCAGTTGAGGAGACCGCGAGTTTGGCGTTTTATTTGGTGATCTTTTATATGTTTAGGCCAGTGGAGAAAAATGAGTACTTTATTCTTGATGAGGAAGATGAAGAGGCTGCTGAACTTGCTCTTAGAGATGAAGAATTCGAGCTTTGAGAATATGGGGGCAGTTGAAATTACTTTTGATGCAAATTGGGATTAGTTTGCAGGTTTCTTTTAGTGAATTTTTCAGATACAAATTGCTGCATCTGGTCTGCAACTGTTGCTGCTTTTCTCTTTACTGTTTTTCATTTTGTTTAACTTGTTACAGGAACTTTAATATGTTTCCATTTAGTTACTGTATTTCTGCTTGATGAAATTCTCACATTATGAATCTCATAATGAATTTTGCACTATATTCAATTTAATCTTTCCCAATGATTCATTATTAGGCTGCGATCTGAGATGAATGACCTTTGAGTCTCTTCTGGTAAACCATATGAAACTTTTCTATAAGAAAATCGTATGCAACTTTTTTGAAATCTTATCTAGCTTTATTCAATTATGTAAAATGGACAGTGAATAGAGAGCGAGAGAATTTATGTGGGATTGACTGCTTCCTCGGAGTCACCTAATGTGATTAGTGGTTACAATGATTTATTGGTAATTTGCTTTTTCGATTAACTGCTTTCCATTTGGCTTCCATCATTCAAATTGGACTCAATTCCATTCTGTTCAAATTGGTCTTTCTGATCATATTCTTTCTAATCATAATAATGTTGTTTTCCTTTACGATGGTTGTGCTTTTTGGCTATGTTCTTCTGGGTTGGCTGCCTGAAACTTTAATGATAGATAGTCCTTCCTCTATTTTCAGACTCTCTCAAATCCTTTTGGATACTGATGCAAATAAATAAAAAAATAAAAAAATAAGTGGAATATGCAAAAGACCAGTATTAGTTATCGCCTTGTCACTACTCTTGTAAGATGGCAATGAGAAATGTGCATTAACTTTTCTTAGCAGATTGAACTTTTTTCTTTTCTTTTATGAATTATATCGAGCTGTTGGCTGGTAGAAAACTGTATTTTTCTGCATTAAATGAACCTGAATTCATGCTGACTGATTATTGCTGGAGGTGTTTTCACTACGCAAATAATGCAAATTTTGTGAAGTTGATTAGTCTTTGATTGTTGATAGTCAATCTTTGGAGACATTTAGGGGGATAGCTGCAAGTCACTTGACCTGGCATTTTTTTTATTTTTTAAGTTGTGTCTTTTTCCTTTACATTTTTTCCAATTGGACTGTCCCGCATTTTGAATTGATCAATGCCTTGTATTTGTTCTTTCTTATTGGCAGATATAGGCTTATTAGTGGTTAGTTTGGAAATTTATGTCCATTTTTGGTCAAACTTGAACCTTATGCCATAAAAAAAAAAAAAAGAAATTAATCCTGTAAATATATATCCCTGTTAATTACCTGAACGCGTTTAATCAATCGTGTGCCTAAAATTAGTACTAGATGCTAGGGTATTGAGTTCCCAGCTACGCTTTTAAATTTTCTTAAACCTATAATTTATTAGAAGCTGATCAATATGTATGCCATCTGCGTTAGTACTCTGGCGTCAATTAAACTCCTAGTTATAAGTTGAAAGAAAGGTGAAAATGGAAATCTGAGACTATATCAATTTTGCCCTTCATGGTTGTCGCTGCCGTAATCTTGATGCTCCCTTGAAAATCACGGTAAGTCTGAGAAAGTTAGGCTCAGCCAAGCCCTCGTTTGGATGAGCGATTAGCGCCGTTGAGACGCGATTATCTTTCTTTTTTTGGTCCAAATCGCATGGTGATGATGTTTGGATACCTGAGGCACGTTAACCAGTGACTAACTGGTGATGAAAGGTCCAGTCAAAAAAATTTTCTTTTTCATAGCATCCCACAATTTCATTTTGCCTGTGTTTTTTTATTTTTATTCTTTTTTTGTCATTAAAGTTATAATTCGTTTTTTTTTTTTGTTTACCACTTAAATTTTTTATTTAAAAATTTTAAAATAACAACTTCATTGATTTAATATAATAATTAATTTAATTATATAATAAATAAATTTTATGTATTAATATTTTTATTGAATTAAATTTTCAAGATTTTAAATATTATAAATAATAGTAAAATATATAAAAAATAAATTATCGATACATTTTTAAAGTAAAGTTTTGAACAATCATCTTTTATTTTTATCTTACCATTACTATTATTTTTACATTTAAACATATATTTCATAATTGATTTTAATTTTATAATTAATCTTATCATTATAATAATTAATTTTATTTTTATCATTATTTTTAATCTCATTAAAATCAATTTTACTGCACACCCACCTATGAAGGCAATGTCACTTGCATATACTCTGACATATGTTTACACTCCCATATCTTGCAAACTAAAGAGAACTTATAAAACAGGACACAGAAATTGGCAGAAGATTCGTGTTGACGTGAATTCGGAAAACTGTAAGATTTGGGATCGGGTTTCAATTTTATAAAATATATAATGTCCAAGCATAGCCAAAGCCAAAGCCCAAAGATTCAAGGCCTGAATGCATGTTCAAAACAAATTCCACTTGTAGATGTTGTGTTTAGCAGTGGTTCAACTCCGTCGTTGTGTAGGACTCAAGCTCGAGCCTCGCTACAGCTGAGGTCCAGACGCCAAAGCCAGGACCGATTGTCGCCCAACATAGTAATCGTATGTAGATGAGCACCACTGGAAGCAAGATGGGAGTATCAGTCATTAGAATTTGCAGTAAAGAGTGCAAGTATGAGGGAAGTTTGGTGACTACTATGATTGTCCAGAGCTGGTCCAACCTTGTCACCCATGCTCTTTCCCAGGTCACTGCAGCCATTGTTAAGCCACGAAACTCCTTTTCCAATGAAACATTCTTCACACTAAGTGCTATCAATAAAGAGAGAGGTTCATAATTTACTGCAAGTAGTGCCCACCAAGCTCCTTTTCCATCAAAACTCATTATAAATTGAAAACATTTGTAGACAACTAATAAATTAAAGTGAAAGGAATAATGATCAATAATAAATCAAGTATGTAATATCCCAACCCAAATAATAATAGGGATAGACTATTATCAAAATTCATTAATTTAATTAAGAGATTAATTATAGAAAAAGGGACTAAGGTATTTTATTAGAGAAAATCTAACCTTTTTTGTTTAATATGAAATAGAAGAAAAAAATAAAAACTCCTCTTTCTCTTCTTTTTCAGGGTTAGGGAGCTTAAAAATTAAGTTGGGATTCGAAATCAAAAGTTACAATTAGATTAATCTCCTAAAAATGAGTATATACCCTCTTTTTATTTTAAAAAAATATCATATTAGATTGCTATTATTTGAAGTAAAGTTTATGAGAGAAAAACATAAAAAATTTATGAAATCTCTTGTTAATCTTTATGATCTATTTGAGTAAATTAAAGAGAATGAATTGATCAATGAAGATCTTATGGATTTGAGAAAAGATTGATTTTCAATTTAACGAGGTTTTGAAGTTATTCAATGAGAGTTAAATGAATTTTTAATCATGACTAAGTTAAGAATAAAAGAATACATTGTTGAAATTAAAAGTATGAAATATTGCAATTGGAATGAAATGATATTTTAAAATTTTGAAGTAATTATTTATGGGTTATAATGTTTGAGAATTTGTCTTGATGGATTTAGTCCGAAATTTTGTAATTGTGGTAAATAGTTTTATATACATAAAGGTGGATATTCATTTGATTTAGTTCTACATTTTATTGAAAAAATATTTAAGATTTGATATATACTAGTTGAAAGTTTGTATAATTAATTTAAAGTTTGATCATTATATTTCTATTTGAAATGTGAAGAATTTTCTCAGTAGTCAAAGTAATTATCTGCGGTTATAGTTTGTAGCACAATATCGGATTCCTTGAAATTATATACTTGTGGAGAATATTGCCTATTATGGTACAAGGTGTGTATACTTAACAAGAAATTAAATTTGTGAATAAAAATTAAAGTTGTGGTTAAAATGAATTATTAAGAAAGTTGATTTTAAAGGAGTAATGGACTTAATAAAAATTATATACATTTCGATTAAGAAGGATTTTTTTTGTTAAATCTTACAAGTGCAAAAGATTGTTCATATTATGATTAGGTCATAATAGCTAACCATGATTTTGTGTAGTTGGTGATATTGAATAGGGATTCAATTTTTTAGAAAACTTATGAAATAATGTGATGCATTTGACTATTGTTCCTAACTATATTTTTTGCATGAATTCAAGTATTTGGAGTTCTTATTATTTAAATTTTATAAGAGAATTTTGCTTTTAGGTTGTGATGCATAGATTTTGACTTTGACTTGGAAATAATAGCGATATATTTGGTAAAAAAAATTTTTGAGACATTATGATATTAGTGAGGATTATAAAGAATCAGTTGTTATATGATAATTGGTTTATTAAATTAGAAAGAAAAATATTCAAAATTGGAGACAACTTGGATAACCACAGATTTATGTTTGAATTTACATAATGTGAATTTATGATATGATCTATTACATTGATTTCATATATATTCTAATGGTTAACTGTTAGAAAATCTCATATTGTCAAAGAAAAAAAAAAGGAAAATTAAAGTAGTATGTAGTATGTAGTATCTTTTTTGGTGACTAAAAGATTTGATGATATTGTTATTCAACTTTAAGATTATTACGGTTATGAATATCTAGTGTGAAGCAAATTATATGAAATTTTATGGACATATGTTTTTCTTGTTATAAAACAATGTTATAAGTTGATTTCTTATTTTAGATTTTTATTAAAAGGAAATATTAGATTGTGTAATAGAAACTTGATTTGATTTAAGTTATAAATTCTTGGGGTATTATTAGTGAATAAAGTGATGAATCTTTAACAAATAAAGACTTTACGTATGAATATTTTGTGTTCCTTCTAGTTTTGGAGACTTTATCATTGATAGACATTCTTTTAAGCAGTGTTTATATCATGATTTGAAAAGAAACTCTTTTTTTTTTAATTTTATAACAATGGCTATAAGACAAACATTCAATAACTTATTTTGAGGTTTTATATTAAAATACATCTAAGTCTCAAACTTACTAGGATAAAAACTTTTATTTCTTGAAATTTATAGAACAAATTATTGATAAATTTTAGTTCATTAAGAATGGTTTAAAGTAAGCAAAAGAATTATGTCAGAATTTGGATGTAAGATTTGTAGTTTCAAGTGAGTAACCATTTATACTTAAATATGTCATTATTAAAAGTGTTACAAGGATTATGAAGTAAAGAATGTTAAGTCTACATTATGTAAGGACATTTGAAGTTTTTGACAAAGTTAAAAAAGTTCAATATAAAAAACCTTACCACCTTAGTTAATTTTTTTTACACAATATGTTATATATCTATGTTACGAGATTATAAGCTTGGATCCAAGCTGTTTGGTTGAATATGAGCATTTATAAATTCAAAATGATATAAGGTTTAACATATCAAAATTCGAATGGTTGAATGGAAAAAATAAACTTTAAGATAGAATTATTATTTTTAAGGAGTGTTTGGTTAGGGAGAATCTGAAAATTTTCTCAAAAATGTTACTATTGAGTATTCAAATTCTCACGTTTGGTATAAGGGTATCAAGTTCTTGGAGGTAATCTTAGATTTCCAACAATACCTAAAGTCTTAGAATTAGAAATCCACCTCACTTTGTGGTTTTTTTAAGATTTTGAGAAGAAAGTGACTTTTATCCCACATTTGACCTTAATAAAAAAATATTTTCTTTTTATTTTACTCCTGTGAAAATCAACATCTGAAAATTAAGTAATTTTGGATTGTTTTTTTTTTTTTAATTTTGTTAATTGAATACTTTTGTTTTTATAGTTTCTCACTCAAATACTACATTTGTAGGTCTTGAAATGCAACAATTGTGATTATTTAGCACGTTTCTTTGAATATAAACACAATATTTGACTTGATGGCTTTTGATTTAATGAGTATTTATTATAGGTATGACAATTACTGCATGTTTTGAACAAAAACATAATATTTGGCATTTAATTTTTTTATCTGTTTGACTTGATAGCTTTTGATTTAATGAACATTTATTATGAGTACGACAATTACTGTATTTCTTTAAAGGTAAACGTAGTGTTTGACATTTTTTTTTGTGTTTGACTTTATGGCTTTTGATTTAATGAGTGTTTATTATGTGTATAGCAATTATTGTGCTTCTTTAAATAAAAACACAATATTTATTTAATTATTTATTTTTTACGTTTAACTCAATGGCTTTTAATTTAATTAGTATTTATTATAAGTATGACAATAATTGTGTTTCTTTTATTATAGGTATGGCAATTATTGTGTTTTTTTTAACAAAAATACAGTATTTGACTTTTTTTTTATTTGTTTAACTGTATGACTTTTTATCTAATAAGTATTTATTATGGGTATGACAATTACTGTTTTTTTTTTTAACAAAAACATAGTATTTGTCATTTAATTTTTTTTATCTGTTTGACTTGATGGCTTTTGATTTAATGAGTGTTTATCATGGGTTTGTCAATTATTGTGTTTTTTTAAGCTAAACGCAATAATTCTTCATTATATTTGTTCAATTACTGTATTTTATGCATTTCTTGAATGAAATTAATGCAGTAATTGATAACTATTTTTTTTATAATTGGTCACTTGAATACTACATTTCATGCATTTCTTTAATGAAATTAACATAGTAATTGATGTATTGTTGCGTTTGTTATGTAGTGAAAGACATTAGAGTAAAAATTTATGATTCAATAATCTCAAATTCTCCCAAACCAAACACAGAAATCTAAAAATGGGATGCAATGAAAAATCATACTTCCTTGGGAATCACACTTTCCCCTGAAATCTAAAATTCTGTGAACTAAATACCCCATTAAAAAATTCAATCGAATAATGATCAATAAGAGAAGTAATTTAAGAAATGAAAGAATAAAACGTGAAGGTAAATCAAGTTTTGAGGATGAAACTTTTTATACGGTGAGGAGAATGTAATGGCTCTTACTCAAATGATAATTGGGCTAGATTATTATTAGAGCTCTTAATTTATTTAAAAGATTAACTATAGAAAAATGGGCTAAGGTCTTTTATGAAAGAAAACCTAACCATCTTTATTTAATAATGAAATAGAAAAAAAAAATGAGAGCTTTTCTTCCTTATTTTCCTTAGGATTAAAGAGCTTGAAAAACTAAGTTAGGGACATAAAATCAAAGGCTATAATTAGATTAATCTCCTAAATGTGAGTATTCGCCCTCTTTTTATTTAAGAAAAGTATCATATTGATTGCTATTATTTGAAGTCAAGTTTATGAGAGAAAAACTTAAAAAATTTATAAAATCTCTCGTTATTCTTCATTGTCTATTTGGATAAATTATTAGTCTTTGTTTTCTTTAGTTTATTAAGATTTAATGATAATTATTGAGTGGATTTTAAAGGTTAAAAATGGGGATTTAGGTTTTTAAAGATTGAAGAAGAAATTTTGTTTTTGGATAAAATGTTATTATCTACAACAATGAATTAAAATAAAATTCTGCATGAATAGATAAATTATTCCTATAATTATTACATGTCTTTGGAAAACTTGTTGAATCTAATTTTCAACAAAACAAAACAGAAATTAATTCTGAGTTTTCTATGAAGAATTGTTTAATTTTTACTTAAAGATGTGTAGGCTGCCCAACAACAACAACAACAACAAAGAAAATTTACGAAAATTTTGTATTTTTATACAATGAATTACGAATTGAACCATATATATTTAGAAAGCTTATAGAGTTTATTTTTCAATGAAATAAGTAGATTGAATTCTGAGTCTCCTACGAATAAATATTTAATTTTTATTAAAAAGTATACAAGATATTTGGCAACAACATATGACATGGATTGTAAAAATTATTATAATTAATCTACACGAAATTACAAGATGGGTCATATATGGTTAAAAAGTTTATCAAGTCTAGTTTCTATTGCACCAAAAATATCTTATTCTAAGCTGTATCACTTTAGATAAGGTCATTTTAATGAAAGGAACATACGTTGCCAGTATTAATTAATTGAGTTAACCCTTATATAACTTAGTTCTTTTTTAGTATAATGGTCTAAAAAAAAGTTAATTAATTTCTGGTATGTTGAAATGATCTTAACTAGGTCGTTAATTATTTTTGGGGAAAAATTAAGTGGTGGAATCGAAAAGAGAAAAATAGAATCTCACATAAGGTTGTAAACAAATCGAATATGAATGAACGAACGTATGTTTATGGTTTGTTCATTTATTTTTAGAAGTGTTGGGGCTCAGTTTGTGTTCAATAAAAAAATTACTCGATTCATTTAAATGATAAGATATTCACGTTCGATTCGTGTTTAGTTTGGGTTCAGTTCAATCAAGTTAAACGAGCATATTCGTGAACATAGTGAATATTAAGTGAACATGTTCACAAAAATATAAATGAACATGTTCATAAACAATAAACAAATCATAACCAAATAAATTTAAACAAACAAACTCTAAATGAACATAAATGAACCCAAACGAATGTAAACGAACTTTAAAATAGGATTAGAATAAAGGATAAAAATATAATTTTATTAGTATTATTATAAACAAATAGCAAACGAAAACAAACGAACAATAAATAAACGAGTTTATTCACGAACATAAATAAACCGAATAGACATCTGTTCATATTTGGTTCGTTTAATAAACTAACAAAAAAAATACTATTCAAAATTATTTATTAATCTTAATAAACGAATATAAACTAATAAAAATCGAACATGTTCATGAATAGTTTTTTGAAAGCTCTATTAGTTTGTACCCCTAATCTCATACACTTTATTTGTTTTCGAATTTATGTATATATATATGTTTCTAAAAAAGTGAAGATTTTATTTATTTATTTTTTATATATGAAAATATGATCAAACATATAATTATTTTACCTTTTGCTATAAAAATTATGGATCACGCTTATGAATTAGATTATGTTTAAAGAATGATTTTATAATAGTTACGAATTTGCATTCCTGAGAAGTGGAATCATCGACATCAGGACTAGTTTTACGACCATAGCTAACGAGTTATAATAATTAGTATAGCCAGGATTATAAGCTCTAACTTATAATAGTTAGCATAAGACCTTGACTAATGGGTTATAATAGTTAGCAATAATCATAAGGATGAATTATCGATATAGTTATTGTCACAGGTTATAATAGTAATCGTAACTAATGATTAACTAATTATAATGATGATGAATTTAGGATTTTGCAAATTGATCTATGATATGCATGAAGTTATATTTGACCATGATTTACGATTTATAACTGATGAAATAAAATGTTTGATATCATATCAATTCTTTGAATGTTTAACTAAATATTTTGGAAGCATAATTTGAATAATATTTTTGAATGATCTATATGTATATATGAAAATTATACTTAATTTAGTAAGGTATATGAGTTTGTACTTGCTGAGTTATGATTTATTCATTTTCTTTTTATTTTTTCTTTACAAATGAGTAAGTGATAAGTTTGCTTTATTTTGTGAAAAGCTAAAAAATCAAATTAAAAAGTCGGAGATATTGTTACCAATGAGATTTTACATAACAATTTTATATTTTTATTAATTTGCATTTAGATATATGAAGATTTATTGTTAATTTATTAAAAAATTTTAGAATGATTGAAAAAAAAAAGATTTCGTATTATTTTGAGATTTTTTTTTAAGGTAATATAATCATATTGTATCTTGATCTAAAATGTGACAAAGAGAACTTTTAAGTCTCAAACCTTAAATTTAATTAATTCAAAACTTAATTTAATTAATTCATATAATTAATTTTAAAAATGACATTCAATCTTAAAATTTATAATTTTTTTTTATCTTAGAGTAAAGCCTCCTTTATAAAAAAAAAAAATAATAATAATAATTTCTAAGTCTCAATTTTGATTGTTAACAGCAGCTTATATTTAAATGATGCATTTTATTTTGAATGATAATGCAAATACTTTAAACCTATTAAAAAATGAAAGGAATACCGATGAATTTTGAAAAGGTATGCATTTAGCGATAAGAAAAAAAGAAATTTATTATTGGTTTAATCCTCCTTACTTTGTTTTCAATGCAAAGAACAGTGGCTTACAGCAGCTATGGAAAGAAATTGTGGTGAAGAATTTCGCCGCAACAATAGGCTTTGGCAAAATTATTTTGAGCAGATGGACGGATTATATAAATATATATATATTCCTGTTCTCGGGGCTTGGTCAGTGGAGTGAAATCTTGTTTTTCTTAATGAAAGGGTATCCAATGCATGCGTGTCTCTGTCAATTTGACCTGATTAGCTTTGTCATTTTCATCGGAGTCGAATGCCAAAATATCTAACAAGCCCAGGCTATTCTCAACCTTCCACCAGAAACTTGGTAGTTGCGAGGAATACTATGCTGTCACATGCATGAATCATATATTTATTTATAGGAAAAATTTATATAAAATTTTATATGTGAAGTTTATAAAATTTTTAATTAAAAATGAATAAATTAAAATAAAAATTAATAAATTAAAAGGTTTTATTGCATAAATTAAATATAAATTTTTTAATAAATTTTAATAAATTTTGATATATTTATTAAATAAATATTTTTTAATAAAAATATGAATAAAATTTTTATCATTGAATAAATATTAATCAAATTTAAATTATAAATAATATTTTTAATAATATTTTTATATATTATTAATTTTTACATTAAATTTTATTTATTTAATTTTTTATTAAAATTTTTATTAAATTATTTTTTAAAAAAAACTTTCACCAATTTGATCTATATAAGTTCATATAAATTTTATCCTATATTTAATTGCTTACGAGCAGCTGGCAGCAGGTAAAATACTTTTACATAAAGGAATTCATTTGAAGGTGGATGGTCAAAAAGAATTTAGGGAAAGTATACAAATCAGCTGAACTACTGCTTTAACTTTTTTTAACAGATGATACTATATGACTTTTTGCTGTCAAATTCTCACATCCTCAGAATTTCCTGTAAAAAGAAGCTACTCAGCTTTGAACATTTTGAACAAATGAAAAGAACAAATTGAATAAACCCAAAACCCTTTTCTTAAACAGGCATAAGTAAGAAAACAAAATCAAATAATCACACAAAAAAGTTTCAGAAGAAAACATTATTTCTTTGATCCACAACGTCTACGCTAGCAGAGCAAGAAAGCAACCTATTAAAAAACCTAAACAATACAACCTTCACTTTCCTCCAAACCAAACACTTCCTTAGGGTACGTCTCTTTTGGCTGCTTTTCCTCCTCCCATGAGCCGCGCCCACCTTCTCTTTAACTCTCCCAAAGCATTTCACAGTCTTTTCAGGCACAGTTTCTTTCCTGGAAAACCTATAGCTCCTCAGATACATCTGCCTACAGGAGATAATGTCAACAACTCTAGGATCTCCATGCAAGCCTGACCTCCTTGACCTCACAAACTCTGCGTCCGACTCTGGCCACTTGTAAAGATTCACATAGGTTGCCCTGACAGGCATCCTGGGGTCTCTAGCATCATTCAAACAACTAGAAATGCAAACAGAACTCATTTCTTCACCGGATTTTTTCTTTTTTTGGAGGGGTCTGGGTATAAAGTAGATCAAATTTATGAACTCGGTTTTTGGAGTTTTAAGCTTGATCAAAGCTTATATTGCAAGAAAAGATATATGGTATAATGAAAAGAAAGAAAAAGGAGGTAAGCAAGGAAGAGATGATGGGGAAAATGGAGTTGGTTCCAAGTGGGACTTATTCATGGCTTCATGCCATGATTTAACATAATTAGCAGCAATGAAGGTGTTTTTTCAGCAATGGCGTGGGCTGTTAGGCAAAGAGTGGATAGGCTAATGATGTTTATTTTATTGACCAAAAAGGGCCGCCATGCAGTAGATTTATGGTTGGAGTATAAGTAGGAGTTTCAATAAGGCGTTGGGGGGTAAATATGTAAAACCAAAAGGACTTAACTGAGTCAACAAAGAATAAAATCAAATACCCTTGTAATTAAATACTTAACTACTAACAAAATTTTCACACTTTGATTCATTCATATGGCAGAGGATCTTTGATGTCGAAATCAACCTAATTTATCATTAGTCAGTTTCATATTCATAACGGTGAAAGTGATTAAACTACTACAAGTTTGTTGGTCCGACTCTCTTCCAAAATTATACACAACCGTTATTATTCTTTCTTTTTTTTTTTCATAAGAAACCATAACAAGATGATGAAAAAAAAACCTTTATACGTACTAAAATTTAAACTTTAAGTTTATTAAATATTAAAGATAATTATATAAATTAATTAAAATAAATTTTAAATTAAACTATTATTATCCATTTACATATGCCTCACAATTGATTAATAAAAACTCTATAAACATGATTGACGTTTAATTTTCATGTGTAATAAACTAGTTTTTTAAATATATTCAATTACTAGCTTGAAAACCCAAATATCATGTTTTCTTAATTAATTATGCATTCTTCATCTTCCAGGCATATTATTTTGTATCCTTTTGATGTCTACTAAAATTTTTGTCATGTGCTGGAGTTTGGAATTTACTCTCCAATGCCTATACAAGGCTAGTTTTATGTTCATCCATGAATCAGAGTTGGATCAATTTGTTTCTAATAGTTTGTCTTGTTTTTTTTTTTTTTTTTTATCTTTCTTTTATGAGCAAATGAAAATAATTTATTAAAGAAAGAAATAAATTATTTCAAATTAGATACAGCTTTGACAATTGCTAATATATTTTTTTTTTAACACAGTCAAGGCATCTTTAAAATATAGTCGAAACTAATCCATTTTCAGACGATTTTTAAAATGCACACTATCGTCTACCAAAACAATTATGCTTTAAATTCTTTAAAAAAAAAATTGACAACTTCAAGCCATTTGAACAACCATTTGGCCCATTTCTCTTTTTATAGAACTGATGTAGCCGAAATGCCTTAGGAGTTAAGACCTAATTGATTCAGCACAACTAAGGCCTATAAAAGAAGGCCTGAATTACAAGGAGAATCCTTTCATTTCTAAAAGTTGAAGCCCAAGCCTAAGTCCATAAATTTTTTCCTGGAAGCACCCAAAATAGGCAAGAAGATGTAATTAATGGGGCCCCAACAGCATTCAATGATCACCCCATGTTTTGATGACATTGACCCTACAGAAGCATCCCAAGTTAAGCTCTGTTATTACGCATTTTAAATTTGTGAACCCCAACATCTTTTTCAGTTTTTCTTCCCTGTCTTTTCTATTTCTTGGTTTTTTTCTCAAACACTGTACGTCAGCCTGACTTTTTGCTGATTTAACATGCTCTTTTATTTCTTTGTTCAATTTCTTGTGATTTTGAGTTTTTAATAATACTTTGTATCATTTGCATTAATTAACCAAATCAAAAAGGTTATGCTCTAAGTAATTTCTAACTGCCCTTTTTTTTTATTCTCTCCTACATCAACAAAAGGCATTTGTTGAGAAATTTGGAAACCCAAAACACAACATCCGACGTCAACACTAGATATTGTAGATCTTTTGTTGTGTTCTAAGTTTCTTGGTCCTTTCCAATTTGCCCCTTTTAATTAATTAGTGGGGACATTTTTTCTCTTTACTAGTGAGTGAACCTGATTTTGTTCGATGTGTTAAGTTAATTTTTAGTATTTTATGTGTTAAAAATAATTTATTCTAAATTTAGTAACAAAATTTTAATATAAAATTAAATAAAAAATATTCATTGTTATAGCAAATATAAAGGTAATCAATTTTAGAGAAAATGTACAACCGAATATCTTATTCATAGTCAAGATAGATAACTACTCAAAAAGTATTATATACAATCATAGTAAATAAGCAGCAGTAGTTGATCTTTAAGTGATTATCAATGATAAATTTTTTTTATCATTCTAAAAATGTTTTGTTTCTGTTATTATTGGTTTAAGATTTATCTCTTTGAGGAATTAATAGAGTTATAGAAGAATTTCTATCTAATAGATGTTAGTGGAAACTCCTGAGAATATGCTGTAGAAAAAATGTAATGGGAAATTGTTAATAGGTATTTCGAATGTGTGCTTTGTTATGTAATATTGTTATAGTATATGCATGATTGTTTACCAAGATGGGATGATCATTGATGTTTGCACTGATCATCAAGCAATGAAAAGTAGGATTGTCAAAGTAGCCATCATTTTCATATTTTGCAAAGTTAAATTGAGTGTTATAATTTGAAATACAAAATATAGTAATTGTAATTTAAATGAATTGAAATGGAACATAATGTTGGTAAAATGAAGCTTTTACCTTGTTCTTGTTGCAGAGCATTTGTTGTAATAGTGTTAGTGATTAAGGATGCAGGAACACTTGGAAATTGTTTGGATTATTGTATGTAAAAAACATGATATTTTGATATGCAAACTGATGTGTAGTAACAAATTCATGCCATTCGTTTTGAAGATATATTTTGCTATTGATTTTTGTCAATTCCATCTTGATTGAATTTGGGAGAAAACCCTTTATGTGGATAGTTCTTAGGCTTTCCAGTGTCAATATGTGTTGTTGAGTGAAATTTTTTGGAAGTTCCTATAATTATATAGGGTTTTGATACAGTAATAAAAGATTATAATTGATTGTAACAAATATAGATAAAGTAACTAGAAAATAGCTAAGAAATAAATGTATGAATGAAACAAGAGTTTAATGCATATGATATTAATACTGTAATCAAGCATTTAAAGTTGTAAAAGGTTGTTCAATTTATTTTTTTTAGTTAGGTGATATATAGTTGATGACTAAGTGTAGATTTTTAATAGTATATCTATAAATATAAGAAATTGTATGATAAATTTAAGTTTAGTTTGAGCATAAGTTGGATGTCAATTTTAGCATAATGTGGATTGTTTTAAATACTATTATAATAGTGTATTACTTTTGAAAAAGGGAAGACAAGAAGGAACAATGAAACAATATTCAATTTCAAGATTTTCGCATGTTTACTTGAAATTTATATTGTAGTAACAGAAAATGCATATATTACATTTATCATGACAAATGTGATGGCATGTTCAATACTTGTTTTACCAATTATGAATATCATTGTAAGTGAC
Source organism: Durio zibethinus (assembly GCF_047325235.1). Classification (NCBI taxonomy): domain Eukaryota; kingdom Viridiplantae; phylum Streptophyta; class Magnoliopsida; order Malvales; family Malvaceae; genus Durio; species Durio zibethinus. The sequence goes on along the minus strand of NC_143162.1, from coordinate 6,131,669 downwards.
ATTAATATAAAGTGGAAGAAACAGATGTCCTTAATGAACCATGTTTTATTAATCTGGATTTTCTTCTTTGCTACAGGAAGAGAGAGAGAGTCTCTATAACAACAGATGTGAGAAAAATAGTAGGTGTATGTGTAGTTTAACCATAAGCTAGATCCTAATATTAGTATAACGTGGATCCTATTTTAGGGATTGTAATTGTGGTCGAGGGTTTATTGTGCTGGTGGTATATTTTTTATGTTTATTTTCAAAAGATTTTTAGATATGAGTACTTTGTTATGGTTGGAAATTAGTTTGTTTTAAACTAAAATAGATTTTGATTCTATCGTAAGTTGTATCCTAATTTGAATATAGTTTAGAACCCCAAATCAAATGTAAAGGGAAATATAAAAGAATGAATAGTTTGTGATTTAAAGAAAAAAGGTTGTATTGAAAACGATTTTACCGTTATATCTTGAATGATGTCTTCGTGGGTCAAAAACTTTAGGAATTATGGTAATTGTTGTAGGTTCATTGTGTTTTGCATTATAGAGGAACTTTGAGCCATCATTGTCTTTTTGGTAAAGGATCAGTTGTGGTAGGAATATCTATAAGGATTTTTGGTGTCTGTGAGGTTTTTATGGGTTAGTATATGGGTTTTTATGGTTAATAAAGTTGTGGAAGATTTGTGTATATGGGTTGTTATGGTTGAGAAAGCTAGCATTGTGGTTAAAAAAGTTACCATTTGTAGACACCAATTTTGTCTAGATATTGGTTTAAATTTTGAGCTTTATCGAACTCATAGGCCAAGGCCCGATTTCTTTTTTGGGCCCGAGCCCACTCATGGGCTAAGACTTGATTTCTTATTCGGGCCTGAGCCCATTGTTATTGTTTTTCCTTTTTTAGATATTAATAATAATTTATTAAAAATTAACTAATTAATTAATATAAAAAAAAAACAAACAGAAAGCGAGCAGGGGGCTGATGCCTAGCACCAACTGCCCTAAAGTTTCCCGACCAACCACCTCCGATCCAATCCCCTCACTAGCAACCTTACAACCTGCCCTAGCCTAACCTATAGCCACCCTACAGCCACTATTTACTCTACTCATTATCCCAAGTAGGCTAGCCCTATAAAACACCCAGCTTTCTCCTTTGTGCCAGGAGGCTTTTCCACCAGACACTCTCTTCTTGGACACATCTTCGGACGTTTAAGAACCCATTCATTCTACCCCTACCAGAAACTCCTAAGATTAGATACCCTGCCCTCCACCTATCAGAACATACCAAAAACTCCCAAGCTCTAGAAACTTAACCTTGGCCACCTCATCTAGCCTCTGCCAAAAAATAACCCCACTCTCAACTGGAAGACCCACCCCATGAACAAGCACCCTCTCGCACCAATTACCTTGCCTAAGCCCTGTGCACATACATCTTCAAAGACACCAAGAGCTTACCTTTCATCACTACCCGACCTCCTTTTAACAAGTTCAGTACCCATACTAACACCCCATCTCCTTAAAGCCTTAGCATCTTCCCCTTTCAGAAGACTTTCCCTTTAAACAGACCTCTCAGACACACCTTTGGATACCGGACACCCAGCTTTTGAACATAGACACCTAAAAACCTTCTAGCACCTGCATTCAAACCAAGTTTCCCATATCCAAAACCCCAATGCTCAGTGCCCAACACCACCATAGCACTCTTAAAACCCATGGATCAAACTTCACTGCATCCTACCAAAAATCCAAACCTAGTGCCACATATCCATTCCCTGCACCTGAAACCATCACATCAACCTCTAACAAACCCTTCATCCATTGAAAAGCTAAAAACCCAAAATCAAATAATAAAAAAAAAACAACAGTCTTCTCTACAGGGAGGAACCCAGCATCGAGCCACCTGTAAACATAAGAAATCATCATCAATTTCGTTTTATTAAAAAAAATTTAGTTTTAGTTTTTTTTTTTAAAAAAGGAAATCAAAAACTTCAAGCATCGATCTATGACGATCGAAGCTGTTTTCAGTGAAAGAGACACCGAATTTGGAAAGAGGACGAAGTAAAGAAGCTTTGGGGTGTTTTGGAGGCTTTTTCAGCGTCGATGATTGGTGACTAGCGGTGACACACTGCGATCGATGCAACCGTCTGTGACTGACTTCTGACAGTCAATCAACCTTCTGTTTCTTTGGTTGAGAGAGAAAAAAAGAGTTTTTTTTTTTTTTTTAAGAAGGGGGGAAATGAGCTAAAAAAAGAGCATTTTATATAAAAAGCCAACGCCCAAAAATGATTCTGTTTAGACCAAAGAAGATTCGTGCGTCAACCCGGATCTAAATCGAGATCAACGCAAATCGACCCGACAACCCAATGCCCTTCAAACTTGAACCAGTTCGACCAAATCGCTCGCGAACTGCCCCCATTAGATTCAACCGGACTGAACCACAGAGCGACGTTGACCAGACCGTTGACAGATCCAGTTCAATTTTTTTTTAATTTTTTATTTTTTTATATATAATTATTTTTGTTATTTTGAGTTTTTCTTTAATATTTATGCATGATAATTTTTTTAAATTTATTAGAATAAATATTTGGTTGTTTTTAATAATAATAAAATAAAAAACAAAGTAGGATAATAAATAAAAAATACTAAAAATGCTAAAAATAATAATAATAACAATCTAAAAAAGTGATAATAATAAAATAATATTTTTTATTTTCCCTGCCTAAATGTTGGAGGAAATAAAAATCTCAAACCCTAAAATATAATTTCGCCTAAATATCGGAGAATTATATAGAAAAAAAAAGCATAACAATAATAATAATAATAATAATAATAATAATAATAATAATAATAATAATAATTGTAAACACCATTTTTTTTAAAATTTTTATTTTTTATTATTTAAATTTTTTTATTATTATTTTTCTCCATTTCTGCATTTGTCTTCTTCTTCCTTTCTTTTTCTTTTTTCTTCATCTTTATCTGGTTCAAATCTGGTACACAATCTCTAAAGTCAAAAGCACCACCGATAGCTGCCAACGACCGACAAGCCACCAATCGCGGACGGTAGGTGTGATTTTTCAGTTGAAAAATGGGATTCGAATCTCAGAAAATCTGAGATTTGAATCCCAACAAGCTCTATAAATAGAGCTTGCAAACCAGACCAAAAAAGGGGGAAGGAGAAGCAAGAGGCAACAAAAAAAAAAAGAGAGATTCTGCTGGAAATTTTTTTTTTATAGAAACACAAAAAAAAGCAAAAGCAGTCCCCTGAAACGGGGAACCCAGCACCAAACTACACCTACAAAGACACTCAACAAAAACAAACCAGAAAACACAAAAAAGGGGTGTTTTTTTTCTTTTTTTTCATCGAAACTTTGAGAGCAGATCTAGGGAAGTGATGATTTTTTTTGGTGAAAAGGAGGTCAGATCTGTACTCAGGAGGTCGAGAGGAGTTCGTGAGAATTTTTTTGGAATTTTTCGGCACTGCTGACGATGGTCGGAGTTCGCCGCCGGCAAGGACCACGGCGGTCGTCACGACGGACGGCCACCGGACCCAGGTTGCCTGAAAAAAAAAAAAAAAAGGAAGAAAAGTTTTTTTTTCGAAGGAAGGAAAGAATGAGTGAAAAAAATTTTTTTTGAACCTTTTATATAAATGCTCAGAACCAAAACGACGTCGTTTCATTAAAGGCCCAAAACGACGCCGTTTTGAGCACAGGATCCGCGCTTCAACCTGCGACTCGATCCGAGATCCGCGCACCCGACCCACGACCCGCTTCCTTCATCAGCTCAGACCGGTCTGACTGGACCGGAACCGAACCGCCCAGACCGAACCGAACCGATATTGAACCGCCCAGACCGAACCGAACCACCGGACCGAACCGAACCGTCGAACCGAACCACGCGTTGACCGGACCGTTGACCGGTCCGGTTCAGGTAAAAAAATTTTTTTTTTTTGAAAATTTTTCTTATTTTTTATTAATATTTATGTATATTAAAATATTTATATTTGTTAGATTAAATGATGAAATTGTGATTAAATTTTTTTTATGTGATTATGTTAATAAACTTTAAAAACAATAATATAAGAATAAATTTAATAATAATACTAAACTAATAAAAAATAAAAGAAAATAAAATTTTTATCCGATGATAAGATTCAAAGGTATTCCGAGTAGTGATGCTTATGAAATCTCTAGGTGAGAAGATTTTTTTTAGTACTACCAGCGTATTGGAATATTTATAAAAAATTTTCAATACAATACGGATTTTTTTTTTTAAATAATAAATAAAAATTGATTAATAAATTAAAAAATATAAGTAATAAAAATAGGAAGAAAAGAAATTTAATCCAATGATGGGATTCTAAAAGTATTCCGAGTAGAGATGCTTTAAGAAATCTCTAGGTGAGAAAGAATTCTTTTAATGTTACCAACGTACTGAAACATTTTAAAAATTATTTCAATAAAAAAAGTTTTAATTTATTTTTCTCGAGAATAATTTTTTTAACATGACATTTTCTTACGAAAAATAAATTCGAGCCTCCAAAGATGAGATTCTAAAAGTATTCCGAATAGAGATGCTTTAAGAAATTTCTAGGTGAGAAAAAGTCCTTTTAATGTTACCAACGTACTGGAACATTTTAAGAATTATTTCAATAAAAAAGTTTTGATTTATTTTTCTCGAGAATAATTTTTTTAATAAATAAAAAATCAAAGAAATTATTTTTCGAATATTGAAAATAAGACTGTTTGTATCAAAATCAAAGGATAACACGTTGTTAATTGGTACCGTTTTTAACGGGTGTTGTGGGGGTGCTAATCCTTCCCCATACGTAATCGACTCCCAAACCCAGACTGTTTTGCAGATCGTAAAATTATCTTTTTAATAAATTTTAATTAATTTTAAGATTTCATTAAAAGGATATGTTTTAATAGGTGACCAATCGTACCTAGCCAAAAAAAATTGGTGGTGACTCCATTTTTTTTTTTATTTTGTTTCCAAATTCGTCGGACGAACGCAAAACCGTTACAACAATAATAATAATAATAATAAATTTTCATAAAAAGAAATATATGAAAAGCTTTAATTAATTTTCAAAAATCACTAAAATTGAACTTGCTCCGAAAGTCCACCTAGATGTTGAAAATTTTTAGAGATGTTCGCATTTTCTTCAATTAAAAAACCTAAACCCTAAAATCAAAAACTTAAAAACAAAATCCTAAACTCTCCAAACCCAAAAGCTAAACCTTAAATCCTGCAAACCTAAAACCTTTCAAATCCTAAAATCAAATCCCTAAACCCTCAAAACCATAAAACAAATCCCTAAACCCTAAAACTAAATCCTAAACCCTCAAAGTCTTAAAATTAAAACCCTAAACATCCAAACCCTAAAATCGAAAACCTAAACCCCAAAATCTGAAACTCGAAAACCTAACCATAAAATCCAAAATGTCAAACCCTAAAATCTAAAAACCTTAAAATTCAAATCCAAAAATCCCAAATTTGGTACGCAACTCCAAACCATCACCGAAAAAGATCGTTCAAACTCCAAAACCCCTAAAACTCTAAATAAATTTTGAAACTTTAAGGATACGTATAAAAATATAACATGAAATGATTTGTTCTCGAATGCTACCTAGATGATGGGGTATTTAAGAAACTTTATTTCATTAAGTTTTTCATACAAATCCTTAATTTACATTAATAATGGGGTTAATAAATAAAAAGTATAATAGTAAATTAGAATCTTAAATATAAACAGTCGCACCTAAGCTCTGCCTAGATGTTAGAGAGTCGGGATGGTCTCATTATACTTAAAAGCCCAACCTTAAAATTGCATTTCATCTTGCATAATATCCATTGGCATATATATGCATTATTATATTATTGTTGATGCTCATTTCATATTTCTCTATCTTTAATTTTTATTTGTTACCTGACAATACAATTATTTACTTTCTCTTATAAAATATTTTACAAGACAAAGATATATATATATATATATATCTTTATTTTTAAAAGTTGTGATGTTATAAAATAAAACAAAAATAATATTTCAAAGGAAATAATTCTTGGTATTCTGCCTAGATGTTAAAGAGTCACTAACAATTATCTTTCACAAATAGTATTATTTTTTTATTTTAAGGAATATTATGTTAAATCTTAAGCGAAAAGAGTTATTTTAAATTCTGCCTAAATGTTAGAGAATTTTAAGATAATTCTTTAACTTAAATATTTCTTCAATATTCCTAAAAAAAGAATTTTAACCAAAATTTATTTTTTTTAAATGAAGGGAATTAGTGTGAAATTTCAAATTGAAACCATTTTTATCCAACACCGAAAGTAGCACATAATTAAATGATACCAATTTATGGGCGTTGTGGGGGTGCTAATCCTTCTCTACACGTAATCGACTTTCAGACCCAACCTTATTTTCGTAGATCAAAATTTATTTTTTTGATAAACTTTAAACCCGCTTTTATAGTTTTATTAAAAAGATAATCTTTTGGGTGGACAATCATATCCTAACAAAGATTGGTGGCGACTCTCAATTTTTTTTATTTTAAAATTTTTTTACGTTTGGCAGTCTCAAAACCGTTGCAACACCATTGTCTTTTTGTTGAGTGTTTGTGTATGTAGGTCATTGTTGTGTAATAGATAATTCAAAATTTGTTATAAAAATTGTAATATTTAAATTTTTTTTAAAAAAAGGTCATATAATAATTTATAATGTGTTGTATTTAATTATTATGTATATGTTGTTTTAGATAAATATGTTATTTTTTTATTGGATATTTTATATAATTTAAGAATTTTTTAAAGAAAATATTATCTTTTATATAAAAAATTGTTATTTGTGTGTGGTGATAAAAGATTTTATTCTATAAGTGTTTAAATATAATTTTAAGAGAAGTGAAATTTTTTTTATTTATTATAAAGTGATAATTTTTTTTATAAAGGAAGTTATAATTATAGTATGAGTATCTGTTAATGGTGGTTTTTTTTTTATTAATAGATATAATTGTGTGGGCAATAACGAATTGTTGTGATTTATTTTGGATTAAAAACCCATATATTAACACTTTATGTGGATAGTTAGTGGGTTTTCTACTGTTAATATGTGTTATTAAGTATAATAGCCTATGACTAAAATAGATGAAGTAATGAGAAAATAGTTAAGGAATAAAAGTACGAATGAAATAAAAGTTTAATTCATATGGTGTTAACACTATAATGAAACATTTAAAATTGTAAAAGGTTCTTCAATTTATATATATATATATATATATCATTACAAATGTAATGGCATTTTCAACATTTTTGTTATTAATTATGAATATCATTGTAAATGACATTGATGTAAAGATAAAGAAATAGATTTCTCTAATACATAAAGGAAAACAGTCTTTACAATAATAGATGTAACAAATATGGCATCACTCAACAAATTATTAAGATTCACTACGAGAGTATGTGTAGTTTAAGCATAAGCTAAATCCTAATTTCAATATATTATGGATCCTATTTTAGTGAATAATATAGAGAAGTAGATATTTCATTGTTACTAATAGTTTTTAAAATCCTTTTCACTATTTGTAAAAATGTTATTTACAGCTGTTATATGTTAACAAAAAGAAGATGTTCTGTGTAGCAAACTAAACCTTACATGTTTTGTCAACAAAAACAAAACATTAGCAGCTATTTAGCAAAATAAAGAGGTCAGCTATTGTTCAAGCAACTGAAAATATTAGAAGGTTAAGGCTAATACTTAAAAAAGTGATAGCATCGACATTAACATGAGTCTTTGATCAACTGATATGGTAAATAAAAACATTAAACTTGTTCGGTTGAGTTTTTTGAAATATGCATTGATCTCCGGGATTCAAACCATTGTTAATTGCAAAATAGTGCCATCCACCTGAGAAGCTTTTTATTTTTTTGGGTGTAAATGTACTTAACAGTCCATTCTATTTGTTGTTGATTGTTGTTGCCACCAATATTTTGTGTAGATGTTTATGCTTTTTCTTTTAAAATTAAAAGGGTTAACTTCATTGGATGAGGTGGTAGAAATTGCTTAACAAATGCTGGAGGAACATGCTATATGAAAAGTAAAAACAATTTTGATTAGAATTATAATAAAAGTTGTTCAATTAGGAGTTAACATTAAGATAAAGAATCAGGAATGATAAGATAGATAACAAATATTTATGATAATCATTGGTAGTTTAGATATTACTGTTATGATAAAGTTATTGTGATTAGATTATTATATTAAGTAGAAGTTAATTCAAGCAATGAAACTTGAATTTTGAAACTTACTGGTATTGGAGGAATAAATGAAATGTTGTTATGATAAAACAGATTTTGATAATAAAAGTTTATAATTTCATTATAAAATGTTAGGGTTCAATAATCAAATTCATATTATGAAGCATAAGTGATTCATACTTTAATAGAAATATATTAAAGCAGCACAAAGGTCATATGTGTCAGCATAGGTACTTCATACTTGGGTAGAAATATATCATGTCAAACAATATAGCCAACAACTAAGAGAATATTTTTGTGTATTTGGACATTCATGTATGGCTAACAATCGAGAGAATATTTATGTAAAGTGAAGTAAATCAAAACATATTAAAGTAGATATTGAAAAAACTGAAGCAATTATAAAATTAAAATAAGATAAAAAAATGGATTTGACAGATTGTAAATTGAAGAATAAATTAAAAATGCATATAATGTAAAAAAATAATAGATAAAGAGCATAATAATTTATAATTGAACTATTATAAAAGATTTTTTTACCAAAATGTAAGATGTTCGGACATTGGTTACAGTCATTGTGCATTAGAAAAGTGAGAGATCATTGTTTGAATCAGAATTTGAACTTGAATTTTCAATTTCGATGATTTCAGGAAGTTATTGTTGCTGATTCTGTTGTTTTTTATCTACATGAATAAATATTGTGTATTTAATTTTTTATTTCAAATATATTTTATATAGAGAAATAAAATGTTATCTTTCTTAATTTAGACATCATCAATTGTCATCAAAATAACACTTTTATCATAAAACTAGACATGGTTTATCTTGAACATAAGGAAATCTCCAAATTCAGCATTGTTACCATTCAGAAATTGTCACCATCCATCACAAAAATAGATATTGTTGTTGATTAGAACCATTCTCACTTTAAATGTAGTTGGAATAAGTTTTTTAAGATAGGTTGTTTTGGGTATTTGAACATCCTTTATGTAGTGGCTGATGATTTTTTTTGGTAGACATTGAAAGTTTAAATTTAATTGATCGTATCAATAAAAAAAAAACATTTACTTAAATAAAATATATAAAAATATTCTTATTTGAGTAAATAAAACATAAGGCTATTATAAGTTAAATATGAATAGTTGATAATAGAAAATTTATTTGAAGAAAGTTAGTATTAATTTCAATGTTGAAGTTGATTAATCCAGTTCTAGTTTAATAAGATAAAATAGAAGATATTAAAATTGTTGAGCTGTAATGGGATAAAATTTTGTGTTTGATTAGTGTGCAAAAATCAATTGAAACTTCTAAATAATTATGGGAATCTAAATTGGTTGTAGATTTAGTATGCAAAATAAAGAAGTAAAAAATTTAAAATATGTAAGTAAATGAAATTGATATAAGCAAATTACTTATAAAATTTTTCCAATTGTATAGTAAAGAATAAAAAAATAATTGGGCAAGAACATGCAAATTGGGTTAGCCTTAAACTGATAAAACTTTGTTCTTGCATCATAAAAAAAAGGGTTTTTTAAAATTTTGTGTGTAAAATTTATTTAAAAATAAAGAAGGAAAAGTATTTTTTTAGGGTTTATATATCAAATTTCTTTAAAAGAAGTCAAATCAAATGGTAATGTTTAGAAGTAGATACTTCTTTTTGTGGATTTTTTCATTTTTAAAAGAAAATTTTCTTACTAAGAACAAAAGATAAAAATTGGTTCTTTCTGCGAGCTAAGAACAGAAGAAACAAATTACCCTTCTTCATTTTTACTTTGAAAGATTGAAAACTAAAAATAAAAGAGAAAAGATTGTGTTATTGGAACATTTATATAATCTGCATATGGCTATTGTTTGTATGTTTTGAGAAAGTTGGAGACTTTGACAAAAACTCACCACACAATCGCTAGAAAAGGCTCATTTCACCATGATTTTGAAAATTTTCAGTATGGTATTTCTTTTGGCCGAAACATCTTGGTGTCCATGTTGGCCCTCCATGCTACAATATATATATATATATATATATATATATATATATATATATATTTACAAAATGTGAAGAGTTAAATGGTTGACGTTTTAAGATTTTTTAAGACTATTGAAAGTTGTTAACCTTTGGTTAGTCAGTTAAGAAATGAAGAGATAACGAGTTTTCATCTTTGGTTTTAAAGGCTGTGATTTTTTTTATTTGATTTTTTTTACTGAAAAAATTGGTGGGTTATAGTTTTTTAAGATTGGACTAAAAAATGGTTAGGTTTTATATAAAGTTTGCATTGTTGTTTGAAATTGGACTAAAATGTAATGGGTTTTTTTATTTAGGTTAATAGTAAAAGAGTTTTTACTTTTTACTTTTTCCTTTTTTTTCTTTTTTGTATAAAGTGGCATTAATATATGGCTAATTTAATTTATAGACTTTTTTATTTTTCAGTTATCCTTTTTTTTATAAGATTAAGTTCAATGTAATTTTTTCAAGTTTAAATTTTGTAACTTTAGTTGGTAATTTTAGTTTTTTTTTTTTTTAGCTTTTATTATGATAAATTAATAAAATATATTAATGAACCTGATGACGAAGCCTATTCAGAGTAAGATATTAGTCTTTTATGAATACTCCTAATGTGAAAAAATTATCTTAAATTACTACTAAACTATTAGAGTAAATTTAAGATTAATTTTTAATAATTAAATTATTTGATAAAATTATAATAATTTTTTAAGGCTTAGATAATTTGAAATTAAACTGATACTATTATTTAGATGGACGTTGTAAGTGTGCTATAACTTTTCTTATACGTAATTGTACTTCTGAACTTAAAATCTGACTTTGTGAATCAAAATCTATTATTTAAAGATATCTAATTTAATCTTAAGACTACTCTTTAAATGGGACAAATTTAGTTAGGTGACCAATCGTATCTAAACAAAAAATAATTGTGGTAACTTCTAAAGTCTATGTCTAACGGTAGGTTCATAAATCTATACATTATAATAATAATAATAGATACCCATGTATAATTAATCATTAGAGATTATATAATTTATTCTAAATGATATATATATATGTAAACCCATGATAATTAAAAACAAATAATTTATTTTAGATTATATTATAAATTATAAGAAATTCTATAAGTAATATAACATATATATAATTTATATTAGTTTGATATAAAAATATATAATATTTTCAATAATTTTAATAAGTTTTCATTTGTGTTATGTTTATTATATTTATTAAATTAATATTTTTTTAAATAAAATTACACTTAAATAGTATTAGGTTAATTTTTCGGGCCATTTCAATTTAAGTTTTCGGATCTGAATTAATTCGGATTCAAGTTTATTTGGATTCAAGTTGCTTTTAGTTTTGGATTGGACAAATTTAAATTATTAACTTTTTATGATCAAATTGGATTAAGTCGAATTATGACTCGAGTAAATTGGACAAAATTTTGAATTCAAACAAGAATTAATAAGGTTTGCTATAGCATCCCAATGTAAAAAATTCCCATTCCACTTCTCATGTCTCTCGAGCATAAATTAACATTTGAGTCGTTAAATCCATAACATAAAATTTGGTTATATATAGTTAATAGTACACGACCAAAATTTATTTCAAGTGGCACTTTTTTTTTTGTTGCATTGTTTTTGTTATTTTGCTTTTCATTCTTTTTTATTAATTTTTTGCCAAAATTTTTTTATATTTAATAATTATTTTTTAAAGATTCTATTTGTTAAATGTGAGCCTCACTTTATATCAAGTTTTCTTTTTTTTTTTTCTTTTTTCTTTTTAAAAAGATTTTAAATATATTTTTATGAGATCATAAATTTTTTCCTTTTCTTTTTTCTTTTTATATATTTATAAAATTTTTTAATTTTAAATTTTTTTGGTCATGCTAACTTGAAACCAAAGGTATGTCATATTTCAAGTCATTTTCATCATTTTTTTCTCATTTTTTATATTTATTATTTTTTCTACTTACTTTTTTCCTTTTTGAATATTCATAATTTAAAAAATATTTTGGCTTTTTATGTGGAGCTCATTTGATATTTTTAATTAAAAAATTATTTTATTTTTTATTTTTTTTTTTAAGAAATGGATATAAAGAAAATTTTATTATTGCTAATATCGCATGACAACTTGATTTTCTTTTCTTTTTTTTTGTTTTTTCATCTTTTTATTTTTATTTTTTCCTTTATTTATTTTTTTGATTAGATAATTTTATTGACAAAAGCCAACAAATGTGTACATGTGCTACTCAATTTTGCTTTTTTGCCTTTTCAATTTTTTTTGTTTTTTAATCATATAATTTACAACAAAATAATTTGATAAATACATATTTTAAAAAAATATTAATAGAGAAATAAATAATAAAACAATCTATATTTGATAGATTTTGATTCCTTCATATTTGATAAGTGTGTTTTTCTATTTGAGATCGAATTAAATTTTTTTAAAAAATTAAAATTGAGTCAAAGGTAGATTTTTCGCATCCATCTTCCCTTGACTATATATATATATATATATATATGTATGTACATTAAACTCTATTTTAATTATTTATTTAGTTTTATATTTATATATTTGTATTATATAAATAAATACATTATTTAATGTTATGATAAAAAAAAAACAAATTAAGGTATAACGTGTTATTCTCATTTTTTTTATCTTTTATCTTTTTTTATTTTTTATTAAATAAATTTTTTAAAAAATTTACGACAAATAAAAATAAAGAAAATTTTTTTGACCTACCGCAACAGGCATATATTTGTCAGTGTTAGTAATTATTTGGTTTACAACGTTGTCCTATTTTCATATTTGATAACACTTCGACTGAAAGTAGTTTGGGCATTTTAATTTCACTTGCTTCAAGTTTATCACTAATATTTTATCTTTTTATATAAGAAGTCATAATCTTATTTTAGTTATTTCTATAAGTGTGCTAATAATATTTTATTTTTATACAAAAATTGTAATTTAAAAATAAAAAAAATTTGTAAATGATAAAATTCAAATTCACCTCTTAAAGATATTTATATAAACTAATTAGTTAAACTTTACGTTCTAATATTTTCATATTTCGAGTTTTCCAATTTACATCTAAATCACTTTGCTTAATCAATTAAATTAGTAAGTGATTATGGTTTTTAGAATTTTGTGATTGGTTGATAGATATTTGATTTTTAATTTTAATAATTTGAATTTTATTTTTGATAATTTTAAATATAAAAAATAAAATTTATCAGCTAAACTTAAAAATTAAACCTTTTGATTAGGGTGAATTATTCATTTGATCAATTAATTGTTTTTTAATCAATAAATGATTAATTTAATCTATTAAAATTTATTTTTGACGATGAAAAGATCTTGAATTTAAATCTTGTCAATGATTATTTATTAGGATTATTTTGAATATATTATTTATAGTCACTTCTCTTAAATTATTTAATACGACACATTTTATTTTTACATAAAAAATTAAATAATTTATCTTCGATTTTTTTCTTATTAAAAAAATATTTTTTAGGCAATTTGATCAGTTAATTATTAACTTTGTAAAAGGTGTGTAATTTACCTTTTCATTACGTTGTGTAAACCAAAAAAAAAATCAACTATAATAAAAACTTGAATAAAAAATCAATGAAAAGACATCAAAGGAATTTGACAATTTAAAAAAAGAAAATTTATCTGAGGCCATGTTGTAAAAAAATATTATTTCAAATTTGATTGTGAACAAGGTCAAACCTTCTCCGGATCATTTCTTAATAACGATAATAATAATAATATAATAATAACGTAATAGTAGTATTATGTTTCTTAGAAGAAAGAAAATCTGGGGATGGATGAGACTGAGCACTGGCAGATGTGCCTTAGACACTGACAGATTTCGAAAAAAAAAATGACAGCTTTAGGGTGGACTTTTGGATTGAAACTTAAGAACATTCTGAGAAACTTCCTAGCATTCACTTATATAATAAAAAAAATAAATAAAAGCTGAACTCGTTTTCAATTTCTATTTTCATTTGCCATGAATGTATACTACTTCCAAACTGACAAATTTTGACATGTACATATAATTTTTTTATTCATAAATAAATATTGAAAAAACAAGCTATAGGTGAACAATAAATAATTGTTTTGATAGTGGACTTGTGGATGATTTATGTTAAATTATGTTTTTAAATTCTAATGAAACAAATTAATTAATCAAATTATAATATTTAATTTTTTGTTAGCGGATTATTTTATGAGTTTTAAAATTATAAACATTAAAATTAAAAATTTAAATTTATTAAAAATTATTTTTAATAAATTTAATAATTCGTATATTTATATCGTATTTTTTTATATCAATATATAAAAAATATAAAAATTTATTAGTGTTAAATTTATTTCGATACATTAAATATAAAATATTTTTTTTTATTTTTATAAAATTTATATATAATTTTTATTAAAATTTTAAATCATATCATTTTCGTATTACATTTAAAATTATTAAAATTATTCTTAAAAAATAATTATGTGAACCAATTAATATAAGTCTCCAATACATTCAAGCAAAATTCTTTGCTGATAAGTGATAATGGCAATGGCATATGTTCCCATGCTTGGACTATCGAAATCTTGAACTCTATTAAAAAGAAAAAAACCTTAATGTCAACGTTTGCAAAAAAAAAAAAAAAGCTTAACCTCATTCGAAAGTGCAAATAGTTCTCATTTTCAATTAAAAATAAAATCACAAAGCGTGGCAAATAAGTATTCCTGAAGTCATTGAAAATGACAAAAAAAGCTTTTTTTTAAACAAGACAAATCATGGGGTTTGCATATTTTTTTTTTTTAAATGATTGGGTGAACATTATAATGAGTTTCCTAGGTGGTACCTGCCCAAATTTGGTGGCATCTTGAGATGCTTTCCCTTTGGCCTAAGTTTCTTCATCATAAGTACAGCCACAAAAGTGGTCAAACTCAAAGATGGCCAAATGACAAAAAGTAATGAATGTCTGGACCTTTTATCCTATTGTCTTGAAGCTTTCCCGTATGTGACTTTTTATGCCAATAAATTGACCACTTTTTTACTGCTTCGAAACTTAAATTGGATTCTAAATCTTTGCTGATCCTATGATTACTGCCGAGACTCTAATTGGAGTTTAAATCTCCATTAAAATCCTTTAGCCCTACAGAAGATTTAACTTTTTCATGGGATGCCTTATCAAAGTTATGTAATCGAATTAAATTAAATTAATTAAATATCATATTTAAGTTTAATTCAAATTAATAATTTAAAATTTGTAATTTATTTTTCTATACTGGAACATGACTTGCAATTTTTTTTAAATAGTTTCAAGTTTTATTCAATAAATTTCATTTGATTTGATAAAATAGTAAATATAAGCATTAAAAATTATATTTATGTCAGATTATTTTGTATATATATTAAATATATTTAAAATTTTAATTAAATTTGTGAATCTCTTGAATAAGATGTTAAAATATTTAAATTTGATTTGATTTATTATTTGAACAATTTAAATTCAAACTTAACACAATAATAAATAAATCAAACTCAAATATTTCTCAAGTTTAACCAGCAATTCATCTACATTTCTAATCTTATTTTTTAACGAGTTTTAAGAGTAATAAATTCTTACGTTACTTTTAACTTTTTTAAAAAATTTTTTTATAATGTTGAATACGTTACGCAGTATGTAACATGTCCATATGTATCTTAAATAATAATCTTTTCTTCGTCCGATTATTGAAATGCTAAAACATATTACCAAATAAAATTTTATTTACTGTTTTTTTTTTTTTTCTTTCGACTTACCTAGTCTACAATCTTTATCTACAAGGCAAAAACAAAGGAATGAAAGAACCTGAAACAGCATGACCCTCGCCAACGGAACACAGATGAATTAAAACCTGTCCAATAGAAATCTGCTAAAGAATAAAAAATTAAAAATCTCAGATTTTGCAAACTGTCACATCTACTACAGACGTAATGTTTTACCTTCCCGAAACTGTCGATGGTTCTGCGAAGTTTCGTTAATCATAAAATAAAAAGAATATCTTATTCCTAAATCGCAACTAGTTGTGCGACCATCGCATATATAAAAGAAGAGACAGAGAGAGACGAGTATCAAGCAGACAAGCAAAACAAAGAGACAGTGGGAAACAGCATAAAACTTTGATTCGAGTGAAACCAAAATCAACGAATCATTGAAGTTTTCTATCCGCTCTTTCGCCCTTTTCTGGATAACCAAACAACCTTAATCTTCCCCCTACCGGGTTTCTTAAGTTCGATTTTCGTATCGTAACCGATTCAAAAGAATGGGAAAAGGTGGAGAAGATTATGGAAAACCAGAAATTATCACCTCTAAACCAACCGTTCTGAATGTATTCCCCGCTTGGGCCAAAGATATCCAAGAATGCGAGAAGCATTATAGAGTTAACAGAAAATCGGGATTATCATCGGCGGAAGTCGAAAATCGGCGCAAGGTCTGCGGCTACAACGAGTTGGAAAAGCATGAAGGGCAATCAATATGGAGTTTAATCCTGGAACAGTTCAACGACATGTTGGTTCGAATCTTACTCGTGGCTGCACTAGTTTCTTTTGTACTCGCTTGGCACGAAGGTGAGGGAAGCGGTAAAATGGAAATTACTGCGTTCGTTGAACCGTTGGTAATATTTTTGATCTTGATCTTGAACGCGATCGTCGGTGTGTGGCAAGAGAATAATGCGGAGAAAGCATTGGAAGCTTTGAAAGAGATCCAATCGGAACAAGCCACGGTGATTCGAGATGGAGTCAAAATCCCTAATTTGCCGGCTAAAGAGCTCGTTCCTGGTGATATCGTGGAACTGAAAGTAGGGGATAAAGTCCCCGCCGATATGAGAGTTTTGGAGCTAGTTAGTTCAACTTTCAGAGTCGAGCAAGGTTCCCTAACGGGAGAGAGCGAGGCAGTTAATAAAACTAACAAGTTAGTTAGCGAAGCTGCTGATATTCAAGGGAAACGAAGCATGGTTTTTGCGGGAACAACGGTGGTTAATGGAAATTGTTTCTGTTTGGTTACGCAGATTGGGATGGAAACAGAGATCGGTAAGGTTCATACTCAAATCCACGTGGCGGGACAGAGTGAAGAAGATACGCCGTTAAAGAAGAAGTTGAACGAGTTCGGAGAGGTTCTAACTATGATAATCGGGGCAATTTGTGTGTGTGTTTGGTTAATTAGTGTTAAATACTTTCTCAGTTGGGAATATATTGATGGTTGGCCAAGTAATTTTAAGCTTTCATTTGAGAAATGTGCGTATTATTTTGAAATTGTGGTGGCATTGGCTGTTGCTGCGATTCCTGAAGGGTTGCCGGCAGTTATAACTACTTGTCTAGCACTTGGGACACGAAAAATGGCTCAAAAGAACGCGCTGGTGAGGAAGTTACCCAGTGTTGAGACGTTAGGGTGTACTACTGTGATTTGCTCTGATAAAACAGGGACCTTGACGACCAATCAGATGGCTGTGGCTAAGCTTGTGGCTATGGGAGATGATCCGAGTAGTTTGCGGAGTTTCAGGGTTGATGGCACTACATATAATCCTTCTGATGGGAAAATACATGATTGGCCTAGTGATGGAATGGATGCTAATCTTGAAATGATTGCGAAGATTGCTGCTATATGTAACGATGCTGGTGTGACGCACTCTGACCATAAGTTTTTAGCTCATGGAATGCCTACAGAGGCAGCACTAAAGGTTAGCTAGGCACTTTTGGATGCTTTCCTAACTTGTTTATAATTCGTGATTATTACGTTTAGAGCATGAGGTCGATGTTAAGTGAAGCTTTCACCAATGTGGCTGATGTATATTTTTGTTGATCTATAACTGCTGTGAAGTATGCGTTATAGTGACTTTAATTTCTGATTCATCTCTATTTCTTCATGCTACAGGTTCTTGTTGAGAAAATGGGCCGCCCAAAAGGATCCTGTAGTGGTGGATCAGCTGTCAGTGACGTTCTACGTATGTTGGATATTCACATGCTTTTTTTTTTTTTGGAACGTTTGTCACTTCCTTTATAGCATTAAGACTTGTAAACTTAGATATGTTACCTAACGTGCTCTAAAGGTTGTTGCCAATGGTGGAATAAGTACGAGTGTCGGATTGCGACCCTTGAGTTCGATCGTGATAGGAAGTCCATGGGCGTTATTGTTAATTCCAAATCAGGAAAAAGGGCATTGTTAGTGAAGGTGCTATCTCTATCTCACTCGTGATTTTCTTACATAAAAGCAAAAAATTTTATTTTTAGGCATTTGATTATCTTGTGATCCTCCAGCAAGTGCTTGTTTTGATTCGCAGATTGCCCTGCTCATGTCTCTTTTTCCTCTGTTGAGATTTGAATTTTTTTGCCCTGTTAAGTTTAAAAAGACATGCGTGATAGTGTTTTGAGTAATTTATGGTACTTATTGCTGCTGTTTAGCATCCACATTGTTTATGGAATTTTTTTTCTTACATCTACTGTAAATTTGATCTCCATGTTTGTTTCTCTTTCACTCTAAGCCTCCTAACTTGAATTACATACTTTGGCAGGGAGCTGTAGAAAACTTACTGGAGAGAAGCTCAAAGATGCAGTTGCTTGATGGTTCTGTTATACCACTGGATCAGAATTCAAGGAACCTAATTTCCGATGCTCTTCATTATATGTCAAGCAGTGCATTGCGCTGCTTGGGTTTTGCATATAAAGATGAGCTCCCTGAGTTTGAAACCTATGATGGCAGTGATGATCACCCAGCTCATGACCTATTACTTGACCCATCCAACTATTCATCAATTGAGAGCAATCTCACTTTTGTTGGCTTGGTTGGACTGAGGGTGAGTTACAAAGTTTCGATCACTGTCTTACAATTTTTTAACTATGTGTTTCCCTGGTAAACTAACTTTGCTTGGTGGTGCCATTAAATGTTTGCAGGACCCCCCACGTGAAGAGGTCCATCAAGCAATTGAGGACTGTAAAGCAGCTGGTATTCGTGTTATGGTTATAACTGGAGATAACAAGAATACAGCAGAAGCTATATGCCGTGAAATAGGTGTCTTCGGGCCCATGGAAGACATCAGTTCAAAAAGTTTAATTGGAAAGGAGTTTATGGAGCTGTTGGATAAGAAAGCTCATTTGAGACAAAGTGGCGGGCTTCTATTTTCTAGAGCTGAACCAGGACACAAGCAGGAGATAGTGAGATTGCTAAAGGAAGATGGAGAGGTGGTTGCTATGACCGGTGATGGAGTAAATGATGCACCTGCCTTGAAACTGGCTGATATAGGGATTGCTATGGGCATTGCTGGAACAGAGGTATTTTTTCATTTTTGTTCTTCACTGATTTCATATTGTCTTTTTGAAGTGCACTTCCGTATCACGTTTAAAAGTACAGGAGAAAGTGTTGGTGAAAGGCTAATTATTTAAAAACAAAAATGAAAAGCAAGTCCTACATGAAGATCACTAAGGTGATGTTTACAGCTTAAAACTAATATTTCACGTTCTTCAATTGGATTGATGTTGATGGGCGCTTGAAAATGGACCTATGTTTTTCTCATCCAATTAATTGGGACAGAGGATCGTGATTTGTTATTATTCATGATGTTCTGTTTCTCTTTTTACCATCCCATACCATTTTTTCCTCAAATGGTTTTAATTCTTTCCATCTGCCAGGTTGCAAAGGAAGCTTCTGACATGGTTTTGGCAGATGACAATTTTAGTACAATTGTTGCTGCTGTTGGTGAAGGCAGATCCATTTACACCAACATGAAAGCTTTTATCAGGTTGGCTGTAAGCTTTTATCATACTTACAGAGTTTAAAGGGCATGGGCAATAATGCTTGGAAATGCATCCTTACTCGATTTGCTCGAATATTGATTATTGCCTATAATTTTTTTTTTTTTTGGAATTCTTTGGATGCTGAGACATTATTTTATTTCTTCTATTTTAATCCTATTTCAGGTACATGATCTCGTCAAATATTGGTGAGGTTGCTTCCATATTTCTAACAGCAGCATTAGGCATACCCGAGGGCCTGATTCCAGTCCAGCTTCTCTGGGTTAATCTTGTAACGGATGGACCACCTGCAACAGCTTTGGGGTTCAATCCTCCGGATAAGTACATCATGAAGAAGCATCCTCGGAGAAGTGATGACTCACTCATCACTGCTTGGATTTTATTCCGCTATCTGGTAGCTAGTCTCCTTTGGTCACTTTTAATATGAAAATTTTTAGTTTAGACCTTTACTTGATTTTGTTGAGTATGTTTTTCTCATTGATTTTTGAGGGATTGAATTCTTTATCATACTTAATTGCTTTGCACAGTTCATTGGACTATATGTTGGAATAGCAACTGTTGGTGTCTTCATCATTTGGTACACGCATGGTTCCTTCTTCGGCGTAGATCTTAGTGGGGATGGCCACACCCTTGTCACATATTACCAGCTTGCCAACTGGGGCCAGTGCTCATCCTGGAATAATTTCACTGTTTCACCTTTCACAGCTGGGAACCAGGTCTTCTACTTTGAAAATAATCCCTGTGATTACTTCAAGGGTGGCAAGGTAAAAGCCACGACCCTTTCCCTTTCCGTTTTGGTTGCCATTGAAATGTTCAACTCCCTTAATGCCCTTTCTGAGGATGGAAGCCTTTTGACAATGCCTCCATGGGTCAACCCTTGGCTCCTTGTGGCCATGTCTGTGTCATTTGGCCTGCACTTCTTGATCCTCTATGTGCCATTCCTTGCTCAAGTATTTGGTATCGTGCCTTTAAGCTTTAATGAATGGCTGCTGGTTCTGGTTGTTGCATTGCCCGTGATTTTGATCGATGAGATCTTGAAGTTCATAGGGAGGTCTACAAGTGGGACTAGATCATCCACTCAACGACCTTTAAAGCCTAAATCAGATTGAAACAGCTTCGTAGAAATTCGAGAAGTTGGATGGTTCTTGACACTGCCTCTACACAGAAGAAATTCTTGGGAACCCTCCCTAACACTGTTTTTACCCTCTGAGTTCTGTTAATGGTAAAAAAAGGAGTGGATTGGGCCTCAAAGAACTAGCTAAACTATCTGTTTTCTAGGTTTTGTCAAAAGAGTTAATTACACTTTTTTATACATGAACTTTAAGATAATGTATAAAGTGATACCTCAATAAATAAAATATATAATTTGCACTTTAAAATTTTAAATTATGTATCATTTCAATTCAAATTCTAATTCCATTAACCACATTAACTTATATATATATATATAGTATTTGATAATATTAGCAGGTTATATATTTATCTTATATACTACTAACATTTTCTAATATATATCAAAATATATTTTTTATCTTAACTTTTAAAATATTTGCTTAGAAAATGATCAATTATTGTTTTTCAAATAATATTCACACGACACTTAAAATAACGCTTTTATTTAACAAATGATAGATATGTAACACAATTATATTGATTAGATATCTTATATGCAAGCTAAGTTAATATTATTAGAATTTTGATTAAAATAATATATTATTTAAAAATTTAAATTACAAATTATATATTTTGTTTTTTTAGGTATCAATTTGTACATAATTTTAAAATTTAAATATTAAAAATATAATTAACTCTTATTAAAACTCATTTTTTAACTGTCAGAAAATGAATTGACCAAAAAAAAAAAACTGTTAGAAAACGTAAAATGTGGTGTGTAAATGATTGATGCCTAACCATCCATTAAATTTAAAAGTTACTGTCCTTTAGTTTCTCTTATATCCCCCAACCAGATATGGAAATTAAAGCAAGAACAAGATGTTGGAACTTGGAACATTCAAGCGTATCATAACAAGTAATTTATTTGTTTTTCTCACCCTTTGATTCCCCATTCCTCTGCACCACCGTCGTTGATGGGGGAATCAAGTAAAGCCTAAGCTGAAACTGGTGAAGGTTGAAGAAGGGTTGGAAACAATCAACGTTTTGTTTCAAGGGTAGGACAAGTCATTAAGTCATGATCCATCTGGCCTGCGCCAAGCTTATATATAAGAGGTTCCACTTTTACCTTGCAAAGCCATGAGCTTTTAGTTGGGTAAGGTGTTGACTGATCAATGCTGACTGCTATTACAAATAGTAGTTGTAGGTTTATTGCATCAGAAACCATCAACAATATATTACTGAATCTTATGCGATGTATTCATCAAGTCAACTTTCTTTAATATCTTTTCTATAATTCCTCAAGTCTCCTTGAGCACCCATCAAGTAGTTTGTATTGTACTCAGGTTCAATTGGCCGTGTAAGATGAAGGTGATGAAACAGTAACTTCTCCTCTGGTTTTTCTTGCCTACCCCAACCAACCATAATATCGGGTAAATTATTATTTTATCTTTTTATTATTAGGCTCTCTTAAGAGTTGAATCATAAAACACAGTTGTGATATGGTGAAAAAGCTCTCGTTACTGCCAAAAGGGGCCTTAATCTCCCTAATCATGGAAGAGTTTGTATACAACGCAAAACCTAATTTCCTATTTACTTTTACATTATTACTAAGATAGTATTTAGTGTGAAGTGATCACTTCAAAAATCATGGTAATTCACACATGATGATTAGATCACTATATATGATAAGCATTCAACGATCTTAGGTGGTGGTAATCTTAGATTATCAAGAGTGATCAAATTGTTATTTCGAAAGGTGATTTAATTTTCATACAAAAAGATGAAAAGTTTTTATCACCAGATGAATGATATATATAAAATTAACAATGTAAATTTTTATATTTTTAAGCTAATATATATTATAATAAGTTCGAAATAATTTTCATTTTTTTTATTTTTTTAATATAAATTAATATAATTTTTTTAATTTTCTTTGATAATAAATTTAATAGATTATTTTTATTTTCTAGTTCAAATATTTTTTTATGTAATTTATATTATAAAAATCAATTTACTTATTAATAGATATATTTATTAATTTAATAATTTAATAATATTTTATTATAAAATAAATAAATATTACTAAGATTTTACAAATTATTATCTTTAAATAATCTTAAAATTATTAATTTGTGTAATTATTACAATATAAATGGTTATTTTCATATTTTTAAACAAAATAATATTTGGTTTTAGTAATACAAAACACATTGATCTTTAATTCCTAAAAATCAATTATTGTTAATCAGACAAAATAATTTTAAATCACGAGTATTAAAATCATTTTGATAATAAGATCACTTTAATAATTATATTACAATAGTGTTCTTATATAAAATACCAAATGCTACTTAATTGTATTACCAAATATAGATAACGTTTTACATTTTCTCTCTTTTTTTTTTTTTTTTTTGATAAAGCAATGTAATTATATACTCATTTTGTTGCAATAGTCATATGGCATATACAAATAATGAGAATTTAATTTCATTCATGTAATGACAACTAAAATAACAAAGTTAAAAGTGAAACAACTACAGCCACAGCATCTTTAAGCAAAAGCAGATTCAATCCTATAAATGTCTAACCACCCAGAAACAAATGAAATATTAGCCAATGCTTTTGAAATTGGTTGCCCACATCTGCCCGAATCAACTACTTAACTGGGAATGAATTGCCGATTTGAAATATCACTCGGGTGTGTTTGAGGTGCTTATCAAGGTACGAGGAAGTAAAGCATCGAACCTTCTTGTCATTCTTCAAATATGGCTTTCCTTGAGTAATTCTAGCTTTCCACTTTTTCTTACCTTCCAAACCCAAATTCCACATTTCTTGGACAGCCACACTGTCCAGAGAGCAGATGAACGCCCAGAGAAGTCAGTCCTCAGCAGATATAACACCCACACCAAACATTAATATTTTTCACATTTTTAATTTTGCCAAGCAAATATATTCAATTACAACATCACATGTCTTACATTGGAGGTTTTCGTGAAGAAAAGAAGGCGTGCAAAAGCTAAATTAGGAGGTTTAGGTCACCCCTCTCTCAAGCCATACAAATATTAAATGATCAGATTAAGGACGACTAGTTGATTTCAATGGCTACAGACGACACGCTTAGTTTGTTAAGACTTTTATATGAGCTTTTGCCTTTGGGGTCCCTTTGTTTCCCTAGTTTTCTTGTAAACCAACCCAACCTATTTGCAACTTCTATAAAAGACAAGATAATTGGCAAGGATTTGATATATGGGTGAAAGCGATTTCCATTGATTTTGACATCAAGCCAAGCTTTTTTAATTCATTTGCAAATGCAATGCAATGCAAAAAAATCAAAAAGTCTCACTAATTAATTATTTAGGCTCCTTCTGCTTTTTTACTTTTTTTCAATAAAAGATGAAAACAGCATCAGAAAATTCTATGTTCTTTGTTCTAATCCTTTACCTGAAACAAGTGAATATCGTTGAGAATTGTTAAGGACTAAATCATAAAGTAATTTTTGTTCTTAAATTATATTTTGGCTTTTAAAGAAAACATTGGACTTGAACATTAAAAATATCTGAAATCATTACCTAAGCAATGTTTCTCCAAACCAAACCCCCATCAACCTTCCCCAGTCCTCTATTCAGGGATGAAATTGCGGTGAAGAAATCCTAAAAACTTATATACCAGGGTATGTAACAATACAAGATAGTCCCGAATCACACCGCCCCGCCCACCCCCCCACCCCCCCCCAAAAAAAAAAAAATCATGGATTATGCTTTATTAATATTGACCCATTCAAACATCCCAAAAACTTAATAAAAATCGTCTAAACAGTTATGCAAAGCTTAAGCCTGATAAAAAAATGTCATTATAGA
Source organism: Durio zibethinus (assembly GCF_047325235.1). Lineage (NCBI taxonomy): Eukaryota > Viridiplantae > Streptophyta > Magnoliopsida > Malvales > Malvaceae > Durio > Durio zibethinus. The sequence goes on along the minus strand of NC_143162.1, from coordinate 6,106,646 downwards.
GTAATCTCATTAATGAATTAGGTGCAAACATTTGCTTTTGATCATATATACTCACAATTATGCAACTTTAAATTTAGATATCTTCTATTGACTTAAAATTATTACTCCACATCTGATAAACATTGAGTTTTTTTAAAATTTTTTATTTAAATTAGGTGTTTTAATCTATTTTCTATTAATTTTGAATAAATACTTAATATGATATCAGAACCTAATTTTTATTATTTGATTCCTACTTTATACTCAATCCAAGCACTTGATAATTATGCCTATAGGTGATGTACCCCTTTACTAACAATTGAACTTAGATTGGATGCTTAACATTTATGTTGAATTTGGAGTTTTTGTTTTTCAATTTTCTCATCGCTCTTAAGTAACTATATATGTACTATGTACTACTATTTTCAATAGTATAGAGGATACCTCACTACACATTTATTCTTTTAACAACGAAGATTAATTCGATATAAAGTGTAGGATCTTTAACAAAGCTGGGCAACTTCTTTCACCTACTACACGCTTTACGCAAGGGGTTAGATAATTGGAATTACCAAACCTCTTGACCATTCCTTTTCTCTCTTTTGCTTGTTATAAACCCTTCACTTAAAGCTTTTTTTGCAACCAGAAACTAAAATCAGAAACACAAAAAAAGTATGTCATTTGTAGAAAGTACAAAGAAGTTGCCGGAGAAGCCAGTGACCGGCAATAACCTCCCACTTTTTAACAGTTCCAAAAAAATGGAACTCCAAAAGTACCCCAAAACAGCTAAACCAACAGTCTCTCCTACACTAGCTGAGCTACTGATACGTGTAGATGATGCCCAAAATGATGTCTCTGGTAATAATACTCCGGTTGATCATCGAGTCCCTGAGCTTAGTTATGCTTGTAGCTCACTCCCATCGTCGTATCCATTTGTTCTTTCTTTTAACAACTTAACTTACAGTGTCAAAGTTCGGAAGAAGTTGGCATTGCCGTTTTGTGGGAAGGGCAATATTGAGTCTCATGAGATTAACACCAAAGTATTGTTGAATGATATTTCGGGTGAAGCAAGGGAAGGTGAAATCATGGCTGTTCTTGGTGCAAGTGGGTCTGGTAAATCCACTTTGATTGATGCACTTGCGAACCGGATTGCAAAAGAGAGCTTAAAGGGTTCTTTAACTTTGAATGGTGAGGTTTTGGAGTCAAGACTTTTGAGGGTGATTTCTGCTTATGTTATGCAAGATGATCTTCTGTTTCCTATGCTTACTGTCGAAGAGACGCTCATGTTCTCGGCTGAGTTCAGGCTTCCTCGCTCGCTTTCAAAGAAGAAGAAGAAGGCCAGAGTTCAAGCTTTGATTGATCAACTAGGCCTGAGAAGTGCAGCAAAAACTGTGATTGGAGATGAAGGACATAGAGGAGTCTCTGGAGGTGAACGCAGGCGAGTTTCTATTGGAACCGACATAATTCATGATCCAATTGTCCTGTTTCTTGATGAACCAACTTCGGGGTTGGACTCAACAAGCGCATTCATGGTTGTCAAGGTCTTGCAGCGAATTGCGCAGAGTGGAAGCATTGTGATCATGTCCATTCATCAGCCAAGTTACAGAATTATGAGCTTACTTGACCGTTTGATTTTCCTTTCACATGGACACACTGTGTATAGTGGCTCTCCAGCTAGCCTACCTCATTTCTTTGCTGAATTTGGTCATCCTATTCCGGAGAACGAGAACAGGACTGAGTTCGCTCTTGATTTGATTCGTGAGCACGAAGAAACTCCTGGTGGAACCAAAAGCTTAGTTGAATTCAACAAATCATGGCAAGCTAGAAAGAATTCTAGAAATGGCTTCTCCAGCAAACCAAATCTTTCACTTAAAGATGCAATCAGCGCAAGCATTTCTCGAGGAAAGCTAGTCTCTGGTGCAACAACTGATTCCAATTTAAAATCTTCAGTGCCAACTTTTGCTAATCCAATTTGGATAGAAATGATAGTTATTGCCAAAAGATCGGTTACAAACTCAAGAAGAATGCCTGAATTATTTGGAATTCGCTTGGGTGCAGTTGTTGTCACTGGGATCATCTTAGCTACCATGTTTTGGAAGCTAGACAATTCACCTAAAGGTATCCAAGAACGTTTAGGATTCTTTGCTTTTGCCATGTCCACCACCTTCTACACTTGCGCTGAAGCAATCCCCGTCTTCCTCCAAGAAAGATACATTTTCATGAGGGAAACAGCTTATAATGCTTATCGCCGGTCATCATATGTATTAGCTCACTCTCTAATCTCTATTCCTTCTCTGGTCATCCTCTCCATCTCCTTTGCTGCAATAACCTTTTGGGCAGTAGGCCTTGCTGGTGGCCTTTCCGGGTTCTTTTTCTTCTTCTTAACAATCTTTGCTTCGTTTTGGGCTGGAAGCTCTTTTGTGACATTCCTTTCAGGCATCGTTTCCCACGTCATGTTAGGTTTCACTGTCGTTGTGGCCATCTTGGCCTATTTCCTGCTCTTCAGCGGATTCTTCATTTCTCGAGATAGAATACCCTTATATTGGATATGGTTTCACTACATCTCTCTAGTGAAATATCCTTATGAAGGCGTTCTGCAGAACGAATTCGATGATCCAACAAAATGCTTCGTTAGAGGTGTACAAATGTTTGACAACACACCTCTTGGGGCTGTGCCAATTTCAATAAAGTTGAAGCTGTTGCAAAGTATGAGCAGTGTTTTGGGCGTGAACATCACAAGTTCAACCTGTGTGACAACCGGTAGGGATGTTCTGGTGCAGCAGGGTATAACTGATATAAGCAAATGGAACTGCCTGTGGATTATTATTGCCTGGGGATTTTTATTTAGAATTCTATTTTACTTTACGTTGTTGTTGGGAAGCAAGAACAAGAGAAGGTAAATAAGCTGGTAAGAAGATTGTGGCAGTCAAGGATTTCAATATTCTTGTTAAACAGTTTAATTATTCTTCATAAAAAAATGTGCTGTAGCTTTTGTGTTTGGCTCATTTGTTGTTCAAGTCACCAGTATTTGTCATATTTCACGTCGTAAACGTACTTTTTTTCCCCAAGTTTCAATAGTCAAAGGGGATGCTTCTCTGATTTTCTTGAATCCTGATTTTCAAAGGTACCCAGGCTGGGTTTTAAAGAATATTTGAACGAATTCCACATTAGGGACATTTTAGACTCATAATTTCATAACCAAAATTTTGGCAATATGTGATTGAAGAGAAACTTTGCCGATCCTTCTGTTCGCAGAGTATATTACTGTACACTAAATACAGAAAAACCAAATTGCCAGTAAGAGACGAATTGGGTGATTCAGGTTGTAGTTTTATGGAAAGAGCTAAGGATTCAATGAAAGAAAAAGATAAACAAAGATATAAACAAGTTAAATAATAGAAAACGTAGGGATTGAGGCAGCCTGGGCCCTGGAATTGAACTTTTAGCTTTAGTTAGATGAAATTTTCATCAATTCTTAACCTCCCATTACTATATAGTACTATCCTACTGTCATGGCACCAACTGCAAAAAAAGTTGGAACTAACTGGAGTTAATGACAAAACATGTCATTAATATTCGACCAATATTGTTAGAAATAGCCAGAAATATTATCCTTTCTGTATATTTGAACAGGCTAGAGTAAGGAGATATAGTTGCATCCCGATTTCAAGTTGGTGTTGTTTGTTTGCCACCTTCTCCGAAGTTTCTTCCCTTTCCTTCTGCCTTAACTCATAGCTTTGGGGTTTGACTTCAACCTCAAGCTAGCTTTATGAAGTTACATTACTTAGGGTCCATTTGGTAGCCCGCAGTGGGAGCCCTCGGATTAGGCTTTCCATTTCGGTCTCCCAAATGGACATTTAGCCATACAAATTAAAACATTGAAATCTTAAAGATTAAAAAAAAGATCATATGAATTAATTGATACATTTTCTTTAAATTAAAACAGAAAAGAGATTACCAAATTAGATGGTCAATACATTCTTACATGAATTTTTACTTCCTCTTGTTCTTGCTCCCAAACAACAAAGTTAAGTAGAACAGAATCCTAAAGAAAAAGCCCCATGCTATAATAACACAAACGCAGTTCCATTTGTTTAACTCAGTGATTCCTTGTTGCAGTAGTACATCCTTCCCTGTTGTTAAACAGGTTGAACTAGTAATGTTCCTGCCCAAAACATTTCCCATGCTCGCTAATAGATCATTCTTCATCGATGTTGGCAGTGTCCCAAGTGCTGATTGATCAAAGAGTTGTACACCCCGAGCAAAGCATTTTGTTGGATCAAGGAATTCATTTTGTAAAAGAGCTTCATATGGATATTTAACCAAAGACGTATAATGCAGCCATAACCAATATTTCGGTAGTCGATCACGAGAAATAAGGAATCCACATAGGAAAAGAAAGTAGGAGACTATGGCAATGCCAGTAACAAAGGCAAGAAACACATCAGGGATAAGCCCTGAAAGAAATGCTGCAAATGAACTTCCAGCCCAAAACGAGGCAAAGATTGTGAAGAAAAAGAACAAATATCCGGAGACTCCACCAGCAAGGCCAACAGCCCAAAAGGTTATCATAGAAAAAGAGAGGGAGAGGATGTACAATAATGGGATGTGGATTAGAGATCGGGCAAGAACGTACGAAGAACGGCGGTAAGCATTGTAAGCAGTTTCCCTCATGAAAATGTATCGTTCTTGAATGAAAGTAGGGACTTCGGTTATACAGTTAAAGAAGATTGTGGCTATGGAAATAGCTATACATCCTAGTCGCTCTTGTACACCACTGGGGGAATTCTCAAGTTGCCAAAACATGGTGGCTAGAACAATCCCAGTGACCATTATTGTACCTAAGCGGACAGCAAACTTCGCTGGCATTCTTCTTGAATTTGTTAATAACCTTTTGGACAATACCAGCATTTCAATCCAAATTGGATTAGCAAAAGATGGAATTGAAGATGAATCATTGACATAATCACCTGTGGCAGTGGCACCAGAGACTAGCTTTCCTCGAGAAATGCTTCTGCTTATTGCATCTTTAAGTGCAAGATTTGGCCTGTTGGAAACAATATTTTCATTAACATTCGTTAATTCTTGCCAGGACTTGTTGAATTCAACTAAATTTTGGGTACCAGAAGGAGTTCCTTCGAGTTCGAAGATAAAATCGAGAGCAAACTCGGACGGATTTTCGTTTTTAGGAATTGGATGCCCGAAATTACTGAAGAATTGTGGGAGAGTTACCGGTGAACCACTGTACAATGTTTGTCCATGTGACAATACTATCAAGCGATCGAGTAAGCCCAAAATCCTGGAACTTGGTTGATGAATGGACATGATCACAATGCTTCCAGTCTGTGCAATTTGTTGCAAGACCTTAACAACCGTGAATGCACTGGTTGAGTCTAGCCCAGAAGTTGGTTCATCGAGAAACAAGAGTATTGGATCATGAATTATATCAATTCCAATGGAAACTCGCCTGCGTTCTCCTCCAGAGACACCTCTATGCCCTTCATCTCCAATCACAGTCTTTGCTGCACTTCTCAATCCTAGTTGATCAATCAGAGCTTGCACCCTTTCTTTCTTCTTTGACTTTGAAAGTGAACGAGGAAGCCTGAACTCGGCTGAAAACATGAGAGTCTCTTCTACTGTTAACATTGGAAACAAAAGATCATCCTGCATAACATAAGCAGAAATAACCTTCAAGAGGCTTGAATCCAAAACTTCCCCATTCAAAGTGATTGACCCCTTCAGGCTATGCTTTGCAATCCTGTTTGCAAGTGCATCTATCAGGGTAGATTTACCCGACCCACTTGCACCTAGAATCGCCATGATTTCGCCTTCTCTTGCTTCACCTGAGATATCTTTGAGCAATTTCTTTGTGTTATTTTCTGAGGACACATTTGTGTTCTTCCCAAAAAAGGGGAACCCTGTTTTGGAGCCAACTTTGACATCATAAGATAAGTTGTTGAACGAAAGAACAAATGGGTCCAAAATGGAGGTGGAACTGCTGGCAATGAGAGGGTCTAGGACCTGATGATGTTCTTCTGAGGGGAATTCTTCAATTTCCATTTTTGGTTTTTTGGCCTCTCTCGTCAAAGAATTTAAAACTTTGGCCTGACCTTGTTTAAACGTGTTGCACGGGGAATAGTACTTGAGGTGATTCAGGAGCAAGCTCGGTTTACACTGATCTAATACACGTAGCACATTTGGCTGAAGGATGACTTAACAATTTACAAAGAAATAGTTGACTCTTTTGTAGGTTTTGATGTTTTACATTTATGTGCTATACCTTTCATGGAAATCCCATTCATAACACCAAATTATGCATTACGTAGAAATTTCCGAGCAGCTTCTCTTTTGGTCTTTTACCGTTTTTCTTTTTAAACTCTTTATCTTCCCCTTTCTATCTCACCCCACTTAACCACATGAAATTTCTTGAATGGTTAGTGTTATTTCTGTGGAACAATCAGTTTGGTGTTTGTTCTGAAAATAGCACCACTTTATTTTCAGAAACTTTGAATTGAAAAGAAATTGGCAATCAAGTTTTTAGTTGCTGCCCTCCAAAAATGGTAAAAATTGCTATAAGAAATCAAAATTTGAGTTGAGGATCCTGAGCTGTGTGGAAATTTGGATTAAGACTGCTTTGCTAATGATGGTGTGGCTTCTAGGTGGTGGAACAATTATCAGCTAATAAATTAGCAGGAGAAAGGAAAAATCAAAATCAAAATAATCAAAATAAAGATTTGGGTGATTGGATCCACAAACATAACTTATATTTGTATTGTTTATAACACCATTGCTTGCAAAAAAAACACAAGCTTGTCTTTTAAAAAAGCTTCAATTTCAATTTTTGGTTTCCTTAGCAAATTAAGCTACATATATCAACATATCTTTTATATGTATATTTAATTTGGATTTTTCAAACTTCATTAAATTAAAAAAAGGATTTTGTAATGAAATCATACAAGACCACCATGTAACTCTCACAACCAAAATTTCAAAATCTCCAAAATGAAAAAAAGGAGAGATTTGAACTTCAAATAGTTTATTTTACACTGGTATATTTTTCGAGTAGTTCCATCCATGGCTGCACTAGTGGTGGACAGCATTCCCTGACAGGAATTCTGATCACTTCCTCTTGTTCTTGCTCCCAAACCACAAACTCAAAGTAGAATATAATCCTGAAGAAAAGGCCCCATGCTATAATAACCCATATACAGTTCCATCTGTTGATCTCAGTAATCCCCTGCACCTTTAATACATCTAATTTCCCTGTTGTTGTACAGGTTGACTGAGGCTGTAACATTCATGCCCAAAGCTTTTCCCATGCTAGTTAATAGATCATCCTTCACGGATGTTGAGACTTCCGAAAGTGGTGATTGATCAAACATTTGTGCACCCCTGGCAAAGCATTTTGAAGGACGGAATTCATTTTGTCAAAAAGCTTCAGAAGGATATCACTCTTTGCTGCATTTTTCAAGCCTAGCTGATCAATCAAGGCTTGAACCCTTGCTTTCTTCTTTTCTTTCGAAAGTGGGCGAGGAAGCCTGAACTCGGCTGAAAACATGAGTGTCTCTTCCACTGTCAGCATTGGGAACAAGAGATCATCTTGCACAACACAGGCAGATATCACTTTCAACAGGCCTGACTCTAGGACTTCACTGTTCAAAGCGACAGACCCCTTCAGACTATGCTTATCAATCCTGTTTGCAAGAGCATCCATCAGGGTCGATTTGCCCTCCCCACTTGGACCATGTATAGTGCTTCACCTGAGATGTCATTGAGCAAGCTCTTGGCATTATTCTTGGGTGAATTAATCGTGTTCCTTCCACAACATAGGAACCTTGACATCGTGAGTTCTTGAAGGAAAGAACAAATGGGTCTGTTATGGGAATGGAGCTGTTGGCATCGTGAATCTCTAGAACCACATCGTCATCATTTTTTCCTTGGTTTTCCTCCGGATTCATGAAGACTCATAATGTATAGGATGAGAATTCGGATTCCCAGGGCAGCCCTTCAAGCTCCATTTGCTGATGCCATCTTTGGCCTTTGATCTCTTTAGCTATTTAAAGCATTAAATTTAGCCTCAATTCTTGTCTTCGTTGAACTGTAAATACATTTAAATACAATTTTTTTAATAGTTTTTTAACCTGACAGAATAATTAATTAGACGACACATGTTTTATTTTTTAAAAAATATATGTCATTCCGTTAATTTTATTTGTAAAGTTAAAACGATAATTTTTTTAATAAATTTTATTATTTATTTCAAGAATTTCGCATGCCGATGAGTGAAGGGTTATCTTCCAACCTGCAAATAAGCTTATATTGTGTGTGAACATTAGATTTACCGTGATGTTTTAAATGCTTTTAAAAAGAATTCCATTAATTTTCAAGCCTTAATAAATTTCAAAAACTAATAAAAATTTAAACAAGCTTACATTCTTTCTGGACAGTATTATTTTTGTATTTTTTTCAACTTACCTTTCTAATTTTTTTTTTTTTTTAAAAATCAAATAAAAACCATCAAATTATCCTATTATTTAATTTTTTTTTTCAAAAAAATAATTACACGTTAAAAATATCATCCCAATCTAAAAACAACTAAAGCCCAATTTAGGTAAGGTTCGGCCCAAGTAATTATGTCTAAGCCCAAGTCTACAGTCAATGGTATTGTTGAATCCTCACCCTTGGATTAAACCAAAAAACATCCTAACCGTATATATATGTATATAAATATTATATGAAACTTTCGGGTTTAACCGAGGCTACCTGTATTTTTTTTTTACCTTCCAGGTATGAATGATCAATTTTTTCTCCCTAGCTCTAATTTAGGTTTCCATAACGATTTTATTTGTTTCCCTCTCTTGATTTCATTGATGACAGCCTCTGAATTTCTTGAATTTTCCCCAATTCAAACGATAACTTGACATACATATTTAGAACAATTAAATTTTAGGGTTTAACGTTGTTTTTCTTACAGGTTAGTGTTCGTGATTGATGTAATTATAATTGGTTGGAATTTTTCAAATGTGATTAAACGATGCCAGGTTTGGTTCCGTTTATGGTTTTCTCTTATTAATTTTTGTATCTACGCTTGCAGTTTCAAAATGCCTTGCTACGGTGATCGTCAGTAGTACTCGTCTGTATGTTGGCGGTATCTCCTCAAGAACGCGAGCACATGATCTAGAACGTCTCTTCAGCCGATACGGGCGGGAAGTAGTTATGGTTTTCTGAGTTTCAATGCTACGAAAGTTGTTACAAAACTTATCTTCCAGCTGAAATTTGCGGATAAAGTTTATCAGATTTTGGATTACATAATTAATACAGTATATATGAAACATAGTTTGATGTCACAGTCCACAATAACTATATACATGCATTAATATTTATTTAAATTATCCGTAGTATGGGGTTTGGCTATTTTGCAATGTATAGGACATTACAGTAATTACTTCTATGAGTCGGGTCTCTCTTTATCTGTTAATGTAATTTTGAGATGGGGACATGGTTATTTGAATTAGCGGTATGGGGGTTTGGTGAGGGCAATGGTCTCTTAATGAGATATAGGGGTGCTTAGGTCTTCACCAAGTTCATTATCTTATATGTGTGGGAACTGCCGGCCCCTAGGTGTTGTGTAGTTTTGACTTGGATGATCTTGTTGAAGGTTTCTGAGCGTTTACCAAACCTGGGGGACTATGGTGATGGGATCAGCCTTGGTGGAATTGGTGGAAATTCTTGCACTTTGTGTAGGACACTTTGGTGATTCTTTCTGTAGTATTATTCTGCGTTTCAGTGGAAATGGCAACAATCTCAAACCGGTATCTAGTTCATCTATGAGGGGTGAAGTATTATTCACTTGCAGTACTTAAGTAATAATGGCCTTACTGTTTCTGGCAACCATTTCAGCAGAACAGGAGATGTGGATATGAAGATGACTTCGCCTTTGTAGTAAGTGATACTCCCCTCTTTTTATGGGTGTTTTTGTTTGTTTTTTGGCTCACGTTCTGTAAACAGGAATTTAGTGATCCCTGAGAGGCTAATGATGCAAGGTATAGTTTGGATGCTCGGGACTTTGATGGAAGTCGTATTATTGTTGAGTTTGCAAAGGGGTTGAGTTTTTATTAACTTATTCTTTTAACATTCTTGAATCGAACTTTTCTGCTAGATTTAAGGTTTTTTGTTATAAATGCCTGAATGAATTTGATCTGTCTTTTTGTTTGATGTTGGTTAGGTACCAACAGGTCCTTGAGAACATCTAGGAGTGATCCCCCTCCTGGATCTGGTGGCTGCTTTAATTGTGGTATTGATGGCCATCAGGCCCGAGATTGTAAACCTGGGGACTGGAAGAACAAATGTTATCGTTGTGAAGAAAGAGATCACATAGAACAAAACTGGAAGAACAGTCCCCGAAAGCTAAAGTAATTTGTTCTCCACTGACTTGCTCACTATGACAACCTGATTTTATGCCCCCTTCTTTATTTTTGGGTTAAATTACTTGCAAAATTTTATTCCATTCATGCTTGTGTTTTGTTGTTTTATACCTATAGCAGACGTTGGGGTAGTTATTCTCAATCACCAATCAGATCACACTCTCCTCGCCATGGCAGAAGCCAGAGTCTAAGTTACAGCCGAGGCCAGAGCTACTCATAAGTTAAATTTTAGCCAATGTGAAGAAAAAAAAGAGTCAGTTGTTAGGATATCTGTGCAAAAAAGTTTTAACTTTATTAATTCATAAAGGTTTTACCTTTAATCAGTTGTACTTTTTCTGATGAAGTGACAAAATAAAAAGAATTGAAGCATTATATATCATGAATGAGGTTCTTTCAACATGAATGGTTGGTATAGAGAAATGGGAAAATGGATTGACAACTAAAGAAGTGCACATTATTTTAACTGTTATGGTTTTAAGAATTGTCTTCATGTACTGATAATTTGATCTTCTTTCAACTGTTCACTTTTTTATGTTACTCGTTCAAGGTCTCCAGCAAGGAAAGAGCAAAGTTTTGAGCATGGAGATAGATTACAGAGCCCTGAGCCCAAGAACAGCCCTCCTCTCTACAAGGTGAGGAAGCGCAGTCCAACACCTGGTGGAGGCAGTAGTCTGCATAAAAGAGGTAGAGCTTCTCCACAAAATGGGAAATTGACTGCTCATGAAGGTAAGGCCAGTTACGGCGGTAGTCCCAGGGGAGTGAGTAGGAGCCCTGCTAGTCCTGATAGAGATGCAAGCCCTGTCAGAAGGCAGTACCAAAGCCCATCTGATGCCCAATGTTGGCAGCTGAAGTCCCAGTCCAAGATACTATAATAGTCCCGTTGATGAATATGATGATCTACTCACACCTCCCATATCATTTGTAATACCACCCCCGATTTATTTCTTTCCAATTTGTCATGTTACTTAAAAACCATAGGTGAAAAGATTCGTTGACTATGTTATAATTTCTGAAACTTCATTAATTTTGAATCCTGCATCATTTTACAGTGCGCAGTTGTAAAACATGTCGTGCAGATGTATTATGCAACGCAATTGCACAACCGTGACTCTCCCCCTGAAAGCGATCTTTTCTGGTTTTGTCTCATACTGCTAAATATCTTGTGTACTCTCAGAATCCAAAATTTCAATCTATAAAGCTCATCTCAGTTCGATTTCTAACTTACAAAATGTCCCACGTCACTGCGCTGCCTCGTTTCGGCATTGTAAGTTCGGCTCACAAGCCTGAACAGAAAGGCCCGAAAGCAACGCCCAAAACAAAGCCAAGCAAAAGCGCCATGGGCTTTGGTGCAGGGAGGAAGGAGATATGGCGGTGCGTGGAAAACTGCGGCGCATGCTGTAAGTTGGCCAAAGGTCCTGCCTTTGCCACGCCTGAAGAAATCTTCAGTGACCCTGCTGATGTGGAGGTTGGCCTCGTTAGGATAACATCTTGCGCACCATTTGTTTGATAAAATGATTGGTACTAGGACCTAATAGAAACAGAAATATTAGCAGCCTGGCTTCAATACCTTCATTGGTAGTTTCGTTTCTAGAAATTAGAATTATCAACCAATAATATCATAAATCTCCGTCTGTAAAGAGATAATCCTCATCATCATATCTTAACAAAAAAATAAATGTTTTCTTGGTATTAGCTTTACAGAAGCTTAATAGGTCCTGATGGATGGTGCATCTATTATGAGAAAAGCACACGCACTTGCTCCATTTACTCTGGTGAGCCTTTATTATTTGGATTTGTTTATTATCTCTAAGGATATGCCTAGCAGTTTTACCTTCAAATCCTCGTATGCTAAGGGCCTTTCTCTTTCAGATCGTCCATACTTTTGCCGCGTGGAACCTGATATATTCAAGAAGCTATATGGAATTGAGAATAGAAAGTTCAACAAGGAGGCTTGCAGGTCCGACCATGCTCTTTCTCATGCATTAATCTTTAAGAGTCTGGGGCTTTCCGCTCTATGCAAACATTGGTTGGGGAGCCATTGTTTTCTTAATGCCTTGTCTAGGTCTTACTTGTTTTGCTTGCAGTTGCTGTAGGGACACCATCAAGGCAATTTATGGGCCCCATTCGAAGGAGTTGGACAACTTCAACCGGTCCACTAAGGATTCTGGTTCCGGTTAAGCTGCCTGAAATTCTCGAGGCCTTTCACCTTCTTCCTTTCCTTCTGTCTTTTCATTAAACCAAGTATAAATTGGTCCGTCTATGAGTCTCTTTTCGACCATCTTCCTCAGCTAACAGCTTGTACGTACTGCATTAACAGGCTCAGAGTCCAAACTCTGCTTACCTCTGTTCCTAATTTCCTATTTAAGGAAGAAAAAGTGTATTATAATACACGAGGTTCTCTAGCAAATTGGAGTGGAACTTAAATCCTCGTTTAAAAGGGCTATTATTAGCGTGGCCGCTTTGATGTTTCTGAAAAAAATTGAAAAGGAGAATTAATATCAGAAGAATTGATACAACGATTCTCAATCTTTATTCCTTTTGATTGGTCAATAAAACTACATTTGCTAGTAAATACCTACAAAAATGAATATTCGGTAGTTTGATAGTGTTGTGAGTTTGCATTTGGAAATGCTAAATGCTTTCATTAGAAATCTTCTAAATGGATCAAATTTAATAGTCTTAGGCCTAAAGGAGACTGCATATACTAGATGGATCCAAACCCATTTGGGTTCCTCAACTAAGTTGGAACTTGGAGCCAATATGGTGGGTTGGGTTGTCCTCTCCTTTCTTTTCTTCCTCTTATCTTTATGTATACAAGGTGAAATTCAGTTCAGGTTCTTGATATGGCCATCCTCCATCAAATAATTTTAGTCATCACATTCCCATTTTAGCCACTCTTTTTTCAACTCGTAATTGATGTACTATTCATACTATGAGGTCGTTATCAAGAATCAACACAATGAAGGTTAAGAACCAAGAGAATCCTGAATTAAGGAACCCACGATTAATTTTGTAGAATAATTGTAATACCAAAACTGAATTCTGCTTAGAAACTGGGGGAAACTTGCTAATTGGATTTTCTGTTAAATATAATTGAGTCTCCTCTTCGTGGACGTGTTGTGGTAACAACACAGGCATGGCGAGAATAAAAGAAAGACACTTTCCTAGCAAGTGGGTTCGCTTTGCAATAAGATGCTCTGACGACCGACCCTGATCTTCCAGAAAAAAAAAAAGGAAAAAAGAAAAAAAAAGGCGACTAATTTATCCTCTGCTTTTCCTCCAAAAAACAGATTCGATTCAAGGACGCTTCGTCATGAGGAATCTCCAGACTACCAACAATTTTAAATATAGTTTCATACGTTGGGCAAACTCGAGTGTGGTATTCCGGAACCGCCACTTCTCTTTGTTTTCTTTTCAAAACAAACTGATTGGTCTTACAATCAACCTAGTCCATAGTAGGATTATTCCAAACTGCAATGAACGACTTGAGTTCTGAGATGCGAGAAACGCAAGTCATTGATTATACCTCTTGGTTCAATAACAATTATGGTATTACCGGTGCTCGTGAAGGACCGGCTTCATTGTTTGATATGTGGTATCTGTATCCTGTTTCTGATCCTCAATCTCCTCCGCAAGAGACGGCTTGTCAGGTACAACACGGGCGACAATTTGAATATGATTGCAGGTATTGGCTATCTAAATATGATTCTTGCTGTGGTGGCTACTGGGGAGACGATCTGTTCTCTGGTTGGTACAGCATGGATGATGATGATGATGATGATGATGATGGATGCAATGACCCCATGGTGAAGACAGAAGACCCCCACCAAAGTGAAGAGCAGTATCAAAGTTAGTATCAAAGTTATATCAGTTATTGTGAGGATGAGTTTAGCCAGCCCGACTGTGATTGTAATCCTTGGTCTTACCATCAGTATTGTGAAGATAAAGATTCTTACAGCTACAACGGAGTAAAACCAAGAACTACATATGGCTATCGCCTGGATGGAGTGCATCTTTGTGAAGGCATCTTTGGTTACTTCCCTTGTTTGCTCCGGGAGCAAAAAGAATACTACAATATGCAGTATGAGCCTATGAACAGCACAGAACCTTTACCAGTAAGCAGAAATCAGTTAACAGTCGAGGGATCTCTGTTTCCAGCATCTTCATACTCCACAACAAAGTGAAGACAAGCCAGTCAGTTCTTTTTCCTTTTCTTTTTCTTGGTAAATAAGCCAGGCAATTTCTTAGAAGATCCCTTTTGAATTCAATCATTAGATAAAAAGATTGTTCCTTCAAGTTATCCTTCGTTTTAATATATATTTGTTGCTATGGTATCCAAAATTGCAATAACCTTGAAAGTTGTCACACACACACACACACACACACACACACATAATGTAATCATTTGTGTAAAATACTCAGCTTCTAATGATTCCATTTTATGTGCTAGTTAACAGCGAAAGGCATCTTTCTTCATTAGCAGTCTTAGGACCTAGAATGTGCCAAAAGGGCCACAAAGCTCAACTATATACATATCTAAGGCCAACTTAGAGTACACAGTTGTTGAAATGTATGTTAAAATTCGCACAATGAAGTGACAGTATATTTCTTTTCCCTCCACAAGAAGCAAAATTTATGAAAGGTCAACTTACTGTACAGGAGGTAACCAAGTTATTTTATCATATTACATTATCCAGCCCTAGTTCATCCTCAATCTCATCCCCTTCTTCAAACAGTTTTAAGAACCGAGCCTGATCTTGTTGCCTCTTCTTCTTTTGCCAGCATTTATAAGCCACCACCAGTGCAATTATTGTTACAGTTGAAATCAGCACACTAATCAGTATGACTACAGCAACATGCATTCGATCCACATCATCATTCTTTTTAGGGGCTGTATTGGAAGCTACTAACACACGGCAAATAAAAATTTGTCAACATACATTGAAAAGACCTTGTGCATTTGAATTTAAACAGGGATATTACAAACGCAACTGTACACTTGAAAATGGGCGAGCTTAATCATAAAATTTCAGAACAATTGTACAAGAAAGGGAAAACAATCCACATTAATATATGATGAATAAATTGTCTTGTCAACCTTAAATCTTTGCAGGCAATTCCAAGGTCCAGTTGATATGGCAAACCTTAGCCCTTCAAGACCAATTTTATATTTTACTAGTATTTTAGTGTGAAAATTAACTGCAGCCATGATACATTGCTCATTTGGCTCTTTTAATGATACCAAAGGAACTTTGGATTTTCTAGTTAAATGGGGCCAAAGAAGCCAATTTAATTTCAGCAATATTTTAGCTTTTCTTCTAGAATAACTAACCCAAAAATCTAATGTAAGAACATTGACACAAAATGGAATGATTAATATCCATAAAATGTACTGAGATACCAAGCATGCCCTAAACTAGCCTGTTAAAATGGCTTAACAGCTCCTAAGAATAAAATTGGAGACAAAAGGCAAAATCCTTACCAGCTGGAAGAGTTGTGCATTCTGGACAGCGGAAAGTAACATTAAGTTCCTTTTCTTTAAACAATATATATTTCCCATCTGAAGCTTTAAAGTCAGAAGCACAGAACTCCCACTCATCATATACATCATCTGATTTAATGGTGTCCTTCTCGTAGAATCCACACCGCTTGCATTTCTTGCTTTCAAGTTTGGTAAGAGGCTGAAATCACAAAGATTATAATTTTATTGCATACTCTTCACAAATATTGTCATACATGCAAATTTGATGTTGCAGCCGCAACTCGTGAAGGGCTTAATCAAAGTAAAATGTAATGGCACACTTATCTAGAACATCAAGTTATCCAAGTCCAAACTTGTACAAAGCTCACATGGGCAACCTAGTAAATTACTTCATCCGTCTCTCAATGTAGCAGAATCATACGGAGCTAAGTTTAACCAAGTCCCTAAAAACGCATTGGTTCAGCAGTCAGCATGCATAATATTAGCATCTACATTAGGTCAGCATCCATACAAAAGAGAAAATTTAAAGATCATAACTTTCGCTAAGTTTCCATTAGCAAAAAAGGAGGGTATCATGTCGCTATACAATAAAATTCCCTAAAAACCACCCAAAAAGAAGAAAAAAACTACACAGAACACCAAAAGGCCCGTTTTTTCAGCTACCGGGATTGCATATTTCATAAAAATAGGCATAATTGAAGTTTTAATATCAATTCTCTACTAATTACATGATAATGAAAAAGTTGTGAAACATCGAGTACTGATTTTTATTTTATCAATTCATTTTACACCAGCAGACGGTATCAAAAAGATAAAAAAAGATTGAAAATCAGGGTGAATTATTTAAAAACCTGCCAAGATTCTTCACCCTTGAAAGAATAGACGAAGCCTGTTTTGGTAACATCTGGCAACACCGTCCTGTTCTCTCCCTTGCAGACGAAATAAACCGTCGGGTTTAATATCCACTCGTGCTTGTTAAATATTTCAATTGAATCCAATGTAACAACTGCCGATGAAATTAATCCTAAGAAAAAAAATTATAGAAAAGATTGCATCTTAATTTCAAATTTCCAGCTCAAAAACCTGAAGTTAATCCCAAAAAAAGAAAAAGGAGAATTAAGAAAGTCGACGTATTAAAAGCATGTCAACATCAAAACTATTACATATGTTCCGTTTGTTTTTTTTTTCTCGGGAAAGTTAGTTTACCTGAAAAACAGCTGAAAAAGATCCACCAAATGAGAAAACGGAAGAAAATTCTAGAATTTAGCCGGTGACGAATCAACATAGCGAGCTAAAACAAAATCAAATTTTCGAGCAAACAATTAATCAGAGAAATCAGGAACAGTGCGCACTGCGCGCCTTTCCTTCCTCTGGTTTTCTGTTTTATTTAATCTTTGGTCAACGAACGAATAAAGAAAATTATGACAAAAATAGCGGTTTCGAAAGTTATCTTTTTCGTGGAGAGGGCAGAAGAACGAAAAAAAGAGCGGTTGCTGACCGGTTCGCACTGCGGGAAATTGGAGGCGTAGCGTCATTGGTTGGCGGGGTGCGCAATTACCACTCTGCTTTTAAGATCTCGCCACGTCATAGGAGAAAAGGAGTATTAGTTACGTGGCGAGATCGGAAGTGATTGGGTTCGGGTAGGGTAATCTCAATTTGGTTTGAAGAATTAGTCAAAAGTTTTTTTCAAGGAAAGAGCCAATGAGCTAGCGTTGATATTTTTACCGATAGTCAACCGGAAATATCTCCTCCGGGCATGATCGAACGGTTTTAGTCTTATTTATCTTGACCTTAGTTTGAAGTAAAATCATTCCAATCTTCTTTCTGCTTGGCGTTCGCCGCTTCTCTCGCCTCAAGAGAGGGCCGCGTCACTCAAAAATGGCAACGAGGATTAATTTGTTTGCACAATCCCTCCCTGCCTTGATCATCTTCTCCCTTCTTTTCATCGCCGTCTCCGCTAACGTGGTTCCTCAACAAAATCCCATGCCAATAAACAACTATTATAACAATAATGTCAATGCAAATCCAAAACCAACCACAAACGACGACGTCGACGAACGTTGTTTCGGGACAGAGAGAGGATGATAAATTTCTCACCGATTTTGTTTCTGCCCACAACTCGGTAAGACTCCCCATCGGACATTCACCCTTAACATGGAACTATACCCTTGCCTACTACGCTAAACAGTGGGCTCTAAAGAATGTAAGTGATTGCAACTTGATCCATTCTTATTGCCCTTATGGAGAGAACCTGTTTTGGGGTGGCAGAATCAATTGGAGCCCTAGCGCGGTGGTCAAATCCTGGGCTGACGAGATGACTTTTTATGATCCAAAGTCAAACACTTGTGCTCTGGGCGAAATGTGCGGACATTACACCCAGATTGTCTGGAAAGATACGGTCAGCGTAGGTGGTGTTCGTGTTATATGTTATAATAATAAAGGCATGTACGTCATTTGTAACTATGATCCACTGGGCAATTATATCAATGAAGGCCCATTTGGTAACTTGGCTAATGGTGGCAATTTGTTGAAGAATTGACTGCCACCCTTGCAGAAACCATCCTTGCCATAACCGCCTTCAAAGAAAAAGCTTCCCGTCAATGGATAATATTCTGGGAGTTCAAACTGAATTGATCATGGCTGGGCTAAAGCGGCTTGCAGGGGAATAACATGGCAAGACGTGTGGTCTTTACTTGTCTGTTGCATTAAAAGTTTATACTTTTAGTTATACTGCTAGACGGTTGTTAATTGTTGGGTTTCCAGTTTCATCCGGGGATATCTGAGAGCCGAATGCAAATTACTGTACTGGTTTTTTGGCTATTTAATATTAACAACTTAACATGAGTGGAAATTGACAATTAATGCGACTCTGTTCTATGATTGTCTGCGCCACTTTGCATGCATGGATTTGGTTTTTGTAGTTTGGTTTTAATCCTGATTGCAATATCAATATCTCTAAAATGTCAAAGAAAGAGAGAACATAATGACATGATTTCACAGCAACCCTGACCCACTATAATCTTCAGGATTCAATCTGGCTTTCATGCATCTGAAATTGATAATTGCAAAAAGCAAAGATAAATTCCTATATTTATATTTTTTTTACAATTTCTCATTGCAAAAAGAAAAAAAAGATGAAACTATGGAAACCTTCAATCTGAAGAAAACACCTTTGTTTCCAACTGGTATGCTTTAGTGAAGAAGGCGGGCCAACAAAGGTATGTTGACGTGATGCTGCTCACGGTAGTGGCACCAATTAGCATATTCATCACAACAATCTGCAGTTGAATAGCCTCTAGGGGAGAAGCGCCTCCCATTATGAGGCCTGTCATCGCCCCTGGAAGTGAGATAAGACCCACTGTTTTGGCATTGTCCAACACAGGAGAGAGTGCAATAACTAAAGCTCTCTTCACTTGTTCTAGAGTTGCTTGACGCGGAGTTGCCCCAAGAGCCAAAGCGGTCTCTACCTGTAAAGTAATAGCAAAGCCATATGAAGTCAATAGCAGAGTTGCAAAATTTCAGAATGAGGGCTTGTAGACATAGAAAATGTTTTTTAAACACGGATGTTTAGAAGGACTTATCAATCAATCAGAGGGAGATTCCAAAAGGACCAAAGTGCAGGGTTTTAAGACCAAGAAGCTTTTGTTCATATTCAGGGTGTTAGCAATAGTAGTAGTATCATGAAAGATTCGAAATTCTTGAGCATGAATTCGGAAACTCAGGTAATTTTCCTACAAGAGAGAAACAACATTGCAGAAATGTCTAGTTCCTCCCAACTTCATAAAACCATTGAAAGGTATTTGCTATATTGGAACTTACCAGGTTCATTTGTATCTTGATATCATCTCGAAGTCTTTTCATTGTAACTCCAGTCACTGCCATTGCATTTCCAACCATCATTCCTGCAACAGGGATAATATATCTCGGAGTGAAAGGGAAAACATTTAGTACAACTATAAGAAACATGGTCACTGCTGTTCCAGCCAGGATAGACATTCCAGCAACATACTTCCCGCGGGGCACATGTTTAGCACGTTGGTCAGCTGTATATCCAGCAACAGAAACCTGCAATCCATGTTTCCAACCACCCATTATTTGTGCACTACTAAGAATGAATGACAAATTGTGAGGAAATTGTCCAATCATTCTGGTGAAACTCAGAGGCAATCAAGAGAATTGATAACCAAGATCCATTTAAATTCAGACATGTCCTAAAGTTGAAAATTGAAGAAAAGTAAGGAAGGGTATATATATTATGAAATAGTTATTGTAATATTTTTCTTCAACTAGGTTGTAGATGATTCTGTAGAAGCATAAAATCTCTGTACCAAAATGGAACATGAGACTTAACCCAATTGGTTTAGGTATTAGAAGTGACAATATAGCAAGTCTGGCAATTTAACTCTCAACATCTACTATCCCTTCCTTACTCATAGGGTTACGGCCTCGTTGTACAAAAATAAGTACATCAGATATGTTTTTAAGTTTTAACACTCCATAAGCATACTATTTGTAGTAATATATCTTTGTGTTACAAGTCTAATTATTATTGGGAAGAATCTAAAAAAGTGGCAGCCAGAAAACCAAGAATATAACCGAATGAAAATTCTACTTCATGTGGACAACAAAGTCAAAAAAGAGAAAACCAACACCAAAAGAAACATTAATTTAAAGATAAAAGTGTTATCCAAATTAGTTAAATAAAAAAAAAAGAAGAGAAAAGTTAAAAAGACAAACCATGAAAAGATAAGCGAGGACGATCCACGCACTGTTCTCCTGATTAAAAATGAACTGAAGGACAAACCCAATAATGGAAAGCTGAAAAAAAGCTCTTAAAATAGAATAAATTATCTCTTTTTCCAAACCCAGCTTTTGCATGAAAGACAAGAGCACCGCCATGAGAACCACCGCAAGGGCAGCCACTGGCTTGAGCATCCCCTTTAGGAACTCAAATAACCAATCCCAATCCATTGAAAGTTGATCCTGTGTCTGAAAATCCACCAAGTTGATGTTAATGAAACAGTAGCTAGCTTTTCGGTTTATCTGGTTGAAGAAGAAGGAAGAAGCTACCTTCCCCTAATGGGAAAGCTTGTCTGATGAGACATCTCGTGGCGTTACTATTCCAGCAGGTTGTCAAAACCGCTAGTCAAAGATGATTCTATAAATGATATTGATTTTTTAATTTTTTAAGGTATTCTTTCTTTTCCTTTTTATATGCTTTGGCGCAACGTACGTACGATTGATACGAAACGAGGACGGTTTGTCCCCACTTCAACTTGTTAGTGGGTTGTTTTGAATTTTTTTATTCCAAATTTCCAATACAGTACAGCAACTGATTTTATAAAATACAAAATCTCTTTTTAACTATTGGAATGAATATAATAAAACCAACAAGGAACAAAAGTATAATCATTTGTGAAAATTTGTGTTTCCATATATGTCTATGTAAAATTCACATATCTATATTTTTAATAAAATATTAAAATTATTTTATTAAAATTCATATAGATAAATTAAATATGAAATTTTTTTTATTAAACTCATATAAATTTTTTTTAAAATTTTAAATTATATTATTTTTTTCATATTATTTTTATATTATGTTACTCTATCGTATATAAAATTATTAAATTTAAACAAAAGGCATATATAATGAAAATGATAATGTCCAAAGAACTATTATGGTTAAAATAACAAAAAAAACTTAAATTTTATTAAATTACTTAGATAAATTTTTATATTTTTATTGTATTTAAATAAATTATTAATTTTTAATTTACACTCAAATAAAATTTTAACTTTTAATTTATATTTAAATAGATCTTTAATTTTTAATTTATATCTAAATAAAATTTTAATATAAATTAAATTTTTATTTAAAATAATAATTTATTTAATTATAAATACAAAAATAAATATTTATTTTGATACAATAAAAATATAACAATTTATTTAAAAAAATAATAATTCAAAGATTTTTTTAATATTTTAATCAACTATTAATATATTCTTAAAATTTTATTAGATTCTTAACTATTGCTACAATAAACGTGATAACAGATCTAAATGCCTTGTCTTCAAACTTACAACACTTATCCAAAGAAACAAAACATTAAGATAATGGTATAGCCCCTAGGTTTATTTGAGAGCAAGTGTAGCTCAATTCTCACCTGGCGAGATGAAACTAGTGTCGTCTGATCATTGTCTTTGCTCCTGGCCGCAACCCAATGCTTTAAAAAAATAAATAAAGTATGGAGGAATTTTTTTTATGCTTTATTTTTTTTATTTAACTTGCAAAGGATTTTTTAATTTCGTTTACTACATTTGCCTTTCAGATTTATTTAAATACATTTATTTCGTTAAATTTAATAAATTTATAAAAATTATTTTTTTCATAAATTTTTAACAGATTTATAGACAAGCAACAAAAAAAAAAAAAAAATTTATCATTTGGACTAACTACCCATTAGTAGGGAAGAATATTTGGTTGTAATGGATAATGTGATTGAAATTAATGAATCTATTCCACATAAAAAGAATATTATAATTTGGGAATCAATAAACAGCTGGGTAGAAAATGAAAAAAAAAAAAAAAAAGGCCAAAATGACTTGGAAGTGATGTAAATGGTTGTGTGATTTTATGGCTTATTCGGAAAAGCTTAGAGAAATAGTTTACATTGAAATTCCTTTAGGATTGAAAAAAAAACATATAGATAAGAGATGCCATGCATGTTTTTACTATGGCACAGGCGACTGAAACACAATCTGAACTTGGAATAAACAGAAATTTAAATTTAAATTTTCTCATTTAAAATAGTCAAGTATTAAGTGGAGCTTAAACTCTTAAAGAGCTTATCATATTTAAAAATAGCTACTGACTTAAGTTTTTAAAAGTGAAGGGTATATACTTGCTTATCATATTTAAAAATGGTTACTGACTTAGATTTTTAAGAGTGAAAGATGCATGCTTATTTATAAAGTATTTCTTACCTATATTGATTTTTCAAACTATGAGGGATAGGAATAGTTTAAACAAGGCACTCTTTCCTAATTTGTCTATTTAAAAAGAATTTTTATAATTTGCATCGGTTTCAGATAAAAAGGTTGTAAATAATTTTTTTTATAATTTGTATATTGTTTATTTTTAAGTAAATTTATATTTATATTTATATTTATATTTACAATAATCTACAACAAGTGTATTTTAATATACTAATATTAGATTATAATTAAAATATTATGAAATATTTAATCACAAAATAAGCACGTTAGAAAGAATAAAATTAAAATCTAGACAATTTCATTATTTAACTTATATTTTTATTACATTAAATCCAATGTGAAATCAACAAGACTAAGGGATTTAATTTTGTGGCATTAACACTGTAGTATGCGTGGCAAAAGGTGCTTTACTAATAGTAAACAATGCTTTGGATTTGATAAATGAATTTAAAATTTAAAAAGAAAAACAAAAAATTTGAAAAAAAAAAAATGAAATCATCATAAGTCATAAACCAATAAAATCTATGATAAGACATGAAAGGAGTAGAACTGAAAGCTCCCTGCCTGTCTTAGTTTATTATCTGGATAAACTAATACTATGTTTAATTTATTTGACCTATTTTTAAAAAAAAGATTTTATTAAAGTAGCAAGTGATGTTATTCTGCACAATGTCATTTATTGTTTTTACTTTTTAATTGCAAGCTTTTATTTAGAGTTGCAAGCTTTTGTTATTCTCATTTCCTTGAATATCTATTGATTTCCATCTAATTATATTTTTTATTTTAAAATTTTCAATGGCTCGTTCTGGCTCTGACGATAACTTTGTGAAGCATTTACGATCCATAGGATTTGAACTAGATAATTATAGCATAAATAAATATGACAGTGTAAATGCAATACCCATTTATATTACTTTAATTATGCAAAATTATCTTATTTTACCAAAAGCTGCTCCAATTTAATAACGATAATTATTTACTTGTTTAAAAGTTGAGGACATCATTAAAAAAAATAAAAATAAATTACCTTTTTTTAACGGCCAATGGTAAAAAATAGGCATGTTTTCTTTCAAGCATCATATATATATATATATATATATGCTAAAATTATAAGGATAGTAATAATATTTATTTTTAAAAATAAATTATTTTTTGGTTAAATTTTTTTATAATTTAATTATTTATGCTATAATGTCAGTAAAAAGATTATTTTCATTAGAAATATAAATATATTTATTATTTATTATTTTATATTATACATTTTGAATTATATATTTTTTATTTGTATTTTAAAATATTAATGTATAATACTTATTAAATCATATATAAAGTTTAGTTTATTATAAAAATTATTATAATAAATTCATAAATAAATATGTTCTTAAAATATTATGATGATTTTTGTTAATTTTGTATAAAAATATCTTTAATTTAATTTGAGCTCTCATAAATACATCATTCGAGATGTGTTGAATTTAGTCAATATTTTTATAATGTTTAGAAGATGTGTTTAGACAAAATTTACAAAATTTATTCTTTAAGATATTACACTTTTAAATATATAATTAACTATATTATTTACTAAGAAAAACTTCTTACATATTATTTTTATGGAAACAAAAAATAATAATTATCCTCCAACATATCAATGAAAAGTGCGAAATTTGTGACGTTGCATAAGATGAATTTAATGATTTTTTTAATTTGTTAAAAAATCAGACTCCACCAATACCGTAAGTAATTAAACAATTTTTTTCTATAATTTTTTTTCGTTATTAAACTTGAATTCATTGTAATTTTTTTTCAAATACTATAGCATAATTGTGTTGAAGCATCCATGAATGAGAAAATAATAAGTACCACAAAATTATATTATTTGTGAATGCATATGCTTAAATTAATTTTTTATGCATGTATGTTGCACGCTATTAATTAATGCATTTATATTATAATTATAATATAAAAATAAATGTTTATAAGAAAGAATATATAAATGAAGCTATCTTTATATTTTTTTAAAATTTCAAATGATTAAAGGGATCAGAAGTATTGTCACATGTCTCTAAAGTTGGTATTTTAATTCCTTTAAGAGACATGACTCTATTAATCTTTTCGGTAAATGGTGAGGTCTCCAATAATTTGAGCTTATCCTCAAATGTTGTTGATTTCATTTTCAGTTCTTTCTCCATTTATCTAAGCTTCCAAATTTTTGTTTGATTAGGGTTGATGGTTTGTTTGTTTTGACTTTTGGGTTATGCCATATGTAAAATTGTGGCTGAGATAATAGGGAGTTGGATTGGTGTGTTCCCTGACAACAACTTCTTGATTTGATGTGACTAAGTTTAGGACTTTGGTGACAACAACTTCTTGATCTGATGTGACCAAGTTTGGAATTTGGGGATTTGTGACGGGTTATAGTTTATAGCATGTGTTTAAGGGCTTGTATTTGTTGGATTAGGGCTTGAAATTTCTCTATGGTTGGCTTCCCCTGTGGTTGAGTTGGATGGATAGAATGCTAGCTTTGGTGAGTTTCTATTTCTGCTGGAATGGGTGCTCTCCTTCCTCTTGGATTCTTTTTTTTTTTTAGCATTGTTTTGTACTTGCCTGATATGAAAATGCTAGTCTTTTACCTAGCACACCAAATGTTAGTGCCAAGTTTTGACCGGAGAATATTTTCTATAAATGCTGAAGAAAATGACAGTTAAAGACAAAGGCAGAGGGTTTCCTGCGTTTGCATTTCGATGTGCAAAAATCAGGTCGAAAAGAAAGTGAAAAAGTAGGAATCAGAGAAAGATATAGATTAAATGAACATATCTTCATGCTGCTTGAGTTTCCATATTTATAGGTAAGTTAAGGGAGACAAAAAGATGACAACTAGGATAGGACTGAGCTGAAATGGTAGTCGATGCAAATAATCAAGATATCCTTAATTGTTTGTTGGAGACTAAAAGAGGAAAAAACATCACTATGCCCTTTTGATCATTATATGCCCATTATAGGTAGTTTCATTGGATATATCAGATTGATAATTCGGATGGGGATATTGTTACACTATATAATGGTGAAACTATAAGTCATAGATTCGTGATTTTATGCTTGTCAATATTTAGTTGAATTTTGAATGTTTTATATTTTGGAGAATTTGTGTTTGTTATTATGCTGTTCATTAGCTCTATGCTCAACAATTTTTTTTAACTGAGCTTAATATGAGGTGTTATTCATAGGATTACAACATGATATTATTATCTACATGATATAAAAATAGTTGGCTAGTTTTAAATAGATTTTGACTTTTTGAAAAAAAATTATAGTTTTCTTGCCGACCAAAATATTTTTTTGGTATTTTACAATAATGTAGTGGTGTAGTGATTGTGGCATCTAGGATTATCTTTATAAAACAAATTTTTATTTATTGCATGCAATTTTCGTATAAAATATAAAATAAATATATAAATTTTAATATTTTACATAACACAAATCATAGGTCTACCATAAGGTTTATATTTTTATTTGGACTTGTCTTCTTTTTAAGATAAGTCATTTAAGATTTTAGGTATAGCTCCTAACTTAATCATTTCAGAGCCTTTACATATACTTTCCATCATTGGATATAAACAATATCCATAAGTTTTCAGCTAAAAACATTTTTATATTTTCAAGACTTTGGGCTTACTGCTCTAACGATGTTTTAAAAATTTTCAGGTGGTATTACAAGGGCTCCCTCGAACTGCACTCTTAGAGGATGTGGAGCCTTTCCTTTCTGGTTGTAACCATGATTCGTCCTCGATTCAGACAATTACATTTACAAAACTAAGATCCACCAACCTTGTCAGATTGACAACCGTTCAATTTCCCTCACAAATCCAAGCAATGAATACATACATTAAGAAAAACAGAAACCTCTGTCTCATTTGTCAAGTCTCAGTACGAGTTCTCTACTAAAAGTTCAGAAAGCTCAGTCTATTTGGGGTATCGCTTTTAGATTGATCATGATGGTAGACTTCATGGCTCCAAATTGAACTATGTGAAAAATTTACCTGTTTGCTAATTATGAGACGCGTTGGAGCTATATATTTGAGTGGATAAGTGCTGGCGGTATTAGATTTTAATAAGTTGATTAATGAAACCATATTAATAGGAAGTAATGAAAGATTGCAGCTTATCTCGTTTCGTTGGTTCTCATTATCTTTGTTTCTTGATGGGGATTCTTTCTTGTGATACCATCGTCATATCATAATTGCTATTTTAGTTATTTATATTATATCCTAATAGCAAAGTTAATACTTATACTGCTTCAGCATTTTAAGTTGTTTTATTTTGATGGTAAATTTGGGAGGGAAGTTAGGACCTGCGTTAGTCCGGATAAATCAGTAGGGTTAATAGGTTATATCCCGGATGCATGTGATTTTTAATATTTTGATTTCACAGCTTGATGTATACTTAAGAAGAATTGGTAATGTTTTATGTTCAATTCGATAAATACCCATAACAATCTCGTTCATCATTTAAAATCTTGATCTAGCTACAATTTGATCAAATATAATTTCCAACACCTTGTCTCATAGACAGTATGGTTAAAATGTATCCTTCCTGCTTTATTCTGCCAAAAACAATCTCAACAAGAAGCCCCACCCCCGCCCCCCCCAAGAAAAAAAAAAATTGCTTAGATGCCAGAAATTGACTTGTTGGATTTGTTGGATGTCAAAGCTCGCTATGGATCACGGAAACCATCTCTGTATTATGTTCAAATTCGTCAAGTTGCTGATTTTATCACCTAGCTGTTGATCACTCTCTTGCCCTGAGATTCAAGTGCAAATTTCACCATTCTTATTGCTTAGACGCCAGAAATTGATTCTAACTGCTGCAAGCCAGTGATGAATATCGTCATTTCCATGCGGTTCTATCCGCAAAGATGAGTACGTCTTGAAAGACTTGACTAAGTATCCTCATCAGAGCTCTGTACACTAGAAAAGACAATCATGAGTTCATGAGTCATGACCCTTTGCATCATATTGCATAATCCTCTGGCAACAAAATAAGAGACTAATCTTAAGTAGTGAAAAGCCAGAAAACCAGAATTGAATGATGCTTATATCAACATCCTGATTTCGATACAGAACCTAAATTGTTGAACAGAAAGCATCATCAACCTCTTCCTTGTGTATTTCTGTCGCATAATCTAACATTCTCATATGATCTATCAAGCAACTCACCAAGAATATCAATTACCTTAGTATTTGACTTGTCTTCTGCTCTAAACCTATAAACTTCATTCTTAACCTCAATCCAGCTGTATCCAGGATTCAATTTCAGTCCTTTATCATTCATCAGGTTACGTACTCTGGCTGCCTGATCCCATTGCCTTGCAGCCTGATCAATCTGCCATCCATGTACGAATCCAGCACTTATAGTAGTCCAAGAAACTTCAGTTTTAACAGGCATTTCTTCAAACACTTTATAACCCTTCTCCAACTCGCCGCTTTTTCGGTAGAAAGTAACCAAAGAACTTCCACATAAACGTTTGGGAAAAACCCATTTTTTATTGCTAAACAATGATACTGAATTACCCCACAGAGGTTACGTCTTGACCCACATGAACTTATAGCATTTGACAGAACAATTGGATTAAATTTTGAATCTTCTTTGTTTATATCAGGAGGCTCTAGAATTTCGTTGAAAAAAATTGGGAGATTATCCGTTGGTGAATCTGAATAAGCAAATTTAATGAAAAAAATTTAGGCAGTAAATTGATCAGAATCTGTTTGTAAAAAGTCTTGAATGAGACGTAGATGGTTTTGGCAGGAAGAGGAAGGAGTTGGTTTTGGGGTATATGATGTCCCTGATTCTCAATGCCTTGTTTAGTTTCTTGCTTGGAGGATTCAGTTTTAGTCTGTGAGAAGAGAAAGGACTAGATTGAGATAAACAGAAGAGAACAGGTTTCAAAGTGAAGCAAGAATTCCTTTGGATAACTGATTTACGTAGAAGCACATTCATGGTTGAGAGCAACCCATGAATGTATGCAGCTACAACAACTGAAGTATAAAAACGTGGGTCTTTAGTTGTTAAGTAGTACTACTTCCTGGAACCTCAATCCCAATTCCCAACCGAGTTACAGGATTGAAACAAGAATCTTTTCTACACATGTGGCGTTTGCTGTTTTTTTCATTTTACTTTAAAAAAAAAAGAAAAAGAAAAGGGCTTTATGAATCTTCAATGATTGTAAAATCGGATCCCAACTTCATACCAAAGCATTTCATTATGGCAATACCATAATATTTGTTAGGGACTACACCAGTCATCATCCATACTAAAGAATGGTGAACTAAAGCCAAAATCATTGCCTTGATTGAGAAAAAAAATGGACTCGTAATCAATCCATTAACACTCTCATCCAGAACACTTTCGTTTCGAAATGTTCATCATTGCATTGCTCATTTTAAGAACCAGAATCAAAGCTAATTCTTCTCTTAGCTTTTTTCCGACCTTATTTTGTTCTTACTTTTACTTCCCACATCTACATCAGTTTTTGATGCGCTTCCTCCAGCTCCAATTTTTCATTTTCCTTCATTTCATGTTCTTGTGCCTTCACTTGACTGGGAAATTGGATGCATTTGAAGAACTCAAATGAGAGTTCCATGGAGGCGCTTGCTTCAAAATGAAAACTCTATCAAGCTCCATGGAAATTGGTCACCAGTCCCTGCGATTTAGCAGCCCTGAAAATTGGTTTTTATAACAACTTGAAGTGAAGAAAATTGCGTTGGGAGTGTTGAAAGGATGCAGACAAAGTATTTCTATTTTATTATAGTTAATAACTGTCAAAATAAGTTCACACCGACCTCAACAACATAAATAACAGATAACAAAGACATAAGATATTAACAAAGAATGTCCTTACCCTTGACATCATTGCCTTCTCGCTTGTTCTATATGTCTGATATATTGTACACTCATAACCGCAATGATTCAAAAATTGTTTTCATGTTAAAAATGGAGTATTATTTTTAGTTAGGTTGAAGTCATCATCAAAATTAACTTCCAGTACCAAGCCGATCAGAATTTTCTCTCAAAGGTATAATGCATGAATGAAATGGATAACGGACTTGCAAACTGTTCCAAGGAAGCCATCAAAGCAAATTCTACTAATGCAAGAGTCGAACTCTGCAGTGAAACCTTGAGTTCAAATTTTCAAACTACACTGCCATGGAAAAAGTTGAGATAGCAAGCCTAAAAACATGTTTTAGTACCACTTGTCACTCGCATAAAAATTTTCCTTACAACGATCATATAACAATGTACTTAATAAGAACCGACTTCAAGTAATGACTAAAACTAAGACTAAAACTATTGCATTCAAATTTACTTACCAGCTTCAAGCACTAGTAAACCTTTTTGAATTTCAATTCCAATTTCTTATCCACTTCTAGTGCACTCCAAGTATTCCAGGTCTAAATCAAGCTTCTCCATGTGCTTGAGAAGTCTTTTCCTTCTTTCCCACATGTTTAGCCTTCTGAATTGCAGACCCTGAAGGCACCAACTGCCCAGGTGTATTATGAATGGGAGCTTTCTGGTTCTTCTTCAACAGCTTCAAAGCCACTGTTTTCAGAGGAATCGTAATGTCTACAGGCAGAAGCACATCTTCCAACTCGTGCCAGTCAAGATCCTCAGCATCACCATCTTCATACTCCACCCTATACCACCCAGTTTCCTTGTCAAACTGGATCACACTCCCATAATAATATTTTTCTCCAAACAGTTTTTGAACTTCCCTTCCTTCTAACCATTCACCACACCCTTTATCTTTCTGGGACTCACCGTCTTCCTTGTTGACATCAGACAGGACAAGGGTATTGCAATTTGGGTTTACTTCAGGCACCCCGTTGATAACAACAGCTGGCTCTCCTGGTAACTCATATACCCCACACTCTGATTCTGCTCCCATAGATTTCTTTTCCATTTCAACCAGACTTAATCCAGAAAACTGAAAATTTAAACTAATTTGAGAGAAGAATGAGTAAATTTAGTAGTTGGATCCGAAATTTCACCAAAAATATTCTGAGACTTTTGTAATTTTCTTGGGATTTTCCCCTCTCTTAAAAAAAATAGTGAAGAAGAAATAAAACCCTAACTGCTTGATGGACCAAAGGAATGAGAGTCTGAAACTGAATGAGTTCTAATCGAGCATACTGTCCCTGCGATATGGGCACGAGGTAGAGTATTTTTCATTGTTATATTATATTTGTTTTATAATTAATATTTTAAATTTAAATTTATTTTTATTTTTATTCTCATATATATTTAATAGATATAAGTAATTTACTATTGTAGTTTTTAAAAACTCTATAAAAATAATTTTTTATTTTTTTATTTTTTATTTTTAATTTATATATTTAAGTAATTTTTAAAAATATTATTGATATATATTTTTTATAAAAATATATTAATTTTAATTAATATAAAATAATAATTTATATTATTTAAAAAATTATTTACTAATTATATATAAATATATATAATAAGATACGAATACAGAATAAATATTATATTACTAATTCTTATATTCATATTAATAAAAATTTAAAATTATATTTTTTTTATATTTATATCTATAATGTAATATACGTATTCTTCCTTATTCAAATAAAAAATTGAATTTCGTTGTGTAAGATTGACATCCTACTTTAATAGTATAATTTAAGGTCATTGCCATGAAGTGGGCCTTGAAAAGTTTGAGGCCCTTTTTTTATTTTTTAGGCCTTTTCTTCTTTCCTTCGATCCCTCCAGGCCGAAAACATAAATGAACGGCATCAGACAAATAACGGAAAGCAAAGAAATGAATGAGGACCGCAAACCCATTGTTAAACAAATTTACATGGCCGTCAACCAAATTTCAGGAATTCCTCCTAACTTTATTCCCATCCAATTCCAATCTCAACTATGGTGCATACGGTCATCTCATCCAACACTTCACCGACCACAACTTCTCTCGCCAAGTCAAGCAACTTCATGCGCGCATTGTTCTCTTTTCAGTCAGTCCCGACAATTTCCTTGCTTCCAAACTCATTTGTTTTTATTCAAAAACCAACAGTCTTCCCCAAGCTCACCATTTGTTCAACAAAATTACCCAAAAAAGTACCTTCTCTTTTAACGCTTTGCTCATAGCTTATTCCCAACATGACATGTTTGCCGATACTATAAGATTGTTTTCGAGTTTTGTTAACGTTATTAGGTCGGATAATTTTACCATTACATGCTTATTAAAGGCCTTATCGGGTTCAGTTTCTGAGAAATGGTTGGCTAAGGAGGTTCATTGCTTTGTTTTGCGAGGTGGGTTCAATGAAGATATTTTTGTTTCCAATGGTTTGATCACTTACTATTCAAAATGCGAGGAATTTGGATTGGCTAGGAAAGTGTTTGATAAAATGGGTGAAAGAGATATTGTGTCATGGAATTCGATGATTTCTGGGTATTCTCAAGGAGGATTTTATGAGGAATGTAAGGCCTTGTATAAAGACATGGTGGATAGTTTAGAATTTAGGCCTAATCGGGTGACTGTACTTAGTGTTTTGCAAGCGTGTGGACAGTCAAACGATCTTATTTTGGGAATGGAAGTTCATCGGTTTATAGTTGAGAATTCGATCGAGATGGATGTCATGGTTTGTAATGCTTTGATTGCATTGTACGCAAAATGTGGGAGTTTGGATTATGCTAGTGAGTTATTTGATGGTATGAGTGATAAAGATGAAGTTACTTATGGCTCACTTATTTATGGTTGTATGTTTCATGGGTTCACTAACAAAGCTATGGAGCTTTTCCGCAAATTGAAACACCCTGTATTGAGTACATGGAATTCTTTGATTTCAGGTTTGTTTCAGAACAAACAGTATGATGGGATTTTGGATTTAGTCTTAGAAATGCAAGCAAGTGGTTTTAGACCCAATGCTGTGACGCTTTCAATCATTCTTCCTACCTTTTTGTATTTTTCAAACCTGAAAGGAGGAAAAGAGATACATGCTTATGCTGTTAGAAACAATTTTGACTGTAACATCTACGTTGTGACTTCCCTTATTGATACCTATGCAAAGCTAGGGTATCTCCTAGGGGCACAAAGGGTTTTTGATCAATCAAAATGTAGGAGCTTGATGGTTTGGACAGCAATAATTGCAGCATATGCTGCCCATGGAGATGTTAATGCAGCTCTAGGTTATTTTCATAAGATGCTTACTAATGGAATGCAGCCAGATCCTGTCACATTCACTGCACTGCTGTCTGCCTGTGCTCATTCTGGAATGGTAGATGAAGCTCAGAAGATCTTTGATTTCATGCTTAGAGGATATGGCGTTTCACATTCAGTTGAGCATTATGCTTGTATGGTAGGGGCTCTAAGCCGAGCAGGGAGACTTTCTGAAGCAACAGAATTTATTTCTAAAATGCCAATTGAGCCAAATGCTAAGGTTTGGGGTGCATTGCTACATGGGGCTTCAGTTTGTGGTGATGCTGAACTTGGGAAGTTGATTTGTGATCATTTGTTTGAGATAGAGCCTGAGAACACTGGAAATTATATCATCATGGCAAACTTATATTCACAAGCTGGCAGATGGAAAGAAGCTGATATGATCAGGGAAAAAATGAGGAATGTTGGGTTGAAGAAGATCTCAGGCTCTAGTTGGATTGAAACTAGTGGAGGATTTGAAAGCTTTATTGCAATGGGTAGATCAAGTGAAAGAACTGAAGAGATATACATTTTGTTAGAAGGGTTGCTTCGTTTGATGAAGGAAGAAGGTTATACTTTGCATGATGAGTTTGATGAGGAGAATGTTTATGTTTGAACCTTGAATTTACACATCAGCATAATCATTGCAATTAGGATTACACTCAAGGACTAAAATGCACCCTTGAGGCTTTTATGGTTCAAGAAAAAAAAAGATTGTTGTGTCTCAGTGAAGAGATCAACTCATTATGACCTTGGCTAAGATGTTGAGGACATTGGATCCTTAATGCATTTCTCTTTTAATTCTAGCTGAAATTGATACTTCTAGGCTAAAGTGAAGAAGTACTTTCCAACTAAAATACTGTCACATGTAAGCTTTCTATTTTCTCTCCTGTTGCAAATTTATCTTTTGAACTTGATCTGAGCATTACTTTAAAACAATTTAAGCCTTTGATCATCACACCTTGCTGACATGGAAGTCTCCAGGATCATCTTTATTTGTTTGCTTGGTAGTCTTTGGAGGTTTGCTTTCTCTTATGCTAGTGGAAAACCTCTGCTTGCACCTGAAGCATTCTACCATGCAAATTTGTTGACATAGTATTTTATTGACATCTTTCCTTTGGTCGTTCCCGGGTCCCTCATGTCACCTTTAGGAATTATGGAATATTTCCTGCTACTCTTCTAATGACTTTTTTACGAGTCACTATTTTGAGTCATTTTTCAGTTGGTAACGTCCAAGATTAATATTTCTAGTAGTATTTGTTCTGTTGGTTCTTTTTTTATTGTTTCACCATGGATCACTACTGTAAATACATGTTGATTTATAGACCCTTAACAGATTCTGTCATTTGGATGGGAAAAAAGACCTAACAAATATGCTTCGATCCACTAAATTTATTTCCCCGAGGCATTGGAGAATGGGGAAATGGGCTCATTTACCATGCAAGAAGAGAAAGAATTAGAATTTGTGAGTGTAAAAGGTGACAATTGACCGTGATGAGCGCACAACCTAGCCCTGTTCATGGCTGCTCACTTCTACCAAGTTTTCCCTAGCTATAATTTTGCTTTCAACAGACAATAGGATGGAGCTTGAGGATATGGGTCAAGCTTTTCTTTTTCTCTTCTGCTTGTTTTATTGCTCATCAAGTTTGTCGAGATAATGAAAAGAAATCGGGTGTCAAAGGAGTTGAGCTGGACATAAACTTGAGGACAAAAAACCAACATTCCCAGCCATTACATTATAATGCTACTCAACCAACACTTCCCTATTGGATCCACACACATGTTTACCCAAACCTCTCAAAGCAATTAATGCTCAATCAAATCCATATGTATAGATATAATTTTGTCCAAAATTTGGTGTCCTGGTATATCAATTATTGACTTTTTTCAGCTTTTTCTTTCACCCTAGAGGATGTTATATAAATTTCATCAACCTAAAAAGTAATTTACTAACATACATGAATATATGTAATATTCTATATTACATTCTTCATAAATGATTAAGAGTAAAAGCAAATATAAAATCTAAATTTAGAATTACAGTTTTATTATTTTTAATATTTAAAATTGTTTAAAAAAAACTGAAATTAAACGTTAAGTATTTTACTGACAATTTTTTTATTTATTCCCAATATTTCAATTATACTTTGTGTACAATAAAAATATAAAAATTTATTTAAAAATAAAATAATTCAGAGAATTTTTTAATATTTAAGCCAATTACAAAATACTCAAGATATTTGTTATCATTCACAAAAATGGTAAATGTATTTGTATATAAATATTTCTCTTTCTCGATTTTGGTGGCTTAATATTGTATGGAAATGAATTAAAAAGAAGGCCAATATGTTCAACTTTCGGCCAAATTTTTCACATAAAAAGCTGCAACACTCAAAACTCCCAAGCACTTTAAAGTGAAATTTTGCGAAGCACACGATCCCATGATGATGGAAGAAGAGACAACCATGATGGCGGCACTATCCACCCTCCGCCCTTCTCAACTCGCAGATCTCAGCTACTCCATCCTCTCCATCTCTTTTCACCACCGACGCCGCCTTTGCTTCCTCCTATCCTCCCCTTGTCTTTTCTCTGTTACCCTCCATCACCTCCACTCTCTCTCCCTCCCACACAAAACACTTCTTATTGCCCGCCACCTCCTCTTTTCCCTCCACCACCTCACACTCCACTTTCAGCCTCCGCCACTGCTGCCACTACACCCTTCCGTTGCCATGAAGAACCGTGACCTTGACGCTGTGCTCCTCCTCCTCTTTCTTTGTGAAACACACCAACATAACCCAGATGTCCTCGAGAGGCCTCATTCTGAATGGCGCAAAGTTTTAAGTAACCTATGCTCCGATACGATGTTAAAGATCACCAGTATTACTGGCATCTTTGATGGTGCCGCTTTGATTCCATATATTGAAATGGTAACGAGGTGTAGAAGGTTTGTTGGAATAATGGGTTGTGGTGTGAAGGAAGGGAAGGAGGTGGCGGCATCACCTGCAGCGGTGGTGGCTCTACCAGCAGTGGAGGTGAAAGGGGGTGGAGTTGAGTGTGTGATATGCAAGGAGGAGATGAAAGAAGGAAGAGACGTCTGCCAGTTGCCATGTCAGCACTTGTTTCACTGGATGTGCATATTGCGTTGGTTGAAGAAGAGGAATACGTGCCCCTGCTGCAGGTTTCAGCTTCCCTGTGACGATATATTCGGTGAGATCCAACGGCTGTGGGGAGTCCTGGTCAAGACGAGTGGCAAAAGTCCTAATGCAGAATGGACATGATTGAATGATGATAACACATGGGAGAATCTGGATATGGTGGACATGGAAGACATTAGATTTTGTTGGGAGATTTTATCAGTGAATGGTTGAGATGAATTGGATGAAGATGATCACTTGTTTTCATGATAAAGACACATGTGGTTAGGTTCAGATAAGAGTCTCTTACAGATTTTAATTCTGTTATTATCTTTCATTATCAAAATTTATTCTTCTTCTTTTTTATGTATGCAGCAGAATAAACGTTGGAATTTTGCTGAAATTTAGAAGAAAGCAAGCCCTTAGTATTCATATTTACATTAAGAGATTGATTGAGAAAGTGAATAGATTCTAATATCTTTGATAATCAAATTTATTGTTAGTCAAATTGCATTTCTGTTGTTCTATGTTTAGCAGCAAATTACAAACATTGGTTTATGCAGAACATTTAGGAGAAAGGAAGCCATTTGTATGCTTTTATTATGGATGGCATGCAAATATGGAATAATCAATCATCCTATTTGTATAAAATTCCAGATTTATTTGTTCAAGACTTGAAGGGAAAGCTATAATTGTTGCAATAATTCTAAGAATTGCCTGGTGTGCTTATATCTAATCCATCTGGTTGGCTGGAGAGGTTTCATGGGCTTCAACAGCCTCAAGGAGACAAAGTCAATAGGATGTTCGTGCAAAACTTGAGGCTTCAATATTGGCCACTAATTACCCAGAATTTTTTATTATTTTTCCAAGCACCTACGGTGAAGCCAGCTTGAACATATCATACCAAACTGGTCCACCAGGCCCTGCTAGGACTAATTGATGGGTAGGAAAAGGTCAAAATCAACTCAATAAATATTAATTGGCCCACAACTGGAAGGCCCAACTCAGCTCTTGGTATTACACAGTACAGATCAAAGGTTAGAACATGTTCAAAAGTACCAAACTTGACTCTACTAGCCTGCATTGGTTGGGCCTTCTTCTCTTTGTTCAAAGTCCATAAAACCTCTCTGTCACCCAATCCTTGTGACATTTCTTTTTGAGTTATTCCAATTTCTAAATGCTACCATTTGCCTACTATAATATAAACTTTTTTCATTAGTAACTCAATCTGATTTTGAATTCTTAATTTTTCTTTATGAAAAATCATAATCAAAGATAAAAAAAAATTATAATATTGTAATTTAAATTTTAAACCTGTCAAATATAATACTTAAAAGTGAATGTATAAACTAATCGAACTAAATCATAAATTTATTTTAACTCTTAATTTACATATTATTAAATTGAACACTTCCAATATAAGATAATATAAAAATAAGTTGGATTTGGGTTCAATCTCATAATCAATCTGTCATTGTGTTATATATTTGAACATAATATAATATGCAAAAAGTAAGTAAAAAATTAAATATACATGAGAAGAACTAATTCAACTTAAGATTGGACAGTCATATTTTTATGGGATGAAAGAATGCATTTCCTAAAATAATTGGCC
Organism: Durio zibethinus; assembly: GCF_047325235.1. NCBI lineage: Eukaryota > Viridiplantae > Streptophyta > Magnoliopsida > Malvales > Malvaceae > Durio > Durio zibethinus. The sequence continues at coordinate 6,068,800 of NC_143162.1, read as the reverse complement.
CTACTCATCAAGGCTCAAATAAAGGAAAACAATGAAAAACAGTGGTCCATTTCATGACAATGAGTGTGCTTAAAGCCGTAGCATTTGGCCATTTATATAATTATATTCATCACAAAGGGAAGCAAGGTGGGTACGGAAAACTAGAAATAAATAAACAAATAAAATACTAGTCAAACAATGAAACAACGCTAGAGCAATATCAAGTGCCAGGGTGCAAAAATTGGGTTTCTTTGAGTGAAGTGCAAGCCAATGTTCCCATACTCTAAAATCATAATCGTGTAATTATGCCTTACTTCTATAATTTTTTATGATTTTAGTGTGTATATATATATATATATATATATATATATATATATTAATCATTTCCAACTTCACTTGTCACCATGCCTTTGCTTATCTTTTGGATTATATTATTGGCTCAAAGTGAAGAAGTTTGATTAAGAAAAGGTTTGATTCATCTTCTAAATATATCATTAAGCTATAATGAATTCTGATAATTTGCTAAGAATTGTAAATTGAAAGGACAATTGTATTCATTGTTTTTTGTTTGAAAAAATTGGAGGATAAATAGGTTGTTTTTCATAGGAGAAGAAGATGTGTTATTGGATTGCTAAGATGGTGTTGTCCTCAAACTACATTTAAGATAGCACCAATGACATATCATAAGTGAGATTCGAATTCAGATATTGCATTCAAAGAGATTGAATGAGCTCAATCAATAAAGTTAATCCATTGATGGCCAATTTCATTCATTTTCACTGCAGAAAAAAGTGTACATACTAAATTGTCATTATATATATGTAAGTTTTTAAAAAAGAAAAATTATATTTAAAAAAAAAAACTGATAGAGGACTTACAAAATGGCTTTTCTTTGCAATAAAAAAAAAAAAAAAGTGGTAAATGTACAATAAGAGAACAGAAAACACAGTCGAAGGAGAAAGAAATTTCAGGGACATCACGTGACAGATTCCGCTGCAAAGGCGTGGCATTGGCAACTCGTGATGTTATTTCAAAATTTGAAACCATTGAAATATTCCCCGGGCTACTTGCCATATTCAATAAATGCTACATACATACCTCTCCATCCGTCTGTCCACATCTGTTGATCTTGTGGTGGTAAATAAAACTGAAATTTGTCTTTACTGATGGGGTTTGTTTAATCATCTTTTTTTTTTTTTGGTCAATTTGGAAGTATATAACCAGATAAAATGTGTGGAAACTAAAACAAATCAAACAAATCGAATGAAGAATTATGTTAAGGATGAATATGTGCAAAACATCATGATTTGGTTTGTGATCATGATGTTGTGGTGGAAAAGATAAGATGAAGAATTGTGAATATTACTATTATCTGGTTCTAATGGCCTTAACTGGCTATTATATTTAATTATTGGAAGTCTGCAATTAATGCAGATCAAGGCTTCTAACTCCTCCACAATTAGTACAACACTGGAATTTTAAATGTAAATGCCTGCCCCCAGCTAAGAGTGAATGAGTATAGACTAGATATTCTATAATTGTAAATGGGGTGTTAATGGAGGAGTACAAAACTTTACTCCAAAAGAATGGATCACAGAAATGTTAGGTTAGTTGATACAGATTTCCATTGACTGATGTATATGAAAAACTGTTGATTATAATTTATGACATTGCTTGCTCTCATTCTCACAATCCTTATTTTGTAGTAACCCCAATTGGGAGGTATTCTACGTATAAGAAGAAAAAAAATACACAATTTGTATAATGACAAAAGTGGTGTCACAAAGTTGTAGCAGTGAAGAAAAACAACAGCCATACTCTTATTTTGGAGGATAGATATAAGCCACCTGAGTAGATTAGAAAGAGTTCAGGCCTTGACCTTGGATTTCCAACATCGCTAGCTACGTGAGTCTTTTGTTTTTTCATCAGTAAAGATTCTTCTTCCCAAGGGGAAAAAGAAGATTAAATTCAAAAAAAAAAAATGAAGGAAGAAGAAGTTGGCATTTTTGTGGGAGTTTCTTAGTGAGTGAGCTCTGATCTGTTGTGTTCATAAACGGGTAACTGAAGTAGAGGTAAGATTTTAGTGTTTTGGTGCACTGACATTGAAGAATCAAGCTCGTCTTTGCAAGAATTTCCGTGACAGGTTAAAGTCAAGATCATTGCAAATGATTCCTTGCCGCAAGGAAGACAGCAAATGGAGGTGGGTTCCTCTTTTTTTCGCTAGTTGTTGTTGTCACTACTTCATAATGTAAAATGGGTTCTTTTTGTTTTCTCATCTCAGTGAAAAGAAGATGGAAGGAGATGATGGATTGAGGACTGTGGAGTGCTTGAGAGGAAGGCTTCTTGCGGAGAGGCAAGCTTCAAAGACTGCAAAAGAAGATGCTGAACTTATGGGCAATAAGGTCAGGTTTTGTTCTATCAATTTAGGTTTTAAACCATTAATTTCATTATGTTAAACAAAAAGATCTGAAATTTCTGTTTGCTCTGTTTTGTTGTTCTTGAACTGCAGCTAATAGAACTAGAGAACAAACTCAAAGAAGAGACCAAATTAAGGAACAAAGCTGAGAAGAGGCTCACGTTACTGAGGAAAAAACTGCAGGCCCTCAAAATATTGCCTAGTTTTGAAGAATCAGAGCAGTCAAGTTCTTCCGACCACTGTGCAGTTTCTAGTGATTCATCTACAAGTAGTTCAGGTACTAAAGTCCCAGAAGAATCTGTTTCCAAGTCTCAAAATGCAGTTCCAGAAACCTCAAAAGATAAGGAGGAAAATGCATTATCAGACACCACTACTTCTATAAAAAGCCTTGAAATTTCTTTTAGTGAAGAAAATTCGAATTCTGCAAGGACTACAAAATCTGATACAAAAGATTCAAGCCATCAAGATCCAAAGATTGATGATACAAGGTACCCCCTTTGATTCCCACATTTCCCACATTGTCCTATTGCATTTGCTTAACCCTTTGATTCCCACATTTCCCCGATTGTCCTATTGCATTTGCTTAATTGTTGCTAATATAATATAATTAAGTTAATTTGATCACTTTATTACCATTGATTTCAGTTCTTCAAGCTTGAAAGATTCAACAATGGAGTCTGATATGAATGAAAGAAATGAGAATCATGAGGAAGATGATTGTGTTGATAACTCAATGGCATTGGTTCCTCTGAAGCTACCAGAAACCAAGCTGGCCCCTGAGATAAAGATAGTCAGCAAAAGTATAGGTGAAGTTCTTGATACTTTAAGGCATGCGAGGGAAAGAATTCAGAGCTCAATGGAAAGAAGACAAATGATTAGAGTTGGGCCATCTTGAAATCATACAAGTAAACAGTGATTATTGTCCCATTTAGATAATAAAACAGAAAGTGACAGATGTTCTTTTCATGCATTGAAGCTAAATGGTAAGACAAATAATGTGAAAGTTGCATAATATCGCTTGCAATTTTATTGCCTTAATCAGATCGTTCGGTTGGTATTAAAAGTTCTTCACTAGCATGTGATGTGGGGATGTGAGTGTGACCCTCCATTTGGTACATTGACTTGAGCCCCTAAGAATCATCGAATATTTAACTTTGAGATACTAGTAACTTGATCAATTGACACTGGTTTTTTTCTCAAATTAATGATGTAAATGTGATGAAAAGTATATAGTTTAAGCAATGGCTCTGAATTAGGCCAAACAAATGTTACTTGTAAAGTTTGGAAAGAAAAAATTCCATGTTGAAAGTTAGAAAGGTCTTTTAACAATACTCCATGTGTATAGAGCAAGAGAGCAAAGCAGTGCAAGATTTTTGACCAGAGTAAGTGTTTCTGATTAAGCTTGCTTTTGCGTGGTTGAGAGGGTTGGGACCATAGATCTAACTCCTATCAGCTATTTCATTGTGATTTTGTGAGCGATTGATGGCTCATGCCTTTAACCTTGAATGAATGAATCACTCAATCAATCAAGGCTAAACTAGCTGGAAAATCTTACTATTACAAATCCTTAATTTTCTTGAAAAGCTGGAACATGCCAGCTTAATTGATACTTAATAAAGTTTTTCCTTAAACGAAGTTTAGCCAAAAGAACATTGGTTGGATAAACATGCACTGAAACATATTCCTTGGGTTGATCTAGACAGCTTGGTCGGTGCCTGGAATCACATGCAGCTTATCACGTGTTCAAGTTACAAAATTTGTTGAGATTTAACATCTTTGAAAAATGAAAATGAAGTACCATATGCTAATCTTGAATGTAAACGATAATAATAATAATAATTATCTTTAAGAAAATCTTTAAAAAAATTTTATTGTTCTATAAATTTGATGTTAAAAAATGGAGTCTATTGTATTCTTTTAAGGGCATTGCCTTGGGACTGAGGGAACCTCAAAGAGCCTGGTCAAAACTGAAAAGGGCTCAGACAGACTGAATCATAAGTCCTAATCAGCCCAAAGAATCCAACCATGTACTCTTATTGGGCTAAACCCAAAGAACCAAGAGCCCAGAAGGCAAGATCCCCATGAAAGAGCCTGGCTTCTAGCCTTCACCTAATTTTTTACTACTGAAACTTTGACATCATTGAATTTTCAATACGCATAGAAAAATGTGAGAGAAGAACAAATCCATATAAAGTAAAGTTTACCTTCCTACTAACTTCCCTAAAAAGACGTAGTAATGTATCTAGTGGCCAGTAAACTAGATTGACAAGTACAAAAAGCTGATTGAAGTTCCTGTAGCCATTCCTTCATTAATGTTCTACACTCTACAGTCAGATTATGGTGTTAATGGTTGTAAATGGTCCTGGAGGTCAGGCGGACGGTGACCCAAATTGATCTGATTGCTGTCCAAGTTGCTGAACAAGTTAGAGCTGGAATGCATGTACCAAATATACATCCGTCAATCCAATACCATGGAAATGGACCCCGTTTTGCAGCTGTTTGAATCACAAATCTTGTACTTTGCTATTGAAAGGAATCCTACCCTCCTTTCATAGATATTTCTTAACAGGTACACGGGAAATGATTGAGGAAATGAACTAATGGACAAAGTGCAGAATCATACGAGTAGATTTCCATTGCGAATATTTCTTGCAAATGATGACTATTCGCAGCTTTATATGGTAAGAATTTCAAAAATTAATGATTGCCCCTGAAATGCTTGTTAACGCGTTTAGGAAAGGGTCGAGTATGAAAATAGCCATGAAGAAATGGGTTATGGAAGCCTGATTTGTCTCAGAACGGAACTCCAAAAATGATGGTTGATTAAAGTAATTATAAAAGATCACACAATTAAATGAGAGAAAATTGCCTAAAACGTTGGATTATTGCAAATAAATATTAACAAAATTAAAATATTAGCCATGCAATAATCACATAACTTTAGGACAACCACGTTGGAGCAAAAGAACATAGAAAAACACGAGACTAAAAACCAAGGGAACAAAGGACAATGTTACAATAACAAAAACAACTATGTCAGAAGTCAGTGATTTAAATCTCTTTTATCTCTCATCTTGGATCTCCTCTGACAACAAAATTCAAGATCTTCTGCCAAAATACTCCAAACTATCCTCTTATTCATTGCTTCTTTTGATCACTTTGATCTCAGACCAAACCCTGTCTCTATCAGATCCCAAGGTGCTTTTCCAGCTGAGTCTGCCGCTGAAACATGGTGCAAACTGAAGGGACCAAAAACGTTTAACCCAGATTCAAGGTACACAGCCACTAGCACACATCCATATTCTCTGAACACACATAAAAAGTGTTGCTTTCTTGTCTCAACTCTCACGTACACACTTTGCAGTTGAGTTAGCCCATACCCAACTTGGTCCTTGTCTGAGAATTGGTCAGATGCTCAGATTAAAGGTGTCTAATTTTTGGTTGTAAGGTTCGAGTATGGGGGGTTCTATTATTGTAGAACAAACAGAAAACTTTGAGCCCAGATTGAGTCTTGGACTTCTTCTTTATCGGTGTTTTATGAATATTTTATGTGCCGGTTCACTTGAATACGTGTGAAATATTGATCACTTGAAAATGGTGAAATCCTGTTGGAAGCCATCTGTTGAGGGTGATTCTCGCGGCGGTGTTGATGGTTTGTTGTGGTATAAAGATTTGGAGCAACATGTTTATGGGGAATTCTCAATGGCTGTGATTCAAGCCAACTCGAATCAGGGCCGTTGAGTTCGAGTAGTTCTGGTCCCTATGGGACTTTCATCGGTGTATATGATGGACTTGGTGGAGCAGAGGCTTCCCGCTTCCTCAATGACAGCCTGTTCTGCAATCTGAAGTGTACGTTTCCTCTTAAACTTTTTTCTATTCCTTCAATTCGAATTTGGGACTAGGCAATTACTTTTCCTCATGCATTTCCCTATTTCTTTCTGAGTTTGACCCTTTTAGGCACTTACAATGAAATTAATATCATCAGATTAGTAAAACTGCAGTATCATGTCCAAAATGGCGGGGATTACTCTGAGTGCTGGGAGTTCAATCCTAGTTTCTCCAAGCATAGGTTTTGGTAGTGGTTGATACAATTTACTCCAATAGGTGCCAGTGATATTTTTTCGTCATTTTAAATTTGATGGCCAAATGCTTATTCTGTTTCCCTTGACATTTCTTATGCAGCATTTGCGTCTGAGCATCAAGAAATATCAATAAATGTTCTCAGAAAGGCTTTCTGGGTAACAGAAGAGAACTTTCTTTCCCTTGTGAGGATACAGTGGGTTGGTAAGCGACAAATGGCGTCAGTGGGATCATGCTGTTTTACAGGAGTGATTTGCCATGGACAGCTATACTTTGCAAACGTTGGTGATTCCAGATTAGTCTTAGGCCGATCAGGAAGACGAACCAAGGAAGTTATAGCAATGCAATTATCTACAGAACATAATGCAGGTATAGATGCTGTCAGAGAAGAGCTTCGGTCATTGCATCCGCATGATCCACAGATTGTTGTGATGAAACGCAAAGTTTGGCGTGTAAAGGGCAGGATACAGGTTATATTCTATTCTTTCTTTCTTCATCCTCTTTGTTCTGGAAAAAGTTGACGTAGCTTGACTGAAAATGAATTCATTTGTCTGTTCTTAATTTCTGCCTCCTTATCTTTGCAGATTTCAATATCCATTGGTGATGCATATCTGAAGAAGGCAGAGTTCAACAAAGAGCCTCTCCCGCCTAAATTTAGACTGCCTGAATCCTTCCAAAAGCCGATACTTAGTGCAGAGCCATCATTTTTTAATACACAAACTCCACCCTCACGATCAATTTCTCATATTTGCTTCTGATGGTCTATGGGAACACCTTAGCAACGAGAAGGCTGTCAAAATCGTCCACACTAGTCCACGAAATGTAAGTATCCAAACAACTGTGGCATGATATGATTGATAATGTTACTCTCCAGCTTGTTGAGCACGGCTTTAGTCTTTTCTTTTGATTCCCTTTGAATGCAGGGAATTGCCAGGAGACTTGTTAAAGCTGCACTTAAGGAAGCAGCAAAGAAAAGAGAAATGAGATACTCAGACCTGAAAAAGATTGATAGAGGGGTAAGGAGACATTTTCATGATGATATCACAGTCGTACTTGTGCTTCTAGATCACCATTTGATCCATGTGAACTCCTTCTACAACTCTCTATTATCGATAAAAGGTGGAAAACGACTCCCTGCGACTGCCGTTAGCGATAAGAGTTAAATTTCGTAAACTTCTGCTCACTTGCCACACAAAGACTGGAGTGAAAAACAAAAAATACAATAAAATTGATCATTGTACCACATTGGGCCTTAATATATACACACTAATTTTTTTAGGAAGCATTTAGTATGAAGTGATCATTTAAAAAATCATCGTGATTTACTTATGGTAATTAAATTATTGTATTTGATAAGTATCTGATGATTTTACGTAATAATGATCTTAGATCATTAAAAATGATCATATTACTGTTTTGAAAGATGATATAATTCTCATACAAAAGAGTGTAAAATTTTTATCATTAAAGTGATATGTAAAATTAATAATAGTCAATTTTATTTATTTAATATATGAATTAAAAATTTATACTTTAAAATTATAATTATTTTATATTATAAATTTTTATATTTTCAAATTAATATTCATTATTATAAATCAAACGTATTTTTTATTTTTTTAATATTTTATATATAATATAATTTTTTATTTTTTTGTTATGAATTTAATATATTGGTTTTATTTTTTAATTCAAATATTTTTTACATAATTTATATTATAAAAGTAAATTTACTTATTAAGAAATATTTTATTAATTTAATAATTTAATTATATTTTATTACAAAATTTATAAATATTATTAATATTTGACAAATTATTATCTTTATACAACTATAAAATTATTAATTTTTGTAACTATTATAATATTCATGGTTATTTTTATACTTTTAAATATAATATTTTTTATTTTAAGTAATACCAATCATAATAATTATTAATTCTTAAGAATTAATTATTATTAACTAAACAAAATTATTTCAAATCATTAATGTTAAAATCACCTTAGTAATAAGATCACTTCAATAAATTAATCTTACAAAAGATACTAAAAGCTACTCTATTGTAATTATACCCTATTACTTTTTTTTGGTTTTTTTTTATACAATTCTAGTCACTTGAAAATAGAATATTTCATTCAAACTTTCGTTTTTTTCTTTTTTTTTTTAATTTTTATGTTGACATGAAAAGGATTTATATTTATAAAAATTGTCACAAAATAAAATAAATATGAGAAAAAAAAAACAAGTTTTTAATAAAAAAAAATATTTAAACTTACAAAAATTTTAAAAACTATAACTAAACTTCTTTCTAGAAAATGGTCATAAGTATCTTTATTGTTATACATATTAATATATCAGTGGTTATAAAAATTTGTGTTATCATTTGAGTCAAAAGAAAATGAAAATGGTGTTGATAAAAAAAAAAAAAGTCGCAAAATATGCACTATGGATAATGGATGCCACAAATTGTTCATCTGAAACTTCTTAGGGATCTCCTAGCCAAGCAGCCCAGATCATGATATTTAATATATCTTGTCTGTCCATTTTAATTTGATGTACCAAACTTTGATTTTTTAATTAAGTTTAAACATTTTTCCAAATTTTTATAAGTTAAAAAAGGTTTTTACTAAAAACCATATTTCCTTTTTTGTTAATCTATATCATCGAGACATTTTTTAAAAATATATATAATAATGTGAAAATTTTTAAAAATATAAGTATAAATATTTTCCATGCCAATATGACATAAAAAAAAAAAAGAAATTAAATAAAATATTCTATTTTAATTACTAGACAACTAGAATTACATAAAAATGTTATAAAATGATAAAATTGCAAAAAAAAAATATAAATAGATAGTACAATTATATATTTGCATCATTTATAAAAAAAAGAAAACTAAAAAAGAAGTGCAAAATAAAAGAGAAAATAATAATTTCTCATGCTAGAGAAAATAGGGATTTTAAAAGAAAAAATTGAAGATAATTTATCAAAATTTATTTTCACTTAAAAGCAACATGAGAATAAGTGAATTATATTTTCTTGCCTCACTTTAAAATTATCTAACTTATGATTCGATAAAATTAACCCAAGTGAGATTAAAATAAAATTGATTACTATAATAATAAAATTAAAATCAATACTAGAACATGAAATATAAAAGTAAAAGTGACAATAAAATAAATTATATTAAAAAGATTATATATTAAATACATTGAATTAAAAGTTATATGCAATAAAAATTTTAAATTATTTAATATTTATAAAATTATACTAAATTAACAAAACTATTTCACAATTTTTTAAAAAAAATCATAATAAAAACAAAAAAGAAGTAAAAAAATAAAATCAAAATCAAAATAAGAGTAAATAAAGGTTAAATTTTTAAAAAAATAAAAAAAATCAAAATAAGAAATAATAAGAATAAAAATAATAAGGGTTAAAAGGTGAAAACACAATATATATATATATATATATATATATATATATATATATATATAAAGACCGATTGACCACTACAACCCAAATTGCCAGTGATCGACTGACGTTAAACGTGCTGACCGGTTGCATCCGAGGCCGATTGCATCTAATCGGATGCAACCTTGCCAGTGATCACCTGACGTTAAGTACTGACCGATTGCATCCAATCGAAAGCAACCTGCATTTGCCACGCACACTCAACCGCTGCAGCAGTGGAATCTATATGGGGCCTTAACCATGGAAACCATCTCTATCCTCGCTTGCAAATTCCAATTATGCATATTTCCTACTTCCTACCATCATACAATCCACTGAAAATAACTTTCACTTTTAATTTTACCACTTTTACTGTCTATCCTTCTGTCTTCTCCTCTTTTCCTACCAAGAAAGCCTAATAAACTTCTGTTTTCAGTAAACACCAATCAACTCAACTAAAATATGAACAGAGATAATTACAAGAAGTTTAAAGAGAATGTTTGATTTTCTGATTCCCCCAATCATGTTTAACCGGTCTTCCATACAAAAACATCCAACCAAACGACAAATTTCAAAAAAGCTAAGTGTTGTTAATTTGTTGTAACACTTCAACTTTAGATGAAGAAAGAAATTAAAAAAAAAAAACAAAAACAAAAATATTACATGACTAAACAACAACCCGAGGAAACATTAAACAACCTTCACTCCCAGTATAATTACCTTGCAGATCAGCCAATTCAACCGGTGAGACCAAGCGAAGCTAGCAATCACCTTGAAGGGCAGTGTTCACTCATCTCAAATACAAACCAGAAAAATCAGATATTCTTAAGTAAGAGACTCAGAAAAAGTTTTAGCTTTTGGATCACATAATCTCATTTTTGAAAAGTCCAATACAAATCTTCAGATTATAAAACCATTCCCAATTTTCAACATTTCCCTCATGATCAAATGCTGAACAGCAGTAGTAACATATCCACAACAACATTGCAATAGGAACTAACTAATTAAGTTAAAAATTAATGCCATTTGAGCCATTAGTATCATTACACATAGCATAAATATGCATACAAACATGCAAACGCATGCATGCAAGCCTGCACACAAGCAAGTGAATAAACATGACATGCCTAACAAATGGTTTTATTTCCATTTTTTTTTAAATAAAAGGAAAAATGTCAAATCTATTTAAAAGTAACAAAACTAACAAGATGACTGCCAGAGATCGAGCGAATAAAAACAATCTAAAGATAAGACCCCTTACAAACTCCCACACTACATTCTTACTAATAATTTTTTAATCTAAATACAGAAAACAAAGGTATCCATGTTAGCTCAGATCAAAGGCATCTAAGTTATCATTTGTCCTACAGCCAACGCCAAACCACAAACACTCCCCCCTGCCCAAAAAGAAAACCTACAAACTTCAACGTATAAAAACCAGAAAAAGAAATGAAATTCCTCTTGCTTTAAGCTATCTAAAAAAGAAGAGCCCAAGAATTCCTATGAAGCATGTATTGTTTGCTACTTTAACCCATGGAAATAGATGTCAGACTCAACATGAATTACTACTGCTGTCTCACACTTGATCATACTATGCAACTTGGAAGAGTATAAGATGCTGCCCAAACTTAGTCACTGCAAAGAACCTATTCAACTAATTTTTTTAATAGGAAACTACTTACCACTCCATACTTTCTCAATTATATCAAGGGGAAAAGTTGAAAATTTCTAACCATTACTTCAGAATTTCTAAGTCTCTCTGTAAGATTTGAGATAGGTAAACACTACAGGTGGTTGTTGATTCCTCTAGGCCTCACCATGTGAATAGACACCATAACCGTAACTGAAATGAGAAAGAACACCTTCCAAACTGCCCAAAGAAACCCTTAACTGTTTTGGAAATTCATCTGGGGATGAAGGAGTACAGCATCTAAGAATTCCGAGGTTGGAAAGAAAACATAATAAAGAAGCCGTTGAGGGAATCACAAGCTGTTAGAAAACTAGACCTGACAACGAAAAGAAGAGAATAATGCAAAATATAAGTAATTGATAATAATATGAATAGGCCCATTTAAACAAGTATATTTGGGTATATAGTTGTGTGTGTGCATATATATATATATATATATATGCACAAGATTTTAGCATTGTACATCTCCAATTATACCTTGCAAGCTATACTACATGGGCAATTTCCATTTAAAGTCCTCCACCAGCCTTTCCAGCAATAGGAGCCTCCTGAAAAGAAGGGCTTATAAAGATCAATATCCCAGACAGCACATTTAAAACAGTTGGTTTTCTCCTATCCAAGAAATCTGCCAGAGAAACAACCAATCAAAGCCTTACTGGTTCAATATTTCCCTTGCCATTCACCTTGGATAAAGAATTTGATGGAGGATTCGAAAACCTGGAAAGACCAGAAAAAAAATCAAATTTTGATCTCAACATACATAAATGTTTTCGATAAAGATATATGAAGGCATTTATAGATCTCTAACATGTATGAAACAGTTCTTTAGCAGTGAAACATACCTGATTGCCCTTGCTTTTCTCTTTTCTTCTTCCACTGTATCAGATTTGGAAAATGGTGCAAATCTGGCAAGACGAGCTTTCTTTTTTGCCTCCTCATCGGTAGCGGTAGAGGGTACAGCAAGCCCAAACCTGAGAAACCAAAAAAAAAAAACTCTAAAAAACTGACTAAATGCAACTCCAATCATATTATCACTGGATAAAGGCAGTAAGGAACAAAAACCTCTCTGCTCTAGCCTTCCTCTTCAGCTCCTCTGATTGCTTAGATGCTTCTGATCCATTTGAGCTGGGTGCAGTGCCAAACCTGCAATATGATTGGTCCACAGCCAAAAAGTTAGAAACACAAGGAAAAGTCAAGAAATGAGGTTCAACACCCACAACTACAGCTTTGCCATCAACAAAAACCCTTCCAGTACAAATTGATAATTAGCCATAGAATTTCCTTCTAATAATATAAAAGATAAATCTAAGGTAAGATTCGCACTATCATGCGAAGCTGTCCATGCCAAACGCGCAGGCATGCTTGGTAAGGCAACTAGGTAAATTTATGAAGGGGTTAGACTCATTTCTTGAGAACTAACGGATCAATTGATTAATTAAGACACAATGATTTTGAAAATTATGAGCTGTTAAGAGATTCTAGACAATATAGAACGAGAATATAAACTTGAGAGATGAATTCAGAGCATTATCATCTATGGTTCTCAGCACATTAAGAATAAAAAATTAGCATTTAGAGAAAATCATCAGAATAGTTCCAGAAATAAATCAAAATAAAATAAACAATTTCTTCTCTCGTCTTTACAAATTCCCATCAACTAATTGTAAACCACAAAGAAAAACCCTAAATAACCTATAACACTAAATATTTACAAAGGAAAAAGGGAAAAGAAAAGAAGTTACCTCTCAGCCCTAGTATTACGCTTCTCTTGCTCAGACAACTGGACCGGTACGCCGAACCGCTCAGCTCGGCGAATCTTCTTCTGAATATCGTTAACGGGACCGCCGCTATCTCCAGCGACCGAGCCCACACTAGTCCCGGAGGTCTTGGAACCCTCGCTCTCCTTTACAGATATTTCAGAAACGGAAAGAGTACCAGTGGTAGGATGATCTGACTTATCCGTGGAATGTGAGGCTGGGGCCACAGTCTTCTTAGGGTTTGGTTCTGCCGATGAATTGGCGGCGGATGCGACGGGTGTTGGAGTGGTGGTGGTGATGGAGGTTGCGGTAGCGACGGACTTCTCGGTGTTGGTTGCCATCGGAGTGGTATCTAGGTAGGATTATGTGAAGAGTACAAACCGCGGCTTAAGAGCGTAAGGCGGTGAGAAGCGTTCTCTCTTCTTCTTTTCCTTTTTTCTTCTAATATTTTTAGATTAGTGAATGCTTTTGAAAGGAAAGCAAAAGAAAATAAGGCCAGAGGGTGGCCCATATATGAAGGCGCTGGGAGGTTTTTTTTATTTTTCTTTGTAAGATTCTTTTGAGGGTTGATTTTTTTGTTGGCCAAAGCACTAACCCGGCCCTGTTTTTAATTCTTTTCTATACTTGTTTTGTTGGCATTTTTTACTATGAGAAAATCATCTCGTTTTTCTTTTTACACCTTTTTTTTTAATTTTTTAAATAAAATTACTTAAATATTTTTTTCACAAGTGTTTCAAATATAATTTTTTAAAAATACATTTATGAAAAGTGTAATAACTTTTCATAATGCATTTTAAAAAAGTTATTACACTTTTTGAAAATGTATTTTAATAAATTTTTATAAATTACAAAAAAATTTTGTTAAAATTTTTATAAATTAATATAATGAAAAAAATTATTATTAGAAAAATTATAAAATTTAAAATTAATAAAAAAAATTTCTTTTATTATTTTGATCTTAGAAAAAGAAAAAAAAATATAAGGTCCTAATTAAATATTTTAACTCTTAATATCACAAAGGGTGATAAAAAAATATCATATCTTATCAACATATAAGAGCTTAAATTATTTAAAATTGTATAAGTAATATTATTAAATATTACATATTTTTGTTAAAATTTAATATGTTAATTAAAAAAATTCATCGTGATAAGTAAATAAAAAGACTTTTTAAAAAAGATTAATTTAGTTAGAGTTATTATAAAATTTTATAATCAATACAAAAATTTATCAAAAAATAATAAATTTTAAATTTATAAAAAAATTACAATTATTATTTATCTTTAATTTAATTTGGATCTCATAAGATTTTATTTTTTTTTTATAATATCAAAGTATTATATATAAATTTTTTATTAATTTTAAAATTTATGATTTTTTAATGGTAATTTTTTATTACACTAATTCAAAAAATTTTAACAAAATTCTTTTTTTTTTGTAATTTTTCACAAACTTTCAATCATTCTACTCTCGGAAATAATGCATTTTTTAGAAGTATTATGACTTTTTAGAAATATATTTTCGAGAAATACTACAACTTATCAAAACACATGTAAGAATGATATTTAAATAATTTTACTTACAAAAAAATTTAAAAAAAAAAGGGATGTAGAGAGAAAAAATATGGGATGCATGTAGTGGCTCTTTTTTTTTTTTTAGATTAATACCATGAATTACTTTAAACTATAATAAAATATTAAATTATTTTTGAATTTTAAAATCCATCATATAGTATCTGAACTAAAAATTTGTTAATTAATGTGATATTTAAATAGTTTTTTATTTGCTATATGATATCATTTGAAATTAGTCACATTAAAAATAAGTATTATATTAATTATTAAATTTATAATTTAAATATCATATTAGAAATTTTTAAAATTCAAGCATTTTATTAAATTTTTTACTATTAGAATTCATTCATCACATTAGTTTTTTTAACTCAAATATGAATATTTTCTTTTAATATTTCAATAATTTAAAGTGAGTAAGAGAGTAATTATATTGATAGGAGCACAATTACTTGTAATTAAAAATTGAAAGTTTTATAATATTAAATAATGAAACTATTACTTTATCTTTTTATGTTAAAAAACATATATATAATTCATAAAAAAAATGAATTATAAATATTAAATTTTAAACTTTAAATTTTTTGGATGTAAATTTTTTACCAAAATGAGTGCACATTTACTTGCAATCAAAATTGAAATTTATATGATATTAAATAATAAAGTTACTATCTTATCATTTTCTAATATAAAATAAATTATAGTTTGGAGATAAAAAATGAGTTATAAATGTTAACATTTGAAACTCAAACATTTTGGATATATTTTTTAAAAATAATTATATGAATTAATTAAATTAAAATTTGAATTTTATATTACCTTGTCTATCATTAATGAAACTTATATTTTATCTTAACTTGACATAGTTTGATGATATAAGGTCATTTTTATTTAAAGTTCAACAAATTAGCATGCAAGGACATCTTAAGGGAATATTTGGCGTAAGATAATGATAGTATAGAATTAAATTAGATAATAGCATCATATTTTATGTTAGGTTAAAAAAATTAAAAATATATGATGATTTTTATTTATCAACATGTTTATTATGTGCAAAATTAAGAATAAGATAAGATGATTTTTTTTATTGATCTAAATTTATCCTTTTTTTAAGTAAATATAATTAAAATTTAAATTTGATTTGTTGAAATTCATGGGGTTTTGATTAAGATGAAACCAAACTCATGAGATCAATCTTCATATAATGCTTATACATTAAAAAAAAAAAAAATCAAACTTTTTTTTTTAATTTGCTTGAAGATTATAAGTTGTATTGTACAAGTTGATACATAAGGTTAAGGGACTAAACATTGCTTTACAATTGAAGTTTTTAAAGCATAAAATTCACTTTTGTAGTTGATGACATGATATAATCCTCATTGCAACAGTTCAATTTAATAGTTATTTCTAAATGAGTGTAAAATGTAAGTAATTTTTTTTTTACGAAAAGCAAATATTTTTTAAACGAGTGTGAAATAGTTACTAATTAAAAACATAAGAACATAAATATCTTAATATTTCATTATTTTACTTTGACTTTGGGTTTTAAGTAAAACTAGACATTAACTAAAAGCAAGGTATTCTAAAGTTAGGAATAAAAAGAATCCTAAACAATAAAAAAAAGAAAATAAGATATTAACTGTTAATATCTTAAACAGCCAGTCTTTGTTAACAATAAAAAAGAGTAATAGGATTTAGTATTAAGTAACAGGCGAAGGACATGATGGTTGAGAAAGCAAAGAAAGCAACAGAAATGGCGAAACATAGCACAGAATATGTAACAGAGAATGCTAAAGAAGGAAAAGATGCTATCGTGGAAAAGATAAAAGAGTACACAGATTATACTGCTAGAAAGGTAAAAGAAAGTAAGGATGCCACTGTCAGTAAGCTTGGGGAGTTAAAAGATTGCTGCTGAAGTTGTTAGAAGAGCTATGGATTTCCTTACTATAAAGACAGAAAAACAAAGCAAAAGGCGTCAGTGACCGCAGAGAAAACCAAGGTGATTAATCTTATTGGCTAAATACTTAATTTGGGATTAAACATTACTTAATTTAAGATTAAACAATTTATTTTGTACAAATAAGGAAAAATTTACAATTAAAGATATATTTGAATAAAAATCTGTGCGTGTCTCCTATGAGTGTGCTTTGATATTGATTTATACCTAAAATTAAAAACAAAAAAAGTAAAAATGTTAGTTTTATAAGAACATAACAACTTTTCTTTCTTCTTTCTTTTCAGATTTTTTTTTTTGTCCTAACTACTTCAGATTTTTCTCCCTTCAACTCTTGTTTCTTTATAAAGCCTCCCATCGTTCTATTCTTGTAGAAGGATATCTTTCTTCTTCATTCAATTTTTATTCTTTTTTTTTTTTCTCTATTCAACTCTTCTCTCTTAGTATTTACCTTTTCTCATTAAATGTAACTCCTTTATTCACAATACAAAAAAACTAAAAATTTTAAACCGTATCTTGTTGAATTGCTAGAAGCTTGTCCATGCTTAATCTTTGCCAAATTTGAAATTTTGGAAGAATCTTTTTCGTAATTTTATCATTGATAAGTTGGAAATGGAAAAGGTGTCTCAAAGAAATGAATTAAGAGGGGGTGAGGGTTATGAAGTGTGCCTATTTTTTTGTTAAAATTGGGTTTATGATCCTTAAGCTCTATAATTGGGATGATATTAGATCATTGGTTTAAGTTTTTTTTTTTTTCATACATGTTTTATTCAAAATTTCTGGACAACTAAAAATTTATGTGGTTTAGTGGTGGGTTTTTAAGGTGGTTGCAAAATTTGATAGCAGTGTAAAAAATGGTCTAGTTGTTGAAACAGACTCAATGGTTGTCCTAAGTTGGATTAAGAATGATAAGGAAAAACCTCGGAGTCTGCACCATATTTCATGGAAATTGAGTTCCTATTGAAGGCAATGGAGAATGTTAAGTTTTCCAAAGTACCAAGAGAGGCAAATCGCATGGCAGATGCATAGACTGAGGCTAGGGTTGACAGATTAGAGAATTTCATGGCCTGGTGGTGAGTAAACTATCCAACTTTGTTAGTTAAGATTTGGGATTTGGGTATTTGGCTGTACTGCAAGTGGTATTTGGGGGTTTGTTGTAATCATCCGGTTATGTTTGGTTGTACTGCAAGTGGTGTATTATGGAATGTGCTACTATAGTTCTTAATGTGCTATTGTAATCATCTAGTTTCAAAATGAATAAAACCTTGGCTCAGCAAAAAAAAAAAAGAAGAAAGCTATGGGTTTTTTAATTTCATGGGTATTATAATTTGATTGGTATATATTTTTTTTTTGTATAGACTAATATTGAGTAATTGAAAATTTAATAATTATGCAGAAAATACCAGAACTTTGAATTTCTATTTTCTTATTTTTTTTATTGTTAAACTGCATTTAAAATAGTAAGAAAGAATGAAATGATTTTTTTTTATTTTTTAAAAATAAATCTCATTTTTTGGATATTTTTAATTTTTTTATTTAAATTGATACTTAACCACTAAAAAAACGAAACATGGCCATTTTTTTTCAATAAACTATTATTTTTATTAGTTAACGATACATGTGCGACATGCAAATACCAATTGTTTCTAGCTAATTCTTTGCAAATGCATACAAAGAAATTCATGCATGCAAACCAAACAATAGAAAATAAAGTCTCACCTGAAAACCTGAACAAACATAAACAAAAAAAAGATGAATTTATGTTAGGAAAACCAGCAAAACAAACTTACACTGTTACACAAAACAAAAAAATAAGTATAATTTTTCAAACATAAATAGCTCTTTAATTTCAATCAATGATCCATTGCTTTCGGCAGAAAGGATCAGACTATCATTCTACAAATGTAGGAATATCAACACATTACCAACCTCAATTTGGGTATATGTAAACCAAATAGATTAATCAACTATCTTTTTCAATATTTTTAAGTTTCTATACAACAACAAAGTGTACGATAAGAAAAACAAAGAACACTCGTGCCTCAAATAGTTATATAATAGTAGAAAAATACATAATTCTATCTTAATACAAATAAACCATAATCTATTAGGCTAGAGTTACAGTTTAACAAAGTGCACCAATCTTCCCTCCAATCTTGATTCTAACTTAAAGAAAATTTTCCAATGAGGCAATTAAGCATAGAATAAAAGTCTATAAGCAATTAAATATATAAACAATAAAATTAATGACGAATAAGCAATTGAGCATATAATCAATTAGATCAAAGTTTTTGCTATTGTCACATTTCCTTCTTTTTTAAAATCACAATGAATAAATAAAAAAGAATATAAACATTAAAGTTCATAGTGATAGAAGTAAAGGCCTTTACTTAATTTAACGTCGATGCTATAACAAATAAAAATGCAAAAAGAATGAATAAGCTTCAATTCTTATAAGTTTAAAGTGATAAGAATATAAACATTAAAGTTCATGGTGATACAGGCAACGTGATGGAGAGGCGATGGATCAATCCAACTCATATTGTTGCTATCCCTCTTCTCTTTCTTCTTCCCTTTCCTTTGTTTTTAGTTTTTTAAGGTGTGAATCCTTTAGATCCAGAAGCTTGTGTTTTATTTTTTTATTTTTAAATAACAAAGGCCCAGGTCTAAGATCAGTTATAACTGAAAAAAATAAGTCAAGATCTATGATTTAACAATGAAATAAAGAATAAAAAATCGAACCAAAAAAAATATATATATATATTAACTTGGAACCCTAAGTCGAAGAGTAAAAGAATGCAAATTATGCGATTGTAAGGCCATGGATATTATGCTTTCAATGCCCACTTTATCAGTCCTTCAAATTCATCTCCAAAAAAGAATTATGACAACCCCATTTCATCTTTTATTTGGATGTTTATGGAATCCTCTTTATTTTTACTTTCTAAGATCCTTTTCTCTTCTTTTTGTTTCCCCTCTTTCTTTTTCCTTTCCTTTTTCTTTCTCCCTATGTGTTTTAGTTTTATAGTCTCAGAAAGCTTCTTTTTTCTCCAATTGACAGCTAACAAAACTTAAGAGACAATCAATAAAAAATGACAAATGGCATAAAATTAAGTTAGTTTAGTAAATACTGCAATGAACAGCGTGATTTAAGAGTTTACTTTAAATATATAGTTATAGATGATTTTGATTGAGATTCAATTCGTGAATTTATGTAAAAAACCAAAATAAAATTAAAATGATAAAATAAATTTAGAAGTTGTTTTGATTTTATATCTATTTTTAAGAAATTATTCATTCTTAAAAATAACACTCTCCACATTTTTACTGTTGCAATAATTTAAATTGATATGACAATTTTTCATATTTTATTTTTATTTAAATTAATATATTAAAAAATAAAACATTTAAAAGGGAAAAAATTTTATTTTTAATATATGAAATAAAATAAATAGTTAACTAAAAATTTAATATTTAATATATCATTGACGAGTATATTTATATTTTAGAATCCAATTATATAATAAATTACAAAATAAAAAACTCATATTGTGAGTAAGAGTAAGATAAAAACGACTTCGTTTTCGAGCAGCTTTCATCGTTTTTGCAACACAACATAACGATTCTAGCTGGACCATAAGAAGTGGACTGTCAGACCGCAGCCAGAGTCCATCACTTCTTGACCATAAAAACCAGCGAACAAAAACAAAACAAAGCCCAGAAGTGGGGAACCAACAAAAAATCAATAATAATTCAATTTCGGTGGATAAGATTTCTTTAGGCCGCTCCCTTAACCCTTTCCCCACACGTTAAAAATTTCCTACCACCATAGTATTGTTATTATTTTTTTTTTTTAAACTCTTCCTCGGCGAAGCTCGGAACTCAAATTTCCATGGAATTAGCTTCAGCCGTCCGCCATGGCGGTGGTATTCGAATCTCTCTAAATTTTGATCTCAGGGTTGCTCCAATCTCGCCTCCGGTTCAATCTCCCAGATGGACCACACTCCGGTTCTTTCATCCTCGTCTCTCCACTTTCCAGTCAGGTCTTCCTCCGCCATACTCATTTTTCACGTGTTAATTATTTAACTAACCTACTCAATTGTGATGATTTAAGTTTTTGCTTTTCCCATTTTAATTTGTGATTAAACTTACAGTTTGCCATAACCGTCGTGGAATGTGTTTCCCAGTTGCTCGCTCCAGGGGAATGGAGCAGGAGGATGATTTGTTAACAGGTAATTTATTTGTTATTAACGTTATGAATTTATATTAATCTCCAAAATGGAAGTATTCGTTTTGTTTCGAATTTCATTGTTGTTGGAGTAAATGATGGATTTATGGGATAAATCTGCAGAAGAGGAGAGGATAGCTTCGTATTCTTATGCTGATTCAAAGGAGAAACTTCTGGAAAATAAAACTTATGCATCGTCTGTTAAAACTGTTGCTTTTTGGGTTAGTTCTCTCAAAATTATTGTTATTTATCCTTTGTTGAATACGGATTGGTTCAGTCCTTCTAAGGATTGAAGACATCTGGGGTATCAATTCCCATGTGTAGGCGTGCGCCGCAGTGGCTTTTGGAGTTGGTTTGGGATTGAAGGAGGGAGTCGGCAAAGCATCAGAATATTTTGCTGGGTATGTAGGATCTGAGTTTTGAAAGTTAACCCGTTAGTCAGTTCCAGTATATCTATCTGACTTGTCATACAGTGCCTTTTTTTACCTGTTTTTCAATGAATTTTATACTTTCGAGCTTGGGTTCTTTTCTGCTATTGCTTTAGTTATTATTTCCTTTCAGGTACATATTGGAGCAAAGTTTGTCAGTAGACAATTTGTTTGTTTTTGTTCTGATTTTCAAGTACTTCAAAGTGCCGCATATGTATCAGGTGCCATACATTTATCTATCTGATTCAGTCAATGCTATGATTCCATATAACTATAGAGCCTAACGCTGTCAAGTTTTAGCATAACATCTCTGGAAAAGACATACACAAGATGAGCCATTCCATGTTAACCCCTTGTAATTGTAAGTTTGTTATGTTCAAAATGTAGAATCGGGTACTTTCATATGGTATAGCTGGTGCAATCATCTTTCGTTTGTTGTTGATACTACTTGGAACAGCCACCCTTCAGGTAGATCATTGTTCATTTATTAAGTTTGCATCTGTTTGCCCATGATCCATACTTTACTGCTTGTCTGGGCTCATGAAGTCTCCTATGCTGTGTTAGAGGTTTGAGGCGGTCAACCTACTACTGGCTGCTATACTCCTATTCTCGTCTTTCAAGGTGCTGTATCTCTACTTATTTGTGTGGCAATCAAATTGCTATTTATCTATTATATTGCGGTGGTATCTTATTTTCCTAATTTATGACAGTTCTGCATGTGCTATGTTGCTTCACTGATTTCATATTCTATTGGCTCATAATTTTGTATCACCATGTGATAGCTATTTGCCAACGAGGAAGATGACACTGATCTGTCTGAGAACTTCATAGTGAAGACATGCCAAAGATTTATCCCTGTCACATGTAATGTTCTACCTTTGTGTTAAATTGCCTTCTACTTTCAGTCTAAGTTCGTATATTTTATTTTGTATATTTTTTTTTACATGTTGACTACTTATGTGCAGACTGCAATCTTTGATGCTTTGTTGAATCATTTGATATAATTTTTTTGCATTGGTTAATGCTTGTGGTTAAGTTTTTTCATTTCTTTTGCTTTTGTCATTGCAGCTAATTATGATGGCAATAGATTTATAACAAAACAGGATGGCATTTGGAAAGTAAGTCATCCTATAACAGTTTTCACATTCTTTATTGTTGCTAACTTTATCACATCATATGTTGTGTGAACTAGCAAAATTTTCTAATTCTGAAACATGTTTAAGTTCCTTTACTGAGTTTTATGAATTCGTCATTCTAACAGGTGTCAAACATTTTGGGCAGGCCACTCCTTTGCTTCTCACGGTAGCAGTTATTGAGCTCAGTGATGTAGCATTTGCTGTAGGTTCTCATGATTCCTCTTCCATGCCTGGCATATGGCCTTTGCTGATTAATGATGCAATGAGGATAATGAAGCTATTTTTTCATTTTCTTTAGGTTGACTCAATACCGGCTGTTTTTGGTGTTACACGGGATCCTTTCATAGTTTTTTCATCTAATCTCTTCGCTGTGTTAGGTAATTCTTTTTGTGTCATCTCAACATAGACTTCTCTCTTTTTCTCATAAAGGAGGATTAATTTACTAAATTGCTGTCCCTTTAAGGTTTAAGGTCACTCTACACACTCATTGCTGAGGGTATGTCAGATTTGGAATACCTACAGGTAAAGTTTTACTCTCTTCACTTGACCTCCTTATGCGTGCCTTAGACTTGATGCAATTAAATATGTTGAACTTCAAATATAAGTTGTACATTGAAGAGAATGTGATGAATCATCATATATAATCAAAGATTATCTGGATCTTTGAGAAATACATTCATGCAAGTTGCAATTCATACAAATTGGTCCATGTCAATGTTCTGTTGACAATTTGTAATTCTCTCACAGACTCTTGTTGTATGTTAAGAAGTGCAAATTCGTAATGACAACTTTTATACTGGTTTTTCTTTTCCCTTCTTTTGGCAGCCTTCCATTGCAATTGTTCTAGGTTTCGTTGGGTGCAAAATGATTCTGGATTTCTTTGGTTTGTACTTTGGATCTGTATGAGTCAATATCTCTTTTATTTTGTAAAAGAAATAAAAAGACAAATTTAAGTTTTAACTGCATTTATGTAGGATTTCATATATCTACAGAGGCGTCACTTGGTTTTGTAGCGATAAGTCTTAGTGCTGGAGTGATGTTGAGTTTAGCAAAGAAGGGCTGACTAGCTGAAATCAGGTTAAGTGCAAGAGCAGGTGATGAGTCTGTATTCCGTATGTTTATTCTTCAGTTTAGACGAGCACTAAAATTGCTGCTAATTCTTTGTTTCTCACCTCTCTTCAACCATCAATAATGAAGATTAATTATAGCTGTTTTATTCCTCCATTCTTTTCTTGCCCTTCATTTTCTGTTCTTGGCTTGAGGTGAAATGAATGTTTTCAGAAAAAGCTTTATAAGAATAAGTTAGTGGGCTTAAATAATTAAAAGATTGCCATTTATAGGAGAATGTTATTGCCAGTAATGCTCTAAGGAATTAAAATGTATCTATGAAGGGCTTAAGCTGAAAAACTGTAGAGATTGAATATGATGGCAAGATTTGGGATTTGGGATTGTCTTTGCTATAATTATAGGATATAGTGCAGGGAATGTTATTTATGGGCCAGCCATATTGTTTCAAGCAGTTTACTTTTGTAAGGGGGACTTGGGCTCTTCTTGAGGAATTAAATTAGCTATCACACTGCAGATTAAAAAAGCTGTTTCGAGTCAGAATCTGCTTCTTTGAAACTCTTAGTGAATGATCCTTTTAGACCTTCTTGCTGGGAAGTTGATGCCCTAATTCAAAGCATCAGGTTATCAAGAACCGCCAATCTTCTTTCAGGTTCTGTCATTTTCATCATGAAGGAAATTGAATGACTGATTGTTTCCTGTAAGGCCAAACTACAGTTATGCCCCATGTGACTTTGATTCTCATTAATTTTGGTTTTTTGTTGTTGAATGTCTCAAAAAGAATAAAAGTAGATTATTTTTCTGTGTTTCATAGTCTATTAACATCTGTAAGTTTGTATTTTACCAAGATTTGCATTGTTAATTGTGGTTAATGGAATGGGGAAATGAAAGAACGATTCTATCCTGTTTTCTCTCTCATCTTCTTCTCCCTTTTCCTTTCCTTCTCACATTTTTTCCTATATGTGGCGATTTATGGGGTTAGATCTGAACCAGAATTTCTTGGTAAATTGTTTTGAATCAGTTTTCATAAAAGTTTGGTTGTGTGAGTTTGTTGAGCAAGCATGGAGTTGGGGACAACATATGTACTGTTTATACTTTATATGTTCGATTTGCCAGTAATGGATTTGATTATTTTTCCAAATCAGAAATGCAAAATTAAGGTGCATTTTTTCCTCTGTAATATGGCGCTACGAGCAAGGTCTGTTGGCCATAAATCAGCATACAAAAAGCTAAGGAACAGGGATGCATTTGTTAGTTATTGATCACAGTTATAGTTGGTCAGCATGTCACCTTCCTCACAATGACTTTTACTCTTGTTTATTTCAGAAAAGCAGGAATTTTTTAATTGAAGCCACCTTATAAATGTTTGAGGTATTAAATTTGATCCATAGCTAATCGTTTGAGATAGAAAGGTGAAGCCAAAATTTTCAGCATCAGTTCTTAAATGACCCTAACTTCACTTTCAGACCTCTTTAAAGCCATCAGGCTTAAACGATGACATGAATTATGAATGGGATTTAAGATCTACCACCAGGAAGATATACAAAGAGAAAAATTATTACTAAATGAATTAACTCATCAAGGTAAATTAATCACTATTCAATTAATTGATTCTTTATTTGATGGACGATGCTAGGTATATTCTGTTATTCAATTAATTAATATTCTATTTGATGGACGGTGCGAGGTATATTCTGTTATTATTTTATTCAACTAATACACATTTCTCATTTTCGAAGTCATTGGTCTGAGGTGAAAACAAGACAAGGTCAAATTAGTTGCTGACCTTCAAAACAAGCCATGGTAGAAGGAGAAAGTATACTTTACTGCTAAGGTTATTTTAGCCAATTGCTTGATGTTCATGATGTAAGCTTTTGGGTTAGTATTGGATCTATGACTTACTTCCTTGACTTAATCTTTAGGTGCCATCATTGAAACACTACGGCAAAACCATAGGGGAGAGCCTTGATTTGATTAAATACGTGGAAAGCAACTTAGAAGGGCCTTCTCTTTTCCCTCATGCAAGCTCTGCAGTCATTTGTGTCCTTGAGAGCAGCTTCCTTTCCATTTCCAATGTTTATGCACACCAAGTAATGTTATTAAAACATTTCAGGATTCTGCTATAACTTGCATTATGAAATGCTCTTCAGAGATTTGGTGATGGACCATTCTTCCTTGGCCACTTTACGCTTATAAGTTGGTTTTGTAACAATTCTTATAAACCTTCCCTGAAATTGCATTGATTTCATGGTTTTGTTCAACTCAACGTTTAGGATCTTTGATACTCTTTAGATTCAGACCGACTTAGCTTCCATTCCATTTGTTAAAAGATTCTAAATCTCTTAGCAGAAGTGTCTAAGTATGACATAGCAGCTGGGAGGCCTTGTCTAGCAAAATTGATTGAGGTACATTGGAAGACCATATCTGCTTCCAGGAGGGTATGAAATCAAAGTTTTAAGGTTCTTGTTCGACATAATTTTTGCTAATAAATCCCTCTACAGGAGATGAACAAGATCGATGCCTATAAGCAGAATAAAGTAACCGATCCAAGGGTAGTAATTGAATTTTACCAGAAGCGTTTCCTGGAAAAAAAATGTTGTTGGATTATCTAATATTTTATTCCCTTTTCCCCCTGTTTACCTGAGATAATCATGCAGAAAGTTCTTTTTGACGGGCTCCGCAGTGAATGTTCTAAATAAATAGGTTTGGAAACATTTTTATGGATTTACTCTCTCTCTATACAGAGGGTGTTGTTGAAAATATTTGTAATAAACATATTAGAAGGTTGTTCGCACTTTGCTTAGAAACATTTATGATTAACATTTATGATATCTATCCTAAAAACTGAACTAAAAATTGTATTCTTTTTGTATCTTTTAAAAAGAAAAGAAACAAAAAACAAAGTTTTTTTTTTAAAATGTAGCCGTTTTTTTTCCTAGAACAAAATAATCAAACTTATAAATTAGAAAAGTTAATCATGCTGAAAAGAAAAAGCAAGTTGAGTAAAATCAACCCAAAAAATAATTTTCCATGTGTGGTATAAATATATCATCTGTCTTATGCTAATTTTCATAATTTAATAAATAAAAATGAAAGATGTGAACGAAATAGGATTTTCAAGTCCAAAAACGGAATGAAACATTATCAACATGAATTTCCATCATCTCTGTGATACAACTTCCAAATAAATATTTCAAAAAAAAAATTTAACAATAAAATATGAATTAACAGCTAAGACATCTTAAACATAAATTAATAGATTTTTTTTTTCTAACATCAAATGTAATACCTAAGCTACACATGTTGCTTTAAATATATCTTAAATACACGTATCAACTTAATAAATTTTATATTTAATTTAATCCAAATAATAAAAAAAATGTTAATGACTCTCTAGTTGAATGACAAATGTCGTTTCAATTAGGCTTTAATTAATCCAACTGACTTTTAAATTTGCTAGGGACAACTTTAATGTATTTGTATTGATATGTACAATAATAAAACAATAAATGAAAAACAATTAATGGAGTTGACCTTATACTACAGCTAAGATTATGCTACAGATCTGCTAATATTATAGAACTTATATAGTTGATTTGTTCTGATATATTGCACAGAATTCGAGATGGAATGTAAATCTTTGTTACTCTCCGTAAGTTGAGGTGCGAGAGAGAAAAAACACCCAATCTGGCATGCAGATCTAAAAGTGATTGCTAGAAAGAGTTTTGGTGAATATATCTATCTACCAATTGATGTGAAGAATGCACGTAACGAGTAACCAAAAAGCCTTTGAGCAACTTTTTCATGAACAAAATGATAATTAATTTCAATGTGTTTTGTTTGTGTGAAACAACGGATTATAAGACATGTAAAAAGTACTGATATTGTTATAATATAAAATAGATGGTTAGATGTGGAGATTTACAGTCTGTTTGAGAGATATTATTTATTATGATTCGAAGATCTCACAGTTTTATCTTATAAAAAATATCTCATAAGTTTAAAATTAAGTCTCAACTTATATATCATAATAAATTTTTAAAATATTCTGATATAAAATTAAGATATTACAAACTCTTCTGTTAAGGTTTAACATCCCTATTAAGCTTTACACAAAGTATACAAATCTATCGAATCACACCAAATGTTAGGCAAGCTCAACACAAAGCATACACAGATCACAATATCACACAAAATGTTAAGATTCTAAAGGTAGCTCCTATCATGTAACACATAGCTCTCGTAGAATTCTAGAAGTGGCTCTTACGGTATAATACTTAGCTCCCGTCCAATTAGTGATTGCTTTGATATTATTTGTGGAGATTTGCACCTAACTTTTGAAATATTATTCACTTTGATCCAAAGATTTCATAATTTTTTTTCACAAAAAGTGTCTCACAGATTTAGAATTAAGTCTCAACTTTTATATTATAGCAGATCCATAAAATCTTTTCATATAAGATTGAGATGTAACAAACTTTCTTTGTTAAAGCTCATGTCAAGCCTAACATAAAGCACGTAGATTTATTAAATTACACCAAAAGTTGAGCAAGTTTAACATAAAGTACACACAAATCATATAATCACATTCAATGTTGAGATTCTAGAGGTGGTTCCTACTGTATAACACTTAGTTTTCGTAGGATTTTAGAAGTGGCTCCTATGGTGTAACACTTAATTTTCATCCAACTGGTAATCGCTTTGATACCATTTGTAATGCCTTAATCCCACATTAGGATACTTGGAGTATTTGCTATAATATATATGTAAAGGTTTAAACCTGAATTTGTGAGGCATCTTATGTAGGACAAAACCATGAAACCTTCAAGTTAAAGTAAACAATACTTTGTAGGTTGGATATGGATCTCCATAAATGGGACCTATGAGTTATGAGCCCACCATGTTTCCACTAAATATCTCTTTTATCCTGTAGCACCATCAATTGGGCATATGTCAACTGTTTTTCTGTGAATCTCTAGGTGGTTTTATGGGAGGACATTATTTCACAATATGAACTTGTCTACTATTTTGTATAGTTGAAATTTTAGCTCACATATTATTTGATTATTTAGAACTATATAGTCAGTTCAGTTTTCATAAGGGTGCAAGTTTCAACCTTGATTTATTTAGATTCTTATTTCAGTTTCTTATGACTCTAGTCTTTTCTTTGCCATATGGGCCCACCATGTTTTGTTTTATAAAAGGCGCTCACAAATTTGAGATTAAATTTTAATTTATATATCATAATAGATCTACAGAATCTTTTGATATAAGATTGATGTTTTACAAACTCCTCATATTAAAGCTTTACGTCTTCATTAATCCCAATACAAAACACATAAATCTACTGAATCACATCAAACATTAGGCAAGTCTAACATAAAGTACACACATATTACAGATCACATCAGACGTTAGGATTTTAGAGGTAGCTTTTACCATATAGCACTTAGCTCCAACAAGATTCTAAGGTGGATTTTTCAGCGTAACATTTAGCTCTCATCTAACTGATGACTGCTCTGATACTAGTTGTAGAGATTCATACCTAATTTAGCTTTGATACCATTTGTGAAGACTCGCACTCAATTTAGAGGTATTATCCATTTTGACTTGAAAGTCTCACAATTTTATCCCATAAAAAACGTCTCACAAGTTTAGGATTAAGTTTTAACTTATATATCATAACAAATCCTTAAAATATTCCATTATAAGATTGAGGTGTCACACTGAAATAAGGGAACTCTAAGATCACGTATGAGGCAAATAAGCCAAGTAAGTTCTATGGTTGTTGAAGCAATGGCCCTATATTCAGCTTTTAGATTGGATCCTACAATTATAGTTTGTTGTTTCAAGGCTTCACAAAATAATCAAATTTGAACCAAGAAGTATTGCATAATCGGTGATAGATTAACGAGTTACTGAACAACTTACCTAATCATCATAAGAAAAAGCATACAAATCCAAACTATAATCTTTAAGCATGTGTAAACCATGGTTTAAAGTCCCATTGGCATATCTTAGTATCTTTTTTACAATCTAAAAGTGTTTAACAGAAGGTGAATGCATAACTTGATAAATTATGTTGACTACATAGCATAACTTAGGTATTGTAATGGTCAAATTTTGTAATGCACCAACCAAGCTATGAAAAAGCAAATGATTTGATAATGGTTCTATATGTGATAAAACTAAAGACTTATTGACAATTTGAATGGCTATAGGTTTGCAATTAAACAATTTAACATGCTAGAGAAGTTCATGAGCATATTTTTGTTGAGATAAAAACATCCCATGAAAATTACAACACTTTAATACCAAGAAAATAATTGAGATTACCTGAATTCTTCATGGAAAATTTTGTACTGAGTTGAGAGATGAAATTATTGAGCATAACATATTTGCTTTCTGTTAAGATAATGTCATCCACATATAATAATAGGAATATATTGTCTTCATGTTAGAGAATAAATAGAGAATTATCACTATGGCTATTATGAAAACAAAGCTGTAGTAAATAATAGCTAATCCTTTTCAAACCATGTGCAAAGAGCTTACTTAAGACCAGATAATGCTCGATTATGTCTATATACATATTTTAAATGTTTAAAATCTTGAAAACAAAAGGGTTGCTTTATATAGATAGGTTTTTTTTTTTTAAAAGCCA
Source organism: Durio zibethinus (assembly GCF_047325235.1). NCBI lineage: Eukaryota > Viridiplantae > Streptophyta > Magnoliopsida > Malvales > Malvaceae > Durio > Durio zibethinus. Next base: position 6,038,375 of record NC_143162.1, on the reverse strand, counting down.
TGAAAAATACATTTTAGATATCGAGTTGCTTGATTAACCAACATTTTACTAATGTAATAGTAAAAACAATGCAAATTGTTTAAGGTATAATAACTGGAGTGAATTTATCTACATAATTAATGCCAGGTTGTTGGTTGAAATATTGGCAACCAACCTAGCTTTGGGTCTTTCCAAGCTGCCATTTGAATTCAATTTTGTATTATAAACACATTTAGAACCAATAACATTCATTAAAGATTGTCGAGAAATAAGAGTCCAAGTATGATTTTTAGAGAGAGCTTGTAGTTCTTCTTGTTTTTTCTTGTACCACCCTGATGAGTAAGAGCAATCTTCAAAGTTATCAGTTCTTGAGGTATGTCACATGAGTGATCAAAATTAAGATGTAAAGACCTACCTTTAACGTGTTTCTACTTGTCATGGGATAGGTGTTGAGCTGTAAATGATATCCTGGATCAAGAGAAGAAGAATTATTATCATTTAATTTTGTTACTTGAGATGATGGATATTGAAGAGAGTCTTTTTTCATGGTTTTGATTTTCAGCTTCAGTTTACACAACCTATTATTGTGTTGTGGCTACTGAAGTGATATGGCTCCATGAAAGTTCCCAATAGAAGTGTATAAGACATATATGATGAAGATTCCAACATGCTTTGATCTTCATGGTATCAATGAGGTTTATCTGTGTGTTAAGATTCATAAGCTCCTATTTAGTTAGACGATCGATGGTAAAATCTACCAAGTAATGAAATTCACTTTCATAAAAATTAACATGCCTTTGAAATATATATATATATATATATATAAACACACACACATACATACAAGACTAGTAGAAACATGGAGATATCTATATCCCTTATGATTTTGGCTGTAACCAATAAAAATTTATAGAAGGCTCATAAGAGAAAACTAAATCTCTCAATTAAGGATAACAATGACAACCAAAACTTTTTAAGAATGAATAATTTGGATTTTTCTTGAAAGGATTTTGTATGGTGAATTAATATTTAAGGTTGTTGTAAGAGTTCAATGAATAAGAAATGCATTTGTGTGGGTAGCTTTTAACTATAACCATTTAGGTGCATGGTTATATAATAATAAAGTCAAAGCCCATTTGATGATATGCATATGTTTTCTTTTTGTTGTGCCATTTTGCTCAATTGTATGAGAATAAAAAATATGTCAAATGATGACATTGTTAGCTAAAAAAAAAAAAAAAAACTCAATCTTGTTAAACTTACCCCAACCATCACTTTTAAAGACTTTAATTTTCCTCTCAAATTATGTATCAATCATATGCATAAAATTCTTAAAATAATGAAAGAAATTAGATTTTTGTTTCAAAGGAAAATGTTAACATATTTAGAGAAATTATCCATGAATGTAACAAAATATTTGAACCTTTGTGAAGATGCCTAGGGCTGGATCTTAAAGATCACAATGTAATTTTTGAAAAAGAAAGCTACTGCATTTATTTCTAGCCATAAAAAGTAATTTGCAAAATTTTTCTAGTTGATAATTTGAACAAATAGAATCTTCATTTGCTTCTTAGATAGAAATATAATTTTTATTGCTTAGATATTTCAATATTTTTTGAGGATGACCCAATCGTTGATGCCAAACTCATTGAGTCTCCTTTCTCCGTTTGATTGAAAAGAAAGCCATCATATCCTACCTTAGAATATATAGACCATATTTTTTAACCCCACTTGCCACTATTTTCCAAGTATTTTTGTTCTTAATAATGAAACCAAAGGGTGAGAAATTAATAAATACACATGGTAAGTCATCAAGTAGTTGACCAATATAAATTAAATTTACAGTAATTTCTAGAATGTCTATCACATGTTTAAGTAGTAAATTATCTAAAGATTTAGGAATTGATACATCTCTTGTATAACTAATGTTAAGTTTCTTGCCATCTCCCACTATGATTCTAGATTTTTTTTTATAAATTTGATAGTAGTAAGATTACCTACATCATTTGTGAGATAAAAGGTTACTCTAGTGTCTATAATCCAATCAAAATCATCAACATCATGTATAGATGATGCAACAAAAGCTTTTGAGGCATCTTTTTCTTAATATGCATGATTGAATCTCTTGTAACATCACAATGCTTTAGTTTTACTTTGTTGTATATTTAACAGACAATAGTGGATCGTTGAATCTAATTAGATTTTTGCAAATTTCACTATGGAACATTAAAGTTCATACCTTTATTGCTACTTCTATAATCATAAGAAAATCATTTTCCTTTAAGATTGGAATGGCCTTGAAAATTACTATTGTTTGAACACCTTTGTTCTCGATTTGCAACAAAAACTTGTTTGTCATTAACAAACTTGATCTTGTGTCATTTCTTATAATTAGATAATAAGTTTGTGAATTCACTAAATGAAGGAAATGGAAAAGAACATGCATAGCAGTGAAAAAAATTTCATACTTATCTCTATGTCCATTAGATGACTAATACACTTTGTCACTATCATCCACATGATGGTTGATTACAACAAGTTCATTGCTAACAATCTTCATTTCTTGTAGATATGCCTGAAGTGTGAGAAGATCATCCCTCTAAACTTTTTATAATTTTTACATGAGATCTCTTGCTTTCTGTTTTGAGGAGTTTGCAAAGTGTTCCTCTAAGATTTTCCATATTTCTTTAGTTAAAGAAAACCTAATAACGAAATAATGAACTTCAAATTATAATGTTGCTGTGATAAAACTTTTGACAAGCTTATCTTCTCACTGCCATATAGAGAATGCAGGACTTAATTCTTTTTTGCAATTAAAAGATGTGATGGTGGCTATAAGAACCTTTAAGTTAACAAGAAATCAAGAATATGATCTACCATAAAAATTCCTTTTATTAGAAAAAGTACTTGGTCTTGCCAAGTCACATAATTCTTGGTAGTCAATTTTTCAGTGACTATAGCAAAGATTTGTGCTATGATTTGGATGGTAAAGGAAGTGGGTGACCTAGAAAATGCCATTGAAAGCTAACAAGAAAGATAATATGGGAGAGTAATTCTCCAAAAACTTTGATACTATAAAAAAGTTTAAAAACACTTCTATGGATTTATTCTCTTTCAATACAAAGAGTGTTGTACTTGAATATATTTATAATAAACATATATGTGCAATATGGAAAGAATAAATGAGAATAATTAATGGAGTTAACCTTAAACTACATCTAAGATTATATCTACAGATCAACTAATATTTCAAAAATTATATGATTAATTTGTTCTGATTTATTGCACAAAATTTGGGATTGGATGTAAATCTTTATTACTAAAATTATTTAAGACATTCAGAGACTGATAAAATTACATTGGTGTTATTTAGGGAAATATTAATACTCTTTCAAAAAGAGAAAGTAGATATTCTACACAATCCCATGTATCATAAATGAAAAAAAAGTTTTCATTCATTTTTTGAAAAAGAAAGAATCAAAAATAAATATTATTCAAGAACTTCTAAAGGTTCATTTGGATAGATTGTGAGATTAGTTTCAGTAAGATTAAAAACAATAGTGAGATGAGATTAGTTTCAATAAGATTAAAAACAATAGTAGAGATGTGATTAGTTACTATAGTGATGAAATTAAAATCAATAATAAAATATGTGTATGATACAAAAGCAATGGTGACGATGAGATGAATTTTAATAAGATAAAAAATAACTATTAAGGACATTAGTTTAAAATTTATATGTAATAAAAATTTAAATTATTTAACTTATAAAAATTAATAAATAATAAAAAATTTTAAAAATATTTTTATGATAAATAATAATTTTGTTAATAAAATAAAAAAATAAAAAATAACAAAAATATATTAAATAGTCTTTTATGATAAATAATAATTTTGTTAATAAAATAAAAAAGTAAAAAGTAAAAATAATATGTTAAATAGTATTTTTATTATATTAAAGTATAATTATTTTATACTTTTTTTCAAAATTAAAATAAAAAAGAAGGAGAATGAGTCAAATTAAAAGGATAAAAAAGTACAAAAAAAAAATCAATTGTGGGTTTGTTGGCTGGACCTAAAACCTCTAGTAAAAATAAAACTGATTTTTGCACCTCAAATTATACATTAAAATGGATGTTTGGTGCGTAGAGTATGATTTTTCAAAACAAACGTATCCTCACTGGATAGACGTTTGAATCCAAATGCGGCCTAAATGTACTTTAATATTTGCTATTCACACTCAATTTCTAAAGAGAACCAACCATTTACTTATTACACCTAATACATATATTTTTTATTCTTTAAAATTACCTTCACACCATTTCTTCTCTTTCCTCCTTCATTTTTGGATTGTGCATGAAATCCTAAGTTTCGGATTTGGATTTTCAATAGTTTTTAAAAGTTTTCATATTTGTATTTCAAGAAGTTTATCAAACTATCCACAAATGTAAATTTAAAAGCTCTTAAAAGTTAATGAAATGCATATAAATTTTTTTTTAAAAAATACAAATAAAGCTTTCGAAAATAAATATCCAAAAATTGTTAAAGGTTTTTAAAAATATAAATTCAAAGACATTTAAACGTTTTTTAAAAAAATACAAATCTAAAAACTTAAAATAGAAGAAATAAAAATGGAAGTATAAAAGATTGAAAAGTAATTGTTGAAAATTAATTAAATAATTTTATTTCAGAATATTTTTATAACAAAATAAGGAGGCGGAGAACATTTCTAGAGGGCAAATAAAAGCTCTCATGGTTCGTAACTTTCAACTTGATAGAATCCTTACCTAGGGTCGGCTTTTTCGGTAGTCAAAACATAAGGAAGAGTCCAAACTTTACATGCAAAACACAAAATTTCCAAAAGCCAATGATGGTATGATGCCGTCGTTGCTGACGACTTTCATAATTCTTTATCTTTTGTTTGGTCAAAGTAAGAAAAGATAAACGGTCAGTTTCCAGACCGAACAGCTGAGAGGAAAATTCACCTACCCAGGAAAAAAGGCAAAATGACGGATAGGATTTGGAAAAAATGCAAACCATTCCCTCTAGATCCTGCCACCTAAACTCCAATTTCGTCACTGCTGACTATCACCTGAACACTTCTTTACGCTATATAATGGTAAGTACTTCCTCTTTGCATGTGGCCACAATTGTTCACCAAATTCAATCACACCAACAAACAAAATAAGAGCTAAACTTTTGAAGCTGAGCACTCCAGAATTACCCAACAGCAATGGCTACTGAGTAAGTATCTTGAATAGCTTCTCTGTCGAGTTTAGCTTCTAGGTTTCTCTAAAAATCATGTCTTTTTCTTTGGTTTCTAATTTTAGATATGTAGAGTCTTTGCCTCCTCCGTTGGATGCTGCTGCTGAGCAACCCCCTCTCTTTGATGGAACCACCAGGTTTCACACTTTCTTTTCTGGGTTTTCTTTTGAATCTTCTTTTTATAGTTTTTTACTGCTATCTTGTTCGCTTGTGTTTGTTGGCCACATGATAAAGTTGATAATTTTTCCTCTTCTTTTAAAGGTTGTACATTTCTTACACTTGCCCTTATGCACAGCGTGCGTGGATCACCAGGAATTCTAAGGTTGTCAAATTCCCTTGATTTTGTTTACATTATTCTTTTTTTCCCTGATTTTTATAGCCTTAGTGCATGAAATTGTTGATTACTTTTTCCTGTCCCCACTTTTTCATGTAATTAATTGTCATGATTTTTGTTGGGTTGCAGGGATTGCAAGACAAGATCAAATTGGTTCCTTTGAACCTTCAAAATAGACCTGCTTGGTACAAGGAAAAAGTTTACCCTCAAAACAAGGTGAGGCATGTGAAGATATCAAGATACTTCTCTATATTAAGCTTTTTCAATAATGAACAAGTTAAAAAGGTTGAAAATCTGTTCTGAAGTTGGTATAGCTATTTGATCTTGTCTAGGATCACATCTCCAAGTCCATGGAGAATTTTGTCAATAAAAAAATTTTGTATAAGATTCAAAACGGTGCTTTAAGGAAAATGTTGATCCAAGCTCTTCTGTCAACTTGTTGGAATATTTTGATGCTTGGACTTATTAGACTTTTTGTTTTGAGTGGGTAACTTCATTCTAGGTTATGAAATTGCATTTTTTTTCCTAGTATATATTGAGTTATGGCTATTGGCAAAAGATCTCTTTTCAATAATAAATTAGTAATAAATTTCCTATTATTACTTTTGGAGTTTGCTTAAACTTTGGGGTCACAATTGAAAGTTTGAACTTTATGTACTCTTTCCCTTATTATTTACGATGTCAATTAATTTTATTTTCAGGTGCCGTCCTTGGAACATAATGGCCAAGTCATTGGGGAGAGTCTTGATCTGATTAAATATGTTGATAGCAACTTTGAAGGACCTTCTCTTTTACCTACTGTAAGATCTGTGGAACTGTTTAGTGCTCTCGATGAAGGCTTCTCTTTCTATCTATATCAATTAAAGTAATCTTTTGAAAATATTTTAGGATCCTGACAAAAAAAAGTTCTTTGAGGAGTTGTTGGCATACGTGGACAAATTTGTAGGCACAATTTTTGCTTCATTCAAAGGAGACCCAACAAAAGAAGCTGGTTAGTCTGAAGATGCTTCTATTTTACCGACATTATCTTTTATTTGTAGATAATATGATATGAAATAACTAAAACTTAGGACTTGCATCAGGTGCTTCTTTTGATCACTTGGAAAATGCTCTTAAAAAATTTGACGATGGCCCATTCCTCCTTGGCCAGTGCTTTAGTCTGGTAAGTTGGCTTTCCACTGATGTTAAATTGCTTTCCTGGTGCTGCAATTTTATGTCATTGTTGTCTCTTAACTGAGGTTCGAAAACATGCAAAAGTTTAAATTAATGATAATCTCTCAGAAAAAAATTTATAGTCTGGTAACTATTGAAATTAATAATAGCTATGGCTATATCATTTGGGTTTTTTCTGTTAAGATATATGAATGAAATTTTGTCATTTTCAGGCGGACATTGCCCACATTCCTTTTGTTGAAAGATTTCAGATCTTCTTATTGGAGGTGTTCAAGTATGATATCACAGCAGGCAGGCCTAAACTCACAGTATGGATTGAGGTATAATTTAAAAACTATCTATATAAATATTTATCAACTTGTGAAATTTACCTGCTATGGTCTAATTTTCAATGAAAGAATTAGTTCTACCATCATGTTTAGTGTTTACTTGTTTCTGTGTAAAATTGTTGCTTTGCTCATTTTGTGGCCATCTAAACCTCATCATAAAATGGCATACAGATTCATAGTCACTCTGCTGTTGAACACATCCAGACTTTGTCAATGTTTGTTAAAATACTTTTGCACATTGAGAATTGTTTTGCTTATTTAATTTTATGCTTCTAGTTTGCCAAGGAATGTTATTATTGTTGTCAAAATTAGCCTCAGCTTTTACTGGTGTTTTCTTTCCTATTATCTTCCAATTATAACTGCATCAGTTGCACAAGCACAGTCCTATCTCCAAACATTTAGATCAGGTGGCTTAGAAATGGCCAATGTCCCTTCTGCGACTTTTTTTTTTTCTACCAAAGGAGGCGCAATTTGAGAAAAAGGGGAGGGGTTACAGGAGTTATAATTTGAACCCTAGACCTAGTGAATATCACTTTTTAACGATGATTATATAAACCAACTAAGCTAAGCTCTGGGTTCATCCTTTGCAACATTTCTTTCATTGTTTTAGTTCTTAAATAACATTTTTATTGTGATAAATTTGCAATGCAGGAGGTGAACAAGATCGGTGCCTATAAGCAGACAAAGAAAACTGATCCAAAAGAATTAGTGGAACTTTATACAAAGTATTTCTTGGTACTAGACTATGGACACCCTTAACATAGATTATTACTGTTTCATCATTGGTTATTGGTTAATGCAGGAAGTTGCTAACTACTGTAATAAAATCTCATTGCAGGCTCAGAAGTGATGAAATTGCTGCCATCTTAAGACATGACAATAAAGCTTGATGCTCTCTGATCAGTGTTTCTTTTTCCTTTTCTTTTTTTGTCCAAATCTATTATGATGTACTTGTGCCAGTGTGAAAGACTTTTGTACTAGCATTCTGCATTTACGTAAATAAATTTGAAGCAACTGGGATGTTGTGTTCAATTTGGTGATCATAAAAATTTTGGATGAGAAGTGTCATTCTCATCCATTACTTCATTTATAGTACTTAAAACAACTCTAAATCTAAGTTGAGCCACTTTGATTAATCTATGTTCATTAACGGCATTAATAGGATTACATATGTTTTGTAGAATATGTTAAAAATAATTTAAAAAATTAATATAATAAATCAGTTTTTACATGGATGATAATTTAGACTTGATAATTTTAAATGATATAATATAAAAATAATATAAAAAATATATGAAAATAATAATAATAAAAATATATAAAAGTGATATTATTTAAAATTTTGTTAAAAATTATATAAGTATAATAAAAATAAAAAATGAAATTTATATATTAATATAAATTAAAATATAAAATTTTTTATATTATATATATATATATATGTATATATATATAAAATACAAATCGTTAAACATAACTATAGAAGCACTCGACTGAAAGCCACTCAATCAGATTGTCAAAACTAGAATTACCTCTAAATCATACCCGTCTGTAGCTCACAGTTATGCCTCTTCCTCTCCATCTACAGCTTCAAACATGGCAAAATTGGTCGCCATTGTCGTACACTTCATCATCAATTTAAATCAGTCTTGTAATTCTAGCATCGCCTTTTAACAAGAAAACCGCTAACATAACACGTGCTAATCAGTTTTGTAATTGTAACGACTAGAACGGAAACAAAAAGATTCGGAAAACCAGCTGCTTCAACTAGGAGCTTACTCACCAGATAAAAGAAAAAAACTGAAAAATCAGTTAACGGAAATCAAGAAACATCCTTTGATCTTCCGAATCATACGAATCAAACCCAAATTTTTGTTAATTATCAAAATAAATAAAAAAAAGGAAAATCCCAGCTGTTAATCAACCCGACAATGACGGAGTCGAAACTGAATCTCCTTCAATCTCTCAAAGCAAAGAGGTACTACAGTTTTCTTATTCCTACATTTGTCCTTGAAACCCTGTTTTTTTTGTGTTTTTATTTTGACAATTTCTAGGTTTTAGATTACTACTGTTTCAGTTAGCAAAATTTGTAAAAAAAAAAAAAAGAAGCGATAATAATAATAACTAAACAAACAAATGTAACTTCTTTCATTGAATAGTCAGCTTTTTCAAGCTCTTATTAATTTTCTTTTGAATGGTTTTTTTTTTAGCTCAAAAAGAAAAAAGAGCAGAATTATTGGTTTATTTTTGGATGGATTTTGTAGTTTCTTTTTGGTGGTGGTTTTTTGGAGAGTTTAAACTTTAGTAACAAAAGAGTGGTGGGGGGTTTTTTTTTTGTGAAATGTGGCATGAATTTAATGTAAAGCAAAAGAAAACTATGGGCAGTTATACAATTGCAAGTGTTTGTCAAGTATGTTATTGTCCTTGTTGAGCAGGCGCTCATTGGAGGTTGATTCCAGGCAAGTTTCTGATCTTTTATGCCCTTTGCCTATTCGTTTTAGTATATTTTTAAGTTTGATAACTTTATAAAACTTATCGCTTTTGGTCTAAATTTCTAGTCATTTTGAGGTTGAACTTGCTTTTCTAGTCAGGTTATTAGAGTGATGGGACTTCTTTTTTTTTTTTCTTTTTATTTCTCGCGATTTTGTCTTTTAAATTCTTCTTTGTTTTGGGGTAGAATGTGTGCTTGTGGTTTAATTTGCATATGAATATGTGCACAATATTGCGGACAGGGACGCCTATGGATTTGCTGTGAGACCTCAACACATTCAAACATATCGACAGTACGTTAATATCTACAAGGTACAAATTTCCATCAAGGTTCACTTCTGGTATTCTAATGATCTGTTGCTAGTATTTACCCAAAAGAATATGTGTGGTCAGTTATGGTTATTGATATAATAATTCATTATACCAGGAAGAGGAAGAGGAAAGATCAGAGAAATGGAAGATGTTCCTCGAACATCACGCAAAACCTACTGAACTATGCCTTTCTGAGGAGGAAGATACAAAAACATTGCAAGCTGAAGCTACAGAGCTGAAAAATAAGGTTTGTCCTGAGGAGGAAAATAAAGAGACATTGCTTGTGGACGCCCATGAGACAAAAGAAGAGACTGCTTCTGAGAAGCAACACAAGGTGGCATTGCAGACTGAAACTACCCAATTGAATAAAGATGCTGCTTCTGAGGAGGAATGTAAGGAGACATTCCAAGGTGAAACTATTAAAGTGAAAGAGGAGGTTGCGTCTGAGTTAAAAGAGGAGGCTGCTTCAGAGAGAAGCAAGGAAGGAGATGCTCCAAGTGCGAAGCTTGATTATGCTGGTTCAATAGAAAGTGAAACAGAAAAGCCTGATTCTGCTCATTCAACAGAAAGTGCAAGAGAAAAGGAGGTGCAGCTTGCAGAAGAAACAAAGACACGTAAGGTCGAAAGATGGGCTAAGACCAGACCAACCCTTTATGGCATTGAGAATATGATGAATTCAAGGGTTAAGAAGGGAAAGAATTTGAAAAATACAAATATGAATGAAAGTGGCAACCATCTTCCATCAATAAAAGAGGTAAGATCTCCAGAAGGAGAATCTGAGGATGAGTTTGAGGAAAAGGTATGTGTAAATGAGATCTCAGCTAGGGAAGAAAGTAATGGAGGCAGTGGGGCTTATCACGAATCCTTTTTTCCTTGGAAAGAGGAGCTGGAGAGCCTTGTTCATGGAGGAGTGCCAAAGGATCTGAGAGGGGAGGTGAGGTTGAAACTTCTCTGTTTGTTATTGTCTCAGTATTTATTTGTTGAAAAATGCATTGTCTTCTATAATATGATCATCGCAGGTATGGCAAGCCTTTGTAGGTGTTAAGGCACGACGAGTGGAGAGATATTACGAGGATTTGCTGGCTCAAGAAAACTATGATGATGATCAGCATAGTAACTCATCTGGTGTGTTCAGCAAATGGAGAAAGCAGATTGAGAAGGTCATTAGATGCATGCGCCTTGGACTTTATCGTTCAATCTTTTCAATTCGTAGGTGCTACATCTTTTGCTTTAAAATGTTTTCACATTTCTCCCTAGGCTAACTTGTCTGTTTATTTTTCAGGATTTACCGCGGACTTTTCCAGGTCATCCAGCTTTGAATGATCATGGTAGGGATTCCTTGAGGCGTTTACTTTTAGCATACGCTCGACATAATCCCTCTGTTGGGTATTGTCAGGTAATTGATGAATTAAGAGTTTTTTTTTTTTTGGTACCAAAGGGAATTGAACCCTGGTCATTGGAGCTAAAAGTCCTGCACTCTATCAACGGATCACACGACTTTTGGCTGAACTAAAATTTCATTTTCTCTGAATTTAGTTGAATTGGTACTAATATTTTAGTATTTATTTTAATTAATTTCTCTCTTTCAAACTTGTACCATATTATGAATACTTTCTTCTCCTTTATCGGTAGAAATCTACTTATACTTTTCATAATTGTCCATCTAGATCACAGCTCTTTCTCTCTAACTCACTCAATTTTATTTGCACTTTTATGTTCTTTAGAATCTACCTAGGAAAATTTTATTTAGAATTTATCTGCAAATTTATCCAATTTCTTATCATTTCCTTCATTTCAGTCATACTATTGCTGCATAAGCACAGCACAATGAGGTCATAATTCTGTAGTTCGAAAATTTTTGGGACCTCAAGAACAACTCTGATGTTCTAAAACCGTGACTGTGCTTATGTTAAAATTTAAATTAAACTTTTTTCACCTCATGAGTTGATTAAACTGCTCAACAATAGTATATGAGTTTTTCCTTGCTAAATCTAATTTGCCAGAAAAATTGTGAGCATAAAGTTTAAGTGCAACTTGAAAGCATGAACACCCAGAGGGGTTTTATTGGAAGCTTTTAATTTAAGACACGCAGCATGATTTTTACCTTTGGATTTTTAGGATTTATATTTGCTCTTAGTGGATCTTAATGACTTCCCTTCGCAAGTGATTAATTTTTTTAATAATTACTTACCCCTGGTTGTACTTACTCTTGTCTTTTAATTTGACATCAAACAAATGCAGGGAATGAATTTCTTTGCTGGATTATTGCTACTTCTGATGCCAGAGGAAAATGCCTTTTGGTAGGTTCAGGTAGCTTTTTATAAAAAGGTTGATTTCTAACTGGAGTATATCTTGTACGTTTTACCCTAGAATGACTTTTGGGTGTACAGAACCTTTTTTGGCCTTCTCGGTAATTGTTGTGAAGACAATTCTTCTATGCAAAAAGAAAAAAAAAAAAGGGTCTCTTTCCTAAACATGGTTGTCATATTCTGTTGTACTAATTTTGTACAAAGGTATATATAGATTCGGTAAATTCAGACACGACACAATAATACATAAGAAAATAATACAAAAAAAATTATGTGTTTTAAAAAAACATATTTTATGTTTTTTCATGTCGACATATTTCGTATTTTTTTATGTCGATATCAATTTCGACACGACATAATTCGTGTCGTATATGTGTTGATTCGTCTAAACACGTAATATGATATAAATAACATATTTAATTTACTCTTGTCATACGAATACGCGTTTAATATATTTAGCACATTTAACATATTTTTTATATTTATTTTAATTTAATATAAACATATAAAGATTATTTTAATTTTTAATCTTTTAATATGATATTTAATTAGCTATTTAATATCATATAAAAATTATTTTAAACATTTAATTATGATACTCATCTAATAATTATTATAAAATTATTTTTTTATATTAATAATATAAATACAATATAAATATTAATATTAGTCCTATACATTATTATTTTGTTCTTTAATCTTTAATATTTTATGATTTTGAATTTGATACTAAAAATTAATATAATTATGTAATATAAATTAAGCTTTAAATATATATATTAAATACATATTAAATGAGTATTAAAATTTTTTTTTATTTTCTTAATATGTAAGTATATTTTTATATTATTAATATACCAAATTTATTAAATTGTAAATGATGGATAATTTATAGTTATTTATTATTTGAGTCATTTTTTTATATATATTCGTGTTAATCGTGGTTATTTGTGTATATTCGTATTAGTTATGTCTATTCGTGTATAACCGTATTATTCGTATTTATTTGTGTCGTGTGTAAACGAATTAATTGTACATGTGTTAATCGTGTCGTGTCGCATGTAACATGTATATTAAACGTGACATATTCGTGTTTAGGATTTAAACAAGTTTTGTAATTCATGTCGTATTCATGTTTTAATAATTTATTTCATTACATGTCAAATACAACACGAGACATGAGATGAAAATACGAATTGCTAGGTCTAGGCATATATATACACATGCATACTCATGACACAAGAATAGCTAGGTCAGCTTTAAAGACTGATTTCTTTCAGTGTATTCTCAGGACCTTCGTGGGCATAATTGATGATTACTTTAATGGGTACTATACAGAGGAAATGATAGAATCTCAGGTTTTTTATTTTGTTACATTTTTTTAATGATAGTCCGTGTTCCTTATCAAATTTGTCTAGTTGCTTAGAAGTTTAGCGTCTATCACGTTCCCCAACATTCTGATATTGCAGTATTTCTAAGGTGATTTGCCAATATGCTGATATTGCAGTATCTTATAATTCTAAATATTTCTATTTTCATAGGTTGATCAACTTGTATTTGAAGAGTTGATGCGTGAAAGATTTCCTAAATTGGGTTTGTTTACTTTTCTACATTTTATTTATGATCTTCCCATGCATTACACGAAACAATATGGGTGATTTTTTTTATTTCATGTATGCTTATGGGGAAGTCAATCATCTGGATTACTTGGGAGTACAGGTGACATGGATTTCTGCATCTTGGTTTCTTTCCATTTTTGTTAATATGCTTCCTTGGGAAAGCGGTAAGATTTAAAGTTAGTGCTGCAAGTTAAATTATTTTCTAATTATTTCAGCCAAACTGCTTAGTTCTGAGCACCCTGCACTCTTTGTTAGAAATCATGTTTGCCTTGTAATGGATTTCTTCGTCTCCAGTTCTTCGCATTTGGGATGTGATTCTATTTGAAGGAAATCGTGTTATGCTATTTCGAACGGCCCTTGCTTTAATGGAGTTATATGGTATTGAGCATACATATTTATAAAATGTGAAGCATTAAATGTGGATGATGAATTCAAAAAGCCGTCTTTCTTTTGGCCACAAAAAGCAGTCTAGTTACGTGGGGTTTACTGCAGGTCCTGCCTTAGTTACAACTAAAGATGCTGGGGATGCCATCACTTTGCTGCAATCCCTTGCTGGTTCAACATTTGACAGCAGCCAACTTGTTTTGACTGCCTGCATGGGTTTTTTGGCTGTGACAGATGGTAAATTACAAGAGTTGAGAGAAAAGCATAGACCAGCTGTTCTATTGATTGTTGAGGAAAGAACAAAAGGAGGTCAAGTTTGGAAAGATTCAAAAGGACTTGCATCTAAGCTGTACAGTTTTAAGCATGATCGTGGATCACTGCAGAAGGAAACAAAGCCTGCTGAAGGTTTAGCTGATGGAAACACATCTAAGTTGGAGCCCCGTTCCTCTAATCTTGATGAATTGCTCTGTAGCCTAAATGCAGATTCCACAGTAGATTCTCTACCAGATCTTCAGGAGCAGGTACTCTTCTTTGTTTGTCTTCTTATCTCTTGTGCACTGCATTTCTAATATTTTAGGAGGTGATTCACCTACGATACCTGTTTTATACTTCATGGTCCACATACCACAGATTGTATGTGCTTAATGTATTGATTTAGTAAGTTCCATAAGCAGTTGATGTTTGCTTACTTTTCTTCCACCTTATCTACTTTAACCAAATTCTGGTTTGAGCTGCCAACATTCGATGTGAATATAGAAATCTACATATCAGATTCAAAGAATTAGAATGGCTTCAGCATAATCTTGCATAACCCGGGTAGAAGGATGTTGATTGAGATCTTTGTTGGCATTTTGACGATTCACAAAACATCAATGCTGCTAGATTTGAAAATATAAGAACATTGACTGAAGGCCCTTTAACTACAACGCATGGACTCTTGAATGTTGCTAAGATAGGACAAATAGCCTGTTGCTTCATCATGTGACTTAATAAAGGTGTGATAGTATTCTGCTCTTATAACCGCTCTCCTAAGTAATGCATTTCTAACCTAATAACACTGACTGGGCTGTAATTATACTCACTGAACTTTTTCTTCGTTTTCTAACTGTGTTTCACTTGTAATTAATTGGATGGATATGAATCATCACTCTGCAACTCCTTTGAAAGTTCAATCATTAACAGTTTATGTGCAGGTTGATTGGATGAAAGTTGAGTTGTGTCGGTTGCTTGAGGAAAAAAGAGCTGCTGTACTCCGGTTAGTATATTCTATTGTCTTTGGTTTCTGATTTTTTTCTCAAACATTCTGTTTCGAATTGCCATGTGGCTTTGCTTTTTCTATGGTGGTAATATAGTAACTGAGTCTAGGCCAAGTAGTGCAGTTTCAGTCATGCAATTTATTGACCAGCCAACTCATATAGTTTGTGCACTTGTTGCTTAATGTGCATGGATAGCAACATTTAGTAGTATAGCTTTCTCTTTTTAGAGAACCATGGTATTTAGCCTTCTTGACATTGTTGGTCTTTTTCATGTGCTACGTTCCTTTTCAGTCCTCATAGATATGAAACATAAAGCATCATATCTGCCAGTTATCTCATCATTTCAGGGGAGTTGCTTTATTTAAGATAGCTATGGATGAAAGTGCATCTTGAGGAATTATAGATAGAAATGTGCTTCAAAATTAGGAATGAATCCCATATGACCATTTTCATGTTTTCTTAGCATGAATTATTTTAATATTGTTGAAGTGCTTCTATAACCTATCATTTTACATGTTAACTGCGGTTCCTATTCTTTTCCAGAGCTGAGGAGTTAGAGACAGCACTTGTTGAGTTGGTCAAAGAAGATAACCAAAGACTATTGAGTGCAAAGGTATACGTAAATTTATTTGTATGAATATGTTAGACCTGCTGCCCAGCATATCATTGGCAATACTTCTTCTCTGTGAGCTTTGGTTTACTCAAGTTGCTTGCAGGGTTTGAAGTTTGTTAATAATGCTGCAGATTGAACAGTTAGAGCAAGAGGTGACTGATTTACACCAAGCTCTTGCTGATAAGAAAGAACAGGAAGCTGCAGTGATTAAGGTATAATTTTGCCTCTTCTCTAATGCCTTTTTTTGTAACTATGGCTTAATTCTTATTCTATTATGAGTCCTCCAGTGATTTTTTAAATTCTACGCGCTGCAGGTTTTGATACAGCTGGAGCAAGAGCAAAGGATCATTGAAGATGCTCGCAGAAATGCAGAGCAAGATGCAGCTGTCCAGAGACATGCAGTTACTGAGCTTCAGGTTCTCTTCTGTTTTTGAGGTCCTAGTTATCAATGATAATGTTAAACTATAAATTTCATATTGTTCCTCATGTAGAATTGGAAGAGAAGTTCAATGATATTTGAGTATACACCAAGGAGGAATCTACTCATTCTGTTTTTCAGTTGAGTTTCATGCTAGATGATATATTCTTGTGATGTGACTCCAATCAAGAAATTTAAGCTACTGTTAGGCAATCTGTTTCTATAATAACTTCAGGGCTTGGTTAAGCTGTCAAATGGTTTATGTATTTTCCCCCATTAACATTTTACTTCAATTACATTGTATGTCTTATATGTTTCTCTGTACCATAGTTCTCCTGTTGACATAAGATGATTGCTGAATTCAAAACTTGATACACGGTATTTCCCTTAATTGTTTCAAGTCTTTTGCCATAAGAATTAAGGTCTTTTCTATTCTTATAATTCATGAATTATGCAATTCATTTTTTACTTGCCTTATGGCTGATTGCTACTTTCTTTTCTACTCTGATTAAATTCAAGGCCCCATGAGTAGAGTGTTTTTTTTGCCTTCTTTCTTTTGTGACTACATTGATTCGCAAAGAAAGATACATTTGCAGGAAAAATATGAGAAGGCTATGGCTTATATTGCTCAGATGGAGAAGAGGGTGGTTATGGCAGAATCAATGTTGGAGGCTACCTTGCAATATGAATCTGGCCAATCTAAAGCACTATCTTCTCCACGGTAAGAAACATTTTAAGCATCGTTCTCTTCTAACATTCACTTATTTACGTAAGAAAAAGAGAATTCTGAACATTATGACCCATATATCCATCTCTATATCCTTCCTTGTAATCAAAATGTTTTGACAAATTTTCAGTTATATTAATGCCACATAAAATGAAAAGAGCAGAGGTACTTTGATCCAGCTATTGAAGAAAACTTAAAATTTAATGTTGTTCTAACCCATAAGATGCCCCTAAGAAACAAAGGCTATACATCATTAAATTGTGGAAGTTGGTACGAGGTCTCTATGGTAAATATATAGGCTTCCAATCTAGGGAACAGGCTGAAAATCTTTTATACACGCTAAAAAATGAAAGGAATGAACCATTTCATTTATTTTTAAAATTTTTTTACAGGACAACTAAGTTTTTCCATTGTTTCCAAAACATAAACTGTTGTCCACTTGTATTCTCACGCAAGAAAATCAGAAAAGTGCATTCCTGATTGAAATACAATTGTAGAACTGTTACAAATTATAGTTGAAAACAGACATCCTCTAAATTTTTAGGCTGAGATTTTCAGTGACATTTAGATCTCTACCGAACAAGACAATGCTATGGTGTGGCTAGAGATTTTGTTTATGCATGTTTTGAATTATGTTTGCTTGATGGATATTTTTCTACAAGTTTCCATATGCATCTGCATAGTTGTGTCTTACAAAGATAGCATGCTTTTGTAGGGCTCAGCGAGACAGTCCCAGAAGAAAGGTGGGGTTATTGTCATTTGCACTCGGCTGGCGTGACAAAAACAAGGTAAATATTTACATTGCCACGTTTTGGCAGGTTTTACTTGCAAAAGCATTAGGCTTGTCATTCCTTGATTTCTATTATTCATTCCCATCTGGGATGAAATACTTTATTCAATTGTTTTGGAGCAGTTCTATTAGCTTGAAGTAGAGTTAATGGTGCTACAATTGTTTTGACATTTTCTATTAGGTTTGGAGTTCAGAGGATATTGCTTACCTATTTTCTATGCCTTTATTTGAAGCTCGCAAACTTGAATTTGATATGGCAGGGCAAACCTAATGTTGAGGAGTCTACCGACGGTAAATCCAACCCAAGCACAACACCGAAAGAAACAAACACCCAAGACCAAGAAGAGCTCTAGCTAGGGATAGCCCTGGTGCCACGTTATCCTTTGAATTTGTGCCTCCACTGCCAAAAAAGTCATTTCTCTGCAACTCTTCTGATTTTTAATTGCTCTTTTCTCCTTATTTGTAGCTATGAATATACTGGCAATTAATGGTAAGAGGGTTCTATTTGTACGAAGTGTCAAGTTGAACCCAAGTTGACTTGTAGAAGTAGATTGATTTGAATATGATCCAATGTGCAGCAGCATATTATACATTGTTCAGTATACAAAGATTTTTGTTTGTATCCACAATATTGGCTTTGTCATTCTATTGAGATTTCATGCATTCAATGTAGTATGACTGTACAAGAAAATGTCACTGCCTGGTAAGAGGGCATCTCATTATATTATGAATATGAATCTGAAATTTCGTATACATAGGACAACAGAAGCTACATATATCTCCTAACAACAAACACAATAGCTTATAAAATTGTGCCTTTGTTTTTGCAAGAATTTAGCAAAATTTGATAACAAGGCATGTTGTGTTACGCAGGCAGTAAGCATTTAGCTTAAAACTCCTGGCCCTGTGATTTCATTTACGCTAAAAGACGCCACAACTCAATAATATCATCAATACCAGCATCTATCAACAGTTGGCAGATCCCAGAGAAGCCCCAAAGGAGCATAAAGAATCCAAGCAAGTATCAACTTAGCCTTCTCGTCCGATCCCTTTCAGACCCACTACCACCATTGGGCTTCTTATCTCTGTCTCTCTTTGTCCGAGGAGGAGTACCAGGGGCCAAGCGGGAACCCTGTATTGGCAGTACATCTGGTTCAAATTTTTGAGAAGCAAGGTAAGTCAAAGCTGTGACTACATCAGCAATGAGTGGTCTCTTATTTGGCTGCTCTTGAACACACATTGCTGCCACTGCAAGTGCTTGGAATAAGCCCCTTGGAGGATACTGAACTTGGAGCATTGGATCAACCATTTGAGAGAATTTTTTTCGGTCATTGAATAACGGCTTTGCCTGCAACAAAGGTCAAGATAGAAGTGAAATTTTGCAACCAGACAGAAAATCACCATTTTTTTAGCTTTTATCTATAACTTTTGCTTGTGAAATAACTGATGTAAGTTGTGGTTGAAGACTAATTACAACAAAATTGGAAGCAAGCCAAAGGTATAGATATATATTATTTTATCTGTTTCTTACCCATGCTACTAGATTCTGTTCCCCAGCACCCTTAGAATTATCAATTGCTTTCCTGCCGGTTATGATTTCTAGAAGAACAACCCCAAAGCTATAAACGTCTGATTTTAGAGTTAGTTGACCAGTCATTGCATACTCTGGGGCACAGTATCCATAGGTGCCCATAACCCTTGTAGATACGTGGGTGTTATCCCCAACAGGCCCAAGCTTGGCCAAGCCAAAATCAGATAGCTTGGGAAAATATCCTTCTCCAAGTAAAATGTTGGAGCATTTCAAATCTCGGTATATAACAGGGGGATTGGCTTTATCATGCAAATACTCCAACCCCTTTGCAGCCCCAGCAGCTATTTTCATTCTTGTATTCCAGTCCAGTCTTTTCTTACCAGGTGAAATGTCTGCAAACAATAAGCATAAGAAATCATCCTCCTGTTAGAGCACGTGAAAAATAAAAAAGAAATATTATAGTAATAACTAACAAAACATGAGGAGTTAATGCCATATAATACATACCAATGGCCAAAAAAATGCCATACATACCGTGTAAATGGTCTTCCAGAGATCCTAAGGGCATATATTCATAAACCAGAAGCCTTTGATCTCCATCAGCACAGTACCCAGTAAGATTAACAAGGTTAGGATGGTGAAGTAGGCTCAGCATTAGAACCTCAACAAGAAATTCCCTGTTCCCTTGCAACCCATTACGATCAAGTTGCTTTATAGCAACAACCTACAACAATCATAAAAACAAGATTCAATTGCCAGTTTACCACCTTCATGTGAAAGCAAGCCTGCATTTAACTTGTGTAAGCTGTTAACTTTGTTTCAGGTTTTTCTTTTGACAACTAACCTGATTTGTACTCTCCAGACGCCCTTTGTAAACCCTACCGAAACCTCCTTCTCCCAAAAGGCATTCTGCTCTAAAATTTTTAGTTGCTGTTGCCAATTCACGAAATGAAAATGTCTGTGCAGCAATATGTTCACTTCCTCCGCTTTTAGACGTCTCCCCACTTGACGAGGAATCTGTTTTCAATATGTCTGAATGAATAAAATATGATGTAAATGTCGGCAAAATCCAAATACTTGTATGCATTTGATTCTTGAACAGGAAAGACAAGCCACACTACTGAAACCTCATAATAAACCAGGAAATGAAAAATACAAACATCAAGAATGGACTGAGCTGGATTTTGCCAGCTTCACCTCACAAAATCTATCATACACTTTGCTTTTACATTTCAAGTCCGATGCAACATATATGAGGTGTATCAAAAATCAAACTCGAGCAAGGATTTTGCTACTTTAATCCATCACTTCAATTTAACAGACAAAATGAAGGATCAAGCCTTGCTGAGAGTTATAAATAAGGAGGCAAGCAGAATAATCAGTGAGAAAGTGCAACACTTTCACGAGGTATCATTATGATTTTAAAGATGATTCACAGAAGTTTGTCATCTAGATATCCTAATACTTTACATTAGAAAAATAAAATTAGAGAGAATCCAAAACTTAAGTAAAATCCATAAGCAGTCTAGCCTGCAAAACACAGAACCAGTTCCATTCATTTCCTAATACCTACCAATATGCGTGCAAAGAAACTACCCTTTTAAGCTACTAAAAGCATATTGAATAAAGAAAAAATAAACAATTGATCAAGCAATCAAGTCCTCTAATTTTCTTCCTTTACCCTTCTAATTATCCAATATTTGATCCAAATTCTATCTGACTATCCAAAACAAACCACAATTACCCAACAACAAATCAACTAACAAAGAACCCAGGTAAAAAGAATAAATATTTATTTTCAAAAATCAATAAAACACATAAAAAGAACATAACATCTAGCATAAAAGACCTTCTCTTTCTGTGACAGTATGATTAACATAAAAAGTAAGAAAAAAACAAGGTCAATCTTTATTGACTTTTACATGAAAAAGCTTTACCTGAGGTAGGTTTGATTTGATCAAGTGGCATCTGTTCCATCTTTTTGTTCTTCTTAGATTTATTAGCTTTGGTGTTTGATTTCCCAGAACAAGGAAGCCACCCCATGATTCTTCTTCTTCTTTGCTTCTTTGGCTTCTTTTTCACTTCAAAAATAATCTTTACTGCTACAAAAAAATCAATCACAACATTAAAACATCATCAACCAATTTCTTGAATTACCTTACCAATACCCTAAAAACACAGAAACTTTGATGAAGATTTCACAAGTTTATATTACAAAGATAAAGGAAAGCAAAGTTTGTCTTTCAGTAACATTTATTTTTTTTATTAGTTTATATTTATTTTTATTCTATTTAGAATTAGGTGATTGGCTTAAACATTTTTATTTTTGGACCACTTATGAGTGCTACGGTGCCGTTTAGGTGCTAGGAAATGGAGTAAGAAAGGATGGTCCTCTGACGTGGGTCCCATTGACCGGATTCATTGTTATCTTCTAAACTAGAAAAAGATGTATTTTCTAAGGGTAAATTTTGTCAAGTCCTTAAGATTTAGCCAATGAGTCCATTAATTTTAAAATTGAACATCTCATCCCAAAATTATTAATTTGGTCAGATAAATTAGTTCTCGTTAATGTTAAAAAATCTGTTAAAAGGACGTTGTAGAAACTATTATTCCTTAAATAAAAAAAAATTGAAATATTCAATTTGAAAAAGAAAGACCTGATTTTTTTATAACAAAAAAAATTATGAATTTATTATTTCATTCATTTCATTTAAAAAAAGAAACAAAATGATCAAGATAAGTTTTTCTTTTAATTCATTTCTAAAAAAGCAAGAAAAATAAAAATAAACTTTTATTTATATTATTTCAAATGAATTTTTTGTGGTCTTATTAAACTTAATAAAAAATATTTTGTGTTTTTCTAAATTTTATATTTTCAATTTTTTTAAAAAAATCAACATTATAAAAAAATTAGAAATAATTTTTTATAAGATAAAAAATTTTGCATTGTTAAAATAAAATAAAAAATAATTCTTTTCTTTCTTAAAAATTACTATTTTCTTTCATTTTATTTCTTTCTTTGAAAATAAAAAATAAAAAACAATCCTCCTCCTGTCATCGTTTTCTTTGAAAACTTCGTTGGGAAAAAAAAAGTCCCCCAAATTGATTCTCAAAATTTTCTCTCCAAATTCTTTGATGGGTTTTTTATTTTGTTATGTTCGAAAATTTTTTATTTGTTAAATATCTTTGTTTTTTTTTTAAAATTTTTTTACTTCACATTTAGACAATTTTATAATTATTCAAATTTGATTACGATATTACTTATTTTAAAGTGAAGTTTCTATTTCTTAAAATCATAAATTTAAATTTTGATTGAGTCTAAAATATTTAAATGAAATTTATCCATCGAATAAATAATAAAACATGACCATCAGTGGAATAAAATTGACGTACATAATTTAAATTTACTCACGGACTTAGGTCTATGATTAGAAAAGGTTTTAATTATTCTAATACTATTAATTTCCCCTTTTCTAGGTGAATTTTTGGTTGGCTCAAAAATTGACATCTCGTCACAAAACAATTGTTTAATTTGAATTGAAATTAATTTTAATATTGAGTCTTAGATTCAAATTTTAACCGATTAAAATAAATTGTTTACCATTTTTGAATACTACAAACAAAAAGTTAAATTTTCTAAAATAATGAAAATAAAAGATATAAGTAATTAATGAAGCACAAAATTATGATAATTAATGAGATGAATGTGTGAGCTAGCTTTGTCATATTTGTCTGTCTATTTAATGTCAATTTTATTATTATTAAATGTTAAAATGCAAGACATGTTCTACAAAATTAAGGATTTTATCATAATCGTTGTAACTGTCGTTCTTTTTATTGTTAATTCTGGTTGGATAAATTAATAAACATTATGCTAACAACGACCAATCTTTTTATTTAATTAAAACACACGAACTAGCTTGGTTCCAAAAACAAAATCAATCTTTGCATATAAATCACGGATATAAATTAATTATGATTCACTTAAAAATGATATTACTCTTTTAAATGTCAGATAAAAATATTTCAAACTTGATATAGTTCAATTTTTTTTAAAGACGTATTCTAAAATATTTTTGAACATGATCTAGGAATCTAGGAAACCAACACCAAGTCCAACATCATGACCCCAAATTTATTGAAGGAAATCACTTTCAAATCTAAATGTAAGACGAAGGGTAAATCGTTAGTCCATTACAGTGTGAAACCTATAAATTCCCTTTTAACAAATGTCTTACAAGTTCTTTTTTTTTTAAAAAAAAATTAAATACATATTTTTTTATGTGTTTAAAATTGTTAAAATTTGATATTAATCACTAAAACTAAAAGTCCAATATTTAGTTAACTTAAACATGATTATTGATAATTTTAAGTACATATCTCTTCTAGGTAAATATATTAATTTTTAAATGATTTTTGAATATATGATGTACCAATTAAATACTTAATGTGTGAGGGGGCGGTGGTTTCAAAATACTTCAAAGTGTTTGGGTTTTTTTTTATGGGGTGAGGTGGGAGGGGGAGGGGGAGGGGGGAAATCAAAGTGTTCGGTTGAAATCATGGAATTTAGGGTCTCATCTTTCATTGTTGCTTATGATAATCTTAAGCTTAGTCATGTCATGTGTTGGAAAAAAGTTAGGTTTAATTCTTGTTTGTATCAATAGTTTTTGTAAAAGACTTGTATGAAAGAGTCCACTATTTATCATTAGTTAGACATGACCGGCTACCATAATCATATTAAAATTTTTCATAAGTAGGTTACTATTAATTGATGATTTTGATTTAATAAAACTGGCTAATTGATTTAGTCTTAATACAAGACAAGCATGGGAGCTTAATTAATTTAATGTGATCATCTAAGTGTAGGCTTTGCATATCTTATTAGATCAATGTGCTATGACAGTTGTGTAGGCCTTTGGCTCGATATGCCTTTGATGGGGAGTTTATTAGGGTTTTTTAATTAATAAGACTAAAGTCTCATTTCTACTTCTCATATAAGACAACAAACCATTTGAAAAACTGTTGGCAAAAGAGCGAACGAAAAGAAGATTCTAGCCATTTCAGGAACTGTTTTGCTTTTGCAATTCATGATGACTATCCAAATAGATATGCCTAATCTCTTCGATTAATGTATAGTGTTTTAATTTTCACACAATTATCTTGGGTTAGTACTTACATTTGGTATCAGAGTTTGGTTGTGTGAAATTAGGACCCTAATTTCATGTTAAATAGATTACTTGTTTATGATGAATAAGTTGTTGCCAGAATTTTTTAATTTCGATCATTATTTTCAAATTTTGGTTGAGGGCTTTTATTCTTCTTTGAAAGAGGATTAAAAACCATATAAGCTTCGTTTTGTAATTTCTTGAATGGAAAGAGAAATTAGGTTCAAAGTTTTTTATTACAATTTTGATCAAAATTCTTGTTTTGTTTATAACATCAACATTTTATGTGTTTAATTTGAAATTGATCATTGGATAATGTTTCTAACATATTATAGACGTGGATTAAAGAGTTTAATTTTATAAAATGTTGATGTAAGATGATCAAATACAAAGAAAACAAAAATAGGTTTTATATGGGTTTGTAGAATCTAAAATTTTTCTTAAATTGATCATTTTTTGTTGGTTTTTAATGTGTTTTTTGGATGGGTTAAATAGAAAATCACTTTAATTGAATTTTGGACATTTCAATTTGTTGAAAAGACTAAGAAAAATGTATCAAAAATGAAGAAGACCACCAATAAACCCAAATGGGTTAGAAAACCGCTCCAGTTAGGTCAGGCCAACCTAGTTGAAGGTTGAAGAAAACCAATCCTACTCACTAAATAAAGCCCACGCATAGGGAGTGGCACGTGTGGGCTTGTTTTGTAGCCTTTTTTACTCTGGTCTTTTTTTACATGCTCAGAATTTTATTTTTTATTTTATTTTTAAAATTTTTAAATTACATGAAATATTTATTGTTTGATATTCATGCCTTCTTTAGTAATTACTAAACATTATACATGGGATTTTATTTATTTTATTTTATTATAAAATATTTTGACATGTTGAGAGTCTAATAACAGTAAGTATTATCCTTAGTTAGGACATAATATTTATGTACTCTTGATTTGAACTTTATGTGCATAATTGATTAGTAATTAAAAATAGTTTTAAATTAAGTTTGAGACCTAAGTTTAAATGCAATATACATTATTTATATGACCTAATGAGATACATCTAGATTTAGTATCTCAGCTGGAATGGTCCATTGCATACATTAAGATTGAGTATGCAAATTGAGAATTTTGAGCAATTAAATGAAATTTCCTAGTTTGTAAAAAAAATCCATTACTTGATATAAGTGTGGTTGCCAAAGTGGCTCACTTACTGAAGTTAATTGAATATTTTATCATTCTAAAGTTATGGAATGGTTATTAAATTATCTTATGCATTTACCTACCTAAAGGGGGATTAATGTATAAGGTAATTTATTTTTTAACATAAAGCATCATGGTTGAAGGTGTACCAATCTAAAAAATCTTCTTGCTTAAAGGGAATAGGTTTTTCAAAAACTAAAACATTCTCATATTAGTTTTATGAGATAATTTTGTAATTACATATTACATTCTCTACCTAAAAAATAGTTTGTCATGATGCACTTGGACCATTTACTAATTGCTAGTATATCATGGATCTTTACTATACAATTTATGATATTGCCCATTGATTGATGTTGTATTTTGTCTTGAACAATGACTTTTGTTGTCAATAACAATCAAGCCATTATTGAAATACTTCATGGATCTAACTATAAGAGATGAAATGAAGATTTGAAATTTGCTTTGGTTATAAGGGAGATAGACATAGCCTTACATTTTCTAAAGCCTATTGATCTTACTAAGGAAAGTACTGCTGAACAAAAATTTTTTTTAGCAAATGGGAAAAGACATATCATATGCATCTATATACCATTAAAAGGTTTGTTCTTGAACATTTTTTGAGTAGGTTGGATATCGTAGAAATGGCTAGGGATCTCTACAATGCTATAGGCAATAAATACAAAAAATTCAGTAAGTCTGAGGTTGGAAACCTTATAAGTGAGCTTACGAGTATGAGGGATAATAGTGCAGGTGGTGTTAAAGATTTCATTATGAGAATGGTCCACATTCAAGCCAAATTGACTTCCCACGAAATTATCTTCCTTGACAAATTCATTATTCACCATGCCCTTAATTCCTTACCTATTGAGTTCACCAAAATCAAAACTACCTTATTGCTATGAATGAGGTTTGGAGTGTTAATAATCTTATCTCAAAATGTGTTTATGAGGAAGAAAACTCAAGAAAGAAAAGAGTGAAAGTGCTAATCTTATTACCTATTCCAAACCCAATTATTAAAAAAATTATAGAAAATTTGAAAGATCTATTCTTAATGCTTGTAAGAAAAGCTTAGGATAATAAAGGACATGGTAGTGGTCAAACTAAAGGGCTAAAAGGTCTTAAAGTTGTCATTAAGAAAGATATCAGGTGTTTTTTCCTATAAGAAGAAAGGTCATATGAAACATAAGTGCCTCAAATATAAGGCTTGGTTAGAAAAAAAGAATAAATAAGAAGGTAATTCATTAACTTTTATCTGTTTTGAATCCTTTTTTGTTCATGCCTCACCAAATTAGTGGTAGCTTTATAGTGGTATAACTATTAATGTTACTATTACCTTGCATGGGTTTAAAAAGAAATAAAAGTCAAGTGAGAAAAAGGTTAAACTTAAAGTTGGAAACAATGCTAAAGTATATGTTAGTTTTGTAGAAATAATAGGTTTAAATTTGAATTCTGATTTTGAACTTGTTTTGAAAAATGTTTTTTATGTACCTTTATTAGGAGAAATTTGATTTCAGTTTTTATTTTGGACAAATATGCTTACTACTTTGGCATTGGAAAAGGAAAAGTTTACTTGTTTTTAAATTCAAATGTTGTTGGTGAATTTAAACTTGTTGACAATTTATATAAACTGTGTTTGGCACTCAATAATGAATATAGTTACAATAATGTTGAAATGATAATGTCTAAAGGATCTTTGAATAAATAAAACTCTTCCCTATTGTGGCAAAAAAGGTTAGGTCACATTTCTAATGAAAGATTTTAAAGATTGATAAAAAATGGTATCTTTACCTGCTTAGTGAAAAATCAGATGCTTTTGATAAATTCAAATTTTTTTAAACTGAAATAGAAAAATAATTAGAAAAAGTCGTCAAAGTTGTTAGGTCTAATTGTGGTGATGAGTATTATGATAAATATGGTGAAATTGGATAGCACATAGGATCATTTGCCAAAAACTTACAAAAATGCATAATTGTTGCCCAATATACTATGCCTAGTAGTCTTGAACAAAATGGTGTAGCCTAAAAGAGAAATCACACCCTTAAAGATATGATGAGGAGCATGATGAGTATGACTAATCTCTCTGAATCTCTTTAGGGTAAAGCTATTAAAACTGTCTTATATATACTTAATAGGTTGCCTAGTAAATCTATTCTTCAAACACCTTTTGAATTATGGACTAGTAGGAAACTCAACTTAAATCACTTTCAAGTTCGAGGATATTTGGCAAAAGTTAGAATCTATAATCTTTCTGAAAAAAAGACTGAACCAAGGAGTACTCGTTGCTTTTTCATAGGGTATCCAAACCATTCTAAAGGATATATGTTTTATTATCTTCAATGTGGAACTAAGATTGTAGAGTCATAAGTGATAAAGTTTCTTAAGGTGGTTGTTGCTGATAAAGGTATGACAGAAGTTGTGAATAATAATGAATCTGTTAGACATATCTTCATTTATTTACCTACAACATAATGCCATATTGTGCTAGTGGCCATAAAGAGAAGAGATAAAAAACAACTGGATAAAAGTCATTTTCTTATTGATTTCTCTCATATTGATGTACTTCAAGTTCAAGAAAATAAAATTGAAATACCTCTAAAGAGATTTACTAGACAAAAAAGATCCATCATCTCCAATGATTATGTAATTTATCTTGAAGAAAGTGATTCTGATATTATCATATTATTGATCCTATAATTTTTTGTAAAGCTATTAGCAGTCCACAGTCTGATGTGTGGATAAATGCAATGAATGATGACATGTAATAAAGGATAAGATGAATTTTATGGCTCATAATGGTGTCTGAGAGCTTGTTGAACTATCAAAAGGGTGTAAACCTATTGGTTGTAAATGGGTGTATAAAACCAAGAAAGATTTTAAAGGAAAAATTGAAAGGTTCAAAGCTAGACTGGTAACAAAAGGATTTACTCAGAAAAAATTAGTGAATTATAATGAGACATTTTCACCAGTGTTTTTTAAAGATTTTTTTAAGATCATTATGGCCTTGGTAACACATTTTGACTTGAAATTTCATTAGATGGATGTGACGATAACTTTTTTCAATGGTTATCTAAGAAAAGAGGTTTATATGATACAGCTTGAAGGATTTCAGGAATCTAAAAAAGAGCATTTGGTATGTCAACTTAAGAAGTCAATCTATGGCCTTAAGTCAATTTCTAAACAATCGTATCTGAAATTTGATGAGATAATTACTTCTTTGGATTTTAAGAAAATAAAATTGATCAATGCATATACCTTAAAATCAGTAGAAGTAAGTATATCTTTCTTGTTTTGTATATGAATGATATCTTGTTAGCTTGTAATGATGTCAGTTTATTGTATGAAACTAAGTAGTTGTTGTCTAAGCCTTTTGACATGAAAAATCCTAGAGATACCTCTTTTGTTCTTGGGATTGAAATTCATAGAGATAAGTTTCAAAATCTATTGGTACTATCGTAAATGTCTTACATTGATAATGTGTTTAGTAGATTTAATATGCAAAACTATATAGTTGGGGATACACCCATTATGAAAGGTGATACACTTAATTTTAGTCAGTGCCCAAAAAATAATTTGTATAAAGAATCTATGGAAAATATATTCTATTCTAGTGCAGTCAGGAGTCTTATGTAGAAAGTGATGAGGTATTTGCAAAAAATCAAAAACCATATGTTGTTTTATAGAAAGGTGGATAATCTTTAAGATAGTTAAATATACAGATTCTGACTTTGTTAGTTGTTAGAATGACATGAAGTTCACTTCAAGATATATTTTTATGTTGGCTTGAGGAGTTGTGTCTTGAAAAAGTGTGAAGCAAACACTTTTAGCTTCTTCTACCATATAGGTTAAGTTTGTAACATGCTATGAAACTGTTACACAGGTAATTTGACTTAAGAATTTTATTTTAGGTCTTCTTATTTTTTATTCTATATATAGACTATTGAAGATTTATTGTGACGAAAAGTTTGTTGTGTTATTTTTTGAGAATAACAAGAGTACTAGTATATCTAAACATTTGGAGATAAAATATCTTAAAGTCAAGGACTTTGTGAAAAATGGTAAAATTATTGTCAAACACATTAAGATTGATAACATGATTGTTGATTCTTTGGCTAAGGGGTTAAGACCTAAACATGTTGAGAGGATGGGTGATCTAAGGTCTTTTGATGTAATTTATTAATGGGAGTATATCGTTATGTTTCATACTCATTCATCATGATTTATCTTTATGTTGAACCTTTTCTTTATGTTTGAAATATCTATGTGATATTTGATTCCATGCTTGAATGATTATTATCGTTGGTTAATATTTTATGTTGTTATTCATTATGTTAGTGCATGTACACTTAAAAAATTAAAGTTTGCTATATGCATTGTAAAGTCTTAAGACTTGGTATCGTCTTAAAATACGATTTTAATGTCTTTTACGTATGTCTCATAAATGATACTAGCAAGTGATTTTGAAGATATTAAAGAAACATACAAGCATATCTAGATACCATGGAGATTTCTTAGCAAGTTTAAAGAAATTAACAAAAGGACTAACAATGAAAATGACACATAAAAATCACGTTTAGGTGTTATTTTCTTGCCATACAGCCACATTGAGATTCATTGTCGATTAGGTCTCTAGTATTTATAACTAAGATCGATCTTATGCTAATAAAAGGCATAAAGGCTATCATGATTAGATATTAGATGATTTTATTATATAGAATCATTAAGATATTATCTCAATGACTAAATTATTTTTTAAAATTGTGGCCATATCAAAGTAAAGTAAATCGGCCTGGAGTTTTATTTTTAAGTCAAGTTTTCTTAAAATCAAATACCCCAATTAAATTACCAAAGTGGGAGAATGTTAAAATTTTCTATAAATGGGCTACTATTAGTTGGCAATTTTAATTTAATAAAACTAGCTAATGGATTTAGTCCTAATACAAGATAAGCATAAGAGCTTAATTAAGTTAATGTGATCACCTAAGTATAGGTTTTGCACATCTTACTAAATAAGTGTGGTATTACTATTGTGTAAGCCACATCTTACTGAATAAGTGTGGTATTACTATTGTGTAAGCCTTTAGCTTGGTAAGCCATTAATGGAAAGGTTTTTAGGGTTATTTAATTGATAAGGCTACGGTCCTCTTTTCATTTTTCATATACGGTAACTACCCATTTAAGAAACTATTGACAAAAGAAAAGATTGAAAAAAAAGGCCATAGCCATTTCAGGGATTATTTTGCTTCCACGAATTCACGATGATTACCTAAACAGGTATGCCTAATCTTTTTTATTAATGTATAATGTTCTAATTTTCACATAATGATCTTAGGTTACTACTTATATCACGAGTTGAGACTCAACCTTCAGGCCCATGCGACTTTAAGACCCGGGCATACCTTCATTCGATATCTCAGATTAACCTACCTGTCATAGTTCACATATTTTCCTCCTTGTGAGGTATCTTTTATAGGATTAAACTATGAGGTTAGAGTGGCCAGAGCGAACAATACCTTATAAGAGTGTGAGCTGTGGTGGTTAGGCTGATTTGAGATGTTAGATGAGTGGATGTCCAGGTTTTGAAGCTGCACAGACATGAAAGTTGAGTCTCAACCCATGACAAGTGATATCGGAGTCAATTTTGGGGGTACTAACGATGTATCATCGAGGATGGTGGGTCCTCGTTGAAGTGGGGAAAGATATCACAGACCTAAAGAGGAGTCTTGAATCTCACATCGATTATGTACTAGAGTTACCCATAGAATATAAGGGTTCACACTGCCTCCTTCTTATGAAGCATCTTTTATGAGATAAAATCATGAGGTCTGAAGGGCTAGAGCACATCTGGGAAGGTTCAAGAGAGAAAGTGCGCAACCAGATCTTCTAGAAGTGCACAAGATCAACAGGAGCCTTCGACAAGATCTGGTTGACCCTAAAAATCAAGAAGCAGAATCATGTATTAATGTAATCTGTGTAATCTTTGATTGAATAGGAGATATTGTAATCTTATGATTCTAGGGTTTTGCCATAAGTTAGCTGGAGGCCTCAATTATAAATAGAAAATCACTCTACCCTTCTTTATACATCATCTTATACTTTTGCTTCAGTAAAATACAGAGCATATTCCAGCAATTCTCTTATTCTCTTATTTTCTCAAACTTGCGTATTCTGTCCTTCCATTTGTTCTAGTGCTTACACGCTTGTGTTTTAGGCTGACTTAGGCTAGAAAGATGTGATTCCAAGCCTAAAACCGTATAGATTCTGAGTCTTAGGTCGGAGCTCATGACACTTATAGATCATGCCAATGAAAGGGGGTTTTCCACTTTTCACTAATGGAAATATGTTAACGTTATCTTATTGGTCAAGAGCTTAAGAAAAGGTTGGCGACATTGTATGTAATTTATTCCATTTTCCATTTCATAATGGTTCGTCTCAATCATAGTTGAGTTTGAAAATTTTTCTAGTCAAGTGATATGATATTTATGTCATTCTCTTTTGTAACAAGATTTCAACTTAAAAATCCTTTTTGCATATCATTCATATCGTCAGGAGATGTCGAATGCCCAATTCCAATCCAGCTACAAGTTTTTTTTTTATTCATAATCAACTTTTAAAACATTGAAACAAGCATTGATCATCAATAAGTCAAAATACCACCCATTGTTCTCTTTCGCTACATAAGAGACAAAAGTACATATGTTCATACATAGCTAGTATATGTTGAGTCATAACACATATTGCATCCACGTACTTTGTTTTTGCCAATAATTATGTACTTAAAACTTTGAAAGGAGTTGTCTTCCATAAAGATGTCAAGGGGTAAGGTATGAGATGGATAGAGCATTTATTATCCCTATCCCTTGATTTTTATATTATATCCATCCTTATATCCATACCTAATAGGTATTTCAAATCTATCTTAATCTCCATCTGCGTGGGTATTTAATGAGTACGGGTAATCTTCATACCTGTAGTTTAAAAAAAAAAAAAATTTATTTTTTTAGCTTTTTTTATTTTTATCTTGTATATGTAGGTAATTTTTTATAAATATATATATTTTTTCAATAAAAATATATTAACTCTAATTAAACAAAAATAATAATTTATATTATTTAATAAAAAATCTATTTACTAAATATATAAAAAAATATATGTAAAGTATGAGTATAAGACATGTGCTATATTACTTATCCCCATCTTCGTACTTAATAAAAATTTAAAATGATACCTATCTCTATCTCTATACCCAAAATATAATACACATCTCTATCCATATTTGAATAAAAAAATCAGATTTCCTATTGAATATGAGTAAGATTAACATCCCTAGTCTTCTATAGGTAAGCATAAAAAATGTAGCTACTTTTAATTAAAATTAGACATGGAAATTGGAAACTATATTGCTCATTGGAATACATTGGCGATGAAAATGACAAGTACATATGTGTGTGTATGTGTATATAAGTGTAAACTCTAAAATTGTTAATAGTAATCGACCTAAATATCTTTATAAATTTTTAAATTAACAAATTCATCCTTAAATATAAAACTTTTATTCATTTATTTAAATTTAATTTAAATCAACTAGAATTAAAAATAAATTTTACAAGAAATTAAACTATTTAAAATGTTAAAACTTTAATTTTAAGTGTTAATAGTGATTAACTTAAATATTTTTATAATTATTTTTTATAAATTTTAATTTAAATGAAATTTTTATTATTAGACTTTTTTATAATTATATTTAAAAAATATTGTGATTGAGTAAACCCTTGATAAAATTTTAATTTCAAAAATATTAAAAATGATTGATTAAGATACTATTAGTAATTTTTTATAAATTTTAATTTAAATGATTTTATTTTTATTATTACACTCTTTTTCATAAGTAAAATGATTTTTCATATAAAATGAAAATACAAATAAAATGATATAAAATCTTAATATGTATAGGAATAAAACAATTATATAAAGTTTGTTTTTTTAGTTATTGTAAAAATAATTGTATATGCAGTTTACATTGATAAATAAATTCATTAAAAATAATTATAATTAAATCATTTAAGCAGATTTATTTTTTTATTTTTAGCCTTTCAATTTTTTACTTTAATTAATCAACTATGTATCTATGATAATGATTTTATTATTTATATATTTTATAAGTTGATCATTTGATCATTAATAACATTATTAAATCTTTTTAGTTCTTGAATTAATTTTTTAATGTATCATTCTTATAATTTAGTATGACCTTTATAATTAATTTTTTTGGTACTTTTTTCTTTAAAATTTTCTAATTGTTATTCTCATGAATAAAAACTAATATTAAATCAAATGCAAATCAATTGCATCCCTTTCACCGACAATTAGCACTATGTGATTTATTGAACATTTTAATTAGACTTTACACTTATAAAATTAGATAATTCAAGAGATGATAAAGCTACAAGTAACTCAAGATTAGGTCCCGTTAAATTATTATAAAAATTATTCATCTTGATTGAAACAATAATTGATTTAATTGTTTCTAAACTTTTATCATAATGTGCTTATATATAATTAATTTATATCTCAAGATTATTAAATCTTTATAAATTATATTAAATTGCTCGATTTTTTTTATCATCCAAGTAATTAAACGACCTAACGTAAATTATTTTAAATAAAAAATTATCAAGTGAAATAAAATTAATTATTTTTGGTGAATTCTTTTGAAATATAACAAAATTCATTGGAATTACTTTTTGAATGTTTTTACACCAAAGTTACATTCGTTCATGAAAATTTATATGTTAATGTTGAAAATGAAACCATTATAAATTGTATAAGGGTTATATAACAAATTTATTATTCTTAGAATTGAAATTTTCTTAATAAAGCATGACAAGTACCAAGATTAAGAATTTATTTTATTTTATTTTTTAAAATTATGTATTTTAATGTTTTTATATATAATAAAAATTTATTTATAATAAAAAATTTTAAATAAAAGAAAAATTAAGCTTTCAATTTATAAAACGTATAATTACGTTTAATTGAAGGAAGCATCAATGGAAGATTATCTTAAGAAGAAAAATGAGATAAAAGATTGATTGGTTATGCATCATTCCATCTTTTCCATATGATAAAGAAGGTTAATGTTGTATGATGTTTGATGACAAATATACAAATATATTGGTTTTAAATTTCTTTAGGATTAATATGAAACTTTTTTATTTGAAAAAAAAAAAAAAAAAACATTGTATACTCCTTCATTTTCTCCGTTATGTCAATTGAAAAATATTCATTGTTGTATCAAAATTTTTAAAATTATCATATTAGGTAATATTTGTTCAAAAAAATGAAATTCATCGAATTAATTATCATTGTTATATTTAATATAAAAATATTATTATAAATTATAATTTAACTAAACTTAAAAGTGATTTAAAGGCATTCATCAACAAAATTCATTTGATAAATCTTTATCTAATTATGCATTTAGTATTTCAATTATTTTAAATTTTGATTTTTCATAATTTTGAGTTAGATTTTAGACCTAAGATCAACGGGCAATTAGGTTGAATCAAGTTTTAACATTTACTTTTATTCATAGTGCATTTAATTATTTATTTATACAACTGAATAAATTTAACTCAATAATTAGTACATATTTCTCTTTATTTAAAAAGCAAAATTCAAATCATCCTAAACCAAATAAAAAACAGTATACTCAATTATTTATAATTACAATTTCATTTTAGAAATACTTTTAAAATTAATTAACTAATTTAACCACACAAAAAAATAAAAATAAGACATTGAAGATTAAAGGAAAATAATTAAATAAAAAAATTTTAAATTGTTATGGAAGATGAATAAGAAATATTATATTTTGATTAGGTTACTATTTCAATTTAGATTTTAGTTATGCTCAATTATTTTGGATTTTAAATAGCTATTAAGTTATTGACTTTTAAAATCAATTGAAATCAAGTTAAGTTAATTCATTTTTATAATTATGTATATTATATTATTTTTTATTAAATTAAAATTTAAAATGGGTAAAATTTTTATTTATACTCAATTTAAGTTTTGAATTGTTTCAAGTTTAAATTGATTAATCCATATTATTTT
This sequence comes from Durio zibethinus, assembly GCF_047325235.1. NCBI lineage: Eukaryota > Viridiplantae > Streptophyta > Magnoliopsida > Malvales > Malvaceae > Durio > Durio zibethinus. Next base: position 6,002,369 of record NC_143162.1, on the reverse strand, counting down.
AGCTATACTTTTATGACATTAATATAAAATTTCAAAATAAAATGAGAACACAACACAATGAAAATTTAAGTGCAAAATATAGAGATACTAATAATAATTACAGAAGAAAATCTTTATGTCCAAGTCTTGTAGAGATTAAAGAATAAATTTTCTTTTGAAGATTTTGAAATTCGTATTGCAAAAATATTAATCTAAATTAACGAGTTTATAATAATTCATGTATTGATCAAGTTGCTGTTATATAAATTGAAGGGAACAATTCAAATATTTCATTTGAAAAAGATATTATAGTTCACACTCATTCAAAAAAACAACATAAAGTTAAACACTATTTGAATTGTTATTGATCCCTTAGAATATTTTTTTTTTTTCAAACGAAAAAGTTAATTGGTATTAAAATATCAAAAAAGTCATTTTGAATAATAGTAATAACAATAAAGTAATAATTAAAAATATACTATCTTTTTGTTTAGTAGAAGAAAATTTTTATATAGAATGCATAAATATTGTGAATTTAATATTTTTTAAAACTATGGTTTGTTCAATTTTTCTAAACTTTATTTAGTAAATTTGTTTTCATTATTTTTATCACATATATAACAAAATTTTTACCCAAATTATATACTTAAATATAGAAATATAAAGCAAAATTTATTACTTTTATTGATGACAAAATATTTCAAAATTTTTAATTTTGTATACCCAAATGTACTTTGCCAATAATTATGAAAATATATACACTATTAATTCACTCAAAACATTACTAAAGGTTATCTTAATATTTATTATTTTATCATGAACTAAAAAATTTGAAGAACATCTTAAAAATGTTGATTTAATGTATATCGTGTATATTATTATGTATTAAAGTGATAATAAATTAAAAGTATTTACTCATATTTTTTAAATTATTTACACTTAGAACTTTTTCTTTTTTCTTTCTTTACCTTAAAAAATGCATCATCGAGTATATATTGTAATTATTTTCTTTTGGGATGTATAAAAATTAGTGACAATAATAGTGGACAATTAATACCTTAGTAATTAATCATTGAAAATTTAAATATAATCAGTATAATTTAGTAATAATCATTGACAACTTAGTAGTAAATTAATAATAATTTAATAATAAATGAATAATAATTTAGTAGTTAATAATTGATAACTTTTTAGTGAATTAGTAATAATATAATAATAAATATATAATACTTTAATGGTAAATCAATTATAATATAATTATAAATGTATAACAGTATAGTACGAAATTAAGAATAACTTAACAAAAAATAAATGACAACTTAATAATTAATTATTAAAAACTTAGTAATAAATGAATAATAACCTAATAATAAATTAGTGATAATTTAATAATAAATTAGTTTCAGTTTAATAGTAATTAATTGATAGTAATTATTCATTGAAAACTAAAAAAGTAAATCAGTATAACTTAGTGGTAAATCATCGATAGTATAATAGTTAATTAGTGATAATTTAATAGTAAATAATGCATAATTTAATATAAAATAGTAATAACTTAGTAGTAAATCATAGATAATTTAGTAATAAATCAGTGATAATTTTATGATAAATAATTAAAAATTAAATATAAATTAATGATAATATAATAAATATATATAATAATATAATAGTAAATTATTGATAATTTAGTAATAAATTAATAACTTAGTAGTAAATTACTAATAACATAATAGCAAATTACTAATAACTTAGTTATAAATTAGTGATAAATTTAGTAATAAATTAGTTAATTACTAATAACTTTTTAGTAAATCATTAAAATATTAGTAATAAATCAGTTATAACTTTATAATAAATCATCAATAATTAGGATTGGCAGCTCAACTCAAAACCGAAGGGTTTCGACCCGACCCAATAGAATTGGTTTTTTTTTTTTAAAATCGGATTTTATGTTGGATCGGGTATTATTAAGAAAAAACAACGTCGGATCGGGTTCGAGTTTTAGGCAAACTCGATCCGATCAAACCCGATATTATATAAAAAATTATTTTTTAATTATTTATTTATATATATTTATATATTTATATTTTAAAAAATAATATTTTATTAATTTCGGGTCGAGTCGAGTACAATTTATACAATGTCGGGTTCAGGTATAAAAAAATAAAAAAAATTTTGGGTCCGGTTCAGGTTTTATGGCTATAAAATTAAGTTGGGTTAGGGCAAGTAAAAACCCACCCTAACCTGACCCGTTGTCAACTCTATCAATAACTTAAATGGTAAATCACCAACAATTATTCATAAATCATTCGTAACTTAATGATAAATCTTTCATAAATTAATAGTAACTTAATGACAACTTGATAATAATTAATTATTAAAAACTTAGTAATAAATGAATAATAACTTAACAAAAAATAAATGACAACTTCATAAATTACTAGTAAATCATTTATAAATTAGTAATAAATTATTAATAGTTTAATAGTAAACAACCGCTAACTTAATTATCAACTATTAATAATTTTATTATACTTAAAGTTGTCAGAGATTGAACCTTAAGTACCATTAAAAATGAAATCAAAACGTGCATTTTAGGGATTAGGATAAATCTATCATGAACATTTTCAATAAAAAATTTACGAAAAAATTATAAAATTTGAATAAAACAATAATGTTATTATATAAAAAAAATTATCTTGTATATTATTAATGGATTTTTAAATTTCATATTTCATAATTGTAAATACATAACAACATAATAGTAAATTAATGATAGGTTAATAAAAATAAGTGACAACTTATTAGTTAATAATTGATAACTTAATAAGAAATCAATGATAATTTAATAGTAAATTAGTGATAACTTAATAGTAAATCAATTTCAATTTAATAGTAATTAATTGATAAATAAGTAGTGAATCATAAAAAACTTAATAATAAATTAATGATAATTTAGTAGTTAATCATTGAAAACTAAAAAATAAATCAACATAATTTAATAGTAGTTAATCATCAATAACTTAATAATTAATCAATAATAACTTGATAGTAAATTATGAACAATTTAATATAAACCAATAATAACTTGATAATAAATTATAATTACTTTTGTAATAAATCTGTGATGATTTTGTAATAAATAATCAAAAATTGAATAATAAATTAATGATAATATAGTAGTAAATGCATAATAACATAATAGTAAATCATTGATAATTTAGATGTAAATTATTAATAACTTAATAGTAAATCATTAATAGTTTAGTTATAAATAAGTGATAATTATAAGCAAATTAGTTAATTATTATAACTTTATAGTAAATTATCGATCAATTAATAGTAAATAAATTATAATTTTGTAACAAATAATCAATTAATAATAAATCATTAACAATTTAATAGTAAATTGATCATAACTTGATAGTAAATAAATGTTAATTTAATAGTAAATTATTAATAATTTAGTAATAGTTCATTGATGATTTAATAATAAATCACTGATAACATAATAATAAATTAATGATAACTTAATTGTCAATCATTGATAAAAAATTTTTATATTTAAAGTTATTAGGAATTGAATCTTGATTACTAACAAAAATGAAGCTAAAAATTTTATTTTGGAAGATTAGAATAAACTTATCATAAGCCTATTCAAGAAAAAAAAATTTAGGAAAAAAAATTATAAATTTGAATAAAACAATAATGTTATTGTATAAAAAAAATTATCTTATACGATAACTGAACTTAGAATCCATTTTTTAATATATAATAACTCAAATTTTATCAATAATTAAAAAAAATATATCATAAGTTATTAAAAGATTACCAAAATTACATCAAAAAATTACTAAAATTTTACAAAAAATTAACAAAATTTTATCAATGGTTATCAAAATTATATCATAAATTACCGAAATTATATCAAAAGTTATTGAAATTTTATCAAAAGTTATTAAAATCAAAATTATATTAAAAGTTATCAAATTTTACTTATATTATATCAAAATTAAAATCAAATTATTAGTTTTTATCATTATTATCATAGCATAAAAAATTATTTATTAAAATAAATTTTTATAAATAAAAATTACATGTATATTAAGCACGTGGCAAAAACTAATATATATCAAAATTACATGTGATAAAAAAATTTTGAGTCATGTCAATGCAAAATTTGTATATCAAAATTGTGCAGATATATAACATAGAAGAGGCAGCAAAAAGTTCCGAGTGGACTTTGATGCCATCTCTCTGAGACAGCATCATGATCTGCATAAATTCTGGGCATAAAAACCAGAAGTTAGAATTGATCACTTCAATAACAAAGACCTAAACCAGCCTGAAGTTGCAAGACCTCTAGAAAACTGAAACAAGGCAGTGCTGATGATATATCAAATATTAGATATACAAAGTTTTTACTTATTATATGATGGGGAAAATGATTAATTAAAAAAGAAAAGAAAAGAATGTAATGCTGAAGGCAGGCAGCATTAGAAGAAGACGAGGATCCATAATGTCCTCCATAAAAGTGAAAACTGCCTTCATCTAGCAGACTTATAGTAGCAGAAAGTCACATATTGTATGCTTCACAGTCACTTCAGGGCTTTGGTTCTGATGCCCTTGAGACCTGACACAGCCTTTATCAGACCAAATATCAAGTTGGATACTATACCTTCTTTCATTACTTTCATCGCTTGTCTTTACTAGCAGGTGAGTTAGAGTCTGGATCAGAGGCAACAGGATTTGTGTTCCTAAGTGGCATCTCATGGTTATGTTTACCTTCATACGTTGTAATGAAAGCTGTAGGATCATCTGATGCCCTTTCTACATGCTTGCGCACATTGCATTTTAGACTAGTGCATCTGTAGTAACTTCTGCGAGGCAGATTATCACGAGCAGTAAGAAAACAACCGTAAAAAATACATAATTAGCAATCAATGCTTATATATAGTACACATTTAAAGTATTATAGATGTTGCATCTATTATGTTAGCTGCAGATGATTGTAGCAGGCTCCACTTTTAACGGAGGTCAGTCCATCTTCAAAATTGAAAGATCAATAATGGTTTTCAGATATACACAGGTTCTTTTCATTATGGGCTATGAGGAGGTTGCGAATGCATTGTTCACATAAACAACCAACTGCATGCAAAAGTGATTACACTATACCAATGATAACATAATTCAAGCATCAATCAGAGTAAAAGAAGATCACTCAAAGTAGGAAGGACTAAAATTTTCAACAGAGGAATTTGAGACTGCCACATTAAGCCTAAAAGGAAGTACTATATATCAGCTCGATGTGCATTTTAAACAAGTTGAATTTCAACCTGGGATATGGATTTCCCTTCACCACCTTCCGCCCATATTTTCTCCATCGAAAGCCGTCTCCCATAATCTCAGAATCAGTAGAACTTTGCACTACAACACGAGGTTCTTGGATGCCTTCCCTTGAGGTGCCCACTTCACTGAATTGATTCTCACTTTTCCTAAAGGAAACAGATCACAAATTTAAAAAAAAAAAAGTTATTTCTTTGATATGCAATAATGTTTTCATTTCACTAGCACGGTGAAACCAATCTCTTCAAACAGTTTTGCTTGCCAAATCCCAATTTCTTACCTTCTTTTACTTCTAGGTTCATCATCTTCTCCCTCCTTGCTTCCTTCCTCACATTCCCCACTAAGACCAATGGAATTTTCAGTAGTTCCACCAGCATTAATAGCTCCAGCAGTAACGTGTTCATAAGGTAGCAGAGCTTTGCCTTGATACGATGGGGGAGCAGACAACCCGGCTTCATTCTGATTTTCAACTCTACCTTCAGAAAGTTCATTCCTTTCATTAGGATTATTACTCCACAATGAGATGTTGGTATCTTGACCAGTCGCATCAGAAGTAAATCCTAACCCTTGGGTCCCTAATGAATTTCGTTTGAGAGGCTGAGGCTTCGAATGGTTGTGTTCACCCTTGTAGACAATTTCAGCTATTTGACCATCAAATGATCTTTCAACTTTCTTTTTTACAGGACAATTCGGGTGCGTACACTTATAGTAGCTTCGTGGATACTCACTTCCTTTCACCTGCTTTTGTCCATATTTCCTCCAATTATAGCCATCAAAAGAAGGTCGATCACTATTTGCTATGGCAGGTACAATTTTTGGGTCCTCCTCCATGTTCTGAGATCCCACCTTTGAGGGTTCACTTGTCTGATCTGTTTCTGCATGTGATGAAGTATTCTGGTGAAGATTTGGAGTAACTTGGGTTCTGAAATTCTTTTTCTCTTGTTTTGTATATCGAGCTGGTATCTCTGTTGATTGCAGTGTTGGTTGATTGCTAGCACTGAAGTTTCCCTGCAAAAATTGCAACTCTAATATCAGCAGAAGGACGTTGGTAATGCAAATTTAACTCGTGTCATCCCCACGAGTATGGAATAAAAAACGAGCATCTGAGGGGACAAAACTGCGGAAAACAAATATATATATATATATATATATATATATATATATATATAGTATTGTTAAGACTTTGACTAGAAGTAGCAGTTTCTCTAGCGGATAAACTAACGCATAGAATTCTGCTACTGACCATGTTTGCCAATAGAGAAACAGTTGTCTTTGATACAAGCTTTGCCTGTGGTTTGTATACTACAGTAGGTTTGACATCTGATTTTAAAACCTTATCAGAGGAATTAGAAACACCTATTCCAGAGAGCTCTGCCTGAAATTGTCAGATGACAAAAATATGAGAGGCAGAAAGATCTTGAAATGAGAAAAGGTATTCAGATGAACTAAGAGAAAACCTGGGAAGAAATCATAGCAGATGGAGCACGATTCACCACTGGCTTGAACCTCACTGTCTTCGGTCTAATTGCAGGAACTGCATTTTCAGAACTGGCATTAGGGGGTGAGGCATTAATAGCTCCTGCAAGGAGCTCCGAGAAAGACTTAAAACTCGAACAAGTAGGCCTTGAAGCTACTGGCTTAGCTATGACTATCCTCTCTGCTTCTTTAACCTCCATTTCAATAAATATATGAAAGGCCAATTATATTTTACTGGAGCATAATGTGCCGGAAGGAAGACGTGTAAACCCAATTATACCACCTCCTTGATACTCAATTAAGCTAGATAGCAGTAGAAAATACTACTGTTCTTGAGAGGGAAAACTTGCTGAAGGAGGAATTGCAGAAGACGTTTTAGAAGTCATTCTCTGTCAGTGTCAGCTTCAGTTATGCACAGCTCAAAATCAACCTATTCAGACCTGCATGCACCAGGATTATATAAGTAACATGTCTAAACAGAAGATTAAATTGACAAGAGTTACATGCATAGGAGGAGAGATAAGCAGTAAGCAGTCCTGAAAATGTTCCCTGTAATAAAAGATGTTGAGCTCTTACAACTTCAGATGCAACAGAATTGTTATCTCAAAGTCTCAACAACATACCAAACTACACAGCACAACCATGAATCATTTGCTGGATCCACTTTTCATGTACAAATGCAGCTGTTTTCAATACCTCAGATGAGCTTAATTTAGAATGCCATTAACCTTTAACTTGTCCAAAGCCACTGTTGCAGAACACCTCAGCCGTAAAACTATGACACTGGCAAAAGTTCATACCACACTGGTAACATGAATTTTCATTTTAAAGGCATGCCAAATGAATAAATTGGATAAAACAGAACGTATCTTGCTTTCTGGAAAGTCTCTAAAGCTCCACTCATACTTGAATGTAGTTGAATAATTGAACCAACTTTTGCTGACAGAAAACACTTTTCCTGTTCAACCTTCAAAGTAGCTACAAGCCAACAGCATTTTGAAGCCATATTTTCACTAAGAAAGTAAAATTGTGAGATGAAATATACTGTAACTTCCCAATTTTGTTCATTTTATAAAACAATTACTAGTTGTTTCCCAGATTTCCTCTCCTGCAGCATGTACAATGAAGCTCAAACATTTTCTGTGCTGCTGGAAAATAACAATAACACAATCACAATCGCTTCACCCTTACCTTAGTACTATTCAGAAGATGACTCTTTTGCTATTTAATAGTGTCTTCCTCAGTGGTCATGGACAGCCTAGATTTCAGGATTCCCGAATAAAATGCAGGCCAGAACCCAGAAAATTACTGACCCTAAATCAAGATAAAGCTTTTCTTTATTTTCATCATTACCAAAGATCAAGATAAAGCTTCCTTCCAACCTACAGTAACTACGATAAAACACCTCAATCTTTATATCCAAGAGACTCCGGTCTTCAATTCATCAAATAAACAAACTTGTGAACTCATATGTTTTTCTAGAAAAACCAAACTATCCCATATAGCACCATGAAGAAGAAGAAAGAAAAGAAAAAAAAAAAAGCTAGTTTTAACAGCATTTGAGAATTATACTTTGTCACAGTAATCAGAAAAAAAAAAAGTCCACCTTTACGAAGAACACCTAAACCCCAAAATAAATTTTTTTACAAAAAAATGAAGAAATCTAAGTTCCAACTGATAACATGAAAGTAAAAGGTAGATAAACACAAATAATAATAATAATAAAAAAAAAATAGAGCTTAAGGAAATGAGAACTGACCAGAATGGCAGATAAGTAACAAAGTGACAACTTGTTTTTGCATCCATGAAATCTCATTGTGTTCTGTCTTTTTAGCTCAGTCTGGATGACAGACCAAGGAAATTTAAAGAGAAAAACAAAACAACATAATTTGCTTTTGTGAATTATGACCTCGGAAACTTCTAGCAGAAACAAAAAATGTCAGTATACATAAAAGGAAACGTGACTGAAATCCTGAAACACAAAGAACTTGGCCTCGAATAAGGAGAAACCTTCACCAGTTAACAGAGGAAATACCAGGCTTATGTTCACTGGATACATATTTCCATTCATGAAACGATAGTTTTTGTCTGTTCTTTGAACTTATTAAAACAAAAACAGCTTCAGAAACCAAAACAAAAGGGTTTAAGCTGAACTGGTTTTCTTTGAGTAACACATTTATTTTACGGCAAGGCAAAAAGATTAGATTTTCAACGTCTGCTCAGTGTCTGAAACTAGAAAAATGAGGAAGTTCACAATTTTTTGATAAGTTAAAAAATTGAAAAAAAAGAGCAAAAAGAAAGAAAAAGAAAAGGTTGCTGAGGTTAAAAGGAGAAAAAAAGGCTTGAAATGAAATCCCACTAAAGTGTTTTTTATTTTTGTTTTATTAAGTTTATTTTAATATTAATTTTTTTTAAATTTGGTATATGTATTGTATTTGAATCAGAAACTGTGATTGGTGGATTACAGCGGGAGAGAGAGAGAGTGATGCTGCAGCCAACTAACTGTCTCTCTCCATGCCTCTGTTGACTCTCTGTTGCCAGTCCCTTTCCTTGCTTCCTGCATCAAAATGGAAACTCTGATCCCACCGTCCCCATCACCGCGCGTTGAATACAACGACTCTACCGCCTCTTTCTGTCTTTCTTCTAAAAGACTCTTTTACTCATGGTTTTATTATGAGACGAAAGAGTTTACAAGGGCAAAAGAGTCTTTCCATATGACTATTTTTTAAGAGGAAAGGCCTGCATATAATTTAAACCGTTGGGGAGGATAGAAAACTGGTTCCAAATTCCAATGTGTCTGGTTGAGGAATCAAATGATTCAAATATGTTGAGTTATTGATTTCAAGCACAAAATTTTTTCAAAACTCCGATTGGCAACATTAGTCAAGGAAGTTGGCCAAAAAAAATCCATTAAAGGAAAGGAAAAGATATATTAATAATTGTAACATTGTTGATATATCAAAAGAAAATCCTATGGTCTCCTTCGATGATACCTATTACTACAATTAAAAGGGTTAATATCATTTTAATATCAAATAACCATCAAAACAGGTTAGCAAATCAATTTGTCATTCTTGTTATGGTTAAAAACAAAAGACATACACATTTTCATTTACTCATGAATTTTGGTGTTCAACATAATCCATAATATGACAATACTCATATAGAAGGTTTTTCCATGGTGAGCATTTAGACAACAAATTCCCACTAAATTATTAAACAATTAAAAGGGGATGTCTAAATCAAGATTTGGTCAAGCAAAAAAAAAAAAAAAAAGAAGAAAATGCAAGAGTTAATGGAACCTGATTTCAAGAGTTTGATTCAATAAAGACTTTCGAGATTCTACATTGTTGTTTTAAAGGCGGCATTCGAATTTTAATACAAATATATATAATATAAAGGTTTTGCCTTGATCGAAGGGCTCGATATTAAATATTAATTAGGGTTACCTAACAACTTGTCATTATTGTATTATTTTCTAACTCAAAGATTAAAAATAGGTTACATACAAAGAATGAAAAAATATGAATAAGAGTAAGCTGTCAAGAACAAAGGCAAACATCATATATATATATATAAATATATATATATAATATTATATTTGAAATGGTTAGATATTAAATTTTACGTAAACAAAAAATAAATGATTGATTTGAGAATATATATATATTTTTTACAAACTCAAAATTTGATTCAATTAATTTATAAAATCACATATAATTTAATTAGTTTTTTAATTCTTGATTACGATCACTTTCATATAAAAAATATTTTTATCTATCTATGCTTAGAAATGGATGGAAATTTGGTCCCAACTTCAAATCATGAAAACCAATCAATGAAAGGACTAAGAATCCAAACATGGATTTTTTCTTAAAAAATGTAACTTAATTTTTAATAAAAAAATTAAAAATATTATGGGTTGAGTTCATCTTATCACACTGATAAGAGTTAAGATGTTTTTGAATATAATAATTAAAATTTACTTAATTACTAAAACTATATATATGGAAATACTCCGTTGATTAATGAAAATCAAAGTTGGAAATTAATTAAATTTGAGAATTAGTTGTGGTTTTGGTTTGGAATGTTAGTTGGGAGGAACATGACAAGAGACGTGTGGAAGTCCAACTTTCAAACTGAAATTCTAGGTCGTGACTGGTAGTTGTGTTCTGTTATGTGTCACGTGCCAAAAATTATCTCTACCCTTTATTTTACCAATTTTTTCCATTAATTTGGTTCTTTCATTTGCTAATTTCAAAAACTTCTTTGTGACTCTCTTTATCTCATTTTCTTTATCCATCTTTTTTTTTTAATATTCTAAAATTATGTCTTATTTTTTAAAACATCTAAAACTCTTTTTTTATATATATTTTAAAATTATTCTTATGAACATTAAAAATCACGAAATTTTAATTTTATAAAAAAAATTTTAAATTTTAAAATGCTTAACTTTTAATTATAATGAATAGAAATTAATTATTTAACAATTTTACTATAAAAAAATAATTTATTGTGATGGATTGCTCAAGTCAAGTTTTAACATTTGACATTTTACTCATATCAAGATAAAATTTTTTGTTTGTTTGATCTAAATCAAAACCAAAAATATTTAACGAAAACCAATTATAATCAATTCTTTGTCATTGTTTTCTATAACTCTAACCTTGTTTATGAATGTGGCGATTTATAAATTCATAAATCCATTTGAGCACAATTACTCATAATATAAAAGAAGATAACAAAATATAGAAAAACGAAAACAACAAGAACTTTTTGTGCTTTGTATAATACTAGTTGTTAATGAAAAGTCAAATTGTTTGGGTTAAAGTAAATTCTTCCATACTTCCTTAGATTCAAATATTAAAAAAAAAAAAAAATCAAAACCGGACAATATTCAATGCAGAGTCAAGTGCTTTTTTTTTTTTTTATAAGTGAATTAATTCCCTCTTGGTGTGATTAGGGTTTTGGTTCTGGTCGAGAGCTGTAAAGAGGTAGGGGGGTAGTTCGTGCTACGGCGATGGGCCACTGAAAGGTGAATCGATGGCGACCAAGACCACAGTCACAAGTTAAGAATAATCTTGTTCCTTTGAGGAAAGAGATAACAACAACAAAACAACCTTTGTTTAAATGCAACCACCAACACTGAAAAAGGTGTTTCTATCAATAAAACCCTCTAGCTCCCCTTTCCTTTTCTTCCTTGAATAATCAAGTTCCAACCTCAGAAATTTACTTGTTTTTCTACCTCCATTCCAACCCCCAACAACGCAAGAATATGAAATTTACTACTACATTGAATTGTCTTCTGCTGGGTACTGCTCATTGCTGAGTAACTAAGATTGACGTACCTTAATAGTAACATTACTAGAAAGAGTGATTGCTTTTGGAATATTATAAACTAATCATTCATGAATTCAAATGAAAAAAGAAAAAGAAAAGGCAATACAGTATTAAATTTTCATAATTCCATCAAGGGTCAAAACAATTTCAAACAATTAATTAATAGTATTAAAATTTTAATTTAGTGCAGTTTGTCAGAATATATAAAAGTTTCAAAATATATTAATTCTTAAAATATATCCCTTTTGTTGGGACAATTGTGAATTTGACACTGGAATTCAAGTTGGCTGCCCCACTGTTTGGATTCAAAGAAGGAAAATTAACCGATCCTTTTCTTTCTGCATTTATTGATGCTTCATTTGAATTGTTTTTCTCGTTTTATAATAATTCATACGACATTTGTTTTATTGTGAGAATCCATTTTCACCGGTAATCCAAGATGAGGCACGAGCATTTACTTTTCGTCCCTAATGTTTAGAGCTTACGTGTACAATATCCATAAATATGAGATTAGGTGTACGCTGAGCAAATTAATTTGTTTGGTGGAATTCATGTTTACTGTACTCAACTGCACCTACCCATCTTTATATTTAGCTTTCTATTTAGTATTTCTTTTTTTTTTCTTTCTAAAATGTGCCTTGGTTTAACTTATTTGTTTTTTTGAGAATTTGTTTAACTATTTCTTGGTAAATGACTTGTAAAATTAATGTTATTTGAATATCCTAAAAACAGTTGTTAGGTTGATTTTTTTGGAGAAAGAAAATGCTAATGAGTGATCAAGAGTCAAGTAAGATAAAAAAAAAAAGCTTATTTGAACCTAGTTTTGTGTATATGAAACAAACCTTTTGAAAGTAAAACATAAGATCAGCTTTATCATTTCCTGCTATCCATTAGCTTTACTTAATAAGACAGTAGTATATTTGTTTTTCTTATTCCTTTGTTCCTGACCTCATCCAACTTGTAAAGATTTTTTAGGAAGTTACAATTTAGGAATAGAAAAAAAATTTAAAGTATTGAAATTTAAATTTTAAATTTATTAAATATCATCTTTTAAAAATTATTATATGAATATAAAACTTTGAAAAGTAAAATAATCATAAATAAATTTTCTTTAATCAGCATTCAAGAGTCAAGACCTAGTCATGCTCCCTTCAAATCTAAGTAAATAATAACTCAATGAATGTCATAAATGTTTTCTTTTGTTGAAAGATAAATTTAAAGGGCATTTAAACTTGCAGGTGATTTCAATTTCAGTAGGTAATGCTCATCCTGACCTTCAAAGGAAGCAACTGAGAATAAGAAAGTTGATATTGCAAAAATACACTGGGCTCAATTTCTTTTGGGCTTATCCAATGTTCACTTCTCTATCCAAAATCTTCATGCAGATTGCTAGGTCAATGTCTTCAAATACCAATTAAACCATAGCCAAGTAATTCAATTCCAACGATACTTTTCATAATCAAATCTCAGTTAAGAAACTTCAGAAACTAACCAATAAAACATTATCAAATGTTCGCAAAGCACACTCTATTGTTCAATGATGTTCATGAATCCAGCACAAAAAACCGAAAGGGTCTTATTTTAGAAGTCTTCCATCTTCTCGAGTTCCCCTAATGCACAAGTTAAATCCACAACATTCAAATTAAAAAGAAAGGTCTACAGCAATAAAATACTGTTCAAGTCAACATTCTAAAATAATCCACACGAAGGTCTTCTCATTATGAGTGTAACCAAATCTTGTTGCAGTATCAGCAAGAGGATTTAATTTGATATCTCTTCTTCTGTTTATGTTCTTGTTCATTTGTCGCATGAATTGCCTTCAGATGCTGGGTCGTTGTTGTTCACTGTTTGTCGCACGAATTGACCTCTTATGCGAGGACGTTGCTCTGCTAGTTGTTTCCTGCTTTGGTACCGAACCTGGAAAAAGCCGAAATATTAAGAAAAAGTTTCAGTCTCTGACATAATGAGCTCCAAGTGTTTAAAAAAGTTAAAATGTAGCATTCTACTATTGGTATTCCAAAAACTAATGAGCGTATGTTTTCTCAATACAAGGGAAGTAACCAGTTCATGTATTGGTAGGAAGATATCTGAGTGAGATAGAAGCAAAAATAGTTTGTCCTAGTCAAAATGGAAACAAAATCTTCCGTGTGTACAAAATTCTTATGCATGTAATATACGCATGTCTGAAATAAATGGCATAGCTTGAAGATTTTGACTATCTCGCATATTATTAAACAGCTCAATGTTTGTTACCTTTTTCCGGAAGCATCTTTCCTTCCTCTTCTGACGAAATTTGGTCAATGCGGCTTCCCTATGAGCAAACTTGCTCTGGTCTGCCTTGCTTCCACTTCCACTCGCACTCCCACTTGCATCACCACTTCCACTTTTCCCAGCTATTCCATTGTCACTCTCTATGTTTTTCCCTACAGTATTGACTCCAGTGCTACTTCCATTAGGTCCATTTGGTCCATTGCTTCCATGGTTACTACCTGAGGCACTTCCATTGAGACTGTAGTTGCCAGCATTTCCTTCAAGAGGCCCACCCAACACATTGGACGACCCACAACGAGGAGCATCTGCAGCCGTATTTTTCAAAGATAAATCATCATGTTCAGGTGGCTGCTGCTGCTGCTGTTGCATACCCTTAGCAAGATGGTAATGTTGATCATAACGGTGTGGAGGCTGTAGCATTTGGAGTTCTTGGTGAGTACCTCTAGGTTGAGCCAGTCCTGCTGTAGTAATTACATCATCAGACTTGTCTAATACAACTTTCTGAGTAGCACTTAAAAGATCATTTTTCATAGGCCGGAAAGTAGAGGGTGGGTGTGAAGATCTGACAGTGGATGATGCAGCTGACTTATTCTTCAAAACTGATGCCTTGGCAAAAGCATTATTAGTTGTGGAGCCCATATCAATGTTATTGCTGCCAACATTTAAGCATTGATTGGGAAGGTCATTAACCAAATGAGATTGAGTATCACATAATGATCCTTTTCTTGTCAGTTCTAAATTATTATCAAGTGCAGACGAGCTTCCAATGTTGACAGTGGGAACCTTATTTGCAGTTGACGCGGTATTATACCTGCAGGCAATACACATCATGGTCAAAACTAATCAGAATTCAACAAATCTTTAAAGAATACTTTTCAATGATTAAATAGTTGATGTTCCTATGCATTAATCCCTCCTTTATACCTTGAGAAGGCTGAAGAGTCTGAACGTCTCAAAACATTCCGCTCATCCCTAACTACAGTCCCATCATCTTTAACTCCTCGAAATCTCTTCAACCCAAGTTGAGTAGATGGTAGTTCTTTAGGATCGTTGATGGTTTTATCATTATTGCTATCTGATATCTTGGAAAGCCTGTTTGAAGCCTCATACTCTGCAGTTTCCTTGTTAAGATCAGTAGTCTTAAAGGTGATGCTCATTTGCTTAGCAGCTACAGACTTTAGTTTGCTGGATTGGCCTTCACTATTGAGGTCCAGCTGCGTTTTATCAATCAGTGCATTTAATTTACCGGAGCTCATCTCAAGCAGGTTAGTTTGTTTCGTTCCAACTGTTTTGATTGGGACCTCAACCCAGCGCTCTAGTTGTAAATCTACATTTCTAGGCATTCCTATATCCAGGTCTTTACCCATTGCAACATTGTCTGCAATAGAAAGGATAAAAAAAATTAAGAGAAAAAAAAGAGAGACTGCAGTTTACCATTGAAGGAAAGAAAAGTAAAAAGGAACTAAAAGATGAAAGATGTTGACCAGCATGATATACATCAAGCTATAAATTTAAAAATTCACGTTTACCAAGCTGTTCATCTCCTTCTTGGCACCCCCTTGCTGCAGTAACTGGCACCCATTTGTTCCCAGATACTTCTGCATTTGAATGAATAACTTGGGCACACGTACTATCAGGGCACTCAACAAATTGATCCCAGGGTGAGACTGGACAGGGGCTGTCAACTTCAACTGCTTGTTTTGTCCAAGAACTCTACAAAAAGAGAATGCAATGATAGTTTTCCTATACATATATGAACAGGTTTCTAACAACTTCTGTAAACTTTTGATCCAAGGTTTGAGAGCAATTCAATTCAGCCATTAAGTATGAGGTCATTAGAGGTAAAATCCCAAATACCACAAGGTTTGACGTGATCAGGAAGGATGGTGCATCAGTAGGGAATATAGCCCTAAATTTGGCATGCATAAAATAGATTCACGCAGACTACCATAATATTTTTGGACTAAGGCTCAGTTGAAATTGAGAAAAATAATGAAGATATGCAAGTTTTAAATGGATTTCAAGGTTGCATTTTGTCACTAAATCTTGATTAGTGGAACGACCCATATAACAATTCTGTTATGCATGGGTCAGCTTAAGTTGTTACCAAACAATCAATAATGCTGTTGGAGATCAGAACCTACTTGTCTTCTCTTCATATGAACAACCCTTTTAAGCACTGGTAAGAGCTACTCAAATATTTTGATCACACACTAAACAGTTCTCTTTTCTTGAGAATATCTTTAAATATTATAAATTAATGCATACAGAGGAAAAAAAAAAAACTAACCTCACTGCACTATGGTCTATGACATGAATCAATGCAAGAGTAGTAGCTCAAACGGAATCCTTCTGCACTTTAAGGCCTAAACTTCACTACTAGAGATCAACCTTAAATAAAAGGACAAATTTATAATACCTGAGTGCCACTCCCATCATCACTACCATCCCCAACATTTAGACCGATGCTCCCATTATTGTCCTCATCATTGCTGCCAGTGTTGTTGTCAGACTTCTCAACACTTTTTGATTTCACAGATTTTTGAGTTTGTGTTCCGCTCTCACTTCCACTACCACTAGACTGAGAAAGCAGAAAACTAATCATTTGGCAAAAAAAACTATGAAAACATAAAATGTAATCCAATTCTCTCTCTCTCTCTCTTTGCTTTTGTTTTTCCTTTGGATATGTATGGATGAAGTAAAATGCCACGATAACAAAGTTGTATAAGTAGAAGTTCTCCTAATCAATACCAGTCCTATAACATTACCTTCCCCATACAATTGGAAAATAAACTAGAGTATGCTTTTAGTTTCAAATATTTTTTCTATTTTCTTGAAAATGAAGCAGGAATCTAATTATGAAGTAGGAAGTTAACAACTCACACTATGGCATCTCCTCCAAACATGCTGCCAAAGGTTTTTAAGCTCATTCTTTCGAATAGGTTTCACTAAAAAGTCAACCGCACCTTTTGACAAACACTTAAAGACTAGACCCATTGAATCCTGAGATGACATCACTGCATGCAGATCTCATAAAAAAATATTAGTTAAAAGTATCTTTTTGAAAGCTCAAAGTGAACGCAAGAATAAAAATGGCTTGAACAATAAACAAAAAAGCAGAAGAGACTGGAGAACTTACTGATCACAGGAATGTTTTTACGTGATTTGTGGCTCATAATCTTGTTCAAAAGAACCATGCCAGATAAGGACGGCATACCCACCTCAGCCAATACAAGATCAATATGAATGGTCAAATCTTCTAGCATCTTCCATGCTTGCAAATTATTTGCAGCTTCAATAACTAGGAATATGAGTGAGTGTTTCAGTTAACATAGGCTACATAAGCCCCTATATTTCACCAAGTAATTGATAAGTTGAGCATTCTAGATGGAAGAGCATGTCCCAAACAGGAGTAAATATATCTCTTATAAAAAGAAAAGAAGAGGAGAAGAATCAAACATGAAATAACTGATAAGAGTAAATAGGTATCATAAAATTTCATCATTAAAACCTCACCAAATATCAAGTATATTGATGCTATGAAAAGACAAGATGCAAAATACAATAAGACAATTTCTGGCTGGAAGAACTACTGCAAGCTGGACTAGGCTTAACTTAATTTGGCTCTCAACAGGCAAAAAATAGCAAATATTTTCAGTTCTTGTAATTGGAGAGGCTAATTATCAAATCGATCTAGTTGAGAAATCAGCTCCCCTTCTGTGTGGCATGAAATTTTTTAAGGTTGTAGGTATGAGAAATTTAATAATTATAGAATCATCTAGAATAACCTCCAAACCTTGATAATTCCAAGATAATAAATTCTGAGGCACAAATCTACAATTTTGCATCCCTTCAGCCAAAAAAGAGGAGAGCAAAATTGTTGTCTTGAAATCTTAGAAAGACTTGAGTCACTAACCTTCATAACAGCAATTGCGCAGAAGTGCAGTGACAACATGACGAGTAGAATCATCATTTTCTACAAGCAGAACCTTAACTGTTCTTACATGTAGAAACCTCTCCCAACAACACATTGCATTTTGAGGTTGTTGCTGTGAGATTTGCAGCACAGCAGGGGCCTGAACAGCCCCAACATGATCATCTTTTACATTTTGTGCAATCTTGTTAACTTTGCTAACTTTCAGATCATCCCCTTCCAGCATCACATGTTCCTCAGCCACAAGTCCATTTGTCATTCTCTTGTTACCATCATATAGCCGATGATTTAGTTCTTCTAACCCTCTGTCACTATCGCTATCAACTCTCATGTAGACACTTCCCTGTAAATCAGATTAGAAAAGACTGATAAGAATAAGAATGGTCCAACATTAGAACAGTGAAAATCCTTCCTCAATTCACAAAATAAATAGTATACATAGCTTCGTATTCTAGAAGCAAAACCTTTGCTAATAGAGATAGATCAGCCTAAAACACAAGCAAATCATTAACGAGATCCATAACTAAAAGTTAAACAAATCACCATGACAAATATATATCTCACTTTGAATCTTCGGTAACCAACTCCATACTCCCTAAGCAGCTTTCACCATGTAAAAAAACAGAGCATCGTATCAAAATAATCCACCAAAATCTAACCATTAACTTCAATCAACTAAGTATTGCTCCCGGATATTTCCCTCATTTTAGGGAACAAATTCACGTGCTAGAAACAAGATTAATTTTATACATAAACATTTAACCGCAAGTTAATTTCAAATTAGAAAAATTAAATAAAATTTAAAGACTTGGCCAAAACCCTAATATCAAGCACCTAAAAATCTGCTCCTAAAGTTAAAGCAAAGCTTTTCTACAACTAACCAAAACCTAATCAAAAGATCTATAAGTAAACTACCAAATAGAAAATTTTGAATATTCTACAGCATCATTTCTTAGCTCTTAAAAAATGAAATCTACGGCGAAAAAGTAACGGAGTTCAATAAAAGAAAATTATTCCATTCTCATATAAAACTAAAGAACTTACAGGTGCTAGAAATGCAGATAATCCTCGCCAAAGCTTCAACTAGCCACCTTTATTGAGCTCCATCGAAAACCTATTTGAATTTAAAAATAACATTGTGCAAAAATTAAGGAAAAAATTTAATATCAAAGCGTAATTTTACATTAAAATGAGAAATTTCAGTTATTACCAAAGAAATTTTCCTCAATTAATTGCAGATTAAATATTTACTTTTAATTACCAAAAAATATTAATTACTTAAAATAAATTAACTGCATGAGAAAAACAGTGACTCGGAAGGGACCGAAATCGCCGACCTTTTCTTTAGGAGTCGGGAGAGGGGAGAAGATATTGAGAGGAGTCCAAGATGCTGACGTGGAAAAAATGGAGGTGTGGAACGTTCCAGGAATTCCACGTAGAATGGGGAATATTTCCACATGGCTAAATATTTGGGGGCCTATGGGATTGCTGAGCTGGACAAAATCAAAAGCCGGGAGTTCGAGTGTCTCTATAGCATCTCTAAAGATCTTGGTCATATCGTGGCGACACGTGGCATGTCAAGAGCTGGGGAATACTGAGATTGGGCGTTACGTCGTTTTCACTGGCGTCAAAGTAGGCTTTGCTCATATCAAATTTCAAACGATCCCGTTGGTTTATAGTTTAAGGCGGTCGTGACTGCGTTAAGTTGTTGGCCGAAATTACTAGAATAGCCTTGATAGTACAAAATGACAACATTACCGCAACTTGGCTTGGATTAAAATATGGGAAAATATCTAGGTGAGTGTTTGATACGGTGCTAGTTGTTAGGTCAAATTATGATAGTACTTTATGTATTTTAATAAAATTTAAGATTTATTTTTTTTATTATAATTTATAGAAATATAATTTTTATAATATTTTAATTTACTAATTTTAATTTAATCATTAATTTTGTCATATTTTTATGTTTAAAGTACTATTTTGATTATTTACTTAATACCATAAATATTGACTTTATTAACATATTATGGAATTCTAACATAGTAACATTGATGAATGAAATTAATAGTCAAATTATACAAATTATCTTTATACTCACACACAATTTAAATTTCAATCCCTTCAATATAATTTATAAAAAACGCATCCTTGTAAAAGTTGAATTTTAATAATATTAGTCTAACTACTAACACAATCAATTATTTTTTGTTGACTATACTAATACGATTGTTTTCTTTTTAGAAATTCATCTAAAAATTAAAAAATATCTTAACTTTTTAAATTCAAAAAATAAAAAATCCCAAAAAACATAAAATTTTGATTTTTAGTCTTTTTTTGAATTTTTAAAAATATTAAATTAAAATTTGTTCAAATATTTTAATTTAAAAAAAATCATATTTAGAATTTTTCTAATTTTAAAAATGTTAATTTTATTTTTTAAATATCTTATTTTTTAAAAAATAAAAATGTTTGACTTTTTGTAAGAAAATTGATTAAATTTTTAAAAAATAATTTTCAATTTTTAAAATTTTTTAATTTTTTACCAATATTTTATTTAAAAATATATTATTTTTTAATAAAATTAGAATTTTATAAAATTAAATATTTGTAATTCTTTTGGAAATTTTTATTTTCCTAATATTAAATTTAATATTTTAAAATTAAAGTATTAGAAAAAAAAATTAAATGTAATCTTTTAAAAACTATTTTTAAAAAAATTAAAATTTTATTTTTAAATAATAAAATAAATATTATTTTTTAAAAAATTAAAATATTGGGAAATATTAAATTTAATGTTTTTTATAAATGAAGAAAAATTCTAAATAATTCATAAATTTGAATGTTTTAATTAAATCCTTATTTTTCAAAAATAATTATGAAATATTATTTTTTAAAAAATTAAAATACTGAAAAAAATTAACTTAATGTTTTTAAAAAAATAAAAAAAACTAAAATCGGTTTTTTTTTTTTTTACTTTTGTCTTTTTCAATTTTTCAAACAATTTTCTTTTCAATTTTTTTAGATGGTTTAATTTTCAAATATTTTTTTTAAAAAAATAATTGTTCCGTAAGCAAAGTTAACGAGGTGTAATTGATCGTATTAATAATTAGATTAACATTATTAAATTGAACTTGTACAAGAATGTAATTTTTATAAATTATATTAAAAAAGTAAAATTTTAAATTTTTTATAAGTATGAAGATTATTTACATAATTTAACAATTAATTTTATTTAGTCATATTGTCATGTTAGCAAAGTTAATACCACATTAATATAGTTAATGTGTGTCGCCAAAGTAAATATACATCATCAAATCAACGGTTACGTCAATATTTTTAACAATAAAAATTAGATAGGCTTAATGATTAAACTAAAATTGTTAAACCAAAATAATATTATGATTACATTTTTATAAATTATAATAGAGAAACTAAATCTCAAATTTAATTAAAGTATATGAACCATTGTCATAATTTAACTTAGTTGTTACACGAAATTAAAAATCTCTTGGATTTCGAAAATGACAATAAACTTGTTTTTGTTAAAATGACAAGATTACCTTTTTTTTTTTCTTTTCAAGAAATAAAAAAAATACGGTTACATGAAGCGAACAAGCAAATCAATTATTTTCTTTTTTCTTCTAGTCTTACACAATAAATCTCGACCTTTTTAATTCTAACTAGTATTTATCCTTGCACAATGTTATAAGATAACTGTTTTTATTTTTTTAAAATACATTGTTTGGTGTTTTTTTTTTAAATTGTTGAATTCAGATATAAGTTTTTCGTCTACAAAAAAATATAGATGTGATTTTTATAATTTTATAATTATTTTTATTTTAAGTTATTTTATTTTCATTAAAAGTTAAAATAGTCATTGTATAATATTGGACAAATGTCAAAATATAACCTCTTGGGAAATTTTTTAATATATGTTTTAATTTCTTTATTATTTACATTTTAAAATATTTTATTTTGATTAAAGGATAAAATAATCATTTTATAATGTTAAAATAGATAAAATGATTATTTTACAATGCTGTGTCGCAATATAATACTTTTAGGTATTATTGTTTTCGTATTTTTTTAATTTTTTAATTTCTATTTTAAGTTATTTTATTTTAATTAAAGAGAACATTGAAAATTTTATAATGTTAAAAAAAATCAAATGATCATTTTATAATATCAAATAGGTGTCAAAATGTCACACCTTTGAAAATTCTTTTAGCATATTTTAAATTTTTTATTATTAACATTTTAAGTTATTTTATCTGTACAATATAATAAAACTATCCTTCAACGGATAGTTTTTACACTTGTCCAAATATTTAATTATCATTTTATCCTTCTAATATTATAACATTACTATTTTACCCTTTAGTTAAAATAATAAATTAAAATATCTATAACTCGATATTAAAAGAATCTCCAAAGGATTAGAGAGTAACACTTGTTAAGCATCGTAAAATGATTATTTTACCCTTTTTAATGTTATAAACAGACTATTTTATCCTTTAATCAATAATATAATTAAAATATTAAAAATGAAAAATTAAAAATATATTAAAAGAATTTCCAACATAATTATATTTTGAACAAAAGTAAACATAATTAAAATTAATATATATTTATATATATTTATATATATATATATATATAAACAACTCAAATACAACAAACAGAAAGACAGGTTCCTGTTCCTTTAAATTGTAGTCACATCCATAAATATAAAGGATTAAAAACTTCTTCCTTGGTTCCAAATCTCATAGTGATTGATAACAAATAAAGATTTGAAGTTAAATTTCGACTAATAATTAAAGGTCATTGAGGAAAAAAAGGGGACCCATAACATGTTGTTAGAACATGGAGCATGAGGCCTTTACGAAGTGTATGGCGCACGCCATGTGATGCTGATGCCACAACATGTGCATGCCTAAATTTAATCAAATGATCACACATGTGAAAGGTCATATTAAGCAAAAGAATAAAATAAAGACAAATTTAATAAAAAAATTTCTCACATTTTTAACACCCATCCAAATGCCTTATCAATTTCTGGGTCATCTTTTATTCTTAAAAAAAATTCATCTATATAGATGAAATTTCCTCTAGCATTCAAACAAATGTTTACTAAGCAAAACTGATAATCCAGAAATCAATAAGAACGCTCAAACCAGAGCCAAAATATGAGCAGATACATTTGATGCAAATTATTTTATCACACACCAACTTTAGCCTACTACATTTAGTTTATACGAAAGCTATCATACCTGGAATGTTGGAGCTAAACTGAGGCTTAATTTGAAACTAATTGAACCCCTTCAATCTGTTTCAATTCTTTGGTAAGTGATTCCACATCAGGCATAAAGAGGATTTGAACACGAGCTGTAGCAAACAAATTGTTATTTGCAGCACAATACAGACAAACACCCAAATAAAATGATTACAAATTGTTCTTCATAAATTTCTGTGATTGGTTTCTTTGCAAAATTTATCAAAGCCGTTAATCATCACGTAAATGTATAAATTAATGTAACTATATTTCAAAAAACAAAAAATCTTGATATATCATTCTTTTGCTGTCTTTTCCTAAGCCCATTTTTCAACCAGTTCTAGTGCATCATAGGACTTCGCATGAAGAGGAACTGCACACAAAATGATTACTATTGTCATCATTTCATGAAATAACAAACTTTAAATTATAATTATAGTTGATTTAAGTTCGAATTCTAAATTACATACCTTAAACAATTTTCCTGTTTTCTCGAATTCCAACATGCTAAGAGTGACTTCACAACTCTGTGAAACAATAGGCTCAGGATCTCTAGCAACTTCCTCAAGCAGTGCTACACTTTGATCATCTATAGCATGGGCATAATGAGGAATTCAATTACACTAACCTAAGAGGTCAAAACAATAAAGAGGCAACATTCATAAGTAGTCATCCAAAAACTGTGTGAGAGAAAGTGATTAGATCTCGTCGCTCAGCATCACTTATTGCCCACACCTATATGAGAACAATAAAAAAAATGGCTTAAGAAAGCCTCATTAGCAACGCTTATATAAAAGGAATTTTATGTAGGATTATTAGCATCACATAGTCTTACCTGTAATCGAACCGAAAGCTCCAGAAGCTTCATGCCTTTGGATGCTAACTCACAGTCTTGAGTATATTGCTAAGTGCAACTTAAGCAGCTTTATTCTGCAATTGACCCAAAGCATAAGCAACCTGTATTATAGCAAGGTAACAAACATAAAAATCCATCTAGTTGTAAAAGAAACACATCAAGATTGCATAAGGGATAAGACAATTATTTAAAGAAACATCATTAAACCTCATGTTTCAACAAAGCACTTTAGCCCCCAAAGATTCAATAATGGCAGAAACAGCTTCCTCTCTACCATGGTTTCGGAAAACAAAAAAAGCTGAATACCTCTTGTACATGCCTCTTTCCTCATCCAACAGCACCTCCCTTAATATTAAACAACACCAGTAAATAGCAAAAAAAAAATAAACATAGTAAATAAAAGTTGCATCCATTAACATACTTAACTTTATCAACAGATGAATGTGCAACAGGGTTAACTGACAAAAAAAGTGACTTTTCTTTCAAGGATGATTTATCATCATTACCACGAGACTAACTCCTCAATTCACTAGAGAGCTAGTTCACATGTTTCCCGAACTTCCTGGGTAGGATCTAGAACCAAATTATTCTTCAAAAGAAAGATGTTACTTTCTAAACCAATTGCACCAAGAGCTTTGGCCGCCTATGGAACAATAACAAACTATTTTCTATTGCAGGTTATATATCAAGTTTGTGAGTATTGCTTGAAACGCATAAAGAGCATTTGAACACAAGTTAAGCTCACACTAACGCTCCCATAATCTTCGCTTTTCGCTCCGTCGCTTTGCTTTTCTTTCTGTCCAATCATAGTATGGTTCAGCTTCACCATCATCATCATCATATAAGCCATCGGTTTTTACTCATTACATATCCTCCGTCGGATCCTCCCCTCTCCAACTCTATCCATTCAATGATACATAAAAAAGATATGTGATATATCCGTCATCACTTACTATCAATAGGGGTGGGGGGAGGGGAACTAAATAAACATACCATAATTTTAAACAAAAGTTAGCCAAATGAAATCTCTAGCATGAGGACTCTATCGGGCAATATCATTGGCTAATCAAAATTATAGTTTTCTCAATGTAAATTCGGAGTGCATATTAACATATAAAAGTTAGAGCCCAATATTTAGATAACTGAAACCTAGGGAACAATGAAATGAAGCAGTAAATCAATCCTAAGGAATATGCATAAATGATACAATACCATTATAATTAACAACCTACAACAGAAATTATTAAAAACTCAAATTACAAATATAAAGAAAATATATTTTTTTAAAGAGAGTTAATCAAATAGCTCACTTGAATTATAATCGATGTTGTAGTATTTAGATTAACGGTCAAAATACAAATGCCCTGCAGAGTTCTCTTCAATATCATCTGAAATTCCTTTTCCAATTTTCCTAAACACCAATGGTGATATTTGGAAATTTTCCAACGTACTAAACATCAAATGCAAGCACCCAAACTTTCAAAGCTTTATTCAAAAGAACAAAACAAAAAAGACCTCACCTTTACACTGTATGTTCTTATCAACATGTAAAAGTAGATCAAGGAACAAACTTTAATTTAGAGGTCAAGAGCTGAAAAACTAAACTGGATCTTAAACAAAAAAGAATAGAAAATGAAGTTTTTTTATGTCTTTTTTTTTTTTTGACTTCATTAGCTTAAAATACAAATGACCAAAGCCCCATTTTTAAAACTGCAAAAGCTTTGAAAAACTCAGATGATAATGATTTAAAAAAAAAAAAAAAAAACCAGTATTTCTCTTTCCTTTGTTTCCCTCTCTATATTCCTCCACGTAACTCACGGAAATAAAAAATCTCAAAATAAAGAAAATATAGAATAATATGAAAAATCATACCCATGAAACTATAGAAGATAGGAACTAGAATGGGAAATAAACTCTGTTCTTCTTTTTCCCTAATCTCCTATTCTGTCACTTTTCTTGTCTTTCAATTTCACAAAAGTCTAGATCCTTACTGAACTTTCATTATTGTTGACGCTCAAATTGTTTTTTTAATGACATTTATTACGTGATCAGTAAATTAAAGTTGAAAACTCTTTTTACATATATTTATAGATATAAATAGTTTTATTAATAGTTGATTTGAATGGTAAAAAATTTAATATTTTTTAAATAAAATTTTAAATTTAAATTTAAATTTTATGAATGAAAAAATAAATGTTAATAAAATTTATTTTTTTTATAAAATTTAATCCGATTTGATTTTGAAGTAATCAAAATTTATAAACACAGAAAATCCAAGACAAAAAAAATAGATATAAATTTTTAACTTAACCTTTTTAATTTAATGCTCTTTTATTATTATTGAAATATTTTTGAGTTTGATGAGATTGAGATCTGATAAAAGTTGAACTTCTAAATTTATCGGATTTATTAAAAAGAATAAAAAGATCATGAGAATGGAAATTAAAATTTTCAAACGCGTTTCAAACACTCTAAGTTGATAGAGTATTTTAGAAGAGAAAAGAAAGCATGTTAATAATGAAGAAGGGAAGAAAGCAGTAGAACAAAAGTAGTATGCATGCTTAATGATATTATTACTTATATTTTATGGGTGGTGATGTGATTGTTTGTACAAGTGATATATCTACTTTAAAACTATATGTTGATGACGTAGCAATTAAAGTATAGTAATTGTTATAAAAAATTAATTTGATATCATAATATGTAAGTTGAATTTGTTCATGAATTATAAAATATCCAAATTTTAATTTTGTTATTATGATTCTTCTTATGCAGTTAGTACAATTTTAGACTGCAAAATGTATTGAAGGTAATTTTTTTTTTATTTTCTTAAACTCCTCATTAGTATAAATATATAAGATGTCTGAATTATAAGCTATGCTAATAACCTTAAAAGACTAAATTTATTATCCTTTTTCTTCTTTTTTCGACAATTACTATTACCATATTTTTCAACCAATTTCATTGGTTTCCTTTCAAAAGTTCTTTCTTTTTCCTAAATAAATAATTCCACTAAATTTATTTGATTTTTTTACTATCAATTGTTTATTTTACAAGATATAAATAATAAATTTATGAAAGGATGAAAGAGAATTATTCTTTTTTTTTTTTTTTGTTCTTCAATAACAGTCCGACAAACAACTATATTTGACAACACAATAAAAATTAGAGTGACATCATCTAGTTTATTTTAATGGCAGCTTGGATAGCGGTGTCTTTGTTCCTCCGATCTAATTTTTAACAATTTGTCAGAGGCTTCGATGAAGTTGCAACTTCCCTGGCAACCTCTTTGAAAGAAGAAATTTTGCACTTGTCAGCTGTTCTCTGGCCCATCATCCAAAAGAGGAAAAAAAAGGATTAAAGTTAAACGATATGATCGTGTAAGAAACATGGGAGGCTATCCGCCTGGCATCGAGCTTGGGCTTCGATGAGGAAGTGATAGTTCGATCTTGTTCCCTTTCTTGTGTAAAACCTTATGCTGCATAAGGACCCACCCAGAGAAGAGAACTACCCAGAAAGTATCGGTTGGCAAATTATTGGAGCTGCCGTTGGTGCATCCCGAAACAGTACCATTTTTTTCCCTTTTTCCCTTGCAGCAGATTGGATAGCTTATATCCCATCCCATCAAAAGTTCAAACACTCGCCGTCACCAGGGCTCGTGTCGATTTTGAGAGCGTATTCAGTGGCAGTGGCTTTTACCAGAAGTACATAATTTAGGCCTTTTTACATTGGGTGGTTTACTCCTATTCCGTACCACAAAGAAAAGGAAACAAGAAATATGAGGCCATATTTCATCAAGCCACAGCGACCCTGCTTGGGTTAAAAACTTTTAAATGTCCAGTTTCAGTTATGCAGCTATGTTAACTTACTGCCTGGCTACGCTAGAGCCAACCAGCTCGGCCAGCTGCAAGGATGTCAAATT
Source organism: Durio zibethinus (assembly GCF_047325235.1). Lineage (NCBI taxonomy): Eukaryota > Viridiplantae > Streptophyta > Magnoliopsida > Malvales > Malvaceae > Durio > Durio zibethinus. The sequence goes on along the minus strand of NC_143162.1, from coordinate 5,973,973 downwards.
GGCAATCAGAGGTTAAATTATCATGCAAATACAGCAAAGCAATAAATTAAATAACCACAGATCTGCAAAGGCACATGTTTAGTGACTATTGAACAGTCTTGCCAGATTTCAGCTGACTAATCATAAGATATCATGCGGTAAATATTAATCAATTTAAGTTACATTTTGATCACAACTATAACTTCTAGCAAGAAAATACTAACCCAAAGAATTTGCCAATATTGAAGTATTATTTCTCAAAGCTGTTCTTGGATATATAATCCGTCACAAAACCCTTCCTTTGTATCTATCTCAAATTAAGATACAGCAGAATCTCCTTGTAAACAAAAATACAGTAGCCCAACTAGGCAAAAGTTTATGTAAACAACAATTTATTCGCAAACAGAGACGAGTTCTTTTCTCTTGTCAATGCAAAATTGATAAGCACGCTACTCCAGCACGCAAAGAATACAAGAGTCACCTATAAAACTTCAGTAGTCTGTAATACTTTATGCTGCAACAGACTGCCTTTCATCGAAATCATCAAGGTTAAGAGCCTCCAGCAACTTTGGCCACGATTCAGGGATACCTCCTGGCAAATCAAATTCCATCAACTTTCCTTGATTGCGGTAGTAGTCCTCCAAAGGCTGACTCTGTGAGAACAATTGAATACCAAAAGCATGATTACTAATGAAAGAAGAAAGAAAATTAGCAGTCAAGAGAATCTAAAATTGCAGATTTGCATTATATATGCACACCATTCGAGCATGCAGATTCCCACCATATCCCCAAAACAAAGGTTAATTTCAACTCCTTAACAAAGTAAACAAAGAGCTGATGATGATTTACCAGACAAAATTTGCAACTCTGCTGCTGTGAAGGCATACACAAAGAAAGCAAATTTCCAGGATTATAGGAGAACAAGTATCTAATTCTAAGTTCTAACTATACTATTTTGCAAGTACATTTCAAGAAATTTCTTTCATATTCGATTAACATTGACATGAAACAAGAGTAAGGAAGGAACCGATACCTTTTCATTATAAATACGGAGTCTCTCTTTCACCACTTCTTCTGTATCATCTGATCTAGTTCCAAGCTTTGACATACAACTTGGGGGAGGAAGAAGAGGAGCCATACTGATTCCAGGGCTCCCGTTCTGGCCCTTGACATTAATCGAAGCCACATTGAAATTTTTCCCACACTGACTGCAAATTCTTCTACCAAGACATTTCTCAATCAAGACACTTTCCGGAAGCCTCAGATTCACCACCAAATCGATGTCCGTTACTCCTTCCAATATTTCCTAAAGAACAAAAATTAAATCCAGCTAAGATTTGAGGTCACAAATTGAAATTGGGAAAAATAGTAGAATTTAAATTCTCACCGCTTGATTTATAGTTCGAGGAAAACCATCAAGAATAAATCCTGATTCACCTTTAGTTTCCCCAGCTTCAAGTCTTTTTGATAATAAACTTATTATAATTTCATCAGAGACCAATTTTCCTTGATTTACAATTTCCGTTAGCTGTAGCCAAACAATAAATTAAACCACTTCATATCAGAAAACACATATAACTAGTAATTAATTTTATTAATTGGCAATCGCATTAACATATAACTGAATAACGGATTTTAAACAGATCTAAAATTAATGAGGGGAAGAGATACGAACTTGTTTGGACAGAGTTCCAGAGGAAGCGAGTTCTTCACGAACGAGATCGCCGGTGGCGATGTGAGGGACGCCGAGGAGATTCGAGAGGCGGCTGGCATAGGTTCCTTTACCGACGCCTGGAGATCCGAGAAACACCCATTGCACGTTCCTCTCACTCGGATCTCGGCGCGTAATCTTGTAGTTTCCGAAGGGAGAGGTATCGTGTTGATTTGATACAGCGGCGGCAGCTGAAGAAGAATAAAAGCATCTCCTAATGTGAGGGATAGCGAAGGGTTTCGAGAAGCGAGTGATGGCAGCCATGGAAGGGACTAGAGAGAGTTGACTGAGCTTGTGAGCTGGTTTTAGTGTACTCTTTTTCGGCCTCGAAACCCTAATTTTCCATTTTCTAGTACGCTTCTTCCTTTTTGAATGTTGAGCGAATAAAATTTCTATCTTTAATAAACTGATTGCACTTTTGCTGATGTGTCATAGTGGTCGGTAATCATCTTTCATTATAAGGAAAAAATTTATAAATTTATAGAAAACTTTTTTGGATAAAATTTATGAAAATTTAAAAAATAATTTAATAAAAATTTTAAATTTATAAATTAATTAAAATTTACGTAAAAAGTAATAATATGTAAAAAAAATTATTCAAAAAAATTATTTATAATTTAAATTTATTTATTTTTATTTAATGATAAAAATTTTATTAATATTTTTATTAAAAATATTTATTTAAAAATATATTTTATTTTTTAAAATTGTATACATTGAATTTATATAATAAAATATTTTAATTTATTAATTATTATTTTAATTTATTAATTATTATTTAATGTTTTTTATAAAAAAACTTCACGAATTTTATCCTTAAAAAATTTATTTAAGTTTTTCCCTCGTTATAATGACTTATCTCTTGCCACGTGTTAATACGGCAATCATAAAACAACAAATGGTTACAATTCAATTGACAACTTTTCTTTGTCTCCCACTAATCAATGTTCGCAGTTCACAGTCATGATGATTTCTTTCTCGACAAGACTTTTGCTTAACACTTTCCAATCCAACAGTAAACAAAATCACCGTTTGACACATGTATTTCTTAACGAACAATCAAATTTCAGTCTCAAAACAACGGAATCCCCTTGTGGCCTCAGCTATCTCTTGCTTTACTGGAAAGTATTGATTTTTGTTTTAAAGTTGGAGATGTTGCTGTGTTTTTATAATTCTTCCTTTTTTTGTTGCATATTTGTGTTTCAATTTGAAGCTGATCAAATGGTTGAACTTGAAATTAGTTGGTTCTATTAATAGGATGTTTTGAAATGAGTGAATATACTACAGATTTAATGGATACAGTCAAAATGTTTGATTTGAATGGAAATGGAATTCTAATTTCTGATTTATGAAAAGATCGAAAAGCCATTGTAGCATTTGCTTGCCATTTTGGGTGATCATTTGTGTAGGAATTTGAAACTTGAATTAAGATTAATCCTTATGTTTCTCGTCTTTCATTGTTTTTAGATGTGCCCTTCACTGGAAACGAGCTTATTATCTTGTCCCCAAGAAGGTAAAATATTGCTTGTTTCTATATGAATATGAGAGTGATATTTTCATTTGCATACTATTATTAAAGCCGACAAAACTGACTCGAACTTGAAAACCCATCCGGTATTGACTGATAGTATGCAATAAGAAGGGACTCAACCCAACCCTACCCTGATGGTGCGGTATCTGTATTAATATATCTCTGATGATGGCAGGACATAATGAATAAATCAAGTGTAGCACTTGGTTTAATTGGATTGGGAAACATTGAACAGACAAGTGCACAAATAGCATATGGATTGGTTAATGCATGAAAGCACTTATATTTGTAGCTTTTTCTAATATGGTGGCTTTGTGCATTCATTTCCCACCTTGGTGGGAGTTATCTTTAGCGCATTGCGTTACTTAATTCTAATTTGTGTTCTGGTTTTGCTACCGTGGCCGCAGATGCGACTGGTAATGAAATTGTTGAACAATCATTTACGAATTTACTAGTTGATGAGCTGATTTTACAAGTTGTGAGGGGATAGACTATATGCGGTGTTCAAAGTTTATACAATGATATATATGTTCTATTAACCTGCATTGATAATTGTGTTTTTGCTGCTCAAGTTTATGTTATTTGCAAAGATTTACGAAAATTAAAATTACAAGAGCTTTTATGAAATCACTTCATGGAGCGCTTAGTTCACCTAGTCTGGTTTCAGCAAGTATATAACATTAAAGGCTGATGCTATGAATGATGAAATATACAAGTTCATTGCTGAAACTGGTGGTATTGATGCACCTCTGAAGAGTGTTGATGTTAGTCATAGTGAACAAGACAGCAAAATTGAAACTAGGCTCTATTGTTCATTGTTATCCACGTTGGCAGGGAGTGACTCAAATAAAAGTGCTCTAGTTGAAAAGTGAGAAGAGGTTAAGATGAAGAAGTTCGCTTGCTTTAAGGATATGAGTGTCTATGATCAGTCCGTTGCCACTAAGTTAGGAATTCATTTTTTCCGGTGGGGTGGTACGGTCCCGATTCTTGGTACAAGATACCATCATAACAAGTGGTTGAGGGACACTAAAAATTATTTGATCAAGTGCTGCTTTGTAATGACAGAGTTGGGACACGGAAGTAATATTCCTTATGAATCAGCTCAGCAATGTTGGATTGATGCGATTGAAGAATTTCAAAATTATATAGTGGTCATGGGTATCTTTCTAGTAATGGGCTCCTTGAGTTATTTGCAGTTAATGCCTCTACCTATAGTTATGAAGAAGACAATGTTGTGTTGCTTTTACAGGTTGCAAGGCTTCTAATGAAGATCGTTTTTCAGCTAGGGTCTAGAAAGAAGCCTATCAGGACAATAGTTTACACGCAGTTCGCAGAACACCTCAAGCAGTTCAATCGTGGGATAAAAAGGCATAGGATTGGCTAAAGCCTAGTGTAATATTGGAGGCAATTGAAGTAAGAGCTGCTAGGATGTCTGTTACGAAAAACCTTAACAAATTTTCAAAACTAGAAAAGGGTGATGCTGAGCACTCATTTGATTTGATTGAGGGAGCAGTTGCTTATTGTCAGTTAGTCATTATTTCCAAGTTCATTGAAAAACTGCAACAAGACATACCAGGAAAAGCAGAGAAAAAACAATTAGAGACCTTTTACAATGTACATGATTTTTATCTTTCACACAAACATTTCGTGATTTCGCTGTTACTAACTGTATTAACGCCAAGCAAGGTGCACTAATAAATGAATAGTTGGCTAACATATTGCAAGTGTCATCATTAGTGAGAAGTCATGAATTTTACATTAATTGTGTATTAGAGTTAATCTTGGGATATAAGTATTTACACTACCTTCAACTTTTAAGGTGTCTTTTATGAAACAAAACCGTGATATCTAATAAATCAAAACGAACAATACTTCATAAGTTGATGTGACCATGATATTTAAGCTTATTTGAGATGCGAAAGAGTCCATCCCCGTGTCTTAAAGCCATGCGAGCTTAGAACTTGAATCTTGACTTATGACAAATGATATCAGAATCAGAACCAACTCTAAATGTATTAGTAATGTGCCACCGAGGATAGTGAGTCTTTGTTGGAGTGAGGAAGGATGTTACAGTTCTAGTAAAAAGTCATGAAGTAGGAGAAGATATCACAGTCCTAGTGAAGAGCCATGAATCCCACATCAGTTGTGTATTAGAATTGGTCTTGAGATTTAAGTCTTCATACCACTTTCATCTTGTGAGGTGTTTTCTATAAGATAAAACCGTGAGCTCTAATGAGTTGAAGAGAACAATATCTCATAAGTTGATATGGACTATAACATTTAGGCTTATTTGATATGCAGAAGAGTTAATCCCTGTATCTTGGAGCCACAAGAGCCTGAAACTTAGTCTCGAACCGTGTCAGCTATAAAGCTTAGCTAAGATGAAGTTAGTTATTAACAGCTCTTGTTTAATGGTTTTGAACCTTGCTTTCAAGGCTTATTTCAAGAAAGACAGAGATGGTAATTGGAAATGGGTTGCTGGCAACCTAGCATCAGGAGTTACAGCTGTTACTTCCTCCTTTCTCTTTGTCTACTCTTTGGATTATGTTCAAAACCATCTTGCCAATGATACAACGGTTGCAAAGAAAGGAGGAGAAAGGCAATTAAACGATCTTGTTGATGCTGGCAGGAAGACCTTAAAATCTGATGGTAGTGCTGGGCTTTATTGTTGTTTCAATATTTCACGTGTTGGAATCATAGTTTACCATTGTCTATACTTTGGAATGTATGATTTTCTGAAATCAGTGGTTTTGATCGGGAAGTTGCAGAATAGATTTTTTTACTAGCTCTGCCCTTGGGTGGCTCACTAATGGTGCTGGTCTGACATCCTACCAAATTGACACTGTTCAAAGAAGAATGATGATGACATCTGGTGAAGCAGTCAAATACAAGAGCTCACTTAATGCATTATGCTTGAAATGGGTTGCCCACGCCTTTAGGATCAACTACAGGGGTATGCATGAAAATACTCAAAGCTAAAAGCGAATGTGGTGCTCCAACTTCAATGCAATCATTGACTCAACCATGAACAAGGAAGTTCATGTGATCTCCATTGATAAAGCTCAAGACCGCATGAAAAACTTCTATTTTTATTCCATGAGTCGGTCAAAAATGGCGATGGAATTCCTTCTACAATTGAGAGTGGTGTCATTAAGCTAGGTTATTAGCAAGCTGACAGAAGGTGTGCTCTTGTAGACGATGAAATAGATGTGCCCTATGGCAAGATGAGAATTGCTTTTCAGAAGACTCGATTTGGGAGTGCTTAGCTGAACTAGAAAGAAATTCCAAGCTTTCATATTGGCTGAAATGGAATGGACCGTAGGGACCATCCTAACCACTGAAACCAATTTTAGTAGTCATAAAGTAGTCAACATTCTTGCCAAGAGTCAACCAAAGTTTGTTATTTTGTAGCGAGTAAACAGATGGGAAATTGCAGTTGTAATGGTATAAAATGATGAAAATGATAGAGATGCGACAAAAATGAATTTTACAACAAAATTCCTAAATTCTAGACTCTCTTCTTTCTTTGCTCTCTCTATTTCCACTATCTTCTCTCTTCTTCTTTGTTCTTCTTTTTTCTTGCAGAAACTTCATTACTATATTTTTTATTCTTGTTGGTTAACCCAGTAGAACTTGATTACATTTGATAAGATCTGTATCATAAACCAAACCGACGCCATTTTAGATGACGTTTCTTGTATTCTCGGCTGCACTCGGTCATGTCTCAACGTAATCGCCGCGAAAAAAGGAGTCGTCGTTGGAAGACTTATATTTAGTGACAATGGAGATATGATTGATTGTACTAAAATGGGTATGGCCATCGATCGAGTTGGAGATATGCAAAGCGATGCATTGTTTATTTTGTTGGTAGAAAAAGATGCAGCTTATATTAGATTAGCTGCAGACAGGTTTTATAATCGATTTCCTTGCATAATTGCCAAAAGGCAGCCGGATGTGGCAACGAGGTTGTTTTAGAGGAAAATGAAGACGAAGTTGAAGCTTCCGGTGTTGGCATTGGTGGATAGTAATTCGTATGAGTTAAAGATTTTGTCTGTTTATGGCTGTGGATCCAAGAACATGTCGTATGACAGCGCAAATTTGACTACCCTAGATATCAACTGGTTGGGGATCAGGCCTAGTAATTTGGAAAAATAAAAGATACCTGAGCAATGTAGGTTGCCGATGTCAGAACAGGATATTAAGAGTGGGAAGAATTTGCTAGAGGAGGATTTTGTGAAGAAGAACCTTGGGTGGGTTGAGGAGTTGAATTTGATCGTGAAGACTAAGCAGAAGGCTGAGATTCAGGCATTGAGTTTGTTCGGGTTTCAATATTTGTCTGAGGTTTATTTGCCATTGAAGTTGCAGCAGCAAGACTGGCTGTGAGCAAGCGTGGTAAGAATGTGGAGTTTGTTGTTTAATTTTTGTGTATGAGAACTGGGAAATTATTATTTGTTTACTTCCTCAATGATAGCAATCTTTGCAATTGCATGTGTTGATATTTTACTTTCAATTATTAGTTACTGGTGTGATTTAGCAGCGTTCACAATCTCTATGATGCAGAAATTTTGAAAAGATTAAAATTTGGGAGAAATCATATGAATTTGAAAGCCTTAATCACTCTGCTTTATAGGTTTAGGATTTTAGGCCTTGCAACTGCAGCAAGAATCACAGCCTGTTTAGTACAACTTACTTTGTTTCTCTGTTATGAATCTCAAGAACACTAGAAAATGCTGAGTAGGAACCTCTATTGGTTGTAACAGTTGAAGAGGAACAAAACATAAAACTAAACCGGTACATGAGAAGTAGAGTAGTCTGTAGCTTGGAACAAATGAAATAACCTGTTTTATTTCATCACACAGTGAAATATGGTCTTACAACTTCTATATCTATTTATACTCACTTATTCTCTTTTATATCTATTTAAAAATTATTATATAAAAAATAATGCACAAAATTGAGGTTGGAACATAAACGTCTTACCTTCTAATAGCATCTGTCCTTCTCCAGAGCCAATGATTCGATGATTTCCTTGTAACTTTCAACATTTTCCTAATCACTGGTCTCCTGGTAGAAGATAAGGGCTTTGAGGATAAACTGTTCTTTCCAACTGTTTCTAACAAAACTGGATCTGCATCAATAGGAGTTTTCAAATCTACCCTTCTATCTTTTTTAACTTCAGGTGAACCAATAGTACCTCAAACCCCAATTCATCCTGCAGAAGTTTCATTACTGCATCTTTCACCTCAGAGTTTACCTTGGCTGCATCATCATGCCTTCACTGACTCCTAAGATTATCAACATATCTTCTTTTATGGAATGCCCTGGAACAGAATTAAGTGAAAACATCAAAATATGACTTCCAAACACCATATGGAATTGTGGATTTAGCTTGATGTGAATCAACTTATATACCAATTGATCACGAGTTTAGATGTCAGATGAATGCATATCCGTAGTGTTATCCTGCCCGATAGAAATGTTATGTAAAATATTTGAACTCTTGGTTTAAGCAAGTTGGTGAAGATTTGTGTACCTTGGATATAGTTTCTCTTTGATCATTTGTAAAACAGCAAAGACAACTATTCGAGCTTCAACCTATCAATAGGCATTATACACACTCTTATGACAGATAAGGTCCCAGGAAAGCACTAAGATGATACGTTCTTCCAAAAGCAATCAGATAAAATAACAAGAGATAAATTAGCCGATGTGCTAATAACTCATGAAAAAAGTCATCTTCAAGATTCAAGATTCAAGCTTCCAGGCCTCTATATTGTATAAGACAACTATAGTTTCAATTAAGCAAGCAATTTATTTATATTGAAACCATCCACGTCAATGACGCTTCAATTGGCATCAGAAGTGATCAATCATACCATTGTAAGCGCGCAGGGGTGGGCAGAAATTGGCAACTTTTTTTTATCTTTAATTTTTTTTAATTATCTTTAAATGAAACTATTTAATTGTCCTTTTTCATTCTAATTTTAAAAGTTTTCGAATATAAATGTTTAGTGAATTTTATAACGGATTATATCCGATAAATTATAAAACTTACCAAATATGAAGTTAAAAAAAGTTATATTTTGGGTTTAAGATTAACAAAGTCCATTTGATCAATATCATTCCTATCTAATAAAAAAATATTTATTTAATTTTATGAGATTCTAACAAAACCTAAAAATGCATTTGATGGAAAAAAATGTGATATCTTGAAAATTTTTCACAACATTATAAAAAAGTATGATTTGTTTCAAATATTATAAACTCATTTACAGATTGATAAACAAAAAGTATAGCTTTAATAAAAAGAGCACCCAATTAAACCATGTGGATCTTTCAATTTCTTTTTAATTTTAACAATATGATATGAAAACTTTTAAAAATTTTTGGATATACGAATTCAAAGATTTTTAAAAGCCTTCAAATTTACAAATCTAAAAATTTTTAAAAATTTTTAAATTTACAAATTTTAATGCTTAAAAATAGAAAGGGCTAGTTTGAGATAAAAGATAATTAAGTCACTTAATTTAGAAATAATTTTGATAAAAAGAAAAGATGTGAAGAGTAAAAATGGGATGCTAATAGAAGATTTCATTCATAGCAATCTTTTTAATTTTTGAAAACTTTAATTTACTCTTAAACTTTTTTATTTTTTTATTATTTAGTTAAAGAGAATAGTATGCACATAAATTCATTTTAACTCGTAATTTTAAGTCTCAACTCCAATATCACATTAATTGATCTAAAGGTCCGTCAATATTTTCAAGAAATAAACTATGAGGTTTTTTTAATTAGAGGAAACTTCAATAAGATTGTGAGTTCTCTCCCATTCTTTTAGGACCCTTTCCTATTTTATAAGCCAACTGTTCTGTTTTTCCTTGAATAAATTTCGTAAAATGAAAATAACAACAACACTAAAACAAAAGTAAAACTTTGGGTTTGGGATTTCCATTCTCCTTAATAAATACCAAATAATTGATGATAGGTTTTTACAAGGTAAGTTGGGGAAAAGAAGATGGGCTTGTTGAAGCCCAATGGTGCAGTTTATATAAGCTAATGGATATCATCTCCTATGGGCTGTGGCAATCGGCATAACTTTAAGGTTAGCCCAGCTCAAATTTCCTATAAAGTCGAAAGGTTTGTCTCATTCTAATTACCAAATATGACTTTGGTTTTTGGGGATGACTTGGATTTTGGGAGATGATTGCAATTTACAAACACTATATGTTGACAATGATGATCATAATATATGTGATCCGGTGGTTTTGAATTCCCATAGTAGGAATTATTACTTTATCATGGATTGTAAATTTGCATTGTATTTTTTTTTTGTTGGCCAATCAATTTGCATTGTGTTAGCATCATTTTATGGCAATAATATTTATTTCCTGAACAAATAGATAAGTAATTCCCATGCATGACTACAGTTAACTTCTTTCTTATAATTAAAAATTTATTATTTATCCAAAGGGGCCGTAATACTGCTACATCATAACTTTTATACTCGATTTAGCCGATACATAAAAAATATCATACATCAAACGTAGAGTTGTCTAATAACGCACAATCACCATTATTCACAGTTAGACTTTACAATTTTGGATATAATTTTTTTCATTTTAAAAAATAGGAATACGCTAAAAAAAATAGAATAAAAAAATATTTCCATTTCATTAAGAAAAAAGTAAAGCTGATGCCCATTTTTAATTTCTATTCTAAAGCAAATACTATAGGATTTATCAAAAAAAAAAAATCATACCTAAAAATTCAAATCTATCCAAAAAAAAAAAAAGTACTATTGTAAAATAATGCTTATCATACACGTCAGAGATGAGATGGCACAAACTTATATAGAAACAGGAGAAAGCAGGTGAGTAACAACACCAAACCAATAGCACCCCAGAAATCGGCCACGTCAACAAGCATCAGGGCTACAATCGACAATTCAACAACTCAGCCGCAGCTTCTCGATCCATCCGTGTAAAGAAATCCAAACCACCATCGCCGGCCCACACTCTCCACCCTAAATCCACCCTTCAATTCAATTCCGAAACATTAAAAACCAAAAATCAACTACGAACTAAAAAACGGATCGATCAGATTTTTTTTATATAAATTGGATTCGATTGATTGAGAGGAAAAAGAAAAGGAGAGGTTTTGAGTTTTTTGATGGTGATAAGAGATGCCGCCCAAGCAAGCCTCAAAGGCAGAGTTAGCGAAGAAGCAGAAGATCGTAGAGGACAAGACCTTCGGTCTCAAAAACAAGAATAAGAGCAAAAATGTTCAAAAATACGTCCAAAATCTTAAGCAATCCGTACAACCCAAACCCGACGCGAGTAGAATCGCTCAAAAGGTTCATCCCCCGATTACTCCTTTTATTTATGACTCTTAATTCATAGATGTGAAAGATTAAAACTCGTTTTTATATTTTTTTCTCTTTTTTTATTGTGTTGTTTGGGAAAAAGAAAAGAAATTAGAATCTGAATTTCTGGAGAAAAAACCTTGTATTAATTAGTTTACTTTGTATGAATAGTTAATAAATTTTTATTGTTAATTAAAATGGTTTACTCTCTTGATTGGAAATTTTGGTTCTTTAGGAAGTGAGAAATTCAATGAAGATAAAATCAAATTGCAAAAATATAGTATCTTTTTTTTTTCTCTAGTAATTGAACCTAAACATTGAAATATTATTTTTTAACCAATTCTTTTAACTCAGAAAAAGAAAGAGGAAGATAAGGCCAAAGAGAAGGAGCTCAATGACTTATTCAAGATTGCTGTTACTCAGCCGAAAGTGCCTGTTGGTGATTGTCCCATCTTTTCCACTTTGGATTCCTCATGATTATCGCTGACTTAAGTTTTTGGATGATGGTTTTTTTTAATTTGTGTTTTTATGGGTTGTTTTAGTAGGAATTCAAAGTTTAGAACTAGTATATTATTGGTTCTTGAGCAGGTGTTGATCCCAAGTCAATAGTATGTGAATTCTATAAAGTGGGACAGTGCACTAAAGGTTTTAAATGCAAGTTCTCACATGACATGAATGTTCAGAGGAAAGGCGAGAAGATTGACATTTACAGTGATAAGCGCGACGAAGGTTAACCCCCATATGAAATTTTATGTTGTTTGATTGTTATCTGCTTAATTATGCAGTAGTATTGAAGGTTGGTCTGATTTTTATATGTTTGGTGGTTTCTTTCTTTAAGAAACAATGGAGGACTGGGATCAAGAAACTTTGGAGAAGGTCGTGGAGTCAAAGACGAAGGAGTATCAGCAGAATAAGCCTACTGATATTGTAAGCTTTTGCTGTTGGTCCTGTGTGTGTTTGATGATTATTTGAAAACTTACATTCTAAACTCGATGTTTGTTAAATGCAAATGTTTGCTCACTTATATGGGAAAGTCATGCCTTTGAATTCCAGTGGGAATTTCTTCTATCATAGATGATGGCCGATGGAAAGCTAGTGTGAGATGTCTTTTGCATCTGAATACATATTGTGAGATTCACCTAATGTGGAAATTATTAATTGGATATGCAGAAGCTAAGGAGAGGGAGAGGTAAAATCAGATGGCTATGAGGAAGAAGTTGGTGTAAATTGTAGGGTTTAACCGTGTGACTTGAGATAATCGTTTCTTTTCTTGTGCCTCTTTACCTAACTTTGAAATAGATTGCTTGGTACTGATTTGGAGGTATATGCAGGTTTGTAAATATTTTTTGGAAGCGGTGGAAAAGAAACAATATGGTTGGTTTTGGGTCTGCCCAAATGGTGGTAAAGATTGTCATTACAGGCATGCTCTTCCCCAAGGATATGTCCTAAAGTCTCAGATAAAGGCTCTGATAGAGGAAGAGAGTGAAAAAACACCAATTGAGGATGAGATTGAGAATCAGGTAATAATTAGATTTGCTGGAATCAACCTGCCATCCCTCCATCAGCATAGTTTGTTACTTTATTTTCATTAGTTATTTAAATTACCTAACTAGTACATGTCTTTGGCTGTAGCGTGCCAAATTAAAAACTTCAACTCCTATGACTCCCGAGTTATTTATAGAATGGAAGAAGAAGAAGATAGCAGAAAGAGATGAGAGTTTGGCTGCACAGAAGGCAGAAAGGGCTAAGAATGACCGCATGAGGTATGCCTTTCGAGGCCTGCATGCTTTCACCCACATTTATAAATACAGAGAGTGCGTGCACATGTGTTTTCTTTCTTGAGAGTCATTTGCTAAATTTCATGTTCTTTGTGCTTTGTTGCAGTGGTCGTGAACTATTTATGTCAGACGCTAGTTTATTTGTGGATGATGCTGAGGCATATGAGAAATACCAAAGGGAGGAAGAATCTGATGCTCCAGAAAATAAGGTACTCTTTTGCTTGGCATCTTCTATATTTTCCTTGAAGCTTCTGTGATCTTCATGAATCACTCTGGTGAGTGAGAGGTGGAAATGCTAGTAATACATCTTTAGGATGCTTCTATATGCTGAACAGAAGTGGTAGATAGAGCATTGCCTTTTCGAGGTCTTTCATAGAAAAAAAAAGTACTAGTCATAGGCTCGTTATAAGAGTTTCCTAATTTTAAGCAACATAAATTGCTGTTGATTGCTTTCAGAAGGAAAATGTGACAACTGCCATTATGCTAGCTTCTAAGTTACAACTTACAAGTATTAACACCACCTCACATCTATGATTTTCCACAGAATCATGCCATCCGGCACATATTTTGTGACAATGAAACTTATATAAAGCTAAAACTAGAACTTGCCAGAGGAAATTGGAGTAAAGACTGAAGTAAAAAGTATTTTGAAATATACCCATCTTGAAACAGCTTAGAACTGTCCCTTCTCTGCTCTTGAGGATCTTTGTATTTCCATACCTTGCCCTAACTTGATCCTCAGAGGGAGTGGGGTTGAAAAAAAGCACCTGGGGGATTGTGGTGGGTCTAAATTGTCATATCTAACATGTATTTTTCCTGGTTTATTGTCATCTTTGTGGAGAATTTTTGGCCCTTCTTTGTAGTGCCTGATATTATCGCCAAACCTTGGAAATATGATTGGTTCATAGAATAGAATTGGAATGCATGCAAAGCATATATGTTGTTGACACTAATATGCCTTAGGCATACTGATATGTGATGCACTACTTGATGCGGAATTTTTTTTGTTTTGCACAATCATCTTCAGGCCAATTATGATTCATCTGCTGCTGGACCAAGTACCTCAGCAGCAACTGCTGCTGATGCTGAAGCTCTTCCGGATGACGACGACGATGATGATGAATTGGACATTGATGAATTAAATGAACTAGAAGCAAGCTTAGCAAAAACATCAATTCAAATTCAGGAATATAATGCAGAAGCTTAATTTTGAGATGCAGAGTCTTTAGTCCACATGTGTTTTAAAGTGTTGACTTTATGATCCTGCTGCAAATTACTTGCCATCACGATTTCACCTGTCGCTTAAGACTACTGAGCTTGATGTTATCCTGGCAGAGTGTCATAACGGCTTTGAGAACTTTGAGACCGTAAGATGTAATCGTGTTTTAAAATCGAGAGAAATAAAAAAGAGTCGTCATCAATCTTTGTTAAGATGTGATTAGTTATCTAAAATTTTATCTTTTTAATAAAACTATAAAATTGAGTTTAAAGTTTATCAAAAAGATAAATTTTGATCTACAAAAAATTATGTTGGATTCGAGAGTTGATTATGTGTAGAGAAGGATTAGCACTTTCACAATGTTCATAAATTGATACCATTTAATTATGTGCTGTTCTCGGTGTTGGATAAAAATAGTTTTGACTTGAAATTTAATACTAATTCTCTTCGTTTTAAAAAATATTTTTGCTAAAGTTTTTATTTAAAAATATTAAAAAAAATTTTAAGTTAAAGAATTATTTTAAAATTTTTCAACATTTAGGTAGAATTTAAAATAATTCTTTTCGTTTAAGATTTAACACAACAATCCTTAAAATGAAATAATATTTTTTATAAAAAATTGTTGTTGACTCTCCAACATTTAGGTAGAGAGAGTATCAAGAATTATTTCTTTTGTAATGTTATTTTTTTATTTTATAATATCAAAAAAAAATTTAAAATGTATTATTCTTTTTTATTATAAAATATTTTATTACCAAGTAATAAATAAAAATTAAAGACAGGATAATACAAATAATTTTTAATAATAACATGTTAACGTATATATGTCAATAAATGTTATGTAGGATAAAATGCAATTTTAAAATTAGATTTTTAAGTATAATGACACCACCCTAACTCTTCAATATCTAAGCAGAGCTTAAGTGTGACTGTTTATATTTAAGATCTCAATTTACTGTTATACTTTTTATTTATTAATCTTATTATTAATGCGAATTAAGAAATCGCGTGAAAAGACCTAAAAAAGTAAAATTTTCTAAATACCCCATCATTTAGGTGATATTCGGGAACAAATTACATCAAATAAAATTTTCACACGTGTTTTTAAGATTTTTAGGATGTTTTCAGTAAGGGCTTGAGTAGAAGTTTTAAATATTAAGGTTTCAAGATTTTGAAGATTCGAATTTTAAGGTTTTAGATTTAAGTTTTGAGGGTTTTAGAATTTGGTTTTAAGGTATGTAAAGTTTAGGGTTTTGATTTTAGAGTTTGAAGATTTTAGGGTTTCGATATTAAAATTTAAGGTTTGAGATTTTGATTTAACGGTTTGGATTTTAGGAGTTTGGATTTAAGAGTTTAAAGGTTTGGGATTTCGAATTTTATGAGGTTTTGGATTTTAGAGATTTTGGATTTTAGGGTCATTTTTAAGAAAATACGAACATCTCTAAAAATCTCCAACATCTAAGCGGATTTTCGGAGCAAGTTTAGTTTTAATGATTTTTGAAAATTAATCTTATATATTTCTTTTTATGAAAATTTATTAATAATAACTCCTCAACAGTTAGGCGAAATTATTTCTTTAAAAAAATGTTTTATTTTTTTATTCCTTCCAACATCTAAGCAGGAAAAATAATAATTATTATTCTATTATTATTTTTATTTTTAAGCATTTTTAATATATATTTTAATCATTATCTTACTTATTTTTATTTTTATTATTATTAAAACAATTAAAAAACTTATCCTAACAAATTTAAAACTTATCATGCATAAATATAAAAAAAATACTTAAAAAAACAAAAATAATGATATATAAAAAAAAATTCAAAAATTCAAAAAAAAATTTTTTTACCTGAACCAAACCGATCAACGATTTAGCCAACAGCAGTTCGATTGGACCAAAAAAGGTTCGGTTCGACACGCAGTTTGGTTGAACCGATTGAGGAGCAGTTCAAGCTGGTCTAGGGAGCGGTTCAGTCCGATCTGATCAAACCAGTTCAGAGCCGTTGAAAATCTGGATTAGCGAGTTAGTTGCGCGGATCTCGGGTCGAGTTCGGGTCCACGCATAGATCCTACCTGGCTTAAACGGTGCCGTTTTGAGCTTTAGCCTCTTATATATAACGAAAAAAAATTATTTTCATTATTTTGCTATTTCAAAAAAACAAGAGGGGAGAGCTCCAGAGCTCTCACCGTCCGGTCGTCGGACTGCCATGCCGACCGCCGTCTAAGCCGTCGGCGTGGTAATCATCGGTGATCGTCCGTGACCAAAAAATTATTGAAATTCACCGTAATGCTCCTCTCGATCTCCTGAGTTCAGATCTGAGGTCATTTTCGAGAGAACAAGCCCCAATCGACGTAGATTTTTCTTAACCTGATCATTCTTACATTAACCTGATCATTCTTACATTAAAACCATAAAAATATTTGATTTGAGCATATTGTTCCCTAGCTTTACATAAAAAATTCAGTAATCTTTAACCATGGCTTTGAGTTGGTACAATCTTTCGTTCTAGTGCCTTTACCTTTAGGATCATGTTGCATGCTTTTTAAACAGTCTTGTAGATTTGAGCAGTCAAATGTTCGATGTATTATTATCTTTTTAAACTTTCTGCTCTTCACATCTCTCGAACATCCACTTTCATATTGCAAGTGCAAGCCCAATAATCCTCTCTCTCTTACATTCATTTAAAATCTTATCTATGTGATTCTGATTATTGGTCAATTAAAGCTATAGACTTATTAACTCCTGCTCCAAAGCTTTCTTTTCATTTTGGAAATCAGAACTCCTATCATGTTCCTTCCTTAATTCGACCCTTAGCTTTTCATTTTTCTTTTGGCACCTCGTTACCTTTCTAGAGGCTCTTAAAAATCTTTTTTTCCATTCATGTTGTTCTTTAGTGAGTGCAGAGATCACTTCCTTATTTTCTCGAGCACTGTTCTTCTAATACTCTATCATATCTCTTAATTCTTCTACATCATTCTTAGATCCCTTTAAAGGTCTACTGTCCAACTTTAATTTCTTATTTTCTTAATGTAGATTTTATAGATCTTTTTTCAATACCTTTCGTTCCTTGGTCAACTTTTGTACTGCATCGTATTTCATCATTAAATCATATCTTAATTGGTTAACCTGATCCATCATAGCCATCTTCTCTTTCTCTAATCTTTTTTTTTCAATCTCAAACTCTCGTTGGACAATCTCAAAAGTCGACAATACTGGTACTTAAAGAGGAGCTGATAACTTTTTTGAAACATCGACTGGTAAAGGTCTAATTTTGTTAACCCTTTTCATCATCCAGGTAAGATAACCTTCTACAACATTATCTGTAAATCTAGCTAGACTCATTCGATTGACTTGTTTCTGTGCTTTGATGATTTCATGAACCATTTTCACGTAATCGGATGTCCCATACTCGAACTCAAGTGAACTGAGTCCATGAGTCATAGGAATGAAATGCCGTGAGTCATATTATCTTTGAACCATAAGAAGTGCATAACTCACAGCCTCTCATATTCCTAATAAGGGTACCTATGACTCATTTTCACAACTATACAAGATGGCCATAAGAATCATCCATGGTACCCTCTATGTTACATCCTTACTAGTAAGCTTCAGAAAGAATGCCAACCACTGACCTTTTGTCCAATTTTTTTTCATTCTTTAGCCACAAACTCTTTGATAGGACTAAAATGAACGGAGAATGACTGAAATGATATCTTTTTTTTCCAAAAATGGCTTCTGAGCCTAACAAAAAGTAATTGAGCACACCCTATAAAAATTATGTGATCTAATAGTCTCTGTCAAAATAGTTGGTGAAAGATTTATTTCTTTATCTAATTGTTCAAAAAAGTCAATCACTGATGCTTTTATATGTCTTAATACCTTAGGAAATATCATCAATCCATACACAGCCAAAGCAAACACATCCAATCCTTGATCAGTTTCAATATACTTTTTTATGTACTCAAGCAAAAAAGCTAATGAAATGGTCTTAAACCTATTTTTTTTCCTTCTTGTGTTTGTCTATCTCTTCAACCTTTACTTGCATGATCTTCGCTAACTACTTTCTATATTTGGTAGTCTTATGCTATTTTCAATAAATCTTATCTTAATTGGTAGACTCTATCCAGAGTAAAGAAAAATATTTTTTGATCGTAGGGGCTAAGTCTTCTTGGTTGAATACAAAGTATCGATAAGATAGATCCCATAATTGTATTACTACTCTCATAAGTTGTTCATCAACCTTCACTGATATAAGCAGTGCCACATCCCTATATTTCTTGAAAAAAGATTCTTTCTCTCGGTTCTCTATTGTTTCCAAATAGCTTTCAATTCTAATACATTATTTTGACTAAAATCCACATGCACTGACTATGGTAGCACCGGTATATGACCATCTACTAAGCAATCTTTTTCTTTTTTTTGAGTACTTTCTGAATGGCTCTTAACCTCTAAGTAGCTCTTACATATAGATGACATCCTTTAGGCTTTTTAAAAGTTTTTCTTGCTAAAGATTGGTCTAAAATAATACCCTCTAGAAATATGATACCTATATGATGTATGCAACAAAATTGAAGACAACAAAAGAATTAAACAAACCAATAATATAAATAAAACAAATGAATAAAAATGAGTAAATGAATGAACAAGTATAACATGCGTCATAACAGAATATACATAATATCTTAATTTAGGTAATTTTCTCATAAAAGGGACAGCATGGCTCTATCCTAAAGTTAGACCTTACGGCTCACTATATGTCAGGTTAAGATTTACGTGTCTAAAGATTTTCAGACTATTCCTCACATCATCGTCCGCTATAGACTAGTAAGGCTCCATGATCCTCACCTATTACAGGTTAGTAACAAAACGGGTTCAATCTGAGTGGAAGTGTTTCGCTAGCAAATACGAAGCTTATCACCTCACGAGAGCGTAGCTACTTCGCTTCATCCTAAAAGGGATAGAACTTGGGTCTAGAGCTCATGCATGAATATGCAAAGTGTGTACAAAATAATGTATTAATCAAAATACCATAAACACAAAATTAAAATAAAATAACAACTAACATACAATTTATCTTATTCATTAACGCATATTTTTTGAAAAATCAAAATAAAAGAGATTAAATGAAATGTCAAATAAAACCAATTAACTCCAAAAAATCTTAATAGCACATAATTAAAAGTTTTGGCTTGACTCTGAAATTAAATTCTCCAGTGGAGTCGCTAAGTTGTCGTAACGGCTTTGGGACCGTCAAACGGAATCATATTTTAAAATTGAAAGAAATAAAAAAGAATCGCCACCAATCTTTGTTAGGATGTGATTGGTTACCCAAAAGTTTATCTTTTTAATAAAACTATAAAACGGGTTTAAAGTTTATCAAAAAGATAAATTTTGGTCTACGAAAAATTAGGTTAGGTCTGTGAGTCGGTTGCGTGTGGGGAATGATTAGCACCCCCACAACGTCCCATAAATTGGTACCATTTAATTATGCGTTATTCTTGGTGTTAGATAAAAATGGTTTTGACTTGAAATTTAATACTAATTTCTTTCGTTTTAAAAAATATTTTTGCTAAAGTTTTTATTTAGAAATATTAAAAAAATCTTTAAGTTAAAGAATTATCTTAAAATTCTTCAACATTTAGGCAGAATTTAAAATAACTCTTTTCGCTTAATATTTAACATAACAATCTTTAAAATGAAATAACACTCTTTATAAAAAATTGTTGGTGACTCTCTAACATCTAGGCAGAGTACCAAGAATTATTTATTTCGAAATGTTATTTTTTTATTTTATAATATCAAAAAAAATTTTAAATGTATTATTCTTTTTTATTATAAAATATTTTATTACCAAGTAGTAAATAAAAATTAACGACAGGATAATACAAATAATCTCTAATAATAACATGCTAACGTATGTATGCCAATGAATGTTATGTAGGATAAAATGCAATTTTAAAGTTGGATTCTTAAGTATAATGAGACCACTCTGACTTTTCAACATCTAGGCAGAGCTTAGGTACGACTGTTTATATTTAAGATCTCAATTTACTGTTATACTTTTTATTTATTAATCTTATTATTAATGTGAATTAAGAAATCGTGTGAAAAGACTTAACGAAGTAAAATTTCCTAAATACCCCATCATCTAGACGACATTCGAGAATAAATTGATTCAAATAAAATTTTCACACGTGTCCTTAGAATTTTTAGAATATTTTGAGTAAGGGCTTAAGTAGAGATTTTAAAGATTAAGGTTTCAAGATTTTGAAGATTCAGATTTTAAGGGTTTAGATTTAAGTTTTGAGGGTTTTAGGGTTTGGTTTTATGGTATGGAAGGTTTAGGGTTTTGATTTTAGAGTTTGAAGATTTTAGGGTTTCTGTTTTAAAATTTAAAGTTTGAGATTTTGATTTAAGGGTTTGGATTTTAGTGGTTTGGATTTAAGAGTTTAAAGGTTTGAGATTTCAAATTTTAGGGAGTTTTGGATTTTAGAGGTTTTGGATTTTATGGGTCGTTTTTAAGAAAATACGAACATCTCTAAAAATCTTCAACATTTAGGTGAATTTTCAGAGCAAGTTTGATTTTAATGATTTTTGAAAATTAATCTTATATATTTCTTTTTATGAAAATTTATTAATAATAACTCTCCAATATCTAGGCGAAATTATTTCTTTAAGAAAATGTTTTGTTTTTTTTATTCCCTCCAACATCTAGGCAGGAAAAATAATAATAATAATTCTATTATTATTATTGTTTTTAAGCATTTTTAATATATATATTTTAATCATTATCTTACTTATTTTCATTTTTATTACTATTAAAACAATTAAAAAACTTATCCTAACAAATTTAAAATTTATCGTGCATAAATATAAAAAAAAATACTTAAAATAACAAAAATAATGATATATAAAAAAATTAGAAAATTCAAAAAAAAATTTTTTTTACTTGAACCAAACCGGTCAACGATCCGATTAATGACGGTTCAATTAGACCGAAAAAGGTTCGGTACGGTGCGCAGTTCGATTGAGCCGACTGAGGAACAGTTCAGGCCGGTCTAGGGAGCAATTCGGTCCGATCTAATCAAACCGATTCAAAGCCACTGAGAAGTCAGGTTAGCTGGTCGATTGCACGAAGCCCGAGTCAAGTCCGAGTCCACGGGCGAATCCTGCTTGACTTAAACGACGTCGTTTTGAGCTTTAGGCTCTTATATATAACGAAAAAAAAATTTAATTATTTTACTGTTTCAGAAAAAAAAAAGAGGGGAGAGCTCCAAAGCTCTTGCCATCCTATCGTCGGACTACCATGCCGATCGCCGCCTAGGCCACCGACGGTGGTCGTCGCCGATGATCTCTGGTGACCGAAAAATTACTAAAATTCATTACAATCCTCCTCTCGATCTCCTAAGTTCAGATCCGAGGTCCTTTTCGGGAGAACAAGCCCCAATCGACATAGATTAGAATTTGAACTTTTCTAAGTTTTTTGTTTCCCTTTTTTTTTTTTTGTAAAATGAAGACTGATCTGATTTTTTTGTTCTTGCAGAGAGCTTCGACGCTGAGGTTCCTCCCTACAGGAAAAGACTGTGTTGTTTTTTTTTTTACAGTGTCACTCCCTCCCTCTTCTCCCTTTACTGTTCGATCATGAGCTCTATTTATAGAGCTCCGGTCATGCGTGACACAGAGCTCGGCATAGGGTGCAAGCACGAGCCTCATGCCCTTTTTATTGTTTTTTGTTTGGTCTGACAATGAGAGTAGTAAATAAGGTATGGGTAGTAGGGTAAACGGGCAGTGGTGCCAGGGAATAAATGAGTGAGGTAAGATGGTAGGGTATGGTGGCAGTGGTGCTAGAGAAGGCACCACTGCCATCCCCTCTTTTTTTTTTTTTGTTCTGTTCTGTTTTTCTATTTTTTTAATAATTAATTGATTTTTAATTTTAATTAAATTGATTTTATTATTATTATTATTAAAATCATTATTGTTATATATATATAATATATATCGGACAAAATCGGTGTCTACACAGAGTGGCAGTCATGGTCATTATCTTTTATTTTAAGATTTACTTATAAGCCTAATGCTGCATGAAAATATGATGAAATTGCAAGTTGTATCCCATTTTTTATGCTGGGTTTCTCTCAATCAGGAGGATCGTGAATATGATTGTGGTTTCCTTATTCTTTTAACCTTTTAGGCACTTAAACATGATTCTCTTGTGATGAATAAACTCTTTTTTAAATATTATTATAAGGTGATTTACAATGATCAATCATATGTTGTCTAATTATGCTCTGCTGCTTTATATCATCATTGGCAGTATCATTGTCTGATCACAGATGCATTTGTTTATATATTTGTTCTAGCTTTCTTAGAAGGAAAGATTTAAGCTCATGAATCCCAGTTGAATTTCCACTATTAGAAAAAGAGGATTATTTATGAACTTTGCCTCACGGCAGGTGCTATATGCCTGCCATTGGTTTGCCTCAAAACTCTATTGATAAAAACTTTCTCTAGTCTATTGCTTCTTTTCTTTTTTTTTTTTTTTCCTGTCGATGATGCCTTGGGTTACTTGCGTTCTTACAACATTTTAGGAAAATAGAGTGAATCTTGTTTCAATCCATAGTGGAAAACAACTGGCTAGAGATCTTTTGACAAGCTTCAGGACAGATTGTACGGTTCCGGCACTAGCCTAGAAAAAGTTAGAATCAAGCAAGGTGGTTAAGACACTCAAGAAAGCAAAACCGACAAAAAATGGTGACAAAAAATCAATGGTGTGAGCAGGAAAATCTGGTCTTAACAAACGAAACGAGTACCATTTCCATTAAGAAGAGCAACCAATGGACAATATTTACCGTTTCAATGTTGTGTACGAACCAAACATTTCATGCTATTTTGTTAATGATGTACACTCCTTTCAAGAGCTTTTGTTGCACGAGGGGATCCAACATCTTCCTTGCATATGCCAGCTGCTGTTTTCATTGAAATTTCTTCTTCTCCAGCTAAATGCTCCACTTAATGTCTTTGTAATTGGAGTGCTGTAATTTGCTTTCTAAAGTCAAAAGATTAGTTGATGAATTAAATGGATTCATCATTGAAAAACTAAAGCATTAGAAAAAGTTTATCTACTCCAATACTTATCAATTATCGTGTTATAATAAATAGTATTAGTACTTGTGATGGCAACAAGATGGGTTTGTTGGGGTTTTTCTCCTTTTAATCTTAATCTGATTTTTTAGTAGTTTCATCAAATTTTATTTTAACCTGATATTGAACTCTTATTTTTTCTATTCGATTATGACCCGATATTTATACTTACAATTCAATTTGATTCAAAATTAATTTAATAATTTTAATTTAATATAAGTTTTATAAAAAATTATTTTTAATATAATGACATCTTAATTATAAATAAATATATAATATTTTATTAAATTAATCTATTTAATTAAAATATTAAATAATAATTTTTTAATTTAATACATATATAAATATAAAATTAAATAAATAATGATATATTTTCATATATACTTACAGTGAAAAAAAAACATCTTTCAACTCATCCCATTATTTTTATATGAAAATCTGCCTCATGTCGCTCTAATATCGAATTTTTTTTTTTGTCAAGATTCGAGATAAATTAAAAATTTTTAAATACGAATTATTTTAATATTCTTAATATTATTCTTTATTTTAAAATTTTGCATTCAAAAATTATTGAAGGTAGACCATTCAAATTGGTCATATGCGAATTTCAAGGGTTTAACCAAAAGGGTAGGGAGCCTATACTAGCAGATTAAGACAGAATTTCATTCGTGGCTCAAAATTTCAACAACAACATCGTGTACGTGAAAAACTGTTTGGCTACCATCATTAGTCGGACAAAGTTTTCCTTCTTTCCTTTTGATTAAGGAAGCATAAAACTTTTATTAAAACAAAAACGACCATGTTTTATATTTACTTTTGAAATCACAATCTACCAAAAGTCTAGATCCAATTATGGCGAAATATAAGCTTTAAAAAAGCGTAGCTTTGCAAGGTAAAAAAAAGGAAGAAACCAAAATTTTAGTATTAATCCATGGATTTATCTTGTCTGTCCTAATTGTGATTTCTTATTCAGTGCAAAGACCATCTTGTTTGTTTCATACCAGAAATGTTCATGTCCGAAAATTTCATAATAAATCACTTTATTCAACAAAATTATACTCTTATCTGAGCAAAACTTTCTCCCAGGAGTACTCTTACCTTAAAAGTACTTGTAAAGTACAGAACACAATTCAGTAATAAATTTCCGTTGAAAGCCTTAAACAAAAGAATTTGGAACATATACGTGACTTGCCCAGCTTTTTGGAGTCATTGCACTTTGATTCCTGTTCCACCATGCTCCTACAGTCCCACTGAAATATAGTAAAACAAAAAAAAAAACAAAAAAAGAAACAGAACACCAATTATTTAGTACCTTTTATCCGTACAGATAACAAAGTTATGCTTCATCCATGTCCGTACAGGTAACAAAGCTTATGTGGTCTTGAAGTTCTATTTCCATGCAGCAGAAGCAGGAATGATGGTTGGTTCTATATTCATTGTTTTTATTGGACAAATTAAATGAAGCAAGAAAATCTATACATTGCCTTCTCCTTTTACTGGCTGAAGCATGGAACCATTCGTAAAAAAAATAAAAAGAACAGCTGAAAAAAATGAATAATACTAGTGATTTTATATATTAAACCTTCGCTGCCAAGTTTTGTCTGACAAAAGAGAAAGAAAGTACAGAAAAAAACAACATAGGGGATTTGGGGGATAATGGAAAGAAAGATACATGAGAGTTCTCATGGAAGAGCACTACATTAGTAAAGTCAACTACTTTCATGGAACAACGCAGCAAAGGATTGAAGCAAGCTTAAACCAGCATATTTCTAGGCAATGCTGAAGATGACAATTGTTGGGAACTTATCATTTCCTGTAGCAAATCAAATTGATCATCCTGATTATTTGGTTTTCGGAAGCTGCATTTCATCTGATGTTACCTTCTTCTTTCTTTGCAATCCTCTTGCTGCTTTTGATGCTACTCTTAACACAGACTCGACTGCAATGGATATGATTCTACGTTTGATCTGGCCTCTTTTTGGTGGTAGCCTTGTTTTCTTTACCTCACATGGGGCCTTTGCCATAGCCCTTAATGGGTAGTTAAAAGCTTGAACAAAGTTTCAGATGAAAGAAGGCAAAGCTCAGAAAGAAAATATTTTTGTTGCAGATAACTGATCAAAATTAATACAGCTGGAGGCTTTGTAAAAGGTGCGGAGAATTGTGAGTGCAAATTGGGAGACTGATGGTGTTTTATATACTGGGGGGCCATAACTTGTCTCCTCCTTTTCTCTTTAATTTCTTTTTTTTTTTTTTTTCCCCCTTTTTTTCTATTGGAAAAAAGGGGTCGATTGGTGGGCCAGATGACTGTAGCTTTCTTACTTGATTCACTAGATTTTACACTCAGTTGAATTTCCTTGTAACAATTGCCAGATTAGTATGTTCGTTTTCATGTATAATTTGAAACTTTCAACAATTCAGATGTTAGAAAATACTATCGTTTTGTCAGCAGACTCCCAAGATTCAGTCATTGGGCAAACCTGGAACATGACCAATGGCTTTTCTATTGTGAAAGCTAAACCTGCAAGAAAGGATTGTCCTTTTTTTCTTTCCTAATTTGGTCTTGAGAATGCTACCTGGCATTATTACTTCAACCATGGATTTCAGAACTCATAATTTGGCTGTTTCAAAAGTTACTTTCTTTCAAGGTTGATCTTATTAATTATGTATAGAATTATTGGTAGTGGAACTTCAAATATCTTTCAGCTTAAGGGTCTACTCAAAATTGAAGGAAAAAAAGTGAAAAAAGAAAAGGAAGGAAAAAAAAAAGCAATAGATATCGCAGACCAGGTAAAACTATTATATATTATGGTTTTAAAAAGAAGAATTAAAAACTCACAAAGGTCCAAGTCCTCACGATCACAATGTCTCCTAGTCTCTTATTTCCGGTCATTCTTGTCTACCCTGAAAATGACTTATGAAAGAACCTGTAGTAAGGATTCGGGACAAAATAATAGGTGTCGTTCTAAGGTGGAGAGAAGACAATAGGTGGAAGCAGAATAGGATTTACGTCTGGTTCCAGGTGTCGTTCAATGGTGAAGAGAAGAAAATAGGTGGTAGCAGAATAGGATTTAGGTCTGGTTCCACTTTCTTGAGGGGGCGGAAAACACACGGAAGGACTTAATGCCAGTTCTGGTAATGGCAGCTGCAACTTTCTTGCACTCCTGATCTCAATCTGAAACATAATCATCAATAGAGCGCGACTCATGCCTACCAATTGGCTAACATGGGTGCTTCCCCGGCCCCTGGCTACCTCCCATAACATCCCGGTCATCTTCAGCAACTGTTTTTTGTCAACCTATTAGTGTAGCTGCTAGTCCAGATACAGGTTGTTACTGTTAGTGAAAAGAATCGTTGTTTGGTATCAACAGTTAAAACACCAAGAAATAGGAGCTCAGAAAGACGATTCCATATAAAACAGAACAGCAATGATAATGCAGGGGAATTGGTATCCTCAGTTGTTATGCCCCTGGTAGCTAAAGTCTTTGACTGTCAAGTTAGCTCCCACTAATACTCAACAGCCGTCTGACCGCCAAGGCCTGACACCTGGCCAACTACCCAAGAACTCAAGCAATATCCCCTCACACTATAGAAGGTAAGGTCGGAGCATCATTTTAACCCCTGGGTTCATTCTTAAATTCTCTAGCTTTCTCCCTTTCCTATCACATTTTGGTTGATTTGAGTGTTGAAACACGTTTCGAAATAATATTTTTAATTTAAATAAATTTAAAATTTATATTTAGTGGAGGTAAATTAATATAAATAATATTAAATATATGAATATATATAAATATAAAGTAATTCAAATACATCAAAAATTATATCACACATTACAATGATTTTTTTTATGAGTTTCATATTGTGAAAAGAAACTCTTCAAACATTGTCTTGCTCATTGGAATAATAGTTTACAATTTTTTTTTCATAACCTTGGATTCAGAGGTAAATCATTTAAATCTAATTCATCATGAGTGTTCTTTATAAAATATTATGTGTCACTTGCATTTATTTAGGAGGAATTCCTCCATAATTAACTTTCTCTTGATAAGACTTACTACACATCTAATTGAATTAGATAGTTTAATTTTTATAATTTCTAAGAAATGAGAAAATATATTGAAATGTAAAATGAACAAGCATATTTTAGGTATTTTAAATGTTAATTGAATAAAATAATTTTGTATATAAAAAATAATTTCATAAAAATTAAATTACTTTATTGATCAATTTTAAGAAAGTATGACATTTTTTAATCTTAATTCACATTTAATATAAATATAAATTAATTATAAATTACATCATAAATCAAATTATTTTATCAATATAAAATTTTAAATCATAAATAATTATTTTATCATATTAACAAATACTACAAAATACAAAAAATTACTTGAATATAATTAGAAGAAAAAACAGTTCACTTCTTAATTTGTTTTTTTATTTTTTTTTATTTTCTTTATCTTATTGATTCTCTAAGTTCTATTCTTTATGTATCATAATTCTTATGAGTTTGAAAAAAGTCGAGAAAAAAAAAACAGGTAGAGTAGAAAGCAAACCATTTTTTGTTTTACTTTTATTGTTTTTGAAATGAAATGATGGTCTTTGAAACAAATTATTCATAAAAGTTTATTTTATTTATATTTACAAATGAGACTATTATTTTTGTAAAATAATTTATTTTTATTGCAATTATATTTTATTTTTTCAAACATTTATAAAGACGTCATTTATATGTATATATATATATATTTTTTTTTTTTTTTTTCAATAGGCAAACTATAGAAGAATTAAAATATTTTAACGAATTTTATTACAAAATCTACAGGGTATAGGATCTCGGTTTGTAGATCTGTCCCTGACCTCCGGGCCACCAAACGGTTCTGTCTTGCAGATAAGCTCTTAAACAGCCTTACAGCAAAGCGCCTAATCATCCTCACCAAAATACCATCAACAACAGTCAAAGAAAGGAGGATGTTTCAAAAGATATTCTCCTTACAAACCAACTCAGTCATTCAAGAGAAAAGTGTCTTATTTTTCCCAGAAAACTAGAACAAAGCATGTTGAGAACGCGTTTCTGTTAGATTACTTCCACCCCCACATCATAAAATTGCAAGATAGCAGCAACCATTCATTGATGACTAAGATCTCATATTAGGTCTTAACTCTTAACTCTTAACTCTTAACCTGTCCAAACAAACTTTGTATTTACAATTAGATCAGATGCTCTTAATTTTCCATATATGCAAAAACGACGCCAAAATGACTCACTCACCATGAACCTGCATCATAAAACTCCCATTAAGTTTACACAAAATGGAAAAAAAAATGAAAAAAGAAGTGTTTGTGGACAAAACAAATGGAATAGAAGACAACCAGTATCTGAATTTACTGACAAAACTCTGGTTTACATTATTTTCTCCCCTATATACTCATTTGATTCTGACAATGATCCTTCTACAGCAAATGGACTGCTTTTTCTAAAGGGAAAATTAGATCACTTAACTGGTGCAAGAATGGTATACAGCAAAGGAATGAGACTATTATTATTGCCCCTACTAAAGTAAATCCTGGACTGGTCCATAACATGAGATTTTGCCTCTCTGTTCCCTTCATGGGATCAACCTATTCAGACGAGGGATAGTTCGATTGTCTAGGATTCCGAGTAACATACTTGTTAGGAGAAAACCCTGAAAAGAAGGATTTTTTGCTTTGCTTCCTAAAATTTGACCATGCCTTATCCCAATCACCTGAGGTATGTTTAAGAATAATTCTTGTATGAGCAATTGGGCAGAAGAAGCAATAAAAGGGCAATGTAAATTAAAGGAGGAGCTAAACATAAGAAAGTTATCTTATACCAACATAGCATAGTTAAATCATTTTTCGTACTCACATAGATGAATTAGCCCCAATCCCCAAAAATTCTTTTAATATCAATGGAAATACGCGATCTAGCTAATATTTAACGAAGGCTTCACTCTTCTGCTATATCTGTTAACACCAAATAAATGTTGTATTTTGTTATTTTACTTTCCAGTCTTGCAAAAATTGGAGTTATTAAATAAATATGACTCCAGATGATACACCAAGTTAGTGTCTGATACAAGCATAATTGCAGGAAGGACAAAGATTATGTATGATTCCATCTGTACGCTAATGTATTAAAGCATACACAAATATAGCGGTGAGGAGAAACGTTAAGGGGAAACAACAATTTACTATATGACAACTCTTAACAGAAGCAAAACGAAAAGAGTCTTAAACAAGGGCATGTAGCAGCGCACTAGCAAAAGCCTATCTCTTGTATAACATTTTGCCTTTATAGTAGAGATGACAATCACTATCTTAATTCTAAAGTATTCATTGTGCATATCCACGAGTCTTAATCTAGAGAAATTTATGGTTAAATGTGCTCTCCAAGTCAATGAAATTCAGCCACTATTGCTTAAAAATCAGAAGAAAAGTACATAACGTTGGCACCTTTACCTAAGCATTACGTCGATCACAGGAAAATTGGATGCATAATAAGATTTAAGTTCACAAAAGCCAGAAATATTCAAGCTCCTAATAGCTCATGTGAGTACTAATTTCACCCAATCTTGGATGTCGAAAAGTAAAGTAGAATTTATGAGTGCTTATAAATCTCAATCATGGATTAGACGTTTCGATCACTGCTTTTTGAGCAGGTGATCATGGTCACCAACCACTGAGCTTGATGCTCGGACGCTATGAATCCTGATCTTGAACAAAAACAATTCCTAGTCCTTCTCTTGTTTCTCAGGTAACCAAATTGGGAATGTAGCTCAAAACAACAGGGAAACTTATTTATTCCAACAAAACAGACAGATTGACAAAACCAATCATAGGATAAATACCCTTTTGAGATTTAAGTGAAATTCTTGATGGAGTTGATAGATATGAGCCTTTAAAACTGATGACGTACCATGTTATCACCGTTTTGTTGAGGTTGCTTTGAGTTTTTTGGGGGGGCAGAAAGTTTTGAAAGAAGGAAAAGGATAAGCTGATATAGATTTCAGTGATGTTCTCCAAAAGCTGTGAGATTTTAAGTTGCCGATTCCAGCTCGAATATCCATTAGCATCCCAAACTGAAGTTTCCAATTTCACCTACTCAGCTTCAGTCATCTTTCTTTCTCTGCCCCACGTATCTTTGGCTCGTTACTTATAATCATTTTCTAGTTTTTCCATGTCATCATCGTAGTGACACGTGTCAGCATGAGCAGTTTCTTTTTTTATTATTTTAGATATAGAAATATTCCTTCTTTAATTATAGTTATCATAATCATTTTCTAGTTTTTCTTTAAATGTAGGTATAGCTGTTTTAAGGCCTACAGTCTTTCTTTCAAGATTAGGACAATTTTAATCAAGTTTTTCAACGGCTGTTGGTGACATGTAAGCACCATATTTATTTATTTTCATGGCCTATATTTTTTAAGAGAGAGATTTGCTCATATTAAGTAAATATGATTTTGACTTATACTAAGTTGCATTGATTATTTGAATTGGTTTTAAATAAATTTGTGATTCTTAAAGCTTTTTAAATTGAATTTGAAATTTAATATAATTGATATATATATAATTATTTTTAATAAATAATTGTTAATAAATTTTAATATTTAATATTTAATATTTAATATTTATAATCTCTTTTTATTTCTAGACTCTTTCATGTTGAAAAATATTTTTAAACCTTTTTTTTTTGCCCTTATTACATATGCCACTTCTTTCAACTTTTATTGAATTAGAAAAATTATCGCGTTGATACTTGTTCATTTCTTTCTTTTTTTTTTTTCAAATCTCTTTGAAATGTTTTTTTTTTAATATTTTTATTGTTCTCATTATTTAAAAATATCTAATTTATTGCTAACAAAGCAGCAACAAATTAGAAGATTGTCATATAGAATATTATTATATTAACCATATTCAGTTTTTTAGAGGAAAGTGATAGAATAAGTTATTATATACTAGTTAAGGGTTTTTTAGCTTTAATTATTATATGATATAAAGTTGTGCACTATATTTAAAAGAAAATAAAAA
The DNA here is from genome assembly GCF_047325235.1 of Durio zibethinus. Classification (NCBI taxonomy): domain Eukaryota; kingdom Viridiplantae; phylum Streptophyta; class Magnoliopsida; order Malvales; family Malvaceae; genus Durio; species Durio zibethinus. The sequence continues at coordinate 5,942,202 of NC_143162.1, read as the reverse complement.
AAAAAACATTACTGTAGAATCATTAACAACCTTGGTCCTAAGTCAGATCATACAGTCAAGTTATGAAAGACACGTGGCATTATCAAGGAGGATTGAGACTCAAGCGGTCCATAATAATTAGGAATCACATCACATTTCTTAATCTTTCTCTTTTGTTGCCCAATTTCAGTGGCACCCAAATTAAGCAATAAAAAATATTTTTTCTCATTCCTTGGCGCTAAGCCAAGCCAAGCCATCAGCCTCTCAGCCGCGCCTCAACCTACCCTAACCTTTGTGGCTTTGTCTATGTCTGCCCTCATTCCCATGATCACCAAAATGGTCGGCAGATTGGGCATAACACAACACATGGATGGAGCACTTGTCTGTTAAACTCCCGCGCGAGTGGACGATCATGCTTCCACTTGTCATCAGATCCCATTAGTAAAAAAGTCGTCTACAGCGCAGCGGGCCATAACATTTGCAACAAACAAATCAAGGGGAATGAGTAAACGTAGCACGTCAGATGAATCAGAGTAACGTAGTATCTTTAATTAATTTATTTATTTTTAAAGGTGGTTGAATTGAATTTATATTTAATAAGAAAGTTATTTTCTTTGTTTAAATTTGATTTATTTAAGTGATAACATGATTATATTTTATTTTTATTTAATTTGATTAAATTAAATAAATTTATTTATAAATATTAAATAAATATATAAATATATTTATAAATAATAAATAAATTATTTTGTATCGAATTGTTTTGAGGATTAAAACTTTGAAATCATAAAAAAAAAAGAAAGAAAACAAGGAGGTCTCAACGTTTGTACTCACGTTTAAATCAATCTAAAAAAAATAAAAAAGTGATAAAAACAAGATGGATAAAAGAGATCTAAATGATACTATTTAAACATGTGAAGTAGGAGATTTTGGACAATTTAAACTGTTTAAGGTTAATTTTAAAGGTTAAAGATGATCTAATAAGTTTAAATTAAATTATCAATTAACTGTTCATTTAAGATAAGATAAATCGACATCTAAAGAGTTTATTATGTAAACTATTAAGGTGATTGAATTGACATAAACTCGTGAATTGAGATCGACTTGATACGTTTTTTTTATCAAAATAATCAAATTGGTCTTAACTGTTTATTGACTTATATTAATAAAAAAAATTCATAATGTGTTTTGGACCTAAAAATACTTTTAATGTAAATCATAATCAAATAAATTTAAATTAATAAAATTTAAATGAATATAAACAAACTTATTGAATTTGAACGAACATAAATAAACATTAAGATAAAATTAAAATAAAAGATAAAAATAATTTTATTATTATAAATTAATAATAAATAAATAATAAGTAAACGAATTTTAAATAATTTTATTTATAAATATAAGAAATAAATCATTATTTATATTCAATTTTTTTAATAAATAAATATAAAAATATTGTTCAAATTATTTATTAAATTCAATAAATGAATATAAACTAAAAAAAATCAAACATATTCGTCAATTATTTATTAAATGCGTGTTTGTTTATACCCCTGGTACGTACAAATACGACACGACTTGATGTTGGGTGGTTTTTAATTTTGTGGAGGAGAAATACTGGCGCGTAGCTTTCACAAATCTATCGTGGTCCCGTTGGCCTTTCGGTATAAATCTTTCAAACATCGGTGGCGTTGCCAACGGATTAACCGGCTTCAATTCTTCTACGTCGCCGCTCACCTTCTACGCTGCTACCAACCAATCTTATTACTCTATGCTCCTTCCCCATGGAAGCTAGGGTGTGGCCAATTAGACGACAATACTTGCTAGTTATGGGCAGCTCATCCAATCACATTGTAATATTAGATACTCCCTAGTGAACAAGACCGCACAAGAAAGTAACCTCTTATATGGATAAACACCATAAACTAAAATCGGCATAGACGAGGAATTGAAACTAGACGAATAATTGAACGGCCTTAGATGACTCACCACACGTGTTGCCCGGCTCAACCCGCTAAACAACTGAGCTAATCTCTATTGCTCTGAAAGTAAGTCATATTGAGTAAGTCATATTGTGTATAGTTTGGTAGCAAAAACGAAAGGAAAGCAAAGAAACAGAGGAAAAACATGGAGTCATCATCATCACCCAATCCTCCAGCGCCTCCTCCGCCGCAGTCTTCGACCACCGCCGCTGATGGGTCCGGAAAGAAAGTAAGGAAACCTTACACCATCACCAAGTCACGTGAGAGCTGGACTGAAGAAGAACACGACAAGTTCCTAGAAGCTCTTCAACTGTATGTTATTATTCTTCTTTTAAGCTTCTTTATTTATTTATTATTATTTTGAAAGTAAAAAACTGTTGGTCGAATTTTGTTCTTTTCTTTTAAATAAAATGAATGTCAAGTACCCAATACTCTGATTTACTATTTTCTTCGTTTTCCAACTTCGCATCTCCTTCACTTTGTGGGATATTTTCCCTTTTTGTGTTGTTTCCTAGTTTCAACTCTTTTGTTTTGGCAATTGTAGAACATGGAAAATCCTGAATGAGTCATTTCTTGTGTCAATTTGATCTGGATGCTTTATTCGGAGAAATTGATCCTGTAAACTTGGTACTCAACTCAAGTTGTTTGGAGCTTAATTTTGGCTGAATTTGGTTCAAGCATTTAAAACTTCATGAACCTCATAGGACGATGCTTTACTTCCTTTTTCGTGTTTTTCTTTCTTGTTTAGGATATGATTTGCAGCTGTTTTGTGTTTATTAGCAATTTAAACTGTAAGGATTAAAGTTGTTTTATGATAGAAAAACATTCTTGTTAGCTTGATTTTTATGTGATTATTAGGCTTGTTTTTTTATCTTTCTTGCTGACTTAGGTTTGACCGTGACTGGAAAAAAATTGAAGATTTTGTCGGTTCAAAGACAGTTATCCAGGTTTAAAGACAATGATTTGATGTTTTGAGCTAAGGTTATTCATCTTTAATCTCATTTTGTTTCTTTCTTTTTTTTTTAAATGAATATTTGCTGCCTTTTCAGATTCGAAGTCATGCCCAGAAATATTTTTTGAAGGTTCAAAAGAATGGAACAATCGCACATGTGCCTCCTCCTCGCCCCAAGCGCAAAGCTTCTCACCCTTACCCACAAAAGGCGACTAGAAATGGTTTGTTTTTAAGAGGGATTGTGATGATATATTGATTGAATTGTTGGGTTACGATTATATTTGACATGCTCTTCAATTCGCAGTTTTAGTGCCATTACAAGCATCCATGGCTTATCCTTCTTCAATAAATGCCATTGTACTTGGATTTGCGCCCTGGGATGAAGCTTCCATGCTGATAAACACTGCCTCAAGCAAAATCATGCCACCACAAGATGAATTTACAAGTCTTCGAGGAGCTGAAGGCACGGATTTTTCTCTCTGTTGTTTTCTTTGTTATAATAGTAGTAGACTAGCTTTCCTAAAGGAAACTTTCCAGCACTTCTTATGTATAAAACGTTACTGATTCAGCTGATATTGGATCAAAGGGCGTAGCAAGGATTAGTAACAGTGGTGTTAGTAGCATTGGAAACTCAAGTAGGACAATATCTAGTTCTGATATGCCAAAGCAAGCGAAACAAGCCCCCATGATTCATGGTAATTCTGTTGACCATAACTAATTCTTTTCTCTTGTAACTTTGTTTGTACTTGATGGTTTATGTCAGCTTTATCTGTGTTTTGCAGGTATACCTGATTTTGCTGAAGTTTATAACTTCATTGGGAGTGTCTTCGATCCAGACACCAAAGGGCACATACAAAAACTCAAAGAGATGGATCCAATAAATTTTGAAACTGTCAGTCAAATGGCACTTATTTTTTTGTTTCAACAGTTCATATTCGTAATATATATCATAAAATGCCCAAATTTGCGTTAAATGATGTAGAATTTGTAAAATAAAAATCAGAGGAAAAACTGTTTAAGATGACTTTGTTTTTGGTCGGTAGTGACCAATAACCACTTAGATAAAGCTTACAAATCAGCGTCTAGGAAGAAATTCCTATAATCTTATGTGTTTATATCTTCCTTTTAACCGTCTGGTGTAGCCCATGAGAGTATCCCTTTGTCTGGAAACTCTTTAAAATTGCTATGGGCCCATATATAAAGTTGTTGATGTTTTGCTAGATCCTTAGAATTCGTTGCATTTTTTTGGATTGCATGGTACATAAATCCATAACTTTTTTCTTGGGGTGTTGGACAAGCTTTAACAGCCAATTATAGAATCATCTTCTGCATCCTCTCATGGATGAATGCAGTGGGAGGCTGATCTTTCAATTTAACTTCATGTGAAGCAATAGAATTAGTAGTTACATTTTAGTATTGCAAAATAGTACGAGAGGTGCATAATAGGTTAAAACTGGAAAGCTTCCACAAATTTGTTTTAGAACTGCCAAGTCAGCATTCAGAAGTTTTCTGATGTCACTATTTATCACAAGAGATTTTTTTTATGTTGCCTTGTAACGTCAGAAGATTGATTGAACATGATTTTTTATTCATGTACATTCCCTGCCTTGTTCTAAATCATCTGAGTTACTGTATGTAATTTGTTTTTGTGATTTTGTGCAGGTTTTATTGCTGATGAGGAACCTCACTGTTAACTTGTGTAGTCCTGATTTTGAGCCAATTGTAAGTACTGTTGAAGTTTACTATTATACTTAATGTCTTTTACATTCAAATTTTATTGACTTGGGAAACTTTTGCTTTCAACTTTCTGTTTTTTCTTCCTTTTGATACAAAAATATCTTATGATTATGTTGCTATGCATATTCACTTACAATGCTTGAGTACTCAAATATTTCAATTTCTTCTTGGTTACTTCAAGAGAATACCAACAAAACTTTTTTTCCTTATCAATGAGCATGGACTATTTTTTTTTATGACTGGTCTTTAACTAATTGATCCTTGGTGGTTGCAGAGGAAGGTCCTGTCCTCATATGATGTCAGCAGCACAAACATGGTGGGGATTACCACGGGAATTATTCCCCACAACCAAATGAATGATATATTGTGTTAAACCGTTTTTCTGTAGGTTTTGCCGGCAATACATCCTATGATATTTTTCTACTTTTCCTATCTACTTTCATTTTAACTCATCCTTTTGCTGCATCTGGAATGGCATTTCTGTTTTCTTCATCTTTATCTATCTAAATTCCATAATGGAACTTGGGCAGCATGCTTGGAGGTTTACTACGAGAAGGAGTTGCAGCCATCAGCTGGAGAAAATGGTAGAAATGATGAGTGGAAGAATGGTTTTCTACTACAGACCTTCAACCTCCCTGACATCTAGCGAGATCAGGCTAGATGGTTGTCACCATGTTTTGACCTATCAGCCCGATAATTTTTTATATATTCTTGTGAGTTTTGTTTATTAGCCGTTTTACCTAATTGTGAAGTATGCCTTACAATAGAAGTGAAACTACAAGAATTTGAACATATTTGTAAGAAGGATGATGGTTTTGCCTTGTGAATGTAGCTAGAAGGATCTCCATGACAACATGATATATTTATTTTATCTATCATATTGGTTGTTAATACGTATTCTACTAGAATATTATCTCTCGGTTTGACTAAAATTTGATGGGATCATACAAAGGTCAAAGGTGCCAGGTTGCTGATGATATCCAAGACATTCATGAGCTCATTACAGATTATCTTGCTCGTAGAAGGAAACTCGCAGATTGATTCGCCGACTATAGCAGATATCTTTGGAGGATTTCATTTATCTTGTCCGTCCTCCCCGGAACATGTCTTTTCCCTTTTAGCAGATAGATGGGATCATGCAAAGTTGGCGCCAAGCTGGGGGTTCTCCTACTAGTTCCTGTACCATTGTAAGTTATATTTATGTCGCTTTCTCCTTCCCACCAATTTTTCACCTCAAGGTTTTTCCTACCATAATGGTATTTCCTTTGTTGTAGTACATTAATATTTAATCTGCTGAGTTTTTTAATGGAGATTTTATTTAGAATTAGACATTAAAATAATGTCTTAACTCATGACTAATAAATCTCAAAGCAGCTTAATTGAACTCAAGTTAACATGAATATAATCATTCTATGCATCTGATTAAAACCCTGAAGCCCGTATTGTTTTTGGTTCGGACCATCTGGTGTTACCTTTCGATTCCCGTAAGAAAACTGCCCAGATCCAGAACCAGCAACAACTAGCCAACCCCAGATTTTCTTTCTTCCCCAGATTTATGTGAAGGGGAAGCCAGATTTGCTGCTATTGCTAAGACTACATCTATGTTAAAATCAATGAAGAATTTCTGATTTAGCAGCTGTTTATCACTTATTTTTGAGCAATTCTAGTCTCTTTTTCTTTTTCTTTTTTTCTGTTAGATTATTAACCCATAGGTGTAATCACATTATTTTCTCTCCAATTCCTGGAAAAATTTTGATTGGGAACAAATAGTAATAGAAATCACGCAAATTGAAAATGCTGCAACATCAAATAGTTCAATCCCCAGCCAGGTTAGGGTTAACAGACCCTAATTCACCTTCTCTTCAAAGCCACACGCCTCCCAAATATCCTTCTTCTCAACCCCAAACGCCCCAGCCACAACAACCTAACTCCAATGTTCCCGCCACAGCCACCTCTTCAACTCTCCTTTCACTTCTCCCGCCGCACCCCAAAACTCAATCCCTTCTCCTCCAAATGGCTTCCTTAGCGGCCAAACTTCTCGAAGTCTCCTCTAATCGTGCCCTTTGGATTTCTTCTTTTCGTGGATCTCTCCCTGCTTTCATCTGTTCACGAATTAGCTGATCTTGATGTTGGTTTACCTAAACAGTTGAGACTAAGGAGAAAACTGTTGAGGCAATCATTGAGCCACCACCCGCACAGCCTGTAGATACCGATCCCCTTGAAGATTTGGCAGCCTTCAGGGTTTGCTTCCTCCAAATTTTACAGTTCCATCTGGCTGGAGACCTGGAATGCCAGTGGAGTTGCCAACCGACTTGCCAGTGCCACCACCAGGATGGAAGCCTGGGGACCCAGTGCCACAGCCTTTTGTAGAGACCTTATTTCGTCCGGGAGATACATTCGAATTTGCGATTCCGATATTGTCAGGACCATTGGGCTTTCGAAAGGCCCATTAACTTTGAATAATTGGACATTAAATTGTTTTGGGGCTTTAAGCCCAACATAGGACCGTTTGACGTATTTTTTTTCCCATTTCTAGTTTATTACCTTAATAAAAAAATTAATTGATAATCAATTAAAAAAAAAGAAAACAACAAACAAATAAAAAAGGAAAAGGAATCAAGGGTGATTTTGTACTCGGGATTTAATCTCAAAAAATTAGCTTAATTGAAATAAAAATTACATTACAAAATATGGAAATTAAATCAAGTAATAAATGGGATTGAATTTGTTAGAGATAGATTCAATCTTTGTTATTGAATAAAAAATTCTTAAAATTTCTCTTTAAAGAAACCTTATAAATCATGCCCTAAATCACACAAAGACACAAGGAAAAGAGGGGAAAAAATTGCTAAAGCATATTTTAAGTTTTGAAAAGCTTCTGGGTTTCTAGGGATTTAATCCTGAAATTTTAATTTTAAGAATCTGATTTTGGTTTTAAATTCTGTTTGTGATTTGAGATTTTTAAGTTGATTTCTAAGAAATCATTTGGATTTGGGATTAGGCAATCTTGTGTATTTTTTTTTTTTTGAATTTTTTGAAAAAATTTGGAATTGAGAATGAAGGTTTGAAGTTTCCAATGGAACTTTTTGGCCAAAGTTGAGTTTTTCAATCAAATCTCGATGAGTTTTTTAGAAATCGGTGATTAAATTTGATTTTCGATTACCTAGATTTGAAGAGTAGAGAGAGAGGCAGAGAAAAAAAAGTTTAAAGAAAGAAAGATTGGTCGATTTTTAGGGAAACAAGAAAAATCTTAAGATTTATATCAGACCATGATGATGTCGTTTTGGGAGGGAACTTGACTGGCATGAACCCACACACCGTCTGCGTGCAAGATCCAACCCGATCACAAGTATTTACTTTTTTTATTTTATTTTATGTTTTGATTTATTATTATTATTATTATTATTATTATTTGACTCATTATTTTAAATTGAACAATTTTTTGCTTTTTATGCCTCTATGAATTTTATTTTATTTATTTATTCATTAAAAAACAACCAAAAAAATGTTTTCAAAATAAATTTATGAATCTTACCAAACTATTAAAAGATTTTTCATGGATTTAAATTTTTATAAATTCTACCAAACTATTGGAGAATTTCATAAATCAATTTTTCATAAAAATAAAATAAAATATTTTGTTTTAATTCTACCAAACTATTGGAGGATTTGAATCTTAAATTAAATCTTACCAAACTATTGAAAGATTTAATGAATTTTCTAAAAATAAATTTACAATGAAATCTTACCAAATTATTAGGACATTTGTATCAAAGTAAATCTTACCAAACTATTAGAGGAATTTACTAATTATTTTCTTGAATAAAATATATATTAATAAAATCGATGATGAAATTTTTTTAAAATGGGACATTAGTCTTCATAAATATTTCAAAGGTGAGAATATTATTTTAAATTGCTACCAAACTATTAGAGTAAATTTAGGATTAATTTTTAATAATTAAATTATTTGATAAAATCATAAAAATATTTTAAGGCTTGGATAATTTGAAATCAAATTGGTGCCGTCCTTTGGATAGGCGCTGTGAGGATGTTATAACTTTTCTCACGTATAATTGCATTCCCGAACTTAAATCTACTTTTATGGATTAGAATCTATTATTTAAATATATCTAAATTAATCTTAAGGTTCTTCTTTAAATAGGATAGATTCGGTTAAGTGATCAATCGCACTTAAATAAAAAAAATATATTTGTATAGGTCCACGAATCTTTTATGTTATGATAGTTTGACGACTTCACTGGAGATAAATAAAGTTATTCCAATAAATGGTTTCTTATTATCCAAGCCTATTTAATAAATTTAAAATTTTTTTCTCTTCATAAGTTTCATGTATTTATTTTTTGTCATACTTGTCATTTACTTACATATGCATAACAAGAGCTCTACACTCAAGTTTTATCTTTTATGATGGAGTAAAGTACATACGCCTTTGTGAGAATTTATGTCTCCGTATAGGCTAGCGAAATACTCCCACTTAAATTGAACCATTTTTACTTATAGTTTATAATGGGTGATGATTGATGTATCTTATTAGTTTGTGATAGACAATGATGTAAGAAACAATTTGAGAACCTTTTAAAAGTGACCTAAGTTACATATAGTTAACCTTATAAGCTTATCCTATAGGTAGAGCTATGTTTCCTTTATCCTTTAGAATTAATCCGAACTTTAGAATCATGTTGTTGTTGTGTTATATTGTATTTGTTTTATTAATTTATGTTTATCCTTTGTTTTATATTGAGACAATTAACTAATTTCTTTATTTGTTTTTCTTTTCTTGTATATTCATAAACATGCATACAAATTACATATCATTTATTTCCTAAAGATACCTTCAACAAAAGCTTTCATGGATCCCACGGAATGTCTAGTGTACGCCTCATTTATGTTCTTCAAGTGTAAGTCATCTATTGATGTAAAAGTGAAGTCAGAAAAGAGGTAGCGAAAAGAGGAAGATTGTTTACCACATGGCTATATCTTTACCTTACTTAAAAAAGTTTGATTGTTCCTTAAACAAAATGATTTGAAAGATCTGTCAGATATATGAAATAACATAGTTCCTTCAAGACTATAAGTTTTTTATTAAAAGTTTAGGCATATTGCACATCTCTTATCGATGAAGGTTAAAAATTCACTCATTAAGGTAATGGTATAGTTTTAAGATTCCTCTTATCATTGTTATCTTTAATGAAGTTGATTTGATACCAATCATAAAGGATTATTCAATTTTGGTGGGTATACTTCTTCAATTTCTAGATAGGGTTTATATGAAGAAACAAAAACCAGGATATCGTAAAAAGCTTGTCCATATTTTAGGGATAGAAATGGAGCTTATAGATTTACATGTTCAAGAAAAACGATGGCATAAAGGTATTCTATGAGAATTTTTGTTAGATTTCATTAAATATCCTAATAATGACTAAGGAATGAATGTGTTTGCCCAGCAATAAATAGGATGATGATCTTCCCTATGGTTTTAGGCCATATTGAGATAGAAGTAGTGGATTTGTTTGAGAAAATTGAGAGATGATGTAATCCTTTACTGATGATATTAGTAGAAACTATTAGATTATTGAATTATTACAAACAGAATGATAGAACACACTTTTTAAATTGCACACCATTATTGTATCTATGGATGAAGCCATTTTGAATGTAAAAAGAATGTTTTTTCCAAACTCTATCTTCATAATCGAAACCTAATCAGGGAGTTTTATAAGAGCGAATGGCCAAATGCAAAATTAAAAAAAGAATGGGAGTACTTGCTATTGAAGCTCATAACTTGTCAAATGAAATGGTTAGTCCCATAAATGAATCAAAAGCTCATACTATATCAATGTGGAGATGGAACATGGATTTTTAGGCTTATGAGAGTTAATAAGCTATTCACCATTAATAGTAAAAAGAAAGTATAAAGCTAAATAGTTTATTCTCATTACACATAAGCTCAACTAATTGGACTGCTTATGAGGAGCCTAAAACATTTTAGAAGATTGATAGCATGATTAAAGCTAAGAAGAGACCTAAGAGAGTGGGTGCTTGGTCATTTACTAATAAAGTTATCTATAGGTATTTGGTATGGAAAGCCAAAAAGGGCAAGAAGGTCATGTTCACTCCTAAAGATTATTGCCAGCCAATGAACTAAGAGTTAGATGAGATATTTTCAGAGTTAGATTTATAAGAAAAAAATTTAAAACTGAGAAAGATAAGATGAAGTAAGATATTATAAGGCTTTAAGAAGAGAAGAAGCAATAGAAAGATAAAGCAGAAAAGTTAGAGGTTAAAGTCCATAAGATTTTCTAGAAATGCGATACATTAGTTAATGATTTTATTAACTTCATCAACAACACAGGAAGTTGGAAACTGAAAGTAAAGCCCAAAAAATTGTTAGGTAATAGGATAATGCCCTTAAAGAGTTGATGGAATTATGCCAAAATCATTAAAGGTTACATTTTCAGGTGAAAACCAAAATGATAAATATCGTTGATTTGACTTATAAGAATAAAAAGTTGAAAAGAGAATATTCTCAAATGAAAGATGATTGTGTTGAAGCCTAAAAAGAGAATGAGATGGTATAGAGTCTAGTAAGACATTAAAGCAGAAATTTAATAAACAAAGAGATCATATCATGATACTCACAAAAAAACATAGAAAGTTATCCTACCTAGTGTGGTTTGACAAAAAAGAAAATTAGGAAAGCAAAGGTACATCAAGTATTTTGTAACCCAAACAAGAAACACAGTGATCAAGGTAACAAAAATGGTGTAAAAAGTTAAGGCATTGAGAACATTGGTCACACCAATAAGAAAGCATTGGCCGTGACTATTAAATTTTATTGAGAAAGCCAAATATCAATATAAGTAACTTAAACATTTTTATAAGTGAAGAATAATAAACTTGATATAAAATAGACTTTTGTGAAATAAATGAAAATTCACTTTTGTTAAAAATCTTTAAGAGGCAAATATTTTTTTCTTCATGCATTACATTCATAGTTAATAATGAGTCCATTAATTTAAAATTGTGGTATATAAGATTCAAAGATAGCTCCACCAACTTAATACCAGTATAACACTTGAGCTCAAGTCAAAAGAATGGAGTAAGAGGACATGAATTACCTTAAAAAATAGAAAAGGCCCAAAAAGAGCTCAAAAGAGAGTTAAACAAAATTCTCGAAGCACTAGAAAAGCTAAACAAAAGAAGGGCAATAGAAAAAGGTGTTAGCCTTAAAGACTATTCTTTGTAGGATGTTGCTGACCTTTTATATTCTTTCGACTATAGTATATATTTGGCCCAGTTTGTACAAGGCATTTCACCATAATAGTTCATATTTCTTATAAATTATACCTACTCAAGAATGTCGTCTTTACCAAATTAAAAGAATGTTCAAAGATATACCAATCATGTTTTCATTGAAAAGGCAATAAGACCAGTCTAAGTCTCTGATTTGGATTTTCTAAAGAAAAAGTTAAAGCTGAAAGTGGTTGAATCTTTAGAAGACTCACAGGTTTATCAAAAGAAAAACATGCTAAAAAAAATTATGAGTCATGAAAAAAATTAATTTCTATGGTTCTAGGGATTCATCTAAGCTTTTTTTAGGTTCAGATGTTGTTATTCTTCTAAAATCTAAAGTGTCAGAGTTTAAAAATATGATAGTACAAAATATCCCATCATACATGTTATATTGTATTCTTAAAAGATGGTAGCCTACACTAATGACAAAAAGTTGATAATGCATGTATTCCTAGATAGCCACACTGACTCAGTTGCGAAGTAGAACATACAATTGGATAAAACCCATATTCATTCTTGAGAAGAGCTTGCTCGACATTCATTACTCAATACCGACATATTATAGATTTGGCTCCTAATCACCTTTCTTTACAAAGAATAAAGAATAAGGTAGTAGAATCTTTTAAAAAATATGCCCAACAATAAAAGGATACGGTTGCTCAAGTTTAACCACAACTAATTGAAAACAAGGCTATAACATTGTTTATTAGTACTTTGAAAGTACCTTATTATGAAAAATGATAAGAAATGTAATAAAAAATTTTACTGATATGGTAATTTAAGAAAAGATTATTGAAAATGTCATCAAAGTAGCAAGCTTGAAAAAAGAGAGACAAGTAATGCAAAAAAGGAAGGGATACCCAAACATAAAAAAGCTGAAGCCTAAGCTGTGAGTTCTAAAGGGTAACGGTTCAAAAATTATGCTTCATATCGTAACAGTTCAAAAATTATGCTTCATATCCAACACCTATTCATCCATCTTACTACCATATAGTTAATAATATTGCACAAGTCCCTTACCAACCTTATTACTTATCCATGAACAACATCTCTCCATGTCCTTATCAATTAGTATTTTAAACACATGTATATGGGCCTAGTCTTGTCATTACATCAATTTTAAGGCCTAACAATCAAGCGAATAGTTTAAAAAGATCCAGGGACAACTAAGAAAGAGTTTATATTGATCATATTTCTATAAAATATACTGAGCTATTTTCATAATTGGTTAAGAATAACCTAGTATCTTTAATTCTTTTGAAACTATTAAAGCCACCATTTCCTAAATGGTACAATATTAATATCACATGTGTTACGATAATGAGAATATGAGTCATTTTATAGAAATATACCTTATGTTCAAGCATAAGGTGAAAGTTTGATCCGAACAAGCTCGGTGAGCTACAATGAATTAAAGAGCTGAATGTCAACAAAGGCTCTTGTCTTAATTACCTATGAGCATAATTTTGAGAATGATATGAAAAAATTTATTGGAATTGCTTATCATTTTAGGATTTCTCTTGAAAAAATGATCTATTTTATATATTAAGATTTTATTTTATTTTTTATTATTTTAATTAAAGTGACATATATGATGTATTTTCATAATATTTCCTCTTTTGTGTAAATCACTATCATATACTTTTATCTTTTCACACATTTTCCTAAATCCATTCTCAAATTCTAAATAATGAATGTTTAGACAATCAGGATAACAATTCAAGATTCGATTTTGAAAACATCATTCATGTTGATATGATTGAAAAGATAAATTTAGCAAAAGATTTTGCTCGTTGAAAGATGAAATTGATGCAATAGATGATCTTTGTTTTTGAATAATAAACATTTTTCATTGAGAGTATTCATTTTTGAAATGATAAAGGATCATTTTTCTTCTATCCTTCATACAAAAAGTAAAATTACCTTTTGTTACTCCATTTAAGCTTATTAAATTTTTTTTCAAGAAACCTTAACTAAGGATTACCCCATACTAGGGGTAAAGTTTAAAAAGCTTGTTTACAAAAAAAAGGTGAAGATCCTTAGTGATTTTAGAGGCAAAGCCCTTTTATGCTTGAAAAATGGTGAAAAGTGTAAAAAAAAAAAATCGATGGGGTAAAATGTCAATGTGCTCTACATAGAAAGAAATGATTATTGGTCTGATTACTCTTCAAAAATAGTTTGGATCTATTTTATCATTTGCTTTCATAACCCTTCACAATAATCTACGTTACATCCTTTAAAAGTTAATTTTGATCAAATGTGAATACTTAAATTAAAAAATCATGAATTGAACTAAGGCAAGTTTACCATTGTTTGGAATTTTGATCAAAGTGTCACTGATGGATCAAGAAGAAAGATAAATGAGTAAAAGAGATGAAAAAAGTATGTGCAAACAAATGAAAAAAAAAATAAAGAAGAAGAAAAAAGCAAAAAAAAAAAAAAACTTAAACTAAAAACTCGAAAATGCGATTTAAGTAAAAATAGGAACCCAAAAAAATAGCTTCATTTGAGGATTTCAAGAATATGGATGATGATTAGTTCAAAAATAAAGTATCAATGAAATGTATTTTTGAGAAAGAATTTTAAGTTACAGTTCAAAATGATCTGAACAGTCATTATTCTAGATGTTAATATCCCATTTAATAACCATGACATTTTGTTCGTCTTTAATTTATTAACCAGACTTCCTTTCGATATTCAATTTTCTTGTTCTTTATCAAATGTGTATCTCCTGAATGAATTAGAAAAATGAATTATATTTGTCATAAATTAGAATAGTGATAAATAAATGAATGACAATGTTTGTAAAAGAATTTTTATTCTTTGACAAGAAACCCAAGATGAAAAAAGTGAAAAAAACTTGATAAGAGGATTTGAAAAGGGAAAATAAATTGATGAATACAATGATGGGTTGGTTAATATAACCTGTGAGTTATGACCAAATAATGTGGATCGATTAACAAAATTTGTTATGAGATTATTGGTGCTGAAAAGCTAAAAAAGAGTATATGAGATGTTGGAATTTTGAGAATCTTATTAGCACAATTGGAATCTCATGGTATTGTTTTAGTGACATCTATCTTACATACATTGTATTTGCATAATTTGGTGAATATTTGAATTCTTATTTTGATAATTGCATTTGCATCTTGGTTGGGGGCAGACATTTGCACCATGTATTGAATATTTATTATTGTTTACAACATGCATTTGCATCATTAGTGAGAATCTAGATTGTCGTATTTGCATCATTTAGAAAGAATTTGCATGATATTTATCACATACAGGATTTTGATTTCAGTGAAAAAAATTTTTAAACTTGTGAATCCTTGGACAAGGAAAATATTTTTTGTATTGTAAAGGCCTCTATTTAAGAGGATCTTTTTCTTGAAGACATCCGAAGATAATCTATAAGACTTTCAAGCATGATCTTTAAAAAATTTTATGGATCGTTTGATCTCATATTTCAATATAGACTTAGCCTAGTCATTTTTAATCTTGGTTCAGTTTAGATAATTTATTTTTCTGACTTGAGGTTCAATTTTGATCACTCATTTTTTTATCTCGGTTCAGTCTAGAACATTGTATTTTTTTACCTGCGGTTCAATTTCAGTCACTCATCTTCGATCTCGATTCAGTCCAAATTATTTTTTTTTAACTACGGTTCAATCTAAGTTATTCATCTTTTATCTCGATTCAATCCAAATCATTTTTTTACCTACGGTTCAATCCCTGTCACTTATTTTTTATCTTGGCTCAGTCTAGATCATTTAATTTTTAACTTGTAGTTTTATCCCGATCACTTATTTTTTATCTTGATTCAATCCATATCATTTATTTATCTGACTTGTAGTTTAGTTCCAGTCACTTATTTTTTGCCTTGGTTAAGTTAGGTCATTTATTTTTCTAACTTACGACTCAATCTTGGTAACTTATTTTTTGCCTTGGCTTGGTCCAGATCATTTAATTTTTTGATTTATGATTCAATATTGGTCACTTATTTTTTATTCTGACTAAGTTTAAATCATTTATTTTTTGACATGTGATTTAATCCTAGTCACCCATTTTTTATTATAGCTCGATCCAAGTCATTTAATTTTTTTACTTACAACTCAATCCCAGTCACCTTGTTAACACAATTTAATCATTGTTATTTTTTACATTGGCTTAGTCCGATCATTTTCATATTCAAATTTGGCTTTGTTCAAATCATTTAACTTTGAGCTTCAACTTAGTATAAGTTTTTTCATTTCTTAAACCAAGACGTAATGACTATTTATATATTTGCATCATTTCTATTTCACAGGAATGCACAAAAAGAGACAACTATAGATATCTCATTTCATCTAGGGCATGCATTCAAATTCTCAATTTCAATTTTGTCAAAATTGTTGCGCTTTCAAAAGGCCCATTGGCTTTGAATAATTGGGCATTGAATTGATTTTGGGCTTTCAGCCCAACATAGGTCCGTTTGACTTTTTTTTATCCTATTTTTAGTTTATTATCTTAATAAAAAATTAATTGATAATTAATAAAAAAAAAAGACAACAAACTGTAAATACCCTATTTCGTCCAGAACATGCATTGAAATTCTCGATTTCGATTTTGTCAGAATGTTGGGCTTTCGAAGGGCCCATTGGCTTTGAATAATTGGGCATTGAATTGATTTTGGGCTTTAAGCCTAACATAGGTTTGTTTGACTTTTTTTTTTATCCTATTTCTAGTTTATTACCTTAATAAAAAATTAATTGATAATCAATAAAAAAAAGAAAACAACAAACAAATGAAAAAGGAAAATGAATCAAAGTGATTTGGTACTCAGGATTTAATCCTAAAAATTTAGCCTGATTGAAATAAAAATCAAACTACGAAACATGGAAAACAAATCAGGTAATAAATTGGATTGAATATGTTTGAGATAAATTCAATCTTTGTTATTGAATAAGAAATCCCTAAAATTTCTATTAAAAAAAAACTTATAAACCGTGCCCTCAATCATACAAAGACATAGGGAAATATGGGCAAAAATTGCTAAAGCATATTTTAGGTTTTAAACAGTTTTTGGGTTTTTGGGGATTTAATCCTGAAATTTTAATATTAAGGATCAAATTCTGGTTTTAAATTATGTTTGTGGTTTGAGATTTTCAAGTTTATTTCTAAGAAATCATTTAGATTCTAGGATTGGGTTATCTTATGTGCTTTTTTTTTTTTAATTTTCTAGAAAAATCTAGAATTAAGAATGAAGGTTTGAAGTTTTCGATTGAACTTCCTGGCCAAAGTTGAGTTTTCTAGCTAGATCTAGGCGAGTTTTCCAGAAATAGTTGACCAAATCTAATTTTCGGTCACTCGGGTTTAAAAAGTAAAAAGAGAGGCAGAAAAAATGAAGTTTTAAAAGAGAAAGGTTGGATGGTTCTAAAGAAAACAGAAAAAATCTTGGGATTTATACTAGATTAGGACCACGTCGTTTTGGGAAGGGGCTTAACCTGTGTGAACTCGCGATCGCCTGAGTGCAAGATTCGACCCGATCACAGGTATTTGCTTTTTTTTTTTCATTTTATTTTTTATTTTGATTTTTTATTGATTTTATTATTATTATTATTGTTATTATTATTATTATTATTATTATTTATTTTTAATTATTATTTTACTTATTATTTTAAATTGAACAATTTATTTCTTTTTATGCCTTTATTAATTTTATCTTATTTATTTGTTAATTAAAAAAAACTAAAAAAAATGTTTCCAAGATAAATTTATGAATCCTACAAAAATATTGAAAGATTTTTCATGGATTTATATTTTTATGAATTCTACTAAACTATTGAAAAATTTTATAAATCAAATTTTCATAAAAAATAAAATATTTTGTTTTAATCCTATCAAATTATTGGAGAATCTTAAATTAAAATAATATCAAACTATCAAAAGATTTAATGAATTTTTTAAAAATAAATTTACAATAAAATATCACCAAATTAATAAGAGATCTGTATAAAAGTAAATCTTATCAAACTATTAGAAGAATTTACTAATTATTTTTTTGAATAAAATATATATTAATAAATCCGACAACAGAGCTTTTTTAGAGTAGAACACTAATTTGTATGAATACTCCGGATATGAGAAAATTATCTTAAATTACTAACAAACTTTTGAAATAAATTTAGCATTGATTTTCACTAATTAAATTATTTGATAAAATTATAAGAATATTTTAAAACTTGGATAATTTGAAATCAAATTGGTACTGTCATTTAGATGGGCGTTATAAGGGTATTATAACTTTCTTCAAGCGTGATTGCACTCTCAAACTTAAAATCTGATTTTGTGGATTAAAATCTACTATTTAAAAATACTTAAATTAATCTTGAAATTTTTTTTAAATGTGACAGATTCAATTAGATGATTGATCACACATAAATAAAAAAATATATTTATGATAACTTTTTTAATTTATATCTAACAATAAATCTAAGAATTCATACAAGTCTCTTTGCATGTACCTAAGATGGAAGGGCCAAACTTGCGGACTGTCCCACCTCCAGGATTGCATAAGCCACCTAAGCCTATTCAGATGCGACATGTTTAGCTGGATATTCTTGATCCAGATGATGATAGCAGTGATTGTAGTAGCAACGAGGGAAGCTCTGACGATGGAGATGGATAGAGTGGTAGTTTGAGTTACTTGAAGCAAGTGTACTTGCAAGCTGTAACTCATTGTATTTATGAACAAAATGGAATTTTTAGTTTCATTCGTTTACCCTAATGCTAAGCAAGTTGCAATTTGTGGATTCCTTTTCAGTTTTCACTGACCAATGTGAATGCCTTCAGTTGGAAAATAGTTGTATTTCGTAGATATGTCGTTTCTTGTCACGTAACTGAACAGAAAATGAGGAGTACTAGGCTTCGTATGACACTAACATTGAGTATCCTGGTAAAGAAGCACTAATTAATGGGATATATAGAACTGAAAGAACTGTTACTGTATTATTCCAGTGAAAAATGGAGATGATCTTTCTTGCTGAAGGTACTTAAAAGGAAAATGGTTATGAAGATACTTAAAATTGGATGGGGATCTGCACAAGGTGTAGAAGTTTAAAAGAGTAAAACGGTAGAAAATATGTGTTTGAAGATGATTCTCCACTAACTTGAAGGACATTTTTGATGGAATGATAACTTACAAGTTTGCTTGGCAAATAAAGGTCACTATGTTTACTCACTATGTCATATAATAGATGATTACTCACTATGTTTTAAGTTGATGCAGCTTATATTGATATATTGATATATATATATATATATATTGGTTGAATATTGTATTCTTAGTTTACATAATCAAAATTCAATTCCTACATTTTTAAGTATCAAAAAAATATACAAATAGGTGGTAAAATGTGGGTTCCATGCTATGGGAATAGGTAAAAAAATCTCAAGCATGCACTCACAGTTCTTGCCGTATCATCTAACCCAACTCAACATTCACGAGAACCTTTTTTCTATAAAATATAAAATTACATATTTATTTACAATTAATTAATTTGGAAAGATACAATAAATATATGCCCTTTTTCAAGTTGCAACCAGATTCCTTTTGGAACTTCAACAAAAAAAAAAAAAATGACGTTTTTGGGGGAAAAAAAGAGGAAAAAAAAGCTTGGACGGGCCCCATCTTAAATCATTTTCATGGCCCATAAATTGAACTATGCTTATTATATTCGGGTCTAGTGGCCGAAAATCTTATTCCCATTGGCCCGTATACTAATAGAACAGAATTATCCCCGTAACCAAACAACCCGAACCCTGGCATTTTTTCTTAACTCAACATCCTCAAAGCCCTAGCGCCCCTCTCTTTGTCTAACTTTATCCACACACTACCTCCCAAGCCAAACCATAAGCAATGGCAGCCGCCGCTGCTGCCGCCCGACCTCTGGTCTCCGTCCAAGCCATAGAATCTGACATGGCCACTGACGCCACCCCAACCGTCCCTCTCGCTGATGTAATGAAAGCCTCGATCCGTCCCGACATCGTCACCTTCGTCCACGACAACATCTCCAAAAACCGCCGCCAACCCTACGCCGTCTCCAAACGCGCTGGTCACCAGACCTCCGCCGAATCCTGGGGTACCGGGCGTGCCGTCTCACGTATACCCCGTGTTCCTGGTGGCGGTACTCACCGTGCTGGCCAAGGTGCGTTTGGAAACATGTGTCGAGGAGGTCGCATGTTTGCTCCTACCAAGATCTGGCGCCGCTGGCACCGGAAAATCAACGTTAACCAGAAGCGTTACGCCGTTGCTTCTGCCATCGCTGCCTCTGCTATTCCCTCCCTCGTCATGGCTCGTGGCCACCGCATCGAGGCTGTGCCGGAGATGCCTCTGGTTATATCTGACGCTGTGGAAAGCGTGGAGAAAACCTCGGCTGCAATTAAGGTTTTGAAACAGGTCGGAGCATATCCTGACGTGGAAAAGGCTAAGGACAGCCAAGGAATCCGACCTGGAAAAGGAAAAATGAGGAACCGGAGGTACATTTCCCGTAAAGGTCCCTTGATTGTTTACGGAACAGAGGGGGCAAAGCTCGTTAAAGCCTTCCGTAACATTCCTGGAGTCGAGGTTGCCAACGTGGAGAGGCTCAATCTATTGAAACTTGCTCCTGGTGGACACCTTGGAAGGTTCATCATTTGGACCAAATCGGCTTACGAGAAGCTTGACTCGATTTATGGGTCATTTGAGAAGCCTTCTGAGAAGAAGAAAGGGTATGTCTTGCCTCGCGCTAAGATGGTGAATGCTGATTTGGCTAGGATTATTAACTCTGACGAGGTGCAATCGGTCGTGAAGCCCATTAAGAAGGGGATCAAGAGGGCACCTTTGAAGAAGAATCCACTTAAGAACTTGAATGCTATGCTGAAGTTGAACCCTTATGCAAAGACTGCTAGGAGGATGTCTCTTTTGGCTGAGGCACAACGTGTTAAGGCTAAGAAGGAGAAGCTTGACAAGAAGAGGAAGCCCATTTCTAAGGTATATCGATCCTGTTTGGACTTTGTTTTCTTAATGCTTTTGAGTTTCTTAATGATGATCATTGCAATTTTCTGTGGGTTAGACCAATGTCTTATTGTATATATCTGTGGAATTATGTGTGCTTTTACTTAATGTTTTATGTCTTTGGATATTTTTGCTTCTTGAATTTGGTTTTGTGATTATTATATGATTAAAGGAATCTTTTTGCTTATTACTGCATCATAATTGTTTGATTAATTGCTGTTTATATTGTTGTTGTGCTTATGAGAATACTCTTTTTTGGATTAGGGCTCCTAGAAGTGTGTCTATTTTAGTTTTTACACGTTTTATTTGTTGAGATATGACCTCTGTTGACAATAAGGGGTGTTGTTGCTTAATACCATACTTGGTTGCTTTTTGACTACCAACTCTTATGGAACATATATCTTGCATATGGAGATGATACTTATTTGGACGACTCAACCTTATACCTGTTCTTGAGTCATCTTTTGTCCGTGTTTATCATTTGGTGTGAGTTTGACTGTTTAATTCATTTAGTTTAGTCATGTGCTAGATGAGTTTTATGCTTTAATGGTTTCACCTTACTTTGAGCAAGAATTTGGGCTCAAAATGACTTATAATGACATTCTTTTTGGTTCACTTTACCCTGTTCTAGTCATATGTTGTATTCAAATTATGATGGCAAATGTTTGCATATTTTTAAGATTCAAATTGTCTCCTGCATTTGCCATTCTTTTTTTTTATATATATATTCTTATTCAGGCCTGATTTTCATTTTCATCAATTTCTTATCTGCCATACCATTGTATTTTCTGTTCATCTTTGAGAAAAAAATTCGTGTATTAATGATTCTAGCCTACATGTTATTTTGGTTTTTAATTATTATTGTTATTATTGCTATGGATCCCTTATCTATTTTAGTGCTGGCCTTAAGAAAATGTTGATTTGTTGAATACAATGTTAGTTTATTGACTCCTTACTCATTCCATTTGTCTTTCACTTGGATTTTTCAGGAGGAGGCAACAGCAATCAAGTCAGCGGGCAAAGCATGGTATCAGACTATGATTTCTGACAGTGATTACACTGAGTTTGAGAACTTCTCTAAGTGGCTGGGCGTATCTCAGTAATTTAGTTTTTGCTTTAGAAATTCCCGCAGACAATGTTTGTATCAGTTTTGTTTCGATGTCCACATTTTATTTCTTTTGCTGCTTCCAAGTTGGGTGGAGGGAATATTAGTGGAATCTCATGCTCCCGTGCTCTGTTTTTGGCACTCCACCCTGTTTTCGCATTTCATGGCCTTGTGGAATAGTTTCTATTAATAAGAGAACAAGATTTTACAGGTATATCATTCGTCTTCATGTTATTGAGATGTTTGTTTTGCAGTGTCCTAGATAACTGGTTCCGAAATAAAGTTTTGATTCATTTCTGTCTTGCTTGGATGTATTCTCTTTGTTTTTTTTTTTTTTTTTTTTTTTGGGGGGGGGGGGGGGGGTTTGAATTTGTGATCTGGACTTGAAGAGAATGTAGACCTATTTGATTTATGCCTCGACCTTTTTTTTTATGAGTAAACATGTTCCCGGGAAGAATTTTGGTGACGATTTTTGCGAGGCTACGCTGCTGGCTGTCTTTTGCAATGTCTAAATCTTCCAGTTAACCCTGCTTTACTGTTAAGATCCAAAAAAAATTAATAACAATAACAATAAAACTTCAGAGGTTGATGAGTCAATGCCAGAAGTTTATACATTGGGCTTGTGAGGGTGGGCCTCAACTCAGATTAGTTTCTCTGTGTGGGCACTGTGGAATAGGCCTTCTGTAGGTTTTACCAACACAATACCCAATATATTGTCTGGCAAGAAACGGAGGGGCCTGCTATAGCTGGTAATTTGAAAGGCCCATATCATGTTCCCTTGCAAGTTTTTTGGAATCTAGCTCTACACTCCCCGAATTGCGTCCCACGCCCACCACAATTAAATCTCCACCGTGATCCTTAAAAGGTTATTATTGTTAGGCCTTTTTTGCTTTTGGATAATTGAAATTTAAATCCAAAAAATAAATAATTATAACATTTGGTACATGAGCACTATAAAAGATATAAGCCATTACAGTTAACTTTGTTTGTTTGTAATCCAATATTCATAATGATCTCTATTTACAGTATTTGCATTTTCTTACATTTGACAAAAAATAACAAAATCTACCTTTGACAACAACATCAATCTATTGAAACATAACCTCTCAAAATCTTTTCATTTGTGAATGCTCTCAACAATTCCTTTCTTGCCCCTTAGAAATCTCAACAATGCAATCTAAGATATTTGCCTTTGAGAAGTTTGCATTGCCCATCCAATATCAGCGTCCCCAACTGTTAAAATTTCTAGTAAAATTTGTCCCATTCGGTCTATCAACGGAAAGGCTAAACGTTATGTCTTGTATAAATTAACTCAACTAAATAAAAAGTTCATATTAAAACATTTTTTTCGTTCTTTTCTTCTTTCCTTCCCATCAAATCAGAAGCTTTTATTGGCATCAGGATTTGAGCTGGTCCACAGTCTGCAGCCTTAATCTGTGGGCTGGCTGAGAGCAACATTCGCATGCCTTCACACGTCGAGATGATTAAGAAAACCAAAAGCATTTTTAAGGTTAGTGTTTCTTCTCCAAGTTGAAGTTGGTTTTAATTAATATTGTCGACACTCTGAATATCCTCGAAGTAGCACTTCGTACTGTGCATCTCATAATTATAGTATTTTAAGCATGTCAGAACTTTATTGCATTAAACTAATGTTAGTGACATTGTAGGATGTTGCCATGATCAACAACTTGTCATTTTTGCTTTTAATTTTGCTTGCTAATGACAAGCCCCATCTTCACGCACTTTCATTGGTAATGACAGGCTAGCCTTTTTCTAAAGCCTCATACACTTTTTTTTTACTCTAAACAAAGCTTACCTTTGTCGTTTTTACTGTGCAGTATCCATTTATGAATGTTAAATATCATGACGCTGACTAGTGTATCAGAGTTAATTATATTTTTATATTTGAATTTTGTAAAATATATATTGATATTTTTAAAAATAAAATATATAATTTGTATTTTGAAATTTTTAAATAATATATTATTTTAATTCATATTATAATACTATTAACTTATTTATATGATATTTAATCACTATAATGTTGCTATATATCTATGATTTATTCAATAAAAATGTTAAATATTTCATATAAATATCATGTGAATATTACATAACAAAAAATAATTTATCAATCATAAATAAATATATAAATGTCAATATATTTTTAATTTATATTGACAAAGTATATTAATAATATTTATGGTAAATATATAATTTAATAATATTTATCAAATATTACATATATAAATGAATATAGTAAATGAGATTAAAGTTTTGATTAATATGATATATAATTTAAAAGTTTGATGTGCAAATTATATATTTGATTTCTTTAAATACTACTTTATATGTTTTCTCAAAATTCATATACCAAAAATATAATTAATTCTATTAAAAAATAGTAAAAATAAATAGAGGAAGTCACCCTCCAAAGAAATCGTAGTAATTTTCAATGTGACAATAATTTGTTCATTAATTCTTTGATAATTCTCAAGTTTGTTTTAAAGGAAAAAGGGAAAATATTTAAGCAAAAAAAAAAGTAGGAAATTTTTTTAATTGAATTGAATGGAACAAATTAACTTGGCAACAAACTTATTCCCATATGAAATTTGTCAAAAATTGATAGTGATATTATTTTTTGGGTAACCTTGAAGAGTAGCTTTCATACTTTGCATAAAGAGTTTTTGGTTAATTCCAAAATTAATTCAACCTTGCCTACCAAATTCTGTTCGCGACCTTATATTTTATGTTGGTTAAAGACAGTATTATTGTGTATAAAGTGGTACAAAAAAGAACAACTCTGTCTCGCACTGCTCTCTAATATCATCCCCACCCACCACCAATAAAATTGGTGCAAAGAATATAGGGAAGAACGCTAACCCCACTTAATGGTGAGAAAAGTGGAGTGGGAAAACGACTAATGGAAACTCAATTTCATGGCCAATTTGGCTTAATAAACTTTAATGGCCAATAGTATTTGTACAATAAAAAAAGTAATACTAGTACTTAGATTAGTAGTATTAATAATAATAATAATAATAATAATAATTGAAAGAAAATGAAATTAGATAAAAAATAAAATTAAGAAATGTGGCTATCAAAGCACATGGCGTGCGGTAAATTGTAAAAAGCACATGCTGTTATTCGCCCTTTTTTTTTTTGGCTTCTCCGGTGAAGGACACGTCGGGCATTCCGCAATCCATTTCTAGTTTTTCAAAATCACAAATTTTTAATTTTTAAGTTATTAATTTAGTTAATAAGAAGAATAGTTTTCTTTATTTTGTCAATTAGGATTTTAAAGGCGTAATTAAATCTTGATTACATCGCCTCGTTAAAATAAAAAAGTTCAAATAAAATTGAAAAATATCTTAAATATTATAATATTATAGTTTTTTAAAAGAATATAAATTTTTTTTATAATTTTAAATTTTATATTTAAAATGGTTTTAAATGAATAAACAAGATAAAAGTATAACAATTATTATATTGAAATATATTTCTTCAAAGAAAGAAGATAAAGATAGGCTCGGCGTTAGCAACCAATAGCCAATAAGTAAGCTTACTTGTGCGGCCGAAAAAAAAAAAAAGCTTATTGGGGTGGGTCCATCTGGTTTGGGTTAGGCCCACGTATGGGACAGGTGGAGCCGTTTTAGAATGCTGGCAACGTGTACGGAAGCGGCCCTCTCAAACCTCAGACGATTCCCTGCAATTTGCATTTTTATATTCGACAAAGGATCTTCTTCATGAGAGCATTTCTTCTTTAGATCACCAGTGTCTGCTTTCGGTTTGCTTTTTTTTTTTTTCCTGATTTTTTTTTTCTTGTTATTGAGTTTTCATTTGCATTTGGATATAAAATTATGGAAAATAAATTGTTAACATCTTGATGTATAATTTATATTCATTGAATTAAGTATGCATTTTTCGTCTTTTTATTTGGGCTGGATCTAATCCAAGCAATTTAAGTGGATAAGAGTACGAATATTGAGTTTCACTCAATTAATTTATGAAAAACTTCTAAAAATAATAACTGGTATTCGAATTTTATAATTTATATTGTTTATTTTTATATTATGATTTCTTTTTATAAAAAAAAAAAACTGAATGAGTTTAACAAGAACTCTTAAATTGATATTGAAATCTATTGTGTTTTTATCCCCTGATAACAATCAAATTTTTTATTTCAAAATTTTAGATTATAATATTATTTTACTACACCTACAGATTAGGAGAATGATACAAATCCTGTGAGGAATATTAAAATTTGCAATGCCAAAAAAAATTAAAAACAAAATGAGATGTGATAATATCTTAATTTCATTTGTGAAAGTTAAAAATTTCACTAATAATATATAAAAAAACGATTTCTTGTTAACCCTCGTCTATAATCCTTGTTTGATTTTTAATTAGGAAAAAAAAAAAAACTTGTCCTAGAAATTCACCGACATCAATCACCACCAAAACTAGTATGTATTGATGTTAAAATATCAGTGATTCCCAAATTCTAATAGTAGCGTTTTAAGTTATGAACTTATGATTTGAATTATAACACTAGTTATGATTAAATCATCCTCCCTCGCCCTTTGAAAGATAAGGCCATCAGAGCGGTCATATTTGTGGATTTAATCAAAATACTTAATTTGTGTAGGTCAGTTCTTTAAACCAAACACCCTATCATCATAGTATTACTAATTCTAGCAAAATATTATTATTACCATTTCGATTAACACATAGCAACCAAGCTTTCTGGTAAAGTGACACTCTATATTTGGTAAGATGCTATAATAGCAATTAGACAACTAATAAATCTTGATCCAATCAAAATTTAAATGTATTTAAGATTTATTTAAAATTTTTATTTTTATCAATTAAATTATCATATGAGTGATCGAAGATAAATTTTTGATCAATTTAAAAAATTAGTTTTGTTAATAATAGTAATTTATACTACATAATTAAAATAAATTTCTTAAAATTTATTATATTATACCTGATAGCTATTTGATGTACATTTAAAAATATAATAATATCTTATTTTTATAATCGTTTAAAATTATCTTAATCTCTCTTATTATTACGAAAAATACTCTACTGATTATAATTTACCAACCATAATTGACCAACTATAATTAAAAGTAATTCATTTAAAAATAACTATATTATCCCTCCAATTATTTGATAATTATTTGATATGTGTTAAAAAATACAATAATATTTGTATTCTCATAATCAACTAAAATTATTATTACGTCTCTCTTATCATAATTATGAAATATCATTTTTGTCATAATTAATTAAAATTATTATAATATTATTTATATTATAATTATAAAAGTACTTCCTTATCATAATTGATCAAAATTATCATAATAGTTCACCTATCATAATTACAAAATGAAATACGACATTTCATTTAAAATTTATTATAATGTCTTTATTAAATTATATATTAAATTTTATTATAATATAAAATTATTAAAATTTTTTTACTATTATTTCATGCATATTTGATATGTTACATTTTATTAAAATTATTATAATAAAATCTATTAAATTACATATTAAATTAATTATATAAGATTTAAATTTATATTAAATTAATATAAATTTATACAATATATTAATAATAATCTCCCATAAAAATTACAATAAAAAGTATATTTATTATTTATATTAAACTAATAAATATATTAAAAATAAAATTTAATAAAAATTATCAACACCAAGGATAAAAATATTGTTAAGTTATAAAACCAGCCTACTGCTATAAATGGAAAGGATATCTAACCAGATGATTCACGTATTTAATGAGGGTTGGTGCCACACTTTACCAATAAAATATGTACTTAAATGCCTTAAAATAAAAGGGTTAGGGCTAGCTAGGATATGGTTCATTAAGGGCCGTGGAAAACCTATGAAAGTGCATGTAGATGATCGACAGGTGTTGAATAAGGGGCAGAAGGTCGAGGATGGGGGCCGGTTCTCTTAGCAATAGTGGCTTGGCCTAGGGGCTAAGGCTAGTGCTAGTCTAGAGTCACATTCGATTACCAGCTTTGACTTTTTTTAAGGAAAAATTAGATTAAATTGTTTATACGAGATGTGTGAAATTTTATTTTAAAATAATTAAATTAAAATTAAAATAGAAAGAATTTTAAAATTTATTATATAAATTAAATATGTAAAATTTATAAAAAATTTAATAAAATTTGATTTTTTAAATAAATATTTTTCATAAAATTTTATCATTGAATACATAACAATTAAATATAAATTATAAATAAAATTTTAAATAAAATTTTACTTATTATTTATCTTTATATTAAATTTTATTAATTTAATAATATTTTAAATAATTTTTTACATATTATTTATTTTTACATTAAAATTTTTTAATTTAAAACTTTTATTAAAATTTATTAAATTATTTTTAAAATAAAATTTTACGAACTCCACCCTAATATCTTCGTATAAGTTTTGCTTTTTCTTTTTAATTATCACTTTTATCTCTAACCTAAAGAAGCAAAATAGTTTACTATCAATTATTAGTCATTCAAGGAAATGATTTTGTGGGTTTGGTATTAGCGTTTTTCGTTGATGTATGATGAGAAAGAGTGTTTCATAAAGAGAGAAAAATGGAGAGGGTTTTGAATGATTTAAAAAAATCCAAAATGGCAAAATAGGCAGCTACTTGTTCCTCATACGTCCCATCTTTTCCTTTTGAGGGACCCTCTCTTCTCCCTCTCTCTTTCTCTTTTGTCTTTGATGTTTCCTCCCTTTTCCTTAGCAATCACAAGCTTCCAAAGCTTCCACCCAACGTCACTAAAACCATACCCAACAAACAAATGAATCCTCTCCCTTGATATCTCCTTCCTTACCCAAACCCATCCTCCCTCTCTTCTTCTGAAGATATACATATAAACCTTCAAATCCTTCTTTGTTTTCCCATTTCATTTTTTAGCTTTAATTATGATGCTGGATCTTAACTTGAGTATTATTTTGGGTGGCGATGATGATTCAGCGGTGATGGCCGGAGAGAATAATCCTTTTGACATTTCTGGTTATAATAACACTAACCAAATGGTAAGTTCTGGGAGCTACGATTCTTCCATCGTCAACGCGGACACCACAACCACCACCGGTGACGATGACTCTTGTTCCAACATCGCTGCCACCGACACTTTTGCTTACTCCTTCGGCATCCTCAAAACTGCCCAAGAAGAACCAGAAAACAACAGGACAACCATCCCGCTTTTCCCGGCCAGCGTCGAGGGAAATGGCGGGAAGTCAACAGGATCGTCGCAGAAGAAATGGCTGGATCTCGGCGGGTCCCAAGAAGCTTCCGAGCACTACCATGGTGGTGGAGGAGCCGCGGAGCAGAGGATTGTGACCCAGCAACAGTATCAACAGCAGGCTCAGTTAAGGCAGCAAGTGAAGAAGAGTCGACGTGGCCCCCGTTCCAGAAGTTCTCAATATCGTGGCGTCACGTTTTATCGTAGAACCGGACGATGGGAGTCTCATATTTGGTTAGTTTCTATTCCTTCTTTTTTTTTTTCCTCTGCAGTAGCTTAAGTAATCGTTGATTATTACTAATTAATTTTGCTTAATTCTATCATTTGAACTTGTTTTCTTTTTCTTCTTTCTCATTGGCTATTTTTTTCCCTTTGAAATTAATGTAGGGATTGTCGGAAACAAGTTTACTTGGGTGAGGAGAATTTCATCCATAATCGTCCTTTTTCCACTTTTTGAGAAGCTTAAAAATTGTGGGTTTTAAATTTTAATCTGTGAAAAATCTGGATGTTTTTGGCTTTTTTACAGGGGGGTTTGACACAGCACATGCTGCAGCAAGGTGAAATTTCTCAAATTGGTCAAGTTTTTTTTTCTTTTTTTTTGGAATAAATGTTGAAAATTTGGGGTTAAAATTTTTTGTTTTGGGGTTGTTGACAGGGCATATGATCGAGCGGCAATCAAGTTCCGAGGAGTTGATGCTGATATTAATTTTAATGTTAGTGATTATGACGATGATATTAAGCAGGTTGGAAATTTAGGATGTGATTTATTGAATTTAATTTATGCTTCTGGAAATGATACAAAGAAGTTATTTGACGATTGTTGGTTTTGTAGATGAGTAATTTTACAAAGGAAGAATTTGTGCATATCCTGCGTAGGCAGAGCACCGGTTTTTCAAGAGGGAGTTCCAAATACAGGGGAGTTACATTGCACAAATGTGGCCGATGGGAAGCTCGAATGGGGCAATTTCTTGGCAAGAAGTAAGCATCCTTTTGCTAATTTAGAACTTTAATTTTATTTCTGTTAATGCATTTGGTTAGTATTGTTTTTAATTCTGTTATTTTTGTATATAAAATGGTACTAATATATTGATTGATATGTTGTCTTAAATGAATTGGTTCATGGTAACTGCTGGAAACTTGGTTTTTATTGGGTTTGTATACATTCCTTTCCTGCAGGTATATATATCTTGGACTATTCGATAGCGAGATAGAAGCAGCAAGGTCCTTTGATCATAAATTCTATCTCTTTTATAATACCACCAATTAATTGATTTCTCAACCAGCTTGACTTCCAATTCTCCTTGTCTATGTTATTATTCTTTGAAATCAGGGCTTATGACAAGGCTGCTATAAAATGTAATGGAAGAGAAGCGGTCACTAACTTTGAGCCAAGCACATATGAGGAGGAATCTGAAAAAGGAGGTACTGTGTTTAGAAAGTTGTTATCTGCTTATGTCTATAAGCAATTTTTTCTTTTAGTGTACAGTGAATTGTTGATTCTCCTTCTACAGACCAGAATCAAGGTCTTGACCTGAACTTGGGCATTGCGCCTCCTTGTACATCTGATCCCCAAAAGGAGAGCGACAATTCAAGTAACTGGGATGGCCTGCCCGTTGAGAGGGGAGCAAGGGTAATGTCAATTGAAATTTCAAATTCTTAAGTTTATTTCAGCTCACTGATTGGAGGCATTTAGTTGCTTAAAAAGCTTATATTCACCCTTTTCAGATCGAGAACTCTGTTTTGACAACAATGAGCCTTCAACCTAGTCTAGGCCAGGCAATGGCATTCAAGCACATTCCAAACTGGAATGGTGCAAATTCCACTTTCTTTCCAGTTTATAGGGTAAGCTCCACACTTCTTTGGTTAGTCTACGAAATTGTTTGATCATCAACATGAATTTTACATTGAATGTATAGGGTTTTTTTTTTTCCTTTATAGGACCATATTTCATTTGAATTTTATGCAATGCTGACAAATAATATATTTGCATTCAATTATTTACTCTTCTTCCACCTTACATCTTGATCAATGAATTGTTTATGATACGATAATTTATGATTTAATTTTTTTATTATTTACAGGAAAGAGTGATAGAGAAGAGGATAGAAGTAGGTTCTCCACCAAGCTTGGCATGGCAAATCCAAGGCCCTTATAGTGGGACCAATCCAGTGCCACTCTTCCCTACTGCAGCATCATCAGGATTCTCATCTTCAATAATTACTTCCTCATCAGCTGCTACTGGCCAACTTCACAATCCTAACACAACATTCCTCCATCACCATTATCCTCCGGTGATCACAAACCCTAACATCTCCCATTTCTACTGCAGAAGCTGAAAGGTAGAATATGCCACCATTTATCATATCTCTCTACTAAATGGAGAGAGTATGGGTAGGCAATCGATGAAACAAAATTTGAGGGCGTAGCAAATGTATTATAATGTGAAAGGCGGTATACACAGAATGATCAAATTGATCATGTTTGTTTCTTGTAAAGCTCATCAAACTAGCAAATGTATTATGGTTTGGTGGTCATGTGCAAAATTTGGTCAATTTGAGCCATAAATTCGAATGTGACTGCTGTTAATGGTGCCATTCCAAACCTCTGTTTGATCTATCTGTAACCAGCAAATATGTTTAGCCTTTTGAGACGTAACACTCGGCAGAGAGGGAAAGCAAAATGTTAGGTTAGGTCCCTTTTATGGGTTCTCGTTTTCAGCCTAACTAAAGCACTAGACAGTGGTCTTCAACCAAAGGAGTTAATGAAGGAATTTCAGAGAGTAAAAAAAAAAGTTATCATCTTCGTAGAGCTTATGAACTGCTATAAAAAAGTTTTACCTGATGTGAAAGTCATCTTCCCTATTTGCAATTTACTATTCTACCCCACCCTTCATATTCATTTAAGACGAAGGGTCCGCACTGCCATCGGTAAAAAGGAGACAAAGAAAAATCTCTGATTGAAAATATTTACTGGTACTTCATTTTGTGTTTTGTTGAAAGAATAAAAACTGAAGTAGCAATCTATAGTCACGTGTAAAATTGGGGGTACTTCATATATTGGCCTTTGAAATACTTGTTTGGATTAACAGTTTAAAAAAAAAAAAAAGGGAAAGAAAGTAATAAAGTCCGCATTCCTCGGCTTTGGTCAGGGATAGTACAAATACAACTGCAAAAGGAGGGAAAAACAAAGGGAAAATCTGAAATATAAGCAGCTCGAAAAGCCTGGTGTACCTTTCGTTGCGATAATAGTTGGAGGCTTTGATTATTCCAGCAGTGCCTTTCATGTTCCCTATGACATAAAATAGGGCTTAAATAAATAAAAAAAAAACTCCGAAAACTATAATTAAAAGTATTAAAATTTAATTTTTTAATATAATTAATTAATCAGACTTTTAGTTTGAATGAAAATTACCACATAAATAACTCCATTAGTTTTCTCATAAAAATTGTCGCTTGACATGCCAAGTGACATTTGTGAAAAAAAACATAAAAATATCACATGGCAAAAACAATAAAAGAGAAAAATAATTTATTTTATTTTGACTTTTGTTTTCTTTTTTTTTGAAAAATATCACATGACAAATTTTTTACTCTACATGACATGTTACGTGGATATTTTTATGAAAAAACTAATGTTATTATTTATGTGACAATTTCATTTATAATAAGAATTTAATTGATTGTAAAAAAATATTTGAAAAATTTTATTAATTACAAAAATAAAAATAAAAAATTTGAATAATGTTTAATTATAATTAATTTTTTTTTATATTTAAGTATTAAAATATCCGTATCTGTTCTTCCTTTTAAAATTTCCAGTATCGTATAGCCAGCTGCATGCTTCTCAAACTTCTAGGCTTTTCTTTGTCTCTGACTCTGAGTCATACTTCACTTGGCTGATGGCTCTGCTTTGGCTTTGCTTCTATCTACCCAGAGTCCCTGACTACTTCCTCTTCCTTCTTTGTCATTGTTGTTGGGTCCCTGACTTTTTTTAGGCCTTAGCCATGGCTCTAGTCCAGGTTCAAAGATTCCCGGTTATGGGATATCTCTATTAACCGTTGGTTTTTGTAGGGCACCAAACTCTTTTGCGTAATTACAGTACTTTGGTTCCTTTTATTTCTAGAGAGGAGGGCATTTGTCTTGAGGATTTGTCCCTCACTTCACCCTTCCCTCCCCAAAGGGAAAGCCATACATACGGTGTAATACATCGCGGTGATAGATATCGATTCAAGTCAATTGGCACAAAAGTTAAAGATAGAAATGGCATAAGTAGCATGTTTTTAGTGTTAAAGAGTAGTACAGCTGAAGAACATGAAACCAATGAACCTGTCCCTTATGCTTCACTGACAATTATGACAATACCAATTTGAAGTAAACATTCATTCATCAATATCTACGTACATTATCATCTTCCCACTCTTTATCTTTTTACATCAGATGCTTTCTGATAGTTTTCATATTTCGAATAGGCGAATAGGGAACAAGCTGCTGTAACAATGACCCACCATATTCAGCATCCCAGCTCTCACTTGTCATTTAGTTTTCTAGGGGCAATGGAGTATTATTGCTTGTGAAAACTATAGATTGCTTGGTCCATTTCATTTCATTCCGAGGTCCGTCCTGAAAAGTGAAAACCTCCCTAGTAGATGGGAGTTGCCTGTATTTGTTAATGTATATAGTATACATATTTTATTTGGAAATTTCCATGCATCTCCAGGATTTCCGTTTCTCTCTGGGCCAATGCCCTTTTGTTTCGGTACATATAGGATGAAGGCATTATCTAGCACTCTATATACGAGAGGGGAGATATTTTACAACTTTCACCGTCCATGACCCACGTGATCGGCCCTGTTTTGGCAGCAACAAGCAACAACACAGCCTTTTCTGCCTAACTCTTTGCAAACTTTGTTTCTGTTTGCGTCACTCATTTGCAGTGCCATTAAAAGGACCAATAATTAATTTTATACAGTATAATAATTGGTATAGGGCATAATGTACTAGGCCACAGTATTACTCCCCACTGTACATAAAAACTTTGAAGCATGGAAATTCCTGGTTTTTGGGGCTGGGGTTTTGCTGATATATATTGAGAAAGTTGCCTTCTTCTTTTAAGTTTGGAACTCGGCGGCGGAAAATATCATTAGCTATAGCCTGCCTATAGGGTTTCCACCTGTTGAAGGAAACGAGAAGAATGACTTTGATAGTGCTACGTAGGGAGGACTAAATCTTTTGTGTTGCAAATATGGTTGTGGGTTCTGTATGATACTGTCTTTATATGTGAATATAAATATATTTTGAGCAAAAACAAGTCCTAGGTTGTACCCATTATTTAATTATCCTTCATTCTCCGAACGATAATTGATAAACAAAAAAGCCTATAGACTTGAAAGAAAAAAGAAGCTAAAGTATTTATATCAAGAAAATTTGTCTTCTTCCCCGAGAGCAAACTTGTATTCTATACAATGGAGTCCATACCATCAGCTTATTCCCTATGTACTAGAACAGTATACATTGATAAGCCCCATGATTTTTTTTTTCTTCTGAAAATTGAAAGTACAACAATTTGAGGTTTTGAACAATTGAACCATATAAGAATGATATGCAGCTACATTGATCAAGTACCGTCATAAAGATTCAAGGGGGTTAGGGGGGGTAAGTTTCACTTCAAAGGTTAACAGAAAAAATACAAGTACCTCACTCACTTAAGAGGTTAATAGTAGTACAAACCATTTTTTTACTATTACGTGCATGAACATGCACTCTCATCACAGGAACAGTAGGATTCAGTGGCGTAAGCCTATAACGTACAGGTAACAGCCATGCAAGTTCAAGCAGCATTTCTATTTATTATATTTTTTTTTTCAAGAAAATATCTGGCTTGGCCATTTCCAAGGGGCATATGTACTAGGATATAGACTAGAAGTAGGCCCCTACCACTACGACTCTTAACTGGCTCCATTGGGACAGTGGACTGGGTTTGGATGGACTCCAAAATAAAGATCCTTGTCAAGGGTCCCTTTGCATTCTGCTTTCAACTGTGCATATGTTAGTTTTCTTTTTTGAAAACATTTTTATCTGCTTTAATATTTTAAAGGGCGACTACAAGTATCAAATATATTTCTGACTCTGGACTTTAGTGGAAAAGTCTATAGCCTTTGGCCCTTTTCAATCGTACTGTTTTGGCACTGCAAAACCAATATTTTGTGATTTATCGATCGGTCTTCAAAAAGAAAGACGGAAAAAGAGGAATTAACATTGGCAATTGGCATGCTGAGGACTGAGGAGGAGTTAGGGACACCATGGGAAGGGTGCACTGAAATGACATTGACAGGAGTGCATAACAGTGTTGTGCACGACTTCAACGCTTTTCATGATTTTCTTTTGGGAATTCAAATCCATTTCTACACAGCCATGAGTTCCGAGTGGACCACCCCATGAACTAAAGCCGGACTTAGGCATGACATCGTGCTGGCCAATGCATGGCCCGACCCACAAATTCAAGCCTAAAAATCATGCCCAGTCTCAGCCTTAATTCGAGGAATGAAGCCTAGATCTACATTGCGTTTAACAAATTGATTTAATTTCATTTCTTTTATGTTGAACAACCATGATCGTGCCTACAGGCTACAAGCACTTCACATCAGAAGCGTACGCTTCCCACGCTTACTAATAGTTATCCTTAGTTAATTTAAAATGCTATTTTGACATCGATATTACATTAGATTAAAAATATCCTCTAAGAGTAAATATTAATTTGGGAAAAAAATAAGATTTTTTATTGAAATTTTATCTTTTATAATTTTATTTTTTTAATTTTGGTTTAGAAAATGTGGTTTTTAAAATTTCAAACGTATAAAAAAAAAGAAAATAGAGAGACTAAAGACTTATTTTTCTAAATTTTTTTTCGATTAAAGGAAAGTAAATTTTTTACCCCATTTATCCTGAATTAATTGCACTTTCAAACTATATTATCCTTTTTAGTCTCTTAAATGATTTTTGTTATTTATAATTTCAATAAGTACTTCATTTTCAAGATAAAAAAACATGGTGATATTAAAATTTTATTTTCGAAATTCTAAAATTTTAGTAAAGATATTTTTTAAAATAAAAAATGTAGTGGATATTAAAATTTTATTTTCAAAATTTTAAAATTTTAACAAAATTCATGTTTTTAAAATAAAAAATATAGTAGATGTGAAAATTTTATTTTTGAAATTATGAAATTTTAACAAAGACCATGCTTTTAAGATAAGAAATATAAAGACGTTAAAACTTTATTTTCAAAATCATAAAATTTTAACAAAAATCATATTTTTAAAATAA
This sequence comes from Durio zibethinus, assembly GCF_047325235.1. NCBI lineage: Eukaryota > Viridiplantae > Streptophyta > Magnoliopsida > Malvales > Malvaceae > Durio > Durio zibethinus. The sequence continues at coordinate 5,905,485 of NC_143162.1, read as the reverse complement.
AAAATAGTGGATGTTAAAATTTTATTTTTGAAAATTTAAAATTTTAACAAAGATCGCATTTTAAACATAAAAAATATAGTAGATCTTGAAAATAAATTAATCAAGACTACATTTTAAGTATAACAAATATAATAGATGTTGAAATTTTATTTTTAAAAATTTGATATTTTAACAAAGATTACGTTTTTAAGATAAAAAAATAGTGGATGTTGCTAATATAAAAAAATAAAATAAAATAAAACTTCCAATATATTTACTCAATATTATTACATATAAAATTTAAAATACACTTACTATTATTATGACTTATAGAATTTATTTCGGGAGCTTCACCCCTGAACCCCTAGAAAAGGGGTTTACCACCCCCTTCCAATTTTTACGTTGACTTTAATCCGAAGATTGATTCACATATTTTCTCTACGTAAGAACAATCAACGTAAGGATAATAATTAGAATTGTAAAATTATGTTTGTTGAAAATATGAAGAAAATATATTTTTTAAATTCTTTAATTTCAATGAAAATTATGTATTATAAATGTCATGTGTTATTAGAGACAAAGTAATAAAAGATTTTATTAGGTAATCTTATATTCTTATAAACCAAACATAACAATTAATCTTACATTTCTTAGGTTAACAAAACTTAAGAATCACATATTACCTTTCAATATTATTTTCCCTTGAAATCACTTTCTTTTATGGAATCTAAGAATTTGTGAACCAAACGCCTTTTAAGGGGGCGCTTGGTTCGTGAAATATTAGATTTTTGAGGAAATTGTGATTCTCGATAAAGTGTGATGCTTAGGGTTTTCTTCTATTTTAAAGGCATTCCGTGTTCAGTTTTACTCATTTGATTAGAGAAAATTCATGTATTTTAATTCTTAAATAATTATCATAATCTCCTTGATGTATATATCAATTTTAAAACCTGGTCTGGTCCCAATCATAGCCACCTTTGTTCATCCAAATTTTTTTTGCATGAAACATTTGGAACTTGGAAGGGAATACTTTTTTAAGACATTTTTTTGACAAAAACGCCTTTAAAAAGTTTTTTTTTTTTTTTTGCATTTATTTGGTTTTTGGTTGGAAAACTTTTTTAAGACGGAGTTTTTTTTTTTTCCATTCATTCGGAACTTGGAAGGAAATTTTTTTTAAGGTGTTTTTCAATAAAAATATCTTAAATAATCTTCTTTTATTCTTTTAAGGAGATTATTTAAGGTGTTTCTAGTTGAAAAATGCTTTAAATAATCCTGTTAGATTTTTTAAAAAGGAATTATTTAATCCTAGTCAATTATTTAAGGCGTTTCTAGCCAAAAATGCCTTAAATAATCCTGTTCATGTTTTTAAGGGACCATTTAAGGTGTTTTTTCTTCAAAAATACCTTAAATGATTATTATTTAAGGCGTTTCTTCAACCTAATATTTATTTGAATAATGGTTTATTTAAGGCTTTTTTCATACCAAACACCATTAATTGCAATATAAAAAAAAATTTAACAACAGAAACCTATAACTGACTTGCAGTCACTTTCAAACATGCTTTTTAAAATGGTAACGACTATTTCATACATTTTTTATTCATGTCAATTTTGAAAATAATGCAACTTTTTCCCATGAAATCCTAAAATACTACAAATAGATTTGGGTTTTTGATTTCAAAATTTTAGATACTGTTAGGAACACGTCACTTTCTCCTAGAAAAAAATTACCTTGAACTAAATATTGGAATCAAATACCAAGATTTCAGGAAAAAATTTATGGAGTTTCTTGAACAAAACGCCCTCTAAGGGTTTTCTATGTGACACCTGTTTCATATTGCTAAATTACTATTATATCTTTATTCATCATTTTTATTATAAAAACCCATGATACATCTATCAAACTTTATAAAATATCCACTTTACCCTTAACTATAATTTTTATCTAGTTCTATCTAATATTTTAAATGATTATTATGCCTTGACTTTATAATTGACTATTAAAAAATGGAAAAATTTAAATGCACCCTTTTTTTTCTTTATACACCCTACTTTTTTTAAAAATTTTTGTAAGTGAAATTATTAAAATATCCTTCTCATAAATTTTATAACTTTCATAAATTTATTTCCAAAAAGGCATTACACTTTCTACAAATGCATTTCCGAGAAGTTATAACACTTATCGAAAATGCATTTTCAAGAGTGTTAAAAGTGAAATTACAAAAAAAAAATTTTATTAAAATTATTTGTAAATAAATGTTATGAAAAAGTTATTATTAAAAATTATAACTTTTAAAATTAATAAAAAAGTTACATTTACTATTTTCATCATAGAGAAAAATAATATCATATAAAACCTTAATTAAATTAAATATAAAATAGCAAATATAATTTTTTTATAAATTTAAATTTTATCATTTTTAAATAAATATATTTTTTGTCAATTATTAAAATTTTATGATAGTTTTAATTAAATTGAACTTCTTTGAGAAGTTTCTCTATCTACTTATTACGATGGATTTTTTCAATTAGCATATTAGATTTCGACAAAATTGTATAGTATTTAACCTAACAATTTAAAACACAACATAGTGACATAATACGAAAATGATACAAATAAAAGATACAAAAATAACATAATTTAAAATTTAAAAAAAAAACCATAAATAAGTTTAATAAAATCAAAAAATTATATTTTATGTTTTCATGTCGATACAAACTGTAACACATAAATTTCATGTAAAACATTACACGAATATAATAATTTATATGACATAATGACACGAATTGCTATATCTAGTAGTATTTAAAAATATTACTTATACTGCTTCTTTATTCATAAGCATGCAATGCTGGTCAAGAAAATCTTCAGCTTTTAGTTAGTTCCAAACACAATGGGATTTTTTTTTTTAAAAGGGCAAAGAATGGTCTAGTGGAAGCTGAAAGAGATGGAAGATGAAGACTAAGAGAAAAAAGATTTTACACATAAGGTTAAGGTAGGTTATTTAAAAGGTTAAAAATGAGTAATTTTGGTAAAATATATATATATATATATATATAAATGCATCAACCCTTTTTTTTGGCCCATTCAAATTTTGTATTCATTAAAATAATTCCAATACACTTTTCTTTACATTTTCCACAATATAAAGACAGCTACTGAGATTTTATAAAACCTTCATGCTTCTCTTTGTGCACATCGAATCAAATCGATAGGGCTGGTAATCCATTATTGTTCAATATGAACACTAGAAAAGATGAGGGTGTATTCACGTAGTTGTTTAAGCACATCTTCTTTCTAGATTGGATTGCTATCTAATCAACAGCACTATTAGCTCTTCATCAACACATGCAATCTTAACTTCCTTCAATCCTCTAATACCTATAATAATATCATTCACCATTGGGTTAATTCTTTATTCTTATTCTGTATTAGTTAAGCATAGGTGCTTGTATAGAACCCAAGAATCCATTTCTAGCACAACTTTTGAGAAATTTTGTTTCTGAGCTAGCCACACTCCTTATCTCACAACTACAACTTTAGCTTCTATATTAGACTTCACACAAATTCCTTTATCGGTCCTTCCTCTCAACTTTCCTTTATGATCTCTCACCCTAATACCAATTCGAGCTTCCTAGGGTTTGTTTTTAAACGCTCTATCATAGTTTATTTTAACCCATCGATTCCAAGCTTTTCCAATTTAACATCTTTTATAGACTTTGCTCACTTAACTTATTCCTTCCACTTACATTTTGGAACTTCATAAATTCAAACATTGCATGTTGTGTTATTCTTATTGTTGTCACTACATTAGGTTTTTTTTTATTTTTCTATTTGCTTCATATCTCCACTTCCAAATATACCAACATATAAAAGGTATTGTAACCTTCAAATAACACTTGTCTTTCTTATTTGTAACTCTCTTAATCAAGACTTCTCTTAGCCAGTAGTCAAAATTTGTAATTCTTTCTTTATCCATTTTTTACCCCAACCCTAATGCAAATCACACTTCCCTCACCCATTCACAGTAAAAGTACATGTTTTACTATTTTTTCCTCCTTGCCACATACAACACATATTGGTTCCCTACAAATTCTCTTTTTTCCATAAGTTCTCCTTGTTGCTATTACATTAGAGCATACTCTCCATAAAAAAATTTGAAGTTTATGTGGTATTTTTCAATATCCATAATAAGCACCACATCTATTTATCCACTTGATGAGATGATGAGTTTTTTTTCACACCACTTTCTTCCTCACTTTCCTTGCATACATAATATCCAATTTTCACAGAATATTTGCCATTTCTTGCTACTAGCCACACCAGTCTATCTTTTCCCCTTTTCTTTCCAATTGGTATAACCTTTATAAAAAGTATAAATATCAACTTTCTCTTTATTGAAATCATTTTTAATTAGAAACTTTGACAATCTTTCATAGCAAGCTCTAGGAGTTTGTTTTAAACCATATAAAGCTTTTGTCAATTTATAAACATGATTTAAAAATTAAAGATTTTCAAAATTGAAAGGTTGCTCTACATACATCTTTTCAGTTATAAAACCATTTAGATATGTACTATTGACATCCATTTGAAAGAACTTAAAATTTTAAAACATACAAATGCAAGCAATATCCTAATGGCTTCTAACCTTGTAACCAGGGCATAGGTTTCATCATAATCAATTCTTTATTCTTAACTATACCTTTAAGCCACTAACCTTGCTTTATTTCTAATAACATTGTCATGCTCATCCATTTTATTTCTAAAATCCCATTTGGTGCCTATAATAGGATGATCTCTAGGTATAGGTACAAGATTTCACACTTAGTTTTTTTTTAAATTGGTTCAATATCCAATTATCCAATTATCATCTCCTAAAGCTTCATCTATATTCTTATGTTCAATGTGAGAGAGAAAAACAATATAATTACACACATTGTAAGAAGATCTAGTTCTTACCTATTGAGTTGGATCATCAATAATCTCACTATCTTAAATATACCTTTTTTTTCTATGATGATTTGATTCTTGTTCTATTTGTTGTGATTATTCTAGAAACTCATAATCCTTCTTTTGAATGTTCTCCTCAATGTCATATAATACATCATTGATATTTTTTTTAAAGTATACCAACACCATTATTATCATAAGACACTTTTCTTGGAGGTGAATTTGATTTAACAAATATAATATGTATAGACTCTTCAACAACTAATGTTATTTTACTAAAGATTCTATAAGCTTTTGACTTTAATGAATATTCTAAGAAAATGCTTACATCATTTTTTGCATCAAATTTTTCAAAATTATCTTTTCTATTGTTCAAAACAAAACATTTGTAACCAAAAAGATGAAAATAACTTATGTTAGGCATTTTTCCTTTAAAAATTTCATAGGGAGTTTTCTTTAAGATTAGCTTAACATAAGTAATTTCTTCTAAAGTTATATTTTTCTTTCTATGACCCCATTTTATTGAGTAGCTCTAAAAGTAAAAAAATTATGGCTAATACCATTTTCACTACAAAGTACATTAAAGCCAAGGTTTTCAAATTCTTTTCTATGATCACTTCTAAAATTAGGAATTGAATATCTTTTTTTCATTTTGTATTTGTTTACTAAAAGTGATGAATTTTTTCAAAGCTTTATTCTTTGAATGCAAGAAGAGAACCCATGTATATCTAGTAAAATCATCAACAATAACAAACCCATATTATTTTTTACCAAGGTTCATTGTTTTAATAAGACCAAAAAGATCAATATGAAGTAGTTGAAAAGGACTAGTAGTTGAAATATAATTTTTAGGTTTGAAAGAGATTTTTTTATGTTTTCCTTAAGCACATGCATCACAAACCTTTTCATTTTCATATTTTAATTTTGGTAAACCAACAACCAAATCATTTTGAGAGAGTTTTGAAATTACATGCATACTTGCATGTCCAAGTTTTATATGCCAAATCCAATTTTTATTCTCTTTTGAGCCATAAAACAAATATTTTTAGAAAACAAATCATCCAAATACACCGCATAAACATTTTCTTAATGATATGCAATAAAAACTAGTTTGTTAGTCTTAATATCAATCACTTGACAACACATGAATTCAAATACAACCTTAAGTCATTTATTACACAATTGACTAATGCTAAGTAGATTATGCTTGAGTCTTTTCACAAGTAAAATTTTTTTAATAGTAGTAGAAGAATTATTATCAATTGAGCCAGTTCTTTCAATTTGGCTTTTGGAGTTATCTCCAGATGTAAGATCCCCTTTACTTTTAGCCTTTAAGTCCTTGAATTGAACCTTGTCTCTGGTCATATGCTTTGAGCATCCACTATCAAGGTACCATGGATTACTCTTGCTTGAATTTGCCTTGTAGCAATGCCTATCCACCTATAAGAACATAATTAAATTTTTATTTCGAGTACCCAAATTTTTTTGGGTTTTTGAGTGTTAGTACTCTAAATTTTTGTACCTATTGAAATCCATTTTATCTTAGTAATCTGATTTTGAGATGTGCTAACTTTTTTTAAAATTCATATACTCATAATGAGTTTATCTTTATGAGTGACTTTCTTCAAGGAACAATATTGTATAAAATGGCCCAATTTATGATAATATGTACATGTGCTAGATGAATCATTTGGTTTAATAAAAAAATTCTTCAAATAGTCTATTTGTCACCACCATTATAGCCTAATCTATCTTTATTAAAGAATATTTTTTGTGTTTCAAGCATGTCATTGAGTTTTTGATAACCTCATATAAAATCTAAAGAATGAGTTATGCAAATTTTTTTTTTAGTCAAATCATCAATATTTAATTTTAAAAGGTTAATTTCCTTTTTTAAGTCATTCTTTACTTGAGTCAAGAGCTCATTTTCTACTTTCAACTTAAAAATTATTTTCCTATACTTTATGTTCATGCTTTTAAATTCTATAGCTAATCTATTAAAAGCATCTTGTAACTCTATGAACTTAATCATTTGAATTAAAAATTACCTTGGGCTCATCAAGAGCTATAAGACATAGGTTGGCTACTTTCTTCTTATTTGATTTATCATTGGAAAAGTCACTATCACTTCATGTTGTAATAATTACTTTCTTCTTTGGATTCATTGTGTTTTGCTTCTTCCACAAAGAACAATCAAATTTGATATGACTTGATTTGTTGCATTCATAGTAAACAATTTGATCTTTTTCTCTTCTGTATGATTTTTCTTTGATCATTTTTGTTCATGGTCTTATTCTATTTGAGAACTTGTTCATCTTCATAAACTTCTTGAACTTTTTTACAAACATGGCCATTTCTTCATCCTCATCAACCTTATCTTATTCAAAAAAATTTTTTATCTTCTTGAGAGGATAATTTGAAAGCAGTACTACATTTTTTGATTTATTCTTGTCTTTTTTTTAGCTTCATCTCATAGTTAAAGAAAAAACTCATGAGTTCATCCAATGAGAGTATGTGAGGATCTTTAGATTTGTCGATGGCTATCACCTTAGCTTCTTAACTCTTTGGTAAACTATTTAGGATTTTCTTCACCATCTCCACATTTGAGTAAGACTTCTTAAGAGCTTCCAAACCATTAGTGATGTCAGTAAAACGGTTTCACATTTCACTAATATTTTATTTTAATTTTATCTTGAATAACTCATAATCATGAGTAAGCATGTCAATTTTAGTCTATTTTACTTGATTAGTGCCTTCATGAATGATGACCAACTTGTCCTAAATTTCTTTTGCATTTTCACACAAATAAACTCTATTGCACTCACAAGGCCCCAATGCACCAAAAAGTGTATGCATTGATTTGACATTAAGTTAAGCCATCTTGATATCATTGGCATCTTATTCACCTTTTTGCTTGATCACCTTTTTATCATCTATTATTTTTATTAGAATTTGAGGACTATTTACAATAACCCTCTAAACTTTCTAGTCATTTACTTGAATAAACAATCTTATTCTAGTTTTCTAATATGAGTAGTTGTCAACAACAAAAAAAGAAGGTCTTATAATAAAATGGCATTCACCTCCAAGAGATGTAATAATTGTTTCATTTGTCATAAAACACATTTCTTGTTGCCTATCATATTTGTTGTAGCTTGAGAATGGTTGCTCCACATTAATCACCATACTTCTTTGAGCCATTTTTAAGATTACTTTTATGTTGTTGTTAAACCTAAAAAAAAAATACCGACTCTAATACCAATTGTTAGCTCAAAGGCTTAAAATAAAATAAGAATGAGGGTGAATCGGTAGATAATAAAATTTTCAAGATTCAATGTCCAATAAGCACAAATTTTACAAATCAATTTTTCTAAGTAAATAAACATAACAAATATGAGTATACTAATAATCTTAAAAGCAAAAGATAGAGACATAAAATCAAACACTGAAATTTATAAAAGTCTAGCCCTTCCTTTAAGCACCTATGTCCTCTTTCTTAGCCTCACTTGCTAAAGAGTTCAATTTACTATGTGTTAAATGTTACAACTTAGCTCTTCAAAGCTCTATACAATCAACATCACAATTTCTTAAAGGTTATCATTCCCTTTAAGCTCATAACCTCACAATACAAGCTTTTGAGTGTTTTACAAACTTAAAAAACCCCTATAAGATTGGATGTTTGATAATTTGAAGTACAAAATAAGATTACTAAGAATGGCAAGAGAAAATTTGATACAACAAAAATTTTTAGACTTTTCTCACACTAAAATGCTCTTTAATGCTTGGAGAAGATGGTAGATAGAAGCAATAAATTTTCTTGGCTTTTCATACTCTTTAAATATAGTGGGAAACCTTTATTTATATGTTGAAAAAAGAAGATAGTCGTTGCTTGCATTTAATGCTTGAAACTTGTAAATTTTTAGATAAAATAGTAGTTGTTAGGGCTTTTTTGGTACCAGGGGATTGATCATCTCATATAGGGAATTGATTAAGTCAGTTGAAAATCAAACCAATTTTGCATATCATCAGAGTTTGATCAATCAGGTAAGGGACTTGATCGATCCCTTATGTAAGGGGATCGATCACTTTTGTAAACTTTAAAACCTATTTTACTTCTGGATAAAAAATGGATTGATTTCTTTGAAGGGGTGATCTATCGATTCACTTAAAAAATCTAGCTAATCGATCCCTACAAGGAGAGATCGATTGATTCTTGAAAAAATTGTATGAGATAAGCTACTTGAAGAAAAATGGATCAATCTCATTAGCCAAGGGATCGATCAGGTCATGTGAAGGGATCAATCATTCCCTTTAGGAAATCGAGCCCTTTTATCCCAAATTATCCAAAAGTTTATTTTTGTTTTCAAAACATGTTTTGCTTTAGTTCAAAAATAATTTTTGACAAGATAGAAGGTTGAAAAAATGTTCAATTTGAGATAAAATAAATTTGATTCAAGTTAGGCAAATTTTTGTTTTATCAATTCAAAAACTTTTATTAATTTAAGGCTAACAATGTCTTTTAAAACCTAAGGCGCTACCAACTCTCCCAAAAGTAATTGTTGTTAGGAAAGCATATACCATAGCCTTATAATGCATTTAACATACATAAGTGCCTATGGCATTCGAGCACATGGAGTTGATGGATATGACAAACCTTTGATCTGTCAATAATCTCTTCTCTAGTAATATGACTGGGACTCAAACTTGTAACTTTGGCTCTGATATCACTTTTAAGACTTTAGACACTATTAACTCTCTCAGAAGCAACTGCTATTAATAAGGTGTATTCCCTAGCCTTTTAATGCATTTAACATATACAAGCACCCACGATATTCGAGCATATGAAGTTTATGGACATAGCCAACCTTCGATCTGTCAACAGTACTATATTAGTTTTATTAATCTCTTTTAGTATATGCCCTTATTCAAAGAAAATTTTGATAAATTTCACCACCTTAGCTTTCACTATATCCCAATATTTTTGGAAGAAAATACCATTGAATCCATTAAGCCTTGATGCCTTCATTCCACTTAACTGAAATATCGTATTCACCACTTCTTCCTATCTCACCACATCAATCAAAGCCTCATTCATAACCCTTGTAACTATTATAAGAACATTTTCAAGGACATCATCATACGTTCTACCCTTATTAGATGAGAATAGCTCACTGTAAAACTCCACAAACTTTCTCATTATCACTCTTTCATCATTTATGTACTTTTCATTTTCTTTTTTCATAGATAGGATCTTATTATACTAGCTCATTAGCAATGTAGTTTGATGGAAAAATTTTATATTTTGATCCCCATATTGTAGCCACTATGCTCTCGATCTTTAGAACCAATATTTTTCCTCTTTTCAAACTTTCTTCGAACATTTAATGATATTATTCATCATTTTACATTTATCCATTATTATATCTTTTTTTTGAATCTTTATAATTTCTTTCATCATCTCATCTATCATCTTTCTATTATTAGGAAATACTTTCCTACTCCATTTAATCGATGTTCTTTTACATTTCTTTAATATTTATACTAGCTAAAAAGCTTGAGATTCTTGGAATCGAGCTTCTCACCATTCTTTTATTACTTGCCTAATCTCTTCATTCTCAATCCACACCACTTCACACTTAAACATTCTAAGCACTTTCTTATTACAGTAATTGGTGTTTACTATGCTAAAAAGTGATAAAACCCTACCATAGACAGATTAAACATTTGGGTTTTAGGAAACTTTTCAATCCATTTTTGCATTCACCAATGCTATATCCAGTCTTTCCTTGATGGCTTTATTATCTTGGTTATTAATCCAGGTAAACTTCTACCATTGATATCTCAGGTCAATCAGATTACTTTTTTCTATCATTTGCCTAAACTTTTTTATTTTTCTTTCAACCTTTACATTCTCAAATCCTTTTTATGCACATATAAAATATCATTAAAATCACTTATACACATCCACAACCTTCATCTTTTTATTGTTTTCTTTTGAATAAACCTTCATATTTCTTGCCTCTTCTCAAAATCTATTGGTCTATACACCCAAAAAACTCTATAATCCACTCTTACAGCTTTCAACACCACCTTCGAGTCTATCAAATTCTTACAACTTTTATGTATGTTTATTTATACCGTCTCTTTCCACCATAATGCCAATCCATCATTCAGCTTTTTTTCTTCTATATAACACCCATTATCAAACTTTAGTTTTCTTCTTAATCTTTTCAACTTCTCCTCTCTATTCTTAGTTTTCATTGTCGTAACGTCTAGATCCGGGGATCTATCGCTAGACATTGACTTTAGGGAGTCGCCACCAATCTTTTTTATCTAGGTGTGATTGGTCACCTAAAGAATCTGTCCTTTCAGGGGACACCTAAGCTTAAGGGTCCCTAAAAGAATATGTTCAGGTCTGCTAACCAGAACAGGGTTCCGGAGTTCGGTTACGTGTGAGGAAGGTTATAGCACCCTCACAACGCCCATCAAAAGATGGTACCAGCTTAAATTTGTGTTATCCAAAAGCCTTAAAATTTTACCAAGTAATTAGTTGTTGGAAATTATTCTCAATTGACTCTAATACTTTTAGCAGAAAATTGAGAAAATTCCCTCACCTCAAGAGTAGGCAAGAAAAACTACTGTTTCACTTGCAGAGGCTCCGTCGTCGAATTATTTAAAAGAAAAATCAAAATTAAGATAGAAAGGAAGGAAAGAATGATTTTTTTTTTGTAGGGAAAATTGATACTTTCAACTTTTCCTCAAAAACCCTTTTTTTTGAAAATTTATTTCTAAGAAAAATTGATACTTTCAACTTTTTCCCAAAAATATTTTTTGGAACTTTTGATTTTCAAGGAAAATTGATACTTTCAACTTTTCCCCAAAAATATTTTTTTTTGGAAATTTATTTTTCTTTTAAGGAAAATTGATACTTTCAACTTTTCCCTAAAAATATTTTTTGGAAATTTATTCTTAAGGAAAATTGATACTTTCAACTTTTCCCTAAAAATATTTTTTTTTCAATTTATTTCTGAGGAAAATTGATACTTTCAACTTTTCCCCAAAAATATTTTTTGGAAATTTATTTCTAAGGAAAATTGATACTTTCAACTTTTCCCTAAAAATATTTTTTTGAAATTTTATTTCTAAGGAAAATTGATACTTTCAACTTTTCCCTAAAAATATTTTTTTTGGAATTTTTTATTTTTATTTAAAGAAAATAAAATAATAAAAAATAAATAAAAAGAATATTACATAAACCTGATCTAATAAATAAAAATTAAAATAAACAAAGAAATAAATAAAATAAAAAAATTCAAAGAGAAAAAAAAAAAAAACCTGGAGCGGCTCGGATCGCGGCTCGGCTCAAGGAAGGGAAAACGGCTCGGGGGAGCGGCTTGGCTCGGCTCGGCTCGGAAAGCGGGTCGACGCCCGGGTCGGGTCGGGTTCGGCAAAACGCGCGGATCTCCTGGTTAACTTAAAGCCAAAATGACGTCGTTTTGGGAGGGTATAAAAGGCACATTCCTCAGTTTTTCGGCAGAACGCTCCTTCCCCTCTCTCTCTCTTCTTCCTTTTTCTCTCCCTTCTCTCTAGAAACTGAAGAACATCGATGCCGGATTCTGGAAAATGTCACCGGAATCTGGAAATTTCGCCGGAAGTTGGCCGGAATATCACCGATTTTTGGGATTCTTCGCCGGAAACTGGGCAGGTCGCCGGAAACTTCAAGGTTGGCCGAAATTTTTGCCGGAAAATTCAAACTTCGCCGGAATATGGAAATTTCCCAGAAATTTCCAGAAAAAATTTTCACCAAAAATTTCTAAAAAATTTTTCTCACTCCCAGAACACTCCTAAACTTTTTCTAGCTTCCTATACGCCTCCTTTTCTCTCAAATCAGTAGCTTTGCTTACTGTTTTCTGTGTCCTCAGCATCTGTTCCAGGGTCCCTTTTATAGGGGTTGATCAGGAGTTCCTGATCAATCCCAATTCCTCCTTGGACGGGGATTCAGTCTTTGAATCTAATTGGACTCTTCTGATTGAGTTCCCCTCCACAGTGGGATTCTTCAGCCTTGAATCTTAGCCCTCCAAAATTAAAATAAAAAATAAATAAAAAATACTAGATAATTAGAAAAGATAAATCAAAAGATATTATAAGATAAAAATAATAATAAAAAAAATATCAGATATATAATCAAATAAGTAAAAATACAAAAATAAATAAAATAAAAAGGATAAAAAAGATATATATATATATATACATATTAGTAATAATACATAAATAATAAAATACACATAAATATTAACAAAAAATAAATAAATAAATATATACATATATTAATACATAATAATAATAATAAATAATACAATACATAAAATACAAAAGAAGAAGAAAAAAAAATACAAGATAAAGTTAAATTGGGCTTACCCATTTGGGCCAGGCCCAATTGATCTGGGCCGGACCCAATTGGGTGTCTACATTCATTAAAAACATAATTTATGGATAATACTTTTTTTTAGCTCATAAAGAGCTTGAACTGTCAAGGGTGACCTCACCTCTTGATAGTTTCAAGATATTAGTATCATGGCCCCCTAGTGGTTGTTATAGGATAGCCACCTAACCCTACAGTTTCCATCTCGTTTACTTCTAACAATCATTCATAATTTTCACTCTTTCACGTCCATTTCCACCAACTTACCTTTTTTCACATATCTCCTTAATTTTATTTTTTTTGCTTTTAAACCTTCTTCTTACCATTTTTGTATCTCGTATCCCTCCTCTTATGCTTTCCCTCACATTTTTAATTTGAATTTCCCTCTGTTTATCTAACATTTACCTTACATAACTATTATAAGCCAACCTCTACCCTTTTTTTTTATCCATCTCTTTTTTTGGTACCTGCATTACTTTCCCTCCCACTCATTCATCCTTATCTTGATTCAAAGTTTTTTAAATTCCTTTGCCAAGGCCATCTATTCCAACTGACCATTTAAATCCCTTACTTCCACTCTCCCCTTATCCCTATGTTCAGCTCATTTTTTCTCGGATGGGAATTTCACTATGTGCTCAGTTACATTTTTTCATTTTGGCCACCTTTCATGCTTCAACTTTAACATATCCTCAATTTTCACTACCATATGTTCTTTATCCTAACTCGTTTCATTCCCTTCTGACCTCCCTAACTCCTTTCAATTATTACAATTTTTCTTTCCAATTTTTCTGATCCATTCTCCATTTGTATTCTTTATGCCTCTATCCTTTGTATGAAACATTGATTCTCATATTCTACATCATCATTTTTCTTTTGATTTTTTTTTTACTCGTAACCATCATAAGACTAAAATTAGATGATTACTCTAATTCTTCTAGATGCAATTCACCTTTACTCCTCTGCTTCTCTTTCATCCATATTCTTTTCTAATTAAACCTTCAGTTCATCTCGTTTTCCTTCTCTTTTTGTCTATAAGTTGACTTATTCTTCTGTAACTAATTTTTTAACTATCTTTCATTTTTCTCGTCCATAACCTGTACCTTTCCTATGCCATGCTTCCTAACTCTTCACATGCTGTCATCTTTACATTTCCCCGAGGATCACCTTCACATTCCATCTTCCTTCCAATTTTTTCCCTTATTTTCATTCCCCCTCTTACTAGTGTAAACCTTCATCCATGGACCATATCTTTCTCGTCATCCATTGTTTCCTCCATCTGCCTCATCCTTCTCGCACATCCTCCTTGCATGCCTTAATTTTTTATATCTAAAACAAAAATCAAATAACCATTCATACTTTAACCTAAAGATGTCAATTTTACCTATACCCAATAGAAAACTCAATTTTTTACCCGAATGAGGATAGAGATAGGTATTATATTATGGGAAAATGTATGATTTTAAATTTTTATTGGGTACAAAAATGAGGATGGGTAATATAACACCCGTCCCGTGCTTGTACCCGTACCTTACATATATATTTATACATATTTAATATATAGATTTTTTATTAAATTATATAAGTTATTATTTTAGATTAATTAAAATTAATATGTTTTTATTAAAAATATATATTTATAAAAAATACATAATATACAAGATAAAAATTTTAAAAAGCTAAAAAAAATAGTTTTTAGTTTTTTTCAAAAAAATTATGGGTATGGAGATTACCTATATCTATTACATACTTGTGAATATGGGAATAGAGATAAATTTAAAATACGCATTAGGTATGAGTACATAGATAGATATAATATGAAAATTCGAGGATGGGAACGAGGAATGCTCTACTCTACCCATACCCTACCTATTAACATCCCTACTTTAACCTTACTCATATCTGTTCCTTTCCTCCTTTCGACACCCAAAACCTAAGCTTCAACGGTTTCTCCATGTTAACCTCAACTTTGACTCTTAAAAAAACACCTACCTACTCCCATTTCCGTTGGAGACTCTTTTACTTCCCAATACTTCCCTAATCTTCCTTACATTTCCTGTGGTTTGCATTTCTAATGGTACATTATGAATTTGAATCCAATACTTGACCTTAGAGAAACACGCTTCTTCCACTGTTTTCTCTTCCTCCTAGTTCTAGAAATTGAAACAATGCCCTATCACCGTCTACGACCCTTCTTCCAATGTTTGTATCAGCTTCTTTTCCAACATAAAAGTTATTGTATAAATATTTGTCCCAATTTCTTTCACCTCTCCTACCTTCTTTTTAGACCACACTCTTCAAAACCCGTACGACCCATTTATGATTCAACACCCAGTTCGCTATAATCTTCCCTAACAACGTGAATCTTGTAGCGTTCTTAATCTCCTCCCCTTGCGCGTCCAGTTTGATCTCCAAATCCTCCGTTCTCCTCCTCACAAGCTAAACCTAAACTTTAATCAAGAACTAGATTTTGGATTAGGGCCTGTGGTTCCTCAATCCCAGTGATAACAGTGTCCGCTTTACCTAGACTTTACTAAGAATGCTAAACAAACAAAACATGCAAACCCTAATAAAAGACCCTAATTCATTCACCTGACTCAGTCCCTATGATCCACTGCTATTAGCTCAAAGAATCAAAACACAAAAAACAAGAGAACAAAAATCAAGAAAATTGTTTAAAAAACCAACATGCAAGAATAAACGCATGACAGTTAGGGTGGAAACACCCAACCCTAACAACCTGGACTGAGAAAACTCAGAAAATGCTATAACTTAGAGAGAGATGCTCTCAATGTAGAAAGAGAGAATTTTGACTCCGGTGGAGTTAATGTATCAGCCCTATTGGATCTGATTAATTGTACGAGTCTTGAGCCTAATCAATTTTGGCTAAACAATAATAATTTATATATTTGCTAACTCATTTAATATTTTTTTATTTATATAATTTTTAATTATTAGTTTAAATTAAATTTATAAATTTATTAATTTGTAAAAGGGAAAGATTAAAACATAATTTACATGAATTAAATAATTAAAATAATCATTTAAGAAATATAACATCATAGTTTTTTTTAATAATTCAACATTATAGTTTTATTTAAAAAAATTCAAATTCTCAAATGTGTTAAATAAATATTTTTTATTAAAATAAAATTTTAAAACATTTATTTTAAAATAAAAATATCTTATCCCAAACGAATCGGGTTTAGTTTAAAAAGATGTAGACATTGTCTGGTCGTTGGCGTTACCCGTTGGCCGTGACTGTCTCCTCGCAATTGAGAAGGCCCATAAGTTCTGCCCCAGCAGGTTTTGGACCTAGACAACATTCTGGGCTCAAGCGGAGCCCAACTTTAAGACAAGCAGAAGAAATATCTGCGAAGTCCTTGAGCCGATTTGCTAAAGGAGACCCCAGTCAATTAAGTGTAAATTTGATAATTCATGTTAAATACTTATCATATATAAAGATTATTGTATTATAATTCGTACTTATATAAAAAAAAATTTTATTTTTTGTTTGAATAACTCCAATAGTACAGGTTGACCGGTTTGTCCCTTCATAAACTTGGGCATTAAGAATAGTTCATTTTCAATTTAGGAGAGACCGAAAAGGAAAAATAAGCATTATTTTATAAAATAAAATAGACCAAGGACCGAGCTGTAGCATTCGATTCCAGTCCAAACTCCAACGAATAAAGAGAAAGTGGAGGCATTAAAAAAGGGCGAGCAGGTGAGGTATCTTTTCAAAAAAATTAGGACAAAGCTGCCTTCGATAAAAGGCAGGCGCCTTAAACAACCAACCCCATAAAAGAATGACGGATCTCTGCTCAAAGTCTGAAAAAGGGGGTTTCAAATGGAACACCCATTGCGTTTGGGCTTCCTTTTTCTCCAACTATATTTTTGCCTTCGTTCAACGTCTACGCCAAGACCCAAAAGCCATGAGTTAGTAGCAATGCATAGCTAATGGAATATGGAAAAGAATCCAATTTTAAATAATATTAATAATGCTAGAGATTTTTTCACAAATTTAAGCAATGAGGCTTTATTTGGATAGATGTCGTTGCTCCTCTATCTCATTGATTCATGAAAAAATGACATTGAATCTTTGAGTGAACAAGCAAATTAAAATAAAATAAAATATTTTAAAATTTAAATCGCAACTACAAGAATGAAAGTAAGAACATCCTTGCTTGTTCCATAAGTGAAAAAAAGTTGACATAATATGCATCCTTGGAGGCTAACTCGGCAAGAAAACCACGCACCCATTGTTTTACCAAAAGAAGGAAAGAAAAATACCAATGCTAGCAACTATTCTATAATGGTAATGGGAATGGCAATGGCTAGAGCCTAGAGCCTAGAGCCTAGAGCCTAGAGCTTAGACAATGACAAATTGGCGTTTGGTCAATTTTAAATACGAAGGCCGCTACCACTCCCAACAAGGCATTAGTAGGTTACTATGGGTCATTGGAAAATGGAAAGTGGCTTGTTTTCTTTTCCTTTCGTTTCATATTATACTTCTTCCGCACTTAGGTCAATTCGCTTGAGTTTTCCATATATGGACAAATATACTCTAAATATTTGTCTACCTATTAATTAGAATACTTAAATATCAAAATAATTGTTTGACATTTTATTCTAAAAAAAAAGTCCTACAATTTCAAAAACAAACCAATTATTTTCTTTATATCTTCACCCTTGAAATTATTGAACATTTTCAATTGAATTAATTATTTCCTCAATTTTTTTCAACTTAAAATAAATAAAGACAGCTTAATTGTGTTAGTTGGAATCAAATTCTTTAACCCTTTAATTACCTGCTTCCAAGTATATGTTCTGGCAGCGACCATTTCTTTGTTTAACACCTTTCAAAGCCCATGCAACCTCTCTCAGAGAGATTCTTAGAACAGCAAAACGAAATTAGGTAACAATTTAATATAGTTTCTAACTTTTAATGATATTGGCAATGAATAAAGCATAGGAAATATTATATAATCATCTCATGCAATGATTTTCCTTGTGAAATAGCTTTAAATTAGATAAGTATGGTTATCATTCATCTTCATAATGATGACATTACTTGATATTTCAATCCTTATTTTAGTGTAAATTTTTAATATCAAATAATAATAAAATTTTTATAAATAAAACCATAATTCAAGATAAAAAAAATATTATAAATGTTTAAATTTATTAAATACTATATTTTAAAAATATAATATAAATCAATCAATTAACAACACCGATGCCAACTTGCAAGTGCGCGTGAAATAAGAGGGCTCGATGGTCGTTGAGGCTTCTATTCTACGTTCATACAATGTAATGATGTAATGTGAACGTGGTACAAATTTGTTTTTTCTTGGTTTTTCAACATTGAAGATTAGCTTTGTGACAAGTGTGTCTCATCTCTTGCCCATTCAAGGGCTCCATCATATATGTTTTACTTTTATTTTCGAATGGCATATAATGAACAAAAAAAAAAAGTAAAAATGATGTTATACTATTTGTCTATCAAAACAGTGGTTTATCTATAATTAATTATTTATTTTATCTCTTATTTTTTTAGTATTGAATGCTTGAAGATTTCCAAATAAAGTGGAACAATATAATTAGCATTTTGAGGAAAAAAAATTATATTGTTAACTTTATTCTCTTGTCAAGTTTAATAACATAAGTAATCTTTTAGATCAATTTAAATGTATTTCATTTTCCATAAAAAAAAAAAAAAGCAAGATTGAAATTTTTTAATTTTTCATATGATAAGAAAAAGTATTTGTATAACAAAAAAAAAAACACTTTGATTTGAATAAAACTTGCTATATATGTAAATAAATCCAATCTCAATGGATAATTGATCCTAACTTGTAGTGATATTTTGGAAATAGATTGAATTAGATGTATAATAAAAAAGTAAATTATTATTTGGATTAAATTGTAATTATGATTGGTTCAAATGGTAAAAAGAGTATCTGTCTCTCTTTTTTCCTTAAGTTCGAATCATTAGAAAATTGTAAAAAAAAAAAAATTATTAACTCATTAAATTTAAGGTAAATAAACCTGTTTGAATGGACCTAAAAAGTAAATGTATTTAGAAATTTAAAAATCCCTTATCACTAAATAAAAAAAAAGAGAGTATTAGAATTTTTTTATTAAAATATTTCACTTTTATTCTTTAATAATGATACAATTAGAGTCTATGATTTAATTTCATTGGTTTATATAATTACTTTTAAAATATAGAGTGAATCCAACATTAGAATGAAGGGTACTTGAATAGTAAATAATAATGATTTTAATTTTTTTTTAAACTAATAAATAATTTTACTATTAAACATGAATAAGTTATAAAAATAAAATTCTTATTTGAATTATATTATTCGTTATTTCATCGTACTAAAGTCATCAAATTAAATTAAAATAATCTAATAGATCAATATAAACAAATAAAAAAATAAAATATTGAATTAAAATAATATGATCGATTAATGCAAACATATAAAAAAATAAGGTACATATTAAATTAAAATAATTTAACAAATTAATGTAAACTAATAAAAAAATAAACAACATAATAATTTAAAATAAAAATTCATATAATTACAAAGTAATATGATCTGAAGATTTAAGAAAAATATGATCTGATTATCGTTATCTATTTGCCTTCTCAAAAGAGTGCTTCAACAATTTAATATCAATCAGGATGAAAAAATTTATTTTACAAAAACAAAGAGATGTGGTTGAATAAACCTATTTTATTAAAGTAAAAAGACGTTGTTGACAAGATATATTAAGCCAGGCTTATTAAGTGGCTTTTATCAGCAATTACTGTTAATGGCTTGGGATGTTCCAGTTAAGATTGTGTGAAAAATGCAAAAGAAAAAATAATCAAGGATTCTTGTCAAGTGTAACGAGATGAGTTAAGGCATAAAGACATAATAATAAATAACTGACTTAAATTTTTACTATCTTTTTAAACAATAAACTAGGCCTTAAACTTGAGTGGAATTTATAAATTAGGTTGAATAAACAAGTGAACACTAGCTAATGGGGTGATAAAAAAAATAAAATAATGTACAAGAAACCAGTTTTACATGTTTTATATATTGATCAATGTAGATATCTTAATTGGTCAGACCTAAGCTTATTTGAGTTTGATTCAACCTTGTCTAAATTTTCAAGCTCAATTATTCATTATTTTATATTTTATTTATTTATTATTTATTTAATTATTTAATTATTTTCTGGTTTATCTTTTTATTGATTATTATTTGTTTTTTTATTTTTTATTGATTTATCGTTAATCTTTTTGGTGTTAAGATAATAGGATAATAATAAAATAATAAAAATAAAAATAATAAATTTTTGTCATGAATTGGTGGTTGTAGAATTTATGTCGGTTTTAATTTTAAGTAGAATAAATCTTAAGGCTTTTGATAATATGAAAATCCAATCAATGGTGGACTCATGGCTAATCAGAAATTCTATTGATTATTTTCTATAAATATAGTCTTGAATCACATACGAAGAAACAGAGATCAAAGGCAGAAACAAAAACACAGAGAGAAAGTTAGAAAGATACACTAAAGTAGTCAAAAGAATTTTTCAAAATTTTTTTGGGTTAAAAAAAAGATTTTTCTAAAAATTTTTTTAGAAAATTTCTGAAAAATTTTTTAAAAATTTTTTAGTTTTCGATGAATTTTTCAGTGCTAATTGATTTTTTTGGTGAATTTTTCAATGCTGGTTAAATTTTTTAACAGGTTTCTCAGAATCCGATTGAAGATTCCAGCGAAGTTAAATTTTTCTACAAACTTCTGGTGAACCAACCCAAATTCTAACGAGATTTTTCAAAATGTAAAAATTCAACCAGAGTTTATCCGATTCTAGGAAGAGAGGGAGAGAAAAAGGGGGATAAGAAAGAGAAACAGAATATGAAATTTGAAGAAAAAGCTTGGAATTAGCAATTTATATCCTCACAAAAATGACGTTATTTTGGCCTTAATAAAACCATCAAAATCTGTGCGTTTCCATTCAGACGACCAAACCCGTAGCACTGACTTGCTTTTGACCCACGTTTGACCCTCATTCAGCTTTTAACTCCAGCCGAGCGAAGCCATGAGCCAAGCTATAAAGTCGCATCTTTGGAGTTGTCTTTTCTGTCTCTAGCCGAACAGATTTAGTCAACAAACTGAGCTAATTTATTTTTTATATTATATTATATTATTTTATTTTTATTTTTATTTATTTAGCTATATGTATAAGTTTTTTATTTATTATTATGTATGATTAAATTTTAGGGAAAAATAAAAAAGTATAAAACAAAAATAAAAATATATTTTTTAGGATAAATATTAATTGTCCAATGATAGAATTTTTAAAAATTTTAAAAGAAAATTTTTTATAAAATTCTTATGTGAAATTTTTTTTTTAAATTTGTCTCAAATGGTGGAATAATTTAGAGAAAACTTCAATAATAATAATTAATATTTATTTTCAAACAAATAGAAAGAAATTTTTAAAAAATAAAATTTTAATAAAAGTTTTTGAAATTAAATACTAATTACCCAAAGATGAGATTCTTATAAATTTCAAATGTTAAATTTATAAGAAATCTCTAGGTGATAAATTTTTTTAAATTTGTCCAAAATGGTAGAATAATTTAGATAAAATTTTAATAAAAGTAATTATATTCTTTTCCAAATAAAAATTTTTGTTGAAAATATTTGACAATTATCTAAAGATGAGAATCTTAAAAATTTCAAATGATAAATTTTTAAGGTATCTCTATGTGAGAAATTTCTTTAAATTTATCCCAATTGGTGGAATAATTTAAATGAAATTTTAATAAAAAACAATTATCAAATTATTTTCTTTCCAAAGATAAAAAAATAAAAAAAAACAAAGAGAAATAAAAATAATTTCTAAATAGGACAAAATGGTGAAAATTTTAAAAATTAAAAGAAATAAGAAGATATTTCTAATTTGACCCAAGTTGTGAAATAATTAGATATATTTTTAATAAAAATAAAAAATCAAAATAAAAACAAAAATAATTAAATATTTTTTCGACTGAACCTCTTTAAGAAAACAAATGGGACTCTTAAATACTATTGAGGTGAGAAAATATTTTTAAAAATTTTATCAGATTGATGAAGAATCTTAAAAATTATTTCTAATATTTGAACATTAAATTTTAAAACTATTATAATCAATAACTTAAGATAAATTTAAAATAAAATTGTACCATCATTTAGATAGGTATGTGAGAGTGCTATAATATTTTTCATATGTAACCGAACTTCTGAATCTTGTTTTATTTTGTAGACTCAAACCTATTCTTTTAGGGATCTTTAGTCAAGTTTATGAGCTCTTTAAAATGATAGATTCTTTAGGTAGCCAAGTCATACTTAGATAAAAAATATAGATTCCTTAGGTAGCCAAATCATACTTAGATAAAAAAAATTAATAGCTATTTCTTTTGTTAAATCTAATTATAAATTTTTGAATTTATATATTATTACAATCAACATATGAAATACATTGAGAGAGGATAAAATTTTAAAATTATATTATATTATTATCCAAAATTTTGGGAGGTCATAGCGCTTGCCATCGCCCTTAGCTTTGCCTTTGAATATCTAAATTTTAATTTCAAATTATAACATTTACAATTTATTTTGTTATGTTTAGAATTAAATTTCATTTATAAAAGATATTGATTCAATTAGCATGTGCCTATCACTTTTACAATGCAGTTTGTAAGGATTTGTGAATTTTTTTTAGTAAGAAAAATCGTAATATAAAGAAAGTTACATATATAGTAATGATTGAAATATAGTAAACTACAAAAATTACGCAATCACACTTGGGTTGTAAAATTTTTTGTTTCGATGAAATTATAAAATTTTAAATTAATAATAAATAAAAAATTATTTTTTAGTATTTTGTTGGTTTTTTATTTTTAAAAATATAATATTTTAAAAAAATAAAAAATAATGCTCTAATTGTATAACTTAATTACAATTGGATAGATGTTAGTTTCTATTTTAAATAAGGGAGACTACTTTAAAAATGTGTGTAAATTAAATTCAAATTTAATAATACATAAATGACAATCCAACTGATTGATATAATATTTATTTATTATAAATATTAATCAATTATCAAATTCAAACACATTTGCCAATGAAATCAAAGGCCACTAATATCATCACCTATTTAACTTAATTTTTTTAAAGAAAAAACCAATAATTTTATTATAGAAAGAAAGACATTATAGTAATTTTGATCAATAATAAGTGAAGGGTAATTTTGTAATTATGGTTAGAGGGGCATTATAGTAACTTTGACCAATTGTGATATGAGGTATTTCAATAATTATAATAAGAGAAATATTATAATAATTATAGTTAATTATAAAAGGGGTATTGTAATAAATTTGTACACATGCATTCAATTGTCAAGAAATTAAAAATGTATTATGATAATTTTCAATGAAATTTTGGTTGATTATATAAAGAGGGGCACTACATTAAATTTTTACACGTATCAAGCAATATGCAAATACTTAGAAGGCCATAATTATCATTTCTAAATGGGTTTATTTTCATTATATAGTTATAAAATTTCAAACAAAATGACATATGTCAACTTTTTATGAACTAATTATAAGGATATATTTTATAATTATGGTAAATGATATTATAATTATTTTGATCAATTTTGATGAAATAACATTTTTGTAATTAGGATAAAAAATATTATAGTAATTTTGATCAATCATAGTAATAAATAATTTTTATAATTATAATTAAAGGGATATTATGGTAATTTTAACTTAATACGGTATGAGAGTATTTTTATAATTATGACATAATGATATTATAGTGATTTTATATTTATAAGTTTTTTTTGTCATTTAAAAATAAAAGATATTATAGTAATTTGATATTTATTAAAGAAGTTTTGTTGTCATTTAAGAAATGAGGAAATTATAATAATTTATATTCAAAAGACGGGTATTTTTATCAATTAAATAGGAGGGCAATACCGTCTTTTTAAGCACATATCAAGCAATTAAGGAAAAATTAAAGAGGTAAAATTGTCATTTCCTTGATAAGATATTTTTATATATAGTTATAGATTATAGATTTTGATCGAACAAAATATATAAACAACCCTTTAAAATTTACAGGTCATAATGGAGTCAACACCTGGAAATTAGCACATGCACTTAAATGGCGCGTGAGAACAATCAGGAATTTTAGGAACCAGAATGTTTGTTATGGGATCATACATCATATGCTTATGGTTACACACTTACATGTAAAAAAAAAATTACAAACGAGATATACATTGTTAATGTTTGATTCTTGATGTGACGTGAAGTGGACATAAATCAACAGTGGGACCCTCACCCAACCTTCAACTGTAGTGCTGAAGGTGAACAAAATCTCCTCCATTCCTCCTCCTTACTTTTTTTAACTTTGACCGTTGGTGTGATTTGATCAAAGTCTTCCAAAGAATCTCGCTTTCATTGGAACCCACATTTTCCTCACCAGTCACTCTCTCCCTTTCCAAAATGATATCAAAAACAAGAAAAAATAAAGCAGTAAAATAAAAAAAAGTTTCATGCTTGGAATTGATTAGAGTAAAAAAAAAAAAACTCATCTTTCCTAATAGACTCCACTAACTCTCTCTCCAAATGATTCAACTTTCCTCACTCTTCTCTTTTTGCCTGACTTTGGAGCATAAACGGGTACTCGTGAAAATTGAAAATTTCTGTATTTAAAGAGAATTACAATCAGATTTTCATTTTTTCTTTTCTGGGTCATTTTGTTTTTCTTTTTTAAATTTTAGTAATATAATTTTCCTAGTGACTTCTGCTTTATATCTGTACACTGTCACAAAGAACTTTCTTTTTCTTAGCTGTTGTTTCTTTCTTTTGCCACCATTTCTTTTTTCATGGTCTCTCATTTTATCATTTGTTGCCTTCACCCTACATATGGAGAAAAGACTTCTCTTTTTACTGCTTTCATTCTCTCTACTTCTTCTTTTAGACTCCTCCTCTGCCCAGGTGCAAGGTATTTCCATCTTCTCTATATATATTTGTCGAAGTTGTTATAAACAACGGAGTTCTTTTTGTTCTATGTTTGTAACTTTCGTCATTTTTTATTTTGAAATTTATGCTTTTCTTGAGATATGGGGTTTAAAGGCATCAAATTTATGGCATATCTCATATACTCTTACATGTTAAGTCGTTTTTACCTTATTAATACTTTTTTTTCCTTTGGAAATATGTATCAATCTGGGGATCACTCTATTTCAGCTTTGGACTATAATATGAATGATATCTTTGTTTTCTGTTTTAATTTTTTTTTTCTAAGGTTACTATAGAGATCTACAGCTTTTGTTTTTGATAGTCTCTTAGACTTCATTTAATGTAGCTAACAACATGTCCCTCCGCAAAAATTGAGAAAGAGGAAACTATTTATTTTGGAATTATTTTAGATGCTATGTTGAGAAAATATTGCCCACTTCTACAACTTAATGATGGACAAAAGCTGAAGATCATTTTTTTAATAGAACAGAAGATCCTTTTGGTCTTGAATATGTGAAAAGCTGATGAAGAGAAGAGGATAATAGAACCAAGGCCTTGACTGCTTCCCTTGCTGATAGAATGAGAATCCTAACCTATTAACTTGCTTCCCTTACAGTTAGAGTCTTGCAGCCATAGCTGATCACCCGATTTAATAAATCAGGGTAAAAGAAACTGAAAATAGCAAAACTTAGCAACTGGTAGACCAATTTAAACAGTTCAACCAATATATAATTTGTTTGGTGACCTTCATACTTCATTTCGAAATTATGGTTTACATGTTTTCATGCCTTGTTTGCTGTCTGAGTTGTTTAAAGCATACTGCCATAAACTGGGGAGACATGCATGCAACTAAGGATAGAAAAATAGTGTGACTCAACCAGGAAAAGTTCATACAGTTTGAAAATTTCTCTTCAGGATCTTATGATATATTGTTTTCTTAAATCACATTAGCATAAACCGAGTGCATTAAGCGCGAAACATTTGTATACCACAAAGAATCCTGCATCCGTGTGAATATCTGGGTTCTGGATATGCGTGCACATTACAAAGTTTTATTGGCCTATTTATGAGTTATTACAAGTAACAAGTGGATGAGTGTTAGAAAAATATGTGATTCACTTGTAAAGTGTAATTTTAATTTTTTTAACTTGAAATCCTTTAAGGACCTTTTCTTTTTCACCATCATTTGCCTTAGCTTTTCACCATGATGCATGATGTCAAGCATTTGTTAGGCGAAGCCCAATGGAGTTTTGGTGTGATTGCTAACAAGTCTAAACACATGAAACAGGTTTTGTGAGTTTGGACTGTGGGGGTAATACAAATTTCACTGATGAACTTGGCCTCCAGTGGACTTCTGATGATTTTCTTAATTACGGAGAAACAGCTAGCATATCTGTTTCAAATGAGACAAGGAAGCAGTACACAACACTCAGGTATTTTCCTGCTGATTCCAAGAAGTACTGTTACAAGCTTAATGTTGTAAGCAGGACTCGGTACCTTGTAAGGGCAACTTTCTTGTATGGTAATTTTGACAACAACAATGTTTATCCAAAATTTGACATTTCCCTTGGGGCTACTCATTGGTCTACAATTGTTATATCGAATGCTGGTACCATAGAGAAAGCAGAGCTTATATTTCTGGCTACTAGCCCTACTATTAGTGTCTGTTTATCCAATGCTACAACTGGGCAGCCATTCATATCTACCTTAGAGCTCCGACAGTTCAACGGTTCAATTTATTACACTGCATATGAAGAAAGTTTTTATCTCAGTGTCTCTGCCAGAATCAACTTTGGTGCAGACAGTGAAGCTCCAGTTAGGTATGCCTGGGCACATTGTTAAGATTGCTATTAGATAATGACCCATCAACAATCAATATTTAAAGTAACAGAGAGAAAATTGATAACTGCAACAATAATAAAAGCGACAACAATGTAATAAATGATTGAATGGATAACAAATTAGGTTACTAATATTCTGATACCTTGAAGATGCTTTTTACATTGTGTTTCAAATTGGGGCTTTGAAAGTTTTAGGAAGTGTGCGTTGATAAGAATTATGAGAACTGTTGACGTTCCATATTGATTTTGTGCTACAGAAGATGATATAAAAGTACAATTATCTTTCAGGTATCCTGATGATCCATTTGATAGAATATGGGAATCAGATTCTGTGAAGAAAGCAAATTACCTTGTTGATGTTGCTGCTGGCACTAAGAAAGTATCAACCAACAAGTCAATTGACATTAGCAGCAATGAAAGGCCGCCTGAAAAAGTGATGCAGACTGCTGTAGTTGGTACAAATGGATCACTAACTTATCGCTTGAACTTGGATGGTTTTCCTGGTTATGGCTGGGCATTCACATACCTTGCAGAAATTGAAGATTTGGCTCCAGATGAATCCAGAAAATTTAGGCTAGTGCTACCAGGCCAGCCTGATTTGAGCAAAGCTATTGTTAATATTCAGGAAAATGCCCAAGGAAAATATCATGTTTATGAACCAGGATATCCTAACATATCCCTTCCCTTTGTATTATCATTTAGATTTGGGAGGACATCCGATTCTTCCAGGGGTCCACTTTTGAATGCTATGGAGATAAACAAGTATCTGGAGAAAAATGATGGTTCTGTGGATGGTAAGATTACACTTCCTTCAGCAAATATAGATTATTGAACTCTTTGGTCTGATTCTTGGGATTCTGACTTGAATTTTCTTGTAAATTATTGCTGCTAGGCATATGACCCAAGCTTACTCTTTGCTGTCTCATTTTGATGAGTTTTGAGAGTTATAATCACAGTGATCTGAAATTAGGGTTGCATGTGTTGCAGGAGCAGTTATTGCTAATGTGGTCACACTCTACTCATCAGCTGACTGGGCACAGGAAGGTGGTGACCCATGCTTGCCGGTTCCATGGTCATGGGTGCAGTGTAACTCTGATAGACAGCCAAAGATAGTTTCGATGTAAAGATTATGCCACCTGAGATTCTTGTCTGCTTCTGTTAAATTGTTGATAGTAATATCTGAAACAAATTCTGCCACATTATGACTTCTTTTATTTGTGTGGTGCTTGGCAGCCTTTTATCCAGCAAGAATTTGACAGGGAATATCCCCTCAGATTTGACAAAGTTGAGTGGCTTGGTTGAGTTGTAAGCTTCAAACTGCATTCTTACCTTTGCTAGCTGTTGGCACATCTTTTCATCCTTTGTTTCTTTTTCTTGTTCTTGTTATTTTTTGTTTTTTAAACTTCAGTTAGTTGACTGTCCCGCTTTTACCCCCTTAAACAAACTAATTTCTTATCTTTTGGTTACAGATGGCTTGATGGGAATTCCCTGACTGGGCCGATACCAGATTTTACTGGATGTGTGGACCTAAAGATCATGTAAACACTGATTGTTCTTCTCTTAATTGTGATATTTTAAAAGTATTTGCTAAGTAAGATTTTTGTCTGATATAGTCATCTTGAAAACAATCACTTGACGGGTGAGCTACCTTCGTCTTTAATGAACCTACCAAACTTGAGGGAACTGTAAGTAATTCAAACTTGTCTGTTAGTTTTATTTGTCTGATTTAGAAGTGAAATTCTAAGATGTATTTTGTGCATTAGGCTGTTCTAGTTAATATTGGATGGATTCATTTTCTATTGTTCTAGTAATATGTTGGTTTTTTCATGTTACTTTCTAGGAAGAGATTTATGTAATTGATGCTCTTATGGATGCAGGTATGTGCAGAATAATATGTTATCTGGAAGAGTACCATCAGGCCTTCTGAGCAAAGACTTGGCTTTCAAGTGAGTATCATTAAAATGTATAATTGAAATGCATTAGCACTTGCTTAATAATTGGTGTAAGTATCATCTTTACATCTTAGATTTATGCAACCTACACATATTAAGTTAATGCTATGGAGCTTCTTTGTTTAATTTTGGCAAAAAGCACCTCTCTTCTCTTAAAAACAAATATACACATACAACATATATACACA
Organism: Durio zibethinus; assembly: GCF_047325235.1. NCBI lineage: Eukaryota > Viridiplantae > Streptophyta > Magnoliopsida > Malvales > Malvaceae > Durio > Durio zibethinus. The sequence goes on along the minus strand of NC_143162.1, from coordinate 5,876,065 downwards.
CACGGGAAGCAGCATTGCTAATTCTGTTGCAAGATAGATACTCTTTTGGAAATGGTGTATCATTCGAAACAGGCGTTGGAGAAGTGTGAGACATCACCAACTGGTGGTGCTTTGGAAAGTGAAAAAGGGTAGTGGACCATTATTTGAACAGATTCAGATTATCATAATAGTGTGTGAATCAACATGATTTTAAACTTCTAAATCCCAAGATAGGTATTATTATTCAAACTTCTTTATAAGCTGCCGTAGGTCTTTGCTTTTATTTTTTGGTTTTCTTCCCTTGTAATGATTATAGAAGGTCAACTAATCTTTTAATGAATAAGAAAAGTTACCTGATAATAGCCAGTCGAGGAATCTTACGCAAACTGCAAATATGTTCCATCTGCTAGTTGGTAGACATAAATATTTCTATATTTTGGCTTCCCTTTATAGCATTTTCTTCATTTTCTCCTTCCATTCTAATATATGCTCCTTTGTTAATTTTGTGCAATATACTTACAGCTGCTTAATTCCCACAGCTATGCTGGAAACATTAACCTTCACGAGGGGGGTGAAAGAGGGAGACACCTTACTATTATTATTGTTGGTTCATCAGTTGGAGCTGTTGTTCTGCTCATAGCTACAATTTTGTCTTGCCTTATTTTGCGCAAGGGGAAGAAAAAACATGAACAAGGTATGAGACTAGGTTTCTAAAGTTTGGCTAATCTATTGCATATCTCAGCTTGTTTTACATGCTTAATTTCTTTAATTTATGTCAGAACAATTTCATCATTCTTTGCCTATTCAAAGCCAAAGAATTGCTTCTTCCTTGAGTAATGCTCCAGCTGAAGCTGCTCATTGCTTTACATTACCTGAGATTGAAGATGCTACGAAGAATTTTGAGAAGAAAATTGGTTCTGGAGGCTTTGGAGTTGTATACTATGGGAAAATGAAAGATGGGAAGGAAATTGCAGTAAAAGTTCTCACTAGTAATTCCTTCCAAGGAAAGAAGGAATTTGCAAATGAGGTAAGCGTAACCTGCTTCTGTAATCTGACACAGCATTTTTTTTTTGTTTTCAAATCCTTGTTCATAATTATGGAGTTTTGCTTCTGGCCTGCTGTGGTCATGAGTCCTTTTATTAAAGCAACTTTGCTGACAATTGTTTTATCTTTGCCTTGTGATAAAGATCAAATTCAAAATGGTGGCATGAGAGTTGTTTGACCATTGAACTTGAAGGAATAAGAGCTAAGTTTATTCATTTGGAGGTTTTTCACGTATAAGCTTCTAATTTTGGGAGTGTTAGTGTTTATTTCTCAGAAGTTATAGAGGGAATTTCATTCATTTTAAGGGCTATTAGGTAAAGACCATTGCATCAGGTTTTAGGCCTTGAAGCCTGGGCAAGTTGGTACTAACAGTCAGATTGGAAGTGATTCTATCACTAGTTTGCTAGGCTACCTTCCATGCTTCATTGGACTTTCGAAATTTATTGTTCCAGTTCATCATAAATTAGGACAAAGGGAAGAAAATCTCCTTACTGCCATGAAAATATGGCTGCTTGGAATTAAGTTAATAACTAGAGAGTTCTTGACTAAGTGCAGCACCCAAAACAGCCTAAGGACAGAACTTGTAATATTTTCTGTTCATAAATTATTTATATAAAACTCTGTGCACATCGGCAGATCCACCTTATGAGCTAGGATGTCCATGGACACCCCCAAAAATTGAAAAATAAGAAAATTTGATGGGAAATTTTTTCCCAGACACCTCCCAAATTCTCATGAACACCCAAAAGATTGAAAAATAAGAAAATTTGAAAGAAAAATTTCCTTGTACTCCTCCACAATTTCCCCATGGACACTTTTTTCCATTTGACAGTTTTTTTATATATATTATAAGTGGACACTCTCAGAAAAAATCCTGGATCCACCACTGCTTGAGCATTTCCTCGACTAATGTACTGGTTCTATATGAGCTGACTGGTTAAATTTTCAAAACAAATTATGCTTGGAATCTGTTGCTAGAATTTTACTGATAAACGATGATGGAATTGGTAGCATGCAAGTTTGCTTTCAGTTGGCATTCTTTTCTTAAAATAAAGGATTTACTTTAACTTGACCTTTTTCGTTTTAGACAGAGGGTTCTGAGGCTTTTAAGTTTTTTAGGTTGCATTGATTGTCATATTTATAATTAGCCATTTGAAGCTAAACTCATGTGAATTTTTGACTTGTGGGGTAGGTGAGTCTTCTTTCAAGGATACATCATAGGAACCTGGTACAGTTTCATGGGTATTGTCAAGAAGATGGGAGAAGTATGCTTGTTTATGAGTTCATGCACAATGGAACTCTCAGAGAACATCTGTATGGTAAGTTCAAATGTTTTTAGGTTAAAAGCAATATAAATTGAGTGCTCACCCTTGTGTGAATTATGGTAGGCCCTTTAACGCGGGAACGTGGTATCAGTTGGATAAAACGCCTTGAGATTGCTGAAGATGCGGCAAAAGGTATTTAAGCTCAGGGATAAACTTGTGATTTTTCTGTGTTGAGGTTTCTTGCTTCGTTCAAGTGACTGGAGGTTTGATTTTTGTATTCTTTTTATTCAGGGATTGAATACCTTCACACGGGCTGTGTTCCAGCCATTATCCATAGGGATTTAAAAACTAGCAATATTCTTCTTGACAAGCGCATGAGGGCAAAGGTTTCGGATTTTGGGCTTTCAAAGCTTGCAGTAGATGGAGCTTCACATGTGTCAAGCATAGTTCGGGGAACTGTGGGTTATCTGGACCCCGAGTAAGGCCTTACTTCTACTAAAACCTTTCTTCTTTGCTTAAAATCAAGTTAAATGACTCTTTGCACTGATTTTGCTATTGTTGCTGCTGCTGTGGTCCTCAAATGATTGAATTGTTTTTCGAAGACAAAATTATGTGTTTACAGACAGAGAAACAAGGAAGAAGAGGAATTTCTATTTGTGATGATTATTATTATCATGTTTAAAGATTATTCAAGTCTATCCTTGTGTATCCTTCAAATTCCTTTTGCCATAGTAATCTCTGTTTGCGGCCATCCTCTCATTCCAAATCAACTGTTATTGGGGGAAAATTAGTTTTCTGCAATGCAGTGTGAAATTCTTGATCGCTTTGAGTTTATAATTTCTTTTCTTTTGGTGTACAGGTATTATATCTCCCAGCAATTAACAGATAAAAGTGATGTCTATAGCTTTGGTGTTATTCTTCTAGAACTGATGTCTGGTCAGGAAGCCATATCTAATGAAAGCTTTGGTGTTAATTGCCGTAACATAGTGCAATGGGTAAGTTCATGTGGTTACACAAAAAGGCAGGAGGAAACTTTTCTTTCAAATACATATGAATATAAAGTTCTAAATAACTTGTTCTGCTCAACTAATTCAAATTTAAACAGTTATTAATATTAGTAAATAATAACAATGAAATTGTCCAAAATGTTACTTTTATTTCGTTCTGCGTCACCTGCTAGATTTCTCAATGTACTTTCCTGCTGCTCATTGTTTGGAAAATAAATTGAGATAATCGGCAAGGACCTTAGTTGCAAACTCTGGTATGGTAGCAAATGATTTTGCACTTGCTATTTGCTAAATGCTTTCATTTGTTGATTTCTTCGATAAATATATTGTAGGCAAAGATGCATATTGAGAGTGGGGATATTCAAGGAATCATTGATCCTTCCCTATGCAATGATTATGACATACAATCAATGTGGAAGATAGCAGAGAAAGCTTTGAATTGTGTGCAACCCCATGGACATATGAGGCCATCGATATCGGAAGTTCTCAAGGAGATCCAAGATGCTATCTTAATCGAAAAGGAAGGGATGGTAGTGAGAGAAGGTAACTCTGATGATATGTCTAGGAACTCTGCCAATTCTTCCTTTACCCCTGTTTCCTTGGATTTGGCTGGAACTGATAATTACCTGTCCTTAGATGACTCCATTGCACGGCCAGCAGCACGATAGTCTTTTGTTTATTCATGTACAAAGAGACAATCCCTTCTGTCCCCATCTGTTTTCCTATTCTTTGTTAAATTGCTGGAATCTTCAACCATGCTTTAGGTTTCAGGAAACTACTCCGGCAACCCACCCCGAAATGGAGGAAAGATAAAAAGAACAGATGATCTCAAAGAATAGGGCCAAGTTTTTCAGCTTGTAAATTTTGAGGTTGTTTCATAGTACAACTTCATTTTGCATGATGAAATCTATGTTCTTTACAAGGGAAAAAAACCATTCTAAATGATATCAAATCGATTAAATTGAAGTATCCAACTACTTCATGTGGAAGAGATGGTTTTTCATCTATTACTGGATTGATTTTAGGTTTGATAGATCACTATCCATGCAATTTTGACATGGTTTTCTCCATGCTTAGCTTGCATGGGACATGTATGATTTCTTTTCATATTGCATGGTGAAATGTACAATTGAGGATTTGGTAAGCAAGTTGCATCTGATTTGATTGAAACATTGGGGATGAAGGGGGCCAAGCCACCCATAAAATGGTGGCAAATTTGTGATTATAAGTGTGGACTAGCTCGGAAGTAGCCATCTCTTGTTGGAAAGGCAAAGACATGTTGAAACTTGCAACTGGTATGAAACAAAGAAAGATACTTCCTTACCAAAAAAAAAAAAAAATGAAAGATACTTCGGTTAAGAAGTTTACCATGTGTTTGACGGCCCACCATGTTTGGCACACCATCACATCACCGTACGCCATGATTAGTAACCATTTCCTACCTTCTATTTCAATCGGTTAATGGAACTTGGGAGGGTAAAATTAATTTGAATATGGAAAATTCATTTAGGTTTCGTTTCGGAAAAAATAATTTTAAAAAATAATTTTGTATTTTTAAATATTTATTTTATAGAAAATTGGTTGAAGAATAAAAATAATTTATTAGTCAATAAAAAATAAAATTATTCTTTTAAAAATTATCTTACGAATTTAAAAATAAAAAAAATATTTTTTTAGAAAAGAGATGTTTATGAATAGAATTGGTTATTAATATTTTTAAATATAATTTTACTTATAAATAATATTATATTAATAAATAATATTATAATCTATTAATAAATAATATAAATAATAATAAATAGTTTTATTTTAAATTTTTTATATTAACATAATATTTTTAATATTAAATATTATTAATAAAATATAATTATTTTTAAATATTAATAATAAATATTTAATAATAAATAAAATTTAATATTTTAATAGTAATATTAATATTATTCGAAAAAAAATAAAATTTTCATAAAACAATCAAACAACAAAAAATATTTTTCATTAAATAAAAAATCTTTTTCAATTCAAAAATTATTTTTTAAAAATCATTTTTAATGAAACAAACGTAGCCTTAATTTGTTGGAATATGAATTTGGTTCACTTCAATTTGATTAAAAAAATTAATAATTTAAATTTGAAATAATTAGTAACAATTATGTGATTTATTAATAAAACATTAAAATTTTAGTTTTAATGATTATAATATAACTTTTGATAACTTTAAATATAAAAAAAAATTTGACCCATGTAATTATCACTTTTGTGAAACTTATATTATATTTTTAAATAAGTGTTCAATTATTTCAATAAAAGAGATAATGTATAACAAATTACTCAATGAGGTGCTTTTGAGATTATTAAAATTTTATTTGATTCAATCAAATTATTCGGTTACAGTTTCTCTAATCATATAATATTGATAATCATTACCTCGAAGTCGAATAATCTATCAATGTGACTAAAATGATAGATAGAAGAAGATGTAATATGTGTTTTTCTGAAAATAAATAAAAAACATAATACCCGTAATTTTATTTTAGTTTTTGTGTCAGTATCTACTTTGCTGTATATAAAATTAAAATCTGTGAAAAGAAAACCCGAAACGACGGCGTTGGTTTTGAGCCATTTGACGGAGTGCAAAATCACCGAACAGCTGGTCAAATGGGAGATCGCGAACTCTTCCAGAAACAGAAACCACGGAAAATCCCGAAATATAAAAATTAAACCCCACCCCCAACCCAAAAAAAAAAAAAAAAAAAAAAAAAAAAACCTAAAGGAACCATAATAAATATATTAAAAATAAATAAATAAAATGGAAAACCTAACCAACGGTGTTGATAAACCGCATTCTCGCATCTGAGTGTCTCCTTTTTCCTTTCTTCTCCAGCGTCCGATCCCCTCTCTTTCTTCCTCTCCTAATCCAATCTCCCTCTCTCCCGCCTTTTTCTTTTTCTTTTTATCATTTCATTTTTCCCACCGAGGTAAGTTTCCCTTTTCCTTCCCTCTTTCTCTCCTATTTTCCTCTTCTTAGGGTTACTGTTTAGAAATAAGAGATTTAATTATTTATTATGATTTTCGGTAATTTGTTGGAGCTAGGGTTTTCGCTATGGCGGAGGCACCGGCTCCTGCGAGTCCCGGCGGCGGAAGTCACGAGAGCGGCGAGCAGAGCCCGAGGTCCAATGTGCGAGAACAGGACAGGTATCTTCCTATCGCTAACATTAGCCGTATCATGAAGAAGGCTCTTCCTGCCAACGGCAAGATCGCTAAAGATGCTAAAGAGACCGTACAAGAGTGCCTCTCGGAGTTCATCAGCTTCATCACTAGCGAGTACGATTCTCTACTTTTTTTAAAAAAAATTTTCGGTTAATTTAGTCTTTTAGTAATTATTTTAGCTGAGTTTATTAGTTTAATCATAAGAAATTTATTTGTAATTGGAAAATTGGTTATGAATTGATGTACAGAGCCAGCGACAAGTGCCAGAAGGAGAAGAGGAAGACAATTAACGGGGATGATCTGCTCTGGGCTATGGCAACTTTAGGGTTTGAAGATTACATCGATCCACTAAAGACTTACCTTACCAGATATAGGGAGGTGGTTATCTCAAAACTGTTATTGGTTAATTCATTCGTTTTTCTTCCGTATAGTTATTTTGGATCTTAAATTTTGTGACCCTTTCATCTAAAGAAAATGAAACTGATTATTATCCTATATGTTGGAGGCAGAGTTCAATAACTTCACAAATGGGTTTGCCACTTGCCTATTTAACTAATTGTGTTAAATGAATAATTTAATACTGATTTCCTTGTATGTAGTTTAATGAGCATGTGACAATCATATACATATTACATCTTGTCATTGAGTTTCTTTCAAGACTTAAATGCTGGTGTATATGATAATAGTCCATCTGAAAATACTGGGAAAGAAATTTGGCTTATGGATGGTGAAATATGTGGGATTTCTAAGTTTTGTTCCTTTTTCTTGTGATTGCTCTGATTTTAAATAATTGTTTATTCTCTGACTTCTATCATCTGCTTTAATCACTAACTTCTTTGTAAGTTGTAGCGAACTGATTTTTTTTCCTGGTTGTTTTCATGGTCAATTGGATCATTACAGATGGAGGTGAGTTAATACTTTCTTCTTCAAATGGTGTTGCTACTTTATTAAATATTTTATTGCCTTACACCTCTCTCCTCCAAGCTACCTCTCTGATGTGGCTGTGGCTTTCCAACTATGTTGTTTGATAGGGTGATACCAAGGGCTTAGCTAAAGGAGGAGATATATCTGCTAGGAAAGATGTCCAACCAAGCCCAAATGCCCAGGTGAAGCATGAGTTTTTTATTACTGCTACATTCATTTTAGTTTTGTTCCTCATGAATTGCACTTTTTTTGTGCCTTTTTGTTCTTAAACAAAGTTCTGCCTACACCAACTATGCCATCTTATTCATCTTTCTGGTAAATAATTCTTGCAGCTTGCTCATCAGGGGTCATTCTCACGAGGTGTTAATTATGGGAATTCTCAAGTAATCTCTCTCTTCCTGTGTGTGTGTGTGTCATGGAACATATCAACACATAAGCACACTAATGAATCCTTACATATATTTATGTCTTCGTAAGGTGCTTTAATTGTGGTTGTCCTGCATCTTTTTGTTTGGCTTTAGTATCTTATATGGCTGCTTATGGTTGTCAACAATCATAACTTAGCCTTTCAAGGTACAACTGGAAAACATTTTTTATTTGTAAATGATTGTCGCATATCCTGACAATAAATGACACAACAAAATGAGTTTATCCATTGATGCTTCAAAACATTGATGTGAAGGATCTGTCTAGATGCTGTTAAGTATATTTAAAGGAACAAGTATTCTAAACACTGCTAGTGATATTGTGTATTTACCTATTGGAATAAGTACTGGTCTAAATTATGCTAAATCTTTTAATTGGCAGCATAATCTGGCAGTAGTTGCTTCCTTGACTATAACATATCAAATCGTATGAACACTTAGGTGCTTAGTAAGATCATCTTATATGAAAGGTGTGTTGCATGTGTAGAGATAATGAAGGACTTACATAGTATGTAATCTGAATGTCCAGAGTATATAAGTTAATACCTACTAAGAGAAATGAGTTTAGTGCTACATGATATAGGATAGAAACCCAGGGTTTCAAATAGTGCCAGCATTATGGTGTAGCGGCCGCTATTTAGTGGTGGTGGAGGGTAGCGGCACCCACCACCATTGCTATTTACCCGCAATGGGGTTGTGAACAGCAATCACACTCACAGCGGGGCTTTGCAGCTGCAAATAGCGGCATAATGGGATGTTAAAGCCGCTTTTCATATTTTCCAAATCAAATCACACAATAAACAAAATCAAACTAGAGAAGAAAACCCACCCTAGCTTCAAACAATTAAGTTGAAATCCAACAAATTTAAGCCTCAATCAAACTAAAAAAAGGAAATTAATTTATGGTAAAAAAAACAAATACCCATTTTTTAAAATTTGAGTTGCGGATGGTTTGAAGAAAGAGCTCTCAGATAGCCTTCATACCCGTCGACTTTAGGCTGTGCTTTGTGTTATCTTCTCCAAATTTGACTGTTGAGAGGGATAGATAAATGAGACATGGCAGTTTAAAATCTCTTGAAGAAGAGGCAGTGAGGATCTGAGCAAGACATGAGGGTGGTTGGTTGTGTTTGGTGACTCTGTTGCAAGATGGGGAAGAAAAATATAGACAGAGGAGGAATGAGAAACAGAGGAAAATGGGATGGGGATTTGCATGGGCTAAAGACCTTGCTCTACTATTGGTGAGAAGAGAAGAAAATGGGTTTGGAATTTACTGAGAATTTGGTTTACAAATGAATATTTTTTGTAAGTTTATTTAAAATGTTACACTTGTGTATTTGATTTAATGGTAAAATACAAGTACCAATGTTCAAGAAATTATATTTTAATCCCTTACCCCAATAATCATATCTTATAAAAGAAAATTTTAATGTTCATCATCATTCTTGCTAATAAGATTAAATATGTATTTATAACATTCATGTCCATAAAATTCATGAATATATTAACAAACATGTTAGATATACTTATTAATTTATGAGTTGTAACTAAAAATTTTATTTTAACATATAAATGAAAGAATTAAAATGTGACAAATTACTTTAAGTATAATATATAAATGTTATTATGATTATAATAATTATTTAGTTCATTTTATGATAAGTTGTGTAAAATAGAAAAAAATTCACGACTGCAATGAGCACAATTACTATTATTTTATTCGTTACGTTTGCAACCGCAATAAACGCAATGTGTTTGAAAGTGTGACCGCGTTCGCAGTATAAATCCCTGTAGAAACCTAATCTTAAGAAATGGATAAAATAGCTGCTTTATAAGATCATCCTATATGAAAGGTGTATCACCTGTGTAGATAATGAAGGACTTACATAGTATGTTATCTGAATGTCCACAGATTATAAAAGTTAATATCTACTAAGACAAAGGAGTTTAGTGCTAGAGGATATAGGATAGAAACCTAATCTTAAGAAAGGGATAAAACCCATCACTGAACCATCATAGGAATAGTAGAAATAGGCTCATACTTAACCCATGGAGTTTGTGAATGAAGCCACACAAAGGATCTTCACAGATAGTTTACTAGCTATGTGACTATCTGTACTGCATTTCTTTATTGGTTATATTTGCCTAACTCATGTTATTTATTTATTTTTATGGAACCTAAGTCATCTTAAAGAAGTGATAGAACCATCATAATGCCCCATTTCAATTTTTTAAAAATTTATTTATGGATTAGTTGCTTTAATAATTACTTTGTAACATGTCAATATGATAGCATACCTTAAAAGTTCACATTTTATACAGAGCTTAAGCTGATACCTTCACATATTTGGCATTTGAGTCTTGCAAATGTTCTCAATTGCTTCTTGTATACATCTATGGATTTCATTGTTGCTGTTGGCTCTTCTGGAGTATTACTTGTACTCTCTCACAGTGAAGCAATTAGCAAATGTAGTTTTATCCTGCACTATTATTGCTTAAGTCCTAGTGATCAAATTGTGTATGTGGTGTGATTTACATTGGTTTTAGTCTAAGGTCTTGGTTGGTTTACTGAATAACATCTTGAGTGGAAGATACTTATCAATATCAATCTTTGAAGCACCATATGTATTAAGTCCTTCGTACAGTGAGATATGTGCACCATCCATGACAGTGTTATTGCTATTTGATTGGTTGAATGTGACATGAATACATAAGTGCTTTGTATTCCCCTCAATACTGCATGACGTGCCATTGATATTATCCCAATTCTCTATACTTTTTTGTCACTATCACCATGCTGTTACCACCAATTCTTTTACTTCTAGATGGGATCATTGTGCTTAATCCTGTTGCCATTGCTTATACCAAGCCATTTGTCCATTGCTATCTTATGGTGCCACTGCTGTTGCCGGCATCTTTAGTATGGTGCTCTTTTTAACTCTGGCTAAGTTCATATCAACAGGACCATACTATCTTTTTTATCGTTAATTCTAATCTCAGGATTAGTGATCTATCCAAACAGGATAAAGAAGAAAATATGTCCTGTCTTTTTTTTTTTAACGCTTAAGAGTTGCTTGGATAGTTATGGTTAAACATTACTTGTACTTGAAAGGTAACTCTGGTTCTTTAGTGATAGTCACCTTGAAAAGAAAGTTAGTAGGAAATCTGGCTTGTTACTTGGGAAGCACGTACTGGCCTATCATACCTCAAAGGAAATGAAGTGAGGATGTGAGCTGGTTAATCTACCTTGTGATACAGGGAATTTTTTTTTTTTTTGCTACTAATTAGTTACAATGCCAAGCATTTTAAAACTCTAAGAAATTCATTTCTCTTTTTTTTTTCCTTAAAAAAATGAATAATTTGTTTCATCCTTACGAATTTTTTGGTATGTGGCGTCATTGATACACATGCTTATGCATAGACTTGTAAGGCTTTCGCTAATATTTGGTTCTTTGTTTGTCTTTTTCTCCATTTTCCTCTTTTTTTTTTTTTTTCCCTAACTACCGGTGAAGATTCAATGTTGCGATGATGCATATTTCTTCAATCGTTACATTTCTGCCTTAATGCTGTTGCTTGATGATCTTTTAATTAGAAGAAAAAAGATTTGTTTGGTTGGTTCTAATATATTTGAACTTATGTAGTCACAGGCCCATCCGATGGTTCCGATGCAAGGCACCGAGTAAGAGATTCATCCTTCTTCAGCCAATTCCATCATCCAAATCCCATTAAATATCATGGTTCAATGCTGCAACAAATAGTAACAAAATGACGGTGACATTTGGGATGGTTGGCATCCTCTTATCCTGTAAGCTGTTATTTTCTAGTAATGTTTGTATGTCAGTTGTTCTTTGAAATAGATTCACTTTTCAAAGAATTGTGTAAATCTTGGGAGGATTGTAAATTTGAGCTCTTGGGGAGGACAACATAATATTCTGGTATGACATTGTTTAGGAAACTTCATATGCTTCTGATCATCCTATTTTTATGTGACTCTGAACAATGTAAGGTCCAATGGACAAGATTATTTATTTGATTGTTGATTTCAACTGTCAGTTAATTTTATTCTTATTCTTATTATTATTTTTTTATTGGTTTGATGATTGACCCGCTCTTAGGTAATTGCATGTTATGGGAATGTTTGATTTCCAGTTTCCTCAGTCACCTTTCAGTCACCTTTGAATTGAAGGGATAGAAAAGTCAGAGTAAATTCTACCAAAAAAAGAAAAAAGAAAAAAAGCCAATACAGTGTAATCATGTGACAAATGACATGTACATTTCATGCTTTGCTTGATATGGTTGGGGTTCTACTTTTTCCATTTAAGAAGTTTATTACTATTAATAGGGTGGAGTCTGATATGGGGAATTCAAAAGAGTAGGGTTAATAGGACGGAGAAGATCGTTGTATCTAATTGTTGCCTTGGCAAGAAGCTTTCCTGGCTTGCCAAGGCACCAATGTTGTCGGCTTTTGCGTGTCCCAACCAATGTGCTTTGCTTTTCTTGGCCTCCGGTGCATTCAAAAACCGAGAGTATCATTCTTTTTTTATTCTTTCTTAAGCGAATCAATCATCCAAAGTTATAAAAAAAATGCAAATACCCCGTCGTCTCCCTTTTCTTTTAATTTCCTTTTTGTAATTAATTCTTGAATTGATGCTTTTATTTTTAACAAATATATCTAGAGACCCATTTAGAATTGGGCCGAGCTAAGAATCCATGATTTTTTAATTAAGAGGCGGTGTTGACTTCAAAGACTGTACAAAGGCGAAATCTAATTATCGTAGGCCGAAACTTTCGTATCTGTCACAAAGTCACAACCAACGATCATAATCAGTACAGCTAGAACTTTTGAAGGTGTACGATTTTTAATACGGCTCAGTCTCACAAGATATTGACCAGAGCCAGTAGAATTGTAATACAGGCTTATTTACAATATCAATTGGATTCAATTCCCCCCTGTCTCTCTCTCTTTTAAGTGCTTCCATAAATTACAGAAAATGCCCCCGATTTCCATCCTCATCACAATCGCATAAAAACTCTTTCTTTATTTAATCTACAGAAGGAAAATATAGGATCAGCAACAAGAAGAAAAAAGAAAGAAAATAAAAGAAAAAGAAGGAAGAAAAGGTCGTCTTCCTTCTATAAGTAAATCCGTTAGTTTCGAAAATTCTGTAGGTCTTCGATTCTCTTGAAAGACCGATTGATCAAAAATTCTTCTCTTTAGGTACATTAATTGAAGAAAAAAACATGGAAAATTTTTTTAATGTGATTTGTTTTATTTTCCTTTGATACTTTCAGCTTATTGCTTTTTGTTTTTCCTCTTTTTTTTTTTCTTTAATTTCCATTTTGTTTTCTATTTCTTTTTTTTTTTTTAACATTTTTGCTAGCTGTTTTAAGGAGTGATGATCATTTGGTTTAGATGATTGATGAATCGGTTATTTCTTAAACCAACCCTAAATTTTTTTGCTTGTTTTAATTTTTCTCTGTCTTTTAAACACTGTGTTTTTTATTTTTATTTTTTTAAAAAAATTCCTTTTTAATTTCAATAAACTGAACTTTTTGATTATTAAATTTTGATGATGATTATTAAGTTTTGTTCTTTATTTGTGCTCATGTTTTTTTATTTTTTCATAAACATTTTTATTACTGTACAACATTAATTTTCTACGGCACTTCGCATATGTTCTTCGGTATGAATTTACACTCTGTTTAATGCGATTAATTTATTGTTTTTATTTTTAATATCACAGGTTTGAGTGAAATATTTATTGAAAAATTCTTCAGTTAAAGGCCAAAGAAAGAAAAAAAAAAATCAAATGGAAAATCGAGGACAGAAACGAACGGAAACGGCCGACGAATTACCAGCAGATAAGCGAGCTTGTAGTTCATTAGAGTTTCGACCAAGTTCCTCCAACTCTTCCTCAATCCAAACTCACCTCAATTCACCTAATTCCACTCCCGGTGCTGACATAGGCACTTCCTCCTCCGCCTCGGCCTCGAGCCGATCAGACGGTGAACACGAGAAGGAAGAAGATTCAGCATACGGATCATGCGATTCCGAGGAGGCCGACCAACAACCACGGCATCACATTTTAAGAGATTATCAGAGAAGAAGATCATCGAGTGATCATGGAAAATTGAATAATATCTTGTCAAATTTGAACGAAGAAGGAGATGGAGGTTCTGGTCAATTGGCTGCGTTGACAGAACTTTGTGAAGTGTTATCCTTTTGTAACGAGGATTCTCTCTCGAGTTTGATGGCGGATTCTTTATCACCAATACTTGTAAAGCTTGCCAAGAATGAGAGTAATGCTAATATAATGCTGTTGGCAATTAGGGGCATAACTTATTTATGTGATGTGTTTCCTAGATCATCTGGTTTCCTTGTTAGGCACGATGCGGTTCCTGCTCTTTGTGAAAGATTGTTGGCTATTGAATATGTGGATGTAGCCGAGCAGGTAAAGTTTTTAAGTTTGTTTGTTAGATTATAGTGTGATTGAAGTAACTGAATTCATTATGCTAAGAAATGTTTGTTTTTTGTTATGCAGTGTTTGCAAGCATTGGAGAAAATATCTCGTGATCAACCGCTTGCTTGTCTACAGGCTGGTGCAATTATGGCTGTTCTGAATTTTGTTGACTTTTTCTCAGTTAGCGTGCAGGTAATTCAATGTGCATTGAGTTCTTACTTTGAGAATTAGGATATATGTTGTTTTGTTGAATTTTGATTCTAAGTTTGCCAATTAGAGAGTTGCACTTTCCACTGTGGTGAACATTTGTAAGAAACTTCCATCGGAGTGCCCTGCACCTTTTGTTGAAGCTGTTCCCAAATTATGTGATTTACTTCAGCATGAGGATCAACAGGTTTTTAACCGTTTGTAGTTTTCCTCGTTTGGATGACTCCTTCAATATGTTTATTTCTCATATATTTTGTTGACATAAGAATTTCTACGTTGTTCAAAATTTCCAGCTTGTTGAAAGTGTGGCTACTTGCTTGATCAAAATATCTGAGAGAATGTGTCAGTCTTCTGAACTGCTAGAGGAACTTTGTAAGCATGAGCTGATTAATCAAGTCACACGCCTTGTGAACTTGAATAGCCGAACTACTGTATCCCAGCCAATTTACAATGTATGCAAATTTCCTTGATCATGGTTCAGACGTTAGATATATTCATCATTCTTCACTTCTCGTTATATGGTAATTTGATCATTCCATGTTGGTTGGCAGGGCTTGATAGGATTACTTGTCAAACTTTCTTCTGGTTCATTTGTAGCTTTTAGGAGTCTGTATGAGCTAAATATAACCAGTACGCTGAAGGATGTGTTATCTACTTATGACCTCTCGCATCGAATGTCTTCTCCACACTTGGTTGATGGAAATTGCAATCAGGTTTGCATCTTAGACTGGACAATTTCTCTGAAGGCTGTTCCATTTTAGTTGGTAATGGCTTGAGCGTTTATTCTGACCCTATCCTTGTAGTGGATAATGGTAACTACCATGGATGGGCACCAAGTTCATCTCCAACCATAATACTGTTATTATTGGTTGTCTAGCTCTCAAGTTATACGTTCAAGTTTTAATGACTCTATTTAAGTCAACAGCAGGTGTTCTTTTATCAGAAGAAAAGGCACTGCTCACTATTGCTATTGTCTCTGGCAGGTACATGAAGTTCTGAAGCTGCTCAATGAGCTGCTTCCCACCTCAGCTGGAGATCAAGTTAATCAGGTAGTGTTGGATAAGCAATCATTTTTAGCTGATCACCCTGATCTTCTGCAAAAATTTGGAATGGATATACTTCCCACGCTGGTCCAGGTTAGCTCCCTGATATGTACAGTTGAAATCACTGTATTTTGTCCTTTCAATAGCGTTATAATACATGCTTTACCAATCGCACAGGTGGTTAATTCTGGTGCAAACATATGTGTTTGCTATGGCTGCCTATCTGTTATTAGCAAGTTAGTTTTTCTGAGCAAATCTGACATACTTGTTGAATTGTTTAAGACTGCCAACATTCCAAGGTGAATAGGGATCTTTTTTTCTTGTTCTTTTCTTTTAAATACATAAAAGATAAGCTGACAGATCTTGAATATATTTTCATGGAATCTATATATGGCAGTTTCCTGGCTGGAGTGTTTACTCGAAAGGATCACCATTTGCTGATGTTAGCCCTACAGATTGCTGAGATGATCCTCCAAAAGCTTGCTGAAGTTTATTTGAACTCATTCATAAAGGAGGGTGTTTTTTTTGCCATCGATGCATTGCTAATGCCCGAAAAATGCTCGCAAGCTATGCTTCCAGTGTTCAGTGGCATCCAACCGTCATTTGATTCAAGCCGAAAATCTTCCGCAAGGGAGGTCCAGCGATGCTTGTGTTATGCATTTGATACAATGTCATCTTCCTCAGTTCCACCTTGCAAGCTTGACAAGGATACTGTTTGCAATCTTGCAAAATATATTAAAAGCAATTACTTTGCTGCAGAATTACTTGAATCTGAGAAAGGAATGACTGATATTCTTCAAAATCTCAGAACCTTCTCTGCTGCTTTGAGTAATTTGATAAACATGCCTGTTGTTGATGATACTCCTGTTCAACATGAAGAGAAGTTCTACAGTATATTGAATCAAATTATGCTGAAGCTTAATGGTAGAGAGCCTGTTTCCACTTTTGAATTTATTGAAAGTGGAATCGTAAAATCACTTATGCATTACCTATCTAATGGTCTGTACTTGAGAGATAATGTGGAATTTAATGGTATATATGATCATTTGCTTGTTCTGGGAAAGAGATGTGAGGTGTTTGCAAAGTTGTTTTTGTCTTATTCAGATATCCCTGTTGAGGACTTGCCTCTGTCAGTATTAATACAAAAATTACAAAGTGCATTGTCATCCTTGGAAAATTTCCCTGTTATTCCAAGCTACGGATTCAAGCAGAGAAATTCATTTGCTACTGTCCCAAATGGACGTTGCGTTATGTATCCATGTTTTAGGGTTCGTTTTGTGAGAGGGGAGGGGGAGACCTGCCTTTCTGATTTCCCTGAAGATGTTTTGACTGTTGACCCATTTTCTTCGTCAGATGCCATTGAAGGATATCTTTGGCCCAAAATTTTCACTAAAAGAACAGAAAATGGGGAATCAGATGCTGAAGCATTGGAACAGATGGAAAGTCCACCTATTCTTTTACCACCAAATGCAAACTCTAGTCAAGGCGAGAGTTCAGGTTTTATAGACAGCATGTCCACTGATTTGCCAGGGACGCAGGTGACTCCTGTGGTTTGTTGACCTTAATGAGATGAATTCTTTAGTAGCATGATTTTTTTTCTTGCATTTCTTTATTTATTATGTTATATTTGATGAGTTCTGAGCTTTACTCAATACTTGCAGCTATGCTTTCCTGCAGGAAGATGAGGCTAACTTGTCACAGTTTGCCTCTGAACAAGTGCATTTCAGAGAAGCAAATTCTGGTGAAACAATGTCATTGGATGAAATTGATATTGTATGTATTATTAGTTTATTTTTGGTTTATGTCTTGTATGTATCATATAAGCCTGCTTAAACTACTGTTTCAGTTGTCTATATCCAGTGTTTTTTTTCCCTTATTGTAAGGGTTGCTTTGATTTAAAATAGGTACTTTATTCTGACTGACTGCAAATTGCATTATTTTACAGGGCTCTGCTGTGCAGGAACGACAGTTTCCTACTGGGTCAACTACAGAAATGAAAACTCTCTGTTCGGCATCTAGTAACAATGACATTGAAGATTCCTCACCTAGACTATTGCTTTATCTAGAAGGACATCAACTACGCCGAACTTTGACTCTATATCAAGTAATTCTTCAACAGCTATTAAATTCAGAGAATGAATTTATTCAATGGGCAAAATTATGGAGTCAAGTATACACAATAACATACAAAAAGGCTGTGGAATCTAAGCAAGACGATCTTCAAGAGCATACATATCTAGAATGGAAGTCCTCAATATTACATAAAATTATTGCCTATAAGCAGTATATGGCATTTTTTTCCAGCATGTTCGCTTGCAAACTTGCTTCTGATTTAGACAAGTCAAGTCCCACTTACGATATACTGTTTCTGCTCAAAAGTTTGGAAGCCATCAACAAATGTTCATTTCATCTAATGTCTTGTGAGCGGACACGTGCATTTGCTGAAGGTAGGATTGATAACTTGGATAATTTGAAGGTAACGGTTCATTCAGTTCCTCAAAATGAGTTTGTAAGCAGTAGGTTGACTGAAAAGCTAGAACAGCAGATGCGGGATACTTTTACTTTGTCCACCGGTGGTATGCCTTCATGGTGTAATGAGTTAATTGCTTCATGTCCCTTTTTGTTTAGCTTTGACGCAAGATGTAAGTACTTCCGATTGGCAGCTTTTGGTCCACGAAGAGTTCAACTTCCTGCCATGTCACGTAATTCAGGTGCTTCAAATGACAGGCAGCCTATTGCAGGTGGTTTGCCTCGTAAGAAATTTTTAGTTTGGCGTGATCGAGTTCTGGATTCTGCTACCAGAATGATGGACCTACATGCTCGTCATAAGGGGCTTGTTGAAGTGGAATATAATGAAGAAGTTGGCACTGGTCTTGGTCCAACTTTAGAATTCTATACTCTTGTTAGTCATGAATTTCAGAAATCTGGCCTTGGCATGTGGAGAGAGGACCATAGTTTATTTATCACTTCAAAAACCTTGCCTGTTGCAGATTCTGGAATTCTAAGAAATCCTTTCGGGCTTTTCCCTCGTCCACTGTCACCTACATCAGATTCATATAATGGGGTACAGTTCTCTGAAGTATTAAAAAAGTTTGTTCTTTTGGGTCAAATTGTTGCAAGGGCTATTCAAGATGGAAGAGTCCTAGATATTCCCTTCTCCAAAGCCTTCTACAAATTAATTTTGGGGCAGGTATTCTTCTGACCTGTAAATTGTAATCATGATTTAACATTACACTCTAGAAATTAAGATATGCATCCTTTTGGTTTTGTAGGACCTTAGTTTGTATGACATCCTATCATTCGACCCTGAGCTTGGTAGGACACTACTGGAGTTTCAGGCTATTGTTAATCGGAAAATTCATCTGGAATCCACTTGTGTTGAAAACCCAACATTGAAACTGGATTTGTGCTTTCGAAATACCATGATTGAGGACCTTTTTCTGGACTTTACCCTTCCTGGTTATCCTGATTATGTTATTTCTTCTGACTGTAATCACAAAATGGTGAGAATTTCTCAAGTACGATTACATTCATTTTTCCTGAGAGCCATTGATTGAATTAATTCAAACTTGATTCATGTTATTTATGCATTGTTCCCAGGTAAATTTGGCTAATTTGGAGGATTATATTGAGCATGTTGTGGATGCTACCATACATAGTGGAATTGTCAGACAAGTTGAAGCTTTCAAGTCTGGATTTAACCAGGTATGTACCATCATACACTGCATGATTTTTTAAAAAGAAGTTAGCAAAATGGTGATGTCTTCAATCCTAGTGTGTTCTACTTGACTAAAACTGACCATGTAGACATTCAATTTGTTCTACTTGATGTGTTGTAAACTTGAAGGAAATAATGTTTGAACGAGTTGTGTAGCCAGTCCTGTTATTTTTAATTCAGAAAGGATTATATTACTCTTTAGTGTGATCTTTATTTGCTATGAGAGATTCTTACACAAGTTGGTTAGGTTAATGCTTTGCCAGGGGCAAGTTGTTTCTGTGATATATGATATTTTTCTCTTCATCTATATGTTCACTAGTCTGAAGTCTCTCTGCTGGGTGAATAGATTTTACTTTAACCATTTGATTAAAAAGTTTTTCATCTTCATTCCTTTCCATCCTACCGAGCAAAGCCTAAATGTTGCTCCTCTTGGCATAGTTATATGGGAGCCAGATAAGCCAACTGAGATTTAGATAAGCTGTTTTCAATATATTAATAATAAATTAGTAATTACTCGACTTTTAAGACTGATGTTAACTAGAAATATGGTTTTCGTGGCTGTTATAGAAATGACTCTTTTAATTTGATGCCCCCTATTAAATAACTGATTTATGCTTCCTTTGCACGTAGAGTTTAATGAAGCAATTTGCTTTCCCACAGACCCAAATGACTCACATCGCAAGAAAATTTTAGAAACACAATTATAATTCACCATATTAGTGCATTGTGGTTGCTTCTTTCCGCTGTATTCCAGATGATATAAAAAAGTTTTAACTGCTTAGCTTTTATGGATATGTTGATAGTTGATGTGATAGGGGAAGAGATAGAAAGGGCTATGAGATTGAGTAGCTTCTATAGTTGATTGTGTCTTATCAGTCTAATTTTAACCATAGGTCTGTCAATCTGTCACTTCAATTTTCCCTGCATAGGTCCTATTTGGATATCTTTTTTTTTCAAAAAAAAAAAATGAAATACTTAGGGCAATGGTTTCCTTCTTAACATGTCTGATTCTTGCTTTTGTTGCAGGTTTTTGCAATTAAGCATCTTTGTATTTTTACTGAGGAGGAACTAGAGCGTTTACTCTGTGGAGAATGTGATTTCTGGGCTGTATGTATATCTACCACTTGATTAATGAGTCTATTTGGGGGAGAGATGGATTACCTTTACTGAGTTTTAATGTTGTTTTTTCTAACAGTTCAACGAAGTTCTGGAACATATCAAGTTTGATCATGGATATACAGCTAGCAGTCCACCCATCATTAATGTTAGTATTACTTGCATTTTCTTTTCTTTGCCACTTCCCTCTTTTTCTTATGCTATCAGCTTTTCTCATCTGCTAAATCTTTTCACTGAGTCACTCGGAATTTCAGCTACTGGAAATTATACAAGAGTTTGATTATGCACAACGGCGAGCATTTCTGCAATTTGTGACTGGCGCACCCCGGCTACCTCCAGGAGGTTTGGCATCTCTAAATCCAAAATTGACAATTGTTCGCAAGGTCTGTATGATCCATACGCCTTAGTTTACCCGTTTGCATTTCTTTTGTCTTATCATGTATTTATTTCTTTAAATTTTAATGTTTCCTTCAGCATAGTAGCAATTGTGCTGATACAGAGCTGCCCAGTGTTATGACTTGTGCCAATTACCTGAAGCTACCGCCATATTCTTCAAAAGTAATCCTTCAAGAAGCTTCATATAATATTATCTTATAGTATTATATTCCTTAAAAAAAAAAAGATAAATTGAAAGAAATATCGGGTGGTAATTTTTTTGCAGGAGAGGATGAAAGAGAAGCTGTTGTATGCGATAACAGAAGGGCAAGGCTCATTCCACCTTTCATAGCTTTTCTGCAGGTATATAATATCTGTGAATTTGTAATTATTAGGTAGGTGCATGGTGTACATGAATTGGCTGGTGAATAGTGATGGTAGTGGGGTTTTGATGATTTAAAGAAGAGCTGATAGTTGCTGGAACAAAAGGAGGCTCTAGGAGTAGCTGACAAATTCGTAAATAAGAAAGGAAATGTGGCTTGTAAAAATAGTAGTTTTAGTTCAAGTTGGGAGCTGTACAGGGAGAGATGGGAGGTTTACTAAGGTTTCCATGGGTGGCTGTTTCTTTCTTCATTTATACTGCACAAAAGTGCCTACAGGATTTGTTTCTTTCTTATTCTTTTAGCCATAAAACTAGCTTTTTTATTCAATCAACGAATACTGTTTTCCCTTCTATTTGTATTACTTCAACTTCACCATTTTATGGAGTTATTATGTGATCAAATTCTCCACGGGAAGAAAAGAATGATTGATTAAATCACGAATTTGGTATGATGCTTAACCTGAACATAATTTGGGGTCATAGTTGGCTGGTGATTTGAGAAGGAAATTTCAGTGCTTGTGTTAGTTTCATGGAATTTAAAAAGAAAATATAATTAATAAGCTGTAAAGCTTACTCGGGAAACAAATGAATTCTTGATTACTATTATTAATACGTAATTGTCAACAGCTAATGAGCGAACCTCCATTTTTAAATAAAAAAGAAAGTGAGAGCCAACAGAAAACTACTTTTAACTATCCATTAATAAAAATGGGATAACGACCAGTGAATGTTACGGCCTGTGGTGGTAAACAAGTGAACATAATCCAGTCGACGTGGTACCCCCGCTTCTCCCTTTAACCACAACGTCAAATCTTTCCTCTTCCTTTCTACGCCTCCATAGAATTCAAATTCAGAAGCCATGAATATTCGTGTGTCTTCTTCTTCTTCTTCTTCCTCGTTTCCCACCACTGTCCACTGGCTCTCTCCTCTTCCTCTACCTCTACCTCCTTCAACCACCACCTCAGCAACCTCTTCTAAGCCCACGCGTCCATTTCGCGTGCAATTCACAGCCCACCAGCAAACTCAACCCACCGCCACTGATTTATCTCTCCCCACTAATAAAAAGAGTAACGATGAACAGACCCTTCTTTCACTCCTCCGCCAAAGAAAGACCGATCAAGCCTGGGCCCATTACTCCCAATCCCCTCACCTCCCAACCCCTACTTGCCTAAGCCGCTTAGTCGCTCAACTCTCTTACCAAACCACTCCACAATCCCTCACACGCGCTCGTTCCATCATCACGCGCCTCCGCAATGAACGCCAGCTGCACCGTCTCGATGCCAACTCCGTTGGCCTACTGGCCTCTGCTTCCGCAAAATCCGGGCATACCCTTTACGCCTCTTCCCTCATCAAGTCCATGCTTCGCTCCGGTTACCTTCCCCACGTTATAGCATGGAGCGCTGTCGTTTCGCGGCTCTCTACTGAGTCACCCTCAGAGTCGATAAACCTTTTTGACTCTGTAACTCGCCGAGTCAGACGTTTCGCGGATCCCTCAATTGTTGCTGACTCCAAACCTGATACGGCTGCCTATAATGCTGTGCTTAACGCTTGTGCTAATTTGGGGGACAAAAGTAAATTTTTGAAACTGTTTGATGAAATGTCTGAATGGGGTTGCGAATCTGATGTTTTGACTTATAATGTTATGATAAAGTTGTGTGCTAGAGCTGATAGGAAAGATTTGCTTGTGTTTGTGTTGGAGAGGATTATTGAGAAAGGAATACGGTTTTGTATGACTACTTTGCATTCCCTCGTTGCCGCTTATGTCGGATTTCATGACCTTAAAACGGCTGAGAAAATTGTTCAAGCTATGAGGGAAAGAAGGAATGATCTTTGTAAGATTCTCCGGGATGCGAATTTGGAAGATTTAAACCAAGCCGAGGAAGAGGAGGATGAAGAGGATGAGGAGGAGGAGGATAGGAAAGATTTGAGTCAAAATGAGAGACATGATATCGTATTTGAGAAGTTACTTCCTAATTCAATTGAGCCAAATAGTGAACCACCGTTATTGCCAAAAGTGTATGCACCTAACTCGAGGATTTATACGACTTTAATGAAAGGTTATATGAACGCAGGTAGGGTTACTGAGACAGTGAGGACGCTAGAGGCAATGAGGCATCAAGATGATAAGGCTAGTCATCCTGACCATGTTGCATACACAACAGTTGTTTCTGCTTTTGTGAAGGCAGGATTGATGGATAGAGCACGAGAAGTGCTAGCTGAAATGACAAGAGTTGGTGTGCCTGCTAATCAGATTACTTATAATATTCTTCTTAAGGGTTATTGCAAGCAGTTGCAAATAGATAAGGCGAAGGAATTACTAAGGGAGATGGCCGATGATGCAGGGATTAAGCCTGATGTGGTTTCATACAACATATTGATTGATGGATGCATATTGATCGATGACAGTGCAGGGGCTCTTGCATTCTTCAATGAGATGCGGGAGAGAGGAATTGCCCCTACCAAGATCAGTTACACTACTTTGATGAAAGCTTTTGCTTTGTCAGGTCAACCAAACTTAGCTAACAAGGTTTTTGATGAGATGCTTAGAGATCCACGGGTGAAAGTTGACTTAGTTGCTTGGAATATGTTGGTTGAGGGATATTGTAGACTGGGACTGGTTGAAGAAGCGAAGAAAATAATCCAGAGAATGAAAGAAGATGGGTTTTACCCCAATGTTGCCACTTATGGTAGTCTAGCAAGTGGGATTTCATTGGCTAGAAAACCAGGAGAAGCACTTTTGCTTTGGAAAGAGATAAAGGAAAGGTTCGAGATGAAAAAGGAGGGCGAGAATCCACATTCTGGTTCTCCATCTCCTCCGCCATTGAAACCAGATGAAGGGCTGTTAGATACTTTGGCTGATATATGCGTGAGGGCTGCTTTCTTCAGGAAGGCTTTGGAAATTGTAGCTTGCATGGAAGAGAACGGTATACCACCAAATAAGACCAAGTACAAGAAAATCTATGTGGAGATGCATTCAAGGATGTTTACTAGCAAGCATGCCTCACAGGCAAGGCAGGATAGGAGAAGAGAAAGGAAGAGAGCGGCTGAGGCATTCAAGTTTTGGTTGGGTTTGCCTAATTCTTATTATGCGAGTGAGTGGCACTTTGAACCTATAGACAGATGATTATCCCTCTGAGGTTGTAAAACCACGTAAACATTACTGTATACTTACTATTTTTAATTCAATGAATGTAATTTCTGATGCAAAACAATCGGTCAAGTGGTGTTTCATGTAAGTAATGAATTAAACAAATTTGTGATTGGAGTCTACCTGTTTTAATATGATGGTATTTAGCATCTCGATCTTGATAGGCTGGTACTGGTCTGTCTTGAGCTTCAGAGTTCATACCTGATATGTCTTTGCCTCCTTAAAATGGTTACTTACACTACTGAAGTTATCTACAAATGTATCTATATAAGGAATTCTAAAAGTTCGAGTGCTCACAATTCATTTTAATCAAATTAATTTAATTAATTTACTCTTATCGAATTAATTTTGTTTGATAATCAAAATAATTTAATTAATTGATTAGTTATCGAATTAATTTTTATCTTTAATAAAAACTAAATTTTTAAAAAATAAATTAATCAAAAAAATTTTAACACAAAATCAAATAAAAGAAGCTTACGGACAAAAATGTTTTTGAGACATTGAGGCCAAGTACGTTGCCACGCTCTAACTTCGTAATTAAGTGACACGTGGAAAACATTAAATCAGCCATAACGCTTGTGATCTCCGCCACGTGTCATCCAGATCGTCATACTTTCAAAAGGGCCCCCAGTCGCAAAAACCATTTCCGGTATAACGCCAGACACGACCCTCCGTCCCTCTATTTCTCTCTCTCTCCCAAAAACCCTTCCCCAAATATCTCAGGAATTAGGGCAACCTCATTTCTGTACCGCACCAAAATCAAGTAAACGAAGGTATGCAGCTTTTTTCTTTATTAATTTCGTTTGATTGTTAATCTCTTTGCAAATTGTTTTTTTTTTTTTAATTAGTATTTCTTTTGAACTGTTAATGGTTTACTAGGGTTTTTTGGTTAATTAGAGTTTTTGATGTTTTCATTTATTTTAGTTTTAGGTTGCTTTAATGTCGAAAAAAGTTCCTGAAGAAATCGACTTGAACTGTGATGCTGTTCCGGTTGACCGAGAAAACGAGGATAATGATATAAATGTTGGGGATCCTTCCTCTAGGGCGGGCACTTGTTTAACTCAAACTGTAACTGAACGAATAGTTGATGAAGGGGTTAGGGACTTTGGGGAGGATAATGAGCCGGAGGGTGGGGTTGAGGAGGTAGGGAAAGAAAGCAAAATTAGGAGTGTAAAAAATCAAGGGATTGATTTGGAAGCTGATATTGGGTCTTTAGGTGAAGAGGTGGATGATAAAGTGAGCATCAGGTTCAGCTCGAGTGGGGTTTCTATGATTGAGGTTGATGGAGGACCAAGAGGAAGTGGAGATGGAGAGAGTGTTTCTATCGAAGACAAGAAACCATTGGAGACTGAACAAATGTCTTTGAGATCTTCTGGTGGGGTAGCAGAGGACCTTAATGTTAATGTGTGTCATAATGAGCACTCATTGATAGAGGGGACTAGTGTTCTGTTGAGCTCAATTGCTGATAATGCTATTAATTCTGGTGATGAGAAGCTGTCTTCTTTAGTGTTAGGTCATGAAAACTCTTTACCTTGTGGGGACCAGAACCTGAGTTCAAAGGAAGGATCTTCTGGTGAATTAGGTAGTTTTGATATGGAAATTGACACACCAGACTATACTGAAAAAAATCAAACCACTGCCATCCAAGGTGAATTGGTTTTTCAGAATGTAGAAAATAGGTCTAACATGCTAAATGATGTGGTAGACTTGAATCAATGTACAAGCACAGATGAGGATTTATCACTTGATGTCAATGCAAAACCAGAAGAACCAGAATTTTGTGTCACTGATTTAGTGTGGGGTAAAGTAAGGAGTCATCCGTGGTGGCCAGGTCAGATATTTGATCATTCAGCTGCCACATCAAAGGCGAACAAGTATTTTAAAAAGAACTGTTATTTGATTGCATATTATGGTGATCAGACATTTGCTTGGAATGAAGCATCACGAGTCAAGCCCTTTAGGCGTCATTTCTCACATATGGAAAAGCAGAACAATATGGAAGAGTTTCACCATGCTGTGGATTGTGCGTTGGATGAGGTTTCTAGACGGGTAGAGTTCGGTCTGGCCTGTTCTTGCATTTCTGAGGAAGCATATGCCCAGGTTAAAACTCAGATAATTGTTAATGCTGGGATCCGGGAAGAATCTAGCAGAAGAGATGGTGGCGACAGGTTTTCAAGTGCTGCTTCCTTTGACCCTTTTGAACTTGTTGAAACTATAAAAGCATTGGCCTTATTACCTTCTTATGGTGAGGTTGATAGACTGCAATTCACAACCTCACAGGCACAATTGTTGGCATTCCATCGTTGGAAGGGTTACTCTCAGCTGCCTGAGTTTCAAAATCTTGGCGAATTGTTGGAGACTGATGCAGAAATCTCTCTCTCTGAGGAAGTGAAGAAATGTGGCAAACTGATTGGAAATGATGTTCCTAGGGTCAAAGTTGACAAACAGGTGCCCTTTGAAAAAGAGAAGCCAGAGAGTCAAGATGGCTCTTCTTGTAAACAAAAGAAAATCCCTATAGTTTCCAGCAAAAAGGAGAAAAGCTTGTCCGATTTTTTAGCTGAAAGGCGCTTGAGTTTGCAAAATTGTAAAAGGAAATTGAATAACAAAGCTGGTGACAAGTTAATTACTTTGTCCCCTGCTAAAAAACTAAAGGTTATTGACTCTGTGCGTAATGACTCAGTGAAACATAACAAAAGTAATGTGTCAACAGGGTCCGTTGATAAGTCTCTGCTGTCTAAGCAAACTTTCGGAGTTGGAGCTAGCATACTTAGAGTTGCAAGCCAACTGAATGGTTCAACAGTTTCAACGCCAGTATTTAAGCATGGTGATGGAACATCTCAAAGGTCTGCAGTTAATAATAAAAGTAAAGGAAAATCTTCGTCTGGTAAACCTCCAGGGAAGAAGGCTTTTCAAACAGATTTCTCTTCCCCTGATGAGATGCTCTCACAGCTTTGCTTGGCTGCCACTGATCCCTTGAAAGGGTATAATTTCTTGGCCTCTATAGTTTTTTTCTTTACAGAGCTGAGGAATTCAATTGCTATGGATCTTAACAGCGCTGAAATGTCGGAACAATCTTTGGAACAAGCAACTGATGTTATAATAGGGGAGAAATCAACCGGTTTCAAAATTACTGGAAAGTCTGAGTTGACCTCAATCAAAGACTCGTGTTGTTCTGACAGGATAATCCAATGCCTTCCTGAAGAGCAATTAGCAGTTGACAAGCACAACCTAGCCATAGAGTTTTCTCCTAACACTCTTAGTGAAAAGGGTTTTTCCGTTGTTGAATCGCTATCGACTGTTCAAGCAAGTTCCAGTATGGATTCTGAGCAGAAACATACAGTGACAGATGAGAATCCTGGAATGGAAGCAGAGAAGTGGATAGCGTACTCAGATGAAAGTTGTACGAAGGACCTATCTCCAACTGCTCTGATTCTGAATTTTTCAGACATAGATTCGGTTCCTTCAGTGGAAGACCTGAACAAGATATTTAGCCGTTATGGGCCTTTGGTTGTGCCGGGGGCAAAAGTGTTCAAAAAGAGTATCCAGGCCAAAGTGGTTTTTAAAAGACGTGCAGATGCGGAAACAGCTTTCAGCAGTTCTGGAAAATACAGCATTTTTGGACCCTCACTTGTTAGTTACCGCCTCAAGCGACTGGCTTCTGCACCAACTAAAGCTTCTCCAGTTGCAAGGAAGCGAAGCAGAATGGATGAAACATGTGGAGATGAAAATGCTACTTGAGGCCTTATATTCTAGTCAAGTTGATGTGGAAGAGAGGTCAAGCATTCGCAGCTCACGGTTTGAACTTCTAAATGCTTTTGTTTATGAGATTATATACAGTTATCGTGGTAGGTTGTATTAGTTGAAAATGGTAGGGGATCGAGCAGTTGACGTAGCTATCAAATTCTTACTGCAAGCGGGTTAATTTATACGATAACCATCTCGCACATTTTGATTTGCTGCAGTGAACTTTTTTACATTCAGTTAATTTAGTTTTTGTGCAATTTTCTCTATCTGGGTTTTAAGTATAAAGTGGTTGTATAGAAAATTTTTATCCTGAAAAGCTTCTAACTGCAACAGCTCAGATGGAGGATGATCTTGGCTCCTCAAGTTTCTTGATTCCCATCATGATCTGCATCTACCCAGCATCTGGATTCATCGGCAATGCCTACTTTGAAACCTCATTGGCTTTGTAATCGATGCTTCGTTTTCATTCCCTCTAGTCTCTGGCCCCCAACAAGTACTCTAGTAGATCAGGTGAACCCATAAACAAATGAGTCTTCGTAACATCAGGGGAAACCATAAAACCTCAAAATATGGGTTTTTTAGCTACACTTCCTCTAGGTAAAACAAAAACTGATTGAGACGCCTAAAACAAAGGATCTGTGCCATCCATTTCATTCTTTCACATCAATATCAAAATCTTGACAACCGTTGGATGACCCCCGAAAACTGATTAGACCGTGTAACGAATTGTAAATAATATTTCCAAAAAAAAAGGGGAAAATCCAACGTCCAGATCACCTGATCACCGCACACATCTATACCGGTCCCACAACGTCTCAACGAATTCGTACCTGTACCTCGGTGTAAGTACTATATACATCAAACGCTCCCTAACTTTCTTTGTTTTAAATTTTCCCTTTCTTCGCTTTATTTAATTAATTTAATTTCGAACCACCTCTTCTCCCAAATTCAAAAAAAAAAAAAAAACCCACTTTTCCTCTCTATTTGCTTTCTTTCCCTCCCACACGTCTCGCCTTCAATTCTCGATCTCTATTCCATTAATAAAGTAATTAAATTTTTAATCAGCCTCATTTTTACTCGATCTGATACCATGTCCGAAAATGGTTGATTCTGAGAAGCAAAACAATTTCGCTATCAAAGGGCTAAGCCTCATCGACGTTTCGTCCGAAGACGATTGCCTCATCAATTCTCCTCTCTGCGATCCTATAAACCCTCAGTCCTCAGGTTTCCCTTTATTTTTATATCATTTCCCCTTGATTTTGCATGGATTATAATAAAATTTTCTAATATTTTTGGTTTTTCAAAAATTGGATTTACTTTATTTCAATATCTTCTAATTTGAAGCTGTTTGAGTTTTGTTCATCGAGATTGGCCAAAAAAAAGTTTTGTTTATCGGAAAAGTACTTTATTTTATTTTTCCATTAATCTTAATTCATGTTTTAAGATTATGGTTAAATGTTTTTGGCCGATTTATTAATGGAATTAAATCATAGATGTTAAGCTAATTTTTCACGTTTCATTGATTAATAATGGGTTTCTTTCGGTTTTTCGAAAGCAATTTCTCATTAACATTTGATAGTTCGGGGCTGCTTTTTGACAAATGAAAAATGATGATCCTCATTTCTTTTTTTCATGTTAAATTTGAAACTTAATATTATTTTTTTGTTGCAAAACTTTTCTTTTTTTTTTCTCCCTGAGAAATTGGATTTTGTATTGTACAGAGAAGGGAAGTCAAACCAAAACTGTTAGGTTCGCCATGGATCCCGACAACGTAGAAATCTCATTAGGCTCCCTTGAAGAAGCTGGAAAGGTAAAGGAACGTCCGGGTTCTTCAGAACAAGACAAGAGAAAAGATGGAAAGTATAATTTACGCAAAAGTTTAGCATGGGATAGTGCCTTTTTTACTAGTGCAGGTGCAAATTCTTTCATTTTTCTTCACTCGACGAGTTATGTTTCTAAATTTCTGGTTTTGACATGTTCTATGTTCTTTTTTTTTTTTTTTAAGGTTTTCTCGAGCCGGAGGAGTTGTCTAGTATGTTGGGAGGCAATAAGAAAGGTCAAGTTCATACATTGCCTGGGATTCAAGAGGATGTAAACAAATCTTATGATTCATTAACAACGTTGGATAGTGAAACTCTGACATTGGAAAGTCTTGAGGCTGATTTATTTGAGGATATAAGAGCTTCAATCCAGAAATCTAACAAAGCGTCCAACACTGCAAATTCTAGTGGCAAAAAGGAGTTGAAAACAACAGATACTCAAACTGTGTCATGTAAGTATAGTTTGTTTTCCTTTGTCTCTTCATTGTTTTATGCTGGTGCACCCAATGATTTTTGTTTGAATTTGTTTGATGTCACAAATACAACTTCAAGGGTTTCCTTTGAGGGAAATATGATCATTAGGTCAGCAGAACTTATACTCTACTTATCCCTAGGCGAGAAGATGTATGATACTTAAAACAAATGCGCTTAGGCGAAAATGAATATTCATGCGTTTACATTAGTTCTTATTCGTGGTCCAGACCACATTTCTTTTAATTGCCCAATTGCCTAAAATCCCTATTCTGGAGTCCTTTTCATATGCAGAGGCTTTTTCTGTTTTTTTTTTTTTTTAAATAATATTACATCAGATCTAGGGCTCAAGTAAGCATACTAGGCATGCGTGCTCATTGCACAAATATTCTCAAACTGACAGTGACTGTTCTCTTTCTATTCCCAGCTTTAAAGGTAGAATTTACTGCTCAAGATAAGGTACATTCAAGAAATGCCCGCTGCTGTAAATTTTCATTACTTATTACTTTGTTGTATTTCTCCAATAACAATTTTTCTTTTTTAATTTCAGATGAGGCAGAAAGCTGCTCCAAAGAAGCCTAACATTGGTGTGAAAGACTCTGGGAGAACATTGAAGCAGGTTCCTGTCCGTCCACAAATTTCACAGGCATGTATTGTGCTATTTCAAGCAAATGAACTGCAAGTTGTATCACCTTTTCTAGTTGAGATAGAGAGAATATTATTTTACTTACAATCTAGGGTGTTCTGAGTTTTAAACTTCCAAATCTAAACCTTTAGCTTAAATTACCTGGCTTGAGTGTTAGACAGATTCATAGAAAATATGCTATAACCATGTAAAAATGCAATTATTGCAACTGCTAAATAATCAACCATATTTACTATCACTGCAAACTCTGATTTTTTTTTTGGTTATATAAACACCAGACTGTACAGTCTGTTGCTAGAAGTGGAGAATCAACTTCATCTCTTCATAAGCCAGCGAAGGTATTAAGCAGGGTTGGGCCCATCTCAACAACACCAACCAAAAGGGTTTCCTTGGGTGCTAAGAATGTTAAAATGGAAAAGGATGCAAAAAGTGTGACTGGTAATTCCAACTACTATTTGTATAGAGTAGCTTCATCAATATAGAGGAAGTTTTCTTGCTCATGTTTTCTGTTTAATTCACTCTCCATTTAATTTAATGGTTGTAGATAGAGGGACTACAGTATTGAAGACTCCTGCTTTGGGTGGTCCAAGAAATATTGTTCCTAGGCCTAAACTATCTTCCAAATCTTCTTCCTGCTCCCCAGCCTCTGGCAAAACGGAGCTGACAACTTCTTGTTCCTCACTTGAAAGTTGTGCCAGTGTTTCATATGACAGAAATAATAAATCTTCCTTGAATTTGATTAAAGGAAAAAATGACTCCAGAATGGTTAAACCTTCTTCCTCTGGTTACACTATCAGCAGCAGACCCAAAATTGCACCGAAAGGTAAAAATCTAGCAGGAAGTTCAGAGCTCTCAACTTTTTTGAAGTCTTCTACCAAGCCATCATCATCAATCTCTGCTGCTAATCAAAGGTCTAATGTTTTAAGAGCTAGCCTTGGCACTGGCTCCCGCAAGGGACTTACTACAAATTGTGATGGCCACCAAGTTTTGGACTCTCAGAATCATCCTACTGGTCAGTGCACGCAGGAAGATGGTGCTGAAGTTACTGGCTCGCTCTATGAAAGTGAAAACAAAGTTTCAGCTGCAACTAGGGGGCTTCTTCATCCTGCTTCGGTGAAACCCTCTGGCCTTCGAATGCCATCACCAAAAATTGGCTTCTTTGATGGGGTTAGTTCTTATTTCTTAAAATTGCTCTGTACCAGATGGGAAGTGGTTTTTGCTTAAACTGTTTTCAAGAATGAGCAGAGAGAAATTTTACATCAGAATCTTGATCTTCTGCTGAAAAGAGTGTATAACATGTTTATGTCTATTCTATTATGAAATCTAAATGAACAAGACCATCTCCTTGTATTCTTTTTAGGTTTAGTTCGCTTTGTTGGTCAGGTAGTATAACCTGTGTGAAATTGTGATGAATGCAGGTACGATCATCAGGACGCACTCCAAATGGGAGTATGCTGTATCATCCTGGTGTACCTAGTGGCTTGCCTAAAATTGGAGCAAAAAGCACTAGTCCAAGTGGAATCTCAAACAAGGTAAAGAATGGAAAGCTTGAACCTGTTAGAACTCTTACTGCAATCCAGAGCCCCGAGGTTGATGTTAAGAAAACTTCCTCTGCTGTAAAATCTAGATCTTCCTTAACTATTAAAAAATCTCCAAATGCTGCAATAAAGGTACCAAGTGCTTCAAGACACCGCAAAAGCAATCCTGGCATATCTCCAAAACTTCAGAATAAATCCTCTCCTAGAACTGGTAGAGAAAGTTACTCAAGGGCTCAGGGCATTGGTTCTGCAGGAAAAATTGTAGGCCCTGGTTTTCCAGAGCAAGTAGTGCGCCTGGGAGGCATGGATGTTGCTCGCATAAAGGATACCAAGATCGTTCCTCTTGATGGAGTACCTGAAACTACGGCTAATTTAGCTTCCAAGTCTGATGTTCAAAACACAAATGCATCAAAAGAAGCAGCTGAAAATGAGACATACAGCAGCAACTAGAAGTAAGAAGCTCCTGTTGAAGACCAAATTGCTGGTTTAGTCAGAAACAGTGGCGCTGTGAAGTGGATATGAATTCAGACACTCGGAAAGAACCCATTACTGATTCTCATCTTGGTCATGGCCACGAGGAGTTTGAGAACAGTTTGTCAGTCAAATCCCACTGGCACCTCTCCATCCCTAATGGCTTCTGAAGTTACTTGTGGCTCAAGATACGTTTCTCAGTCAAGGATTCTTTTTACTACATGAATGCACCGCTTGAGGTTTTATCAGGTCTAGCAGTGGCGTTAGACAAAACAACCATGGTACCGATTCCAGAGAGCACCTTACCAGAGAACAGCTAAGTGCAACAGTGTAGTTTCAGATTTTTTAAGGTACTTGTTATGTCCCTCTCCCAATTATTCTTATTTGGAATTTTAGATACAACAGCGTTGTAGATTCTTTAATGCACTCTTGTAGCTCAACAGAATTTGTACTCTTTTCCATCAACGAGGGTCCTGGATTAGAATCCCACCAACTTCTAATATGATATTTTTTTTCATGTAGGTAGTGCCTTATGGAACGCTTCTCATAGATTTCCAGGGCTGAACTTTAAGTCTTAGATTGGATTTGCCTCAGCTCATAATACCTTTTGTGTCCAAACAAGTTTATCAGAGCAAGCTTTACAAGAAAAAGTTTTGGTCTAACGAATATAGATGGTGCCACCATCACGAAAATGTACTACAAACAAATCTGTATTCATAATACAATTTTATGCCCAGTCTGCATTTATGATTATATATTTTGTGCCCAACAAATCTGCATTCATGAATCGTGTATGCAATTTTTTACCAAGCTTGTAATGGAAATTCTTGTACTTGTTCTTGGAATCTTTGCAAAATTACTTGTTTTTAGTTCACCCAATGAAAACTGTATATTACCAACAAGAAAATATTTTCATAGATCCCGTTGATTGTCATTGGACAAATGCAAATCAGAGCAAATTCTCAGCACAGGTTAAGACCACCACGCACGTCTCAATTCCCATAATACATTTTATTTTTTCCATGCATTTGATAGATAAAACTAAATTTAATAATTCTAAATACGATAAGATGACATGAAAATAATAAAAAAAAAATTTTAATTTGCTGAAACCTTAAAAAATGCAACAATTTTCATATTTTAGACATATTTTACATGGAATAAACACGACACATTAAAATAAAACCATATCATCATTGTATATTGACAATTTTACTGGGCATTAACCGATTCTTTTAGGATGTTATGACAAGAAATCCGTGACCGGTTCTAAAAGGTAAGTGCATCAAAAGCCATAGCATGAGGAAGAGATAACAGTTTGGAACAGCAATAAAGAACCAAAATCCTTTTGATCAAGATGACACCACAAATTCAATACAATTACCAGAAGATAAAAAGTTGTCCACAAAAGCTACCCAGTAATATAATGCTCTCAGTTCTAAGTAGAACTATAAAAAGATCATAGCAACAAACTCCACGTTGCAAACTTAAGATCTAGGCTTCTCCTTCTTCTCTTTGAAGAGTGCCAAGAGAGAAACACCAGAGACCTTCACAACCTTGAATCTAACACCAGGAATATCACCAACAGCATGACCCTTACGTCCAAATCCAGCAATCAACACCTCATCCTACAGCAATATATTATCATCAGAAGATGAGTAACAAAGAGATACTTAATATGCTTAAACAATTAATATTATAAGATTTCAATTGTTTACTACTCACATTCTCTTCAATGTAGTTTAAGCAACCATCATTGGGAACGAATGCAGCAATCTTCTTTCCATTCTTGATCAATTGAACTCTAGCACACTTTCTGATAGCAGAGTTTGGCTGCTTAGCCTCAATACCTCTGCATGATTCAAAGCCATCATGATGTAAACATATTCAATTAGAGTTAATGAAAGAAAGAGCACAAAAAATAAAAAGGTGGATCTAGTCTTACATCTTCTCAAGCACAATGCCTTTGGCATGGGAAGAACCAGCAAACGGCTTCTTCCATTCATTTCCAAGGTTGGACTTTTTGTATGCCTTATCAGCCCACCTCTGCCTCCTGCGGTGGGTCCTCAGCTTGCGTCCAGCTCCCATACCACGTGTCTTCCTGAAAGAAATACCCTTAATGTCATAAATTAACTCCTCAAAGATAATACAATTCTACACCTGAAACAATAATTTTTCTATAGTCTAATAAATTATTGAAGATGGAGACAATATCACTTGTGCTGAAAGCAATATTATACAGTAATTTCAAACAAGCATCGTTAAAGTATAATTCTTTACAATCACAAGCGGAATCCAAATAAACCCAAATCATATTTCAGTTCAATACTTAAAACTTAAAGCTACAAAAGCCTGAAACAGAAAAAAAATTCAAAAAAAAGGGAAAAACTTTCACAATACATAGAATCAAAAGCGGCAGCAATACACTTAAAGCTATAAAAATTTCTCTTTTTCCCATCTTACTCATCACTCTAAACAATGAACATAATCAACAAAAAACTTCACGATCCAAACCCCACATTTAAAAACCAATACTTTTCAAGAAAAACCGTTGCTTTCATTGAATTAGCAAGAGCAACTTAAACGCTTAACAGAAAAGCTCTAGATTTGAGTTAGAACTGAAAACAACATAACACACCCCATGTTGGCTGAGAGAGATTGTTTCGACTGGAAGAAGGGTTCTGAGAGATTCGAGGCGAAAACAAGAAGCGACAGCCGCTGAGTTTAAACCCTGAAGGCTCTAACCCTAGAAATGATGGGACATATATACAGGACAACATTACATTAACTTCTTAAGTGGGCTGGGGTTTGGCCCAATAATAAAGTTTTGAACAGGGTCTTGAGGCTTCTTGTCATAGGTCCAAAAACTATGGGTGAACTCTTCGAGATACAGTCCTAAAATCGGGCCTAATGCAACCCGCTAATTATGGGCCATTACCATTAATACCAGTGCAACCAAAAAAAAGAAAGACTGCTGGATTGTTTATTTGTTGTAAAGAAAATAAAATATGTAACAAGAACTGAGATAAAAAGGGTAATAAAAATTTTATACAGGCAGAGCTTGTAAGAACTGTTATGAAATCTTCACATGATATCACTGCAATCACACCATCACAGATTTTGAATTTTGAGTATGATAGATGATCACTTCGGGTTCATTTAAAATTCCAGCCATAAAACGCACTTTAAATCCGATGAAGTCCTCGAAATCGAGCCATAAAATGCATCCTCATGAAACATTTGAAATTGAACTCTCAAATGAACTGTGTTGGTAAATTATAATCAATCAAGGTGAAATTACTATCCTAACATATTATGAGTAATAATTTGTGATTGTAAATAATGCAAATCTGTTTACGGATAATCTGCCACATTCATAAACTTGTTACTGTTTTAAACGCATATTCTTCTTAAGTGGGGTTTCCTTTTAACAGTTTTAACACTGAAACTCAATTGGAATCACCCCTAAACAGACATGGTAAGAGCAAAATTAAAGAGAAATTTTCCATAAACTGACAATATCCAAACCATCAAATATTAGGAGCCGGAATATATGCAACCTGCCATGTATTTGATCTACTTCTGGCCTTTCTTCCATAACACACCTATCTTTTTCAACATGTTGCCATTCTTCTTCTTGGGTGAATCATCATCCATGTCTTCCGAGTTGGGCGAACCCATTATGGGGTTATAGTTGCTGTCAAGAGATACAGTCCTTTCCTCATGTTTCCCATTGTTCCCTGTAGAAAGCATAGCAGCAGCTGCCTCAGCTGCCTTTCTCCATTGATCTGACTGCACCTTTAGTCTCCTCAACTCAGCCTCCATTTCAGTATTTGCTGCTTGAGCTGCATCAAGCTCTTGAGTCACACGTGCTGCTCTTCTGCTACTCTTATCTGCTTCCTCAGTTAAATAGCCGAGTTTCATCAGAGCCTCTCGCTCTGCAGCCCTTGCTGCTTCTAACAATGCAACAGATTCATCACTAACTTTATTACTCTCCATTTCTCTCTTCTTAATTTCCCTATTGAGCATTTCATTTTGCTCGGTTACACTTTGCAGTTCTGTTTCCTTCGCTGTCAAATTTGCTTTCAATTCTGTCAAATCTGCCTCTAACTTCTTCGATTCTACTGCAAGTTCAGATTCTCTTTCATTGGACTGGTTTTTCTCGATATTCAAAATGAGCCCCTCATTTTCCTCCGAAATACTCTGCAGTTCAGTCTCCTTATCCATTAAGTCTGCTCTCAATTCTTCAACACCAGCTTTGGTTCTCTTTAATTCTGCCTCGAGTTCCACCTCCCTCTGGCATGACTGAGTTCTTATGCATTCCACTTGTTCATATGCACTTCTAATTTGCAATGTGCTTTGAATATATTCTTCTTGGTACCTGACCTCAGCTGCTTCCAATGCTGATCTCAACTGACCCACTTCAAGTTTTGCAAAATTAAGCTCCGATTTGAGCTGCTGTATGTCCTCATTGTCTCCATTCTGCTGTGGTGGTTTATCGTCCTTGGGATCCTTAACTATTTTGCTGCTATGACCAACCAGTTCTACCTGGAGCTTGCTCACAAGTCCCTCCAGTGACTTAACTCTAGCTTTTGACTGCTCCAACTCCAATGATAATGTGTTGTAAGCTTCTGTTTCTTTGGTTGCATCAGAACGCAGCATTTCAATGGTTTTATTTGCTGCTTCCAGTTGCATTTGGGTTTTGCTAACAACTTCAAGAGCCTGGGCTTCAGATTCTCGGCAATCGTTGAGTTCAGACTTAAGTTTTTCAACTAAGGAGAGAGTTTCAGTCAGTTCAATTCTCAAGTTCTGAATCTCAGCATGTGCAGATTCAGCATGCTTAATTTGAACGACTTCAGATTCATAAGCCTTTTCGAGCTGAACTTTAAGCTTTTGAATTTCGTTCATGGCAGAAGCCAAGGCAGCAGAATCCATTGAATGCTGTTTCTGGACAGCCTCAAGTTCAGACTGCCATGCTCTATCTCTATCTTGCGAGATTTTGCGGAGTTCTTGCACCCGTTCATCCTCAGTGGCAGAAATTTCCAGCAACTGCTGTTCAGATTCTTCAAGCTTGGCTGACATTGTTGATAGCTGTTTCTTGGCCTCCTCAGCCTCTTGCATGGCCCGCCTCTTCCATGACTCAGATGCAGTCAGTTGGTCCTTTGTCTTTTTCAGATCATCTTGGAGTTGAGTGAGCTGTGCTTCCAGTTCAGTCACTCTGCTCGGGCGCTTCTTCTAGAGCTCACATGACAAGAGTGGGCATTATATAAGTGGGATTAACTAAGTAGATACGTAAACAGAAAAATATCCGGTGATAATGGAATGAAACAGTGAGCGGAATGAAACAGTGAGCAGAATGTTTTCATTGCAGTTGCATCATCCTAAACCTTTCACATTTAAATACACTGTTCAGCACACAAAAAAAAAACTTGTTGTTTTGGTACAAGTGATGAAGAATACCTCAGATGCTGGGCTTCTCAGTGCTTTAGGCTCAGTAACCTTCGGACTTCTGTCTTTGGGTGTCTTACTTGCAGGATTTGGAGAGGAAACTGTATCTGAATCAGATCCTGGTATCTTCAGTTGGCGAGCAGTTCGAGGTGTTACAAGAGATTTTCTCTGAGGCACTTCTACGGAGCTTGTTCTATTGTCAAAGTTAATGGAATGAAAAATAATAAAAATAAATATCATGAAATCAATGAAGCTTCTAGTTGATGACTAATAGCTATGGCCCAACGTAATGGTGCATCATATAATAGATTCTTTCAAGAGGATGTAACTACTTTTACTACTTGCCATAGTTAAATCATAATGCAACTGGTGGGTCAACCCCTGATAGAATAGCAACAATTTCAACATTAAGCAGCCACCCACCAGCTAGAAGCTGATGTTGCACCATTTTTTCAAGCACAAGTAGAACAACTGTGAACCACCTTGTTTAGGATCATTCTAATCTCCCTCCCAACTTTCCAGCATATTTGTTTCTTGAGAGGGGATAAATTTAACAAGAAACTGCGACAATGATAGTTCAGCTTCTGTTTGAGAATAATGTACATAAAAATACACCAATAGTATATAAAAAAAGGTAAACAAAGAAAAAACTCATCAGATCTCTATTGGCATGGACTTTGATAATGGAGTTCACATGAAAAATTTCACACATTTTGTGAAGCACAGTCTTATGCAAGACGACATATAAATTTTTAACATCTATCAAAAGTAGGAGACAATCATTGATTGGTAACTAAAATCAACTCATCAAGCCTAGTTTCCCTGAACTTTACCATGTCCAATCCACAAACTCGGCCAAACACTTGAAACTACGAATGATTAAGTAGACTTTGAAATTTGACGGAAAAATTAAGAAGCAAGAAAGAGAGGGGACGGGGCAGCAGTGGCAGCAAGAGGAGGCTGCCTGAAACAAGACTGATAAAGGCTTCAAAGACATCAACTACAATTGTGAATAGTCTACTTTGGAGATTAGCAAAGCATCAGCATTAGGAAAACATAACTAGCAGAAATTTTAAGGGGGAAAAGAATGATTAGAAGAATGCTATAAACGATCTTACCTTGCTTTTGGCGTCTGCATGATTTTTCCTTTTTTTCTTTTTATAATATTCCCTCGAGTTGAAGTGGTAAAAGGGAAGGATATATGTCCTCTACTTCAAAAAACCCCGCTTGACCCACACAACCTGCAAATAGTTGAGAGAAATCGTGGACTGATAAGCAACATGAGAGAGAATCCATTATATAAAAGCAGAGAAAGAAGAAGCAAATGGTTCATGAAAGGAGCATCATCTCTTAGCATTACATACTAGACCTAACAAACAAACAATAAAATTCCTTCAAAGAAACTCCACAGAAACTACTTCCACTACCACCTACCAGAACCAAATAACAAAATTTAAAAAGAAAGAAAAGAAGAGAAAAAAAAATAGGTTGCCATCAAATGAATACAATAAATATTATTACAAAAAAAAAAAACCATCTTTCACCTTTTCCTTTCTTTTTTTTTTTCCATTTTTCTCTCTAATTTTGTGGCCCCTTCCTTTTTCGCTTCTGTACTGAAAATATGCTACAAAACCACATTATTGAGACCAATGACCCAAAAAGAAATAACAGACATTATGAAAACCACAAGGGAGCAGCAAGAAATGAATGAAGTTAATAACCCATGAAGGGCAGCTTGTGCTTGGTTTGAAATTATGATTCAAAATTGTTGATTGGACCAAAAACTAAATCATTTAATTTAACTAAAAAAAAAAAAGAAATTATGCGCCACTGCGCGTGCAATAGTGTACTCAGTCAATCCAATAAAAGAAACTACTTTTCCTATATTTCCATATTCTACTGCAAATTTAAGGCTAAAGCTCTTTAACCCCATCAAAAATCTTGTTCTTCTTCAAATATTGCTTGTTAACTTAGTAAAACATGGAAGACAGACTTAAATGAACAATGCCAAATGTAGGAATATGGGAAGTAGAGTCAAATGAACTTGAAGAAAACAAGGTTTCAAGGAATGATCACACTCAAGCAGAAAAGATTTATCTTTTTCACAGAAAACTACACTCTGGGTAAACATTGTTCAATCTTCCGTGACCTAAGCTGAGATCCGTGAGAGCTGTTCGAATAAAGAGCAAGTTATGAATGAAAAGTAAGCTTAAAACACAGAGTTGAAAACAGAGTTCCGAGTTAAGTTCTAAGTACTTGTGCAGCTAAAAATTTGGGAAAGAACGGATGAAAACATGACTCTTCTTCTTTTTTGTTAAAGGGAAAAGGAAGTGAAAGCTACCTTTAAACAAGCTTTGAGTCCAAAAAAGTGAAGCCACATTTTCTTTTCCGATAAGAAAATCAACAAAGAAAATGGGATTTTCTTGAAAAATGAAACACAAAAGGAGACGTCATTGCTAACATAAAGTAAGCAAAACACAGAAAGAAATTGACGACTCCTCACTCACTGTTATGTCTTAAACGCATTAAAAAAACTCAAACTTCATTTCAAAGAACCATTTTTTTAAGAAAAAACTAAAAGAGCATCAACACTACAAGAAAACTACATTGCTAAAAAAATGAAACGTAACCTGAAACACAAATGTCAAACAGAACGGAGAAAGAAAAAAAAAAAAAAGAGTTCGGTTTTACCTGAGGAGGCTTTGGTTAATACTTTTAGAGGTTAAATAAAAAAAAAAGGGTTGGAAACAAAGAACCCTAGAGAAAACCCAAGCTTGGAAACACCAAATGGGGTTAAGTTAGAGCTTCTGTTTGAGCTTCTGTCTCTGTCTCAATGCTTAGCTCCCTAAAGCCAAGAGCTGCTCTTTCTTTTATGTATTTTTCTTTCACTGTTTTTGTTAAATGTCAGTGGAGAGGGTAAGCAAAGGTTTGGCTTATTGGGACGTTTTTCTATACAGGAGATGTGATTGATTAAAGAACCACAAACCTTTCTCACGCGCTCTTTCACGCTCCTCACTCACCTGCTGTGATTGGTTGCTGAGGCTCTCTCCCAAGTCCCAAGGGTATAGTTTTGTCTCGGTCTGAATCTGCCTTCTGCCCCTACCTCTTGCTTTTTGCCTTTTGCCTTTTTTTTTTTCTTTTTAAGTCTTGTAAATTATAATCAAAGCATTTAATGAGAGAGGAAGCTGTTTATTTCAGACGTAAGAAACGACGTCTTTACCCTAATATTCTGTCTTTTCCCCTAATATTGCCAACATAAAACAACAAACAGAACATCTCCAAAGAATCTATAAATGTGAATCAAATACAAGTATTAGTTATGACTTGACTTGATGCATTCAATTCTTATAAAGATTTGAAGTATGATATGTTAAACCAAATCATCCTTCCAATCGCACCAAATGTACCTCTTTCACGTACAAGTGTACATTTTCTTTTCTTATATAGATTTTAACTGTCTGCTCTTTGTATAAGATTCTGGATCATAATAATTTACTTATCCCTTCACCTGGAAAATCCCAAAATTTCCTTTGGAACTTTCCTTTGCATTGACAGTGGTGAGAATGAGCCAATGCAACTGATATATACAGTAAAACATGGAATTAATTAAAAGTGTGGGTCTTGGTTCCTGCTTTCAATTTTCAACCATACATTCACATGTGCAAGGCCTTGTTATTTAGGGCATTTTGTTTGATGGGGTCCCTAGATATAACACCACTTGGGGGACCATTTTCCCAAGACATTGCTTATTTCATTTGGCTATTCCCTGTCAAAAGTGAAATGAAACTGCCCACCAACATTTTATTAGTTGGCACATGAGCAATAAATCAAGTTGGTTTGCCGAAGGATTTTAAAAGCCATAGCCAATATCTTACTCTTGATTATAGGTCCCCTAAATACTGTCTCCAGGCTTTGAGGACAACTTAAAGATCACAAGTGCTCCATCAATGACTTGGATGTGTGCCTAATTCCCTTGCGGCCGCATTAAAATGGACAATAATATTCTTTGTGGGGTTCCAATTCTTTCTTTCTTCTGTTCGAGGATATATACAGGGATAAGACTGCAAATGAAAAGGTAGAAAGTTGTGTTCGTATGTTTAGGCCTTTGCTTTGTTTGCAATGAAAGCAACAACTAATGAACTATTGGTTGTGATCTTGATCATTCCCTTTGGACAACAAAGGAACTAACAAAAACAACATGACAACTCAATTTTAGTAGGTTTTTTTTTTTTTTCATTAAAAAAGGGAAAAAATGACAAGAGGAAGCAATCAGTCACGCCCCATTGCCAACCTTCCTTGAAAAGTGTTTGAAAAGAACTTTTCATTGTAAAATCAACAAAATAACGGTGTAATCCGCAAGGGTAAATATTTCTAATCCAATGGATGATGAAAAAATGAAATAGTAACAAGCAAAGTGGGTAAAAAATGCATTACCTTTTCAGCCAGACTTACTTTTAACTCTTCCTTGTTTCAAAGAACCAATGTCACTTTGAAGTTAACTTTTACGTGACTATTAACATATAGAAGAAAACACTATATTTTAAGAGATTTGCCTTCAAATTCTATATGATTGAATTGATTTTATTTGGAACTTTTAACTGTTTTGATCACAATCACTAATCACATTTTATTTGCTTGGATTTGAATTTGACATTTTGGTTTACAGAGTGGTGGCAGAATATCAACAATTATAGTAAAACCTTCCAATAAGCATATGGCAACACATGCTTTCTCTTTGTCCACAACACCGAAAGACATTAAAAATGTTGGCTTATCTTTCCATAGAAGTTAAGTTGTGGCCTTGGGCCCTTCAAGCTCATTATGTGTAGTGCTTTTTCTCTCATTTTGTTAGTACCAATATAATGATGTAGTAGTGTTTTCTTTCCTCTTAAATCAACAATTCATATATGGTTGATATTTTCCGGGGGAAAGCTGCTAGAGAAGGCAATTGCTCTAGAATATTATGTATATGATAATCAGTAGTGTTTATAAGGCATGCGTAGGGTCTATTGCAATAACTACCTCCCAAAATCGTCATCGTTCATGCAAGTAATTGCTCACTTGCTAACCACAAAATGGGTCCAAAAAATATAATAAAAGGTGAGAAATTTAATAATTTTTTTATATTTAAAACTATTAAAATTTGAATTTTGATTATTGAAATTAAGAATTTAATGCTCTGCCAATAAATCACATATTTATTAAAAATTTTGTTAATTTGATTCTATTTCTAGTATTAATTAGAGGAGAAAATTGGAGGGGGGGATACCATGTATGTAGTTTTTTTTTTTTTTTAATATTATGTATAGTCTAATTGTAAAGGAATGCTAAAATATAGGCCAGCCGGCTGTTACAGATGGGTTTTCAATCTAAAAATTGCCTCAACTTGATAATTCTAGAGGTTTTAAGATATGATTTCATTGCTTAGAAGCAAAAAAATGATAGAAAAAGGAGGAATAGTAGGTTTACCTCAATGGGAAAACATTAATCAAACATGGCCCACAGTATAGTGCCATGATTCTTCTGAAACACATCGCTATCACATAAATGACATAGAACCCAAAGGAATTTCCCATTTTCCAAACACAAATTTGGTATGCAAAATTCCTGGCAGATAATCCAGGAGCCTGTCAGTCCAAAACTCTACCAGCAAAATTCAAACATTTCAAACATTCAAACTTGCCCATACTATATGTAAATCATTCATTCAATATTGTGAAAGCAACATTATTCTCTCTTTTTAATCTGTTGTATAGCATGATAATTACTTAAGTTTGAAAATTTTAAATTGGACCGTTCATTAATATGATAAAAGATTGGTACATTAAATGATATATTAATTTTTATAACTTTGAGACTTGAGAACGATAATTTATATTTTTTGTATTTTTTTTCATTAAAATTTTTTTTTGTAGCCTAAAAACAAAGAAGTTTTTTGCTTCTCTAGCTAGAAATATCGAGTTTATATTCGGAATAGCCAGTATCCAGGTAGTTGAAAAGTGAAGACTTTTCCGATGTAGCAAGGCAACTAAAGACTTTGGAGAGTTTATCACTTTGGGGGAGTTTGTTTTTTGATAGAGTTAAGGCTGAAACATTCTTGGTGTTTTTTATTTTGGGGATATCAGATATGGTAAAACTATAACTGACAAGCGAAAT
The DNA here is from genome assembly GCF_047325235.1 of Durio zibethinus. Classification (NCBI taxonomy): domain Eukaryota; kingdom Viridiplantae; phylum Streptophyta; class Magnoliopsida; order Malvales; family Malvaceae; genus Durio; species Durio zibethinus. The sequence continues at coordinate 5,831,470 of NC_143162.1, read as the reverse complement.
TTGAGCGATTTTATCTCGTTAAGGAATTTGACATAAGTTTGCATTTTGCATTGAATGCATTAAAGTTTTGGCATATTTTTTGGGTGCAAAAAAAAAAAAAAAGATACAAAATCAAAGAGTAAAAAGTAGTAAGAGAAATGGTGTTCTTAGAAGGGAAAAAGGATATGGTTGAAAGATGCCTAATGGCAGCTTCTTTGGCTGCTCTGGTGTGTCATCCCAATGCTACCTTTAAGTGTTTTAGACCCAAATCAAAGACTACTACTTCATCACAAAGAGAACAACCTCCTCGTGAAAAGAAACAACCATCAAAATCCACCAACAAAAATGAGTTTCGAGCTAATTCTTCTCTTTCCAGGGGTTCAGTTTCTTTCAACATGAACATAACATCCCCTCCTCCTAATTTTCCCACTTCAAGAAGTGGCAAAGATCCTTATCTGGTCTCAAACCTTGTCGAAGAAGAGCCATCATTTGGTGTTGTGGAAACCATTTTCAGGTCAGGCTGGGACAATAAAATAGGCCTCCAAATTGAGAAAATACTGAAGATCAATCATAATGCAGATGTTCTTAACAAGTTTGAAGAATATAGGGAGACGGTGAAATCAAAGTCTACAAACATTTCTGCTTGTGAGACTGAGAGGATTGAGAGATTGGCTGTCGATGGCAATGAACTCCTAAGGTTCCATGGTGCCATTGTCACTTGCCCTTTAGGAAATGATGAGTTCTTAAACATTTGCCATAGCGAATGCTGTGGAATTTGCAGAATGGTCGGGTCTAGCTTATTAGAAGGTGAAGAATCCGTCAAGTTAAGCAACAACAGCCGACAAGCACATAGAAAAGTTGTATGTGTTGTTGATAAGATTTGTGCAAGGAAAGCCATTGTAGTTTGCAGAGTGATTGCAGGAAGGGTAGCTCGATGTCGTGGACAAGGACTCGTGGATGGAGAAGAGGGTGGCTTTGATTCTGTGGTAAGTTTGTCTACGGATCAATTCGAACGATCGGAAGAACTCATTGTTTTGAATGCTAGAGCTGTTCTTCCATGCTTTATAATTGTATATAATGTCAAAGACTCAAAGGTATCAAAATGTAGCAAGTCTTAATGCTAAATCACTGTTTTTTTGCTTTAAAAAAACCCGATTTTGGACTTTTTTTTTTATTAAATTCAATGGTGAGAATAATTGGGATTATTCTTAAATTCTGATCAAACTCTCATTACTGTAAGTTGCCTGTATTTATACACATGCTTGTGTACATTTCCATGGTTGCAGTGTCACTTAAGGTAACAGGATGAAACATGAATAGAACCAATTTAAAGATGCAAATGGGTTTTGAATATGGCCTTTCAGCATTTTTTTTTGGAAGGCGCTTGAAAGTTAAAACTTATTGCACAAAAGCTACAGTCTGAACCAGTCCCTCTTTCCATTCGCCCTTTACTTAGCATGTCAGCTTTTCAACTCAAAACCTTCCATTCATGCACACTGACACACTAAACACAAACACGAGAGAAAAGGAAAAATCAATTATCCTACAGAAACAATGGAGAAAGGATGCGGTACTAGTGTACAGTTGCCTGGAAATTACTTAAGCATAAGTTTTCGATTTTCCTAGCTTCAAAAGATCTAAATCCAGAAGCAATAAGTAATATGAAAATAGATCACATTTGATGCAACAAAAGAATAATACAAAAATTTCCCTTTTTTACTGTACAGCTTCAAAATTTTTCCATAACCATAAAATCCTAGAAGCTTCATCAGGTTTAAAAACAATGAAAGTATGGCTTTAACCATATTCATAGGAAAACCTGTCTGTAAGGAACACCAATTCTCTTCTTTTGATAAATTCTCTTTAAGATAAAAATGCTAAAAAATTTCTGATATTCTCCTATCTAACTTGAATGAAAAGAAACACCTCAAATGGGATGTTTAACATAAATATCACAAGACCAAGTTTCTTGAAGTGAGTTTGTCCCCTTGTAATGTAATTTTCCAGCAATCAACTTGGAATATGAAGACAGATAACTTTTTGGGCACAACTGCAAAGCATAAAATTGAATGGCTAAATCATGATCATTTTCATTGTAAACTATAGGGACAAGAGTAGAGAGACAAGAAATTGGGAATCATAAATCCACTAAACAAAATTAATATATCAATTTTAAAAGTGGCTTCAACCCTAGAAAGTTGCTGCAAGCATTAAAAAAAACACAAAATATTGAGAATCCAAATGTTCCCTATGTTTCCTTTATCTAAACTAAGATTTTTATGTGAAAAAGAAACTAGAAGTTCAGTGGTGAGCCTTTCAGCAAAACACATTTTAAGAATCATTTACTTCTGTACATATTAACCCTGTCAAAATCTCTCTCTCTCTCTCACTCTCTCTTCATATATATATATATATATATATATATATATATATATATATATATATATATATATATATATAGTAGAGATCTACTTACATTAGTGCAAGTTTTACACTTTTTTTTACCCTTGGATCAAAATTAAATCCATAACCAATTTTGGTCAAAATAATATTTTTAATCTTAGCTATTTTGGTCCAAGGATAAAAAAAATTCCAAAACTTACACTAGCGTAGGTGAATACACACACACACACATATATATGAAAAACGGGCAACAAATGAGAAACATATGTACTTGTTACAAGGACATTTATTTTCTAAGCTGTAAAGCTTCATAGTTTTGCATTTCTTTACAGAAAGAAATACTACCATACACCATGTATATGACTATATGCATGTGAGTGTGAGTGCAACAAAACAATCAGTAATCAACAAAAGGAAGATATAATTAGCAACATCAGAAATAGTACAGCTTGTAAAATGATGGCTGAATTACCTTGAAATTTATTGTCTTGGGTAATTATACCAAATGTTTCTGCAGTCTCACGAATCATAATACCACTCACTCCAGTGAAACTAGTTACCTTACACTTGGCCACTATCAGACAATAGAGAGGAAGATTACAATAAATACCAACTAAATAAATAAATTAAACAAAATTGAAGACAATGATCATACTGTTTGCAGATAAAATCAATTAGTTCTAATTAGTAATTACTGCATCATTTAAGCCTATGTGTGCTCATGGTCCAAACGATAATAGCATATAAATAGCTTTCTTTGGTAACCCATTTCAGAGCAAAGCTTTCAACAAACAGAAGTGGGGAAAATGCTAAAACATCTGCCTGAAGGCTCAGAAAAAACAAAGACTCAATGACTATGCAATTTCCCTTTAGCGTTGATTTGGACAAGTTGTATTAAAGAATTGATAAAGGATATTTATAAAAAGACTTACATGGCTCCTATGGGGTTGCTCGACAAAAATTAGCTTTGTATTCCCCAGAATCATTCTACTTCCAACGAGAAAAGTTCTATAAGTTCTTTCATAACAATATAAAAAATGTAGATCCCTCAAAAGAAACTTTATTATTCATTCAAATACCCTACTTTTCACATCAAATTGCCATATATCTTGGTAGATTTTACATAGTTGTAGGTTACATCATCACAAACAGATAAAGGTGCACTAATAATATGAATTATTGCTCTGGAAGTAAGAATAACCTAACCTAGAATGAGAGCACCATGTAGATCTGCATCAAAAAGACATTGAGCCAACTGATTTTTCCTGCAATTGAGGAAAGGATTTAGCATTGGAAAAAGAAAATTTTAAGAAGCATATATTCAGAAAAAAACTACCCTCCACCTCCACATGACCGAAGAACTAGCATAAGTAAAATAAGAGAATATCTCACCCAGTAATTTTAAGAAGTTGATTCATGTAGCCTTTCCACATTTCATGCATTGGTTTAAATGCATCAAACCTGTAGATCAAAAACAGACCATATACTTTAAAATAAATGGAAGAATTGAACAACACCACTACACCACACTCTTCCAAAAAGTAGATGAATGAAGGAGACAGAACATATACCATTCATAAAGAACTACAAACTCAGATCCTTTCGTTGCAATCTCATTTTCTTTCTATTTTAAAGTTCAACAGTAGATATGCTATTCTATCTCTATTCTTCTCTATATTCTGGAACAAAAGTTACAAACCATTCATCGCTAAACAATGTCACTAACAATCTATTTTCACACACACACACACACATATATATAAACAGTTCCCAATATCCCCATTCTTTTTAGAGAATGACTAGTTAGTCTAAAAATATTAATTCAACAAAAAGGATGTGTAAATGGAAAGACACATCCTGAGTTACACACTTACACCTCATAGCAAAGAACAATGCAACACAAAAGCATATAATAATCCTACAACCAAAAAAAAAAAAAAAGCATCAACCATATACCTGTTAGAATACTCACTTTTGAATAGCTTGATGCAACTTAAATACTCCAGATTTCTTAAGCTGTTTCATTGACATGTGCCTTTTAGAGCGCTTAGAGTGGTTCTTCAAAGCCCTGATGTGAGAGCCTGTAGACATAACTTGCCCTTGTACGAAATTATCAAGAAGGATCCAATTGTCAATTTTGATACTTCTAGTTCCTTGCATATATTTCTGAGCCGAATCCCCACTTTGAAGAAGCTCATGCAGTATCTTATCAGCCATGCTTCCTTTTTTGTTAGATAACTACAACAAAAGATGTCAAGATTACATCCATTCTATGAAGTCTTAAGCACAATCGTTTAAATAGAAAAATGTTACCTTGGAATTAGCTGGCACCAAATTCTCATGTATAGGTTCCGAGAGCTGGGAATACGCGTGACCATTTTCTTCAACATCTATACATAAAATTATAATTCATCTCATATCAAAACCAAGATATATAACACAATGAAATGTTCACAATCAACAATATTAATAACAACCTTGCGAAGTGGAGGGACCCGAGAAGGAGAAATTTCCTAAATGCAAGACATAAAGGAAACATAAATTAGTCAAATAAACGTGAAAAAAGAAAAGGCTAGGAAGATAAGTGAAATTTTTGAGAACCTTTCTTTGTTGAGGAATTGGAGGAGGAAGCAATGGATGCATTGAGACGAGAAGGATCACTGCCAAGAGTTTCTTTTCCAACTTCCTCAACGCATGTCCTTTTGTTCTTCTTCTGTTGTTGAAGAAGCTCGGCTTTAGCGACGGCAAACCTTCGCTCCAATGCTTCTAGAGTGCGTTTTCTTTGATCTTGAGAACCTGGGGCCGTAGCCATGAAACTAAACTGGTCGAAGCCAATTTAGAAGAAGGGATTGAATTAGTGAAAAACCAAGTAAAAAACAACTAAACTGGTTAAAGTAATATTCCAAAAACTTACTTCCAAGCAAAATTAGTTTTCAATAAAAAGAAAAGAAAGAAAACCAAAAGCTTGGTAATCAGTTCTGGCCTCTGGGGCAATTAATCGAACATCTAACCCACAATTTATAAGAGGAACAATCACATGTCACTTGTGAGATTATGGGGAAAAATAGACTAATAAAACGAACCTGATAGCGATTTTTGGGTATTTGAAGGGAAGAGTGGAAAAAAGGAAAAGGCTCAGCCGCTCAGGCAAAAGACTTAAGACCTTTTGACAAATTATTGCCGGCTGTCACTTAAGGCGGTGAGATACGGCGTGGGGGGAGAAAACTTGACTTGAGCAACTTTTCTCCGATCGAATGGACAGATGAAGTGAAGGCCTCTGTTTATTGGGCTTGAAGTTTGGGCTGATCTGTTCTTTGAAAAGGAGCTTCGTTTAAGATTGAGTTTTGCAGTTCACCAAAAAAAAAAAAAATCGACTTTCGGATAAAACTTTTTTAAATCATTAAATTGTTGGACACGAAATTACAATAATTAATGTTATCTATATGTTTTCATTTTTTAAAATTGATATAATAATTTTAAATATAATACGATAATATGATAAAATTTTAATACAAAATAAAATATAAAAGTAATTCGATTTAAATTTTAATAAATACTAGTAAAAACAAAAAAAATATATATGTTTTATATGTAGAGTATCGACACAAATTTAATAATATAATTTTTTTATACATGTATTTAACATGATACAAATGTAAAATAGATACATAAATTTTCAAATATAAGAATGGCATAGAGCTAATATATGTTATTTTTTAGATATTTGTATTTGTAGGGACAAATCCTCAAATTTTGAAAAATAAAAAATTTTGAAGAAAAAATTTTCTCGGAACACCTCAAAATTTTCTCATAAACACCTTCACAATTTGAAAATTAAGAAAATTTGAACAAAAAACTTCATTCAACATATTAAAATATTTTCATAAATATCATTTTCATCTATAAAATTAATAAATTTATTGGTAAATTTTTATATGTATTATAAGTGAATACCTTCAAAAAAATTTTGAATTTGTCAATAAGTATCTGAATCTGTTTAATTTTTGTGAGATCTAAATTTATTTAACAATTCATTAAATTTTTGTGATATTATTTTTTTAATATTCAAATTTATTAAAATATTTAATTACTTAAAATTTTTTATCAAAATATAAAACAAATAAGAATTCAATTCAATATATATGTTCATTCTTAATTAATAATAAATAAAAATTGCTTGCTAAGTTCGTATCCTTTCACAAACATAAAATTTTATATATTTTGCATATGTAAATAGATAATTGATTTTGATATCTATACTATCTATTAAAAAAATTTAAATAAATTCAGATATCTAGTAACCAAAGGTATTATCTTAAATTTATCTAAATTTACCGTTGGTAATAAATCTAATATTCAAATCTAACATAATTAAAATTAAATATATAAATGATATATCAATACTTATAATTACTCGAAATCAATTCAAATAAAATTTAATTCAATTTAATTATTATAGAGTTAAACTGAAACAACTTGACTTATTGAATAAACATAATTCAAATATACTACTATCTTACTTAACTAACTTGCAAGTCTAATTGAAATTTAATGTTGTAATATATATTTTATTATTTAATTAAAAAATTATGATTTTAATTTTATATATCAATTTGAGTTTGAATATAAATAATTAAATTTAAAATCGAGTATAATTTTTTTTTAATTTTATAAATAAATATAATTAAATGAATTTAAATAGTTTAATTTTTATTTTTAATTAAATTCAAAATTAAAAATTAAAATTAAATCAAATTAAATTTTTAAAAACAAAATGTCCAAACAAATTAGAACTTAAACTTTTCATTATATCAACTCACTTTAATTTAATTATATCTTTAATTAAAACAAATAATACCAAATATTCATTAATTTACTATAAATTATGAACCGTATTCAAATATCCTTTCAAGATTAAACTAACAAACTAAAGCAGCATCAGAAACCGTGAATAGAAGGACCACTAAAAGAAAGTTAAAAAAAAAAAAAAGGTAAAAAGTGCAAATTGTTAGTTATCAAGGAATTTAGAATTTTACGGTCTTATATGTTAATTGCATTAATATTATAAATAATCATTAAATTGTAAAATATTATATATATATATTTAAATTTAAATTTTTTTAATATAATATTTAAATTATAAATATATTAATTAATATAATATTTATAAAAATTATTTATTTATAATTTAAAATTAAATACTAATTAAATTAATAAATTTATAATTTAAATATCACGTTAAATATTTTTTAAATCTTATTAAATATTTTGTTACAACTTATAAATAATTCATAACATTAATAGTGTTTTCGTCAACTACCACCTAAGTTTGTCTCCTTCATCGTTACTCTCACCTTCACTTTTCACTGTTCAGTGGACAATCATGACCGTCACCCCAACGAAATCCATCATCCTCTCAGCAACATTTCCATCTTTCCCATCACCGTCAAATCAGATTCAACAAATTTCATCATTAAATTAAATCCATATCAACGGTCAAGATTCGTTGAAGAACAACTCGTTATCACAACCTCAATTATCTATAATTATTAAAAAGAACCCCACTGAATGAAAAAGTTGAAACTAGAAACGAACATTAGCAGGTCACATGCACCGACCTCCACGTCACTACCGTACACTGCAACCGGCAATTGCAGGTGCAAAATAACGGATATAGCCGCACGACACGCACCGTTCCCACCGGGCCGTTAACTCACGGCACAGCCCTAGCCAACGTGGACTCAACCTCACCATCAATTCTTAATCAAACGGTCTGTATTCAATTTTCAAAATATCTCTTGTGGATTTAGTTAACGAGTTAAATTCATTAAAAATTTTGCAGAAATTAGGTCAGATAATAATCAGAGACAACGGAAAGTGAAAGATTGATACTCTCCAGTCTCCAAAGAGTGAGTAAAGGCTTTTTGAACGTTCTACTTTGTTCTTTAAGGGGATTATGATTCTGTTTTAATGGTGGTCGGTTTGGTTAGGGTTTTATTTTTTTTTCTTTCCAATTTTTGTTTAATTAAAGAAATGAAAAGCTTCATTGTCACGCTTGTAAAGCTTCTGTTTCAGTTCTGTTTTTACCTTTGATTATGACATTATTTATTGGATTCTAAAACTTTATTATAAAAAGGTTTCATGATTACTTGAGAGGCTTCTGGTTAAAGCAAAGCGGCTCTCTCGCTTTGATGATTGATTGAGAGAAAGAGAGATGCCGGAAGTGAGACAAGCAAACACGTGGCGGGAGGAACTGTCGAGTTTAGTCGAAGATACGGGGATAACGATCGGTGTTTCGTCGTTACCGCCCTTCAATGAGTCGAAATCGACGATGGCGGGGGCGTCGGTTCTCAAGAGTGATCATGAAACGGAACCTACGGAGAGTTTGAAGGAACAGGTGACGGGATTTTTGAAATCGTGGTGCGAGATGCTTCTAGAACTTGGAAGAGGATGCAGAGATATTTTGCAGCAAACGGTAGTTACTGAAGATTCGTTTATAGTTCAGAAGCTTGGTGGACCCGTGGCTAAGGTGTCCGGTCGATTGAGATTCTTGAATGAGTTCTTGCCTGAGGATCGTGATCCAATTCATGCTTGGCCTATTATCTTCTTCGTTTTCATTCTTGCACTTTCAGGTACTAAATCGTTTATTATTATTATTATTATTATTATTATTATTATTATTTGAGTTGGATTTGTTGTGGTTGGTTATTGATAATCTGGAGCATTAGATTCAAACAATTTTATGATGTTATGGATAAAATTCAAATAATTGATTGAAAATTCGAATAATTTAGAAGATATTTTGGTTAATATGTGTTGTTCAAAATTTTGCAGCTCTGAATTTAAATGCACATGATAGATTGGTACCGCCAGTGAAGAAAGTGCGTGCTCATCCTCCTAGTGCGAGTCGAATCCAGCTTCCAGATGGCAGACACTTGGCTTATCGCGATGTCGGAGTTGCAGCTGATAAAGCTAGATTTTCTTTCATTGCTCCACATTCTTTTCTTTCATCCCGACTTGCAGGTACAAATATTGAAAGTTGTATATGGGTGTTCTTGATCAAAATTGGTGGACTTGGCACTGATTTTTATTGAACAGGTATTCCGGGTGTTCAGGCATCATTGCTTGAAGAGTTTGGTGTTCGCTTGGTAACATATGATCTTCCTGGTTTTGGAGAGAGTGATCCTCATCCCAGTAGAAATCTCAACTCGTCCGCATTTGATATGCTACATCTAGCTGATGCTGTTGGCATCAATGATAAGTTCTGGGTGTTGGGCTACTCAAGTGGAAGCATGCATGCTTGGGCTGCACTCAGATATGTTCCTCACAAAATTGCAGGTGTGAACTGGTTTCTCAGTAAATTCATTATTTTGATACTTGACATAACAGAGCATAATGTTACTTAGAAGCCCTGGAAAGCAATTGGTTTCATAACAGATTCTTGAATGTATCAAGAATCTATCCATACCCTCCCAATATGATGGTCAAGGGAATTTTCTTAGTAAAGGCAATTATAAATACTGCAAGACCTTATGTTGCATTGTGATGCATCTTGACTAAATCTGCAGGTGCTGCAATGGTTGCTCCAATGATCAATCCATATGAATCTAGCATGACTAAGGAAGAAATGAGAAGTATTTGGGGTGAGTGGTTACCAAAAAGGAAGTTAATGTATTATTTAGCTCGAAGATTGCCAAAACTGCTGTCCCTTTTTTACCACCAGAGTTTCCTATCTGGCAAACATGGCCGAATTGATAAGCAGATGTCTCTGTCACTTGGAAGGAAGGTGAGTCTACTCTCATCTTTAATTATTTCTCAAATCTTGTCTGTTTCCATGGCTTACTTTTCATTTTAGACTTTTTTGAGCAAAGGCAGTTTAAAGGGCTTTTTGGTGTTTAAAAGAGCACATTTGCACCTTTATTGGGGTTTCATGACATCAATAGTCTCTTCTGGTTGCAAATATATTGAAGTGCTTGTGGTCATTTACTAAGAAATAGAACAGGGATTAATGCATGAAATGATGCCCCCTATTGTTTGAACTTTTTTACCCTGTGGAGTTTGTTCCTGGTTTGGAAGCACAATGTGATTAAAATCTACTGTTATGTTAATGCGTAGTGTTGAAAACCAGTCTTTGATATGTTTTAAGGATTTGCATATCATAATTTTGATGTCTGCAGGATGAGATTCTGACTGAAGGACGAACATTTGAAGACTTCTGGCATAGAGATGTGGAGGAGTCAATCCGTCAGGGAAATACAAAACCATTTATCGAGGAAGCTGTCCTACATGTTTCAAACTGGGGTTTTTGTTTGGCAGATCTTCAGGTGCAGAGGAAGTGCTACACAAGTGGAATTTTCCCTTGGCTGAGGTCCCTATACAGTCAGGCAGAATGTGAATTGGCAGGATTTCTGGGACCCATACATATATGGCAGGTTTGCATACTTTTTCCTTTTTGGTTTCCTTGCATAGAATAAATCTGAGACTCTATTCCCATATAACTAGGAAGGTCTTTTCCATCTATCACCTCAATTTGGCCTGCTTTTTAATCTAATAAAGCATCTGTTGACATTATCATATAGGCATTTAAGTACGAGGATATGTTCCTCTTTTGTTGTGTACTGAAGAGATTGTAGTGCCAAACTGCAAATTGACATATATCATGATCCTTAGGTATTTTGCTGGTCAGCTTTGGATATGTGACTTATCCAATATTAATGCTTTGCTCCGTAGGATGGGAGGCAAAAATTGTTAATCCAATGGTTATGCTATAAAGTGGAAAAGTACTTATGAAAGCTCATCATTAGATTAATAAATTTTAGTCCTTAACCCATTCCATAACAAGCAAAGCCTAAGAGTCTCTCCAAATGTTTCTATGTCAATTGGTCACTAATTTTTAGACTGACCCTGCCAGTGACTTATGCACGTATTTCAAGGTTGAACTATATTATCAAAAGTGTTACTGATATTTAGACTGCTGAGGCAACAAGAGACAAACTTAATATAAGTTCTTATTGGTTTTATATCTGTTTATTGATCAATTTCTGTACAGGGGATGGATGACCAAGCTGTTCCTTCGGCAATGATGGATCATATAAGCAGGGTTCTACCAGGGGCCATTATTCATAAGCTCCCAAATGAAGGTCATTTTTCGTATTTCTTTTTCTGTGATGAATGCCATCGGCAGATATTCTCTACTCTGTTTGGAAGCCCTCAAGGTCCTCTTGACCAAGGAATGGATAAAGGTGAAATCCCCTCTGAAGTGGATATGGAAGAGCAATCATTAGCTACTGATTCTACCAAAAATTGATACACCACCATATATTTACACTTTTTCCTGCTATTATCCCAATTTTTGTGTAAATACCACAGTCCGCCCCTTCTATCTCATAGGAGCACTTAGGGTGTCTCAAAATTTTCTGGTACAAGTACTTTAGAGGTAAGGCTAGAAGAAACGTGTTGTAAAGGTGAGATATTACAAGGCAAGGTGGCACTGAGCTTATTGATTTACCTTACAAACTAGAATCTATCAGTATTAACCATAAACAATTCTTTTGGCATTTCCCAAATTTTTATGCTTTAAGAGTTGGTAATCAATGTCCGGACAGCTTTTTCTTACCAGAAAATTTGGTTATGCTCTGATAAAACTTCGCTTAAAAGCAGGGTTCTTGGTCTTATTACTTCTAAGCTAAGGCCAAAAGAAATTTTTATGGTAAACCGGGGTGACAAAGGTTTTCTTCTTGTACTGGCATGTTTCAGAACAATCCCTAGAGACAGGGCTTCCTGTGTTGGCAGGTGTCTGCGCGTGCACAACCGTGGTTCCACTGGCATGCTCACCTGACTTTGGCCTATGCTTGAATGTTCAACGCAGTGTCAAGTTTGGTGGTTTGAATTGCATGTGCTGTGCATCAGATCTGTCATTTCCTCCAAGGGGGCGACGCCAGTTGAAACTGATGAAATTTAAACTAAATAGAAGGCCAGCTTTGGCAGTTCAAAAGAACTAACAAGAAAGATTGATATCCGTTTGGACTCATCAAACCTAGATTGAGAGCTCTTTCTCCTGCTGGTAGTTCTATCGGTTTGCTCCCTCATCAAACATGATCTTGACCTTATCTTACGATAATCTTACCAATCGCTGGCAAAAATGAAATTAAAGCAAGGTATAAAAAAAGATTGGCACCCTTTGACATGCTATATAAGTAGATAATTTGACGATACATTTAGTTGCCTTTCAAATGGAAATAGGGTTCGCGGCCTTGGGCAAACTTTTCACATTAAGAAATTAAGTGTGTCTTATTTATACGAGATTTTATGTTAAATTAAATTTGAGTTAATGAAACATCTTGTTTCTGAAAAAAAATTAGGATAATTTTATTTCACATTTAAAAAGTTGGAACTTGAGACTAAGTGTAACCATTACAATCAACAAATCTTAATTTTTCTTGGAGCATCCAAATCAAAAACGTATTTTGACAATTCATATAAAACTTAATAGTTTCTCCATATAGTCTACAACTATTGGATAAAAAAATGATTTGAACATACATCTATGCTCTCTTTATTTTGCTCTAGGGTATTGGCATGATATATTTTCGCCAGTAATGGACAATGTAGGTAAGAGATGATACTCTTGTAGTTAACAATTGTAAAACTCAACTCCTTCAAAAAGCAGAACTACTACCACCCTTGGTTCTTCTTAGCATCATATCTTTTGCTTCATTAATTTTCGATGCAAGATAATGGCTTCCACCGGCATCTGGATGGTTTGCAACCATCACCCTCCTGTGTGCTTCCTTAATCTTTTCTGCTGGAGTACTTTCTCTGATTTAAAACAAAATATAAAAAGAAAAAATTTCATGCATAGCTCATAAAAAGAACATGATGTAAATGAGATTGTTTACATGAAGTGCGATGACCACAAAAAATATTAAAAAAAAATATATTTAAATAACAAGAGAGTGTAATAACCAATAGCCAGACAGAGAATTTACATGAAATGCGATGACCACAAAAAAACCTAAAGAAAATATATTTAAATAACAAGAGACTGCAATAACCAATAGCCAAACTAATCATAAGCAAAATATCCAGTTTTAGACAAAGGGTCTAAGCGCACACAAGCCAAAACCAAACAGCCTTTGTTCATTGGATGATTAAGTCTCAAAAGAATAAGCTTGGACCTGAATATAGATCATCCATTAAAACTAACATCAATCAAATATTAATATACTACTTTTCTCTATCCTTGCATTATCCCACATAAAATTCATTCCTTTGACGAATAATCACAAAGTTAAACAAATCCAATTCATAAAAACTAATGAAACGATTTATGAAACAAGAAAAAAAAATTTATCTGTAAGAGAAAAAAAATATATAGATATTTACCTTACTCCCAAAATCAGAGCGGCTTCTCTCCTCGTCATATTAGGTTGAAATCCGCCTTCATAAAATCTTCGTGTTCTAAGCGTTGGTGGTCTTGCCTTAAACGCCTGCCAAGCCCGAAGACTGTATCTCCCCGCATAAGCAGCAGCTGCCACTGAGAGTCCGGCTATCAAAGGAGAAACCTAAAATCAAAACCCGAAAATTAAAAAAAAAAAAAAAAACCATTTGTATACAAATCTCTATAATTTTGGACATGGGTAAATATGATTGTTAAAGAGAAAAATTATGTTAAGAGACCAACCATCTCGAAACCGTCCGAAACGTCTCTGGATTGTTGCATTCTAGGTGAATATGATTGTTGCACTCTTAGGGTTTAGAAGGATCCGATTTACTATTTATAGGGCTTTATTTACCCACTGCCTTTCTTACCTGCCTTTGTCTTTTCGTATTTCTCAAGGAAAATATTTCTTATTTAGGATATTTATTTTTTGCTTTGGTTGGCGATAATTGATAAACTTTTAGAAAAATGGCTAAATATAAAAAACCCTTACACTCTTTCAAAATTTTTTAATAGATTCTTATTTTGATTCTAATTAATTGAATATTTAAAATATTATTTTTATTTAATTACTTTTTTATTTTATATGAAAATTATAAAAACTAGTTAAAAATATGAGCTTAATTAAATAAATAAAATCATATTTTAAATGTTTAATTGAATATATTAAGTAACGTTTAGTTCGTAAAATCTTAAATTTTAAAAAAAATATGATTTATAAAAAAATGTGATACTCAAATTTTTTTTATTTTCAAGATATTTTGTATTTAAATTCACTCATTTGATTAGTAAATTTTGCATATATTAATTCTTGAATAGTTATCATAATTTTTTTGATATATTATAGTAATTTTTTATTAGTTTTTATTAATAATAAATAGCTGAACTACAAATAATATCTTTAGCAGTAAAAGAAGATAAATATTTTATTTGATTACTATTTTAATTTATGAAATATCATTAATGAAAAATCTTTATGATTATTTAAGATATTTCTGATTAAAAACGCCTTAAATAATTTCTTTTATTTTTTAAAAAAAAATTATTTAAAACATCTTTAGTCCAAAAACACTTTAAATAAATGTCATTTAAAAAATATAAATGGAGTCTTAAATAATCTCCAATATTTTTTTAAAGGAGATTATTTAAGATATTTTTGAACTAAATCGTCTCAAATAATTCCTTTTAAAATGTATCAAAGAATTATTTAATGTATTTTTTATTAAAAAATACATTAGATAATGCTGTTTAAAAAATATAAGATGATTATTTGAGGTGTTTTTGATCCAAAAATATCTTAAATAATTATTTTTAAAATGTATCAGGTGATTATTTAAAAACAGGTGATTATTTAAAAACGCCTCAATTTTTTTAAGTGCATTATTTTTTTAAAGGTATTATTTAATACGTTTTTGACTATTTCATTACTTATAAGATTTAAAAAATAAAATATAAAAAAAATTGAAATAACTCAGTTGATTAAAGCTTAGTAGTTTTTTTAAGGGGATTATTTAAGGCATTTTAATGTTTGTTGAAGAGATTATTTAAAATGTTTTTTCATTTATTTAAGGTGTTTTTTTTTATGTCGAATGCCATTAATTGCAATCATAGAAAAAAATTAACAGAAAAACCTACAATTGAGTTGAACGGAATTATTTAAAGCATTTTAATGTTCTTTGAAGAGAATTATTTAAGGTGTTTTTTCATATCAAATACCATTAATTGCAATTATAAAAAAAATTTAACAGCAAAATCTAAAACTGAGTTACAATTACTTTCAGACATGCTTTTAAAAAAGGTAACAACTATTTCATAATTTTTTATTTAAGTTTATTTAAGGCTTTTTTTCATATCAAATGCCATTAATTGCAATCACACAAAAAAGTTAGCATAAAAAATATCTAATTGAGCCGCAATCACTTCCAGATATGTTTTTAAAAAAGATAACGGCTATTTTACAAATTTTTATTCAGGTCAAATTTAGAAATAATGTTACTTTCTCTCCAAAATCTTACAATATTATAAGAAGAAGTGAATTTATGATTCCGAGACTTTAAGTACCGTTGAGAATTTATCATTTTTTTTGTAATTGAATTATCTTGAACCAAACGTTGAAATTAAATACCCACCGATAAAATTTTGAAAAAAAAATTTCTCGATTTTTCTGAACAAAATGCCCTAGGAAGAAAATTTTTTAGTGTGATAGTTAAGAACTAGATGTGATTATCGGATTTTTCTTTTTTTTTTTTTTTGGGTAGAGCAAGCACAGTGTAAGAACAGAATAGTCCAAGAGAGAAGGCGGAGAAAAAAAAATTGATTTCAAAATTTCAAAAAATTTTATTTAAAAATTACTTTTAAAACTTATAATAATTTTATAAATTTTTATGTTACTGATTATGTGCTTGACATATGATATCACATGGTTGACATTTAAGAATAACGTTTCTGATATTAAAAAGAAGCAATTTATTGTTATATTAAACAATAAAATTAAAAGTTAATTTTGAAGTTTAAAAACCAAAATATTATATATCCCAAAATTTGGAGACCACAGTGTAATTTACTCAATCAAATTTGATCAGTGATTGAACATCCATCACCAAACAAAGCTCATAAAATTGAAAAGAAAATGCAATTAAACAGTGCAATACCAAATGCCAAAATAAAAAAGAACAAGGAAGTGTGTGTATTTATTATACAAAACATTACAAACAGCACAAGAAATTTTCAATGAACTGAAATTGGACATAATTTGCTGTCAATCACAAATATCATTCCGTCTGTCATATGAAAGCATAAACATAAATAAATAAATAAACAAGGATTTATGAATTGAGAAGGAATTTTTAGATGACAGCTGATCCGAGCAACCAATTCTATCACAATAACAACACTCTGGACAATGAATTAAAACTTTGACCGTGTAAGTAGAAGATTCAGAAATCAAATGACCATATGATTCCTATTTTGCCTCTTGTTTTTGCTCCTTTGGACTTCTTCACAGCCATATAATGCTTGCTTTCCTTCATGTTTTTTGTGATTAGAAATAACTAACTGCCCCCACCATTCACCACAGCAACTTCTGCATTAGTGAGGCTGCTGTCAACTTTTGGAGGACCAGAGTGCCGCCTTGGCCTGGCTGGTGAAGGTCAATAAGAAAGCCGTTTTTTGGCAGACGCAATGGGTGCCTTTTCAGGTGTTCCATTTGCTTCTAGTCCCAAGGGGCTTTGCAACCTGGTCTCTGCTCTTGCGGACTCAGTTGGTACCATGTAACTTGGAAGTGAGGGAGCACTTATTAGGCTCTCATCGTCACGCACTGAGGAGCCTGCAATGCTGTGTCTCCGGTTTCGTTCTGACTGGACACTGACTATGCTTCTTGTGTCATTGTCTGGACCAACCACACTGCCCCTAGGGCTTGCTAACGTCAGTTTTCGGGCAGTTGTGGAAGCTGGCTTAGGAGTAGAAGGGGATAGGAGACTTAAAGTTTGGTTTGGCTTTTGGCTGGCCTTTGGGGATTGTTTATCCAAGTTGAGCTGGTAGCGAGCATAAGCTTTGTTGATTTCTCCTCCAAAGTTGCTGCGTGCACTCCTTAAGGATGACTGGTCATTGTTTTGTTCTTTTTCGGTCGTGTGACGGCCTCCCCATGGCCGGGCTGCCATCCATCTTTCCAACCAACTCCAACCCCAGGAGGGATTGTTCAGATCCATGAATAATGGATTCATAGATCTTGAAGCATTCTTCCAGGTTTGCTGCAAAAGTTGTGTAGATGTCAGACACAGAAGTTTGTTCTGACTTAAAATACTTGAATGCCAAAGGACTAGTTGCCTGGAGGTACTCCTACTTTCAAAAAGACTCAGTGTTTAAGCATTTGGATGAGCTAGGTAAAAAGATGGGAAAGGGTTAAACTTTTGTCACGTGACCCAGCATTTATAGTTTAGCAGAAACAGACTCTCTTTCGTAATTGGAAACAGGATATTTGATCTTCATACCCATTTCCCTTTGATGAGATCATTCATCTAATGATGGAGTTATTGTATTTCAATCTGTTAGCATTTCGAATTTACTCTTAGCTAATTTATACAGAAGTTGACCTGGCAGATGAGGAACTAAATTACGAGTAACTTTCTCTGAAGTAATTTAGTTATGCTACATCCGTTCATGTCACTTGACGATGTTATTAAATCTCTCACTTGCACACATAAACTCACAGAAGAAAGATAAAATGTTTGATGCTCTTCATGTATTCCAACAGCATATATAAAATTAAAAGACCAGGTCACCTGATGAGTAAATGAATAGGCCATGGCCCTTTCTCTTCTCATAGCAGCTTCATGCTTGCTCAGTAAGCTTGCCTCGATTTGTTCCTTCGACTGCAGGCTGTCATCCCAGTCTTCCCCCATCTGTTAAAACATTCAAAATCTATTGTCAGGAAGAGGGATCCCCTATGGAAAATCCATGATAGAATGGTTTTCCACTGATTGAAAATGGTAAGGGCACTTTTCTGATGAGAAACTAAGTGGTTTAATGAAAATATATACACAGTCGTTAGCTTGACTGCTGTGACAGAAATCACTCCAAAATCCCATGTATGCTGTATATAATTGCCAAATCAATTATCATATTTGTTTGTAATATAAAGATGGTTCTAATTATAGGATATAGGTCTCAAAAACCAGAGCTTGGAGAAACAATTCGAACCCACTTCGCAGCAGTCCAACTTCTACATCACATTTTCCAGGATATAAGCCTTGACTACTAACTCTGCTACCAATTCAAGCAATTCAATTACCCTGATATATCAGAGGAAAAATGGATTTACCTGCAAGTTCACAAGCTCTTTTGCATGTTTCTGCAAGAGTTGCCTCTGACGAGCCTGGTTTTCTTCTGTCATCCTGATTCTCCTAGTACGAATCTGACACTGCACACGAGAAAGAGTTTGCATGCACCGAAGGGTATTCGCTGCTTGCCGTTTGACCACAGGCCCTTCCATCAATGATTTCAGCCTTACCAGTCCTCTTAAAGCACGCAATGCCCTTTTTGCCTGAAAAGAAGAAATCATGATCAGCGAATCCATTCAATAAATTTCTGTTGTGGCTGAAAAATCATTTATGATAGGGAGAGGTGGTTGGGGTGTGCGTTTCAAACATGAAAAGATCATTTAATTTGACCTGGGAACACACACCATAAAGTAACAAAGTATCACGGGAATCAACAAGTCTTCTAAGTCAAAAGAAGTAAAATTTTTGTCTTCCCTTTAATCATAATACTATCTTTTTTTTCTTCTCTAAACTTTACAAAGAAACAGCATACTTAGCAGCCAATAATCTGCAACTGTCATAAATAGATGAATATTTTTCAGTAGCTACTGACATATACTAGTATA
Source organism: Durio zibethinus (assembly GCF_047325235.1). NCBI lineage: Eukaryota > Viridiplantae > Streptophyta > Magnoliopsida > Malvales > Malvaceae > Durio > Durio zibethinus. Next base: position 5,812,265 of record NC_143162.1, on the reverse strand, counting down.
GGAGTCCCATTCTCTGGAGCTTTGGTTTCATGAAAGTCTCTTCAACATTATAATTGATAAGAAACTTACACATACCTCTTCTAGCATAAAAAGCTGATAAGAAATTCAAGCCATTATCAAGAAAAAGTTTCATAAAGATATCCTTGGAATGTTTCCTGCAGGATGTGTAGCGGTAGGACTAACCAAAAATTGACTGGACTTGATTGATAAACATATCAGATTGAATTTCTAAATTAGAAATGATTAAGAAACAGCCTCAGAAGGAAAAAGTAAAATAAAAATTGCAGCACATACCAGGTAAACTCGGAAAGCTGTTTGAATTTTGATAGCTGCCACTTCCTCCTTAGATTTTCCAGTAAACCTAGCATCCATATTAAGCTGATGTCGAACGACCTCTACAGCAGCCTGAGTTGGAGCAGTAGAAGCAACAACATCATCAGCAGCAGTGGCAACTGTCACAGGGTAATTCTGTTTGCTCTGTTCAGCCTCGGCTTCAATTAATTTCACCTTTCCTGGCTGAGTAGGACGGGACAACTTGACAGTTGCTAAAGTGGCTGCATCAGAATCACTGGGACCTAAATGCACCTGATTCTGCAAAAACTGCTCTTCTGATTTCTGAAAAACATAGAAATCAAGAATATTAAAAACTGAGCTAACTATAAACTAAACATGATTTTTAACTGAATGGGACTTCTCCAAACCTGGTTTTTCTTTTCCTTGGACTCAGGGCTGAAGGCTTTCTTTAGAGAAGACAACCATTTTCCTTTCTTTCCCATCTTATCTTTCCTTGGAAATTGGTATGATCCTTTAAGAGACAAAAAAAAAAAAAAAAAAAACCGTTAAATATTATAAGTGCAAATTAGGAAGGAAAGTAGGAGTTTTAAACAAAGAAGAGCCTTATTGAAAGGAAAAAGTTTTTTTGTTAAATAAATCCATGATCTATCATGTATACCTGTTAGCACAATCTAAACAAGCTTTTAACTTTTTTTTTTCATTTTCAATTCAAAAATGACTAAAGCAAATTGCAGTCAATGTTTTTCTACTCCAGGAAAACTGTTCAATAACAACTTTAGCTATAAAAGTTTCAAATTTTCTTCCTTTCCTAGATTTTCTCCCCGAGCAAGCAAAGGACAAAGGAAACTACCCAGATTTTGAAAGACAATTTGTAATACCAAGCAACAAAAAATTCAAACAAAAAGAATCTAAAAATGCATCTTTAAATCGGGGTCCATGAAACAAAAGTAGCAAAAGTACCTGAGATTGTAATGCCCAGATCTCAAATAACTTGAAGGGATCCTCTTTCCTCTCTTTTCTATTCACAAGACAAACAGAAAAAGATCAGAAACTTGAAAGGGTCACATTTTCTGTAGCTGCCTCCTTGAGATAAAGAGAAGAAGAGGAGGAAGAACAACAGATCTTGAGAAGAACAGAAACAGCTGGTTTTTTGCTAGTAGTAAACCCACTTCTTGGGTTCGGCAAACTGGGCCCTTCTTAATTTAACAGATTGCCTCCTCCTTCTCCAATTGGTTGAAAAAAAATCTATCTAACCATGTTTTTCTTTCCCAATTTTTGGTAACTTATGCAGTTTGAAAAAGCACTACTCTCTTGTTCTGTCGTTTTCAAATTTTAGAGGCACTTGAGTTGAGTAGATCAGTGAACGCTGAAACTCAACTGTAAAACTTCAGTTCAGTAGATCATGCTATACACTTACGCTACTATGTACTCAAATCAAGTGGCAGGTTATTAACCTAATCATTGCCTAAAGCAAGCCGATTTCAACTAATTTATAGTTTTTCCCCCTTGCTTCATACTCAAAAAGTAGAGATTGAATCTCCCCAACCCCTTTTCCCAAATAAAAAAATAATATATAATACTAATAACATTACAAATGAAAATCTATCCGAATTAGTAAAAATCAAATATTTTATTTATAAAATTTAAATTTAAACACGATAACAACAAATTTTTTAATAAAATATTTATAGATTTTTCTTTAAAACCTGCAAACTATTTTGAAATGGACATTTTTAGAACATCTTTAGATGAAGAAAGTTTACTCAACTAAACTTTTTTTTTTTCAAAAGAAAAATTGCATGACAAGTGGAATATAGCCCATGGATTTTAAGGCATAACCCAAGTATCCAACTCCAAAACACTAATGTTCATATCCTAATTATTTTGTTTTCGGCTAAAGCACTATTATTGATAGGTCCATGTTTTAATTTCAGTAAAGATAATTGTAGCAATTAGTATTAAATTGTAGGACCAGATTTGTTAGTAACAACCCTACAGCTTGTCACGTCAAGGAGCCTGCTACTGCCAATATCAGACGTGGATTACACGTTGCAATTTAATCATTTCCTTTGGTGTTGACATGGTGAACTCGAATAATTGGAGCCGACAATCAGCATGCAACCTGATAATCTTGTTTAACATTTTGTTAATTATTATTTTAAGTTTATTAAAAATTTCAATTTGGTGAATTGCTTAGTCTCTTGAGCTAATTAGGATTAAAAAAAGTACATTATATTTAGAGGATTATTCATTCAAAATAAAAAAATAACTTAATCATTTAACCAACGGTAAAAAAAATATTTTGTTTAAGGGTTCGGTTAATGAGTGTTTATAAACATTGATTAAAATAATTAAATTACTACTTAAAAAATTATACATTTAATACAAAAATTTCACTAAATTAAAAAATAACTCATTAATTGTATTTTTTTTATAAATATCACATTATGCCACTAATAAACATTTTCCTTCATTTAATTTATTAAAAATTGTTAAGCATTTAATGTAAAATTAGTAAAGGAAAAAAATTTTAATTTGAATATAAGATCGACTTAACAAATCATTGAAAATGATATATATATATATATATATAATGAATTTTCAGCATCAAATAAATAAAATGATACATGCTTGACCATTCATTTCAAGTTGCAATTTTCAAATAGTATGAAATTTCAAAATTGAAACTGTCAAAAATCATTTGTTGAGATGCTTTGTTAGGAATCATATGTATGCATGCTTCATGTAACTGTGCTACATGCAAATTGCAAACAACGTTTTCCTAATAAGAAAAAAAGAAAATTTATGTCCTTATTTATGTTAATGAAATAGAGAGATTTATAAGGGCATTGGGTCCAATTTCCTTGAATTTGACTGATTGTAGTCTGAATAAAAACAATCTGTAGTTCAAAGTTGTCCATTCATTCAAATATGTTTAAGGAAAGGTTGGTGAAAGGTCCACAAATCAGCCCCGAGACAAAGATAGGCCAACTGTTGAAAGTTGTGGGAAATGCGTGTTACAAAATTCAGGCTGCAGGTAATGGAGAAAGACAGTTTACAAGTCATTGTCCCCTGTGGCCCATAATTGATCATCAATGGTGATCAGAGGTCCAGGCAGTTTCGATTCAACCAATGCTTGAAAATTTTGCTAGATAATGCAGGCATTGAAGTAAAAGGAAAAAAAAATAGTGAACAGTTTGAGAACTACCATGAAGTATTAATTTCTTCAAAATGTTCTTTGATTTTTTTTTTTTAATATAGGAGGTTGCAATAAATGAATAAAAAAATTGTAAATATTAGAATTGTATGAACAAACTGAAATAAATTTCTTTGATTGCTTTCTAATCAACCGATATGGTATAACCACTTTCTAGGTTGGAGGTTTGTCTTTACTTTATATTATTGTAGCTTAATTTCAACATCTTTCAATTATTTCTTTGCTGTTTTTATAGCTTAATCATCATCAGGTGGGACTATGGGAGTCTGACTTTTCTGTTGGTGATATTTGTTTCTTGGAAAGGATTATTTGCTGTTTTTTTAGATTTTCAAAAATTAAACATTTCGGATTTTTTTTTTTTTTTATATTTGAATTGCAACTGGCAAGAAAAAGATGGTCCAAATGTTGTTGACACTAATTACAGAGAACCACAAAAAATTGAAAAATGTGTAACAATTAAAAAAATTACATGATAAATGCGAAAATTTTGAAAATTATGCTCTTAATATGATCATTCTTTCTGCTCCAATTGAAATCTTCTCTCTGCAATCTGCATCATATTTGTTCCTCCTTTTATCTTTGAGTAATAACATCCAACAATGAGGTTGTTTTGACAAGATTTGTTGGCACCACTCCAATAGGAAAACGAAGACGCCAAAGCATGATTTTGGAGCACTCTTCTGGTGGGATACCCCTTACCTTGGTCTCATCTTCTAGAACAACTTGTTTCACAAATTTGAGTGAATTCTGAAAGGAAAAAATGAAAAAATTAGAAAAAAAAAAGAAAAAAACCAAAAACAAAAGCCTCCTCAATAATAAAAAAAAATTTCTTAAAGTTGATGGCAGAAGCAAACACCAAGTGTTAAGCACTAGAAGATGTCAGAACCCACATTCTCGCCCTATCTAACCCCATTTTTTAATCATATAAAATTTTCTAAGTACACTTTATTTTATTATTGTTGTTGTTATTATTTTACTTAATTTTAGAGTGGGGTGACTGAGAAAATCAATAGCAATATCTTATAAATTAACCCTTCACCTAATATCTATCAAAGTATGAAGTATGCTACTTTTTTTTTTATTTTAATAAATAAATAAAAGTTGATCTAATCTCTACTAACCATTTATTTTTCTGGTGAAAACAGCTAAAGCATTCTTTTTAGAGCATAATTTTTATGGGACCAAGCTTCTTTCATGAAATATTGATTATTAGCTTTATATTCTAATTTTGGTTACTTGAATCACTCTGTATGATTTAAATCTTAAATCCTAGTCTCATGTCAACCAGTTGTTACTTGGTAAATCCTAAGCAGGTGATAGAACAGTATCTCAAAATGAGAGCTTTATTGTTGTAATGAAATGCAACAATAACAGGAAAATGATTTTATAATGTATAATAAAGGGTATCACTTTTCAGTATCTAAAGCTTGATTCAGAGAATATTTGCTCACCTGTGAAGTGCCTTGACCAGATGTAGGGCGACCCCATCTCTCAGGGTCCCAAAGGATTGAACTGTTGAATGCAAAACTTGATATATGAATAAGAGGTTTTGGTTCTGCTGCATCTGTTTCCCCATCTGTCTGGTTGTTCATCTTCCTTAGATGCCATCCTATAACTTGAGAGGAATCGCAAACTGGTCCTTCAATCACAACTTTCCTCTTGTTTGCTGACAGTAAGGCCATTGGCCAAGTCCCAAACACCCTGCACATTGCCAAAAAATGTAAATAAATTAAATATTTTTCACTCTTGTCTGCACATCTTTTCCTAGTATCTTTAAAAGTACATATGCTCTACTTTCATTTGTTAAATTAATCTCCATTGCCTTTGAAAAAAAATGAGCTTTGAAACTTCCACCCACCGTCTAGCATATTATATTCTCATGCCCTAGTTTCTGTTTTAAATTCTTATATACCCTACAAAGGCATAATTATACAGGTAGTTGGAAACTTATATCATAAGAAATATTATATGAGAAAGAATTAGGTGAAGGTACATACTCAATTTGTCTAAGCTCTTTGAAGAAATCAAGATCATAAACATTGGAAAGTCCGGCGAAATGAACAATCCCGCTCAGCTTGTGATGCTCAACGTGCTTCAATGCAACATTTCTTTGATGATTCAGCTCTGCTTCAGGGTCTGTAAAATTCTCCTTCAACACCAAATGCCGATACATGGTACCTGTTTTTCTAAGTATTTCGGATAGCTCATTCGAATCTGATTGCCCTTCCACGACAATCCATAACAATGGTTGAGGAACCAGCCTTATAGTACTTGCTAGCCTCCTCAAGAACACCCCTTGAAACTTATCTTTTGTGCTTGTTGGTGTAACAATAATTATGAGTCTTCTAGATGGTAACTCGACTTGATGAAAATCCAATTGTTTTGGACTGTCTATTTCCTTGGACTTTGCTGAAACTGGAGCTGGAGTTTCCGCTCTCAAACTTCTGTTAACATTACTGCTATGTACTGCTGTTGTTGCTTGGTTCAACGTTTGAACAGGTTGCGGCGAAATCTGTAATTTATTCTTTGTAGCAACAGGGCTAGAAAAAATCGAATCCTTACCTGTTGGAGCAAAGCCTGTGAAAAACCCCATGACAAAACATAAAGAGAAGTGAACAATAGCTTTCTTCCATAACTGAACTTTCTTCTTTGATCTCTCCACAGACCCCATCTTGCCAAACTTATCAACGATCAATGGAAATGGAAAATTTTGGTCGCCTCCACTGAATCAGTTGAAATTATTGTTGTTATCATAGAGTAGAGGGGAGAATCAGAAGGCTATGATTAATCAGGTTTCATTTTATATTTGAATGTTTTGAAAGTTATAGGAATGGTATTTTCTTTTCTTTTTTTTTTTTTAATGAAAGGAAGGAGCTGATGGTTTGTGATTGGTAGTGACAAACTCAATATATATTGTGTTCATTTGGGGTTTGTTCAATTGGTGAGGCATTGCTTCACTTGATTGTCCCTTGAAGTCAAAGAAACACCACATATACGAGGGCTTGAGTTGCTATCTGCACCGAATAGTTGTTGAGATGGAACCCGTCAACTAAAGATTTTTGCAAAACAATTTATACCATATTTTCCCTGCTGTGAGGATTCATTTTTGTAATAACTGGAGTTGACCAAGTTTCCTTGTTTTTATTTATTTTGTGGCTGAGAAAACCAAAGTTCCCATAAACAGGTAGATGCAGAATGTTCTGCAGGCTCAATTATGGTGGCATGGTTTCTCAAAAACTTATTTTCTTGAATCTTTTTTTTTATCGTGTTTTTTGAAATATATATGAGAGTGAGAAACACTTGAGGGAATTCCAGATCCTTAGAAATGAATTATGATGTATTTATTCCAAGAAACAATATGTTAGCAATACGGAATTGGCACTTGAGATTGTGATAAGTATCAATCTTGATTGGGACAAGAGCTTGAGGTTGCAGTCACAAATTCCATACAAGTTTCAAATTTCACATTTAGATTGGACCAATATTTCCTCCACTGAAGTAGGAAAAGAAAAACAACGACGAGAAATGAAGAAAGAGGATTAACCTGCAAGCTAAGAATGCGTATTCCAAATGGTAATTATTGATTGTTGACAGTTTTTTTTTTTTTTTTTGGCTAAGCAGAAAGTGCGTCTAATCATTTCTTGTCCACCAATTAATTTTTGCCACGTTTTTCTAACTTTAGAAGGAACTTGAGATACGGACAAAATGATGCTGAGTAATGAATTCATGATTTTAATCATGGAATGTCACTCAAAAAGGCATTTACGAACCAGTAAGAACCACCCACATTGACCAGTGAGGCATCAATCACAAAGCAAACCGAATGTATGATTCATTATCTATCTTGATTCTTGAGCACACTTTCAGAGAGCAGCAACCACAACATCCCGAAACAAGGATTTAACACAACAGCAAAGCCGGTAACCTGACCTTGAAATATTTCAGTCTTTCCTCACTCTTGACGACGTGTGTAGTTTACAGTGATGGGTATAGCAACAATCTGGACATCCGGGATCAGAAGCCAATTTCGATTTTGAAGGTATGGGATTCGTTAGGAACTAAGAGTCGAAAGTTGAAACTTCTACACGGCTTATTATTCTCCAGGACCAACCTTCGATTTGGGAAAATTATGAAATACCTAATTTTGATATATTAGACGATAGCAACTTTCTTCACATCAAAGTAACCCTCCCAGGCCAGCCATCCTCGTAGAATACTTTAGAAGGAGACAAAACTAAACATTAATAATATCAAAATAGAATTGTTTAAAGGCATTCAACTACAATTTATATAAAAAAAAAGAAAAAAAAGAAAGAACAAGTAAACAGTACAATTTGCAGGCAGACCTCGACAACTCGATATAAAAGTCTTCAAGAAAAACAAAACACAGATGAAAGCACACTAAATTGGTCCACAAAACTGCCATATAAATATACTAAATAAAAATATGACCCAAATTAAGACAAACCGTCCTAGCTGTGATAATTATCTCTCAAATGCAAATCTCATTTCTTCTTGACAGCAGACTTGGTGACCTTGGCACCGGATGGGTCCTTCTTCTCAACACTCTTGATGACACCAACAGCCACAGTCTGGCGCATGTCCCTGACAGCAAAACGTCCAAGAGGTGGATACGCAGAGAAAGTCTCCACAACCATGGGCTTGGTGGGAACCATCTTCACCATCCCTGCATCACCATTCTTCAAGAACTTAGGCCCCTTCTCAAGCTCCCTGCCAGATCGTCTGTCAATCTTGGTCAACAGCTCAGCAAATTTGACTGCAATGTGGGAAGTGTGGCAGTCAAGGACTGGGGCATATCCATTTCCAATCTGGCCAGGGTGGTTCATGATGATGACCTGTGCGGTGAAGTTGGCAGCCTCCTTGGCAGGATCATCCTTAGAGTTTGAAGCAACAAAACCACGCTTAAGATCCTTAACAGCTACGTTCTTAACATTGAACCCAACATTGTCACCAGGGAGAGCCTCCTGGAGGGCTTCATGGTGCATCTCAACAGACTTAACTTCAGTGGTCAGACCAGAGGGACCAAATGTCACGACCATACCAGGCTTAAGGACACCAGTCTCAACACGACCAACAGGGACAGTTCCAATGCCACCAATCTTGTAGACATCCTGAAGTGGGAGGCGAAGTGGCTTGTCTGAGGGCCTCTTGGGCTCGCTGACCTGGTCAAGAGCCTCAAGGAGAGTGGGACCCTTGTACCAGTCCAGGTTGGTAGACCTCTCAATCATGTTATCACCCTCAAAACCAGAGATAGGAACAAAAGGGATCTTCTCAGGGTTGTAACCAACTTTCTTAAGATAAGAAGAGACCTCCTTAACAATTTCATCATACCTTGCCTTGGAGTACTTTGGGGTTGTAGCATCCATCTAAATCAAATGATAATTGAAAATCAGCTCCAGTCACAAAATCAAGTTTTAATCACCACAATTATTGAAAAAGGAAAATCAATACAATATGATAATAAACAAGAAGTTCTAAACCTCACCTTGTTGCAGCAGCAAATCATCTGCCTGACACCAAGGGTAAATGCAAGCAAAGCATGCTCACGTGTCTGACCATCCTTAGAGATACCAGCCTCGAAACCACCAGTGGTTGAGTCAATAATGAGAACAGCGCAGTCAGCCTGTGAGGTACCAGTAATCATGTTCTTGATAAAGTCACGGTGTCCAGGTGCATCAATGACAGTGCAATAGTATTTGGTGGTCTCAAACTTCCACAGGGCAATATCAATGGTAATACCACGTTCACGCTCAGCCTTTAGCTTGTCAAGCACCCAGGCATACTTGAATGACCTTTTGTTCATCTCAGCAGCCTCCTTCTCGAACCTCTCAATCACACGCTTGTCAATACCACCAAGCTTGTAGATCAAATGACCGGTAGTGGTCGACTTACCAGAGTCGACATGGCCAATGACCACAATGTTTATGTGAACCTTCTCCTTACCCATTATAAAACTTGGGAGAGAAGCTGAAAATTAACAAGAAACATATTTGCAAAACAAATCATATACAACTATTCAAAATCAAACTAAAAATATTTCAATTGCCTAACCACATTCAAATCCATAATTAAGGAAAAAAAATAACAAATCTGACATCCGATTTAAAAAACAGTTTTATAAAGAATAATTCAACTTATATTAGAAAAGGTCGATCCAAGTTAAAATGCAAAAATAATAAAGAGTGGCCGCTGGGATTCGAGCCCAGGTCCTCCACAGATATGGAGTTCTTTCCACTGAACTACAGCCACTATATCTTAACATATCCTTTCCCATGAAACCAGTCAAAGCTTTCCATTTAAAACAAATAAGCCTAAGAAAAAAAGATCGTTGACCATTTTGATTATTTTCGTTAAGAACTTTCCCTTAGGCAGCATTTGGTTCGATAGACAGGTTAACACAGGAATTATTTTCTCAGAAAATAAATTTAGAAACTTAAATCATAAAATTTTTAAACGAACCTAGATGCATAAAATCTAATAACACATCGATCAAAAGGAAAAAGAATCAAATCCGAAACTACATAGAAAAGAATTAACCCGGAAAAAAAATCAGAATAGAATCAATTAAAAAAAATCAAACGGAGGAAAATAAAAAAAATTTTATATATACCATAACGAAATAGCATAAAAAACAAAACGAATATTTCAGCTACCAACCAATCAGATCAGATTGATTTTACTTCAAATCAAAGACATAAAATTCAAAAAATAATAATTACGAAAAGGATTTGCACCTGTAAGCTAAAAACGGGACTCTTTGAGATTCGCTTGATCGGAAGCTCTCCTCGTCGCAGCTGAAGAGAGCAGAAGAGAGCGTAAAAAGCAAGCGGGCAAGAGCTAGAGCAGTTGCTTGCTTTAGCTTAAGTAGCCACCCTCTTAGCTTTGGTTTAACTAGGGTTTATTTCTTAGCCGTTGATTGTCTTTAATCCAACGGGTCACGTTCGACATCTAACATTTGTCGTTTAAGTTTTTTCGATATTTTCTCCTTCCTTCCACGTCGGACTAGAGGCCTTAAGTTGACTTTATTTGTGTTCGAAAACCCTATAATACCCTTTAACCTTTTGCAAAGGAGCTGTTATATGTACACCCCAAATTTCTCTCTTTATCTAATTTTTTTTAGAGCACTGCTATTTGTATCTCAATTTTTATAATTTTAATTTTTAATAAAATTATGTAAATACTCATTATTTATTTTTTTTTGGTTTTTAGACTTCATTTTGAAAATTCATTTTAGAAAAGTTTTAAAAAAATTTTAAAATAGATTAACATAAGTTATTAAATGTTTTCTTTCACCTCTTTTTGAAAACTTCAAATTTTTTAAAGTTTTTAAAAGTTTTTAAATATATATATTCATAAACTTTTAAAAAATTTTAAAAATTTATTTTCAAAAATTTTGAACGCACTCAAATATTTTAACAAAAATCTTATAAAATTAAATAAAAAATAAAAAAAATTATTTATTTTTAATTTTATATCTTTTAACTTCAAAATGGTAAAAAAAATTTTTACCAAATACTCATATGAAATTACATAATTAACCATTCAAGTTACCATGAGTCCTTCACTATTTAATTTTGACTAAGTTCCTTCCCTTTTCTTCTTCTACTTCTTGTGTTCTTCTCTTTCATTTCGTACAATTTTATCTATAACTCTAAACCATAAAAATTACAATATTATTTAATATCATATATTACAAAAATAGATACTCAAATTATTAAAAAAAAAAAAAAAAACGATGAGATGAAGAGCGGAGGATTTGAGGTTTGAAACTGAGATTTACAAATTTCAAGATTTACATTTTCAAAAATAAATATTCCGAAGTTTTCATAAGTTGTTGAAAATGTAAATTTAGAATCAATAATTCAAGGCAAAAAATAACTTAAATATTATATTTTAATTTAATCAATATTTAATCAAAATCAAACAAAATTAAAAATAATTTATCTCTAAATCGAAGATTTTGATGATTTAATTAATTTCAAAACTTGTGATTTTAAGTTTAGATTAAAGATTTTGAGATGAATTTTCAGGTTAAAAGATGAGAGTTTAAGTTGAATCGAAAATTGAGAACAAAAAGGGAAATAGATGTTTAAAAAAATAAAAAATGTATTTAAAAATGTAATAAACAAAAAAAAATACTTTTTAGATTTTGAATTTGAGACGTGAAAAGTCATTGAGTGTAAAGAGTAATTTTCTTAATTGTAAATAAAACAAGTTATTAAAATATTTAAGCTGCCAATTTTACCCTCCCCTCTTTACATGATTTTCAGTTTTCCATTCCAGATCGGCAGATTTTAACTGGTTGGGTTCTATTGCTCTCTTAAACCTGAAATTTTTGGTAAAAAACCTGTTTGCTAACCTGTTTGACTGATTGTATTTGATTTTTAGGATATATTAAAGATAATAATCATGTTCAAAATGTCTCAAACTAAGAGTGTTTTACCGTTAAGGCTCAAGATAATGTCAAGCCCTTGAAGCCATAATTAGAGTTGTCCAAATAGCTCCAAGAAATAAACATCACATGTCAAAACAAAGTTGTACCCTATGTTCAAAGATCAATTCCTACAACTTCAAATATATATTAGAAAAAATATAAACTCTTAACCGACTGATTTATCCACCTTGATAACTACCAATTCTGAACAGACCAATGCTACATTCATGGAACCAAGTATTGGAGCCAAAAACTACAACAACCAATTTCCTGTTTCATCAAAATTTGAAGAGTTTTAAGGATAAAAATCTAATTAGACAAGAAAATTATGAAAATAACGAACTCTACCAAAGAAAATAAAAAAAAAACTATTTCTGGTGCCGATACTCAGCTCCTTGCAATTTTTTAGTCTTTCGCATCATTCGGTTTAGTTAAGATTGACTCTCTTTTTGGTCGATGCTTCTTCCACCTTAGCTTACGCAAATTCATGATCCAGGATGGTACCTCACAGCCTGACGCTGCCATCACATTGGCTATGTTACGCAAATATGGAACATCATCTTCTGTGTAGAAAGTAATAGCTTCGCCAGTCCTCCCTGCTCTGCCTGACCGTCCTATTTGGGAGATCCATAAACTTTGTTTCAGTAACCACACAGAAAATACGGACAAGGGAGTTCCATATATTTGAGAAATCTAGGTCTACGATAAGGAGCTGAAGCAAATTGTTGACATACCAATTCGGTGAATGTATGCGGCTGCAGAATCTGGAAAATCATAATTAATCACACAGTTGACAGCCTTGAAGTCCATACCACGGGCAATGACATCAGTGGCGATCAAAACCCACGTTTTGCCAGCTCGGAAGTCATCAACAACATTTTCACGCTGCATTCAATTATAAGATATCAGGATAAAGTAAATAACCATGGATGAAAAAGAAAAAGAAAAAAAAATCATAACATGTGTCATATTTCTTAACTAAGCACTACAAAGTCAAAGTGCGCCTTGCCCTAGAAAGCCAACTATCTCTTCCACACACTCACTTAGGTGCTCTAAGCTGAAGGTTATTGTGCAAAGGTGAAACATTTTTCATTGTACATAGAATTCTTTTGTTGGTGGAGGTGGAAAGCATAAAAGGATCCAGCTTAATTAATAAGCATGGAAATAACCCTTACCTGTGCTTCGGATAAATCAGCATGGATAACACTAACTCTAATATTATCAAATTTCAGCTCTTCATACAGTTCCTTTGCCCGTTCTTTGCTTTGTACAAAGATTAAAACTGGTGGATTCAGCCTCTACAGCCAAGCAGGTTATAAGACAAACACAAGATGGTTAAAACATACTCCACCTGAAAAACACTTGCATAGATAACATGAAAAGAATATGGTTTTTCATGACCATATCCTCAACAGCTTCAACCAAACTATTGCAAATGCAATAAATAAGGGGGTTAAACGACATGAATGGCCCTTAAATTACAGTAAAATCTTCAAGTATTACATTAGAGATTTTTTAAATTCAGGTACCATATTGAACATTTAAATATAGTTTAGAAGACATTCATGATATTAATCCTAAATAAAATAAGTGGTATTACTACATTTATGAACAACGAAACCAAACACAATTTCTAAGGGTAAATAAGGTGGATTATCTATGTGATATATAATCTAACTTCAGACTGCTACAATGTGTTCTCTTTCTCAAACAACTCCTATAATTGTAAGGAAAATGAGCTTTCTTAACATCCATAGATAGAAGCAGCATACCTCTACAAAACTTTGACGAAGTGCAAGGAGTTTCCCTTCTTCACTGCCAGCAAAAACTAACTTTTGATTAATAGATTCAGAAGCAGTATTCCTGCATAAAATATCAAAAAGTAGATGCATGTCAAAGAGAAGTCATCTTTATCATTGAAAGGTAATAATCTCATACTTACTTTCTGCCAATAATAACTCGAACAGCATCATGCATTAGGGTGCGTGCAAGCTCCTCAACAGAATCAGGTAAAGTAGCACTAAATAATGAGCGTATAATTGAAGGATTAGAGCATGCTTTGACCACAGAATCGATCTGCTTTATCAAGCCAAGCTCAAACAGTTTGTCAGACTCATCCAGGACAAGATATTCAACCCTACAGAAGGATAAATCTTGTATCAAGAAAGCAGTTTAGATCCAAATTACTGTTCAACTATGAGCTGCGTTGTTCCATTTTAACAAGACCAATTATTAGACCTGAAACCTCAGATTTTTCTATCCATTATGATCACAAGAAAATGTTCATCATAGTTTTCCTAAAATCATATGCACTAAAACATTCAAATAATTAGTTGTAACTGTGGGAAAACACTTATTTACAGCTGGTTGTAATCTTGTAATCTGTATATTTATATTTGTATCTCTAGAATTAAGTATTTGTATCCCTAGAATTAAGGAAGATTTAGTTTCCTAGTTTAACCCCTAGTTAGTTGTATATAAACCTAAGATTCTTGTATAATTGTAGATAAGCAGTTTTTCAATATACATTCAGTTTTCACATGGTATCAGAGCTTTAGGCTCTTCTTGGGAAGAAAAATTTTCAGCCTTCATTGCCGACTTTTTTAGGCCTTCATTGCCGAATCCTGTTTAGGCCTTCATTGCCAAACCCTTTCAAAGAAAGATATCACTATCACCCAATTTGAGGAAATGTTAACTGAAAAAATCACTGGAGTACTACAGATGTCTCAGAAACAAGGAGAGTTCAACAGGAAAGAGATTGAAAAGCTGAGAAACTTATTGAAAATCCTTGAAAAGCCTACTATGGTATGTTCTTTGGGTAAAGTTTCTAGTTCAGGTAAAGCTTTCGGTTCTCATGGATTAAATGTCTCGGCTAAGCCTATTACGAGTTCTTGGGTCATTGACTCAGGAGCCACAAACCACATGACACATTCCCCACAAAATTTTAGTACATATAACCTGTGTCCTAATAATAAGAAAATTGTTGTTGCTGATGGTTCATTTACCACAGTGGCAGGATTAGGAGATGTTCAAGTTAATCCCTCGTTTGTTCTAAAAAATATTCTTCATGTTCCTGGATTGTCTACTAATCTGATATCTATACAAAAGCTTACCAGAGATATGAATTGCAAAGAAACTTTTTATCCCTCTTATTGTGAATTTCAAGACCAAAGTTCGGGGAAGATGATTGGACTTGCTAAGGAGAAGGACGGACTATACTATCTTGAGACATCAAATAACACAAGTAGTATCAAAAATAATTTACCTTTGTCATTTCTTTCTGAAAAATCTTCCAATAAAGACAAAATCTGGCTTTATCATTTTCGTCTTGGACATCCTTCTTTTGGAACCTTGAGAAACATGTTTCCTTCTTTGTTCAAAGAATTAAATGTTGAAGATTTTCATTGTGATATTTGCGAATTTACAAAACATAGACGTGTGTCTTTTCCAATCAGTAACAAAAGAAGTTCTACTCCTTTTTACTTGATTCATAGTGACATTTGGGGTCCCTCTACAATTCTTAATATTTCTGGTGCGAGATGGTTTGTTTCATTCATAGATGATTGTACTAGAGTCTCTTGGATTTTTTTACTTAAATCCAAATCAGATATGAATAGTGTGTTTTTAAACTTCCAAAACATGATCCAAAATCAATTTGGAGTAAGAATCAAGAGATTTAGGTCTGATAATGCAAAAGACTACTTCAACCAGAGTCTATCCACCTATTTCCAAAAAGAAGGGATTATCCATGAGTCATCTTGTGTTAATACTCCACAGCAGAATGGAGTGGCAGAGAGAAAAAACAGCCATTTATTAGCCACAACCAGAGCCTTTCTTTTTCAAGCAAATGTACCTAAATCTTATTGGGGGGAAGCTGTTCTCACTGCCACACACATTATAAATAGGTTACCTTCAAGAGTTTTGAGATTTAAAACTCCTATGGAACTACTCTCACAATTTTATCCCAACCTCAATACCACAAACAATCTCACACCTAGGATATTTGGTTGTACATCATTTGTTCATGTTCACAGTCATAACAGGGGAAAGTTGGATCCAAGAGCGATTAAGTGTATTTTTGTGGGGTATTCTTCAACTCAAAAAGGATATAAGTGCTATCATCCTCCTACCAAAAAAATTTTATGTCTGCAGATGTCACTTTTGAAGAAAATAAACCATTTTTTACTCAACCTTATCTTCAGGGGGAGACTTCATTCATGGAAGATAAGGATAAAGACTTCTTTTTGCTTGATTTGCCCCCTTCTTCAACATTTACACCCTTTAATTCTTATGAGTCGAAACCTGTTTCTGCTGAGCCCAAGTCAAACATTGAATTTGAGTCTGAACCGATTCCAAATACGGAAGATGTGACAAAGGATAATATTGTTCTTGATTCTATGAAGGAATTACAGGTGTACTCAAGAAGGAAAGTTCCAGATCTTGAACCAGTGCCAGTCCAAGAACCTGATCCTAACTCTGAAAATAAGGTAACTACAGTTTTTTACTCTATTTCTCAAAATGAGCATGAATCTCCTAAAACTATAACTAGTGATTATGATTTGCCTATTGCCATTAGGAAAGGAACCAGAGAATGTACCAAGCATCCACTATACCCAATATCTAATTTTGTGTCATTTGAAAAATTCTCACCATCTCACAAAAATTTTCTTGTGAGCCTAAACACTATTTCTGTTCCAACTACATTATCCGAGGCATTATCCAGTGAGAAATGGAGGCAAGCCATGAAAATAGAAATGGAGGCTTCAGAGAAAAATCAGACATGGGAACTGGTAGAGTTGCCTAAAGGAAAAAATCCAGTGGGGTGTAAATGGGTTTTCACTGTAAAATACAAGGCAGATGGTACTGTTGAAAAGTATAAAGCCAGGTTAGTGGCTAAGGGCTACACTCAGACCTATGGAGTGGATTACCAGGAAACCTTTGCTCCAGTTGCCAAGATGAATACAGTTAGGATTTTGTTATCATTAGCTGCAAATTACAATTGGCAGCTTCAACAATTTGATGTAAAGAATGCTTTTTTACATGGTGATTTGGAAGAAGAAATATATATGAAGGTTCCACCGGGATTTGGAGGTCATCTAGAAGCAATAAAAAAGGCTTTATATGACCTTAAACAGTCTCCTAGAGCTTGGTTCGGGAGATTTGCCAAAGTGATGCTAGCAATGGGATATAAACAGAGTCAAGGAGATCACACATTGTTTATCAAGCACTCTGATTCAGGGAGAGTCACAGTTCTATTAGTGTATGTTGATGATATAATTGTAACTGGAGATAATGAAAAAGAGAGAGAATCTCTAAAACAGTGTTTGGCTAGAGAATTTGAGATAAAAGAGCTAGGGAGATTGAAGTACTTCCTAAGAATTGAAGTA
This sequence comes from Durio zibethinus, assembly GCF_047325235.1. Taxonomy (NCBI): domain Eukaryota; kingdom Viridiplantae; phylum Streptophyta; class Magnoliopsida; order Malvales; family Malvaceae; genus Durio; species Durio zibethinus. Next base: position 5,794,912 of record NC_143162.1, on the reverse strand, counting down.
GCTCACTCACGGCATGGTATTTTTATCTCACAACAGAAATATGTGATGGATCTTCTGAAGGAAACTGGAAAGCTTGCATGTAAACCTGCAAATACCCCTATAAATCCTAATCATAAAATTGGAGAAACTAATGAAGATGCTGCTGTAAATAGAGAGATGTACCAAAGATTAGTTGGAAGACTCATTTATCTCTCACATACTAGACCTGATATAGCATATGCTGTGAGTGTGGTAAGTCAATTTATGCATAGTCCTAAAGAAGTGCCCCTACAGGCTGTCTACCGTATATTGCACTATTTGAAGGCCAATCCTGGGAGAGGTATCTTATTCAAAAAAGATTCGGGGTTAGTTCTAGAAGCATATACAGATGCTGATTATGCAGGTTCAGTAACTGATAGAAGATCTACCTCAGGCTACTGCACTTTCTTAGGTGGTAATCTTGTGACTTGGAGGAGTAAAAAACAGAATGTGGTGGCAAGATCAAGTGTTGAAGCAGAGTTCAGAGCAATGGCTCAAGGAATTTGTGAACTACTATGGTTAAAGATTATCCTAGAAGACTTGAAGATCAAGTGGGATGGACCAATGAGACTCTACTGTGATAACAAGTCTGCAATAAGCATTGCACACAATCCTGTGCAACATGACAGAACAAAACACATTGAAGTAGACCGGCATTTCATAAAGGAGAAACTAGACAGTGGGTTGATTTGTACACCTTATGTATCAACCAAGGGTCAACTTGCAGATGTGTTGACTAAAGGTCTCAGCAGTGCAACATTTCAAGAAATTATTTCCAAGCTGGGAATGGAAAACACCTATTCACCAGCTTGAGGGGGAGTGTGGGAAAACACTTATTTACAGCTGGTTATAATCTTGTAATCTGTATATTTATATTTGTATCTCTAAAATTAAGTATTTGTATCCCTAGAATTAAGGAAGATTTAGTTTCCTAGTTTAACCCCTAGTTAGTTGTATATAAACATAAGATTCTTGTATAATTGTAGATAAGCAGTTTTTCAATATACATTCAGTTTCCACAATAACAAAGTAGAAATAATCAAATAATTAGTAATGTCGAAAGAGCTTTTAGCTTCTACTTATCTACATATTTATTGGTCTCTCTACAATCTAAAATGTGCTTGTAATTGCATCCAGAAAACACTATTTATAAGCCCAAACCTGCTCAAATCAAGTTTTCTTTTCTTGATAGCTGAACTCAAGCGAAGTGGCGTGGATATAAGTATATCACATGGCAGCTTTGATAAATCAGCACTTCTTATGAGCTTTTTAGTCAACAACTTGATATGAAATTTATTTCCTTTTGCAAGTTTTTTGCATTCTCTGGTTGTCTGAGCAGCTAACTCACGTGTAGGACACAATATAACAGCTCTGACACCATCAGTCGATGCATGCTGATAGATGCAGAAAGTTAATAAGAAAACTAGGAAATTTTCCCAAAAATGATTAAAACGTATTCAAAAGATACCTTAAGTTTCATAAGCATAGGAGATACAAAAGCCAAGGTTTTTCCAGATCCAGTCGGAGCACAAGCAAAGCACTCCCGTCCCTTACACAAATGATGGTGAAACATCATTTCAATTTTCAGTCCATAAGAGAATTTAGCAAAAGTATATCAGGCCAAAGCAGCCAAATACTGATCTTTTCACTGAATAACCAATTATCAATAAAAAATGAAGTAGAAAAGAAGCCAGCAGCAGCTAAATAAAAGACATTACAGATAGAAGAACTGGAATAGCCTGCCGTTGAATTGGTGTTGGCTCTTTAAATCCAAGTTCAGCAAAATTGAGCAACAAATAAGAATCACATCCATATCTGTAGAGAAACCAAATAATTTCTCATTCCAAAATTAAACTCAAACACATATTTTGCTCAGAATCATAATAGTGCTAACATCATCCAACTAATGAATAACAACAAAGCGTAAATTTAAGAAAAGCTTAACTCATAGCAACCAAAGGCAGAGTTAATGTCAGCTAAAGTACAAAATGTAAATAGGCAAAGCACATACACTGAGCTTAACTCCGCGAAACTCTTCAGTGGAGATGCAACATTATTCCCAGAGACATGAATATTATACTTTTTCCGCAGTATCGAATCCGCCTAAACTCATCAAGGAATTAGGAAAATTATAACAAAGATGGCACTTAAAAATAGCCATTTATGCATGAATTTTAAGAAACAAACCTCCATTTTTCGGTTTGCTTTCTTCTTTTCTTTGGAAAGCTTATCTTCTTCCTCATCTTTCTTATTCTCTTCGTTCACTACGGGTGCTTTTTTTGAACTCGTAAAGACATTAAATCCCTCCACCGCTTCCACTTTCCAACAAATTAACCAAAAAAAAAAGTTTCTCATGAGGATTTAGCATAATAATAGCTAAATAAATTTTTAAAAAATTAAAAGAAAAAAGAAATACCTGAAACTGCTTGTTTACGCTTTCTTTTCTTGGTAGAAACGGTAACTTCCTCCGGTTCGGGATTTACACTCTCGAACATGTTCAAATAATCCACTTTATTTTCAGTATCTTTTTTCTCCTAAACGAAATTTCAAAAAAATAAAAATATGAATAAATACTGAACTCCGCAATAAAATTATGGGGAAAAAAAAACAGAGAAAAGTGAAGAAAATCGGACCTTAAACCGGGCAATCTCGCTGGCGAACTTTTTTTTGTTGAATTTAGTGCCCGCGAACAAGAAAGAAGCGCCTTTTTCCATTATCGAAAATGGGAAGCTCTTTCAAATTTGAACCGGGAAAAAAGATGAAAGGGTTCCGGCGACGATGCAGAAGTGAGGGGTTGATTCGAGTCTCGGTTCTTCCTTTCTCTACAGTATTTTTGCGGCCAAATTTAAAAAAAAAATCCCTGAGGTTTCAAAAGATCGTCAGTTACTTACCCTGCATTTGTGTGAAATTGCGTTGTTACCCCTCCATATTGGGCAACTTATGAGTTAAGGACACACCATTTATTAACTGTTAAATTAAAAAATTAAGAAAATAAAAAATTTTATTTTTATAATGAAATAAACAGATAACTTCTCAACTAGTTTGATTTAATTTTTCTAGGAGAATACTCGCACCTTGCTGCGAGAATTCAATGTCAATTTTTTAGTTTAAAAAATATTAATGTAAGCAAGTAAATTTGCAATTTTAATTCCCAAAAGCTACGACAATTTTTTTCTTTCTTCTTTGGATTGGTGGGCAATAATTCAGATTAAAAACAATCATAATCAAGCCAAACAAAAACAATAGATAATGGTAGTATTTCTAGGTAACTGGATATAGTCAAGAACTTTCATTTTACATGAAAAATATATTTAAATTATACAAAATAATCCAAATTAGTTCTCAAAAGTGAGTAATTGAATTCTCAACTCACTTATTCCTACCTCACCTACCAACCAGACTTCTACGAAAGAAAATCTAGTTAAAATTTATAATTAATGAATAGAAAATATTGTCTTGAACCTTGCACTAAATAACTAATCGGATCAGTGCAAGTCAAGTTGCCAACAAAGTAATAACACTCCCAAAGGTTTTGTGCCTAAGTAACTTACCAACCTGCTATGAGTGTTTCAGATCCATGGTATTTCTTATCTCAAGATTCATAACATTTGGAAGTTTAGATCTGTCATGGCATGCATTCATAAACAGCTACAACATCAAATTTTCAAACATTCTATTTTTTTTTTAACGTGAACTAACAAAAGAGCAAGGTGTATCCATTGTGACAATAGATTAGCACTAAGTTAGTGCCAGTTTTTCTATATGCTTTCTACCCAACAATAGTTTCAGTAGTATAATAACAAATGCATAAATATCACTCTTATTTGTTAATTTACCTAAAAAATCAGACTACATATTTAAGCTTCTTATGAGGAATTATAAATCTCATGAAACAGATTAAAAACATATATATTCACACCTAAAGTGAAAATAATACTTCTAATATGCCATTTTTTATTGAATACAACGGTAAGTTTATGTGTATGCTTTTAGCTAAAATACTATAACATAATGCAAGTAAAGAGTATCGTGCAAATGTTAGACAATCAATAAGATTTTAGCTAAAATATGACTTTATGAAAGCAGTTAAACCTCTGAATATGTCATTAACTACCCAAAAGATTTTAACAGGTAGCCAAGATTGTCTGCATACAAAAATATAGTTTTGCCAACTATTGCTTTAATCAATTAAAAATATGAAATTTAACTGGTTGAGCTAGCAGAAATATATTTTTATGATTTTTAAAATAATAAAAGATCAACAATTTGCACCAAAACAAAGGCTAGAATGCTATACTATATTGCTTAATACATTAGGCCAACCAAAATGAGAGTAAAGCATCTGCCACCCCAAAAATCTGCAATTATAGAATGCACATCAATCTGTTGTTACTTTGATTGCCACAAGTTGCTCCGAACCTTGTGAGAGAGAAAATATTAATGACATAGGAATAATTTGAACACCAATTTCGAAGCATTTTAAAAGCAATTCAAAATCTGCGTTTTTTACAATGATCAGAACCTCATGTGGAAGCTGCAAAACACCCTCAATACTAAAAATCCTATATCCTTTGAAACTAGGAGTTTTCATCCTTGGTCATGTCTTTCTCAGTGAGCCTAACAGTTAGAATGTCCCCTTTCCATTATACCACATTGATCTCTTTTGTAGCAAAAGGATCTTTCCGGCACTTTTGACAAAAAGGTAACAACCATTTAGTATTTTTTTGGTATTTCAAAAAAATAAACACACACAAACGAAACAACTTTTACATATTAAGACCAAAAGTGAATCCAAGGATCCAAGTAAGATGATCTTATCCTATGAATATTAAAACTAATAATATTTAGCTAACCTTTACTCCAAATTTTTAGAATTGAGCCTATACTTGTCAATCCAATGACATGCACATCAAAATATCAACTTCTAAAAACCCTTTAAAGAATCAATCCACAGTCAAAGGTCAAATCTTACAAAAAAAAAATTTGTCTCCAAACAATTAACAAAAAAAAGTTCACTCTTTTTGAGAAAGATTAATACCCACATTAGCAAAGCTCAACAATTTTCAACCCAAAACTTTCAAACCAAACCCAAAATCTCAATAACCAAAAATTTTTGCTTAAACCCAACAGAGGAATAGAAAAGGGCTCACCTTTGAGTGATTAATATTGGCTGACTGAGTGGCGCGAGCAATAATGTGTGCCATGAACTTGACTCTTCAAGAACACAAAGGAACAGCTGCAAAGGAAAATCTAAAACCAAGTGAAGACCATAAGTTGGTGAAAAACAAAGAAGAAGAAGTAGAAGGAGAAGAGTGACGAACAAATTAAACTAAAAGAGAAGTAGCCAAAAATGCTACAATAGTAGCGACCATTTTTCAGTGTGGGATAGTCTATGTATTTATATTGAACCTCATTTAAAAGGTCAAGCACTTAAGCTGATGCCTGCATTGACATCATTTTTTGGGTATCTAATCTCATCAATCTTCCTGCTTGCTTTGTTGGGTCCTTTATTCCTAGCGTCTTAGCTTTGTTGGCCTTTGAGAGTCTTTTTTTTTTTTTTTTTTACTTTGCCAGCGTATATGTTACAAACTTCCTTACAACATCATAGGATGTTGGAATGTTACCTTGCCAAACTTCCAAACTTCCTTACATTCCTTGCCAACAAAGGATGTTGGAAAAAAAATAAAAAATTTCTCGTCCACGTAGAAATGAAGTTTAAAATAGAAATATTACCTTGAAAACCATTGCTAAAGATGAGGAAGAAAAACAGACAATCCATTTTTCTTGAGCTTCTTAAGTTTGTCTTGCAATTAATCATGGACCAACGCCATTGTAGCTAACAAAGAAAATTTTAAATCTAAACAGATCTTCAATCTAACATTTAAAACAATCAAAGATAAAATGGCAAAAAATGCTTACAATATCTCATAACGCTATGTATTTTGAAACAGCTAAGAAATAGAAGGGTAAAGCCCTAAAAACATTTTGCTTACCTTGAGCCCCTCTGCCATCAATAACCATTTTTCATAATTTTTTTCTTTAAAGCAAACGTTCATCTTTGGCTTTCAATCGCAAACATGTGGACTACGAAATAGCCTCGTGGTTTCTTTATTTTCATAATGAAGAGAAAGAAGGTGAGAGATAGCAAAAAATAAGGCGGTAGAGAAGGGGAATCGGGGAAGAGAAGTTTCTGGTAGCTTTAACGTTGATCTATTTTGAAATCATAAATCAGTGAAAAAGCTTACGGGGAGACTTCAGTTTTTTTCAGTCCAAATTTGCACGGAACAATATCTTTCGCTTCTATAAATACATGATCATGCAAAGCTTAAAGACTACATTTATTATTTTAGAAACGTAGTCGTTAGTATTTATAAAATCAACTAAAATTACATTTTTAATTTGAAAAACATAATTTTTAATATTTTTTAAAATTTTAAATTATATTTATATGAAAATATTCATATTATTTTATTATTATTTAATAATTTATTACGTTTTAAATATAAAAATTATAATATTTTTTAAATTTTAAAAAAATAAAAAACATAAAATTATAATCATTTATTACATTTGTTCAAATATTATATTTTTATATATGATTTTTAAAATATTAAATATAAAAAGTATAAAAAAAAACAAATAATAATATCTAAAAATAAAAAAGACAAAAAAATCAGATGAGAATAAAAGGTTGCCTGTAAAAAAGGTAAAAAAAAATTTTATTTGATGTTGATTTGATGTTTGATAGGTATTAAATTTTATTATAATAAAATAAAAAAAATAAAATGTTTTATTTGTATGAATCAAAGATTAAAAAAATATAAGTAAAAAATTAATTAATAAAAAACTAATTTTAGGTTTATTTTTTTATAAAATAATTTTAAATTTAAATTTTATTAAAATTATTTCAAATACATTATTTATAATCATTATTTTAAATTATCATATATGATATATCTTATTTTATATAAAAAATTAAATAATTTATCTACCCATAAATTTTTAAAAAATAAAAATAATAAAATAAAATAAAAATATTTAAAACAAAACAAAAATTTTTAAAAATTGTATGTCTCTTACGTAGTTATCCCAACTCTCCTCGTCATTCTCGTTCACACATTCTTTCGTCAGTTTTCTTTATTATTCATTCACCAACTTTTTTCGACTTACTGTCCATTCATGTCACATCCATTCTTTTTTCATTGAGTTTTTATTTATACAAGCCAATATTCAACTTCAACAAATACACAATGTTGTAGGTTCTAATTTTTGGAGATTTATTTGGGTTAAAGTTGTAGAGAATAAAGAATTTTAAAGGAATGTTTGATTAGAAAGAATTCATTCAAAATTTTATTATTGAGTATTTAATTTTAATGTTTAATTAAGATAATTTGATTTTGGATAAAATTGATAAATTTTTAATAATATTTAAAGTTTTAAAATAAAAAATTCATTTTTTCTTATGATTTTTTAGAATTTTAATAAGAAATAGAGTTATTTTTAAATTTGATTTGATTAAAAATTTATGAAATAACAATTATCATTTTAAAAATATATGTCTAAAAATAAATACAATTCAATTATAAGTTTTTATTGATAAAAAATTTGATTTATATATGATGTTTAGTATAAAAAATGTTTTCAATAATTCATTTATAAAAAATTAAATGAAATTATTTAATATATTTTTTATTAAAAATACTTTAAATAATTTTAAAAAATTTTTATGAAGTTATTATTTAAGAGGTTTTTATCCTTTACACCTTAAATAATTCTTATTTATTTTTTTATAAAAAATTATTTAAAACATTTTTAGTCAAACATATACCAATGTCCTAATCCAATAATCCTTAGTAAGTTTTAATTACTTAAGAATAGATACTGATTATTTGATACCAAAAACTAATAGTAGCTTTTATTCATCTCTATTCATTGGAAAATGATACTCTTGGTAACGGTACAAGCTCTAATAATCTTGCTAATTTCCTAATTGATTAAATCCTAAACAAGTATAATTCACTTAACAATTATTATTTTTATATAAAAGAAATTATAATATAAAATAAAGGAAGATTTACGTATATTAAGATTTAAAATTTTAGATTTATTGAATGTTATATATTAAGAGTGATTGTATAAATTAATTGAATTAAATTTTAAATTTAGTTAAATATTTTTATTGATAAAAAATAAGAAAATGAATTAGTTTTGATTTTTAAACATTTATATCGAGTTTGATATAAATGTAAAAAAAAAAAAAACTAATTAATAAGTAGGGATTTATCGAATTGATACTTGATAATCTCAATTTAAAAAAAAAAAAAAATTTAAGATCGTGAATTAAATTAAAGAAAAAAGAAAAAGAAAATACAAAAGTGTTTTACCTATCAACGTGTGCGCTCCTTCTTTCCCACGAGTAGCAACTCCGTGTATGACTGTTTGTTCCTTAGTTGACTGTCTCCCTCTTCCCACCTTTATCGGCAGTTTCCCGAGAAACAAACACCGAAACACTAGTTTAAGATCTAGTTCTCCCAAGAAACTAATCTTAAAATTAACTTTTCCAAAAACCCAGATCGAATCTTCAATCAAATTTCCCCCATGACAACACATCATCATCCATTAAAAGCCGTGACTTTAACCCATGTAAGGTATCAAAGAGGTGACCGACTAGGCCATTTCTTAGCCTGGGTTTCTTTAGTCCCCGTTTTCATTTCCCTCGGTGGCTTCGTTTCTCATTTTATCTTCCGTAGAGAGCTTCAAGGCATGTTCTTTGCATTAGGGCTATTAATATCTCAGTTCATTAATGAACTCATCAAAAAATCCGTTCAACAAGCCAGGCCTGAAACCTGTGCTCTTTTAGAAATGTGTGATTCTCATGGTTGGCCTTCTAGTCACTCTCAATATATGTTCTTCTTTGCTGTTTATTACTCCCTTTTGACATGTAAAGGGATTGGTGGGATTTGGAAAGTTAGAACCAAGTGGGCTGCTTTGTTTTTGCCTTGGTCTTTGGCTGTTTTCACTATGTATTCCAGGGTTTATTTGGGTTACCATACTGTGGCTCAGGTTTTTGCTGGAGCTGCTTTGGGGATTTTTCTTGGTGGGGTTTGGTTTTGGGTGGTGAATTCTAAGCTTTTCTGTTATTTCCCTCTGATTGAAGAGAGTGCCTTTGGGAGGTTTTTTTATGTTAAGGATACTTCTCATATACCAGATGTGTTGAAGTTTGAATATGATAACGCAAGAGCTGCTAGGAAAGGTATGGCTGCCAGAAAAGCTATGGCTTCCAAGAGCAATTGATTAATAGGAACTAATCAGGTATGGAAAAATTTTGTTATTCCTTTCAATTTTATGTTCGATCTTTTATTCAATTTGGAGAGTTGAAAGATTATTTTGTGATTGGAGCTACTTTGCTGTTGTGCCAATTTGATAATTTCCATAAATAATGTAAGTGTGGCGGTTTGTTAGCACATTTCGATGAGTTACGGATCCAATTTCACAAACAATCTTGCATTTTTTTATGTTAATGTGATATAAAAGCACGTTTTGTATGTTTGTATAGAGGTAGTTCTGTATTCTTAATTCTAGTTTCATATTGTTAGGAAGTGAAGAGTCATTATCTGACATTTTGAGATGTGATCTTGAATCATGTTATTAATGACTATGTTCTTTTCACTTCTATGCGTTCTACTGTGATATGTTGAATCCATATAAAAGCTCATTTGGCTTCATGTAGAAAATTTCCTTGAATCTTTTGGCATTCACTTATAACGTGGATCAAGCACTTTGCTAGTTTGTTTTGTTGATCCTGCATTAATGGTTGTGGATTGAAGCAGTGGACTTATTCATGGTAAATACTAATCTTAAACGAGACTACATTTAATAAAAGACATTCCCTTTTGGGGTTCTTGGGCACTCTTTATAGTAAAAACTAAAAACTCCATGTTATCATAGATCATCAGATGTCGACAGTGATCCTGCTCTATCCTTTAAGTTCATTTCTTTTTAGATCCTAACTGATGCCTTGCTTTTTATGAAATGTTGATCCAACTCCCAACTGTTAATTGAAATTTGAAAGTGAGTACTGACCACTAAGTTTCTGCCTTTTGTTAAAAGGAGGTGTTTTACTTCAAAATTGCTTTGTTAGCTTACAAACTATAAGTGAATAACTGGTGTAGAAACAATCACTGTAGTTGTTTCTAACAAGTGGGCTAGTATATTTATCTAATTAAATTACGGTGGTTTTCTGAAGAAAGCTTTGAGGAGATCTTGAATTTTTTTGTTAATAAATTGTTTATTTGCTTTGAAAAGGGAAGTTATCAAGGGTGGAACGGGTGGTCAATGGACCTGGCTATGTTCAAAGGTACCTATGGCATGCTCATATGAGAAGTGTGATTTTTAGAAGGATGGAGCAATAAGAACAATGTGAAATGATTATACTTACTGTGATGGGCCATGGTTAGCAGGATGACAAAACAGAGGAGCTCTAGTCAATAGTTTCATTTGGTGCAATAACTCAATTAGAACCCAATTGGAAAGGTGGAACTTTTTATATATTGAGTTACTCTTAAAACACTGCAGCAGGAAAATGGACTTATGTTCTGAGAAGAAATTTCAGGTTGGAATTTGATGCAGAAATACGACATTGCAGCATGGTAGCAAAATGGCTTGTCCAGTTGGTTCTGGTGGTTTGGACACTCTAACTATGATGACATGGAGGTTTAACTGTTATCTTCAAGCATAATTCAGAAAATAGACTTAAATTCATCTTCAAATGTCTTTTGTAATTGAAAAACAGAAGAATTATTCGCTTTATCATTACCATAGAGCTGCTTCTCGGGAAAATTATTTCAAGTATCATATTTTTAATTTTTCCATCATATTGAGTTTCTATGTCAAAGGTGCCCTGTTTTGATCAGTTCTATATGGTGTTTCTTTAATCCTCTCTCTCATTCTTTTTAAGTGCTTTTAAATTCTAATTCTGAAAAAAAAATTGATATATCTTTGTTAATGAAAATGACTTCTTTCATTTTGCAGGTCAGTATCTTCACCTCAGTGCTTCAAGACTCTGCATCTATGCCTATGGATGATTCAATTATTAAGTGAATACTGATCACATCCCACTACTGCATGAGAAGCCAGATGAGAGCATCAGTGTTAAGGATGCTGTATTTTATTTAAAAGAGCATGCTGCTGTTTCCTTTTTTTTTTCTAGTGGTTGTGCCACAGTGAAAGAACCATAGTACAGAACATAGATCATTTACAGCCTTATTGGCTTGACAGATGCAAACTTGCATCTAATGAAAGATTTGCAATATTTTGTTGTTGACTCTTGAAATATGGAGTTTATTTCTATCATCATTGGATTTACTTGGTCTAATTCTCTAGTTTTCTTATTCAGCTTGGCGTGTTAACATCTGAAATTTGTGGTTGGTTGTTTACTCAATTAAACCGTGAAACCGGTCATCGTGAAACCGGTCATGTTCTGTACTTCTGTTTGACTTTCATACAACTCAAAGCGTGTTTGGTTCAAGGTAAGGTAATTTTTTTCTTTTAAAATCTTATTTTTTATAATTTGGTTATTTAGTTTGGTTCACGGCAATGTGATTATTGGGTTTTTCAAAATTCTCAAAATTTCAAACGGTATTAAGAAGTGGGAAAGTAAGGTAATAAAAAACTCTCTTATCTATGAGGCTTTTTAAGATTTCGGAGGGAAAGTGAAAATTTTTTGTCATTTGCATTTACTTAATTGTATTATCAAATTATATAAATAACGTTATTGACTTTAGAATCGTATTAATTTTTATAAAAATATTAGAAAAATAATTTTATCTTAATATATTTTAAACAAAGATCACATTTTAAGCATATTATTATTGAAATTCTTATAACAACTATGATTAAAAACATGATTTTTATTGAAAGTATGAAAAAATTATGGCTCATAATTAAACAAAAACAACGTTTTTTTAAATTAAAACATAATCTTTGTTGAAAAAAATGATAATTTTTAAGATAAATATACGATCTTTATTGTAAAGATGGAAAAATATTCTTTAAAATTCAACAAATATTTCGTTTCTAAAATAAAAATCATAATTTTTATTGAAAATATGATATTTTTATAATAAAAAATACAGTCTTTGTTAGAAACATGAAAAAATATTTTTGTTAAAATTTAATAAAGACAACATTTCTAATATAGAAACACAATATTTGTTGAAAACATGAAAAAATGTAGTTTTCAAATTTTAATAAATATGATATTTTTAAGATAAAAACATAAATTTGTTGAAAAAATGATACTTCTAAAATAAAAATGTAATTTTTTTTAACTTCGATATTTCTATGATAAAAATATAATTTCTGTTGAAAATATGAAAAATATACATTTTAGAATTTAATAAATATGACGTTTTTTAAATAAAAATGTAGTCAATGTTTAAAAGATAACATTTTTAAGATAAAAATGTACTTTTTTTTTAACATGAAATTTATATTTTTTAAAATTCAATAAATACAACATTTCTAACATAAAAATGTAACTTTTGTTAAAAAGATGACTATTCTAAGATTTAAAAAATATATATTTACTAAAAATATGAAAAAATAAAATATATTTATTTAATATTATTACGCATAAAATTTGTTCTAAGAGCTCCCCCTCTTTTCAACCCTGGCATTGATTTACATGTTTTTTGTGTAAAGACAATAACTTTAAAATAGTAATTAGATTTGTAAGAATATATTTGTTGAAAATATAAAATTTTAGTTTTTATAATTTGTAGTTTCAACGAAGATAACACTTTATTTACATATTGATATTATAAATGTCACGTGTTATCAAATACAATATAATAAAAAATTTTATTCAATAATCTTACATTTTTGTAAACCAAAAATAAAATTCTTACATTCTTTAAGTCAACAAAACTCATGAATCATACATTATTCTTCAACATTACTTTCCTCTAAATAATTTTTTCTCTTGAAATATAAGATTTTACGAATCAAATACCCTTAAAGTAGTGTTTAGTATAGGGTGATTATTCCAAAAATCATGGTGAGCTACTTATGATGATTAGATCACCATGTTTTACAAACACTCGATAATCTTACGTGGTAATTATCTTGAATCATCGAGAATTATCAATTATGTTGGATGTTAATCAAATTCTTACCTAAAAAGATAAAAAACTTTTATTACTGAGATAAAGTGTTATGTAAAATTAATAATAGTCAATATTATCTATTTGATATATGAATTGAATTTTTTATTTATTTTTAAATTGTAATTATTTTATATTATAAATTTTATATTTTTAAATTAATATTTATTATAACAAGTTCAAAAATAATTTGTATGTTTTTTTTTTTTTTACTTTTTCTAATGTTTTATGTATAATATAATATATTTATTTTTTATTATGATTTTAATATATTAGTTTTATTTTATAATTCAAATTGTTTTACATAATTTATATTATAAAAATTAGTTTACTTAATAAATAAATATATTTATTAATTTAATTATATTTATTATAAAATAAATAAAATATTACTATGTTTTATGAATTATTATCTTTAAATAACATTTAAATCATTAACTTATAAAACTATTATAATAAAGATGATTATTTTTATAATTTTAAATAAAATAATATTAAATTTTTAATAATATCAAATATAATGATTTTTAATTTATAAAAATTAACGGTTGTTAATAAAATAAAATGATTATATATTATAAATGATAGGACCACTTTACACCTCAATGATTATATTAACATAGTGACCTTAAAATAATACCAAACTTACTTAAATGTTTATTGTTCTTGATGCGTGTACATGTTCTGTCATTTTCCTGTATGTAGCCGAGAAAAATCTACGGAGGATGTCACTTGATAGGATTTTGGCTAGGATGACAACGGGTCAGGTCGAGACAGATTTTTGCTCGCTTTGAATCCGATCCTATTTTAAATATGCAAAATTTGAATTCGATCGTGATTCGATAAATTATTTTATTATTTTTATATCTGAATCCGATCCGACTCGATCCGACAGTGTATAAAAATATATCTGATCGGATCCGATTCGAAATTAATAAAATATTATTTTTAATATAAATATAAAATTAAATATATATAAATCATTATAAAATTAAATAAATAATTAAAAAAATTATATATATATATATCGGGTCGAGTAAGATTGTATTTACCTAAAACCCGACCTCGACCCAATTTTAAATTTTTTTTCATGTCATCCGATCCGACACAATCCGATACTCGATTTTCAAAAAAAAAATCGACCTTAAAAAATTGAATCGAATCAAAATCCTTCGATTTCAAATTTTTTTACCTTCTCTAATTTTGGCTTTAACCTCGTAACTTGTTCAAAACTAAATCTCTCAGTTTCCACTTTAAGACCATGGACTTGTATTATCCATTTTCTCCATTATTATGCAATAGTTATTTTATTATATATATATATATATATATTATCACATTTTCAGTATTTTTAGGTTATTACAACAAATATAACCAAAAAAAAAAAGTTCTCTCTCTCGATAATTACACAAGCTATCAACAAAATATGGAAACAGTGGGCTGGTTATTCTTTATTAACATTTAACAACTTTCCTATAACTTTTATATAAAAGTTGTAGTAGCATTTTCCAGAGCGTACATGGTTGTTTTTAACATATGAGGATTTGGATAAAAATAAAATACATTAGAATTAGAATCGTGTTTTGTTATGGGATTTTTTTTTAATTAAATTTTAAATATGAAAAAAATAAAATTTTTATATCAAGTTTTAATGAACGATAACATATAAATAAATATAAGTGTATTTTTTTTAGAATAAATTATATATAAAAATTTAATTATAATATAATTAATAAACTTTATATAAAAATAATATTTTTTTTGAAATATACATACAAATAGACATTATTTTTTTTTAAATGAAGTAAATACTATTGACCATGATTATGTTTATTTTTCAAAATACATAAACTATTTAAAATATATAAGTTGATTTGAAATGTTGCATAAACAAGTAACTTTTCAAAATGTTCTACAAATTTTCAAATATAGAATGACTAATAATATTAGAAAAAAAAAGTTAATAAATTGTTGAATAGTTGAAAGTTACAGTGAATTCACATAAAATAATAAAGCATATTAAATGTATTTAAATTAATTCACATCATCCAAACATTCTTGTGTAAAAAAAGAATGCAATTTAATATAAGAAATGAAAAAAATATTATATGAAATTTAATAAACAACTACAATAGAAAAAAATCAATTAATAATGGATGCACTTTTTGATATAAAATAGTATTTTATTTTATATAAAAACTAAAATAACACTACATATATTCATATTATTTGGGTTAACTAATAAAATTAGTTAACCAATTTAATAGGACAAATCTGCTACATCAAAAAAAAAAAATCAAATCAACTGTAACTTCTAAAAAAGGAAAAAATTCCACTAAAATATATAAAGAAATATGAAATCTCATTTGTAATTCAAAAATTATATATAAAAAAATCAATCAAATATTTTTTAGTGATGCCCTATATTTGACAAAAAATGGCATATTGAAAGCATTCTTGGTGTTGTATAATTGCTGAGCTTTACTTTTATTTTTATAATTTTAAATAAAATAATATTAAATTTTTAATAATATCAAATATAATTATTTTTAATTTATAAAAATTAAAGATTGTTAATAAAATAAAATGATTATATATTATAAATGATAGGACCACTTTACACCTCAATGATTATATTAACATAGTGATCTTAAAATAATACCAAACTTACTTAAATGTTTGTTGTTCTTGATGCGTGGACATGTTCTGTCATTTTCCTGTATGTAGCCGAGAAAAATCTATGGAGGATGTCACTTGAGAGGATTTTGGTTAGGGATTGTGACGGGCAGGTCGGGATCGGTTTTTGTTCGTTTTGAATCCGATTCTATTTTAAACATGTAAAATTTGAATTCGATTGTGATTTGATAAATTTTTTTATTATTTTTATATTCGAATCTGATCTGACAGTGTATAAATATATATATTATTCGATTCGATTTGAAATTAATAAAATATTATTTTTAATATAAATATAAAATTAAATATATATAAATTATTATAAAATTAAATAAATAATTAAAAAAATTATATATATATATATATATATCGGGTCGAGTATGATTGGATTTGTCTAAAATCCGACTCCGATCCAATCTTGATTTTTTTTTCATGTCACCCGACCCAACACGATCCGATATCAAATTTAAAAAAAAAAAAAAAAACGACCTTAAAAAATCGAATCGGATCGAAACTCGTCAATTTCAAATTTTTTTACCTCTCTAATTTTGGCTTTAACCTCGTAACTTGTTCAAAACTAAATCTCTCAGTTTCCACTTTAAGACCATGGACTTGTATTATCCATTTTCTCCATTATTATGAAATAGTTATTTTATTATATATATATATATTATCACATTTTCAGTATTTTTAGGTTATTACAACAAATATAACAAAAAAAAAAGTTCTCTCTCTCGATAATTACACAAGCTATCAACAAAATATGGAAACAGTGGGCTGGTTATTCTTTATTAACATTTAACAACTTTCCTATAACTTTATATAAAAGTTGTAGTAGCATTTTCCAGAGGGTACATGGTTGTTTTTAAGATATGAGAATTTGGATAAAAATAAAATACATTAGAATTAGAATCGTGTTTTGTTATGGGATTATTTTTTTAAATTAAATTTTAAATATGAAAAAAAATAAAATTTTTATATCAAGTTTTAATGAATGATAACATTTAAATAAATATAAGCGTATTTTTTTTCGAATAAATTATATGTAAAAAATTAATTATAATATAATTAATAAACTTTATATAAAAAAATATATTTTTTTTGAAATACACATACAAATAGACATTATTTTTTTTTTAAATGAAGTAAATACTATTGACCATGGTTATGTTTATTTTTCAAAATACATAAACTATTTAAAATATATAAGTTGATTTGAAATGTTGCATAAACAAGTAACTTTTCAAAATGTTCTACAAATTTTCAAATATAGAATGACTAATAATATTAGAAAAAAAAAGTTAATAAATTGGTGAATAGTAGAAAGTTATAGTGAATTCACATAAAATAATAAAGCATATTAAATGTATTTAAATTAATTCACATCATCCAAACATTCTTGTGTAAAAAAAGAATGCAATTTAATATAAGAAATGAAAAAAATATTATATGAAATTTAATAAACAACTACAATAGAAAAAAATCAATTAATAATGCATGCACTTTTTAATATAAAATAGTATTTTATTTTATATAAAAACTAAAATAACACTACATATATTCATATTATTTGGGCCAATTTAATAGGACAAATCTGCTACATCAAAAAAAAAAAAAAATCAAATCAACTGTAACTTCTAAAAAGGGAAAAAATTCCACTAAAATATAAAAAGAAATATGAAATCTCATTTGTAATTCAAAAATTAAAAAAAAAATCAATCAAATATTTTTTAGTGATGCCCTATATTTGACAAAAAATGGCATACTGAAAGCATTCTTGGTGTTGTATAATTGTTGAGCTTTACTTTTATATCCTTCTCATAAAGTGAGTCTTCTTCTAAAACCTTTATTAGAGAAAAATTACATAATTACAAATAATCATAAAAATAATCAAATCAAATCATTAAAAATCACTAAGCTCCTTAACCAAAACAAATAATTAATCTTTTCGACCTCTACAATAACATGCTATTTCTTAACATTAACTATATATAAATTTAATTTAGCTAAGACGACTTGTATGTAAAATCAAATTGTAATAGATTTTTATACGAAATACATATTGTATTTCATAATATAAAACTTAATACATTAATTCAAAGGAAAATATATATTCACAAAAATATAATACTAAATAAAAAATAAAATAAAATATTACAAAAAAATAATAATAATACTTACAAAGTTATAATCTTACACCACCCTTTAGAGCCTATTATAAAATATAGAAAATTGGTTTAAAATAAAAAAAAAAAAACCAATATTTAAACAATGTATCGATGAAAAGGAAAAAAAGTAGAAGAATACAAATGAAAAATATTTTAGAAAGAATGCTGTATTTGTCATCTTCGTCATATCATTATTATATTTATATACAACACATTTTTACTCATAAAATTTAAATCACATAGATTAAGCTATCAATGAATGACTTATTACCATGAAAATTTTCTATATTCCTTAATTACATATTATTATGGAATTTAAATTTTAAATACATAACTTTACATATCAATAAATTCTTTCTATTTTTACAATCAATTACCCAAAATTAAGATAATGTAAGTATGAAAAAATTTACCAAATTCAAAATAAAAATTGAAGATGTTAAAAGTTCAATAAGACTTTTGTAAAAAAAAAAAAAAGAAAATAAATATTCATAATCAAAATGTTTTTAAAAACTAAAATTAAAGCTATTAAATAGTTAATAATTTTTTGGACAGAAATTGAAAATTTTGTTGATTAAGATAAAAAACATAAGATATCATTTGATATTATTCATGAATAAAATACTAGCTTATATATATTGACTTATTTGGTTTTTTTGTCAAAAGTTATTATATATATATATATATTAGATTGTTTTAGTAAATTAATATGTTTATATAATTATAAATAGCTATTAGAAGATATGTAAAATATTGATATTTATAGGAGACAAGAATATTGATATTTAAATAATTTAAATGTAATTAACTTTGCCATAACAAATTATTTTAAAATAAAAATTTATCAAGTCAAATCCATTAAATAGAGGATAAATGGCATTTATTTATGACATTTCGCATGTCAAAAAATTAAATTATCTATATAGAACAATTTGTGTTTTTTATTAAAGATTTTAGCTTTTATATATTTATATAAGATATAAAATTAGTAAGGTGTTCAAGATATTTAATATTTATTATAATAAGTTGACTAAAAACTAAAAATGAAAGTGTTGGAAGTAATTTATGGAATGTATAAAAAATATCATTTAATAAATTAATAATATTTTATAAGAGTGCTTAAAAAGAAAAATATATATATATTCTAGTGCCCTAATTAGAAGATATGAAAATATATTCATGAGTAATTAGCTTTCCATTTAGTTTTTTTTTTAGTTTAATTGTGTTATTAACCAAGTTAATTGAAACTTATTCATATAAGGTAAGAACATTGGGTATTTAAAAGAGAATAAATGAAATTAATTTAGTCTAACTAATTACTCTTAAGTAGTAAAAACATTTTAAATAATTAAAATGCATTTATTAAAAAACATATGGTAATTTTTTAAATCTGTCCATATGTAAAAAATGTAGGTTTTCTAAGTAAAACTTTTTTTTTTTTTATCTAAAACTTTGTCTTTTATATATTTATATAAGTAAAGTTGACTAAAAACTAAAAATTGAAATAATGAGAGTAATTTATGGAATGTGTAAAACTATCATTTAATAAATTAATAATATTTTATAACAGTGTACGTTAGAGTGTTTGAAAAGGAAAAAAAAAATAATCTAGTGAGCTAATTAGAAGATATGAAAATATATTCATTAGTAATTAGCTTTTCACTTAGGCTTTTTTTTTTTTCTAACTTATTTGTATTATTAACCAAGTTAATTACAACTTATTCATATAAGGTATCTTTATATAAAATAAGAATATTGGGTATTTAAAAGAGAATAAATGCAATTAAGTTAGTTTAACTAATTATTTTTTAAGTAATAAATTTTTTTAAATAATTAAAATGCATTTATTAAAAGACACATGATAATTTTTTAAAATTGTCAACATATCAAAAATATAAATTATCCAAGCAAGACTATTTCCTTTTTTACCTAAAATTTTGGCTTTTTATATATTTAGATAAGAAATATTTAAAAAATACAAACACAAATTAAAAGCAAATATAAGTATATATATTTTCTTTGGACCTCAACCTCACTCTTGCATTTTTCGATTCACCACCATTATTATTCTTTCATATTGTTCTTTGAAAAAATTATGAGAGAATGAGAGAGTTTATAAAGGAAAATGAGAGAGAATGAAGTTAAAAAAATGAGAATTGTATGCAGAAAAAAAAATGATAGAGAAAATATGTGAAAAAGGTAAAAATAGTTTAAAAAAAAAAAAAAGACATTTGGTAAAAGATGTGGGTGAAGGTGTAATATTTAAAATTTTATCTTTACTCGAACTCGATTTAAAAAAATTTAATCTAATTAATTCAATTGAAAAAAAACACACCAATTAGATTATTTTGAAACAAAATTCATACGAGTAATTTTATAATCTTTATCTCAATTGACAATTTATGACAAAATTTATATAATAAAAAAATAAAAATAATAAAATAAATAAAAAAACTAAAAAAAATAAGAACTTTTAAAAAATAAATGAAAAAAAGAGATGTGTCTCGTGGACACCCAAGATGAAATGAAGCATTTTAAATATGTTTTTGACTAGACCCAAATAAAAAAAATTTTTTGACAACCCAATCTCAGGTTTTTTAAAAAAATCTTACCATGGATCGATACGAATTGAAATTAATTAAATATAAATTATTTTATCATTAATATCTCAACTGAATTTTTTATAATATTTATAAAATAAAAATTAAAATTAAAATTAAAATATTTAAAATAAAAAGTAAAATTAAAAAAATTAATTTAATAAAATAAAGTTAAAAAATAGAAAAAAGTGTATTTAAACTGGAAGGGATATTACGTGGACACATTTTTATTTCCCCATTCTTTATAAAATTAATTATAAAAAATAAAATAAAACAAAAAATGATTTCGAAGGAAGGAGACACCCTCCCATTCTTCATTTTCTATAAAGTTAAATAGATAGATAGTTTAGTGTATAAACTTGTAATTAAATTTTTATTCTGATCCTCAACATCTTTTTTAGTATATTTAGTTCTCAAAAAACATTTTACGGACACTAAAAGTCTAAAATTCAAATTTTTTTTCTTAAAAAAGTTTGGTCAAAATGGTGAATAAAAGGGTTACGAGCTTAAAATTTAAAATGAAGTTTTGAAACTAATGAATCATAATCAAGAAATTAAAATCAAACATGAAGTTTTAGAGATTAAAAAGTTTAACAATTTATTTATAGATTATAGGATTATTTATTAAATTTAATCATTACATCTCATTAAAAAAATTAATGAAAAAAATAATCAACAAATAATTAAATAAACTTACCATAAATTAGATAAAGTTGCAAAATTGCAACAAATCTACAAAATTATTACTATATTATTATATTCTTACTATATTGTTGTGATTAATTGGAACCTGAAATCGGACAAAATATAATATAATTCAAAGTCTATGAATAACTTTTTGTATTTTTTTTTATTAATTTTCCCCACTAATAAAAAATTTCAACAAAGATATCCTTTCCAAAAAAAAATACAGATACAGAATGTAGGGCTTTATTCCACAGCCCAAAGACTAAAAACATTGGTTGGTTCCCCCACTTTCCTTCTGTTCACCGCTTCTTATTTCACATCGGCCAAGGTTTTTCCTTTTATCTCACTCTGTCTCTGTGTTTTATCTGATTTTGTTTCTCTTCTTCACTTGATTATCTGATTTTTTTTTCTCCTGGATTCTTTTTGCAGGTAATTGAAAATGGCTGGGGTAAGAGAGATAACCGCTGCAGAGTTCCTGCAAGTAAGTTTTTCTTTGTGTTCTAATCTCTGCTTGTTTACCGAGAAAGTGTGTGAAAATGATATTCCACATTTGGGTTTTCCGTGTTTGGCTAGGAACTGAAAAGGGTTGTGATTTTTCTTTGATTTTCTTATTAAACAAATAAAAACAATGACTTTGGGTTCTTAAATATTAGTGCAAAAAATGATTCAGGTTGTTAACTTTCTTCTCCACTCTTTGGTGAATTATGCTTTATATCAGGGTACAACAAGGCAAACTCTGTTTCTGCAGAGAAAACCTTCGATTAAGCGAGGTAATTTGTTATGGGGCAAGCTCTGTAATCCAAGCCGGATGGGGCATATGTCTAATACAAAAGGTGTTTCTCTGAGGTGCTCTTCTCAATCAAATCCTAGAGCAATGGCATCTGGAGGTGTCCGTACTAATTTGGTTGATGAGCAACCTGGATTGATCGAAAAGCTTGCTCAAGAGGTCATACATTTCTACCGTGTTCCGTTGATTCAAGAAAGTGCAAATGATGAACTTCTCAAATTGATTCAAACCAAAGTTTCGAATCAGGTTGTTGGGTTAAAAACCGAGCAGTGTTTCCATGTAGGGCTTGCTTCAAAGATTTCAACTGAGAAGCTCTCAACACTTAAATGGATTCTTGGGGAGACATATGAACCTGAGAATTTGGCGAATGAGAGTTTTCTTGCAAAGAAGAAGCAAGAAGGGTTGAATACAGTGATAGTTGAAGTTGGGCCTAGGTTGTCTTTTACAACAGCTTGGTCCTCGAATGCTGTTTCGATTTGTCAATCCTGTGGCTTGACTGAGGTGACTCGAATGGAGAGGTCAAGAAGATACTTGTTGTATAGTAGGGGACCATTGCAGGAAAATCTAATTAATGAGTTTGCTGCGCTGGTGCATGATCGGATGACGGAATGTGTTTATAGCCGGAGGCTCACATCATTTGAAACCACTGTGATTCCAGAGGAGGTTCGTTTTGTGCCTGTCATTGAGAGGGGAAGGAAAGCATTGGAAGAAATTAATCAGGAAATGGGTTTAGCATTTGATGAACAAGATTTACAGTACTATACCAGGCTGTTCATGGAGGACATTAAGCGGAATCCAACAAATGTAGAGTTATTTGATATTGCCCAATCTAACAGTGAGCACAGCAGGCACTGGTTTTTCACAGGGAAGATTGTTATTGATGGACAGCCGATGGATAGGACATTGATGCAAATTGTCAAGAGCACTTTGAAAGCAAATCCAAACAATTCTGTTATCGGATTTAAGGATAATTCGAGTGCAATAAAGGGTTTCCTTGCATACCGATTGCGACCAGTTAAACCTGGAACAGCCTGCCCTCTAAATGAAACAACTCGTGAAATTGATGTCTTGTTTACAGCCGAAACGCATAACTTCCCATGTGCAGTTGCACCCTACCCTGGTGCAGAGACAGGTGCAGGTGGTCGCATTAGGGATACACATGCCACAGGAAGGGGGTCTTTTGTTGTTGCTGCTACTGCTGGTTACACAACCGGGAATCTTAATATAGAGGGATCATATGCTCCATGGGAAGACCCATCTTTCACATATCCATCAAAGTTGGCATCTCCTTTGGAAATACTCATCGAGGCTAGCAATGGTGCATCAGACTATGGTAACAAATTTGGTGAACCCTTGATTCAGGGTTTCACTAGAACTTTTGGAATGAGACTTCCTAGTGGCGAACGACGTGAATGGCTGAAGCCTATCATGTTCAGTGCAGGTATTGGACATATTGATCACATTCATATATCCAAAGGGGACCCTGAGATTGGAATGTTGGTTGTAAAGATTGGTGGCCCTGCATATCGAATTGGAATGGGTGGTGGGGCTGCATCCAGTATGGTTAGTGGCCAGAATGATGCAGAACTTGATTTTAATGCCGTACAACGTGGAGATGCAGAAATGGCACAAAAATTGTACCGTGTAGTTCGGGCCTGCATTGAGATGGGAGAGGATAACCCCATTATTAGCATCCATGATCAGGGAGCTGGTGGGAATTGCAATGTTGTCAAGGAAATTATATACCCAAAGGGTGCTGAGATTGATATTCGGGCCATTGTTGTTGGAGATCGCACAATGTCTGTTTTGGAGATATGGGGTGCAGAGTATCAAGAACAAGATGCAATCTTGGTGAAGCCTGAAAGCCGCAATCTATTGGAATCAATCTGTGCAAGAGAAAGACTTTCAATGGCTGTTATTGGAACTATTAATGGTGAGGGACGTGTTGTTCTAGTTGATAGCTTAGCTATTGAAAAAAGCCGTGCAAGTGGACTCCCTCCACCTCCTCCAGCTGTTGATCTTGAGCTTGAGAAAGTGCTTGGGGACATGCCTCAAAAAAGCTTTGAATTCAAGCGGGTGGCTTATGCACGAGAGCCACTTGATATTGCTCCTGGAATCTCAGTCATGGATTCGTTGAAGAGGGTATTGAGACTTCCATCTGTATGTTCCAAACGGTTTTTGACAACAAAAGTTGATAGATGTGTAACGGGTCTTGTAGCACAACAGCAAACAGTTGGTCCCTTGCAGTTACCTCTTTCTGATGTTGCAGTTATTGCTCAAAGTTATGTTGACTTTACTGGAGGTGCCTGTGCCATTGGAGAGCAGCCAATCAAAGGGCTGCTTGATCCAAAAGCAATGGCTAGACTGGCTGTCGGAGAAGCTCTCACAAATCTTGTTTGGGCAAAGGTTACTTCTCTGTCTGATGTTAAAGCAAGTGGAAATTGGATGTATGCTGCCAAGCTTGAGGGGGAAGGAGCATCCATGTATGATGCTGCTATTGCTCTTTCAGAAGCAATGATTGAACTTGGTATTGCTATTGATGGTGGGAAGGACAGTCTTTCCATGGCTGCCCATGCAGGTGGTGAGGTTGTTAAGGCTCCTGGAAATCTTGTAATTAGTGCCTATGTCACTTGTCCTGACATAACAAAAACAGTAACTCCAGATTTGAAGCTAGGGGATGATGGTGTTTTGCTTCATATTGATTTGGCAAAGGGAAAGCGGCGCTTAGGTGGATCTGCTCTGGCTCAGGTTTTTGACCAAATTGGGAATGAGTGCCCTGACATTGATGATGTTTCTTACCTTAAAAGAGTTTTTGAGGGTGTGCAGGACCTACTTGGAGGTGGAATGATCTCTGCAGGTCATGATATCAGTGATGGTGGGTTACTCATTTCTGCCCTGGAGATGGCATTTGCTGGAAATTGTGGCATTGTATTGGACTTGGCTTCTCAAGGGAATAGTGTTTTCCAATCACTTTTTGCCGAAGAGCTTGGTCTTATTCTTGAGGTAAACAAGAATAACCTGGATAGTGTGATGGGAAAGCTCAGCAGTATGGATGTTTCTGCTGAGATAATAGGACAGGTAACCAATTCACCTGTGATAGAGCTAAAGGTTGACAGAATTACTCATTTAACTGAGAAAACTTCTCTCCTCCGAGATATGTGGGAGGACACAAGTTTCCAGCTCGAAAAGTTGCAGAGACTAGCATCTTGTGTGGAATTGGAGAAAGAAGGTTTGAAGTTTAGGCATGAACCTTCTTGGGCATTGTCTTTCACTCCTTCCTTCACGGATGAGAAATACATGACTGCAACTTTAAAACCAAAAGTAGCTGTCATTCGTGAGGAAGGCAGCAATGGAGATAGAGAAATGTCAGCAGCGTTTTATGCTGCTGGTTTTGAGCCTTGGGATGTTACAATTTCAGACCTTCTTAAGGGAGCTATTTCTTTGCATGAATTCCGTGGAATTGCTTTTGTTGGAGGTTTTAGTTATGCTGATGTGCTTGATTCTGCAAAAGGTTGGGCTGCATCCATACGATTCAATCAGCCTCTTCTCAATCAATTTCAGGAGTTCTACAAGCGCCCTGATACTTTCAGTCTTGGTGTCTGCAATGGATGTCAGTTAATGGCTCTGTTAGGATGGGTCCCTGGCCCCCAAGTTGGGGGTGTTTTTGGTGCAGGTGGGGACCCATCACAGCCAAGGTTTGTTCACAATGAGTCTGGACGATTTGAATGCCGCTTCACCAGTGTGACTATAAAGGACTCTCCTGCAGTGATGTTCAAAGGAATGGAAGGCAGTACATTAGGTGTATGGGCTGCCCATGGTGAGGGGAGGGCATATTTTCCTGATGATGGCGTTCTGGATCGAGTATTGCATTCGGGTTTGGCGCCATTGAGATATTGTGACGATGATGGGAATCCAACTGAGGCTTACCCGTTCAATTTGAATGGTTCTCCATTAGGAGTGGCAGCAATTTGTTCTCCTGATGGTCGACATCTTGCCATGATGCCTCATCCAGAGCGCTGTTTCCTGATGTGGCAATTCCCTTGGTATCCAAAGGACTGGAATGTGGACAAGAAACTCCCTAGCCCATGGTTACGGATGTTTCAAAACGCCAGAGAGTGGTGCTTATGATATTGGTTAGTTTTTCTACTCATTTTAGTGAGGCAAACAAATTCACAAATTTTGATCTAGCATTTTATATGTGAAAATAATTGAAAGCATTGTCTATATGTAAGTGCCTTTGATGAAATCATGCAATCTTAATTCAAGTGCCGTAATCTGAGGAAGTAGTAAGAATTATATGAACAAAGTTTGACAATGGATAAAAGGGATGTTCCAATCTTAAATTATGCTGCATGACACTAGGTTTACATAACAACTTCATATAGTAAGTGTAA
Organism: Durio zibethinus; assembly: GCF_047325235.1. Classification (NCBI taxonomy): domain Eukaryota; kingdom Viridiplantae; phylum Streptophyta; class Magnoliopsida; order Malvales; family Malvaceae; genus Durio; species Durio zibethinus. The sequence goes on along the minus strand of NC_143162.1, from coordinate 5,768,419 downwards.
AGTTTCAGAATATGTTGTAAACTAAGAGATACATGGTATAAATTGAGCTCACTTTTTCTTATCACAGGTTATGAGATGTAAAGCCAAATGAGAGGAATCATCGTGTTTGGATGCTTCATCTGAGTTTTGATTCGGGGGTTTTTAACTGTTATCTTTGAATCAATGAGATGCCATGAGGCCCTCTGGAAAATGTCATTGGCATCGTTCAAGGCATAAGAATTACTAGTATTTGCTTCATGCCGAGCTGACCACAGAGCAGTTTATTTAATAAAGTATGTTGTGTCATTGTATTTCCTCATCCTCTCAAGTTTCCAACTCTACTGATGCTTACTCTTTTCACAAACTTTATTTGGTGACTTACCAACAGTTGTAAAAAAGGTTGGCATAGAGATGATGTAGAATTTGAAAGTGACCTGATGCAAACCTGAAGTCTCTGCATATAATAAAGTCAAAAACTTTTTGAAAATCAACACGAGGGATTTGGATTTCTTGCTACTACTATTAACAAATACTATCAAATTTGAAATTCAAAAACTACTAGATTTGATTGACTCGTACGTGGTAAGATGGGAAAGATTCAGACTTCCTTTTATTTACCCCATATTTTTTATTATTTGAAATAAAGTCTTTTTTTTGGTGGGGGGGGGGGGGGGGGGTAGACAAATCTTTGAATATTTCTCCTTTAAACAATCAAACAATGTTTAAGACAATTAAAATTTGATCTATAATTCTATGTACTTTAAAATCATTGTGAAAGAACAAACATAGCATATTATGATTAAGTCTTTCTAGGAAAGAACTTTACTAATTACCTAAGGTTCATTTATAAAAGATAATTTCAGATTCTTTTAATAACTTTTATTCATTACCTAAACGCTAAGAAACTCAAAAAAAAAAGGAAAAAAAAAAAGAATGAACTTTTGTAAAGAAAATTTTACAGCTTATGATTAAGCTTTCTGGTTAAAAATTAGAGCTTTCAAATTAGGCGAAAATGCCAAAGTGGTAATAGTAACTAGTAACTTTTTACAGTAAAAAATGTAGGGAAGAACCAAAGCGTGGTCCAAAATTGGAAAATGGTGCAAAGCGGGAAATATGCGTCGAAAATAAAGAAAGTAGGAAAATTGCCACTGCCACCTACCTCCCTCTCTTCACGTCTTGGTACTGTCTTCAATGCCTTGATCTCTCCTCTCTCTCATTCCCTATAAAAATTATGCCGTTTTTCTCTCTTTGATCTCAAATGTGGCAGCTTCTCTTAGGCGCAGCTGTTGCTGGATCCACCAGATTCCTTACTAAACACCTCTTTAACGCCAACCCCCAGAACCCCATTTCTCCAAATACCCCAAATTCCAATCTTGATCAAGAAAAACAAGATCCTCATCTCCAAAATGGGTTTTTAGAATCTCGGTGTGACAGCAATTGGGAAGAAAAACAGAGGCAAGATGGGATCTTTAGATTTTCCAGTCCTGAGTCTGCTGGAAAAACTGGGGTTAAAGCCAAGGTTAGGAACTTGAGGAAAAATGTCGTCTTGAAGAAGGCTGGGAAAAGATCAAGTGGTGGTGGTGGTGGTGGTGTAGAGGTGAATAGGAGGAAGTTTGCTGTTTGTTTGAAGAAGAGGAAAACTGCAAAGAATGTAGCTTATAAGTGTGGATCATTCCCTTCTAAAGGTACTGTTCCTGTTTGTATTATGATCTTTTTCATTTTGCTTTGCTGAGAAAATGCTCAAGTTGTGTTTGGTCATTTTTTTTTTTTTGGGTCAATTAGGCCTCAAAAAGTTGGAATTTTAACATAACTTGATGTTGTTAACTGAGTTCAATATTTACCAAACTATGTCACTAAAAGCTAGAATAGAGTTGTCGTTCCTTCTACAAATGCCATCATTTGTGCATTCTTTGAAATTTACTTCCACGAGTTGTAGATAGTTGAGGATATGAGTATGCTCTGGATTGTTAATGGAATTGTTTTTCTGGTCAAATTATCATTTTAGATGAATTATATATCTTTAAGCAGATTTTGTCATCTAACGTCTAAGTGATAGAAAACAGGATAGTTTTCACTGCGATCTTCTTAAGTTCTTGTAAATACTAGAGATGGAACAATGAAAGACAATAATATGTTTATATATTATCAAGCAAAAATATAAACCTTTTGTGGCATAAATAACTTGCCGACATCCTTCTGGAACCGATCACTTTCTCACTATCACTTCATTCTCTTGGTGGGGTTAAAAGAGGATGCTGGTGGGGTGAGCTTGCGTGTGTTTGATTAAAAAATAATTCTTGTGGTAAAGAAATTTTTGACTTGATAATTGATATAATAGAAAGTGATGAGCAGAGGTTTTTTTTTTTTAATAATGATTGTGTACAGTGCCATGTCTCTTTGTCAAGATATGCTGAGGCATTTCCATTACATTTTATGTGTACTGGCTTTATATGAAAATTTTTTTCATTGCAAGAAGGATTGTAAATTAATCCTATTAAAATGATATGCTTTGGTCTCAAACAGCTTGTCACAGTGAACTGCTATTTCACCCTGTAAGAAAGCATGTATCTTCCTAAAAGGTACTACTGTAGCACATCAAACTATCAACAGGAAACCTTCAGTTACATATCAAGTATCAACAGCTCACTGGTAGTTTGGAAAAATTTTTAGTGCCTCTGATAATTCTGAAGGTGCTAACACAACGGATATTTTTCACTATTTTATCAATATTTCGTTAGCCAAAAAAAATAGCTTCAAAATTCGGATTGTCTTTCTGATATTGTACATCTTCGTTGGCTTTGTTAGTTTGCATTGCATAGTTTAGTTGTCCTTTTTAGGGTTTGTGCTTTAAACATGTTTAGAGCTCTGATTTTGACATCTCGATTTATTTTGCATTTTACTCTTAGATAGCTCTGTATTTCATTGGGGACTTGGCTTTGGTATCATGTACATGATGTCAATTGGGAAGGCTGAGATCAATAAACTGAACTCAGCCATGGATGAGACTGCAAAAGTGGTTCAGGCGTTAAAAACTGAGCTATGTAAAAGAAAATCATCTTGCAATCTGCAAGCTTCAAATTCTGCAAATGAAGTTGCTACAAGTTCAAAAAAATTTAGTGGCAAGGATATGCAGTTACTGCTTGATAAGTCAGGTAAAGGGCACAGAGGCCATTATGAGATCAAAGTATGCAGACTCCCGGTAATTGATGATGGTGAATATGCCAGTAGTGTTCTTACTGAAGAGCCAGAACCAGAGCCAGAGGTGGTGGAAATGGATCAACTAGAGGCAGAGCTTGAGTCAGAACTGCAAAAATTGAGTGAGGTGAACTGTTTCAAGTAGCTTTATATCCTTTATTTAAGTTACTTACCAGTTAAAGGTGCTTCCTTTTGACCAGTTTATGCCATATCTCCACCTTTACTAAATATTTAGGAAGAGCGTATTCAAATTTAGCTTTTGAATAAAGGGATATTTTCGTCTTTAGATACAACATTTCTCTTTTTGACACAATTGAATTTATCACACCTAAAAAGACTTTTCAGACCTCTTTAAGAGATGATTCTTTTTAATGAACAGCCATAGCTGACCACATTTACGCATTAACTGTTTTACTCTATTAGTGTTCAAGTTATAAAATGCATGTGAAATCAGTAAGTAGCTTTCCTTGATGAAAGGAATATCTTTATGGATATCAGGCTCATAGCTTGATTGCTTGATTCTAATGCTAGCTAATAGTTTATATCTGACAAGTACTGAGACAGATGTAATCAATTTCAAAAGTGAATTGTGCTAAGGGGCTAAGGGTGCAGGCAGCAACCTTCATAAGCAAGGGTATTTTGGGTATACTATCAAATACGAATAGGAACTTCTGAATTCTAGTATTAGGCCATACTAGGAGGAACTGAAACATATGTAACCAGACTGTTTATTAGATAAGCAGTATCTAGTATGCAATTAGTACTTGGAGAAATTTGATAACTGTGGCCACCGGCCAGACCTTGAAGAGATAATATGCCAATTTGTGAGGTTAGAGTACAGAAGTATAGTACCTGATGCATGAGTAAAATTGCATCTGAATCATGGAAAACATGTAAATACATCTGCAATGTGTGCTTTTTCCCGCTTTGAGTTCTAACAACTCTGCATCTTCTTGGAATCACAAAATTTTTGCCATTGACCTAAGAAATCTTTTGCAGACTGAGGTTTCAGCCAAAAGTTTGCATGAGTCAGTGGGGCAGAGGTTTGATTCATACCAGTGCCAAGGAGTATTGCCATCTGAACTAGATCAAAAGCTGTGCCATTTGCTAATCGAGCAGCAGGAAAACCAAATTGAGGAGCTAGAATCTGAATTGCATTTGGTTCAAAACAAACTAAGTGAGAAGGAAGCTGAACTCCAAGCACTAAAGGATTGTGTTAGACGCCTGACTAACTTCTCTCTGTCAACAGTCTCAGGTAAGACTTCTTCTACCATCTGAGCTGTGTCTTAAGAAACCAATTACATGTACTGCTTTATTGTTTTCACCAGAATTCTAGGGCTACCACTAACTATATTATGCTCATTCTTAATTATGCTAAATACTTTAGAGTCTTTCTTTAATACCAATGTAATATTCTCAGATGATGACACTGAGGTCCAAGGGAAGCAAGAATGTATGAACGATCAGGATTGCCCTAGTGGATCTGAGACAAGGAAATCATTGATAGGTTTGAAAAGACCCGTTGAGTCCTGAGTGCAACTGATATGCCAGCATGATTACAATATTTTCCATGGGCAAGACCTAGAAGGTAATTCATAAGCAATCATCAGATGCCATCTGAAAATAATACCAATTGAGTAGGTCACACCATTCTAAAATCTAGCTTGCTTTTCCCCGTGTATCTCCTGGACCCTCTTCAATTATAATACTACAGTATCAAAAACCGAGAAATGGTAGTCTGTTTATTGCATTCTGCCTGTCTGATTATTTTATTAGAATATGTTTTATATTTTTTATGCCTAGTGTCTGGAGCTGAACTCTCTTCACCAAGTAATTCCTAATTTGACTTGCATAGTTTGCCTGCTTCTTGATCAAGCTCTTTCTTGAGTGCCAGAGAGGAACCTGAAATCATAGTTGATTTTTTGTTTTCTTGTTGGGAGATAAAATTACTAATATGTCCATTTGCATTCATAAATTATGAATCACTCCTTTCACAAACTTTAAGGTTGATTTGAATGCACTAAAGGGTAATGTTGGAAGCGAGCAATTGTAGACAGATTGGTGGTGGTTGCTTGTGCAGAGGCAGATAAAAGATTGGTGGAGCCATCAGCCGTGGTGGGGTGTGGAAAAATTGCCTTTCCCATCTCATGTGCTTTCTTTTTTTGACTTTTAATGATAGAACCACTTCATGATATTAGGCGCCATTCAAGGGTAGACAAAGAAGAACACTTAAGGCCGACTGTTTACATATACAATTTCCCATGATTTCCAAGAGCTTTCGAAGGAAGACATGTAGATCCTTGATATATCTATAAAGGACAATGATTGTTCACTTTAATCTCTCTTTTGGTCATAAGAACTTTCAATGCATTGGATTTCTTCATCAATGATATTTTTATGGTTAAGAATAGAAGGACAAAGAGTAGAAAATGTAAAGACCAAGTTTCATTGTAAAAAGCATCTTTAGCGTATACCTTAGATAAAGTCAAGCAGCAAATGCAAGAGCTAGCTAGAGGCTAGAGCTACACGAACCGAAGAATGACCCAATCAATTTGACTGTCTAACTGAAGAAAGCTCTTCCAAAAGTAAGTAGAATCTCTCATATTTAACTCATCAGTGTCAGAAATCTGATGTTTTTGATTGAAAGATAGGCCGTCAAGTTAGTACCAGGGATCCGAAAAAAACAGCTGAGCATTGATTTAACCATTATTATTATTTTGTATTGTTGCCGTACAGGTTACAGAAGAAGATACACTTCTTTTTTTTTTCTTTTTCTTGGCAGCTACTATTCATTTTGATAGATGAAGGAATCTCAAACTCCAAACGGTAATTTTCTGAGAGGAAGTGAGAAATCAAGATGTAGCAGACGATTGAATAACTACATGATACATTAGCACTAAATTCTTTTGTAAAGCTTTAAACAAAGTGTAAATTACTCCAGGGTTGGGTTGGTTCCAGCTCCCAATTCCTTTTTTCTATCATTTCTCTCTGAAAAAAGCAGTGGATTAAACGAAAGAATCAGCTTGTTCGGTAATGATGTTTCCCTTAAAAAAGATGTATCAATCACCATCCAATGATGAATGCTTTGTGTGACTGAGTGGACAACGCCTTCCCCTTATCCCCCCAACCATTTTTCAAACAAGAGCTAGATGTTACCACATTGAACCAAGATCCAACGGTTATCGCTGCACCTTGGATGAATCCGTTCATTATGTTACAGGTTTTTTCCTTAGTAAAATAATAGCTGACCACGAAGGTATGGCCGAGTCAAGCCAAACAGAACCCGACAACGACCTTAAAAAAAATCACCTTTATAATGTTTAAGTCAAATTACATAAAAAAATTTTATACTTTACGAAATTTTAAAATTTAATTTTTATAATATAATTCATATAAATTTAATTTTTTATTATTTTAATTTGAAAATTTTAATTTAATAACTAATTTAGCTAAATTTTTATTTTTAAAAATATTGATGTGATATTAATTTGCTAATTTGGCAATTTGAGTAAATAAAATTAGTTGTTAAATTATATAAATGATTTTTGTATTCGTACAAAATTTAAAATTTAGTATCTATTTATGCAAAATTTGAAATTTAGTCAATCTAATATAAAAAATTATTTTGAAATTTTTAGAAAATTTTTTTAAAATAATAAAATTTAAAAATATTTTAATCCTTCTTGTATAAAAGATAATTTTAAAAATATTTTATTTTTATTATAAATAATTAATTTTTAATAATATCATATTAATAATATTATTATCATATATATTAATCAATTATAATATTAATAATTTAAATTAATATAACAAAATTAATATTATTTTAACTAGTTTAAATATATTATATAATAAAATTTATAATAAATCAAACTATTGAATAAAGTTACATTTGTAATGGACCAAAAATATACTTTTATGAATGACTATTCCATTAACAAAATAAGAGATTCAAACATATATTTTTATGTGAGACAAATTCTTATTCATTTAAAGGATAAATTTGAAATCCGAACAAAACAAAATAAGGAAATGATTTACTTGATAAACCAAAACATCAATCTCATGTATCATAATAAATTTTTTTTTTTTTGAGTTTTCACAAAATTTTTTTATCTAAATAGTTATGTTAAATTAAATAATAAAATTAATTCTAAAACTAATACATATTAAATTTAGTAAATTACTTTAATATATTTAGAATCTTGAATCTAGATTGATTATAAAAAATCATTTAAATAGGATTTAATTTAAAAGAATAAAAATATTGTTTAATGGATAATTTTACCTATATGAGAGAGAATTATAACTCTAATTCATTTAATAAAATAATAAAAAAATGATAGTTTTATTAAAATTATATATTAACAATTTTGTATCATATATTGAAAAATTTATGATAGATTTTAATAGATTTGTGTAAATTTTATTTCATATGACCACAATATATTATAATTATGACAAAAAAATGGTAAAATTAGAACATATATTATATTTTGTAATAGAATATAAGTAAAATTTGTGACAAAATATTGTGATAGATTTTTTAATATTATAACAAAATATTGTGATAATTTTTAAAATTTAATATTTTTTGTATTAAAGAAACTAAATGTCAAATTTTGTATGAGTATAGGAACAAAATTTTAAAATTTTATATAAGTATAGAGATTAAATTTTAAATATTATGATACTACAGAGAGTAAATTTTAAATTTTATATAAGTAAAAATATTAAATTTTAAATTTTATATGAATACATGGATTATTTGCATAATTTTATACTTGATTTCATCTATCTTAATTATCATATCAGTAAATCAATATCATATTAACAAAGTTAATGCCATATCAACAAAGACAATGCTCAAATTATTAACTCAACGGTCATGTTAGCATTTTTAATGACCAAAAATTAAAAGAGTTAGTGATTGATATAAAATTATCTAATCAAAATAATACAAAAATTAAATTTGTATGAACTAGGGACTAAGTTTAAATTTTATAAAATTCAGAGATCTCCTACAAAATTTGACCTAAATTTGAATGATTCACCCATCCGTGCAGATATATTTTAAAAAATCTGTAAAAAGCAAAAACAAAAACAAGACAAAGGAAAAGTGGAGAGAAAAACAAAGAGGAAGGTGTGAACACTGAGCACTACATCTTCAGTTTCTTACCAGAAGCAAAGACAGCCATCCCAGAGTCTCCACACGCAAAATCCACATGTTTTTATAGAAAGACAAATAACCAAAGTACAAATCCTTTCCATCTCCAAACTCAAAAGCTTCATACACACACACACACACACAAAACATACAAAGAACTCCTGTAGATAGAGAATCTACAAAAAACAAGAAGAAAGAAAGCAGAAATCTTTGCAATCTTCAAAGAGAAAGGAAAGTTTTTTTTTTCTTTTTTTGTGAAAATGAAGCTATCATCAAAATCCATATCGAGTCCGGGTCGGGCTGAGAAGTATCCGCCACCATTGATGCGGTTTTTGAGAAGCAATGTTGGGAGCAGAAGCAGGGGAAGGTCACGTACAAGCCCAATGTTTGTTAGAAGAAAGAACACCGCCATTGAAACCCAAGAGCCTTCTTCGCCAAAAGTCACTTGCATGGGTCAGGTTCGTGTCAAACGCTCCAAACAAAGTGGTTCAAAACCCGGTCGATCCGGAGCCCTGAGCCGTCGCCATAGCCGCTGTAAATGGATGAGAAATGCTCTGTTTTGTCATCATTTATCTGAGAAAGTCAAGGCCAAGCCTTTTTGTAGACCTGCTTGGAAGAAATGGGGGTCGTTTTTCCATATGGGGTCTTGTAGTAGAAAACCCAAAACTAGAGAAGATTCATCGAAATTTGGGAACAAAATCGAAGATTGTGTGAAGGAAAATGAGGAAGAAGAAAGTGAAGAAAATGAAAAGGAATCTAAGATTTTTGTATCTTCTTCCTGTTCATCACCACCCAAAAATGCTTTGATTTTAACACGTTGTCGATCTGCTCCGTATAGATCTTCTTCTTTAGCTTGTAGATTTTGGGGTTCACCTTTAGCTAACCAAGACTCAAAAGAAAAGGAAACAGAGCTAGAAAACGGAGGATTTAAAGAAGAAGAAGAGAATCCCACATCGGAAAAGCAGTCCATTTGTAGAAATTCGGATTACGTATCCCAAACGGATTCAGAAACTGAAGAAAAGCCGGGTTGTTGCAAGGAATTTGAAGAGAAAATCATAGAAAAATTCGAAAACAATGACGAGTTGAAAACGGGGCAATTTGGGAATGTACGGCCTCTAATCCTCACTAGATGTAAATCAGAACCGGCAAGAACAGCTGAAAGACTAGATCCTGAGATGAGTTTCCGGAAGAAGGGAAGGTTGGGTTTCACGTGATTCATTTAATTTCTATCTTTCTTTCTTTTTTTTAAACTAATTTTCTGAATATTTTTGGTTATTTTAGGAAGAAGCTGTAATTTATTTTCACTTGAATGACTTCGTTATATCAACATCTAGAGCTGTAAGAGAGAATCTCTATGGCTCTTAAAAGTACACTGGAAAATGAAATCAATGGTAAATTTTGTTTGTGTTTTAAAATTTTTCTTCTGAAACATCGTCATGGGCTGCTGTCTTTAGAGGTGTTGGCAAATTTTTTTTTTCTCTTTTGAAAGGAAAAAAGTGTTATCTGCTTTTGGTTCCAGGCACAGATAGGGGCTTTCTGAGGGGGTTTTATGGTTCTTTGATTAGTTTCATGGATCTTTGGATACCATAACCAGCCTTTATATTTGGTAGAAAGTTTATGCAGTTTTATGGACCTGCAGTTTAATTTTCATTATTTTAATGTTTATTCTCTTTAATTAAACAACGAGTTTTTTGTTAATAGCAAGAAAAAACAGAAATGATTGGTTTTAAAATTTTGCAAATGATTATTAAATTGAATGTCTCAGTCATTTTAATTAAATATGGAAAATTTAAATATGACGTTGATAATGCGTAAAAATTGTATAAAAAATAAAAAATTAATAAATTTTTAATAAAAATTATATATAAATTTAATAAAAATATAAAAATATATTTTATATTTCGTATGTTTTACGTCAATTATGATATAATAATTTTTATTTTTATATAAAATAAATAAACATAAATACATGACATTCTAATGTTTAGTTAAGGTGTTTTATATTGATTATCCTGCTAAGATCTGTTACTTTGATTGGAAAGCTTAGTCAAATGATTATTATCATGTTTATTTGTGAGAAAGCCACATGGCAATTGACAAGTTGATAAGCATGCCGATATAAGGAAAACGGGATCATACGTTCTTTTCAGATTGGATGAGACACTGTAGGATGGCAATTTTCACTTTCTTAAAAGAAAAAGATCTGTTTGTTTGTATCTTATCTGGAAAAGATTGCGTTGAGATCGCATTGAATTCTGATTTGAAGCCTAGGTTTGGCCATATGTAACACTACACAACATGCCGTTTAAACAAAAAGAAATGGAGAGCCAAAACCCTGGAATCTGAATCCCTCTTTTGCCATTTATTTCATGTTGTCCCATCTATGGCTTTCAAGGGCCTATAAATTTGCTGTTATTTTATTCTTCTTCAGTGCCTGAGTTGAGAATAAATTCTTTGCTGTAGTGTTTCAGCCCAGCTTTATAGGCTATAGCTCGAACTTCCCGTGCTAAGAGTAATGGTAATAGAACTTCATCAATCCAAGGAAAAGCTTTATACTTGAAATTTTCAATGGAAGCCTCACAAGAACATCAGCATCCTTAGTTTTGTGCATATTTATGTATATTGAGATTATGCCAAATATCAGGCTATCAGGAAAATTATTGGCCCAAATTCCTGACTCGCGGTTGGTGTCTGAATCTGATTCATCTGATTTTGAACACCTTTGCAACCAACAGATGCAGAGTTCAGAATCAAATTATGATCCAACATTCCAGTATCTTGCCCTAAGATTTTGTTTGGTACCTAAGGTCAACCACTAGATTAAAAAATGCTCAAACTAGAGTCCAGCTCCAGCAATTGTTTTCCTGTTTATGTATATGTAGAGCAGAAACCTTGTCTTTGGATTCATTTTTAATGCTGAAATAAACACCAAAAGGCATTGGGAAAAGCATCAGCATTCAAAACCTTTGGTTCACAGAAAAACAGCAGCTTTTTGTGAGTTAGCAGATGGAGTTCAAGGTTATGGGTGATGCTGAGTTCAAACCAAGTCCAAAAGGATGAGTGGATACAAATCAATCAATTCAATGGACTGCCATGGCTCTGAATCACTTTCTTTTTTTTTCAAGCTGCGATGAGCTTGACCATAGCCCAATTATGAAATCTTTTGCAACTAATGTACTAATCAATTTCCCAAAACTTATGAATTATGTTTCCTGCTTCTGAACACTGATCTGGAAATAAACTATCAGGGGAGGAAAACAAAAACAATATAATAAGTTTGTAAGAAGATATAAAATGTCAGATGTAGATTTTCCTAGACAGGTTGAGATGAAGGATTTAGGTTGCTGTCTCCAGGACTGGCATCAGGAATTGGGATCCAACAACTTTGAACCCTGCAGGTAATTACATTCCCATCCAGCCATGGCATAGCTGTTTGACATTGGACCCAACTAGATTACCAGACACACATTCAAGGAAATCATATGGGCACTAATCTTCAAAAGACGACAAACAGGGACCATTGACAAGCATTCACTCTTTCTATTTGAACTTTTGACTTTCAAATTCAAAAAGTTCAATTATCTCATCAACCAGATTTTCATTTTCAAAATTAGTTGGATAAAATGGGTTTATTCTAAATAAATTAATAAAACACTGATTACTTTTTTATGCAGTATAATTTTGCATTATTTGAAGAATATGAGAGTTAAGTACTTGGCTTTTTGTGCTTGTTTTGTTGACTAAAATGGATATAGTACCAGGACATGTTGCCTCAGCAGTCAAGCACCTTATCCTTGCTTGATTGTCAGCTTGCCTTAAAGTAAATGCCACCTATATAAATTCCTTGAGATATTATTTAACATATTTTTAGGACAAAAAAAGCTTAAATATAAAAAAATGTAAAAAAAAAATTACCTTCTCTTTTGTAAGGAAATATGTAAAAAATCTTAAATAATTAAAATTTTCTTAAAAAAAAAAAAACTTACAAATGAAAATATATCCGAACATTTAGTTTTAGCTATAAATGCATAATACGAATTTCCCTTTTCTGAAATTAAAAAATAAAATAAAATTAGTACAAGTCAAAGCCTTTAAAATCACATATATTAATCCAAATTTCCTAACATCTTACCTCAATTGACCATTACAAAATAGTAGGTAAATGACAACTTTTTCTTTAGTTCCTGTGCTATTCTTCAAGGCGATCTTGAAGACATTCCCTCAAAGGACAGTGCTATTCTTTGTCTTCTTACGTCTTTCCCTTTTCCATGAAATTTTAAAACTTCCTTTCCCAATTTGTTAAAACGACAAAGGATCTAAAGATTCAATTCAACGAGATATGATCATCGACTATTTTTCTGAGGCTAAGGGAATTAGTGGGTTCTTTATCTCCAACAGCTCCCCCTTCAATAATTACTTTGTTTTTCCCCACAAGCAAAACACATCACACCATGGATTAATGTCAGCATTGCCATGCCCCAATTTTTACAAGAAAAAATCTAACCAAAACCCCACCAATCTTTTTGTTGTTAGACTAAATTTGAAGTATGTACTTGAAATCTCCAAATTTAAAAACTTAATACTATTTTTTTTTTTTTATTTTGAGTTCAAAACTTATAGTGAATAAAATGATCAAGAATATAGAGTTTTGGGTAACATAATATTAATTATCTATTGTTCTTATAATATAAAATTTATATATTGATAATTTATTACATATAAATGAATCAAAATTAGAGTACAAGCAAGGAAACAAAACAGAAAGAGAAGGTGTGAAGAATGTGAAATCCAGCCAGCCAAGTAGAGCTCAATGGCATGGCATGTCCCTCATTAAGACATTTCAATAATACACACATGGAGCTGTCCCATGTCTCAATAAATAAAATTAAAAAAAAAACTAAACTAAATAAAAAAGGACTGATGATATGTAAGTATAATTAAAGAAATTAAGAATGAAAAAGTAACCAAAATCTTTAAAAAAATAAAACAAAAAAGAATAAAAGAATTAGCTAGGTGTGTGGTCTCTAGTTATGCTTCATAAATGTTCCAACCCAACACATCTACATCTTTGCTTCTCAACTTATTGCTGTGTGGATGGCAACAGGTTCAATGCCTAATTTCTTTCGTTTTTCCTCAACTGCTTTTGGTCCTTGCTTGTTTCGTGAACCAACCCATGACTTAAATTCTCCCGGACCCCTATCTTCCCTTTATAAATGACCCTCTGTCTCTTATTAGACATATATATCTGCTCAAATAAACTTGTCACTATAATTCATCATCTAACTTTAGCTACCAGTTTCCATGGAACTAATTATCATCAAGTTTAGACCTATCCCCAGTATTTTGCTGCTGCTGCTTCTCCTACTTTCCATACCTTACTTTTCAACAGGTTTGTAAACTTTTGCTGCATTTAGATTCTCGGTGGAAACAGCCTCAAAATGATATGATGATATAGTTGAGAATCCTTTCTCACCGACAATGAAGCATTTGTTTCTTAAATTTGTTCTTTTTTTGGAAGTTTCAATTAATTTGATGCTGGTTTTTTTAGGAAGCTTGGATGTTTCGGATGAGGTGTATGAGATAGATTATAGAGGTCCGGAGACACACTCTTCAATCCCTCCGCCGGATCATTCTCATGGCCACAGGCATTGGATTCACCGGGAAACCGATTTGCCAACCTCCAAAACTTCCAAGGGCTTAAGGGGTGGTAACAACAAAGGAAGAAATGTAAGTTACTTTCCATTGTTGATTATTAATGAAACTTAGATGCTTTAAAAGATAAGCAAATTTATTTGTTTTTGTTATCGTTTTGCAGGTCAAGAAAATTCATGGGTGAATTAAAGAAGGTTGTGAACCCCTCTTTTAGAATGGTTAAATTTTTGCTAAATTTTACTGCAGTTTATAGCTATTAGTTAGTTTCTTTTCTTCTAGATATGAAGATCGTAAGTAAACTTGAGAGATGTTGATTTTGAATGGCAGTCTAATTCTGTCTTTATGTAGCTTTAAAATTGTATCATCAACCTTAATTTGTAAATTTGGATATATGGTGTGATTTTGTATCTGGATATATATGTCTGATCAGTTTGAGTAAATGTAATTATTGATAATTAATTGATATATTTCTATCTCTCTAAGCTTCGAATTCTTGCAATTTTTTTTTTCTTTTGTCACAAATCAAGGGAAATACCAATCTCATTAATTTCATCAGCTATATCAATATCTGAGTTGTAAGATCTAATTACTTATGGGAATGGATGCTCTAATTTTAGCTAGAAGTAGACCACACCCCCCCCCCCCCCCCAAAAAAAAAATCTTGTATTCAATCATATATTAGTCAAATGAATTTTTTTTATTGGTATGGTAGGTTATGATGAAGGTTTGAATTCAAAATTCTTGATATTAAAGTCGATTCGGTACTATTGAACTAACAACATTGAAGTTGTTCTTTTATATCAATCAAATGATTGTATATATTTACACACAAATTAAATCAATATGTTTAAAAAGGGTATTAAATAAAATTATAATACAAGTGATTTAAAATTTATTAAATCATTGAAAAGAAAGAAGAATTTATGTCAAAGTCTTCATAATTGCAAACTAGTTAAATTAAGAATTAATTAAACTTGGCTTAATTGTAACGCACTGAATATAAATTTATCACTAACCATAGTTTATAAAAAAAGGAAAGAAAAAAAAAAGTGTATGGGTCCCCTTATATTATAATATATTATCAGCTTTCCCTTACAATTAATGGACAATTCATCAATGGTCTTTGCACAATGTGGCTACCATAAATATAAGCAAGATTTATTGTGCATGAATGTAACATATATCTAAATTTTTGGGTCATAAGAGAAGCCAAATTAAGGACTTGGGCCAGATTATGCATGCCCTCCAAATTAATGCCATTCTCCTTTTTTTTTTTTTGGCCAAAAAATTAATTTCATTCTCAATACATCCAATATTGCACTTTTATTTTACAACTTAATTTACTTTAAGCCAACAAAAATATCTTATTCAAAACTTATCTAAAACATTTTCATAGTAGTCCAACCAATAAAGGGCGGATCTATATGCGGTTAGTGGGAGCCTTAGCCTCCGTTGTGCTAACAAAATTTATGAGATAATTTGTTTATGAATCCCAAAGCACAAAACATTTAATTAAGAAAATAAAAAGTTATTTACTTGTTAGTTTAGTTTTAACACACATTTATCGTTTCTTTCTTCCATTTTTTTTTTCGTTCATTGTTCTTTCACTCATTCGATCAAAACCAGCAATAGACAACAATCCGACGCTATGCATTCTTGAAAGAGTATTCAAACTGAGTTTCTCTTGCTTACAAATTTTATCTCATTTTCTAACTTTGTAGACTTAAACATTATTTCTAAGTTTATGGAGGAATTTTTCTTCTTAATTCATAGTAGTTGGATATATTGAAAAAGATACATTTAAAAATATAGATAACGAAATTATTATAATATGTGTTTAAAATATGAAATTGCATTAAGGATAATTTAAAATTTTTAACAATTATAAAGAGATATGTAGGTTTCAGTTTTTTTTATTATTATTATTATTTAGTATATTTAATTTAAGTCTCTTAAATAAAATTTTTTATTCCACACTAATAGTAACAAAGTATAATTGTATAAGTCAAAGTGCGTTTAGATATATTTATTGAAATTAATTATTAAAAAAATGAGTAAAATTTTTTTAATTTTACATTGTGTAAGTTGATTATATATATAATTATATAATATAAGTTGATCCTTTCTCATATATATATATATATACATATATAGTAGAGATTCATTTACATTAGTGTAAATGTTTCACACTTAGTCATTTTGATCTAATAGTAAAAAAATATGTAACATTTATACTAGTATAAGTGGATCCCTTTTATATATATACCATAAAAATCAATATTTAAAAAAAAAATGCGTGCAAAGGTTTTCTTAAAAAAATTTAACAATTATTCCCTATCTTTAATGAATATTAATAATTATATATTAAAATAATCCTCAAGGAACCTCCTAATATAATTATGGAAATACGTCTCATACTATAATTAGTCAAAATTACTATAATACTCATCTTATCAAAATTACTATAATATGTTTATGAGTAAGTCAAAGGAAGTTAACATGTGGTATTTTATTTTAAAATTATTATAATGTCTTTATCAAGTTACGTATTAAATTTTAACATAATATAAAATTAATTATATATTAAATTTCTAAAATATCATTGTCATTACTTTATAAAATTTTCAAAAGTTACCTATTTGAAATTTACTATAAGGCCTTATTAAATTACATATGAAAATTTAATATAATGTAAAATTAATTACATATTAAATTATTGAAATACTCTTGTCATTAATTCATAAAATTTAACATATGATATTTTATTTAAAATTTATTATAATACTTCTATTAAATTATATATTAAATTTACAATAACATTACGAAGTGGAATGCAATTTTTACCCTATCTGAAAGTCTCAGCTCCCGATGCTCACTTATGTCTTTTTGACTTAACATTGGCACAAGACTAGAGGTGTAAATGATACATTAGTACTTGCAAGCTACTCATATTTGACTTGATTAAAATTTAAATTCGATTCGATTATTATCAAGCAGAGCTCGAGTTTGAGTAACTCGACTTATTAAATAAGTCAAATTCTAACATATTAGTATCCGACTCGAATAGCTCACGAGCCTAATTAAGCTTTTCTATTATATATATTTTTATTATTTTATTTATAAAATTACTTTTTTACCTTTAACTTAAAAAATCCTAAAATTTTATTTTTTTCTTTCACTCTTTTTCCTTATCTCTCTCATCTCACCAAAAAACCCTTGCGATGCCTTTTCCTCTCGAGTCCCATTCTCTTCCAATATTTCAAAGCTAGCTTAGACCAAACCAACTCAAATTCAAGACAAATCAAAGTTATAGTAGGCTGCTGCATGCTGCCTTTTTGTATAGTAAGTGTTTTTCTGCGTGCTGCCTTTCTTATGTCTGATTTGTTTTATAGTTACAGAGTTATCTTGTGCTACCTTTTTGTTTATCAAAACATTCTTTTAGAGCCTTTCCAAATATCTTCATGAAATTTTTGGATCACGGGTAGTTTAGATTACACATCAAATTTATTACTATCCTAAGCTCGGTCCATGATGATCCATGAGTAGACCAGACTATTGCACGCCCTTAATCTGCACATTCTTCACTTGCACTAGTCCAGTCCTAAGTCATAACCATCAAAACCCACCAGCTACTCCCTATGCCCTTGAGTGCCATCCAAATCAAGGACCTTTACAGCAACAGGTTGAGCTTTCAAGCCAGGCCTGAGATTGTCATCAATGAATCCCTTGTATACAGGTCCAAACCCACATTTACTGTGAAAATTACTCTTGCAGAACTTGTGTGTTATCACTTCTAGCTTATTGAAGGTAAATATATGAAGGCTTATAAGAGAATTTGAACGATTGCTCAGTGAAAGTGAAGAGCCAGGGTGGTTAATATCAGAGAGTAATGGCCTTTAGTTAGGACTTTGTTTGGTAGCATGAACTTTAGGACCTGAAGATGGGTACTTGGGTTTGATGTAGTTGGGAATGATATTTTTCCATGACAAATACTTTTTGAGGGCCATTTTTTATTAAACATTTTTATGTTAGGCTTTCAATTCACGCTTAAAGGTGGTTTAAATAAGAATGAGTAGAAGCAAGAAGTATAAGAATATCTGATTGGAATAAAAAACTAACAAAAAAAACAAGTTTATGACTTGACTATAGCTAATAGATAGTGAATTAGTGATCTTCCAAACCAATTCTTTTTTGTTATCCAGCAAGCAAAATCTTATAGCTCATGGGATAGCGAAGTTGCATTTAAATACTAAATTTCGTAAACCAAAAGTCTCTTTATTACTAGCAAGAAAGTAATTGAATTTGGGCCACCTTAAGACTTGCACAATAAGCTTTATCAGCAGAAAAACTTTTGGATGGTTCATATTATTTTTTAAAAAAAGTCATTAGCTATGTTTTTTTTAGTTATATTCATAATTTGAGCTTCGATATAGTTCATCGCTAGTTTCTAGGGGACTATATGATGTGAACACTTTTCTTTTTTATGCATATTATATTTGTTAGAATATGACCTGACATTTATTTCTAATGGGATTGAAGTAAATGTTATATAAATACTAACTAGGCACGTATAATTGTAAAAATTAATAAGAAATATTCATTTTAATTATCTTAGTAAAAAAATTCTCTCTTTTAAATTTTCTTTTGCCAAATCTTGATATTCACCCTAAAATTTAGGACTGACAAAATTAGTGAACAACGTTAATAGTTATTCCTTAAATAAAAAAAAAAACCAAAGAATCTATTTAAATTTTAAAGTGTAAAATAAAAAAAATAAAATTTTAGGAGTTTGTGAAGTAAGTATAAATAAATTGATTTTAGAAATTCAAATTATTATCGAAGTAGGTAATCTTAAATTTATTAAAATTCCTACAATATTAGTATATTTTTTCAAAGAATAAAATTTCATACTTTTCTAATAATTTGTTCTTGCAACTTGTTTGGCATGTTTCTCGCA
This sequence comes from Durio zibethinus, assembly GCF_047325235.1. Classification (NCBI taxonomy): domain Eukaryota; kingdom Viridiplantae; phylum Streptophyta; class Magnoliopsida; order Malvales; family Malvaceae; genus Durio; species Durio zibethinus. Next base: position 5,749,466 of record NC_143162.1, on the reverse strand, counting down.
AAAGAATTTATCACACATATTTCTAACAACTTGTTTGCATTATTACTTGATCTCAAAATTGAATTATTGTTTTGATTTATCTTTTTTTTTGTTATAGGAAACTAAACATGTCATTAACCACACCGGATATCTCTTATGTACCAATTCAGTAGACAACAAATTTTTTTGCCGGTCGAATTGTGTCAGATGATGGTAATAATTCAATGAATGAAGCTATAGATGGCACTGATGGTAACACAAATAAAATACCAGTCACCAATGCTAATGATAGAGAATGTGATGATGCGGACTTTGAATAGTGTCAAGAAGGTAATGAAAAAAGAGGCAAAAGATATTTGTTGTTTGGTTGAAGTTAAAAGAAGTTACTTTTCTTGATGGTTCTAAAAAAAGAGAGTGTGTCCATTACAAGAAAAAGCTAGCAATAAATGTAAGTAAAAGTATAACTTAATTTAAGAGGCACTTGATAAGTTGTGTTAAACAAAAAAATTTTCAGAATCAATAACAAATGTTCAACTTTCAGCCAGTAGCACATGTGGTGATGTACAAATACTACCTGCTCTCACAAATGGCAAGTTTGATATAGCAAAGATGAGAAAGGTAGTTGCAAATTAGATACTTATGCACGAGCATCCTTTTTCAATTATAGAAGATAAAGGTTTTAACAGGATGCAAAAATATGGGATGCTTGAATGGGAAAAGATATCACGTAATACTATTAAAAAATATTGCATGCAAGTTTATGAAGCAAAAAAAAAAAAATTAAAGGCATTGTTGAAGACTGTCAGCAAGATTAATTTGACAACAGATTTATGAAAATCAAGTAATCAAAAGATTGAGTACATGGTTTTTACAGCACACTTTATAAATTCTAATTGGAGATTGCAAAAGTGTGTTATTAGCTTTATTCACATACCTCTTCCTCATCATGGTGTTGAGATTGTCAATTGTATTTTTAAGCATTTAAAGAAATAGAGAATTAAAAACAAGGTGTTTACACTTTTTGTGGATAATGCTTCAAGCAATGATGTGACAATTAGAATTCTTAAAGATACTTTTCAAGAAATAAGAGGTTGCTTTGTGAAGAAAAGTTATTTCATATTCAGTGTTATGCGCACATCTTAAATCTCATGGTTCAAGATGACCTTTCTGAGATTAAGAATGTGATTGGTGATATTCATGAAATTATCAATTTTATTAATCAGAATTAGGCAAGACTTAAATTATTTTTTGATATAGTACAATAGTTACAGTTACTCGATAGAAAACTCATTCTTAATTGTAAAACACGTTAAAATTTAACATTCGAGATGTTGTCAACTACAATCAAATTCAAAAAAATGTTTTCAAGACTCAAAGAATAAAAATCTTATTATGAATGTTATCTAAGTCATGAAAATTGGGAAAAGGTGGAGAAAGTTTGTGAGATTTAAAAAATTTTTAATTCAACCACTAAAATCATTTCTGGAAGTGATTATCCAACTTCAAACCTATTTTTGAATGAAGTTTATCATGTGAAAGTGTTGTTGGATAAAAGGATGAATGGTGAAAATGAATTTGTTCAAGCAATTGTTTGTACGATGAAAAATAAATTTGATAAGTATTAGGGAAAATGTAATTTGTTAATAGCCATAGTAGCTATCTTGGATCCAAGGTACAAAATGAGGGTGGTTGAATTTTGCTTTCCTCGAATATACCCTAATAGACAAGCAAGAGAAAATAGTGCTAGAGTTCGAGAGGCCTTTTATGAGATTTATAAGGAATATACTCGTGAGTGTCAATTTGACAATGAGCATAGTACTGAAACTCAAGTGCATGATAGTGGTATTAGTGGTATGAATATAAAAGCTTCTTTTTTTGGTTGGTCTGAATTTACAAATTATGTAAAATTAGTTGAAACTGTTCAACCATAACAATCTGATCTAGATGTCTACCTAGTTGAGGGTTACTTTATTTGTGAAAGAGATTTCACTAAGTTTGATTCTTTGAAATGGTGAAAAGTGAGTACTTTGAAGTATCGTATTTTATCAAAGATGGCTCGGGATATACTTGCTATTTCTATCACTACCGTGGCTTTATAGGCTACCTTTAGTGCAAGAGATAGAGTTATTGATACTTATCATGCTTCTTTATCTCCTGACACAGTGCAAGCATTACTTTGTGAAAAAGATTGGTGTCGAAATCTTCATAGAGTGAAAAAGAAGAACGAAGTGAGTTTTTTTATTATTATTTTGTTATTGGGTGACTATCATTGCTTTAATCTAATTTTTAATTATTATGTTTTTTTACTTTATCTATATAGAAAGAGAAGAAATCAATTGAGATTGCACTCAGAATTCCCTAAAGTGAAGATATCTAATGTCTTCTATATATGTATGAAATATTATTATTAAATACTTTTAATTTGTCATAACATTATTAAAGAAAAATAGGTAGTAGCTAGTCTAGATTGAGCTTTTTGCATTATAGTTTATGAACCATAAGTTAACTAATGATAGAAACTCATGTTAAGGCAATTGACAAGACACTGTTTATATTTTTTTGCTCTGATTATAAGGCAATTGACAAGATAAAATCCATGTTGATGCTAATGTTAAAAATTTAAAGTTATTGATCATTGTAATAATATTACAATCTTTTTCTTACGTGGGTGGTTTTATTATTATTCTTATTGTTAATTATAATTTATTTGTTTTGTACTTATTCTTTTCTGTAGGTTTGTTGAAAAACAATATGAGCCCAATATTCATTTGAAGACATAATACTGTGAAGATAGCTTATGTATTGTTGTAACTTATATGTGCACTTATTTGCTTGGATATTTAATATCTTTCAATTAGGACTTTAATTTCTAAGTTTCATTACGTCTTATATTTGTGTGTTGTATTTGAATCCTTTGATGTGACTTTTATTTGTTTAGATTTGATTGTTGTGTAAGTTATTATTATTATTATTGTTCTTGTTGTTGTTGCTATTATTATTGTTATTATCTTGAAAATATAATATCTATTAGGTTTGATAAAAAATAATTGTAAAATATCTTGATCTCAAGCTCGAGCTCGAGCACAAATAGTTAAGCTTTTTTCATGTATAAAAATCGAGCTTTTATATATATACATATATATATATATATATATTAATCGAGCGAGCTCGAGTAGCTCAATTTCGATTATGAATCAAGTTCGAGTTAGAAAAATAAAACTCGATCGAGTTTAAGTCGAGTATCGAGTCTTGAGTTGGGAGTCGAGCTCAAGCTCGAACTTTTTATTGTATTAGCTCGATTTGATTCGATTATACTCCTACATAAAACATTTAAAGAAAAGTGTTCTTCGATTCTAGTTGTGAAGACAAGTTGGTACGGAAGTTCAACTTTAGGCTCAGTTTGTTTAGTGAAAAATGACTTTTAAAAATTGATTTATATATTTTTCAAATATTTATTTAATAAAAAATGATGGATTAATGAAAAATTAATTATTAGTTAACGAAAATGAGATAATTTTTTAGAAAATTATTTTTTTTACAAGGGAAACATAATTTCCAAAAAAGAGCTATTCATGAGTGGAATTATTTATCAATATATTTAAATATAATTTTATTTAAGTAAGATCTTGTACATATTTTTTTAAACTCAAACTTAATTTGATCATATTCAAAATATTATTATATTAAAAATAGTATTTTGATTTAATTTTACTTAAAAATTAAAATATTAATATTAAAGGTCTTAATATTTTAATTTTAAATACTTTTATAATTCTATTCAAATAAGACTTTGAATATAATATTTTAAATTCAAATTTGATTTGATTTAATTTAAAATATTATTATATTAATAAAAATATTTTATTTAATTTAAATTTTAAAAAATTAAAATATTAACAATAAAAGTCTTTCAATTTTAAATATTTTTGTTTTGTACATTATTAAACATAAATATTTTTAGTATTTCAATAATAAATTAAGTTATATTATTATTTTAATAATAAATAATAAAATATATCGTAAGATTTTTATTATTTTAATAATTAATGTTAAATGATAAAATAATATTATTTTCATAATATGAATATTTTTAATAATTTCTTATTATTTTTAGTTTAAAATATATAATTTTATATTTTATTTATTAAGGTATTTATATTACTATTTTAATAATGAATATTACTACTTTAATATTAATAAAAATAATATTTTAAGAATAGTAATACTATTTTAAATATTTCAAAATATTAGTATAAAAAATAAAAAATAGTTTTATTTAAGTATTTTTTACATTAATATAATATTTAAATATTAAATATTATTATTAACATATAATTATTTTTTAATATTAATAATTTTAATAATAAATAGTTTCAATATACTTTAATAATAAATAATTTTTAATATTTTAATAGTTATGTTAATATTAGTTGAAAAAAAAAACAGATTTTTTATAAAACAACCAAACAATAAAAAATATTTTTATTAACTTATTTAAATAATAGATATTTTCTATTTTTTAAAAAAATATAAATATTTTTCAAAAAATATTTTCTGAAAATAAATTTCTGTAAAACCAACGGAACTTTAATGGTGAATTTACCGTTAGATCTGTTTATTGGAAACTATTGGAGAAAGGGAGTACTCAAAATGGCTCAGTGAAACAATTCGATATATGAAAAAAAATCTAGAATCTGAAACTTCCTTACAAAATTATTATCTTCCAATTTAAGATTTACAACAATTGCATTCCAATTCATAGTGAACTCTTGAAACGCAAAATTGGCACCTTTAGCTACTGTGCCTTATGCAAACCAGAATTGGAAACTAGGGAACACTTTTTTGTTCAGTGCCCTCTGGTAAGAGCAGTTTGGTTTGCTTCTAATCTTACACTCAAGATGGATTGCTTCAGATTTGGAAGTCTCATTGAATGGATCAAACAATGGCTAACCATCAAGGACATTCATTCGAATGACGCTTATGGATTCTACAACCAATTTGTAAGCATTTTCGGTCCTTCTGAATACACAGGAATAAGTGCATTTTCGAAGACTCCCTTCCTAATCCCCTGAAAATCCTCTTCCGTCCCAAAGCCGAGCTTTCAAGCATATAGGAAGCCTTCAGTGACGAGGGTCCAAACTATATGAGCGCTCCAACCACGAGGAATCCCATTAATAATAAACGTAACGAGGTGGCTATTTCTAGTTTTTTTAAAAAGCATTAAAATACATTAAAAATAGTATTTGTATATTTTTATAGAGTTTTGCTAATTAGTATCCAAAAGCACAATTTAAAAGTATTATATAGTAATACTTTTGTATCTTCCCTCAATGCATCATAAATTATTCAATTAATAGTCAATTATTTGGTTTAATAAAAAATATTATTATAAATGTAATATCAATTATATTTATTTTAAAATCTTTTTTATATAAAAAAAGATCAAAATCTGAAAAAATTATGAAAGAAAAATTTATGTGTTGGGATCAAATTTTAACTTTATAGGAATTTATCTCTTAAGAAAATTATATAAATCATTTGAATTAATTCATAAATTAAAAAATAATATTTAGGTTTATTTGTTTTGCAAAAACTAAAATAATTTTCAAAATTTTTCATATTTATTAAATATAAAATTTACTTATCAATCTAAAATTACTTAACGAGCAATGAGAAAAGATGCCATTTTTCTTAACCAGTATTTTTTATGGTCGCCACAATACCTTAAGGAGGGTAGGGAGGAAGGGAGACAATGGGCCCGTTATTGGGCCGTATTTGTGCCATGATAAAGACAAGTTAATTTCGGACAAATCAAAACTCCGTATTCGGACAGCAAAAGAAATATATATAAACAAACAAAAAAAATTTAATGAGCTTTGTTTCTTACACACAAGGAGGCCAAGATCGACAAGGTCAAAACCTTTTTTGACCTCTTGTGTTTTGTCCCATTTCATCCAAATCTAATTTTAAAATTTTCTTACAGCTTTTAAAATTCTGATCTCTCTCTTCCAAAATCAAATCGAAAGAAAAAAAATCCCATAAAAATGGAAAATGACAATGGCAGCAACAGCACCGATCGCGACGAATCGAGTCCTCTTTTGAGCAATCAAGTGCTTGAAGAAGATGAGAAGAAGAAACTAAATGGTACAAAGACAAAGGAAGCTACCGCCGAGGTGGCAACTTCGCCTGGAGTTAGTAAGGGGGCTGGATTTGGGTGGACGGCAGATGGGCTGCCGTTGGTCCATGGGGGTGTTGTTGGAGAACCCATGGGCTGGTCTCAGTGGGACTCCTCCATCCTTGCTTGTCTTGGTCGTAACGATGGCTTTTGCAGCAGCGACATTGAAGTTTGTAAGTCTTTATATAATTTATTTGAGGATTTCCTAATTGGACCTGGTACCGTAGAAATTTGTTAAATTTGTTTCCTGCAATTAGAAGCTAAATTATAATTGCTTTGAACTTTATGCTTCTGCCACTATATGCAAATGATTGACATACTTTATAAACTTAAAGCTGTATTTCTGTCTTTTTTTCTTGTAAAAAAAAAATGATCTTGATTGTAGAGATGTTGGAAATTTTTTTTTGGCCACAAGAGATATTGGAATTTAGAATGGGAAAAGAAGGAAAGAAAAGGAAAATGAAAACACCAAATATGTTTTTTGTATGTTTTGCAATGATTAAAAGATGGGTTGTGATTGTAATCTTGTTCATTGTTTCTATTCTATGATCAATTAATTTTTGGTTAGTGTTAAATTTTTATACAATCTTTTGTGATTTAAGAAGTTCGAATTTGCTTCTGGAGCTAAAAAAGTTCGAGAGAATATATTACCAGATATTTTTGAAGAAATTATTTCGTCCATTAATAGAATTTTTAGATTCCAAAAGCAGGATTAGGTGTGGAGTTAAAAATTTCAGTGAGGGAATAAAAAACGAACTCATATTTTTGTGTATCTAATTTGTCACCTGTGAAATTTTTGTACGCTTATTTCGCTCTGAATTTCTAAATATGATATTTTGGGCAGGTCTACTTGGAAGCATGGCTCCTTGTGTGCTGTATGGAAGCAATGTTGAAAGATTTGGATCTGCTCGAGGGACCTTTGCAGATCACTGCATACCTTACTCTTTTGTCTACCTGATTGGAAATTTATGTTTTGGCTGGAATTGTCTTGCACCATGCTTATCATACCCTACTCGTACTGCCATTCGGCAAAAGTTTAATTTGGAGGCAAGAAAATCTTATCTTTCATCTTCCTTAACTTGTACTTTTTCAGATGATTTATATAATTTCAACTGGCTCATTAAGCATGATATGGCTTTTGCATTTGGTGGTTAGAACTGTTCTGTTATACAACGTTTTGTTGATCAATGTTTCTTTCTAATAGTAATGACACAAGTTCAATGTCCCTCTATCTATCCTTTGTTTGATTTGGTTTTTGGAAGTTCTACCATCCTATGGTCTTGGTGGTGGGGAAATCAATGTTTGGCTGTCTCCTCATTTTCATACACATTGTTCCCTATTGACTTTGTTTATCCCTTGGTTGTGTTTTTCTTGTGGGGGGACAACTAGGGGTTTTAGGCGTAGAATCAAAGGAATAACATGAACTATGGAAGAGCTTTCAAGATTTATTTTGTGGTTTTCTTTGGATGAACAGGGCACCTGTGAAGCATTTAACAGGTCATGTGGATGCTGTGGGAGCTGCGTGGAAGATGAGGTGCAACGTGAACAGTGTGAGTCAGCCTGTGACTTTGCAACACATTTTTTCTGCCATGCATGTGCTCTTTGCCAGGAAGGCCGTGAGCTTCGTCGAAGGTTGCCTCATCCTGGGTTCAATGCTCAGCCTGTCCTGGTCATGACCCCTCCTGCGGAGCAGACCATGGGCCGCGGGACCTGAGTGCATGCTTCCCATGTCCTGTCTTACATTGAAAAAAATCTATTATCTAGCTCGTCCTCATTTCACCAGTGTGATATCATGTCGGAAAAATACAATTCGCTAGTAATCTTGGTTATGTTTTTATATCAATCAATTAATAGTATCTATTTCTGCACAAATTAAATCATTCTGTTTAAAAAAAAAATTAAATAAAATTATAATATAAGTGATTTAGAATTTATTAAATCATTAAAAAAAAGAAGAATCTATGTCAATGTCTCAATAATTGCAAACTAGTTAAATTAAGCATTAATTAAACTTAGCTTAATTATAAGGTATTGAATACCAAATATATCACTTACTATAATTTAAAAATAAAAGAAAATGAAAGAAAAAAAAATGTTGGGTCTATATTATTTATTTTTTATGAATTATTGTAATATATTATCTGCTTTTCCTTACAATTAACGGACAATTCATCAATGGTCTTTGCGCAATGTGAGTGCCATAAATATAAGCAAGATTTGTTCTGCATGAAAGTAAATTATATCTCAATTCATCCAATATTATAATTTTACTTTAAGCCAATAAAAATAGCTTATTCAAAATTGATCTAAAACGTCATCATAATAGTAATACTAATAAAGTATATGTGTATAACTGTATAAGATAAGTATATATATATTAAATTATTAAATCATTTATAAAGTATAATTAATCTAAAACTTCCCTTAATGCATCATAAATTATTAAATTAATGGTCAACTCTCCGATTTAATCAAAATATTATTAGAAATGGTATATTATCAATTATAATTATTTTTACAATCTAAAATAATAATTATAATAAATAATTTTTTTGTACAAAAAAGATAAAAATCTATGAAGAATTAAAAAAGAAAATTTTAGATCAAATCTCAACTTTTCGAAAATTTATCTTTTAAAAAAGTTAATATATCGTTTAAAATAAATTTAAAATTTTAAAAGTAATATTCAATATAAAAAATAATTTTTATAATTATTGACATCCAATTCATCGATAATCCATTACATCAAACATAAACCCTAATTATTTTTTTATGGTCACCTCAAAAAATTAAGCACGTAACTAGGGCGGGGAGTGAGGGAAACTCCTGGGCCCTTGATTGGGACTTATAGATGTTTGGGAAAGGGAAATGATTAAGTCAAGGTTAAAATAATAAAAAAATATTTTTGATATTTTATTTAAATAAATTTTTATATTTTTATTATATTTTGAATATATTTTATTTTTATTTTACATTCAAATAAATTTATAATTTATATTAAAATAAAATTTTAAGTTATATTTAAATAATCACTTAACATAAATTAATTTTTTTATTTAAAATAAATATAATGAATCAATAAAAAATAATTTAAGAGATTTTTTTTTAATATTTAAGCCTTCGAATTGACTTAGGACAGATCGAAACTCCTTGTCAAGACGGCAGACGGAATAAACAAACAAATAAATAAAAAATTAAACGCGCTTTGTTTCTTACACCCAACAATGCCATGACCCAAAAAATGGAAAATATTTTGATCTCTTACTATTTTGTCTTCATGTCCAAATCTAATTTTAAAAATTTCTTACAGCTTTTTAAATTTTAGATATCTCTCTCCTCCAAAATCAAATCGAAAGAAAAAAATCCCACAAAATATGGCAAATAACAATGGCAGCAACAACGACGACCGCGAGGAATCGAGTCCTCTTCTGAGCAAACAAGTGGTTGAAGAAGATGAGAAGGAGCAACTAAACGGTAAAAAATCTAAGGAAGCTACCGCCAAGGTGGCAGCTTTGCCGGGAGTTACTACCGGGGTTGGATTTGGGTGGACGGCTGATGGGCTGCCGTTGGTCAACGGGAGTGTTGTTGGAGAACGCATGGCCCGGTCCCAGTGGGATTCCTCCCTCCTTGCTTGTCTTGGTCGTAACGATGAGTTTTGCAGCAGCGACATTGAAGTTTGTAAGTCTTTATATAATTTATTTGAGGGTTTTCTAGTTGGTTCTGATACTGTAGAAATTTGTTAAATTTGGGGTTTTTAATCTTTTACGAAATGTGGGATTTAATCTTCTATGCTTTTGCCAATGTATGCAAATGATTGACAAATTTTATAAACTTAAAGCTGTAATTCTTTTTTTTTTTGAAAAAAAATGATCTTGATTGTAGAGATTTTGAAATTTAGAAGGGAAAAAGAAGGAAAGAAAAGGAAAATCAAAGGCCAATTATGTTTTTGTATGTTTTGCAACGATTGAAAAGATTGGCTGTGATTGTAATGTTGTTCATTGTTTTTTGTTCTGTGATCAATTAATTTTTTGTTAGTTTATATTTTTATACAATCTTTTATGATTTACGAATTTGGATTTGCTTTTGGCGCTAAAAAGTACAAGAGAATGTTTTGGAAAAATTATTTTATCCAGATCCATGAAAAATTAAAAAAGAAGTGAAACGTGTGTTAATCTCTTAATATCGCATTTAGTATGTATGAAAAACGAACTCATATTTTTGTGTATCTAATTTGTCACTTGTGAAATTTTTGTATGCTCATTTTGCACTGGATTTCTAAATATGATATTTTGGGCAGGTCTACTTGGAAGCGTGGTCCCTTGTGTGCTGTATGGAAGCAATGTTGAAAGATTTGGACCTTCTCCTGGGACCTTTCTAGATCCCTGCTTGTCTTACTTTGGTCTGTACCTGCTTGGAAATTCCTTTTTTGGCTCGAATTGTCTTGCACCATGCTTTTCATACCCTACTCGTACTGCCATTCGGCAAAAGTTTAATCTGGAGGCAAGTAAATCTTATCTTTTATCTTCCTTAACTTTGCCTTTTCACAGGACTGGTATAATTTTAACTGGCTCATTGTGCATATTATGGCTTTGCATTTGGTTTTCAGTATCAGAATACAAAATTTTTGTTGATCAATGTTTCTTTCCGACAGTAATGACGTAAGTTCAATGTCCCTCCATCTACTGTTGTTTGATTTGGTTTTTAGAAGTTCTACCATCTTGTGGTGTTGGTGGTTGGGGTGGTGGGGAAGTCATTGTTCGGGGGTATCCTCATGATCATACACATTGTTGCTGTACCATGAGCTATTGACTTAGTTCATCCCTTGATTGTGTTTTTCTTGTGAAAACTAGGAGTTTTATGGTTAGAATCAAAGGAACAATATGAACCATGGAAGAGCTTTCAAGATTTATTTTGTGGTTTTCTTTGGATGAACAGGGCACTTGTGAAGCACTTCACAGGTCATGTGGATGCTGTGGGAGCTGTGTGGAAGATGAGCCGCAACGTGAACAGTGTGAGTCAGCCTGTGACTTTGTAACACATTTTTGCTGCCATGCATGTGCTCTTTGCCAGGAAGGCCGTGAGCTCCGTCGAAGGTTGCCTCATCCAGGGTTCAATCCTCAGCCCGTCCTGGTCATGATCCCTCCTGGGGAGCAGACCATGAGCCGCGGCGCCTGAGTGCATTTTACTTCCCATGTCCTGCCTTATAATGAAAGAAATATATTACCTAGCTCGTCCACATTTTCATCAGTGTGATGTCATGTTATAAAAATAATAGAAAAAAGGTTTTTATCTACATTGTCTAAACGACCATTAGAGGATGATTGGTTGGCTAGGCCAGACCAAATAACATATTGATGGATATATGGGTTTCACCTATTTTATGTGTATAATATGTCGTGTTACTCTTTTTTCAAAATAAGTTGGTGTGATGTTTACGTTTCAGTATAGTTTTTGCTGTCTCGTTTCACATCCTCCAGTTCTTGAATAAGCGCCTTTTGGATTTATAGGATTGAATTAGATAGGATGGATGATTACTATATCACTTCATCTCTGGCTTTCCTTCATTTGATCCAAAGGGCAGTGCTAGTTAAAAAGTGCCCCACAGCACCTCCTAGTGTGGCTCAAATTATACATTCCAATTAACAAGGGGAAAGTCCAATAGCATGGTTAAAGTACTTGAAGGAGGTTCTGATGCTTTGTTATCAGATAAAAATACATTCTTTTCATCACGGCATGCAATGAATTCAATGTTTGAAAACCAACATATGGAGTAAATTTCACGGGAAATCACTCAACTTTGATCCAAATCTCATTTAAATCATTAAACTTTAATTTGTTCCGTTAACATCACTCAAGTTTGATAAATGTATCCAATGTGGTTACTTGATAGATTCCATTCAAATTATTAATGAAAAAATGACGTAGTTTTTACCTCAAATGCCATATAAGCTGCCGCATAAGCCTTACAGAGAACCATTTGACAAACACCCAGAATTGGTGCCCAATTGCCTTGCCAGTGTACGGTCCTTACCAGTAGGAGGAAGAACACGAATTATCTTCAACATTGTACGGTCCTTACCAATGTCACGCCAAACAGAAGCTTAACAACAGCTTGTTGAAGAGAAGAAAGAAGCAGCTATTGCAAATCCAACATTAATCTGGTTTGTGGTATGCTTGTATCAACTTTAGAAACCCAAACAGTTTGCGTAAGAGCCTGCCCCCCAAAACTGGAAGAACGGTTCCCAAATATATGATGGAGAACAACAGGCTGAAGAGATAACTCCCAAAGTTGTACTCTACACCATGTTATTGTAGGACCCTCATCTGGATCATATAGAGGAGACATGTGTTATATTGCAAATAAGAAATCAATAATTTGGATTGATTTGTTCAATAAACAAGATGACACAAACACAAGGAGTTTATGAGATGGCAAATTAATAGCTAGTAAAAGATGAACTATCTTGTTTAGATACCAAGAATATCGACAGCAAAAAGGTTTTCGGTCCAATAGAAAATCGTTTGCCGACACCCAGAATCGTTTTGGATCTTAGATTTTTTTTTTTGGGGGTAATTCAAAATAGAATGAGCAAAAAAGGAAAACGAAGACTTGTTCTGGTCAGTGGCGGGTTTTGGCAGCAGCAAAAAGGAGTTTTAGGGAAGAGGAACCATAAAGTTTGGGGTTAGGTCTAAGCTAATCTATCTCTTTTTTGTAAAAATCCAAACCTAAGTAGGGAGAAGGGAGGTTGAAAGAAGTCTAAAAATGAAATTTGGTGATGTTTTTGCTGCCAGTGAAAGGCAGAAGACGGCAGTAAAGTGGCAGAGATGGCGGTCGGCCATGAGTATGGTGGTGGTCACTTTTTTTTTTTTTTTGGGGGGAGACGGTAAGAGAAAAGAAAGTTAGGCTTTGAATAAATATTAATAAAGAAAAAAGTTTTTTTTTTTTTTTTTAAGATTTATGTATCTTATTTAGATATATAAAATAAATAAAATCTTAATAATTGGATAAAAAATATAAAAAAAATTTTATTATAATATTTTTTAAATTATAATATTTTATAAAATAATATATAATATAAAAGTATATTTCTAATGCTTATATCCTTTCTCCATTTCCTTGGCCCTTGTTTATATGTCTTTGGTTACATCTTTGGTTAGTCGTATGTTCGTAAATGTGATGACTAATTTAAAAAGATAGTATGGCAGATTCCACCTCTCGTTTTTTATGTAGTTATTATATTTATTGGGTAAGGAAATAGAGAAAAAAGAAAAAATATGGATAAAAAATTTACTGCTTTAAAATGTCTAGAGTGTTACATGGAATTGAATATTTTGATGGTAGGTTGGTAGATTTTATGTGTTCTATTTTTGGACGATTGAATTGAGTACGATTTGATGGTTTTTGCATAAAAATTTATAAAAGAAAAGGTTAAAAAGGTCAAAAGCTACAAGTTCAATTCATTCACGTTGTAGCTGAACTAATTTTTGGTACAAATCTATTGATTTATATTAGTAGGCAAGTAAATTATGTTAGTTAGAGTATTAAAAGGTTGAATAACATGATTTTGATGGAGCATAGTTTTAGTTCAAAAATAAGATGTTCTTTGAGATGTCAAAATTCTTCCAAAGCTCGATGAATTCACTCCTAAAGGATATAGTGGATGAACTTCTAGGATGTTAGTGCTGCTTGATGATAGTTCTCGCAAATTCTCTCTCTTGTGCTGTTTGTTCCATACCTTATTATTTTATTATTTATAATTTAAAAGAATATGTAAAATTTATTTTTAAAAAATAATTTTAAAAAAATTACAAGATGATTATAACACAGCTAAGTTTTAAATGTTAATAAAAATATGAATACAATAATCTTTTCATAATTTTTTTCAACTTTTCTTTCTTTATCTTTTTCAAATTGAAATATTAAAAAATTTTGATTTACGAAAAAAAATATTATGTTTCTATCTCTTTTTCTTTCTTTAAATTAAAAATTTATCTTAACAAGAAAGGTTTACTGTTTCTTTTACTTTTCCTTCTTTCCTCTCTTTTCCTCTCAATTCAAACAAACTGTTATAGAAAAATAAATTTAAAAATTTGTGATTCTTTTTTCTTTTATTTATAGTTAGCTTAATTAGCTGACATGGGGGATTATGTAATGCTGATATAGCTGTCATGTAATTTTTCTATCAAATATTTGGATGAAATTTGAAAATGACCACATTTGATTCATTTATCAAATTCGAGTGATATTAATGGAACAAATTAAAGTTGAGTTAGTTAGATAGGATTTAGGTCAAAGTTGAGTGACCTCTAGTGAAATTTACTCCCAAACAAATGCCTTCTAAAAAGAAAAGTCCTTTGAAGCACCCCTGCCTTCTTTTGGTGAATACTAAAAATCTCTCTTGGAACTAACATCACCCAAGTGGGCATAGTTCACATGGGTTGTGGAAGCAACTAATTGAGTACTAAACCACGCAGATTAATAGAAAAACCACAAAAAGAGAAATAAATGGAAACGCAAAGGAAATGAGACAAGTAAACTGCATCCAACGAACAAAGAACAGTATTTTACTCCCTAGTCTACCCTAACATAGGGTTTACTTCTAATTAAAGATGTTAAAAGTTTAACCAAGGCAACTCTCTGGACACGAAACCAGATGAAAATTGTGAACAAACAGTTTTAAAATGGAGAACGGAGGAAATCGAGCCTCAAAGTCCTACTCTCCTGGTGCAGAGACTCCTTGCTTCAGCCTCTCTCTCTTCATCTTCTTCTTGGATATTGGCTTCTTTTTTCTAGGAGGAAGAGTCTTCTGTGCATATGAGTAAAGTACATAATTCCCCACAAGGAATATCAGCAGTAGCCCCCCAATAAGCAGAAGCACCATCAATCCAGGGTTGAACCCTTTGGCTTCAGTTTCATAAATAATCTTGTTTCCCTATTGCATCAGCAGAAACTAAATTATTACCATGTAAGAACACATCATCTAATTCAGAAACACAATTAGCTGCTCTACAACATGTTAACTTCACAAGGCCAATGAAAGCAAACAGCAAAAGTTTATTTCATCAAAAAAGGACAATTCATAATTGGATATGTTTATTTTAAAAACTTAGCCCTAATACACCGAAGTTGCTGAAGTTTCAAAGTGGCTATTAGGTTCAATTCATGTTATAATATGCTTACTAAATAAAAGATCCTACAACGTAAACCATCAGTAAATACATGCATAGAAGCATTGCTTCAAAAGATAAATCTATCATTCCTTTTGATTGGTTGTAAATGATCACACAAGGTTTCTATTGAGACCCTATAAATTTATCATAGATGTTTCATGATCATGAAGCCCAGAAAACACCTCCCCTATGTTAGCAGGCCGGTCATATTTGTTATGCCATTGAAAAGGCCATAATAAAATCATCAAAAAAGAAATGTTATGGACATTCTGTTTTGACAGACACTGATGGTTGGCGACCTAAGCAAGAGAAAAATTTTCAGGTGGTCCACTTAAAAATTCTGCTTTCATGTTCCTTTTTTTTTTTTTTTTTTGCTTTCAGAATTCATGAGGGATATGGATGAACAAAAGCCCCAATCCAAGTTAATTATTCCAATCCCATGTGAAGACAGTGTTAATGTTTCCATGAAGTAGCAATCACCCAACCCAACCATTAAATGACTTCTCAGCTTATATTCAGGCAAAAAATTTAGTGGAAACAAAAAAGTCAAAACCGATCTTTACATCTACAATATATAAACCTTACTAATTACTATCTTTACCATTATTTTGCATTAAAAATGGACCTAAGCACATCAATTTCAACAAGCAAAAGAATTTTTTCTTTGTTGCTTCATTTATTTCAATCAAAAGATATTATCAGCACAAAGAAAGCATCTGATCTAGCACCAAAACTTGTATTTATAGCAAAGATATTTTTTCAACAAGAATAATAAAAAAAAAAACAGAATTATTTGATAATTTGCATGGAATAAAAATCTAATAATATCTTAATGTTTAATTAACGAAAAAATCAACATAAAAAAAAAGGGCGAGAGAATCAGCATGCAAAATTCTCATAATAAAAAAACGAAACTATACTTGAAAAACCTAGATCGGCACGATAGCATGCAATAGGATAAGGAAACAAAACCAGATCGATAAATTGTAATTGATTTAGCACGGATCTAGGTGAATAGCGAGTGAAATTGAGATTTAAAGAGAGATTTGAAAAAAAATTAAAATAAAAAACAAATACCAAGCGATCAAAGGAGGGAGGGACCTGATTGGCGAACTCGAACTCGTCTGACATGGCTGCGAACTCAACGGTGCTCTCCTCCCGAGCACAAACTTGGACCGAAGAAAGTCCCAGAAATTGGAGAAATTAAAAAAAAAAAAAAAAAACACAGTTTCTCTCAGGCAACAGAGCTGATTGTACTTATAACAGGACTGTTTCGGATTTTTTTTTTCCATTTGGGTTTTTTTTGCCTCTTTGCATGAAGCTCAATTTTGTCAGTCCAATGGATCCAATTGAGGATTGGGCTTTAAGTCTAAGGACGCCAGTAAAGAAAGCCCATTTAATATTATAATAATTACCAGCATCTTATAAAAATAGTTGATTTTATTTATGAAAGTTTTGAAATTAATTTAATTTATAAAAATAAAAAAATTTTGGTTATCACTTACCCTTATGCAAATATTTTTCTTTTCACTAGACAAACTAAATGAATATATATGTACACTAAGGCAAGTGGATCTTTGATACAAATATTAACACACATATATATATTTTATAAAGAATGTTGTAATTTAAGAGAAAGAAAATAAATAGAAAAATATTAAAATTCAAATGTCAGATATGCTGATTTTTTTTTAAATATGATTAGAAGAACCAATTGAATTAAACATAATTTTTTAAACTTAAAAGTAGATTTTGATTTAGTTTTGATTTGTTAATGCGATGAATCAAATCCATATTTATTTTCATTCAAAATATAAAAAAGGAGATTAAAAAATCGCTTCTTTACTTTGTACCTATAGAAGAATTTTTATAATTCTTAAATTGAGTGATTTATTGTTTTGTGTTTAAATAGATACAAAATATTTATTGGTAACATTTGATTTTATTTATAAGTTTGTGTCTACTTGAAGAAATTATTAAATATTATTATATTATGAGCTTGAGACTTAATTTATTTACTTCATTAAATTATTATCGAAAAATAACATCTAATAAATTTAAAATTTAAATTATAATATTTGTAATTTTTTTTATTGGTTACATATTCTTTGTACTAAATATATTATTATGTTAGTAATGAATACAAAACATGCATATGAACGTTTAATTAATTATTAATGCATGATTTTTTTTTTGTTAAAAATAGATTCAATGGTTAGCATATGATTTTTTTTTTCAAAAAAAAAAAAAGTTCATAATCTCCTTTTCAAATAAAGAAAATCAGGCTTGCTATTTGCAATTGGGCCAACTGTTGCCCAATGCCCATAGCCCAGAATTTTATCCCATGCCCATGATTTGGATTTCCCAAGATGGCATAAATCTCCGGCATATGAAACATAGAAACCTGACGTTATGAGCAAAAAAAAAAAAAAGACAGAGAAATCTGATGTCATAATATTCCAATATATACAACATTGTGCACATCAATTACCAGAATTGTGGGGACATTGAAAAAGAGAAGATATATCTTAAAAAGTAATATTAGAAAGGGACAGGACCAAGAAAACACTAAATACAAAGAGAAGATATATATTAAGAAAGGCTTAATCCATGTGGTTGTGGTTGTGGGTTACTGGCGAAATCAAAATCCTGTAGGTGAAGTCTGACCCTTGTTATTATAAAGTAGAGAAACATCCAAAACCACCCCATTTTCTAACCAAGTATAAACTATAAATAAAGTCTAAATCAAATTCATGCAATGGATCATGTTCTTAATGTTCATCCCCTTTTATACCAAACTTGTTATATAATTAATGATTGTGAAGGAATCTCTATATTTTTTTATAACAAAAAAATTATAATTTCAAGATAAAAAAATTCAAGCGATATAATTTGAATTTTATATTTATTAGGTTTTATCTTTTAAGAATCATTACACGAATGAATTAATTTAATATCTAAGTTTGAACTCTTATATTATATTTTTATATAATATTTATTTTCATATATATACCTAATAGGTATAACTCTATCTTCGTTTTCAAAAGTATTTAATAGATAAAAGTAATTTTTTATTTAGTAAGATATGAGATAGGTAAAATATTTTTTATCATCATCTTTGGATTTTTTTATATTATCTATTTTCGTAGGTATAACCCCATCCCATCTCTAAAAGTACTTAATAAATAAAGGTAATTTTTGTATCTATTTTAAAAAATAATATATTACATTTTTTGTTTTTTATTTTTCACATTTATATAACTTTTTATAAATATATATATTTTAAATAAAAATATATTAATTTTAATTAATTTAAAATAAGAATTTATATTATTTAATAAAAAATCTATTTATTAAATCCGACTACGAGCAAGGACTATATTATCAGGGTTGGTTGAGTTAATACTAACACCTTTTCTTGTGCACCTTAAGCTTATAACTTTTCTAGTATAAAAAAGCAGAGTTATAGAATCAAAAAAAAATTTCTTAGACTAAACCCATTGATAATAGGAATCTTACTATGTTGAATTCATTTACATAAAATTTAGCTCCTCTTTCGCCTCTTGTTTTAATACCGTATTTAATAAAAAATTTAAATTCATACTCATTTTCATCTTCAAAATTTAATATCCAATCTCATTTTTATTTAAATAAAAAATAAGATCTTTTATTAAATATGAATAATATTAACATCTAGCTTATAGTAAAGCCTGAAACCAAAGCTAAGAACTGCTTGCATGGAAACGACTACTAAATTGAGGGAACTGGGTTGTTAACTTGTTATTCGATTCAAAATTCTGCAATTTCAGAACTAGAGACCTATAGGGGTTGGATAATGAAGCAAACCAGATTCTGAGTTAAAACCTATTGGAGGGTCGTACCAACTGTCGGAATCATGAGACATTTCACTATACATAAAATTTAGAGCTCGTCATGGCACTAAGAGGTTAGTGGTGGCTGTTTTTTTAGGATCAATGCACGTCGGCAAAATTCCTAGAGCCCGAATGAAAACAACTCAAAGTACAAGCATCTTCCCCCGAATGGTAAATGATTAAACGACAAAACGGTAAAATTCAGGGCACATGCACGAAAGTAGCAATAAAATCGTGAAAGGGGAAGTTTTGTTTGCAACTTCCTTTCATTTAAATGGAAGAAAGATGAAAGGTATACAGGAAAATCAGCCATTCATTTCCGGTACAAGCAGACAGGACTTGCTGGATCTGGGCCACAACGAGCACAAAATTTGGAGGCAGCAATTTCACTCTGGATTAATGCCAACGGTGGAATCTGCCGAGGAAAAGGTCTTTGAGTCTCAATCTGTGAACAACAATAAGTTTTGATAAACAGTGAAAGAAATTGTCCTCAGTGTGTGATGTCTTTGTGATTAGAGTTTTTTCTTGTGAAAATTGTGTAAATTAGAGTTTTGGAACCCATTTTTTGCAAAATGAAATGTGTTTAACACGTGTTATGATTTCAATTGCTGCTGCCCTGATCTGAAGGAAAAAATATTATATGAAACTATATCAACTTATATCCCATTCCAATCGTTTAATGAATGAAATCTTTGATGTTAACCTTCAAAGGTGTGTGCTATGCTGAAAGAGAAAAGCCAGCTTAATCCCACTTTCTGAAGAAAAAAAAAATTATGCTTTTGAAAAGATACAAAAGACAAGCGTCTGAATAAAGTCTTGGGAAAAGGTAATCAGAACTAAGATTAGATGAACTTTATTTCATACCTTTCTATCCAACAACCACTCCATGCAATTGCTTAATCATTTTTCTTATTACCAAAGCTGTTAGAAAATTAAACAAGTAAACCTTGTTATCTTTCTAATGTCCGAATTTGATGTAGACAAACATGTGTTAAATTACCGAACTCGCATAATCATTTCGCAGATGTGATTTTGATGGTAATTCAAAAGTAAAAATATATACACGAGCATGGAAAAGGGGAAAAACCCAAACATTGATGATATTTTGAAATTTTAGAGAATGGGAAAAGAATAATAATGATTCCTTCCTTGATTTCATTGATACAAGACCCTGACCAAACGCCATTGAAGGAAAGTCTCTTTGATTAAAAGTCAATAATAAATATGCGCCCTTTTCATCACTATACTTTACCAAGCCTCTACTCAAACTCGTGTCTGCCTTTGACAATGGGGATTGCTTGTGAAAGCAACTAGCCAACCTTCCACAAAGGAAAATACCCATCCGTATAGGAGCAAGAGAATGATTCCCACCATTTTCCTTTGCCTCCAACTGCTGTGAGCCCCCCCGGCCCCTCCCCTTCCTCCCTTTTTCTATAATCATACCATGGATTACATTAACATTGATTAAAACACAAAATTTGCAATCCCCAAGTCACTAAACTTAGTGCTTACATTATATGTGATTGTGTCATACATACATTAATAAATGAATTAATAAAGAAAGATTGTGGAATCCCAGCCCTTAGAATTTTTTTTTTATTACACCAGGTCAGGACCAACGTAGCTATTCTCTGACGAGGAACTGGAGATTGTAATCATACCATTGCAGTCAGATACACTGTCCTGCAAGCTCAACAATAGATGAGAAGTGCTGAAACTCATTGAAGGTTTTGCTCTTGGAACAATTGGGACCTCAGCTTCACCCACCAGCATCTGGACCACAACTCTCATTGTGGGTCTAGCCAGTGGGTCAGGGTGTGAACAAGCTAACCCAACCAAAAGCACCCTCCTCATCTCAGCCTCATCAAAATGACCTTCAAGTCTGGCATCAGCTGCTGTTAACAATCTCCCTTCTCTATGCAAACTCCAAACCCATTCCACCAAATTGGCACTCACTCCAACTTTTGCTGCCGCATTAGCATCTCTCTCGATTGGTCTTCTTCCACTAGCCACTTCTAGAACCACAGCTCCATAGCTGAAAACGTCAGTTTTCTCAGTTGCTCTTCCTGTTTGAAGATATTCAGGAGCCAAATACCCCATTGTACCAGCAGCCACCGTGGCATCTGGCGATTTATCATGCTCAACTTGCCTTGCTAAACCAAAATCCCCTAACTTTGCATTGAAGGCTTCATCCAACATTATATTGCTGGTCTTAACATCTCTATGAATGACCTGGTGATCACACTCTTGATGCAAATAGGCCAAAGCAGAGGCAACTCCTAACAAAATTTTCTGCCTATGAGGCCATGGCAAGGGCGTTCTGGCTTCAAACAATGCTTTATCAAGACTCCCATTAGGCATTAAATCATATACTAACAAAATTTCTCCTTTCTCATGGCACCATCCTTGCAATCTTACAAGATTTCGATGCCTAAGAGTCCCAATTATTGACAACTCAGATAAAAACTCATTCTTCCCTTGACTACTATGACTACATCTCTTCACGGCCACAATGTCGCCATTTTCCGGCAAAATACCCTTATAGACAGTCCCGAATGCACCGTGACCAATTATTTTATTAGCATTGAAGCATCTCGTAGCTGCTTTCAGCTCTTTATAACTGAACTCTTTCGGCGTTTTGATAATCTCCGATGCAAAAGACTCTGATTTCTTCACATGCTTAAACTTTTTAGAATAAACCCATATCAGAGCCCCAGCAAATAAGGCTAAAAAGAAAGCCCCAGCAGTTACCACCCCTGCAACAGCCCCCGGACCCTGTTTACAAAGCTGGTTATGACAAGAAGAAGACTTACTACTCTTCTGTTGAGTGCTGGAAATCGAATCAGAACCTGAAGGAGCCAATGAAGGTGGCGGTGATCTAACAGAATTAGCCGTTGGGTTCATTAAACTAGCCGTTGGAGGCGGCGGAGAAGATGTTGACCCTGATCCCGAACCTGAATTTGACTCGAAAGAAGAGCTAAAACTCCACCATTCTATACTATGAACCTCAGTGCTTCCTTGGGTTGATCCTGAAAATCCTACGTACATGAAATCATTAACATATTGATCAAGATTTATACCGACTGAGAAGGTGGGCTCTTTAGGCTTCAAATTCGAGTAGGAAATGGAGATGTTAAAAACTCCAAATGAGGCATCGTAGTCGATCCATGAATTAACGAGATTGCCACTCTTTAGATCAATATCTAAAGCTCCCAAGTCACCAACTTGGGAAGAAACCACGCTGTTGAGATCCAAACCAACGTGATTTCCATTAATGTCTTTGAATTCTACATCCATAAGTGTGTCGAATTCCACCGCAACGAACCCCAAACCCTGACCCTTATCATCGAGGAGTCCCAAAGAGCCGCCACCGGCGCCGACGAAATCACCATCTGGGGAAATGACAAAGGCTAAACCGCCGCCGATTGAAGAAGGATTGAGGTTGGTGATGGAGAAGGAGAAGAATGTGGAGAAGCTACAAGGAGAATGAGTTCCTGGTTGCCGGAATCTCACCGGTTTAGAATATAATGCTCTCCCGGCGCCGGAGTCAGGTACTTGGAGGTCGCGAGTGAGCCTCACGCTCCCATTGTATATGTGAGCATCACCAAGCAGTTTCAGGCTGCTGAGAGTTAACGTTCCGAAATCGAATTCCGTCGTTGCAAAGATTCTGTTAAAGTTTAGGACAAAACAGAGGAATATAACACAAAAAATGGACGTAACCTTGTAAGAAAATGGCAACATTCTGATTCAGTTTCTGGTTATTACCGAAACCCCATCACAAAAAGGAAAAGAAAAACGAAAGATATTTATTTCTTGTTTGGATGGGAGGGATTTGTTGAAGAAGAGAGCTTGTAAAAATTCACGAGCTTTGAGAGGAAGAAAGAGGAAAGATGGGGGGAGAGCATATTTCTTTGGCTTAAAACAGAACAAAATTAAGGAAACAAACAAGGAATAGTGTGAAGACACACTCCAAGTGGGTGATGAAGTGAACTAGACAGGTGGATGGTGAGCCGACACGTGGCCATTGCAACGGTTATTTTCTTTGTCAGTGATTATAATTTGCAAACAATAAGAAAAAAAAAAAGTTGTGTTCACACTTCAACAGTTTCGTCGATCCTTCTTCGAGGAAAAATTCAGTTGCACATTATTAATCTCACTTTTAGTATTGTTTAATGCTTGCTCAACATTGGATAAAAAATAATGAGTCGTTATTCGAATGATTATTTACTTGATTCCAGAGAGTAGAATTAATTCTTAATTTGCTTGATGAAACGAAAAAAAAAAAATTACAATTATCAGAATTTAAATTTTAGATTTATTAAATATTTTTAATAATGATAATACGCAAATTGAATTTCTTTTTTTTTTTTTTTTTGCAGTTTGCTTACACATTTATGGGAAAATAATTTTGCTTTGAAAAGTAACATTATATTTCTTATAAAAAGAATTTACTTACTAATTAAGAAAGTACATTTAAAAAGGTTGGGTGCATTTCTCAATCTTGGACTTCACTTTATTGGATATAGTTAAAGTTGTTGCCACGTAAATCAACATTTCTTTTGCAACTATGAAATTTTCATCGTTCAGCCCTACCATTCAAACTTTAACATTACCATTTTTCTAGAAAAAAACAAGATCAACTGCAGTTTTTTCTGGCCAAAACACGAAAAAGGCTCACTTTTAACCATTTGGGTTTCATAGTTATTCCCATTAATGATAATAAAAATAGAAAAAAAAATTTGGGTTCGTGTCAACACGCTCTTTAAGAGGAGCGTGGGCCATGCTTTCACCGAGTTCTAAGGTAGACAAAATGTAGGTAAGGGAAGAACTGAGTAACTTGAACAGCACAAACTGCACGTGAGTCGTGACTTCAGTCAAACAAAAATGCCTTTTACGGAATTACTACTGCCGACCGACTCCGTCTAATCTAAGGCCTCATTTGGATTCCTGGAATCCAAGCCAAAAATGGGTTTCAATTACAATGCACGATGCATTTAGATAGTATCTCACAATGTAATTGAAGCCACTGTCCTTTTAGTTTCTGAGAAAAGTTAAGCCGTTCATTGATTCTTAACACAATCGATTTTTTTATCTAAGACATTTGATTCTCTTCAAATAAAATTGAATTAAAAGAATTTTTAATTATGTCAATGGATTATTTTTTTATTAGACATTTGATTATTTTATATTTAAATATAATAATTAATTACTTTTAATCAAACAATCAATTATCATATTTAATTTCATACGTAATATTTACATTTAAATAAATATTTTTATTATTAAATTTAATATCATTATTATATTATTTAATTTTATTATCATCATTGTCTTTAATCTCAACAAAACATATCTTATTATCCATTCAAACAAATTTTAAGCAATTGTAATTCTATTACATTTAATTACAAATTTGCCCTATTAAAAAATTACTTTTTGCTATTTGTTTATTATTTCCAATTCAAATTTAATTCTTTGCTAAAAAGGTTAAAACGAGACCTTTGAGAAAAGATAATCAAAGCATCTTAAATATACACGTAAAAGGTGAAATTAACGAGTCCAATAAAAAACTGTATATATTGCATATGGTGGGTCCCATTTTCGGTACCCATATATCTGGGCCCTACGTTAGGTGGACATGCACGAGATCGACACACCCAATCATTGACGATTTGTCCCGGCGTTGCATCGACGGTCCACGTGGAGCCATGAGAATGGAGAATTTTTCTAGCTTGCATGTCAATATCAAGCCTTTCGTTTTAGGATACCTCTCTCTCTCTCTCTCTCTCTCTCTCTCTCTCTCTCTCTCTCTCTCTCTCTCTCTCTGTCTGTCTCTCTTTGGATATAAATAAAAGCTTTTTGGTTGGTAAAATTTTTTTATTTTTTTAATGAAATTTTAATAAAACGTAAATTGAAAGACACAAAAAAGAAAATTCCTCCTTGAAACAGTTATTTGGGGCACCATTTTGATGTTACCTCTTCAATTTTGCTTTGTCTTTGTCGACAATTATTTATTGTCAGATTGTGAACAACAGTGTGAGAAATAAAATCATATATTGTTTCCTTAAAAAATGTTTTCACTTAAATTATATCTGTTTTCAACTGTTTTCTTTGTACTAATTTTTAAGCTTGTCATCAACAACAACGGCATTAAGTTTTTTAATACTAATTTTATAGTACAATAATGTGGTGGTTTGATGCTATCTTAATGATTAAGAAAAAGGCAAAAGTGTTTGGGATCTAGTGGCTAAAGAGTTAAATACTGTTATATATAGCCAATAGTTTTATCATTTCTCTTAAAAAATAATTATATTATTTAATATATTTTTTTGGTGTGTTTGTAAATAACGTTTTTTGGGTTGCCTTGAATCATGAATATCAAATACGCCACCCATATAATACATTTTTTATGTAAAAAATATTGATTTGTAAAAAAATAGTTATAATTTGATGATAAGAAAAAAAATAAGTAGTGATCAAATTAATGGATTTAAATAGAAATAAAATAAAACATTGATGATTCATAAAATTTATACGATATTGAACCCAAAATATGATGTAATTGATTTATATAATTATTTTTAAATTTATATTTAGTAGATTTAAAGTTTAAATTTTAACACTTATAATCTCTTTTCATATATTTAGATTATTACTTCCTTTGTATAAAAAAATTTAAACACTATTCAATTCTTATTTTTATTACTTACATTTTAGAATCAAAACTTTTAGAAAGTGAAAAATGTTAACTAAGGCTAAATTATACCCAAAAAATAAATAAATAAATTGGGTGCTCAGAGTTGCTCCCTAATTAAAACTTGGATTGAGATTAGGCCATTTGGGTAGTTTCCATCATGCCTAAACAACTACATAATTCCTAACCATTGATCCCCTATCTTGGGCTTGAAAGTGGAAACATGTAGGCCCGGGCTACTATAAAACAAAGGCCTAATAAAGTAATAAGAGGGCTATATGCCAAGGCCCGTACTTAATTACAATTAGCAAAAAGTTCATTGAATTACAAATATTAACTTTGCAAAGCATGCAAAAGAACTTTTACTTTCTTTTCAAGCATTCCATTGAAAATTTAAATTCCCAGTTTATTTGAACACTGTAGTATTAATCACTGTTTACATAGCGGCAATCCTTTCTAATCTCTCCTTGATCTGCTGTAAGCTGATTATTCTCTGATAACAACAGCACTGCTCGTGCAAATTGGTCATGGAAATATCCATTATCAGCAGCCATTTTGTCCACTAAAGGGGAGGTAGTTGGATCAGAAGTCAGTTGCTGATCTACCAAGAGCAATCCCTTGTGCTGCAACAAGTGCTTGTAGTACATATTGTCGAGAACCATTGGCGTTTCATGGTCATTTCTTGCGTACAACACTTTCTTAGGATCGGGGTCGGGGGTTGGGCACCTTCGTTTAAGGTACTCGGCATAGTCAGGGTCCAATGTCGGATCAACCGTCGGGTAAAGTCGGTGTACTAAATTTACACAGTGAACTCGGCCTACGGAGTGAGCTCCTATTACACAAGAATAACACATGATTTGATTATCTGTTGAATTTCACTATCGTACTACATACGAAATTTAATGAAGTTAGGAATCGGGTATTTTTTGTTTTTTGTCAAAGGAAATAAGGTGTCTTACCCCGTTACATAAATAGGAATTTGTATAAGTGGTGTCAATATTATATTATTTTTATTTTTATTATTTAATATAACATTGATAAAATTAAATATAGAATAAAATATCTCATAATATAATATAATGTAATTTTTATTTTATTTTTTTATACCAATTAAAATGTTAAAAGAATGTAAGTAAATAGATGATTAATAAATTCTTTTTTATTTTTTTTATAATGAAATTGGATTTGTATTATTGAAAAACTAATTAAATATGAAATAATTATTATATTAAGTATAACAAATCAATCATTTATAAATTAATTGGATCATACTTATATATAATAAGTGCTATAGAAACAATTAAGGAGAAAAACTATACACAAAATGTGATGACAACAATAATAAGTAACAAATCAAAATTAAAATAAGACTTAAAATGTGATTAAAAAACTTATAAAAATGTGATTAATAGAAAAACAATAAAAATGCATGTTAAAAGAATTTCAAATTCGAGAGTTAAACTTATATTTGTAGTGAAAGAAAATTAATATTAGAAATTTCTAATTAAAATGAAGGCAAAAGTGAAAATGAAAGTTACTTGTAACCCTTTTCTTTTTCTTTTTTTTTTTAACAATTTTTAGTGATGCAACGTAGAAAAAACAATATTTTTTTATACTAATTACATATATATATTATTTGTTTTAAAAGTTGAATGAGGTCCTCACTCCCTTTTAAGTGGTTACATAACTGATTTTAAGAATAGATTACATGATTGTTGGCGGAATCAGGCCAGTTTGAAAGGGTTAGATGGTTGTACGTTAAAGCATAATCGTTTTTTTTTTTTTTTGGCATCCAAGAGTAAAAAGCAAGAGGAAGGAGGAGATAATTTCATATACCTAATAAAGCTACCGTTCCTTCGGTGTCAATGCCAATGGATTGAAAGCGAGAAAGCACCAGTTCCATCGTATCATTGTGGTTGGGGATGGAATTTTCTACCTCTGACAGGTAACCTTCCTTGCTATCTTTACGACCGGTTTTCATTTCTATGCGTGGACCTCCAAGCTGTAAACGTTTTATAACTTTTGTTTACTTCACAAGTACTGATGATTTTTGGTAAAAATGAGGAGAAAGATTTTAGAATATATATATATATATATATATATATATATATATATATACACACACCAAGACAATGCCATCTCTTGCCGAAAGAGACACGATATCAGCACAGGAAACTGTCATTGGACATTCATTCTCAAGAGCTTCTTTGATTGTCTTAACGTACTTGAAATTTCTCATCCCAAAACTCCTCTCCGATTTTTGTTCTGATTCAACTCCATTCCTTGTCTCTAGCAGCAGCGATGCATCGCATGACTACATCGACAAAGTTAAACATGTATATCATGAATAAGCCTAGCTAAATATAATTTAATTTGATAAATAAAACAATATATACATACCTTAACCATGCAGTCATGGAAGAGATTTCTAACCCAAGAAACAGCTGTATTTCCATGTTTGTCGTACAGCTTGATGACTTGTTGTTTGATGATCTCTTCAGCATTTGGGCAACTTTCAGCATAGTAGTTCAATTGGAGATCACCTTTGCCTGCATCAACAACCAAGATAAATTGTGTTTACATCAATTTTTCTTCTAATTTTTGTGATCATCTGATCATAATTGGTTTTCATCTATGAGCTAATTGTATTTTCTCCGATTTTTAAAAAATTCTCTATTTTCTTTAGCTTGACAGTCTTCTAAATCCGTGATGCAGAAATTGAGAAATACCAGCAGTAACTCCTCAATTTGACAATATGATCTAAAATTTTCAATTTACGATAACCACCTTTTTGTATGTAATTTAAAGTGATTTGTCTTCATAAAAGGAACTCACGAAGGCCAACACACTGAGTTTGTAACTAACAACTCAATTTTTTTGGCACTACAATTGGAATTTAAGATTTCTATCTAAATCCATCTTAATTTTGCCACACTTTGAGAAAAATCCCCGCTATGAGATATGCAACCAGCAAAGCCAAGTTTTCATAATCCTTATACTACAAAGTCGCTAGGCTATACTCATTTCAGACAATGAGAATGAGGGGATTCAAACCCATTCAATTGAAAGAATGGTGAGCTAATCATTGAACTAAATACTCGCATATTAAACCATATACTTTTCATTACAAGAATATAAGAGTGTGAATTTGAATAAGTAAATATATATATATATATATAATAAAACAATAAAATAAATTGACAGTCGAAAACATGTATCAAAATAAAACTGTGAAAATGAAGAGAACCTGCACAGTGGGATGAATGATGCAATAATTATTAAACTAAATGCTCGTGTATTAAACCATACTCTTGATTACATGAATATAAGGAGTGTGAATTTGACTATATATGTAAAACATGATATCGTAGACCATAAAAATAAAATGATAGACAAAACAAGAACTACCGGAATAAAACTGTAGGAGTAGTAACGGTAATAACAGAAAGATAAAGCTTGGGCAACAATGGTCGCCCCTGTTGCTGGCCATCTTCTTTATGATGGCTTTAAGCTTCTATTTTATTGCTTTAATCTTCGTGTGATCTAACTCAAAGGTTGTCCAAAACCTTATATAGTAACGTTTCGGATGAGCAAGTGTATTAACAAGAATAAATGCCTAGCTCTCGGTGGCTCCACTAGGCCGCTTTCTTTGACCTTTCGCCCACTTCTCTCCTCACGCGGCCGTCCGCACTACGAACAACAAGCAAGTTTTTCTTCAGTATTTGTTGGATCAAAATCACTGTTTCATCGTTCACATCTTTAAGCTTTCTAAGTTGAATTCAGCCATTGAATTTATGGAATATTTTGAATAAGAAGAGAAAATAAATTTGTTGTCTTCCTCTTTCATAGTTCCTTGTAAAAAGGGTAGCAATAAACTTGTTTAATATTATCGTCTGATTTGTTGAAGAATTAGACTCTTAATTTAAGAAATTAAAATTTAATTTTTAATAATTTTAAATATAAAAATTAAAAAAAATAATTGCATATTAATTATAATTTTTTTTGATAAAAAAATTCGAAGGTAGATAAGTAGTTCAATCCCTCGAGTCAGGATAAGATGTGTCGTATCTGACAACTTAAAATAGATAGTTGCAGGTCGTGCATTTGAGATGACCCCAACAAGTGACAATCGACAAAACTCGAATTCAAAATTTTTTTGTCAAAGAGAACGAGCCTAATCAATTGAACCAACTATTTATTGATTATATTATAATTATAATTAAATTCTTTATTTTGTTCTTGAAGTTAAAAATTTTTTAACTAATAAATGCTCGAACTTTGCTTTCACAATTTGTATATTTCAAATTAATATTGTTAATCAAATAAATTTTGTATTCAACAACTAATAAAATTGTGACATGTAAGATTTTTAAGACATGTGGCATACTTTTATTGACTGATTTTTGAGGCTTGTTCATTTGTTAAATATGTTGATTTGATGTCCAAGTTGATGGATGGAAGCCAATTTTGAACACTTAATTGCAATTTTTAAATTATATATATATATTAAATAGAGAATTTAATTATAATCCCAGTATTAAATATGTAATTAATAAAAAGGAGTTTAAGTATGGTAGGTTTCTTCTAATTTCTGTCCACGAGGATGTATGATTTGTTGATAAAACTGAAATCTTCTTAATTCTGATCTGCCAAATTAATTATGGCGATGGCTCACCCAACCAGAAGTCTATAACTATTTATTATATGAAATATTACACATATATAATTGTTTAAATCGGTGAATGCTTACTAAATTAGTTCACATGCAGCCATTAATGGTCTCTATGACCAAAAGAAATTAAGTACAAAATTATATAACAAAATTACCGATTCCACTTGCTGCATTGATGCTTTCCTTTTAGGTACAATGTTTTAACTTAATTTAAGAGGTATAAATGCATGTATTTTTTAAAAATAGAGTTAGATTTGATGCTAAAATATAAAGACTTTGACTAATTTGAAATGTTGAAATTTTCAGAGTCTAATTTAATTAATTAATATAATTATTTTTTAAGAAGTAATGTCTAATAAATTTGATATTTAAATCTCTGTAATTTATTTTATATAAAGAATTGAAACTCAACCTTTAATGGAGGAAAAAATGACAATTTTTAGGAAAAACATTTAGGGTTTAATTTGATAAAGTTTTATTTATTACTTTTTTGCTTTATTTTCAAAAAATGAATTGAGAAAAAAAAAAAAAAACAAAGTATTTACTAAACGAATTTTAATGTGAACATAGATAGATGTTTTAGTGACTGATCAATGGTGAAGTAGCCAATAGTTACCCATCGCCATCATAACTAGGTAGCACAATGCTGATAGTGCTACTTTGTTTATCTTTTTCAATTATTATGTTATAACAAGATGATGGGAAGAATGGAATGTTACTATATACATAAAGAGTCCTTTGAGAAAATATTAACCTCTGAATATGGAGTGCAATGTCACCCCTCATTCACTAAATCTCAGTGGAATTGTGTTAGTATAGGATAGAAAGTAGAACCCCACTAGTTCTTCTAGACAGAAAAAAAAAAAAAAAAGAAGAAGAAGAAAAACATTGGCTTTAACTTGGTAGGGATAAAATCATTGGTTTCAAAGTCATTAGTGGGAGAACCAAACATAAATTAATTAAAGGAGTGGTACATATTAAGAGAGAGATTATGTGATTTTCCTCCATATATTTTTAGCTTAAATTTCACCTAAATGTGACATAATTTGTTCATGAGCCGAATCTAGTGGTGTTTGACTTGGTTGATTTTTTTAAAGGTTTGCTTAAATTTTGATTTGGTCTCATCTAAAATTTTAAAAATTTTAAAATTTTAAAAAATTTATTAAAATTTTAAAAAAATGTTAAACATATTAATATTTTTATATTTATTGCAAAATTCAGATTAAATAAAAATTAATTTTTATTATTTAAATAATATTTTAATTCAAACTTAATTTGGATTCCAAAATTGATATCTAGAACCCGACCTTTAGACATATCTAGCCATAAGCTATTATTAATTAATTAACTAATAATTATATGTTGATGTGATTGAAGGTTTGTCAACTATAGATGTCGTTATACCATTTTTAAAATCTTTTAATTCAGGTTATTGGCGATAATAATTTTTGATGTTGATTTTATATACTAATATTTTCTTCCTATTCTTTTCTCCTTTGACTATATAAAAGAGAATGGAAAGCATTGACCTTAGGTGCAAGTAAGCCTAATTTTTTATTTGATCAAATAGGGTTTCGTTTTAATAAATTTGTCTGCTGGGTTTATTAAGAATTTAGCAGCCTCCGTCATCCCTCAATTCTTTTAATTTTGCCCCTGGATTTTTGGGCCTATAGCACTTAAACCCAATGACAATGTGGTTCCATTTCATGGGCTGGCCGCGGCCTCCTTTTTTTTTTTTTTTGAGTTCTTAATTTAGCTACGACTATATCTATATTCTGCAATTTTGTTTAGGTTGCCTAATTGCTCCCTTTCATTGGACTCTTCCTCAATTCAACCGCTTTACTATTAGTTGAAGTATGTCAACGTTGCTTATTATCGGGGGTTCATCAATTAACCACATTTTCTGTCTACAAACATGATCAGAGAAAACAAAATGAGGCCTTTCACTACTTGGCTTGGGCCTTGGTGGCACTGGCACCAAGTCGATTGCGAGGCATGTAGAATTGAGTTGAAAATTAGATTGTGAAATATTATTATTAGTTCTGTCATTATTTTTGTTACATTTTATTGTAAAATATATATTTGTTATTAATTTTTATTATATTTTTTATCACAATTATATTATATTGTGTTAATATGAAAAAAATTTTACATCAATATATTAAAAATTTATCACAGATTTATCAATATAAAATATAAATATGCCACTATCTAATTTTAATAAAGTAGTTATTTTTTATTAATTTATTAAATGAATTAAAACTATAATTACATCTCTTAAGGGTAAAATTATCCATCAAATAGTACATCTATTACTTTAAATTAAACCTTACTTAAATGATTTTTTACAATCAAATCTAGGTTTAAAATTTTAAATACATTAAAATAATTTACTAAACTTAATGTGTATTGGTTTTAAAATTAATTTTATTATTTAATTTAATATAATTATTTAGATAAATTTTTTTGAAAATCTAAAAAAATTGAAAGTTTTTATTATGATACACGATATTGATATTTAAGTTTATCAAATAAATCATTTTTTTCTTTCATTTTTTTATGATTCAATGTTCGTCCCTCAAATAGATGGAAGCTCATTCCTTGTAAAAATTTAGGTTTGAATTTTTTATTTTGTTTGGTTGGATAAAATGGTCATTTCATTTATAATCTATTTTGGATTCATTACAAATGTAACTCTATTCAATAATTTGGTTTGTTATAAATTTTGTTATATGAAATATTTAAACTAATTAAAATAATATTAACTTTGATTTATTAATTTAAATTATTAATATTATAATTGATTAATATAAATGATAATAATATTATTAACAGGATATTATTAATAATTAATTATATGTAACAAAAACTAATATATTTCAAAAAAAATATTTTATATTTGAAGAACTAAAATATTTTTAAAATTTAATATTTTTTAAAAATAAAAAATAAAAAAATAAAATATTTATATTAGAGAGATTAAATTTTAAATTTTGTATGAGTACTAAAACTAAATTTTAATTTTATATGAGTATAGGAACTATTTATATAATTTAATAACTGATTTTATATATTTAAATTATCACATCAATAAATTAATGTCACTTCAATAAAATCAACATTTATTTTATAAAATCAACGGTTATATCAATATTTTTAATAATAAAAATTAATAAAATTAATGAATGTACTAAAATTATTAAATTAAAATAATATAAAAATTAAGCTTATACAAATTATATATGAACTAAATTTTAAATTAGAAAAAGGACAAAATCCACGGGCATAATTTGACGATGAGGTATTTAACTCACAAATTGCAGCCTAAGTCCATAAATGCCAGTTGTCCCGTCCGAGAGCGGTTTGCAGACCAAACTAAACCCCAAAAATAAAAAATAAAAAATTCCCATGGGTGCAATCTGCAGCCTATAGAGTACTCGATTGTGTTCTTAGGTAGCATGGGACAACATGTTTGAAGCTGCCGCAGCAAAGTGAAAAATGATTGGGAACATGGCAAAGTAAGAATGTAGGACAAATAATAATGAAAGGAATTCTGTCAGAAAAGCTACCCATTTTCCCCCTGATTTGATAGTTTAAAACATGTGATTTTGGACCTGATTAAACTTATGAAGACCAGGACCTCATAGGAAAAACCATGATCAT
This sequence comes from Durio zibethinus, assembly GCF_047325235.1. Lineage (NCBI taxonomy): Eukaryota > Viridiplantae > Streptophyta > Magnoliopsida > Malvales > Malvaceae > Durio > Durio zibethinus. Next base: position 5,715,240 of record NC_143162.1, on the reverse strand, counting down.
AAATGTATGGGCATGGAGGACATGATATTGACATGTCAGTTGAAAACAAACACAGAAACAACACATAAATAATGGAACTCTCAAAATCAAATGAAGACAAAACTGAGGATGGAACAGTGTAAATGGGGCTCCTGGTTGCTGTTAGAAGCCATCTTTTTGTTATTCTGTCTCAACCCGCAACATGGTGGGACCGTCCTGATCATCTTCCTTTTTGTTTGCCTTATCTCTTCAGCAAATTCGGATGACTTAATATAACAAATGAAAAAGATGTTCCAATATTTCATTTACCTTAAACACAAGTAGTTGAAAAGGTAACAAAAAGTGCATTTGGCTCATCTTTATTTATAGTATACTATTTATTACAAACCTTTTTTTACAGTTGCGGCTAGATTTGACAGGCTCCTTTCTCTGGAAAATTTGACAATATTTTACTTAATTTTAGCGTTCCTGCTGAACTACAGATGCAACAGTTCGAGCCCAAAACTTGAGATGTTTCTTCATATCAGCAGTAGCAGAGACCCTTGGTACTCTTAGATTCACCAATGGAGAATCAGGTCTTTTAATCAGCCAAGCCTCTGATAAATATGGTCTAATAACACATCTCTCCTCTTCTTGTTCAATATCATCATCTTTAGGTAGTTCATTAGCAGCAAGATTCAGTTCATCAGTTTTCTGTTTAGTTCTGAAAAATCCAAGTCTGAGCAAGCCAGGAACAACACTAATCATTCTAGCGTTTAAGTGTTCTTTCTTGAATATAAAACCAAGACCCATGAACCCTTTTACTTCTTCTAGTTCCAAATCTTTCAAGCTCCTACAACTCATGGGTTTTTGCAGTTTACCCCCAAGTGAACATGAAGTTGAGTGTCCGTGATTCCTCTGACGTTTTTGAGAAGATGGTGATGAAGAATGTGAACGACTTCTACTTGAGCTGAGACTCACTCTTTTTGGTCTGCTCTTCACTTCTTCCTCATTTTTTGAATCACCCTAGAATTTGCCACCATGAAAACAATAGAAAATGAACAAAAAGAAAGGAGAAAAGTTGGTAAAAGCCAGAACTTGGAGAAATATAGGGTTTTTTCTTGTTACCAGTGGAGTTAATGGAGATGAACTTGATAAGTTTTCTTCGTCAGGTAGAGGACAAACAGCCGTTGAGATATCTTCTGCAAGAGATGATAGGCTTGATGATGGGCTTGTAGTAGTAGATTCTGAGTAGGGGTGCAGTGGTTTAAGGGTTATAGGGAAATACAGTGAAAGGGATTCTGGGAACAGAATAATTTGGTGAAACCAAAGACGATCCATGGCTCCAATGAGACAAAAGGAGAAATTGTCGGCCATTGCTAGAGAGATTGGGGGGGGGGGGGGGGGGGGGAGATAGAGAGGGAGAGAGGTTATTTAAAAGGAAAAATCTGTGTAGTTATTAGCATCACTGTGAGGAGGCTATGTGGTGGTGAAAGAATAAGGAAAAGCAGCAGAAAGTTAAGTGGTGGAACATTGGACAATGACGGATGTGGTCATGAACCTGAATTCCTCCCACTCCACATCTTTCACAAGCTCAATGAGACCTTTGGCCCATACTTGATGTGGATACTATTTGTTGCATTCATTTTAACTCTAGTTCAAGGTCATATCCAACCATAGTGTGTAATTGTAATACCACAACCCAATTGATAATTGGGCTAGATTATTATCAAAATCCATTAGTTTATTAAAAGATTAGTTACTAAAGAAAAGTGACAAGCATTTTTGGAGAGAAAACCTAATTCTCGTAAAATAAAAAAGAAAAGCAAAGCTCTTTTTCTTCATCTTACTTAAGGTTAAGGAGTATGAAACATCAAGTTGGAGATTCAAAATCAGAGGTTACAATTGGATTAATTCTTTAAAGAGGAGGATATGCCTTTTTTTATTTAAAAAAATATTATGTTGATTGCTATTATTTAGAGTTGAAGTTATGAAAGAAAAATAAAAAAAAATTATATAATCTTTCATTGATTTTCATGATCTATTTGGATAAATTATTGGACTTTGTTTACTTCATGTTGTTAAGATTAATGATGATTATTGAGTGGATTTTAAAGGCTAAAAGTAGAGATTTCGATTTTTAAAGATTGAAGGAGAAATTCTGTTTTTGGATGAGATGTTATTATCTATAACAGTGAATTAAAATAGAATTCTGTATTAATGAATAGATTATTGCTATAAGTATTATATACTGTTGAAAAACTCATTGAATCTACTTTCAAAAGAAATTAACTAAGTCAATTCTAAATTTTTTATGAAAAGTTATCTAATTTTCACTTAAAAATATACGGGCTACATAATAACAGCATCAATGATGAATTACGAAAATTGTCTTAAATTTTATATAAGGAATTACAAATTGAGGCTTATATGTTTGGAAATCTTATTGAGTTTATTTTTCAATAAAAAAATATAAATGAATTCTGAGTCTCTTATGAATAAATATATAATTTTTATTATAGGATATACATACTATGTAGCAGCAGCATATAACATGGATTGCAAAAATTATTACAAATAATCTATAATGAACTATATGGTGGGTCATATATTAAAAAGCTTATCGAGTCTAGTTTCTATTGCACTATAAAGGTTTTAATTCCGAGTTGGATATCTTGAGATATGACAATTTTAGTAAAAATAGTTTAGGTTGTCAGTAGTAATTAGTTGAGTTAACTTTTGTGTAACTTTGTTATTTTTAGTATTAATGGACTCAAAATGGAATGATTAATTTTTATTATGTTGAAATGATCTTGAATAAGCTATTAATTATTTTGAAAAAAAATTAAGTGGTAGAATGGAAAGGAAGTAAATAAAATTTCACACACTTTGAGTTTTTTTGAACTTATGTATATATGCATATTTCTAAATAAATGAAAGTTTATTTTTTTATTTTTGATATATGAAAATAAGATCAAGCATATGATTATTTTGCATTTTGCTCTATGAATGATGGATTATACTTCTGAATAAAATGAGAAATTGATTTATGTTTAAAGAATAGTTTTATGATGGCTACGTATTTATATCCTTCAAAAGTGAGATTATCGATGCCAAAATTAGTTTTATGGTCTTAACTAACGAGTTATAGTGTTTAGCATAAGCCTTGGCTAACGGGTTATAATAGTTAACAATGATCAGGATGATGAAATTATCGATACGGCTAATGTCACGAGTTATAGTAGTGACCATAACTAACGATAAACTAATGATGAACTAATGATTTATATGATGATTTGTGATGATTTTAAAGAATGATTCATAATTTGGTTTGATTACAATATTTGAATGACAACATACTTTGAAATGATTTATAAATTGATATGTTTGATATTGATTCATGAATTTATAAAATGTTTAACAGAACGATGATTTTTGAAATGTTTTGATATTATGATTTGATGAATGTTTTAAATTATCTATATGATATGTATGAAAATGATATTTGATCTGGTAAGGTGTGTGAGCTTATACTTGTTGAGCTGTAGTTTGCTCATTTTTTTTAATTTTTTTTTACAGATAAGTAAATAATAAGTTTGTTTAATTTTGTCAGAAGTTAGAAGATTGAATTGGAAAGATTACTTGAGCATTGAAGACATTGTTGGCTAGTGAAATCTTATGAAATAATTTTGTATATTTATTAGTTTATATTTGGATATATGGAGATTTATCATTAGCTGAATTAAGGTTATGGATTTTACTTGAACAGATTATTGTATTGAAGAATTTTAAAATAATTAAGAAAAAAGTTTTGTATTATTTTGAGATCTTACTTCAAGGTAATATGACTGTATTGCGTCTTAATCTCAGGGTGTAATAGTAATTGACCCTCTAATGGAGTCAAAAAGCAATCCGGAACTAGCAGGTAGTATAAACTCTCATAATCCTTGTTTATAGTGGAGAGAACATTTATGGTGCTATTGTCTAAATCATACATGAAATATGGTTTTTCATTTATTCCTTATTCAAAAAACTCCAATGCAATGTGTTTGTTATATTGCAATTTTTTTGGCTCTTATCTTAAGATGTTTCAACCTAGAAGTAAGACAAATATGCAGATTCATACTTCTATAGTTAGTATTGTCCATTTTGATTTGACGATCTCATAATTTTATCTTACAAAAGACGCCTAACAAGTTTAAGTTTAAGTTTCAACTTATATATCCTAATAGATAACAAGTTTAAGTTTAAGTTTCAACTTATATATCCTAATAGATCTTTAAAACATTTTGATATGGGATTGAGATATCACAAACTTCTCTCGTTAAAACTTGATTTTTCATTAAGCCCAATACAAAACACATATAGAATCACAGAACCGCAAAATTAAGATCACATCAGATATTAAAATTTTAGAGGTGGCTCCTACTTTATAGCACTTAGCTCCCATGGTATAATACTTAGTTTTTGTCTGATTAGTGACTGCCTGATACCACTTGTGGAGATCCGCACCTGACCTGTAAAATATTGTTTGCTTTGATTCAAAAGTCTCACAATTTTATCTCATAAATTTGGATTTAAATCTCAACTTATATATCATAATAAATTCTCAGAACATATCGATATAAAATTGAGATATCATAGCAAACTACTGATTTATTATGATTCAGGTAGAAGGGGGCTCATTGCAAAAATCAATCACAACTCACATCATGGACGGTGAACTACAAACAAGCAAATGGTAAATGACAGATGTGGCTATCTATAATTGACATGAATTAGGGTATCAGGAAAATTTTAGATAAAATTGATCTCCTTCTTGCCAGCGGCATGGCTTCATATGCTTTCCAATCTACTCTTTCCTCAGTATTGGCCTCTCTAGTCTGATTGGCTAAGATGGACCATCAGAGGAACTTGCTTCTACCTCCACTATTTTGTCTTGTTCTTCCATGATTTCCCCTCTGTTGGATAACTGAATGCTTTCACTCAATGTGAGGCTAGGTAGTGGGAAAGAAGGGAATATTTCAGCTGGACTATCCGTCCTTGAGCTCAATTCTGTTGACAAAGAAGCAGCAGGAGATTGTAGAAGTTCTTGTTTCTTCCTTCTCTCCCTTACACCAGCATGCCATTGCCTCATGATTTGGGTTATTTGATCTTCTAGTACAGGACTCTTCAATTCTGAACCCATCTGCATACAAATAATGATTAAAAATAACCGTGTGTTAGCCTTATAATCCCTTGGCCATATAATGGTGAGCCTCAAACTAAAACATTAGTTTCAATAGATTCACCTGTGTAACAAGAGCATATAAAGGAAGAGTAATATAGCTGCAAAGGACTTGAACTGTGATCCTAAGGAATACAAAGGAAATTAAGATCATTGAACCTATTCAATTGCGGAGTATTAGATACTCAAATAGTTAGAAACAAAGTCTTAATTCTTACGGCAATATAATCCTCGTGATCACGATTGTAGTGCGCTCATGATAGCAAGAATCTAATCCAAATTGGATATAAGGATGAAGAAAAAGATATGGAGAGTTGACAACATAAGTATAAGTTTGCATAATTTGCAACATTAAGGAAAGTAGTGTGCATGATGAGGAAAAAGAGAGCAAGGAATTGGATACACTAACCGTTACTCAAATGAAGAAGGCAAGCTCAAATGCATTCTGAAAAACAAGCATCACTTAATTCAAATTTGACTAATATCAGATCAACAGGTTCACTTGTTTCTTTTTCCTTTTACCTATTACATTCTATCAAGAAAAGTTGTTACCGTGAATAACGTGAAATGTAGAGGAGTCGGAACAAATTGCGGCCGTCTAAACCAGAAGAGTTCATCATTTGGTTGAACCAGAGGGGTTCCCCTAATCACAGTGTTTTGATTGTTGATTTGAACAGCCATTCTTGCAACAATGACCTCAAGTTTGGTTCCCAGAGTTAACACTATCTATAAATCAAGAAGAATCTGTTAAGTTTAGAAGTGATTAGAAACTTGGAACGCAAGAAAATTGCTGAGCTACAATTTTTTACACTTACCAGGAGGGGAACAAAGGATACCCAAAGAAACACATGCCAACCTAATTGATTTAAAAAACCCATCAACTCATAACAGTACATGTAACCGAAAGATCTAGAAGAACTACATAAAGGAAACAAAGAAACAAAACACTTGCCGTGCACGTCGACAAGCATGAAAATAACAACTATAAACCATATCAGTGGACTGCAGACAGATAGAGTTTCATGTATATTAGCTGAAGCACGAAATTAAACAAATTTTCGGGGAGAGTATTTACATATGTATATTAGCCGAACCACATTAGTTGGCTCATCAGGATTCAAGAAGATTAGATTTATAGATTCAAGAACCTGATGCTGACCACAGTCTTGAAATCTTCATCTAAGGATCGCTCTATGTACTTGTGGAAATTGAAATTACCATACCTCCCTGAGAAATGAGCCTGAAAGGTTCATGGAAAGCATTTCTCATGTCTTATTTACCATAATATAATCTCAATATTTGGGAATAGAGCTTGTTTAAAGAGTACCATTACCGAGATAGAGACAAAGAAAAAGCCCAAAATTTTTAGTCTCTTTCACTGAAAAGAAAAAAAAAAAGGGTTAGAACTGTGCATTGTGCATTTGCAATAATTTTTCTCGGAAGTATTAGATTTTATTAGCAACCCTTTTAAGACAAGAATTTCTACAGGGTCTTCTACTGTATTTTTTTTTCTAAAGCTGTCTACATCTGCTTGATAAATTGTTTTAATGTTGCTTTATAAAACCAATGCAATCTGATTGAATCATTGGTCTGAAGTCTTAGATTCGATATTGTTGGTACTAAATTAGGCTTGACAATGAAGAAAAAGGCCTTGATTTGATTATATATATTTAGTAGGGTTGTAAACAAATCGAATATGAACGAATGAACGTATATCTATAGTTTGTTCGTTTATTTTTAGAGGTGTTCGGGTTCAGTTTCGTGTTCGGTAAAAAAATTATTTTATTCATTCAAGTTTGGTTCGTTTAAATGATAAGATATTCATGTTTGGTTTATATTTGTTCAGTTAAGTTAAATGAATATTTGTGAACATTAAACAAATATTTGTGAATATTAAATGAATATGTACATGAACATATATAAACGAACGTATTCATAAATAATAAATAAATCATAATCAAATAAATTTAAATAAACAAACTCAAAATGAACATAAATAAATCTAAATGAATATAAACAAACTTTAAAATATAATTAGGATAAAGGGTAAAAATGTAATTTTGTTAATATTATTATAAACGAAAAGCAAACGAATGATAAACGAATAAATTTTAAACAAACTTACTCACGGACATGAATGAATCGAACAGAACTCTGTTCATGTTTGGTTCGTTTAATAAATGAACATAAGAATGCTGTTTAAGATCGTTTGTTAAGTTTAAGATCGTTTGTTATGTTCACAAATAATTTGTTAAAAACTTTTTTCATTTATGCTTGATGAGAGCATTTAGTAGTCAAAAGGATATAATGGTCTATTTTCTTATTAGAAGACTTCAGCAGACTACTAAGAATAATTTTGATATTTGTACCAATTTGACATGTTAGGTTGATTTAATATATCTAGTGCTATATTAGCTTGACACTATCTTTATTGTTCTCTAATAATTCTCCATTACTTATCTATAAATATGAGAATCTAGATACCATTAAAGCAAATTTATACTTCTTTTATTTTTTTATATTACTCTTTTTTCGACCTCACTCATTCTCGTGCGTTAGAATATAAACATAAAAAAACATTTTCTTTGTCTCTAACTATTTTTCTCTTCTATATTTTCAAAATCACCATAAAACCCCAACTCTACACAATCAATGCCTCTAATATATGACAAAATTGGCTAGAGGCCTTTCAGCATTTTTCATTAGTGGAGTTGCATGCAAGGCAAAATGATTACTGGAACTCAAATCAGTTAGGCTCCCAAATTGTTGGTTAATTTTTGTTTTTTTAGTAAAAAAGAAGTCAAAGCGTACGGGAGAAGGATGCAAGTTTTGGGAGCAATAGAATTTTATCCAAATTGTTAGCCACCAATCAATTAAATATCCAAGTTAATAGAAGTAAAACTAAGTAATTAATTAATTATGTAAAAAATAACAATTTAGCATAGTTAAGTTTAATTGGCTTACAGAAAAAAATCTAGTAATTATAAAAAATTATAAACAAATATTATATCGAATACTCATAATTAATATTCATAAATTTTTTCATTTTTCTTTAATTGTATATAGTATTTTTAACTCAAATAAATTTATATCTATGTACATTCATATATCATATCTATGTGATTTTTTATTTTTTTTAGTTCATTTAAATATATGCATTCATAAAAATCTTTCTCAATATCCTCTAATCTTATAAAATGTCTATCTTATAAAATTATATTACTTTCTTATATATTTTTTTCATACCTAACTTTATAAATATTTCACTATTTATAAGCAAATTAACTTATCTATCAAAAATCACTTTCTTCTTAAAAATTTTTTTTTATAAGTTTTTTAATCCATCAAATAATATCTAATTAATTTCAAACAAATCTCTTATAAAATTTGAGTAACTATTATCAATAATTATTTTATGTTTTAATTAATTATTTGATTTTATTTTGACTTTTGGATGGCTTTAGCCGTAACAAACGAAACATGAATGAATCATATTAGCTAAACTTCAAATTCCAAAAATACGTGTAAGAATAATAGGTTTTTTTTTTTTTTTTTTTTTTTTTTTTTTCAAGGATAATAGTTGCCAACCTTGTTCACTTGACAGAGAAACTGCCCCACAAAAGAATAATAATAAAAAACTCATGTGGATTTCACATGTTCACTCATGAAACATGTTTTGCTATAAAAAAAAAAAGGCAGAAATCAATAAAGCTAATGGACAGAGTCAATCAAAATCAAAAGTAAGACTTTAGAGGTTTCAAGCAAACAATAAATAACTTAAAAACAGGCATTTCAGTGTTATTAAGTATTGATTTATGAAGAACATTGCATAAAAAAAAAAAAAAAACTGTCTCAAAAATTATTAGTCATATAACTTAAGATTTAAGAATCCTATTGCCATACTATGAGCGACTTGGTACACTGATGTTTGAGTTTCTTTTTCCCATGCTTTCCACCGCCTCATCTGCATTTGTAATGAAAATCAAGAGTGAAAAATATGAAAAAAAAAAAAAAAAAAACTATTTATTTTGTTCTTTGATAGTTGAGATCCACTGCCTGATCTACATTTATCATGAAAATCAAGAGTGAAAAATATGAAGCATCCTGTTCTTTTTTTTTCTTTTTTTTCCTTTTGATAGTTGAGAGAGGACGTTTCAAATTTTGAGATTTAATTTATTTCTACAGTAAGTTTGATTATGTTTAAAATGCATTAATCATTTATGATTTTTTTGCAATATTTCATTTTAGTCCACAACTTTTAAAATTCAATTTTTGGATTTACACCACTGTTAAAAATTCAATGAAAATGTCACATGGATGTTCAAGTAACATAAATTCCATTCCGTAAATCAAATGGATTGAGGTGACAAATTCATATTTTGATGATGATGAATGAAAGTATATGAACTTAAATATATATTTTTAAATCATGAATTCAAAAATTGAATTTTAAAAATTGTAGATCTATAGGCCTTAAACATGGATTTGCCGTGAAATTTACTTGTGTGATTACCATTAAAACTAAATCTTAAACATCGGACTTAAGCTTAACAAAATAATTATTGAATAAATGTAAAATTTCGGGTAAGTTGCAATGAACAAACTAAACTAATTTGTACCATAATGTCTAAAAAGATTTATCTTATTATCATCAGTTGTTTTACCTTGGCCCTACCCAAAGCCATGGTCAGAAAACTATATACAATCTGCATAACTGCTAGAACAAAAATGAATTGTTCTAACTGCTGCATGCCCTTATTTGTCATGAAGGAAACTTTTCCCTATCAAAAAACCCAGACATCAACAATTAAATAGATGAAGTAGCATTTGAAAACAAATAAAAAAAAGTAGTATTCAAATTACATACTTTAGAACTGCAAGTATCAGAAAATGTAGCCTCATCTTCATTGGTCAGTCGCCTATGTATTTTCCATAGAATATCATCATAGAGACCAAAATTCCCAGTACTTTTACTCTCAAAAAGCTGATCATAGGCTTGAACCTTGGTGATCTTGGATTGACCTTTCTTTCTACATGGAAGCAAGGTATATGCTATGTTGGCTGGTATACATATATCAGAAATTGGAGATTGAGATCCAGCAAATAGAAATGAGATGAATCCCAGAACCATTAATTCTACAAAACAAGAAAACAGATGAACCAAATGTCAACTTATAGTTTTATTGATTTGTAAGTTATGGGAAAAAGATATAAACTAATTGATATATTTGCACCTGATTTCAGCTTCTCCACAGCATCACTTAAGGCATGTTTTCGACACCTCTTTAACCACTGCAATGGTTCAATTTTGTTAGCATGAAGATTAAATCTCAAAAAAAGAAGAAAGTTTGAACTCACGTGCGTTGGAAAGGATAAAGATGGAGTGCTCCATGGCAATGGAAATGGAGATAATAACAAAGCAAACGATGGCAAGAGCCCATGTTGGCGTATGTTCAAGAGACCGAACAGATGTATTTTCAGCTGCTATGATCGATCGATATTTCCTGATACTTTCAGTTATTTAATTTAGTAGTTCAATTCAATATTAATAGGTTCAATGTTATGACTGAAGAAGCCGGCCAAGACTTTGATGGGAACTACAAGTAAACAGTATTGGTTTCAATTTTTCTTCCTTTACTTATTGTTCACACCAAAATATGATGGAAAGGACTGATTGAGCAAAGCCTAATATCATAACGAATAGATTTGTAAATTTATAATTAAAAACAACTTAAGGATTAACCATTAATATTTTATTTAAGTGTGATTAGTCACCTAATGAATCTATTCTTTTAAGGAGCTCTTAAGTTTGATTAAGAGTTCTTAAAAAATAGGTTCTGATTTACTAATCAGAATAAGATTTGAGAGTTTGATTATATATGAAAAAGATTATAGCACCCCACATGCCCATCCTAAGAGACAATACCATTTAATTTTAAATTATCTTAGAGGTTTATTATTCTAATAGTTTTAAATTTAATATTAAAAATAATTTTTAAGATTCTCCATCAATCTGGTATAATCTTTAAAAATATTTTTTTCACTTTAAGAGTATTCAAAAATTTCATTTGTTTTATTGAAAAGGTTCCATCATCGGAAATTGACTTAATCATTTATTTTTTGTTAAATTTTTGTTTTATTGAAAATATATATGATTTTTTCATCATTTGGACCAAAATTAGAAATATTTTCTCACCTATAAATCTCTTAGATAATCATCCATTTGTAATTATTAATAATTTCATCATCAAAATTTATTTTATTTTTACAAATTTCATTTTTAAATTTTTTACCATTTGGGCTTAATTTAGAAATATCTTTCCTAAAATTTAGTCTCCATTTGTTCATCATTTATCCTTTGAAAAAAAATAATATGAAAATTATTTTTTTGAAGTTTTTTCTAAATCCTTCCACCATTTTGGTTGAATTTAGAAAAAAAAAAAACTTTTTACCTAGAAATCTTATGAAAATTCAACAATTTGTGATTTTTCTTAAGATTTCATATGTGGACAATCATCATATATTTTCATACCCAAATTTTTATAAAGTCATATTTTTAATTTTTAATTTAAAAAGAAATAACATTACTTTTATTAAAATTTCATCTAAATTATTCCACAATTTGGGTTAAATTTAGAAAAATTTCTCACATACAGATTTCTTATAAAATTTACTATTTGAAATTTTTAGGAATCCCATCATTGGAATAATTGTTAATTCATTTCCAAGAATTTTATTAAATTTATTTATATTTTTTATTTAAATTTGAAAATAAATGTTAATTTTTGTTATTAAAATTTTATCTAAAATTTTTATCAATTTGGGTCAAATTTTTAAAAAAATTTCTCATCTTGAAATTTTTCAAAAATTAATTATTTATAATTTCTAAAAATTTATCATTGGATAATTATTATTTATTCTTAAAATCTTATTTTATATTTATTATAATTTAAAATTAGCTTCCCTAACAATTTTCCTAAAATAAAAAAATATCAAATGAAATATATCACAAATAAATAATTAATAATTAAATAAACATAACTCATAAAAAATAAATAAATAAAATGGAGAAAAAGAAAAAAAATAATACCAAAACACTAAGACTCGACTTGGCGGCTAGAGTAGAGCTTAATTGCAAGCACAAAACTAGCTGGAAAGGCTTGGGAAGCGGCTCAACTCGGCTTGGGTGTAAGTTGCTGGATTCTGGGATTGGCCGACAAAATTTGGGTAATTATGTCAAAATTTTGCGCCCAATTGTTGTCAAACTCTTACTCATTTTTTCCTTTATTTTTCTTCTCAATTGCTTTTTGATTGTTGTGCCTTTTTGTTCTGTGATTTAAATGTCTATTTATAGGGCACAATAAGGAGAATTTCATATTGATTCCAACTCCAAAAATTAAGATTATCATGAAAAAATAAAATTTATCTTTAAAAAGTTTAACTTTAAATTTAATCATGATAAAACTGCATTATCACCTATCACTCCTTTTTATTTTATGGCCATTCATTCTTTTTTCAATTATCCTTTTTTTTTGAAATAATCAAATAAATTTTAAAAAATTAGATAAATATAAAGAAAACAATTAAAGATAAACAACAAAGAAGTAAGTTAAAATAAGTAATAAAATAAAATAAAAAGGATAAATAAAAAAATATAGGTGAACAAAGTAAAAACACAAATTTGATAATTAGGCTTGGATCAAATCTGAGCCCAATTGATTCAGGCCTTTGGCCTTAAAATTAAATTGGACTCAATTAATTTAGAGCCCAAACTAAATTGAATGTCTACAACTGCCCTTATTTGTGCATTTTTAATACAATAGGAATTGTACAAAGACATAAATGACCTATTATGTCCAAGTTCAGATTATTCATCCCTCTTTTATTATATCTTTTTTTGTTTTTATTATTATATTTTTTTACGACAAGCTCTTCGAAAATAGAGGCACATAACTTTAAAAATAAAGACAACATTTGAATATTTTAATGATCATACCCGAAAGTCTTATAGATCGTGTTTGAAAAACTAGGAGATTAGGCCCATAGGTCTTACAAACCATTCTTAATATTGAAAAATGCTTATTTGAACAAAGGCTCCACAACTTTAGAAAATGTACTCGAAAGTTTTAAAAGATCATGCTCAAAGATCTTATAAATTTTAATTCTAAAACAGATTTAGCTCGAAAAACTTATGAATCTTACCCAAATGACCTGGTGATTATGCCTGGAGGTCTTATAACAGATTCAGATTCAACTCGAAAGACTTACGAATTTTGTCCGAATAACTTAGTGATTATGTCCGGATGTCTTATAACAAATTTAGCTCAGAAAACTTACGAATCTTGTAACAAATTCAACTAAGAAAACTTATGAATCTTGCCTAGGGAACTTGATGATTATGCATGGAGAACTTGAAAATTATATTCAGAGGTCTTTGAGAAGAGTATTTGAAAGCTTATAGGCTGTACCAAGAGATTTTAAGAAGTTTTATTTGAAAGTTTTTAAAATCGATACTCAAAATTTTTAACAAATACCCAAGATAAATTCTTATTCGATCTCCATATCAAAGTTTTCTTTTCATCAGATTTTAAGTATAAACTTTTTTCACTTATTAGCTGAAGAATATGCAATGAATTCAACACTTAAAATTAATGTGATGCATATAATGCATGAAATGCATGCAATGGATACAATGCATGAAATCTATACCATATGTTCTGAATTGTGATAATATGATTCTAGAAACCCTTTTTTCTTTCTCTTTTTCCATGATATAGCCTTTGTACTGGCTAGCAGATTTTTTCATGAACTGAAGCAAACATTCTTAAAATTTTCTAAACTTAAAGTCTATCTTTCTCACTAGCAGTCCCTTACTTTTAAAATTCACCTTGCCCTATAAACATCTCTTTCATCATGGTATTTATCTATTTTCCACAATTAGCATTGAGATTTAAATGAATTTTTTGAACATTTCCTAAAATTTTAACTAATAACAATGGACATTGCCCCACACTAATATCAATTTTTCACATGTGACCAAATCTTTTAAAAACTGATGATTACTATTTAGAATGAATGTGATGAATCACAACTTGATTTTCCAAAATAATGCAATGGTTTGGCATATTATGATCTTAGTTATCAAAGAGAACTTGACCATTGAATAAGAAAAAGAATATCAATGTCTTTTGATTTAGGCTCACAAATGAATATGATTTTTTAAAGTACAATATATTTTGGCACTCTTTTCAATTCTTGATATATAATAATTTAATGAATGCCAAAACTAGTCATACAAGGCTCCAAGTTTTGGGAAATAAAGAAAAGGTTCAAATTTGGTTGATCAAAATCTTTAATGCATCGAGGTTCATTCGAAAATGCTTCTTGCATCAATTAGTTTTATGAGTTGCTTTCAAAATTTCACAATTGCTCTAGACTACCTTTTCGGGTTTTCACTTTAAAGCTTTATTTTTCTTTTTTTATCATTCTTTATGATTACTCCACCATGCATTTAAGCACTCAAAATTCATCTAAAACCAAATTGATGATTTTTCTAAGGAACAAACTTTTCAACTTAGGTATCCATATATAATCAAAATTGACTTTTTAAATGGTGTAACATGGGCTGAGGTTTAACATTTTGAAAGAAAGGAAAAACAAGCCTAAAATATGTGTTTAAGGGTAATTAAACTAAGTATCATTTCTTTTTCTTTGGACATTTTTCTTTCCTTAAAATATGCATTTTCTTTTTTTTTCCTCATTTTTTTTCTTTTTTTTTTTTGCATAAGTTCAAAAACTTTGGAACTCAGCTTATTTCAAACTTGCCTTCTTAATACAAAGTATTATTTCCTAGCCCCTCAACAAGATTTGAATGCCCTCTTAATGATATCCCCCTTTTTTAAACTTGCCCTTAAATTTAGATGATGATTCTTGGTTTGGGTTTAGAAAGAAAAATCAATAGGCTCAAAACGGATAACAAAAGGATATTTTCTTTTTTCGTGAAAAAAATTTGAAAGATGGCCATTTCTCATTTCAAGTATGGATACTTTCATTGAAAAATAATTTTCAAAAGATGACTTTTTTTTTCTAATTGATTTTAGCTTTATTTAAATGTCTCACATGCATAATATCATAATCATATTTTTTTTTTGCTCTCTTTTTTTTGTAACTCATACTCATGATGTATTTTCTCAATTTTTTATTAGGTGATGCTTAACAATCTTCCTTTTCACAATCCGTTTGGATGTTCATCAATCAAAACATTAAAAAAAAAGTTATTTAGGACATCAAGTAAGTTTAGCTTTTTCAGTAGATTTATCCCGACATGAGGTTAAAGGATCACTTGATGAAAGGCTAAAAAGGAGAAGAATGTTGCATAAATCAACATACTGAACAACTTGACAAAATATAGCTTGTGAGAATTTGAGATTTGGTTGGTGAAGAGTTTGAAATAGCCTTAACATTCATTAAATCACCTAAATCCAAATTATATGACCATCTTGTTACTTATAGCCTAAATGAAGGTCAATGATTTTTAAGGTTTATCATGTTAAAATGGAGTAAAGCTTCCATCACTAAAGATTTTCAAGGTTTTTAATTTTTCAATTAAAAATAATGAAATGTTAAGGTAATGCGTTTGAAAAATTAATTATGTAAGAATCCAAACAATTAAAATTGAAAAACAACAAAAACTTAATACAAATTTCTAAAATTTTCCCATAATGCATGTTCAAGACATCTAAAACAAAAAAAAAAAAACCTACAACAAAGCAGATTTTCATTGCTCAAAAAGCTTTTAGGTTAAGGTGTTATTGTGAATGAGACTTTCAATCTTCTTTTTCAATTACTTATATTTCTCAATCGAGTGCCCAATTATCCTTATGTGATAATCATATTTATTATTTAAATTATAACTATTCGCTGATAGATTCAAAATTGTTTTCAAAGGTACTAGGGTAAGGTACCGGTACTTTACCAACAGAGAAAAAATATTAAAAATCAAAATTGAGATTTTTTTAAGAATATTTCTTGATCTCTTTTTACTATTCAATGGTTGAGCAGTAGATTGAGGATAAAGACTTTTATAAGGAATTGATTGTTGTGCTAGTTGGTGAAAGTAACAATTTTGAGTAAGGTTATTATGGTAGGGTAGCAAGGTTGGTAAAGATGGTATAAGGTAAAGTCTCTAACCTGTGCCCTTTTATAAATCATGACTTGAACATCTCCTATTTCTATTCTCGATGCACTTGCTTTTTTCAAAATAGTTGTATCAGCACTTTTAAGCTTATCATTTTCATGGCATTTTTTATTATTTTTTCAGATATGATCATGTCAAAAAAATTCTTAATTGTATTTCCAACCATCCTTTCATAATATGGAGCTTTAAGAGTGTTGACAATCAGAATCTTAGTTTTTTTTTATGTTAAAAATGGTTGAACTTGGGTATCGACATTTTTTCACTTTTAAACATATTCTCTGAAATTCTCAAAATCATTCTTTTTCATGCTTTATAGAGACAACCGATCTGGAGCTAACTTTAGAATGTGTCTGTATTGGATTACAAATGCCTTAACTAGTTATTTTCATAAAGTGATGCAAGTTTTGTCCAACTGAGTATACCACCTAGTAGTAGATCCCGTAAGACTATCTTGGAATACATGAATTAAAAGCTTGTCATCACGGGCAAAGATAACCATTTTCTGTAAGACATAATGATATAGATCATTGGGCATTTAATCCCATTATATTTCTCAAATTTTGAGACTTTGAACTTGGGTGGAATAATAACATCTGGTCCTAAGCAAAGCTCCAATGAGTCCATAGATCCATAAAAATCTATTCCCTCAATAGCTCGAAGCCATTTCTTTATGAGATCTTTTTTTTTTTTAAGAAATTGAATTTTTTATTGCATCAAATGAACTTTTTTTAAAAATTTTTTTGGATTTTTAAAATCATTAAGAACTGAAACTAGAGTTGTTAAAGGTATTCCGAGACAAGAGTATGCCCCCAAAAGTGGTGCTTGTTATGATTGTGCCCCTTAAAATTCTTGTATGCAGGCTTCTTTTACTTTTTTCAAATTTCTTAGCATTTCCATTATTTGTGCTAGATCTTTTCTTATTTCATTTTGAGCTTTCTCTATTTTCTCAATTCGGCTACGTTGTTCTACCTCTATGAATGCCAAATAGATTACCTTGACAATCAGGCTTTTGAACCTTGACTACCATAATTATCAAATTAGGATGATGTCTAATTATAACTTTGTACAAATAGAAAAGATTTATATGAATAATTGGATGCATTGAATGTTATCACATAATAAGAAAAAAATCTTTAATTAAAAATTAAAAAATTATTCTAATAAAATATCCAAAAATATCTTATAATCTATTACTTGGTCTTATATTTTAGCTTTAAGATCATGGTATTGCCATGAATAAATCTTCAGCCATTATACTTAGGCAATAACCTCTCAACAATCTTAGGTTTTCCATCTTTTTCAAAACTTGACAAGCCAAATTTGATCAAACTTTGCACTTTGTGTTTAAAAGCAAGGCAATTTTCTATCAATGGCCTATATTCCTATAGTGATAATCATACTGAGCCTCAACATTATACCACTTAAGATCAAGAGATTCTAACGGTTTTAAAGGAACTAGTATGATCAAATGATTTTGGAAAAATAGTGAAAATAGCTCACTGTCTATTATAGAGATTGGATTACCAATAGCTCTCTCTTTCTTCTTACTTAACGATTTATTAGGTTGAGCCATGGGGAGACTTAGCAGGTCTTAGAGTTGAAATGGGTATATAAGGCTAAGAGTTCATTGGACAATTAGGTTGCTGGATGGGTTGATAAAGATTGTTCATAACTGGGCCATAGTATGGGTTTGGGCTAATCTGTAGAGGTTGAATGGGAGTAGGTTTTGTTTGCAGTGCTAAAAAAAGTTGTTGAAGTTGGGGGGTAAGGATTTGAGTATGAGTCAATCTATGAGGTTGGCACAAAGTTAGAATGCCCTATCTTTTTTCTAATTTGATCATTTTTTAGGCCATTAGATGCATTGACATAACTTAGATCAGCATTAGTATTTTGAGAGGCTTTTTGATCTTAGCAAATTGGTTGTTTAATGTACACATGAACTGGTGAAGACTTTTGAAAATAGGCCACTTCAAGATTTTCAACCCTTTCACTAGCTTGGCAAGTTGTGTTTTTACCTCTTATAAGTCACGCCTCAATTCTTCTTGGATGAGTTCCAAGGCTTGGATCTGTGCCTCTAATTGATCACTCTTTTTTATTAAATTGCAAAACACCAAATAAAGTAAAACATTTTTGTATTATGCAATATTATGATGGATGTATTATGTGAATGATGATGCTTCATGAATGAATGAGATGCATAAAATGAATGAAAGTAGATAATAAAAAAAATAAACAAATAAAATAACTATGAACCTACATATGACTTTTATAAACAAGGAGTACCAAATAAGAACAAAGTAAGAATTCAATATGAAAGAAGAAAAAGATAAATAGGTTAGTGCACAACTCACGTATAACAAAAGGTATATGACCTAATTTTGGATAATTTCTACAAAAAGACACGGCTCTACTTATGGGTTAAATCCTAATTGTTCTTACATCATTATCCATCATAGACTAGTAAAGCATCTCAATCCTAACCCATCATAGGCTTTCAATAGAAAAGGTTCAATTTGAGTAAAAGTATTTCACTAGACATTAAGGAGATTATCATCTCACAAGAACGTAAGTACTTTACTCCCTCTTAAGAGGGATAAAACCCAGGTGTAAAGCTCATGTAATATATATGCACGTGATAATATGTGTAAAGGAAAACATATATCTTTATTTGTAATTTTATCAAGTTAAAGAATAAAGTTAATGCCAACAAAGAATAATCAATAATTCAAGATCAACCAAACCAAAAGTTAAGATAATTTAAAATTAATTAATGGCCTGACTCTCTATGTCTTCCAATGAAGTAGTCAAACAGTCATAACGTATAGATCCATAAATCTATAGCTAGACACAACCTAAGGAGCAATATTTTTTTAGGTGTGATTGATCATCTAATGAAGCTATTATTTTAAGAATTTCCTAAGCTTGACTAAGGGTCTTTAAAGAATAAGGTCTGGTCTACTAATTAGAATAGAGTTTGAGAGTTTGGTTACATATGAAAAAGGTCATAGCACCTTCATATGCCCACCCTAAAAGAATGTACCATTTAATTTTAAATTATCATAGAGGTTTATTATTCTAATGGTCTTAAATTTAATATTAAAAATAACTTTTAAGATTCTCCATTAATCTTACAGAATTTTTAAAAATACCTCTTCACATCAAGAGTATTCAAGAATCTCATTTATTTTTTTAAAAAGGCTTTATCGTTAGAAATTGACTTAATCATTTATTTTTTGTTAAATTTTTGTTTTATTAAAAATATATTTGATTTTTCCACCATTTAGGCCAAAATTAGAAATATTTTCTCATTTAGAAATCTCTTAAATAATCATCCATTTGCGATTACTGAGAATTTTATCATCGAAATTTATTTTATTTTTATAAATTTTATTTCTAATTTTTTCACCATTTGGGCCTAATTTAGAAATATCTTTCCTAAAATTTAGTCTTCCTTTATTCATCATTTATCCTTTAAAAAAAGAAAAATAATATAACAATTATTTTTTTTGAAATCTTATCTAAATCTTTTCACCATTTTGATTGAATTTAGAAAAAACTTTCTACCTCAAAATCTTATGAAAATTCAACCATTTGTGATATTTCTTAAGATTTTTTTTTGGATAATTATTATATATTCACACCAAAAATTTTTTAAAATCATATTTTTAATTTTTAATTTTAAAAAATATAATTACTTTTATTGAAATTTCATCTAAATTATTTCATAATTTGGGTTAAATTTAAAAAATTTCTCACTTAGAGATTTTTTAAAAAATTTACCATTTGAAATTTCTCAAAATTTCATCATTGGAATAATTGTTAATTCATTTCCAAGAATTTTATTAAATTTATTTATATTTTTTATTTAAATTTGAAAATAAATGTTAATTATTATTATTTAAGTTTTATTTAAATTTTTTCTCCATTTGTGTCAAATTTAGAAAAAAATTTCTTACCTATAAATTTTCTAAAAATGAACCATTTGTAATTTCTAAAATTTCATCATTAGATATTTATTATTTATTCTTAAAATCTTATTAAAATTTTATTTTATATTTGTTATAATTTAAAATTAACTTCTCTAACAATTTTTCTAAAATTAAAAAAAATCAAATGAAATATATCACAAATAAATAAATAATAATTAAATAAACAAAACTCATAAAAAATAAAAAAAAATAAAATGAAAAAAAAGAAAAAAAAATAATACAAAAACATCATGGCTCGGCTTGATGATTGGAGTAGAGTTTGATCGTAGGCATGGAATTTGTTGAAAAGGCTTAGGAAGCGGCTCGACTTTGCTTAGGTGTGGGTTGCTAGATTTTGAGATTACTTGTAGGAATCTCAGTAATTACACCAAGATTTTGGGTCCAATTGTTGTCAAACTCTTGTTGTAACTTTTTTTCTCTTTGTTTCTTTCTAATTGCTTTCTGATTGTTGTGTCATTTTGTTCTGTGATTTAAATGTCTATTTATAGGCCATAATAAAGAAAATTTCAGATTGATTCCAACTCCAAAAATTAAGATTATCATGAAAAAATAAAATTTATCGTTAAAAATTTTAACTTTAAATTTTATCATGATAAAACTATATTATCACCAACCACTCCTTTTTAATCTATAGTCATTCATTTTTTTTTTCAACTAGTTTTTTAAATAACCAGATAAATTTTAAAAAATTAGATAAATATAAAGAAATACAATTAAAGATAAACAATAAATAAGTAAGATAAAACAAGTAATAAAATAAAATAAAAAAGATAAATAAAAAAATATATATACATAAACAAAGAAAAAATATAATTTTGAAAATTAGGCTTGAATTAAATTTGAGCCCAATTACTTTGAGCTTTTAGTCCTGAAATTAAATTGAACCCAATTAATTTAGACTCTAAGCTAAATTAAATATTTATACTTAAAATTGAATTACCTTAAAAAACATTAGTCAATTTAAATATAGGGCTTACAAATTAATTTTT
The DNA here is from genome assembly GCF_047325235.1 of Durio zibethinus. Lineage (NCBI taxonomy): Eukaryota > Viridiplantae > Streptophyta > Magnoliopsida > Malvales > Malvaceae > Durio > Durio zibethinus. The sequence continues at coordinate 5,693,880 of NC_143162.1, read as the reverse complement.
TAGACTCTAATATTTTCTTATTCTTTCACGATTCCAAAGATAAAAGAAGTGCTTGGTAATCATTGTTCTTTTTATAATTCCGTTTTTGAATTAAATTTTTTTTTTAATTTTCTTTTCATTTTTCTTACAAATCAGGGCGTCATCATAATTCAAATTTCATCAAATTTTTAAAAAATTTTGACTGCAATAAATAAGTCACTGCTTACATTATTGCCTCCATTATTGTAATTAAATTGCTTTCTGTTTGCTAGAAACAAAGATTGTCAAATTTGTATTGGATTCTATAATTGAACTTTCCCCTAAGTACTAAGGTTGCTATATTACAAAATTTTCTTTCCACCGAAAATGAAAAATAAAAAAATTATTATAATTTGTATGCATTGAAATAAATTACAACTAATGCAACTTAATATGACACTTTAATTTTAAATTGAGAGATTTTGAAAATCTGTAATGATATATAAATAAGGTTTAAAATTTAAAAATTATAAAATATTTTTTGTGAGATAAAATTATGATATTTTTAAATTAAAACAAATAATATCTTATAAGTTGATTGTCCGTACAAAGCAACTAGATTTACATTTTCAAAAAATTAATCACAGTTGAAATGAAGAAGAATTAATAATTTGAGTTTCCTTTAAATCTATTAAATCTTTGGAGAATACAAAGTCCGTAAATTAGGGTATACTACAACGTTTGAAATCTAGGTGTTGATTTCATTAATTTGGATATTTCGTAGGTTGTATAAAACTATGACGAACAAATTTTCGCATTTGGTCTAGTGCTATGATTTTCGTTTAGGGCCATTATCTCACTCTTTTTTGGGTCTGAATCTAGTTATTTTGGGCTTTAACATTAGGCTTCCGGAAATCTAAATCTTTTACCTTAGCCCGAAATGCTCGGGGGCAAGATTGGGCATTTTTCTCATTTTTGGGGTCTGAAACTAATTTCTTCCATACCTTTGAACTTAGTCCAAAATGATAGTGGACTAGATTGGGCGTGGAAGTTCTTGGACTCATCGGTGAATAGTGATTGACTTAATTTTAGCCAAGGTTCCAACTACACTAAATAAATATATATATATATATATATATATATATATATATATATCCTCATCAAAAGTCTTGAGTTCTAATTAGAAATTGGGTTATGGATTAATATGTTTTCAAGAAAGCCGAGATGGAAGTCAAAACAAGTAAATTTAGTAGGTTCTTGGTAGGTTAAAGGTTGATTTTTCAATTTTCTTATGGTAAACGATACATATGTTCCAATTAATTGAAAATGAAATTGTTGTTAAAAAAGGGAGATGAACCAAAGCCTGCCTATTAAGATTGATTTTGATATATATCAGATCAATGAGGAAATTGATATCAAATTTCCTTTTTGCGCACATTTTTCTTAACTGGGAGAGCATGTGTCCTTTGCTTCTAGATTTCTAGCTTTGAACATTCTTTTGATTATCAAGTTTAAAGCACGTTTCCATCCCATACCAATTACCAAGTTTAATTATTCAAGATTATTAATTATTGTAGCAGCAGACAAAAAGAAGAAGATTATTTGGGTCTGTGTGATTGTAGAGCTAATAGCAGTAAACTTTGATTGTCTCTAAAGTTCCAACATCGATATGGTTCTATCTCTGAAAGACGTGGCCAGTCATCAGAATCGCATATGGGTAGTGATGGGCATGGGATGGTTATGAGCGTGTTATAGAGGTCGAGTTTAGGTGGGTGCCTTCGACAGTGGGCTAATAGACCTCTTGACTTTGAAGTTTGAAATAAGACGTGCCTGTCAGTTTGGCCATGAAAAACAAAATCGGGGTTCTTAGAAATTGTTGGTGAACATGGCAAGCTTACTTGTGAAAAATTGCAGTAAGTTTAGTGGAATAGTCTATACTTCAATGGGAGAAAGGTTATTGGGTGGCCTAGAAGATCAACGTCAATGCTTAATCCTGAGAAACTTCAAAGGTCTTGTTCCCACTCATTACGTTGATCAGCTTCCCACAACAAACGTTGATAGTCCAGAATCAGACCGGCCAAAGTGCTCCTTCCTCTTTCTATGGTTGTTTAATTCATCTCAATATACTTCTTATTACCCTTTTTACATCGAAATATTTCACTAGAAGCAATATCAAGAAGAATTTTGATGCTTTTCTTTGGAAAATTCCTTGAAAATTCACATAATATCTCCCGTACCAGATTGGACATTTTTAAGATCCGTTATGACATATAGATATATAACTTGTATTAATAAAGTTTTGTGAGATAAAACAATAAGACCTTAAGTCAAAACAAACAATATCAGGTTGGATGCTGATATCTATGGCATAATGACCATGTATGATTTTTCATATGAAAACTTAGATGAGAACTGATATAAATGGTGAAAATGAAGTCTTCCTCATTAATTTCAATACGAAAATATGATGCATATAGCTCAGCAGTATCGCAGCATAATATAACTTGTGACGTCAGAAGTTCCCCGAGATTTCCAAGTCAAGGTCTGCTTCTACCATATACTCTCGTTCAAGAGTTCACTGGTTTCAACATCTTCGCAAGTCTTATATGCGCTTACCAGGTCTCATTCTTTCTATAAATATGAGTGCTTTTATATATACCAACAAGCTTATAAAAGCCCTATTGCCTGAACTAAAAAAGTTATTGCACAGGGAGCCAAAAATTTGTCCTTGAAGTTTTTGTGCTTGAAATTTCAGTGTCCTAAAATGGCAGCAGCTAAAGAGAGTCGATCTTTAGAGCAAACGCCAACTTGGGCAGTCGCGGTTGTCTGTTTCGTGCTGGTTTTGATTTCATTTATCATAGAATATGTCATCCACTTAATTGCAAAGGTAATTTAAGCTAAAGAATACCTTGATCTCCTCATAACATACTAGCTAGCTATGATTTTTCAGCTTCTTTCAGAGTAGTCTTTTCCTTCTTTTTTTTTTTTGTTTGATGAATTCAATTTTCTGTTCTCTGTAGTGGTTAAAAAAGAGACATAAACGAGCACTTTATGAAGCACTTGAAAAGATTAAATCAGGTTTGTCATTCCATGTACAATATGTATAGTTTATCCATTTAAGGTTAAATGAAATTGTGTTATGGTTTTCAGAGAACTTGCCTGTCTCTTACTTTCAGAACTTATGCTATTGGGGTTCGTATCATTGCTCCTAACAGTGGGACAAGGAACTATATCTAATATGTGCATATCAAAGGCTGTAGGGGCTACATGGCATCCATGCAGCAAGAAACAGGAAAGTGATTTAGACGAGGACAAAGAGAAATCTTCAGATTCGGATGAAAATCAACTGAGAAGGCTCCTAACGTTTCAAGGTTCTGGTGGTATTGATCGGAGAGTTCTAGCAGCAGCAGAATATGACAAATGTGCAGCCAAGGCATGTTGAATTTGATTTTGGCTTTGGTTTTTGTTTCTTCATTTTATTCAAATTGCTGAAGAACTAAGATCTTGCAGGGTAAAGTTCCATTTGTCTCAGAAGATGGTGTCCACCAACTCCATATGTTCATATTTGTCTTAGCAATTTCCCATGTGCTTTATTGTATAACCACCCTGGCATTAGGCAGAGCTAAGGTTTTATTCTCTCTCTTTCTGTCTCTTGTGTTTCTGTCTTCCATGGCTACTCCCCTCAATCTGTTTGATTCAAATGCTGGTCCAATTGCAGATGAGAAAATGGAAGGCATGGGAAAAGGAAACTAGGACAACCGACTATCAGTTCTCACATGGTAACTTGAACATTGTCTTCTTTAACTTCTTGATTATGATCAAAATAACTTTGGGTCCTTCCTGCAGACCCTGAGAGATTCAGATTTGCAAGGGATACAACTTTTGGTCGAAGGCACTTGAGCTTTTGGAGCCGCAAACCAGTTCTATTGTGGATAGTAAGAGCAAAGAAATCCTCCATTGATACTCTTTGTCTTTATTGCTTTAATCTAAGTATTCTTTAACAGGAATGTTCCTCTTCAATGAGAGTTTCAAATTAGTATAAGAAAATGAGAGAATTGATGGCATTTCACAAAATTGCAGGTTTGTTTTTTCAGGCAGTTCTTTAGATCAGTTCCCAAAGTTGATTACTTGACCCTACGCTATGGGTTCATTATTGTAAGACTTTCAGATAATCATCTTGTTGTTGTTGTTGTGTTTTTTTTTTTCCTCATAAATTATTATATCTTTGACACATTCGATTTTTTTAGGCACATTTGGCACCCCAGAGTCAGGTGAAATTCGATTTCCAGAAGTACATTAAAAGATCACTTGAAGAAGATTTCAAAGTTGTTGTTGGAATCAAGTAAAGCTTTAAAGTCCTTTATTTAATCCAGCTGTTATAAACAAGTCCTACACTTTCTTTTCAAGACCAATATATGGGTGAATGACTGCTAGTATCTTTGCTAATCAACATCTTCAACTTTCATAGCACATGATAATTTTTTAATTCCACATCCTGATTGTTTGAGTTCTTTTGGATGTGATAGTTGTTAATATCACATTTAAATATATTCTTAATAAGTATGTTAGTCGGCTTCCCAAAAATAAATTAAACTAAAGATGTTAGTCCTATTGGCAAAAAAATATTATTTGTTGCATGAAAAAGCTATTTCAAATAAAATGTAACCTCCAACAGTTACACGGTCAAATGATAAATGTTAGACTCTTAATTCTAGTGATTAAGTTCAAATTTTAGAAGCCTTGTGTAAAAAAAATATATATGTTACTCTAGAAAAGGTTTATATTGGGCTATCATTTTGTTGAAGTTTGTACTTGAACTTCTTACACCTTTCAAAAAAGGGAAAAAAATTAAATATAAAATTCATGAGTGCAATGGTAAGAAGGTTTTTTATGCTTTGACAGATCCTGTATTGTTTTTATGCCTTAAGAATTGCCTGTATATCTAACCTAGTAGTGCCAGTATTATTTTTATACTTTGCCAGATCCTGTAAAGTCAATTAACATAAATACTGATAACATTCCTTCTTGTGCTGGCAGCCCAATCATCTGGTTCTTTGCTGTGTTATTCCTAATGTTCAACACGCATGGTAACCGACGATGTTTTATTTTGTCTTATCTCCTTTTCTTTTTATGACAGTTTCTTATAATTTATTGGACATTGGACAGGCACTTACTCTTATCTATGGTTGCCATTTCTCCCTCTAATTGTAAGCATCTCAGCTTTATCTATCTAAATAATCCCCTTTGAATTGGTTTAATGATGGTTATGGCTTCTGCAGATGATCCTGCTGGTGGGAACAAAGCTTCAAGTTGTGATAACTAAAATGGGACTAGGAATTCAAGAAAGGGGAGAGGTAGTGAAGGGCACTCCAGTGGTGCAGCCAGGGAATGACCTATTTTGGTTCAACCGTCCTCACCTCTTGCTCTACCTCATTCATTTTGTCCTCTTTCAGGTGTTTCCTCTCACAAGTTCAAATATATAAATGTGGCCTCAAATCAATATCTGGAAATACTAAGCCTCCCCTTTTTTTTTCTGACTTTTAACAGAATGCTTTTCAACTGGCCTTCCTGGTATGGACATTGGTGAGTGAGCTCATCCTTTTGAAAGGATTTCTCTTCTTCTTGTTATTCCTATACACTGACTACCCTTACCATCTTCTTCTTTCCTCTTCTTATTTCTTGTTTCCCTTTTGAAGTATGAGTTTGGCACAAAATCTTGCTTCCATGAGAAACGAGAAGGCATAATCATCAGGATATCAATGGGGTATATTCATCATTTACCATATTTCACATCTCTGTTTAATTTCTTTCAATCTTCCCTGATAACAGTCCTAGCTATACCTTTATTTGGACAGGATGCTCATACAAATACTATGCAGCTATGTGACTCTTCCTCTATATGCATTGGTGACACAGGTGAAAATGATTGAATATGTTATGTTGAGAACACCATGCTGCTCGGAAAACAAGTATTAATTTATTTCCAAAAAATATCAGTTTGTTTTATTTACTCTTTGCATTGCATTTAAACAGATGGGTTCAACCATGAAGCCTACCATCTTCAATGAGAGAGTAGCAAATGCACTAAGGAACTGGCACCAGCAAGCTAAGAAACACATTAAACATAATCAGCATTCAGGCACCATAACCCCATTGTCAAGCAGGCCAGACACTCCATCATGCGGGGTGTCCCCTCTTTACCTCCTTCGCAACCATAGAGGTGAATTAGACAGTTCCCAAACATCACCAAGGAGGTCCGATTTTGGTAATGAAGGCTGGGAAATGGAAGTGCCAGTTAAGGGTCATGTCCTAGAGCTACAAGCTGTTAATAAAGCAGATAATCCTTCCCACCACGAAATTGACATTGAACCTGATGATTTCTCATTTGATCAACGAACAAGAAGATGAAATAATAGAGAGTTGCTATCTGTCAGAAGTAGACAAATTCCATTTGAACTTTTTTTTTTTTTTTTTTTACACCAAAAACCAATAGTTTCCAATACATCAATCATCACTATGCTTGAAATTCTATTGATTTTAATAGTGATGATTGTTGTATTGAAAAGAATTGATAAAAAAATCAATAACAGAGAAGAGCCAACCAAATTTTCAAGCAAGCCTCCTTTTGTTAATGAGATTATTCAATTATTTTCTATCTTCACGATTCAAAGGCATTTGTTTCGAAAAAAACAGGGCAGAAAAAGAGGTAAGAAACGATCATCAAACTTTTATTCCAGAGGACACTTAAAGAAACTTAACATTAACATCTTACAAAAGAGATAAGACCCAGAAATCAAACATTAAAAATTACAACAATCTTAACTAAAAACAAAGACAGTTCCTTTCTTTTAGAATAATTACTGCCCACCACGGAGGCGAAGAACAAGGTGAAGGGTAGACTCTTTCTGAATGTTATAATCAGCTAAAGTCCTCCCATCCTCCAATTGCTTACCGGCAAAGATAAGCCTTTGCTGATCTGGCGGTATTCCTTCTTTGTCCTGAATCTTTGCCTTGACATTGTCAATTGTATCCGAAGATTCCACCTCCAAGGTGATTGTTTTTCCAGTCAAGGTCTTGACAAAAATCTGCATTCCTCCACGAAGCCTCAAAACAAGGTGAAGGGTCGATTCCTTTTGGATATTGTAATCAGCCAAGGTCCTCCCGTCCTCAAGTTGCTTCCCAGCGAAAATAAGACGCTGCTGGTCAGGAGGGATCCCTTCTTTATCCCGGATCTTGGCCTTGACGTTGTCGATCGTGTCAGAACTCTCGACCTCCAGAGTTATGGTCTTGCCGGTCAAGGTTTTCACGAAGATCTGCATCTTTGAAAAGGCTATGAGGCAACTGATTGCAATAGAAGAGAAAACGCAAGATTTTGATTTGCCTTGTTTCGCTACAAAAGGGGTTGACTACATAGGAGAAGAAGTGACCGACTTGAAAGGGCAGTTTGGGTTTCTAAAGTCCAAAGGAAAGGTGTGGAGGAAACGAGAAAGTTAGGTAAGATGAGTGGGCTGATTACCTGACGGCTGACTCACTCAACTTCCAAATGGACTCCAGAATTTTCTGCTTTCTTGTTTTCTCCTCTATTCCATTTTCAACGAAATTACCCAATGCCCACCGACGTCAAACTTATTTGTAATTCAAGATGACAGAAAGTGGATGGCATATTTTTCTTTCCTTGCGGAATTTTGGATTTTATACAAGAATGATAAATGATTTTATATACAAGAATTTCCCACACAATGTCTGTGTGATTTAGTTTGAGCAAGTCTCTAAATATATATACAAGAATGATAAAATGATAAACCACAATAAAAAAAAGTCATTATTTCTCCTTCAGAGCAGAGGCTTTGCAGATCGGACATGTATTCTTCATTGACAACCACTTCTTGATACAGGGAACATGGTAATCATGACCACAAGTGTTTAATGCCCCAACTTCATCCATGTCCTTATATTCTTCCTGTGAATTATAGAGTGTTAAAAAAAAATTGTATTTAGATGATACAACTCGGACAAGTGGGGATCATTATTGACATGTTGAATCATACCAAATAATCCAAGATATTTACATTTCAAACAGAATAAAATTCTTACCAGGCAGATCACACAAGAGCTCTCATCCTGGAATTGATCTGAAGAACAGAAAATTGTCTCGGTCAAGCACTTTGATATCAAGTCTTCTGACAAGCCAGTGTTAACACTGCCAATCCTTTCCCCTAGTGCAAGTAGTTCCTGCCCAAGCGAATCATCCAAGGTCATTTAAAACAAAACAGTATAAGAAGAATGAAATAACACCATAATAGAGAAGGGGAAAATGTACATACCTCGTAAGTCATGTTGTCTGTGTCTAACCTCATATCTCTATGCTGATCAAACATATTTCTTGATCCATAATAGGCTGAGCGGTCCACAATCATAAAACCCTGCAGAGTGAAAACAAATTATACCATTCAGCTAGTGACATTAAATCAGGAAAGTTACTTGGCGAATTCATAAAAAGGAATTGCTACCGAATAGAATTTTTCCTGTCATTGGCAAAACACTTGATTATCAGTATTTGGCTATATTAGTATCATCCAAACTAATAAGCAAAGGTAATCACGGCCTACACATCAACAGAACAGGCCACTGTCATTCAACTAAGGGAGCTTATAAAGCAATAAAGTCCAAAAAGAGCAGCAACGTGAAACAAAACAACACTTTCAGCAGAAATGCAGCATGCTGAAAGCTGTGTCTAATGGGTTTTCAAACTATTACTAGAGGACATGTGAGTCCACCTCAATTGCTAATGCAAGAACATAATTCCTTTGTAAGCAGTAAATACCTCAGATGAAAATCGATCATGGAAAGCTGCATCATTGGCTAGAGATCGGTATCTGTCATTAGAAATCCTTGACCTCCCATTCCGCTCATTATTATGCCATGTTATAGCTGACAACGGCCGAGAATGTCTGGAAGAATAACTTTCAGCAACAACCTGCATCCCCTCATCTGAGGGTGCCGCATGTCCTAAGCGCACACTGCTGGAAGAAGCCCTGAAAGTTGGGCTAGATCGCTGAGAATTATTTGTGCGAACACCCCTTAGAGATTGTGCAGAGTTGCCATGAAAACTCTGAGGAAGAACAGGATTTCTACCCGAAATGAAATCATGCTGAAGTCGCCCAACCTCTACAGAAGCATTTGTAGCACTGCTACCACCCAGAAAGTGGCTTGTCTCATGATTAAAAACATTTGAATCTGCAATCACCAGCAAAAGACTCAGAAACAATAGGAGATCCAAACCATGACACACAGAGTCATTCACCTAACTAACCTGCAGCTTGAATCCTTCCATGACTAGGAGACATTCTCAAATGACCCCACTCCCACTCTCTTGACAAAGCATTAGAGCTCTGACCTGAGAGATCCAGTGAGCTAGAATGCTCAACCGGGTGGATTGTAGTGCAGGAAGTGTGAGAAGGATCGCTTGATAAATGGGTCCTAACTAGGTTGGACTCAAGATCAAGTGCTGGTCTTCTTCTCACATTCCTCATAGAACCCTCACCCCTAATTGAGAGGCCATTGCCTCTGTAACTGGGAGGCGGGGCAACATGATCCCAATGCATGTGTTGAGCATCTTCATTGGGTTTCTCTTGCCAAAATTCAGATGATAGAGGAAGATCAGATGAACTTCCAGCACCAACATATCTGCTTGAACCACCCCTCTCAAAGACTGGAGAGACTCCAGGGCTTTTTCGCTTGTGAGGTCCTCTTCCACTGCCCATTGTTAGATCAACAAAACCACCCTCAATTCCATGGAAAGTCTGCCTATCATAATTGGACGAAGATGCATGATGCATGTAGTTCTCAGGGGCTGCACCAAATGCTCCAGGCGGTGATGTATGCAAAAAAAGATCATGAGATGGGCCTGAAGTGTCAGGTTGATAATGTGGAGCTTCAACGTTGTGGCTTGAGGTAGCATAACCACTTGACCTAGGCACAGGATTCCAATGAGATGAAAATTGCACCGCATCAACAGACATATTTTCCACAGGACAGAAGAAGGAACCATGTTCTGTAGTGCTTGGCCTCACTGGAACAAAACAAGAAGCAGTAATAGCCATTAGAACAATAGCTAGCATTCAAACAGAGGATCCTATAAAATGCAAAAGGAAGGCGTAACCAAAAACCTAGGCCCAACTCTCTAGGTAGGAGAATATGATCAGTTCAACCTCAAACCACCTTGAAAACATGTTTTCCTGCTGTAAATCTTTATCTATTTGCGATCGACATCAACCTTATCGCCCTTCAAATAAAATGCAAAAGTGAAGGCATGAAAATAACAATACCTAGATTTGCATAAGGTTGTTCCGTGTGCATATGATTCCAGCCCTGCTCCTGTTCACTCCCAAACATTTGGGATGTGCCAAATAAATGTCTATGCCCCATAAACAAGTCACTTAAAAGCTAAAGATAAGTTATATTCCAGAAGAAGAGTCAACCTGCAAAAAGAGAAAAAAAAAAGATCAAATAAGTAGAAGAGAACAGAGGACTTATTGAAAATATTTAAAGTCCAACAACAGGAAAAATTAGAAAAAAAAAAAGAAAAGGGGGATGCATAACATCCCATTGTCCTTTTTTACAAGCATCATACACTAGTTTTACCACATTTCATTTCTTATCAAGAACTTCCACAACTACAATCATGTTGAGGGTCTCATATATCTGCAGCAAAATGTAGAAAAATGGAACATCAAGAATTACATCTTTTAGTTATATCATGAATTAGTTTCCAGTTGCCACTCAACAGAGATTTATTGAATATAAAGCTACCCTCCTTTTGAGCTTTAACTGCTTAATCCATTTAAAAGAGAAGATGGCTTTGCTGTGCCATCAAAAATCTAAAAGGATGAGGTGACAAGCACTATCAAAAAGAGAACCAGCATACACATATTGCCTTATAAATATCAATCTTTTGAAATCAAATAGCAATAGAACTATAGAAGCAAGCTTTCTATATACATCACAGAGACATTCCAGCAGGACCAGCACATAGGGTCCATGGAAAAACTAAGAAATAAAACTGTGTGAAAAACTAAGAGTAAAACTGAATGTATATTGAAAAACTGCTCATAAAGAATTATACAAGTACCTTAGGTTTATATACAACTAACTAGTGGGTAAACTAGGAAACTAAATCTTCCTAAAACTAATCCTATAATTGAAGGATTGTCTATCCTAATTTTTGCCTTTAATTCTAGGGATACAAATACTTAATTCTAGAGATACAACTATAAATATACAGATTACAAGATTACAACCAGTTGTAAATAAATGTTTTCCCACACTCCCCCTCAAGCTGGTGAATAGATGTTTTCCATTCCCAGCTTGGAAATAATTTCTTGAAATGTTGCACTACTGAGCCCTATCGTCAACACATTTACAAGTTGACCCTTCGTTGATACATACGGTGTACAAATAAACCCATTGTCTAGTTTCTCCTTTATGAAATGCCAATCTACTTCAATGTGTTTTGTTCTGTCATGTTGCATAAGATTCTGTGCAACGCTTATTGTAGACTTGTTATCATAGTAGAGTCTCATTGATCCATCCCACTTGATCTTCAAGTCTTCTAGGATAATCTTTAACCATAGTAGTTCACAAATTCCTTGAGCTATTACTCTAAACTCTGCCTCAGCACTTGATCTTACCACCACATTCTGTTTTTTACTCCTCCAAGTCACAAAATTACCACCTAGGAAAGTGCAATAGCCTGAGGTGGATCTTTTTTCAATTACTGAACTTGCACAATCAACATTTGTATATACCTCTAGAACCAGCCCCAAATTTCTTTTGAATAAGATACCTCTTTTAGGATTGGCCGTCAAATAGTGCAATACATGGCAGACAACCTGTAGGTGCGCTTCTTTAGAACTATGTATAAATTGACTTATCACACTTATAGCATATGCTATGTCAAGTCTAATATGTGAGAGATAAATGAGTCTTCCAACTAATCTTTGGTAAATCCCTCTATCTACAGCAATATCTTCATCAGTTTCTCCAAGTTTATGATTAAGATCTATAGGAGTATTTGTAGGTTTACATGCGAGCTTCCTAGTTTCCTTCAAAAGATCCATCACATATTTCTATTGTGAGATAAAAATACCATGCGGTGAGTGAGCTACTTCAATTCTTAAGAAGTATTTCAATCTCCCTAGCTCTTTTATGTCAAATTCTTTAGTCAAATACTGTTTTAGAGATTCTCTCTCTTTTTCATCATCTTCGGTTATAATTATATCATCAACATACACTAATAGAACTATGACTCTCCTTAAATCAGAGTGCTTGATAAACAACGTGTGATCTCCTTGACTCTGCTTATATCCCATTGCTAGCATCACTTAGATAAATCTTCCAAACCAAGCCCTAGGAGATCGTTTAAGGCTATATAAAGCTTTTTTCAGGTTGCATACTTTGTTTGCTTCCAGATGACCTCCAAATCCCGGTGGAACCTTCATATATATTTCTTCTTCCAAATCACTATGTAGAAAAGCATTCTTTACATCAAATTGTTGAAGCTACCAATTGTAATTTGCAGCTATTGATACCAAATTCTAACTGTATTCATCTTGGCAACTGGAGAAAAAAGTTTCCTGATAATCCATTCCATAAGTTTGAGTGTAGCCCTTAGCCACCAATCTAGCTTTATACCTTTCCACAGTACCAACCCTCTTGTATACAGTAAAAACCTATTTACACCTAACTAGATTTTTTCCTTTAGGCAACTTTACCAATTCCCATGTCTTATTTTTCTCTAAGGTCTCCATTTCTATTTTCATGGCTTGCCTTCATTTCTCACTGGATGATGCCTTGGATAATGTAGTTGGAATAGAAAATAGTGTTTAGGCTCAAAAGGAAATTTTTGTGGGATGATGAGAATTTTTCAAATGACACAAAATTAAAGATTAAATATAGTGGATGTTTAGTACATTCTCTGGTTCGTTTCCCAATGGCAATAAGCAAATCATAATCACTAGTTATAGTTTTAGGAGATTCATGCTCAGTTTGAGAAACAAGGTCAAAGACTGTAGTTACCTCATTTCTATAGCTAAGATTAGGTTCTTGGACTTGCACTGGTTTAGGATCTGAAACTTTCTTTCTTGAGTACATATGTAATTCCTTCATAGAATAAAAAACAATATTATCCTTCATCACATCTTCTGTGTTTGGAATGGATTTAGACTTAAATTTAGTGTTTGACTTGAACTCAGAAGAAACAGGGTTCGACTTAGAAGAATTAATGGGTGAAAATGTTGAAAAGGAGGACAAATCAAGCAAAAAGAAATCTTTATCCTTATCTTCTATGAATGAAGTCTCCCCCTGAAGATAAGGTTGAATAAAAAATGGTTTTCTTTCTTCAAAAGTGACCTCTACAGATAATTTTTTGGTAGGAGGATGATAGCACTTATACCTTTTTTGAGTCGATGAATACCCCACAAAAATACACTTAATTGCTTTAGGATCCAACTTTCCCTTGTTATGATTGTGAACATAAACAAATGATGTACAACCAAATATCTTAGGTGCAAGATTGTTTGTGATATTCAAGTTTGGATAGAATTGTGAGAGTAGTTCCATAGGAGTTTTAAATCCCAAAACCCTTGAAGGTAACCTATTTATAATATGTGTGGCAATGAGAATAGTTTCTCCCCAGTAGGATTTGGGTACATTTGCTTAAAAAAGTAAAGGTCGGGTTGTGGCTAATAAATGACTATTTTTCCTCTTTGTCACTCTATTTTACTGTGGAGTATTAATACAAAATGACTCATAGATAATCCCCTCCTTTTTGAAATAGGTAGATAAACTTTGGTTGAAATAGTCTTTTGCATTATCAGACCTAAATCTCTTGATTTTCACTCCAAATTGATTCTGAATCATGTTTTGGAAGCTTAAAAACAAACTATTTACATTTGATTTGGATTTAAATAAAAATATCCAAGAGACCCTGGTACAATCATCTATAAAAGAAACAAACAGCCTTGCACTAAAAATATTAGGAATTGTAAAGATACCCCATATGTCACTATGAATCAAGTAAAAATGAGTAGAACTTCTTTTATTGCTAATTGAAAAAGACACACATCTATGCTTTGCAAGTTCACAAACATCACAATGAAAATTTTCGGCATTTAATCCTTTGAACAAAGAAGGAAACATGTTTTTCAAAGTTCCAAAAGAAGGATGTCCTAAATGAAAATGATAAAGCCAGATTTTGTCTTTATTAGGAGATTTTTTAGAAAGAAATGACAAAGGAAAACTATTCTTGATATTACTTATGTTGTTTGATGTCTTAAGATAATATAATCCATCATTCTTGTTAGTAAGTCCAATCCTATTCCCCGAACTTTGGTCCTAAAATTCACAATAAGAAAGATAAAAAATCACTTTGTAGTTCAAATCTCTGGTAGGTTTTTGTACAGATATTAGATTAGTAAACAATTCAGGAACATGAAGAACATTTTTAAGAACAAACAAGGGATTGATTTAAATATCTCCTAATCCTGCCGTTGGAGTAAGTGAACCATCTGTAACAACAATTTTTCATATTACTATGACACAAGGTATATATATTAAATTTCTGTGAGGAATGTGTCATATAATCTATGGCTCATGAGTCAATGACCCAAGAACTCGTAATAGGCTTAACCGAGATATTTAATCCATGAGAACCAGAAGCTTTACCTGAATTAAAGACCTTACCCAAAGAATATACCCCAATAGGCTTTTCAAGAGTTTTCAATAGGCTTTTTAGTTTCTCAATCTCTTCTTTGTCCAACTTTCTTTGTTCCTGAGATTTTTATAGTACTCTAGTGGTTTTATCAATTATTACTTTCGCAAATCGAGTATTAGTGGCGGATTCTACAATCTCTGGCATGATTATCTTTTTCAGGACTAAAATGAATCTTGATAGTAAAGGTTTAACTAGAGACAATTCTAGGCAATGAGGGCCAAAGAAGGAAAAAATAAAACTAAAAGATTTAAGAAGATTTGGTTGTGAAAGCCTGAAATAGAATTCAGCAATGAAGGCTGAAAAAATTTTCTTCCCAAGAAGAGCCTAAATCTCTGATACTATGTTAAGCATTCAACTTAAAACTAATTGGCAGTAAGTGTAGGGACCTAACCTGAATATAAGACTATAGGAAATTAGATATTTATTAAATGTGGGATAACCCACTTTAACAGGCCCCATCATGTGTAGGCGAAGATAAAAGAAGCTTACTATGTAACAGATTAGGAAATGGCAATGAAAGAAAATCCTAGCTCTGATACCATGTGGAAAAACTAAGAAATAAAACTGTGTGAAAAACTAAGAGTAAAACTGAATATATTTTGAAAAACTGCTCATAGAGAATTATACAAGCACCTTAGGTTTATATACAACCAACTAGTGAGTAAACTAGAAAACTAAATCTTCTTAAAACTGATCCTATAATTGAAGGATTGTCTATCCTAATTTTTGTCCTTAATTCTAGGGATACAACCACTTAATTCTAGAGATAAAAATATAAATATATAGATTACAAGATTATAATCAGCTGTAAATAAGTGTTTTTTCACAGGGTCACCCACTACACTGCACATGTACAAATTAATACGTGAAAGGGACATCTTGATTAGAATTTTAACTACAAAAACATTCTGCTTTGGCCCAACTAAATCAAAACTGTGCATAAAGGAACAGCAAAGTCACATTGATACTTAGGAATAGGAAGAAATAAAGATGCAGCAAAAGCATTCAATGCTTAGGGTGCTTTTTGCAGTAGACTTTTGCAAATACAGGAAGTTGACAACCCTAAATACCCAGTTGCACGACTATGTTCTTCTTATAAATTGACGTGCTAGCCATAGTCCCGGCTCTTGCATTTATCTGGTTATATATTGCTCCTCTCCATGAAATTGGAGAGAGCATCCTTCATAATCTGGGGCAAGAAACAAAGAAGAAGGAAAAAGTGAAGGCAAGATAGAGAACACTACTTAATAATTAAATATAGATTAAATTGGTTGCCAGTATTAACCCTATAACCCCACTAAAATAGTACCTCAGATTCACACTTGTAGAGGATTTACTCATCAGGACATCACCTGGAATTGATTTATAACTTATAGCAGATTGTAAGGGATGAAACAGTCATCACCTAACCAAGCATGGCCACAAAGTTCACAAAGCCACAGTAAGAGCAGAAGAGTAAGACCTTTCACTCCAGTCATGAAATTAATTATTAAACCAAGATAAAATTAAATGAATCACTTCCTTCTTTCCTCTTTTGGGTTCGGTAAAAGAAAAGAAATCAATTTGTAAGAAGTAACCTCCATGACATTGAACTTCCACTCTGTAAGGGGGGAACTGATACCTATCTATGATGAAGATAAGTTAGAAGAATACAAAAGGGATGAGATAGACCCCTGGCCAAAGAAATGAAGATTTAAATTTAAAGTACGCTGCAAACTTTTAAGGGAAAAAAAGTTGATAAACATGGAACAGTAATATTTAGCAAAAACAATCATCCTCATCCTCATCCTCAAAGAAATTGACGAGGAGAAATAGGAGTGAAGCTACAACTTTGAAATCATTCATCTTCATAAGGAACTAAAGTCAAATGTCACATGGATGTATGTATTGTTTCCTAAACAAGAGAAAAGTTAGCTAATTAGACCATATGTTCATATACACGAAGCGGAGACATAAATTTCCACATCTGTAATTGTGGGCAAATACATATAGTCTTGCTATGATTACTGTTATTTTCACCCCAAAACAATCATTGAAAGAGAAACATTTTCCAACAGAAACTAAAAGTATCATCTAAAACCAATAAATTATATTGTACATAAAAAGATCACCAAAAGAAAAATGGAAATAATAAGAAACGATATAATTATAAAGGTGACAGTCACCATCACTAATGTAAGATCCCGTCCACTGAAAGCATATATGGCCTCAATATGAAAGGTCTAGATTGATTCCTACAGTACCTTTTTTTATCATGTAACATTTGGAGAGATGAAGTCAGTACATAATTGTATCTCTTAGGAACATTATTGTGCCTCACAATGTATTTCTGAAAACTTCCAAGGTCAGAGGATTAGGTGAGTACTAACAAAAAATATATATATTAAAGTTGCAAGCCTCAATTGGCCACAAGTTTAGTTACTTACAAGAAATCTGCCATCAATTTAAGGGCATGTTTCTCAATCATGGAATAGTTCACCATGAAACTTTGGTAATACAAATCAAGGGGAAGATATTACACTAGAAATACAGAAGCTTCCAGAACATGTGAATAAAACACTCCTCAGAAAGAGGAAAGTAAGAAGCAAGCCTAACAATCAATCACGAAAATCTCACAAAACCCAACTCCAGAGATTTCCCTTTGATATTGAGAAGCAGGAAGACCATATCAGCCACACAATTGGTTTAACCAAAACTTAATAAGCATTCAGCTCTCCAATCAAGAGAACTGCCTTGCATCTTGACAGTAACAATCATAACTATTGGCTTAAATAAGTAACTACATCCAAGTACAACTCAACCCTCCACCTCAATAAAAATATGTGAAACTGAAGCCCTCAGGCCTTTATATAATCACCGGAATCCCATTACTGTCAGCATAATTGTCCCTCCTCACAGGCATCTAGTCCCCAAAAGCATGATTTCAACATCTAAATTTTTTCAAACCCCTTAGGTTTTAACTACATGCACCAATAAGCAACAAAAGACAGTCCCAACTACTTGCCTATGGTCATCATCCAAGTATCCAATTTTTCAACATAAGACGCCACATGACATCGCATAGAACACCAACCAAGTCCCATAAATAGCACATTTCAATGGTTGCCCAGCAGACAATACTAAGCTCAACGTTCAGCAAAGCCATCATGTGCCCTACACCATAAATCAACCTTTTGGCAGATCCTATAAAGGCCATGGAGATGTCATCGGGGTTCTTAGGGTTCTTAGGTCATTACATCTTCTTAGAACTGCACACCACAAGATGCTATTCTCAGCTCCTTAATCTCAATCCCTAAACCTCCTGTAACACTCTACACCAAGCATCTAGCATTCTAACAAAGAAAGTCAAATGTGATGGATTTAGGATCATGGCATAACTATATTCATTAGGTTTTTTTTCTTTTAATCATTTTCAATGCAATCTCCAGTCTATAGAGCAGAAAGACCCTGATGTCAAAGTGTATTCCAACAGAACAAGGTCTAAGAATTCTGCAAATTGTAATAGGTCTAATACCATTTATTTGCTGTTCGTGTATGAAGGCTGACTTATAACACTCCAAAATGAGTGCACATGATCCTAATAAGAAGACACAGAAATCTTTCCTTCAGCTTCCCAATCTACCAAAGCTTTCCTGCAATACCATTAGCAATTCAGAAAACAGAAACAGGAGCAGCCACAAGTATGCTATTTACCAACTCCAGTAACCAATGTATGGTCCATTCAAAAGAATGCTTCACATACATCAAGAACTATTTTTTGAGCTAAGCAAACTCATTGATAAAAGCTTGGTGAATTAAGATAGGAATTATAACTGAAGTTGAAGGGTACTGCAAGAAATGATGAGGAAGAGGAAGAGGGAAAGTGAAGGGAATTAAAAAAACAATTTCTGGACAGATATTGACACACTTCCGCCAAAAGCTGACAGCTGTAAGAAGTATCAACGTATAACTTCAAACAACTAGTTTGAAAACAAATAGACTGGGGAGACAGGAGAATAAAAAACTCATACCTTCAAATGTAGATGGGCTATTCTTCCAAAACTGGCATACTAATATGCTCAAGGGCAAACTCAAGATGTGGGTCAAGAACGAAACACCGAGTCCCTAACCCTGCATAATGAAAATAATCTAAACCTAGTTGGTGCTAAGTCAATCAAGAGAAAACTAGGTCCAATTCTATTTATTATAACATCTCGACCTAAAAGCACTTATTGGACATGCTAGAAACAAGTAATTCAGCCATGAACTGGCATCTGAACCAGAACAAAGAATAAAAGTTAATTTCTCATGTTATAACAGAGAGGGAGCAGTTTATGATTATCGGTTTCTATTTCCTTCCAGAAATTAAATCTCCAAACCAAGACTGACAACATCAATGTGCTGGACAAGAAAAAAATGAAATGTGAAGCTTGTCACAGAAGTCATGCAAGGGAACTTGTGATATTTGAGGGCAAACACAGGAATAAAAATAGGAAAGCAATTAGTAACCCACGGGATAGGATATAATATACCACAAAGCCCAATTCTGTTCCTTTATCTTTTGCAATGAACACAATGCAGGAGATCAGAAAAATATACCCAATGACTTACTTGGAAACAATTTCATATGTCAAAGCATTCCCATTGAAAAATATGAATATGAACTCTTGTATCAGTTTTAAAAACCTTTTAATCACGATTCTGTGAACATAAGGCAGAAAAAAATTTCAGTTAATTCTACAAAAACAGAACATTGAATTACTTTCTATTAGCAGCGTTTAAATACAATAGCACCAACAAAATCTCTTTCTTTAAGCTACACCAACCGCATCAAAAGCAAAACAACTTATCATCTTTGAAGTCAAGTCCCATTATCGGATGATCAACAACGAAATAACTCATGCTGATGATGACGATGATCATGGCCGTGATCACAACTCGGAAACCATTTTTAACCGCAATTTCTTTTTTTTTTTGTGAATATCTCTAATAAATACAGAATTTTAATAGAGAATCTAAGAATGATGAACAAGAAAACAAGCTGAAACCATTACAGATTATTTATGTACAATCAAGATCAAACATCAAAATAGCTAAAACTAATGAAATAAACAGTAACCCGAACCTCAGATAAATAAAACTTTCCTCATCAGAGTCGGTTAAAAAAATTTAACTAAAAAAAATCAAACAAAATAAAAAGGAAAAAAGGAAAAGGAAAACGCACCTCGATTTTGCTTTTGATGAAAATCTTAGAGAAATTTATTAGAATGATGTTTTATAGAAAAGAAAAAAAAAATGGTGAATGTTGTGCTTGTGAGAAGGAAGAAAGACAAAGGAAATCATGCGGTTGGGTGCGTTTGTCCGGCTTTGTGCAGAAATAAGAGAAGGAGAAAATTACCACGGAAAAATTAAAAAATAAAACAGAAAGCAAAAAAAATAAAAAAGAAAAAAAAAAGGAAATTTTGGCTATTTTGTTTTTCCTCATCGTGACGGGTTACCGTTCCAAACCGTAAAAAAAAAAATTTAATAAAAACGAAAAACAAATTCTTTAATCACTTATCAAATTTGCTTTATCTCGGACTCAAATTTAATATATATATATATATAGTAGCTCTTTCTTTACTGGCAAATGAAATAATATTTATTTTTTATTAAATTAATAACTAATAATATTCCTTGTTGAGGGTGCTAATCCGAATCTCACGGTGACTTACACGCTCTTTCTTTTTAAATTCATTTGTAAATAAAAAATATTTATAATTATTATTGAATTAAATAGTTTAATTCATGATTTTTGGACACGTAAAACATCTGAAATAAGTGCAAGTCAAGGGAAGCAGTTGATGATAAAATGAAAGGGCATATGCCTTTGATACGAGTGTTATTGGTTGATGTTAGATTAGACTGGTATGGTTTAAGGGGAAGAACCTTTCTTGGTGGTTTGAATGTTTTTTATTTCAATAATAATATAAGCAATATTGCATCCTCGCCTTCTTTAAACACACAAAATTCATTACAAATTATAAATTGTCAAAAAAATCATATGAAATTTTCTGTTCATCTTCATTTACATAATACTTTTTAGGTATAGGATATATTTTGTAACAAAATAATATAACGAGTTTAAGCTATGATTGGTATATAAAATAATGTATAAGATAAAATGATTATTATTTTATATCAGGTTTGTATTTAAAAAAATAAAATTATAAATAAAAAATTAATTATTTGTTGAATATAAAATGATTAAATTTTTTCAAAATGAAAAGTGTCATAACAAATAAATCTGAAGATCTATCGCTAGACATTGACTTTAGGATATGTCATCAATCTTTTTTTGTTTATGTATGATTGGTCATCTAAAGAATCTATCTATTTAAGGAACAACACCTAAGCTTAAGGTCTCTAAAAGAATAGATTCAAGTCTATTAACCAGAATAGAGTTTGGGAGTTCGGTTACGAGTGAGAAAGGTTATAGTACCCTCATAATGCCCATCAAAAGATGGTACCAGCTTAATTTCATGTTATCCGATAAGCCTTAAAATTTTACTAAGTAATTAATTATTGAAAATTATTCTTAATTAACTCTAATACTTTTGACAGAAAATTAAAAATTTTTTCTCACTTTAAGAGTATGTAAGAAAACTACTGTTTCACTTGTAGAGACTCCATCGTCGAATTACTTAACATAAAAAAAAAAATTCAAGAAATAAAATAAATAAAATAAAAAAATAATGATTCAACTTTTGAGATAAATACTTTTTAGGTATGGGATATATTTTGCAACAAAATAATATAACGAGTTTAAGCTATGATTGGTATATAAAATAATGTATAAGATAAAATGATTATTATTTTATATTATATTTGGTTTGTATTTAAAAAAATAAAATTATAAACAAAAAATTAATTATTTTTTTAATATAAAATGATTTAATTTTTTCAAAATGAAAAGTGTCATAACAAATAAATCTGAGAATCTATCGCTAGACATTGACTTTAGAAGTTACCACCAATCTTTTTTTGTTTAGGTACTATTGACCCTCTAAAGAATCTATCTATTCAAGGAACACCTAAGCTTAAGAGTCTCTAAAAGAATAGGTTCGAGTCTATTAACCAAAATATGGTTCGAGAATTCGGTTACGAGTGAGAAAAATTATAGTACCCTCACAACGCCCATCAAAAAATGGTACCAGTTTAATTTCATATTATCCGATAAGCTTTAAAATTTTATCAAGTAATTAATTATTAAAAATTATTTTTAATTGACTATAATAGTTTTGACAAAAAATTAAGAAAATTCTCTCACCTCAAGAATATGCAAGAAAACTATTGTTTCACTTGTAGAGACTCCATCGTCGGATTACTTAACATAAAAAAAAATTTCAAGAAATAAAATAAATAAAATAATGATTCAACTTTTGATATAAATTTTTTTTATTTTATAAAAAAAACTCGTTTACTTTTGTACAAGAAAATTTGATACTTTCAACTTTTCCTTAAAATGTTTTTCTTGATAATTTTTATTTTTAAAGAAAATTGGTACTTCCATATTTTCCTCAAAATATTTTTTTTGATAATTTTTATTTTAGAAATTTTATTTTCAAGAAAAATTAATACTTTTAATTTTTTCCTAAAAATATTTTTTAAAAAACTTTTTATTTTCAAAAGAAATTGATACTTTCAACTTTCCATCAAAATGCTTTTGAAAATTTTTATTTTTGAAATTTTATTTTTAAGAAAAATTGATACTTTCAACTTTTTCTCAAAAATATATTTTTTAAGCCTTTTTATTTAAAAAAAAATTGATATTTTTAACTTTCTCCCAAAATGCTTTTGGAAATTTTTATTTTAGAAATTTTATTTTTAAGGAAAATTAATACTTTCAACTTTTCCTCAAAAATATTTTTTTTGAAATTTTTATTCTCTATTTAAAGAAAATTTGATATTTCAACTTTTTTTTTTTGAAAAATTTTTTTTAAGGAAAAATTAGTATTCCAAAATTTTTTTTTTGAAATTTTTTTATTTATTTGTTCTTTTAAAAAAATCATTAAAAAAGTAATAAATAATAAGTAAAATAACAAAAAGAAGAATGAAATACCAAAAACAATTGTAACTTAGCCTCAAGGGATCAGTTTGGATCAATTGACTCTAGATTAAAATGCGACTTAGAGGGCTCAACTAACTCGACTTATTGTAAAAAAAATGATTTGGTTTGTAGCTTACAGGATGCAGTTGCTAGGCAAAGTGTGACCAGGTCGAGTCGACTGATGGGTCAATGTGCAGACCCTTCATAGATCCTATTTCTCTTTTGCTCCCAAAACGACATAGTATTAAATGCACGATAAATTTTATTTTTTTTCAACTCTTTCATTCATTTTCCATTTTTATTCTCTCTCTAAGAAACAGTTACCCTGCCTCTGTTTCTAGGTTCCAGAGGGAAGTAACCAAAAGCTTTAAACTTCCCAGATTCTGACGCAATCCTACTATTGTCTATGCTGAGCATAGCCAGCCATCGTCTGATCACTAATTTGCTCTGAAACTTGTCACCAAACTCGTCTTGGCCTTCTTTTTCTTTTCTTTTATGTGACTAGCTCAAATTTTTTAGAATCCTTCTAAAAAGTCCTAGATCTAAACAAAAAATTTGAGATCACCACTGTCCGAAACACCATACAAATAAGTTGAAACCATCAAGAGTTTTTTAGAACCTTGTTCTTGCTCAAACCCAAGAACAAATATCAAGCTTTCTTTTTTCTTTCTCTACTAACCAGAAGAATAACCTAGCCCAGATCTTAATTGAAGCCATCGTAGCCTTTGCCTAGCACTAGCCACCAAGCTCGCTCGTCACCTTTCGTCACCATCGGTTTTCTTTAAAAACCCAAATGCTTGCTTTGATTCCTTCCCTTTCACGTATCCCTTTAACTTTCTCTTCTTCTTAGATTTCAATCAACAGCCTAGAAATCATTCAAAGATCGTCGTCATGGATTCCACCAATCACCCATTGTCAGCTTTCTCTTGAATATACCAAAGCACCGATGAATTGTGCCGCCATTTGCTGTAGTTGCTTGATTTTCTAACTAGGTTTAATTTTTGGTGGAAATTTTTTGTATGTTTAGGTTACTATTTTTGGAAATTGATTTCGGGTTTACTGGGAATCAAAGGTGTTTTTTGGGTATGAGTGATTTGGGTTTACTAGCTTTCAGCTTGGGTGGCTAATTGAAGCTTCTTGCCACTATGTTTTTGCTTCTGGGTTATAGGTATTATGGGTTTCAATTGCAAATGGATTTGATTGCTGGAAGCTGATTGATGAAAAATGTGATGTTGGGACTTTAGCTGGTTAACCGGTGATGGCAATAACAGAGGTGTTTTAGTGATGTTGAGCTAAGCTACTGGCTAGAGTGGAGAAATGGATGAAAATGATGGTCGAGTAAAGGCTACCATTGTTGCTTTCTTTACATGTTTTGCTCTGATTTCTTCCTGTCCATTACTGTGAATCATAACGATTTATGAAATCATGCTGATAGAGTTTTAGTTCAATTCTGTTTAGCATCTAGATAACAATCATCACAATCACCAAGCCTAATCTCAATCTTTCAGCTTTTTTCTCTTTTTTTTTTTAAATCAATTAATCAGATGGTGGAAAAAAATAATAGATAGACCATAAAATAAAAATAAAAAATGATAAATACGAAATAAAAATCTAAAATAAAAATAAATAAAAATCTTTACAATCGAGCTTGAATTAGTCTCAATTAACAAAGAACCCCGGACAAAATGAGGTATCTATAGCTATCCCTCTTTGTGCAATTTTTGTGCAACAGGAATTGTGCAAAGATGTAGACACCCATTATATCTAGATAATCAGCTTGACATGTTTTTTTTTTCTATTTTTTTTAATTAGACACTTAAACCTGCTAAATGGCATAAAACTCCCTTATACAGAGGCTGACAACTTTTGAGAAAAAAATAAAAAATAAAGGCTCATCTAAGTAGAAGTTGATAACTTTTGAAAAAAATAAAGGCTCTTCTAAGCAGAGACTAACAACTTTTTAAAAAATAAAGGCTCTCATAAGTAGAGGCTGACAACTTTTAAAAAAAAATAAAGGCTCCCCTAAGCAGAGGTTGACAACTTTTTAAAAAATAAAGGCTCATCTAAACAGGGGCTCAACGACTTTAAAAAAAATAAATGCTCTTCTAAACAGATGTTCAATGACTTTGAAAAAATAAACAAAGCTTTTCTAATTAAAAGCTTAATGACTTTGAAAAAAAATAAATGCTCCTTTAAACAGAGGCACTACAACTTTGAAAAGTAAAAGGCTCTTCGACAATCATGTCTAGAGGAGTTATAGATCAAACCTGATAAAATTTGTAATGAAAACTCAAAGATTCATAATTTGAGTTTGAAAGTCAAAGGTTTAGATTCATAAGAACCTTTCAACTTCACCAGAATTTGCTGAAATTTGATTATCAAAACTTTCGTTTCACAAGAATTCAAACTTGTAAGATTTCAAGCACGCAAGAATTCAGATTTGGAAGATTCACATTTGCAAATTGCAAGACTCACATCTAACATTTAAATATTCTCATTTGAATTTTGAAGATTCACATCTAAATGTTCAAAGCTTTTCGTTCGAGTTCAAAGGTTCACATTTAAGAAATCTTAGAGTTTCACATCTAAGTTCAAAGGTTCTCACTCAAAAATTTAGAGATTCACATCCAAAAGTTGAGTTCAAAGCTTTTCGTTTGAATTTTAGAGATTCACATCCAAGAAATCTTAGAGTTTCACATCTAAGTTCAAAGTTCTCACTCAAAAATTTAGAAATTCACATCCAAAAGTTTAGTTCAAAGCTTTTCATTTGAATTTTGGAGGTTCACATTCAAAAGTTCAAAACTTTTCATTAGTTAAAAGATTCACACCCAACAAACTTTAGGGTTTCACATCTCAAAGATTCTCATATGAATTCAAAGATTCACATTCGAATTCAAATATTCACATTCAATAAATTTTGAGTTTCACACCTCAAAGATTTTCATTTGACACTCAAAGATTCTTACTTGAAACTCAAATATTCTCATTTAAAATTCAAAGATTCATATTCGACAAATTTTTGGTTTCACACTTCAAAGATTCTCATTTGGCAACGTCTTAAAAATTTTCATTTAAGACTCAAAGATTCTCATTTGAAAACATTTTAAAGATTTTCATTTAAAACTTAAAGATTCTTATTTGAAAATGTCTTAAAGATTCTCATTTGAAAACATCTTAAAGATTCTCATTTAAGATTCAAAGATTCACATTTGACACTAAAAAATTCTCCTTTGAAAATGTCTTAAAAATTCTCATTTGAAAATGTCTTAAAAATTTTCATTTAAGACTCAAAGATTCTTATTTGACACTAAAAAATTCTCATTTGAAATTCAAAGACTCATAAAAAAAGTTCACAATTTCTTTTCAGGTGACTCAAAATTTTGTACGTCATGATCAAGGATGCAAGTGCAATAATATGAATTCACATAATAATGTAGACAACATATCCTAAATCATAATTTTCATGTCTGCTAGCAAATGTATGTCCAAACAAAACTTTAAATATTCATCGAATCATGTACATGTACTATTCAGATGATGAAGCAAACATAATGCATGTAATATAGATAAATGTCATGAAATTATGGTAATATGATTCTCAAAACCCCATCATTTTTCATCTTCTTTTTATAGCTTTTTAGCATTTTAGAACAAGTTTCATCAATTGATATTTGATCGTAATTCACAGGCCTTTAAGCAGTAACCATTCCAAAACAAATTTTTTTCTTCATCATTTGATCACCACTCTTAGGCTTCTCAACAGTAACTGTTTCAGAATGAATTTCATCCATTGATTCTCATCACTTGATCACATTACACAAATTATGTTGACCAATCTTTCACCATATTCATCTCTCGATCACATCATCTTTTTAGATCTTATTGAGCAATCTATCCCCATGTTCAATATTCAACCATCCCATGTGTCATTTTTTAAGTTTTTCCATCTCTTTATTATTTGTTTTGCCTCTTATCATTCTAGATTTCTTTTCAAAGAAATGCAAGAATCTTTTAAGCACATATTCATTCATTCATGATCATTTCAAATCGTGACAAATACAATACAATCATATATTTTTTCAATTTATTATAGGGATGTGAGAATAAAGAGCATAAGGTGCATTGAAAGGAAAGTAATCGATGAAGAGTGAGTCTAATACAAAAACAAATGGGGAAAGAAATAAGTTGGATGCATTTCATTGGGACGAATGGTATATCCAAACAATGAATATTATGACAATTCCGAACATTAATCCAAATTTTTTTTTTGAAAACTCATTCCATTGACTGTCAAAATCATTTTGAACTCGATGAACTTTGCCCGAGCTTTGGAGGATCTTTAGATGCCTTGATCCTCTATATATTTGAATTGTTCATCCAACTTTCAGCTCAAAGATCTATCTACCTAAATCATCCTTTCAGATTTTTAACTTGAGTATTCATTTTCTCTTCTTTTTATCTTTTTTTTCATTCTTTCATCTTTTTTTTCACTTTTTTTTCTTTCACCTTTTTTTTTCATCTTTTTTTCTCTTCTTTCATCCATTGTTGATATTTTTCACACATTAATCTCTAAAGCAAAATAGCTTGATTCCATTATTCCATCATGAACATGCCTTGATCCAACACATGATCATTCAATTTAAGCATTCACACTTGATCCAAATGGACTTTTTAAGGTTGTAATGTAAGCCATGGTGAGGGGTCATGAAAGAAATAGATAAAATAAGCTCAAACATGTGTTTAAAAGGGTTCAGAACCAAAAGATCATTTGTTAAATGATGTAACTTGGCATTTTGCCCCATTCCACATTATTTCACTACTTTTTCCTTTTTCATTAATTTCATTCTTCATAAAAAGATTCCTCTTACTTTACCCCTAAATTATGTGTAACATTCTTTTTTTTTTTCTTTCTCTTTCTATCCTTTTTTCCTTGCTTTGAAACCTTTTATGATCTTTTATTTTTTTTTTCAAAAATTGTCCCCCAGTATGGATGGTGATCTTTGGTCAGGGTTTTTTAGAAGAAAAAAAATCATAATAAGCTCAATGGGGTAGCAATGAATGGTTTTTCAAATGATAAAAGAAAGATGACTATTTTTCATCTCAAATATGAATACTTTCTTTGAAGATTATCTATTAAACAAAAACATGCTCATGAATCTTTATAAAAAATTACATCTTCAAGATATATCTATTCTATATCTGCTAGGAACTGGTTTTTTTTGCTCAAATAATCTCTTCAGATCAAAACGAATGAGTTCTTAAAATTAAATCTTAGAATTATTGTTAACATCATTGTCTAAACATTCATCATTGAGAATAAGAATGAAAAGTTATGAAAGGTGGCAAAGCACAGAACAATGGTTAAATGAAAGAAAAAATGTAATAAAATGCATCGACTTATCTTTTATTAAAATGATAACAAATGAAATCATATAAAAGAAATACTAACATTACTATGAAAAAAATCTAGAATGACAAGTAACTTCTAATCGACCTTAATATCATTCTCTAAAATCATGTTTCTGTGCAATCAGGTGAAAAATTTTTATTGACATATTACCCCCTGATTTATCAAAACTCACTAAGCCTTTCTAGATTAAACTTTACACTTTATGTTTGAAAGCAGGGCAAGTTTCAATAGAATGACCCACATTCTCATTATGATAATCGCACGTCACATTAGCGTCATATCACTTTGGATAGGGTGGCTTCAATGGTTCTAGCATAACTAGAGATACCAAATTATTCTTGACCAATTGTGGGAATAACTTAGTGTAAGTCATGGGGATAGGGTCAATATGTGCCCTTTTTTGGTTATCCCAAGATCTTCTTGAATCACTCACTTGGTTGTTAGGCTTTGAAATTGATGTAGTGATATAACTAGAATCATATGCAGTTACTTAAAATTGGTAAGTTGATAAGTAAGCTGGTTATGGATATGGTTGGTAAGGATAAGGTGAGATATTATTCACAGTAGGATAGTATAAAGAATAACCTTGTGGTGGATAAGATTGATAACCCCTAAACTGTCTATCAAGACTCACGGCTTGAGCTTCAATCTCTTTATTTTCTGGCATCTTTTTGGTTTTTTCTCCTTTCAACTTGTTATTTTTAATGGCATTCTCAATAATTTCACCTGAATCACCATGTCAGTAAAATTTTTTGTGGCATTACCTATCATTTTTTATAATAAAGAGATTTTAAAGTACTGACAAATAATACCGTTATCTCTTTTTCAGTTAATAGAGGCTGCACTTGAGAGGTTTTATCCTTCCATCTGGGCATATTTCTTAAATGATTCAATTTTTTTTTCATATTCTGTAAAGAAATACGATCAGGGGCCAAGTCTTTAATATGTCGGTATTGATTAATGAAGGCATGAGCCATATCACTCTAAGAACGAATGGGAGTCCTGTCTAACTAGACATACCATCTAACAGCAGAACCTGTGAGGCTGTCTTGAAACACATGCATTAATAGCTTCTCATTATTAGCATGAGCAGTTATTTTTTGACAATACATAGTAATGTGAGTTTTCAGACATTTTGTACCATCATATTTCTCAAACTCTGGCACTTTAAACTTTGGAGGAATAACAATATCTGAGACTAAATAGAGCCCAGCTACATCCATTGAATCATAAAAACCAACTCCTTCCACTGCTCGAAGCCTTTCTTCTAACAAGTTCATCTTTTATTCAGCTTTTGAAACTTCTAAAGTCTCTTTTTCTTTAGGCCTCAACTTTTTTTTTTCTAGATCATCCAAATTAGGGACTGGTATTGGTTTTACTTTTTTCTCAATAAAGATAAGATTTAAATAACTCTGATATTGTCTCGAGTTTGAAACTGATGGTATTCTAAGATA
This sequence comes from Durio zibethinus, assembly GCF_047325235.1. Taxonomy (NCBI): domain Eukaryota; kingdom Viridiplantae; phylum Streptophyta; class Magnoliopsida; order Malvales; family Malvaceae; genus Durio; species Durio zibethinus. Next base: position 5,664,217 of record NC_143162.1, on the reverse strand, counting down.
TGTGTACCTTACAGGATAGGTAAATTATTATGGTGGTGGACCTTGTACGGGTTGGGCTTAATATGGCCTAAAATTGAAAAGATATAGAGGGTCGACCACTTCTTGTGATGAAGGGTCTTATTGGCTAGTACTTTTTTCTATTGCCTTCCCTTTATTTGACTTGTTCAAAGCTTTCAAAATCTTATTCAACTTCCCTTCTAGCTTCTTTTGGCTTTTTTTATCCTCTCAAATAATTAAAATTTTCTTGTTTCATCTGTCTGGCTTGAGCTTTTATGTTGTATTGATGAGTTGATTGTGTGAAATTCTTAGTTGGTGAGCTATCCTTAAACTTTTAGTACCACAATTATGATTAGAGATGAGATGCTATGCTTTATGTTTAGTATGTTGATGCATGAATGGAATATGGATTTTCATGGATGAAATCTAATATGAAAATGATGCATATACACGACATTGCATGATATGACAATGCAAATGCACAGAGTCAAACAAACAAAATAATTCATTTCATGGATAAAATGAAAGTGATATAGATGCACAATGTTAAATATGACAATGAAAATGATACACAAAGTTAAACAATCAAAATGGTTAGCAAGTCACAAATTGTTGCTTTTGTGTCCTAACTTCGGGTTATATCTATTGATGGGTAGGAAGGGCTCTATCCTAAAGTTAGCCTCTTAAGGGTGAACTATATACAGGATTAAGAGATTTTGACCCTTAAAGGTTTTCAAATTGTTTCTTACATCATAGTCTATCACAGACTAGCAAGGCACCTCAATCCTCACCCATTATAGGCTACAAGCGAAAAATGTTCAATTTGAGTGGAAGTATTTCGCTATTCACTACGAAGGCATTAAAACCTCATAAAAGCAATAAGTACTTTATTCCTTCTTAAGCGGACAGAGCTCGGGTATAAAGCTTATGTTATGCACATGTATATAAATGACAGAGTTAACAAAGTAATAAATAAATGAATGAATAAAAAATTTATTAGGCTTTTGGATAACATAAATTTATTTGTTAGCATGACTCTTGGCAGTCCCTAACGGAGTTGTCAAACTGTCATAACAAATAGATCTGGATATCTATCGCTAGACATTGACTTTAGAAGTCACCACCAATATTTTTTTGTTTAGGTGTTATTGACCACCTAAGGAATCTATCCATTCAAGGAATACCTAAGCTTAAAGGTTTCTAAAAGAATAAGTTTGGGTCTATTAACCAGAACATGTTCGAGAGTTCGGTTACGAGTGGGAAAGGTTATAGCACCCTCATAATGCCCATCAAAAGATGGTATCAGCTTAATTTTATGTTATCTGATAAGCCTTAAAATTTTACCAAGTAATTAATTATTGAAAATTATTATTAATTGACTCCAATACTTTTGGCTAAAAATTAAGAAAATTCTTTCACCTCAAAAGTATGCAAAAAAACTATTGTTTCACTTGCAGAGACTCTATCGTCGGATTACTTAACATAAAAAAAATTTCAAGAAATAAAATAAATAAAATAAAATAAAATAAAAAAGAATAATGATTCAACTTTTGATATAATTTTTTTTTATTTTATAAAAAAAACTCATTTGCTTTTGTACAAGAAAAATTGATACTTTCAACTTTTCCTTAAAATGTTTTTCTTGATAATTTTTATTTTTAAGGAAAATTGGTACTTCCACATTTTTCTCAAAATATTTTTTTGATAATTTTTATTTTAAAAATTTTATTTTCAATAAAAATTGATACTTTCAACTTTTTCCTAAAAATATATATTTTAAAACTTTTTATTTTCAAAAAAAAATAATACTTTCAACTTTTTCTCAAAATGCTTTTGGAAATTTTTATTTTAGAAATTTTATTTTTAAGGAAAATTGATACTTTCAACTTTTTCCCAAAAATATATTTTTAAGCCTTTTTATTTTCAAGAAAAAAATTAATACTTTCAACTTTCTCCCAAAATGTTTTTGGAAATTTTTATTTTAGAAATTTTATTTTTAATGAAAATTGATACTTTCAACTTTTCTTCAAAAATATTTTTTTTGAAATTTTTGTTCTCTATTTAAAGAAAAATTGATATTTTAACTTTTTCTTTTTTTTGAAAAATTTTTATTTAAGGAAAAATTAGTATTCCAAAATTTTTTTTTTTGGGAAATATTTTTATTTATTTATTTCTTTTAAAAAAATCGTTAAAAAAAGTAATAAATAATAAGTAAAATAACAAAAAGAAGAATGAAATACCAAAAACAGTCGTAACTTAGCCTCAGGGGATCAGCTTGGATCAGTCGACTTTAGACTGAGGTGCGACTTAAGGGGCTCAGCTAACTTGGCTTATTGTAAAAAAAAATGACTTGGTTTACGGCTCACAGTATGCAATTATTGGGTTGAGTGCGACTAGGTTGGGTCGACTGATGGGTCAACGCGCAAACCCTTCACAGATCCTATTTCTCTTTTACTCCAAAAACGACATAGTATTAAGTGCACGATAAATTCTATTTATTTTCAACTCTTTCATTCATTTTCCATTTTTATTCTCTCTCTAAGAAACAGTTGCCTTACCTCTCTTTCTAAGTTCCAGAGGAAAGTAACCAAAAGCTTTAAGCTTTTCAGATTTCGATGTAATCCTACTGTCGTTTGTTGCTGAACTTCGCTAGCCGTCGTTTGATCACCGGTTTGCTTTGAAACTTGTCGCCAAACTCATCTTGGCCTTCTCTTTCTTTTCTTTTATGTGACTAGCTCGAATTTTTTAGAATCCCTCTAGAAAGTCCTAAATCTAAGCAAGAAATTCGAGACCATCACTGTCCAAAACACCATACAAATGAGTTGAAAGCATCAAGAGTTTCCTAGAACCTTATTTTCGCTCAAACCCAAGAATAAATATCAAGCTTCATTTCTCCTTTCTCTACTAACCAGAAGAACAACCTAGCCCAGATCTTGATTGAAGCCGTTGTAGCCTTCGCCTAGCACTAGCCACCAAGCTCACTTGTTGCTTTTCGTCACCACCGATCTTTCTCAAAAACCCAAATGCTTGTTTTGATTCTTTCCTTTTCACGTATCCCTTTAACTTTATCTTCTTCTTAGGTTTCAATCAATAGTCCAAAAATCGTTCAAAGATCATCGCCACAACATCCACCAATCACCCACTGTCGGCCTTCTCTTGAAGATACCAGAGCATTGATGAATCGTGCCACCATTTGCTGTAGTTGCTTGATTTTCTAACTAGGTTCAATTTTTAACGAAATTTTTTTGTATGTTTAGGCTATTATTTTTGGAAATTGATTTCAGGTTTACTGGGAATCAAGAGTGCTTTCTGGGTATGAGTGATTTGGGTTTACTAGCTTTTGGCTTGGGTGGCTAATTGAAGCTTCTTACCACTCTGTTTTTGCTTCTGGGTTACGGGTATTATGGTTTCAATTATAGATGGATTTGATGGCTGAAAGCTGATTAATGGAAAATGTGGTGTTGGGACTTTAGCTGGTTGACCGGTGATGGCAATAGCAGAGGTGTTTTAGTGATGTTGAGCTAAGCTACTGGCTAGAGTGGGAAATGGATGAAAATGGTGGTCGAGTGAGGGCTGCCATTGTTGCTTTCTTTACGTGTTTTGTCCTGATTTCTTCCCATCAATTACTGTGAATCATAATTATTTATAAAACCATGCTGATAGAGTTTTAGTTCAATTTTGATTACATCCAAAACTAAATATTAGCATCTAGATAACAATCATCACAATCACTAAGCCTAATCTCGATCTTTCAGCTTTTTTCTCTCCTTTTTTTAAAATTAATTAATCAGAGTTGGAAAAAAAATAATAGATAGACCATAAAAAAAAATACAAAATGATAAATACAAAATAAAAATCTGAAATAAAAATGAATAAAAATTCTTACAATCGAGCTTGAATTGGTCTCAATTGACAAAAAACTTCGAACAAAATGAGGTGTCTACAAAAAGAATTATTTTTAATCAATGAGATCAAATTTATATGCTATATTATATTCATAAAAAATATATCAATATTTTAAAATATATAAATTTTGAAAAATAATAATTTTGATCAATAAATAAAATTATACTATTTTAATTTTTACACATATTAAACATAATATAAAATAACATTAATTATATAATTTTATTTATAATATCATTTTATTTTATTCTATCATAATCTTATGCATTAAATACATCTTTAATATCTTATAAAAATTAATTGAAAATCTTGTGACTATCTTATTCATGATGGTTTTTTTAACTCAAATTATTATAAACTTTGTATTTAGCAAGTGAGTTTATTAATACGCAATGCTTGTATTTTTCGTACAAGTTAAATAATTTATATATTAATGAATTGTTAATTTGATGATATTGAAGTCCATTTAGAAAGTTCTTACCAAAATCGTAGTCCAAATGACCAAATAAAACTTTTATTAATCATCCTATTTATTGAAAAATAGAGTTAAAACAAGTTAATGTTTTAATATTATATTTAATGTATAAGATGATAAATAAAGATATATTATATTTGATTTGTACTTAAAAAAAATGATAGGATCATAAGAAAGATTATAATTTTCTTTATATAGAATGATTCAATCTTCTTAATGTGAAAATAATTATTTTTAATCTATAAAATTAAATTTGTATATCATATTATATTCTTAAAAATTATGTCAATAATTTCAATTATATAAATTTTAAAAAATGTTAATTTTAATTAATAAATAAATTATTTTATTTTAATATTTATACGTAACAAACATAAAATAAATGCTATTATTTAATTTATTAATCATATTTATAATATTATTTTATCTTATCTTATCATATTCTTATATACTAAATATAACTTAACTTACCTTACTATTTTTCTTTTATAAATTTTAAAAAGAAACTACATAAATGGTTTGTCTAGCAGTAATTTTTCTCTCTTGATTGAGTGAACAAAGAAATAGACCAAGACGTGAGAACTTCGAATATTGACAACAATGCAAGTAGAAGTTTTGTGGCTGCTAACCAATGATGATAGATCGATATCTAATATAACGTCAAAGTTGATTATAAATTGTTAAATATAACCATTTCTTAAATAAATAAATCCAAAATCTTAAGGAAGTGTTAAATGCTTTCACATGGCAAAATTTTGACTTAAGACATGTCAACATTGTGACGAAAAAATGAAGAAACATTGCAACACAATATTGTTTACGGTTTTGAAGAAATAAAAAATGTTGTCACCAAGCAACAATGAGTATTTTTTTTTTTATTAAACAAGATTGCAATTTGAAAATAAGATAAAATTTGTAAGTATTAAGATTTAAATTAAATATATTAGATGTTATCATCTTCAGGTTTTTTATTTAATGACAAAAAAAAACCCTAAAAAAGAATTAAAATTAAGGTTCGATCCCAACATTCTCTTTCTTTCTTGTTATAAGGCTTTACCCTTCTTAAAACAAAAAATAAATAAATAAATGTTTTCTCTTCAAATTAATTATGTGAAATAATTAAATTAAATATTAAATTTAATAGCAATGAGTAATTGAATACAAATAAATATATAAATTGGATGTGGAAAAAAATGAACAAACAAAGATGAGACTCTCAATGTATTTAGTCTCGGCTTTGTTTACCCCAAGTTTATCCTATTTTATTAGCAAGGAATGCATGGGGGGAACATTTAATCCAATTTTATTAGATTTGGTTGCTAAATTATTATGCTCACTTAAAAGAAAAAGCATCTTAAAAATATATAAATCCTCCATTTTTTTTAAAAATGTTCTTTGCTGGAAACTTTTGAAATCAAAATGATTTGTTTTTCAAAAAAAAATTATGGTTTAACCTTTAAGTAAAAAGCTTTATCTCAAAATTTTCTACTCTATGATAGTGTAATTTTTTTTTTCTTACATTCCAAGGGTACTAATGATTCCTTGTAATAATAATAATTCATTTTTTATTTAAAATGATTAAATTTTAAATTTTGATTATTGAAATTAAGATTTAATTATTTTATTAACAGATCAAGCTATTATTAATTAAAAATAAATTATTTCAATACAAAATCTTTAAAAACGTGATTTATCTTATCCTAGTTAAAGAGATTAAGATAATTTATTTTATTTTTAAGGTTCAAAATAAAATCCAGACCGAACTTGAGAAAACAATTAAAAATTTTCTCACGTACAAGCATCCCTTGTTGGAATAGTACAAGCATCATTTATCACAAGTTCATACAAAGCATTAATAAATGAATGAATGGTGATGTGTCGGCCTAACCGATGTCATTAGAAAAACCCAACGACCATGTATGTACGCAAAAGCTGAAGTGCCAACTAGCCCCACATGGGTTACTTTGGTAATCAAATTTTGGTAGTCAATGACTTCACATGCTTTTTCACATTAAAGGGTGAAGAATGACAAAAGAAAAAAAAAATGTGTTGCTTAATTTGACGACTCATAGTGAGCGACGATAAAGGTATTTATTGGATGGTGTCATGATGGCTGGTTTTAATTCATTTTGAGTTTGGGTCGACGGCTTAAGATCTAAGCTTTGTTAATTGTTTAATTTTGGTGGACCATTTTGCCAAATGGAGTTACGCAATCCCTTTACATATTGTAAATTACGTGCAAAAGCAAAACAAAAGATGGTTAGCAAAACAAAAGATGGTTAAGTAACAACTATAGTCGAAGAAATGGAGTAGGATTTGTTGAGAAAACATTATAATATAAGGGTATTTACCTTTAAGCTTATATAAGGCGGGTATTAGAATTTTATATAAAAAAATTAATTATCTATATTATTATTAAAGTGTCTGATTGAATTTGATACCATAAGTTAATTGACATGAACTCACTTAAAAAAAATATCAAAAAAAAATTGAAATAATAACTAAAATACTAAATAAGGTTACATATATATTTTTATTTATAAAATAATTTTACATGTATTTTAAAAAAACTGCTTGTTTATTACAATTTTTTTAAAAAAAGAATTCAATAACTTTTTTTCTTTTAAAATATAAAATTGAATTTAAAACTTAATTTAGTTAATTTATGTAATTATTTTTAAAAAATAATATTTAACTCAATTTTCTCTCTAGGTTACAATCTCTATTGTGAAAAAAAAAATTTCTTCTTAAAGCATAATTCTACTTTAGAAAAAGAGAGGAAAAGGGTTGACTTGGACATTTTGCATCAATGGTTAAAATATAAAGGCAAGAAAGTGATGGATGTAAAAAATATGAAACAAAGTAAGTGAGAACAACTATTTTTTCATTTGGTGGTAAGGAAAAACTAGCAAAATAAAAACGACTAAACTTTATGCAAAATGAGGACAAACACCATTGCCTCACTCCAAGATTTATATAATTTATATGTAATTCTTTCAAATGAGCAAGATGATTTAAAAAATTTATCATTATATTACATTTATCATTGTGAAATGCTTTATCATCATAAAAAATATATACAAAATAAAAAAAATATAATTCAAATATAAAACTAAAATAAATAAATAAATTTAATAATGAATTAATTTTTATGTAAATAAATCTATATATTTAAATATAAAAAACTATCACATTAAACCTTAGTTTTAAATTTCAATACTTAAATTACCCCTTCACCCTACATTTATTCCAATCTCACATGTAAACCTACTCAACCATGAGTTAACTTTCATTTTAAGGATAGACTTGTTTACACATTTATGTTTCGTTGCAAGAATTTTTTTTTTTTTTTGAAACAGCATAAATTAACAAATAAAATTATTATATTTTTAAAAATAAATTTAAAATATTATTTTTTTGAAAAAATTTTTAAAAAATAAAAATGAAATATGAGAAAATTTTAAAATAATAAAAATATATTCTTTTATTTTTCATTTTGTATGTTCCTCTTTTGTTAATCCAAAAGAGTAACAATTGTTTATTGCATTCTTCAAAAACATATCAACGACGTATATAATACAAATGAACATAAAATAATAATTTGTTTTTTTAATTATTAACTAAAAGATTAAACTCCCTTTATTTTATTTTATCATGTTTTATTTTATTTCACATTTTTTCATTTATTTTATCTTTCCTTTTATGGTTAGATTTTAATTCGTATTGAAATAGTTTGGATTTTCAACACTTTTAATAACCCTGCCAAATAACTATATTATTATTTATAATTTTTTATAAAAGTTTTAAAAAATTATCACATAATTTTTTTTAAAAATACCTCAAAGAATTTTCTAAATAATTATAGTATTATTTATATTTTATTTGATGACTCAAAAGAATAAAAATTTTTTTTACTAATTTTAATTACAAACATACTAATGAGAAATAACAAAAAAACTAACTTAAAAATGAAAAAAAAAGTTAGAAATTATACATATCAAAATAAAATTTTTTTAATTTAAATTTGAATATTTGGGCTTCAAAAAGTCAATGAACTAAAAAGTAAATATAAATATGTCTTTGATGAACTTTCACCTTTTTTTTTTTTTTTTACTTTGTTTGTTAACTATAAACCCTTATATAAAAAAGATCTCGTGAAGTTTCTTAAGAGGACACGTGCCTATATATATATATATATTACTGTCGTGTCATTTTAAGGAGAGGAAAAGAGTGTATAAGGGTTTATTACTTTCGTTAGGTTGAGTATAAGTTTTTTTTTTTTTTTGGTTTCTTCCACTTGTTTGTTTTTATTCTTACAAGTGTCTTTTATATTCGTTTTTTTTAATAGATGTTTTTAACTTGAAGAGGTGCGTTGTTTAAAACTTTAATTTTGGAGGTTTTTGGTATGGGTTTTCGTAGTTGTGCTAGAGCTTTTAAAATAGTGTAGTCTACCAAATTTTTTTTCTCTTTAAATTTTTTATTGATTTTTTTGCTAGAATTTTTTCTTCTTTTTTGGTTGTTTAATTGAGCACGTATATTTTTTTTGGGTTTTCTTTTGGTGTTTTTGCTGGGTTGTATGTTGTTTCTGATGTGTTTTATTTTTTATTTTTTTGTTTGCATATTCTGATTTTTTATGAAGATTGGGTTGTTTGATATTTTAGATGTTCCTTCAATATTTTTGATCAAATATATTCTTTTTTTTCTTCTTTAATTGAATGTGTTTATTTTTTGTTTTAGGTTTTGTTGATTTGGTTTGTTATTGCATATTCTTATATTGAATGGGGTTTAGGTTTTTTTATTTTTAACATAGAAGTCTAAGGCACAAATTTGTCATACGGGTCTGTTACTATTCATCTTTTGTTATTAAAAGAATTATACAAATTTGTTTTATGGGGTTTTTAATGTTTATTATTTGTTATTAAAGTTTTCTTTTAGATACAAATTTAGTTTACGAGGTTTTTATTGCTAGTGCTTTGCTATTAAAGTTTTCCTGATAATTTATATTTTTTTAGTATCTTTTTATTCTACATTTTGATTGTATAAAGTTGTCAATTTATTTTTTATTCATTTTTTCCTCTCTTGTTTTGTCAAGGATTTGTCAAAATTTGTGAATATTAAATTTTAATGTAAGTGGGTTGTTGTTTTTTTTTTTTAAGCTATTTCTCCATTAATTAATGTATACAAAATAGGTTTGGAAATAGATTTCTATATATTCAAGTACAAAATTTTTACACATTCTTTATGCACTAATATAATCCTATAGTAATAAAGTTAATTTCTATTATAATCAAAGTTAATTTCTATTATGATCATGAAATTCACATGTTAATACAGATATTGTTCCAATGCATTTAGGTTTCACATTTATTTTTAGGGAAAGAAATTGATACACCAATTAAAGTATATTAGTTAACTACTTTGCCCGCTATATTAAAATATTATTAAAAATATTTAATTTCGTTAGTTGTTTTATTTATGCTTGGAAGTTATTCACTTAGATACATAGTTGTATTTATATCCATTTCGTATTTTTTTTTACGGATTTAGTATGAGATTTTGCTATTTTTATAGTTAAGAGTTAAGAGGTTTTTCAATTTTTTATTTAGGTAAAGTACTTGACTTCACATCTATCCAATTTTCGTTCTCTAATTTACTGTTGTGTGTTTTTCTTTTTTATTCCTTTTGTTTGTGGTAAGTTTAATAACATTTATTTTTGTCCCCATCAATAACTGTAATTAAGTTTTACTTGATTACTCATTTTACTTGTTTGTATCTAGGTTATAGCTGTTAGAAGAGCTTGTTGCTTAAGTTCTTTACGTGTAAGGTAACTTTTAAATACAGATTTTCTTTTCAACTTACCTTATTTTCTCTTATTCTACTTTTTCCTTCTTTTTTTTTTGTTAGTATTATTTGTTTCATTTGTACTTTATGTTGTTTTATTTGTGTTATTAGATTACAAATATAGTATAACATTATGTTTTGCTGTTTTTCTAATGTCTTTCTTTTTTTGGTTTATGGTTTTATTAGTTAATTGTGTTGTTTGCATATATTTGTTTTTAATTATTTGCAGGAAGTTGTTGTCTTTACTTATGCATTTTATTATTATGAGTAGGGACGTTTATTATTATAAGATCATATTAGAGTATAAAAAATATGTAAAACTCCTGTATTTGGACGTTTTTGTTTTTTAATAACTAATTATTTAAAGTATTACTTTATCATAATGTAAAATAAAAAATGTATCTTTTAGCTGGAAGAGTTTTTTCAAAACATAAAAGAGTATTTTTTGATGTTTAGTTACTAAACCATGTATTTTGGCTTTAGCCAAGCATTAGTGGACTGCTATAATTTATCAAATCTGTTATAATAAAATAGTTTATAAAATGTTCACATTTTATGTATACAAAATATATTTGCATGTTTTAGTATAGATATTGTTCTAATGCCTTCAGATTTTGCATTCATTTTTAAGGAAAGAAATTGACAACAACAACTAAAGTATGTTAGTTATTTACTTTGCCTATTACATTGAAACATTATTGACAATATTTAATTTCATTTGTTGACTTGTCTATACTTGAAAGATGTTCATTTAGATATATGGTTATATATATCCAGTTTGCATTTTTTTTTGTGGATTTAGTATGAGATTTTACTATTGCTATAGATAAGAGTTAAGAGATTTTTCAATCTTGATTTAGGTAAAGTACTTGACTTTATATATGTCTAAAATTTGTATCTTCATTTACTGTTGTGTTTTCCTCTTTCCATTTCTTTCATTTGCAGTAATTTTAACAATACAAGTTATTTTTTTCCTATAAAGAATTGTTAAATCATGTTGTTGATTAATTACTTAATTTATTTATTTGTGTGTAAATTATAGTTGTTAGTAGAGCTTGCTGTTTACATTTTTTACATACGATGTAACTTTTAAGTTTAGATTTTGCTTATCAATTTTTTTTTTTCTTTTTTACTTTTACTTTTTCTTTTGTTTCTGAGTATTTATTTGTTTCATTTATGCCTTATATTGTTTTATTTATGTTATTAGATTACAAATATAGTATAATATTATGTCATGCTATTTTTTAAATATGCTTTTCTTTTGGTTTGTGGTTCATTTAGATACATGGTTGTATATATATTCATTTCACATTTTCTTTTATAAATTTAGTATCAGATTTTACTATTTCTACAATTAGAAGCTAATAGGCTTTTCACATTTGATTTAACTAAAGTTTTTGATTTTACATATGTCCAGAATTTGTTTCTTCATTTACTGTTGTATTTTTATCTCATTTTGTTCATTTGTTGTAAGCTTAACAGTACATGATTTTTTGTTTCCATTATCAATAGTTGTTACATCATGTTGTTGATTAATTAATTAGTTTATTTGTTTGTGTGTAGGTTATAGCTGTTATTACATGTTGTTGTTTAGGTTCCTTTTGTACGAGGTAACTTTTAAGTTTGCACTTTGCTTCTCAACTTTTCTTTTTTCCTCTTACTTTACTTTTTCTTGTTTTTTTTTCTTTACTATTTATTTATTTCATTTGTGCCTTATGTTACTATTTTTTTATGTCTTTCTTCCTTTTGTTCTTACTTTTATTAGTTAATTGTATTGTATGCATATATTTATTGTTAATTATTTGTAGTAAGTTGTTGTCTTTATTTATGGACTCTACTACTAGGACTATGGAGAATAGAATTAGAAAAAAAAAGATTACATTGTGCAAAATTAAAAAAATAGCAAGTTATTTATATAAGAAGTTTATCTTCTTTTGGAGTTGATGGATTTGAATATGGTAGACATTTTTCTTCAATTAGAAGAATAAGACATTCAGGTTTAGTTGATAATACAATGCAACATTCTAATGTTGCAAGAGAATTTGACAATATTAGTTTAACTAATAGCAACGGAGATGAAAATACTGTATTTGTTGGTGATGTTAGGAGAAAAACTTTACCTTCACGTTCTGACTTAACATGTTTCATAACACATGTGTCTTAACATGCTTTGGTTCCTAATAGTGGAGAAAATGCCCCTCAACTTCATGTATTTTTGCATTTTTCTATTGATGGCAATGGAGAATTACAAACCATTGGAGTCAAAACATACAAATCTATTATTGCAAAAGATTCAGTTGTTCATATGTCAAAAAAATTTTTCATTGAATTTGGACTCTTCTACAAGTTCTTCTCGTTGTGTTTAGGATTCAAATTTAGTTGTGTCAAATTTTCTATCTATCTTATGGTTGTTCTTTTAGAACAAGAAAAGCAACCAATTGTGTTTCATGGGATGATAAGCAAAATTGACCATTTAAGTTTTACTATATTTTGTGTATTGTTTTCGATTATATTTCTTATTCAGATTTTTTCTTTTATCCTTTCAAGAAACGTGTTTTGAACCTTTTAACTTTGGTGGTCCAAAATATTTTTATCATTTTTATGATGTTGTTATATAGTATAAAGAAAAGGTTGACATTTTAAAATAAACACGAAATCCTACATTTACACGTTGTTGTCAAAAAAAGATTGTACGATTGCCTCTTTTTAGAAAAACTTTATAATATTTGGATAAATTGCTCAATTATGATGGAAGACGTAAAAACATCAATTTTAGAAAAAATATTAGGGTTTATAATTCGATATTCCAGCTTACTTCAACAGGAAGTAAGATTGATGGTAATGCTAACAATGGATTAGGTCCGTATATTTTTAAGATTTTTGAGTAAAATCATCATAGAATTGGGTCTTTGCTTCCTTTTCCTAATCACAACCCTAAGTTTGCTTAGATGTAAAGATACGATACTGAGAATAACATTTTAAATAGGATGTCTATTTTTGAAAATTCTTCTGAAGCATCTAAAACCAATCTAAATATTGTTGATGGTTTGGTTTTGATGTTAGATGCAAATAACAAGATTGTTAAAATCTTTAGAACAGTCAGAGATAGATTTAGTGATTCTAACTATATTTTTGTAAGCCTAAGATTGATTGGTGTAAAGAAAGATAAAGATAAAACTTACATTCCTAACTGGAAGTAAGGTTGTTGCATTAATTGTTGAAGACATAGGAGAACATAATAGGCATCGAGATATAATTGTTAAACATAGATATGATGGTTTGAAGAGGATCATTGATTTTTATCCTTCTTATGGTAAGGATGATTTTATCTTGACATTAAATATGTTATATCTACAAACAAGGAGCGAGGTACACAAAAGAAGTTAACAATGCATAAGTATTATGTAATCATTTTTCAAAATAAAATAGATTCTAGTAACATTTTATTATAAGGTGGCCGATTGTTTTAGTAATTTGTTGTTGATACCTACGCAAGTATTAAGGAAATGCAGTTGCAATTTATAAAAGATAATAAAAAAACTATTAGATCTGATATGTAAAAAGATATTATGGACTCAGTTACATGAGGTGAGCTTCAAGGTAATTCTATTGGTAAAAAAAATGATTTTATCACCAAGTTTCATAGTTGGTCCTCGGTACTTATTTCAAAAACTATCAAGATGTGATGGCAATTTGTAGATTTTTTGGTTCCCTTGATTTGTTCACAACATTTTACATGTAATGTTTGCTGGATAGAAATCTAAGAAGCATTAGGTTTTATTCTAGGCCAATAATAGAATGATCATTCTGATATTATGTCTCATGTTTTCAAGATCAAGTTGTAATATTTTATGGACAATTTGACTAAGAAAAGCCACTTTAGCCGTGTTATGGTAGCTTAGTTTACAAATTCCTTGATTATTGTTAATGTTTTTATATATTAACTTTTTCCCCCTCTATTTTATTTATAACTTTTTTTCTTAAATTAACTATGAAGTTACTTATATAATTGAGTTCCAAAAGCATAGCTTTCTTCATGTTCATATTCTTCTATGGCTGTATCTTGATGCCAAATGTCATACTGCTGATGTAATTGATAGGATTATATCTATTAAAATCCCTAATAAAAAATTAAATCCTATTAGATACAGTACTATTACTAGTTTTATAGTTCATGGTGTATGCGACTTTACATCTTCTCAAGTACCTTGCATGTTTAAAGGCTAATGTTTGAAATTTTTTTCTAAGAAGTTTCAACCACATACTTCAATTAATGAAGATGGATTTTCACTTTATAGAAGGAGGGAAACAATTGTTGGAGAAAATATGGTAGTTAGAAATGGAATTGAGTTAAACTATCATTTTGTTATACCGTATAATATTGATTTGGTCATTAAATATGATGCCTATGTGAATGTCAAAGTTTGTAGTAAAACTAGAGCTATCAAATACTTGTTTAAATACATAATTAAGGAACCTGATAGATCAATGGCTATTCTTGAAATTGTTCAACCATCTGAGAATCAATCTAATCATTAACATCCTTCTGACATTGATGAGGTTAAAACTTACATTGATTGTAGATATCTATAAGCTTATGAAGCAGGTTGGAGAATTTTTGCTTTTAGTATACATCATAGAGAATTAGTTGTTCAAAGATTACTTATACATCAGCCCAATGAATAATATTTATATTTCAATGATAAAGAAGATTTGTCTTCTGTGATTAGTAGGCCTCATGTTCAAAAAATAATATTAACTCAATAGATGTATACTAATCAAGTATATGAAGAGACTAGGATTTTGTTATATGCAGATTTCCCTACAAGATGGGTTTGAAATACTAAAATCAAAGAATGATAGCCTAGAAAATAGAATAAATCAATAGGTATAATTGTTTATGTACATCTTGTGTCTTGTGAGTTATGTTTTTTTCAAGATGTTATTAAACAATGTTAAAAGAGCAAAAAATTTTGAAGAAGTTAAAATAATCAATGGTATTATTTACCCTACATTTCAAGTTGCATGTTTTGCTTTAAGTTTGTTAGATGATGATCAAGAATGGAATAAGTTTTTTATACAAGCTTTTCAATGGGCATCAGGTGAAGAACTTTAATAATTATTTGTTACAATTTTAATGTTCTATCAAGTTGAACACCCTCTTAGTTTTGGGGACTAAAATTGAAAATTTTTTGTTAAAGATATTGAATACAAATTAAAGGCTACATTTAGATAATTTGATTATTCTATTCCGGTTGATGAATTGAAAAAGTTTGTATATGTGGCTCTTGAACAAATTTTTAATAGGAATTGTAGCTCTTTATCTAAGCATAAGTTACCTGTATGAGTTGACAGAAATTTATATGATATCAACGACAGACTAATCCATAAGAATTGAGTTATGATTTAGTTGAGGTCCAACATCAATACTTAGAGTTGTTATTTACTTTGAATGAAGAGCAAAGACAAATATATGAATCTGTGAAGTTATCAGTTGATGAAAATAAAGGTGAAATATTTTTTGTTTATGGTCATAGAGGAACAAGAAAGACATATTTATGAAATACACTTGTTTCAAGTGTTAGATCAATAAGAAGAATTGTTTTAGCAGTAGCTTCATCATGTATTACTTCTTTATTGCTTCCAAGAGGTAGGAAAGCACATTCTTACTTCAAAATTCCTTTAACTATTAATGAATATTCTACATGTCAAATGAAAAAAGGCACACAACTTGCTTGGTTGATACAAAAAACCAATTTAATTTTTTGGGATGATGCTCCTATAGTTCATAAAAATTGCTTTGAGACTTTAGACAAATCATTATGGGATATATTTATAGAAGATGGTTATGTTCTTGTGGAAAAATCATTTGGAGGTAAAACAATTGTTTTAGGCAGAGAATTTAGGCAAGTAGCACCTATTGTCTAATCAAGAACAAAGACAGATATTTTGAATGCTTCAATAAATCAATCCAACCTTTTTGCATAATTGTAAGATATTTCATTTAAAAATAAATATAAGATTATATAGACAAGATCTAGATGAAAAAATGTAAAATAAAATTTCAGAATTTGCTTAATGGTTGTTGGACATAGGTGATGGTAAAATTGCCTCTATAATGCCTAGAACTAAAGATGCGTTAATTTACATAAAAATCCCTAAAGATTTGTTTGTCCATTTTGTTGACAACCCAATAACAAGTATAGTTGCTATAGTTTATTCTAACTTTCAAGATAATTTTTGTGATCCATGCTATTTGAAACAAAGAGCAATTGTTACTCTATACAACGGTAGTGTCAATTCAATTAATTATTATGTTTTGATTTAGTTCCCAGTGAAACAAAGATATACTTAAGTAATGACTACATTTCAAAATATTTAGACCAGTAGCTAATCAGGATTTGTTTTATCCCACTAAATTTTTAAACTTTTTAAATTTTTTTGGTATTCCAAACCATCAATTATCTTTAAAGATTAGTGTTGTCATTATGCTTTTATGAAATATAAATCAATATTCAAGATTATGTAATGGTACTAGACTTTAGGTTACACAATTAAATTCAAATGTTATTGAAGGTCAGATATTATCAGGAACTCATACTCATAACAAAGTTTTTATTCCTAGAATAATTTTGACTATTAAGCATCAGAAATGGCATTTTGTTTTGAATAAAAAGTAATTTTCTGTTAGATTATGTTATGGAATGACAATAAATAAGAGTCAAGATGAAACATTAGATATTGTAGGTCTTTATTTGCCTAAGCCTATTTTTACACACGATCAAATGTGCATAACTCTTTCAAGAGACACGTCTAGGATAGGTTTGAAAATTTTGATTCATGATGAAAATGGAATAGAAAATGACACAACAAAAAATATTGTTTTCAAAAAAGTCTTTTAGAATCTTGATTTAAATCAATACCTTTTTATTTTTCTATTTGTCGATTGACCATGCTATTTTTTTAATTAAACGAGCTAAGATTGTTTTTTTTTTTATTCTTTTTCTTTTTCCCTTAAATGAATGCAAAATTTGCTGCTTTATTTCAAATCCTTATATTTTTTTCCACTAAGGTTTTCCAATATAAACTATTGATTTTTAAATATGTTTTATCAGTTTGTTTCATTCAATTTATTATCTTATAATTGACATTTCTTTTTTTTATCTCTTTTTTATTTTAAGTTATCAATTTTTGTATATGCTTGGCCAATATATTCTATTCAATTCATTATCTTGTAGTTGATGTTTCCTTCTTTTGTCTCTTTTTAATTTTCCCTTCATGAAACATTTAACTTCTGGCCACTTATTTCTATTTTTGTATTTGGGCTTTGCAAGATGAGCTCTTGATCTTTCTAAACCTTTAGGAGTTGTTAAATTTAGAATATTAAGGCTTTGGAAAAGTGTTAATCTTACTGAACCAGATAACATCCTTAGCCTTGAATTTGTAAGAACAGATGCTCAGGTCAGTTGAATTTTTAAGAAACTTTACTTTGTTTTACAATTATGGTTGCTATATTATAAATGAATGTGTCCTAATTTATATAATTGAATATACCTTGTTAGGAGATGCAATGCACTTTTACATAAGAACATTTGATGTATATTTCTTTAAGACATTGTTAAAGGAAGGTTCATTATACTCGATGATGAGATTTCAATTACGAAATTTCAAATACAAATATAACATTGTTCCTGGCTTATTTAATATTTGTTTGACAAGGGCAACCTAAGTAAATAAAATACAAGAAGATGTGACTTTGTACCCTCAGTATTGCTTTAACTTTGTGTCTTATGATAAGTTGTATGATCGAATTATTTATGATAAATACTTAATAGGTTTGTTTTTCCTTAAAAAAAATTACAATTTTAATAATTTTTTTTATATTTATTAATTATTAAGTTACTATTGAAACATACTTTATTGCATTTTGGCATCTGTTGGACCTGTCAAACAAGTTGACTAAATAATAAGCCTGATGATGTTACCAAAAAAATTATATGTCCGAGATATAAGGCATTAACTACTTTAAACACTAAATTGCTTCTTAATCAATTCTCTTATACAATGATCTACTTCAATACATAATTGTCATTTCTATTGCTTATTATCTTATAACAATGGCCATCCATTAAAGGTTGTTTTTTATGGTTTGATGGCACTTCAAATCAAAGAAGAAGACTTTACTCAAGAAACAAAAAATCGAGTTGTTATTTGTGCTACCATGATGGTAAAAAAATATATGGGTTCATTATTTTCATGCAATTTATTTTCTATAGTTATATTAAACACTATATTTATTTTTTATATAATATTTATTTCCTTTTCATGCATATGTGTAGGAGAAATTTATTTGGCATCTAATTCTGTAACAAAATTTTATCTAAATCTTGATATTCTAGAGGCCCATGAACTAAGACAACAGTAATATAAACAAATTTAGCTTTTCCATTGCTTCAATTTATACATTATGTCCATGTTGCATAAATTTATTAATAGTATCATCTATTTAATGGTTCACCTTTCTTAGCTATGAAGTTCATCTAGTGCATGTACAAGTTCTCCAACAACATCACCAATCTCTTAAGAGAACTCCTTAACAAAAAGCAAAGCAAAGTGCAAAAATTATCAATTTGCTTGCTGTTGATCCAACAAAGATAGGTTTTGCTACAATAAGTTTGCTCTACAATTTTCAGTAAAAATTATGTGTTTGATTATATTGACTGAACTATTTCATTCTTTTTTTAATAGAATATTGTCTTCGTTATAAAAGCTAGAATTTCTTATATTGATCCAAGCAATGGTTGATTCTATAATACATGTAATGAGTGTGTTAATACTTTACAGTTTTGTACTAAAAAATTTTGGTATTTGTAACATGGTAAAAAAGTTCCTTTGCTATTGTAAGTTATTTTTGGAACATCTGATGAAATATACTATTTACTATAAATTTTTGCATATCATTGTATAATAATTAAGAGATTTTTTTCATTTAGAGCTAAACTGCAACTTGTGACTGAAGAAAAGATTACACAGATGTTGTTAATAGTGTTTTGTAAAATAGTGAAGAAATTAACTTGAGCTACATTTACACAATTAATACAGCAATGTGAGATGAACAAAATGGTACTTTTAGGACCAATCAAATCACTGAAAAATGAAATAAAAACCTTCAATGTTCTCTTTACTTCTAGAGCTATTAAAACTAGAATCATTACATACAAATTACTTGACTATAATGATTCAAAGTTGAAAAGAAAAAGAAAACTGGAAGTTGAGTCATCCAAAGGTATCAAACTCCAAAAGATTTGATCTAATTTGATCAAGAGCAAGAAGATAAGTTATCTAAAAAGGCAGTTCTCTTATCTAAAGATAGATCTTAATCATTTATGGTTGCAACATCAGCTTACATTGAAACAATATCAATAAAACATAATCTACATGAAGTTCATGATCTATTGAGCCAAGGATGTGAAATGTTTTCTATAAGCTTAAAGCCTTCCACGATTGCCAATACTTCATAGGCAGCACCACCAACAAGTCCTCATGAATTTTATCAGTTAACATTTGATATCTATAGGAGTAAAAAAAAAAAAAAAATTTGCTGTCAATGCCTATTGTGTTCGGACCAAAGGCGAAAATAGTTTTTGCAAATGAATTCTCGATGAAATGATTAAGAACCACTACCACACAAGATACAAGCAGGTTTGAAATACTTAAAAAATTTATTAACATCTTTTGTGTTGTTTCATTTTACTTTATTCTTACAAAAAATTGATTCCTTATTACTTTAATTATCTTTATAGAATTACTTGGACCTTTTTTCGCTTTTGTTCAGATCTATATATCATATATTAAAATAATATAGTATGTGTTATTGTCTATTAGATATTTCTTCAAAGATTGCAAACATTAATGCAGCTAAAGATTCTCAATTTATTGTATTTGATCTTGAACATCATTTAGCTTATCATGATGATCCTAAAATTACTAAAAAATTACAAAATTGCTTTAAAAAAAGAATCCCAAAAAGGTCATGCTCTTCTCTCAAAGTACAGCACATAATATTACTTATATCATCATTCATTCAATTTACTCTGTATTGAATATTTAATTTCCCTTTCAACTTACATGAATTTATGAACTAACTATTTACTATAATTCTCATACTAATTATTTGATAATAACAAATATTATAACATTTTCATGGTTTATTATTGATACAATAAAAAAATAACTTCATTAATTCAATGGAGCATCTGAAGAAAATAGCCGCCTTGTTAAATGTATCAACCAAGACATGCTTACTCAACAATGTTATGAAGGACATCAAACATCACCATCTGTGTACTGTTTGTTGAAACCATCATATTGATGTTCTATTCTCAAAATATTTCATTGATTCTTTTGTATCTTTTGTCCTTTTTTTTGTTCATGTTTCTTTTGAACCTTTTATATATAGTTTTAAGCATATCAAACAATGCTAACACTTTTAAAATATCAAAGGTGGCAAGTAGTTTTTACCAAATTTGTTATCTTTCTTATCTCATTCTTTTATCTCAATAAATTAGTATCAATATGACCCATTTCTTTTATAAGATGTTTGACCCTATTTAATTAATCCATAGTAGCTTAAACTCAGGTTGATTTATTTACATATAACAATCATCTCTTTATATTATAATTCCATTTCAACCTAAAATAAACTTATTAATTTTTATTAACCGATTACATTGGATTGTTTAAGACACAGTTCTTAGTTCATTAAATGATGAATAAAATTAACTTAAAACAATCTGACCAATAACATAATTTTTTTTTATCTTTTTTCATATTTTGAATGTCTCAATACTATGTTAGATCCTTTAATTCTCTTAACAAAAAAAAAAAAAAAAACAAATTTAACCAAACAAATCACTTCCACAAACTTCTAATTTTCTAATACTCATTTTGTATTTATTTTTTTTCCAACAACCTATATATTAGGTTTGGTAACTTAAAATTATAAGAAGAGATTTAGATTTTAGTGTAAAATGTGTGATAAAAAACATAAAAATATAACATTAATTCATGATTGGAGAATCATTCATTTTAAAATAAATTATTTTAATTTTTATTAATTCATCAATCAAACAAAAATATTAAGAGAATTTATAATCTAAAAAATTATATGATAAAATTAATTTTAAATTTTTGTTTTCATATGTTAAAAAATATAATAATTTGATTACGGCCAATCCATTGATATTTATGTTTGTCAATTAACCATTAAATAATAAAATTAAAAGATTTTATTTGTAAGCACATTTATTTCATACTTGTACATACACTTTTTCCTACTAATTTGTACATATATTTTAATATATATTTTAAGATTATATTTGAGGCTAAATTATAAATGTAAAATAGTAGATAATATAAAAATCAAATCAAGAGGACAAAGTACTAAATTAATGTGGGATAAAATTTATCTAAATAAGGTAATGAAATTAATAAAGTTTTTATAAAAAGTATATAGTTATGAATTTAATTACTATATAGTTTTCAAATTTTATAAACTTTTATTCAAATGTCAAATAGTTGATAGATAATATTTTTTAAAAATTTATTTTTTATATGAATTATTTAATTGGAAGTAACACAAATTCTTTTCTCATGAGATAGAAAGAAAATTTTCATTTAATGTAGTATTGTAATATTAGTAAGACAATATATAAAATTAAAATTTGGTCTTTTGATAATAATTTAAACTTAAAATTTTTTCAGTATTAATTATTAAATGGTAATACATCAAAGCAAACTCTTGTTCTTATGTAGTGTCAATGTTAAATGTTAAAAGTTAATAATGGAGTTTAATTTTGAGCAATTTAAGGTAAACAAAATTGAAAAATTAAATTTTAATTACAACTTAAATAGTAGCTTATTCATAAAAGGCAAAAGCATTGGCTATTTATAAGGAAATGATTGTAATATTATATTTATTGTATAAATCATTTAGATAAATTAATTCTTAACTCTTAATCTCTTGAGATATTTAAATCCTCATTTAACTATGCTTTATCAATAATACTTGATTTGATCAATATTAACACTATCTGAAAACTTGATTTTTAGTTTAATTTTTAAGAAACAAATTTATTCTTAAAAACTTTGTACCTATTAACACAATTTCTTATTATTGGATCCATTTTTTCAAATTGTCAAGGCCTATTGATGGGTAAATAACAAATCTATAGTAATTTAATAATTTATTATCTTTATTGTTCAATTTACTCTAATGAATGCTAACATATTTCTAATGCATTTCTCAAATTTAAAATACACCAATTAATTTAATTAGAGGTGATTGTGCATTAAGTGATTAATGTGTACTTCAATTTTGTTTTGAATTAAAAAAAAAAAAAAGACTTAAGCAAATCAATTAATATGATTCTCATTACATATAATAATATTTAAAAATCAATACATTTATAATTTAGATGATGAATTAAAATTTAAAAAATAATAATTTTGATCAATAAATAAAATTATACTATTTTAATTTTTACACATATTAAACATATTATAAAATAACATTAATTATATAATTTTATTTATAATATCATTTTATTTGATTCTATCATAATCTTATGCATTAAATACATCTTTAATATCTTATAAAAATTAATTGAAAATCTTGTGACTATCTTATTCATGATGGTTTTTTTTAACTCAAATTATTATAAACTTTGTATTTAGCAAGTGAGTTTATTAATGCGCAATGCTTGTATTTTTCGTACAAGTTAAATAATTTATATATTAATGAATTGTTAATTTGATGATATTGAAGTCCGATTTAGAAAGTTCTTACCAAAATCGTAGTCCAAATGACCAAATAAAACTTTTATTAATCATCCTATTTATTGAAAAATAGAGTTAAAACAAGTTAATGTTTTAATATTATATTTAATGTATAAGATGATAAATAAAGATATATTATATTTGATTTGTACTTAAAAAAAATGATAGGATTATAAGAAAGATTATAATTTTCTTTTTATAGAATGATTCAATCCTCTTAATGTGGAGATAATTATTTTTAATCTATAAAATTAAATTTATATATCATATTATATTCTTAAAAATTATGTCAATAATTTTAATTATATAAATTTTAAAAAATGTTAATTTTAATTAATAAATAAATAATTTTATTTTAATATTTATACGTAACAAACATAAAATAAGTGCTATTATTTAATCTATTAATCATATTTATAATATTATTTTATCTTATTTTATCATATTCTTATATACTAGATATAACTTAACTTACCTTACTATTTTTCTTTTATAAATTTTAAAAAGAAACTACATAAATGGTTTGTCTAGCAGCAATTTTTCTCTCTTGATTGAGTGAACAAAGAAATAGACCAAGACGTGAGAACTCCGAATATTGACAACAATGCAAGTAGAGCTTTTGCGGCTGCTAACCAATGATGATAAATCGATATCTAATATAACGTCAAAGTTGATTATAAATTGTTAAATATAACCATTTCGTAAATAAATAAATCCAAAATCTTAAGGAAGTGTTAAATGCTTTCACATGGCAAAATTTTGACTTAAGACATGTCAACATTGTGACGAAAAAATGAAGAAACATTGCAACACAATATTGTTTACGGTTTTGAAGAAATAAAAAATGTTGTCACCAAGCAACAATGAGTATTTTTTTTTTATTAAACAAGATTGCAATTTGAAAATAAGATAAAATTTTGTAAGTATTAAGATTTAAATTAAATATATTAGATGTTATCGTCTTCAGGTTTTTTATTTAATGACAAAAAAACCCTTAAAAAAGAATTAAAATTAAGGTTGATCCCAACATTCTCTTTCTTTCTTGTTATAAGGCTTTACCCTTCTTAAAACAAAAAAAAAAAAAAAGATGTTATCTCTTCAAATTAATTATGTGAAATAATTAAATTAAATATTAAATTTAATAGCAATGAGTAATTGAATGCAAATAAATATATAAATTGGATGTGGAAAAAAATGAACAAACAAAGATGAGACTCTCAATGTATTTAGTCTCGGCTTTGTTTACCCCAAGTTTATCCTATTTTATTAGCAAGGAATGCATGGGGGGAACATTTAATCCAATTTTATTAGATTTGGTTGCTAAATTATTATGCTCACTTAAAAGAAAAAGCATCTTAAAAATATATAAATCCTCCATTTTTTTTAAAAATGTTCTTTGCTGGAAACTTTTGAAATCAAAATGATTTGTTTTTCAAAAAAAAATTACGGTTTAACCTTTAAGTAAAAAACTTTATCTCAAAATTTTCTACTCTATGATAGTGTAATTTTTTTTTTCTTACATTCCAAGGGTACTAATGATTCCTTGTAATAATAATAATTCATTTTTTATTTAAAATAATTAAAATTTAAATTTTGATTATTGAAATTAAGATTTAATTATTTTATTAACAGATCAAGCTATTATTAATTAAAAATAAATTATTTCAATACAAAACCTTTAAAAACGTGATTTATCTTATCCTAGTTAAAGAGATAAGATAATTTATTTTATTTTTAAGGTTCAAAATAAAATCCAGACCGAACTTGAGAAAACAATTAAAAATTTTCTCACGTACAAGCATCCTTGTTGGAATAGTACAAGCATCATTTATCACAAGTTCATACAAAGCATTAATAAATGAATGGAATGGTGATGTGTCGGCCTAACCGATGTCATTAGAAAAACCCAACCACCATGTATGTACGCAAAAGCTGAAGTGCCAACTTGCCCCACATGGGTTACTTTGGTAATCAAATTTTGGTAGTCAATGACTTCACATGCTTTTTCACATTAAAGGGTGAAGAATGACAAAAGAAAAAAAAAATGTGTTGCTTAATTTGACGACTCATAGTGAGCGACGATAAAGGTATTTATTGGATGGTGTCATGATGGCTGGTTTTAATTCATTTTGAGTTTGGGTCGACGGCTTAAGATCTAAGCTTTGTTAATTGTTTAATTTTGGTGGACCATTTTGCCAAATGGAGTTACGCAATCCCTTTACATATTGTAAATTACGTGCAAAAGCAAAACAAAAGATGGTTAGCAAAACAAAAGATGGTTAAGTAACAACTATAGTCGAAGAAATGGAGTAGGATTTGTTGAGAAAACATTATAATATAAGGGTATTTACCTTTAAGCTTATATAAGGCGGGTATTAGAATTTTATATAAAAAAATTAATTATCTATATTATTATTAAAGTGTCTGATTGAATTTGATACCATAAGTTAATTGACATGAACTCACTTAAAAAAAATATCAAAAAAAAATTGAAATAATAACTAAAATACTAAATAAGGTTACATATATATTTTTATTTATAAAATAATTTTACATGTATTTTAAAAAAACTGCTTGTTTATTACAATTTTTTTAAAAAAAGAATTCAATAACTTTTTTTCTTTTAAAATATAAAATTGAATTTAAAACTTAATTTAGTTAATTTATGTAATTATTTTTAAAAAATAATATTTAACTCAATTTTCTCTCTAGGTTACAATCTCTATTGTGAAAAAAAAAATTTCTTCTTAAAGCATAATTCTACTTTAGAAAAAGAGAGGAAAAGGGTTGACTTGGACATTTTGCATCAATGGTTAAAATATAAAGGCAAGAAAGTGATGGATGTAAAAAATATGAAACAAAGTAAGTGAGAACAACTATTTTTTCATTTGGTGGTAAGGAAAAACTAGCAAAATAAAAACGACTAAACTTTATGCAAAATGAGGACAAACACCATTGCCTCACTCCAAGATTTATATAATTTATATGTAATTCTTTCAAATGAGCAAGATGATTTAAAAAATTTATCATTATATTACATTTATCATTGTGAAATGCTTTATCATCATAAAAAATATAGACAAAATAAAAAATACATATATAATTCAAATATAAAACTAAAATAAATAAATAAATTTAATATTGAATTAATTTTTATGTAAATAAACCTATATATTTAAATATAAAAAACTATCACATTAAACCTTAATTTTAAATTTCAATACTTAAATTACCCCTTCACCCTACATTTATTCCAATCACACATGTAAACCTACTCAACCATGAGTTAACTTTCATTTTAAGGATAAACTTGTTTACACATTTATGTTTCGTTGCAAGAATTTTTTTTTTTTTTTGAAACAGCATAAATTAACAAATAAAATTATTATATTTTTAAAAATAAATTTAAAATATTATTTTTTTTGAAAAATTTTTAAAAAATAAAAATGAAATATGAGAAAATTTTAAAATAATAAAAATATATTCTTTTATTTTTCATTTTGTATGTTCCTCTTTTGTTAGTCCAAAAGAGTAACAATTGTTTATTGCATTCTTCAAAAACATATCAACGATGTATATAATACAAATGAACATAAAATAATAATTTGTTTTTTTAATTATTAACTAAAAGATTAAACTCCCTTTATTTTATTTTATCATGTTTTATTTTATTTCACATTTTTTCATTTATTTTATCTTTCCTTTTATGGTTAGATTTTAATGCGTATTGAAATAGTTTGGATTTTCAACACTTTTAATAACCCTTCCAAATAACTATATTATTATTTATATTTTTTTATAAAAGTTTTAAAAAATTATCACATAATTTTTTTTAAAAATACCTCAAAGAATTTTCTAAATAATTATAGTATTATTTATATTTTATTTGATGACTCAAAAGAATAAAAAAAAATTGTACTAATTTTAATTACAAACATACTAATGAGAAATAACAAAAAAACTAACTTAAAAATGAAAAAAAAAAGTTAGAAATTATACATATCAAAATAAAAATTTTTTAATTTAATTTTGAATATTTGGGCTTCAAAAAGTCAATGAACTAAAAAGTAAATATAAATATGTCTTTGATGAACTTTCACCTTTTTTTTTTTTTTTACTTTGTTTGTTAACTATAAACCCTTATATAAAAAAGGTCTCGAGAGGTTTCTTAAGAGGACACGTGCCTATATATATATATATATTACTGCCGTGTCATTTTAAGGAGAGGAGAAGAGTGTATAAGGGTTTATTAGTTTCATCAGGTTGAGTAGAAGTTTTTTTTTTTGTTTCT
This sequence comes from Durio zibethinus, assembly GCF_047325235.1. Taxonomy (NCBI): domain Eukaryota; kingdom Viridiplantae; phylum Streptophyta; class Magnoliopsida; order Malvales; family Malvaceae; genus Durio; species Durio zibethinus. The sequence continues at coordinate 5,636,870 of NC_143162.1, read as the reverse complement.
TCCACTGGTTTGTTTTTATTCTTACAGGTGTCTTTTGTATTTGTTTTTTTAATAGATGTTTTTAACTTAAAGAGGTGCGTTGTTTAAAACTTTAATTTGGGAGGTTTTTGGTATGGGTTTTCGTAGTTGTGCTAGAGCTTTTAAAATAGTGTAGTCTATCAATTTTTTTTTTCTCTTTAAATTTTTTATTGATTTTTTTGCTAGAATTTTTCCTTCTTTTTTGGTTGTTTAATTGAGCACGTATATTTTTTTTGGGTTTTCTTTTGGCGTTTCTATTGGGTTGTATGTTGTTTCTGATGTGTTTTATTTTTTATTTTTTTGTTTGCATATTCTGATTTTTTATGAAGATTGCGTTGTTTGATATTTTAGATGTTCCTTCAATATTTTTGATCAAATATATTCTTTGTTTTCTTCTTTAATTGAATGTGTTTATTTTTTGTTTTGGGTTTTGTTGATTTGGTTTGTTATTGCATATTCTTATATTGAATGGGGTTTAGGTTTTTTTATTTTTAACATAGAAGTCTAAGGCACAAATTTGTCATACGGGTCTGTTACTATTCATCTTTTGTTATTAAAAGAATTATACAAATTTGTTTTATGGGGTTTTTACTGTTTATTATTTGTTGTTAAAGTTTTCTTTTAGATACAAATTTAGTTTACGAGGTTTTTATTGCTAGTGCTTTGCTATTAAAGTTTTCCTGATAATTTATATTTTTTTAGTATCTTTTTATTCTACATTTTGATTGTATAAAGTAGTCAATTTATTTTTTATTCATTTTTTCCTCTCTTGTTTTGTCTAAGGATTTATCAAAATTTGTGAATATTAAATTTTAAGGTAAGTGGGTTGTTTTTTTTTTTTTTTTAAGCTATTTCTCCATTAATTAATGTATACAAAATAGGTTTGGAAATAGATTTTTACATATTCAAGTATAAAATTTTTACACATTCTTTATGCACTGATATAATCCTATAGTAATAAAGTTAATTTTTATTATAATCAAAGATAATTTCTATTATGATCATGAAATCCACATTTTAATACAGATATTGTTCCAATGCATTTAGGTTTCACATTTATTTTTAGGGAAAGAAATTGATAGACCAATTAAAGTATATTAGTTAACTACTTTGCCTGCTACATTTAAATATTATTAAAAATATTTAATTTCATTAGTTGTTTTATTTATGTTTAGAAGTTATTCACTTAGATACATAGTTGTATTTATATCCATTTCGTATTTTTTTTTACGGATTTAGTATGAGATTTTGCTATTTTTATAGTTAAGAGTTAAAAGGTTTTCGATTTTTTATTTACGTAAAGTACTTGACTTCACATCTATCCAAATTTCGTTCTCTAATTTACTGTTGTGTGTATGTGTGTGTGTGTGTGGTTTTTTTTTTTTATTCCTTTTGTTTGTGGTAAGTTTAATAGCATCTATTTTTATCCCCATCAATAACTGTTAAATTAAGTTTTACTTGATTACTCATTTTACTTGTTTGTATCTAGGTTATAATTGTTAAAAGAGCTTGTTGCTTAAGTTCTTTACGTGTAAGGTAACTTTTAAATATAGATTTTCTTCTCAACTTACCTTTTTTTCTCTTATTCTACTTTTTCCTTTTCTTTTTTTTTTTGTTAGTATTATTTGTTTCAATTGTACTTTATGTTGTTTTATTTGTGTTATTAGATTACAAATATAGTATAACATTATGTTTTGTTGTTTTTCTAATGTCTTTCTTTTTTTGGTTTATGGTTTTATTAGTTAATTGTGTTGTTTGCATATATTTGTTTTTAATTATTTGTAGGAAGTTGTTGTCTTTACTTATGGATTCTATTAGTATGACTACAGACGTTTATTATTATAAGATCATATTAGAGTATAAAAAATATGTAAAACTCCTGTATTTGGACGTTTTTGTTTTTTATAACTAATTACTTAAAGTATTACTTTATCATAATGTAAAATAAAAAATGTATCTTTTAACTGGAAGAGTTTTTTCAAAACATAAAAGAGTATTTTTTGATGTTTAGTTACTAGACCATGTATTTTGGCTTTAGCCAAGCATTAGTGGACTACTATAATTTATCAAATCTGTCATAATAAAATAGTTTATAAAATGTTCACATTTTATGTATACAAAATATATTTGCATGTTTTAGTATAGATATTGTTCTAATGCCTTCAGATTTTACAGTCATTTTTAAGGAAAGAAATTGACAACAACAACAAAAGTATGTTAGTTATTTACTTTGCCTATTGCATTGAAACATTATTGACAATATTTAATTTCATTTGTTGACTTGTCTATACTTGAAAGATGTTCATTTAGATATATGGTTATATATATATATATATATATATCCATTTTTGCATTTTCTTTTATGGATTTAGTATGAGATTTTACTATTGCTATAGATAAGAGTTAAGAGATTTTTCAATCTTGATTTAGGTAAAGTACTTGACTTTATATATGTCCAAAATTTGTATCTTCATTTACTGTTGTGTTTTCCTCTTTCCATTTCTTTCATTTACAGTAAGTTTTACAATACAAGTTATTTTTTTCCTATAAAGAATTGTTAAATCATGTTGTTGATTAATTACTTAATTTATTTATTTGTGTGTAAATTATAGTTGTTAGTAGAGCTTGCTGTTTACATTCTTTACATATGATGTAACTTTTAAGTTTAGATTTTGCTTATCAATTTTTTTCTTTATTCTTATTTTACTTTTTCTTTTTCTTTTGTTTGTTAGTATTTATTTGTTTCATTTATCCCTTATATTGTTTTATTTATGTTATTAGATTACAAATATAGTATAATATTATGTCATGCTATTTTTTAAATATGCTTTTCTTTTGGTTTGTGGTTCATTTAGATACATGGTTGTATATATATTCATTTCACATTTTCTTTTATAAATTTAGTATCAGATTTTACTATTTCTACAATTAGAAGCTAATAGGCTTTTCACTTTTGATTTAGCTAAAGTTTTTGATTTTACATATGTCCAGAATTTGTTTCCTCATTTATTGTTGTATTTTTGTCTCATTTTGTTCATTTGTTGTAAGCTTAACAGTACATGATTTTTTGTTTCCATTATCAATAGTTGTTACATCATGTTGTTGATTAATTACTTAGTTTATTTGTTTGTGTGTAGGTTATAGCTGTTATTACATGTTGTTGTTTAGGTTCTTTTTGTATGAGGTAACTTTTAAGTTTGCACTTTGCTTCTCAACTTTTCTTTTTTCCTCTTACTTTTCTTTTTCTTGTTTTTTTTTCTTTACTATTTATTTATTTCATTTGTGCCTTATGTTACTATTTTTTTATGTCTTTCTTCCTTTTGTTCTTACTTTTATTAGTTAATTGTATTGTATGCATATATTTATTGTTAATTATTTGTAGTAAGTTGTTATCTTTATTTATGGACTCTACTACTAAGACTATGGAGAATATAATTAGAAAAATAAAAAGATTACATTATGTAAAATTAAGAAAAGAGCAAGTTATTCATATAGGTAGTTTATCTTCTTTTGGAGTTGATGGATTTGAATATGGTAGACATTTTTCTTCAATTAGAAGAAGAAGACATTCAGGTTTAGTTGATAATACAGTGCAACATTCTAATGTTGCAAGAGAATTTGACAATATTAGTTTAACTAATAGCAACAGAGATGAAAATATTGTATTTGTTGGTGATGTTAGGAGAAGAACTTTACCTTCACGTTCTAACTTAACATGTTTCATAACACATGTGTTTTAACATGCTTTGGTTCTTAATAGTGGAGAAAATGCCCCTCAACTTCATGTATTTTTGCATTCTTTTATTGATGGTAATGGAGAATTACAAACCATTGGAGTCAAAACATACAAATCTATCATTGCAAAAGATTCAGTTGTTCATATGTCAAAAAAATTTTTCATTGAATTTGGACTTTTCTACAAGTTCTTCTCGCTGTGTTAAGGATTCAAATTTAATTGTGTCAAATTTTCTATCTATCTTATGGTTGTTCCTTTAGAACAAGAAAAGCAACCAATTGTGTTTCATGGGATGATAAGCCAAATTGACCATTTAAGTTTTACTATATTTTGTGTATTATTTTCGATTATATTTCTTATTTGTCTGACATTCAGATTTTTTCTTTTATCCTTTCAAGAAACGTGTTTTGAACCTTTTAACTTTGGTGGTCCAAAATATTTTTATCATTTTTGTGATGTTGTTATATAGTATAAAGAGAGGGTTGACATTTTAAAATAAACACGGAATCCTACATTTACATGTTGTCAAAAAAAGATTGTACGATTGCCTCTTTTTAGAAAAACTTTATAATATTTGGATAAATTGCTCAATTATGATGGAAAACGTAAAAACATCAATTTTAAAAAAAATATTAGGGTTTATAATTCGATATTCCAGCTTACTTCAATAGGAAGCAAGATTGATGGTAATGCTAACAATAGATTAGGTCCGTATATTTTTAAGATTTTTGAGTAAAATCATCATAGAATTGGGTCTTTGCTTCCTTCTCCTAATCACAATCCTAAGTTTGTTTAGATGTATACATACAATACTGAGAATAACATTTTAAATAGGATGTCTATTTTTGAAAATTCTTTTGAAGCATCTAAAACCAATCCAAATATTGTTGATGGTTTGGTTTTGATGTTAGATGCAAATAACGAGATTGTTAAAATCTTTAGAACAGTTAGAGATAGATTTAGTGATTCTAACTATATTCTTGTGAGGCTAAGATTGATTGGTGTAAGGGAAGATAAAGATAAAACTTACATTCCTCTAACTGGAAGTAAGGTTGCTGCATTAATTGTTGAAGACATAGGTGAACATAATAGGCATCGAGATATAATTGTTAAACATAGATATGATGGTTTGAAGAGGATCATTGATTTTTATCCTTCTTTTATGGCCTTGCAATATCCTTTATTATTTTTTTATGGTAAGGATGATTTTTATCTTGACATTAAATATGTTATATCTGCAAACAAGGAGCGAGGTACACAAAAAAAGTTAACAATGCATGAGTATTATGTAATCATTCTTCAAAATAAAATAGATTCTGGTAACATTTTATTATAAAGTGGTCGATTGTTTTAGTAATTTGTTGTTGATACTTACGCAAGTACTAAGGAAATGCAGTTGCAATTTATAAAAGATAATAAAAAAACTATTAGATCTGATATGTAAAAAGATATTACGGACTCAGTTACACGAGGTGAGCTTCAGGGTAATTCTATTGGTAAAAAAATGATTTTATCACCAAGTTTCATAGTTGGTCCTTGGTACTTATTTCAAAAACTATCAAGATGTGATGGCAATTTGTAGGTTTTTTGGTTACCTTGATTTGTTCACAACATTTTACATGTAATGCTTGCTGGATGGAAATCTAAAAAGCATTAGGTTTTATTCTAGGCCAATAACATAATGATCATTTTGATATTATGTCCCATGTTTTCAAGATCAAGTTGTAATATTTTATGGACAATTTGACTAAGAAAAGCCACTTTAACCGTGTTATGGTAGCTTAGTTTACAAATTCCTTGATTACTATTAATGTTCTTATATATTAACTTTTTCCCCTTCTATTTTATTTATAACTCTTTTTTCTTAAATTAACTATGTAGTTACTTATATAATTGAGTTCCAAAAGCATGACTTTCTTCATGTTCATATTCTTCTATGGTTGTATCTTGATGCCAGATGTCATACTGCTAATGTTATTGATAGGATTATATCTACTAAAATCCCCAATAAAAAATTAAATCCTATTAAATACAATACTGTTACTAGTTTTATAGTTCATGGTGTATGCGACTTTACATCTTCTCAAGTGCCTTGCATGTTTAAAGGCCAATGTTTGAAATTTTTTTTCTAAGAAGTTTCAGCCACATACTTAAATTAATGAAGATGGATTTTCACTTTATAGAAGGAGGGAAACAATTGTTGGAGAAAATGTTGTAGTTAGAAATGGAATTGAGTTAAACTATCATTTTGTTGTACCGTATAATATTGATTTGGTCATTAAATATGATGCATATGTGAATGTTAAAGTTTGTAGTAAAACTAGAGCTATCAAATACTTGTTTAAATACATAATTAAGGAACCTGATAGATCAATGGCTATTCTTGAAATTGTTCAACCATCTGAGAATCAATCTAATCATTAACGTCCTTTTGACATTGATGAGGTTAAAACTTACCTTGATTGTAGATATCTATAAGCTTATGAAGCAGGTTGGAGAATTTTTGGTTTTAGTATACATCATAGAGAATTAGTTGTTCAAAGATTACTTATACATTAGCCCAATGAATAATATTTATATTTCAACGATAAAGAAGATTTATCTTCTGTGATTAGTAGGCCTCATGTTCAAAAAATAATATTGACTCAATAGATGTATACTAATAAAGTATATGAAGAGACTAGGATTTTGTTATATGCAGATTTCCTTACAAGATGGATTTGGAATACTAAAATCAAAGAATGATTGCCTAGAAAATAGAATAAATCAATAGGTAGAATTGTTTATGTACATCATGTGTCTTGTGAGTTATGTTTTTTTCAAGATGTTATTAAACAATGTTAAAAGAGCAAAAAATTTTGAAAAAGTTAAAATAATCAATGGTATTATTTACCCTACATTTCAAGTTACATTTTTGCTTTAAGTTTGTTAGATGATGATCAAGAATGGAATAAGTTTTTTATACAAGCTTTTCAATGGGCATCAGGTGAAGAACTTTAATAATTATTTGTTACAATTTTAATGTTCTATCAAGTTGAACACCCTCTTATTTTTTGGGACTAAAATTGAAAATTTTTTGTTAAAGATATTGAATACAAATTAAAGGCTACATTTAGATAATTTGATTATTCTATTCCGATTGATGAATTGAAAAAGTTTATATATGTGGCTCTTGAACAAAGTTTTAATAGGAATTGTAGCTCTTTATCTGAGCGTAAGTTACCTGTATGAGTTGATAGAAATTTATATGATATCAACGACAGAGTAATCCATGAGAATTGAGTTATGATTTAGTTGAGGTCCAACATCAATACTTAGAGTTGTTATTTACTTTGAATGAAGAGAAAAGACAAATATATGAATCTGTAAAGCTATCAGTTGATGAAAATAAAGGTGAAATATTTTTTGTTTATGGTCATAGAGGAACAGGAAAGACATATTTATGAAATACATTTATATCAAGTGTTAGATCAATAGGAAGAATTGTTTTAGCAGTAGCTTCATCGGGTATTACTTCTTTATTGCTTCCAAGGGGTAGGAAAGCACATTCTTACTTCAAAATTCCTTTAACTATTAATGAATATTCTATATGTCAAATGAAAAAAGGCACACAACTTGCTTGGTTGATACAAAAAACCAATTTAATTTTTTGGGATGATGCTCTTATAGTTCATAAAAATTGCTTTGAGACTTTAGACAAATCATTATGGGATATACTTATAGAAGATGGTTATGTTCTTGTGGAAAAATCATTTGGAGGTAAAACAATTGTTTTAGGCAGAGATTTTAGGCAAGTAGCACCTATTGTCTAATCAAGAACAAAGACATATATTTTGAATGCTTCAATAAATCAATCCAACCTTTTGCATAATTGTAAGATATTTCATTTAAAAATAAATATAAGATTATATAGACAGGATCTAGATGAAAAAATGTAAAATAAAATTTTAGAATTTGCTCAATGGTTGTTGGACATAGGTGATGGTAAAATTGCCTTTATAATGCCTAGAACTAAAGATGCGTTAATTTACATAAAAATCCCTAAAGATTTGTTGGTCCATTTTGTTGACAACCCAATAACAAGTATAGTTGCTATAGTTTATTCTAACTTTCAAGATAATTTTTGTGATCCATGCAATTTGAAACAAAGAGCAATTGTTACTCTATACAACGGTAGTGTCAATTCAATTAATTATTATGTTTTTGATTTAGTTCCCAGTGAAACAAAGATATACTTAAGTAATGACTACATTTCAAAATATTCAGACCAGTAGCTAATTAGGATTTGTTTTATCCCATTGAATTTTTAAACTCTCTAAATTTTTTTGATATTCCAAACCATCAATTATCTTTAAAGATTAGTGTTGTCATTATGCTTTTGTGAAATATAAATCAATATTCAAGATTATGTAATGGTACTAGAGTTTTGGTTACACAATTAAATTCAAATGTTATTGAAGGTCAGATATTATCAGGAACTCATACTCATAACAAAAGTTTTTTTTCCTAGAATAATTTTGACTATTAAGCATTAGAAATGGCATTTTGTTTTGAATAAAAAGTAATTTTCTATTAGATTATGTTATGGAATGACAATAAATAAGAGTCAAGATGAAACATTAGATATTGTAGGTTTTTATTTGCCTAAGCCTATTTTTACACACGATCAAATGTGCGTAGCTCTTTCAAGAGACACGTCTAGGATAGGTTTGAAAATTTTGATTAATGATGAAAATGGAATAGAAAATGACACAACAAAAAATATTGTTTTCAAAAAAGTCTTTTAGAATCTTGATTTAAATTAATACCTTTTTCTTTTTCTATTTGTCGATTGACCATGTTATTTTTTTTAATTAAACGAGCTAAGATTGTTTTTTTTTTATTCTTTTTCTTTTTCCCTTAAATGAATGCAAAATTTGCTGCTTCATTTCAAATCTTTATATTTTTTTCCACTAAGGTTTTCCAATATAAACTATTGATTTTTAAATATGTTTGATCAGTTTTATTTCATTAATTTATTATCTTATAATTGACATTTTCTTCTTTTATCTCTTATTTATTTTAAGTTATCAATTTTTTTATATGCTTGGCCAATCTATTATATTCAATTCAGTATCTTGTAGTCGATGTTTCCTTCTTTTGTCTCTTTTTAATTTTCCCTTCATGAAACATTTAACTTCTGGCCAATTATTTCTATTTTTGTACTTGGGCTTTGCAAGATGAGCTCTTGATCTTTCTAAACCTTTAGGAGTTGTTAAATTTAGAATATTAAGGCTTTGGAAATGTGTTAATCTTGCTAAACCAGATAACATCCTTAGCCTTAAATTTGTAAGAACAGATGCTCAAGTCAATTGAATTTTTAAGAAACTTTACTTTGTTTTACAATTATGGTTGCTATATTATAAATGAATGTGTCCTAATTTATATACTTGAATATACCTTGTTGGGAGATGCAATGCACTTTTACATAAGAGCATTTGATGTATATTTCTTTAAGACATTATTAAAAGAAGGTTCATTATACTCGATAATGAGATTTCAATTACGAAATTCCAAATACAAATATAACGTTGTTCCTGGCTTATTTAATATTTGTTTGACAAGGGCAACCCAAGTAAATAAAATACAAGAGGATGTGACTTTGTACCCTCAATATTACTTTAACTTTGTGTCTTATGATCAGTTGTATGATCGAATTATTTATGATAAATACTTAATAGGTTTGTTTTTCCTTAAAAAAATTACAATTTCAATATTTTTTTATATTTATTAATTATTAAGTTACTATTGAAACAGACTTTATTGCATTTTGGCATTTGTTGGACCTGTCAAACAAGTTAGACTAAATAATAGGCCTGATGATGTTACCAAAAAAGTTATATGTCCGAGATATAAGGCATTAACTACTTTAAACACTAAATTGCTTCTTAATCAATTCTCTTATACAATGATCTACTTCAATACATAATTGTCATTTCTACTGCTTATTATCTTATAACAATGGCCATCATTTAAAGGTTGTTTTTTATTGTTTGATGGCATTTCAAATCAAAGAAGAAGACTTTACTCAAGAAACAAAAAATCGAGTTGTTATTTGTGCTACCATGATGGTAAAAAATATATATGGGTTCGTTATTTTCATGTAATTTATTTTCTATAGTTATATTAAACACTATATTTATTTTTTTATATAATATTTATTTCCTTTTCATGCTTATGTGTAGGAGAAATTTATTTGGCATCTAATTTTGTAACAAAATTTTATCTAAATCTTGATATTCTAGAGGCCCATGAACTAAGACAACAGTAATATAAACAAATTTAGCTTTTCCATTGCTTCAATTTATACATTATGTCCATGTTGCATAAATTTATTAATAGTATCATCTATTTAATGGTTCACCTTTCTTAGCTATGAAGTTCATCTAGTGCATGTACAAGTTCTCTAACAACATCACCAATCTCCTGAGAGAACTCCTCAACAAAAAGCAAAGCAAAGTGCAAAATTTATCGATTTGCTTACTGTTGATCCAACAAAGACAGGTTTTGCTACAATAAGTTTGCTCTACAATTTTCAGTAAAAATTATGTGTTTGGTTATATTGACTGAACTATTTCATTCTTTTTTTAATAGAATATTGTCTTCGTTATAAAAGCTAGAATTTCTTATATTGATCCAAGCAATGGTTAATTCTATAATACATGTAATGAGTGTGTTAATACTTTACAGTTTTGTACTAAAAAATTTTGGTATTTGTAACATGGTGAAAAAACTCATTTGCTATTGTAAGTTATTTTTGGAACATATGATGAAATATACTATTTACTTGAAATTTTTGCATATCATTACATAATAATTAAGAGATTTTTTTCATTTAGAGCTAAACTGTAACTTGTGACTGAAGAAAAGATTACACAGTTGTTGTTAATAGTGTTTTGTAAAATAGTGAAAAAATTAACTGAAGCTACATTTACACAATTAATACAGCAATGTGAGATGAACAAAATGGTACTTCTAGGACCAATCAAATCACTGAAAAATGAAATAAGAACCTTCAATGTTCTCTTTACTTTTAGAGCTATTAAAACTAGAATCATTACATATAAATTACTTGACTGTGATGATTCAAAGTTGAAAAGAAAAATAAAACTGGAAGTTGAGTCATCCAAAGGTATCAAGCTCCAAAAGATTTGATCTAATTTGATCAAGAGCAAGCAGATAAGTTATCTAAAAAGGCAGTTCTCTTATCCAAAGATAGATCTTAATCATCTATGGTTGCAACATTAGCTTACATTGAAACAATATCAATAAAACATAATCTGCATGAAGTTCATGATCTATTGAGCCAAGGATGTGAAATGTTTTCTATAAGCTTGAAGCCTTCCACGATTGCCAATACTTCATAGGCAGCACTACCAATAAGTCCTCATGAATTTTATCAGTCAACATTTGATATCTATAGGAGTAAAAAAAAAAACATTTGTTGTCAATGCCTATTGTGTTCGGACCAAAGGCGAAACTAGTTTTTGCAAATGAATTCTCGATGAAATGATTAAGAACCACTACCACACAAGATACAAGCAGGTTTGAAATACTTAAAAAATTTATTAACATCTTTTGTGTTGTTTCATTTTACTTTATTCTTACAAAAAATTGATTCCTTATTACTTTAGTTATCTTTATAGAATTACTTGGACCTTTTTTAGCTTTTGTTCAAATCTTTATATCATATATTAAAATAATATAGTATTTGTTATTATCGATTAGATATTTCTTCAAAGATTGCAAACATTAATGCAGCTAAAGACTCTCAATTTATTGTATTTGATCTTGAACATCATTTAGCTTATCATGATGATCCTGAAATTACTAAAAAATTACAAAATTGCTTTAAAAAAAGAATCCCAAAAAGGTCATGCTCTTTTCTCAAAGTATAGCACATAACATTACTTATATCATCATTCATTCAGTTTACTTTGTATTGAATATTTAATTTCCCTTTCAACTTACATGAATTTATGAACTAACTATTTACTATAATTCTCATACTAATTATTTGATAATAACAAATATTATAACATTTTCATGGTTTATTATTGATACAATAAAAAAAAAAACTTCATTAATTCAATGGAGCATCTGAAGAAAATAGCCACCTTGTTAAATGTATCAACCAAGACATGCTTACTCAACAATGTTATGAAGGACATCAAACATCACATTTTTGTACTGTTTGTTGAAACCATCATATTGATGTTCTATTCTCAAAATATTTCATTGATTCTTTTGTATCTTTTGTTCTTTTTTTTGTTCATGCTTCTTTTGAACCTTTTATATATAGTTTTAAGCATATCAAACAATGCTAACACTTTTGAAATATCAAAGGTGTCAAGTGGTTTTTACCAAATTTGTTATCTTTCTTATCTCATTCTTTTATCTCAATAAATTAGTATCAATATGACCCATTTCTTTTATAAGATGTTTGACCCTGTTTAATTAATACATCGTAGCCTGAACTCAGGTTGATTTATTTACATATAACAATCATCTCCTTATATTATAATTCCATTTCAACCTAAAATAAACTTATTAATTTTTATTAACCGATTACATTGGATTGTTTAAGACACAGTTCTTAGTTCATTAAATGATGAATAAAATTAACTTAAAACAATCTGACGAATAACATAATTTTTTTTACCTTTTTTCATATTTTGAATGTCTTAATACTATGTTAGATCCTTTAATTCTCTTAACAAAAAAAAAAAAAAAAACAAATTTAACCAACCAAATCACTTCCACAAACTTTTAATTTTCTAATACTCATTTTGTATTTATTTTTTTCCAACAACCTATATATTAGGTTTGGTAACTTAAAATTAAAAGAAGAGATTTAGATTTTAGTGTAAAATGTGTGATAAAAAACATAAAAATATAACATTAATTCATGATTGGAGAATCATTCATTTTAAAATAAATTATTTTAATTTTTATTAATTCATCAATCAAACAAAAATATTAAGAGAATTTATAATCTAAAAAATTATATGATAAAATTAATTTTAAATTTTTGTTTTCATATGTTAAAAAATATAATAATTTGATTACGGGCAATCCATTGATATTTATGTTTGTCAATTAACCATTAAATAATAAAATTAAAAGATTTTATTTGTAAGCACATTTATTTCATACTTGTACATACACTTTTTCCTACTAATTTGTACATATATTTTAATATATATTTTATGAGGCTAAATTATAAATATAAAATAGTAGATAATATAAAAATCAAATCAAGAGGACAAAGTACAAATTAATGTGGGATAAAATTTATCTAAATAAGGTAATGAAATTAATAAAGTTTTTATAAAAAGTATATAGTTATGAATTTAATTACTATATAGTTTTCAAATTTTATAAACTTTTATTCAAATGTCAAATAGTTGATAGATAATTTTTTTAAAAATTTATTTTTTATATGAATTATTTAATTGGAAGTAACACAAATTCTTTTCTCATGAGATAGAAAGAAAATTTTCATTTAATGTAGTATTGTAATATTAGAAAGACAATATATAAAATTAAAATTTGGTCTTTTGATAATAATTTAAACTTAAAATTTTTTCAGTATTAATTATTAAATGGTAATACATCAAAGCAAACTCGTGTTCTTATGTAGTGTCAATGTTAAATGTTAAAAGTTAATAATGGAATTTAATTTTGAGCAATTTAAGGTAAACAAAATTGAAAAATTAAATTTTAATTACAACTTAAATAGTAGCTTATTCATAAAAGGCAAAAGCATTGGCTATTTATAAGGAAATGATTGTAATATTATATTTATTGTATAAATCATTTAGATAAATTAATTCTTAACTCTTAATCTCTTGAGATATTTAAATCCTCATTTAACTATGCTTTATCAATAATACTTGATTTGATCAATATTAACACTATCTGAAAACTTGATTTTTAGTTTAATTTTTAAAAAACAAATTTATTCTTAAAAACTTTGTACCTATTAACACAATTTCTTATTATTGGATCCATTTTTCCAAACTGTCAAGGCCTATTGATGGGTAAATAATAAATCTCTAGTAATTTAATAATTTATTATCTTTATTGTTCAATTTACTCTAATGAATGCTAACATATTTCTAATGCATTTCTCAATTTTAAAATACATCAATTAATTTAATTAGAGGTGATTGTGCATTAAGTGATTAATGTGTACTTCAATTTTGTTTTGAATTTTCAAAAAAAAAAAAAAGACTAAGCAAATCAATTAATATGATTCTCATTACATATAATAATATTTAAAAATCAATACATTTATAATTTAGATGATGAATTAAATTTTTGTCTTCATTTTTATCTATAAGATATGTGAATTTCATTTGGTCTAGGAATAATTGAAATTTAGAAATTGTTAATCCCATGTAAGACTAATTTGTGTAAGCCATCCATATTTGTTTGAACATTCCCTTGCATACTATCTCATATTTTCTTAACAGCAGTAATCCTTTGCTATGGAATTTGAGATTAGACATATTTCTAGTAACAACTTATTAGCAATTAGAAAAACTAGTAAAACTTTGTAATCAATATTAATTACATAGCATATGTATATACATTTGCACATAAAAATTATAAATTACTTCATAAAAAAATAAACAAAAAATTAATATAAAGATAAAATAAAGCAAACCATTTTATATTATGTATGAAATATTTTAATTAATTTCTAAGGCATATCAACATATTTGTATATTATACTAATATTGTTCCAAAAACTAAAAAACAAAAAGCAATTTTTTTTTTGCTAAAAAGCAAATTGTAATAGTAAAAAACAATAAAAGAAATCACATTTTGAAATAAAGAGGAATAAAACAAGTGGAAAAAAAGAAACATATCAATGGAACAAATAAAAAAAGAAAAGAAGAGAAACGAAATATAATAGAATTATAGAACAAACATCCAATACTATTATTTCCAATGGACAAAAACATATTCCTATTTATAACGTTGAAGTTGATATGAAAATTTTATTTTATCATTAAATTTTAAAATTTAAATTCATAATTAATTTTAAACACATGTTAATTTTTTAGATTATCTATATGTTGAAAATGTAAACTATCCACATTAGATTATTTTCTTTTTTGTTAGAGGTTTTGACTTTTATATATTTATATAAAATATAATATAAGTTGACTAAAAACTAAAAATTGAAGTAGTGAGAGTGATTTATGAAATGTATAAAAACTATCATTTAATAAAATTTTAATTTTATTATCATTATTACAATAATTTCAAAATCTCTTTTTTTTTTTTTTTTTTCTATCAAGCTTTTTGAATACACGTTATACTTGACTATTCTAATTATCAAGCATAAATTACTCTCAATTTAAGATATTATTACTTTTGATTTAGTTTTTAATTTCTTTTAGTCAATTAAATATTTAAAAATAAATGTTAATAAGAATCACTGAATGTGTTTCATAATAATGGAAATGAGATATTTTAAATTAAATTTATTTTACCATTAAATTTTAAATTTTAAATGCATAATTAATTTTGAACACATTTAATTTTTTAGATTCTCAGCATATCGAAAATGTAAACTATCCACATTAGATTATTTCATTTTTTGTTAGAAGTGTTGGCTTCTATATATTTATATAAGATGTAAGGCAGTCGAAGAATTTTATTTATCGAAATAAAGTAAAATGTAGATTTTTTTCTTTTTTTTAAATAAAGTGAAATGTAAATATTAAATGCTAATGGTTGACTAACAATAACATTAGAAATCAGAGTAATTACACCAAAAATATTTCAATTGGTGATAATTCTTATTTAATATATAAACACTCCTAAAATTTTAAAGGTAATGAATATAAAATCAATAAAAATTTTGATTTATGCTCATATACAATTAGGTCCATTTTATGATAAATAGAAAATAAAATCAATTGAAAGATCCTTTTAACAATTTTCATTTACACTTGAACAGTAATTAGCTCTACTTTATGGTAAATCATAAAAATGATAATATCAAAGCAACTAACGTATCTAATGACTAAAACAAAAAAAAAAAAATCCTATCTTAAACAAAATCATTTCATCCAAAAAAAAAAAGCTTAATACATATGATAGGATAGATGATAGGCAATCACTTTCTTTTAATCTACCACCTAGCTTGCTCTATTGTTTAATGATTAAAAAATAATAATAATAATGGAGATTTGGTAAACAAATCAATATCATAACAAAAACTTGCATAATATGTACAAATATATTTATAAGTTAAACCATAATAAAACTAATAGCAATAGCCAAAACATAAAAAAAAAAAAAAAAAAATCCAAATCACTAAATTTTCAAGAAATTTTGCTAATTTTCTTAAAACCCAAATAAATTATTTTAAAGGGAATGTATTTTCAAAATGATTTTTTTTCAAAAAATAATTTATTATGTGATTACAATGAAGCATGAATTTGGAAGAGTTTCATTCAAAAGAAAAAAATAAAATAGTAATGAAAATAATACAAAACCAAACATAAAGTAATAAAAAACTTTAAGAAGTAATTGAATATATTAAATTTTATGCATCTAATCCATCTGCATATAAAACATCACAAAGAAAAAAAAAAAAAAGAACCTAAGCTATTTTTACTACATGGCCAAAGGAATATCAAGACAATGAGAAAAAAAAAATTGAAATGATACAATCTATTTCTTAAGCATCCTAAAACACCTTTACTTATAGGATGTGTCTTATTATCTTAAAAATAATTATGGATTTGTAATTTTTGATTAATTAATTGATTAAAATAAATTTAAGAACAAAATCAAGATCAATAATAGTATTTTAAATTGAGAGTAATTTATACTTGACAATTATAATAATCAAACATAATGTGTATTAACTTGTTTGGGAGGAATGGAAAAGGAAAGAGTTTGAAATTAGTGTAATAATAGTAATGAAATTCATTTGATATTATAAATAACAAAGTTAATTTTAATTGATTTAATCATCTATTAATTATTTTAAAATAATATATATATATATATATATTAAATGTATATAGATAACATAGTTTAAATGGAGGAGTAAATAAATAGGTCACAGGTTAAAAAATTGGCAACTGAATTTTATTTTTACATAAATATAATTTAAGAGTTGAATATTTACATTTATAAAAATAGTGACAAAATTATTCTATGATAATAAAGTTTTATTACCTTTAATATGAATTTAATTGAGAGTGATTTAAGGTAAATATTAAAATATAAATGTAATTAATTTATCAGAAGATACATGACAATTTTTTAAAATTATCATAATATCAATTATATAGGTTATCCATGTTGGACAATTTTCTTTTTTGTCAAAGACTTTGGTTTTTATATACTTGTATAAGATATCTATTGGTATTGATTAAGGGGTTAAAAAATAATATCATAAATTGGACAGATGCCTAGCATCCAACACTTTAAGAGATAGTTTTAACATATATAAATTGGACAAATGTCAAGCATCCAACACTTTAAGGGATAGTTTTAATATATATATATATATATGTATATATATGTATGTGTGTACATATATACATACCAAATCAATCAACCATCTTCAATTCTAAAAAAAAAAAAAACCTTTTTGACATAATTAAGAAAAAAAAAAGTAAAATTTAGGGTTTTGGATCAAAAAGACAATAAAAAAAAGTTAACTTTATAACATCTAGAAACCAAGACAAAAATTTTCCATTAATAAAAAAATAAAGCAAAAAAAATTGTAAAAAAAACTAAAGATTTTAAAGTAACAGATTCTATAATCACAAAAATAGGAATAAAAGTAAAAAGGATTTGTTGGAAACTTAAATGTTCTTAGAAGATATGTATTTTCTAACAAAAAGAGAAAAAAAAAAAAAAGAGAAAAGTTTCTTCTCACTAAAAGCAAAAAAAAAATGAAGTTTCACTCTAAAAATAACAAAGTCACCAAAAATTGTATCTTTCTCTCTATAAAAAATTATATTCCTTTTTTTATATAATTCCCAACTTAAAACCTTACAAAAAATGGTGAATTTTATAAAAAAGAGACAGATAAAGAAGATAATAAGTTGTTTTTATTATCACCTTAACTTAAACGATTAGCTACAATAATAAGTTAATTGGATTGTTAATAAGTACAGGGAAAATCATGGCCCCACTTAATCGATTACTATCAAGCTTAGCGACACAAAATCTCTAGCTAACAGCTATTTTATTTTAAAAAATAATCAATTGTACGGAGTATATTTTACTTTTCAATTGTTAATAAGTATAGGGAAAATCATGGCCCCACTTAATCGATTATTATCAAGCTTAGCGACACAAAATCTCTAGCTAACAGCTATTTTATTTTAAAAAATAATCAATTGTACAGAGTATATTTTACTTTTCAACAGTATTTTTTTCGCGAATTGTGTCAAGTGACATAATTTTTATTGGTTATTTATGTGATATGTTTCATAGAAATTAAACTATATAGATATAATTGAATTGATTAAAATTGTTAAATATATACAAAAAGGATTTTAAAATTCAAAAGTTCATTATGAGTGGTAAATCAAATACAGTTTAAATTAATTTATTTGATTTTTATAGTAATAAAGTTACAAAAAAAAGTCATCAAATTTTATAAATATAATCAAATGTTCATATGTTGTAATTAAAAAAGATTCATATGAATATGTTTTATTAGATTCATAATAAGTTGTCAAAATTTGATGAAAGGAAGAAAATGATGTAACCTCTAATCAATTATTTAGTACAATGGAAAGTATTTGTCAATCATCGATTTGTTCTCACTACATAGAAAATTAAAATGAATGTTGAATTATGATATTTTGCATATTGAAAATAATAAAAGATTATGTAGTGTACGTGCATTTGTTTAATTTTTTATATAGATGATAAAAAGTAAATTTAGCTAAAAATTTTGGGACCTAAAAAACAAAAAAAATTACAAACTGAATGGCAAGAAGAAAAGAATGAAAGAAAAAAAATTTGAGAAGTATAAAGAGATAGGATTGAAAATATGATTACATGTAAAAATGCATTTTGTAATAAAAATTATAACTAAAACCTATGTTGTAATGAATATTTAAAATCATTAAAAAAATATAGCTTTTCAAAGTCAATAAAATAAAATTAAAAATCATTTAGTGCTTATTTTCTTAAATATTTTTAACCTAATTCCCTTTACTCTAATTTAAAGTTTCATTAAATTGTAATTGGTCCATTTTTGTAATTTTCTATTACTATTAAATGACATTAGGTCAAGTCATTTTTTAGTCTCTCTAAATTTATTATTTATTAACAACATGTAATATTTTATTAAAATTAATATAATTTTATTATTTATTTACAAAATGTAATATTATAATAAATTGAATTAAATGATTAATTTTAAATTTTTAGAATATAAAATTTTCATTGCAATAGATAAAGTAATTCTAATTTAAATATTATTATATTAAATATAAATAATAAATTTAATAAAATTATCCTAATATATACTATACGAGTGATAATGGATCAAAATCGGTTTAGTTATTTCAGTTAATACATAATATTATGAATTTTCAAAACTTGATTCGGATATGAACTAACTGTTTTAAAAAATCAAATTAATTCGAATTGAGTTTTACCAATTTGGTTAATCAAATTTTAAATCAATTATTTTTAATTTTTTTCTATTATTTTTGTATTATTTTAAATATATTTAAATAAATTTAAATATAAAATAATTATTTTATTTTATAAAAATTTAAATAAATATAAAAATTAATTAAAATATATAATTTGGTTTGGTTCAAATATTTTTTGTTTTTCATTTTTCAATTTGCAAATGAACCAAATTGAATTAAAACATATAATACCCAAACTTAAACGAACCATATAAAAAAATCAAACCAAATCAATTCAAACACTACGATTTTAAATGGTTTTTTTAAAATTTTCTTAATTTTTTGCTCATAATGTACTAAGCTCTTTCATTTAATACAAAAATTAAGTAAAACTAAAGTTTTAACCTATATTATTCTTTATTCAACTCATTCTTTAAAACAAATGAGTGAAGTTCACTTGCTAATTAAGGATGAAACATATAATTAATTATATATTAACAAAAACAAATCAATCAAAACGTGGACAAAATGACTATAATAATATCTTTAAAATAATTAACAAATTTATCTAATAAGACTATGACGAATGTCAAACAAACGATCATTAAGAGATTATTTTAAAGATACAGTATCATAACGTATAGATCCGTGAATTCATCGCTAGACATAGATTAAAAGTGTCACCACCAATCTTTTTTGTTTAGGTGTGATTAGTCATTTAACTGAATTTGTCTTTTTTTAAAGAGGAGTCCTCTACTTAACTTAGATATATTTAAATGGTAGATTCTAATTTATGAACCAAATTTAGGTTCAGAAATGCAGTTACGTGTGAGAAAGGTTATAACACCCTTACAACACCCATCAAATGGATGGTACTAGTTTGCTTTTAAGTTATCCAAGCCTTAAAATATTTTTATAATTTACCAAATAATTTAGTTATTAAAAATTGATCTTAAAATTATTTTCATAATTTGATAACAATTTAAGATAATTTTCTCACCTTAAGAGTATTCATAGAAACTAGTGTCCTATTTTGAAGAGGCTCCGTCATCAGATTCATTTTTTTTTTTGTAAAAAACTCTTATTTGTGAAATCAATTTTATTTCAAAAATAACTTTCAGTATGTTAGTAAGATTTTTTAGTCAAAGTTTATCCTCCAATACGTTAGTAGGATTGAAAATTTATTTGTTTCAAGAAAATTCATTAAGTCTTCTAATAGTTTAAAAAGATTTAATTCAAGATTGAAATCCTCCAATAGTTTGGTAGGATTAAAATTTTTTTAAAAAAAAACCCCTTTTTAAATTTTAAAAAATTCAATTAAAATAGACAAAAATTATCATACAAATAATATCATGCATTGACATAAATATCATGCAATAATATCTATCATGCAATAATATAATATTAATAATCATGCAAATAATAATTAATATATTAAAAATCATGCAAATAATAATTAATAATCATGCAATTAGTATAATAATCATGCAATCATACAAACAAATATATTAATAATAAAAAAATAATAACTAATCGTGCAAATAAAAATAGTCATATAAAAAGAAATCATAAAACAATGCATGTAAATATATATACATATGTATATATATATATATGAAATAAAAACTGAGCAATGCACACCAATCGGGTCACAGGTCAAGCTTCTTCAAGTTCAAAATGACACTATTTAATCCAAGATAAAAAAATCAATAGCTTTCAATTTTTTGATATTTCCATATTCTCTTTCTTTTTTGTAAATTCTCTGACTTTAGAAAAGTTCAAGAACACCAAAAAAAAAAAAAACCATTTGTAGAAATTAGAAAAAAAAAAGTCGAATATTATTGCTTGTAACCACTGTATAAATATCAAGAACACCATTAGTCACCATCGAAATGGCCAAGAATCTTCCATTCTCTCTAGTTTCTTGTCTTTTTCTCTCTGAACCTTATAATTTTTTGTTCTCTCTCTAAATTTGAAGCATCAAAACTAAATAACTAGTTTTAGAAACCACTACTCGCACCCTTTATTAGTTGATTTTCTTGCCTCTCTATTATTGCCAAACGCCATCAGTGACCAAGACCAAAAACTTCTCCATCAAATACCCAAAAGAGAGTTTTGTTATGCTTTCTTTTTGGTTGCTCGGCTATGAGTATGGGTTTTTTAGGTTTTTTTTTTCTTTAATCTTGTAGATTGATGTTGTTTTTGTATGATTTGATGCTAAAGGGGTTGTTCTGGCTTTGATGGTTGAAACTGGTTAGTTTATGGTGGTATAAGGCTTTTGGGTATTAGTGAACTAGCTAAGGAATGGAGTTGAAGTCAAGTCTTACTTAATTATCTTCTATGTCTTATGTTTGATTTTCTTTTTGTATGATTGTAGACACCCATTTTGTCTGGGGTTTAAAATTCATTTTTATTTTATTTATCTTTTTAGCTTAATAATAAAAAAAAGGTTTTGTTATGAATCAATGTGAGCAAGAGTTAGAATTGGATTTGACTTGTAAAAGGATAAATTTTAGTTTTATGATATTACAACAATCCTGTCAAAATTAAATCACAATTAAGAAAAATTCTTTTGATTATTTCCTATAAATAAACTTGTTATTAAAAGTGAAAAGGGGATGAGGAGCAAGCACAATTTTTTAGAGTAAAAAAATGAAAAAGAAGTCAGTAAGCAAATAATTTTTTTGAAGGAAAATAAAGTTTCTGTTAGGTATTTTTGGGTTGATTGTGAGTTTGATAAGGTTGAAAAGTGGTTTAGGAAGATTATTGAAAATTGAGGTTGAAAATTGTAGAAATTTTTCTAAAATTCTTTTTTTTTTTAAATTTCTAAGAATTTTAGAATCTAGTTTAATTTTTTGACCAAATTCAAGTTTTTTGATAAAATTCCAGTGAGAAACCCAGTTTTCGACAACCAATCTAGATTTCAATTATTCAACCCAAAATTCGATTAAAGTCTTTTTGGCACATTCTCAATTCCCAATGTTGTTTCCTAAAATTCGATGAAAGATTCAACCGACGTTCATATGTTTTAGAGAGAATGAGAGAAAATAGTAAAGAGAAAGATATTACACAAAAAATGACGTTGTTTTGATTATAAAGCCTTGAGGATCCATGTGTTACCTTGAACACCCAACCTGATTCACAATGATTTGACTCGGGACTTGTCCTTTATAAACTATTGTGGAATTGAGCTTTCAGTCAGCTAAGTAGTGCCTTTGAAGCTATCCTTTATGTTTGGAGTGGAGTCAGTGCCATAGCTGGTTCTTTTGTTTTGGTTTTTTTTTAAATTTTTTTATGGTTTTATTTATTTTTATTTTAGGTTATTATTTTATTTATTCATTTTTTTGGAATTTTTTGCATGATTAAATTTTTAGGAAAACTATAAAAAAATAAAATTAAACATTAATAAAATTTGAAAAATAAATGATAATTATCCAACGATGAAATTTTTAAAAATTGCAAATGGCTAATTTCTATAAAATTTTTAGGTGAGAATTTTTCTTCTAAATTCAACCTAAATGGTGAAATAATTTAGATGAGAATTAAAAAAATAGCCATCATATTATTTTCCTAAAAATTAAGAAGTAAGTGATGAATAAATAGAAGAAAAATATTTTTAGATAGACTGAAATGGTGAAAAATTTAAAAATAAAAGTTGTAAAATAAAAAAAAATTTTGATGATCAAATTTTTAGTAATCACAAATAGATGATTATCTAAGAAATTTTAGGCAAGAAGATATTTCTAATTTTGGCCCATGTGGTGGAAGAATTATATCTATTTTCAATAAAAAAAATAAAAAAATGATTAAATCTTTTTTTGATGACAGAGCCTCTTTAAGAAAATAAATGAGATTATTGAATACTTTTAAGGTGAGGAAGTATTTTTAAGAATTTTTCTAGATTGGTGAAGAATTCTTAGAAGCCATTTCCAATATTTAAACATTAAAATAAAGACCATTAGAACCAAGATGACTACTAGAAAATTTAAAATTAAATGGTACCATGGGGATGCTATAATCTTCTTCACTCATAATCGAACTCTTAAACCTAGTTCTATTCAGAAGGTTAGAACCTATTCTTTAGGAACCCTTAGTTAAGCTTAGGATTTTCTTAAAAGGATAGATTCACTGAGTGAACAATTACACCTAAATAAAATATTGGTGATAATTCTTTTTGTTAAGTTTAACTATAGATTTACAGATCTATAAGTTATGATAGTTTGACGACTCCATTAGTGACATTGAGAGTCAATCCATTAATTAATTTTGAATTATCTTAATTTTTTAGTTTTCTTGGTCTTACATTATTAATCATTTTTGTTTGCATTTATTTTCATTCTTTTTTTTTTTTGGCTTGATTTGTGAAAATTACGAATAAAGATATATATATATTCTTTCATACACACATATGCATGTGTAGCACATGAGCTTTATACCTAAGCTTTGTTTTTTTTAGGAGAGAGTAAAGTACCTAGTTCTTATGAGATGATAATCTTCGCAATGACTAGTAAAATACTTTCACTCAAATTGAATCATTTCCATTTGCAACCTATGATGGGTGAAGGTTGAAGTGTCTTACTAGTTTGTGATGGACAATAATGTGAGAATAATTTAAGAATCTTTAGATTTAACCCAAATCACATGAATAAAATATAAGAAGCCAACTTTAGGTTAAAGCCATATCTACCCATCACTAGAATGTAACACTGATTAGGACATATAAGTGGACCTTTTGAGCTTTATTCATATTTTTTTTATGGCTAATGTTATTTAATCTTTATTGATTAAATTGTTGTATGTTGTATGTTGTATTATTATTCCACTATCACTAGCATATGTATTCATTCATGCATCATAATTTGACATTTCAGTACATGCATTCATACATTGTTTATGTATTCATTCATGCATGCATATAAGATTCTTAAAAAAAGTTAGGTTAAGAAGTTTCTTCGCATACATATTTAGTAACATTAGCATACTAATCATGGTATACAAGGTTTAAAGATAGCTCTACTGTCTAAGAATCCAGTTCAACCCATTCACTATCAGTATAACACCAGAGCCAGAGCTAGACAAATGAAACAAGATAATGCCAATCATCTTGAGAAGATAAAGAAAACTCAAAAGAAGCATAAAAAAGAGTTAAGTAAGATTTTGGAAGTTTTGAATAAATTGAATAAAGAAAAAAGTGTAGAAGAATATGCCAGCCCACAAGACCATCCCTTACAATATGGTGTTGATCCTTTTTATCCTTTTTATCATAACAATTCATATACCCTATAGGGTTTACATACCCTGAAATGCCATCGACTTCAAATCTAGGGTATTACTAGAGTTATGTAAATCCTGTCTTTACTGAAAAAATAGTAGAATCAATACTAGTCCCTAACTTGAATAATCTAAAAAAAAAAGAAGCCATGGCTGAAAGTGATAAAAACTTTAGAGGGCTCAAAAGCTAAACAAAAGATGAACTTGTTAGAGAAAATGTTAAAAACATTGGAGAAAATTAGTTTTTATGGTTTAATAGATGCTACTGGGCTCTGTGTAGTTCTATACGTTGTTATTCTACCAAAATTTAAAGTTTCAAAGTTTAAAAAGTCCAATGGTATAAAATGTTTAATAATTTATGTTACTATGTATTGCTAGAAAATAGTTGCCTATATTAGTGGTGAAAAGCTCTTGATATATGTATTCTAAGCTAGTTTTACTAGTTCTACGGTGAGATTATATGTTTAGCTGGAACAGTCCTGCATTCACTCTTAACAGGAGCTAGCTCGTGACTTTATTAATTAATATTGACATAAAATAGATCTAGCTCTTGATTGCCTTTCCTTGTAGAATATGAAAAAGAAGGCGACCAAGTCATTAAAAGAGTATGCTCAAAGGTGAAAAGATATGGTTGTTCAAATTTAGCCACATTTGATTGAGAAAAAAACCATTGTCCTATTTGTCAGTACCTTTAAAGCTCCTTACTATGAGAAAATAATAGGCAATGCAATAAAAAACTTTGTTAATATGGTCACCAAAAGTGGTAAGCTTAAGGAAGAAGAGACCACCAGTACTAAGAAAAGAGAATTACCTAAAAAAAAAAATTGAAGGCCAAGTAGTGAGTTTCAATGGGCAACAATTTAAAAGTTATGTTCTATATCCACCTTATGTTTATCTTGCTTACTCCCTCATAGTTAGTAGTATTGTGTAAGCTTCTTACCAACATAATCCATAACCAGCTTACCCATCAATGTACCAACCAGCCTTTCAAATACCTATATATGAGTTTAGGCTTAACAACCAAGTGAGTGATTTGAGGAGATTGTGAAATAACCAATAAATAGTCCATATTGATTATATCCTCATGACTTACACTGAGATATTCATAGAATTGATCAAAATGACTCGGGTATCTTTAGTTATTCTTGAACCATTGAAATCATCCTATCCCAAACGGTATGATGATAATGTCACATGTGATTACCATAATAGAAACATGGGTCATGCTATTGAAACTTGCCTTAAATTCAAATATAAAGTGCAAAATTTGATTTGAAAAAAATTTGTGAGCTTTGACAAATAAGGGGATTAGATGTTGATAAAAACATTTCTTCTAATCACACGTAGGCATAATTTTAGAAAAGATAAGGGTGTTAAGGCTAATTGGATGTTGCTTGTCATTTTGAGATTTTTTTTAGAGTAATGGTAGGATTTTTTTTAATCTAATAAGATTTCATTTTTTATCATTTTAATAAAAGGCAAGTTGATACATTTCATTACATTTTCTCTTTCATTCTAACCACTATTCTATGTTTTGTTTTTTCCTATGTCTTTTTATTCTCATTCTCAAATTCTAAATGATGAATGTTTAGACAATGATAAAAAATAATTTTGAGATTTAATTTTGAGAACTCATTCATATTGATCTGTGAAGACTATTTGAGCAAAAGAAACAAGTTGCTAGTAGATATAAAATAGATATATCCTGAAGATATGTAATCTTTTATAATGATCCATGAGTTTCTCTTTGTTCAATAGATGAACGTCAAAGAAAACATTCACATTTGAGATGAAAAATGATAGTCTTTCTTTTACCATTCATAAAACCATTAATTGTTACCTTTTTATGCATATTATGATTTTTTTCTAAAAAACTCCAACCAAAGATCACCCTTCATAGTGGGGGATAAATTTTGGGAAAAACCTACTTGAAAAAGAAAAAAGACAAAAGATTGTAAAAAATCTCAAATAGAGAGATTAAAAAAAAGAAGAGAAAGAAGAACCCATTTACATAAAAAAAAAAGAGAAAAATGAATGCCACGAATTAAAAAAAAAAAAACGAATGCTATGAATGATTTGGGGTAAAGTAATAAGAATCTTTTTATGAGAAATAAGTTGAATGAAAAATAGTGAAATGATGTAAAATAGGGTACAGTGCCAAGTTACATCAAATGATGAGTAATGATCCTTCGGTTTGAACCCTTTAAACATATGTTTTAAGCCTATTTTATCCATTCTTTCATGATCCTTCACCATAGCCTACATTACAACCCCTAAAAGTTTGTTTTAATTAAATGTGAATGCTTGAATTGAATGATTATGTATTAGGTTAAGGAATGCTTGTGATGGAGTAATGAAATTGTATTATGTTTTTATGTTTTAAAGATTGATGTGTGGGAGATATCAATAATGGATAAAGGAAAAAATGAAAAAAAATGCAAAAAGTGTGAAAAAGCGAAAAAGTGAAAAATAAGAGAAAAAAATACTCAAATTGAAAACACGAAAGGCGATTTGGGTAAAAAATATTTAAGCTGAAAGTTGGATGGGCAGTCAAATATATGAAAGATCAAAGACATCTGAAGATCTTCCAAAGCTGGAAAAAAGTTGAATGAGTTCAAAATGAATTCAAAAGACAATAAAATGAGTTTTTGAAAAAGAATTTTGGATTAATGTTAAAAATTGTCTGAATATTCATTATCTGGATATTGTTATACCATTCATATACTTATCCCAATGACATACTTTGAATTTGTTCCTTTGCCCATTTATTTTTGTACAAGACTCATTCTTGTATTGATTACATTTCTCTCAATTCACCTTGTATCCTCTTATTTTTGCATCCTCATAATAAATTGAACAAATGTATGATTGCATTATATTTGTCAATAATTGAAATGATAAAGTTTAAAGATTCTTGTATTCTTTTAAAAAGAAATCCAAGATGATAAAGACAAAAAAAAAAGATAAAAGAAGCATTAAAAAAATAATTTGAAAGAAAACATGGGTGACCAAGTGATGAATATGGTGATGGATTGATCGATATAACCTATGACTTATGATCAAATGATGGAAATAATGTAGATCAGGGAATGAAATTTGTTCTAAAAAGGTTAGTGCTAAGAAGCTAAGTAAAGAAAATATGATATGGTAAAGTCTTGAGAAATATATTACCACAATTACTTAAAATTTTATGACATTACTGTTAATGACATATGTATTACATGTAATACATTTGCATTTTAGTTTGAATAATACATGTATATAATTTGGTGAATATTTAAAAATTTGGTTTGGCCATGCATTTGGATCATGCAATGAACATTTGAATCATGGTTTAAAGTATGGCATTTGTATTATTGTGAGAATCTAGATTGTTACATTTGCATCATTAAAAAAGCATTTGCATCATGATCATGAAATTCATTACATATAAAATTCTGATTTTGATGAAAAATTAAGAATTTTCATAACAAGAAATTTTAAACTTTTTTAGGAAAGCGTTATAAAATAAGGTTGGGAATCCTCAAATGGAAAAATGTTTTATGAGGAAAACATTTAAAATTTTAAAGTTGTGGAGCCTTTTAAAGAAGCATTTTTAAAATTAAAAATAATGAGAATCTTTAATAAGTTTTAAATGAGAATTTTTTAATGAGAATCTTTGAGTTTTAAATGAGAATCTTTAAGGAGTTTTAAATGAGAATCCTGGAGTTTTAAATGAGAATCTTTGAGTTTTAAATTAGAATATTTAAGAAATTTTACATGAGAGTCTTTGAGTTTTAAATAAGAATCTTTGAATGAGACTCTTCGAATAAGAATCTTTGTCTTTGGGTTTTAAATGAGAATCTTGAGAATTTGTGTGAATCTTCAAAGTTTATTTGAATATGAATCTTTGAAGTATTAGATGCAAATCACCAAAAGTTTTTGAATAAAAAGTTTTGAAATTTTGGATGTGAACTCCTAAATTTTTTGAATGAAAACCTTTGAATTTAGATATGAGACTATAAAATTTATTAAATGTGAATTTTTTAACTCAAATGAGAAAGCTTTGAAATTTTGAATGAAATCCTAAAGTTTAAATGAGGAATATCGAATGTGAAATGCTAAAATTTTTTAATGAGAATCTTTAAAATCTTAAAAGTAAATCCTTAAGTTTTACAAAAAAGAAAAAATCTTTAATTTTTGGGTGTGAATCTCTAGAATTTTAGAATGTGAATCTTTAAATGATAGATGTGACCTTGCAATTATGATGCGAATCCTTGAATTAAAATTTTGGATGTGATCTTTCATATGCGAATTTATTCTTACGAAACTGAAAAACTTGCAAATCTAAATTTTTACGAAATTGAAATCTTGAGAATCAAATTCTTGCAAAACTGAAATTTTGAGGACCTTAAATCTTTACAAACCTTAAACTCTTATGAATATGAAAACTTGCGAATCTAAAACCTTGTGAACCTTAGATTCTTATGAATTTGAAGAAATCTTATGAATCTTGAAGTCTTACAAATTTGAGTTCTTGCAAATTTGTGTGTCTTGCGAAACTAAAAATCTTACAAATCTTTGTCTTACAAAGCTAAAAAATCTTGCAAATATGAAATCTTGTGAATCTTAAATCTTGATAATCTAAATTCTTACAAATCTGAAAGTCTTACGAATCTTTGAATTGCAATATTTTGATTTTCAAAATGGTGATTCTTTGAACTCAAATTGTAAATCTTTGAGTTGTAACTTGCATTACTAATTGTCGGATTATGAAGTTCTTGAATATTTCAAATTGTGAATCTTTGGAGTTTTTAGATTTGTAATTATTGTTTAGCTACCCCGGACGTAATGAAGTCTACATCTTTGCACAATTTCTGTTTCATAAAAAATGCACAAAAAGAGACAATTGTAGGCATTCTATTTTATTCAAGGTTTAAAATTCAATTTTATTTTATTTATCTTTTCAATTTAATAATAAAAAAGGGGTTTTGCCATGAATCAATGTGAGAAAGAGTTAGAATTGGATTTGACTTGTAAAAGGATAAATTTTAGTTTTATGATAATACAACAATCTTATCAAAATTGAATCACAGTCAAGTAGAAATTCTTTTGATTGTTCATTATAAATAAACTTGTTATCAACAAAGAAAGGGGGATGAAGAGCAAGCACTATTTTTTAGAGTAAAAAAACAAAAATGAAGTTAGTAAGCAAATGATTTTTTTTAAGGAAAATAAAGTTTTTGTCGGGCATTTTTGGGTTGATTGTGAGTTTGATCAGGTTGATAAGTGGTTTAGGAAGATTCTTGAAGATTGAAAGGTCAAAATCGTAAAAAAGTTTTTGAAATTTCTTTTAGAAAATTTTGGGAATTCCAAAATTCGATTGAATTTTTCAATCAAATTCAAGTTTTTCTACATTATTTCGGTGAGAAACTTGATTTTTGATGACCAACCTAGATTCTGGTGATCCAACCCAGAATCTGGTTGAAGTCTTTCTAGCACATTCCAAGTTCTTGATGTTGTTTCTTAGAATTTGATGAAGAATTCAACAATGGTCATACATTTTAGAGAGAGAGGGAGAGAAAAGGCTCAAGAGATAGAAGGGGAAAAAGGAAATCTAAAAAAAAAAAAGTTTTTTTAGCTTTTATATTACATAAGAAACAATATTGTTTTGATCATAAAGCCTCCAGGATCCACGTGCCACCCCAAACACATAACCCAATCCATAGCAATTTGACCCAGGACCCATCTTTTTCAAAATGTTGTGGAGCCGAGCTACCAATTAGCTGAGTTGCACCTTTGAAGTTATCTTTTGTGTTTAGAGTCGAGTCAATGCCATAGCCGAGACGAGCCGGTCCTTTTATTTTGGTTTTTTTATTTTTTTATGGTTTTTTTATTTTTATTTTATGTTATTATTTTTTATTCATTTTTTTGAAATATTTTTGCATGATTAGATTTTTAGGATAACTATAAAAAATATTAAAATTAAACATTAATAAATTTTGAAAAATAAATGATAATTATCCAATTATGAAATTTTTAAAAATTACAAATGGCTAATTTTTATAAAATTTCTAGTTGAGAATTTTTCTTCTAAATTCAACTCAAATAGTGAAAGAATTTAGATGAGAATTAAAAAAAAATAGTTGTCACACTATTTTCCTAAGGATTAAGAAGCAAGTGATGAATAAATAAAAAAAAGATATTTCTAAATAAACTCAAATGGTGAAAAATTTAAAAATAAAACTTGTAAAATAAAAATAAATTTTAATGATGAAATTCTTAATAATCACAAATGGATGATTATCTAAAAAAATTTTAGGTGAGAAAATATTTCTAATTTCACCAAAATGGTGGAAGAATTATATATATTTTCAATAAAAACAAAAATAAAAGATGATTAAATCTTTTTTTGATGATGGAGCATTTTCAAAAAAACAAATAGGATTCTTGAATATTCTTAGGGTGGAAAAGTATTTTTAAACATTATTCCAGATTGATGAAGAAATTTTAGAAGCCATTTCCAATATTTAAACATTAAAATAAAGACCATTAGAATCAAGATGATTGTTAGGATAATTTAAAATTAAATGGTACTATTTTATGATGGGTGTTATAGGGGTGCTATAACCTTCTCTATACGTAATCAAACTCCCGAGCCTAATTTTGTTCAAAAGGTTAAAATCTATTTTTTCAGGACCCTTAGTCAAACTTAGGATTTCTTTAAAAGAATAGATTCACTAGGTGATCAAACACACCTAAATAAAAAATTAGTGGTGACTCCTCTTGTTAAATCTAACATAGATTTACAAATCTATACGTTATGATAATGATTGCTTCTGAAAATTCATTGCTAATGAATTCACTTTGTTGCTTTTTAGACACTGGCTTTAAGGCTTTCTAAAACTTTCTTGAAATCTTTCGGCCCTATTTACTTCTGTATTTACCAGTTTCATGTTTTTTGAAAATTGAATGTGTTCTCTCTAGGTTAAAGCTTGCCTTAGGTGAAATTAGCTTACTTGCTAATCTATGTTGTTGATTTTTATTGCTTGATCCCTCTTTTCAATGATCACATATTCTATCTTTTATAAGGAAATTCATACTATTTCAATATGGAAAAAAATCAATTTTTCCCCAAAATTTTGATTTTTTTTAATTAATATCTTTTGCAATCTTTCCTTTTTCAATGACTTAAGAATCAAAAATTAAATTCCAAAAATTGAATTGTCGATTTTTTATGACCTAATTTTGCATGAATTAAACTCCAAATTTTCCAAAAATTGAATACATAATCAAAGCTCGACAAAAAATCCAATGTTTTTTATTTTTTGAGTTTTCTAACTTTCCCCTCTTTTTTTTTCTATTATTGACTTTGACTTTTTTTATCAAAATAAACCACAAAATTAAAATCAAAACTAAATTAAAAAAATCTAAATCTAAATTAAAATTAAAAATTTAAATTTAAATTTAAATTATAGTTAAAATCAATTAAGATCAAAATTTTAAATTTTTTTGGGCTTTTAATCATTAGGCTCAAAATTTTTGCATTAAGGCTCAATTAACAATTAAAGCCCTTTTTCGATTCAAAAAGAATTTTTCTAACAAAATAAGGTATCTACATATAGTATTGAAACTTTTTCCATTCTCCGAAATTTCAATATCTATACAATTAATTTTTATAGAAAATGAAGGAAGGAAATATGTCATCATAGCACCCCTTCCATGATCTAAAACTCTACATTTTTTATTTTTTGTTGCTTTTTAAAATTTTAATTATTATTTTATTATTTTATTAAATTTATTTTTTATTTTTTTTATTTTTTTCCTGCAAAACTCTACTTTTTTTAAATTTTTTTGTTGTTTTTAAAATTTTATTATTTTTAATTATCCTATTTTATATTAAAATTATTTTTTTTGTTTTTTACTTTTTATTTGGTTTTTTAAATTTTATTTTTTATTAAATAAATTTTGTAAAAAATTCAATGAAGATGAAGATGATAAAACAATCTTTATTTGATTGGTTTTGATTTACATTGATCCAACCTAAGTGTTTTTTTTTTTTTTAAATGGGCCGGATTTAAGATGTTTTATCCTGTCTTGAATATCCACGTGGCACTTCCATCATTTTGTTCTTTTTTAATTTTTAATTTTTTAAAATTTTTAATTTTTTGGGTTTTTTTTAATTTTTTATTAGATAAATTTTGCAATAAAAAGTCAATTGAGATAGATATGACAAAATAACTTGTACCTGATGTTCACCCCAATCAATTTGTATATGCTCTTTTCATTCGGGATATTTGGGTTGAGTTTTTTTTTTTTTTTAAAAATTACGCTCGGACAAGAGTAAGATTCTTGGTGTTACACCTTAGCCCATGTGCATATAAAAAATATATTTTATTATTTATTTAATTTTATATTTATATATGTATTTTACTAAAAATATTATTTAATATTTTAATTTAATAAATTTCTTTGTCACCCCATTTCGCTTTTTTTAGTCATTTTATTTGTTTTTTAAAAATTTTTGTTAGATAAATTTTGTAAAGAAAAAGTCAATAGATATAGAGATGACAAAATAACCTATATATGATGGGTATTGGTCCCTCACGATCAAATATATATGTTTTTTTTTTTTCTAAACAAAGATTGAATTAAGTTGTTTCTTTGAATAATTTAGATCAAGTCAAGACCAAGTTTAGAATGCTTTACCTCGACCCTCATCTGGATATATAAAAGAATATATTTTATTATTTATTATATTTATATTTATATATATGTATTATATTAATAAAAATATTCTTTAATATATTAAAAATTAAAAAAAACTACATTTATATATAATTAAGTTATAATTTATATTAAAAAAATACACTTATATTTATTTATATGTTCTCATCCTTTAAAATTTGATAAAAAACATTTACTTCTCTTATATTTAAAATATAATTTAAAAAATAAAAAATAGTTCCACAATAAAGCACATCTCTTTTTCGAATTCATAATTTAAAAAATTTTACTGACTTTACTTATTAGTCAATGTGTCAATATCCAAATCCTTTTAAAGCTACAATGTTTTATATTAGCAGATCGGAGATTGGCTGCATCAATCAACTCTATGTGTTTGAACGATGTGGGCGCTTATGTGTGCTGATTGCACTATAAGGCTAAGGTATGTGCCTTTCTAACAACAGTTGCTTTTGAAAGAATTGGTAGTGCTTGAGGTCCTAAAAGTGGTATCAAAGTCAAGGTCACAAGTTTAAGTCCTAGTGGTGTTGTTAGAAAGATATTGTTGGCAGTTGATTTTAGGAGAGTTGGTAACGCCTGAGATGTGTCAGTAATAGTTAGTCTTGAATTGATCTTTATTTTGAAATGACAAAACATTAAGTTAAATAAGCTTGATCAAGATTTTGAAAAAGATATATTTGGAACATGTTTTTAAATTTTGTTATTTTGGTACTAAATAAATAATATGATTTTTAAAATTTAAACAAATCTTTTTTTATTTTTTTTATTTCTCAAATAAAAATTATCTTTAAATATGTAAGTTTATATGAAAGTCCAACTATTATTTTTAAAGTAAACTTATTCATTTTGGACTCAATACAATTTTGATAATATTAACTTTGAAAAATAGATTAACTTAAGAAAGTTGTTTTACAAGAACAAAGTTTTCCAATATTGAACTTGTTTTATTTTTTTGTATTAATTCACAAAGTTTTAATATTTAAATTTGATATGATTGGAAAGCTCTTTGAGTCTACTTTTTAAAGAATCAAACAAAATCAAAATCTAACTTTTTTAAGATAAGATTTTGAATTTTTATTAGACACTTTACAGTTGTCTAAAAACTGCACAAGGGGTAGATTTGAAAATTCACTATAATTTGTATACAATGAATTAGGTGATAAATTTTATATGGATAAAAAGCCCTCTAAGTCTAGTTTCTAAATTTTTAAATGATTTTTGATTTGCAATTGTATAACTCAAGATATGATCAAATTAGTTAGTAGAGTGCAAAATAAGAAATAATCACCCAGCTTGACCGAATTGATCTATTGGGTTATAGGATCAATCCCCTAGCTAAACCAATCAATTCCCTATTGTAATGAATTGATTGATTTTTCTTACAAAAATAAAATAGATTTAAAAAACACTAAAAGGGATTGATCTTTTACAAGAAGGGATTGATCCCCTACAAGAAGGAATCGATCGGGGTAAGGCATAGGATCAATCCTCTATGCCCAGAAAAGCTCCAACGGCTAGTTTTTCAAGCTTTAACATTTTTTTTCAACTCCAAACCATCCTCAATGGCTAGTTTTTCAATTTCTCTATAAATTGGGCATTCCAACACATAAAGAATGTTGATGAATCAAAAGAGCACGATTAAATAAATTATATTTTCATTCTCTTAAAGAAATTAAGAGTTTTAGAGTTTAAATTCAATATCCTTTATATTTCTTGTATCCAAAATATTATTGTTTTTCATTCATCATTTTCTTTGTACTTCAATAGGCAAACACTCAACCTTGAGAAGTATTTTAGTTTGCAAAAATCATTTGGGTTATCTTGTAAGTAAAATGTGAGGTATCCTCTTGATTGTGTAAAGGTAGAGGTTTATATCTTAAGCCTTAGGAAGAAAAAGATATGATTGTATTCTTAATTCAAGATTAGTGGATTGAAGCATTGGTGTGAACAACCAAGAGAGAAGACGTAGGTGCCTTGTGAAGAAAGATCGAACCTTTATAAATCCTTATATTTGATTTTTCTATCCCTATCTTTTTATTTTGATTATAGTTTATATTTGCTTATAGTTCATCAATTTTATTGTTATTTGCATCATATTTTGATATTAGTTTTAATTTTCATTCAATTATATTGAAATTTAATTTTGGGAAAGAATTTGAAGAAATCCAATTCATCCCATTTTAGATCACCATCTCACCTAAAAAGTTAACACTTTGTTAGGGGATTTTTTTATATAACTAATGCAAAAAACTAGGCTTTATTTGATTTGTTAGAGTAACTGAATTTCAATTTAAAGTTATATATACAGTTAATATGAATTAATTATTTACCAACAATTTAATAAAAAAAAATCTAGTTATGAATTGCCTAATTTTCATTCAAAAGCTTCACTTCACATTTTGATTGTACTCATAGCCATTATATCTACATGTTTTATAAGTAATCTTTCTTTCAACTGCATTGCTTAGGTGATGTATCATTACTTAACTCACTTGCCAAGATCAAAGTGCCCCAAGATAACTATGCATGTGCATGAACTAAAATCTCAACAAAAAAAAAATACAGCTTATCAAATTAGGCCAAATAAATCTAACAATATTACAAATTTATCAAATAATAGAAAGTTTGTTCAATAAAAGGTTAAAACTTTCACAGTGAAAAATCATATCCCTACCTCTAAGGTGAAACTTCATGTATGGAGATATATTTTAGACACATCCTTTCAAAATAGTCCACATGGAACCTTTTATTTGATTTTGCTTAACTTCACTCATTGAAATAAACCTCCTATTTAACTGCCCTTTCAGTCTTGAAACACATAATTTATGGTGAAACCTAGAAGAAAAATGAAGTTGACATTATAATTTCAAAGAAATGTATGTGATAAATGCAAAAAAAGTCTTAGGAATGAACCATTTCGCAAAATACTTGCAAGGTCAGGATGTATTTAGATAAGCTTAAGCCAGTCCATTTGATTATATCCCTCTTCAAAAGAAACAACAAAATTCAAAACAATAAACTACATATATACAACAACATTGAGTTTCCTCAAAGAAAATATAACATAACCCAAATAACAATTGGACTGATGCATCATACTATCACAAACTGGAATTGAGTGTTTGAAAGCACAGCATATAAAAAAGGTGCATAAAATATATAAATCCAACCATAGATAGTGTTTTGTAATGCCTAGGAGTGTAGATAAGTTTATCATCATGACATAATAATAACTTTAAGTACTTGAAAATTGAATAAATATCAATCCAATGATATCAAAGCATTATAGAATCATGAAATGAAAAATACACGCATGAGCTATTGTATGAAGAAAATTAAATCTTTTCCAACTATTGGTGTTGATTTAATGCTACTCCCAATAACATAACTATTTGCAACAAGTACAACATGCATAGCCCAATCTCCAACATCCACTACCACCCTTATCATCTCACATTATAAAAAAGTGTAGGTCAATTTAAATGAAAATGATCAATATATAAGCATGATTGGCAAGAAAACAATGCACAAAATGTAAGGTATAAAGCAAAGTGTAGTTCTTTAAATTCTATAACCATTAAATATTCAACATAATCCATAGCTTATGCAACGGGTATAAGTGTTCATCATTATTCTTTAGGATAATTAAAGATAAAATGAATAAACAAATTTTAACAAATTAAAACAGTATATGGTAGGCATAATGTGCATTAAGCCATTAACATGTAAATGAATATAGAAGTAGAAATATTTGAAGAAGTTGGCAAAGACTTTTAAGCTCATAACAACCTCCTTAAAGTTTAATATTTTCAATGTAAAGACTAGATGAATTTAGATAAATCTATAAGCATTTGCTACAAAACATCATTTATTATAAAATTACACTAACAGTGTCTAATCATAACACATTCTTCAATTCAATGACCTCATAAGTTACTATTTTATAAAGAATTTAACATATTAGATTAAGAAAAAAGCAGTTCAACCTTTTTACAAAATAGTGATAATGTATAATCAATATTACAACTCATTTTCAATTACTAAATGGATTTAAATAAATTGTTAATTGACTGCTGAATATGTAACCATCCTAGAACCAACATTCACGCCCATGATTCAATGTTAAAAGGTGTAGTTCACACATATAAAAAATACTGAGAATCATGGAAAATCAATGACTATAGTAAATAATTAACCAAGATATAGCAAACCATAAAACAACAGAATACTATAGAAAATTAGTCACTGACCTTTGATGTAGTGTACTCAACTGCTAAAATAAGGACAAAATTCATAGCAATATAAATCTTCGAAACATTAAACATCTCAAACATTGGATAATATTCTTAGAGAATGAAGAAGAAGAATCTGAAACATCTCCAAGTAATTTAGGATATTAAAAAATTAAAATCAAATGGTAATACTATCAAATAAAGCAAAAAAATGGAATAAACATGATTCACAACAACTCTGAATTCAAACTATATTCCCTTCGTTAGTAATTAGTCTAGAGTGGACCAAATTGGTAGCCTTTATTGTTTTAAAATGCAAAAAATACCATTAATAAAAGGATTATCTTTGTAGCTCATTTGTGCCCATCGAACCATACAGCCAACATAAAAATTAAAGAGAGTATAATGCCATTATAAAAGCATGTTAATCCAACAAACCCAGATGGTAACAAAAATGACCAACCATTTTCAAAATTAAAAAGAGTACAATGCTTGTGCAGTTTAGAATGCAGGGAGAAATAGAAACATATCTACTAAATCATATAAGCAGAGTTACCTAAAGTGTTACCCTAATTGAACTTTATATTTTATAGGAAACTCAAATCTGATGATTATAAATAAGCAATTACAAACATCTTTTTTTGCAACAAATGCAAGTAGGAGCCAGTAACCCAAAAATCAATACGTATAACCACACACACAAAATTTAAATAAAGAATTCTATATAAGAAAATAGAATGTGTAGCATTCAGTTAAAAATAAGGTTGAAAGTAATAGCCGATTTACTAAAACACATCTTTATAATAGATATTGATTAACTCATAATTAAAGCACATCTTTACAAGCGTAACAACCTGTAGAAAAATATCTATATAATTTAAAATGTATGAAATTGGAAACTATAAAGACATTATCATTAACAAAATAACTTTAGTTAGAATAAACCAATGATTCTATATAACCTTAAGTAACAAGTTGGCTATAATAAAATAAATATGTCCTGTCACCCTTGGACAATAATAGTTGGAAACTAAACTGCAATTCTATTGGTTATATTGTAAAAACCTAGAACCTACAATTTATTACTATCAAAATAAAAAAATTTACCAACATCCATAATCCTAAACCTATGTCTTTTTTTTTTTTTGTTTCGATATTTATAGAAGAAAAAGGCTTTCACTTTAAAACATCAATATGAATAAAACAAAGATAAATTGTCTCATACAGAAATGGCAAAGGTAAAAAAAAAAAAAAGAATAGATGACACTTTCTTAGTATAAAATGACTAAAATTTGAAAGACCTCTCATACTTAAAGTTAATATAATCATTCTTTCTTTCAACATCATTATATAATAAAGGTACTATTGTAAAAAACTATCAATTCTTCTATGTTTTGATTAAGTAACCTTAAAATGGGCTACCACTTTCTTGGCAAATTGTTTATTAGATTAAGTTATCTCATAATGGACTGTCAATTTATAACCAAATTATCTAATTAAAACACTATAAAATATATATATATATATATATATACTTTTCATCTTATAAATATCATTAAACAACAAATACAGAATGGTAAAGTTTCCAGCAACAATAAAAACATTGTTCAAAACCTTTAACAAAATTCAAGAACAAATTTCATTCTTTCATAAGAGAATGTTACATCCACAACAGCATGTTTTCATATTTAACACATCTATTCTAGTCTTAACTATTAGCTTTATAGTTATATTTTTTTGAAAAGCAACCATGTTCAATCCAAAGTATACTTAGATTACATGGATACATCCATAGGCATATTTCATTGAGGTAATCAGTAAAATAAAAAAGAAACATTGTCTTCGAGTAAAGGAATGTCCTGTAAATCCACAAAAAAGGAATTGAAACTTAGACAAAAGCTTTAATTCTCTTTTCTAATCTCACATTCTTGCAATTCTATAATTGAGAGGCATAAATCCTATAAATCCATGAAATATTAACTTATTACTCATAATTATTTCACTTTATATCTATATACTAATTCTATGAATACAATACCTTTTAAACCATTTTCAACTTCTTGAACTTGATTCTTTAATTTTAAATAACTATTCTCCATTAACCATACACATAAATCACATTACAAAATGAACAATAAACTGAACATTTTAAGTACACTAACAACACCCAACAACATCACATAACAAAAACATATCAAACTAGTATACTTTTTATGACAACTGTGAACAACTCCTAATAAAATCAAAACCTAACAATCAATTTCTTGGTTGTTTAAATTCATAAAAAAAAATTCAAACTAAAAAATAAAACTAATAAAAACAACAAAAACTCATTTTCATCCAAAACAACAACAGGCAAAAACAAAATCTTGTAAAAAAATACATGTATAACAACATGCAAAACTTCTAACCATAAAACCCAAAAACTCATTCAACAATGAAACGAAAATAGTGACAATAAAACCAAAAAATAAAAATAAAAACCCACATTCAATGACAAAATAAGAAAGGAAAAAATTATACCCAAAAATAGCTCTATAAAATGAAAAACCAAAGATAAAAGAAAGCAAAAACTCATAGGAAAATGAAGGGTACCTTACATGTTAAAACAGGTCTGCTATAAGCATAAACACATATAACAAAAAGAAGCTTAAAAAATAAAGAACAAAAGCACCTATCAAAAATAGAAAGAACAAAAACCAATAAGTGTCCAAAAAACTACTTGATTTTCTACGAAAATTAAAGATACAATAACAAAAAAAAAAAAGATAGGTGGCAGCTTAAGAACCCCTTAAAGATTCTTTTTGTATAAGGTATATAGATGTGTAGATTTATAGATTATAAATTATAAATTTGTGTACTTATTGAAAAATGGTGATACAATTGAGTTCAATTTTTTCTATAATTAAAAGTAAAAATATATATTAAATTATTTATACTATCCTAGATATATTTGGTATCTAATTAATTAATGAAAATTCTAATAATTTGAATTTAAAATATTGTCATCAAATAAGAAAAAAAATTTCTAAAAATAGCGTTGAAAAAAATTGTTTGTGCCAAGCTTCGATCTCAAGGTATTCTTGGAAAGACAGAAGAGAAAGACGATTAAAGGTAAAAGTATTTGTACTCCGACGCATAAGTCAGAATAAGTGAAGTCAAAAGGAGAGTAATAAAGATAAATATGAGTAATATGAACTTGCTTTAATAGTGTTTGGATTTTCATATTTATAGATAAGTAATGGGGGATCATTTGGGGACAACAAAGACAGTATTGAGTTTATGTGACACTGGATGTATCAGATCAA
This sequence comes from Durio zibethinus, assembly GCF_047325235.1. Taxonomy (NCBI): domain Eukaryota; kingdom Viridiplantae; phylum Streptophyta; class Magnoliopsida; order Malvales; family Malvaceae; genus Durio; species Durio zibethinus. Next base: position 5,595,904 of record NC_143162.1, on the reverse strand, counting down.
CTTAACATATTAAGTTGGTACAAATAATAAAATTACCTTTAATTAAATGCTTAAGGCCTCTAATATAAAGAAAAGCCACTATGCCCTTTTAACCACTAAATGCCCTTAACAATTTTTATCTTTCCATCAAGCAGTTTGAGTATCAAACTATTAGATGTATGATCAGTACGCTCCATGTAGATTAGATAGGTAAAGGAAAATGACATGAAAATTGATTCTTCAAAGCCAACATCATGGGGAAATTAGTATTGAGAGATAAATAACCTTAAGTCATGGTTCGACTTGATGAGGATCTAATCTTGAGCATATGTCTTGGGTTGAGTGCATAGCTAGCTTGAAGGTTGTCGAAGTGTTAATCATTTAGAATAGTCTAAGATTAGTGGTGGAGCTCATTTGGTCAACATGAGACTTGTGTTTTATTTTAAAAGTTTGAATTTGAGTCACTACTTTGAACTCTGGTGACAAACTTGACGTTCGATTTATCCTATAGGGTTGTCTGATCTGTTCGATCTGACATGGGATTCGTTTGATCTAGTTGATCTAAAGACATTAAATGAAGAGAAAGATAGTCTAAGAAAAAAATTTAAAGATAAAAGATAAAAAGACACATTTTTTTCTTCACTCTGACACATGGTGTGGTCTGTGCTGTTCATCTGATATGTAGTGCGACTATGTAAAGGGCTATAGGGGCCTTATTTTTCACTTTTTGGTTTTCTTTACTTTTAGTTTGATTTAAATTTTTTTATCTCAAAAGCTTTTCGGCCTTAAAGTTTTTTTATTTTCTTTAGTATGTATTTTTAACCATGTCTTTTAGTATAAGTTTCGGGGAGACCAAAAGTTTTAAAGTAGAATCTAAGGGAGGCCAGCTCAGGCAAGACAATGACAATCTAATTCCACATTTTATCAATGATCATAATTATGAAAAGATGACTTTTTGGTTCAACCTAATGTTCGAGAAAGGGCAATGACAAAACAAAAAAAAAAATGCTCAAGTAAGAGGAGAATAGGTTCTAAGCATAAAGGAATTGTATGCTTATATAGATTTTAGTTTACAAAATCCATTACCTTTTCCTATCTTTCAGGTTGGTCCATCTACTATAGCCAACCTTCTTGCATCTTTAGTTATTTTTTTTTTGGGGTTTAGTCTCATCAATTTTCTTCTACTTTTGCTCTTTCTTTTATTGTTCCTCTCATCGTCACTTTTATTCTTCCTTGATCAGTTCTCATTGAGATTACTTTCTCTCTTGAAAGGTCTCCATATTGTCTTTCTTTCTTCTCAGTTGAGTTGCTCTCAGCCATAATTCAACCTTGAAATTTTACTCCTATTCAGGAGTCAAAGACTTCTAGCAGTGAAAATTTTAGTAATGAAAAAGGTTCCAATAAGGAACAAGAAAAAAAAAGTACCTTGATTGAAAAAAGTGATTGTGAGAAAAAGAATGCTATGGAGCAAGACGAACTAGTCGAAGTCCCTATATATACTCATTGTGACCTTGGTATGATCCCTAAAGACATGATCACGAACTAAAAGGCAAGATAAATCTTGAAAATTGTCTTAATATATGTTCAGCTTATCACATTTGCACTATACAACTTTTTTTTTTCAAAAAAAAATGTAGTATAATAATATCGAACTTTTCAGATTGGGTCACTAATAAACTGGAGCTACATTAGCTTTATGTATATTGGGATTCTTTCATGGCCAGTTTGAGGTTTTCACCTTATTTTTTTATTTTTTTTTAATTTTTAATACTTGTAATTTGACTATTATTCAGCTTATTCCCAACTTTGTACGGTACATAGTTACTTTTATTTTGCTTATTCCTAATTTCATATGGTACATGTTACTTTTATTATTCTTTATCAACATCCAAACATCTTTTCTTCTCTTTTTCTATTCAGGAAATTATTTTCTATTAAAATACACCCTAGTGATAAGAGGTGGTATTATATAATAGCTCGACCTAATAAAAAATTATTTATCAATTGTCCAAGCTCAATAAAAAATTAAAAGTTACTATTTTTTACCTCAAAAAATAAAAAAAAATAAATAAAGTATGACTGAGGTGGCCATGTATAAGTATAAGATCTCGTTAGGTATCGACTTAGGCAGAATTGATGGAGAGAATAAGAATTCTTTGAGTTCTTGAAAAGCTTTGTGACACTCAAAAGTCTACCTAAAATAAAAAACGTTCTTAAAAATTTTGAAGAATAGTAAATATCGTTCTGCTGACCTGGACATGAATTGGCTCAAGACGACTATTTTACCAGTTATCCCCTGTACTTCTTTTATTAAGATTGTTTTCTTCATATTTAGGATTGCCTGAATCTTTTTTGAGTTCACCTTTATCCTCTTTTGGTTGATCAAATAATCGAAAAACTTACCTAACGTGACCCCAAAGGCATATTTGCTTAAGTTAAACCTCATTTTATACTTTTAAGGTGTTAAAGGTCTCTCTAAGGTCTTTCAGGTGCTTGATCAAGCTCTTACTTTTAACTATCATATCATCTACATATAATTTTATATTACGACCAATCTAGTTCTTAAACACCTTGTTTACTAGCATTTCTTAGGTCACTCTTACATTTTTCAATTCGAAAGGCATCACATTGTAACAGTAAAAACTTTTCTCGATAATAAAGGTTATCTTTTATTTGTCATCCTTTAGCATTTTGATTTGATTATAACCAGAATAAGCATCTATAAAGCTGAAAAAGTCATGTTTAATGCTATCATCCACCAGTCGATCTATGCTATAGAGAGAAAGGCTATCTTTTGGGTATGCTTTATTTAGGTCGATAAAATTAACACACATATTCCATTTTTCACTATGCTTTTTGACCATGAATATGTTGACTATCTATTAGAGATAGTAGACCTCTCTGATAAAGTCTACTTATAGTAATTTATCGATCTTCTATTCGATGGCTTTTTATCTTTCTAAGGCAAAAGTTCTCTTTTTTTGTTAAATTGGTTTTACCTCATGATTAATATGTAACCAATGGACCATCACTTCGATATCAATCCCGAGCATATCGAATGGTGTCCAGGCAAATAAGTTGACATTATCCTTTAGAAGTTGTATTAACTGATCCCTATGCTAAAGTTTGGCTTCGATTTGTATATATTTTTCAATGATGTTATCCTAAAATGGTATGGCTACTAGATTCTCAGTTGACTAAGATCGATTTTCATCCAAGTCTGATCTTTGGCCAATTATTTTTTTTTGTTTAGTTAGGTCAAGATCATTTTCTGTGAAAATAGATTTCAACGTGATGATTAGTATGTTGTTGATGACTTGTTGAATATATGTATGTCATGAAATTGGTATGTATTTTTCATTTCCTACATATTTTGGCTAGTGTATTAGTTCGGCTCAAATGACTTGTAATTATTCACACTGACTTAAGAGCTCGGTCATCTTTGGAGTTACTTCAAAAAATTCAAAAAATAAAATAATTTTTTTTTTTGCTATAGCTTAAAAGCTCAAAGTGGCTTAAAAGTGCACTTCTATCAAGTTGGTCTTGCATTCTATATTCTCATTTGTGGCTTTCTACTTCTTGTCAGCCTTCGTTGTTTATTTTTCTTCAATACTTTTATTTTCAGCTAAATTTTCAGTCAGCTTCTTAGCCTTCTCTTTTATTGTTATGACATAACACTATCATGCCATGGAATATTCTCTCTTGACCTCTCCAACTTAATTGGGTGTTAAGAATTTCACTTTCAAATGAAGAGCTGAGCTTATGAGCCTCATAATAAACTGGCTAGCCTACCAATATCATGTTGTAAGTTGATGGGACATCAACAACTATAAATTCTATGATTAAGGTGATGGTCTTCGGCTCTATCCCTAAAAAGATCAACAGCTTGATGGTTTCTTTCACTGGTACATGCTCATTACTAAATCCTACTAATATTATGATGATCGATTGTAACTGATCTTCACTAATTTTCATCTTTTTCATAGTAACATAGTATATGACGTCGATCGAGCTCTCATTATCAAACAAGATTCTCTTAACTACATAGTTATATAATATGACTATGATCACTATAGCATCATCATGTGGGTGATGGATTCTTTCAAAATTTTTTAGGCTGAATGAGATCTGTTCGTCTCTCTAATCTTTTTCTCATTTTATCGAGGTACATACTGATATGACCATGCCTAGATTGAACTTACTTTTGGCTAAGGTGGAGCTTCATCCAGTGATCACATTAATAACCCTGGTGATTGGCCTATTGTTATCAATTTAGACCTCTTCTTGAATCAACTTATCTTTTAGGACTTTCTTTCTTTCATTTTTTAGCCTTTTCTCTTAACTTTAGGTGAACTTTCTTCGATCTGATTTACAGTCTATTATAGGTTAGCCCTATCTTCGTTGCTTTACCAACATTCTCAATTGACCTTTCCTTATCAGAGCTTCGATCTCATCTTTTAGGTCGATGCAATCTTTAGTATTATGGTTTATGTCTCTATGAAAAACATATCTTTTGATCGGATCTCTCCTTATATTTTGTCTCAGTGACTTCAACCATCTGAGGTCAAAATTTTTTCAATTTGCATCAGAATCCTTTCTCCAAAGGTATTCAATGCAATATAATTCCTTTCACTGTTGAAGTTTCTAGCCCTATATCATCTTCTTTTTAGGGAAGAATCGTATAAATCTTTGCCTTTCTTACAATCAAAGATGGGAGATGAGCCTCTCTTACCTCTATTATTTTTCATTGTAGCTTTAACATTTATATATTTCTTAGCTATCAGCAGGACATCAGACAAAGTTTTAAGTGGTTCCAGTGATAAGGTTAACTTCATGTGGTACTTTTTATCGTTAAGTTCACTAGTCAGGGTAGTTATAGTAGTCGTTTATTCTAGGTCTTTAACCTATAGAGCTTTCACGTTAAAATATGTGACATAGCCCTTTAAAAATTCATTACAACTTTGGTGGATTGACATCAAAGTCAGAGTTATCTTTTTCGCACTTTGATAGCTCATAAATTTAGATAGGAAAGAGTAGCTAAGCTCTTTGAAGGTTGCAATTGACCTCAGTTCTAGGTTGCTAAATCAGGATTGAGCTATGCCCTTCAGGGTGGTAACCAGGCTTTTGCACATTAGGGCCTAATCTACACTTTGCATCATCATGTTAGTCCTATAAAGTTTCAAATAATTAAAAGGGTTGAAAGTACCATTATAAGTTTTCAAGGTCAGCATTTTGAACCCCTTGGGAGGCATGGCTTTATCAATTTCTTTGATAAAAGATGAAGTCTCCAAGAACTTAAGCTCATTCTCAAATGCCATTGCTTTTGTTTTCAACTCTTTTTTCATAGCCTGCATATGAAATTCTAAGTCCTCGCTTTGTTAGGGTTCAAGGTTTATCTATTTAGATTTTTGGGTTGTGACATATATCGAATTATTATTGAAGTAATGGCAAACTGACGTGTTATGCTTCTCTCTTTTGGAGACCAAAGAGGCTTTGTCTAACTACAGCTCCTCTGCTATGGGTAATCAAGTTGGGTATTTTGAAAGTTTATGGCGGGGTTATGGTTTGCAACATTTGTTTAAAAGCCTGTATCTACTTGGTCAAGGCCTGAAATTGTTCAATGGTGGGGCCTATCTGTGGTGGGGGAGGTCATTCTAAGTGCTAGTTATTATATGTTTTTGTTCCAGCTAGGATGGTCGTCTCTCCTTCCTCTAAGGTTTTCTTCCTTTGTAGCGTTATTTTATACTCAGCTAGTGAATGAAAAATGGACTCCTACTTGATGTACCAAATATTTATACCAAACTTTGATCTCAGAGTATTCCTAAAAAGGTAAAAGAGAATAACGATTAGAGACAAAGACAGAGAATGTTTCCTGCGTTTGTACTTTAACGTGCAAGTCAAAATGAATGAGGTCAGAAAGAGAATAATAAAGAGAAATAAAAGTAATATAAACCTGCTTTAATTGTGTCTGGATCTTTATATTTATAAATAAGCAATGAAAGATCATTAAAGGACAACAATGATAGTATCGAGCTTATGTGGCACTGGATGTGTCAGATCAACCTTTATGTGATGTCAGCACAAATGATAGAATTATCCCCGATTGTTTACTAAAGGCTTCTAACATGAAGAAAAACCATTATGCTTTTTTAACCACTAAATGTCCCTAACAAAAATCATCATTACTTTTATCATTGGATGAATCTTTGATGATTATTTTATCAAAAGAAATAAAAAAAATAAAGAGATATAAATATGCATGGCTTTTATTTTAATGTAAAAAGAAATTTCATCAAATAGCTTATTACAATATGAGTGAATGACTGGCAAAAAAAATTTAGGATAATTCTCTACCCAATAAAAATCTTATCCAAAATTTCTCCATACTTGATTAGTGTGTTTGCTGCTTGGTTGCCATTCCTTCTAGCATGGATAACTTGACATTTATGAAAGGTTTTGTGCATGAGCCTTCTCTATAATAATGCCAACCAGGGACAAATCCTGTTCTGTGCTTCGTAACTTTTGTACTACCCTTAATGCATCTCCTTCCAGCATAACTGTTGGGAACCCCATTTCCTTACCAAACGTTAATGCTTTCACTGTTGCCCATCCTTCCACCGTACAGGGGTTTGCTACATCAGTTATTTTAGCAGCAAAATCACCAAGGACCTATTCTCTTCAGCATCCTTGATGACAGCCACCACCCCTCCTGTTTCGGTGTTCATTATTACATGCTTCAAAATATGCATGGCTATTTAAGTGAGAGAGAAAATAAGCAAAATAAATAAATTTTAAATTAAATAAAAGGTTAAATTAATTAGAATTTTAATATTTAAATATTAAAAAAATTTACAATAATTAATGATGTTGTAGCATTAGATATATTCACAAATTGACTTTTTCACTCGACTAACAAATTTAGTTCGATTGAGATTAAATCTTGAATATGAATTTTAGAATCCAAATCCGATATGAAATTTTATTTTATATTTGAGTTTAATTTTAAAAATATTAAAAAATAATATTTTTATTTTTTAATACTTTAATAAAATTTTCTTTTAGAAAAATTGAGCTTATTAGACTACATGAGCCGGGCCAAGCCTCGCGCGGGACTTTTGAACAGCTGGTCGGGCCTGCTCAGCCCGGCCAGCCCATGGAAGTAACACCATCAAATAACAAAATTCTTTATTTTTACAAAATAAAACACGCTACCAGTTACCTATTACCGCCCTAAGAAAAAAAAAAAAAAAACAATATTAGAAAAGGGCAAAAAAAAAATTTTCCTTGCACTTGCAGCCTGTAGTTTGTTATCTTCCTTTTTTTGAAGCCGTTTACTCTCTGAATCTTGAGTTAGTTCCTTCACCAACATCAACGGGGAAACAAACAGAATCAAAGAAAATCAAACTCTCCTTTCTTTTTTCTTCATCCAAACAGCTACATTAACCGATCTGTAAACTCAAAGCCGATTTGACCAAAAAAAAAAAAGATGAGTGTGATCGATATATTGACAAGAGTGGATGTGATCTGTAAGAAGTACGACAAATACGACGTCGAAAAGCAGCGAGACCAAAATGTCTCCGGCGACGATGCCTTCGCTCGCCAATACGCCGCCGTTGAAGCCGATATTGAATCCGCTCTTCAGGTAACTCCGATCTAATCTAATGGTTTATGCTTATTTTTGTTGAGATTTGTTAGGTTTAAGCTTGCTTTATGATTAGGTTAGTTGAGATTTAGAGTGTCAGTCTTCTCTGCTTAATTGAGAGTTGTTCAATAAGAATTTGGGTTCTATGCCTTCAATTTGAACTATTTTAATTTGTTTTGATTTAGAAAGCAGAGCTTGCTTCCAAGGAGAAAAGTAAGGCATCTGCTGTTGCAGTGAATGCTGAGATTCGTCGAACCAAGGCTCGATTGCTTGAAGAGGTCCCTAAGCTTCAGAGATTGGCTGTTAAGAAGGTTAACTTTTTTCTTCTCTTTAAAATTTCCAAAATTATATTTACAACTTATTGTAAATGTGAGCTCTTTTAACTATTGATGGATTGGTAATGTTGTTATATAAAACAAGCAGAGGCTATATTTTTATAATGTATTTCGTTTACATATTTAGGGGTATTTGGAATTTGTTATATGTGGACTTGAGAATTGACTAGTTTAGACTTTCATTGTAATAGATTTTGGAATTTGTTTACAGATTAAAGGGATGTCAACTGAAGAGCTGGCTGCTCGTAATGATCTGGTCCTTGCATTGCCGGACAGGATTCAAGCTATACCTGATGGAACTGCTGCTCCTAAACAAACTGGAGGCTGGTTGTCTACAGCATCTTCAGCTTCTCGTACTGAAATTAAGTTTGACTCAGGTGATTCTTAACTTCATTCAAATTGCTTTTTAATTTTTTTTTGAGATTGTATATAGCTAGGCTTCATGTTTAGCTGTTTCATCTTATCAATCTTTAGATTTAAATCTTTCTTTGTAGCATCTTGAGTAAAATTGAACTCCTAATGTGTTGTTATCTTTTCCTACTTTTGTTTGTTGTTCTTGGGGAGGGTAGGTGGGGTAGAATGGTTTGTTTTATTTGGTGGTGGCTTCTCATGTGAGGAGCATTATTTTGTTTTACAATAGCTGCTGCAACCATAAGATCGAAAGTTGGAAGAAAAATGGATCAAGAGCGATGACTTGACTCCAAGATAAATGAGAAGAATTTGGGAGATAAAGATGGAGAAATAGATATAATAGTAGGAACCCAAGAAAATGGAGGAGAGAGAGAGAGAAAGAGAGAGCATTTTAATGCTATCTCAAATCTATTTAAAATTATTGTACTTGAATTTTTATTGCTTTGAGAATAATAAAGCAAGGAGGGTGTTTACTTGCGCTCATAAGTGCAAAACCACTCTTATTTCTTTATTAACATCTGACTGTTAGCAGTGGGAAAGTTTTCAATCTTATAGTTTATAATGCATGGCATATCAATAACTCTTTCTTATGATCTCTGAATTTTTTGTTTGGAAAATCTTATAATTTGTTGTACTTTCATATTCATATTGGTCATAGATGGACGATTTGATAATGAATACTTTCAAGAATCTGAGCAGTCAAGTGAGTTCAGGCAGGAGTATGAAATGCGGAAAATGAAGCAGGCAAATCAAACTTGTGCAGATGCTATTCTTTACGATCCTTTTTTCCTATTGGAAGGAAGCTTGCTTGCCTTTTGATTGCATATGCCACATTTATTGAGCGACGATTCACTTTTTATTTCTTTTGACATCCATACAGGACCAAGGTTTGGATATGATTTCAGAAGGTTTGGATACTTTAAAGAACATGGCTCACGATATGAATGAGGTAGAGCTGCCTTGATTGTCATTTGTAACTATTTGGTTCAAGTAATTGTACCATTCATGCTGGCTACTTAATTGTATCCTGTGGTATTTGTAGGAATTGGATAGGCAAGTTCCTTTGATGGATGAAATTGACACCAAGGTTAACATCATGACCATTATGTTGTTGTAACTGTTTAAAGGTTACCGATTTACGTTATATATTCTGTTCCTTACACGTTTATAGGTGGACAAGGCAGCTGCTGACCTTAAGAATACCAATGTTAGACTTAAAGATACTGTCACCCAGGTGATTCATTATAACTTCATTAAGTGTAGATTCCCTTCCATTTTTGTCTTTTTGCTTCTTTGCTTCTTTGCTGGATCTGACATAAGTTTTTGGTTCTGTCCAGTTGAGATCCAGCCGAAATTTCTGTATTGATATCGTCTTATTGTGCATAGTTCTGGGAATTGCTGCCTATTTATATAAGTAAGCTTCAAATTCATGCCTTTATAAAGAACAAAAGAAGAAAAATCCTTCATTGAAAGCTTCCGTCTAATGCTAAAGTGACTCGCAAACTGTGTTCTATATTATAGAATATAGATAGACATACAGATTAATTTTAATTGAACTCCATATACTGTGTACTTCAGTTATGTTTGGGGATATATTTTAAGAGTTTTTAGTAATGATTTAGGTGGAAACTCTGTTGATAAATTAACTGATTTGTTCTCTTCTTTTGTTTTTATCATTGAAAAGTCACCCTTAACCTTAAATGTTCTTCACTTGCAGTGTTCTGAAGAAGTGAGACAATAAAAGGATCAGCTAATGTGTTCCCTTGTATGCTGTGGCTTTTTCTTGCATTGTCTTTCATTTTGGAGACTTGCTATGGTTCTTGATCTTGTATTTGATTTGTTTCTTTTGTGGGAGTCATTGGTCACACTGGCAAAATGTGAGTTTATCTTTCTAAACAAATTCAAGACAACCGTAAATGTTTGTATATCATGTAATTTGCGGAGATTTGATCGCATTAGTTTAAGTTGATACTTCTGCCTTCATTTTCTTCTTTAGAATACATTGCTCAAAATTCTACCATTAAAGTTTTGCCACATATGCAGACAATTTATTGATGTGATTTTGATTATAACTCTCTCACTGATTAGAGATTAAAGTTGTGTTGAGTAGACGGATACAAAACTGCTTGGAACCCTGTGTGTGTGAAACCAATTTCAGTGCGGAGATAGAGCCAAATAAAAAAGTGAAAAAGTTTCGAGTATTTCATAGCTGAACTATACAGCAGAATGGGAAATGAAAATCATTTCTAACCTCTGTTAGATTTACTAGTAATTTAGTCTTTACACATGTTCTTAGAGAGGTCATACTAATCCATACGTTTGTCATTTAGGTAGAGCTTATCGTAATTATTGGATTAGAAGAATCTCAGCAACAGATGTCGAGAGAGAGAGAGAGAGAGAGAAAGAGAGATGGTTTTGTCATTTATGCTAGCGTATCCCTTGTTGGAATAATCTTGCTACTGGCTGATTACTTATTGTTAATCAGCCGGGTATGGCTTTACCAGTTCTGACTTGAAGGCTTTACCAGTTCTAACTTGAAGGCATAATTTGTATTTTGGTTTCAGTAGGAACCCAAAATTGTGGCTCTCGGTTTGAATTTTGGTTTTTGGGCTTGACAATAAGGGTACTAGAAAGAAGATACAACTTCAAAACACTTTTGAATCAAATGCTTGGGTAAGAATAAGATTACATGTACTTGTAATTGGATGATTTGGAGTTCCAACTTCCAACAGCAGTCAAAGTGTTTTTTAAGATGTTTTGAGGGGGATTTTAGAGGGGGCTTTGGATTTTACCCGATTTGATTAGTAAATTTATTTTAAAAAGAAAAAATAAGATAAAACGATTATAAATTTTATGTTCAAATGAAAAGGGAATTAATTTCGGAAGAACAATTGATTGTATTCTCCCTTATTTCTCTCTTTCACGAAAATGAGAGTACCACTGAAACGAGTTGGTAGAAAAGATGATTTCATGGCTCTGTTCTTGACATTGTGATGTGTAGCACTAGGTTGAACAGCATTTCCCGAACCATATTACTTTAACAAATTTGTTTTTCCGCTGTAAATTACAGCAATAATAGAGCTTAAGGCTCTCTAAATTTACGCCAAAAGATTACATGAACAGACCTTTAATCTGAGCTCTAGTATAGCCAATAAGGCATTTATTGATTTACCATATGTACTTATAATATAAGTACATTAATACAATATAAATATCCATGAAGGTTTCAAATCTCGCAATCACCCTACTAATTTACAGACAAATTCATATGAAATAGAAATCACCAAATCTGTCTATGTAGGCGGTAATCACAAACTTTCTGTATATCTCCACACATCAACACACTGAAGAAACCATTGGGAATTTATGTATAGATTTTTCCATGCTCTTAAAGTCTCTATTCATTTTCTATGAAATCCAGGAGATCGAGCTCTTGGTACTGCATGATGGAATTCCATTGATCTGGACTAAAATTGTTGCCTTCGGAGTGATCTGTTCTATAAAAGTTCATGTTACTGCTACAACAATTACTTGCTGATATTACTTCCTCCTTCTCTCTACCCTCCCTGATGAGCCTTTTGCTTGGGACAAAATTTGTGGCCTGGTTACCTTCCACGGACTTTCTTTCCAAAGGGTTAAACAGGGTTTCAAGAGATGAAAATGAAATCAGCAAATTCTTCTTATCAGAATTGGCCTCCTGGACAGAAGTGCAAGATTTGTCACTGCTCTGGAAGCTAATGCTTGAGGTTGTGTCAAAGCAAGGAAGGTCTTGAGATGCAAAAATGTAAGGTAACATGGTGCAGTCATTGAATAGATAGCTTTTGGCCATCTCAACGTCGTCGTTCGCGTTTGAAGGCCATAGCTGATCATTCAATTTTGGGAGATAACTATCTGGTTCATGACCGGTAACATTTCTATCTTCCCAACTGTTCCTTTGTATGCAGGTTTTTTGCCTCACTCGACAAAGCACCCAATCATCTAACTATAACATGTATATAAAAAAAATTACAACCAATTTGTCTCATCAGATCATCATTATTTAGAAAAGATAAATGTAAAACCATGCAGCAACTTTCAGAAATTCAAAGGGTCCTGTTTTTCTTTTAGACACTAGCTTATCAGCAGGAACCAACCATTCTTATTATCTTAAACCTAGGTAATTTCATATCCAGTATTCAAAGACATATCGAGTACCGAGACATCAATCTAAAGTTCTTACCCTCATGGACCCTTTTCGCTTAGGAGTCCAAATCATGGTTTCAAGCAGTCTATACTCGTGCATAATCCACTCTGTCTTCGTTCCTTTAAGAGGACGTCCTTTGTAGAACACCAAAGCTTTTTTCACTCCAATACTCTTGGTTCCACACGAAGTTAGGATTGGTTTATCTATCCCCGTCGCCTTCCAATACCCCGAAGCCGCTGCTCTATTAGGCCTTGCTCCGTTAGGATACTTCCTGTCTCTTGGTGAGAAAAAGAACCATTCATGATCTCCAAACCAAGCTTTAGCTATATGAAAAAAAAAAGACAGTTCATAGAGTTAACTATTCAGCCGGGAAAATGAAAATATATAAAAGACTGACATGAACGAAAGCGCAATATTAATTATACAGACTTGGCAGCTCCCATGGATTATACTTGTATAAATCTATCTCAGCTATAATAGAAGCTGGAAGAGGACTCGAATTCACTTTGTTCTTCAAGTAATGAACTATGAGCTCTTCATCAGAAGGGTGGAATCTGAAACCAGGAGGAAGCTGAATCCCAGATGAGCTAGCAGGTACTTTCTCCATGGAAGAAGCAGCCAACATTGTTATTGGAGATTATCAATTGCAAGAAAAGAAAAAAAAAAAAAAAAAAAACCTAGGGATTAATGACTCTCCACGATATTATCGATTCCAAATAGTTGTAAACATAACAACAGTAGTGTGCAAAGGTTATAAAGGGTGGCGGTTTTCTATATCTTCATGCAGATGTGGACATTGTTATCGCTATAAAAAATGGCTTATATATTTGATAATCGTATTATACAGTTTCAACGAAAAAGATTGGAAAGCTACCAATTTGTCCATACTATGAGTCCTGTTTTGGAACATAAATTCTTCAATGGACCTGTTTTGTCACCCCCCTTATTGTTGTTTTAGGGATTAAGTTCTTGAGTTCTGAATTCCAAAATGGTTCAAGTAGTACTTCACGTCATCATTTCCATAAATACGCCAAATCTACATCTGATTTCAGCAGTTAGGTAGGCAGATGGATCTGGAACAAAAGGCCCCAATGTATTGGAACCCCTTCTGATCGATTAGTTGTCTGCCAACTTATTTTAATGGCATGGGCTTCTTCCTGGAAGATAAAGAAATTGTTGGCAACTTTTATAAGCCACATTTTTTTTTCAATAATTGTATAAACGATTTAATCTTCTCATAAAAGGATTGACTTGTCATAAAAAATTGAATCATAATCATAATGTTTTATCAATAAATCACACGGAACTGATGACAGATCTTTTAATTTGAATAAGGGATTTAGCTACTTGGGAAAACTACAATAACTTCCATCAACCAATTAGAGGTAGCTAACCATAATGTAATAGCCAAGATCCGGATATGAGAATAACAACCTTGAGACATTTAATTAGCTCATTTTCCTAATCATGTTTTTGTTAGGTAAAAAGTCTCTATCCAATCAAGCCAGCGGAAGCATAATCAAACAATTAATAAATCACATAGGAGACAATAATTTAATGTGGTTCGGTCCAATTAACCTATGTCCATAGATAAAAAAACAATATCCACTAGTTGTGAAGAATTACAAACTTACAAATCATATCAACCACTCAACAATTAATACTCATATGCCATCTTAATCTCTTCTAATCCGATAGAGTATTGTCAACCCAAACAAATACGTATTTTTATACATCCATACATCATACCTATGTAGACCCTTTCAGTCTCATCTAGTTCACTCAAACATATACACCCATAAGACGTATATCTCCAGTAGTCTTATGGGGTGTCTATCCCATAAAATCTTATAACTTTTTTACATATTTTTTTCATACCTAATTTTTTAGACTTTACTTATTTAAAAGCATACAAACTTGCCTATTAAGAATCATTTTCCTTTTAAAATTCTTTTTCTGCAAATCAAACTTACCTATTAAGAAATTTTTTTTCTCTTAAAATTCTTCTACAAGTCTTCTTGTTCATTAAGCAATATCTAGCCAATCCCAAATAAATCTGTTATGGGATTTGAATCATTAATCCCAACAATCTCCACCTTAACTCAAATTCTATCAAATCATCTGTCTTCATACTAAACATGCTTAGCTTCACCTACAATAGAAGTTTCATAATCATATTTTCTTATGTGTCTTCACGTTTCATGTAAACTAATATTCAAAACATAAACTCAAACTTCTTTCTTGAATTGAGCTCTTATATACTTGCTTCTTTTCATGCCTCAAACCATGTTTTTCCCCACGTCTCGAACCTTCAGTTCTAATACTTGTTAGGCCAACTAACGTCAATCTAATCACATCAACGAAAGCAAAATCAATTAATTAATCAATCAATCAAGCATAAAAAGATAGCAATTTAATGTGGTTCGGTCTAATTGACTTACGTCTACGGATGAAAAATAAGATCCACTAGTTGTAAAGAATTACAAAAATACAAATCATATCTACCATTCAACAATCAATATCCATATGCTCTTTTAATCTCCTCTACTCCTATGGAGTATTCTCAACCCAAAAAAATACATACTTTTGTACACACATGCACCATACCTATATGAACCCTTTTAGTCTCCTCTAATTCATTCACATGCACCATACCTTTGTGGACCCTCTTAATCTCATCTAGTCCACTCAAACATATACACCTATAAGATGTAAATACCTAGTAGTCCTATGAAGTGTCTATCTCATAAAATCCTACAACTCTCTTACATCATTTTCTCATACCTAATCATATAAAGACTTCACCTATTTATAAGTATATAAATTTGTCTATTAAAAATTTCTTCCCTCTTAAAATTCTTCTTTTGCAAGTCAAATTTGTCTATTAAAAATATTTTTTCTCTTAAAATTCTTCTTCTGTAAGTTTTTTTATCCATTAAGTAATATCTAGTGACACTGGAGTGTTTGCACATCATATAACTTAAGCTGAGACTAAGGCAGACTCATTCAAAAATAAGATGAATCTATCCTTGGTCCAAATCCACTAAATAAATACATAAATAAGATGGCTAGAATAGAAAGATTGTGTTCATACTAGCTGAAAAGAAAAGCATAGATATGGATAGGATTATGGTTAGATTCATTATCATATAATCTACAAGAGTAAATAGGTAGATTATGTTCACATACAAATCTCATGATTTTAGGTACGATTCTAACAATGCAATTTGAAAGTTTCCATGCTTGAAGAGATGTTTCTAGCCTATATATTTTCTATTATTCTTTGGTAGAAGGCATAATAGAGTTTTCTTTATCTTTAAGCAATCTTTTAGATTATTTTTCAAGTTCTGTATCTCTTAAGTGAATTTTCTATAGTGGTGAACTTCTTTTGTTCTATATCCTTGATTAGAATTCTTAGAGTGATGCTTCTATATCTTTTAGTTTCTAGTCTTGGTGGTGAACTTTTATCATTTTTAATCTAATAATCATATTATGTCATTATTCAAATCCTTGTAAGTTATTTTTTTTATGAGTTTTTTTGTTTACAGTTAATCTCCACATCTCAAATATCAATTCTTGGTATCAAATTAGTATCAAAGTTATAATATGTCATCATCGTTAAGCACCAATATAAGAGGTTGAAGCTAACACTGACATTGTAGCAACTATCAATATTAACCTAAGGGATGCCCTCATAGAGGAGATGCGATAATAAATCCTTCAACTATAACATCAGTTGCATATACAAGAAGAGAGAGAAAAGATAAAAAACAACAAAAAAAGAATGAAAAAGGTGAAAGAGAAATCAATCTATACCATAGAAACAATAGTGATTTTGATGATAACACTCTATCTTACTCACGGTAAGTTAGAGACTATCTATGTAGAAACCAATTTCAACCTAGCATATTCAATACAAAGATAGAGATTATTGAGTTTGAGGGAAAGATACAACCTGAAGAATTTTTAAATTGGCTATACACGGTGGAATGCATATTTGAATACCATGACGTCCTTGAATATCGCAAGGTGAAGCTAGTGGCCATTAAACTTAAAAAGCATGTATCATTTTTATGGAAAAATCTAAAAAAGTAAAGGGAAATAGAATATAAGAGAAAAATTAAAAACTTGAAAGAAGATGAAAAAAGAGTTAAAGAACAAATACCTCCCAGACAACTTTCAGCAAGATGTTTTTCTTAGGTTTCATAACTTGAAACAAAAAGATCTCTTAGTGGAGGAGTATATAACTGAGTTTGATCACCTCATGTTAAAATATGAATTGGTAAATAGAATGAGTAGACTATTAACCAGTATCTTGAAAGATTGAATATTGAGATAGCTAATGTGGTATAGCTACAATCTTATTGAACTTTTAATGATATATGTAAGCTTCCCTTAAGAATGAAAGACAGCAAAATGAGGGCCATGGTAGCAACTTAAGATTTGATTTTCGAAAAGGCTATATCAATAAATGTGGCTCATCTAAGACTGTTGTTTCTTTAAAGCCCATTCCAAAATATCCCCAAAAGAAAAATGGAACCTCAACAAGCAAGCTTTAGTCCAGTGCATAAACCAAAAGGTATTTTAAATGTTAAGGGCTTGGACACATTACTTTAGAATACCTAAATAGAAAGATTGTGACTCTAGTAAAGAAAGACTTGAAAGAAAATGAAAAAAAGCTAATTGAAGATGATTAAAACCTTGAAGAGAAGGAAGAGGTAACCTATGGTGATTGTGGAACATCTTTAGTCATACAATGTAGCTTGAGTACTACACTTGCTAAAGAAGAAGATTGGTTACATAAAAATGTGTTTCACACTTAGTTTGCTACCTATGGAAAGGTATGTGATATTATAATTGATAATGAAAGTTTTAAAAATGTTGGTTCTACCTTTATGGTGTAGAAATTAGGTCTCAAGATAGTAGATCACCGCCAACCATATAAGCTATTTTAGTTGCAAAAAAAGAATGAAATCAAGATTAGCAAAAGGTTGGTTTTTTTTTTCATAAAAAAAAATTACAAGGACAAAGTGTAGTATGATGTAATTCTGATGGATGTTTACCATTTACTACTCGAAAGACCTTGGCATTATGATAAGAGGGTTATTTATGATGGTTATCGCAACATTTACGCATTTATGAAGGATAGATACAAAATCATCTTAGGCCCTACCAAGCTCATGGTGATGTCTACCAAGGCCAATTACAATAAAAAAATTAAGATGGATGGTACTATGTGTGCATTGGTGTTGATTAAGGAAAATAAAAATAATGAAAAGCCCCTTGTAATGATACAACCATTATTGGCAGAATTTTAAGATGTTGTTCAAGAGAAGTTACCAGCTGGTCTACCACCAACGAGGGATATTTAACACTACATAAACCTTATCCCAATAGTTGTTCTACCCAATAAGGTAGCCTATAGGATGAGTCTTAAAGAACATGTAGAGTTACAATGCTAAGTTGATGAATTAGTGAGAAAAAGAATGGTGCGTGAAAGCATAAGCCCTTGTATAGTCCCAGCCCTTTTGGTGCCTAAGAAGGATGGATTGTGGCATATGTGTGTGGATAGTAAGGCAATCAACAAAATCATAGTTGACTATCATTTTCTTATTTTGTACTTAGATAACTTGCTAATCCAACTACATAGAGCAACTATTTTTTCAAGATAGACCTACGCAGTAGTTATCATCAAATCAGAATGGGGCCTAGAGATAAGTGAAAAATAACCTTCAAGATAAGGGATGGTCTTTATGAATGCATGCTAATACCTTTTGGTTTATCCAATGCTCTTAGTACTTTTATGAGATTTATGAATCATATTCTTAAACCTTGTATTGGTAAATATGTAATAGTATATTTTGATGATATTTTGGTGTATAGCAAAGATGATGACCAATACTTGAATCATCTACACCAACTATTTTGCATATTGAGGGAACAAAAACTATATGGTAACTTTAAAAAATATAGTTTCTTTACTTTTAGCCTTGTGTTTCTAGGGTTTGTAGTGTAAAAAAAAAAGAATAAAGATAGATCTTGACAAGGTTGAGATAATTTTAAATTGGCCAACACCAGCATCTCTACATGATATCAGTAGCTTTCATGGTCTTACATCTTTTTATAAGTGTTTCATTAGGAGTTTTAGCTTCATTGTGGCTTTCATCATAGAATGTTTAAAGAATGAAGCTTTTAAATGGACCAAAGAAGCCCAACATAACTTTGAGCTCATTAAGACCAAGATCATCGAAGCTCTCATCTTGTCCCTACCAAACTTTGGTCAAGTATTTGAGGTAGAATGTGATGCATCCAATTCTAGAATAGGTGTTGTTTTAAGCCAAAGAGAAAAACCTATAACATTGTTCAGTGAGAAGCTCAATAAAGTTAAGAGGAAGTATTCAACCTATGACGATAAAGAGTTCTATGCCATTTATAAGGCTTTATTCTATTAGAGTCAGTATCTTATTCTCAAGCCATTTATCCTATATTTAGACCATGAGACCTTGAAGTTTATCAATAGCTAGCACAAGCTCAACCAAAGATATATAGCTTGGGTGAAGTTCTTTCAAGCCTACAACTTACTATCAAACATAAATAAAAAATTCATAATGTAGTGGTAGATGCTTTGAGTTGAAAATATTTTTTATTTGGGACTATGGCTATTGAAGTTATAGGCTTTGATATGATCTGTAAACACCATTTATTATTATTATTATTATTTATTTAATTTTTTTCTCTTTCTTTTCGTTTTCTACGTTTTTCTTCTTATTTTTTTTCTCTTATTTTTTTCTCATTTCTTTTTTCTTCTTTTTCTTTCTTATCTGATTCAAATCTAGTGCATTAAATGCACAATTCTTAAAGTCTAAAATCACCATCGCCAGTTGTCAACGGTCGACCGATAAGCCACAAATCACGAACGACATGCGTGATTTTTCAGTTGAAAAAAATGAGATTCGAATCCCAGAAGATCTAGGATTTGAATCCCAAAAAGCTCTATAAATAGAGCTTGTTATTTGCAAACGGGGAAGGAGAGAGAACCGAAAAAAAAGATAAATTTTTACAAAAAAAACTTCAGTTAAAAAAATTTTTTTTACAGAAACAAAAAAAAAACAGAAACAGTCCCTTGGAACGGGAAACCCAGCACCAAAAATACACCTACGAAAACACAAAAAGAAAAACAAACCAGAAAACACACCAAAAAAAAAGAAATTTTTTTTATCGTAACTTTGAAGGCCGATCTGGGTTGTTTGGGCTATTTTCGGGAGAAACAAAGCCTAGATCTGTGTTTAGGGTGACGAGAAGGATTTTTTGGGTTTTTATTGGGATTTTTTGACTACCGGTGACCGACAAACGATGACGGCACGGTGGCAATGACGGTCGGCCAATCCTGATTTTTTTTTTGCCTGAGAGTTTATTTTTTTTGAAAAAAAGAGAAAAAATGATCGAAAAAAAATTTTTGGTTTTATATAAGCTGTCAAAACCCAAAACGACGTCATTTCACTAATGCCCAAAACGAAATCGTTTTAACCCCTGAGGATCCGCGCGTCGACTCGTGACCCGACCAGGGATCCGCGCACTGGACTCGACGACCCGTTTCTCTTTCAGCCCCTGATCGATCCATCTGAACCATCAAACTAAACAGAATCGCGCTTGAACTGTTGAACCGCTAGACCGAATCGAGCCGTCGATCCAACCAGACCCGCGTTGATCGGATCGTTGACCGATCTGATTCAGGTAAAAAAAAATTTTTTAAGATTTTTTAATTATTATTATTATTATTATTTATGTATGTATAAATGTTTAAATTTATCAAAATAAATTTTTAATAATACTAAACTAATAAAAAATGTAGGAAAAAAAAATTTTTATCCGACGATGAGATTCAAAGGTATTTCGAGTAGTGATGCCTATGAAATCTCTAGATGAGAAGATTTTTTTTAAATACTAACAGTGTATTTGAGTATTTATAAAAAAATTTTAATACAGTAAAGATTTTCTTTTTTTTAGTAATAAATAAAAATTGATTAATAAATTAAAAATATAAGTAATAAAAATATGAAGAAAAGAAATTTAATCCAATAATGGGATTCTAAAAGTATTCCGAGTAAAAATGCTTTAAGAAATCTCTAGGTGAGAAGATTTTTTATAAAATATTACCAGCGTATTGGAATATTTATAGAAAATCTTCAATATAATTAAATTCATTTTTTTCAAAATTTTAATTAAAATTAAAAAATTAATAAAACAATTAATAAAATTTTTGAAAAAGAATAAAATGTGTGCATCAACATGTTATTATTTGCATTGCATACATGACATAAGTTTTTACAAAAAGTAAATTTAGACCTCCAAAGATAAGATTCTAAAGTATTCCGAGAAGTGATGCCTAAGAAAATCTCTAGCTGAGAAAGAGTTCTTCTAATGTTACCAATGTACTGAAACATTTTAAGAATAATTCCAATAAAAAGGTTCTAATTTATTTTTCTCAAATAATATTTGAATATACAAACAATAAAAAAATCAAAAAAATTAATTTTCAAATACTGAAAATAAGACTGTTTTTTATCAAAATCAAAGGATAACATGTAGTTAATTGGTACCATTTTAAACGAGTGTTATGGGGGTGCTACTTCTTCCCCATACGTAACCGACTCCCGAACCTAGATTGTTACGCAGACCTTAAAATTATCTTTTTAATCAATTTTAATTAATTTTAAGATTTTATTAAAAGGATATGTTTTAATAGGTGACCAATCGCACCTAGCCAAAAAAGATTGGTGGCGACTCCGTTATTTTTATTTTATTTTCAAATTTGTCGGGCGGACACAAAACCGTTACGACAGCTTGGCGACTCTACTGGGGACGTCTTTTGTTTTCGAGAGTCAG
The DNA here is from genome assembly GCF_047325235.1 of Durio zibethinus. NCBI lineage: Eukaryota > Viridiplantae > Streptophyta > Magnoliopsida > Malvales > Malvaceae > Durio > Durio zibethinus. The sequence continues at coordinate 5,574,468 of NC_143162.1, read as the reverse complement.
GCCAAAATTAACTACTTGTTATCCTCAAATTTTGATTTAAATAGTCTTAATCAATTTCTTAAATTTTTATTCTTCATTTTTAGTAAAAAAAAAATAAAACAAAACAAATCAAAAATAAAAAGCAAAAAAATTTCACACACATTTTTTTTACTATGCCTCTTATGTTTTATTTTTTTGTATATATTGCTTTCAATAAATTAGGATATATTTACACACAATGGCACAATGCATCTCATACATGAGCTCTATACCCGGGCTCCGTCCTTTATAGGAGGAAGTAAAGTATCTATGCTCTCGTGAGGTGATAACCTCCACAATGGCAAGCGAAATACTTTCACTCGAATTGAACCCTTTTCGTTCGTAGCCTGTAATGGGTGAGAATCGGGGTACCTTACTAGTCCACCATGGATGACAGTGAGGAACAATTTGAGAACCTTTAGACCCTGTCAATCCAAACCCAGCATATAATAAGCTTAGGAAACCAGCCTTATGTAGAGCTTTGTCCATCTTCTTGTAGGAAATACCTAAGAATAAAAGTTGTGTATAATATGAAACAAAACAAAACAAAAAAAAAACTCAAAAGCACTAAAAAATAAAAAATATTTTTTTTTGAACCACACTAACTCAATTTTATTTCATTTTTTGCATTAATCATATCATACAGTTCTGCATCGAGATATTTGCTCTAAGACATATTTCTCCTAAGAAGTTTTCATGGATCCCGTAGAATTATAAATTTGCTCATCCTCAGTCAGTGTGCCATGTGAATCGTATAATAAAGTACATGTTTGGTCGAAAAAAGTTCAACAAAAGAATAGAGATTATTTACCTATCAGTTATATGTCTGAATTATCCGAGAAAGTACATTTAGATCTCACACAGAATGATTTAAAAGAGTTAGCTACTGTCTGAGATCAGTTAAGTGAAGAAAGAAAAAAAAGTTTTTACAAAAAGTATGGGTAGATTGCATCCCTCATTTTAGTGGTGATTGATGAACAGTTGATCAAAGCAGCTATACAATTTTGGGATCTATCTTATAGATGCTTCACTTTTAATCAAGAAGATTTGGTGCCAACTATCGAAGAGTATTCAATTTTACTCGGGATAGAACTACAATGTCCAGATAAAGTATTTACCCAAAAGTCAAAATCAGGTTATCGTAAAATGTTAGCCAAGCTTATGGGGTTAAAGTAGAAACCATTGATTCCTTCGTAAAATCTAAAAGTGAACATCTCCGCATTCGTTGGGATTTTCTCTGAAACTTCATTCAGGAGCATTTAAATGATGATCAAGGTATGGCTGTATTTGTTTTAGCATTGTATGGCATGGTAATCTTTCTGAAGATTTTGGGTTACATTGAGATAACTGTGGTAGACTTTTTTGAGCAAATTAAAACCCAAGCAATTAATCCCGCTCCAGCATTCCTAGTCGAAACCATCAGGTCATTGAATTTCTGTCGACGAAATGGAAATGGACAATTCATAAGATGTGCATCTCTATTATATGTATGGGTTAGAAATCATTTCAAGTGTGAAAAGAGTGCATTTTCGAAACCATATATTCGAAATAAGGCACCAATCGAAGAGTTTTGTAAAAGTTAATGGTCAACATTAAAAACTAAGAAAGATTGGGTCCTTTTCTTGCGAAAGTTTACTGGGGATGAAATCAAGTGGATGGTGCCTTAGATGCCTCATGTGCCCCTGTTGTATCATGAAGGAAATGAGCTGTGGATACCATTGTTAGGATTATGGGGTATTGTAAGTTACGCTCCATTGATGGTACTTAGGCAATTTGGTACAAACAGTTTGTTCATGCTGCTCATGGCCTGGTCCAAGTAGAATTCATTTATGAGGAATCGAATCCATCAAGAACCTTGGAGCAGTTGATCCAAGCATGAAAGAGAACACGAAGAATGAGGTTAGGGCCCCTCATCGATAAAGTCACTTCTGATTACAAGATTTAGAAAGCAAAGTGGCCTAGAGACATAGTACTCTCTCCTGATGATAGCTCATATCAATTGGTTAATCTTTCGAAAGAGATGCAATTATCAAAAGTTAAGCTTATCAAGAAAGAATTAGAAGCTAAAAAAAAAAAAATAAGAAGAGAAAATTTGAGACTTCATGAGAAAGTAGGGCAATTGAAATATGAAGTAGAGATACAAGAGAGCAGATTAAAAAAAGTCATAAAAGAACGAGATCTGGTCAATAGTGATTTGAAATATCTACACCAAAAAAATAAGAGGTTACGAGTTCAATTCAAAACTGAAAAAGTCACCAAGTCTTACCTTAGTTGACAACGTGAAATGGATGAACTCCGAGAGGGAATAAACCAATAGAAGGGTAAAGCTCAAGAAAAGCAAAAGAAGACCACCAAAATTTCTCAAGAATGTTAGAATTGGAAGCGATTATATTCTACAACCTCAACAAGATTGGTGGAATGCCAAAACGAAAAGGAAAGGTTGAAAGTCATGCTTGTAAAAAAGAAAAAAACACTTCGAAGTACTGAATAAAAAAGAATCACTTCACCAGATGATCCAAGGGTTGGAGCTACAACTGCAAGATCACAAGAATCATATTTCAGTAATGATAGATGAGTGGCATAAAAGGAAAAAAGATTGGATCTTCACATGTGATTCAGAAAAAAATGCTCGCATAATGTGAAAAGCAAAAAGTTTAGAGAGGTAACAGTACATAGAGCACATAACCAGTCAAGTTTGTAATGCAATAAAAAAGGCATGAAAGATGGTTGAAAAGGTAGAAGCATTAAGACAAGAAGTCAATCCTGTAGGAGAATATGGACAGAGCCTAGTAAACTTTCTAGACGAAGTAAAAGACCATTATGAGTAAGTCAAATGCTTCTATGGATATAATTCTATAATGATAAATCCCATGTAATCAAAGTTGTATGGAATTAATGAAATTTCTAGTGTTGAAATTTATCCAGGAGCAAATATTTTTTTACTTGTATTCATCCATCATTTGCACCATTTTAAAAAAAAAAAAATTTCGACACATGGCATTTTGATTTTTCTAAAAATTTTATGGTAATAAAGGTTCAAGAATAGCTCACCCTTCAAAAATTTAGACTCAACCCACTCGTCATTCATATAACACCAGGACTCAAACAAGAATTATAGAGCAAGAACAGACCAGATGATTTGAGAGAATCGAGAAAGCTCAAGAAAAACTAAGAGGAGATCTTAGTATAATAATGGATATGCTCAGAAAACTTGACAAGAGAAAAGCAGTGAAAAAAAATCTTAGCTTTCAAGAGCAATCGCCAGATATGGTGGATCCTGTTTACCTTTCAGGATTTGAGCCACAACCGACTCAACCTTCTCAAGAAACTAGAGTACAAATTCTTATTCTCGATGGATTTCCCAATTCTTATCCAGGAATGACATCTACACCTGCTTTGGGATAATTTCAAAATTTTGTTAACCCTGTTATAATGAAAAAACCACCCGAGCCAATCCTAGTTCCTGATTTGGATGATCCTAAAAAAAGAGAAAAATTAGAGATAAAGATATTTAAGAAAGTAAAAGATAATAGTGTTTAAAAAAAGATAAGGTTATTAGAAAAAAGGCTTAGAGCAGTGGAAGGAATGAATTTTTATGGTTCCACAGATGCAACCGAGCTTTGTTTAGTCTCTGATGTGGTCATTCTGCCTAAATTCAAAGTCTCTGAATTTAAAAAATATGATGGCACAAAATGCCCGATGACCCATATCACCATGTATTATCGAAAGATGACAGCACATGCTCGTGATGAGAAGTTGTTAATGCACATATTTCAAGATAATCTTATGGGTTTTACAACTAGATGATATGTTCAATTAGATAAGACTCATATTCGTTCTTGGCAAGAGCTTATAAAAGCATTCTTTACATAATATTAACATGTCACAGATATGGTTCCAGATCGTCTATCTCTACAAAGTATGAAAAAAAAAATAACTAAAAACTTCAAAGAGTATGCACAAAGATGGAGAGACGTGACTGCACAAGTCTAACCTCCTCTCACCGAGAAAGAGATAACTATTTTATTTGTGAATACTCTAAAAGTACCATACTATGAGAGATTGATAGGTAATGCAATCAAGAACTTTACAGATATGGTAATTTCGGGTGAGATTATCGAAAATTCTATAAAGAATGGTAAGCTTGATATAGGAGAGATAAGTGGAGTAAAAAAAGATGGAGCTCTAAAAAAAAAAAATGAAGCCCAAGTAGTAAACTATGTAGGGCAACAATTCAGAGGTTTCACGCCCTACTCTATACCAGTCTACCAAACCCATTACCCTTTTATAAACAATGTTACATCCATCCCTTATCCATATCAACCATACCAACCACTACAACCATCAGCTTATCCATCCTATTTTTAGTCATCTTTTCAGACACCCACTTATTTTTATAATCGTCTTACTGTACCTATAAGACCAGAATGGAGACCTAATTGTGGTTCAAGAATCCCAAAAAATATCCAAGAAAAACTCACTTTCGATCCCATTCCTATGACATACACAGATTTGTATCTCCGACTTGTTGAAAAATATCTACTTGCTCCTGTTATTGTTGAACCTTTAAAACTTTTGTTTCTCAAATGGTATGACCTCAATTCGTATTGTGATTATCACTATAAGAATCCAGGTCATTTCACTGAGAACTGTACTGCTTTGAAGCATAAAGTACAGAGGTTAATCAATAAAGGAGTATTAAATTTTGATACCAACCAACAAGGGACTCCAAATGTCAATGAGAACCCTCTACCGAATCATACTAGGCCACAATAAATGCTTTGGTTGATGGACAAACAAGCTATGTGAAAAAAAGAATAGAAGAGGTTAAAACTTTTATGGCTAAAGTGTTTGAAGCCTTGGTCAAAGCTGATATGTTGAAACCAATAGAACCTCAAAATTACTCTGAAGCGATTAACTCAACTAAAAGCTGTAATTATAACAGAGGTGTTCTGAGGCATTCTATCGAGAATTGTCACCAATTTCTTCAAGAGGTATAAAAATTGATGGATGAGGGCCGAATAGAGTATTACCAAGAGAGAGAAGAGTTGGTAAAAGCTGAAGTGTTTACCATTAATTCAAAGAATAAGTTTGTGCATAGATCGGTAACTATCTATTATGATGAGAAGCCAACATCGAAGCTAAAAAAGCCTGTTTCCTGACCAGTGGTGACAATTAAAGTTTTTGGCTCTTTTTTATATCAAAATGATAAAGCAGTACCTTAAAAGTATGATTATGATGTCGTAGTCAACCTAGATACTGTCAACATAACGGGTGTAAGAGGCATAACTCGAAGTGATAGGTGCTATACCCCAGAGGCTCTAGAAAAAGCTAAAAAGGAGAAAGCCAAGGTAGGAGAATAAAATGAAAGTCAGAGTGGTCTTGACACAACCCCAGAAAAAGAATGTCAGAAACCAATATCTGAGAGTGAAGCAGGTGAATTTCTAAAGTTAATAAAATATAACGAGCACAGCGTAGTAGAACAGCTTAACAAGATGCCAGCTAGAATTTCGTTATTATCGTTATTGCTCAGTTTAGAGTCACACCGTAATACTTTGCTGAATGTGTTAAATCAAGCATATGTGTCTCACAATGCTTCTGTTGAATATGTGAAATAGATTGTTGGTAATTTGATGATTTCAAACTATATCTCTTTTAATGATGAAGAGATTTTTTCTGAAAGTAGAGGAAGTACTAAGGCTCTTCACATTACTGTAAAATATAAAAGTCATATAATGGCTAAAATTTTGATTGATAATGGCTCATCCATCAATATTATGCTTGTGACTACTCTGACAAAACTCTTTGTTGATAGAATTTATATGAAACCTAGTTATATGATAGTGAGAGCTTTTGATAAAACCAGAAGAGAGGTGCTAGGAGATATAGAAGTGCCATTACAGATTGGCCCATGCACTTTTAATGTGAAATTTTAAGTTATAGTCTTTCCTTCATATAATTGTTTATTGGGTAGACCGAGATTCATATGACAGTGCTGTCCCATCCTCATTACATCAGAAAGTTAAATTCATTGTTGAAGGAAAGCTAACATATGTGGTAGGAGAAAAAAATTTATTGGTAACTCAATCGATAAATACTCTTTATGTGAAATCAATAGATGAAGCTCTGGAATGCTCTTATAGATCTTTCGAGATTACCAATGCAACATATATAGTTGAAGGATCTAAATTACATTCGTCACACTTGTCTACGATAACTAAAATGGTAGTCAAACAGCTTACCAATATGGGATGGTGACCTGAAGCTAAACTTGAGAAGAACCTGCAAGGAATCACGAAGCCATTGGCCATATATAAAAAGAGAGACAGATTTGGCTTAGGATATAAGCCAACAAGAGGGGACAGAATAAAAATGATGAATGAGAAAAGAGATAAGAGGATAGTTAATCTTAGGGAATATGAGCCGAAGTCAGAGCCCATAATCATTCCATAACTCTATGATTCTTTTCACTCAAAAAGATACAGTTATCCAGATTTACTGGGAGCCCTAAGTGCAGGATTCATAAAAAAAATTTTCAGAGCTGGCCATTCAAATGGTGGATGATGGAGAAAAGAATAGTCAAAATGAAGAGCTTTTGTGTACCCTTATCCTTCAGATTTTGAACTGGATAATTAAAAAGTTACAGAACTGCCTGTTGTTTTTAAAAGTTTGGAAAAGTAATGTACTGTGAAACCTTAAATCCCTAATTACTTTCTATGAGTATTAAGAGATCTTTTATGATGTGTTTATGTTTGTCATTTTAATAAAAGACTTAGAAGATGCATCCGTATTTTTTTTATTGCTTTCATCTTCATTTTACTTTCCATTTTTTTCATTTCATCATTTTCTTGCCATTCCATTTTTGTGTGCCAATATTCTCTTCATCTTACCATTTGCAGGGTCACAAACAATGAACATGAAGATAATCATGGTGATAATCTCATATTTAATTTTAAAAACTTAATTCATATTGATGAATTTGATAATAAGGAAGATTCAGATAACTACACACTGCCTCTTGATTTGTTAAAATTAATAGAACATGAAGATAAGCCAATTGAACCCCATCAAGAAATTACCAAATTAGTGAATTTGGGAGATAGTGAAAACAAAAAAGAGATTAAAGTTGATATGTCTCTTTTACCAGCTGAAAGACAGAAGTTAAAAGAGCTGCTCCAAGAATATGAAGATGTGTTCATGTGAACTTATCAAGATATGCCAGGACTCAGTACTGATATTGTAAAGCACAAGTTACCTTTAAAACCAGGATGTAAGTCAATGCAGCAAAAGCTAAGGCACATGAAACTAGAGATGTTGCTAAAAATTAAAGAAAAAGTGAAGAAACAATTCGATGCTGAATTTTTAGAAGTGGTAAAATATCCTGAATGGGTAGCCAACATAGTGTCAGTTCCTAAAAAAGATGAAAAAGTAAGAATGTGTATCGATTATTGAGACCTAAATAGGGCAAGTCCCAAGGATAACTTTTCTCTGCCCCATATCGATATTCTGATAGATAATACTGCTAGGCACTCCATATTTTCCTTTATGGATGATTTCTCAAGCTATAATCAAATCAAGATAGCCTAAGATGATATAGAGAAAACCACATTTGTGACCATGTAAGAGACATTTTGTTACAAGATTATACTTTTTGGGTTGAAAAATGCTGGTGTTACTTATCAAAGAGTAATGATAACTCTCTTTCATGACATAATGCATAAAGAGATAGAAGTGTATGTGGATGATATGATCATAAAATCTCGTGAAAGAGAGGATCATATAGTCAATCTTAAAAAATTGTTCGATAGATTGAGAAGATTTTAGTTGAAGTTGAATCCTGCCAAATGTACATTTGAAGCCAAATCAAAAAAACTATTGGGCTTTGTAGTCAGTGAAAAAAGAATCGAAGTTGATCCAGATAAGATATAAGCCATCCAAAACTTATCTCCTTATCATACCTCAAAAAAAGTGCGAGGTTTCTTAGGGAGATTAAACTATATTGCTCCATTCATTTTTCAACTCACTTATAAGTGTGATCCTATTTTCAAGCTTCTCAAAAAACATGATCCTGGAGAATGAAATGATAAATGCCAGAAAGCTTTTGATAAGATCAAAGAATACTTATCAAATTCACCTGTGTTGATGCCACCAATGCTAGAAAAACCTTTGATTTTATACTTAACAGTGCATGAAAATTCAATGAGATGTGTGCTAGGGCAAAGAGATGAAACTGATAAGAAAGAACGAGCAATTTACTACTTGAGCAAGAAGTTCACTGATTATGAGTCAAAGTATTCACCATTAGAGAAAATATGTTGTCCATTAACCTGAACAGCTTGAAGGCTTAGACAATACATGCTTTATCACACTACTTGACTCATAGCAAAGCTGGATCCTATTCAGTATATCTTCGAAAAGCCCTTATTGATAGAAAAAATAGCACGGTGACAAGTTATGCTTTCAGAATATGATATCATTTACGTGACTCAAAAGGCTATTAAAGGGAGTGCAATAGCTGAATTTCTTGCTGATCGTGCAGTCGAAGATTATGAGCCAATGAAATTAGAATTTTCTGATGAGGATGTGATAGACATTGAAAAAAATAAATCTGTTGAAAAATTATGGAAGATGTATTTTGATGGAGCTGCTAATGCTTTGGGTCATGGTATTGGGGTAATTTTTATATCTCTTGATGGGCATTATTACCCTATCACAACCAGGTTAAATTTTAATTGCACAAACAATATGGCTGAATATGAGGCTTGTGTTATGGGTCTACAAGCAGCAATTGAAAAGAAGATCAAAGTGTTAGATGTGTCTAGAGATTCAGCTCTAGTCATCTATCAGTTACGAGGTGAATGGGAGATAAGAAACTCTGAGTTGATTTGGTATCATAACTACATCTTTGAGTTGGTCAAGCAATTTAAAGAAGTCCAGTTTGAGCATCTACCCAAAGAAAAAAACTAAATTGCTGATGCACTGGCCACTCTAGCTGCAATGATTAAAATAGATGCAAATACTGAAATTCAACCCATCAAGCTGAATGTAAAAGATATACCAGCACATTGCTCAAGTGTTGAAAAAAAATTGATAGGAGGCCATGGTATCATGATATCATACAATACATTAAAAGCCAGTAATACCCAGAATATGCAACAAAAAATGATAAGAAGACTATCAGAAGATTGGCTATAAGTTTCTTTATTGATTAAGATATCCTTTATAAAAGAGGTCGAGATCAACTGCTCTTAAGATGTGTAAATGCAATTGAAGTAAAAAATATTATTGAAGAAGTGCGTGATAGAGTTTGTGGGGTGCATGCAAATGGTCATATGATGGCTAGACAAATTATGAGGGCTGGCTATTATTGGTTGACAATAGAGGGCGACTATATTGATTATGCTATGAGATGTTATAAATGTCAGATTTATGCTGACAAGATTCATGCTCTGTCATCAACATTACATGTTTTGGCTCTTCCGTGGCCATTCTTTATGTAGGGCATGGATGTCATTGGTCCCATCACTCCAAAAGCTTCAAATGGGCATAGATTCATTATTATGATGATTGATTACTTTACCAAATGGGTAGAAACTGCATCATATGCTAGCATGACTCAATCTGTGGTATGTAAATTCATAAAAAGAGAGATAATATGCAAATATGGGCTTTCAAAGATAATTATTTCTGATAATGCCAAAAACTTGAACAACAAAATGATGAATGAAGTATGCACTCAATTTAAGATTCGTCATCGTAATTCGGTACCATATCGTCCAAAAATGAATGGGGCAGTGGAGACTGCGAATAAGAATATCAAAAAAATCCTGGAAAAAATGACTAAAACTTACAAAGATTGACATGAGAAGTTGCCTTTTGCTTTGCATGCTTATAGAACATCAGTTCGAACATTTACTGGGGCCATCCCGTTCTCTTTGGTATATGGAATGGAAGCTATGCTACCGGTCGAAGTGAAAATTCCTTAATTGATTGTTCTGATGGAGGTAGAGTTAGAGGAAGCAGAATGGATTTGAAATCGCTCCAAGTAGTTAAATCTCATTGAAGAGAAAAGACTATCAGCATTTTGTTATGGTCAATTATATCAAAAGAGAATGATGAGAGCACATAACAAGAAAATTTATCCACGTTACTTTAGGGAAGGAGACTTAGTGCTAAAAAGAATCCTTTCAAATCAACATGATAATCGAGAGAAATGGACACCAAATTGGGAAGGCCCGTATGTGGTGAAAAAGACTTTTTCTAGTGGGATATTGATTTTGGTAGAAATGAACGGAGGTGATTTGCCCACCTCAATAAATTAAGATGTTGTGAAGAAATATTTTGCTTAAAAAAAGGAGATTTGAATGTGAAGCAAAAGCATCATTAGAAGAAGATCTCATAACACAGGGGCAAGTATAGTTTGATGAACTCTGAATGATCAAAGAAGTCATCTGATTTAGTTTTAAAGAAAGAATCTGAGAATATTTTATTCATGATTATTTTGTGATCATTATTTGGGTACCTTTGTTTCAACTCAAACACTTTGACATACACTTGTTATCAGCTTAATGAAATACACTTATCATTTCTTTTATCCTTATTTGATATTTTTGTTCATCGTACAAGTGAATAAGAGAAATGTGTGATTGCATTTTATTTATCTTGAACTTAAAATGATGAAAAGAAAAACAAACATGAAAGATCTCAGCATTACTTTTTAAATTGACAAAGGCAAATGAAAAAGGATGAAAAAGCATGACAAGACATTGATGTTGCAAACTTTTAAAGAAGAAAAATATTGTGGTCAGATGTTAAGAACATATTTGTTTCAAATAAAAGAAGCAAAAAATGAGAGATTTTGAGAACCTTTTTGCTACAATGCATAATTTTGATTACATTACATGCATTGTATTTAGAGCATTCAGTACATGCATCCATGAAAAGTTGTAACAAAGATAGAAAATTTCCATTTCTTAATGAAAAATAAGATTTTGGTAAAGACAATGATCAAACAAAATAATTCAAAAGAGAGAAATTTACTTGTTCAAAGATGAGAACTCAAATTTGAAAACAGATGAGATTTTAAAGTTGTTGTGCCTCTGCTGAGAGGAGCTTTTTCAGATGAGATTTTAAAGTTGTTGAGTCTCTGCTGATATGAGCTTTTTCAGATGAGATTTTAATGTTGTTGAGCGTCTGTTAAGATGAGCTATTTTCAAGATATGAGATTTTTAAAGTTGTTGAGCCTCTGCTGAGAGAAACTTTTCCAAGATAAGAATTTTAAAGTTGTTGAGCCTTTGCTGAGATGAGCCATTTTCAAGATAAGAATTTTAAAGTAGTTAAGCCTCTGCTAAGATGAGCCATTTTCATGATATGAGATTTTAAAGTTGTTAAGCCTCTGCTGAAAGAAACTTTTACACAAAAAAAAAAAAAATTTTGAGCCTCTGCTAAGATGAGCCCTTTAAACTTTTCAAAAATATCGATTGAACCTTTGTTGAGAAGAGCCATTTTCTGTCGAACCAAAAAAACAAAAAAATAAAAAAAAAATTTCTTTCTCAATGTTTCATCTTTCCAAATAAAATGGTTGTTTGTTTGTCTTTACCTTATTCCTGATTCACAGAAATAGGCAAAGAAGGACAACTGTAAGCACCATTTTTTATTTTTTTTTTTTATTATTATTATTATTATTTATTTAATTTTTTTCTCTTTCTTCTCGTTTTTTACATTTTTTTTCTTCTTCTTTTTTTCTCTTCTTTCTTTCCTTATTTTTTTTTCTTTTTTCTTCTTTCTTATCTGATTCAAATCTAGTGCATTAAATACATAATCCTTAAAGTCCAAAATTATTGTCGCTAGCTGTCAACGACAACCGACAAGTCGTCAATCACGAACGGCATGCATGATTTCTCAGTTGAAAAAATTAGGATTCGAATCCCAGAAGATATGAGATTTGAATCCCAAAAAGCTCTATAAATAGAGCTTGTTATTTGCAAACGAAGAAAGAGAGAATCGAAAAAAAAAAAAGATAAAAATTTTTACAAAAAAAAAAGCTTCGATTAAAAAATTTTTTTTTTGCAGAAACACAAAAAAAAGCAGAAATAGTCCCCTAGAACGGGGAATCCAACACCAAAAATACACGTATAAAAACACACAAAAAAATAAACTAAAAAACATACAAAAAAAGAAAATTTTTTTGACCGAAACTTTGAAGGTCGATCTGGGTTATTTGGGTTACTTTCGGGAGAAATCAAACCCGGATCTGTGTTTAGGATGACGAGAAAAATTTTTTGGGTATTTTTTTAGGATTTTCTGACCACCGGTGACTGGCGAACGACGGCGGCACGACGGCGACGACGGTTGGTCGGTCCTGATTTTTTTTTTGCCTGAGAGAATAAAATGAAATTTTTTTTTGGAAAGAAGAGAAAAAATGACAAAAAAAAAATTCTTGGTTTTATATAAGCTGCCAAAACCCAAAACGAAGTCGTTTCACTAATACCCAAAACGACGTCGTTTTAACCCCTAAGGATCCGTGCGTCGACCCGTGACCCGACCCAGGGTCCTCGCACCCAACCCGATCGATCCATCTGAACCATCAGACCGAATCGAACAGCGTTTGAACCGCTGAACTGCCAGACTGAACCGAGCCGTTGATCCAACTGGACCTAAATTTTTTTTTGAATTTTTTTTAAAGATTTTTTTAATTATTATTATTAATATTTATGCATGTAAAAATATTTAAATTTATCAAAATAAATTTTTAATAATACTAAACTAATAAAAAATGTAGGAAAAAGAAATTTTTATCCGACGATGAGATTCAAAGATATTTCGAGTAATGATGCCTACGAAATCTCTAGGTAAGAAGATTTTTTTTAAATACTACCAGTGTATTTGAGTATTTATAAAAAATTTTCAATACAGTAAAAATTTTCTTTTTTTAGTAATAAATAAAAATTGATTAATAAATTAAAAATATAAGTAATAAAAATAGGAAGAAAAGAAATTTAATCCAATGATGGGATTTTAAAAGTATTTCAAGTAGAAATGCTTTAAGAAGTCTCTAGGTGAGAAGATTTTTTGTAAAATATTACCAGCGTATTGGAATATTTATAGAAAATCTTCAATATAATTAAATTCATTTTTTTTAAAATTTTAATTAAAATTAAAAAATTAATAAAACAATTAATAAAATTTTTGAAAAAGAATAAAATGTGTGCATCAATATGTTATTATTTGCATTGCATACATGACATAATTTTTTACGAAAAGTAAATTTAGACCTCCAAATATGAGATTCTAAGGTATTTCGAGAAGTGATGCCTAAGAAAATCTCTAGCTGAGAAAGAGTTCTTCTAATGTTACCAATGTACTGAAATATTTTAAGAATAATTTCAATAAAAAGGTTCTAATTTATTTTTTTCAAATAATATTTGAATATAAAAACAATAAAAAAAATCAAAAAAATTAATTTTCAAATACCGAAAATAAGACTGTTTTTATCAAAATCAAAAGATAACATGTAGTTAATTGGTATCGTTTTAAACGGGCGCTATGGGGTGCTAATCCTTCCCCATATGTAACCGACTCCCAAACTCAGATTGTTACGTAGACCCTAAAATTATCTTTTTAATAAATTTTAATTAATTTTAAGATTTTATTAAAAGGATATGTTGTAATAGGTGACCAATCGCACCTAGCCAAAAAAGATTAGCGGTGACTCCGTTATTTTTATTTCATTTTTAAATTCATCGAACGGACACAAAATCGTTACGACATGATCAAATGGTTCTATGAGACAAATCTTTACTTTGGTGAGTTTGAGAAGAATGTAAGTAAAGACCACACAATCAGTTTTTATTGCATGATGGATATCTCTTCAAGGCTAACAGTCTTTGCATTCTTTCATGTTTTTTAAGGCTTATGATGGTGCACTAGGTGGACACTTTGAAAGAGATAAAACACTTGCTCTTTTGCAGGATAGATTTTATTGGCCAAAAATGAAAAAGGATATGATGAAGCACCTTGAACGATGTAGAGTGTGCCATATTGCCAAAAGTCATAGTTAAAATACAAGATTGTATACTCCACTTCCCGTACCTAATACTCCTTGAGATGATGTTAGTTTAGACTTTATAGTTAGATTGCCTAGAACTCAAAGGAACAAAACTCTATCATGGTGGTTATGGATTATTTTTTCAAGATGGCCCATTTCATTCCTTGTAACAAAACTATATATACTTTTCATGTTTTTTATTCATATTTCAGGAAACTTGTGAAGTTACATAGAGTTTTTAGATCCATGTTGTCTGATCGGGATTTTAAGTTTCTTAGTCATTTTTGGCGTACCCTTTAAAAGAAGCTTGGCACCAATCTCAAGTATAGTTCTTCCCATCATCCTCAAATAGCGATAACCAACCGCAGCTTGGGTAACCTTCTAAAAAGTTATGTGGGAAAGAATATCAAGCAGTGAGATCTTATTTTATCTCAAATAGAGTTTACCTACAATCGTTCACCAAACAAATCATTAGTTGTAGCCCTTTTGAAGTGATATATGGTAAGAATCCAATCAGTCTTCTAGATTTAGTTTCTCTTCTTACTAATTAACAATTTAGTATAGATGCAGAGAAAATGGCTGAAGGTATTAAATGATTGCATGAACAAGTCAAAATTAAAATTTTACCGTAAAATGAGGGTATAAAAGGGCAGCAAACAAGCATCGAAAATATGTAAAATTTAAAGAAGGTGATTTAGTGTGGATTAGCTTACAAAAAAAGATATTTCTCCAATGAAGTTTGACAAATTACAACCTAAAACAGATGGTCTATTTAGAGTTCTCCAACATATTGGAGAGAATACCTATAAGATAGAGCTTTCCAATATTTATGAAGTATATTTCACTTTCAATGTTACTGATTTGCCACCCTACCATGACGAGAATACTAGTTCAGACTTGAGGACAAGTCTTTTTCAACCACAAGATATTGACATTGAAGTGTCTGCACATCATACAACTTAGGCTGAGACTAAGACAGATTTATCCAAAAATAAGATGAACCTATCTTTGGTCCAAATCCACTAAATAAATAAATAAATAAGATGGGCTAGAATAGAAAGATTATGTTCACACTAGCTAGAAAAGAAGAGTATGAATATGGATGAAATTGTGGTCAAATTCATTATCATATAATCTATGTGAATAAATAGGCAGATTATGTTCACATGCAAATCTCATGATTTTAGGCATAATTCTAGCAATACAATCTAAAAATTTTTATGCTTAAAGGGATGTTCCTAGCCTATATATTTTCTATTATTCTTTGGTAAAAGGCATAATAAAGTTTTCTTTAACTTTAAGCAATAGTTTTTTTTTTATCTTTAAATAATCTTCTAGATAGTTTTGTATCTCTTAGGTAGATTTTCTAGAGTAGTGAACTTCTTTTGTTCTATATCCTTTATTAAAATTCTTAAGATTGTGTTTCTGTATTCCTTAGTTTCTAGTCTTGGTAGTGAACTTTTATCCATTTTATCCAATAATCATATTCTATCATTATTCAATCCTTAAGAGTTATTTTCTTTGTGAGTTTTTCTATTTGCAATTAATTTCCACATCTCAAATATCAATTCTCAACATTATCTAGTCAATCTCAAATAAATCTATTATGAGATTTAAGTCACCTTTCTCAACAATCTTTACCTTAACTCAAATTTCATTAAATCATCTGTCTTCATGCTAAACATACTTGGCTCCACTTATAATGAAAGTCTCACAATCATCTTCTCTTGTGTGTCTTCACGTTTCATGCAAACTAATTTTCAAAACATAAACTCAAACTTTTTCCTTAAATTGAGCTCTTTTGGACTTGCCTCTTCCCATGCCTCGAACTATACTCTTTTCATTCCTTGAACCTTCAACTCTGATACCACTTGTTAGGCCAAATAACCCTAATCTAATCACATCAATGAAAGTAAAATCAAATAATCAATCAATTAAGCACACAAGAGATAACAATTTAAAGTGGTTTGATCCAATTAACCTATGTTCATGGATGAAAAATAAGATCTATTAGTTGTAAAAAATTACAAACATACAAATTATATCAACCACTTAACAATTAATACCCATACATCTTTTCAATCTCTTTTAATCTTATGGAGTATTTTCAACCTAAATAAATACATACATTTGTATACCAATGCACCATACCTAGATAGATCCTCTCAGTCTCTTTTAGTCCATTCAAATATACACACCCATAAGACGTAAATCTCTAATAGTCTTTTAAGGTATCTGTTCCATAAAACCTTACAATTTTCTTCTCATATCTAACCCTATAAAGATTTTATCTATTTATAAGCATACAAACTTGCCTATTAAAAATTTTTTTCCTCTTAAAATTCTTCTTCTGTAAGTTAAACTGATCTATTAAGAATATTTTTTCTTAGAATTCTTTTTCTACAACTCTTTTTGTCTATCAAGCAACCTTACAATTCTCTTCTCATATCTAACCCTATAGAGATTTTACATATTTATAAGCATACAAACTTACCTATTAAAAATTTTTTTCCTCTTAAAATTCTTTTTTTGTAAGTCAAACTGATCTATTAAGAATATTTTTCTTAGAATTCTTTTTCTACAAGTCTTTTTATCTATCAAGCAATATCTATCCAATCCCAAACAAATCTATTATGGGATTTGAGTCACTATTCTCAATAATTTTTATCTCGACTCAAATTTCATCAAATCATATGTCTTTATGCTAGAGATGCTTAGCTTCACCTAAAATAAAAGTCTCACAATCATCTTCTTCTATGTATCTTCATTTTCAAGCAAATTGATCTTCAAAACACGAACTTAAACTTTTTTTTGAATCAATCTCTTCTAGAATTGCTTTTTTCCATGCCTCGAACCATGCTCTTCATACATCTCAAACCATAAACTCTGATACCACTTGTTAGATCAAATAACCCTAAACTAATCACATCGCAAAAGCAAAATCAAATAATCAATCAATCAAGCACACAAGATACAACAATTTAACTTGGTTTGGTTTAATTAAACTATGTTCATAAGTAAAAAATAATATCTACTAGTTGTAAAGCATTATAAATATACAAACCATATCAACCACTCAACAATCAATATTCATACACCCTCTCAATCTCCTATAATCTTATGAACTATTTTCAACCTAAATAAACACATACCTTTATACACCATGTACTATACCTATGTAGACCCTCTCAGTTTCCTCTAGTCTTCTTAAACATATACACTCATAAGACGTAAATCTTCAGTAGTTTTATAGGATGTCTATCCCATAAAATCTTACAATTTTCTTACATCTTTTTCTCATATTTAATCTTATAGAGACTTTACCTATTGATAAACATACAAACTTGCCTATTAAGAATACTTTTCCTCTTAAAATTTTTTTTTTATAAGTCAAACTTGCCTATTAAGATTTTTTTTCTCTTAAAATTCTTCTTCTGCAAGTCTTTTTATCCGTCGAGTAATATATAGCTAATCTCAAATAAATTTGTTATGAGATTTGAATCATTATTCTCAATAATTTTGGCATGATCATGTGATAGTTGGTTCAAATAAATAGTTGTCTTAGCTTTTAGGGATCTAGCCATTTAGGTTAAGCAAATTATAAATTAATAGCAAAAAAATAAACAAAAAAAAATCTAGATTGCAAGAAACAAGCATTTGCCAATCGATTGGAGGCTACTAAAGAGAGAGAGAGACAGAGAGAGAGAGAGAGAAAAAAAAAAGAAAAAAAAGGGGGTATAATCTTTTGCCGGAAGGAATCCAAAAATTGAATGTTATATATTGACAAAAATGCATTTGTCAAGTGGGCTGGCAAAAAGATTTTTGCAATATTGCTGCTTCTCCAAGTAGGAGATATATATATGAAGAACAAGAGTGATTGGAACTTAGATAAGTGAGAATAGGTCCAAACAAAAGTCGGTTCTAACAAATTTATGATGATGAGATATTGTTTGTTTAAAGGGAAATGTGTTGAAAAAGAAAGGAAAAAAAAGGAGTGTCGGTTAGGACAGGCCTGTGCATGATCAAGAATGATTGTCGCCAATAAATTATTTCTTGCAAAACGTATTTGGCAAATGACAATTATCCACCAACTATTTTCTATTGCTTGCACTCGATGTTGTTTTATTGGTGTCTTTTTTTCTTCCATAATGTCCAATTGCTATATAGCTAGCATTAACATTCATAAATATTTTGAAGCTCATGTTTTGGCTCTTCTTCGGCTATATCCCCAATTATTGGCTTTTTTCAGCTGATAATTAGTAGTTAAAATGATTAATCTTTCATGAAGATCACGTTTTAAGATTTACAATTAAAGTTGTTGACTAACTTAATTTGATAAAGTTCTTAATTGAAAAGACCTACATCTTCACATTGTGTAATTAAGTAAATGGAAGATCTAATTGAATTGGGTTGAATCATATATCTTATGATTACATATGCAATTATATATTGGCTCTACCATAGCATAAACTTTTTTATTTTTCAAAAGAGTTGTTAAACTGTTTACAAATTACACTACACATTATAAGTCTTGCAACGCTCAAGAGTTCTTATAACAATCTACCTAAGGTAGATAGAAAAAAAAAAAAAAAAAAAAAAAAAAAAAAAAAAAAAAAAAAAAAAACTTAACAATACCAAATTTGTAATCGTGAGCATAATTTGTTAAAAAAATTTGAACAAAATTAACTTCTTTGTAGATGTAAAGAAGAGAATAATTCTGATCAATGAGAAACAGACATTGGCAGACATAAATAACCTGATAGAAATCATCATTTTCATGCAGTAATTGTAAAATTTTTTGGAGTGCCAATAAAGAATCGGATATATATCATTTACCATTCTAATTAACCCTTACTTTTATAAGCTTCTTTATAGTTTTTAAGTGGATCCATCTCAGCTGTTATAATTTGAGAGTCTATTCTAACAATCTCAAATTAGATTTTGAAATGAATCAGATAAAATTTATAAGACGAGAAAAAGTTTTATTACAGTTAAAAATGTAAGGAAAATTAAAATGGATCAAAGAGAAAGTAATATTATCCACATAATAGAAACATGGCAAAATTAAGTAATCAATTACAAAAAAAAAAACATAAAGGGTATGTAATATGTCCTTAACTGGCTGACAAGTTCAGTGTGGTTCCTCTAATTAAAGGTACAGATATTACCAGAAAGTAGAAAAAAACACAATAAGAAAATTATGGGATTTAGAATCTAGAGATGGCGCTAAGTCGTTTTTAGACTTTGCTTTGGTGCTTTATGCGTGCAAAACTCCAAGAAACAGAACATAAGAAAAAGGTGGGAGGGGGGACATAATAAGGCCAACTTGATACCAGGGATTCGATTGCATGTTTTCTTCTACTTGGAACCTCACTGTAAGTTTCTTCCCTATTTTTTCTTTATTAATTTTGTCCATATATCCTAAAATGTCTCTTTCAACACATCACTCCAACTCCATGGCCATCCTTTTTCCATTCAAAGACTAATTGCACGGATTTGATTATGTTTTTTGAATATAATATAATTATTGCCTAAAATTATTGTTTTTTTTTTTACAAAATAGATCGTAATCTGAATATAAGATAAAAATATCAATGCAATAAAGATTTAAATATCAATGTCATCTTTCACAATTAATTGTTGTATAAATCAATTAAATTTTAAATTTTATAATTATTATTTTTATAATATTGGGCCAAGACAAAATTTTATGATAAATTAATTAATAAATCTCGTTTACATCGAGGTTCCATTTCATCGTTTGTGGACAAGATAAACGTTGAATCCTAGGAGTGGGTTTTGCTAGTTTATTTGGAATAATTCTTACCGGATATAATTAGAGTTCTCATTAATCTTCAGTAAGATCTAAATTAATAATTAAAATTAAGGGAAAAAACTTGGTGAAAAATGAAATGGCAATCCACAAAAGAACAAAAGGGAACTGAATTATCATTTTTCAAAGTCACATTTCCAAGAAGATTTCCATGTTTTCGTAGACGATAACTAAGACATGACCCTTGTTTATTATATTATTAATTTCCTTATTCAAAGAGTAATTCATTTAGTAAATTTTGGCATGTACCGACAGCTCCAAGCCAATTTGGTCCTTACTATTAACGAACAAGCAAGAATTAAGGGCATGCTTGGAGCTTATGAAAATAATATAATAAAAAATTTTGTTAACGATGCTTAAAAGATATTTTTAAGATTAGTTAAAATATTGCTTCTAGAAATATTTTTATATTAAGTGCACTAGTTTATAATTAAAATTATAAATTTTGTATTAAAAATAAACTATTTAATATAATAAGTTTATCTGGCGAAAAAATATAGTAATTTTAAAAAACTCGTTAGCAAAATTATAATAATAACATGTCTGGACATTAGCACTAAAAAATTTTGACTTTAACTTGTAGAAATTGAGAATGACAATCACGTGAGCCAAAAAACGGTGAACATGGAAGGTTGGACCAATGTCTCAAACTTGCATGAATTAATTTTGCCGGGACTTGTAGTTCAGTACTCAGTAGTGTATGGAGGAAAAATGGGAAAGAATTAATATTATTTTTCTCTATATATTTGGTAAAAAGACTTAGAAAAACAAAGACAAAAACAGTGGGATATATTTACAATTTCCTACAATTATAAGATTAATCCATCATTTGGAGATATATATATATATATTTATATTTATATTTATATACAAATGGATGAGAAAGAAAATGGAAATATGTTCGAGTTTTGAGTAAACAAAATTAAAGTAAGTGTAAAGATTTAAATTTTAAATCTATTGAATATCACATTTTAATAATTATTGTATAAATTAATTGAATTAAATTTCAGATTTTAATATCAGATAGATTTGACATTTGTGAATTCTTCAAATAAGTTAAAAAAAAATCTCCAGCCGGAATCCTTTCCTATCCTATGCCTTGATTTTTGTTAATAAAATGGGAATATGTAATTCATACCTTCAAGATTAACAACGACAATATTAAAACTTAAAGCTAGCTTACTAAGATCATTATGTCTAGATAAACATCTCACCAATCTTTTATTCTAATTCTTTCTTATCATATATATGTAATTAATTAGCTAGGTTAAATATGATAATAAGGAATTCACATATAAATTTAGTGAAGCAGTTTGTCTAGCCATGCCTTTTTCAATTGAAAGCAGCCTCATAAGACAGCCCATGAGGAATGAGGGGCTATTATCCAAGGAGACGAACTTTTTTGCCATGGGCAAACGTGTTAGTTGTGAGCATTTAACATTTTATTAACACAATAAATCAATAAATAATGCTTTTCTGACAGACTAACTTGTTTGATTTTATTTTTTAGAATACTCAATGACTAAAATATTAAAAAATAAATTATTATTCGTGTGGTTTATTAATAAAATATTAAGTTTTTAATTCTAATGACTAAAATTTGTCTATAATAATCTCAAATATTAAAAAGAAAATTAAAGAAAATATAGCAAAAAAATCCTTCTTGTGAATCACGGATCACGAATTAGCCTTTCACCCCATTGATATTCATGGTATACCATTAGGGTGGTAGCTTAATTAATATGCATATATAGTGTATATATAGTAGTTTGTAAAAATCTCAATCACTTTCAAAGGGTTTGGTATAGATAACTTAGTAGAAAATATACATATATATATATATTATTTTTTATTTTTATTCAAGATTTTCAGCCTGAATACTTGACTTAATTATATATATATATATATAAATATATATTCTTCGTTCAAAAAAATGTGTTAAAAAATCTCCTTTTTTTCCAAAAAAGAAAAACTGAAGTTTTCAATTGGTCACCTTTTATCACTTTTTCCTGATTATTAGAAGAAAAAAAATTATAATTATATATATACATATTTAGTTCATACATATAATTTATAAAATAATGAACTGAATTCTTTTCTCAAAAGTATTGCTACTATTAATTGTCTAGTTTGGTATTTATATATTTTGGGTAGCCAATTTTATAGAAGGGGATAGATTCCTAGATTAAAGAGTTGAAACTCCAATCTCAACCTTACTAATAGACACCCCTAAAGGAGGGTTATTATATACATGGGCCAAGCTATATATTGTCACCTTCTCCTAATTTGTTTAATAGTATAATTAGGCAAACCTCCCACTAATTTTTTTAATAAAGATCACGCTTTTGCATGTTCACATCGTACTTGATGAGAAATACTTCTATGAATGGGCATTTTAAAATTTTCATTTCACTTGAAACCAAGAAAATAAATATTTTTCTAAAATAATTAATTTAATAATTAATTGAGCTGGTACAGTTAAAAATTTTTGAGAAATCCCAAATCTTCTCGGTCCAAGATACTTATTTCTTAATTTCATCTAAGGGGAATTATATAGGGCGATTGAAACCTGATTTAAACAAACAAACATATAAATTAAACAATGTATTTTATGGAACATTATCTATTTTTGTTTAATAAAATTTTGATCAGATCTCTTGTATTTAAGTAGTTTGATTCTATATTGCCTTCGGGAGAACAATAAAGTAAAAAAATTGAGCATGAATTCTCTAATAAGTAAAACAGTGGGACAGGGATTGGGAATCTATGCAATGGATGAATGTGAAGGATCATGTCGTTTCTGGTCGGACACATTATATTTATAACTCATTCCCCTCCCCTTCTTATTTCTTAATTCATCATATGAGAATTAGGGTTTTTTAGATATTTGGGAAAAAAATAACAAACGGGACATGTGATTTTGTGTGTGTCCCTACGTTTGCATGTCTCTCTACTGATATTTTTGAAACAAAAAGCATAAGATACCAAGGAAAGAGGGGCATCATTTTTTGTGGAAGGAAGCTCCGAATGCATAGAGCCAAAAGCAGTTGAATTATCTAATGCTTAAAATTGTTTGTATCATACGTATCCTCTTGTTATATGTGTGTATTCGATCTTTTTCACCGAATGCATCCATCGAATTATAATGTAGAATAGAACAGTGGCAGGGTTTGCTCAAAGTCAGCTTGGATAAAGACATCGACCACATGAAACGAACTCACTTGATGTAGACGTGCGGCAAAAATATTGTATGTATTTTTACGCGCATTAAATAATGTTTAATTGAAACAATTCAATTTTATTAATTCGTAAACAACGAAGAAGTTAAATTAAGGCATTTTACGATATTATTACATGTCCATGATGAATGACATAACTTTGTTTGTCAGATCAAGTACCCACAACATAAAAACTAGGTTTGATTTATGAGAGATACATACATATTACATAACTATATAGCGAAAAAAAAAAAAAAAAAAAAGAAAGGAAAAAGTGAGGAGGAGAAGAGCTTTACATATTAAAAAAATCTCAATAATTAATTATTCTCAAGCCTTTAGCCTAGTAGCTAAAGACACTTGAAGGAACATCAAGGGTCTGATTTCGAACCAGACCTTTTCCCTTCTTTTTACTTGTATTAGGGCTTTACTTTCTTGATATAACAAAAAAAAATTTTAATAATTAATTAATGTCATGTGATTAAAATTCATGAATGGACATATGATGTAACAAGGAAGAAAAAAAAAAGACTTAAAAGAGTCCCCAATGCACGAAAGAGAATCAAAATCAAAATTAATAACTAGCTACAACACGTTTTTCACCATGGTATGCATGCTTTTTTAAATAGTTATGAGGAGTGACAAGTCCATATCCTATATTTCATACCAAACCGTCTTGGTAGAGTTGTCTTAGGTGTGAGAAGTGATGAAAAGAAAATCAAAATTAATGGAAAAGTACATATAACTTTAATGTAGAGTAGTAAAAATATGGTTGGTCACCCACTCTAGTAGCTTTTACAAATAAGTTTGAAGTCAACCATTTCCTAACTAATTTTATTAAGAATTTATATAGAGTATTTTTTTTAAGTTACAATTATAATCAAATATTACATTTATATAATCAATTATTATATTATGATCAAGTTATAATCACTGAATAATTAATAATAAATTAAAATATAATTAAATAATCAAACTCACATATAATGAAACTTAAACTTAGGATCTCAAGATTCTATACATATAGTATTTGATATAATGCTATAAAATAATTTCATCAAATTGTAATTTGGTCATGATTTATATGCACTACACTTACAATAAAAATAAATAAATAAATAGATAAATAAATAAAAGAATTTAAATGGGAAATTAATTTCTTATCAAGTCAAATTTTTGTTATTCATTTTTGATAATTTTCTCTTTTCTAGTTCACTTTAGAGTCTAATTAATCTTTATCTATATTTTTATATTTTTATATTTTTATATAAAAGGATGAATTCTAAAAGTGCAAATAGTAAACGACATATACACTCTTGATAATTTATTAAATTAACTATTTTGATCTTAATTAATTTTTTATTATATTTAAATATTGCATTATTTTTATTTATTTCTTTATTAACATTGAAGCGTTTTATTATTATGAAGTAAACCTTCTTCAATTGATAATTATGATCTTATTAAATTAATTATTGACTAATTATTATCTATTTTTTTCTTATTAATCTAAAACTCTTTATTAAAGTAAATTAATGTAAACTCTTTAGTAAGCAATATTTTTATTACGAGATTACTATTTTAGGAGCAAAATATACAAATTAAGATGGCAGAAGTAAAGCGTTTTTCACACTAGCTATTCACCTGAAGATAGTAGCATAAGATATAAAATGGCATCTTAGATTAAAATTTTCATGGTAATTCAATTAATTAATTAAATGGCATAATTTTTTTTCAATGAACTATCATATCCCAATTTTTAAGCTGCGGTAACGTGAGAAGTTCTTATCATGGCAATAACACATCGAACATGGGATTCTCACATTTTGGGACCCTCAACTGTTACACCCATTTATAGGAAGTGATCAGTCATGGAATTTGATAATTCATGTACCAGCTTATTATCAACATGAAAATGAAATCGAACCCCTTTGAATTTTGATCAGCAGTACCAGGCTCCAATAATCAATCCATTCAAACTCATATCAAACTAAATCACTTGCCTAATTATGATCCAACTACAAAGTCCGATAATTAGAAGGTTTATTTACTTTTTTTATTTATAAATTCTATAATACAATCGGGAATATTTTTAGATTTTATCCAAATCTAATCTCTTTTTTGAACGATATTAAAACTGCATTCTTTTACATTGACATAAGACATTTTAAATTTTATTCTCATAATAATCCCACAAGGATTGAACCTTAATTGTAAGATAATTGACAAAAGTTATGATTTGAATATAAATTTTGTCTTTAGATTTAACCCTATTTAATAATTATCTCCTCTTTGCTATATGCTCAGTACTTGAACTGAACATATATACAAAATATACTATTTTTAGCTACAGCCAATTTAGTTGAACCAAATCTGAATTGTTTCATTGATGGAGATCTCACCATCATCAGGAATGAAAGATCAAATTCAAGAAATTGGTAACATGTCCTATTCAATTCCCTTTTTTCCTGTTATAATTCCTATAAGATAAACGAGTTTTATCATTGGCTAAAAAAGATATCAATGACTATAGCTAAAAATGGTAGTACATATTATGAAAATGAATATGTACTCCAACACAGAGTTCTACTTTAACCTATATTTCATGAATCATTGAAATTTATAAACAATCACAACAAATTAAATTAAGGGTTTTTCAAATTGTAAGTGTTTTGATCCATAGAACACTTGAACAATGAAAGAATCCGTGCAGTAAAAATTAAAATATATATATAGTAGACTTGTGTTGTACAAGTGGAGAGTATCATCATCAACATCAGTAACAAAAACAAAGACAAGTACATATCACTGGCAACATGCACTCAATACTTTTTGGGTTGATGGAGGAGGGTGCAGCATCAGAATCACAGTCCAAATCTGGGTCCCTCTACCCAGACAGGTATCACGGACCGTCCTATCACTTCCCCTCTCTCTCTCTCTCTCGGGAACCCCAACTTCTGTCTCAGGCCATCAGCTCAGCTCAGCAGCTCCCCTTCTCTCTCTCTCTCTCACATTTTGCTTTATGCTCTCACTTTATCATCCCTTCCATGTACCCTGCAACTTCTTCCTAAATTTGGTCTTTCTTTTAATTATGGTTTAATCATTTCATACCTGATCAAAATGGCTGTAAAGGCAATTCACTTTTTAACCCAAGTTCCCCTTTTTCCTGGACGCAAATTACTAGAAAAAACACAAATTAATCAAAATAAAAAAAATACCCTTCATTTCTTCTCGGCTCTTCTTTTCTGTTGGTAAAACAATCCCATCAAATTGCCCTTTTTATAGGTACTAACTATATGATATGATACAGTAGCAGTGGTAGTAACCTTTTTACTATTATTTAAATTTCTTTGTCTTGGGTACAACTGCTAATACTATTAAAATATTATTAAGATATAAATTCTACTATGTAGTTTGAGCTCAAAAAGCTACTCCTACTACAACTACTCCAAAAGACACGCAGAAACCTATACATTTTCAGCTCATCTGGTTACTCAATAGCAGCAGCTTGCTGTCTTGCACACATACGCAAACTTCCACAATCGTGCGTTTGTGTATGAAAGAGAAAGAGAGAGGGAGGGGAGAGGGTGTGGCCCATCTAAATCAATGGCTGACCGACTTTGAAGATATGGGTAAAAGATAAAAAAGGAGGACGTAGTAGAATAATGTAAGAATAAGACTATAAAAAAGAGAGAGAGAGAGAGTCTTAGAAAATGAGATAGAGAGATATATTCTCCTTAGTCATCATGATTTTTGGTGTTTTCTTTTGAAATCAAACAAGGTAAAAACCAGATCTCTGTAAGAAGAGTCCGAAAGGGTTTTTTCTCCATTCTTTTTTGTTTTAAAGTTTAGTAAGTAAATATATTTGTGGAGAGGATATTTTAGATTTAAGCTTGAGTTGTGCTTTTCTTGTCTCTTTGGGCAGAATCGGAGGGAGAGAGAAAGAGAAAGAGAGTCAGTATTTGAATATACTCCCAAAGATTTATCTGCTTGTGTTTGGAGAAATCTTTGTTTGCTTTTGTTTTCTACTGTTTTTAAGCCTTTTGAAAGCTAGTTGTTTTCTAGCAACTAATTTTCAAAACTATCAGTTTTCGGAATTTAGTTCCAAAACCAAAAAAAAAAAAAAAAAGAAAGAAAGAAATTATGTCCGGTGATGCGTTTTCCATGCCTGCTTCAATAGGAGGGTTTGTTCAAGACCAAAATAATCCAAACCCTAACCCTAAAGCTAATCCGAATCCTGTTAAGAAGAAGAGAAATCTTCCAGGAACTCCAGGTAAGCTTACTTAATGAGTTCCTCTTTCTCTTTTGATAATACCCTTTTCTCAGTTGTTGTTGTTGAACCAATTAGTCCACTAATTAATATTCTTTTTTCTGTCTTAACAGATCCAGATGCTGAAGTTATTGCTTTATCTCCCAAGACTCTTATGGCTACAAACAGATTCATATGTGAAATATGCAACAAAGGTTTCCAAAGAGACCAAAACTTACAGCTTCATCGCAGGGGTCACAATCTTCCATGGAAGCTCAGGCAAAGAACCAACAAAGAAGTTAGGAAGAAGGTTTATATTTGCCCTGAGAAAACCTGCGTACACCATGATCCATCCAGGGCACTTGGCGACCTCACTGGAATAAAGAAACATTATAGCAGAAAACATGGAGAGAAGAAGTGGAAGTGTGAGAAATGTTCAAAGAAATATGCCGTTCAATCCGACTGGAAAGCACATTCCAAAACTTGTGGTACTAGAGAGTACAAGTGTGACTGTGGAACACTATTTTCCAGGTATTACATAAACCTTTGTTTCTTGTTTCTCTCGGTTTCAAATCTTTTCTCTTTTTCTTACAACGTTTTGCATCATAAGGAATTAAATGCTCATATTTGAGGGTTCATGGCTTTAAGTTTTTGAATTTAATGCAACCTAATGATTAGGTAATAAGTGCTTGTATTTCTGAATTTTGAGGTGTTGCTTGTCTATTGATTTGGAGTTCTTTTAATTCAAACAGAAAAGACAGCTTTATCACCCATAGAGCTTTTTGCGACGCCTTAGCTGAAGAGAGTGCAAGACTTACTTCAGCTGCAACCACAAACCTAAATTTCAGAAATGATACTGTGAATCTGCCTCATGGATTTGCTGGTCGAGGAGTTCAAGATGTTGCTGGAATTCCTCAATTTGGTTCTGGTTTTGCGCAAGATTATAGCGGGATGTCTGCATCAGGTAACTAATCTCATCAAAGTACCAACATATATAATTAATCCTCCTCATCCTAGTTTGTTTTTTATTAGGTTAAATCAAGCCTAATTAATCTTATTGAATTTGACAGGTTTGCCTGAGATGGTTCAAATGGCTTCGGGCAATCTCTTTGGCTCATCTTCACTGACTAATTTCTGTAACCACAGTAACTTCCCTGGATTTGACAAGAGTGGTGCAACTTCAACAAATTCCAATCTCTCCTTATCGCCATTGCCACAAGGGTTAAAAGAAGAAGGTGGAAGCAAAGGCAATTTGATGGAAAGTTTTTCGTCTCTCTATTCTGATACTCAATACAAGCAATCTAAGCCTGCTGCACCCATGTCCGCAACTGCACTTTTGCAAAAAGCAGCTCAGATGGGTTCAACAAGAAGCAATCCATCGTTCTTTGGAAACAGTTTTGGTGTAATGAGCTCATCTTCTTCTCACACAGCTAGTTTTAGTTCAACTCAGAATAGAAATGATCAGCTGCACCAGGTCTATCCAAATGTGAAGCAGCAACAAGAGAATTTCATGGCATCAAGTAGTGTATCAATGAGCGTTGATGCAGGTCTCGGAAGTTCGAACTTGAATCCAATGACAAGTACAGCAAGCAACAATCATGATCAGCTCATATCACAAACAGGAGCAAAAAAAAGTGACCCAAGTCAATTAAAGACGCACCCTGGTTCAAATTCAATCGATCAAAGCCTGACTAGAGACTTCCTTGGCATGGGCAATGATCAATCTGCTCGTCCATTTTTACCCCAAGAACTAGCCAAATTTGCATCAATTGGCTCAACCATGAGTCAATTCACCAGCAACCACTGAGCTCAGCTACCTTTCCAAATACCGTTACAGGCTTACAGCTCAGTATAAAAAATATGCAGCAAAAATATACTATCGGGGTCCTATTCCTATACAATATATCTGCAATATAGTTTTAGAAAAGCTGAAAATTGGGGACCGAATTGGAGTCTCGGTGTATAAGGTAAAGCAAAAGCAAACTCCCAGAAGAGCACAGAAGCTCATCTTGTGAATGGTCAGTGAAACTGCCAAAGGGGTCGGGGAAAGGGCCCCAATTCCATGTTTGAAATGACCAAACAATGAGCCAACTCCAAGTCATGAATGTACTCGTTGTTGTTCTTGTTGTTTTGTTCTGTGTCTCAACTCTCTTATCGTTTTTTCAGAGTTGTTTTTTTTTCTTTACTTATTTGTATTATTATAATATTAAAAATTTCTGTCTTCTTTTCGAAATTAAACGGCACAGAAACGTAGTAAAGTATGTGGTTGACTGTTCGTCAAAGTAATGCGGCAGAGTCGTCAACGTTGGTGGGTTTAAGGATTAGGAGAAGAGAGAGACTAATTTACTAGTTTTAATTTGTTCTTGGTTTTTAGATTTGTTAAAAAGCTTACTTTGCACTGATAATTTTGTTTATATTTTAATGTTTGGTGGGAAGACTGGGTAGTAGCCTTTATACATCTCTAATTTGTTTTTTATTCTTATAAATAGATCTCATTGTACAAGATTAAAATATTTTGCATATATTTAAATTTAAATTCTAAATCTATCATATTCTTATTTTTTAACTTCCATGAAGTTTTTAGTTATGATTGATAAAAATCATTTTTGGACATAACTATTTAAATCAATTAAGTTAAGAATTGAGTTATTTTTTATATATTTATTTATTTTGTTTTATTTGAAGGAAAAGATTAGTTTTCGAGATAAAAAAAATCATGCACAAATGATTGAATTAAATATTTGGAAGTTATATCTTTGTTTATTTAGTTTAGGATTTTTTTTTTCTTCACTGTTTTTGGCTGTTAATATTAAATTAGATCATCAAGTGAAAGGGGAGGAAGGAGGGTAGGAAATGGTGATGTTGGATCAAAGTAGGAAGAATCTAGGGGCTGAAAGGTAGACCTTAAAGTGCAATGAGAAATCTAGTGAAATTATATGGGGCCAATGATGGCTTTGGAGGTGTGTTAGAAGTCAAGGATAGCCGTCTGATCTGTCGAATGCTAATTGATGGGAATTTGGAAAAATATCCAAAAGATCAATTGCACTTGTAGAAAATATTATTATTCTTTCTTTTATAATCCTTTGTAGAAAATGTTATGATGCTCTAGAAATTATTTTATTAGGAGAAGAAACAATTTGATTTTGACTCTTTTAGTAAAAATATACGAATGTATTTTTTAAATCAAATATTCCTATATAATATTATAAAAGTCTATTTATTTTATATAATTTAATTAGTTTGGTAAAAAAAAGTTTAAAATTTGTTAATTAAAACTTTCAAACATTTTTTATTGATTAGGATTAATGTCACGGTTCTAAATTTAAAAATTTTTATTATAATATTTAAAGTATAAATCTATTAACTAATATAATATTTGAAGAGTTGCTTTTATCTAATATAAGCCATTATTTGAAGTTAGTTATATTAAAAGTGAGTACTATCTTAATTAAAAGATCTATAATTTGATACAACATTAGAAAATTTTAAATGTTAGGTATCACATTGAATATTTTGTTATAATTTAAGTATTATTCATTATATTAATTGTATTGATTATTATGGGAGATTGAATATAGCTATAGAAATTTCATAACTAAGATCATAATACATAATATATGTTTATTTATTTGTTACTTCCTTTGTTTTAAATTGTTTAAATATTATTAATTTTCTTAAAATCTAAGAAAAAATTTTTGATTTTAATGTATTTAATATTAAATTTTAAATTTTTTTATAAAATTTAAAGTTTCATGATTTTTAATATCAAAAAGTAAAAAAAATCATAAAAAATAATTTCAAAATATAAAAAAGTAAAAGTTTTAAATGTTAAAAAAATGACATAATTTTAAGATATTTCAAAAAAATAAAAAGAAATGAAAATAATATATATTTATATATATAAGCCTTCTAAGAAAAGGAAGAAGGCAAAACAAACTGGGAACTAAGACAGAATGTTTTAGGTTTCCAATTGAAAATTACATGAACAAAGTTTGAATTGTTTTCTAAAACATGTTTTTAATAATTTATTATTGTCGTTAGTTTAGAATGTAGTATATCTTATATTGAGTAGAAAGATAATTCATATATAGTTTAAAAAAGATTACTTATGTTATTTAAGTAATTATGCTAAGTATTAGAGTGAGCCAAGTTATTTTGACTTGTTTAGTAAATAGATATAACTTTTAAATCTTTTATTTTTTATTTCAAAATATTACTAAAATGTTAATTTTATTTTGAATAAATATGTTTAAACATAAAAAAATATGATAGTTTGAATAAACATATATGAACAAAAAACATGATTATTTAACTAAAATTTATTAATAAAAAAAATAACTATATAAAATATTATAATTTTTTGAATTAACTTGTTTTGTAATTATTTATTTATTATAAATTGATCTTTTTGTTTAACTAATTTTATTATTTATGATTCAAATTTTTTTTTAAAATTTTATTATATTCTATATGCATAATCTTCTTTAAAATAATATTTTTTATGTCTCAAAATCATATTTCTTCTTTCTTAAATTTTCTAACAACTACTACCAATTTTATTTAGTATTAGTACTTTTTTACTTACAATCAAAGCTACAATTTTATAAAACCTAACAAAAAAAAGAAAAAAACACTGAGGAAGGCTTTTAACAGTGATTAAGGGGAAGACTGGCCAGGGGAGACCCTTAATTTTGGCCGAAAAGGACCTCTCCTGCCTAGTCTAGGGCACTGTAGTCTCTTGTCCCTATAACAGCCCGTTGCTGGCCACAATTTGTACAAGACAGTTTTTTTATGTTTTTGTGTTTTTCAAGCTGGGAAATGGGAATGCTTCTTCACACTTCAGAGAACCAATGAAGAGGCAAACATCGATGTGCCCAACGAAATGCACAAAAAGAGAGAGATATCCAAAATATTTAATTTGTGATTTTTCCTATAAAGAAAGTGAGTGTTAATTGAATAATGATTTTCACCTTTTTATCGGGACTTGTCACGACCAGCTTTTTGAGACCTGGGTCACCCTATGGCTTTGAAGCTTTAAGCTGCTTGTATTTTTTATTTTGGAATAAACAATTTCATCACTTTTTACAAGTTACACAAACTTCAAGTTAATTTTTAGCCAAAGAGAAAAGTTGTAATAAATATATATTTGTCTCCAAGTAATTTTCAAATAAATTTCTTAATTTATGTCATTTTTATGTTGTTTTGGGATTCAATTAAGGGATGGCTATAGGTTTAATTAAGGTTAAAATATTTAAAAAGTTTTTAAATTTTTAAATTTTATTTAGATTAATTTTTATATTTTTATTATATTCAAATAAATTTTTATTTTTTGATTTGTATCCAAATATATCATTATTTCAGACAAAAAAATTAATTTATGTTAATAGTTTATTCAAGTACAAATTAAACAAAATTTATTTAGACAAAAATTAAATTTTAAGGGTTTATTTTGGTTGTAAAGTTAAAATTAAAAACTTATTTAGATGCAATAAAAGTATTAGAACTTATCTAAATAAAATCATAAAATTTTTTTGTTTTTTATTATTTTAACCTTTAATTAATTAGGGTTTATATATATGCAAGGGTAAAAAGGACCTAATTGAGAATTTAATGATTTTGGACCGACTTGATATTTCATGTCTTATGGTTTTTACTAGCCTCCACATTTACAAAACAAGTTGCTCCCACAGCATCTATGCTTGTAACAAGTTGGAATAGTTTTAAACCAAATTAGATATACTAGATTTGATTGTGGAGCCAAATTAATTAAGTAAAAAAAGATTCCTAATGCCTACTCTATACTTAATTAATTATGCATTCTCATGAAATAACAATAATTCATATTTAATTTAACAATCCAATGCCTATCCTTTAGATTTCGTTACGTGTACGTACTAAGAAAGAATGAATGAAAGAAAATAGAAAGATGACAAGGCTCTGTTTGGTTTGAAAAAATATTTTTTGTTTTTATTTTTTAGAATATAGTTTTTATTTTTTGTATTTTTTTTCTAAAAAATGTATTTGGTAAACAAAAATAAAAATTATTTTCTAAAATGTAAAAATAAGAAAATAAATAAACTATTCAATAATATTACTATTAATGTTATTTAATTATAAATATAATATATATTTATTAATTAATGATATTAAAAAGTGTTTAAATATGATAACTTACAAAACATAAAAAAAAAGTAATGTACATCTCTTGTTTTCATAATTGAAAATATTATTTTTATTTTCATAATTTCAACTCATTTTCATTTTTATTTTTTAAAAATTTATTTTCAT
The DNA here is from genome assembly GCF_047325235.1 of Durio zibethinus. Lineage (NCBI taxonomy): Eukaryota > Viridiplantae > Streptophyta > Magnoliopsida > Malvales > Malvaceae > Durio > Durio zibethinus. Next base: position 5,540,818 of record NC_143162.1, on the reverse strand, counting down.
TTTTAATTATCAAACACGTTTTCACTCTTATTTTTTATTTTCTAAAATAATGAAAACAGAAAATGGTTCTATTTTCTGATATCAAACACTACCTTAAAAATACTCGTTAAGATTTCTAATGTTGATGGTTTTTGGTAACTTGTTAATATCGATTTGGAGAGATTATCCTGCTAAGATGATAAGAATTTACCAAAGAATAGAAGATAATTAAAGAGCATCAGAGTTTGAGTTTCAGATGCGTTTCGATGGTAAAATCAGCAATCTAATCAACTAAGAGAGGAGGCTAACCAGAAAAGAGAGCTATTCGGTATCAAGATATTCAATCCAGATTTTTGTCCCCTTACCTCATATTTTTTATACCATTAATTGATGATGTACATATTACTGTTAGACTTCGTAAGCTTAGTTTTTATTTTGGGCTTTAAACTTTGTTTATGATATAGCAATTGTGAGCCTTAGATTTTGACTATTATTATATAATCATATTACCAAAGTATTTTTTTAGTGCAAAGTAGGATGTAGTTTGGGAATAGGAATGAAATTATAAATATTAAATTTTAAATTTTAAATTTATTAAATATTATTTTTTAATGATAATCATATAAATCAACTGAATTAAATTAAATTTCAAGTTTGAAAAGTATCTCTTTTGTTGCACTGAAATTATCAAATTAACTGCCAATTATCTTTTACCATATTAATGTATTAATTAATCTTAACTGTTAGCAAAACCGCCAAATGAATTCCCCTCTTTGGGCAATTCTTTTTTCGGGTAAGAAAATGGCCCAACTGTAAGGAAGTGTTGGGTTGCGGAAGTCCAGGAAAGTGTCTGGTTTGGCCAGTCTCTGATCCAGAGAAAAATCACTCTATGACGTGTCAAACTCCTATTGGCTAAAATTCCTCAGGTGCGAACAATGCTGGGACCATTACAATCCACGTGTATTCCATCAATTGGCTAAAACAACGTGTAACGACATGCAAATCCTCGGTTCATTGAACGCTTCATCGAAATGTCAAAGACTCGAAGAAATTTATAAACTAAAATCCCATTACTAATTATTTTCTTTTACTTTGGAGTTACCAACAAAATCCCAAATCAAAATCACCAAACAAACATTGAAAAAATATTTCCACGTAAATCTATAGATTTATAGAAAGAGAGGAAGAGCAATGTTAAAGTGTTTGAGTTTGAGTTGGGCCTTCAATTCAATGGCTTGGAGAGGATTGGCCTACACAGCTTTTATACTCCATTTTGTATTGGTTTGTCAGCTTCTGCTTCTTCAGCCTCTCGTTTCTGCATTGGGTTGGTCACCTTTTTACTTTTACTCTTGTGTGTTTTTGGAGGATTCCCATTAAGTTGGTTCAGATTTGATCTGTGGTTTTTTCGGATAAAATTAGTGGGTCTTTGCTGTAAATCTGGGTTGTATAGTTTCATTGATTATCTGGGTCTTGCTTGAGTTTGGTTAACGGAAGTTTTTGGGTTAGAGATTGGTTGAAAATTGAAGTCTTGGATTTTAATCAAAATTTTTATATTAATTGTTTGTTTCAGTGTTGGTTATATTTATCTTTGGTCAAAGAAACTCTTTTTGAGATTTTCTTGGATTGCGGTTTTCTGCAAGAGAAGCCTTTGAATGGTCAATTAGTCATTTTATGCTTTATTAATTGCTTCTGCATTGCCATCTTTATTTATTGAACATGAGTAGAACTGTGAGAAAAAAAAGAAGATTTTTTTTTTTTATAAATATGGAAAAAAGTTTTGAATTTTATGATGTGCACAAATTGCTAGACAGAAAATAAGACGTGAAAGACCAGCCCTCCTTTGCAAAGGGGCTATTATCCTGTAAAAGGATTATCAAATTTAGGATCCTAATTGGGTTAGGACGAATAGTTTCCTCATATTTTATGGTTTATCATCATTTTTGGTTATTACCCTACTCTGGTTGATATTGGTGGATTAGAATTGTTTATTGGATAATTCAGCTTGAAAATTCCATTTTCTTTTTCTTACTTTTGAAATGTACTATAGTTAACAAAATGAATTGAAAAGCACCGGGTGCAAGCATGAAAGTGATGACTGCATACTCGGCTAGTGTTTTTGTAGAAATGCATCTTTTGTTTGACTTTTGTACGACTTTTTAAGTCCCTGCAGCTGACTAGTTGGTGCATCTTGTTTGAATATCAGAATTGGTATTCTTGGAGTTTATTAGTTTGATTGCAACTGTAGGTTAGCAAATGCATACCTTCCCTATTCCTTTGCCTTAACATTTCCACTTGGTTGTGTAGATGGAAAGCCGGGAAATGCTGCTGAATTATTTGAGAGTGTTTCACAAAGTATAAAAGTGAAGCGCTACAGTGAAGCACTCAATGATCTTAATGCTGCTATTGAAGCAGATCCAGCACTTTCAGAAGCATATTTTCGCCGTGCATCCATTCTGCGTCAGCTATGCCGGTACTGTTGAAACGAAGTTAGGATATATACTTGTTTTCCATCAGTCACAATACTTTTTTTTTCTTTTTCATGTTTCATTCAAAAATGAAGAAATTATTATGAAATGTGGCTTTATTGAGATATTCTAAAGTCTTTGATGACATTTTCCTATACTATCCAGAAAATTGTGGTATTTTCACTCTCCCACCCTCTCCCACCCTATCTTCATCTTCTGATTGGAAAATTATATCACAGGCGCTTTTTCAATGATGTAGATATGAGGAATCCGAGAAAAGCTACAAAAAGTTTCTGGAACTAAAACATGGAAATTCTGTCGCTGAAAAGGAGCTGTCTCAATTGCATCAGGCTCAAAGTGCTTTGGAAACAGCTTTCAGCCTCTTTGACTCTGGAGACTATACAAAAGCTTTGGACTACGTGGACAAAGTTGTACTAGTTTTTTCTCCAGCATGCTCAAAGGTAGCACATACTTTAAATTTCTGTTCTTTTATTTTTCCGAGTTATAGCTATCTTTATAAACTCTAATGTGCTTCATTTGCTGCAGGCTAAGCTCCTCAAGGTAAAGTTGCTGTTAGCAGCTAAAGACTATTCTAGTGCTATATCAGAAACTGGGTTTGTTCTCAAGGAAGATGAGAACAATCTTGAGGCCTTACTTCTTCGTGGTCGTGCATACTACTATTTAGCAGATCATGATGTTGCTCAAAGGTTTGTTTAAATCTTTTCTTTGAAAAAAGTATTATGGTGCTCTTGGGTAACAGACAGAATTGGGATTTAATAGATATGTTACATGATCTTTTCAGGCATTACCAGAAAGGTCTCCGCCTTGATCCAGAACACAGTGAACTGAAGAAAGCATATTTTGGATTGAAAAATTTATTGAAGAAGACTAAAAGTGTAGGCCCACTAAACATGTTTTTGATTTCTCCCTCCCTTTTTTGTCCTATTTGAGATCAGTGTAGGGTTTAGATACATGGGAGTTCGATATTGGCCCAATTTTATCAAACAACTATCAATTTTATTTTATTTTTTAACTTAAAGATGGCCATGTCATCCACTATGTGTCCTAATTTTGTCAAGATACTTGGACTCATGGAATCTTGTGTAGGCTGAAGATAATGTAAACAAGGGTAAGCTACGCCTTGCAGTTGAGGACTACAAAGGAGCACTTGCATTGGACCCAAATCATCTTGCTCATAATGTGCATCTTCACCTTGGATTGTGTAAGGTCTTGGTTAAGCTTGGAAGAGGGAAGGATGCTTTAAGTAGTTGCTCTGAGGCACTTAACATTGATGCGGAGCTTCTTGAAGCTTTAGTACAGGTTTGCTGTAGATTCGATTCACTTTGTCTAACTTTCTACCGCAGTTGGTTGAATATAATGCCATAATTCTTATTATTTAACTGTGTTTGCTGTTTCAGCGGGGTGAGGCTAAACTTTTAACAGAGGACTGGGAAGGTGCTGTGGAAGATCTGAAATCAGCAGCTCAAAAGTCACCTCAGGTTAGTCATAATATTAAATATGGATGATATTTGTCCCTATTAAAATTTCGTCTCCCAGGGCGTAGTTTTAGGCTTCTCATATGGTATTTGGTTTAGTAATATGTTATGTATGAGACACCTCATATGCATTTGTATATTTGTAAATACCTAAAAACAAAGCTTTTTCTGGATAAGAATTTTGTAGATTTAAGACTAGTTTTGAAGTTCTTTTGTTTTGTGCATTTTGAAGAATTTTTAATTCTACCAAAAATACATGGTTTTCTTTCACGGTTTTTTATTCTTTGTTAGAATTGTTGCCAAGTGAGAATAAGATAACAGAATATCATACAGTAACATCATAGAAATCCTTATATTAAACATTCATTATGTTTTGTTACTGTTAATAAAAATTCAGATCAACTTAAGAGATATTTTAGTTATTATCCTAATCATGTGTGTTTTTGCTTCATGAGAACTAAAAATTTCTTTGCAGGATATGAATATCCATGAAGTGCTTATGAGGGCTGAGAAAGCTTGGAAGATGAGCAAACGCAAAGACTGGTACAAAATTCTGGGGGTTTCAAAGACTGCTTCAGTAGCCGAAATAAAACGTGCATACAAGAAGCTTGCTTTGCAATGGCACCCGGATAAGAATGTTGATAATAGAGAAGAAGCTGAGGCACAATTCCGAGAAATTGCTGCTGCATATGAGGTCTGATTCATTAATATTTAACTTTCTCTATCATCTGCATATTGTTTTACCATCAACTTTTGGTTGATAAAACTTTGTGATCATTAATACTTTTTAATCAATGCCATTTATTCTAGATAAAATAAATTAAATGCTTATAACATGTTGCTTTTCGCTAGCCAGGTTCTTGGGGATGAGGAAAAGAGATCAAGGTATGACAGAGGAGAAGATATTGAGGAGATTGGTATGGAAGGTGGTGGTTTCAACCCATTTGGCGGTGGTGGGGGACAGCATTTCACATTTACGTTTGATGGAGGGTTTCCTGGAGGCTTTGGAGGAGGATTTGAAGGAGGCTTTCCAGGTGGTGGTGGTGGATTTGGTTTCAACTTTTGATACCTTAAAGAAATCGTTATAAGAGCGCATTTATCAATCTTGAGCCCTAACACGAATATTACTAGCAGAGAATGTAACTTACACCACTAGAACTGGCTTCTTACATGAACAATTTATCCCCTTCACAAAGTTTTGCTCCATTTTATTCATTTTAAAATTTGTATCAGTTGTTGATAGGAACTTGAAGAGCGTCAATTTAGTTATATGTTGAGTCTTTCTCTATGGGTTCGCTTTGGAATCTTAATCTGTCGTAAATTCTACTCTTTCTCAATAATGACATAAATATATATTTTGCTTAACGTAGAAGTTAAATGATTGCATAAACATTTCAGTGGGCGGTATTATTAGTGGCTATGAAAATGATTGGATGATATGTTTAAGGATCCCATCCGACTTTAGTAGTAATAGTCTCTGCTTTGTTTTTTAGCCATTTTTGAAGTAGCAGAGGCTATTGCATCCGTTTAACCAGTGCGGTAAAAAATTGAGTGTAAACGAATTAAATGGTATAAACGTACGTGATTTTGATTTGCTTATTAAATTTAACAAATAATAATAATAATATTTCAAGATTTGTTAATTAAACGAATAAATAAATAACGAATATAATAGATTCATTTATTCTTTTATTTTTTTTACATTTGAAGAGTTTAAACGACAGTGTTCAATGAATAATTGGTAAATAAGTTTGGTTTTTATTTATTTATCAAGTTTAGTAAACTATTACAAATAAAATTTTGAAATTCATTAATTAAACAAAAAAAAAATGAATATAGTTGGTTCATTTTTAGTTCATTACCATAACTTCTGTAGATGGGGTTGGACAATCCAGCCTGTGCAACATTCCGGTCGTTGTAAGACTTGAGGGTGCAAGGAGCTGGAATATTTTCCGAAGAAAAGAAGGAACTTTTTTGCTCATTCAGTAGAGCTAGGGTTTCTTTTATACTGCGCTGCTGCTTTGAACTATATCAACTGCTTAAATGTGCTTGAACAAAGCCCTTTCATTGCATATAAATTTTGCAAAATTCAAGCAACGTCTTCTACTTTAGTTCGAGTTTTGTTTCCAGGACCAAAATGCCTCCAATTCTTTTGTATAGCAGAAGGATAGATAGGCAATGTGCTTCTGTAACTAAATTTCGTTCTTTTGTTAAGGATCGGTTATTAATAAGTAGGATGAGATCATGGAACAAATGCTGGTCTTTTCTCTGGCCAATGTTATTCATAGCGTTTTCAATATTGAAACAGAAAGAGAAAGAGATTATACAAAGAATCAAGATTTAATCAGATCAAATGATACAGCAGTTACAAGCAATAACACATCCCACGCGAATAACACACACTCAAAGTATCCAAAAAATTAGCCCCAAAAATGCAAATCGGAAAGAAACCATTGCATTGGGATGGAATTTCAGTCTCATTGCACCAGATGAATCAGTGTCACCAGTAGATGCTTTAGGAGTTGAAACTGGAACATCCTTCTCTGGCTTAGCTGGTGCAGGAGCTGGTGCTGGGGTTGGTCCAAAAATTTGCAACGGAAGGAGCACCTGATCGACTTGATAAACCGCGATCCGGCGATCAGAGAATACAGTGTTAGCCACTGTTGCATTGACCACACCAGTGGTTATGTTCACTTGATTCCCTAAAGAAGTCACATTTAGTGGGAACTTACCACCCTTAACATCACCTGCTTGTGTACGCAAAGGGTTGCTGACAGTTTGGAACTGTGACGTGGAAATCAAGGTAGGGAGGATATGAAATTGAACCAGCTGGAGTTTTTCTTGATCAGAGAGGGAGTTCAGTGTTCCAGGCTTGAGGCCACTGAATGCATTATCACTTGGTGCAAATATCGTTAACCCATCATTTGGATCAGGGGTGCTTAGCTGGTTGTTTATTTGATCAGCTACCTGGGTGGCTTTCAGCAGCCTAATGAAAGAGGTGAATTGGCCACCCTTTTCAAGGATTGACGTGATATTATCCTTGCGCAATGGAGGAGCTGGGGCTATTTGAGCAAAAGTTTTGGTGCAAAGGAAGAAGTATACCAGGAAAAGAAAAGGAAACAACAGTTGCTTTCTCATTCTTTTAGGCTCTGGTCTTTTCCTACGGCATGTTTGGTCTTGTTTGTTGAGGTATATATATATTGAGAGATGATGACAGATGGTTTGTTCATATAAATGTTAGGTGGAAGGGTCACTTTTTAGTTGAAATATTGCAAAAGAAAATGTCGGGGGCATTTTTTTTTGTTAAGACATTTCAATCAAAAGTGGGGGGATTGCTTTACAAGACAGGAAGAAAAAAAAGAGCAGGGGCTTTTGGGATCAGATTTCAGCTAATGAATGTGGGTCTCAATAAGCAAAACCAGGGAATAGTAAACAAGTAAACAGTTTGCTTTATTTGAGTTGTCAATAAAAGCTGATGGTTTTGGTTGCCCAAATGATGGATGGAAATTTCACTCTTTTCTAAGACAAAGTTTAAAGGTTGTTGCTTAAAACAATACAGGCATAGATGCAAGAACACGAAAAAACTAAAGGAAAAAAAAAGTTGTATAAGATTGAGCAATCTAATTTTGACATGATATTCATCAATCTTGACATGAGATTCATCAATCTATCTATAGCATAGCCGATTTTATCAAGGAAAAGATATTGATGGCAAGTTGTCATAGCAGTGTATATATGGGCTACCATTGATTTACTTATATCCTTTCGTAATATAAATTTTGCTAATATACTTTCCAAAAGGTGCTGCTAAATACATTAAAAAATTTTCTTTGTACATCCTCAAATTTTTTTTTCAAAAATACCCATATAGCAAATAGTAATTTTAACCTTTAATAAATGACAAGAATACTCTCAATAGCTTTATATCTTAAAACCACCTTCATAAATCTGATAATTAATTTTTGAAAATACAATATAATTCTTGAAAATTTATTTTCAAAAATATTATGTTCTCAAAAATTAATTTTCGAGAGTCATATTGTATTCTTAAAAATTTATTTTCAAAAATACATAAATTTTTGTTTAAATAAAATTTAATTATAAACTTTTGATAACGTTTAATTTTAATTTAAATAAAATAAATACATTTAATCTTAAAATAAATAATACTAAAATAAATCAATCTCTTGATCAGTGTCTAGCATGAAAAAATCGAATGTGCCAAGATTTCTAAACGTCTTTAATGATTTCTCCGAGGTATGGCTCAATTCTAGCAATAATGACCTCTAATCTTTGGGTTATTAGTACCCTGGTGGCCCAAAGATTTGAGGTTTTTACTGTTAGATTTGATAGTCGACTGGTGACATTGTTAGGGTCAATGTTTTATAAGATTTTTGAGTTCGGACTAGCATGTATGTGTCACAGGCTCCGACAACCCCCACCAAGCCCTTTATGCACGAGCCTTAACCTTTAGTGCTTGAGCTGGAGCGTCTAGGGCGCCCACGCAGGGCGTGACATATGCATATACATGAGTCATTGATATGCCCATACTTACTTGATCATTTGTGCAAATGGAATAAATATGTTAGTTCTCAAGCAAACATAAGCATAAAAGTGTTCTTGTCTTAAAACTAGAAAACCAAGAACGCTTTTTTACCCATGCAAAATTAAAAAACCAGAAAACCAATAAATGGTGTTCTTGGGTTTCTAGAATCTCAAGAGAAAAACCAAGTTTGAACCATGCATATTTGAAAATATCAATTTTAGTTTCGTTCGCACACATGATTAAGTAACTGGGTTCATAAACGCATGATTAAAAGCAAAATCAAGTTTCTTGAAAATAAATATTTAAAAAGCTTTGTGGTTTTTCGAAAATGAATATTTGAGAATCCTTAAAGCTTTTCTAATATCTATTTCTGATAAGTCTTAAAATTTCTCAAATATCCATTTCTTAGAAACTTGATTTCATAAAGCTAAGAGAGAAAATGTAAGAATGAAAAATATCAAGTGATAAGTTGGATTGTATTTACTAAAAATAAGACATTAAGTTTTAAATTTGAAATGTATTTAGAAGTAGAATGTATAGAGTAGAAAGTGAACTTGTTCATGGGTTGGGTGGCCCATTCGAACCTAAAAGCCTGCATGAAAATTTGAAAAGCTTGAACATGAATATTAAACTCATTAAATGGGCATGTACAAAAAAATGAGATTTGATCCAAAAAAGGGTTAGACTTGGATTTCACCATTTAAGACTCAAGTCGGGCTAAATTAAAAAATATTTTTTTATTATAATGAAAAAAGGTCAATTTGTTTTATTTTTTATAATGAACAAAACCCATTTGCTTTATTACTTATAATAGGATAAAGCTAATTTCTTCTTTATACAAAACAATGATCTAATTTTAAATTACATTCAATAAAATTAAATTAGACATAAACTCAAATGATTCATAAATTCAATTAAAATTGATTAAATTAGTTAAATTAATAATTAACAAAAAATTGAAAAAAAAACTCATTTCCTCAATTTTAAATATCAATGCTTTTGACAAATTTAAACTTTATTATTATATGTAAGAACGAATTTAAACAAAAAACAAAATCTGAAAATCGATTCGAATCAAGTCGAACTTTATTTTACTTAAAATGCTAAAATATAATACTAAACCTGACCCATAAGCATATCTATTAAAAGTGTGAGGTGTAAATAGAATTCTCATATTACCATAAGAAATGCCACGTGACTTGGCTCATTTTTTTCTTATTTTTGTAATTTTTTTATATTTTATAAATATTTTTTGAAAAAAATTATTTTTCAAACGTAACCTCATTTTATATCAAATTTATTTTACCTTTCTATTTTTTCAAGATAGCAAATTTTTTTACGAGATTCTCTTGATACTAACAATGTGTCATGTGTTTGCTTTTTTTTTTCTATTATTTTTTATTTTTATATATTTAATAAATATTTTTTAAAATTTTAAATTTTTTTTTATCTCTTCAACTTGATATCAATAGCATGTTATGTGCCAAATTATTTTCTTAATTATTTTTTTTCTTTTTTTGTCATTTTTTAATTTACTTTTTTTTTTCGTTTCTCCTTTTTAAATATTTATCAATTTTCTAAAATATTTTAACTTTTACAATGTTTGGCCCATTTGATATTATTTATTAAAATTATTTTTTTATTTTTTTATTTTTTTAATTCAGTTATTTTTAAAATATTATATTAAAAAAATTTATCATTGCTAATATCACGTGGCAAGTCTACTTTATTTTTATTTTTATTTTTTGTCTTTTTTAATCTTTGTTTTTTTTTTCTTTTTTTTGTTTTTTAATTAGATAATTTTATTAAAAAAAACTAACAAATGTGTATACGCGACACTCTATTTCATTTTTTTACATTTTTTATTTTTATTTTTTTAATCGGATAATTTATAATAAAAAATCGATAAATAAGTTTTTTAAGAAAAATCTTAATAAAGGTATGAATAACAAAAAACTCATATGCAATAGGTTTAAATTCATTCAAATTTGATATGTGTATTTTTTATTTGAGATCAAATCAAAAATCTTTTTCAAAAATCAAGGTTGAGTTGTAAATGGGATTTATGTTGTGTTTTGTCTTGTTTTAACTATATATATTAAATTATATTTGCAATTATTTATTTAATTATATATATGTATTATATTAATAAATATATTATTTAATATTTTAATTTAATAAAAAAATTATATTTATCCATAATTATTATGTAACCCATCAATCAATCTGTTTATTATATAAATTTAACTTATTTTAACTTTTGTTTGACTCTCATTTAATGTAATCGATGTGTTACTTTACTTTTTTTTTTGTTTTTTTAACCTTTTTTGTTTATAATTTAAATAAATTTTGTGAGAAAAAAAAACTTATTTAGATTTCTACTTAACACCCCAACTTGCTTTTTATCCTTTCATTTTGCTTGCTTTTTAATTAAATAAATTTTACAACAAAACGAGTCAATGAATAGGAAAAACAAAAAAGTTCATATCCAATTGATTCCTATTGAATTGAGATATCCACAATTCCATATGGTATCTAAATGAGCTTTTTTTTTTTTTTTCCATTTTTTATTAAAGTAGTTTTGTGAAAAAAATTAATGAAGGTTTGACGTGGCACCCTATTTGACTTTTTTTTTTTAATATATTTTTTAATTAGATAAGTTTTATAACGAAAAATATTAATCGATAGAGATACAAAAATAATTAATACCTAACAAGTTTCTATTTATTTCAATTTGATAAAAAATTATTTTTAAAATCATAATTGATTTTAAACAAGTTGAGTTATTTACAGACAAACGAGTTTAGGTAGAAAATGTATTTAAAATGTTTTATTTTGACCCATTTCGAGATACATATATAAATATATATTTTTTATTTCTTTAATTTTATACATATATGTATTATATTAGTTTTTTTATATTTAATTTATGAAATTAATATTTTAAACTTGATATAAAGTGATAATTATGGCATTTGCTTTAAGCTCATTTCTTCTTCTTTTTTTATCATTTTTTCCTAATTCCCCATTTTTCATTTTTTTCAATTTTTTGGTCTTTTGTATTGGATAAATTTTATGAAAAAAGAGGCTAATCAAGCTATCCATATGCCATTCAATTTGTTTTCTTTTTTTTTTTTCTTTTTTTTTCCTTTTTTTGTATTTTTTAAAGGTGAACCCCCTTTGTATATACCAAACTCTTTTTTTTTCTTTTTACCTTTATTTTTTTTAAAGATTTTGAAATTATTTTTTAATGGAATCCATTTGATACTAAAAATATACCATGCGTTTGCTTTTTTCTATTATTTTATATTTTGATATATTTAATACATTTTTTTAGATTTTAAATTCTTTTTGCCTTGCCAACTTAATACGAATGGTATGCCACATGTCAATTATTTTGTTTCTTTTTTTTTCTCTTTTTTTTATCATTTTTTTATTTATTTTTTTCAATATTTATAATTTTTAAAGTATTTTAACTTTTTAATGTGGAGTTCATTTGATATTTATTAATTAAAAAGTTATTTGTTTTTTTTTTACCTTTTTTATTTTTTAATTTGATAATTAAAAAAAAAAAGAGATTAGGCAAAACTCATCATTGCTAGTGTCCAATGATAAATGATAACTCGACTTTTATCTTTTTTTTTTGCTTTTTCATCTTTTCTTTTTTCTTTTTGCTATCTTTTCTTCATTTATTTTTTTGTTTTTTAATTAGATAATTTTATTAAAAAAATACAAATATGTATACGTGACACTCTATTTCACTTTTTTGCCTTTTATATTTTATATATTTTTATCAATTTTTAATTTTTAATTAAATAATTTACAATAAAAAAATCAATAAATAATTTTTAAAAAAATCAATAAATAATTTTTAAAAAAATCAATGGAGGTATGGATAATAAAATAACACATATCTAATGGGTTTTGATTCATTTAGATTCGATATGTATGTTTTTTATTTGAGATTGAATTGAGAGTTTTTATCAAATTTTAAGATAAAATTGAAAGCGGATTTATGATTTTCATTTTACCTTAACTATATATATAATATTATATTTTTAATTTATTATTTAATTTTATGTTTATATATATTATGTTAACAAAGATATAATTTGATATATTTATTTACTAAATTATATTTATCCGTAATTAGGATTGTCATAATAGTTTCGGGACTGTTAGATGAATTTTAAAGAAAAATTAAAATAAGAATCGTCACCAATATTTTTTAGCTAAGTGTGATTTACCATATAAAAAATTTATCTTTTTAATAAAATCTTAAAATTAATTAATATTATTTAAAAAGATTATTTTTGGGTTTACGAAAATAAAAATTAAGTTTGGGAGTACGATTATAAGTGAAAAAATATTAGTACTTCTACAATGTCTGTTTTAAAAATGATATTAATTAATCATGTAATATCATTTCAGTTTTGATTAAAACGATCTTAAATTTGATATTTAAAAAATAACTCCCTTGATTTGTCTTATTACAAAAAAAAAAAATCTTTTTTTTTTAATTTTTGCTTGAAAAAAATAAGAACCATGTGTATTGAAAAATTTTTAAAAATATTTCAATACTTTAACAATATTAAAAGGAATTTTTTCACATAAGAATTTTTTAGAAATTCGAATTTTTTAAAAATCACTATTTTGAATTTTCTTAAAATCTCATATTTGATGGTTTATATTTATTCTCATAATCAATACTTACAGGATGAATAATAAAATGTGATACTCATAATTTAATTCAAATAATATTTTTTTATAAAAATTTATTTCTTATTTTTTATCAAATAAAAGGTAAATGAGAAATTTTTATTAAAATTTATTCTAAATACTCAAATATTTTTGTGGTGTTTTATAAAAATCTTTTCACTTAGAGATTTTTAAAAATTTCTATTCAAACTTTTTTATAGTCTCATTTTCTAAGATTCACATTTATTTTCAAGATTAATATATATATATATATATATATAAACATGATCCTCATGAATTAATTTATGATATTTTATATTTTTTATGTACAATTTTATTTTTTATTTTTAGAAAAAAAAAGTAAACGAGAATTTGGTATTGCAAATTATTTAAATTACCCTAATACTTCGATAGTATTTTAAAACATTCTTCTCACTTAAGGATTTTTTAAAAATCACAAGTCAGATTTGCTTAAAATCTCATAATTGGAAATTCACGTTATTTTCAAGATTAATGTACATGTATGAAATGCAAATAATAAAACATGATATGCATACAATTTCACATGTCTTAATAATCTTGCTTATTTTTTCTTTTTATTTATTTATTTATTATATATTATCTTGTTTAATTTCTTTTTGTTCATTGTTTATTATTTTTCACTATTTTTATTTTCATCATTTAATGACTTTTGAAAAAAAAGGGAAAATGAAAATTTTTGTATTAAAAGTTTTTTCTAGACACCCTAATACTTTAGCAAAGTTTTAGAAATATTTTCTCACTTGGAGATTTTTTAAAAATCATTACTCAAACTTCTTTAGAATCCTTTTGTCAGAAAAAATTATTCTTTTTCTTCTTTTTGTTTATTATAAATTTTTTTTATCATTTAGCATGAATAAATTAAATTTTACCTTTTTGGAATCTAAATTTTTATTTTTACTAACTATTTTATTCTAGAAAATATTAAATATTTATTTTAGGGATTTGAAATTTTAAATATACATGAATAAGAAATTATATAACTTAGCAAAAATAAAATAATCGAAAAAAAATAAAAAATTTACCCTAAATGATTGGTCAATACGATCAATAGTCTAGGAAACGGTTTAAGTGGTTTAGAGATGTTCTTTATGGTTTTAAGTGATTTTTCATAGTTTGAAGCGGTTTGCCAATGGTTCGATTCAAACTAATCTTGGTTTTAAGCTGATGTGGGTTTTTGGGTTGGTTGGTAGGTCAATAGGTCAAGTTGGTACGTGGATCCTCTCTCTAACATGACCATTTTGGCTTTTTTTTTTCAACCATAAAATGTTAAAATTTTTTTTACTTCATTTTAACCATTTCTCTAAAAAAAAAAAAAAAAACTCTCCCAAACCTTTAAAGAACTAGCCACCCCTTTTTTTTTTTAGATTTTGACGGTCTGCTACCGTCCATCATCGCGTCTCTATCATCGTTCATCGTTCGTCAGCATTGAAATTATCTTAAAAAGCTTCTTCTGACTCTTTTTTCCTTCATTTTCTTATTTTTAGCCTTAGTTTTTGCTAAAACTCCTTCCAATGGCCTAGATCTAAAACAAAAAAAATCATGGTTTCTACCTCTTGAAATCCTTCTTTCATTATGCTGATTGAGCTTATCTTTTACAATACCTATCTTATTTCCCCATCTTTTTAAAATCGAAATCTAAAATCATCTCAAACTCTCATAAAATGAAACATTTTTCCTATTTTTTTGTGATTGTTTATTTGTCATCGTTTCTTTTTATGCTACTTTTTTCACCTCGAGGGATATGTTTTTTTGTTTGTGGGTGTTTGGATCTCTTTATTTTTTGTAGGTTTTTTTTTTTTTTTTGGGTTTATGGCAGGCTAGAGTAGTTTTTTTTTTTACAAATATATTTTTCTTCATTTTGTTGATGGGATATGGGTGATTCGGCTATGTGTTGAGATAATGGTTGTTTGAGTTTAGGTCACAAAGGTATTGACAAAGTGTACTTAGGGTATGGGTGGAATGATTCTGATATGATTTTGTGTTGATAAAGGGAACAATAGTAAATGTGATGAAAGAGTAATATTGGTTATGTAATAGCATTATTAATGGTGATGAGGTTGATAGGCTAAGCTTATTATTTTTAGTGGTTGCAAGAGGTTGTGGATTGAGGAAAAAGAAAAAAAAATAAAAATTATGTTTTCCCTCTCTTTGATAAATTGACCTTCGATTTTATATATTTTTTAGAGAGTTCTTGAAATCCCTTGCTTAATTTTGATAATTGAAAATTTTAAAGTCTTCTTATACAGGTGTAGCAATGAAAACTGAAAAATTTTGAATATAAGATAAATGTGTTAAAGTTGCTAAATTTAGGATAATGAACTTTAAGAATTTTCTTTTATCATTACTTGAATTTTTGTATTTGCAACTATTTCCTTTTTCAACATTTGAGAGAGATGGCAAACACTTATCGTGGGCTTTATTTTTATTTCAGGCATTCAAACCTATTTGGCCTATAAATATGAATCAAATCAACATTTAATCTATAAATAATCCCAAAAATAAGCCCAAAAAATAGGCTTAATGAAAACTAACGGACATAAACCTAAACCAAAATTTCAAATTAAAAATGTTTAACAAATCTTAAATCTATGATTCAAAATAAAATTAGACCTAACTATATTTGATTATTCAAATATGATCCTTAGTTATCTCTACAAAATAAATGTCTATAAAGATGTAATCCATTATTTAAATTTAACTTATTTTTATTTTTGTTTGACCTTTATTTAAAATATCAACGTTTTACTTTATATATTTTTTTCTTTTTAATTTTTCTTTTTTAAATTTAAATAAATTTTGTGAAAAAAACTTATATAAATGTCCACGTGATACTCTAATTTGTTTTTTTTTTCCTTTCATTTTTTTTTTGTTTTTAATTAAATAAAATTTGTAACAAATGAGTTGAATGAAACAAATGGCAAAACAATTTATACTCAATAGATCTCTATTTAATTGAGATGTTCAAATAATATACAGAATGAGTTTTCTTTTTTCTTTCTTTTTCTTTTTCTCTATTTTTTATTTTTTAATATGTTTTATTAAAGCAATTTTGTGCAAAAATCAATAGAGGTGTCAATATGGCACCCAATTTGGCTCTTTGTACCTTTTTTTAATGTATTTTTTAATTAAAAAATAATATATATTCAATTAGTTTCTATCTATTTCGATTTGATAAAGGATAATTTTGTAAATCGAGATTGGTTTGAGACAACTTGAATTTTTTAATGAGAAACAAACTTGGTTTGAAAACGTATTTAGGTTGTTTTATCTTAATTATTTTGAGATATATATTTTATTATTTACTTAATTTTATACATATGCATGTATTATATTAATAAAATTATTTTTTATTTTAATTTAATAAATTAATATTTTAAATTCAGTATGAAGTGTCAATGTGGCACATTCTATGAGTTTTTAATTTTTTTTCTCATTTTCATGCATTTTTCTTTGTTTTTTCCTTCACCACTTTTTTAGATCATTTTTGTTTTTGGTATTTATTTTTTATTGGATAAATTTTATGAAAAAAAGGAGGCCTTATTTTTTTTCATTCTCATTTTGTTTTTTTTTATTTTCTCCTTCTTCACATTTTTTTGACCTTTTTTGCTTTTAATATTTTTATTGAATAAATTTTATAAAAAATAATTCAGGTATTCAAGTATTATTTTCGTTTATCTTTTATCTATTTTTTTATTATATAAATTTTATAAAAAAATTTATGAATAAAAAATGAAAAAAATAAAGAAATATCTACGGCAACACCAGATATTTTCTAGTAGTAATTAGTTTCCTGACCAAAATTGATGAATTATTGAAAATTCAACTGGACTGGACTCATGAAACCATGAATTGGAATGATATGGGCTCTAGCTTCAGAAAAGAACTAGCCCTTTATGGGCTCAATCGATCTAAGGGTTACATTTTATTTCTAGGCTCAAGAGTCCAAATGAGGAATTCTAACTGGGCCTTTTACTTGCTTTTCTTAGCCCAATAATCAAATGAATAAGCTTGTTCTTTTACCCAAATGGAAACAAGAAAATACAATGTGTCTATTTAATTTTTTATAAAAAAAAAAATCTTAATATGACTATAGAAGAAAAGTTACGATTATATTTGATGTATAAGATGATATATAACAGTATAATAATTATTTTATATTATATTTGATTTATATTTAATTGAAAGAGATAGAATTATAAGAAAAAAAAATTATCACTATTTTGATATATGATGATTCAATTTTTTTAAAGTGAAAAAAATTATTTTTAATTCATAAAATTAAATTTATATATTATATTATATTTTTAAAAATTATATCAATAATTTAAATTATAAAAATTTTAAGGAAAGATAATTTTGATTAATAAATAAATTATTATATCTTAATTTTTACACACATCAAATATAAAATAAGATGATATTATTTAATTTAATTATATTTATAATATCATTTTATCTTATCTTATCATAATTTTATATATCAAACATGACTTATATATCTTAAAATTTAAAATTTAAAATTATTAAATGTTAATTTTTAAAAATAATTATATAATTAAATATAAATTTTAATTAATTATTTAATTTGCCTAAAGAATTAATATTTCTTTCCTTTTAACTGATTATAGTGCATCTCCTCAACGACAACCTTCATTTTCTTTCTTGATTTATCACATGGAAAAATTTTCACCATTGCTTGTATATTTGCCCAGTTATGGTTATTTAAATACTCCCCAATTTTCATCCAAAGGCCCATTTCAATCTTCAAGCCCTCAAACTCAAACCCACAATGAAAGCCACGGAATTTCCATTAGCTTTGCATATATTTTTTAAAAAATATTTATAAAAAAATAAAAAAAATAAAAAATTTCTTAATTTTATCCTATTTTTAGATAAATTTTTATATTTTTATTACATTTAATTAGATTATTAATTTTTATTTTATATTAAAATAAAAATTTTAATTTTAATTAGTATTCAAATAAAATTTAAATATTTAATTTATATTTAAATAATTTTTAATATAAATTAATATTTTTTAAATAAAAATTTATTTAGATATAAATAAAAAAACAGAAATTTATTTACATAAAAATATAAAAATTTATTTAAATAAATAAAATGGTAAAATATACGAATTTTTTTTTTAGTATTTTAACTTTATAAAAATCATTTAAAAAAAAAAAAAAAAACTTTGGAGCACAAACAGTAAAGAGCACGCTAAGAGGTGCAAAATCTGAATATATCAAATCTCGAACTCACACAAATAAAGAAAAACACAGAAAATCTCTCCCATTTTCTCTTAATCACTCTCTCCTCTCCCTTTCTCAGTTTACTATAACTTCAAAGCCAGAAAAAAAGCACTCTCTTCAATCCTCCACCCCATCTCCATCGTCCATTCAGTGGACTTTCTCCAAATTCTCTCAAAAAGTCAAACCTTTGTCAAAACCCAGATTACAAACACACCATTGAAAACTGAAAAGCTTTCTCGTAAGCCACAACGAGGATCCCTTCTCCTTCTTTGATCTCCGTAGACATCGAAGAACACAAAAGAAAAAGAAAGTTTTACTTTATTTTTTCCTTTTTGGGGTTTTGTTGCTTTTGTCCTAGGAAATAAGAAAAGTTCAAAATTGATAACAAAAGGAAGAAGAAAAAAAGAAACCCTTGAGTGTCATGATCAGATGTTATCGGGTATATGATAAGAGACACCATGATCAACACAGCCAACGGTATGATTTCGGCATCATCTTCATCGGCGAACGCTCAATCGCCGGGTTTGAAGACTTATTTTAAAACCCCAGAAGGTCGATATAAGCTTCACTATGAAAAGACTCACCCTTCTGGCCTTCTTCACTATGCTCACGGCAAAACTGTTACTCAGGTAACTTCATATTTCTAGGTTTTTTTTTTTTTTTTTTTAGTGTCCATTTTCTTAAATTATTGAAAAAAAAAAAACTATTTTTTGAGTTATTGTTTTTTGGGTTTTAATCAAGACCCTTCTTTTGATATCACTTTAAATTGATCTTTTTTTATTTTTATTTTTGTAGTATGGGATTCCTTTTTGGTATTTTGATACTTAAATTCTATAATTGGATAATGAGAACGTTTTCAATTCATTAGTAAAAATAGGATTTTTAACAAGTACCCATTTGTTGGAAGCAGTAAATGAACGTCTTTATTAGGTTAATTTGTATTATCAATTTGAGCATTGTTGGTTGAAAGATTGAATTTTAAGGACTTTGAATCAATGCCCATATTTCTAAATTCAATTTTCAATCTTTTTGTGTTATATTATGTTTCAGTATTGGTTTTCTAGATTTTATTTGATTAAGTTTGATTGTCAGGTTACCCTAGCGCATCTGAAGGACAAACCAGCTCCATCAACTCCAACAGCTTCATCGTCCAGCTTCAGTGCTAGCAGTGGGGTAAGATCAGCAGCAGCGAGGTGGCTAGGTGCTGGGAATGGGAGCCGTGCACTTGGCTTTGTTGGTGGGAATGTTGGGAGTAAAAGTATTAGTAGTAGTAGTAGTAGTAGTAGTAGTAGTAGTAGGATTGGGTCATTAGGTGCTTCGAGTTCGAGTAATTCCATGACTAATTCAAATTTTGATGGGAAAGGAACTTATTTAATTTTCAATGTTGGTGATGCTATTTTTATCAGTGATTTGAATTCTCAGGATAAGGTAATTTAGAATTTTGTTGTTAGGGTTTTTGAAAAATGTGAAGAGTTTTACATGTTGCTATTTTAAGTATCTTGGTTTTCAATGTAGGATCCAATAAAGTCTATCCATTTCAGCAATTCAAACCCTGTCTGCCATGCGTTTGATCAGGATGCCAAGGATGGGCATGATTTGCTTATTGGGTTGAATTCTGGTGATGGTAATCCTTTTTAGCTTTTTCTAATTTCCAATTTTAATTCTAAGGTTTAAACTTTATAAATTTATGGGTTCTGTGTTATTACTGTAGTTTACTCAGTGTCACTGAGACAGCAGTTACAGGATGTTGGAAAAAGGCTTGTTGGGGCACAGCATTACAATAAAGAAGGTTCTGTCAATAACAGGCAAGATTGACGTCACTAAATCCTTTTATACATTTTCTGACTTTTCAAAGTTTTGACTTTTTGAACCTTTCTTTACCATCTGAGTTTTCTTTTAAAAATTTTTAAGTTCAAGATGTTCTGTTTTAGGTCTTCCTGCATTTGATTCGTAGATTTTTGTGCTCTGAACTGGTCTAGGATGTTGTAAAGATAGATTGTAACATCCAATGGTTTGGAGCAGGATAATTTCACTGACATTTTACATAGCTTAGTTTTTCTTTCAAATGGTGCATATGCAGCTTACTCGCTTTAATTATTATGAAAATATCTTGTTTCAGGAATTTGTTTTTGTTGTTTTATAGGGGCAATATTGTGTTTCAGTAACCCATAAATTTAATTTTCTATCTGCCTTGGGACCTTGCTATAGACTGCTTCATTTGTTTTCTCTTTGACCTTCAATATATGAGCTGTACTTCTAAGGTATCAATACTGCCAATATAAGGTTAGCAATATTCGACTTGTCTTCTGCTGCTATTTCTATAATTTTCTTTCCTCTTGGGCTTTCCCTCAGGATGATAAAAGGGGCACTGACTTTTGTGACTGTTTATCTTGAATTGATGTTTTTAATTGGGTTGACTCTGTCGCCTATCTGATTAATGCTTGTTATTTCCAGCAGTCACTGTACTAGTATTGCATGGGTTCCTGGAGGTGATGGTGTTTTTGTGGTTGCTCATACTGATGGAAACATGTATGTGTATGAAAAGGCAAGTTTCCAATAATTAAAGAAGACTTTTTCACTTCTGGGGGTACAACTTACAATTTCATGATGTTCTATGCAGTAAGTTGTTTTTTAAGTTTTTATCTTTTTTCTCTCTTTTTTTTTTCTTCTTGTGCCCTCCAGAACAAGGATGGTGCCAGTGATTCTTCATTCTCTGTTGTCAAAGACCAAAACCAATTTTCTGTTTCTCATGCACGTTACAGTAAGGTACCAGTCAGTGTTTATTTTGGAAAACTATTTTGGACTTTCTTGTTTGTGTATGCTTCCCAAAAATTGGTAGTCTTTACCTTAGAACTATTATCTAAAGCTGGACGCTGTTAATGCTTATATCATGTGTATAGTTATAGTAGGTGCTGCATAGCTTTTCACTATATGTACTTCTAGGTTCTAGCCAAACAACATTCTGTTTAAATTAGATGATGCACGTGTTGCTGAGGTTGCATAGTTTACATTGTCAAAATGGGAATTGACACCTAAATTTCTTAAACAGCTGTAAGTAGTCTTAACTTTTCCCATGGTATTTTTTTTGAAGAGCTGCTAGGAATTCTAATAGAAACCCCGATTAATCATGCATGCTCAAAACCTTTCCTCAACACATTTAGCTGGCAATGTAGTCTTGTGCTTGCGTTTTGGTTTATATAGGTATTTTTATTTTTTTATTTTTTTACAGTTAATGCCATGATAATCTTGATATCTGGCAAGATAGGACCTGCCTTAGCAAGATAAATTGGTATTAGCCTGTTGTTTGACATCATTTTAGGAAGCCATAAAAATTTTCCTCCTATCTTTCCACATTTTATTTGTTTTTTTGACTTGACATTATTTCCTTGCAGAGTAACCCAATTGCAAGATGGCACGTTTGTCAAGGTTCAATTAATAGCATTGCTTTCTCCTTTGATGGGGCCTACTTAGCAACCGTCGGAAGAGATGGTATCAAATCAAATTGACATCATTTGCTTTTTATGGTTGTTTTCTTTTCTAGTTTGTTTGAAGTTTTTCTCTTTCCACATACTGAGTGCAGGTTATCTGCGTGTTTTTGACTATTCAAAAGAACAGCTTGTATTTGGTGGCAAAAGTTATTATGGTGCTCTACTATGTTGTGCTTGGAGGTTCTGTATTCTTGTTTTAGACAAACTATTTAAACTTGTGTATGCTGTTTATCTAGAGTATACCGTGTTTTGAATGTCACTTTCCATTTTTTTTTATATGGTATCTGAACTATCACCTTTGGAGAAAATAAAACTTGTTACTGACAAAAATGTCCACTGAACAGTATGGATGGGAAATATATTCTGACCGGAGGCGAAGATGACTTGGTTCAAGTTTGGAGTATGGAGGATCGAAAGGTTGTGGCACAGGGTGAGGGGCATAACTCATGGGTAAGATTCTTATCTTATAGATAAGGCTTCTGTTTATTTATTGTGGATGATGATGTTTCTGTACTTATTTCTTTGTAAATGTGCTGGCAGGTTAGTGAAGTTGTGTTTGATTCGTATTGGTCTTCACCTAATTCCGATGGCGGAGGGGAGACTGTGATGTACCGGTTTGGCTCTGTTGGTCAGGTATATAGATGTTCGTAGTCTTGTCAAAATAATTAAATGTTGTTTCATGCTCATGTTTTTTGATCATGTTTATGTTAATTCAATTACTAAGTTCCACAAAAGTCTAGCTTTTGCAAGTTATTGGTGCCTGACATTTGCATCATTGTTGCTGAAGGAACATTTCTAGAGGTTGTCGTTGCCTCCTTTTTCTACCTATGCCCCAGTTGGCTGTTTCCAGGATGGAATAGCGGTGGTATAGTACATGGGTCGAGTATAGATTGTAGGAAATATTTAGATTTTAATTGTATGAAACTATAGGTCTGCATCGGTTACCATACATTGTAGGTTACTTGGTTTAGGTTCTTGTTTAAATAGCATCTTGTGGAGCCCCAAGTCCCTGATATGTCGACAGAAAAGGTTTAGAGATGGTTTCTCTCTCTGTAGACTATCAATAAGTAATTCCCACTTTCTTGTTGAGGGGGACAACTAACTGCAGGTTTTAAGCATTAATTAATATATTAGAATTGAAGTTAGGCTCTGAGAATCTATGTTACTCAGACTGAAAGATGAGTGTCAAACATGGATGTTGCAACATGCGGGCTTGTAGAACCCGACTGCCAGATGAATTTAAAAAAAATATCAAAACAAGGAGTCATATCAATCTTTTTTGATTAGGTAAGATCGGCCACCTAATTTTTTTTTTAAAATAAAACTTAAAAATAGTTTAAGATATATTAAAAAGACATATTTAGTCTATGAAAAATGAAGTTGGGTTTGGAAGTGCAGTTATACGTGAGGAATGATTAGCACCCCACAGCACCCGTTTTAAAAACAGTACCATTTAAACGCATTTCATCCTTTGGTCTTGATAAAAGTGGTCTTAATCTTAATATTTAGAAATAATCCCTCAAATTTAATTTATTATCATAAAATCCCTTTTCCATTTGTAAAGAAAATGATTTATATTATTTTGGATTAGAACAAAAACCTTTGATTTCGGAACATTATCTAAATTTCCCAATTTTTAGGTGGAATATGGCAAACATTCTCCATTTTGGGATTTCCATAACAATCCTTAAAATCAAAGATGATATTTTTTCCAATATTTAAGGTCTCAAGAATTATTTTTACTTAGGATATATCTTATTTTATTTCTAAAAAAAAACTTCCCCGTGTTTAAAACCATTGATTGCCATAAAATGATAAAATTCCTGTGAATGCAATAAGTTAAACAATGTCAATACGAATTAAAATGCATGTAAATACAATAAACTGTGTAATGCAAATGGCAATTAAAATGCATGTAAATGCAATAAATTATGTAACGCAAATGCCAATTAAAATGCATGTAAATGGAGTATGAAACAAACAAAACATGTGAATGTCAATTAAAATGCAAATGAATGCAATCGGAATCAGGGTTTTGGGTATGGATTCAAGGCTTAGGGTTAACTTTAGGGTTACGGTTTAACTAGGGTTTAGGGCAAACCTAGGGTTTAGGGTATAACCCCGAGTTCAAATTTAGGGTCAAGGGTTTGGATTAGGGTTTAGAGTTAAAGGCTTAGGGTTTGGATTTAGAGTTTAGGGTTTTGGATTTAGGGTTTGGGTTAAGAGTTTAGGTTTTTGATTTAGGGGTTAAGCTTAGGGTTTCGGATAAAGGGGTAAGTTTTAGGGTTTTGTTTAGGGTTTACGGGTTAAAAATGAGCATCGATGGTAATTTAGAATAAAACTGAATGACATTGAAATCTTACAAAAAATGTGACCTAACAGAATCTGGAATTTCAAATTGGAAAACTGAACAACTGCTCAAAAAACTCAGATCTAGCTCAAAATACATTGAATTTTGCTCCAAAATTTTATGTAGAAATAGCTAACTCAGATGAACAAGTATTAAAAAGCTTGGAGCAAAATTAAACCAAATTGCAGCTGAAAATCATTTAAAACCAAAGCTAAATTGAATCTAGAAATCAGCAAATAGGATCTGGAGTAGCATCCATTCAATCTAGAAAACTCTCATCTCGTAGAATTAGATTCAAATTTTATGGAGATGTAACTAACTGATGTATGAACATGTACTAAAAAGCTCGGACCAAATTAAAAACAAAATGTTATTGATCATTAACCAACAGTAAATACATCTAAACTTGAAAACAGAACAGCTGAACAATTTCAATTTAAGCTCAAAATACAAGGAGTTTAGCTCTAAGATTTGATGGAGACCTAGTTAACCGATGTAAGAACAAGTGCTAAAAAGATTGGAGCCAAATAAAATCAAATTGTGTAAGAAAATTAAACAAAACTGCAACAACTCATAACCTGGAAACAAAGTTTGCTGATTAAGAACAGATTTGGGAAACCATCAAATTGCAAGCTCAAATCAACAAATTTAAACTTCAAATTTCTTGTGAAACTAGCTAACTAATAGATGGACAAGTGACAAAAATCTTACAGCAAACAAACATCAAATGGCAAGTGAAAATTAATAGAACAGTACCTTAACAGTGTGGGAAAATCAAAATAATAAAAAAACTTTGCATGGAAAGCAAAGGTTTTAAAGCTTTTAAAGACAAGATGAACATTTAATTATAAGGTAAGATGATTTAGGAATGAAAAGACAATGCAAAACTTGAAAAACAGTAGTTCAAAATGCATAAAAGATTCTTAAGATATGGAAGAGACTACATGTATGGGAATGTATTTTGCATGGGAGAAAAGATGGAAAAAGGGATAAAAATGCTACCTTCCTTGCTTTCACCATTTTTTTTTCTCCCTTTCCTCTTTAAGGTGCTGTCACTTTTCTAATGTCCAAGAGAGAAAAATCCATTCATTAGCACTAAAGCTTTCTTTTAAAGAAACCTTCCTCCTTTTCTAGTTATTAGATCAATGTACATCAATTGGGGAGATTTGTTTGGCATTTTTCTCTAAAACTTTATGAAGAAGGTTTTGAATGTAGGCCATTGGATTAAGGTACTTTAATCTAAGGTTGAAAATGCTCCCTACATTTTTTCATCTTTATGTACTTTTCTTCTTAGCCTTTAGATTAACATCTATCGAGGGAGAAGATTGATTTGTCTTTATGTGCCAAACTTGATGAGCAAGGTTAT
The DNA here is from genome assembly GCF_047325235.1 of Durio zibethinus. NCBI lineage: Eukaryota > Viridiplantae > Streptophyta > Magnoliopsida > Malvales > Malvaceae > Durio > Durio zibethinus. The sequence continues at coordinate 5,515,136 of NC_143162.1, read as the reverse complement.
GGATGTAGGCCATTGGATTAAAGTACTTTAATGAAATAATTGAAAATGCTCCCAACATTTCTCATCTTTTTGTGAACCATTCAATTTTACAATGTGAAATGATGATTTTGCCCCTCTTAAGCGAATTAGGCCTTTTTGCAATTTTCATTTGATTTTTCCTTTCCAATGCCGATCTTTTAACTTTATTAATTCGAAAAAATGATAGTGGGATCTCTAAACCTAAATTCGTGTTCATATAAAAAATTTAACTTCGTTTTGACCAAGTTTACGGGTATGTTCCTAAAGGGAGTTTTTGGACTTGGTGGCTCGTTTGAGACTAAAATTTGATTTTTGAGAGCCGAAATAAAATTAATTAATAATTATTTCCAATTTACTCGATTTTCAAGGTTTGACTAGAAAGCAAAGTTCGCGCTGATTGTATACTTAGTGTAAGCGAGCTCTTAAGGTCACATCTTTGAAATAAAATCTAGTTAGAAAAGGAATCCAATTAGAGATAAGCTGCCCATGAGCATCATGGCATAGGTAAAGGGAACGAGGAGGCAAACCCCCCCCCCCCCCCCCCATCTTCCACATATCTTGCTCATCCGACATGGCATGAATCACCTAACCTACACTAAGGAATAGTAATGTTTTGAAAAACACATGATACATTAAATGAAAGATGCTAACATAATAGTTAGAGATGCCTTCAACAAAGATCATATGGCCTAATTGACTACAAGTTGAATAAGCTAGGATCCTCTTTAGATCATTTTGATCAAGTTTGATCCAAGTTTGACCGATGGGTATTTTGTTCAAATGCATTTTTTAATCAAATCTAAGGTTTTCCATGAAGTTTTATAAAAATTTGACGATTTGGCTTGGGCTAAGAAAATTGGCCGGGGTTTGATCAAGTTTGACCAACTTTGACTAAAGCTTGATTGATGGGTATTTTGGTAAAAAAAGCATGTTTTGATCAACTCTAGGGTTTGTCCATGAAGTTCTATCTAAATCATGCGATTTGGCTCAAGTTGACAAAGTTGGCTAGGGTTTGATCGGGTATGACCTGTGGATGACTGAAAATTTGACAAAAAATTTTCAAAGTTTTGATGTGTGGATCAACTTGCGGTTTGGGTTTCAACATGGTTCAAAACTTTTTCCTTGATTTTGACCTTGAAATTGAAGTTTGACCAAGTTGACTTTGACTTTACCTTAATTTTGATCACTTTCCTTTAGTGTCAAGTCCAAAAATCAACTTGTTCAAAAGACTCAAAGTGCTTGTAGGGTACAAAACTTTTTGGACAAAGACCCAAGTCTTGCTTCTAAAAGCCAAAGTTTGACTGGAATGTGCCCGGAAAAAATTATGGTCTTAATTTTTCTTAGGGACATGCATCGTTGGGACAAATATTCATATTTGCATCCTTGTAGAAGCATTTGCATCGTGAAAAAGAAATGTACGTCTCCATTATTGGTAAAGATCTTTGCATTTACTTTTTCATATTTGCATTTGTACCTCGAAAAGTAAATTTACGGGTAAAGGGATCTTGTATTTGCATATTCACATGGATCATTGGTATCATGAAAAAGACATTTGCATTTGCATCTTTGTGTGGAACATTTGCATCATTGGAAAAAGCATTTACATTCGCGTAATTTGCAACTTGTAAAAGACATTGGCATTTGCGACATTGATAGAATCTTTTAAGGAGGCATATGCATCATCTTTGAACATTTACATTTATGTAAAAGGTTTTATCATAAGAAAGGGAGGCATCTGAATTTGCATGAATATTTGCTTTTGCGTCTTTGTAAGGGGATTCACATCTTGAAAAGGAAATTTTTTGGTAAGGAATTTTGCATTTGCATTTTTGTAGGACATTTGCACTATGGAAAAAAAGTTCACATCTTCATTGTTGAAAAATTTTATGCATTTGCATCTTTGTAAAGGGTATTTTCATCATGAAAAGGACATTTTCATGTACATTATTGATAAGGATTTTTACATGTCTTGACATCATTTGTATCTACATAAAGACATTTACATTTTTGCTATTGTTTTGGAAATAGACGTGTGGATCATAGTTGCATTTGCCAAATTTGCAGACATTGAGGAAAATAGTTGTATAAAATTTTTTTAGTCCTAAAAAAATGAGAGAATCTGTCAAAAAAAAAAAAAAAAGAGGAAAAGAGTCTGACAAGTCAAAAATAAGAAAACAAGTCTGTTCAAAAATAAGGAAGAAAAGAAAGAGTTCACAAAAAAGCAAATCATAAAAAAAAAAAGCTACGAAGAAAATATAGAAAAGATATATGATGTCTAGAAAACAAGAAAGATAAGAAAAGTTTTTCTTAGAAAGATAAGACATTGAGGATTTTTGGAAAAAGTTAGATTTTTTTAGATAGTTTATTTAAGATGATATTTTAAGCTTAATCTAGCTGACACAAAAGTTTAAGCATAGTGAAGTTGGCACTAAGAGATGTTTAAGCCTAATTTAGTTGGCAATAAAGTTTAAGCACAATGAAGTTGGCACTAGGAGAGGTTTAAAACTAGTGAAATTGGCACTAGGAGAGATTTAAGCCGAATCTAATTGTCCCAAAAGTTTAAGTCCGGTGAAGATGGCACTAGGAGAGTTTTAAGACCAATGAAGTTGGTACTAGGTAAGGTTTAAGACCACTAAAGTTGATACTAGGTAAGGTTTATGCGCAACCTAGCTGAAATGGAGGTTTAAGTCCATGGTACTGAATAAAAGTCTTAAGCCCTTGGTGTCAGTTGATAGATTTTTCAAGCCCAACCTAGCTAGCACAGAGTCTTGTAAATATAGTTTAGTCGGCATCTAGAACCCCCAACATTGTGAAAATATTTCTAAAGTTGTTGAGCCTTTATTGAAATGAGCTTTTTCAAATTTATTTTCAAAAGTTGTGGAACCTTTAATGAGATTAGCTTTTCAATTTGCATTTTTGGGCAAAAAACAAAAAAAAAAAACAAAAACATTTTAAGTTGTTAATCTTGGACAAAATTGTTAGTCTTTATCTTTGTATTATTCTTGATTCTCAGACATATGCAAAGAGAGATAACTGTAGATATCTAATTTTATTCAAAAATATTCTAATCAAATTCGATATTTAAAAGTCAAGATTCGGGTCTTTTCCAAATACTTTGAACTTCATGAATATTTCAAGTCATTTGAATAAGTTGATTTTGGACTTGACAATAAAGAAAGATGGTGAAAGTCAAAGGAAAGTCAAAAGTCAACTTAGTTAAACTTATACTTTTGAGACAAAAAACCGTGTGGAAAATTTTGAAATCTTTTGAAACTGGGATCGTTGGTCAAATCATGTGTAAACTTTGAAAATACTTTAGTCAAATTTTTGGGTCAAACTTTGGTCAAACATGGGTTTGTTTGGTCAATCATGGGTTTGTTTGGTCAAACTTTGTCAAATATTAGAGTTTTGAAAAAAATTAAGTGGGAAACCTTTGGAATTGAAAAAAGCTTGGATTTTGATCAAAATATCCCTTGGTCAAATTCGGTTAAAATTGGGTCAAACTCGAGTCAACTTGGTCAAAGTCGAGTTAACTTGGTCAAACTTGGATAAAAGCTAATTCAATAAAAATACTTTAAATTTGATAAAAAATTTAATCTTGGACCAAAATACCTTTTGGTCAAGTCTAGGTCAACTTTCAAAATTGTATTGATTGGGATTATTGAGGCTTAAAATTAATAGAAATATGAATTGGGATCTTAAAAAATTGAAGTTCGACTCCAAAAGCACCACAAAAGTCCAAAAACGAGCTTTAAGGGCATTTTCATAAATTTGGTTAAAACGAGGTTGGATTTTGGGTGCGAGGGCAAATTTAGGTTTAGAGACGTGCATTATTATTTTTATACATAATAAAATCAAAGGAGTGGCATTGGAACAAAAAATCAAAAGAAAAATGTGAAAATGCCTAATTTGTTCAAAGAAAGGCAAATTCATAATTTTACATTCATGATGGGACAGCTTCATATACAATACAACCAAGGGAATGTGCTGTAATTAATGTGAACCATCAAATTTTGTAGTACAATCATCCATGGATCTACATTCATAGCCTTGCTAACTAAGTTTGGCATGATTTCAATCTACGGTCTAAAAAAAAATGCATAAAGACGAGAAAATGTAGGGAGCATTTTCAACCTTTAGATTGCAGTTCCTTAATCTAATGGCCTATATTCAAAACCTTTCACATTAAGTGTCATCGGAAAATGTCAAACAAATCTCTACATTGATCTAATGGCTAGGAAGAGAGGATTTCTTTAAGAAGAAAGAATGAGAGCTAATGGAGGATTTGCTCTCTTCTTCCCTCTTTTGAAGTCACGGCCCCCCTGAACAAGGAAAGGAAAAAATTGCAAAAAAAATTGGAAAGCTTGAAAGTTAGTATCTTCTATCCATTCTTTCATCTTTTCTTCCATGTGACTTCATCCCCTTGCATGTAGTCTCTTTCATAGCTTAAGCATCTTTTATGCATTTTGAGCTACCATATTTCAAGTTTTCCATTGTCTTTTCATTTTTAAAGTTGATGTTTAAATTCATTGATAATTTGATGTTTTTTCAACTCTATAATTAGCAAACTCTATTTTCGGATTCTGGCTTGCGGTTTCATTTAATTTTTTTGTGCAATTCAGTTTTATTTGGTTTTAATCTTTTTAACTCTTGTAATTACACCAGTTAGCTAGGTCTCCATCAAATTTTAGAGCTAAACTCCATGTATTTTGAGTTTAAATTGAAATTGTTCAACTGCTGCTCCAGAATCTGGTTTTCTGTTTCTAGGTTTTGATATATTTGCTGTTTGGTTAATGACCACTAACTGTTTTTAATTTGATCTAAGCTTTTTATTACATGATTATACATCAGTTAATTAAACCTCCATAAAACTTGAGAGTAGTTCCATGAGATGAGAGCTAGAACCTAGATTGAATGGATGCTACTCCAGATTCTGTTTGTTTTCCAAATTCAGTTTAGCTTCGGCTTTAAATAATTGTTGTGCAATTCGATTTAATTTTGCTCCAAGATTTTTAAACTTGTTCATCTATGAGTTAACTACTTCTACATAAAATTCGAGAGCAAAATTCCTAGTAATTTGAGCTAGAGCTGAGTTTTTTAGTTATTGGAGTTGTTCTATTTTTAGATTTGAAATTTTAGATTTTGTTTGGTCACGGTTTTGGTTAGATTTCAAGTGCCATTCGGTTTTATTTTGTTCTAGGATTTTTACTACTTGTTCATATATTAGTTAGTTAAGTCTGCATAAAATTTTATAGCCAAACACCTCATAGTTTGAGCTTGAAATGAGTTTGATTGAAGGCTGCTCCAGATTTTAGTTTTTTGTTTGGATTTGGTTTAAGCTTCTTGTTCCTTTAATTTTTCTTGCAATTTGATGCTCATTAATATTTTGTTTGTGAGATGATGATAGTGGAAATGAATCTTGATCAAAGATTATGCCTTTTGTTTACTTTGTGTTATTTGGTCATTTTGTTGCATTAGAATTAGTTTAAGCCTTATCCATCGTTTAGTATCATATTTAGCATTAATAAATGTCATAACTATTTGCATGCATGTTAATCACACCTTGCATAAAGTTTGATCCTTGTTTATAAGTGATTGTATGTGAAAAAGTAAAGATAATGCTAATTAAACTTGCTTTAAAGGTGCACTTAAATATTGGGGATTTATGAAAAGTTTAATTTACCATCGATTCTTGGTTTTCCCCTAAAGCCTTTTTGAAACCTTCAACTTTCTTGAAACTTTAAACTTATCTAAAATCTTAAATTTACCCGAAACCTTAAATTTTTATGAAACCTAGACCTTCTGAAACCCTTTTTTTTTTTTTTTAAATAATTGCATGCATTTAATCTTATTTGTTTGTTCCTTTCAATTATTACTGTTTATTTATTAATAACTTTATTTCCAGTTTTGTTGCATAAATTGTTTGGTCTTTATCAAAATGATATTCCTAAAAAAAGGGAGATTTTGTGAAATATAATTAAAATAACATTATGAGGGAAATAATTATTAGTACTTTGTTTAGACGTCGAAGAGTTATTAATAATTATTATTTGCAATAAATATTACTTTTAAGGGATTATTATAATGAATCTTAGTTAAAAGGGTTATTTTAAATTTCATCTAGATGATGGAGAGTTTTAAGATAATTCTTTAATTTTAAGGTTTTTATTTTATTTCTAAATCATATTTTCTTTTTTACCTAATAAATATTGATTTCAAAAAGTGAAGGGAATTATTATAAAATAAAGTGAAAATTATTTTTGTCTAACACCGTAAAAATAACACATAATTAATTGATATTATTTTTAAAATAAGTGTTGTAAGATTATAAATATTTTTCACGTGTTATCATACTTTTAAATGTAATTTTGTTTTTAAATATCAAAATTATTTTTTTGATAAATTTTAAATTAATTTTATTAAAAAAATAAAATTTTAAGTGATAATAAAAATGATTAGTGGTGATTTTTTATTTTAATTTTAAAATTCATCTAAACGGTCGGATTCTTGAATTCGCAAATTGCAACAATGGTTGTGTGTGGGCACAAATATGCTCAATTTTTTCTACATTTTTTCATATATATATTTTTATATATTTGGAGTGGTAGATCTTAGAATCCATGGTTGGTTATGTGTTGGATAGGGATGCTTAAGAGAAAATGAAGAGCCCAAGTAATATAGCTAAGAATAAACTTGATGAACATTTTGTTTATGGTATTTCCTTGAGAAAAAAGAAACTCCCTTGCAGCACCTGCTGTATACTTCATGTCTCATTACTGCCTTCTTTATAGGACACGCAGTTGCTATTGTGGGACCTGGAAATGGATGAAATTGTAGTGCCATTGCGTCGATGCCCTCCTGGTGGGTCTCCCACTTACAGCACCGGGAGCCAATCTTCCCACTGGGACAGTGTATTCCCATTGGGTACCCTGCAACCTGCCCCAAACATTCGAGATGTTCCAAAAATTTCACCAGTGGTTGCTCATCGTGTTCACACTGAACCCCTCTCGGGCTTGACTTTTACCCAGGAATCTGTACTTACTGTTTGTCGAGAGGGGCACATAAAAATCTGGATGAGACCGGGTGTTGCAGAAAGCCAATGAAGCAACAGTGAAACTGTGTTAAGTACTAGTTCCAATCTAAGCCATTACTTTCCTGCAAGATTGGCGGTTCTAGCTACAAACAATGACCAGACTATCCTCAAAAGATTTAAGCCAAATCAAAGCTCTCTTTTTTTCAGCTGGAGTTGCGTTTCAATTTGCTAGTGTGGACGTTCATCTCTATTTATGCAGTTGTTTTTCTCAAAGTACGACCGTGTGAACGTAATTGAATTGCAATGAGATGAACCGACTGAATCCATTGAAAATGCCATTGACAGCACGAAGAGGTCTGAAGGAAGAAAGAAACCTCCATTGTAAGCACAAACGGTTATTATTAGAATATATATATATATATATTTATGACATAGACAGGAATAACAAGAAGTTGCTCCTTTAAGATTTGTATATCTTAGATGTGTATTCGAGTGATTATTAATTAATGGTGATGCATCATCAACATTACCATATGATTTTTGTTGATCATCCAAAAACTGATGTTAGACAAGCGGATAGCTTCACGCATCTAGGTGACTGGACGTGGGCAAGTTTGTCGTGAAATTAGGGCAACTATTTGATGATTTGGTACTTGGTAGAAACACAAGATTTTACTGTTTATTCTATGAAATAAAATTGAAAAGTATCTCTTGGAAATAAAGTTCGGTGTTCAAAATTATTCAAAATAAAATATATTAATTTGATTTTGCATAATTCAATTTGAAATTAACTAAATAGACTGAATAACCAGCCCCAAAATTTTTATAGAGTTTAAACTTATATGATGTATCTTGCATAATTCTTTTTGTTACGATGATAAAAAAAATTTTACAAGTTAATGTTTCCCTCTTACGTATCCCAAGACTTGTTCAGGCTCACCTGCTCAAGGTTGAAGTAAACATTTAAAAACTTTTGACCAATAAACTATGTTGAGATAAACAAGGTTGAATGAATTCAAAGCCCGTATAAGAAGAAAAAGGAACCGAATCAAGATTCAAATCTTTTCACCATCAACTTGTCCCTAGCCAAAACATTTACCATACAACTCATGTTTGTTTTTATCAAAGGCAGAGAGGGAACCCCTTGTTGTCGTCCTTGAGGTAGTTGGGAATTGAGATATTGAGATTCAACATCTTTTACACTTGTTGATGTCATTTCATTTTCACTCGTCATTGAGTTGTGAAAATGATCTACGGGAATTGAAGCATTATTACAGCATATTACTGGAACTGAAATTAAACCAAAAAAAAAAAAAGGAAGCTTTTCCCCATGCAGTGTTAATAAAAGCAGCAAAAATAGACAAGCATGTAAAGCATCTCTACCAAATGAGATGGTTTCTATAGATATGCTAACTTAATTGTCATTCCTACTTTCTAAAACTCTCCTTTCAGTTTCATTAGAGTGAGTATCCGGCTGTGTTTGTTGTGCAGTTACCTGTGGTTGATCTGGCCTCGATACCTCTTGAGAACCAAGTTGTTGATTTGATTCTGCATACCGCCTTCTCCACCCTCTTGAAACCTCATAAATAATAGAGGTTCCACACATTGTGCTTCCAAACCCAACAAATGCAGAGAGAAGAACAGAAAGAACAGCCTGCACATGGAGCTGTAGATCACAAGAAAAAAGGATACACTTTCAATTAGAAAAAGGTTCTATACTGCAAGCTATAATCCGAGCTTCTGAACTCTAACTGTTCAACCATGTCCATTATGAGAAAGAGTATATCTCTTACCAATGAGTAGAAAAGATGAGCAGAAACAACCACCAATCCAAATTGAATTGTAGCATAAATCCAGACATATTTTCTCCTCACTAAAAAGAAAAAAGATTCCGAGTCAGTAAAACAGATAACCAAATTGACAAGAAAATGACTATCAAAAGAAAGTTTTTCATGAACAAATTAATCCCACCCATTGTTGTTGATGTCATGGACGCAAGGAGACCCAATATACAGGAAAAAGGAAGAGAGATGGCAATCGCACCGGACTTCATTTTTGAAACCTGAGCAGATAGCAACTTTAGGAACAGTGAAAAGCTTGAATCGAAGGAAGCATTTCCAAATTGCTAAACTTACCAGCAGCTGCTCAAGAAAACAGAAGTAAGCAAGCATGCTAACAATGACAAGAATAGGAACATCCTGCCAGACCCTGTGAAAAATACTTTTATGTTAAGAATATGCAATCATTGAAAGTGATATTGAACCAAAATAAGAGCAGAAAATGCATAATGTCCACGGCCAAGTAGTTTAGAACTTCTACATTCTGAAGTAGTCATAAAAGAAGGAAAAATGGATTACAGGTATCACTTGTTGCCAACTGCATAGGTGGACACTAAATACTTGCCTGTATCTAGCAACCTCAGCTAGTCGTGCCCCACTGCCTCTCAAGTTATGAGCCTGAACATTTTGAACTCGTAAAAGAGTAACAGGTAGGTTTCGAACCTCTTGCTTGCAAATGTCACATGTTTTGTTACCTTTGATGCTAAACCATTTTATGGCACATTCTTGGTGGGAAAGGGCAAGTTCACCTTTGCAACTACATTCCATCTTGAGGGTCTCAGCACCTTCTCCCAGTTCAGTCAAGCAGATTCTACAAACAGCTTCTTCTTCAGGAATATCTTCACCACCATCATCATTTCCATCTGAACAATAAGACTAAGATAAGACATAGGTTGGTTATCAGAAGCATAAAAAGAAAGCAGAGGTTAAGCTAGAACATCATAGCATTCAGAGTTTATCCAACTGACAAGCTAAATATAATTATTAACAATAATTAGAAAGCATCTAATCGGTTTCACTAATAAAAAAATTTGCCAGCATATGCAGCCACTCTGTTTAGAAAGATATGTGATAAGAAGCATGTGGTTTTCAATTTTAGGTGACAAGTAATCAAGATTTGGTACAAAAAGTTGAAGCTTTTATGCTGTTATTTAGTTCTGCTACTGTATGAAAATGATACTTTATCTAGTGCCCAGATAGCCTCAGCGAAAATCCAAAGGTATTTCTTGCTCTGTGAAGTTTACACAATTTGAACTGACTTGGCCCATTTAACAGATGGAGGCCTTCTAGTATGTCAAGTTATTGATTTCAAAATTATAGTCCTGCACACATTGTTTAATTCTTTTTTTTTTTTTTGGTACTACTCTTTACTTAATTCTTTTCCTCAGAATTTTCTTTAATTAAAAGTTTTTGTTTGTTTGTTTTCGAGGGAGAGTGGGGGTGGGTGGGGGTGGAATGTTGGGCTTGGTTGGAAGGTGTGAGGAGTTCAAACTTCTAAGAGCAAATAAAGACAATCTGCGTATTAAAATTACCAGTATCATTTTTGGTAACTATGTTTGATTTTGTCACGACAGATCCCTTGACTGCTCGTGGAGTTGTAAGAATTACACGAAATACACCTCCTAAAGAATCCAACTGCGTTACGCTTCCATCTTTGTTGAGCACAGGAACTGAGTGTGAACGATGGATGGGTGGTCTGGCCCCTCCTTTCTGTAAAGTGAGCAATTCTGTAAGAATCAAGTAGAAAATAGTATGACACATTGTGAGGATAAAGGTCAAAATGAAAATTCATGCCATAAATAATATCTTGAGGCAATATGCAAAAATAAAACCGCAATCCTTAGAAGAGATATTGACACTAATATTTATCAAATTCAGAAGCATAAATCTTAACATTAACAAAGGAAATTCTAAGTTCCCCAACTTATGTTCTGCATAGAAACTACCTTGTGCTGTATCCACAAAGTCATGGGCCCCATTCAATTTAAAAATTTTAGATGCCAATGCCTGACAAAACTAATGGTCATGAATGTGCAAATGCAATACAAAAAGTTCAAGAAATATGGGTACTCTTCAAACTTTAAAGTGCAGCAAACATTTACATGAATAGAAAATTCAGAGAAAGAAATTAATTGGGTATCAAAGTATATAAGCATCAGTTATTGATAAAAAAATACCACTGAATATAATGAGCAAGATGAATTAACAGCTCTCTTAAAGTACTAACAACATAAATAGTTGTTAAGGATCTTGAGTAGTTGACGCATAGGGAGGAGGTTCCTGAATTCAAAATATTGTGTTTGTAGTTCACAATTGACTTCAGTGAAGTTGAGATGATAGCTAATGTATTCAATTCTTACTGCAGGATTTAGTAGGCCAGTTACCTGTCCACCATGCATGGACTCTGGGTTTGAATGGGCAATTGGAGTACCAGGTAAGGATGATGTATTCTTCATTCTTGGTGTGAAAAGCTTTGAGACGGAAAACGTCCTTGGGATGCGAGGCTTCTCTTGTATGTCTGCTGATGAGCCTCCCAGTGCTAAGATGGCAGCCTTCTCAATCTCCAAATTAGTGTTGCGATATTTGAAACTTAACTTTGGAAGGAGGCTTTTTAAGGATGATTTACTTTTTGCTGATGAGTTGGCTGGAGACTCATCAAATCTGGAAAAAATAGGGCTAGACATGGGTGAAAAGTTAACTCTTTTAGGAGTAGTTGATGGTGTTATGGCCATGTCTATTCTCACAAAATCCTCCCTGGCATCTTCGAGAGTACTTGGCGGTATCTCTAAGACAAGGTCGTCCTGCCTTCGGTGCTGACCAAGTGGTGTCTCTTCAATTATCTCAGTTGAATCTCCAACCTGTAAAAAACTCCCATCCATCAGGTCATCAGGTGTAAAACAAAAGTTAACATTTTTAATCAATCAATCTTTATATAGAAGGCATCTTAGCTTCTATAGCGTCACAAAAAATCACCAACTCCAATCAACTTACAATCTCCAATGAAACCAAAGAATTAGCTTCAATCAATAGATATTAATTTGCATTTGTATGACGTCATAGAATCACAAGGATAGGGGAAAGCTGAATAGGTGATTGATTTAAGTAGCCAAGCAAGACAAAGTGGAACGTGATCTGACAAAAATGCTACCTTAAGTATTACAGAACTAAAAAGTATTAGGCAGTCCATCCTCATCTGTTATGACAAAATGTTTGTGAATTGCAAGTTCCAAACATGGCTTAGTTTTAGTTTAGATTTGTGATTAGAAAGACTTCAAAAAAATATGGTATGATTGCTTTAGTGTTTGTTACAATTCCAGATAACCTATGTCTGCCTTGCAAGTGGACTTCTTCAAAAATTAGCACACTGCAGCAAAGTCTTTCGCCTAGCCAAGTCTCAGAATATAGAATTAAGTCAGTTTTTCTACCAGAGAAGAAGTCAGTACCTCCCCAGTATAGATAGTACAGTAGAGCTGATTTACAGAGAGAAACTTATCTAGAAGTCGCAAAAAGCAAATTTTTATGTGCTTGAGAAAAGAAAAAAGAAAGTCCATAAAGTTCAGGCAAGTGATCTTAGACAGCTCAAGGGTGAAGTTGAACCTATCATTCTTTAAAATTTCTCTTTTGAAAGTTAAAAAACAGAGATACCCTAAAGGCTTAGGTCTTGAAAAGTGGCTTTCTCAATCAACATAGAGAAAAAATCAAAGCTAAAAAAGGGAAAGAAAAAGCAGGAGAAAAAATTCATAATCTTTAAGCAAGAAAGAATTCCCATCAACCATTTTGAGCAACAAACAGCTAAAGTTTCAAAATTTACCAAAAAAAGCTATAATTTTTAACAAGCAGGGAAGCCAAAAAACTGAAAGAAAAAAGCAAAGCAAAAAAAAAAAGGAGTACCCTTTGAAGTGAAGGATCGAGAGTGTTATTGTTGGTCTTGCTTGTTCCTTCACCATTCTGTTTCTCAACAACATGGTCCCCTTCATTTTCCATGTTTCATAAGAAGATTTCTGAAAAGAACAAAACTTTTTCAGAAGAGACAGCTGATGGGTGTTTATGGTTAAACTATGGGGTTCTGAGAAGAAAAAGAAAAAAAAGAAAAAAACCGTTTTTTGAACTTCGTCTGCAGCTCTACCAAGCTGATACAAAAAACACAGGGGAGGGAAACTGCCCGTAATTATATAGGCAGGTAAGGTGGCCATCTAGGGGGAAAGAGAGAGAGCGAGAAGTGATTCTTTGAAGTAAAAAAGGAAAATTAAAAATGAAAAACAAAAATTCCGGATGTGGTCCGCTATTTGATGATGAAAGGGCAAAGTGCCAACTTAGGCTGCAAGGTTTTGGTGTGGTGGATTTTTGTTCGATATGGAAAATAATTTGCCCCATTGTAGCCATTGGTGGTTTAATATGGTAAAAATTATGGTTTCAACCCAGGGAAATAAGTATTATGAGTTTTGATATTATAAACTTGATCTTGTGAAAGTAACCGTAGAACTGAATTGGTGGGATCAAAATTTGTTGATTTATTAGTAGAGTATAATTTCAAGTATTTTAAAATAATAAGTTTGGAAGAATTTTGAATGTTTTATTCCTGATTTTGATTTCAACAAATTCATGTAAGTGATTTGACATTTTTTCAATATATTTTTTTAAAAAATCAATTTTAATTTGAGTAATAATATATACTACATTGTCCGGTTTACTTGTTTGGATGGGTCATTGTTCAATATTTAGAAACGGTCATTAAGGAATTTATAATGATAAATTTGGAGGTGGAAAACGACACGAAGCAGTCATTAGTGATAGCTCATCCTTATCCGTCAATTAATGATAGTTTAAAAGATAATTGTTATTGCAACTTTGCCAACTTCTATAAGAAGATTCCAAGAAGAAGATGGTGAATTGTAATTAGGGCCAAAAGGGGCCGAATGGAAGTGATGAGAGGGAGATTTTGACTTGAGTTTCTCTTGAATTATTGTTGAATTGATGAATTGGAATTGCATTTTGGAACTACACTCTCCAACAACCAACTTCCTTTTTTTTTTTAATAATATGTTTAAATCATAAATATTTTTAAAATTTATCTAATCTAATTTTTTTTCAAAAATTATTCTTTATTTTCTTTATACGTTGATTGAATCTAATCTTATCTTAAAAAAAAATCGATCTTTGTTTTTTTTTTTTAATATGTTTCACTCACAATTAAATGAAACTTTTCTCTAACCTTTAATTACCAATAAAATGTCTTCAAATTGGGCTCAAATATTTTTAACTCCCTTGTCCTTGAGGTTGTCATTAACTATCCTAAACCCTAAAGATATTAAAGGAAAATGACGTGACTATAAAATATATCATAAATGTTATGCAGAGCTGATAATTTCTATTCTTTTCAAATGTTTCCTTTTTAGCTCTCACCTCTTCATGTACAGTTTCTATTGGACAGTAGCATTTAGCTGTTGCCTTTGAGCTCCAAAAGCTTTCTCGACCTCAACTTCTAACAATAAAAATAATGAACATGTCACTTTCAAAGCTTTCCAATTAATTTCCCATGCCTCAACCCTACTAATCTACCCTTCTTTTTCATTTATTAATTTTTAATTATGCAAGAACTTAGCAATGAAATCTTTTAACAAATTTTCGATATCACTTATGCGGGTTAGTTCAATTGATAAGAAATGAAAAAATTTTAATTATTTACATTTGAATATTTAAATAATATTTTAAAAATAAAATTTTAAATACATTAAATTGATATAAAACAATACACTCTTAAAACCTCTCGAAATGAAAATTATGTCTAAATAAAGCTCAAAGACGCCGTAGTCTATATGAAAAGTAAACAAAGTTCAAGTGGTGCAAGTTTCCATGGGTTGTGATGAATAGTGGAAACCAAAAATTTGTTGACCCTAGTGGTAAGAACACCAAATCATCTCAGAATTGACTTTTTCATTATAAATTTTTGGACAAAACTTTGTTCAAAGAGCAAAAATTAAGTCAATATCCCATGACCCCATGGCTGCCTCTTGAGTCTTGACGGCGAGAAATCTTCAATACAATTCATTTCTGGCCTTTTATAAATAAAAATATATTTCCTTCTTCGTGTCTGATTAGCCAATTCTTTTCTGTTCAATCGTCATTTTCAATGGAAATTAATAATAAGGAGGAAAAGGAAACCATTTCCTTTTTTCAGCCGCCAACTTAGCGTCAACGCCAAGGAGATGATAAATAGAATGTACATATAAGATAATCATAAACAAAATGAATTTTTTTTTTGGTTGTTTATATAAATAATCAAAGAAGAGGGTATATATATGTATACTAATTAATTCAAATATATTTTTTATTTTGTGTAGATATATATCCATTACCTTCCTTTGTTCATATGGAATCTGTCTACTATTATTTAAAAATTTATATATTTTTTATACTTAAAACATTAAAATTTGAATTTTAATAATTTAGACTAAAAATTTAATATTCTACTAGCAAGCCACTAGTAACTATAAAAAAATTGGTTTGTCCATTCATTATTCCTAATTAATTAATTTTTTAATTTGTGATAATAAAAAAAAAAATCTTTAACCCATTAACTAACAGACACCAATGGTTTTTGTTTGTTGAACTTAATCAATTCCAACCTCTATGAACTTTAAATACCCAAACAATATAAAAAATCAATGGACGAGGCTAGCCACAGGGTCAAGTTGACCTTATGACACTAAATTGTGAGAGAATTTAAAAAAAAATGCAAAATATAATAAAAAAAAAAGGAGATAAACAAACTTGAATCAAATCGTTTTAGGGTTAGATTAACTGATGTATTATTTTACAATTTGTAACAACGAAAGTCAACTTTTGTAAGAAACATTAATTTTATGGTTTGAGATTTTGTTGTAGCCACCATTTATTTAATTTATTTATTATTTTTGCTGCATGCAGCGTGCCCAAGTTATGTACTAGAATATTTATTGATTTTTTAGTACTTAAAAAGCTCATCCCTATCTTTTTCCCAATAGAGAAGTTAGCATTCAAAACTTCTGGTTTGTTACCAACCTTGCAAAGAATTTGGTGATATCATTCACTCTATGCAAGCACAAATTAAATGATTTCATATGCAAAGAAGTTAACTGCTCTTAGAATTAAATTTTCCTTGATAAAAAAAAAAAAAAAACCTTTTCCTAACAATTTTTTATAGAGGGAGCCAAACTCATAAGGCTATGTTAATGTGATGACACACACACACACTTAACCAATTAATTATTAAAAACTAAAAAAGTAATCCCTTGATTTCCTTGGCTAAGTCATCAAGTTCAAAGGTATATTTATGTAATACTTAATGAGGTCCAAACTAGAGATGCTATTTTATATATATATATATATATATATATATATTACAAAGAGATTGAAATTTGAGGATGGGAGAAGAGATTGTAAATGTTAAAATTTGAATTCTAAATTTATTAAATATCATATATTAAAGATTAATTTAACATTACTGTTGCAGATAAAAAATTTTGGATTGAAAAAAATGCATTTAAAAAGTGTTATAAGAAAAGAATGATTAAAAATTTTTTAGTATTTAATGTTATTGGAAAAAAAACGTTATGAGTAATTGAAATGTTTAAAAAGATATGCATAAAATAATAAAATATTATAAAATAGGGTAATATAATAATTTTTTTTTTTTATCAAAAAAGCATTTTATCACTGCAAAAATACCTCTTTAGTAGCCTTTTGGTTTGCTTGCAAAATCAAAATTTTAAACTGAAAAGCTTTTTTTTTTGGTTATTTAGTATTGAGGTTGGATGAAAAGTAGTTTTTGGAACACAAAAGTTATTTTCAACAATAATATTAAATTAAATCTAAAAATGATTATATTAATTAATTAAATTAAATTTCAAGTACTAAAATTTAAATCCCACTGCTGTTGTTTTTTTGGCAATGGAACATGGTGTAAGCAACTTATGAACTGCTAAGCTGCTATAGCCGAATCAGATTCTAACCAAGCTGCACGTCGGTCCCAAACTGAAAGCTAAGTATATGAAAAATGGTCCATAACTCAGCTTTTAACACCTTTGTATTTATTTATTTGTTTATTTTTTGATGCAAGGAAATATACTTAATCTTTAAAGTGGTTTTTTACTACTGGCATAACCTTAATGAGACAAATGTATTAATGTTTAGTTTCCTGCTCCATTGTTTTAGTTGAGAACATGCAAGCATGTTTCAATTAACATTATTATTATTCATGTAGAAACTTCACTTATAATGGGTTCATATATATATATATATATATATATATAGAGAGAGAGAGAGAGAGAGAGAGAGAGAGGCCAAAATAACATATCATATTCGGTAATGATGGATAACCTTATCAAAAACATTTCAGAAAAACAAAATTGTCTTGGGATTTTAGATAAAAACACATCATAATGATGGAATTCGAAGGACTATACCAACCACAAATATTCTTTGGTGTTAGGTCCCCTACATAGGAAATGGCCGGTGACTAGCCACAACGTGTGTTCTAAATTTGAGTTCCCATCAACAAGGGGCACTATGAATTTGATTGAGGCAGCAGCCAGCAAGGCGGCCAACTTCATAATCATATGCAAGGGATATTTTTCATGTTAAACTTTAAAATATGTTTATATTTGATACACTCTAAGTATATAAATATTATATATTATTAATAAAATCATGTAATAATATTTTATAAAAAATTAATTTTAAAATATTAAAAAATAAATGAATTTAATTTTAAAAATATATTTAAAAATTAAACAAATACACATGAAGTATATTATGGGATTTACTAATATTATATAATATCTGTATACTAACAATTTATCAAATATAAATCATATATATATATATATATATGCCTAATCATCTGCTTTAGAAATTGCCAACCTTTTCAAACATTATTTGAAACTTTCAACCATGGCTTTCTGCGTAGCCAATGGCAGCTAGTACACGGATTTGAGGTTTTTGAAATGATATCCAAGGTTTCCAAAATTTTCAACATTAGAACAAAGCTGCTTCCCACCAAATTTCCTTGGGTGGAGGGTGTAATAATAACGTATTATCTACTTAAAAAGTGGAGCATTTTAAGACCTTTTATCATGGCCACTGAAATTAAAAGAGTTCAATTGGCATCTAAATTTATTTAGCTGTCTCCTAAATTTACCATTAGAGAAAGAAATACCTTTTTTTTTTTTTTTTACCATAGTGACAAACAAATGTTAGAGAGATTCTACATTAAATAGAAAAATTATTTATATGTAATTTAAAAAAGATTATTTGTATGGTTTAAATAATTAAACTAAATGTTGGAGAGAGCCGCAATAAAAAATTTATAATTATTTAAAATAAATAACTATTTAAATAAAAAATGATTATACAAATTATCATAATTTTTGAATAAAAATTTGTGATTGTTCGTTTATTATAAAAAGAATTTTTTGTATGAGCAATTTTAGTAATTTTAATTTAAAGAATTTAACATTTTTTTGTATCCTATAAATATAATTACTTTTAAAATAATATTTTTCACACCTCAAATTCATATATCTTCTTTTTATTATTTTTATTTTCTCAAAATTTTCTAACACTCCAATTGATGATTGCTTAAATCAAAATGGCACACTAACTTCAGAAAAGGAAACCTAGTTTACTACTAGCTAGCAGGGAAAGGCACCCATTTCAGCCAATTTGCCAATTTTTTACCATGACATTTCGATTTATGATATAAACTAGAAATTGGTCACCCACTGTGTGGGTGTTTTGAAAAACAAATTATTTTAAAAGAGATAAGAAAATTACTGAAATAAAAATGAGATAGTAGTTTTTCTAGTAGTAAGTAATTTCTTTTAAAAACACGTGCTTTGATAAAAATAAATAAAAGACATTAATACTTTTAATTTTATTTTGACTTTAAAGTAAAATTCTTAACTGAATTAAACCCACATATAATAAAATTTAAATTTAAAATCTCAAAATTCTAAAATCAACTCGTTGCCATTAATATTAATTTAATTAATATATTTTATATAAATATAAATAAATCGAATCTTTAAGATCAAATCTCCTTTAAAACCCACATTGAAATTATCATTTTGAAACATTACATTTAATCCAAATGGTAGCTTTTTCAAGTTGGGTCTAAAAACAGCTAAGAGTAGGGTTGGGCTACTTATCTATCCCAACTTGTCCCTTTTAGGGCCTGCCTCAGCATGAAGGTTATGTTGGACTAAATCACAAAAAGATTTGAGCCAATAAGAACCCAAATAGGATCAAATGAAAACATCTGAGCTACTGGGCCAATCATGGATGATGGAACATCAGCATCAAGGTTAGTGTGAAGATGAGTTTTTGTCACTGGACAGACAAAGTGGACCCAACAATCGTAGGTTGCTAGGCCCTCTCCAATAATGAACAATTTTAAAAAGCCGAAAAGGCAGAAAATCATGTGGAGGGGCCAATAAGGCTTTCTCAGATATAATTGGTTTGCAAGTGTTTTAATCTTGATATGTGTGCGCAATCTTTTCAGATCAAAGCTTCCTTTTTCTGCCACGTCACCAAAGCATCTTACTCTTGGCCCCACTCTCATATCTTGCCTAGTTGTTTGTGGTGTAGTTTTAATGCAAATCCAGATCTACCACGTTTTACTGTTCATTGCTTCAGCTAATATATCCTTAGCTGCTTCACTTCATTTATGCGAGTAAGCACCTTACAGAAAAAAACAAACCCAAAAATCCACAAAAAGTTTTCATTTTTTTAGGGTTTTTTTCTTTGTTTCAATCAAAAGTTGAAAGAGATTGAAGCTAATTCATCAAAGGATGTAACATAGAGTAGTTAAAGGTTGAGTTTTTGGGATGTTTCCAGTGGGGGAAATGGAGGCAGATTTGTTTGAAATGAAGCCAGGTAAAAGGGTTCCAATGAAGGTCTGGTTAACTGCTCAAAGATCAATGGGTCTCCTTGTGGGTGGGAATCACACATCCTCCAGGTTTTGCACTCGCTAAATTTGTTTTCTTGTTTTGTGCTGGGTTCAGTTTCTCTTGATTTCTCATTTTAGTTCATAAAAACAACGATCTCTTTTTCTATCAAAGATTGGATCTGTCTTGCTAGTTATTGAGTTTGAAAGTGTTAAGACCATGGATTTTTATACCTTGAAATTGATGATCTTTCACGGGTCTTTAGCGAGGCGTGTATTTTTACGCGCTTTCATGCTTGCTGCTGCTTTGTCAATTGTTCCTTTGCTGCAAATGATATCTGGGGCCGATCCAGAAATGTTGTATACCCTTTCTACCTCAGCAGACTGTGCCCTTGACCCTGGTTCTTCAGGTTCATTTATGTTTCCAGGCACGTTTTTCTTCTCCAAAGTTTGGGGTTTTGGATCGGTTCATTGTGAGGAATATGGGAACTTGACAACCAGTGTGGTTAGAGAGTTAATGGGAAAGCAAATATTGAGTTACAGTGCAAAAACTCTCTTTGTTGGTGAAGGCTCAGTGTCAGCCGTTGTGGCATTGAGAGACTTGGGATTCTCTGATGTTACTGGGGTTTACAGGCACCCCTTTTTCTCTCTCAAGCATAAGAAGTTTGTTTATGAACTTGATTATGAGGACAATTCTTATGATTTTGTGTTATCCAGGGACCTAGATAAGGTTTCTGTCCCTGCTCTTCTTGTGTTTGAGGTTGAGCGTGTTATTAGGCCCGGTGGAATTGGGGCTATGCTTATTGGTATTAGTCACCCTACTAGCTTGATTAGGTCTGCTACCCCAGTTTCTTCTCTACTGAAAGCTTCCAGTGTTGTGCATGTTGATTACGTGAATGAGTTTACATTGGTTGTATTCGTGAAGAAACTTGAAACTACCACTTACTTTGAGCAGTATAGTCTTCCTGCTGATTGCCCATCTATGACAAACAACAAAGCCATATTGAATCACATTGAGCCTCTTATGGAGGAGAAACCAATGGGGTTTGAGAAAAGTATTGCTTATTTTCCCAAGTTTGTTAATGTATCTTCTAAGCAACATCTGGTCTATATTGATATTGGGGCGGGTGAGCATTTGAACTCCAATGTTACAAGTTGGTTCTTTCCATCTTATCCTGTGGATCACAAAGCCTTCAATGTTTATTTCGTTGATCATAATACTTCAGTGATGCTATCCTATGTCAAACGGCCTGGTATCAACTTTATTTATCACCCAGGCCTCGCCAGAAATAAAGCTACAGCCAGTTCAGCAAATAGGGCTTCCATAGATTCTGATATTGTCGATGATTCAGATCCATTTGTTGAAGACGGAGGGTTTGACTTTCTTCTCTGGTTCAAAAATACAGTGCAACATGCAGACTTTGTGGTTCTGAAGATGAATGCAGGGGCAGTGGAGTTAAAACTTCTCTCAGATTTGTTTGAAAGTGGAATCATATGCTTCATTGATGAGCTTTTTCTTCACTGCTCAGACCGTATCGACAGCGGAGGAGTGGTGAAGGGAGACTGTATGGACCTCTTCAAGGCCCTTAGAAGAACTGGTGTTTATGTCCATCAGTGGTGGGGAGATTAGACAGCCCTTCACCTGGTAGACTCTTGTTTTAGATACTGTTTTGTTTGAGTCATGAGTCATCTATGTACTATGCCTGCTAGCAGGGTGCCATTGTTGTTGTCTACTTGTTATGGATGTGGTGGTCGGTCTTCCTCATCTGGTATGTTTGGAAGAAATTAAGTTGCTTTTGTGGTTAAGCACTACGCTAAATAAGCCACCACTATTATCTCTAGTTTGCTGAATAAAGTTCACATAACATGCTTATCGCTTAATTACTCTGTTTTTGTTGATGCTCTCGTACATACTACTTATTCAAGACTGCATGAGTAAGATCTATGCTTGTTTTTCGTGTAGCAGAGTTTCCTTATTATACTTCAATCAGCTTCAAAAGCTGGAATTGCAGATAAATTATATTGCAGTTAAAGTGATATGGTTAACTTTTCATGTTATGTTTCAATCAGTTTCCACGGCCAGTATGCCAAATTCTATTTATTGCAAAGACGAGTTGTGATGCGACAATCAATAATTTGAAGGCTAAACCTCAAGATAGTACAGGAATTGCACTATTGAAGTAATACCAATACCAATATACCATCAATAATCTGAGTTTTGAAGGTTAACTCCGGGACCAGAAGAGTAACTTCGTATGTTATCGGCTGTTAAATGAAGAAAAGCCATTTGATGTTGCGCCTTACGCTTCAAAAGATAACCAAGTACATTGACGGGCTCAAAAAATTTGAAACAGTTTTTGAGATGATGAACAAATCAATCACGTGTGGCCCAATAAAACAAACAGGATAAGCACATCAATATATTTTAACGCGCGATGCACAATGACAATGGATGAAGTGAAAGTCCTTGTTTCCTGTCAGTTTTCAACTGATCGTCCCAAAGAAGTTAGGCAAAGCAAAAACCTACAAGTTACATCCCGGATTGGTTGTTGCTTGTTGACTCGTCTGGTGCATCACAAGAATGACCACTGCTGTCACAGAAACATGATAACACAAGGTAGAAGAACAACCGCTGTCACACAAAATTAGCAGCTCCTGCATAATGATAAAACTAACCTTCCAAGTACGTCCAGCCCAAAGCCATGAAATTCAAGGCACTCGATGACTATTATCAGGATTTTAGCAGGCTTCAAAAAAATGAGACAGCCAGTTATACAAACATGTTTCCTACAATGAACCAAGTTAATAAAGTAGAACATGAAGAAAATTTGCTCCAACGAGATGGCGTCTATTTGGACTACATTATGTTTGAAATTCGAGCAATGCATTCATACCATGTAGCATACTTAATTATAACTTCCCGTTTGAATATTGGAAAGGCCTGACACGCAAAACAAAAGAGAGGAGGACAAAAGGGCAAAATGAAAAGTGATAAGAGAAAAGGATAAAAAAGAAAAAAGAAAGACATCAACAAGCTACTATACAGGAAGATAGCTCAAGAAACATGTTCTCATCTCATTCATCAGGGCCATTGTTGACCTTTATCTCCAAAAGCCTCTCAACTGGTTGCCTACAAATTGGGCACCGGTTAGTTTGGCAACTCAAAACCTTTGCGCAGGAGCTGCACATGCACTGCATAATGAACAAACAAAAAATTGAATCAGTCATCAGAAATAAGCATATAGTATTTTCTTCACTCCAGCTGTAAGCATATAGCATTTCTACATCTTCTTTATAGAGGAAGACGTAGAGACAAATGGTTTCGGAACTGAGAAGTAGTCAAATCGCCCATTTATGCAACACCACCACAACAACCATTTCCTTAATAGACAAGTAATTCTGACTGTTGAGCAAAAAAACAAGTTATTACTAATTGCCGCAAGATTTATTCATTGGTTTAGGTCCACAGTTTGAGTCATGCCCTTGCTTTCTTGTCCATTCAGTCAATATTACAAAAGACCAAAGAGAGGGAAAAAAAAATAATGAAGAGCAAAGAACAAGTGGCCGTGTTTACCATGTGCCTGCAGGGAAGAACAGTTGTGTCCCGAGGCTCTGAAAGGCAAATAACACATTCTTTTCCAGGATCATTTGCATCAACATCATTATCAACTGAATTTCCAATCCCATATATTTCTTGCAGCTCATACCTCATCCCATTCACCCACAGAATCTGTTTCAATACTCTCGTCTGGTATTCACCCTTCTCCTTTTCAAACACCGCTTGAGTTATCTGAGAATTCATGGCTCCTGATACTTGGTTTCCATCTGACCCATTCTGGTTGACGGGCAATGCCTCTGCTTTCACTGCCAGATGATAAATATCAATCTGATCTACTTTCAGTAATTCTGACTCCTCAAACATAGAGAAATCAATCCCCGTTCCAGAGGGCTGTCTGAACTTCTGTCCTAGACCTTGTTCAAAAGGCACAGTTACTGGTGGTAGAATACTTTCCTTCATCGGAGTCAGAGTGCAGTCGTGACCTTCTTTTGCAAACAAAATAACAGTCATCCTGTTTGCAGAGCAAAGTAAACACTACTATCTTGTTAACAACTATACCAGACACACAACAGGATTCGCATAAAAACGGGCAACTCTACAATGGAGAAAAACAACATTTAACTTCAGATAAGATGCCACATAACCTCAATGCATAAAATTGCCTCTAAGAAGAAAAGAAAAGCTTCTTATTGCTTTCTTATGATGCTAGAGAAATTAAAGTACCATAAATAACATATTGTTAGGCCAATGAATCAAAGTAAAATACTACCATCCACATTGATAAGAAAAAAAGTGCAAAAGAAAAGGATGATATCAAATGTACTACTAGTACATATTTACAAGAAATTCAGCCAGCATACTTGCTACATATGTTGTGTAGAACGTCAACAAATCATTCATGTTTCTTTTGTGCAATCTATTTCAAAACTCATAAAACAAAAGCATAGAGCTTGTCTTTGCATAGTTTTACTCTAGTTGAGAAGTTTCTATATCTGATTACTAGGAACCTAGGATGCATAAATTTAACAAAAAATCATCATCATTCTAGTCTTCATCACAATAAACCTATTGACATATTCTCTATCAAGTAAATAAGGAAAATCACAGAGCTTGAACTCTAACATATAGAAGGAAAGAGACCTCAAAACACTTCTAATGAGGTGAAATACCATCTCGCAATTTTTCTTCTTGTTCCTGTCATCTTGGCATCTAGTTTGAAGTATATTCAAATTTTCAAATAACATACAAGCAACCCAGTTCTTTAATCACATTCAGTTCCCATATAAAACAAGGTAACCTTAAAACCTGTAAGCATAGCTGAGAAACTACAAATTTGATACTTAAAGTTAACAAAAATATCCCAATAATCTTTCATTGAACTCCAAATAATCTCTATCCTTAAAGTCACTTGCCAAACCTTTATCCCTCTAAAAATGCACATCTCTCAAGCTCTGAAAAAAAAAGCATTTAACAATAATCATTTCAATTATATCCAAGGAGCAAAATTTTAATCAAAAGCAACCTATACTAATAGCTACGACCGTAGCATTCTCATCGAAACAAAAATTGAAAATTTAAACAAAAAGATAGAAATTTTATACCTTCCAGCAGCAGTAGCATCAAACGTGAAAGATACCAGGAACTTCCCAGGATTCTCCTCATCAGCTTCCAATTTCAAAGTTTCCTTCTTCAAGTTAACATCATTCCTTATCGTAACCGCCTTCTGATACTCTATATAAGGCACCGGAGGCGGTGGCATCATTGGCCCATACACAAACATACTCCAATTTGCGGGCTCTATGTGGGGCCCACCTCGATGATGATGATCATACGGCGCCGGAAGAGGCAACGGTACCGGCGGCTGAGTCGGGTAGTAGCCTGGATACTGGTAGTATTGGGGCGGGTAAGGAGTGGCGGCGGCAAAGACGTAACGGTTGGCGGAGATCTCAGGTTGCGGCTGTGCTGGAGGTGCTAGCTGTGGTGGCGGAGGGTGGTTTCGCCGGCTTCCGTGCCTTCGCCAGCCATGCACTCCGCTACTTCCGATGTTTCCCATGAATTTTTTGCCGTTGTTGGAATATAAAGAGAAATAAATTGGAAGTTTTTGTAAATATTTATTAAGGAAGGATTTTATAATAAAGTTGGATCCAATTTCATGTAAAAATTTTTGGGTTTTCCTTTCTTTGCCTCAAAAGCAAATAAAAAAAAAAGGGATATTTGGGTATAGTGGGTTTGCGTAAAAAAAAAGTTTGTTACTTGTTTTTCCTTTCGTTTCTCTAAGACAGAGAAGGTAAAGGTGATAGAAGAGAAAGAGAAAGAGAGAGAGAATGGGTGTGGTGGGTTTACGTGAAGCTCCACTAAAACCACCATTGATGGAGACGGATAGACTGTGCTAAAGTATTGTATCACGAAGCAATTCCATTTATAGCTCACTTTTTATTTTATATATTTAATTTTTAAATAAATTTTATATTTAAATTTTATATTTTTATTAAATACACTCTTATTCCTTATTTTTTTATTTTTCATTCTTATCATTTCTTTTTTTTCTCTCTTCATTTTTTGAAATTAAGTTTCTCATAAATAAATAAATAGTTTTGAGAAACTTAAAAACTTTTTGAATATTTATTGTTAAAAAATTTTGAATCTTTTCAGATATCCTTCCTAAAAGATTTATCTATCCAAACAATTTTAAATATTTTTAAATATCTATTTTTGAAAAATTCGATTTTATTTTTAATTAGTAAAAATCTTAATCATGCATATATAAATCCATTTACTTAATCATTTGTATAAATTGAACTACATTCTTATCATGTATGACATAAACTTATTCATTCTTTTAGGCATTTAGAAAACTAAGAATATCGTATTCTAATTTTTTGGTTTTGCATAGGTAAACGGATATTGCTCTTAAAACAAAAACACTTAAGTCTATATATGCTTAAAAACTAATATGTCTATTTCATTTGTATATATAATCAAGTAAAAATGACTACATTGATGACTTATATGTATGCATGTATGCTAGTTCAAGCTTGAATATCTTATAAAATATTGACCTTGATAATATCATCAACAGACTAATAAATTCGATAATATAGATCTCTAATTTTTAGGTCACTAGTAATAGCTTAAAGATTAAAGATCTTTGTTGTCAAAATTAAGTTATACTTCGAAGAACTCATTAGAGATGTTTGGAGATCCTAGCACATCGTATTTATTTATTTTAGTATTATTTATTTTGAGATTAGATGTATTCATTTTATTTAAATTAAAATTAAACGTTATTAGTAGTTTATAATTAAATATATATTTAAATAAAATTTATATATTTTCAAAAATAAATTTTTGATAATATAAGATAACTCTTAAAAAATTCATTTTTAAGAATTATATTACTTTTTCGAAAATAAATGATCAAAAATACAATATAACTCTCGAAAATTTATTTTTAAAATTTAAAAAAGTAATTTTAAAGTACATAAATTATTTAAAATATTTTTATCATTTATTAAAGGTTAAAATTAATATTTTTAAAGTGGGTATTTTTAAAAGAAAATTATATGGTGTATAGAAAAATTTTGGAGTTTTGCTAAATGCACCCAAGACTTTTTTCTTCACATCCCAACTTTTTTTAAAATTTTTTTATAAATAAAATTATTTAATTATTTTTTTTACACAAGTTTCTGAAAGTAAATTTTTGAAAAATTATAAAATTTTCTGATAATAAATTTTCAAAAAATCATAGAATCTTTCAAAAATGAATTTTTGAAAAGATTATAAAAGTAAGTGACGAAACCCCTCTAAAGGTTAAGAAAGCTGAGAATTTCTGCTTAAACTTCGAGAGTTAACCCATAGCCTTGCTTCTAAGACCTGCGACCCTTTCTTTTCTTATGATTAGAGGGAAGGATCACTCCTACAGGCCTTCTCTTATATACGAGAGCACTCGTTATGGATGATACTATTACCTTTCTTGCTCTTTACTTGATTGAAACGCAGAGAAGAAATGTATTTGTTGTAGAAGTTTGACAACCGTTTGACTTTGGCACATGAGGTGGCGGGTTTGGCTAGGTAACATCATAGAAATGTATCGGACTGCAAATCCTGGAATGACTGTATGACCCCGTCCTTGGCCTCGGGGAGTGGCAAGCAGCACAGAATTTGAATTAATAGCGAGTTGAATTAATCAAATGGCATAAGGGGCATTTCCTTTGTTATAAATCCACAGACAACATTCTTTTTTTTTTTTTTTTCATTTTAAAATTGATTGTAGATCAATTTAGCAATATCGAAAGGATTAGTAGTAACTAGTAATATGCGTTGCTCTCACTAACGCGTATACCCGTATGGATATTAATATATCATTCGTTCCTTTATTTGTTAAAACATGAGAATTTAAATCTAACATTTAAATAAAAAATGATTAGAATGAAATCATAAAAATTTCTATGCAGTACATTTTTTTTTAATTTTTTTGAGATTGTAGTTCAATAAAATTATGTTTGATAACTTCATAATTTAATATTTTAATTTAGAATATAATTATATAATTTAATTGTTTCTTGGATATAAATTGTAAGAATATATATTCTTCCCAAAATATTTTGTTGAGAGGTAAAGAATTAAATCTTTTTAAGAAATAAATTTTTTTGCTCGAAATATGAATCAAATCAAAAAATCTTTTAATCATTAAAAAAATTAATAAAACAAATCACATTTTTATCACTAAACTATAATCGTTATAATATTATTATTCTATATAAAAGACCTTTTGTCGAACAAGAGATTTAGATGTAATCAAGATAGGATCATAAGATAAAAAAATAAAAAATCTTAAAACTTAAAACCTTGTCGTTTTTGTCAGAAGACTTAATAAAATTAAAATAGAGTAGTTATTTCATTTAAATAACGAAATAAAAACTTTTTTCCTTTGTTATAAGAGTAGCGATGGATAGGATTCGACAAAAAAACTTAATCATAACATAAAAATAGATTGTACAAAAATTCATAGTTTTTTTTATTCTAGTTATTCTAGTAAAATAACTATATAGTTTTAAGAATATTATTTTTATTTCATTTTTATTAATTTAATAAATATTTTAAATTAATAAAATATAAAGCTATACGGACTCAAATAATAAACCTTCTTGATAAAATAGGTCAGTCTGATTATTATCAAAATGATTTGATCTATTTCAAAGACCCAACATGTAATTTTTTGCATTAAGCTCTTTCATTAACTGATAGAAATATCAGCTTCTACAACAGCTTCCCCTCATGTATTAGTCGGCTTTCCCTAGCCCCTTTAAATTTTCGGAAAGATTTATCATTTTTTTGAAAATTTATAAAATTTTAAAAGGTCGTGAGAATAGTAATTAAATAATTTTATTTACAAAATAAATTTTAAAAAAATTGGAGTGTAAAAAAAACGAAAGTGCATTTAGCAGCATTCAAATTGTATTTAGAAGGCACCTTACATCATATGGAAAGTCGGTAATTTGATGACAAAAATACCCACACTTTGGTCGGTTTCAGATTGTGTTCCCATGCAGAAGCACGTAGCAGATTAATAGTCTGAGTTTTTGGTTGATCTTAGCAATAAAGTTGACAAAAAATAGTACTAAAATTGAAAGTACTCTAAGCCATAGGAACACTGTTGTACTTGTAGTCGGGAATATGGTATCACCTTTTTAGCTTGCTGCACTGGTTGAGTTCTGTCTATGTCAAATTCTCTTTGGAGTGTAGAAATATTGAATTCAAATCATTCAAAAAATGGACAAATCGGAGAACAAAGTCAAAAAGAATGGTTAAATATCTGACAAAAGGAAGAATTTTTTAGATGAGTTTTGAAAAGTGAAATGATAAAGGAAAGGGTAAGGGACAAACCAAGGATATTTGGGAGGCAAATGGATCAACTATCCACCTGGTAAAAGCTTCTGGTTAAGTTCTCCTCCATACATGAAAAGTTGTAGTTTAAAGGCAGATTAGCAGAAATCATAAATTAATGTATAATTTATTTCATTTTCAACTATATATTTTTGTATCAAATTCCATGTCCAAGCTAGAAAATTTTAAGATGAAAAAATAAAGTATTTTATATGCTTTACACGTATTCTCCACTACCCTTTCAGCTTATCTTATAACGTGGCCTGTTCCACAAATTGGAGACGGCAACTACATCTAGTTTCCAAGAATCATGATTCTCTTTTTTGCTTTTTTTTCTCCTTTTTTTTTGACAAATAATAGCAGTATTTAAGATCACCATTCACAATCTTTTTACTGGTTCACGGCCTCCCCTGCTAAAGTCATTCATAAACTGTGTTACATTATTAGATAATATAAAAATCAATTAATAATTGAATTTTCTGTATATAATGGCCAAGCATATGTCCTTTGATAACGACTCTAATGGCAAATGGATCATGCCAGATAAAACAGGGAAACTTAAAATAATTGCCATTTCTTATGCAAATTTACTTATACAATTTTATTTAGTCATAGACTGAAATGACGACCACCATTACGGGGGTTGAGAGGCTGCTGAGTGCTTTAGCCCCTTGAATGTGGCCAATCAAAGTTTTTTTTTTTTTGTTAAAAAATTCATTTGCAAATTTCTGACATCAAAGATCCTGTCGGTAGGCAACTTGTATTTCATAACTTCAATTTTTCTAATCCGTGGCCTGGAAAAGGCCTTAAAATATGTGAAAATTTTTATAATCAACAACTGTGAACAAGTAAAAAAATGTGGAAAATGAAGCTTAGCCATATGATCCAGGGGCACAAGCTTTCCAATTCCCTGAGTTCCCTAGAGTTGGGAATTGCTTCGGCTATGGTCGTTACCAAGATTGATAACTAACAAGTTGCGGGATCAGGAAAGAAAGGCCTCTATTGGGAACGTTTTGCAACTGATCAAACTATAGAGTGAATTTTATGGCCAACAGAGATGTGATATGTGGCAGCCACAAATACCAGAAAAAGAGAGTGAATTTTAGAAGCAAAGAAAAAACTGATGAATTTGCAGTCTTAGCCTAGGGACGTTGATTGCTGAGCCATGGCATTCAAGCAGAGAACTGCTTATTGCTTAAACGGGCAGTAAACTCTGACATATGCATTTGGTTGTACAACAAGTCAACAAGACATTAGTATAATGTAATAGCCTAAAATATGCTTCCAGTCTGGTTTTGCGCCCTTCCTTGTTAAGATCAATAACAATGAAAAAAAAGGCCAAAAGCTTGTCTGCATGCTCATGAAACACAGCAATGCAATTAATCCTAATAGTTACCATAACTTTATAATACTTATTTGTGTTACCTAATCTTTCACTCCAAAATATTACTAATTCTAGGTAGACAACAGCAATGCAATCATTGTGGTTGCCTCCGGGCTCTGACATTTCAGAACATATATGTCCTCCCTTCCGCGAAAAGTGTTTCATTTTTTTTGTAAAGCGTCAAGAAAATTTTATTAAACAAACAAGAAAAAACATTAGTACAATATCAGAAACAAAATAAAATATGAAAGACCCCTTAAAGCATGGCTACATGGCAAGGACGAGTTTAGGAGTGAACTACATTAATATATGGTCCGAGTTCGATTCTTGCTTTGGGAACCCTGATTTGAGTGGGAGTCAAAACGGTTCTAATTCCTCCGGAGTTGGCAAGGAAGGATGGATCCAAAGGACCCTGCAGCGATGGGAGCCATTGATTGGCCTTCAAAATTTGACCCGTTTAGCATTTCTTTCTCTTGATAATGTTTACGTTTATTTAGGGTATCTTTTCTTTCTTGTTATTTGTTATTGTATCGCTATTCGGCTTTTGCTCCTCTGACAAGCTTGGCACTTTTTTTCCCTAATCTGCACTAATTGCAAAGGGATGTGTAAGTGTAATTATGTTACGCCTCAAACCGAGGATAATGATGCTACACACTTACAAGATGTGATCCTATGCATATATAAAGCCAAAAATATAGTAAGACTTATAAAATATAAATGATGCGATCATGATTCAAAACGAAAAATTCATAACATTTAATATATTTTATCACAAAAACGAAATACTAAAAAATTTATATATCTTGAAATATTTAATTTAAATAATAAATAATTAATTATAAAAATTTGTACGTCTAAGCATCTAAGAGAATCTTAAATATCCTATATCAGCAACTAAAGTTTTGAAACATCACTCCCAAAAATTCCCATAAGCATAATAAAATTCTGAACCTGTAATAAAAATATTAAAGAAAGGAAAGAGTACAATCACTAAGTAAATAACTGATATCCCCTTAGTTGGATTAAATATGTCACAAAATATTTAGGCCTTAAATGATTCAAAACTATTTTAGATAATTTTGTATTCAAACACATTTCTGTAAATCATATCTCAAAATCAAAATCTCATATTTCAAAGCAAAACAAAACATCACAAAATCATAAAAGTTTATTAGTCTCCCATAACATATTACGACTACACTTAACTCCTGTGGTATAGGTCAGAATCAAAATTTTTCTTTCAATGCAATGGGACAAAGGTATATTAAAAGCAACCGAATAGTTGCACTGAACAATCATAATTAACCTATTAATGCAATGAAACATAATAAAGATCACAAAAACCCTTTTAGCATAATGGGAGAGAAGTATATCCTTGATGGTACGGTGAATAAAAATCATTATTCTTAACTAGTGGCATGATTCGAAACTGGTATCGATATCACAAAATATATGTTGACATGACCAACAATTAACCCCTATTGACAGGTCAGAACATAATCATACTAAGAAACAAAAGCCAAAGTATATTTTCAAATTATCCAACATATACAAATTCAATATTTATAATTTTTTTCAAAATATAATCCATACAAAATAAAATTTCATAATCATTCCAAAGCAAAATTTTATATTTCGACAATCGATGGATATATAAATATATTATTATGAAATCATATTTGAAAATCAAAACAATATCAAACCATATTCCAAACTCATAACAAAGAAATCATATATATTTGCATACTTAACTTGATTTACAAAACAAATGGATAAAACAATATATATTATATATTTCAACTCAAAATATATTCAGGCTGATTTTTAAGGACATAAAAATTGAAAGGATATCAAGTCATTTACTTGATGTGCTAAACTAAAACTTAAGCAATATATCACTCAATCCTCTTAGTATCCAAAATCAGAGATTTTTAAAACTAATTTGCCCTTCCTCTTCCTCTTTTCTTCTTGTCGAGGTCAGTTTCTCCCAAATCTCCAATTTTTTTTTGACAAAAAATAACACCGAAAGTAGAACTATTCGTATATTAAAACGGCATGTTAATAAAATTCTTTTATTGTAAATATAAGTTCTATTGGGTTAAGTTTTTAATTATGGCAAAACATAAGTTGAAAAATAAAATTTTAAAAAATAAGTTTTTTTAAAAGACATAATCATATAATATACTTAAAACTATAAGCTAATTTTGTGGGTATTACATCCTCCCCTCCTTAAAAAGAGTTTAGTCCTCTAAACTCATACCTTGGCTTTTAAAAAGATAAGGATACTTTTCTTTCATATTCTCTTCTAACTCCTAATCTATTTCTCTTTCGAAATGATTATTCCATTAACTTAACATAAAAAATAGTTCTTCTTCTCAAAACTTGCTTTATTTTATCGACAATGTGTATAGGACGTTCATCAAATGATAAATCTTCCCTAAGTCTCAAAAGTGCTAACTCTACCATATGACTTAGATTCAAAACATACTTCATCAACATTGAGACACGAAACACATTATGTACTCCAATGAAAAACGGTGAAAGTGCCAATCTATAAGCCACATCTCTTACATTATCAAAAATTTCAAACAGACCCATATAACGAGGACTAAGTTTTACATGAATTTTAAATCTCATAATCCCTCTACTTGGAGAAACTCGTACAAACACATGATCTCTAAACTTCAACTATAGTTCACGCCTTCTATTGTCTGCATAACTTTTTTGTCGACTTTAAGCCACTTGAGGATGTTCTCTAATCAACTAAACTTTCACAACTGCTTGCTGAATAAGATCCAAACTCAACAACTATCTTTTTCTAACATCATCCTAACAAATAGAAGATCTGTACTTTCTACCATACAAAGCTTCAAATGAAGCCATTTGGATGCTAGATTGATAACTATTATTGTAAATAAACTCTACCTATGATAAATGGTGATCTTAAGAACCTTCAAACTCTATGACACATGCCTTCAACATATCCTATAAGATTTGGATAGTCCTTTGCAATTGGCCATCTATTTATGGATAAAAAGCAGTACTAAAACTTAGGCGGGTGCCTAAAGCTTTATACAAGCTCTCTTAAAATTTTACTACAAACTGAGAATCTCAATTAGATACAATTGACACCGATACACCATGAAGTTTCACAATCTACTCAACATATAACTCTACTAGCTTTTCCAATGACATTCCTGTATAAATAGCCAATAAATGTATAGACTTTGTCAATCTATCCATACTTACCCAAATGTTGTCATTACCTTTTTGTGTCATAGGTAAACTAGATACAAAATCTATAGTTATTTGCTCCTATTTCCATTCTAGAATAGGGAGAGGTTTCAACAATCCCGTTGGCCTTTAATGTTTAGCTTTAACTTGCTAACAAGTCAAACATTTAGCAACAAATTGGGCAATTTCCCTTTTTATATTATTTTACCAAAAAGTGTTTCTCAAACCCCTATACATCTTTGTGCTACCAAGATGAATAGTATAATTACTGTAATAAGCTTCCTAAAAAATTTCTCTTTTCAGTTCTGAGTCATTCAAAATACAAATTTTATCATCGAACCTTAAAGAGCCATCATCATGAATTTTAAAGTCTGGTTTTGAATCAGAATCCACCTCTAGTCTCATGTTTTGGAGTCAGGGATCATTAGCTTGAGCATCTTTAATTTTCTAAATTAAGTTAGGTTGAACTGGTAAATTAGCCAAGTAAACTCTAAAACCTCATATTCGTACATCAATATCCATTCTCCTCAATTCTTCAAAAATTTATCTTTGAGAAGTTATTATTACAGCCAAATTCCCAACGAACTTTTTACTTAAAGTATCTGCTACCTTATTTGCCTTACTTGGATGGTAACTAATAGTCAAGTTATAGTCCTTCAATAATTCTAACCATCTCCTCTACCTCATATTTATTTCCTTCGAGGTGAAAAGGTATTTAAAACTCTTGTGGTTTATAATGATCTCACAAGATTCACCATACAAATAGTGTCTCCAAATTTTTAATGTAAAGACTACAACAGCTAACTCCAAATCATGAGTAGGGTAATTCTCCTCATAAGGTTTCAACTGTCTAGAAGCATAGGCAATAACATTATCATCTTCATAAAAACACAACCTAATCTCTTTTTTGAAACATCACTATAAATAGTAAATCTCTTACCAGCAACAGACAATGTAAGAATATGAGCATAAACCAATCTTTTTTTTAACTTTGCAAAACTCTTTTCACAATCATTCAATCATTCAAATCGAACTTTGTTTCTAACCAATCTAGTCCAAGGTATAGCAATACGAAAAAAGTCCTCTACAAAGCACTTAAAGTATCTGACTAAACCTAGAAAACTATGAATCTTAGAAACATTATTCGACCTTTTTCACTTTACTATCGCTTCAACTTTCTTTGGGTCAATGGAAATCCCATCTTTGGACACCACGTGCCCTAAAAAAGCTACACTAGAGAGCCAACATTCACATTTTTTAAACTTAGCAAATAGTTACTTTTGCCTCAAGGTCTCTAAAACAATTTTCAAATGTTGTTCATGCTCTTTCGAGCTAGGAGAGTAAACTAATATGTCATTAATAAAAATAACCACAAATTTATCCAAATTAGGTTTAAAAATCCTATTCATTAGATCCATAAAAGTAGCTGGAGCATTAGCAGCCCAAATGGCATCACAAGAAACTTTTAATGCACTTATCAAGTTCAAAAGGTGATTTTAAGCACATTTTCAGTTTTGACTTTTAATTGATGATACCGAGATTGAAGATTTATTTTAGAGAATAGCTAGCACTATTTAATTAATCAAATAGGTCATCAATACGGGGTAAATGATATCGATTCTTCACAATCACCTTGTTCAACTCACGATTATCAATACACAAGCTTATACTACCATTTTTTTTTTTTACAAACAACACTGAAGCTTCTCATAGAGACACACTAAGTTTAATGAAACCTTTATTAAGAAGCTCTTGTAACTACTTTTTTAACTCTTTCAATTTTACAGAAGCCATTCTATAAGGAGTCATGTAAATAGGACAAGTACACATAACCAAATCAATAGGAAAGTTAATTTTTCAATCAAAAGGTAACCATGAAAGATCAGCAGGAAAGACATATGAAAATTCCTTTATAATAGAAATGTCTTCTAATGCCAACTTTTCTGTTTTAATACCAATAATAGTTACTAAATACCTCTTAGAACCACTTTTGATTAATCATTTAGCTTGCAAGGTAGAAATAACTCGTAAAAGAGCATATGTACCACTACCGTAAAAACTAAAAAGTGGTTCACCAGAAATTTCAAAATCTACCCATATTTTTTTACAATTGATCTTAGCATAGTGAGTAGACAATCAATCTATTTCAAAGATTACATCAAAATTATGCATGTTTAAAACATGCAGATCAGGAAATAGTTCTCTGCTCTCAATTTTTACTAAACATATTTTATAAATTCGATCAGACAAAAGTTGACCCCTAACAAAAGTGTTTACACGTAAAATCATATTTCAAATACATACTGCACATAACAAATTTTTGCATGAAAATAGATGAAATAAAAGAATACAAAACACCAACATCAAATAAGATATGAACATAAATCAAGGCAACCGATAGAATACCTACGACAATAATGTTTGATGCTTCCACATTCTACTGAGTTAAGGTATAAGCACGACTTTAAGCACATGGTCTTTTTTTTGTTGTCTAATAAAATGAACTTATGCAATCTGAGCAGCTTGATTTGAAGGCATCTTCTAGACTATAGACGGTTCAAAAGATTTAAAGGGCAATTGGCAATACGGTGACCTTGTTGGCCACATTTAAAGTATGTACTATTAACATGCCTATATTCAGCAACTCGATGTCCACCATTACAAACTAAACATCTAGACCTTGGTTGATACATCTTGCCATGGTAAGATTGAGTTTTTCATAAAGGAAACTTACCTTTAGAGGTAAAAGAAGATCGAGACCTTTTAGTGGCTTGAAATTTAGAAAGACTATTAAAAGTCCTCATATTATGAGAATCTAAATCTTTGTCTTTTTTTTTTTCAAAAAATCTTTTCTCACTTCTTGAGTCTTTTTTTAAATTGAATCAAGGGACTTCGCCTTACCAACCACATCATTATAACTAGTCAAGTGTAAAAGAGCAAGGCCCCTTTGAATATAGGCATCTAGGCCATTTTTAAACCTTTTAGCTTTACTCTCATCATCAACAACAAGAGAAGAAGTGAATTTTAACAATCGATCAAACTTAGCCTCATACTTATCTATAGTCATGCTACCTTGAACAAATTAAAAAACTTATTTTCCAAATATAACAGCTTATTTCGAGGAAAATACTTTGTATAAAAAATAATTTAAAAATTATTCCAAGTATAGAATTTAAGATCTTTCTCATGTGTGTGAGCTACACCCATCTACCAATTATTTACACTATCTTGTAGCAAGTAGGTAACAAATATGATCTTATTTTGCTCCCAAGTATGCATGGTATCAAAAGCTTTCTCCATTTCTTCAATCCCTAACTTAGCACCATCAGGGTTTGTAGAACCCTTAAAAGCAGGTGGTGTTATCTTCTTAAACTCACTCAAAGCTTTCTATTACGTAAAATTGTCAACATGTTGCACTGATGGTTAGTGTTGTCATTAATCCTTTACCAAACCAATAACCTCATTAATCAAACCCATAACCCTATCATCATATCCAGCCATAGCATTTTATGCTCCCAAAGTCTTATTAGCAGGAAGTTGATTATTACCAGCGCTTTTCTAAGCATTTGGTGCAAACAGTATCACCCTAATATTAGTTTTGACCTTGTGAACTACGGTATCTTTTAGAAGGATGAGAACTCCTAGAGCCACAAACCTTAGCATTAGTTACGATCTTAGCAAGATTAAGTTCACGATAGCGATAAGTAGGCATACTAATTCAATCACAATAGCAAACATATTACAAAATTACATTTTTATCAATAAAAAATAAAGTAATCTTAACAAAAGAAGTAAAAATAAAGAAACGTCCCAAACTTAAGTCTTCTATGCCACATTTCTCATTCGTAAATGTGTCTAAACCATTAAAATTATTGTTTATGCAAAACTAAGATTAAGAAACCTAGGCTTTGATATCACTAAATCTGTAATGCCTCGAACCAAGGCATAATAGACATTGCACACTTGTAAGAAGTGATCTTATAAATATGCAAAGCCAAAAATATACTAAAACTTATAAATATAAATGAGATAAACATGATTGAAAATGAAAAGTTCATAGCATTTAGTATCATTTATCACAAAAATGAAATACTAAAAAAATTCATAAATATCAAAATATCTAGTTAAAGTCATAAACAACTAATTATAAAAGTTTATACGTCTAAGCATCTAAGAGAATCCTAAAGGTCTTATAACAACAACTAAAGTTTTGGAACATCACTCATTGAGATTCTCATAAGCATAATCAAAATCCAAACCTATAAAGAAATATTAAAGAAAAGAATGAGTACAACCACCTAGTAAGCAACCAACATCCCCTTAGTTGGATTAAGCATGTTACAAAATATTTAGGATAAAATAGTAACTAAATGATTCGAAACTATTTTAGATAACTTTATATTCAAACACATTTTCATAAAATCATATCTCAAAATCGGAATCTTAGATTTCAAAGCAAAATAGATCATTACAAAATCATAAAATTTATTTGTCTCTCATAACATACTACAACCACACTTAATCCCTGTGGTATAAGTCAGAATCAGGATTTTTTCTTTAGTACAATAGGACAAATGTATATCAGAAACAACTGAGTAGTTGCACTGAATAATCATAATTAACTCATTAGTGTAATAAGACAGAACAAAGATTACAGAAACCTTTTTAATACAATGGGATAGAAGTATATCACTGATGGTGCGATGAATAAAAATCACTATTCTTAATCGATAACACAGTTCAAAATCGATATCGATATTAACCCCTATTGACAGGTCAGAACATAATCATATTAAGAGACAAAAGCCAAAATATATTTTTAGATTACCCAACATATACAAATTCAATATTTATAAATTTTCTCAAAACATAATTCATACAAAGTAAAATTTCATAATCATTCCAAAGCAAAATTTCATATTTCGACAAACGATGGATATATAAATATATTATTACAAAATCATATTAAAAATCAAAATAATATCAAATCATATTCTAAACTCATAACAAAGAAATCATATATACATTTAGCATGCTCAACCTGATTTACAAAATAAATGGATAAAATAATATATATTATATATTTCAACTTTAAATATATTGAGGTTAATTTTTAAGGATATAAAAATCGAAAGGATATCAATTCACTTACTTGATGTGCTAAACCTAAACTTAAGTAGTAGATCACTCAATTCTCTTAGTATTCTAAATCAAAGATTTTTAAAACTGATTTGCCTTTCCTCTTCCTCTTTTCTTCTTCTCAAGGGTTAGTTTATCCCAAATCTCCAATTTCTTGTTTTGATAGAGAATAACCCCGAAAGTAAAACTACCCGTATATTAAAAAGGCATGTTAATAAAATACTTTTATTGTAAATAAAAGTTCTATTGGATCAAGTTTTTAATTATGGCAAAAATGGGAATAAGTTTTTTTTTAAAAGACATAATCATATAATATAATTAAAACTATAGGCTAATTTTATGGGTATTGCAAACTATAAACTACCAATTCCAAATTTCCAGTTGGTAAAACTTTTTAAGCTCTATTAATTATATTGAAATTAGTCAACAAGTTCAAACCTAACTTTTTAAACTCGTTTAATAAACCTAAAAAATTGTTAAAAATTTACAAATTGCTTGTTGAGTTATTTGGCTCTTTTATGTTTAAGAAAAACTTGTGAATTGAAACTAAGACCTAGCTTACGTTGTTTAAAAAGTGAATTTTCATAAATTAAGGTTAAATTTTCATTAACTAGCTTTTGTAATTTTTTTTTTCTAATTCTTCTTACATCTTCACTTTATCTCTTTTAATTTGATTATATATAATATAAGTCTCATATTAGAAAATGAAGTGAATAGTTTGAACACAGTTCTCATTTAAATAAGCTTGACAAAAAAGAATTTATGTGAGATTGATAGGTAATACGATCATATTACTTTGAAGTAAAATTTTAAAATAATATGAAACATTCTTTCTTAATTATTCTAAATTTTTCAACAAAATAATTTTCTTAAATAAAATTCATATTTTTAATTCAACTGATGATAAATCTTCATAAGTCCAAATGTAAACTAATAAAATATAAAATCATTTTGTAAGATCTCATTAACCAATAATATCTCCATTGCTCAAGTAATTTATTTAAATTGATTTTTTAGTTTCTCACAAGATTAAGTAAACTTTTCACTTATTTATCTGTAAAAAGAAAGTAAATGAAAAATGACCAAATTATAGCTCAACAAATATAACCTTACATAACTTATCAAATCAAACATTGTTTTCATATATATATATATATATTATGTAGATAATTCATAAACATTTGTCAAATTATAATGTTAAAATATTTCAAAATTAATCATTATGTCAAGTATTTCATAAGTTCATAAATTATTATTAAAACATGTCAATTCATAAATCATTGGTAACATATGCTATTATTCAAATATTGTAATCAAACCAAGTCATTAATCAATCTTTAGAAATAATCATAAATCATTATAATTCTTTCATTCATCTTTTTCGTAGTTCATTATTAGTTATGATCATTATTATAACCTATGACAAAAACTGTATCTATAATATCATTAACATAATCATTACTAATTATTATAACAAATTACCTAAGGGCCTTTTGCTAACTATTATAACCTGTTAGTAGATCCGTATGATCATGGCTATGCTAATTACTATAACATGTTAGCTAAGACCGTAAAACTAATTCTTATGTCAATTAATCCACTTATTAGGGATTTATTTGAAGCTCTCATAAAATCATTTTTTTAAAACATAAAACAACTCATTTCATTCATAAAGTATGATCCATCATTTATGTAGCAAAACATAAAATAATCATTTGTTTAACTCTATTTTTATATACTAAACTTAAAAATACTATGTTTACTCATTTGGATATATATATATATATATATATATATACAAACATACATAAGTTCGAAAACAAGCAAAATATGTCTAAATACCTTTTTTCAATTTCATCACTTTAATTTTTTTTCCAAAACAATTAATAGCTTATTTAAGGTCATTTTCACATATAAAAAATCAATTAAGCTTTTTAGAGGTTAATTATACTAAAACAACTAAATTTTCTATAAGCTAATCTAAATATCTAGTGTTTGGTGAAACAACTAAATTTTTCATAAGCTAATCTAAATATCTAGTGTTTGCAGCTTGCATTACACTCATTAAAATACTTATAGCTATAGTTATACAACTTGGAATACTAATCTAAATATTTAGTGTTTGCAGCTTGCACTACTCTCACTAAAATTCTCATAGCTTTAGTTATATAACTTGGAATCAAGATCTGTTTAATGAGTTAGAAAGTAGACTCAATAAGCTTTTCAAATATATATGACTCAATCCATAATTCCTTGTATAAAAATTAAGAGAATTTTCATATTTCATCTCTGCTACTACTAGACAACCTGCAAACCTTAAGTAAATTGTGATGCAACGAGATGGAGACATAATATGGCCATAGTACTTTGAAGTAAAATCCTAAGGCAATACAAAGTTTATTCTATAATCATTGAAAAATTCTCAAATAAAAGTTAATATCTGTAATCCAACTAAATAACAAGTTTCTAAATTGTCATTGTTGTCTAATACAACTGAAAAAACAATAGTTCATAAAATCCAATTTGCTAAATAATGTTTTCAAAGCCCAGATTCTTCTAGCTCATCACAAGACTAAGCATAATTATCATTCATATCATCTATAGAGAGAAAGAAAAAAAGGAATGAGTAAACCACAACTTAGCAAGTATAGGTTTAAACACCTTATCTTATTAGGTATTATTTTCATATATACCATATGGATCATTTAAAAAACCCATCAAATCATAATGTCAAAACATTTTAAAGATCATCATTATGTCAAGCATTTCGTAAATTTATAAATCAATATCAAAACATGTTAATTAATAAATTATTGAAAATATGTTGTCATTCAAATATTGTAATCAAACCAAATCGTAAATCAATCTTTAAAGTCATCACAAGTCATTATAAATAATTAGTTCACAATTAGTTACGGTCACTGCTATCACCTGTGACATTGATCGTATTAACAATTTTATTTTCATGATCATTATTAACTACTATAACCCGTTAGTCAGGGCCTTATGCTAACTATTATAACCTATTAGTCAGGATCGTATGATCATATCTATGCTAACTACTATAATCTATCAACCAAGATTGTAAAACTAGTTCTGGTATTGATGGTCCCACTTTTCAAAGATATAATTTTATAGCTACCATAAAATCGTTATTTAAGTATAAATCCTTTTAACATTTCATTCATAAGCATGATCCATCATTTACATAGCAAAACACAAAATAATCATATGTTGGATCTTATTTTCATATATATATATATATATATATAAAACATTTACTCACTTAGAAACATTCATATATACATAAGTTCGAAAACAAGCAAAGTGTGTAAGATTTTACTTACTTCCTTTCGATTTTACAACTTAATTTTTTTTCAAAATAATTAATGGCCTAATTAAGATCATTTCAACATATTAGAAATTAATCAATCTTTTTTTAGACTATTTATACTAAAAATAACTAAATTATACAAGGGTTAACTCAATTAATTAATATTGAAAGCCTGAACTCTTTTCCCTAAAACGATCCTATTTCGAGATATATAACTCAAAATTAAAATCTTTATAATGCATTAGAAATCAGACTTGATAAGCTTTCAACCATATATGGCCTACCTTGTGATTCCTTGTAGATTAGTTATAATAATTTTTGAAATCCATCTTATATGCTACTGCCAAACAATATGTATATCTTCTAATAAAAATTATATATTTATCCATAGGAGACTTGGATTTCAATTCCTTTTATTTCATTAGAAAGTAGACTCGATAAGTTTTCCTAACATATATGGCTTAATCCATAATTCTTTGTATAAAATTTAAGACAATTTTCATAATTCATCATTGATGCTGCTGTTATGCAGCTTGCATATTCTTTAACTAAAAATTAGACAATTCTTTATAAAAATCTTAGAATCGACTTCTGTTTATTTAGTTGAAAAGTAGAGTTAATAAGCTTTCCAACGATATATAATACTTATATTAATAACTTATCCATTAGTACAAAATTTCATTTAATTCATTGTTGCAGATAATAGTATCTCATCTATAAACAAAATTTTTCTTTCAATCTTTACAAATCCGAATATCCATTTTCAGCCTTTAAAATCCATTCAATAATCATTATTAAATATTAATAACATGAAGTGAATAAAACTCAATAATTTACCTAAATAGATCATGAAGATTAATAAAATATTTCATAATTTTTTTTGGTTTTTCTCTCATAAGCTTCAACTCCAAATAATAACAATCTATATAATAAAAAGATAGCATGTACTTATTTTTAGGAGATTAATCTGATTGGAGCCTCTAATTTTTGGATCCCCAACTTAATTTTTCAAACTCTCTAATTCTTAAGAAGATGAGGAAAAAAAGCTCTCATTTTTTTTACTATTTTGTGATAAATAAACATGGCTAGATTTTCTTTCATATAATATCTCAATCATTTCTTTTAGTAATTAATCTCTTAATTAAATTAATGGGCTTTGATAATAGTCTAGCCTAATTATCATTTAGGCTGGGATATTATAAAATATTAGATAATTTTTCATAAAAAAATTTGAAATTGACTCTAATTTGTCTCATTAAAAACTAAATTTAGCAAGTTTTCTAACAATATATAACACTCATAATGAAAACCTAATTATTATTAACATATAAATCTGGTTTAATTCTTTGCTATAAATAATAATGTTTCACCCAATAACAAAATTTATTTTTTAATCTCTAAAAATCCAAATCTCCCATTTTCACTCTTTAAAACCTACTTAATAATCATTATTAACTGTTAATATCATGAAAGAAAAAAATCCAATAATTTACCT
This sequence comes from Durio zibethinus, assembly GCF_047325235.1. NCBI lineage: Eukaryota > Viridiplantae > Streptophyta > Magnoliopsida > Malvales > Malvaceae > Durio > Durio zibethinus. Next base: position 5,471,292 of record NC_143162.1, on the reverse strand, counting down.
ATATTGATCATGGAAATTAATGAGATATTTCATGAATTTTTGAGATTTTATCACATAAGCTTCAACACCAAAAGTTAGCATTCTACTTAGTATTTTTTTTCAAATAAAAAAAAAAAACCTTAAACTCATCTTTAAGAGATTAATCCAATTATAGTTTCTCATTTTTTATTCCAACTTAATTTTTCAAACTCTTAAACCTCAAACAAGATAAGGTGGATAAGCTCTCTTCTATTTTATTTTTGTTTTACGTCAAACAAAGGGCTGCTAGTTTCCCTCTTACTAACGTATACCAGCTTTTTTTTTTTTTTTTTTTTTTTTTTCTAATCAATCCCTTAAATAAATTAATGGGCTTTGATAGTATTTTAGTGCAATTATCATTTGGGATAGAGTATTATACTTGAATTGTAGTATTGGTTTGTACATGACTTTGAAATCAGCTGTTTTTAACAACTTAATAATTGAGCCAAGTTCGATTCAACAATTTCTTGAATAAGTACAAAATTGAATTCAACATTTGGGATTTGATAATTGATAGTGGCTATGTTAAAAACTCAAGTTTGACATCTTTTACTCAAGTAAGATATTTTTTTCTCTCTCTTTTTAATTAAATAAAGATCTCATATTTGACATGTTTTAGATAAGGAAGAATAAGCTCTCAACCACCCCCCCCCCCCTTTTTTTTTACACAATCCAAGCTATATAGGCTAAAGTTTGATATTAGAGCTTGAAATCCATTAATTAATGCCAATGTTTTTTAGGTATAATGTCTTGGATGGTGGAAAGGGAAAAGGAGATACAATTCTTTAGCAAAAGCTAGAAATAGAAAATGAAATTATTCTCACATTTGCAACTCTTTTATTTATTTATTTGATGCAATGCAACTCTTTTAGTTACTACTTCACTATCTTCAATTTGAATCGAGAAGGAAATGAGTGGAAATGGCATAGTTGTTTTATAAACGTGAGATTAAAGTGGGTAAAAACAAACTATTTTGACTAAAAAACTAGAAAAAAAAATCAACATTATAATGTTTGAAGCAAAGCAACCTTGATTCTATAATCATGGTTTTTATTGAGTAACTTGTCTCTCCTAAAACAATGCTAAGCTTTGCATACCATTTCAACAAAATGAAAGCTTGAATCAGTCAGGCTAATTAACACTAACGCAGGAGGAACCCTAGTATTTAGGGCTTTGAAAATCAGAAAACCCTCAAATTGCAACGCCTACATTAGAATCCTTCTAGACTTTATCAGATTTTAGAAGTTTATGCTATCTTTTCCTAAAGACTCACGCAACACGATTTTAGAAAATTAGTTTGGATATATTTGACACATTATTAGTAAATAAAACAATAATAACTCATTAATAAGTAAATATTAATTATTAAAATAAATATACATAAATTAAAATAATTTATTTATTAATAAAATGTTATATCAAATTCATCTCATTAATGAATTGTCATTATTTAATTTATTGATAATATATAAATTTTATTTACTGATAATATATAAAATATAAAAATGGATTAATTGAATTTTTGAAAATTTTTAATTGAGTTAAACGGGTAGGGTTTAAGCTACTTCGTAGGATAAGAAACTATATTATTCGGAGTAATAAATATTCCCAATTATTTTTTTGGCCTATAATATTCTCAATTATTTACTCCTTTTTCTTTTCTTTAAAGGATAAGGTGTATTTTTTTTTTTTTTTTTACAAAAAAAGTCGGTGAAGATAGAGTAAAAACTCACAAATGTTGAATCCAAACCTTATTAAATGTTAGTATATCATTTTTAAAAAATAATTATATAAATTCACTATGCTAATTCTGTTGAAATATTGAAAATTTGAAATCAAATAAACAAAGATTTAAAAAAAAAGAAGAAATATATATTATACAGACTAATCATAGTGGGACCATAATTAAACGGTCTCAGAAGGTATTTTTTTTCTTCATTTTTGGTTGGGTTAGGCTCTCTCCAAGCAATATACTTTCTGATAATTGTCATTAGTCAATTACTTGATAGAGATTTTGTCTCCATTAATTGGGTTAGGCTTCCAAAATCCAAAAAATTATTGGATTCAGAAATTGTAAATGCTTTGGATATTCTTAAGTCCATATTGGTGGGTTGATGTAGATGGGTCTTCTTTTCTGTTTCAATCTTGTAAAGTCAAAATCAAATTCATATTTCTCGGGTCTTATTATAGTTCAACCGCCACCATCAACTTACTGTTTCATCTTGTCTGTTTTGTCCAACCAATTACATAGGAAAAAATAGAGTACTAATATTAATTTTTGAGATTTTTAAAAATTTTCCCGGAGACAAAGTCCAAAGTCTAAGTTTTAAGAAGTCAAAATCCTCAGGCTTGAAGGCTAAAGCATGTGTTCTCGTTTCTCCTCCATTTTTTGTACATGGGCACCGGCATACTTTCCTCCCATATTTCTGACTTTTTGAATTGAGCTTTCTTAAAAAAAAAAAAGGGGGGGGGGGGGGGGGTGAAATTTGAGGTTTCCACTTCCAGGCAGACCAAAGACATGAAGTTCACTTCCTGTTTCTCAAATTGTTTTTCTTCTGCATCAGAAACCGCCATCATCGATATAGGAGGACGGGGTAAATGTTGGGTGTTTTTCTCTTTCTTGGACCTTTGACTATGTTTGTTTTGAAGCAAAGGTTAAAGAGTTAGTTTTGGTTTTCAAGATTGAATTTTCTTCTGTATTCAACATTAGTTGCTTTTTGTTTATGCATATACAGAAGCTGAAGGAGAAAATGATCAGAATTTTACTGTCTTCTCTTATAGTGAGCTGAAAGTTGCCACTCATGGATTCTCTGCTTCAAACAAGATCGGGGAAGGTGCCTTTGGTTCTGTCTACAAGGTTACTTCTTTGACTTGTACAAAGAATTCTGGTTAATATTCTTAAACTAATGCTGATCAGCTGATGTAAGTTTTGGTTTTGCCATCTAGGGCTTGCTTAGAAATGGGTCTATTGTGGCTGTGAAAATGCTTTCAGTTGAACCTGAATCGATGCGTGGGGAAAGGGAGTTTGTATCTGAAATAACTGCACTCACCAAACTTAAACATGAAAACCTTGTTACACTTAAAGGCTGCTGCGTGGATGGAGCAAACAGGTTCTTGGTTTACAATTACATGGAAAATAATAGCCTGGCGCAGATATTACTAGGTTAGCTTTTTTATCAGTTTGATAGTCTACTCATTTCATTCCCTATATTACAATTCAGATTATAGAAATGTCATTTGATGTATTCAACAATATTCAATGCCCAGAATTCATCAGATACTGAACAAATCAATAGATTTATATTAGACAATTTTGGTTGATATGTATTCTCCATTAATAGGTGGAGAGAAAAACAGGATTAAACTTGGTTGGGAAGCAAGGCGAGCTATTTCATTAGGAGTTGCTCGAGGGCTTGCCTATCTTCACGAGGAAGTTGAGCCTCACATTGTGCACAGAGATATTAAAGCTAGCAACATTCTTCTAGATCAGAATTTGATGCCAAAAGTTTCAGATTTTGGTCTTTCAAGAATTTTTAGAGATAATGCTTCTCACATTAGTACTCATGTCGCGGGCACATTGTAAGTGAAAATTGCTGGTTCTTTCCCATAACCTTCATGAATCTCTCTTATGTTGTTGAAAAATTTATGCTCCTTGAAGTACCACGGGCTAATGGAATTTCTTGCAATGGCAAATGAGATAGAGGCTATCTTGCTCCTGAGTATGCCATCAGTGGACGTTTGACACGAAAAATAGATGTTTACAGTTTTGGGGTGCTACTTTTGGAGATTATCAGCGGGCAGACTGTTGTCAATTTTGATTTAGAGCATGGTGAACGTTACCTGGTTCAAAAGGTAATGTTATTCATGAATCCAACATTGATGAAGAAAAACTAAAACTTGTCAATTCTTTTTCAGCATATATACATATATTCTCTGAGAATAAATTATTGACATTTTGACTTTATGTGTCTACACGAGCAGGCATGGGAAATCTACAGGGCTAACAGCATTCTGCAATTGGTGGATCCTACAGTAGGTATGAACTATCCTGAAGAAGAAGCAATTCGATTCATCAAGGTGGGCCTCCTTTGCGTTCAAGAAACAGCCGGGCTCCGACCAGAAATGTCAAAAGCCCTGAAAATGTTGACTAACGACATCGACATCGAAGGAGTTCAGATTTCACAACCTGGTCTTGTTGCTGATCTGATGAATATCAAGTTAGGACAAAAGACCACATTTCCGAGCCTTTCCTCTAAAGTCTCAAGCATGGAAAGCACGCATAGTCCCCTTAGTTCATATTCTTGACTTGCTTGCTGGCTCTATTGTTCTTCTGAGGTTGAGGAGGCGGTCTCTCAACAGAGAAGTAAAGGAATTCAAGGAGGAACCAATTTTATTTATCACTTTTTTTGTTCCCCTAGAGAATATTAATGATTGCTTGGCATACCATTCAAACAGTTTCAATACAGCCCAGAAAATATTGTACAAAGAAAAAAATATAGAAAAATAACCCTTTTCCATGTACCGTATACATTTTTTTTAGATTAAAATGTATATTGTAGTTTGCACAGATGAATTTTGTGATATAATTACCGCATTCTCTGTTTGAAATTTTAATTCCACATTAAAAAAGGAAAAAAAAAATAAGACAGCCATTTAAAGTAAGATAAATATAAATCATATTAGTTAAAAGTGCAAAAATAGAAAAATGAATTTGGATTTTCAAATTTGGTTGGTCTTACATTAATGTATTTAATTAAGGTTTGACACTTGCACGTAATAAATAGATATATAAGTCAATTCAAATAAACAGTTTTAATTATTAAAAATTAGATAGCTGTTGTCTATTCAAAATAGATAGTTTTATCTATAAAATGAAAAAAAACATTTTGTTAACTATATAAACTCTTCTAGTTTTCTAAAAAAAATACAAAAACAATTTATGGAATTTTCTTTCCTTTAAATAAATTTCAAATTTTTTTTATAAAATTTTGTTGTAAAAAATTTTTATAGAAGTTTGATGATCTTTTAATACATCAATAAATATTCTGTGAACTAATTTTGTTAATACAAAATACAATCAATCATTGAACTTCATTATATTTTCAAAATTTATCCCTTTAATTCTTTTGCACACTTAATAGTAAATAATACTATAAAGTCAAATAAAACCTTAAAAAAAAGTGGTATTGTTACACATCTTAAAGTCTTTTCTCAAAATGCCAGATTTTTTGAAAGTAATAATTTCATATTTTCGTTCTAACATTCTCAACCAGTAGCACCAGATACCACAAACAAATTTAAACCAGAGAGGCTATTATGTAAGTGGATGTGCCTGTCCGAGATTGTGAGTTGTGACTCGTTTTCATACCTTGGGAATGAGGAAAATAGAAATTGAAAGTATCATTGGCATCAGAATTCTCCCTTCTGCAGTATAAGATGAGAAAAGAACTGGTCAAAAGCAAAACTAAAGAACTAATCCAAGAGTTCTCAGAAGATTTTACCTGTGTCCTTTAACTCCTGCAAAGTTCTTCAGAGCGTTAGGACTAAAGCTCATTTTGTTATGGAAATCCCAACTTCTCTCCCTAGAAATTATATTGACCTTAGAATGAAATCTATACATCAGCCTCCATTGATTAAGACAGCAGTATGCATGCATGGCTCCTCGCATGCCATCCACGAAGGTCACCGTACTCTCGATGGGCTTTGCAAATGGCATACAGGGAGCCAGGCATGCAAAATATGCATATATTAATACATGCAAGCATGATGATATGAATATGAAAATGAATGGATCAATAACTGTGTCTATCTATATACATTGAGGTACTTAAATATAAACTTCCCGTTACTTTTAAGTTCCAAAACCATATGATGATTATGCTTGAACAGTGGTGACTATGACACTGAAGAATCACCACATGGCTGGCAGGTTCAATGCTCAAGCATGAGTATATATATACATATACATGAGAACTGTTAAGAGAAAATGAACAAAAACTATTCAGGTTAAGAAGATGCACTGGAGAAGGAAGCAAGGGGCTGTATTTATACAGAAGGAAAAGAGTTATCTTGTCAAAAGAAGGGAAAAGAAGAGAGATATCTTGGATACACTTCCAATCAGTCATAATCAAGTTCCCTTCAAGGTGACCGCCCCCATGCCTCCTTTTTTACCCCTTTGTTTTCCCTGGAAACATACATCCCTTGCTTTTGAGTTGTCAATTTGGCATATAGCTAATAGCTATAACACAAGCCTAAGGCATATCATTCCACCTGAAAGGCCACTTTTTTTCCTACTTTTGTCTCTAAACTTAGTGAAGATAGTAGCGTTTTTGAGGTGACTTAGAAAGAGTAAGAAGGAAGCTGTTAGGTTGAAGAGAAAGAATGAGAAGAGGTAGGAAAAATAGTAATACTACTGAGCCTGACTGTTTGGTTTTTGTTTACTTTTTCGTCTTGTATAGATCATAAAGCAAAGGTTCTCTTGCAATTCTGAAACTGATTTGTCTGGGAGTGCTTGGATGACTTGGATTCCCATACCTATACACCTGGTGTTGAAACAACATCTCCCTCTCTCTCTCATTTCTCTCATGTACCTTTGTCTCATCTTCTTCCCTACAGCTTTCCCTTGCATTCCCTACCCATACGTACACAGTGGGTATTTGGTTTCAACATCTTCAATTTGATGCCATGATATTGATGAAGCGAATTCCTTCAACTGCTAGTCTCCTAGCTGCTACTCTAGTCTCCTAGCTGCTACTCTGAATGCCACTGATCTGTATATTTTAAACACCACGTGATGAAATGATATGAAAACAGTATTAAAAAATATATGAAAATGATAAAATTTAAAATTTTAACAAAAACATATGTGATATGACAAAAAAAAAAATTATGTTTTATGTTTTACATGTTAACATAAATTATAACACTATTTTACATATTATACATGAAATAAACAAATACAAATTCATGCAATGCAACATCTATTTCGATCTTCCAAGAGGTGTTGGAAGAAAGTTCCCTTAGGATCAGCTGAGAGTATATATCTAGTGACATGTTGCCAAAAGGCTGCAAAATTCCATTTTCCTTTCCTTAATTGAAGAAGAGAACAGTGAACGTAACATAGGGGACGCATAAACTGTTGTGTCTTGAAACTTGAAAGGAAGAACTACTACATTTTTATCGTTTTTGGGGTTGGAAGGAACTGCGACTGCTGGAATCCTTCTCCTTTTGTCAGAAGCCAGGGCTTAGCGCTTTCAAAAGTTGGCACGACCTTTGTGTTTGGATTGACCTTGGACTCTCTCTCTGCTCAGATTCTGCTCTCTCGTCCTCTTTCCCTCGGAACCCCGCTCTCTTTATCTCCTTTCTTTCTTGGGAAATTCTTTTATTTAATTAACTAAAACAGCTACGTAAACACAGCATTAACCAAAAAAGACTAAGTCCTTCCCCACTTGAGAGAAGAAATCAAATAATTGATTGTGACAGGCAATATAAGTACATTTCTTGTAACTACAGTATTGCCAGTCCTTTCATATAATGTGGTTACATTCATGCGTGAACTACATTTCTTATTAAGATTACTAAAAACGCTGATAGGAGATATCATGATTAATGGCTAATGCCTTAGCCATCATACACAGGCAGATGATTAAGAGTAAAAACCCATAGGAGAAATAGAGTATTGCAATTATTACTAGGTTTCATGCAGATTATTATTGTTTTTTTTTCAAAATTGTTCATCATTTCATAGAGTAATTGTGTATTCAGAAAGTCTAGTTTCTGATAAGTTTTTCATGATCATAATTCATAGTCAATCAAATAAAATCCAGATGCTTCTAACAGTAAAAAAGTATGGAAAAGAACATATTTTTTTCTATCATGAGAACTATTAAAATGCTTTCAGGGATACCCTTTCAACTTTCAAGTAATGACTGATGGCACCTATGAAAGGCCCGCCTGCATTAGAGGGATCAGAGACATGGTATGAAAAGAATATCTAAGTTGAATCCTAGGTGGTCCCTTAAAGCAATGTGATTGAATAGAAGGATATATACAGTAGGGTAAAGTCAATATTAGGATAGAACATCAAAATCTTTTCTCCTATTCAATGGACCTTCAAAATACACCAGACCCCAACCGAAAATGAAGGGCAATTTTTTTTTTTTTAAAAGACCTCCTATAATCTATGTTTGAGTAAAATTGATATGGATCATATAGATGAAGAAAAATTACTAAGTGTAGTTACAATTAGGAGATAAAGAAGAAAGAATCGGACGAAAAAAGTAGTTGCTGGACTAAAAAATATATACTACTATTTTTGTTTTCCAAAGTTCCAGAACTGCAATCCAGTGAAAATATACAGTACTGTTAGTTTTTCTGCTTTGTTTTTTACTTTTTGTGACAATCAATATGTATTGTTGAAACTTGCCATCCCAGGCATATTTCAGATGAACTTATAAATTTCAAAGCATGGATAGCAGAAGATATACTTAACCATCGCATAACGTTGATGACAGTTTTTACATTTAGCAAATCGATGCTGACATTGATCCGATTATGTGATATTCATTATTTAGTCATGTTTGTGTTTGCAGAATGAAATGTGTTCTTAGTTGATAGGTTGACAAATTCAATGAAAGTGAGAATTGAAGAAATAAACAATGTGATCATACCAAAACCAAAGACTTCCATTTCCCTCACAAAATCAAATACAGGGAGGAATAAATGTCAAATGTTACATGGAAGGCCTAAATGATTGTAAGAACTTCCATAAGGAAAAAAATTTAGAGTGGAAAAAAAAAATCTTCTTCACTTCATGGATTTTAATGATCCATTGCTTCTCATTCTCACGTACAAGAAGTTGATTTACAATTGCCAAATAGCTATGCACTTCTCTAGTCTCTTCATTTGATTTGCACAAAAATTAGGGGAGCCAAGATCACAAGACCATCCATCCTTCACAATTTGCTGCAACAAATTTACCATATCTCACATGATAGGACGCCCAGTAGGATCTTCGTTGACAGCCAGCTCAGCAGCTATATCAGCCAATTTAAGCAAAGGTTCAACATTTCTAGGAAGAGCTGTATAGCAATCAATTATGGCAGTTGTCTGTCGCTGTTTAATTAAGGGAACTGCCCAATCAACTATATTTGGAGTTGCATAATCTCTATCATAAGCTTTCCTTCCACTGAGTATCTCCAACAGAACAATCCCAAAGCTGTAAACATCACTTTTCATGTCTCCACTGAGATCAAGGTCTCACTCACTTGATATGAGAAGTCCAAATCTGCCATTCGTGCTGCCCAATCTGAATCCAAAAGAATGTTTGAACTCTTGACATCCTGATGGACAATTGGAGGCACAACTTCTTTGTGAAGGTATTCAAGTCCCTTCGTGGCCTGCAATGATATCTTCAAACAAGGGCTCCAACTCAGGGGAGAAAGCCCTCCATGGAGGTGGTCATGAAGTGTACCGTAGGGTATATTATCTATATATAAAAGTGTGAACTCCAAAAATGATAATAGTGATAGACTAAAATACTCTTGATAAATCAAATGTTATAATAATGAATAATTAATATGCCTTCAGTAAAATTTTTAATAAATTTTAATTAAAATGACTTTTTATTATTAAATTTTTATTGAGATAAATTAAAATTTGAACTCTTTTATTATTAGACTTTTTAAAAATTGTAATTTAAACTCTTTTTTTTTTATATTATTAGATTTTTATACAAAAAAAAAAATAAATTTCAAGCTCCTTTAGAGAAATCAATTACAACCAAAATACCCTTAGTAAATCAAAAGTGATAATAATGAACAACCACAATACCCTTAGTAAACTTTTTAATAAATTTTAATTAAAATAAATTTTTATTATTAAATTTTTATTGAGATAAATTATAATTTGAACTCCTTTATTATTAGACTTTTTAAAAATTGTAATTTAAACTCTTTTTTTATATTATTAGACTTCTATACAAAAACAAAATTAAATATTCAAGCATTTTTTGAGAAATTAGTTTGCAATATCAACAAGAAATCTTCTTTTTTACATTAATATCCGATTTTTGGCTCTCCCTATTCAGGTAACTTTGCAAATTATACTAACTTTTAATTAAAGTTAGTTAATTTAATTGTTTTTTCTTTGAATTTTAGAGTGTTTAATGCTTGGGCTTTTTTTTTAAGCTAAATACAAATATATAGTTACAAGGAATGTTTGTATATTCTGATTTTTGCATGCATAAACAACTAACAAATTGTAAGAGATGAAAGTTTCAAGTAGTTCTTTTGTACTATTAAGTACTATCATTACCAAATACTAAAGTCAACTATGTCCTTGCATTAGAAGATTAAATATATCACTCTTAAGATTGAGATTTTTTTTTATTGTTGGTGGTAAAACAAAGCATAGAAATGAATTTGAAGAAAACCAAAGCTAGAATTCTCTGGGTTATCATTATATACCTTAATGAATATAAATATCACTTTCATGCTAATACATTAAAAATGATAATTATAACTTAGTAATACTATGAAAAACACTTTTGACTTTTCTTTGTTAGATTCAAAGAAGACAAAGAGATGGTTTTCACCTTATATAAAGATAGATCCATATAATGATAACCATCAGGAGTATAAAGCAAAAGAAAGACTCCTTAGTTTTGTTACTCAAACTATACATGAATCCCCTTGATATGCCTATACAATTAGCAATACCTAAGGAAAAGTAACCATGTATTCGGAAAGAAATATAATCAATAAACACATGTTCATAAGTCTGATAAGATGATAAGATATGTAGCATTTACAACTTTCATTTAAATATAAAAACCACATACAAATATTTCTTTTCCTAAATAGGTAGTCCAGTTAGTCAGAAGCTCTGATAACATTACCCTACGAAGGCCAAATAAAGCACCAAAGGCACCAACAGAAATGTTATGCTTAATGAAAAGAGAAAATAGTATACTTTCCCCAAAATCAGACAATGGATAGATAAACCTAACATGCATTGCCAGGGGAAAGAACACATATTAGATATAACACCGTGATGGGTCAAATCACTCTCAAGATAGATATCAAAAGAAAAATCTAAAAGTAAAATTTACAAAATCCAGCAGACTCAGTACTGTTGGAATGAACAAATCCATCCACCAAGTAATACAGTCAATGGATCATCTATCAGGCATATTTATAAGATATTTCATTCTATTAACTGATCAAGACTAAATAAAAACTTAAATTTCAAAATGTCACATATTCCAAAACATATTATACTATAACACAACATTTCCTTAGGAGAAAATTTGGAATAATTAATCAAACATTAAAAAAAAGAGAGATAACATACCAAATCCAAATTGCTATCCAAGGTATATTCCAATGAAGACCAAGCTCAACATGTTTGTTAGCAGATGAATAATACCAACATGAAGCCAGATGCAAGGGCTTTTTTGTAGATGTTACTGCCATAGGAAGACTTAAAGACATAGATGTTGGTGAGATATGGTAAAAAAGCAATGCAAATAAAATGAAGATGGAAGGCTAAATTACTATATATATTAGTGTGATTCCAGTGAAAACCCATTTTCTTGGAAGCAATAATCAGTCACATAAAGTTTTCTTTCAACAATCAGTCATTTATATTTACATTTACATTATTCCTATGCATATTTAGGAGTCACCAAAACATAGTATATGCTTTAACCATTATAAAATCTCTATTAACAGTATTTACTGATTGCATGATGAGGGGCAATAGAAAGCAGAAGTATCTAAACTCTATCTATTAAACTTCCTTAGCAAATGTTCTTTGCAGATATTCACAATATGAAAATCCCTCAAAATGAACCAACTTTTTAACTTTTTGTAGTGTTTCCCTGAAGAAATACAAACAGTAGATTCTTTCATGGATTAAAATGAAATTGTTGATGCACAAGACATCTACCCACATGTATCATACATCTATTAGAGATGCATATATAAGTTCACATTCATGCATGCCATATATTTATGCTGTTAAATTAATAGTCATTGAAAGAGATTTAATACTAAGTATGCCACCTGATAAGTACTAAACTAAAAAAGTTTTACATTTTTACATATTTAATAAGCAGATTCAGCATCATTCAAATTTATTATCATTCAAATTTAATATGCATAATGTCATTACCATTAAAAAGTTTAGATCAAGTTAGACATCGAACAATATCTTTTAAATGAAAACTTTTATGTGATTTTTTTATGCAAAACTTATGCATGTTTATCTTTTTATCTTTTGTGTAAAAATTCTTCTCTTCTTTATAGACAAGTAGTTGGCTCATTTCCATTACAAAACTATTTGTTGATTGCTTGAAATTTCCTACATCAAATTTGACCTAAAATCAAGAAAAAAAGTTACGATCGGTGAATTCTTTTAAGGTGAAACAAAATTCATTAGAACATGACAAGATATTAAGGTTAGACGTTTATTTTATTTTATTTTATTTTTTTAAATTATGTATTTTAATATTTAAATATAATAAAAATTTATGTATAACAAAATTTTCAAACAATAGAAAAATTAATCATTCAAATAATAGAACATACAATTACTTTCAATCAATGAAAGCACCAATAAAGGATTATCTTAAGCAAAAAAAGAGACGAAAGAATGACTGGATATACATAGCTCTATCTTCTTTATATGACAAACAATATTAGTTTTATATGATTTTTAAATGAAAAATATACAATTGTATTTATTTCAATTTTCTTTAGAATTAATATGAAACTATTTTATCAAGGGAAACATTGTATACTCCTTCATTTTCTCCATTACATCAATTGAAGAATATTCCATGTTGTAATTATTGTGGCGTTAAAAAGTTTCAATATTAGCCTCTATCATTTTGTTGTCGAACTGGTCAAGTGAAATTATCTACCACTTTTGTTCCAGAATAGCCATACCGTCTTTTTGCATCTCAAACCTAAAAAGCCATTGAATTTCAAAAGCACATTAGATCTTACAATAGTATCTTCTCATTCACATCATATGGAGTTAGGTTGGATAAGGATCTTGCATCTTCAAGACAAGGTATTTACATTTTTTGAGCACAAGGGCAAATATATCATGATATTGCAACATTAATTCCAGAGAGAATACTCTATGTTATTTTCAGCTATACTTTTATGATACTGATAATGAATTTCAAAATAGAATGAAAACACAGCACAATGAAAACTTAAGTGCAAAAGTTGTGGAGATTCTAATAAAAATTCTAGAAGAAAATCTTTATGCCCAAGTTTTAAGAAAATTAAAAGATATATCTTCTTTTAAGGATTTTGAAATTCGTATTGCAACAAATGCTAATCTAGATCAATGAATTTATAATCGTCCATATGCTAATCAAGTTGCTACTATATAGGTTGGAGAAACAACTTAAACATTCCATTTGAAAAAGATATCATAGTTCATGCTCATTTAGGAAGACGATATAGAATTAAACATTATTTAAGTTGTTATGATCCCTTACAGTATTCTTTACTCTTTCCAAATGGAGAAGTTGGTTGGCATCAAAATATCAAGAAAGTTATTTTGAATAATGCTAATGAGAATGAAGCAACATTATTGGAAATAGATCATCTTTTCATTCAACAAAAGAAATTTTTGAAGGAGAATGTGAAGGTAATTATCATGAACTTAATATTTTTAAAATTATTGTATGTTTAATTTTTTAAATGTTATTTATTTCTCATTACTTTTATCATATCATATATAGTAAAATTTTTATCTAGAATTAGTTTCTTTCATTGTTAGCAGATCATTTTAAAATTTTCACTTTCTTATATAAAATTGTACTTTGCTAAACGATAAAAAAAAAATACATACACTATTTATTCAATCAAATCCTCAATAAATATTAGCTTCCTATGGAAAAGATTCTAATTTTTTATTTTATAATATTTAATCATACTTTGTTAATTTTTTATTTTTATATACTTGATTAATGTTAGTTTTATGCTAAAGATTCATAGCATTAGTCTTTTAGTTACTTTAGCATTTGTACAAGTTTTTAGCATTTCTTTAACTTATTGATATTTTATTTCCTATAATAATCTTATGTTTTGTTGTTAAATTGGTAGTTAAAATACTAAACTCTAAAATTTGTTTATTATTTTAGGAATTGTTGCAGAAAAGAGTAGGAATGTGTCAATAAGGGTATATTATTGTTTCAAATTTCAAATAAGAGAGTTTGAAATAACAATAACTATATACTTTTTGGCTGGGCGATTATTTTTACAATTTGTCTTATATATGTATATTAAAATCGAAACACCAAGGCTTGATTTTTATAGGATAAAGCAATCAAATATTCGATCTGAGTTGTATCAAGGAATTGTTGATAGTGTAACTGTAGGGAATAAAAATTTTAGCTATGATGTTTAATGAGACAATAACAAAATTTTAATTCTCTTTAATGAAAGACAAATCATATATAGTATCAAATGCATTTGTCAAATCTATTAAGAAAGAACCTTTTAATTTTAACAAAGAGATTGAGTTAATAATTACATTTTATACCAACATAAGAGTAGCAAAAACTCCTATAAATTTGGAAAAAACGTAGCTTGATTATCATCTAGTGGATAAAGTGATGGAAATCACAAAAGGAGAAATATTTGGTGAGTTTTCTTCATTTTATATGAATTTTGTTAAAATAAATATATGTTTAATTTATTTATTAATATTAACATATGTTAATTACAGACACATTGGGCTTTGTTACTGATGTCAAATCTTGTATTATGGGAAGCAATGCAAAGCATCAAATAACAATAATGAATGATAAGTAAGTATATATTATACTATAGTTATTTTTATATATTTTCATCATTTAAAAGTTATTTAATAAAGATCATTATATATATATATATAATTGCAAGATGAAATCTATTTAAGTACTATTGTGGAGAAGTTTAACGGAAATTGAAGGTCATTTACTTGAAGACATGAAAGAAGAAAGACTGATTATTGCATTATTAAATGTACAAGAAAATGCATATCAAGGTAATTGATATATTTTATTTTGGCTATAACTTGCTTAAATTTTTAACATTTCTTAAATTTTTATAAACTTGGTCAAATTTTCAAATAGTTTAATTTTTTTAAAACTTATTATTTACTAATCATATATTTTTCAGGTGTTTATCAACTAAATACATTTGCAATATCTTCCATCATTATTAACCCTACAATAAAAAAGGCAAACAAAATAAGAAACTGGTAAGTTCTTTATTTTCCTTAAATACATTGCACTCAAATATTCTAAAAATAAAAGTTATTTTATATTAATTAATTAATTTATTAGGATTTTTTATTACAAAAGTCACAATGTGATAGCACACTCAATGCCTGAGAAAAAAATGAAAGAATTGGAAGTCACTTTGAAACAAATCATTAATCCATCATTTGTAACTACAAAGGTTTATAATATTCACTTCTATTAAATTATTATTTTTGAAATACTATAAAAAATTGATTTTCTTTAATTTTGTAGAATATGGTATATTCATACAAAGTAACTGTAATGAATATTACAAATAAAAAAAAAACCTTGGTATGATGCTTGTAAAGAATGCAAGGGGAAGGTAAAAATTGATGAAGACATCAACCAAGCATGGTGCAAAAATTGTAGAAAATTCACTACAAAATTTGGACTGAGGTAAGAAGTTTCATTATAATAGCATGTTATATACATTAAATACATTTTTTATTCTAATCAAATGAATTTCAAACTAATTTATATTATGTTAATATTAGAAATGGAGATCAATAATGGAAAGGAAAGTATTATACTCACTTTATTTCAAGCAACAGAAACTTTCATTGGTTATGAAATTTCAAAATATCTCAATTACTTGAACGATAAGGTAATGAATTATTATTTACATAAATGTAATTTAATTTTAATATAATATAATATATTATTTATAACATTATTATTATTTAATTGCAGGAGGAAACAAAGAAAAAAAAGAACATGATTATTACAACAATCTGGTTTTAAGTCTAAATAAGGAATTTAAATTTTCAATGCAAATAGATTAAAAACAAGAGCTTGAATTAGTTAAATGATGATTGATTGCTTTAGAAATACATAAAATTGAAGATAAAGATTTACCAACAAAGAAAAGAAAAAGAAAGCTCATGAAAAAGCAAAAGGCAGAAAAGAAGGAAAATGTTCAATCTAATTTGATTATAATAGAAGACGAGTTTTCAAAGAAAGATGAAGATGCAGATGATAACCTTATACTAAAAAACTTCAAGAAAAAGTTTCTCAATAGAAAGATCAAAATAGAGAAATATTAGATGTTTATTTTTTATAAAACTTCTTATTGAGTTTTTTTATTTATATTTTTTTAATTTTTAATTTTATTTACCATCATAATTACAAATACTAAAATTAAATTATTATATTATATTTTAATTGGCTATCACGTGCATAGCACGTGGCCAAAAACTAGTATTCATTAACAGGCTGCCTCTGCTCCATCTCTGAACAGTAACCTAACAAATTCACAATCTTGCAATGTCTCACATTGGAAAGGATTTCAAGTTCCATCTCAAAGTCACGATTATTAATGTGGATTATTGTGGCAGCATTTGCCCTCTTGACAGCAACTTGTCTGTCTCCCATCGGCCAGCACAGCCTTGTAAACAAAACCATAACTTCCCCTACCAAGCTCATTGAACTCCTTGAACCCATTGGTGGCATCTTTTAACTCTGAAAATCGGAAAATTTGAGCAGTCCCTGGACAAGGAGTGATAGAAAGAGGAAAGTATGAATCAGCATTGGTATCAGCAATCAACTGATCTGGTTTGCCTATGCAAGACTTAAATTGTTTTTTTTGTCCCTTCATCACTTTTTGTAGCAAATACACATTGAAGAAAACACCAGCTAAATAATATTAGCAAAAAACCGTAAGCACGAGAGCCAACCATAAGCATTGGTCTAAGCAAGTGATGCCAGTGCTTCTCTGGAGATGATTGGAGCCTACAAACATCCCAACAAGAACTTTTTTGGCAAAGAGAGCAAGCTATGCATATTCTGTCGGCATTCCTAGTGCATGAACTAGACAAGAAGAAACCTTCAAAGCAATTTGATTCGCAAGGTGAACAAATCTGCAATTCTTTCCTAACATACAAACTTGTCAAATCTGGCTCACTTAGAATACTTGCATTGAAAGCAAACTCCCCTTCACTGCAGGAAGTAGGACGGCATAGACCAGGGTTGCACAATTCTAGTGGAGGGTAAAATCAGGTTGCAAGGTGGCATTTGCGGACCAACAATCCAAAAACAAATCATCTTCCCTAATGCCACCCGTAGTGAAGTCAGATGAAGCCAATGCCATAAATCCAGAACGCTTTGGAACTGAAGAAAAATTGAAACTGCCCCAACATTCCACACCATGATTATCCTCTCGAATCCCACAAAAATGATGAGCACCTGCTGTCAACGACGCGAAATGGACCCCAAAAGGAGGATTTGAAAATGATTTAGAATCACCCCAGCATTTCACCTCACCAGATGAATCCAGGATGCCAGGATAGAACCTGTTGCTGAAGCCAAAACTAGAAAACTCTCTGAAACATTGGCAACCCCTAAAATATCAGCATTTGGTCCCCAACAAACAAGCCCTCCCTCTTTAATCCCACCACAGCTAAACCCCTCTCCAGAAACAAGATTACTAATGCTCTGATCATAGAACAGATTATTCTGTTTTGAATATAAAGTATTATTAGAACTCTTCATAATTTCCCAGCAATCAAAGATACCGGATTCATTATTAGAATAATAAGCCCCTCTAATTCCACTAACATGATTCTTTCCAGCAGCTATATAATAATATGCCGTGGTTTTATAATTTGAAGGAACAAGATCCATACCTGACGCCATCAAGCTCCAACAAAAAATTTGAGAAATATTAGATAAGATTCCACAAAGGAAACCTTCGCCACCTGAGATAGCTGCCATTGGAGGCACTTGAGAAAGAGAGCCAAAGGCTGGCATTGAAGTTGAAGTAGATGAAGTAGTAGCATTAGTAGTAGAAGAAAAAGAAGAGTGCTAAGGGCATATAATGGTCAAAATGGCATAAAGGTATTCTTTTCTCTTTGAGGCCTTAGCAAGTAATAGAGACATTTTTGTCATTTGTTTCCACTTAATATATCAGGTCGATTTAATATATTCAGAACTACATCAATTTAATACTGTCCTTATTGTCTCTTAATAGTCCTTCATAATTTATCTATAAATATGAAGGTTTAGGCATTAAATCCTATCAATTTCTTTCCTTCCTATTTCTTTTTTGACTTTAACCTTTCAAACTTATGTGTTGGAGTCCAAATGCAGCGAATACACCTTGCTTTTGCCTCTAACAGTCCCTTTTTCCTTTTTTCTGCTCTTCCAAGAATGCCCCAAGTCAGAGCACGGCATCAACAAAGAGCTAATGTTTTTCCTCCAACAAATAACTCATGTTTCCCATTGGCATCAATTGCACAGAAGAAGCTGTTGTTGCTGAATGCGGTGAAGATGGGACCCATTGATCCGAATGCAGACGCAAAAATGGCAAAAATAAGGAGGAGATAGACAAACATGGTGGTTTTGAGGATTTGCATGGCGGGTCTTTGTTGTTGTTCTTGTTATCGTTGTCGTTTTCTTGTTTGTTGTCATGGAATTGAAATCGAAATGAAAGATTTTTTGGTGACGACTGACGATGAAAGAATGTTGGTGTCGCCATTTTTTTTCTCTCTTTTCTCTCAATTGTTTTTTACTGTGCTTGGTTGGTTCGTACCATTAGTGTTTGGAAACCAGTAAGGTAATTAAGCTGTCCAAATTACTTTTTTTTGCACTAAATAAACCCAACAGAAATCTGTTGTATAATCTGTTAATTTTTAATTTTAATAATAAAAATATAAATCCCGAGAATCTCATATGAAAAAAAACACAACCAAGGGAACAACCATCCTAATCATAAAAATTTTAATTTGGACAAAAAAAACTTGATTGGCAACTTTCACAAAATATGATTAACATTTGTTATTCATACTTCTTCTTCCCTACACCCTAAACAAGAAGAAAACTAGACAAATAAAATAAGACTGCAAGTTTAATATCATTCATCAGGACAACTTTCTTTCTGTTTCTTTTCACAATTTTATTACATGTGAGAACCAAATTCATTGTAATCAGAAATTGTAATCAGACGGCAAATTATGCTTATAATTGAATGCATCAACATTAATTTTATTACTGCTACCAGTTAAATGTAGAGGGAGAGAAGAGAGTTTCAAAATTTGATGCTCGAAAGCCAAATTCATTTTGAAATTTTGTTTAAGGTTTTAAAATTCAGTGTCAATTGTGTACTTGCTGACAAAACTATCCTAGAAATTAGAAAACACCGATCAGCCTGTCTGGTTTCTTTATGCTAAACAACTATACAGTCAACCTAAACCTTTTTTAGCCATTCCACAATCAAAACCACAACAACACCAAATGAATGGCCAATTGAGGCCCCCAAAAATCTAGTCCTATTGGTCTATACATTGCAGGTACATTACCCTTAAGACCAAATATTTGCATCTGAAGCCATTCCATTGTGTCGAAATATGCAAGGTGAGGGTGGTAGATCCATTGTCTAGGATAAAGACATGAAAGAAGTGGAGCCAATATATTTAGGACTCTTATGTCTGATCACTACATGTGGACTGTCGTGCAAGAAGATTTTGCTTGGAATGCATCCTAGATCTTGTTGGCATGTTTAAAATATTATGCTACTTTGTTTTTGTTAAAATATATATTATGTTTACTTGACTTACAAGGTTGGGCTTTCTTTTTGGATATACTCGTGAGCTTTAAATCCATTTATATATTTGTATATATATGTATTTTACAACCCTAGAAATAATATTGTTTTTCACTCTTTAAGTCATCATGGTATCAAAGCTTTAGGTGATTATTATTTTTGTTTATTTCAAGTCACTCTAATTTTTTATTGTTTGACCTTTTTTTCCTTAATAAGCGGCTATTGCATTTGTTTTTTTTTTTTCTTTTTGTTTTGTCATTTTATGAAATTTGGTGTAATTGGCTTTTGTGCCATTGACTACAGTTTGGGCTTTATGAAATTAGAAATGCCTTTGTCTTTTCTTACTTTTATTAATTGGCTATGGGTTGATTAAATATTTTATTGGTTTTGGATTGTTCACTTGTGTAATTGGCTTGTTTGTTTCACTAGTTATGAATTGATCAATTTATTAGCTTTGAATTATTTTTCTCTCAAGGCTTTCTTGGAATCATCATAACCTATTACACTGAAATTAGATGGGACAAACTACACTCATTGGTCTTATTTAATGTGAAATTGTTTAAAAGGAAAAAGACTTTGAAAATATGTTATAGGTGATAAAAAATGTCATAGAGCTATTTACGAATTGAAAAATTTTGTGTCTAATTATGAATAATGGGAGATTAATAATAGCAAAATTATTGCTTGGATTGCTATATTGTTGCTCCTTCAATTAGCATGCAACTTGGGAAATTTGACACTGCTAAGAAGGTTTGAGATTTTATTGAAAAACGTTATGCTCAAACTGATTTTGCTTGAAAATATAAACTTGAGATGGATTTTGCTACTTTGAAACAAAAAAAGGGACAATCAATTTTTTATTTTCATTCTGAAATGTTGATTATTTTGGATATATTAGCTCTTATGGAACCTAAATGGACTGTTGATGCAGAATTATATTATCGATACAGAGAAGAAAGTCATCTTACACAATTCGTAATGGCATTTCAAGGTGATTTTGAATCCATTCGTGCTTTTATTCTACATCGTGTCCCTTTTTCTTTCTGTTGATGCTGTTTTGTTAGAATTAATGGCAGAAAAAAGTAGGAGAGGCATCCTTAATCAATCTAAAGGAAATGATGATACTATTTTAGTAACTGCTACATGTTTGAAAAATTTTATCTCTTATTCATTTGGCTTATTTTAACAATGGGATTCTTCTAAGATTAAATGTTACTATTGTCACGAGTTGGGACATACAAAGCATAATGGCCCATAATGGCCCAGAATTGAAAAAGAAATTTGGCTTAGGTGAAATAGGATGAGTTGTTGCTGCGACGTCATTTACAGAAACTTTTAATGTTAACTCTCACTCCACTATAAATCAAACTCAAGAGATTATTCGATAGGTTATTTTTAGTATGAGTAACAACTCTATGGGTAATAATTCCTTTACATATGCATTGTCAATTACTCCAGGTGCTAATTCTAAAGATTGGATCATTGATTTGAAACTTTTAATCATATGACTTTTGATAATTCTATCTTTGACTATTCAAGTCTTATTACTTGTTTACCTTCAATTTATACTACTAATAGTTCAAATATATCTACTATTCATATTGGCTCTGTCTTATGTTCTCATAATGTTTCTTTTAATATTGTTCTTTTAGTTTCATCATTTTTCATGAATTTATTATATGTTGGTCAATTATGTGATCAAGGTCTTGATGTCCTTTTTTGCTTTTGTGATTGTGTGGTGCAGGATTGCTTGACGGGGAAAGTGGTTAGGATGGGATGTAAAATTGAAAGATTATTTGTTTTGAAAAACTTACATGTGTCACATCGTTCTTTTAGTCAATTTGATCATCTTTTTGTGTGAAAATCCTTATTAATTTTTAGTGTTCAAAAGCTTTTATATTTTTCCTTTTTGTAGTGTAGGTTAGCACATGTTTCTTGTTCTAAACTTCAATATTTGATGGCTAATGGCAAGTTAAGTTATGTTAAGTAAAAAACGTCCAATAATTGTATCAGTTGCAAACTAGCAAAACAGTTTGCTTTACCCATCAATAAAAGTGAATCAGTTTCTTTATCTTTTTTTGTTCTTGTTTATTTTAATGTGTGAGGCCCATCTCGTTTACCTACAATGGGGGGTTCTTGTTATTATGTTATTTTTATTGATGAATATTTGAAAAACACTTGGATTTATTTATTTCAACATCGTTCAGATTTACTTAAAATTTATCAAGATTTTTCTATCATGATCAAAACATAGTTTTCTAAAACTATTAAATGTTTTCATGCTGATTTTACTAGGGAATATCAATCAAGTAATTTAAAATAGTTTTTTGCTTCTCAAGATAATCTTTTTGAATCATTTTGTACTAATACACCATAGCAAAATAGTGTTGTTGAAAAAAAACACCATCATATCATGGAAACCATTATAGCCTTGTTGTTGTCTTCATTAGTTCCTAAGAACTTTGGGGGGAAACTGCACTTACTTTAGTTTATGTTATTAATCGTATTTCTTTCTTCTATCATTGGTGGAATTTCTTCTTTTGAACTCTTGTATAACAATACTCCTAATTATTTTGAGCTTTATATTTTTGGTTGTACATGTTTTATTTCACTTCCAAAAGTTCAGTATGATAAATTATCTTAAAAAAACTACCATTTGTGTGTTTTTAGGGTATGATATTAGACAAAAGAGGATATTGTTGCTACAATCCTATTGCACAAAAATTTCATGTTTCTCAACGTGTTACTTTTTGAAAAAATATTTTAATGTTTTCATTACCTCGTTTTCAAAGATCTACTAATGATCCTCATGAGTATTTTGTCTTTTATTGATCATTTTGTTGATTTAAATGACTCTAATCGATTTTCTCATGTGTCCCAAAGTTTTCCAACTCTTCAGTAAAAGCTTATCCCATCACTGACTCTACCATAAGTAATCATGCACCATCATTGTCCAATTTATTAAAGCCGTATGTTTTAGAACTTAGACGTTCAACACATGAGCGAATTCTTTCAAAACGTTATCATGATTTTCATTGTTCTTTTATCTACCATTCTTTCTATTTATGAATCTAAATCTTATCATGAAGCAAGTTCTAATCCTCTTTGGCAAATAGCTATGAAAGAAGAATTAGATGCCTTAGAGAAAACTCATACTTGGGATCTTGTTGATATATTTTTAAAAAAATCTGTAGTAGATTGTAAGTGGATGTACAAGGTAAAAACTAAACAAATTGGTCAATTGAGAGATATAAAGCTAGGTTGGTTGCAAAAAGATTTACACAAGAGTATGGTATTGACTATAAAGAAACCTTTGCTCCTATAGCTCGAATGACTTCTATTCAAACTTTTATAGCTATTGCTTCTATTTGATGATGGGCTTTATCACAAATGGATGTAAAAAATGCTTTCTTGAATGGAGAACTTCGTGAAGAAATTTATATGAAACCCCTTTTTGGATTGTCTTGTCAAACTAATCAAGTTTACGAGCTTCGATGAGTTTTATATTGTCTTTAACAAGCACCGCTTGCTTGGATTAAGAAATTCAACACTACTATGCTTAACTCCAAATTTGTGTAGAGTCCTTATGATTCAGCATTGTTTATTCATCAATCTGAAAAAGGTATTATATTTTTGCTTTTCTATGTTGATGATATGGTGATAATTGGATATGATAACCTTAGTATTTAGAATAAAAAAAATCATCTTAGCAAAACCTTTGAGATGAAGGATTTTGGTCCATTACAATATTTTTTGGGAATTGAAGTTGATTGTTCCTCTCATGGATATGTCTCGTCTCAAGTGAAATATGCTTCTGATTTATTTCTAAAACTAGCTTATATGATAATAAAACTGTTAACATTCCTCTTGAAACAAATGTCAAAATGAAAGCTACTAATAGAGAACTTCTCAATAATGCTACTTTATATGAATAGTTGGTTGGTAGTCTTATACATTTGACAATTAGAAGACCTGATATTAGTCATGCAGTTTAAGTTTAAGCCAATTTATGACAACACCTCGAGCAATTCACTTTGCTGTAGTTCTTAGGACATTGAGATATTTGCAAGGAACGTTACATAAAGGCTTGTTGTTCTCATCAACTTTTAAATTTAAACTTCGTGCTTGTGATTTAGATTGGGTTGGTGATGTTAATGATTGATGTTCTATAACTGGTTATTGTGTTTTTTTGAGTGATTCTTTGATATCTTGGAAAAGCAAAAAACAAATAATTATAATGCATTCAAGTGCTAAAATAAAGTATAGAATTTTATCAGACATTACAGCAGAAATTTTGTGGTTGTATCGGTTACTTATAGATTTAAGTGTTGATATGCTTATTCCTATTCCACTCTTTTGTGATGTAAGAGTGTAATTCAAATTGCTCATAATAATATTTTTCATAAACGGACGAAACATATTGAAATATATTGTTATTTTATTATACAAGAGATACGCAAAGGCACCATCATATTATTGTATATTTCTTCTGAATCACAAGTAACAAATCTTTTTACGAAATCTATTTTTAAATTCATATTTTTGTTATTTAGTTTTTAAATTCTAAATGTTTCATTTCGAATCATCTTCAGTTTAAGAGGCTGTTAAAATATATATTAGTTAATTTATAAGGTTGGACTTTATTTTTAAATATATCTCATGGATTTTAAACTTATATATATATATATATATGTATTTTATAATCTTAAAAATAATATTATTTTTCATTCTTCAAGTTTTCGGTTTTCGATGTACTTTATTGCAGAAAGGCAAGGAGAAAGAAAGGGCATGATCCTTTTTCATGCAAAGATAATTACTGAATTACTGGCGTTTTTGTGCAGACTGTCGATGGATTGCTGGATTTTTAATTCCCGATTTAATTCTGCAATCTCAAATGCCCAAAAACCCAAAAGAATTACTATGACTTTTTCCTTTGTGTAGGCTAAAAAGAGGGCCTATATTGGGCTCCAATGGGCCAAATTGACCTGGAAACTACAAATATCCTCATATAATGATCATTGCTCCTTCGAATGGAGAAGGAAGCAAGTTACAGCCTGCTGATCTGGATGCTGCTTGCTTCGAAAGAATCGACATTGCTAATTAGAAAAATATTGTTGAGCAAATGGAAAATGATTACTAGCATACCCACTGGTTTAGTGCACAACAAGAATAAATGGCCATGACCAGGCAGAAGCTCATTGCATAATACACACCCACTTCTTGGTAAGTGCCGTCTCTCCAATCACTACAAATCCTTTATCCCGAGATGCATGTTACTTATCTCTGATTATAAAACAGAAATCGCTATATTTTTATGTAGCACTGATGCCTTTATGAAAAAACTTTGTAGCAATGACAGAAATACAGAATCCATCGACACTAGTTGACTGATCGGTTTAATTAACATTTTTCCATTTTTCTATCAGATTTTAACCTGGAAATGAGTTATTGAAGCTTCCATGGTTATGAAGATTTGTTCTTCATTATTTTCCTTTCTCAATCAGTACAGTTGCTTGGCATTAGAACTAGCAAGCTATCCATTCTCGCCAGGCCTAATCATCTGGTCTTCCGGTTTTGCCATCTATCTTTGCTGAATCTGATGGTTGATTTCTATTGGATGCATGTTATCCACAGAAGCCTTGATTTTTCCCCTTGTCCCCCACAGACAAACTGTCTTGGTTATATACACTGCAATTACTAATGGCTCAGAAATTTAGTTTCAGAAATCAAAAAACAAATTGAAAAGTAAAACTTTATGGCTCTTTCTCCCATTACAAAAGAAACAGGGCCTTACTCTGGGCAAATCATTTGGCCTACATATTCTCAAACTGCTTTATCTGATAAAAAGGGTCTAGTTTGCCAAGCAAAGTCTAAAACTAAATGAACACAAGAAGGCAAATAATACATCATGCAGGAGGCTATGGCCTTGGGATAAACCACGCTAGGGGAAACAACAGCATAACAAACTTTGAATATTTGCCATGTCAAGGGGCTTAATTCTTCACAGTGGTTACATGCTTGAGAAGCATTTGGACAACATCATCTGATATTCTTGCAGCCTCATGTTTCAGGTGGTGAATCTTTGCTTCTGTCTCTTGCTCAAGCCGCTTCACATTAGCACCTGAATCTCCACTGCTCTGTTTTATGACCACAAGACGACATCAAAAAGATAGTTAACAAATCTATAGTGAGCTCCATAGTTCAAAACCTAGCAGCTGAAGAGAATGAATTGATGCTATCAACAAGCAAAGCTTCCAACCCTCATTATCAATCTGAAGAGATAGATGAAGAGATTTTACAAGCTACAAGAAGAAGAATCAGAATGCTTGACTCTAGTTAACCCAAAAGAAGTATTTACCTCAGCAACTTTCCTCTGAAACTCCTTCTCCACTTGAGCGCGATATTCAGCAATCTCTTTTTCAGCCTCTTCCTTGGCTTGTTTCAGCCTAGCCATCTTTGCTAAAGGTAGAAATTCAGGAAATAAAGAACCAAGGGAAATTACTTTAGAGCTAAAAATTCAAAATTATAATAACGAACCAAAATAAATCCCTCAGACTACTTTAAGAAGAGCAAAATTCGTGCATGCAGAAGCAAGTACATTCATGTCAAAGCATACACGTGTACATAAAACAATTCATGCAAATGATGAGGTGCATACACACAATAAAGCGAGAGAAATAGACACAGCCAGCTCTTCTATAGAGGCCTTGAAGAGGACAATCTTTCTTCCTTTTCTTTTTTTTTTTTTTTTCTTTCTCCTCCTTCTAAAGACTAGGGATATATGAAGAAAGCCTCGTATATTCACACCAATTCTTGCAGGCATGGTTCACATACACATGAAAAAATATAGATATAAACCTATGAGAATAAATCCAGACAAACCACTTCAAAAAATCCAATCTGTAAATCTGTTGAAAACAACAAATAGAATAGTTACCATTTCTGGCAGCATTGACAATGTGTTGAGCTTCTTGTTCTGCAGCAAGCAACTGCTGGATTCCACCTTGACCCCTATTGGCTTCCATGCTTTCCTGCAATGTCAAAACTAACTTTCAAGAACAAGATTGATTATTAAAGTATAATTGCATGTCTAGCAGGTGTTGGGATTCACTCAAATCCCATAAGAGATTTGAATAGAGATTTATTTGAGATATGGTTGACTAGATATTGCTTGATGTACCAAAAGACTTGCAAAAGAAAAATTTCAAAATGAAAAAGATTCTTGACAGGCAAGTTAATAGGCTTATAAATATTGGAGGTCTCTACAAGGGTATAAGAAAAATATATAAGAGAGTCGTATAATTTTATGAGATAGCCATCCCATAAGACTATAGGAGATTGAGATGATCCTTATGGATGTGTATGTTTAAATGGATTCAAAGAGAATGAAAGGGTCCACATAAGTTCAGTGAGTCACATAGGTATGTGTTTATTTGGGTTAAAAATACTTCATAAAACTATAGGAAAATGAAAAGGTCACGAATATTGAATTGTTTGGGATCAAGTGTTGATGATTTGTTTGTTTATAATTTTCTACAACTAGTAGATCCTTTTTTTTTATCCATGGACATATGCCGGTTAGATTGAACCATGTTAAATTAGTATCTCTTATGTGTTTGATTGACTGTCTGATTTTGCTTATGTTAACTTGGATGTGTAATTGATTGGGGGCTTTTTGCCTAACAATTGATATCATAGCAATATTTAAAGCAAATGCAGATGGGATCCCTAACAGAAGGAAGACAAACTCACTCACAACCATTGATTTATGTTGAAGTCGAGAGAATTTAGTATTTTTAGCATTTGACATAAATAAATTCCAACAGGTAAAACTAAATCCAAACTCCACAATTCAAGGTATAGCCTTGATGTGAAAATTTAAAAAAAAAAAAAAAATCCAGGTTGATCATGTTGAGGTAAACGACTACTAACAAGGCCAATTACAGCGTTAAACTCAATGGAAGCAAGCTTGTAGCTATAAACTATACTTTATTGGGATTAATACTAAGTTCTCGACAGAAATGGACATGATCGACCAAATTTTCCCACAAAGTCTAGTTCTAAATTCTAATTTGATTTTTTGCTAAAAATTTTCTTTGTAGGCCTATAAACTTGATTTCAATGGAAGAATAATTGCTACATTTGCAACAGGGTCCTGAGCAAGATGCAAACCTTAACATCAAAAGTAACAGTTAAGATTCAAATCTTGACAAGAAAAAACATAAAAATTAAATTTAGTTGTTAAAGATCGAGAAAAAGATTAAGATAAATTCAAGATCTTTCATCAAAACCCATCGACATCTTATCTTCTCCTCTAATAGCAAAGAGGCCTTTCGAAAAAATTGTCAGTAATTCAGTTAGAGGAACAAAAGACATGAAAGTGAGATAAAAGAAGAACCCACCAACCAAAACCATAAGAATTAAAACTGAAAAAGGCTTTTAAAACGTTCTTTCTTTTTATTCTTTCTTGATTTGATCTTTCAAAGAATTTTATTCTCTCCAATGAACAAACAGAAGATAAAGTTTTGATCTTTTGGCAAGGCATAGATCAAATTAAAAACCCATATGAATTATTATAGTGAAGATATACTAAAAAATTCAAGTAAAAGGGAGAAATTTCGGGTTACCTTAAAAGAAGGTCGAGATTTTTTTGAGTGAAGATTTCAGTAGAAAACTGAATCACGCTTATTTGACTGATGTAAAGGACGAAAAAGCTGTTGCTCTGTCAGTATTACAAAGGGTACTTAGTAAACGATGTCGTTTGTCATGTGTCAGTCTAGTATCGGCGAAACCTCTTTTGGATAAATAACAAAAAAATAAAAAGTTAAAAGTTAAAAATGCTCTTGATAATTTAATAATCATATAAATTTTTAATTTTCATAATAAATTAAATTTTTTTTCTACTCAATTACACCATTGAAGGAAAGGCATATATACTTCCAATTCTACCAATTCTAAGGATGGGAGCTTGACATTGGTGACACTTCTATACGTCTCTCACATCAAACTTTTGGAACGCTTTTACCAACTCTGACAAACTACTATATCTGCCTCAGGTCAATGCACGAGCCAAAAGAAGACGAAGATGGTCAATGCGGAGGATCCGCAGAGTCCTCTTTTTTTTATCTTGTTTTAACTTGTTAGATTTGGGTATGTATCTTTGTCTCAATGTTGTTCTAGTTGTATTCAGCTGGTTGTTTGATTTATGGTGTTCTAATCATCTTTGCTTTGTTTCTGGTTTGGACACTTCTTTCTTCTGGATATTGTGCCAAACTGGTAAAACTTGTTTTAATAGTAACACTAATAAATTCCATTTCCTTTCTCTGGGGAAAAAAACAGAGGTACTCTACTTAGGTTGATGCCTTTCACATTTCTCTTTCTTATTTTTCTTCAAGATCCCCTTATTCTAACTTTAGCAAATTTGAATTCCTCATCTCTTTACAAGGAATTGGCTGTTGAGCTTAAGAACAGAAACAAAAAAAAAAAAAAAAATTACTGCTATTTAGAATTGTCAAAAATGTCACAATGAGTGCAGGCCTATTGGATTGTTGCTTATAATAAAATGAACTAAAAACATAAATAAGAAGGCAAAAGAGTAAAAAAAAATACCAAATAAAAATTTACTAATCATTTAAATTTATGATATTTTATTACAATTAAGTAATTCATAAATGTTTTATTCAGATTAGTTGAATCCTTAAATATTTATTTTCATCCAATTAAACTTTTAAATATTTATTTTTACATTAATTGAGTCATTGATTAGATAAAAATGATTGTTAATAATTAATCAATTTTCATCTAATAAAGGTTAAATTGAAAAAAATAAATATTTAAAAATTTAATTGATTGTAATAAAATGATAGAAACTTGGATGATTATTGAATTTTTTTCAAAGGCTTCATAGACATTTTAACCAAATAAGAACTATGAACAAAGAAAGAATGTCTTGGCAACTATATATCTCATATTTATTGAAATTATGATCAAAATCAACATGAACTAAATGAACATTCAAGGTTCCCATTATACTAAACATAACAGGGATCACCACCTCTTAATTCAAATCTTGAAGGAATCCTAGTGGTGAAGCATTCTTCTCCAACTTCAGCATACAAGAAGCTGCATATTGTTTAGATCGTTCATCCAAGTATATGGTTGAAATAGAAGACACACAAATCTAAAATGATAAAGCTTTAGAAATTTGGAGTTGTGGAAGTTAATTTAGAAATAGATAGCTTGAATTCAAACCCCTCCTTTATTGGCCAAGCACTCGTATTGTGCTCTAATATTATCTTTCTTCCTCTTCTGGTAAGCAAAACCTCCCACGCCAACGACACAAGCACCAACCAGGACTCCAGCCACAGCTCCATGCACTCCATTCCAAGAATCATCCTCATCCTCATAGGGTTCAACAGGCTCATCTTCGGCCCTGTAGTTGAATGGCAAGATTGTATGATGACTTGTTGGAGCTAAACCAAAAGTTTCATCGTTTGAGGGAGTCATCTGGATGGTGGGGTCTGCTTCTGGGAATGAGGGTGCCTCTGAAGGTCCAGGAACTGCAATTTTTGGTAGAGAGCTGTAGTCATTAAGTTTAGTTAAATTTTCCGAATTTTGGGATTCTGTGTTGGGAGGAGTAGTTGATGGATAATCTTGAGTGGTGATGTCTTGCTCCCTTGTTGGAGCTAAACCAAAAGTTTTATCGTTTGAGGGAGTCATCTGGATGGTGGGGTCTGCTTCTGGGAATGAGAGTGCCTCTGAAGGTCCAGGAACTGCAATTTTTGGTAGAGAGCTGTAGTCATTAAGTTTAGGTAAATTTTCAGAATTTTGGGATTCTGTGTTGGGAGGAGTAGCTGATGGATAATCTTGAGTGGTGATGTCTTGCTCCCTTGTTTCAGGAGCTGGAGAATTAACATAGGTAACAGGAGATTGATTCTCTTGAGTGAAACTTCCATTGTCTGAGGTTTCAAGAACTGGAGTGTCAGCATATGCAGGGGCAAGAGAAGGAGGAGAAGAAGGGACAAATGCATTCTCTTGAGAGAGTGTCTCGTTGCCTTTGGTTTCCTCAGACGATAAATTTTCTTGAGAAACATTCTCATCTTCTTTGGTTTCAACATCAGGAACATGCACGCTTGGAGAAGGAGGAAGAGATGTGTTCTCTTGGAAAAGATCTTCAGTACTCTCTTTGGTTTCAACAGCTGGAGGAACCGCCTTCGAAGGAGGAAGTGATGTATTCTCTTGATAGAGACCATCCATATCTCCGGTGTCAAGAACAGAATTATCAGCATTGGAAGGAGAAAGAGAAGTGGAGATATTTTCATCACCTTTGGTTTCAAGAGTAGGATCAATATTAACGGATGGAGAAGATGCAAGCTCTTGAGAGAGATTTTCTTCACCTCTGGTTTGGATATCAGTTGGTTCATCAGAATCGGAAAGAGTGGAAATATTCTCTTGAGAAAGTGTTTCATCGGATTTGGTTTCAACATCATGAATGTTGGCACTTGGAGGAACAGAAAAATTTGTTGGAGACAAGGTTTCAGCTTCAGTTTCAGCCTCAGTAGTTGGACTATCGGGGTTGGCAAGAACAGGTAAAGATTCTGGAGAAACAGATTTGTTTTCAGATTCTGCTGCTGCCGGAGCATAAGATTCCTTAGATGGCTTTGCAGAAATACTATAATTTGCTATCATTGAAAGCACCATAAACAAAGAGAGACATGCTTTGGAGGCTTGATTTGGCATGGTTGGAGTCTCAGAAAAAGGAAGTTTATTGGAAAAGTATACAGAACAGATGAGAAATTGTGAAACTATGAGTATATTTTTGAAGGGCGAAGGCAAACAAGCGCTCTAAATTTAAGATATGCACTGAAACTCTTTAATTTCCAAGTTGCGGAACACCACATTATATAAAATTCAGTCCAGAACAGGATTTGTATGACGAAATGGAGGAAAGTGGGATTCTATTCTCGTTTAAGATTGTCTGATGCTGATCCGATGGTGACATTGTTTCTGTATTAAATGAATAGATTATCTGGCTGAAATCATGAAAAAGTTTGCATTAATAAATCCTCAATATCAGAGCTTAATGATTGTCATAAATGAGGGCTAATACCATTAATACCTGTTCTTGTTGTAAGAAATTTCCCGAGAAAGACAAGTTGCCATGACATGAGACAATGAGGAAAGCTAGCTACCTCACTTAACACATGCCAAATATTGAAAATAACATGCTACAGCAGCCTGGTCTGATTTGATTATCCCCCATCACTCCTTGATTTTTTCTGCTGAATCTGGCATTGACCGTGAACTTTCCATCCGTGATATCCCGGCCCAATTCATAATTGGGTTAGACTATCATCAAAATCCATTAATTTAATTAAAAAATTAATTATTAAAAAAAGGGGCAAAAATATTTTATAAAAAAATTGGTCATTTTTTGTTTAACATGAAATAAAAAAAGAACGAGAGCTTTCTTCCTTATCTTTCTATGGTTAGGGAGTTTGAAATTCAAGTTAAGGATTAAAAATTATAGGTTATAATGAGATTAATTTTTTAAAAGTGAGTATATGTTTTCTTTTTATTTAAAAAAATATTATATTAATTACTATATTTGAAGTTGAAGTTTATAAGAAAAAAATGCAAGAAAAATTATAAAATTTTTTATTAATCTTCATGATCTATTTGTTTAAATTATTGAGTTTTGTTTACTTCATATTATTAATATTTAATAATGATTTTTTAGTAGATTTTAAAGATCAAAATGAAATTTTGAATTTTTAAAAATTAAAATAAAAATTTTATTTTTGGATAAGATGTTATTATTTACAACAATGAGTTAAAATGAAATTTTGTATTAATGAATAAATTATTACTATAAGTATTATATATTATTGAAAAGTTTGTTGAATTTATTTTCAACGAAATAAACGGAAGTCAATTTTGAGTTTTCTATAAAGAATTGTCTAAATTTTATTTAAAGATGTGTAGACTGCTTAGCAATATCAATAGGAAAAAATTACGAAAATTCACTTAATTTTTATTCAATGAATTACAAATTGAACTATATATGTTTGGAAAGCTTATTGAGTTTACTTTCCAAAGAAGCAAACGGAATTGAATTCCAAGACTCTTATGAATAAATATTTAAAATTTACTAAAAGATATACATATTGTCTGGCACAATATATAACGTGAATTGTAAAAATTATTACAATTAATCTACAAGAAACTAAAATGTGGACCATATATATGGTTAGCAAGTTTATCAAGAGTAGTTTCTAAAGCACTAAAAAGATCTTAATTCTAAGTTATATATCTTGAGTTATTTTAATAAAAGGAGCTCATATTGCCAGAACTAATTAATTGAGTTAACTCTTATATAATTTAGTTGTTTTAATATAAATAACCTATAAAAAGATTAATTGATTTATGATATGTTAAAATGACCTTCAATAAATTGTTAATTATTTTAAGAGAAAAATTAAGTGTTGAAATTGAAAAGAGATAAGTATAATCTCAAACTCTTTGCTTGTTTTTGAACTTATATATATAAATATATATATATGCATGTATGTATGTATGTATTTCTAAATGAGTGAATTTTTTTTTTTGGTACATTAAAATAAGATCAAACATATGATTATTTTATATTTTACTATATAAATGATGAATCATGCTTATGAATTAAATGAAAATTTGATTTATGATTAAAAAATAATTTTATAATAGTTACAAATTTATATCATTAAAAAGTGAGATCATCGATGCTACAATTAATTCTACGGTCCTAGCTAACGGGTTATAATAATAATAGTTAGCATAACCATGATTATGTGGCCCTAATTAACAAATTATAATAGTTAGCATAAAGCCTTAACTAACAAATTATAATAGTTAGCAATGATCATAAAGATAAAATTATTAATATGATCATTGTCACGAGTTATAGTAGTGATTATAATTAATAATGAACTAATAATAATGATGATTTATGATAATAAATTTATGATTTTGAAGATTGATCTATGATTTGTATGAAATATGTATTTAATCTTGATTTATAATTTGTAATTCATGAAATGTTTTGATATAATATCAATTCTTTGAATGCCTACTTAAATGTTTTGAAAGCATAATTTGAATGATATTTTTGAATAAACTATATATATGTATAAAAATAATACTTGATATAGTAAAGTGTATTAGTTTATATTTTTTGAGCTGTAGTTTAATTATTTCTCTTTTACTTCCTCTTTACAAATGAGTAAGTGACTTGTGAAAAGTTAAAAAATTAAATGAAAAAAATTATTCAGTCGTCGAAAATATTGTTGGTAAATGAGCTCTTACGAAACGTTTTTATATTTTTATTAGTTTACATTTAGATATATAAAAATTTATCATTAGTTTATTAAAAAATTTTAGAATGATAAAAAAAAAAAAAAGTTTCTAATTACTTTAAAATTTTGGTTCAAGATAATATACTATGTTGTATCTTGATTTCAGGATGTAATATCATCTTTTTCCTTTTTTTTTATATTTTTGGTGGATGGTCCGAGGCACCTAAAGCTGTGCCTCTTGCTCCCTTGCTTGATAGTTGAGTTTAAAGTCTTCGTGAGATGCTGGAAACGGGGTAAACTTGATTCATTTAGCAGTCCAAGTCCACATGCTTAAATTGAACAATCTCCTCCTCATGGTAGAGTCCTTCACCTTAAGACAGGAGTTGTCAGAATTAAACCATTCTCAACGCTATATGATTTATGTACTTAAATTGTTTTGAAGATCAAGACTCCAGTTTACAGTTCTTTTCTGTCGTTGCCACCAACTTTAACGGCTTGAAACAATAGACGGAACGGGATAGGACTAATGCTTTGAAGACCAAGCCCCTGTTTTCCTGGTTTTGATCAGCTCACATTTAAATGGATAAATTTGCCAATTTTACCACATTTATAGGCCTTCCGAGTCATTTTCTATCCAGATTTAAAAAAAGAAAAAAAAAAAAGGATAGAGATTGAATTGAACACATTTAAATAAAGCAACATAAAAATAATTGATTTTATAAAATTTTCAATGTCAACGTAGAGACACCGAGACAAAAGCAAAAAGGCAGAGAGGAAAAGAAAGGAAAGAAAAAAAAGGGATGATGACAACACTTGGGTACATTAAAAAATAAGTGCCAAATACAAAGAAGCATGACACCTTCCATTAAAATTTACAAATTCGAGGGCCTGAAAAAGCCTCTTGACCACATAGATAAAACTTAATTCATTCCTCCATGGCAATCCTTTTTTTTTTTCTTTTTAACTTGTGGTTGGAGAATTATTGCTTCATTTTTTTTAATGGCAGAGCTGCTCTTGAAGGAACCAAAAGCCTTAGCAGCAGCTGCCCTCAGGATATACCGGTGATAGATTGCAGCGACAGTAGCACCAATGAATGGTCCAACCAAGAAAATCCACTGCAAAAATTCAAACAGAACAAATATTGCATAAGCACCAATACTTGTAAAGGTTTCAAAAAACAAGGCAAAATTAAAATCAATTGTACAGGTGAAGGTCCATAGTTGGTCATCCCATGGTATGTTCTGGTTGTAGATAACAGCAGCTCCAAAACTGCGAGAAGGGTTGATACCTGTGCCAGTGATCGGAATAGTTACCAAGTGAAACATGAACACAGTAAATCCATTGGGAAGCGGTGCCAAGACCTTAAATTACAATACAGAAAATTAGTACCTAAGAAATACTTTCAATGAATTTTGTGATCAAACCAAAATTTAGAATTAAAAAATTTGCTGCCTAACTTGGAAATAAAATGGGGAAAAAAAAGGTGCAGAGTTGGTTGAATTAGAGACATACAGGAACATGGGAATCTCTTGAGTTCCTCTTGGGACCAGTTGTAGAGAAAACAGTGTAGACAAGAACAAATGTGCCGATAATTTCAGCTGCCAAACCAGTTCCTGTGCTACCGTTGCCATCAAAGAGGACGTTGGTTCCTCCTCCGTACTGGTTGTAGTAAGACTTTTGCAAAACCTTTACTAGCCCACATCCACAGATGGCACCGAAACGTTGAGCAGCCACGTAAAATATGGCTCGGACCAAGAACACCTTCCGAGCCAGTATAAGCCCAAAGGTTACTGCTGGGTTGATGTGTCCGGTTTCCCCCTGCATATTACATCTAAACTGTTAGTCATCTGCCAAATCATCCAGTTTTTACCTTATTGTAAGTTTTTTACATTTTTTGCTTCTGAAAATATGAGACCTTTTCCAACCAAATTTTACTTCAGTAGGATCATGTTCTTGGAGAACTAATTTGGGAAATGAGCTGCTTTGGCTAACCTTTCAAAACAGTTTCTTCTGCCTTTAAAAAAATTAAGAATCAAAACGACCGAAAAGTTGCGATTTTTTTCTGTAAGCCTATAACATGACTGATGAACTTTTCTCACAAGAAATGTCTACATTTCAGTATTTGAGGAAAACCATCATGAACCATTCTTTGAAAAGATTTACTAACATGTTAGGAAAAGACCCGTTTGATCCAAGTAGTAAGACACATTCAACAATTACTCGTGCCCAAATATAACTGAATATATCATTATTATCACTAGAGGAAAAGAGAGAAAGAGAGTTAGAACTTACCTGAGATACCTGCAGTGTAGTAAACAAGGATAAAGATCATGCCACCAAAAGCCCAAGCAATTCCTAGAACGGCAACACCACCCAATCCTCACCGTCATTACCAGGATCAGTCTTGGTCTTGTATCCGACCACCGCCAACACAGTGATGTACAAAAACAAGAGCGTGACAGGAAACTCAGCTATTATAGCCCTGTAAGAAGACCACTTTGTCAACTCCTCCGTGTCTACCAATGGAGCTGCTGGAGGATCATGGTAGTCCTTTGCTTGGAACTCACTACCAACCTCAATGTCTTTAGCCATAGCTTCTTTGTGCTAAGATAATTCAATGAAAAATGTAGTCAAAAAAGAAATAGAAGCTTGGAGGAGAACTCTTTTTTTTTTCTTTGTGAAAAAGATGTGAAGAATTTTTTGCATCATGGGAAGTATGAAGTAGAGTAGGGGCATATAGGGGTGAAATGGGGGAGTTAAACGAGTGTTAATTTAACACAGCTTTGCCGCCCCATATTACCAAAAAGTAGGGTTTGTTTCACTGTCTAAGACCCCACCAAGAATGACCGAGTATTTGCTCCTGGATTTCATTTCTCTGGCTCCTGTGATTTGGCTACTAGTTTGGAAGACGGTTCCCGTCGTTCTTATTCCTAAAGAAGAAATAATAATAATGATAGCCCATTTAGGTTTTGAAAGTTCTAGCTTTGAAATTAGTTGACAAAACCCATGTTCTTGAATTATGTATTTTACTTTATGATCCAGTGGGGTATGAAGTTTGAATCATGATCAACTTTCATACAATGCGTTCAAGCAAATTACGTTGAAACACCAAATGTATTAGCATTACTCCCATCACTCCCTGAATTTTTTTTTTCCTGTTGAATCTGGCATTGAACATTAACTTTTTTTTCTTTTTCTTTTTTGAAGTTTATCTTTGGTGGAGCCACCTAGAGCTGTGCCTCTTGCTCCATTTCTTGAAATAATACAGTTGAAAGTCCTCATGAGAAGCTGGAAATAGATAAACTTGATTCATTTAGAAGTTAAGTCCACATACATGAATTGAACAATCTCCTTCTCATGCACATGTACCTCGGTAAAGTCCTTCACCTTGACAGGAGTTGTCAGAATTAAACCATTTCCATTTTTTTTCACGCACTAAATCTGAAAATTTAATACGTAACAGCGCCGCATATTCATGAAACTAATCTCACAAGCATGTAAAATTCTTGATATTATACTAATCAAACTCCAAAATACTATACTAATTCAAAATCAAACTCCAAAAGGTCTTCAAAAATTATAGTTTTCAAAATCAAGTCTCTGGAATGCACTTATTCCACTTGATCAAAAAATACAACAATATTCTAATTTTATTATATCAAAGTATTCACATTACTAGTTATATGATGACAAAGAATAAATGAAGTCTTGCAACATAATTTCTTGTCAAAACTAAGTCTCGAAGATGCAAATATCAAAATCTAAAAAGTAAGAAAAATTAAAGGAATGAGTATGACAACTCAGCCAGTAACCGGCATCCCCTTAATAGGATTAAATATGCTACAAAACATTTAGGCCAAAACATGAATTGTAGGATTCAAAAATATTGTTAGGTAATCTTGTATTCAAAGACATATTTCTAATAAACCATATTCTCAAAATCAAATTCTCAGATAACAAACTGAAACAAGATATCATAAAATTATAAGTTTTATTAGTCTCCTGTAACACTTAACCCCTGTGGTATAGGTTAAAAATCAAAACTACCCTTTTAGTACAATAGGACACAAGTATATCAAAAGCAACTAGATCATTGCACTGAACAAATCACAATTTTTCTTTTAGTGTAATGGGACAGAAGTATATTACTGATGACACAGTAAACAAAAATCATTATTCTCAACCGATGACATAGTTCGAAACTGGTTTCTAAATCACAAAGCACATGTTGACATAGTCAAGAATTGATCCCTAAAACATAGTCATAATAGGAGACAAAAACTAAAACATATTTTCAGATTACCCAACATAAACAAAATCAATATTCATATACTTTTTCATAACATAATTCGTACATAGTAAATTTTGTATATCATTCCAAAGCAAAATTTTGCATTCGGATAATCAATAGATATATCAATATATTATTATGAAATCATATTTAGATATCAAAGAAATAACAAAATTATATCCAAATTTATAACAAAGAAATCACATATATACATTTTGCATACTCAACCCAATTTACAAAACAATTGAATAAAACAATATACATTATATATATAAACTCTAGACATACTAAAACTGATTTTTAGAGAATGAAAAACCGAAGAGATATCAAATCACTTTCTTGATTGTGAAATCAATACTGAGACCAGCAATTTACTCAAATCTCTTAATAGCCTAATAATTCAAGAAGTATTTCAAAATTAGAATTTTAAAAAATAAATTAACAAGGTACAACTTTCCAAGGTATCAAAGGCATGTGGCAATTCCTTTACAAACTGGAATTATTTGAATATATATTTCTTTATTAAAACTATATTTTCTAATAATATGGAAAATATCCAAAATAAAGAAAACTAAAAATCAAAGTTGGAAAAAAAATCATTATCTTTGTATTTATTTGAAGGACTTATTGCAAATTTTGAATTTATTTAAATGGGGTTCCTTAAGGCTACCAACATAAAAATAATTTAACAAAAATAGTTTTATAATAAATAAAATTTGACTAAAATCATGTAACTGAAATTCATGCTATTTCTAATGAAAATGAATCAAAGTTGACCAAAAATAACTTTTAAAAAAGAATTGAAATGAATTTTTCTCAAATTTTGATCTTTCATAATTTTATGATCCTTGGGGCTTACTTTGAAACAAATTATCTCCCAACTCCAATCAAATCAACTTTAGTGATGGATCAAAACACAATTTTCAAGTATGCATGTAGTACTATAATGCAGAATTTTGTTTTAGCCAAAATGGTACCAAAATCAAGAATTTTAGAGGAAAAAAATTGAAAACAATCAATGCATACCCAGATTTTTTGGGTTTTTATTTCATGAAATTGATTTTGGAGTCTCGATTCTTCATTCTCAAAGAACCCTAAACGAACCATTACCACCACATTAAAAAGGACACTTCCTACTTTAATTAGCGCCTAAGTTTCAACCTAAATAACTTTCAAAAAGTGAATTTACAGTGACCCAAATTGGGATCATCAACACTATCAAATACCCATTTGTTTCAACTTTAAAAATTTATTACTTCTAAATACACAACCAAATGAGAAGCTACAAAGTTCATTGAAAAGATCTTGAAGAGTCCTTTCATAGGTACCAAATATGCCTCCTATAAACCACAGAAAGGTTGCCAAAAAATTAAGAAGATTAAAACTAAGTTTTAAATTTATAGGAAAATTGTACAAAATAAAAAAGTTTGAAAGGATTGTATTTAATCTTACCATTTTTTGCAAAATCTAAAACCCCAAGTTTGAAATCTCCATTGGAAATGGCAGCAACTCCGTCTCCTTCCGTTTTTTTTCCTTTTTTTTTTGTTTTTTTGTTTATTTCAAAAGGGAAAGACAATTTATAGATAATATAGTATAATATAATATATATCAAACTAATTTTTGAAAATTAGATTTTGACCCTTTAAAACTTTTATTTTTCAAATTAGTCCTTTCCAAAACAAATTTATAAAATTTAATCCCTCAAGCAATTTCATCCAATAATATACCAAAATAAAACAATAGAAGCACAATAAAATAAAATAATAATTTTACAAAATAAAAATATCATCACAATGATTTTGGGAGGGGTATTACAATACTATACGATTTATGTACTTAAATTGCTTCGAAGATCAAGACTCCCAGTTTAAAGTTCTTTTTCAGCGGTTGCCACCGACTTGACAGCTTGAAACCATCGACAGGACAGGACTAATGTCCGATCCACTTGTTACCACATCCAACCCCTTGTTTTCCTGGTTTTGATGCGGTTGCATTTAAATGGATAAATTTTCCTATTTTACCACATTTATAGGCCACCCAAGTCTTTTTCTATCTAGATTTAAAAATTAAAAATTATAAAAAAAAAAGGATAGATATTGAATTGAACTCATTTAAATAAAGCAACATAAAGTACTTGATTTTATAAAATTTTCAACGACAACATAGACACCAAGACAATATCAAAAAGACAGAAAGGAAAGGAAAGAAAAACAGGGATGATGACAACACATGGGGGCACGTTAAAAATAAGTGCCAGATACAACGAAGCATGACGCCTTGCATTAAAATTTACAAATTCAATGGTCTGAAAAACCTCTTAACCACATAGATAAAGCTTAATTCATTCCTCCATGGCAATTTTTTTTTAACTTTTGGTTGGAGAATTATTGCTTCATTTTTTTATATGGCAGAGCTGCTCCTGAAGGATCCAAGAGCTTTAGCAGCAGCTGCCCTCAGGATATACTGGTGATAGATTGCAGCAATAGCAGCGCCAATGAATGGTCCAACCCAGAATATCCACTGCGAAAATTCGAACAGAACAAATGTTGCATAAGCATCAATACTTATAAAGGTGTCATAAAACAAAGGCAAAATTAGAATCAATTGCAAAAGTGAAGGTTCATACTTGGTCATCCCATGGCTTGTCCTGGTTGTAGATAACAGCAGCTCCAAAACTGCGAGCAGGGTTGATACCGGTGCCAGTGATCGGAATAGTTGCCAAATGAACCATGAACACAGCAAATCCAATGGGAAGTGGTGCCAAGACCTTAAATTAGAATATAGAAAAATTAGTACCTACCTAAGACATACTGTGAATGAATTTTGTGATCAAACCAAAATTGAGAATTTTAAGAAATTTACTGCATAATTGAGAGATAAAAAGGGGGGAAAAAAAGGTATGGAGTTGGTCGAATTAGAGAAATACAGGAACATGGGAATCTCTTGCATTCCTCTTGGGATCAGTTGCAGAGAAAACAGTGTAGACAAGAACAAATGTGCCAATAATTTCAGCTGCCAAACCAGTTCCAGTGCTGTATCCATCAGCAAGGCTGTTGGCTCCTCCTCCATACTGGTTGTAGTAAGATTTTTGTAATGCCTTCACCAGCCCACATCCACAGATGGCTCCCAAACATTGAGCAGCCATGTAAAATATGGCTCTGACCAAAGATACCTTCCGAGCCAGGAAAAGCCCAAAGGTTACTGCTGGGTTGATGTGTCCCCCTGCATATTTGATCTAAACTGTTAGTCATCTGCTAAATCATCCAGTTTTAACCTTTTTCTTATTGTAGTTTTTTGACACTTTTGCTTCTCAAAATATAAAATCTTCTCCAACCAGATTTTACTTCAGTAGGATGATGTTCTTGGAAAACTAATTTGGAAAATGATAAAACAGTTTCTTTTGGCTATCAAAACAGTTTCTTTTGGCTTTAACAATATCACTAGTATTACATTTAATTATAGAGATGTCACTTGTCAGTCATAATTAATAACCAAAACAGCTGGAAAACGTTTCCTTTTTTTTTTTTTTTTTTTTGTTTATTAGACTATAGCATTGCTGATGAACTTTTCTCTAAAGAAATGTTCACACTTCAATTTTCGAGGAAAAAATTGAGCAACATCTTTACTAACTTGTTAGGAAAATACCCTTTGGATCCAAGTAGTAAGACATGATCAACAATTACCCATGCAAAAATATAACTACATATATCATTATTTAGAGGAAAAGAGAGAAAGAGAGTTAGAACTTACCTGAGATACCAGCAGTGCAGTAAACAAGGATAAAGATCATGCCACCAAAAGCCCAAGCAATGCCAAGAATGCCAACACCACCACAATCCTCACCCCCCTTAGCAGTATCAACCTGGCTCTTGTATCCGATCACTGTCAACACAGTGATGTACAAAAACAAGAGCGTTGCAATAAACTCAGCTATTACAGCCCTGTAAAAGGACCACTTTGTCAACTCCTCCGGGTCGACCAACGGAGCTGGTGGAGGATCATGGTAATCCTTGGCTTGGAACTCACCCCCAACCTCAATGTCCTTGGCCATAGCCTCTTAGTGCTTAGAAAATTCAATGACAAAGTAATAAAAAAAAAGATGGAAGCTTGGATCGGAGGAGAACCCTTTTTTTCCTCTGTGAAAGAGATGAGAGAATTTTTTGTTGTGATGTATGGCGAAGTGGAGTAGGGGTATATATGGGATGAAATGAGGGAGTTCAGTGAGTGTTAATTTAACATAGATTTGCCGC
Organism: Durio zibethinus; assembly: GCF_047325235.1. Classification (NCBI taxonomy): domain Eukaryota; kingdom Viridiplantae; phylum Streptophyta; class Magnoliopsida; order Malvales; family Malvaceae; genus Durio; species Durio zibethinus. The sequence goes on along the minus strand of NC_143162.1, from coordinate 5,428,553 downwards.
CCCATACAACAAAAAAGTTTGGTTTGATTCACTGTCTGAGACCCCACCAAAAGTGACTGTTTGCTCATGCGCTTTGATTCTCTGGCTCCCTCTGATTTGGCTACCGACCAAGATTGACAGTTTGCTCCTGGACTTTGACTGTCTGGCTACCTCTGATTTGGATGTTACTTTCGAAAGATAGTCCTAGTCAGCTCTAATTCTTAAAATAATTTAATGATAGCCCACTTAGGTTTTGAAAGTTCTAGCTTTGAAATTTGTTGACAAAACCCATGTTCATGAATTGTGTATTTTACTTTATGATCAAGTTGGATTGAAGTTTGAATAATGTTCAGTTTTTATACATTGCCTTCAAGCAAATTACATTTAAACACCAAATGTATTTGCAATTATTCAGTGGAAGCTATTTATTGTTTCAATTTATGATCTCTACTTCAAAAAAAAAAAAAAAAAATTGTTGATGAGAGAAGTGGGAAATTTGTTATATTCCTTCTATCACATCAATTATAAACAGAATTAAGATGAATTAAATAATATATATATATATATATATATTAACCAAACACATGATATGTACTTTCACATGGACAACCATGCATGTTTTCTGGCAGCTCTAATTTTTAAACATTAAAATGGGCTTTTTGAATCCGTAGTTTAATTTAATTAATTTATATTTAACATATTTTAATTTCAATTTTAATACTTATCAAATCGTGTACTAAAAAAATTGTACTTGATAATAATTAGTATGGTATTTCTCTCTTTATTCTTAAACCACACTTATTTTTACACATGAAAAGTGAAAGGATAGGTCAATTTTTATTGGATGATGAACTATCATAAGTTAATTTTTAAGTCAAATAATTAAATAAAAATATTATCTATTTTCTATCATAAATTATTTTTAAGTCAACTAATGAATGATATTATTTAATTTATTAATAATGTATAAAATTTATATAAAGATAATATATTAAATATAAATTTTTTATTTTATTAGTGTTTAAATCAAAAATAGTATTAAATATAATAATAGTATGACAATTATTGTCGTTGATTGCAATAATGATGAAAAAAAAAGGTTTAGTTACGCACAGGAATACAAAACTTTCTCCTCCAAAAAAACCAAATAAAATGTGAAAAATGCGGGGTCGTTTGATTAGACGAAAAGTGACAATTGGAAAATCAGAGCCGTATCTCATAAGTGGTTCATAATTGGACAGGTTTCTTGAATCTTATGGGAAGGTGAGCCAACCAAAGGCTGTAAATGGACAGCTATAATCACATGAAATGGTGACGGTGGGAGGGAAGGGCGTGACTAAAAGCTGTACCGACTACTGTTGTTTTTACAACCACCGTCCATTTCAACTACGGTCCCACCCACCACCGCCACTGATTGGCTCAACCACTAACGTCCCACCCACACAGGCCAAAGCCGCCACCAAACCAATCATTGGTGCTTTTTTTAAGTCTAAACAGATACGCTGTGCTTATCTCTTAACTCTAATCAATAGTAATTACTTATCTCCATATTAGAAAAAACATAGAAAATTTTTCTGGCTTATGAGTAGCCACGTGTCAAAGAGTCCGTTTTTCAAGGATGATGTCAGGATCTCGGCTGTTGATTGATCATAAAACATGGTCGGTTGTCCTCTTCTAATATTTCGCCCTGTGCACTCACAGTAGATTTTTTTCGGTAAAACAATTATCGGTTTCAAAATAATTTGTGTATATGGACCAACTTAACCATTGAGAGTTAATTTTTTGGTTTTTGAGATAATGTTACGAATTATTTTTAAATTATAATAAAATATTTAATATAATATTTAATTTTAAAAATTTTTAATATAATATTTAAATTAAAAATTTATTAATTAATATAATATTTATATTGTTGTTTATTTATTATATAGTATTATTTTAAATTAATTACATTGAAGATAAGTAATATATTAATTAATAAATTTATAATTTATTTATTATATTAAAAAATTTTTAAATTTAAATATCATATTAAATATTTCAGAATTATTTTTAATATTAACCTTTTATTATTTAACAAATATTTGTTTCAAGGTTTTATTAAGGAGTATCTTATGAACACTCTTTAAATTTAATAATTTATTATTTATAATAATATTTCATATAAAAAGTATTTTTAATGATTGGTATACGATTTTTTTTATTAATTAAAAAATATATAATATTTTTTAATTTAAAAAAACTCATTCATTAAATCAAAAATAAAAAAAATGATTTAAATTTTTTTCTATTATCATTATTGGCATCATTTCACCCATTTACTTCATCGAGATTTACAATTTTTTTTCTAATAACTCAAATTAGTAGATATTGAAAAGTAATTTGCTTGTCTTATTTCCTACTTTATGTCCAAAAATCAAGATTCTTTGAAGAGAAACGTACAAAAATCAAAAACTTGTTTTCCTCGAAATGCTAGCAATACATTCTTTGAGAAGGAACAAATTTTTGTGGGAAATGAGAATCTTCCTTTTCTAGATCCCGTCTTTTTCTTTTGCAATTTTGAAGATAATGAGTAAGCGCCCATCAAATCAAAAATATAGTTCCAAATTGCAATTATTTACATTTCCCTTGAAGGAAAGATATGTGGTTGGTTTCCTTTTGTCTAGAAGTTGTTACCAAACACCTTTAATTAATCATTTTTATTACTTATATCATATTTGCATTTCCAATTAGTTTAGTGTCCAATTTCATCAAGAATTTTTTCACATCATATTTCTTATAATTATTATAATATAGTATAATTAATTATAATTAAATAATTTATAAAAAAAATTTACATAAAATTCATACTATTATAATAAAAAATTTTAAGTAAAATACTTAAAATTTCTCCAAAATTCAATCACAAAACACATTTATAACACATTAAAAATCCTTCCAATTATGCTATCAAATTTACCCTAAATCAACTTGCCCTTTTTTGTTTTCAAAGTCATGCCCTTAATGAAAACAAGTTCAATCAACTGTCTTCAAGAGTTTATATTTGCCTTCAATTTTAACATAATAAAAAATGCAATCCATATTGTTAAGTAACAGAAGTTACAGAACCATAAAAAGAGAAAATGGTTACTTTGCTTAACCTTAACATGTCATCCTTTCTCTTATTGAAGGTCTATTGATAGGAGGTGTCACGCTCCAAGATAGAAATGCATCACGACTATAGTATCTTGAAATAAACTCCCAAAATAATACGAAGCATTTTTTTTTAACCATTCTAAAAATTTTTAATAAAATAATCTGTTAAGTAAAATTCATATATTTTATTCAACCAATGATAAATCTCTATATATCATAATGTAAACTACTAAATATACAAAATCATTTCGTAATATCTCACTAGTCAACAATATCTTCAATGCTCAAGTAATATTTCTAATTTGATCGTCTAGCTTCTCTTAAAACTAAGCAAACTTATTATTTTAATCATCCGTAAAGAAAAAGTAAAAAGAGAATGAGAAAATCACAGCTCAGCAAGTATAAGTTTATACATCATACCAAATCAAGCATCGTTTTCATACATATCATATAAATTATTCAAAATATTCATCAAATCATAATGTCAAAACCTTTTAAAAATCATTATTATGTCAAACATTTTGTAGATCATAAATCAATATCAAAATATATCAATTCATCAATTATAAATAATAAATCATGGTAAAATATATATTTCATACAAATTATGAATCAATCTTTAAAATCATCATAAATCAATATTATCATTCGTTTATCGTTAGCTATGATCACTATTATAAACCGTGACATTAGCCAGATCAATAATTTTATCTTCATGATCATTGCTAACTATTATAATCCGCTAGTCAGAATCTTACGCTAATTACTATAACTCGTCAGCAAGGTCATATAATCATATCTATGCTAACTATTATTATTCATTAGTTAGGGCCGTATAACTAATTTTGGTATCGATGATCCCACTTCTTAGGGATGTAAAAATGTAGCATCATAAAATCATTCCTTAAACATAAATCATTTTCTCATTTCATTCATAAGTATGATCCATCATTTACATAGCAAAAACACCAAATAATCCAAATGTTTGATCCTATTTTCATATATCAAAAATAAATAAATAAAACATTAACTCATTTAGAAACATACATATATAAATTGATTCGAAAATAAGTAAAATGTATAAGATTCTACTTACCTTCTTTCGATTCCATCACTTAGTTTTTCTCTCAAAATAATTAATGGCCTATTCAAGATCATTCAACATATCAGAAATTAATCAACTCTTTTTAAGACCATATATACTAAAATAACTAAATTATACAAAAGTTAACTAAACTAACTGATACTAGTAGCCTAACCTATTTTCATTAAAATGACCATATCTTAACATATCTAAATTGGAATTAAGATCTCTTTAATGCGTTATAAACTAGACTTGATAAGCTTTCTAACCATATATGGCCCACAATGTAATTCTTCATAGATTAATTATAATAAATTTTGAAATCCATGTCATATGCTGCTGCCAAACAATACCTATATCTTCTAAAAAAAATTACATATTTATTCATATGAGACTCCAAATTCAATTCTGCTTATATCTTTAGAAAGTAAACCCAATAACCTTTTCAAACATATATGGCTCAATTCTTAATTCCTTGTATAAAATCTAAGATAATTTTTGAAATTCAACCTTAATGATGCTACCATATAGCTTGCATATCTTTAAGTAAAAATTAGACAACTCTTCATAAAAAAAACTCGGATTTAACTTTCATTTACTTCATTAGAAAGTAGATTCAACATGCTTTCTAATGATATATAATTGTCATAGAAATATCTAATTTCTTGATATAAAATATTATTCTAATCCACTATTATAGTTCATAGTATCTTATCTAAAAACATAATTTTTTCTTTAACTTTTAAAAATCTAAATCCCCACTTTCAGCTTTTAAAAGTCCATTCAATAATCATCATTAAATCTTAATAACATGAAGTAAATAAAACCCAATAATTTGCCTAAATCAATCATGAAAATTAATGAAAGATTTCATAATTTTTCTTGATTTTTCTTTCAAAACTTCAACTCCAAATAATAACGATTAACATAATATTTTTCTCAAATAAAAAGAGGGCATATACTCACCATTAAGAGATTAATTTGATTGTAGTCTCCAATTTTAGATATGTACTTGATTTTTTATGCTTTCTAACTTTAAGAAATATGGGGAAGAAAAACTCTAATTTTCTATTTCTATTTTATGATAATTAAGTTTTTATCTGGTAAAACACCTCAGCCACTTTTTCTTTAGTAATTAACTTCTTAATTAACTTAATGAGCTTTAGTAATAGTCTAGTTCAATTATCATTTTGATTAGGGTATTACATTCTCCCCTCCTTATAAAAAGTTAAATCCTCAAAACTTGATTCACATCCATATCTTATTCTTCCATTTCTAAAATCACTTATCTTGACGTATAATTGTTTCATTAAACTTTTACAAAGGTAACAATTCTGTCTCAAAGCTTGTTCTTTTCAATCGACCAATAAAATAAGATATTTTCGATATGTTAAAGCTTATATCATCTTTAATTTCTAAATACTCATATCCAACCATATAGTTTGGATTAAAAACATATTCTTTCAACATAGATTTGTAACACAATATGTACAATAGATATATAAGGTGGCAAGATTCTTTATATTGAACTTCTTTCACTTAGCCAAGAATTTTATATGTCTTTAAATAATGTAAATTTAACCTTCCTTACCTTATAATCCTCGTAACACCTTTATTAATGACACATTTGAGTATAAATGATTAACTACTTGAAGCTACAAACCCTATCTTTGAATTCTAGCATAATTCTTTTACATACTTTAAACCATTCCTTAATGAACTAAAATCTATTAGCCATTTGTTCCATAAATTCAAGAAATAAAAAAATTTATTCCTTGTTTTTATCCCAATAACTTTGAAACTTAGATCTACTTCCATACAAAACCTCAAAATGAATCACTGAATGTTTGTCTTATGACTATTGTTATATAAAAAAAAAATTCTCTTCAAGTCATGACATAAGCACTTCTTAGAAAATGTTAATCAATGATAAAGGCTCCTTAAAAATAGAAGGAACATAAAATATCCTTACCCAAAATCCATTAGTTCTTATTTATTAAAAATTCATTACTTTTTCAACTAATAATTGAATAAAAAATTTAGAACTTAAATCAAATCAGGCTTCTACTACACACTATAATATTTTTCTTTCAATAAAATTATAACAAATTAACTTTTTTAACATTGTTTTGTAATAAGAAAAGCATGTCCATAAAATTCCATGTAATTTGCTTCATACCAAGTATTCATAATCACATATAACTTTAAGGTTGAATAATAATATCAACAAATCCTTTAGTTACCAAAAAGATATCACATAATGCTTTAATTTTTTTTTTGTTCTTCATCGATAATATGAAATTTTTAATCAATTAATCATTATAAGATTGTGATAAAAACAACTAATGCAACAATTCATTTTTGTAGGTTTTACACTTCATGGATTTAATCATAAATCTCCATAAATATGTGGTTACCTAATTTGTCTCCAATTTCAAATATTATTCCTTCAAATTTCATAAACCAATTATCATATAACAACTGATTCTTCATAATTACCATAAACATTATAATGTCTCAAACTCCCTTTAACCAAATATATTGCTATAATTTCCAAGTCAAAGTCAAAACCTTTGCATTATAATCCATAAGTAAAATTCTCTTATAGAATTTGAACCAATAAGAACTTTAAATATTTGAATTCGCACCAAAAGTATAGTTATGAATAATAGCTAATGCATTACGTTATTTTAAAAAAAATTTCAAATTTTTTAAAATCAAATACATGCTTAGAATCTCCAAGTACATAAAATCATCACTAGTTAGTAAGACCTTATCATGAAATCTTTTGTCCTTGTAAGATTTCAAACAATCATTCTTAATCAAAAAATATATATTTTTCTGTAAATCAATTAGTCTTTCAAAACCAACTTCCTCATCAAATCATCTAGATAACCACAACTTTAATTTTTATCCACAAATTTAATTCCTTGCTAAGTACACAACCTTGTACCACAATTGATAATGTTCTCCATAAATATAAAATTCAAAGGAATCCAATAGTATACTTCAATTAAAAACTATAACCACAAATTAATCACTTTAGCCATTAAAAAAATCAACACACCCCCAATAGGAATTTAATAATCAAACTTCAAATTAACCATACAAATGTTCAACTCGCATGATCAAATCTTAAATACTTTCTCAATAAAAAGATAAAATCAAATCAAGTGAATATCTTTTTTTATGTATATTAAACTATGTACCACAATTATTACATTTCAAACTAACTTCATCAAGACAAATTCTCAAACATTATAACCCATAAATACTTTAAAATTTGAAAACATTATCTTATTCAAACTCAAATGTTTTATACTTTTAATTTCAATTGTCATAACGTATAGGTCGATGAACCTATCGTCAGATATTGACTTAAAAAGTCACCATCAATATTTTTTATTTAGATATGATTGGCCACCTAATTGAATCTATTTTTTTTTAAGAGAAATCTTAAATTTGATTTAAGTATCTTTAAAAGATAGATTTAATGCCTACAAAATTAAAACTAGGTCTAGAAGTACGATTACGTATGAAAAAGGTTATAGCAACCTCACAACGTCAATCAAAGGATGGTACTAACTTAATTTCATGTTATTCGTTGAGCCTCAAAATTTTTATTAGATAATTAATTATTAAAAATTACTCTTAATTGATTCCAATACTTTGGGTAGAAAATTAAAAAAAAATTTTCACCTCAAGAGTATACAAGAAAACTATTATTTTTCTTTATTCAAGAAAATTTGATACTTTCAATTTTTTCTCAAAAAATATTTTTTAAAATTTTTATTTTCAAAGAAAATTGATACTCTTAACTTTTCTTTAAAAAATATATTTTGAAAATTTTATCTTCAAGAAAAATTGATACTTTTAACTTTTTCTCAAAAAAATATTTTTTGAAATTTTGCTTTTTCAAGGAAAATTGATACTTTCAATTTTTTCTTCAAAAATATATTTTTTTATTTTTATTTCAAGGAAAATTAAAACTTTCAACTTTTTCTTAAAATGTTTTTTTAATTCCTTTTTTAAAAAGAATTGATACTTTCAACTTTTTCTAAAAAATATTTTTTTGAAATTTTTATTTTTAAGAAAAATTGATACTTTCAACTTTTCCTTAAAATTTTTCTTTCAAAATTTTTACTTTTAAAGAAAATTGATACGTCCAACTTTTTCTTAAAGCGTATTTTTTATTTGAAATTTTATTTTTAAAAAAAAATTGATACTTTTAACTTTTCCTAAAAAATATTTTTTTGAAATTTTTCAAAGAAAATTGATACTTTCAACTTTTCCTTAAAATGTTTCTTTCAAAATTTTTACTTTTAAAAAAAATTGATACTTTGAACCTTTTCTTAAAGCGTATTTTTTATTTGAAATTTTTACTTTTAAGAAAAATTGATACTTTTAACTTTTCTTTAAAGTATAATTTTTTGAATTTGATCTTCAAGAAAAATTGATATTTTAAAATTTTTCTTAAAGTATTTTTTTTTTATTTTTAAGAAAAATTGATTATTTAACTTTTTTTGAAAATTTAAAATTATTTTTATTTTTATCATCAATTTCCTAGAATAAAGATTTACTTAAGAAAAATAATTAAGTAAATAAACAAAATAACACAAGAAAATACCAAACAAGTCTTGGCTCGGCTTGGTTATAAGAGTGAATGAGACTTAGTGGCTCTTTTTTTGGTAATCCAAAACACTTAAGAAGATTATGGGTTTTTTTTAGATTTTGGTGTATCATTAACACTATTGGCACCACAAGTTACCACATCATCTTTTTTGTTTTTTGCTTTTTCTTTTCTCTAACCTTAAATTTTCAATTAAGAATCCTGCACCTAAAATCCTACTCTTTGAAAGCCATTACTTTATCGATGTGAGTCATAACAGAATTCTGCACTTGAAACCCTACTTTTTTATCATCGTCGCTTCGTCAACTAAGTCACAACTACCATTGCCTTTTTTGCTAATGTGAGTCACAACAGAATCTTGCACCTGAAACCTTACTCTTTAGTCGCCATCGCTTCGTCGATATGAGTCACAACCACCACTGCCTTCTTTGCTACTTGTTACGATTGATCTTAGGTTGATTGTGGTTTTCTGTATTTTGATTATCTATTAAGTTTCAAGTATTCTAAGTTTTGGATTTGACTGATTGTTTTCTGGTAATGGGTGATTGAGAAATTGTTTGTAGGTTTGAGGCCTTGGATTGTGATGCTAAAGGTCGATTGTGAATGTTTTTTTTTTGCCTTGAACGACAGTTTATATAACATGATGAAGATAGGGTTTCAAATAAAAAAATTGAACATTCTATCACCTTTAATTTAAATTTTGATTTCAAGAAACAATTGAATTTCAGAAATTTAATCGACCAAATCTTATCATTTATTTTATCTTTTTTTAAAATCTATTTTATCTAAAAGTAGGGTGTCTCCAATAATCAAATCGTTCTTTTAAATCTCTTTAACTTATAAAATCGTATTATATCAAAGTAATTACATTTTCTTTTAACTACAAGATCCAAAGCAATATGTAAATATCAACCAAAATTACTATACCAAATATTCATTGAATTATTGGTTCTTTAAAATTCATTTAAAATTTAACTACTCCAAAATTCATTGAATCATTTAATTATACTTAACACTATAGTATATGGATCAAAGTTATGTCCTTAAAAAATCATCATTTTATTTGGATCAAAGTTATATCCTTGAAAAATCATCACCTTATCCAGAAGTCATCATCTAAATTTTTACAAATCTTCACATAATATATTGATCATAACCATGCTTATAGAATACCAATTTCAATCCAAGGATCATAAGTTACATTCTTTAAAAATTATCGTTAATCAAATTATTATAATTTAACCTTTTAGAAATCTCCAAAGATCATAATCTCGTAGTTCTTAAAAAATTCTCAAAATCATAATGTAAACTCTCTAACATCTCATATAATTTAAAGATCAAAACCTGAACTAAAAAAAAAATCCAAGAATTATAACTTAGGCTTTTAAAGAAAATCTCATCATAATCTAACTCTTAAAAATTCTTCAAAAATCGTAACTTAAGTTCTGATACCACTTTATGTCACTCCTTGAGATCAAGATGCAACACAATCATAATACCTTAAAGTAAAATCTCAAAGTAATACGAAACTTTTTTTCTTAACCATTCTAAAATTCTTTAATAAAATAATTTGCTACGTAAAATTCATATCTTTAATCTAACTAATGATAAATCTCTATATATCCAAATATAAACTATTAAAAATACAAAATCATTTCATAAGATCTCATTAACCAGCAATGTCTCTAATGCCCAAGTAATATTTTCAATTTGATCCTCTAGCTTTTCTTAAGACTAAGTAAATTTATTATTTTAATCATCTGTAAAAAAAAAGTAAAAAAAAAAAGAATGAACAAATCATAGCTCAACAAGTATAAGCTCGTACACCTTATTAGATCAAGCATCATTTTTATATATATATATATCATATAGATCATTCAAAATATTCATCAAATCATAATATCAAAACATATCAAAAAATATCATTATGTCAAATATTTTATAGATCATAAATCAATATCAAAACATGTCAATTCATCAATTATAAATCATAAATCATGGTCAAATATATATTTAATACAAATCATGGATCAATCTTTAAAATTATCATAAATCATTATAATCATAAATCATCATTATCATTCATTTATCGTTAGCTATGATCACTATTATAAACCGTGATATTGATCGTGTTGATAATTTCATCATCATGATCATTATTAATTATTATAACACGCTAATCAAGGCCTTACGTTAAGTGTCATAACTCGTTAGTAGGGTCATATGATCATATCTATGCTAACTACTATTACCTATTAGCCAAGGCCATAGAATAGTTTTGGTGTCGATAATCTCACTTTTCAATGATGTAAAAATGTAACTATCATAAAATCATTCCTTAAACATAAATTATTTTCTCATTTCATTCATAAGCATGATCCATTATTTACATAACAAAAACATAAAATAATCTATATGCTTGATGCTATTTTCATATATCAAAAATAAAAAAATAAAATATTTATTCATTTAAAAACATACATATACATAGGTTCGAAAATAAGTAAAGTGTATAAAATTTTACGTACCTCTTTTTTATTTCAATATTTAGTTTTTCTCTCAAAATAATTAATGGCCTATTCAAGATCATTTCAATATATCAAAAATTAATCAACTCTTTTTGAGATTATATATACTAAAACAACTAAGTTATACAAAACTTAACTAACTAATGTCGACAGCTTGACCTCCTTTTATTAAAATAAATATATCTCAATATATCCAAATTGAAATTAAGATGTCTTTAATGCGTTAGAACCTAGACTTAATAAGCTTTCTAACCATATATGGCCCACCTCATAATTTCTTATAGATTAATTATAATAAAGTTTGCAATCTATGTCTTATATTGCTGCCAGAAAGCATGTATACATTCTAATAAAATTACATATTTATTCATAAGAGACTCCAAATTCGATTCTGCTTATTTTGTTAGAAAGCAAACTCAATAACCTTTTTAAACATGTATGGCTCAATTTTTAATTTCTTGTATAAAATTTAAGATAATTTTCGTAATTCAACGTTGATGATGCTGCCATATAACCTGCATATCATTAAGTGAAAATTAGACAATTCTTTATAAAAAAAACTTATATTCGACTTTCGTTTGTTTCATTAGAAAGTAGATTCAACATAATTTCTAACGATATATAATAGTCAAAGCAATATATAATCTCTTGACATAAAATATTATTTTAATATACTATTATAGATAATAATATTTTATCTAAAAATAGAATTTCTCTTTTAACTTTTCAAAATTTAAATCCTCACTTTCAACCTTTAAAATCCACTCAATAATCATCATTAAATCTTAATAACATGAAGTAGATAAAATTAATAATTTACCTAAATCAATCATGAAGATTAATAAAAGATTTTATAATTTTTTTTGATTTTTCTCTCAAAACTTCAACTATAAATAATAGTAACTAACATGATTTTTTTTAAAATAAAAATATGACATATATTAACCATTATAAGATCAACTCGATTGTAATCTTTGATTTGGAATCTTGTACTTTACTTTTATATTTTTTAATCCTAAAAAAAATGAGAAAAAAAAACTCTCATATTTTTTTTTGTTTCATGATAACTAAATTTTTTTTTTATAAAATACTTAAATCATTTTTTTAATAATTAATCTTTTAATTAACTTAATAAATTTTAATAATAATTTACCTTAATTATTATTTTGGATGGGGTAATATAGGAGGACTCCAGAGTTGAAAAACCTCACCAAGATTGAGCAGAAAAACACAAAAAAGAGAATATTAATGCTGATTATCTGCCTGGAATCTGACAGAATTGTCTCATTTTCAATTAGCCAGCCAACCTGTACCAGGACATTTGTCAGACTAATGACATTATCTGATGTTTTTGGGTTTTGAGCTTGGCTCTGCAACAAATCGTTGCAACATTTAAGCCTGCTACGTAACTAGTGATGAAAGAAGCCAAACTCAGAAAATTTACTGTAACAAAATTGGAATTTTCAAAAGGAACATTCTGTCAATCTGTTAGCACCACAAAATTACAATTAATGACATTGAAGGTTTACAAGAGAAATGGAAATTGCAATCCAAAATCAATTTCCTAGTCGTCGTCCGATTACTCAATCTCTTCCTCTGTGATTGTCTCGAACACAGGAGAATTTGAAGTTCTGACAGGTGATTTGAAAAGGGGTGGTGCAATTTCAATCCAAAAACTCAAATAGCTAATTTCCTTTGCCATTACAGAATCAGAAAACCTTTCCTTCGACAAATCTTCTCACCAGAGAGACCAATGGAAAAACAAGATAGAACAACCTTTCCTGGAACCTGGAACTTGTCCGTGGGATTATAGACTTTGCTGGATGTAGACTGGAAGTGGGTTGAGAAGTGTTTTTATAAGGAGTTAAAAGAAAGAAATTATTGAGCACAAGACAATGAAAATGGAGAGCCTGCTGTCCCCTAAAGCTAAAGCCATGTGTAAAATATGGAAGATGAAGTAATGCACTTGTCACAAGCATGGGACAAATGTGGAAAACATTTGTCGAATATACATAGCAAGCAAAAACTGCCCTACACTTGGTTGGATGCTACTTTATAGTCGGGACAGATTAATTCCAAATTTCAAGTTGAAGGAAGTGATGGGCAAGTTTTCAAAGCTAAACAGCCTTAACTCCATTTGTTTTTTCTCACTAAAGCAACGAATGAAAATTGGTGCACGTGTCCCCAATTCAATAATTGATTTGAAACAGGTCCCGGATGCCTTCTCTTGGAAGGAAAATCGAGAGGAGTTTTAACATTTAACACGTTGAGGTATAACCTATTCTATCATAGAAAGGCATCAATTTCCTAAGAAAAAATTAATTAGATTCATAAAATCATAAATTTAACGCATTAATCTCTAAAGCAAAAAAGGGACTACGTTTTCATATTTTGTCAAAGAGAATTTTATTTAAAAGCTTTTGTTACCAAAATCAAAACTTGTGTTATGTGATAAATCTCTACCTTGAAATTTAGTTGAAGCTCGAACTTCTGTTGAAGGAATTATGTTAAATCAAACTCAAAATGAATGTTAAAAAGAAAAAAAAATTTACATAGAACTAGCACAAAATTTTTATTAATTTTTTATTGATTTACAATAGATGTTGGCTTCTAATATATAGAGTCATTACAAACTCCTAAATTAATGATAATTCTCAATAATTATTGAATAGAGTCAATTAAAATAATTTTAATCTTAAATTCTAATCCTATCCTAGAGTACATAGATCATATATGGTCTTTTTGGTGTAGGAGCATTCAATTCTCTCTAAGTAAAGAGTATTATTTTTAATTCATGAAATTAAATTTATATATTTAATTATATTCTTAAAAATTAAATTAATAATTTAAATTATATAAACTTTGAGGAAAGATAATTTTGATAAATAAATAAATTATCTTATACTAATATTTGTATATATCAAAAATAAAATAATATTATTTAATCAATCTCATTCTTACTATAATTTTATTTTATCTTATTACAATTTTTAATGATTATTTCCATTGACTAAATTGGATTGCAATAGCAACTATAGATTTAATAGCATCTGGACATTCTTCCGCCTGATATAATTTTTCCTTCCTATTCGGTGCATGGATAGGTCCAATCCAGGGCTTTAAGACGAGATATATTTATATATACAGATTATTTAAGACAGACTTTATTATTGAAGAAGGCAATCGATTTTGTGCACACAGGGCAATTATTGGCGAAGTTAAAGCATTAATTTTTGGAGTAGCTCTTTCACTGGCTGTCATGAATTTATATTACCTTAATGTCAAAGTCCCATCCTGGAAATATTAAACATGCAATTCTTCCTCATGATGATTGCAGGATGACAACAACAAAAAAAAAAAAAGAAAAAGAAAAATTGAGAGCAAGACAGTAATTTAAGTGAAAAAATTTTTACTTTCCTTCATAGGAAGAGAAATATATACAGAATAACGAGAAACCTGAACTACAAAATTTACATTGCATTGCTGATTCAAGGACTGCTTAGTTTTCTCAATCCTTCATGGATGATGCAGTCATGTCCTTTTTCACCCTTGTTGGTTGCTTCTCCGCATTACTTAATGAATCATTGTTCTGGAAAAAGGCAACGAGAAACATTCCTTAGATGCTAATGGGTCTTGAGGAATTCAGGTTGATACTCAGCAGAATCCTGAAAGTGTGCATTGTCATCATATTCCTCAGCAGCATCTTCAACAATGGTTTCCAAACCTGGAGAATTGGAAGGCTTTTGAGGGTAGATGATAGGAGCTGGAGCTACTTCCATCCAGGAACATCTTTTCCTACTTTCCTTAGCCATTGAGACCTCAAACGAAAGGCAGAGTCTACTTTTTATTGATGATTATTAACAAGGGTTCACAATGAATTCCTCTCTTCCTCCTATTCCTGGGAAGAAGAGAGATGTCGAAACACCGGGGGAAGACTTTCAAAAAAGCTTTTTCCTTTTTTTTTTTTTTTGGGGGGGGGGGGGGGGTTTACAAGAGAGAACAAAGAATTCAATTGAGATTTGCCAGAACGTGGATGCCAAAAGAGCTTAAATAGAAAAGGATGAAGAGGACACAACTAAAAATATCCAAGCTAGAAAACAGAGTAGTTAAATCATAGGCCAAATTGACGGTAAACCGCAATCCATGTGTACATTGTTAAACACGGTTGCTGGAACGAGGAAAGTTCATTATAGGCATGCTTTGATTGATCCAAAGATAGGATTACGTGTGAAAATCTTGGAGGCATTCCAGGGTAAGTTCCAACTTTCGTAGGCAAAAATAGAAAACGACCCAGGGTCTAAAGGGAGGTTTTCGATATCAGCCATGAAGAGGAAAACTGACATTTAAAGTGCAACTTGAATCTCCTCAGAGCGTATAGCATTTGGTTTGGAAACTGACTGCTGTCAATGGGGTTGATAGACGAGCCTCTGCTGGAGAACTGTTAATGATAGTTTAGGTCCATGTTGAATACAGGGATTTCTAGTAAGAACCATTGAAGAATTATGCCGGTTGAAGGAAAAATTACTTCTTGCCAAGTCCTCGGATCTATTCCTGATTGTGGAAATGGATGCAGCTATTGAAAATTTTCAGCAGCACCATGTAAATGATCATCAAGCGTGTCATAGCCTCATTGGAGACTCCCTTGTTCCTAAGCGAAGGATCGGAATGTGCAATGTAGGCATAGCTAATGATTCAGAAACAAATAAGTACCCGCATTTCTTAAAACGCGTTAATTTCTCTGCTGGCTAGAATCGGACCAATTGGCCAAGTACTCAAGTTGCCGTCCATGGTTTGAAGATTTTAAAAGCCCTCTCTAGCTGGTCCGGCTAGCGTGAATGTATAATCCGGACTTGTCACACGTGAAAAAAAGAGTATAAAATTTACGTGAAATTATTTAGATGAAATTTATGAAATTTATTTTTTAAAATAATTTAATAAAAATTTTAATAAAATATTTAAATTAATAAAATTTAATAGAAAGATCAATAATATTAAAAAAAATTTTAAAAATATTATTTATAATTTAAATTTGATTGATACTTATTTAATGATAAAATTTTTTTTCAATATTTTTATTAAAAATGTATATTTAATAAATATATCAAAGTTTATTAAATTTGTTTTTAATTTTATATGCTTGATCTATATAATTAAATCTTTTAATTTATCAATTTAAATTTTTATTAACTTATTTCTAATAAAAAAATTCACAAATTATATTTATAAAATTTTATCTAAATTTTTACCCAAAAAGAGACGTATCATGAAAAACAACCAAAACCCACCAATCATGGACTGATTAATATAACCATTACTACAAAGAAAACCTAAAGCACAAATTCCAACAATTGCTAGTAAATTAACTTCCTATAGACCGTTTGATTTGATGTTGTCCATCTAAAATCGAAATCCCATCGCACATCAAATTTGTAGCCATGCTAAAACATCGTGAAATATGACAAGTTAATCAAAACTTGAAACTCGTTGCACTTCCAACACGACATTTGCATCATAGGAGTAAGGATTTAAACAGGAACCTTTAATCATTTGATTAGGGTGCCGAAACAGGTGGTTATATGGTAAGTCCATATCATCTCCTTACTCATTAGACTAGACAAATAGAAAGTTCCTTTCCTAATTTCTATAATTAAGAGGGGACAGAGGGCGGATTTTATCTTTTCTTTATTGTTCTTTTTAGCGGAGAGGAAAATGAGGATATAAGCTAACTGCCGCTTTCGGGAGAAGACCGACAATACGAGGCTGATCAAACAAGATACTATGAAGAGAAATGATCAACATCAAACATCATGCAAATAGCTAATTCATGATCTAGTTTCTTGATTGATAAAACAATAAAACAGGGAATAGAAAAAGAATCCATGATTCCATATGGCCATACGGGCACTATATGCTATCGAAGTGACTGGCTGCTCCTGATTGGTGTAAAAAAAACAAGGCAAAATACTTTATGCCCAAAGGTTATTCTCCAGTGCAAATAAAGAAGGTACAAGTTAAACCATTTTCACAAAAGCTTTTCCTCCCTAATCTATCTAAATTATGATGCATTACCAAGAACTTAGCATCCAATACTAATCAAGTGTCATATTCAACTCATAATTTCTATCAATATCAAGCAATAAAAGTGAAAATAGAATTCAAAAATAATGTGATATTAACCCAAGGGAACGACCCACAATGAGATTTCTATAAGTAGCATCATGCAAATCAAGAGTTTCAACTAACCAACAGCTTCGCATGAAATACCACTCTAAGGATAGGCCGCGTACCTCCTAGACCACATACTACTTAAGATCATAACAGAACCCTAAGGTTCCCTAGCAATGCGGGTTCCACAATAGAAATGAACTTCAAATCCACTGAGATATTCTATAGACCATAAACACATTCAATAAACAATAGAAAACTACATCAAGCACACATAGCACAATCAAAAAGCACAACTCAGAATGGAAAAAAAGACTACATGCTATTATTGATCTAAGCATCAACACAATACGACATCCAAACCATTGATCTAAGAAACAATATCCCAATACATCACAACATTCAAAAAGAATCGATAGGCAGTACTGCAACAAAATAAAATCAGTAAAAGCTTAGACTAACCATCAACAAACGGCAAAATGCTATTAAAACAGAAGATAAGAAGGATAAAATCAAAAGCATCATAATAAGAATCAATCACCACAAAACTCAATAAACCTACTACACATTCAAAAATTCATCAAACAGGGAAGCAATCTAAGTGCATCAGAAAATGCATTTATCAAAATTAAGATTCCATCCCAATATTCGTTCTACAATAAGCAAAATCACCTAGAGCAAAATTTAAACCATACATCTCCTGATTCAAGATATAAGCCCCACCATCCTCCACAAATTTCATAATCATTAAACCCCTTAAGATACTTGATCATCATCTTTTTAACAATTATCCAAAACTTATAAAAACATAATCTTAAAAAAAGAAAACATCAAAACAATTATTAAACCAAAAACCTCCCAAAAAAACCCTCACTTTTTTCTTTGTTTACTCCAAGGGAACATCAATTTCCCCTTCAGAAATCTCCTGCTGCAAATCTTTAGGGTCTTTTCCATCAACCGTGCACCCAACAGAAACACAAGTTCCCAAAATCTCCTTCACCGTTCCTCTCAAATCCTTAGCCATAGATCTAGGTCTCATCACTTTCGCAATCTCAATCACATCATCAAGGCTAATACTCCCATTATGCTTAATATTCTTCGTCTTCTTACGATCTCTCTCGGGCTCTTTCAATGCCTTGATGACCAACGCGGCGGCGGAAGGGACCACCGTGACTTTAGCTTGACGGTTCTGGACAGTGAGTTTGACAGTGACACGTAAACCCTTCCAGTCCTTGGCGGTTTCTTTGGCGATGTCTTCACCGATTTTTTTGGGGGAGAGACCCAAAGGACCGATTTTGGGTGCGAGAGAACTGGCAGCTCCGACTTCACCTCCAGTAACTCGAACGAAGACGTCGACAACTTGGGTCGGGTCGAACTTTGGAGGCATGGTTGACGGCGGTGGTGGAATATAGGATTAGGATTTTGAAGGACGAGAGAGTGAAACCAGAATTTTTTGTGGCGGCGAAGCGGAAATGAGGAGAGTGTTGAGGAGTTTAAATGGGGTGGGAAATTAGGGTTTTGGGGAAATCTCCGGGCCTCTTGATGGCCCATTGAGCTACCTAAGTGGGTTTCAGAAACAGACTAATTTTGCAACAAGACCTTTTCCATATCCTAAAAGTCTTTTTTTTTTGTTGCTAAATTAGTGAACTAAAAGTAACCATATTATGCTAAAATATTGATTGAAAATCGATATTATTTGAATGCACTAAGGTTCAAATAATTTTTATATCGTATGTTTCATTGCTATATTGAAAGATAGAAATGAATCAGATGGTCAATTATTTTTAAAAACGAGATTTTAGTTATTTTATGAGATTAAAAATAAAAATAACGACAATACGAGTATATAATAGTTCAAATTTAATTTTATGCATTAATAGTAAAAATTTTAAACTCCACATATAAAATTATAAAGTTAAAAATATATCCATTTATTAATGAATTAGTACTTAATATTAATAAATATATCAAACTATGACATATATCAACCCTTTGACTTTGTTAGTGAAAATTTAGAAAATCCACCGTAATGTCTGAGATAATTTTTATATTTTATTCGAACTATTTGGACCATTTGAGACTCTTTATGATTGATATAAGATTTTTTGAGGCTAATATATAGAAGAACAAGCACCTTCTTAAAGCTAGTAAACTAATGATTTTGAATCAACTTTTGCAACACTTGCTGGCCCAAAAGAAAAACATTTATGGTGATAGATTTTAGAGTTTTTTTTTTTTTTACATTAAAATTCTATTAGGCCTAAGGGTGCCACTTAACTTACAATTGGACAAAGAACAGGGTTTTAAATCCAAAGGGGTTCTTCCAAAAAAAACTGAAAAGGGGTTTATCAATATCCATATTGAACCTAAATGTGGGCCATTGGTCGAGCCTTAATCTTATCCCGTTATACAACACATCTGCATATTTAATGCAATGAATAAAAAAAAAAAATGGAACCGACCGTTTGGATCGACGGAATCGAGAATCAATAGTATTTTTGGTCCATTAACATGTATTAAACCGAGTTATAATCGGATGAACCGATAATTCAATCTGTCTTACATTTATTTTATTATTAAAATTTTTTTTGTAAGGAATAGTATATGAAACTTTAACCTCTTAATTTTATAATAAATACCATACCATTAAGCCAAATGCATTTTTTAATTATTTACTATACTTAACACTCACTAAAATAATGTATTTAAAATTAAATTCTCTTTTACAGTAGACCGGCCGTTAAATTGGTTGAACTCAGAATGAAACCCTCACCAATTTAACCTTCGATCCGGTTTTTTATTCATTGATTTGATGAAGTTGAAGACTGATTTTAATGACATCGGTCAAAGCTACTAAATATACAATTGAAGATATTTTTTGTTCCTTAAAAGTCATTTAATTGGTTAAAATTTTATTTTGAAAATCTTAGGTTCAAATATGAAATTGATAAACGAAAATTACGTCTTATTTATATAATTCAAAATCACATTTACAAAATTAATATCAAATCGATGTATTTTTTCAAAATGCTAATATTCAAAGCAAAGATAATCTTGATGGAAATAAAATATAATCTAAGAACAACATTATTAGGCTATTGCATTTATTTATCCAATTAATAATTAAATGTTATTTAAAAGAATATTTTTAAAAGATTTTAGCTCATCTTTCAGCATGCCATGCATTTGCATGCTAGATTTTAACTTCACTTTTTTCCATTAGGTTTTCTTTGTATTATTATTAATATTTTAGAAATAAAATTTTAAATATATCAAATTGATATAAAAAATTATTTTCTTTTCCATAACTTAAAAAAATGGAGTAGGCTCAAATTTTACCTTATGGAGGATATCCCGATCGCATTATTGTAAATAATAAATTTTGATTTAGAAAATTCAAGAAAGTTAAAGCTTTACCTTGAATCGAGAAACTTGAAGAGGCTAGCTAGGCCATATCTTAAAGCTCATAAAATATTAGCAAGATTCAATTATTACTTACTGTTAATTATTTTTTTTATGAATTTATCTAGAGTTTAGGTTTTGATTAGAAGTCTTTGATTCAAAAAGTCGTAACCTGTTTGAATTTAATTGCATGGTTTTGTATATATTAAGAGTTAAAATAATTAACCAAGTTACAAGTTTCTTCCTTCTGGTAATACTTATTATTCACATGTAAAACGTTTATTTTGATACGTGCATCGGTGCATGAATTATTCCAGAAATAAATATTTAATTTAAGTTCATTCCATGTAGTGGATTTTACGTTCAAAGAATAAAATTTTGAATCTGTGAAATTTTTATTATTCTTAAAATTCTTTTATTGAGTTTGGTGGCAGTTGATACCAACTCATTGTAAAATTATTTAAAATTTTAAAATAAAATAATAATAAAATATATAAATAAAAATAGTTATCTATTTTTAAAATATTTTGTTTAATGGGTATTAAAAAACAATCCACTCAACTCATGGATTAATCATTGGCCAAAAAAAAAAACTCATGGGTTCATCAAGTAACTTTTTTTTAATTATATTAATGGTTTAAAAATATTTTAATTTCTTCATCTATGCGGTGGATGCTTCAAATTTTAGTAGAATTTTAGACCTTTTTTAAAGTAAATATTTGACAAGACATTAATTCATATTTAAAACGTTGCCTAGGATGAAATGTAAAAGGAAGTTGCTGTGATGGTGACTCTTACTGTCCTTGCTTGTCAAAGTTCGAAAGAATCAATCGTTCAATGAATTTGGGCTAAAAATTTGACTTTTTAAAATAAAAAAGGAATTTTGTAAAACCACATTCAAACAAAGTCTTCAAATATTTTAATCTATCCAAAAAAAATTCTTAAAATATTTTAAAATTTGAGACAAAACTTCATTAATGAAACTATTTAGATTAATAAAATATTTTAAAATTTTCAAATCATTGTAATCATCTTTTATCATTCATTTATTAGTTCTCGCTGTCACGTGTGCTTTTTTAATAAAAATTAAATTTGATAATTTATATGTTTATATTATATTTATTTTATATTAAATAAATATCAAATATAAAATTTATTATATCATAATTTATAACAATATATTAAATATAAAATATATTTTTTATTTTTATAAAATTCATATAATTTTTACTAAAATTTAAAATTATATCACTTTAATATATTTTTATCATTTTCTTATTTTATTATGTTGTATGAAGTCTAAAATTAACAAATCTAACAAAATATATAAACCCCAACCCAAATTCGACGATAAGGACAAAATTGCCGTACGTTACGTGTCAAGATATGGACGTTCTGATCTTTTAATAAACGGGTATGGTAAGTGGAGCCCATGACCTCGGCCTTGTAGTCCACTGAAAGCCAATGACTTTTTGGAGTGGTAAAGGAGCGCCTTAATTGGTCCATTTGTCCTGTCCTGGATAAATTCTTCACCCGTCGGCTACAGCCACCATCAATGTTCAATGTATACCCCATCAAAAACATTTATCTTACGTGTCATTATCTGCGCAAAAAATTAAAAACTTCAATTTTCTCTGTTTACCCACGTGTCATCCATGGTAATTTAGGGATTTTAAATCATGAGAAATTATCACATGCCTTTGCTCACCCTCGATTAAATTGAGCACACTTTCTATAGCATTATGAAAATATACCTCATCTATTTTACATCTTATTAATGAATTCTAATTCTTCGTTTCAATAAAAAAAAATACTGATAATTCTTTTTATGTATATGCCCAAACAAAAGCACTGAATTAATTTGGCTGGTAAAAAATAATTTTTTATCAATTTAGATTTGATTTTAATAAAAAACACTTCAAAAATAAAAAATCATAAATGTGTCAAATTAATACGAAAAATAAGTTTTAAATTGTATGACAAGAAAATTAAGTATGAATAGAATTTAAGAAAAAAATATGATCATATTATAAAAGAGTCGAAAGTGCTAAGTAATTAAAATAAATAATTTTTTAATATCGATTCTTAAAATCTATTTGTTTGATTCCAAAACAATAAAATATTTGAATCAGATTTATTAAATTGAAAATACATGCATCTAGCATTAAATTATATATTCAGGTGTAATAATTATTAGAATTTTAATAAGATAAAACGTCCCGATTCATTATAATGTACGAATCTTCCATTAATAATTAATCACAACAACCTGTGCCCTGAAATCAAACATATCATTTGAGGAAATCAAATGGGGAAGCCCATGGGTAGCTTGTGAGGATGCAAGCATGGTAGAATTTCCCTCCTTGCATTGATTTGCTTGTGAAAGAGAGAGTGCTTATCCAATACAGCACTATAAAAATGCAGTATGATAAACAATTAGAGCAATAGAAAGACAAGACAGACATAAAAATTTCTTCTTTCAAACCCTTCTTACATTTGCTAATCTTTCTAATCTTTCTTTCAAAAAATGGCGGCATCAAGGAAGATCTTTTTTGGTTCAAAATCAAACTATATCTACCCATCCATGAAATTTGGTGATGGGAGTTTCACCAACAACCCTTCATCTGATCATCATTTCGAGTTAGATGAAGCAGATGTATGGAACAATTCTAATGATCAAGCAACAATCAACTTGGATACTAAAAAGCCATTGCCAAGTTCACGAGTTTCGTCGAAGAAATATTTCAGAAAGACGGAGGCGATTGGTGATAACCATAGGACGTCCCATATGGCGCTGGCTTCAGCTTCATTGCCAGTCAACATCCCGGACTGGTCCAAGATTCTTAAAGCCGAATACAGGGAACATGGCAAGAGTGATGAAGATGTTGACGACGCCGACGACGACGATGACGACGGAGATCGTGATGGAAGGGTTCCTCCACATGAATATTTGGCAATGAGAAGGGGGGCTTCGTTTTCTGTTCATGAAGGAATTGGAAGGACTTTGAAAGGAAGAGACTTGCGTCGTGTTAGGAATGCTGTCTGGAAAAAAACAGGATTTGAAGACTAACCCAAGGAACAGAACATAAAAAAAAAGTTTAATTCTGATAATATATTTTTTTAGAGTTAATTGGCAAATTTTTTAATTGCCATATCTTTATATATATATAAACTTTTTCCTCTGTGTTTTGAGATTTATCAGAGGATTTGTCTGGTTCTTCGCATAATGTAACTATTCAAGCTTTGGGATTGTTAGCAGATTTCAATTATAATTTTTTCGAGTATTTTTATTTTCTATGGAAATTGAATTTGAGGAAATTAAATTATGGATGATGATGGATTGGGTAGTTGACAGGATAATGGCGACAGCCAAGCTAATAACAACCCTTTTATTATCCTGTTAAATCTCACAAATGACAAATTCATCCTTTTGATTTTACCAAAATTGGAAATATTAAATTTTATGGTTTGATGTTAACAGAAACTAATATTATTTGATGTCAAATCATTCTTACATTTGTTTATTCTCATATACGTTTATTGTATGAAAAATATTTTCTCCGCTATTTACTTAAAAACTAATAGAAGTGATTATTATTTATTTAAAGGTAATAAATAATTTTTAATTAAATTTATTATTATATTTATTTTAATTAATTTTTGTATTTAATTTAAAATTATAAATTTCAATAATTAATTTAATTAAAATGTATTATTTATTTTTAGATAAAATAGTAATTATGTTATTTTGAAATTAATAAAAAACTATTTAATTTAAGATGGACCACAGCTATAATAAAAAAGGAAAGATATTGCCATAAATAAATTCTGCAATTTCTTCGTGATTAATTTTTCCTTTAATTGCAAATTTACGTTTCACCAAAAACAGAAAAAAAATTTCATGAGTGTCATTATGACTTATGAGAGTTTCAATATCATCATGATTGGTTTTCAATTTTCAGTTTTAACGAACTTTTTTGTTCGAAATTTTCATGCATTGGATTTTAATAATTGAAATTAAAATCTAATATTTTATAAAAAAATTCATAAAATTATTAATTTTCTTAATACAAACAAAGTTTATGATTTATTTCAAGATCAAGATAAACTGTAAGTTAATTTCATAAAAGATTTACATTTGATTTATAAATCATTTAAAAATATTTATTAATAATTGAATTTAAATTTAAATTTATAAATAAAATAATTTAAATTTTATCAATTCAATCAACTCTAATAACAAAAAAAGATAAAATTTCTTACATAGGTTTGAAGAACAAATTTTCTTACCTGTCCGTCGATTAAGAAATAATAGTCCTCCCTAAATCTACAATTCTATAGCAAAAAAGGGGACAATAAAAAAAGAAAAATAGATAGCTTATCTAGGTATTTAATTGGACTTAAATGATTTTAACTCAAAAACAAATTATTATTCTAGTCTAACTGATTGGCAAAAATTTTTGGGCGGTATTAAATCATCAAACAAGCAGCGGCTGCCTGATTTTGTAACCCTGGTTTTCCTCTTTTTCACCTTTAATTGTGTACGAAAGATAATTAATCTCAGGAACACCGTGGATAAGGTGAAATATGCTGAAAAATAAAGAAAACAATGACATCAACTGAAAGCAACTAATTTGCCAAAAGCCACCAATGAAACTGCGACAATTAAAAGTTTGATTATGATTAATTTAAAATTTAAATTAATTGATTCATATAAATAAAATTTTAAAATTAATATTTAATAATTTTAAATTTTAAATTTTAAATTTTAGCACTCGATGAAAGATTAACCACAGCTACTTGAATATTGAACTATAGTAGCATCGGGCCAAGGCCATGAATTATGCCCATGAAAACTGAGAAGTAGGTGCCTTTTCTATGGGCCTATATCAACTATGGAAGCTAAGGCTGCATTTGGTTTGGATTCAACTGCACCCACGGTGAGGTGCAGTTGGAAACCAAAAAGTCAGCGTTGTGATTCAAATGAAATCACGGTAAGCCACGGTTAGAAGAATCTATCGCATCACACCTCCAATTCGTCACTGAACCTTTTAGGTAAAGTGAAAAATTATTTCTTCTACCACAGCTATGCCTTTTAATATTATCCATGTTTTTTTTTTTTTTTTTTACCCTTGAAGATACGGTGCAAGGATAAAAAATTTTTTGCCATTTTATCTTTCATTTTTTTTCAAAAATTATAAATAATTTTGTCAATTCAGTATAATAAATATATTTTTACAATTGAGTAATTAATTAAAATAAATAATTACATAAAAATATTTTTTAAAAAATTTTAGTTAAATAATTTAAATTTTTATTACATATAAATTTTAAATTAATATCTTTAATGATCATTTTTTATCTTATTAAAATTTTATTCACCGTTATCATTACGTTTGTATCAAAACACATATTTTTATCGTTGATTTTAATCTTACCGTTACAATAATTAATCTCACCAGAGCTAAACTCATCGTCCATCTAAATGGACCCTAAGTAGGTTGAATGGTGACTAAGTTTAAATGGATATCGATGTATGTTATTCACTTAAAAAAACTTTATGTTCTATCTCTTTCTTTATACTTGAATCTTAAATTAGATGCGAAACAATTTACAAATGAGAAAGGTGTGAGAAATATGTACAAGAGAAAAAGTAGAAGAAGAAGCTAAGAGGGGAAGGGAGTCTTTGTCTTTCCTCCTTATCCTATCGTCTTTTATAATACATTCTTCCTCCGATTAATTAGGATAGGTAAATAATTAATGCCTATGACAATAATAAAATTAATTATCAATACCTAATTTTGACAAAAAGGCAACTTTCGACTTTTTTAAAAGATGACAATAATTTGTAATGAATATATATGCCTTATCCCATCTTGTTGATGTTGATTTTGTAAGCTGTCTTATCCTTTTTAGATATTAACAAGATTTATTAATTTATCATCATCTAGATTAAATGATTATGGAGAACTGGTCTTGATTTTATTCAAGATATTCCATCATTCTTGGTATTAAAATAATAAATGTTGAGGATGGTCTATGTCATTTATTTTTTATAATTGTTCCAAAAGATTTACTGCTTGTGGTTTAGTTGGTAGCAGTCTTTCTTCATAATAGGATCTTTGAATAAAGATTCTACAGCTGTCAGTTAAAGTAAAGACTTGAGGATATTGAAATTTTATTATTTCACAATGCAATATTTTTGCTTTATTCATCGTAGATATTCATGTTTGGAATTGGTATAGATTAGAAGATGAAAACTTCCTTAAAGCTTGATTAAGCTGTTCAGAATTCTCATTAATTTTTTAAAGAAGAGGTTTACCCATCAATTTTTAAATTTTTTATATTTGATAAAATTGGATAAAACTTTCTCTTTGATAAATCCCTAAGAGGCTGGTAATATTAAAATGAATATAGAAAAAATATTGATAATTTTTTTTATGAAACCAATAAATTTTGATTTAATAAAAGTAGGGAATTGTATTATCAAGTGAAAAAAAATTGTACAATTATTTGGCCTACTAATCCAATTTCGATACTTGTTATATCGAATGGTTTATGATCAAGTCTAAATTTTATTTTTGAAAAGGGTTCTCCTATTTCAGTATTTTCAAGATTTTGAATTATTTTACTAAGAATGAAAATTTGTAAATTTTTCTTATAATAGTTTTTCTATTTGAAAAAGAATAGTATTATTTATTCTTTGAAATATCTCTTTGGGTAAGAGAATTATAGCCTTTGCAAATATTAAAATTCTTTTTAATTTTAATATTTTAAAAGAAAAATTTTGTTTTTCAAAGAATTCATAAAGTTTCCATAAATTGTTTATCTTTTCAAGGGAGTATTGATTTTCATCAATAGTAAAAAAGTCTGATCTTGCTCTTTTGGCAAGTTACTTGTACACATTGTTTTGAATAGAATTTCTTGAAATCGAGCTTGTTGTTAAGCTTGATTAGCTAAAACTTTTGCTAATTTTGTCATGTTTGTTCTAAAATTAGTTTTGCTTTCAAATATATGGGTTTGCCATACATTATTAAGTAGATTATATAATTAAAGGGTAACCTAGATTATAAAAATCTTTTATTTCTAGAGTAGGTTGCCTTGGCTTAAGCAAATCATCAGTTCTCTAGAGGACTTCAAAATATGAGATAGATGTCCATTGGTTTAGATCCTATGAAAATTGAGAAATATTGTGAACTTGAACAAGTTCCATTACTGATTGTAATGAAGCTTGTGGAAAAGAAAAATATGTCTGAAGGGAATAAATCTATCCTAGATTAGGATAAAAGATTGGTGGTCTAAAAGGAGTAAGATACGATAATCCTAGAATAGGATTTTGAGAAAAAAATCTTTTGTTTAGATAGTTTCTTCTGAATGGTGATCCATTGTCCTTGTTGCTTAAGAGGTTTTTTGCCTCTATTCATCTAGTCTGCTCAAAAAATCAGCAAGAGCATTATTAGATCCTTTAATAAATTCAATAGAAAAATTATATTGTCATAAAAAAATTATACCAGCTAATCCTTCTGGGATTAGTTTCTAACCTCTTATTTTTTAAGAAGTTTTTAACTGCTTGATTATCAGTTCCAGTAATAAAATTTTCATGTGCTAAATAAATATGGAATCTTATTACTACATTTTTTATTGCTAATAACTCTTTTAAAAATAATATATTTTATTTCATTAGGTTTAAATTTTCCTGAATTGTAACGACAAATTAATTCTTAATTATGTACCTTTGATTTACGTACACATTTTCAATGTTAGTTTGAAACATCTATTTAAAGAGTGAGTAATTCCCTTTGTTTAGGAAGATATACTTTAGGTATAAATTTAATATATGATTTTATTTATTTAATAATATCATAATCATTTTTTGTCTAAGAAAAATGTATATCCTTTTTTAGTTTTTCTTGTAAAATTTCTTCTTTTTTAGAGTGATTTTTGATAAATTGTTTTCCATAATTGAGAAGACATAAAGAACTTTGAAGTTGTTTTTCATTTTCCAATTGTTCTGGAAATTCTTTAATCTTTACTATATTATGATCTTGTAAAGTAAAACCATCTAAAGATAAATTTAATCCTAAGAATTCTATATTAGTTTTTTTCAAGCTCTATCTTTTTAGGGCTTAATCTTATACCATGTTTTATAAATTCTTGAGCTATAATATTTAGGTGTTTCCTATGCTCATTTAATGTTTTAGAAAATATATGTATATTATCAATATATACTATATAAAAATCTTTATATTTCCATCTTTGAAAAATTTTTAAAGCATTACAAAGTCCAAAAGGCATAACTTTCCATTGATAATAGCCTTTTGGTGCACTAAATGCTGTCAATGGTTTTGACTCTTCGGTTAGCATTATTGGCCAACATCCTAATTTACAATCAAATTTACTAAAATATTTAGTATTTTTTACTAAGTTTATTAATGCATCTTTTTTAGGGATAAAGTATCCATCAAATATTAAGTTTTGATTAAAGCATTCGTAGTTGATTACTATTCTGGCTTTTCTTTTTCTTTTTTTTTTTCAGCATGAATTTTTATCATAAATGCTAGACTTGAATGTGGACTAATAGTGAGTTCTATAAGTCATATTTGTAAAAGTTCATTGATTTGTATATCAAATTCATCTATATCTTATTTAGTATAAATTATTGGTTTTATCTTAATTATTTTCTTTGAATCAAGAATTTTTAGACTACAAAAATAAGGATTTCTATACCATAATTTTAATGGTTCCACACAAAAATTTTCTTTTAATATTTTATATAACAAATGTGTTTCACTAATTTATTTAATTTTTATTTTCTTGGTTTCAAGCCAGAAATCAGAATCACATATATATTTATGATTTTTTACTAAAGGTATTTCTATAGATTCTTTATCTATAGTAAAAACAATATTATTGTTATTCAAACAAAAAGGTAAATAATTATATATAAAGTTATTTCCTAATAACATATCACCATGCATAAAAGGAAAGTATAAAATTTTTAGGATTATGAATTTTTAATTCATAAAATAAATAAAAATATTTTTTTGCTTTATATCATATTATAGTTTCTTTTTCATCGATTCTTATTACTGTTATTAGGGTGTTTCATTGGCTTCCTTTTTTTTAATGGTAAAGCATTACTTCTACAACTACATATAGTAGCTCTAGTTCTATCAAAACATTTAAAGAGTATTGTTTATACTTTTTAAATCTAAATTCTGTTTCAACATAATTATAATTCCTTTTTGGTTGATTTTTTAAAAATGTAATTACTTCATCATTACCAATTTTATATTGGTTGATTATGGCCAAACTTTGAATATCATCTCTTCTAGTATTTTTAGAAGAAATTGAATGTAAAATCGAGCTTACTGAATTGTAAATCGATTTTTCTTGATTTTGACTACTTGTATCTCCTAAAAAAATAGGAATATTTATATTTTTTGTACCTATTGCTTGCGGTTAAGAAAGAAAATATTGCCTATGTGAAACAAATGATTGTTCACTAGCAATACTCTCATTGTCTTCATTATCTCTATTTGAGAATGAAGGTATAGAAGAGGATAATGGTAGAACTAGATTGTTACTAGAACTACTTAATTTTTAAAATACAAGTTATTTTCTGATGCAAAAAATTTCATAGGTTTTATTTTTCTATTAGAAGGAAGAGGTTTTGTAATACCTTCTATTAACCATCCATTAAGTATTGACAGATCTCTAAAATTCATTAATCTTAGTTTGATTTCTAAATTAAAAGGTCTAGGTTCAAATATTTCTATAATATCAGAATCTATTTCTTTAATAAAAGTAATAGTATAATTAGTAAATTCATTGATAGCTGTCCAGTTTATAAACAGATCACGAGTTATATTTCTAATTTCTGACTGTTTTGTCATTATTCTTAATCTAAGTTAGTCTTTTATTAATGGGTCATTAATAGAAATAAAATAATTTGATTTTACTTTAAACAAAACAGCTCCTGAAACAAGATTTGATTATATTCCTTTTATTAGAGCTTTAATAGGACTTTCAAATCTTTTATCTACCAATACTGCTATTATTGGTATATCATTACCAACTTTGAATAAAGTTTTTATAGTTATCATAATTATTCCTAAATGTATATATTGAACTTTAGAATATTTTTGTTTAATTCTCCTGATTTTTTTTTTAGTAAATAAAGGAATATCTATAAATCATTGATTATAATCAGTAGCTGTAGTATTACCATTGAATTTTTCTATGTGTCATTTTATCCATAGTTTGAATTTTGAAAAGATAAAAAGTTTATAGATTTCATCTTTCTTTAATGATTATAGTTTTTCTAACAATTCGTCTGCAATAGTAACATCTTATCCTAAGACATCATTTAATTTTGTTATTTATTGTTCTTCAGTAAGTATGTCTTTAGTTTCAGAACTAAGCTAATTATTAACTTCCGATATAGTATTACTATTAGAATTGCTAATGGTATTAAGCACAAAAATATATTTATCATCATCAGAATCTGTTTCATAAATTAATTCATATATAATTTCGTATTTAAAAACTTCTTCTCCAAAATAAATTTCTAGATTTCATTTTTCGAGATTTTTAATAACTTTTTAGCATTTTTTCCTTTATTAGGACATTGAGGTTTTATATGACATTCTTCATCACAAATAAAACATTTGCATTTAGACCTTTTTTTTATAAGTTTTTCTTCTAACAAATTTTTTCTTTTTGTCAAATTTATGGTTTTTAGCTTCCATTTGACCAATTTATATCTTTTTTTCTTTTTTTTTTATTTCTTTGAATAGGATTTAGATTGAAATTTACAACAAAATTCCTATTCATTTTCTAGTATTTTTGTGCATTGTTTATCACTTAATTTACTTTTTACTTGCTTAAAAGCTTTTGTTTTAAGGCAATGTTATATAATTTGTTTAGAAGCAAAACAAATTATATTTCTTATAGAATCTAAATAATCTTTATTTTCAACTGTAAAGTTGTGAAGTTCTAAATATTTGGGATACCGTTAATTACAGAGTTCATCACAAGGTGATGGTAATTTATGAAAACATTGTTCTTTCCAAAATTTGAAATGAGTTTCATCTAATTTTTGGTATTCATGAATATATTTTTTAGAAAATTCTTCTAAATGTCTTATGTCACATAATTTTATTTTAGTCAATATATAACTAGCTTCATTGTTTTGATCAATTGGTTTCATTCTTCCACAAAATTCATTTTTTAGTAGATTTGTAAGGTTTTTTTAACAAATCTGGCATCGTAGTTATTTGATTTAACAAAATCCCA
The DNA here is from genome assembly GCF_047325235.1 of Durio zibethinus. NCBI lineage: Eukaryota > Viridiplantae > Streptophyta > Magnoliopsida > Malvales > Malvaceae > Durio > Durio zibethinus. Next base: position 5,396,332 of record NC_143162.1, on the reverse strand, counting down.
TTTCGAGCATTTTCTATTTTTGAGTTTTTTCTTTTACGCAAAAATTATAAAACATCTCCTTAAGATGTTTCACAAAAATAATTTAAAAAATTTTCTTTAGACCAGGTGTCTTTGTAGTTGTTTACTAGAATAGTCAGACTATTCTAGTAAACAACTACAAGACACCTGGTCTAAAGAAAATTTTTAAATTATTTTGGTGGAACATTTCAATGAGATGTTTTACTTTTGAGTAAATTGAAAAACTAAAAAATAAGAAAAGCTCTAAAAGGGACTTTGTTAAATCAAATAACTACGATACCAGATTTGTTAAAAAAAACCTTACAAACCTAATAAAAAATGAATTTTGTGAAAGAATGGAACCAGTTGATCAAAATAGTGAAGCTAGTAATATATTGACAAATGAAAAATTATGTGACATAAGACATTTAGAAGAATTTTCTAAAAAATATATTCATGAATACCAAAAATTGGATGAAACTCATTTCAAATTTTGGAAAGAACAATATTTTCATAAATTAGCATCACCTTAGGATGAATTCTATAATTGACGGTATCCCAAATATTTAGAACTTCACAACCCTACAATAAAAAATAAAGACTATTTAGATTTTATAGGAAATAGAAGTTATTTTGCTTCTAAACAAATTATAGAACATTGCTTTAAAACAAAGGCTTTTAAGCAAGTAAAAAGTAAATTAAGTGATAAACAATGCATAAAAATACTAGACAATTAATTGGAATTTAGTTGTAAATCTCAATCTAAAACCTATTCAAAGAAATACAAAAAGAAAAGAAGATATAAATTGGTCAAATGGAAGCAAAAGAAAAAAAAAGCATACATTTGACAAAACAAAAAAATTTATTAGAAAAAAAACTTCCAAAAAGAAGTCCAAATGCAGTGTTTTATTTGTGATGAAAAAGATCATAACGCACCTTAATGTCCTAATAAAGGAAAAAAAAAATACTAAAAACGTTATTAAAACTCTCAAAGAATGAGATCTAGAAATTTGTTTTGAAGAAGTTTCTAAATATGAAATTATTTATGAATTAATTTTTGAAACAGATTCTGATTCTGATGATGACGAGTATATTTTTTTGCTCAATACCAACAGTAATCCTCATAATAATACTATATCAGAAGTTAATAATTAACTTAGTTTTGAACTAAAGATATACCTACTGAAGAATAGTAAATGACAAAATTAAGTGATGTCTTAGGACAAGATGTTACTATTTTAGACGAATTGTTAAAAAAACTACAATCACTAAAGAAAGATGAAATCTATAAACTTTCTATCTTTTCAAAATTCAAACCATGGATAAAAAAGACACATAGAAAAATTCAATGGTAATACTATAGTTACTTGTAGACACCCAATTTGGTCCAGGCCCGGATCAATTGGGCCTGGTCCAAATGGGTAAGTCCAATTTTATTTTTGTTATTTTTTATTTTTTTTATTTTATTCTATATTTTATGTATATATTTTCCTTTATATCCTATGTATTTATTATTTATTTATTATTACTATTTATTTATATATATTTTTATTTTTATTTTTATTTTTTTATATTTTATTTATTTTTGTATTTTTATCTAATTATATATCTGTTATTTTTTTTATTTATCCTATAATATTTTTTTGATTTATCTTTTCTAATTATCTATTTTTTTTACTTGATTTTTATTTTGGAAGGTTGAGATTGAAGGCTGAAGAATCCCACTGGGAATGGGGATTCAATCAGAAGAGTCCAGATTGGATTCAAAGATTGAATCCCCGTCCACAGAGGAATTGGGATTGATAAGAAACTCCTGATCAATCCCTATAAAAGGGACCTCCTAGAGCAGAACAACACACAGAGAAAAAAACGTGAGCAAAGTTACTGATTTGAGAGATAGAAGAGTATAAAAAGCTAAGAAGTATTCTGAAAGTTAGTAGGAATTTTTTTGAAGATTTTTGGCGATTTTTTTTCTGGGAATTTCTGGAAAATTCCAAATTTCGGTTGAATTTTTTGGTGAAAGTTGAATTTTCTGATCGAAATTTCGACCAACTTTAAAGTTTTCGATAATCTGCCCAGTTTTCGGTGACCTTTCCCATAAATCGACCACCTTCCGGCCAACTTCTGACAAAAAAATCCAGATTTCGATGAAATTTTTCAGAATTCGACGTACATTCAACCAGAGTTCTTCAGCAGTTTAGAGAGAAGCGAGAGAGAAGGAGAAGAAGAAAGAGAGAAGAAATGAGCTTTCTGCTAAAAAATAGAGGGAAGAGCCTTATATACCCTTCAAAAACGACGTCGTTTTTGCCTTAAGTGACCTAGAGGATCCGCGTGTTTTACCGAGATCCGACCCAGCCCGAGCTTCGACCCGCTTCCTGACGCGCGCGTGTCTGCCCTCTTTCGAGTCGAGCCGAGCCGAGCCAAGCTCCAAAGCCGCTTCTCTGAGCCGTTTTCTCTTCCTTGAGTCGAGCCGAGTCGAGCCGTATACCAAGCCGCTTCAGGTTTTTTTTAATTTTTATTTTATTTTATTTTATTATTTATTTATTAGATTAGGTTTAGTTAATATTCTTTTTATCTTTATTTTATTTTTATTTTTGTTTTACTTTTCTTTATTTTATTTTTTTAATTTTGTTTTATTATTCAATTTTCTTTAAATAAAAATAAAAAATATATATTTTTGGGGAAAAGTTGAAAGTATCAATTTTTCTTAAAAATAAAATTTCAAAAAAAGAGTTTTTGAGAAAAAGTTGAAAGTATCAATTTTCCTTGAAAATCAAAGTTTTCTAAAAAAAAAAATATTTTTAGGGAAAAGTTGAGATTATCAATTTTTTTTAAAAATAAATTTCCAAAAAAATTATTTTTGGGAAAAAGTTGAAAGTATCAATTTTTCTTAAAAATAAATTTTCAAAAAAATATTTTTGGGAAAAAGTTGAAAGTATCAATTTTTCTTGAAAATAAAAACTTCAAAAAATCAATTTTTGAAGAAAAGTTGAATGTATCAATTTTGCCCTGCACAAGAACAATCATCATTTCCTTCCTTTTTACTTTGATTTTGATTTTGATTTTTCTTTAAATAATCTGACGATGGAGCCTCTGCAAATGAAACAGTAGTTTTTATTGCATACTCTTGAGGTGAGGGAATTTTTTCAATTTTCTGCTAAAAGTATTAGAGTCAATTGAGAATAATTTCCAATAGTTAATTACTTGGTAAAATTTTAAGGCTTATTGGATAACATAAAATTGTGCTGGTACCATCTTTTGATGGACGTTGTGAGGGTGCTATAACCTTCCTCACACGTAACCGAACTCCCGAACCCCGTTCTGGTTAGTAGACCTGAACCTATTCTTTTAGGGACCCTTAAACTTAGGTGTTCCCTGAAAGGACAGATTCTTTAGGTGGCCAATCACACCTAGATAAAAAAAGATTGATGGCGACTCCTAAAAGTCAATGTCTAGCGATAGATCCCTGGATCTAGACGTTATGACAGCTTGGCGACTTCGTTGGGGACTTTGAGAGTCAGGCCAACAAATAATTTGTGTTATCCAAAAGCCTAATAAAATTGAACCTTTTTGTATATATGTATTATTATTCATTCATGTTTATTTACCTTGTTAATTATGTCATTCATGTGCATGTGCATAACATGAGCTCTATACCCGAGCTCCGTCCCTCTAGGAGGGAGTAAAATACCTATTGCTTTCGTGAGGTCTAATACCTCTGCAGTGGCTAGCGAAATACTCCCACTCAAATTGAACCTTTTTCGCTTGTAGCCTGTAATGGGTGAGGATTAGGGTGCCTTACTAGTCTGTGATGGACAAAGATGTAAGGAACAATTTGAGGACCTTTAGACTTTGACCCTAAAACCGCATATAGTGAACCTTAAGAGTGCCTAACCTATAGATAGAGCCGTCACTCTTCCCTTTTAGAATTGACCAAAAGCATAGGATTCATCCCTTTTACTTTGTGTGATGTTTAAATTTACTTAGTTATTTGTTCTTTTTCTGGGTATACTAAGCTTTTTCTTATTTCTTTTGCATTGGTTCATACGCATATCATAAAGTTGCATAAAGAACATTTGCTTGAAAAACTTTCTTCAACAAATTTTTTCATGGACGCCAATGAACGCTTAGTTTGTTCTTCATTAGTATTAGCACCCTGTGGGGCACCCAATAAAGTAAGGGCCCAGTCAGAAAAAACTCAACTGAAGATGAGAGATTGCTTGCCAATTGAGTATGATTCTACTATATCTCAAGAAACATCTATCCTCCTCAAACAGAACAATTTAAAGGATTTGGTTGATATCTGAAAGAAGATGAGTCCGTCAAGACAAGAGCAGTTTTGCTAGAAACATGAGCATATAGCACACCTTCTAGCAGTGGTTGTTGATGATCAACTAATTAGAGTTGTAACATAATTCTGGGATCCTGCATACAAGTGTTTCACCTTTAATGAAGCTGATATGACTCTCACCATCAAAGAATATTCGATCTTGTTGGGTTCGCATCTCAAGACTCCTAACAAGATATATGTCAAAAAACATAAGTCAAGATTTCGTAAAAGTCTGGCTCAACTCATGGGGATAGACAAGGAAGTTATGAATTCTCATACAAAAAAGAAACAGGAACAGGTTTGCCTACCTTAAAAATTCTTTCATGAGTTTCTGATGCAACATGCCAATGAAGAACGGGGGTTAGACATATTTGTCTTGGCTATATACGGACTGGTAATCTTTCCAAAGGTTTTGAGACATATTGAGATAGCGGTGGTTGATTTCTTTGAAAGTGTGATCAATGGCTGTAATCTTTCAACGGTGATATTAGTAGAAAATATCAGATCTTTGAGTTATTATCGTCGAAATAGAGGGTGCTTCATAGGATGCATACAGTTATTGTACTTATGGATGAAAAGTTATTTTGAACAAAGAAATGACACTTTCTCGAAGCTTTACATCCGTAATCATTTTCCAATCAAGAAATTCTGCGAAAGTGGGTGGTCAAAGCGTAAGTCTAAACAAGAATGGATAACTTTCTTACAAAAATTAGAAAGTGCCAGGGTGAGATGGTTAGCCCCTTGGATGAATCGTGAGCCTATGTTATACCAATGTGGGGATAGTACAGTGGTTTCGCTTCTGGGTTTATGAGGAGTGACGAATTATGCACCACTCCTAGTGAGAAGGTAATTGGGGGGAAAACAGTTCATTCCTATGACTTATGGGCTTCATCAGTTAGATTTCTCTTACAGTGAGCCTAAAGCATTTCAGAGGATGAATGAGATGATCAAAGCATGGAAAAATCCCCAAAGAATGAGTCCTGGACCATTCACTGAAAAAGTCACCCCAGGTTACTTGGTTTAGAGAACAAAGAGAAGACAAGAAATGGTATTCACTTATGAAATCTCTCAACCACCAATAAAAGAAAAACTTGAAGAGACACCATCAAAGTTAAAGCTGGCAACAAAAGAATTTGAGTTTGAGAAAATCAAGTTAAAAAAAGAGATTCAGGAACCTCAAGAAGAAAAAGCCCAGTGGAAAGGTAGAGCTGAAAGTTATGAAGTTAAAGTTCATAAGATTGCTAGAGAACGGGATACAGCTACTGAAGATTTAGTAAAGTTACACCAGGAGCATAAGGGGCTATGTGTGAGAGAAAGAGCCAAAGAGATAACCATTGTCGAGCTTACTGAGGAAAATACAAGATTAAAGCAAGAGTATACCAAATTGGAAGAAGAAAGTACCGAAGCACAGGCAGAAATTAACATGCTAAATAGTTATTTGAGCAGGCTAAATCAAAAGTTAGATGAACAAGGAGACCGCATCGCTGCATTGGTTAGAGAACATAGAGAATTATCATACCAAGTCTGGTGTGATAAAAGAGAGAATTTAAGAAGGCAAAAATACATTAAGCATTTAACAACCCAAATCCATAAAGGGGTATGTAAGGCAAGAGAGATGGTGGAAGAGGCAGAGGCATTAAGACAAGTGGTGGCCCCAGTAGGAGAACATGGATAGCGTCTCTTGAACTTCATAGAAGAAGCCAAGGCCCAGTATGAACAGATCAAACAATTTTATGGCTATAATTCTAGGATGATAAACTCAATGTAGATCAAAGTTTTTTGGAATAAATGAAATTTTTTAGTTGAATACCGTTTTAAGGCAAAGGTTCTCTGCATACATGTATTTTTCATTCATTACATTCTCATTCATTACACTTAACAAAGTAACCATGTGATGATCATTTACTAATTCTAAGATATGGTACTCAAGGTTTCAAGATAGCTTCATCTAGAGAAAATCCTGCCCATCGACACAACACAAGATTCAGAACAAGACAAATGAAGCAAAAAAATTCTCATAGATTTGAAAAGATAGAAAAAGTACAGGAGAAGATTGAAAGTGAGCTAAGCAAGATTCTGGAGGCTCTTAATAACATGAATAAAGGAAAATGAGTTAAAAAAAGTACAAGCCAGCAAGTTCCTCTATTACAAGAAATGGTTGACCCTTTGTATCCTTCAGGTTTTGGTCCACTTCAAGCCCAGTCTGCTCAAGAGGTCCCACCACAACACTTCGTATATTCGACATATCCGGGAATGCCATCAGCTTTTAACCCAAGGTAGATAATAGCTATGTAAATCCTATCTTCATTGAAAAAGTCGCAGAACCAATCCCTAATCTAGATGATTTAAAAGAGAAAGAGAAAGAAAATATAAGAGTGGAAGTTCAAGAAAGCTCCAAGATTAGCATGCTAGAGCAAAGGTTACGGGTTGTGAAAGGATTTAGTTTTTATGGGTCAGTTGATGCTGTTGGGCTCTGCCTAGTTCCTGATGTGGTTATTCCCCATAAGTTTAAAGTATCAAAATTTGAAAAATATGACGATACAAAGTGCCTCAAAACCCACATCACCATGTATTACAGGAAGATGACAGCTCATGCGCATGATAAAAAACTCTTGATGCATATTTTTCAAGACAGTCTTACTGGTTTTACGGTCAGATGGTATGTTCAGCTGGACAGAACTAGCATTCGCTCTTAGAGCGATATGGCACATGACTTTATCGGTCAATATCGATATATCATCGATTTAACTCCTGATCGTTTATCTTTACAAAATCTGGAAAAAAGGGTAAACAAGTCTTTTAAAGAGTATGCCCAGAGATGAAAGGATGTTGCTTCTCAGGTACAACTTCCTCTGACTGAGAAAGAAATTACAGTGCTGTTTGTTAATATTTTAAAACCTCTCTATTATGAAAAGATGATAGGGAATGCAACGAAAAATTTTATTGATATGGTAATCTCGAAAGAAATCATTGAAAGCACCATCAAGAATGGCAAGCTAGAAGAAAATAAAGCATCTAGTAAAAGAGTCCCGAAGAAAAAAGAAACTGAAGCTCAAGTTGTGAGCTTTGATAGACAGCCACTTAAAGGTTATTCACCTTACCCACCACCAGAATATCTGCCATATCACCCACTGTAAATAACACTTTCTTTCACCCATACCAATCATTTACACAATCACCATACCCCCAAACATATCAAGCCCCTCATAAACCCCAAAATACCATGTATAGTCCTAACATTCAACCTACCTCAAGACCCTAAAATTGCCCAACTAAACCCATTGGTGGCTCACGGGAGCAACGAACCACTCGTGAGAAACTCATTTTTGACCCAATTTCAATGACTTATACGGAATTATATAAGAAGCTCTACAATAGTCATTTGATTGCCTCAAGTAAATTAAAACCCCTCAAGCCATCTTATCCCAAGTGGTATGATCCCACCGTCCACTATGACTACCATTATGGGATTGCTGGTCACTCTACCAAAAATTGTACTACCCTAAAACACAAAATGCAATGGTTGATCAAGGATGGGATGATTTGCTTTGATACTGGAGGGATGACTGCGCCAAATTTAGTGGCAATCCTTTACCGAATCATAATGTGAATACTATAGGTGAAGAACAAGAGCGCCACGTGAAGAAAGAAGTGGCAGATATTAAGACACCTCTCGGCCAACTGTTTGATATTTTATGAAGAACAGACATGATACAACTGGTAAGTCCACACAGCTATCATGGAGCATATATAACTGGCACCAGTTATAAGTATCATAGTGGGGCAATGGGCCATTCCATTGAGACTTGTGAGCAGTTTCATCAAGAGGTGTAAAAATTCTTGGATTCACATCAGATGGAGATCTATGAAGAAAAAAAAGACTTGAAGAATGTTGAGATGCACATGACTGATAGGCCTGTAAAGCTGTTTCCAAAACCAGTGACAATTCAATGTGGGAACAAACCAAAGTCAGTCATAGATAAACTCCTCCCCAGGCCAATAACTTTTAAAGTCACGACTCTTTTTCTATACAAAGATGATAAAGTTGTACCCTGGAGATATGGCTATGACACTGTAGTTCAGGGACAGAAAGAAGAAGTCTCCAAAGTCGATGCTTCCAATATTACTGTGTAGGAGGCATTACTCGAAGTGAAAGATGTTACACTCCAAAAATGCTAGAGAAAGCTAGAAGAGAGAAGGCTAAAGAAGAAGAAAGATGAAATAATCTTGAAACAGAACCTAAAGAAGATCAGTTGAAGCCAGTATCAGAAAGAGAGGTTTATGAATTCCTGAAGCTGATAAAACATAGTGAGTATTCAGTTGTGGAACAGTTGAATAAAATGCCAGCTCGAATCTCTTTATTATCACTATTGCTGAACTCAGAGCCACATCGAAACGCCCTATTGAAAGTGTTGAATCAGGCATACTTGGTACATAATGTATCTGTTAAATATGTGAATCACTTGGTTAGAAATTTAATCATGCCAAATCACATTTCATTCAGTGATGATGAGATTCCTTTGGAGGAAAAAAATACCAAGGCTCTACATATCATAGTCAAGTGTAAGAGCCATATTATAGCCAAGGTTCTTATCGATAATGGCTCTGCTATCAACGCCATGCCTATGTCAACTTTGGTAAGGCTATCCATTGATTATTCTCATATGAGGGATAGTTAGATGATTATGAGAGCCTTTGATTGGACCAAAAAAGAAGTCTTGGGGGATATTGAAATACCTTTACAAATTGGGCCATGCACCTTCAATATAAAATTTCAAGTGATGGATATCTTTTCATCCTACAACTGTCTGCTAGAAAGACCATGAATTCACATGGCAGGAGTTATGCCTTCCACTTTGCATTAGAAGATCAAGTTTAATGTAGAAGGTCAATTGGTAGTGGTAGTTGGGGAGGAAAACATGCTGGTGACCCAACCATTGAACACTCCATACGTAAAGGCTACCGAAGAAGCATTGGAATGCTCCTATCGATCTTTTGAATTGGTCAATTCTGTAGGTGAAGGATTTTAAAATCAACTTTTTTCAAAAATAGTGGTGAGCCAAGTCATCAACAAGGGTTGGTATCCAGGACGTGGGCTAGGTAAAAACTTGCAGGGAATTAAAGAACCTCCAACAATAACAGATAATAGCGACAGGGTAGGCCTAGGCTATGAGATGGCAGAGTGGGAAGTCAAAAGAAGGTCATCAAAAAAGATAACAAGATTGATGTTTATCCTACATTTATATGAAACCTTCAGACCTGGAGGATTCATGTACCCAGATGCAAGAAAAAATATGGAAGACGATTTTGCCCAGTTAGCCATTAATGCTGTTGAAAATGAAGTGAAGGTTAATCAAGAGGAGTGGGTTCACCTTTGTCCACCAGATTTTGAGCTCAATAATTGGAGTGCCATTGAGATGCTTTTGACTTTCGATTTAGATGTAATATAATTGTAACATCCCAATAGCTATTGCCCAAGGTATTGGGGTGATCTTTTTTGTTCGGGCCATTCATCATTTATTATTTTTAATAAAAATTAAAAAGTATGCATTTTCATTCATTTCTTCTTGTGTCTTCATTATTTTTATCTCTCCAAGCACATCTTGCCAACATATCATATTTCATTCAATTACAGGTCTTTAAATGAACATAAAGATAATCATGATAACAATCAAGAGGTTAGCTTTAAGAATTCAATTAACACTGATGAACTTGACAATGAAGAAAATTTTGAAGAATATGTTATGCCTCAAGACCTAATGAGGATGATTGAACAAGAAAATAAGCCAATTGAGCCTCATCAGAAGGTAGTGGACTTAGTGAATCTAAGAGATGAGGAAAATAAGAAAGAGGTTAGAATGGGCACTTCACCTTCATCTAAAGATAGGTAATGATTGGTAGATCTACTTCGAGAATTTATAGATATATTTGCTTGGTCTTACCAGGATATGCCAGGGCTGAGCATAGAGATAGTGGAGCATAAATTGCCTTTAAAACCAAAATATAAGCCAGTTCAGCAGAAACTAAGATGGATGAAGCCCGAAATGCTATTAAAGATTAAAGAGGAGGTGAAAAAACAATTTGATGCAGGTTTTCTACAAGTGGTTAAGTATCCAGAATGGGTAACCAATATAGTCCCAGTTCCTAAAAAAGATGGAAAAGTACGAATGTGTGTAGACTATCGAGACTTGAATAAGGCTAGCCCAAAGGATAACTTTCCTTTGTTTCATATCGACACACTAGTAGACAACACAGCTAAGCATTCAATTTTCTCTTTTATGGATGATTTCTCAGGGTATAATCAGATAAAAATAGCTACAAATGATATGAAAAAGACTACTTTTGTGACCATGTAGGGAACATTTTGTTATAAAGTCATACCTTTTGGGTTAAAGAATGCTGGGACAACATATCAAAGGGCCATGGTAACACTCTTCCATGACATGATGTACAAAGAGATTGAGGTGTATGTAAACGATATGATTGTAAAGTCTTGTGAGGATGAAGATCATGTCACTAGCCTCAGAAAGTTATTTGAGAGGTTGAGAAAATTTCAGCTTAAATTAAACCCAGCCAAGTGTACCTTTGAGGTAAAGTCAGAGAAGTTGTTAGGCTTTATGGTCAGTAAAAGAGGAATTGAAATCGATCCCGATAAGATACGGGCTATTCAAAATCTGTCACCTTCCAACACACCAAAAGAAGTTCAAAATTTTTTGAGGAGATTGAACTACATTTCTCGGTTCATCTCTCAGTTTACTTACAAATATGATCCTATATTTAAGCTTCTTCATAAAGATAATCCTGGAAAATGGAATGAAGAATGTCAAGAGGTGTTTGATAAAATTAAGCAATATTTATCGAACCCTTCAGTATTGGTACCACCTGTTTCAGGGAAACTTTTAATCTTATACTTAACCGTATGTGAAAATTCAATGAGATGTGTGCTGGGGCAGCAAGATGAGGCTAGTCGAAAGAAAAAACTATTTATTATCTGAGTAAAAAGTTCACGGAATATGAATTCAAGTATTTTTCATTGGAGAAAATGTGTTATGCATTAGCGTGGACTGCCAAAAGACTCAGACAGTATATGCTCTATCACACTACGTGGCTCATAGCGAAACTAGATCTCATTAAGTATATCTTCGAGAAGCCTTCTTTATCTGAAAGAATCGCTAGATGACAAGTAATGCTCTCCAAATATGATATTATATATGTGAGCCAAAAAGCAATAAAATGAGACGTTATAACAAAATTTCTTACAGATCGTGCTACTGAAGAGTATGAGTCGATGAAGCTGGAATTCCCTTATGAAGACTTAATGACTATTTCTCAACTAGAAGAAAGGGAGCATGTGGAAAAATATTAAAGAATGTACTTTGATGGAGCTACTATTCTGATTTCTCCAGAAGAACAATACTGTCCCGTAACAGTGAGGTTAAATTTTAATTACACAAATAACATCGCTGAATATGAGGCATGTGTCATGGGCTTGCAAGTTGCTATAGATAGAAGAGTAAAAATACTGAAAGTGTTTGGAGATTCAGCTCTAGTTATATATCAGTTGAAAGGAGAATGGGAGACAAAAAATTCAAAACTTATTCCATATCATAAGCATATTCTAGAGTTGGTGAAACAATTTAAAGATATCCAGTTTGATCACTTACCTCGAGAAGAGAATTTGATTGCTAACGCATTGGCTACTCTGGCTGCGATGATTCGAATTAATGACAATACTGACATTCAGCCTATCAAGCTAGATGTTAAGGATATACCAGCTTATTGCTCTAATGTAGAGAGAGAAGAAGATGGAAAGCCCCGGTATTATGACATCCTATAGTATGTTAAGGATCAACAGTACTCAGTTCAAGCAACAGAAAATGATAAAAAGGTCATCCGAAGATTGGCTATGAGCTTCTTCCTGGATGGGGATGTCTTGTATAAAAGAAGCAAAGATCAAGTATTATTGAGGTGTGTAAATAAGATTGAAGCGAAGAAAATCATTGAAGAGGTGCATGATGGAATATGCGAGACACATATTAGTGGACATATGATGGCAAGGTAGATCATGAGAGCAGGATATTACTGGTTGACGATGGAGAGTGATTGCATTGATTATGCTCGTAAATGCCATAAATGTCAGATATATGCTGATAAGATCCATGCTCCGCCATCTGCTTTACATGTTATGGCACCACTATGGCCATTTTCAATGTGGGGCATGGATGTCATTTGTCCAATCACCCCAAAGGCTTCTAACAGGCACAGATTCATTTTTGTGATAATAGATTACTTCACAAAATGGGTAGAAGCAGCTTCATATGCAAATGTGACATGCTCTGTGATTTGTAAGTTCATAAAAAAAGAGATCATCTGTAGATATAAACTTTTAAAAAAAATTATTTCAAACAATGTCAAAAATCTAAATAGTAAGATGATGCAAGAAATATGTGCTTAATACAAGATCAAGCATCATAACTCAGTACCATAACGTCTGAAAATGAATGGAGCAGTTGAGGCAGCCAACAAGAACATAAAGAGGATTTTGGAGAAGATGATCGAGACTTACAAAGATTGGCATGAAAAGTTACCATTTGCATTACATGCATATCAAACGTCAGTTCACACCTCTACTGGGGCAACCCCATTTTCTTTGGTTTATAGGATGGAAGCTGTACTACCAGTGAAAGTAGAGATCTCTTCTTTGAGAGTCTTAAAAGAAGTAGAGTTAGAAGAAGCTGAATGGATTCGAGAACGTTATGAGCAGTTAAATTTCATAGAAGAAAAGAGATTGACTGCGTTGTGCCATGGTCAACTATATCAAAGAAGAATGATGAAGGCTCATGATAAGAAGATTCGACCCCGTTGCTTTCGAGAGGGAGAGTTGATTCTGAAAAGAATTCTCTCAATCTAGCATGATAGTAAAGGAAAATAGACTCCGAATTGGGAAAGACCGTATGTGGTGAGACGAGCTTTTTCGAGTGGAGTGCTGATACTGACTGAGATGGATGGAAATAATTTACTCCATCCTATAAATTCTGATGCTGTGAAGAAATACTATGCTTGAAAAAATAAAAAATAAAAAAATAAAAAATGATGAAAAAATGAAAAAATGAAAAAATGAAAAAAAAAAGAGAAAAAAGAGAAAAAAGAAAAAGTGAATGAAAAAGGAGGACTCAAGGCGAAAACCCTAAAAGGGCGGTTTGAGTCATAGGGGATTTGTCTAAGTTGAAAACTCGAAAAGATATCTTAGATAAGGAGAATACAGCATCAAATTTAAAAGTCCGCTGATATGGAGGCTAGCAAATTCAAAAGAGTTCCAAGTTGTTAAATACATTAGAAGGTTGAGTTTTCAGAAAAAAACTTTGAGATATGTTATCATGATTATCTGATTGTTCATTTTGGGCTTTGTCCCCATACCTATCCTTGTAATTCTTTCTTGACCAAAGTTTGCCAACATTTTGCTAATAAAAAAAACATTTTATTTCATTTTTTGTACCTTTTTTTGATGACTGTTTTCCAACCATTCATATTCTTTTCTTCTTAGTACCCCACCATGGAAGAAATGTGTAAATACATTCTTACTTTTTGAGTTTGAAATAATGATTGATGAATGAATAACAACATAAAAAGATTTTTATATTACATTGAATAAATCAAGAGTGATAAAGGCAGAATCGAGATGTTCAGTTCCTGATTAGGACATTGAATCTGGGAAGAGATTTTTTTTACAGGAAGATTATGAGTGGAAGAAACAATTAAGAGCTACACTAGTTCGATCTTAAAAGAGCAGTGTAATTGGATCTCTGAAGAATCAAAAGGCTTGATGCTGAAGAAAACCTTGAGAAACTTGAGTACCATACATTGAACAGGAATTAATCGATCAACATTTGCATAGCAAGCATTGAAATTCATATGCATTTGCATAGTATACACTACTTTCAGAAAAGTATAGTGTATAAATTCAAGAAGCAGGGGTGTTCCAACATCCCACATAGAGAAGACAGATATCAAGATATTTTGCAAAATTGAAAAAGGAAAAGCTTGTCAGGTAAGTTCCTAATCTTTGAAATAGGATGTCTTTTGGTATCATGGTTGATTTATAAGACCTTTGGGCGTAATCTCCTGAAATTTCTTCAAACATAACTTTCAACTCCTTTGGACATGATTGTCAAGGAGCAATTTATTTTTCAAAGTTGTGGTACCTCTGTTTAGAGAAGCAATTTACAAAGTCGTGGTGCCTCTGTTTAGAAGAGCAATTTACTTTTCCAAGTCGTGGTGCCTCTGTTTAGAGGAGCAATTTACTTTTCCAAAGTCGTGGTGCCTCTGTTTAGAGGAGCAATTTACTTTCAAAGTCGTGGTGCCTCTGTTTAGAGGAGCAATTTACTTTCCCAAAAGTCCTGGTGCCTCTGTTTAGAAGAGCAATTTATTTTTCCAAAGTCGTTGAGCCTCTATTTAGAGGAGCAATTAATTTTTTCAAAGTCGTTGAACCTCTATTTAGAGGAGCTTTGGTTAAAAAAAAAAAAAAAAAACAAAAACAAAAGCAAACAAAAAAAAACAAAAAATATAAAAAAAATCAAAAAATGAAAATATTGAGTTGAATCTTGATTGGGTGTCTACGTCTTTGTGCAATTTCTGTTTTACAAAAAATGTGCAAAGAGGGGCAGCTGTAGACACCCAATTTGGTCCAAGCCCGGATCAATTGGGCTTGGTCCAAATGGGTAAGTCCAATTTTATTTTTGTTATTTTTTTTATTTTATTCTATATTTTATGTATATATTTTCCTTTATATCCTATGTATTTATTATTTATTTATTATTGCTATTTATTTATATATTTTTATTTTTATTTTTTATATTTTATTTATTTTTGTATTTTTATCTAATTATATATCTGTTATTATTATTATTTTTTATTTATCCTATAATATTTTTTTTATTTATCTTTTCTAATTATCTATTTTTTTTACTTGATTTTTATTTTGGAAGGTTGAGATTGAAGGCTGAAGAATCCCACTGGGAATGGGGATTCAATCAGAAGAGTCCAGATTGGATTCAAAGATTGAATCCCCGTCCAAAGAGGAATTGAGATTGATCAGAAACTCCTGATCAATCCCTATAAAAAAGACCTCCTGGAACAGAACAACACACAGAGAAAAAAACGTGAGCAAAGCTGCTGATTTGAGAGATAGAAGAGTATAGAAGGCTAAGAAGTATCTTGTAAGTTAGTAGGAATTTTTTTGAAGATTTTTGGTGATTTTTTTTCTGGGAATTTCTGAAAAATTCCAGATTTCGATTGAATTTTTCGACGAAAGTTAAATTTTTCGATCGAAATTCTGGCCAACTTTGAAGTTTTCGGTGATCTGCCCAGTTTTCGGTGACCTTTCCCAGAAACCGACCACCTTCCGGCCAACTTCCGATGAACTTTTGGTGAAAAATCCAGATTTCGATGAAATTTTTCAAAATCTGACGTACATTCAACTGGAGTTCTTCAGCAGTTTAGAGAGAAGCGGGAGAGAAGAGAAAGAAAAGAGAGAGAAGAAAGGAGCTTTCTGCCGAAAAACAGAAGGAAGAGCCTTATATACCCTCCTAAAACGATGTCATTTTTGCCTTAAGTGACCCAAAGGATCCGCGTGTTTTGTCGAGATTCGAACCGACTCGAGAGTCGACCCGCTTCCTGACCCGTGCGTGTCTGCCCCCTTTCGAGTCGAGTCGAGCCGAGCTCCAAAGCCGCTTCTTCAAGCCGTTTTCTCTTCCTTGAGTTGAGCCGAGCCCAGCCAAGCCGTATACCGAGCATCTCCAGGTTTTTTTATTTATTTTATTTATTTATTTTATTATTTGTTTTTTATTTATTAGATTAGGTTTAGTTAATATTCTTTTTATCTTTATTTTATTTTTATTTTTGTTTTACTTTTTTTTATTTTATTTTTTTATTTTCACTTTTATTTTGTTTTATTATTCAATTTTCTTTAAATAAAAATAAAAAAAATATATTTTTGGGGAAAAGTTGAAAGTATCAATTTTTCTTAAAAATAAAATTTCAAAAAAAGGGTTTTTGAGGAAAAGTTGAAAGTATCAATTTTCCTTGAAAATCAAAGTTTTCTAAAAAAAAAATATTTTTAGGAAAAAGTTGATATTATCAATTTTCCTTAAAAATAAATTTCTAAAAAAATTATTTTTGGGGAAAAGTTGAAAGTATCAATTTTCCTTAAAAATAAATTTTCAAAAAAATATTTTTGGGAAAAAGTTGAAAGTATCAATTTTTCTTGAAAATAAAAACTTCAAAAAATTAATTTTTTGGGAAAAGTTGAAAGTATTAATTTTCCCCTGCACAAGAACAATCATCATTTCCTTCTTTTTTACTTTGATTTTGATTTTTCTTTAAATAATCCAACGACGGAGCCTCTGCAAATGAAACAATAGTTTTTCTTGCATACTCTTGAGGTGAGAGAATTTTCTCAATTTTTTGCTAAAAGTATTAGAGTCAATTGAGAATAATTTTCAATAGTTAATTACTTGGTAAAATTTTAAGGCTTATTGGATAACACAAAATTATGCTGGTATCATCTTTTGATGGGCGTTGTGAGGGTGCTATAACCTTCCTCACACGTAACCGAACTCTCGAACCCTGTTCTGGTTAGTAGACCTGAACCTATTCTTTTAGGGACCCTTAAACTTAGGTGTTCCCTGAAAGGACAGATTTTTTAGGTGGCCAATCACACCTAGATAAAAAAAGATTGGTGGTGACTCTTAAAAGTCAATGTCTAGCGATAGATCCTCGGATCTAGACGTTATGACATTACTAATTCTAATCAAGGATCTGTAGATATTTCTTTATTTGCTAAAGAAAAAATCAAGAGAATTAAACAAAAATATCTTGAAGTTAGATATATATATTTAGGAGCAATTATGATAACTATAAAAGCTTTATTCAAAGTTGGTAATGATATACCAATAATAGCAATATTGGTAGATAAAAGATTTGAAAATCCTATTAAAGCACTAATAGGAGGAATACAATCAAATCTGTTTCAGGAGTTGTTTGGTTTAAAGTAAAAATAAATTATTTTATTTCTATTAATGACCTTTAATAGAAGACTGCCTTAGATTAAGAATAATGACCAAACAATCAAAAATTAGAAATGTAGCTCATGATCTATCTATAAACTAGATAACTATCAATGAATTTACTAATAATATTTTAACTTTTATTAAGAAATAGATTCTAATATTATAAAAATATTTAAACCCAGACCTTTTAATTCAAAAATAAAACAAAGATCAATGAATCTTAGAAGTCTGTCAATACCCACTATATGGTTATTAAAAGGTATTACATAACCTATTCCTTCTAATAGAAAAATAAAACTTATGAAATTTTTTGCATCAGAAAATAACCTATATTTTAAAAATTATGGAGAAAGTAGTTCACGTAACAATCTAGTTCTACCATCACCCTCATCTATACCTTTATTCTCAAATAGAGATAATGAAAACAATGAGAGTATTGCTAGTGAACAATCATTTATTTCATAATGAACAAGTAACTTGCTAAAAAAGCAACATCTAGACATTTTTGCTATTGATGAAAATCAATACTCTCTTAAAGAGATAAACAATCTCTTGAAACTTTGTGAATTCTTTGAAAAACAAAATTTTTCTTTTAAAATATTAAAATTAAAGAAAAATTTAATGTTTGAAAAAGTTGCAATTTTCTTACCCCAAAAGATATTTCAAAGAATAAATGGTACTATTCTTCTTGAAATAGAAAAATTATTACAAGAAAAATTTGCAAAGTATCATTCTTAAAAAGATAATTTTATGATAGATTTTGAAAATACTAGAATAGAAGAACTCTTTCCAAAAATAAAATTTAGACTTGATTATGAACCATTACATATAACAAGTATCAATTGTATTAGTAAGCCAAATAGTTGTACAAATTTTTTTTTTTACTTGATAAAATAATTCTCTGCTTTTGTTAAATCAAGTTTATTGATGTCATAAAAAATGATCAATGTTTTTGCTATATTCATTTTAATATTACCAACATCCTAAGGATTTATCAACGAGAAAAGTTTATCCAACCTTATCAAATATGAGAAATTCAAAAATTGATAGGTGGACCTCTTTTTGAAAAAATCAATGAGAATTCTAAATAACTTAATCAAGCTTTAAGGAAGTTTTCATCTCCTAATTAATATCAATTCCAAATAGGAATATCTATGATGAATAAAGCAAAAACCTTGCATTGTAAAATAATAGAATCTCAATATCTTCAAGTCTTTACTTCAACTAACAGTCGTTGAACCTTTATTCAAATATCCTACTATGAAAAAAGATTGCCACTAACTGAACCACAAGCAGTAAATCATTTGAAACAATTATAAAAAATGAAAGACATAGACCATCCTCAACATTTTATTATTTCAATACCAGGAAGGATGGAACATCTAGAACAAAATTAGGACTAGTTCTTCACAATCATTCAATCCGGATGATGAAAAATTAATAAATCTTGATTATATCCAAGAAGGATAGGATAACCTATAAAATCAGCATCAACAAGATGAGATAAAGCATATATATTCATTACAAATTATTGTCATTTTTTTGAAAAAGTCAAAAGTTGCCTTTTTGTCAAAATTAGGTATTGACTATTAATTTCATTATTATCATAGGCATTAATTATTTACCTATCCTAGTTAATGGGATGAAGATTGTATTATAAAGGACAATGGAATAAAGAGGAAAGGCATAAACTTCCTTCCTTTCTTAGCTTCTTCTTCTTCTTTTTCTCTTGTATATTTGTGAAGCTTTATCCAATTTCAAAAGGCAAAGACAAACTCTTGAAGAAATGGGTGATGAAATTTGTTTAGGCAATAAATAGACAATAAACCTAAACCTAAACCTAAAATTAGGGCCCAAGCTATAGATTAGCCAAACATGAAGCTTTTGAAGCTTCTCAAGTCATAAGCCCAACTAAGGATTAGCTACCATATAGGGTGGGTCCAATCATTCTTTTTCCTTTTGTATTGGACCCATTGGTTATAAAAGTGAACATATAGTTATTTTATACTTTTATTATTACTACTAGTGTGGGCATTCGGCTTCGCTTAGTTTGTTACAACTATTTTTAATATTAATGTTTGATATCATCAATTATAATAGAAACTATCTTTATAAATGTCAAATTTTTTTTATTTAAAAGAACAAAATCTTATGATTCAAAGTTCAATAATATTCAATAATTAAATTGTTGTAGGATCATAAAATAAAAAACTCTGAAGTGCAGATGACACATCAAAATAGTAACCTCTTAACTGCAAAGGTTTCACCACAAAGCCAAAAACAACAAATGAAAACATCAACAATGCCTTTCCCCAAAATGCGTAGCACTAGTAGAAATGGCCTCCAACCTCTATGATAAGCAAAAAAAAATTTTAGTTAATCATCAAGCATTCAGCACACATTTTTACACAGTAAAGAAGGATCCCATCAACTACAATTTAACAATATATTATAATTTCCAAATATGAGTATTTTTAACAAATAACTTATTTAAAACAAAAAATCAACCACCAAAAGTTTCATAACTTGATTTCAATGATTAAAAAACCTATAGACTACAATATAATTATAACACTAACCAATTTATATACAAAGTATTCTCCATTAACAAGATCCATGACTAAAAGTAACAACTCAACATATAAAACTAAAGATGTGATTGTATGAAGCCACTTTACATATAGTTTTATTGGCCAGAAACAAAATTTCAAAAAATGTTTCTATGTTATATTTCAACAAATGTGAAATATAAAAAAAAAAACACATCTTACTTTCTAGCTAAGTGACATTAGAAAAAATACCGTAGATTTTATGAAACTTTATCACTGACTAAAATTAGAGCTATAAAAACATTAAGCAACCATGTGAGATCAAACTATATGCCTCAAGCATCTTGTATGTAAAAAGATATGGAAAATGTTAAAAATATGGAATATATCAAGCTCATATTTCTTTTAGATTGCCTTTGCACTCAAGAAATAACAATTGTTGTTGATAAATTAAAGAAAAAATGTGAGTAGACAATCATATAAACAGTAAAGCAATAGCTTGCTAATAAAAATAGTAAATAAAAAAAATTAGGTAATGTATAACCATTGACTAAACCATAAGGTTTTTTATTTCAAATATATTAATTTATGTAAACTTGAGGAAAATACCCACACATAATAGAAAATTTATGTACTTATATTTTAACTAAAATTAAGGATGAAAAGAGAAAATGCTTCTTTGTTCTACCGTAGGATTCAACAACCATTAGTAGAACATCCATGCAGCTCCAACTACTTATAAAAGTGATAGCATTACTAGAAATCCAAAATGAGAAACATCATTTACAATTATTGTAACTACCAATGTTAATGACTCAGCTAATCTTGCAATAGAAATCTCTATTATCCTAATAAGATTTACTTTGGATGATGAGATTTATGTTCGAAGTACCTGGGCTATAACAATATCATATAACATATGTCCCAACCTTGATAATACCTGCATACAGGATATGAGGATATATAAATTATTATGCTAATTTTAAAACTATTTAGTGTATTTTCATGACATTTTATAATTTTTTATAGGGATTTCCTACATTAACGCCAAGTTTTTTGCCTTAGTTAGAGCAAAACTCTTTAAAGACAGCAACATGGATCGTGATGGCTCCAAACTTCTAATACTTTCAAAATAATATTTATATAGACCTTTAGGGAATCCATTTGTCTTTTCTGGTGTAGCTAGCAAATAATTAAAATATCCAACTATCACTAAACCTTGATTTCAATTAGATATACAACCATGACCAATGTTGTACACCAAATTGAGTCATGCTTTTGTAAATTTTTATATCACCAAGGTAATATGATTTCTACTAAAAGTCAATCGTTTAGTCCATAACATAAATGTTAAAGTTGTTCTTACAATCAAACATAAAAAGAAAAGAAAGGGACTTCTTTGAGAAAAAGATCCACTATGGTAAACAGCAATAGCCATGGTGAGAAGTGAAGCTTGAAAAATTAATCCAACTGCTCTAGTTGAAAAGGGAAATGGCAATTAGAACCAACTCCAAAATAGTAAATTCTAGCAAATAAACCAAAGAAAAAAGCAAACCTTTAAAATGCCAAATCTACTCATTAAGATTGCAGATAAGAAGGTTGTTGCGACACCCATAAGAACACATAACATGTTAAACAAACCCATATAACACTTAGGAGTAAAAAATCCCTATGTTATTGATAATGGCAGAAGATGACCAAAAATGAAATCTTGATGAAACAAAGGAAAGCTTCCATTAAAAACCTAAAAATATCCAAAATATTCATAAACCAACATCAATAAATATCTTGCAAAATACATTAAAAAATGAGATAAACACCCATTATCTGAAACAATATCTTCTATAATGAATCTTATATAGAATACCTGACCTTTTTTATGTCTTCCTCCACAGTTATTCATCCAAGAAAAGAAATTTCTAAAAATTAAAGAAACCAAACAGAAAAAACATGGCTTAACAAAAAGAATAGCATGTATAAAAAAGAATCCAAACACAAAAACAAACCCTGAAATTACAAAAACAACAAAATATCCACTAACCTTCAACTTAATCCTGAATAATATTCAACAATTTTTGTATAAAAAAAATTAATTAAATGAAAAATAGAAACCAATCTAAAAAAGAAAACCCAATCCGATTACCATCCATGCAACATGCAAAAAATATTTTAAACAAACATTAAAAAAAAACAACATGCAAACCTCACAACAAATATTTTAAACAAATTAAAGATAAAAAAAAAAATAATAACGCCTAAAATTTTTTTCAATAATGCAATTGTCCTAAGAAATCCAAATTTGTAACACAAAATCATCTCGAGAAAAAAAAATTCAAATTCAATTAAAAAAAAAATTGACCCAAAAAAAAAAAAAAAAAAAAAACTAAAATCAAAACCAAGTAAAAATAAGTAAAATACATACTAACACTCTAAGTTTCACCTCATCGTTATTATCTTCAGACCCATATAAAACAGAGCCAAATATACATTTCTTTTGTCAAGAGAAACACCTTAAGAAAGAAAAAACTTGTCAGTTATCATCATCAAAATCTTTAAGAGATCATTTTTATATAAGGTAATATAAATTTTATTATCTCGTTTATGAAATTTTTATATAAAATTAAATTATTATTACATATCTTATTAAATATATTACATCCAAAATAATTCATAAAATCAACCATATGAATCAAGGAAGTTGATCAATAAAATAAATGATTAAGTTTTTTTATGAGCAATCGGTTTGTATATTTAATATATATTTTTATTAAAAATGTATGATATATTTAGATCTTATAATAAAGTAATTTTTTGTGTAAATTTTTATATAAAAAAGTAATTAATTTTATATCATATGCAAAAATCGTATATGCAGTAAACCTTATTATATAAAGTAAGCATAATTCATTCCTATCCATTTTTACGTCTTATTATACAATTTATATTCTATTGCATTTTTATCACCTATGTACCAATTGCATCTTAATTACGACCAAAGTGCTTAATGTAAGAAAAATAATGTTTATAATCATCAATAAGATGACCAATTCAATTCTGAACAAATAATTCAGTTTGAAGAAAAATTCATAAATTTTAAAATTGAAAATTTTATGAAATTAAAAAAAAAAAAAAAAAAAAAAAAAGCAGCCGCTCCAAATCCATACTCATAGTAAATAACGCGAATCTGGTACCCACGTCGTCTTAAAATTAATCCAAGCCAGATGTTGTAAAACCAAATGCACCAAAAAAAAAAAAGAGAAAAATAAATAAATAAATAAACAGTTCACGGAGAGTTATACGGAGAAGAACAAGAAGAAAAATGATAGGAAGAGAGAGAAGGAGAATATTGGTAGGATTAGCGGTGGCTATGTTTTTAGGAATAGCAGTTTATTTCAGGCTTTGGACAATTGAGTACTCTATGTCTGCTGATGATGCTGAGCTGCTAAGGTTGGCCTTTTTTTTTCCTCAAAATTTTCTGGGTTTTTTTTTTTTTTTCTGAAAAATCTTAGGTTTTGATTAAAATTAGCTTGTTTTGAATTCTGGGTTTCCTCATTTTCTGTTTAATTTGTAATTAAAATGATTTTTTTCTTGGAGAGAAGGAGACAGTTTGATCTTGCAAACAAAGAGGCAATGGATGAATCTGCGGAGTGGAGGCTGAGATTTGATGAGGAGGCTGAAAAAGCTTCAAAGTGCGCCAAGGAACTAGAAGACGTATGCTGATTTCTTTCATTTTCTTATTAAATTTTGATCATAAGTAGATTTAGCATTGTGATTTTAGTCAATTTGGAAGATCTCAAAATTTACTTCTATTTCAGAACATCCTTTTGGAAAAGATTAGGATTAAAAGAAAATTATTCAAATAGAGTTGCAAAACAGATTGAGAGAGTGAATATTGTTGATCTTACAGACCACTTAAAACCTCAAATTGGGAGCTATGTCGTTTTAGCAGTTTTAATTCATAGGATTTTATCTTAACTTCCTCTGTTCTGAGAAATCTCAAGTGAAATGCCTGCTCAAAAAGCTCAAATTGGAGCTTGATATGTTCAGCAGTTATGACTTGTATATGAGACTGGAGACTTACCTTATCTGCCTGGTATTTTTAAGGTTTTCAAGCGAACTCTATACATATGACATTCTGAAATTTTTCTACTTAACAAATTATTGAAAAGCGTCAATTGGAGTCTGTTTACGACTGCAATTGCTGGTTTAAGAGAAATTTCATGTCATAGTAACTCATACTTTGTTAGGAATATTTTTGGACTAATTTCAATGGAGCATTTATTTCAAACTTGCGGGTGGTTAATTTGTCTAACCAGGTGATTCTAGTCACCTACATGTTCTTTTAAACCGCATGCATTATTTATGTTTTTCATGATGAGAGTGTTGTTCTGCATGACAAATTGATCAGAAAATTTCTCTACTTTATGTCCATAATGACTAACTAATAATTTGTTAAGTAAATGATGTGCCAAGAATTGGTAAAATATGCTTTCTGAACAATCATATTGTTATAAGTTACACCAGTCAAGGTATTAATCATTTCTGTATAGCAGGTTTCTTATAGAGATTAGTATTTATGTTTACATGCATTGGAATAATGAAACTTGTTTGATTACTATGTTTTTAATCCTTAAATGCATACAAGATCGCGATGCCATATTTGAGCTTGTCAGCTCTTGGAAACTGATAGATTATGTGTCTTTTTCACAGATTAAGGAATCTATCAAGAAGAAGGAAGGTTCCGCTACCTTTAGTGAAAAACTGGCACTGCTGCAAAAGGTGACTTCTTCAGTACTGAAAGTTGTTCTTTCTTTCATTCTTCTTGAGATGTCTTGTTCTTATGATCAGTATCCTCTATGTTTTATTCGTCATTCTTCCTATACTTCTTCATAGGAAATGTTAGAACCAAGTCATTTGACCATGATTTTACTGGAAAGACTGTTTATTATGGGTTTCAGGTGGTAAAATTAAATGAATGTGAGACTGGCTTTCCTAATCACTTATGCGTCCTTGAAAACTTTGTCAAAAGCTATTGTTATTGTTACTTAAAATTGATTTATTGAGTAAAAGACCTCTTGAAATATGCTTTCAGTCTTTCATCAATGACTGACAGTTTCTATGGTTGTAAATGTAACTTGCAAGCTCTCGGTTATGAATTTTTGCTATTTTATTGACTAATTCCAATGTTACCAGGAAAATGCTGCTTTACACGAGCAGGTGGAAACATTAAAAAATGAGCTTCAGGCTGAGAAACGAAGGTGTCGTCACTAAGAATAGAGAAACTGACAAAAATTTGTTGATATCTGGGTTGAGCACAACTTCAACTTACTTCATTGCTTGCGACAAAGTGGTTCAATGGTCCATTGTTTAGGCAAGGAATATGCAGCTTCCTGGGTTATTCAAATATGGGGTTGGACTTTCGAGAAGTTCTCTTCTTATTCATAATTTAGGTCTAAATTTTTCATGTAATAGGTAGTTGAGTAGGCAAAGTTGGACACTATCAAACACTCAATGATAAGTCAAAGCTTTCGGTCTTAAGAGAGAGGTTACTAAACCTAGAAATAAGTAAGAAAAAAGCCAATTGAAAGAAAACAAATCACTTGCCAAAATAACAAGAGAATAACACTTTGTTAACTGTAATTACATCCAATGTCTGGTGCCAATGAACTGATAAAACTGTAACTGCTTTGTAGCGAGTGTACTGCTGCCTGCAACCTTCCAAACCAAAAGGTAGATGCCATTTTGGAAATGCTTACAGAAAGAATAGACAGATGTATCGCAAACTTTGTCGCGAAGTTTGTTTATATATGATTTCTAGAGAGTAAATAGATTCGAAAAGATAATAGACACCAACGGTGTATTTTAATGAATGACACAGTTAATCCCTTCAGTCAGCTTTAACAAACAAGCTGGAGTCTCATCGAAATATCCAATGTTAGGGTTTCTGAAACGAAAAAAAAGGGAAAAAAATGATTCAATGTTTGAAGAGTAACCAGTGCTGGGGGTTATCAGCCTATGAGCCCTATACAGGATAAGAACTGCTATCTTCAAATAGGAAATCCATTATCAGCGGCCAACAAGCAGTAGACTTCGAAGCACAGGCACAAAGATATAATATGAATACAAGGACACGGTAATTTCTGAAAAATAAGGACATAAATATGATAGGACACAATAATGAAAAAAATATAGTTTTTTATATATTATAATCATCGATTAAAAATATAATATATGATAGATATTGAGTTGATTTTAAAAAAATATTTATTTTTGTAAAATATTATGATACACACAATAACAAAATAATATATGATATCTATCCAAACGAGAATTTTTTTCTTCTTTTTGTCATATCGGACTAAATTGAACATGTATTTCAATGAGTCATAAGCATCAAGAATCGGACACGGTTACAACACGGGTATGCAAGGGGTTGATAAGTGTCCCTGCTTCATAGGAGTAGGGTAGAGACAAATGGGGGAAGAAATTATTTTATAATTTAATGATTGTTTTCCTCAAAGATACAATATTGTATTAGATACAATATTTATTCAAAATGGAAAAAATTACCCAAGGAATTAGGAGCCCAAGCAAAAATAATCTATATACACCGTTGGTGCAATCACAAAACTACAACAGATTGAAAAGGCTGCACAACGCTACAACAGAAGTACAAACTCCACCGATGAACTCTGCTGCACATAATCATCACCGGGAAGCCAATGACCAGAAATTCAACAGAAAGGATGGTGACATGGCAAACCAACTGACAAAAGCCATTGCCGTAGCAGTCTCAAACCTGGTGCAGTGGTTCACAGCACATTTTTCAAGGTCATTGTCAATCAGGACGGTGATTCCAGCGGATGCACAAGCAGCAGCAAACGTAAGGGTGGAAGTGATCTGCACCAAAACGTCATCAGTTTTATTCAACTAGCAAATGAAGTAAATGCCATACCCCATTCAAGGCAATGACTAAACATCCCCACCCCCAGCACCCAAAGCTACCCTCCCAAAGATTATGCAATGGCATGCTGGAATGTGCATTGAGAAAAATAAATGTGATAAACACTGTCAATTATCCATTTATATATACCTATGTCACCAAATCTGAGGAGAAAATGTTTTCGAAATTAGCTGGAAACTTTATTTGCAGAATCAGAATAGCCAGTACTAAATGAAATGTATATCAGCAATGCTGAAATTACAGTTTTCCTTGGACTACCAAATAGGGGTCTCCTTTCATGATTTAAAGTATTAGATCCTTTGTTTTCTTTTTAAAGATTTCAGTATTAACAGAGAAGGCAAAACTTAAAATAGACACAGTTAATCTCCTGCGCCTGTTATAATAAGTTTAACCCTAAAGAACTGAAAGAAATATTGTGTGTGCATAAAACCAACCTGCAACTGAATGCATGGAAAGATGCCTAAGCCAAACATTGGTTTAAAAAACCAAATCAAAGCTCCCATCAACTAACTCAACTTTAGGT
Source organism: Durio zibethinus (assembly GCF_047325235.1). Classification (NCBI taxonomy): domain Eukaryota; kingdom Viridiplantae; phylum Streptophyta; class Magnoliopsida; order Malvales; family Malvaceae; genus Durio; species Durio zibethinus. Next base: position 5,368,902 of record NC_143162.1, on the reverse strand, counting down.
AATGCCCTTATACATTTATGGAAGGACAGAGCAAGAACAACCATACAAATTTCCTAGAGTTAAACCACAACCAGTACCTAAATGGTAAACAAAAAAATAATCTAGTGATAAGCCTTGCTGCAGACTTTGTATGATTGATCAAGAGACTCTTACCCCATCACCAATGGTGAACAAACGGATTACTATGTGGTTTTGCAGGTTTCGTTTCACCAAGAGGGCATATATGTCAACAAATGCCATAGACAGGCTCCAAAAACTTTGCAAGCCAACAGCAAGAACAAGGTAGCTGATGCATTAACAGCATGAAATATTCATGTTACAAACAAGATGACAATCATTAAATATCATCATATATCTAAAAGACAAAATATTAGTGAAACTGTTTCGTAATCTCAGCTTATAAACCAAAAACTGAAATAGTTTTGTCACACAATTAGGTGTAGGCATCACTTTTGGCACATTTTCACTAACCTTACACAAATTGCTGACTGAAGCTATATATACACAGGTGAAAGCAAATAACTAACTGATGAGACTAGAAATTCAGAGTTCCAACCACCAAAGAGGCAAAAACGATCCACTTTGATAGAGAGAAACAAACAAATAGTAGTTTAAACCACCAAAGGAAAGAATGCTAAATTACGGCATTTAACTAGTATAAAGCATCATAAGACAGTAAAATGCAGAACTGCTTCGAAGGAAGCTTGTCGAACAAATATAAATGCTATATTCAGCTCTAAATTGCCAAATTCTAGGTTGCAACCTCCTACAGCTCAACTTTTTATATTATTGTGTGCTCAGAAAAGTTTAATTTAACTACAAAGAAAAAAGGCATTCCTGCTCCCACAACTACATTGATCATCAAAGTCATGACATATCTTCAAAGGTGTCACTACATAAAATGTGTTACAAACAGACATATGGCAAACAAACAGGCATCTCACAGGAAATAATTATTCATGAACAATCCAAACATAAAAATTCCCCCATATGTCTGCTTGAAAGATCAAATTTCTATAGAAAAACTTGAAAGAAGCTTGTCGTTGATTTTAAAAATAAAATAATTTATAATATTTTGGTGGTGATCAATACCATCAAATTGAATGTCATTTCATTAGCTCAACTTTACAGTCTATTGGATGTTTGTACAAAAAATAAAAACTGGAATTCACAGAGAGAAATATCACGACTCACAAGCATACTGAGGCCTCACTAATTAATTTAATTCAACATAAAAGGGAAGAAGCCAAAAAGATAAAAGATTGAAAAATTAGAATCCAAAAAGGAAATGAAAAAAAGGGTGATTACCAAAAAGCTGTGGCGGAGCGGAAATCACTGGTGGTGGCCATTACGGAGACAGAAATGATGGCAAAAACGAACTGAGAAAGACGAAGAAAGAGGCCCCCTTTAGTCCCAGGCATGCCTTGGACGTCCTTCATCCTCACTCTAGGACCGTGCACCGCCGCCTCCGTCATCGGAGGAGCCTCTACCGGGTGCACCGCCGGACGGCTTACGTTCATTGCTTCCCTTTCTCTTTACGATAAAGTTAGGACTTTTTATTGAATTGGAAGACAGAAAAACCTCTAATCTTTAATTGTTTCTTTTTCCCTTTTAACAAAGTAACAAAGTGAAATTGGAACTGGGAAGGGGAAAGTGTGGCTGAGTTTCCCCGTTTGTGCTGAATCACTGAGCTCTCATTAACAGACTTTATTCTTTAAAATCAATACTGGATGGCATGCTGTTCAATCTGAGCCGTTAGTTTCGTGAACAATGGGGCCTAGTCTTAATGTACGGGCAAGATGAAGCCAGCATTGATCTCTTCCTTAAAAAAAAGTCAAAATTCAAAGAGCATATGCTTTCTTTTGGCCTGCAACTTGGAAATGGGGATTCTCAAGTAAAGCACTTTACAAATAATAATTTTTTATTATTATTATTATTAATGTCGATTTCTGTTTGTTAGAGTAAGACCTTGTTCTTGTTGTTGCGAAGATTTTAAGGACATTTGTTTTTAGTTGTTCACGGAAAAAACAGAACAGAAAATTTATGGCTAATAAAACTGAATCTTTGTTAAAAGAACCCCAAAAATATGGACCATGCGAAGAAAGCTGAAAGAAACTGTGTTATTAAGCCAGCGACTAGAGAAATCACCATTACCCACCTGATAATATCTTCAATTCTCATTCTCTCACCAAAATTTTTCATTCGGTTCTGCTTGTCGAACACCTTACTGAACAATTAGATACCTAACAAGTTACAATCATGGTTTCACAAACTTCATGGTCAAATTCAAAATTTGTAATGAGCAATAATAGTTTTTTATAAGATAAATAGTAAGAATAAAAAAAATTATAAACTTTAAATTTTAAATTTCGACGATATTTTTTAAAAATAATTATATGAATTAACATAATTAAATTTTAAATTCAATGAGTAATGCGCTTTGAAGTTTACTTGTTGATCACTTTAGCTATTGCTAAAAAAAATTTAAGTATATGACATAGAAAAACCATGGCATAACCACTACATTGTAAAATCACATTCACACAATAATGCAAGCAAGTGATCCCATATCATGCGAAAGGATCATAAGTAGGAAGGAACTTAGTGAAACATTATTTCTATGGAGTACCAAAAAAGAGCAAAAGGAAAGAGCCAGAGGGCCTAATGGGTTATGACCAATTCAGTTGACAGTTCAACAGGGCTTTGTGGGCTGACATGTTAGCAGGGGCTCGACACCTTGAAAACAAAATCAGGGCTTGATAGTAGAGTTTACCTTTTATCATAGAGAATAGCATTATTGACCCAATGGCTTGGCTAAAGAATTTCTCTAAACCCATATGAGGAGAGTTTATGAAGGGCCATATAGTTGCCAATTGTTTTTTATTTTTAACTACTTCCTGGTTTAATGCAGCAGACATGGCTGGCAGTTGCTGGACTTTGTTTTTTTTTTTTTTCTTCTTTTTTCATATATCAATGGATGATAGACAAGATACAGTGCCAGTGTTCCTTGAACAAGCTGCTGTAATGGAATGGGACCATTGGGGTTAATAATAACTTGTAGAAGTTGCCTTCCTACAGTGCTGCGGACAGCTGAGGTCTCGGGAATATTTTCTTCTGGATAACTGTTAAAAGCTAGAGTGATAGCTGTTCACTGTCTGATGACTCCAGCATTCCAAGACTATGCAAAAAGGCCTTTGAGTTTTAACTGATCTCTCAGTTCTTCTTTGATGGGTCCGATGATACAACCATATTTATATTGATAACTGGGCCTCTTGCCGGTTGCCTCCCTAATTTTAACCACAACCAGTCAACCACCACCCCCAATTTTCTTTTATTGGGTAAAACCTTTGATATTTTTTGAGGCTTAAGATAACAAATCATCAAAACTTTAAAAAGTCGAGTTAATATTTTATTTGGTGTAATAAAAAGAAAAACAAGTCATGAAAAAATTTTCATCCTATTTGACAGTGTTGTTCCCAGCATGACACGCAAACAATAAGAAAAAAACAGTTGTCGTGTCACGCGTTGAAAGCTCAGGACACGTCACAGTCATGTGACAAGCTACGTGTCAGTCACAGTTATACTTTGGGATTTTGGATGGATGTTGGTTAATTCAGTTAAATTACAAAACAAAACCCTGGTTTCTGTGGGGACCACCACCGCACGGGTTCTTGGACATGCCATGTCATCACCTTCCCCCGAATCTCTGTCGTTTGAAGAGCTCACTTTTTCTTTTTTTCCTTTTTTTTTTCACGGTAAAAAGAAACACGTATCCAAAGACTTTTTGACAGTGACTAATCGTCTGTTACCAAACTTTTTTATTTTTTAATTTCTTATTTGATTATTTTTGTGGTTTTTTTTTCTTGTAACATAAGTCTTCTTGTGTCCTGACTCCGAGTCATAAATTAAGTGTATTTTTTACTTATTTGCATTTTGATTTTCTTGCCTTTTTTTTTCTTCTCCCAAACTTTCGTTTGTCTTTGTGAATTGTGATGCAGTGAAAGAAGATAAATTTACACAAGTTAAAGAACAAAAAAAATTACCAATAGGGTGGATTTGCTTTTTGGAAGTGAGATATTTATGGATATTTAAAAAAAAAAAAATTTGAAAGAAATTATTTTTAGATATTTTCAAAAATTTTCTTTAAATATTCTTTTTTTGATAGAATTAAATTTATCAACAATTTTATATATATATATTATAAGTAAACATTTTTGAAAAAATTGAATTCATCACTAAATGTTTTTTTGGTAATTAGGGAAGAGTAAAATATTGAAGAATAAAAAAAATTAAATCTAACGATTGAATTTCAAAACCAAATTTGTAATTTTGTTACTCAAATTTTGAATTACAATTTTTCCAGTCTCATTGCATCTTCTTTAGATATCAAATGGGCTTAAAGTTGGTGGTGCAAAGTTGGAATGTAAGTTTGAAAAAAAAATAGATTTCAAAATTTAATTATGTTATTTTATATAATTATTTTTAAAAAGTGAGATTTAAATTTTAATATATTTTTTTATAAAAACGAAAAACAATAAAGTAATTAAATTTTATTGGCAGATGCAAAGGCAAACTAAAAAAAGTGCATGCATGGGAAAACATTATTGGCATTCATTTAACTGCTTTGATGGGGGCATTAATGCACCTCCATTTTCATATGCATTAAAGGCAACAACTTCGTTGCTAGAATCTTCAAATTAAATAAACAGTGACACCCAGTTCTTCCCCTGAGATGAAAATCCCATCATTTTCTTCACAGAATAATACCATCAATCAAGATCTCTCTTCCATGGTAAAAACTTCGGTTTCACTGCTTCTATACGAAGACTATAGCTTTCTTTCCAAAAAAATGCAGAATATTTTGAGTTTTGGCCTTGGTTTTTGAGTGAAAAATAGCCAAAACAAAAGGGAAAAAAGTCAAGGTATTGCAGACACATTAACCACGCTCATTCAATGTTAATGACGTACTAGTCTCATGTACCATAGCCTCTTTTTCCCGTGACTTGGATCTTTCAATGCAACTACCCCCCACCTTTTTTTTGCTTTCTTTTTGTTTCAGCGTTTGAGAACTGACAGCTTCTTGACGTAATTCAAAAGCCAAAAAGTAAACACTAGGGGGAGGTTTCTACTTCCACAAGACAAATATAGTACACCAATAATGGGTTTGTTTATCTTCTTCTAGGTACGTAGTGAAGAAAATTATGCGCCATACGTGGTGGAAAAAGTGGGGGAACTGAAATCAAAGCCTACTAGTAATAAACACAACGCTTTGGGAAAGGTTTTTCTCGCCCTTTTGTGCGTGTTTGTGTTTTGACCATTGGTTTATGTTGAGCTGTTGACTGCCTGGTTTGCTTGAGCTTTGCTTGCTGTTATGCATTAAATTTATCAAATAAAAAAACCATAACAGAAAAGGAAAAACCCAATTTGTTTGTTGTTTTTAGCAATTATGTTAAAAAGAAATGCCCTTTTGTGCGTGTTTGTGTTTTGACCATTGGTTTATGCTGAGCTGTTGACTGCCTGGTTTGCTTGAGCTTTGCTTGCTGTTATGCATTAAATTTATCAAATAAAAAAACCATAACAGAAAAGGGAAAACCCAATTTGTTTGTTGTTTTTAGCAATTATGTTAAAAAGAAATGGATTAGTTTCATTTCTTGTAAGGGAACATTAAAAGTTGGATATGTTTGGAACAAGTTCCTAGATGAGAAAAAAAAATGAAAATGAAAGAAAGTGAGAAAGAAAACGTTGATGAAACGGTTTTCAGGAGTTCACACGATCCAACTAAGAATCTGGTCTGGTCTGGTCGCTAAAAGGATATGCTTATGTCCCTCCCGGCTTCTTCTGTTGTCTGTCGGCTGAAGAAAATCAATCGTTGTAAAAACTTCAACAATTCATCCTGATCGATCAAACCTACATGCATGCAGTTTTGGTCTGATCTGTCCAGCCCATCCCAACCCATTACATTCGTACAATCCTAAGCCATAAAACTAAAAACCAAAATTTCTACAACATTAATTTCTTCTTCTTCATCGTAGAAAACAAATGTCATGTCCTTTGAAAAAGAAATTACGTAAAAACAAGAAAACAAAATCGCCTGGAAAACCGCAGTCAAATGAGAAAAGGAGAAGGTGAAACAAAAACCACAGCAAGCAGCCCAGTCATCGAAACGCCGCAAGACATGCAACGCTTAGCTGACGTTGCCCACACGTGAATCTCTTTTAGTCTCATTTTATTTGTTTTTTTTTTACTTAATTTAATCCCCATATAGTATTTTATTTAATATCATGTGATGGAGATGACTTCCGCCTGTAATTTGTCTTTTAAAAAAAAAAAAAGTTTTGGGATTAACAATTATTCATATTCATATTCGTAATCTATGGGAATCTGTTGTCGTGTGAAACATCTGATTCACTTAACAAACCTGATCATCACCCGATTAATTTTGTCAACTCTGTATTTTTTTTTTTAAAATATGATTAGACCTTTAACAACCAAGTTCATCATTTTTCTCTTCATTTTTTTTTCTAGCTTTTTAATTCATACACGGAACAACTGTTTTTCCAAATGCATCCAAGAAGAGATAAAATTCTAGCTTAATTTAATTTAATTTAATTTTGACCAGCCAGGGCAAATTTTGGCAATATTGATGATTTCTATAAAAGCAAACAAAAGAAAATGGACATTATATGCTTGAATTTGATTGATCAGTAAGTGGGAATACTAGTAGAGTGAGGCAAGAACAAGTGGTGCTTTTAATTACAGTTAGTGTCTTTCTTTGGTCGTTGCTAGTTCCACATGTGCGGCTTTAATGGAAGCATATTAAATAATAAAAACGTATAGGTATATTAAAGAGTCTAGAAATGATTTTTAATTTTCAAAATTAGCGTTGTTGTTTGTTTGTTTGTTTTTTTAATTTAATTTTTTTTAGTAATTTTACCATTTTCATGAAAATTTTTTATAAAGCAAAAGTAAAAAAATAAAAATATATTTTTTTTAATATAAAGAATACGGCCATCGGAGATGATTTATATAAAGATCTAATCATACCTTCATTTAAAGTTTTATTTACTTTTGTATCCAAGCATACTTTTTTTTTTTTTTTGAAAGTAAAAACAAATAGTAAGAGTACCAACCGAGTTATTGAATCATTAAACTAGTGTACTTTGGGATTGTAGGTTATAATAGAAATATTCAGCCTTCCATTTTTATACTAAGGGTAATAAAAATCAGCCTTGATATATATATAAGCACAGGAAAACCTTTGTATTGTACAGTTAATAGTTGTAAGAAATGAAGTACAGAAAGACTGGGGATATGCTTTAACTGGACTTCAATCAATTCCCCAAAGAGAGGAAAAAACTAGTAAAAGGGGCAAAAAGAACCCTCTAATACATATAGACCATATCCTACAAATTGACTTGGACCTTCGTAGGAACCGGCAGCCTATAAAAACCATGAAACCTAAAATCAACAATATATCAACAAAATTGTTTAATTAACTATGACCTTGAAACGAAAAGCTTCAAAATCCAAATGTCCCTTGAAAACAATGGAGAAAAACAGAATAAGGGAAGATTTTAAAGGTTGCAAGTCTGGAAACTTGGACTGAAGTTGCAGCTCCTCCTACAACTTTAAAAAAAAGTGAATAGGTCAGCATGAGCAATAAGGTTTCAACCAGCTGTACAAATTGAAATCAAGGTTTGTTTCTTCCTCTGCACCCTCCTACGTTGTCGCTGCTTGAATCCATTAGAATTGTTAATCTCCTTGCAGTTTTCTTAAAGTCACTGCAATGGCAACAAGATATTGATCATTATGTCATCTAATGCACATGCCACCTTTTTATTATATAAGGAGTCGATTAGTAACAAAATAAGCCAATAAAAGTAGAGAGTTAGGCAAGTTTTACCTGATTGGTTCATCTCCAATTTGTTTGACTGCACCTGTAGCATCCCGATAGAGTAAATGGCTCAAAGTTTCAGAATTTTCTATACCGAACATGTTGGCCAGCTTTTTAAGCAACTCACTATAAGACTCCAGCAACGAAAGGTCAAGAGTACGGCCTACATCCTCTGATTCCATGAAAATTTTACAGTGACCAGTCTCTAAGTTGGGTTCAGCTTCTTGGCGCATATCCTTATACCATGGTAAACCTTCACAGAATGTGCGCTCTGGCAGGCCTTGTTGATGAAGTGCAGATCCAGAACCATCAGAAAACTTTGCCATCTTGTCTAGATTCCCTTCTGAAGAACTATTTCCAGTAAGAACTGGCGAGACTGTATCACCAGAGCAGCTAAGAGAGATTTGCTGCTCAGTAAGAATTGGCTGACCAAAAAGTACAAGCTGGGAAGTCTTTACATCATCAGTTTTCTTAGAATTCTGGATAGAATGGGCCATGGTTAGCACGCAAGAAACATTCTCACTCATCGCAGGCTTTTTAACTATTGGGCCACCATTGGAAGTCCTACTGGGTGTAGCAGCAAGATCAAGCGGCGGAAAACTAGCTGGAAAGAGACCTGACTGCAGTTTATTGAGGTGGAGATCCGATAGAGATACACCATAATGAGCATGCCTGGCTCCCTGCATGCCAGCAGGAGTGGTGTTGGGTAGACACCCAAAGTGGTTGCTGTGCCCAAGGAGGTTGCCTGAGAATGTTGGCATTGGAAGTTGACCATCGAGGGGAAAATCTGGGTGCTGTGGCAGTCTCAACTTCTTCCTTGGTGGTGAAAAGGGAGATAGATGAATTGCGGGCATGTTTGAAACCAATTCCACTAGCCAAGGATTGACACGTTTTACATTTTGAAGCAAATCTGGCTCATCCCATGTAACCTGCAAGACAAAACTTGAGCAAATAAGAACAAATTGAAGGAAAAGAAATCAATTTAGTGGGGCAAACAACAAAAAGTTCACAAGCTAACAATTACATGAGAAAAGTGATGCAGGATTATATTCCAGGTGTCCCTTCATGGGATCCAAATAAAGGGATTCAATCATGCCGCCACAATAAGTGTGTAATAATATGATGCGCAATGACCTATTTCAATTCACACTCGTATAAAAATGCAGTAACCAAGAAAGACCCAGCATATCTGGTCAACCAAATCTGTCACTTCAGTTTATAGAACAAGATACAAAATTATTAATATGTCAGACATATATATATATATGTGTGTGTGTATATTTATATATATATATATATATATATATATATTTCCACATAGATTGACAATCCGTTACCTACTCAATCAGAGAACAGAAGCAACTTATCATAGAAACAGCCAGAAGTTGCCATTTTTAACCATTGTTATAGACAACATAAGGTTGCATACATAGATGTACCGACTGAACAATGGAGAAACCATACAGAAACACAATTAGAAGTGAAGAGAACCAAATCGGTTACTCTGGGTTCAAGATGTACTTTGAACCAATTGTACATAACTAGCAGTTTTTAGAAAATATCTAAAATTGGGAAACAGAGACATGGGTTGATAGCACCAGATAAAATCACAAAACTTAAACAAAAGAGAGATTTTTTTGAATTCAACGGAAAGGCATACACACTTTAAGGATCACATACAAAATATTTTTAAGAAACCAACAGGAAAGATGAGAGTACCTGAAGAAGCCTCCAAGGTGAGTCAGGCCAGCGGAGGGGATCAGCAACTTGAACAGAAGATATAGTGCCCATAAACCAACTAATCCGTGAAGAATCCTCTGTTTCAAAGGCCATTTTAAATCTCATTCCTGAGCACCACCGGATCTGCAATGCTGCCTTCATTGAAGAGGCCTTCACACAGAACTCGGGGGTACTCGCCCTGGGGTAGTAAACAACCTCAAAGTGTTGACCATTGGCAGCTAGAGTTGCAGCTTCAATAACTTGTTCAGGCCTAACCTTTCTCTTCCCCATCAAATTACTATTCGAGCTAAGCCCGTTACTACTGCCATTTCTCATCAACTTGTTCTCATCTTCCCTCAGAAATGCTGAAAACCCTCCATATGGCACCATACAATTTCCAGCAGTAGCATTCCACCCAGATGAAGACTCAGGCCCTCCTCCAATCCCTCTCTTTGCCCTTCGAATGCCAACGCAAAGATCCCCATTCTCCGCCCTCAAAAACACAATGGAATCCCCAGCTACAAGCTTCTTATGGTTCACAAAAGTGCTCCATCCCGTAGTCAAAAGATGCCTCCTTGGCGTCCCCCTGTATATATGCCTAAATTTCCAGGTCTCCCCATGGACATCCTTAGCAAGAATTGTCTGAACAGGGGGATCAGCAGAGTAATCTAATCTTGGAAATATCGTCTCAGCACAGTACCTTGGAACAGAGAAACCGCCTCCATTGTTTGCATCTGACTGAGTCAATGTCTTAGCAAAAGAAGCCGGCTTTTCCTGTGTTTCATTCCCATGAATGCTTCCAATTCCATCATCTTCAAAATCGGGCTCAGAAGTACTAACTGGGATCAGCCTAATTTTTGCGAAAACCTCATCGGTCTCAGGATCGGCCATGAACTTAACAGCAAAAACTCTGCAGAGTATATAAGCCGGTAACCGAGGGCAGTTCCTGAAATCAACGGGGCCACAAGCGTGCTCAGCATGGCCTTGAGGAAAGTAAAAGACTTTAGCGTTAACTGAAGGCATCTGAACCATTCCTCCAGCACAGGCATGCCATAGCTGAGAATCCAAGTACTTCTCCATCTCCTTCAGTTTCTCTTTTGAGTCCATAAAAGTAATCATCTCAATCAAAATAATGATTGTAACAGTAAAATTTCCCGTTTCCTTTCTCTCTAAGTAAACGCTGAAATAAAAAACAAACTTATTCATGAAATTCAACAAAAAAATGAGACAAAAGGAATCAGAAATAAAGTGGTTGAATTTAAATTGTTACCTTGAAAAGCATGTATGATCAAGGAACACTGTGATAAAGATTAAAGAGTCCTTTTGTCACGTCCAATTATATATCCAGTGAGGATCTTCTTTGATCCTCACCAGAAAGTGAATCCGAAACAAAAACTTGGAATTCCACAGAATCTCAACATTTTCAATTTAAAATTCCAAAAAGCTCCATTTTTTTTTTCTCTCAATACAGCCTAACGTTTCATTAGTAAACAGCATTCAGAGCCCCCGAAACTCTACCTTCCTCCAATTTGAACAGCTCTGTTGCCGCTCTTTAACAGCTTCGAACACCAAAATACGCCACAGAAAACACCATAATTGAACAAAATTAAAACGAAACCAAAAAAAAAAAACTTTTTGGCCAGTTTCTTGTCAAAAAAAAAATCAGCGACTAAATCACTTTATCTCCACAAGGAAAAAAAACACTGTTCAATTCACCAAAATTTTGAGTTCACAAAATAAACTTCAATTTCCAAACTTAAGATCCACAAAAACAAGAAAAACCCAGAAATTAAAACACACATGAAAAAGTTCTCTTCATTTCTTACACTCTCTTTGAACCCATAAAAAAATAAAAATAAAAACTCAGTAACTAACAACACACAAAGTCTGTGCAATCAAAACCTCCTCCAAGTTCACCTCCTATAAAGACCCGAAGAGGATAAAAAGGAATAAAAAAGAAAAAAGATGATGAATTTCTTTTGGTGCGTTTCTTTCAAAGATTCAATCAAAATTTACTCGTTGGCCGACACAGAAGCAGATAAAAAAGCCATTAGCACACAAAGAAGAAGAAGAAGAAGAAGAAGAAAGAAGGAAAGAGAAAAAAGAAAATAAAAAGAGAGCACTTTTTGGATCATGCAAGAGTCCAAAAAAGCATACACTGAAACAACTGAACACCCTTTTAACGCCCAAAATTATTGAAAACAATAAAAACCCAAAAACAAAAATATCAACTTGTCTTACTTTATAGTCCCATTGAACTACTACTGTTTCTACTTCTTTTTATTTTTATTTTTATTTTTTCTTTTTACAAATAACTCTAGAAATTAAAATCAGATGTGTAATTAATTAATTAATTATTTTTTATTATTTAAGTTATTTCCTTTTTATTCGGATCTGAAGGAACTCTTTTATGTATCTTAAGAAGCCAGCAAAACAACAAAGATATTTAAGGAACCTCTCCTTATTTCATTTATTTATTTATTATTATGAGTCATACTGTTTAATAATAATTCTAATTAAAATATTAATTTATTAATTCCATCTATGAATAAATAATTAGATAAATATTATTTGTTTCATTAAAGTAAGTTTTGGTTCCTTTTCCTTACCGTGACTTTGTAAAAGTGACAATTTTTGGCCAATTAAAACGTAACACTTGTGTTTCAAAAAACACTTGGTTTTTTTTTAACAATTTCTTTTAATTTTATTTAGTGATGAAGAATACTATTGTGAAATAATCAGATAATTTTATTCAATGATCCAGAAGATTAAGCGAAGTCTTCAAAACTCTATAATTCTTGAAAAAAATCTACCTCCAAGTTCCAACAAGATAACCGGAGAAACAAAATTTTTTAAAATCAAAATCTGCGAAAATCCAACAAATCCAAAAGGAAAACTTTAAACAACAAAATCTCAAAAATTTCATCAAACAAATTCATCAAGGCAATTGGGAAATAGAAAAGATCTAAGAAATTGAAGTTTTCATAAGAAAAAAAAAAGTAAAAAACAAAGTTTTAAAGTTTCAATAAACAAATACACTAAAGAAGATTTGAAAATCAAAGTTTGAAGATATAAGAATTTTTAAATTTGAAATCAAAATATAAAAATTGGTAAATTTAAGATTAAATTTTAAGAATCCTTAATTTTGGAATCAAATTTTAAGATTTTTCAAAACTTTTAAATTTTGGAACCAAACTCCAATATTTTAAGTAAATCCTAAATTGTGAGTCCAAATTTATTCAATTTAAACACAAATTATCAAGGCCTTTTAGCTGAATTTCATCGTAAGAAAAAAATAAAAAAAAATTTTGTATAAGAATTTTAGAGATTATACTTTACATAAATTGAAATTATTATTTGACTCAAAATTTTAAAATTTGTATAAAAAATATTTGTAAATTTTAAAAAATATATAATTGATTTTTATTTTTTTAACGAATAAAAGCAAGGCAATTGTTAACCAATAACAAGACAAGTTAACCGTGGTTAATGGGTTGTTTCGAAGTTTTTGTCAACTAGAGTTTGAGTGTTCCCCTTTTTTGGTTAACCTCAAATTTTTTAATTTCCCTTCGGGATTGAGTATATTCTTCTCTGCTTTTTCCCCACTCTCTCTTGCCGCGAGTGGTTTCACGCTGCACTTGGTACAAGCAAAGTTTATAATTTTGTACTAGGGTATAGATTTTCTTTTTCAAGAAAATATATTCATTTAATATAAATTAAGAATTATAATGACAATCATTTTGTGTGACTAAAGTAGATGTATAATTGATTTAGTTTGATTTAATATAATATTAAATTTAAATTTAAACTTAATTTGAAATTCGATGTTCGATATTCGAATCGAATTCGATCGAATTTTATTTTTTTAATTTTAATTCGATTTAAAATAGATATCAAATTATTTAAACTCATTTAATTAGGTTTGATTAATATGTAAAAATAAATTTGATTCTTATATTTGATAAAAGCTTAATTATTTATATTCGAGTTGAGATATTTTATTAATTAAAATAATAAAAATATATTTAAATATAAAAATTTGATTAAGCTTGCGAACTATTGGAGTTAGGTATAAAAATATTTAAACTCGACTCGATTGATGAGTTGAGCTATTCGAACTCAAGTTCAATTCGATAATAATCAAACCGAATTCAAATTTTATTCGAATCAAATTTAAATAGTTTACGAATATTAATGAATTATTTACACTCTTAGATTGAAGATTGAAAAGAGATTTTTTATTTTGAAATCTATTCAACTTAGTTAAATTTTTAAATTATTAATAAAAAAAATTTTAATTTAAATTTAATTTAAAAATATCAAAATAATAATATTTTAATTACTTTTAATATTATATATCTATTACAAATTTTAAACTCTTTGGATTCGATGTTAAGTCGAGTTTTGTATAAAATTTTTAGAAAATTGATGGGTTTAATATCATTTGATTTATTAATAAATTTATTTTTATTTAATTATACATGCGCATATTTTTAATGTCATAAGTAATTAAAATAGTGCTCATGACGATAATGATTCAATAAGAAAGTGAAAAAAATTTGAAAAATTATTTAGCCTTTTGAACCTTTTTAACAAAGTGATTTCCATTTTATCACGTGGCCAAATGAGGTAATAATTGTGTGGCGTTGAGATTAGAGTTTATAATTTTCCGTTGGAAGGGTGAAGGGGAAGCCGGCACGGGGATTTTTTTTCCTGTCATCTTCAAGCAGTGAAGCCAGTTATGTCTAGAGACTTTACGAAAAGTAAAAGTAAAACTGTAAAACCAGAAAACTTTGGTTGGTGCATTTTGCCACTTGTCTTTGATAATAAAACGAATATCAGGTTTTCAGCGATCCAGTGGCCAAAAAAACTTTAAAAAAATATCAAGGTTAGAGTTCGATCTTAACTTTTTTTTTTTTTGGTAAGATTCTGTCCCTTAAAATCCAAAAAAAAGAAAAACGAATATCAGACCCTCCCACGAGCAGTTTACAGCGCGTGGAGTTTGCGGCTGACAGAGATTTGTTTCCCAGCCCTAACCGAAGCATCTGAAAGGAAACTGGAAGAAGAAAGAGTGAGGTGACTTCCCACTTTGGTGAACTTTGAAGTCTACTCTATTTGACTGACAACCAGATTTGGGGGAAGAACAGAAACTGAAACTGAAGTATAATTTCAAGGCCAACTGAATTTTTTACCTAAAATTTCATGGCTAGTATATATACGCCAAAACAATTAAATGGACTAATATGTAATTTGGTCTCTGAATTATAATATTTTTAATTATTTAATATTTAGAAAAAAATTTTCATGATTAGATGCTTTAATTTTGTTTTCCTCAAAAATTTTGCATTAGTGACGTCATTATTCAAAATATTGAAATGATAAATACCGACCAATAAAAATATATACTACGTGTCATGATATTACAAATTATTTTTTGATCACATTAATTTATTATTAACAAAATTAGTGTGAAGTAAAAATTTTTACGAAAATAAAATTTGGATACGTAATCGTGAATTTTTTTTTTATAGACATCAAATAAAGTGATATAATCCTATTTAAATATTTAAAAGAAAGCATCTTTTATGGCTTTGAAGAAAGTTTAACGTTCAATCAAATAAAACAGAAGGATTTGAAGGAAATGTCAAAAAAAAAAAAAAAATGATGAATGGTATAGCATTAGGTACATTTCTGCTCGGTTCTGATCCTTTCTTTATTCATTGTTTTAACTGCAGCATTAAAGTCTAAACCAAAATATATACCATAACTTGAGAGTTCAAAAGCCTGTTAGGTAAGAAGTGAAAATAGTTCTTAATAAGTAGTAGCAAAAATGAAAATTCACTGTACTTGAAAAACCAAGTTTGGTTTCCAAAGCTTTGATAAGTTTAAATCAGGTCAGTTTCTGTTACAAAGATGACAGAAACAGACAGCTCAAGTGGCCTAAAATGCTTCAATAATTTACACTATATTAAGGGCTGCTGCTGCTGCTGCAAAGGCTGAGCTTATCCTTTTATCCTTCTTCTTCTAATAACCCTAAAATTGGCGAAGCCGAGCTACAGAAATAGGTTGCGCAAATTAAACAGGTTTTTGAGTTCAGGGATCAAGGCTATATGGTGATACGCTCCTTCTTTTTGGGTTGGTTTGGGGCCTTGGGGAGGGGACCTAGAAACCAATGTCAATACTCAAATTTCAGATTTCTGAGTCTCAGATCTAATAACTTCCCCCTGTTTGTAACATGCAACAGGCTGGAGTTTTATAACAGTTGCACTTGAAATGCTATGCAATTTCATTTTCAAAGTTTTGGGTTGATTAATGTGTTGCTTTAAAATTGGGTGGTTTGTGAGTTAAAGGTCATAAATCCCCTGAGTTTAATGTCAAAGTTCAGAACATGATGAACAGGTGACCTGCAACTAAAATTTAAAACAAATCCTCCCATTTTCTTTCTCCATGGACAGTCAGTGAAATTAAGTTTAAGAAAGTAACATTCTTATACTATATCTATTAAGAATTTAAATGGCTGACAATACATGACAAGAAATTCCCCGAGATGACTTCCCAAAATGTATATATTGTCAATAATTATTCGAAAAACTTTTACCAACAAATTATCCAAGGATTAATGATCATTTATGTTTATAAGGGTCATGACAGTTTAGCATCGAGTTGTCATATAGGGTACACATATTTGCTGCTGCAAGTGTTGGAATCATAATTCAGTTCAAGCTTTTTAATTTAACAATTAATCATTTAAATTCACATCAGCTGGCTTGCTCATTCAACAAACTCATCACTCCAACTGAAACTTGAGACTTTGAATCCTCATTATTTCTGAAATAAAGTCCAGAGAACACATACAGGAAAAATCTACCCTCTGAGTAAAGGCTGCTACAGGTTCAGGCTGATGTGTATACTTCAAGCACCATGAAATAAAAGCAAGAGGATCAACTTTCATTGAGTTGGAACATTATTCAAAACCTGGACCATTCACAAAATTAACTTAAACGATAAAAAAAAAAACAAGATATTAAGACCAAGAAACCCCAATTTTTGAAATGCTAGATATAGAAACATTATTCCTTTATACTATAAACTATAGGGGGCCATAGTTTTTGAGCATTTGTTGGTGCAAAGGACAAAGAAAGAGACCCATTAACCAGAACATTAGCTGCATTAGGACCCCACCCATTTTGTGGAGATGAAACCAAACAAGAGTGGTTGGAACTTGGAAGGAAGAAACAACAAACTAAACGTGCAAATGAGCCCATCTTCCCTAACATCATCATTAGAACTGAAAACCCATATATCATCAATTAAAATCCAATGTGGCCCACGTCAAATGTCGATGGCCTTTGTCCCCCCCTCCACCTCAACTGCGTCGGACATCGACCATGCATACGCACAACCATTTCCCCCTCCTAAGCCAGCTAACCCACCAACAATATGGGTCACAATTCACAAATAACGACCAAAAACATTTTATTTTTATCTACAAACATGCAGATTAATTTCAAGGGTTGAGAGTTACAATTTTTTAGGTGTCCAAAGGAAATAATATTCTCCAGTTGAATTTGAGTCATTTGTGCCTGCATAATTAAACAAAGGAAAATAGGCATTTAATCACCGAAAGAAAAATGTCATTAAACACCTACCAACATTTTTTCTTCTTTTATTCATATCATATTTATATAGTTGTGTCATTTTTTTTCAAAATATATGTTCAAATCCCACTTTATATCTTATATTATTTTGATATATATTTTTTGTATTTTTAAACAGATTCTTTAATTTAGTGATTAAAGAGCTTTTAAGAAGAAATAGAAGTATTAATTTCGAACCAAGACCTCATCCTTTTTCTTTCATGGATTATGCACACCATATGTAAAAAAAAATAAAAAATAAAAAATCTAATAGTCTATCTCAACCGATTATACAACTATTGATGATTTATTTAATTTTGAATCCCATATATATTTTGGGATTAAAGTTTTAATTTGACCGGAAGTTTAAACAAAAGCTGGCTCATAGTATATATCCATGGCGGGTGGGAGCAAATGACTTTTTCTTGAAAGTGGCATTGAATAATTATCAATTACAACTCTGATTTGCAAATAGCCAAATACTACTTTTTATTTATTTATTTATCCTTGAGCTTAAGAATGTCAAAAAGACGTAGCAACATGTTAAATGCAACAAAATGTACCACCTCTAATTTGTACAGTTGCCTTCAAATTTAATTTGCATGGATTTACAATAAAGAAGTTGAATTAAATTTCTCGCTTTTCATTAAATTACAAAACATAGAAAATAATAGAGAGTGTTCAACCATGGAAGTGGTCTTTCCTTTAAAAATTAAATATAATAGATAAACTTTTTGTTGTATTTAGATTACTTCTCCTTATCTCCTAATTAATTTTAAAAAAATATTTTTAAATTAAGTTTAAAATTGAACCCGAAATTTAATTCATTCGATTCAAGTAATTATTTTTAAGAGATGGTATCTAATAAATTTTTAATTCAAATCTTAATACTTGCAACGGTGTAACCTCTTTTCTATCCCTATATTACGATCTCCTTTATACATACATACATACATATATAAAACTGTTTAAAATTAAAAAAATAAATTCTTTAAATAGATGCATATGTAAGATAACATTTTACTGAGGATTGTGCTACATAATATGAAATTTGAATAGGGAAGATAAAAACAGAAAATTTATGCTTAATTATTATTAAGGTTTTATAAAAATTTTTTGGATCATTGGATTCTTTCTACGTATAATGTCTTCTTCAATAAAATAAGTATAAAAGATAAGGGGTTGAGAGTAGATTAAAAAATTTAAAATTTTTTTGAGAAATTTGACATACGTTCATACATTTAAAAAGGAAAGAAGCAAATTGAAAGTTACATGTGAAGCATTTTATTCCAATTAATAAAAAAAAATGTAATTTAACTAATTGAAGCAACCAAAAAGTTGTTGCAGCGAACAATGCCCTGATGGTTTAACCCATTTTTTTTCCCTTAAACTGAAGAAGGCTACTTTTTTTATGCAATTCATAAGAATTTACCGTGTGTGTGTTTATATATATATGTTTTTACGCTTTTAAAATTTTATTTGAATCCAAAGTTTATCTCTTTTGATTTATATAGTTATTTTTAACAAATAATAATTAATAAAATTAATATTTAAATTTCAATACTTATAATTTTTTTATTAAAAAAATTCATTAATCACGAACAAATTTTCAAATAAATGCCAGTAATTTTCAATAAAGCATTAACAAATATTTTTCTTCTGGGTTTTGTATCTAACAGTTTTTCTCAAACTGAATTTCAAATATAAAACTAACAAATATTTTTTTATAAAGAGTATAATTCAATAAATTTTAAATAAAAATGTGCTATTTAGTTTTTGCAAGCCAAAAAATGGACTTCAATTTATTGTTCATTTCCCCTCCTATTCTTGATCTCATGATGCGGAAAATATTTCTAATTATGGGTTTATCAAGACAACTATTCCATTTGTTCAGTGGCCAAAAACAATACAATAATTCCGACGTGGCGAAACATTATTGGTTAACGGTTTTGATTCTTGGGTAACTGGATTTTCGTGTGAATCTGTAAGTGGTACACGCTAACTGGACAACTACAAGACATCAAAGCAGTGCCTATTGTGGGGTTTGGATGTCGATGAGGTAAAGGTGTAAACCAACTAAATGTTTAATCAATAATTTTTGTTGGTAAATATGATTGATTTTTATTTATTTATTAAATTTAATAAATAATTATGAATAATATTTTAAAATTATTAATTAAAAAATAGATTATAAATATAATAAAATTTATTTATATTTAATTTATTTATTAAAATTAGTTGAGTGTTAGATAAATAATTTCTAACCATATTTAATATTTATTTATTTATTATATTTTATAATTTATTAATTAGATGAATAGATCATTAACCTAATTATAACTATTTATGTTTGATTCGTACACATCCTACATTTAAGTGTTTGATATGACACAACAATTCACACGTGTCTGTTTATAGTTACAGGTGACGAATTTTTGGCTGTCTCATTAATCATGAAACTATGACAAGACCCCACTTTTGACAGCCTCCAAAATCTCTGTTCTCATTTTTATTTTATTTATTAATTATTTTGCCTTTTCTTGTAAGAAAATTAGTCAGAAGATCAAACAGGAGGAAGGGTAAGAAAAAGAGAAGAAAACCCCAATCAAAGATTTTTATTTATTTATTTTTCTATGGTGGAAAAAGATTGGTTTGATGATGACGATGATGATAAGCCATGCTAAAACCTGTCTGGTTTGAGAGTTTACAGAGTAACATGACAAAGAAAAAATGAAAATTCTTTCAAGTGACTGGACAATACAAGTGGTCCTATGACAAATTTTGTCGTGGATGATTTAACGTCTTGAAATATCTTGCATGTAATTGATTGATAAAACTAGTTGATTAAGAGATTCCATTTATGTTTACATGATGTGAAATAAACAGTTGTAGCAATTTTCAATAAAACTATATAAATTATAAGAGTGCACATTAAGAAATTTTTTTAATTTTATAAATACAGTTAAAAAAATTATTATATATATTTAAAATTTAAAATTATTTTTTAGTTTTTATTATATTTTAAAAGATATGTATTAGCCTGTTAATCTTACTCAAAAAATCTAAAAATTTTCACTATGAGTAGATATGATAATTTTTTATATTTTATATTTATTCATTTTATTTTATTTTGTTCTTGTTTTTATTTTTATTTTTATTTATTTAAAAAATACTACAAATCAAAAATAAAAAAGAAAAATAAAACAAAAATAAATCAATAGCAAATCACAAAAATATCAATCTAATAGAAATGAGAATATACGACCACATAATAGGTGATGACTACAAATTAAAAGGATAAACAAGGGAAATGGATAAGGATAATGTTTTCGTAATTCAAACAGGCAGCTACAAAATTTGTTTCTTTGCTTTTTCTTTCAATATTGTTTCGTTTGTCTGTAGTTTTTCAACAATATGATTCATTTCTTACTAGAAATTGATCCTTTTTTTAACGTATTATATAATTTTCAGATTATATATGTTAAAAATAATTGCATACATTAGTCTTTACATGTGAAAATGTTTTGAAAATTCATCAAAGGTGAAGAGGGTCTTGAAATTTGTCCGAGAGATTACAAATTGTTACATGTAAAATGTGCTAAATGAAAAAGTGAAAGACAGTAAATCACTGCATGAATCCAACGTATGAGAAAATGAAGGAGATGAGAGTCAAAGTGCTAACACCTGAGGAAGCCAACCGGAACCACTTCCTAATATTTCTTCCCTTCTTTGCTTTAGACCCGCTCACTTACTATTTTTTGTTACTTTCTCTTTCAAGAACCACTTCTTTCACTTTTGAGAAGGATTCTTCATTCATTTGTCTTATTTTCTTTCACTTTGAAGGAAAAAAAATGGCATTCTTGAGGCTGGGTTCCAAGCCTGAAGCATTTCACCGTGAAGGTCACTCTTGGTAAGCCTCTTCTCATTTCCACGGGGGAAAAGGGTTTTGCATGTTTCTGAGTTTTATATGCTTTAAAAATTAACGTGTTTGAATCAAATACAAAATGTGAGGTTAATTCCAGAGGCTGTATCAATTATTTAAACCACATTTTTAAAAGACAGTTAGCCCCACAATTCTGGTTTGTTTATTTCTTGGCATCATTAATTTCTGTGATAAAATGGTTATATTGCAACTCTGTTGAGGGTCTGCTTAATTGTATCTGAACAGTAAATTGGAGTTTTGATGATACCTGATATCCTGGACAAATGTTGGTTTGTATGAGACATGTTTATATTCTAATTTTTTTACCTAGAAATGATTCTTACCCTTTTTTGGTTAAGGTGTTAGAAAATATGTGTTAAAATGATATTATCCTCCGTCTAATAAATATATAATTTTTTGTAATTTTATATTCAATTAATTGGATTTAGGTTGGATGTTTACAGTGCTTACCCCATTGGAGAGTACTTGATTTAAATGAGCTGCAGAAATGGTGGATTATCCAAACAACCAATCAACCATTGATTGATATAAAGGACTTATATTTTTTGTTCTTCTTTATATAATCATTCTAAAAGAAGAATTAGATGATAAGAGTGTAATAGAAAGAGAAAAAGAAGTGTGATTGGATACTGATCGAATTACCGCTAATTTCATATTATGGACCTCAATTATGGTTCTTATTTCATTTTCAGGATCTGCACATCTGGACTTCCAAGCGATGTTAGCATTAACATTGGAGAAATATCTTTCCATCTCCACAAGGTGTGCTATTTCAGTTATATTTAGTCTTTGAAATGGCTGCTTTTGAGTTTTATTTTTTTTCGCAGCTAAGTTAATTCTATATCGGCTCGTTTTGGTATCTGTTGCAGTTTCCATTGCTTTCAAGAAGTGGGCTACTAGAAAAGCTTATTGAAGAGTGTTCTAGTAGGGATGGGTCAAGTTGTAGTCTGAGACTTAATGACATACCTGGTGGAGCTAAAGCCTTTGAGCTTGTATCCAAATTTTGTTATGGTGTTAAAATAGAACTCACTGCACAAAATGTAGTCAGCATTAGATGTGCAGCAGAGTTCCTCCGAATGACTAACGATTATGGCGATGGAAATCTTGTAACGCAGACAGAGTCTTTTCTTAACGAAGTGCTCAGAAACTGGGCAGATTCAATTAGAGCTCTTGAAGCATGTGAAGAAGTTTTGCCATATGCTGAAGAGCTCCACATTGTCTCAAGGTGCATCGATTCCTTGGCAATGAAGGCTTGTGCGGACCCAAGCTTATTCAGCTGGCCTTTCCCAGAACGCGATACCAAGCAAAGTCCAGAAAACACAGGCTTATGGAATGGAATATCAACTGCAACCAAGACACAACCTACAGGCGAGGATTGGTGGTACGAAGATGTATCATTCCTTAGTTTACCTCTATATAAAAGACTGATTTTAGCTATTGAAGCAAGAGGTATGAGGCCCGAGAACATTGCTGCATCGGTCGTACACTATGCTAGGAGGTATCTCCCCTTGATGAATAGACAATCAAGCTTCGATGATGCAAACCGTGTTAACCAGGGGACAAATGTTTCAAACCCTTCCGAAGCAGATCAAAGGGCTCTCCTGGAAGAGATTGTAGGGTTACTTCCAAATAAGAAGGGAGTCACATCCTCCAAGTTTCTCATTAGACTGCTTCGTACAGCTATGGTACTGCATGGTAGTCCATCATGCAAAGAAAATTTGGAGAAGAGAGTGGGAGCTCAGTTGGATCAAGCTTCACTTATAGACTTACTCATACCAAATATGGGTTACTCAGAGACACTTTACGATATAGACTGTGTTCAGAGGATTCTTGATCATTTCATGTTAGTAGAGCAGGCTGCAGCTATAGCAACCCCCCCTTGCATAGTTGAGGAGGGGAAATTAATGAATGGATCCGATTCATTGACACCCATGACAATGGTAGCCAGTCTGTTAGATGGATTTTTAGCAGAAGTGGCACCAGATGTTAATTTCAAGCTTCCCAAGTTTGAGGCACTTGCTGCTACCATCCCTGATTATGCAAGGCCACTTGACGATGGCCTCTATCATGCAATTGATGTGTACCTGAAGGTCGTATTATCTCAAATCCATGGCTTATTTCTATGTTGTTAATTCTGCTTTGAAACCAATTTTACTAAGTGATTGAAGTTACAAATTAAAGTAGAATTCTGATTGTAATTCTTAATGGTCTTGGACTCGGAGTCATTTTATATGTTATCAGGTCTTAATTATGTGCTCGTTATTATTTTTTTCTAACCAAAACAGAAGAAAAAAATGGTACTAATCACTGAATATTTATATATTTCACATTTGCAGGCACATCCTTGGATTACAGATCTTGAAAGAGAGCAACTCTGCAGACTTATGAATTGTCAAAAACTCTCATTGGAAGCCAGCACACATGCAGCCCAGAATGAGAGGCTGCCTCTTCGAGTAATCATCCAAGTCCTCTTCTTTGAACAACTAAGACTTCGTACATCAATTTCTGGCTGGTTCTTTGTTTCTGACAATCTTGAAAACACTCAAAATCCTAGTGGAAACTTTGGACTCCTTAAAAATGATGGATCTCATCCAATAGACACTGCACAACATCGTGCTATAGTTGGCGAGGATGATGTGAAGCACCGAGTTTCTGAGCTTGAAAAGGACTGTTTGAGCATGAAAGAGGAACTCCAGAAACTGGTGAAGACCAAGAGAAGTTGGAGGAATTTCACCAGAAGGTTAGGTTTCAATAAGAAGTCACATTCTTGCTGTCCAAAAGGATCAAAGCTTTCCAATCTAAGAGCTGCCCCTTCATCTGTGAACAGACAACAAAACAATGAAAACATTGAGGTGGTTCCTGGAACTTTGAAGCTCAATTAACAGGAAAGTAGTTTTTCTCGCCATATTTAAAACATTACCTGTTGATGTTGAATGCATCAAAATTTTGGTTCTTTTTATCTGTGGATTAAATACTGTTATTTTTGGTGGCTAAAAAATAATGGTTTTTTGGATGTCCTATTTACAAATTTGATTGTAATTTGATTCATTTATTAAACTTTAACTCATAGACTTTTGCATGACAACTACTAAAACTCATTAGTTTATGAACCATTCACTCTACTTAGTTACAAACCTCCAAATGTTGAAGCAATATGAAGGTGAGTAGGATGCAATATTCGTGGCAAGGTCTTGTCCTTTTGGATCATTTTTTGCTTTTCCCTATGCCTTGACCTCATTTTTCCATATTTCATTTCCAGACAACTCTGTAAAATAATTGATCATTAGGTTTATCTTTTTGTGCTTGCTTCTGTTTCTTGAAGCATGAACAGTTATGGTGTAGTTCATATCATTCCATAAATTGACAGGATTCTATTTAACAGATAGGAAGCACTCACTACCTCTTCAAAGTTTCTTTTTGTATAGATTTTTCAACAATCAGAATAACCAAATCAATATTCAATCCCACATGCATTTTCTATCAAGACAATGAAAAGACAAGTATGAAGCTTCATTGATGAAACTTGGTATCACATAAATGGGGGAAACAATCTAAAATAAAGCATTTTGACCTTGGGACATTTGCCTCCCAAAAGAATTGACCGGAACTGATCCAGGGAAGCTTGTTACAAGAAAACAAGAATGAAATAAATACATAAAAATGTAGGAACACAGAATTGTTATTCCAACAAGAAAGAATCAACAGTCATTTGCCTTGGGCCAATATCTAGCAAGGTGGAAGGTCCTTTGGTGGTGGTATAATAGACTCTTCTGGTGACTTCCCATTCTCAACAACAAAGGCCATCTTTAAACCCCACATAGTATGCAGCTCCAGGTGACAATGCATAAACCAAACACCTGCAAATGTACTCAGAAGAGCCAGAGTAAGTTCAATAAGCCTGTATGTGTGGTATAAGTGTGCACAAATAGGAATCATGTCAGAGTCAATTTGTTGACAGGGTCATTTCTGTGAAAAATTACCTGGATTATCAGCTCTGAATCTAATAGCTGTCCATCCACCAGTTGGTACTCCAACTGTATTTCTCTCAGGAGGATCGACGATGTTAAACTTACCAGGGTCTTCGGAGGGATCAAAGTTTCCAACACCACTTCCAACAACATAAAAATTGAAACCGTGAAGATGAAATGGGTGTGACTCTACTGTGAGGAGGTTTGTGCCCTGTAATACCAGCTCAATGGTGGAATTGAAAGCCACCTTACTGAGCCTTGTTCCTAATGAAGTGCCCAGGTTTTTGGTAAGCTGTACACCAGTGTAGTTAAATTGGACAGGAGGCCGGTCAGGGAAGTCAGTTCTGAACACTCCTTTGATATTGAAATAATGAGCCTGGAGAAGACCAATCTTTGGCATCACAAAGGTTATGTTGTTCAATGAAGCTGTGAGTTGTGTACCATTTTGACAAGTTGAACATGGGTTTGCACCCAAACCAATTGTGTAAAATAGGTGGCGGTCCACTTTAAGTGGTACTTTTGCTGGAAATTGTGGGGTATTTAGGCTTTTTAGTCTATTGCTATAGCTCAAGGCGACATTGGTGTTGTTTGGTGCAGGCAATTTGGGCATAGACGGAAGAACTGTGTTTGGGATGCCTTTGTATTGTAGAATAGCTGTAACAGTTTTGTTGTCCACAGGAACTGGTGCATCCATGAATGGCCTGGCTGCCATGAAGTATCGGCTTGGGGGTTGGTCAGCTTTAACTAGAACATTGGTTGTTTGACCTGGAGCAATTAGAATAACCCTCGTTGTGAAGGGCTTGGTGTAGACTGCAGCAATCTCTACCACGGTCATGTTATGACCAGCAATTGAAAAAAACAGTTCATCATTAAGTGCAGCATTGATAATCCTCAAAAGGTAAGTTTTGCCTGCCTCTACCTCCATGGCAAAGGTATCTAAAATAGAAACAATTTACATTGCTTAACATTTATATATTTTTGGAAGATAACCATACTGAAAAAAAGTTCTTCCTAATGTAAAGCATGAAGCTAATACTTACGTTTATGAGAACAAGGGAAGAGTGGCCCTGGTTTCCCGTTAATGGTATGAGCATCAGAGGTTGATGGTGGCGACCCCAACTTATTGGCTTGGCTTACAAGTGTTTCAACATCTGAGTTCCACCATTCTCCTGCACATAACTTAGCCTGTTGGATATTCCATTACTCCAATTCAAAGAACTT
The DNA here is from genome assembly GCF_047325235.1 of Durio zibethinus. NCBI lineage: Eukaryota > Viridiplantae > Streptophyta > Magnoliopsida > Malvales > Malvaceae > Durio > Durio zibethinus. The sequence continues at coordinate 5,342,520 of NC_143162.1, read as the reverse complement.
TCAAATATATATCAGTGACTATAACCAAGTACAAACCTAGGATTATTTTAGTTTCTCTATGAGGTTGAGGGAATGGAAATGGGGTTCCTTCTTTCGGCGTAATGACAATGGCACCATGGACTGTAGCTCTTAGCCACAAAATATGTGCATGCCACCATAGTGTTCCTCGTTGTCCTGAGACATTAAAAACATAGGTATAGCTATGTCCGGTCTTGATAGGGCATTGTGTTATGTATGCTGGTCCATCAGCCCAACCATTTCGAAATTGCTTCAAGCCGTGCCTGCATACTTACGAAAACTAGTTGATTAAAATATTTTGTTTTGAATGCACAATCTTAATTATATATATTGTGCATAAAGCTAGATGACATACCAATGAATGGACATGTTAGATTGTGCATAGTTGGTAACATTGACAAGAACTCGATCTCCTTCTCTGACATAAATGGTTGGTCCTGGAAACCTTCCATTCACTGTGACAATTGGTTTTGCATGACACAGCCTGCTCACATTCTTGACTTTTATCTGAACCCAGAAAAAGAAAAGATGCGCTAGAATAGTTATATGAAGGTCTTAACCCTTCATTAGAAAAGAAAGTTAGAGTCAAAGAAAACATAGAAGAACAACAGCAAAACACCCACATCAAACTGATATTTCTTAACAGCGGCTTCAGCTGGAAAAGTCAGAAACCAAGCAAAGCAGAAAATGAGAAAAAACGACCTCAAGTAGCTATCAAGCTGCATTGCCACTTTCCTTCTTTCCACTGCTCAGCAAATAACACTTTTTTGAGTGGTGATGACTGTTATGTTAGAATGGGAAAACATTGGCATTTATAGTAGTAGATATAGAAGGTAGGTTAATGGGAGGGCCGGGGCTGTTGTTTCAGAGTTGGCAGCATTGTTTATTTCATTAGGTAAAGCAAATGCAAGGGCTACACAAACCATGGAAGCAACATTATAATAAGAAATTGAGAATAGAAGAGTCATTTCCAATCTCCAAGACTCTAACTTCATTTGTATAATCTATTCTATCAGAAATGTTAATAGCTAGGATCAGCAAGACAGTCACCAAAAAATTTTGCTTTGCCTTCACATCTTGCTTGGCTGCTGGTCTTTCCTACAGGAAGTTGAGGATGGTACAGATTTTGGGTGATAGAAAGCGACTGGTTGTATAATTCCATTCTCTGATTTTGTAACAAAAGCATTAAGCTGGTTGTTGCAGCATATACCACATTTTTATCTACTAATCTATGCATTTATTTCGTATGACCCATTTTACAACTTTGCTACATCCCATATTATTTTCAGAAATTATTTAATATATTCTCAGTATAAATTTTTAATTTCATAAGTCATATTAATATGGTGACACATTTTTTATTTTTTTAAATATATCTAAGGGGCATGTATCAACTTTTGTTAAGTCCACTTGTAGTGTTAAAAAACTATTCTGACAAGGGAGAGATTTATATAAAGTTTTTTAGATGAAATTTATGAATTTTTTTATTAAAAATGATTCAATAAAATTTAAAACCAAAAATTAAAATCAATGTATTGATAGAATTTAATGAGAACATCAATAATATGTAAAAAAAAATTATTAAAAATATTGTTTATAACTAAAATTTGACAGTACTTATTTAACAGTAAAAATTGTATTAAATTTTTTACTAAAATTACCTATTCAAAAAATATATTTAATTTTATTTTTTTTTCAAAATTTACATAATTTATATAATAAAATCTTTCAATCTATTAATTTTAATTTTAATTAGATAAATTTTAATAAAAATTTTACGAACTTTATCTAAAATATTTTATATAAATTTTTCCCACCTGCAGTATATTTGATAATTAAGACTATTTACAAAGAAAAAAAAGTGAGAAAAGAAAAGTCATTTTGGGTTACCGCTAGTGAAAGTTTGAGGTAAAAGATTTGGGGTTGGAGTCCACTGATTTGGGTGGAAAATTGGCATTTTCTGTGAAAACACACATGGCAAATCCAATGTTTCTAAATACTGTCTCTTTCTTGCTTGAACAGTTTTAGGCTTGGGTTATAAGGTTCAACGATTCGAGTTAAAGCCCTTATTAATGAACCCAGTACAAGCCTATGCATGAAAGGCAAAGAAGAAGTTTATTCCATCCTGCTAGTGAGATCCCTCACTTCACACTTTATATATCTTAGGATCTACGCAATAAGACTTCACAAATGAATGTACGACATACGACACGGGAAGTATGGAATATTAAACAGGCTGTTTTAGTGCCAATAAAAGGTCTTTCTAACCAATAATGGTGTACTACAAGGGAATTCAATGTAATTTCATTTAAGTAGGAAAACTGCCATTGGCACGATCCTCTTTCATCACGAGTGTTAGCCCGGAAAGTAGTTATCTGGTGGAAATTGAAAACCTTTCTTAAATTTTGTCAAAGAAGAAGTAATTGCCACCAATTTTAATTGGTACAAAGTGAAATTAAAAAAATACTGTCATTTGTGAAAAATGTGAAATGAAGGAATTGCCTGGTAGGGATACCATGGGCCAGTAAACAGCCTGTCTACAATTACAAGAGGGCTTGCCTAAGCCGACCATATGAGTATGACTCAGGCTCCACTGCTGCAAGTCTTGCAGGACTTGAAATTGAGACAGCAAAAAATAAAGGCCTGGCCCAGGTCACCATTGTTCAAAGTATATATTATTCTATTTGTGAAATGTGGGGTTTTTTTTTTTTTTTTTTGAATTCTGTAAGTTTTTTTGGTTAAGATTGGGATTAGAAGTCGAACTACCATTGAGCTAACAAGATAATGTAGAGAGCAGTGTAAAACAAAAAATAGTTAGTTCACCAGTAATAATAAGGATTGATCAGAAGATTGTTAACAAGAATTTGAGGAAAAAATGAATGGAATGATAGCCTATGATTTCTGAGATAGACCTTGGCAAGGATGTTACCAAGCTGAAGGAACAGACTGGAGGGTAGATGAAAGAACATGTTGGAACTCTTTTCTTCCTGAAAATTCTTTCATAATTTCACATGCAATGTTTCCAGGCAGCGTTTACCTCCAAGCATCATGCAGGGATGCTGATATCTGTCTTGTCTAATACCATCAAAACACTTGTTAAAAAGACCTCAGTCACAATCTTAAGCAAACTTTCTTCTTATCTTTCTGTTGGATGGCCTCTTTTGCATTTATAATGGTTGTCCTTTTTATTCTTTTCGGAAAAAAAACAGAAAACATACAATCATAGACTTAACGTAAGTAGACTTTGTAAAAGATTTTCACATGCTAACCTTGAATTCAATGCATCCCTACTGCTATTCTATGCAAGCTAGCTAGAAAGTAGCGTACAATTTGATCTTTTGTCTTGCTATAGGGAAGCTGGTAAACCATGAATTTTTATTGCATAAAAGCAGATTAGAACCAGTTTTAGAAATAACATGTTTTAGATGGAGTCTTGATGACAAGTTTTAGGTTCAATTCCTCCTAATGTAGGCAAAAAAGACTGATATACCAATATTTTGAATGGATAGTTTGTATACTACCAAATTCACATTGAATCCAATTCAAAGCATCAGAAGCCTTGGGAAGTGACTGTCCAACCACCGTATGTTCTTTAGGTGAATCCTCAAACTAGTGGCACAAAGCAATGCCACCGATCAGTCACAATTCACAAGCTTTTGTGAGATGAAACTGGGACCTAACTTAAGTTAATCATATTGTCCTAAAATGTCCATGGCATATGGTCCTCCCCTTCCCCTTGTGTTCCGGTAGCATTTGTCCCACATTACACATGTCATCGACTCGCATGTGGGACGGCAATGGGCGAGCTCCATTTCTCTCACCAGTGAAACCAAATAGGCCCCCTCTCTCTCTCTTCCATTAAACCACCTGGCTCCCTCCGTTATTGGTCGTCGGTTGGGTTAGTCCTGTCGGTTGTCCCTAGTTAACTCAAAACCTTTGCAGCGAAACCAGAACTTGAAACACAGACTGAGGACACGTTTCTTACATGATATGACCCTTTAAATTTTCACTTAATTGATAACAAAATGCCTTTGGTGTTGGATCATCATTGTGGTTTTGGTCATTTCACTGCACATGCCAAGCCTTTTGACTGTCGTGTGATTGGTTCATGTCACTCAAATAGGAAGCAATGTAAAGGAAATTTGGATTAATTTTGCTTTTAAAAACTGAAAATGGTATTGATCTTGCACAAGAGCTTGGCTAATGAAGATCAATAATAAATCAAAGTTGACTAAAGAAAAGCTTTAGGAATCAGGCAATGCTAAAGAGTTGACACAAGTCATGATAGTTTCATCTCAAGGTTTTGCCTCACACCATGATACTCACAACTAAAACTATATTATTATATCTCCAAAAATGATGACTTGCAGACCTGCTTTTCTTGCTTTTCTTACCCTCTCTATCAATCTCCCAAAGACAAGGAAGAAGAAATTGATAAAAATGATTGATCAGGCACAGGAAAGCCAGTCATAATACAGATTAGTTAATATTATAAAAGGCACAGTTCATGAGCATTTAGTGTACTTACAATGTAAAAGAGAATCAATTATCCATTAAAAGAGAAGGTTGAAGTTGAAGTTCATATATCAATGTCAATAGTAGTAATTTACAAAAAGAATTCCTCCATTGAAGGAAATTTTGAGTCTTTTTCAATTAGAGCATTCCAAATTCCATCTACCTTCTCCTTCATGCACTCCAAGCTTACCTAGATATATCATATGCTTTCGAGTAGCCAAGCTGCTCCATCTCCCAACTCAACTTTGAAGCAACTCTTTCATGGCAGGGGACATAATCCTGTAATAGTAAGTAGACATGAAAAACAGGCCATTAATTGCAGGGACACTTTTATTTGGATTAAGATATGATGATTAAGGAAATAATAAACCAAATGTACAATTTAACATGATGCAATCAAATCAGTTTGGATTAATATGTATACAATTTACTTTATTTCTTGCATCACTAAAGTAAACTATGGTTCAAATGTAGGGTACCATGAAATATTTGTTTCATTTTGGAGCTATATATATATATATATATTTATTTATCTTTGGTTTAATACTTGGGAAGAAGACAAGCCCAAATAAAGAAAAAGTTTTTATCCTGCTCTAATTTGGGATCAGAGCAAGAAACCGATTAAATGTATGGAACACCTATGATTCCTTAAGAGTTAAGAAAGAAGCTGCTTGAAAGATATATATATATATATATATATATATATATGCACTTTAGATAATTAAGGAATGGCATATTTGAAGAAGTTTCTTTAATTTATACCTCCAAATTCTTTACTAACTCTTTTGCTGTGGGTGCAGATACAATGATTTGGCGTGCACTTGGACTAATAAATCCTTCTTCCACAGCTTTATCCATAAAAGAAAGCAATGAATTATAGTATCCATCGACATTCAGCAAGCCAACCTGAAAGAATGTGGAAAATTATGCATTATTGATTACTAGTTTCATGGATCAGTTTGTGAGGGATCATCGCATACTTAAAGAAAAGCAAGGACGTACAGGTTTATCATGTATTCCAAGCTGAGCCCAGGTAATCACTTCAAGCAGTTCTTCAAGAGTTCCATAACCACCTGCATGCATTTTGTATGAGTTTTCTCCATCAATTATAGTTTGCAACCAAATCATGTGATGCTGCAAAAGAGATAACTTAGTACCTAACTACTGATGCCTTTCATTGTAGAAATGATGGTGTCACTCTATAGTACAAACATTTGATTGGTGCCTAACATGATTGACAGACAGGAATACAACAAAGGTATATTCAAAAGCAAAGACATCTATGATTCTACTTATCCAATAAAATTCAAAAAGGAAAAGAGAAGGGAACATTGTAAAATTAATTATTAACTACTAGATGTAAGATTAGAATTAATTATTAACTTCAAAGTATGAAAAGGTTAAGGACAGAGTTTAACTATCTGTTTGCTATGCTAAAATGAAGTTTAGTGCAATGCTTAGGATTAAGGAGTAATAATAAGGATTATTACAGTGCAGTTCAACCGCCAGTCATTTGATGGCCATGGTTTTATCATTTATGGCATGCACAACAAGGAGTTTCTAGATTATCATTTACCCCTACTTTTCTCCACATTCCAAGAACAAGGTATTTATCGCTCCCATCCTTTGTGAAAATAGAGGCACAATCCTCTGCCTACCCATTCATGTCATAATGGCTCTCATTCTACCCCATTACCACCTTACAAAGTTTTTTCCATTTGATTTTTTCTTTTTCTTTTGATAGGTAACATGCAAAGGACAATTCCCCTGAAGAATAAAATGACAGATTTGCCATTGCATATTTTCCACCTTTCAATTCAGAATAAATTTTCAAGACATAATAGAATTCAAAGTTTAGCTGAAAAGGAACTAAAAAGAGTAGCCTTTTCAAAGAGGTAAATAGGATTCCCTGTTAGATGCAGATGCTAGTTGGCAAACACTCTTTAGTGAAAGTTTTAAGGATGTCCTTCAGTCTTAAGACGGCAGGGGTACTGTAACACCACAGACACTGGGAATACATATCAAGAGTTAAAAAAGCATACTAACCAAGGAAAGAGAGTTCCTCAGAAGGTCTAATTTTCAGTGTAAGACGTTGATGGGTCAAGAACTAGGGTTTTTGGGGTTGCTCTCTTGTCATGGGCCTTGGGGTCTGTGTTGTAAGAGAAGTTTCATAGCAAATACCAAAAATAGTTACTAGTGTCAAACTATAACAGCCACAAGTGTTAATATTTTGACTTCCCTTACCCCATAGCATAGCACCTTTTTTAAAACTATCTTTTAGTATAACATGGAAACATTAGTTACATCAAATGAGCAAACTAGAGGTAAAGGAGGAGGACAGTCTTTGCATTCATGATTTTAAATTAGTTTTTTCTGAACTGAAAGATCAAAAAAAACAGAGGAACTCAGCAATTCTCCAGTGAGTCAAATCATGAGATATGGTCAATCTTGAATGCTAAAATTGGAGAAGTAAAAGCACCTGATAGCTTTAAGTTTTCTTGATTTGCCTTTATATTTTGGTGTAAACTGCTTATACTAACCTGGTAAGGCAATAAAAGCATCTGAATGCTTGGCCATCTCTGCCTTCCTTTGATGCATATCAGCAACAGCCTTCACTTCCCCTACTGTTTCACCAGTTAACTGCAAAGTGCACAGAAAACAAATAATAAGAGTACTGAAATCTGGAGAGAGAAAGAGAAAGAGATTTCGAGTTTTGTGCAGTGAAGCAATGATGAGAGTTGCAGGAATAGTGGACCAAATTCAAAGACTTCAATACTGAGAAATGTCCCTAGCCAGCAAATATTTTAGCTACATAAATGCAAAAAATAAAAAAAAAAACCCCAAATTTTAGAAAAGGCCAACAAAGAAAAAACAGAAGAAGAAACCAATGTTGTGATTTAAAAAATATTTATAAAAATGAAAATGTGAAAATGGTAAAGAGGAAAGTTGCAACGGTCCCAGTAATATTGTGGATAAAGCTATCACGCATCAAGTCATCGTCAAAGAACCAAAAAATGGAGAAACTCAAACAAGAAACATTAAAAAGTTGATAACAGTGAAAAAAACACGAGAAAAGTTTGGCTAATCTAAGTGGTAGAAAAGAGAGGAAACCAGAAGCAAAAGCAAAGGTAGAAAACAATATTTGAAAAGAAATAAAGAAAGAAAGTGAGATTGAAAAGAAATGAACAAAAATCTAACACCATGGATGGTGAAAAGAAAGTGAAAAATAATGAAACTTGTAGGTAGGTCCGTTTCTTTTTTTTTTCTTTTTTCTTTATGAAATTAAATAAGAAAAGGTTCAGGACTTTTTTCCCTGGCTGTAACAGACATACCTCTCGAGGCATGAGCGTCTTGGGAATAACTCTGCAGAGAGACAATAACATGACAAAATTCAGTTGTAATGGAAACCAAAACTAAGAATAGTTTTGTAATAAGGAAGACAAATTATCAATAACAACAAAGCCAGTTCACTGAATTTGTTTCTTAAACTTGTTGAAATGAAAAAAAAAAAAAAGAAGCTTTAGTTCTTTACCCAATGACATGGCGACCACCATCATGAACAGCGTGTGAAACCAAACCCATCAAACCTATGCTACCTCCTCCATAGACCAGATCAATGTTCCTTGAGACCTGAAAAAGAACATAAACAAGTCAGCTCAAAAAGAGACTAAAAAGTTTAGAATGAGAGACTTTTTGAGTACAAAAATGGAGCATGATAAGGAGGGAATGAGACTATGGTTCAAAGTTCAAGCATGTATCTACATTACAATGAACTCATTTGACAAAACCAATGTTTCTTCAGACTTCAGAGTACATTTATAAGACTACCATCAATAAGATTGAAAAGGATGCTTTCCTGTTCATTCAACGCACTAGTCCTTGTACGTACATTAAAAATTCCAAACTTTTAATAACTTAAACATAATCGGGTTTCACGGAAAAACAGTGCCCTTCTTTTCAACCTTTTCAATAGGCATTGAGAAAAACTGAAAAACCATTGGAGACTTGGAGTTTTCTACCAAGGACTTTTGAGAAAGGAAGAGAGATGCTAGCTAGAGACAACCAAAAATCAGAAAGCTGAAAACTTAAGGGATTTTAAAAATGCTAGATACCATGAACCAATACACAAACAAGTCATAAACATTAAAAAATGTATACAAGAAGATACAACCATATGGAAACAAAAGTTCAAGGCTTTAAGCAACTTTCAAAAGATTTCTTGCAGAACCCGTTTCCTCCATATTAGAAAAAAAACAAGTTCTAACAAAAACCATAATCAAAACAAGTCTCATTTTGTGTAAAAGACCACAAGAAACAGAGAAAAAAACCAGGGCTTTTGTAAAATACCAATTCTCTCCCAAGCTCTATAGCAGCATCCTGATAGCTACTCTTCTTGCCTTGGCTACTTCCACAAAAAACACAAATCCTCCTAAATTTTGACTGCTGTGTTTCACTCTCCATCTCCCTTAACTATCTATTACGTATACTTCGCCTTCTCACAAAATCAAAAACAAAACCGACTAAAGTAATGCAAGAATATCTCTTTCTAGCCCTGTCTCTTTGCTTCCTAAGCTATACACATGTCAATGTGAAAACAATGCATAGTAAACTAAGAACCTTTTTTTTTTTGCTTGATTACTACTACTATAACTAATACTACTTCTACTCTATTGAGTGCATTCTCTTCATGCGTTTATATAAAACCTAGCCACACGTGAGTGCCTCATAGCACGCTTCTTCACACATACAGAGCTAAACTTGGCACGCGTGGACCACTAATTTTTTTTGAGTATTATTTATATTTTCCAAGCTCTATTTGTTTTTTTTTTCTTTTCTTAGCAAAAATTTATGGCAATTGAAATAAAACAGGTTTGCCTTGCCAAGTCGCTTGTTGCCCCTAATAAAATGCAGCTTCCCTTGACTTAGTCCAGCTATAAATTAAGTGACCTTGTTTCTGGAACACTTTTCCCCTCTTAGGGCATGTATAGTTTATTTTACATGTCACATATTAGTTTTTATGATGAGTGAATGAGAGTGAAATTTTGAAAGGTTGGTTCTCAGTTTACTGATAATTAAGGCCATGCAATGGAAGATAAGAACAATAAACCCATGTGTTGAATTAGTCGTGAAAGTGTAGGATTGTAGCAACTTTTTCAAGAGAGTCGATGGCTGCAAATTCCGCTCTTTGAACCAAGATTCAATACTTCCACTCTCCACTTAATTAAATTAGCTTGTTTGTCTTTTATATGATCCTATAGAGACAAGCATTTTCATACTTTATCACTCCAAGAAAAGGCAAGACATGGACAATCTGAGATGGTAAATATTTCTTTAATCCTAGTGAAATGGTGAAAAATAATTTCAACAATATTATGAATATTTATTTTGGAACACAAAACACATAATTTTCTGAGCAAGTTATGGGTAAAATTCATAGGCTCAGATGGTGCTGTAGAGCATTGTGCATTTATGATTGAATAAAAACAATAGGGGATTATGGCCTATTTACCCTTGCACCCTCATCCACCCTCCCTTGCCAGACAAACCTGTTCTATACAAAGCAAACATTGGATTATTTCATGCTGCCCTTCCCTTCCCTTCCTCGTATCCCCCAGCCCCTCACCCTCCCCAAGCATGCTGTCCCCCAAACCTCATCTTCTCTTTCACTAATTGCCATTTCCTGATCTCTTCTCCACCTATTACATCGCTCCCCTCTCTCCCCACCCTATTTTAAACAAATCCCATTTGCAAATTTCTTATGACCTTTTATGGTCTTCTGTTGCATTAGCTCATTGTTATATTTTATTCTTTTCTCCAATTGCCAGGATTGCAGGGACTAAACCAATGCTCTTTAAACTAATGTGGGTCTTATTATTTAACATCCCCAATCCCTAAAATTGACCTTTCTAGCTGTTGTTTTCTGGTTACTTTTTTATATGTCTGTCTAATTCCTGCCCACTCCCTATGTATATAGATTATAAACTCATAATTACTATTGCTTAATAGGGGATTGAGCATATATATTTAATTAATTATTATGTATAAGCTTCTGCATGCTTGCATGCGCATTAACTCATGTTTTTTTGTGTTTTTGAACCCGCATGTATAGGTAATTGAACTGAGTGCGTAAATACTTCTCTTTATAATTTTAATTTCTTGGTAAACTTGTTTCGTTTAATAATTTTAATTGGGATGTGGTAAATTGTCCAAATCCGAAAGTGTGGAGATGCCAGTATTACATGTAAATAACACTTGTTGACGCCAGGATTGATGGAATGCGTCTACAGTGAGGTGCTGTCTGCTTTTGGGTCCCGACGGTCTAGCCTTCGGCTAATAAAAAGGGCCACCGTTTCCAGCAATCCTTATATCAACCATGATTTGAAATTCGTTAATATTTCTCCTCCTTAATTTTCTTTCAAACTTGAGGTATAGGAAACTGAAATCATGCTGGTTAAAACTGACAATATAGCCAACTGCATATTTTCTGTCCGAGCAGGTTATTGCTGCTTGGATTGCCAGCCTCTAACTTGGCAATCAAGCGCATCATGTTAGTAAAAATTATCATAAAATATATAAAGATTCCAAACAGAAGCAAATCTGTAGATTGTTATAACAAAAATGAAATGTGAAAACCCAAAGCTCTTTTGAAGACATCAGACCGTTAGACATAGATAACGACAGGAAACCAATAGCCTATAATTCAGAGTTTAGATAGTTAGTTACCGACATTATTTCCACAATTAATCTGAAAAATCATGTGTTGATTGAGATTTATGATAAGAGAGAAAGCAAATTGGGGGAAGAGGAAGAAGAAATTAAAAGGTGGCAGACAGACAAACCTGTACAGGCCATGCCACCAACTAATTAGCTACGTCTGAAATTAGTTCTGGCAATTTATGATAATATATCCATCTCTCTTATCAGCCAGCTAATGATATAATGCTAGAAAAAAGGCCATTTTGCATCACAGAAACGTGCACAACTCAATAAAAAAACAACCAAACTTTCAGCGATCAGCAGCAGATAGAAATTGTAAACCCAAAAAAATTAAAAGGAAATTTGATATATGTTTGTCAGTCTGAGCAAGGCAGGAAGCTGCCGAGCCAAGGCCTGAAGGGTGAGGATCTGTCACCACAATCCAGTCCTACCACCACCCGACCCATTCTTTTATTACCCTCCATTTCCCAATGTGTAAATTTTGCATCTTTGTTACAGAGTCCCATAACTAGGAAAGATAGTTATGTCTTAGAAATCTTGGTGAAAAGCTATCAATTATGGACGGTGTAAAATTGGCAGAGCCGTTTGTCTAAACTGCATAGATTCATAACGGTGGTTGTTTTTTTTTCTCAGGAATCGACTGTTGCTTTTTCTTGCTACAGTTTGTCTTTGTTTTTAACCATCTTTTGGTTTTTAGCTTTCACTGAACTGATCATCGTAGTGAATCTTCTCTTGTATGCATGGTGGAATTCCTGCAAGAATAATTGAGGAAACAAGATAGTGAGAGAATCATCCCATTTGGTCATACACTACAGTCTACAGTTATAATGTTACAATCCTAAATTTTCTTCCACGAAAGAGACCGTTACTTAAACATACCGGAAGAGATGATAGGCGTTAAAATTTAAATTTCAAACGTGATAAATATCATTATTTAGAAGTGATTAAATGAATCAACTTAATTAAATTCCCGATTCACAATCTCTTAATAAGGATGTCTTAAAACCTTCATCCTCCTCCAATTTTGCCTATCAAATTGCCTTGCTATGCCAAAACGGCACCTAAAAATTTAAAAAAAAAAAATGTAAAATTTTAGAACAAACCATGTTCTTTCTCTTTCCGTACACATGCAGGTGCATATTCAAACAAGTAAATTTAGTAGCAATTGAAAAGAATTTTATAATGAAAAGAAAGCAAAACAGAACAAATTAGCGAGATTACAAAAAATCCAGAAACTGGACAGAAGTAGCTTTCAAATTCGAAATTTTATACGTATGAATTTGACATTTTGGTTCACAATTTCAAAAGAAGCTTTCCGTTTCAACTTTTTTTTTTCTTTTTCCAGGAATTGGCAGCTTGTTTTTGTCATCAAACACTCACTTAAAGTGCACAATCAGATGCACTCAAATGCTTTTTCTAGGGGGAAAAAAAGTCTGCCAATTAATTGTTTTTGCATTTGTTCTTGTCTACTGACATATATAATTTGCTTCATCTCCCTGAGATGACACGTGACTCCAGGTAACTGGATGTTGCACCCTCTGTTCCACTCATAATTTTCCAGGAAAAAATCAGATGGTAAACAAAAAAGAAAATTGCTATCTAATGTAATTTTGGTGGTGATTTCTTTTTTTTTTTTTTTTTGGGTCTTTGACTATTTGGTTTCCCAACAGGAAATGACATGTAGCACGTTACCAGATTGTGCTTTTCTTCAAGATTTGGGAAGTCTTTTTCTCTTTTTCCCTTTTTTTCAGTGGCTTCAGAAAGTTGGAACAAATCAAGGGCCCCTTTGTCTCTCCAAAAATTAAAAAGCATAAAATTTCTAAAAATTTATAAGTTTCATGTACAAGCTACCACCATTCATTTAGTCGCTTAGTCCTTTTGACCTTTTCTTTTCCTCAACCTATTGGCCCTACCCTAACTGCTGAATCAAATTTCAAGTACAAAAACTGATGTTAGCATTGTGCTTTCAAATGTTTTCTATGTTCATTATTATTTTTTACAATGTTATTTTTTACGATGGGTTTTGCTTTACAATTTGTTTCTCGATATAAAATAAAATTCTCAAGAATGTTATATCGATTTACTCTATGATAATTGATGGAGTAATGTCACTTTGCTAGGTCATTGACACAACATTTTATCACTAGTAAATCTTTAACGTATCACTAATATAATTAACTAGCAAGTTGACATAAAGCCACCTATCCTTAAATGAGCTTTTTATTGATGATCAATGTCGATTATTAATGCTTAAAAGAGCATACAAAAAAGAGAAAAGGTTTGGAGGTGACCCAAACCTAACCTAAAACCGCGTCTAAGCAACATTTGAATCCATTGGAAACAATAATCAAGAAGGATTTGAAGACATTAACATAGAAATGGTACTTGTTAGACATAGAAATGTGGGAATTCATACCTAATCTATAAGGTATTACATTCACTTTGATGAAAAAAATTTAAAATTTTATTTTACAAAAAGTACCTTTTATGAGATAAACATGTAAAATTTTTTGAATTAAAATAAATAATATTTTACAAGTTAAATTTGAATCTTCACAAAATAAAAAATGAGACCAAGTTAACATGAATGCCATATTTGCAATGTCCACCATCATATCAACTATGACATTTCAATTTCACAGGATATTCTAAAAATTTGTTATGATATATAAATAAAGGTTTAAACTCAAATTTGTAAGGTATTTTTTATAAGATAAAATTGTGAGATATTCGGATCAAAGCAAACAATATCTCATAGGTTGGGTTAGTATGATCCTAATTTTATGATTCTATGTGTGTCTTGTACTGTGCTTGACAGGAACATCAAGCAGTTCTATGATTCTATGTGTGATTTTAATTCTGTAGTTTTGTGTATACAATTTTGTGATTAGTATTCCAATGTATGGTATGTTCTTGATTTTGTGATTCTAAGTGTATGGTTTTATGAATTTGTATTTACTTTATGTTTAGCTTGGTGGAAACGTCAAGTTTTAATGATGGAGTTTATGATATCCCAATCACTATCAAACTTTAATAAAAAAGTTTGTGATACTCCAATCTTATATAAAAAGATTTTAAAATTTTGTTATAATATATAAATAGAGACTTAAATATAAATTTGTAAAATATTTTTGTGAGATAAAATCACGAAATTTTTGAATCAAAATGAATAATATATTAATCAAAATTTTAGTATAATTAATTTTTCTTGTTAAATTTATATAATTTTAATTGTTTTATACAGCGCACGTCTTCGAATTAATTCCTATTATCAATTAAAAATTTTGAATAAATCTCATTTTTATTATCTAATCACTATGTGAATTTCTTTTTAATATTTTGAATATGATCTTTTATATAGTTAAAAATTAAATTTATTTTTTTTTCTTTTTTGTGTGTGGGGGAGCATGCATAGGAATAGTGAATTCGTTAGGACATACTTGTTTCCGAAATCTTCTTGGGAAATTTACAATCCTTTTATTCCTTACTGTATATTCCTCAATTTGTCATTTAACTTGTCTTAGAGTAGGGTGGTAGGTTTTGTCTCCATGGACAATATCCCATAGGTGATAGGTCGACTTAGGCTCTTAATTTCATGCAGGAATATACTTTCTCCAGGTAATTGGATCATTAATATACCCATAATCTTTTGTCTTCTCCACTATATTTGTATTTAATTCTTAATTTCTTAGGAATTTAATTAGGTTAACATTATAGGAAAATTGAATTAAGGGAATAGCTTATTTTTTTGGTACAAAAATAGAAACAGGAAAAAAAAGCTAAAATTAAAAAAAAAGTATTAATTATTACCAAAGAAGCAACAATGTTTTTTATTATTATTATCCAGAAATGTGCAAGACAAATGAAAGGGGAAGATAAGGATCTTTCAGAGTTATTTGGCAAAGAGTGGTTGGCCTTTTGCACCAAAGAAGGGGATGCTCTTTTTTCATCGCTGTGGCAGAACAAGACAGAGAATAAACTGTTGTGGTTTGAATTTCAAGTCCATATCTTACAATTCTATGTGGAGAGAGATTGAGATCCTTTCCTTCCCCAACTGGCTACTGACCTTTTCATTAGGGTATTTACACATGTCACATTGTGATAAATATTTTCTAATGTCTTTGGCATATTCAACTCATCCTTTCCTACATGTCTACTTCCCACTTTTTTTTTTCCCGTATCCTCAAGATTAGGGTTTCATTTTATCTTATACTTTTTGAACCAGTAATAATCGATACATATATTTATGTCATCGTTAATTGTTACACATTAGAAAAATTTATAGAGGTAAATTTTACACATAATCAAGAACAAGATATCTTTTTCCAACCTTGCATATAGGTGTGGCTAGAACAAGTAGTAAATTAGCTAGATTTGAGGAGAAAATACGTTTGAAAATGTCTGCATTCAAGCATGGGGATGGAAAAAAAAAAGCCTGATTTTGAGGTGCTTTTAAGTTTTAAGATGGTAACCCCTTAGTACCGAATATGGAAAAGTGCATGGCTTGATGTTTAGAAATGGACAGTTGTGAAAAAATAAAACAATAAATTAATAATGCTGACGGGAATTGACTCTTGACTTTCATGCAAGCAACCGAAAGTTTAATTCCCTTTTGTTTGTAGGGGGAATTGATAGATTTTGGTTACTTCAAACCATGCAAGAAGGCTTTATAATATATTGCTCAAGTTTCTTTTTGACTAATTAAGTTTTTTTTTTTTCATGGAAAAAGTGATCATGCATGCATGCATGCATGTATTTCTTTTCCTTTCTAGACTTGGACTTTGATAAAGATTAGGATACGTAAAGCCAAATTAATCACATTTTGAAAGCTCATAATTTGTAGTCTCACTTTATCAAATTTGAATCTCATTTACTTTGAAAATAAAGCTTGATTTTTAATTAAAATTTAGCTTTTGGTTTCTGGGATTTTTGTGAAGGATTTGATGGAAATGTAAAAGAGAAGGAAACAATTGGGATTTGCATAATTAGGTCCAAGAAGTGTAGTTTATGAACAAATGCATGATTATTACAGAACATAATAGAGGAAAAAGTTCATAAAGATTCTATGACCCTACCTTCCCCACAATCTAGAACTAAACCGTTGCTGATAAATAGTTTATTTGACGACGACAGTTCTTAGAGTTCGTTTTAGTCAAACTTGATCATAATCTTTAATTAGAACGAAATAATTATTAGATGACTTTAATTGATTGAGCTTGTTACTTGACATTAGTTGGTTAAGCTTGTTGAATCTTATTCTTCACTAATTTTATACATTAGATTTGAGCTTATTACTTGACATTAATCAAATCATGTATCTTCAACCTGATGAGCGAAATGTCTTCAATTAATTTATTTAGTAGCATTTAAAAAATTTATTTGGTTACTAAATAAAATTAAAAGAAAATTTTTTTAAAAACATGCACCACTTGTTAATTGGTTGAAAATTTTTTTCTTTTATGATGTTATAGATAAAAAAAAAATGCCTCTGAATTTAAAAAAATAATAATTTGTTAAATTTTCATTCAACTTAACACTTTTTGAACATTTTAAAATTGCTCAAAATTTCTAAAAATAATTTTTTTTTATATATTTGAGGCAGCTAAAAATTAAATCTTAATTATAAAATCTAAAAATTTAATACTCTATCAACAAACCGCGTAATCTTTTCCTTAATAGTTGAAGTAGAGGGATACTATAACTTGACTGTAACATTTTATCATTTGAGGTCAGTGTATGTTGTTTGGGGAAACCAAATTCAACAAAGTCTTGATCCTAACTTTGATAGCAACATTAATAATGTTTGACGTTTTGTGAAACAAAAGGAGAGAGAGATGCCGATCATTTCGCATAGACAAAAGAAAACTTAGTAGCAATTTATGACATGAAGAGAAATCGACATGTTTTTCGTTGAAGATCAATGTCCCCTGTTTTTGGTACACATTTTGCAGCTCTTTGGACTTTCCATCATCCGCTGCTCCTCCAAGGTGTTTCTAGTAAACAAAAATATCATAATCACTCCTCACTTGCACTCAACATCTTACAATCGTCCATCATTCTATCATATGATTCCATAACTCTCGAATGGTTATGATAGAATGAATGAGATCAAAAATAGAAATTTTTTTGCATACAATAAGAAGCATTATGACTCAAACTTAAAGATTTTTACTCGTTTCTCTCTCCCTTCTATCTTATTACTCATTCAACTAAATCGAAACCGTGTATGACAGTGTCACTTTAAATAAAAATAATATAATTGAAAATTCGAATTAAGAAATTAACTTGAATTTATTTCAATAACTAAGAGCATATCCAATAAATCATTTCCTTTATACAATTTGTTATAAGAGGAGAAGTAATGGGTTTGATAACATTGAAGATTAAATGATACATGAGCATGCAAGAATCATTATCCTAAAACTTTGCAGTCACTCCTCACAAGGCAAGAATTATGCAGCTTACCCCCATTGATTAAGGGAATATAGGAACCCTTTTTGGGGGAGAGATTTGAGTATGTTTGGTTTGCAAGATACAGATTTTTTTAAATGCAATTGTAGGAAGTAGATTCTAATAAAAAACATCATCCCAATTTCCAAAATGACGGCCATTGCTGTGTTCCAAGGTCATCAAACATTATAATTTGGGTGGCTCTTGAAGAAGTGAGATTCCCAAATTAATGGCCAGGGTGAACAATTTCTGGTATAATTCCATTTGGACAACATCATAAATTTTTAACACAATACTATGATGAAAAAGGAAGGGTATAAATTAACAAATTTTTTGATGTATTTTTAGTTGAAAATTCTAAGCAAATTAGTTCAAGTGAAAGGCTTTTAGCTTATTAATTACACTTAAACTGAAATAATCTTGTTCAACATCTGCATTGTTGGTCAAAGACATAATTCAGATGCCATTGGGATTCCAAACTTTAATGCAATTTTTTTTTTTTAACTCTTGACTCGTTGCCTTATCCAACACTAATTGCTCCCCACGCAAACCTGGAAATGGAGTAATTAATGCTGGCTGTATGTGTGTGGGACCTTTTTTTGGCGCCTGTCCTGGGAGCTAGCACTCAATTTTCAAATGCAAAATGTTAAAAAAACTTAAAGTTTAAGATTTAATTTTAATATCTGTAATTTTTTTATAAAAAAATATTAAAAAAAAAAAAGTCATCATTGTTGCTGGAGACTAGCTATTTGGCAAAGCTAAAGTACAAATATATTCTCACACCCATTCTAGAAAAACCTTCCAATAAGCTAGTTTTTTCCACCATGTTATGATGATAAAACAGCAAATATATGCTTAGAGCCCCTTGGCTATCTCAATTGGTATATAATTTCTACTTTTCTCACCCCTTTCAAAATTCTCCTGATATTCGGTAATTCTCTCATTTGTATGGAATAGCTGCCCCAACTGCCATGGACACACTCACAGTGATGGAGAACTGCCAAGTATTACTCGCCCTATTTTTATTTTCCGACCCAAAGAGGCCAAGAATCATTTAGAGTAGGCCACTTGCAAAAGGTGGGCCTGTCTCTGCTGAGGTAATGGACACAAAGTTTCAGTCCGAAGGCATTTTTTGCTAGTAGTGACGACAAGGTGGATCCATGCCTAAAAGCAATTGTTATGCCAAGTAATTAAGCTGTAATAAAATTGTAAGAAAAGAGAAATACGGAAATGCTGTCTGACTAGGTTTAGGGGTCCCCATTGTCATCTCCCCTTCCACTGATCCTGTCTTCCTTTTGGTTGCTATTCTATGGAAGATCATCAGTTTGTCTCTCTCTCCCTTCTCCCCTTTCAGACACAACTAATTCATGTTTAAAATAAAACCTTAGCTCGAAACACAAGAACCAGTAACAACAATTTAATTGCAGAAACTAACTGGCCTCAATCATCTTTCATTAACTTTTTACCACTCCGCTGAATTGAATTCTCAGCTTAATTTTTCTTCCCATGCAAGAATTCAATTTTTTCTAGGATTCCTCATCTTTGTGCTTAAAAAAACATGATTACCCGTTGAGGATATCCCATGTGAATCAATTCAAAGGCATGCATATAAAATAAGATTACAAATGATCTTGAAATTCAAGTAATGTCCACATTTTTTATATACTTACTTGGAAAGCTACCCTCATTCCACTCAGACTTTGATATAGAATCCATCATTCCTATCGCTCTATCCATATTAGAAAAAAGAAAAAAAAAAAGTGAAAAAGCAAACCATGCAAGTTTGCTTTCAATCAGTTTTATAGTTTTTAAATAAATAAACCCTAAGAAAAAGAAGTGGATAAGAAATGGCTCAAAGGGAAGGTTTCCCTTTTTTTCTTCTTTGTTTTGATTAATTTGATGAAAAGTTGCCACTCATTCATTGCAAAAAGAAAAACTAAACAAGGACAAATGGAATATATGTTGAAACAATAAAATATTAAACCTAGGAATTAAAGATTAATATATATATAGGCTTCTGATAACTGATCAGTTGAAACATGATATCATGAAAACTTCAACTTTGTTTAAGTTAATATAATTTTTAGTTCTCTTAGGCTTCAAGTCAAAGGTTACGGGTGTTCAAAAGTTGTAAATCAGGAGCCTCACAAATATTTTGTCTTCTGGTGCATATTAAAAACTGATCTAAAAAGCCTGTAACTAATTAATTTATAAACAAATGATGGAATATGCAAATGTGCACTCATTTATCAAAGTGATTACATACTTTCTCTTCAAGACTTTCTTTATCAAATTTTTAATGATTCTTTTCTTCCATTCTTGTAAGAGTTAGCTTTGAGTATACGTTGGAAAAGAGGAGAAAATGGGGAAAATTGAACTTTTACATTTTTGGCTTGACAGACAAATGAGGTATAAGCCCATGGTTATGGACCAGAAGCAAAGCCCAGAACAAAAATGGAAGGCTAAGTTGGAGCTGACACCGGGCCTAAAAGTTTGAAATATGCCCCCTAATAAGTGTTAGCGTTAGGAAAATGGAGTCTAGTCACATATAATTGATTTTGGACCAAGTAAAAATCATGGGTTTTAATCTTTTTTTTTACACAGAGTCTTAGCTGCTTAATAAAAAAAAAAAGAGATGGGATTATTTTGAGATGATATCGCAAACCAAGAAGAGAAAGAAGAAAAGCCAAGAAAAACAAAAAGAAAAAAGAGAAGGGAGAATTGATTGAACGGAAGTCGATCCGTGATCTGATTGAGTTTGAACTTTGTCAACAAGTTTATGATTCAGAGTTTTACATTATGAACGGTAAAGATCAGGTTTGAAGCTCTCTAGAAACAAATCTATTGTGTATTTGTTGAGTCATCTATTTGGTAAGATTTCTCAAATTGTCTCTCTAGTTATTGATTAGCTTTGGTTTTAACTAGAGAAGAACTTTGTATATCCATTATTTAATAATGAAGATTTTTTTGGTGGTCCGTGCTTTTTTTCTCTACACTGGAGGGTTTTTCACATGAATCTTGGTGTGCTTTATTTTTTTGTATTTTTTATTATTGATTGTTGTCTATTGTTGTGAGTTTATTGCGATATATTGCTTCTGTATTATTGTAATTATTGCTTCAGGCACAACAAGTGATATCAGAGCGAGGGTTATTTTGAGACATCAATACAAAAGCAACCCAAGACAGAAGTAAATTTTGTTTGAGATCATGGAAGGTGATACATGTTTCATGATAAAATTGACAGCATCGAATTATTCAATTTATAAGCCTATGATGAAAGATCTTCTATACTGTAAAGATTTGTATGTGTCAGTATTTGATGATTCGACTAAACCAGCAGATATGAAAGATGAAAGCTCGAAGAAACTCGACAGAAAGACGCTGGCTACAATCAAAAAATAGATTGATATCAACGTGTTTCATCATGTAAAGCATGAGTCAGATGCTCACATTGTTTGAGAAAAATTGACAGCATTGTATAAAAGAAAAATAAGTATAAATAAAGTTATACCTGTTAAAAAGCTTGTAACTTTACAGTACAGGGATCGACGGTCTGTTACAGAATACTTGAGTGATTTTTAAGATATATTTAATCGGATGACTACTATTGAGCTTAAGATGGATGATGAAATAAAGGCGTTGTTTCTTTTGGATTCATTGCCAAGCAATTGGAATACTCTAGTTGTGACTGTTCTTAATTCAACTCCTGATTATAAGGTGATATTGGAGATGATAAAGAACAATATGCTTAATGAAGAAGCAAGACGAAAAGATATAGATCCTGGGAATCAAGCTTTAGTCACAGAGAATAGGGGTAGAAACATCGACAAAGGTCAGAACTCAAAAGGCTATGTAAGTCTAAACATAGATCCAAGTTCAGAGATAAAGTGAAGTGTTTCCATTGTGGTAAGGCAGGTCATATAAAATGACACTATAAAATCTTAAAACAATAGCGAAAAGATGAGAAAAGTAAAAGTTCAGATGATAACAATGTTACAGCAGTGAATTCAAATAGTGATTCAGTTACTTTGATTTATAGATATAGTGATTGTAATCATGTTGCTGATCCTGGCATTAAGTGGATAGTTGACACAGGAGTGGCATATCATTGTGTTCCTAAGAGAGGGTTATTTATAACTTACAAAGCAAGAGACTTTGATTGTATCAAAATGGAAAATAAAAATATGTCGTAGATTATTGAGATTGGTGATATTGTTGTACAAATTAGTACAGGCTGCATGTTGACTTTGAGGGATGTCAAACACATTTCAAATATGAGAATGAACTTACTTGCTATTAATGTGCTTGATAATGAGGGATATGAAAATTGATAAAAGAATAGGCAGTGAAAGCTTATCAAAGGATCTATGGTAATTTTAAGGGAAAAATTATGCTGCATAATGTATAAGATATGAATGTAATTGAAAGGTAACCAGGTAAATACCGTTGAGAATGATGCTTCAACAAACTTGTGACATAAAAGGCTAGCACATATGAGTGAAAAGGGGTTACAAGTTTTAACAAAGTAGGATCTCATTCCCTTGACCAAAGGTATGTCTCTCGATTTATGTGATTATTGTTTGTTTGGTAAGCATCATAGAGTTTTTTTTTGTAAGAGTTCTCAGAGAAAAAAAATAGATTGAAATTGATTTATTCTGAAGTATGTGGTCCCATTGAGGTTGAGTCATTAGGTGGTAGCAAATATTTTGTTATTTTTATTGATGATGCTTCACGTAAGACTCGGGTGTATATGTTGAAATACAAAAGTCAGGTACTGTAATATTTTTAAAAATTTCATGTCATGGTTGAAAGGATGATAGGGTTACCCTTGAAATGTATTCGAACTAATAATGGTAGGGAATACACATCCAAAGACTTTGAAAAGTATTGTTCAAAGTATAAGCTCAGGCATGAGATGACAGAACCTAAAACACCGCAGCATAATGGTATAGCTGAAAGAATGAATCGCACCATTGTGGAAAAAGTTAGATGTATGTTAAGGATGGTAAAATTACCAAAGCCATTATAAGGTGAAACAATCAATACAGCTTGTTATTTGCTTAACAGGTCACCATCAGTTCTTTTAGGCTTTGACATTCCAGAAAGAGTGTGAACAAAGAAAGATACTTCATACTCTCATTTGAAAGTTTTTGGATGTAAAACATTCATGCATGTGTCGAAGGAGCAGAGGTCAAAGCTTGATAGTAAAGTCACACAATGTGTGTTTGTAGGATATGGTGATGAGAAATTTAGCTATAAAGAAGTACGGGATCCAATGAAAAGAAAAACAGTCAGAAGCAGAGATGTAGTCTTTCATGAAAAAAAAATCATAGCAGACCTTGAGACAAATGAGAAGACTACATAGGTTATTTTGAGTGTGATGTTTCAACATCGACAGGAGTTTTACAAGAAAGAGCCACAGATGGTGGAAATAAGTAAGAAATAGAACTTGGAGATATGAATGAGCCAGCCATAATTAATGATAAGCCAGATGCAATTAGTTTTGAGCAGGAGAAGCAATCATCTCTACCTAAGAGTGTTGAGCAGAGGGAGCTACCTTCAGCATCAGGTGATATAGAGTCTCAGCTTAAGAGATCTATTAGAAAGCGTAGGTCATCTACTATGTATCCAAGTTTAAATTTTATTTTAATTACCAGTGAGGGAGAGCCAGAAAGCTTCCAAGATGTGCAGGCTACTTCGGATAGAGAGTACTAGTTAAAAGCAATAAAAAAAAGATAGAGTCATTACAAAAAAATGGTATTTACGATCTTGTTAAACTTCCAAAAAGAAAGAGGCCGTTAAAGAATAAATGGATGTTCAAGTTGAAAAAAGATTGTGACAAACTAGTGAGGTACAAAGCTCGATTGATAGTAAAAGATTTTTCTCAAAAACCAAGCATCGATTTTGATGAGATCTTTGCTCCAATTGTAAAGATGAGTTCCATTCGAGTGGTACTAGGATTAGCAGCTAGTTTGAATCTTGAGCTTGAGCAACTTGATGTTAAAATTACATTCTTGCATGGTGACTTACAGGAGGATATTTATATGAATCAGCCAGAGGGTTTTGAAGTAAAAGGAAAAGAGCACTTAGTTTGTAAATTGAAGAAAAGCTTGTATGGCTTGAAACAAGCTCTGCGACAATGATACAAGAAGTTTGATTCTTTTATAGTAAGTCATAGCTATAAAAGAATGACAGCGAATTCTTATGTGTATGTTAAAAAATTTTTTGATGGTAACTTTATTATTCTTTTATTATATGTTGATGATATGTTGATTGTGATACAAGATACTAGTATGGTTTACAAGTTGAAAGAATAATTGTCTAAGTCTTTTGATATGAACAATTTAGGTCTAGCAAAGCAGATTCTCAATAGGGACATTATCTGAGATAGGAGATCTAAAAAACTATAGTTGTCATAGGAAAAGTATATTGAACGAGTGCTTAGTAGATTTAATATGCAACATGCTAAATCAGTTAGCAGTCCACTTGCCAATCATTTTCATCTAAGTAAAAAATCTTGTCAAGTGTCTAAGGAAAAGTAACTAGCTATGTCTAGTATTTTTTATTCTTTTACAGTCGATTCTTTAATGTATCTTATGATTTGTACACGACCTGACATTGCTCATGCAGTTGGTATACAGAGCAAATTTCTTTCTAATATGAAAAAAATTTACTAAGAAGCAGCGAAATAGATTTTTAGATATTTGAAGGGCACCTTAAAAATATGCTTGACTTATGGAGTTTCACAACCAGTTCTAAAAAGGTTTACTGATGCTAACATGGCAGGCGATCTTGATAGTAGAAAATCTACTTCAGGGTATTTATTCACTTTTGCATGAGAAGTTTGTCTTGACAGTCTAAGTTACAAAAGTGTATTGCTTTGTCAACTACAGAGGCTGAGTATATTGCAGCAATCAAACATATAAAGAAATGCTTTAGATGAAATATTTTTTTCTTGAATTAGGGTTGAATCAGAAAGAGTATGTGATATTTTGTGATAGCTAGAATGCTTTAGATTTGAGTAAGAATGTCATGTAATATGCTAGAACAAAGCACATTGATGTTAGATATCATTGGTTACGTTCAGTGATTGAAAACAGTAGATGCTGTTGAAGAAAGTCCATACTGATGAGAATGTAGCAGATATGTTGACTAAGACACTTCTTAGGAAAAAGCTTGAGCTTTGCAGTAACTTGGTCAGAATGAATTTCTTGGCCAAGGTAAGTTCTAAATAAAACTGCTATGGTGATGAATCTTCTCATAATGGGGCTGGAGAGGGAGATTATTAGGAAAATAGGGTCCAGCCCCATGTAATTAGTTTTGAACCAAGTAAAGGCCATGGGCCTAGGTCTTTCTTTTTACACAAAGCCCTAGCTGCTTAATAAAAAAAAAGATGTGGGGTTATTTTGAGGTGATGTCGCAAACCAAGAAGAGAAAAAAAAAAAGGCAAGAAAAGCAGAGAGAAAAAAAAAGGGAGAATTGGTTGAACAAAAGTCAATCCGTGGTCCGATTGAGTTGGAACTTTATCAGCAGGTTTATGATTCAGAGTTTTACATTCTAAAAAGTGAAGATTGGATTTGAAGCTCTCTAGGAACAAATCTATGATGTATTTGTTGAGTCACCTATTTGATAAGATTTCTCCAATTGTCTCTCTAGTTGTTAATTAGCTCTAGTTTTAGCTAGAGAAGAACTTTGTATATCAATTATTTGATAGTGAAGATTTTTCTGGTGGTCTGTGATTTTTCCTCTACACTATAAGGTTTTTCACATAAATTTTGGTGTGCTTTATTTTTTTTGTATTTTTTATTATTGATTGTTGTCTATTATTTTGGGTTTATTACAATATATTACTTCTATATTATTGTAATTATAACTTCAGGCGCAACAACAAGGTCTTAGTAACACCCATTTTAGTGGGTTCGGCCTTTGAGCATCTATTGGGTCATACAGCCGGTTTTCCCTTTCCCCATTCAAGAAATACACCCGAATAATGAAGACTGTAGTTCAGGTTACAATGAAACATGGAGAACAAATTTATGACTGTAGTTCTACTTCATTATACATGACAAATTTAGTAACAAACTGCATATGAAACTGTAAAAACTTTCCAAGTGAAAGGGGAAGCCAAAGGGCCAAAGATTGAGAGAGAGAGCCACCCCAAATCTCCCCTCTCCTGTCTATCCTGTCCATGAAGAAAAAATGGGCTGATGACCACTAACATAGTGAACCCTAATAGATTATAATTTCATAAGTAAACAATTGACTATTGTTGCCAAAGACATTGTGCTGTGATTCTGGTAGCCTCCTACTTGCAGTTTGGAAGCTAAACATAACCAAATTTGTATTATTGTATACAATGTACACATTGATTTTATGATGCTGTTGTCTTATCTTTCTTCAACTGTAAAATCAGGTTCATTCGGTTTTTGCAGAGAGCTTAGTATGTCAAAGTCATTTCCACACCGCCTACTCCCACCTCTTGATCTGGTGCTCGTTGCCAGTTTTGCTGCATATAAGGCAAAACCTGAGGCTGATGGAGGAATTAGTGGTGCATCCGTTTGTTCGGTTGCCTTTTCAGGTGAACTGGCTGCAATACTCTCCCATTTCTTTAGCTCAGCTGCCTCTTTCTTTCTCTTATAGCGAAACCAAGCTGCTTGAATAAAGCATGCAGCCCACGTCCTCCATTGATGTGAGTGAAATCTGAATGTGTGCCTAAGCTGCTTGCTATGCAGTCTACGACATTGGGAGGCAACAAACTTCAAGTCCTCAGAAACAAGAGCAAAAGCTTCCACTTCAGTGATAGCCTTAACGGTGCGTGTAGATGATGGAAGGACAATACTTGGACGAGGGTCCAATGCCCAGGTTAACAATTCCTCGCCACAGAAGTCACCGGGACCGATCCGGCTTGAATTGAAGAATCCTGTGCGTCCTCCATTAGTAGTGCATGAATCTAGGTGGCCTCGGACAATGAAGAGCATCTCATTTACAGGATCACCTTCACGAACTAGGCGAGTTGCCGGGGTACAAAGACAAGGTTTAAGCCTTTCGCAAATTGCATCTAGCATCCTATCATCCATCTGATCGAAGAGGGGTACCTGTTAATCATTTATACAATGAAAATTCAGAACCCCATATTAGCCCCAATTCAAAAGTCGAAGAGTGTTTGTCAAATATATAAAGCAAAGAGAAAATCCTACTTGTCGAACTAAATCAAGGCAGAGATGGCGCTTGATGTCTCTGCGAAGATCCATAGGCAGACTTTTTAGAATCACTTCCTCATCAACACCACGAGTTGCAACCCACTTGTATTGGTCGTATCTTCGAACATTCTGCTTCAGTTCATGAGGAAGCTGCCTGTGATGCATCCATTGTTCCGTATCAGTCCTCCTAATCCTCCATTCTTCCAGTCGAACGGTAGTAGATTGGAGATACGTCTGTCAATGGAAGAAATAAAGGCTTTAAATCCTGCTGTATTAATTGAAAAAAAATATGACGAAGGAGTATAAAAGAGCACAGCTTTTTCTAATGATATTTAAGATGCTCTTTCTCTTTCAATTGGCATATCCTTTCATATCGTCATGCCTGATGTGAAGGTAGAGCAAAGCTCCAGGATGGCTTCAAATAAGATCATATATCTTTGCATAGATGATTGTTTGGGGATTTACAGCTGGTAGACTTACTTGCATATTTCCAATCAGCAGTCCAAAAAGCACTAATCCAAGAATAGCAATTATGATGGCAAAAGTTATTTCTCCAACATAAGTGCTTGTGAGAAGACCCTGTCCCAATGAGCTGCAAATTTTGGTAAAAAATTGCTTATATTTACACATGCCTTTATGAAAATAAAATTCATTGCAATTGTAGCCAATATAAAGCATCATTAACTTCTTCAAATACAAGCCAGCAAGGATAATAAAAGAGGAAGGATTTCATCCAATCATATGCTATATATATAGAATCGAAGGTATTTACCTCAAATTTCTCAGCCCCCACCAAAGGCAGTAAAAGAACTTCTTGAAGAATCCTTCGGATGTGACTCCGAAATGTAATGCATCAGCATAAATACCAAACTGAAAGAAGTCACTGCTTGGATCACATAGATCTGAGATATTGCTTGAATTGAACCAAGTAGCTCTGGCAGGATCACCAACGAATCTGCAATCAAAAAACTCATACCGGCAGTCTATGAGGGGAAGACTACAAACTTTTCTCCAACATTCCTCTTGCCGTTCAAGTGATAAGAGGTACCAGGCGGCTCCTAAAACCTGCTTGGAAACAGGGAAATGAACAGATTCAGAGAGCATTCTCAGTAAACTTCATAATAGCTAGTAGTAATAAATTAAATCGTTTGCACTTTCAGCTTTGACAAATATTTGATGCGCAGAGAAAATGCAGAATGGCAACAGCATTTCACACGAAAATCACTCTTGTTTGTACACGTACATGACTTGCCAGCATATAGAGCATCAGGTTATAAGCTGCTCCTGCCCATGCTTTTTCTGTCAAAACCCCAGTAGTCTTGATAATTTGAGATGAAAGTGGAAAGATAAGGTATAGCCTCAGGAGATACTGGAATATGATAATTAAGCGTACAATATGTTTTGTAGTAACCATGGATGAACCCCTTAATTTTGGAATTACAGCCCAAACCAAAACCTGCAATGTGCATAAATAAGTGTTATTTATTTCTAATCATATAAACTTTTATGGACGTATGAAGTTTAAAATCCATGACAATATATAAATTTGATTAACAACTTTTGAAGTAAGGTTATAATTTGGTTTTATGATCACATATTTTGGACAAAAAGTGAATCCAACATTCAATTTAACTACTTGCGTACCTGTGGAAGGGGTTGTGCAGCGATTATGTCAAGCCAAAAATCTTTGTGAAGGTACCTTGAAGCAATTTTTGAAGGGTCTATGACTAGCTCTCCTCTCCCAAATACACGAGACGATGGAGCTACGTAAGCTGTTCGAAATCGAATAAGAATCTGGATTATGTAAAATGCATCCACTACTGATCGAACAACCGTGAGATCAATTTCAAGAGGTAGAGAAACAGTCATGCACAAGCCCTTCTTTGCCTGTGGCAGATAAAAGAATAAAGGGTCTACGAACAGAGAAATCAAACAAGCTACTAAGAAAAGCTTGTTCCATCTGTTGATGTCAGGTCCTCGAGGATCCAATATTATCTTCTTCACTACCTCATAGTCTTCTGAAAAGACTCTGGAGAGTTCCTTCTTGTGAAAAGTCTTGCCAATTTCAGTCTTCTGAAACATTTTGGACCGCAGCTCAGGCACTTGATTGCAATTCATCTTGCTCATAAATTTTGAAAAATGACTTTTCTCAGTTGAAAAAGTGTTCTCCTCAGGATCATTTTGAAATCTGATATTCGTATCGGAAGAATTTCAGTGAAGATTTATATGGACAATCACAAGTTGTAATTTCAAATACATTAAAAATTTGCCACTGAAACTATAAGAAAAAGAAAAGTAACATCCACATATCCATTGAACTAAGAGCTAGTTAAAAGGAGTGATAGGACAGACCTTACAGATTTTGATTTACCAGAAGCCATTGCACCAGCAATTGAATTGTTATAGTTTCTTCAATCACTGGATTTGATCTGCCATGAAATGATTACAAAGCAGTAAGCACCATAAAGTGAAGGATTTATAACTCAAACACTCCAACTAAGCAATATCTTGCACTTAATTTGTCACAAAATGAAAATGTATGAGAAAAAGTATAGCAACTAGTCACAAGGACCCCAAATGCTCTATCTCTTCCAGGATAAAGTTCATAGAAATTCATGATATTGCTTTCACTTCAGGCGAAAGGTAGCTACCGAGAATTCCTGTGCCCCCATCAAAGAAAAGTCACAAGTAAAAAAAGAAAACCAGAACCACAGAAATTAATATGATCTCTCATACATTTCAAAGCGAAAGCATTTTGATTTAGCAATAGCATAAGCATCACTGATGAAGCACTCAAAGAATTGATGAATTTCTCCATTGACGATTGACATCAGCAATATATAGTATAAGAAAGGAGAAAGGTAGGTAATTATGATAATGAAAGAAGAAAATCAGTAAAGCCTGATATATGGAAGCAGTTAACCAAACTTAAAGACAAAAAAAGAAGAAAAAGACTAATTGCAGCAGAAGCAATTAAGAAACACGACCAGGCATGATAAAAAGGTTCTTGAAAAACAAATGAAAGAAACGGTTTTGAAGAGAAGCAGCCATCATACCATGAATCCTCTGAACTTCTGTTATATCTTTTCCTTTGATCCTCTCAGCTGAAATCCTTTTAAAGTTTCACACCCAACTTTGAAATTTAAAGTCAAGTATGAAATGAATGAACAGTATAATGCTCACGTGGGACTTTAATAAAACAATGGTTAGAGAACAGATATGAAAGAAAACAAAGGTGGGTATAAGGGAATGGGATTAAGCTTCAGTTTCACATTCTAAAGTTTAGACTCATGTTTTGAGTTTATCTGGTTAAGCAACAGTGTAACTGATCCTTTTTTTCTTTTTTTGTCTCTTTTAAATGCAATGTTTTTCCATGTTACAGGATCATGAGAAAGTTATGAAAAAATTTATTTTAAAATCTTAAAAAAGTTGTTAATGTTAACCAAAAGTCAGAACATTTGTTGGATTGGAAACTTTTATTTGTTAATTTCCTTCGAAGTATTAAACTGTTACCTTGGAAATATATATGTCTAGAGTCCAGTTAAGAAGAGTAGAATCGAATTCTTGTTTGTTTGTAAAAGAAAAAGGAAAAAAAAAAAAAAAAAAAAACCAAACGGGTTCCATATGGGATTGATCACTATATATGTTGAGATTATGACCAGTACCTGCTGGAAAAGCATAATTTGGATTTGGTTTCTCTCCATTTGCATTGAAACAAGCAAGTGAATAAAATTTCAGATGGACAGCATAGCAGTTCGCTTTACATTGACTTCTATATTGAAAGCTTTCCCCAATGGCTATTATGGATACATTTTGGGAAAAAAAAATTCCTGCCATGTGAGAAAATACATTAAACATAGAACTCTTCCAGAAACTAATAAATTTTCAGTAATTATGATTGGTTTTTATATATTTTTCAAGAGTTTATATTTAATAAATTTTAAATATATAGATTATATACACTGTTAATAAATAAGATATATCACCTTATTAATGAACGAATATTAATCCTTAAAATAAATATATAAAATTTTAATTTTTTTAAAAAAACTTACATACGATTATCTGATTTATCTCATTAATAAAGTGACATCATCAAATTATTAATAGTGTATAAAATCTATACATTTACAATATATTAAATATAAATCCATTTTTCAATTATTAAAATATGTATTCAGCCATCATTAAAAACACATTTCTTTATGATCAACATACATTCTTAATTGAAAGGCATATGCTTGGAACTCAAGACCTTCAAAAGTGCCAAAATTGAGTATTTAGCAGAATAAAATTCAGAATGGAGGACAAGAGCCGTATAACAACAAATCAATTAAACAAAAAGGGAAAGAAAATATGGGAATATATCATCTATAATAATTGTATTATAATTAATCAATTAAAAAATTTTATTATATAGGATCTATCAAAATATTATGTGAAATATACTCTTATAAACAATGAACTCTCTTATAATTTTTAATTATGATTGGACAATTATAATATTGTAGTAAAAAAATTATAGTTGAAATACTTTAAAATATTTATTTATTCTTATAAATATATAAATTTTTAATTTGTGTAGCATGTCGAGATTATGATCTCCTTTCTATCAAAAAAATATATATTTTTATAATACTTCGTTCCATAACAAAAGTTTTACTAATAACCATACAATTGATTGATGGTGGAAAAAGTAAAAATGCATCACTGATTCATTTGGACATTTCCCTGAGAAACGATTGGGCAGATACCTTGAATCCCAACCTCAATGGTGATTTCAATTTCTGTGAAACACAATAAAGTTAAGTCATAAGTGGGGTAGGTACCAAATAATTACTATGTTAAGCTTGGAGTAGAGCCAATGTTCACGCTGGCTATAAATTCTTTGTTTCTAGACGTTCATATAAAATTAACTTTTTATCTGATTATTGGCATCGGGTTGTGGGTGACAGGTATAATTAGGGTTAATAATATAATTCATATTTGTTGAATTTCAACTCAAGTTAATTTTATAAGATTTTTTAAAATTGATTTTTGAATACGATTGAATTGAATAGTTTTTAAATAAAATTAAGGTTAAATTTTAAATAAATTAGATCTGACTTAATATATATAATTTATTTAATTATATATATTTATATTTTAAAAATAATATTTTATTAATTTTAATTCTTATTTAAATATTAATATTATAAAATTTAATTGAATTCAAAATAAATAAAAATTCACTCTAACTCAACTCATTATCATCTCTGAATATAATGTTCTGACTCAAAACATTTAGGCAATAAGGAGCATACATTGAAAATTACCCCTCAGAAAAGTCGCAGAAAAAGTAAAAGTCCAATTAGATTACTTGGATCGAGATCGATGGCTTTATCAATCGAGCCAACTTGCTATTGCTGTTAATCCTTTTCTTTTATGATCACTATGGACTGTGAAGAGTAGGTTGTTGTGTAGGTGACACAGTGGTGAATCTGTGCTGCAAAATTAAATCAGTTTAATGGCAAACGCGTTGCAACCGCCAAAAAGATTGCATTGGCAAAGCATCAAAGCCGCAAAATTTCACGAGGAACAGCTGTCTTCACCGAACCATTCAACTACCCGAATTTATTCCCTTCTAAAATCAGGACTCAAACCGGCAAAGCCACGAAATTATCCTCCTCACCCTAACTAAAAGGCATAAACAAGCTGGTAATTGGTAACACATCGGTATATATATGATAAAATAATGACTCAAATTTCATAAAAAATTTATTTGAGATTTGTTAGAAAGTTATTTGAAATTTGTCAAATATTGTTTGATGGATAAAAAAAATTTACAAAAAAAAAAAAATTTAAGAAAAAAAAGATTCTTAATAGGTAAATTTGACTTACATATGGACAAGAAGACTTGCAAAAAAAAATTCTAAGAAAAAAAAAATTTTTAATAGGTAAGTTTGACTTATAAAAAAAGAATTCTAAAAGGAAAGAGATTATTAATAGATAAGTTTGATTTACAGAAAAAAAATTCTAAAAAGAGAGAGATTTTTAATAGGCAAGTTTATATGGTTATAATAGGTGAAGTTTCTACAATCTTAAGTGCGAGAAAAAGATATAAGAGAGTTATAAGATTTTGTGGGATAGACATCCCATAAAAGTATTGAGTTTTAACTCTTATGGGTGTGTATGTTGGTGTATATGTTTATTTGAAAGTAGATTAGAAAAAACTGAAAGGGTACATATAGGTATGATGTATGGGAGCATATAGGTATATATTTTGTTATGTTGAAAGGGTACACAAAGGTTTGAGTTTGGATTTGTTTGGGTTAAGAATACTCCATAGAACTAAAAGAGATTGAAAGTGTCTTATGAGTATTGATTATTTAGTGAGGTTGATGATTTAATGTATGTTTGTAATTCTCTACAATTAGTAGATTTTATTTTTCATTCGTGGACGTAGGTTGATTGGATCGAATCACGTTAAATTATTATCTGTTATGTATTTGATTTATTATTTGATTTTATTTTCGCTGGTGTGATTGGATTTAAAATTTTTAATCCGATAAATAATATCAAAGCTGTAATGATCTCCAACAATATCTCTATAGCCACTTTCAACAAATACGTGTGCCTCAACCAGAAAGCAAGAGTTCTTTAGAGAAACATGAAAACAGAAAGGAAACCAACATGTTTGGTGGATATCTTTGTCACCGTCCATGCTCCTGTCATATGAAGAGGCTGTTACTGCGAAAGAGCATAGATGGTAAACTTCAGCATGAATCAAGTGCGCTTAGCTATTCTAGAGTTAAAAACATAACTATACAAATATAAGACATTTTCCATGCACAATTTTACTATTATCTAATTATAATTAAAAAAATTATATAAAAATCCAACACTTGTATGTATATTTTTAAATTATAATGAGATAATTATAATACAATAATTATAAATGATATATTTATGAAATTTCAAACCATACGGATTGAGGTAGGCGCTTGACCCTAAAATTGCCAGAAGTTCTAATTTTTCATCTGAATCCATGTCAGGCATAGGACATCCTCGATGGAAACGAAATCCCACCCTAAATGACCCAATGATTTGAGTTGTTCTCAGTGTTGCTAATTTCGTTTTAATATTGGTTGCATAGGTCAGCACACTCAGTTATGTGAAAAAATGATACATTTAAAAATTATTTTTCATACTGAATTTGATATTAAATAATATCGATTGTTTTTATTAATTTTAATTATTTTTTATAGATTAACTTGTTTTGATTGATAAAAAAATATATAATATATTTTATAATTTTTAATTGATTTTTTATTATTTGATTATTTTAACTTAATAAAAATAAAATTAATGCACAAAATAAGCTTTTGAAAGTTAGATTTTTCTATTTTTTACTACACTTTTTTTATATTTTATTTTTTAAAACCAAAATTTACAAATATTTCAATTTCTTTCAAAAAAAAATTTATGTTCTTTCTTTAAAGTTTAAAATTTTCAAAGTCAAAATTAATTTTTTTCATCTCTTTATTTTTATTTTAATAATTTTTTACATTAAAAATACTCATTTAAATATTATATGATCAAATTAAATATTTAAAAATATCATGATAAATTGATAATATTATTTTTATACTTTTAAATTTATTTATTTGATTTTTGAAGATGTTATATATTTATTTTAAATATTATTAGATACAAATTTATATATTTATAAATATATTTGTATTAAATTAAAAAAATCCAAAATAACATATCAAAACAATATGTATTAATATATACCATTTTTTTAAACAAAATCGAAATATTATTCAATGAGATATTAACAATCTTGGTCATTCTTGAAATAACATATCAAAACAATATGTATTAATATATACCATTTTTTTAAACAAAATCGAAATATTATTCAATGCAATATTAACAATCTTGGTCATTCTTGAAATATCATAATCCCACATTGAAATGTTTTGAGAATTTGCTATGATATATATGCTAAGGTTTAAATCCAAAATTTGTGAGGTGTGTTTTGTGAGATAAAACTATAAAATCTTCTAATCAAAGCGAACAATATTTTGCAAGTTGAGTGCGGGTCTCCATAAATAGTATCAAAGTGGTCACCAGAACAAGAGCTAAGTGCTACACCATAGGAGCTACCTCTAAAATCCTACGAGAGTTAAGTACTATACGTTGACAATATTTCACAAGTTGGGTGTGAGTCTTCACAAATAGTATCAGAACAGTCACCAATTGGATGAGTGCGGGTCTCCATAAATAGTATCAAAGTGGTCACCAGTCGAACAAGAGCTAAGTGCTACACCATAGGAGCTACCTCTAAAATCTTGCGAGAGTTAAGTACTATACGTTGACAATATTTCACAAGTTGGGTGTGAGTCTTCATAAATGGTATCAGAACAGTCACCAATTGGATGAGAGCTAAGTATTACACCATGGGCGCCACATTTAGAATCTTGCGGGAGTTAAATGTTATACGATGGGAGTCACATGTAGAATCCCAACGTTTGGTGTGATTTATGTGTGCTTTGTGTTAGGCTTTCACAAATTGGGTACGAATGTTCATAAATGGTATCAAAATAATTGGGTGTGGGTCTCCATAAATGATATCAAAACAGTCACCAATTAGACGAGAGCTAAGTGTTTAGAATCTTGCAGTCACCAGTTGGACGAGAGCTAAGTATTACACCATAAGTGCCACCTTTAGAATCTTGCGGGAGTTAAATGCTATACGGTGGGAGCCACATGTAGAATCCCAACGTTTGGTCCATAAATTGTATCAAAATAGTCACCAATCGGACGAGAGCTAAGTGTTTAGAATCTTGCAGTCACCAGTTGGACGAGAGCTAAGTATTACACCATAGGCATCACCTTTAGAATCTTGCAGGAGTTAAATGCTATCTGGTGGAAGCCACATGTAGAATCCCAACATTTGATGTGATCTATGTGTGCTTTGTGTTGGGTTTTCACAAATTGGGTACGAATCTCCACAAATAGTATTAGAATAATTGGGTGCGAGTTTCCATAAATGGTATCAAAACAGTCACCAATCGGACGAGAGCTAAGTGTCACACCATGGGCGTCACCTCTAAAATCTTGCGGGAGTTAAGTGCTATACAGTAAGAGCCACCTGTAGAATCCCAACGTTTAGTGTGATCTATGTATGTTTTATGTTGGGCTTTCACAAATTAGGTACGATTTTCACAAATAATATCAAAACAATTATCCGTTGGATGAGAGCTAAGTGTTACACCATGAGAGCCACCTCTAAAATTATGCGAGAGTTAAGTGCTATATGGTGAGAGCCACCTCTAGAATTTCAACGTCTAGTGTGATTTGTGTGCGCTTTGTGTTAGGCTTTCACAAATTGGGTATGAGTTTCCATAAATGGTATCAGAGCAATCAACAATCGAACAAATGCTAAGTATTACACCATGTGAGCTACCTCTAGAATACTGCATGAGTTAAGTTTTGTGACAATTTAATCCCACATTGGGATGCTTTAAGGATTTATTATTAGTGTGATTCTTTTAACAAAGGAATTTATGACACTTTAATTTCACATCGAGATGCTTTGAAGATTTACTATTGATATGATTCGGTGGATCTGTGTACTTTGTGTTAGACTTGATTGATATGTCAATTTTTAACAGAAGAGTTTGTGACACTTCAATCTCATATCGAAATGCTTTGAAGATTTACTATAATATATATGTAGAAACTTAAACTCAAAACTTATGAGGCACTTTTTGTAGGATAAACTTGTTAGGTATTGTACGTTTTGACTCAAAAATCTCATGATTTTGTCTCATAAAAGATACCTCACATATTTATATTTTAAATCTCTACGTATATATCATAACGAAACTTCAAATTATCTTGATGTGAGATTAGGGTATTACTTAAGATGTTATAAATTTGTGAAGACTCGTACTCAACCTGTGATGTATTTATGTGAGGTGTTATCTATTTAATTTGAAAGTCTCACAGTTTTGTCCCATAAAAAGTACTTTTTATGAGACAAAATCGTGAGACTTTCGAATTATGAAACAAAATCATAAAATTTTCGAGTTAAAGTAAATAATATCTAATAAATTGAGTACAAATATCCACGGTTTTCAAAAACATAATCATAATTCATAGATGTTAATAAAAGAGATAAAAAGTTAATATCAATTAAACGATAGTTTGATGCCCTCAGACTAAATATTTAATTTAAAATGAAATTAAATATTTAGATGATTGTTTAATTAAAGATAAAGATTTTATTTTATTTTATTCAAATTATAATGAAATATTATCAACGTGAGATTTTTCAAACGTAAATGTCGATGTGTAACATAAGCATCATAGCAAATGTTCATTTGGATTAAATTCACATTGATCTTCTTGACTTGTTTTAGACTTGGCTTTTGTTCTTTTGCCTCGGTAACCGAAAGAAGAAAAAAAAAACTTATTTACCCAAATAAAAATAAAAATATATATATCGTTTTATTTTCATTTGGGAAAAAAAAACCCTAAAACCCTAATTTTTGCAATTACCCAATCAGAACAGGAACTCAGATCTTTCTGATCGAAAAATATTGACATGGTTCGGATTCTTCTCCGATATTGAAGTTTGGGTTCCAGCAATAAGGAACAGTCCACTAAGCTCTCAAGACCAAGACTGTTATGATGAAGAAATTGGGGGGTTGCGATCGGGACAAACCGTTTCCTTCTTGATCACCACTCTAAAGTGGATAAAGATTGAACCTTTCCCTTAGGAATAAACATCCCTAAGCTCTTTCACATCCAATTCATTGTGCCCCCCCTTCCCATAAATTATTGATCTTTCAAATCCAAACATCTATAAAATTTAGAATCTAGGACCAGGTTTTTCTTTTGCTGCAATTCATTCAACAAGCATAGGCATTCTTCCAGCGCAAGATATACAAGGTAGCAAAACAAGTCAATAATTTTGAAGTAACTCTAATCCCATGAGCTAAAACATACGGCTACATATCAGTAACTGAATTATGACACAACATACAACGAAAATATTTCAATGGATATTATCAGCTCATTATCTGCTCTTTCTAATCTAAGCACAGATGTCGAAAAGAACATATGGTCATAACGCCCATAAGCAGCTGGTACAAGAAGCATTTTTGCAGATTCCCAAGAACAGAGAGAGGATGCAGCCGCCAGCTTCCAACTGCATATTCTAGGCGTCTCTGGCAAAAAGAGAACAGCAAGTCTTAACAATGCAGTTTAATCAAAACTTATAAATTAATATAAGCAATGAAATTTTAATTTAAGACCAATTTTCTATATGGATAATATCTAGAGGTTAGAGAACAAAACAGAAGGTAATTGAGCTTCACATAAAATTTGTGTAGCACATCTTCAACCTAAAATGTGTGGATATGTCATATAAGTTAAAGGTCGACAAGTAAGTTCATGTGCTTTAGGTTTGAAAACTGAAGATCTCCAAGTCCATGATGATGATGAAATGTAAAAATAGGAAGATTAATGAGGGAAAGTTATAGAATTAATGATAAAGAAAGTATAATATTGACCAAATGTAGCCTGGCAAGCAAAAATTTTTATAACAAAAAACCGACTAAATGCCCAAAGATTTAAACTCATACCCCAATAATTTAGCAGTACCAGTAGGAAACCATCACGCTCAAAATTGACGCCTTGGCCTAGACTCTGCCACAGAGACTCGAATTGGTCTGCCATCCAAATCCTGCACGAAACAAAATTTTAGGTTATTCATAATCATTAATGAACTTATTAGATTTCTAGAAGTAGCAGTTTTATACAAAATCATGCACATGAAAATCAATAGGTTCCAAGCATAGAATGACAGACGCATGAATGATACTTGACAGTATAAATTAGCCAAAGAACCTATCTTACATTTTCTATCACTTCAGATCCAATAAAAGTAATTGATTGCAAATTACTATAAACATTCACACATCAATAATCAAGGTAATGATCAACTTACAACACCATTCAAGGATTTAATGGCACTGTCCACCTCTTCAGCAGAATTATAAGTAACAAAGCCAAAACCCCTTGATCTACCACTTTCCCTGTCATAAACGACTTTTGCTTCCACAACCTTGCCTTGCTCGCTAAACAAGGTCTCAAGTGCTAAATCATCAACACCCCATGAAAGGTTACCAACGAAGACACAATTTGAACCGCCCATAGTTGGAGCAGCTCTTGCTCCTCCAGGAGAAAATTCTTCCCTACGAGGAGGAGGAGGTCCTGAGTTTACCCTTAATGCCCTCCCTTCCAATTCCTGCAACCAGTAAGTACAAACAGAAGAAAATTTTATCATAACCTGATACAAACTTCTGATAAAAACTATAGACTTATTATGCCTTGATTACTTTTATGGGGGTATTAGCTATTAATACAGTCAAAGCTTAAGCACACTTGCCACTGAAACACCCCTTTTCCCATCTACTATGCTGCAAGAGAGAATGTGGAAGAAAATAGAGGAAAGAAAGAATAAAGCTGTTTACTTCAGATGTTGATCAAATTCATTTGCAACAGTGGGCTTTAAAGCCAGAACATGATATCAACCTTCAAACTGTTCTAACAATGACAAAGAAGAAAATGGTCATTGATACGTACTATAAACTTAAAAAAGGATAGTCACATTTGTTTAAATAGACATGTAAACAAAGCAAATCCAATTAAGAAATGTACAAAATACTATAAGTTCTTAGCATATGACCCCAAAAAATGACTTACATAGCCATTGAACTGTTGAGCAGCAGCTTTAACTTCCCCAATTGTGGACATAGTTACAAAACCAAATCCCCTACTTCTTCCAGTTACCTTGTCATAAATCACCTGCCAAAAGCAATAATTTCACCACATCAAATGGAGTGAGCATCTTGTTTCTTAACTTCCCAAATGATAGCAATGAGGTCCTTATTGCTTCAATCCAAGTCAATGCTCAATTAAATCACCAAAGGACAAGCTATATCATGAGTCATGACCCTTTAATTAGCTAAATGTCTTTTCAATATTCAACATTCATCTGGAAATAAATTAAAAGAAAAAAAACTCATCCATACCATAATTTAACAGGTTAAGCAATAAGGTCTATAGTGCTTTAATTCAAATAAATGCTTAATTTAACGACCAAAGGACAACATCTCTCTGAAGTTTCATACT
The DNA here is from genome assembly GCF_047325235.1 of Durio zibethinus. Classification (NCBI taxonomy): domain Eukaryota; kingdom Viridiplantae; phylum Streptophyta; class Magnoliopsida; order Malvales; family Malvaceae; genus Durio; species Durio zibethinus. The sequence goes on along the minus strand of NC_143162.1, from coordinate 5,302,429 downwards.
TTATATCATGACTGCCCTTCAATTAGCTAACTATCTATTTCAACATTCAGCAACCAATTCCAAAACACTTCCAAACAAAAGTACCTCAACCATCTCAACATTTCCAGCGCTTCCAAACAAATCAGCAAGCTGGGCACTATCCACGCTAAAAGGAAGATTACCCACAAAAAGTTTCAAGTCAGGGGAGAAACTAGTAGCCCCTTCTACATCATCACTACCAAAAAGCTCCTCTTCCTGATGATACTCAGATGAAACGGCAACGTTTCTAACAAACTTAGAAGAATAAGAAGCAGACCTTTTGGTTAAAACCTCGAAACTTTGAAGAGCAGAAGAGAAGAGAGGCTTTGCATGGAGCCTGTGGGAAAAAGAGAAGAGGGAAAGTGAAATGGGTCTTGGGTTTGATGAAGATAAGGTTTTGGGTTTGAGAGATGGGGGTATGAGAGATGAGGTAGATGTAGCAGACATTGCTTCTTTTCTTTTCGGCCCTTGTTTTCTGCTTTGCCCAACAGATAAGGCGAAAAGGAAGAGAGGGTTTATGAAGAATAGCTTGGGTCAGATATTTATTAAGAAGGATAGGAAAAGATAATTTTTTGGGGTTAAGAGGAGCAAGTCCCGTACTTTGGAAGTTTGGATTTACATGTGATGAGATCGGGGCCTTTGGATTTTGTTGATAAGATATAGACTGAGATAGATATTTTTCCGGATAGAACTCAGAAAATTTTTCTTGTATTTGAAGTTATCTATGCTTGAATTTTGGTAACATGAATATAAAAACAAAAAAAATTTTAAAGTTGATAATGTGAAACGATATATGGATTCACATTGATACGGGTATGTTCCAATATCAAAATAAAATGGTACACCCACCGGTAAGATACAGACTATTGATATAGATCATTGCTTTTAGTGATTCATTTTAAATTTTAAATTTTTCAAAGGCTTGAGCATTATGTTTTTGAGGGTGTAGTGAACATCTTAATTAATTTAAGCTCATTTTTCAGCAGCTCTCTTGATTTTATGTTCCTAAATTCCAAGGTTGACTTGGAATTCGAAAACAATACAGAAAAATTAACACCAACAACAGCTCAGCCAAACATCAAGTCTTGTCTTAGCCAACTGTGCTGGATTTATCTATCAGATTTACAAGCCACTGAATCAGATTCAGCAACAAACGGGTGATCTGGTCGTTGTGCATATCAGAAAAACTGATTGCATTACAATTATGTAGATTACATCTGATGAATGATTACACTCAAAACTTTATCATTAATCTCTAGACAGCAAGCAACACCAATGCCGTGCCTTGTAACAATAAAAAATGTTGTATAATTTGCACTACAGCTTGTCACTGTGTATCAAAAGAATAGTCATTTTCCCATGTAGTGAAGAATGGCGGAGACAAATGCCTGCTGAACATATATTAAAGAATCTTTATGTAATTTGATCTTTTTCAAGTCACTTCCCACCGTATCTCAACGCAAATCACACCATTTTTTGAGTTGATTAGGTCATACTTCTCATTGATTCGTCCATTGTAAACTACATCATTAAGATTGATATTCACATGCCCCAATGATTCCTGGAAAAATCACAAAGATGAGAGGCTGATATTACATTGCAAGTACAAGAAAGGGTGATGTCCCAACCTTCTGTCGAAGGAGACCAAAGTGTGTCCGCTTACTTATAACTTCAATATGGATCATATCTTTCAGAGGTGCCTCTTCTAGCACAAACTGGAATTCTTCATTCCAACTTGGATCCCTTGTTTTCTTGATCATCTAAATGAAATAAAATCAAATAATAAATAGAATATTAAAATCTTAACAATATTAAAGGAAATGAAAGATTGTCTTTCTAGCTGTATGATGCCACAACTGTGTATGATGCTCCATATTCCCATGTCTATGTACTTTGATGATGTCCCTGTGAACCCCTCGTGCTTGTAAACAGTAAAAGGGATTTGGAAATAAAAGTTCAAACTGATATAAAGTGTTAAAGGAAACTCTATATCTACATATATATATATATATATATACCTTGGTTTTCTTTTTTTCTCCTTTGAAAACAATCAGAGCATAAGGGTTGTTATGATACTTCCCTTCAACATCCTCAGCTCTTTGAATTAAAATTGAAAGCAAACCAGCTCCACAAATGGACCCATCATGTATGGGTAACCTACCGACACCACTCTCACTAGTTGCATATCTGTCTAAAGGTCCACTGTATCTTTCATTATCCTCTTTGAAAGGATTAAATGTCATCTGCACCACTAGATGTCCTCTTCGTTTCTTGTTTTGCGGGTCATTAGGATTTGTGTTCTTGACTAAATCAAGTGAAAATTCTTGTGTTTCATGAGGAGTGAGTAATCTTAGTGGAACCACTTGCATTCCCAACTTGTCATGTGTCCCAACCTGTTAAACCAGAGGACAAAATCATTGCCAATGATCCAAAAATCAGTTATAAGTAAATGAGATTGGCCTGAATATCAAATCAAATCCCATTTATAGTCTAAAATTAAAGACCCTCAAGGGACCCATTTAATGATAAATGCTTTAATCAGAAAAAAAATGATATTATCCTGTTTGATAACATGTGCATTAGTATTATGTTTTATCACACATACTTGGATAAATATAAAAGGAGAAAAGCATATATCTCAAATACTCCTTTGCTATGTTCCATCAAGAGCATGCAAAGTAACAGAAAGGTCTAGTTTTTTTATGATGCTAATTCTATATGAAAGTATGGTTTGTCTTCTATAACTATGGCAACTAAAAAAATTATATATGAATTATAAGAAACAGATAAATATTAAACCTTTTCCCAATCATAAACATGCAGCTGAAGGACTTGCGACTGCGGATCTTTTACTGTAAGCTTGAAGTCCTCATTCCACACAGGGTTGAGGTTCCTCATTTTAATAGATGTTTTCTTCTCCGGGAGCCTTTCCCGCCTTTCCCCACTAAGGCTGAGTTTAACATAAGGATCAGAGGATCCCAACAAGTCCATCTTTAAAAGTTTGAGCGCCCTCACAACCTTCACATGCAATATGCCTACAGGTTTCTTTGTAGCCCCTCTACGGCGATGGAAAAAATAATTAAAAAATGAAAAATGTGAGTGATAAACACAATGGAGCTTGGAATTAAAAGACTTCAATTAACGTGTTAACAACATAACAGTGAAAAGCCGGGTGCAAGAGATTCTTCTGCCTTTTAACATCCAGTCAATAGAAACTAAACACACTCTAATGGCAGTGAATAGCCAAGAAATTATGCAGAATCAAATGTTGTCTTAACAATTTGATGTTACTGAAAATTAATAAGGATAACCATATGGCTCAGAAAGACAAATCTAAATCTGATATTTGTCAGGCACTTACACTGAACCATCAAGAATTGGGATTTCAAGAGTTTGTGGCCAAAGATAGAAGCTAGCAATCTGTTTTCTTATCATTTCCTGCAGGCAACAGAAAAGTCAGTACTCCAAGAATCTAAGATGGTTTATGCTAAAAGAAGATACTACAGGTCTTGTATTCATAAATTGTACTTTCTCAATTTCGAAGTGTTTCCAAGGCAAATGCATCAGCATCCCAAAGTTTTAAATAGAATGCCTTTCAGATACAGATATAAATTTGATTGTAGCAATGCACATTTTGTTCTTTATAATAACAGCATTTGCAGTTAGTGGCAACTGTTCACAAATAAACATTACCCTATGCTATCAAGTGAAAGAGTGTGCAAATAGAATTTCAAGATGAAGAAATGTAAGAAGAAGTGGTGTCAAACAATACAAATAAGTCAACTGAAAAATAAACAAAGAAAAAAACTAGATTATTCATCAGTTCTTTGTTAGGCTTAAGGCAAAACTTGATAGTTTAACATGTACTCTATAAATTTTATTCTTACGCTAGGATCATTTTAACAGTTTTGCTATCAATTCATAGGCCTTCAACTTAAAAACTGTAATTTAGTTCAGTTGATTTATGCAAATACTCTAAGGGGACATTTGGTTTGATAGAATCCACAAATTTTCCTTAGGAATCTTACTGGTGGGTATTTCATTCTAATATTTGGTTCAAAGTAATATGATTTCACATAAAAGTGACATATTCTTAATAATACCTGAGGTCCTAGAATCAGCAACCCACCTCTCCTTGTGGTATTGTAAGATTTCCAAGGAAAGTTGTATTATTTTCAAATTTGATCTAAATAAAAAATATATGAAATAACTGTTACCATTTTAAAAAATTATGTCTAGTAGTGACTATAAGTAAGTTGTAAGTTTCTGCTACCAAAAAAATTAGTGGCGTTTGACATAAAAAATGCTTTAAATAAATTATTATTTAAATAAATATTGGGTTGAAGAAATGCCTTAAATAATTATCATGTAAGGCATTTTTGGAAAAGAAAGGCCTTAAATGATGATCATCTAAGGCGTTTGGGTTGAAAAAAAGCCTTAAATGATCCCTAAAAAATGAACAAGATTATTTAAGATATTTTTTACTAAAAACGTTTTAAATAATTAACCAAGATTAAATAATTCCTTTTAAAAAAATATATCAAAATTATTTAACAATGTGTTTGGATTGAGGGGAAAGGAAGGAAAGTAAATGAATGTAAAGGAAACAAAACCCCATTCTCTTATTTAGATAAATTTTTAATTTAAAAAAAAAAAAAGAAAGAGATGAAAACCAAATAATCTTTAGTTTCTCTTGTAAACCTAATTTTTTTAATACCCCAATTTGGAAGAAAAGCTAGGGAAAAGAAAGCTGACAAATATTTTTTTTATAAAAAGATTATTATGTTTATCATTTTATTAATACTAAAAACCTAATAAGAAAACCTAAGTAGATCACAATTATCTTGTAATTTTTTTAAAACCATCTATTTTTTCAAGTAAGTTTCACATATCTCTTCCAATATAAAAATTTTTTATAATTTTTTGGTAATTTGATATTGATAAATAGTTAAATATAAATAGATATATTTTTTGGGCTTATGATACGATTGACTAGCTCAAAATCTATCAATGCATATTTGTAAAATATCTTCCTATTTAACTTGATTAAAAATCATTGATATAGCAACAATTATGAGGTCAGATAAAATATCAAACATATCATAGTCTAGAAGTGCTCTAAAATCACAAGCAATAAAATGTTATAATTGAAAAAAATTATTATAATAAATCATTTCCTTTCTTTTTCACTCTTTATCTAAACAATAGTTGTTAGAATTCATTTTTTTCTTTTTTTTATTAATTTTAATTATTCGAACAAAGGTTACATATATCATTTTATTTCCTTTAAAAAACTTTCTTTTTCATTATTTTCCTTTCCTTATCTTTCCAAATTATTTGAGGTATTTTTCAACAAAAAACACCTTAAATAATCTCCTTAAAAAATAATAAAATAAAATTATTTAAAACATTTTTATTAAAAAACACCTTAAAAATAAATTCTTTTCCAAGCTCTAAATGAATCAAATAAAAACTTTTTTAAGACGTTTTTGTTGGAAAGCACCTTAAAAAAATTTCCAACAAACAATCAAATGAATACTAAAAAATAAAAACACCTTAAAAAAAAATTATTTTTCAAGTTCCAAATGTTTCACATCAAAACAATTTAGGCAAATAAGGGTGGTTGTAATTGAAATCAGATTAGATTTTAAAATTAATATATACATCAAGAAGATTATAATAATTATTCAAAAATTAAAATGTGTGAATTTTTCCTAACCAAATGAATACATCTAAATAAGTGATGCACTAAAAATAAAAATAAAAAAAACTTCTAAATATCACATTTTCTTTCAAAATTTAAAATTTTATAAATTAAATACCCTTTTAAAAAATAATATCCGACATATCTAAAATTTAAATCTCTATAACTCTTTCCCCTGTCCTCGAGTTATGACCTCATTTGTACCAAAAAGAAAAGAAGTCACCAAAATAATTAAAGTAGACATCTGGAACAAAGGATGTGGCCTCCTTTGTACCAAAAAAAAAAAAAAAAGAAAATGTCTTCAACCTACAAATAATTAAAGTAAATATCTAGAACAAAGTCAACTTCTAGTAGTTGCGTGTTGTGGTCTTATCTAAATGATTGATATATAAAAGGTAAACACTCTTCCAGAAATTCAGACATTTTATCCTAGAAAGAGTAAGGGGGAGAGATGTATGACACCTGAATAAACTGATACAATCCTGGAATTGCCATAATATCGCCTCCCAATAATTTCAGTCCAAAGTCAGCTTGTGGCTGCATATTTGTTTGAGAATCGTTCACCAAAGCTGGTTATTATAAGAGTTTTACTCCATTTGAAACTTTTTAACTGGAACCCTCTAACACAAGAACCAAAACAAGATCAAAATTTTACTTTGTCAAATTTACATTACCAGTTACCTTCTCCATCAAAGAAACTGCTATCCTAGCAAAACAAGGGAATGTTGGCACAAGAGGCTTCAAAGCTATCCGAGGTGCTGCACATATTTGTACATCCAACAGCTGAGAACAAGCATGGGCACATTTTTAAGATACATCTAATGCAATCACAGACTTAATCAAAATATGCAATGCTACCAGTAATAATATATAAATATCAAGTCCTATCACATTAGATGCGTGATTGTGTGAAACGCTATCAATAAACAATGAAGGGAGAAATTAAATTAGAGTTAGCTGATTCAGGTACTGTGATGAGCTCACTGAATTTTGATATCAAGAAAGACATGTAGCTTATCTGAAATTTATTGAAGAAAGGGACTTGAGTCAAATGCTATTAAAATACACTAGAAAAACTTCCACTATTTGTCATTTCATCATCTTAAAGTTCTCAACACCCTACTACAGTTAAGATATTGGTTAGAAGCTCTTCCCACCTGCAGTGTGATTTTAAGAGACAATAAATTCACCACCACAGTGATGTCAGGATTTCCAGCCCATCTAAGCACAGGCTCAAATACTAGTTCGTTTTGATTGGTTTCGACAACTTTGATACCTGCCAGTTTGATGAATAAGATATATATTTAGTAAACAGCAATGGAAAGAAAATTCCAAAGAAGATTACAAAAAAAAAAAAGAAAGAACTACATATATAGTCTTGACTCAAACATGAAACCATCTTATGTATTGTTTTGCAATTAGCACACCACCAATGCAGGTATGTTTCATGTATTGTTGAGTAGAGTACATAGCCAGCAGTATGGATTATATAGAAAAACTCTTAAACACTGGGTTGTAGATTCTACTAATTACTTATTTCAGCAGCATGCCTTTGGAGACAAGTCTTACCGTGAAATATAGGAGGAATGGTTCCAAGACTCAAACTCTTAAAATATACTGATATTATCTGAAACTTGCCACTGTACTCTGCAAATATGGGCTCCACCATGCTTCTTATGATACCGCTAATTGCCTAAGAAGAAGTATATGCAAATTCTGTGTTAACGGAATAGTTAATGATAAATTCAATTCCAGAACTTGAATGGCATTGTGTTTTTTTTATCTGAGAAGTTGAAGTGTTTGCAGGGGGAAAAATGTGATGCTGAACTCATCACCTTATTGAGGAAAGGCCACAAGTCGGAGATAAACCTATTCAACCAGTCAATCTGTACAAGGATTAAATTAATAGAATAAAACCAAGAAAACAAAATAAACAAATGGCATTGGTAAAGCATAAGCAGAACCTATCTTAGTACTCACTCGATCATAATCAGGATGTTTCATCCAGAAAGGAATTTCAGGCAAAATATCAAGCAGAGAGCTGGTATCAAAATCATGAAGTGGCCTGATTATTGGATCCTGCAAATTTATGCTTAGAAATATTACTCCAAAAGATATCTCAATGACATTTCCAAATTAGATAACATATCTATGAAGCTTTCTAGCTGAGAGACTGAGGGCCTGGCTTGGGATTCTAAGCTTGACCTGTATTGCTTTTATCTAATACCAAATGATGAAATAACTATAGAGCAGAAAAAGTAAAGATAACTGAACTGCAACAGTAAGTAAGAAAACTACTGATTAGAAGTGGGGGACGAAAAATCAACACTGGAAATGTGATCATGCACTTTCACCTAGAAAATTACAGAAAATATTCATCGACTTTCCTCAGAATCATTTGATTGGAAAATTGATCAGCAAATGAAAGCAGTCTTTTACCAAAATGTCAATACAGAAACCAAAGAAGGCACTTACAAAAAAAAAATGAAGAAATCTTCTATAAAAAGCCAAAGAACCAACGTTCAAAAAGACATCAAACCCATCATGTAAGCGTGGATACTGAATTATTAAGGAAAACAAGAAAACCCCATCAAAGAATTTGTCTGTTACCTTTGGATCTGCGGGCTCTTCATAAATGAACAAGAGAAAACCAATGAACAGCCCAATGGGAACTCCAATTCCAAAGCCAATGATTCCTAGAAAACAATCCACCATCCCCATTAACTTTGAAGTTTGAATGAATCCTTTTACTTACATGAGTTTTGAAAAAGGAATGCAGATCAAAGAAACGATAGATTTGCAGTTTAAATGTTCAAAGAGATTGTGATGAAATTTAATGTGCAAACAAGCAAAGAAAATGAAATCGGAAACTAACGGATGGTGGTCTTACTGGAAACCGCCAAAATAGAGTTTCGCTGTTGAGTACACGCGTTAAACGTAGAGGTATTTTAGTCTATACACTATTTGTATGTTTTTTCCAATGCTCTTATCATATGTATTTCATTTCTCTATTCTCAAATTATAACTTTAAAACTCAAGTATATCGATGTTTGCGTAATAAAAAATTTTAAATTAAATTCAAATTTTAATTCAATTATTTATACAGTTCCGATATATAATATATTTAAATTTTAAAATTTAATATATATCTTTTATTTATTATTAGATTACGATTTTAAATTTTAAGAATATTGATAATTATATAATAAAAAATAAATTAAATTTTAATTTTAATTAAATTAATTATACAATCATGACATGCAATATGTTTAAAATTATGCATCTCTTTTACTATAAAATTTAAAAATATCATAATTGTATAATAAAAATAAATTAAATTTAAGATTTAATTTAATTAATTTATATAATTATAATATATTACAAATTTAAATTTTAAATCTCAACACGATATTTCATTTTTCTGTTATTAAATATGATTTTTTGGTATAAAAAAATAAAAAATTAAATTAATCACCGAATATTCAAAATTTTAATTTATATAACATGAACTTCAAACAATATAGGCAAAAATAAAAGACAAATGGCAAAAAAAATTAAATAGTCAAATCAAGTCTTGTCTAAGAGGTTTATTCTAAGAGGCTAAGTGTTAAAATTGAATCTAAGCTCTACATATCTAACCATTCAAATTAGAAAAAATTCAGCTCAATTTAGAGCCCCAAGTGATCCGTTACCTTACAATGAACAAAGACTTACAAAAAAAAATTTTAAGTAAAATTCATAAAATTTTTAAATAAAAAAATTTAATAAAAACATTAATATAAATTTTAAATTGAAAAATTAATAGAGTTAAATGAGAATATTAATAATATATAAAAAAATTTTAAATATTATATATCATTTAAATTTGATTATTTCTTACTTAATGATAAAAAATTTATCAAAATTTTTAATAAAAATACTTATCAAAAACAAATATAAAAATTTTAATGATAAAAAATTTATCAAAATTTTTAATAAAAATACTTATCAAAAATATATATAAAATTTTTTAAAATTTTGTATATTTGTTTTATATAATAAAACTATTTTTTCCACTTCGTAATAGGGTCATTGTCATAGCGTTGGAGTCACTGTTGGGGGCTAAAATTCACTTCAGGATTTCATACAATTTGGCCTTCAAATGTGACTCCAATGCAGTGGATCTCTTTCTCAATGGAAGTTATCACCAGACGGAATCTTAATAAAAGAAAAAAAAAATCAAAATTATAAATGATTTAACCCGAACTTTACTCTTCCAATTACCCTCTAACGATCTCGATTGGTTTAACCAGTTTGATTGATAAGTCAAGAAAGAAAAGCTAACAAGATGTTGATGATTTTGTCTGCATTCATTGAACTTTAAAGTGTTTCACGTGACCAAACTGTGTTTTTTTTTTTCCAATTGAAAACGAATGGTACTTTAGGTCAATGGACGTGTAGTTTTTACAAATGAATTCAATTTACCAAAGGATTTTTTTTTATAAAATTACAAATATTAAAAAAAATTATAAATTATTAAATTAAATAAAAAAAAACACTATCGAACAAATCCAATACTAAACTGAATAAAATATAAAAAATTTTAGAATCTACTTATTATCATTAAGTGAATGTTTGGATGGAATTACACTTTCAATAAAATACAATTAAACTTCAATTATTATAATAAAATTTAAATGTTAATTTCAATGAAATCTATTCATCATAAATTTTTTATTAAATTTTTTTTAATTACAACTATAATAATAATTATTATTATTTTTAATTTTATTATAACTAATCTATTATCTATCCAAATAGAACCTAAATGAATGTGTCATTAGCCAATTACCAAATAAAGTAAGCTAACACGACAATTTTAATAAAGAAGTGTATTTTAACTCTTGTCACTATCAAAATGTTGTTCTTGTTCCCATTTTGTAGTCAGCTTTTTTCAATGGTTGGGGATCATGTAACTTTATTTAATTAGCTTGTAGATGCTGAAGTTCCTAAACTTTTTCAAATTTACTCACATGAATTCCTTGTATGTTGCTACTAGGCATAAAGGATTTCATTCAAAAGTCAGTTCAATATATGCTTATTTGGACTTTTATGGATTTACCAGCATGAAATCTTATAGCGTGCAAATAATCATAAATTCGGCTTGACCAAAGACTAAGGACTTATGAACTTCTATCCCTTTCTTTTTTCTTCTTGAATGTAATGGATTGAGAGGAGACCAGATTTTAATTTTATAAACAATTTCAAGTTTGAATCTTTTATTTCTCAAATTATATAAAAAAACAAAAAACAAAAAATAACTTTCTTTTTTGTTAAAAAAAAATGTAATATGAGAATAAAAAAAATTATGGATATTAAAATTTAAATTCTAAGTTTACTAAATATTACATTTTAAATGTAATTACGTGAAATAATTGAACTGAATTTCAGATTCAAAGTTAACTTTTGTATATTTCATTATAATTCGGGTTTTCAAAATAGAATTAAGCTTGGAGGTTTCCTGGTTGATGAGCTAGGGTACTTCATCAAGCATAAAATTTAGGATGTTTCACGTGTTAATGAGTCAATTAAAAATACCAAAATCAAAATTAAAGACATCAAAAGAATTTAATAATGCTTGGTTTGTTTAAGTTAAACAAGTAAGATGCAATGAACCAAAGCCATGGAGGGGACTACCATTGATACCAGGAGCTGAACATAAATTAAGTTCATATAACATCCTCTCAATGGATCCCCAAAACCCCAAAAATCTCAATCTAGTAAACAAAAGTAAATAAACTAGATTTTTGGCAGCATACTGATCTGAACCCTGTTTGCATTAATGGAGAATTTGTCTCCCTTAAATGCAACTTTTTTAAGCTGTCAAATTACACAAAATTTTGTTGTTTTCAATGGTAATTGTTCTGTTTAAAAATGGGTATTCATCCAACCCATCTGCTGAAATTGAATTTAATTAATAATCAATTTAACAAGGATTGTAATAACATTATCAATGTTCATTGAACATGTTCATCTTGTTTAAAAATCTTGATTGCTTCAGTTTGTCACATTTACATGTTTGATTAATTTATTTTTTTAATAATTATATATATATATTTGCATTGAGAAGAAACAAAAACAGAGCTGCAGATAAGGGAACCGTTGCTTGATGTATTGAATTTCCAATGACTAGATCAGGCTGGCATGTCCATAGAAACTTGGAGAAAGAGAGATGGTGTCAGCTTTGTTCGTCCTTTTTTGTTGGGTCCATGTCAAAATTATTAACTACAATAATTTTTTATTTTTTATTCCCATAATGAAAAAAGTTACTAAAAAGTGAATATCCAAATCCATTCCAAAATAAAATTACAAAAAAAAAAAAAAAACTTTTTTGGTGGGTGGATTATCAATTATAGGCCTTGTCACTTGGTATTGGGTGTGCAGTGTGAACTGATATGGTACTTTACCTTTATCTGCGGCTTCTTGTCAAATTGTTTAGCATTCAAGTTCTATTTTGCTTCCTCGAGATGATCATTAACTGCTTACCTATAAGAGGTGACCCTATATTCTTAGGGTACCTGTACCCACAAATCAGACTTTTCTTATTAATTATTCAATTATTCCCATTTTCTAGGGCAATTCATTCCAATACAAATCATTACCACTTCAATTATTTTGTCACAAAATTTCTTTTTTTTTTATAATAGAGTTATGTTTTTTTTTTTAGTTTGAATCTAAATTTTTTAAAACAATCTTAAAGACAAATTTCTTTTTCAAAGATCAAACATTGAATTCATGTTTAACTAATGTTTAAATTATTTATTTTCTACAAATTTTCTCTTATTTTAATGCAAATAAAAAGAAAATTAACATATTTACGTTAAAATTTTCCATCTATAAGTAAAAAAAAAAAAATGAAAGTGACAATTTTTACAAATACAAATTGGATAATGTTGAAAGGCTACATCTAAATCTGGCTTACAAGGTTTGATTTTTTGTTATTTTTGGGGATGAGGCCATTAGGTTTTAGGGGGACCCATTTCCATTAAGCAGCATGTGCTTTGATTACAAAAATAAAGATTGGTAGTATCTTCCACAAGTCAAAACAATAATGCATCAGCTAATTTGTTTTCTCAGACAATCATAATACAGTTTTAGGCTTGCCCAGAAAAGAAACTTATATTCTTTCCTTATTTATCGCAGTAATAAATCCTTACAAAATATCTTAAATTCTGTCCTAATTTATTGTTAGATTATACTAAAATTAAAATTGGGATATGAAAATTTATTATCTTTCCTAAGAAAAAATTTTTGGTTTATTAATTATTTACTTAAAATAATCGTATAAATATCTAAAAAATATATCTAAAAAATAATTTCGAGACTTAATTTAATTGATTTATATAATTATATAATAAATTAGATGACATTCAGATTTTACTGAATTTATATTCAAATCTTGATATATTTATTTCCTGTTACATTCACATATTATAATATCTTATATAAAATAAATATCTATAGGATTCCCAATGTTAATTAGGAAACATTAATATATGAAAGGCAAAAAAATTTGCTTTTGTTTTGATGGTAACTTTATTTGATAATAATTAAATCTACATGAACACATCATTAAAGAAAATATCTTGATCTTGATTTATAGTCCTCTGAAAGTTGAAAATATCTAGGGTTATTCACAATAAAAACTTGTTTTAAAATTAAAATTCCTTGGGTTCTAAAATTATTTATAAAAAAAAAAAACCATTATTCTTCAAAATTTTAAAGAAATTTATGGTATATATATTGTGTGAATTATTATTATTTCTTTTTTAAAAATGATATATTCTTATATTTTAATTCATTTTAATTAATGTAAATGATTTTATATGATTCAAAACTCAGGTAAAATTTAGAATGGATCACTTTTTATTTATTTATTTTAAAATTTGCCTAAAATAATTTAAAAAAAAAAACAAAAAAAGCTACAGGAAGTCCCATGGAGGCGTGCTAGTGGTAAAAAAAGCCAAAGCAACATTGGTTGGACTCAATTATTGTTACATATTAGAAGCCAAAAGTGCAAATTTCATTTAAATAAATTTAATAATTTATATAGTATTATGTTTATAATATAAAATATATAAATACAAATATTTTTTTATTAAAATTCGTGTAACATATTAAATATAAAATATATTTTATTTTATTATATTTAAAATTATCATATTTATACAAATCATATATATATTTGCTATCAATAACAAAAACATACAAAATTAAAAAATTAAAAATTTTCAAATTCAGAAAATAAAAATAAGTAATCTTTTTGTATTTTATAAGAAAAAATTCCTTTAAAGGATTTTTTAAATTAAAAGATATTTAATTAAGGACAAAAATAGAAAAGTTATATTTATGATATTTTATAGACATAAAAAAGAAAATAAAAAAAGAAAAAGAAAACGTGAATTGTTGTCTCTTAAGGGTTTCTAACATATTTTTTTTCTTCGATTTCTTAGCTTTGATTAGCGGTAAAACTTTTCTTTTTTCTTTTTTATATTTAAAATATATATTTCCTCTCTCTTCAACATGGCTGAAAAGAGCCCACACCCTTGAATCATATATAAATATCTATCTCTCTCTGAAAACTGAGCTCTCTATTTCTTTCTCACTTTCTCTCTCTTTCTCTGTTTGTGAAGAAGAAGAAACAAGCCGTGGTTTGAGGAAAAGGCCTCTTTCTTAAGATCTACTTTGTCAAAACTCAAACTGAGATAGAGATTGCAGAGAAAAGGATAGTAGATAAGCTCAAGAAAACAACCTTCTCATGAACTTTACCATAAGGTAAAATCAAAACATTTCTTTACCTCTCAAAACCCTAATCCAATTATGTTTTTATTTAGCTTTCCTTGTTTAATTTCTTTTTTTTTTTTTGGTTTTTGGTTTTTGGTTTCTTCTTTTATGTAAATCTACCTTGAATTTGTGCAAAACGTTTTTTTTTTTTTTTTTTTTTAAGTTCAGCTGAATCAGATCCATGGAACTTGATTTTTATTCATTTTAGCTTCCTGGGTGTTTAGTTCATTTTGGGGGGGGGTTTTTTTTTGGGTGGGGTTTTGCACTTTTGCTTGCTTTGTGATGTTTAGTAAGATCTGAGCTGGGTTTTTAAGTTAAGTTTTTATTTTGCATTTTTCGTGTGGGATTTTTTGGGGTTTGTGGTTTTGGATGGAGTTGTTATTAGATTCATTTTGGTTATTTATTTTGTGTACTGATCTTTATTTGATTTGCATTAATGGTGAAACTTAGTTTGGAAAGTAAATTTGTGATGATGTTTAATGCTTGCCTGCTTGAATTAATTCACAGTTTACTTTTTTCTTTTCTTGTGAAAGCACTGGTTAACTATACCGGTTGCTGAAACATACGAGGTTCACTGCAAAAGGACTTGCTGATGATTTTGTCTCTGGATTTGGAACATATTGTGTTTTGAAGCTTAGCCAAATGGCTTAATCGTGATTTTATACTACAATTTGATTGTACTTTATTTTAGATGTTGATTTTGGTACTTTGACTTCCCTGTCTTTTGTTTATATTCTAAGGTTGATGTTAGATTATCCAGTTTGACTGATCTGAGACAGGTTTTGACTTAGCAGGTGCCTTCAAAGGAGGAATTTGTTTGGATTATTTGTTGTTCTTTTTCTTGGATTGCAGCTGAGACTGTCTGTCATTTTATGCTGATTCAAGTTATTGGTAAAAGTCCTGCATGAATTGGAATAATCAACTTGTATCAGGGACATGGCCAGGAAATTACATAGGGTCTCAACAGTAGTGTGTTAGTGGATAGGATTGCAAGAATTAGGTTGATATCTCCTGATTGCAGCTGGGGCTGGAATTTCGCTCTGGTAGCAGTTGCCATGGCAATGATTCTGAGAACGTGCATTTTAGATGCCCGCTAGTCCTGCTGTGCCTGGGCTTTTGTTAGATGTACATTCCTTTGCTAGCAAGCTTTGGAGAAAATGGACCAGATTTTTTGCTTTATCTTGGGAAATCATGTTTAGTCAAATAAGTTACTAATGTCCTGCTGTAGCATTTCTCCACAGGAGATTCAGTAATTTTGAGCAACCATGTAATTGTGCATCTTCTTGAGCATTGGAGGTTATTTATTCTGAAGAGTTATTTAGATTCTGTACTGCATTGTAACTTGTATATCATCCAAATTGTTACTTAACAACATGGAAGCTGAGACAGGGAACACTAAACACCAATCAGATGTTCTTCATCAGATGCTTCCTGTTGTTTTACCTGTTCTTCTAATATCAGTTGGATATGTTGACCTTGGAAAGTGGGTTGTGACTGTTGATGGAGGTGCACGGTTTGGTTTTGATCTGGTGGCCCCCATGGTTCTTTTTAATTGTGCCGCCATTTTGTGTCAATACCTGTCAGCTCGAATTGGTGTTGTGACCGGACGAGATCTTGCTCAGGTACAGTTCATTCTTTTTGTGCTTGTGCTTATTACAAGAATTTTTTCTCCTGTTCTTTGGCTGTATGGTTGTTTCATGTGATTTTATCACGTACATAAGGGAGGGAGAGAGAGAGAGAGAGAGAGAGAGAGAGAACCCAATAGAGCTTGTACCAACTAATCAGTGCTGACTACAATGAAAAATATGTGACATATTGTAAATGAGAAAATATTGGAGAGCAATGAATGTAGAGGACAGGGCCAAGTTGGTTCTTTTTAACTATAAAACATTAGGACTTATTCTGTTTATAAGACACAATTTCTTTGACAGCCTATTATTTTTACCCATGTACTTATAAAAGTGTAAAAGAAGTAACAAAATAATGTAGTTATTTTTGCAAATATAAGTTGTTTAATCATTTTTCCCACCTAGATTAAGAAGTGTCAAAACTGTATTTTTTTGTGTGCATGCTTATTTATCTATAATTAAGTGTTTATCTATAATCAATTAATCAGGGATGTTTATGTGCATAGGGATGTGTGTGTTTTTGTGATGTCTCTTTTGCTCTTTTCATGGTACTTATTTTTTTATAACTTTTTGGTGATGATAGATTTGCAGTGATGAGTATGACAAGTTGACTCGTATATTCTTAGGAGTTCAAGCAGAGCTTTCTGTGGTTGTTTTGGACCTTACCATGGTATTTTTCTCATTGATGAGCTTCTATAATACTTGGCTGCCTTTACCAAATTATGATGGAACAAAGGCCGCTGTAATTTATGATTTGTACTTTATAGAATGATATTTGTTTATTTTCACAACAAATGTCCTTATTTTACCAGGTTTTGGGTGTTGCACATGGGATTAATCTTCTCTCTGGGGTCGATCTATCCACTGGTATTCTTTTAGCTGGTCTTGATGCTGTTTTATTCCCAGTTTTTGCCACTCTCCTGGTAAGTGAACTGTTTCTTTTATTGCTCAATCTTTCTCTTGCAATATCATCAGCAATCTAATCAGTTTTCAATATTTAGGATCACTGCAGGGCAAGTTTGCTATGCATCTATGCAGCGGGTTTCGTATTGCTTTCTTATATTTCTGGAGTACTCATCAGTCAGCCAGAAATTTCTCTTTCCATGACTGGGATGCTAGCAAAGTTGAGCGGGGAGAATGCATTTGCCCTGATGAGTCTCCTTGGAGCAAGCATCATGCCTCACAATTTTTATCTACATTCTTCTATTGTTCAGGTATCTCTCGTTGGACTGTGTATATGTGTGTATGTACATGACTCTTGTGTATGGGCATCTTATTTTGGATTTCAATGGACTGGGGAATCCTTTATTGTTTGGAAATTTATTTTCACTAACAATCTGCTATTTTCTGACAATACTTGGATTTTAGAAGCCTTTTTAGAATCTTTGCGCATGGGTGATGTCCTTGTAATTTTTTGATTCCCCGCATTCTGACTCAAAGGTGTTTGTATATGTTTTTAACTCATGCCATTGATAAGCATGTATAATTTTTATTGTGCTTGAGTTTTTTTTTTTTTATATTTTTCTTTATTACTTCGAGTTTTTATTCATTCTGCTAAACTGAACCTTAAGTTTGGCAAGTATTAATTTTTGTTGAGAT
The DNA here is from genome assembly GCF_047325235.1 of Durio zibethinus. NCBI lineage: Eukaryota > Viridiplantae > Streptophyta > Magnoliopsida > Malvales > Malvaceae > Durio > Durio zibethinus. The sequence goes on along the minus strand of NC_143162.1, from coordinate 5,284,657 downwards.
GATAATATTAGTGAGAAGTTTTTATCCAACTTGAATATATGTCTGCTGTAAAATACTGCTATCCACCTGAACTGTTATAAGATCTGATTCATAGAACCTTTTAGTCGGCATTTATATGAAGGAGAAACAACATCATACTAATATATATGATAAGCTGGCAGTTGATTTTGGCTCAACTGTACTAATACTTAAGTTGATTTTCTCTTGTCAATTCTTATTCTTTGTTTAGATTTTTAGCCTTTGTTTTTCTTGCTTATTAGAAATATATAATTTTTCAGACCACTTGCTGTTTTCATTATTGCTTTAGCCTGAATTTGTTATATGGCAACCTGTTTAGAATGTGTGAATCATATTTTGACTGCATGTATTTCAAAGTAATAGTTATCACGATTTTCCTCCAGTTTTCTTTCTTCCTGTTTGCCAAAGTCACTTTTTGTAGATCATGTTGCATACCTTGTTGTATTTGAGGCATGGCTGCAAAGAGTAAACGAGGTGGATTGTTTTATGCTGTTTGCTGGTTTTTTTTGGAGTTTTTGTTGCTTTACTAGTTTTTTTCTTACATGACGGGGTTTTATACTTGTGACTCATTCTCAAATGTAAGTTAGGTTGATGTTTATTACACCATGCTTAAATTTTTTAGGCATACCATTCTCAAACTGTGGCACAAATTTATGCATCTTATCTATTTTATGCATGCAAATTCATTTGGTTCTGTATGCTTCTGCACTTTTCTGGAGTTTATAAGTGATGGTGTGATTCATTGTAAATTTTCTTAAATTTTGTTCTCATGTTCACAGCAGCATCAGGGACCACCAAATATTTCTAAGAGTGCCTTATGTCACTATCATCTTTTTGCCATCTTAAGCGTCTTCAGCGTTATTTATCTAGTAAATTTCGTGTGGATGAGTTCAGCTGCAAATGTGTTCTACAATGCAGGCGATGTCTTGGTTACTTTTCAGGATGCAATGTCACTAATGGAACAGGTTTTTTCTCTTTTCTGATAAGCTATTGGTTATGATGGCTTTTAAGAATCATGCTTAAATATTCCTCAACAATTCAATTTATGTGTGGACATTAATAAATTCCTTTAAAAAATGATTAAAACAGGTGTTTAGGAATGGTATGATGCCCTTAGTCTTTTTGTTGGTTATGTTCTTATCTAATCAAATCACTGCATCAACATGGAATCTTGGTGGGCAAGTAGTCTTGAATGATTTCCTTGGGCTTGACATACCGGGTTGGCTTCATCGTGCAACAATTCGAATTATAGCAATCGTGCCAGCTCTTTATTGTTTTTGGACTTCTGGAGCTGGAGGGATATATCAGTTGCTAATCTTTGCTCAGGTTATGGTAGCTCTTCTGCTTCCATCTTCAGTGATCCCCCTGTTTCGGATTGCCTCATCAAGACCAATTATGGGTGTCTATAAGATTTCTCCAATTATGGAGTTCCTAGCACTGGTAACATTCATGGGGATGGTGGGCCTAAAGATAATTTTTGTGGTAGAAATGATATTTGGAAATAGTGATTGGGTTGTTAATTTGAATGCTGGGATTAGCATGTCTGTTCCTTTTGTTATTCTTCTTGTTACTGCTTGCACATCATTTTCTTTGATGCTCTGGCTAGCAGCTACTCCTTTAAAATCTGCTAGTTCCAGAATTGAAGCTCATGCATGGAAATGGGATTTGAACAGAACTGTTTCTGAGGCAGCTATAGAGAGGGAGGAAAATGATTTAAATGAAACTAGATATCATATTGAGGAAGCTGCTCATATGCAGGAAAGATCATCAGAACCAGAAAAGTCTATTGAAAGTCATTCAGATTTATCCTTTTCAAAGTATGATCTGGATTTGCCTGAAACAATTATGGAGTCTGACCAGGAAATACCTTTGACTACTGTTAATGAGAACTCTTCTAATAGTATATATACTAGCCCCTCAGTCTGTAACACCCAGGAGTCAGCATCCATAATTGAGTCAGCTTCCACTGTAGTTAATGAGGTTTTAGATGATGATTCACCAGGCACCAGGACTCTGAAGATTGAATCAATGAACCCTGTGGAGAAAACAGTGAGTTTAGAGGGAGATCTGCAGATTGAAAAAGATGATGATGATGGAGATGCGTTGGAGCCTGAAGAGCCATCCAAACCTCCTTCCGGAAGTATTTCCTCTTTAACACCAGATGGCCCTCCTTCATTCAGGAGCCTTAGTGGTAAAAGTGAGGATGGTGGGAATGGTACTGGGAGCCTCTCTAGATTAGCAGGATTAGGTCGCACTGCAAGGCGTCAATTAGCTGCCATTCTTGATGAATTTTGGGGCCAATTGTATGATTTTCATGGGCAACCTACCCAAGAAGCAAAGGTGAAGAAATTAGATGTATTATTAGGCGTTGATTCAAAACCATTAAAAGTGGATACAACTGGGAAGGATTATGGTGGGTATTTGCCTTCAGTAGGAGGAAGGGGATCTGATGTGCTTATTAATTCAAGTCTGTATGACTCTTCGAAGCAACTGAAGGTGCAAAATAGTATTGATTCATCGTATGGTTATTCAAGAGGATCTTCATCCTTGTGGTCAAACCACATGCAGTTATCGGATACTTATGTTCAAAATTCAAGCTGTAATGTTGATTCTGGTGAAAGGAGGTTCTCTAGTTTGCGTGCTGCACCATCTGCTGATGCATGGGATTATCAACCAGCTACAGTGCATGGATATCAGTTTGCATCTTATCTCAATCGAATTGCTAAGGATAGAAGCTCCATTTGCTCAAATGGTCAAATGGAATTGCTAGCATCAAAGTCTCCTGCCCTGGGCACTACAAATTATGGAGACTCCTTGGGTTTCACATTAGGGCAAAAATTGCAAAAAGGGATAACTCCTGCTCAAGCCCCTGGATTTCAGAATGTTTCAGTTTCTAGAAATAGTCCATTACAATCCCAAAGATCTTATTATGACATCAGTTCCTCTGGAACTAATGATAATTCTGGGATATCACTCAATGCAAAGAAGTATCATAGCTTACCGGACATTTCTGGACTCTCTGTTCCTCATCAGGATCCATACATGTCTGAGAAGAGTGCTCAGTGGGACAATTCCATTGGATATGGGTCGTCCATTGGTCGGACAAATTATGAAACATCCATGTATTCAAATGCTGGTTCAAGGGCAGGAGTTCCATTGGCCTTTAATGAGCCTTCTCAATTAAAGGTTTACAGAGATGTTTTGCCCCTACAGTTGAGTTCAAGTTCAGACACTGGATCCCTTTGGTCTAGACAGCCTTTTGAGCAGTTTGGCATAGCTGAGAAAAGATGCATTGCTGGCAGTGAAGCATGTGGAAGTGGGTTGAACTCAGTAACTCAGGATACTGCTTCTAGTGTGGATTTAGAGTCCAAGCTTCTTCAATCTTTCCGACATTGTATAGTAAGGCTCTTGAAATTAGATGGGTCTGACTGGTTGTTTGGACAAAATGATGGAGCTGATGAAGATTTAATTGATCGTGTAGCAGCAAGGGAGAGAGTTCTTTATGATGCTGAAGCTAGAGAGATGAACCAGGTTGTTCAGCTGGGTGAACCTCAATACTTGTCTTCTGAAGGGAGGTATGGTTCTACACCAAAGAGTGTTGAGGCAAGTTTTACCAAGTTTTCAATTTCATCAGTTCCTCATTGTGGGGAGGGTTGTATTTGGAAAGTGGATTTGATAATAAGCTTCGGAGTGTGGTGCATTCACCGAATACTTGATCTTTCGCTGATGGAAAGCCGACCAGAGCTGTGGGGAAAATACACTTACGTGCTTAATCGTCTCCAGGTATATTTTTTGTAGTTGCTTCCTTATCTAGTTAATGCATGTATCCATAATATAAATTGTTGACTCTGATTATTGTTCTCCTAGCATTTGAGTATTAAGGAGTGTCGTTCTCAGGGTATTATTCATGATTGGTTTCTTTTTAAATTGTCACAGCTACAGTTGTATGTTTATGTATTAGTAGGTTTCCTCATTGGAAAATTGATTGCAAGTGTTATTTCAGAGAGCCTATGCCTGATAGCTGATTTTTTGGATTTTTTTTTTTTTGGGCTGAAGAGTTTGTGATACTTTTTCTGTTGGTTTCTCCTTTATTTTGATGAAATTAACAGTGATCATTCTCGTTAACAGGGTGTGATTGATATTGCATTTTCAAAGCCTCGATCCCCAATGTCCCCATGCTTCTGCGTTCAAATCCCTGCAGAATATCAGCAGAGATCAAGTCCTTCTGTTTCAAATGGAATGTTGCCCCCAGCTGCAAAACCTGGCAGGGGCAAGAGTACAACTGCAGCTACGCTCTTGGATATGATAAAGGATGTGGAGACTGCTATATCTTACCGCAAGGGTCGAACAGGTACTGCTGCTGGTGATGTAGCTTTTCCAAAGGGAAAAGAGAACTTGGCATCTGTCCTTAAACGCTACAAGCGACGATTGTCCAACAAACCAGTTGGCACCCATGAGGGATCTGGATCACGCAAGGTTCCGACATCAGCTCCAATGGTGGCTTCTTACAGTTCATAGCTTTCATTCCAGTTTTCCTCTATGTCACGGTTGTTGAGCTGTTTTGATTTTGAAAGGCAGCTCATTTTCTTACAGGACTGTCAAAACCAACCCCCACTTCTTTCCTCCCCCTTCTACCTCGTGTATTAAAAGTCAGCGCTGCAATTTTTATTTCCATATATGTGATATATACTTCGGATAAAAGTTCTCTGGATGTGTTTTAATTGCAGCTGAATTAAAGAAAATGGATTAGAAGGAAGGTGGAAATTGACCTATAGCAATGTAGTTTTTAGTTACTAAAGTCTGTTTGTAATCTCTCTGGGTTTTCACTTGGCTCATTCTGCAACATTTGGTAGCCTGCATTGGCAGTATTATTGTGTCTGAACTGAACTTGTTGGATTAGAGCTCTAACTTGGTGTGCTGATCAGAAAAGTGTTTTGTGGCTGAAATTTGGACTATGGATTTTTAGAACTTACCCAGAAAACAAAGTTCATTAAATAAGGCGGCCATAAAACTTGAGTAGTGTGGAGACACGTGGATGATATTTGATACGCGTACTTTTATCTGCTGCCACCAGTTTCTCCAGATTTCTCTGTTTAAAAAGAGCAGTGAAGGAAAGAAGAAAGGAAAAGCAACTTAATTCAATTTAAGAAAGGGATATAGCCCATCTGCCATTGAAATCGAGCTGCTCTTTGCAAGATGGGTTATGTTCTAGTGTTATCTTTTCCATTGATCTTGCTCATCTTGATCCTAGCCCTTGCATTTTATCTTCTGGGTAGAGCTCAGGGTCAAAGTGAAAGACCTCCCCAATATTTTGGGCCACCTGCGCCACCAGGTTCAGCTCCAGCCTCACCTTCAGCACCCCCACAAGGAAAATCATCCGAGGTTTAGTGTTGCTGAAAGTTTGGCTTTGCATAATAGTGTAACATTTTGGGTTTCATTTTACTTCGCTTAATATTTGGTCAGTTGTGCAAAAAATTCAGCTTCAAGTTATATGATATTCCTACTTTCCAAGTCTACATTGAATAATATTTTCTCTTTTCTTCTTTTGAATCTGAAGCCTGAAGCATTTACATGAAATTTGAGCTATAATTTATGTGCTTACATCTGTTCCCCGGTGAGTGGGTTTCCTCCAATAGAAATGTCAATTACCCCTCCTACATTCTTCTCGGAATAAGGCCAGATTTGAAACCCAACACTCAAGGAAAAAGGCCTACAAAATTAAAACACCAAAATAAGGTAACAGAGAAACAGATGCAATGGCGAATGGCCCTTACCCATTTGTTTTAGCATCAATTCTACTTTTATTTTCTTTTGCCCATGATTGGATCATCAATTGTTGATTCCCATTCCAACAACATATCAGTAATTGGAATATTCGCCAAAAACTATGATTTTTTTAGAAAGATTATATATAGTTATAGATGATGAAAGACACAATAACCAAATACTTTTATATTTCTCTCTCTCTTTCTTACTTTTTCTTTAATTAAACAAAGAAATAATCATTAAAGACGACCATAGTAATAAAGTGTATGACTATCTATGTTTATCTTTTTTTTTTAATATTTATGTTTTAGAGTATATTCATTTACATCAATATAAATTTTATATATTTTTTATTTTCTATCAAAATTAAATTCATAATTAATTTGGATCAAAATAATATGATAATTTTTGCCAATTTGATTTAACATATTTGAAATTAAAAATATTCATAAATTTTTATTTTAAATTGCATTTTTTTATCAAAATTTATATACATTAAAAAAATAAAAATAATCATTTAAGATATATATTCATAACCGACACTCATATTTGCGTTAAAGTACTGATATGGATGACAAACAAATTAACTTTATAATATAACTTAATTATAACAAGAATAGGTTAATTAAGTTTTGATTTAGTAGCAAGAAGAAAATTTTAGAAAACTAAAATTTTATATTCCAGTCAAATTGTGTGTAGGTTTGATTATTTAATTATATTTTAATTTATTAATTATTAATTAATTATTTAATAATTATATAATTATAACTTAAACAAAATTATAATAAAAATAGCAGCAAGACCAAAAAAAAAAAAAACCATATCCGAACTCCTGACATACAAATATTTTTAATTTGGTGGGCTAGGTTTTTCCACGGGCCAGACTTTGGACAAAACGTTTGAAACTTGAGTTAGGCTCTGTCCGAGATATTATTTAATGAAGAAAAAATATTTTAAATTTAAATTTAATTTTTAAATATTTTTAAAATATTTTTAAAAAAATTTTCAATTTATTGCACCAGGCAGAATAAGTTTTAGATAAAAATGTTCGAAAATCAACCGGGCTTGAGTCGACCTATGAAAAACTCAATTTCTATGAAACCCCAAACCTTGGTCTAGAGATTAAGGCCCACATATCCATCACTCAATTCACTTAAATTATTATTAAGCTTAAATTTATATGTTTATGAAAATATAATGTTGACAAATTTATTTTTAATTTTAACTGAAAATTATTTATAATAAGTAAACACAACTTAAAGAATTATAATTTTTTTTTGAAATTAAGAGTTGTAATATTTAGATACAAATAAATTTTGTAATTATATTTTGCAAATATTATAATAACAAAAATTAACTTGACAAATATCTAATTGTGATTCTTTTTTTAATCAATTTACTATATTTTACATGCTCCTTTTATTTGAAAATTGTTACATGTCAAAATAATTAATATACTTAGTTTAAATACATTTTCATTTTTCATAATATAAAAATACTATGTTAAAAATTAGAAGGTTTTAATTTATTTTATCAAATATTTCCTTTATTATTTTAAAATTTAATTTATTTAGAAAAATATTTTTGTGATTTTCACTTTAATACTTTAAATATTAAATATTATTAAATAATGTATAATATTGCAAAAAAAAATAATGATTTTATTTTTGTAAAGAATATTATTAGTGATTTATAATTAGAAATCATAAAACCAATTGTTTAATATACTCATTTTATTATATATATTTACATGATAATTAAGGAATCAGATGAAAAAGTAATTATTGAAAGAAATAAATAGCGCAAAAAAATTTAAACTATAACTTAATTTGATTTTTTTATTAGTTTTTCATACAAATAATTTTAGAATATGAAATATAAAGTTTAGTGTGTTGTTATTGTTATTATTGTATATATATTTACAAATTAATATACTTATAATTATAAGTTTTGTTATTATATATTTGTATTTATATTTTATTATTAATAGATTTGATATTTCTTTAAAAACATTATTATAAATTATTATTTTCACTCCCTCAAAATTAAAGATCAAGATCAACCATTGAACTCCAATCTCCGAGCTTCTGCATGTATATTCATTGCAAATATATATATATATATATATATTTATATTAGAAGTGTGAAGTTGTTGATATCTTTGGCTGCAGCTAGCTCTATATATTGTCGACCGTACGTCACATCTATGAAAGCTTATGGACATGAAGCAAACTAAGTTGTAGCCATGGAATATTAATACACAGTTGCCGAAACGAAGTCGCTATACAATCTTAAATGAAGTAAACAGGCAGTAGGTGAAGTTTGAAGTACGGATCGGCAGCTGGCAGCTAGGCCGAAGTCACGTGAACCACAACTTCCAAACCTACCACTGTCCTTCATTAATAGCACCATCTCATGTACAGAAATACATACAATAATATAAAACAGCTACCCAGCAACCTACTGATTTTTCATTCATTGCATGTCTTGTATATATCTTCTGATTTTATAACCTTAGAAGTGTTCACATGTCGGCTAGACATAACAAATCTTGCATCTTGCTTTTACTGTAAGATTGCCAATAGCACGTGCAACATATATGCCATTTTTTTTTTAATGCAAAGGGTTGATGCTTGATCATTCCATTGATAGATTTGCTTGTTTCGACGTAAATAAATAATTTTGGAGTTTATAAATTTCATCAATTCTGATTTTTTATTAATGTTAATCTCGAGATACAATATATTTTATTTTAATTTAAAAAATTAAAAATTTATTTATTTAAATTTTATGTAGCGAAAAAAAAAAGAAGTATTACTAGAATGATTTTGCTTCAATTTAACTATTTAATGTTATATGTGTATCTTGTTTAATTTATTGATCAGAAAATTACATTTTGTTTCTTAAGTGAATCAATGAAGTCGCTGTCATATATTTCTACAATATTACAAGTAAAATAAATCCCAAGTACATATATTAAATTTAATTCCAAATCAGGACAATTTTTTTTCCTTTTTTGGCTGCAACAACCTAATTCGATTTTTGAAAATTAAAACAGCCAAGCTCACTTAATTCCAATGTCATTGATTTTTAAAATTTCTTTTTAAGATTTTACCATTTATTGAAAAAAAATTTTATTACAGAAAATAAAATTTATAATATATATTTTTTATTTTCAGCAAATTCTACCATGCAGGAGAGAAAACTAGAAAAATCTATGTCGTTTTGCTGTTTTCTAGCCCTTTGCCTTTGGCCTACCATTAAAGGAATATAATAAAATTTATTCGCATTTGATTCATTTATACTTAAAAAATAAATTAACTGAAGGAAAGAAAATATTATCCAAATATGAAATGAAGAAGTGTGTTATATTTTATTGTAGCTAAGCAGCTGTTTTTTTACCTACCATTAAAGGAGAATGGGCTGAAGAATTGCGTCAAGCTAGATTAGTGTTAGCTCAACAAACAATGTTTGAAAAAGAGCTCTTTGGATCTAACCATTTTTCTTTTTCTTTTTTTTTTTTTAATTTCTATTTAATTTTCTTTCAAATTCAACGACTTTTATTTATGAACTCAAGCATGACTTAGCCTAACTATAAAACAAAGCATTTTTCAATCTTGACCAAACTTGGCACGAAAGTGGCTGGAAAAACTCTGCACATGGTTTTTTTAATAGTGATTTTGTATTCAACAAACATAGCAAAAATATCTTTTTTTTTATTTATATTTCTTTAGAAATTAAAGTATATTGTTGTTTTAACCAGCGAGAGAAGTTTTACATAGAAAAATAATATATGTGAAATAATAATTTATTTATCTAATAAATAAATAAATAATAAAATTGGTTTTTAAGGTAGCATATGTCTGATGATTCTCATGTTCGAAAAAAATGAAACATTAAAAAGGATTAGAAAAGGTTGTAATGAAGAGGTGATCATCTGAAAATACTATTAAGCTCAATTTTTTTTATTTTTTATATAATAAGGGATTTTCTTTTCTTTGCAAAATTTGAAATCAAGACATTCAATTTGGGGTTTCGAATTTTTAAATGCTAAGCTTTTCCTTTGAGACAAAAAAAAATAAAAATTCATGAGGACGGTTAATTCATTAATCAATGCTTTTAACGATTATAAACCTTGGCATTAAAAAAACCAAAAATTAACCTTGGCCAAATGTTTAATTTTTGAATTCGTTACTTAATTAAATTTATTCATCAATATTTAAAAATATATTTAATAAATTTAAAATTTAAATATCAATGCATTCAATTTTTTTTTCTTAGGACATCCTTTGAAAAAAATGTTTTAACAACCCAAGCCCACAGTTGGTGCTATTTTTTTTTTTTTTTTCAACTAATAGCCTCTTCTTCTTTGTAAATTAGTAGAAGAATCTGCACTTGCTTGTTGCTAAGTAGAAAAGGCCACGATAATATTAGTAAAAAGAATAAACAAACGAGACGAGAAAATACTAGAAATGAGTGGGTTTTTAGCTGCTAAGAGGATAATTGCATTTAGACCAAAAATTAAAAAAAAAGGATAATTACATATTTTTAATAAGCAATTTATACTCTTTGTGCTATAGTATTAGGCCCAATCTTAGAAGGAATGGCCCACAAGTTGCCGTCTACTCTATATAATGGCTGGTCTCATTCTAGATGGGGACCATTTTTATTTATTCTTTGGTCCCATATTTATTATAATTAGTACCAGGCATTTAATAATAAGCTTAGATTGAACAGGGTCAAAATGTCACCCAAAACTCAACAAAAATGGAGTTACCATAAATTTTCATTTGCTTCAACATACGCAGTCTACATACGTATACATACGTATGATTTTTTAGTTGTGTATAAATTTGGAGTTTAACTCATGTACAAGATCAAATTTTAATATTTATAATTTTTTTTTTACTATTTTTACTGGTTACTTTTTTGTACAGTAAAAATCCCCAAAACCCCACAGAAGTATATAGTTTAAATTAGCTTGAGATTCAAAATCCAATTTATAAAGTAATAAACTTATCTTTATTATAAACAAATATCATGAGTTCGTTTGGATAAATGATAAAATTAATTTTAATGAAACGAAAAATAATGTTGAAAGCAAAATTAAATATTGTAACGATTTTTTTAATTAGAATAAAACAAGCAAAAATTAAAGCAAAGTATAATCTGTTCGACTCGATCCCCGTCAAGCTAAAAACTAATAAAACAAGTCAAATCGTGGAAGCTTTCAGAGTTATATTATATGGTAAATGTATAAGTTAAAAGGAGAATTACAAAGGAATATACATTAGAAGTAAGCCAAATGTTGGTCTAGAACGAGAAAGTACAAAGGAACCGGCATGGCATTGGACTGACTGCACTAAAAACGATCGTAGGATCCCTATGGGAAATCAACAAGCACGATGCCCAATGAAATATTGTTGTCCATGAACTGATTTTGGCAGCTTTCGGATTAGTTTAAGTTCCGATTGGTGAAAAAAAAATTTATAAGGTTATGAAATTAAGGGCAAAGGCATATTTAACTTGCTAACTGGATCTTGTAAGTTCTTTCTTTTGAATCTAATTTTATGATTCAACAACTGTCTGATTACTCACAAATATGTAATCCATAAGAATTTTAATGATTGTACCAAATGCACCGCTGTGATGGTCTTCACTTCTTTACCCTAGTGATTAAAAAAGTTAAGAAAGATATGCAAAATGGAATTCGAATAAAAAAAAAATACACCCCAATAATGCAATTGGAGGCAAAAAATCTCACGGCCAATTTTCAATTAGAAAAAAAAAATTAATGGCCAATTGTTTTAGACCTACAGGATATTTTTTAATAGTTGACTATTTTAATGAGATAATCGTCTGTCAATGTCATTTAATTTCATCATCGTTATAATTGGACAAAAACATATAATTACGGTATTATTAATTTTAATTTTATCATCATAATATTCAATTTTATTATAAATAATTAATTTCACTATCAATATTATTTTCAATCTTACTATCCAAATAAACCCTTAATTATAACTTAATATATTATGCAACCTACCCATCAGGAGGAATGAGGTCGTGGCGTGGGACTATAAGGTTTCAAACATGCATTCAAGCATTCCCCCCTCAATTCTTACCAACCAAATACTCTGCTCATATCACCAGCCACCACAACTTTCACGAGTCAAACTTTCACCTTTCTTTCTTTCTTTCTTTCTTTCATTGCCCTCAATGATCCAAATCTAGTTCGGGCTATTTTCTTTCTACCCTTCGATCATTTATGGATCAATGGCCTTTCTTTAATCTCAACAAACCCAAAGCCTTTTCCCTCTCCCCCTTTGCCACCCCTTATGCTTACCTACCAACTCACTCACCCCTTCCCCGTCCCTTCCCTTCCCGACCCTTTCTCTATTTAAACCACCTTTCTTTTCCCTTCTCTCTTCAGGAAGGAAACGAAAGGAAAAAAAAAAAAAAAACCACTTGAGCTGATCCTGTCATTTCCTCTCTCAAACCACACTTTTTGTAAATTAACAACTTCAAATCTTTTCTGGGTCATTCTTTATTTGGGTCATTTTTTTTTAATATGGAGACGATCGCTCAAAATGGTCACTCAAACGGGTCTTTGGAGAGTTTTTGCACGACTACTACTACTGCTGCTACAAAGGGTGGTGTAGTCGACCCTTTGAACTGGGGTGTTGCAGCTGAGTCACTCAAGGGAAGCCATTTGGATGAAGTGAAACGTATGGTAGCTGAGTATAGGAAGCCTTTGGTGAAACTTGGTGGTGAGACCTTGACAATTTCTCAAGTTGCAGCCATTGCTACACGTGACTTGCTTGTCAAGGTTGAGCTTTCAGAGGATGCAAGGGCTGGTGTTAAGGCTAGTGCTGATTGGGTCATTGATGGCATGAACAAAGGCACTGACAGCTATGGTGTTACTACTGGTTTTGGTGCTACTTCTCATCGAAGAACCAAGCAAGGAGCTGCCCTTCAAAAAGAGCTCATTAGGTAAGTTAAAAACTACCCAAATTAACTACAAACTGGAAACTGGAAATTTCGTGCTTGCATGCAACTCTGTTCTCAAACTCAGTTCAACCGTCCTATTTGACTCATTTCCGAACTCGTAGCATTGTAGTAAGAAAGGAATAGTTTTGTAGTTTTGTGGGATGGATTTAAAATCGTCTTCGTTGAAGTAGTCCAAACTGGACGGCAGTTGAGTTGACTCGGCCCAGTGGGCTGGGTTATAACCGAGTTAAGTGTATTAAATATGTACTACTAATCTACTATGTCAATTATCCTGAGTTGTCAAGGTGGCTTACTATTTTCGGAAAGAGCATGAAAATGTTAATTATGTCAAGGTAGCTAAGACTGTTATCACAAAGTAGTGGGCATTTATGGCAAATTTATTCATGGTGAATAGGCAATTGGATAAAATTTGTCCATCACCACAGTATGTTTCTTTAGATTAAAAAATTTGGTTAAAACAGATCACCCAATTTAAGTATAATTTTCTATGTTAATTCATTTTCAAATCACAAATTGAAATATGGCTTTATCTGTAAAATTAAATTTGTTTTGTTGCTTCAGGTTCTTGAATGCTGGGATCTTTGGCAATGGAACTGAGTCATGCCACACACTTCCTCACTCAGCAAGCAGAGCAGCTATGCTTGTTAGGATCAACACCCTCCTCCAGGGATACTCTGGCATCAGATTTGAAATTCTGGAGGCAATTACCAAGCTTCTCAACAGCAACATCACCCCATGCTTGCCACTTCGTGGCACAATTAGTGCATCCGGCGATCTTGTTCCTCTTTCCTACATCGCTGGATTGCTCACTGGCAGGCCTAATTCCAAGGCTGTTGGACCCAATGGAGAATCCCTTGATGCCCAGGAAGCCTTTCGTTTAGCCGGTATTGATTCTGGGTTCTTTGTGTTGCAGCCTAAAGAAGGCCTTGCTTTAGTCAATGGCACTGCAGTTGGTTCAGGCTTGGCTTCCATGGTTCTTTTTGAAGCAAACATTCTGGCTGTTTTGTCAGAAATTTTATCGGCAATTTTTGCTGAAGTCATGAATGGTAAACCTGAATTCACTGACCATTTGACACATAAATTGAAGCACCATCCGGGACAAATTGAGGCTGCAGCCATAATGGAACACATTCTTGACGGGAGCTCTTATGTTAAAGCAGCTAAGAAATTGCATGAAATGGACCCTCTGCAGAAACCAAAACAAGATCGCTATGCTCTGAGGACTTCTCCACAATGGCTTGGTCCACAGATTGAAGTGATCAGATTAGCAACCAAATCAATTGAAAGAGAGATTAACTCTGTCAATGATAACCCTTTGATCGATGTTTCAAGGAACAAGGCATTACATGGTGGCAACTTCCAGGGTACCCCAATTGGTGTCTCTATGGACAATGCTCGTTTGGCAATTGCAGCTATCGGCAAACTTATGTTTGCTCAATTTTCTGAACTTGTTAATGATTTCTACAACAATGGTCTTCCATCAAACCTCTCTGGAGGCAGGAACCCAAGTCTGGATTATGGTTTCAAGGGTGCTGAAATTGCAATGGCCTCATATTGTTCTGAGCTCCAATACCTAGCTAATCCTGTCACTAACCATGTTCAGAGTGCTGAGCAGCACAACCAAGATGTGAACTCCTTGGGACTAATCTCTTCAAGAAAAACTGCTGAGGCTGTTGATATCTTGAAGCTTATGTCCTCTACATTCTTGGTAGCTCTTTGCCAAGCAATTGATTTGAGGTATTTGGAAGAGAATATGAGGAACACAGTGAAGAACACTGTGAGCCAGATAGCTAAGAAAATCCTCAATACTGGTGCCAACGGTGAACTTCACCCTTCAAGATTCTGTGAGAAAGATTTACTCAAAGCTGTGGACCGCGAATATGTCTTTGCCTATATTGATGATCCCTGCAGTGCTACCTATCCATTGATGCAAAAGCTGAGGCAAGTACTAGTTGAGCATGCAATGACAAATGGTGAGAATGAGAAGAATGCAAGCACCTCAATCTTCCAAAAGATCACAGCTTTTGAAGAGGAATTAAAGGCTCTTTTGCCAAAGGAGGTTGAGACTGCAAGGGTTTCACTTGAAAATGGAAATGCAGCAATTCCTAACAAGATCAAGGAATGCAGATCTTATCCATTGTACAAATTCGTGAGGGACGAGCTCGGAATAGGGCTGCTAACCGGAGAAAAAGCCAAGTCACCTGGTGAGGAGTTTGACAAGGTGTTCACAGCTATGTGCCAAGGGAAGATCGTTGATCCAATGCTGGAATGTCTTAAGGAATGGAACGGTGCCCCTCTTCCAATCTGCTAGTTTGCTTTTCATTTTTATCTTTGAAATTTGTTATTCGATCTTTTCTTTGTGTTTCACCTTTTTTTTTTTTTTGGATTTCCTTGTAAAAGATGTTAATTTTATGAATGCATATGCAACATGTTTATTTCTCATTTCATCTCTTTAATTTTCATTTTTTAGTTATCAAAATAGTAGAATTAACTTAAATCCGAAACTTAACTTAATTGATTCATTCAATCATTTTTTAAATTTAACATCTAGTAAATTTAGATTTAAATCTCAATATTTACAATTTCTTCCGATATTCTCATACTTACCAAAAAAAAGTAATAGGATGTAGATTGCTTGCTACTCTTAAACTTAACCTTACTTTAGTAATATTTGAAATGAAACTGAAGATAACTCCTAGCTTCATCCTTACAATGTTGAGAAATTCTTGAAGTAATAAAATCAACTCAATCTTTTTACTTTTTCATTTTCCCAATCTTTGTTGCACTTTCATGAGAGCCACTTGGGGTTCCCTACATGTTTTCACAAAGGCAAACTTTTTTTTAATACATTTGGTCCCCGAGAGGTCATGCTTGGCCACCTAAAAATGCCAGAAACGTGACAAGTGTGTTCAATAATTCTAATAAAAAAAAAATGCAATTTGATGTGTACAGTTTTGGTTATGCATGGATCTAAGAAAAGATTTAATGAATGCAATCTTATCTTGCATTTTTATCAATGATTATTTACGTGACTGGAATTTATAACTTTTAGGTCACATGATAACAATCTGATAATTGCGCTAAGGCTCTCCTCTAAAAGAGGGAAAAAATGCAAAACATGAGAACTTTCCAAAAGGTCATCCATATTAGTATTACTCTCATCCAAACTTACTTAACTATGAAATTTTGATAAGAATCGATCCATTAATACTGGTATGTTCAATAACTCCAATGACAAAACAAAACTAGTCAAGATAACAAATGAAAGGACATAAATTTGTACTGCTATATGTTAAGCAATGTATTGGCCGTGGATTCTCTGATCCTGGAAATCCTCGGTAATCATTGACATTCACAATTTCCAAAGATTTTGATTATAATTAAAAAGAAGCTGGTTCGTATTGTTAAAAATATTATCTCAAATTTCATAAGAGATTTATTTAAAATTTGTTAAAAATTTATTTGAGATTTGTCAGATATTATTTGATGGACAAAAAGACTTGCAAAAAAAGAATTCTAAGAAAAAGAAAATTTTTAATAGATAAATTTGACTTACAAAAAAAAAATTTTAAAAAAAAAAAGATTCTTAACAGACAAGTTTAACTTACAGGAGATGAATTATAAAAGGAGAGGGATTCTTAATAGACAAGTTTGTATGGTTATAAATATGTAAAGTCTCTACAGGTCTATAAGATTAGATATGAGAAAAAAATATAAGAGAGTTATAAGATTTTGTAGGATAGACACCTCATAGGAGTATTGAGGGTCTACGTATTATAAGTGTGTATGTTTATTTGTGAGTGGACTAGAGGAAACTGAGAGGGTTCACATAGGTATGATGTATGGAAGCATACGGGTATGTGTTTGGTTATGTTGAAAGAGTGCACAAGGGTTTAGGTTTGTGTTTGTTTGGGTTAAGAATACTTCATAGGATTATAAGAGATTGGGAATATCTTATGAGTATTGATTGTTGAGTGAAGTTGATGATTTGATATATGTTTGTAATTCTCTACAACTAGTGAAACTTGTTTCTCATCCGTTGACGTAAGTTGATTGGATTAAACCACGTTAAATTATTGTCTCTTGTGTGTTTGATTTATTGTTTGATTTCGCTTCCGCTGGTGTGATTGAATTAAAGACTTTTAGCCCAACAAATAGTATCAGAGCTGTAGTGTTCCCCAACAAGTGATATCAGAGCTGAAGGTTCGAAACGTGAGAAAAATTAAAGATTCAAGATGTGACAAGAGCCGAAGGTTCGAGACGTGGAAGAGCTAAAAGTTTGAGATGTGAGAAGAGCTAAAGGTTTAAGATGTGGGAAGTGCATGGTTTGAGATATAGGAAGAAGCAAGTCTAGAAGAGCTCGATTTAAGAGAAGAGTTCGAGTTTAAGTTTTGAAGATTGATGATTAGTTTGTATGAAGCATGAAGACACAAGAGAAGAAAAAATGATTGTGAGACTTTCATTGCAGGTGGAGCCAAGTATATCTAGCATGAAGATATATGATTGATGAAATTTGAGTCAAGGTGGAGATTGTTGAGAATATTGACTCAAATCCCATAAGAGATTTGTTTGGGATTTGTTAGAGATTTGTTTGAGATTTGTCAGATATTACTTGATGGATAAGAAGACTTGCAAAAGAAGAATTCTAAGAGAAAGATGATTTTTAATAGGTAGGTTTGACTTGCAAGAGAAGAATTCTAGAAGAAAATGGATTCTTAACAAGCAAGTTTAATTTATAGGAGAAGAATTCTAAGAGGAGAGAGATTCTTAATAAGCAAGTTTGTATGGTTATAAATATGTGAAGTCTCTATAGGTCTACAAGGTTAGATATGAGAAAAAAATGTAAGAGAGTTGTAGGGTTTTGTAGGATAGACACCCCATAGGAGATTGAGGCTCTACGTCTTATGGATGTGTATGTTTATTTATGAGTGAACTAGAGGATACTGAGAGGGTCTACATATATATGATATATGAGAGCATATGAGTATATAGGTATAATGTATAAGAGCATATGGGTATATGTTTGGTTATGTTGAAAGAGTATACAAGAATTTGGATTTGTGTTTATTTGGATTTGTATTTGTTTTGGTTGAAAATACTTCATAGCATTAAAGGATATTGAGAGTGTCTTATGAGTATTAATTATTGAGTAAAGTTAATAATTTGATGTATATTTGTAATTTTTTATAACTAATGGATCTTATTTTTTATTCATAAATATAAATTAATTAAATCGAATCATGTTAAATTATTATTTAATTTCACTTCTATTAATATTATGGATTACAAAATTTTAGCCCAAGTAGTTGTCATGTAAAGCGCACGAGTCTTTGATCCCGCCTAAAACTGTACAATAGTTAGGCTTAAATTTTCGGCCCCCGTGACACAGTAATGCACACCAAAGCACATTTATTTTGCAAAGAAGTTGTGCAGTTGCAGCTAACAGAGAGAAAAAAAAAATAATAAATAAAAGAGCATTTATTTTCCTCATTGGCCATTTCCGGCAGTTACTAAAGCTGACATCAGCTACAACTGCACCCTGCCAGTTTACTAAAACCATAATCTACACGAGCTTAACGTGGATTTGAACTTTGAAAGTCTGAAGAGCGAAGGATAGTTGACGGTTCCTTCTTTCGAGTCTTAAGAATTGCTGATTTCAGGTAAGAAAAGATGTTCTGAGTCTGACTTATAATTACTAGAGTTTTTCTTATAAATAATTTTGAATTAAATTATTTAAAATTTAATTAATTAAATTAAATTATTTTAATTTAATTAATTGAATTAATTTTTTTAATTTTAAAAATTAATCGATTAAAATTAATTCAATTAATTTTTTAATATTATTAATTAATAAAATAATAAAATTTATTAAATTAACTTATATTTTAAATTTTTATTTTTTTATATGTGAAACATATTAATTATATCTTCTAATAAAAATATTCAAGACATTAAAGTATTAAATTAAAAACTTTAATAACTTGAAATGAAGTAGACAAATTCATATATTTTTAATTTTATATATAAATTTTATAATATTTTGATTAAAATTTTGATTAATTTAATTTTTTTATTAATAAAAAATTAATATTTTTTTAAAATCAATAAAAATTAATTTGATAATTAATCAATTAATTAAATTAATTTAATTTAATATGTTAATTCGGTTAAAACTGAATTATGAATTCCTTATTACAACAATTTCCTAGTAGTCCAACTCCAAAGCCACTTTGTCTTGTGGCAGATCAAGTATTACCAGAAACAAGAAAGCAATTGCTGCGTGCCTGCCTGCCTGCCTGCCTGATAGGATCATTTTGATACGCAGTGTGGTCCCAAATTGCTAGTTGTGTGATCCTGGCTGCCATGGATTTACTTAGCTTGATAAAGCCGAAAGGAGGCTAATTCTCCATTTGAAGCTCTTCAGAAAGCCATTCGGCCCATTCCCATTTCCATTACATGGGCAAGAAACATGGGCTTCAGATTGACCCAATCGGGCCTTGATGGTACAATGGGATTATTTGGAAAATCATTTTGTTTCATTAGGCCTGAGTAAGATGGCTTTTCCAGGGCAACCCATTGTTTGATTAGAATTTAGATGGTGTTGGTTTGGTTGGATCATTGCAGCTTTTCTCAAAATGGGCTACAAGGTGTTGTAATATAGACCCAAATGATGGTGTACACGTGGAATTATTTCATTGGTCACGTGTTAAAAAAAAAAAAAGAATCTGTCCTGTGTCTTGACTGGGAATTACATTAGTTTTACAATAATTTTTAGAAATTTGGTTTTTATTCAACGCAATCGAAAAGTTGCGACCCAGCCAACCAACGCGATCAATGGCGACGCAGGTCCTGAGACGACGACTTGGTCAGATTCTTTCCCAGGCCAACCCTAAACCTAACTCGAAGCTCTCCTTAGCGAAAGCTTTCTCTTCCGCTACCGCTCCCATCCGAGCCACTCTCTTCCCCGGCGACGGCATCGGCCCCGAGATCGCTGAGTCCGTCAAACAGGTTCCCACCGTCTCTCCAGTTTTTCTCTTACTTATTTTTAATATCTGTTCCTTCGAATTTTCGCTTGTAAAGTCTCGATTTTTAAATTTCTTTATATTTGTGTCAATGGAATTGAATCCTTAGTGTTAAAAATTGGAAAATTTTGGTTTAAGAAGTTTTTGATTTAGGCACAAACTGTCAACAAGTATCTATTTTTAGTTTAAAGAAACTGGTTTTATAGAAATTATAAATTGATAAATATTTGTATAAAAAATAATTATCAAGACCCATGTTTTATTGACGTTTACTGAAATTTTGGTGGAATCTGAGTAATTTTAATTGATTCAGGTTTTTAAAACAGCTGAAGTGACCATTGAATGGGAAGAGCATTATGTTGGGGACCAAATTGATCCAAGAACTCAGAGTTTTCTAACTTGGGAAAGTTTAGAATCAGTAAGAAGGAATGGGGTAGGCTTGAAAGGTCCAATGGCTACTCCTATTGGTAAAGGTCATAGGTCTTTGAACCTTACTCTAAGGAAAGAACTTAATCTCTATGCCAATGTCAGGCCGTGTTATAGCCTCCCGGGATA
Organism: Durio zibethinus; assembly: GCF_047325235.1. NCBI lineage: Eukaryota > Viridiplantae > Streptophyta > Magnoliopsida > Malvales > Malvaceae > Durio > Durio zibethinus. The sequence goes on along the minus strand of NC_143162.1, from coordinate 5,264,282 downwards.
TAAGACTCGGTATGATGATGTAAATCTCATCACTATTCGTGAAAACACGGAAGGGGAGTACAGTGGACTCGAGCATCAAGTAAGTTTGCTTTGATAGTTTGTGCGCAATTTGATAAATGGGGTATTCACCATATATACGAGGAGGTAATTCTTTTGCTTTGGGTGCTAGGTGGTGAGAGGTGTGGTTGAAAGTCTCAAGATTATTACTCGTCAGGCAAGCTTGAGGGTGGCTGAATATGCTTTTCATTATGCTAAGACCCATGGAAGACAGAGAGTTTCTGCAATTCATAAAGCCAATATTATGCAGAAAACGGATGGTCTTTTTCTCAAGGTTTGTCAATTCGAATGCCTAGTTTGTTGGTTCTTCACTAATTTTCTTGTGTACTGTTTATTAAGTTTGGTTTAATTGTCTTTTTCCAGTGCTGCCGTGAAGTTTCAGAGAAATACCCTGAGATAACGTATGAGGAAGTAGTCATTGACAATTGCTGTATGATGGTATGACAGATTTCCTCCTATAAGTATTATATTACTTTATTTTTCCCCACTTATGGTTCAAGGCGATGGAGAGAGGTCAAATTTTGAATCAGCTACTCTAGGCACTACCTTTCTGCCCATATTGCTTTTGGCAAAATACTTTCGACAAATGACAAAAAACAGTTCTTGTTTAGATACAAAGAGAACTGAAGTTCATCTTTATGGAAGTGAAAATTGTTATGTAGAGCTAATTACTTTTTTGCCACCTGCAGCTTGTGAAGAATCCAGCACTTTTTGATGTATTGGTGATGCCTAACCTCTATGGTGACATTATCAGTGACCTTTGTGCTGGATTGATTGGGGGCTTGGGCTTAACACCAAGGTAACTACACCTTCTAACAATCATAGGTAACATAATCTAGATGGCTTAACAGCATATACTTTTTCTGCAGTTGCAATATTGGTGAAGGAGGAATAGCACTTGCTGAAGCTGTTCATGGCTCAGCACCTGATATTGCCGGAAAGGTTAGTCTTCAAATCTTAGGGCTTCTAATTGAGTATCTGCCCTTCATTTCTTTTTATAGAGCCATTCATTTTGCATACACAAGGAGCACTTGTAAAAAAATGTGAAGGTATGTCTAGGGATTATTAGTCATGTAGTGCTTTAGTGAATTCAAAGAAAATCATAATGGTTGAGAGTTGAGACTGGATGTCTCGAGATAGATCATGAAGGTATGTCAAGGTCTATTAAGGTATAACTGTATGCATTATTTTAATTATAAAGCCACCTTATGCTAATTACAAAGCTATGTAAGGTTTTTAAACTTGAATTTCATGGGTGATTTTTGAGACTGGAGTAAGCTTCATGGCACGTTTGAATATTAGAGTTTCTAGATTGTGGTACTTTAAGCCGTGAGGAATTGATGGTAGTTTGGAGTAAAAGAACCCAAAATGTCATGTTTGCCTGTCATGATCATTTTGTTAATTGCCTTAGCCCAATTCCTTTTACTTCTCTCTTTTAACTTTGTTTCTCAGAGTATAATTTCATTTTCCATGGAACCAACTAATTATTTATATGGTTGACATTATTTAGAATGTGGCAAATCCAACTGCTTTATTATTGAGTGCGGTCACAATGTTGCGCCACTTAAATCTCCATGACAAGGCTGATAGGATTCAGAATGCTATTCTCAGTACAATCGCAGAGGGGAAATATCGAACAGCTGACCTTGGTGGCTCGTCAACAACAACTGATTTTACTAAGGCTATTTGCGATCACCTTTAAAGATTGTTCCTTTGTAACATTTCTAGTTTTGCATTGGGTTTCGTTGCAGTTTGATAGCAATTTTCTTTTTTCACCGAAGATTAAATGTTTTCTTCTCTTATTTAAGAGGAATAAAATCACATCATCTTGATGGCTAAGGAGCTAATCTTCTGAACTCCCTATCTTCTGCCATGGAGAGAGAACATATGGCATTATTTAAAATCGTAACGCATTGTACAGTCCACTTGTATTTTGGCCGATGGCCATGCACTGTCTCAAGGTGAAGAAAAACATGCAGGTTTAGAGGCCTTTTATTTATCATCAAATAAACCATGAAGATGATGTGTTTCTTACTCTCTGTCTTTCATTTCCAGACTTAGACAAGATGCATTTTTGACATATTACTGAGATTAAGGTGGAACTGTTCTTATAGATACAACTGCTTATATCATTTAATCAATCAAGTTATATTATACTAGCTGTGAAGTGCTGAGCTGTTTCCTATTTCCTGTAGGTGATAGTAATAGTCAAGACACAATATACCTATAAAAATGACAAGCGTTTATGTCAGATTAAATTACAAAAACCTTAGTAAAAGATTCCTCCTTGAAACTACGACAACGGAAGAATTTTGATAAATATAAGTTTAATAATGGATAAAAAGTGAGAAAAAAAAGAGAAAATTCTGATTTTGTGGTGATGGTTAGACAATGATTTCACCCACTTAGAGAGAGGGAAATGTCCAAAGGTGAAAGGGTGGGATTAAAAAAGGAAAAATGGGGGACTGGGCAATTGGGTTGGTGAGATAGGGACAGGCCAATGCCCAATATGGGTGTCCATAAACTTTGAATAACACAAACCATTTCCCCGAAACCAAGATCTAATAGTCTCCTGCTCTCATTCTGCTTCTTCTTCCTCATCTTTTGTCTTACTTTGCTTTACCTTTCACCAAACTATCACCAACAACCCACAAAAATGGCGTATGAAGGAATTCTCTTGGGGATGGGTAATCCTCTCCTTGACATTTCCTCTGTCGTGGACGAGGATTTCTTGAAAAAGTACGGTTAGAATATTTGATTTTATTGTTTTTATTTAAGGGATGTGTCTTGATTATGTTGGGATTTATTGTTGTTGTGTAATCTTAGTTGGGTTTGGTTTTGTTTTTGGTTACAGATACGATATCAAGATGAACAATGCAATTTTAGCTGAGGAGAAACACCTACCCATGTAAGCAAATTTTGTTTTTGTTTTCTTATTTTAGTATGAAACTAGATTAACTGTAACTGTGATTAATAGTTATAGTTGTATTATTTTATCTATTAAACTGCCAAAAAAAATCTATTAAACTCTTCCTTCACCTCACATTCGCTCATGTATTCAAGGGCTTATTCGATCTACTAGATCAAATTTTTATTCATTTCTATTATTACATTGATATGTTCTTTCAATCTTTTTGTTCCCAAAAATTATAGATTTACTTGTTTAGCTTGGAAAAACAAAGAATATGATATGACAGAAAAAAACAATGCAGGTATAGATGTATGAACAAATAGAAGTACAGAAGAATGGTGAAACTGAAGACAAATCTATTTGTTTCATTGATATTAACATATATATATACATATAATAGTTAACAACTTATTTACATTTTTCCAGCTGCGACAGGCTGTGTTGATGAAAGCAAATTCTTTCCACGTTGGTGGAAATGTTATCAGCCTTTACAGGGTGCCTGTGTTTGCTTTTGCACAGACTGTTTATTCTACAATAATGCGTATACTTGTCTCGTGCTAAGACTAATCTTAGTCTTTATATGTTGTATCTTTCACATGCTATGTTCACTTTATTAACACTCACCTATCTTGGTCTAAGAAATGGATTCCAAAACCAATCAAGCTTTCGAGGTGTCTCAATTATGTATTCCCTTACTCTACTGCATTGGAGCAGCTTGAAGCGTGTTCTTCACTACTTGAAAGCGCTATCTTTCATAAACTTATCTCTTAAATGGAACTCTCCTCATTGTTGCATGTCTACTCTAATGCGGTTTGGCTAGGAAATTTTGATGATCGTACTTCTACTTCAGCTTATTTTGTTTATCTTAGCAGCAATGTTATCTCTTGCTGTTCTCAGAAACAAGAAGCAGTTGCTTGATCCTCAACTGAAGTTGAATATCAAGCCATTGCTTCTACTGCTGTTGAGCTAGCTTGGATTGAATTGTTTTCGGTGCGTTAAGGGGTCCAAAGACCCAAGAACAAGAAATAAATGCAATGGGCTGTGGCACCTATCAGCAAGTAACACAACAGATAAAATAGGAGCTGTTGTGGGAATATTAAAAAGACCTATCTCCTTAGTGCAACTCCACTTTGCAATCCAATATGCTGTCCAAGGGATGTGGGTAAAAAGAAAACATACCAACAAATTGGATTGCAAAGTAGAGTTGCACTAAGAAGATAGGTCTTTTTAATATTCCCACAATACATTCTATTTTGTCTGTTGTGTTACTTGCTTCTTCAGCTTAGTTTGCATTTAGATAAGCCACCAACTATACTCTATGATAACATTGACACTACATGTTTGAGTGCTACTACGGTCCTGCATTCTTGCACGAAGCATATAGCCATTAATTATAACTTTGTTCGAGATTGAGTGTCAAAAGGCTTGCTACATGTATTGCATATTTCAACTAAACTGTTCGCAGATGTTCTTAGGAAACCTTTTTCTAGACAACATCTCTATCTTAGATCCACGATTGGTGTGTCTGATGGCACACCTATCTTGCGGGGCATGTGAAGTGAACATAGCATGTGAGCAATAGGATATGTAAAGACTGACATTAGTCCTAGCTCATGAGAAGAATATACGCATAGTCTTTGTATGTTTTATTCTTCACATTCTATGTTCACTTTACATGGTTAATTGTGCATATAGACTAACTGAAGGTTAATCTACACGAAAAATTGTGTTCCTTCACAGATTAGAGCAAAGGTGGAAAGTTGTAAGAAAAAAATACCTTTAATATAGGATAAATTTGGACCTAAGACAGAAAAAGTTTAAAAGTATGGGTTGCATGACATTCTGACCATCCAATCTTTAGGGTGAATGTGACTTTTTGCCATGCAATTTAAGATGCAAAATCATATGTAATTTTGAATCAATTTCCTTACGGAGATGTCCTCTCTGTCACACTCCTTCAAAAATAAGATAGAGCTTTTAGTGTCTCGCTTGACCTAATAGGTTCAAAATGATATGATCTGTTGGTTGAAAACTTGAGGTTCCAGTTTGTTGTCACGTTCAACATTATACAGTTTCCACTTTCTCTCTAGCAATTACTCCTGTTTACAAGTGCAGTGTGCACTGTTATTAATGGCTCTCTATGACAGGTATAAAGAAATGGCTGCCAAACCCAATGTAGAGTATATTGCTGGAGGTAATGCTTGGATGCCCTTGGTATTTGATTTTGAAAAAAAAAAAAGAGAAGTTGGAATCTGAATTTTCAATAAAAACTTGGTGGATAATAATGATTCTCAATTTTATTATGTACAGGTGCTACTCAGAATTCAATCAAAGTTGCACAGGTATATCATGGTGCCTTTTATTTTGGTTAAAACTTCGTAAAAATGCAGTCATAACATTTATTGCTACAGTAGAGTGAGGTTCTTTTTGCCTCATGCAGTGGATGCTACAAATTCCTGGTGCAACGGCTTACATCGGTTGTATTGGGAAGGACAAGTTTGGGGAGGAAATGAAGAAGAACTCAAAAGCTGCTGGTGTTAATGTGAGCCCTTATGAACCATACACCTAGCCTCTAAAATAATTAAAAACAATTGGAAAAGATCAAGTGTTATATTTGTTTCTTTTATTTCAGTTCCACACAGCTTTAAGCATAATAGGCTATGCTTCTTTTGCTATATCCCTTGACCTTCCTATTTCCTGATGCATAATGTTTTTGAGTTGCATTTTTTGTATCTCTTAAGATTTGAAACTGAAAATAATTGTATCGTTGATGTTGTATGATGCATATTAATCAGGTTCATTATCTTGAGGATGAATCTGCACCAACAGGAACTTGTGCTGTTTGTGTTGTAGGTGGTGAAAGGTCAGTCGACAATGAGCGTGTTTTTCCTTATTTATTCTATGCTGCCAATTTGCTGTTGTACTTTCTTATATTTGCTCCAATTATTAAGATGTTATGAAAACATTTACGTTTTTATCTACTGGAGTAGCAAGATTCAAAGTTAGATCTATCTATAGGTCGCTCATTGCAAATCTGTCAGCTGCTAATTGCTACAAGTCTGAGCATTTGAAGAGGCCAGAGAATTGGGCATTGGGTACTCTTTTTCATTTTTTTTCTTGGATTTGGCTTTCTTTTTGTTATATTTGGTCTGATACATTAATGAAACTTACTCTTTGGTGGAAATCTATTGAGAATAATTGAAATGAACAATTTGATTTCTGTCTGGTTATAGCTTCTAGATACTAACTTGTTTACAAAATATTTTATGCAGTGGAGCAGGCCAAGTATTTTTATATTGCTGGATTTTTTCTTACTGTATCTCCAGACTCAATACAGCTTGTTGCTGAACATGCAGCTGCAAATAACAAGGTATCTTATATCACACATAACTAAAATCCCTCTTTACACAAGTTCACCAGGTTAGTGGCCTGACATATTTATTTTATCTGCAGGTATTCTCAATGAATCTTTCTGCTCCATTTATTTGTGAGTTCTTCAAGGATGCACAGGAGAAAGTTCTACCGTAAGTGTTGTATCATATTGTGGTACTGTGGAAATTAATATACATACATTAAAGTAAGTGTCTTGATTTGTTGTCAAACAGGTATATGGACTTTGTCTTTGGCAATGAGACCGAAGCAAGAACCTTCTCAAAGGTTCATGGCTGGAAGGTAATAACTGTTAAATATCAATTGCTGTGATGGATGGTTAATATTTCGTATTTGACCTGTTTGGGCTGGTTTTGCCATCCAGACTGATGATGTTGCAGAGATAGCCTTGAAGATTTCGCAGTGGCCGAAGGCATCTGGAACATTCAAGAGGATTACTGTTATTACTCAGGGTGCAGATCCGGTGGTTGTTGCCGAGGATGGGAAAGTAAAGCAGTTCCCTGTAATATTGTTACCCAAGGAAAAGCTTGTTGATACAAATGGTGCAGGTATATAGTCTTTTCCCTTCACTTCCATGACTTGACAACTGTGAATGCTAAAATCAACTACTGTTTGTGACTCATATGTAGAAAATACAAGAGTTGAGGTTTGTAAGGGTAGACAAGTGGATGAAAGAAGAAATAGTTACTATTAGTTGTCATATGATCTAACTTTGATCCCATCTGGCATATTGGTGATTCAAAAACAGAATCACAACCACGTAATGAAGTCACTGTTAACAATTTAGAGTTATTTTCTGTAGGTGACGCATTCGTCGGGGGCTTTCTTTCACAATTGGTTCAGGGGAAGCCTATTGATGTTTGCGTAAAAGCTGGCTGCTATGCATCCAACGTTATTATCCAAAGGTCTGGCTGCACGTATCCAGAAAAGCCCGAGTTTAACTAAGCTATTCCACTTCATTGGTCTCTTCTATCCTATGGCGTTGTTTTAAAATTTTGATTGTTGAGAACCCTGGTGCTATTTTTGAACTCTGTATTTTGCTTTTTATTTGCTTGTCATTTCCGTGGCCGCATCCACAAATAGCCTGAGAAAATCGTTATATGAGAATGACATTCTATCCTTCTGCATGAAATTAAAGGAAAAGAAAATGCGAAAAAGGCAAAACTCAACTATGTTGTCCTTTTCACCTATCTGTTTCATGTCATAACATAAGCTCATGTTTGAGAGCTGGAGTTTTGGTCAATCTTGTCTGTTATCTCTACATTCTTTGCATTTGAGATCTGGTCACAAGGCTTGTTATTTTCTACAAGGAAAGGTGCTGGTTGAAGACTGACTGTATCATTAACCAATGAGTCCATGGGAGGTTAGAAAATTGAGCGATACGGCAGACATTGACTAGAATTCTTTCGTTCAATCCCCAAGGACTGAATGTTGCCAGAAGCAATTTTAATTGAAACAACCGTTTCTCCATAATGAGTTTTAATGGAAGGGACATGGTTTGGTTGTAGTTGTTGAAAATAAGTAAATGTAGTAATGTTAATTGACCAAATTCGTTTCTTCGATGGTTAAAGTGTAATTAATGACAAAAAATCTCATTGAAAGGAATTTAAAAAAAAAGAGGACTAAATTACCTTTAATAATTTTTTTAAAATATATCTTAAATTCAAAAAAAAAAGAGATCACTTGAAATTTGAATTTTAAAAAATTAACGAAAATAATAAAATAAAAATTGAAAATATTACATTTGATGATATTTTAATTTTAAAAAATCTGCAGTGTATAAAATAAATTAATTTAAATTTTGGATGAGTAAAAAAATTAATTGCATAATTATTTTACTTTCATTTGGATCAAATATGGGCCCAACTATTAAAACCAGCCCATCAAAATTTCTAGGCCTTTGCTTTTTCCAAACCCCGTTTCTTTCCTCGAACTTTCCGACGACCCAAAGAATACATCCACAAGAAGAAAAACGAAATCCTTAAAATCTCGAACCAAAGAGGAAATCAGAAAACGAGTATCTCTTACCCTCGGAAAAAACCCTGCCATGACCGATCACCACCTCCGGTTCGGCCAACTACGGTCCACATCCCAGATCCTTAAAAAAACAACCGTGCAGTTCACCGCCCACCCTTTCACATTCCTCTTCCTTTCTTTCCTGCTCCTCTCGTTCCGTTCCTTAGTTGAATCCGGTTCCCTTCTCCTCACTTCCTTTATAGACCGCGATCCTTCTTTCAAATCCCTCCTTTCCCGCGTCGACCTTCACCCTTCCCACCCCCACGCGCGTCTCCAGCCTACTCTTCGCCACACGCGCCGCCCTTTCCTCCACCTCACTCGCGTCGGCACTCTCGACGACGACTTCTTTTCGACCGACGATGATCACCGCGACCGCTCTCTCTTGGGTTCTTTCTCTAACCGCCCCCTTAACGACACGCCGCTGATTCTTTCCAACTTCGACACTAAATTGGGGTTTTCTCATTTCGTTGAGGATAACGGAATTCTGCTACCGGAAATTGTTCGTTATGGAGTCAAATTCAAAACGACCACGTTTGACTACGAAAACAGCGAAAGCGAACAACAAGAAGAAAGAATTGTGGATTATCAGTTCGTTTATAAAGGATTGGAGTTGAGCCACCGTGACGCAGCGGCGCTCTTCTTTCTCGTCAGCTTTTTGTCGGCGGCGTATGGATGGGTAATTCTAGGGTTTACAGCGATTTACTCTTTGGTTTTGGGTGTTCTTTTTGTTACAGTTGTTAATGGCTTGATTGGAAGATTTGTTTCCTTTTTTGGGGCTTTTTGGGATGGGTCAAAAGTGGGTTTAAAAAGACTCACTGGGTTCGTTTTAATGAAATGGGCTGTAAGAGACGCGGTGACTCAGCTTCTTGGATTATGGTATTTTGGGGAAATTGAGGATCACTACTCTTTTTTTATGCTTTTTGTTAGGTTAAAGTTGCTGCCTTTTTCGGTTATGGCACCGTGGATTAGAGGTTATGAGAAGGAGATTTCAGGGTTTCTATTTACGTGGTTTTTGATGGATACTTTAGTTTCATTTGCATTCTCGTTAGCTGCTTGGATTGCCATTGTGGATTCGAGGAGAACCGGGAGGGAAATTATTAAAGAAGGTTATTATTTGATGTCAACACTGTTGAACCAAGCGATACAGATTAAGTGTTACGAAGCTATCTTAGGTGGGTCTTTGGCAAGATGGGTTTTGGCTCATATAGGTGGGGAATTTTTTGCTACAGTTATTCAGGCAGCTTTGGAGGTGTATTTCATGGTGGCTTGGTTGATATTTTACTTTGTGGTGAGGTGTAGGGAAGCTAATGCAGAGGGTAGGAGGTATGGGAGGAGAGAATTGGAGGCTTTGATTGATGGACTTACATGATAATCAAGCGGGAAAAAATGGGTGAAAGTTTCTTTTGCTGCTAGAATGTTCGATTCTGACACTGAAGATAGTGGCGACCTTTTCAAACGTTTTGAATCTTCCTGTTTTTGCAGTGCTAATGATGCAATACTGCCATTGTTTGGTGTAAGAATTTGCCAATGCATTGCATGTACTTTTACCTTGAGGCAATATATTACTTGTGTATATTTACCACAACTTTGCTTCTGTGTGTATATTCTGTTGCAATCATTATTTTTTTTACTGCCCTGCAGTACTTTTTCGTTGATGGTTTCAATGAGAATGATAATGGTTTCGCATGCTCCAAATAGTGCTGATGCTGTTACACTTAGACTGTTATCTTTGTGGTGTGGCCTTTTTTCCTTTTCTCTTTGTGTATATGCTAATGTAATGAGTTTCTCTATTTGCACTGTATGAGCCATTTCTTGTTTTTACCCCGCTTTTGATGGAGAAATTTTGTTTGTAAGTGCCAACTGACATTTGCTATCTTTTGGTCCATTAAATAATTAAATGAGGAAAAAACAAAGGCTTTAAGTTTGGAATGCTGGACAATCTTATTGATTTTGCATGGTACTATCTTGTAGAGTTAATTTGATGAGCTTTAGGCACAAAACAATCATCAGGTTGACAAAGGTTATTTATGAGAGATGTAATGAAGTTAGTTAATAAGAGTTTAGTCATGAAAGGCCCACTTCAGGTCTTGCCCTAGTATCCTATATGCTTACTTTGGCTGCAAGTTTTTTAATTTGCATTTTATTGGAGTGAGGAAAAGTAGAAGTTGTAGAAATTGAGTGGGAGGCATGCTGTTACATACGTGTTTTTTGCTGTAATAGGCAGATTATTGGGAATTTGACATGCAATTTTAGGAAATATTAGGTGATGTTTCTATGCCAGGGTATCAGGAGAGAAAATCTGAGTTGACAATGATGTGTTTTGACATGGGCTGAGATGAGAAGTGAGATAAAAGCATGTAAAATTGCCTAGATTAAGGCAGGTTCTGCATTTTTTAACCTTTTGTATTAAAGATTTTTTAAAGGTTATGGCAAATTGCTTGTAATTGTAGCTAAGTTGCTGATTGTTGTGGAAGTTCAATAAGTTGGTGTGGTGAATTAAGATCTAAGGGGATCTATATTAGACAACTGAATGTAACAGACTTTAATGATGAATGTCCTCTTATATCTTTACAAGGTTCAAATCACTAAAATGATGTAACATAGGATTAAATTGCGAACATTATCCTCAAAATGGATCCTGTTATTCCAATGTTTTTGGCTATTGGGTGGCAGCAGGTATGAAGCAACTCTTTTGCCAATGTAGCTGGATGGGTTCAGTGGTACTGGTTTTGGATTTTAAAAGAACCTTTTGGGCTCTGGATGGAGGATCTTATGAAGCGGATGTTATTCAAATGTTTGTGGCAAGTGGGTGGCTGTACAATCTTGTTTCTTATATGGAGGAGGATCTTATCATAAGCGTTCTATATGCATGTGCTCTTACTAAGTTTTCTGACAGTGTTTGTTGATATTTTTATGATTTTCAGATTATTTGGTAGTTTTCTAGGTACAAATGCATTTTAATCAGTAGCATATTGTCATTCTGAAGACTCCACTAGCATCCTATGAATTTTTTGGAAAGTTTCCTTTGGTCCTTCATGTGGAAAATACTCAATTTTGTCAATATTTGTTGGACACTTGAGCAAGTTTGGATGGATGACATGTTGATTTATTGTTATACGAAGAATGAGTTTCTGTCCCTGTGCTCCTTGTTATAGAGAGTTAGACATAAGATGCTAATGCGCTAAGAATACAAATACAAGAATCAACTATGTGTGATTTTGTGTTTGATTCTATTATTTCACTACTATTCCTGTACTTTTAAGATGACAGTTGTATCACTGGCCCTTGCAGAATTGTTTTTCACCTGTTGATTGCCTTCTCTGTTTCTCTTTTGGTTGTTCATTTTTGTTATATGAGTGTTTGGTTGGATATTGAATTACTTAATGTTGGTTGAATGACCTGGGGAATATGCAAGAGCTACCGGAGATTATTTTAGTGTCATTTGATATGTGAAATCTATGAAAATGTGCACGATGCTGCTCATAAGTGCAGTTGTTATGTTATACCCCGAATTGTTTGTTGGCTCTTAGTTTGCCTATTTGTAGCATCATGCGACCATGAAGTATTGCTTGAATAGTTTCTTTTGCTTTTTATGGTGTTGTTGGGAGAACTTGTGAAAATTTAAAAATGGAAAAAAAGTTGCTAAACCTTGTTTTCCCGGTGTCAATCAGATATACTTTTGAGGTCTTAAGCTGAAGAAATTCTTTCTGATCTTACATTCAATGTTTCCTAGAGCTGAGGAGCATAAATTTTCATCTTTTGACTTATAACCTATCTATCATCACGCATTTGAGCATATCCCATGCTAATGTAGATTTGAGCTTCATGCATTCTGGCATTCTGCTTGCCAATCTGGTTATAATTTGATTTCATGCACTTGACCTTTAAAGTTCTGTTCATTCTTCTTGCAGCATTAGTTCCTGAAATTGGAAACCTAGGCAAAACTCAAAGAATCCTGCTTTAATAGTATTGGCAACACTTTGACTGTCTGATTCTTCTTGATTAAACCTGCTTTTTTCGTGTGTCTGTTAGTATGTAGCCTGCTTTAAGTACTAGTGGTAAATGTCAGGGAGACTGCCCTGAGACGGGCTCGAGAAGAGTTAAGGAACTTGCATCTCCAGTGACAGCAATTTTCTCTGAGATAGTACTAATAGTACAATAAATTAATTAGCTGTTATTATTGTTTTAAGTTTCAAAGATAAGGTAAAGGCCAGAGCTAATGGAACTGCAGTTTTGGACCAACTGGAAACTGTCAGATCTGTCAGCTGGTAGGGTCCGCTCCAGCTTGTTGATCTGTGTTGATCTGGCATGTATTGTGTGTTTAACCTGGTTCTACTCGGGCCCAGTAGCTTTCACATCCCTTGAGCGGTTGAGGTCCTTAGAAACAGAACTTAGAAGGGAAAACAGAAGTTAATATTTTTCTATTGAATTACATTTATAGGCTACAGAATTTATGTTACAAAAATTTACTCAGTATACGACATATTAGCATTCTCATTAGGACTCGGACCTCGAGAATCAATCAAATTTCCAGCATGAATTCCTAAAGACACTGGGAGAGTCTTCGTTCTTGCAGAGAGCTAGCACAACGAACAACATCGAGGAAGAGGCTTTCATCACAAGGAGTGCAGAGTTTGGAGTCAGTGACATAATCATAGTCATCCTGAGCTTGATCCGGCAATGCCTTGAAAAGTGGGTGCTTGAGCCAGGTGGTTTTAATTACAAATCTCTTATAGTTTTCACCAACATACACTACTAGGTTATCCTTTGCACATCTCTTGGAATTGAGCTCTCTTCATGCATGGAATTAGGCCACTTTGCCCACTGACAACAGTACTCGCAACCGCCACAAGGTATGACTCTACTCCCCATCTTCCTCCAATTGGTAAAGCATGCCTTTAGAAACTTCCCCTTCATTGTCTTCCAAAGAAATGAATAATAATATGCCAACATAGACAGAAAGTAGATGGTGGGAAATGAAGTTGCATATAATCTGAAATGGAGATCAAGTATGGTTTGGACGGTGAAACAGATGACGTGAAGGAAAGGGTTATATAGCGGTAGAATAGACAAAAGAGACCGTCTTTGGAGGGAGCATTAAATGGCTGACATGACAGATAGCTAAGAGATGGTGAGCTTGGTCGAAGTCTTGGTAAATTTATAGCATTAGTAATGATATTTCTTAAGCGCAAATGTATGACTATTGGGATGGTTGCCGCGCTTTGTCTTTTGCTGTACCCTTCTTTTTCCTTTATACATAGCGTTTGAGTCTTTATACGAAAGTGTACGAACATGCATCTCATGATATAAAAGCTATACAAAATTATTGCTTCTAAGGTCAGACAGGAAGTGTCTCTCTCTCTTGCTCTGTTGAGAGAGAGAGAGAGAGAGAGAGAGATGATGGTGCTTGATCAATGATCTTTCGAAGTTCTTGAAGTTAAGACCCCACAAGTTGGGAGTGGAAAAGATAAGATATGAAAGAGGGATGGGATAAGCTGCTTGGGCAAAGTGCGATCCCACTTAATTTTTGTTGATATATATGTAAATGTTAGTAGCAGTATTAATGGATATTGTACACAAGTTTGGCCAGACTGGAAGGGAGGGAAAAAGAAAACCTTTTATTAATCCTCCCCATTTCAGTCATGTTCACGTAAATCCATTTACTGTAATCCGAGTATATAATAAACTATTCCAACTCCTTTTTATACTACATATTTGTTCTGTTTCTCTGAGTTGAGCTTGGCTGGAAATCTCATTTGGTGAAAATGATATAGGCTGAGCTAGGCCCCCCACTAACACCACTAATCAGTCCAAATTTTCTCTAGATGAATGCAGCAAACTTCATGCTTTTGTTGTTTCCTTTAGAGGTGGGAATGGTCTTAGATCTTGGATTGGAGGGTTTGGAAGTAAAAACTGTGCACATTTTCGTACCCATTGTCAATAAGCTTTGGGTTCTGGCTGGCTGGCTGGCTGGCTGGCTGGCTTTGTTCTGCAGCTGGATTCGGGATAAGCTTTTGTGTATCTCTGCACCTTGTCCGTGCATGATGCATGAAATGGGCTATTTACTCCAAAACTAGGATGGGGAGAAACAACTTAGGTTGCAGTCTTTGCCAGAGGAAACAAAAAAAAAATAGAAACAGAGAATGGAATAGCATATCGAATCTTACAATGATCGTTCCTTCCCAACTGTTGATAGTTGGAAACAATCCATATTTACATTTGTTTGGCTCCATATCTTACCGACCAAACCAATAGTTTATAGCCTTTTTTAGCATGAAAATATGTCCCTATATTAATACATTCAAGATTTATTTTAATAAATTCTGTTAACTTGAAAAGGTAGTGAATTCCAAACTTTGGCAAAAAAAAAAAATGAAACATGGGTCATTACTCATTAGACTGACAGAGACAAGTGAGGAAACTGTTTTTTTTTTTTCTTTCTTTCTTTTTTGGGTTCATTTGTTGAACTTTAGTTTTCTCAGAAACATGATTGCATCCTCTGGAGACAATAACGTGCTGCACTGGGTTGTCTGAAGGAAAAAAGAGCCTCTCATTTGTACACATCATTGTAGTGGAGCTATCAGCAGTTTTGCAGACATGGAGAGAGAGACTGACAAAGAGAAGGAAAAGGAGTTAATTAATTCTAGATTGTCAATTGTGGACTCCATTTCTCTTCAGCTTTTTTTGTGAAAAAAAAAAAAAAAAAACCTTTTCGTTGCCAACTTAATTTGTTATTCATCACAATTCACTAGGGATTAATTACTGCACTAATTGATTTAAGAAGATGCAAACCAATTGGGACTCTGAGCTCGAGTTTGGTTCCAACTTATTCATCATCTCAATGACGTTCTGATCTTTTGGAAGCAAAAGATTCATAGAAATGAACAAGTTTTGATTGAATATAAATACATGTATTCTTCTATTTACAATATTAACTCTGGAGAAGGAAGAGGAAGGGAGGGTGAAACATTTTCTGAAATTGTAGGGAAGGATTGTAGTTGGTGACAAAGGTTCGGGCCACCACGACCAATTCCCAAGTCCAACCAAAGTCCTTAAAAAGGGCTCACTGGCTCAGTGCCAGAGTGTTTCGAGTGACACCAAAGCAAAGCAAACAGCTTCAACAGAGAGTTGGTGACACATCAAACCACACTCATGTCATGCCTCAGCCCGGCTGGGGGCTCCCAAAGGCTGAACCATGTGTCCCCAAACTCCCAATGATTTGATTGGACTTCTCAATTTTTTTTTAGCTTCCTGCACGTGCATTCTCCTGTTTCTCTTAGCTGTCACCCCTTCCCTTCTATTTGATCTATTATTGTACTCACTGTAAACCATTTTCCCCTCGACTGCCTTCTCATGGCTCCTCCCACTTGCCATTAATTCCTTCCCATGCTTCCCATTGGGAAGCAACAAGTTGAAAGATTTTTTTCACCCTTTCCTTGTTTCCCCTTTTTGATGGATTTGTTTACTTTCTTTAATACTTTTCTTGATTTAGAGGTTTACAATACATTTGTGGTTGTTTCCTCCAAGTCCTCGACTTAATACTGATCTATACTTTCGAGCTGGAAGAATTTTTGGGTCTTAGCCTCTTAGGCCTTTCACTTCGGTTTTGGTTTTTTTGGGCCAAACACTTCTGTTATGGTTTAGACTACACATATGAAGGTTGCAGCTCAAGTCTGTGTCTTCACTTCTTAAAGTCAAAGTAAGATGGGCTACTAGCCTACTACTTTATTTGAGGATATTTTTTTATGTCCTTTTTTGTTTCTTATGAATGATGAATTTGAAACTAGCCTAACCAACTGTTTGTCGTAGCTCGCGCGTTATGACACAATCAAGTATTCAAGTGGCCAAGTTCATATTTGTATATTTCTCCAACATCATCATTATCACTTTCTGCTCTGTAGAATCTTAGGCAGCAGACTTGGGATGGGATCAGATTTTAAAAGTTTTCCCTGGACACAGCTCGGTTAGGTCCAAATATATAGAGCAGGAAGATTTTTATTTACAGGTGATTGTTGGGTTCTATTTTAGTGGAGTGGCACTTAAAAAAAATGGGTTTGGCTCCAACGTCGATTGCATCCCTAGCTAGTGTGAATACTAGAAATTACTTCTCACCACACCAGTCAGCACTTGCTTTAAATAGAAGTTTCTGGTTACTGAAATGCTTCATTGCAACATTTTTCAATCGTCAGCCCACTAAAATTCTATGGCTGAGAGTTGGTAGAAGGATATTTAGGTTGTTCTCTCTCAGTTGTGCCAGATTGTATCAGTGTGATGTGAGATTCTGGATCTGGTAGGTGGAACCCTATGGTGATTTTGACAATGATACTCGTGCTGATGGACAGTAACAATGCCTGTCAGAATGTTTCTCAGGATAGGGATGGAGTTTTGTGTTCTGTTATTTTCATTTAAACTTATCTTACAAATTGATCTCCTTGTTTTTAAAAGAAAAAAAAATGATTGTTTTGGTTAGGCGCTTCACAAACCAATCAACCAGACAATCATCATGTTAAAGATTGATGATGGGAACTAGACAATACAAATCTCAAATCTCTCTTTCACATGTTCTCATAGCATATGAATTCACACATGTTTGATGTTTCTGGCCATTAATACATGAGATGTGCAAAAAATTAAAAAAAAAAAAAAAAAAAAAAAAACTTTGATAATAAAACAGAGACCTTGTGGCACTACACAAAGACACAAAGTGCATGGACAGATGGTTCTTCTTGTTAGTTTGCACAACCAAAAGAATAAAGAAATTCATCAGCATCCCTTTGATTTGCATTAAGATTGTCTCATAGGAATTAAAAATGCAAGGCTTGCCTCAATTATTTGACACCATGAAGCAACTCAAACATGAAAAAAAATTATGATTCATTGACTTTGTCTGTGGCCATTATGTTTCCACTTAAAAGGTGGAACTTCCCTATTAAGGCTGCTTAATACAGCCAAATTTTTTCTCTCAACTATCATTCTAGAATGGTTCCAAAAACCATATGTAAATGCCACTCAATCTCCTTTCTTTATGGGTGGTGGCCCCATTCTTCATTTTTTATTTCACTCGTGTCAACATTGGCTGATCTCTCTATAAAATGCACCTAAATTTAACCGAACTCCTAGCTAACCAACTTATTGATTCCTTTTGTATGGGCATGAACTAAGTTTGTGCAGCATGAAGCATTTGGTGCTGTTTCTGGTTGTGATGATGGTGAGTTCAAGTTGCCTGGCAGGGCCAAGGAGAGCCATGATCGGTGGAATACACGGGCAAGAGCAACCGCACCGTATCGGGAAAGGGAAAGCTATTGAAGGAAGGAGGAACACAGTTGAGGATAGCTCGGAGAGAAACATGGACAACCACCACAACATTCCAAGACAAAAATTCGATAATTGGGGTAACGATTCTCCGGACAATGGAGATAACGGTGACGAAGGAAATGGATAAAAATAGAACTACCAAAACCAAGTGCTGCTATACATGGTGTGAATATTGTATTTTCTCTGATATATGTGATATATGCCACAGTTTCTGTTCTATAACAACTTGTCTTGATAAAATCTGTAGGTGCCGGTAAGAGATATGATTTTTTTTTTTTCTTTTTCGTACTTTTGTTTGTTAATTAAGAGGGGAGTTTCTGTGCTATTGTAACTGCTCCTGGTGCACTGGCAGACACCTGAGTTTTTCGAGTTTCATGCTAAACTGAAGACTCTGCATCACACAACGGAAGAACAAAGTGTAGATTTGTTCTGACCAACCCCGAGACTCATTCAAGCCTTTTCCTCTCGGAGAGGAGCTCGGGAGTTGGGGCAGCCACCTTTCTTTTCCCCTACTAGTACTAGAATAGCAACATCACAGTTCCACAGGGAGGGCTGAAGGAATCCTCTTAAATTCTTACACCACATACTCCTCCAAGCACTCTCTGACTCTGGCCAAGGCCCAAGACTTAGCTTGCCTTAATTATAGGCAAGTTGGATAAGTAACCGCCAGGCAACAATATGGAAGGAAAACCTACTCTTTAAACATCAGTTAGCCATATTCCGCCTGGCTACTAAAATTGTAAAACTTGTTTTCACTTTGGTAAAATTTACCAGATATTCCTAACAATCCGGAAACATTTATATGTGCAGATCATGGCAGGTGTTAAGGGGACTGTAGGGAAGAACACAGCTTCTTTACAACTAAACTTGAATTGCAGTTTGCTTCACTGCCAATTACAGAAATGCTTCTTCAACTACACTTCTTCCTACGTAGATTTCTTCCATGAGAGTAAACTGGAGCACCTTTAGTTGTTGTAGATTGTTTGGATGAAGGAACATAATCAACAGATGAAATTTTCGGCCCGCGGACCTTTGGATATGGATGAATGGTCGCCAGTTCACGGATGCGGCATACCACAGGTTTTGGTAGGGAACGTACAGCATGCTTCAAATTAGTCTCAACCTGCAACTAACATTTAAAATAATGATTATACAATAAGATACAATATAAACCACTCTTAATGAACATGCTATGATAATTGCTGGTTACATGATTTTACATGCAGAACACCAAAAGCAAATATTTGTCCCAATGTTACTTGAAACAATAATTTGCATCCTTAAGAATCCATGATCGGTAGCCAGCCGTTAGCCCCCTTGATATAAATACAAGGACTCCCAAGCATTTGCAATTCCAATTCCATTCTCTCAATAATTTAAAGAGATAATTGCAACCAAGGGAAAAGAAATTAAACAAATAGAGAATAATTTAGAGATACAAACAATTGAACTAAAGAATACCATGCTATTCAGCTGGAAGCAAATGAAAGTGCAAATGACAAAGGAAAAAGAAAAATAGAAAGCTAACCTCTCTCCTGTTGTGTTTATGTGCAGAGCTAGATCTTAGAAGATTTCGCCATTTGTCCTGTAGAGAGCATCCATATTTAAAATTAATTCAAGTTTTAAAACAGGAGGAAACCATATGACCGGATAAAGCAGTAAGGTACCCTCAGATCAACAGGTGTTCGATAAGCAGATGATGCAAATAGAAGCCTTTTTATATCAGTCCATCTTCCAACACCATACTCAGCAATTCCATCAACCAACTTAATCACCTCTTCAAGGGTCCACATCCTTTGATGCTTCCTCCTATCACAAGCCGTTTTGGATTTTTTGGTTCCCTTGCACTCATCTTCGGATTCAGATGCAGAAAGCTCACAATCAGATTCAAGCTCCTGGAAAGAAAACGAAAAAAATGATCTTAAAATTTTAACTTTATCATGCTTAAGTAAGTTGTAGGGTTCGCTACTTCCCAACGGCACAAAGAAAAAGGGAACAAGAATGCTATCTACACAAGCAAGCGAGAAAAAAAGTATCACATCCTTGATAGTCACTGGTCTTCGGTATTCTCGCTCAAAGTTTTCATATAAGAAACCTCACATCATAATATAGTCCACGCAAAAGTTTCATACAGGGCAAGTATCAGTACAGATATGATGCCAAAATTAATTTCTATACCAAAATGCAGCCAAAAAAAATTTAAAAAAAAAAAAAAACCTGGCAGGATGTCAACAAAAATGTGTTACCAGCAAACAGAGGGGAATATGAAATAACCATTTCCTTGTGCCTAATATTTTTATATGAATTTTTGGCAAATATCACCAATCTGCAGCTAGCATTTATCAATATATTTGTTTTTTTCCTCATTACTCATGAGTTTTTCCGGTTGTCATGGCAGCCACAGAGTATTCAAGGCCAATATCTAAATAAATGAAAATGATGAATAGAAACATAAAAAAGCTACTGAAGAGAGAGAGAGAGGCTGGGAGGTAAGAGGAAACTATTTCTAGATGGCCAATCTAAGAGAATATAATAACCGGTGCGGGAATGGAACTTCTCCTACCGGTTTCGGCATAATTTTCTTGGGGCGTCCTCTCCGTTGCCGGGATTCAGATGGCACTTGAGGATGTTCTTCTTTTGATCTGACTTTAAAGCGCTTATTCTTTCCAGAAGTAGAATTTCTAGAAAATTCCTCAATATACCTCCTAGTAGGCTTCCGCAATCTCTTCTGTCTGAGAAGAGTGCCACCTTTTGATACTTTAACAGAGCATTTTACTTTCTTATTAGACAATATATAATTTATTAAAGGTTTTTCATCATCATCAGACTCAACAACATCTTGCACATGTTTTATAGTAGGACGAATGGTGTCCATAACCGGAGCCTGACACCCACATCTGCTCCTAAAGGTATGATGTAAATCACAACTGACCATCTTTCCAAGCACACCATTGTTGCTGTTGGATTCTTGAATGGTTGCAATTGATAATTCTGATATGCCACCTGCACTATTACTACTTCCACTAAATCCAGGTGAATGACTTTCTGAACTTGAGTTATGCAAATTCGATCCTTCCTGAGGACCACAATCCAATTCAGAAAACTTTTCTGGAAATTCAATATCTGCACTCAAAAGGAAAACAGAGAAAAAAAAAGAAGAGGAAACATAACATATGAGCATCATGTGTTATAGAACACAACTGGAGACAATTAATAAAAGCACAGACAACACTCACCCAAAAGAAAATCTTCACATGCACCGGAGAGATCATGTGCTGCATGAATATCATCCACTTCATCAACTTCATCCAGCAATCCATCAAGAACCTACTAAAGCAGTATTTCATCAGATATCACCATGGCACTTATGCGTGTTCACATATAGTAAACAATATTCAACACAAAACCATAAACAAAAAAATAAATGGGAAATCAATAACAAACACATATAAAGCATAAGACAGAAAAAATAAAGAAACTAATGCATCAAACAATGACTTGGAAGTGATATGAAGCCTCAAGAATAAGGAATACATACTTCAAGCTTCAAATCATCTCCTCCTAGACCATGGATAGAATCCAGCCCACCTTATCAAGAATCACAAAAGATATAAAAGCATCAGAAGAATAACTATGGAAATCGTAAATAAAAATCTGAACAAAAGCATTTTTGTGTTCAACAAGAGAATTGTAATGTTGTTGTCTAGTTTCCACTATTGCATTGTCTCATCCTTAGTGCAATATTTTGAGAAACATTTGTCAACAACAAATAAGCATCAAATCTTGGAATGATTATGACAATTCATTACTTGAAATCAAGTCTTAGAACATCTAGTACAAGCCTGTCCCAGCATCTATGTACAACTCCAAATTTTCTGGACTTTAAACGATTATGATAACTTTAGAGTTATTCACACCAACTAATGGGAAAAAAAACAAATAAAGAAATATACCAAGCAGGATCATATTAGTTCAAACGATTCCAAGGCAAAAAGCTCAAGATCAACAGAAACACTTATTTTAACCAGTTTAAAGCACAATAGATGTTGCTTGTGCATGTCCAACTAAGGACAGAGAAAATTTACGCTCAAATCATTCTACAAAAGCATGTTAGCAAGTTCATACATCTAGAATACATGGTCGTTGCTCCTACTATATTGTTTTCATTTGTCCTCTCCTTGAAATATCTACGCACTTTGTTTTTAAAGGGATGAGACTGACCCATACTTATCAAACACTCTAGATGCTTCTGCATGCTATCATTCACAAATTAGAAGCACTTCAAAGGTCATTTCTTTTTCCTTTTAATTTTTGAAATGAGAGCATCAGTAAAAATAATAGTGACAAGCTGTTAGAGTATTACCACAACTAATTTTCCAGCCATAATCAAAAGCACAAGAGAAGTCCTCCATTTTCAAGTGCTTTTCTATATTCTCCTTCCCAAAACATAGGACTCCATCTACTGAAACATGCTCACTTTTAGGTTCCACAAGTAAATGCTCAACCTCAGTTGCTTCTTCCGAGCCAGGAACAATGGATTCATCCACCTACATCCAGAGAACAAAAGAAAGGGAAGAAGGGTGAGGGGAGCAACGTGGGATTTATCAAATTTACATGCTTATTTAAGGAGAATGCCACAACCAAGGTTGTGGAGGGGCAGCCAAGACTGTAAAGGTGACTAAGCATCAATGAAAAAAGGCTGGCAAACAGAGAAACATAAAAAGTGAATTAATTGAACATTGATTTTTATTTTGAGAAGGTATCGCAGGCAGGCTCAACTTAAAAGAGATAGAAGGGGACCAACACAAAAACAAGAAAAAAAGAAAGATAATTATTATGAATGAGGTTTATAACTATTCATATCCATTAATTCGATTCACATATCATTGACCTCCTATGATTTGCAGTTACTCCCAAAATTTACTAGGTCAAATTTCATAATTCAATAAACAACATATATGCATTGCATTGCGCTGAAATTTGCAAAACCTAAGGATAAGTCATGGTATGCATAAGAATTTTAAATATTGAAGAGAACGGTAAATCCACAATTAAAAAGATTAAAGAAAAGTTTCTTACCCTTTGACGTTTCACGTCAGCAAGCTTTTTTATCAAATGCGGCTTCCTATCCATTTTCATTTTATAACCTTAACTTGTACTACAATTCCAGACCAGCTTCATGTGTCCAGTTTTTCCCTACAATCAAATGTATAGAAATTTATAAAACTACCGTCTTTTGGACGTCAGAAAATGGTTGGCTTAATACACCCAGGCAAACAAATATTTGTAATTCCGTTAATTAACCCAGTGGAGGAATTTTAAATAAAGAAATAAACACTTTTGGCCGTTATCATCAGCATAGAAAATTGACAAATTGAACTTATATTCTCACCTTCATCCAAATTTATAACTTTTCAAGAGACTAAGAGCACAACAAAATATATACAAGACATTGCAGATTCTAGCCATGTTACAAATTTACAACTAATAAACTCAAGGACGATGCCTTTTACTTCCTTTTTTTTTTTCTTTTTCGGGGGGGGGGGGGGGGGGGGGGGGGGGGGGGGGGTGGGGAAGGGGTTGTCAAAGTTGGCCTCAAGCATAGAGTACCCGATAACAAAAGTATCTGAAGTTCTTCTTCATGTTCTCTTAACATTCTTTCATCATTCTTGTATTTCTGGCGTCTTTTCCTCACATTTTACCTTAGCCATTTAGCTCTATAATACAATAAGCTCATAATTCTTTCCACCTTTCAATGCCAAACGAAAATATAGGGGAAAAAAAAAACTACGAAGTGATCAATAAGGCAACTTTAAAACATAACGAAACAAAACCCATTTTAGATTTTAAGAAACATTTGCTCAACGTTTTTCAAGCACGCATCCATACAGAAATTTTCAACGAAAAATACGAGGAAAAAAAAGGACTTTCATTTTAATACAAAAAGATGAAAAGGACAAAATTCAAGTCTATGAATTTCAACTAGGATTTAACATTTAAAAAAAGTTTTTCTTTTTTCTGATGAACTGCAAGTATAATTTTATTAAAAAAAAAAAAAGAATTAATTTCGCAATTTTATACTTAAAATTTCTTAGAGAAATAAAAAATATATTTACAGTGAAGTGGGCCTACTCTAGCAGTCTTAACTGTTTGGTTCAGCTAAAATTTTCTTTTTCTAATCTAAGGAAGAAAAAGAGGAAAAAAAATTCGGAGAAGTATATCCAATTTAATAAAACATAAGAAATCAGACAAGACAAAAAAAAAACAACGATTTTTCTTTTCCATTTTTCCTTTTCCCGGTGTTTTCTCACAAACCAAACAGACACTAAAAACACAAGCCGTTCAAGCATAAAACAAATCAAAAACTAAACATACCTCATTCATCCGTAAACCAAACGCCAACCACTTATCACTCTCCGATCTACTTAATTTCCAGCTCAGAACAAAAACCTTTAAAATTTATAAAAAAATAAAGATCTGATAAAATCTATAAAAACAGATATAAAATCTAAATTAAAAAGAAAAAATATCTGACTTTCAAGAGAGAGAGAGAGAGAGAGAGAGAGAGTGTGTGTGTGTGTGCGCGCGCGCGTGTTAAATAAAAATTAAGCTAATGTCCGGAAGGCAAGGGAAAAGCTCAAAACCGCCAAAAAGCGACAGGAGACGAAGTGCAATAGAGAGGAATGGAGGCTTCCTTTTTTTTTTTTTATTAGACGGAATCGAAACGGATTTTATATTACTACAAATTTTATTTTATTTTATTTTTCTTTGAGGATTTTTTTTCGTCAAAGTGGTAATATAACGTGACTGTCATGTCCGCGGCTAGCTTGTCTGTGACTTAAGAGTTTAAGACAAGTAAAAATTAAAAAAATATTTTATATTAATATATTTTTAATGTATAAATTTTATTTATTGTTAGTAAATTGAATGAAATTATTTTATTATGGGGTAAATTAAATTATATGATTTTATAAATAAATAAATATTTTTTAATAAATTAAATTTTTATATATTTATTTTAAAATTTAATATTCATTAATAAAAATGTATAAAATATAAAAATCGACAGGATATTAAAATTAATTAAAAATATAATTATATGTTATGTTTGCTTTTTTTTATTTTCCACGTAGGATTTACGGATGAGGGTGATGTAATGGGCGTTTGATGTATAAGGGCGTGTTTGGAAGCGAGTAAATGCGGCAGATGGGTGTGATTGGTTGTGGTTTCGGATAGGTAAGAAGTAGGTAGGGTCGGCCCATAGAATATAGATAGGTGTGTGTTTGGATTTAAGCCACCAGTAGCCACTCAATAGCTCGACTTTAGGCCTTTGGAGGTTGTGGACCCAATTCAAGGGAACCTAAGGTCCACATTTTGGACATTTGTTTACAAACATTATTGGCAATTCTTTCTTTTTAAAGTTTTTTTGTCAAATTGGTTTGGGAAACATTTCCAACCTGTCTTTCATGCATTTGGAACGTTAAACTTTAAATTTTTTACGAAGAATTTCTAGTAGTGATTTCATTCGAAGAAAATTTTTAAAAATTTTAAAATAAAATTATTTTATTTAATCTTATAAAAATTAAAATTATCAATACTTTTACAATTTGAATGAAAATTTTTGAATGATTCAAACTCTCTTTTCAAACCCCAATGTGAAATTTGTGAAATCTCTTAATTGTATAGTAAGAAATAAATTTTTTTTTTCAATTTTAACTAAAAAACTAGCTTTAAATTTTATTTTTTAATTTTTTTTATTATTAATAATATCTACACATTTTTACAAATCTGAGAAACCTATATTACATATATATTTTTTAGTATTGTGATTTTCTATCTCTAATATAATTATTTATCTATTATAATTATTTTTTATCTCATCAAATTTCAATAATTAAAATTTCCTTTTAAAAAATAATTATCCAAACAATATAATTATAAATTCTGTTATTTTAAATTGATACATTTTAAAATGTTAATTACAAATTCTTCAAAATTTAAAATTTTTCATCCAAACACATCCTAAAAATATAGCGAAATATTGGTACTCACCATCCAACGAAAATATCATCTTAATCACTGAGAATCACTATCAAGTGTTAATCGTGATCATTGTTAATGGTCATCTAATCATATGGCTAATCATTGTTGATTGCCAATGATCATCAGTTCATAGTAATTGACGAAAAACATTGATAATTAATAAGCAAAATATATTTTCGACACACCATAAAATCTCTTCTTGAATTTGATGAAAATCGTGCATTAAATGCGAGATTTTTTTGTTTAAATAGTGTTTAATCTATTCTTAACTAATGTTTATAAGCACCAGCTAACCCACCATATTTTGGATTTTCATGCATTATCATGGATTCGTGTGACAGTCGGGTACAAATATTATATGCGTAAATAAAACCATGCAGAACCTGATACCAAGCTTAACCATGAATGGCAGGGAAGGCCACAAAGACATTGTCCTAAAAAAGAAGTAATGGCAGAAGCAACTAATTTGATGGAATACCAGAAAAGACTAACTTAAGCAATCGATAGAGTAGACAAATTGGAAAGGATTAGGATTGTCAAGTATACTCTCATGACAACTATTTAACCCTCTTCCCTTTGTTTAGGTAGCAAAATTTTGGCTTTAAACCATGCAGCAAAGGACCACCAACTCTCTCAGGCATTGCAGACCACAAAGAAGATCAAAAGTAACTGACTTCCAAGCAGTCAAGAAAGTCGGACGGGTTAATAGTTGTATATACCACTTTTGCAACCTATGATTGCCCTTGGGTTCCTTGATCGCCTACTGAATCCCCACTGGTCGCCAAGCCTCGAATCTTAACATCATAATAGACCTCTTCAACCCTTCTTAGGTCATACTTCATACCTGCAATAGTGAGAAAGCATTCCAAGAACTCAATCTATGACAAGAAGTTGCTTAAAACACCAAATTCGCAAGGATATTAACTACTACTTTTTTAGGATTATTGTTATGAATAGTCCTTAAAACTATAGTGAAATGTTTAATATAATACATAGACTTTAAAAATCTTTAATATAATACTCAAACTATGAATTTATTAACTAAAGTGATACTCACCCTTAACGAGACTAGTTTCAAATAATGACACATGATGGACAAATAACTCTCCAAGTATCATATTATTTAAAAGACTCAATCCAAGCATCACATTAGAGCTTTTTAAAATTCAAATACCACATTGAACATTTCACTATAATTTAAGGGTCAGACATGACATTATCCTTTTTTTTTACTAAAATCTTACACTTGTCCAATCACAAAAAAGAATTATGTAAGAGTTCATTTATAAATGTAAGCTCCAATAAAATTTTGACAGACTCCTCACAATTCTGAATTGTGATTCATTAATTGTACTATAATGATTGTAGGTGAAATGCTTCCTATTCACAAAGCACAGGATAAGAAAGATTAAGCTTTACTATCAAACTTCTTGCGCAGGAAATCATTTCGGAGATTAAGCATCCGGAAGGCTGCATTGAGATCTGTCAAGAACGTCAACACCTTTCTTGGGCAATCATAGTCCCCAGCTGTCACTTGGTTCACCACATATCTTGGCTGTGAAACCAAAAAAAAAAAAAAAGAAACTGATTTCTACAATTTCCGATTACTTTAAAGGCTGGCGGTAACTATCATACATAGGGTGCATTCAACTACTGGTTCAATTTCCCTAATGTTTCATTCTGAATGATCACATTCTCACAAGGTTTCAGTAAACTGTAGTTTCTTTTAAAATCTGACTAAAACATTTGTGAAGAATAGAGTAGGAAAATAATGCATTTGCCAATTGTAAAAGCAAGTGACAGCAATGCTTCTGACATAATTCTTACCATTTCATTTGACATGAAACAAATACCTGCATGATAAGAAAAAGTTCCCATATCAGTATACTCAATTGGGACCATAACAAACCTCCATATTCAGATACTAATTAACAGTCATGTCCTGTTTCTTGAACAAAAAAACACAAACACTGAAGAATAACAGTAATCAGACAACAATAACAATCAACAATGCTTCATTTAATTCACATATGGACCAACATAAAAGTCTAACTTTAATACCTTCAAAATATCTCAATACAAGTATCAATCTGTATAACAAGAAGATCTTCACTTCAATAAGAAAAAATTAACCAAAATATGGAAAAATGAAGTTTAATTTTAACTTGGCCCTACATTTTTAACAAAGAAAAAGAGTAAAAGGCATTACAATGTCAGAGGAATTCCATCCAACTATTTATGAGATTAACAATATTAACTATCTATTAAAATAACTAGAATATTTCGGGCGACTCAAATAAAACTGAAGTTTTATAAGATCAAAATATGTAGTAGACACCAAACACTACAATTAGGTAATAAAACCCAACAAAATCTTCTTCAACACATAAGCAAAGTATAAAACTTACCAATAAGATAGTCCTCCACATCTAAACCAAAATCCGAATTGTTCACTGCCAATACAATCAATTTTCTCAATTGAAGTCATTGGCAAAGACAAATAAAAAACTTGAAAAAAAATGCTCATTATTGAAACATACATCCAAGTTTTTCCTCAGCTTCAGTATGCATAAGCAGAGTTCCTGTTTCCAGCCAATGCATAAAAGCAAGCAAAGAAACTATCATTTGAGTTTCACTCCTCCAATCCCCATGATATCTATACACGCCAAGCACCACAAAAAGAAAAAAAATCACAAAAAATTCTATATAAATTAATAATTAAAATAATTAAAATCTTAAATTCAATCTCACCTATAATATTGTCCAGGGCATTCCCTAACAACTTCAGCAAGTTTATTATATAGATCCTTTAAAACATTAATCCGAGCCTTTGCCTTCTCTAAAACCTCTTTATATAAATACAAAAAAAAAAAAACCAACATTTTTAGGTTATATTTCAAAAATCAAATAAATTAGACACAAAAAAAGAAAAGGAAAGAAGAAATTGTACCGGGAATTGGTTTAGATTGGTGAACGAGGAGGAGGCTAGCTTGCATGAGTCGAGTGGCCGACTCGATTTCCAAGACGACCGCGCGTATGCGTTCACGTAAGATTCCAGAGTCTTCTAGCTCGACTCGGAACTTCTCGAACTGCTTCTCCAGAGAAGGAGAGGATTGCGGCGCGTCGGAGTCACCGCCGACCATGGAAGCGGAAGAGAGAGTAGCGGTGAGAGGGGAACGGAAGGAAAGGTTTTTGAAAATGCTTGAAGGAGGTGAACTAAAAGTGGAAACGGCGGGAACAAGATGAAGAATGGAGGCGTTAGGGTTTAAGGAGAAGCGAGAGAGCGTGGAATAATAGACGTTTCGAAACGCTGATTTCATACTTAAGTTGGCGATGCATCAAAATCCCAACACCCAAGTACTGGTGTTGTACTATTTATATTTATTTATTTATGTATAAAGTATTTTTATTTTTAAATAATTTCCTTTTAATTTACTTTTGTAGACATTTTAATATTTAAAGTTATAAATCAAATTAAACTTTTTTTCACTCAGCAAGTTCACATTTGACTTTTATGAATTACCTTTGGTGATGATATGAAGAAAAAGACAAATCGTTGGTACTTATTAAGTAAACATTGTCCAAATTGTACAAGATTTTTCTAATTTTTTACTCTTTCATTTTACATTTTTCTTTAGCCAGAGTAAAATTCACTTATGTGATATCATACTGTCCGTCTCAAACCTAAATAAAAAAAATTGGATTATGATAGGTTGATGGTTAATATAGAACGTAATCAAACTATGATGAAAGATTAAAATAAAAATTTTTGTTGGATTATTACCTCTTAACGACACGTTATATCAGAGCTCAAATGTAGTGTTAAATATGCAAAAATTGTTAGATCGTCACCAATAAATGACGCATCACAACGTCATCCAGGTACAATGATAAATAGATAAAGATTCTCATATTTTGGTGAACGAACACGAATAAAAAAGTTAGTCCATTAGGATAAATTATACATAGCTACTTGGAATATAGTATCATTAACCGGTAAGTTTATAGATATAAGAGATGCAATGACTATGAGAGAAATTAATATTATGTGTCTATAAGAAACTAAGTGAGTAGACAAATAAAAAAAGCTACTTCATAGGGATAAGCTATACTTAACTACTTGAAATATATAATCATTAACTAGTAAGTTTTATAGAGATAGAATATGCAATGACTAGAAAGGAAATTAATATTATGTGTATATAAGAAACTAAGTGGGTAAAGGAAAATGATAGAGAGATAGAAACATGAGGCTTTAAGTTTTTGTACACAAGAAAATAGAGGAATAAAGATGAAGTGGAGATAATTATTGATAATAATATGAGGATGATGTAGTTAAGGTTAAAAGAAAAATATATAAAATTTTACTTATTAAACTTATTTTAGAAAAAAAAATTGTTAACGTCATTAGTGCTTACACCCTGTAAATAGGTTTGGATCAAAAGAGTAAACAAAAATTTTTAAAAAATTTAGATAAGACAATACAAGCCATACCATACAAAAAAATTATTTATTTGATGAAACATGAATGGTTATGTAGGCAAGGATGGTAATGACTTTAAAATAGTATGTAGAGGATATGGCTTTGGAGAAAGAAACAAAATCAGAAAAACTATTATAGAGTTTGCTACTACATTTGACCTAATGATATTAAATACTTGTTTTAGGAAAAAAGAATCACACTTGATGACATTTAGGAGTGGATCAAATACTAGTCAAATTAATTTCTTTTTTATAGGAAAAGATGATAGAAATAGTTGTAAAGATTGTAAGGTTATACCATATAAGAGTATGGCCACGCAACATAGACTATTAATACTCGATCTATTTCACCTTAAGGGATCAAAGAAGAGACATCAAAGTCATGAACCACGTATTAATTGGTGGAACTTGAAGGAGGACAAAATGGCAACGTTTAAGGATAAATTAGTAAAAGAAATTGATTAGAAACTTTATGAGAATGTAAAAGTAATGTGAAAAAATATTACAATTGAAATTCAAAAAGTTACTAAAAAGACATTTGGGGAATCTAGGGGTAAGGCACCATTAGGAAAGGAATATTGGTGGTGGAACAAAAATGTGAAAAAGGTAATTAAAACTAAACAAAAGTGTTATAAAAAATTATGAAGCAATAAGAATGAAGAGAGTTATCGAAAATAGAAGATAGCAAAAACAAAAAAACTAGAAAAGCTATTCAAGACTCAAAAAGTATGATCCATGATGAGTTATATAAAAAAACTAGAGACAAACGTTAGAGAAAAAGAATTGTTCAAAATTACTAAGATAAGGGATAAAAAGAGCAAAGATCTTAATGGCGTTAAATGCATTAAAAGCAAAGACAAAAGAGTTTTAGTGAATGACGAGAAATTTAAAAAGAGATTGAAAGATTATTTTGATAATATCTTTAATAGCAATTTTGAGCATGATATAATGAGTTGAATATACCTTTTTGGGATGTAAATTATGTGTTTAAGTGTAACATTAAAAGTTATGAGGTTAAATAGTCTTTGAGAAGAATAAGATTAAAGAAAGCTATAGGACAGGATATAATTTATATTGAAGTTTGAAAATGCTTAGATAAAATAGGTATAAGATGGTTGACAAATCTTTTCAACAAAATTTAACGTACCAAAAATATACCAAAAGAATGGAGGAAGAGCACTTTTGTGCCTTTATACAATAATAAAGGTGATGTACAAGATTATTTGAACTATCGAGGAATAAAACTTATGAGTCATCTATAAAACTTTAAGAGAGAGTAATTAAATATAGCTTGCAACATTAGGTCACTATTTTTGAAAACCAATTTGGGTCTATACTAAGATGCTCTATAATAGAGGTAATTCACCTTTTGAGACTTTTATTAGAAAGGTTTTTGGTAAGAAAAAAATGTCTATGTATGATATTTATCCACTTGGAGAAAATATATAATATAGTTCATTAAAAAGTGTTTTAGTAAGCCTTAATGAAGAAACGAGTTCCTTTAAAGTACATCAACATAATGTATGAAGGAGTGGTAACGAATGTAATGACGATTTAAGGCATGACAGGTAGTTTTCCTATTACCTTAAGATTACATCAAGGTTCAACACTAAGTCTTTTCCTTTTTACATTATTTATGGACAAGCTCATTGGACGTATCCAAGATAAGATGTTATGATGTATGTTATTTGCTGATGTAATCTTAGTTGCTAAAACTTATGATGCCTTAATATGAAATTAGAATTATAGAGGAGTACATTGAAGTATTGAGGTTTTAAATTGAGTATATTTAAAACTAAAAATATGGAATGTAAGTTTAATAGTAATAAGAAAATGGGTACTAATGTGATTAAGTTGGATAGTGAAGGAGTACCAAAAAGTAATTAGTTTTAATATTTGAGATCAATTATTCAGAGTGATACTGAGATAGAAACAAATTTCAAACATAGGATTCAAGCAAAATGGTCGAAGTGGTGAAGTGTGTTAGGTGTATTGTGTGATTGCAACATGCCTCTAAAATTAAAAGTGAAATTGTATTAAATAACTGTAAGGCCTACATTATTATATAGAATTGAGTGTTAGAGTGTTAAGAAACAACATGAGAAGAAAATGAACGTAACGAATATGAGTATATTTAGATGGATATGTGATAAAATTAGAAAAGACAAAATCATAAATGAAGAGATTCGAAAAAAATTATGAATAGTCCGAATTGAAGAAAAAATGAGAGAGAATCGTTTGAGATGGTTTGAAAATGTGAAATATAGACCTAGTTGTGCACCTGTTAGAAGAATTGAATTTATAAATCTATGATATATTAAAAACATCAAGAGGTAAATCACAAAAGATATGGATACAAGTAATAAAAAATGATATGATGATTAAAAAAATAGATGAAAAAGTGATTGTTGATAAAAATGAGTGACGTAAGAAGATTCAAACTACAATATAACTTAATTCTCTTATTTGAATTTTCATACAGCTGATCCAAAAGTAAGAGATATAAGACTTAATATTTCATTGTTGTTTAGCTAGATTAAAAATGTGTTTGAATAGAAAATTTTAAAATTTTGAAGAATTTTAAAATATTAGCATTTTAAAATACATCAAATCAAAATAATAGAATTTGTAATTGCATTGTTTGGATAATTATTTTTTTTTAAATTTAAAATATTTGAATTCGATAGTATAAAATATTATAATAAATAAATAATGATATTAAAGATGGGGAAGGAAAAATATTTAAAAAATATTTGTAATAGAGGTGTCATTAAATTTGTAATAATGTGTAGATATTACTAATAATATAAAAAATAAAAAAATAAATTTTATAATGATTTTTTATAATTAAAAAAAAAAAAGCTGCGTGAACAAGAAAATATAATAAATTTTGACTCTTTATCATCAAATCAAAAAATTTCACAAATTCCACCTTCTTAGATATAAGTTGAAAAGAAAGTTTTAAGTGTTCCAAAAACTCTTCATTCAAATTCAAGAATTTTGACAACTAAGATAATTTCATTTTAGAATTTTAATGTCTCTTTACAAATGAATTTTTTAAAAATTTATCATCTAAATGCAATTTAAAAGTTGCTTGGATAACATGGTGGGAATTTCTCTGATTGTGTAATTATGTCATTTATAAATAAACATTCAATCATAAAATGTAATTCATATGTAATAAATAAAAATTCCAATTAAATTTCTTACAATCACATGCTTTGAATAGAATAATGGTCTTTTCATTCACCTCCAGAAAGTTCACAACTGGTATAATACGGAACCGAACAATTTCTTCCGACTCTCATCTCACTAACGTAGGTGGATAACTAACATTCCTACGTTTATGTTTGCCATGATTGATCATTTACAACTTACAGCAAACGGTTAACATGCTAACCCAATTTAAACAAAACATCACCTTAATTGCAACGTTTAAGACACAAAAATTATAGTATAAGAACTAATGAGGCAGTGACTAAACTCAACTGAATAGTTAAGGTTGTAATAAGATGGAGACAATTGCTACCCCTTTTTTTTGTTTTATTTTTTTAATTTTTAATTTATCTTTAAATTTTTTATTTTATTATTTATTTGATTAAAAAAATTATAGGCATAAACTCTTTTAAATTTATAATTTTTAAATATTTAATTTAAAAAATTATTGTAATTTTAAAAGTAACTTTTATAAAACTTCACACCATTTTTTTTTATTCCCAACTAAACAACTTCTTTATCCCAAATTCTTTGAACCCAAAATAGAATATTATTAACAAAAATATGAATGACTCTACATTTCAACAAATGATATGTTCTGTCTGCTAAAAAAAAAAATGTTGCTCCGTAATTGACTCTTTTAATCTTCATGACCCAGCACTACTGAAAATGTTGAGAGTCAGACAAGTCAATAATAGAGGACTCCATCTATTCAAAATATAAATCTAGAAGTGTTGAAATACAAAATATTCATGATCAAAGTTTATATTTTTATAGTGTTGACCTCATCAATAGATTTTACAATTTTAAATATATTACAATAATATAATATAAAAATGACATAAAAAATTATATATAAATTTAATATAATCATGTTTTATATTTTAATTGTGTCAATATGATTAAGATACGATATTATTTGTGTCATATTTATATAAAATAATAATAATATATTTAAGATATTATACCGTTTATAATATAAAAAAATTTTAAAAATTATTTTAATTTATTAAAAAAATAAATTAATAATTATATTTATCATATTATTTTGATATTTAAATAGATTATAAATATTTAGTTTTTAAATAAATTTTATTTAAGTATTAATTTAAATGATATTTTTTGTTTAAATAAAAAAATTAATTATGTCTAATCGTATTATTTGTATATTATCATGCTAATTATGTTGTGTTATTTGGATAATTAATTATATTTTATTATTTTATTTGTATATAATCATATTAATTATATTTTATCATATCATAATATTTATATAAAAAATAATTTTAAATATATTAATCATATTATATCACGTGTAATATATATAATAAATATATTATATTAATATTTAAATGATTTATATTATTTAAATATTTATATTATATTATATTAAAATCATTTATATTGTATCTGAAATTATATATATTATAAAATATGATATAATGAGAAATTACCATACCTACTCACTATTGTAGGAAAAAGATTCAATATTTTTGGATATTCCAAAGATCCGCAGCAAACCACTAATGCGGTTCATTCATTTCATACTAAAAATACAAAAGATGTAAAGATAATGTATTTAATGATTCCGAAAATTCGTATTGGAGACCACCTTGACATGGATGACTCTATCCATCGTAAGCATCACGGAAAGAAGACTTTTCTACTCTCCTTCCTTGCTAAACGCTAAAACAATTCACTTTTTTCTGTCTGCTGTTTTTTTTTTTTTCCTCTCAATTTCGAACGACCCATTTTCACACATGAGTATTGAATAGATTCATGAGTAAGTTTTTTTTTTTTTTTAATTTTTTATGCAAAGTTTTCTTTTTAATAAATTTTGGTTGGTTGGATGACTTATTGCCCCTGTTACAGACCTGCCGTGTGCTGACTTCTAAAGAATTGGACACTGTTCTTCCAAAATTTCCAAGCATTTTGAGGTCTTTTGGGGACAATGGACTGATGGGTTTCTCTTAAAATCCTTAAATTTGGGAGCTTTTTCAAGTTTAGTAGCCAAATCCTTGCCTTTCCAGCCAAGAAAAGTGAAGGTGAGCTCAAGGAAAATTTCTCCTTTTTGGCTTATATTCTGATTTTTGTTACGAAAATATGGAACAAAATTCTTAGGGTTTTTTTTTTCTTTTGTTTTTCTTGACTTGTGGATTATGATCCAAAAAGGCAGCGTTTGGAAATTGGTTTGCTCAGAAAAGTGATGATATCTATAAAACTGAATATGTAGGATTCCTTGGAATTATTAGAATTTAGAACCTTTTTATTGGCATTTGCTTTCTTTTGCCTTTTCATTATGTGTGATATAGCTTTGTAAAGTAATTTGTTTAATCTAGTTGGTTCTAAACTCGTGCATTTTTTCTAATCTTCACCATGACGAAAAATGTGAATTTGAGCTTACCTTAAAATTTGTTGTTCATGGCATGTTTTTTCTTATTGGCATGTAAAGAGATCAACGTTGGGTTCCCTGGTCTTTTAACTTATAGCATCGTAACTATTCTTCTGCAAAAATTAACTCTCTCCTTATATTTAGCTCTTGACTTTGCAGGTTTTGTAGGTAGTCTTTGTTCTGCTTCATCATATCTATCTCTTTCTAGATCTGGATCTGCACTGTGGAAGTTATTGTGTTTTAATTCTTTGAGGGCTATGAAGTGTTTTATGTTCCCCAGTTGGGATAAAAAAGATGAACCAAAGACTCCCAAATCAGTTTCAA
Organism: Durio zibethinus; assembly: GCF_047325235.1. Lineage (NCBI taxonomy): Eukaryota > Viridiplantae > Streptophyta > Magnoliopsida > Malvales > Malvaceae > Durio > Durio zibethinus. The sequence continues at coordinate 5,228,136 of NC_143162.1, read as the reverse complement.
ATCGGTCTATGAATTCTATATTCACTGATCGTGAAATAGGGCGGTCTGGGTCTGAATTAAACTCTCAGAATGTCTCAGGCATCAGCACTGAGTCCATGGGGAGGTCCTCTTTTCCTAGCATGTCTCAAAGACCTAGCAATCTGAGAGTGTTCACAGTTTCTGAACTTAAATCTGCCACCAAGAATTTTAGCCGCTCTGTCATGATTGGGGAGGGTGGATTTGGTTGTGTTTACAAGGGGTTTATTAAGGGTCCTGATGATTCATCTCAAAAGATTGAAGTAGCAGTGAAACAGCTTGGTAAAAGGGGGTTGCAGGCAAGGCTCCTTGATATTACATGTTGAAAGTTTCTCTTCTGAATTGCGTTTGATTATTAATCTTTTGAAATGTGTAGGTAGAGATCATTGATATTATAAGTTGTTATAGTGGAGAACTTTTGATATTGTATGCATATTATGTGTCTGAATCCTCTGTAGGTTCTATCTTAGTTTTTTACACTTTAGTGATCTTGCTTGTTGACAAGAAGCTGCATGGTGTATTTAAATCCATATTCATTCAATTTTCTGTCCTGGAACGTTATTTTGTGTCTGGTAATAAACTTAGTAAATAACAGGTAGAGCTGGAGGTTATACTCACTCAATGAATTTGACTAAGTCCTATTAAAACTGATGTTTAGGTAGAGTGTCCCAGTAATGATATTACACAGATTAGGAAATGTGTATATTTCGCCAGAAAATCCTGATTAAATTTGCTCTGTTGTTGGTACTGCTGCATAAGGATTGTTTTCCTCTTCTATAGACTCTATTTAATGCTTATGATGCATACATTTAAAATACTGTGAAATAAGATGGCTCCTGTGACTTTGAACTGAGAATTACTAATTTTTGTGACGTTAAGATCCCACCTATCAATTGACAGGGGCACAAGGAGTGGGTGACAGAAGTAAATGTCCTTGGTGTGGTTGAGCATCCAAATCTTGTAAAGCTGGTGGGCTACTGTGCTGAAGATGATGAAAGAGGAATCCAAAGGCTTTTGATATATGAGTATATGCCCAATAGAAGTGTGGAAAACCATTTATCTGTCCGGTCAGAGACAACTCTTGCCTGGGCAATGAGATTGAAAATAGCCCAAGATGCTGCATGTGGGTTAGCATACCTACATGAAGGAATGGATTTCCAGGTATAATGCTATAAAATTTCCGGTTCAGATATAAACCGTTTTTTGACCAATTCCTTACCCATTGCACTCAGCATTTGCATGGTATTCTGCTGTACCTTCGCATTTTTTCCTGAAATCCCCTTCCAAGGAGAACCTCATTGTTGCCTCAACCGGTAATTATTACAGAAAATTTTCCAGACTGTTTTGCATGATACTAATATAGGTTTTCTTTATCATATTCGAATACAGATCATCTTCAGGGATTTTAAATCCTCGAATATCCTTCTGGATGAGCAATGGAATGCAAAGTTATCAGACTTTGGATTAGCCAGGTTGGGCCCTTCGGAAGGATTAACTCATGTTTCAACAGCGGTATGTTCAGGCAAAATCATCAATCTATTTCTTGAAGTGTATCACCTAGTCAGGTTTCTTTTTTTTTTTTTTTTGTGGCCAATGTCAGGGTTCATTTTTAGTACTCTAATAATGTAAAGTTTGTAAACTGGTTTACACAGTAACGTAATTTTCTTATCATCTATGGTAGGTGTCTTGCCGGTGAAAACCTCCAAAAGTTTCTAATTCTCAAATGTCCTGTGGTCAGTGATGCATTTAATTACTCTGTTCATATTGTTGGGTTTGCCTTAAAAGCATATTTGAAACAATGGACGGTTTCAACCTTATAAGATTATGGAACTTGCCCTTAGATACTCAGTGGAAACACAACAGGTTCATTTCAAATTACATGAGAAAGAAATGGTTTTTGTTTTTTTTTTTGTCTAGTATTTAGTATTAAGTTTATGCAGTCAAAATTGCTTGTTAGAGTCATGATATTGTTTCCTGTCTATTCATCAATTTATTTACAAGCATCAAACGGTTGGTCTTCAATAGGTTGTTGGAACAATGGGATATGCTGCTCCTGAATACATCCAGACTGGACGTCTCACATCCAAGATTGATGTGTGGAGCTATGGGGTCTTCCTCTATGAACTCATTACCGGTAGGCGCCCTTTAGACAAAAACCGCCCGAAGGCTGAGCAAAAGCTTTTGGAATGGGTAAAGCCATACCTATCTAATGTGAAGAAATTCCAGTTGATATTGGACCCTAGACTGAAAGGGAAATACCAGCTTAAGTCTGCCCAGAAGCTTGCAAGTGTGGCCAACCGATGCTTAGTCAGAAATCCAAAGTCACGCCCTAAGATGAGTGAGGTGTTAGAAATGGTGAACCGGATAGTGGAGGCATCAGCAGGATCCGGAAGCCCTGAACCACCATTGAAGGTGGTGCCATCCGTGGATGCCTCTAGGGAAACTGAAAGAAAACATAAAAGGACTAGATTTCAGAAGTGGTGAAAAATTTCTTCGGTCATGGACTCCAAAGCTTGTAGGAACATTTTAACAGCAGGTAACTTCAAGATATAAGCTAACCTCACCTGCAGCCTTTTCAGTTGGTTAGATATAACTTGAAACAACCTCATAGAGCTTCAAAGGGTTTAGCAAGAAGTTGACTGAGCAATGTAATAAGCATCCTATTCAATTATACATAAGGAAAATTGTCCTGAAATCCTTTGTTAATATGTATAAAGCTGCTCTCTAAACCTAGATGTGAAAAAGCTTTCAGTTGCTGCAACTTCTTATGGGAAATTATTGTAACATTCCCATTTAGATATCAGAGGGTGTTGGGCTTGAAATGTACTGTGTGATTCTTTTTGCTTCTTGGGGAAGCTTTTTTTTGTTTTTTGGGTTTGGAAACATGTATGGGCAAGATGTTCACAGCATGTATTTTTCTAAGACAATTTGTCTCATATTTTCTCTATGTATAACAATAAAAACATATTTGGGATTTTTATTATGTCATGTGCTCCATATAGGATCTTCACCCAATGCAAAGCTTACCAAAAAAAAAACATTATAATAATAATATTTTATTTTTTTTGGTTTCCCTGTCTCTGTTGACACTTTGACTAGTTTCAATGGTGCCTTCTCATAACATGCTAGAGGTGACAAGTTTCAATGGTGCCTTCTCACAACATGTTAAAGGCTTTCATATCATAAGTTAGACAATTAGATTAATCCTTTTGTCTCATTTAAAGTAACCCTTTGTTAATTTCATATTAAAAATCATGATTATGAAACAGACATTTGATAATAATAATAATAATAAACAAACAATTAATCATGAAACAAACTTGTCATCAACCTTGATTACCATTGCTATGGGCCTTGAGAAATCTACAAAGCAAATTCTTGATTACCATTATTTTAAAGATTTGTTTGGAATGCTTACATTTACTAAGAGTGAAGGAGAGCAACAACAGGTTATATAGAAACTTGTAGCAATCTTCCAAGCAAGTCCTAACTCATATTAAATAGGTTATCACTTTGGGATTAATATGATTGAAGCATGTTTAGGTAAAATCATGTTAATAGAAACCTTTAAATAGTTTAGGGCTTAAATTACTCTATTTTTTATTTATGATTATTTGCATCCTAATTATTTTGGCTAATACAGTCTTAATAATATTTTTATTTTTCTGGAATAAATAAAATCTTTTTATTTATATATAAAAAAAAAAAAAAACTTATTCTCAACCATGAAAATTCCAGCCATAGTAATAATAAAAACCACAACGTCAATTTCGCTAATTTTCCAACTATTAAAAATGAGTAGTACTATATATTTTTGGACAAATATAAAAAATTTGGACGGTCATAAATTTATCTGCTGCCACTTGCTGACCCTATAAAATTCAACACCAGCCGCATAACATATAAAAAATTTAGTGGAAAATTAAATAAGGTGGCGGCAATTTTTAAATCTATTCATTTAGGAAAATCATATATATATATATATTATAAATTAAATTAAAAAAATTAATTTATATTTACTGCAATTTTCATTCAGATTTTTTTTTTCATAAAAAAGTTTTAAGTGTGTAAAAGAAAAGCCTATTACATTTTAAGATTTGACATACAAAGATTTCAACGAAAATTTATATCGTATTTATAATTGAAGACTGTTAAAAATAAAAAATGAATCTAAATTTTATAAATAAAATATTTAAATTTTATTAAATAATTTAGATCTGTTAACAATTATTATAATAATTAATAGTTATACGGCTTATTGATAAAGTTTAAAATTTTTAATTTTAATGATTAAGATTTAATTCTGATATTTAACTATAAAAAATTATGCAATAATTAAATTGTGAATTAATCAAATGATACAGCAACTTTGGACTATTTGGACCATTTTGGTCGTTAATTGAATTCTTAGGGCTGCGGCAAAGTTGCTTTTAAAGGTGGGAACCGTCATTTTCACAGCACCCTAATCAGGACCAAATCGCGCAATCACAGCCGTATATCTCGTAATTTCTCCATCTAATGAAGAATCTCAACGCTTCATTTTACTTACTATTCAAGTCAATCCAAATTATTCGCCACAGATTCCTAAAGATTCAAAAAAAAAAAAAAATCATTTAAATGAAAAAGGGAAAAGGCCGATTAAATTCAACGAAAAATCACATCCGCTCGACCGTCCGTACAGAATCGGGTTGGGCTTGCTTGTCGCTTTATCGTCCGCGGGAAACATATTAATTATAAATACGTGAAATAAGGCTTAACCTTGGATTTTTTGTTTATATTTTTTTTGGGGTTTCAAGAAATTTCAACGTTTGATCGTTATCTTTTCTTACTCGTGTACTCCATTAATACAGCAATAGTTCCTTGTTTGCTCTTTTCTGTCCTTTTTGCTTTCTTTTGAAAACCAAGATTTCAATCTTTCTGGGTTTGGTGAGTACTTTAAATTCCATATGGCTTTTGTTTTTGTTTTTCTTTTCTATTGTTTTGATTGAATTGGGCCTGGAAATGATCATATATTTCTGGGTTTTGATTGGTATTGTTTGTTAGTGTTTCTGTATTCTGGGTATTTTCTCTTCTCATTTTTGAGGTTGCTTAATACTGAAGTTTGGATTTTTTATTGAATCTTTATGTGTTTCTCTGTTTGTTTGGCATATCAAGTTTTTGTTTGAATTAATCTGTTGTATTTTTTGGAAATTGATGTTTTTGATTTGTGGTTTCCTTGTTCTTTGTATCGGTTATTACTAAGTACTAATTTATGTGGAGAAATATAAGTTTATGCCTTGGCAAGGATGAGAGAGTTTTTAAAGAATTATCAAAGGATTTAGCCATTAAATTTTCATTAGTTTATGGGGAAATGAAATGCTATGTGGAGAATTGTTGCAATTGAATCTAGATCAAAAGGGCAAATAAAGAACTCAATGTTATCTATTTTGACTGTTGACAATTAAGGTTTTTGTTGACTTTAAGATATAATAGAAATTGACTTGTCCAGTTAGATGCCTAGCATGATCTTATTCTGCTGTATGATGGAAATCTACTCAAAAAAAGTTTTTATTTTTATTTTTATTGTAATATTGCTTTTTACTTTTGATAGAGTTGATTCCAGTTTAGGGTTTTGTCTGAAAAGATAGTATTATCTTTTTCATAACTCTTTTTCAGCTTCTTTTTAAACAAGGTGATCTGGATTCTTAGCTCATAAGAAATGGTGCTCACTTTTGTTGTGGGAGCAAATATCATTTCTTTATTAGAGCATTTTTAATTTCTTTATGGAAAAAATTTAATCTGTTTTAACTATTTTTTTAGTTTTTTCAAGGTTTTATTTTTGGTGAACTTTCACAAAGAAACACAGCTTGACAAACAACAATTAATTTTTATTTTCATCATTAATATAAAAATACTCGATGAAGAACTTGGTGCTGTATGGTTAATTGATTTTGAGATAGTTTGAAAATTCTGGAACAACTTGTATATCAACTTGGTCAATTTCAGTGAAGAATTTAGTGTTTTAATTTTCCATTGATTGGATGAGATAGGAAACTAACCTGCCATAATGAGAATGTATCGCTGCAGTATCTTAATTTGATGCTTGAGGCAGAGCCTTTAGTTTTTTAGGGTATAATTGCAGTTTTAGGACTTGTTTCTTCATGCATGAATATGGGTATCCAAATGCTTTTTTGTGCGTTACAAAAATCTAATTAGGAATTGTTTGTACAGATGGTCATGTGTTTTTTGTTTGGAAATATTGCTTGAAGTTGATGATTATGTATCAGCAAGGTTCAGAGTTTGTGCATTGGATTCTGGGGCACCCTTATCATTCTGCATATCATAGTGACATGATACAGCATGATGCTGGTGACATCTATCATCATGCACACTATTATAGAGGTCAAACCGATACACAAAGCAGCCAGATAGAGAATGATGAGGTCATTGCTCGTACCCTTCAGGAAGAATTCTCACATCTCGCAGTGGCAGAAGCTTCTGAATTTTCTTATGCTGGAGAACAGCAGTTGCAAGCATCCAGTGAACCTCATGATTGGCATGGTCCATCAACAAGGGCCAACTATTATTCAGGTGGCCAGAGAGTTTTCCTCGCATATTTATTTGATTTTCATTTTTTTTTTAATCTTCTTACCATTATTTATAATTTATTTTGCCACAAAGTGCAGGCTATGAGTATGGCCAGGATGAATCTGATGATCCGGTGCCAACTAGCTCATGCTCTAGCCCCAGTGATTCAGAGGATTGGTCCTGCTCTTTGGAGCTGACTGATGGATATTTACTAGATGATGATGAAGTAGGCAAAAGGTTGAACCAAATGATTCCTATTCCTGTAAGTTTAACTTATAAAAGTGTCATTGGTGTCTATTGTTTACTTTTATGTCCTTATATGGGATCCTCTGATTTTGTGTTAAAATTGTTAAAAGATTTTAATCTTGGTTGATGCATGAGATCCTGCATCTCTGCCCTTTTCTTCTGATGCAGTTAAATCTGTTCATTGCAGCATGTCCCTAGAATCAATGGTGAAATACCATCAATTGATGAAGCAATGTCTGATCATGAAAGGTTGTTGAGCAGGTATTATTTGTACTGTTCTTTTCTTTTTTTCCTATTTAGCATGATGCTATGTGAATAAGTAGTATATCAAGGAGCTTTTTTTTAATGAAAAGTGTTGTTGGCTGGCTTGGTGATTCGGTTTCATCACTTACGTAAGGTTAATGCTAGATTTTTTTTTCTATCCAGATTGCAGCTATACGGTTTTGTTGAGCTCAAGGTTCAAGGAGATGGTAACTGTCAGGTGCGTTCTCTTTATCTTGTGGTTTGACCTGTGCATTTCTGGAATAATATTTATTATCAATTTTTTGCTTTTCCAGTTCCGTGCACTGGCAGATCAGTTATATCATACACCTGACAATCACAAATATGTGAGACGACAAGTTGTGAATCAGGTTTGTTGTCCCTGAATTAAATTTTTGCCGGCTCACACTCAGACATTAAAGTAGTTTAGTAAGGTATAACACATACATATTGATCCTGATGTAGCTTTCACTGTAATGTCATGTTTGGCCAGCTTAAATCTCACCCAGAGGCATATGAAGGATACGTCCCTATGGATTATGCTGACTATTTGAAGAGGATGTCAAAGTATTAGTTAAACTATCTTCTTTTCTTTTTGTTAATCATTCAAGCTTTTGGGCAGAGAATAGCAATGTAAATACCATTTATGAATGATGACAGGAGTGGCGAGTGGGGTGATCATGTTACACTGCAGGCAGCTGCAGACTCGGTATGTCTTATAAATTTTATAATTAGCAAACACCTTCCTCTGATAGAAAATTGTGTTGTGACTGAAAACTTTTATGATTGCCAATTTACCATAAATTTTATATGCAAGTAATTCTTTCTTTCTGTTTCATTTATTGGTTCATTTCTTGCAATGGATATTCTCCTAATTTTACACCTACATGATTGAAAATTTCTTTTTTTAATTGCCTGAATCTAACTCTTTAGAATATTTTTCATTCACTTTCTAACAAGTAAAGAAATTAAGTGCGAATATCATGATGCATAGTGTTTTAGCTGCGAAGCAGAGTCTATATCTGTTTGTTTCGATCATCCCCTCACTTCCCCCCCGTATGGTGTAGCTCTCTCTCTCTCCAATTTGCTTATGATCAAGTGCCTATGCATTATTCAATTTCTGATACTAGCAACATCTTACCTTTTCTGCAGTATGGTGTGAGAATTTTTGTTATAACTTCTTTTAAGGACACTTGTTACATCGAGATTCTTCCTAACACTCAGAAGTCAAAAGGAGGTAAGGTCCTGCACTTTTATAATCCAATTAAAGCTCTCTTTATTGTTAATTTCTTCAAACAGTATTGTTTGCTTTTGTATCCAACTGCAACTTTTGCAAAAGACAAAAAATAGTAGAAATGATTTCATCAAAACTTGTTTCTCTTCTTGTATATGCTAAGGCTTACGAGTTGTTATGTGTACAAATGCAGTCATTTTCTTGAGTTTTTGGGCCGAAGTTCACTACAACTCAATCTACTTTCAAGGTGATGATTATATTACATTTTTCTCTTTTATTTAGCTTCCATAGAAATTTCTTTCTTATTTGAGCACGATAGAAGCAGTACCAAAAAACTCTGCGAAAAGAGCTCTTTTTATTTACATACTGTTTCAAATGCAAGTGGAATGCTTAGCTAATTTCTTGTGGTATGTGAACCAAGGTTTGGAACTAATTGGTTATATGAAGAATCTTTGATAGAACAATTTGGAAGCCTATAATACTTGTCTGCCACACACTGTTTTGAACTTAAAATGGATTTGCATCACAGTTCAGTGTTCTAGCATCATCCCACTAACATTTGTTAAATTTGGCTTTGTTCTTGATTCCAGATCTTCCCCCAGCTGAGGTTCGGAGGAAGAAAAAATGGTGGAATATTTGGAACTAACACAACAAAGATGAGCCAAGCTGTTCGATTGCTGGAAGACATAATTGAGTCCCCTTTGAACAATCATAATAAAATTTTCCTTCACAACATGGTATCTAATGCCACTTTATATTGCAAGAAAGAGAAGGTATTATGATTTTTTTTTTGGGGGGGGGGGGGGGGTACCTTCCCTTGAATGTTACAGGCATTCAGAGCTCCATTTTTTGCATACACGAAAGAAATCAAGCAGGAATATATCTGTTATTCGTACTTATTCTTTATTGATTCAAACATAATGAATCTCAGTATTTGAGAAATTTACTAGCTGTTAAGTTTATTCTCAATTTTAACTTTCCAGAAATTGAAAAAAAAAAAGAAAGTGTTCTCTGTTTGAATTGGTCAAATGTGACTGATCAACCATTGACAAGACCAGGCTGAGAACAGTTTTAGTCCTCTGTCCTTCTTTACGGAAGGTTGAGTGCTTAGCCAGGTGGGTCAATCTTTTGAAGAAGACCAACTTTCTTTTAAAAACCCAAAAATTCGTCAACCCCTAAATTGACTGTCATTTCTATGCTCCTGCAAATCTTACATTTCCTCCATTTCTTTCCTGTCACTTCAAAGGCACTCTCAAAACAAATAAAAAAAAACCATAAAAAACTCGAAATATTTCATTTCCATTCTAGAAAATTTACAAGGAGGAAAGAAGAAAAAATAAAAAAGAGCGGAATTCTAGCTAATAAGTTCAAACACTCATCACCAGAAACTCTAAAATCTAAACTAAAATGAAAATACTACCCAACAATAAGGATTATATATATGGCTGATGGCTCATCTTTTCTTTTCCCATCTCTATTCATGATGCCTGATCTCTTCTTTCTCTTCTTCCACCTGCTCCTCCTCCACCTCCTCCTCCGCCGCCGGCTGCAATAGCAACGCTGTAAACGGCATGTGTTGATACCTATTTCTTCCTACAGCTGAATACTGAAACCCCATTGGTTGGCACAAGTCCAATCGGCAACTCGGCGGTGGCACCGTCATGGTATACATCCCCGCCACTACGCCGCCGCTACCAACCCCTACTGGTTGCAATTGACATGACACCGAAGGCGAAGAAGCGGAAGCCGTTGTGGGTCCGGAGGCACATGAGATTTCGTGGGCTGCAGGGACGATGCCGGACCCGGTAGCAGCAATGATAGAGGGCTCAGCTTGACGGAGCAGCCACTCAATGGTCTCGCCGTCGGAACGGTGGCCAAGTTCTCTAGTCAGCTGGAAGATCCGGGCCGCGCAAAGTGCCGGCATCCGAACACGACGACCACGGCCATTCACTTTGGTGTGACGGTCTTTAGAAAGCGAAGAAACGGGTTTCCGAGTAGGAAGAGCGAGTTGGCTCCTGGGAGAAGACTCGTTAGTGACCACCGAGTTAATGTTCGAGTTGTGGTGGTCGTGGTTGGCGGTGTTGGGGGATTTGTGTAGCGCCATTTCAGAGCCCATGGAAGGGAGGCTTAGGGTTTAAAGAAGACGGTATTTAGGCGAATTTAGGCGGTGTGGGATTCTGGTGACCCCACATCAAGGAAAGGAAAGCCTCTTTTTAAAGGTGAGGGGAAAAGGGGTGGGGTGGGATTTGTCTCGACGTGAAAGTTTAGTTGACGTGTCGAGCTAGGGCTTCATCGAGGTTTGTGATGTGGGGTCCAATAATAGAGGTAAGGTCGGCCCCTTCCTTAGTTTGGGTCTGGATGGTGGGTCCCATATATCAGATGTTTTGTTTCGGTGGATCGCACTTTGGGTACAATGATTTGGATTGATAGGTCTCTTGCCAAAAATTTAGCTTCAGTTACAAATTTCCAATAATTGAGGTGTGATTTTGTTGGGCTCTGATTTATTTTGGAAATTGAATTTGAAAAATATTTCTAAGTTTTTCTTCATTAAACAAGGAATCTTGATTATTGGATGCGGTCTTGTTCATTCATTTTTTTGTGATATTGGTTCCAATCAAATTCAAATTTCATATTTACTGCTTTTAATTTCTTTCCAAGTCTACCTTTTGTATATAAAAAATAAAAATTTTTTATGATAAATTTATAAAATTTTACCTTTTAAATAAATTTTTTATCAGGTGTTCACTAAAATTGACAAATAAAAATGTCCTTAATAATATAAAATAACGTAATAGTGTAAAAGACAAAGGAGAGATGGTGGCAGTGGTGACGGTAAAGGGACAGATTAGGTGAATTTTTATCGTCTCGATTCGGATTTGATATTATAAAATAAATATTTAAATATAATTTAATATATATATTTTATAATTAATCCGAATTCAATTTATATATGTATAAAATAATAAATAATTGGATTTAAAATTAATTTAATAATTTTAATTTATTATAATATTTATAAAATATTAATTTTTAATATAAATTTATCTTAATTATATGTAAATATATTATTTTTATTAAGTTAATATTTTAACATAAATATTACATAATAATTTTTTAATATAATATATATAAATATAATTAAATAAATCATAAAAAAATATTTTTTTATATGACAACGAATCAAATTAAAATATTTACCGAAAACCCTATCTCAATTTTATTTTACAAAACTTTAATCTAATTCAATCCAAAACCTGATTTAATAAAAAAAAATTGACTCTATAAAATTAAATTAAATTGAAATCCAACGAATTTAGATATTATTGGAAACTCAAGGTGGCACAAGTGTTTGTTAAAATGGTTGAAAGTCATATGTTGGTAGCAATAAGGATGTAATCGAATCGAGTCGAGTTGAATAGTGAGAAGTTCGAGCTCGAGCACGACTCATAACTCGAAACTCAATATTTGGTTCGAGCTCGATTCGTGATTGAATTCGAGTTACTCGAGCTCGCTCGATTAATATGTAAAAATAAACTCGATTCGTATATTCGACAAGAGTTCAATTATTTATGCTCGAACTCGAAATATTTTATTAATTAAAATAATAAAAATATATTTAAATATAAAAGTTCGATTAGACTCGTGAACTACTCGAATCGGATATAAGAATACTCAAATTTGACTTGATCGATAAATCGAGCTACTCGAGCTCGATCTCAATTCGATAATAATAAAACCGAATTCGAGTTTTCTTCAAATCAAATCCGAATAACTTGTGAGTACTAATGTATCATTTACACATTTAGGTAACAAGGAATAAAAGTGTGAAGTTGCATTTCATTAGTCATACTCACACCAAAGTCACCAAACTTTAAGATTTAGATCTAAATTCAAGAGCAGCTTCTCGTTCTCGTAACTTGAAATATTTTAATGATAAAACAATACAAATAATGTTTTCTTGATATTTTATTTTTCATAGCATGCAATGTATCAATTGCATTTTATGAAAACAACATATGAGAGGTGAGGAAAGACAAATTCATTTTCTTAAATCTTTTTTTTTTCTTTAACTTGTCATGCCCATTCTAGCATTAATTTTTTTTACACAAAATATTATTATAAACTCGTCATCCTAATTACATAGCTTTGGTTTTTAAGATAGTATTTTTCTTGATAATATTTATTGTTTTTACCATCAATTATTATTTTAAATTTAATAAATTATTCTTCAAATTATTTTTCTTAGTAGGAAATAAACCAATATCTCTACGAATGAGAGTCCTAATACAAAACCAAGATAGAAAGGAACCATAAAACTAGACCAAGAAACAGAAATACCAATACAATTTACAAAGTATACGAACAATCCAACCCAAGTCCATCTCAACAAAGAAATAAAACGACAATGCATACAATATGAACCACATCTGTATCTAAAAAACATATTTCTATTTAAAGAAATACATACAGCAGAATTTAAGAAATTCATCATCCAACTTTTTTTTTTTTTTCCAATACCTTCCAACTTGACTAATTAAAATTTCCAATTAATTGAAAAACGAGAAAAGGGAACAAACAATAACCTTTGTCTATTTTGGGAATATTTGATATGAAGAAGTAACTTGGCACTCGCTTGAGTTTGGGAATATTTTATGGATTTATATTTAATATACTATCAGTGAATTGGATGATGTCATTTTATTAATAAAATGAATAAGATCATATCATTTTATTAATGAATAATTTTTTAAAAAAATATTAATTTTTATATATTTTTATTTTAAGAGTTGATATTTATTTATTAATGAGATGTCATTATCTGATTTATTGATAATATATAAAGTTTATACTATGATAATATATCAAATATAAAACTTTTACTTTATTTAAATTTCTGAGAAGTTTTCTACAATTTGATAATTTTTTTAGTTTACAATCAAATTGAGAATCTGATTAAATGATTCTTATTGTATCAAAAAGTATGTTTAATGCCTGAACTCCTAATTCATCCTTAAAAACCCAACTTCAAGAAGTTTTTAAAGTTGCTTGGTGTTCACCAACCATCGAGGTTAATAGAATAAAATTGATGAATATAGGTCTCCCTAATTTCCAACCTCTTCCCTGGGACACCCATAACTAGTGGCTACTTGGATTATTTTATGAAGTTTTCAAATCAAACATTGATGTAAACCGAAAAATGATAATGTAAGACCACCATTTACCCATTATTTTATAAGTTTCAAGTAGGTAGACAATTGATATTTTTGGAAACACAAGTTAAAGAGTCATTCTTAATGAAATGGAAACAACATTATCCATCCAACATTAATGGATCATTGCAACATTTTAATCTACAAATAGCTTAATTTGTGAAGAAACATGACAACCCATTGTCCATTGGCCTTTCTTCATTGGGGATTGCTAGACCCTAAAGTCAAGCCGTGAGCATTTCTTGAATTTAAATGCAAAATTAATTTTATCTCTTTGCTAACTAAATTCTCAACTAAATTCAATGTCACAAAGCTTTTCAAGTTGTTTATCTTTGTCATTTCATTAGTTTGGAACTCTCTCTTATTCTTCTAACAAACATGTATTACAAGCACTTAAAACATTTGATTCAACAATTGATCTATAATCTCCTTTTCGAAGAGTGAATTCAAATACGTTTAAATAGAAAAATATTATAACGACATTGGGCCCATTAATAAAATTTCTCAGCATCTATTTTTTTGGTGGGCTGTTTGTACATAAAAATGCCCAACCCAAATCAGTTGTTAAGTTGTCAGAAACTTAGGCTTCATCAAATTGGAGATGGGTCTCAAGCAAAACAAGGTCCAACCTCATCCATTTGAGGACTAGATTGCCAAATTTGAGGCGTGGAAATGGCAGATAAAATTTTTGGCTGCAGAGTGGTGCTCAGCTTCTTCTTCTCTATCCACAAAGCTCAAAGCTTTTGAACTAACAAAAACGCACATACGCAGAAGAACAAAACAAGCAGTTTGAGGTTACATTATAGAGAAAAACAATAGTGACATTACCATCAATGGAAGCTGCAAGGAATATGCTTTCTTCTCCTCTAAATTTTTCTACAAGAACCCAACTCAAGAATTCTGTCTTTTCATCATCATCTTCTTCAGGTAACATTTATTTCTAGTATTAGAACATGTTTTATTTTGTTTCTGATCATTGTTAGTTCAATGCCCACTTAAAATTTTCTGTAATAAATAGTACTAACCTAATTGTTTTGTTCAGGGTGTTTGATATATATATATTTTTCTTCAATTGACTTCCTTGGGATTTTTTTTGGAAGCATTTTTGTTCCTTAAGGATTTTTTTCTAATTATTGTTGGTCTTGGAAATGGGAATTATTCACATAGTAGAACTGGAAACTTCGCTGTTAGTTCATTGGCCAATTTGCTTTTAAGTTGAATGCATAAATTCAACTCCTTTGCCAGCAGTCTTGTATTCATTATGATAAATGGTGTCATTCATATACTTATATAACTTCCAGGTTCCTGGAAAAATTGTTTATGTGTGTGGAGATATATAGATAGATGAGAAAACTGCCTATATGTGTTTATGCATGAATGTATGTGTTTTTTGCTCTCAAGTGCTTAGAGATAATGATATTAAGTTATAAGTGACATTGTATTTACAATTTCGCAGTTTCGATGTTTTATGAGCAAGGAGCTCCTGCTCCAACTTTGATTTTAATTACTTCTGTAGCTAGGAATTTTCCTACATCAGTTCTCTCTCAAGAGCAGCGCGATGACTACAAACCGCTGCCTGTCTTTCACTTCCTTAAGGAAGATAAAGCATACCTGGTGAGACTCTTGTTTTATCTATGCGCAACATATATGGATATGCAGACTTGCCCTTTATGTTTGTTTTCCGGTCATTTTGTTGATATCTTTTCTCAAATATTTCTGTGGCAATTCGTTACTTAGATATGATGATTTACTTCATTACAGGGATCAGCAAACAAACAGCGGATTGTGAATGGGGCATCACTTCATAAAGAAAAAGCCGCCAACAACTTTGACCGGTTGGGATATGAACAGCAGTTGCTTCAGTCTCCTGATTTAAGGCAATTGTAAATGAACTAAATCTCATTTATTGCTTCCTGCATTAAACCCTTGTGACTTTAATCGTCCCCCCCCCCCCCCCCCGAATTGCATCCTTATGTATTGCTTTTTTTTTTCATCACAGATTGTCACTCTTGGTATTAGGGGAAAATCCATCATCTTCCTTGAATATGCAGTCTGTTGTAGTGGATACTGAGGAGATAATGAATGTTGAACCAAGTAATGTAGCTGCCCTTGCTAATAAGGATTTGTCTGCATCTAAACAAGCTGCATCATTGGCTGAGGACCTCAAATTAGATCTTGATGATTCACTTTCTAATAGGTTAGTTTCTACCTTGTCTTCGTAGGTGTTTTCATGTTCTTGGTTAATCCGTTGAGGACTGATATCTAATGCTATTGCAGTTTGGGGTCTACTAATTCCTCTACTCTGCCAGTTGAGGAGGAAGCAGTTACAGTTAGGTCAACAAGACGTTTAGAGAGACAGGCTAAACGAAGGATGGTGCAACCTAAACCTAAAGTTACGATTCGTGAGACCTACAGTTCACGAAGGACGGATGTAAGAAGAAAGTCGAGTAAAAGTTTTGATCCCAATGATCCCCTTCAATTGTTTTTGTGGGGTCCTGAGACGAAACAACTCTTGACTGCTGAAGAAGAGTCTGAATTGGTTATGCAAGTTCAGGTGCCTTTCTTAATCCTGCCTCTCCTGCCTCTTCTTTAAAGCATGTAAATATGGAATTTTTTGTTCGTGAAAGGTCTTACTCTTGGTGCATGTAACACCTACAGGATTGGAAGATATTAATTAAGGTGAAGACTAGGCTTCAATCTCAGTTTGGGCGTGAACCAACCCTGGTTGAATGGGCTGAAGTCATGGGTCTTAGTTGTTCAGCCTTGCAAGCAGAACTCCAATCTGGAAAAAGAAGCCGGGAAAAATTGATCAATGCGAATTTGCTCCTGGTGGTTCACATTGCTAAACAATATCAAGGCCGTGGTCTTAGCCTTCAGGATTTGTTGCAGGTGGGAAGTATAGGCCTTATGAAAAGTGTTGAGAAGTTCAAACCAGAAGTTGGATGCCGATTTGCCACCTATGCCTCCTGGTGGATAAGGCAAGCAATTAAGAAGTCTATAATGAAACATTCCAGAACCATCCGTTTGCCGGTAATTACAATTTTCTTTTTCTTTCTAATTTCTAATTTAAAAATAAAATTTATTGTTGCTGGTATGTATGCCACCTACACATGTAGCCGTGCATGATATTTGAAAGTATTTAGTTTTTTTTTTTGCACTGTTTTCTATTTCTTTAGTAACATAATAATATTGAATAGGACAATATCTCTTCTAGTTGCTGGAGATCTTATAAGTTTATCATATATTTAAGTCAGGCACATGACTTATTATATATTTGAGGCACATTATACCAGCAAAGAACCTACTTATTGTTCTCAGGTGAGTGTATATAGGCTCTTGAGCAAAGTATCGCATGCAAAGAAATCATACATTCAAGAAGGAAATCATTGTCCTTCCAAAGAAGAACTAGCAAGACGTGTTGGAATGACAGTTGAGAAGTTGGATATGTTGCTATTCGCAAAAAGGATGCCACTTTCTTTGCAACAACCTTTATGGGTGGACCAGGATACCACCTTTCAGGTAATGCTCTCTTTTTAGTTTGATTCCCCTGTGGTAGTATCTAATTTCTTGATTAAAATGTAAACGGCCATAGACAAGCAAATTTTCGTGCAAAAGCGTGTTTTTGGGGGAGGTTGCCGCTCATGTAAAAATTCTAAAAATTTTCCTAAACATGTAGCTTTAACTCTGGCCATCCTTACTAATTCTTTGTTCTTGTCATGCTTGCAGGAGGTAACACCAGATACCAGTATTGAGATCCCAGATGTTAGTGTGGCAAAGCAACTAATGAGGCAGCATGTGCACAACGTTCTAGGTGTGCTAAACCCAAAAGAAAGGAGGATAATCAGGCTAAGATTTGGTTTTGAAGAAAGTAAACAGAATTCTCTGTCTGAGATAGGAAACATGTTTGGATTGTCTCAGGAAAGAGTGAGACAGATAGAGAGCCAGGCATTATACAAGCTGAAGCGATGCCTGATCAAACAAGGACTTAGTGAATATGTAGATTTGCTTGTTTAGATTTAGAGACAAAGACATTCATTTTAGATTTACTGGTTCATCAAAGGGCAAGAGTGAAATCTGTTGTTATGCTCCTTGCAGCTTAAGAATGAGGACTAAGCCTACAACCGGCTTGGCGGCTTCAATTGGCCCACCATTGTAATCTAACACTGATGTTCCTTTTTGTTATGGTGATATACCAAATTGTCTCCAAAGTGTTGTCGTGAAACTATCAAGGGGATAGACACTTCAATGGAAATGAAAAGAAGTACCTCTTAATATATTTGTTTTGGCAAAAACCCTAATAAAATTAGGCCATAAACCCTTTAAAACCAACCCAACTCTGCTGTCCGATCTCGATTCAAACACAGTCAAACCTCACCCTTTCAAGCCCAAATATCCTTTTCATTCTTGTACCCTCTTCTTCAATTTTTTAAAAACAAACCTTTCTCTCACTTCACAAAAACCCAATTTTAAAACCCATTTAACCTTTCTCTCAAATTGTGAAAAGCTGGATAACTCAAAGAAATGAATGAAGTACTACTGAAGTTTATTATCCTTGATGTAATATTAGATACCCAGTTGAGGCTTTTTCCTTGGTTTTGATTGTAATGACTCCAAATTTTCTTGAAAAGTTTTGTGTTTTTTTTAGAGTTTAATGTAAATAACAAAATGTTTGACGAGGCAAATGGGGTTTTTGATCATATGGAGAAAATGGGTTAAGGTTTATGAAAGATCTTGCATAGTTGCATTTTCTATTTGATTGCATTGAAGAAGTGTGGTAAAGGTGATTCCTTTTTGGGGTTTTTAGAAGAACGGTTGAGTCTGGAATGAGAGTTAGTGTTTGTTCTATGACCATTGTGAACGGTGGATTGTGTAATAGAGGGGGAAGTTGAAGAAGCTAGAGCGTAACACATCCTATTGTGACTAATACCTTCCATGAGATTGAACGGAATACGTCAAACACCATGAGAAAATATATGGTAGAAGCATATATGCTGTTCGGCCTGTTCCACACTTAAATATATAATACAAAGAATCTTGACATGGCAGAGAGTGGAAACAAAGCTTCCATGGTATAAATATCAGTGTCTTTTATGGCTTGATTCAGAAGAACCCAACTCTGTACTTTTTGTTTGCTTTAGGAGTTTATTTGAGTTTGCTGAGTCACAGCTTTTGGAGATAGCTTGAGGGCTTGAAGCTCTCTTTCATTTGGGTTATCAAAGATGATAAAGGAAATAGGCCTTTGCAGAGCTTTGAAGAATAGAGGCCTTCTCATAAAAGGGTGGGCTTCTCAAGTTCTTATATTGAACCACCCAGCAGTTGGTGGATTCATGACTCACTGTCAGTGAGTTCAGGTGTACCACTCACTGCATGGCCACTCTTTGCTGAGCAGTTCTATAATCAGAATTTTGTGTTGACCCAGTTGAGAATTATCAAACATATAGTAGTATTTTAAAAAGATATCGACACAATATATAAACATAAATGGAATGTCAAAAATTGTGTTGGCTGTCCCAATCAATCATACCCTTGTTAGATTATATATAAGTAAGAAGTTGTTTTCTTGTCGACGAAAAGTGGTTTCTTCAATCAAAGCATTTGAAAATTTTAACTATGTAGGACACTACATGAACATGTCAGAGCTGGAAGAGGTCTGAAACCTACCAATTGATAGTGACTTAACGACAAGTACGCTTCCCTGGATGTAGACTCAACAGTAGAAGCATCTCTTTCTTTACCAAAAGCACCAAACATTGTTTGAAAGCAGATGATGCAGTAATTGATTTCTTCATTAATTTGCACCATATAAAGTAGTTTCCTGGATATATAAATCAAAGCCTGAAAATGGTTAGTCTTTACGTCAAATCAAGGATACTTGATTTGCAGACACTGATCACATCATGATCTTAACGAGCCACAATGACACAGTAACCAATTACATCAGAGACAGAGAGCTTTTATCAAAAGATACCCATGCAGAAATGAACAAGGTTACGACCTATATGAGCTCATCTTCAATCAGTTTGAATGCATTTATAAAAGGGCAAAACATCCTTCAAATAAGTTAAACCCCATAATTTTTGGCTGTCTCATCGTAGCATCAATTCTATTGGACATAGCTCACATATCTTGCATTCGCTTTATCAGCAATCGATATCGTCTATAAGTTGAGGTCTAACCACTACTACTATAGGGGTTGAAAGTCTGAAACATTTCAGGTTCATATATTGAAGTCTCTATGTATGGGAATCCAAATCGACAACAAGTCGAAAAAGAAAATAGAAAAATGTAAGACATTATCATACATTATATATACTAGAAATCAGATACATGCATTTTAAGGATAGGATCAAAGGAGGGACGATATATGAATCAGAAAAAACTAGCACTAGAAAATCACTATCTAGCTACCACATGGACATACTTACTGCCCTTTGTTCTTTATGTTTTATGTATGTAAGCAGTAGATGTGGTAAAGAGACCCCCACAAAAAGATGTATAGAAGGTGAGATTATTAATTTTATGAGAGAAGGAGATCATAAATGAATTTTGTGATAATCAATGTTAATTAGCTAGGAGATAGCTTCTAGATAATAAACATTGTGTATTTGTCTATCTTTTGTTAAATCTAAAAATTTTTAAAAACATAATTATTAATGCCGAGTTTTGATTTGAATGTTAAAATTTTAAAATTACAAAAAAATAGAAAGAGTAAAAGAAAGGAGTATTTTTTACTTTTACATTTCAACGCTTAAATTAAATATAAAAAGTAAAGAGATCAGAAAGTGAAAAAATAAAAATATAAAAAAAAAAAGAAATTAAATTGATAGTATTTAGATGATTTTTATTTATAGGTGAAATACGAAAGATTTATAGGGTAACATAGTAACATAATCAAGTTGATATGATATTATATATATATCATATCGACTCAAAAATAAAAAATATTTTTATTATTAATTGATAATTTATAATGAAAAAAAAATTTAATTTACTCTTTGAACTAAAAAATATTCTTAAAAATAATATATAATCGAACCAAACATAGGATAACAAATAAGTGTAACATGACTCTTTGTTTAATAATCGAAATTTAAATTAAAATAATTTTAATTAAAAAAAAATAGATGATAAAGATTAAAGAATATACAAACCCAAACAGCACTGAGAAAAAAAAAAGATGTATGGTTTTTATTCTGTATGGTTCTCCATATCCATCCTTCCATCTTAAGTCAGGATTCAGTTACTAAAGTTACATACAATACACGTACATAATTCATGATAATTTGAAGTGGAAACATATTTGAGCAGTGAGATATTTGTGAAGAAATAGTTGATGCTATACAAGCAATTTAGAACAAGTGTTGAGATTTTAATGGTTAATAAGGTCATCTGATCACCTGAAGTGCCACGTGCAAAGAGCATTTGGCTGTAAAGCATGAATGCAACTATAGAAGGATGCCAATGAACAGCATGATTGACAACTGAACAGAGAGGACCATCAATTAAAATTTGCAGTGCAACAGAAAGATCAGATCAGAAAGGTTGCCCCACTTTTAGATGATGAATGGGAGATAGTAGCAGTACCAAGGACAAACATTGATGACATTAATTGATTACAGTGAAAAAGATTTCTGGAAACAAAAAATTAATTGTATTGATAAACTAATCAAACACTAATTAGAAAATCAACCTCAAAATATATTGTAGTATCTAGGAATTTAAGACTTTATAGAGTCCTAGATTTTCATCCCTTTGTTTTGATGCTTATAAGAGAAAGGTTTATAATTGATATATATCATGCAAATGCAAAATACTTCACAAATGAATGATTAATTTGTTCTTTGAATATGTTTCATTTCCCATTTAATCATCAATAACATGTACTATATATATACACTGAGTAAAGAGAGCAAAGTCTTCTCACCTTTATTCGACATGTATTAAGTTATAATGAATCCGATCTTCATGATGCCAAGCTCCCAGAGTTTCATTCATCTGCCATTCAAAATTATACTCACTTGAAAAAAAGAACATAAATCTTGAATTAACAAGCAAAAAAGAAAGAAACAGATAGATTTAGATCCAAATTGACATTTAATGCCACCAATAAATTATACCCTGCCCTTGTAATAATTTCCTGTAATGAGAGAGAT
The DNA here is from genome assembly GCF_047325235.1 of Durio zibethinus. Taxonomy (NCBI): domain Eukaryota; kingdom Viridiplantae; phylum Streptophyta; class Magnoliopsida; order Malvales; family Malvaceae; genus Durio; species Durio zibethinus. The sequence goes on along the minus strand of NC_143162.1, from coordinate 5,206,450 downwards.
TAAGTCACCATATATGTTGGGATTGAAGGGAAGTAGCCGATCGATTAATATGTTGTCCATGTAGCCATTCATTGCTAATGCAGCATCATCAAGATTCTCAAGCTCAAACTGCATACACACACACGCGTTGCACGTAGAGTTGGCAAGAATCAGATTGAAACAAATTTTTATTCGTCTCGAATTCAATCTAACTCAAAAATATTTTTATTTTTTTCATATCTAACTCTCAACTTAATCCGATATTATAAAAATTATATTTGATTCGATTCAATCTAAAATTAATAAAATATTATTTTTTAAATATAAATATATATAAATAAAAAAATTAAATAAATAATTAAAAAAATTAATTTTTATATAAATATTAGGTCAAATCAGATCGAATTTACTTAAAATTTAAATCCAAGCCGACCTCGATTTTTTTTTAGTAATATTTGATCAACTAAAAATTTGATTTAAAAAAAAAAAATAACTCAAAGTCGAATCGGATCCAAATCTGTCAAAAATAAATTGAGTTGACAACCCTAATTACATGTGAATCTTGATGATGCTGCATTTGCAAACAACGACCGCGATCCTCCATTTGTACAAAACAAATTGACCAACCACTTACAGAAATTCTTCTAACAAGTTTTCTAGAGATAGGAATATCAATTCCTTACGCAAAGAGCACCTACCTTGCACCAGGCAAAGCTGGGATACATAAACTAGTCTAGAAGAGAATTAACCGTACCCTGGGAGAAAAACCCTAATTTCATCAAACAAAATGATTAAAATTCCAGAAAAAAAAAATGACACCTACTTCTACCGCAAATATATACATATAAGATTTCAATGGTACCAATTACAATTGAAGTGCATCATGTAGATCTAACTCTACCATATATCACCATAGATGAAAACCTATATGAAGATTACAGATGAAAAGAAAAGGACAAGCAGAACTGGCTGTTGACTGTCGTGGAAGTAGAAATAGCAAAGCAAACCACTACGAAAGGATCAAAGAAAGAATACACTCAATATGGGCAAACAGTTATTCTGGTTTTTGATCACGAAACTGAGTATTTACAGGGTGAAACTTGAAACTATATACATTCTGTGTGCGTGTGAAGGAGAGAGAAAACTGATGACCAATTAATATAACATTATTGGACCCTGAACAGGATACATATCACCATAATGTAAGCTAGGTTCGTAATGTTCAGACCGTGTCCCAATAGAAACTTGCCTTGTCAATACTAATTGTTTTTTTTTTTTTTTAAATTACATTTGTATAATCAATTAATCATTAAATAATCAACTAATAAACACAAGTTTTGACTTGCTTCCAAGGAGTTCAACAGCCTTTTTCAGACCGCTTAGGCGAATTCAATCAACTTGATAATATATTCATACGAAGTTTTAAAATTCCATAAAAAGTGATATTAAAACATTATCACGTGTTTTTTTTTTATTATATTAATTTTTTAATTTTGTAATTAAATATATCTTTTAAAAAAATCTGTCAACTCTTGAAACTTAGGGATAATTTTTTTAAAAATTTTATCCAGAACAGTTTATGCAAAGGTTTACATTAATCATCCTATGATTTTGATCATCATATTTGAAGGGTCATATTTATTTATTTATTTATTTATTTTGAAATGTTACATAAATGGTTAATTTTAAAAAATAAAAATAACAATCTGAGCTAATAATGTAGATAGTGAGATGTGAACTAGCCAAACCATTGTGTGAATTTATAATTTTTTTTTTACCAAAACAATATTTATTAAGTAAATTAAAGGGAAATTGAATATAGTACATCAAGGAGGTGAGGTACAGCAAGTAGGGCCAAACAGTAAAATTCTGATGCGGTGAGTGAAGTGTTAATCATTTTCAATTTTGGTGCAAGCTGGTGGGGGCTCTGCCTCTAAATAATTTATGATTAAAGAAGATCCGGCAAATCCTCCTTGTTGTACTATAGTTTAGTCTTAATTTCGTCCACTCGAGGTGGCAATGGCAATGGCAATAAAAATGCTGAAAGGTAAACTTTCTTTTTTCTTTTTCTATTGTGTACAATCATCCAATGGCAAAAGAAGCAAATTGCCCATGAATCAACTTAGCAGGGATTGATTGTGGGGTTGGTTCTTTTCCATGACAGAAAGTCGTTTTTCTCTTCCAGTTAATTTTAATTATTAATGCTTGTTGCTTTCACTCATCATGTCAATGGAGCTAGCTAGGGGCAAAATTCCATTTAGTTAGCATCATATATTTTAAATAGACGGGTCTTTGTATGAGAATGAGCTAATCAGATTTTGCTGCACAATCTCCTTTTGCTAGGTCTTTTCCAAGTATTCATAGTTTTTTTTTTCCCCTTGAGAAATAAGCAATGATATTTCTTAATTAAAAAAATGCATAAGGGTAAAACCATTTTTATATATACAATCCTTTACTATATGTGATTATATTTGTTATTTTTTTTTGCAAAAAAATTACAATTTAAAATAAAAAAGTTATAGGTCTTAATATTTAAATTTTAAACATATTAAATGTCAAATTTATCGATTCTTAAATATAACTTTATTAAGAATTAAGTAAAGTTTTCCATTTTATTTATCTATTTTATAAATAATTCAAAAAAATATTTTTAACGTACCTAAAAATAACATTATCTTTGGATAAATATTAATAAAAAAAATTAAAGGAAAGAAAATGTACATGTAAAGAAAGCATTATGTTTGGAGATAATTATTATTAAATCAATCCAAAGTCTTTATCAAGAAATTCGTTTTATAAAATCAAAAGTTAACATATCGCCATTGTAAGTCGATTTTCGTAAAAATAAAACTTGATTTTCAACACTTGAAATATTTTCACCGGTTTTTTTGTAAGATTTTGCTTTTCTTTTAACAAAAATTTTTTTTTTTTTAAAAAGAAAAATAACACACAAAAAGAAAAAAAGAAAAGGATTGAGGTCGTTTGGTCTTTGCACATCATATTGGGCTCAAAAGAGAGGTTTTTCAATTGTTCTTTTCTTGGCCCAAGTAGAGTTGGCCCAATGTAGATTGATATCCATAACTGGGCCGAAGACTTTAGGCCTCAATAAATAGTTGGGCTGGTGAACCATTACCTGCATATATGTGGAAATTTTGCCACGTGTCTAGTGAGCCCAACACGTTTTTGAAACATAGGATAAAAGTGCAAGGTTTCTAATACATTGATTCTTAAGTAATGATAAAAGAGAAAATGAAATTTGAGTCTTTGGGACTCATTTGCATTGGACATATGGATAAGACAGGCAGATGAAGGATCGTTTGTGTCACTCTGTCACATATGTTTCTTTCTAATTGTCTTTTTTGGGGTATGGTAAGTGATCATGGCCGATCCAAGGAGAGGTTTGGTGATAAACATGGGGGAGGGGGCGGGACGTTGTTCAACCAAGAGAAAAGGACAACAGCGTGCAAACAAAAGAGACAGCCACCAATGGTGATATAATCATATCAGTCTTGGGATTTCGCTCCCCTTCTTCCAAATTGCTAGGAATTAGAAACACACCTCTTAGAACATGCGAAAGGGTAGGTTTAACGTTTATAAAATGATCAGTTCTTGTTTCTGTCAGCCATGGAGATAAAGACACATTGAGAGAATCATATTCATGTTTTGACTAGGCAGCAGCAGACCAGTTAGAGGAAACACGCTTGCCTAATAAGACAGGAAAGGGATTAGGGGTGAAAAGACACCCACAATTATAATTGGTTTAAACCAGATAAGATGTTTTTCCTTTTTGTTTGCCATGTAATTGGTTGATTCCATTTCCAAAATCTCCATTTCATAAGAAAATGTCAGCGAAATCATAAGTTTTTACATGAATTAGATGAAGAGATTTTAGTTAATCAAAAAGCCTAAACCAATGGCCTTTGTCTCACTCGAACCAATTTAAGCTTTTGGTATGTGCAGTAAGAGCCACAACTGGTGCTAGCTAGCTTCAACTTGGAACCTCCAACAATTTGTTTATCAAGTGTAGCCTTATATAAACACTAATGCCAGCCAAACCTACTACAAATTAATCCTCCAACAATCAACACCATAAGAATTCAAGTTAATTATCTTTTGTTCTCTTGGTTTAGGGAGAACTTAGAATGAAACAGAGAACGAGCCAGGAAGCTCCATGGAGTTTCAGCAAAAGAACAAGCCTTTGCTTTCTCAGTCACTTCCCCCACAATCCCAGCAGACCCTAGTGCAAAATTTGCACTACTTGTCGATTCTGAGCACAAAGCTAAAGTCTTCAACCTTCTGTCATTTGCCAAACCCCGTATGGTCACCTTTCATCTCTCTTGGCTCTCTTTCTTCACTTGCTTCATCTCCACTTTTGCAGCAGCTCCTCTTGTTCCCATCATCCGAGACAACCTGAACCTCATAAAAAACGACATTGGCAACGCTGCCATAGCTTCCGTTTCTGGCAGCATCTTCTCCAGGCTTGTAATGGGAGCCGTATGTGACCTATTAGGACCGCGTTATGGTTGCGCTTTCCTTATCATGTTATCAGCCCCAACCGTGTTTTGTATGTCATTCGTTTCGTCTGCTGGGGGGTATATAGCTTTAAGATTCATGATTGGTTTCTCCCTTGCAACATTTTGTGTCTTGCCAATATTGGATGAGTACTATGTTTAATGGAAAGATCATTGGACTCGTCAATGGGACTGCAGCTGGATGGGGAAACATGGGAGGTGGTGCTACTCAGCTTCTTATGCCAGTCATTTTTGAGTTAATCAAGCAAGCTGGTGCAATTCCATTTACTGCTTGGAGGATTGCATTTTTCATACCAGGGTGGTTACACGTGATTATGTGAATTTTGGTCTTGACCTCTGGCCAAGATTTGCCCGATGGGAACTTCAGTACTTGGTAGAATAAAGGAGATGTTCCAAAGGATAAGTTCTCTAAGGCAAGTAATTTTCATTTTTATAGGCAATTGGGGCATTAACCTTGAAGTTGCAGAACCTGGCATTAGTGATTAATTGAAAGTGGGGCAAAACTATGCCACATGATTGTTAATATTAATTGCATTTCTTCGGTCAGGTGCCATGTTATGCCATCAGAAACTACAGAACATGGATCTTTGTTCTTCTCTATGGAATGTCTTTAGGTGTAGAATTAACCACAGACAATGTCATCGCAGAATATTTCTTTGATAGGTTCAATCTTCTCCTTTATATAAATCTTCTCCTTTATATAACTTTTACAAAAAAAATCCCCTTTTAACATGGACAACAAGTGAATATTAATATTGCCCCTGGTGTCTTATAGGTTTAACCTAGGTTTAACCTCAAGCTCCATACAGCCGGCACCATAGCTGCCACCTTTGGCATGGCAAACATCTTCACACGCCCCATGGGAGGCTTCTTGTCTGATATAGACGCACGCAGATTCGGTATGCGAGGCCGTCTCTGGAACCTGTATATCCTGCAAACCCTAGCGGGCATATTTTGCATTTGCCTAGGACGAGCAAACTCTGTCTCCCCTTCCATCCTCTTCATGATCCTCTTCTCCATTGGTGCACAAGCTGCTTGTGGGGCTACCTTTGGTTCATCCCGTTCATTTCTCGTCGATCACTTGGAGTCATATCAGCCCTAACTGGTGCTGGTGGCAATTTCGGCTCTGGTTTAACTCAGTTGCTGTTCTTTACAAGCTCAAAGTACTCAACTTCGACAGGGATTTTCTACATGGGGATTATGATTGTGGCATGTACTTTGCCTGTGCATTTTCCTCAACGAGGAAGCATGTTCTTTCTTGCTTCAAAGCATGGTGAGAAATGTAGTGAAGAGTTCTATTATGGATCAGAGTGGAATGAGGAGGAGAAAGAGAAAGGGTTAAACCATGGAAGCCTCAAGTTTGCTGAGAATAGCAGGTCTGAGAGAGGCCGAAGGGTTGGCTCCGCACCATCAACTCCAGAATATGTGTAGGAACCACTGGGCAATATAATTCATTGTGTCGATAGTTTAAGTTTAATACCTGAACTGTCCACCCAGCTAGTTGAGTTTCATGGAGTCAAATGTTTGATAATAAATTAATTAAGGGGGGACATAATGGTTCTCCAAAGGAAAATGGTTTAAGCTATTCAAGTTGAGCTTTAGTCTGTAGGGCTTGCCAAAACCCATCAGTATATACTAAGAGGTTTGGTGCTTATTCCTTCCGCCCAAAACTGCAACAAATAAATACAGGGCTTCTCCTTTGTCATTGGACACAGTCCAATGAGTTACGTTGTTTGTAAGGAAGAATGGAATGATGAAGTAGGATCTTCAATATTGGCTTGGGCTTAAACTTTTGACCGAGAGTCGGATCCTATGTAATCAAATTCAGGTGCCAACACTTGGGTTGGGCCTAAACTCAGTTGGTTACTAAAGATTCAGATCCAATTTCCAATATCAAATTAGAGACTTTTTTGGTTAAAATAATAAAAAAACCCTTTGAATTATTTTTTTTTCTTAAATAAATCATTATCTTTTTATTGCACTTAAATGAGTCTTTATCCTTTAATTTGTATTTAAATAAACCCTTATTTCAAATAAAAATTTATTTATGATAAAGGCTTATTTAGTTACAAATTAAAAGTTAGAAGTCCATTTGGATAAAAATTAAAGGTTAGATGCTTATTTGGATATATATTAAAAATTAGGAGCTTATTTGAATACAAATTAAAGGTTAAAAACTTATTTGATTGCCAATTAAAAGTTAAATGCTTATATAAGTGCCAACAAAATATAAGAACTTACCTAAATAAAGTGTTAAAATTTAAAGGATTTTTTTGTTATTTTAACTTATATTTTTTTTTTGAGTACTTAAAGTTGTCATGATTTGAACCATGATTACTTGAATTGGAAAAAAGATTATATACAATAGTTAGTCTATGTTAGCATATGTTATTTCCATTGAAATTATGCCATATAATTATGTTATTAGAAAAAGTCAATTATTTATTACACATTAAATGTACAAATCTATTAAAATAAATAATTATGATTTAATTATCATATCATACATATATATGATATGTAATAAATAATTAATTTTTTTTAATAATATGATTAGGGTAACATAATTTTAATAAAAAGATACATATTAACGTAAAGTAATTATTTCATGCAATATTTTCTTTTTTGAACAAAGAGCCACCGGCACTCTTTATCCGTACAAAACTCATTTTGAAATTCAAGAATTCTATTTTGTCCTTTTATCAACAAGAATCTTGAAAAAGAGATTTGCTTGAATAAAATTTCACAAACCTAATGCTTATAAATGATTAGATACCATTGAGTCAAGATAAGGTAAAAAGTCTTATTATGTCTATGTGATGAAGAATTCTATTCCAATCTTTTCACCATTGGATGCTTGAAATTTTGCTCATCCATGAATCTATTCAAAAGTACTTGTCTTTTCAGATTTTTTTTTTGAAAAAAAAAAATAGTAGGAAATTGAAACTGTAGCTTTCTTTGCATGCTCAATGGTTTGTGGTAGGAAAAGGCTAGAGTGAAAAAAACAAAGCAATGCTGATGATAACATTTGAGCGGTAAATCATGGAAGATGGCGACCCATCAATTAAAAGGGTGTCCTAAGACCCAAAACACTAATTGAAACTAGCTTAGCACATGGCAGGCCCCATGTACAGGATCTCTGACTCTTGACTTTCTTCTTCTTAATTTCTATGGTCCAAAACACCCAGCAATTAAGCATCTTAAACATTACTAATAATCATGGCATTAACTGTAACCCTTATCATCATTGCCTCGATCCCTTACCTGTTGGCTTCTTCCCTGCTTTACCTGTTCTCTCCGATTGTTTTTATCTTGTATATTTTTTATGAAGAGATAGTAATTTGAAAAAAAATAAAATATTACAAATATTTGAATTTAAATCTTAAATTTATCAAATATTATTTTTTAAAAATTATTGTATAGATTATCCGAATTAAATTTTATATTCTTATATATATAAATCCGCCTTGCAGGTATAAATTCTACTGCATTTTCATCCTTTATAAAGTTGAAGTGACTATTCAGGAATCCTCATCTTTTCCCTTTTTCAAAAGTAGATGCATTTTAAAACACTTGCTAAGTTCTGCAAGTCTGAAAATTGACCAATATATGAAGTTGGAAATTGCATAGGACTATAATTAATTATTATTACTGACACTGTACCATTCTGCTGACTGCAGTTAAACATAATCTCATGCTGTCATTGATTATGATGAAGGCAGTACTATTAATTAAGTTGAAAAGCATCATCACCATTTCGCCAGCAATGAAAAGCGTGGAAATTAACAGGAGGAGGACAACCTCTCTACTGTTGTGCAAGCCTGTTTACTTATCATCAGTTCATCACTTTGAGCATATACCACTTTCTTCTAATGGGTTGCCCCGGTTCTTAGGGAGAATGATGGTTGCACCTCATCAGGAGTAAATTAAAAGGCATCTCACTACAGTGTTGTTTATACTGTTTATGGTATATTGTTGTCCGTGCGGCTTGGTCTTAATTGTAGCATTCAGATTTAGCCTTTTCTTCGTTTCTGTATTCTCTATACCAAATGAAGAGTTGTTCATTAATTCTTACTTTAACGTTTGACTCAAAAGATGTTCTACATTTAGTATAAGAATTAAGAACTCTACTCATGCAGATAAACCCTTAACATCGAAAGATTAAAATGTTCATCAACTCGTATACTTAAAGATTTAACGCATAATTACCAGTTTTCATGGTATAGAAGTAAAAACATTTATAAAACGAGGTAGGACACGTGCACTACTCCTGCTTGTAATGGTGCTCTGCTCTATCCTCCCTGACAGCAGGTGGGTTGCAGTGACTACAGTCCGAACCTTATTTAAAGAAGCCCAACCCAGAATCAAATCATAACAACTCAATTCAAAAGTCTCTCGATTTCTATATAAATAACACCAATTGCTCATTCAACATCTACCCTTCATATTTACTGCTTCTTTTAGTAGTAGCAGACTAGCAGTGCCAATAAGAGCAACAGCAGACACAGCTGAAGCAAGAAAAAAAAGAAAAACAGGCTTACTCATTCATATGGCAGGCAAAGAAAAAGACACAAGATTTATTAGTAACCAGCACGCCTGTGAGCCTTGCAGATCATTTGGTGAAAAGTGCAACCATTTGGTCAAGAAGCAGCGAGCAAAATTCTACATCCTCCGGCGTTGCATAGCAATGCTCGTCTGCTGGCGTGAACGCGGCGAGTCTTAACAGAGCCAGCTTGGTTTCATCGTCTCTACTTGTATAGGAGTGTAATTAAAACAAGCACTTTTGATTAAATTAGTATAATTGTAGGTCATTATCAATATTCAAGGATAAGAAATTTTATATATAGTGTTACATTAGTTTCATCTAGCCTTTCTACAAAACAAAATTCTAGATCTGTTTAAGTTTTGGACACCACTTGGGTGAATTGTCCTTTTTTTTCTTCTTCTTCTTGTTGAAAAAATGGGGAATGGTTAATTTCTTGAGTCAATGTAAATTGTTGCAATGGTTGCTCTTATCTTTCTTTTGTTGCCCTTTTTCTTTCTTACTTTGCTTTTTTCTTGGAATGCTGTGACGTTCAAACTTGTTGTTCAGCTGTCAAAAGGATTGATGGGACTAAAGGGTAATCTGGGTTGTCATCAAAATTCTCTGAACCGCTAGTTTAATTATGCAATAGCATATTCATTTCTCATTGGTGGGAGAGTGAAAATTCCTTTTTTTTTTTTTTTTTCATTATTTTCCTGGTTAGCAGTTTCAAACTGATATATACTTTCACTGTTTCACAGATGATTTCTTCATTCTATCTATTCTTTTTCTTTCTTTGCTATCTGGTCACCAATTTCCATTGAAAAAGGTAATTTGTGAATTAGACCAGGAATTCTTTGTATTGGCTCTGTGTTCAAGAGGTGATGGCTTTAACTTGGTCTTTGCTGGAGCTGATATGATAGTTCACAATTTATTAATTTATTCATTTTGAAAAGTTTGTGTGCTACTAATAGAAGAAATAGCAGATTATTCAAATAGCAGATTATTCCTTTTACCTCCTGTTCTTCACATGATATCATCATTGGTTAGAGAGAAAAAAAAAAAAAAAAACAAAGAGGATATTACTTCTACTTTCCCAGATTTCAATTCCTTTTTCACTGTCAATCCTATGAATCATTAAACCAAGCCAATCCTTCCATTTTTCTTTGTTACTAACATGTAATTATCATTAGGCTATAGGAAGAAAAAAAAAGGAAAGAAACTAGTCCTAGCTATAGTTTCCTTTCATTTCCTTGTCAAAAAATGGAATACCAATAAACCAACAAAATCTTGTTATAGAAATCGCTTTTGGGAGAAAATGTTCTCATTTAAGTATTAGACCAGAGATCATTATTTTTTTTACAAAGAATGTTGTATATGAAGATAGAAAAATTGCTGAATTTAAATTTCTATACGTTGAATATTAACTATTAACAATGATTAATTAACCAAACCAATTAGTTTGAAGTTATAAAACTATGAGAAACATGTAGAAAATTAATCAACATGCTCCCATACCTCAAGATTCTAATGTGATTTGTCAATTCAGACAATCTAATCACCAGGTCCTTCTGCTTAGAGGACATCAGACAAGGGCAATAGCACTAATTTTAGAATTATTTTTCTTGGACCACCTTCCAGTTACAACTTGTTTATATTTTTTTCTTTTGTCCCTCAATCCCACCATTTTTCGTTTAATGTTCCTTTACATGCAACACAAATCCATCGGCTCTGATTCAATGGGATGGCTGACCATACGTCAAAGTATATACTTATCACGCAAGAATGCAAGTTATTTCCTGTGACAAAACCACAACTCTTCTGCAGGCAAGTAAATTAGCCTTCAATTCTGAGTAAAACCACAAGTGGAATTAATTAAACTCCTCTTTTAACTAAGATCCTGAACCAAGTATATTAGGCCTCGTTTTTTTTTTTTTTTTTTGGGTACATGAAACTTCCATGGATTAAACTTTAATCATTAAAATAAAAAATTCAATACCTTGACAAAACTTTCCAATCTACTATTGCATATATGGGATCACCCTCTCATGTAGCCTCTAAGAATTCATAAAGAGGGCATATCGACAGGCAGGCCTACTCAGAAAGATTTACTATTTGACAGAAATATATAAGTTGACTAATAAATGAATTCTTGACCAGCCAGCAATATTGGTTACACCATTAAATATACAGGTTGTTTTTTGTTACCCTTTCTTCAGATTTATCCATTTAATTATTCAAAATATGTTCACTATAGTTTTGGAAAGGGACTAGTATTTTGATGTTGAAGCACTATTGCAGCAGCATAATGGTTTCACACAAAAAGCTTTAAATCCGAAACATGAATTATATCCAACATATGATACACTGAATATTATCACATGTGAGGAAAACACAATTAGCTGAAATGACAATAAAAACATTAGCTTTGGGATGCTTCCAGGGGAAGAGCAAGCCCCCATATAAATTATAGACAAACCATGCTTTTCACTTGTCTTCAAACAATCTTATCAAGTGATTTTCTTTTTCCTCTTTCAAACACACACTTTATCTTAATTCCCCACTTTGAAAGTTAATTATTCAAAGATTCTAACTAAACCATGAAAATTGACATTAGTTTTCATCCGTTTTTGGCACGTTTTATATCGTAACTTGGAAATGGTCATGACTTGTCAAAATGCAGTTGCTGTCAGAAATTCATCCTCGTATAATTGTGGTTGAAAAGTTATTAATGCAAGTGAAAATCTATTGGCAAATGAATTGATACCCTCACACTGTATATTTTGAGGCATACAATTGTCTGAATTTCAAAGAACAATGAAACCCAATTTTGACTATGGTAATGACAATTTAATAATAGGATGGTATTATCATGCTTTCTACAAAGAAGAAAAAAGCCTGGAAAGACACCACCTAATTCTAGGAGTAGGAGTAGGGACTATAGCTAGGCAATAAAGTTTATTTGATACCAATCACATGAATTTAATTTGTGATGATATTAGTTAGCATTTTTTTAATATTTTTTTCTCATTCTTTTCTTTGGTCTTGCACTAGTTGCATTGCATTTTTGTGATGAAGAATATAGGAATAGTGGAAACGTTAAGTGAATAAATAAAACTTACCCTCAAAAGTGGGTAGAACAATTTGGCAATATTTTATTCTTCTCCATGTTTCCATTCCTTTTGAAAAGCTTCTTGATCATTTCAAAATAATATTATAGATTCATATAATGTACAAATAGCTTAGATTGCATTTGAAATTGCGGTGAAAATGAATTAATTTTCATTTGAATGGAGTGTCATTTTCATAGTCCAGAGCGGTGGAAAGTGAAAAAACATCTGTCCACGTTTGCAAATAAAAAACCAGCTTGTTACTAACTAATACCAGTATGATTCAGGGTCACCACCGGATCAATTTGCTAAGGAGTAAAAGATGTAAATATAATGAGGGATTGTTAGCCCATCTGAAGGAATTGAAAATGGTATTTTATGAGGTGAGAGAGCGATGTGAAACGGGCCAAGAGATGATGTGGGTGGGTCAATGACTGTGTCAGCCGACAGCGAGAATCCTTAGAGGAAAGAAAGAAAGAGAGAAGTGAGGGTTCTGGAGGGAGATAAAAGGGAAGGACACAACCCCTGCAGCTACCCTCTATTCTCAGCCGCTCGTGCGGCCCTCCCACTCTTTCTCTTTTGTGCCTTTAGTCCCACTTTCCCTGCCGTTTTCAGTCAGTCTTGTTCATTGCATTTGCTTTGTACAGTTGCACACCTACCCTCTCTTTCCATGATCCCCCCAATAAAAAATTCCATGTTCATGACCTAATTTCATCAGCTCAACACTATCATATCAACGCTTTCATCACCTTTTTTATTCCCCAAAAAGTTTTCAAATCCACTTATATTTATGAGAAAATAAACAAATTAAATTCATAAATAATGCATATATACTACAAAAATTTTTATCGTGTTTATGTTTTAGTATGTCTTAACTTGAAATAAGAAAAAATCCAAATTAAATTCTGAATTTGAAAGTGAAATATCACTAAGTATCTAGAATTTGTCCATATTTTCTAAAAGCAAGCATTCGAATTCATTGCCCCGTGACTTTTTCACCATTGTCGTAACTAACTGCACCAGAAAGACCAAAGTTGAAAGATGGGATGAGGCACCAAAATGTGGAAAGAAAAATACGACTACGGCAAGGACCCATAAATGAGCACAGGCAACACGTGCAAATCTGACAACGTTGAAATATAGGGGTGTTGGGGTTTGGTTGTTTTTGTCTTTGTCTTTGTCTTTGTGTTTTGTGTTTACCATGGGGTTGGGTTGGTTTACTACTGCTGCTAGGCGGATTCAATTCATTCAATATGTCTGGCAAAACACAGCAAAGCTGGTCACAGATAACAACAGCCAGCAGCAGCTGCATTCAACGATGTAGTTTCTGAGTAGTTGCCTTTCAAGGCTTTCCACGTGAAGATGCACGTGTGGGTAGTAACACCAACTAATTAAAGAAAAGAAAAAAGGGATCGATCTGAGGAAGAATATACATTGGGTGGTGGTGATGGAATAAAAAGAGAGATCCCCCAACCTTTTTCTTCGTCCCTTTTCTTTTATCTGATCTTTTTAGGTTATCTTCTCCAACATTTGTCAGTTGTCCCATAATTTAGATTCTTATGGGAATTGGGCTATCCATGAGAGAAGGGTTTCCTGTCACTCTCTTTTGAACCATGCTTTTGCCTCCAAATTCTGATGCATCCTCCATGGAATATGTGTGTTAATGACAATACGGTTGTTATAACGTCTAGACGCGGGAATCTATTGTTAGACATAGATTTAAAGAGTCGTCACCAATTTTTTTTATCTAGATGCGATTGACCATCGAAGGAATCTATCCTTTCGAAGAACACCTAAATTTAAGGGTCCGTAAAAGAATAGGTTCGGGTCTACTAACCAGAACAGAATTCGAGAGTTCGATTACGTGTGAGGAAGGTTATAGCACCCTCACAACGCCCATCGAAAGATGGTACCAGCTTAATTTTGTGTTATCCAATAAGCCTTAAAAATTTACCAAGTAATTAGTTATTAAAAATTATTCTCAATAGACTCTAATACTTTTAGCAAAAAATTGAGAAAATCTCCTCACCTCAAGAGTATACAAGAAAACTACTGTTTCACTTGTAGAGGCTCCATCGTCGGATTATTTAACATTAATGAAAATTCAAGAAAATAAAAAGAAAAAAGAAAACAAAAAAAATATTTGCTTTTGTGCAAGAAAAATTGATACTTTCAACTTTTTTCCAAAATATCTTTTAGAAACTTTAATTTCGAGAAAAATTGATAGTATCAACTTTTTCTTAAAAATATACTTTTGAAAACTTATTTTTAAGAAAAATTGATACTTTCAACTTTTCCCCAAAAATATTTTTTAGAAAGCTTTAATTTTGAGGAAAATTGATACTTTCAATTTTTCTTCAAAATCCACTTTTGACAACTTATTTTTAAGAAAAATTAATACTTTCAACTTTTTCTTAAAAATCTTTTTTTGAAAACTTATTTTTAAATACTTTCAACTTTTTCTCAAAAATGTTTTTTGTTTAGAAAGCTTATTTTCAAGGAAAATTGATACTTTCAACTTTTCCTCAAAAAAATTTTTTTTTTGAATTTTATTTAAAGAAAATAAAATATAAAATAAAATAAAATAAAATAAAAATAAAAACTATTAAACAAATATAATCTAATCAATAAATAATAATAATAATAATAATAATAAAATAAATATAAAAAAATAAAATGAAAAAAAAGAAAAGAAAAAAACCTGAAAATGGCTCGGCTAACGGCTCGGCTCAACTCAACTTGAGGAAGAAAAACAGCTCGGTTCGACTCGGCTCGGGAAACGGTTCGCACTCGGATTGAACGCGGGTCGAAAGTGGGTCGACGTTCGGGTTGGGTAGGATCTTGGCAAAACACGTGGATCCTCAAGGTTACTTAACGCAGAAACGACGTCGTTTTGAGAAGGGTATATAAGGCTGATTCTTCTGTTTTTTTAGCAGAATCCTCTTCCCCTCTCTCTTTCTTTCTTTCTCTTCTTTCCCTTCTCTCTAAAAACCCGAAGAACCCTAGTTGAATGTCCGTCGAATTCTAAAAATTTTTATCGAAATCTAGATTTTTTATCGGAAGTTCGTCGAAAAATTGATTGGTTTATGGAAATGGTTGCAGAAAACTGAGAAGTTGGCTGAAAAATTCAAACTTGGCCGAAATAGTAGCCGAAAAATTCAATCTTCGCTGAAAAATTTAATCGAAATCTGAAAATTTTCTAAAATTTCCAGAAAAAATTCATAAAAAATTCTTCAAAAATTTGTCACTGATTCTTAGAGCTATTATAACGCCTCTAAACTTTTTTTCAGCTTTTAAATCTTTTATGTGTCTGCCTTTTTCTCTATCAGCCAGTATCTTTTTTTTTTTTTCTGTCCTTCTTACTTTGATCCGTGAATCTATTTACAGGGATTGATCAGAAGAGTTTCTGATCAATCCCAACTCCTCTTTGGATTGGGATTCAATCATTGAATCTAATATGGACTCTGATTGAATCCCAATCCACGGCGGGATTCCTCCAAACCAATCCAATTTCCAGCCGAAAAAATAAAAAAAAATAAAATAAAAAATAAAAAATATTAATAGATAATTAAAAAAAATCAGATAAATTAAAATATTAACAAATAAAAATAATAATAGATAAATTATAATATATAAATAGATAAATAATAATAAATATATAACTAGATAAATAAAAAATATATATTAACATAAAAAAACTAAATATATATTAATAAATAGTAATAATAAATAAATAAATAATAAATACATAAGATATAAAAGAAAAAAATAAAAATAAAAATAAAAATAAAAATAAAAATAATAAAATAATAAAATATAAAATATAAAATAATAAAAAAAATAAAAGTGGACTTACCAATTTGGATCAAGCCCAATTGATCCGGGCCTGGACCAAATTGAGTGTCTACAACTGTCCCTCACTGTACATTTTTTGTAAAACAGAAATTACGCAAAGACATAGACACCCATTGAAGACTCAACTTGACCCTTTTTTCTTTCATTTTTTGTGTTTAAGATTTGATTAAGGCTCCTCTAAGCAAAGACTCAATGACTTTGAAAAATAAACGGCTCCTCTAATCAGAGGCTCAACGACTTTGAAAAATAAATGGCTCCTCTAATTAGAGGCTTAACGACTTTTGAAAAATAAATGGCTCCTCTAATCAGAGGCTCACAACATTGAAAAATAAATTGCTCCTCTAATCAGAGGCTCAACGACTTTGAAAAATAAATGGCTCATCTAATCAGAGGCTCACAACTTTGAAAAATAAATTGCTCCTCTAATCAGAGGCTCAACAACTTTGAAAAATAAATGGCTCATTGACAGTCATGTCCAAAGGAGTTGAAAATCGTGATTGAAAGAATTTCAAGAAATTATGCCCAAAAGTCTTATAAATCAACCCTAATACCAAGAGACATCCTACTTCAAGGATTAGGAACTTACCTGACAAGCTTTTTCTCAAATTTGAAAATGTCTTCTTTATGTGAGATTTTAGAATACCCCTACTTCTTGTAGTAGATGCTATGCAATGCATATGAAATTCAATGCATGTTATGCAAATGTTGGCTAATTAACTCCTATTCAATTGTGGTACTCAAGTTTCTCAAGCTCTTTTTCTGGGCATCAAACCCTTTGATTCTTCAAAAACCAAATTACGCTGCTCTTTTAAGATCAAGCTAGTGTAGCTTTCAATCATCTTTTTCACTCACATTCTTTTTGTAAGAAATTTCTTTCCAAATTTAATGTCCTTATCAGGAACTGAACATCTCGATTCTGCCTTTATTACTCTTGACTTATTCAATGTAATGTAAAAATCTTTCATCACATTATTCATTCATCAATCATTATTTCAAACTCAAAAAGTAAGAATGCATTTGCACATTTCTTCCATTGTAGAGTATTAAGAAGAAAAGAATAAGAATGGTTGAGAAACAATCATCAGAATAGGGACACAAATAGTGAAATAAAATATTTTTTTTATTAACAAAATGTTGGCAAACTTTGGCCAAGAAAGAATTACAAGTATAGGTATGGGGGACAAAGCTCAAAAATAAATAATCGAATAATCATGATAACACATTTCAAGGTTTTTTTGAAAATCCAACCATCTAATGTATTTAACAACTTGGAGCTCCTTCGAATTTGCTAGTCTCCATGCTAATTGATTTTTAAATTTGATGTTGTATTCTCCTTATCTAAGCTATCTTTTCAGGTTTTCAACTTAAATAAACCCCCTATGACTTAAACCGCCCTTTTAAGGTTTTCGTCTTGAGTCCTCATTTTTCATTCACTTTTCTTTTTTTTTTCTTTTTTTTTTTATTTTTTTTATTTTAAGCATAGTATTTCTTCACAGCATCAGAATTTATAGGATGGGGCAAATCATTTTCATCCATCTCAGTCAGTATCAGCGCTTCACCCGAAAAAGCTCGTCTCACCACATACGACCTTTTCCAATTCGGAGTCTATTTTTCTCTACTATCATGCTGGATTGAGAAGATTCTCTTCAAGACCAACTCTCTTTCTCAAAAGCAACAGGGTCGAATCTTCTTATCATGAGCTCTCATCATTTTTTTATATAGTTGACCATGGTACAGTGCAGTCAATCTTTTTTCTTTTATGAAATTTAACTATTCATAGCATTCTAGAATCCATTCAGCTTCTTTCAACTCAACTTCTTTTAGAACCCTTAAAGATGAGATATCTACTTTCACTGGTAGTACAGCTTCCATCCCATAAACCAAAAAAAATGGGGTTGCCTCGGTAGAGGTACATACTGATGTTCGATATGCATGCAATGCAAATGGTAACTTCTCATGCCAATTTTTATAAGCTTCAATCATCTTTTTCAAAATTTTTTTTATGTTCTTATTGACTGTCTTAACTGTCCCATTCATTTTCAGACGGTATGGTACTGAGTGATAATGCTTGATTTTGTATTAAGCACATATTTTTTGCATCATCTTACTATTTAAATTCTTGGCATTATCTGAAATAATTCTCTCCAAAAGTCTATATCCATAAATCATCTTTCTTTTTATGAACTTGTAAATCACAGATCGTATTACACTTGCATATGATGCTGCCTCTACCCATTTTATGAAGTAATCTATCATCACAAAAATGAATCTATGCCCATTAGAAGCCTTTGAGGTGAGCAGACTAATGACATCCATGCCCCACATTGAGAATGGTCAAAGTGACATCATAAAATGTAAAGCAGATGACGGAGCATGAATCTTATCAGCATATATTTGGTATTTATGGCATTTACAAGCATAGTTAATACAATCACTCTCTATCGTCAACCGGTAATATCCTACTTTTATGATCTGTCTCGCTATCATATGTTCACTGGTATGTGCCTCACATATTCCATCATGCACTTTTTCAATGATTTTTTTCGCTTCAGCCTTACTTACGTACCTCAATAATACTTGATCTCGACTTTTTTTGTACAGAACATCCCCATCCAAAAAAAAGCTCATAGCCAATATTCGGATGACCCTTTTATCATTTTTTATTATTTGAATTGGGTATTGTTGATCCCTAATATACTATAAGATATTATAATACTAGGGCTTCTCATCTTTTTTTTCTTCTACATTAGAGCAATAAGTTGACATATCTTTAACATCTAGCCTGATAGGTTGAATGTCAGTATTGTCATTAATTCGAATCATTGTAGCCAGAGTAGCTAATGTATTAGCAATCAAATTCTCTTTTCGAGGTAAGTGGTCAAACTGGATATCTTCAAATTATTTCAACAACTTTAAAATATACTTATGATATGGAATGAGTTTCGAATCTCTTGTCTCTTATTCCCTTTTCAACTAATATATAACTAGAGCTAAGTCTCCAAACACTTTTAATACTTTCACTCTCTTAGCTATAGCAGCTTGTAAGCCCACGATGCATGCCTCATATTTAGCGATGTTATTTCTATAATTAAAATTTAACCTTACTGTTATAGGGCAGTATTGTTCTTCTGGAGAGATAGAATTATCCTAATTTCATGTTCCAAGGCATTGGCAGCTCTATCAAAATACATTCTCCAGCATTTTTCTCCATGCTCTCCTTTTTCTAGCTGAAAAATAGTCATTAGGTCTTCATCAGAGAATTTCAACTTCATTGGCTTACACTTTTCAATAGCACGATTTGCAAGAAACTCCGTTATAGCATTCTCTTTAATTGTCTTTTGGCTCACATATAATATCATACTCCGAAAGCATTACTTGCCATATAGTAATTTTTTCAGACAAAGAAGGCTTCTCAAAAATATATTTAATTGGATCTAATTTTGCTATGAGCCATGTGGTATGATAGAGCATATACTGTCTGAGTCTTTTGGCAGTCCACGTTAATGCACAACATATTTTCTCTAATGAAAAATACTTAAATTTGTATTCTGTAAACTTTTTACTCAGATAGTAAATAGCTCTCTCCTTTCGGCTAGACTCGTCTTACTGCCCCAACACACATCCCATTGAATTTTCAAATACTATTAAGTATAGAATTAAAGGTTTTCTTAGAACAGGTGGCACCAACACTAAAGGGTTTGACAAGTATTACTTAATTTTATCAAAAGTCTCTTGACTTTTCTCATTCCATTTTTCAGGATTATTCTTATGAAAAAGCTTAAATATGAGATCACATTTGTAGGTAAACTGAGAGATAAATCAAAAAATGTAATTCAATCTTCCTAGAAAACCTTGAACTTCTTTTAGTGTGCTGGAAGGTGACAAATTTTGAATGACCCGTATCTTATCTGGATCGACTTCAATTCCTTTTTCATTGACCACAAAGCCTAGTAACTTCTCTGACTTTACCCCGAAAGTGCACTTGACTAGGTTTAACTTGAGTTGGAATCTTCTCAATCTCTCAAATAACTTTCTGAGGCTGGTAACATGATCTTCATCCTCACACGATTTTACAATCATATCATCTATATACACTTCGATCTCTTTATGCATCATGTCATGAAAGAGTGTTACCATGGCCCTTTGATATGTTACCTCAGCATTCTTTAACCCAAAAAGTATGACCTTGTAACAAAAGATTCTCCATATAGTTACGAAAGTAGTCTTTTCCATATCATCTGCAGCTATTTTTATCTGATTATATCTTGAGAAACCATCCATAAAAAAAAATTAAATGCTTAGCCGTGTTATCTATCAGTGTGTCAATATGAGACAAAAGAAAGTTATCCTTTGGATTGGCCTTATTCAAATCACGATAGTTTACACACATTTGTACATTTTCATCTTTCTTAAGAACAGTTACTAAATTGGCTACCTACTTTGGATACTTAGCCACTTGTAGAAAACCTGCATCAAATTATTTTTTCACCTCTTCTTTGATCTTTAGTAACATTTCAGGCTTCATCTGTCTCAGTTTTTGTTGAACTGGTTTACATTCTGGCTTTAGAGGTAATTTATGCTCCATTATCTCCGTGCTCAGTCCTGGCATATCCTGATAAGACTAAGCAAATACATCCACGAATTCTCGAAGTAGGTCTGCCAATCGTTGTTTATCTCTTGATGAAAGTGAAGTGATAATTCTGACATCTTTCTTATTCTCTTCATGTCCTAGATTCACTAAGTCAACTATCTCCTGATGAGGCTCAATTGGCTTATTTTCTTGTTCAATCAATCTTATTAGGCCTAGAGGCATAACATATTCTTTAGAATTCTCTTGATTGTCAAGTTCATCAGTGTTAATTGAATTCTCAAAACTAACCTCTTGATTCTTATCATAATTATCTTCATGTTCATTTAAAGACCTGAAATTGAATGAAATGGGATATGTTGGCAAGATGCGTTTGAAAAGATGAAAATAATGAAAACACAAGAAAAAATAAATGAAAATGCATCCTTCTTAATTTTTATTATAAATAATAAAAGATAAATGGCCCAAACAAGAAAGATTACCCCAAAGCATTAGGCAATAGCTATTGGGATGTTACAATTACATTGTATTAGTTTTAAAAGTCACAGGCATCTCGATGGCACTTTAATTATTCAGTTCATAATCTGGCGGACAAAGGCGAACCCACCCCTCTTGATTAATCTCCCATTCATCTTTAATAGCATTAATGGTTAACTAGGTAAAAGCATTTTTCACATTTTTTTCTGTATCTGCGTACATGAATCCTCTAAGTTTGAAAGTCTTATACAGGTGTGGGATAACCATTAGTCTTGCTATCTTTCCTACTGGCATTCTTTTGATCTCCCATTCTATCATCTCATAGCCTAGGCCTAATCTGTCGTTATTGTCTATCACCTCGGGGGTTTGTTTATTCCCTGTAAGTTCTTGCCCAGCCCTAGTCTTAGATACCAGCCCTTGTTAATGACTTGGCTCATCACTATTCTTGAAAAAGATTGATTTTTAAGTCCTTCACCTACAGAATTAACCAATTTAAAAGATCGATAAGAGCATTCTAATGCTTCTTTGGTAGCTTCTACATATGGAGTATTCAATGGTTGGGTCACTAGCATGTCTTTCTTCTTAACTACCACTACTAATTGACCTTCTACATTAAACTTGATCTTTTGTTGCAAGGTAGAAGACACAGCTCCTGCCATGTGAATTCATGACCTTCTCAATAGACAGCTATAGGATGGAGAAATATCCATCGCTTGAAACTTCACATTAAAAATGTATGGTCTAATTTGTAAAGGTATCTCGATATCCCAAAAAACTTCTCTTCTAGTCTCATCAAAAGCTCTCACAATCATCTGACTGTCTTTCATATGAGAGTAATTAATGGGTAATCTTGCCAAAGTTGACATAAGTATGACATTGATAGCAGAGTCATTATCGATAAGGACCTTGGCTATGATATGACTTTTGTACTTAACTGTGATATGCAAAGCCTTGATATTTCTTTTTTCCTCTAAGGGAATCTCATCATCACTAAATGAAATATGATTCGGCACGACTAGATTTTCAGCCAGGTGATTTACATATTCAACATATACATTATGTGTCACGTATGTCTGATTCAACACTTTCAGCAGGGTATTTCGATATGGTTTTGAGTTTAGTAATAGTGATAGTAATGAGATTCGAGCTGGCATTTTATTCAACTATTCAACAACTGAATACTCACTATGTTTTACTAGCTTCAAGAATTCACAAACTTTTTTTTTTATACCAACTTTAGGCGATCTTTTTCAGGTTCTAGTTCAGGATTATTTCATCTTTCTCTTTCCTTGGCTTTTTTTCTTCTAGCTTTCTCTAACATTTTTAGAGTGTAGCACCTCTCACTTCAGGTAATGCCTCTTACACCAGTTATATTGAAGGCGTCAGCTTTAGAGACATCCCTTTCTTACCCCTGAACTAGTGTATCACAGCCATATCTCCAGAGTACAGCTTTATCATCTTTGTATGAAAAATGAGTCAGAACTTTAAAAGTTATCAGCCTGAAAATGAGTTTGTCTATGATAGACTTTGGCTTGTTCTCACAATAAATTGTCACTGGTTTTAGAAACAACTTTGCAGGCTTATCAGTCATAGACACCTCAACACTTCTTAAATCTTTTCTTCTTTCATAGATTTCTATCTGATATGAATCTAAGAGTTTTTGCACCTCTTGATAAAACTGCTCACAGATTTCAATAGAGTGGCTTATTGTCCCACTATGATATTTATAACTAGTGCCGACTACATATACTCTATGATAATTGTGTGGACTCACTAGTTGTATCATGTTAGTTTTTCATAAAATATCAAACAGCTGACTAAGAGGTGTCTTAATCTCTATTACTTTTTTCTTCAAATGATGCTCCTGTTCTTCACTTAGGGCATTCACATTATGATTAGGCAAATGATTACCACTAACATTTGGTGCAGTCACCCCTCTTGTATCAAAGCTAATAATTCAATCCTTGATTAATCATTACATTTTGTATTTCAAGGCAGTGTAATTTTTGGTGGAGTGATCAGTAATCTCATAATAGTAGTCACAATGAGTTGTGGGATCGTACCACTTGAGGTAAAGTGGCTTGAGGGATTTTAACTTACTAGGAGCAATCAAATGACTGTTGTAAAGCTCTTTATATAGTTCTGTATAAGTAATTGAAATTGGGTCAAATACAAGTTTTTCACGGGTAGTTCGTTGCTCCCGTGAACCACACATAGGGTTAGTTGGGTGATTTTGGGGCTTTAGGGTAGGCTGAGTGTTAGGACTGTATATGGTATTTTGAGGCCTAAGAGGGGTTTGATATGTTTGGGGGTAAGGTGACTATATAAATGGTTGGTATGGGTAAGGGGAGGTATTATTTATAGTAGGGTAATATGACAGGTATCCTAGTGGTGAATAGGGTTGATAACCCCCAAATTACTGTCTATCAAAGCTCACAACCTGAGCTTCGATCTCTTTCTTCTTCAGGACTCTTTTGTTGGATGCTTCACCTCCTTTCAACTTACCATTATTGATGGCACTCTCGATAATTTCTCTCAAAATTACCATATCAACAAAATTTTTTATTGCATTCCCTATCATCTTTTCATAATAGAAAGATTTTAAAGTGCTAACAAACAACATTGTAGTCTCTTTTTCAGTCAAAAAAGATTATACCTGAGAAGCTATATCCCTCTATTTCTGGGCGTATTATTTAAAAGACTCATTTACCTTTTTTTCCAGGTTCTGTAAAGACAAACGATTAGGAGCCAAATCGATAATATATCAATATTGACTGATGAAGTCATGAGCCATATCACTCCAAGAGTGAATGCGAATTCTGTCTAACTGAACATACCACCTGGCAGTAGAGTCTGTAAGGCTATCTTGAAAAGCATGCATAAAAATTTTTTCATTATAAGTATGGGCTACCATTTTTCGGTAATACATGGTGATATGATTTTTTGGACATTTGGTACCATCATATTTTTTAAATTTTGGTACTTTGAACTTAAAAGGAATGACCACATCAGGGACTAAGCAAAGCTCAATAGCATCAACTGAACCATAGAAATCAATTCATTCCACAGCTCGTAGCCTTTATTCTAACATACTAATCTTTAGATCTCTCTGAGACTCCATCACTTTTGCTTTTTCTTTTTCCTTCTCTTTCAAATCATCTAGATCAAGAATCGGTTCTACTACCATTTCAGTAAAGATAAGATTTATATAGCTATGGTAATACCCTGGATTAGAGGCTGATGGCATTTCAGGATATGTAGGATATGCAAAGTGTTGTGGTGTAACTTCTTGTGTAGACTAGGTTTGAGGTGGGTTAAAACCTGAAAGATAGAAAAAGTCATTCACTTCCTGTAATGGGAGAACTTATTGGCTTGTATTTTTTTCAACTCTTTTTTTCTTATTCAGCTTATTGAGAGCATCTAGAATCTTGCTCAACTCATTTTCAATCTTTTCATGTGCTTTTTTTATCTTTTTAAATCTCTGAAAATTTTTTTACTTTATTTGTCTGGCTCTGGATCTTGTGTTGTAGCAATGGATAGGGTTCTCGATAGATAGAGCTATCTTTGAACCTTGAGTACCATATCTTAAAATTAGTAAATTTGTATGACTATCTCATGGTTACTTTGTTAAATGTAATGAATGATAATGCCATAAATGAAAAATGCATGTATGCAAAGAACATTTACCTTAAAGATGGTATTCAACTAAAAGATTTCATTTGTTCCAAAAAAAAACTTTTGTTTACATTGAGTTTATCATTCTAGAACTATAACCATAAAATTGCTTGATCTATTCATACTGGGCCTTGGCTTCTTCAATGAAGTTCAACAGACGCTGTCCATGTTCTCCTATTGGGGTCACCACTTATTTCAACGCCTCTGCCTCTTTCACCATCTCTCTTGCCTTGCATACCCCTTTACAAATTTGGGTCGTTAGATGCTCAATGTATTTCTGTCTTCTTAAGTTTTCTCTTTTACCACACCAGACTTGGTATGATAATTCTCTATGCTCTCTAACCAATGCAGCAATGTGATCTTTTTGTTCTTTCAACTTTTGCCTTAGCCTACTCAGATAACTATTTAGCATGTTATTCTCTGTCTATACTTGGGTACTTTTTTTTTTCAATTCAGTATACTCTTACTTCAATCTTGTATTTTTCTCAGTTAGCTCAACAATGGTTATCTCTTTGGCCTTTTCTTTCACATATAACCTTTATACTATTGGTGTAGCTCTGTTAGGTCTTCAACAGCTGTATCACGTTCTCTAGCAATCTTGTGAACTTTAGCTTCATGACTTTAAGCTCTATCTTTCCATTCATTTTTTTTTCTTGAAGCTTCTAGATTTTTTTCTTTAACTTACCCTTTTCAGACTCAAATTTTTTTGTTGTAAGCTCTAATTCTGATAGTGTCTCTTCAAGTTTTTCTTTCGTCGGTGGTTGAGAGCTTTCATAAGTGAATATCATTTTTTATCTTCATTTTGCTCTCCAAACCAAGTACCCTGGAGTGACTTTATCAGTAAACAGTTCAGGACCCACTCTTCGAGGATTTTTCTATGCTTTAATCATCTCATTCATCCTCTAAAATGCTTTAGTCTCATTGTAAGAAAAATCTAACTGATGAAGCCCATAAGTTATAAGAATGAACTGTTCTGCCTCAAACTGCCTTCTCACTAAGAGTGGTGTATAATTTATCGTTCCCCATAAACCTAAAAGTGGGACTACTGTATTATTCCCACATTGATACAACATAGGCTCACGATTCATTCATGGGATCAACTATCTTACATCGATACTAGTTAACTTTTGTATGAAAGTTATCCATTCTTTTTTAGACTTTCGTTCTGATCACCCACTTTCATAAAATTTCTTGATCAAAGCTCGATTACGGATATAAAGCTTCGAGAAAGCACCATTTTCCCATTCAAAATGGTTTTTCATCCATAAGTACAATAACTGTATGCAACCTATAAAGTGTCTCCTATTTCGATGACAGTAACTCAAAGATCTGATAGTCTCTATTAATATTACCGTTGAAGGATTACAACCATTGATCACGCTCTTGAAGAAGTTAACCACCGTTATCTCAGTAGAACCCAAAACTTTTGGAAAGATCACCATTCCGTATATGGCTAAGGTAAATATATCTAACCCCCGTTCTTCATTGACATGTTGTACTAGAAACTCATGAAATAACTTCCAAGGTAGGCAAATCTGTTCTTATTTTTTCTTTGTATGAGAATCCACAACTTCCTTGTCTATCCCCATGAGTTGAGCCAAACCCTTACGAAATCCTGAATTGTGTTGACATATATCTTATCAGGAGCCTTAAGGTGCAAACCCAATAAAATGAATATTCTTCAATGGTGAGAGTCACATCAACTTCATTAAAGATGAAACACTTGTATGCAGGATCCCAGAATTATGCTGCAGCTTTGATTAGTTGATCATCGACAACTAATACTAGAAGGTGTGCTATATGTCCGTGTCTTTGACAGAACTGCTCTTATCTTGACAGATTCATCTTCTTCCAGATATCAACCAAATCCTCTAGATTATTTTATTTGAAGAGGATAAATGTTTCTTGAGATAAGGTAGAATCATATCTGATTGGTAAACAATCTTTCATCTTCAGTTGAATCTTTTTTGACTGGGCCCTTATTTCGTTGGGTGTCTCACAAGGTGCTAATATGAATGAAGAATAAACTAGTCGTTCAGCGGAGTCCATGATAAATTTTTGTTGAAGATCGTCTTTCAAGCAAATATTTTTTATGCAACTGTATGATATGAGCATGAACCAATGCAGAAGAATGAGAGAAAAGGTTAGTATGCCCAGAAAAAAGAAATAAATAAATAACTAAGTAAATTGAAACATCACACAGAATAAGAGGAATGAATCCTATGCTTTTGGTCAATTCTAAAAGGGAAGAGTGATGGCTCTATCTATAGGTTAGGCACTCTTAAAGTTCACTATATGTGGTTTAAGGTCAAAGTCTAAAGGTTTCCAAATTACTCCTTACATCCTTGTCCATCACAGACTAGTAAGGCACCCTAATCCTCACCAATTACAGGCTACAAGCGAAAAAGGTTTAATTTGATCGAAAGTATTTCGCTAGCCACTGCAGAGGTATTAGACCTCACGAAAGTAATAGGTATTTTACTCCCTCATAGAAGGACGGAGCTCGGGTATAGAGCTCATGTTATGCACAAACATATGAATGACATAATTAATAAAGTAAATAAACATGAATGAATAAATAAAATATATACAAAAATGTTCAATTTTATTAGGTTTTTGGATAACACAAATTTATTTGCTGGCCTAACTCTCAGAGTGTCCCCAGTGGAGTCACCAAGCTGTCATAACGTCTAGATCCGGGGATCTATCGCTAGATATGGACTTAAAGAATCGCCACCTATCTTTTTTATCTAGGTGCGATTGACCACATAAGGAATCTATCCTTTTAGGGAACACTTAAGTTTAAGGGTTCTTAAAAGAATAGGTTTGGGTCTACTAACCAGAACAAGGTTCGAAAGTTCGATTACGTGTGAGGAAGGTTATAGCACCATCACAACGCCCATCGAAAGATGGTACTAGCTTAATTTTGTGTTATCCAATAAGCCTTAAAAATTTACCAAGTAATTAGTTATTGAAAATTATTCTCAATTGACTCTAATACTTTTAGTAAAAAATTGAAAAAATTTCCTCACCTCAAGAATATGCAAAAAAAACTACTGTTTCACTTGCAGATGCTCCATCGTCAAATTATTTAATATTAATGAAAATTCAAGAAAATAAAAAAGAAAAAGCAAACAAAAAAAATATTTGCTTTTGTGCAGGAAAAATTGATACTTTCAACTTTTTCTCAAAATATTTTTTAGAAACTTTAATTTAGAGAAAAATTGATACTTTCAACTTTTCCTTAAAAATCCATTTTTGAAAACTTATTTTTAAGGAAAATTGATACTTTCAACTTTTCCTCAAAAATTCATTTTTGCAAACTTATTTTTAAGAAAAATTGATATTTTCAACTTTTCTCAAAAAATATTTTTTAGAAAGCTTTAATTTCGAGGAAATTTAATACTTTCAACTTTTCTTCAAAAATCCTTTTTGAAAACTTATTTTCAAGAAAAATTGATATTTTCAACTTTTCCTTAAAAATGTTTTTTTTTTTAGAAAGCTTATTTTCAAGAAAAATTAATACTTTCAACTTTTCCTCAAAAAATTTTTTTTTTTAAATTTTATTTAAAGAAAATAAAATAATAAAAATAAAAATAAAAAGTATTAAACAAATATAATCTAATCAATAAATAATAATAATAATAATTAATAAATAAATAAATATAAAAAAAGAAAAAAACCTGAAAACGGCTCGGCTCGACTTGAGGAAAAAAAGTAGCTCGGAGACGCAGCTCGGCTCGGCTCGGGAAATAGCTCGCACTCGGGTTGAAAGCGAGTCCAAAACGGGTCGACGCTTGGGTCGGGTCGAATCTTGACAAAACGCGCGGATCTTCTGGGTTACTTAACGCAGAAACGACGTCGTTTTGAGGAGGGTATATAAAACTGATTTCTCTGTTTTTTCAACAAAATCTTCTTTCTCTCTCTCTTTCTTCCTTCCTCTTCTCTCCCTTCTCTCTAAAAACCCGAAGAACTCTAGTTCAATGCCCGTCGAATTCTGAAAATTTTGGTCAAAATTTGGGTTTTTCATTGAAAGTTTATCAAAAAACTGATCGATTTCTGGAAATGGTTGCCGGAAACTGAGAAGTTGATCAAAAAATTCAAACTTGACCGGAATAGTCATCGAAAAATTCAATCTTCGTCAAAAAATTCAATCTTCGTCGAAAAATCCAACTGAAATCTGAAAATTTTCCAAAAATTTCCAAAAAAAATTCGTAAAAAATTCTCCAAAAATTTTTCACTGATTTTTAGAGCTATTCTAACACCTCTAAACCCTTTTTCAGCTTTTAAATCTTCTCTATGTCTGCCTTTTTCTCTATCAGCCAATATCTCTTTTTTCTTTATCCTTTTTGCTTTGATCCGTGAATCTATTTATAGGGATTGATCAGAAGAGTTTATGATCAATCCCAACTCTTTTTTGGATTGAGATTCAATCATTGAATCCAATATGGACTATGATTGAATCCCAATTCACGGTGGGATTCCTCCAAACCAATCCAATCTCTAGTCGAAAAAATCAATAAAAAAATAAAAAATAAAAAATATTAATAGATAATTAAAAAAATCAGATAAATAAAAATATTAACAGATAAAAATAATAATAGATAAGTTATAATATATAAATAGATAAATAATAATAAATATATAACTAGATAAATAAAAAATATATATTAACATAAAAAAATAAATATATATTAATAAATAGTAATAATAAATAAATAAATAATAAATACATAAGATATAAAGGAAAAAAATAAAAATAAAAATAATAAAATAATAAAATATAAAATGTAAAATAATAAAAAAATAAAGTGAACCTACCTATTTGGATCAAATCCAATTAATCCGAACCTGAATCAAATTAAATGTCTACAATGGTAACTAAAAATTTTTCCATACGAATAATTAGAGGTGTCGAAGCTTGACTCTTAAACAATATTATAATGAAAGAAAAAAAAAATCCTCCTTGACATAAAGAGTCTTGTTGTGATAACAACACGGGAAAAACAAAGGAAGTTTTCAGTCAAATCTAGGGTTTGTCTAATAGTTTGGTGTATAACATCGCAATTATATATTAAAATTAACTTAGAAATTAATAATTAAGAGAGCATTTCAAAATAAAATCTTGAATGTATAAAACCAATATGAAGAATGCATCTTAAGATTATTTGAATATGGGATTAATTAAATAAAGCTTGAAAATGCCTTTCACAGTAATACCAAAAAAAAAAAAAACCTTAAAAAAATATATAAGCTATATTTAACTTTGAAATAAAAAAGGGAAGAAACTCAAGAGTCAATATTCCTATCTGCACATTTCTGCATCACCTAAAAACAATACTCACAATTATCTCCATCCCCTTTCCTTTATGCACGTATATATGTTATAAAAAAATTTACAGATGTATCTCTTATAATCCTTTATATAAATAAATAATCAGCTGGTAATGAATTTTTCTTGTAGTTAATTAGAAAATTAAAACTCCGTTTGATAAATATTTTATTTTTTAGTTTTTGCTATTTATCTTTAATTAATTTTCTATTTTTTTTTTTATTTTTGCCTTTCCTTTCTATTTATTTTTTGAAAAAAAAGTAAAAGCATTATCAAACCGAGGCTAAGTAAAGCTTAAAATGGTTTTGGAGGATGGGATATGTAATTACTCTCTCAGTCTCATTTTCTTTATTTATCTTTCCTTTTTGGAATATCTCAAAATTATGTCATTTTTTTAAAATATCTAAAACTTTTATTTTTTAATTTTTTAACATTAAAAATTATGGAACATTAATTTAATAAAAAAATTAATTTCAATATTAAATATATTAAAATCAAAAAAATTTTAACTCCATAAAAATTAATATAACCCAAATATTTTAAGAGGGAAGGAATATATAATTTACCTTGCATAGATTTTATAATTGGTGGAAAAAAGGAGCAATAAGGTGGGGTATAAAGGTATGCCCCTAAACACACCTTATAGGATATGATGTGCTCTCATAGCCATTATTGTTATGACTTGATATATGATACGATTTGATATGTGTTTTTTTTTACTATTATGCTAAATATCTCAAATGCATTTGATGAATATTGCCAACACTTCATGTCTCATTAACACAGCAAAAACGAAAAGGCTACGTTTGGTTTTGGATTCAGAAAGTTTGAGTTGTTTCAATATCAAAGACATATGGAGGATTATGGAATAAAGATATATATTATTAATGTACTATTTGTACTATCTAATATATATAGGTATAGATGTGCATGCTCTTATGGATATATTGAATGCTTAAGTGGTTACAAATTTTGGTTAGAAAGGTTCCAATTTTTTTAATTAGAGAAAGGAGTTGTATTCCTTAGTTATAAAAGGAAAATACCCTATATGGTTGAAAGTACTCAACCATGGATTCCAAAAAAAGAACTATGCTTTAATTGAATTTGAAGATTTTTTTATAGATTAAACTAATTAGAACAAGCAGGAAGAAGAAAAAAAAAAGCAATGTTTAAATTAAAAGGTGTGGCAAATAAATGATTTAGATTAAAAAAAATATTCGAGCAATTTGAAATTTATTTATTTTGGATTCAAGTTGTTTTGAATTCAAATTTTTTTGTGTTTTATCACACTCAGATTTTTTAGATTCAAGTCGTTACGAGTTCGAATTATTAAATTTTAAAATAAATTAATATAATTTTAAATTATTTTTTATTGGAGTTCAGATTGTATGAATTTGAATTATAGATTTTTTTTACACAATAAAAATGGATTGGATGGCATTTTCTTTTTATTATTTGGATAAACTTTTTTTATATCAATATTCAATGATTCCTTTTTGTCCTTTTTTAATTTTAATTTTTATATATGCCACCAATTGAAGAAATTTTAGGGAAAGGGAGAATTCAAACCGTACAAATATATATTAACTTTCGTTAAAATATTAGAAAAATCTTTGAATTATTTTATTTTTATTAAACAAATTTTTATATTTTTATTATACTCAAATAAATTTTTATTTTTTTTATTTGTATCCAAATAATTATTTATTTCAAATAAAAAATGAATTTATGTTAAAGATTTTATTTAAGTACAAATTAAAGGATAAAAATTTATATAGATATAAATTAAATTTTAAAAATTTATATAAATGCAAGTTAAAAATTAAATATTTATTTGAGAATAATAAAAGAATAAAGATAAATAAAATAATAAAATTTAAAAAAAAATTTGTTATTTTGGAAAATTAACCTTAAATAAAATTAATGACCGATATAAACAAAAATTAAGTTGAATGATCATGATGACAAAATAAGAACACTAAGAACAGAATCATAGAAAAATTATCTTCTTGTGCTGATCCATAAACAATGAATAGAACTAATAATCCAATGGAATTTTAAAAACATGAAGTAATTTCCTATGAAAACGTGAAAGAAAATGACTTCGAACAAAAAATTTACTAGGCAGCCAAACAAGCAAAACCATTGTTGGGTCACACCATTGTTGGACTTGACAACGGACACGGAGTTATACAATCAAAGATAGCAAAGACCGAACACCAAAGAAGGAGCCTAAAGTGCAAGGACAATGATATCATATCTATCATCGTTAATCTCCATTTTCTCATGTGGGGCCGTCTCAGTTGGATTGGCTTAGAAGCTATTTCGATTTAATTGTATCTTCATTGTATTATTAATGTGATACAATTAAATTTATTATACTTTCAGTTAAATATAAATGTTAATTTTAATAAAATTAAGTTAATATAAATTTTTTATAAATTTTTTTTAATCATAATTATAATAAATTTTATTATTATTTTCAATATATCATAACTTATCTCATCATTCATTCAAATAAAATCTTAGTCTAATCAATAATCCCCACCCGCACTATCTTTAGCAAAACCAAAATATACTTCCATACCTTCGTTTCCAGGAACATGACTCCTTTCCCTTGCACCCGGGCCTTCCTAACTCTGCTTTGGGCTGATTTTTGCTGAAGATTTAAGTTTTATTTGGACGAACGATGAAATTAAAAATAATAATAAAATTTATTATAGTTATGATTAAAAAAAATTATCGTAATTATAATTAAAAAAATTTAATAAAAAATTTATGTTAACTTAACTTCAATGAAATTGAAATTAAAATTTATTTAAAAGTATCATAAATTTAATTGCATTACATCATAAGTGTGATAGAATCCAAACAGCTATTTAATGGGGCTAATTAGATTATGAGGAATAGGGGCCAAATCTTACATCTAGATTTCCCTACGGCTTGTTAATTATCCTAAACACTATAAGAAATTATGAAAAATACTCGAGAAATACTACGAGTCTTTGTCAACATGGGTTCAAATTTTTGTTAAGTACTTCAAGTAAAATCTTTAATGTACAGATGTGAGGGAGGACACAATTAAAATCATTAGAAACAATACAAATTGAAAAAACACTATAATATTTAATTTTGATGTAAGAAGCAAGGTGTGAACGGAGGGAAGAAGTCCAATTTAAATTGTCAAGAGGTCTAAAATGGGGGGAAGCAATAAAGTCTTGTCAGTGTAAGGTAGCAATAGTATACTTAACCTCACCGACATGTTATAGATACATCAATTCTTCTGGTCAAAGAGAGAGGATAGTTACATTCTCAAATCTCAAGGGTTGGAGTGGCTCCAATCATGTGTTTGCTTCATTGAACCTTGTGACTTGTGAGGTCAAGAACTAATGAAGCTCGCAACTTTATCAATGGCTGTAAGATAGCAAGAGTCAGTGTGTGAGATTTTTATAAGCTCAAAAGGCTTAAAAAGCCTTAATCTTTGACCTCAAAAGGCCCAGTTTAGTGGTCTCCATTCAAGGTGTCGGACAAGCTCAGGGGTAGAAGGCCTGTGAACAGCTTACAAAGAATAACCCAAGTCTGAATTGGATGAGCCCCATCATTTTTCTAGTTTCAAGTTTCAAAAGTTCTAACAAATTCTCTAGGCATATCTATAAGAAACCTCTTGATAAAATGATTGAAGAGAAAACCAACGACAGGTGACCGGTGAAGTTTTATCATATGAAAATAGAAGAGAATAACTTAAAATTTCCTAAGATGCGAAGGTGACATACCACTTTAAAACAAAATGCCATAACCATAAAAATGAACCAAAAAGCTAAATTGTATTTAAATATTGTGAGAACTTTCAATTCCAAAAAAAATAAAGTGTTTTTTGTACTCCAAGGGATAGCCAGAATCCCTTCGGCTCAACAGTTGTGCCAAGGAGTTTTTACATCATACAGTCAATTTAATACTACTGCATATATAAAAGATAAATTGTCACCATAAATTAGGTGAACACAGATGAAGCTAATTTAACTGTAAAGGTCATCTTCATCAGCTCCTCCAGCAGAAACTGCAAAAGGATCAGATGCTGCAGCCCTGGAACCAGTTTCAGCAAACCTAAATTCGCTTCCAAATCCCCTTGACTGCTGCAATGTTTGAGCAAATGCCTGGTATTTGCGGATGTCAGCATCACTCACACTCCTACGAGCAAACTTCATTGATTCCTCAAAATGCGCTGGCTTGATTTCTGCCACTTCATCCTCAACATCTTCCTCCATAGCTTCAGGGTTCTCCCTCCTCCTCCTCTCTCTCTCAATATCCTGAAAACATAAAAGATGTATCATGTTAATATGTACCAATCTCGAACATTGCGAAAAACATAAAATATTCCTTCATAGTCGCAGAGAAAATAAATTAATGCGGAAGAAAATAGGTAATAATCACACCTTTTCAATGTTTTCTCTGATGGCATATTTACATGAACGCTGACAAATTTCTGTAATATCAGCCCCACTAAAGCCTTGAGTATACTTGGCAAGAGCTCTAAGGTCAACCTCTTTTGCAACTGGTGATTTCCTCAAGCAAGCCTTAAAGATCTGATGGCGAGATTCCTCATCAGGGAGGGGAATATAGATCAACTGATCGAGACGACCTGGCCTCAAAAGAGCAGGATCTATAATGTCAGGTCGGTTGGTGGCTCCAATGATGAAAACAGTTTTCTTGGCAGACATTCCATCCATCTCAGTAAGAAGTTGGTTCAAAACCCTATCAGCAGCACCCCCCGCATCACCTACACTGCTTCCTCTCTGCAACATATAACATGAATCAGCATTATGTGAAGTGCAAGCCAAAGAACACCGTGTACACAGGCATAATTTAGTTTCTTGAATAATCCATGTACAGGAAGTCAGAAACCCATATTCCCTCCAGATAAAAGTAAATCCATAAAGAATAAAGAATTCATTAGCCTGGACATACCTGGGTAGCAATTGAATCAAGTTCATCAAAGAACAGGACACAAGGAGCAGACTGGCGAGCCTTGTCAAAAATTTCACGTACATTGGCCTCACTCTCTCCAAACCACATTGTAAGTAATTCTGGACCCTTGACACTAATGAAGTTTGCCTGACATTCATTGGCAATAGCTTTGGCCAGAAGGGTTTTCCCGCATCCTGGAGGGCCATAGAATAGAACTCCCTTTGAGGGTGACATCCCAAACTTCTCAAACTTCTCAGGATGCTCCACTGGATATTGAACAGTCTGCATACCAATGTTACAAATTAATCCCATTTTTTATGAAAATTAAAAATATAAAAATAAGGTAAAAAAATGGAGCCGTAGTCAAAAGTGGTAAGCAATATTACCTCTTGAAGCTCCCTTTTAACATTCTCAAGGCCTCCGATATCTTCCCAACTGACATTGGGCACTTCAACAACCTGACCAAGTGTAAGAAAAAAATGATTAGAAACAGAACTGACACCAAAAAAATCATTATTAGCAAAAAATCTACACATTACTAGCAGTATCTTGGTTATACTCACAGTTTCACGCAGTGCTGATGGATTGCTTGTTCCAAGAGCAGTCTGGAAGTGCTCATTTGTGACTGCCATAGAGTTGAGTATCTCTGCATCTATTGACTCATCTTCCAAATCAATCACATCCATCTTTTCCCTGATGCACTGTAATGCTGCCTCAGTACAGAGAGCTGCAAGATCAGCACCAACATAACCATGCGTGTCCTTGGCAATTCTTTCCAAATCAACCTGCATTAAGTCAAGAAAATAAATTAGATTCAGATAATTTTTGGACAGGAAAAAAAGGTACAAGATTTTTGAGGAAACAAAATAAGCCTTAGTTCTTGACATTACATCTTCCGCTAGCTTCATGTTCTTTGTGTGGATACGAAGCACCTCAAGACGGCCAACTTCATCAGGGACACCAATATCAATCTCTCTGTCAAATCTTCCAAACCTTCTGAGAGCTGGATCAATGCTATTGGGACGATTTGTGGCCCCAATAACAATAACATGAGCACGGGATTTAAGCCCATCCATCAATGTCAACAGCTGAGAGACAATCCTCCTCTCAACTTCACCATGAGTCTTCTCTCGCTTGGGAGCAATTGAATCAATTTCATCAATAAATATAATAGATGGTGCATTATTCTCTGCTTCCTCAAATGCTTTTCTAAGATTGCTTTCACTCTCTCCAGCCAATTTTGACATGATCTCCGGACCATTGATGCAGAAAAAGAAAGCACCAGTTTCATTTGCAACAGCACGGGCAATCAAAGTCTTTCCAGATCCAGGAGGTCCATAAAGCAAAATTCCCTTGGGTGGCTTCACACCAATTGATTTAAAGAGCTGTGGATGCCTCAATGGAAGCTCCACTAATTCCCGAATCTGAGCCATCTGCTTTCTCACTCCACCAACATCATCATAACCTACCTCATCTAATCTATTCTCATCGTCCCTCCTGACAGGCTCTCCCTCGCAGAATATCTCAGTGTCTGGTGCAACCACACAGTACTCGGGAGGGTCAGTCTCGATAACCTTGAATTCTACACTTCTCATTCCACCTCTCACAAGGAAAAGATCACCCTTCCTCACTGGGCGGTATGCTTCCAGAAAGTAAGCTGTAAATGCAAAATTATCATAGTCAGTTTTTGGGGACTGTCAATAATTCAACATTAAATCCAGTCCTCGATTATGTTAATAGGTATTTAGCATCAGTATATGGTAAGTGATACAGGAGTATGGTTATAATGCACATGTGTTCATGCATATAATTGAGACACCTAGGATGCATGCATGAAGGTATCAGTCCACCCCAGATGTATAAATAAAGAGACGAACAAAAAAGAAAATACAGCCAACAAAGTAATTTTAACATCAGAAATGCATATACAAGGAAAGAAAGACAAACCCCCAGAAAGTTTAAGCCTGTATATGCCTTTAGGAAAACATGAAGTCTGCTCCATAAGGCTAAGAATAATGTATTCAATCAATCATTTATAGTCTCATTTATATTAGTCAATCGATCAATCAAACAATGAGCTTATGATTAAGGATAACAAATTATTGTCTTATCTTATGATTGATTAACAAACAAAGAAACTGTTTTACCTCTTTACCTGCCTAGGTAACCAAAACTACCATAAATAAATTATGAAAGACCAGACCATAATAAGTTGGGAATAAAAGATTAAGAATAAACTCACGTTTCAGGTAAGCATCGAAGAGATTTCCTGTAACCCCTTCAATTGTGTCATCCATGGGCAAAATGTGCACCCGTTTACCATACTTAACATCAGGACACTGATGCACAGAGACAACATCACCAAGCCTAACCCTCAAGTTTGACCTGACAACCTTATTCATCCTGATCTTTGGTTCATCACATGTGTCGTCTGCAAGTGCAATGCAGATAGTATCCTTCCTCTTCTTTCCCTGTGAAAGAAAATAAAAATACAAAGGAAAGTATTAGCACGATATAAGCTTAAAGACATCAAAAATTGAAATTCAGAATAAGAGTTGCAATTCTATAACTATTCAGGCGACATGAAAAGCAAGGTTCAATCCCACAATGCCCTCTAAACTAGCATTGCATATTCCTCAGTAAAGAAACAATCTTGGTCGACAGGCTTAGCAAATTAGGCTCGTTAACTAAAAAATTAACAGAAAATAGAGAAACAATAACGACCCAACAACAAAATCAGGTAAACAGCCTACAATAACTTCCATTATACATCCAACCTACAACAAGAGAGACCGAAGTGACGATCAATACAAAACAGCGTAAAAACCCAAGAAACTCATCAAATAAAAACCCCAAATTTCAAACAATCCAATGAAAATTAAACCCTAAAACACACAAGTAGCTAACATAAACAAATACATATTAAGCAAAAACCAGAAAACTAAAAGAACCCAGTAAAAAGGGGATTAAATAAAATCTAAATCTAAAGTAGAAACCTTGATCAGGATAGTGTCCCCACGAAAAAGCTGGAGCTTTTCCATGGTATCAGGATGAAGAGAAACAACAGAGTTATCATCGTTGATTGCCTCATCGACAACAAGTCGATTCGGTGCCTTTTTTCTTTCCAAGATCGCCGTACTAAAATCTCTCTTAGTCCCCTTCCTGAAAACACAAAATAGGAATCAGATTAGAGAAATCTAGGACAAACCCATCGAAGAAAAAGGGGAAAAGAGATCTGGGTACTTACGAGTCAGAGGATTCAGCCTGGTTAGACATGGTTTTAGGTTGATTGAAGAGCCGTAAAGATAAGAGCTTTAGGGGGCTGGTTGAATTGGGTTGTTCAATATGTGGGATCTGAATAAACAGGGGTGAAGGGGTGTTGGGTTATTTATAGGGAGAGTTGAGAGAATAAAGGAAGGGAAGCACCGTTTCTTGGTAGGAAAGAAAAGGTTTTTTCGGTCGGTTTATACCATACGTGGTATATTTAAGTTCCATATATTGACACAATATAAAATACTGCGAAATCTTTCACGTCAATTTATTTGCATGTTATTAATTTTTATAAAATTTTAAAATAATAATTTTAATATATTTAATTTAATTTTTTTAATTTTTATAAAATTAAAATTTTATATTTTAATGTTAAAAATAATTTTAAAATATAAAAATAAAAAATTTAAATATTAAATATTAAAAAAATAATTTTCAAACAGTTGAAAAAAATTAAAAAAAGGAGACGGAAAGAGTTATAAAAAATATGAAAGCATACTACTTAAAATTCTAATCAAAATTATATGAATTCATTAAATAAAAATATATTTCATATTTAATAAATTAATATAAATTATATTTTCATATTTTATACACGAAATCAATACAATATAAAAACATAAATTAACATTTTTAATTCATACATTATTTGTTTGCTTTTCTGACTTAGGGAAAATTACACTTGAGTATGTTGACTAGCAAACAAATTAATGGCCAGTGATTTTCTTCAATATAAATATCATTTGGTGTAATGACTTAAATGCTTTAAATTAAATTTTATATAATTTTTTTTTATGAAAAATATATAAAAAAATTTTGGAAAAACATAAAAAGCTAATTAGATTAATTTTTAAAAAATGAGGAAAGGCTGTTTCGTACCCTTGGGAAGCAACTTTGCTTCACTTCATTGTCTTTCTTATTCTATTGGTTAAATTTTGACAACACCAAAAGCATAAAGTTTATAATCATCTTCATCATCATTATTTTTTTTTTTTTCTTGATGTTATTGCTCCAATTATTGATGTTATATTTGTTGCAATAGCCAAGTAAAAAAAAATATAGTTTATCCTTACAAGCATCTCTTTAAATGATTAAATTATATTATTGGAAATATTCATTCTTTAAGTTTGATATTTTTATTTAATTGATTTATATAATTATTTTTTAAAAATAATATTTAATATATTTAAACTTTAAATTTTAAACCTTTTTTTATAAAATAAAATTCCTGATTATTTAGGTGATAAGATATTTGGGATCCATTAGTTTGGCATTAGTACAAAATTTTTTTCTGATTCCCTACGATGTTCCATGCTCCAATTCCAAGTGTAAAATTACAGTATCCTAATCCCAACAAAAAGTAGGTTGTTGGGACCGTCATTGATAGTCCTTCTATGGGTCACCAATCCTACCATCTAAGATAAGCTATAGAAATAGGGCATATCGCTCATTTCTCATAGCAATTAGGGTTAATAATGGATAAATTTTTATTTGTTTCGAGTTTAACTTAATTTTATAATCATAAAATTCGTATTTGATTTGATTTAAAAAATTTTTTTATTTTTTTTCATACTTGAATTTAATTCGATTCGATATTTGTATAAATCGTCTCTCACTCGAAATTAATAAAATATTATTTTTTAAAATATAAATATATAAATATATATAATTAAAAAAATTAAAAAATAATTTTTTATATAATATTAGATCGGATCGAATTTATTTAAAATCCGAATCTGATTCTTCTTTAACAATACCCGATCCGACATCGAAACTTGATTTAAAAAAAAATAAATTTTATTGGGTTGGGTCGAAACCTGCAATTACGAGCTGAGTTGCCAACCCTAATAGCAACCTACTAAAATAGATATATTAATTATATCTTCAAAATATCAGTAAAATGAATATTTTTTTATTTTTTGAGTTCTTTTAAAAAAATTTTAATATCTAAAATTCTTAATTTTTTATATTTTTAAATTATTTTTTTATAATTTTGTACTTTTGATATTAAAAATCATGAGACTTAATTTTATAAAAATTTAAAATTTAATATTAAATATATTAAAATTAATTTTTTAAAAATTTCATGAAAATTAATTAAACTTAAACAATTTGAGACAAAGAAAATATTAAAGATAATCAAAAGCAATATTTACTTAATTTCACCAACTAACATTTATTTTTTTAAAAAAATTATCGCATTATTTTAATATTAATAATTATACATATTAATAAATAATATTATATTCAAAATTTAATTTAATTAATTCATATAATTATTTTAAAAAAACATTTAATAAAATTCAAATTCAAATTTCAACACCTTTAGCATTTTCTTTTATCTTAAGCCTTAACTTAAAAAAAAAAAAAAGTTTAATCACTTTTTGGTTTGCTTGCTTACACTAAATGGTAGATATTCCTTACTAAAGCATTTGCATTTGAATATTGAAATCTATAGAAAAAGAAAAGAAAAAAAAAAAAAGAAAAGGGAGAAAAGTGATGGGTGCAAATTCCATCCTTTCACCCAAATCAAAGCAAGTAATTAAATTCCACTAGAATTCACCATGATGTTTCTCCAAATTCACTTTTCAGCTGAACCATGTTTAGCCCAATCAACCCAAAACAAACAAGTGGTCTACTTCACATAAAAATGGGCTCAAATTAACCAAACAATGGGTTTTTGGGCCTTGTAGCAGCAATTTGATCCAGCCAACTAAATCTTTAAACCTAATACCCCACTAACAAAATTGGGTCAAGTTGCTCTTTCATTTTGGAAGGAGAGGCCAGCTTGCTGTTTGCAAGCGTTCCAAAAAATATTGCACGGGGTCATTAGAAAAGACAAAATCTGATTGAATTAAAAAAAATATGGATGAATCGATTCAAGGTCGAATTTGATCTAAATTGAAAAAAATCAAAGATTTTAATTAAAAAAATTAAATTTAAAATAATTTAAATAAAAAATATTTTAAATTTAAATTAATTCAAATTAAAAATAATTTAAACTTATTACGACTTGAGTCTGAAATCAATCCAATTCAACATCTACAAAATACAAATTTTTAATTTGAGAAGACTCAAATTATAATTATCTTGATATAAAAAATAGATTATATCTCAAACAGTTTAAATTTAAAATGATCTAAATTTAAAATATTCAATTTCACAATGATTCAAATTCAAAATGAACTTAAACCCAAAGATAAAAAAATCGAACCAAATGTGGCAAATTATCACCTCTAGTGGTTAAAAAACTATTATATCTTGATCATTAAAAATATCATATAATTGAGTGAAATGGAAATACAAGTACAAATCTTAGATTAGGGTTTTATCATTCTTTTCATTTATTAAACTAACATCGAAAA
Organism: Durio zibethinus; assembly: GCF_047325235.1. NCBI lineage: Eukaryota > Viridiplantae > Streptophyta > Magnoliopsida > Malvales > Malvaceae > Durio > Durio zibethinus. The sequence continues at coordinate 5,164,780 of NC_143162.1, read as the reverse complement.
AAAAAATCACACCCTTCATCAAAATTGTCTCATTATCAATTGTTGGTGAAACGAGCCAAACATTGAAGTGTGTATACATTATAAACCACAAACTCAACCAAGAGATTTTCTTCAAACTCCTTTTTATAAGGAAATTGAATTTGCTGGATTTGAATAGCTTATCAATATGCATGTGATTAAAGGTGAGAACCAAATTTGAAAAAATAAAAAATTGATTCAAACTCCTTCAAACATGCATGCGCGTTACTAAGAAAGCTATTTTTTTTTTTATTATCAGAGTAGAGTAAGTCATGCCAATAAATTCCAATAACAATTTTTGTAAAACATTCAAGCGAAGAAACACAATCATACTCATAAACATTCAATGCAAAATAAAGCAAAAAAAGAAAAATCTGCTAGTGAGTTTTTGTTAAGGGTTTGGGGTTTACTTTTTTTTTTTTTTTTTTTTTTACTTATGGGTTTATGCCATAGAGATGAAGGAGGAAATCTTTTATTATTTTTTTGTTTATTTCAACAGTTGCAAATGATGGAGATAATAGCAATGCACAAACATGAAAACATAAAAATCTAACAATTAATCGAACAACATGCAATCTGAAAATTCACGAAATAACAAAAAATAGTCTAACAAAATCCGAAAAGAGAAAAGCATTGTCCAAACATATCAGCTTACTGCATGGCAATTGATTTCACTAAAATCTAAACTACATTATCTTCAAGAATATTAAATTATAATGGCAATTGTATGTTGATAGCTATTACATGCTAACATCAATTGAAACTTCAATAGATCCAATTATTACATGAGTATAATTAGCTTCACTTTGCAACACTTTGCTCACTGACTGCAGCATCTCAGCATTCTACTGAACCATTGTCTAACTATAATGTGATATCATTCTCCTTTTTTTCTTTTCCTTATGGGCTTGAGCTTGATATCTATAACTATCTTTTGTTTTTTTAGAAAAATGTAGAGAACATGCTTTTGAAAAGATACAAAGAATAGAAGAAATAAAAAGTCATGAAAATTTTTTAATAAATAGGTTGATAAAAAAATTTTAGAAAAAAATTTAGAAGATGAAAGTAAATATAATAGAAAAAGGATACCACTTGTTAGTGCTTTTTCTTATACATTGGTAAATACTTTCATTACAAGAGAAAAATATCAAATGAACTTAACTTCTGCCTTATCATTAGCATGGAACATTACTACCTTCATGGCTTTATAAACAAGTGATACTCCAACAGCTCTATTAACAGTATGGTCTTACTAGGGGAGCCACCAGAATTCATTAAGCATGTTAAAAAGTTGAGTTTCCCAGTGCTATTGTTCTGCTAAAAAATTAATTGTTCATTAATAATTGTTCATAACTAAAAAGACTTAAAACTTAAATTTTTTTTTGAATTTTTGCCTTTTCCTTTTACTCATTTTTTTTTTGAAAATTATCAACATCGGAAACTAAAATCAGAAAAATTCATAACGCAAAAAAAAAAAAAAGGAAAGAAAGTGCTATGAAAATACTTATTATTAGTTCAAAAATCCTAGAGTGCATAAATTTAAACATACTTTAGTTCATGAATCACTAAACTAAAACCGATAATGGATAACATCATGATTTTGAAAATATTTTTAAACGATTATAATTGAAAGAAATTTAATATATTTTCTTAATTTTTAATAACTAAAATAGAGCAATTAAGTTTAGGGTTTTAATGAGTTAGGGAAGAATCGGAAACTTACCACTGGAGCCTCTGGTGGCCATATTGGCAATGACGCGAGCCAAGCAGAGACAAAAACATTGAAATACCAACAATTAATCAAACAACATGCCTACAAATAAATACCCATAAAAAAAGTGAAAAAAATCCTAAGAAATCAAACACAAGAAGAAACTTACCTAATCAAAGAAAACAAACAAAATAACAAAAAAACTTAAAACTGTAAAAAAGAGAAAAAAAAAAAGAGAAGAAGAGAAAATCATTAATAAAAAAACCTAGAAAAGAAAAGAAGAAATAGAAACAAAAGCTTAAAAATGACTTACATTGTTAAGCTAAGAAGAAAAAAAAAACCCACCTCGAGAAAGACAAAAAAATGAGATTTTCCTCTACCCCCATTCTTTTTTCTATCTCTCTTTCTTTCACTTTCTTTTTTATTTGGGTTCTTTTTTTCATAAGACAAAAGCTTTCTCTCTTGATTTGGAGAAAATAAAAGCAAAAACTTATGGTAAAGACAAAAATTGCTATCTCATTCAATTCAATACAAATAGGGGACGACTTTTACATATTAATATAGATCTTGATATATGAAATAGATTATATCTCAAACAGCTCAAATCTAAAATGATTTAAATTCAAAATATTCAATTTCATAATGATTCAAACTCGAAATGAACTTGAACCTGAAAATAAACAAACTGAACCAAATGTACCAAATTACCACCTCTAGTGGTGTAAAAAACTATTATGTCTTGATCATTGTTAATTTAGAAATGTCATATAATTGAGTGAAATGGAAATACAAGTACAAATCTTAGATTAAGGTTTTATCATTCTCTTCGTTTAATACACTAACGTAGAAAAAAAAAATCACATCCTTCATCAAAATTGTCTCATTATCAGTTGTTGATGAAACGAGCCAATCAAGGGCTTTCATCAAACTCCTTTTTACAGGGAAAACGAATTTGCTAGATTTGAATAGCTCATAGTTTGCATGTAATAGTGAGTTAGTTTCAAAAGAAATAAAATAATGGTCCAGAAATGAAAAATTTCAAATGGCCCTACCCCTCAATTATTTCAAACCTCGAATGCATGTGCAACAATATCGCAACAACATGTACATTCTTCGTCAATCACATATTCACCAGCTGGTAGAAATATATGTTATACATAGAATTTTCTCTCTCTCTTCTGGATTTCGGATTGATGTAGATGGAATGGAAACTTTTGGAAAAGAATGTCGAGGAAACCGTATAACCTAATGCATTTGGACAAAATAAGAGGAAGATGTTAAAGCAACATTAATCATTTTGAAAAGTGACTTATTATCTGCACAAATCACTAAAAACCTTTTTTTTTTTTTTGGAGGGATTAAGGCCAAATTTGGATTCAATATCAAATATATTAATTTTATTGACTTGTATCATTATACTTTTAATTTCACTGATTTTTTTTAAATAATACAATTAGAAAATTTCATGAAATATTTCACTAATGCAAATCGTAAATTTTTATTGATATCATTATACTTTTATTTAAAAATAAACAAAATTAAAAATATAATGATTAAATTCAGTGAAATTTAAGTGTAGTGATAAAATTCAATATTGTTCCGTATGAAAAGTTAGAAGCAAACTTGATCTTATGCCTTTGAAGAATTTCGATTGCTTGATGTTGGAGTATAAGGCATAAGAGAATGAGAAGTTCTACAACGAGACATAAAAATATTAATTTGTTGTTCCTTCTAGTCATCGAAAGAACGAGAGCAGAAAACAATGAAAACACCTATTGAATATGAGGAAATAGCATGAACTTTCAATTTTAAGTGGTTAGATTGTTTATATTTCACATCAATGAGGGCAAATTAAAACTCATGAAAGTATCAAAATAGAGAAAATATTGTTGAGTTTTAATTCAAGTGGAGGATGGATTGCATGCATGCAATCAAACATGTGATGAATTTATTCTAAGTTTTTTTTTTTTTTGGGTAAAATAAGGTTGGAATATGCAAATATAAAAATGAGTTGTAAGTGTTGAAATTTAATTTAAAATTTAAATTTATTGTGATATTATTTAAAAAAAATAATTATATGAATCAATTAAATTAAAATTTTAAATTTATTTTAGATTTATTTTTAATTACTTTATTCAGTAAGAAGAGTTGAACTCGGCTCCTTCCCAATATTATTTTCTCTTACAATAGAAAGACCAAACAACTCATTAATAACATGAAAAGAAAAATTATCTAATACTTTGTTGGTGAAATTTTAAATTTTATTTTATAATTTAGACATCACGTTAAGAATTTTATCTACAATATATGAAAATAATATTTCATATAAAATAAATAAATAACAAATTCATGGATATTTATTTTAATTATACAACACAGATCATCATTCCACATAATCTAAGCATGATTTGCTGATGAGTTGACCCCATGACACATAGCGGATCCACGTTTCTTCCAAGTTTTGATTTGTACATCACTGATGAATCGATTGAGGTTTTCTTCAGATGATCCAACGGTTGATAATGCATTCTCTAACTTCTTTTTGACCTCCTTGATATTCTTCCTTAATTCATCACCTAATTTTCCACCCATCACACGGTGTATCTTCTCCGACACTTCATGCCGTTTGATTTGCTTATTATCAGAAAGATTAAGTCCAATTTTCCAATCATCAACCACTAGTTTTCTATTAGTGAATTGATCAGTCAACAGAGGGAAACAAATCATCGGTACGGTGCACCATACACTTTCTAGTATAGAATTCCACCCACAATGAGTTAAGAACCCACCAACCGCTGGATGTGAGATCACAGCAATTTGGCAGCACCATGAAACAATCATACCCGTCCCTTTTATATTTTCTTCAAATCCAACGGGTAAGAAATCAGTTTCATCAGAGCTCACAATGTCAGGGCGAAGCACCCAAATAAAACTCACCCCACTAAGCAAAAGCCCATGGGCTATTTCCACAATAGTACTTTTACTAACATGAGCATAGCTACCAAACGCCACATATAAAACTGACCCATGATGCTTTGTGTCGAGCCATTGGGTGCAATCAGACTCGGTCCACAAGCTCGTAGCCACAACGCTCTTGATGAACCCAGTTGGGAAAATGGGCCCAATTGCATAAGTTGGTTGCTTTTCATTCAAGGCTGAGACTGTTTCATGTTCAAGCTCTTGTACTGTGTTGCAAATAATGAAATCTGCTTTCCTTACGTCCTGGAATGCCTTGTTGATTATACGATGCGCCACCGTTGATATATCAGATGCTTGCAGATATGACATCAAATCCTTTGGTTCTATAGCTCGAACCCCAGGGATGTAATCGATTATATCATCACGATTATCTGAAAACAACGATAATCATCCAGTTAGAGTATCATATCAACCGTCGTGTGGCGTCTAGATAGAACAAAAAAAAAAAAAAACAAGAAATGAGGTTGTTACGTACCAATAGAAGCGAAGTGACCATTATTTATAAGCAGGTCGAGGTGGTAGTAAAGAGTAAAGACCAAAGCTGGTTCAGTCCAGAAGGAAACATTAACTAGGTTATACTTGTTTGATATCATGGAGGACCAGACATAGAAAGTGTCGGCTATTAAACAAGTTGGAGGAGGGTTTGTTTCTATTGTGTTGGCCACGAGTTCATCTATGTGAGCCGACATGACATGTAAAACACCTTCAAAGAACTGGTCATGGTTGAGGGAACGATCGAACCGGAGTGGGAAACCATCACTGACTACTGTGTAACGAACGTCGAGACCTGATTTACGTGCCTCCGTGAAGATGTCATCGTTGGAAGTAGTGGAGTTGGGTTGGGATTTGGTTATCTGGTGGTGGATGGATTGAGTGTTGACGAAGGTGATGGTGAGGCCCTTTGTTGCAAGCTTCATGGCAAGATGAACAAAGGGGATCACATGGCCTTGAAGAGGGTAAGGAATCATGATAGCATGAGGCTTTTGGTGATTCTTCTCCATTTTCTCTTTTGAGTGTTCGGTGTGAGAGAAAATACTGTCAGACAAACGAAACGATGGGGGTGGAATAATTGGAATGCCATAGCATATAAAGACAGGAGGGAACATAAATAGTAACAGATTTGATGAGGTTAGGTTAGTAACTACGGCATCAATTAATTCGAGAACACTCGTCGACTAACAAAATTGTAGATTGGTCTGAGAGACGACAAACAACAACTGGATCATGTTGTCGGTTTTGAAGTTAGTGCAGTGTTCATTAGCAATCGATGTTTCTGACAGATTTTTGTGATGTTTCACTGTCACAAGAGAAAACAAATATTAAAGGGTATAATTGACCGAGAATAAAATTGATTTCAATTAAAAATAATAATGATGATGAAATTAACTATTGTGATGATAAATTAAATAATATAATGATAAAATTAAAATCAATAATAAGAAGTATATTTAAAAACAAACCATCATAATAAAAAAATATATTTAAAAACCGATGTAACAATGGTAATGAGTGATGACAAAATTGAAAATAATAATTGGCTACCTTACCAAAAATAAACTACGAAAAAATTAAAAAATAAATCAGTGTAAAAATTGAATGTATATTGAAAAATTGCTTATTAAAAATTATATAAGAATCTTAGATTTATATACAACTAATTAGGAGTTAAACTAGGAAATTAAATCGTCATAAAAAACTAATCATATAATTGAGGGATTGTCTATCCTAATTTTAGGGATATAAATACTTAATTTTAGAGATAAAAATATAAATATACAGATTACAAGATTACAACAAGCTATAAATAAGTATTTTCTCACACTCCTCCTCAAGCAGGTGAATAAGTGTTTTTCATTCTCAACTTAAAAATAATTTCTTGAAATGTTGCACTGTTGAGACTTTTAGTCAACATATCTGCAAGTTGATCCTTGGTTGATACATAAGGTGTACAAATCAACCCACTATCTAATTTTTCCTTTATGAAATATCGGTCTACTTTAATATGTTTTGTTCTGTCATGTTGCATAGGATTGTGTGCGATACTTATTGCAGACTTGTTATCACAGTAGAGTCTCATTGGTCCATCCCACTTGATCTTCAAGTCTTCTAGGATAATCTTTAACTATAGTAGTTCATAAATTCCTTGAGCCATTGCTCTGAACTCTACTTCAGCACTTGATCTTACCACCACATTCTGTTTTTTACTCCTCTAAGTCATAAGATTACTACCTAAAAAAGTGCAGTAACCCGAGGTGGATCTTTTATCAGTTACTGAACCTGCATAATCAATATCTGTATATACTTCTAGAACTAACATTGAATTTCTTTTTAATAAAATACCTCTCCTAGGATTGGCCTTCAAATAGTGTAATATACGGTAGGCAGCCGTAGGTGCACTTCTTTAGGACTATGCATAAATTGACTTACCACACTCACAGCATATGCTATATCAGATCTAGTATGTGAGATATAAATGAGTCTTCTAACTAATCTTTGGTACATCTCTCTATTTATAGTAGCATCTTCATTAGCTTCTTCAATTTTATGATTATGATCTATAGGGGTATTTGCAAGTTTACATGCAAGCTTTTCAGTTTTCTTCAGAAGATCTATCACATATTTCTATTGTGAGATAAAAATATCATACCGTGAGTGAGCTACTTCAATTCCTAGAAAGTACTTCAAACTCCTTAGCTCTTTTATCTCAAATTCTTTAGCCAAACATTGTTTTAGAGATTCTTTCTTTTTCATCATCTCCAGTTATAATTATATCATCAACATACACCAATAGAACTGTGACTTTCCCTGAATTAGAGTGCTTGATAAAAAATGTGTGATCTCTTTGACTCTGTTTATATCCCATTGCTAGCATCACTTTGATAAATCTCTCGAACCAAGCTCTAGGAGACTGTTTAAGGCCATATAAAGTTTTTTTCAGCCTACATACTTTGTTTGCTTCTAGATAACCTTCAAATCTCGGTGGAACCTTCATATATATTTTTTCTTCCAAATTACCATGTAGAAAAGTATTCTTTTACATCAAATTGTTGAAGCTGCCAATTGTAATTTGTAGCCAATGATAACAAAATTCTAATTGTATTCATCTTGGCAACTGGAGCAAAAATTTCCTGATAATCCACTCCATAAGTATGAGTATAGCTCTTAGCCACTAATCTGACTTTATACCTTTTAACAGTACCATCTACCTTATATTTTATAGTGAAAACCCATTTACACCCCACTGAGATAATGCCTCGGATAATGTAGTTGAAACAAAAATAGTATTTAGGCTCACAAAAAAATTTTTGTGAGATGGTGAGAATTTTTCAAATGATATAAAATTAGAGATTGAGTATAGTGGATGCTTGGTACATTCTCTGGTTTCTTTTTTAATGGCAATAGACAGATCATAATGACTAATTATAATTTTAGGAGATTCATGCTCATTTGAGAAACAGAGTAAAAAATTATAGTTACCTCATTTCTAGAGTAAGGATCAGGTTCTTGGACTGGTACTGATTCAGGATTTGAAACTTTTCTTCTTAAGTGCACCTGTAATTTCTTCATAGAATCAAGAATAATATTATCATTTGTCACATCTTTCATATTTGGAATGGGTACAGACTCAAATTCAGTGTTTGACTTGAGCTAAGCAGAAATAGGTTTCGACTCAGAAGAATTAATGGGTGTAAATAGTGAAGAAGGGGGTAAATCAAGCAAAAAGAAGTCTTTATCCTTATCTTCCATGAATGAAGTCTCTCCTTGAAGATAAGATTGAGTAAAAAATAGTTTATTTTCTTCAAAAGTGATATTTACAGACACATAAAATTTTTTGGTAGGAGGATGATAGCACTTATATCATTTTTGAGTTGAATAATACCTCATAAAAATACACTTAATCGCTCTTGAATCCAACTTTCTCCTGTTATGACGTGAACATGAACAAATGATGTATAACCAAATATCCTAGATATGAGATTGTTTGTGGTGTTGAGGTTGGGATAAAATTGTAAAAGTAGTTTCATAAAAGTTTTAAATCTAAAAACTCTTGAAGGTAACTTATTTATAATGTGTGTGACAATAAGAACAACCTCCCAATAGTAAGATTTAGGTACATTTGCTTGAAAAAAAAGCTTGAATTATGGCTCGTAAATGACTGTTTTTCCTCTCTGTCACTCTATTATGCTGTAGAGTATTAACACAAGATGACTTATAGATAATCTTCTCTTTTTGAAAATAGGTGGATAGACTCTGGTTGAAGTAGTCTCTTGCATTATCAGACCTAAATCTCTTGATTCTCACTCCAAATTGATTTTGGATCATGTTTTGAAAGCTTAAAAATATACTATTCACATCTGATTTGGATTTAGGTAAAAAACTCAAGAGATCCTGATACAATCATCTATGAATGAAACAAACCATCTCACACCAGAAATATTAAAAATTGTAAAGGGACCTCAAATGTCACTATGAATCAAATAAAAGGGAGTAGAACTTCTTTTGTTACTGATTGAAAAAGACACACGTCTATACTTTGCAAGTTCGCAAATATCACAATAAAAATCTTCGACATTTAATCCTTTGAACAAAGAATGAAACATGTTTCTCAAAGTTTCAAAAGAAGGATGTCTAAGACGAAAATGATAAAATCATATTTTGCTTTTATTGAAAGATTTTTCAGAAGGAAATGACAAAGGTAAACTATTATTGATATTACTTGTGTTATTTAATATCTCAAGATAGTATGGTCCATCCTTCTCCTTAGTAAATCCAATCATCTTCCCTGAACTTTAGTCCTGAAATTCACAATAAGAGAGATAAAAAGTTACTTTGCAATTCATATCTCTGGTAAGTTTTTGTATAGATATCAGATAAGTAGATAATCCAAGAACATAAAGAACATCTTTTAGAACAAACGAGAGATTAACTTGAACATCTCCTAATCCTGCCACTATAGTAAGTGAACTATCTGCAATAATAATTTTCTTATTACTAGGACATATGTTATATGTACTAAACTTTTGTGAGGAATGTGTCATATGGTCTGTGGCTCCTGAGTCAATGACCTAAGAACTAGTAATAAGCTTAGCCGAGACATTTAATCTATGAGAACCGAAAGCTTTACCTGAACTAGAAATCTTACCTAAAGAACATACCACAGTAAGCTTTTCAAGAATTTTCAATAAGTTTTTTAATCTTTTTCCTATCGAACTTTTCTTGTTTCTGAGATATCTGTAATACTCTAGTGATTTTTTCAGTTGACATTTCCTTAAATTTGGTGGTAGTGATATCTTTCTTTAAAAGTGTTCAGCAATGAAAGCCTAAACAGGATTCGACAATAAAGACCTAAAATAGAAGTCAGTAATAAATGTTGAAAATTTTGCTTCCCAAGAAAAGCCTAAAGCTCTGATACCATGTGAAAAAATTAAAAAATAAATCAATTTGAAAACTTAATGTATATTGAAAAATTGTTTATTAAAAATTATACAAGAATTTTAAGTTTATATATAACTAATTACGGATTAAATTAAAAAAATTAAATCTTCTTAAAAAACTTATTATATAATTGAAAGATTGTCTATTTTAATTTTAAAGATACAAATATTTAATTTTAAAAATACAAATATAAATACACAAATTACAACCTACTATATATAAGTATTTTCTCACGCAAACGACTATCTTAAAGATCAATTACTAGACCCTTCCCCTTTCGACGGAAAACCGAAGAAGACAACACACTTGAAAACCCCGACTCTACCTGCGATGAAATCCGACCGAAGCCTAAAAATTCACAGTCGTGTGATTCTATTCATTTCATTTTCAATTCATGCATCCAGTAATTAATAATTAACATTCACTTCATCATTAAATGCAAGTGAAAGACATCAAATCATAAAGGAATATTTGGTTTTTGTTTCTTTAGGTTGTTAAGAATTAAGATGGCTTTAATACAGCCTCACTGATATATGAATGCAAATTTTAAAAGCAGGAAAGCTGAATCTTCTCAAAAAAATCCATTCAATTAACACATATAGCAACTGAACAAAAACCAAGAACGTCAAATAAAATATATAGAACGGCTGATCTGGAGTCGTCTATTTGAGTTGCTTCGTTAATCGTCAGACTATAAACAAGTATACAAGAAAGATACAAACTGACAGAAGTCCGCCACCACAAGTGTAGGAAGTGAAGTGCTTTGTACAAGTTGACAAGGCTCGTTCATCAGAGAAATTCTCTAATAAAGCCAAAATTCTCCTGGCTCGCACCAGCCTGTCTCTTAACACTTTCAGGTCAGATAAACTTGTTAGTCAAGCCTCGAAAGTTCCCAAAAACATACCTTTTACTCTCAATTAGTGTCTTCACTAAAATCGAACTTGATTAAGATTTCAACCCTCACTGCCAATTTTAAAAGCTGAGGAGACAGCGTTCCGAGCTTCTACTGTTGATGTTGATTCTTTCTTGTCCGACCCGAAAAATGAGCAATTTTGAAAAGCATCCAGACTACTTGCTATTAGACGGTTTAAATCTCCAAGGCTGTCACCTAAAATTAAGTCTTCACTATGATACTTACAAGATGGTACATCAAGATCTAGTGGTCCTAAAGAGTCAGGCTGCAGTGTTGAGAACAAGAAAGATAGTCAGTTGTATAAAGAATTTATGACTTCACAAACCCTTACTAACAAAGCAAGCTAAGAGTTAAGCCTCAGAAAAACAACTACCCTGCTTTGAAGGTTAATGCAATGAAAGGCTTAGAAAAGCTAACATACCCAATAAATGTCAGTCAGCCCATTGAAAACCTTTTCCGTAGCATCCATGATGTGTGGATCAGATGGACACTCATCTGTGAAGTCTTCACAAGCAGAATTTTCCATTGGCTCCTCTGGATCAGGTGACGCCTGTGAGAGCAGCCAAAAAGACATCTTGCCTGGTTTCAGTTAACCATTCCTCAGACTAGACAATCAAATTGCCTGAATGGAAGTAAGACATACCTTAGTAGGAGTGCTTGATCCCACTGAGTTTGGTCTTGCAATCTGTTTGCAGGCTGCTTGGGAAGTAACACTGGAGAATCTGCAAATGTCTGCACAGGGAATGGGATTCTTTGGAAATGAGAAGGCATCACATGTTTCTTCAGCATCCCAGATAGAAGATACATGGAATGCCAATGATGGAATTTCCATCTTGTTTTGATGTCTAGATATATGAGCAGCAATAGCTGCGTCAAATGAATCACAGCTAAATGGAATCTGCTGTAGACATTGCAAGCTGTCTGCAACAGGGCGGTCAACACAGTTACCATCCAAGTCCTGAGGCACTTCTGCAAGAAGATCTCCAACACTTATGTTTGTGAGACTGTCAGCCCATTCTCCAGCAGATAATGCAGCAGTATTATTGTTCAATCTCTGATCATCCTAAGCAAACAAAAGAAATTATAATGTCAGAAATGTACAGGGAATCAATACAAAGACTATTCATGACTAACAGATCTTGGATGTCAAATGTCGCCACTGCTATTTGTTAAAGAAATTTAGTAAACCAAGTAAGTCCCAATGGGCAGTAAAAATAAAAGTTAAATTGTTTGAAATCTGGCATGTTGGTTGAACAAGGAAGCCTCGGCAACAACTGCAAGGATAATGTGCAAGTGTCCAGGTCATAGGTAAAGAGATTTACATGGATCCTCTGATGCTAATAGCAGAATTCAGAAGAGATGATCTCTTGATCTAGCAGATGACTAGTCAGTCATTTGCAGCAGGCAATTTTGTGAAGCTCAAGATAATGAATAAAATTGATAGATAAGTTTAAATTAAGGCTACCAGACTTAGATAATAAGCACAAAAGGCACAGCTTTGGGATAGAACAAGTTGGAAAGTCTTCATAACTGCCAGCTGAAACTCTCAAACAGATTTAAAATCTTTGAGAAAGGGATGGACACTTACTGCATCTTCCAACCGTCTCATAATAGGAACATTGCAAGTCTCACTTCTATCTGATGATGCATTTCTTGCAGGAATAGGAGAATCCCCAAGATTATCTTCAAGACCAGTGGTAAGGTATGTGCTCATGTCATTGGGAAAACCGGTTAAAGTAGGTTCAAGGGCATTATTTTCTTTCTGTAATATTGGCTGATTCTTGCAAGGATCATCAAGTTTCTTAGACAGATCACTGGTAGATGAGACAGATACTCGTACTTCTTCCACAACAGAGCATTTCCTATTTTCAACGTTCATATTATGCACACTTGGAAGGTAGGATGAAGAAACAGGTGCTTGCCACGTCAAAAATGCAACTTCAGTATCAGAAAACCAACCATACCTTCAAAAAGAGCTTATAAATCAGCAATTGTCCATACAAATCTAACACAGAAGATAGCAATGAGGCCAAAACGATATCGGAAAGTACCTTAGGCGAAATAGTGGGGGCCTTCCAATTGTTGCATATACATCTGCTGCACTGACAATGGACGCTTGAGTCCAGCTCTGATAACCCCTAAGGTTTTCTCTTTGAACACAATAAGGGAAAAGCATAAGCTCTCCTGATGCTACACTTGAGTTGCCCCATTTTCGATTCAGATGCTCCAATACTGATGATATCTTCTTCCGAATACTAAGAGTGAGTTCCAAGTGTGGATTGTGTTTATCCTGACAAGAGATGAAGACCAATTATTTCCTTAACGATGCCCAACTGGTAAAACTTGATGCTACATCAAAATCATCAACATAATTTCCTTTTGGTGCTCACCATTTCCAAGGCTCTTCTAGTAATGTCATCAATTGGAAAGAGTTGGAGCTTAAGTTTCCCAGCAGCATGTATGTTGCTCTCAGCAAAAGGATTTTGAGAGAAAGTAGGCAAGGGAAGTTGATTATTTTCAACTGGGTGAAGAATTTTATGCCCTGGGACTGGAGCAAAAAAAATTGGAGTTGAGAAATTTTCTTATGTTCATGGTAATTTCAATTCCTTTCAAGGAAATAATTGACAAATTAATTAAGTTCAAGGCCACCTGGTGTATCTTGTCCATGCTCAATTTCTTTATCATTAATCGTTCTCTCCAAATGCTCAGCAGCATCAGCGACCAAAGAAACCCCAGCAATTGCAGCCTGTTCCCATTTTTTATACGCAGCTGATAAGGCACCTGCCAAGCATTGTATAGCAATACAAGTTTACCATAATTTTGAATGGCAAACAAGAACAGTAAATTGTGGGAATGCACATACCATGCCTTAAAACATTAAGTATTAATAACACAAAGCAAGAACAATAAGAAACCGTAAGATGAAGGTTGCTATTAGAAATAAACATCAGCCATGACATCAACAACATTGTTTAGTACAATGCTCAGCATATATAACATCACAGCAGCAATACATAAAAGTAAATACAAAAGTGTAAAACCTTATCGAGCCAAAAGAATCTGGAGATATGGTTTATTTAATTTAATTATTTATTTGGGGGAGTAAAGTACCTGGTTTCCGTCGTTGCCTTGCAGGTTTCATGGTATTCGGCTCGCCTTTGCCATTGCTACGATTGATACCCACATTGCTATTACGCTTGAATGAACTTTTTCCAGGTCCTAATTTTTGAATGTTTTGACTGTCTACAAGAACCAGTTTGACTGTACGAGCATCATGTCCAGAAGCCCTACTCTGATTTGTGACATTATTGGGAGATGTAGGTGAACTATTCTCCCCCTGAGAGGTTCGTTTTCTTACATTCTTCTTCCGGTCTTTCAAGAGTTGGTGCTCCTTCATAGGTAAAACATATCAGTCAGTCCAGCACAAGCATAAAATGTCATGTTCAATGGAAAGACAAGCAAACAAGTAATATACAAGATTCTTTTGACTAACCAAAGCTTCAACAAAAATTTTAAATCTTCGAGGTTTTAGATGAAGTTTTGAGGCTCTGCAGCTATACTTTTCCAATAGAGACCACCTGTTAAAGAAGACATGCAATTTTGAATAAAAACAAAAATATAATAGGTCAAGTCTCTGTTAATGTATGATACCATAAAAAATCCTTCAATAAGATTCTAACTTTCATGCTTAACAATGAGCACATAAAGGTCATGTTTGTGCCATATGCCTTCAAATGGGCATTTATTGAAGATTCATCATGGTTATACACCTAATATGTTCAAAGGACATCAACGACTTGCTGGCAGGCAACTTTTTTCCTTTGAAGGGAACCATCTCTGCCAAATAAATCTTCTCTAAATAGATATAATGATGCCTCTGGGTTGTCTTAAAACTTATATTAGTTACCAGTGCTGTAATAATGCATCCTCCATAGAATATAATTGAATTTATATAAATAAGTTTCAATAAAAAGGTAATTAGTTCTCAGCATTACCAGCGAAGCATTGCTGCATTAGTATCTTTAGAGTTTTTGGCATCCAAACATAATCCCGGACCCAGAAGCTTGTTCATCCGCCTCACAAGACGATAGTAATAATGTCTCACCTACAAATTTCAAAAAGAAGGACAAATCAAACATTGACGAGGGACTGTAGTCCGACTTATACTGATAATGAAACAATCAGAACAAGATCTAGTAGACACCTGATCCTTGTTTTTACTTTGCACACGACATGTGATCTTCTCAAAATTCTGCAAGTAATGCATGTGTCAGGAGATATTAAATAGGAAAAAAAGTAAAAGCCATAACACTTGTAAGATTGACTTGCCTTCCCAACTTGTCGTAATGCAGTGAAGAAACTCTCTTCCTCTTGACGTGTCCAGGCAGCCCATTGTCGAGTTGGTTTTTTGGCTGCATTAGGCATTCAATTCATACATTCATACAAAAATTAAATGCACAATCAGTATTTTCCATAGATGAAGATGGTGCATGGACTGAAACACTGAAAATTATTATAAGGAGAAGTACAAGTGCATTCACATACCAGGTTGCTCTGGCACAATATTATTTGAGGTGGATAGCGCTACACTGGGATCTCCTACCTGAATAGGAATATTTTCTTGATTATATTGTGCCTCAGAGGCTAAGGAGACCTGTGACTCTGTCTGCATGTTGATGGCATCACATGAAAACTATTGCTTCATCCTCTTCAAATTTGTATAAAATCAAGTAGCCCTATTGATCACAAGTAAAATAAGTTTAATATCATATAGAAAACTGGAAAAGGCAAAGAATAAAGGAACACAAGCCAATATATAACCATAATAAACAAGCTGAAAGCACATGTGAAAGTACACTTATGCATGCCCCTTCCTCAAGAAAATAGTGAAAATTAGATGTTTCCCCTCTTTGACTCTCAACAAATACAAGAGATTTTTATTGAAAGATAGGATCATGAATTTGGTGGCCAAACTGCACAGAGCCTATCAACAACAATATAGCTTATGGTTTTCACAAGATCGGCTTCCTATCGTCTCCTATTGTGCTGCAAATCTTCAAATCAATCAAAGCATTAAACAAAGTCATCCTTTTTGGTGAAGGGTAAAACAACTTTATATACTAGTGGAGTGAAGCTGTAATCCAAGAATCATATTTGAAGACCTAACACTGCCTCCTCTTAGGATCAGAAACTTGTTTCTATGGTTAGAAACAAGAACTCCAAGCATGCAAATAAGTTAACACTCAGCAACCATGGTATCCTCCGAGGTGACTACCACAATCAATGGGTTTAATATATAAAGCAAATGATTATTCATCTTTTCTTGTTCATTGATTTCTTATTTCAATTTCACTTCTTCAGCAAAACAATATAAATTTGTATTTAACAACAACTAAATTGAACAATGCATTAGAATTCATCACACAATCAATCTTCATATTAAAAGAAATTAACAATGACTTACCAAACAAAACAATCTTCTTAACCATACATTATTTATCCTGATAACATTTGAATTTCCTTACACAAATAAACCTAAAACCAACAAATTCGATCTCCAAATACATCTGTTGATAATCGAATTCAACTAAAATGATCAAGCAATACGGCTTTAAAAATATGCAGATTTTAAACAGAAGGGGAAAAAAACTCTTTCCAGTTGCTAAGAATTGCGAGAAACCTAAAAGCAACAAATTTCGAGCTTAATTTGTTTCAAGTTCATGAGATCCCATAGGGCGAAAAAAAAAATCTGAAGTCAACTGTACGACTAATTGACCAATTTGAATTCCACTTTTCCACATCAAAATAAATAGAACAGAAAAGAAAAACACATAAGACAATACAATAATTTAAATTTTCTCGACTGCCAAACAAAAGCTAGGGTTTCGAACTACAGTAAAAGTTGATCGGCAAAAAATTAATAATATGAAAAAAAAAAAAAACTAAAGAAAATAATGAAGTTAGTCTAAAAATACCTGAAATAGAAAAAGGGATTTGGAGGAACCGAAGGAGCTCAGATTTTGAACAAAGAAGAAAAGCTATTGAAACCGGAAGAATCTTCCGACAGACGTCTACGGTTAGGAAGATAGGGAAAAAAAATAGAACGAATTTTTCTTTAATTTTTTTTCTTTTTACTTTGAACAAAAGGAAAAAATGTTTATTTGGTAATTTCAAAGATAAAGAGTAAAAAAATAAATAAAAGAATTTGAGTATTGGGTTTATCAAAAAGCAAAATTTAATTTGGTACCTTATAAAAGTTAAAATGGACCGTCGGCCGAGAACAAAATAAAAATAAGTGGACTTACCAAATTTTTTCTATTTTTATCATGTTGACGTAAGTAAGAAGCTAAATGTCGAATATTTCTCCTTTTTTTTTTTTCTCTTATTTTATTGAAAATCCTACTCATCATAATTTATATATAGTTAAGATATAGGATGCATGATCCCTCCAAAAGCAAATAAAATTAAGATATAATTTAATTTATTCATATAATTTTAAAAAATATATATTTAATAAATTTGAAATTTAATTTTTTTATTATATGTGATTTTTTTGAAAAAATTAGATGAATTATTTATTTTTATAGGTAAAAAAATTAAAAAATTGAAATTCATTTCATTAAATTAAAGCAAAATTTAATCATCTACAAATGAATTAATATTTTTAACACTTCAAATTGTCAAAATTTAAATTTTTATCACTTATTATAAAAGATTTTTACATTTAACCATTAATTCTAAGACTTTCTTAATTGGAATTTTTCTTTTCTTTCTCTTGTAAGTTTTTTTTTTTTTTTTTCTATTAGTTGACATGTCAAAATTATTAAACCCAAAACATGGTTGATAAATATTAGAAGGCACATCAATACTTAAAATTAAAAACAAGGACCACAAATAAAAGATGGGGATTATTATTGAGTGTAAACAAATGTACCAAGTTGCATGTGAGCATCCAAGAGAGATGCTTTTATCAATTACCAAGTTCAATTTCCTTAACTAAAATCTAAAACATGTTTTGAATACCCCAATCAGGTGAATTATGCTGCTACCTTCTGACTGAGGGCTCTAATGATGAACACTCTTTTGCTTTTGACTAGAACTAGAATGTGTCACCACAGTAATCCAAGGAAGAAAAAAGGTTCTTTCTTTTGGTCACAATCCGAGGAAAAAAGTTGATCAAATCATCATGTCACAAGGGGAGGAACAGATGCCTTATGTTACATTTTCAGAAAGGGGTCTGAAAATGAAACATCACAACGAAAAGGAAATATGAACTTTTAACTTCAAAATGGAGAAGTATTCATGAGTTCTTTACTGCTGTTTCTCTTTCTAAAAAGCTGCTAACTTTTGCCTCATATGAACTCTGTCAAGGTAGTAACTATAGGCCTGATGCTGCTGAGTGCTTAACATCTGAGTTCAATTCCCTGCTTTGGCAGGGTTGCTTCTCAAGCACTTCCTCTATATTGCAGTTGCTTCCAATGTCTGGCAAAACAATTTTTAGGGAAGTTGTAGCATGTACCTGCATGCTCATCAGATCCAGGCAAATTACTCCTGCATAATTAATAACTTGATAAAACGCAACCATGAAACTAGGTGAATTAATAGCATTATCCTTCTCTACAAAGGCATAACACAATTGAATTAGCAACAAAACAAAGCATGGCTAAACTTACCTCCAAGAAAGGGTAGACCGTGGCTGCACCGGCATCCAGTTTCTCTACAGATAGTTTTCAAGTAGTACGTGGATATCCCAGCTATGGCCAAAAAACCAGCAAATGCCAACAGCTTATTCAAGAGCCAGTTGATTTGGAAAGCATTAATCTGTACATAGGAGCTCCTCGATCTATAACATGTTGCTCCCAGTCTGAATGAATTCCAAATGGGTTCTCCTCAAGCCATGTATTTCCATTGATTTTTACACCGCAATGATCATGCAAAAGACAAAGTTTACCCTTTCCATATTTCAAAAACTGTTCTTTCATTCTTATAGCAACTGGTTCTACATCAGATTGCAGAAAGACCTGAGAATAAAAAAGCCAATAAACCTATATGAATCTCATCCTTGCCTTACTTAAGACTGAGAATGGCCTTCCGTTAGTTGCATTTCTCGTTGTTTGATAATAGAGTACCAATCACTGCAGTTTCAGATGTTTCATTCACCAAGAAATAAGATATAAATACTATCGCTGATGTGGTAAACTGCAATTGCCTAAAGAACACAAGGAAAACACATCCACTTTGAGGAAACAGAATGAGCCACATTTGCAGATAGGATTTGTTCTTGTTGCAGGTGCCAATTTCATCTTGTTCAATAATGTTATGATTTAATCTTGTTGAAGGTGCCAATTTCATCATAGAAATGAAGAAACATTAGAACTTGTGAGACATGTGATGAAACCCCAAGAGTTCATGTGTTACAACAACAAAATTGTGTTACCTTCCCCTTAGACGCAAGAAGATCTGCCACTGCTTCAATTAATGACCTTTGCAGCATGCTCCACCTATGTTCCGGTTTGTTAAAATCTGGGTTTGGGCACTACATGGCAAAAGTAATCATGCTTAAATACTATACATTACCATAAAGAAGGGAAGGAAGCTTACTCCACATTGCTGCAAAGAAGAGAATATCATAACTTGAACCGAGTGAACATTATTGTCTACCTGTACTGAAACAAGAACCAATTCTCCTGGGTAACCAGAAACAATGGAACGGAATGTGGATGTCGCATTTGTTTCCACAAAGTACCTAACACAGATGACAGAAGCAACATGGTGATGATATTGAAGTCTTGTTAAAAATGATAAATAATTCAGTTAGTCTTACATCTTTTTCGTACTAATTGCAACTTGCAAGAACCCTTACCCATTCGTTATGCCAGATTGATGAACAGAATCCAAACAACGTCGTACAAGCTGAAAAATATTTTAAACATTTGAAAAGTTTAGTAATAAATTTAAGACAAACCACCAGAGAGGTGAAATAATAATCTCCAAACCAAGAAAATAATAAGACAGACCTTTCCATTAATCTCCAAACCAAGAAAATTCAGATCTTTCCTATTTCTTGCCATTCCCATGATAAAGAGGCCATTACCTGCCCTTGACAGCCCAGATGCATCAATCAATTATAAAAAGGAAAAGAAGGTTCAAAAACACAATCATTCAACTAAAAGAGCCATTTGACTTCATATTGTGTAAAATAGTAAATAAATATAGATTGGTTGATTTCTTTCTGGCCCCTTAGAAAAGCATTATCTGATTTTGTTTTTCTTTTGGGACTATAATAGGAACAAATTGTTAAGGAAACTGTAGGAAACTGAAAGGAGAAGTACCACTTCCAATATCAACGAGTAAAGGATGGGATGGATCACGATAAACAACATTCCAGTCAATTTCAAATGGATATGCCTGCACAGAGCATCCATTTTAAGCAGAAATCCAGAAATTTGTAACTCGTATTTAATATTTGAATTCTGAAACTAGAATCAGTAAGCCCAATCCCTTGGCTCTTTTATGCAAGATCAAATAATGCATCTGCATTGATGCTACCTTTAGTATTTTATTATCCATGTCAAGCACATTTATCTATGGCTCTTTGTGTGAAAACTATAAGCATTACCTTCGGACAAGATGCAAAAATCTTAAAAAATGTTCTTTACATAACCATATGGCAAATGGAGTAAAAGATGAACATGGATGAAGTTGACATACTCTATCTAAGGCCATAACCCCAGGCAGCTTTTGTCCTTTGAGAAACTCCCATACAGCTGAAGCATTCTCTAGCATGTTAAAACAAGATACAGAGCTTGATTCATTTTTGATAACTTCACATGCTGTACTCCCAACAATAGTTATCTCACATTCACATAGACTCTGTTTGTAAAGCATCTGAGCCAATTTAGAAGCGCCACCTGTATATGGGCTGGAGGACCTGAATTTCACTGGACCAATCCATATAATTTTCTGCAAATATTGAGCAATACATCAGGTAAGTCAGACCATGATAATCACCAGAAACAGTATTGAGATTATTGAAACTGTTGCTACAAAGAAAGTCCTAAGGACAAATATGATACAGCCATATAAAATATAGATTTTTTTCAGAGTAATAGGCATTGATAATTTCTTCATACATGATCATTTTACTTATAAATGTTAAATCAATTAAACAAGAATTTTAATGGTTAATATAGCAATAATCACCAAAGAAATTAACATCAAATTAAGGTTGTCAAATATACCATTCATCATGCTTTGGAGCTCATAATCAGGACTATAAAGTGATTGATTTGTCTAAAAGATCATATAGCATATCTAACTAGGTAAAGCCAAATTGCACCAATGTGTCCCAAAATTTCCAAGTAATGAAAGACTTAAGTGTGGAATACTGAAAATCAATGATTTTTTTGCCAATATGCTCATCAAATAGATCCTCAAATTACTAATCCAAGTAATGAAAGACTTAAGTGTGGAATACTAAAAATCAATTATTTTTTTGGCAATATGCTCATCAAGTAGACCCTCAAATTACTAACACTGGTACATAGCATTTCAAATGAAGGACAACCTTCATTCAACCTAAGAGGAACAGGTATTTGTCATATTACTATGATATCCATGTCCACTTTACCTTGGAGTTTGTTACCAGAGAGTTTATTTCGTCCAACGACCTAGGTCCAAGATCAACAGGTAGCCAACCTAAACAGAAAATTTTCAGTATGAGTACTTTAAAAGAGAGAGATTATTATCATTAAAGAATTTTTATTATAAAATTAGACATTTAAACAGAAAAAAACTTAATATCCTATATCTACTTTGCAACAATCAAATATACTGATTGGCCAATTAACACAAAAACTTCAGCAAAAACTTTAAGGAACATCTTCATTTCCAATGCAAACATGGAAGAGATGAAGGAGAAATGGTTCAAAATTATGGTCATTACATCATAAGGCTACCCCAATGCTGAATCTCTAACTGTACCCAGCTAATGTATTGGTGCATAATTTCAAAATTCTGGCAAAGTATGTATTTAAATACACAGCACAAAGATGATGTTTTCAAAAAAGGACAAAAAAGAATTAAAAGATTCATAGTTTATCTTGAAAAGAGCACCAAAAAATGAGAAAAGAAAAAAACAATGTAAGTCATACTTGAACGCAATCTTACCATATGAAACTCCATAAGCAGGAAAAACTTCCAATTGCTGAGGAAGATGTTGATTCATGCACCAAAAATCTTTTGGATATGACATCAGCACATTTTTATCATGTGCAAATCGGACAATGTCTAAAGCTGCTTTATGTGCATCACGTTCCACCAGGTTAGTTGGAACAGAGTGTCCTAAAGCACGTATTATCTGAAAGGACATTAGGCCAACGAAGACCAATGCATCACATCTAGATGCTAAAAATTGTAAAGCAGCTGCCTTGTCTTTGAGATTGCCACCTCCAATCTGCATTAAGTGACAGTAAGTTACTGACAAGTGAAGAACAGATGTCCAGAAATAATTGTCCCAGAATGACTAGAAAGAAAGCCCATACAATTGCAACATATGGTTTCTTGTTAGTTTTCGTAAACTTCTTTAGCTGATGAAGGCTTTCCTCAAAGGAAAAACCAGCCATAGAGGCATAGCAAAAACAAGCAACACCAACTGTTGATGCAAGAATTTTATGAGACTGGCAAAACGAGTCATTAACAAAAATATCAACTTCTGATGATAAAAGTTCAGCAAACTTTGAACAGTTGGCAACTTCTTCCTTATATTGAGAAAGATTCTCCAGAAGAAGGATGTCTGCTTTCTGCAGGTCTTCCCTCTTCAATGGTATGTTGCAAGAAATACATCTTAAAGCAACAACTTTGTGCTGGAGAACTGATGACAAGATATCTGAAATGTAGAGACAAGAATACATTAACTACAAAGCAACTCCTCAAACTAATAGTTTTAAGACTGAAAGAAGATTGAATCAAGCCTCATTATTCAGTATCTGTATGACTCAGTCTCCTTTATTTATAGTATACATGACTTTTAGACAAGGTTAATGAAGTCTTGTGCTTTCATGTCCACATGACTCCTTCACCATGCCAATATTCCCAGTGTTAAAATAGAAACTACAGGTTGTAACCGCCAGGGGGAGAAACTTCTAGTCCTTACCAATTAAAGCTTCTTACTGAAAACAAAAATCATAAAGAGCTCAAAATAAACGAAGGAATGGCTTAAAATACCTGCAACAGCTTCTACAGCAAGATGTTTGGGATTGATTTTCGTATTCCATTCACTCATGAGAATGACTTTGGCCCCAGATTCATGTAAATACTTAATGGTGTAAAGTGCTTTTGAAGCAGATTGAAAACTCCAATCCAGTTTTTCACCAAGCAAAATGGTAGAATCAAATCTCACCATAACAACTTTTGCAACAAGCTCCTCCCGAGGAAATTCTCCGAGAGTTTGTACATGTGGCAAGGCCACCAATTCTACTCCATCAAAGAGACAAGTCTGGGTAAAAATTGGGAGAAAACATTTAAATCACAGTCAACCTACTAACAGAAAATGTTTTTCACCAACTTAATGATTTAATCATATCAAGCCAATTTAGTAAAAGGTCATAAATGTAGCTATGATAACTGGCCATATGATGCTAGAATCAATTCACTGAACCTACATTCTTGATCAAAATGTTTTTTATTTTTCTTTTAAGCATTTATATGTCAAGTTGTCAATGCTCCATAGGGCATTAAGAAATTATCCAGATGATCAAAGATTCGAAAGACATTTTCAGGCTTCTTTGAATTATCATCCTATTCAACACAGGGCTAATAATGCATTAGCTAACAATGTTTTTAACTTCAAAATATGCTAAAATTGATTGTTAATAACTACCGATGCTCATCCCTAATTGTGTAATTCCAAGAAAAAAATTATCTCAAAAGAAGGTCAGATATTAAGGTACCTTTTCCTTATGAGAACTTTTAACATGAGCTAAAACCTCCAGACCACCTGCCGAAAAAGCAACTTTGAGAAAACAATAGGAGGAAAAAAAAAAAAAAAGAACAATCTTGAGCCATTAGTCTCAAAATTCAAACCTTGGAAAGATAATTGAATATTCTTTATGGGAAAAAAGCATGACCCATGTTGAAGCAACTTCCTTTCTTTCCTAGGATGATTGTGGAAACTTAATTTGTTTAATGAAAGAGCTCCCTGGAGTGTATTCAAAACTTGACTCATTCCTCTCTGCCTGATGAACAAGAAAAAGAGTTAAAACATTGAATAAAAAAAACATAGCTAAAAATAAAGTAAAAAAATAATGCAATAATTCCAAAAAAATACATTTTTTTTTTGAGTAGCCAAAAAACCTAAAATTAAATTCAAGGAACAACAACAGCTCTCCAGAGCAAATTCAGGACTAAAGTTTCGTCCTATGCTTACTGTATTTTCTTAGCAACCATAGATAAGAGGAGGAGGAGCCAATGAAACGCTGCTTTTTGGAAAGAAATAAAATAAACATTATGTCCAAGAAGACAATGTAAAACATAAGTTATACGACGCCGTTTCTATCAGAATCGAGATTTTTTTTTAACCGGTTCCTTTTTCTAGTGTAGTGACAAGAAAATAAAATTTGTGATTTTTCTTGGCAGTTGGGTTCTGATTTGTGAATCGACCGAGGAAAAACCGATCGTAAACGATGGGATTAGGCTTCATGATCGGCGTCTTTGGAGTTCTAATCCTCTCCCACGCTGCTTATTCGACGATTCAGTGTAAAATCTCCAGAACTTTCTTTTCCTTTCTGATTTGATTTGATCGGTAAAGGTTTAAACTTTCTTTTTTTGATTGGTTTTTCCAGATAGGGGGTTGTTGAAGATTATGGAGGAGGAGTTTTCAGGTCCACCCATGAATGTAAGTCTGAATTTTTTTCAATGGATTTGATTTTGTTGATAAATTTTTCTTTTTTTTTTTAATGCAAAATCTGAAGTAAAGAAAGGAAAAGTGCAGGTGGTTTTAGAGTTGCTTCTAGGGTTTTTTTTCTGTATTTGGGCTGCCCTAACCGTGCCTGGGAATTTTCTGTCGATACATCCTGAATCCGAGGAGAATAGGTATGTGTTTTATAAAGATGAAATTTTGGTTAATGTGGAATTCAATGGCTCAGTTTTTGCATTTGGGGTCAGATTAGATTATCTGAAGTTGATGCTGTTTTTCATTCATACAAGTTTGGCGGAAAGAAGGCATACCTTGGAGAAGGATAGTGTTGGGTACTAATGAATTTGTGGTGAACTAAAAGGAAGGGGAATTTTACTTACTAGTTTTGCAGTGTAAATCATCTGTATTGAGAGTGAGAGAGAGAGAGAGAGAGAGAGAGAGAGAGAGAGAGAGAGAGTGTGTGAGTGGCAAATTAAACTGAAAATGCTATTGATGTCTTAGGAATCGTGATTATGCTCTGACTGTCTTTGGCATCGTGTTTAGTTGAAACAGGCTACTTGTTCTGCCCTTCATATGATGGTGTGATAGTATTTCATAAATTACCTAATCTTCAGTGTGTGATCTAACGTTTGTACCTTGTGAAATTGAGTTGAATGTTCGTTGGTAATCATAGGCTTGCATCTTACCAATTTCACATGGACAGATATGTGCCATAGAAGGCCTTAATGTGTTTGATCTTTGATTATTCTCCCTTGAAGAAATTTCACTCAACTCTCGCTAGGAAATCCACAATCAGCTATATCTTCCGAACAAGAAACTCCCTGAGAATATGGCCAAATTGGCTTTCACTAATCATTCTATTTAATTCCTGTAAGCTTCTATGCTAATGGAACAAAGAGTATGGTGCTTATTTGCCTTTTTAATAGGCAGAGAATATAGCTGCTTTTATGAACCTCTCAGCCTCATGCATAATTTTACTTAACTCTCTAATGTTTTATGTTTTTTTTATTATTTTACTGTGCTGTAAATGGACAAGGAAACCTAAAATAGACTCCTGACTGACTGATCATTCTTTTCAATGTTGGTGGCTCTTCCATAATTATGCTTCCTAGAAGTGTGCTAATGAAACTTAGTCTGTCATCCTTAACTCACATTGAGTTTGTTGGAAAGTGAAAAATGTAGAATGACTACTATTATTCCTGCTCGCTTTATCCTTCATAGAAAAATTATGTGGGTCACTGACGTCAAGATGTATAATATTGAATGCAGGATTGTCTCTTTATCAGCAAACTTGGACTTCATGATCTTCAATAACAGAGCCAAAGTATTTCCTTTAGAAATTGATATGAAGCTGAAGCATTAAGATTGAAGAAGCTTCATGGTGCTTTAATTTAGGAGAGTGCTGTTGTTGGCGAGTCTGTTAAATTTTAGAGTGGAGGGCCTGGTGCCAGGTGTACTGTCTCTCATAGTAGATCTTTTCCAAACTGGTAGTGATTTTCACTCACTAGACTTCTTGTGTTGGCATTTTTGTCTGCTTTTATGTTATTTTGCCTGACTTACTGAACCTTAGCGTCAGCTCGAATCTGAACCATTGTTTCTAGCAGGCCAGCAATTTTAAACATTATTTTTCTCTTCATTTTCTTTTATCTGTAATTCTAACCTGTGTCATGTTTTGGTATGGAGCAAGTATTTTAAATTTCCAATTATACCCAAGTGTTAAGTTAAAAGCTGCCCCTAGGAAGTACGAATCGATAATCTTAAGTAATCTTACATATCAAATATTGACTGAAGAAGGGAAGGTTCCTCTGACTTCAAGCAACTGCACATACTATCAACGGCTGAACTAGAAAGTTGCGGGCATTTTCTTACCAAAATTTGCATGAAGAAGCTATATATTTTGAGTACTGATGGAAAAATGCACTTGAAAGTAGGGAAAAACCAAAAAAGAGAAGGCCTATGGCAAGTTTATCAGAGGCAGTTTTGATCCAAAAACTCTTCATAGATTCTAATTTCATTCTTGGTCTTGTCGAGGCTAAAATGCTTTCCTGACAAGTGATCTCCACACCAAAGCTCATAAGACGAAGTAAAAAGAGACTGATATAAGAGACAGTTGTTAGGTTGGATATTTTCCATTCGTAAATTGAACAACCAGGGGTAAAACTGTACAACAGAAACTTTGCCAGATGCATGTACCGTCATGCAGATTTGCGGTATAATCCAACATTATGAATCCGTACGAAAATTTTCCTCCACAATCCAATTTTCGACAGCTCCCATATTTAGTCTTTTTCCCCTTTACCGCCACACTTTATGTTGTCTGGATGCAATAAGAATACTAAACAAACAGACGTGGTAATTTTTACAACAGCAATTGGTAGACTCGTCAAAAAAAGATGCAAGTGCGAAACATACAATCTGATGCAATAATAAAGTTTTGGATTGACCAGTGGCGCTCGAGAGTGGGTTCAAGTTGACTGCCCACTCCATGCAAAAATGCCAACGCTTGGGCATGAGTTGCAAATAAGATTGTGAACTCAAAATGCTGTCTTCATGAGAATGCAATGATTTTTGAACTGACACTCTGCAAGTGCTATGGACCACAATAACTAAAATGATGTGATTTACTTCCTCGTAAGGGGGCTCAAGCTTGTCAATGCAATTTTCATCATCGTCATAATCATCATCATTCATCACACAAATAAATCCTGGAAGCACAAAATGTGCCAACAAATTCTTTCCCACAGCTTCAATCAGGAAGTCCTATTATTAACCTCAAGTTTATCTAAGTAGGGGTGAGAGGATAACCACACTCATCGCTATAATTAATAATTGCCAGGACGGATGCTTTCCCTATTTTTACCCAACAGAAGAAGTTCACATTACAGACAACAAAAATCCAAATAAAAGACATCCTTAAGGAAGAGGGAAACAAGCTCGGTGCACATGGATAAGGCTAAAAAGAATCAGAGAATGCATAGCTTCAATTTCACGGCTAAGAGTGCAATGACGCAGTTGAAGAGAAGTCACCTCTCCATTTTTAGGTGGCAAACCCAGAATGACAGAAGCACTAAAGGGCAGAAATTTCAGGACCTTTAAAAAAGGGGCACTTCACAATTGTCGTGCTTAAAAATGGCGAGCCCAAGAAATTCTTTGTTGCACTAAGATAACTAAGGTATCTACCATTTATCAAGTTATTAGATGCAGCAGAACAAGAATATGACTTCAATCAAAAGGGTGCTCTAGTCATCCCCTGCGAAGCAAGTGAACTTGAAAAAATTTTCAATATAAAAGCGTAAAAGCCACAAATTCACGCTGGTATCTAAAGACATTATTTTGCGGGTTCTACATTGATAATTTGATATGCTCTGTCCTTCATTCATTCAACGTGTAGTAAATAACCAAATTACAGTTATTTTACATTGTTGTCTTGTGAAATATGAATCTAAAGAAACAAGAAATCCCTCCTCTCTAACAATTGCAGATAAGTGGATGCAAATGCTTGTGTATGAATACATGCATCAATCGCATCTGTCTGTCACAGTTTCAATAGCTTGAATCAATTTCCAGAGACTTAATTTAGCTTCTCTCTCTCTCTATCATTTTTTTCCTTTTGTTATAAAGCAAATTTTAGTAATTACTTTCCTACAGCCTAAAATGGAGTGATCGCCTGGAACCTTTGTTTTTTTTAGCATTGAGGGCATAAATAATTTCCCATGAAAAAGTGTTTACTAATAGCATATATTCAGTCAAGTTGTAATGATGATATTGTAAATGGATACAATTTACTACATGTCAGTGAAAGAATACAGTGCTTGTAATGAAACCATAGGCAGAGAATTTTCAGTGCACAATCATATAAAAAGTCAGTGTATCAGTATTCAGTACAACACAGATGGCGGAAAAAATGAATAACCTCATTTCCAAAGAATTACTCAATGCTAGAACTAGTGATTTCAAAACAATTGGCTCCCATACCTCTAAAATATGTTGTGATTCCACAATATCCACGCAAGAGCAATAGTTCGCATGACCCTAAGCCAAAGCATCCACAGCCCAATGAAACGATTGATTACTAAAAAATATTTATGAGATATCAAGAAAGAACAATCTAAACTACACTTTTAAGACTGGTTAAGTTCCATTGGGTATTCCGTAGTTTGTCTAAGAATAAACTCAGCTCTCCTCTTCTTATCATCTCTCTCCTCATCACGTAAAAAAAATGTTGTGCTCCTCTCACCCTTCTTTTGCAAGCTCAAGTCTAGCGACTCACCCAAGATTTTCTTGCCACATCTGAACTTGAAATGAACAGCAGGCCTCTTTTCAGGAAGGAGAGTATTTCCACCATCCAATTCATCAGATGGCCCACCTTTCATCGCTTCAATGGCAGGAGCAAATGCCTGTAGCACAGAAACATGATTGCCCTTGCTCACTTCATCAGAAAGCTTAGTTGGCAAAACCACCTGTGAAACATCTTTCTCCCCAGGTTGCAATGGGGCAGCAAGAAAAGGGTTACTTCCAGCTTCTTGTATTTTTTCCCTTTTAGCATCCATGACTGCATCCATGACTGTGGAAGCTGAAGTTCCACTAGAACCATTACACACCAGTCTCTGTTGCAAACTCAGCAGAGCCCTCTCGGCCTTTCTCCGCTGCCTTGCTTGCTCAATCTTATCAGCACAAGGATCTGATGTCCTCTCATTCCACATAGGTGTATGAATATAAGTGTGAGGATCAGGCAAAGCCGGCAACCAAGTTGGGATATGCTTGCCAGGTGGGGTTTCATTCATATGCTCAAAACTTGGAATCAGCTTCCTATCCCTAACCACCGGAAACTTAGGCACTGGCTGAGCAAACGGAATTTCCTCCTTCAAATCCACAAACTGAATTATTTCTCTAAGAGTGCCAGAGCCTACAAGACAGTTTCCAATCTCCGAAGCACCCGAAAACCCATGCGAAGCTCCCAAATCTTCTAAAGCACGAGTTATATCAAACAGATTGCACTCTGACCTACCAGCTAAATTAGCATGAAAACTTGCATTTTTTCCTAAGTCACAGATATATCGAATTGAGATATCAGTAAGAGCCTCCAAAGCAGACTCTTCAAATCCCTGATAACCGACACTCTCGCATATCTGTGCCACAGCAATCTTTGAAACCGCTCTACCAAAGTCATCAGCTTTCAGTCTTCCCAATGACAAACTGCGCTGGCCTTCACTCTTTTTTGTATCTCTCGTACTCTCCACACCTCCATGGCTCATGTTCAAAACCTCATATCAAAATTTACAGTTTTTCCCACAAAATTCTCACATTATCTTTCATCCCATTAATCTCCTACGAATTACTCAAAAAAACAATACCCGCTACCCTCTGTCTTGTTAATTGGAAATTTTCGTTTTCAAACAAGAAAAACCCAAGAGCTAGACAAACCAAATTTTTTGCTTTTTTCTATATTTTCTCAGGAAACAAATAAAAAGAAAAAAATTACAGCCCATTCCAAGAAACCCTAGAAATGGTCTAAGCTTCTACTTCTACAACAAAAAAAGAATCAAAATTGAGGATAAAGAACAGAATTTGAAGCCTTACCAGCCATCCAAGAGGTTCAAATCCAATAAGACAAAGAACAACTTCAGCCGAAACCAAGAAACAGAGCCAGATTTCAAAGCGAACCCAAACCGAAACAAAACCCTAACAAAGAAGTTAACTTTCCTTGAGGTTTTAACAGTTTCCAAAAAAAGGGTCAAGGGAAATGGAGGCAAAATGAGGGAAATTGAGGAAATTGAGGAAAAAAAACCGTTCTAAGACCCTTAAAAAGAAGCGGATCAAGTAAGATCCAGATTCCCAAGAGGCAAGAGAGAGGGTTCGATGCAGTGAAAGTTTTTTGGGTTTATTTATAGACCTTTAGTAAACGAATTTAACCAATAAAAATTAAAACCTCTATACCACTCTCTCGAGTATTGTTTACTTACTACTCGCTTTCTATGGGCCTATCAGGCCCGCCCAAAACTTTTTTTTTTTTTTAAATAAAGATAATAGCTTGGCTTGTAGTTGTAAGGAAGCTGAAGAAGGGGAGAAGCTTTAAGTACTTTGGGAATGCATATAGAGGGGACCCGGGAGTGCCGCATGCGGACCCGGATCGGTTCCTGAACATATGGATAGGATCGGCTGCTCCCTCCGCTATCACTTGGTTCAACCCTTACATATGGCAGCTCTCTAGGCAATTCAAGTAATTTTGAACCCTTTTCTCTCTTTAAATTCTTTTGTTTCAGATGGATTTTTAATTTTGATTTTTATGTTTATTGACAGTTTCATCTCCAAGCTTTGATTTTTATGTTTAATTTCCCCAACTGGTTTATTCAGGGTTTATGTGATTTTGGTTGTAATTGAAGTTGATAAAAGAGGGTTGAAATTCATTAGCAGTAGGAATTTAGGATTTATTATTGTTCTCTTTTTTTAATTTCAATGTTGTACAGTTGAGATTTTGAGTTTACATATGGACAGTACAAGGCAGATAATTCATTGTTTTTATTTTATGTTCTGGTTTGAATGGGATGGGAATGCTGGAGTGGGGTTTGATAGTATCATTTCTTCCCTTTTTAAGTCTCAAGTTCCCAGTTTTTTAGCACATATCAAATGAGCAATTTCCAGTTGTGGAGGATCTCTATTGCTCTGCTGGTGGCATCTTTTAGCAAGTTGGCTTTTTGCAAATTTCTCCTTTTGGAATTTATAGCCATTTTCTGACCACATTGAGTTAGACAATTTTGGCTTATTGAGGATTTTCTCGAAAATTACATTCCAGAATACTGGAATTAGTCCCCTCCTTAGTTTCTCATACTTCTCATTAATATGAATGGAATTTTGCTTCAACAACTTTGGTCCACTTCAGGACAGGTGCAAGGCAGCGAGGCACATTTAATTTGTTTGTGATGTTGTAGCTATACCAGAATCATTTCATCAAAAATATTTATATGTATGCAAAAATGTTCCAGTGTTTGTTAAGAACTTGCTTATATTCTTGTTAGTCTTGACCAACATGAATAATTTATGTTTTAATCTATCTATAGAAATCTATTGGTCTCTTAATCGTCATATTTATGTGACTGAAATGCATGCATGCTTGGCATACAGAAAAGTTAAAAGATATCCGTCTAAGCCCCTTCAGCTATGTGTTTTGCTACTTATTTTAGGCATAGGTTCCAGATACTGAATTCTACTAATCCAGCCTCCATTTATACGATCCTCTTCACCTTCAAAATTTACAGGACCATATTTTTCTTTATATTTGATAATTTGGAATATGTCGATTTGCAGTTGGCATGACAAAAGCAATGATATTTGAACACTATCGTTGGAAGAAAGCAGAGGCAAAGAAGCAACCATAGTTTTCGACCATACAAATTTAAGGTTTGTTGTTTGATATCATTGACGGACAAACTCTATTAAAAAGTATTATGCAAAGTACTTTTAGATACAAAGTGGACATAAAATGTTATCAACAAACCTTCACTTTTTCGTCTTTTCAGTGGAATGAGTACATGGACAAGGATCAAAGGGACTCGTATTATTTCAACTGGTCTGTCTACTTAGTTTTTCTTTTGTGTGGGCATGCTCTTTGATAAGTAGTTTGGACAAAGAGGATTGTACCTGATGAAAAGTTTGTGTCTCTTTATTGCTTCATCCCTTCTTCCCAACCCGTAATGCTTTTGTAACTCCTCCCTCTGACCCTCTCTTATTTGGTGGATCTGAAGTCCTTAAAGTAATAGCAGGATCAAGATTAACCAGTGCCTTCCCTGGTTAAACTTTTTTGGTTCTAACATATCAGATTGAGCTAGTTAATGGGTTTTTTGCAGTTGGCTCAATATCATTTAGATGTCACTCCCTGTTTTTGGCCTCCAACTAGTAGCTACCTTCGATTTAAATGGGTTGATGTTGAATTCAGAAAAGAGTCGAGTCTTAAACTCTTTATTGATCTTAATTTTGATAAATATTTCTACCTTGAATGTGGCAACAAGCCTTCTGAAAGTTGTTAACACACTGAAAAAGTTCCATTATTAGCTCAACTGAGAAACCACAATATTTCCTCTATTTCGACCAAGGCTTTATGTTCTTATTGGTTTTAATGTTGTTAAGCCTTAGGTCTACCATTCCTTCTAAGCAGGTTGGTTATGTTCACCCATTAATGCAGTTTCTCCTGACTCAAAGGTTGTTGGCCTGGAACTTGATTTTTGGATCTCTGGCCTCGTGTTCTTGAGAAAGGGAACGGTATAAACATTTACTTTTTGACGGCCAAGAGAAACTATAAGTGAACGAAATAAATGCTAGTAAATTATAAGTGTGATTCACAAATTATATCACTTTTGGTTGGAAAATGTTTTGCCAGCAATGGCATATTCTTTTTTCTTTCTTTTTTTTTTTTTTTGCTACATTGGAAATTTAAAAAACAACCAACAACTAAACAGTCAAGATGAGACAGCACGTGGGATGTGGTTCTAAGAGTAATCATCAGTCGTGAATCAAATCGCTCATTGATATATAAATGTTTAAATCACTTTAATTTTATGGAAAAAAATCGTGAGTTTTAATAAATTAAAATAGATAATAATTTATAAGTTAATGTGGATCAAAATATTTGATATAAAATTGATTTTAAAGATATTAGCCATGTGTCATTAAAAACGAAATTTTAATTAAAATAAAAAAAAAACGTCATAATTTTTAGAAAAAATCATGAATATTATTTCAATTATATATTAAAATTGATAATAAAATATAGTTTTCACATTACTTTTAATTTATTCTTTTGTTTTATAAAATTACGAGACTCCAAATCCAAATGAACAATATTTTATAAATTGACGTGATAATTAGAACCAGCGTGTGAGCACCCATCCTGTCAGCTAACAGGGAAGGGATTAAACATGGAGGGGGTGCACAAATATGCGAAATCCTCTATTCAGTGAGTAACTTGGCAGCCTTTTTTTTTTTTTTTTTTTTTGGGTCTCAGAATGTGTTGATTGACCATGTCCACCTACTTCTCAATATTTCTTTGACTGCACGGTGAGTGGATGTAATAATGGCATAAGTTTTTTACCTCAAGTAATCTAAACTAGTAGTAGGATAAGGTGAAATTATTATATTGTTTGGGGCGAGGGGTGAATATGATGGACTCATTAATGTGAAACAAGAATTTGGTTAATCTTGATCCTTTCTTGCTTAAAAATAATGTTATCAGCATTCCATAAGTCATTGATTAATTCAGATCCAAAAGTAAAATGAAGATTACAGAAGCAAACAAAAAGGTGTAGACTCCCATTGACAGTCGTTTCTTTTTTATACGCCTGACACGTACTTGACCAATTGGAGAACCCCTTTGCCAAAAATAAGGAAACTAGAAAGGTTGTTAATCCTATCCTGAAAGGAGTTTCCCTTGACTCAGTTGTAAGGACCCAGAAAACGAAAAAGGCCATGGTGTTTCTGCAATTTCCACCTCCATCGTTCAGAGCCACCTCACTTCCTACTTTTACAGTGCCCATCACAGCATCTTCTCGTGTCTCTCTGCCAGCCTGTATTACCTTAAACTCAACCAGTTTGAGAAACTGGGCCCCTGATTTTAGACCCAAATCCTTAAATTGGGTCTTCTCTGGTGCTCTTGCTCTTAGTTTATCTCTAACAGGCAAGTCAAATTAACCTCCAATGAATGGTGTTTTGACTGTGTTCATCTTTATATACTTTGTTAACTATAGAATTTGTTATATGTTTATATCATGCAAATTTCATCAATGCTGTTTCTTCTTCTTCTTTTTTTTGGTTTTTTTTTTATTTTATTCATGCAAAATGGAGGTTCTGAACCAAACATTATAGGGGTTGGGTTCGCGAAGGCGAAAGTTGGGGTTAACAAGCCAGAATTACTTCCTATAGAGTTCACTCCTGTGATTGATGTAGCAGGCTTCCTCTCTGACGGCCAGGTTTGGTTTTTTTTTTTTTTTTCAATATTTATACTATTTCCTGTGATAAAATCAGCATTACTTGATGATCTTGTTCTTGTAACTTGCTTGTCTTGCAAATTGAACAACTTTAGTTTGATTAATATTTCCATGAGATGTTTAAGAGTAGGTTGTATTGATTGATTAGATTACATATGTGTACAAGACTCATCAAATTGGATCCATTTGTTTCTGTGCTTTCGACCTTCATTAATCCTATCTGGTTCTAATTTTCATGTTCTTAAGTTTCCTAAGGTACTCAAAATGGGGGACAAGTGCATTTTGAGTATGTATGCAGTCCACATTTCTCCATATGCGTACTGAGGATGGAACCATGGAGTTATAAACAGAACTAGACAATTAGTATATTCAAGAAACATTGAGATGAAACATTTCTTTTTAATTTTAACCCATGAATAAGCTAAAATTTTGGATTTAGCAACTTGTTCCCTTCATTTTCTGAGAAACAAGCCCTTGCTGCAGAGGTGCTTTCTAAATGCAGCCTTAATCTAGGCCAGCTAAAACCATCATACTTGAATTAACCTGAACTTTCCTTTCAACGAGTGATCAATAAACTGTTTTATGGTTATGTTTGGTATATAGAATGATAATCATCCTATATTATATTTGATTTGTATCTAAAGAAAATGATAGGATTATAAAGAGGATTAATCATCCTCTTGGTATAGGATGATTCAATCCTTTCACAATGGAGAGGATTATTTTTAATCTATGGGATTGAACTTACATATCCTATTATACCCTTAAAAATTACATCAATAATTTAAATTGTATAAACTTTAAGAAAGGATAATTTTGACCAATAAATAAATTATCCTATCTTAATTATTGCACACTTCAAAACTAAGATAGGATTATATTATTTAATCTAATCCTATTCATAATATCATCTTATCCTATCCTATTATAATCTTATATACCAAACATATCCAATGAGTGTTATACATATAGCATGATTAATAGATAACTAATGCTGCCTTTTACAAACAAAAGACTATTAGTAATACTGGATTGTTATATCCCAGGAGAAAAGAATTGCACAGGAGATAAGTGATATTGAAAAGGATACTGGCTTTAAGTTGAGAGTTCTAGCACAAAATTACCCTGACACACCAGGTATGAGTAATATATTCTATGTCATTGATCTCGCTCTTTTTTTTAATTATATTCTCTCTAAACCTATGTTTGTTCTATTTTATTTAATTCTTGAAGCTGTTACCGAAGTCCAAAATTACTTAACTTCTCAAATTGCTACAGGGTTGGCAATCAAAGACTTTTGGCAGGTGGATGATAGAACTATTGTTTTTGTTGCTGATCCAACCTTTGGTAAAGGATTTGTCTATGGCATTGTCTTTAAACTCCATACGATATGAACATTTTCTAATTATGGATTTCTGACCAGGAAATATATTAAATTTCAATGTTGGGGCTTCTGTTGACTTAGACATCCCAAGAAGCTTTTGGAGCCGTTTGGCAGGGAAATATGGAAATATGTTTTATTGGAAAGAGAGGGTAAAGTTTACTTCTTCCATGCATAAATCACAGGCTCCTTATGAAATGTTCAGTTTATGCATGATTTCGTTTTTCTGCAAAGTAATTCAAGTTATTTTTGCTGAAACAGGGGGAAGATGCATCGATTGAAGCTGCTGTCATGGCAATATCCAATTGCTTAAGAGAACCTGTGGGGCCAAATAATTGCTCCGAGGTAAAATAACACTTCATCGGGTACTAAAAGCAAGATTTCTTCCAATTATTGTTTACTTAAATATCTTATGTAATTCTTTTTCATCCCCTTTGATGTATAGATCATGTGCAATTCTGACAAGAGTTGTATAGGTAGGAAGGTACATTATGTACTATTAGTAACCAAGTGGTAGAGGCATAAGATTTTACTTGTTCTCCAGATGATAATCAATACCTATTGTTTCCACAGAATCATGTAATGTTTGTGTTTGTGAATTGAAGAAGATATTTAATGTGGACAGTTAAACTTGAAACTTCTGTATGTAGTTTAAGGTTTATCAATGTAACAGGTTAGTTGCAGTTAAAGATTTGCTGCAACTAAGCTAGAAGAAAAGAAGATGCTTAACATTGCAGTTGAATAAGCTAGCTTCATATGGTTTCAAGGACCACCATATACCATCTGAGTATAAGAAAAAGGCTTTCCAGCACAGCAGGCCGTAAGAGGACAGTGCTTTCAGGCTGAATAAGAAAGGGTTTGCTCATAAGTTAAATCAAGACTCAACCCAAATTAATGGGGATAGGATAGTGCTTAAAAATTTCTTCCAGTATGCGAGCATAATTAAAAAAATGGTTTTTTTTTCCGCTGAAGTTGTAAGAGTAGTGTTTTCTACAAGTATTCAGGACAAAGCAAAAATGATTTCATGGCTGTTACTTAAGATGAACCACTAAAACTTTTTTTTTTTTTCTCTTTCGAACATTTTATTAGTGATCATCATGAAAGCAATAGGAAAGAACAATCAGACTAATCAGCCTGTCAGAAAATGATATAACCGACCAAGAAGCTACCTGGAATATGCTAGTAATATTTAACTTATATTACACATAATCAGTAGCATTTTTCTTTATTCTGTCTTCTAGGATCGTCTGTAACTCTTCAGGTTGACAGGGGACTGTTAGAGCTCCTGTTTGTTGGAATCCATATTCTTCTTTTGCTTGCTCTAGTATCCTCAAAAACGCTGGATTCTTCAGATAGCTCAGCTCCAAGATAAACCTCTTTGGTTTTCCATCTTCGACTGCAATTACTGCAAAATGCCCTTCCTTTACATCCTTCGGTAACTTCTCTGTTTCTTCAACATCTTCATCAAACTCAACAACATTCTGATCAGGGCCTCTTGATGGTAATTCCGAGAGAACTCTCTTTAGCTTTTTCACCAAAAGCCTAAGCATGACAAGCCCTCTATGACGTTCCCAGATCTGCATTTTCACAGATATCTCAAAATGTGATCAAGATTCAAGAGCTCTTCGAGACTGAAATTCTTTGTGTTTCGTTCTCTCACTGATCTGCGGATCCTGAGATAGACATTTATACTGGGATGTTAGAGAAACAGGAAGCAAATATGCAATTTCTAAGAGACATTATGGGACCATTTTCATATGGCTGGAGCTAAGTATCATTTAATGCAATCTTTGGTATTCCATTTTCCATGCTTCCTCGTAAACGGTGTACCCTTTGGAAACGCGGTATACGGTGCCATAGTTGTTTAGTTTCTTATCCAACAGATATGCAATTCTTTGATGTTTGACACAGTTGTCTTAGCATCTCAGTGAGTTGTGTTTACCATGCAGTACATGTTTCAAGTTGAATCCCGCCATCTCGCAGTGAAAAAAAGAAGAAGGAAAATATCAGTCATTTGTTTGTGCTTTGTGGAGTTGCCAAAATACTACGAAGAAGAAAAATTCACTGTCAGGCAGTTGTACATACCAAAGAGGTAAGTTGCAAAGAATGTCAGTTCTAAACCCGAAGGAAATTTGAGTGTTTCCTTTTAGGTTTTGTCAAGAAAAAGAATAGAATGCCACCTTTGCATAGATCATGCTTTAAACTCTTTGCTAAACGCAGCCAAGCCGTTGAATATGCTTATAGAGACAGGATTCGGAGATGGTATCTATGACTATGACTGACCAAGCTACAGTAGTTGGATTGCCGGTGGTTCATGGTGTCGGCATAATAGCATTTAATGTACTCGTATTTGCCCTAGTCGTTCTAAGTTTGTGGAAAGCAGTAGTATAGACCTACCGGTCGGCTCCATTGACTCTACTGGATATTATGGTGAATGACTCTGACACACTTAGTAAGGATAAGTCAAAGAAAGTTACGGAGATGAGTAAGCAAGCAGTATCCTTTCATATTTAGAACAGCATATTAAAAGATAAATTTTTTCAGAAGAAACCGTCTCTTTTTTGAGTAACGGAATTTTTACTGCACTTTCTAAATATAAAGGGCATTGTGGAAGACATGAAAGCAGAAGTTACCCACATTTGAGGGTGATTTGAATTATTTGATCAGTAACTCAATATCTTTGTGACTGACCAATTGTTGATTTTAAATATACCTATAGAAAAAAAAAATCTGTGTTGTCTTAACAGTTTTTCTAAGTTTGTTTGATGGATGGAAAACAAACAACTATAGCTCCTGGGACCATATAAAGTTTGATCTGGTTTGTGGCCACACCCTTGCTTTCGAAATGACAGTTGTGTATAAATTACTGCCTTATCTACATGATATACAAGATTTTAGCGTGTCAGAGTCAGAAAGCTTGATTTAAAATATAGTAAGTCACATGCTAACATGAACAGTTAAAACTACTACACCATTTACCTTCCATGGAGGATTTAGCCAAATGATTCTGAAACATCGATCATTCTGGAGATACCTATGGCCTACGGCCCTATATAATGTATTCCAGTTCACTTTCATTCAGACCAAGGACAATGAGAATGAATTTAACCAGGAAAATCTCCAATATTGCTGGTGAAGAAATTAATCTTGTGAAATATTTCAAAAGAAAATCTCCAATGTTTTTTTTTCTTTTTTTTTATGAACATGGCAACTTAACCAGCCCAATATTTAACAACCAAAGAACTTGGGGCTAAGTTAGTTTGGAGCGTAGAACAAGATTTTCGTGAAGGCCTAAAAAGACTCTTTAAATCTGATTCTTATGGGCCCAAGAAAGAGATTTTTATGAACCCAATTTGGAATGCGGCTGCCGGCTGCTGTGGGCTGCAATAGTTTTCAACTTTTCATATGTCAAAGCTTTTTATCGCTTTGTTTCTCTCTTTCCTTCTTTTGGGGCTAAAGTTAGTAAATGGGGCAAAGCTTATCCATAATCTTTCGAAAGTCAAAACTGAAATCAAACAAATGCTCGTCTTTCCTCCTTCTAGAAATTGTAAATTCAAAGCTTTGATCGAATTTTCAAATGTGCTTTTATGTCAAGAGTTGAAAATTGGCCGAAAGGCTAGACTAGAGAGAAATTGAATTGGACTGCACGTGGGTTGTGAATAGAAACAAATACTACAATTTTTAAAAAAAATTTTAACCAATGAACTTAATAATTCAATGATATTAAAATCAATTTTAAAATTAAAAATTTTGAGTCCTAATTCTAATTATTGTAATTTAAAAGATAGAAAAAAAAATTTTGTCTAGAAACCCACGTTGAAAAAAATAAAAAATTTAAACTTCAATAAAATATAAGTGAGAAAAAAAATGGAATTGAACAAATAATTTTTATTTTTTTCTGGGTCTAGTTTGAACAAGAATTCAGATGAATGACCATGGCCCATAAGCTTTAAATACACGGATTAAATCAGCATTTTGTATTTGGCCAAAAAAAAAAAAAATCAACATTTTGTAGGAGAAAATTCTTCAATAGTTCTAGTAATAGACCTATTATCGACCTTGATTTGTACTAAACTAATCTATCATTGATATCATTAATGGGAGCACACATATACATAAATATATTCTTTCATGTTTTATTTTTTTCAATTTAATCCTTATATTTCATATGTGTACAAAATTTATGCAATTATTATGTGTATATAATCTTTTTCTAATGTATTGATTAACATAGATCATCAATGAAGTAAGCTTATTATTTTCTTTCTAACAAAGCAAATGTCATAAAATCCAACATTGCATTGCCACTCTTACTTCTTTTTTATACAAGATTTTTTTTTTAATTTATAAGTTATACAATCTAACATTATATTTGATAGGTTAAATAAAAAAAAGGAAAGAACATAGATAAAATGAAATGAGAAATGAGAAAGACAAATATTCAATCAAAAATAGATTATATATTTATTTAAAATTTGAGATAATGAAATTATATATTTTAATTTTTTTTGAAAAATAAAGAAATAAAAAAGAAAAATTAATTTAAAAGAAGAATTTTATCGTGCAATTTCAAAGTCCGATAAGGCATGACGTGGATTCAGACCCAATGTCCCCTTCATGTCTGGTGGCTAACAATTAACAATACAAATTTTTCATTACACCATCCCCTCCATCAGAGTCAAAGCCATGATTATATACATGTATATGCATCATTCTGTAATATTGAAATATTCTCTCCCCACATCTGATAACCCAAATCCAGACCCTTTTCAAACCCCATCCGTCATCGATGCCATGTGTGTATGTATGTGATGGATGAGGGGCATCATCATCGTCATCATCATTCTAGCCCTATAAAAAGTGAAGGAGGGTGCAACTTTGTTTTCTTGAAGGTCATAGTCGGGGCTGAGTCAGAAAATTAGGACCTTATGCATGACTCATCTTCACGCTGTCTTCATTTGTCTTTAATGTTATGATGTTGACTGGTTAATCCAACTTTATTAATTTGTTTCTTTTTTATTTTAGAAATTCATTATTTGGCCGCCCATCAAAATCTTATTAAAATTTATTATATTTTAATGATCAAGTTAGTAATATTTTATCTATTATATTATCAGATACTTATCACTTCAATTAATTACATCATCATCCATAAAATATAAAAAAAATTTAAACCATGAATGTAGGATATTCTCTACTCTAAATCTTTTCCACTTTTTCTCTTTCTTCGCTTTGCATTTTCTCGATCCTTAAAATCTATTTAAATAAACGATTGAAGTTGATTTTGATGAAATTAAAAATAATTTTTAAAATAAAATTAATTATTATAATAATAAAATATATATTTAGATATAAAAGTAATTATAGTAATGAGGTGAATTATAGTGAGAATTAAAAATGATTATAAAGGGTATTAAAATAAAAATTATATGTAATAAAAAATTTACATTATTTAACATTTATAAAATTAATAAATAATAAAAATTTTATTTTTATATGAAATAATAATTTTATGGATAAATAATTAAAAATAATAATATAGCAAAGAATGAAAAAATAAAAATTATTAAAAAAAATATTTTAATAATTACAATATTATGTAAAAGGTAAAAATGAAATTAAAAAAAAAAAAAAGTGGCTAGTTGGCCACTGGACCAAACTCCACGATCACTAGATCAATAATTATATAACAAAATTCTACAATTTTACCTACAAATTAAAATCTTGTCCTAAGCTTGTGAAACATGATTCTAGTCACCCACTTCACATAATTTAAGTTCAAACCCCACATTTAGATATAAATATCATTGCCTAATTTGCTATTTATTATTTATTATCCATTTTGTATTTGGTTTTATATTAGAAAAAGAATGTAACAAATATCATTGAGTTGATCCTTAGGGAATCTTGAAATGCACCATTTGCATGCCCTCTCCCCAAGCAAATTAAGGAAACAACTTTAAATCAACCGCATATTTTTATGCATGAAACCCTTTGACTTCCAATGTTAATTTGCTAGTTTAATCGCAAGAGAGTGATTAGTTTAGAACTCAACTAATCTCCTTTATACCAACAAATCTTTGAGGAAACTGTAATAATTCCATTTATGTTCAATTAAAATGATCACACCTGACATGGGATAATTGCACCAAGATTTGATCACATCTTCTTTTTCTGTTGAATTTAAGTACTAATTAACTATGAAATGATTTAAAAAAAATTTTCTAATGAGATTAAATTGATGATTATTTTATTTTATCATAAAGTTTTGATTATTTCTTTGTTATAATATGAAATAAGACGGCGATCTGTTACTCGAGTGTGGCAAAATCTTTCTCTGTCGATGTATTCCAATGAATAAAAAAAATACTGCTTTACTGTAAGTCTACCTCATATGATGTGCTGATAAAACTAGATTAACTGTTTGTTATTAATTTATCATTTAATAAATTTAGGTTCAAATTTTAAAATTTATCTAATTTTTTATTCTCATGTTATGACTTTTTCTTTATAAAAAAATTATCATTAACATAAAACTAATTAAATACTCAAAATCATTTCTTATTTATTTATTTATTTTTACAATATATATATATTTATATGTATTTATATAAATGGGGTTAATATGCATCCATCTGCTTCAATTGATGTTTTAGAAGCTTCCTATAATTAACTTATTTTTAAAAAAAAATTTTTATTTTATTAAAAAGATAAAGTCTTAATACAAATAAAAAAAATGAATAGATTTAATTCGAAACCAGGTCATTGACGTTTCTTCAAACATCTTTAATCACTAAACTAAATATTTGGAGACTATTTTTAAAAAGTTGTTACGCAGCTATTTGTGGCTTGGAATGTTAAATTAGAATACAAGTTAAATGTAATTAATTAAGATAATTTTTTCCATCATCCATACATAATTTTTTCTAACATCCATACAAAAGTAAGCACACCAAAGAAGATTGTGGTAGTTTAATTTGTGGTTGGATTAGTCGAATAGCACTTGATTAGCATAAATAATTGCATCTGAAAATGACAATTTGGCGGAATCTCGATGATGTTCCAAAATTTTTAATCTTGAATATTTTAGAGTGAGCAGTTCGAAGTTACTGCTTTTTTGCTGTTGAGAAGCTAGCAGTAAAATAAATTTAACTACCGCCTTATTTAATTGTACAAACACATAAGTTAATTATGAGTAAATCTGACGCATTACAAAGGTTTATATATAATTTTCAACCTTAATTAGGTTGTCGAGATTGAACTTACTAAAATTTTGAAATTTAGGTGCATATCGTATGTGTGAGAGGATTAAATTTTTTAAATAAAATCGCAGTTAAAGAATTAAAAAAGTATATTTAAAATTTAAAATTTAAATTTATTAGATATTATTTTTTAAAAATAATTTTTTAAGCAAACTAAACTAATCCTTAAATTCATGTGTGATTAGACTTTATATATATAATTTTATATAAAATAATTATATTAATTAGGAGACGAATATTGTTAGAATATCCTGTCAATAGCTTAGAGAAGTTGACATGCAAGCTGTAAAACAAGCCATGACATGCACACCCAATGTCCAATCGAGGTTTGTATGTATATCTATATATAGTGGATCGTATATCATTATCCATTAAGGACTTTAATGGAGTCTAGCTATAGAAACCATAATAATTGAAAATGAAAAAGGCTACAAAATTATTAAAGTTTATAAACCTGATCATCGCTACTGCCCATATATATTGTGACAAATAAATAAAGCTTTAATATATTATCATAATTTCCTTTTGATCATCTGCCATCATAGGCTTTGTTTTAATCTAATACGCACGAGATGGAACTAGGCCAAATGTTTATATGATCATAGCTGGTTGCTGACCTGCTTAATCTGTCACTCAACAGCATTTCTGTTATGTTTTATTGTTTTTTTTTTCTTCATTGATATAGAAAATTAATGTATAAATAAGACCAATACAAAATTTAATTTAGTAGTAAAAATTTGAATTGAAATCAATAACGTAAAACTTTAATCATGCATTTGGTTTGATTTTCATAAACAAATATATATATATATATATATATCAATTAATGCATGATCAAAACTTGATTGATATTAAAGGGGCTAAATGGGTGAATTAGATCC
Source organism: Durio zibethinus (assembly GCF_047325235.1). Taxonomy (NCBI): domain Eukaryota; kingdom Viridiplantae; phylum Streptophyta; class Magnoliopsida; order Malvales; family Malvaceae; genus Durio; species Durio zibethinus. The sequence continues at coordinate 5,120,307 of NC_143162.1, read as the reverse complement.
AGTTACTTGGGATCAATTCGAAAGAAAATTTAGATTTTTTTCAAATTCAAATCATTTATAATTTGGATCATTTGAATTACTTAAGATTATCATTTTAAATTTAAATTAATTATTTTTAAATCAAATCATTCTAAATTAATCTTTTAAATTGTTTAAATTCATATCATTTTAAGTTCAGACTATTCAGAAGTTAATGCTTTGAGTTACATAAATTCATATTATTTATTTTTTTCCTAATTAAATTGAATTACAGAGAATATGAATTGGGGGCAATTAGACCAATTTTCTCAAGTTTATGAGATGAATTAATATATATATATATATATATGTTGGTGTAAGGATTCAAAAGTCGTGAAGAAAAAGTTCATTGTCATGAAGAATATTATATATATTGAAGAAAACAAAAATCTGTGAGTGTAGTTAGGTCCCTTTGTGAGTGAAACCCTTACCTCATCTCTGCTAATCCTGCCAGAAGCAATATTGCCTTGATTTGTCTGGCTTCTTTGAAGCTAAAGGCTCTCCTTATCTTAGAGTGATGAGCCATGACGTAAAGGCTTACGTGGCTTCCACTTGGAACAGTGGCAGGAGTTTGGTTTCATCGACCCGATGGGTCCATTGTTGATGCTATTTATAATCATCACCAGCAAGAAAACATGTTTCCTTGACAACATATATAATACAGTAACTGATAGCTCCAATTGTTTTTGGGTTTTTCTTTTTCATGTGAAATCAAGTTTTGTCATAGTCAATTATCGATTATGTAAAAGTCAAGAAGAGAATATATATAAATGTGAAGGAAATTTGGGTTATTGGACATATTATCATGAAATGAAATAAATTTGACATTTGTGCTTGGAAAAGGAAAGAATCTAGTGATACATGTATCTGTCATATCCTAGAAAATTATCTGCAAAATTAAATGAAAATAATGTAAGAAAGTAACTGTGAAGTTTGTGACAATAATCTGGCAGCGGAGTCTTTCTCATCACTCTTTACTTAAAAGAATTTGGAAGTGAGGAATAAAGGAAGTTGCCCCGAAAGGTCCGTAGCTAATTTACCTCGTTTGATTGATTTGTACTGCACTGTCACTGTATCACATTCATAATAAGGCATCAGCATGCAAAATTGCAAGCTAAGAATCATAGACATTAAACATTGATGAAAGCAAAAAAAAAAAAAAAGGAAATGAGTTGGGAGCAAGGGGGGGGGGGGGGGGGAATGTTTCCATAGCTTTGGAATTTTGTAGCATTTGGCCTTTAGAATTTAGCAAATACACTTATTTTCATTTTGTATTGGGAAAATATCTTGAATTTAAATCTCATTATTTGAGAAGGAAATCATGTATAGTCATAATATATAGATCTATGGATCTATTGCTAAATATATATTAAAGGAATTGCCATTAATTTTTTTTTGTTTAGGTGTAATTAGTCACATAATAGAATCTATTTCATTTAAAGAGATGTCTTAAGATTAACTTACGTATCTTTAAATAATAGATTTTAGTCCAGTAAATCATATTTTAGATTCGAGAATGTGTTTACGCGTAAGAATGTTATAACACCCTCATAACGCCTATCCAAATGATGGTACTAGTTTGATTTCAAATTATCAAAGCCTTAAACATATTTATGATTTACCAAAATATTTAATATTAAAAATTAATCTTAAAATTACTTTAATAGTTTAGTAACAATTTAAGATAATTTTTTTACCTCATGAGTATTCATGAAAAATAGTGTTATATCCTAAAAAGGCTTCGTCGTCGGATTAATTTAAATTTAGTTTAAGAAAAAATTAGTAAAATCTTTCAATAGTTTGATAAGATTTACTTTTATGCAAATCTTCTAATAGTTTGGTGAGATTTTATTATAAGATTTTTTAAAAAATATATTAAACTTCTAATAATTTGGTAAGATTTAATTTAATATGCAAATCTTTTAATAGTTTGGTAGGATCAAAATAAAATATTTTATTAACAATTATTTTTTTATGAAAATTGATTATTGATATTCTCTAATAGTTTGTTAGAATTCATAAAAAATTAAATTCATAAAGAAACCTCCAATAATTTGGTAGGATCCATGGATTTCTTGATGACATAACATATAGATTCGTAAATCTATAATTAGACTTAACAAATGGAGTCGTTACCAATCTTTTTTACTAGGTGTGATTGGTCATCTAATGAATCTATCATTTTAAGGAACTTCTAAGCTGGACTAAAGGTCCCTAAAAGAATAAGTTCTGATCTACTAATCAAAACAGGGTTCAACAATTCGGTTACATATGAAAAAAGTTATAGCATCGCTACATGCCCATATGAAGGATAGTACCATTTTTATTTTAAATTTATCATAAGGCCTTGATTCTAATAGTTTTAAGTTTTAATGTTTAAATATTAAAAATAATTCTTCAGATTTTCCATCAATCTGATAGAATTTTTAAACATATTTTATCAACTCAAGAGTATTTAAGATTCTCATTTATTTTCTTAAAGAGGCTACATTGTTGGAAATAGATTTAATTATTTTTTATTTTAATTTTTTTATTGAAAATATATCTAATTATTTTACTATTTGGGCCAAATTAAAAATATCTTCTTTTTAAAATTTTTAAATTCTCCACTATTTAGGCCTATTTAGAAAATTTTTTTAAATAAATATTAATAATTGTTATTAAAATTTTATCTAAATTATTCCATCATTTGAGAAAAATTTAAAAAAAAATTTCTCACATAAGAAATTTATAGAAATTTATCATTTGAAATTTCTAAAAATTCCATCATTAAATAATTAGTATTTATTCTAAAAAATATTTTATTTTATTTTTTATTTTTTATTTTTTCTAAACTTAATCATGCAAAAATATCCCTAAAAATAAACAAACACATAAATAAATAACTAAATAAATTAAAAATTAAAAAATTACCAAAAAACAGAAATGACTTAGTTGGAATGGCTCGACACAGCTTGGCTCCAGGCACAGAAAGCGACTCAGAGACATGACTTGGCTCGGCTCGACTGAGAGCCAGGGCTAGGACGTAGGTCAAAAAATGGGTTGATACTCGAGTCGGGTCAACCCAAATGCAAAACGTGCAAGTCCTAGCTGAATAAAATGTCTCAAAATGACGTCATTTTGAAACGATATAAAAGGCTAACTTTTGGCTTCTCCTTCAGATTTATCATTTCCTTCTCGTTATCCTCTTCTCTTTTCTCTCATTCTCTCTCTAAAAATCAAAATTTTGATTGAATCAACTTGTCGAAAACTAGAAAAACTAATTGAGAATTGGAAAATTTCGTTGAAAAAGATGAATCTTGTCGAAAAACTTGTCGAAAACTAAAAATTTTTCAAAAATTTTCCAAAAAAATTTACTAAAAATTTCCCAAAAATTTTTTACACTCTTCGACTGCTTTTGTGTGCTTTTTTGTGTGATCTGTATATCTTTTCTTTCTAATGTAGGCTTGTATTTATAGGGTTCAAAGTTTGAAAATCCTAAACTGACAAGGAGTTTCGATCCCTTTTGAATTCAATCTCCAATTCTAAATTTATCCCAACTTTGATAACTCTAGAAAAATAGTCCTAAACAAATCCAACCGCCCTAGAGTTTTTCTTAATTTTTTATTTTTATTTTTTTATTTATTTTTCATTATTACTTTCAATTAACAAAAATAAACAGACCCAAGATAGATTAGGGTGTCTACAGTTGCACCTCTTTATACATTTTTTGTGAAACAGAAATTATTCAAAGACGTAGATAACCTAATCAAGAATCAACACACATAATTTTTTTATTTTTTTATTTTTTTAAAGCAAACTCAGACTTAAAAAACTCCTCTAAATAGAGACTCAAAAATTTTGAGAGAATAAATAAAGCTCCTTTAAATAAATGTTCAACGACTTCAAAACAATAAATAAGGCTCTTCTAAACAGAGGTTCGACGATTTTGAAAAATAAATGAAGCTCCTCTAAGCAGAGGTTTGATGACTTTGAAAAAATAAATAAAACTCCTCTAAGCAAAAGCTCAACAATTTAAAAAAATAAATAAGGCTTCTCTAAACAGAGGCTCAACAACTTTTAAAAATAAATAAAGCTTCTCTAAGTAAAGGCTCAACGACTTTGGAAGGCTCATTTAAACAAAGGTTTAATGACTTTGAAAAAATAAATAAAGCTCATTTAAGTAGAGCCTCAACAAATTTGAAAACATAAATAAAGTTCCTCTGAACAGAGGCTCGACAACTTTGAAAAATAAATAAAACTCCTTTAACAAGGCTCAACAACTTTGAAAAATAAATAAAGTTTCTCTAAATAGAGACTCAACAACTTTAAAAAATAAATAAGGCTCATTGACAATCATGTCCAGAGAAATTATAGATCATGTCTAAAAAACTTTTAAGAGATTATGCTCTAAGATCTTACAAATTATTTCTAATATTGAGAAATATTCTTTTTCAAGGATTAGAATCTTACCTCAAAAGTCTTTTTTTCAAATGAGAAGTTGAAATTTTTTCATTGGAAAGTTTTCATATTTATCTTCTTTATGAGTAATCTTGAAATATCCCTACTTTATGCACTGGACATTTTCACATGCAATGCATGCTATTCAAAAATGCAATGCATGCTATGTAAATGTCAAGCTTTGTTTCAAAAGTTCAAAATCTATTGTCATGAAATCTTCATTCTTTCATTAAAGTCAAAACTTTGTTATGATAATGATGCAAATGCTTTCTTAATGATACAAATGCAACAATCTAGATTCTCACAATACTATAAATGCTATATTCTAAATCATGATTCATATGTTCTTTGCATGCTGAAAGTGCATAGTTAAGCCAAATTGCATACATGTAATACAGATGTCACAAACATGAATGTCATGAAATTTTAATTAATTATGGTGATATAGTTCTCAAGACTCCATCATCTCACATTTTTTCCTTTTAACTTCTTAGCACTAACCATTTCAAACCAAATTTTGTCAACTGCTTCACATTATATTCATTACTTGATCACCATTCATAAGCTTATCAGCATTAACCATGAATTTCATCCAATGATCCACATTATTTCCATCATTTGATCATATCTCACAAGTTATGTCGACTGATCCATCACCATATTCATTTGGTCATACCATATGTCTTTTCAAATCATTTTTTCAGGTTTCTGCCATCTCTTCATTTTCTTATCCTCTATTATCTTACATTTTTAAAAAAAAAATACAAAAATCTTTTATGTACATTATCATTAATTCATTATTGTAGACACCCCAATCTATTTGGGGGTCTATTTGGGTTAACAAAAAATAAAAAATAATAAAAATAAAAAAACAGGTGTTAAGTTGTGTGAAATTATGTGAAAAGTTTAAGTTGAATTAAAATTTAGAGTTAAAACTCCGAAAGGATTAAAATCCTTTATGGTTTAGGGTTTTTGGATTTGAAACCTTATAAATATAACCTTGGATCACACAAGAAAAACACACAAGAACACAAAAGACAAACAGAGAAAACAGATTAAAGATAAAAAATAGTGTTCAAGGAATTTTCAAGTGTGAAATAGAAATTTTTTATTTTTTTTTTGGAAATTTTTTAGAAAACTTTTAGTTTTCAGTGAATTTTTTTATGCTGGTTGAATTTTTCAATGATCTTTTCGACGTTGGTTAAACTTTTCATTGGGTTTTTCAAAATTCGATTGAAGATTTTTACGCCAGTTAAATTTTTTGGTGATCTTCTGATGAAGCAACCTAAATTTTGAAGACATTTTTCAGAATCTGATGAAGATTCAATTGTAGTTCATCCGATTCTAGAGAGAGGGGGAGAGAAAAGAGGAAAAGAGAAAGAGAGAAAAAGAGAGATCTCAAGTAAAAAGCTAGAATTTGGCTTTTTATACACTACCAAAATGATACCATTTTGGTGTTTGAATTCATCACAGGATCCACGTGTTTTACAGTAAGGTGACCCGACCTGTAGTGTCGACCTACTTGTGACCCGCATCATTGTCCTTAGCTAAAGCAGAGCTGAGTCGCTAACCGTACCGTTCCAGTCACTTTTCCTGCCTACAGTCGAGCCTAATTCCAAACGTTAAGCCGAACTGTTTTTGTTTTTAGTATTTATTTATTTATTTTTTTGGATGATTAAATTTCAAAAAAAAAATAAAAAACTAAAATATTTTTTTGAGAATAAGTATTAATTATCCAATGATAGAATTTATAGAAATCTCAAATGGTAAATTTTTATAAAATTTTTAGATGAGAAATTTTGTCTAAATTTATCTCAAATTATGGAATAATTTAGATAAAGTTTCAATAATAATAATTAATATTTATTTTCAAATAAAAAAAGAGAGAAAAAACCAAAAAAATAAAAAATAATTTTTTTTGGAAAAGTACTAATTACCCAAGCATGAGATCCTTAGAAATTTCAAATGACAAATTTTATAAGAAATCTATAGGTGAGAAATTTCTCTAGATTTGTCCCAAATTGTGAAATAATTTAGATAAAATTTCAATAAAAGTAATTGTATTCTTTTCCAAATTTGGTTGAAAATATTTGATAATTACCCAAGGATAAGAATCTTAGGAATTTCAAATTATAAATTCTTAAGAAATCTCTATGTGAGAAATTTCTTTAAATTTATCTCAAATAGAGGAAGAATTTAAATGAAATTTTAAGAAAATAATTGTCATATTATTTTCTTTCCAAAAGACAAAAAAATTTTTAAATAGGTCCAAATGGTGAAAAATTTTAAAATTTCAAAAGAGAAAATATTTCTAATTTGGCCCAAATGCTAAAATTAGATATATTTTCACAAAAAATAAAATAATAAAAAATAATAATAATTGATTAAACATTTTTTCGATGATAGAACCTCTTTAAGAAAACAAATGAGATTCTTGAATACTATTGAGGTGAGAAAATATTTTTAAAAATTTTATCAGATTGATAAAAAATTTAAGAATTATTTTCAATATTTAAATATTAAAACTTAGAACCATTAGGCCAAGACCTTAGGATAAATTAAAAATAAAATTGTACCATTCTTTGGATGGGCATGTGTGGGTGCTATAACCTTCCCCACATATAACCAAACTCTCAAACCCTGTTCTGGTTAGTAGATTAAAACCTATTCTTTTAGAGACCCTTAGTTAAGCTTATGAGTTCTTTAAAAGGATAGATTCCTTAGGTGACTAATCACGCCTAGTAAAAAAAGATTGGTGGCAACTCATTTTGTTAAATCTAGTTATAGATTTGTCAATCTATATGTTATGATAATTATCATTTCAAATCATGACAAATATAATGCAATCATATATTTTCTTGATTCATTCTGGGGATGCAAGAATAAAAGAACACAAGGTAAATTGAGGGAAAGATAATCAATTAGGAGGTACAAAAATAAATAGACAAAGGAAAAAGTTCAAAGTATGTTACTAGAGATAGTATTGAATGGTGCAACAATGTCCAAACAATGAATACTTAGATAATTTTTAATATTAATCCAGAATTCTTTTTTAAAAACTCATTCTATCGATTTTCGAAGTCATTTTGAGCTCATTGAACGTTGCCCCAGCTTTGAGGGATATTCAAATGTCTTTGATCTTCCATATATTTGAGCTATCCATCCAATTTTCAATTTAGAGATTTTTTTTTACCTAAATTGCCCTTTTAGGTTTCCAATTTGAGTCTTCATTTTCTCTCTTTTTACATTTTATCATTTTTTATTTTTTCTCTTTTTTTCATTTTTTTATTTTTTTATCCATTATTAATATCTCCCACACATTTATCTCTAAAACAACATAGCATGATTCCATTATTCCATCATAAGCATGCTTTAGCCTAACATATGATCATTCAATTTAAGTGCTCACATCTGATCTAAATGAACTTTTAAAGGTTGTAATGTAGGTTATGGTGAGAGGTCATAAAAGAAATAGATAAAATATGCTCAAAATATGTGTTTAAAAGATTTAAAACTAAAGGATCATTTCTCATCATTTGATACAACTTGGCATTTTACCCCATTCCACATCATGTCACTACTTTTTCGTTTTCTCATTTATCTTATTTCTCATAAAAAGATTCTCGTTACTTTTTCCTAATTCATTTGTGACATTCTTTCTTCTTTTTTTTTTAAAGGGTTTTTTTTTTACTCTATCTTTAAGACCTTTTGCGATCTTTTACCTTTTTTCTTGTTCAAACATGCTTTTCTTAAAATTTATCCCCAATGTAAAGGATGATCCTTGGTTGAGATTATTTGAAAAAAAAATCATAATAGGCTCAAAAAAGGTGGTAATGGATGGTTTTTCAAATGGTAAAAGAAAGATGATCATTTTTCATCTTAAATGTGAGTGCTTTCCTTAAAAATTATCTATTGAATAAAAATAAGTTCATGGATCTTTATAAAAGACTACATATTTTCAAGACATATCTATTTCACATTTGTCAGTAACTTGCTTCTTTTGCTCAAAAAGTCTCCACAAATTAAACTTTATCAATGTGAATGAGTTTTTAAAATTAAATCCCAAAATTATTGTTATCATTATCTAAACATCCATCATTTGAAATTTGAGAATGGGAATGAAAAGATATGAGAAATAACAAAGCATGGAATAATGGTTATGATGAAAAAGAAAAAGGTAATGAAATGCATCAACTTACCTTTTATTAAAATGATAAAAAATAAAATCCTATTGTATAAAAGAAATCCTAACATTACACTAAAAGAAATCTCAAAATGATAAGCCATTTCAATTAGCCTTAACATTCTTCAAAAAATTATGCCCCTATGTGATTAGAAAAAAGGCTTTTATTGACATCTAACCTTCTAATTCGTTGATGCTCACCAAGTTTTTTTAGATCAAAATTGTTTTTGATCATCACTCAGAGTATTGATATCGTGATTGGGTAATGGAATGATACTAACATTTGGTGTTGTTATCCCTCATGTGTCAAAGTTTATCATTTCATCCTTGATTAATAATTACACTTTATGCTTTAAAACAATGTAATTTTTAGTGAAATAACCAGAAAGTAGTAGTCACAATGAACTGTAGGATCATACCACTTAGGATAAGGTGGCCTAAGTGGCTTAATCGGCTATGAGCAATTAAGTTATTATTGTAGAGCTTTCGATATAACTTTGTATAAGTCATGAGAATCGAATCAAATACAAATTTTTTTTAAGTAATTTGTTACTCTTGTGAACCACTGGATTAGCATGACGAATGATAGTTTGGGGTATGAAAGTGGGCTGATATGTTGGTGGGTAGGATGATTGTGGGGTAGGCTAATATGGGTAATGTGAGGTATTATTCACTGTAGGATAATATGAGGAGTAAGTTTGTGGCTGATAAGGTTGATAACCCCTGAACTATTGTCTGTCAATGCTCATAGCTTAAGCCTCAGTTTATTTCTTCTTTAGGGCTTTCTTAGTGAAAACTTCTTATCTTTTCAACTTACCATTCTTAATGGCATTCTCAATTATTTCTTTAAGATCACCATGTCAGCACAAGTTTTTGTTGCATTCTCTATCATCTTTTCATAATATGAAGATTTTAAAGTGCTGACAAATAACATTATAATATCTTTCTCAGTTAGAAAAGGTTGCACTTAAGTAGCTATGTCCTTCTACCTTTGGGCATACTCCTTAAATGATTTAGTTACCTTTTTCTCCATATTTTACAAAGATAAATGATCAAGAGCATATCTATGATATGTTGATACTGATTAATGAAGTCACAAGTCATATCATTTCATGACTAAATATGGGACATATCCAATTAGACATACCACCTAGCTGTAGAGCCAATAAGGCTATCTTGGAATACATGCATCAATAACTTTTTATTATGAGCATGATCAGCCATCTTCTGACAATATATGGTAATGTGGGTCGTTGGGCACTTTATAACATCATACTTCTCAAACTTTGATACTTTAAACTTTGGAGGAATAATAATATTTAAGACTAAACAGAACTTAGCAGCATCTACAAAATCATAAAAACTAGCTACCTCTATTGTTCGTAACCTTTCTTCTAATAAGTTCAGCTTTTGTTCAGCTTTTGAGCTTTCTAAATCTCATTTTCCTTAGGCCTTAGCTTTTTTTCTCTTTTCTGGATCATTCAAATTGGGAATTGGTTGTACCGTATTCTCAATAAGACAAAATTTACATAACTCTGGTACTATCTTATATTTGAAGCTGATGGCATTTCAAGGTATGTAAATTGTTATGGTGATGCATCCTGAGTGGACTAGGCTTGTTACGGATAAAAACCAATAAGGTATAAAGAATCACTCACCTCTTGTAATGGCCAGTTCTACTGGCTAATATTTTTCTCTATCTATTACCCCATATTTAACTTATTTAAAGCATCTAGAATTTTACTCAACTCTTCTTCAAGTTTCTCTTGAGCTTTCTCTATCCTTTCGAGACAATTAGAATTTTTTTATTTTATTTGTTTGGTTCGAGTCTTGTATTATATTCGCGAGTTGATTGTGTGGGGTTCTTACTTAGTGGAGCTATCATTGAACCTTGAGCACTACAATTATGTATTATTAGAAATGCTATGCTTTATGTTTAATATGTTGATGAATGAATGGAATGTACTAAATATTTGTCACATAACTATCATTGATAAAAAAAATCTTAATTTGAAACTTTATTTAAAAAAATTTGAAAACTACATTCTAACAAAGCCAAAGCAATACTCTAAAGTCCTAAACATCATCATTACTCTAATGTCTCTTTATAAATATCTTAGCTAGCTGGTAATGATTTTATGCCTTATCTAGAAAGTCAAGCAATCACCACCTATGAGTTCCCATTGGTTGCACTATGGCCTTCAAATCTTTCACTTCTTCTTTCATTTATGACGCTTTGTCAAAAATAATACATAGTTGATCGAACAGGTGCCTTAGATGTTTTTGTTTTTCTGTGCACATGCCCTTTCAGAGCCCACTCTGTTTAACATGTTTCCTACATTCATTAGTTAAGGCTTCTACCTATGCTGTGCACTAATCCATTATACCTTGTAGCATTTGGCTATGTCTGTGCACCTTAGTCGTGGCCTTTTGTCATTCTTCCACCGTCGTTTTCAATAATTAATTTTTTTTTAAGAGTAGGACAAGCGTGGTGTAACTAATGAATGTGTCTTATCCAGATCATGAAATAAGGCTTTCCACTGATCTTTTTGCTTGGTTGAGGCTCTGAATTCTTTATTCTTGCAACTTTAAGCTTTTTTCCATTTTTACTTTTAATCACTTATTTTATTGCTTCAGCTCATCCTTCTCAGTTTGGAGTTTTCTTTTAGCTGCTTCCACTTTGAGCAAGGGATCTTGAGGAATCAATTTTGGGGAATGGTCCAATATTTATTCTCAAGAAAGCACAATATCCTTACCTCTCCTTATATTCCACATAATATATTTCGAAATGACATCATAAGTAATTCTCCCTGGCTAACCCTGATAGTTTGTTTTCATGCATTTTTTTATCATTTTGATCTTTCCATATAACTTTTTTTTCAGTGAAAGAAAATTTTCACTGGTTAAGCCCATAGGTTTTTGGAATAAATTATTCATAGCCAGATTATCTTTTTACCAAAGTTAGGGCATAAGTAACAACACCCCATAAGCTCAATAAGAACACTCAAGGTTGATTTCCACAACTATATCACACTGTATCAAGATGTATCCAAGGTGTTCTCCAGATTATCCTTTGGTTATCAAGCACATGTAAATATGAAACACATTCTTCTTTTAACTTCGCTTTAGGTCATGTGCTGTAACAAAATTTCTTGATTAAAACACTAGAATGAAGATAAAGTTTACAAAACTACCTGTTTTCACACTCAATATGACTTTTCATCCATACATAATGTAGTTGTAAGCACCTATTAAATCGACCTTTACCATTTTTATGATAAAACTTTAAGGAATAAATATTTTTTGCTAAAATGGTTGGTACTGCATTGACTTTGTATATTAACTTATCAACAAAGTCTATCACTGTGACATCCACATATCGGATAACTTTTGAGAATATCACCAATCCATTTAAAGCTATAGCCATTGCTATTAACTCCTGATCATCATCCAAATGCCCCTAGATGAAGTCTTGTAAAAAACTTCATGGGATAGCCTTACTTTCACCTTTTATCTTGACACATGTATCAACTTGAGGTAAGCTAAGTCTCAGCATTTGCATTAGCTTCTTACGATATCCTACCTTATTTGATCAATAAATCTTGTCTGGGTTTGGTAAATTAAAACGGAGTAAGATCATGTACTCTTTAATTATGGGCACCATATCTTTTTCAATGAAAATGAAACACCTATAAAAAAGATCCCAAAACTAAATGATGGCCTTGATCAAATTATTATCCATTTTCACTTGGAGCAATAAAGCTATGTTTCCATATTTATTCTCAAACACCTCATGCCTTGTTCCACTCATGCATGCCCAAACATTACTTAGGTCAACTAGGTCATTTTGTTAGAGATTGAGATGAACTCTCTCAGGCAATGATGAGATCAAACCTTTAGGCAAGCAATTATCCTATTTTTTATTACCTTCTTCTACTTGATTTTTAATTGATGAGGAGATTCACAATGAACTAATGTAAACTTTGATTGCATTTGACTTTCTATGGATGTAGGCATAAGATCTAATTTATCAATGACTGATATATGGTAAATATTTTCTATATGAGAATGATACAAATGATAATGTTAAATATGATGATGGAATTAAATGATATTGAAATGATGCAAATGCATAAAGTCAAATAAACAAAATGGTTAGATAATCATAATATGTTCCTTATTGTGTCCTAATTTTGGGTTACATCTACTAACGGGTGAGAATAGCTCTATCTTAAGGCTGGTCACTTAAGTGTAGATTATATGTAGGGTTAGATGATTTTAACCACTAAAGGTTCCCAAATTATTCCTTACTTTATTGTTTATCATAGACTAATAAAGCATTTCAATCCTCATGCATCACCGGCTACCAACGAAAATGATTCAATTTGAGTAGAAGTATTTTGCTAGTCATTCAGAGATTATCATTTCATGAAAATATAGGTATTTTACTCCCTCTTAAGAGGGACGAAGCTCAGGTATAGAGCTCATGTAATGCAAATACAAGTGATAATGTGTGTGAAAAAACATAAAATTGTCAACAACCTCACAAATCAAATAAAAGACAAAAAAAAAGTTAGTAAACAAATAATTGCAATTTAAAACAATTAGATCAAAGGATAGGATAAATTTAAAATGTTATGGCCTGACTCTCTATAGCATCCCTAGTAGAGTCGCCAAACTATCATAACATATAGATCTGTAAATCTCTAGCTAAACTTAACAAATGAAGTTATTAACGATCTTTTTTATTATGTGTGATTGGCCACCTAATAAATCTATCCTATTAAGAAACTCCTAAGCTGGATTAAAGGTCCCTAAAAAAATAGATTCTGATTTACTAATTAAAATAGGGTTTGAGAGCTCGATTACATATGAGGAAAGTTATAACACCCCTGCATACCTATCTAAATAATGGTACCATTTTATTTTAAATTTATTTTAAGGCCTTGATTCTAATTGTTTAAATATTGAAAATAATTCTTAAGATTCTCCATCAATCTAGAATTCTTAAAAATATTTTTTCACTTCAAGAGTATTCAAAAATCCCATTTGTTTTCTTGAAGAGGCTCTGTCATCAGAAATATGAGTAATTATTTTTTATTTTAATTTTTTATTGAAAAAATATATAATTATTCCACCATTTGGGCCAAAACAGAAATATCTTCTTTTTTGAATTTCTAAATTCTCCACCATTTGGGCCTATTTAGAATTTTTTTTGTTTGAAAATAATATTAATTATTATTATTAAAACTTTATTTAAATTATGCCACCATTTGGGATAAATTTTGAAAAAATTTCTTACCTGAAAAATTTATAAAAATTTATCATTTGAAATTTCTAAAAATTTCATCATTAGATAATTAATATATATTCTCAAAAAATATTTTATTTTTTATTTTTTATTTTTTCTAAACTTAATCATGCAAAAATACCCCTAAAAATAAACAAACACATAAATAAATAATTAGATAAATTAAAAATTAAAAATTACCAAAAAATAAAAACGGCTCGACTAGAATGGTTTGGCGCAGCTCAACTCTAGGCACAGAGAATGGCTCAGAGATGTAGCTTGGAACAAAGGCTTAACTCGGTTCAGCTAAGAGCTAGGGCTAGGATGCGGACCGAAAAATGAGTTGACGTTCGAGTCGGGTCAACCCAAATGCAAAATGAGCAGATCTTAGCTGAATAAAATGCCTAAAATGACATCATTTTGAGACAGTAAAAAAAACTAATTTTTGGTTTTTCCTTTAGATTTCTCTTTTCTTTTTCTCTTTCCTCTTTTCTTTTCTTTCTATCACTCTAGAAATAAAAAATATGATTAAATCAGCTTGCCAAAAACTAGAAAAATTGGTTAAAAACTGGAAAATTTCATTGAAAAAGATGAATCTTACCAGAAAACTCATCGAAAACTGAAAATCTTCCAAAACATTTTTAGAAAAAATTTGCCAAAATTTTTCCAAAAAATTTTTACACTCTCCGACTGTTTTTGCGTGCTTTTTTGTGTGATCTATATATCCTTTCTTTCTGATGCAGGCCTATATTTATAGGGCTCAAGGTCTGATAACCCTAAACTGACAAGGAGTTTCGATCCCCTTTAAATTCAATCTTCAATTCTGAATTTATCCCAACTTTAATAACTCTAGAAAAACAACCCTAAACAAATCCAACCACCCCAGAGTTTTTCCTACTTTTTTAATTTATTTTTCATTATTACTTTCAATTAACAAAAATAAACAGACCCCAGATAGATTGGGGTGTCTACACTTGAAATACATTTTTATTATATATTTTTATCATTACTATTTAGAAAAAAATGAAATTTATATATGTATTTAAAAGAAATTAATAATAATGATAATAAATTAAATTAAAAAATCTAAAAAAATAAAAATAAAACAAATAAAATGATATAGAAAATAAATAAGAAAATTTAGAAAAATAAAATAAATAAAAATGTAAATGGAAAATAAAATGAAAAATAAAAAAAAACTGTTATCGTGTCAGGTCCAACATGCGGGTTGTGTGCAGGTTAGCAAGTCGATGTACGGATCCTAGGCCTTCATAACAATATCATTTTGGTGCAGTATAAAAACTCAAGTCTTTTGTTTTTCTTCAGAAACCTTTAGCCCCCCCTCTCTTTAGGATGAATTTCTCTCTTACCTCTCTTTAAAATTTCCAGATTCAATCATTGAAAATTGGGTTTGATCACCAGTGTCTGGAAAAATAGCCGAAAACTTCAAAGTTCACCAAAAAATTAAATTGGAAAACTTAAACCTTTAAACAAAACCCAAATTTTTTTCATATTTTTTTTAGATTTTTTTCAAAATTTTCAAATTTTTTCAAAAAACTTAGCTCTTTCAGATTTTTTTTCAAGGATTTCAAACAATTTTGCTTTTCACCAAACTTAGAAATTCAACTGTCAACTAGTTCTAAAATAAAATCATCTAAACAACAACTGAACCCAGAATCTTTCCCCTCTTTTTTTCTCTCTCTCTACTTTTTTATGTGATTTAATGCCACATTTATAGTCTGTTTTAGTAGTAATTTTAAGGGTTAAACTGATTTAATCGAAGCTTGAATACAGAGATTTGTTCTACTTGATTTGGGCGATTGATATAAGGCTTTAATCCCAGTCAATTTAGCTTCTAAATTTATACAAATAAACCTTGATTCTAAAAAGTTGATTTGATTCCCCTAATTTCTTTATTAAGATGTAAATGACAAAAGGAAAAAAAAAAAGAAAGATAAAATTAAAAGTAATAATAATAATAATAATAATAATAATAATAATAATAATAATAAAAAAAAATTATTATTATTATTTTGACTAAAGCCTAAATCTGATCAACAATTACCAAGCTCAAAGCTCAAACGAAATAATATAAATGTAAGAAGCCCAAACATGGACCTATACGAGGCCTGACGATCCCAAAGAGATTCGTATTAAGAAATTGATTGTATCCTAAATGAAAATGGGTGTCTACATGTATTAATCAAATGGGTCAAATACTCTTGGTGCAATAAACTTATTTTCTTGATTTCTTTTTTTCATAATAATAATTAAAGTATCTTCCAACATTAGACAACTTATAAAACACACATGTAAATTAAGAAAATAAAACATGCATTTTTTTTTTTACATAGGAGGTTGTAATTTAAAAATAAAAAAAGGTTGAAGATACTAAAATTCAAATTTTAAATTTATTAAATATCACTGTTTAATGATAATTGTATGAATTAACAAAACTAAATTTAAGTTCAATAAAACATGTTTTTGCTTGATGAAGAAAGGCATCTAATTTAAAAAAGGTGTTTGGTTGTGTAGGGCTAGTGATTTCTAAGAGTAAATTGACCAATCCTTTTTGTCTGTTTATGGGCTAAGAAATTTGCTTTGTGAAAGACCATACCACCAAATTGGTCCCTAAAATATTTAGTACTCAAGGGTCTTATTCATCTTTGGATGAGAAGGAAAAGTTTGGCAACATATCAAAGCCATCAACAGTACATTTAAAAATGTGGTTATGCCTTTAATTTGAAATACTTAATTTCTTGAACCAAAATTTAGCTTAATTGATTTAGTTACATTTTCAATACTTACAATTTATTTTATTTTTAAATTACAATTTTTTGTACCAGAATAAAATTTCTTTTTGAGAAATAAAACGAATGGTTTGAGCTAATTAATTAAGCATAATGGCTACCCTTATAATATCTTTCCACTATTAAAGAATATTATCATATAGTAGTTAATTGTAGAACATTTTGTAAGGTGTTAAAGTGAGTTATCTCAAATTTAATAAATATTCAATTTTTTATAATTTTATATTCAGGTTGGACCCATCAACTTACACTTAATTAGTTTTAAATTGAATACTTAATATGATATAGAGCCAGAATTTCTTTCTGTTATCTTTGATAGACTTTTTTCATCTCCATCTATACGTGAATGAGGCTTATTAAAAATAATATCAAAGTCAGGGTTTTTTTTGTTACCCTTTCCAAAAATATCATATGGTAAGCTTCTTTCGTCTTCGTTTACACGTGATGGAGGCCTATTAAAAATGGTATCAGAGTTATGATTTTCTTTCATTACCATTTTCAAATCTGTCATATAATAAGTTTCTTTCATCTTCACTCGTACATAATGGAGGCATGTTAAAGTGGTGTTATCCCACATATAATAAATATCTAATTTCCTATAGTCTTGTATTTATGTTATTTACTGTCAATTAATTTTAAGTTAGATACTTAATATGATATCAAAACCAAGATTTCTTTCTGTTGTCTTTTTCAAATTGTCACGTGATAAACTTCTTCCATCTCCTTCTACACATTATAAGACTTGTTAAAATAAGTTATCCCATATCTAATAAATATCTAATTTTTTGTGGCCTTATATTCAAGTTATCACTCTAATTAGAACTAATTAATTTTCAATTGAATATTTAATATAAGATAATTCACCTTAATATATGTAAGGTTTATGAATATTTTTTCACATTACAAGTTAACGAATAACTTAAGATATAAAAATTTATGCTATCTAATTTACATTTTTATTTTGGCCAAAAAAATCACATTATTTATCAAATTTTAATTCTATCAATACATGTAAAATATTTTATATTTAAAATTTAATTTTAAATCTTTTTTATAAAAAATAATTTAAAAATAAAAAAATTACAAATATAATTATTTGAACTTCAAAAAAATTAAATTATACTCCGAATTTAAATCTTTTTCTCCTTACTAATTAATCTATTAGGATTATATAATAATGGAATAAAAGGGTTTATCAAACCCATCATAATCAAAACGTATTATTCTTAAAAAGCTTATTGGATGATACAAGCAAATGCGTGAGTTTCTTATCCTCTGAATCATTGGCTATTTTGTTGTCCCATTTTCAACAAAAACAATTCAAAACAGCTACGTAACCATACGTTACCGTTCTGAATGCATAAAAAACTCTCGGGTCATTGTTGTTACATTTATTATCAATCCAAAAATCGGCCTTTGTCCTTTTTTTTTTTTTTTATATTGCTGCTTGGCAAAGCAAAGGAAAGGTAAGAGAGTTTACATTTCCAGCCAGTATTTATCCATTTGTGGAAGTCTCATCGTCGACCTCAAAACTGTCTTTCATGGCTTAGCTTTTGGCCTTTTGCAAAGTTAATCGAATGCTCCACAGGCACGGTCACCCTCTCCTTTCATTTCAGCAGTAGCTTGCAAAAGTGTCAATCAAAAGTTCAAAACCCATTGTCATAGTCAAATGATTGTTCGCATGGGATGAATCCAGATGCCTTTTTTTCCAAGGATTTTTTTTAACAAGATTCAGGTAGCTGAACTACCATTAATTGAGCTATTTATTTTCATGCTTGTGCCACAAGGTGAAAGATTTGGGAAAAGTCCAACCTAGCTAGAAGTAGACATGAGATGTACTTAGGCTTTTGTTTTTCTCCATTTTTCTTTTATTCTGCCATTTTGGTCATCCAATTCACCGTGTCAACGTAATACAAAGGATTATAATCTCATGAGTCATGACTTAAAATGGGTAACGTAGGACATGCTTGAATTGTCTTTAGAACAATAAAAAAATGGGCTTGAGTTGGCCAACAATATATATAGGAATTATTAATTAATAGGAAACACTTCTTGCATATTGGAAAACTTTGTTGCATCTTGTTTATTACGTACGTGGTATACGTAGCTACTTAAGTTCTACTTTCTTCGATTTTCAATTCCAATCACAATATTTATAATGCATGCTATATTGATATTTGATAGGATACGTTAATACATACTTTATACATACACACAACACAATGTACTGACATTTTTTAAGCATGCCATGTACATGAAATATTGTTTTCAGTTCCTTTCTTAAAAGAACAATACTACTATATGTCATGTACTTTTAGAATATGTTTGGTACATAAAATTATAATTAGATAAAATAATATTATAATTAAAATTAAATTAAATAATATAATTATATATTATATTTAATGTATATAAAGATTAAGATAGGATAATTTATTTATTAGTCAATATTATTCATTCTCGAAGTTTATAGATTTAAATTATTGATATAATTTTTAAAAGTATAATAAGATATATAAATTCAATCCCTTATATTAAAAATAATTTTTTTAACTTTGAAAAGATCGAATCATTTTATACCAAGAGGATGATATATAAGTTCAATTTCTTATATTAAAAATAATTTTTAAAAGTATAATAGGATATATAAGTTCAATCTCCTAGATTAAAAATAATTTTTTCAACTTTGTGAAGATTAAATCATTTTATACTAAGATGATAATTAATTTTCCTTATAATCCAATTACCTTTTTTAGATACAAACAAAATATAATATAAGATAATTATCATCTTATTCTATCTATTATTTTATACACCAAATATGATTTTAAATCTTTATATTATTATATTTTTTGTCTTTAAAAATAAATGTCATGTACGTATTTATAACACAGTGACGAATTCAAGATTTTTTTAAATGTTTATTTATAATATATATATAATTATTCAAATATTTAATAATTTTGTTAATAAAAATAATGTTCATGATAAAATTTTGAGGGTATTTAAAAAAAAAATTGTTAAAATTTTTTTATTTTTTAATTGTTAAAGTGTCATAAAATATTTTAAAGTATCCAAATAAAAATTTTCTTTTAAATTTTATTATTTTTCAATTTTGAAGGGTGTCCAAAACGCTAGATCCCGCACCTGTAATCGCATACCATGTATGTATTTGATGCATTGCTTTATATGTAAATTGACGACATCCCTCCATTCGAATGGCACTTAAGATTTCATTTTGCAAAGAACTGTTGAAAATCTGATACGAAGTTCATGAAAATGATATAGAATACTGTAAATATTTTAGGTATTAATCTCTCGAATAATAATTTTGAATTAATATTTTTTTTTTATGATGAACAGATTCCTCAACAGCTCGTTAGGGTTCCTATCAGGCGTACTATGAATCATGATTTCACGACACTTAAGAGGCGGAGAGCCTCACATTGTTGTTACTTTTATTGGATAATGCATATTAATTAGTTATTTATTTCTCTAAAATTAATTTAAAAAAAAAAAAAGAAAAATTGGTGTCGGCAGGTTTTTGAAACGTTCAATGGTAGAACTTTTTGGTTATAGTGACAATGATGATGTCCAAGAACATGATGATGAAGAGAGGATAACCTTAATCGATTCCTTCCGTTTGTTAAAAACTTAAAATTTTTAATATATAAAAAAGATAAATTATTGATTAATATTCTTAAGTTCTAACACCTTTTGGAAAAAAGAGTTTGATCTTCACAATCTATTTTTTTTCTTACTTTGAAATACTTTAATTCCTAAAGCTGGAGGAAAAAAGAAAAAGGTTAAGGCTTCTTGTCTAATTATATTTCAATCCACCATTATTGACCTTCACTGTGAAAATGATATCAGAAATATGAATTCAAAAGTGATAATTACAAAAAAAGAAAAAAGAAAAATAATATTTTGATCTATTTTCAAGAATTTTTTTTTGTATAAATAACTTATAAATTAATCTTGAAATAATCTCATCTTATTTTATTTTTATTTAAAAAAAAAGTAAGTTTTATTAGTCAAAATTAAGTGATGTCATTTTCACATAATTAAGATCAAACTTTAAGTAAATTAAATTTAAATTATCAATTAAAGGCATGTAGTCAATCTGTCTCTGCGAATTTATTTAGTTGAAATTAGGTTGAAAGAACATTGCAATAAAATTATTATAAATATTCTAAACGTCACCCTGACGGTAAGTGAGTGGCTAAAAAGCTTAAAACCTTTGCTTTGCTATAGCCTTTATTGCCCATGAAAAGGTGCTGTTTTCTTCATGGCCTTTTCGTTAGTATTAAACGTGCATCTTGCATTTGATTTATTCTGATAGCTTAATTTATATTAACGACAGCAACATTCAACGTAATCAATTTGACCAATGCATCTCCTCATCTCATAATTAATTAAAATCCTTCTGGAATATTCTCTTTATATTATTACAAATTAATTTATATTTTTTTAGATTTTAAAAAATATTATTTTATCTAATATTTATATATTTTTTGGATCGCTTCAAATAAAATTATTTATGTTAAATTTAATGAATTTATTAAAAATTATAAAAAGATAATTCAAATTTAAAACAATAAAAAAAAAATCCCATCATTTGGACCGACATGTATTGAATTTTTTCTTTTTCATTATTTGAATTTTCATCTGTTCTCTTTTTTCTATGTTTCTCTCAAAGCTATTAATTGTAAACGATAGAATCTTGTTGCAAAGTCTGTTATTTCTTTATGTCCTACCATGCAATCCAAGCCTGGCCTCAGAACCACACACCAATGGATCTTATAGCCCTTGACAATGAAAACCCAACTACTAGTTAACAAGATCATATTTCCCATAAATTGGTGAATTTTCAACTCTTTTTGTTGTTTCTTTTATTACTTCAATTGAACCCCAAATAAATTATCAACTCATGATCGACAAATTTTACTTCATTTTTATTGAAAATAACGATATCACCTTACAATCCACTTAATCCTACTAATAAAGAAAAGAATCCATTTCATTGTTAATCAGAATTTGTTCTTTCTTGAAAAATATCAAATTTTAAAATTTTAAAAGTATAGTAAAAACTAAACTTCTAAAATTATCAAAAAAAAATTGAATTCAAATAAAATTTAAAAATATTTTTAATCATTTTACATAAAAATATTACCTTATTAAACGTATTAAAAAATAATAAAAACAAAAATAAAATAAAATAAAATGAGACAATGTAATTGATTGATTATATATTTTTTATATTGAAGATATTTTCATTATGCCAACATTTCTTGCACCGTCACAGGATTATAAATGTCAGATGCAACACAATCCACTTTTGTACCACTAGTCAAGGAAACTCCCCCGATTACAGTCGTAAAAACCAAAAAGTTGAAACAAAATAGTAAGTGCAAACCTTCCCCACTAATAAACCAGGTAGGCATTAATCATGCCGCTACCAATTGAGACAGATTTCCAAAGAAAATTCAAATAAATCAACAATTGCACCACGTGGCATTCTCCATTGCCGCTTACTACTCCATCAACGAACCAATATTCGGCTATTTATCAAAACATAAAAATACATTTTATATTTCATTTTATTATATTTATGAAATTTTAACACTATATTTAAAAAAAAAAAAAAAAAAAAGAACGAACATAAAATAAGACACAACCAACGACCGTCCCAACAACTAACAGATTCTAGCCAAGCCGGCTTTCGCCTGTTCACTACTAACCTATTCGATAATTCCAAAATTCTACTATTTCCGTTTATAATGTATTTACGTTTCTCTACCTAGATAGTTCAGTTATTTACATTTGTCCCCCTTTTTCAGCTCCATCGTTGATTTTTTATTCCCTTCCTATATCACATGACCGAGCAGCCGTTTGGATTCTCGTCGCTGAACATCTGAGGCGCGTAAAGGTGATGCCGCGGGTCCATCATGTACCCTTGATTTACATACCCAGGATGCATATACCCTTGATTCATATTCATGTACCCATGATTCACGTATCCGTAATCATGGGGATGATTCTGATATCCCTCAACCGCGTAACTGCTGTTACCGTACACGTGTCCATCCGACCAAAACATTGGCTGTGGAGGATACGCATATCCATGATACTCCATCTTACTCACCTCCATCTTCGCTTCACCACCGCCTTCCTTCTTCTCTCCACCGGCAGCAGCAGCTTCTTTTCCTTTCTCTTTATTATCACCGCCGGAGTCTTTCTTTTCTCCGCCGTCTTTTTTCTCAGCAGCGTCGTCTTTCTTTGGTGGAACCACGTCGACGTTTTGTTTCAACTTCTCCTTGAGATAAGGAACGAGGTCTTTGACGTCCATTGTGCCTTTTACGGTTACTAAATCTTTAGCTCCGTCCACGTCCACTGATTGAACTCCTGTTTTAATTAAAATAATCACGATTAGCACTTAATTAATTAAATGCGCCTTTACTTATCTCCTACTCCACTTGATTAATTAAACAAGATTACATCACCTTACGCTACTAATTTAATCTTAATTCCAAATTAATCATAATTAATTAACTTACCATCGACCTTCTTGATGATTTTCCGAATTTTGTGAATGCAACCGTCACAATGTGTTCTAATCTTCAAAACCACCGTGCTCTGTAACCCCAAAAAAATTAATTACAATTAAGTTATACAAAACTCAAATCAATAAAAAACGTAACTTAAAATTTCCGATAATAACAACTCAACTTTCCCAGATTTACAGCAGGTATAACATGCTCAAGCTAAACGGTAGTTCTTTTTTTTTTTTTTTGGTGAATTTACCTCTTTAGGCGGTTTTTTCTCCTCTTTCTTCTCATCTTTTTTCTCTTCAGGTTTCTTCTCGGCATCGGGCTTTTTATCACCACCACCGCCGGCAGCGGTGGGGGCGGCATCTTTCTTAGGCTGAGGAGAAATAAGGTCGACTTTCTTCTTAGTTTTCTCAGCCAATCTGTCTCTGATTTTGGCAGGGTCCACTTTGCCAATCACCGTTAGTTTGTTGGCTCCACAATCCGCCTTCACATCTTCCACACCTTCAACCACCAACAACAATCCGTGATAGGTTATTTTCAGTTAGATATTCACTTACGCCAATGTTTAAAAATACAAAGATCACTTTCTCTTGTTTTTTTAGGTTGAAAAAATTAGCACCGTAGTCCAATCCTTATCCAATTCCCCGATTATTACGCGGAAATTTGACGGACAATTCAAAAGCAATAAATGAACCGAGTTTTCTATCCAATTTTGACGGATTCCAAAATTTTATTACGATTTTTTAATCCATTTACAAAAATTAATTACCTTCATAATGCTTAATCGAGCGTTTGATCTTCTTGGCACAACCTTCACAATGCATATCAATCTTGTAGACGGCGGTGACCTTGCCGTCATCTTTCTTAGCGCCCGCATCAGCGGCCGACTTCTTCTCGGCTTCAGGTTTAGCTCCTTCTTTTTGCTGGAAAACAAGAGACAGAACAATTTAAGCACCAAAAAATAAAACTAAAATCTTTGAAGAAATTGAAAGGAAAAGTCCAGAGAGAATGTCTAACAGAAGAGCTACCAACTAACCTCACCCATAGGTTGACTGAATTTTAAGTTTTTATTTTTTTAGGTTTGGGTTGTTGGGAGATTGAGAGGGGTTAGTGAAGAGCTGGTTGAAGAGAAAAATTGGAGGCGATGAATAGAATATATAGAGAATACAGGCGGTTGATGCCTTGATGGGTATGTATGATGCATGATGATGTATGCTATGTATGAATGACGAAAATTATGATGATGATGGTGATTTGATGTTGGGTTTGGTATGTAAGTCATGAAGTCAGAATGGGTAGGCTATTGTCTGGGTTTTTGCCGTCGTATTAGACATCGGTTATGGAGAAACTACGGCTTCGTGACCAATCATAATCGACCTGTTTGACTGAATCGCGACCGTCAATGAAATGACTTGACTACCCCTCCTAGTATCATAATTAATTGATTTATGGTAGGTCAGTTTTAGGATTTTGCTATACCGTTCAATTTTGGGAACGGGACTGGACTGGGGATGGGTGTGAAAGTCCCGCGAGGAACATTTTACTAGGTCCGTAATGGAAGGGAACCCACAGTAATCAGGAGTTGGTTTTAGTGCACAGTGATTTTCAATTACACTTTTTAAAGTTCATTAACTAACCTGAATATGTTTGTTTGACCTAACAATGTTTGTTTGTCTTTTTTGTAAAAAAAGTACTCAAAGAAAGCTTTTATTACAAGTAATGAAAATTTTGAACTAACAAAGCTATCATTATGGTTTCAAAATTGGGTTAAATGTTGCTTTCCTAGAATAATGATTCTTCAAACCTATGTTGTATATACGTATTAAAAGGATTTGAATTTAAGGTAGGAAATCCCTTTCATCGTCTAGCATTGTTTACATTTATTCAAGAGAAACCATAATTTCTTGGTCTAAATATTGGATTTTTCTTACTAGGGGAGGGGGAGAAAACTAAGGCTTCAACTTGATTCATTTGCAACAACTGCATTGTTAGGACCACTAGGCCTAGAATCCATCTGAAGGTAGAGGATGGCCGTCGGCAGAGAACACTAACACTAACCCAAACTCAATTTCCTCTTTTTCAAGTTTTTGAAAACAAACAAATCCATACGATAAAATTTTTGTCAAACGATTCACACTTTAAAAAAGGATTAAACACCCCCCCCCCCCTTTCCAAAATTACGTAACAAAGCAGCCTTGTTGCCGAACATCAACATCATGGTGCTCGTGCAGGATGGCTAGCTAGCTAGTCTTATCGCAAATTCAAAGCTTCAGACTCCGCGGCCATGCACGCAATTTTCAATTATAGAACATTTTGTCTAATGCAGCAGAAATTTATCCCTTTGTCAAGCAAATCGTTTTTCATTCTGTCATTGTAAATAATAGTCTGCCTAATAATACAATATTAATCTACTTACATATTAATGGGCATAAAGGAAGGGAGGAATTGAAGCTGTCAAACTCTGACTTTGGTGAGAACGAAAGGATACTTACGAAATCACTGACGTAAACCAACCACAACGTGAATAACTAGGGAAGGGTGGGGGGGGGGGGGGGGTTTAGATTTCATTGTATTTTTTGTATTGTATAGTTAAATTTATCATATTATTAATTAAATTTAAATATTAATTTTAATAAAATTATTTAATATAAATTTATTATTAATTTGTTAATTATAATTATAATAATTTGTATTATTAATTTTAATTTATTAAAATTAATTTTATCTTTTATTTAAATGAATTTTAAGAAATTATTGGATGTCATCAAAACATCATTGCAGCAAGATTTGTGCATTTTTTTAAAGTTCAAATGCGTTATTTTATTAGTTGGATATCAAAAATATGGTGCGATTAGCACTAGTTAACCATTTGAGCTTTTAGCTCCAATAAAAACAATTTAATCTCAATGTACTTTTTTCCTTCAATTTCACATTTTATGATTTTCTTTTCATTTTTATCATAAAATTATAAGTTTTATTTTTTTATTTTGATTTTTATTTAAAAAATATCGAAATAATTTTTATTGATTTAATGGAGGATAGGCGAATGTGGCATTGACACCCCTCCTTCCGTGCACTCTCAATTTGCTCCTCGTGGGAACCTTGAGGCAGGCCCGCCATTGCAGTGATAATAATAATAATCTTTTAATTTGGAAAGAAAAGCCAAGAATTCGGGTCCCCCACCAAACCCAACGCCTTCATTCCGTACTGGAATTTGCCATTGACAAAAGCACAGCAAGAAACTTCCTTTGAAATATCCTACTGCTAGCAGGAAACTATTTGGGAGTACGAATGGAAAAAAAAAAAAAAAACGTGTGGAGTACTGTCAAATTTCCAGATCAGTAAATGGATCCTGTGAAAAAAAATAAAAATAAAAATAAAAACAAAGCCAAATGTGTAACATCTTTGCTTTGTTTCAATGAATCAAAGGACTGTTTAACGTGAAGCTTATGTTAAAAATATTTTTAAATATGAAAATAATATAATTAAGTAAAAATTTTAATAAAAAAATCATATTAAATTGTAACATACTTTAAGGTATGGTTTTAGTTCTTAAATAAAACATTGTATATGAAAGTAATTGAGTACCATGTTTATAAGAGTATACTCTTTTATCAATTCTCATTGACGCAAAGTCGAAAACTTTGACAAATAAAAGTTAAATATAATTTTTATATAAAATTAATAATCGACTATTAACTTAGGATAATTGATTGTTACGATTAAAAATTATAGTAATTGATTCTTA
This sequence comes from Durio zibethinus, assembly GCF_047325235.1. Lineage (NCBI taxonomy): Eukaryota > Viridiplantae > Streptophyta > Magnoliopsida > Malvales > Malvaceae > Durio > Durio zibethinus. Next base: position 5,093,267 of record NC_143162.1, on the reverse strand, counting down.
ACCTTAAAAGAATCAATTGATATTAGTTAAAAGTTTTTCGAAAAGTTAGAATATAACAGTCGACTACTCATATATTAAATGCATTTTGTAAATTGAAAAAAATTAATTATCTTATTTTAAATAAAATTTTGAAAATTAAAATTATAAAAAAATAAATTATTATTTTTTAAATTAAGTGGATTGCTTTATATAAAAAGTTATAATTTTAAAATCCGTGAGAAATATTTTTCTTTATATAAAAAGTTTAATTAATTTAATGAATCAATTCATTTTTAATTATTTAGAATGATATATTTCTTATAAAAAAAATGATATTTGATTGAAATAATACAATCAAATAATCATAATTCACAATCTTAAGATTCAATCTCCATAATTAAGATTCAGAATTTTGGATTATTTCCTTTCTTTCTCCCATTCTCTCTCAAATATAAGCTTATTGTTGTAAAAAATTTTGTTAAAGACAATGAATTTTTGTTTCACACCAAAAGGCCTTTAAGAGGTTTGATTTTATTAATATAAAGTAAATCGAATATAGACTTCATTATATTTTAAAGATTATATAATTAAATTTCTTTTACACACTATTATTGATAACGACAAAATAAATCTTAAACACATGAAATTAGCAGCGGGCCTTTAAACCATTTCTATTTTACATTAAAGGTTCTATTTTGTTTTACTAAGGTACAACAATGGCCACTAAAAAGTCATTTCAAATGAAGTTTTCCACCTAAGCTTTTTGTTTTTGACTATTTGCTACGATGTTTTCAAAACACTAATAAAATAATAATGATGATGATAATGATGATGATGGTGTATTAGTATTATTTATTAGTGCTTAATACTTCATTTAGGTGAAATAAATTTTTATCGCATCTTAATGTTATTTTATGATTGGATGTTCATGGCACGCATCCCAAATGAACCAAGATTTAATTTCAAAGTTTTTTTTTTTTTTTTTTTTTTTTAAATTTAAACTAAGCAAGGTGAGATTTTATAAGACGTGAGACTTTATCTTTTATTATGTAATATAATATAGATGTAACCTATAATTTTAAGTTGATTAATTTTGATGCTTAGCAATACATCGTTTATTTTTTTTTCCTAGTTTTGAAGAAAAACAAGTTTAACAAGTTCAACCTCTTGGAGCACTTCAACATACTGTGGTAGTTATATGTGGAGTCTCCAATTAAAAAAAAATTATTTTTTTCAGTTGAGGTTTTAAAAGGTTGACCTCTAATTATTAAAATTAATAAATCATACAATTATCGACAAAAATAAGGAATAAGATTATATTTTTATTTCTTAAATGTAATAGAATATTTTTATTTATTTTTATCATTTATATAACAAAATAAATCTAAATCAACTCTTTGAAATTCATTTTAGAATTCAATTCCAAGATCATGATTGTGGACATAAAATCTCAAGTTCTAGTCCCATGGATGTCTCTTAAGACCTCTCATTGATTGATATCAAGGTTGAAAGAAATTTGTCACAGAAGATCTTCTGCTCTTTCAAGGAAGTTGAGTGACGAAAATCAGAATAAAAGCCTATTAAAAACAAATGAAAAGTAAAACACAATCAATTCAATGCTTTTTTTTTTTTTATGTATCCGAGTGCTTACCAAGTACATTTACAAATTACTCTCCATTATTGCAGCCCACTTGAGATTTATTTAACTGTAGACTTTGTACCCGTCCAAAATTAATACACATTCAATATTTCCAACCTCAAATTTGTCAACTTTCAAGTCCAAATCGCGCCCACAATACATACTATAATTTTGGGCTTACCCAAATAAAAGAAAACCCCAATCTTTTGAGTTAATGTTGCGCCAATTGAGGCCCATATTTTGAAAACAGAGACCCAAATAAAGAAAGCACGCTATCTATCTGCAGCAGAGCACCTTAGGAACGGTAAAATCTTTTGCCGCAAATGCCTCCGCTTCCTTCTTCGCTGCTGAATCAGCGCCTCGGTGTTTCGCTAAAACCTTTGTTCCTTTTCACTCACTCGTCTCTCGCACCTAGAAAATTCCAAATCCCGCGGCAATTAATCTCCGAAAGCCCTAAAACATTCTCTTCCTTATCTTCGGTGCAGTCGTCCACAACCGACACTGGCAGCAGGAGCAGCGGAACTGGCGGCGGCAGGTCCGGCGCATTATCACCGTCACCAGTTGTGGAGGAGGTTCATAGAATCGATGTGAATCCACCTAAAGGGACTCGTGACTTCCCCCCTGAAGATATGCGACTCCGGAATTGGCTCTTTAACCATTTCAGAGAGGTTAGTTTTCATTTTGTGAAGTGTTTGCTCTATTATTTTACTTTATTTCACTTGGACATTGTTTTGTTATTGAAGGTTTCATGGTTGTTTGGATTCGAAGAGGTTGATTATCCAGTTTTAGAATCAGAGGCTCTGTTCATTAGGAAGGCAGGGGAGGAGATTAGAGATCAGGTTTGCCTCTTTTTATTATTAAATTGTGTTTAATGATGGAACATGTTTGATTTGATTAGTAGTTAAATTCAAGTAAGTAGATAAGGGGAAAGATAAGGTTCTAATGTGTATCTGACAGCAAATATTCTAACTTTTTTCATAAAATAGCTAAATGTGTTTGAGCAGAGGATACTTACAATTACTCGTGGAAATGAGATATGTTCTGTTAACAAGGCAATGGCTCTAAAATAAGTAAGAATTGGATGCTAACTTTGATGGCATGAGAGAAAAAGTATTAGGGGTATGCATTTTCCTGTGTTTCATGTACATTTTACTTTGTTTTTGGACAAGGTTTCAATGACTGTTGCATTGTGTCATTTCTGTCATTTCTATGTGCAGTTGTATTGTTTTGAAGACCGGGGAAATCGTCGTGTTGCATTGAGGCCTGAGCTCACACCTTCTCTAGCAAGGCTGGTGATACAGAAAGGGTATGGAGAATGTTGACTGCAACAGCATATTTCCACTCATATTTTTCAAAATAAAAGCTTCTTGCTTTTGCTTCAAAAAATTGATATTTTACAGCAAAAAAACATTTTGATGTTCATTTATTTGTTTTGTTATTATTTTTGTATCCAGGTACAGATGCCAGAATTTGATCCCTATGTTTTTTCTTTTTGGCTCAGAAAATCTTTATCCTTCCCATTGAAGTGGTTTGCTGTTGGACAGTGTTGGAGGTATGAGAGAATGACAAGGGGAAGACGACGTGAGCACTATCAATGGAATATGGATATTCTTGGTATACCTGAAGTTACAGTATGTGATGCCAACTTGATATGCTTTATGACCTACTAACCTTCTCTAGATGTTATTTAGCCTTACGAGTTGGTTGGGCATGGCCTTTTGTTGCTCTAATTAGTAGCAGCATTCAAATTGTTTTATAAACTTCCGTAGTAACCACACCCACCTCATATGTGCTCACTGCTAGAAAAATGCATAAGTTCCTCTTTATTTTTTTAGAAACTCACCTTTAGTGAAAATTTTGAATTGCACCACAGTGCTCAAGCCTGATAGTCAATCATTGAGCTGAACATGTGGATCTAAAGTTTTTAACATTGATTTTAATGTTGGGGGAATTCTAGAGCTGGTTTACTGGATGCACTTTGTGTGATTCTGTTGGGAGATTCCTTTATCCATTTTCTACCTTTCAAGATTATCATTTCTTATTGTAGGCCGAGGCAGAACTTATTTCTTCCATTGTTACTTTCTTCAAGAGAATTGGAATCACGGAAGCAGATGTTGGCTTTAAGGTTTCAAGCCGAAAGGTGTGATCATTTTGTCCTTGCATGAAATGAATCATTTGACATTTTCATGACTTTCTTAAGTACATTCACAGTCCTTCCTCAAGTATTACAGTTGCAAACTTATATTTTATCATTGCTTTCTTCGATGCAGTATGTTTTACTTTCTCTGCAACAAGCACTCATTGTTGATTATATTTTGTTAGTCTTTAATTCATATCTGCTTCAAAGGTCTTGCAAGAAGTATTGAGATGCTACTCAGTACCTGAAAATTTGTTTGGCAAGGTTTGCATCATCATAGACAAGGTTAGTTGATTGAAGTTTAGCCTTTATGATTTCCATAGTATCGAGTTTTGTTCGCTTTGTAATGTACTAGATTTTTGTAACTGGTAACACATTCTGGTCTTTGGGTTATATGATTTTTTAGTGGAACATTGCAATGGCTGGATATGCATATTCTCCTTTCTTTCCTTATTTATGCACTTGTTAATTAAAATTAATTAATTAATTTAGTTTTGTTTTTCTTGAAATAGATTGAAAAGATTCCGATAGATGAGATCAAGAGAGAGTTGAATGCCACTGGGTTATTAGAAGAGGCTATTGAGGAACTATTGCAAATCCTTTCCATAAAGTCGTTGACAGAGTTGGAAGGTTGGTATTTCCACATGTTATTTGATATTATTTTCTTTCATCAAGGAAAAAGCTAGGTACTCCTCCCTCCTCTCAAAAAAAAAAAAAAAAAAAAAGGAAGGAAAGAAAGAAAATATAGGGTAAAAAGTGAACCAGTCACAAGTTATCCCTAAATGAAGGCAGTTTAAAAGAAATGTCATTACCAGCTTTCAGCTTTTTCTGCACCTCATATCTGCTTGAATTGTTAGCTAATAGGTCTAGTTGACTTTTTATGTCTCTGATATGGCAAATCACTTGTGGATACTATTTGCTTAGAAGAAATCCGTTTCTTTGGGGGGGGTGGGTTGGGCTAGCTTTAGCGTTCCTATTTTTGATAACCAACAGGACAAAACATAAAAAAGTATCACCGTCTCAAACAATGAGGGAAAAGGAATAATTGCTTGCCTAATTTTCAGTTTTCTTGAGATCGTAGCAGATATTTGAAATTAAATCATTGCCTTCTGCTTCCCTCAAACAAGTTTCTATGTCCATGTTAAAAGCTTCAAATGGGAATCTGACTATATAAATCATTCATCTTTTCTTGAGATATGTGATTATCTTCAGTAGATAACTTATTGTATATAGATCTGTTTCTCGTAAGAAGATGATAGCTTTAATCCTGATTGTGTGTGCCATATGCTTTCGTAAATGTAGAGATACTTGGAGGTGCTGGGGAAGCTATAGCTGACTTGAAACAATTGTTTTCACTTGCTGAGAAGTTTGGTTACTCCGAGTGGATTCAGTTTGATGCATCTGTTGTTCGTGGCCTTGCCTACTACACCGGTATTGTGTTTGAGGTTAGATTTATGATATATTTTTTTCTCCATTGACACAGTTTGGGCACTTACGTGGGAAATTGAACGTAAAAGGACCATTCACTTTAACTTCTCCAATTCCTACTTGTGGGGGTCTGGTGACACTTTTCTATGGCAATATGTTCTTCTTACTGCTAATAACTAGATTGGTTTGCCATTTATGGGGGGTAGCATATTTTTCTAAGGGCCAGAAGTCTTCTGACGCATAGGATATCTTGATGAAATATGAATATATATGTAATTGATCTTTACAATTGGTGCTTTATATATGAACTATAACATTATGATCATAGAGCAGCACCCTGCCCTTTAAAAAATTGATATCCAAAGTCTAAACTTAACTGCCTGCGTTAATAACATTAGGTCTGCCTATGAATATATGAGATGTTTATTTGCCAGTGACCTGTATTGTAGGATGTAAGCATGAGTAGTCCCTTGTGGTATTACTCCATGTTATCTTTCAATCATTGTTTTGTTTCGTGAAAATTGTCTAAGCTTATTGCAGTATTTAATAAAGATTTATCTGTTTTCTTTCCACTTTTTGAACTTTTAGTGTGGCAAATATTTTTCTCAGGGTTTTGATAGAGAGGGAAAGCTGAGAGCTATTTGTGGTGGTGGCCGATATGATCGATTACTTTCTACTTTTGGTGGGGATGATGTTCCAGCTTGTGGCTTTGGGTTTGGTGATGCTGTCATCATGGAAGTAAGTTAAAACCTGGAACTAAGTAATTTTATAATCGAATATTTTCTAGTGAATTCATGATTATGTCATATGCAAACAGATATATACTATATATCTGTCAATTGAAGATCATTATGGTATGATAAGTCATGTTATTTGTGTTTCATTTTGCTAACTTATTCCAACCATTCTCATTTCCTCATTTGACAACTAGATTCGTTTTACTGTAGATGCTTGATTTGTTTTTAAATTTCTTTTGTTTATTCTCATTTTGCCTTTTGGGTGTGCTTCTATGCGTGTGCTTGTGGCTCTTTGGGCTGTGGGGATCATGGTACAAAAGTTGCTCAAGGAAAAAGGACTCCTACCAGAGCTCAGCCTTGAAGTAGACAACATCGTTTGTGCTCTGGATAAGGATCTTGAAGGAGTAGCTGCTACAGTTGCTACGAAACTCAGGGAAAAAGGCCAGAGTGTTGACTTAGTCTTGGAGAGCAAACCACTTAAATGGTGCTAATACCAATGATGTTCTCTAAGATATTTAAACCTTTACAGAGTTTTTGATCAATTTCTTTCATGTTTTGACTTTTGAGTAATCATTATTTTGATTTCATTCTCTTGTAGGGTGTTCAAACGAGCTGCACGGACAAATGCACAAAGACTAATATTGGTAGGAAATACTGAGTGGCAGAAGGGTATGGTAGTTGTGAAAATCCTTTCTTCTGGTGAACAATACGAGATCAAGTTGGATGAATTAGAGTGAAAAGTATGACTTATTTAGCGGTACTTTATGATGCTCTTGCTTAATGGATATGTCAATTTTTTTTTCTCCCTTATGTGCTCCATAGCCCTGTGTGTATTTTGAGATGTTAATAAAAATCTATTTATTTAGAAATGGTGAAATGAGAAGGGGGAGGGGGGTTTGACTAGATCAATAAAATACAAACTTTTGGAAGCATAGATTTAGAGTTTAGACAGAAGACATCCTGACATGATTTCCTGATAGTATCTTTACAAGGTAACTTACGCATATATTGTAAGGAGGGAGGTCCATCCACGGTGGATGGACATGCATATATTTTTAGAAGGGTGAAACTTAAAATTTGATATGGTAATAATTGCAGTTACCTCGGGTGCAGACTGCATTAAGAATGGTAATGGTGGCTGGAATTTAAATGGCTATTGGCTTGGTTAGGTAACGGTGGTTGGGATTACTATGCGGTAAAAGAAGAAAGTGACCCAATGTCAGCTTGTTGTGATTCATGGCAAACAGAAGACTGACCCACTTTCCAACATTCATGTGGGAAAAAGAAAAGTAAGGAGAAGCTTCAGATTTTCAAGCCTGTCTTGATTTCTCGTGAAATAATGGGGAATGACCACTTTCAAGTTTCAATCATGGTTAGTCTACAGAGTAAAGTACTTTCTTTTTCAGCACTATATATGCTTTTCGTGAATTTGAAGTTTCCTGCAAAGTTGAATGAAATCTTCACTTATACTTGAGTTGAATTTAATCACTGGTTTCACTTGATCCTTGAGGTCTACGACAGCAATGCCCAAAACAGAAGATTTGTCAAATTCGTAGACAACAAAAATTAGACATGGCACAAACAAATAATGAAACCCAATTATGCTTTTATTAAGAAATGTAATAAATCATTATCTAATTTTTTTTTGTTCTACAGGAGGGCGTAGCCCTTTTAGGGAAGGGGGAGATCTTTGCTTAAAAACGAGGATCTCATATCCTCATTAAAGCTTCCTTGACCATTGGCCACTAGGCTAAGAGACAGAAGACAAAGATTATTATCTTTGTGTTAACATGAAATAATTTCAACACTTTTTAAATAATCAAAAGATAATGACAAGAGTTAAGCCTAGGATCCATTTAGCCACCTTTGGGCACATGGGACAAAAGCTGTAGTTAGGTCAACTTTTGATAAAAACACTAGATCGGATTTAGACAAGAAAAACTATAATTAAATGCAGCCACTTTGTGAATCCAAGACATGAAAGATTCCAATTTTTGTTGAATACATGAAATAACCTTCTTCTACATTCATTTCAACCAATGTCTAGTGATTGCAGCTTCTAAAACTTAACATTTTCTGCTTTTCTAATACCATACCAATTTTTTTTTAGAGAACCAAACCTGACATATTTCCACTTGTAAATCCTTAAGTCAAGTCCAAATCATAAACTACACTATTTTCTTTCTTTTTTTATAAGATTCTTAAAATAATGACTCAACTTAATTCAACTAGTATGCATTGAATTAATTAAATAACATACATGAGCGTAGGAAGTTATAGATTTAATCTAGTATATATCTTTATATATCCTTTCTTAAAGAAGTACTAACTTTATAAACTTTGGATTCAAATTCTTTCAACAAATAATAATTGGAAGGTATTGTGAACAGCTGTGTGATTTATTAGTATAAAATTTTAATTTCAATCAAAATTTAAATCTGAATAGTTTTAACTTTTAAGCAGTAAACAAAGGATACTGAATTAGGTAAACTTATTAATAACAACTTTGATTATGGCTGTTGTAGTACAACAATTTCAGTTGGCAGAAGTAAACCCAAATCATTTCTTTTTTCTTTTTAAATTAAAAACCCATATCAATCCTTAAACCCAAAATTTGGGCCTTTCGGATCAGTCCATCCAACCCCACCTTTATTCCCCTCACCCAATCAGCAATCAGAAAAAAGAAAAAAAAAAAAAAGCGAACGGCAAAAACCAAACCCTCAGAAAAATAAAATTTCCCTCTTTTCCACAACCTGCACAGCTCTTCAAAGCCTTGAAAACCCCTTTGGCTCCATTCCCCATTCCATAATAAAAATCCCTCTTTCCTCTCTTTCCTCACTTTCATAGTTCATTTTTTTTTTTCTTACAGAAACCGAATCAAACATATAGAGATAATATTATTTTGTGCCAAGCTATTACTGATTATGCTAATTAACTTCTCTTCATGTCCGGTACCCACTTTTCATTGAGGTCAGTTCTCTTCTGGGTTTCTCTCAGAACCCCAAAATTTCACTAAATTTTTAATTTTTATTTTTGGGTTTGGTTTTTTAGTTATGGTAACTGGGAGTAACCATATTCAAAACCATAACCACCAAGAAGATGGGGAGAAAAACCCAACTAAGGGAGGAGCTTCTAGGTCGTGGGGCACGATCGTTTCAGGTCAATCCGTTTCGACTAGTGGTAGTGTTGGCTCTCCCTCGAGCCGGAGTGAGCAAGCTATGGCCACACCTGGCAGTGAGAACACCTTTTTAAGATTGAACCATCTCGATATTCACGGAGATGATGCTGGATCTCAAGCTGCTGTTGGGTGAGTTTTTTTTTTTTTTTTTTTTTCATTTTTGGGTATCCTTTTAGCTTGAGTTTATGATGATTCTGTTTAATGCTTGATGTAATTTTGGGTTTTTGAAGAAAGGGGGTGAGGGTTTAGGGTAGATTCAAGAAAAGCCTTTAATTGTGCTTTCGTGATGTAAATTTGTACTTTTTTATGCTTGAATTTGGTAAATAATTTTGCGTTATGCTTGAATTGAATATTGTTTGTGGGCTACAATAGGAAAGACTGTTTAAATTGGTGATGAATCTTTTGATTTTTTGGTGACTGCATTTGGATTGTCCATGCCGCTTTATCCTTGACTGCTAACAAAACAATGCAGTTGTTGGCATTGGTTATACTATGTTGTTATAATGCTAGAGTATTCCATGAATTTAACTGATTCCCAATTTTATTTACAGTAGTAAAAAGAAGAAGAGAGGCCAACGTGCAGTTGGAGGTGATAAGAGTGGCAGAGGACTCCGCCAATTTAGCATGAAAGGTTTTGTTTCCTCTTTTCTATTTTCCTTACCTTTGAAAGGTTGTGATTTATGGTTAAGAACAGATTGCATTAAAAGCTCAATCACATATTGTTTCATGTGAAAATTGTTTTATATGTGCTTGTTATTCTGCCATGGATATTGTAGATGAGTTGGCAGTTGTGGCTTAGCTAACTGATTTCTTGTTTGAACTGTCTTTGGTTTCGCCCAGTTTGTGAAAAAGTGGAAAGCAAGGGAAGAACCACATACAATGAGGTCAGGTGGTTTCTGAAAGTCATTCTTTCATTCATGTTTGTTGGTTTTGGTGAACTTATTAATGGTCATTGCATTAGTGCTTATGGCTGTGTTTATATGGTCTATACATTTTGGCAAAATGTTCTAATTTTTCCCTGAATTTGTTCTTTCTGTGTTATAAGATTTGTGACGGCTAAGGCTTTGTTTGGTTTGAGAAAATGTTTTCTGTTTTTATTTTTAATTTTCATTTTCAAGAAAATATTTTTTATTTTTTATTTTCTGTTTTCTAAAAAATGTATTTGGTAAATGAAAATAAAAATCATTTTCTAAAATGCAAAAATAAGGAAATAAATAAAATATTCAATAATATTACTATTAATGTCATTTAATTATAAATATAACATATTTATTAATCAATGATATTAAAAAGTGTTTAAATATGGTAACTTGCAAAACATAAGGAAAAAAGTAATGTACATCCCTTATTTTCACAATTGAAAACATCTTTTTTTTTGTTTTCATATTTCAACCCATTTTCATTTTTGTTTTCTAAAAACTTGTTTTCATTTTCAATTACCAAACACATTTTCACTCATATTTTTCATTTTTTTGGAAAATGAAAAAAGAAAATGACTATTTTCTGAAACTAAATACTACCTAAATTTCTTTTTCTTTGATACTGCATTAATGGATTAGATATAAGAATTGTTGTGTAAACAGGGTACAAATTAGTTGTGCATTTGACAGTTCCTTCTTGTGGGTCAGGATTTGCATGCCTTAACTCTTAATTGCAAGACTATGATATTAAGATATAGAATTTTTGCTATATCAGTCCAAAATTGCCCTGGAGAATGCTTCTAATGTATGTATGAGATATCAAAGAAGAGTAGACTGACAAATTGATATCGTGGTGACTCCTTTCTTAGCAACCCATTTGTGCTACTCTGATTGCTTACTAATCTCAAGTCAGCATGTATATCATCATGATTAAGTGGTTTTTGTTATTTTAAGCATCAACCAAGTTCCATTATGGATACATGTAATTCCTGTACCCTTTCAAACTTTCAAGGAGAATGATACTGTTTCTTTTCAAATTGACATCATATGGTAATGTGATTCATGAATGCAAATTTTTCCTTCTCATGCTGGCAACACACACTTGCACATGATTGGAGTTGTTCCTTCCTTTCCTCATGTTTCAAAGGTTTGGAAACTTGCTTCTTTGTCTGCTTATTTGAGTTTGAAGTTTCACTGCTTCTATCTTAGCTTGGCAATGGTCTTTGGTTGCTCTCTTTCTTACGTATTAACAACTTATTTTATATGCCCATGTATTTATTTGAGAGTGAAAGTTTTTTCAGGTAGCAGATGAACTTGTAGCTGAATTTGCTGATCCCGGCAGTAGTTTAGCAACACCAGATCAGGTTTGCTATTCTTTGGCCCTGCCAATATTATATTCCTTGATCTGTACAATTACAATCTTTTACCCTAAGAGAGAGTTGAATTAATGGTATTGAACCTTCCTTTGGTTTTTTTTAATCTAACAGCAGCAGTATGACGAGAAAAACATTCGGCGAAGGGTTTATGATGCCCTGAATGTGCTAATGGCAATGGATATTATATCTAAAGATAAAAAAGAAATACAATGGAAAGGACTTCCTCGTACTAGCCTGAGTGATATTGAAGAATTAAAGGTGACAATGCAGCTTCCATTTTTTGTATCTCTTATGTTAAGTAGGGCTGATCTTGCAACTATTAAGGATCTAATATTGAGCCTAACAAGCTCCACAAATTAATTGATACAGACTGAACGGCTCGAACTGAGAAATAGGATTGAAAAAAAGGCTGCCTATCTGCATGAATTGGAGGAACAGGTAAGAATAGCACACTTTTTAATTTTCACATATTTGTACATAAAATTGCTTTCTGCATGCCCTTATGTTGAGAAATTTCTTTTTGGCTAAACATCAAGTTGCTGCATATTTAGAGAGAGAGAGAGAGAGAGAGAGAGAGAGAGAGAGAGAGAGAGAGAGCTGTTTGAGGACATCAAGTTTCCCCTGGTCCCTTTGCATGCCATCATATGTTCATGTACTTGTTTTCTTTCATAGTTTGTAGGTCTTCAGAATTTGATACACCGAAATGAGCAATTATATAGCACAGGAAATGCTCCCAGCGGCGGTGTGGATTTACCTTTTATCCTGGTTCAGGTTTGTTATCTTCTCAAGTCTTTAATTCTTATAAGAAATTAGAAATGCCATTCATTGAAGTTATGCTACAAAATTTTTTAATTAGGCAAAATTTTAATCTCCTATCTCCTTCAAATCATTGTTCCTGTGCTTATATGAACCAACCTCAAATTTGATGATTCTCTGTTTTTCTTTTTAATTAGAAATGTGGGATCAGTCAACTTTTCTTGTTGTCTGTTTCGATTATCACTTCCTTTAGGTTTTTGAGTAAGCCTTGGCATTTGTTAAGATCTGCATCTTTTGTTTTTGTTAATTTTTCCTTTTATCTAACTAGTATTTTGGTTCTTTTTTTAACTCTGTTTTGGCTCTAAAATTTCTTGTCTGTAGAACAGCTTGAGATCTCCTACTTGATGACTTAAAACTAGAAAGTCTACTGTCTTTTTCTACTTGACAAGTGGGGAATATATTAATGGATTGTATGGTTATTTCTCTTTCTTCAACTAGAGTTTAAAATGTCTATAAGTTGGTAGTAGTGATTGCTACATGAAAAGTAACCTCTTTTTGGTAAATCTTCTTAACATGTTAGTAATATCAATTCCAGCCTATATTACGAGTATAGAGAAAAAAGAGCTATCTGTAGTTTGGATCTTCCATTTTTAGATCTCCACATGCACCCACAATGTAGATGATACAGAACTATTGTGATAGATGAGTATGCTCACTTTGCCAAAGTATAGAATATTCATGTCGATGATACAAATTCTTTAAAAGCTGGCAATAGTAGGGATGAGGTTTGATTCTGGGCATCATGTATTTGCTCTTGTTGATGCGTATATGCTGCCACCAAACATAGACGTGTGCTGAATAGGTGATATAAATACTCTCTAATGGCTGAATAGATGCTGTTTAAGATTGAATCTTATGGAGCCTTATATCCCATCATGCAGCTGAAGTTGCTGCAGATGATTAAAATTTTAAGTGCGGAGGTTAAACTAGGAATTTTTTGTACCTTAATGTCAATCAAGAGAAAAATCTGAATTATTGTTTGCCAAATGCATCTAATGGAGGCTTTCTCTTGGTATCATGTTGTTGATTGATTCATATTTTCTCAAATGTGCTGGCCACAGTGATGTCCAAGATATTTAGGCATATTGTGGGCCTTCATTATTCAAGTTGTATTTTACTCTGTCCATATTGATAGTCCAGTTGCATTGTTACCTGTTGTTATGTATCTGTCTCCCTTTTCCTAACTCCTACCTGCCAAAAACTTGAAGGAAAAAGAAAAAGGACACCATGAGGTTTCTTAATTAAGGCTAATAGGTTATCATGGAGCATGCACATGCTGAACAGATACAAAGTTTGTTTTTATAGTTATTAGGACTCTTCCATTAAATCCTGAGGCGTCTTAATTTCTCTTCTCTTTTTTTTCTCTTGTCATCTGGAAATTGTAGACACGCCCTCAAGCAACTGTTGAGGTAGAAATATCTGAAGATATGCAGCTGGTGCATTTTGACTTTAATAGGTAAGATTTTTAAACTATTTTTATTACTTGCAACATCCATTGAACAGCATTTGGTGTGTATTTTGAGTCAGTATCATCTAGCTTGGGACAAGTATGTTGTCTCATGTTGTGATGGGAAACCATGCAATGCCAAAGAGAGAGAAAGAAGGGGCTAGTCAGGTAGAGGGGTAAATTCTGTAGTTTGATAGCAACCTTACTTGACAATCAAGTGATAATTACCAAATGGTTAAACCATCTTTTGATTTATTGCTTACCTTTCCTTTTTCATTTCATCTAATTGGTGTTCTATTTACAGCACACCATTTGAGCTCCATGACGACAATTATGTTTTGAAGGCGATGAAATTTTGTGAGAGACCACAGAGTGATGAAATGGCACACAATTTTTCTGCAGATGGTGAAGGTTCTAGCATGTCCGCAATTTATCAACAACAGATCCTTCCTTCCCCAAGGACAAGCATGCCGGGTGGGCCTCCTACCTCACCGCCCCTCCCCGGAATATTGAAAGCACGTGTCAAGCATGAACATTGAAAATTTAGTTTCATGCTGAGTACCATGAAAAATAATCTATTTGTACATTGTGTAAAGTAACTTGCCAGAAGCATGCCCTGTGAGATCATCCTCACCTCCTAATATTTTACCCCACATTAAGCCTGATTAGTCTGTTTGTTTGAAGGCTTTTCATGGGGTATCAGTTCTGGCAAGTCCTTCAGCTTATATCTTCATAATTTTGTAATTGCTTTTATCCTATTTTCCCATGCCATTTTGACCCCACTGTAGTAGAAATTAGCTTATTTGTATTAGATTGTAGAGATTTTTCATTGCATACGAAATCATAGAATGAACTAGTTTTTAAAACAGCTTTTCACCCTCTTTTTTTTTTTTTTTTGAAATTATTAAATCAGTTTTATTATAAAGAAAATTCATTTTGTGAATAATTGTAATAAAAATTATGTATTAATAGCTTTAATTAAATAATAATTTTAACTATGCCAATATATATTTTTGGAGTAACATATTTGGTCCATGAATGAATTTTAGTAAAGTAGGATTGACAAATTATTTCATGAAAACAAAATAAAGGTTGAATAGGATTAGAATATTTTTATTTTATAGTGTTAGAAAAGTAGTACATATTTGCTGCAATGTGACATTTATTAAATTTTACATTGCATTTATGTCAGTCACTTTTCTAGCGATAGGGGAGTTGAGAGCTGAGACCATTCAGCTCGAGGTTGATCACAAACCCCATCAATCTATCGTTTTTCCCTTGCTCTCATTCGCTGGGCGGTGATTCTCTTAGCCAAATACCTGTCCATCATCTCTATCACTCTTTATGTTACCCTGTCTCCCTTCCATACAGTAACTCTTCTATTAGAGCCAACTCATGAAAATTTCCACACCCATTATGTTTTAGAAGCTACAAAAACAAAATAAAAGACTTCCAATTGTTTTCAACACGAAATGAACTTCCATTTTAGTTGAACTTTCATGCCATTCACAATTTGATTGTTTATTGGATGTAAATGGAGTGTTATTTATTTTGACTAACCGGTTGTTTTAAAAGCTTAAGTTGTAGCATGTCTGGCCCTTACATGCTAGTCAGAAGTTAAAAAAAGAAATTCAACTATTATATTTAAATGGCATAATTACTGTTTCCCCTCTATGTTGTGGATGTGGTGTCTAGCGGGCTCGTTCACTCAAGTATCATGGGGGCCCCAATAGATGAAGATTGATGTTGGATCACGCCTTGTTATAAGGGGATGGCTATGGCATGGCATATCCTTCGGATATACGCGCAAATGTTTAAAGGAGGAAGAAAAGCACCGACAAAAATCAATTAGACAATAAAAGTGGTTCTACATTTTGTTCAATTACTTAGATATAAATGGTGAGCAAGTTTCCAAAATCTTCAAAGGAAAATCCCGAAGACACTTCGAGATTGTTTTAGCCATGTTACGCGGCCGATAGTGTATGCATGATGCATCATCACACTCGTATCCATTGCAACAAATGCTTCGCAAATTGCCATGTGATTTTTTTTTTTTCTATTTTTTACTACTATATTGGCTCAGAACAAGAAGAGTACAACAACGGGTAATGAGGAGTCAGTAAGTATGGGAAGCAAAACACCATTTAAAACAAAAAAAAAAAAAGGAGGCAGCCCGAGAGGCATCCAAGGGTGAGGGCTATCAGGTGATGAAGCAGACGCATGATCCTTACGTGGCATTCCTTGATTGGCCCGTTTGTCTAATGTCCCACGTGCTTCAGCCTACTCATTACATGGTCCCAGTGTACTACTGACTACTGAAGTGAAAGTGAAAGTCTGTTGAGAAGCAAATGCCAAACCCCTATTGCTAAATTTTACTATTTTCCTACCATCTCCAAGTCTCTCACGTTCTCATCAACCTCTGAGACTTGTTCATTGATCAGCTGATCGTATCTCTCTTCAACTCTTGCTACTATCCTTTGTTGATCTTCCAGGACCCACTCCATACTAAATATTTTGTTGGTTTTGCAACTCTGTCTCCCGCAGCCACATTTGACATCTCCAGGAAGTCTTCATTTATCTGCATTTGCACCTGCACCTCTCCTAGTCTTCCAGCTGCAGCCAAGAGGAGATCATAAAAATCTCCATGGACCATTGCTGACAAAGAGTTTGGTTGTTGGTTGGATGGAGAGAGATGCAGATGCAGGTGCAGACAAATGGCCTTTTGGTTTTATCTCTTTCTTTCAGTAATTTGGTGACATGGCAGTAATCTTATACCATATTCATGTTTCCTATCTGAGGTAAAAAATATATTTTGGTCTCGATCTGTACTTTTTATTATGCTTCTTAATCATACATGTATGCATTAGATTTTATCCGGGTCTATTATTTCTAATATTTGATTTAATAATAATAATAATATTGATTTAATTAATATAAAAAAATAAAAATAATAATTGATAAAAAAAAAAAAATCAAGATGACAGTGGTACCTTACACATCACCACTGCCACCCACCTTGTCACCATCATCCTCAATCCCATTGGAACCCCTGCATCTCACTTGCCCAAATTGCTCGAAATCATCAACTTTACCCTGCCATCACACCATATCTCGTCAGACGTATGCTCCATTAGCTACCATCATTTTCAGCCCTATAAAGCCTCCAACGTTTCTCCTTTCAACATCTCTCGGACATCTCATCTCAAAAACCTTCGGACAGATCTTCGAAACCTCTAGACATACTGCCTTTAACACCCTCTCGTTTCGAGCCCAAACACCAAGCCAAACATTTCCCTTCAACAACCCTAAACAGAACCCACACCAACCACACAAAAAAACAAACAGAAAAATAGAAACAAAAAGATAAACACAGTCTTCCCCGTAAGGAGGAACATAACGCCGAGCTACCTGAAAAAGCAAAAAAATATATCAATCTCATTTAAAAAAAAAAAAAAAAAAGGCAGAAACCTTCAAGCCCCGATCTACGACGATCAGGGTTGTTTCTGGCAAAACGGACATTGGATTTGGAAAGAGGGCGTTGAGGTGAACGTTTGAGAGTATTTTTGACATTTTTCGACAACCGATGACCACCATCAGTGACCGCCGGCGGTGACCCAGGCGGTGGTCAGCATGGCAGTCCGGTGTCAGATTCTGGTCGAAACCAGAGAATATTTTTTGAGCGAGAAATCTTTTTTTCTGAAAAAAAGGTGAAATGAATTGAAAAAAAACTGACTTTTATAGAAAATATAGGAGCAAAACGATGTCGTTTTGAGCATAGGACCAAAACGATGCCGTTTTAAGTATAAGACGATTCGCGCATGGACCGAACCCGACTCAAGATCTGCGCAAACCAACCCACCAACCCGCCTCAGTCACCCTTCAGTCGGTTCAAACGAACCGCAGTGAACCGATCCAACTAAACTGGATTGAACCGCTCCTCAGTCGGCTAGATCGAACTGCACGTCAAACCGAACCGTCGTTGACTGGACCGTTGACCGATTCGGTTCAAGTAAAAAAAAAATTTTTATATATTATTATTTTTGTTATTTTGAGTATTTTTTATATTTATGCATGATAAATTTTTAAATTTGTTAGGATAAATATTTAATTATTTTAATAATAATAAAAATGAAAACAAGTAAGATAATAATTAAAATATATATTAAAAATGCTTAAAAAATAAATAAATAAATATATTTTTTTTATCTTGCCTAGATGTTGGAAAGAATAAAACATATTCCTAAAAATAATTCTACCTAGATGTTAGAGAATTATTATTAATAAGTTTTCATAAAAATATATATATATATAAGAAATTTTTTATTAATTTTCAAAAATCGCTAAAATCGAACTTACTCCGAAAATCCACCTAGATGTTAAGAATTTTTAGAGATGTTTGCATTTTCTTAAAAATGAAACCTTAAACACTAATTCTTAAATCCAAACCCCTAAAATTCAAAACCCTAAAATCCAAACCTTTAAATCCAAACCCCAAAATCCAAAACCCTTAAAATCCAAACCTTTAAATCAAAACCCCAAACCTCAAATTTTAAAAAATCAAAACCCTAAAAACGAAACTCTAAATTTTTCAAACCCTAAAATTAAACCTTAAAACTTCAAAACCCTCAAATCCAAAACTTTAAACCTTAAAAACGAAACTCTAAAATTTTCAAATCCTAAAATTAAACCTTAAAACTTTCAAACCCTTAAATTCAAAATCCTAAAATCCAAACCCTAAAACGAAACTCTAAATTTCTCAAACCCTAAAATTAAACCTTAAACATTCTAACCTTAAAAATGAAACCCTAAACCTTTCAAACCCTAAAATTAAAACCTTCACCTTCCAAACCCTACAATCAAAATCCCAAACCTCCAAGCTTTAAAATCAAAACTCCAAACCTTCAAACCCTAAAATTAAACCGTAAATCCTCTAAACCCTAAAATCAAAACTTCAAATCTCAAACCCTAAAATAAAACCCCAAATCTCAAACCCTAAAATCAAAAACCTAAACCCCAAAATCTGAAACTTGAAACCCTAACCTTAAAATCCAAAATCCAAAACCTTAAAATCTAAAATTTTGAAAACCCCAAATTTGGTACAAAATCCCAAATCATTGCCTGAAACTCACCAAATCTTTAAAACCTCAACCCATACCCAAGTTTAAAACCATTATGAAACTTTAAAGATATGTGCGAAAATCTCAAATTAAGTAATTTATTCTCGAATATCGCCTAAATGATGAAGTTTTTAAGAAATTTTATTTCATTAAGTTTTTCTTGCAAGTCCTTAATGCGTTTTAATAATGAATCGAAAACTTCAATAAATAAAAAGTATAATAACATAAAATGAGATTTTAAATATGAACATTCGCACCTAAGCTCCGCCTAGATGTTAGAGAGTCAAAATGGTCTCATTATATTTAAGAATCCAATTTCAAATTTGTATTTCATTATACATAGTACTTATTAGCTTACATGTATTTATTTGTTATTGTTTGCACTCATTTTGCATATTTGTTTGTTACCTGATAGTATCATCCTTTTTTTTGTAGAAAATATTTTTTTATTTACTTGTTTTTAAAAATATGCAATTTTAAAACAAAATAAAAATAATATTCCAAAGAAAATAATTTTTAGTACTCTGCCTAGATGTTGGAAAGTCACCAATAATTTTTTATAAAAAGTGTTACTTCATTTTAAGGATTATTGTGTTAAATCTTAAGCGAAACGAGTTATTTTAAATTCTGCTTAGATGTTAAAGAATTTTAAGATAATTTTTTAACTTAAAGATTTTCTCAATATTTCTAAATAAAAATTTTAGCAAAAATATTTTTTTAAACGAAGGGAATTAGTATTAAATTTTAAGTCAAAACCATTTTATCCAACACTGAAAATAACGCATGATTAAATGGTATCAATTTATGGGCGTTGTGGATGTGCTAATCTTTCTCCACATGTAATTGACTTTCGAACCCAACCTGATTTTCGTAGAACAAAATTTATTTTTTTGATAAATTTTAAACCCGTTTTTAGAGTTTTATTAAAAAGATAAACTTTTGGGTTATCAATCATATTCTAACAAAGATTGGTAGCGATTTTTTTTTATTTTTCTTGTTTTAAAATATTTTACGTCTGACGGTCCCAAAATCATTACGACAATACAAAAAGTATATTATAATGTCAAAAGATCAAATCTCTACTTGTATAATATATACTGTCGTAGACATTGATAGTTAACATAACATATCCATATAAATACAACATACGTATATGTATAAAACGGATATAAGTACCCATTTATATGTGTGTGTGTGTGTATATATATATATATATATATATATATATATATATATAGACAGGCAAAAAATGTTAAGAATATTAATTCAAATCTCAAAAGATATGGTGATTGAGTCTATGCATGCGAGAAAGATTTAAATAGAGTTGTAGAGTTTTACTGAATAAACATTTATGAGAGATTGAGAATACTATTGAGTATGTATGTTTAAATGCTGAAATTCTTTTATACAGTTATAGGAGAATAAGAGAGATTATAAGTATGTATATCTGATTTATGGTTGATTGTTTGATTTGTGAGTGAGTGTTTGAATGGTAATGATTTGTTAATTGTTGTAATTCTTTATAATTAATAGATTTTTTTCTCTCATACATGAATGTAAAAAAATTGAGTGTTACACTACATTAAATTATTGATATTTTTTTATTTAATTTCGCTTTTTCTTATTTGGATAGTTGATTGATTAGGGATTATACTAACAACATATGCATTTTATGTCATTCTTTGACAATTTCAAGAATTTCTATATACACTATATGGTACTTGAGTTGTAGAATTTTCTTGATGAATTAAATTTTCTAGTTTGAAAATATTTGTCTTTGCAGGGTTACTAATCAAGAAAAAATCACTTGCCAGGGTTGTGTTAGAATCAAAGAGCAAAAGAGTTGTTAATATTGTTCTTTGAATTGCTTTACATGTGCATGAACGTTAAAGGGTCTCTTGCCAAACCTAAACCAAGTCGCATTTGATATTTGAAGTTGTTAAGAATTAAATATTTATTATTAAAAATAAGGATCGAACACTTTTGTAATATATTTTTTTATTTTTTTACTTTGATATTTTTGTAAATAGAAATCATATTGATGGCGCAATATAAGGAATTATGCATAACATTATTATGTAAATTTTAAATTAATTGATAAAATTACTCAAGAAAGATAAAGTATATAACTTTTTTTTTTTGCTTCAAAATAATTTTCTAATGTTATATATACTAAAAAATAAATTTTATAATTATCTTATTTGATTAGGCATATATTTAGAATGAAAATAAAAGTGAAATCTAAAGAATATATTTTCTAAAACTAAATCCCATTAAAGATTTATAATTCCTTTTGTACGATTTTTATAAAGTTAAATGATAAAGACAGCTTATATTTTATTTAAATATTTTCGTTATAATTTTTTCTCTTAAAAAAAGGGAAAGAATTTATAATTTCATTTCCCAAACCATGAAACCATCTTGCATGGCCCAAGAGAGGTCTCAGGCCCAAAACAAGAGATATGATGACCAAACGACATCGTTTTGTCTGCTAAGTCAACTTAAATAAAAGCACCGCCTCACCTCTTCGATTATCCTTTTCGTCTAGGGTTTTTCGAGGAGAATAGTACAAAACCCTAAGTTCCCAAATCGAAATCAAAGGAAAAAAATATCAAGGGCTATTCACAATAATTATAGTACGAAGGGGAAACAATGGGAGGAAAATGTCCAAGCAGGAAAGTAAAGAAGCGAAGATTTTCTCACAAAACAGCTCGCCGAACCAAATTCCTCCTCAAAGATATCTTTTTCTATTTAATTGAATGGAATTTTTCTTTCTTCATGATTGAAGTTTATTATTTTTTACTTTATCTATCTGCTTTTCCTTGACTGAGAAATTTTCGATTTACGTGACGACGCCGTTTATGAAGAGCTGCAAAAGGTTGATTCGGAGAAGAAGCCGTTGCCTCGCGATGAGGATTTGCCTGGAATGGGTCAATATTACTGCTTGCACTGCGAGTAAGGACCACTATTTATGAATTTAATTTAATAAATTTTAAGGTTTTTTTTATTATTACAAAAATGGAAAATAGAAAAAAAAAAATTGAATTCTGGTATAATACAAGTTGTTTGTTACTTTTTATTGTTTTATATTTATTCAGCCGATATTTTGCGAATATGACTGTGAGGGATGAACATTTCAAGACGAAACGCCACAAGAAACGGTGAGCAATTCCATTTTCCAATTTTGATGTTATTGCTTTTGGCTCTGTATCTCTTTTTGTTTCTAACAAGTAGAAGATTTATGCTTAATATGGATGAAGTTAGAATCTCGTTTGAGTCAAGAATTCCAGGTGTTATTGAAAAATTTTGGTAGTGACCATGTTTCTCATAAAATGTTATCAAAATCTTCAAGCAATGGTACTAATAGTTCACAAGTTCTAAACAATATGTTTCTTGGTCTTACTAAACTTTTAAGCAGATACTGGGTGGGAGCATTGCGAAATTACTTCGATTTTCATGTAAACATAAGCTAGTGCTTGCATATTCGTATCTTAAATCTTTAATGAAGATGATGGCTTTTCCCTTTCCCATGTTTCCATATTGCAAAATATGACTTTGAAAGAGATGATTGCAACTCAGATCTGCTAATGGACTATAATGTAAAAACTAATACTTGCAGTTAGCATATCTTTATGGATGAAGGATATTTTGTTTGATATATGCTTAGTTTGGTGCAGTTTGAAGCAAATGTCGGGGCCTGCACCACATAATCAACTTGATGCTGAGTTGGCTGCTGGGATGGGTATGCCGGATAATGGACCAACATTAATGACAATGTGAGCTTTCTGAATTTGGCTCCATATCAGTGGGCAAAGTTAGAGCTCCTGATTGCAGATAGTTTTTGGTGCTGTCAGAGGTCCTCCGTGACAACTGATTGTGTTACTGCTATAGTGATAAAACCAATTTTGCTTCTGATATGCTAATGCATGTCCGCATAAGTGGTTTTGTTCTTTTTTTTTTGTGTCATTATATCTTTAAAATTTTCTAAGCAAGATAATTAGGATGAAAATAGTGAGCAGTATCAGAGAACATGTATTATCATTATTGTCAGTTTATTTCTGAATCAGCAATATCTTTTTCACAATAGATTGTGCTTTGCTCACAAACTTACCTTCCAAAATAAACCCGTTTTATTTTTTTTTTTTTTTTTTTCATTTTAAAGTCATGATTACACGCTAGATACTCGTCAAGTTTGGATATATTGGTTGAACTTTTCTATCCTATTCCATTTTAGGATCTTTATTCCTACCGGAATTGGTTAGTGATATAAAAAGTGTTGACTGTTGAGTCATGGGTTGGGTCAGTGTGGTGGTTCATATGATGATGATGATAAAAGACTTATTGGTCTCAAACTGTCCTATGAACGAGTATTTGTTTCTTCCTGATCTGGTTAATAATGCCAGTTTATAAAATATCCAATGGAAAATGCTTGTCATTGCTAGTATTTCCTACTCCTCTATGTGGTTATTGGTCCACAACTCCTTACACGCCATTTATTTGTAGCTTAAAGAATGCTTATGAGCCTTAAATATTGGTGCTTGATAGAAGGATACTGGTAAGTGTAGCTTATTAGGATTAAGCGAGTTAAGAAGTTCATATGCTGCATTAGATCTTTCTTCATTGTGTATCTAGCAGTATTGGACAGTAAAACAGTTATAGGAAAGAGGGTTGTGAATTATGATGCATTTCCTAGTTAGAAATGCGACAACATGCTCCATTTCTTTCCCTTGAAATATATTAATATTAACTTTTTTTGGAGGGTTCAGAATCATGGCATGTATGCTTGTCTGTTGATGGTCTACATTCTTGAAGGTTTTGATTGGTGCATGAAAAGCCTGCTGATTTGCCTCTAGATATATTAAGTTGCCTCCATAATATCATGCTGCTTATAGATGGAACGTGGTTAATATCTTCGGATGCTCAATCTTGGAGCTTGTCTGGGCATTTCTTGTCTTCAAATAAATTATGTTGGATAGAAGGAAAGCTCGAAACTCCAAGCGTCTTTCCTTCTAGTGGAGCATTATCTGAATGGTTTCTCTGCCTTTGCCCTCGAGTAGAGGAAAGGAAATAGCACTTTAAGACATGGGCTTGCCTCCAAATAGGCTGGACATTAGAGCCCAATCATTGTTCTGATGTGATTATGATTCTGGTTTTGTTTTTCCTTTAGGTCCATTGTTCTCGTTTTCAAGCAATTGCTGAGGCCAAGGATATATAAGCTTCACAAACTAATTACAAATTTTAGGACTTTTGAAACCTACTCCTGTCAAGTTCTGATAAATGTGCTCTGTTGAATCGGTGGTTGCGGCCTGAGTTTTTGGCATCTCCTGTTTGCCATCATCTTAACCTACCGTAAGAGTGTTTTTGACCATCAATGTCAATATGTATGAGATAGCACTGTCTCTCTTGTTTTTAGTCATTGCCATTTCCAATGTAGACAAAGGAACAAGAGTTGCATTCAGTACTTGTGCTTTGCAGAGTGACATCCTCCAATATACCTCCAATTTCCCAAAAGTTAAAAAAGCTCTCAGCACTCAATTCTTTCGCAAAAGTCTTTCCGGCGAAGGCCCATCAGTGGATCTGTGGCCACTAGAATCCTTGTATATTTCATTTAACAAACAAAAGAGATTAGGCTGAGGGCTCCACACGGTCACATTGTATCCCATGAGATGAGAGGCCATGAAGGCATGAACCAACACCATCATCTCTGTGTCATTTTCCCGTCCAAGTTTCCCTCTCTTTTTTCTCTCACGCTTGTCCGCTACTAGCTGCTATACTGGCTGAAGCATGACTGACTTTTATTATCTTTTCATATCCATCCCCTTTTGGGTCTTTGTCTATGTCTTATTTTTTCCTCTTATGTTTTTCCTCCAATTTCTATCTCTTAGTAAAGTGGATTCATTGCACATGTAGCAAGCAACCACCATGTGAGTTTCAGACTCAATTATTTTTGTTCCCCACTGGGTCTCTCATTAATATTCACATACCCAGTTGAGATCAGGATAGGATAAATCCCCTATTTGCCATGAATCCATCATCTTAAAGTTGGATTGTAATGGATGAAAATGCCAAAAGTGTCATTCCTCTTAAGGTCTTCAACCACAAACCCCATTACATTATCCATTACCATGTGATCAAACTTATGAAAGTGATTGAATTATCACATGTATCAAAGTTAATCATTTGTCGCGGATATGTACTGGATTCCATGCAAGATTTGACAGCTAAAATAATGTTTGGCCTGCTTTTACAGTGTTTCCTCCCCATAATTATTTTTCAAGTATTGGCTTGACTTTCTTGCCATATCCTCTCTTTTTTTATCTTGAAATGAGTTGACAAACAGCATACATATGGTTTGAGGATGGAAGTACAACATTAATCTGTTTCAATCAATCTCAAAGGAACTATATTTGTCATTATCATTTCCTTAGAAAGATCCATGAAGAAAACATATAGGGTTAAAAGAAAAAAAATAGATAATGCACATATATTATACTATTATCAAAACATTAAAATCCAGAGTAAACACCCAAAAAATCTTAAGGGGTATATGGGATATACTCCTTTTCTACTAATTTCTTAAAAGTTCACTGGCCTTCTCTGTCATTGTCATCTTTTGGTTTTGATGAAGAACTTGAGCCTGAAGTCATTCCAACAACTTGGCTATGTGTAAACCTTTGTAATTGTATCATCCGGGCATAACACCCATCAGGATAATTTTTAAGTAAATGTGAATGGGATCCTTGCTCTGCAACTTTCCCATCATCAATCACTGCAATGACATGAGCATTCCTAATTGTAGATAACCGATGAGCAACCACAATTGTAGTTTTCCCGGAGCAGGCACGGTCTAGAGCCTCTTGGACTGATCTCTCAGACTCAGCATCAAGGGCACTTGTTGCCTCATCGAGCAGCATAAGCTCTGCCTTCCTCACAAGAGCCCTTGCAATTGCAATTCTCTGTTTTTGTCCCCCAGAGAGTTGAACCCCTCTCTCCCCCACAAAAGTTTTGTAACCGTCGGGCAATGAAGATATGAACTTGTCGGCATTGGCTAGTGTAGCTGCCTCAATGATCTCAGCCTCAGTTGCTGACTCATGACCATAGGCAATGTTTTCATAGATGGTAGAAGCAAAGAGGCATGGCTCTTGTGGCACGATTGCAATGTGTTTTCTCAGGGATTTGAGGTTGTATTTCCGAATGTCCTTTCCATCAATCATAACACGCCCCGATGAAGGCTCATAGAATCTCTGTATAAGTGCAATGACGGAGCTCTTACCACATCCACTTGGACCAACAAGGGCAAGAATTTTTCCAGCTCGGGCACGAAGATTAAGGTCACGGAAAATTGGGACATCAGGGCGTGAGGGGTAAGAAAAGTCTACATGCTTTAGTTCAACTTCTCCACGAAGGCGGTCCGGAACTTGTGTGGCATCTGGGTCATCAGGCTCAATCTCAGTTTTACGGTCAAGAAGATCAAAGACTGACCTCATGGCTCGACCTCCCTTGATGAAGTCAGGAGCCAGGGTCAATGTTTCAGCTGCACCATTGGCGGAGACCATAAGAACCATGAACACTCGGATTGTCTTTGAAAAATCAGAGATCCCATGCTTCACAAGCCAGGAAGCATACCAAAGACCAAGGGCATAAGACGCATATAGTGCAAACTGAGCTACCCCAAATCCACTTCCTGCAATTTGTCCCTTCCAGAAGCAGCGCCTCAATGGAGTTTCAAGGTTTGAGGAGAATAGACCAACAATTTTGTTCTCTGAATTGAAGGCAGCAACAGTTCTTACATTGGCTATGGCCTCTCCAGCTAGTTGTGTGGCCTTGGCATGAGCAGCTTCTAAATCTCCTGAGAAACCCTTCATAAACATTTTCTGTTGAAAATCCAACAAATACAGTTAATAACTTGATGTCTGGTCAATATTGCCCCAAAAGGCATAACTTGTACAAGCCTGATTGATTAAATTTTCAAAAATCTTGGGAGTTGTGAATCGCATTAACTCAATCACATAAGCTCAACAAGCAGATAGAAATTGGTTTAGCATAAAGTTCTAATAACTAAAAACTATCACTTATCAGCAACAGTTTCACCATAATTTATAACCATTTTTAATTGTGAGGTATTATCAGATTAGTTAATTGATCAATTTTTGGTAGGAATTCATACTTGATGACATCATGCATGTGCAAGGGATAAATTTTAGAAACGAACCTGCAAAACAGTTGCTGCTACAACCACAGGGAAGACGGCAACAAGGACAAGGGCAAGGCGCCACTGCAAAACAAAGCCAGCAGTGCAAGCAACAAGCATGAGTGCTGTGTTCTGCACAATCACTGAAATCCGGTCTCCTATGGCTGATCTGACATTGTTGGCATCAAGAGCCAGCCTCGCTGCAATCCTAGCACTCTCATTTTCCTCCTGATCAAACCATGCAATTTCATTTTTCAGAACCGCTGCCAGCATCTTCTCTCTCACTCGTTTTGTGAGATTTTCTCCCACAATATCCCAGAAGAAATGCTGTAGCGTGTTGAAGAGAAGGGCAGCTGATGACAGTCCAATTAACAAATAGCAGTATTTCCCAATTTCTCTACTCATGTAAGCATGATCTGGGTTGTAGTAGACACTGAGAACAGCACTTAGCACATATGCAAAGAAAGCGCTAAGAGACCCGCAGACAACAGAGCCTATAGAACCAACTAAAGCATAAACCCATTCAGGAGAATTCATTTTTGCAAGGCGCCAGAAGGAACTAGCTTGCTCCTTGAAGGCAAGCTTTTCCATTCGGTAATTAGGGTGTGATGCCTCGAAGGAAAAATCAGAAGTGGAGAAGTCAGAAAGTCTGCGTGAATATGGTGATCGGCCATATGACGAATTCCGGGCAATAATCGGTGAGCTTACTGAGTTCCTGGCACTAGAAGGCCTGTAGAAGAACCATGACAACAGATCTCAGATTAACATGCAGCAATATACGTTAACAGGTACATTCTAGAAAATATAGTGCTTCATAAGATATTAACAAACACATGCAGACTTGTGGAAGCTACCTTGCACTACTTTTTCTAGCATTGTTAAGGGCAGTTTCATGTGCCATCTCTTGCATTCGAATGAGCTTGGCATAGACTCCATTTTCTCCTTTGGCAATCAACTCATCGTGCATTCCAATTTCAGAAACACTCCCCTGCTGTAGTACAGCTACAAGATCAGCCTTACGAATGGTGGAAAGGCGATGGGCAATTACAAGAGTTGTCCTCCCAATCATAAAACGATCAAGGGCCTCTTGCACCAGCTTTTCTGACTCAGAGTCCAGCGCACTAGTTGCTTCATCCAAGAGTAGGATTGCCGGGTTCTTCAACATTGCCCTGGCTATAGCAATTCTCTGCTTCTGCCCTCCAGAGAGTTGAACTCCTCTCTCCCCAACCTGCCATTTCTGAATTATTAACTCTAATTGCTTTATGCTTTCATGTTAATTTATCTCTCTTCTCGACTTTATTTTGCTTTTCATCACAAGATAGAATTCCAAAAGAAATGAAAGCATGAAAATTTTTATCAGGCTGAAATTTCAATTAGATTTCTTTGCACCTTGCTACCAATGGCATATGAATTAAATTATATAAAGCATAATTACATTATCATTTTGTGTGGAATACTGTTTGTGCATCAACTATTAAAATGTTGGCTGATTGTTCTTATCTATATATATGTTCTAATTAAAGGGACTCCACAGTCTCACTCAAATTGAACGAGGGGGAAAATAACCCTTCATTTAACCCCAAGTCTTCTATTTTTTTCTTTAATAAAAGGTTATGTCTAATTAATTCTGCATCAAACAACACATTTTTTGTAATTTTATACCAATTATTCTTTTCACAATTTGTTTCTCACATGTCATTTTCAAGTTATCAGTAGATTTCTATATTCCTACTAAAATAGAACATTCAGCAATTATTTATTTCGGAAGCCTTTATATTTTATTTTCCTTTATCCCCATTTTCTTTTCTCTCTGCTTGGTCATCTCCCTTCTAAGTAATTTGGTCTTATTCCTGCACATGCATTGCTGTCAGTCATGTTACCTTCTTACAAGTGCATGCATGACCAAATACTTTCCTAATTTGACTTTAAAAAAATTGTACAAAATAATAAATGTAAGTTAGGTTCTGTTTGTTGACCAAATGAAGCAACTATAAGGCATTAGAAGTCTAACCAAATGAGATCCCCTCCGGTCAAGATCCATCATTAAATTTCACCTTCCTTAGTGCCTACTTTGCTCATTCCCTCACCATCCCCAACTACCATAAAGTCAACAGCCCAACTGGTATATAAAGATACATTTCTAATCTGCTAGTAAGTATAGTTCAGTATTTATGGAAGAACACGAACACTAACATTAATTTCGATCTTATTATCTTATACCAGAGCTTTTATGTGTTTAAGCCGTATATCAGATTAGGCATTGACAACCACTTAATATAATGACAAGTGCTGCAGAAGAAGGTAGGAAATCCTGATGAAGCATACAGCCTGGTAGCAATTATTAAACTGATATCAAATGAATGATCTGAGATTAGTAAACCAAACCTGAGTGTCGAAGCCATCTGGCAGCTTTACAATGAATGAATGGGCATTAGCCACTCTGGCAGCCTCTTCAATCTCAATTTGGTTTGCATCAGGCCTACCCAAAAGAATGTTTTCTTTAATGGTGGTAGCAAAAAGAGCAGGCTCTTGGCTCACAAGTCCTATTTGTTGCCTCAACCATCTCAGTTTTAATGTCTTTATGTCATGCCCATCTAGCAGCACTTCTCCTGCACAAGTACAATATTTAGCTGAGATTTTCCCAACCTACAAGTATACAATGCCCCCAAAAATACATACATAAACTCAAAAATAAAACTAACTTCAATTGGCATAAAACATTAATGATATCATTTACTTTAAATGAGATAAGATTTAATGTTGTTGGATGTAGAGGTTGAAAACCATTCACACCATAGTTTTTACCTGAGGTGGGATCGTAGAATCTCTCAATGAGGGAGACTACAGTGCTTTTACCCGAACCACTGCTTCCCACCAAAGCTATGGTTTTTCCAGCAGGAACACTTAGGGAGAAATTGTTAAGGATCTTTACATCTGGCCTTGAAGGGTATGCAAAATCCACATTTTTCAGTTCAACTAGACCAGTAACTGACTCCAATTCCAAACCTGAGTCACCGTTTCTATCGATACTGGGTTTGTGATCAATTATACGGAAAATTTTAGCTGCTGCCACTTTGGCCTTGGCAAATGCAGACATGCTTGGTGCAGACTGCCCCAAACCCCTATCGATTAAAAATATACCTTTGAGCAAAACATAGTTATACATCAATGCAATACAGAAAAGTAAAAACAGAGTACTCACAATCCACCAATCATAACAGCAAACATAGTGGCTATGGCAAGTCCTCCATTGGTGTAGTGATGCCGAACCAGATAACCACCGTACCAAAGAAGAAGAGCATAACAGCAAAAAACAACAAAGTAAGTTGCCCCCAATCCCATTCCCTTTGCAAAGCCAGACTTATAACCAATCTTTTGTGCAACCCTCAATGCTGAGGAGTAGGCTTGTAATGCTCTTGATTCACCAACAAAAGCCAAAACAACCCGAATTTGAACCACTGTCTGCAATTTAGCTTGCAATTAGGAAATACCCAGATGAAGAAACAGAGGGAAAACTTAGTACAAAATGGTTTTAATCTATTTCTCCGACAAATTGAAACTCAAATTTTGCTTTTTTTTTTACCTGTTCCACAATGTTTCCTCCTTGTGATAAAGCTTCTTGGCTCTTTGCAGAGAGCTTGGCCAATGTGGTGGTATGGATTGCTCCAATCACAGCAATGAGAGGAACCACTGCAAGTGTGACCAAAGCCAATTGCCATACTGCTGTAAAACCCACCACAAAACCAGACACAAATGTTGCCATGTAGTGAATGAAATTTCCCAACTGCACAACACAGGCCACAAAAAAAAACCAGAGCTCAATTTGACACCAAAAAGGAAAAAAAGAAAAACCTTTTTAAGAATATATTTCTGCTTTTACCTTCTCGCTAATGGCATCCTGGACCATAACTGCATCAGTGTTGATGGCAAGCACAACATCAGAAGTTCTAACCTCAGTGTCAAAGTATTGAATGTCCTGGTTCAAAGCTGCTTCCAAGTACTTGATCCTCATCTTTGTTGTTTGCCTCTCCCCAGTCCACATCCAACAGGATATTTCTGCAACCAATTTTCAAGCTTTCTTTCAATTATTACATCAACAAAACCACCAAGAACTTTGAACGAAAAATCAAAAGGATAAAAAAAAAAAACTGTCTTCTCCATCATGAACTAACCTGCCCATGAAGATGCCCAAATTGCAGCACCCACCACGAGGAAGTAAAATGCATACTATAAATCAAGAGGGAAGAAAATTTATTATTTTTTTAATGAAAATACTTTAGCTTAACAAAAATAAAATGAAATTTTGGTTTAAATTATATAAACCTTCAAAACTTCTTGCATCATCTTGTCCATGTTATTAGCATTAGAACCAAAAGAATTGACAAGATCGGCAAAGAAACGAAGGAAGATAGGCAAAGAACAGCCATGTACAAGAGCACCAAGAGACCCAATTCCCATCAACACACAATCCAACCCATCAGCAAATCTAAATAGTTCACCAAACCCAACTGAAGGAACATCCCCTGGCTTCTCTCCGCTTCCACCACTACCATTATTACTCCCATCCTTCTTTGTCCCAGATGAAGAAGAAGCAGGAGAAGAAGAATTTTCCATTTCTCTTCTCTCTCCTACACTTTCTTGATAAGCTTCAGCTTCAGCTCGACCTGGCTGTTGAGGTTTCTCTTTTGGTTGTTCTGTTAAGTGAGTGTTTCTTGTTGTTGTTATCGTTGGAGAAGGGGTTGATGGGTTGGTTTTTAAAGGGTCAGAAGGAGGAGGAGGCACAAGTTCAAGGCCTTGCATTTCGGACCACTTCCACTGCTCAATCGTCTTTATCTCCTCAGACTCTAGTGACATTTGCAAATTCCTTAGCTTTATGAACAAAACACACACCCAACCCCCCCCCCCTAAAACTCTCTTCTTTATTATCTTCCCACTCTTTATCTGGCTTTTCAACTCATTGTTTTTTTTTCTCTCTCTCTCTCTCTCTTCTCTCTCTCTCTCTGTTTAACCCCCCACCTTTCTTGATAATCGGTTGTTCCCTTAAGTTTTTACTCCAACGTTTTGCTGTTGTTTTTAAAAATCAACTGTTAGCGGTTGAGTGGGCTTTTTTCCTTGTTTCAGTTTGCTTGCTGTGGAAAAAACACGGAAAGTGACAGAAGATGCAAAAGAGAGGGATTTTCCACCCGACAAAACCATGCTGTGTGAATTCTTAGAGATGGGATTTTGACCAAAACAGCTTCAAACTGTTGAAAAATGAAACACCAATTTAACAATTTTTTTTAGTACTACTATCAGTCATCAATCTTATTACTGTTCATGTTTATTACTACTTTATTGTTTTTTTAATGAATAATAATATATAAACAGTTCATCAAGTACATTGCTCAATGGCTTGTACAATAAATTTTTTTCTTCTGTTCAAACCATTAAAATTTTTTTATAATTTAAAAAATTTACAAGATTTTAAATTTAAATTTAAATTTATTAAATATTATTTTTTATAAATAATTACATGAATAACTTAGCTAAGTTCGGTTCAGCATTAAAATATCTTGAATTCTTCTCCTTGTGTTATTGTCTGTCTATCTCCTTTAATTCCGCCGTCTTTTTCTAACCTTTGTATCTTAAAAACCATACGTTAAAAAGCTTTCACATTGTCACATGTAACAATGAACTGAAACTCCTCTTTGTGTCCATGATTAACATACCAAAAATCTTTTCTCAAAAATTCAATACGAAAGATCTATATTTCAATGGTAGGATGTTTTGGATACCATAGTTTTCTTGGGTGGAAAAGGTTAATTACACATACTTATCAATTGAATTATTTTTTATGAAAAAAATATTAAATGAAGAAAATTATCTTATTTTAAAACAGTAAAAATTGAACTTAAACTTTACAAATAAAATATAAATTCAATGATATTGGTACATAGGGATGTGAAGATTAAGTATAAAACACTCATGTTATTATTAATTAAGTGCAATAATACTATTTGTCCACTAAGCAAAGCTTTATGATATCTTGGCCTTAATATTTCAATACATAACATTAATTAAGGAATAAGGAGTAATCTTGAGGCTTAATCTTGTCATCTATAAAGGTGGCTTTAAATATTTTAGGTATCCTGATAAGGATACTTCAAATCAGGTTGAAAGGTAAACAGTAGTAAAAATGCTTGCAAATTACAATGAGCTCATATATAAATATAAATTTATTTATGCTTATAATTCTCCATTTAACAAGGAAACAAAAAGAAAATCTGATGGGATCACTTTAACCGTTTTAAACATAATACTTTTTTATTGAATAATTGGATCTCAAATCTGGATTTTTGTTTTCAACCCCAGTCTTTATTAACCTTAGATATATAAACATGAAAGCTAGTACAGATCCTCACCTAAAAACATTGATGGTAAAAAGTGTCAATTAAAACTATAGGTAAGTTTTTGAAGCTAAACAACTAGGATTCTTTTGTCCTTAACCAGGAAACTCCCTCAAACATTCTAGTTCTTGTAAATTAAGCAAGTAAAATACCAACTTGATATGGTCCAACAATAGTTTGTCAGATCCAACAGCTAAGATCTCATCAATTCCCACCATTAATTCTGGGTAAACGAAGAAAAAAAGAAAAGAAAATTTCATGTGCACATGCAAATGGACATTTTGGGAATAAAAAATTAATTTAATTAATTTATACAATTATATTTAAAAATGACATATAATAAATTTTAAATTCAAATTTTAAGACAAATATTTTAAAAAATATGAGTTATTTGACTTTTATTAAATAAGCTCATATATTTTATTATATTCAAATAAACTCTTATTCTTTAATTTATATTCAAATAAATTCGTATTTAAAAGTTTATTTGAATGCAATAAAATTATAAAATTTTATCTAAATAAAATGATAAAATTCAAAGTATTTTTTTTATTGATTTAGCCAATTTTTAACATATGCAATATTTTATTCTATTATCAAATTGCAATTTCTCTAATAAAAAAAATACATTACTCATGCTATCCTAGTAGTAATATTTTACATGCAACTGAAATTTCTTAAAAAAAAAAAAAAACACTTGTCAGGAAATCATTTTTCACAAATCTGAGGATTCCCTCTAAATTTGATTCTTTATAGAAAATGACAGCAAATGAACCAATATTTTAGAAATAAAACAATCTTCTTCTCTAAAATTGTAGTCATTTTGATATTCCAGTCAGAGTACTCTCAGCTGCCAACATCAACTGTATTATAACTCCACATTATATGTTACAGAACTTTAATCACGCCTTTGTTTTATTTTTAATGCAAAAACGCAATTGAGTGAAGGTCTTTTTTCTGATGGCTTGAGATACAATATAGTTTACAGAAACCTGACACCGAAAAAATTCCCTGAAATTGCTTTTCCTTTTTATTTTAAAGCTTTACTTCTCAGCATAATACACAAAGAGTACTAAAAAAATGAGGAAAAATAAAGTGGTATTGATATCTTTCTCTCTTTTCACGCTTACGGAGCTGTTTTTTTGCTCTGCAAAGCCTCTTTGGCAAGGTTCAGTTTTGCGCTTTAGGCCTGTACCCACGGGCATTTGTCTACTTGTCATTGTACTAGGCTCCTAGCCCCCTTTCAAAACAGCATTTACAGCTCCTTTTTCATTTACTACACTTGTTTTACGCAAGAACCCAAGTTTGCTTAATTTGGTAATAAGATCCTTAAATGCGTCATGCTTCGTCAATGGCAGAAGGGATTTTTTACTTCGTCATAACATTGCTTTGAGATTAAATTTATCCAAGTCTCAATAAATAATAAGTACTTATTATTCAAAATTTTGTGAAGAAAGTATTTAGTAAAATTTTCCTTTTTTTTTAAATTATTTGCACTGATGCTTTGTCGGAAAATAGAAGAAGAAAGAAATTAGAAAGGTCGGAAAGTTAGATTTTGTTTGGTTTTGCGGAATTAAAATGGCAAAGTTTCTTTCTATGTTATTTGAATGTTTAGCATGCATTTAGGGTAGTAATAGAAATTTATGAAACATATTTGAAAATAACTTGATATCTGTAACCTGTCATTTCCATTTTCTTCATGGTTTTTCATGAATCAAACACTGTTTTGTCTTTTTTTTTTTAAATGTCAGATTATATATTGATTATTAGAAATTATTAATGGTTTTTTCTGAATGATACAGCAAAAATGTTGGGAAATTGAAAAAGGTTGTTGGGGGAACAGTGCTTTAAGGTTGTAGAGTATGCCAATCGATTCAATTACTCCTAATTTTTCTATCTCTGCAAGACACCAGAGCAAAAATTAATGACTTAGGAACCCATCATCAGTGTTCGATGGAGAAAAAAGCTACTCCTCAACCACTCAGTAACACGGATGATAGGACACTGACCTTGGGGTACCAACAAATGCAGACATTGGTCAAATTTTGTGGAGAAAGTCATATGGGACTCAGCCACTCAGGCTAGTTTGGTGCCTACAGTCCATGTCCAGCCCTGCACTGCACCCCCACTCAGCCACTCTACTTCTTCAGTACCTTGCTAACTCATTCAATTTGCTGGGGCCATTCAATTCATCTCAACCCTTTCATCCTTCTTAATTCAGGTAGTTGGTTTTGAACGAACCATGTCATTCCTTAGCTAGGATTCAAAGAATATAGCTTAGTTTTTTCCTTTTAACTCATAATTTTCAGCTTACATTTCTGCATAAGCATTTACAGATAATGAGGGAAGTACGCTATTGTTAGAATGAAAATTTGTTTCCATAGATCAAACCATAAAACAAAAATTTTTTGGTACAGTGAGAGCTTTCAATCGGACACTCGAATAGAGCCTAAAAAGCCAGGCTTTTACTCTTTGGACCCTAGACAATAACATGAATTACAGCAAGAATTAAAGTAGGTGCACTAATACCCATCACTCAGAATGATGAATCACTATGCCGTATCCTCTTTAGGGCCTAAACATCAAATAGGAAAGTTTTATCCCCCAAGAAAAAATATGTTTATCCATAGCGGACCCTGAGAACCTACCTTGAGGACTTAATAGATTTTACCCCACTTATGTAAGGATTGTAGATTCCTTAAAACTAGAAAGAAAAGGACACAGACCAAAGAAAAAAATTTTAACAGAGATATTAATAAATCATACCACTATTACTTATTTCCATTGGAGATGGAAAGTCTACTGGACAGTTTCACTAACTCTTGGTAATTCCTGCCACTTTCTTGTCCTAAGGTGATATTTACAGTAAAATAGTGCAGTAACTAATATTTGTTAAATTTGCATGAATAATGTTATATTTATACCACCAAGGTTTTCCAATTATATAGAGAACAAAAGGCTGAATTCAAAAATGATAGAAACAACAAAAGAAGAATATTTATAGTTATATGAAAGGAAAGATTAATATATACAATATGAAACTCCATTTTGTTGGCGTCAACATTGTCATCATAAAGAAAAATTGCAGAACAGACATGGGATCGGTGGAAATATAATGCAAGAAAACTTGTAAACATCCAATAAGTTCGTTAAAGATTAGGTTTAAAGCAAGAAGTCGGTGGTCGAACACCCATAAAATAAAAAAAGTTGAATTAATTTTTCAAGATATAAAATAATTTACCAAATAGTATTACTTGTGTTAATTGCACTGGCAGGTAATCTGACAAAATTTGGGCAGAGACAGAGAGACTGACTCTGAAGAAGTCAAAAAGGAAAACCCGTATTTGTTGGATATATATATATATATATATATAATTTTATCAATCAATTAAATTAAAATTCGAAGTGATGCATTTTCAATCCTTCAATCTTCTTTCCAAAGGAAATGAGAGGATTAAGGAGGGAATAATTTTAAATGAGAAATTTGGTCAAAAGAAGAGAGATATATTTAAATCCCCACTCAAATAATTCTCAAAAGTGGTGCATGTGAGGCTCATTATGCTATTCCATTGTCTTTCTTGTGGTTAAGTGTGCATATTATTTTATAATCTTAATTAACTAGCATGTTAATCTCATAAATTATTATATTAATCTTGGAGTATAATCTTAGTTTTAAAGTAATGATGATGATTCAATGGGATATGAAATCAGAGCTGAATAAGCCACAAGCTGTGGCATCTTAATAGTTTATCCAAGTCTTCAAAATCAAAAGTGCTCTAGCTGCTGCATTTTTTTTTAATTTATCTTAGCTATCTTTAAATATTGTGTAATCTAGTGGCCCCAAATTTTTATTTCTCTTTTCAATAGAATAAATTTTGATCGAGGCCCCATCATCATATACATTATGAAGAACT
This sequence comes from Durio zibethinus, assembly GCF_047325235.1. Classification (NCBI taxonomy): domain Eukaryota; kingdom Viridiplantae; phylum Streptophyta; class Magnoliopsida; order Malvales; family Malvaceae; genus Durio; species Durio zibethinus. Next base: position 5,056,002 of record NC_143162.1, on the reverse strand, counting down.
ATATTTTTGGTAAGCATATATTTTATTTGTCTTATTAAAATTTGCAGTATATTTTGGCGAGTACTGACTATAGATTTAACAGCAAGCAAAGTTCTCATGATGATTTTTCTTTTTCTTTTTTTTTTTTTTCAGATTTTGGAGTCATCCTTTGAAGTTCAGAAACTTTCATGAATTGCTAATACAATGGACCCAATGAATATATATGTTTCATCTTTGTTAAATTTTTAGTTTTGTAATTTCTTGAAATACGATATATAATTATTTTTAGTCTTCACAATAATTAGAGGAGGCTTAGAACTTTGAGAACTCAATTCAAGTTTTATTTTATATTAAATTTATTTAATTGTATATTAATTCATAGATTAATTTCTTTATTTGATTTAGTTCATTGATTTTTTGTAATTAATATCTACTAGATACTTTATGAATTTTTTTTTTAAATCACAAAGCTCTAAAGCTTCCATGGTCCATCTCTCGAGCAGCGGAAACCAACTAAAGAAATGGCAAGGCACTTGTTAGACATGTGATAGAAAAGGTGAACAAATGCTTCTTTTTTCCCCCTCTTCCAATTCCAAGTATGACTACGATCAAAGTAAAAAGAGTAGAGGCATGAAAAAGTGTGAAATGGAAAAATGCAGCCTCTAGGGGTCCACTATTTCTTGGACTCTCGATTCCGAGCTACGACTTCCTATATTTAGTTGTACACATTCTGCTAGACTGACGCCTAATTTTCTATGACCTTAAGCCAATTGTGGGGTGACTTCACATTATCTGTTTTCACCAACTTCTGACCTTATATCAGCTCATTTATAAATGAAGAAAAAAGTTCATGAGGCAATCACATATAATTCACATGGTGAAATATTGCTTTTGATCGGTACCCTCAAATTTTCTCTTTAATACTATCTTATTCTGAGCCACTGAAATTTCCTTTATTTCAGGTATAGCTTTTGTCTCTGCTTTAATAATTTGATTATCCTTCACTTGATTTTTTGTGTTTGATTATTATGTAAAACCCTAAACCCTTATTCATCTGCGTTACAAGTTGGTGATGTTTTATACATGAAAGGGTCATAGACATATTATCCTCTCACTTCACTTTGTCATCATAGTCAGGTTAATCATGCACTTCATTGTGGGAATTTTGAGTTTGAATAATAATATCAATTAATTTTTTAAGGAAAGTCCCTATTATAGTTTTTCTCGTTTGGGTTTTGGATAAATAAATTATTCCACTTATTGGAAAATCAAGTATTTGTAAGAAAATTTATTGCTTATGTAAAAGAAAAAAAGAAAAATTCACTGATTATGTATTTCATGGGAGCAAAATCCAACAGGATATGAGCATGTCGCATTTTGATCAGATTTCACTGAACCGAAATCTTGAGCTTGAAAGCACAAAAACCCGAAGCATGGAATTTGGTTGAGTAATAGAATATAGTTTATTCGTTTTCTCTATAATTTAGAAGTTAACTTTTTGCTTTAATGATTCTATCAATCTTTTTCCAGAGAATATAGTAGTATGAAATAATATCAAAATCCTAACACCAGGAAGTGGGAAATCTCAATAACAAGATTTGGGTTTGTTGGAGAAATTGTACCAAGGCTCTTCAAATAAACAAATGCCAGCCTAGCCTATACGTATAAGCATCAGAGCTGATAGCCACTGAAAGATTTGGATTTTTCTCAGCCAGAAAAAAAAAAAGAAAAAAAGGATTTTGATTTATCCATGAAAAAGGAAAATTACTACCCACTTGAATTAACAAATCTTGCGTGGAAAGCCGACAGCTGGGAGAAAAAAAGGGGGGGGGGGGGCTAGAAAGTCAAACTAATAATCCTTCTCCTTTCATTTCATGTACAGAAATCTTGACTTCCTTAACTACAATTTTGATAAATCAATTGTTTGAAAACATCGTTTGATTTTAATCAATCATTATGCATAAGGTTTATCTTTGATGGGTCCCAAATAAACAGCTATTGATTAAAACTTTAATCTTCTAATTAATTTTCAGGCTTTATGTTCAAATATTGGAAGTGAAAGATGAAATTACTCAAAATTAATGACATGCCAAAAAATATATATAAATAAAATTTATCATTTCATTCAAAACATAAATTTCTTATTTGAGATATCAAATTTTAAATTTTAATCATTAAAATTAAAAATTAAATATTTTATTAATAAATCATATCACTGATGGTAAGAAATTCCTTCGGAGGGGGAGAACTTTGTACTGAAGTTTGTCTCCAAAGTCCATATTTTGTTTAAGATAGGAATCTTTTACATTAAAAAAGAACTAAAGTTGCTTCAAAGACTGCATTTGGTATTAACCAAAGTCATTAGCTCTTAGGAATCCCATTTTGCAATAAGTTCCAAGTTAACAGGCTGATTAAACATTTGATTACAAAATCACAAAGGAAATTAGATCAAAATCAACTACTTTAAATTAAAAATATCTTGGGATATATATTGGTTTCAAGGTCTAGATGGCAATATGGGTGAACATCGCTGATTTTTTCTTTTCTTTCCTTTTTTTTTTTTTTAATGTAAAAGATGGCATATGAAAAAAGGTGATTCTCTCCTGAAGCTGCTTACGAAAGTTCTGATTCTTTGGATTGTAATCAAGCAAGGGAATATTCCATACTTTCCAGGTTTGCACCTGAAAGCTTTTAGCTGCTTCGATGGAAGCTCTTTCTCCTCTTCCAAGGCCTAACTCATAAATATATATATATATATATATATATATTTATAAAAGGTCTTAATTGGGTGGCTATTACATTTAGCACATTAAATAACATTTCTAAAACGTACATCCAATAATGCAAATTGTATAAGATTTAATCACAATTATTACCCACTCAAAATTCAATTTAATTAAATATAAAATTTAATTCAATTTATTTATATTATTATTTTTAAAATATAATATTCAATATGTTTAAATTTTAAATTTAAACCGTAATTATTTTTATTTTAAATTACGATTTAAAAAATCAATTGATTTGAAGCATCATTAACTTTTTAATTCATGTCAAATTATGAATCAATTTGGCTTTTCGTTTCCTTAAAGTTGATAAGCATAAAATTTCAGCTACAATCCAGCCCAACCAATAATTTATTTTTGTACGGAATTTTTTTTCTATTTTATAACTTATAGAAATTGCCATTCCCTTCTAAATAGGCTTTTGATTTAAAGTGGTTTATTATTCAATTGAGATTTAATTTTCAATTCCTTAATATGGTGGAGTGGGAATCCCATTTGGAAGTATCATTTAAAAGTCTTGCTTTTATTTAAACTGGTATCCTTAACGGTAGCAAACCAACACGAAATTAAACCAATTAAATCTTACAATTAATTAATAATTATAATTAAAGGAATCCCATTTTCTACAATCCTAGGTGGTTTCCACGACATCTTAACATGCTTCAAGCAACCGTGGCCATATTTCCACATTTAAAGGGAAAATGTTCATCTCACATGCTTTAACATGTCATTCAATCTTTAGTAATTTTAATTATTAAATTTGAGAAATTATCACATCAACTGATAGTGAAGTTCAAAATTTTCATTATTGGAATTAATAAAATAGCATATAGTCTTTAAAATATAATAAAAAATACAAATAATTAATTAAAAAATTGATAGTTTTTAAATCCTACTTATGAAATTTTAAAATTACATTGTTAATTTATATAAAATTAATCTAGATTATTTCGGGATAAAGTGGATGCAATTTTATTTAATGTATGTATAGTATTTAATTTGTTGGGAAATTTCGTACGTAATTGCAGAACCGTACATGCAAAGATTTGGTTTTTTTAACAAACTTTGACAGCCCATCTCACTTTATAACGGAGAGGGCAAGAAAAAAAAAGTTAAAACAACTATGAGAGTGAAGAGTAAGGCATGATGGAAAATCAGATAGGTTCAAATCATTAACAGCACACTTGACTTTTTACACATGTAATTAACACAGGTTGGGGATGTGAGGGACAAAATAATTTGGAGGAGACTAAAATAGGGTTAATTAATTGAAGATAAAAAAAAAAAAGAAAGAAAGAAATTGAAGATTGGAGTAGAGGGAATTAATGAAAGTTGACCTTTGACAAAAAGGGTTGAGTTTGTTTGTGTTTTTAATGATGAATGATTATATGTTCCATAATGGAAATTGGTTTCACTTCCCATGTGTTCATGTTATTTGATCATATGGCATGTACATTCTTTTTATTCAAGCCCAATTCCTCTTATGGCCCCCATCTCCTTTTTGTCCTAACTATTTTCTTGTTCATGCACTCTTCCATTATTTTCTCCTTTTCCCTTTTTTTTTTCTTTGCATTTTCTTCTTTAATTAATCCTTTTTCATTTGAGAAGATGCTCCAGCCAGATTTCCAAATCACTTCTTTTTGTCATATAGCCTTCAGTCTAAATTTTTGATTGTACGGCCATGAGATGGCCTTTGCTTTTGTGTAACGTTGGGTCATGGAAGCTGATTGTTGAAGCTAAGCTGTATGTCACCAGGAACTAAAAAAAAGGGTCTTCCTCCCAAAAGCTTCCCCTTTGGCATGCTACAACTACTTTATTTTCCTCTTCACAGTTAAACTTTGCTATGTATGGATTCTATTACAGGTTATTCCACCAATATTTCATTTGCAGATTACAGCATACCATCCATTATTTTTATACTTACAACCTGTTTGGAAGCACAGGCTACTGCGGTGAAAAATAAAAGGAAAAATTTCCCACACTCTCTCGCACTTAAAAATTGGAGCTTTAATAGATTTTATAAGTTCAAATTTCGTTATATATGAAAATTCTTTTCAGTTATAAGTTGATTCATTAATTACTTCACCCTTGTTTCATTATTTTAATAGACTATATATATTAATAGTATGAGAATTATTTAATTACAATTGTAATTTTTATTTAAACAATAAATTTGATAAAAAAAATCATTAATTATCGTAATCAAAAGCTGATTGTTCATTTGTAAAATTACCAGCCCTTGAATAATAGTATAAGTGAACAAAATTTTTTATGAATTACACGTGAATATTTTCTATTTTTGTTTGTTTATATTTATTTATTAAATTTAATAAATAATTTTAAACATCATTTATACATTCATTTATTAAATAAGTTGAACATTAATATGTATTTATTGATTCATTTATATTTACAAATAATATCGTTTATGGTTGATTTAAAACTCGTCGTTTATTATTTATTTACAATAATATGAATTAAATTATATTTTTATAATTTATTTTAATCTTATTTTAAGATTTATTAATGTTTATTTTGATTCATTTATATTTATTTAAGATTTGTTTATTTAAATTTATTTAATTATAATTTATAAATATATTTATTTTTATATATATTTGTGAATATATTTATTTAATATTCATAAGTAAATTTATTTAATTTAATTAAACGAATATAAATTAAATATGAATAATTTATTATTTAAATAAATATAAATCAAATACAAATATTTTTAACAATAAAAATACAAATATAAATATATATTCATTTATTTATGTTCTATTCGTTTAATAAGCCTAGCCTCGAGGAAAACCCAAAAATCTAATGACTAAAAGAAACAAGAGCTGGCCCTTGGCATATGCCTGACATGTGCGCTGCTACCCTACCATGATTTGGTGGAGGATCGCGGATCTTGCAAGGAAAAAATTGAAAGCAAAAAAAGAAAAAAAGAGAGGAAGGAGCGGGTCAGTTTTTATCAATGGAACTAAAGCTTTCTTTGAGAAAACGATGTTTGATAATGCCAAAATAAGACATGTGTCATCTCATGGTAGACATATCTTGCCATAGTGATGTAATGAAACGAAAGCCCCTTGCATTTTTTTGAGGTACCTTCACCTATGTACCTTAAATATTATCAAATCATTAATAAATAATTGATTTAATTAATTAAAATTAATTTTTTTAAGAAAAAATTTTAAATTTAAATTTTATTGATAATTATTTATTAAAATTATTTTAAATACATAATTTATAATTATTTATCTTAAATTATTAAATATGATATATTTTACTCTAATTTAAAAAATTAAACAATTTACCTATTTCAAATTTTTCTTAAAAAATAAATAAATATTATCAAACCAGAAATAGACGAGTAATTTTCATTGTAAATGAGAGAAGATAATAAGGTTTATACAGAAATGCCCTTCACCAAACAAATATGTTAGTTCACTTTTCACCAAAGTATATTTCCAAAATTACGAGCATTAAAAACTGAAATAAATAAAGGACAATGAAGTACTGTGATTAGACACAAACTAAATTATTTTGTCTTGAGACTGCTAGTGGCAACCTATAATTACCTGGGGAAGCAAGGGAGATCTAGAGTTTTCATGCATGTCCCCCACTTACGATGGGGTGTAGGATGTGTGAGACTGGGGTAGGTTAGGAATTTTCATTATTGCCAAAAAAAAAAGAAAGAGAAAGTAAGAAAAGAAATATCCACAGGATCTATTCCTTGGGTTTTAAGTAGTTCATTGAAAAGAAAAAAAATATTAATATTATGATTTTTAAATTATAATAAAACATTTAATATTATATTTAAATTTAAAATTTTTTAATATAATATTTAAATTATAAATTTATTAATTAATGTGATATTTAAAAAATTATTTATATATCATATGTCATCATTTAGTATTAATTTCGTTAAAAATAAATATTATATTAATTAATAAATTTATAATTTATGTATTATATTATATATTTTTAAAATTTAGATATTATATTAAATATTTATTATAATTTAAAATAATTTATAATATTAATCTATAAAATTTTAATAATATTTAAATAATAATAAAATATTTAATATAATATTTTAATTTAAAAATTATAAATATATTAAATAATATAATACTCATTTCTCAAATTATTAGTTCTCAATAATGATATGTAATTAGTAAATAATTTTTTAAATATCATATTAATTAATAAATATATAATTTAAATATCACATTAAAATATTACATTTAATATTTGACGATTATTAAAAAATTATTCGTGACATTATAAAAAATATATATTGTATTTTCAATTTCATCTTTTAAAAAAATAATAGATAACACCTAATTTTAGTTTATTTGCAGCTAAAAGACCAAGTGCCTAATTTAAAGATATTTCATGGGCAATTGGGTGACAATTCGAAGCTCGAATAGTAGTTTTCCATTTTCCAACTGATTAGGACATTAAAAATCTAACTTTTATAAAGATCAGTGGACTCTAATCAGAGAAGTCCCAATGTACGAGAAGCATGTGAAAACTGGTACATGTTCGGGCAAAGCAAAGGCTAAAGCAAAGCAAGAAATAAGGACCTAAGCTCTGAAGTTAGTTACACTGTCTGATTAACCCGAGATGGGACCAAAGCAAAAAACAAATAAAAATCGAAAAAGATTTGTGGACAACGTTTTCGAAGACTCAGTAGTTAGTCTAGAAAAGGGATTTGTGGTGCATGTGCCCGATGAATTATTGAACTTAGCATCTTATGTCAAAATCCTACAGAAAAAAGGAGAACTGTCCACTAAAATTTTGAATTTCTTGGAACGTAATCCCTCCCTTTGGAATCAAACTTTGCGCCCAACATGATGTTGTGTCATTCTAAGTGATAGGATCACTTCTTGGTTAGAATTCTCTGCTCAAATTACACTACTGTTTACTAGTGCCCCAAAAACAAGGAAAAAAAAAGAGGAAGAGAGAAGAAACTTGTCTATTAGAGTCATCAAATTGGGATAGATGGGGTGGAACATTAATGGAAAAGTGCTTGGAGGAGAATGACAAAAACAAAAAGATAATGTGTGAAGGGGAAATGGGAAAGAGAATGTAGTCAGTGGACTGAGGATGATTAGCACTGAATTCTCCATAATGCAAAACTTTGTTCTCGCATAAAGTAGATATATATATATATATATATATATGGATCAAAATATGCTTGTTGGCTATTGCCATCTTTTTCACAGGAGGATTTAATTTGTTGAAGATATTGTGCCAGCCAGAAGATATTTTTTGGTCCAATATTGATACGATAATAGAAAAGATTGTGTGCCCTTCCCTTAAATTTCTCAATTATGGATCCTTATCTTGTATCCATCAACAATTTTCATATTCCTGGAAATTAATTAGTATGATAAGTGATGCGACCCGTAATTTTACTGGATTTTTTTTTTTTTTTTGGTTTCAGAGACATTTGACATGAATGATTTGATTATCCAGCTATTGCGTGCGCTCAAAAAAATAAAAATCTTGCTTAAGGCCATAAGATACTTGGTACAAGGACTTCTCTCTAATTTTCTTGTCCTTCATTAAATCTGAAGTGATGGAAAAGATTGGAATTAAATCAGCCATAAATGTTGAGATAGTTGATGGAATTGAGTTCTTGGCATCATATCATCCTTGACTCTAAATTTGCTTCTTGTATTTTCTTTGACCCCTTTTCCAATTTACCTTCACCTGGTCCAAGTGATTTACACTATGATTGGGCCCTTGAGCAAAAGCCCAAACTGGGATAAACAACATTTAGGCTTTTTGGGTTTTCATCCTTCAAGAAAAGGAAGACATTTGTATTTGTATTCCCCTTTCAAATCTAGACATAAAGCTTTGGCAATTGCATATGATCCCTAAAGACAATGATTTGCATAAAGGAGATGTATTGATGTAATGCAAACGCAAAAAAAAAAAAAAAGGAAAAATGAAACAGAAAAGCAAACTGTGAGAAAAAGCGAGTCAGTCCAAAGAAGCATTTGGACTGAAAAACAGCCAGGAAGGCATGCACTTTTTTTGTTAGTTTGTTGCTGGGTGTTGTGTAATGCACTTGGCAACAATGGTAAAAGATGCAAAAGTGTGATAGACAATACGATGGTTTGGCTTTTCAAGGCCCTCAGGCATGTCCTTTGAATTTTCTCCTGCAATTTCTGCTGCTGCTGCTGAGAAATGTGCTGAAAGGATTCCAGAGAGGCCGAGGTTGTAAAAATTGTCAGTGTATCATAGCTTGCATGCTAAAGAAGAGGCCACGACCACATTGGTACTCAAAAACATCTAACCTTCTCATCTGTCCATATTTTTCAGGTTTTGTTCTCCAACATTCACCAGCTTTTATCCAAGTGATAATTATATTCCTTTGACTCTTCAATAGATGCTTTTCTCAAAGCAAAGGACATTTTCCCTCTTGTCTGATACATATGGTCATCAACATCCTCTGGCTTTAGGTAAAATATGAACTGCCCTAAAGCCAACAAAACCTAAATACTGACAAAAACATAGAACAAATTTTCACAGGCAATGAACAACATGCTTCCTTGATGCCAACCTGCCAGCTTTTGCATTCCCCATATCTTTTAACCAAGAAAATCATTTAATCATAACTTATTGATCAGAGCAAATATGTTACTACTAACATATATCCAACTAATATTATCTAAGCTGCATATAAATTGACTTGGCAATGTCCTAGGTGTGTGGAAAAATTAACAACCATGGGTTGAGATGATAACTGATAAGTTTGAAATTATAGTCATTAACTTGTTCTGATAGCTTCTTGAAGTTGGCAATGGCACCAAAACTCAAAAAGACTATTGCAAGGAAGCAAATTGGGAAAAGCACTGAGTTTGAAGGTAAGGGAGAGAGAGGCCTGGCCTTGTTGGAGGTCCTTAGGGGGCCTTTGCCATGGATAGGATTGGGCTGTTGGGTTGAAAAGCTTAGCCATGGATTGGGTTTGTCTGGGAGATCGGGGTTTCTTCTTCTTTTTATTTTTTATTTTTTATTGCCCAAAAAAGTGGTGAAAAATGAAAATAGAAACAGATAGTAGTTTTAGGTGTTAAAATGAAAAATATAAGCTTGGAATACCAAAAATAGAAAGTTGATATTTTCCTTTCTTTTTTTTTTTTTTTCACAAAGGACTCCCTTTTTATCCCAAATTAAAATACGATAAAATTCCAACAATAATAGTATAATAATGGAAGCTTCTTTGAAAAATATAATATTTGTAAAACAGCAATAATAGCACAATGGAAACTTATGTGAAAAAGCTTTAAATGTTACAGTGGGATAACAAATATTCATAAACCAAGAATTTGTAAAACATATGTAATGAATTGAACCCCGTTTTTCTCAAAGTGATCAAATGGTATTTTTGTATATTGGATCGAACTTTCTCCCTGAGCTTTCTTCTCAAAATCTTTCCAGAAACTGACCTTGGGACGCTATTCAGGAAACTGACTGTTCTCAATCCTTGAAAGGTGCAACCTATATATATGAACAATAAAAACATAAAACAAATAAATTTATGTGCCCATCAAAACAGTATGAGGCGTGAAAAAAAGGAATCTCAAACCTTTTTTGCAATGAATTGTTTAACATCTTCTTCAGTCAGTGAGCTTTTCACAGCAGGAACAATGTATGCGATTGGAACCTCTCCAGCTTTAACATCAGGGAATCTAAATGAAAATGGAGATAATAATATCTATAATTTCCATATGGATAGTTTGGTAATTAAAGATAACATATCCAATTTGTAGCTAGGCTACATTAACTGAAGCAAATTCAGACCATCAATCGCGTAGTTTGTTAATATAATACTGAATTTTAAATTTGAATAATCAGTATTAATGCTACTTACGGAACAACAACCGCATCCACAAATTCAGGATGAGAAAGTAGCAATTCCTCTAGTTCTGCTGGTGCGACCTAACAAATTACAAATGGCCATATAATCCATAAACACAAAGCAGAGAATATTAATAGAACATGACAAAAGTTGAGGGTGTCTGAGAATACTAACCCCCCCCAAAAAACAAAAAATTATTACTTGAAAACCATTACATTTTATAAGCTCCTTTATCCGTTCTACAACAAATAATTGTCCTTGTTCATCAAAATATCCAACGTCCTCTGTATGCTGCCACCCTTGTTCATATATGGCTAACTTCGTAGCCTCTGGATTGTTAAAGTAACCTTAAAAAATCATAAATCATGTTAACCTTAAAAAAAAAAAAATCAATTTTCGTTTGAAGTAAAAAAAAAAAAAAAAGAATTAGAAGCCGTCATATTTAATGTTGTCAAAAGATAAAAAGGATAGCCATAAGCAATGTGCTATACATGCATGTCTTGTAAATTGTAAGTAAACAAATTTATATAGATCATTGGCAGTACTATCATTGCCTCCATCGCTACTTGATTCTCCCATACAAGACCGCAGACCTGTAATAATTTTATAAATAAGAAGCATAGCTTATGATTAAGGATCAGAAATTATGTCATTTCTTTTTATATTTGAAGTTATTATAAATTAAATTCTGAATACAAAAATTAAAATTTTATTACAACAGATCATCTTGTTATTGATAAATTGATCCTTTTTAATTGGAGAAAGTAACAAAAAATAAATTTAGAATTATTCACCAAATTAATTAAGCTTAATTACCTTGAGTAACAGTGGTTCCTCGAACCCATATTTCTCCAATCTGATTTGGTGGAAGGGGTTTCATTGTATTTACACTAACAAATTTGGATTGTATTGGAGGCATGAGTGTTCCGGTTGAACCAGAAAAACGAGGCCCTTCCTTGGGATTCTACAGTGAAATTTTCCACAAGCTTCTGTCATACCATATCCCTGCACCATATTTGTATATTTATATTTCAAATCATCATATGCTTAGGCACCTGATTTTACAATAACCCACTTCGGCCATAAACTAATGCACATTTATAAAGATACACAAGCCAATTAACAAGAACTAATTGAACCCAAATTTTTATTTAAGTTAATATACATGAAATACATAGTATTATTTGTATAAGTTTCTCCATGTCATGTGTAATAAAAGACTAAAATTAATAATAATCATATGATTTATTAGTAAAATATTAAAATTTTAATTTTAATAATCAAAATTCAAAATCTAAAAATATCAAATATAAAAAAAAAACCTAAAGTTATTTATCAATATTTCCCTTTCATTTTTATACCTTCAACACTAAGAGACAACAAATAAAAGCAGGTGGGCCATGCGGCGTTTGCTACTTATTCTATACAAATAAGCAAATCGCATCGGCCCACGCGATATTGTTTGACAAAAGTTATTAGGAATAATTAGGTGTTTGGTATCCCAATCATCAATGCCGCCACATCGTTTTGCTTTACATCGTTATTGGGTCGAAAATTCGAAGGTTGATCAGAGTAGTTTTTTATAATATCCAAGTAATAAGAGAATTTTGGATTTGGTGAGAAGTTGGTGGAGCTTGATGATTGTAAGAAGGCAATTGGAACATCGAATTCGCTGACTTTGTTATGAAGTTCAGGGATTGTACTGATAAGCTTAGGATTCGAGTCTTTGACTTGTTTCGATATCTCATTGAATGTATAAGAAGGGTTGGCTGTGTTGGCAACAGCACCAAGAGAGACGATTGCAAGGAAAAAAATGGGGAAACGAATCGAGTTTGGAGCAAAGATGAGGACGACATCATTTCTAGCAATTTGAAATTCGTGGTGCAGTGCACAGGCAAGACTTGAAACATGAGCTGTGAGTTGGAGAAAAGTTAAGGTTTCATTGGAATTAGAATCGACGAGAGCGGTGTGACGAGGGATGGAGGAAGTGATTTGGAAAATAAAGGAGGTGAGGAAGAGGTCAGGGTTTGTTGGGAGCTTGATAGGGGTCCTTGGGGAGGTGTAAGTTTGGGTTTTTGGATTGAATGAATTTGCCATTGCTGCGTTTGCTGGTTCAGAAGATTGGACTTAGCACTTCTTTGGGATGTTTGTGTTTCTAATTGGAGTACTTGAATGCATTTAGAATTTGTTGTTCAGAGATTGTGAAGTATAAATAGAATGTAGAGTAGTGGGGTTACTGGTAATTAAATATAAATTGATGAAGAAATTTATTAAGTTTAATTTAATTTTTCTTAGATTTTATAGTTCAATAATATAGGGTAGATGTGGTGTTGGAATTACATAGCTAGCAATCATGCACATGAATGCACACTAAATTGTCCACCTTGCTGAATTGGTGGTGGTGGTCCGGTCATTAAGCTGGTTTCCTATTTTCATTTCTGATTAAGTCAATCACATGGGAAGATAATGCAATTTTTTTTTTCTGTGTATGTTTAGATATAGTTTACCATTAGTCTTGAAAGTAATTCAAGAGTTTTGACTCAATTTTAATATCAAACAATAAAGAAAAACCAAATTATATCGTAAGTCCTTATATTTTATGAAAATATGAAATTTAGTCTTTATATTATAATTCAAAAAAATTTAATTCTCATGCTATTATAATTTGATGATTTTAGTTCAATCACTAACTCTGTTAATTTTTTATCATTAAAAATATTGACATTATTGTTGACTTGATGATATGGGTATTAACTTTGTTGACATAGTATTGACTTACCGACGTGGTAACTTAAATGTATAAAATCAGTTATGAAATTATATAAATGGTCCATATATTCACACGAAATTTAAAATTTAGCAATTATATTCGCACGAAATTTAAAATTTAATTCTTGTATTGGCACCACCAAATTTAAAATTTAATCCCTTTAATACAAAAATATTTTGAATTTTTTAAAATTTTTTAATTTTTAAAAAATATTAAAATTTAAAAATATAATAGTCCTTCTAATATAAAAATATTTTTTTGAAATATATTAAAATTTCTTATATACAATTAATTATTATTATTATTATTATTTATATTAGTCAATTATAATATTAATAATTTAAATTAATATATCAAAATTAATATTACTTTAATTAGTTTAAATGTATCATATGATAAAATTTATAATGAACTAAACTATTAAATAGAGTTGCATTTGTAATGAATTATAAATAAATTATGAATGAAATGATCATTTTATTCAACCAAACAAAATAAGAGATTCAAACTTAAATTTTTATGAAGAACAAGCTCTTGTCTTTTTAAAGCATAAATTTTGAATCATAACAAAACGAAATGAGAAAATGATTTATTTGATAAATCGACACATCAATATCATGTATCATAATGAGAAATTTTAATTTTTAGGTGTTCACAAAAAAACTTATCTAAATAATTATGTTAAATTAAATAATAAAATTAATTTTAAAATCAATACACATTAAATTTAGTAAATTACTTTAACGTATTTAAAATCTTGAATTTAGATTTGATTATAAAAAATAAGTTAAATGAGATTTAATTTAAAGGAATAGAAATACTATTTGATGGCTAATTTTACTCTTATGGGATATAATTATAATTATAATTTATTTAATAAATTAATAAAAAATAATAGTTTTATTAAAATTAGTTAGTGACAAATTTTTATCATATATTAACAAATTTGTGATAGATTTTTAATAGATTTGTGTAAGATTTTTTTCCATATGGTCACAATATATTAAAATTGTGACAGAAATGTACGATAAAATTAGTAACAGATTTATATTTTATGACGAAATGTAAAAGAAATAGTAACAGAACTAGTAACAATATTTCACATGATTGACAAAAAATTATGATAAATTTAGTGACAATATATGAAAATTGTGATAGAATATTGTGATAGATTTTTTAATATTGTGACAAATATTATGAAAGAATATTGATCAATTTTTAAAATTTAATATTTTCAAAAACTAGAAAATTTTTAAAAAGTTTAAAATATTTTTTGCATTAGAAGGATTAAATTTTAAATTTCATATAAATATTGGAAGTAAATTTTAAATTTCGTGTGAGTATAGGAACTAAATTTTAAATTTCATATGAGTACAAAGATCATTTACATAATTTATCAATTGATTTTATCAATTTTAATTATAACATCAGTAAATCAACGTCATATTAATAAAGTTAATATCACATCAGTAAAGTCATCAGTCATATCAATATTTTTAACGATAAAAATTTGATAGAATTAATGATTGATTTAAGATTATTTAATCAAAATAATACGAGTATTAAATTTATATGAAATATAGTATAAGAACTAAATTCTAATTTTTCACAAATATAAATTGATGAAGAAATTTATTAAGTTTAATTTCATTTTTCTTAGATTTTGTCGTTTAATAATATAGGGTAGATGTGGTGTTGGAATTACATAGCTAGCATAATGCACATGAATACACACCAATTGTCCACCTTGTTGAATTGGTGGTGCTGGTTTGGTCATTAGGCTGTTTTTTATTTTCATTTCTGATCAAGTCAATCACATAGGAAGATAATTCAAAGCTTTTTTTTTTTTTTTTTTTCCTTTTTTGCGTGTTTTAGGCTTAGTTTAACATTACTATTGAAAGTAGTTCAAAAGTTATTTTGACCCAACCTTAATACCAAACAACAAAAAAAACATGGTTCTTCACTTTTTCATTCTAAAAGTCTAATTTTACAACCCAAACAAAAAATTACTTAAGAGATATTTTTATACGAAAAAAGTATTTTTAGATGGAAATCACTATATTACCCTGTATTTTAAATATTTTATTATTATATATATTTTTAGATATTTTAGTTACTCACAACATGTTTCATTGTAATATTAAACTCTTAAAAATTTTAACAATATTTTTTTATTGTATTTTTTAAATATATGTTTTTGAACTCAAATTTTTTTCAACTACAACATCAATACTAAGCTAGTTCTTAGTTGAGACTATAGAATAATCAATAACTTTGATTTTTTATTTAGGAATTTAAACCTTGTTTAGCAAGGATACATATTTCTTATACAAGAATAAAACGTGAAAATAAGTTGATGGTTCTAAAAAAGATTTATATTAAAACTTTTAAATTTTGATAAATTTAACTAGGGAAATTAAAGTAGTGTCTTCATTAAAATTTTTAATTTTATGAGGCCAAAATTAGAGATGTCAATTTTTTTTATACTTAATGGGGAATTTTATTTTTATCCAAATGGGTACGTGGATGGACATTAAATTGTAAGGATTGGGATTTGTATGATTTTAAATTTTTTATCGAATACGAAAATAAAGATGTATAATATCGCATTCACCTTGTACCCATACTTTTTATATATATTTAAATATATTTAATAAATAAAATTTTATTAAATAATATAAATTATTATTTTAAATTAATTAAAACTAATATATTTCTATTAAAACATATATATTAATATATATTTATAAAAAAATTACGTAAATATACAAGATAAAAATAAAAAAGATAAAAAATAAATTTGGTTTTTATTTTTTTAAAAGTTATAGGTATAAGATTACCCATATCTATTAAATAGCCGTTGGGACTAAGATAAATTTGAAATATCTGTTGGGTATGAGTATGAGAATGTGTACAATATAAAAATCTAAAAATGGAGATGGAGAATACTCTAACCGTTCTATACTCTCTACCTATTGTTATCTCTAGGCAAAATTGCTATTTTCATTAAAATTTTTAATTTTGTGAGGGCAAAACTATTATTTTCATTAAAATTTTTGTGAAAGAAAATTAGTATTTTATTAAAATTTAAAGTTTTTTTAATATATTTTTAATAGATTTTAAAAGTTAAAAGAGATAATTATCTTCTAAAGACCCTGTGTAGATTTGTGTTTGTGTATAATTAACTCAATTTAAAGAGTTTTTATATATATAGAATTAGAGAGTTTTACTTTACAAACATATTTCCTATTTAATAAAATTATTGATTAAATAATCAAAATTAAGCCCGTTAAAGAAATTAAAAAATTCTATAATAAACAACCAAAAGAACATAGAAAAGAATTCATGTTGGTTCCCATTTTTATTGTAACCTCTTTTTATGTGAATGATAACCACATACATACATTTATATATATATATATAATAGTGTAATAATGGTAGTTTATATACCAATTGACTACTCGTACTCGTTTTTTACTTTGTGAAACTTTTGTAGCAACTTGCAATTCTGATTATGAATCTTCCATATATGCACTTATTTATCATTTCTTGGAAAAAGCAAATCATGGTTCCAATATCTTTTTTTTTTCCTCATGTATGTAGAACAAAGATGATTATGAAATGCTATTGATAGACCATTTTCTTGCTTCTTGAGCTTTTAGATTGTGATTTGGTTAGAGCTTTAGCCATCTTGTCATTCTCATCTCTCCTCAGCAATATTTAAATTGCCTTGAGATGAGATCGACAAAAACAACCTAAGTGTCATGAGTTAATTTTGTATAGGGTTATGACCAAGCATAGAATGTTATGAGCCACCATTATATAAGGTCATGATCGGACATAGGATGTTAAGAGCCACCATTGTATAGGGTCATGATCAAGCATAGGATGTTATGAGCCACCCTTGTATAGGGCCATGATTGGGTAGAGGACCAAAGGATAAATTTTATGTGTTACAAAAAAGTGTTTCCATTTTAAACATTATAATAGTTCATGATAGCATCCTTATAAAAGCTTTTTTACTCTTTAGAATGAGTTAGCAGTCAGTGAATTATTGGGTTGTCTCATTGATTAAGGTACATGTTAAACCACCCATTTAGGGCTGCCCCTTTAACCCTAACGATGGTGGAAAAACTCGATGCTCTTTTTGTAAGTTGTAATCTTATTGCTATTAATAAAACATTTTTTTCTTTGAGGGACAGGTGGTCAAGCTAGTGTGCATCCATTAGGCCCTGATGTATCATTGCGTATCATTGAGATTAACTTGTGGCTTACTTGTTGCTTGTTCAGATTTTGAGCTATCTTGGTTGATTTGTATGGAAAACATCCATTCAAGTGTCGCACAGGTTATTGCTTCATGGAAAAATCTTAGTTTGTGATATGTGATATCAAAAGACGGTTGAGAAGTGCTAGAATTAAAGTGAATATGGTTACATTAGGTGGTGGATTGGAGGATCGCCAAAGGATTGAAAAACTTAAGGTCACCTTAAAAGCTCATGTGTAATTCATGATCGATTGAGAGAGTCGAGGCAGTCTAACGGGAGCTATTTGATATTCTGAATGGTTTAACTGATAAGACAAGAGACTTTATAAGCATCATCTAAAAAGAATTTGAGGAGTTCAAGGCTTAAGTTAGCATTCTACAGTTGACTATAACCAGATTTGATTTTAGCTCTATAAAAAAAGAGAAAAAGGCTAAAGTGCTAAAACCTTGATGCTTCAAGAGAGTAAGAGACGTCAAAGAGTTTGAAAATTTCTTGTTTGACATGAAATATACTTTTGAGCCATGTACACAAACTCAGATGAAGATAAGGTTGCCATTACTGTAACATATCTTGTTGGGGATGCCAAATTATGATGGTGTTCAAAATTTGTTAATGATGAGTGCCCTATTAAAACTTGGATAGATTTAAAACAAAAGCTAAAAAATCAATTTTTTCCTTAGATTGTGGAGTATATGGTTTGAATGAAGTTTCAAAAATTGGTGTAAATAGGGACGATGTAGGAGTTTGTAAAGAGATTTTATACCTAATGTTGGATATTATGGACATGTCTAAAAAGATAAGATATTTTATTTTCTTGAAGGCCTTAAACCTTAGGCTAGAAAGAAATTATGAAGACAAGATGTAACCACTACTATGGCTATCATCAAACGTCTTAATGATTATAATAATGGTCCATCGAAGTGAAAGAACCTTTCATTAGGTAATAGCAATTTCAATTTTAAGAATGGAGAAAAGATGGCTTGATTAGATAAACTATCAAGTGAATGAGCGGATAAGAGGCCTCTGGTAGAGACTTCCTCAAACCAAGACAAACAATGCATCAAACTTCAAGCCCAGACAACCATTAGCTTGCTTTTTATGTTAAGGATTGCACCAGGTGGTTGAATGCTTGCATAAATGTGCCTTTAATATTTTAATAACCTTTTCCCAAGAATTATCCCAAATGCTCCCAAACTTGAAAAAATTAAAGATGAGCTTATGAGGATGGGTTCCATAATGTTTCTTAATGCCCTCCAATCTCAACTGAGCATGATAAAGAAAGAGCCCAAGAAAGGTTTCATATATGTAGTAGTGGTGCTCAATAGTAAGACAACAAAGGTCATAGTAGCATGTATGCAACCGATACTTTCATCACATCTAAAAAGGCTAAAATGTGTTGTCATAAGGTTACTAGAACTATGGGTAAATGAAAGTGATAAACTTGCTAGCTTTTGCGATCAGTAAAAACTTCAAGAATGTGATAACCAAGCTTGGGCCATGGAAATGAGGCATAAACTTCACGATTTCTTTCACGGATGACTTTGATGTTGTCTTAGGATTGAATTTTATGATAGTGGCTTAGGTGATCCCCATTATTGTCTCCAGTTGCTTAGTGCTCATGAGGAAATGTTAGTGTATGGTGCCTACCACAATCCTCCATAAGAGTAGGAAGAAAGTAATATTAACACTTTAGTTTAAGAAAGGAATGAAGAAATGAGAGCCCTCTTACGTGGCCATACCGATTTATAAAGATGAGTCAAGGTTAGAACGAGTGCCCAATAGTGTGAAAAAGATGTTGAAAGAGTTTGAAAACAAAATGCTTGAGCAATTGCCTAAATTCTATCTCCTCGATGATTGGTAAACCATGAAATCGAACTTCTTCCAAGAGTTAAACATCTGGCTAAAGGTCTTTGTCAAATGGCTCCACCAGAATTGGTCGAACTAAAAAAAATAATTAGATGAGCTACTATAAACGGGATTCATCAGGCCATCAAAAATATTTTTTGGGGCGACAATGCTATTTTAAAGAAAACATGCTGGGAGTTTATGATTGTGTGCGGATTACAGGGCCCTGCCACGTTTTGTACTTTGATAAACTAGGTATTTTATGATTACTTTGACAAGTTCGTAGTAATCTACTTAAATGATATAGTGGTTTATAATTTTACCTTGGAGGAATATCATAAGTGTTTACGTCTTGTGTTCCAAAAGAGAGAAGTGTGCATTTGCACAAACATGTACACATTTCTTAGGCCATATTATTAAACAGGGCCATATTCAAGTGGATTTGAAGAAAGATTTATGGAAGAGTATTCTTATAGAATAACAGCTCTAACTAAGTTATTGAAAAAAAGACATAAATAGTGTTGGACAAGCAAATGGCAAGAAACTTTTGAGGGTCTAAAGAAAGCCATGATGAAAGATCATATCTTAGTTCTTCCCAACATTAGGAAGCCTTTTGAAGTTCAAACAAATGCATTAGATTTTGCTATTGAAGGAGTGCTTTTGCAAGAGTGGCATCCAATCGAATCGTTTTGGAAAGTCAAACATTGAGTAAAGTAAAAAAGAAATATATGGCTCAAGAAAGGAGCTCTTAACGGTGATTCATTATTTAAGGGCATGACGGCACTACTTTCTGAGTTTCTAATTTGTTGTCAAGACTGATAATACGAAGGCTAGTTATTTTCTCACTTAACCGAGGCTTATAGCCAAGCAGGCTAGATGGTAAAAGTTTTTAGTTAAGTTTGATTTTTGCTTCAAGCACAAAGCTAAAAAAACTAACCAAATGGCATATACGTTAAGTAAATGGGACATTATGTGCAGCTTTTAGGAAGATTGCCCTGATGTCAGCTAGTAAGGTTATAACAAATATTTGTAAGTTAATTGAGAAAAATTTAAAGAAAAATCCATAAGCCAATTTCATCATAAAGTTGGGAGAAAAAGGGAAGTATAAATATTTTTTGGTAGAGAGTGGGGTTTTAGTGATAAAAGGTATATGGTTGTTTTTGCTAAGAGCAAGGGGCTTAAGATAGATACTAATGCGAGAATGCCATATTACACTTTAGGTTGGGCATTTTGGTTGGCAATGCTCTTTTGTCATATTAAATCAAGGCTACTATTGGTCCCATATGTGACAAGATGTGATAGACTACACAAAGACTTGTTTCATTCGTAAACAAGACAAGGTTAAAAAGAAGATTCCAGTAGGCTTACTTGAACCATTACCCATGCCTACTAGACCTTTTAAAAATATCTCCTTCAACTTCATAGTAAGCCTTCCTAGAATTGGTGAATTTGGGTCTATATTAAAAGTGAGTGATCATTTCTCAAAGTATGCCACGTTCACCCTCGCACAAAAGTATTACATTATGAAAGACTCGACTAGCCTAATCTTCAAGAATGTGATCAAATATTAAGGTATCTTATAAAGCATTATCAGTGACAGAGATTCGAGATTTATTAGGTCATTTTGGAAAAAACTTTTTAAGATTTTAGGGTCTCAACTCAATATCTTTTTCAGTTATCACCCGTAAACTGATGACCAAACTAAACAGTTTAATAGATTGCTAGAGAATACCTGAGACACTTAATACAAGCAAATCAAAGAATTGGCCTCCATTGTTAAATGTGGCTCGATTTTGCTTCAATTTCAAGAAAAGTATCAGTTCAAACAAAAGCCCCTTTAAAGTGGTCATAGGGCAACAATTGAAGCTACCTCATACCTCGCTTGAACCTTATCGAGGAAAAAGCCCTCGAGCTTTTAACCTTACCAAAGAATGGAGCTAAACCACAAAAATTACCCAAGTGTACTTAGAGAATGCATTAAAGCACATGAAAAAGTAGACGGATAAAGGTTGAAAAACAAGGACTTTAAGGTTGGTGATTTTGTGTTTATCAGGTTAGTGCCTAAGCAAACGAGGTTCTTACAAAAATAGGATCGTAAGTTGGTGCACAAATATAAAGGTCTAATGACAATTCTTTCCAAAGTAAAAAATGCCTTATACAAGATTTACCTACCAAAATGGATGAATGTGCATCTAATGTTCCATGTGAGTAACTTAAAGCCTTATTATGTAGACCCATCAAATGTAAGCCGTAGTAAAGCCACCAGAGCCGCCATTCGTATGAAATCGCCATCAGAACATAAAGTGGAAGAAATTCTAGCTAATAGGATAAAAATAATTTCTAAAAGATTGATAAAAATAATTTCTAAAAGATTGATCCGAAAATACTTAGTCAAGTGGGAGGGCTTAGGACTAAAAGAGATCAGGTGGGAGAGAGAACATGATCTACGAGCTTTCAAATAGAAGATTAAAGAATTTTAAGCTATCAAGTCAATGAGGATGCCGACAAACTAAACAGGGGAAAGTGTCATGAACCAACTTTGTATAGGGTCATAATCAGGCATAAGATGTTATGATCCACTTTTGCATGAGGCCAAGATCGAATAGAAAAGCCAATGGGAGGTAGATTTTAGATGCTAGAAAAAAGTGTCTTTATTTTAAACATTATAATAGTTCATGATAGTATTCTTATAAAAGCTTTTTTGCTTTTTAAAAATAGTGAGTGGTTGATGGATTGTTGAATTACTTTACTAATTAAGATATGTGTTAAACCACCCATCTAGGGTTATCTTTCTGACCCTAACAATGATAAAAAACTTGAATTCCTTTTATAATCGTTGTGATTTTATTATTATTAATAAAATATTTTTTTTAAAGGCACCAAAAGTCGAGCTGGTGTGTACTAATTAAGTCTTAATATATCATTATGTATCATTGAAATTAACTTATAACTCGCTTGTTATTGTTCAAATTTTGAACTATTTTAATTGACTTAGGTGGAAAATATCCATTTAAGTGCTGCACAACCTATTACTTTGTTAAGAGAAAATTTAGTCTATCACACCTATCACACCAACACGTTGAAGGTCCAAGGAACACAGGAACACAAAGCCCATCAAAGATACTCCAATTGAATTTCCATTTAACGCCATAAAAATTCCATTAAGATTATTAAATCCAAAAATAAAGATCCTGTGAATAAATTTTCTCCCCAAAGAACCAAATTTCACCGACCAAAGAAACACAAAGGTACAGAGAAGTTATAGACCAATCGTTTCAAACCCGGATTCCCAGCTTAATAAGAAACCAAAAGAGCTCATTCCCTTACGCCACTTGTCCATTTTAACATATGTGGCGTCGAAACTCTTTCCTTTCTCTTTCGCTTTCCTTTTCCCCTCCGATAAAAACTGTTCCTTCAATTCCCATAGGTTCCCTCTTCTGAAAAAAAAAAAATCTCTTTAATGGCTAAAACATCTACTGTCTCTTCTTTCTCTTCGTTTCCTTCCCTTTCTCGTGGGAGAGAAACCCATTCTTTTCTCCCAACTTCCTTCAGATTCTCTAATCGTCCCTCACGTTTCCTTCGTCTCTCTTCCAAGGCTTCAGATTCCGGCAGCTTCTTTAGTGACGATTCTTTTGGTTTCTTTCCTTGGTCCCCTGGTGACAGCGGTAAAGAAGAAAAAACCCATGTTTTTCACTTTAACCATCCTTAATTCTCCATATTTTTCTTTGTTGACTTGGTTTAAAATAGTCAAATCAAATGATTCATACCAAAATGTTTCATACCCAAATCGTTAAATATAGTTTTTTTGCCATTTTTTTCATAAAAATCGAAAATTTGCAGTCAATGGAACAGGGGTAACATATATATTTTATAGATTAAAGTTTCTTCTTTTATGTCACAAACTAGATGATTTAATTGAACTGATTAAAGGGTCGTAGGTGTTAAGGTTAATTTATTTAAGTTAAAGATGAAATTTTGTAAGTGTTTCATTGTGATTGTATGTTGATGGACTATTAAAATTGTTTGTAATTTATTCAAATTTGCAGACGTGGAATGGGTTCAAGAGGAGAGAGTCACTTTGTTCACAGCAGATGGACTAATTCAAATAGGAGGTTCAATGGTTGCACGGCGTATAACTTTTGCAGATGCAAGTATCTTGTTATTACTCATTTATAAACCTTTCATTGTTCAAATATTTCAGAGTGATCAATGCTTTATTGACCAAATGAAAATGGAATTTCGAACTTTGATGGTATATGGGACTCTGTTATTTATTATTATTATTTTTTATGTTGTGCATCATTTAGAATCTGGTGTTAGTTGGCTGAAGAATTTTGTTATTTGGGCAGAAGAAACGGGGAAAATCAAAAACTTCTCAAAGATTTCAACGGTTTCAAGAGAGTGATTACATGGATCCCAACCAAGGCTTATGTCTAGGTGCTCTTTTTGACATTGCGGCAACAAATGTAAGGAACTTGTATGCTGCTGTTATTGTGTCATAAACTCGATGTTTCAATTGTAAATGACTTACACTTTCGTGATTTGGTCAATCTAGGGACTTGACATGGGTAGAAGGCTTTGTATCATTGGCTTTTGTCGCTCCATTGAGATGCTTAGTGATGTTGTAGAAGATACGGTTTTAGAGCATGGTGGGGAGGTATGCAGCATTGTACCAGCATCATCTTTTCTTTAATTATTACTATATTGCATTTTTGCGTACATGAAGATATTGAATTGAAAATCATAGTTTAAAATATTACATTAAACTTTAAAAAATCATCTTTTAATCACACAGCCTCAACTTTCAAGAACTTATCACCATATCTTCAGTTTTAGCTCTTTGTTCCTTTTTTTAATCAGGGTGCATAGTTTATGTTAATGTTTAGCACTGACATTTAGCAGAGGAAAGTTTTAGTTAGTATCTTGAATGCTTGACGGAACTAGTCGACTAGTGGCTGAAACAGGGAGTAAATGATCTTTTTGTTTGTTTGTTTGATCAGGGACCTTGTTTACTTATATAAAGATAACTCCAAATTCCGTTAAAGTCCTATAAACTTTACCAATTAAAACAATAGTTTTTTGGTTTGTGTTGGAACTTTTATGAGTGGACCTTTCCCTTGACTCCCACACAGCAACCTAAGCAACTTATTAGTTTACAATTGGTGGTTTTTGACTCCCTATTTTCGGATTTAATCAGCGATCTAATTACTGAACAAACAATGACAATGTGTTTGCTGAGTTTTCCAAGTAGCACCACGAGGTTTCAGTGATCTTCCTTTTTAGTATCTTCTTATACTGTGAATCCAAAGCAATATGTTATTATTCAATCTCTTGGTTGACGTCGGAAATACTGTTTCAAATCTGCCTTTTTAAACGGTTCTCTTACAAGCTTGGCAGTATACTTCTTTCTGTTGTGTGTTGCATTGGTATGGTCATGGTGCAGTGAATCTTTTTGAGGATTGACCTTCCCGTGTAGTTGTAATTTTGAAATTTGCCTATTGATAATGTTCAGGTTGTTGCGGCAGAGAAGGCCAGCAAAGGTGGTTTACATGAAAAGCTTACCATGAAGGTTGCCGTGCCATATCTCTGGGGTGTTCCCCCTGCTTCTGATACACTTCACCTTGCTGTAAGGAGTGGTGGAGGGATTGTGGAGAAGGTTTATTGGCAATGGGATTTTTTGTAAATAATTCATCACTTTCTTCTAACCATCACTTGTTGTATTCATAAATCCTATGTGCATTCTGTACATAAAATTGTTGTATTCCTATGTACAAAACTGAATGTTGTATTCCAAGTCACTGACCCCATCATTGTTTGGGAATTTATTATTAATATCCAATTGATTATTCTCAGTTTTCTGTTTATACCCTACGAATAATGCCATATCCCATATCAGATATGCAGAATTTGCAATGGTCAACATAATCAGATTACATCAAAATGCAGTACTATTAAGATTCTCAAAATCCCTTTTTATTCATTTCATAATATGATGCAACCATTAAATTATTTTCTTCTTGATCCTTTTTGGCCTATATAGTAAACTGTACAGATCATAGAATATTCAAAAGCCAGGTAAAGCAATGGTTACGTCTATAACATGGTGACAAACAGTTGCAGGCTATTAGCTGGTGTATGTTACTACTATTTTTGTCTGTCTTTTGTTAGGCTTCCATGTCAATTGTCAATGTCGGATGATGTAGGGAATCATCCATATACAGTTAAATATGGTAATTTTTTTTCTTTTGCTTGAATATAACTCTTGTACTGATTATTTATGCTTCTTTAATGAAAGAACCAATAGAGCCAAGTCTGCCAAGTTCCTTACTTACCCTGAAGAAACAGTCACCCTAAACCCAATACTAGAAGAAATAAAGGAAGAATAAATAAAACACTGACATTGGTATATGCAAGTAAAAAATCCAATGTAAGTCCATTGGTGTATGCAATTAAAAAAACTATTGATATATGCTAACCAGATTGATTAAATTGATAAGAATAGAATACTTTTAAAGTTTACGTTTTATTTCAGTTATTAATTATATTTTTATGGATGATCGATCTATAAATTCAAATAAGATAATTTGCTTCACTTAAAATTTTTTTTGACAATAATAAAATTCTGTATATTATAAGTGGAATATAATTATTTTACCAAATATGTCTTTTAAGATAAATTAAAAATATAAAAAATATTTGCATGTAAGTTTTCTAACATTTTTTGTAAAATTTAAAAACTTTATCGAATAGAAAATCAACTCATGCAATTAATTATACCTCCATTGTTTGAAACTTTTCACCCCAAAAGTGGACAAGATATCACGGACTTAAAGAAGAATCATGAATATTATATTGAACATAATAAGAGGGTTACTGAGGTATAAAAGGGTTCACATTACTTCTTTTTTGTGAGACATCTTTTTTTAAAGACGCCTTTTGTAAGATAAAATTGTGAGGTCAGGAGGGTCAGAGCGGGACAAAGCCTTACAAGGGTATGAACCGTGGCAAGAAGGCTGATCTGGCCCGGAAGGATGAATGCCCTGGTCCCGGAGCCGCGCGGGTTCAAAGTTTAAGTCTCGACTCGTGACAAGTGGTATCAGAGCCAACCCTAAACCGTTCGATCCATGCCAAGTGCCTCGAGGGAGGTAGTCAGGGTGATCAACCTCCGTAACGAGGGCGTCATGGGGTTAGGTGAGGAAAAATGTCACGAACATAAAGAAAAGCCTTGAATCTCACATCAAACATAATATGAAGGTTACTAAGATATAAAAAAGATTCACACCAATTCTTCACGCTTTTTGTAGGATAAAACCGTGAGGTCAGGAGGATCAGAGCGGATAAAACCTTACAAAGATGTGAACCGTGATAAGAAGATTGATCTAAAACGTCGAAAGGATGAATAATCGAGTTTCGAAATCGCACGAATTCAAAGCTTAAATCTCGACCCGTGACAAAGACAACCTCTTTTGTTGCAATGTGAAAAAAAGTTGAAGACCTCCAAAAGGCAAAGATCTTCCTCTGTTTTAGCACCCGGCCAAACAAATATGATCTTTCTTATCAGTTCTAGAGCAGCAGCCAGCCATTGACTAACTGTGAAGTCGAGTTAATTAATATGAACCCGTGACTCACACTTTCAAAGAAATGACTTTTAATATTGAACCTTTCAATTTCAGCTCATCTTTTTCTTGGTATTCATTTCCATAATCTAGTGTAAACGTGATTCCCTACTTTACTTTATTGCTAAGTGCTAATTTTGTAGGCATTTTACCTTTTAATCATTAATTTTATAGTATCAATTCTTGGGAAATGCTGTTTGTCCAAAGTTTCAACGTTCATATCGTGAAATAAAGGGCACCAAAGTAGGGCCTTCCAGGGGCCGCTGTTTCCGCCCAAACCATAGCTTAAGCCCCTGTGGCATTAGTATACGAACTATCTATTGGAGATTTTTTTTAAGTGTTGAATAAGTTTAATTATATTTTAATTTATTAATTGATTATGAAATAATTTTTTTATATAATTTAATATTTGATTGTGATTGTAATTTATTTAATATTGGTATATAAAAAATTTATTTAATACTTGTAATTTCAAAAAAAAAAAATTATTTTCATCCCAAAAAGTGAATAAAGAAACAAAGGGAATGCGACATGAGCGATAATAATTAGGTTGTATGTGGTTTTGATTTGATTATTTTGATTACCATATAAAATTTTGAATTTTTAAAAAACATTCTAAATAAAATTATTTAAAATTGAATTAAATTTTATTGATTTGGTTATTGGTTTTTAGAATTATATTTTTTAAAAAATTATTATTTTTAACATATTTAAAAGGATTTAAATATAAACTAATTATTTTTATTTATAAAAATTTAAATTATATAAAAATAATAAAAATATAATTCAATTTTGATTAAATTAATTTTTCATTTCACAACTGAAAAATTAAATTGAATCGAGTTATAACATTTGATATTCATATGAAAAATAAATAAAACCAAATACTACACTTTTAAATGGACCATTGATTTTTCTTTTTTTCTCAACCCTGGAAATGACCTTTTGTCGCATTGAATGCATTGAACAAACTAAAGATTTCTCTTCTGTCTTCTATGCTTCGAAAAAAAAAGCTACGATTGACCAAATTGTTATGTCATAATAAATATTGGTCTGCAAAATGCTATTTAATTAAAAAAAAATAGCAGTTTGAAATTAAATTTTACCATAGCAAAGTACATAAAAATGAATTAACAATATTTTCCATTTATCTTTATTGGAAATTTTTTTTTTTGTAATAATACGATAAAAATGTCTTCATTTACTTGGTTTAATCTGTTTTTCATATGATTTTTTGAAACGTATTTTTTCACAATTCGTACAAATAAATTTTGGATTATTCTAATTAAATTTCTCTACGTTGAACCATTCATATATAAAACTTCATTGATTTATTGAATTTGATTCACATGTTAATCCATGTATCACTATCTCGCAAATTGGATTTACTTTATATTAATCTATCAAGAAAAACGTGAAATTTATTGAAGCATTCATATGATTCACATGTTAATTCATATGATGGGAATATCACTTATTTGATTTTTTTTTTGGCTGGATTGGCATTAACATTTTCCTGTCAAAATGTGTACTATAGATCAAAAATTAATTTGCCACCGCAGCCTAAGAAAGAAATTTGATAATCTTAGTTTTTTTTTTTTGGTAAGAAAAAATTTGAGAGTAGATAAGCTGCTCAATTCCTCAAATCAGGGTAAAATATATCGTACATGACAGCCTAAAAGAAGTTATTGCAATTCGAAATGATCTCAATAAATGATCATCAACAGAACTCGAACTCAAAATCTTTTTGTTGAAAAAAATGACCTTAATCCTAGTTAATTGTCGGTAGTCGACACCCTCTAATGGTTCAACTGTTTGTTTTCATGTTATAATTGAGAATTTTATGCTCATAACTTTAAAAGGGTTGGGAAATTCAAACTTCAAATGTGAAAAGCACTAGAAATTAAAGATTATAATATATAAAGGCTTCATATGCATGCTTATTATATTCGGACAATTTGGAAACTAGAGGTTACATCAATGCCTCTCTGATGTATCAACAATATTAAAATGTATGATTTTTACCCAAAATTAAAGTATGATTGGATGTGTTAGGTTATGACCAGTAAATTTGCTTAAATGACAATAGTACTTATAAATTTTGGATTATTAACTTTTTATGAAAGGGTTCCGGAGAGTGCAATCTTAAAATCTTTTGAAAAACAAAGAATAAATTTAAATAAAACTTAAAAATATCCTTGATTGTATTAAAAAATTATGAAAGAATCAAATTATAATTCGACTTTCTTCAAATTTTTTCTTCTTTTGAGTGTGGGGTTCATGGCCCATGCAAAAAGATGTTGAGCTTATATTTGCATATTTAGATTCTTTACTAACATTATTTTTTTAGCTAAAAAATATCATAAGGATGGATATTTTTTAGCTAAAAAAATGATGATTTTTTTTTCTTAATACAAAAAAAATCATAATCTGAAAATAAAGGAAAATATTATAAGTGTTAAAATTTGAATTTAAGATTGGATAATCACCTTTTAAATGTAAGTATATGTGTGTAGTTATATGAACTAATTAAAATTTAATATTTTTTCTTTTTTTTTTTCATCCTCTTGATCCAATAATTGTTTGCATGGTCAGCTACCTTCAAGCTTTACTACAAGATGGATGATTTAATTAAGCTTTGTGAAGGGAATTTATGTGTAATGACTTAAGTAGGAGCTTGAAATTTGATACTGATCACTACCAAACATCAAAGGTAAATGAAGAACTTGTAATTATTTATTGGATCTAAAATTTTCTCAAGATAGATTAAAATTTCATGGATTATTAGGTGCCACACCTTTGGACCTTTTTTACACACCACTAGAAACAGACATTCCTGGAAAGTCTTTCCCCATATCTTTAAAACCCCATCGGACTTTTTATTTTAAAATAAACAATGCCTATAGCTGGCAAAACCCATTAAATCTAATTCAATGGCATAAGAAAACAAAATGGTGAAAAGGTCAATAATGGATTCATCTTTTCAATAATATTTTTGGTTTTCTGTTTCTCATGGAAGAAGAATAAAATACTCACTCTCTTTGATTTAGCCAATATAATTGATAAACCCCAAGGCATCATTTTCCTGAGATCATATGATTTTGGAGCTCTTTGGACTGCTTCCCCATGAGGATTCTCTCCTACTTTACATTATATATATGGCCTTGAATTTTTCCATCGTTAGCATATCCATTTTCCCTGAGCCAGTTGGATTTGTTTATCATTTCTCTCTCATTTGCTAATCAACCTTTTTGCCTCTCCATGCCGCACCCGGTCCTAATCAATTGGGTAATCAACAAGTGAAACCTGCCTCACATGTGCATTGCTGCTAATTGTCAACCAAATTAAAACTCAAAATTTTCAACATTTTGTTCGCTCACTACAAAAGGAAAAATGTGATGAAATAAATTCATCCCTTGTTATTATATAATTGAAACAAGCTTCTATTTAGGAAAAAAAAAAGGTTAAATTAATATTATTTTTTATTTTTTTACTATTTGAGATTATCAAATTCTTATGGATGAAACTAAAAATCTAATATTTTATTAACAAATCACACAGTCATTGACCAAATTAAATTGTTTTACTCTTCGTAAGCTCATCAAAATCATGCAATAATCAACGTTGGCCAGTAACCTAGAATAATATAATGGGACGCACACCATCCCATCTTAACTTATTGTAATATATCAATTTTGGCTTAATGCGCCTGCATTTCATAGAATAGTATATATTAATTTTATTAATATATAAAATTGACAGACTTGTTTAATAAGATTGACATCAAGTCAGTTTTAAACCTTGAGAGATAATATCCACAAAGATCCAAATTCCCTTACCTTGGGCTTGACTAGATTCAAAATTAATCAATGAAAATTCATTTAAAAGAAAACAATTTAGAAATGGGAAATTAATTAAAAATTGGATTAGAATAGTTGTATGCTTAGTTTTCAAGTTTGGTCCTTGAAAAGATGATAGCTTCTCTAGTTTCCACGGCATTTAATGAATTATTTCTGAATATTTCAGTTAAACCATGGCTACTTGCAAATTACATCATTTCCCAAAAAGAAGTGCACAAAGGAAACTTTTTTGCCATGTACTGTCAAAAAAACTGTTTCCATCAGAAATCCACCACTCAGCTCATAAGTCGGTCTAAATCTGAAAATCTTGAGCCCATTCCCACCCCTCACTGTTCAAATCCATCAGATTTTACAGACAGTCATAGTCAGATCAATTACATAACTTTTTCCTCTGCCTTGTTTTCATAAAAAATAAAGCTGTTACAACTGCTAGTACTAATTAGCTGCTTAATTTCCTCTAGCCCATAATTTAACGGTGTTTCACCCCATAATCCACTTGATGCCTTCTCTGACCATCCATTAACACCATCCCCATTTGATGCCATGAGCTCCTGGTTTTCATCACGATCATTGTAGAAATAACTGTGCATGCCAATTTGTTGATCAACATTATTTGCACCATTGCTACCTCGGCCATCAGCAAATTCATACTCTAATTCTTTGCACTGACTCATTTGGTTGCCGGAACTCCCATCAGAAGAACTACAAGTAGCTTCACCTCCAAACATTTGGAGACCATCCTGCAGCTGATAATGCTGCATAGGACCCAATAAACTCTCCTGTAGTGGTTGAAGGACTGGTGCAGCTGTTATACAAGAAGCACTGCTGTTTGAAAAACTTGAGGAATATGATACTTCAAAGCCTGAAAAAGATCTAGTTGGTGTGTGATAGGTGTTGTTGCTGCAATTGTAGAATAATCTTGATGATGGTGATGAAAACAGAGGTGATGGTGATAGGGATGAAGGTGAAGATGATTGAAAAAGAGATGAGGAGCTAGCATGGTGAAGGTTATGAGGTTTTCTTTGAGATTGGGGAACCATGCCAAAAAGTTTCTTCTTCAGCTTTGTGTTCCAGTAGTTCTTGATATCATTATCAGTCCTGCCTGGCAACTGAGCCGCTATAATTGACCACCTATAGTTCATGATATGAGTAAAGTTCCATTAGAGGAAATTTAAGTGAGCTGCTTTTGAA
Organism: Durio zibethinus; assembly: GCF_047325235.1. Classification (NCBI taxonomy): domain Eukaryota; kingdom Viridiplantae; phylum Streptophyta; class Magnoliopsida; order Malvales; family Malvaceae; genus Durio; species Durio zibethinus. The sequence continues at coordinate 5,023,811 of NC_143162.1, read as the reverse complement.
ACTCTATCTCAACACTTGAGAAACTAAACACGGCATGCAAGGACAGAATTAGAGAAAAAAAAATGATCTAAAGCTAGCATATCCTTGGAATCTACAAGTTTTTCCTTGAAAGGACAAAGCAAGTCTTTCCTTGTGTTAATTTCTCAAGAAACAAAAATCTTAGAAAAGATACAAGAGCAAAAAAAAAAGAAATGATATGACAAAAATGGACATTTATTTGGAAAAGAAAGGGTGATTAATACCTGCTACCAATGCTTGCAAAGAGGGTGCAGATTATCCTATCTTCATCATCAGAGAAGTCTCCATGTTTAATATTCGGCCTGAGATAATTAAGCCATCTTAATCTGCAACTTTTCCCACATCTCCTAAGACCTAAATACAAAAACCAAACACATTCAAGATCACAAACAAGAAAGGACCCTTTAATTTTTACAGTTTCAGTTACCATCTTCCTTCAAACTCACCAGGAAGACAAAAAAAAAAGGAGGAAAAAGAAAAAGAGTTGGTACCAGCTTTTTGTGGGAGAGCAATCCAGTTCGCTCCACTTCCATGTTTCTCTATGTACTCTTTCAGCTTTGCATCTTCTTCAGGTGACCAGGACCCTTTCTTCACATTAGCCTTGTCACAGCAAGGAGCCCTTCCCATCTTTTACTCTCTCTGTCTCTTTGGGTATTGAAAACAAGAGCTTCTTTCAAAATTATTAATGGTGAAAGGTTATGGTTGTGAAGTAGGCTGCTGTCTAGCTAGCTTTGTTCCCAAAGAAGACTCAAAATTAGTTTGGGGCACTGAGGAAGATATTAATATATAGAGAGAGATAGAAAAACAGAAGTCAGCAGGCAGGCCTTCTATTTCAAATCAATCATCCATTTTTCTATGAGTCTTGTTCATTGATTAGCTGAGAGAAGTTTCCTCCATCATAAATTAATCATGGCGAAAAGGAGACCCTTCCCTCTTACAGGACCAAATAACTACGCCTAAATGGTCTCCTCCTTCCTCACTCAAAAGAATCCAAAGTCCGCTAAACTACATGTAATGAGATACAATTTGCATTCAACATGATACCACCCAATAGATTATTACTTCCTCTAATGTCTTATTTATATAGTTTTATTTATCTCAAAAAATTATCACTTTTGAAAAGTAAAAAAAAAATTCTTACCTTTATTATATTTTGGAATATGGCTAATTTGAGAAAAAAAACTTTATAATCAATCAAAATTCAACTAAAATTTTTTTCAAATTTGTGCAAAATCAAAATAGCAAAAAAAATGAGATGAAGGGAGTATTAAATATTAGATTTTTTTTCAAAAAAATATATTCTTAGGTCTAGTCTTGGGGCTGCCATTGTCATTTGTCAATGTGGACACTCCAATTAATTCTTCATCCAGTACATGAATTTTGATAAAATATTTATGTCGATATGACCTTTCAAATTCATAGACTAATTTATTATTTTTGGTAGTTAATTATGAGATTGGACCTCTATAATTTCAGCATCATACTATAAATATATACAACTATAATATATAATGTTTTATTTGGATAATAAAATCAGGAAATACGGTTTGTATTTTATTACGTAAAAGAAAAATGTAGGAGGCCAAATTCCAAAATTATGTTTGGTAGAGATACACATAAAGTATATACATCTCCAATCATTATGTCACTTTCATTTTGTCTTTACATGTAAATTTCTTGGTAAAAGTTCTATATGATCGTGCTGGTGTATATATAATTACAATAAAATATTAATAAATGTTTTTGTTTTACGAAGTAATTTCGAATTAACTCAAATGGTAAAGATGGAATGAGGTTTGCATAAAAATTTAAGTTACTTGATAGTATTAATTAATCCTCCTATGTTAAAAAAACATGTTGGCAAGAGCTTTTTTTTTATATATATATATATATTTCCTTTTGTTAAAAAAATGTTTATAATGTAGCTAAAATATTTCAATTTTATATATATTTTTTAACTTTCTTCTTTGAGAAGATTATTCTTATGTAGAAATTTCATTTACAAATTTCAATTACTCTGGGAGCAATGATATATAGAAGAAATTAATTATCAAATATCTAAATCAATATAAAACTCATATTATAAAATTAAATACAATTTACTTATAATAAAAATTAAATATAAGATATTAACTACCTATGCATCACTGTTCAGACAAGACCTTGTTTATAAAATCTGTTATTTTTCTTTAAAAAAAAAAAAAAAACCTTCAATTGGGTCAAACACAAATCTGAGAGACAAGTAGGGCCTAGTGAAATTAAACCTTGCTGTAGTTCAATTAATTCGCGTCCCAGCCTTGGACCGGTCTAAACTTAAGTTTATGGCCACGAAAGGAAACTTAAAATGGGCAAAAAAGAAGTTGAGAAGCAACGAAAAATTTTCAGTCCCTGGGGCCAAACTTTACAATTTTCAAACAATTTTAAAAAGTCTTTATAGAGTTTAATTGGCCATTTGTAAACCAATTTAATACTAAATATCGATTTGATTTTCATGAACGTGGCTGATGTAATTGTTGTTAAATATCATGTCTTAACTATATGATTTAACGCATCAAAAATATTAATTAAATTGCGTAAGGTCTGCGTATAGGTAGTTAAAGTTCTTCAAAATTCACAAGAATTAATGTAGTTGAAAAGAAGATGAGTCTGTTTTCTTATTAACCAAGTTTGATCTTCCTAAAATTAAAAAAAAAAAAATCTCCAAGTTCTTGTTAAACATTAAAAAGTAAAAAAAAAAAAAAAAGAAAGACCTTGACTAATTAACTAGAACAATCTTGATTAGCCATCAGAATTCAGATCCAGTCACTTTTAAACATTATGAATTGCAATAGGAATCAATGCATTATTATTTGTCAGATATATTTTGTGCTGAGTCATTTGCAGAATATTGGCATCCGTTTTTGAATTGGTTAATTTTTATTCCAGACAGGTTCAACTAGTTTAGGGTTTATGACAAGGAAGCAAAATTTAAAGCGAAAAGTTTAGGGTTTATTATCCTTGTATCCATCGGCAAATTATTAAACTTATGCTTTCTGATTTATCAATGTTTGGTCTAGTCAAATGGACAAGGCATTTTCTGAGGAACTCATGAGGTGAACTGAACATTGGCCACACATTTTTTCATGGCAACATATAAAAAAATATGGTAACACATTTATTGCTAGAATACTACATATTTTATTGTATACTATTAAACTAAACCCAATAATTAATTTCCCATTAATCCTTTATTCTTTGAAGTTAAAAAAGAAAATCAATTATTAAAGATACCTATATCTTCATTGAAGTTGGTTTGGAATCTCAACTCTTGTTTTTTTATTATGTATAATTTGGCTATTCTTGATTAGCGTTGATTACCAAAAACAAACAAAATCAACGAATAATAAATTTGGGTTTTAAAAATTAAACTTCAATTGATTTATAAATTTATTTTCAATGGGAAAAGCAATAATTTGGAATTAACCAAATTAAGAAGTAAATGCGCAACAACCATGGAGGGTGATAACACATGTTTTCCTTTATACCCAAACATATTAAAAACGGAAGAGTAAGCTTTTAACAATCTCACCGAAAGGTTAAGTCCCATAATGATACGATGGCATAATGATTTTTATTTTTCATTGACCAACCGAAGGAACCATTAGGCATTAACTGTTTTTTCAAAACTTTTTTTTTTTAATTTTTTATTATTGCACTTGAAACATGTGGTAATGTAGTGTAAGATAACCTGCATTTTTAGACCCAATATGCATTATTTATATTTTTCATTTCAAAAGACAATCTTTTCTGATGGAAAAAAGCTAAACACTGGGGAAAGACTTATCCCCAAGATTTATAACTCAAATATGGCCCCATCTTCTTTAAATATTACCCACTTAAAACAAAACACCGACTTCGTTTGATTCCCATATTTTCCCTGCTTATATAGAAACTCCTAATAAAGTTGATTAATTTGTGGTCCTAACACATGAATTTTGAACGAAAAAGACCATATCATAACATTTTTTTTTTATATCTATAGATTAATTTTTTTTATTGGGAAAAAGTTTTGGTCCATATATAATTATATATGTCAAGGTTTATTTTTTCAACAATCTTTCTTTTAAGTTATTGAAAATGTGTTTGATGCTATGCTGTCGTTACGTTCTTTTCCGAAACGTTACATACAAGAAGTTTTGACCTCTGTCTCTTGAGATGGAACTTTCGTTTTCTCCTTAATAAATTCATTCAATGACTTTGTAAGAACAATTTTCTCGAAGTTCAAGAATCTGTTGATTTTCCAACCTGGGTTACAACAGTAATAAGGAAATTGCAAATGTCAATTATTTTCGAACATGTTTTTCTAGAAGAAAATGATCATGGCTGACATCCTTGTAGATTGTTCGTAGAATATTAGACTCATAATTTCAGTTATCACATTCAAATTCTTGCAATTGAAGAAAAAAATGGTCATGGGTTTTCATTTCTGTTAGTAGTTTCTATCTCCTTGCAATTGTGAAAAGCAGACTCCCAAAGTTCAACTGATTCTTTGAGCTAAAAGTGTAGGTTTCAAACTATTTAATAAATTTACAAGGCTTTTTGGTCAGGGTAATAGACAAAATATTATCTACCAATGAATGGCAAAACAGGCCTACGTACTAGGAACTTCGCCCCACCCTGACCCTACTGCAATTGGGATGGTTTCTTTTGAGAAAGAGGGCGAAGGGGTGTTTCAATTTTAGTAAGTCTGATTAACATCAAATCCTTTTTAATAAAGATTTTGTATTAACAATTAATGTACATTTCTTTGCCCTTTCTTACTTCACTGCATGCATCAGCTATCATGGCGACTTAACTGATAGATTAGCAGAGTGATGGCAAATCCATAAGTAGAGTTTTCTTGTCACCATGTAGTATTCTTTTGATTTGGATCGAAGCAGATTGAGTGGAGGGTTTAATCCATTTAGCGTTTAGTCGTAGATCCTTGATGGCCAAGAGGAGATTTTAAGATCCATGCAATATTATTCTTAAGATTTCGATCATATTCAAACATTACAGCAGCTCTAAAGTTTTTGGATTGTTGGCAAAAAAGACCCAACTTTCGTTCCTTTTGGGCTTTCCAAATACTAATGAGTTGAATGGGCCTAATTATAAAATTTTTGGTCAATCTTATTTTTTCTAAAAAATATGAGGAAAAAACTCAAAAAATATGGGAAAAAAAAAATCTTAAGATAATGCTTACTGAGATTTCGTTTCAATCATCAGAATATTGACAGTTGAAAAACTCAATAGTAGTATACTAAAATTCCTCTAGACATCAACACTACACCACCTTGTTTTCAGCAAACTCAGTATCAAAAAACCTTGTACTTTCCCAACTCTAAGATTGCCTTTGTCCGACTTTCAATGACTCCTCCATATAAAAATTGTAGTGCTAAATTCTTCAATGCTGCAACAAGGTTTCACCCATAATGGTAACCTTGTTTCACTTGCCAACTTCCCTATCCGTCTCTTCTCATAAACCCCTCTTCTCATCAAAGCCACAGCAATGGCCAAGCTGGAAAATCCCTGAATATACACCTAGAAGAAACTTAAAAATATGGGCCTTTTCTATTAGACGAACCAGGTTTATACTTTATATATAATGTTTTTATTTTATTAATGGTTCAACTTTTTTGTCATTTTATCTCATTGGTTTTGTTATTTGTTTCTTATTTCAGGAGTGGGAGAAAGGTAAAGAGTAATGAGGAACTGTGTAAGGACATAAGGGAATTTGTAGCTGCAGTTGGGCTTCCAGAGGGTCATGTTCCCTCCATGAAGGAGCTTTCTCAGCATGGAAGGTATTTAAACAGTTAAAACTCAAACTCTTTGTTCTTTTTCTGTTTAATTTTTTGTTTCACTTGAAAATGGGTTATTTGGATTGTTAGGAAATTTGTGGGTTGTATGAAAAGTTTAATCTTTTGGCCTGCATTGAAATCAAGTTCTGATTTTGGGGATATATGTTTTTCTAAACTACTAATGATTGAAAGGAAGGAATCACCTATGGTCCTAGGTTAATGTTATTCTATTATTCAATGCAATTTATTGTGATGTCAAATTATGTACTGAAGACAAAAGAGAAAAAAGGGATGGGTGAGAGGGGAGAGAAACTCTTCAATCTTTAAAATGGCCCTTATTGATGTGCTTTGTTTTACTTGTTGCCTAACTGTTATGTAGGAATGATCTGGCTAACATTGTTAGAAGGAGAGGGTTAAAAATTATCAACAAGCTTCTTACGAGCTCACCTGAAACAGATATTGATGGATTTATTATGGAGAAAAGTGTAGTTCAAAAGCATGATGCAACTGGTGATTCAGAAGATATTTTTGAAGGTCAATATAAATTTCTTTAACCTTTCATGAATCCTTTCATTCTAATTAAACTTTGGCTGTTGTTGTAAACTATTTCTATTATTTTAAAGGTCATAATCAAAGGGGGAAGAATGCAATCCAAGATGTTTCCTTGCCAACTGAAGTTTTCAGCATGGAGAATTATTTAATTGGAGAGGATTTTGACTGTAATGACTATAATTGCACAAAGGAAAATACCATTCACACTTCAGGAGATCAAAGGGAAATGGAAGAGACTATGGTCGGAGATGTTTCCCCATCAGCCTTTCACTCAGTTGAGGAAAATTATTTGGGGAGTTTGAATGTTAATCCAGATCATAATTCTGATAATAGTAGTTTCATGCCTAAAGAATCTCTAGCCATGTCAACTTTGGAAGAAAAAGTTGCAAAATTTGTTCAGAACGGAGATTTGGATGCAATTGAGTGTAAGTCTCAGTAGATAAACTCTTTTGTTAGTTTGTTTCAGTGGTCATTGTTGTTTTTCATGTAATGAGGATGAATTTTACTTTTGGTTTGAACATGTAAAACACAAAATGCAGCTGTTAGTACTTCCTCAATTTGCTAGCATATTCTTAGAAAGAATGATAATGTCTGATGCTTGTTTTCTAAAGTCAAAACTCCAAGATGGTCCCTGGCGCTTTTTTCTAAATTCAGAAAATTGCCCCATTATTTATTTGGTGGGGTTGAAACACGAAGTTTAGTATCTGATGCTGCTCGCCATGCAGATAATGTTTATGGGATATTAAATGAAAGTGGTGATGAAGAAAGCAAGGAAGTTGTTGGAACTAATAATGAAGTACCAACTCAGTCTAGGACCAAAAGTCGAGAATGCTCTGAACATGCCTATGGTACTGCCATCGCATTGAATGGACGTACAACATTCGCCAAGCAGGTTGCTCCTCCTGTAGCAGTGGATTACCTTCCTTGGAGGTTAGCATAGCGTACATCAGTTTAAAGCACTAGATCTACAACTCTAATTACTTTTTGCTTAAAGTCTATGATTATTTAAAATACTTTTCTCTGCTATTTTGTGATCGTGAGTGGTTTAGTGGCATTACACTTACTGTTGAAAAACAGGGAGACATGGATGATAAAATTTCATATTGCACCCCATTCAACTGGAGTAAATTTAAATAATTGCCTTGCTTTAATCCTTTCGTTTTGGCTCTATCAACTAAGGCTTAAGTCTTCTGGTATTTAATTTATTTGCAGTCATGATAATAGGGAAGCTCAAATTCTAAAAGGTGATGATTTGCGGGAGGCTTTGAATTCTGAGGTTGTTTCAGTGCCCTGTTGTTCTAATTTGGTTTAAATTCAGTGTTAATTTTCGCATATAATCTCATAGTGTATGTTCCTCTATGTTACAGATCGCTGAAAGAGAGACTCAAATTGAGATTAATCATCTCAAGCTTATGCTGGTATATAATTTTAATGTCTTTTGTCTCTCATTACTGACTAGTCTCATGATTTTGTCTGTATATAAAGTTTTGTTACATAAATTAACCGTGTAGAATCTTTACTGTTTCTCTTTGCGTGCATAGCACCAGAAGGAATTAGAACTGTCCTGTTTGAAGGAGCAGATTGAAAAGGAAAAGGTACATTAGCTATTTTCGAAGGCATGTTTCCTTGTAAGGCATTTATATGGTTCTTGCACATATATAAGGGAGTATTGTTAGAGCTTGATTTAACTTCCCTGTCTGTATACCATATAAAGTCGGACTATAACAGATTGAAATGCTATGCATTTCTTGAGGGTTCACATCAGTAAATCTTAAATATTTTGCTTATCACTCTTTTCCCCAGAATGCTTTGTCTACCCTGCAAACCAAGTCTGAAACAGAGATTCACAAAGCTCAAAAACTTGTCTCTGAGAAAGATGCTGAATTGCATGCTGCTGAGGAAAGCCTCTCAGGACTAGAGGAGGTAATTATCTGTCACTTTGCTTGGCTGTTACCATGTGCCTTTGGTACATTTGCAACCAGACTTGCTTGGTGCCTTCTTTCTTTTTGTTTTTCCTTTTTTTATATGTTTAATGAGCATGGTAATTTTCTCTTACTATAATCATTCAGAGAGGAAGATTATGTTATCCTTTTGCTGTCAATCTCCCCCAGCATTTTCCTGTTCCTTGTTATTGTAGTTTCTTCAAAAAAAGTAAATATCAAACCAAATGAAACTGAAATTTGGACTTCTATAATAGGTCCAACTCGAATACTCTGGAGATGGTGAAATTGTGGAGGTAGCTGGTAGCTTCAATGGTTGGCATCATCGGATTAAAATGGATCCTAAGCCATCTTCTACCATAAAAAACCCCATTGAATCAAGGTTTTCAAAGTTCTCTTTCATGGAATAATTTTCTGCTAGAGTGTTGGTCTTTAGATTGAATTATATCTTCTGGGTGATCACATTTGTTAGTTTTAGCTTGAGTTACTCAACTTGTTATATTTAACCGGTAAGTTGGTGTTCACTAATATCCCACTGTTCCCTTTATTAATTGAAACCTTGTAGTAGGACTAGAAAATCAACTCCTTTCTACTAGAGTTTTCTACAGCATGTTCATTTATCAGAAGGAGGTGTGAAAAATTTAACAACCAGCATATTGAAGAAACCATGTAGAGGTAGGCCATGTCATAGCTTGACTTGAAGCTTAGTTCAAGACTATTTTCTGTTTTTCCCTTCGAACTGTATCTTCTATATTAGGCTTACAGTGGCTTTCTTACTTCTCACTTCTTAATCATTCTGCTTAGCTTGAAATATATCAGAAAATCAACTGGTAGACAAAGTGTGTAAATGAGCTTCCCAAAGTTGAATTGGTGCATATTGTTGTACTTGCCTAATGCTTTGGCAAAATTTTGAATAAACACCTATGATACTCATTCCTGATTCAGTTTGGCTGCCTTTCTGAAAGAAAATGTCTCCTTTCTGGTGCACTCCTATGATATTCATTCCTCAAGTTTGTTTCTGGCATGTTAAAATGAATTGACACCTCACTTATATGTTCATATGTGATATGTCATCTGAATTGCACAATATTTTCTGTTATTATTACTAGCAAATGATGTTTCATTGGACTTGAGGCAAGCGTAACTCAATCTTTTTGTAGGTTCTTCATGCTATCTTTTTTCTCTAGATTGTATACTTCTGCTTATAATTGTTAGAAGAAAAATGAACTTACTATGTTTACACACTTACCAGGAAGTCCAAAATCTGGTCAACAGTGCTATGGCTTTATCCTGGGATATATGAGGTATGGAATTTATCTACCAAATAACATACTAACTTTAGCATAATATCTGGAGAGAATTATCTAGTTATGGCTACATTGCAACCGACATATTAATGTGCTTACTTCTACAGATTTACTGTCATATATTGAAACCATTTGGTTTTCAATGCACTTCACTCCAGAAGCAGTGCTATTCATAGTGCTGCCTGCTCAAGTTATGCCGATTAGGTTCCTAGATATATCCTAGAGCTATATTTTGTGTTTCATAATGATAGCAAGCAAAAATTAGATGCTTGTTGCAACACAAATTAGTTTTTTTTATAACTTTTGAAACTATACCATACTATTTAGCTTTCAAAAACCAAAACCAAACCGAATAGCTTGCTGTTCAAAACTAACTATAAAACAAAAGTGAAAACTATTCTGTTCACTTCGGTTTATTGTTTAAATAGAATTCTTAGATCCAAAACTACACTACCAATTGCTGAGGTGAGGGGCATGAATCTACACCACAATTATGTCCAATTAGTCAAAAGGCCCCTGTGGTTTAGGATCAAAAGTGCCCTTTATTATCAGAACCTTCTTTAATGCTTGCTTAAGGAATCCATTAAAAATCTGAAAGTTCACAATTCTTTCTTCTAAGAACAGTATTCTGGAAAACAATGAAAAATAAGGGAAGCTTTTACTTTATATCTACCCCTAAATTCTTCCTTTCTATTTCCAATTGAAAAACAGAAGATCCCTTTGAAATGTGAGTGGCATAGAAGTGACTGCTTTAAATTTTGAATGTACATGATTTTTGGATCTAATGTTGTAATTAAAGATCATACTGTGCCTGTCTGATAAAAGGAATGAACCCCTTCTGACTTTCATTTCATCATTTTGTTTAATTGCAGATAAAATTTATCGTTGATGGTAAATGGAAGATTGATCCTCAGAGAGAGTCAACTAATGACAGTGGAATATGTAACAACATTCTCCGAGTTGATAGTTAATTTTGGATGGGTGGAAGAGGGAGATTCGTTACATACTGCATAACAGTAAGGTAAATGGCTTTTCCATTATTAGTTGCTTCGCTGTAATCAATGCAAAATCTTAATTCTGATGGTGACATTATATTTGATACTCTAGGACGACCTTAAATAATGAACCAGCATTTAAATCTAAACTGATGTGGGCCTAAACTCTTATAGTCCCAACATGGCGTAAGGATCCCCTTCACTATGTAATAAGTAGTGGAGATGTCCGCTACTTCATCTTAAGGTTTAGAATGCATTTTGAAGTTAATCTCTTGCTGAAATTTAGTGGTATTAAACCTAGTAGGAAGATGCATGAAAATTAATTTAAAAAGAGAAAATGATTTGAACAAATATTAACCATAAATTTATTTAAATGTGCATTCTAAACCTTAGCATGAACTAGTGACTCATTTGTGCCTAATATTGAAAAAAAAGTTTATGCCTGCTGGTATTAAGATTTTAGACATGGCTTTTATAGACAGTGTAAAAACAGTAGATAGTAAAAAATCTTATTGTCATTCTCTTATCGATTGAAGACTTATTGCATGCGATACATGAGTTGGCTTATACTCGATATCACTATGTAATATACACAACTAGAGAAGTTAAAATGTGATATTGTGGCTTCTTTCTCCTGAACTAGCTAGTGGACATCATTGTACCAAAAACAAAAAGCTAGTGAAATTCATTGTTAATTTATACTTGTGGTTGCAGATTGTTGCTCAGAGTAAAGTAGCAGATTTATTTGGCATCCGGTGATGTCAGTTGGAATAGAGAAGCACACTGCCTGCATTGAGGAAGGTGGCTCGTGTCATGCATGACCATGAGATTTAGATTTAAGATGAGCTGTTAGCGTCACACAAAATATGGACTTCAACATTTTCCTTGTGATATAGCCGTGCATTACATGCCAACATGCATAAACTTTTGATAGGATAAGGTAATAGTTAGCAAAGGATGTGTAAGTTTCATTGACTTACAGTAGAACACATTGAAGCAATAGATTTTCTCCAAGTCTGGTACTACCAATGTAAAAATGATTTGTAGCTACCTATTTATATCTCTGGTTCTTGTAAACATTGAGAACTCTGAATTCTGTAGGAGGTTTCCTACGAACTTTAGGTAGAATCTTGTCACCATTATTGTCCATGTTAACATGTGACTTCAGAGCTGTAAAGATTCAGTGAGTTGGGAATTTGAAACATGTGAACTTACAGTTGCAGTTCGGTTAGTTTCCAGTGCAAAATTTCTTTTTGCATATCCAGAGGATTTTACCTGTTGTGCTAGTTGCGATGATTAAGATAGGATTGCATTGGCCGATTCTTGTCATCGCTAACCAGCTTAGTAAAGTTCCCTCCAAGAAAATAAGATGAGCAAATCCCAAAGATTACATATAAAGGAGAATCAGCAATTTTCTTCTATACAGGAATATTTTTTGAATGAGTTACGTTATTACTCTGGAAATAAAAATTTTTGCATGTTCAAAACAGTTCCCAATTTTCGTTTATCATTGACAACTTTTTTCCATTTAGTAAAGCAAAGAATTTAAGGCTTAAGTTCCTGAATCCTGATATTGCATCATGAGATGGTGCTAAAATTGCTCAATGGCAACTACTGAACGGTAGTTTTTGTACTTATATGTTGTTTTGGCTTCTCCAATGGGGCCGTAGGAAAGTGGAAGGTTGAAACAATCAAGATTCTAGGAAGGCAAGCGTGTTGAGAGTTGAGATCACGTGGAAAGGTTCCATATCTATAGGCGTGTCCGTTTCCTCACCTTTCCTTCTTCACGTCCTGTCATCCTTCAATATACTCTTTTCTCTAATCCCGCTGTGGCCTAAGCCAAATAACAGAGTCCTGATTTGAAACTTCAGTAAACACAGACATTCTTTCATTTCTTTGCTGTTTTTCCTGTTTCTTAAATGGCTTTGGCAAATGCTTCCACTGCCTTTACTCTAAGGACTACTTCTATCCTCCCTGCTGCCCCTTCATTTCCTTATCGCACGCCTACTTCTTTTGGCACTCCAACTAAGTGCTTGCCTTTCGAATTGCAAGCAACAAGAAAGAGAAAAATTCTGTTCAGTCAATCTTTTGCAGTAAAGAATGAGTTAAGCGAAGCTGATGATGGAACGGATGCGAAAGTGGAAGAATTGAGGGGGCCTACAGAAACATTACTGTACTCCTTCATTCCTTTACCTTTGCTCGTTGTGGCGGCTCTTCCTGGAGGTAATAACTAATATATGTTGCATTTGCATTTCAGCATCTTTTAATCAAATTCCTCTGTTGCTTTATCCTGTGGCTGCTCTTCACTATGACTTACTGATTAGTTCATGGAGGCTTATATCCTCTTCCTAGAATGTCACCTCCTGTTGAGTTATTATGCACAACAAGCCAAACCAATGATCTCTCGAATGGTTCTCTAGAGAAGCAAATCGAGAATGTTGACATAATACGTGAATGTATAACAAGTTTTGAGGCAAAACATAATATGTGAATGTCACCTCCTGTTAATTTAAAGGGCATGGTTGTTGTAAATGCCCTAGAATTGATTGATATGTTGTATAAACTGGTGGAGAGGTAGAATTTGGGTTTTTTTGCTAAGGTAGATATACTAGCATTTAACAGATTTGTTTTTCAAGACAGGCTAGTGGTTTGCTGTGAGAGATCCAAAGCAAAGTTTGTCTTTACTCTAATTTTCGTATTTCTCCTGATTACTTATTCCAAGCTCGAATATCTTTTACAACAGCTGGGACTGTAAGGTCTCTCTTTGGTCCTTTTGTTGAGCTAGTGAAATCATGGAGTCTGCCTGATTGGCTTGTGCATTGGGGGCACCCTGGAAACATGGTATAAGATTCTGTGCTTCCGCTCTGAATTATCTGTTGGAAACTGCTTGCCTTACAACATTCTTAGCAACATTTTCCCTAATGTCTCTGAATTGATGCAAATGGTTTGTTTTGTTCCTGTTATTCTTAGGCAGTTGTGCTTTTCGCCATGGGAGGGTATGGAACATATCTAGGCTTCCGCATTCGCTATTCTGACGATATGGTAAGAAATTTATTAGGAAAAGAAAAATCTTAGTTGTGATTTCTTCAATCTCCTTTTCTTACCGTGATATCACTCTGATCATTTCAGGAGGAAAAAGCCAATGCTAAAGATTTGCACCCAAAGCTTCTAGGTGGTATGTTTTTCTTCTTTGCTCTAGGAGCAACTGGTGGAATAACATCTCTGCTAACTTCAGACAAACCTATATTTGAAAGGTACTCCATCTTTTATTTCCTGAAATGTTTTTATCCAATCAAATATCTATCAGTACCTACCTAGAATGAATAAACTTTTTGCATCTTTCTTTGCAGTCCACATGCAGTTACAGGTTTCATTGGTCTTACTCTCCTGACAATTCAAACCATTTTGCCAACATTATTTGAGGTGATTGATGAAACATTGATTTGCTCCTAAAACGAACAATAAGATTACAGTAGCAATAATCCTGATATTTGAATATCTTATCATTCTTATGTTCTTTTTCTCTGCTACTCCCTGATGGGTTTTTCTCCCTCTTCTAATCATTTGTAGGGTAATCCCGGATTGAGGAATGTGCATGGAATTTTAGGCAGTGGGATCATGACACTGTTTCTTGTCCATGCTGCCCTTGGGCTTCAACTGGGCCTTAGTTACTGATCACAGCTCTGCCTCTGGCTATATATAGCAGTCACAAACTTCTTCTGCTTATTTATATATACACACATTGTTTCTTCTGGAATGGGTATAATATTCCCATCGATATCAGAATTTCTTTTTTCTTTGAAAGATGCATTGTAAAATGACATGTACGTGCAATTTTGTAGCAAAATTTACTTATAATCATAAGCAGAGTTATGTATTTTGCACGAATACCTAGCATACTCTTTCAAAGTCTTCACTTCAACTGTTATCACCCAAACATACAATCATCACATTGCGTAACCAGGTTAGGCCCATGCCTCAATAAATAACAGGATGTTCCAACCCATGCCAATTTTCAAGGTGGATTCTATATTTTAACATTAAAAAGGGAAAGTGAATGAAAATAGTAAAAAGATGAAGAAGTGGCCCAACCCATGTGAGAGGCCAGGCAACAAAAATAGCAAGATGGCATCTGAAACTGAAAAGAATGGAGCCCCGGGTCCACGTTGGAATGTCGGTGCGGGTGGGACCCATTTCTCACCAATCCGCACCTTCTCATCTCTTACGCTCCCATAACCACTACATCTCATCCCGGCCCTCCGTTTTCCTCAACTAGATCTGGTCATAATCTAGACGGTCAATATTGTTTCAAACATCTGTGGCGACAAGCAGAAGATAATATTTTTGTGAGGCTATAAAACCCTGAAAAAACAGAGGCAAAGCCAAACACCGAAAAGAGCGGGAAACCGAGCGAGAGAGAGGGAGAGAAGAAGAGTAAGAGCGAGTCAAAAGACTAGTCGTTCGGTTCTATAGATAAATCCCCATTTCCCCTATAATTCAATTCCTCTTCAACCTTCCTCTTGTCGTGTCACTCTCATTTTCTCTTCTTTCAGATCTCAAAAAGCGGTAGGCTCCAATCCCCTCTTTTTATTTTCTTTATTCTCTCAGAATTTAATTTGAATTTGTGCTACATCTTGTCTTTAGATTTCTTATTGACAAAGATTTTTTTTTTAGATCTGAACGGTTCGTAGATTAAAGATAAGATTTAGTATTTAAATTCAGTGAGTCTGTTTCCATTTATCGGATTTGCGAAATATTTAAAGATAAGATTTAGTTAATCTGTAATGGAATGCTAATTATCACTAGGTTTCTAGGTCCATAAATTGCTTGATTTTATGAATTTCTTAAGTAATGTTGATTCATTGAAATAAAATGTTAAAATTTTGATTATTTTGAAGAACAAAATGCATGATTTTTTTTTGTTACCTTTGAATTTTAATTGAAGTGAATTTAATCTAATGCATTGTGATGTGGTCAAGTGCAGATATGGATACCTTCCTATTCACTTCCGAATCTGTCAATGAAGGCCACCCTGACAAGATCTGTGACCAGGTTTCAGATGCTATCCTTGATGCCTGCCTAGAGCAAGACCCAGAAAGCAAAGTGGCTTGTGAGACGTGCACCAAGACTAACATGGTTATGGTCTTCGGTGAGATCACAACCAAGGCCAAGGTTAACTATGAGAAAATTGTTCGGGATACTTGCAGAGGTATAGGGTTCATATCTCCTGATGTTGGTCTCGATGCTGACAACTGCAAAGTTCTAGTAAATATTGAGCAACAGAGCCCTGATATTGCTCAAGGAGTTCATGGCCACCTCACCAAGAAACCTGAGGAAATTGGGGCTGGTGACCAGGGTCACATGTTCGGTTATGCCACCGATGAAACCCCTGAGTTAATGCCTCTAACCCATGTGCTTGCAACTAAGCTTGGTGCCAAGCTTACTGAAGTGAGAAAGAACAAGACATGTCCATGGTTGAGGCCTGATGGTAAGACCCAAGTAACTGTTGAGTATCGTAATGAGGGTGGAGCCATGGTCCCTATTCGTGTTCACACTGTTCTCATTTCAACGCAACATGATGAGACTGTCACCAATGAGCAGATTGCGGCGGACTTGAAAGAGCATGTCATTAAGCCTGTTATTCCAGCAGAGTATCTCGATGACAATACCATTTTCCACCTCAACCCATCTGGCAGGTTTGTTATTGGTGGACCTCACGGAGATGCAGGACTCACCGGCCGAAAGATTATTATTGATACCTATGGTGGCTGGGGTGCTCATGGTGGAGGTGCCTTCTCAGGGAAGGATCCTACTAAGGTGGACCGTAGTGGTGCGTACATTGTTAGACAAGCAGCAAAGAGTGTGGTGGCCTCGGGGCTTGCGCGTCGCTGTATTGTGCAAGTATCATATGCAATTGGTGTGCCAGAACCATTGTCGGTTTTTGTAGATACATACAAGACAGGCAAGATCCCAGATAAGGATATTTTGGAATTAATTAAGGAGAATTTTGACTTCAGGCCAGGAATGATCTCTCTCAATCTTGACTTGATGAGAGGAGGCAAGTTTAGGTATCAAAAGACTGCTGCTTATGGTCATTTTGGCCGCGATGACCCAGATTTCACTTGGGAGATTGTTAAGCCTCTTAAGCCAAAGGCATAAGTTGGTCTGGCTAGATAAAAATCTTCAACAAATGGTTACTATCGTAGCCAGGATACTGATATACAGGAGAAGAATAAAGAAACCTTCGATGCATACATACATTGGATGCTAAAAGGGCTTAGGTCAAAGGCGGGATTCTAGATGTGTGCTATCAAATTAAGGTGTTAGCAAAGTTTTAGATCCGCATAGTATTTGTGGCATCAGTCATTTGTTTCATTTTACATTCTTTACTTTCTATTTCCTTTTCAGGACATTATTTTTTTCCGCAACCATCCACGTTGGTTGTCGGGGATTGTATCTTGTCTATTATTCAATGCAATTTTTTTTTTCATTTATTCAAATATTGCTGAGCGTATGAAGTATTACCATTTGTGCTAGTATGCTTCACCTGCTGGATGATTCGTGTTGTCCTGTATTCCCAAAGTTTGTTTCGGTGCAAGGATCGCTATCGATTTTTGCTTGAACTCAGTTCAAGTGATGGAGGTGGATGCACATTTAATATTTGTACATGTATTCATACATACATAACTATGTATACATATACATGGATATGCATACGTGTTGTTATAATCTATTAAAATCTGACATAAATTGATATTTCTCATATATATATATGTCAGTGTAAAATTAATAATTTTACTTTTTATTTTTTAATCAATAATTTTAATAGATTCAAAAAATAAGATAATCAAATAAAAAAAGAATTAATCTCATTTTTTAGATTTATTAAAATTAATAATTGAAAAATATAAAATTTTTTGTGTAAATTAATCTCTTTCCATATGTATATTTTGAAACGAGAAATAAAAGAATACTGGATTGAAAGCAACTACAATAAAGTGAAGTTCAATAATTAGGATGCTTAGATTCGCATAATATGACAAAGGAGATTTATGAAAAGACATTGTTTTCCAAAGGGCAATATCATATTTAGCCCCAAGCAAAAGTGAAAGTTTTTAAAACGATATTTTTACTTTTAAAATGTGTGATGATTATATATATATATATATATATATTATGACATCTGAAAAATGCTGTTAACTAAAGACGATAATGTGCCCCTGATCCAATCACATTATAATATATAGGGTATATTTTGTTATTTATCTTATCTCATGACATATGTCATAATTTTAAAATAATTTTTAAAAAAACAAAAAAAAAGGAAAAAGGAAAAAAATTTAAAAATAAAATTTTATAAAAATAATTTCATTTTGAAAATCTTTCCTTCATTTAAAAAAAAATAAACACAAAAGTGAGGTCTGAGACTTTCGAGTTTGAAAAAGGAAATGCCAACCTTTTTAAGGAATGAAAATTTTAATTAATATATTATTTTTCTGAATTTGATCGAAATAATATAATAAATATAATTTTTCAAATAATATCTTTTTACGATATCTTTAATCAATGCCAATGACTGACTATCTATCAGCTCCTGCTTGGTTTATGCAAAACACCGGATACGAAGTTCAGAGTGGAAGAAATTTTAAATGCAAATAAACCAAGCAAGCAATGGAAGACATCACTCGAATAAGAAAGACTGGCGATTCAAACAAAAGAATCATTCAAAAAGAGTGTTCACTTTGCTCTTCGCTGAAACACCCTTGATCGTTGAGAATAGAGCTGTCGGATTCATTGATCTTGGCTAAAGAACAAATACAAATTGTTTAAGTCCTTAACTGTCACTTCGGTTTTCACCAGACAATTTATGGAGCATCTATCTTTATGTGATCTTCCCCTTCTAACTTTCCTTCTCCCTTCTCAGTTGCAACTATCCAAATGCACGTTTCCACCGCATATACTCTGGAAACTGGAACTTGCGGAAGCTTCTTGGATTTTGAAGCTTGCCGAGCAAAGCTTGAATGATTAGCAGATTTATCTAGTTGACTTCAGAGAATGCCCCTGGATGGAACTTCTTGCACAAAGCTTCTACAGCTGCTTGAATTCTAGCTGGGTCCTGTAACCAAATTAGTAAAGTATTAACGTATGGAAGGGAGTACAACACCAGTATGTAATTTAATGAGAAATGCTTGATATCCTCGTGATATTCTCCTGTACCTTGCCTTCAAAGCTAATTACTAGAGGCCCTTGTCTAGATTTGCGGAAACAACCTTGATGTCGCACAAAAAGAGTAACACTTAGCAAAAGATAGAAGAAAATATCATATTTTCCAGAAAATAAATGATTGTGAATACCCTTACCAATGTAAAGGTCTGGAAATTCAAGACAAAGTTTTGAAAGGGGTTGAGCAGTTTCTACCTGCGATTTGCCAAACAAATGATGTTAAAAGCAAAAGATTAATGATTTTAAAAAGAAATCATATTAAAAAAATAAAACCAAAGCATTGGATTATAAATCAACTCTAAAAGGAAAGCACACTGTAACTTAAAAAGCAAAATTATCAACAACAGCAAGAGATTGTAAGACATACATCAGTTAGATTTGTTATCAAGCGCTTTGATGAGTATGGTTCCATTGTCACCAAGCAGTCATCAGATCTTGTTAATTCAATCAGACAATCCCACAGCTTGTCCAGCTCAGTAGCATTTGTTGCAGAAAGTATGATTACATTATGACATTTGATCTACACAAAGGATCATTAGATAATTAATGATTCAAGTTAACATTTCATCTACCATATAAAATATATGACAGTCAACATGGCCAAGAAGCAATAATTGCTGTCATATATTTTTCATGTGAGGTTCTACACCTACCAGAGGCACAGGCAGCTTTTCGTGATGCAATAGTTCAGTGATGCCTTCAGGTAATTGAGCCATCTGGAGAAGAAAACCCAATGATGAGATCACATTTAGGATACAAAAAACCAACACAAATAATGAAATAAATGTGCAAAGTAATCACTAAAAGCAGATTACGGCAGAACTATGGTAAAATTCAAGCTTTCCTTCTCAAACTGTATTTCCTTATATGAAAGCGCTAATCTAGAAAAGTAGATGTCCATGGGTGATTAAATTTCCCATTTGAACAGGCAGAATTTTTTTTTTTTTTTGGTCCACCGGATAGGGGATAAGGAATGGGGATGGTGGGGTTTGAACTCCCACCTTACATGTCTTTCTAAGCCAGTAGACCAAGAACCTCAAAACGAATTGGTTTCAGTCAACCACAAAATAATCTCTCAATAGCAGAGTCAAGCTCTATAGTGGCGACAAGATATTCTGTCTGCTGGATATTGAAATCTCATCCTTAGATATAAATGCATATGCAATGAAATCTAGCAATATTTAGGGTGTAAATCAATCTTCATAGTCTTTACCTCATTTCTATCGCCAGTGCAGTGATCACCAATAAGATGCCTTAGAAATTCCTCAAACTCTTCATCAGGAGCCTACAGAAACAGGGTGGCTTACAAAATTTAAACGATATTTCTCGTAAATAAACCATATGGTTTCAATCGTCAAGAAAGCAGATTTTAGGCAAAATTCAGAAACTGATGAAATAGATTGCTAAGCTCTATGACACACAATCTGTCAATCTAAAACATTTACTTCAAATAAAACCACGCACCAGGCGAACCCCGAATGCCTTTGCCACACCAGCTAAAGTAACATCAGAATGCAATGGGCCCACACCTCCATACAAAAATACCTACATGGACATGAAAAGCATAGACCATCTTAAAAATCAACAATCCTTATTTGTTTGATGTCATCACCACAAACAAACACTAGATGGCTCTTCAAAGAACTGTCAAAAGTTTACCATGTCACTGGTAGATTTACATCGTTCAACCTCTTCAGCCACAGAATCTATCTGATTTAAAGAAAAGTAAAAAAAGATAGAATTGTAAGACACGCTCAATAGATGAAGACTGTACAGTTTCCACAATGCTTCACAAAAATTTCCTAACTGAACATAAAGCTTATAATTAGATTTCAATGTCCAATGTAGATTATGAATTGAGAGGCCTACCCTATATGTATAGGGTACAACATACTAGTTCATTAAATAAGCAAAGACACACAAAATGAGTTTTAATTAAGGGGAAGAATAGAGATTGTAAACTCACATCATTCCTGACAACAGCAGTTTGTGATGTCAACCAACCAATGGAATGGAGCTTTCTGCACATTGAAGGCCCCAACTGATCCTCAACAGTGCCAAACCTGAGCTATGTAACAGACACCATAGGATTTCAGCAATAGCAGTACATAGAGAAGAAGAAAAAGGTTGATAGAGGGGACAAGAAGGGGAAGCATCTATACTTTGCAGTCACCCATTTGTTAAATTTTTATATCTGGCAGTTATAGTTCCTTTCCCTGTTTACTAACACTGATTCAAACCCCCTACCCAAACCACCCCTCTTAAAAGAAAAAAATGAAGACTAAGAAGGACTTACAGAATCTCATCCCCCACACCAATTACTGAGGCAGTAAACATCCTGTTTCTATGTGAATCGACACTGTCTAAGCCATTGTTGACAGCAGGAAAATGAGTGCCATCTAAAGGAGATTTTTTTTTAACTCTCCCAGCCCTCTCTAGTCTTCCATCAGAAAGCAAATATGCAGGTTTAAATTTTTCTTTGCTGGTGGTGTTGCTGATAGAAAGCAAGGCATTTGGCACCGTATCATATATGCTTCCAATCGAAGTATAACTGTGAAACATAGATGAAAATCAAATAGAGAATAGTTTGATAGTAACAAATTAATAGGGAACTAATTATAAGTTATATGTACACATCTTATATGTTTGCAACTAAGGTCAAACCGGTAAAACTTAAAAACATAGCTGAAAAAAACAAGAGCAATAGAGCTAATATTTCACACAAAATAGAAGAATCATTACCCCTGATCATAAAGACTGCAGTATTGAACCTTGCAAGTTAAGAGGAAAGCCCACACATCTCTGCCAAAAAGCCAAAATTTATCTCAGACCAAAACCATGCAAAGTGCAGTAACATCACAACATTACTCGCCCATCAGCATAGAAAAAGTAATAGCAATATAGTCTGAGCAACATTTCTCCATTTTCCCCTCTCTTTTAGGTCCCGTGAGTTTTTTTTTTTTCATTTAACAATAAAGAGGATAATTTATTGAGAGACCTGTATGACCAATCCAAGATTGGATTTACTCTCATGAAAGGCGGCCATCCTGGTGAACTAGGGGAAAACTGCTCTTGGCCTACCTGTAAGATTTTAAAACCATATATATGTCAAGTATAAGCTTTTTTCAACATATAGAATTAAAGTATAGAATTTTACCAGATGGAGTAATAGAAAATGAATGGGAAAAGATGTAGCTCAGATATAATCGTATGATGAAATATTACCGCGGTTGGATCACCAATTCTTACACCAAGAAATATTGCTCTGATTGGTTTAGCCTTCAGCAAAGCCTCTAAACCAGACTTGAAATCTGTGCGGATAATATCCATTTGCAAGCCATAACTGCTTATAGAAAAAAACATAGCTATGCGTAAGAACCTGTGAAACATACTGTAGTATAGAGTGATAATATTGAAGAAAAGCTTTTCTCACGTCTTTGCTGTATCATAGGTAAATGTATTTATTTCCGGGAAAACAGAAGTGCTCTCAAAATATATTGTTCGAATTGGAAAATCTGTCAAAACCCCATTACAACAGCTTTGTTCTGCTCTATGCAGAAAATAGCCAGCCCTAAGAAGGTGCAGCAAAACCTATAACATCAGAGGTCACTGTCACTATTAACACAAAAAAACAGATGGATTACTTAAGAAAAATGCATGTTTCACTTACAGTAGAATCCTTTCCTCCATTGAAGCTGAAAGCAACCTCTTCAATACTGCAGAGGAAAAAAATTTTTTGGAACTTACAAGCATCAGCATATTTACTAGTTAACAAACAAATAAGACTTAATTAATATTACTTTGCAAGTCCATTAAGTATATGATATACATTTTTCTGGTAAAATAGGCAAGCACTATTGCTCAAACCTATAACCTCCATGACAACCACTTGCCAACCACCTTAGCTAGGCATTTAAAGTACATAGAGTTTATTGTTGTCTTCCAATTTGGCATGATTAAAACTACACAGAAAATTTCAGCATAAACTATATTCTGTGTTGCAAACACCATTCAAGATTTCCAATAACACGTTAGAAAATTTTCACTGGCACAATTGAGACAAGCCTAAACTTGTTTAAATTTTTAAATAACTCCCAAAGTTTAATCATATTATTCCTTCCACATAACCAAAGTAAGATAGAATACTAAAAAAATGGCAGCCAATGAACCAGTCAGTATTTCAGAAATTTTCATTGCATTGATATCATTATATTATTCTTATATTTCTTTTTTTGCATATGAATTGATTACCAATGAACTGGCCACTTATTTGTATCTACCGTTCAAACTTTACAAAAATGTGTCAGAAAAATATTTAGCAGAGGAAAAATTAATATGTTAGTGCTTTCCTTATACCAAAGATGGCCAGAAACTCCACATAACTAAGCAAGTTATACCAGTCCTACCATGCCCTACCCGCCACCACCACTTTCCCTCAGCTTGCAGGCATGCTTATACACACAAAAAGAATTTTACAAAAACACAAAAACACCCTCCCTCCACACGTGCAAACTCAAAAGGCAGTAAAAAAAGAAAAAGAAATTATCTTCATATCTCATTTGCAATTCTCACAACACTAATACTTGCAGCAACTGCACTAAAAGCATCTTAGGAGTACAGCAACAAACCAGACAAATATCAATAACTAGAATGCATTAACAAGCAACATGTCAAACCACCATTCATTCAGATCTGATCAAGACTAACCAAAATAATTTCAAGCATCCGCATCTGAATCTTTTCATCTGTCCTTTATGCATCAAATCAAAAATGTGTTCTCCTATGCTATATTGCATCACGACAACTCACAATTCAAACATTTCCTAATATAAAGCTAAAACGAATAAAATAAAAAATGTGTTCTCCTAGGCTATATTGCACTACGACAACTCACAATTAAAACATTTCCTAATATAGAGCTAAAATGAATAAAATCTTCCAGGGTTTAACATTAAACACATTCCTAAATGCCAAAACTAACAAGTCAAACATTTTGGATTGAAGAGTTAAACGCATGCAGCTATTGCAAACATCCAAAAGCAGATAACTTCTACTGGCACAGGACAAAGATATACATTGATTGTAATTTCAAACATTTGTTTGCTGGAAAATGCGGGACAAAAAATATGATTCATTAAGTTTTCACTATCTGAGACCAGAGCACCAAAAGAACCTCCAGATTCTAGGGTTTAAACAAGGTCACCAAGTTTTTCCTCCAGAAAATAAAAACAAATAAAATTCAACATTAAACAATTTACTGTCCCTTGTTTCCTGAATTTCTATAGACAACCAAATGGAGGAGTCAATCAAATCCCTTTGCGTTACAACACTCAGAACCCAGTTCACAGAAAATTCCATGAATGACAAAGCTATAGACTTTACAAAGAATCAAGCAAACCCCAGAAGCAGGGAAAAAAATTAAAAAAAAAAAAAGAAAGAAAGAAAGAAAGAAATGAAGAACTCACGAATAAAGAGCAAGAGCTCTTTTAATAACATAGATGGCGTTGTTGTATTTGGTCTTAAGCCTCCTATCATCACTTTCTCTGATTGATTTATCGATCTCCATATCTTCACTGCCACATCAAAGATCTCATTTCATAAAAAAAAAAAAAAAAAAAAAGGAAGAACAATTTTTTTAAGCAAATGGGGTTTATAAAAATTAATCATTGGCAAATTAAGCAAAATGGATATTCACCAGATTGCCAAAAAATTTTGCCTTTTTTGGTATGAATTCTTTAAAATAAAAAATTTTACCTTTTAAGGAAATGGCTTTCTTTAGACTTCAAAGCTAAAGAAAGCTCTAAAACCAAATGAAGAATCCTCCTTTCCTCTTCCTTGTGCCTTTTCTTCAATGGGTATTTGTTAGAATAAAAAACGAAAAACAAAATTAAAAGATATTTTGGTTTTTGTTGAAGAAGCAAATATATCAAATATAAAGACAATAAAAAGGATGGGATTCTTTTGGACGCCACAAGTTGTTTATCTAAGAAGGGTTTTCAAGTTTCTATGTCTTTGTTTGAATATTATTAAAAAAATAATAAAATGCAAAAAAAGAAAAAAAAAACTAATTTTAACAAGAAAAACAAAATCGTTGAAACTGAATTTGATCTGACAGAAAAAAAAACTGAATTTGGAGATTGTGCTTTTGGCTTGCGAATTGTGATAATTAAAAGAATAAAGTTTTGACTGTTATAAATTATGGCCCCAAAAGTTTATGGAATAATGAGTTTGCCACAGAATAATATGCTTTCATTGAATCAGGAAAGTGACAACTTCTTACATCGTCACCAAAACGTGTCTAACAAACTTACTAATCACTGGCCAAAAATACAACTTAGGCATTGCTTTTATACCTAAACAATCTTTTTCTATAACCTATTAATAGTAATATTTTAAATTTGAAAATAAAAAGTACAAGTCTAAGAAAATAACATAAGAGTTTGATTTTTTTAAAATTATTGATAAAATTTTTAAATTTTATAAAATTTTACTTGATTGATTTAAATTGAAAGAATCAAATGATTTTATAAAATAATATAATATCTTTGATGAGTCTAATATGATATTAAAAAATTGTTAGTGCAATTTTTTATTATATTAATTTAAAAAAATTTCAACACATCTTAAGAAACAAGTAATGACCCTCTTATCTATGTTAATAAAATCTAAAAATTTATCATATCTATAAATATCAAAGATTATAAAATTTTTAGCTCTTTTACTTTTTTCAAGATAGTAATAGCCTTCTCTAAGAAAAATTATAAATTCATGAATAATGATTGTAACTTTTTTTTTTTTTTGACAAAGATATGGTAATTTTTGAAGGAATTTCAAAATCTTTGTCAGATACTACTATATCTTGTTACAATCACTTATCTCGTCTTAAAATGTTCTAGAATGCTTTCCTTGATAGACAGGAAATAGTCTTTGAATTTCAAGCTGAATATTTTATCTATTTCTAACAATAAAAGCGAGATTTTCCATTTTTTCCAACAAATGTTTTGTTTTCTCTGGTCTTGATTGTTGTTTTGTTCTTAGCCTCCACATCAAGAAACTTCAAGGGAAATGGAGGCTGAGACAATTCAGAGTTCAACCTTCAAATTTTCCGTTGACTTTGACTAGTCAATCCTTCAGCCCTTCTTCCATACCAAATTTCAACCGTACTTTCCTTTTTCTTCCTTTATGCTTTTCCATTGTGATCCTATGAAAATATGGAAAAAAATCGTAGACAAAATCCTGAAAGAACAATGACAAGAATAAGATTTATTTTAAGATAAGAACGAGACATGGAATATGGCCGCATGTGATGTTAACCCAATCCGTTGGGAATTGGGAGTACTTTGTCCAATGAGAGAACTACAACCCATAAGAAGAGGAAAAGAAAAAGGTTACTTGATTCCATAAATTTGTGCTGACTGCTGAGCATATGTCCACTGTTCATGCATATACATGCTTTTGCTGAAACACATGAAAACGTGTAAGACAGTTGAATTTTTTTTTTTTTTTTTGAGGTAAGACAGTTGAAATGTTAGGATTAAGTACATTGTATTTGTGATTGACCATAGCTATTAGTATTCCTACAAAATTAGCATACAAAGATGTACTAGCAATCCGAGAAAGATTTGTCTAATTTTCTTAGAATAACATGATGATTGAGAAAAATTCACATCTGGCTACCAAAAGAATCACATTTAACTTGGTCCAAGCAGTTCCACTGGATTAGATGGTGTTCATCCTCTTGGCTCTTGCCTAATGTATACACCAGATTTTTTTTTTTTTTAAAGAAAAACATATGTGCTAACATGAATCCTCCAATACGGGATCAGAAATGAATCAAGGACAGCTTTTCTCCATTCTATAAAACTCCAGTTTAGAAGAACATATTTCGCAAGACAATGAGCAACCAAGTTGCATGAGGTCAGGACATGGCTAAAAATGCAGCAAATAAAACCTGAAATTGGCTGTCCAATCTCAACCAAAAGATTAGTTGGATAAACTCAGAAGACAGTTCAATTCATGAATAACATCCACTGGATCACTCTCGAACAAGATATGTTGAATCAATCTCAATCCTAGCTGCAAGCTGCAAAGTTACCAGATAGCCATTGCATCCACAAGTGCAACTCCGTCTAAAATCTCAATCCTCTAATTAAGACTTGTTGTCAAACTACCATTCTCATCTTGAAAGCAAAGCAGAGAGCAATGTGTCACAATTCAGTGTCGCATAAAAAATAGGGCATTTCACGTTAACCAATCAGATTACCTCGTGTGAGATACCTTCACCCTCAATTTCACTCACACAGTTATCAATAACAGATAGGATTTATACCATCCGTACCAAAATAGAATCTGTAAGAAACCACATTCTGCTATTTCTAATCACCAAAAACCCTTACAAGAGCAAGATCCGCTCTTAAAATGGTGGAATCTGATGGCATCCCTAACAATGATTTCTTGACAGTAAATTTCAGACAGAAGCTTAAAGGCCGAGTGACAGTCTCCACAAACACGAAGATTCTTCATTATTCTTATAGTTTCTCCACTGCCGGAGTGGATTAACCCAAATGCCAATGCCAATTTCTCACTGTGATAAGAGACAACAGTTTCCTTCTCTTCTTCATCTATATCAAACACTACTTGTTCTGTATTGGGAACATACCCAGCATATTTAAGACGCATTGCCATATCCTGGAGCATGGATTCAATCCCTTTGTCTTGCAAGTGAGACTTGTCACTAGCCATAAACCGATGAAGAGTTCCCTGCAACTCGATATAGCTCCACCCAGGAGGCTTCTGGATGCCTCTATACTCCATCACCTTCCTCACTCTCCCAGCTTGTTCCCACTGGTTTGTGTTGGCAAGCATGTTGGACAACAAAACATAACGAGCTCCATGATCAGGCTCCAGTTCAATAAGTTTTTGGCTAGCAACATCACCAATCTTAACATTTCCAAGGAGTTTGCAAGCACCCAATAAAGCTCTCCATATTACTGAGTTGGCCTCAAATGGCATACTTTGAATTAAATCATAAGCTTCATCCAAGCAACCATTTCTGCCAAGGAGGTCAACCATGCAACCATAATGTTCCATATGTGGTTTAATGCCATAGACATCCGGCATCAATCTAAATAACTCTTTGCCCTCTTCAATTAGCCCACTGTGGCTGCAAGCAGATAAAACTGCCACAAAGGTAACGCTATCTGGTATCAGCCCTATCGATTCCATTTCCCTAAAAGCAGCTAAAGCAGAATCACCAAGCCCATGCTGAGCTAAACCAGAGATCATGGAATTGAAAAGTGAAACAGTCTTTAAATCCTTTGGAATCCTGTGAAACATATCCAGAGCAGAATCTATATTTCCGCATTTTGAATACATATCTATTAATGCAGTTGAAAGAATAATATTTTGGCTGCATAACTCACCCTCAATGTACCTGCTATGAAGTCTCTTACCAAAAGTAAGAGCTCCAAGTCTGGCACAGGCTGAAAGAACAGCAGCCATAGTCACTTCATCAGGTCTTATTCCCAAACTTTCCATTTGCACAAAAAGTTCCAATGCTTCACTGTACTGTCCTGACTGAGAATAACCACTAATCATAGCTGTCCAACAAATCACATCTCGTTGGTCCATCTGATCAAACATTCTTCTAGCAGCCTCCGTTTCTCCACGTCGAGCATATCCCGATAACATGGAACTCCAAGCTGCAGTATTTTTGCTACTTGGCATCGAGCTAAACACCCTCTCAGCCAAATCCATCAACCCACATTTTGCATACATATCAAGAATAGCAGTCTGAAGTAATACATTAGAGTCAATACAATATAGATTCCTGTAAACAAAACCATGAATCTGTTTTCCAATCCTAGAATCATTCAATGATGAAAAAGCAGACAACAAAGCAACAAAAGTGAACTCATCAGGCTGAATACCAAAATCTTGCATTTTTCTAAATAGACGCAGAGCAGGGCCAGGTTGGCCGACCAAAGCAAACCCATTTATCATAGTATTATAAGAAACAAGGTCTCTAACAAGACTTCCTTCAAATACAATCTGGGCATCTTTTAAACGTTTAAAAACTGAATAAAAATGCATCAAAGCATTCCTAACAAAAACATCCGAGTCGAAACCCATTTTTATTATATGACTGTGAACTTGAATTCCGGGTTTAAGGGTTGATAATCTTGCACAAGAATTGAGTAAAAATGGGAAAGTGAAGTTGTTTGGAGATCGGTTTTCTTGGTGGAGCATGGACGAGTAAAAGACAAGTGCTTTTTCGGGGAATTCACTATGGGAAAAGCCTCTTATCATAGTGTTATATATGAACTGATTTGGATGTTCAATTTGGCAGAAGAGAATCTGGGAGTAATCAAGACCATCTTTGGAATCCAGTAAGGCAAAGAAAGAGATGAGTCTGCTGATGGGGAAGAAATGGTGGTGAAAGCCATGGAGGATTATTTCAGCATGAACTTGAAATGCTTGTTTTATGGTTTTACATGATTCTAACAAGGGCAACAGTTGTGAGACTTCAAAAGGTAGCTTTTTCATTGTTCCAAAATACCAGTACTACCAAATTCTCAATTTTTATGACCGGCAACAAATCTTGATCATCAATCAAAATTGAAACTTTCTTTTTCCCTCCCAAGTGTTTATGACCCATGTAATAATGAAGCCCTGGCTTTCATGTTCGAGTTGGAAATTTCTCAAGGCTTCTTTCCATATTGGTGTGAAGGCAAAAGTTGAATTCCCAGGAAAAACAAAGAGCCCCGGACGCTTTCGTCTATGGTCTTGCTTCATCGATATTTCTTCACATTTGGATGCCTTTCAGTTGTTTTTTCCGAGTTGGTATGGAAAGGGCTAATCATCTAAAAAACTTCCCTTCCAGGCCGTGGTCAGTCGATTAGTCCAGGGACCTTGGTTTGGAAGAAACATTCCTCTCATGGGAGTCTACTCAACTGCTGTTGTTAGCCCATGCTCATGGGGGACACTTTTGTGAGGCCTTAACAGCCTCTTCCAAGGCCCAAGCTACACCCCGCAAAAAAAAAAGGATAAATTGGCTTAAATTCAAGTTTCAGTTTTATTTAATCACATATTTTTAATCAAATAAGAAGATTCTATTTTTAGGTGGTTGCTTCTTGCTTTACAACAACATTTGAAGAAAAAAAAAAAACAAAGCGCAAATAGCAAAAACAGCAATAATCTTACTCGAGAAGATTAGACAAATATATGAACTAAAAGTCCCCCAAGTGTCGTTAAACGCTACAGGGGATTGATTTTAGTGACTCATGTTCATCTAATCAAGAACAAGACAATCCAACAAGGTAATATCATTCAATCAGTTTAGACAGTGAAAATCTGTATAACCTATGTGTACTTTTGCTTCATCTTGATCAATCTTGCACCAAAAACGTGCAACTAAAATAATAAATTTCCCAAGTTTCTAGTCATAGAGGCCTTCCTCATGCCAGATGTCAACTAAAAAATCCACCATCTCCTGCATTTTCACGACAGATGACACATCAATATTAGCCCAAAACTGAAAGTTGAAGGAAGATGTTCTGAGACACTTACAGCTAATGGGATTGGCTGTTGAAAAAGTTCAGTCGAACAAAGCAAATCCTCATAAGTTGCGGTCCAGCTGCAAAAGAAGATTCCGAGATTAAGTTATGAGGAACTAAACGTCTAGATACCTATACTGTTAGGTGTATGATTATATTCCGGGAAGCGCTTTGATGGTTACCAATGCATGAAATGACTTCCAAAAGGTGTGACAATTACGCCCTTAACTATTAAAGAGAAAAGAAAGAAAAGATCCTCCTCCTTCTAGGTGCATATAAGATATTGTATGTATCCATGGTTTACCGCAAAAAAACTGAATATACGGAAGGTGAACATTCAACCGAAGAACCAAGGGATACCATGCGGCTGCCCTGTAGAGGAAGAAACAGAAAGAATCTGAGAATATTGCTTTCCAAATTGCATCTGAAAGAATGTCAACAAGTAGGACATATTTGAGTGGATACAAGAACTTCATGCACCCTATTTGGTTCATAACGAGGGGAAGGGGTGTATCCAAGAGGTACTTAAAGCAGCACCAAGAGATATACTTTGCTTGGTTTCAAGAATTAACTGCCCATCTTACAACTTAAGAGTTTAAAAGCTATATTTTAATAAGATTGATTACTGAAAAGTTAAAATCACTGATAGTACTCGTTACTTTAAGTTGAGATTCCAACAAAGCAGTATGAGAAGAGAGAAAACCAAATGTCTGAAAGCTGACATAAAGCAGCATCAGAAACTAGATTATGCACTATATAGAGGCCAAGGTTTAAAAAAATTAAATTGTCTTTTTACAGTTTCAATCATCTAAAAGCTAGGTTTTGAGAATTTAGTGAACAATAACTCAACAATGGTACTCAATACTTTGAGATTAGAAGATTCTAACAAAGCAGGGAAAAAAACTTTAGTCGTATACCTCACTATTGGTTCCTGGGGCGTTCTTTTTGATTTTTGAGACTGATCCCCAATCCACTGTCTTCTAATCTCATGCCAAATTATTTCAGCTGCACAGTAAGATTGTGCACAACTTTTGCACATTAAAGTTGTGAAAAATAGAATAAAATATTAATTTAAAGTAATCTCATAATTAGAGTTCAATAAAAGCAATAATTTGCATAAGGAAAGTACCCATAACTCCATAACCACAATCTAATTTTAGCATGTAGCGCCTTTATTAAGGAACCTCAGACACCCTCCAACCTTAAGTCTAGATGGTAAGTAAAATGATAGCCACTTCACACCCAATCTCATATGTTGATAAACACTCAGTTACTGAAGTTCATATTCAGATAAGGGCACTAGAAAAAGGCATAATTAAACTATATTTACTCACCAAAAAACATTGACTTCCTAGCCCAGAACCTAAAACTATCTTCTTATAAACATTTGAGTTTCTCAATCCTCTGACTACATTATAACAAAGACAATAAATGGATTCATTGCTTGCCTAGCAGTGTAATAGCAATATTAAAAACTTAAACTAGCTTCTTGCAAAATGAGTGCAGGAAATCACATTGAGTTATGAAGTATGAGTTGAGTATGCACAAATCTAAACTACTTGCTTTTAGTTCTAGTAAGATCTTAAAAAAAATCAGTTTTACCATTCAACAGTCACAAGGAAGACAGATATAATCAGAATGACAGGCTTCCAGGGAGAAAATTGATATCCTTTAACACTTTAACAAGAACTTACCATGGTTGACAAAAACCTCCTTCTCAGTGGATTGATCTTTGTTAGCATTATTTGAACACATTGATGGATGATTTTCATGGGAATGGTGAATGCTACCATTGGTCTCCATTTGCTTCAGGTTGGGCAACCATTGCCTTCTAAACTACAACCATTGATCACATTGAGGGGAAGAAATTGGAAAAGTCTCTGTAATATACACAGTCCCTGAGCTTCATAAGAGAAAAACCAATTATATCGGTAATTTGGATGGCAGGAAAAAGAACGGCTCATGCAGATGATGATAATTTGAAAAAATCTCTAGCATATAACCATTAACCAACATTTATAACCATACCAGTTACATCTTTTTTCCGACACTTATATCCATTCACGTTAAACAGAGCTCCATACAGTTAGGAATATTAGCTTTTAAGCAACAACTACCCTTCTATTTCCACTCCACAACAGCTGCATCAAAAATAGAAAAGAAGGGAAGGACCAAATACCTTACTCTATAAAACGATTTCTAATTGATGATCAACATGGTGACACATAACCCAAACCTAAACCTTTTTCCCCTAACCTAGTATAAGAAAATTTTCAGGGAACAACCTCAGTGAAGGAAGACCATCTAGAGCAAAGAGACATAGAGATAAAGAAAGAGAGGAAAAGGGGCTCTTCATGCACCCTATATAAGCTCCAATGTTGATTGGTTCTGCACCTTCAAACACATGGAACAAATTACACAATGCAACGACCATTAATTTTCTCAGAATCTTCTGGACTCCGACAACCTCAATGCAAGCCTATTCAATTCCTAAAAGACACTGACAAAATGGTTCTAATCAGCATAACAACAACTTCATTCTACTCTTTTTTTTACTTCCGTTTCCTCCTTACATAATAGTTTTACTTCCAACTTAAACAATAACAAGAACAAGCAAAAAACCAACTACACTCAAAGAGAAAGAAATTACCACTATGCAAATAGAAAGCCAAACCCACAAACACCCAGAATTTTAAACAGCGATGGAAACCGGTATAAACATCAAAAACACAAAATTAAGCTGAAAAACGAAAACCCAAATCAAAATGTCAATGCTTTTAAGGCAAAAAAAAAGCATCTTTATGAGGAAAAAGGAGACTTTACCTTGAAAGTAGTTTCAACTTTGAACTGTAAGGGCTGTGAAAGAAGACTCTGGTGGCTTTGGTCTTTTTTGGTTTCTTTGTTGTTGAATATGTTAAGCAAAGAAAAAGAGACCTCCTATGGAGATTCGAGAATTTTTAGTGATGAAATATAACTAAAGACTATAAAAGAAAGAAGATTCCATTTTACAAGGATAGCCTGGGATCTATAGCGCTCACATGGGATCAACTCCAGGTAACTAACGAGTGTGAAACGTGGCCTTATCTGATTGCATTGGATAGAATTGGGACGTACCAGGAAATCTTGTAAAAATGATAAAAATGGTAATTAATGGGGTAAATGGAAAATGGACCGCCAGCGCGTTTGTTTTTATCAACTTTATCTTATTTATTATATGTATATGTGTAGTTGTATATTGTATAAATAATCAAAATTAATAAAGTATAAATAAAATTTGCTTTTATGTACCTAAAATTAAAACTGTGAAAAAAGTAATTGAATGTAAACTTGAGCTGATTTTTATTTATCAAATAAATTTATTTAATGGTAAATTTAAATGAGAATAGAGTTTTTATTTATAAATTAAACTTATTTAATGATAGTCTTTTAATAAAAGTAGAATTCTTATTTATAAATTGAATAAATTTTAATACTAATATTTATAATAATAAAATTTTAAAAGGATAATCATATATAATATTATATCATTATCTACATAAAAACTTGATAAGATTTATTTACATGAACATTTAAGTGGATAATTTTTTTATGATACATAAGATAATAATAAATAATTATATTAAATATTATCAAAATAATCAAATATAAAAAATTTTAAAACTAAATCCTTATATAATAATAAATATTCAAATATTAATTTAAAAAAACATAAAAGGATATATGATTATTTACTTTATTTAGTATTATTTAAATCCATTTAAAATATTTAAATTTGTTTAAATTGATAAATATATGCATGAATTACTATTTAAAATTTTTGGTTTAAAATTTTATAAATCTTTATCTTAATAAAATTTTTAAATCTCCAATTAAATAAATGGATAAAAACATCCATTAAATAAACGGATAAAAACATATTCAATTATTTATACTTTAAAATATTGGATGTAAAATTGAAAATATATCAGAGTTTTCCTATTCTATTTCATCCAAAATTCTTTTCTTTACTTCTTCCATTCAAATTTTTTCAAATTCTTAGAATTAGTGGCTAATTAGATTGAGTCAAGTTTTATTATTTATTTTTATTCATAACGTACTCAATTATTTATTTGTGCAACTAAACAAATTTGACTCAATAATTGATTTATGTTTCTCTTTATTTAAAAAGTTTGATTCAAATCGTCTTAAATTCAAATAAAAAAAGTATATTAAATTATTTATAATTATAATTTCATTTTAAAAATACTTTTAAAATTAATTAACTAATTCAACCATAAAACAATAAAAATAAGACATTGAAGATAAAGGAAAAAAAGTTTAAATAAGAAACTTTTAAATTGTTACTGAAGATGAATAAGAAATATTAGATTTTGATTGAGTTACTATTTCAATTTGAATTTTGGTTATATTCAATCATTTAGGGTTTTAAATAACTACTAAGTTGTTGACTTTTAAAATCAATTAAAATAGAGTCAAGTTAGTTCATTTTTATAATTATGTGTATTATATTATTTTTAATTAAATTAAAATTTAAAATGAATAAAAAATTTATTTATATTTAATTTGAGTTTTGAATTGTTTTAAGCTTAAGTTGATTAATAATAATTCTAGAAGAAAATTCTTATGCCAAAGTCTTACAAAGATTTAAGGATAAATATTCTTTTGAGGATTTTGAAATTCATATTGTATAAATGTTAATTTAGATCAACAAGTTTATTATTGTTCATTTGTTGATCAAGTTGCTATTATATAGGTTGAACGAAACAATTCAAACATTTTATTTAAAAGGGATATCATAATTCGTACTCATTTAAGAATATAGCTAGAGGTGAGTAATCAGTTGGTTCGGTTTGAAAAAATAAATAATTAACTTAACCGTCTTTCATTTAACAAATAATCGAACCAATCAAATATTATTAAATAACTTACTATAACTAAATCGATCAAAATTGGTCAATTAAATAACCAATTTTTTTATTATTTTTGTTCCTATAATGAATAATTATTTAACCACAAATTCAATTCAATAAAACTTAAACTCAAGTATCATTCAAACTAAATGACTAAAAAATTTAATAATTTTAACAATATTTTACAAGAAAAAAATAAAAATATTTATCTCAATTTTTTTTACCTTTACTGATTAGAAAATCAGTTAATTCAGTCAGTTCGGTTATCAATTTTAAAAATTAAAAATCGATCGAATTAATCAATTTAACCTATTTAAAAAATCAATTATAACTAAAACCGAATAAACCGAACCAATTCAGCTAAATTCACTCGATTTTAGTCAGTCTAGTCGGTTCAAACCAACTTTTGCTCACCCTTAAATATAGCATAGAGTTAAACATTATTAAGTTGTTATAACCCCTTAGAATATTTTTACTCTTTCCTAACGGAGAAAGTTGATTGGTATCAAAATATCAAAAAAGTCATTTTGAATTATGGTAATAACAATAAAATAATAATTAAAAATATACCATCCTTTTATTTAGTATAAGAAAAATTTTATGAAGAATACAAAAGTAATTATTGTAAATTTAATATTTTTAAAAATTATGGTCTATTTAATTTTTATAAATTTTATTTAATAAATTTGTTATCATTATTTTTATCACATATATAACAAAATTTTTATCCAAAATTATACACTTAAAAATAGAAACATAAAGTAAATTTATTATTTTCATTGGTGATAAAATATTTTAAAATTTTTAATCTTTTATATGCAATTGTACTTCATTAATAAGTATAAAAATATATACACTAATAATTCAATTAAATCATTAATAAAACTTATTTTGATATGTATTATTTTATCATGAACTAAAAAATTTAAAAAATATCTTAGAAATGTTGGTTTAATATATATTGTATATATTTATTTAGTTTAGTTTCAATATTTGCATTAGTATAAAAAATTATGATTTAAATTTATTATTATGTGTTAAACTACTATAGTAAATTAAAAGTATTTACTCATGTTTTTTAAGTAATTTACACTTGAAATTTTTCTTCTTTATTTCTCTACTTTATAAATTACATCATGTAGCATACATTGCGATTATTTTCTTTTTTGATATACATAAATTAATGATAACATAGTAATAGATAATTAGTAAATTAGTAATTAATTATTGAAAACTTAAATGTAATCAATATAACTTAAAAATAATTATTGATAATTTAATAGTAAATTAATAATAATTTAATAGTAAATTAGTGGATTTTTAAATTTCATATTTCATATTTGTAGATAGGGGTGTAAATGATACATTAGTATTCACAAGCTACTCGGGTTCGATTCGAAGAAAACTTAAATTCGGTTCGATTATTATCGAGTCAAGCTCGAGTAGCTCGACTTATCGATTGAACCAAATTCGAGTATTCTTATATCCGATTCGAGTAGCTCGCGAGCCTAATCGAAATTTTATATTTAAATATATTTTTATTATTTTAATTAATAAAATATTTTAAGTCCGAGTTCGAATTTGAGTATGAATAATCTAACTCTTATCGAGTATACGAATCAAGTTTATTTTTACATATTAATCGAGCCTAATCGAGCGAGCTCGAGTAACTCGAATTCGATCACGAATCGAGCTCGAGCTTGAAAAATAAAATTCGATCGAATTCGAGTCGAGTATCGAGCTTCGAGTTATGAGTTGAGCTCGAACTTCTCAC
Source organism: Durio zibethinus (assembly GCF_047325235.1). Lineage (NCBI taxonomy): Eukaryota > Viridiplantae > Streptophyta > Magnoliopsida > Malvales > Malvaceae > Durio > Durio zibethinus. The sequence goes on along the minus strand of NC_143162.1, from coordinate 4,986,721 downwards.
TATTCGGCTCAATTACACCCCTAGTTGTAGATACATAAGTATATATTAGTAAATCAATGATAGGTTAACTAAAAAATAAGTGATAACTTAGTAGTTAAATATTGATAACTTAATAATAAATTAATGATAACAATAAATCAGTTTCAATTTAATAATAATTAATTAATTAATTTAATAGTAAATTAATGATAATTTAGTAGTTAATCATTTGAAACTTAAAATGAAATTAATGATAACTTAACAGTAAATCATATATAATTTAGTATAAAATAATGATAACTTGATAATAAATTATTGTTAATTTAATAATAAATCTATGTTGATTTTGTAGTAAATAATCAAAAATTAAGTAGTAAATCAATGATAACATAGTAGTAAATATATTATAATATAATAGTAAATTATTGATAATTTAGATGTAAATTATTAATAACTTAATGGTAAATTATTAATAATTTACTTGTAAATAAGAGATAATTTAATAACAAATTAGTTAATTATTGATAACTTTGTAGTAAATTATCGATAAATTAATAGTAAATCAGTTATAATTTTATAACAAATAATCAGCAACTTAGTAATAAATTATCAACAATTTAATAGTCAATCAGTTATAACTTAGTAGTATTTTATTGATAGTTTAGTAGTAAATCGTTAATAACACAATAATAAAATAATGATAATTATCAATTATTGATAATTTTTTTAAAAAATTTGAAGTTATCAGGAAATGAATCTTGGTTACTAGCAGAAATTGAGCTAAAAATTTTATCTTGAAAAATTAGGATAAACCTATTATCAACCTATTTAATAAAAAAATTTAATGAAAATTTTCTAAATTTGAATAAAACAATAATGTTATTATATAAAAAGAAAATTATCTTATACTAAAATTGAATCATTCCTTTCCTACATGAATTCATTGTTAAATATATGATGACACAAATTTTGACAATAATTATTAAAAAGTATATCATAAGTTATCAAAAGATTACTAAAATTATATCAAGAGGGTACTAAAATTTTATCAAAAATTACCAAAATTATATTATAAGTTATCAATATTGTATCGAAGGTTATCAAAATTTTATGAAAAACTATCAAAATCAAAATTATATAAAAGCATTATAAAATTTTACTTATATTATACTAAAATTAAAATTAAATTATTAGTATCTATCATTATTATCATAGTATCAAAAAAATTATTTATTGAAATAAATGTTAAAGATAAGAATTACACATATATCATGCACATGCCAAAAACTAGTTTATAAATATATAACTAAGCATTTATTCCCTAAATCATTTTTGTTGTAATTAATTTATTTTATTTCACTATTTTCATTACAAATCTAAATAAAAAATTTAATTGATAATGGTTCAAATAAATTATTATTTTTTATTTTAATAAATTGATGATGATATTTAAATTAATATTTTTTATTTTTGAAATTCACAATTTTACATAAAATAGAATTTTGGAATTCACATCAAGAACCATATATTTATTGAGGGTAATAACTCTCATATTGCTATAAATGCATATGCCTCAAGACTCAAGATTGAACTACCCAATTTTGATGAACATAACCGTAGAGGGTAGATCAAGAAATGTCAAAAGTATTTTGTTATTTTTTCCATTTCAGACTATCAAAAATTAGAAGTGGCAGCATTGTAATTGTCAAGGAAGGTAGAAATCTGGTTACATTATGCAAAAAATTAATAAACAAATACATACATACATATATATATATATATATATATACTCTGAACATAATTTTTTTTCAAATAGTTAAAGTGACCGTTAAATGAATTGGAGAAAAGTCGGATCTGTCAACCAAGTTATGTGTTGATTGTGTAAGGAAGAACAACTAAGTGGTAACTTGTAATTCCATGTTGAAATTAACTTGGATAAGTTAGCTTAACGTATACGCAGGTGCATTAGGCACGAGTCTTAATTCGTGTATAGACTTGATATGAGTTAGGAGTTGGCTGGATACAGAGAGGAGGCTCAATTGTCAAAATGATCAATTAGATTTTTCCCACTGCCAATGTGAATTTGTAGAAATATTAATTGTTGTTTATGAAGGAAATCCATGAAGGAATTTGACTTGATCACGTTTTACTTTGATACGAGAAACCACAAAGTACATGAATTTACCAAGTTTAGCTTCAAGTTAATTTCATCGAGTAAGTACAAATCTTTTATATATATATATATATATATTTAAAATTGACAGGAATTGGATTGGATCCTGATTATTGAAATTTAAAAAATTAATATTTGGTTTCAAAAAATAAAACCATTTTTTGTTTACCAAACACATTTTCACTAATATTTTTCATTTTATAAATAAAACAATTTTTTAGAAATTAAAAATGAAAATAGGTTGAAATATATAAACAAAAAAAATATTTTCAATTGAGAAAATAAAAGATGTACATTATTTTTTTCTTGTATTTTGCAAGTAATTATATTTGAATACTTTTTAATGTCATTAATTAATAAATATATATTATATTTATAATTAGATGCCATTAATAGTAATATTATTGAATATTTTATTTATTTTTTATTTTTGCATTTTTAAAAAATAATTCTTATTTTTGTTTATCAAATATATTTTTTAGAAAACAAAAATTAAAAATATTTTCTAAAAAATAAAAAAAAAATTTCTCAAACTAAATGTATTCTATTAATAAATTGTACGACTGTTGATTTTGTCATATATTTATTTAGTGTATAATTACATGTAGTTAAAGTAGAATTCAAGTTATATTATAAAATAATTATAAAAAGTAAAGACATGAATGAGCATAAAGGCATTGCACTGCATGATTTATGTAGGCTCTGTTTATTTCACAAAAAATAACTACAAGATAATTTTTGGAAATTATTTATATTTTCTAAATTGAAAGAAATTTTTTATTATTTGGATGAGTTAATGAAAAATATTTTCTATTGTTTGGTTATTTTTTGAGAAATCTATTTTTTCAAATATTATTAATATAATTATTAAAATATTAAAAATTATTTATTATTAAAATATATTGAAATTATTTATTATTAAAATTATTAATGTTCTAAAATAATTATATTTTAAAAATAATATTTAATATTAAAATATTATGTTAATATAAAAAATACTTAAAATAAAACTATTTATTATTCTTTATATTATTTATTAATATATTATTTATTAATATATTATATTAATAGTATGTTATTTATTAATGATATATTATTTGTTCATGTATTATTATAATATTTATTAATTAAATTAATAATATTTATTATTATATTATTTATTAATATATTATAATATTATTTCTTAATATTATTTATTAATATCTTATATTAATAATATATTATTTATTAATATTAATATATTAGTATATATTTATTTATAATAGTATTTATTAATATATAATAATATTGTTTATTAATATAATATTATTTATGAATATATTATAATATTATTTATTAATATATTATAATATTATTTATCAATATATTATATTAATAGTATATTATTTATATAATATTATATTAATATAATATTATTTATTAAGTAAAATTATTTTAAAAAATATTAATAAATAGTTAAATTCATAGATAATTTTGTTCGAAAAATATCTTCTTTTTTTCAAATTCATAAGATAATTTTCAAAAAGATGATCTCATTTTTTATTGACCAATAAGTTTTTTTTTAATTATCAATTAATTTTTTTATCAAATAAATACTTATAAATATAAAAATCAATTTTTGAAAATTATTTTTCGTGAAATAGAGTCGTAATTTGATCAAATAGTTTTTTTTTTCTAACAATTTGATAAAACAGCTGAATCCAAGGAAAAGTTTTATGGTTCAAAATAAAACTTTGATTGCGTGTACGATCACCATGAAAATCACTAGCTAGGTGCCATTTGAATATGCTATATTTTCCTCTCTTGTGGCCCTACAAGTTACAAAAATCTTTCTAAATATTTTGTTTTTATTTAAAATTCAAAATCTCATACCTTCAAATGCGTTGGTATTTTTCTAAACGTAGACAATCACGTTGATAAATTTCACCTTATCTGTTTTTTTTTTGAAACGTTGAAAATTAAATCAATTAAATTTAATATTATCATATGCGTCAATTAAATGTTTTATTATTTACTTTGTCTAAATAGAAATAGGTATTTTTTTTAAAATTTATCTCATTCTCATATTTCATGGTAAATTTTTAGATTTCGTTAACAGAAATAAAGGAAAAATTAAACTAATAAGTACTTTCATATTGTCATAACGTCTAGATCCGGGGATCTATCGCTAGACATTAACTGAAGGGAGTCGCCACCAATCTTTTTTATCTAGGTGCGATTGGCCACCTAAAGAATCTGTCCTTTCAGGGAACACCTAAGTTTAAGGGTCCCTAAAAGAATAGGTTCAGGTCTGCTAACCAGAACAGGGTTCGGGAGTTCGGTTACGTGTGAGGAAGGTTATAGCACCCTCACAACGCCCATCAAAAGATGGTACCAGCTTAAATTTGTGTTATCCAAAAGCCTTAAAATTTTACCAAGTAATTAATTATTGGAAATTATTCTCAATTGACTCTAATACTTTTAGCAGAAAATTGAGAAAATTCCCTCACCTCAAGAGTATGCAAGAAAAACTACTGTTTCACTTGCAGAGGCTCCGTCGTCGGATTATTTAAAGAAAAAATCAAAATCAAAATCAGAATATAAGAAAAGAAGGATTTTTTTTTGTTCAGGGAAAATTGATACTTTCAACTTTTCCTCAAAAATATTTTTTTCCTTGAAATTATTATTTTTATTATTAACCAATGTTTTTAAATCATGAAAACATAAAATAAAATGAGTGAATAAATGACATGCTACAGCCAAAAAAAAAAATCAAAATGGGAAAGAAAATATCTTACCAAAAATTGAGCTTAATCTCGGATCAAAACCCATTTTAGTCAACTTTCTGAATCAAGCCTAGTTTCTTGAATGAGTTTCAACTCAAGGCTTTGGTTTTGATTAGTGAATGGCTCGGGTTTAAGGTCTTGGGTGAGCCTGTCTTGAAGCTGTTTTTGCTAACTGTATTCCTCTCTCTATCATCACAAACATAAGATAGGCAGCTACCCTTCTTCGAATAAATGCAGAGATGTCTGGTGCTAACGTCAATTCTGGAGATGACACACGAACAGTCTCCACGTCCTTCTGAGCAAAGGGTAGCAGCAACTGACTGTTTTCAGAAAACATTTAGAAATGCTTCAGCAAGTTTATCATCCACTTCAGAAACCATTTCAATCAGTTCCCATCTTTTTCTGCAACTGTGGCCTCCATTTCTGCTGTACTTTTTCAGCATCAACTTTTTCTCCACTGGTTGAGAACTTTCCATGGATCAGCTCCCATTCGATCGAGTTTGTTAATAAAGGCGAGTCTCGAAACCTCATATCTTCTCATTTGTCGATCAACAGTAATTGACTGACTTTGTATACCATCAACACTACACAGAACCCAAATGGCACCGTCAAGAACATGCAGCGCCCTCTCCACTTCAATCGTAAAATCAACATGACCGGGCGTATCAATTATATTAATCTGATAATCCTTTCAGGTGCAACACGTGACAGCAGATTGGATAGTAATTCCTTTCTCTCTTTCTGAATCCATGGAGTCCATCTCTGCTCTGACGCCATCTTTGCCACGAACTTCGTGGATGTCATGGATCCGACCCGTATAATAGAGAATCCACTCCGTTAGCGTGGTCTTGCCCGAGTCGATGTGAGCGGAGATTCCGATGTTTCAAAGTCGTTCCATTGACTTGCTTTGCTTTGAAGGAGAAACTGCACTGTTTAGCATTGCTTTTGTTTCCTGCCCAGCATAAACCACCACGCCTAATATCCAATCCATGTTCTTCAGCTGATAACCACGTAAAACCATGTTTGATTGGCTGAAGGGGAATTTTTGTCCATTAAACTCCATGTTGGCTGTGAACTCATAAATATTCCTATTAGGCTGCTCACATCTGATCAGCCCCGATATATTACAACCTTCAAATAACAAAGAAGCTGTTTCCTTCTTAGCGTATCTTGTCTTCAGATCTCTCCTCGAATCATTAATGTAGATCAGCCTTGGATTTTCTGCACATAACAGATTATCATCAAAATCCACGCTTTTGTTACGAAACTTCCGGGACTCATTCAACTTATCTGGCACCACAGATGAACCCCTGGAAATATCAAAGCTTGTACAAGTGTTACTGTTATTATGCAGCTCAAAAAAAAAAAAAATGAAGAGAAAACAAAGAAGCCAGCAATAAGGCCTACGCAAATCGTCAACACAATCAGAGACAGCAAATTCAAAACAGGCCCCACAGAAAATCAAAAGTGTCACTAAATCAATAAGAAAAAAAAAAAAAAAAAAAAAAGGAAAGAACTCTGTCGACGAATTGAATGGGAACGTTGACAGATCTCTGATAAAACAACTCAACTCAGCTCCCACAGATCTCCTCTTATTCAATAAAATGCCAAAACTAGAAACACAACTTGAGAGAAAAAACGATTATTAGATACGTATTTATTATTTTTGAAGCAACTTGCCCATTTCTGAAAGCACCAAATGCGAAGAAATCCCAATCATCAGACATTCCAGATCTCCAAAAAGGTCCCCTTCCCCTCAAATCTGGAGCAATTCCACCACATTGGATAAATCTTGGTATTTAAGCACTTCTCGGGTCATGGATGGGGAGGTCACCAGGATACCAATCCTGCTCCCAAGTTGGAGTTTCACAACTGGCCCGAAGGTATGAGCTAGTACAGCAAAGTAAGAGTGAAAGTAAAGGTCAATGAAGGGAAGGTTGGGAAGCCTCCAGGGCTTGTTGGCGATGGGGGTTTCCCCTTTTTGTTTGGCTTCTGTTTTCTTTTCCTCTTGGTTTCTGTTTGGCCTTTTCTTTTGCTACCTCCCCTCTCCTATTCGGATTTCTCCTCTATCTTTTCTCTCAAATCAGTAGCTTTGCTCACTGTTTTCTGTCTGTGTGTTCTTGAACTGTTCCAGGAGGTGCTTTATATAGGGATTGATCAGGAGTTTCTGATCAATCCCAATTCCTCCTTGGACGGGAATTCAGTCTTTGAATCCAATTAGACTCTCTTGATTGAATTCCCATTCCCGGTAGGATTCTTCAGCTTCAATCTTAGCCCTCCAAAATCAAAAATAAAAAAATACTAGATAATAATCAGATAAATCAAAAGATATAAAAAAAATCTGATAATCAGGAAAAATCAAAACAGATAATTAAAAAAAAAATAATAATAATAATAAAATAAGATAAACCCAAGTATATATTACAAAAAAAAAATAAATAATAATAATAAATATATAACTATATACATATAAATCTATTCTAATGAAAAAAATAAATAAATATATACATAATAATAATAATAATAAAATACATAAAATACAAAAGAAGAAAAAAAAAATATACAGGATTGAAATGGGCCTTACCCATTTGGGTCAGGCCCAATTGATCTGGGCCCGGACCCAATTGGGTGTCTACAGCTGCCCCTCTTTGCACATTTTCTGTGAAACAGAAATTGCGCAAAGACGTAGACACCCAATCAAGACTCAACTCAACATTTTTATTTTTGATTTTTTTTATTTTTGTTTTTTTTTTTTTGATTTTTTTGATTTTTTTGATTTTTTTGTTTTTTTGTTTTTGTTTTTTTTTTTTTGTTTTTTTTTTTGGCCGAAGCTCCTCTAAACAGAGACTCAACGACTTTTGAAAGTAAATTGCTCCTCTAAACAGAGGCAACGGACTTTGGAAAGTAAATTGCTCCTCTCAACAGAGGCACCACGACTTTGGAAAAATAAATTGCTCATCTCAACAGAGGCACCACGACTTTGAAAAGTAAATTGCTCCTCTAAACAGAGGCACCTCGACTTTGGAAAAATAAATTGCTCCTCTCAACAGAGGCACCACGACTTTGAAAAGTAAATTGCTCCTCTAAACAGAGGCAACGAACTTTGAAAAGTAAATTGCTCCTCTAAACAGAGGCAACGAACTTTGAAAAGTAAATTGCTCCTCTAAACAGAGGCACCACGACTTTGGAAAAGTAAATTGCTCCTCTAAACAGAGGCACCACGACTTTTGAAAAGTAAATTGCTCCTCTAAACAGAGGCAACGAACTTTGAAAAGTAAATTGCTCCTCTAAACAGAGGCACCACGACTTTGGAAAAGTAAATTGCTCCTCTAAACAGAGGCACCACGACTTTTGAAAAGTAAATTGCTCCTCTAAACAGAGGCACCACGACTTTTGAAAAGTAAATTGCTCCTCTAAACAGAGGCACCACGACTTTGGAAAAGTAAATTGCTCCTCTAAACAGAGGCAACGAACTTTGAAAAGTAAATTGCTCCTCTAAACAGAGGCACCACGACTTTGGAAAAGTAAATTGCTCCTCTAAACAGAGGCACCACGACTTTTGAAAAGTAAATTGCTCCTCTAAACAGAGGCACCACGACTTTGGAAAAATAAATTGCTCCTCTCAACAGAGGCACCACGACTTTGAAAAGTAAATTGCTCCTCTAAACAGAGGCAACGAACTTTGAAAAGTAAATTGCTCCTCTAAATAGAGGCAACGAACTTTGAAAAGTAAATACTCCTAGACAATCATGTCCGAAGGAGTTGAAAGTTGTGTTTGAAGGGATTTCAGGAGATTATGCCCAAAGGTCTTATAAATCAACCCTGATACCAAGAGACATCCTATTTCAAGGATTAGGAACTTACCTGACAAGTTTCTTCTCAAACTCGCAAAGTCTTTTCATATCTGTCTTTTTCATGTGGGATGTTGGAACACCCCTGCTTCTTGAATTTGTACACTATATTCTCCTGAAAGTAGTGTATGCTGTGCAATGCATATAAATTTCAATGCATGCCATGCAAATGTTGGCCAATTAATTCCTGTTCAATGTATGGTACTCAAGTTTTTCAAGCTCTTTTTTTGGGTGTCAAGCCCTTTGATTCCTCAAGGATCCAATTACACTGCTCTTCTAGGATCGAACCAGTGTAACTCTTAATTGTCTCTTCCGCTCAGATTCTTCTTTGTTCTGTTTTTCAATACTTTGGAATAAGCTTCATCAATCGATCATCCCTTGACCATCATTCAATGAATTTTTCAGCGCTAGCAAATTTCATAACAAATTTTAAAACAAATTTCATCCACCATCACTGGGTCCTTGCCTCAGCATCAACCATTCCAAAACAAACTCTGTCCACTGATTGTCTTCATCATTCAATCATAACTTGCAAGTCATATCGATCAATTCATCACTTTTCCAGATTTGCCCCATCATCTCTTTTAGGTTTCTACCATTTCTTCATCATCTTAGATTTCTTTTCAAATGAATGTAAGATTCTTTTAAGTACATGTTCATTCATTCATTATCATTTCAAATTTTGACAAATACAATGCAATCAAGCATTTTCTCAATTCATTCTAAGGGTGTAACAATAAGAGGACAGAAAGTGAATTATGGTAAAGATAATCAATGGAGATCTATTTTGGTAGAAAATAAATGGGAAAGGAAATAAATTGGATGTCATTGAGGTGAATGGTATGTCCAAATGATGAATATTCAGACAATTTTCAACATTAATCTAGGATTCTTTTTCAAAAACTCATTCATTTACTGTTGAAGTCATCTTGAGCTTGTCGAACTTTGCCCCAGTCTTTGAGGGATCTTCAGATGTCTTTGACCTTTCATTCATGTGAGCCATTTGCTCTGGATCTTTTTTTCTACCAAGATCACCCTTTCAGGTTTTCAATTTGAATCTCTTTTTTTCATTTTCTCATTTTTTCCTTTTTTTTCTATTTTTTTCTTTTTTTTCATCATCTTCTTTTTTTCTCATTTTTCATCCATTGTTGATATCTTTCATACATCCAACTTTAGAGCAATGTAGCATGATTTCATTGCTTCATCATGAGCATACATTCGCTCAACATATGATCATTCAAGTTGAGTATTCACACTTGATCCAAATGGACTTTTCAAGGTTGTAACGTAGGCCAAGGGGAAGGGTCATAAAAGAAATGGATATAATAGGCTCAAAACATGTATTAAAAAGGTTCAAAACCAAAGGATCATTTGATGCAGCTTGGCATTTTGCCCCCACATCATTTCACTACTTTTTTCTTTCATCACACAAAGGATTCTCATTACTTTGCCCTAAGTCATGTGTGGCATTTGTTTTTTCTTTTTTTTTTCATTTTTGAGACCTTTTGTGGTGTTTTTTTTTTTTTTTTTTTTTTTTTTCAAAAATTACCCTCCAGTGTAGAGGGTGATCCTTGGTTGGGGTTCTTCAAGAAAAAAAATCATGATTGGCTCAAAGGGGTAGCAATAAATGGTTTTTCCAATGGTAAAAGAAAGGTGGCCATTTTTCATCTCAATTGTGAATACCTTTCTTGAACATCATCTATTGAACAGAGCTCATAAAATATTGCACACCTTCAAGATATATCTCTTTCATCTCTGGTGATGGCTTACCCTCTTTATTTTCGCTCAAATCATCTCCTCTGTGAATGAGTTCTCAAAATTAAATTCCAGAATTATTGTTATCATTGTCTAAATATTCATCATCTGAAATTTAAGAATGGGAATGTGAAGTTATGAAGGGTAGCAGGGTATGGAATAATGGTCAAATGAAAGAGAAAAATGTAATGAAATGCATTGACTTGCCTTTATTAAAATGATAACAAGTAAAGTCATATTGCAAAAAGAAATCCAACATTACTTGAAAAGAAATCTTAAAGTGACAAAAAAACTTTCAACCCGCCTTATCTCCATTAAAAATTAGCCCCCTATATGATCAGGTGAAGAAATCCCCATTGACGTCTTGCCCCTCAATTCATTGTGACTCTCCAGATCCTTTCTGTTCTTGACTTTCACTTAGGGTGTTAACATTGAATGTTGTTGCTTTTCCTTGATCAAAACTTACCATTCCATCATTGATCAACCGTTGCACCTTATACTTTAAAGCAGTGCAATTTTCAGTAGAATGGCCAGTAATTCCATAGTGATAGTCGCAGTGGGCTGTAGGATCATACCACTTTGGGTAGGGTGGTTTAAGAGGTTCCACATGGCTGGGGGCAATCAAGTGGCTATTATAAAGCTCTCGATATAACTCTGTATAAGTCATAGGGATTGGATCAAATACAGGTTTTTCTCGAGCAGTCCGTTGTTCTCGCGAGCCACTTGTTGGGTTAGTAGGGCGAACTTGAGTTCTTACAGGAGCTTGAATGTTAAGGCGGTAAGTGGATGAATGAGATGGTTGTGAAGCTAACTGGTATGGGTAGGATGAGGCATTACTCACAGCGGGATAGTATGGAGAGTAGCCTTGGGATGGATAGGGTTGATATCCGTCGAATTGTTGTCTATCAGAGCTCACAGCTTGAGCTTCAGCTTCTTTCTTTTCTGATGTCTTCTTGGTTTCTCCTCCTCTCAACTTGCCATTTTTTATGGCACTTTCAATAATTTCTCCAGAGATTACCATGTCAGCAAAATTCTTTGTTGCATTCCCTATCATCTTTTCATAATATGGAGGCTTTAAAGTGCTAACAAACAGCACTGTGGTCTCTTTCTCTGTCAGTGGAGGTTGTACCTGTGAAGCAATATCCCTCCATCTCTGGGCGTATTCTTTAAAAGACTCATTTGACTTTTTCTCCAAGTTTTGCAAAGATAAACGATCAGGGGCCAAATCGATGATGTGTCGATATTGGCTGATGAAGTCATGAGCCATATCGCTCCAGGAGCGAATGTGGGTTCTATCCAACTGAACATACCACCTGGCAGCAGAACCAGTAAGACTATCCTGAAAGACATGCATCAAGAGTTTTTCATCATGTGCATGAGCTGCCATCTTCCTACAATACATGGTGATGTGGATTTTAGGGCACTTTGTACCGTCATATTTTTCAAATTTCGGTATTTTGAATTTATAAGGGATAACCACATCAGGAACTAGGCAGAGCCCAGCAGCATCAACTGACCCATAAAAGCTAAATCCTTCTACAGCCCGTAGCCTCTGCTCTAACATGCTAATCTTGGAACTTTCCTCAGCCTCTACTCTCATCTTTTCCTTCTCCTTCTCTTTTAAATCATCTAGATCAGGAATTGGTTCCGCTGCCTTTTCAGTGAAGACAGGATTTATATAGCTATTATACTGCCCTGGGTTGAAAGCTGATGGCATTCCAGGATAGGCGAAATGTTGTGGCGGGACCTCTTGGGCAGACTGGGCTTGAGATGGGCCAAAACCTGGAGGGTACAAAGGGTCAGCTACTTCTTGTAAATGGGGAACTTGTTGGCTTGTATTTCCTTCAACCCCTTTCCCCTTATTCATGTTATTGAGGGCCTCCAGAATTTTGCTAAGTTCATTTTCAATCTTCTCCTGAGCTTTTTCTAGCTTTTCAAATCTATGAGAACTTTCCTCCTCCATTTGCCTTGCTCTGGATCTTGTGTTGTATGGATGAGCAAGGTTTTCGCTAGATGGAGCTATCCTCGGACCTTGAGTACCATACTCATGATTAGAAATGTTATGCTGTGCCTTATGTATGATGCTTTGATACACAAATGAAATGTACATTTTTTTGAATGAAATCTAGCATGAAATGAATGCAAATGATTGTGTTGAAACATGATCATGAAAAGAATACAGATGCATACAATCAGACAAACAACATAGTTAGTTTCATGAATGAAATGAAAGTAATGCTGATGCATAACATTACAAAAAAATAATACACAAAGTTAAGCAATCAAAATGATTAGATAAACACCTTTTTTGTGTCCTAATTTCAGGGTATATCTATCATTGGGTAGAAAGGACTCTATCCTAGGGTTAGGCACTCTTAAGGTTCACTACATGTGGTTTTAAAGTCAGAGTCTAAAGGTCCTCAAATTGTTTCTTACATCCTTGTCCATCACAGACTAGTAAGGCACCATAATCCTCACCCATTACAGGCTACAAGCAGAAAATGTTCAATTTGAGTGGGAGTATTTCGCTAGCCACTGCGGAGGCATTAGACCTCACGAAAGCAATAGGTACTTTACTCCCTCCTAGAGGGACAGAGCTCGGGTGTAGAGCTCATGTTATGCACATGCACATGAATGACATAATTAACAAGGTAAATAAAACATGAATGAATAATACACATATATACAAAAAGGTTCAATTTTATTAGGCTTTTGGATAACACAAATTCATTTGCTGGCCTGACTCTCAAAGTCCCCAGCGGAGTCGCCAAGCTGTCATAACGTCTAGATCCGGGGATCTATCGCTAGACATTAACTGAAGGGAGTCGCCACCAATCTTTTTTATCTAGGTGCGATTGGCCACCTAAAGAATCTGTCCTTTCAGGGAACACCTAAGTTTAAGGGTCCCTAAAAGAATAGGTTCAGGTCTGCTAACCAGAACAGGGTTCGGGAGTTCGGTTACGTGTGAGGAAGGTTATAGCACCCTCACAACGCCCATCAAAAGATGGTACCAGCTTAAATTTGTGTTATCCAAAAGCCTTAAAATTTTACCAAGTAATTAATTATTGGAAATTATTCTCAATTGACTCTAATACTTTTAGCAGAAAATTGAGAAAATTCCCTCACCTCAAGAGTATGCAAGAAAAACTACTGTTTCACTTGCAGAGGCTCCGTCGTCGGATTATTTAAAGAAAAAATCAAAATCAAAATCAGAATATAAGAAAAGAAGGATTTTTTTTTGTTCAGGGAAAATTGATACTTTCAACTTTTCCTCAAAAATATTTTTTTCCTTGAAATTATTATTTTTATTATTAACCAATGTTTTTAAATCATGAAAACATAAAATAAAATGAGTGAATAAATGACATGCTACAGCCAAAAAAAAAAATCAAAATGGGAAAGAAAATATCTTACCAAAAATTGAGCTTAATCTCGGATCAAAACCCATTTTAGTCAACTTTCTGAATCAAGCCTAGTTTCTTGAATGAGTTTCAACTCAAGGCTTTGGTTTTGATTAGTGAATGGCTCGGGTTTAAGGTCTTGGGTGAGCCTGTCTTGAAGCTGTTTTTGCTAACTGTATTCCTCTCTCTATCATCACAAACATAAGATAGGCAGCTACCCTTCTTCGAATAAATGCAGAGATGTCTGGTGCTAACGTCAATTCTGGAGATGACACACGAACAGTCTCCACGTCCTTCTGAGCAAAGGGTAGCAGCAACTGACTGTTTTCAGAAAACATTTAGAAATGCTTCAGCAAGTTTATCATCCACTTCAGAAACCATTTCAATCAGTTCCCATCTTTTTCTGCAACTGTGGCCTCCATTTCTGCTGTACTTTTTCAGCATCAACTTTTTCTCCACTGGTTGAGAACTTTCCATGGATCAGCTCCCATTCGATCGAGTTTGTTAATAAAGGCGAGTCTCGAAACCTCATATCTTCTCATTTGTCGATCAACAGTAATTGACTGACTTTGTATACCATCAACACTACACAGAACCCAAATGGCACCGTCAAGAACATGCAGCGCCCTCTCCACTTCAATCGTAAAATCAACATGACCGGGCGTATCAATTATATTAATCTGATAATCCTTTCAGGTGCAACACGTGACAGCAGATTGGATAGTAATTCCTTTCTCTCTTTCTGAATCCATGGAGTCCATCTCTGCTCTGACGCCATCTTTGCCACGAACTTCGTGGATGTCATGGATCCGACCCGTATAATAGAGAATCCACTCCGTTAGCGTGGTCTTGCCCGAGTCGATGTGAGCGGAGATTCCGATGTTTCAAAGTCGTTCCATTGACTTGCTTTGCTTTGAAGGAGAAACTGCACTGTTTAGCATTGCTTTTGTTTCCTGCCCAGCATAAACCACCACGCCTAATATCCAATCCATGTTCTTCAGCTGATAACCACGTAAAACCATGTTTGATTGGCTGAAGGGGAATTTTTGTCCATTAAACTCCATGTTGGCTGTGAACTCATAAATATTCCTATTAGGCTGCTCACATCTGATCAGCCCCGATATATTACAACCTTCAAATAACAAAGAAGCTGTTTCCTTCTTAGCGTATCTTGTCTTCAGATCTCTCCTCGAATCATTAATGTAGATCAGCCTTGGATTTTCTGCACATAACAGATTATCATCAAAATCCACGCTTTTGTTACGAAACTTCCGGGACTCATTCAACTTATCTGGCACCACAGATGAACCCCTGGAAATATCAAAGCTTGTACAAGTGTTACTGTTATTATGCAGCTCAAAAAAAAAAAAAATGAAGAGAAAACAAAGAAGCCAGCAATAAGGCCTACGCAAATCGTCAACACAATCAGAGACAGCAAATTCAAAACAGGCCCCACAGAAAATCAAAAGTGTCACTAAATCAATAAGAAAAAAAAAAAAAAAAAAAAAAGGAAAGAACTCTGTCGACGAATTGAATGGGAACGTTGACAGATCTCTGATAAAACAACTCAACTCAGCTCCCACAGATCTCCTCTTATTCAATAAAATGCCAAAACTAGAAACACAACTTGAGAGAAAAAACGATTATTAGATACGTATTTATTATTTTTGAAGCAACTTGCCCATTTCTGAAAGCACCAAATGCGAAGAAATCCCAATCATCAGACATTCCAGATCTCCAAAAAGGTCCCCTTCCCCTCAAATCTGGAGCAATTCCACCACATTGGATAAATCTTGGTATTTAAGCACTTCTCGGGTCATGGATGGGGAGGTCACCAGGATACCAATCCTGCTCCCAAGTTGGAGTTTCACAACTGGCCCGAAGGTATGAGCTAGTACAGCAAAGTAAGAGTGAAAGTAAAGGTCAATGAAGGGAAGGTTGGGAAGCCTCCAGGGCTTGTTGGCGATGGGGGTTTCCCCTTTTTGTTTGGCTTCTGTTTTCTTTTCCTCTTGGTTTCTGTTTGGCCTTTTCTTTTGCTACCTCCCCTCTCCTATTCGGATTTCTCCTCTATCTTTTCTCTCAAATCAGTAGCTTTGCTCACTGTTTTCTGTCTGTGTGTTCTTGAACTGTTCCAGGAGGTGCTTTATATAGGGATTGATCAGGAGTTTCTGATCAATCCCAATTCCTCCTTGGACGGGAATTCAGTCTTTGAATCCAATTAGACTCTCTTGATTGAATTCCCATTCCCGGTAGGATTCTTCAGCTTCAATCTTAGCCCTCCAAAATCAAAAATAAAAAAATACTAGATAATAATCAGATAAATCAAAAGATATAAAAAAAATCTGATAATCAGGAAAAATCAAAACAGATAATTAAAAAAAAAATAATAATAATAATAAAATAAGATAAACCCAAGTATATATTACAAAAAAAAAATAAATAATAATAATAAATATATAACTATATACATATAAATCTATTCTAATGAAAAAAATAAATAAATATATACATAATAATAATAATAATAAAATACATAAAATACAAAAGAAGAAAAAAAAAATATACAGGATTGAAATGGGCCTTACCCATTTGGGTCAGGCCCAATTGATCTGGGCCCGGACCCAATTGGGTGTCTACACATATTATATTACATGGTTCCGCGAAAAGCATAAAACCGTTATTCTGTATGTAAAATCATTACTTTTCAGAGTTTTAGATTGTTGTCTTTCTTCTTGTTGAAAAGCTTGGTACATGCTAATATAACGGTCCAACTCGGCATTGAAGATTATGTTGGTTTTGAAAATTCTTATCCACGTAATGGTCCTTTGCTGCAAGAACTTAAGCGCTTCAAGCCTTGCTTAACTCTATAAATACCTGCTTCTGCGTACCACAGCTTCACCATTCACATCAAATAACAAAGAAAGCAATTAATCAGTTAATTGTTAAGCAATGTCGAAGCTTTACTTGGTCTTTGCCCTTTCCTTGGCCATGCTTGTTTCAGGTAATAAACAAACCCTTTTATTATTCCTTTTTCTCTAGTCCCTCGCGCCATTTTGTTGACAAGATTTTCAAGCTTATCAAATTTATGGAATTGGTTTTACATTTTTATTTCCAATTTTTTTTTTTAACTTTTTGGCTCATGTATTTTTAACATTTTGTTCTTCGATCTAAACAATTTTGCATGTATTGTATATATGCAGGGGCTCACATGGCAACCCTCAATATCAGAAACAACTGTCCATTTACTATCTGGCCAGGAACCCTTACTAGTGGTGGTGGATCTCAATTGCCAAACACTGGATTCGAGTTAGCCCCCCAAGGATCAAATTCCATTAACGTTCCAGCTCCATGGACAGGCAGGCTTTGGGCTCGAACACAATGCTCAAGCTCATCCGGAAGATTCACTTGTGCCACAGCAGACTGTGGCTCTGGCCAGGTTGGCTGCAATGGAGCAGGTGCAGCCCCTCCAGCAACCCTTGCAGAGTTCACTCTAGCAGCAAATGGAGGACAAGATTTCTATGATGTCAGCCTGGTAGATGGCTTTAACTTGCCAGTTTCAATAACCCCACAAGGCGGTTCTGGTCCAACCTGCACCACGACTAGCTGTGCGGCAAATGTGAATTCAGTTTGCCCATCAGAGCTAGCTGTTAGAGGATCTGATGGGAATATCATAGCCTGCAAAAGTGCATGTGTGGCTTTCAATCAACCTCAGTATTGTTGCACTGGTGAATATGATTCACCCCAAACATGTCAACCAACAAACTACTCCATGATCTTCAAGAATCAGTGCCCTCAGGCTTATAGTTATGCTTATGATGATCAATCTAGCACTTTCTCCTGCACTGGTGGACCTAATTACCTCATCACTTTCTGTCCATGAGGGCTTACAAGCAGGAAGCGGCTCTATTGCTTTGCATACTTATGATTCTAGAATTTAAAAGGAAAAAAAAAAGAAAACCACTACTGTTGGTTATTATCAAATAAACAGACATAAAAACCTTCTTGGTTTTAATTTTATGTCAATACGATAGAACGTTAAATAAATTTAACATTGCAAATAGTATTTGTTTGCAGCCTGTTGCAAGCTTACAATTATATCTAATAAATCATATTCTCCCCAAGCAAGAACCAATCTTTTTTGTTTTGAAATTATGTTTGTATCGGTAATTGTCATAGAATTAGAAAGGTAACTAAATACAATGTAATTAATTTTTGGAAAAAAAAAAAACTATGTGATTAGCATTCTAAGCAATAGTTACTTGTGATTTTAATTTATTATTAGAAGAAAACCTGCACTCCACTACGAGCATGATTGATCATTGTAAAGCAAGTGATATTTTAATTTAAAAAACAAATTTTTTTTTTTAATAATCATCTTTAATTAAATTTTATTAAAAATGAATCATTAAAACCAATACATAAAAAAAAGTTTACTATTCATAATTTCATGAGAGCATATCATTAATCATTAAATCATTATAAAAAAAATTGTATCATTATCATGAGAGCATATCATTATAAAAAAAAAATTCATTAAATACATGTAAGTACATATATATTGTAAGTTTGAGTAGCAAACATTGAATATAATGATATATGCCTGATTTTAGTTGAGTAGTCTTTAGAATGTTCAAATCAAGATAGACTTTTGTTGCTGATGATGAGATAACGTATAAAACACCTGAAATGTGTAAAACACCTATAATAAATTTTGAGTTTTGTATAGTATGTTCAAAATTAATAGTAAAAGATTATATTTTACGTGTAAAGTAACTAGAGAATAAGAATCATTTACGCAAGACAGTCAGAGAAAATGAATATTGGAATTTTCAAGATATCTTGATTTATTAAATCTTGCTCTTTGATATGAGAAAACATAGCGAGAAAAAATGATAATAAGTTTGCATATATCATTGTCGAACTTGTCAAAGTTTGAAATTTCAATGCCACCATCAATCCTTGGAAGCTATATCAATCACTTTCTATACAACGAAGAGAAACCCAAAGTGTGGGTAAATATTAACTAGGGTCTTTCTCATTCTTATCGACTCATAGCTTTCCCATGCAAGGAATCTTAAGTTCTACACAAAGAGTCTTCTATGAATTAAGGCGGTTTGCTGGAAGAATTTGGCCTTGATCGAGAAGATATCTCTTCAGGAACGACTTTGACTTTGGCGTCAAACTTATTGAATGTACATGTTAATTTATTTAAATCTGTCTTCATATTTCATTTTAAATATCTCATTCATTTTGTTCTTCTCCAAGTTTTTGGACTCGTTGAAAAAAAATCTTTTTAAACCTATCTTTCATACATTTTCTGTCAAAAATATACATACCTTTAAGTTTTATTAATGAATAATCAATTTGCTGTGGTAATTAAATTTGATATATAGATAAATCAATTATCTTGTATATGTACCTTTGTATAAGCTCTATTAAATTATATATTAAATTTTAACATAATATAAAATTAATCACATATTAAATTATTAATATACCATTGCCAATGCTTTATAAAAAATTGACATGTGACTTTTTATTTAAAAATTACTATAATAACCATATTAAATTTCATATGAAATTTTAACATAATATAAAATTAGTTACATATTATATTATTAAAATACCCTTGCCATTTCTTCATAAATATTTAATATGTGGAATTTTATTTAAAATTTACTATAATGCCCCTATTAAATTACTTATTGAATGTTAGATAACATATATTAAAATAATTCCTATAAAAATTACTATAACGCCTTTGTTTATTTAATATAATGTTGACATGTATTCAAATTGACTATAATGCCTTTTACATAATTACGAAAATACTCATCTTTTTATAATTAATTAAAATTATTATAATATCATCTTATCATAATTATAGAAAGGTCTCTTCTACTATAATTGATCAAAATTATTATAATACCCTTCATACTATACTTACAAAAAAGCCTTTACACTATAATTGATCAAAATTATTATAATACCCCTTATATCATAATTACATAAATATCCTTATAAGTGTTTCATAGGAAGTTGACATGTGACATTTTATTTCAAAATTATTATAATATTTTTATTAAATTACACATTAAATTTTAACATAATATAAAATTAACTATATATTAAATTATTAAAATATCTTTATCATTGATTTATAAAATTAAACATGTGATATTTTATTAAAAATAGTCAAAACTATATGATCAAATGAGATAGATAATTATAATTTTTATTAAAATAAAATATAAAAATTTTTTATTTTAAAATAAAATATTTAATTCCTAATGCAGTAGGGACCGCACACTAATTTAGATTAAAAAAAAAGGATGAAATATATCATTATTTATAACCTATTGAAGTGGCAAAAAATTAGTCATTCCAATACGTATTTTCTTCAAGTTAACTAACTAGTAAAAGTGCGGAAGGACTGCAGCCAATACTTTACACCCTTCGACGTGATTTATACAAACTTGTAACCAACCTAGAAATGCAAACGCTAGGCTTGTCCCGTCAAATTTTCAGTTGTATAATTACAACAGTGGCTGAAACCCAACTTAAATTACATTCACATGAAATAATACAAATTATTAACATCGATTTGATGCTTCAAAATCCACTCTGCATTTTTGAAACATCTCATCTCCTCGTAATTTTAAAATTATGAAATCTCTGTTTAGAAGAATATTCATAAGTATTGAAATTTATAAGATTTTCGAGTAAGATTCGTAAAGCTTTTTAGTTGAATTTGTTTTGATGTTGAGATTTATAAGATCTTTGGACATAGTCTCTAAGATCTTTGAGTATAGTCTTTAAGTCTTTCGAATAAAATTCATAAGTTTTTTTAGCTGAATCCATTTTAGTATCGAGATTTATAAGACTTTCGGATATAGTCTCTGAATCTTCTGAGTAGAATCCTAAGGATTTGTAATACTTTTAGGCCAAATTCCAAGTTGTTGAAGAAAATGGAATATATATATATATATTTATATATGGTATTAGTTATAAGAGTTTTTTTAGAAAAGGAAATGTCAGAGAATTTTTAAGTTTTTCAATATGACATTTTTAAAGTTGTCGAGTCTTTGTATAAATGAGTATTTTGAGATAATATTTATTTTCAAAAGTTATAGAGCCTTTAATAAAATAAGCTTTTAGATTTGTTTTTAAAAGTTGTGGAGTCTCTAATGAAAAAAGATTTAGAGTTTCTAATGAGAGGAGTTTTTCAATAATTCAAAAAATTCAAAAAAAATCTAAAAAAATAAAATTTCAAGAAAATCCTAAAAAAGGTTTATAAAATTCTAAAAATAAAAAAAATTGAAAAACTAATAAATCGTTAACCTTGGACAAAATTATTATCTATATCTTTTTCTATTCTTAATTTTCAGTAATGCGCAAATCTTTTCAGATGTAGACACTCAATTTTGTCTAAATCAATTTAAATTTATTCGATTTTTAGATTTGATCTTAACAATGTAGATATTTTATTTTGTTTGAAAAATTTTTTGGAATTGAAATGGGCATTTGAATGTAAATTGAGCATTGATTGAAACTTAAGCCCAATAGGATAAAAGTTGCAATTTGGTTTTAATTTCAATCTTTATTTTGATTTTAATTTTAATTTATATTTAGATTTTATTTAATGGTTTATTTTGGTAAAAAAAAAAAAAGTTCAAAGTCAAGAAGTAAAAAAAAATCATGTGAAATTGTCAATTGACAGAAAATTTAGGATTCAGTTTGGATTCAACCTCAAATCTTAAATTAGTTGATTAAATAATTTTGGAAGAACTTAATTCCCAATTAATGAAGAAAAAGGAAAGATTACATAGAAAATAACTTTTATGAATCTTAAAGATGTTGGATTTCCTAGTTGAATTGGGATTTTAATCTCTATATAAAAACCCAGTAAGACACATAGAAAAAAGCATACAAAACTTTTACAAAGAAAATACAAAAATCAATTGAGAAGCAATAAAAAAATTTCAGCAATCGTAGTTTTCTAGATTTAGTTTTTAGTTCTGGGAATGCTTGATTTTGATTTCTAGGTTCTGGGTGTTCTTAGATTTGCTTGGAATTAAATTTTATTTTTGGGTTTTAATTGATTCTAGGGGATTGTTAGAGTTTGCTGGAAATTTGTGTTTTGATTCTTGATTTTTGGAATTTTGGATTTCTAAAAGGTTGAATTTTCAGACGGTATTTGAAGTTTCAGGTGAGATGCTAGCAAAAATTCCATATTCTAGCATGCTTTCTAGAATCCGGTGGCTTATGTTTATCTATTGTAGAAAGAGGAAACAAAAAAAAAGTAGAGAGAGAAGGGGGTAAAAGAATTTTGAGAAAATAAAAGATTTTTAGCATTTTAGTACAAAAATTGCGCTATTTCAACCATTATTCAATTTGAAAGATCCATGTGTTGCCCTGAAAATTGACGTGACTTGCTCGCACGACCCCTGACCCATTTCTTATCAACCTTTGAAGTTGAGCCATTAAATCAGCCAAGCCGCCAAGTTGAATTACCCTTTTTTGTCTGTAGCCGAGCTTTTTTAAGCCGTTGAAGCCTAGTCAAGCCGTACAATCTATTTTCGTAAAATTTTTTATTTCCTTATTGTTATAACGTTTAGATTATAGACTTATTACTAGATATTAGTTAGGGAGTTGTCATCAATTTTTTTTATTTAGATACGATTGGTCACCTAATTGAATCGATCTCGTTTTAAAAAGAAATCGTAAACTTGACTTAAATATCTTTAAAAAATAGATTCAATGTTTACAAAATAAGAACTAGGTTCAGAAGTATTATTATGTGTGAAAAATGTTATAACATCACAATACCCATTAAAGAATGGTACCAGTTTGATTCTTCTTATCCTTTAAGCCTTAAAAAAAAATTACCAAATAGTTAATTATTAAAAATTATTTTTAATTAATTCCAATACTTTTAACAAAAAATTAAGAGAATTCTCTCACTTCAAGAATATGTTAAAAAATTATTATTTTTCTTATAGAGACTCCATCTTTGGATCATTTAATATTTATTTAATTTTTTTATTAAATTCTTAAAAAATTTTAATTTCAAGAAAAAATTGATACTTTAATTTTTTCCTTAAATTCTTGAAAATTTTCATTTAAAGAAAAGTTGATATTTCAACTTTTTTCTCAAATCTTTTTGAAATTATTTTTTTTTTAAGGAAAATTGATATTTCAACTTTTTCTTAAACATTTTTTGAAACATTTTTTATTTTAGGAAAATTGATAATTCAACTTTTCCTTAAAACATTTTTTGAAATATTTTTTAACAAAAATTAATATTTCAATTTTTCTTAAAATATTTTTTTGACATATTTCTGATTTAAGGAAAATTTATACTTCAATTTTTATTGAAAACGTTTTTTTAGAATATTTTTTATTTAAAAAAATTGATACTTTAACTTTTTTTCAAAACATTTTTCTGAAATATTTTTTTATTTAAAGAAAATTAATACTTCAACTTTCCCTTAAATATTTTTTTGAAACAATTTTTATTAAGGAAAAATTAGTATTCCCAAATTCATCATTTTTTAAAAATATTTTATTTATATATATTTAAAAATCACTCAAAAGAAATAATAAAATAATAAATAATAAACAAAATAACAAAAAAAAATACCACAAACAAATTTTGGCTCGGCTCAAAAAACTCGTCGCAGCTTGGCTTAAAAAGCAAAGTTTGGCCCAGCTTGACTTGCAGCTTAGTTTAACAGCTTGGCTCCCCTTTTAACCAAAATGGCGCTGTTTTACATTGCTTATAAAATGCCTAAATTTCAGCTTCATCTTTTTTGTTCTAATCCCTTTCTCTATTTTTAAGTTTTCAAAATTTTACTCTCTCCCTCTCTAACTCTATATTTTTCTCCCTCTCTTTACAGGAAATAAATTAACACCGACCGTAAACTCCACAAGTTTTCATATTTCGACGAGATGCCACCATCACTGCCATCATTGGTCATCGTCGGCCACTATCACCAATGATTGTTCAAGCCCAAAAAATCTTCACAAGCTCATTTCGATCTTTTCTTTCTTTTCTAGAATTAGTTTCCTTTGAAAACATCCAAAATAGCCTAGATCTACATATTTAGTTTGTGGCTCCACTCATCCTCCACCACTCTGATGGTTGCCAGCTCAAGATATGCTTCTCCTCTCTTTCAAATCTCTACTTTCATTGTGTTAGACCACCCAAAAGCTAGCCGACCGTCTC
Organism: Durio zibethinus; assembly: GCF_047325235.1. Lineage (NCBI taxonomy): Eukaryota > Viridiplantae > Streptophyta > Magnoliopsida > Malvales > Malvaceae > Durio > Durio zibethinus. The sequence goes on along the minus strand of NC_143162.1, from coordinate 4,962,569 downwards.
AATTTTGGTCACGATCGTTGACTTTCCAAGCATCTGAAAAAAAAATGATATATAAAGTCAGAACAAAACAAGCACTGCCAACAAGGTTATCTCTGCAAACTTTTGTTCTTTGTTTTGTGTCATTGCTGATTTTGATTATTGACCCATGTATTTTGTCGATTCCCTTTTTTGCCTATAATTTGTTTCTTGCTAAGTATTGTGTTGAATGCTGAATTATTATGGGCTATTGTTATTGATTTTGTAGTCTTAGCTTATGTGGTGGTTACGGTAACTAGTGGTGGAATTGTTTTTGCTGAAAGTAGGTTTTGGAAGCTGGGTTTCTATTGTAGGAATGGTGATGAAATTGATGTTGGCAATGGTGAAAATATTGGTATCTAGGGATGAGCGGTTGATGAAGAAGTCAGAAACAGTATAATTGAAAGTGGCATTGATGAACTAGGGTTGTTGTGTTGGTGCGAAGATTGAATTTGCAATGTTCTTCCTTTTTTATTTCCCTATGTTTCTCTGTAAATTTTTTTTGCGCCCCGACTCCCGTCCTGAACAACAATTTATATAACGATAATGATGATGTGTCGTTGCTGATTTTGATTACTGACCCTCTGTATTTTGTCGATTCCTTTTTTGCCTATAATTTGTTTCTTGCTAAGTATTGTGTTGAATGCTGAATTATTATGGGCTATTGTTATTGATTTTGTAGTCTTAGCTTATGTGGTGGTTACGGTAACTAGTGGTGGAATTGTTTTTGCTGAAAGTAGGTTTTGGAAGCTGGGTTTCTATTGTAGGAATGGTGATGAAATTGGTGTTGGCAATGGTGAAAATATTGGTATCTAGGGATGAGCGGTTGATGAAGAAGTCAGAAACAGTATAATTGAAAGTGGCATTGATGAACTAGGGTTGTTGTGTTGGTGCGAAGATTGAATTTGCAATGTTCTTCCTTTTTTATTTCCCTATGTTTCTCTGTAAATTTTTTTTTGCGCCCCGACTCCCGTCCTGAACAACAATTTATATAGCGATAATGATGATGTGTCGTTGCTGATTTTGATTACTGACCCTCTGTATTTTGTCGATTCCTCTTTTTCCTATAACTTGTTTCTTGCTAAGTATTGTGTTGAATGCTGAATTATTATGGGCTATTGTTATTGATTTTGTAGTCTTAGCTTATATGGTGGTTACGGTAACTAGCGGTGGAATTGTTTTTGCTGAAAGTAGGTTTTGGAAGCTGGGTTTCTATTGTAGGAATGGTGATGAAATTGGTGTTGGCAATGGTGAAAATATTGGTATCTAGGGATGAGCGGTTGATGAAGAAGTTAGAAACAGTATAATTGAAAGTGGCAGTGATGAACTAGGGTTGTTGTGTTGGTGCGAAGATTGAATTTGCAATGTTCTTCCTTTTTTATTTCCCTATGTTTCTATATAAATTTTTTTTTGCGCCCCGACTCCCGTCCTGAACAACAATTTATATAACAATATTGATGATAGGATTTCAATTTCAAAAACTGAGCATCCTATCTTTTGTAATTTGAATTTGATTTCAAAGAGCAGTTGAATTTAAAAAATTTAACCCATTGAATTTTGTCACTTGTTTTATCCTTTTTTTTTTTTTTTTTCATTTCCAGAATAATAATAAAAGCGAATGGGCTATAAATCAATAAAAGCAAATGGGCTTGCATTGAGTTTAAAATATCAACTTAGATGATAAATACAAGATCAAATGGGTTAGGTCCAAAGTCCAAATAACCCAAGATAAAATAGGTGTTTATAGTTGTTCATCTTTACACTGTTTTTGTGAAATAAAAATTACACAAAACTATAAACACCTAACATGTTCGAATTTGGCTTCACAATAACTAAAAAATTTCAAAACTTCAAATATTCACAATTTGAAGTACTCAAAAATTTCATAATTGAAAATTCACAATATAGGTTGAAATTCAAAGATTTATAATTTAAGTTTAAAAAATTACAATTTTGAAATTTAAAGATTCGTAATTCAAAGATTCACAAAGTTTTGAAAGGTTCATAAAATTTAAATTTATAAAATTTTCAGATTTGCAAGATTTTAAATTCATAAAATTTTTAGATTTGCAAGATTTAATATTCGAAAGATTTTCAGATTCGCAAGAATGAAAGGTTTGCAACAATGTAAAGATTTGTAAGAACTTAAATTCGTAAGAATAAAAGATTTGCAAGAATTTTTTGTTCACAAGAATTGAAGATTTATAAAATTCAAAGATTTATGTTCGAGAGACTCACTTTTAAAAATTTTAGGGGTTTACATTTAAAATTTCGAAAATCCTTATTTGAAAAACTGTAATGTTTCACATTCAATATTTCAAAGATTCTCATTAAAAAATTTTAGAGTTTCATCCAAAATTTCAAAAATTCTAATTCAAAAACTTTGGAGATTCATATAAAAAATTTTCAAGATTCTTATTTAAAACTCAAAGACTTTTATTTGAAAATTCTTAAAGATTATGCTCGGAAGTCTTACAAATCATTCTCAACATTGAAAATACTCCTTCAAAAGGCTTCACAACTTTAAAATTTAGAATGTTTTCTAATAAAAAAATCTCATCATGAAAAATTTTCCTTATTCAATGATTCAAAAGTTGAAAATTTTTATACGAAAGTTAAAATTTTGTATAATAATGATACAAATGCAACAATCCATATTGTCACAATAATAAAAATGGCATACTCTAAATCATGATTCAAATATTCACTACATGATGCAAATGTGTGACCAATCCATGATCCAAATGCAATTATCAAAACAAATATTCAAATATTTATTGAATTATGTACATGTATTGTTCAAACAACAATGTAATGTAGATGTCACTAAAATCAATACCATGAAACTCTATTTGATTGTGGTAATAAGGTTTTCAAAACTTTACCATCTCACATTTCCTTTTTAACTTCCTAGCACTAACAATTTTAGAATCAATTCACAAATTTCATCAATTGATCCTTGGTCACAACTCACATATTATATTGGCTGATCCATCACCATATTCACCCCTTAAGCACCATATTTACCTTTTCAAATCTTTTTTTTTTGCCCTAATCATTCTGGATTTCTTTGCAAAGGAATGGATAAATCTCTTATGGACATTGTCATTTATTCATTATCATTTCAATTCATGACAAATATAACACAACCATATATTTCTTTGATTTATTCTAGGGATGCAAAAATGAAAGAGGATAAGGTGAATTGAGAAAAAAATAATCAATACAAAAACAAGTTTTGTACAAAAACAAATAGAAAAAGGAATAAATTCAAAGCATGTCACTAGGATTTGTATTTGAATGATATAACAATATCTAAGCAATGAATATTCAAAAAAATTTTAACAGTACTTTAGAATTCTTTTTCAAAAACTCATTCTATTGACTTTCAGAATCATTTTGAGCTCATTGAATTTTGCCTCTCAATTTTAAAGGATCTTCAGATGACATTGATATTCTTTATATTTAATTGCTAATCCAATTTTTAGCTCAGATATATTATTTTTTACCTAAATCACCCTTTCGAGTTTTCAATTTAAGTTTTCGTTTTCCCTTATTTTTCATTTTCATTTTTTCATATTTTTTATTTTTTCATATTTTATTTTATTTACTTCATCCATTATTGATATCCCTCACATATTAATCTCTAAAACATGAGAATAGATTATGATTGCATCGCTTCATTACAAATATGCCTTAGCTCAATATATGATCATTCAATTCGAGCATTCACATTTGATGAAAATAAACTTTTAAGGGTTGTAATATCGGCTATGATAAGGGGTCATAAAAAAATGGATAAAATAGGTTTAAAATACATGTTTAAAGGGTCAAACCTTAGGATTATTTCTCATCATGCAATGTAACATGGCATTTTGCCTTATTCCACATCATTTTCACATTTTTTTTTCTTTCATCTTATTCTTCAAAAAAAAATTCTCATTATTTTATCCCAGGTTATTTGTGGCATTCGCTTTTCTTTTTCTATTTTTTATAAAGAGGGTTTTTCCTTTTTTTTCACTTCCCCATCTTTAAGACTTTTGGTGACTTTTTACTTTTTTTCTCTTTTTCAAGTAGGTTTCATTTCAAAATTTTTTCTTAGTGTGGAGGGTGATTCTTGATTATGGTTTTTTAGAAAAGAAATCATAATAGGCACAAAAAATGTAGTAATGGATTTTTTTTTAATAATAAAAGAGAAATGATCATTTTTAATCTTAAATGTGAATATTTTCTTTGAAGACCATATTTTGAATAAAAGCAGACTGATAGATGCTTCTACGACATGTCCATTTCATTTTTTATTAATGATATCTGCTCATAGATTTTTTTTTTGCTCAAATAATCTTCACAAATCCATATGAATGAGTTTCTAAAATTAAATCATGGAATTATTGTTTATCATTATTCAAACATTCATCATTTGGAATTAGAGAATGGGAATAAAAAGGAAATAGAAGATAACAAAGCATAAAATAGTGGTTTGGATGAAGAAAAAATGTAATGAAATGCATTAACTTGCCTTTTATTAAAATGATAAAAAAATAAAATCCTATTACATAAAAAACCTAACATTACTAAAAAAAAAAAATCCTAAAATGATAGGCAACTTTCACCAGCGTTAACAGCCTTGTTCTTTTCAAAATTATGCCCCTATATGATCAGGCGAAAGGTTTTTATTGACATTCGGTTCCCCTAATTCGTCAAAGTTCACCAAACTTTTTTGAATCAAACTTTGCATCTTGTGCTTAAAAGCATAATAAGTTTCATTAAAATGACCCACTTTCCTATTACATGTGGATTAGCATCAGACCATTTAGGATAAGGTGGCTTCAATGATTTTAAAATAATTGAAAACACTAAGTCATTCTTGACCAATTCTGAAAATAACTCAATGTAAGTGATCGAGATAGGATCAATGTGGGCCCTTTTTTAATTATTCCAAGATCTCCTCAAACCATTTGCTTGGTTGTTAAAACTTAAAACTGGTGCAGTGATAGGACTATGCCTATATATAGATGTTTGAATGTTGGTCGGTAAGCTGGTTGTGAAACATGATGGTAAGAGATTGGTGCAACATGATTAATGGCTGGATAATAGGCAGGATATGCTAGCTATGGCTATGGGGCATAACTTTTAAACCATTGTCCTTTAAAACTCACAGCTTGAGCTTTATTTTTTTTTTCTTTTAAGGCATTCCACCCTTATTTGTATCTGAGGTCTTTTCTTCTTCAATCTTGTTCCTTTTAATGAAGTTCTCTATCATTTTCCCATAGATTATCATATAAATAAAATTTTTGGTGACATTCTTGATTATTTTCTCATAATATGAAGATTTCAAAGTACTCACAAATAAAATTACGATTTTTTTTCTGTGAGAAGTGGTTAAACTTGAACAGCAACATCTTTCCACTTTTGTGCATACTCCTTGAAGCTTTCAAAAGGTTTTTTTTCATATTTTTTAGAGATAAATGATCTAGAGCTAAGTTTATAAAATGCATGTATTAGGCAATGAATGCCCTTGCCAACTTATTCTAAGTGTGTATATGAGTTTTATCTAATTAGATGTACCATTTTGTAATTAAGCCAGTAAGGCTGTCTTGGAATGCATACATTAACAGCTTCTTATTTTGAGCATTAGCAAACATTTTGCAATAGTACATAGTAATATAAGTTGTTGAGCATCTTGTCTCATCATTTTTTTTCAAACTCAAAGATTTTAAATTTTGGTGGAATGACCACATCCAGGACTAAACAGAGTTCGACTGCATTCATAGAGCCAAAATAATTCATTTCTTTGATAGCTCACACTCTCTCTTCTAAAAGGTTCATTTGTTACGTGCTTAAATCCTCTAGCACCTTAGAAGTCTTTATTTTCAATATCTCATTCTCTTTAAAGTCATCAAAATCAAGAACTTCAAATGGATCGTACATCTCTTTCCTAAATGTAGGGTTAGTGTATTTACAAAATAATACTTCAGGATATGTGTAAACATATACCCTAAAAAATGGTATCTATGAGGCTTATATGTTTTGAGAAGATTGGCCTTGATTTGGGCCAAACCTAGAAAGGTGTAAAAGATCCATGATATCTTGTTTCTCATTTGAATTAGGGGTTTCTTCTACTATCTTGCATTTATCTAACCTCTTTGGCATCTTCATCATCTTTGCCAACTCCCTTTTTAACTTTTTTTGAGCTTTCTCAATCTTATCCATACAACTATTTCACTTTTGTTCCATTTGCCTTATCTGTGATTGAGTATTGTATGAATGAAAGGTAGGTTGGATAAGAGTTTTCAACAATCGAGCTATCCTAAACCTTTGATTACTATAAATTAAGATGCTTGCATTACTACATGTTTATGCCATGAAGGAAAGATTATAAAAATCATCTTAATATGTAACCACCAAGATTTCAAGCCAACACATATGAAACGAATGCAAAAATATATGCAACTTGATATTATCTTGCTTTCAACAAAGAAAAATAGATGAAGGAAGAAATCCATGCACTTTATCATATACCTCAAAATGACAATTCATGCAACATGATATGTATAAAAAAGTTAATTTCCATGCAAGAAAAATTAATCATTGCAAAAATGTAACTTAACTATTGGATTTTTTCTACAAAGGGGAAAGTAAAACTCTAACTACATGTTAGGTTCCTTATGGTCACTATATATGGTTTAAGGTTGATAATCTAAAAGTTTCCAAATTGTTTCTTGTATCTTTGTCTATCACAGACTAGCAAGACACCCAAATCCTCACCCATTATAGGCTCAAGCAAAAAAAGAATTAATTTGAGTGAGAGTATTTTGTTAGCTACTACAGAGGCATTACAATCTCATGAAAGTGTAGATACTTTACGCTTTCTTAGAGGGACGAAGCTTAGGTATAAAGCTCATGTAATGTACATGCATATGGATGACATAATAAATAAAATAAATGAATAAAAATCTTTTTTAAAAAATTAATTTTATTAGGCTTTTGTATAACACAAATTTATTTAAAGAGTGCATATCCTTAGTGAAGTCGTCAAACTGTCATAACGTATAGATCCATAGACATATTACTAGATATTTATTTAAAGAGTGGCTATCAATCATTTTTGTATAAGTGCAATTGGACACCTAACTGAATCGATTTTATTTTAAAGATAAGTTTTAAGCTTGACTCAGGTATCATTAAAAGATAGATTCAATATCTATGAAATAAGAACTAGGTCTGAAGGTACGATTATATGTGAGAAAGATTTCAGCACCTTCACAATGCTTATCAAATGATGGTACTAGCTTGATTCGTGTTATCCATTGAACCTTAAAAAACTATTACCAAATAGTTAATTATTTGAAATTGTTCTTAATTTATTCCAACACTTTTGGTAAAAAATTAAGAGAATTCCCTTATCTCAAGAGTATGCAAAAAAACTATTATTTTTTTTGTAAAGACTCAATTATCAGATCATTTAATATTTATTTTATTTTTTATGAAATTCTTAAAAAATTTTAATTTCAAAGAAAAATCAATACTTTGACTTTTTCCTCGAATTCTTGAAAATTTTTGTTTTAAGAGAAATTGATATTTAAACTTTTCCTCAAATCTTTTTGAAATTATTTTTGTTTTAAGAAAAATTGATACTTAAATTTTTTTCTTAAACATTTTTTGAAATATTTTTATTTTAGGAAAATTGATAATTCAACTTTTTCTTAAAATTTTTTTTGAAATTTTTTTTAAGAAAATTTGATACTTTAATTTTTTCTTAAATATTTTTTTTGAAATATTTCTTATTTAAGGAAAATTTGTCAAAACATTTTTTTGAAAAATTTTTTATTTAAGAAAAATTAATATTTCAACTTTTTCTCAAAATATTTTTGTGAAATATTTTTTTATTTAAGAAAAATTGACACTTCAACTTTTCCTCAAATATTTTTTTGAAATATTTTTTATTAAGGAAATATTAGTGTTCCAAAATTCATCATTGTTTTTTGAAATATTTTATTTTTATATATTTAAAAATTTGTTCAAGAGAAATAATAAATAAATAAATACCAAAATAAAAATAAATACCAAAAATAAATTGCGGCTCGGTTTAAAAAACTTGTCGCGGCTCGGCCTTAGAAACAGAGTTTGGCTCAGTTTGGCTAGTGACTCAGTGTAGCTGCTTGGCTCCTCTTTTAACCCAAATGGCACCGTTTTACCTTGCTTATAAAATGCCCAAATTTCAACTTCTTCTGATTTGTTCCGATCTTTTCTTTCTCCTTTAAGTTCTTAGATTTTTACTCTCTCTCTCTCTCTAACTCTATATTTTCCTCCCTTTCTTTACAGGAAGCATATCAACACCGACTGTAAACTCCATAGGTTTTCAGATTCCGGTGAGACATCACTGTCGTCGCCATTACTGGTCACTGTTGGCCACTGTCGCTAATACCGTTCAAGCCCAAAAGATCTCCACAAGCTTACTTTAGTCTCCTATTTCTTTTTCTCGAATTAGTTTCCTTTGAAAATGTCCAAAATAGCCTAGATCTGCAAATTTAATTTGCAGCTCCACTCATCCTCTGCTGCTCTGATGGTAGCCGACTCAAGAAATGCTTATCTTCTTCTTCAGATCTCCACTTTCACTGTATCAGACCACCCAAAAGCTAGCTGGCCATGGTGATTTTGGTCATGACTATAGACTCTTCAAACATAAAAAAAAAATGACATACAAAATTAGATCAAAACAAGTACTGCCAACAAGGCTATCTCTACAAACTTTTGTTCTTTGTTTTTGCGTCATTGTTGATTTTGATTATTAACCCTGTGTATTTTGCTAATTCTTCTTCTGTCTATAATTTGTTTCTTGTTGAGTATTGTGTTGAATGTTGAATTGTTATGGGCTGTTGTTGTTGATTCTATGGTCTTAGCTTATGTGGAGGGTTGCAGTAACTAGTGGTGTAATTGTTTTAGCTGAGGTATGTTTTGGAAGTTGGGTTTTTATTGCAGGATTGGTGATGAAATTGGTGTTGGCAATGGTGAAAATATTGGTCTTTGGTTATGAGCGGTTGATGAGGAAGTCAAAAATAGTAAAATTGAAAGTGGTAGTGATGAACACGGGTTGTTGTATTGGTGTGAAGGTTGAATTTACAATGTTCTTCCTCTCTGAGTTCTCTATGTTTCTTTGTAAATTTTTTTTTTTTGCCCTCTAATTCCCATTATGAACAACAATTTATATAACAATAATGATGATAGGAATTCAATTTCAAAAACTAAACATCCTATACTCTTCAATTTGAATTTTGATTTTAAGGAGCAATTGAATTTTAAAAATTTAATCCATCGAATCTTATCACTTGTTTTTTTTTTTTTTTTTTTCATTTCTAAAATAATAATAAAAAAAATGGGTTTGCATTGAGTACAAAATATAAAATCAAATGGGTTAGATCTAAAGCTCAAATAACTCAGAACGAAATATGGTGTTTACATTAATTTAATTTATTTGATTTACATTTTATTTGTTTTAATTAATTTTTTTCTAAAATTTTTTTAAATAAATTCATGATTTCTATCAAACTATTGGAAGAATTTCATAGGTTTATTATTATTTTTTAATTTTATTATTTTTATTATGAATTTTACTAAACTATTGAAAAAATTCATAATTGATTTTTTAATAAAAATATTTTTTGGTTCCTACCAAATAATTTGAGGATTAAAATCTTGAATTAAATTTTACCAAACTATTAAAAAATTTAGTGAAGTTTTCTTAAAATAAATTTTATAAAATGATTTTCAAATAAAATCTTATCAAACTATTGGAAGATCTACATTGAAGTAAAATCCTGTCAAATTATTGAAAGAATTTACCGATTATTTTTCAAATAAAATATATTAATGAATCCAATGATGAAGTCTCTTTAAAGTGAAACATTAATCTCTGTGAATACTCCTAAGGTAAGAAAATTATCTTAAATTACTACCAAATTATTCAAATAATTTTAAGATGAATTTTTAATAATTAAATTATTTGGTAAATTATAAAGATGTTTTAAAGCTTAAATAATTTGAAATCAAACTGATACCATTCTTTGGATAAACGTTGTGAAGGTGCTATAATTTTTCTTATGCGTAACCGTACTTCTGGACCTAAATATGATTTCATAGACTAGAATATACCATTTAAACATACCTAGTCAAACTTGAGACACCTTTTTAAAATGGGATAAATTCAATTAGGTGGCTAATTACACCTAAATAAAAAAAATTGGTGATGACTCCTTAAATTTATGTTTAACGATAGGTTTATGGATCTATACGTTATGACAAACATTTTGATTTGGACTAATTTAAGCATTTTAATTAGATTATCCAATTGAGCTTGTTTGGGTTTTATTTTAGATTAATCAATTTTGTGAGATCATTTTGAATGAATTAGATCCGATCCACTTTAATTTGGATTGATTTAAAGTTAGGTCATATGATCTTAATAACCTAAAGCTTAAAAGGTCCAAATTCATTTTTTAATAATTCTTCCTCTTAGTCCTCTAGAACCATTTGAAGAAATACTCGAACCTGGCCTTTTTTAACAGCTAATTTCAAATAATGAAGCCCCACCATGATGCATATTGATGCATACTACTAGGGCTACAAATTTGACTGCTTATAGTTAGTCCTGATAAATTCTAACCAATAATTTTTTGAACATTATTGATGACATTCATTTCTGTTGACAACATATCAAGTGCATATAAAAAATGAGTTACACCAAAAAAAAATCCAGAGAATAAAAAAAAATGGTAAAATTATGAAGATAAAATATACATGTAATAATTAATTAAAAAATGCAAGAGAAAATTTAGTTTGATCAATTAAAGATGTGTTTGATATATCAGATTATAAAATAAAAAGATAAGATGATATTATAAATAGGATTATTAAATAGTGTCATTATATCTTGTGTTTGATATATGCAATGATTAGAATAGCATAATTTATTTATCAATTAAAATTATCCTTCTTTAAAGTTTGTACAATTTAAATTATTGAGTACTTTTTAAGGGCATAATAGAATGTGTAACTTCAATCCCATGGATTAAAAATAATCCTTTTTCATTTTGGAAGTATTGAATCATCCTATACCAAGAAGATGATTAATTCTTCTTATAATTCTATCTCTTTCTTTAGATACAAATCAAGCATAATATAAAATGATTATCATCCTATTTCATCAATTATTTTATATACCAAACATGATCTAAGTAACTAAGAAAAGTATGACTTGATTACTACTTGATTTTTATTTTCAAATCATTAGTAAAAGTAAAAGGTAAAAGTAATACTATCTTAATTGATTTGAAAAATAGACAAGTAATTAAAATATAACATCAATTTTAACAAAATACAATTACATAAAAGTAGAATAATGCATTTTCTTATTTAAAAAATTACATATTTTAAGCATAATTCTTCTAATTTTTTTATGGTTTCTAGGCCTTTTTTTTTTTTTACATAGAAAATCAAATTCTAAAAAAAATTTGTAAGTGTTGAAGATCAAATAAAATAAAAAATTAATTGCATTATTTAAAGGGTGAGTTTAAAAGAAGTTTGTTGCTTAAGGTCAATATGAAATTTTGTTTGATTAATTTTTTTATTACTTGTTTTTGGTTTTTTATTTTTTATTTTTTTAGTTTGTATTTATTAAAAATTATAAAAAAATCAACCAAGTAAATTTAAGAAGGCATTTGGTTTATAAAATCTTAAATTTCAGGGTAAAGTATGATACCCGAAAAAGTTTGATACCTAAGGTTTTATTTGATTTTTAGGGTATCCCTAATCAAATTCACTTGTTTGGTTAGGAGAAATCTTGGTTTATTAATTCATGTATAATTATCATAATCTCTTTGACAAGCTATGAGCAACCTTTTATTTTTTTTTTAATAACAAATACCTTAATGGCAAATGATGTCTTTAGCAGCAAAAGAAAAAAAGATTTTAATATTTTTAATTAAATATACCTAGTTATGGCTTTTAACTAGCCATCAAGCCATAATTACTATATTAAAATATAAAAAAAATCAATTATGGCATTTGAAAGAGCTAAGTGCCTTATTTGTTTTTGTAAATATGTTGGAAAAACTTATCAAATAAGGTGTTTGTTCAAAGGAAATGCCTTATTTGAATTTGTAAAGATTCTAAAAGAACGTCTAGTAAATAAGGAGTTTGTAAAAAGAAAATGCCTTATTTGAATGGACTTTGTAAATATGTGGGAAAAAAAATCAAATTAGGCATTTATTTAAAGTAACACCTTATTTGAATAGGTTAAATAAGATGTTTGTTCAAAGAAACACTTTATTTAATGCTTTTGTAAATATTTTGAAAAAAAATCAAATAAGACATTTGTAAAAAGAAAACACCTTATTTGAATGGGTCAAATAAGGCGTTTGTTTAAAAAAAATGTCTTTTTTAATGTTTTTGCAAAGATTCTTAAAAAAGCATCAAATAAGGCATTTGTTCGAACAAATACCTTAATTGATAATCAATTAAGACATTTATTCCTTGAAACTTCTTATCAATTAAGGCGTTTCTTCCTTGAAACACCTTAATTACCACATATTAAAACTGAATTTTAAATAAGAAAAATTAAAAAAAAAACTAAAATTAAGTTCCAGGCTTACTTTTTAAATGGATAACGGATATGTAATAAATTTTTTATTTAAGTCAAATTTGAAAATAAGGCAACTTTCTCCTTCAAAATCCTAAAATACTATAAGAAGATGTGAGTTTTTGATTATAGGATTTTGGGTGCTGTTAGGAATCTAACATTTTCTCCTGTGATCGGATTACTTTAAACCAAACATGAGAAATAAATATCCACCATCAAGATTTTAAGAAAAATTTGTGAATTTCCCTGAATCAAATGCATTATAAGATTTTTTTTTTACTTATGTTACTTGTTAAAAGCTAACTACACAAACAAGGTGTAGACAGACAATGTTATTAACAGCTAGTTAGCTCAATTGGCTTTAAAAAAAATGTATGCTGTGAAGGTTACGATATAAAACAAATGAAGGGATAATGTCAGATTTTATTTGGATGGAAAATAAAATCTGTTAAAAATAAAACTTGATATTACCTTGAGAATAAAAAAGAAAATGTCAACATGAAAGGAATAGGAGATATGTAGACTTAATCAATGGTCGAGTAATTTGTCCAAGTTCAAAAGCTTCTCTAAATTTTGAAAAAGTTTGGATAAAAAAATTAAAACTCATTAAACAGTTTTGGACGTAATTTTTAAAATCGTTTAAATTTCAGGTTGAGCCTTAGATAAAGATTTAAAACTCGAATCTGGCTCTAACCTAAATTCACATATATATATAAATTATTTATTTATATATATGTGAATTATATATACATTAATTCACATGCATATATAACAAAAATTATATATATTATTTTTATTATTAATTATATATAATTTTCATTTTTAATTTATATATATGTGTGTAAATTGAATATAATACCATTAAATTTAATTTAATCATTTTTTATTTTTTATTATATAAATAAAGTTTAATGAGTGAGTTTGAGATTTATTTTTTTTAATTTGGGTTAGGCTTAAAAAAATTTTGAGGTCCAAAATTTCGAACCAAATCGAATCTAGACAAACATATAAACTATTAATATTAAATATGAACCCGGCCTATGAACACCTCTAGAGACACGTTTTAAGCACAAGATTTGGATTGACTTGGCCAATGCTGTAACTATAAAAGTAATTTTAAAATATTTAATTATTAACTTATTATCCACGTAATGCACAAATTATTTTTATTTATTTAATTTAGATATATATAAATTAATATTATTTAAATATTTAATATATATATAAACTATAAATAATATAATTAAAATATTAAAACATAAGAAAATTTTAATTTTAATTAAAACTTAAAAAATTCAAAACATGTAATAATATTTAGGGACAAATAAAATATCCAAAACATATATATATATATATATATATATATATAACTAGTATTATTGAATACACCAACAAAATATTAAATTAAAAACTAAAAGATTTATCACTTCAATTTAACTTTCTTTAATTTATGCTATTTTCATCTTATGTAATTATTCTTATACATCTACATATTTATATAATTTTAGGATAAATTTTATTTATTTAAAAAATAATAATTTTAAATGTTTAAATAATGTGCGCAATAACTTGTGTGCACATTTCTTGCATGAGTTTTAATAATATATTGACTTTTAACATCTATAAAATTTATCAAATTAATTTTTATACTTATTTTAAGTTTTATATTTAATGCAAAATTGTATTACGATAAAAATTAAAATAAAATAGTTTTTTATTTTAAGTAATAGTATTAAATTTTAAACAATTATTTTAAAATCTATTGTAAAAAAGTTTCAGCGAGAAGATATCAATTCTCGTTCACGATATTTTATAATCAATTTCAAAGGTAAAAGAATTTATATTTATATTTTACTATTTATGTTTCACTTTAAGAAAAAAAAACCAATAATACTTTATAAAAAAATTAAATTATAAAAACTTAATTTCAAATAAATAAACATGATTTTCCATTTATATAAAATAATTATGTTAGAATTATTACTACATTTTAATCATTTTCCTTTATTTATAAATTAAAAAATATAAAAGAAAAGAGTAACAAAATCAACAATTAAAAATAAGCCTATACAATTTTTTATAAATAAATAAATAAATCAACAAACAATGGCTAAACAATTAGATTAATAATTTTTACCATCAACTGTCAAAATACTTCAAAAAAGTCATTATTGTGCTTAATCGATTTTCCTTCTTCGCTCCAACATCCATGAATTGTCAAAATTTTTTTATAAAATCCATGTATATAGTATGGAACGAACAGAGTATTCAAAGTTTTCATAAAAATTTCAAAAATAAAAAAAATATTGATTTTAACTTTTTAATATGTAATGCACATATAATAAAAAAACTATAATAAAAATTATGCATCTTTTATATACAAAATTATAAAAATATAATGAAAAATTTTGTGCATCTCATAGGTTAAAATATCATTTCTTTACAAGTATAAATGTAAAAAAATAATAATAATAAAATAAACATTGAGAGTATTGTTAAAGAATAAACTATCTTCTAATGTATGTGATATTTGGTCTTTTTAAATTTAAAAATAATCAAATAATAAAGGATTATTATCAAATCTCTAAAAATAAAATTCATATTTTAAATTTTCAAATTTAAAAAGACATATATTTAAATTATTAAGAAATCCACTTTATAATATATATCACTATATTTGAAATTTTTAGATTTAAAAGATATATATTTATATTATTAGAAAACCTATTTTAAAAGATAATATCTCATTATTTGAAAATTTTAAATTGAAAAATATATATTAGATTATTTGGAAATGTATTTTAAATATATATTTAAATTAGATTTTTTCCCTAACAACTTAAAAATAATTGAACTGATCCCACTTAAATTTGAAAGTTGTGGATAATTAAATACTTTTTAAATTAATATTTTTTATAAATAACTTAAAATTAGAAAATATCTTACATATCATTATAAAGAGAAATTTTAAAAATTTTCTTACATGTTAAAAAACAAACTATCAATCTAAGTGTTTATGTAAACTGATCTTATCATATTTTTATATATGTTGTAATATAATAATATGTATGATATATGATATGATTTTAATTTCAAAAATGAAAGAAACTAAAGAAAGTTTGGATAATTAAATAATTTTTAATATATATTTTTTGATAAATAGCTTCAATTAGGAAATATCTTACATATCATTATAAAGAGAAAATTTAAGAATTTTTTTACATGTTAAAAAAAGAAACCATTCATTTAAGTATTCGTGTAAATAGACCTTATCAGATTTCTCTGTGTGTTATAATATTATATATGATATATGATATGATTTTTGTTTCAAAAATGAAAGAAACTAAAGAAATAAAGAATTACAACTATTCTTTTCAGAAAAAAGGAAGAATGTTTAAGAAACACAAATAAAAAAAATTACAACTATATTGAGATTCAATTTATTGGACATTTTTCATTTTTTTCGAAAGAGCAAAATTTAAGCGCATTTTGAACAAAGCAATAAAAGTTTTAAAAGATTATGCATAAAATATGTATTTTTTTATTATTAAATGATAAAATGTCGTAAATCTACTTATAATATTCTCATTACTTGTTTATCATTTTTATTGCTTACTATTACTATTATTAGATATTACTAGGAAATATCTTACATATCATTACAAAAAAAAATTTTAAGAATTTTTCTACGTGTTAGAAAAAAAATATCATCTATTTAAACGTTCTCATAAATATATTTTATCAAATTTTTATATATGTTATAAACATCTAATTTTATCTAAATTAATTTAAATTTATTCAAATTTAATTTTAACATATTAATTTAAAGTAATTTAATTAAATTTAATTAAATTAAACTCGTTCATATTTGTCTTAAATTAATTATTTTTGAATCAATTTACATAATGTAAAATTTAATCTAATTTAATTTGAATCGATTCAAAATTAAATTATTCGAGTTTAAAAGTCTAAAATTTAATGAGTCTTTTTAATTTCGAAGGCTCAATTTAATTTTATTTAAAAGTAATTATTTTAATTAATTGAAAATTTAAAAATAATAATAAAAAAAACCTAAAACTAGTCAACCATGGCAACCAACTTTCCTAGGTTCTCTTTCCTTCCTTGCACCATTCTTTTAGCTTTTCAATTTTTACCTTTAGCTTTACCCTCTAATCCCAGCCCAAAACCATCATAAACCCAGTATCTCAAAATCTGCAAGCTACATTATCTCAAATGCAGCATTTGCTGCTGCAACTCTGAAACTAATTTAATTTTTGTGTCCAATCTGACTTGTGGTTCTACAAGAACCCAGAAAGGATCGTACCAATGAAGGAAGCAAAAAAAATGCGCAGACAGAAGGGGGAGAAACAAAAATTTTTCGAAACTTTAGCATCCTTTCCTAAGGCTTCAACCGAGACCACCACTGATGCTCGCACCAATCCCCAGCGCCTCACCCTGACCACCCAGCTGAACAACAAGTAATGCCCATTAAGAAAATTCCCACTGCCCATCTACCTTGAACCAAAACTTGACAACCCCCATTTTCATCATCAGCCACCTACACCACCACTAAATTCAACCTAACCCCTTTTATTTTTCAAACCCAACACCCTTTACAAACCCACAGCCCCACCTTATCCCTCCTAAAATCGACCTTCCATAACAACAACCTACCACCACAATCCTTCTTTTCATCTCCTGCCATCACTAATTCAAAACCAAGCCCATCGCTCACCATACACCCATCATAAAAAAAATCAAGGTTGACTGAACCTCATTTATGCTTGATTGACTCTACTCATGCAAAACCACAACCTACCGCTATAGCCTTTCCCCCACCAAAAAAAAAAAAAAAACACACACACACACACACACACAAAAAGACCATCTGAAACCAACCTACAAAAAAGTGCCAGAAAAAAAAATCTTTTTGGCCAAAACCTTTAAGGTTAGATCTAGGAATTTGGGATTAGTTTTAGACGAAACGAAGGCCAGATTGGGAGTCAAGAGGTCGAAAGGATTTTTGTGGGTTTATCGAAAATTTTTGACAACCAATAATGGCACCGGCAAGGATCGATGACGGCACGACAATGTGAGAAACGTCAGCCAACACAGCTGCACTCCACCAAAAACTAGGTTTAAGAGTTTCTAGGTTTCTTTTGTAGAGAGAAAAGCACTTTCCTTTAGAGAAAGAAAGCAGAAACAGAAAATAACCAAAAAAATTTTGGGTTTTATAGCTTAAAAGAAATGAAAAAAAGGAGAAAACAACGTCGTTTCAAGGGGAGGGGATCTACCCGGCGACCAAGATCCAACACTGGATTTGCACTCCTGACCCACGACCAGCTTTACTGACAAACTTTTAACCGGTCTAACCAAACCAATTGCAAACCGATCTAAGCCACTCCCAAACCATTCAAAAATCGATCGAACAACAGAAGAAAGCTTCTGGATGAGCCGAACTACCCGAACAGCCCAGACCGTTGAGGCCATTGAGAGGCTTGGTTTAAGTATTTTTTTTTTAATTTTTTTTAATTTAGTTCTTTATCTTTTCACTATTATTATTTTTTTCAATCTTTTTATGCCCCAAAATAAATTTTAAATTCTATTTTTTAAATATAATAAATAATAAAAACATAAAAAATAAAAAATTTTAAAATTGAGATATTAAGAAAGTCCCAGTAGTGATTCCTTAAATTCTTGAAGTGAGATTGTTTTTATAAAATATTATTAAAATAATAGAATATTTTAAAAAATATTCAATATAAAAGATTTTTATAAAATAAAAATAATTAAATAAAAACTGACAAAAGAAAAAATGTTTAGTAATAAAATTATCTATGATAATGCATGAATAATATTATTTGCAAAAAATTGATTATTTTAAAAAAAGAAGCAAAAATGAAAATTTTCGAGGATAAAATTTTAAAAAAGTTTGAGTATTGATGATTTAAAAATTTTTATGTGAGAAAAATTATCTAAAATGCCGTTAATGTATTCAAGTATTTAGAATAATTTTTAATAAAAATTTTTTTTCTAATAAATAAAATAAGAAATGAATTTTTATAAAATTTATTTAGATTAAATTATAAATATCATATTTTATTATGCACATAGTAAATATTAATTTTAAAGATAAATATGAACCGCTAATGATGAGATTCTTGAGAATTTTGAGTAATGATTGTTAATAATGATTCTTAAGAGATACTTAAGTAAGAAAATTTCTTCTAATATCGTCAAAGTATTAGAATATTTTTAAAAATATTCAATACATAAGGTTCTTATTTATTTTTCAAACAAAAGTTAAAAAAATATTTTTTATTATAACAAGAAAAATTATGAAAATCATTTTTAAATACAAAATAAAAACTTCTTTGTCAAAAATAAAAGATAACGCATGATTAATTAGTATGATTTTTAAAATAGATGTTGTGAGAGTGCTAATCTTTTCTCACACGTAACATATTTTCGAGCCTAAATTATTTTTGTAGACTTAAAAATTATTTTTTTAATAAATTTAATAAATTTTAAGATTTTATTAAAAAGATAAATTTTAATAAGTAATCAATCACACTTAATAAAAAAATTTGTGACAACTTCTGTTTTCTTTTTAAATTTGTCTGAAGATCCCAAAACATTTACGATATGTATTATAATATAATATTATACATGATATGATATTAGTTTCAAAAATGAAAGAAACTAAAAAAATAAAGAATTATAACTACTCCTTTAAGGAAAAAAAAAGGAAGAATCTTTAAATTGAGATTCAATTTATTGGACGTTTTTCATTTTTACAAAAGAGCAAAATTTAAGTGCATTTTGAACAAAGCAATAAAAGTTTTAAAAGATTATACAATAAATATGTATTTTTTTATTATTAGATGATAAAATGTCGTAAATCTACTTCCATAACGTTCTCATTACTTGTTTAACATTTTTATTACTTACTATTACTAGAAATACAAACACCCACACTTGGAAAAAGAAACAAATATATGTGACAAAAAATTGTTTAAAGAGAGAAGGAAATGGATAGGTTTTTTTAAAGGCCAAGGCAGTAGTTTTTGAAGGAAAAAAAAATATTTTTTTAAAAAACATATAATATATTTTTGAGCATTTAAAAATAAAAATCATATATATTTTTATTTTATTATTTGATTTATGATTTTATTTAATTTTTGTGAATTAATATGACTTGAGTCGTGAAACTAAACTTACTCAGACACCATAATATAATAAATCTGATCAAGTCAAAGTCCAAATTAGAAAAATCTCAGTGAAATGACATCACCACTAATTGCATTATTATATGCTGACATTTGGATGAAAAAAAAAAGGTGCAATATCATTATTTATAAGCTATTGAAGTGGCGAAAATTAAGTCATTTCAATACGTATTTTCTTCAAGTTAACTCACTAGTATATTATAAATTATATATCTCTAAAAAATTAGAATATGAGGGATTTGGTTTTTAGGCTTAATAGTTTAGGAAGGGAAGAGAAAACAAAAAAGAAAGATAACAACCGATCGAAAGAAAGCAAAGAACAACGAAGCGGTCAAGTCCCTCTTCTATTTCATCCCTTAAAAGTATGCGGATGGAATAAGAGGCTTGAGGCAGCTAGTTTATAAGGTCAAGTGCATATTCTTTTCCTTCCCTAAAAGGTAGATGGTCAAGAACAGAGGACTTGGGACTAAAAAGGACGTTACCCCCATCTCTCCCCCTCGTTACTGTATCCACCCGTTCCCTTCGCAAGGGAAAATTATGGTCGCTTAAAGGACACTCGACTTATGTGTAGGATTTCAGGTAATCTAAGATTTCAGACCCCAAAGAGAAGTAGGCGAGAGAGAGTGAGCCTTATCTAATTTTAGTGAATAATAAATCTTTGTCTAACTTATATTGTTTTATTTTAAATTGTCTCTTGGAAGCAACTTTGAAATTGCCAAAGAGGAAAGGAAACATTTGTGTCGGCTAAGGCATTTTTTCTTCTTCAATAATTCAGACAAACCTGAAGAAAAAAAAAAAAAAAAGAAGTTTCAGTCTTTTATAATTTCTTTAGCAAATCTTTTACTAGTGAACTGTATTTGATGTTCTCGGTATCCTATATATATTCTAAGCTGCATATATATATATATATATATAAATAATCAACATTAAAAATGTGAAAAAAAAAGTTCACTTTTCCCATTGGTAATAACCTGTAGTAATTAACTACTTAAATGATTGTTATCTTAAATTTATATTGAAGAACATTGGAACGTTGATCCAAAATGTACTCAAGCGTCATTCGAGTGGTTGGTATAAAGAGATTTTTATCACACCATTCTGTTATTTTAAGATTGGATCCCATCAATATTAAGCATCATATTTTACCTAATTCTTCACATTATATGAATGTAATCATGAAATTAATGATTATTATGAGCCACTTTTTGTTGTCGTAACGGTTTTGAGATCATCAGACGTAAAAGAATTTTAAAATCGAAGTAAATGAAAGGAGAGTCGCCACCAATCTTTGTTAGAGTGTAATTGATCGTAAAAGAGTTTTAAAATCGAAGTAAATGAAAAGAGAGTCGCCATCAATCTTTTTTAGAGTGTAATTGGTCACCTAAAAGTTTATCTTTTTAATAAAATTATAAAAACAGATTTAAAGTTTATCAAAAAGATAAATTTTGATCTACGAAAAAAATAAATTGGGTCCGGGAGTCGGTTACATGTGGGAAAAGATTAGCACCCCCACAACGCCCATAAATTGATACCATTTAATTATGTGCTATTTTCGATGTTGGATAAAAATGATTTTGACTTGAAATTTAATACTAATTCCCTTCATTTGAAAAAATAAAATTTTGCTAAAACTCTTTATTTAAGAATATCGAGAAAATCTTGAAGTTAAAGAATTATTTTAAAATTCTTCAACATCTAGGCAGAATTTAAAATAACTCTTTTCGCTTAAGATTTAACACGATAATCTTTAAAATGAAATAACAATCTTTATAGAAGATAATTGTTAGTAACTCTCTAATATCTAGACATAGTACAAAAAATTATTTTCTTCAGAATGTTATTTTTATTTTATTTTATAATATCACAAAAATTTTTTTAAAAATGTATTATTCTTTTTTTATTATAAAATATTTTATCATCAAACAGTAAATTAAAGAGAGAATAATGTCGATAATTATTGATAATAACACGCTAACATATGTATGCTAATGGATGTCATGTAAAATGAAATGCAATTTAAAAATTGGGTTCTTAGGTACAATGAGACCACCTCGACTCTCCAACATCTAGGCAGAATTTAGGTATGACTATTTATATTTAAGATCTCAATTTATTATTATACTTTTTATTTATTAATCTTATTATTAATGTGAATTAAGAACTCGTGTGAAAATTTTAATGAAATGAAGTTTTCTAAATACCTCATCATTTAGGCAACATTCAGGAACAAACCATTTTATGTGAGATTTTCGCATGTATCTTTAAGATTTTGAAATAGATTTAGGGTAAAGGTTTAGGGTTTAAGTTTAGGGTTTAATTAAAACGCGAACATCTCTAAAAATCTCTAACATTTAGGCAGATTTTCGGAGCAAGTTCAATTTCTATAATTTTTGAAAATTAATCAAAATTTTCTTATATATTTCATTTTTTAAAAAATTTATTAATAATAATTCTCTAACATCTAAACGAAATTATTTTTTAGGAATATGTTTTATTCTCTCTAATATCTAGGCAGAAAAATAATCAAAAGTATTATTATTATTCCTTTTTAATTATTTTTAATATATATTTTTTAATTATTATCTTACTTTTATTATTATTAAAAATAATTAAATATTTATCCTAATAAATTTAAACATTTTTATCATGCATAAATATAAAAACTTAAAATAACAAAAATAATAATATGTATAAAAAAATTAGAATTTTTTTTTTTAAAATTTTTTTTACCTGAATTATTATACTTTTTATTTTTTAATCTTATTATTAATGTGAATTAAGAACTCGTGTGAAAAACTTAATGAAATAAAGTTTCCTAAATACCCCATCATTTAGGCAGCATTCGGGAACAAAATATTTCATATGAGATTTTTGCACGTATCTTTAAGGTTTTGAAATAGATTTAGGGTAAAGGTTTAGGGATTAAGTTTGGGATTTAATTAAAACGTGAACATCTTTAAAAATTTTCAACATCTAGACGAATTTTCGAAGCAAGTTCAATTTCTATAATTTTTGAAAATTAATAAAAAATTTCTTATATATTTTATTTTTTTGAAAATTTATTAATAATAATTCCCTAACATCTAGACAAAAATTATTTTTTAAGAATATGTTTTATTCCCTCCAACATCTAGGCAGAGAAATAATCAAAAGTCTTATTATTCTTTCTTTTTAAGCATTTTTAATATATATATTTTAATTATTATCTTACTTTTATTATTATTTATTATTATTAAAAATAATTAGATATTTATCTTAATAAATTTAAACATTTTTATCATGCATAAATATAAAAACTTAAAATAACAAAAATAATAATATGTATAAAAAAATAAAAAATTTAAAAAAAAAAAATTTTTACCTGAACCCAACAGGTCAATGGTTCGGTCAATGTTGGTCTGGACCGCTCTGACTAGTTCGACGATTCAATAAGCGGTTTGGGTGATTCAGCGGTTCGGACCGGCTCGATCGATTCACTAACAGTTTGTCCAAACCGGCTTGAGGGTGGCTGAGACGGGTTGGTGAATCGGTTTGAGTGGATCTGGGGTCGGGTTCGGTCCACGCGCGGATCATTTTACGCTTGAAACGGGGTCGTTTTGGCCCTATTCTCAAAATGACATCGTTTTGCTTTTATGTTTTCTTTATAAAAGTCAGCTTTTTTTTTTTAGTTCACTTTTCTGTTTCTGAGGGAAAAAAAAGGGAAAAAGGGTTCTGGGAAAGGTCCGACGCTCTCACCGTTCGACCATCAGAGCATCGCACCGGCCGCCACCTGGTCCATCGTCGATGGTGGACGTCGGTGATCGAAAACTTCAAAACTGACCAGGAGGTTTCATTCAATCTCCTGAGCTCAGATTTGGTGCTCCATCACCGGAAACGGCCTTAATTCGCGTAGATAGAGTTTTGAAGTTTTCGGTATTCTTTTCTTTTTTTTTTTTTTTTTGAAAACTAACTGATACCCTTCTTCTTGGTGCAAGTGACTCGACGCTGGGTTCTTCCCTGTGGGGAGGACTGTGTTTTATTTTTTTATTTTTTTTTTGTATTTTCATAAATCTGTTTGGGTATTTGAAGGGTGTTTGGTTTGCATTTTTTTTGTGTCTGAGAGGTTTTTTTTGTGGTGGCTATTGGTTTGAGTGTGCGTTTTTTCTGGTGTTCTGGTGAGGGGATCTTCGACCATTTTGGAAGAAGGAGATAAAATATTTTATAAGGTTAGAAACGGTGGTTACGTGTGCTAATGGAGTAAAGGGACTGGACGAAGGGTGGTATGATGGCTGGGGTAGCTTAGCAGGGAGTAGGTGGCCAGCGGTGCCGTGTACGACACCCGTTGGCACCAGCCCTTTCCATTTTGTTTCTTCTTCTGTTTGGATTTTTCATTTGTCTTTCTTTCTTCTTTTTTTTTTATTTAAAATTTTAATTTTTTTAATTAATTAATTTTTTCCAATTATAAAAAATATAAACTCGGATAAAATCCGATGTCTACATTTGTCTTTATGATATGGTTATGTGTCTACATTTGTCTTTATGATATGGTTATTGCTGATGATTTTATGGTAATGTTTGTAAATCATATAAGGTTGTTGGTGATTAATGGTAAATTTTACTTTTTTAAAGTAAGGGTTTTTAGGTAAACTCAGTTCCTATAAAAATCATAATAAAATGAAACCTAAGGATATACGTAATAAAAAAGAGTGAAAAAGAAAGCTAATGAAATCAAAATTTGTCTTAAGTGTTTTTTATAATTAAAATTATCAAAATATAAACTTTTACCTTTAAAATTAAAAATTTTAATATTTTATTATAAATCATGTAATTATTCACAAATTTATCTTAAATTACTTTTTAAAAAAATATTAGATGATCTCCAAGAGGAAGAGCCTAAGTTTTACTTATGATAAAAATTGCCCACATCATACATAAGCATCCTAGATTTGTCGGCGAAAATGGGTCCCAGTCTCATTGCCATCCTGGATGATCCATGCGGCATTGCTTCTTCCCTTTAGCAATTACCGACACAATAGTGGCACTATTTTTTTTTAGTTAGGTATGTGATTTTGTCAATATTTTCGTCCCAGCAGGAGGCCTCAAGCAACTGGAATTTTCACAACACTAGCTAAGAATTAGTCCTTTTCAAGTTGAGTGGTGACCACAAAGGCCTAGCTAGACAGGAATAACCAGTGTTTTAATTGCAATGAAATTGGAAAAGGGTGGATTTTAAAAGTCAGAAATTGACGACGACAAAGCTAGCTAGCTATTTGATTTTTATCTTTGGAGATCCTTCAAATTCACGTGGCATTGTCGGACACTATTATTAGGAGGTTCGTGAGATCAAATCTCTTACTTTTCATGTTAATAGTTAAATTTTTATATTTTACATTGTTTGCTACATTTACTAAATTTATGTTGAAACTTTCCATTTTGATTTTGTTGCTTACAAAAGGGGATATAAAAGAAACAGTACTAATTAAGAAATTTTAAAGCTTCCTGGGAATCAACAGCTGATCGCTCATCAGCCTGAAGAAACGACGTTATAAAACTCGACGGAATCCATGGTAGTATCTCAAAATCTAGCTTATATTTCACTTACCCTTTAGCCAAAGCTTGGGTAAAAAAGTTAACATGCATAATTAAAAGTGTGAGACCAATCTCCCAAATATCTTCAATCAAATTCCCATAGGATGCAAATCAATATCAGCACCATTTATCAACTCAATTACCACTTTAGCATCAAGTTCACACTCCACATGTTTAAAACCTTAACTCCAAGCGAATAATATTCCAAACCTAGCAGCTTGCAACTCCGCAACAATATTAAAACAGTGACCCAAATGTGCCATAAAGCCCAACAAGCCAGCCACCTGTGTGCGATCTAATCAAGTTACCCGCTCCCGAGACCCCCGGATTACCTCCAGAAACACCATATGTACATGTGTTGAGCTTAGTTGGGGCTCTCGTTGCTGCTGCTTCTACTAGACCATTTCTTAAACAAGCAGCAAAGACTAAAATGGTGGAAAAACCACCACTACGTCCACCAAAACTGATCAGTTCACCATTGTGAAGACTCACCAATTTCGTGCCCACGGCATCATTTATGCCAACTAACAGAAAGACAACTAGAATGTCCGTGGCAGCATCGGATGATGAGAAACAAAACAACCCCAGCAACCATGCAAGACATAATTCCACTGCTGTAATTAGACCTCCAACAACCACGACGTAAATTCTTCAGTTTAAAAGCCGAGAATCCACACCCGTTCCTCATAGAACACGGTCCACTGACCAGTCCTTGATTAGAAAGACTAATGTTGACGAGAAAAAGGATTTCATATCTAATAATCAAAATTGGACTATAGTTTTTTAAGTAAGGTACCACTTTTTTCCTCTTGAAGCACTTTCTCTTAGAGGACAAAACCATTAAGGAGATCACATTCGGTCTCCAAGACAGAATAATTCATAACATGAACCAGTCCAACAATCGTTGCATCAACATAAAGCATTCATTTTTTCATAGAAAAATATGGTTACCATGAAATAATTATGTCTCTGGTACGGTATTTAACCATAATTAGGGTTTAGTTTTACCTCCAATTGTGACTTTCTTTTCATTTTCTTATAATACTATTATAATTAACTTAATTATAGGTCGATGAAAGGAACTCTATTTCAAGACTATATATGTATTTGACAAATAAAAAATAAAAAGTGAATTTACGGTCTACGTTGATCATATGTATTTCTTAAAGCCAATGGTCCACCAAATCAAAGTTCATAAAAGAGCTGTTGAGAAAAGCTCATATAATAAGGACAAAAGCCAAATTAAATGGCTTTGATCCGTAACCAAGTCTTCTTGCATCCATTTATGTGGGATAACCAAATTTATGTGTTGCTATTTTAATTGAAAAACAATATATGAAATTTATTTATAAGATCGCAATTTTATGATCCCGTGTGGGCACATAGACATTTATGCAGGCACGTATATATAAAATAGCATCACATTTTTTGGACCACCGTTCATTGTATTATAGTTTTGTTTTAAACATGGGGATTTT
Organism: Durio zibethinus; assembly: GCF_047325235.1. Lineage (NCBI taxonomy): Eukaryota > Viridiplantae > Streptophyta > Magnoliopsida > Malvales > Malvaceae > Durio > Durio zibethinus. Next base: position 4,935,642 of record NC_143162.1, on the reverse strand, counting down.
CAGTTCTATATAGAGTCAATCAAATTGGATACGCAACCTACGTACAAATTGGGATGCTGGTCCTGATGACAAAGACGTAGGTTGTAGACAGTAAGATAGTGTCCAATTTGAAATGAATCATTTGGTGCGGTGGGAGCATACTCACTGGACTCCCAAATGGAGACTTTGAATACAGTGATGTGATCAAAGTATTTGTTTTCAGATTGTCACATGTATCTGTATTATTAAATACTCAATGGGTAGAATATGTTGCCTGTGTTTACCTTCTTTATCATAGAAAAGGAGAAGTGTGCATGTTTATGGTATGTATACATGTACTTGAGATCCTGATTTTAGTTACTAATGGTCCTAAAAATGGCAGAGTTTTTAGGATTCTTTCAATCTTTCTTCATCCGATATTGAATATCACAAAAAAATTACAGGAGTATCGGAAAACAGTTTCATTATCAATCACTTTAGGCAGATAAAGCAGTCCGTTTGCTGTGTTTTTCATTGACATAGAAATATAGAAACGTGACTAGCTGGAAAATGACAATTCTACTAGAAAGGATGGGCAAGTTCCATCTGATTTAATTTTTTTTTATTGCAACAAATTACTGATTCATTGTAGATAATAAGTATACTTAGCTGAAGTTATCTGAATTCTCAATCAGTAATCAAGATCGAACACAGGGCCCCAGACAGGATAGCTGGTGACCCACTCCATTTAAGTTCAGAGGTTCAAAAAGCACTATTACTCACATTTTCATTCAAAAAATTGACCAAAAATCAGAATGCGACCCACTAGCTAAAACCTCCATAGCTAAGGACAGCACACTAGAAGAGAGGAATGGTAAAGAAAAACAATGGATGTTGGCTTTCAAGGATGAGAGACATAGATGCATATTGCATTCAATGAGAGAAAAAGAACCGAATAGCACAATATCCTGCGGAAAAAGAAAAAAAAAAGAACACATTTAAGAGATACCCATCTACCCTTCTGCATCTGATTGATCCGATCATCTTTTCCTGCTAGTTTTCTAACCATGTAAGCCAAGCTAACAGTTTTTCTCATAATGAATGAGAAGGGAAGTAGTTGGTGACTGGGGAAGAAAAAAAAAACTTTGTACGTACTTTTCTACTTTCCAGGAACTATAGTTGGTAAATGCGACACCCTTAAACCTGTTTATCTCCATATTTATGAGAAATCCGTTTTAGTTTGAGCCTGTTTACCCTTTCATCAGCTTCCTCATTTGCTCTCTCCCTTTGGGGACCCACTTATCTTTCTTTTTAAATATCAAATTACATTGCCACACTCTTCCTCCATGTACACCGCTTGTCCCATTGCTTTCTCTCTCTCACAAGTCACACCCAAGCATTTATACACTCCCAATCATTCCACTTTCACCATTGAGTTTCTTTCTCTCACCTTTGCTTTCCCTCTTTCATTATTCATGGCTCTCTTTCTCTCACTTCTTCTCATTCTGTTGTTTCCTTCAACCAATGCAGACTGGCCACCTTCTCCTGGCTACTGGCCAAGCTCTAAATTTAGGTCTATGAGCTTTAATAATGGGTTTAGAAATCTTTGGGGTCCTGGTCATCAAAGTGTAGACCAAAATGCATTAACAATCTGGCTTGACAGAACTTCAGGTCTTTACTTAGTATTATTAGCTTATATTAATCAATACCTTCCCTTCATCTGATTATGTTTTTTTAGTTTTTAGATGATGGGGATATTCAATCTGATCTTTTTCCTTATTTTATTGCTTCTATTTGATTAACAGGAAGTGGATTCAAGTCAGTTCGTCCATTTCGTTCTGGTTATTTTGGAGTCTCTATTAAGGTCCAACCTGGTTACACCGCAGGGGTCATAACAGCTTTCTATGTGAGAATTGAACTAACCTATAATTTCTCACTACATTTGTTCCTTAACGCACTGTTCTGATTTCAGTTGCTCTGTTGTAAAGCTTCTTGAAACTATAAGGTTTTCCAGCTGCTCTCTAATCAACAAATGATCATAAAAATGGCAGCTATCAAACAATGAAGCTCATCCAGGATTCCATGATGAAGTGGACATAGAGTTCCTTGGAACTACATTTGGGAAGCCTTATACTTTACAGACCAATGTGTATATCAGAGGGAGTGGAGATGGAAAAATCATTGGAAGGGAAATGAAGTTTCATCTTTGGTTTGATCCAACCCAAGACTTTCACCACTATGCCATTCTTTGGCTTCCTAAAGAGATCATGTAAGTATCTAGAAACCAGCCAATGCTAAAATCATGTTTATGAACATTGTGGTCTAATATTCTACCGTGAATTAATGTTGAACTAAGAATGACCACCAGCCATATTATAATGTCTAATAGGAAAACTATAAAAAATATCTTGGGAATTGATGGGTGTTGGGGAGGATGTGGAGTTGTCACTATTGGCTGTAAAGTGTTGTTGCTTTTTCAGGGTTCAATAATTTAGAACTTGAATAGTGAACATTTTGGTGATTTCCTTTCTCAAAGTGATCAGGCAGAAAAGTCAGGAGATTATAATAATCCTTCTATAACTATTAATATTGGTCAAGTGATTTAAACAGGGGAAATATCAATGCAAAAGTAGATCACATGCATGAAATAATTCTTGCAATGTTTGGATGATGCTATATTATTGATTTATCTATTATATATATATATATATATATATCAGATTTCTAGTGGATGATGTGCCCATAAGGAGGTATCCAAGGAAGAGCGCTGCAACATTTCCTCTAAGGCCAATGTGGGTGTATGGTTCAATATGGGATGCCTCATCATGGGCAACTGAAGATGGAAAATACAAGGCTGATTATAGATACCAACCATTTGTTGCAAAGTACACCAATTTTAAAGCTAGTGGCTGCTCCGCCTATGCACCGGCTTGGTGCCGGCCGGTCTCTGCCTCGCCATCCCTGTCCGGCGGCCTAACCAGCCAACAATATAGAGCAATGAGATGGGTTCAAAGATACCATATGGTCTATAACTATTGCAGGGACCCCAAAAGGAACCATGCCTTAACTCCAGAATGTTGGAGCTAGTGAACTTGGTAACAGTTCGTTTAAATGTTTACTTCTCTCGTGAAAGAATTTTACTATTTGTCCACTTTTTTTCTTGGTGTCTTGAGATGGGTCCCACTTGCCGACAAATGTTAAAGCAAGGGTGGCTGAGAGTCCAAGGCTCCTAAAGAGAAGAGGAAAGAAGAAGAATTCCTGTATTTTTGGTGTGCGTGGCGCTCTCTTGAGTGTATATCAGCTTGGAAAAATACGAAGGAAGAAAAAAATTTTCTATAGAATAAGAGATGGGAGAATGGGATGATAAAGGAGCCAAAGATATGGGGTCATGGGGTTTGAGTGTGTTGTTTCAATTTTCATTTCTCAATAAAGGCAAAAGTTTTTTTTTTTGTTATTATTATTTTTCTTAATATATAGTAAAATTTGATTGAATTTCTGTGTCTGAAATGAGTGAGGGCCATGAAAGTTGGGGCACTTCAGTTCTTCTTGATACTTCATGGTTTGGAAGCATATGAAACATGGGTCGATCAAAAACGAGATCATGTTAGAATATGATGATCAATTATTCATTAGGGCACAAAACCCATGAATGACTAAATAGATTTATGGGGAATCCAAGAAGTACACCAAAAACAAATTGCAGAAAAAATACTACTACGACTACTACCAGTAAGTGGTAATATTAATAATGCTGGCACATGACAAAAACCAGTAAAAACTTGTGAATCAACAGTGACAAAGTTTTGGATACCCCAACCCCAAGTCAACTTCACTCTGCCCTTTTGTAACCTGACTGTTTTCTTTTCTCTACTTATCCATTTCATTAGACTGAAAAATGATTTGGCCTAATCAGCAAAAAAAGTTGAGAGCTCCAGAGTTTGTTTCTGCAAACTGCAACTCCCAAAAGCACCTGTCATAGTTTGCCTTGTTATATATTTGCAGAAGCTTCAATTCCAATAAGAGGATGATTGTTGTCATTCTTTTGTTTCTCTGTTGCTTTACTGCATGACATATTAGGCCTTGTAAAGCTGACAGCTCTTTTTTTCTTTCGATCAAGCTCGATGAAGATGGAAGGAAAAAGATTCCTGAGGGCATTGTATTGGTGGGTTTTGAGGATTTGATTTAATGCAATTTTCAACTCAATTTCTAATCAAGAAAGGCGGCCAGCCAGCAACCTAGCAAATAATCTAAAACAAGCTTGACACTAACGCTAAATAATAGCTGCAACTGATAGAACGATGATTGGAAAAAAAACATGAATTTGTTGTCTTGATCATGGCAATTATCCATAGAGTAATGAATGCAATTAGAGATGCTTTGCGCAACAATAATTCAAACGAAAGACCCCATGTTGGCTAAATGGAAGTATGAAAAGCATGGGGTCGTTAGTGAGGAGCTTTACAACTCTCAAAGTTTAAAATGGACAGAATGAAAATGATAGAATGTTCCCAAACCCAAAAATATGCGATCAAGCAAAAGTCCAGATCTTTTGCACTGGGCCTTTCGTCTTGTTGGCATTTCCTAATAATTTAATTCATTATGATTTCTTTTCTTTTTCCTTGAAAAATACAATGACTTCTCCTCTTTTTGAGGTCTAGACTAGACAACGATTAATGCCTCTAAAAAGGAAAATATTGTATCTTCTACCTCAGACTGGTCAGGATCCTTCCTCAAATTGTATCGAATATTTCGTCTCATAGTTCCTGGAACTTCAGTCTTGATTACATAATTTATGCAATTGCAATGTAAATATAATATGAAAAAAAAAAAAGAATAAGAAGAAAATTTCACACAACTGCACAAACAAATTAAGCACATTCGGATGTTAGCAACTATATATCACAATATTGTTACTATACATAGCTGTTCGTAAGGTTCCATTTAACTAAACCATCTAGTGATTGCAATGTATAACTATAATACAAAATAAGCAAATGGAGTTGACAAAAAAGAATGCTCACTTGCTCAAAAAGGTTTAAAAAGAAAAATAAAATTAGAAAAGCTACTACAAAATTGAGGATTAGCCCTATTATTCAGGGAACGAGTAAACTATGGGAATTGATCGCCTCTGGGAACGTTCAGAAACCTGCAATCATGTACGAGGCAGTCATCATAGCAATACTCTCCCAACCATCAGATAGCCCTAAGCCTACCGTCACTAAAAATGGTGTTCTTTTCAACAGATTCCCAGTTGCCATCTGAAAAGGTAACCTGAAACAACTACAGAAATGAAGTTCACCTATTTTAGATCACGATTCCTGAATAGTTGCAATATATCCTCACTTAAACAACCTAGCAAACCACCATTGAAGGTTCGTGCATACTTCACATCATGAATAGGATGCTTTGGCAATTTAAGACGCTGAACAACAGTAAAAGATGGCAACTCTTGCAAGACCAATTCACCAGTAAGTTCATCCCCTGATGCAAACAAACACCCATGATTCTCTATGTTCATAATTGTAGACCTTGGTAACCGAATATCATTGACATTGGCACATGTAACACCCAACTTCTGATAACTGTTGCTTCCAGCTCTCTTCAAATGAACATGGGAACCCTGAACCCCTCGCCCAATAAGTGGAGTCAGTAGGGGTTGAGAAGATGCCATCTCATTAGGAAAGTCAATTCTTGGGCGATATGAAGCAATAATGTCATCACTGCTAGGGCAATAAGAAAGAGAAATACACACTCCTTGATAGCCAGTCTCCGAAAGCAAAAATGGCCTACAAAAGAATCAACCAAAAATTTTCAGACAGCATAAAAATTGGAGTAATCAACTACAGAGGAAGTTACCTATATTTTGGCCCTAAAACATTGTTAACCTCAAGGAATCAAGAATTTGATAATGTTATGATAATATACACAGGAAGCATATAACTACATTTCTTAATCAAATGATACAACTTACCTTTCCTCAGAACCACCAAAGCTCCACTGACAAATGCCAACTGAGGATGCTGATAGAATGGCTGTAACACGTGAAGGAGCAATTGAATTGTGTAAAGAGTGTATGGTATGAACTGGGTTGCTTGTCAGCCCGTTCACAGATTCCATAGGCCTTGCAGTTTGGCGCATATCGAAAACCAAAAGTGAGCCATTCTGCATAAAACTTTAAAAGATTAGTTCAATCTACCCAGCTTCATCTGGACAAGAAAACAAGCACATTGTTAAAACCTGCAGCCCAGCATATATTTGATGTGAATTGTTGAGATCCCATGAACACGACCAAGCAGCAGCCTGAAAGTCCAATGTCAGAACTATAAAAATTTAACAATCATAAAGCAAGTATTAAAAGATCCAGTCATCAAAGTCATGATAAAGCTAAGAAAAGGGAATACTATATTGACAATATTAGTAACTTGAAAGGGCTTAAAAAATGGCCTTGACATGTATGAATCAATACATACAAGTAGCAGAAACATGCCTTGAAACAGAAAAAAAAAAATACTAAACACACTAGTTCTTACCCACTGAAGCAAGGATGAGTAGAGTAGGCAATACGATATTTCTAATTGAACTTGCACATTCCAACTCATGAACCATGTGATAAGTTTCAGGGGAGGATTCATCTTTTAAAGAGTTAAACAGGGCTTTATCAAGTTCAGTTATTTCAATCACTGCTTTTACATAGTACGCACTCCCAGAAATATTATTTTTATCTATCAGTTAACACCATCATCTGCATGCAAGCATACTCACACAAAAGTGAGGATCTTATGCATTGCCTAAAAATCTGAAAGCAACTTAAATACCATCAAGTAATTTATATGCTCCAAGCAAGAAGACTTATTCTAATTCACAATTTTAAATGCAAATATATCATTCTTTTCCATAGTTATCACAATATAAGTAAATATGCTCTATTAAGGGGAAGGATAGACAAGAATCAGAAGAGTTCTCAACCTAATCAGCATCTTAAATCAATAAATGAAGTTATAGCTGACAAAAGGAATTTTTACCGGTAGATCATAGGCAAGGATAACATTGTTGCTTTCTGTGCTGCAACAACATGAGTGGTCAAGTCAATTAAGGGAAATTGCGGAATAAGTTGTAGATAAATTTTCAACGCCAAGAATTGTGCCACCTGAGAACTGATAATTTCTTTCCTAAGGAAGCAAAAAGCGCCAAGCTACGACCAAAGGGACAAATGCGCAGATCCCTTACAGCTTTGGTACCATAAGGCAATGAAATGTCTTGTCTCTCATATGGCACTACCAAGCTCATCTGTGAACCCATGTTTAGAAATTCAATAAGAGACATTCTTAGCAGAAAGTCCAGGTAGTGATAATATAGTCACATTCCATGTTGAAGCTCAGAAACTTTACTTTGGTAAGAACATGTGTTCCACCCAACCCTTGCAGTCTTCGTGTCATTAATAAAATTTCACTTGAAGCATCTACATCAAATAGCCGTGCACCATCCACCTTCAGCTCTTTCTGCAAGATTAAAACAATAAAGGTACATGTTACATGGCAAGAAGAAGAAAGAAATTAGCCTGGGGGAGGAACTGGCAAGGAAAGAAGAGAAGAAAAATTCAACCTATCAAAAGTAATCAAATTGAAGTTACGTTATGAAAGAGAATCAACTGCGTATAAAGCAAGATGCCAAATATTATAAACATTCAGTCCATTTTCTAACCACAACAAACAAGATTAAACAGAAATTTTCTAAGAGAAAAAGCAGACTTTAGGTTTGTATTTCCAAAACCATGTTTTCAGATATAATGTTTCTAATATGAAAATCCTTAGAAAAGTGAGTGTGAGAGAGACGTTATTAAACTAATAAGACATAGAAAGAAAGTTAAATGAAGCAAGTTTTATAGAGAACTTTGAGGAAAGCATGGAAAATTTAGAAAGAGCTATATCCAAGTAATGGTAAATGCCATGCATATTTTCACACATAACCATGAAAATCAACTGTGTGCAACTTCAAGAAAACAATTGGGGTTTCATAGCTAAGCTAATAAGTCACACACATTTAAGTGAGTTGTCAAGAAAAAGAGGGATGTAGGAAAGGGGAGAGATTAATACCTGCAAAATGAAAGGTCCTTGCCCATTGAACTCTGAGCCTGGGCTGTGCCCTACAGAAAATGATGAATAATTGAATATTATACCAGAATTAATGAAAAAAAAAAAAAGAGGATGGCGGTCCCTTAAAAAAGGGAAAAAGCACTAACCCTTGTATGTCATATTTAATCGCTTCTATTGAAGAGGAACATAATATAATCTCATGGTTAAAGATTAGAAGATAAAGATATTTAATCATATGAGATTATCTCTTCTCTAAACAAAGGCAGAAAAAGGATTACCAAGAGATTGTACTTGATGGCCTCCCATTGAAGGTGCACGTCCTGATTTCCCACTCTGCACATCCAATAATAGCTCCAAAAAATTTGTTTTCTGCAAAGCCAAAAAGTTCAAGACAACAAACTACTTTGATTATTATTTTAAGAAACAGGTCAACCTGCAAAACATATGAATTATATGCGTCCAGCAACCAAAGATGATTTCAAAATTTTATTTCTAATTCTATCACATGATCTGAAAATCCATTTGCAAAGAAGATTAGAGACTTCAAAATCAATGGTACACCCAATAATATTTCCTCAAACTCCAAACCATACACAACACTTCCTCATAAAGAACATGCATATAACTGACAGCACTAGTTGCTGTAAATGTGAGATAGGATTGCTACATGGCCCGTGAAGCACGCTCAAACTTAAGGACCTAACTGCTATTGCATAACACAGAGCACAAAAGAAAGTGCAGGTGAAGTGGAAAAATCAACATGCAACAAATGAACAGTAACCAAAATGCAACAATTGAGCCACATTAAAGATTTAGTAAAACAGAACTAACATTTACTGTACATGTGCCAAAAATAAGGAGTACTTAATAAACAAATTCAACCAAACATCGTAGTTTTATGAGTATGTATAAAGAAACAACAAAAGCCAATAACATTTATGACTAACATACCTCTTTAAGCTGGTGAAGTTCTTGTTGCAACACAGCTTCTCTCTTTTTCCATTCAACTTCTCTCTTTCGCCATTCAGCCTCTTTATTACTCAAATCAGCACTCTACAAATTTCTTTTTTAGAATAAGATCAAAAAGATTCATAAAATGGAACATGACAAAACAATACCAAGTTAAATGACATCTTTTTCTTTCTTCTTTTTCCAGTAAAAGGTCTTACCTTCTTTTCAAGAGAGATGCACTTAGCTTTAAGAGATCGAATTATCTGCATAAAACAAGGATACACCATTAACAATAGACTTCTGTAATGTTTTTTGAAAAAACTATCCTCGGAAATTTACTATGACCTGTTGTGATTCTCCATCAATAGCAACAACCCGTGATGCAAATAATTTCCTTACATCCTTTAAGGTGCATTTCCTGTTACATTGAGGACACTGAAGAAAAAAAGATGACAGAAACAAGAATGTTAGATAAATATATGACCAGTCCGTAACAATAACATGGTTTGATGATGAAAACTACCTTTCTTGTAGTTCCACGTTGTTGTAACCATTTACAGATGCATGAAAAACCAAATATGTGCCCACAAGGAAGACAACTACGGCCAAAACAATTGGAAGATTGAGCATATTTAGTAGCCAAAATGTAACATAATGTAACATTAAAAAACAACCCACCTTTTATCTTCTATCAGTAGAACACATACAACAATACAATCTTCGATTTCATAAACTAAAATGCAATACAGGTTCAATTGTAATTATTTCGTAGAAAAGCCAAGTCCGATACTATTTTGTTTTCCAAAAAAGTTAAAAGTTTTTATTTTTAATTATTAAAAATTACAAACTAAGGAAGTCATATTTTGGCGCCAACCACGAAAACCGAAACGAATTTCAATTAAAAACCCCAAAGAGGAATAGAGAAATGTACTCACCAGACATGATGGTCACCGATTGTAGTCCAAGCTTCCAAACAGATGGGGCAAAACAACCCATCAATGTCGCCACGATTCCATTCGTTACCTTGAGAATTTTCCCCACTCTCTCCCAAACTCGAACAAATCCTCCCTTCTACTCCTTTCTCTCCGTCCTTGCCGGATACCCTAGGCGACTCCATCACTGGAATGGACTCTTCTTGTTCTTCTTCTTCGGAATCTTCATCGCTTTCTTCAGTTTCTTCGGAATCTTCTTCTGATTCTTGATCTACTACAATGTAGATGTTAGGGTTAGGGTTAGACATTCGGGGATTTTGGATTCAGAATAGTTTTTTTTTTTTTTCCGTTTGCGTAGGGAGTCTTTGGCAGAGAAAGGGAGGCAACTGGAAGAAAAAAGAAAGGGAAAACGTTATCAGCGTGGGTACGAGCCAGTAAGGCTCCATTTATATGGACCGGAAAAATGATATAATAATAAATTTTATTTTAATTATGATTAAAAAATTTTAATAAAAATTTAATGTTGATTTTATTAAAATTATTGTTTAAATTTAATTGAATATGTAGTGAGCTTAATTATGTTGTATTAGAATGCGATAGGATCCAAATAATATCTAAAACTTTATTTGAATGAATTTATTATAATTATGATTTAAAAAAATTATTGTAATTATAATAAAAAAATTTTATATTAATTTAATTTCATTTAAATTGACGTTTAGATTTATCTTAAAAGTGTGACAAATTTAATCGTTCCACTGAAAATGCGGATGATCCAAACGGTACTAAGTCGGCGAGTGAAATTTTGGTAATTTTTAAAATGGGCTATCGGGTCTGAGAGCTTGAACCGACCCGTAAAATTTGACCTCGAGTCCGGATCTAACAACCAAGCCGAACCCGCCCATTTCATTAAGCAACGTTGAAAAACCGCATCTCAATTTCGAAGAGCAGAAAGAAAAAAAAAAATCGAAAATTTCCAAAGTGAAAAATCTAAAGATGGTAATTTTAACAATCCATTTTAAATTCAATTCTTTTTCTCCTTAATTCTACGATCAAAAAATTTTTTTTTTGGATTTTTCAGGTTTGTATAGCTTGCCTATTGCCGCTCTTCCTCGTCCCGATCGTCAACATTTTGCCTCTCCTCTTCGATTTCATCATGGTAAAATTATTTGATTTTAAACTATTATCTTTTTTCCTATTTGATTAATTCACCTCTGTTTTTGATAAATTCCTCTTCTTCTTTTTTCGTTCAGGGTAAAATTTTTAGGCTTTTTGGATGGGAATACCGGATACCGGAGAGGGCACCTCCGGCGTGTCCGTATAAACCGGCTGCAAAAACGGGAAACACTAGCAAAGTGAGTGATTATTAATTGCCAGCTTAAATTGTGAATCTTTGCTCTAAAGTTTGTTTATGCTGATTTATTATAATTACTGGAGGAAATACTGATTGTTGAGGGAGTTAGAGTTGTTAGGGTTTGATTCGCCGCCATTGGAAGATGCCAATTATTTTGTCTAAAATGCTTAGGTGAATACTGGAATCTTTTAAAGCATGGTTTTGGACTTTAAGCAAGTGAAAATTAAAGCAATGGAGGCCAAATGACGTGCATAAGATTGATCCCTTTTTTTTGCAATTGGGTGAAAGAAGTGTTAGGGCTTCCAAATATTTCATTAATGGACCTAGAAGTTCAATGCCTAATCTGGCCATTGCCAGAGGGATATCCTTCAGTGTTACTTATAGCTTTTATTTTGATCAAGGCCCTCGTAAATGGGTGGTTAATGTATCAATCTATTTTAGCAACTGTGCTTGCTATTGAGATGAGGATGGAGCTTTTGTGCTGTAGACAATCACATTATCTAGCTTACAAGTTTAAATTGGCTTGCTTGCTAGCCTGTTACCTTATGGTTTAGCAGTTTGGAGAGACAGGGTTGTAGCGGATATGAGGATGGAAAGGATAGGTGAAAGGAAAATTTATTAATCCCATGATTTGGTCAGAGTGGGAAGGAGATGAGGGTGTAAAGAACTTTTGCTTTTAGTGTAAGGGAGGGGAAGCGATAATCTAACTAATAACTTTGTTATTTTTCTCTTTTGCTTTATTGGATGAAAGCCTGATAAATAGATGACAAATTTGGGAATATAATCTAATTTTGAAAATTGTTTAAACGTTCCATCCTCATCCCCCTCTCTTCCCAAATATCCTAAGTTGAGACAAATCAATTTTGACCCTTGGAACCAGGGTTTTGTAATTGTCAAAGACTTGAACTTTTATAAATAACTTGAAATGAGGACATATTTCTTTGGCTTTTCTAGTTTGTCACTTGCACAGGTTTCTATTTTTCCTTTTGTAATTTGCGAAATCTCGAGTATTCAGGGCTAGGCAGGTTCAAGTCGGGGGAAATTTCTTTTCTAACAGGTCGGAGTCGGGTTTCATAATTAAAAAGTTTGAGCGGGACCAGTCAGGGATCGGGTAGAGTGTATGAAGGTAGGGTCGGAAGCGAGGCAAGCAAAAATTCACCCCAACCCAACCTATTGCCGTCAATAAGACTGATAGCATTAGTTTCGTGGAGTTAGTCTTGTATCATTCTTGCATAGAATATGCTTGTTTGTATTCTTTCCGAGTTTATGTTGTGCGCAGAACATCCTGCGACTGCCAACACTAATCAGTCTTAAGGCTGTATATTTTATAAAGCTGTTGGTCAGAACTCTAAATAATCATATGTTTGCTATCTGGTTGGTGGTGGTTTCTGCTGCTGTCCCGGCTTTGGACTCTCCTAGTTTCTGCACATTCTGGTGTTTAGCTGTACTTTATGTCCTTTGATTTGCTTAAGTTTTCCTGTTGTTTTGACAGGTGGCCCCGGAAACTGAAACTGGTGCAGCTGAGTCTGGGTCGAAACCAGTGGAAGTGACAGATGGCAAGCAGGACTGATGCTGAAGTTTGGAGTGCTTTCCATGGAACGAAAATCAGCCATAAACATAATGATCCTGTTGAAGATAGACTTCCTAAAAGCTGAAAATTTTTTGTTGTTACGATAAGATGCTATGATCATCGAAGCTTTAGTGAAACAAGCATTTGGAAGTTATGAAATCTGTTGTGATCCATGCTAGTCTTGGTTAGAGTAAACCTGAAAAAGAAAGAAATCTTTCCTCTATAATCCTCCTCCAAAGGTAAGTCCAATTGAAGCATCTGTTGTCTGGTCCATTAGCCCAAAAGCCCACATTCCAGCACCATGGCCCTGTCAATGGTCCACTATGACCCATTCTTGACTTTTTTTTCATGACAAGAAAAGAAAAAAATCCGACATTTGACTAACCTACACATAGCAAGTGTCACCGGCCTATTCTTTTTTAATGATAAAAAACTCTGTCGGCAACTTAAGCGTACATTTTCTCTGCAAAAAAAGTTTATTTTAATATGGTATAGAACCCAACTTTTTATTACAATTTTATGAAGCACGTGACTAAGTGCTAGCTTAGGACTATGAGAAAATTGGGTAGAAATTAGATTTTCAAAAACCCCTCAAAATGTAGGAATGAAGAAAGAGACGGTAGTTGAACTGTTTAAGTGGGCATCTAAATAGAATCATGTGACATGTGTTTGACTTTGAACTTAGGAAAAAAATTAGCAAGACCATGTGGGTAGGTTAGCAAAAAAGAAATCTTACGGAGACAGCCTAGATCTTGCTGTAAGAAGAAGGAAATATAGGGGAAAATGCCTCGAAAAAGAGTCAATCTAGTCAAAGAATTTTGTTTAATTCGAAAATCTTCTAGTCTTGAATGGTTTACTTAGCTGCTAGGGTAAACTTCGAAATATAAATATAATTTTTTTATACAGTGAGAATGGATAATTGCAATATTAAAAAACAATTTTTTAAAGATAAGGGATTTTATTTTTTACTCAATGTTATTTTTTATTCAGATCAATTTAAAACAAATTTATTTATATGAATTTTAATAAATTCATAAAAAAAATTATTTTTTCATACTTTTTAAATATATTCAAATTCAAAACATTCAAAAATATTATGCTTGCAAGCTAATATTATGAAAAATTTTGGTTTTGATACTATTCGGTTCATCACTGTAGTACGACTAAATTAGCAACTTACTGCTATGTTGGCTTAACACTATTGATTGGTAAGTTGTAAAAGAAAAATAAAATAAACCAAAAATTTATTCTTTCAATTGTTAAAAAAATAAATATGGCATCAATAAGGATATATAATTATTTGAATTTTATAAGGTTTATTGAAAATTTTGCTCGGTTTTATTCGGGATTTTAAGAGGTTTAAGTGTATAATTTCTTTATTAATGTATAAAAATATTAAAAAACTGTCGCTTATAACATTTTGCAAATTTTCATTTTAAAATTTTTTGTAAATAAATATTTTTTACTATTTAATTTAGTAAACAATAAGTAATTTGATATATTTTAATAGGTTTTTTAAATTTTCCAGATTTTTTTTTTTGGAGTTTTATTTTTTATTGTTTTATGTTTTTCCTTCTTTAAAAAAGAAACCAACACGAATACCAACAAAATTAAAGGGCCTAACTGAATAACAAATATCATTTAATTAGACCTTCAATTAGCCCTAACATACCATTTCAATTGAAAGACGACTTTTATATATAAATATAAATAAAATATATATATAGATGGCTTAATCAAACATTTTCCCTAAAACTTTTAGGACAAAATGGCAATGCGAAGCTTGTGTCGTCTACCCTTTTCTCTGCTTTCCTTTTCATGTTCCATGGCCCAAAGGACACCTTAGTTCACATTAACACAAAAAAAAAAGAAAATGAATAGAAAGAACAAATGACGAATCTCAATGCATCTTCTCAGAAGTTCAATGGGAATCCATGTCCACCCACTGCCTTAAAAGTCTCCTATGTCCCACGCTCACCCACTAAAATTCACAATCTCACATTTCTTTAATTCTCAACTTGCTCCCTTTTTTTTTTTATCCCATCACTATCTCCCCTCCCATTTTCATTCAAAACTCAGTACTTCCAATTACTCTATATATGAATCCCACATTAATATTATTAAATATGATAAAAATATATATAGAGATACTATCCAAGTTTGATATTATATATTAACGTTTTGGAATGAGGGGTAGGTACAATGCATAACCCATCAATCCGCAAACTTCTCAAAGTCGTTGTCTAATATCACTCGGTAGTCCAACAACCCACTTCCCAAATAATAAAATGCGCTGCGAAACACATGTTTAAAATAAAGTTTTAAAGATAATAGGGTGTTATAGTTTATTTTTACATAACTTGAGGAATCATTTACCAATTTAAAAAAAAAAATTTCTATAAGATGGGGATAAATACGTGGGAGATTATCACTAGGTAGAAAGATTGTTATTTTATGACACAAATGACAATTCATTTTGTGCATGTTTTCCTTTCATTTTTGGTTTCCTATAAAGGAGAGGTGTGTTTTAAGCAAGCGGATGATATCCCATCATTTTCAACCGATCTTGGGTCACAAATTCCTTTGTTTTATGGTTCTTTTTTAATTAAAATTTCATATTTTGATGGGACTTTCATTGCTTCCACTTGTTCAATTGGGGTTATTTTAGGCACCCATTTTTGAAATTCAAAAGCCAAAACTGACTTTGATTGGATTATCATAGCTTTGCCACCTTGGCCCTGCCTGACTAGGATATGTTGGCGAGCCAAATTTGAAGAATTACTTTCTTCATTTTTTTTTTCCTGTTATAAAGGAGAAAATTTGAAGAATTTAAAATCTTTATTCGAATTTCAATTTCGTTCTTGCAATATAAGTTATGTATTAGTAACATACTTTCTTATTCATTAGTTATTGTTAAGATGGCTATTTTCTTTAAAAAAAATCATAATTTAAGATAAAAATTTATAAATTATGAGATTTAAATCTAAATTTATTAAATACATATGTTAATGATAATTATATAAATTAATTGAATTAAATTTTAATTTTGTTAAAAAAAATTTGAAAATAATTTATTAAGCAGTATAACTTATTTATGATAAAGATAAAATATATTAATTTATGATTAAATCTTTATTTTATGATAAATATCTCTTACTCTATGCATTAAATATTAAATCAAAATTAATACAATAATAAATCCAAAGCTTAAATTTATTGGTTTATATAATAATTTTAAAAAATATAAAATTCAAATCATATCCCTTATAATAGCTCTTTTTTTATCTTCATACCGCAGCTTTTTTTTTTATATAAAAATATAAATATATAGTAGTGTTGCTTTTGTGGCAAGATAGTAGCGCTGCTTAGATTTTGAACACATAAAAGTGAGCTTATTTGACAGAACGACTTCAAAAGATACAATGATTAAAGAGAAAATTATACTCTATGTGCTTTTGCAAAAAGGGAGACAGATTCATTTAACCTAGCGTCTATTAGTCAATTGGAAACTTTTCTTGTATACCATGGCGATCAAATTTAATTATTAATAAAAAATTGGAATTTAATTGTTTTTTCAAAGTTTGTGATGAACAAATTTGAACTTCATTGAGAACTCCACGTTTAGAAGGCTAAATTATATTTCTAAAGTGACCCTTATTAAACATTAAATTTCATATACTCGTCACAAGTTTTTTTTTTTTTATTTGCGGAAAGAAGAATTAAACAAGAGATTATGCAGTAATTATTGGATCATATCTTCGGATATATTTTATTGCAGGTTTGCTTGACAAAAACATGTAATTTACAGCATATAAATCTACTGTGATCCAAACTCGGTTCTCTAAATACAACTAACTTCAACTTAAATTATGTTAAATTTGACATTTAATTTGTAATATTTGACATTCAATTTTTAGATATATGATAATTTAAAAAAAATTTAAATTCATTAATTTCGTCAATTGCCATTAAAATTTGATGAAATCGCGATGATTCAGGTGACAAATGATCCGTATTTCTTAAAGATGACATATCTTGCGCAAAAAATTTGAATATATATCCTAAACAGCAACATCAAATTTAAGAATGACCCATTATTCAAAGAGGTACCTTAATCATGTTCTAGCCTTGACAACTCTTAAACCGTTAACCTAAATGCCAATTTCAAAACCTGTTCCCGTCAATTGGGTAACTACTATTTTACCCAAATATCTCACTTATTAATGTGGTGGCGGCGGTGGTGGTTGGGGGGAAGGACGGCGTCATTGCACGGTGTCAAATGTGACCTCCATCTCTCTTTTGTGGGCACACAAATTTCATTTCACTTCGTTTGAGTATCATCCCCAATTATAATTGTTGCATTGACGATTACAACAATACATCAAAAGCTGAAAGGATTGGTGGCTTCATGCGTACCGTCTGTTTTGTTCTAATTGTTTGAGACAGGCTTTTTCTTCTTTCACCCTATTCATTCATAGCTTCTCTGTGCATATCTGGTCCAATTTAGCTGGAATTGGATAAATATTTTCAAATTGGACTTATCTTAAGACATTATAAAATAAAAAAAATATTTTTTTATTTAATTTTAATTTAAAAATATCAATATAAACAATATTTTTAAACAAATAATCAAACTTTTTCTAAAAAAAAGTCAAATTTAGACTAATTTTAATAAATGATGAGATTAATTTTGATAAAATTAAAAATAATAATATAAATTATTATAATTATAATTAAAAAATATTATTATAATTATGGTTAAAAAAATTAATAAAAAATTTATACTAAATAAATTTTATTAAAATTAACATTTTAATTTAATTAGTGGTATAATAAATTCAATCACACTATATTAAAACTAAGGTGAAATCTAAACCTAACTTTAGACAAATACCAATGGAAAATCAAAGTTTGAACTAGATCAGATTCCAAGGTCCCTCCCTTCCAAACCAAAAAGTGAGTATCCTTTTTTTCCATCTAATGCATATACTTTTTCAATATTCAAAGTCCATCTAATTCCCACGTTAATTAATCCAAATTATTACTATCCTCCACATTGGTGAATGGTGCCTTATGGCCTCACCTCTCTCCATTAAAAATAGTCACAGGTACAACTCCTTGAATAAATCATTATTGATGAACGAAAATACTACATTATTACTTAACTTTTTTTTTATAAAATGTTAATTAATACTTAATAACACTGATTAAAATAAATTTTTTTAAAAATATATAATTAATACTTTTTTTAAAATTGACAAAAATAGTATATTAAATGAAAAAAATAAAATAATAATTAAATAATCTTTAATAGGTGTTTATATACATATATCAATTAATTGGATTTTTTAAATAATAACCCTTGATTTAAATAATTAAGATTTAATTTATCCTAATTCTATTATAAAAAAATATACCTTTTGTTTTTTTTTGTTTATATTTTTAGATATTTTAAAATTATATTTTTGTAATATTTAATTTTTTAAATTTAAAAATTTTTAAATTCTAAAAATTTTATTAAGTTTTTATATTAAAAATTATAAAAATTTTGAATTTTAATACTAAATATAATAAAATTAAAATTTTATAAAAAGTAATAACATTCAAATAATTTGAGCTAAAAGAATTTTCAACGATGACGTAGAAGTGACATATGACAAAGGTAACTTTTCACGAAACCTCGGTTAAAGTGCAATAGAAAGTCACGTGACCCACAGGGACCATCCAGAACATACAACACGTGATGGCGACTGATGGCCCGTGTGCGGGTGAGTCACGATCGGGTAATTGAAATACTGACCACGGAGTGCTAAAAACAGGTAAAATCAAATATCTCGCCATTTATCGTGATATGGAAGAGTTTTATTCCAAGGTCTCCGTAAATGAATTAAAACATAAGCATTTTTATTTTGTATTTTTGAAGATTTAAGAATGTCCAATGATGTTGGACCGTGTCAGTGCCACACAATACTGTTGGAAAATATAAGGATAAGGTGTCCCAAAATGTTTTTTTTTTGTTTAAAAAAGAAAAAAATTAAATTAAAAAGAGGATAAGGAATGATTGGGGATGGTTTTGCTATAGAAAATGCTCAAATTTGAGAATTACATTTTTTTTTTTACCTTTTATGTATACCCCAATTGTTTGTTTTGAAATTTTGATTAATAAATTTCCTTTTCTAAACAATCCTCAAATTGATATTTGCTTGAACACGTCCAAATCACAAATTTTTTGTTATAAATATTTTATTTTTACGTTTGATTATCATAAATTAAACTTTAATCATTGAAATTAAGATATTATAAATTTTTTATATCGGTCATTTGACCTTTTAATGTGTTAATAATTAGAATTCATTTGGCCATTTTTTTAAAACTTGTCAACACTTTTACTAGTTATATATATATTTTTTAATTAAGATATCTAGGTAATGGCATTCAAGGAAAAAGATGTAAAAAAAAAAATGATTCAATTAGTTATGATTCACTTTTCAATTCTAATTAATCATAAGTGATGATGTTAAGTTGGAGTATTAATCAATTAATATTTAACATTATTATTCCACATGCAAAGTTTTTGGTGCACCCAGAAAATGTAAAAGTCTATGTACATATATATTTACATTTAATGGTTAAAATATACATATTTTTATAATGCTGCGAAGGGTATTTTCAGACTTCATTTAGACTTACACTATGTTTAATAAAAATGAAGGAAAATGGAAAGAAGGAAAAAAAAAAAAGAAAAAAAAAGAAAATTAAAAATTTTTTATTGTGTTTGGTAAAAAAATAATGAGAAAGGAAAAAATTAGAGATAAAATTATAAATAAAACTCTTACTTCAAGTGAAATTTGTGTTTTCATTTTTCTATTTGGAAGGATCCATATTTGGTTTGAGAAAATATTTTTTGTTTTTAATTTTAGAAAAAAAAATTATTTTCTATTTTTTGTTTTTTAAAGAATGTATTTGATAAACGAAAATAAAAGTTATTTTCTAAAAATGTAAAATAAATAAGTAAATAAAATATTCAATGACATTATTGTTAGTGATATCTAATTATAAATATAATATATATTTATTAATTAATAATATTTAAAAGTGTTCAAATATGATAGCTTACAAAATATAAGTAAAAAAAATAATGTAATCATTTATTTTCATAATTGAAATAACTTTTTTTCATATTTCAATTCATTATCATTTTTTCTTTTTAAAAATTTGTTTTCATTTTCAATTATCAAATATGTTTTTACTCATATTTTTTATTTTTCAAAAAAATAAAACCAAGAAAATGCCTCAAATTTCTAAAACTAGATACAATATTTTGAGGAGAAAAAAGAACAAATTCATTCTTTCTCTTTTCATACGAAAAAAATTATAATTCGAGGACGCATAAATAAAGTACAAAAATTGAAAATTGAATTAAAAGTTTAAATGATATATTATGCTTGCAAGCTATACTATTTCGATTTCAATAAAATTCAAGTTCGATTTAATTATTATCAAACTAAAATTGAACAATTTAATTTATTGAGCAAATCAAATTTAAGTATTATAATGTACGATTTGAATAAATTATTAATCTAATCAAATATTTATAATTTGATATATATTTTTATTATTTTATTTAAAATTATTATGAATTTAATCAAGTTTTTATAATTTAATATATTTTTTATTATTTTAATTAAAAATTACTATTTATCATTATATATATCAATTTGAATATAAATAATCGAATTTAAAATCAAATATAATAATAAAATTTAATTTTTATTTGATAAATAAATTTAAATAATTTATTTTTATTTCAAATTAAATTAAAAATTAAAAATTAAAATTTGATTAAATTCGAATGAATTTCTATTAATAAATTTTTATTATAACTCTAAGTCAAACTTTGTACAAATTTTGTTAGTACAATTTGTTTGCTCTTCCTGTTAGATTGTAGTAGTCTTATTAGTACAATTTATTTTGCTCCTACCCAAAAGAAAGAAGCTACAACCGAAGAAGCAAAATTATTGTCACAGGATGTGATAGTGGATCCTGTTTTTGATTTTCAATAATCGACATGGTAATATTGGATACTGGAGTGTGGGAGATTTTGAAAATATTCAACACCAAGCATCAAAGGTCATAAAGAAAGTTAAAAAAAAAAACAAACAATAAAAAAATGAAAAATAGACTGACAAACAACAACTACAAGTGAAGCACAAGCAAAGAATAGGCAAAGCAGCAAAACACTGACTCTCTCTCTCTCTCTCTCTCTCTCTCTTTCTTTTTGGCCAATTCTCTCTCTTTCTGTATCTCTCGGTGCGTCGCCTGCTTTCCGTTTTTCTTCGCATTTCATCTGCCTACACATCACTACTGCTCCTCTGCACTTCTCAACACGACACTGCAACTCATTGAAGCAAAGCAAACAGTAAAACCAAAGCACCCCAAATAAATAAAAGCAAAAATCTTTCACTGTTTCTTTCAGGCTTTGAAGAAGAAGAAGAAAGATATGGGTATTCTACTCGACGACGTAGTGATCGTAAGGCAATCAGAGAATGAAGGAGAGCCTAGTGTTATCACTATTAACTGCCCTGATAAAACTGGTTTAGGCTGTGATTTATGCCGCATCTTGCTCTTTTTTGGTCTTAGCATTGTTAGAGGAGGTATCCCCAAATTTTCTTTTTTCTTTTCTTATACAATGATTACATGTCTTTGAATTTATAAACTTTTTTCTTTACCAAAAATAAGTAGTTTTCAAATTTTTTTTTGGCTATTTGGAAGCCAACCCGTTTTTTGATACGTGTGCTTTATTCATCTTCATTTGAGCTTTTGCTTTGTTTTTGTGAAACAGGCTACGAAGAATTTTTAGGTTTTTGTTTAACTTAAATGAAAAAAATTGGGAATTTTCATCTTTTAAGATATCACTTTTGGGCTGTTTGTAGCAAAATGAACCAAATGATGGGCATTTGACAAGCTATTGGGAGTTTGATATTTTGACTTAATTTTGGTAACATGTTGTATACTTTTATGGTCTTTTTTTTTTTGGGTTTTTTTTTTTTGTGAAGATATATCCACAGATGGGAGATGGTGCTACATAGTGTTTTGGGTGGTTTGTAAGCCAACTACAAGATGGGATACTTCGAGATGGGAATTGTTGAAGAAAAGATTAGTTGGGGTTTGCCCCTCTTGCTCTTCGGCTTCTGGGATTTCTTATTACCGTTCTGAATTGCAGCCTCCGAAGCCTCCTGATGTCTTTCTCCTCAAGCTTTGTTGTTATGATAGAAAAGGCCTTTTACATGGTAAACTTTTTCTTCTTCTTTTGAGAACAACTTAGTGTAGTTTCAATTCCTATGAAGTTTTGGTCTTGATTTGGTTGATTTCTTTTACAAGTCCATCGAGATATATCCTTTTTAAAAATTCTTTTTGGGAATTTTTTTATGGAAAAATTAACATAATATTGAATTTTAGAAATTCAAGATCTTTTCCTTTTCCCTGTTTCTTCAGCTATCAAATAGGGCTTTAAGAAATGGTTTCTGTTTTTGCTTTCCCACTTATGCAATTTCTTCATGGTAGGGTTTTTCTCTGAAGAAATTGATTGCTGAAATGTGGTCTAAACTATATTAGTGAATTAACTTTAGACTTTTTTTTTTCTTGGCAGATGTGACAAAAGTTCTTTGTAGTCTTGAACTCAATATAAAGAAAGTGAAGGTGTCAACAACTCCAGATGGGACGGTGGTGGACCTATTCTTTGTTACAGATACCAGGTTTTGTTTCCTTGATATGATATCTCCAAATAAGATTCTGTGCTTTACTAATCTTTGAAAACTAGTTTTATGTTTCAGCTTATGTTAGCTAAGCTGATGCATCTTGCATCTCCACCTTGAGTTTCCGCAACTCTTTTCTAAAGGAGCAAAATCTTGTGTATATTCTTCTTAATTTTCAAAAAGTAACATCCTTTGTTAACATTGTGATTTTTTTTTTCCAGGGAACTATTACATACAAAAAAGAGGCAGGAGGAGACTTATAAAGCATTGGAAGATGTTATGCAGGCTGCTGTGATTAGCTGTAATATTGAAAAGGTTGGACCTGAAATTACTGCATGTTCTCAGGCATCTCCATTTCTCCCATCGGCAATAACAGAAGATATTTTCCACTTCGAGATGTCCAAGGGAGGACTCCCAAGTGTATCACTAACTTCCAACAATGTTTCTGTCACGATGGACAACTTGCTCAGTCCTGCTCACACGCTTGTTCAGATCGTTTGCCAAGATCATAAAGGTCTTCTGTATGACATAATGAGAACTCTGAAGGATTACAACATTCAGGTAGATAGACTCATTGCTATATAATAAATCAATGTTTTACTGAATTTTTAAGCAAGTGAGATGCTGCTGTTAATCATGGATATTTATCTGATCTTTTATGTCCGGGAAGATTGTTTTTAGGATCATTCTAGCTTGAATTATTTATAATATTATTGTTATGGTGGTTTGGATATATCTATGCTTGTTTGAAAATTCTGATATGTGAAATTCTTGACTGTTCAATGGGTTTTATTCTTCAGTCATTTTCACGTGGCTCCGCATTAGTTATGTTTGTTGCTAAGTGTCCGGCCCAGATGAATTGATGAAACCACTCTTGCTATGCTCATATAGTCAGTATTCAGTATTATGATGTGTTATCTGTCAACCATGATTGACATGATTCCTTTAAAGTTGTGCAAACACCATTTTACTTGTTTAATTTTTGGTTGGGAAGAGAAGCATTCTTAGCCCATGTAACTGAAACTAGTTCCACCAAGTTAATGCCTCAATTTCATAATGTAACTAGATTTCACATGGACGCTTCTATATAAAACAAGGAAGAAAGTGTGAGATTGACTTGTTTATAATGCAAGCTGATGGGAAGAAGATAGTTGATCCTAGCAAGCAAAGTGCATTGTCCTCGCGTCTGCAGATGGAACTGCTCCAACCACTCAGAGTAGCTGTTGTGAGCCGAGGTCCTGATACAGAGCTTCTGGTTGCAAACCCTGTAGAGTTATCAAGCAAGGGCCGACCTCTTGTTTTTTATGACATTACCCTTGCTCTAAAGATGCTTAACACCTGCATCTTCTCGGTACTTCCTCAGCTCTGTGCTGTATAAGCTTCTTTAGGGGTTTTCTATGCCTTCCTTTATTTTGTTTTCCCATGTGAATAAATGCTTTTTTGTTACTTGAAATAGCAGGTCATTGGGATGTTGAACTTAACTGTGCATTAGAGCTGATGTCATGTGGCTGCATGTTTTCATGTTTTCCATATCTAATCTGCAATATATATTTATGCACCAATTTCACAATTTGATAATGGAGTTCCAACTCCTAGTTTGAGTGGGGGATTGTGAGAGTGCAATAATATGCATATGTTTTCTCTTTTACTCCTCTTTGCAGTTGTATAGTTGTAGAATATGGTTGACTTTTACTGATATGTTACCTGTCTGTCCAAACATGAATCCAATGTGTATTATATTGCTTGATCAGAATAAAATACTAATTTATTTCGAGTCTATTAATGTTTCTCAGTTTTTCTTTTGCAAATTGCATGTATAACTTTTTTGAGGTTGCATATATTTCAGGCAGAGATTGGGAGACACATGATTGGAGATCGAGAGTGGGAAGTTTACAGAGTTTTACTAGATGAAGGGGCTAGCTTATCTATTCCAAGACGAAAGGTTGAGGAAGGAGTTTGGAAGCTGTTGATGGGTTGGGAATAACTATAATGACAACATTGTTCCTCCTGGATGGCCAAGGCCCCTGCACATTATACTTTACCCTGCCACGATGTAAATTATGGGTTATATGTCACTAAAATTTCGCATTTCACATTTCCAGCTTCCGTGAGGCTAACCTTGTGATACAGAGACGAGTTGGTAGCGAGGAGATAAAGGCATTGTAAAGCTCATATGGCAATGTATACTTGAAAGTTGTATCAGAGGTAGATATCATGCATATCTTGTTATGTAAGTATCTTTGGTGGGTCAGTTGGGTTATATGAAAGCAATCCGACGAAATATCTGAATCAATTTTTATTTCCCTGTGCGTAAAAATGCAGAACATCATGTTGAAAAGAACATCAATTTCCAGTTTCCGCATATTATCAGTTATGCCATAAGATGGTGCCAAAAGTAGCTTCTGTGCTAACCTTTTGTCCGTAAAACTGGATAGCTTCACCTGCATATTGATGGACAAAATTCTTTGCGATACGGTTACTACTTGCTTGAATGTGAATCTCACCATCAAAGACTGTCAAATACACACGATCCCTAGCAACCGAACCTGGAATTTGGTTCACAGCCGTCTATCTCTTCTGATGATAAAGAGAATCCCTTCTACATTCTTCCAAGCAAGATAAGGGGAAATTGGTTCCTGAATTTGCTTGTTGGAGTTGTCTACGCTGAATAAAGGTTTTCCTATTTAGGTTTTCTTGCCAAGGCATTCAAGAAAGATAGGGAGACGGTGACGGAAATTTAATATTTTGGCTCCAGTCCACTCCATGTCTTCATTTATATTCCCTCTTCTTCGTCTCCAATTAAATTGATTCCATCAGTTTTGTCTCCTCTTCTATAGTGCCAGTGGATGGAAAATTTTAAAATTTTGAAAAAATTTAAAATGAAAACATTTCAAAATGTATCATTTTACAATATTAGTATTTGTTATTATTTTGTTTGGATGAATATTTTTTTAAAAAAAAATTTAGTCTATTGGAGTTTGATGAAGTAAAAAGAAAATTTTATAAAAGAACAATTATGATATTAAAGATAAAAATATATAAAATAAAATACGTAATATGAGTATCATCAAACTTATAAAATTATATAGATATTATTAATAGGATAAAAATAAAAAACATATATTAGAGTTAAATAAAATTATATTTTTTTAATTTTATATTTTATAATGAATTATGTACGGTAAAGATAAAATGTGTAAAAATTTTGATAAACTACCGATTTAAATAGAATTTTAAGAAAAAAATTGAGGTATTTAAATTTTCTTTTGAAATTTTATCTAAATTTTAAAATTCTTTCTTATTTTTACCCAAAAAAATAAATTCATTTGAAACTTTTAAAACTTAATCCCTCCTTCAAATTCATCTTAACACATACTTAATATTGTGAGAACTAGAGATGACGACAACCCTATTTATAATCACGGATATTGAACACAAAACCATGTTTGTTGGGGACTTTGCTCTTGGTATGCAATTCATCCAAGAGATCATGAATGTCTCTTTAGAGTACGGAAAAATATAATGTCACATTGGTAACAGCTGTGGTTTTATCTGTAGCATGTCTATTTCGATCACTTCCATATTGTACAGATTGTCATTTTGCATGTGAAGATATTTTCACCTTGATTTTTTTTTATACCCTCCAGGGATAGGACCAATGGTGCCCCAGATTCCATCTTTAAAAAATTTCATGGTTCAATGATGATGTTGTCTTTTCATATGTTCACCTGTAGTTTGTTGTTATCCAAATAAAAAAAAAGCGTGCTTTCCTGTAGTTGACATAGATGTAATAATTCTTCTAATATCTAACTCTGCTCGAGTTTTGACAGAACTAAGCATTGTGATGAGATTTTCTTTTAAGGTTTCTCTTGTCATTAACCAAACAGATTGTAAACAAAGCTTAGCCATGGAAATGGAAGCACTGACCAAAATAAAGTTCAAAACAATTCTAAATTTAACCAAGCTATTAGAAAACAGGTGCAATTTGAACAAGCAAACAAGGTTTACAGAGGGAGAAAGAGAGAGAAAAGCGCTTAAAAATCTAATGAGCATTTTTGTAAATTACACATTATCTTGTCCTTTCTATATGTTGTAGCAATTTTGACTTCTTATAGCTTCCAGTATATACCCAATTTGTGCAAGATGCCTGAAAGGACTCCATAGAAAACGATTTCTGCAAATATCACATACAAGAGGGTTCCTAGTCTCTCCGAATGCCATACATTTATGAAAACATGTTTTTGGATCCAATAGACCTGAGAGTACATAGGATTTTGTTTTGAGTCATATTTCAAGAAAGTAAGATAAACCAAAGTATTTAATCTTAACAAGATGATGATGTTACTTACAAGGGTGTTGTCGGTTGACTCGTAATACCATCCATTTACAAATGCTGCAAGGATGCCTTGTGCCCCTAGCACAAATATCAGCATGGCGTTCATGCCAATCCATTCCAGGAACAAAAATGGTGTCCTGAAACCCCAAACATCAATCTGTCCATTTATTCACAAGGGAAAACAGAAAAAGAAAGACTTCGATTAGCATTAACATTAACAATATTGACTAGTACTCGAAGAGTTTGTGAAATTGTTTTACCAGGATGTAGAATGCAGAGAATACAATTCCTGCTGCACCGGCTGTGAAACACACATAACTGAAACTGTAAAGCTGCTTGTTGATGGGAATAGCTGCAAATTTGTAGAGAAACAACATGTGTTAAATTCCATCTTGCATGGTCCACAGGCAATTGATTTCAAACATTAATCTGTCATTGGATTCAAATGCTTATTCCATGAGTCTCACCATCTGTAAAATGAAGAATGATGGCTACAATGAGTAAGACTAACGCCATCGAAACCCATTGCTTTAGCCTCTCAGAGTGACCCTACAAAGACCGCTTTCAATTTTCAGTTCCCTCCTTGAGGCTGATAGGAAACTGTAATTCATGATACATTTATATAGCTTCACATATTTCTAACCTTGAAATGAATTAAAACATGCCCATAGTGGATTCCAATAGTGCCGGAGAGGATAGCCAAAATTGAACTAAAAGAGAACAGGAACCAATCAAATCATTGCATATGGATTACTTAGAATGAACTTTTGGTTAATCAACAAACCTTAGCAAGCCTTCTGGTTCAAATGGAGCACGGCACCAGCTTGGGGCATCCTCACGGAAAGGACCAGAACTTGGAGAACTATCAGTGCAGGCCTACAATTTTGTTGAAACAAAGCAAAATTTGATGGCAAGCAGTGATGACTTTGCTAATCTATAGGAAAACGAAGTTAACAAATTGCAGACCACCCTGGCCAGAACTAACCTTTAGGCGTTGCCAGACAGGACTTGAGTAGAGATGATTAATGCCCCAAACCTCTCGATCCACGTAACCAACAGCATTGCAAGCAGGTCCTAGGTGCCCTCTCATACCACATTTGACCTTAAAATTGTAGCAAAAAAATCAATCATTAGTTTTAACCATGATAAACTTAATTTATCTGCATTCTTCATCATTCAAGCTACAATTCAGTACCGTGTATCGTGTTGCTTCATTATGTCCGTGCACCACAAAACTCCAATCTGGGACGTATAGAGAATATGTTGTGACCATGAAAATGACAAAAGCAATGAATCCTCCAATCCTAGATTTTCATTAGATAAAGTTTTCGTAACTTTAGGTGAACCGTGGAAGCAAGGATACTAATTTCGATTGTAGAATTTCTCTTACAACTTTATTAGAGTAAAAATATAGGAGTTGGGGTTGGTTACCATTGCCAGCGGTATGCAGCGTAAATTGATAAATGTCCAGGTTCCAAAACTGTCGGTCTGCGCTTTATGGTGAGAATCTCTATTAAGGCTACAATGAAGTAAACCAATGCTATTCTCTGCTTACACACAAGAGATTCATTATTAGCTCATAGATCAATTTTAGGAACAAATTTTAGACGAATGCATTCGCCATTATTACCTGGAGGATGCCACACCATCGGATTTGTTTCATGTCAACTCCATAGGAAAGATCATTAGGTGCATGGGAGTATCCACCTGCAGATTTCAATTACAATATTCACTAAGCTTTGATTCCTGTCAAAACCAATTATCAGACTAGGCCCATCTACCTTTAAGTTAGCCATGCATATCAATGAAGGCTGATGCTATTTGTGCAATGAAAAGCAGCAGAATAGGTTTTCTTACTTCATTAACAGATCTTATTAAAATTATGCATTGTAAAATTTATCATATTTGCTAGCTTAATTACAATTTAGAAGTCGACTTCATTTTAAATGGCCTTGTCCAAAATAAACTATCAAAGAAATACAAACATAAAAAGATTGGATAAAGTGGTAATAAGCTTCTGTCTTAGCTTCAAATGGTAATGATTGGGAAAAATTTGGGAGTGAAGATTACCTTGCAACAAAATTCCCCAAAATAGAAGCTTTAGTGTTCTCAAGCTTATCTTCTTAACTGCATCCTTGAACATGGGAATTTTCTGCAACAGGAGAGCAAAATATTTATGAGAAGACATGAATTTTAGTTTGAGTCCCAAATAAGTGCCTAATACAATTCTAAGAAAATAAATTGATTTATTTGTAATAATAAATGATGTGCACGCAGATGTATAAATTTTTTGCACTACATTTAGACAAAGCTATTGAGAAATTCAAAAGTTGAATTACGATGTTTATTTTTTGGAAGAAAGATTCAAACTAAATAACTTGAACTGAAAATACATGCATTTTATCATTGATCAAATAGCCAAAATTCTAATTATGAACTTCAATTTTTCATTAAAAGAGTAACTATTTTAAAGTTAAGATACTTGGGTTTTAAATGGATATTAATATGGGTACTAACATTGTGCATGTTATTGGCAACAATGACTTGTGATTTGTTAGTAGAGTCCTATATTTTTAGTTTTAATTATCATAATTCCAATTTTGACAAGTTTAAATGCAAAAAAATATTGTGCATTTTATTATGTCAAAAAAAAAATTGTGGATGTTATAAGTGTCCAATATTCGGTTGGTACTAATCAGATCCTATTTTAATTCCTCTATTCTAAAGGAACCAAGAAACAATTCGAATACAAAGGATACAGATTCTACTTGAGGCCATTCCGTTTTGTTTGCACTCAAGTATTATAGAACCGACAATAGGGCCTTGGACAGAGTTACAAGACCAAACACAAAGGAAGAACATGAAAATACTAACCGGAAAATAACATAACAAAAGGCATCAAATTATGTACCTTGAAAGCCAAAGCTATTGCCACCCCAACAATGAAGAGAAAAAATGGCATCACAAAGTCAGCTAGAGTGCAACCATTCCATGGTGAGTGATCAATCCTCGCATATGCTCCCCCGGCATCATCCACCAATATCATCAGCTACACCAGAATACCAGAAATAAATATTAAATGATCATGTGATTATACGAATTTTTTTTTTTTTTAATTTTAGATTGGAGTCTTAACGCGTGCTCACCACGATGGTAAGTCCTCTAAATGCATCCAAGGTTGCAACCCTCTTGGTCTTTTGCTTTACTAGTGGTTGCTGTTCCAAGTTATGTTCTTCAACCTTCTCTTCTTTCTCGTTGTCAATGTTACCTCCACCTTCTTTTTTCTCCACCTTCCCATCATGCTTATCTTTACATTCTTGATCAGGAACAACTTCTACATGAACTAGCCCTTCTTCCATCTTTCCAGGATCCGCCATAACTGCCTATAGCAAGGTTCCTACTATAGTTTCTGTGATTTCCCAAATGTCAAAGTTAACAGAAATTAAGACAAGCTTGGAGGATGATAGCAATAGTGACTAGTGAGAGCCTAAAAGGAGGCCAAGAGAGACAAATTTATAATCAGAGGGGCCGGCAATCGTTGGCGCCTGAAAAGAACAGTGGGGCCTGAAGAGATACTTCAAAGTGAGAGTGAGACAAATGGATGAAGATTGATTCGGAGTGACCGATCTAAGGACAGGTCATCCCATCATGGCCGTTTAAGACATGAAACAAGTCCCCAGTTTCCATGGTGGCTGGTAACTGTCATAACAGCGTGAGAATTGGGACGGTAAAAAGAACAAAATAATAATAATAGTGTGACTAATAATTAAGGCTTTTTAAATTTTCCCTCATTCTTTGCTACACCATCTCAACTGTCAACTCCCCTGTTTTGTAGTCCTAGCTGTTTCCTCTGGTGTTTGATTGGAATTATCATACTAGGAAAATCTTTTAACCATTGAAGAGGAAAGAAAAGATAGTTGCTTTCTATAATAAATTTTGGCATAGATTCAAGTGAAAGTTTAATGTCGCATTTTAAGGTTGTCTTTGGCTGTTTCGTTTGGTGATCATTGCAAGAGAAAACTATTTTTTTGTAGTTTGATTCAATTTATTCATATAATGTATATAAAGTTTAAATTTCAATTCTTTAACCCATTTTTTTATTTTTAAGTTGTAATTTTCTTATAAAAAATCAATTTATCCATTAAAAAAAAAGATAGTTTCAGGAAATTTTTTTAAATATATTTTGACATATATTCACTCGAAAAATCATAATTGTTGTTGAATAAAAAATTAAAATTTTAATTTATACACTCTCTTATAAGTTTAATATATCATAAATAATAATAAAATTTTAATACGATATCACAATAATTATAATTTTTTTTTTTAATATACGGTGAAGAAATCAAATTCAACCACTCTATCGTTATAAATTATAACATATTGGGCACAAAACATTATGGACATAAATCTTTGCATATGAATATCGAATTCAGGCCTAGGAGTAGGAGTTCAGAATGCAAATTGGCGCTTATATAAGATAATAATGTGGTCTCCATACTCAGGCGACCAAAGTAATATAGTAGGACACAAATCTTTTTTCTTACATATTCTTCATCGTGAACAATCACGACAAATTAATCTTGGTTGGTAGCATTACTTTCAATGAATAGATGACATTTATTTTGTTAAAGTCTTAATTGATTGTGATGATCACTTCCCTACAAAATTGGGGTCCTATATATATAAAGTCGTAACTATTTCTAAATTGGACTGCTGCAGGATTGCACTTTCAAAATTCCATTTTTTTATTGAATGAAACTTATCTATCAATGAATCAGTCCAGTGATAAAATGTTAATTTGATAATCAAAGAGAAAAGAGGTGAATTGTAACCTTTTGAGAGTGCATAACTTATTTTAATTAAACAAATTTTTTTTTTTTGTTCAAATAAGAGCGTTGGTTTTAGACTAAAAAATTAATAAGAAAAAGGCTTATTTTGAGAATTTTGTGCCATTTTTTTTTGGCCAAAGGATTTTATATTTAATTTAACGAATCAAACTTGGTAATACAATACCAAGTGGATATAACAAACTAGATATTTATATTAGGTGTAAGGTCTTTTTCTTGACCTCAAGCCTTATTAAAAAGTGGAGTGATATCAGAGAAAACATACAATGTCAGCCGGCATTAAAATGCTGAGATCAAAACATCAGCCTCCCACTTTTTTTTTTTCTTTTTGCTTATGATCCAAAATAGAGATCAAAATTTAAAAAGATAAAAAAAAAGAAAAAAGATAGAGATCAGGGCTGTCTATTTTATGAATTGTTTAAGTTATGGTTGATACACTTAAATTGCTCAATAAATTTTTTTAATTTTCAAATTGAATTTACTTATAGGTGAAAAAAAAAAAGAAAGAGAGAGGTCAAAGTTTATGACCAATAAGAATACAATTTACTTAATCGAGCTCTGTTTAGATTGGATTTGGGCTAAGATTACACTTGAAATGAGCTTATCATTTTAATGGTAAAAAATAAAAATGACAGGAAGTCTTTTGGGCTCCCAAGTTCCAACCATATCAAAGTATAGTTTTGGTAAAGTTTGAGGTGTTATATTTGTCTAACTCAAAGATTATTCATTAGTAGCATAATAAGATTAATCGATTAATTAATTACTTATTAACAATTGGATTATAAATTAACTCCAATATTTGGGATACCTTACATTAATTTGAATGAAACGACAAGAATCTGACTTGTCTTGATAGCTTCTTAATTCAAACAAATCAACGATGCAAAGTGCTTGGAAATGGAGATTACTTGTGTTTGATGGTAAGAGAAACATATTTTTATAGAAAGTTTTCAATTGCGCTGACCCACAAGATGAAACAAGAATTTGATTCTCTTGAAACATAAAATCCAAGGATGTTCCACCAATTAGTTCGATACAAACAATCTACGACAAAACGGTTTCCAAGTGACTTGATCTCCAAAACATGCCAAAGCTGTTTATTCATTAATGTCTTCAAATGTGGACTGTAATCGGGGGTGCCAAAGCTCTGTAGTGGAGGCTGCTTATACTGAAGTAAGAAAATGGTCCTAAATGAAAAAACTGAAGACGGTAGTTGGAGGGAGAGGGGGATGAAGAGCTTTGTCTTGGATGTACTTTCCAGCAGATTTTTCATGGTTTTTGCCACACTAATTATTATGTCTGTCAATGGTTCAGGTTA
Organism: Durio zibethinus; assembly: GCF_047325235.1. Lineage (NCBI taxonomy): Eukaryota > Viridiplantae > Streptophyta > Magnoliopsida > Malvales > Malvaceae > Durio > Durio zibethinus. Next base: position 4,902,525 of record NC_143162.1, on the reverse strand, counting down.
CATGTTTGGTCTATATTCTAATGACATTAAATCAACATTGGGTTATGATCAAACAACCCTCAATTTGCTAAGTTTCTTCAAGGACTTGGGTGGTAATCTTGGAATCTTGTCAGGGCTCATCTACGAAGTTGTGCCACCATGGGTGGTTCTTTCCATTGGTTCAGTAATGAATTTCTTTGGGTATGTTATGATATGGCTATCAGTCACTGGCCGCACAGCCAAACCCCAAGTATGGCAGATGTGTTTATATATGTGGATAGCTGCAAATTCACAATCATTTCCAAACACAGGTGCATTAGTCACATGTGTTAAGAACTTCCCTGAAAGCAGAGGCAGCATCTTAGGCCTTTTGAAGGGGTTTATTGGTTTAAGTGGTGCAATCATGACTCAGTACTACCATGCATTTTATAGAGATGATACAAAGGCCCTAATCTTGCTGCTTGCTTGGCTTCCAACCATTGTTCCCCTAATTTTTCTTCGAACAATTCGGACTATGAAAGTTGTTCCGATTGTGAGAGAGCTCAAAGTTTTTTACAGATTCCTCTACATTTCTCTTGGACTTGCTGGATTTATCATGGTCATGATTATTTTGCAAAACGAGGTCAGGTTTACCAGGATGGAGTATATTGGAAGTGCTTCTCTTGTTCTTATTTTACTACATCTCCCCTTTGTTATTGTAATAAAAGAAGAATATAGTGTTTGGACCAGCAAAAAAAAAGCTTCAAATACTCATTCCCAATTGAATGTTGTGACTCAAAATCCTCTAGCAGTTCCAGAAAGGCCAGCAGAAACAACAAAGGAGCCGTTTGCTTGTATTAAAAACATTTTCAAGCCACCAGAGAGAGGGGAGAACTACACCATTCTTCAAGCAATTTTTAGCACTGACATGCTAATTCTCTTTATTGCAACAGCTTGTGGCACTGGAGGGGCATTAACAGTTTTTGACAATCTGGGACAACTTGGTAAATCATTGGGCTATCCGACTCATAGCATATCCACATTTATATCACCAGTAAGCATATGGAATTTCCTTGGACGAGTCCTGGCTGGTTATTTATCTGAAATTGTCTTGACAAAGTACAACTTCCCTCGTCCCCTAATGCTCACTTTCGTGATTCTTTTGTCTTGTGTTGGACGTCTTTTGATTGCCTTTGCAGTTCCCAATTCTCTTTATTTTGCTTCAGTAATGACAGGATTTTGCCTAGGAGCACAATTGCCTTTACTGTGTGCCATTATATCTGAACTCTTTGGTCTTAAACACTACTCTACAATGTACAATGTTGGATCTGTTTCAAGCCCAGTTGGATCTTACATTTTCAATGTGAGAGTGGCTGGTCATTTATATGATAAGGAAGCTTTGAAGCAAATGGAAGCTTTGGGACTTAGTAGGAAACCAGGACAGGACTTGACCTGCAGTGGGGCTAAATGTTACAGATTGGCTTTTCTAATCATCACGGCAGCTAGCTTGTTCGGGGAGTATTGTTTCATTAATTTGGTGTTTCGGACAAGAACATTTTACAAAGGTGATATCTACAAGAAGTTCCAAGAGGAAGTGGAGTCCCAGATAGATGTGGCTGCAACAGCAAATGGTGTTGTTCCATTAAGGGAAATGGAGAGAGGACAACTGTTACTCCCCCAGAAAAAACAGCCCTTTCTGCTGGATAATAAAGAACCCAACTCCTTATTGGCAAATACTTGAATTATTTAAGCCTGAAATAGAAGAACATCCAATTTCAATTTTGATGTTTTCTGTTTTATGTCAATGAATCACTTATGTTTAACATTTTTTTTTTTTTTGTGGTCTGATTTGAATTCTTCATGCAATTCATACCTAGCCTAGACCAAACCAGGTTAATTTGTTGGCAGCAGAAGATCTCGGCATCCAACCATTGGCACGCAAATTTCTTACAGGATGGGTAAAAACATAACTCATATATAAATCCAACCCATTTAGCTGGGCCTGCTGTATTTATGAATGTTGTATCCCCAGTGGACTATTTTAGTTGACAGCTAAATGTCACTGCAAATCCACTATTGGCCTAAGTGGATTTTGCTATGCCAATATGCATAATAAATTGTCTGAGGCCTGAATCATTGTTGGGTTTAGTCAGCAAAACTATCAATCCACAGACTAGAATGGAGCTCCTAAGGGGGCGACATAATCATAACTACAATGGAGAATAAGACTGTGACTTGGATATATATTGCATGATCTCGTTTACACATTGCTGCAGCTGTTAATTAAAGAGGGATGCTATTGGCGGACACTGACTATAAATGTGAGCTAAGTTTCTTCCAGCCTCGAAGATAGCCAGGCCAGGTTGCAATACTGTTGACCTTAGAAAAAAAAATAGTCACATCTGATTTTGTTGCCAAGGCAGTTATTAATTATAGAAATTGTTTTTAAAATTTTAATGTTTGGTACTATTCTTGGTGTTGACGAAACAAGGGTGGTTTTTCTCTTGGTTTTACATCCAATCAACCCCTCGAGTTTTTTGCACTAAAAAATTCCTTATGAAATGTGATTCCACTCGGAGATTGGTGCTTCTGCCATTAGTAAAAAGCTTTGCGGGTTTTTGAGAGTGCTGACTTTGGCATAGGCTATAGGAAAACATCATCTGGAATCAGATTCCCTGGTTTGTTGTTTTAGATTTTTCTTTTTCGTATGGAATATGAATTTTGAGATGCTAAAAAAAACTTGTCGATCAAAGACTACATCAAATCCTCAAAAGTTTTATGCTTGACTAAATATTTGCAAACCATTTTCATTTCAACCTCTTCTTTGAGCATTTGTCTTTCATTTTTTTTTAGAAATGGTTCAAACCAAATCTTACATTTCTTACTCCTATGTCCTAGCAGTTAAATTATCCATTTGAATGATGGATCGTTCGGTTCATAAAAATAGTTCAAACTTGAAATTAAACACAACCATTATCATGATTAACAGAATCATAAACTGTTGAGAATCCAAAGTCTTGCCTATAGCCACCTAGTGGATGCCCCTACCCTGCCGACCTGGGTTCTAATTTTAGCTCACTCGGCCTCAATTTCCCTGCAAAATGTAAGATGTGGCAGGTTGTCGAAAACCCCAGGTCAGGCTCCTCCCTCCCCCTCCCCTAGACCTTTGGCCCCTATCTATTTCTCCATAAAGAACAAGAAAGTAACATGTCTAAGCCCTTTACCTCTAATATTTAACTTCCATTATTTGTATTGATGGACTTAGTTCCATGTTTCAGTAGCCCTGCCGAGGAATGGGCCAAAAAACATATGGGATTTGAAAAGTCCGATCATGAATTTGTCCTTAATTAATGGATGTTGAATTAAAAGTAGCACTTAAATTGATAATCCAGCAAAATTCGTTTTTTTCTATCATATTGACATGAAAAATACTTATATTTATATTTTTAAAGGATTTCAAGTAAGATAATATAAATTTGAAAAATAAATAAGACAATTTAATTTTTAATAAAAAAAGTAAATTTATTTAAAAAATCAAAGATGACTAGTTAACATTCTTTCTTGAGATTTGATCCGAGTGCATATAATATTTTTATTCATCACTAATGATTTAAGTTTCCTTAGCTTACATATTTGATGTATCCAAATTTCAACTTATAAAAATTTAAATATAAATATAAATTTATTTCTCCATTTTAATTTGATTTTCTAAATAAGATATTTAAATATTTTAAAGAAAGATGCGTTCTAACATTTTGTATTAAAATATAAAATTAAATACTTATCAAAATTTTTTGGTCTATGGAGGGAATCAACCCAGATCACGACGTAACCAAGTTATTCCAACCTTTGCAAATTCCAATTCCAAAAGAGGGATGGTATGGTATTCAACTTTGTTAGGGAATCAAATCACAGAGGAGCTAAGACTGTACTGAAAAAGAGCAATTAATAATTATTTCTTCTTTTTTTTTTTTGTTAAAAAGACTTTAAGAGCAAAGGAAATATTTCATCTCTATAGTTAAAAAAAGCCATCAACTTACAAAAAAATTTACAAATTTTTTTAAATATTTTATATCTAAATCTTAAATCTTAACCATTTGTATTAACTCCTATTAAGATAATTACTTCGTATTTCTTATTATAAAAAGTAAGTAAAGTTTTCGTCATTAAATTTAAAAGTTATAAAATTTTCTTTTCAATTTGTATTTTCTTTATTTTGAAAATTTTTGAAACGTAAAATTTTTAGATACGGATTAAATATAGATCGTCAAAGAAAATTTTTAAATTTAATAATTATCATTTTTTTTTATTTTTATATGATTAAATATTTAATCTGAGATTAAACATTTAGATGTTTATTCAATTTATAATTAAATATTTTATCTTATATAAATAAAAATTAAATATTATTAATTTATAATAATATAAAATTTTTATTAATAGAAACGTGGTTGTGAAAAATACATATCTTGATAACGTATAAAAAAATAAATTCAAGCTTATTTGGCATTTTTATGTTGATATGTCACGTAAAATTTTTTAAAAAAAGTCAAAATAATAATTAAAAAATTAATTTCATAAAAAAAAAAACTTTTGACTTTTTAACTTTTTTTTTTATTTTTTTTTTTTGTTTATTGTAGCTTCAGATTTTTCTTCTCAGCCCTCCCTCTCACCATTTCATAGATATGCAGAAGATTGACTTTTTTTTTTTTTTTCAATTTTTTTCTTTATTTAACTTATCTCTTTTAGCATCCACTTTCTTTCTTTTAAGTGTAACTTTCCTTTTCTTTTAAGAGCTTTATTCACAATATAAATTTTGTGTGCTTTAATTAAAAAACTTTCTCTTTCTTTAAAAAAAATCTTCAAAATCTCTTTTAACCTTACCTTAATCAATTTTTTCAAATCTTCAATCTACAAAAGAATAACTCAAATTCATGAAAATTAATCAAAATTTAAACAAGTTATCTAACAAAAAAATCCAAAATCACAAAAATTAATCAAGAAAATCAACCATTAAGCATAAACCCAATTTAAATATTGAAATCTTTTTCTTTGGGGCTATTAAAATAATTCCTTCTCGCATAAAAAATTGGCTTAAGTAGCAACGATCATGTGTCACAGGTCAAGACTTAAGTTTCGAACTCGCGCGATTTCGAGACCCGGACATTCACTTTTTCGGTGTCCCAAATCAGTCTGACCGTCATGATTTACACATTTGTGAGGTATTATCTGCTTTGGCTATTCTGACCTCACGGTTTTGTCCTACAAAAGACGCCTCACAAGAAAGAGGTCGTATGAACTCTTTTATACTCCAATGACCCTCCTATTATGTTCAATGTGAGATTTATGATTCTTCCTTAGGTCCGTAATATTTTTTTCCACCCAATCTCATGACGTTCTCATCACGGAGGTTGACCACCCTACCTACTTCCCTCAAGGTACTTGACGTGGGTCGAACGATTTAGGGTTAGTTCTGATATCAGAGGTTGACCACCCTACCTATTTCCCTCGAGGTACTTGACGTGGGTCGAACGATTTAGGGCTAGTTCTGATACCACTTGTCACGAGTTGAGACTTAAGCTCCGAACCCGCGCGGCTCCGGGACCTGGGCATCTACTCTTTCGACGTTTCAGATCAACTTGACTGCTACGGTTCAAACTATTGTGAGATATTATCTGCTCTGACCCCCTGATCTCATGGTTTTGTCCTACAAAAGGTACCTCACAATGCAGAGGTGGTGTGAACCATTATATATCCCAGTGACCCTCTTATTATGTTCGATATGAGATTCAAGACTCTTGCTTAAATCTGTGACACATGCATATGACTTAAGATACGTAGTGAGAAACGATAAAGTTTTAGAGAGAAAAAATGAAAATGAAAAAGAAAATGAAAATGAAAGTAATATTAAAATTTTTTGTTTATATATATTTTCAATGAGATAGATTTTTTTATCAGTTGTCGGCTTATTTTTATTATATTTTTTTGCTACTTGTTACCGTTAAAAGAGTTAACAAACGCTTATATACCATTTTTGTTAAAACATTTTAAATTGATCACACTTATAAACATTAAATCTTTATTCGGATAAAATAATATGTTTAATTTTAAATTAAGCAATATTTTTAAATGTAAAAATCTAAATTTAGCATTTAGTTTTTTTATACACATAAAAAACGTGTTAGACTCTATGGCGAATTCTTTTTTTAAAAAATAAAATTAGTAAAAATTGAATTTTAATTATTAAAATTAAAATTTTAATGTTCTATTAATAGAGGGGGCAAACTTTATTGGTTGGATTTAATATCAGTTACAAAATAATTTTAAAAAAAATTATGAAGATTTTATTAAATTTAAGAATTTGTTTATTTATATATGTTTATTTTACGTTAAACATATATAAATATAGAAATCATCGTATTATAATTTATTTTAACATATTAAATATAAAATTATATTTATTTTTAAATATAATAATTATTTTTCTTTTTATTATAATTCATTTTACTATTATTATTATTATGTTTACATCTAAATACATATATTTACAACTGATTTTAGTTTTATTGTTATAATAACTAATTTCATTATTATCTTTATTTTTAATATCACGACTTACCCAAATAGACTCCATAATTTGGGTACAATACAATGATAATCCAACTTCATTGGATTGATGAGATGAATTAATTTATTTCAACTTAGGTGATATTAACACTAATAGTTCTGACTTCAAAAACCAAAAAAAAGAAAGTTCAGGATATTTTGTGTTTCTGTTAACAGCCATTTCAACCTACCTGAATGTCCCAATACATTCATATAACTATTTAACTCGAGAGTTCTTTACCGGAACAATCATTTTAGTTACTTGTACATAGATCTCAAAGTTTTTTTTTTTTTTTGAAGTTTAGATCTCAAAGTTTTTATGTTTTAATATTTGAAGTTGTTATAAATTAAACCCTGATTGCTCTTAACTAAAGAGTCCAGCAATCTTAAAAATTTTGTAATTTTTTTATATTTAAAATTGATAGAATTGAATCTTGATAAAGATTTAACATCTTATTAACAGATATCAACACTGTTGACGACAGTTCGAAAACCTTTCAACTTTGCCACTTCAATCATTTTTGCTGACAGGTTTGGTCTTTCACGAAGGTTAATTTTTACCTATCTTTGCTAGCTCATTTTTACATGAAACAATTTTGGCCCAATCTGCGATAAAAAGAATGTCAAGGAACAAACATATATAATATGTTAGTGGGAGAGTGGAGGAGGATTAGAAATTAGAAGTCCCTGGAAATGGCATAAAAATTTGTGTGGCCTGTCGTTTTCCCGATTCATATAATTGAACTGCACTATGTCTTCATCTGATTATTGTATTGTATCCCCCTATCTTTTATCTTCTTTGAAATCGCACCCCTCCATTCTCTGTCAACTCTCCAATCCAGTTTGAAAATTTTTATTCAAAACCGCCTTGCCTCATAAAATGAGCTATAAATATGTGCTTTTCTAATCTTCCTTGCTAGTACCTAGCCTGCCTAAACTTAATTTTTTAATATTGCTGGACGTTGCTAGTAAAAAGTGAAAAAAGAAAAAGATGGTGGCGGATAATTTCAGTGGTGGTGGTGGAAGTGGTTGTGGCTGGAGAGAGATGAAGAACTTTGGGTTGAACATGATTTTAGGACGGTGGTTCATGGTCTTTGCTTCACTGCTTATCATGTCCGTTTCTGGTGCAACATATATTTTTGGTCTCTATTCGAATGTTATTAAAACATCTTTGGGATATGATCAAACTACTCTCAATCTGCTAAGCTTTTCCAAGGACTTGGGTGGCAACGTTGGGATCCTATCAGGGCTGATCAATGAGGTAACACCGCCATGGGTGATTCTCTTGATTGGCGCAGTCATGAATTTCTTTAGCTATTTCATGATATGGCTTGCTGTCACTGGCCGCACACCCAAACCCCATGTATGGCAAATGTGTGTATATATTTGCTTAGGTGGAAATTCACTGGCCTTTGCCAATACTGGTGGTCTTGTTTCCTGTGTTAAAAACTTCCCTGAAAGCAGGGGAAGTGTTTTAGGCCTGTTGAAATCTTACGTTGGCTTAAGTGGTGCAATCCTTAACACAGCTATACCATGCTTTCTATGGTGATAATTCAAAGGCTCTTATCTTGCTCATTGCTTGGCTACCTGCTGCTGTTTCCTTTGTCTTTCTTCGAACTGTTCGGAATATAAAGATTGTTCGCCTTTTTTAACATGTTTTTCATTTCTCTTGGCCTTGCTGGTTTCCTTATGGTTTTGATCATCATACAGAACAGGCTAAGTTTCAATAGAATTGAGTATGTAGGAAGTGCTTCACTTGTTACCATATTGCTGTTTTTTCCACTGGCTGTTGTTATCAGAGAGGACTTCAAGATTTGGAAAAGAAAGAAACAAGCCTTGAATGATGTTTCTCAGATGAATGTAGTAACAGAAAAACCACCAACCGTTGAATTAGCAACACAAACACTGACAGTAGAGTCACTGCCACAAACTGTTGGAGATCCAAAAGATCCAGAGAAGCATGTTGGTTGCATGGAAAACATTTTCAGGCCACCAGACAGAGGTGAAGACTACACTATATTGCAAGCACTTTTCAGCAGTGACATGTTGGTTCTCTTCATTGCCACGACATGTGGTATTGGAGGAACATTGACAGCTATCGACAACTTGGGTCAGATTGGTAACTCATTAGGCTACCCTAGTGGTAGCATAACCATCTTTATTTCACTTGTAAGTATATGGAATTACCTCGGACGATCAGTGGCTGGTTTTGCTTCTGAATACTTGTTGACAAAATACAAGATGCCTAGGCCATTGCTGTTCACTTTCGTGATTCTCTTTTCCTGTGTTGGCCATGTTTTGATTGCCTTTGCAGTCCCGAATTCCCTCTACTTTGCTTCAGTGATTATTGGATTCTGCTTTGGAGCACAATGGCCATTAATGTATGCCATCATCTCTGAAATTTTTGGCCTTAAATACTACTCCACATTGTACAATTTTGGTTCTATGGCTAGTCCTGTTGGTTCTTACATTCTAAATGTTAGTGGCCGGTCATTTATATGACAAAGAGGCACTGAAGCAAATGAAAGCTTTGGGTCGTACAAGGAAACTAGGGGAGGACTTGACTTGCACTGGAGGGCAGTGTTACAGATTGGCTTTTCTCATAATCATAGCCACCTCATTGTTTGGATTCCTTGTTTCTTGTATTTTGGTTTTCGAACCAGAAAGTTTTACAAAAGTGACATTTACAAGAAATTTAGGCAAGAAGCAGAGGCTGCGGAAACAGACATGGCTTCAACTTTAAAACATGTTGAATCCAAAGCTACTACAGATGCTGCAACCATCACAACTACCTCAGCCAATTAACCAAAAGTTATTAAAGAAAAATGGGGAGTGAATTGCACTTAATTCAGCTTGTATTACTGTTTTTTCCTCTTTTTTTTTTTTGCCCTACAATGATGGGAAGCATACCCTTTTGCAAGATCAAAGGTTCAACCTTTGAACTTGAAAGAACTCATTCCCCAAAAGGAGTACTTAACCATAAAGGCTAAGACTTGTGGCCAGTTGCAATGATTAATAAATATGCCATAATATGATATAACTGTATTTCAGTATTTTCTTTTTTTACTTGTTTCTCATTTTATTTGCAGAATACTAACACACAAATTGGTAAGATGAATTAACAATTAATCCAAATTTGATCTAAGGACTATACATGCAAGAATTTGATCTCTTAGGCCTTGTTTTCCTAAAAAATTAAAGGAAAAAAAAAAGAAGATAAAGTAACTTTTGAATTTATTTTGGAGTTATCAGCAGGTATTCTGGTTCAGTAATCTAGCATTGTGTTTCTCATAGATATCCCAACCCCAAAAGGCCAAAAACCTGCCTCCCTATTTTACAATCACTGAATCATATATCAATCAGACCATGGAAGCAGACAATATCTGGTGATATCATTTTCTTTTGGACCTCTCACCACAGTCCCACCAGACCTTGTTTCCAAAATTCTAACCCCACCAGGCACCAGGCCATTGCCAGCTAGGGGAAAAAAATGAAAAGAGAGAACCACCAAGAGTTCTCAATCTCTGTCATTTAATATGGTTAATCATTTCAGGCCCACGAGGCAACTTTAAACTAGGATTGATTTATAAAGGGTAGCTGAAATCTAATTGACTTTCCCACTCTTTTGAAACTTGTATATAAAGGAAATATCAGTATCAACATCATCTCTTGTTTGAAAACTGAAATTTCTGTAAGATTTCTAACCTCAAAAAACTTATCAACTGCTTGGCTTGAAATAAATAAGCTTCCACATTCCACGTGATGCACGTTTCCACCTTAGGCCATATGATAAATCTAATTAACTCGCCATGATTTTAGCTTGCCAACTTATTTTGTTGGTCCAATGCTAATGCTCATTAACATTACCATATCTGCTAATTTGATATGCAAGCAATGAATGTGACTTCCAATTTGTGGTTGAAGATAAAAGAAAATGGACAGATTGATCAAATTAGAGGGATGCAAAATATCACTTTTCATATTCTCAATTATTGATAAAAGTCAAATCTTACAAGAGCAGACGGTGGATTAACCACTCCATCAAGAGGACAAAAACTACGCTTTCATATGAACACACTGATTTGCTGTCATACGAATGTGGTTTCTCAATTATTATTTGTCCGAGGATTGATTTCGTAGAGAGGTGAGAGATTTTACTTTTCACAGTTGTATTTTGTGATTGAATCATTAGAAATTAAATAATAAAACGCAATTGTAGCACCATAAAAATTTCTTCCATTACGCGGACAAATGAACCCTAAATTAATGATGCAGAATTGCCTAATGCCAAATTTTAGGTACCAAAAGTTTTTCATTAGCAAACCAACTAGCAATGGCAATCCATCAGGAGCTTGTTTTCCATGGGCCACAGCTTCCTAATGCAACTCGGAAAATCCAATGGCAAAAGTATTCGAAGTGGCCTGTTTTTAAGTTTTCAACTAGTCAATGGGCTCACATGTATTCATGAACAGAAGATCTCGGTGGGCTAAGTTCCTTGAGCCTAGGCCTATCAGGAATCTTTTTCATTTATCGCAATATGGTCATGGCGTTTGCTTAAGAGAAATTACCGGAACCTCCTTTTAGAAAAAGACAAATTACAGAATGATGAAATAGTATTTTGTCTTGTTGACTCACATATAGTTTTCTTTGATGGAAACTCTTAGTGGCATTTTTTCTGTATGATGTATTTCATACAGGAAATCTCTGAATAAAAATTAAAATAATTAATACTTATCTAGGCTAAAAAATGAGTGAAAATTATGGTTAAAAAACCAGTTGAAATTTAAGTGGGAAAACAATAAAATCTATTAAAGTGCTAAAAGAAAAAAAAAACATAAATACTAGTATGATTATTCAATGACATATGTTTTACTTTTTATGAATCTACAAAATTTTTTGACATAAAAAATTATAAATATTAAAATTTGATTTCGAAATCTATTAAATGTTATATTTAAAAAATTTGTGCTTTGGGTTTAATTAGTTGTATCTAGAGATTATGGTCACTATCATTATTTATTTTAGTAAAATTTTAAATTGTTAGACATGATGATAACTTCATTTTGGAGAAGTTATTGTAATTATTAATCATATATATATATATATATATATATGATTGTATATACTAGAATTCACCCACGCTAACTTGTGGGAAGAGAGTTTTTTATTTTTTTAATAAAAATATTATGATCTATAGTATTGATAATAGATTTATCAAATTTCATATATATTAACCTGTTAAACTTTGAGAAAGATCATTATAAACTGTAAATAAATCAAATCTTCTAAATAAATTTAAAATTTACAAAAAAAAAAAAAAAAAAAACTTATACTCGATCTATTTGATTTCAAGTAAAAGAGTTTCTTAATCAATGAATACATATATTTTAAAAGTTCATGTTTTGATAAACTTGAAACTTAGTTAAAAGCATTTGTCGTATATATGCATAAGGCAACTGAATCTATAACAATTAATAAGAAGTTAATCCAACTAAAATTAAACCATATCACAGATTAATGATGTTATTATTTCTCACCTATAGTCACATAGCAAAAAGTTAATTGAACCAACAATATTCATTGCTCCTAGTGCCATCATTTCTTTGTTTTGATTTAATAGACAATCTTTCATTGAAGCAAAAGTTCTCACATAGACTATAAGTTCCTATTAAATTGACCTACTAAAGAAGAAAAAAAATGACAACATAAAAGGTTTAGTTAGATGCAATGTCATAGTTAAAATTTTTTGTCAGTCAATATGAATAGAAAACAAACAAAATAGCTTATTGGTAATTCTATCATACCAGTCATGACACCAATCCTCAAACCTTGAAGAAGATATTTTTTACTAAAATAAATTTGATTCACAAATGAGAGCATGATTCCTTTCTTAATGTTTTTCATCTGCAAAGATAAAAGTAGCGGTGATAACAGTTCCGTTCAATTTTTATAGATATTGCATAATATTATAAAAATTTAAAATCTAATCCGATCCGAATTTAAAATGAACATTCATTCGATACGAACTGAATTTTATCGATTCAATTTATCAGTTTTTAATTTTTAATTTTTTTAATTTTTATATATTATTTTAATAAAAAACTTTAATATACTTAAGTAGATTTTAATATAAAATTATTAATTTTATTTTATAAAACTTTAAATATATATAAAAACTAAGAAAAATATATAATTTGGTTTGGTTCGATTTTTTTTTTGTCTTTTACCTCCCGATCTGAAATCAAATCTGAACATAATATATACATTTAATATTTAAACTTGATTCGAACCAAATAAAAAAAAATCGATCCGAATCGAACTAAACATTGCAATTTCAAATTAGCTTTTGGATTTCTCAATTTTTTTCTCACCCATAGATAAAAGCACACAATAATGTCACTATCATTACTCAATTCCAAAACTACAACAAAATTTGCCATTACTCTAAGCTATTAAATTATAAAATTACACTTAAAATTATCAAAAGTAAAAAAAAATGTTTAAAATCTGAACTTCTTTCTTTTCTGAATATGTTATATAAATGAAAAAGGTGAAAAGAACAACATATATCATTGGAGCTATCGCAAGTACCTAAAAAAATTTGTTGTTCATTTTTCCCTATTTCTTAAAGCAAGTAAAAGTTTGCAAATACTTATATGCTTGTTCTGATCCATAAATAGAAATAAGACTTGGAGACTCTTACAATGTACTTAATAAACATAAGAAAAGACAAAAAGCTAGCTCCAATTATGATAGTCAACCATTTCCACTACAAAGTAATATTATATAAATTTAGTAATTAAAATGTGGTGGGTGATAACATTGATAGTAGTTGGAAATTCTTTAGAATGTAGGTTGGGACTATTTTTCAAAAGGAGAAAATCAAAACGCTTTTTTAAGAAAAAAAAAGAAGCTAAGATGGAAGGTTGATTACTTTAAGGGCATTGCCTAATACATAATGCATTACAAAAATAATATTTGGTTTCTTTTGTAAATGTTTTTATGCCAAAAAACCCTTAAGCTATTGGATGGCAATTGTAACAGCGGCTCTAGCCATAAAACTGATAATTGAAGTAAGAATAAGAAGTTAATCAAGAAGCCTAGCCTATTATTTGTTTTCAAAAGTCAATTTAATGAATTATAGAAGTAATAAAGGAACTATACAAATATAAGTATAACAAAGTTAACAGAACAAATATTGTGGCAAGGTATTGTCAGACTTCCATGAGTAGAATACATAGTTACCTGAGAAAATCAAGATTACTTAAGTGAATTCAAAAAAAAAAAAAAGCTAAATCACTGGTTTAGGCATTCTTAAAAATAATTAGATAACAATAATATCTTTAAAAATAAACAGATGACAATCATAGAGTTAAGAATAACTCAATAATTGTATAATTACACCAAGGTTGAATGCAAAAACAAAAAATCAAAAGCTAGTAAATAGCAAAAGAAAGATTCAAAATTTACATAAAGCCTAAATAAGAAAAACATCTTACCAAGAAAGTAAAAAGTAGCAGAGAAAAATTTTAATGAAAAATAAAAAAAGGTACCTTTAATTGGCTTTGCTAGAGAAATATCTTGTGAACGTCCAATGAAATCTCTAATAAGAACTTCTAAACTTCTCCGAATATCATCCAACTTACCAAAAGAAAAAAAAAACAAAACTATCGAGTAAATCATGTTTAAAACTAAATAACAGATTCTGATAGTGTATTAAATATTTGCATTTTTTCAAATATTTCAAATAAAACCCTCAAATACCCTACTAAAACATTATAAATCCATAGAATTTGATTTTGTAACGGGAATTGCATAAACTTATGAATTTGAAATCGAAAACCTAGTTATGAAGTCTAATAAAAAAACTACCAAAGAAAAAGAGAGAGTAAATTGCTACTCAGCTTCTTCGTTGAACTACAAACTGAAGGGCGCATGACGGTGGTAATTCGTGACTCAATATCTTTCTTTACCTCGCTATAACAACTTAATATAACCACCAATTGTTCGATAGACCACCATCATTCACGGCTTGACCTTTTCTTCCTCTAGTCTTCCTTTATCTCTCTCTTTCTTTGTGACCTCTCACCAACGAAGGCCGAATCAATAATAAAGGTCAGATCAGACTCTTTTTCCTTTATTTCCCTGCTTTTTTTCCTTTCGTTCTCTTTTTTTCTTCTCTTTTCATGATTTTTTTACCATTCTTTTTTTTTTTTTGGTTTGTTCTTTTTCATTTACCTTTTTTTGGAATCTTCTGTAACCTCTTATAGGATTTTATTTTTTGTTTTACAATGAAAATCCAATAATATCCTTAATAAAATGAAAAACTCTTTCTATGTCTTAAAATGGACAGCTGATGCATAGAGATGAACTTGAAAACAACTTTATAAGGTAGTTAGATATGCATATATATATATATATATATATATTACAAGATACAAATAAAATAAGCTTAACATTAATTTTTTGACACGTAATTTATTTAATTATAAAAAATTTTAAAAAATTTTAAAAATTTAGACTTATCCATGTTTTTCAATTTATAAATACTTTATCATGATTTAAATTAAACAAAATTTTCTTTTATTATTCAAAACATTAATTAGAACTACTTTATTAATGAACCTTTATTATATTATTATACAGATTTTTTAATTTATAATTTTAAAAATAAATGGATGTTCATAATATAATTTTTCAACAACAGATTTCTTATATAATTCATGCTTGCATTTTTTACACTTGCATGTCTTTAAATAGCAAAGCATTTTTAGTGATGCGAGACAAATTTTAAAGCATAATCGACAAAATAAAAGTTAATGTTACCCAGGGACTGTTTAATTGGACAGCTTGTGCAGTTGTGCTTAATTTAAAAATACATCAATGCCCAAAAAGTTAAGTTTGACAGCCAACAATGACTCGTCCATATGAATCTTATGAATGATTGTATTTTGGATAAGTATATATGAATCAACTAAATGGAAAAAAAAACCACATTAATCGGTTAAAAGAAGAGAGCACAGATATGTTGATGCCGTCCAAACAATGAAGCACACATGTATAGTCCCTTTCGTTAATACTATAACGTTTATCTAAACCTATGAGAATGGACAAAATCTAATTATATAACTAGTAAGAACGAAATTAAACACGTTCAAACTAAAGATAGCTTTATTAAATTAAAAACAAAAGATAATATATTGATCGATTTGATAAGGGTTTGACATAGTGAAGCTTTTAATTCTCAGTACCTTTCTTTTTTTTTTTTTTATAATCTCAGTACCATTCTCTTGATAGAGCAAGTTATGAGCATTTTCTATTAGCAAATATTCTAACTCTTATCAAGCAATTTGAAGCTGTGGTAGATCCCAGTAGAGTTGCATAGGTACTTTGGGTTGGAAGGAATCTCCTTTGAATAATTACCTTAAAAGGAAAAGTACCTTAAAGTAGCAATAGAGTAGAATACACAATTATTTTCTTCAACTTTTGGAAAGTAAACTTTATTGTTCATTCCTCTCACTTCAACTGCTTCTAAAAAATTGCTCAAGGACTTGCATAAAGCATTATACCACTCAACTTTGCACTTTTAAGCCTCAATTTTCATGTAGTAAGATCCCATTTTTTAATGTAGACACGTTTTTCTTTTTTGGATGACATAAAGATAACTATCAATTTGTTAGAAAAATAAAGTACAACCATATATAGTTGATTTTAGACCAATCAAAGGTCATGGGTCTTTGTCTTTTTTTTTTTTTTTACATAGAGCCCTAACTACTTAATAAAAAGAAGTAGGGATGTTTTAATGTGGTGTCACAAAAAACCAAGAAGAAAAGAAAGAAGAAAAATAAAAAAATAAAAAAAGAGAAGGGAGGGTTGAACAGAAGTCGATCTATGATCTAATTAAGCTAAAACTTTATCAGTAGGTTTATGATTCAGAGTTTTACATTCTGAACGATGAATGTTAGGTTTGAAGCTCTCTAGAAATAAATCTAAGGTGTATTTGTTGAGTTACCTATTTGATGAGATTTTTTCAATTGTTTCTCTAGTTATTGATTAGCTCTAATTTTAGCTAGAGAAAAACTTAGTATATCAATTATTTGATAGTGAAGTTTTTTTTGATGATCCGTGATTTTTTTTTACACTAAAAGGTTTTTCAAGTAAATCTTGGTGTGCTTTATTTTTTCTGCGTTATTGATCATTAATTGTTACCTATTGCAATGGATTTATTGTGATATATTACTTATGTATTGTTGTATTTATTACTTCAGACCTAATAAATAGATCAGAGTGAGGGCTATTTTAAGACATTGATACAGAAGTAAATTATGTTTGAGATCATAGAAAGTGATACAAGTTTCATGATAAAATTGACAACGTCAAATTATTCAATTTGAAAGCTTATGATGAAAGATCATTTATACTGCAAATATTTATATGAGTCGATATTGGGTGATTTGACTAAACCAGTAGCTATGAAAGATGAAAGATGAAAGAAGTTAGGCAGAAAGATATTAGCTATAATCAAAAAATAGATTGATATTAACAGGTTTTATCATGTAGCGTAGGAGGCAAATGCCCACACTGTTTGAAAAAAATTAACAATATTATATGAAAGAAAAAAAGGTATAAAAAAGTTATGTTTGTTAAAAAGCTTGTAACTTTATAGTACAAGGATGAACGATTTATTATAAAACACTTGAGTGATTTTTAAAGATATATTTAATCGGATAACTACTATAGAGCTTAAGATGGATGATAAAATGAAGACGTTATTTCTTTTGGATTCATTGCCATACAGCTAGAATACTCTAGTTGTAACTATTCTTAATTTAACTCATAATTACAATGTGACATTGAAGATGGTAAATGATAGTATGCTTAATGAAGAAGTAAGGTAAAAAGATGTAGACCTTGAAAATTAAGCTCTGATCATAAAGAACAGGGGTAGAAACATCGACAAAGGTCAAAAGGTCATAGTAAGTCTAAACATAGATCCAAGTTTAGAAATAAAATGAAGTGTTTTTATTGTGGTAAAGCAAGTCATATAAAATGACACTGTAAAATCTTGAAGCAAGAGTGAAAAGATGAGAAAGATAAGAGTTTAGATGATGATAATATTGTAATAGTGAATTCAGATAGTGATTCAGTTACTTTGATTTATACACATGGTGATTGTAATCATGTTAGTGATTCTGACATTGAGTGGATAGTTGACACAGGAGTAATATATCATTGTGTTCCTAAGAGAGAGTACAACTTACAAAATAAGAGACTTTGGTTGCACCAAGATGAAAAATAATAGTGTGTCATAGATTGTTGAGATTGGTGATATTATTGTACAAACTAGTATAGGCTACATGTTAACTTTGAGGGATGTCATGCACATTATAGATGTAAGAATGAACTTGCTTGCTACTAATGTCCTTGATAATGAGGGATATGAGAGTCGACAAAAGAATAAGTAGTGAAAGCTTCTCAAAGGATTTATGATAGTTGCAAGAAAGAAACTATGCTACATAATGTATAAGACATGAATGTAATTTAATAACAACCAGATAAATATCGTTAAAAATGATGCTTCAACAAACTTATGACACAAGAAGCTGACACATATGAGTAAAAAAGAGTTACAGGTTTTGGCAAGGCAGTCTCTCATTCCCTTGACCAAAAGTATATCTTTTGATTTATGTGATCATTATTTGTTTGGCAAGCATAATAAAGTTTCTTTTCGTAAGAGTTCTCAAAGAAAAGAAAATAGATTGAAATTAATTTATTCTGATGTATGTGGTCCCATTGAGATTAAGTCATTAGGTGGTAGCAGATATTTTATTACTTTTATTAATGATACTTCATATAAGACTTGAGTGTATATGTTAAAAAATAAAAGCAATGTATTACAGTATTTTTAAAAATTTTATACCATGATGAAAAAGTTGATAGGGTTGCCCTTGAAGTGTATTTGGACTAATAATGATGGGTAATACACATCCAATGACTTTGAAGAGTACTGTTTAAAGCATGAGATCATGCATGAGATAACAAAACCTAAAACACTACAGCATAATGGTGTGGCTGAAAGGATGAACTTCACCATTGTAAAAAAAATTAGATGTATGTTAAAGATAACAAAATTATCAAAGCCATTCTAGGGTGAAGCAGTCAACACAGCTTGTTATTTGCTTAACAGATCACCATCAGTTCATTTGGACTTTGACATTTCAAAAAAAGTATGGATAGGAAAAGATGTTTCATACTCTCATTTAAAAGTTTTTGAGTGTCAAGCATTCATGCATGTGTCAAAAGAGCAGAGGTTAAAGCTTGACAGTAAAGTCACATAGTATGTTTGTAGGATATGATGATGAGAAATTTGGCTACAGGATATGGGATTCAATGATGAGAAAGACAGTCGAAAACATAGATGTGATCTTTCATAAAAAAGAACCATAGCAAACCTTGAGAAAAATGAGAAGATTACATAAATTATTGTTAAGTGTAATGTTTTAACACCAACAAGAGTTTCATAGAAAAGAGCTACAAATAGTGAAAATGAACAAAAAATAAAATTGGGGATATGAATGAGCCAGCCACAATTAGTAATGAGTCAGATGCAATCAATTTTGAACAAGGGAAGTAATCATCTCCACCAAAGAATGTTGAGTAAAAGAGCTACCTTCGACATCAAGTGGTATAGAGTTTTAGCCTAAAAAATTTACTAGAGAGCACAAACTATCGACTAAGTATCCAAGTTCAGATTTTATTTTAGTTACCAGTGAGAGAGAGTTAGACAGCTTTCAAAATATGCAAGCTACAAGAAATGAAGTCATTGCAAAAAAAATAAGACTTATAATCTTGTTAAACTTCTAAAAAGAAAGAGGCCATTGAAAAATAAATGGGTATTCAAGTTAAAAAATGATGGTGATAAACTAGTGAGGTATGAAGCTCAATTGGTGGTGAAAAATTTTTCTCAAAAATTGAGCATCGATTTTGATGAGATCTTATCTCTTGTTTGAAAATGGTTCCATTCGAATGGAACTGAGATTAGCAACTAGTTTGAATTTTGTACTTGATCAACTTAATGTCAAAACTGTATTCTTGCTTAGTGACTTACAGGAAGATATTTATATGAATCAGCCTGAGGGTTTTAAAGTGAAAAGAAAAGAGCACTTAGTTTATAAATTAAAGAAAAGCTTGTATGCTTGAAACAAGCTCTACGATAGTGATATAAAAAGTTTGATTCTTTTATGGTAAACCACAACAATAAAAGAATGACCGCGAATCCTTATGTGTATGTCAAAAAAATTTTTAATAGTAACTTCATTATTATCTTATTATATGTTGATGATATATTGATTGTGGGACGAGATGTAGGTATGATTCCCAGGTTGAAAGAATAATTGTTTAAGTTCTTTGATATGAAGGATTTAAGTCCAGCAAAGTAGATTCTCAGTATATATATTATCTAGGATAAAAAAGTTGAAAAGCTATGATTGTCACAGAAAAAGTATGTTAAACGAGTATTTAATAGATTTAACATACAATATATTAAATCAATTAGCAGTCCACTTACCAACCATTTTTATTTGAGTAAAAAATCTTGTCGGTGTCTAAAAAAGAGCAACTAGTTATGTCTAGTATTCTTTATTCTTCTGCAATCGATTCTTTAATGTATCTTATGGTTTGTACACGACCTGACATTGCTCATACAGTTGGTGTAGAGAGCATATTTCTTTCTAATCTGGGAAAGGTTCACTGAAAAGTAGTGAAATGAATTTTCAGATATTTGAGAAGCACCTAAAAAATGTGCTTGAGTTATGACGTTCACAACCAATTCTAAAAAGGTTTACTGATGTGACATGACAGGTGATATTGATGGTAAAAAATCTACTTCAGGGTATTTGTTCACTTTTGCAATAGGAGTTGTGTTTTGGCAATCTAAGTTACAAAAGTGTGTTATTTTGTCAATTACAAAGGTTGAGTATATTGCAGCAACCGAAACAGATAAAGAAATGCTTTGAATGAAACGTTTTCTTCTTGAATTATGGTTGAATAAAAAAGAGTATGTGATATTTTGTGACAGTCAGAGTGCTTTAGATTTGAGTAAGAATGCCATGTACCATGCTAAAACGAAGCACATTGATGTTAGATATCACTAGTTATGTTCAATGATTGAGAAACAGTAGATGCTATTGAAAAAAATTAATATTGATGAGAATGTAGCATATATGTCGACTAAAATATTTTTCAGGAAGAAGCTTGAACTCTACAGTAATTTGGCTGGAATGAATTCCTTGGCCAAGATAAGTTCTAAATGAAACTGCTATGATGATGAATCTCCTTCTAATGGGGTTGGAGAGGGATATTATTAGGAAAATGGGATCCAGTCTCATATAATTGGTTTTAAACCAATCAAAGGCCATGGGCCTTGGTCTTTTTTTTTACACAGAGCCTAACTATTTAATAAAAAGACGTGAGGTTATTTTAAGGTGGTGTCACAACAAACCAAGATGAAAAGAAAAAAAAAAAACCAAAAAATTTAGAAAAAAGGGAGAAGAGAGAGTTGATTGAACAAAAGTTGATCCGTGGTCCGATTGAGCTGAAATTTTGTCAGTAGGTTATGATTCAGAGTTCTACATTCTGAACGATGAAAATCGGGTTTGAAGCTCTCTAAGAACAAATCTAAGGTGTCTTTGTTGAGTCACATATTTGGTGAAATTTCTCCAATTGTCTCTTTAGTTATTGATTAGCTCTGGTTTTAGCTAGATAAGAACTTTGTATATCCATTATTTGATAGTAGAGTTTTTTTTTATATTCCGTGATTTTTTTCTTTACACTAGATGATTTTTCACGTAAATCTTGGTATGCTTTATTTTTCCTGCATTGTTGATTATTGATTGTTGTCTATTGCTGTGGGTTTATTGCAACATATTATTTCTACATTGTTATGTTTATTGCTTCAGACCTAACACAATTCACCATCATTTTCTTTCAGGAAACCTCGACTAATGGCATAAGTTTCACATTCTTCATCATATGAACGAATTAAACAAGATCTATGATGAACTTTTGGAAGAACTATCCACTCACTTTCATTGTCATAAATATCAAATGCCATTGCCTCTCCCTGACGTCCCATGTGCAAATGTATTGTCCCTCGTATAATATGGGGGGAACAACTAGATAAAAAGAATATCTCAGTCGTATACAATTCATGAAGTGTTCAGCTGTCTTCGCCACGTTTGAGAATGCCAAAGCATGGACCGTTTTGATAAATTCCAATGGCAAACCAACTTTAGGAATTGAGGAAAAACACAGTATTGCCAATGCACCATCCATATCATGAGAATAATGAGGAAGTTCTATTTTTTCCCTTGTAAAGAGATTGAAGAATAGAACAGTGAAATCATCTCTAGTTAGAAAGCAACCAACCATAGTTTGAGAATCATATGCTTGCGCTTGATAATTCCGGAATAAATACTTGATAAATTCCCTTGTACAGAGGGTGGAAGAATCTACAAGTACCATTATCCAGTAACGACAGCATAAATGCAGAACGAGGATAATTACGTAGGGAATTGGGCGGCGCCGGAGGTCTAATTAGATTGATTGAGTGCCATGACTTGCATATGGCTCAGAAGATGGGCAGAATTAATTTGTTTTAATTTTTTTTTTACTGAAGCTATGTAAGCGTCAAAGGAGGAAAACCAACCTATTCTCCCCTCACATCCATTGCTTGCTATCCGCGGAAAAGATAAAGATTAGCTGACTTTCTATGAGATATCAACGAGCCAATGCTACACAAAATTGATGCCGTAGATGAGCAACACAATTGTTTGCACTTGTTCGTACGGATGGTTGGTATCGAAAGATGTCCATTCAAACGATTGCTGTCTTTTTTACCTTGATTCAAATAGCATAGTTAAGCTCCCTTCTGTAGAATCCAAACAAGAATTGTGCTTTTTAACTTCACCACCAAGTGATCATAATAGCCGAGTAGTGTTCTTCGACACTTCAAGTAGCTTCCTTTTAATTTGCAAACCTGGGGATGATGAGTTTGCAAAACAAGAAGCGGGACATGAACTTGATGACTAATGGAAATTTTTTACAGTGCACCAAGGAAAAGTTTACTGTCTGCTAAACACTAACGCCCTAGCTAGAATTGATTTTGTTGGTTCGTAGATTCAGTTTACATATTTGATGATGGAAAGTCATATTTTTCCATCAGCACCGGAAATTTATCGCTATTCAATATATTTGGTTGAATCTTGCGATGACTTATTACTCGTAGAGAAAAGGTATTATGGTTTTATAGATGAGTTTTTTGGATTTAGCGTTTTTCCGATGGATTTTTCGAGAAAGGAGAGAACAAGAGTGAGAAGCATTGGTGAACTAGCTATTTTTGGTTCCTACGAGAATCACCGAGGCACTTCTTGTGTTGCAGCAGAATATGGAGTTGAACCAAATGTTATCTGCTTTATTGAGCCTGCTGAGGGATGCAAGTATATGTTCAGCTTAGAGGATGAAAGCATTACAATGACTTTGCCTTGTTCTACTATAAGTCGTTTAGATTCAATGATGGTATGGATAATCATGTAATAATTTTCTTGTTTCTTTTCCTCATGATTTTTCTATTATCAATTATTTAACTCATAGACTTTTTTTTTGGCTTAAATAACATTTATTCTTCCATATCTGAATTTCCATGGTTGAATCCGATTGCGGTCACATTTTATGGCATGCCACTTTGACTGATTTAAACTTTACAACATATTCAAGGCGACTTCAAGAGCAAATACTTGCGTAAAGGATCAGTTCTTGAAGGGTTCACTGATGAATCTTTCATCTGATCTGCCTCATGGATGGGGACACAGCTAGTTTTTCAATAACTCATTAATCCATTTTTTCTTTACTAAAATTATTGACCGATTCCTATAAATTGACCCTTTTATGTTAGACCCATTCGTTTGTTAAAGTCAAAGTAATTGATGCTTGTTCAACAAATAGTATATATCAAGATTTTAATGTGCTGAAGCGTACTATGTCTCCTACCTACTCAAGGTGTGAGCATTAAAAATAAATAAATTTATGATTACTTTTTCCTCTTAACCCAAATGCCCCACCTCACACGGCTATAATCACAGTAGGGAAAGATTCTGTCTGCAATTTATATTGAAATTTTGAAATAAACGAGATGAAATTCAACAAGATGGGAGGCTCGGAAAGGGCTGCTTCTTTGTTATATAATCCAATGCCAATATCACATGTACAAAAAGGAAACAAAGAAAGTTTCAGATCTCAGAATTTTATAAAACTAAATAATTATAAAATTAAAGCTTCAGTTCTTTCACTATCAAGTTGTGATAATTTTAGTCAATTTTGAGTTCATGTCAATGGATAAATATGCCAAGTCAATCCAATTAGATTTCAGTGTTCCTTTGTAAGCAATAGCAATAAGACAGTGATTTGAAGCAAGAATTTGGTGGGGGGTTAAGCTTTCTTGATAACAACAATGACATCATTTTTAAGATTGAACAATACTTCTTTTTGGCCCTCATCTTATCTTATCTCTTTTGCACCAAAATAGACGTTCCAAAATCCTATCCCTTACACATGCACAGGATTTATTTAGTGAAAACCATACTGCTTTTGAGTTCCAATTTATCCAAACTTATTATCTTATGTCTTTCTATTGTTGCAATTTTCTCAAAATTTTTTTTTGCAATAGGCTCAATATATTTTCCTGATTCACTAGCACCTTGCAGCATTTATTTTCTGATTTAGTTTCCTTAGTTTATTCTTGAACCTCAAGTCAAGAACTTATAACTTGTACATATCATGGATGAACAAAATATAAATTTTTAATTTTTAATTTAATTCAATTGATTTATATAATTATTTTTAAAAGTATCATTTAATAAATTTTAAGTTTAAATCCTAATATTTGTTACCTCTTTCCTCGTCCCTACATTGTGACTTCATTTGTAAAATATATACAAGCTTCGATATCATAATTTGTCATAATGTAATTTTAAAAATAAATTAAAATTGAGATAGATAAATTACTTCGACTAAATTTAGTTAGGTTTCATATACAATTTTCATTCTATGAACTCATCAGCATGAACATGAATCACTAATTACTAAAGCACTAATCAGTTAATCTATTGTTGATGTAAACTCATTTTACATTTTCAACTTTTTGAATAATTTACTTATAAAGTGTTACCTTATGATCCAAAATGAAATAAAATCTCTATCAATGGTTTCCTGTTGAATAAGTATATTTAACAAACAATATTATCATCGTGACAATAAGTCGTTTAGGTCATTCTAGACCAAACCAACCACATTTGAGGTTTTGACTAAGTTGTCAATGACTAACCAATTCTCAAGGCCGGGTCAAGTCTTGGCATTGAGACGGGGTTGACCTGACCCGATCATGCTGTTCCCTGTCCTTTTTCAGTCTTTTTTTTTTTTTTAATTACTTTGGAGAAAAATGAGAAATGTTCATTGTTCAATGATTCCAAGAACCCAATTTTGTTTGACATGATTGGATTATATTTACTTTGATTGTGTGTAATAAATTGTATTTACTTTTCTTTTTGAATCCAAGGGGCTGCCAAATTTACTCAATTTCTTTTTTGGAGAAATACAGACGAAATTAAAAAAAAAAAAGTCATTTCTTAACTGTACTCAAAAGACTTTTGTTCCTCATCAATATTTATTTACGCGAGAGGTTTAGTTGGCCACTCAGAAAAATCATTTTAAGAATATAAAATTTAATTTAATTAATGTATATAATTATTTTTAAAAAATAAAATTAGTCAAATTTAAAATTTAAATATAAACTCTTGCAATTCATTCATCTATTTCAAATTAAAAATTTAAAAAAAAAAAAGCCTATTTTAGTACCATAAAAATAAAATATAATTTTTGTATTTAAGCATACTAAATCAAATGCTGCTTGAATACAAAAAATATTCAAATTTAAAGTTTCAAGGTTTATGCTAAAAATGTCCCAAAATTATATATGATTACTTAATTAATTTTTTTGAATTTGATAGAATTGAAATAATTATACTTTTTATATAAAAAAAAGTTTAAAGAAAATGATTATAAATAATGAAATTTAAATATAAATTTATTAATTATTATTTTTTAAAACCAGTTCCGAGATAAACTTTGAATTTGAAATAATTAGATTTGGATAATAATATCTAAAATAATAAAGAAGCACGGGGCAAATTTAGTCTTCCCAATAGAAGCCGAAACAAAGTTCCAACCATGTTAATTGATAATAACATGAGCACAAAATTAATCAAAAGAATAAAAAAAATATCATTGCATCGGCAATTTGGACAATTAAGGAATCTTATAAACCAAATAAAATCAACCTCTTTTATTTATTATAATTAATTATACATTAATAAACACAAATTCTATCAGATGCTTAAATTTCGGATTACCCAAAATAGAAGGATTTGGAGGCCAATCCCAAATTTTATTAGTAGTAAATAAAATAAAAATCTAATTTTCCCACGTAGATTTTCCGACGTGGGCTCAGATTTTGCCGATTCTTCACTCGTTAGCCACGTGTATAAAACAACGAGAAATTAAAAAAAAAAAAAAAAAAAAAAAAAAAACTATCCTCTTTGTTTAAAATTTAAAATAAAAATCAATTATAAAATTAATTTAAGAAAACTGTTTATAAAGAGGATTAATTTCTTACCATTTTTTAAAGCTTTCCTTCCCATAAGTACCCTCCGCATTCCTCACTCTCCCTCCCCTCTTTCTATTTAATTTTTATTTTTTGTGGTTTTTTTCTTAAATTGGGCTGTCCACTGATCGGCGGAACACCACCACCGTTAGATCAGCTGACTACATTTCAGAGACCTGCCTTTTCAGATGACTCGCTCCAATTTACCGATCAATCAACAGTGACAAAGTCCAATAAAACCGATGGAAAACCCCCCTTCTCCTTTTCTAATCTAAAATCCTTCCTCTCTTCAGATCCTTTTTTTTTTTTTAATTTTCTTTCTTAGAGGGCAATTATTCCATGCATGCCGTTCAACTGAGGCCTCAAAATCACCTCCGTCGAATTCCTAATCCCTAGCTCGATTAGTCAGCCTAATCCTTGTTAGGTTTTTATTTTTTTTGGGGTTCACAATGTTGAAGAAAATTATGAAAGGAGGGCATCGGAAGCCTTCCAAATCGGATGCAACGGATGCATCTTTATACGGGTTCGGTCCGCCAGGTTCCCGCAATCCCGCGTCGGGTCCAACCCCCAATGTGGTCGTCAACCACGCATCCAGGGCCGGACCTAACACACCAGTCCCAAATTCCGGCGTCCCTATGGTCCCACCCCCGATGGGCACTGTCGAACCCTTGCCGTTATTCCGAGACGTCCCCGTTTCGGAGAGACAAAATCTATTCATGCGAAAATTACAGATTTGTTGCTTCCAATTCGATTTCTCCAATACCTTAAAGTCGGTACGGGAAAAAGAAATCAAACGGCAAATGTTGCTGGAACTCGTCGATTTTATTCAATCCGGTTCGGGAAAAATCACGGAGATGTGTCAGGAAGAGATGATTAAAATGGTCGGAATCAACATTTTCCGGTGCCTCCCTCCGGCATCTCACGAAAACACGGGACAAGAAGCCACTGATCCTGAAGAAGAGGAACCCTATTTGGAACCCTCGTGGCCGCATTTACAGCTTGTTTACGAGCTTCTTTTGAGATATGTCGTGTCTTCGGATACAGACACTAAGGTTGCGAAGAGATACATTGATCATTCGTTTGTTTTGAAGTTGCTTGATTTGTTTGATTCGGAGGATCCCAGGGAAAGAGAGTATTTGAAAACAATTCTTCATAGGATTTATGGTAAATTCATGGTGCATCGTCCGTTTATTAGGAAGGCGATAAATAATATTTTCTATAGGTTTATATATGAAACGGAGAGGCATAGCGGGATCGGCGAGCTTTTGGAGATTCTAGGAAGTATTATTAATGGTTTCGCCTTGCCTATGAAAGAGGAACATAAGTTGTTCCTTGTGAGAGCGTTGATTCCTTTGCATAAGCCGAAACCCGTTTCTATGTATCACCAGCAGTTGTCTTATTGTATAATTCAGTTTGTTGAGAAGGATTATAAGCTGGCTGATACGGTTATTAGAGGGTTGTTGAAGTATTGGCCTTTGACTAATTGTCAGAAGGAAGTTCTATTCCTTGGAGAACTTGAGGAAGTACTTGAAGCAACGCAGTCTTCTGAGTTCCAACGATGTATGGTACCTCTTTTCAGACAGATCGCACGTTGCCTCAATAGCCCTCATTTTCAGGTAACTTTTAAGGGTTTTCGTTTCTTGAATATGTCATTATGACTTTGCAAATTTCCGATAGTTTAAGTAGTTAATCACCTTTAGGTACCATTGGTATTAAGAATTCTGGGATGCGACGTTAAGTTATTGAATTAACAACCATTATAATAGTAATTGATTTCGATGCCAACTGTTGTCAGTTTATGATATTTCTTTTTTATAACTTTTGATACTTCTATTTAATTTCTTGTGATTCTGAATGTTGAATGGGATACTGATTCATGAAGCATAACCGTTGGCTCTTAGGAAGGCGCTGCAATGTGCTGCATACATTGTGTTTTCTCATTTCTGATATGTTTTTGGAAAGTTGTGCTGAGTGTTGCTTAGTTTTGAACATTATACTTGCATTCTATTGGCTTCTCTCTTTCTGCATTCATTAACAAGGACTGTTGAGTAGCTCAGTGTCCAATTTTGTAAGCAACTAGTTTCAATTTTGTCCCATGGTGTAGTTTATCTATGCTTGTTTGAATGAGATCCCGTTTCATTGTTTGGTGTTGGCAACGATTTGGTAAAAAAGAAAGACAAAAGTCTATTGCTTTTGCTTTGTGCAATGTCTTGCATCATTGATTTTCTTTTGTCTTCCTCTTTGTCTGTAGATAATGTTTTACTGCCATGCAATCAGTTAATTTTAGAGCATACGAATAGATATATGATGATTCAAACATCAACTTGTGGTTGCTTATGAAGTTTTTCTGTTGTTTCCTTTAACTTGTGTTGATTCATTTTCCTGCATAGATGCTTGTGACGACATAATTTCACCAAAATTGGAATACCATTTCTTCTCAACAAATGTTCATTTTAAGCAGATTTACTGGTTTCCAGATATCATACTACTTTTTTCTTGGTTCCATAGATTGCTTTACAACCCATTCTTGGCTGTAGATTCTACACATTGTAGCCTCATCATGACTTCCTTAATTATAAATCTTCTGTCTGATGATTATACCTTTGTTGATTTATTCTCCTACATCTTTTTATTTCTTTTCATTTTCCTTTAGTTTTTTTAAATTACATTTTGCCTTAAATACTGTATGATTGGATGGTGCTTAACCAGTTATTGTTGAGCCAAGTTTCATACTCGATGGCTTACCTTTTGTAAAGGAGGATAGAATGGAGTTTTGAGTTGTTGGGTGTTTATTTTTATTATTAAGCTTTTTGCTGTGCTGATCACGATTTAGAATATTTGGATGGAGTGGGTTGCTACAGAATTATTGGCTTCTTTAAAACTTTTGATCTTAGTAATAACATAAGAAACTTTTTTCAGAATTCTTCCTAAGACCATTTTGTATTGCAGGTTGCAGAAAGAGCCCTCTTCTTGTGGAATAATGAGCACATTGTGAGCTTAATTGCCCAGAATCGGCAGGTGGTATTACCAATTATCTTTGAGGCATTGGAGAGGAATATCCAAAGTCATTGGAATCAGGCTGTTCATGGGTTGACTGTAAATGTGCAGAAGATGTTCTTGGAAATGGATGCTGAGTTGTTTGAGGAGTGTCAGAGACAGTTTGCAGAGAAAGAGGCCAGAGCCAAAGATGTGGAAGAGCAACGAGAAATGACATGGAAAAAACTGGCAGATGTGGCAGCAGAGAGAGGGGGAGACGATATGGTTACAGTCTAACCTCATTTATCTGAGTTGGTTTATCCGGCATAAGAAATAGTTGGATCCGGGTTGATGGCTTTGCTACTGTTCCCTTCTCCATTCTGGTGGTATTCTTTTTTCTTTTCCCCCTAATTTTCTTCTTTTTTTTCAAAATTTTATTTTTGGTCTCAATCTGGTCCTCCAAGTTACCCGTGAAAGAGCAGTCATTAAATATAATTTAAAATGTATGGAATTTGTTAGTAACATGCTGCGGATTAACAATGATCAGCGAGGAACGACTTGTATTTTTTTTTTTTGTCACGCTATTTGTTCTTCCAACACAAAAATTATCAGATTTTTTAGTTTGTATTTGATAGCGCTACTTTGAAATTATTCAAATTAAGGCAGCTGGAGATCAACATGCCTTTGGTTTGGTTAGGTTTCTTGTTACTAAAAACTGATCGACAGGGCATTGCCATTGCAAGTGTATAACTGTTAGATATGTGTGTTTGACATCGCAATGTTAGGCTTTGGGAGATAGGTTGGATAGAAATTGAGACATTGTTCTTGACTTGTTATGTGATGAGATTAGCTCCGTTTCTTCTGTTTCTGAAAATAAGTTTCAGAAAGCTGTCAAGCCGACAAGGTATGCAATCGAAACCGATTATGGAACTGAAAATTTCAAATGATTTTTGAATTTGTACTAGAAACATGTTCCACACTCTGTTATGTCATCTTCTAGATTGTCTTTTTTCTATTTTCCTTTCCCCTTTAAATCCATATATACTAATTTCAAATTGTCAATTTTAATTGTAAAATCAAATAAAATTAAGTAGACGTGACTTTTTTTGTTTTCTTCTACTAGAACTAGAAAAGTACTACTGGCATTTGCAATTTTTGTAAAAAAATAATAAAAACTATTTGGAGTTGGTGACAATTCTTGTATCTATTTATTTATTTCATATTAAATATGTATAAATTACAAAAAAAAAAAAAAATAGTGTCACAATTCCTACTAACACACTAAATATGAAATGTATTTTTTTTATTTTTATTAAATTTAGGTTAAATTGTATAATAAATTTTTGTACTTTAGTTAAATAATAAAATCAATTCATTTATCTTAATTTGTTCAAATTGAATTTTTATTTTTCAATAAATTGTCAAATTTAATCAAATTGTTAACAATTTAATTTTTTTTGTTAAAATTAATGATGTGGTATTTTAACCTTTTTGACAAAGCATTTTTGCTTACATGTTCATTAACTTTGTTGACATATCAAGTCTGTGATAAAAATGATGATATGGCAAAAAAAATGGCAAAAAGATTTTGCTATGTCAACATTTTTAATATCAACTTTTTTTAAATTATATCACTCGTCTCTATATTTTGATTAAAAAGTAGAATTAATTCTTTTATCTTAATATGTATTCAAATTTTGGTATACATTAATTATTATTGAATTTAAGATTGACCTAAACATAGTAAAATAAAACACAAAAAATTTTTCAATACAAATAAGTCGAGTCGTAACAGAGTCAATGCATGGATCAATACACAAGTTGTATTAGACATATCTTCTAAAACATCATTTCAATCTGTTATAAAAACAAAAAATTATTTTTTAAATATTCCACTTTTCTCCTTTCTCTGATTCTTATTTTCCTTTTACTTCTCTCTATAAGTCTTATTTAATGAACTCATATTTCAATAGGATTTTTAAAAACTATATATTGAAAAATTCAACAACTGTAAAAAAAAATTATCTAAAAAATTACCAATAATCAGAAATCAACCATCGATACCATTATTTTGTATCAATGTCAAAGCAAAACTGAGCAGAATATCATAAAAATTTAAAACCTAAAACCTTTAAAAAAGAATTTCTCCGCAAAAAATTATTTCTAATTGTTTTTAAGGGTTGACTTTGTTTTTATTATATTATCTTGTTGATTGATGTTGAACTCAAAATTTTCTCAAATCAAATCTTTTAAAAAAAATTCATATTTTCCTTATTTTTTAAATTTTCATTTTTTATGGTTTTTTTTTTTCTGATTTTGACTTCTTAAATTTTACCAACTAAACAATAAAATAAAAAAATAATAATAAATAATAAAAAAATACTTTAAGACCTTTAAATTTGAGTTTAAAATCTAATTTCATAATTAAAACCCAATTTATCTAAAAACAATTTTAAAACTCAATGTCGAAATGAAATTCGAACCTCATTTAATATCTAAAAAATTTTCGAATAAAATAAAATATTTACAATTACTTTTACTGATGATTGTGTATTTGGATTTGTTGGTTTGTTGAATATGGGTTTTTTTATCTAACTTTTATGTTTTTGTTTTTTTTTTCTATTTTTATTTTTATCTTTCTAAAATATTGAAAATAGAAATTATCAAAGAATGAAAAATCAAAATCAAAATCAAAATCAAAATAAATAAATAAATAAAAGAAACATAAAGAAAAAAATATAATTCAATTTATATTGAGCTTATAATTTAATTTAAGATTATCCCAATTTGTCAAATTAAATCCAATTAATAATTCAAATATTCTAAAAAAATTTATCTAAATATGAAAAAAATATTACAATCAAATTAATAATTTATATTTTTTATATATTATTTTAAATCAATTCTTATATTTGATAATTAATTTATAGGGATCAAATTTGAACATATATTAAAATAAAAAAGATTAATTTTATCATTTAATGAAAACACAGAGATAAACTGTATAATTTAATAAAAATTGATATAAAAAATTGATGATATATTAAAAAATTTTATCATAACATCATTTTTTATCACGTGAACTATACATGAGCAAAGTTAACAGTCATGTAAACAAAAGTATCATATCATCAATTTTAATAAAAAAAATTTAAACTATTAATAATTTGATTAAATTTGATAATTAATTAAAATATAAGGATCTAATTTGAACAAATTAAGATAAATATATTAATTCTATCATTTAACTAAAGTATATAAATCTATTGTATAATTTGACCTTAAATTTATATAAAATTTTTATTAAAATTTTAAGATTTGTCGCATTTTTCATATGATATTATCGTATTTATTTAAAATTATCAAAGTATATTTATATATAATTAGAAATATTTCAAAGGAAAAAGGTCAATTATTTTTGTTACCGAAAGTAAAAAAAATTTAAGAAAACCAAAAAATGCCATTATCATATCCAGAAAATAAAACAGTTCGAAAAGACTCAGCTTGTTGCTGGAAATAAAATTAGGAGAAAACGCTATCCACAGTTTCCACAGCTTCTCTATTTTCCATTCGTTTCACTGCCATATCTTTTCTCTTCAAGATTATAACCCAAAAACACAAAAGCTTGTTTCGTTTTCATCGTTACCAAACAACGTAAAACTATTTGGCCAAAAAAAAAAAAGGTAAAGCTAGAAGGCAATCATGTCAAAGAAAGGAGGAGCTTCCTTGCAAAAGGATGCTCCATGGAGGGCCTCGGCTGGAAAATCCATTCCTAAAATCCACCACTCCCCTGTTCTTCGTCTGGCACAAACCCCCCATTCCAATTATGCCCTCGCCGTCATGAAGGTCACCCACCCTCACCTCACCTTTTATGTCTTCCTGTTCTTATCCTTATAATCTTTTTTGTATTTCCCTTCTCTCTTTTTTTTTCTAAATTAAATTTGGGATTTTTTTTGCAGCACCCAGATCCTGTAGGAAGTGGGTTAGCGATAGAGGCAATTGTGGAATCGGCGGGACCCGAATGCATTGTTCCAGGCCAGATTACACCTGTTAGATTACTTGGTCTTAAGGTGTTTCATTCATTTGGGAAAATATTTTTTTTTCTGAATTTTCAGTTTAATTACTCTCATTAAAATGATAATTTAATACCCAAAATGATAGTAACTGAAAAATCTAACTATTGGGTTATTTTCTGAATATTTCTCAAGTATCTAATTAATTCTCATGATCATAATTCATAAAAAGTAGTAGCTTTCGGTGCAACCAAAGGGAATCCTTGCCCTGAATTTTGGATATGAAACACTTGCACAAGTTTAGCTTATTTACTCCATTAGTCATCTTCTAGGAAAGGGTTTATCTAGGATTTATAGAGATTTGTGTCAACATTTGTCTGTTGACACAGACAGTGTTAGACCCGTTGAAGACCCTTCGAGAACATTGGCTGTTGCATTTTTTAGCAAAAGACACTTATGTCATGTTTTTATGTTGTGTTTTCGGCCTTTGTTGCATGATCCTTTACCCTCATTTTAATTAACTTTGGGGCATAAAGTGACTAGCCCACCTCTCTCTCGCTAGATATATATAATATTCTCTGCAGCCATTTGGTTAAATTTTCATTTTCTAACTTTAAAGTTCATACTTATGGAAGGGCATAAACTTATGATTCCGATGTTTGGTCTAATCATTAAAAAGGCATAGTAAACTCAAAAGATGTACTTTACTGTTTGATCTTCAATGTGAAACTTAGAAAACTGTTACTGCCCTGTATGTGCCCACAGCATTGTGCCTGTTATAGAAATGTCCTCCTTTTGTTATGTCTTGGTGTAAACCTTACCTGGTGCTGGTATACACGTTTGTTAACTCATTCCTCTTTTCAATATTGACAGGTGTGGCCAATTGACATTAATATGAAATTTTTGGAACCAGTCGGAAAAGAATTGAAGTTGCTTGGAAAGGTAAAAAATTGTAGTTTTAGATGCTCCCCTCTCTCTTGAGCAAGCATAGAGATCCATTTATTGCCTCAATCGCATACGTAATGAGATACTTTTAGTTTTAATGACCTTATTTTCGGAGTAAAGTTGTCATATACATTTGAAATTAGTCAAAATCATTAAGAAAAGCTTCATAGTGTTGAGATAGAGAAGTTTGTGATGAAGCAGAAACCTATTATTTTGTGTTTGAAAAACATCTTATGCCAAAATACTATTTCTAGCCAAGAGGCACAACATGTTCATATAGTTCTGTTCTTTAGCATTGAGGTTGATCAGGTGGAAAAGAGATTTCTCTAGTTTGTCATGTTGTGGCATTTTAAGGCAGTCAACCTCTTATATTGAATTTTTACTGGAAAACCAAGTTTTAATTTTCACCAAAGAACTAGAGGAAGTTCATGTGATGAATATGACTTGAAGAAGATTAGCTCAACTTCTGCTTGAAACACAGTGAACACTTCTATTCAGTCTCGGATGATCAGTCCAAAAGGCCCATGGTCTTCAGGAGGATTTTAGAAGGAGGTGACAAGTCCTAAGCTTATGGTTTAGAAGGGTGGGCCTGGCGTCCATAATTTGCTGGAAGAAATGGACAAAAGTTTTGTTTTATGCATAATTTAGATGGTTTTTGCTAGTCTTTCAGATCCTTGCATATTAAGAACATTACATCCTTGTATTGGACTAGAGTTGAATATCAGATTGGCAAACTGAGTTAGCCTCCATGTCTCTTTATTTTTCTTACATTCCTCTCTGATTCTAAAGTTCTCTTTGTACTGTAAATAAGCACCAAGAGAGCTTTAGGAACATGGTCTTGTTCCGTACTTCTGAGGAATGGTTTAGGGAAGTTCTTTATTTGAGCTCTAGCTCTTGTAACTGTTACGAAAGTACTTGTAGATGTAAAGTATGTGAATCTGATAGCAACTTATGATTAATTTGGTTACATACTATTGTTAATGCAGTTAATGGAAGATGCTGTCAACGTCATGGATAAGGCGTTCGCAGATCGCTAACGGCTTAGGCTTTTTAAGCTATTGAAAGAAGCAGCAAATAGGGCTTGCAGTGCTGGCTACTCTAGATTATTGTTGCAATGAAGAGTTTCCTCCTTTGTCAATTGAATAAATCTGGTCTTATTGGATCTTTCACTTAGTTTTTACGCTTACAAATGTTTCGCTTGATACTTTATATCTATGATTTGCTGGAAGTTTTATCCGTAGTCAACTAGTTTAGAAGGAAAACAAAGGAGCAATTTTATTCATGTGAAGCTGCGTTAGTCCTTTTCTATTGTGGCTTTTTCTTTTCTTTTTTTTTCTTGTTTTCTCAAGTAAGCTCTATTGCAGGAGCTACTGAGCTAGGATCCAAACAGCAGCCCTGCTGGTTGGCCACCATCCTAAAGGGGTTCGGTGAGAGGCTGAGAGCCATAGGTGCCAAGCCCTATGGCGTCTCAGATGCCACTGTCAAATCTATAATGTGGTGCATGTATTTGTTGTTCAAGCAATATCCATACGGATATTCTTTGCTTCATTAATAGAACTGCCTCAGCAGTCATCCCCAATAAATGCCTTATAAGATAGGCGGCTAAGATTGGGCCTTAACCTTTAAGAATGGCATTTTCCAGGATTAGGATGGCGTCCTATCTTATTTCTTTGGAGCTGTCCACACCAAGGACAAAAGCAGACAAGTAACGTAAGGTTATGTCCAATGACAAATAGTAAAGAGTAACGCAAATGAGAATTTGAGTGGTCATGTTTCTTAATGCCTGGACAAAGAGTGAGTAGGATAACAGTCTTGTCAAAGCGAAGGGGAAGATCTACTTCAAGATTCAGATTTTGATATTCTATTTATCTACCACCTAGACTATCCATATCCTTTATCTTTCTCTGCACCAGATCTAATACGTTAACTTACATAAAATATAGCAGTTCTGAACTTCAGTTTTAGGGCACAGGACCATAGCTATCTGCCTCTGCTAACACCAAAGCTAAAACTAGTAGTTATTGATGAAGCATAGCACAACATCTGCATATACCGACAGAAATGATGATGCAAAAGGGGATAGAACTTCATCCATTTAAAGAAACAAAATTGGAAAAATCTATGGCATGACCTAATTGAACCCTTATTAGAATGAAATCAGGTAAGCCAGTTGTGGAGTTCCAACAAAACTAGTTTTCTCCGGCTATGGTGACATGTAAGATTTTCTGGTCACCTATTCTTTTTTTTCTTTTTCTACCACACTTTTTGCCACCTCAGTACCTCATATAAGAGGACTTGAAACACCCCCCTAGTCATCTGCAACAGAAAATGGCTTATGAAACGGTTGCAGCCATGCAAGGAGAAAGTTTGCGTAAAGGGCCTTGGCATGAAGAGGAAGATGAGAGATTAATAACCTTTGTGAAGCTTTTGGGAAGCCGGAGATGGGATTACGTAGCTAGAGCCTCTGGTATATAATCCACAAGGGAGAACACTTATGATGATTCATTTTCTTGACAAGCTTTCTTTTATTATTGAGAAGTTGTTTACTTTCAGGTCTAAAGAGAGGCGGCAAGAGTTGCAGGTTGAGGTGGTTGAACTATCTGCGTCCCAATATAAAGCATGGCCATATCAGTGCTGAAGAAGAAAAGATCATCCTACAACTTCATGAGCGATGGGGCAACAAGTGAGGTTCTTTCATCTTACGATTTTTTTTTTCAGCTGTGCTATCAATTTTCCTTCTTTAAAGTTTAAACATACTTTTCCACAGATGGTCAATGATTGCGCGAAGGTTGCCAGGAAGAACTGATAATGAGATCAAGAACTACTGTAGAACTCATTTAAGAAAGAAAGCGGTAATTCAAGAACAAGGTGCTGTTCAATTTCTCTTTGCTGCTTGATGTCACTTGTATTAGCCCTGCTTACTTCTAATAGCTTAGTTTTCAGTGGAAACTTTTCAATTTGGAAGAGACAATGGCAAACAACTTTTCTTGTTTCAAGAAGATGGTAGCAGTTCCCAAACTTGCAATGGTGAAAGCTACAAGCCTTGTGTGGATACTTTGGATAATGAAAATGGTTCTTATGAAACTGTTGAGCTGTCAGATTTTGCTCTTACAAGTTCACCGTACCAAACCCGGTTATCAGATTGGATATCAGAGTTTCCAAGCGATCAAATTGAAATAAAATCTCAAGGAGAGTCTAATAGTACAGATTCATTATACTGTTATCCAACATGGGTTTCTTATGAGGAGAATGATTTGTGGGGATGTTCAGGCTCACTTTGGAATATGGAATAAGATGTCACAGTTAAAATGGGAATATTAAGAGGCTTTAAGAATGTGAAACAGAATCATTTTGCATCCATTATTGCATTACCCTTAAATGAAGATGATTACAGTCACTCCTGCTTGAGTTCCTAATTGATCATCTTCCTTGAATATGTTTTCTTTTTAAAGAAGATTCCTTGTAATGTAAAAAATGATCTTTGTTTATCAATCGACAGAAATTGTCAAATAAATGGAAATGCAAAGAGAACAATCAAGCATTTTACAGCTTTGTTTCTGCCTAACATGTCCTGTTATTTTTATGACGTAGGCCAACTGATAAGATTACATGGTTGTAAATTTGGTTAATTAGGCATTAATTAGAATATACAATTGATTTATACAATTAATAGTTAAGAGATGATATCTAATAGGTTCGGGATTTAAATCTAAATATCTGTAATTTCTTCTTTTATCCTTAAGCTAAGATTTCTTTTGTTAAAAAAATAAGAAGATTACAACTAATTTAGACCATTCTTAAGTATAGAATTGCTGTATATGAAATTGCTGACTGCTTGGAAACATTTTGGCTGAAATAACAGTAAGTAACAGTACAGATTGTATGTTGTGGCGATGTTATTTCAAAAAAAGAAGTCACAAGTTTGTCATTGCTCAACTTAACTATCAAAGAGAAGTGCAAGGAACATTGTCTCTGTCCAAATAATACCGGCAAGTTGAAGCCAGGTTATGGTGGAAAACACTCAAACCATGGCCCATTTTTTTTTTTTTTTTCATTTTCCTTTTGCTTTCAGGCAGATTTGGGTTAGAGTTGCTGTATCATCACTTAATACACGGTTTTCCATAGCTAGTAAAGCCAGCAATATTATATGCTAATACATCTTCACGGTCCACAAAGTTGGTCAAGTGTACTAATAAATAAACAAAGATAATCTTACCCATTTCAGCAACTATCTAGCCTGTAAGGTGGGAGCAAAGACAAAGCCCGGTAGATGAACTGAACCATGGCCGTCACATTATTTCAAGGGGAAATTGGATCACACATCCCTAATACTTTCCCTTTAAAAAAATCTAGGACCTTGAATTTTGTATAATGGAACTACGTCATCTTTTGTCTATCTGTCTAGGTTTTCAGATTTTTATTAGCCAGAAGTTCGGACTCAGAACTTTTCAGTGACAAATGAATGGCCTTGAACTGGGTACAAATTGCAAAATACATCATCTTCTAGCCATAAATGAAAGAGACATTAGTTTCTAATTTGGCACCTTGAGTTAGATCAAGATGATTATTATTTTTTATTATATCAATTTTCGTTTAGTGTATTAATTCGGATTTCAATTGATATACAATATTTCTTTAAATGTAATATTTAATAAATATGAGATTCAAATTTTAGTATTTATAATTTTTTTCCTTATCATGACTCCTTTGTAAAAATGAAAAAAAAAAAAAAAAAACGTTTTTTGTCAAATTATAGTTGATCGCATTAATCTCTATCTGTTAGGAATCTTGTATTCCTGCCTTCTCAAGGGATGAAAGTGGTACTTTTTTGCAGAAAGAATAGGACTCTTAGTTGATAAGGATATGCTAAAAAGCCTATTCTAGTTCTTGATATCAAATCAAAAGAGATGAGAATATCCAATGTATTCTTTTCAAGATTAGGAGACTCTTTAACAAATTACATCTCAAGTAAAACCAGATACCAACTCCAAAAAGGTCACCAAAGTGCAAAAAAAGGGGGCTAAAACGAATTGTTCAGTATTAAAAAGTGATTATTCCATTTTTGGTGGAGACAAATTCTATCTTAGCTTGTTTGGATTCTCCGAATAAAATACCTTATCACGCCTCAATATTATACCAGAGTTAATGTATGTTATGAACATTCAAGTCATCCTCTTCCCTTAACATGCTTGATAATCTTCACTTTTTATCCTAACAAAAAGCTAAGACCTTTCATTTTTAAAAACTTTTTATATGAAAATGCTGGAGTAGTTTTAAATGGTCTGTTCCAAGTGGAGGCAGTAGGAACAAAAAAAAAAGGAGCAGCCAGGTGATGGTGGAAATTAATTGCTGAATTCTGATAATCAAAGACCAGCCCCCTTTTTTTCCTTGTTATTAACTTGTCCTGTTGTTATAACATGGGTGATAGAGGTATAATGTACAAGAGTAAACAGCTTGATATCGCAATGAAAAGAGAGAAAAGAGCAGGGTTAGAAAAAGGTGGTGACAATGGCATTTTGCTTCCTGACATTTCATCTGAGTAGTCATCGTCGTCGTCGTCGCCTGAGCCGGCACCGTTGACTCCGCTGCTCCACTTTCCCAAGCTGTTGTCCCTGCTCATCATCATTCAAATTTAGACTTCTCATGAAGTTATGAAGATTTTGCCTGGTAACTATTGAAACAGGTTAAAGGCTTATACTAAAAAAGTATTTGAACTATTTCTATATTTTATCCTTTTATTTATATTTAAATAAATTCTTACTTCAAATGAAAGATTAATTCCTAAAAATTAAAAATCAAGTACCTATTCAGATACAAATTAAAAATTAAGAATTTATTTGAATGCAAATTAAATTTTAAGGACTTATTTGGCTTCAATAAAAATATTAAAGTTTATTTAAATAAAACAATAAAGTTCAAGGGCTTTTTTGTTATTTTGCCATTTCCTTATAGTGCTAAGGCACCTAGAATCATTTTGGACCAACAATGTTGGGAGTTGGGACCCAAAGAAGCCCAAGTTGATGGCTAGGCCCGAGGAGTGAGAAAGAATGCCCAGACATCAAATTATGAAGCCTGTCAAAAATAAGAAAAGCCCATAGTTTCAGTTAAGTGTGGGCCCATCTGCCCACGCATCAAATCATAGGCCTGACCAAAAATAAAACGCCCATCTTTGCAGTTACGTGTAGTCCCATCAAAATGTTAAATTCTGATTAATGATAAATAAGTGAAAGTTGAGGGACTAGGGAAATTTACATAAAGAAACAGAGTTTTAGAGGGAAACCGAATAAAGGTCAAAAAAGCGGGAAAGAAAGGGTAGTAAAATTATGCATACCTGCCGCCAACTCCGAGAACACCAGAGTGCATAGTGAGCTGGTCAATCAGGGCAGAAGATTTAGGCTCAACACTGTAGGCTTTCTCATATTTGAACTCCACTCCTTCACCAGATACAACAAAGAAGGCTCCATTTACCATTATATCACCCTCTGATCTCCAATTCCAGTCCTTCCAATCTCCTTCTGCTGTGTCTACTCGCTTTGTTACCTGCACCTCTCCGACATAATCAAGTTACATGTTACATTCTGTTGCCAAAAAAAACTAGTCACCAGTTTATACAATTTTTTATTCACTTGATTAAGGAAACTTTTGATTCCCAGATTTTAACACAGTGCTTGGACTTTCTTGCTGTGAAAAAAAAAAACAGTAATATAAAATTACTATATGACATGGAATTAAGTTTATGATGAAGAAAGAACAAAGAAATTGAAAAGTGCATGCAATGACGAAATGGAATCCTTAACTTAAAGATTTGTTTAATGAACCAATAGGCTGCTAGAACTGTCAATAAAGACCTTATCTTTCGTGGAAAATAAGAAGGAAAAAAGTTCGAACTCCGTGCAAACTTGTAGTAATGGTTTCCAGTTTTAAAGTTTCTCAATTACTTTCACTTTCAGAAGACCCCACCTTGAATAAAGTACTTGATTTGCGGTGATTGGAGCCTTATTTCAAACTTACCAAACTCCTAAAAAACCCAAAAGCAAATAGTAGACTAGTAATGTTTTTACCTCCTTGGCATTATGGTTAGTAGGAGCAGTGTAACGATTCCCTTGGCTGTTAATGGTAGGGTTTCCACTACCACCAATAGCATACATTTCCCATTGAGTGAAATCATTGTTCACAACATGTATATACCCTCGTCTGCATCTAGGCATTCTTTGAACCAGTTTTTCACCGAAGTGGTTAAAGGCAATTGTCACTTGCATCCCGGAGTCAGGCTTATAGTCATCGCTGTGACCCAACAGCATCACCTCATTATGATGGGAGAAAAAATTGTTTGATATTGTGATCCCTGTTGATCCCATCACTGCATCAATCAAGCCATCCTTGCAGTGGGACAGGGAGCAATGATCTATCCAAATGTCCTTGGATCCAAAGATGGAGATCCCATCACCATCTGATTCTGTTCTCCAGCCATAATGGGTGGGGCTGGACCTCACATTAGCCTCACCTGTTTAGGGACAAATTTAGCAAATAAGTGTTAATAATACCATTTAAGAACAATTATTTGCAAATTGTCAATGTAGATCCAGGAGGGTAGGAAAATGGAATTATTGAAACTGAAATAAGGTGAAAACTTGGATTAATCTGAAACTGAAAGAGGATCTATTATCTGTAATTAATTCTACAACCTACTCTGCCAGTAAATTATTTCTTATCAGAAATTCAGGAAAGTTCTGTCAGTGATAGAAACTTAATAAGGAAAATTTATGAAATCTTACCTGACTGAACACAATGGTGAATGTGTATATTGTGAATGATGACATTGTTGATATACTGTAAAGTAATGCACCCACCGCCTGTAATGTGCACATTGGCCCCACGTCCATCCAATGTCTTGTAGCTATTAAATATAAGCTCTTGCTTGAGCTTAATGAGCATGTTACTTGGGAACACAATCCATAGCGGCTCTGTCTGAATCACAGCATATCTAAGAGTTCCAGGCTTTGGAGTAACAGCATCATCATCAGATGAATCTGTCACAATGTAATATTCACCGCCTTTGCCTCCAAGGGCATACTGGCCAAACCCAATGGCACAATCGGCTAGCCGCTGCCGGTTGTTGGGCCAGTCAGGGTCACATTTCCAGCAGTCATCTATGGGATTGCCAGTTAGGCAAGTTGATTCATCTTTTCGGGAAATTTGTAGGGTTTGCCTTCTTGAAATGGAAGCATTTACTCTCCTGCATTATGTTGGGAGAGTTATTGAGATGTATTGTAAGGGTCATATAAAAGAGTTAAAGACTCTACTGATCACACACCTACCGGACAAGGGTAGAGTAAATGACAGAATGTGGACACTTACAAGATTAAAGTGC
This sequence comes from Durio zibethinus, assembly GCF_047325235.1. NCBI lineage: Eukaryota > Viridiplantae > Streptophyta > Magnoliopsida > Malvales > Malvaceae > Durio > Durio zibethinus. Next base: position 4,859,942 of record NC_143162.1, on the reverse strand, counting down.
AATAGGCTAAAAAGAAAAAAGATAGTGGAGTAACAAAGTAAAGCAAGTAAAACCCTAGAAAACAGCTTGGATTATAGCTTTAAAGATCGAAACAAAAGCAAAATATAGAAGAAAATGCAGGGGAAAAATTAGAGCAGTCCAAGAAAATGACAATGCAGATGTTAACACCTCAAAGAACTGCAGTTTGAAGACTTAAGTAATCTAAGCAAACACCAAAATGCAGAACAGATGGATCAGAAATACTAAGAAAGAAAGCATTTTAACTCCCAATGTAAGCCAGGAAAAGATATACAGCAAGAAAATGAAAGAGCTATAAGCTTAAGGGGGCAAAGAAAAAAAAGGCAGCATCCATACTACATTGTACCTTTGAACGTCTTGGACAACTTCGTCGGGGTTGGGATGTGGGGTGGGAAAGGTAAGGTTGAATGTTGCTATAGCAAGTGGAGAAAATGAGCTCAGGAGAAAGAATATGACAATGTAGTTCCTGGACAACATTGTTTCTGAAGAACAGTGATATGATCAGTTGTTTAGCTCCCAAGGTTTTAGTTATTTGGAAGGTTGTTAGCTTTTCTAAAATCTAAGATTAAGAAGCATGGAAGTAGAAGTTTGTGAGCTGCATTTTGGAGAAATTTGAGTAGAAAAATAATTGCAATGCATCTTCTCTCACCTAACTTTCTTACTCTAACACTGTGCTCATGTGCACTTTGATTTATAATCATTGTAATAATAGACTTTTGAAATCATATAATGGAGGTGAAACTAATGTTTGAATAAATATTAATAAAGGAATTGAAAGTAAAGAAAAGAAAATTTTTTAAAATAAAAAAAGAGTATATGTACTTTTTATTTGAATAGTTAAAATAATAATAAAAAAAAAGAATTTTAACAACCAAATAAATAGTGACAAAAAAAGAAAATAATTTATTATAATATTTTTTTCAATTATAACTTTTTTTTAATAAAGTAACATATAACATATAAATATATCTTTATACTAACTAATTTATATGAACAAATCTTTTTGAATAAAATTAAACATATTTAATATGATAAGATATATTAGTTAGTTAGTGATTTACTCTTAATTTTATATTTAATTTAACTTTTTAATTTATTTTGACAATAATTTATTTTTTTTTTTGTTAAAACTTAAAAAATTATAAAATATTTATAAATTATGATATTATATAAAATACTCATAAAAAATTATTTTTGTAAAATGTATAAGTTATATAATCAAATTTAATGTCATAATAAAAATATAAATATAATAATTTTTTCATAAAAATAATTTTTTTTCAATTTTACTTTCCTTAGTTTTTCCTCTAAAATTAAAATATTAAAAAAGCAAGGATTATAAAAGAAAATCAAAACTTATTGGATTTTCGTATCTTTCTATTCATTTAAATTAAAATTTTATTCAAATAAAAGAATTTTTTTTTTCATTGGTTTCTTTTTTTTTTTTTTTTCCTTTTTCTTCTTCTCCTTTCAATCTCCTTTCAATCTAAATATAGTGTAAAAGGGATAAAAAGAAACAAACAGGGGGAGAGAGAAAAGAAAGATATTTTCGCTCTCTTTAGGCTGGGAATCCGCCCACTGTCGAGGAATTGGTGTCTAGCTAGCTTTCTTGATAATTGTGGACAATGGAGGGAGTTTTTTGTCATTCAAACGATTTTGTTGTTCAAAATAGTGGTCAGTTTGCTGATGGGGTAATAGGTGAAAGAGCCGTATATCCCAGAGAACAGAGAACAGAACTTTAGAGATTGGTTAAAGTCAAGCTTCAGCACAGTAGCATGAATATTCATCGATCCAGTTCCCACTTCCCTTACTAGTTATTCCTGGTTTCATGTCTAATGCTTTCCTAGTTTCCTTGAATTTTATGAATAATATCAATTAATCCTGTTAGAATATGAAATAACCAACACTTGTCTTTTTTTTTATCCATAACATTTTTCTTACCCTCTTTGTACGAAAAGAATATTTTGATTAGCATATGACGATTTATATATCAAAATACCAAATCATCCCATTTAAAACACTTTAATTAAGCTCGAGTACTGACAGAAGAAGAAGAAGAAGAAGACAACATTTGCATGTTCCTTGATCCATCCAAATAAGCTAATAATCACGATATAACACATTATTAAATCTAGAATCTAGATATAAGCTTTAGCCAAGGTGAGAGTGCTTGAAAGACTTTAAATAGACTTGTCTCGGAAACAAGATGACAGTACATAGAAAAAAAGGAGGAAGGCAATTCGTTTCCAAGTGCTTAGGGTGGCGCAACTTGGAACAAATATTCAACTTCAAGGTTCAAAGGCAGTGTTAATGTTAGTTTAAGAATATGGAGGACTGGAGTGCAGATTCTCACCAGTGAATCCGGGTACAAAAGCAATGGCCATTAATTCTCTCCTCTTCTTTTTATGGACATTGGTTCAACAAAACTAGAAGGAAAAAATCTCTCTCTTAAAAAAAAAAGATAAACGAAACTGCTGCTTCCATTTTTCTGTTACCCTTTCTTGTTTTGGGTCCCTCACTCATTCACTCACTCCCTCTCATCTTTACTCTTTAGCTCCCTTTGCATTGCTTTTCTTTCTCTTACAAATATAGAAGAAGATTGTACAATTTGGGGGGTAGAGGAGCGGCGTTCATGGCCAATGATGACCTAGTGGCTGGTAGGTTTTATTTATATATGAACGTGCAACAGTTAAATGCCATAATTTTTTTTTTTTTCTTTTGGTTTTTGATTGCTTGAGGAGCTCAATGCCATACATATATACCTGCTTCAGTTCAAGTGAAGACAAAAGGCAAAATACCAAAAGCACCGAGCAAAGGCACCTAAATTAAAGCATTGGTGGTTTATCACCAAAAAATATATATATATAAAGAAGCAAAAGCCGATGTTTGAGTTTGCATGTTTAAGTGGGCAAAGCACCGAATGCTGTCAAATCAAAGACGGCGAAATTTTGTTTTGGAATATTGTTTGCTAAAGAAACACTGTTTTCTTTTTCCTTTCCTCGACCACATGGAAAGTGGAAGATTTCTCCATTTTCCAAACACTGAATACCCTTTACAAACAAACTGGATTTGGACATGAATTTGTGTTTTGCCAATAAAAAAAAAAGGACATGGATTTGTGTAAGATAGGCCCTTAAATTATTTAAGCAATTGGGCCCACCTTACGACTTCCTCTCACACAATATGACCCTACTTGATGGCCCACCAAACGATTACTTTTTGACTCTTGATTATTTGGCAGGTCCCACATCTTTGAAAATTATGAGACATTATACCATCTCAGTGTATGCAAATGCATTTAGTCATATTTTACATGTCAAAAATACATTAAACTCCACCTTTTACTTTTAAAATATAAACACTTTTTTTTCTGTTCATGGACAATCTAAGTCAACATATAGTCAGTGAATCTTATCCAAAAGCAATAACATTATTGGCCTATATTAAAAAAAAAAATACATAACAAATATTTATTTATGAATGTCTATATACATATTGATTAGAAGTATAATTTTGTAAGGGTTCTATTAACAGGTGTTTATAATTATTTTTAATTTTTAAAAATTTTTTATTTGGAAAAAAAGAATTTAAATCATATTTTATGAGCATTGGATGATATATGAATCAATTGACTCAAATACTTTTATACATTTTTTTTTGTTAGTAATTGCAAATGTTTTTAGTTTTGATTTTTTATAATTTAAATATATTTATAAGTTATCACATGATGTCAGTATTAAAATTTCTTTAACTTTAGAATTAAATGTATAACTTGGATAAATTGGTTTCAACTTGGGATAGTATTATAATTATCTATACTACAATTTTATGATTAACCAATAACAATAAATAATTATTTAAGGACCCATCACTTTAAAATTTAGATTTTATAAAATTTTTTAATGATCCAACATAATTATAATTTTGATTGATTAAATTGTAAACGATATAATTCTTTTTTTTTTTTTTTTGCATTTTATTTTCAGCCATCAAATCTATTATAAAGTGGAACCATTCTTTTCTCATTCTTTTACCTTTGAAATTACCAATCATTATAAGCTTGAATTTTAAATCTCCAATGATCTTTTACATTTTTATAAAGAGAGGACTATATGGAATCACGATGGCATTAATTGATGCAATTATTTCGATTGGTTGAGCAAGACCTGTACATGAGTCAGGCCGGATCAAATTAAGATTGAATTTAAATGTAGCATTAACAAATTTTAAATTTGTCTAAGTTTGATTTGACTCGAAATATGAGATTAATTTTATTGTTCAAGTCCAGCTCTTTTTAAAAAGAATTTGTCCACGTCCGTTTAAATCCGCCTATATTTTTAATTTTAAAAAAATAATATTAATAAATATTAATTATGAAAAATAAATAATTAGCAAAATAAAAAGTAAAAAAAAAAAAGATTTTATTAATTTAATTTGATGTTTGGATAAAATTGATATATATAAACATATGATATTAACGTGAACATACATATATTAATTAATTATATCTTTATTTTTATTTAATATAATTATAAATATATAAATATATAAAAAAATTTTGGATCAAATCAAGCCCAAAGATTGATTATTTTTTAAACAAGCCTAAAATTTAAATTCAAGCATATTTAACGAATTTAAAATTATTTAAATTTAAACTCTCTCAAATCTCAAGCTAATTTTCAGACTTAAGCAAATAGTTTGAGTCTTAAATAGATTTAGCTACACCTAAATGGATTGATTTTTTTTATATTTTTATCAGAATTAATTTTTTATTATTAAAATTAAAATGTTAATATTTTATTAATAAATCATATAATAATTAACAAATTATATGAAGGTTGATAGATTTAAATTTTTGACGTCATGCGAAAGATAAACTTTTTAGCAGTCCTCGGTGAAATGGATCGTTAATGATGAAGGTGGAGTGTGTGACAAAGTGAGTAGCTAGCATCATATATCCATTGGGAGACCCTACCCTAAAAATAAAATGGATAGGCATAATAATTTCTTATTTCATGCCCCATTTTGATTGTCACAACACTTTTAGGAGATCCTAAGTTTAATTAGTTAAAGTATTTTCGAAAAAACCAAAAGTAAAAGACCTTATAGTAAAGGATATATAGTAAGAGATTAAAAATCATATTTCAACTTTTGGAGTGCCAAATTTGTGGCTTTTAAATACGAAAATTCGTAGCTAAAGCCTAAAGGTAAAATGCTCTTGTTTATTCTTTGGCTTTTGGTCATAAAAGGATTTATTTGTGTAAAATTGAAAATAGAAATAGACTAATCTCTTTAATCAAGATTTTAGATAGCAACGAAAAAGAGAGCTTTTGATGCCATTTTAGAAGAGAAAAAAATTTATAGCTTAAAAAAAATACTATATATAGGTAAGAAGCGAAGCTAGGATTTTTAGTTTGGAGGGGTTTAGTATAAAAGTAAGATGAATTAATAAAATTTTTTTTAAAAAAAATTATAAATATTAAATCAAATAATAATGTAATTAAATAAAAAATATGAATTTCTTTTCACGATTAAAAAAAATTTGTTTAATATTTATAGAATAATGAAAATCTAAAAAAGAGTATTAATGTCAAATGAAATAATAATGTAATTAAATAAAAAATATCAATTTCTTTTCATGATTAAAAGGAATTTGTTCAATATTTAAAGAATAATGAAAATCTAACTAATTATTTTTTAAAAATAAAGAATAACAGTAACGCATTAAATGGTTGAGTTTTAAAATGAAAAACTCAGTAAAAAGTAAAAAAAATAAAAATGTATAGTGTACAAATAAAATTTTCAACTTATGTGCACAACATATGTAAGTAGTTGAATATTCTTTTAACTGTAATTTTCTTTCTATGTAAAAAAAAAAAATAGTTTGACATAATAATTAATGTCAACAAGCTTGTTTAGTTAATTGAAAAGAAAATGTTGTATACATATAAAAACTAACTATTTGATTAAAATATTTTCTTCCAAAATCATCATATTAATATTTTTAATGTTTCTAAATCTTTTACTTTTGTTTTGTTCTTTTAGAGGATAATGGTTTATATATATTATGCAATTATTTTTATATATTTAATTTTTCTTAAATTTTTAATTTTGTTATATATTTAAAAAATTATTATAAATTAAAATATCACCCCATATTGTGCGAACTTAAATCCAGTTTTAAAAGGAGAGCCAACATTATTAATTTTGGGAGGGCCAAAATATGATTTTTCCATTTTTGGGTGAAGATGTACTTTGATAAGATGATTTTAAGAAACGAAGCGGAATCCGGGTCCCTGTCAGCTCAAGTTTCGGCCCTAAATAGGGAGAAAAGATAGGAGTCACATTGTCAACTTGGTTATTGTTTCGAGGCTACGAGCCAATATGTTACAACTAAAAAATATATAAAAAGTTTTAATTTATTACTTAGAGTTCGTTCTTACGTACCACATACACGTTAAAAGTTATCGTGTGTATTTTTTAACAATTTAAAAAAAAAAAAAACGTATGACCCTTTAATTTTATTGGTGAAAATTTTCAGCTGTGACGTATGAAAACAGATTTATAATTTAAAATAAAATATTAAAATGATAACAAAAAAAAAACATGAAAATGGATATTATTTAAAATTTTAATAAAAATTAAATATAAATGAATAAAAAATTTAAAAAATATATTTTATATTTTTCATATTAATAGAAATTATTATATAAAATATTATATAAATAAATAAATAATCATATCTATATGAAATGATCTTCCTTTTGCATATAAATACAATTTGATATGGCCTATGGGCAAAGCGTCATAATCCATTGATTGTTAAATTTTATTTCATAGGTAATGAGAAATCTTCACAAATTTTGGGTATAATTTGACAAGATGGTGAATTTTTTATCATTACGTTAGGAAAGCCCAACCAAACTATTTTTGGCCCAAAATTTCATTTGGGCTTTTTTCTTTTTCGAACACCTCAACTTTTTTTGACAAATTTATTATTATTTACAAATATATAAATGAGTGATACATTTATATTAGTTTAAATTTTATATTTTTATCTTTAAATTAAAATTAAATTCATAATTCATTTAAATTAAAATAATATTTTTATTTAATAATTTAAATTAATATAAAAATTAAATTAATATAAGTAAATCTCTAATCATATATATATATATATATGTATGTTATTCTGTGAAGACAGACAGGTGATGGGACGAGGGGTAGATATATTTTATGTTCTGTTTTCCTCGAGTGTGGAATCATATGTTCGGATATTTTATCATGGCTGGTGGCTTTTTGCTTTGATATTCCTTGTAGCTAAGCTAGCACCGAAACGCAATGTTCCAACAACCAAAACCGTGTGAATTATGTTGGGGCAATCTACTTTCCTGGCATTGGAAATCTAACTTTACGAAAATTTTATATCTTTTGTGCTTCATTCATCATGAGTCGTCATAATTAAACCAAATGCTTGGTAAACATATGTTGGGTGTGGTTTACAAAATAATTAGGGTTGAGCAATGAGCTATTATAATATTCTACTATTTATTTTAACAAAAAAAATATTTAACAACCTTTATATATTATATTTAAAGTCATTGGAAATCGAATATGGTCAATAAAATTAAGAATACAATATTTTACTAATAAATTACATGATTAATGACTATATTTATTAGTTCTTTTGAATTATTACACAGTATAATCCCTTTTATAAAAAAAAAATTAGGAAAATATATATACATTATTATAATTGCTATAAATTAATGTCTCCAATTAATGAAAAATGACGAAGACATTAATAAGTCAAGTAAAATAAAAGTTAAAAGGGTCTATAATTATTTAAAATTTAAATTTTTTATTATAATTAATTATATTTTAATTTTTTATTTCAATTCAATTGAATTTTTAAATGGATTAAATCTAGTCATATAATAAATTTTAATCAAATCAAATGAATTTTTAAAGGGATCTTAAAAGAGAGGAGAAAAAATAAAAAGGAAAACGAAAAAGGAAAATTTTTTTTAAAAATTCATATATATTGAGGGTGATTTATGATAAAGTTTAATAAATTTTATTGATATTATATAAAATTTTCTTTTAATTGATAAAAGAATTAACAGTATTAATTTCTTTTATCAAAATGAGTGTTTAATTTTATGCAAATAAATATAAAGGGATTAATTGATTACAATAAAAATAAATAAAAACTTGGATAATTAAAATTATAGTTACAATTTTTTTTTACGTTTTACCTAAAATAAAAATCAAACTGCCCCGTATTAAAAAATTTCAGTCAATGTTGTTTCTAATTGCAAGAGTTAGAAACGTATTTGTTTTACGGTGCTCTCTTTAGACAAAAATGTTAACCGCGTTCCCTGTGCTTGTCCTTTTGTGTCCAGTAAGGGCTTACTTGCCGACCACTCGTATTGCTAAAGATTTTGATTATCCAAGAAACTCCTAGGAAAATTCATCTTCTTTTTCTATGAAAGCCTTTCTCTCGTTCCTATAATTATAAATACTCCTTATAATCCACACTGCATATCATATCATATATTCCACAGAATAATTATAAACATTGTCCCATTTTTTCTTGCCATTGTTTCTTTTGCAACTCTTTGGTTTGGCCTCAAAAGATCAGCATGAAGTATCAAAGGAAAACCATCTTTGTTTCAGTTTTTCTCTTCTTTACAGTTGTGTTTCTCTACTACTCAGCTTCAGTTTCAGCTCAAGAAATTGGTAATGTCAAAAACAGAAAACAAAACTGATTGTTTTTGTGTTTGTATACATTGTCAATTGATAAAGAATAATCTGAAATTTATATATATGATGCAGAGGATGAGAGGGAGTTTGATTACTTAGAGAACAGTGGGAAAGGACCAAGTCAATGGGGAGATCTGAAGAAAGAATGGGCTGCTTGCAAAAATGGAGATCTGCAATCCCCAATAGATATGTCAAGTCTGAGAGTGACGGTAATCAAAAAGTCTGGGGAACTGAAGAAGAGATACAAGCCCTGTCATGCAGTTGTCAAGAACAGAGGCCACGATATTTCGGTAAGAAATTTGACAATGCATATATATTCTTGGCTGCAATCTTGTAATTAGTAATGTTTTGCATAATTAATGGTTTTAATCAAAGTAATAAGCCACATCAAAGATTTTCTTTTCAATTATCCTGTAAGTGAATCAGCCACTTCAATCATCTTCCTCCAAGAAGGCATCCACTTAAATTTATTTATTTTAGTTTCTTTTTTTTCTTTCTTTGTTGTTGCGGGTGAGTTGATTTGGATTAATTTCATAGTTTACCTATTACTGGAACGCAAATGGCCAAGGCAGATGCTGGCAACTTTCCTTATCAGATTCATTGTTCAGCAAAGCAACTTTGCTATGACCGCGTTCCAAAAGAATATGGCCAGCCATGCGAAGCAAACTATGTTTTGTCCCTTTCACATGGAAAAGCTTGTTAAACCCTTGCTTTGTTCTTTTCTTCCAAGAAACTGAGCTAATTAATGGTCATATGTGTGAACGGTTCTATTCAACAGCCCCACCCACCTCTTAATGAAGGAAAATGTGCTTATCATCCACTCTTCAAGTTTTCAACTACTACTACTTTCTTTGCGATTTATACCGTTTAAAAGAAGAAAATGAAATGAAAGTAAAGAATGGTAGGCCCTGGAAACTTATTACTATTATTTGTTTCCATTACTTATAGAAGCAAACAAGCCATCTTGGATGACATATATGAATTAAATCAGGAAATCAACTCTATGTAATATAATTCAGTTTTTTCCTCCGAATATGCAGCTTCAATGGCTGAATCATGATGCTGGTTCAATCAAAATCAATGGTACCGAATACTTTCTCCAACAAGCTCACTGGCACTCACCTTCTGAGCATACCATTAATGGCAGAAGGTCCCTACTCTCGATTATTTCATCTCTTTCATTCAAACACGAAAGTTGGAATAAAATGGTTCGATTCAACTTCAACCAAACTTACAAGGTTTTTATTTCTTTTTTTTTTTTTTTTCATCTTGGACAATGATTAGGTATGCCCTGGAGCTACATATGGTACACCAGTGCCAGGACCCCAAAGTGCAGAACAATCTAGCTGTCATTGGACTACTCTACAAGTTTGGTGCACCTGATGCTTTCCTCTCCAAGGTAATTTCCAAAATGATTAGAGAATATCAGATTATGGCCTCCAAATTCCAATCAAATTGTGCCACTAGCAATGTTTCTCTGACATATTATCATAATTTGCTTATAAATTTCAGCTGATAAGCAACATTACATCCATGAATGATCATGTGCAAGAAAGGGAAATGGGGGTCATTGATCCAAGCCTGATCAAGATGGGTGGCAAGAAGTATTACAGATACATGGGCTCATTGACAGTCCCTCCTTGCACTGAAGGTGTCATTTGGACAATGAACAAGAAGGTAAATCCAATCATCCCTTAACAATCATTTTTCTTCTTTTAATTTCTTCTCTAGAAATGAGATCCTGACGCATATTTGAACTATGTATCCAGATAAAAACTGTTTCAAGGGACCAAGTCCGGGCACTCCGAAAAGCTGTCCATGATGTAAGTAGATACTTGATCATCAATTTAGCTAAACCATGAACATTCTTGAAATGGGAAACTCCAAGTAAATCTAACCTTTTGTGATCAAATGATTTTTCAGTATGCTGAAGCAAATGCAAGACCTGTGCAACCACTCAATCGTCGTCAGATAGAACTTTATGGCCCCAACAGATAAATCTACAGCTTGTATTCCCACACAGATTTTTTACCTCGACCTTATTCTTTCCACAATTTTTTTCCCCTCCCTGAAATGGAATACTTTCTCACTGTATTTCTACACTATTCTGAGGTTACGTGTCGTTTGTTGTTACTAGTTTACTATATTTTGCTGCATTTTTCAGTCTTTTAGATTGAAATGATTAGAAATTGTGAGGCTACAGATAATCTCATGCGAACCAGAAATTTGAAGATGATCGTGGAAGCGTTCGAACTTAACAGTACATAAAATTAATCGAATCTCTAGCAATATTTTCCCATCAATCGATTACATGATAACTAAATTCATCAAAACTTGAAGGCCTCATCCTTCTTTCTCCAGCAATTTATTTAGCTAATAAACCATTTTGCCTCAATTCTCGAATCAAGTAGGAATCAGCAGGCACCACAGCCTCATTTCCAGGTGACCATACAATTTGATTGTTACAGAAAACTTGAATAATTGCATAGATGACGTATCAGAATACGCCTTCTCATTTATACCACAAAATAAACTTTCATCTCATCCCTATTTTAGAGATCAGAATCATAAATTATTTAGTCAATTGGCAGTTGGCACATCACACTACTAATTTCATTATCAGTTATGGTCTAATACCAACCGACCTGCTCCTCATCCTTTTCTGATATAAAAGGTAAATTAGTGAGCCATGGCTGTAGAGGCCATGGTTAGATTACAAGCAAAAATAAAGTTAATTCAAGCTAAAGTCTTTTCCCATATGCAAATTAAGGATAAATAAAAATTTCAAATTTGATATCTTCGAAAATTTGAAATTTATTTATTGCCAGCTACGAACCGAATACATAGCATATTATGAATTCTTCCAATTTCCCTTGTTCTTCTGATAGAATCAGCTACTCCAGATCGAGCAGATATTTTTCACAGCAGACTAGCAAACAGATACACGAGTATGCAAAGAACAAAGAAATCTATTATTCTGGCTACCCTCTGCTGACCAAGTGAAAATTTCCCATTCCACAACAGTTAACAGAGGACCTTAAAGAGGAAACTGAATACCATGAATTAAACGTCAGATGAACCCATCATCTAACTTTTTCCGCAATATCTGATGAGCATGAAGCAACACCCCCACGTGTCTGCCTAGTGTTGTACGAGCTGCATTTTAGGCACTTGTGTGCCAGGATATGGAAATTAACCTCAGAATTTTCCCCACAGTCATTACAGAGAATCCAAACCTGGTCGATCAAAATATTGACTCAATCATAAATAGCTAATAGAAACTAAGCATTGATAGCTGCTAAAATATGAAAATTAACTATTCCACTGACCATCTTGTTCTGATAAATTTGAGGCATCGCTGTCAAAGCAACCTGAAATTTGTTTAAGAACATTTTGGTTACAGACTAAATTAAAACAATTACATGCACATCAAATTGCTCATAAGAACATTTTGGCAATGAACTAAATGAGACAAGTTACAAGCACATCGTTGCTAAATACAAAAATCAGTTGATCTATTCCGCACATACCTCTCGGTCAAGTCTTTCCCACACTCGGGACATATCACAATACGATTTTGAGCAAACAGGACATGAATACCTGCAATAACATTATTAACACCAAACCCAGCAGCCCAAGAATGACATATGAAGTGAATAAGGAAATGCTTTTGAGAACAAAATCAGTATAACCAAGAGGTTGCACTAGTGTTCTCAAAAGGACTTACTGAAAATGCCGTTCCATCTCTTTTACACATTCCAAATGTATAGTGTGGCCACATAGTAAGACAGTTATGTCTTTTGTTGTATCAAAGAGAAACTAAAACGACAAAACAACAAATTAGCAGCTCAAAAAGCATGACTTTTATATCATTCTACTTAAACCTTCAATCTTTTAAACTCACCTCAAAGCAAACAGCGCAATTATGATGCATAGCTTTTTCAACACAATTGTGGGAGTTCTTCAATATCTTAGAATAGCAACAGCCTACAATAGATATAATCCAAAAATTATCGATTGAATAAGGAAAAATTAAAGTGTCTCTGTCTCTCAGATAAAAAGCACAAAATAAGTTGGTAATCTTACCACATTTATTACAATGGAAAAAATTCTCCTCTCCACCAATTCTACAATATCAGACCAAGTTAATACTTGGATATCATATACAAGTAGACACAAAAAGAATAGATTTTACCAAAAATCTAACCTGCAAATACCACATTCATCACAATGGTACTGATTTTTCGAGACCTACCAATTCAAGAAACAAGTTTTTCCATCATATTCCATCATATGCAAGCATATTTATTAATTGCACTTCTTCAATCGTAAAATTCAATTTCCGACTTACTTCATCATCAAAAAAATTACATTTGGAACAAAAATACTTTCCCATGCAAACCCCACAGTTAATGCAATGCTGTTGAACCTAATTTATATCAAGAAAAATCAGACCAAGTTAGTATTTTTACTGTTATTTCCATTCTACTCGGTCTTTAAATCACTGCTATTTAAAATACTTTCGGAGACTTACATCTTGTTCTGTGTCACACAAGGAACAAATAACCTGAAGAAAACATTTCATTTATTGAATATAATAATATCAGCTAAGAATCACTTCAAACAATGAAAAAGAAAAAAAAGGTCGAAAATTATAACAACAAAACATGGAAAGATAAAAAAAAAAAAAAAAAAAACTGACCCTTTTTATATCATGGCGAGGAACCTCGTGACGATCTAAAGGATCAACTTCGATTGAGTTCTATGAAAAGAAAAACCATTTTTTTCCAAAGTTAATTTATTTTTGTAATAATTAAATTAATAGAAGCTGTCCAAAAAAAAAAAAACTTGAAGAGAATTAAGAAGCAAAGAAAGGACCTTGGATTCGTTATGGCAATGCCTGCAGTCGAATATCTCATCGCAACAAGGCGCCCTGATCTTGCATCTTCTTCTATAATGCGAACACCTTCAAAATCACAAAAAAAAAAAAAGAACAAAATTAATAAAAAAAATGGTGGAAAATAACATTTTTTAGAGATAGAAAAAATACCCGAATTCCCCATATCCCTTCTCCATCATAGATGAAGAGTTTGACATATTGGGCTCAAAATCGCTCTCCATTAATCTCCAACCTGCTTTTCTGTTTTTCCAATTTATACTCCAAATTTACCTGGAACCAAAATTTAAACAAAAGAATGAATTCAATTTGAAACCAAAACGAAATTATAGTCCTAAAACATCTAAGATTAAAAAATAATAATAATAACAGACCCGAAGTGAAACGGGTAAATGTGGTTCTGTTTCGATGAGCTGAAACAATCATGGAGAGCTGAGCAACTTGAGCACGGATCAGGAAGAGAAAGATAAAAATATATATAATAAGGAGTCCCCAATTTTTACAAAATTCTAAATTGACCCCTGATTTAGATTTTTATTTTTCCAAAACTAACCTCCCACCCCTGACTTCCGCATTACGAGGCGACACGCCAGCGTCATGGCCGGCCGACCCAATTATTGCACTTTGAAAAACGAGACAGAGAGAGAAAGTGGAAGAAGAAAAGAAAGACAAAATTAAATAAATAAATGAAAAGCCAACGTACCTGCTTTAGAGATTAGAAGAAAAGGAAAACAGGGTTTCTTGTTTAGGTTGGATTCCTGTTATAAAAGCGTAGTTCATAGTTGTAATTACCTCAGGTTGAAGAAACAGTGAATTTACCAAAAAGGGTAATAGGATTAGCTGTGGCAACGTAAGGGTATTACGGGAATAGAGACAGAATCTAAGATCTAGCCATGCATAGGATGAGTTCTGTGGTTCGTAATCTTAAACTTTCTCCTGACGATGGTTTCATTGTGGCCCCAAAGAACTACAGTAGAAATTGCAGTTTTTTTGTTTTTTGACGAGACTGCAGCCCTGGACTTTTCTTCGACAGATGGTAGGCCGGTTTTACCACGTGACTGATATTGATAGTGATTTCCTCCTTTTTTTTTTTTCGTGTTTCCTGCAAAGATCAAAGAGATAGAGGATTGGTTGATACGGGATTTTAAAAAATATCCTAACGCTTTAAGTTTGAATGACAGGGAAGATGTAAGTATCAGAAAAGAGAAAGAAAAAAAAATTGAAAAGGAAAGCTACAGTAAACAGAATGTTTTTGTTGCGTTTAGCTGGAATGTAACTGTCATTGGTCAAAATGAAATTTTGGGGATGAATAGAAGTTGCCAAATTAGACGTGGGACATCTTCCGGGGATGACATTGTCGACTTGTCCCTGTTAAATTCTTAAAACTCCAATCCAACTTGCATTTCGACTCTATGTTGTAGTTCATGATTCCAACACTGGCAAATCCAAGGGCTTTAAGACCGGGTGAGAAAAATTGAAATAATAGAAAATTAATTTAAAATTATAATATTTAATTTTAATTGATTTATTTTTATTCATTTTGGATTAAGTTTAGATAATATATACATACATATATATATTATTACATATACATACATATATATTATTACAACATATAAGCATATTTGATAAATTTTATCAGTGGACTCTTAAATGAACAATTTATTTTTTTTATGCATGGACAATACTTATTATATATGATTTAAATTCAAATACCAAATTTTTAAAAAATAAAATATTACCCAATTTATCTATGATTAATTAGCTATTTTTTAAAATAAAAAATCTCAATAAATTGTAATAAAATATAAATTTTAAATAAATTAATCTTATTTGATTAAAATTTCACTTAGAAATATTTTTTAAAATTTGAAATTTTCAAATGGATATTTTTATTTGGTAACTTTCTTATAATCCTTTAATCTTTTTTTTTAATTCAAAAACACAAATATCACTTATTATATATATTTTTTAAATTCAAAATATATTTATAATCAATTTATTATAACTTGATGTTTTAATTATAATATATGTATTATATATTTTTAAAATATACAAGTGATTCAATAGTATTAATTTAAATTTTTATATATATTTAAATAAATACATAAAATATGTACATCGTACAAGTAATAAGTTAGTATATATTATATTACAACATAAAAAGATACGTGAGAAAATTTGTTACGTTGACACTTAAATGAACATTTTCTTTTTTTGACACGTGAAAAATACCTATTATATATAATTTAAATTCAAATATCAAAATTTTCAAAAGCAAAATCTTATCCAAATTATTTATGATTAATTCTTTATGATTTTTTTTCTTAAAAAAAAATCTCAATAAGTTGTAATAAAAATATATAATTTACAAATATTAATCTTATTTTATTAAAATTTCATCAAATGATATCTCTTTTAAAATTTAAAATTTTCAAATGGATATCTTATTTTAGTAACTTTCTTTATAATTCTTTAGTCTTTTTTTTTTTAATTCAAAACACAAATATCACTTATTATATATATTTTTTAAATTCAAAAGATATTTATAATTAATTTATTATGATTTGATGTCTTAATTATAATATATGTATTATATATATTTTAAATATGAAAGTAATTAAAAGTATTAATTTATATTTTTACACATATTTAAATAAAATAAAGATAATTTATATATTGTACAAGTAGCAAACTAGTTAAATGTACATATTAGATTTGGATTAAATTTTAAATTGAAAAGTGAAAAATCGACAAAAATCAAATAGAACCAAATTATATATTTTTATTAATTTGTATATATTTTAAATTTTATAAAATAAGATTAGTTATTTTATATCTAAATTTATTTAAATATATTAAAAATTATATTAAAATAATATATAAAAAAATTTAAAATTTTAAAATCAATAAATCAAATCAAATCAGTAAAATTTAATTTAGATAAGATTCTATAAAAATTCAATTTAAATTCAGATAAAATTTTAAAATTTTAAAATTATATTATTTAAAAAATCGAATCACATTCGATTCCAATACCAAATCATTATCACCAGGCTGGAAGGTTTGGGCTCATCTCATATATCCATTTGGAAGGTACATAGATATCGAAATAAACTCTGTTATATTTATCCACAAAAATAAGATCCATCAGAGCAAATGTGTCCCAAATATCTATTGGGCTTGTAGTTCTATTCCTATTGACTTTTAAACCCAATGTCACTGGCACCCAAAGAATATAGCATTTGGTTCTAAACTGTTTCAGCCCAAGGACAATGACAGGCTTATATAAGCATGGTTGGTGTCAGAGATCATGCAATTTTAATTTGGTTTTTCCTTTCATATGATATTTCCAACAAAAAATAATTTACAACTTCTCCACTCAAAATTTTTCATCCCCATGACAATAAGCAGAGAGTTTTTAGAGTTTTTTTTTTTTTTGATGAAATTATACATATAAATAAAAATTATTATAATAATAAAATAATTTTAATTTACATAAAAAATTAATAAAAAACCTGCATCCCCACAGGACTAAGCAAAGAGTTCTTAGATTTTCTTATGAAATTATATGTACCAATAACAATTATAATAATAATTTTTTTTTTTAATATACATAAAAAAAATTGACCACCAAATTAATATATAATAAAAGGAAACTCACACATGACCTAATCAAACTTAAATTTAAAATTTTAAAGCCTTCAGGATCTCTTCTTCATCATTGAGATAAAGTCTCATCGACATAATAAACAAAGAGTTAAGGAGATAATTGATGACCAATTTTTTTGAATATTATAGAGACCAATCATTTGAATTAATAATGATAATAATGATCTTAGAAAGTTATTTCAATATCAGAACGGGCCTCATTTACACTATTTTCTAATTATTTTAATCCCAACGTGGCTCGTGAAACATATAGTTTATTATGTTTGTGATAAAGTTTGCACTTCCTATGATTTCTTCAAAGTTCATATTACATTAGAATAGCGTTAATCATAAATCGTGCTCGAGTAAACTATATTATCTCTAAGCATATGACCTGGATCATGTTTGTACTTTAGATAATCTATTCTTTAAAAACTATCTTCCTTGAAGGAGAACAAATAAAAATGTTTGAAATTCCAGATTAGTTTAGTAAGTTCAAACTTTGGTTCAGAGTGAAATTTATGAAAGGAAAGAGTTTTTTTTATATATAATCTAACATTATTTCTACCAAAAAGAAATTTAATCGAAATAATAGAAAAAAAAAAAAGTCTAAACAAAAGATGAGTAGACTAGACTTTATTACCCAACTCTGCCAACCATGCCAACCATGAACCATTTTCCCCAAGCTCATTGGCCCCAAGTCTCTCCCTGTGCTCACCATTCATCCTTCACAAATCACAGTCATTGAGTCATCACTCCATGTGAAACAGAGAGGGAGTCACCATCAAATACAGCTGTCCTCTTCCTATATCTTTCGGTACAATATATATTATACATTTTTTGGCCATTATTCAAAACATATTTAAGTATTTAAAATTTTGGGAATAATTTGAATAAGCTGTCCCATCCTTTATTGAAATTACTACAACAACATTGTGTAATAAAAGACATTTATTTGGAAGAGCCGAATCATGTCAGCAGGCCCCCAGAATCCACTTTTACGATCCTTTAAGAACAGTGACCCCTCCAATTCTGCGGTCAGTTTTAAACCACGTCCCACATTCCAATTTGCTTGCAATCATGAAAGGATCAAAAGGGTATCATACTCTCCTACTCCCCATATATACCAAGGTGTCAAAAGTACCCAAAAGTTTACAACTTTTCCATTATTTTTCCAACTTTTCAAATTTGCAATGTAAAGTTTCAACTTTTAAATGCTGAACACATTTAAAGTTTTGGGGCTTAGGGAAAGAATTAGGTACTAAAATCAGGAGCATTGCGGTAACTGCTTTGTTCAATTTTATTAAAGCTTAGTATTGGCACGTGACAAACTGGCAATTTTCTTTACTACAATTGGCTAAGGCAGGACATAACGGCAATCTTGATCTCCAGCCAAGCACATGGCAAGGCAAAAGTAAATACTGCTAGTCAAGGCAGAATAAGTGTGGAGGCGTGATAAAAGGTTGAATTAGTAATTACACTCTTCAACTTTTCCAGTTTGAAAACGAATACACCTGAAAAGTAGCATAAAAATGGCAAGGACAGGATAAAAAACACTGGGTCCTCTTGTACAAGTAATTGGCCATGGTCGGTGCATGCTGGTCCAGAAGCTTCATGCGCTGTTGCCCTCATTATTGAGAGGTGAACGAATCTCTATGTCAATGTTCAGCATTGAATAGCCGACTTAGCAGTCGTTCTGAGCAATGGTTATTCTCACATGTAGATAAAGAAAATGTGTTTGGAAGTGGGATCGAAAAATCTTTGCTGATAATCTTTCAAGTACTTAATCAAATATCATCTTTTGTTTTAATTTTTAAGAAGAGAATATGCCACTAATTAATTAAGATGCTAGGCTTGGTAGGTCCTCAACAAAGTGAAACTGCTGTTCTTTATTGAAACCATTATTTGGTCAAATGATTTATCTCTGATAAGATCACGTATTAATCGACTCAAGACAATTAAACAGAACACGACATGGGAGTCAGTATAGTATTCTTAATGTTTCCTATAGCTTCTTCCACCGACTTCAAGAACATGTATGTTCCTACAGCTTCTTCTACCGACTTCAATAACATTTCATCAAGTTACATCTTACTAAAATGTTTATTTTAGCATGAAAGAAAAATACTAAACACTAAAGATACATTGTTTTACCCAGAAACTATTTACTCTTAAACGGTTAATTCAGTGAGATTAAATCTATTTCAAAAATGAAAATTTTGAATTAAAAAAAAATATATTATTCAGAATTGATCATAGTCGATTAATGAACATTTAGATAGCTGATTTTAATTTTTTTTTTTTAACCAATCAAGGAATGTAATATGATAATAAAAAAATTATAATTATTAAAACTAGAATATCAAATTTGTTAAATATCATTTAAAAAAAAACGTGAGTACATAAACTAATTAAAAATTAAATTTTCATGTGAACAGAAACTCGAAAAAAGAAAAGCTAATACTGATTTATTTTATTTTCTTTTATTTGTGGTACGGGAATTGAAAGAGATACCTAACTTGTCGCGGTCATAATAATAAAAATAATTAAAGTGAAAAGAAAAGGAAAAAAGAAATAGGAAATGAAATCATAGAAACAGAGAAGATCTAACACAATTTCACATTTACGGGCCTGGTTTTTCATAAATAAATAGTCACTCAAATACCATTTTCCAGGGCATGCAATTGCAAACAACATCAGCCATGCATGATGATCATAATAGAGGATGCGAATGAAAAGTAAACAAGATCAGCGGCAACAAATTAAACACAGAATACAAGGAAAAAGAAAACTCAACAAATTAAATACATCGGAGAAAATCCGCAGTGACAATCAATTAAACCCGCTTAATATTCGGTAGTGGGGAGCTGCTCGTGGGTGTGGCTAATGAAGAAGAACTCGTAGATGAGCCCAGCCAGCCCACCACCAATAAGAGGTCCAGCCCAGTATACCCAGTGGTTTTTCCAGGTCCAGCTGACCAAGGCAGGTCCAAATGAAACGGCTGGGTTCATTGAGGCTCCATCGAAGGCCCCACCTGCCAAAATATTGGCCCCCACAATCAAACCAATTGCCAACGGTGCGATCGTTCCCAAACTTCCTTTTTTAGGATCAACGGCTGTGGCGTAGACTGTGTACACCAACCCAAAAGTCATCACGATCTCGAAAACGAACGCGTTCCACACTCCAACACCAGATGACAGTCCAAAAGCTGGTACGGACTGCGAAATACCATAACAAAACCAGAACAAATAAATAAAAATAAAACACTTCAAAAAAACGGAAATAACTGTCTGATTTTCTAACGGAACGTGGGTGGGAAATGGTAAAGTTACCAGGTTACCGGTAGCGAACTTCAGTAACAGACAAGCCACGGTTGAGCCAAGGAGTTGGGCGATCCAGTAAAGGATGCCACGTAAAAGAGTGATGTTCCCGCCAACGAAAGCACCGAAGGTGACAGCAGGGTTTACGTGGCCACCGGAGATGTTGGCGCCTACCGAGACAGCAACGAAAAGCCCGAACCCGTGAGCTAGAGAGGCGGCTACGAGTCCGGCTGGGGTGGTTGATCCATTGTCGGTCAGCTTGTTAAAAGCCATGCCTGAGCCTGATCCAGCGAAAACGAAGATTAGGGTTGATATGAACTCAGCCAAAGCTGCCTTAAGAACATCTGGGTGAGTAGCCTCTTCAGGCCGGCCAACGGCTATGTTTCTGATCGGCATGATTACCGTCTGACCAAAATCAAGCGGTCGGAGTGGAGACTAAAGAATATAAGAGTAATGTTTGAGTGAGCACTGGTCTGGCCTGGTCTACACTTCTTAGCTTTAGGTCTTACTTATATTTGAAAGGGGTGGTCGATAGTGACTGGGATTAATCCGTTACCGGTTGAAAAATGTAGGGAATGGAGTATTATTTTAAAAGGTGATTGGTGGACAGGCTGTGAAATGATTATTGATGGCGTTTATAGGACATAGGTTTAGCCGAGCTACCGGTCAACCCCGTTTGGACAGCGAAGAGGGACAGTGTAAGGTGGATGAATAATTGCCACGTGTTCATGTTGGATAGGAGCCACGTAATGTTCCGCGTTTAGCCCATATTTTGTTTCCTTTTTTCGGCTCTCTCTGGAAAGATCGAATTATTTCTTTAACATTAATATTAGAAAATTGAAAGTAGAGGATAGAAGCAATCTTTGTGACACGTGGAAAGGACCCAGTGGTTGCTAATCTGACGGCTGAGGAATGTTGGGTTTGCTAAATCATTTTGTCTCTGTAAAATGTAAAAGCATTTTATCCAATCTTATATAATTGCACGGAATAGAAATTAATTCGTTTTATGTTTGAAAATTATGTTCAAGTTTTATGGCTTGGAATAGGAATCTTTTTGGATGGATAGACTCATGTGACCTAAAGAAAACGTAAGTAATATCGGAACAACTTGAGTTATTAAAATTTAATTTTTTAATTCATTATTTTAATCTTATGATCACCACTTAAGAGTTGTTACTCCAAAAAAGATTTTGTCAAATCATTTTGACGAATTGTAACATTAATAGTATATATAATTAATTTTACTAAGTTACTCCAAAATGATTTTGTCAAATCATTTTGACTTCAAAATTATTGAATTGTAACATTAATAGTATATATAATTAATTTTACTAAGTACTTGTTAACTTAACTTTAAAGGTTAGAAAAAAAAAAAAGAATAATTAACCAATAATGAACCAAAAATGTACCATGGATGATCACAAAGACAACGTTCCTTTCTTTGCACAAAAAAAAAAATGTTTTTTTTTTTTTAAATCCTAATTCATTTTTGTTTTCCTCAAACAAGGATCTGAAATTTGTTTATCCTAAGCATATTCCACATGAACATTGTTACTTGCCAATATTTTTTATAATACTGCTTGGGG
The DNA here is from genome assembly GCF_047325235.1 of Durio zibethinus. Classification (NCBI taxonomy): domain Eukaryota; kingdom Viridiplantae; phylum Streptophyta; class Magnoliopsida; order Malvales; family Malvaceae; genus Durio; species Durio zibethinus. The sequence goes on along the minus strand of NC_143162.1, from coordinate 4,837,704 downwards.
AGTCATGGTTGGTAAAGCCTTAGTGCCAATCAGTGACTTAGGTAAGCACTAGGTCCCCTCAAACAGGCCAAGGACGTCAATCAAGTTATAGTGAATAAGAAAGCTAATCCACAAATTGAGTTTCTTTGGAGAGGCTTTTCCTGAAAATTTCAGATCGTACTTGAGACTTTTTTTTACTCGCCATTAATAATTTGGTGTGCAATAATTAATTTTAATAAATAGATATTATAATAAATTTCTTATTCTGTTTCTATTTTTCATGTGATAAATATCTCATTTATAGTTGATTTTATTTTTATGTATTACTGATGAAAATTTTAAACTTCACAAATAACATTAAAAAATTATTATGTATATTTTTTAAAAACATATCATATTAAAATTTTTAATTTTTAATATGTTATACTGAGGTCAGTTTGTTGTAACCATAGTTATTAAAACCAGACCAGACATTAAATTGTTCAAAATTTTTTATCATTGGATTAATAGTTCAACTATTAGATTAATAGGTTAATTGTTAGTTTAATAAAAAATATTATAAAAAATATAAATATTTTAAAATTTTAAATTTTAAACTTTAAACTAAAGTTATAGTTTAATAATTCAATCATAAAACTATATATTTTAAGGTATATCATAAACTACAAATTTTAAAATATAAAATTCATAAAACAATTAATTACTAATTAGAAATAAAATTACTTAACATTTTATTAAAATCATATTTTATATTTTAATAGTTAAAAATAATATTTATATTTTAATAAATATAATAAATAATAACTAATAAATAATTATAAATAATTATGATTTATATTTATTAAAATATAAATATTATTTATTAATATATAATAATTAATCTTTATGTAACAAAAAATAAGCATCTATATATAAAATTAATAAAAAGGAAATATTTATATTTATATCAAAATTAGTAAAAAGGAAATTAAAATCATTTTTATATTTTTTATATGAATGTAAATTTTTTTTATTTATTTACATATAGACATTTTTTAATTAATTATTTTTTATCATGGTCAAATAATTAATCATTTTTATTAACATTTTATTTTTTATTAATTTTATAATTATTTTTAATTATAGTATCAATTAATAAAATATTTTGTTAGATAATCTTTTTTTAAAAATTGCTTATTTTTATACATATATAAGTTTTTTTACAATATCATTATCCATATGTCTCAAAAATATATCAACATATCATTAATATAAGGATGCAAGGGTTTGATTGTAAAAAATAAGAATTTGGAGCTTATTTAGATGAAATAGTAGTATAAGAGTTTTATTATATTATTTTGAATACTTGAAGGGCTATTTTTTTCATATTTTATTTAAACTTATTAGTTGTTATTGAATCAATTTAATTTAAAAAACAAGTCACTTGATTTACTAATTTATTATGTAAATTACATTTTCACAATGGTTTAAAGTGGTTTAATTACAAAATTGATTTAATTACAAAACTAAATTGGTTTCAACATCGATTCATTGATTCATCTGATTGAACTAACGATCTAATCTGATTCTGATAATTATGGTTGTAACTCTAACTTTGTAAATATAATCTAAAAACTGCACAGATGGTTTATGAAATAATTTTTTTGGTATAAAAAAGGTTACAAAAATAAAAAATATAAATATTGAGATTTAAATTATAAATTTATTAAATGTTATTTTTTAAAAATGATTATATAAATTAATAAAACTAAACAATGAATTTTATGTATGAAATAATTTTTCAATTCTCTACAGTATGGCAATAAAATCAGAATAGTAACAAGCTTTAGAATGCAATATTATTCAAAAGAAAAAAATTTACACAAAAAGTCAAAAAAGTTGATGGTATTGAATATTCTCTGATTATAAATTTAATAAGTGTAGCCAACCCTGACCCTAAATGTAATTTCAGTGGTTTCCTTCAATATACGAAAATATTAATAACTACTTTAAAAAAAAAAATCTTATTTTCAAAGTTAGAATAAGTAATCAATTTATAAGTGAATTTATAAATTTTTTGAAATTTTTGAAATTTATAAATATTTTATATTCAAACTCTAAACTTTAATTATTTGTCCCAGTCTTTATTGGAGAAAAAAAATTCAAGCTTTACAATTGACACAAACGTGGCTCTCGTGCTTATCCATTTGCAACTTCAATAAATATGCTTAGATTCACTCTCATTTTCCCCAACTTTACTAGTAATTAAGATCAAAAGTTCAAATGGATTTTTAAAAAGCTTGGAAAAAACATTTAGGTCACAATCACATCACTCGTTTTCTCCGGTAAAGCATAAATATTACACTGAAAATTTTGGACTCATGTGTCTCTAGATACAGGAAGAATGCAGGATTTGGTTGTCTTTTGCTTGGTTCATATTTGAACAAAGATCTTTGTAAGATACCAATTTGGTGATACGTGCTCACTTGACATTGGTGTCGCCTGTCCTTATCCTTCTTAGAATTGTTACTACAAGTTTTTTTTTTATTTTTTTATTTGAAGTTATTAAAGAATGAATTTTGAACATTAAAATTGAGAATTTAATATTTTAATTATCAATAAATCATACATTATTGACATTTTTACGTTGGTTTTGGTTACTGATATAAGTATTTGCGAACATACATGATTTAGAGTTTATTTTAGAATATATAATTAAAACTTGGTTGTTAATTTTAAAGGATTTAAATGTTTCAAGTCCATTGCCATTACAATGGTAGATTACAAGAAGCAAGGCTTTATCAACCCAAATTTTTTTGACGTTAATTTTATGGATTGTATAAGGTATAGTTATATGTTTAGTATGTTCTAATGAAATAAAAAATAAGATAAATTACATAAATATATCTTGAGGTTTAATGCGATTTGAGTTTGTTCTTTGAGGTTTAAAAAGTGACACTTAATCACCTTAAATTATGTATCTGTGATATTTTGTTAGTATTCTTTGGACACCGTTGGTCATAAAATGACAAGAATACCCTTATTGCTACAAAACCCACGACTTGTTCTTGAAGCATTTGAAACAAAAAATAAAACTTTATTACTTATAATCAAATTATCTCATTTGAAAGTGATCAAACATTTTTATTCAAGAATCAAACCAAAAAAACCTTTCAATTCTGAATAAAAAGAGTTTTCTAAGGTAAGGTTTAGACAAAAATTAATCAAAAATTGATTGAAAATACAGTGGTCGAAGCACTTTAGGCACTATTCGACAAAGAAGTGGCAAGGCATAATTACTGTGTGTTGAGCAAACTTTGACAATCTAATAAGGTATGTGCAATTCCCACTTCCATTTCATTAAGGTTAGTTGAAATATTCTATTTAGGGTTTATTAAATTTAAGAAATTTAGGGTTTTTTTTTATTCTGAATAACTAAATTATACATATGTTGTAGAGCTTTTATACATGGATTATTTTTGTTAAGTTTAAAGAAAGTCCTTTATGCCCACAATAGCTTAGAATACATCACGATACAATAGGTTCATTGATATCGTATTGTAGGTAATAGTTTAACATTCATGCGAAATCTATAGATTTTGCACTTTAAGATTGGGAATATTCTGGTTTGCCTAAGGGAAGGGATAATGATAGCTATGAGTAGTGTTGCATTTTTTATTTTTTACTGTTAACAATATTTAAATATGCATTTCTGAAATAGACTTCAAAATTGAGTAAAATAGAAATTTGTTTTTACAAATGTGGAATAGGAATAAAACACTTGAATTTTATCATGGTAGGTTATTTATTCGTATTCCTTACAAGGTTTGGATAGGAAGAGACGTTGCATGGTTGATGATATTTTTTTAAATTGATTATCATTTTTTCAAGTGTATGAATATGTTATAAAATTAGGCACTGAGTCAACTAGTAAAATATATTACTGTGTTCCTGAACAATCTGTAGATGATGCTTAAAAGAAATTCATTCCAATAAAGATGTTGAAGCTATGGTTCATAGTTATAAGGACAAAAGAACAATACTAATTTATGTTGTAGCTGGTCAACCTCTTTTGTCTGTTATTTATTCGTGTACACAAGGTGTGAATGAAAAAGAGATAGAAAAAGGGTCAACCTAATGTTGTTAATTTGGATGAAATTGATAAAATTGAAAATATTTATAAGAAAGATGGAAATGCATATGAGAAATATGAGCTTAGTGGAGGTAGTGATGAAGATAGTGATAGGGATGATATTGATTATTGGGTAAATAGTGATGATTATTCCAGCAATGACCCTAGTTGATTGAATGAAGAATTTGTAGAATCTTATGATATTTTTAAGGATGAAAAAGTTGTTGGTGGTTCTAACCAAAGAGAAAAGGAAAAGGCTAATATTAGAAAACCTAGTCTAGATCCAATAGTTCAAAGTAATGATGTAGAAAAAGAGTTTAGGCATAATGTGGTAAAGGATGGAGATTCACACAATGTTCATGGATTTGATGATGAGAGAGAGCAATATATTATGTTTAATAAAAAGGTTTATATGAAAAATCCAAAATTAAAGATTGAAATGAAGTTTATTAATGCCTTTGTTTATAGAAGGGCATTAAAGGGGTATTGTGTAAGCAGAGTCTTTGACTATAAGTTCAAAAAAAATGATAGGGAAAAAATTAGTGCTTTATGTGTTAAAGACTATGGATGAAAGATATATGTTTCTATGATGAAGGAGGATCGAAGCTTTCAAATCAAGACTTTTAATTCGAAGCATAGTTGTCCAGGAGAGTTCAAGATTAATCAAGTTACTACACCTTATTTGATTGAGAAATTCTTTGATGAGTTGAAAAAAAATCCTAATTGAAAATTTGAAAAGATTAGGAGAAAGATATCTAGAGAATTAAAAGTTGATGTATATATCTTTCAAGTGTATAGAGCTAAAAAAAAAGTTCGAGAAATGACGAAAATGAATGTGAAATTATAGTATGCCAAATTATGGGATTACTATGACATGATTCAATAGACAAATCCAAGAAGCTCTGCATTGATGAAATTGGAATCTTAAAATTTGGAGGATGAAACTGGTGTTCTTAAAGATTTTATTCCTAGATTTGAAAGAATCTTCATTATGTTTGATACATAGAAAAAAAAAATTTCATTAATGGGTGTAGAAGTATGATAGAGCTAGATGGTTGTCATTTGAAATGTCATTTTGAAGGACAATTACTCAATGTTGTTGCTTGAGATAGGAATGAAAACTTTTTTTCGCTATGTTATGCACTAGTTTAACAAGAGAATAAAGAAACTCGATCTAGGTTTCTTAGTCTATTACATGAAAAAGTTGACAATTTTCATGAATTGGGATAGAAATTCATGTCTAATCAACAAAAGGTATGAAATTTCACATTGGTTCTTTGTTTATCTAATATCCTTTATGTTCTGATTTCTAACAATGTATATTTTGTTTTTTTTTTATTTGTAAGGATTAAAGCATACATTTCAAGAAGTATAGTCGAGCATATATTTTGTTTGAGGTATTTGCACGTAAATTTCAAAGGATAGTTCAAAAGAAAAAAAGTATAAACAAGCTTTGTAGAAAGCAACAAGTGTTGGTTCAATCAAAGGATGGGAAAAAGCCATATTGCATTTTAAAGGACTTGACAAAATAAGCCAGGCCTATGCTTGGGTAAGTAGATTGAACCCATCTAAATGGGCGATGTCTCATTTTAGCATAAGAACTAAGAGTGATTTATTAGTTAATAATCTTAGTGAGTCATTTATATTTACATCTTACAAGTAAGGGATTTACCTATACTGAGTATGTTATAATGGATTAGGAAGAGATTGATAAAAAAAGTTTCATGCTTTTGGTTAGACTAGAGTCATACAAATCCCCTATCTATTTAGATGTTCAAAATAAATAGGAAAGAATAAAAAAAAATTTATTCAACTATTTTTCAATTCTAGCTGGTAGGTATATTTATGAAGATGAATGTGGTATAACTAGCCATGTTGTGAACTTAGTAGAATAGAGTTGTATTTGCAAGTATTGAACTTGACTGAAATCTCTTGTAATCATACTGTTTTAGCTATTTTCAAAAACAGAGAAAAATTAAAAAGTTATATCCATTCTTGCTACTTTAAGAAGACCTACATAAAAACATATGATAGCATAATTAACCCTATTCTAGGACAACATGAATGGGTTAAAATAGTCGTCATTTAGCCTTTTTAGTCATTTATAAGCCACTAGGCAAACCAAGAAAATTAAGAAGGAGAGCAATTTATGAACCTCAAAATCTTTACAAATTGTCTAAGAGGAACAAACCAATAAAGTGTGAAAACTGTGGTCAAGAAGGACATAATGTGAAATATTACAAGACATCAGTTGTAAAAAAGATTTCATAACAAAAAAAGATAAGGTTAAAGGGGTTAAGAACCTATGTTCAGGTAATAGTTTTGTTGTTTCTAATATGTAAGGTTAAAGATGTCTTTGCTGTTTTTGGTTATTAGATTGTTTCATGCTATTTTTGTTTTCATTGTTTTTGTTTTTATGCTATTTTATAAGCCTACTATTTTTTATTTCATACTGTATTTATTTATTTGATTGTATTAGATTGTTTTTATTTATCTAATTGTAGTAGTTGTAATTTTTGAGTGTTTGATTGTATGTGGTTATCAGATTGTTTATCTTGTTATTTATTTTGTTTATCAAGTTGTTTATCAGAATGTTAGTTGTAATTTTTATTTTTACTTTTTTTATCAGATTGTTTATCTTATTGTTTATTTTATTTTTTTATGTGCTTATTTTGATGGGATACCCAAAATTTTACATCTTTTTCAAGGATAAGTTTAGAAGGAATGGCTATTAGTAGAGGTTAATCTTAAGAAATGCATATATAAAAAAATGTTTCTTAATGCTGATAGAGAAAAAAATGATGGCAATGTTGGTATGATAGGAAAAGTTATTGCTAATGTTGCTATGAGAGGAAGAACTATAATAAATGATGGCTATGTTGGTACGAAAAGAAAAAAGTACTATAAATGTTGATACATAAGTTCCAGCTATTACTATAACTTCAAATCTTAGCACTAGTCTAATGTGAATAGTTGTTGTAAATGTCAATAGAAGAAGAAGAAAACAAACTTTTAGGCTAAAAGTTACAATAATTAGAAGAAAAGGTAGGCCTACTATTGGTGATTACCATGTATCTGGTAGCCAATCAGTTGGCAATCACATTGCTAGAAGAAATTAAGAAACTAGCAATCAAATAGTTGACCGTTAAGTAATTAGTAGCCAAGAAGTTTGGGTGTAATATGAGAATGGCTCGTACATTATATTCTGATGATATATGTTGATGTATAGTTCTTATTTGGTGAAAGTTAAGAATCAATTTAGCGTATAGTTATTTTTGTATGAAAGCCTATTGTTGGTATAGTTCTTTTTGGGTGAATGTGGTATAGTTCTTTTTAGGTTGAATGTGAATGAACCATTTTAGGGTCTAGTCATTTTTTATTTATAGCGAATATCTTTACAGGTTTCATTATGTATAATGTTGCTTTATTAAAGCACAACTTGTTTCTCTTATCAATATGAATTAAAAGCCTTCATGTTCTTTGTTATGGTTCTTAATCAAATAATGTTGATGATGAAAACGTAATTGTTTGCAAATTAGTTATTGGGTGTTAGGAAATGTGGTGGTTGATGGAAATGTGGCTTTTTACAAGTTTACTGGTTGTGTTATAAATTAAATAGCACAGCTATTAAAAAGAAATGATTTAATGTAGCTACAATAAAAAAAAAAATGTACATATTAATCACAGAGTTTGTTGGGTTATTTTTACAAACACTTGGTACACATAAAACATTAACTTTTTCTTACTGACATCAACATTGGAATTTCAATTCTTCAATTCTAGAAATTGGCTTCTATAATTTCTTGGATTAAAATGATCATATAAAATTACTATAAACAAAACTAGAACACTTAAACAAATTAAAAACACCATTTTTTTCTATATTATAAGTGTCAGCAAGTTTTTCTTTCAGTTTCAGCTCCTTTTTTTCTACTTCAACTAACTCTTATTACAAACTCATCTTTTTTGCTAAAATTAAAACCAATTCTTCAAATAATTCTTACTTATTTGAATTTAACGTAGAAATGTCACATTCAATTTTCTTGATTGTTTCTTTCAGTTTAACTATATCTTTTTTGCATAAATCACATAACATTTCATCCACCCATCGAAAGAAATTACATTTTTGACTTCCTTAACAAGAAATGTAAGATTAAATACGTTATTTCAATTATCCTACAAACTATTTCAAGATTAAATGAAGTACATCTTACTTCAAATTTGTCACATCTATAAAATTTTCACCCATGATTATTCCACACCACAATAGTATACTTTTCCACAATTTGATCCCCCATTTGCTCAAAATTGTGAATAATTCATACTTCCAACCTAATTTTTCTTTAAAAAGTTTGAATATGAGAAATAATAAACAAACAAAAAAGTAGAGAAAGAGTTGGGATTTATTGATTAGGTGTTAACAACATTAAAGAAAACTAATGGAATGTTATAGATACACAGGTTAAGGTTTTAAGTGTCATTTTTAAAATTTGAAGGAATAAATTCAAATCATGTTAACTTCAAGATATATTTATGTAATTTATCTTAAAAATTTTATTAATATAATTCCTTTTTATGTATGAAATTCGATAGTTAATTATCAGCAAAAATACCAATAGGCGATCCACTTTTTTAACTAAAAATGTTAACTAGAAATAAGTTAATCCTTATTCCATATTGGTAAACAAGGATGTATATTGAAGCAACCAAAAAGAAAAATGTGATCATGTGGAACATGATGAAAAGAATTTGGATTTTGGTTTATTTATTTCCAACCATTCTTTCAATGAAAAAGTTAAGAATGGAAATGATTGCTGATTAATTTTTTGTCAATTAATTTCCTCCTTACACTGAAGAGAAGGCACATGCATGAACAGTAGAATCAAATCCATATATGTATATATATATATATATATATATAGCTTCTCATATGTGTTGCTAAACATTAATAATTAGTGACTAAAATAATTACTTTTTGGTGCCTATTATGATTATATTATAGACAATAAGGGAAGTTGTACCAACTCTAATGTGATGATTAATTATTCTTATCCACTATTAAATAGTCTCCAAATAGAGACGAGATTTTACAGCTTTTTTGTCGGTAGATTTGAAATTTTATATAAGTTTAAAGCATACGTTTATATGATTCATAGCATGAAGAGCTAGAAACGTCTATTAGTGCTATTAATTACTACTCATTTTGAGGCCATGATTGTTTCACTTTGCTTGCTTTTAAGCTTGTCGCATGTCAAAGTGAAATTAATAGAAGAAACCGGTAATGGACATGGGTGATGAAGTGAAGAGGGAAAAGAGAAGGAAGGCACGTGAGAATGGACGTGAAAGGTTGGTGGGGCAGAAACAGAACGACAAGAATAAAAGCATGTTATTAACCAGTCTGGCATCGGTGATTGGTTGGGCGCAACAAGTAGCAAGCCATTTGAGTGCCAGCTGTAGCCAATCCCTCACCTTACTAGTGGTGAAGGCCCACCTCCATCCCTTCTTACTCTTCTTCTTCACCATCACGGTTTGGACCATTTGCGCGCCATTCCACTCAAACACACCCATCGATATACCCAGGCAATGAATTAGGGCCCTTGGCCTTGGGAAGTTACGTGTGAAATGAAAAGTCTTCATCAGGGGACCTTTCGGTCATATAAACAGAAATAAATTTGTATTTAATCGGGTACAATCAGCTATGTTTTCATTTTCAGACATTGGAGCAAGCCATTAAGAATCTTATCTTTTGCCTATGTTGTCCCTTCTCATCAGCAATGACACAGACACTCCATATTGATCAACTTTGATAAAAAAAAAAAAAAGTCTAGAAGCTATCAGTTTCCTTTATTAAAATTTTGATTTTATTTTTAAATAAACGATTCTAGTTATTATTATGGATATACTAATAATTAGTGCTTAAGTATAACAAAATTTTCAATGGGTTATATATGATCATCTGATCATTAAAACTTGAAATGTTGGAATCCAATCTTATATAACGAATTTTAGTATAAATTTTTAATTTTCCAAATGATGTTTAAAAAATTAACATATATTTTATTTTTATTTTTATTTTCGAATGTACCCTAATATTTAAGCTTCATTCGAATTAATAATCTAATCTCAAAATGACGGCGATAATAATTTTTTATCAACCAATCCAAATAAACCGCAAGCGACAATCTCTCCAAATTTGATCTAACCCAACTGTTAATTTTACTTTCTTGTAAATCTTCTTTAATGAACACCGGTCCAAAAAACATCTATTTACATTAGAATTTTATATCCATTGCTTATTATTAGGAAAAAAAATTAATAATATTACAATAATCATCATTCTTTGTAAGTCAATTCTTAAACATATAAAATTCATTTGCCACTACGCAAGCAAACAAAAGCAAATTTATAAGAGCTAAATTAATTAACCATCGAAAGAAACATCTACGGCTGAAATTGAAAAACATGCTTGAAAAGAGATTTGTGTTATAAAAGACAAACCATGTGGGGGCAAGGGGTAGAATAAGATTCTTGAGATTTTTTGGTCACAGAAATCGGCTTGTAATTGATTGTGAGCCAATCCTGCATTTATGAAAATGCCTCAACCTGAAACTTAAGATAGTTTTGAAATTTCAAATATTTTCCAGAATCCACCGTCCAAGATTCTGTTAGACGAAGTTTGTATTAATAGATGACCGATCAGTTCAATATGTCATGCATGAATGCCTTTCAAATGAATTTTACGTGTTTAGAAATTGACTTATACAATAGAATATGATGGTTATTTTAACATTGTTAAATTTCCTTTTCTCAGCGATAAGCAATGGATATAAAAGTATGATGTGAATAGACATTCTTGGACTGGTGTTCATTAAAGAAGATTGGACACTGTCTAGAAAGTAGATTGTGTTTTAGTGTATAACATTCATTCTATGACCCAAACTTTCGTTTGCTAATTAGTGAGCCAACCCAAGTAGGCAGAGCCCACAAGCTATGGATAGTCGAGGCCTCACCCAAAACTTATATGATCATCAGGATTTTCGACGGCTTTTGTTCCTCTGATTTGTTGGAGCTGGGCCAATTTCCTGGTTTTTGATGCTCTAAGTACTGTTGGTTGTTACCGTTGGTTGTGAATCTGTGATTGCATTTGCATTCTTAGAATTTTGATTGAGGATAAAAAGAGTTAGCCTCCAATTAGTTAAGTGCTTGTTTTTTGATGTAAAGAAAATGGGGTCAAGAACTTATCAGTTAGCTTGCGCAGACTTGTGTGGACAATGAGATTCTATGGTGAGATTATTCATTTCAAATTATTTAAGATTCCTTTAATATCGTGATGAGAGAGATTTTTACTATATTATAATTATATTTTATAATTGAATTTTAAAAAATTCAATCATAAAATAGTATCATGGTGCAATGAAATCTCTACTACCAAGTTACTAAAAGAAACCTAAAGTATATAATAGAACAAGTAAAATACTAAACATTATTAAACATTTAATTTATTAGATTTTATCTATTTTAATTTATTTGTACAGTAGTAACATTAACCAAATAGTGGGATGGGACTTGTGAGCCCATGATATATACATATATATATATATATATGTATATATATATATATATATGCTGTCATTAAGTGCCCTTTTTATCTCTCAATCTGATATTTTTCCTTAAACTTTTTTCATTATTAGGATGATCAAAATAATGGCCTGGCTAGCCAAAAACTAACACAGTTTTCATAATCAAGACTTTTCACGTGTGCAAAGGCCGAAGGGTTTAGATAAACAAGTAAAAAAGAATGTACTAAAACCAGAGAACTTTTGGTGGAGTGGGCATCAAGTCGTTATCTTTGCTTTAGTAAGAAAAACACGTCGTTGGTTTACTTGTCTTTGCTCTCCTGGAGTGGCTTGTAGGTGTGTGTGTGTGTGTGTGTTGTAGTTGCAACCTCTAAAGTGGTTTACTTAAAAAGCATCACACTATGACCACTACTTCCCAAACTTCCCATTACCACCAGTCGTTCAACAGAATGGATTGCTGTCTAATTCACAGATATGGTGTTAACAGTAATTGATCGTATACTTGCATTAAGCAAAGGCTTTACTGGTTGGAACTTGGAAATTGTCTTTTTTTTTCTTTTTATACTGATAGAAGATTCGAATCCAACTATATTGGCTATAAAAGCAGACACTAATTATTGAGTTAAATGCTCTACCGCATATTATTTTTTTGACTAAGAAGGGGCTGGAAACAAAGGATATATACGATTATGTCAATCCTCCCAAATCGAATGGGATTGCCTATGTTTCGTCCATAGGACCATATGTTAGTGGTGAAGAAACTGACATCTTAAGATTGATAGGTTCTTATAAATGTTGAAAAGAAAAATGGTTTCTCATGCTTCATGTGACAGACTAAAATTGTGGACTGTGGAGGTTATCTTTTGTCACATGTGAAAGCAAGTGTTAAAAAGGATTGAGTTGACTTCCAATCCAACCCAGCTATGTCTATTGTTGCAATGGAATTTAGGATTCATTTAACAGCATGATGGAAGAAACTCTCGTAATGTTACAATTGTGTTTTATGATTGAATCATTTCTTTTATCGTGCTGCCAAATGAACCTTAGAAAATGAAAAATAAATTCTCTACAATCATTGGGGCTTTGAAACTCTCTTATATTCACATATTCCATGAAACTTCCCTTTATGAAGGGGCTCTTATTAGGCTTGCACCACTATCTTCATTTCAATATTGTCACTGCATACGATTTATCATATCAACATTATTGTTCCATAAATAAAGGGCTAACAAAAGAATAGATAATTGGCTGTCATATTCTTTTTAAAGCGTTCTCATAATCATTCCTTAAAAGCTAATTAAAACTAATTAAACTCTTGCAAAATTTTTAATCAACTATTGATTGATAATTTTTCATTTTCATTGAAATTTCTACTAATATATTTCATGCTTAATTCTGGGATTCTATGACGAGAACAGTACTGAAGAACTCAAGTTTCAGGTGGAACTTTAGGTGAAATGATTTGACCATGCATGTACAAGTTTCAGATACATTTATTCAACTTTAGTTTTTTTTAGATTTCTTTTTTTTTTTTTTTTGGGGGGGGGGGGGGATTGATCTTTGCTCCTTACATATATGTTCTTACATGGATGAGATGTAATCAGACTTACCAAAAATTATATATATATGTTATCCCTTCTCTCTATATATTCTAAATCCAAATACGTTGAAAGTTAAGGAGGTGGAGAAGTAGTAGTAGAAGAAGAAAAGAGCATAGCAAAGCAAAGAACATATTTAAAGAAAAAGAAATTCCATTATTCTTAAGTACTTCACCAACCAAATCCACAAAATAATAATAATAAAAAAATTGTGATCGAGTTTGATGCTTTACTTTAGGTCACTAACTACAGCTGATGCTGGCGTTTGCCCTTACGTGCCTCTCACAATCCCTTCTTAGTTCTCATTTCCCAATAATTCCTTACGCCAAGAATCTCTCCCATCCCCAACCATCAACATTCTGATCACCCCTCTACTCTACCAATTATATTCACTTCACGTTCACTCTCTTCTAGGGTTTTCTTTCATTTCCTTTATAAGACTTTGGTGTTGGTCGGTTCATGCTGCCAGGTTGCTTCACTAGCTCCAACATATGCAACCTGCCTTGTTCATTAAAAACAAGAATGTTCCTAATCTGTTTAACAAATTATTACACGAACAATTCTGACTTGTAACCTAGCTGAGGGTTGTTATCTTGAGTTCTGAGGTTCAATTCTTTTTTTTTTTGTAAGACTTAATTTCTCAAAATAATTTACATAAATTACATTCACAATAAAAGGGTTAATTAATTTTGAGTAATTAGATATGTGATTATCCATACATATCCATATTTTGTTTAATATCTATTTTAAATTCAAAATGATATGTATTTATACCTTAAATAATACAAAAGATTTTTTTTAATAAAAGAGATCATATTTTGAAAATAAAAGAAGTGATAGTCTGTATTAAGATTTAAACTCAGACTTTGCTTGATGCAATTTTTTAAAAATAAATATAAACTAATTGAATTAGGTCTAATATTAAAAAAATAATCAATGCATAAGGCATGAGTTTTTTTTTTTTTTTTTTTTCGACTTTGTTTAGTTGCTAAAGTCTTAATTAAGTATTGGTCCATAGTAGACAAAAGGGACATGCCAATGCACACTATATATTGTATTAACACATGTCATGGTCTACAGTAAACTCCGAAGGGTATTAAAAAATAATCTCATATAACTGACTTTTTGTTTTTTTTTTTATAGAATGTAATGTAATTTTGCTGCTGTGTTTATTATGGCAAGGCTGTCAGTATTTCCTCATTTCTGTGGCCTTTACCAACTCCTAATGATTGGGGAAAGGATTAGGAAATTCATAAAATTATTGGATCACATATATAGCCGGCGTGGTTTCGGGGTTAATTGTCCATCCAAGAAGCAACCTACTGTATAATTGACAATTCACAACCTGGGTGGGTCAACTGCACATAAAACTGCTTGATTAAGTGGCTTAACACAATACAATTAGTGCAAAACCTATATAATTAATAATTTTCTTGTTATTGCACTTATTTATTATATAATTAAAATAAATATTTTTTAAAGTTAAAAATAACCATTTGGCATCCTGTAAATCTCATTTGAAATCGAAATGAGAGGTTTTTAATTTTTTTTAGTTGTTTTTTTAAAGACAAAAAGATATTACTAACTGAAAAAACAGTTCCTAAACGTGATAGAAAAAACCTCAATTTGATAAACAATGGAGTTTACCTACTAATCTATATTATATATATAATCCTGGATTGAGTTGGTGTCATAAATCAAGTGATATCAATTCAATCAGAAAAAAGTATATGAAAACTAAACAATAAAATTATTTTAATAAATATAAAATTAAAAATATTTGCATCTTTTCACTTAATAAAAAGTAATTATCCACTTAAAAATTACATTACTTGTACTTTAAAATTATATCTCTAAATTACAATTAAAAATAATTTTGTCACGCACTTAGTGGGTGTGTGCCAAATTCTAATGTTATGAAAAGGCTTATCCTAATAGGGGTCTAAATTTGCAAATAAAAGTGGCATTAATTAGTATTAGTTAAATTTAGACATTTAGTTAAGGGGAGCTTTGATAGTCCTAACAAGTAACCAAAACAACCATTCAAAAATGTTGGTGACATGGTTTGTTATACAATATTAAACTCTTAATTTTAATGAATCAGTGATGAAAATTTAATTTTGAATAATTTTAAATATAAAAAAATTGCTAGCTTTGGGCAGACTTGTACTTCTAATTAAAGTTTGTATACAGTTAAACAGCTAGCACTGTTAAATGACAAAGCAGATAATTACTAAAAGTATTAAGGAGGACTAACATAAACTCCAAGCAAGAAAAGCAAATAAAGGAGAGCAAAAAAAGGGAGGAGTGGAGAGGCGCAAATTCTGTGGTTCCAGGCTTGCAAACCAATCCTCCCAGAAGGAATCGTTGGGAAAAAGTAATGGGTTTGCTTCAAAGCCAACCGAATCTCACTCGTTTCCTCGCCTTCTCATTCTGACATTGCATCTTCTCTTTCCTTTCCCTCTCTCTTCCCTATATATACTTAATGACTTCCAAGGTTGGAAACACAATACTGGCAAAGCAAATTCCAGGGTAACTGTTCCACAGGTTTTCTTCTTTTAACTCTGATCTTACCTTATAGAAACCCTTTCACTGAATTTAACATCTCTTTCTGTATATATTGACACCCACCCTTCTCTCTTGCTTTCATCACCCTATATACAATTATCCATTTGTTTTTTCTCTCCAAGATAGAATTAGAGATGATGATGGAGGGTCGGGAGGAAGTTGTTGTTTGTAAAGATCAGTTGCAAATCATCAAAGGGAAACGTACCAAGCGTCCGAGGCCGTTGTCTCCTCTGACTTTGGCGATGGCTTCAAGCACGACGACTTCTAGTGGAGGAGAAAGTGGAGGTGAAGGTGGAAGAAATAGTAATGATTCCAGGGGGTTTGATCGAGCTGTTGCTTCTCCAACAACATCTGTTGAGTTAGCAGAAAGCACTGAAGAAGAAGAAGACATGGCCAATTGTTTAATACTTTTGGCTCAAGGTCAAACAAGAAAATTAGCATCCGAACCAGCTTCTTTGGCAACAGCAAGCAAGACGGCAGGGATATATGTCCACCAGTGCAAGACATGTAACCGGTGTTTCCCTTCATTCCAGGCGCTTGGTGGACACAGAGCAAGCCACAAGAAACCCAAGATTAATAATGAAGAGAATAATAAAGGGCTGATTTTTGTGAAAGAGGATGATCATGATCAGTTCAATAACATGAACACAAGCTTTTTGCTTCAAATAACGAATAAGGCTGCTGTTTTGGGCAATAGCAACAAATCCAAAGTTCACGAGTGTTCGATATGTGGTGCTGAGTTCTCTTCCGGACAAGCTCTTGGAGGTCATATGAGGAGGCACAGGACATTTACTAATGCTGCAACAACAACAGCTACAACAACTTTGAGTGTTGGAACAAGAATTAGCAGTCCTGAACCAGAAGAGTCCAAGAAATCAAGAACCGTTCTGCAATTGGATCTTAATCTTCCAGCCCCGGAAGATGATCATCATAGGGAGCCTAAACTTTCATTTGCTTCAAAGGAAAAGCTACTGGTCTTCTCGGCATCTTCTTTGGTTGATTGCCATTACTAGAAACACAAGTCCATCATAATTTTTTGGGGGAGTATCTATCACCCAAAATTCAATGTGTATTATTAACATTAATTATTTTCTCACTAATATCACTCATAATTGTTCATTCTTTGAATTCTTTTAAATTTAGCCTTGTTCCGTGTTAGTGAAGTTGAAAATTCCTTTGGCAAAGTATGTTAACTTTTGTTTTTTCTTGGTAGCATTTGATCCGTATGGAGATAGTTTGCATTTTCTTTCCTTTTTTTTTTTTTTTTGTTTGGTCTAAGACCTGTTTTATTCCTTTATGAGTTGGAGAAGCATGTGATGAAATAGAGATAGAGAGAGAGAGAGAGAGAGAGAGAGAGAGAGAGAGAGAGAGAGAGAGAGAGAAAGGGATTAATAAAGAGAAGAGTAATCAGAAGAGCAAAGGAGAAGGAAAGAGGGGTTGGCATGAGTTTGACACCACCAATTCCACAACCGAAAGTGGTGGATTAGGTTCTTTTGTTTAGTTTGCAAGAAAGCTAAAGCTCCGTCTCTGTCTACCTGTTTCATTAATATGGCAAAAAAATTAAATGGAAGGCAACCGAGCAAGATTGCTAACTTCCCTCCTTTTATGGATCCACCTATGCATTTAGGTAAAGTACACTACATACACTCTCACAGTCAGCTTTAAAACCATTGCTAATCTACTGAACCCCATGTGAACAAAACAAATTGGCCACTTATGTAGCTAATTCATTTTTGACAGCTCCATGATTTGTTATGGTAGAGTATTGAACTTTTAATTTCTATAGTTAAAGTTTAAGTTTTAATAACTTCGAGTACAAAAAAATGTTGTTAATTCATTAAAAACAGCTTGATTTAGTAGCTAAACTTTTAATTAAGAATTTCATCCTCAAAGGTAAATTGTCTGTAACAGATCTATGCCTAAACTGAGTAGTAACTGGCCTGCTGTTGTCAGCAATGTTGAGTTAAGCTTACTCTAGGCTAGCAATGACGCAAAATTAGATGGTTGAAAATTAAACCCCAAAAGCCTACAAAATGAAAGGCAGCATGATTGCATTCTATAGCTTGAGGACTGGATGGCAGGTTTTCACTGCAAAGAGTGCCTTTATCTCTCAAGCCCATATTTATACTTATCTTCAAGTGAATATATGAACGTGCGTGTTATCATCAATAAGGATATAAGGATTCCACTTCATGGTAAGATCAAAAGATGACAACGAACTCTTACAATATATACCTAGTTTTTCCTTTTTGTCTTGTTCCACTTTCCATGCAAATAGCAACCCCTCTTGAGAAAGAAAGAGAGAAGTAAACAATGAATTAAAGTGGTTATTTAAATTTTTGTAGAGCTTGTTAAATGGGGCTAATGGGCACATTTGATGAGTACTGAGAAGCCACGCCGACTTTGATTGAAGACATCCAAATCCATGAGAGAGAGAGTTAACAGAGAGAAGTAAGGGATCATTTCATTTGACATTGGCATATGTATAGTGGTCTCAACACTCACGTTATCTAAAAAAAAAATAGCCCAATCCCAATCCTAAAGTCTTTAATATTCATAGCTCTACAAATTAGATTGTATTTAACGTTTTTGTTGGTTGTTGAGGGCAAAAAGCCTTTTTTCTTCATGCTAGCCAGTGGCCACTCAATTAATAAGAGGAGCATATAGAAAGTGTGGGTTTGTAGTGGACATCAGTTTCTGCAGATGTGATAGGCTTGCAAAGTTCAATCATCCTGGTATATTATGCCTGGTTGAATATACATAAGAATTTTCCAACTAAAACAAGTAGTCTTGGGGTGGAAAAAAAGGCCTGAATCTACTGCCACTGTCCCACCAAGTTGCACCCTGGAGCAGGCACTAGCAGTGGCAATGTCAATATAGTTAGGAAATTTTAGGAATCTATATATATGGTTGAAGTGCAAAGGATCAGGAATTCAGGATTCTGGACAGAATACTAATATATATGCTTCTTTTCTGACCATTTCTTTTTGTCCAAACATGCCACCATCAAGTTCAATGGGCATGACCAGTGTGGGGCAGAGACAAATCCCAGTTATACTAGTTCCTACTTTTCCCCTTTTTCAGGATTAATGAAAAAATAAATTTGTTTGCAGATACTGATGCATACTTTCCTTGTGATATTCTTTGATGTTTTCTCTTTTGAATTGGTATATATAGATGAGAGTCTGCATAATTCATAGTAATTAATATGTTAATAATTTTAGAAAAAAAAAGGTTCTTTTTTGGTTAGAGAAAAATATTAAAATGAGAATTAGCTCTTTTTTTTAAAAAAAAAAAAAAATTGGGTTCAATTTCACTCGTTATAATTACATGGGAATAAGAGTTTATAATTTTAATTTCATCATGTAAATAAAATTAAAAGATATTTTTAATTCTTTAATAAAATTCGAGAGTTGATTTGAGTATAAATAGAAACTTAAATTTGTTTCTTAGTTTCAAAAAAAAAAAATTTGTTTCTTTCCTTTTTATGAAACTCAAAAGATGAAAGAACTATATTTGACAATGGTATAATTATATCACATAATTAGAGATGTTAATCTTATTCGAGGAATTTAATTTTTTATTTAAACAAAGAAAAAAATAAGTATTATATTATGGGTATGAGGATGATGATAAGTATGATTCTTAATTTTTATTAGATACGAAGATGAAAATAGGGATGGATAATATAATATTGGTCACATATCTGTCCCTATATATATATATATTTATATATATATATTTAATAAATAGATTTTTATTAAATAATATAAATTATTATTTTAAATTAATTAAAATTAATATTTTTATTGAAAAAATACATATTAATATATATATTTATAAAAAATTATCTAAATATACAAAACAAAAAAAAACTAAAAAAATAAATTTTAGTTTTTAATTTTTTTTTTAAACTATGGTTATAAAAATTATCCAAAACTATTAAATATCCATGAGAATGAAGATAGAGATAAATTAAAATATTCGTTGATATAATATAAAAATTTAAGAATGAAGATAAAAAATGCTCAACCTTATCTATTAACATCTCTACACATAATTGGATATTTATTTTGAAAGGTTATCAATAATATCCTAAAACAAAATCCTTATTTCTCTTTTAAAGCAAATACTACTACTAGTTTTATGTTATTCATAAAAATTGTTACTGAATGGCTATAAAAAAAAATTATTCCAAAAGTGTAATTAAGTAGAGACTTAGTGTTAGATTTAAATTCAACTCAATTCAAAATTTAATATTTAAAACTCATTCAAATTCGACTGAATTTATATTTTTATATTCAAATTCGACTTATAATATATTTAAGTAATTGGAATACAATTTGATTAAAATCATAACATTGTGAATTAGATATTAAATATATTGGCTTTATTTTTTAGCATACATCTCCTAATTTTTTTTATTGCCTAGGTAAAAAAAAATTCTATCTTTTTAACCAAAAAATCTTTTCTCCCAAGTAAGTTAATTTATGTAATAACAAATAGGTTAACTTTTTATAAAAAAATAAAAATCTATTAAAATACTTAAAAGAAATATTTTATTAGCTATTTGAGTAATAAAATTTTTAATATATTCAACCATTTAATATATTCATTATAAAATTAATTAAAATTTTAATGATAATTTTTATTAAAATATTAAATAAATGTTGTTAAATAATTTATTAACTCAAACTCAAGAATAAAACTAAAAAATAATGAATAATTTATTAATATAAACTAAATATTTATTTCATTTATTATTCAATATACAAAATAAAATTTTTCTTACATAATACATAAATCATATTCAGATTTTCAAAACTCAAAATTAAAATATTTTTAATAATTCTATTATTTTTAATTTATATAAATATTTATAACAAATTAATAATAATATACAAATAATTTGACGCACGGGACTAAAGCTTATAGTAGGTTGGGTTAATTTCCGTACAAACTAAAACAAGAGAAACGCATAACGGGAAATCGAAGAAAGAAAAGAAAACAATGGCGGTTCCAGGGAGGCGCAATGGATTGCTTGAAGAAGACGAACACGACGATGACAACGCTCTCTTCCAAGAAAACGATCTCGCGATGGACCTTGAAGCCGACACCCCTCCTCACCTTCGCGACCTGGCCGCAGCCGCCCAGTTCGGCGACCTCAACGCTCTTCGCCTCGCCCTAGGTTTCCCTTCCCCGTTTTACTTTTACAATTTTACTCTTCTATTCTCCTTCTCTTTGTTCTAGCTTCATCCATTAAAATTTGTTGTTAGCTAATTGCTTTCCATAAAACCCTTTCGGGTTTTATCCTTTTAACCTTTTTGTGAAACTTAAAAATATTTTTTTTGGGGCGGGGGCGGGGGTGTTAGGTTTGTTTTAATCTGACTTGATTTTTTTTTCCTTTTTTATGGGTTTTTTTTTAATGAACTTTTAGGATAACCCATTTATATAATTCTCATTCCTATTTGATTTCTTAAGTATGTAGTGAGGGTCGGTTGATGCTGGTGTGATAATAGTTATTACTTATGAATCAAAATTGGGACATTTTTGGTAGTCTTTGTCAAGAGGAATTCAAAGAAAATGATGGAAGTATTTATAGGAAATAGATGAAAGTAAAGGAGCATATTTGATGTTAATTCAAGTTTGTGAATGTTATATGGAAGTTGGTGGTTAGTATATTCGTAGTGACTTATATACGAAAGGTTTGCATATATGATTGATAGCTTATAATACATATGTTAAAAGTGGAAGGAGCTGAAGTTGAGACAATTCCTGAGCATGCCTAATGCTTATTTAAATGTCCTCCTGGATCACATGGTGAATTGTTGTTTCATTTTTTATTATTTTTTTCCCATTGTTTCTGTCAAAGATGGCAATGTAACCTAACAAGTAGGTCTCGCTTGAGATGGAAGGATTTATACACTTTGGTCGTTACTGAACGTGTTCTCAGAATGGAACACCTGATATCCTGTTTCTTTCATCATTATAGTTGTTCTCACTTGGACATTAAAATGTCCTTGTCTGTTGTATCTCCTACTGAAGCCTTTTATTTTTCACTTGATTGTATTGTATAGACAACTTGAATGGCGCCATCGATGAACCTGTAGAAGATGGTGACACAGCTCTCCATCTTACCTGCCTTTATGGTTATCTGCCTTGTGTCCAGGTCAGCTATCTGATATTGTTGTTTTCTCCACTTATTTTGATGTGTTTTGTTCTAGCCCTAAAATCTTATGATTGATGATTTAATCCCTTTCAGCTACTTCTGGAAAGAGGGGCTAATTTGGAGGCCAAGGATGAAGATGGGGCAGTTCCTTTGCATGATGCCTGTGCTGGGGGTAGGCTGTATGCTCGTGTAGAATCTTCCATCTCTAATTAGGTGCTGACTTTTTATTTCTTTCTTTTCCAATGACGTTTTCAGGATTTACTGAGATAGTACAACTTCTACTTGACAGAGCCACCAACAGTGGATGTCTGAAAAGGATGCTAGATTCAGTTGATACGGAAGGTGATACTGTGAGTTACAAATGCTATATGGCACTTGCACCATCTTGAATTCTAATGTCTGTATTTTTCATTTCATTGCTAGAAATTGATTAAGATCTGAAGCCAACTGATTCCATTTGAATAGATTTTGTTTTGCTTGGGTCATTCAATTGCACATTGGTCAAAGATTTTATCTAAGTAAATAAAAATGGGAATTGTTTCGGTACTCTTCTCCAACTAGCTTGAAGCTGATGGTCTTTGTGACCTGGAATGCTTAGAACGACCAACTAGCATGAAATGCCTGCTTACTGCTTAGTTTTTTACTGTCCCTCCGTTTCTCTCTCCATTGTTTGCACTTGTATGAACCCTTAATATGTTTTACATACTACTTAGTCTTGTTTATGACTACTGTATGGTCCTTTTTTGTCAGCCTCTTCATCATGCAGCACGAGGTGAGCATGTGGAGGTGATAAGATTGTTGCTGACTAATGGGGCTTCTCCCACAAAGACAAACACATATGGAAAGGTTAGTCATTACAAAGGTTTTCTAGCTCATATGTTCCCTTCCACAATGTGTTTCTAACTCGAAATTGTGCAGATACCATGTGAGCTAGCTGACCCTGAAACGGATGCGTGGAGAGTTCTTGAAGCTGCTGCTAGTGCTCAGACCTCCCAGTAAAGCTACACATGATGATTCTTGAAAATTGCTTAGCCAGTATTAGAGGAGCAGAGTTGACTGGTGGCTACTTTTTTGCTGCCACTCTACCATGGACAGTTGAGGGCAAACATTTTGGAGGCTAGGATGAAATATTTGTTTCTCATTAAATTTAATACTAGTATCTTAGGAGAAAACAGAGCTTGTAAGTTTTAGCTTTTAAGTGCTACCCTGTTGTTTTTGCATAGGAACAAATAACATTCCGAGTCAGATTTTGTCATGCATTATCTTTTTAATGATTCGGATGATATAGTAATATTGTTTTGTATTGGCCAAGAGAAAAAAATTAGTATTTTTCAACTTGCCAGACATCTCAAAGCGGACAACCTGTTTTTTCACCGTCTAATTTTTATAGCTGATGTGATCAACCTTTCCCGAAGACACATCCCTCGGTTCTTTCATCGTCCAATGAGATCCTCGGCTTGTTCCCTTTCCACTTTAACCAACTTCTCTTTCTTTATACCTTGTTGGTGCAATAATTATCCGAGGCCAAGTCATCCAATTATTTGCCAACTCTAAAGAATCAGACTAGAGAAAAACCCAATAGCTTTTTGACTAGTTCAACTTTTGTTCCAATCATAGCTTGCTATGTCTAGTTGTGATACTTGCATAATAATGCCAACTGTACCTATTTACTATCTCCTTCATTTGCTTGTCATAATTATGTTATTGCACATAAATTACCATAATGCAGTGTCAGCGTTCACCGAAAGATTAACGAATTAACCGACTGCTGATCACAAAAAACCAGGCCATATCCCAGTGGTCAGCGGCAGATTCCTCCTACCAAGCATTAACAAAGGAACAACCTTTAAATTCTTGTCTTCTCTCATTCCTATTAAAAGAGAGGCCTGGAAGTGGCGGCTACGCTGGTTATAGAGCTCGGGCTGATTATGATCATCTTATCAAGCTTCTTCTTATCCCCCGAGTGTGGGAAATGTTGTTTGATACTTCGATTCTCAGATGATTTTTTTACATTGTTACCACAATATGAGCGTGTCTTTGAACAACTGTAATATTGTCATGTTATGATACTAGTTATTGAATCTCTCTTCGTAGTATCCCATAAAGTTAATGTTTCTACCCTGATTGATCTGCGAATGTGGGACACCGCTAGCCAAGAACGTTTCAGCACAATTAGAACAGGTGTGAAAAATGTTTATATTTGATGTAGTTTGTTGTCGTGTTTTACCTTGTCTCTACCATTTGTTTGAGTAACTTTGATTCCAAAAAACAAAAATGATTGTCTTTTATCTTTCATCAAAATAATATTTGGCTAGTTGACAGATTACCTAAATGACTGAGTAATAACTTGTTAATATGGTTCTGGTTAGATAATGAGATAGATGGAGACTTGAGTTTTACTGCTTGAGACAGGTCTAGTAATATTTTTGCCATCCAGAACAATAATTATAAACTCAATTAATCAATGAAAGACATTCAATCTGGTTTTCTACCATGGGTAACAAACTAAAAATTAACGAAGATAAAAGCAAAAAAAAAGGCAAAAAAATTTACACAAGTTAATTTGAGTGATGATGATACAATTAACTACAGCAACTCAATTGGAAAGAGCAGCAGTATAGAATATCCAAAGAAATTATCATATACATGATTTGTTCACAATCTGTTAAGGTGGAAGCTTAGAGCCACCAACATGGATGCATGTGCTTTTCTATTGATATATAAGTCATCCCTTCATGTTGAGGACTCCATATTGCTGCAATTTAAGAGCAACAACCACTGCCAGGAGGCGCCTGGTGCTCTGGTTTCTGCTTTAAGATGTTTCTCTTCCCTACAGCAGACCCTTCTTCCAAAAGACTAGGAACTTCCATTATCTGTAAGAGAATCCACAGCTTGTCAGAACTGAGAGAAGAATTACGCCATTAGCGTTCTTTGCTCATGATACCAGCCTTTATCATATGTAATACAGCAATAGTAGAAAAGATATGGATGAATTTACACAGCAATCAATTCATCCAAATCTATTGTGGTACACTCATCTATTCCTAGATTATGTAGTCACTTATTGCGACCATCATGATTCATGAAGAATCATAAGTGTCTGTTTAAAAGTTTGGAAACAACCATTCTTAATGATTGATGTATATATAACCTAATGCCACCGCATGGTTGCAGATCATTTTGGAGTGACCCACCAACAAATAATATCTATTATGTCATATATGTTACTAGAAAGGTAAAAAGCAAAATTACTGTCATAGAAAATTACCTTCAATGCAAGCTCCTCAAAGCATTGCTCCACATTTTCTCTTGTTTTAGCACTGCATTCAAGAAACATACACCCAAGCTTTTTTGCAAGCGCAATCCCTTCGTCTCTACTTACAGCCCTTTCAGAATCCTGAATCGTGAACAAATTGGATATAATAAAGCAATCTGAGTAAAGAGAAAATGACTGAAAAAGAAGCTCTCAAATGAGAAAACAAAAAATACAATATCAACTGACTGGAAATATTATAAAGAAGGTTTAATAAGACAAAGTCAATTATTTATTGATCTTCTAGTTTTCTGACCATTTTCCAGGGATATTCAGAAGTCAGTTGGCTTAACAATTGAATAGGTAGAGGAGTAATTAAGAGGATCTAGAGCCTATTATGATGCAAAGAAAGGAAACAGTTAAGGTAGGCAATGCAACAGTGTGACATGAAGTTTTTAAGTCTGCACGAGCATAGATAAATAAATTGTGCCTAAAGATGAATCAATAAATTGTATTAAGTTCAGCTTCACTCAAGGTTTAATATGCATGAAACACTTATTTATTATCTTCCAAAATTTGATGGTTACACTGCAATATGGCTTTTTTACTCATGAAATGTTTTATCTACTTTACTCTTGAGAACACACAATATAGGGGAGAACATAAGCAGAGTATTTTATTATTGGCTAAGCTAGGAATTAAGATGACAAGAACGCAAAGTCCTTAGAGCATTTATGGGTGCCATGGCCCTTTTACAACTTATGATTTTTTTTTCTTTACTTTATTCCATGAGCTTCAACATGAAGAGAGCACATGAGCTATGTCCCATAAAATTATGAAATTGCCCATTAACAACTTATTAATCTATCCTTAACCTTTTTAGGGTGAGGTGTGAAGGGTGGGCGGGGTCAGTTTATCTTCAATTATTAATTTCAGTGGAAAGAGAGCACTAGACTTACTCTATCAACTTTATTTCCAACAAGCATCTTGAGACAGTCCTGATTGGTAGAGTAGAGCTCCACTTCTTTGGCCCAAATATCAGACAAATTTGTGAAGGTTTCTCTCCGTGTTACATCATAAACTATAACCAAAGCCAAGATATAAGTCAAACAATTATTGCAATTTAAACCATGGGCAAACAATATCTTAATTCAACACCCTGAGCAGAATTGACAAGACTCATTATTGATAATTTATTTGGGACAACAATATTATTTTTAGGATCCAGTAACCATTATTGTGAAATGATGAGCCAAGGCACAAGTGGCAAATGCTTGCGCCATAAATAAAAACAAAATGGAACCGTGGGATGATAGAGCTCTTTCAGGCCAACAAAGCAGATGTTCACAGAAAGGACTGAAAAAGGTATTGGGAATAGAATACATTATGGAATATAGGATACAAGGAAATGACTTTATTTCATTTGTGTATATGAGAGAGGAAAGAGACCAAATATTTCCAAACTGCTTTCTATATGCTGTCCATCTTTCTAAAATTAAACTAAGATTGTGTTAAATTTTCAGCACCTATAATCAAACTCCTGCTTAGCCAGTGCAGGAGGAAAACCTTGATCAATATTTTAACATTATGCATATCAATATTCATGGGTGTGTCCGCTATAGTGACATAAGAGCTTGTTTCTAATCTTGTTATGAGACGCATTAATGCTTATGATAACATTGTGCAGTGGTATCAGATTCCTGGTATTTTGCAACTTAAAACCAGTGATAGGCTCCATCAAACAAAATCAAGAAAGTAGAGTAACTTGTACATGCACCAGAAAGATGAACTTACCAAGAATTATTCCTTGGGCACCTCTATAGTAAGAGCTTGTTAATGTTCTGAACCTTTCCTGTCCAGCTACATGAAGCATTATGGTTTCAAAATCATTCATGATTTCTCCATGTTGCAAGTCAATTATTTTAATTTTTTTTATGAACAAAATAGTGAATACCTAATAAAAGATTAAAGAAGCAATATCAAGCTAACCAGGTCGAGAAAGCATTTTCTTCTCATATTCATAAAGTAGCAACATACCACTAACAACAAAATTTAAACCCAGAAACTCATTTCAACTGATTAATATATCATCAATTATATCGGCCTTTTAACTGCACTGATTTACCTAGAGTTCCTGAAAATCTCATTTCAAAGTTGATGCTGCAGAGTGCAGAATTGGTTCCACAAAAAAAAAAAAAAGGAGATCAAAACACATTAACAAAAACATATTCATATAAATTATGTAGAATGGTTTTATAAGAAAATTTTGACAAAATTTGCGGTGGTAACAGTTTAATGGATAGAGTTAAATAAAAGGTCAACATCCAAGCAGCCAGCAGTAGAATAGTTGAAATAAAGCCCGGATGAGGATGTCAATGCCATACTGATGTATTAGTGAACATTAAGTCAGTAAATATAAGCTCTTTCCTATGTAAAATAAAGAAGTCAATTGTAAGCATAAACAATTGACTTCAATTAGACTAACAGATTTAGACAATAAATCCAAATTTGAAACTGAAAGACTAATAAGAAAGAATAAAACGATATGAGTATGAGTTTCATATTTACCAGTATCCCAAATAGTAAGCTTTAATCTCTTCCCACCAACTGTTAACAACTTGATCTTAAAATCCACACCTACAACAAAGATTCAAACAAAACCCAAATCAAAATTTACCATAGAAAAATTGATCAAAGATCCAGGACTGAAAAAACAAGTTAAGAAAAAAGAAAAAGAAAATGAACCAATGGTGGGAGCTAGAGCTTCTGCAGAAGCTGAAATGAAGCTAACAAGCAAACTACTCTTGCCGACACCTGAGTCTCCGATCAACAAGATCTTGAATGAAAGATCATAGCTTCCACTACTTTGCCCTGAAGATGATCCCATTTCAATTTTTTTCTATCCAAAGGCAAAAACTCAAACTTTTAAAACAAAATCTCTCCTTTCTTCTCTTCTTTTCAAAGTCTCTGTTGTATCCAATGATAAAAATAAAAACTTGGGTGAGAAAATGAATGGCCTCTTTCCCTCTCAAGTACAGTGAAACAGAAATGAAATATATAAAGGAGAATAAAAAAAGGAAGGAAATTTTTTTAAAGAGAAAAATGAGAGAAAGAGAAAGAGAGAATCAATGCGTTCTTTGAGAGAGAAGCTAAAGGAAAACGGCTAACTGGGGAACACTTGACACCAACGTATTCTTGCCTTTGTTTTTTTTGTCTTTCTGTCTCATTGATACGGTGTCGTGTTTGACAGATATTGGAATAGCACCGATGTGGCACGCGGGAATAGTGGAGCGTGTTTTTCACGCTCCAACCGTCAGGTGGAAGGCTGCTTTCAGGGAGAGATTAGGAACTGTCTGGATCAAAGCCTTAATAATGAAGTAAACAACAAGGATTTTTATTAAGCTTTTCTGCTTTTGGCTAATCATTATCTTGGAAATTTAATTTTCAAATTTCCCTTCAAACTCTATTGTCAATAATTATCCATATAGAATTAAATTTTTAATTTCAGTAATCAAAATTTAAATTTTAATAATCTCAAATAAAATTTTTTTTTTGAAGAATTCATTATAAAAAAAATAAGGAAATTTCTTTCTATTTTATGGAAAAAAAAAAAGAGGAAAAATAAATTTTTAATTTTTATGAAATTCAACAAACATTATTATTGCATTGGCCCTAAAGGAGTTACATTTCAAATTTAAATTTTGATGATAATTTCATAGCTTAAAATCTTTTGTCTAGGTATTTCCATAACCTATGGACATGCATGATGATAATCATCATAAACAGCTAGCATATATATAATTAGATTTTTGAAATTAAATATATTTTTTAATTTTTAATATAACTTTAATCTTATAACTCATATCTATTTAACTTAATTGAGAATGATATATTATCTGTTTAAATTCTCTTGAATCTATAATATCTAAAAATCTGACCAATATATATATAATATGAATTAGTACTTTGTTTGCTTTAATTATCTTTTTCTTGATTATACTAAAAAATTGAGAATATATATATTCACCGAAATCTTGCTAATGATAAAATTAGGAGATTCTCCATTGCCACCCACACTTTTAATTGGTGATGAGGTTCCAAGCTAGAGTATACAAGGAATATTGGAATGAGGCTAAGTTTGCTTGGTCCAAGGTTCCAAGCAATATATATATATATATTGCAGGAAGGATTGTATACTAAAAATAAGGGAAAGGGAATAAGCAAGAACCAAAGAGATTAGGCAATAGAAATTAATTCATGCAAAAGAAGTACTTTGACCGATTTATGTTGAGTTTGTTGAGAGTCCCTTTCTTTAGAATCCAAGAAAGCACCTTATTATACCCAGTACTGATAGCAACGGTGATGATCACCATCACAAAATTAATTAAGACAAAATTTTAGACAAAACCTAACGTAATCAAAGTTAGGAATAACATGTGTGGATGGCTAACAAGCTAACCTTGAACTTTAAATTCTAAACGTCTAAGTATGAAATAAAATTAGTTTAGTAGGTTAGCTTTGTAATGATTTAGTTTTTCTTTAGAGGTGAGTTTTTGTAGGTATATATTGAGGTTCAACTTTTTAGTTCGTTATATTTTCATAAGAGGAAAATGACATGTTTCATGCATCATATAAAAATATAAAAAATATACTCTTAAAATCACTTCGAAAAAAAATTAAATTCAGGTTAAATTTACGAATATAGATTATAGATATAAACTTTGTATAACAGAAAGTTTGAGGTGCATTGACAATAAACAAGAGTAATAGAATTAGTTTATGATGAAGTAGGAGGATCAATTTTGGATGGACATAGGGAATGAGTCATGAGAATATATAATAATACTGGAGTTGAGAGACATAGAGTGGCCTGCATGTTTAGGCAGGGCACAGCAGTGAGGGATCGCTTTATTGGATGTGATCATATATATATATATATTGGTAATCAAGCCATTGCCATTTTCAAAACTGTAAAGCGAGGAACAAGCGTGACCATTATTCATTACAATATAGTACTACTAGGGTAGAATACTAAAATTGGGATAAATTAAGCAAAAGGGCATCTGGCTTTATATTTATGTCTCTTGTTGTGATTAGGAAAATAGCAACATCAGACTACCTAATATTCATGGTCCTGCTGTCCATAGGCAATCAAAATTTTAAGCATTTGTCCAAATTGTTAGTGTTAGGAGCTAGTACATAATTTTCCTTGACTTAATGAAGCATAGCCTTTTCTTAGGGTCGAGGGTGGCTTGGGAAAAAAAAAAAAGGCTAGTGCCTTAGAAGCTTAGGAACTTGGGACCATTCACCTATTCAAGATTCATGAAAGGTTCAAACAAAAAAAAGATTCACCAAAAAATTCATACTTAGGCAAACCAAGTTCAAACCAAAAAACTCACCAAAAAATCTAATTTTTGTGGCATAAAGATTTAGGCAGATCAAGGACAATCGACCTGGCCCTAGCAGCCTTAGTTAAAGCCATGCAGATTCAGCTTTCCTGGGCCGAGAAACCATTTTGTTCAACCCAATCATATTATGGGCTTAGCTTGAATTTCCAAACACAGAGCCCAACCACTTAAAATGGGGATTTGTCGCCGCCGATACCACCCGCAACCTGGCAACGCCAAGTGGCCAATTAGATCAACAGTTCAGTGTGAAAGCTACGAAAACCCCAATTTGAAACCCTAACCAGAAAGAAGAGAAAGCCAAAAGAAGAATCAAAGAATCATGGACAGAGACTGAGGTTCCAAACCCGGCTCCGGAGGCGCCGCCTCCGCCCAGACGGAAGCCATGGACCGCCGTGAGCGACTCCGTCGTCTCCCCCTTGAAACCATCGACCTCGCCAAAGATCCCTAGTTCATGCGCAACGACCTCGGAAGGTATCAAATTATCTACGAAATTCCTCTTTTTTTCTCGTTAAAAGTTGTGTTTTTTCTTTTAGATTAAAAATGCCTTATATTTTTGGGCAGTTATGAGTGTAAGCTTTGCTTGACGCTACACAACAATGAAGGGAACTACTTGGCACATACGCAAGGAAAACGGCACCAGACCAATTTAGCTAAGAGGGCGGCGCGTGACGCCAAGGAGGCTCCGGCTCAGCCCCAACCTCACAGGCGTAAAGTATCTGTTCGTAAAACAGGCATGTCCCTTTCATCATCCCCTTGTTCTTTTTTCAATTTTTGTTTTTGTTGGTTTTAGTACCTTGTTTGTATGAATTTAGTGTCTCGGGACTTGAAACTTATGAGTTAAGAATTTAATGACATGCATATTAGTAGTAGTTTTAGGGGTTGATTTTGTGGGCTAAGATGAGTTGAAATTATGCAGAAAACAAATGAATCGGTTCTGTTATGGCACGAAATGGGTTTCTAGAAAGAAATCTTATTAGTAAATATGGAAAAGAGTGAGAGAATGATTGAAGAAATTTAATCTTAAAGTATGTTCTGAGTCACCTAACAATTACATTTGCAGGTTTTGAACCAGTTCATATTTGTACTTAGATGCATGCCTTACCTTTTGCTCGGAATGTGCAAGAATTGCAGTTTGCATATCTTTGCGTGCCTTACCTTTTGCTCATTTCATTTGTTATTTTTTGTGTAGTCAAAATTGGTAGACCAGGGTATCGTGTGACAAAGCAGTATGATCCAGAGACTAAGCAGAGGTCTCTTCTCTTCCAGGTGCATAATATGTGCAACAGCTATGGAATTGTATCATACAATTTTTTTTAATCCTTATATTAATTTGTGGAAAATGATTGTTTGGTGTTGCATGCAGATTGAATATCCTGAAATAGAAGACAATTCAAAGCCAAGGCACCATGTTATGTCAATCTTATGAGCAGGTTTGACTCTATATTTCTATTTTCTTTTCGAGTTCATAGTCTTTTCATGGTTTCAGTGAGTCATGGTTGCTTACCCTAATTCCTTCTTTTTTATATAATTGCACTTAAAGTTGTTCACATTTTCATGCTACTCCGCTTATTTTATTTATTTATTTTTGGTCTGTTTACAAGCAATAAAATCCAAACTTCACATTTTCGCAACACTTCAGCTCTTCTCAGAAGCAAAATCTATCTTCTTTGTTTACTGTTCATGGATACAGAGAGTGCAACCTTTTGATAGGAGATATTAGTATCTCCTGTTTGTTGCAGAACCCTATGAGATCATAGCTTTCAAGGTAAGTCAATGGTACTACTTCTCAGTTAAATTATGTTTAGAATATGTGCTTATATATTTAATTCACCTTTTCAGGTTCCTAGCACAAAGATTGACAAATCCACTCCCAAGTTCTTCTCACATTGGGATCCTGACTCAAAAATGTTCACGGTTGGTTTATTTAGCATGAGCTTTGCTGCTTAATATGTTTTATCTCTACTACCTGTTGACCACGTTTACGATTGATCGGGACTGTCACTATAAGCCGAATTGGTTGGCTAATCTTTCTCTTTGGCAGGGTTATTAGTTGCTAGTTCAGTATAAAGTGCTAATAGTTTGTCAAAATTTGTGTAGATAATATCGTACCTTTTTTGTCATTTATCAACATGCAGTTGCAGGTATATTTCAAAGCCAAGCCACTAGAGGCAAACAAACCTCGACCTCCCCCTGCAGCCAATGGCACTACAGTGCCAGCTGCTCTATCAAGGCCTTTGCCCCCACCACCTCCACCACCGCCATCTCCCATGGGAAATGGTCCTAGGCCTATGCCTCCTAGTGGAGCTCCTATAGCTCCACCACCCCCTCCTGGGGGTTGTGCGACAATGGCAAATTTTACTCCTAGACCTCCAACATTCCCTCCACAAGGTTTTCCTGGTCAATAGATGCAGGGCCAGGTCATACATCCGCCCCTTCCACCACCTAACATGGGACAGTTGGCCACCTGCCTTTCAGTATCTCGATGGCCAT
Organism: Durio zibethinus; assembly: GCF_047325235.1. Classification (NCBI taxonomy): domain Eukaryota; kingdom Viridiplantae; phylum Streptophyta; class Magnoliopsida; order Malvales; family Malvaceae; genus Durio; species Durio zibethinus. The sequence continues at coordinate 4,804,551 of NC_143162.1, read as the reverse complement.
ATCTCTATCAAGATGTGTGCCAATTGTCATATTTTTTAATCATTTTTGGGTAAGATACGTTGGTCAAACTGACAATTGTTTTTATGTTTTCTTGTTTTCTTTTTTTTTTTTTACTACTTGAGCAATAACACTCATTCTCCTCTGGATGTATGTATGTATGTATTTTCTAGTTCATGCCACTTAGTACTTTAGTCAAAGGTTTCTGAGTTCAATTGAGTCTTGCTCTCGTATGCCTTGCAAGTTACAGCCAGGAGCAAGTTAGAAAGTTGATTAACGCCGTCAAAACCCGTTTGATTTTCTTTTTTTAAACTCTGCTTGTTCACTATAACTTAAAATGCATGCATACCGGGAAAAAAATATGGGTGAAACTAATGCATGAATCAGAGACAAGGTGCAAAGAATAGAACAAGCATCGAACGTGTGCTCCAATAGTGTCATAAAACAGAATAAAACAATGGCAGGGAACTATACCTCACTAAAAACATCATGGTTAAATATCGGCTCCTAAGAGCAGATCTTTACAAATATTTTACATCACCTGTTGAGATGTCCATCTTGAATAGGTATTGCAGCATTGCCACACATGGTATTGGAATGGTCCTAATTCCTAAGCACCCAATTTCTGAAAACATTTGCCCAGCTTAAGGAAACTCACAATAGGACAATATGGACCCAAAATTATGTCAACTTTAAATGGAATTGGAGGGAAATACCTTCTGAATGAATTCCAAGAACCGTTGCGAGTAAAATGTAGGGTCCACAGCAGATATGGATATAGAATCAAACTGAAGAGATTTATAGGCATGTTCAATCTTCTTCGTCATGTTATAATCTTGCAAAATGTCAATGATACCCAGATACAGAACAACATCATATGCTTCATGGAACATGTTCTCTTCTTTCCCTGGAATCTGCTCAGCCCTTGCTGGCATGTTCACACCGAGCTGGATTTGGAGTCTATTCAAGAAGTGATAAAAAATTAAAAATTATCCTTCAAAAGATGAGAGATAGAAGATAAAGAATAAAAATTCACACGCTGCAAGAGAACCCCAATATATAGCCAATTTGTGCATATGTACTCACTTTCATCCCTTTTTCTCTTAGTTTAGGCTTCAGAAATAACGGCTATTTATAAAAGGCAGAGCAACAAAAAACCTTTTTATAACTATGGTAACATACAACAAGTTTTATTTTCAGCTTCCCAAACTTTTTAGAGGTGACTACATATTTGTATTATCTCACTACTGTCCCTTCTGGCAGGGTTTATAACTAAGGCAACAATCAAGAAATTTATGCACGGCCATCTGACATTGCAAGAACGGAAAACACTATCATGACATGTTGAGCAATCATACCTTGCTGTACCAGGGAGAAGGAGATCTACTTCCTCATCACCTGCAGCTGATGCTCGCAAACGTCTACCTCGTATATGAGGACCCACAACAACACTATTGTCATCTGTTCCCCGAGGGACCAATACAAGACCTTGTGGGTAGTTGGAGATTTCATCCTCCTCTGAAATACAAACACCAAGAGATTTAACATTAGTCCACTGTCCTTTAGGATGATGCAAAAGTAGGCATGCAAGAAGTTGGATCAGAATCAGATAATTACTGCATACATCAGATTATTCGGGTGTAGGCTATGTGCCATGCATGACATATATGGTTCTTGTTAGAATTAAGGCTTTAGAGAACAACTTGCTATTCATTTGGATTAGCCTTTCATTATATAGACAATATTAAGGAAAGAGAATCAATTACAAATTACACATCAATGCTCCCAATTAATCCATCCTAAAATGTCTCCCATTGAATATTCCCATAATATTCCAACTCACACACGCATACACTAACAGTTCTATCACTGACTATTAAAGCAAAAACTGTATGGAAGTGATTTGGTATCAAACCCATGTCTTATTTGACATAGTTTGCTGCTTCAAATATATCCTTTGTAGAGTATTTATCTAGCCTCTACATTCTGGGTTCTATCAGAGGTAAACTGATAGTATACCCATTGTCATCATATATTAAATGATTTGGAGAGACTTTGCCTTCTCATCTTTCCGCTTTTTATTTTTAGTGCAACAAATTAACTGAAATACATTGTAACTCTATTTGTCAATATGTAGTAATTATTTTCTCTTTGCACGGATTCAGCTACTCTTAATGCAAATGCTTAAACGCCAGTTAGCTCATAAAATCCTGTTAAATAAAACAGAAAACATAGTATGCTATATCAAACATTTTGAAGAAGCTAGAAGAAATTGCCAATAGAAGATTAAATTTTCATAATGCCCACCTTCCTCTGCAACACTCCCTAGTCCATCTGCTCTGTTGTAGGACATGAGAGACCTCAAATGCTGGGGTGCTCGATAATGCACACCAAGCAAAAGGCTATAATCCATAATGTGTTGTGCTTCCAAAAATTTACTGTCGATCTCTATTTGCCTGCAAAAGTACATATAAATGCAAAAGAATGTTCTTTCAGTAGGATAGAAAAGAAACAATATTGTATCTTAAAAGATGCCCAGTTATGTCTTCTCAGTATCGTAAGGTAAATCAAACCTTGCACTAATACAGAAATCATTGCCAAATGGTTTAAAGGATTAATAGCAAAATTACTCCCACGAAATGAACATTTCATATCACCAAGTGGTAGAACAATAATATGTCGACTTCAAAATGTAAGATAATAGGATGGCATAAAAGCAACAAACTCATCAATTACCTTAATAAAGCATCTCGCCAAGAAGGTTCCAAATAAAAGCAGTAGTTGAGATCCAAATCTTTAAGTGTTGTGTTCTCATCAATTTCTATTTTGTCAGCAGAACGCCCCAGTGATGATCCCTTCAAGTCAAATCTTCTATGAATCCTTAACTCAGTGCAGAACATATTTCCCATGACTACAAAGCGGAACTGCAAAAGGGTATAGTTTTTGGTTGTTAGCTTCTAATCATGAAAAGGCATTCCACAGTCTTGAAGGAACCTTTTATTACATACCATGAAATAAGCAATGGAAAACATAGTCCCTAGTCAAAGTACCTAACAATAATTTTATTCAAGTGGATTCAGTGAAACCAACTTACTAAAGTGCATGGATGAGGTAAAAAGCCCTCTTGCATATGAAAGAACTCTACTATGCTTATTACCTTTTGACCACTTGATGGTTTGATTCTGTGAAGACCAAAGAATTTTGTTATGAGTGTGTTCTCATATGACCTCACGTGATGGTGATAGTTTGGAAGCATTCTTAGAAGAACCTATACACAAAAATTTAGTCAGTAAAACCTGCAATCATCTGAAGAAAACAAGGAAAAGAAGAAAAAGAAACAGACAGAATGACATTGCAAATGCTTTGTGGTATGGTATTGATTTTTAATTAAGGAGTTCAAAAAGTAAACAAATTGCATACTTGACAGATGTCTATTGCAGAACTGACATGCACAATTACAAGTTAAAGCAACCAGCGAGCATTATCATATTTACTCAAGCTAGTTCCCTAGAAAATATAAATAAACAAGGTAAAAGTGGAGATTGCAAACCTTTACTTCAGATTTCCGGAGTGTCTTAATCATGAAACGATCGTCTTGAGACAAAAAGAAGATACTACCACTTTTCCCAGGAGAAGAAAGTTCTCTGAGAGCATCATTTCCACAAATGGAGATCATGTAGTCAGCAGCATCAATCTTGAACATCTCCCTTAAATTCCTATAATAAGTTTTACTTATGTCAACACGGGAAACAAAACATAGTTTCATGCAAGATATATTAGAAAAACAAAATAAAAGAGCAAAGATACATGCTTTTTTTGCTTTTCTGAAAACATATTTATTTAATAGACAATTTCTAAAGAATACTGGTGCATCAGAGAATCTCCACAGATGCAACCAAAAGAATAAAATTGTAAAATCATCACTAGATGCAAAGAAGTACAGCTGTTATATGTTCAGCTTTTAAGAAATGGACTGAAAGTAGCAATAGAATCTTTAAAAAACTCTAAATATCTTGGAAATTGTGGCTATTAATACTTAAAAACACCATGGTGCAGGAAAAACTTAATTTATTCTATTAATAAAAGGGCTGATCCAGTTAGGTATTACTGAGTCAAGTGACACCAACTCAGTTGAGTAAAGTGCAAAAAAAAAAAAAAATTAAAGCATGATATCAAATAATAAAATAGGGATAATTTGGTTATTCCAATTTTTTAAAAAAATAATTAAAACAATACCCACTAAAAAAAATTACCCTTAAGCAACTTCTTTTTTCAAAACACTTTTTTTTTCACACAATTTTTTTCTTCCACCCACAATATGGCTGTGCATATTTCTAGTAGTAATAAATTTCTTCAAGAGTTTGCCTGTCCACATAATATGTCTCACCAAAATGTCTAATGACTAGTGAGATCTAAAGGCAAGTTATCTACACCAAAATTAGCATCAGTCTTATGGTCTATCAAAATATTTTCTTTTTAAAAATAAAAGGAAAATTAAAATTTAAAACACCCTTTTTTAGAAGAAATATGCAGCTAGAAAGATTTGATTTCTAAAAGGACATGCGATCTTAAATAGCAGATAGACCAATCCTTCAAACTGAACCATAGGACCTCACTAAAACTGGGAAGGTCTGAGAAATTCCCAGTGACTATATCAGAAAACATATATTGCATACAGAAATTCTCCGTATGGTCATAAAGAAAAGGAGGTATCTGTAACCTGAAAACCATTGGGCAGTAATCTTTCCACTTAAAATCTTCTGATTGATGGGGAGGTGTCAATTGTGACCCTTCTTTATGAAAATTCATCCAAAAGCTTGCCCGGGGGCCAAAGTCTGATGCTCTAACTTCTCGTCTCAGTACGGGTGTAATTTTCCCCACAGTGTATCTGGCCAAATCTAACTTATATTCAGCATTAGGTTTTCCAAAAACAATGTGACTTAAAATTAAGTGAGGACCAGATACGGATTCTTCATCATGATAAATGTAATGTATCTTTCTTTCTATGCATTCTTTAAATGGAACCATAAAATTTAAATTACAAGTAAGAAACATTTTTGAGCGGTACCTGCAACAGGTTCACAAGCAAACATAAATAGTTAATCTATTATCCCAAAGAGAAAAAGCTATTTAAATTGTTAGTTTATACTCATTTGGTCAATCATTTTACACATTTCTTCTAGTTTTCCATTAATATATATAAGGAAATTAAATTACAATAGCTGTTTTATACTCGTTTGGTCAATCATTTCACACATTTCTTCTAGTTTTCCATTTCCATTAATATATATAAGGAAATTAAATTACAATAGCTGTTCAAACTCCAGTCTGGATTAACTATACAGTGGTAAACAAAAGCAATAATAAAATATAGAAAGGTAAACAAATTAGAAAATTAAGAGCCACAATGTCTGATACAAGGAGAAGGGTAAATAAGGATAGAAGTTAGAAATGAAGGACAGACCTGATTCCAAGCTGCAAACTAAGCATTAAATCATAACTCCTATGGCCTTTAATGATTGTTTCACCTGGCCTCTTAACCTCTTTTGCTAACTTCTTTTGTCTCCGTTTCGCTCTTCTGGATGATGATGAAAAACTATTATTCAACACAAGCTCACTGATTAAGACACCTTGCATGTATTCACGTTCTAAGATTGGTGCATTTATTTCACTCCCCTTTTCTCCCCCTTCTATGAAAGAATCAGATAAGTCAAATGACGAATCATGTCCAATCACTTTTTCAATAGATACCTCTAGACTCCAACGTCTTTCCAAGGAAACATTTCTGTTGCAAGACTGCTCTAGATTTAATAAGTTCCTTTCTGATAGCTTATCAGAATTAAGATGAGATACCTGGTTGCCACCAACCTTGACACTTCCCATGTCTACAGAAGAAGCATGGTGGATATGTGAATGGTTCTGCTTTCTCAAATCTGGTAACAATCCTCTTTTTCTGAGAGCATTGAGGTAAACTTCTCGTAAGGCAGGAAGCCGGCTGCCTTTTGGATAAAATGATCCTTTTCCATCCTTTAAACCCCGTGTCCAAGTTCCTACATAGCAACCACCATCACTCCAAGTGTACACTCCAAATCCATGCATTATTCCATTTAACCAGCTTCCTTCAAAGGAGTCTCCATTTCTCCAAGTGAGAGTTCCTTTGCCTGACATTTTCCCACCTTTCATATTCCCTAGATAAACGTTTCCGTTCAACCAAGTATATTTTCCAGGACCTTCTGGTGTTCCTTGCATCCAAGAGCCTTCAAACACATCTCCATTAGGATAAACTTGATATCCTAAACCATGTTTGAGATTCAACTTCCATCTCCCCTTATAAGTCAATTTATTAGAGCCAATATATGTCCCAGTACCATGCATATAACCACCTGAGAATTCACCATCATAAACAGTTCCTGAAGGCCATTGTATTTTGCCAATCCCATGCCTCATCCCACGTCTCCACTCTCCCTCATACACACAACCACCTTGCCAAACATACTTTCCTTGACCCTCTGGCACGTTGCCCAGCAATGACCCAGAATAAGAGTCCCCATTCGGAAGCAAGAGTTCTCCAACTCTAAATTCAGCAGTTTCAGAACTGTGGACAGCATCACCATTAGTTAGTATAGAACCGTCATCTTTGTCAATGATGGCATCAAGAGATTTTGATCTTTCTGCTTGAGAAAGTGCTCCTTCCACATTATCAACAGTGACCACAGGGCCAGACATGCAAGATGCCTCAAAAGACTACAGTTTCTTACAAGATAAAATTAAGCCAATTCCAAGGCTCTTAGACAATATAATACACCATTAAAAAGAATCTTACAATGAGATTCCAATGATAGTACCTTTCAAAACTCTCCTTCCTTTGATCTAGAAATAGAATCACGAATCCAGACTATTCATTAGGAGCAGAACAACGTATTTCAACAGTGTAAAAAGATTTTCTAAAGCATACGAAAATCCTACTTAATGATGACTTCAGATTGTAAAAACAAAAGAAACCAAAATCAAGTGCTTGATTGCAGCATCTAACATACTAGAGCAGACTCTTAATGGAAATTAAACTCTAAAATCATATAAATACACAATTAAAACATGAGAAATTCAAATTAACTAAATTTTCATAAAAATGAAGCTTATAAATTCTAGATTCAATAACTACAAGATAAATCCAATAAAAACAAACTCCTAGCACAAAATCTTTAAATCTCTATCTCATCTTTTAGCTTATTTTTCTTCTCTACTCATTTTAAATGAATACAAATCCTTCTAAATTCACTTACCAATGCTCCTTCAAAATCTATCACCTAGCAAACAACAAAAATTGAAGAAAATAAAAAAAAAAAAGTATTTAAACAAAACTACCAAAAAAAAAAAATCTACCAATCAACAAATTCCACCAGTTTTTCCACCGTGCATAAATCAACTCAAATGAACTCAAAAATTGAAGCATCATTATCAATATACGTATTCCTATACAGTCTATTCTAAGTATATACGTACAAAAGTGATGAAAGAGAAGACAGAGAGTACCTTTAAAGAAAAATGATAGAGAGATGGACGACGAAAGCAAAAGAGAAAAAAGGAAACAGACTGTAACGATGAAGAAGTTCCGCTGATGTTTTTAAAAGCTGACAATCTAAAACTCTCTCGCTCTCTCTCTCTGTCTTTGGTTTCGCTTTTGAAAATCAATCTGTTCGATGGTGACGATTTTGAACCGAATCTAAAGCTAAAAAAACCAAGCCCCAACAAATTCAGTAAGCAAACGAAAATGCAAATAAATAATAAATAAAATCTAAGCATGCGACGGTTAGTGAAATGACGACTTCACCCAACTCCTTCCCCTTTTGATTTTTGACAGTTAATGGTAATAATTGGCTGATTAATTTTATCCGTTTAATTAATTAAGATTAGGAAGAAGATTAGTTTAGTTTATTTAAGAAGGCGATGAAAACGTCGCTTGCTGATCGGCTGTAGCTCGCGTGTGAATTAAGTTACAGCGGCGGGGCTTGACTCGGGGTGGCTGCCGTTCGATAGTGACCTGGTGGGTGGGGGCAACGATTTATATTGTATTAAATAATAAAACACAAAATATAATATGCATTTTTTTATTAAATTTTTGTTTAAATTTTATTAAAATTTTAAATCATTTACTGTATCCTAACTTTTTTTGGCCTTTTGGGAAGGCTGGGAGTGGGACCGTAGTTTTGGAACGGTGGATTTTTTCAATTGTGGGAAATTAGTTAATGATGAGACCTTTTTATCTTCAGTAAAAAGAATTGTAAAAAGAGTGTTTGGTGGAAGATTATTAGATTAAGACATAGCCAGTTCTTTCAATTTTTAATTAATTAATTAAACAAAGGTGGGTTAAACTTAGTAAGCTTTTAATTGGTTAATAATTTTTTTAATGGTTTTCTAGGGGTATGATTAGCCACTGATTACCACAACCCTTTCTTTGTACTATATTCATTTTTTTAATTTGAGAAAAGAATATTTAAATCTATTTTTTAATGGATAAATCACTTAATTAATTGCTTGAACACATATCTTATAAATAAAAGTTAACTACCTGTTTTGTGAACACTTATCATATGGGATGAAATTGGTATTTTTTAAATTGATTATAGTGATTAGAGTTCAATTTCATAATCTTAAAGATACAAAAAAAAAAAGAAAGAAAGTTAAAAAGTGATCTAATGGCAATCATATTAAGCTAAGAGAGTCTGATCCAATAGATAATTCATTAGTAAATAATGGTAGATTAATTGAAGTTTTATTATAATCTTTTGTCTGCAATAATTATAAATGTACAAACCAATATTTTAGGACAAGGTACATCTTGATTCAAGTTATATATTTTTTTAACGAAGTTATATACTTAGTTTAGGTTTGGATTTTGAGCTCATGAATCAAAATGTCAATTTCAATTAGATTTATTCGGTATAAATTTTTTATTAAAATTTTTTTAATCGTAGTTACAATAATTTTTTTTCAATCGCAAGTATAATAATAATAATTATTATTTTTAATCTTATTAAAATCAATCTCATCATCTATTCAAATAGAGTTTTAAATTTTTTAAAAAATTGCATCTAAAATTTTCTCACCAATAACAAAGTACTTGCATTAGATTTTGAGGAATCAACAACTTATTTTATATATATATATATATATATAATTATGATCTACAAAATAATAAAAGATAGTAGGATTGAAAACATATGAAGAGAAACTTCTCCTATTATAAAGTGTATCCAGTAGAACCCGGTGGAGAGAACTATAGGAGTACAAAGATTTCATATAAAAATATTAAGTTTTTGTTTTAAAAAAAATAAACCTATAAGAAATATATAATGCTATTTAATTATTATATAATTGTTAAATATACACCATTAGTCTATGAAATAATAATTCTTAATTTTTCTGTTTAGATAAATCAACATTAGAGAGTAAAAAATTGAAGAGAGGGGCTGCTAATTATAATTAGAAATAGGATAAGAACAATTGCCATATTGGATTATTAGGTGGAAAGTTCATGTAATCCAAATTAGCCAATTTGGGATGTTGTTTAGGGATTCCCTCTCCCATAGAATCCAGTGAGAAAAAGGTGTTAATATGTTAGCTGTCCATAATCATAATTAGCTTCTTAAACTTTTATTATTATCATTATCATATTATTTTATATATCTAAGTTGTAATAGGGGCTGGTTTAGCATTAAAGTTGAAAGCGGATTTTGTGATGAAAAATTGCTTCAATACTAAATAACAAAATAATGAATTTTTAATTTTAACATATGATTTGTAAACCCCAAAATATTTTTCTAAAGAGATGCTTTTGCATTCAACCATAATTTTTTTAGGTGAAATGATGTTATTATATTTGTATTTTTAAAAATTTTCAATTCATACTATTTTCAATCGGAACTAAATATGATAAAATAATCGCTATCCAATGGATTTGATTCATTTTGATTTGATAAAAAAAATAATTTATAAAATCATAGATCAAATCGGATCAAATATTTTTCTCTAAGCCTTAGTTTGGGTTGTAATGTATTTTAAGTGACATCACCCCAATCCACCCAAATATATATAAAAATATATATTTTTATTATTTACTTAATTTTATATTTATATATATTATGTTAATAAAATTATTAATTTAAGATATTAATTTAATAAAAAATGTTATATTTATGTAAAATTAAAATATAATTTATATTAAAAAATATTTTATAAATATTATACTAAATTAAAATTATTAAATTAATTTCGAATTGAGTTGATTACAATTAATGAATATACGGGTTAAATATAAAAAAAAATATTTTAATATTGAATTGGATATAAATATTAAGATGTCAAATCAAAAATGAATAAACAAAAATCCAAATCGATTCATTGTCATCCCTAATTGTAATAACAATAATAAAATATACCTAATCTTTTTTGTCCTTAGATACATAGCATAACGTAATTAATAACCAATGGCCATGATATAAAGGTTTGGTTGAAGGAAACTTCAACAATAAATTATTTTGCTGGTCAACAACCTTCTTATATTTTAGGAACAAAACTTGACTGATAATAATATATTATAGTACATAATCCAAAATTTTAATGACAACTACAAATAAAGTTTTCTAGTGAATTTGGTACTTGTCTTTTGATGCAGTAGGTATTACTGTTGAAAAACAGTAAAAAGAACACCCCACCATACATCAAATTAAATCTCATATTTCACCTTTATTAAAAAGTTAATATTTTTTCCTTAAAATGATACAATCCCTCTTTGAATTTCAGATTTATAGGTTTAAGGAAGTAAGATTTACAAGTTTCAAGTGCATTATTTTCTAATTTGATATATTAGAGGAAGATGAAGAAAAGTTAGAGGATTCAAAGCCTTATGCTTCAATTTAAAACGAAGAATCATAATCGTAAAGCGAAATTAATTTAATTTAGTTATATACGAATTTATTATATATTTCTATCTATAAAGAAAAATATATAAACCACTAGAACACAAGAAGAAAGTCCTTGAAAATATATGGACAAAAAACAAGGAAAATAGCAGACATATATATAATATGTAGATTTCTTTTAATTTGTGTTGGACATTGTTTGGGTTTGGGATGGTATGTGGGAATAGTCTAAAAGAAGTGAACAAGAACGAAGTTGTAGAGAAAGAAAAGTTGGATGTTTGGGACAGAAAATGGTAAAAGGTGAAAGAGCACTACAGATATGTCTATAGTGCACGTCACATTCTTCTCTAATATTCATCAATGCAATCCATGCAATACAAATTTTCTGAAGAAAAAAATGTTTGCCATTGCCCCCGTCATATCTTATAATGTATTTTTGCTAAGATAATGTTTTTTTTTTAAATTGAAATATATATTTGACATGTCAATTGTTACCAACTTTCTCTCTTTCTGTCTTTTTTGTTATCATAACTAATATATATATATATATATATATTAATCTAAACATGAAATTAATATATGCACCTAACTAATTATTAATTTAAATTTCAAGCTAGTGTTGTATTTCAAAAATTTTTTAAAAATATTTTCATTTTTCAAATTCTTCTAATTGGTTAATCCTATTAAAGTTTAAAGCGAATTTAGAATTTAACTTATATGATTGATATAATTATATTTAAAAAATAATATTTGATAGATTTATGATTCAAATATTAATATTTACAATTTTTTATACCCAAATTATTACTTCCTTTATACAAAAAAAAATTGAAATCAATATCCAACCATTTTAACTCGCATGAATGCCTTAGAGCCATTTTTTTTTTTGCTAAAAAGCCTTCGAACTATAGGCTGGCTCGATGGCATAATTATCAAATGCGGTGGATATTCATTACAGAAGCCCCGTTTGGAGTCAAAACGGCATTGCTAATTGAAGAATTGGTACGTACCTAACAAAGGAATTAAGCTTTTTTATGTATGTTTGCCTTTAGTTTGAAAAATAATGTGGCAAAAGCATATGGGGAGAATATGAGAGATAGAAAAAATTGGGTCGGTAGCCAGTGATTACAACAAGTGAGGACATTGAGAGGCTAATGGGGTCAAACAAACCCTCCTTCCAGCTCCAACATTCCACTGCTATATTTATATCTTCTTATTATTTTGATTTTGATTTAAAAAAAGAAGAAGTCGGTAATTAATTAGTGAATATCTTGTCATTTTCGAAATTTTTTTTTTCAAGTTTCTATTTCCAACTTGGGTGCCATGCCGGCGACCGACCATTTCCATTTTTTTTTGTCTACCTCTTAATTTGAAATATTTTAAAATTGCAACTACCTACATTTATTATTTTTATTTTTTAGGATTAATGAAATATCTATATAAATGATATACAAAGTGATTTGTCCATCTTACCAAAATGATATTTCCCTTGAAAAAAATAGTATCATTTCGTTGTCTTGACGACGTTTTTGTTTAAGTAATTATATGTAGTTTTCTTTCTCTATCACTGCTCACAAATCGAAAACTATAATTAGAGCCTTGTTATCTATGTCACCATGGCTTGGACGAATGGTTACTTGACTAATACTTTTGGATTCAACGAAAATAAGTTCTAAAGTTAAAGTTTGTACATAAATTATAGTACTATATATTACTAATATATAAAATTTAATAAGTTGTTAATAAATTTGTTTGTGGGTCGAGTCCAGATTATTTAGCATTTCAAAAGGCTTGCCTAAGGTTTTGTTTGGATCATCAGAACTAGATGTTTGAATTTAAAATAAAAAATGTATTAAAATATTAAAAAAATTATATTTTAATACTGAAAAAATGTTTTAAAATTAAATAAAAATAAATTTTATTAATAAAAGTAATTTTCAAAATGAGCTAAATTATATTAAAAATTTAAATTTATATCCAAAATTTGATCCAAATCAAATTAAATTTATTGATAAAAAATAAACTGACGAGTCCAGTTATTAATTAACCTTTGATTAATTAAGATAAAATGTTATATCTTATTTCGTTTTAGTACTAATATAACGAAAGACTACTACTACTAAAATTAAACTCAAATCCGTGACTACTTATTTTTCATAAATTGAGTTATCCCATTCTCATGTATTCATTATATTATTATTATTGCTAGTGGAGATAATGTATGCTTTTTCCCTTTAAATTTATTATTTTATGATATATACAATTAATTAATGGTTAAATATATTAATTAATGTTATATACGTGGCTTTTTTATGCCTTTCTACTTCCTAGCAGCTAAGAAACCAGAGGATTTTCTTTGTCAGTTTCTTACTTACGTAATGTCCCATGTGGTTGATGTATACAACTAGAAAAAGGAATATGGAAGCATGATACACATGAGGAGGGTTGTTTTGAACTTTTTGTCATGTTGTTGCAATCTGGAAAATATATACTTCCAAAGGTTTTGTGATCTTATACATATGCTAATTATAATATATGAAATATTGAAGATGATATATAGTAATATAAACCATACTATTTAGTTGAATGATCGAAGTTTAAGATGATGAAAAAGGGGTCTAATTATTATTTTTAAGTTCTTACAAAAATAATATTAAAAAACTGTTACAAATTAAACACTCCTTTAAAATATTCCATATATTAAAATTTTAAGCAGTTTTTTCTAAATTAAATTAAAGAGTATTTTTAAAAAGTGTATATAATATTTTTCTATAAAAATTATAAGAAAAAATTTGCCTAAATAAAAATTTATTTTTGGATCAATAAATAATTAATTCAATTGATAATTAAATCCATTTACCTCAATCTAAATAATCATTTTGAATTTAAATTCTACTGATGATTTCTTATTGATGTTAATTATCTCAAATGCACTATTTGTTATAACCTTTAGATCTGTAGACCTATCATTAGACATTGACTTGAGTAGTTTTACTAATTTTATTTTTTTTAGGTGCGATTGACCATCTGACTGAATTTGTCCATTTTTGAAGAGAAATCCTAAGTTTGGCTTAGGTATCTTTAAAAGATAGATTTAATATTTGCAAAACCAGAACTAGATCCAAAAGTACGGTTATGTGTGAGTAAGGTTATAGCATCCTCACAACGCCTATCGAAAGATGGTATCAGCTCAATTTCGTGTTATCCATTAAGCCTTAAAAATTTTACTAAGTAATTAATTATTGAAAATGATTCTTAATTGACTCCAATATTTTTGACAAAAAATTAAAAAAATTCTCTCACCTCAAGAGTATATAAGAAAATTATTGTTTCTCTTACAGAGGCTCTGTCATCAGATTATTTAATATTAAAATTTTTCTAAGAAAAAAAAAGAACAAAAAAGAATAATGCTTCAATTTTTTATATAGATTTTTGTTGTTTTATGAGAAAAAACTCATACTATTATTCAAAGAAAATTGATACTTTCAACTTTTCCTTAAAAATGTTCTTCTTGAAATCTTAATTTTAGAGAAAAATTGATATTTTCAATTTTTTCTCGAAAATGCTTTTTTGAAAATTTTATTTTTAAGAAAAATTGATATTTTCAATTTTTCCTTAAAAATGTTTTCTTGAAATTTTTATTTTCAAGAAAAATTAATATTTTTAACTTTTTCACAAAAATATTTTTTAAAATTTTTTATTTTCAAGAAAAATTGATATTTTCAACTTTTTCATAAAATCATTTTTTAAAATTTTTTTTATTTTCAATAAAAATTGATACTTTCAATTTTTTCTCAAAAATGCTTTTTTGAAAAATTTTATTTTAAAGAAAAATCGATACTCTCAATTTTTCCTCAAAAATATTTTTTTAAAAATTTGTATGCTAAAAGGAAATTGATACATTCAACTTTCCTTCAAAAATATTTTTTTTCAAATTTTTATTTTAAAAAATCATTGAAAATTAAAGAATGTTTAATTAAATGAATAAATTATTTCAATTTAATCAATAAATAAACAAATAAATAATAAAACTAAAGGAATAAACAAACCTTTGGCACGGCTCGACTGAGCAGCTCAACAGGGACGTGGCTCCAGAGACAAACGCGGCTGGAATGGCTCAATAGGTGGCTCGGTTTAATGGCTCACCAGAGGCTGAGTGAAGCGGGTTGATGGGTCTGTGCGCTGCGGGTCAAGTCAGATTTTGGGTGATGCGCGGATCCTATCCATTTTTAACGTCTCAAAATGGCATTGTTTCACCCGAGTATAAAAGATAAAAATTTTCTCTTTCCCTCAGATTGCTTCCTCGCTCTCTCTCTCTTCCTTTCTTTTTCTCTATTTTTTTTTCTAAGTCATTAAGAACTTCGATGAAATTCCTATTGATTTTTCGGTTTTGTCACTGAAAACTGGGTTTTTTTGTCGAAAAACTTAAATTTCGCCAAAAATTTCACCTAATTCTGAAAATTTCCAGAAAACTTCCATAAAATTAAAAAAAAATCTCCAAAAAACGAATTACAAAACTACGAATTCTACAAGAACCTTTTAAAAACTTGATTTTGATTACTCATGTTTCCTCTCATCTTTTGTGTGTTTTGTTTTGTGATTGCTAGGGTTTATATAGACCTTCATTCACTAGATTACATGAGGATTTGAAAATCAAAATCCTCTATCTTCTGATCTGTTTATCTTTATTTTTCAAAACCTCTTCCAAATGGATCCCAGCTTCAAAATTTAAAATTTAATCTTAGCATTTTACTAGGATTAAAACTCTGCTTTTATTTATTTATTTTTTTAAAATTTTCATTAGCTTATCCATAAAAAAAAATTAAATTAAATCAATAAATAAATAAAACATAAAAATGGGTGTCTACAATTGTCCCACTTTGCATATTTTTTATGAAAAAAAAATTATGCAAAGACGTAGACACCCATTAAAACCTAATACAAAAAAAAAAAGAACAAGTCGGGCTAATGTGATCTAAAGACAAAAACATTCAAATTGAACCAGAACTTGAGATGAACGACTTGGACTAAGTCACACAAGTTTGTATCGAATCAAAGTTTGAAATAAACAACTTGGACTAAGCTAAAGAAGGATCTGGCATAGGCCAAAATTCAAAAGTAAAATGATTTGGTCTGAGCCGAAATCTGGCATAAGTCAAAATCAAATAAAATGACCTGAATGAAATAGAAGTATGAAACGAATACTTGGACTAAGCTAAAGAAAGATTTGACATAAGTCAAAATTCAAAAACAAAATGACATGGATGGAATCGAAGTCTGAAATGAATACCTTGAACTAGGCCAAAAAAGGATCTGACATATGCTGAAATTCAAAAACAGAATGACCAAGATTAAATTGAAGTCTGAAACGAATAATTTGAACTAAGAAGGATTTGACAAAAGTTAAAATCTAAAACAGAAAGACCTGAATTGAACTGAAGCCTGAAACGAATGACTTAGATTAAGAAAAATTTGACAAAAGTTAAAATCCAAAACTGAAAGACTTGGACTGAACCGAAACCTGAAATGAATAACTTAGATTGAGCCGAAGAAATATCTGGCATAGGTCAAAATTAAAAAATAGAATGACTTGGATTGAATTGAAGTCTGAAGTGAATAACTTAGACTGAGCCGAAGAAAGATTTGGCATAAGTCAAAATAAAAAAATAGAATAACCTGGATTGAACTAAAGTCTGAAATGAATAAATTGGGTTAAGCCGAAGAAAGATCTGGTATATGTCAAAATTCAAAAATAGGATGACTTGGATTGAACCGAAGTCTGAAATGAATGACTTGGACTATGAAGGATTTAACAAAAATTAAAATCCAAAACAGAAAGACTTGGACTGAATCGAAGCCTGAAATGAATAACTTAGACTAAGAAGGATTTGACAAAAGTTAAAATCCAAAACTGAAAGACCTGGACTAAATCGAAGCCTAAAATGAATAACTTGGACTAAGCTATAATACGTTAGTGCATGTTGTATTTGAAACAACTATCATTTCATTCTTGATAACTTTAATCTTCTGTGGGGTTTGAACACCTTCTTATAAAAGCAAATGACATACGTACCTGAAGTGTTATGAAATGCCAACTTTCCTGGAATACCTACATGAAATGTTATGAGATTTTGGGCTTATCTGATTATGGTAAAAAGATTCTTAAGCTCTTTGCTGTTTTCATTTTCACCAGTGATGAATCATTTAACTTCTAAACATATTTGGTTAAGAAATTAAACTATCATTATCTTTTGGCTTCGACCAAACCGAGATCACCATTTCACTAAGTTTTCATTGCTCTCATTTCACTTACCCATGCCACTCTTAGTTTTTTATAGTAATGAAGAGAATTTTCATATCATTATTTATTCATTCATTATTATTTTATATAATGATAGATGTAAAGTAAATACACATTTCTTCTGACCTAGGTAAAGAGCAGACAAAAAGGAAATAAAACAATAAAAGAGGTTAGTGTTGTCATCAGGAAAGAAATGAATTTTATTGATTAAATGGGATTGAGTTACAAAGATAGGCTAAAGAGGGTTGTCAAATAATCATGATCAAAGTAACCTAAAGTTCTCTCCTAAAACCATCTAACTAGAATCCTTGATCTTGTCGAGTTCATCAAATCACATTTACCTCTCACCAAAGCAATGTCTCGAACCTTTATGCTGCCTTTTCGAGCTTTCAATTTAGATATCCTCAAACTGTTCTTCGTGGGGTTTTCAATTCAAGCCCTCCCTTTTTGAAACTCAAACCACCATTTACAGGTTTTCAATTTGAGCTTTTTTTTTTTTATTTTTTTGAACTCAAATTGCCCTTTACGGGTTTTCAATTTAAGCCATTTATCTTTTTTTCTCTTGTTTATTTTTTTGAACTCAAATCTCCTTTTATGGGTTTTCAATTTGAGCTTTTTTTTTTATTATTAAGTATTTTTTCACATCATCTGAATTTATTGGATTGGGCAAGTCTTCTCCATCCATTTTTGCCAAGATTAAAGCTCCTTCTGAGAATAACTTTTTGACAACATACGAACCTTCGTAATTTAAGTCCATTTTCCTTTATGGTCATGTTGACTTGAGAGAATCCTTTTCAGAACCAACTCTTCTTCATGAAAACATCGGGGTTGAATTTTCTTGTCATGTGCTTGCATCATTCTCTTCTGGTATAACTGCCCATGATATAGTGCTGTCAATATTTTCTTCTTAATAAAATTCAATTGCTCGTAATGCTCTTAGATCCATTCGGCTTCTTCCAAATTAACTTCCTTTAGGATTCTCAATAAGAGAATTTTTACTTCTACTGGTAGTATTGCTTCCATCCTATAGACAAAAAAAAATGAGGTTGTCCCAGTAGAAGTACGTATTAATGTTCGATAAGTATGCAAAGCAAAAAGTAACTTCTTATGCTAATCTTTATAAGTCTCAATCATTTTTTCAAGAATCTTTTTAATATTCTTATTTGCTGCTTCTATTGCCCCATTTATTTTTGGATGACAAGGTACCGAATTGTGATGCTTGATCCTAAACTAGGCACATATCTTTTTCATCATCTTGCTATTAAGATTCTTGGCATTATCTGAGATAATTCTTTTGGGGAGCCCATATCTATATATTACCTTTCTTTTAATGAACCTACACACCACCACTCGAGTCACACTAGCATATGATGCGGTTTCAACCTATTTGGTGAAATAGTCAATCATTACAAAAATAAACCTATGTTCATTTAAAGCCTTCGACGCGATGGGCCTGATAACATCCATACCTCACATTGAAAATGGCCATGGAGGTGCTATGATATGTAGAGCATTTAGATGGGTATGTATTTTATTTAGGTAGATTTGGCACTTATGGCATTTTTTAGCATAATTTATACAGTCAATTTTCATGGTCGATCAGTAATACCCTACCTTCATAATTTATCTTGCCATCATGAATTTTTTTCATGATCTTTTGTGCCTCTATTGCATTCACACATATTAAGAGAACTAGATCTCGATTCCTCTTATACAAGATATTTTCATTAAGGAAGAAACCCATGGCTAATCTTCTAATGATCCTCTTATCATTTTCAGTAGGTATTGTTGATTCTTCAAATACTGTAAAATATCATGATACCAAGGCTTCCTATCAACCTCTTCTTCGACATTTGAACAATGTGTTGAAAATTCTCTCACATCAAGCTTTATGGGATGGATTTCAATATCTATTTTCACTTTGATCATAGCTATCAATGTGGTTAGGGCATCAGCAATTTGATTATCTTCTCTAGGTAGATGTTCAAATTGAATCTTTTTAAATTGTTTAACCAAAACAGTGACATATTTGTGATATTTTATCAGCTTTGCATCTCTTGTCTCCCATTCTCCTTTTAACTGATAAATAACCAAGGTTGAGTCTCCATAGACTTCTAGTACTTTGATTTTTCTTTCAATTGCAGCTTGTAAGCCTATAACATAGGCTCGTATTCAACTACATTATTAGTGCAATTGAAGTTCAGCCTTACTGTGATAGGGATATAATTCCCTTTTGGAGATATCAAGACTGCCCCAATTCTATGTCCTAAAGCGTTTACAGCTTCATCAAAGTAAATCTTCTAAAACTGCTTAGTAGACTCTTTCTCATCAACTTGAGAAACAACCATCAGGTCTTCATCCGAAAAATCAAGCTTTATTGGCTCATAATTATTAACTGTCTGTTTTGTTAAAAATTTAGCTATGGCACTTCTTTTAATTACTTTTTAAGTTACGTAGATGATGTCGTATTCAAAAAGCATTATCTACCATCGAGCAATTCTTTAAGATAGTGAAGATTTTTCAAAAACATATTTGAGAGGATCTAATTTTGCTATGAGTCATGTGGTATGGTATAGCATATATTGCCTAAGCCTACGAGTTGTCCAAGCTAAGGCATAACACTTATTTTCCAATGAAGAATACTTTGACTCATAGTTAGTAAATTTTTTACTTAAATAGTAGATGGCTCGCTCTTTCCTACTTGTCTCATCTTGTTACCCTAGTACACATCCCATTGAGACTTCGTTCACAGTTAAATATAGAATCAATGATTTTTTTGGAATAGGTGGTACTAGTATAAGTGGATATGATAGATACTCTTTGACTTTATCAAAAGCTTTTTGACATTCATTATCCCATTTGCCAGGGTTATATTTACGAAAAAGTTTAAAAATAGGATCACATTTAAAAGTGAGCTAAAAAATGAATCGAGATATATAATTCAATCTCCCCAAAAAATCTCATACTTTTTTTGGTGTGCATAGAGTTGACAAGTCTTGGATGGCCTGAATCTTATCAGGATCTACCTCTATTTTTCTTTCACTGACTACAAAACCTAATAGCTTCCCTGATTTAGTCTCGAATATGCATTTTGATGGGTTTAATTTTAGCTAAAATTTTCTCATCTAATAACTTTTTTTTTATTAATATCATCTCCTAGAATTATTAATTCAATACTTTTTTGGTGAGGTTCAATTAGTTTATTCTCTTGTTCTACTAATTTCACTAAGTCAGGAGGTAAAGTGTCATTATCTGGGTTCTCTTCATGATCAAGTTCACCAGTATAAATTGGATTTTGAAAATCAAACCTTGGGTTACTATCATGATTATTTTTATATTTATTATCTGGGTACCTGAGAGTAAGTAAGAAAAGAAAAATGTCTACAAGATATATGGAATGAAAATTAAAGAATGTAGAAAAGAAATGAAAATGCATCACATCAATCTTTTTATTGATATGAATGAATAGCTCATACAAAATAAAATAATCCTAGTACTTTTAGATAGAAGTATAAGAATTTTATTCACTGCATTACTTTTGAAAAGATTCAAGGACAATAGGTAGCTTAATGATCTTTCAATTCTTTAACTCTGAACCTTGCGGGGTCAGATACACCGACAGCTCTTATCCTGCCCAATAAATGCCTTTCCGTCCACCATTTGAATGGTAAGTTCAAAAAAAGGCTCTTTCAGCCCTATATACTAGTTATCATCTCTAGGATAAATACATCTTCCTAATCAAAAAATGTCATAAAGATAGGGAATAATCATTTTTTTTACTCTAGCTCTTATCTTTTAAGCTTAGCCATCAATTTTTCTTTCCTGCTTTCAATCAACTTCTCTTTATCCTCTTTGGTAGACTTATACCCCAAACCAAATCTTTTTTGGTTGTTGACCACAGCTGTAGCTTCTGAATTCCTTGCTGTTTCTTTTCTAATCTTCTTCTAAGACGTCACCCTTTTTTAATTGCCTACTTAACAACTATCTTGGTAGTGGATGACAATTATGGTGTATATAGCCTAGATCTTTCATTGACATAAGTTGTATTAACCAACTCAAAAGATTTATAAGAACACTCTACATCCTCATCTGTAGCTTTCACATATGGGGTATTTGTTGGCTGGATCACTAGTAGATCTTTTTTTTCTGATACATTCACCACCTTTCCCTCGACAATGAACTTTATCTTCTGGTGCAGCGAGGATGAGACAACACTTGTCATGTGAATCCATGACCTCCCTAACAAATAGCTATACGATGGTGAAATATCCATCACTTGAAACTTGACATTGAAATTACATGGCTTGATCTGTAGTTGTAGTTTAATGTCACCTACCACTTCTTGTCTAGCTCCATCAAAAGCTCTAACGACCATGTGACTAATTTTCATGTGAGACATGTCAACGGGTAACCTAGTTAGGGTAGACATAGGTATCACATTAATCATAAAACCATTGTCAATAAGAACTTTCACCATTATGTGACTTTTACATCTAACTGTAATATGAAGAGCTTTAGTGCTTCATCTCCCCTTAGAAAGAATTTCATCACCATTAAAAGTAATGTAGTTTGAGGCTACTAGATTTCTCACAAAATTATTTACGTTTTTCATAGATACATTATGAGATACGTATGCCTGATTCAAGACCTTCAATAAAGCATTATGGTGAGGTTTTGAATTCAACAATAATGATAAAAGTGATATTTTAGTTGGCATTTTATTCAGCTGTTTCACAACACTATACTCGCTATGCTTGATTAATCTTAGGAACTCATAAGCCTCTTTTCAAAAGTGGGTTTTTGGTACTCTTGACTTGGCACTGCCTCAGAATCTTTCTTATTCTCTTTTTCCTTTTTAACTTTTACTTTCTTTTTTTTGGCTTTTTCTATCATTTTTGAAGAATAACACCTTTCACTCTTAGTCATACCATTCACTACAATTATATTTGCCATATCAAAATTGCTTGATATATCTCTTTCATTTGACCCCATCGTTATAACCTCATAGTTGTATTTTCATGGTACTGCCTTATTATTTTGGTACAAGAAGGGACTAGAATTTTGAAAGTTATAACTGGTTTAGAGGTGGGTTGACTCTTCATTGGCTTTGGCCTCTTGTAATATATTGTCACTAGTTTTATGACAGGCTTTAAAACTTACTTGATGGTGGATACCTCAGTATTTCTTGAGCTTTATTCATCTTCGTAAAACTCAATTTAGAATGAATCCATCAATTATTACAGAATTTGGTAGAACTAATAACAGTTTTCAATCGAATGTCCCACAACTCCCTTATGCTATTTATTTTTTTAGGTCGAATTGTACTCTTCATGATAAGTATATGGGTCCATTGGATGCAGTATCTTTGCTCTTAATAGGGCATCAAACATCTTATCTAGAGGGGTCCTAATCTTATCTACCATTTTTTTTATCTTACTGGTTTGATCCTTATGTATGACATTAATTGTTACCCTAGTATGGGTTGACAGAGGGTTACCATTGACATTAGGTGCCCCTTTTTCTTCAAAGCTTAACAAAGCCTTTTTTATCAAGTTTTACACCTTGTGCTTCAAAGAGATGCAGTTCTCCGTGAAATGGCCTGCAACCCCATAGTGATAATCATAATAAGCATTTGGGTCTAAGCATTTGGGTCATACCATTTGAGAAAAGGTGGTTTCATAAGATCTGCAGGGACACGAGCTACTAAAATTTTCTCTACGAGCTGTGGGAGTAAGTTTACATAAGGCATAGGGATTGGGTCAAATGTGACCCTCTTTTGGTTGTTTTGCAGCCTTCTTGAATTACTTGGCTGGGTATTCTGTTTAGAGGTAAATCTTGCTTGAGGTATGGCGGATGAATTGTATATGTGTGCGAGTGGTTGTGGTTGAAGGGTTGGTCGATAGACTTGTTGGTATGATGGTTGATATGGGTAGTGGGTAGTGGCTGCTTAGACTGGATATATAGGCGGGTTATAAAAAAGAACATAACCTTTGAATTGTTGGCCCTCATAACTCACAGCATGAGTTTATCCTTTTTTTTTCTTAGATGGGCCATTATTCTTTACATCGGTTGTCTCTTTTTCATCTAATTTATCATTCTTAATGATATTTTCAATTATCTCGCCTAATATAACCGTGTCGGTAAAATTTTTCATAGCATTTCCTATTAATCTTTCATAATAGGGAGACTTAAGAGAACTAACAAAAAACATTATTACTTTTTTTTTATGAGAGATGGTTGAACTTGAGAAGCAACATCTCTCCATCTTTGAGCATATTGCTTGAAACTTTCTGTGGTTTTCTTCTTCATACTTTGTAAGAAAAGTCGGTCAGATGCTAAGTCCATAAGGTGTTTATATTAGGTTACAAATGTTTTTGCCAAGTCATTTTAGGATCGAATATGGGCTCGATCCAACTGTATGTACCACCTTACCGCGGAGCTTGTAAGGCTATTTTGAAAAACATGCATCAACAATTTCTCGTCATGAGTATGGACGATCATTTTACGGTAATACATGGTAACGTGGGTTAATGGGCATTTAGTCCCATCAAGCTTTTCAAATTTAGGGACTTTAAACTTTGATAGGATGCCCACATTTGAAACTAAACATAATTGGGCTACATCCATGAGCTAAAATAATCCATACCCTCAATGGCTTAAACTCTCTTCTTTAAAATATTCATTTTTTGTTGGGAGCTTGACTTTTCTATTACTTTAAAGGTTTTTGCTTTCAACTTCTCATTCTTCTTAAGGTCATCAAAATCAGGGACTTCAACTGGGTCTGTTATCTTTACCTTAAAGGTGGGGTTAGTGTAACTGCGATATGGTACTTCAGGATAGGTGTAAGCATATGCTCCAAAAAATGGTATGTGTGGAGCCTGTGTCTCTTGAGAAGATTGACCTTGATTTGGATCGAACCCATTAGGGTATAAAAGACCCACAATATCTTGTCTTTCATTCGGATTAGGGGCCTCTTCTACTATTTTACATTTATCTAATTTTTTCAACATTTTCATCAACTTCGTCAACTTATCCTTTATCTCCTCTTGAGCCTTCTCGATCTTGTCCATATTGGTATTTTGTTCCTATTCCATTTGTCTTGCTCGTGATCGAGTATTATATGGGTGACGTGCAGGTTGGCTTAAATTTGTTGACGGTTAAGCTATCTTTGAACCTTTAATACCATATCTCAGAATTAGCAAGTTTATATAACTATTTCATGAAAACCTAAGATGATTATTTTATTAAATGTAATGAATGAGAATGCAATGAATGAAAATGCATACACACAAAGAACATTTTTCTTAAGACAGTGTTTAACCAAAAGATTTCATTTATTCAAAAGAACTTTGTTTACATAAAATTTATCATCATAGAGTTATAACCATAGAATCATTTGATCTGTTCATACTAGTCTCTTGCTTTTTCAATGAAATTTAGTAGGTGTTGTCCATGTTTCCCTATTGGGGCCACCACTTGCTTCAATGTTTTTATCTTTTCGACCATTTCTCTTGCCTTACATACTCTTTTACAAATTTGGGTTGTTAAGTGCTCGATATACCTCTGTCTTCTCAAGTTTTCCTTTTTACCACACTATATTTGGTATGATAATTCCCTATGCTCTCTGGCTAATGCAGCAATGTATTCTTCTTGTTTATTCAACCTTCATCGTAACTTGTTTATGTAACTGTTTATCATATTATTTTTTGTTTGCACTTAGGTACTTTCTTCCTCTAATTCAACATATTCTTGCTTCAATTGCTCATTCTCATTAGTCAGCTCAACGATTGTTATCTTCTTGGCTTTGACCTTTACACATAACCTTTTATGTTTTTGATGTAGCTTCGCTAGGTCTTTAACAGTTGTATCATGTTCCCAAGCAATCTTACAAACTTTGACCTCATGTTTTTTAGCTCTATCTTTCCATTAATCCTTTTTCTTTTGAAGATTCTGGATTTTTTGCTTTAGCCTATCCTTTTTTATCTCGAATTCTTTTTTCGCGAGCTCCACTTCTAATGGTATTTCTTCAAGTTTTCCTCTTGTTAGTTGTTAAAAACTTTCATGAGTGAATGCCACTTCCTATCCTCATCTTACTCTCTAAGCCAAGTACCCATGAGTGATCTTATTAGTGAACGGTCTATGACTCACCTTACGGAGGTCTTTCCATGCTTTAATCACATCATTTATCCTCTGAAATACTTTTGACTCACTGTAAGAAAAATTTGATTGATGAAGCTTATGTTTCATGGAAATGAACTGTTTTGCTCCAAACTACCTTATCACTAAAAGTGATGCATAACTTGTTACCCCTTATAAACTCAAAAGTGAAACTACAGTGTTGTCTTTACATTGATATAGCATGTGTTCACGATTCATCCATGGGACCAACCATCTCATCTTGGTGCTGGTAAGCTTTTGTAAAAAAGTTATCCACTCTTTTTTAGACTTTTTTTTTGCCACTCACTTTCACAGAATTCTTTAATTGAAGCTCGATTGAGAAAATAAAGCTTTGAGAATGCATTTTTTTTACACTCGAAGTGGCTTTTCATCCATAAATACAATAGTTGTATACAACCTATTAAACGCCCTCATTCTGGCGATAGTAACTCAAAGATCTAATAGTCTTTGTCAATATCATCATTGAAAGGTTACAACCATTGATCACACTTTTAAAAAAGTCAATAACTGCTATTTCAATATAAACTAAAACTTTCAAAAAAATCACCATTTCGTATATGGCTAAGTTAAACATGTCTAACTCTTGCTTCTCATCGTCATGTTGTACTAAAAAATCATGAAAGAACTTCCAAGGTAAACAAATATATTCTTTTTCTTCTAGGTATGAGAATCCACAATCTTCTTGTTTATCCCTATAAGATAGGCCAGATTTTTACGAAATCTTGATTTGTGTTTTTTGACATATATGTTGTCCGAAGCCTGGAGGTGCAGACCTAATAAAGTCAAATATTCTTTTATGGTCGATGTCATATCAATTTCATTGAAGATGAAACACTTGTATAAAGGATCCCAGAATTACACTGCAGCTCTAATTAGTTGATTCTCAACATTCACTATAAGGAGGTATGCTATATTTCCATGCCTCTGGCAAAACTCCTCTTGTCTTGATGGATTTATCTTCTTTCATATATCAACTAAATCCTCTAGATTATTTTGTTTGAGGAGGATAGGTAAAAGCATAGTTGATTGGTAGACAATCCCTTTCCTTTTGTTAGATATTTTTTGACTAAACCTTTACTTCATTGGGTGACTCGCATGGAGTTAATATAGATGAAGAGCAAACTAGTTGTTCTGTGAAGTCCATGAAAAACTCGTTATTGAAGACCATTTTTCAGGTAAATGTTTTTTATGTAACTTTATGATATGAGTATGAATTATGCAAACATGAATACGAAAATAGGTTAGCACATCGACTAAAGAGAAATAAATAAATTAAAGCATCACACAAAAAAAGAGGAATGAATCCTATGCTTTTGGTCAATTTTAAAGGGAAAGAGATGGCTTTATCTATAAGTTAAGCGCTTTTAAGGTCCAGTATATGTGGTTCAAGGTTAAAGTCTAAAAGTTCTCAAATTGCTCCTTACATCATTGTCCATCATAGTTAGTAAGGTACTTAAATCCTTACCCATTATATGCTGCAAGTGAAAAATGTTTAATTTGAGTGGGAGTATTTTGCTAGCCGCTGCAGAGGTATTAAAATTTCATGAAAACATAGGTACTTTACTCTTTTCTGAAGGGACGAAGCTTGGGTATAGAGTTCATGTTATGCACATGCATATGAATGACAGAGTTAACAAAGTAAATAAATAGAATGAATGAATAAAAAATCTATACAAAAAGTTTAATTTTATTAGGCTTTTGGATAACACGAATTTATTGGCTGGCTTGACTCTCGACTGTCTCCAATGGAGTCGCTAAACTATCATAACGTCTAGATCCGTAAACCTATTGCTAGACATTGACTTGAGGAGTCGCCACCAATCTTTTTTTTTTGTTTAGGTGCGATTGATCACCTGATTGAATCTGTCATTTTTTAAAGAGAAATCTTAAGTTTGGCAGAGGGTATCTTTAAAAAGTAGATTCAATATCTGTGAAATCAGAATTAGGTCTGAAAGTATGGTTACGTGTGAAAGAGATTATAACACCCTCACAACGACCATCGAAAGATGGTACCAGCTCAATTTCGTGTTATCCATTAAGCTTTAAAAGTTTTATCAAGTAATTAATTATTGAAAATGATTTTTAATTGACTCCAATACTTTTGACTAAAAATTAAAAAAATTCTCTCACTTCAAGAGTATACAAGAAAACTATTATTTCTCTTGCAGAGGCTCCATTGTCGAATTATTCAATATTAAAAATTTTTTAAGAAAAAAAAAGAACAAAAAAAAAATAATGCTTCAATTTTTTATATAGATTTTTGTTGGTTTATGAGAAAAAACGCATACTTTTATTCAAGAAAAATTGATACTTTTAACTTTTTCTTAAAGCATTTTAAGGTTTTTTTTTTTTTTTAAATTGATACTTTCAATTTTTCCTTAAAAATATTTTTCTTGAGAATTTTATTTTCAAGAAAAATTGGTACTTCCAACTTTTCCTCGAAAATTTTTTTAAGAAAATTTTATTTTCAAGAAAAATTGATAATTTCAATTTTTTCTTAAAAAATATTTTTTAAAAAATTTTATTTTCAAGAAAAATTGATACTTTCAACTTTTCCTCAAAAAATATTTTTTTGAAAATTTTATTTTCAAGAAAATTGATATTTTCAACTTTTTCATAAAAATTTTTAAATTTTTTTTTTATTTTCAAGAAACTTTTTCTTAAAAATGCTTTTTTGAAAAATTTTATTTTCAAGAGAAATTGATACATTAAACTTTCCTTTAAAAATATTTTTTTCAAAATTTTATTTTAAAGAGATTATTGAAAACTAAAAAATGTTTAATTAAATGAATAAATTATTTCAATTTAATAAATAAATAAATAAATAATAAAATTAAAGGAATAAACAAACCTTTGGTGCGGCTTGATTGAGCGGCTCAATAAGGACATGGCTTCAGAGACGAACGAGGCTAAAAAGGCTCAGTAGGCAGCTTGACTTAGCGGCTCGCTAGAACCTGAGTGAAGCGGGTTAGCGAGTCTATGCGCTATGGGTCGGGTCAGATTTTGAGTGACGCGTGAATCCTGTCCACTTTCGACATCTTAAAACGGTGTCGTTTCACCTAGGTATAAAAGATAAAAATTCTCTTTCTCTTAGATTGCTTCCCTGTTCTCTCTCTCTTCCTTCTTTTTTCTCTACTTTTCTCTCTAAGTCACCAAGAACTCTAATAGAATTTTTATCGATTTCTGGGTTTTATAGTCAGAAACTGGCTTTTTTACCAAAAAAGTCGCTAAAAAACTTAAATTTTACCAAAAAATTCACCTGATTTTAAAATTTTCCAAAAAACTTTCAAAAAATTTAAAAAAATCTCCAAAAAAAAAATTACAAAACCACAAATTCTACAGTAACCTTCTAAAAACTTGATTTTGACTACTCTTGTTTCTTTCCTTCTTCTTGTGTGTTTTGTTTTGTGATTGTTGGGGTTTATATAGGCTTTTATTCACTAGATTACATGAGAATTTAAAAATCAAAATCTTTTATCTTCTGATCCGTTTATCTCTATTTTTCAAAAACCTTCCAGATGGATTTCAACTTCAAATTTTAAAGTTTTAATCATAATATTTTATTAGAATTAAAACTCTGTATTTATTTATTTATTTATTTATTTTCTTAAATATTCATTAACTTATCCATAAAAAAAATTAAATCAATAAATAAATAAAATATAAAATGGGTGTCTACACTATTCTTATTAAATATCCATACATTTTGACTTCGCATGAGATTGAACCACCTATATATATATATATGATTATATAATACAGATATATATATATATATATATCGAATTTATAGAATAAAAATATTTTTGTTGGTGAAAATGAAGTGGACTATCCTTATATAGCTTGTTTGAATGAACAAAGGAAAATCATGAAGCCATTTATGGATATGGCCCACCAACTGATATGGAGTCTTTACAGTTGTCATCAGCAAGCATAAATGATCATTAAACATGCTGGTGGAGGCCTCACTCCACAGTGCCTGGCTCTTAGCCTTTCCCAATTACCAATTATCACTCGATATCTATCATACTGACTTCAAGGCTGATATGATGCCTGCCCATGCATCATGCATGTGGCGTGTCTGATATAACTATTCACTTGATCTAATAAGCTACCTATCCTGCAATTTAACTAGAGACCAATCTTGAACTTTACCACTAAGAAGCTTTTTTAGAGGTAAGAGTTTTTTAGGCTTTACTACAGTAGTTATTTTTGAATCGATTAAATTTATTTATACAAAATATAATAAATTCATGAAAAATTACCCTTTCATAATTTTTAATAAATTCGAATCAAGACATAAAAAAAAAACTTTTTTACCTCTTGAGTCAACGAAGTTAATCATGTAACTAAGCCAACTTAATTTGTGCTGTTTTTTTTGTTCAATGAAATCTTTTGGTAGGACTAATTAAATCGGGATCACATCAAAAGCAACAGTGCCGTGACTGAGAGAAAGAAAGGAGAGAACGTGAGAAAGTCTGTGTTGTTGAAGATGGATATGCAAGAAAGCATGTTTTGAAATAGATAAAAAGCCTAGCGAGGGAAGTCATATTTTGTCTGATGATGTTGACATCGTCCAACAAAACTAAGTCTTTATACTGCTTTTTCCCCATGCGTGATTAGTGCTTACTAATTGCTGGTATAACTCGAACAGATATCAAATTTAGAAGTCATCTTCAAACCCTTCTTTTCGATCAACATTAATGTATACTACATGAATTCTCGTCCTAACTATATCTATGCATTCATGATTAATATATGCTCTCTCCGGTTTAGTTTCCCATTGTATTGCCAAAAATAAAAAATTAAAAAAAAACCTTACCAACTTACTGACTTGTGATTAAAATATCGGTTAGTCATTTTCCATGACCCATATATATATATATATATTTCCTTCCATGTATGGTGGAGTTGCGTGGCAATGCTTTGGAAGTTCGACTAGGTTGCATGATCAGGATGATCCATTTGTTGACGACTCGTTTAAAAAAAAAAAAACTGTATCTATATGTGGATTAGTACAAAAACCTTGATAAGATTAACTAGTGTTTGTTAAAAAGTGGAGGATGACAATTATCAAAGTCAAATTAATAAATTAAGGTCCGAAGTGGCCACCAAATTTCCCTCTTTTTAAGCACTCTACCTTTTCTTTCCG
The DNA here is from genome assembly GCF_047325235.1 of Durio zibethinus. Classification (NCBI taxonomy): domain Eukaryota; kingdom Viridiplantae; phylum Streptophyta; class Magnoliopsida; order Malvales; family Malvaceae; genus Durio; species Durio zibethinus. The sequence goes on along the minus strand of NC_143162.1, from coordinate 4,774,001 downwards.
CCCCTCTTTCTTCTTTGTTTATTGTTTTTTAAGTCTACATATTCCAAACCTCATTTTCTTTATACTTTTGTTGTTTTTTCTTTTAAAATTTACAATTTTTAATTCGAAGTTTTTTTTTTTTTTTTTTTTTGTAAAAGAATAAAATCTTACTTGATTAAGTCAAATGGTAAAACCGATTCAAAATTTCGTTTAAATTATCCTTTTTATGTAATTTTGCTCAAATGATTTTTCATTGCAATTGGGTAATAATCAAATTATCATACAAAAAAGAAGTTCAACATCCATTATTAACAAGCTTAGTACAACGATTTGCAACCACACCCTTGCTACTCAACAAACTCCTCCATGTATAAGAACCTCATGACTTAATTTTTTTTTTTTTTTTTATACAAAAAACGTTATAGCCGGAGATAAAAAGATTATTGATACTGAAAATTGAATCCTAAATTTATTAAGTTCTATTTCTTAAAAATAATTAAATGAATCAACCAATTTAAACTTAGGATGAACTCGTGGCTTCTTAATTGCATGAATAAACTCATTACCTTTAAGATAATTAGACTGTAAAACCTGAGCCCAAAGACCATAAGCTTCCATCCATCCAAGCTTTGCAAGTAGGGCATTGGTCATAACGCTGCTCTTGCGGATACCCAAACCTCCATTCTTCTTAGGCTGGCAGACTGTATCGCATCCTTTATTCCTTCACCCCTCAATGCTAGTTTTATATGTAAGAAAGAAGTTTGTGTAATTCTGAAATAGGAACATATTGGGTTGGGCTTCAAATCGAAGCCCGAACTTAATGGGTTTTTTTAATTCGGTTGGGATTCAAATCAGCCCATTTATAAATCAAAGTAAAACACACATAAAAAGATACAGAAAAAATTTTGAGGGAGAGACCTTGCTTAAACCCTTGAAACCGTTAAACTTCAAGAGTTAAAAAAGAATCCCAACCGCCATAACAATGCAGCAGTAGGGCCGGCGGAAGCAAAATCTTAGAGTTTCGTTTGGATATGAAATAATAAAAATGTAAGATATCGATTAGATTAGGAACTTTTATAAAATGTAAATTGTGAAAGTAACAACCAAACAGAGTCCTAAAATTTTTTACATTGTTTTGGAATGGTGAATTTTTAGTGATTTTATGAAAATAGGCATGAAGAAATGAAAATGGGTTTTAAAATGCAGGTAACAAGTGATTATGCAGATGGTAGTATAAGGATTTGGGACGTCATAAAGGACGCTGCGACTTGTGAGAGTACATTGAATGGACATAAAGGTGCTGTGACTCTTCTAAGGTACAATAAGGTTGGATCTCTGCTTGCTTCTGGAATTAAAGACAATGATGTTATATTATGGGATGTGGTTGGTGAGACTGGTCCTTTTCGCCTTCCAAGGATAAATTTTTGAGAATGTGGGATCTTGAAATGCAGCATCATATGCAAATAGTTTGTGGCCATGACAGTGAAATTTGGTCTATTGATGTTGACCCCAATGAAAGATCCTTGGTCACTGGTTCAGTAGATCTTGAACTTAGATTTTACAAGTAAGGCATGACTTAGCGAATGGTGAGTCTATGTTAAATGTAACTGTTGCTGAAATTAGGAATGATGGAGAATTGTCTACTCAAAATATGAAAGTAGAAATATCATATGACAGATAGGACCATCTTTTTTTGCCTAGGACTAGTAGTTAAATTGAACTTTTCTCTTCTGGATTTTACTGGATGATGCTACATTGCCATGTGGCATTCGTTACGAATAAGAGCATGTCAATTTTTTTATCTTTATATCTGACTCAAAGTGATTTTCTACCCAGGCATTACCATTCTCTGGTGTTCTGAAGCTGCTCTGAAGGACTGGACTTCAAATCCTGACAAGGTGGCCTATCTGTACTTACAGATGTGCTTATGCTTGGATTTTTTTAGTAAATAGATGTGTGGCATGCTCACCATGCATTCCTTCTCTCTCTCTGAGAATCTGTCACACACACACACACTTTTAGTGGGGAATTTATTTTAAGGTTTTCGTATCGAGGCTTTTGATTTTAGGAAAGCATATCTTTTATGCATTTGAGCACTCAAATTTTAGTTTTTATTATTACAATATATGCTGTATGCACAGGTTGAGCTGGTCTGCAGGATTGTTACAGTGTTGTTGCAGACACATCATAGCCAGTTAATTAGTACCCCATCTGCCAGACTAGTGTTGACTGTACCCAAGGATATTATTTATGCAAGAGTCATGTAAATATGTACTTTGGATTTATGCGTGTTTTGAACCCACATTCCCTTGCTAAAAAAAATTCAGTTCTGCAAGTAGTAGCCTTAATGATTTATATATATATATATATATATTTTAATTTCTTAGTATTGGATTTAAGGTTATTTCAATGACATAACCTTTGAATTTCCCAGGAATGCAAAGATACTCTTGGTTTCAATTTTGCAGCAATGGATCATCTAAAGGTTTGTAACTGGCTTTTTGAATATTTTCAATCAAATTTCTAACAGCAAAAGCTAAAAGTTATTTTCCACCTTTGCCTGTCCTATGATTTCAGCAATTGATGGCTTCAAGATCGGATGCTCTATTCCAAGATGCAAAGTCGAAGTTGTTAGAGATTTGATCACCGCAGCCAAAACGTCTGGAAGCAAGATCAGAGACCAAAACAGACAAATGAAAAAAGAAGAAACAAAATAAATCAACTGATATGCATGTTTGGAAATGATCCCCAAGATGGACAATAATTTTATTCTCTATTTATAGCGCTTTCCGAGATAAGCTTCATCCTGCTTTAGGTAAGAAGCATCTTCCTTTTCGTATTTTTTTAAGTTCTATTATTTGCCTCAACTGTCTGTAACATATGAACACAATTCATCGTCGAAGTGAAATGTTGAAATTCTCATGACTAGGTTGCACGGATGTATGGGCCGGAAAGAATATTACAAAGGAATTTTTTTTTTTTACAGTGTCTACAATACAATTATGATTATCCAATGATTTTTTTTTATTAAAAAAAAAGTCTAGCTTGAGAATAGGAAATTTTTTTTAAAAAATATTAAAATTTAGATTTTAAACATAATAGATGTCACCTTTAATTTATTTGATTCGTATTTATCGTAACGAATAACTTTTTATCAAAATTATAAAATCATAAAAGTTATTTTGGTATGTCTTTGAGTTTATATGTATAAAGACAGAGAGAGGATCAATTTATACATAAAAAATTTTATACATTTTTTTAATTATTAATTTTAATAAATCAAAAAATGAGAGAAACAAATAAAATTAAAAAAAATAATTTAATCTTATCCATTGAATTTATTCAAATTAATGATTACTATGTAAAACTTTTTTAATTTTATACTGTATAAGTTAATTCTCTCTCATTATAAATATATGTATATATGTATGTATGTGTATATATATATATATATATATATATCTTTTGGTTTTAGCAACATTAGGATATTTAAAATTGTCAAAAAAAAAAAATTGATGTAAGATAATTTGATCGTGTTATAAAAAGATAGAAGATATTTATTTTTCTTTTCTTTTTTCATGCGTTATTGTACATACTGATATAATCATATACATAATAACCAAAAATATTGTTTTACAATAGCATATTCCTTTGAATCTTTGGTTTCATGGCCATCCTCTGAAGTTTTTGCCACTCTCAAAAGTCTGACCGAATTGCCAGTTCTTGGGGACGACATGCCATGAGGTAGAAGTTTTGCCATCGCTTGTTCTAACTCGGAAGGTAAGTTCTTCCCCAACTAACATGGTGTTGGTCTGCCATTTCTGACCCCAGTTTCTCGTCATTGTTGTCCATCTCACCTTGTCATGACCCTTCACTTGAACGCTTATGACATCCCCAGCTCCTCCCACGTTCGACACTAACACCAGGTTGAAGTAAGGGTTGCCTGTTATCGTGAACCGAATACCTCCTTGCTTCTTGCATGGCACCCTGTAATGCAATTTACTCTTAATTTTTATCCTTTTGAAAATTCCGATATGCTACATTGACGCATTGAGATAGTCTAAAAGGAAGAAAATTAATTACCTCCGATATTGTACAGGGATAATGCCGCCTTTGTACTCAGCAATTTGAAGGAAAGCTGGCTTGGCTATGTCGAAATGCTGGCGGGGTTCATTGCACCATCCTCCATTGTCGCTGGGAAGATTGTAATTAGGTGGACAATTATCTGTGGCTGTCACGATCAAAGAAGGCTGCCCTGGTTTGCACCATTCAGGGGAATCAATACATTTGATCTCAAAGCAAGCACCACATTTCTGGCCCTTGTTGAACAAAGCGTTGCTCAACGCTGCTGTGTTTAAACTGTACCCCATTTTCTCTACATCCTCATAGCCACAGGCCCCCCCTACGCATTCATAAAAGATTAATCACCCATCAAAACAAAGAATGGGAAGCTTTAGCATACAAGAAAAACAGATTACTTTGTAAAGGTACGTAAACCAGCACTGTTCATACCAAATGTCCCTGAGCCACCTTCGTAAAAGGTAGCATGAGCCTGGTTCCATGGGCCAGGCTTGAATGGTGGTCGTCTCCCGTGCCTAATTTTAGGAGAAACTACAAGACCACCAACTCTTCTTACTGCATGGTGAATAGAACTTGCCTTTTCAAGTAGCTCTTCTGCATGGCACTCAGGCGGTAATAATAATACCACAACAGCTAAAACCAAGAATACTGTTGTTGCAGAGAGAGGCTTGATAGACAATGCCATGGTTTGCTTTAGCAATAGGTAGTAATTGGCAATGTTTTTTTATGTCCCTGCTTAATTTTTGTCAGTGTTAAAGGTAACATATATAGCACTAGATTATGGGTATATTTGGCATGCCAAATTTGGCAAGTTGCATGTAAAAGAGCTACATTTGAGGTTTTTGGTTCAAACTATTTTCCGTATAGAAGGGAGTTGAGAGGATCAAATTGATTTAGGTTGTTGAAAGATGATCGGAAACCATTCCTCACCTTCTGGACAGAAAGGATGTTATTTTTGCACTGTTTTCTTCTTTATTTAAATACCTTAATAAAATGACATCTTATGTTTAAAAATATATAAACTCTCCCTCTTCAAAATGAGAAAATTAAAAAACCAAAAACATGATTTGTTAATTTAAAACATGACAAAATGACGTGATAGCAATATAATAAAAAATAATAATTTAAAATTTTAACAAAAAAATCACATAAAAGTTTAACGAAAATAAAAAAAAAAATTTATATTGTTTGTATCTTCATGAATTGTGACATAATTTTCGTATAAAATATAGTACAAAAACACAAATTTCCACGTCACCAACCATTCGTTGCTATAATCTCTATGATTAAAAATAAAAAAAAAAAACCTCATGGCATTGACAATAAACCAAAAAGCACTCAGATAAAGTATACATCTTTCTCTGGTAAGAGAGAAGATATTTATTATGGTACAAAATGTTACATAAATATAGAAGTAGGCAACATCTTCCTCTCGAGATAATTAATGATGATATTATCAAGGGCCTATGGGCATTATTTATTTCCTCATAATTGGCACACCCCACTTCCTCTAAAAGCACATTGGACATAACCAAGCATAGGGATCATAGAGTTTGCCTAACAGAAGAGTGACAATTCATCGGCTTAATAACGGTGTATAAGCTGCTTGTATGCATCCTTATTCTTCGAGTAGAAGTCAATTTCGGCCTGCATATATGTATTCAGGCTCAGCCATGCATAAATTCATGAATTCAATTTTTCTAACATCACTTTTTAAAGAACATGGTTGATACTTACCTTTCGAACTCCTTTTATAGCCACAAAAAGCTTTTCGCCAATCATCTTCCTCAAGACATTGTCCTTCTTAAGAGCTTCTAAAGATTCAGAAAGTGATGTAGGGAGTCTCGGTAGTTTCCCCTCGAGTGTAGCTGGATTTGCATCTGTTTCATTTGATAATATACATTAAGATAGTAATATCAGAGTATAAATTTCAAGTAGAATGAATATTTAGTCAAAGGAACCATTACTTCTGTAGATGAACCTTTTAACAAATTTATGCAATGCAGGTGTTAAAAGTTTCAGATAACAGCCAAAAAGGGGAAAACCCCTATCTTCAATATCTGCAGTGCAAAGAACCTAACAACTTATGGAGTTTGAGAGAACTATTATTTTGTTTAAAGAAAAAATATTTACGACCCATGAACTAAATAAGAGAAGTCATAATATCTTACAGATGATCATGGAATGAGAAAATTTCATACAAACCAGAAAAGTTGAAAGAGTTGAATAAAGTGACAATGGCAGAAGAAGTTCTTAATTTTTATTGAACAACGGTCTTGACCACAACAATTTCTTTAGTATTCTTCATGGAGAAGTAACATTTTGTTCCATGTTAGAGACATTATAGATATTGATGATTATTGATTAGTGCCTCATGTGCCAGAATCCTAGTTAACCGGATTAAGATTATATGCTTATAGATTTCCAAATGCAAAATATTATTATGCATAACTGTTAACATGGATGAAAGGAAGCCCATAATAAAGTTAATTTATTCAGTTAAATTTATTTATTTCTGAATGTCAACTAACCATGAAGTACAAATGTTCAGATGAATTCAAGTTCTTCAATAATTTGTTAGCAAATTTAATAAATACAAAAATAATGCAATCTTACCAATAGGTTCAGGCAGATGAAGATGCCTCCTTAGGCCATCAATTCCAGCAGCAATTATAGCAGCCAATCCCAAGTGAGGATTTGCACATCCATCAAAAGATTTAATCTCAAAGTTGCTCACGAAACCATTTGGGATCCCAGGTGGGCATGCAGTTCTTAAAGGTGCTTCTCTGTTTTCTTTTCCCCAGCACTGATACGCTCCACTCCATGTATTGGGTTGTATGCGATCATAACTAAAGACAAATAAAAGTTGAAGCAGGATCTAAGTAGATACCACTGTGAAAATGTAGATTTATTACAAACTAAATTTGTGCATTTTAATCTATTGTTTGACTGGGTGGGCATTGTATATATGAATGCATTGAAGTAATTTTAGCACAAGCAGCTAAGAATTGATTATCCAAAATAAAATAAATAATTATTTGGAAGTAGAAAATAAACCTATTTGGAATTGGTGCTGTGAATGCCAAAATTGAAGGAAGATGATCTAAAACCCCTGCCATGAACTCCTTCCCAACTTTAGACATTCCATGCCGGGAAGATGCATCTGATGCTTGAAAAACATTTTGTCCATTCTGCCATAAACTGAGATGCACATGGGATCCAGAACCTATGTCATCCAAAGCATACCTGGGTAGAGAAATACTGTTAAAAATGTTGGGTATTTTAAGTTTCTAACACTAAAAGGACATGCATGAAAACCTGCAGCATTGACTTGCACGTTTAACAAGAAATTTAGCTCAAATGATTAGAAAAATAGTCCTCCCATAAATATCTATTTGTTATTGTATAACTAATTAGATTCAATTAGGCAGTTGGAATATTCTAGAATAATTAGTATTTTATTCATACAGAAATAAATAAATCCCTCATCTACAATACCACTATAAAACAAAATAAATATTTGAATGAACCATTTAAATTTCATTCACGCCAAAAGTGAAAAAAAAAGGAAATAATTTAGCCATAGTGGGTGGCCAGCCTTGCATGGACAAGGTTTCATCATTCTCAAATCAGCAAGTCTTTCCATTGGTAGATGCTTATCCCCCAATATCAGAAACTAGGGACCCAGACCATGAGCCAAGAGGACAAGGATTAAAAGCATTGGTTAAAATAAGAAAAAGTTACAACTTACTTCGGGACAAATGTTGCCAACAGCCCATGTTTATTTGCAATAGCCCTAACAGCTTCGCGCGTAAAAATCAAATTGTCAGCAGCATATGTACAAGCATTGTGCCCCAGAGCCATTTCATACTGACCTTTTCCAGCTTCTGCATGCAACTGCAAATTTTAAAAGCTAAAGTAAGTTAACAGAAGCAGTTAACACTCAAACTTGCACTTCCTAAGAAGCACATTATAGAAGCATACACGGGAAGGAGAGAGGACAGCAGAGAAAATGATGGCCTTCTCCACTGAGAAAAAAAAACCACTGGAGTTAAATAGGAATTGAACTGTTGTTGTTCTGATAGAAACTTACATAACTGAGAAAATGGAAAAAAATCTCATAGACAATTATTACATAATAGCTGTGTATGCCATTATTTAGAGTTATCCTAGTGATCCATTACTGATGATGATAGGTCATGGTTGTTTTCTGCAAGCTAGACAACTCATAAAAGGGGTTCAATTAGTAGATCTTTGTCTCTAGCCACTTGCGGGAAAAGAGACGAATTTAATGTTTTCAAAATTTATTTCATTTTAGAAAAGGATAATGCATAACGAGAGATTTTTTGATTTGGAATCAGCTACATGAACAATTTCTGTGATCCTGTATATTGCATGCACTCACACAAAAAGAATACCTGAAAAGGTTACTTAGGCAAAGTCAAAGTTGATCTCTGCATGTTTACACCTGAAAAGGTTACTTAGGCAAAGTCAAAGTTGATCTCTGCATGTTTACTCTTATCTTGGATTATGTTGTTTCTTAAAGAAGATGCTCAACCAAATATCTGATGTAACGAAGACAAATTAATTGTCAGATAAATATAAAGTTAATGACTGAGCCACACACTGTATCAGTTTAATTGAGAGTGCCTCCAATGAAAGTAAATATCAAGAATATGTTACTTCTCATTTGTACCTGCTCAACAGCAACATTCAAGGAATTTAGAGTTGCAACAATTTCTTGAAATAAAGTGGAGACAGCATCGAATCCAGAAGAGGAGCAGTAAGGTTTTGAGTCAATTGGCACCCACTCCTCTTTCCCCTCTCTGCATGATTTCAAGATTAGAATTTCATTATAATTGTGCAGAGCCTAAGATTGATAAAACAACGCTAAGGAATAAACCTGCATATGTCACCCACCTTTCTAGCTTTTTCAAGAGATAAAATTCATTTTCAAATCCCGCATTCATTACCTGCAGATAAAGAATTCATTAGTTAAGTATGAAATACTCCACTATTACATGTATGACAGACTACCTGACGTACCAAGTTGAACTCATCTTTTAAAACTTTTGAAACCCTTCGTAAGGCCTCCCTTGGGCAGTATTCCCATGCTTCACCAGGTTTAAGGTGCATGTCAACCAAAACCATCTCCTCCTGTTTTTTCCTATTGAGGAAGAGGGTACCAACATTATTTTAAAGGAATGATGAAAAATTAGCATTAGTAGCTATGATGATCACAATGATGTTGGTATGATCACCATCAAAGATCTGGCAGATAAGAAGGAATATGGAATGATATGAATGCATGTAAAAAATGTGAAGGTGTTAAAGATGCAGATAGAAATATTTCACATAGTGATAAAGCAGATATTTATTTCACAGTACCATGGAATTTCCCTCCTAGTTGATAGATCAGGCATCAGTCTGATCTCACCCGTCCCAGTCAGATTAGTCTCATCAACTGGACCATCAACAGCAGATGTCATTGCCATACATGCAAAAGTCAAACCAACACCATTTTTCATCACAACATCATTAAAGCGCTTCCTTGGAACAACCTGAAATGCTAAATAAATTAGGGAGAAATAGCTGCAATGTAGTTCATCCTTTCAGAAATGAATAAGCAAGAAGATGCCTTGAACAAATGACATCTACAATAGCTACCATTTAGTATCTACTATGGTTATAAGACTATCTAGAATGGTTATAATACTTAATAGAAGAATCAAATTATAGCCTAATGCACAATTATATAGCATGAAAAGGACCTCAAACTTTCCTCGAATGTGCAATTAAGCCATCATATTATTATTTGGTTCAATCAAACCATTTTACTTCGACTTTGGTGTAATAAAGTCCAATTGCTAGCAGAACATCTACAATGTCACACTTGCAATAGGAACTAACAGGATATAGAATTTCAAAAATAGATTAGCATTTGTGCACTACTAGGTGAATGAAATATGAACCAGCCAGTCTAGGATCCCCAAAGTGGCATCCAATGAATAGAAGGAAAAGGAAATCAATTCGATTTTAAAAGTTATTTGCTCATCAAAGTTGGTAATTTCCTTGTAGTAAATTTTTTTAGTTTCCTCATTTCTCAGATAAAGGCAAAGGAAATGCCACAAATTTCTATTTCTTCCATAGAGTTGTGACGATGAACTTAATCAAGAACAACTGATCTATACTAAGAAAAAGAAACCTTACACGGCATCTATGTTGTCCAGAAGCATCTACCCATACTAGACGAACTAGGGACACACTATTTTCGGGAACATTTGTCCCCATCATGTAACTAGGCGATTCACTAGCCTTTGAATCAAAAAATTTTCCGTCTAAATTAATCTTGTATAACTGAATTGCATTCTGGGCAAAGATGTCCTTGGATGCTTCAATAGCTTCAGCGATTGAGAGATCATGATCAATGCATGCATCCCTTAGAACAGAAAAGACAACTTCCCGTGCTCTTTTGGCACCTGAAAAGAAAAAGAGTAGATTTAGCATTATAGTCATATGGATTGTACTTTAAGATATGGAAATCTACAACTTGTGTAAGTTTCTAATCAATATTTTTCCTTTAAATTTCATAATTATTTTATCAAATAAATACTCAGATACCTCAAGGCCTCTATACTTTTCCAATGCTTTAGCATATTAATCTATTTTTTGCAACATGGTGAATCATAGAGGCTGGACCAAATAAATGCACATGCAAAGGCACACACTCACAACCTAAAGAAACTAAATTTAGTTTTGCGCACAGATTCACATAACAAGTGCTTTACATGTACATGAATAAACTTTGGAAAAAAATAGCTTTTATAATGGAGTAGCTATTTTTTCATCATATTAAAGGGCTATTTTTTATTGTGTTGTGTAGTCAGAACATTTAATAAATACGAAGAATTTTCAATTTGAAAATTTATAACACTTGGAACTGTTCCAAGATCTTGCAATGCAAAAGCTTTATCCCAGACATACATCAATAACTTGACTAAGATAGAGGTCAGGAATCTGGATCTCCCCCAAACCTCATGCAAAAGAGAGAATGACACACATCATGTAATATGATATTCAAGGCATGTCACAAGTGATCAGATAAGGACATGAAAATTTTAACAATAGAATGGATTACAGTCCGAAACAAATTGAAGCATCATTCTTGAACTATTCTATGATATGTCAGTGGATGATAACTTCAACAGACCTAAGTAGTATGTTTCAGGAGTTGCACATCCATCAGTGCTAAACATCACCTGCAATTTTTGTGTTTAAGATCAATCAGTATAGAAACAAACTTAGCATACTTATAAAAAGAAAGAGTAAACCATGTCTATTGACAGCTTCTTCCATGTGAAATGCAACAGAGGGGCATATTCCACGGTACAAGTATAGATAAATAGGGTGGAAGGAAGGAAATGAAAGAAAATGCCTCATGTTAAATAAGATAGCCATAGGACCAAAAATGGAAAAGCAAACAACAATTTGTCTTTCTACATACCGTCAACATACTCCACCCCCCAAAAAGAAAAAAAAACATCAAGGGAGAAAATTCTGAAAAAAAAAATTATAATAAGTGGAGCAAATTCTGAGAACACCTAAAAGCATGTGCAAGGATAATGTTACTAAATTAACTACAGTAAGGGAAAGATAAACATATTGACCACAGAGAGACAGAGAAGAGGTAGTTAAAACACCAATTCTACCATTGCTGCCCTTTGCAATAGAGGTTGATTGGATTTTGCAGCAAAACACTTATATGCTCTCACTGGATGGACTCAGACAAAACTCCTTAGCAAGAAGATGTGCGTTTATCTAATAAATTAATGTTTATCTTCATCAAAACTTCTGTACATTGAGTACAGTTTCTTAATATTATCTTTTAGTGACTGTTCTCACCTTCTTTATGGGGGCTAGCTCCAAAAGTTCTTTGACTGAGGATATCATCCCATGAACACTAAGCTTGGGAATTGCCAACCCAAGGTCAAGGTAAACCTGAAAGTAAAAACCATTACATGCAAAGGAACAGGGCAAATTGAATAATAACAGTAAAGGTTAAAAGGGATTCAATGGAGAGTAGAATTTTCACCTGGGGATAAACAGAAGCTAGATATGAAGCTTCCTTTGAGAATGGGTAGGATGCATGTAAAAGAACAAAGCAACACCCAGAAAATCTTTTGTCCTCTAGAAGGGTTCGGAGATGAAGAGGATTGGATAGTCGTAAATCCAAATCTTTGTCTCCAAAACTAGTGAGAAAAATGGAACAACATGAGAAATGAGGGAAAAAAATACTGAAAAATCATAGAGGTTGCTATCATGCTGTCAACAACAGCACACTGATAAGGACAATAACTTGAAATCTTATGAGCTGCCTCGTCTGGGTGTTGCGGAAGGGGACCAAGACAAGCCAGGCTGCTTCTTCTGCATAGATGCCAACACTAATTTGAAATAAATTTTAATTTTATGTGTCCATTTTTTTCAGACCCCCTTTCACACTGCAATCTCCAAGTTCATTTCCTCATATTCCTAGCCATTAACAAGAGTGTAACTGGATACAATTTACAATCAGAAAGCTATCTCTTACCCAGTGTGTATCTGCAATGGCAAATCAAACTGTAGAGCAACCTCCAAACTACGTGTGAAAATATGGTCAATAAAGCCTTTATTTGTAATGCGTACAGGCTTTCCACCTGAAATAGGAAATTGTTACTAATATCCTCTGATGAATACAGAAAATCTAATTTACATGCTATACTCACTTTGTAAAACTTCAGAAAGACCAATCTCAGCATCCTCTCTAGTGACATGTGGATTAATTTCCAAACCACTTCGGTATGCAGCTATGCTTTTCAAGCCAACAATTTCATTTGCAACAGTAACAGTGAGTTAAGAAAACCAACTAAGATAGTAAGTTCTTCTTATCTATCCATCCTTACCAGTTAGGCAGCCTAACATCGATAACCATCCATTGGTGGTCAACCAAAGTTACATGAACTATCATTAAAAATTCAGTTATATGTTGCAGATAAAATGTTAATTTCAAAGCATCAAAACAAGCACTCAGTAAGTAAGTTTTTTTCAGTTATGAATGACCAGGTCATTGGGTGAATAAGATCTGGTAAAGGTGCATGCAGCTTCTTCAAGCCACATATCTGTGAGAAATAGAATATGACCATTATAAATCTCTATAACTATCTGAAAGGATATGACCTCAAGCTTTTCAAAAATGCTTCAGTGAATGCATCCAGTGTCCAAGGAGATCCATCTGGCATCCCCTGTGAACAAACACAACACCAATGAAAAGAAAAACGGGCATTTGTTGTGGGAATGAATTTACAATGAAATAAAATGTAAAAAAACGAATTTGCCATGAAATAATATGCTTATGATGTTTACACTACAATTTAATATAAAGTTGAAAAAGAAGATTCAGAAGGTATCCCACTCCATCGAGAATCTTCTCGGCAAGGCTTTCAATTCTGAGTATCCTACCAACAAATGGTACAAAGCTTTTATGCCAATGAATGTCACGCTTCTTGTCAAGTTTCAATCCATCATCAATGAGAACGGCAGAGATACCTGCAGCTTTAAAGCACTTTGAGCTAATGGCTTGTAAGCCAGATGATCTACGATACTGTTCCACAGCATCCAAGTATGATTCCGTGCCATAGAGTTCTGCAATCTCCCTCAAATTCCTCTGCCAAAAACAAATTTAACTCTGTTAAGAAAAAAAGATAAAGAGTCTAACTTTTCAAAGCTAGCAGGCAATGAAGATTGACATTTACTACTTGCTTCTTAAAAACAAATGATTAAAATGTGCTATCAATATATCATAATTAGTCTATAAAAGGTAAAACCATGCACTTTGTTATTCAAAAAAGCTGCAATTTTTTTACTTTTATATCGTTAAAAAAAACTTGCTTTTGTAGGTAAACACCAAAATGAAGGCCTTGTTTGAGGCTTTGAGCACTTATTCATTTTTCAAACGGCAGATTTAACACCCAGAAAATGTCAAAGAAAAAGTCAACATTTTTAGTTCTATTTCTAAACTTAGGAACCAAAATCAACCGTGATCTATACTAATACTAACAAACAAGCATAAAAAATAAGATTCATAAATGGATCTCAGTTTATTAAACAAAGACATAAGCATAGCATTAAAGAAATAGTAAAAATAATCGAATTAGAATGTCGTTTTAAACTATCCAAAACAAAGTCAACCAAACAGAAATGAACCATAATGAAAACAACCGAAAAGCTTCTTTTTTCAAAAAAAAAAAAAATCTTTGAAGTTTTCACCATCGTTTTATGGCATTAAGCAACAAACAAGAAAAAAGCGAAATAAACCCAATAACGAAAACAGAAAAATGGGATTGTTCTATAAAATAAAAAAGGAGAAGAGGATGTGGATGGGTTTGCCTTGAAAGAGAGGGAGTGAGGAGCAAAGGATAAGGCTTGACCAGCTGCTTCGGACAGTGAATTGATGAAACCAAAAGAGGAATCTAAAGAAACAATATTGTGTGCATGAGAATCCACCACTTCTATTTTCTCAATCGCTTCTCTCAACTCTGCAAATTCCATTCTTGCTTTTTTCGTTCCTTTCTGTGGAAACCAATTCTTTCCTTTTTCTTTCTATCGGGAGCTGGAATGACGTTAGGCAGAGTTGCTTTCAAAAAAAAAAAAAACTAGAAGTTTATACTGAATCCATTGACCAGGAGGCTGTTTAAATATTAAAAGAGCCCGGTCTTAGTTTGACTTTTTGTCTTTTTTATTTTTCTTCGTTATGACGAAAAAAAAATTATAGGAGGTTAAAATTGGTTTTATATTTAAAAAAAAAAATGTTACATTAACAGGAAAACTTTATTTTTTAAAAACAATTTTCTAAGCATTTTTAATAAGTGTTCACAATCACAAACACATATTATAATATTTTTTAAATTTAAATTTAAATTTAATTAATTTGTATAATTTTATTTTACATTTAAAATTTAAATTTCAACATGAATAAATTTTTTTATTTTATACTAAGCTATGACTTACTTTATTAAAAATATAAATTTAAAAAGTTGAATTTAAAAACAATAATAACACTAATCATCAAACTGAATACTTACCTAATTAGATTCTTTTTTCATATACATATATGCATCAATCATCTGTCAAATTTGATTCTTTTGATTAGTTTTGGATGTAGATAGTGAATATAAGAGGATTCGGATTTGTGAAAAAAAGGGCTTTTAGTTTGGTCAATGATTGAGATTGTATTGTCCCACGCCTCTCTTTCCCCCATGTGCTAGAGTTGGTAACTATTTATGACTTTGCATTAATACCTTTTTTCGTAGTTTAATGTGATGAATGTGAAAGTTCCTTTGCCAATTGCCCATTGCCTGAGTTATAATTTTAATACGCAACACAAAGCAAGAAAAATGGAATGGAAAGAAGTAGATGAAGTCACAATTGCATCAATGATGACATCTTACATATTGTAGAAAAGAGAAGTAGTGAAGAGAGGGGGAAGTTGGAAGAGGCGGCTTGTGATTTAAAAAAAAAGGGGAGAAATGGTTTGTTGAGCCCAATTTCAACCCAAAAGAATTTAGATGTCCAATTTATAAAATTTAAAGGGAACAAAATTTATCAATAAATATTTGATTTAATTGATTAAGATTATTTTTTTAATTAAGAGGTCTTGAATTTGAGTCTTGTCAGTGATTATTTATTGAGATCATTTCGAATGCACAATTTGTAACTATTTATCTTAAACTGTTAAATATGACATATCTTACTTTAACCTGAAGACTGAATAATTTATCTATCTCTTTTCAGATTTTTTTATCAAAAAAAAAAGTGAAAGTAAATTCCACTATAGAATTGGTAGTGATCTGTTTTTTTTTTTTTTTAATATATGACAAATAGAGTGATATATGCTTTTAGGATTAATAAAAAATAAAAAAATAATGATTAAAAAATGAGACATATAACAAAATTTTAATTTTATTTGTGAAATTAAAAATTACAATCAATATAACAAAAACGAATTATATATATGTTATAGAATACAATTTTCAATTTATTTTTTTTTTAAATTATCCATGCTTGTTTTTAATTAAAATTAGAATGATGCCCTCGCGAGGGGTTTTTTAAAAATATTTATAATTATTTTATTTAATTAATTTTAAATTATGATTTTAAATTATATTATATCAAATAAAAATTATTTAATGATTTTTATTTATATATATTTAAATATATGTATTGATATTGATATAATTATATTTTATCAATTATGAAAATTAAATACATAAAAATTAATTATTATAAATTACATAATAAAAATGCATTTGAGAATTTAATTTATATGTGTTTTAAAAATATATTTATATTTTGTTTATATCTTAACATATATTTTTATTTATGGTATAAAAATATATTAAATTTTATGTTATCAAATTCTTTTAACAAAAAAGAGTTTTCCTAGATAGTTTTTTATCATTTAATTTATTTAATAAATTGTTATATTTAGTTTTTATTCTTACCCTTTTATTTAAAAAATAATTGATAAATTTAATTCATGTAAAAAAAATTAAATAACAAAAAAAAAGGGCTTGTAGTTATTCGCTGTTGAGTTTATTCTAAATTTTTTAAATACAAATAATAAATGTAACAAAGTTAGGGCATTACTCATAAATAAATCAATCCATTTTTAAAAACTTTGGTGCTAAATCTTCACCCCATTAATTCTCTTCAAATGGATGAATTTTATAAACTTTTTCAAAACTTTAATCCAAAATTTATACTCAAAAACTTTTATTTTGAAATTTTTATGATAAAATGATTATTTTATAATATTAAACAACTATTAACTATTTATACTTTTTGGAGTTGCTCGGCTTCTTGACTTTACTTCGTCTTTCAAGAGTTGGTGATTTATCAAATGGTCTCCTGTATTGTAGTTGATTGCATCAGTTAGTTTATTTCTTCCTCAACGTTCATCGATAGGTGGCAAGGAAAAGGGATATTTGATTATGGGCAAAGATGTCGATACAATTTAATATGAAATTTATGAATTCAAAGGAAATGAGTTTTATATTTCATTAGTCTTTTCTTCGTTCCAATTTTAGATTAATTCCAATGATTTCTTTCACAATGTTTATCGATAACATGACTCAAAAGTTAAAAATACCTAAAGTCTTAGACATCCAATAATTATAAATTTAGTGGGATTTGAGATCAAATAAAAGTAAGATAGAAGATAAATTTCATCAAATGAATAGTAAAATTAATAATTTGGCAGCAAATTGAAGCAAATTGAAGTTTA
Source organism: Durio zibethinus (assembly GCF_047325235.1). Classification (NCBI taxonomy): domain Eukaryota; kingdom Viridiplantae; phylum Streptophyta; class Magnoliopsida; order Malvales; family Malvaceae; genus Durio; species Durio zibethinus. The sequence continues at coordinate 4,756,624 of NC_143162.1, read as the reverse complement.
AGAATAGTTTTTATAATTTTATTGATATTTTTTTAAGCTTTTTAATTTGAGGTGTAATAAGTACTTGGATGTAGAAAATAATTTTAGGAAAATTAATAGAGACTCCCAAAATGAAAAAATATCAATTAATTATTATAAAGACATCTTTATCCTAAAATACCATCATTTCATTCAAAATTACCTTTCAAATATTATTTAATACTAAAGCTAAGATAGCTTTCAATTGAAAGATAGGGACAACTTTTATATTATGTATAGATACCTAAGACTAGTTAATTTTTTTTTTTTTTCATATTGTAATTTATTTTGACCAAAATTTTACTTTTTAATTAAGTTTTTAAATATTTATTAAATTAAAATATGTAATTAAGATTTTTAGTATATATATTTATATATATTCAAGTGCAATATATTTTTAAATAAGGAGCTTTATAATTAATATAGAATTATAATGAAAATAATTAAAGCAGAGAGACCCAATCGCAAGATCTTAAGGCTGTAAACAAAAAGCAACAAATAGACCAAGGCTCAGCCCATTAATTTATGGACCTTCCAACCTAAAGCTTTTGTTAAGAAAAAACAACGGATAAATTATTCCACAACTATTCATGAAATTTTTTTTAAGACATTGCGTATCTGTTCTATCGTGGTAAAATAGGGACAACTTTTATCTATTGTTATAGAGAAAAATTTTTAATAGGTTAGATGAATGAATCCATTAGTAGAAACCGTAAGGAATATAACGTAATTTAGTGGGTTGAATTAAGGAATAATGATGGATTTTAAAAGAATTTGTAACGGTTTTTTTTTTCAAAAAAAAAAAAAAAAAGAACAATTTAATGGGTTGGATCAAAGTGTTAGGAGAATCCCAAAAATATTCACTGCTTGAATAGTTAAAAAACATCTATACATTTAATTTTATTAGGACCAAAATTTAATCTCCTCTCAAACTATCAGGTGGCGCCTCCCGTTTGGTTTTCTTTTTCTTGTTTTTTTTTCACGTCTTTTGCCCTTTTTACCCCACACTAATTACACCGTTTAAGTGCATCATCAAATTAATCTCCCAAATTTTTTTTTTTCATTTTTCCTTTCTTGTCGTCGCCGCTGTTCCTTTGTCGTTCGTTGGCGATAAATTTCATAAAAAAATGCGTGCGGACTCTTCTCAAACCCTTGTTAACATCTATCGATTTGGATTTTCCAAAACCCAACCAAAAAAACCTGGATCTAAACCTCAATCCCTCGGTTTAAAAGCCAAAAAACTTCATTTTTTGTTGCTTACAACCACCTGAAATTTTACTATGTTAGTCCTTTCCTTTTGCTCTTCCTTTCCATCGATTTTGATTTTTAAAATGTTTATTGGTTAAAGTATGGTTGTCTTCTGTTAGTTCATTTTGATTGATTTATAGAGTTTTAGTTTTGTATGTGGTGGATTATTCTAATCACGTTGGCAAAATAAAATAAAGATAACTCAAATATTGAGATTAAATAGATCAAGGTTATTGAAATCTTATTTGCAAACTATGGGATTTTACATACTGCATTTCAAAGCTAATGGTCATTTTATTGACAAACTACATTCTGATGATGTTGTTTCTCAGCCTCCTAAAGTTTGGAATAATAATGGTGTCGACTTTGTGTCAAAGAAATTATTCAAACCCTTTGCCCTACATCATCCCCTGATATCCGGATATTTTACCTATTTGTTTGCATGCTTTACCTTCATATGCTTGAACTCCCTAGGCAATACAGATCTTGCCACTGAATCATGGATACAAAATCTTTTAGGATAAAAGTATCAAGAATAAACTCTAATTTGATACTGTGAACTAGATCTCCATCCCTTGAAAATTATTCTCTTGAAAATGATCATGATATCGTTAAATTCTAATTTTGTAAAATCCAAGTCCATATAAAATATATTATTGGTTTCAGATGTCCATGTAGACTTACAAAGGCTTTATAGTTGAAGCATCGCCCTCCAAAGAAGTGACACAAGCAGATGTCATTCTGCAAATCATACATGTCCAGCATCAAACCTCTAACACCATTCTGCAAGAGCGAAAACCACTTTTGATCTCACTAATTATTGAAAAACCACTGCTATTCCATTCATATTTAGCAAAACATTAGCCAATTCAATAGGAGGAATAAGTATATATAATATATGAAAGCCATTACTCTACTTCTGAGGGATCACATGAATGAGTGTAATGGCTGTTAAAAAACAATAAGAAATTGTTGAAGGTATTTTCAAATGTTTTAGCTAGGAGAAAGTAAGAAAGGTAAAAGATGAGGTAGTCGAAACTTGCAGTTAAAAAACACAATTAGAGAGCACCAAAATTATTTTTTCGAGGTGTGTCTCGACGCTCAAGTCAATGAAATATACTAGAAAGGTTGTAGAAGGAGAGGAGGTGTGTGTGAAAAGTTTTAAGGGAAAGAAAGCTTTAGTGTTAATTGTGGAATTGTCAGATATATCTCAATTTTCTCGTTACTTTATGTATGAGATAATTGATGATGATTTAATCGATATAATTGATAATTAATAAAATGTTTATATGAGTTTAATAATGATTTACGTGAATAATTATAAATCGTATTTAATGATTTTAAATAAATATGTATTACATTTAATAAATTCAAATAAGTTAGAGTTATGTGTTCAATTTTAAAGTGATCATGTCTTGATGGGACGTTAGTAGGGATGTGAGGCAAGCTCTTCCTTGATAAGGAGTGAGCCGGTTCTTTGAGTGGAGATGATGTGGCGCTTGAGCGTGCATTGTTCTACCGACCCAAGGGGCTGACCATGCTGACCTAGTAAATATGCTTAACAGAAATAAACCTTAAAGTAACGTGAGATTTATTTTTTTTAATTAAAAAAGAATTGTAATTTAGTTAAGGGATAAATGCATATCTAAAAAGTTAAAAACATTATAGTTTTATTGAAATTTAAAACTACAGTGGTGAAGTTGCAATTCAAATAAAACTCCAGTGATTTTTACGAAATTATCTCATAAAAAGCATAATCTGCTTGGCATTCAACAACATGAGCAGTTTTATTTCCTTGATTTTTCAAATGGCTCAAGTTATGAAAAAGTTTTATATTATACATCATTTATTTATTTTTTTCATTATTTTTAGATGTTACTAATATTTTGAGAAATTTTCTCAATAAATAAAGAAGCATTTTGGGAATCTTGGTCTCTACACAAGCCAATCATGCAACTATTGGAAGAATTATTTCAAAAACTATATTTTGCATATTTTTGTTTGAAATTTATAATTTAAAGACTAACCAAAAATCAATATAAAAATCGTTAGCCATGCTAATTTATTTTTCCTTATTTGCATTTAACTATTCTTCTTGTGTTTTTGCTACTTTTTCTACTATTATCTCTGCAACTTACTTGCTTTGATTGTTGCTTCTTAAAAGTATATACTTTGATTGTTGCTTTATTTTGGTTCAAGCATTTACACAAATCTCAATCTTTTTACTATGACGAGTACTTATTTTTGTTTTTATTTGGTTTTGATTATGTACATCTTCTTAAATATTGGTGCTTGCTTATTAATTGATTTTTATAATATTTTGCTTTGAGAAACCACAAATTAAAAGTATACTATGTTAAAAGTACTAAGACAGCGGAGCTTATTAATTTATACATTATATATTCCATAAATAAATTGATTGATGCATGTAGTTTACTTTTAATACACTATATATTCAATTGAAATGTGGCGATTGAAAGCAAATTATAGTTTGAGCTATAAATTATAGTAGTTCAGTTAGGATTTCAAGCATCCTGACCATTGCATCTGAGTTGTCTACTGAAGCTATTATTGCAACAACTGTTATAGTAAGCCTTGCTATAGGAGAATCTGACGGTAATTCCTTTGGATCTTATCGTTTTTATTGCTAAATAAACAAATGTAGTGAATTTATTATCTTATTAGTGAATTTTATTCTTCATTTGTAAAGGTAGCATTTGTAATGTGAATTATGAGTTAGAGCAAAAACAACAATCAAATGAAGCTTCAAGAAAAAAAAAAGCAATGAACATCTAAATGAGTTATATTTAGTCAATGAAATTATATTTATTAGTTAAATTCGTTGCTTGATATAGATACTTTGATATATTATTGAAAAATTTAGTTAGTCTTTATTTTGGATAATCCTATGAGATGTTGGTTTTGTGATTCTCTACAGCTGCTGCTACTCTGAAAATACTCCCTTCTTGTCCAATGGGTTTTAGCAAACCCTCATAGTAGTGTTTTACCTTTTATTCCCATTGTTTAACCCTGTCTCTCGATACATGATTAGTACTAAATTTTTAGATAATTTTATTCCTGTCAATTTCGTGTTTTATTTGCAGTATTTTTAAATGAAATTTGGTTGTATTTGCTAGCCATAGTGATGTACATGCTAGAATAAATATTATTTTGTACCATGTTTGGTTTTTATTGAAGTGGCAAATACATACCGATTATTAGATCGTTATGTTTGTAGTTTGAAACTTCTGATTAGATTTTGTTATCATTTTTTTTTCTTGATTATTTTACATGTTCAATTTAAACCATGTCGTTCCAATGGTGATCAATCAAAAATAAATAGAGGAAGTTTCTATTTTAGAGTTGGCTTGCACCTTTTATGTGTTGAAGCGCAATGATGGGTATATATCTTTAGCTTTCTCTTTATAAGAGTCAAGTAAACCTTTTATTTTCTAACAAACTTTGCCCAAATATGATTATATTTTCTATTTTTTTATCATCATTTATATATTTGATCTTTTTGAATATTCTGTTATACTTGCTTTGATTGTTTAAATAAAAAAAAAATCACATGATAACGTGCAGGCACAATGCTAGTAATGATAAATTTTACTTTAAAAAATTATAATTTTAAACAATTAAGCAAATTAAAAAAACAATAGAAATACAAAACAATAAAAAAAAACTCATGCTTCTCTTGTTTCCATCCATCTTCGCTTATTCTTTCTCCAAAATCAAAGGACCCTCGGTGCCTTGTTCATTCATCTTTCAAGCTCCACTCATGCGTTGTTAAACATTTCTCTTATCAAATGTATTCGATGACTTATGAGTTCGAGTCCATTCAATGAATTTTAGACATGATAAAAATAAAACTTATGTGATATTAATAATACTGTTTGAGTTAGATGTCTAATGGAAATATGATCTTTGAATTAAAGGAGTTTAAAGGTCGGATTGGATCAGTTCATTTAAAACCTTTATAAATTTACTAAAGGCTCGGTTCAACCATCCCATTTCATATAAATTTATTATTAAAATATTAATAATATAATAATCTTCCAAGCCAAGTGGGAGGTCCAAGCTTGAAATTCTTTCATAGGACTTTACTCAGCTAGTGGACAGATCTACTTGGAAACCATGATGGAGATGTGAAAACGAAGAAAAAAATGTTGTCCACTTATGTGTGTCTGTGTTTAGAAAAGAAAACTGAAGAAATTAAAAAAAGGATTGAATCCAGGTTTGGATATTTCTGGTGAGAGAGACAATGGCATCATACATTTTGTATCATACATTTGTGTTTATAGAAAAGTATGATTCCAATTGTTTTCCCTCATGAAATATTCAACAATCTTTGAATGTTTTCTCAATCTTTAACCCATCCAATATAGAGAGAATTCAAGAGCTGAACTTTAATTTTTTTTTTTCATCTGGAGTTGAACTTAAAAATTTTTTTTGGCCAGTGGAATTGAACTTTAATTTAATTTGGTTGTTTTTGGTAATAACAACCTTATTCATTGTATGCACAGAAAAAAAAAGCCTTAATCTTTTTTTTTTTTATTTGAAATTGTTAGAATTTGAAATCTGATAATTGAAATTATGAATCTATCATTTTTTAACAGATCATCACATAATTGTTGATAAAACAATCTTATCCTTTGTGTATATATATCATCTTATCTGTCTAACTAAATTTAGATTTAAATATTTGGAAAAACCATTCATGTTGAAAGTCAGTCATTAGGCATCTTATTGTGGTAAAGAGGTAAATTAATGGAAAACATGTTATATATAATTTTCTTGTTAGTTAATATTTATTGTTTCTTGAGGGGCATTAACTCAGAGAGAATCCTGCATCACTCAATACTGATCAGGAGATGCTAAATATAACCTGTTTTCAATAAAATTGTAGTTGCTGAGACTTGGCATATGAATGTATGCACCATTTTAACACCAGGCCTATATAAAGCACCGCTTGCCCTTCATTGGAATCATCACAGAAGAAATTAAAAACAAAAGAAGTTAGTGATGGAGGCTCAAGTTATCTTTGCCTTTTCCCTTGCCATTTTCTTCTTCTATGGTAAATAATTTCCCCTCTTTTCCCTTGTGGTTTGATTTCAATTTGTCACTTTCTCAAGCAATATCTGTAACTTGCTATGATTAAAAGGAAAAAAGTTTTTTGCTAAACTCTTCCCTAACGAAGCTATTTTTGTTTGCAGGGGCTCAATCAGCTACATTCACATTTACAAACAATTGCCCTTACACAGTTTGGCCAGCAACTCTTACAGGTGCAGGTCCTCAATTATCCTCAACCGGCTTTCAGTTGGCCTCAAAAGCTTCATCAACCTTAAACGTTCCAGCCCCATGGTCTGGCCGTTTTTGGGGTCGAACCCAATGCGCAAACACTAATGGTAAGTTCCAATGCGCCACCGCGGACTGTGGATCTGGTCAGATTACATGCAATGGCGCTGGTGCAATCCCACCAGCGTCCCTGATAGAATTCACCCTGGCAGCAAACACTGGACAAGATTTTTATGATGTTAGTCTCGTCGATGGCTTTAACTTGCCTCTTTCAGTTACCCCACAAGGCGGATCATCTGGTTGCAATTCCACGAGTTGCTCTGCCAATGTTAATGCAGCTTGTCCCCCGGAATTGCAGGTTAAGGGATCGGATGGAGGTGTTATCGCCTGCAAGAGCGCGTGTTTGGCTTTTAATCAACCCCAATATTGCTGCACCGGTGCTTATAATTCCCCAGCTACATGCCCACCAACAAAATATTCAAAGATTTTTAAGGGCCAATGCCCTCAGGCCTATAGTTATGCTTATGATGATAAGACTAGTACATTTACATGTACCGCTGGAGCTAATTATCTTATAACTTTCTGTCCTTGAAGATTGATTTTTAGTTTTTATATTTTGATTTGTCAAATCTCTTAGGACTATACAAATAATGAACTTGGGTTTATTTTTTGATAGGGAATTAATGGACTTCCATAAGTATTGCATGCAAATCCAAATCTGATGTGGTCCTGAAATACATGCTTGATGTTTATCTTCTAAGTATTATTGGAATTTAGCTTGTATATGGAAATCTAATCTCCATCTTTATATAGAAAATCTCTGGATGTAGATTTCCAAGTGCAAAGGCATGTTATTTCTTATATTAAGCATGATGTTCTCTAAAACGGGGAATCTCAAATATTTGCAATATTTGTCTCTGAAAGTTAAGCAATAAATTCCTGAAAGCTATTAAGTCTAAGGAGACTTATTTAGTACTAATAAGCTAGAGACGGAAAAAAAAATCAGCCTTTGACGCTTCCAATTAATTGACGAAATCGTTTAATATATGATTACCGTAAGCCTCATCAGGCCTCATGTACATATATAGAGACAGCACCCAACTATTAAGCATATACTGATAATCTCATCAAAAGAATCAAAGAAATTTTAAAGATGATGGGAGTTCAGCTTATCTCTGGTCTCTTCCTGGCGGCCATCTTCTTCTTCTCTGGTAAATCTCTTTCCTTTGCCCATTACTTTTTCCTTTTTTTTTTATGCTCTTTCTTTGGAATTATTATACAAAATGTTTTTGTTATTGAAATAATTATTTTTGGTGGGATTTTCATGTCTAATATTGATGCCAATTATTTGGCTCAATACAAAGATTAATGCAGGGGCCAAATCAGCTACATTCACAATAAACAACAACTGCCCTTTCACAGTTTGGCCTGGAAGTTTAACAGGTTCTGGTCCTGCATTATCCACAACCGGCTTTGAGTTAGCCTCAAAAGCCTCTTAGATCCTAGACGTTCCAGCAACATGGTCAGGTCGCTTCTGGGATCGAACTCAATGCACAAACGTCAATGGCAAGTTCCAATGTGCAACAGGGGACTGTGCCTCTTGTCAGGTTTCATGCAACGGTGCTGGTCGGATCCCACCAGTATCCTTGGCAGAATTCACCCTAGCAGCAAACAATGGACAAGATTTTTTTGACATTAGCCTTGTTGATGGCTTTAACTTGCCTCTTTCAATCGCCCCACAATTAGGCGGTTCCAGTGGTTGCACTCCTGTCAGCTGCACCGCCAATGTGAATGCTGTTTGCCCTCAGGAATTACAGGTTAAAGGGTCTGATGGAGGCGTCGTTGCCTGTAATAGCGCATGTTTGGCCTTTAATCAACCTCAGTATTGCTGCACAGGTACTTTTGGTGCCCCGGAGACATGCCCGGCTACTAATTATTCTAATATTTTCAAGAGCCAATGCCCTCAGGTTTATAGTTATGCTTATGATGATAAGTCTGTTTTGGCTTCATGTACTGGTGGAGCTAATTACATTATTACCTTCTGCCCTTGAAGATTATTTTTCTTGATCTACACCAATGTTATGATCAAGATTATAATTTTCAACTTGAATTGTCTATTTACTTTTTCTCTTAAGAACAATTTTTTTATTGATGTTAGTTTCTTTCCATTGATTTTGGCCGATCACTTCAGAAAAGCTTCTTGTAATTGCCTATAGCTATAGTATTATATTAGCCCTCGGCCACTGGTTTCTCATTTGGATCACATTGCTTCCGCATTGCTAATCTTGGCCTGCAACTTTGATAACTACGAAGCTTCAAGAAGTACTGCAATATGACAAGAAAGTTACATATGTGCAGCTTTATCATCACGTTCTTTGCATGAATTTTGGTAATTCGGTTGTCAATCACCACACACTCGATCATGCGTTTATAAGAAATTATACAAGAATTGTTGTCACATAAAGCAATGAAATTCCGGTTAGGCCAACAAAAGAGCAAAAAATTCCAACTGCCTCATCACGTTCTGTTCATGATGATGTGCATATAGACTTTGAGATCGAAATATTATGACCATATATCATATACAAAGAACAAAGGAAAATGGGGACATTTTCCTGTTGAAAATTTGAATTTTTTTTTTTTACATAAGGGCTCAAGAATTTTTTCTAGCCCGCTGAGGAAAGTATACCGATTGAATGCTTGTTATTCAAGAATCGAGATACAGGATGTTATCCATCCATCTTTGATATTGTTTATGTTTTATTTATTCATGCTATTTATTATGTAATCAATCTTTTTATTATGGATGTAAACGAATAAAGCTTTTGTTAAATCGTTTGTGAATATATTTAGTTTTTATTTATTTATATTCATTTATTAAGTTTAACAAATAATCTTAAATAATATTTTTAAATCCGTTTTTTTAAATGAACCAAATATGAAAAGAGATATGTTTGATTTATTATATTAATAAACAAACTCGTTTAAGATTTATTTAAAACTTTTTCATTTAAGGTTTATTTATATTTGTTTATTGTTTAGCAATAATAATAAAATTATATATTTTTTCTTATTCTATTATCCTAATACTTTCATCTTTCAACATATTTTATTATTTATATTCATTTAGAGTACAATTATTCTTAATTTTATAATTATATGTTTGTTTGTTTATTTAAATTTATTTGTTATAATTTATTTATTGTCATTAATATGTCCATTTAATATTTATGAATAAAATTGTTTAACTTAAATAAGTTAAAGATAAACTTAACACGAATATTCTATTATTTAAATAAATTAAATTTGAGTGTAACAAATAATTTTCTTATAAAAATAAATCAATTTTGAATAATTTTAAAAATAAATAAACAAATCACAAAAATACATTCAATTGATTGCATCCGATTCATTTACATATTTACATTTTACAAAAAGTGAAGAATGAAATTGGATATTGAATCATTTAAACCTGTATATCCAATTGTTGCTTACTTGACACATAGCCCTTACAAAAGGGAAAAGAGAATGAAATTTTGGTTTGAAACCAAAATTTTTATATTTTCATAAAACCTCTTTAGCCATTAAACTAAGAGGCAAAAAACGTTGACTACAGGTTCTTTTACTTATAAAATTCATTTTTTTTTAAGTTAAAATTATCATAAATTGAAATTTGCATTAATATTAAAAATTAAATATTTTATTAACAGATTAAATAACATTTATTTATAAAAGTCATTCTTTATACCCTTCACAAAGTTATTAGCAAGTTGACTTCTATTTAATTGTTGAAATAATATATTAAGTGAATGAATTGAGTTTTACTGGTGCCAATAGCATTAAAAGGCTCATTAAATGCATAAAACAAAAGTTAATTACTTTTGTATTTGAATTCACTGATATACTTGTTGACTAAATTGTTTAGATGACTAAAATAACCTTTCTTCGTTTTAAGTAAGGTGATCCTTTCTTCTATATTTTATATTTAAATTTAAATTTAAATTTAAATTTAACTTTAATATTTATTTTTAATTTTATATAAATTAATTTATTTTTATTTATAATCATAGTATTTCTTTTTTCTTTTTCAATGTTAGTTCAATCTCAAAATGTTCAAGAATATTTTATTTCATTTTTTAACGATTGATGTATATTTTTCACAATATGGTACGTTCAACTTCTTATATCATTGGAGAAATAATTGTGAAACAATGTCTTAATTAATTTGAAGATCTTTTATCAAGGAGTGTCGATTTTCTCAGTTTTGCCTAACCATATGAATATGATACATTATGTATGTATGTATGTTGCCTACCATAAATATTTTTCTATAACATATTTTGCAAAAAATCTTGATATAACATGCATACATATGGTTAAAAGTGATTTAAAAGTTAGGCATCCTCTACAAAGCACTAAATGAGATTAATTGAATGAGTTAAACAAAACTTAATTATATCTTTTCTTGTTTATACATATATAACTAAACATTTATTCCCCAAATCATTTTAGTTGTAATTAATTTATTTTATTTCACTATTTTCATTACAAATCTAAATAAATAAATAAATAATTTAATTGATTATTTTTAATTTAATAAATTGATAATGATATTTAAATTAATCATTTTAATACTTTTGAAGTGCACAACTTTACATTAAACAAAATTGTGGAATTCATATTTTATATACAGAAGAAAATATATGCTCCGAATTTTTTTTTTTTTTCCTAATAGTTGAAGAGACCATTTAATGAATTGGAGAAAAGCCTGATCCGTCAACCAAGTTATGTGTTGACTTTGTAAGCGAGAACAGCTAAGGGTGATTAGTAATACCATGTTGAAATTAAGTTGGTTAAGTTACACACGGAACATTTTTTCTTCAAATGGTTGAAGAGCATTAAATGAGTTGGAGACAAGCCCGTCAACCAAGTTATGTATTGATTGTGTAAGGAAGAACAACTGGGTGGTGGTTAGTAATTCCACGTTGAAATTAAGATGGATAAGTTAGCTTAACGTATAAGTAGGAGCATTAGGCGCGAGTCGTTTAATCGTTGTATAGACTAGTTAGGAAATGGCTGGATAAGCACAAAGATGAGAGGAGGCTCAATTGTCAAAATGACTAGTTAGGTTTTTACTGTATCAACTCAAATTTATCATAGTTTATATATATGAATGTAAATTTGTACAAATATTGATGGCTTTGAAGGAAATCCATGAAGGAATTTGACATGACGACGTTATCACTTTGATATGAGAAACCACAACGTATATGTAGTTACCAAAATTTTCTCTCCCTATCTTTAAGTTAACTTCATTGTTTCATAATATACCTATCTTTATATATATATATATATATATATATATATATATATTCTTTTATATTTAAGATTGTCAGAAATTGAATTCTAATTATTAAAATTAAAAAGTTAATATTCTATTAATAAATTGTACGACTTATTTTTTATATATTTATTTAATGTATAATTATATGCTGTTAAATCAGAATTAAAGGCATATTATAAAATTATTATAAAAAAGTTAAGACTTGGATAGAATAAAAGCAGTGAACTGCATGATTTATGTAATTTGATCAAATACTGTTTTTTTTTTTTTTTTTTAAAACAATTTGATAAAATAGCTGAAGCTAAAGAAAAGTTTTATGGTTCAAAATAAAACTTTGATTGTGAGTACGATCACGGTGAAATCACAAGCTAGGTGCCATTTGAATATGCTATATTTTCATCTTTTGTGGACTTATAAGTTATAAAAATCTTTCTAAATGTTTTGTTTTTATTTAAAATTCAAAATCTCATACTTTTAAATGTGTTGTTATTTTTAAATGTGGATAATTACATTGTTAAATTTTACCTTACGAGGTTATTTTCAAATGTTAAAAATTAAATCAATCAAATTTAATATTATCATATCGTCAACTAAATGTTATATTATTTATTTTGTCTAAATTGAAATAGGTTTTTAAAAAAACAATTATCTCAGTCTCATACATCATGGTGAATTTTTAGATTTGATTAACAGGAATAAAGGAAAAATTAAACTAATAATTACTTTCATACTATATTACATGGTTCCGCAAAAAGCATAAAACCGTTTTCTGTATATAAAATCATTACTTTTTCAAAGTTCTAGATTGTTGTCTTTCTTCTTACTGAAGTTTGGTGAATGCTAATACAGCAGCCCAAAGTCGGCATTGAAGATTATGTTGGTTTTGAAAATTCTTATCCAATTAATTGTCCTTTGCTGCAAAAACTTAAGCACTTCGAGCCTTGTTTAACTCTATAAATACCTGCTCCTGCGTACCAGAGCTTTACCATTCACATCAAATAACAAAGAAAGCAGTTAATCAGTTAATTGTTAAGCAATGTCGAAGCTTTACTTGCTCGCCCTTTCCCTGGCCATGCTTGTTTCAGGTAATAAACAAAACCTTTTCTTATTCTTTTTCTCTAGTCCCACCTCACCATTTTATTGACAAGACTTTCAAGCTTATCAAATTTATGGAATAGTTATGGAATTGGTTTTAAAATTCTATTTATTTCCAAAATTTTTTATTAACCTTTGGTTCATGTATTTTTAACATTTTGTTCTTCGATCTCAACAATATTGCATGTATTATATATATGCAGGGGCTCACATGGCAACCCTCAATATCAGAAACAACTGTCCATTTACTATCTGGCCAGGAACCCTTACCGGTGGTGATGGACCCCAATTGCCAAACACTGGATTCGAGTTAGCCCCCCAAGGATTAAATTCCATTGACGTTCCAGCTCCATGGTCAGGCAGGCTTTGGGCTCGAACGCAATGCTCAAGCTCATCGGGAAGATTCACTTGTGCCACTGCAGACTGTGGCTCTGGCCAGGTCGGTTGCAATGGTGCAGGTGCAGCCCCTCCAGCAACCCTTGCAGAGTTCACTCTAGCAGCCAATGGAGGACAAGATACCTTTGATGTCAGTCTTGTAGATGGCTTTAACTTGCCAGTTTCAATAACCCCACAAGGCGGTTCTGGTCCAACCTGCACCACAACTAGTTGTGCGGCAAATGTGAATTCAGTTTGCCCATCAGAGCTAGCTGTTAGAGGATCTGATGGGAATATCATAGCCTGCAAAAGCGCATGTGTAGCTTTCAATCAGCCTCAGTACTGTTGCACTGGTGCATATAATTCATCCCAAACATGTCAACCAACAGACTACTCCAGGATCTTCAAGAATCAGTGCCCTCAGGCTTATAGCTATGCTTATGATGATCCATCTAGCACTTTCTCCTGCACTGGTGGACCTAATTACCTCATCACTTTCTGTCCATGAGATGAGACCTTACAAGCAGGAAGCGGCTCTGTTGCTTTGCATATTTATGATTCAAGAATAAAAAAAAAAAAACCATTACTGTTGGTCATTATCAAATAAACTGACATAAAAACCGTCTTGGTTTTAATTTTATATCAATATCATGGAACGCTAAATAAATTTAACATTGCAATTAGTATTTGTTTGTAGCCTGTTACAAGCTTATAATTATATCTAATAAATTATGTTCTCCCCAAGTAAGATTCAATCTTTTTTGGTTTGAAATTATATTTGTATCTGCAATGGTGGATCTTAATTTTTGATTTTGACAGGGTCATTTAATATTATATTGAATTTTAATTTTTTTTCTTTATATGTAAACTACTATATATATTATCAATATAAATATATATACAAGAAATATATTAAAAATAACTTACAAAATTATAAATTTTATCAATTTATAAGCAAATGTTCAAAGAAACATAATACATCAAATAAACCATTTTACTTAAAATTGTGAATGATTTTAAAAAAACAAAAATAAACCAATTGCTAAATAACATATTTTTTTATCAAAACAAGAAAAATAAAATATACCATTAGAAGAATAAAATTAAAACTCTGAGGTTAGAAATTAATAATTTTTAACCTTTTAAAAAGTTACTCAAATCTAACTCTTATGTTGAAAAAGAACTGCATTATAATGGGAGAAAAAATCTAAAATAAAATTAAAAGTACGGATTATATAGAGATAAATTGCGGTTGATTAAAAAAAAAACATGTTTGATATTTGATTGTAGATTTGAAGTCTTATGAAGAAACTAAAAATTTAATTTGATTTTTGTTAAATGCACATGATTATGATTATAGGTAATATATACTTTCTAATTCTTATAACAAATATATCCATTGGTGGTCAACCAAAGTTACATGAACTATCATTAAAAATTCAGTTATATGTTGCAGATAAAATGTTAATTTCAAAGCATCAAAACAAGCACCCAGTAAATAAGTTTTTTTCAGTTATGAATGACCAGGTCATTGGGTGAATAAGATGTGGTAAAGGTGCATGCAGCTTCTTCAAGCCACATATCTGTGAGAAATAGAATATGACCATTATAAATCTCTATAACTATCTGAAAGGATATGACCTCAAGCTTTTCAAAAATGCTTCAGTGAATGCATCCAGTGTCCAAGGAGATCCATCTGGCATCCCCTGTGAACAAACACAACACCAATGAAAAGAAAAACGGGCATTTGTTGTGGGAATGAATTTACAATGAAATAAAATGTAAAAAAACGAATTTGCCATGAAATAATATGCTTATGATGTTTACACTACAATTTAATGTAAAGTTGAAAAAGAAGATTCAGAAGGTATCCCACTCCATCGAGAATCTTCTCGGCAAGGCTTTCAATTCTGAGTATCCTACCAACAAATGGTACAAAGCTTTTATGCCAATGAATGTCACGCTTCTTGTCAAGTTTCAATCCATCATCAATGAGAACGTCAGAGATACCTGCGGCTTTAAAGCACTTTGAGCTAATGGCTTGTAAGCCAGATGATCTACGATACTGTTCCACAGCATCCAAGTATGATTCCGTGCCATAGAGTTCTGCAATCTCCCTCAAATTCCTCTGCCAAAAAAAAATTTAACTCTGTTAAGAAAAAAAGATAAAGAGTCTAACCTTTCAAAGCTAGCAGGCAATGAAGATTGACATTTACTACTTGCTTCTTGTTATAACGTCTAGATCCGGAGATTTATCGTTAGACATTGATTTTAGGGAGTCGCCACCAATCTTTTTTATCTAGGTGCGATTGGCCACCTAAAGAATCTATCCTTTCAGAGAACACCTAAGCTTAAGGGTCCCTAAAAGAATAGGTTCGGGTCTGCTAACCAGAATAGGGTTCGGGAGTTCGGTTACGTGTGAGGAAGGTTATAGCACCCTCACAACGCCCATCAAAAGATGGTACCAGCTTAAATTTGTGTTATCCAAAAAGCCTTAAAGTTTTACCAATTAATTAATTATTAAAAATTATTCTCAATTGACTCTAATACTTTTAGTAGAAAATTGAGAAAATTCCCTCACTTCAAGAGTATGCAAGAAAAACTACTGTTTCACTTGCAGAGGCTCCGTCGTCGGATTAGTTAAAGAAAAATCAAAATCAAAATCAAAATAGGAAGGAAAGAAAGAATGATCGTTCTTGCGTAGGGAAAATTGATACTTTCAACTTTTCCCCAAAAATATTTTTTTGAAAATTTATTTTTAAGAAAAATTGATACTTTCAACTTTTCCTCAAAAATCTCTTTTTTGAAAATTTATTTTTAAGGAAAATTGATACTTTCAACTTTTCCCTAAAAATATTTTTCGGAAATTTTGATTTTCAAGGAAAATTGATACTTTCAACTTTTCCTCAAAAATCTTTTTTTTTTAAAATTTATTTTTAAGGAAAATTGATACTTTCAACTTTTCCTCAAAAATCTCTTTTTTGAAAATTTATTTTTTAAGGAAAATTGATACTTTCAACTTTTCCCTAAAAATATTTTTCGAAAATTTTGATTTTCAAGGAAAATTGATATTTTCAACTTTTCCTCAAAAATCTTTTTTTTTGAAAATTTATTTTTAAGGAAAATTGATACTTTCAACTTTCCCTCAAAAATATATATTTTGAAACTTTGATTTCCAAGAAAAATTGATACTTTCAACTTTTCCTCAAAAATCCTTTTTTTGAAAATTTATTTTTTAAGGAAAATTGATACTTTCAACTTTTTCCCAAAAATATTTTTATGGAAATTTATTTCTAAGGAAAATTGATACTTTCAACTTTTCCTCAAAATATTTTTTTGATTTTTATTTAAAGAAAATAGAATAAAATAAAAGTGAAAAATAAATAAAGATAAAAAAAATAAAGAAAAGTAAAACAAAAATAAAAATAAGATAAAGATAAAAAATATTAAATGAATCTAACCTAATAAATAAATAAATAAATAAATAAAACAAACAAATAAATAAAAAAAATTCTGAAAAAAAAAAAACCTGGAGCGGCTTGGCTATCGGCTCGGCTCGGCTCAAGGAAGGGAAAACGGCTCGGAGGGAGCGGCTTGGAACTCGGCTTGGCTCTGCTCGGCTTGGAGGGGTGCAGACATGCGCGGGTCAGGAAGCGGGTCGACGCTTGGGGCGGGTCTACACTCGGGTTGGGTCGGATCTCGGTAAAACGCGCGGATCCTCTAGGTTACTTAAGGCCAAAACGACGTCATTTTGAAAGGGTATAAAAGGCACATCTCTCTATTTTTCGGCAGAACGCTCCTCCCCTCTCTCTCTCTCCTTCCTTTTTTTCTCTCCCTTCTCTCTAAAAGCTGAAGAACACCGGTGAAATTTTCGTCGAATTTTGGAAAATGTCGCCAGAATCTGGAAATTTCGTCGGAGGTTCGTCGGAAGTTGGCCGGAAGATCACCGGTTTCTGGGATTCTTCACCGAAAACTGGGCAGGTCGCTAGAAACTTCAAGGTTGGCTGAAATTTTCGTCGAAAAATTCAAACTTCGCCGAAAAATTCAACCGAAATCTGGAATTTTCCAGAAATTCTCAGAAAAAAATTTTGAAAAATTCCCAAAAATTTTTTGATGATTCCTAGAACTTTCCTAAACTTTTTTTTAGCCTTCTATACTCTTCTTTACGCCTTTTTCTCTCAAATCAGTAGCTCTGGCTCACTGTTTTCTTCTTTGTGTGTTCCATCTGTTCTAGGAAGGTCCCTTTTATAGGGATTGATCAGGAGTTTCTGATCAATCCCAATTCCTCTTTGGACGAGGATTCAATCTTTGAATCTAATCTGGACTCTTCTGATTGAATCCCCATTCCCAGTAGGATTCTTCAGCTTCAATCTCAACCTTTCAAAAAAGGAAAAAATAATAATAATAATAATAATCGGATAATAAAAAAAAAGAGATAAATGAATAAAATAAAATTGACAGATAATTAAAATAAAATAAAATAAAATAAGATAAATCCAAAAATATATTACAAATAATAATAATAATAATAATATAATATTAAATATATCTATATAAATAAAATACATATAAATCTATTCTAAATAAAAAATAAATAAATACAGATATACATATATTAATACATAATAATAATAATAAAATACATAAAAATACAAAAGAAAGAAAAAAATAATAAAAATAATACCAGATAGAAATTGAAATGATTTTACCCATTTGGGCCAGGCCCAATTGATCTGGGCCTGGACCCAATTGGATGTCTACAGCTGCCCCTCTTTGCACATTTTCTGTGAAACAGAAATTGTACAAAGACGTAGACACCCAATCAAGACTCAACTCAACATTGTCATTTTTTTTGTTTTTTTGTTTGTTTTTTTTGTGTTTTTTTATTTTTTTGTGTTTTTTTTATTTTTTTGTTTTTTTTGTTTTTTGTTTTTTTTTGTTTTTTTTTTTCTACCAAAGCTCCTCTAAACAGAGGCTCAACGACTTTGAAAAACATAAATTGCTCCTCTAAACAGAGGCACCACGACTTTGAAAGTAAATTGCTCCTCTAAACAGAGGCACCACGACTTTGAAATAGTAAATTGCTTCTCTAAACAGAGGCATCACGACTTTGAAAAGTAAATTGCTCCTCTAAACAGAGGCACCACGACTTTGAAAAAGTAAATTGCTCCTCTAAACAGAGACACCACGACTTTGGAAAGTAAATTGCTCCTTGACGATCATGTCCAAAGGAGTTGAAAGTTGTGTTTGAAGGAATTTCAAGGGATTATGCCCAAAGGTCTTATAAATCAACCCTGATACCAAAAGACATCCTATTTCAAGGATTAGGAACTTACCTGACAAGCTTTTTTTTCAATTTTGCAAAATATCTTCATATCTGTCTTCTCCATATGGGATGTTGGAACACCCTTGCTTTTTGAATTTATACACTATACTTTTCTGAAAGTAGTGTATGCTATGCAAATACATATGAATTTCAATGCATGCTATGCAAATGTTGGCCAATTAATTCCTGTTCAATGTATGGTACTCAAGTTTTTCAAGCTCTTTTCTTAGGCATCAAGCCCTTTGATTCTTTAGGGATCCAATTACACTGCTCTTCTAAGATTGAACCAGTGTAGCTCTCAATTATCTTTTTCACTCATATTCTTCTTTGTTCAGTTTCTCAATACTTTGGAATAAGCTTCATCAATCAATCATCACTTGACCATCACTCAATGAATTTCTCAGCACTAACCAATTTCAAAACAAGTTTCATCCACTATCACTGGGTCATTATTCATAGGTGTCTCAGCATTTGCCGTTCCAAAACAGACTTTGTCCACTAATTGTTCTCATCATTCAATCATAACTTGCAAGTCATATCGATCAATTCATCATTTTACTCATCACTTGGTTATATCACTTTTCAAGATTTATCCCATTATATTCTTCATTTGATCACATCATATATCCTTCACAACCATCTCTTTTAGGTTTCTACCACTTTGTTACCACCATCATCTTAGATTTCTTTTCAAATGAATGCAAGACTTTTTTAAGCACATATTCACTCAGTATCATTTTAAATCTTGACAAATACAATGCAATCAAGCATTTTCTCAATTCATTCTAGGGGTATAACAATAAAAGAACATAAGGTGAATGAAGATTTATTTTGGTACAAAATAAATGAGAGAGGAAATAAATTGGATACATGTCAGTGGGATGAATGGTATGTCCAAATGATGAATATTCAGATAATTTTCAACATTAATTTAGGATTCTTTTTCAAAAACTCATTCCATTTACTGCTGAAGTCATCTTGAGCTTAGCGAACTCTGCCCCAGTCTTTGAGGGATCTTCAGATGTCTTTGGTCTTCCATTCATGTGCCATTTGACCTGGATCTTTTTCTATCAAAATCAACCTTTCAGGTTTTCAATTTGAATTTTTTTTTTCATTTTTTTTCTATCTTCTTTTTTTTTTTCATTTTTCATCTATTGTTGATATCCTTCATACATTAAACTTTAGAGTAATGTAGCATGATTCCATTGCTTCATCATGAGCATGCATTCGCTCAACATATGATCATTCAAGTTGAGTATTCACACTTGATCCAAATGGACTTTTCAAGGTTGTAATGTAGGCCAAGGTGAAGGGTCATAAAAAAAATGGATATAATAGGCTCAAAACATGTATTAAAAAGGTTCAAGACCGAAGGATCATTTGATACAACTTGACATTTTACCCCACTATTTTTTCTTTCCTCACACAAAAGCTTCTCATTGCTTTACCCCAAGTCATGTGTGGCATTTTTTATTTTTTATTTATTTTTGAGACCTTTTGTGAAATTTTTTCAAAAATTACCCCCCAGTGTAGAGGGTGATCCTGGGTTAAGGTTCTTCAGAAACAGAAATCATAACAGGCTCAAAGGGGTAGCAATAAATGGTTTTTCGAATGGTAAAAGAAAGATGGCCATTTTTCATCTCAATTGTGAATACCTTTCTTGAACATCATCTATTGAACAAAGCTCATGAATCTGTATAAAAGATTACACATCTTCAAGACATATCTATTTCACCTCCAGTAACAGCCTATTTTTGCTCAAATCATCTTCTCATATTAATATGGATGAGTTCTCAAAATTAAATCTCAGAATTATTGTTATCATTGTCTAAATATTCATCATCTAAAATTTAAGAAAGGGAATGTAAAGTTATGAAAGGTAACGAAGCATGGAGTAATTGTCAAGTGAAAAATGTAATTAAATGCATTGACTTGCCTTTATTAAAACGATAACAAGTGAAGTCATATTGCAAAAAAATCTAACATTATTTGAAAAGAAATCCTAAAATGACAGAAAAAACCTTCAACCAGCCTTATCTCCATTTTTTAAAATTGTCTCCATATGCGATCAGGTGAAGAATCTCTATTGACATCTTGCCCCTCAATTCATTGTGACTCTCCAGCCCCTTTCTGTTCTTGACTTTCACTCAGAGCGCTAACATTAGATGTTGTTACTTTTTCTTGATCAAAACTTATCATTCCATCATTGATCAACCATTGCACCTTATACTTTAAAGCAGTGCAATTTTTAGTAGAATGGCCAGTAATTCCATAGTGATAGTCGCAGTGGGCTGTAGGATCATACCACTTTGGGTAGGGTGGTTTAAGCGGCTCCACATGGCTGGGGGCAATCAAATGGCTATTATAGAGTTCTCGATATAACTCTATATAAGTCATAGGGATTGGATCAAATACAAATTTTTCTCGAGTAGTACGTTGTTCTCGTGAACCACTTGCTTGGTTAATATGGTGAATTTGGGTTCTTACAGGAGCTTGAATGTTAAGGCTGTATGTAAGATCTTGGGGGCTAAAAATTGATTGGTGTGTGGATGAATAAGGTGGTTGTGGAGCTAGCTGGTATGGATAGGATGAGGCATTATTCACAGCAGGATAGTATAGAGAGTAACCTTGGGATGGATAGGGTTGATAACTCCTGAATTGTTGTCTATCAAAGCTCACAGCTTGAGCTTGAGCTTCTTTCTTTTTTAATGTCTTCTTGGTTTCTCCTCCTCTCAACTTACCATTTTTTATGGCACTTTCAATAATTTCTCCAGAGATTACCATGTCAGCAAAATTCTTTGTTGCATTTCCTATCATCTTTTTATAATAAAGAGGTTTTAAAGTGCTAACAAATAGCACTGTGGTCTCTTTTTCTGTCAGTGGAGGTTGTACCTGTGAAGCTATATCTTTCCATCTCTGGGCATACTCTTTAAAAGACTCGTTTGACTTTTTCTCCATATTCTGCAAAGACAAACGATCTGGGGTCAAATCGATAATATGTCGATACTGATCGATGAAGTCATGTGCCATATCGCTTCAAGAGTGAATGTGAGTCCTATCCAGCTGAACATACCATCTGGCCGTAGAGCCAGTAAGACTATCCTGAAAAACATGCATCAAGAGTTTTTCATCATGTGCATGAGCTGCCATCTTCTTGCAATACATGGTGATGTGGGTTTTGGGGTACTTTGTACCGTCATATTTTTTAAATTTCGGTACTTTGAACTTATGGGGATAACCACATCAAGAACCAAGTAGAGCCCAGCAGCATCAACTGACCCATAAAAACTAAATCCTTCCACAGCCCTTAGCATTTACTCTAGCATGCTAATCTTGAAACTTTCTTCAGCTTTCAATCTCATTTTTTTTTCTTTTTTTCTTTTAAATCATCTAGATCAGGAATTGGTTCTGCTGCCTTTTCAGTGAAGACAAGATTTATATAGCTATTATACTGTCCTGGGTTGAAAGCTGATGGCATTCCAGGATATGTTGGATATGCGAAGTGTTGTAACGGGACCTCTTGAGCAGAATGAGTTTGAGGTGGACCAAAATCTGGAGGGTACAGAGGGTCAGCCACTTCTTATAATGGGAAAACTTGCTGGCTTGTACTTTCTTTAACTTTTTTTCCTTTATTCATGTTATTAAGAGCCTCCAAAATCTTGCTTAGCTCACTTTCAATCTTCTCTTGTGTTTTTTCTAGTTTTTCAAATCTATGGAAACTTTTCTCCTCCATTTGCCTTGCTCTGGATCTTGTGTTGTAGGGATGAGTAGGGTTTTCGCTAGATGGAGCTATCCTGGAACCTTGAGTACCATACTCATGATTAGAAATGTTATGCTATGCTTTATGTATGATACTTTGATGCACGAATGAAATGTATATTTTTCTGAATGAAATCTAATATGACATGGATGCAAATGATTGTGTTAAAATATGATCATAAAAATAATACAGATGCATACAATCAGACAAACAACGTAGTTAGTTCCATGGATGAAATGAAAGTGATGCTGATGCATAATGTTACATATGATAATGAAAATGATACACAAAGTTAAACAATCAAAATGATTAGATAAACACCCTTTTTATGTCTTAATTTCAGGGTATATCTATCATTAGGTAGAAATGACTCTATCTTAGGTTTAGGCATTCTTAAGGTTCACTATATGCAGTTTTAAGGTCAAAGTCTAAAGGTCTTCAAATTGTTCCTTACATCTTTGTCCATCACAGACTAGTAAGACACCCTAATCCTCACCCATTACAGGCTACAAGCGAAAAAAGGTTCAATTTGAGTGAGAGTATTTCGCTAGCCACTGCGGAGGCATTAGACCTCACGAAAGCAATAGGTACTTTACTCCCTCCTAAAGGGACGGAGCTCGGGTATAGAGCTCATGTTATGCACATGCACATGAATGACATAATTAACAAGGTAAATAAAACATGAATAAATAATAACACATATATACAACAAGGTTCAATTTTATTCGGCTTTTGGATAACACAAATTATTTACTGGCCTGACTCTCAAGGTCCCCAGTGGAGTCGTCAAGCTGTCATAACGTCTAGATCCGGGGATCTATCTCTAGACATTGACTTTAGGGAGTCACCACCAATCTTTTTTATCTAGGTGCGATTGGCCACCTAAAGAATCTGTCTTTTCAGGGAACACCTAAGCTTAAGGGTCCCTAAAAGAATAGGTTTGGGTCTGCTAACCAGAACAGGGTTCGGGAGTTCAGTTACGTGTGAGGAAGGTTATAGCACCCTCACAACGCCCATCAAAAGATGGTACCAGCTTAAATTTATGTTATCCAAAAAGCCTTAAAGTTTTACCAAGTAATTAATTATTGAAAATTATTCTCAATTGACTCTAATACTTTTAGCGAAAAATTGAAAAAATTCCCTCACCTCAAGAGTATGCAAGAAAAACTACTGTTTTACTTGCAGAGGCTCCGCGTCGGATTAGTTAAAGAAAAATCAAAATCAAAATCAAAATAGGAAGGAAAGAAAGAATGATCGTTCTTGCGTAGGGAAAATTGATACTTTCAACTTTTTCCCAAAAATATTTTTTTGAAAATTTATTTTTAAGGAAAATTGATACTTTCAACTTTTTCCTAAAAATATTTTTCGGAAATTTTGATTTTCAAGGAAAATTGATACTTTCAACTTTTCCTCAAAAATCTTTTTTTTTGAAAATTTATTTTTAAGGAAAATTGATACTTTCAACTTTCCCTCAAAAATATATTTTTTGAAACTTTGATTTCCAAGAAAAATTGATACTTTCAACTTTTCCTCAAAAATCCTTTTTTTTTTTGAAAATTTATTTTTAAGAAAAATTGATACTTTCAACTTTCCCTAAAAAATATATTTTTTGAAACTTTGATTTCCAAGAAAAATTGATACTTTCAATTTTTCCTCAAAAATCTTTTTTTTGAAAGTTTATTTTTTAAGAAAAATTGATACTTTCAACTTTTTCCCAAAAATATTTTTTTGAAAATTTATTTCTAAGGAAAATTGATACTTTCAACTTTTCCTCAAAAATATTTTTTTGATTTTTATTTAAAGAAAATAGAATAAAATAAAAGTGAAAAATAAATAAAGATAAAAAAAAATAAAGAAAAGTAAAACAAAAATAAAAATAAGATAAAGATAAAAAATATTAAATGAATCTAACCTAATAAATAAATAAATAAAAAATAAATAAAAAAAATTTGAAAAAAAAAAAAAAATCTGGAGCGGCTCGGCTATCGGCTCGGCTCAAGAAGGAAAAACGGCTCGGGGGGAGCGGCTTGGAACTGGGCTCGGCTTGGAGGGGGGCAGACACGCGCGGGTCAGGAAGCGGGTCGACGCTCGGGTCGGGTCGGATCTCGACAAAACGCGCGGATTTTCTGGGTTACTTAAGGCCAAAACGACGTCGTTTTGAAAGGGTATAAAAGGCACTTCCCTCTGTTTTTCGGCAGAACGCTCCTCCCCTCTCTCTCTCTCTCCTTTCTTTTTTTCTCTCCCTTCTCTCTAAAAGCTGAAGAAAACCAGTGGAATTTTCGTCGGATTCTGGAAAATATCGTCGGAATCTGGAAATTTCACGGGAGGTTCACCGGAAGTTGGTCAGAAGATCACCGGTTTCTGGGATTCTTCGCCGAAAACTGGGCAGGTCACCGAAAACTTCAAGGTTGACTAGAATTTTCGTCGAAAAATTCAAACTTCGCCGAAAAATTCAACCGGAATCTGGAATTTTCCAGAAATTCCCAGAAAAAAATTTTGAAAATTTCCCAAAAAATTTTTGATGATTCCTAGAACTTTCCTAAACCTTTTCTTAGCCTTCTATACTCTTCTCTACGCCTTTTCCTCTCAAATCAGTAGCTCTAGCTCACTGTTTTCTTCTCTGTGTGTTCCATCTATTCCAGGAAGGTCTCTTTTATAGGGATTGATCAGGAGTTTCTAATCAATCCCAATTCCTCTTTGGACGAGGATTCAATCTTTGAATCCAATCTGGACTCTTCTGATTGAATCCCCATTCCCAGTAGGATTCTTCAGCTTCAATCTCAACCTTCCAAAAAAGGAAAAAAAATAATAATCGGATAATAAAAAAATGAGATAAATGAATAAAATAAAATTGACAGATAATTAAAAAAATAAATAAAATAAAATAAGATAAATCCAAAAATATATTACAAAAAAAAAATAATATTAAATATATCTATATAAATAAAATACATATAAATCTATTCTAAATAAAAAAATAAATAAATACAGATATACATATATTAATACATAATAATAATAATAAAATACATAAAAATACAAAAGAAAAAAATAATAATAAAAATAATATCAGATAGAAATTAAAATAGTTTTACCCATTTAGACCAGACCCAATTGATCTGAACCTGGACCCAATTGTGTGTCTACACTTCTTAAAAGCAAATGATTAAAATGTGCTATCAATATATCATAATTAGTCTATAAAAGGTAAAACCATGCACTTTGTTATTCAAAAAAGCTGCAATTTTTTTTACTTTTATATCGTTTAAAAAAACTTGCTTTTGTAGGTAAACACCAAAATGAAGGCCTTGTTTGAGGCTTTGAGCACTTATTCATTTTTCAAACGGCAGATTTAACACCCAGAAAATGTCAAAGAAAAAGTCAACATTTTTAGTTCTATTTCTAAACTTAGGAACCAAAATCAACCGTGATCTATACTAATACTAACAAACAAGCATAAAAAATAAGATTCATAAATGGATCTCAGTTTATTAAACAAAGACATAAGCATAGCATTAAAGAAATAGTAAAAATAATCGAATTAGAATGTCGTTTTAAACTATCCAAAACAAAGTCAACCAAACAGAAATGAACCATAATGAAAACAACCGAAAAGCTTCTTTTTTCAAAAAAAAAAAAAAATCTTTGAAGTTTTCACCATCGTTTTATGGCATTAAGCAACAAACAAGAAAAAAGCGAAATAAACCCAATAACGAAAACAGAAAAATGGGATTGTTCTATAAAATAAAAAAGGAGAAGAGGATGTGGATGGGTTTGCCTTGAAAGAGAGGGAGTGAGGAGCAAAGGATAAGGCTTGACCAGCTGCTTCGGACAGTGAATTGATGAAACCAAAAGAGGAATCTAAAGAAACAATATTGTGTGCATGAGAATCCACCACTTCTATTTTCTCAATCGCTTCTCTCAACTCTGCAAATTCCATTCTTGCTTTTTTCGTTCCTTTCTGTGGAAACCAATTCTTTCCTTTTTCTTTCTATCGGGAGCTGGAATGACGTTAGGCAGAGTTGCTTTCAAAAAAAAAAAAAACTAGAAGTTTATACTGAATCCATTGACCAGGAGGCTGTTTAAATATTAAAAGAGCCCGGTCTTAGTTTGACTTTTTGTCTTTTTTATTTTTCTTCGTTATGACGAAAAAAAAATTATAGGAGGTTAAAATTGGTTTTATATTTAAAAAAAAAAATGTTACATTAACAGGAAAACTTTATTTTTTAAAAACAATTTTCTAAGCATTTTTAATAAGTGTTCACAATCACAAACACATATTATAATATTTTTTAAATTTAAATTTAATTAATTTGTATAATTTTATTTTACATTTAAAATTTAAATTTCAACATGAATAAATTTTTTTATTTTATACTAAGCTATGACTTACTTTATTAAAAATATAAATTTAAAAAGTTGAATTTAAAAACAATAATAACACTAATCATCAAACTGAATACTTACCTAATTAGATTCTTTTTTCATATACATATATGCATCAATCATCTGTCAAATTTGATTCTTTTGATTAGTTTTGGATGTAGATAGTGAATATAAGAGGATTCGGATTTGTGAAAAAAAGGGCTTTTAGTTTGGTCAATGATTGAGATTGTATTGTCCCACGCCTCTCTTTCCCCCATGTGCTAGAGTTGGTAACTATTTATGACTTTGCATTAATACCTTTTTTCGTAGTTTAATGTGATGAATGTGAAAGTTCCTTTGCCAATTGCCCATTGCCTGAGTTATAATTTTAATACGCAACACAAAGCAAGAAAAATGGAATGGAAAGAAGTAGATGAAGTCACAATTGCATCAATGATGACATCTTACATATTGTAGAAAAGAGAAGTAGTGAAGAGAGGGGGAAGTTGGAAGAGGCGGCTTGTGATTTAAAAAAAAAGGGGAGAAATGGTTTGTTGAGCCCAATTTCAACCCAAAAGAATTTAGATGTCCAATTTATAAAATTTAAAGGGAACAAAATTTATCAATAAATATTTGATTTAATTGATTAAGATTATTTTTTTAATTAAGAGGTCTTGAATTTGAGTCTTGTCAGTGATTATTTATTGAGATCATTTCGAATGCACAATTTGTAACTACTTATCTTAAACTGTTAAATATGATATATCTTACTTTAACCTGAAGACTGAATAATTTATCTATCTCTTTTCAGATTTTTTTATCAAAAAAAAAAGTGAAAGTAAATTCCACTATAGAATTGGTAGTGATCTGTTTTTTTTTTTTTTAATATATGACAAATAGAGTGATATATGCTTTTAGGATTAATAAAAAATAAAAAAATAATGATTAAAAAATGAGACATATAACAAAATTTTAATTTTATTTGTGAAATTAAAAATTACAATCAATATAACAAAAACGAATTATATATATGTTATAGAATACAATTTTCAATTTATTTTTTTTTTAAATTATCCATGCTTGTTTTTAATTAAAATTAGAATGATGCCCTCGCGAGGGGTTTTTTAAAAATATTTATAATTATTTTATTTAATTAATTTTAAATTATGATTTTAAATTATATTATATCAAATAAAAATTATTTAATGATTTTTATTTATATATATTTAAATATATGTATTGATATTGATATAATTATATTTTATCAATTATGAAAATTAAATACATAAAAATTAATTATTATAAATTACATAATAAAAATGCATTTGAGAATTTAATTTATATGTGTTTTAAAAATATATTTATATTTTGTTTATATCTTAACATATATTTTTATTTATGGTATAAAAATATATTAAATTTTATGTTATCAAATTCTTTTAACAAAAAAGAGTTTTCCTAGATAGTTTTTTATCATTTAATTTATTTAATAAATTGTTATATTTAGTTTTTATTCTTACCCTTTTATTTAAAAAATAATTGATAAATTTAATTCATGTAAAAAAAATTAAATAACAAAAAAAAAGGGCTTGTAGTTATTCGCTGTTGAGTTTATTCTAAATTTTTTAAATACAAATAATAAATGTAACAAAGTTAGGGCATTACTCATAAATAAATCAATCCATTTTTAAAAACTTTGGTGCTAAATCTTCACCCCATTAATTCTCTTCAAATGGATGAATTTTATAAACTTTTTCAAAACTTTAATCCAAAATTTATACTCAAAAACTTTTATTTTGAAATTTTTATGATAAAATGATTATTTTATAATATTAAACAACTATTAACTATTTATACTTTTGGAGTTGCTCGGCTTCTTGACCTTATTTCGTCTTTCAAGAGTTGGTGATTTCTCAAATGGTCTCCTGTATTGTAGTTGATTGCATCAGTTAGTTTATTTCTTCCTCAACGTTCATCGATAGGTGGCAAGGAAAAGGGATATTTGATTATGGGCAAAGGTGTCGATACAATTTAATATGCAAGTTATGAATTCAAAGGAAATGAGTTGTATATTTCATTAGTCTTTTCTTCGTTCCAATTTTAGATTAATTCCAATGATTTCTTTCACAATGTTTATCGATAACATGACTCAAAGTTAAAAATACCTAAAGTCTTAGACATCCAATAATTATAAATTTAGTGGGATTTGAGATCAAATAAAAGTAAGATAGAAGATAAAT
This sequence comes from Durio zibethinus, assembly GCF_047325235.1. Lineage (NCBI taxonomy): Eukaryota > Viridiplantae > Streptophyta > Magnoliopsida > Malvales > Malvaceae > Durio > Durio zibethinus. The sequence goes on along the minus strand of NC_143162.1, from coordinate 4,727,555 downwards.
TTCATCAAATGAATAGTAAAATTAATAATTTGGCAGCAAATTGAAGTTTAAGAACAGTTTTTATAATTTTATTGATATTTTTTAAGCTTTTAATTTGAGGTGTAATAAGTACTTTGATGTAGAAAATAATTTTAGGAAAATTAATAGAGACTCCCAAAATGAAAAAAATATCAATTAATTATTATAAAGACATCTTTATCCTAAAATACCATCATTTCATTCAAATTTACCCTTCAAATATTATTTAATACTAAAGCTAAGGTAGCTTTCAATTGAAAGATAGGGACAACTTTTATATTATGTATAGATACCTAAGACTAGTTATTATTTTTTTTCATATTGTAATTTATTTTGACCAAAATTTTACTTTTTAATTAAGTTTTTAAATATATATTAAATTAAAATATGTAACTAAGATTTTTAGTATATATATTAAATATATATTTATATATATTCAAGTGCAATATATTTTTAAATAAGGAGCTTTATAATTAATATAGAATTATAATGAAAAAAATTAAAGCAGAGAGACCCAATCGCAAGATCTTAAGGCTGTAAACAAAAAGCAAGAAATAGACCAAGGCTCAGCCCATTAATTTATGGACCTTCCAACCTAAAGCTTTTGTTAAGAAAAAACAAGGGACAAATTATTCCACAACTATTCATGAAATTTTTTTTAAGACGTTGCGTATCTGTTCTATCGTGGTAAAATAGGGAAACTTTTATCTATTGTTATAGATAAAAATTTTTAATAGGTTAGATGAATGAATCCATTAGTAGAAACGGTAAGGAATATAACATAATTTAGTGGGTTGAATTAAGGAATAATGATGGATTTTAAAAGAATTTGTAACGGTTTTTTTTTCAAAAAAAAAATTAAAATGAACAATTTAATGGGTTGCATCAAAGTGTTAGGAGAATCCCAAAAATATTCATTGCTTGAATAGTTAAAAAACATCTATACATTTAATTTTATTAGGACCAAAATTTAATCTCCTCTCAAACTATCAGCTGGGGCCTCCCGTTTGGTTTTCTTTTTCTTGTTTTTTTTCCACGTCTTTTGCCCTTTTTACCCCACACTAATTACACCGTTTAAGTGCATCATCAAATTAATCTCCCAATTTTTTTTTTTCATTTTTCCATTCTTGTCGTCGGCCGCTGTTCCTTTGTCGTTCGTTGGCGATAAATTTCATAAAAAATGCCTGCGGACTCTTCTCAAACCTTTGTTAACATCTATCGATTTGGATTTTCCAAAACCCAACCAAAAAAACCTAGATCTAAACCTCAATCCCTCGGTTTAAAAGCCAAAAAACTTCATTTTTGTTGCTTAAAACCACCTGAAATTTTACTATGTTAGTCCTTTCCTTTTGCTTTTCCTTTCCATATTTATTGGTTAAAGTATGGTTGTCTTCTGTTAGTTCATTTTGATTGATTTATAGAGTTTTAGTTTTGTATGTGGTGGATTATTCTAATCACGTTGGCAAAATAAAATAAAGATAACTCAAATATTGAGATTAAATAGATCAAGGTTATTGAAATCTTATTTGCAAACTATGGGAACCTAATGGTCATTTTACATACTGCATTTCAAAGCTAATGGTCATTTTATTGACAAACTACATTCTGATGATGTTGTTTCTCAGCCTCCTAAAGTTTGGAATAATAATGGTGTCGACTTTGTGTCAAAGAAATTATTCAAACCCTTTGCCCTACATCATCCCCTGATATCCAGATATTTTTCCTATTTGTTTGCATGCTTTACCTTCATATGCTTGAACTCCCTAGGCAATACAGATCTTGCCACTGAATCATGGATGCAAAATCTTTTAGGATAAAAGTATCAAGAATAAACTCTAATTTGATACTGTGAACATGATCTCCATCCCTTGAAAATTATTCTGTTGAAAATGATCATGATATCGTTAAATTCTAATTTTGTAAAATCCGAGTCCATATAAAATATATTATTGGTTTCAGATGTCCATGTAGACTTACAAAGGCTTTATAGTCGAAGCATCGTCCTCCAAAGAAGTGACACAACCAGATGTCATTCTGCAAATCATACATGTCCAGCATCAAACCTCTAACACCATTCTGCGAGAGAGAAAACCACTTTTGATCTCACTAATTATTGAAAAAGCACTGCTATTCCATTCATATTTAGCAAAACATTAGCCAATTCAATAGGAGGAATGTAGTATATATAATATATGAAAGCCATTACTCTACTTCTGAGGGATCACATGAATGAGTGTAATGGCTGTTAAAAAACAATAAGAAATTGTTGAAGGTATTTTCAAATGTTTTAGTTAGGAGAAAATAAGAAAGGTAAAAGATGAGGTAGTCGAAACTTGCAGTTAAAAAACACAATCAGAGAGCACCGGCATTATTTTTTCGAGGTGTGCTCCGCTGCTCAAGTCAATGAAATATACCAGGAAGGTTGTAGAAGGAGACGAGGTGTGTGTGAAAAGTTTTAAGGGAAAGAAAGCTTAAGTGTGAAGTATGGAATTGTCTCATATACCTCAATTTCCTCGTTATTTTATGTACGAAATAATCGGTGACGATTTAATCGAGACAATTAATAATTAATAAAATATATATATGAGTTCGATAATGATCTACGTGAATAATTATAAATCATATTTAATAATTTTAAATAAACATATATTACATTTAATAAATCCAAATAAGTTGGAGTCGTCTTGATGGGACGTTAGTAGGGAGGTGGGGCAAGCTCTTCCTTGATAAGGAGTGAGCCGGTTCTTTGAGTGGAGATGATGTGGCGCTTAAGCGTGCATTGTTCTAGCGACCCAAGGGGCTGACCATGATGACCTAGTAAATATGCTTAACAGAAATAAACCTTAAAGTAATGTGAGATTTATTTTTTTTAATTGAAAAAGAATTGTAATTTAGTTAAGGGATAAATGCATATCTAAAAAGTTAAAAACATCATAATTTTATTGGAATTTAAAACTACAGTGGTGAAGTTGCAATTCAAATAAAACTACAGTGGTTTTTACGAAATTATCTCATAAAAAGCATAATCTGCTTGGCATTCAACAACATGAGCAATTTTATTTCCTTGATTTTTCAAATGGCTCAAGCTATGAAAGAATTTTATATTATACATCATTTATATTTTTATCATTATTTTTAGATGTTACTAATATTTTGAGAAATTTTCTCAATAAATAAAGAAGCATTTTGGGAATCTTGGTCTCTACACAAGCCAATTATGCAACTATTGGAAGAATTATTTCAAAAACTATATTTTGCATATTTTTGTTTGAAATTTATAATTTAAAAACTAACCAAAAATCAATATAAATATTGTTAGCCATGCTAATTTATTTTTCCTTATTTGCATTTAACTATTCTTCTTGAGTTTTTGCTACTTTTTCTACTATTATCTCTGCAACTTACTTGCTTTGATTGTTGTTTCTTAAAAGTATATAGTTTGATTGTTGCTTTATTTTGGTTCAAGCATTTACCCAAATCTCAATCTTTTTACTATGACTAGTACTTATTTTTGTTTTAATTTGGTTTTGATTATGTACATGCGTCTTAAATATTGGTGCTTGCTTATTAATTGATTTTTTTAATATTTTGCTTTGAGAAACCACAAATTAAAAGTATACTATGTTAAAAGTACTAAGACAGCGGAGCTTATTAATTTATACATTATGTATTCCGTAAATAAATTGATTGATGCATGTAGTTTGCTTTTAATACACTGTATATTCAATTGAAATGTGGCGATTGAAAGCAAATTATAGTTTGAGCTATAAATTGTAGTAGTTCAGTTAGGATTTCAAGCATCCTGACCATTGCATCTGAGTTGTCTACTGAAGCTATTATTGCAACAACTGTTATAGTAAACCTTGCTATAGGAGAATCTGACGGTAATTCCTTTGGATCTTATTGTTTTTATTGCTAAATAAACAAATGTAGTGAATTTATTATCTTATTAGTGAATTTTATTCTTCATTTGTAAAGGTAGCATTTGTAATGTGAATTATGAGTTAGAGCAAAAACAACAATCAAATGAAGCTTCAAGAAAAAAAAAAAAATAAAGCAATGAACATTTAAATGAGTTATATTTAGTCAATGAAATTATATTTATTAGTTAAATTCGTTGCTTGATATAGATACTTTGATATATTATTGAAAAATTTAGTTAGTCTTTATTTTGGATAATCCTATGAGATGTTGGTTTTGTGATTCTCTACAGCTGCTGCTACTCTGAAAATACTCCCTTCTTGGCCAATGGGTTTTAGCAAACCCTCATAGTAGTGTTTTACCTTTTATTCCCATTGTTTGACCCTGTCTCTCGATACATGATTAGTACTAAATTTTTAGATAATTTTATTCCTGTCAATTTAGTGTTTTATTTGCAGTTTTTTTAAATGAAATTTGGTTGTATTTGCTAACTATAGTGATGTAAATGCTAGAATAAATATTATTTTGTACCATGTTTGGTATTTATTGAAGTGGCAAATATATATCCATTATTAGATCGTTATGTTTGTAGTTTGAAACTTCTGATTAGATTTTGTTATCATTTTTTTTTCTTGATTGTTTTACATATTCAATTTAAACCATGTCGTTCCAATGGTGGTCAGTCAAAAATAAATAGAGGAAGTTTCTATTCTAGAGTTGGTTTGCACCTTTTATGTGTTGAAGCACAATGATGGGTATATATCTTTAGCTTTCTCTTTATAAGAGTCAAGTAAACCTTTTATTTATTAACAAACTTTGCCCAAATATGATTATATTTTCTGTTTTTTTATCATCATTTATATATTTGATCTTTTTGAATATTCTGTTATACTTGCTTTGATTGTTTAAATAAAAAAAAAATCACATGATAACGTGCAGGCACAATACTAGTAATGATAAATTTTACTTTAAAAAATTATAATTTTAAAAAATTAAGCAAATTAAAAAAACAATAGAAATACAAAACAATAAAAAAAAACTCATGCTTCTCTTGTTTCCATCCATCTTCGCTTATTCTTTCTCCAAAATCAAAGGACCCTCGGTGCCTTGTTCATTCATCTTTCAAGCTCCACTCATGCGTTGTCAAACATTTCTCTTATCAAATGTATTCGATGACTTTTGAGTTCGAGTCCATTCAATGAATTTTAGACATGATAAAAAAAAAACTTATGTGATATTAATAATACTGTTTGAGTTAGATGTCTAATGGAAATAAGATCTTTGAATTAAAGGAGTTTAAAGGTCGGATTGGATCAGTTCATTTAAAACCTTTTATAAATTTACTGAAGGCTCGGTTCAACCATCCCATTTCATATAAATTTATTATTAAAATATTAAAAATAATTTTATATTAATATTTTAATATTTTAAATATATTTTAAAATTAAATAAAAATATTAATAATATAATAATCTTCCAAGCCAAGTTGGAGGTCCAAGCTCGAAATTCTTTCGTAGGACTTTACTCAGCTAGTGGACAGATCTACTTGGAAACCATGATGGAGATGTGAAAACTAAGAAAAAAATGTTGTCCACTTATGTGTGTCTGTGTTTAGAAAAGAAAACTGAAGAAATTTAAAAAAGGATTGAATCCAGGTTTGGATATTTCTGGTGAGAGAGACAATGGCATCATACATTTGTATCATACATTTGTGTTTATAGTAAGGTATGATGCCAATTGTTTTCCCTCATGAAATATTCAACAATCTTTGAATGTTTTCTCAATTTTTAACCCATCCAATATAGAGAGAATTCAAGAGCTGAACTTTAATTTTGTTTTTTTCATCTGGAGTTGAACTTTAAAATTTTTTTTGGCCAGTGGAATTGAACTTTAATTTAATTTGGTTGTTTTTGGTAATAACAACCTTATTCATTGTATGCACAGAAAAAAAAAGCCTTAATCTTTTTTTTTTATTTGAAATTGTTAGAATTTGAAATCTGATAATTGAAATTATGAATCTATCATTTTTTAACAGATCATCACATAATTGTTGATAAAACAATCTTATCCTTTGTGTATATATATCATCTTATCTGTCTAACTAAATTTAGATTTAAATATTTGGAAAAACCATTCATGTTGAAAGTCAGTCATTAGGCATCTTATTGTGGTAAAGAGGTAAATTAATGGAAAACATGTTATATATAATTTTCTTGTTAGTTAATATTTATTGTTTCTTGAGGGGCATTAACTCAGAGAGAATCCTGCATCACTCAATACTGATCAGGAGATGCTAAATATAACCTGTTTTCAATAAAATTGTAGTTGCTGAGACTTGGCATATGAATGTATGCACCATTTTAACACCAGGCCTATATAAAGCACCGCTTGCTCTTCATTGGAATCATCACAGAAGAAATTAAAAACAAAAGAAGTTAGTATGGAGGCTCAAGTTATCTTTGCCTTTTCCCTTGCCATTTTCTTCTTCTATGGTAAATGATTTCCCCTCTTTTCCCTTGTGGTTTGATTTCAATTTGTCACTTTCTCAAGCAATATCTGTAACTTGCTATGATTAAAAGGAAAAAAGTTTTTGATAAACTCTTCCCTAACGAAGCTATTTTTGTTTGCAGGGGCTCAATCAGCTACATTCACATTTACAAACAATTGCCCTTACACAGTTTGGCCAGCAACTCTTACAGGTGCAGGTCCTCAATTATCCTCAACCGGCTTTCAGTTGGCCTCAAAAGCTTCATCAACCTTAAACGTTCCAGCCCCATGGTCTGGCCGTTTTTGGGGTCGAACCCAATGCGCAAACACTAATGGTAAGTTCCAATGCGCCACCGCGGACTGTGGATCTGGTCAGATTACATGCAATGGCGCTGGTGCAATCCCACCAGCGTCCCTGATAGAATTCACCCTGGCAGCAAACACTGGACAAGATTTTTATGATGTTAGTCTCGTCGATGGCTTTAACTTGCCTCTTTCAGTTACCCCACAAGGCGGATCATCTGGTTGCAATTCCACGAGTTGCTCTGCCAATGTCAATGCAGCTTGTCCCCCGGAATTGCAGGTTAAGGGATCGGATGGAGGTGTTATCGCCTGCAAGAGCGCGTGTTTGGCTTTTAATCAACCCCAATATTGCTGCACCGGTGCTTATAATTCCCCAGCTACATGCCCACCAACAAAATATTCAAAGATTTTTAAGAGCCAATGCCCTCAGGCCTATAGTTATGCTTATGATGATAAGACTAGTACATTTACATGTGCCGCTGGAGCTAATTATCTTATAATTTTCTGTCCTTGAAGATTGATTTTTAGTTTTTATATTTTGATTTGTCAAATCTCTTAGGACTATACAAATAATGAACTTGGGTTTATTTTTTGATAGGGAATTAATGGACTTCCATAAGTATTGCATGCAAATCCAAATCTGATGTGGTCCTGAAATACATGCTTGATGTTTATCTTCTAAGTATTATTGGAATTTAGCTTGTATATGGAAATCTAATCTCCATCTTTATATAGAAAATCTCTGGATGTAGATTTCCAAGTGCAAAGGCATGTGATTTCTTATATTAAGCATGATGTTCTCTAAAACGGGGAATCTCAAATATTTGCAATATTTGTCTCTGAAAGTTAAGCAATAAATTCCTGAAAGCTATAAAGTCTAAGGAGACTTATTTAGTACTAATAAGCTAGAGACGGAAAAAAAAATCAGCCTTTGACGCTTCCAATTAATTGACGAAATCGTTTAATATATCATTACCGTAAGCCTCATCAGGCCTCATGTACATATATAGAGACAGCACCCAACTATTAAGCATATACTGATAATCTCATCAAAAGAATCAAAGAAATTTTAAAGATGATGGGAGTTCAGCTTATCTCTGGTCTCTTCCTGGCGGCCATCTTCTTCTTCTCTGGTAAATCTCTTTCCTTTGCCCATTACTTTTTCCTTTTTTTTTTTATGCTCTTTCTTTGGAATTATTATACAAAATGTTTTTGTTATTGAAATAATTATTTTTGGTGGGATTTTCATGTCTAATATTGATGCCAATTATTTGGCTCAATACAAAGATTAATGCAGGGGCCAAATCAGCTACATTCACAATAAACAACAACTGCCCTTTCACAGTTTGGCCTGGAAGTTTAACAGGTTCTGGTCCTGCATTATCCACAACCGGCTTTGAGTTAGCCTCAAAAGCCTCTTAGATCCTAGACGTTCCAGCAACATGGTCAGGTCGCTTCTGGGATCGAACTCAATGCACAAACGTCAATGGCAAGTTCCAATGTGCAACAGGGGACTGTGCCTCTTGTCAGGTTTCATGCAACGGTGCTGGTGGGATCCCACCAGTATCCTTGGCAGAATTCACCCTAGCAGCAAACAATGGACAAGATTTTTTTGACATTAGCCTTGTTGATGGCTTTAACTTGCCTCTTTCAATCGCCCCACAATTAGGCGGTTCCAGTGGTTGCACTCCTGTCAGCTGCACCGCCAATGTGAATGCTGTTTGCCCTCAGGAATTACAGGTTAAAGGGTCTGATGGAGGCGTCGTTGCCTGTAATAGCGCATGTTTGGCCTTTAAGCAACCTCAGTATTGCTGCACAGGTACTTTTGGTGCCCCGGAGACATGCCCGGCTACTAATTATTCTAATATTTTCAAGAGCCAATGCCCTCAGGCTTATAGTTATGCTTATGATGATAAGTCTGCTTTGGCTTCATGTACTGGTGGAGCTAATTACATTATTACCTTCTGCCCTTGAAGATTATTTTTCTTGATCTACACCAATGTTATGATCAAGATTATAATTTTCAACTTGAATTGTTTATTTACTTTTTCTCTTAAGAACAATTTTTTTATTGATGTTAGTTTCTTTCCATTGATTTTGGCCGATCACTTCAGAAAAGCTTCTTGTAATTGCCTATAGCTATAGTATTATATTTAGCCCTCGGCCACTGGTTTCTCATTTGGATCACATTGCTTCCGCATTGCTAATCTTGGCCTGCAACTTTGATAACTACGAAGCTTCAAGAAGTACTGCAATATGACAAGAAAGTTACATATGTGCAGCTTTATCATCACGTTCTTTGCATGAATTTTGGTAATTCGGTTGTCAATCACCACACACTCGATCATGCGATTATAAGAAATTATACAAGAATTGTTGTCACATAAAGCAATGAAATTCCGGTTAGGCCAACAAAAGAGCAAAAAATTCCAACTGCCTCATCACGTTCTGTTCATGATGATGTGCATATAGACTTTGAGATCGAAATATTATGACCATATATCATATACAAAGAACAAAGGAAAATGGGGACATTTTCCTGTTGAAAATTTGAATATTTTTTTCGACATAAGGGCTCAAGAATTTTTTCTAGCCCGCTGAGGAAAGTATACCGATTGAATGCTTGTTATTCAAGAATCGAGATACATGATGTTATCCATCCATCTTTGATATTGTTTATGTTTTATTTATTCATGCTATTTATTATGTAATCAATCTTTTTATTATGGATGTAAACGAATAAAGCTTTCGTTAAATCGTTTGTGAATATATTTAGTTTTTATTTATTTATATTCATTTATTAAGTTTAACAAATAATCTTAAATAATATTTTTAAATCCATTTTTTTAAATGAACCAAATATGAAAAGAGATATGTTTGATTTATTATATTCATAAACAAACTCGTTTAAGATTTATTTAAAACTTTTTCATTTAAGGTTCATTTATATTTGTTTATTGTTTAGCAATAATAATAAAATTATATATTTTTTCTTATTCTATTATCCTAATACTTTCATCTTTCAACATATTTTATTATTTATATTCATTTAGAGTACGATTATTTTTAATTTTATAATTATATGTTTGTTTGTTTATTTAAATTTATTTTGTTATAATTTGTTTATTGTCATTAATATGTCCATTTAATATTTATGAATAAAATTGTTTAACTTAAATAAGTTAAAGATAAACTTAACACGAATATTTTATTATTTAAATAAATTAAATTTGAGTGTAACAAATAATTTTCTTATAAAACATATATCAATTCTGAATAATTTTAAAAATAAATAAACAAATCACAAAAATACATTCAATCGATTGCATCCGATTCATTTACATATTTACATTTTACAAAAAGTGAAGAATGAAATTGGATATTGAATCATTTAAACCTATATATCCAATTGTTGCTTACTTGACACATAGCCCTTATAAAAGGGAAAAGAGAATGAAATTTTGGTTTGAAACCAAATTTTTTATATTTTCATAAAACCTCTTTAGCCATTAAACTAAGAGGTAAAAAACGTTGACTACAGGTTCTTTTACTTATAAAATTCAGTTTTTTTTTAGGTTAAAATTATCATAAATTGAAATTTGCATTAATATTAAAAATTAAATATTTTATCAACAAATTAAATAACATTTATTTATAAAAGTCATTCTTTATACCTTCCACAAAGTTATTAGCAATTTGACTTCTATTTAATTGTTGAAAGAATATATTAAGTGAATGAATTGACTTTTATTGGTGCCAATAGCATTAAAAGGCTCATTAAATGCATAAAACAAAAGTTAATTACTTTGGTATTTGAATTCACTGATATACTTATTGACTAAATTGTTTAGATGACTAAAATAACCTTTCCTTATTTAAGTAAGGTGATCCTTTCTTCTATATTTTATATTTAAATTTAAATTTAACTTTAATATTTATTTTTGATTTTATATAAATTAATTTATTTTTATTTATAATCATAGTATTTCATTTTTTTTAATGTTAGTTCAATCCCAAAACGTACAAGAATATTATATTTCATTTTTTCACAATTGATGTATACTTTTCACAATCTGGTACCTTCAAGTTCTCATATCATTGGAGAAATAATTGTGAAACAATGTCCTAATTAATTTGAAGATCTTTTATCAAGGAGTGTTGATTTTCTCAGTTTTGCCTAACAATATGAATATGATACATTATATATATATATATGTATGTATGTATGTATGTTGCCTACCATAAATATTTTTTTATTAAATATTTGTCATAACGGTTTTGGGATCGTCAGACGTAAAAATGAGTTTTAAAATCGAAAAAAATAAAAGAGAGAGTCACCACCAATCTTTGTTAGGGTGTGATTGGTCACTCAAAATTTTATCTTTTTAATAAAACTATAAAACCGGGTTTAAAGTTTATCAAAAAGATAAATTTTGATCTACGAAAAATCAGGTTGGGTCCGAGAGTCGATTACGCATGAGGAATGATTAACACCCCCACGACGCTCATAAATTGGTACCATTTAATTACGTGCTATTTTCGGTGTTGGATAAAAATGATTTTAATTTGAAATTTAACACTAATTCCCTTTATTTGGAAAAGTAAAATTTTGCTAAAAATTTTTATTTAGAACTATTGAGAAAATCTTTAAATTAAATAATTATCTTAAAATTCTTCAACATCTAGGCAGAACTTAAAATAACTCTTTTTGCTTAAGATTTAAACAATAATCCTTAAAATGAAATAACAATCTTTACAGAAAATAATTATTAGTGACTCTCCAACATCTAGGCAGAGTACCAAGAATTATTTCTTTCGGAATGTTATTTTTATTTTATTTTGTAATATCACAATTTTTTTTAAAGTATGATTCTTTTTTATTATAAAATATTTTATCATCAAGTAGTAAATAAAAATTAAAGACAGAATAGTGCAAATAATTACTGATAATAACATGCTAACGTATGTATGCCAATGAATGTTATATAGGATGGGATGCAATTTAAAAGTTGGATTCTTAAGTATAATGAGACCGCCCCGACTCTCCAACATCTAGATAGAGCTTAGGTGCGACTGTTTATATTTAAGATCCTGATTTACTGTTATACTTTTTATTTATTAATCTTATTATTAATGCGAATTAAGAACTCGTGTGAAAAGACTTAACGAAGTAAAATTTCCTAAATACCCCATCATCTAGGTGACATTCGGGAACAAATTGCTTCAAATGAAATTTTCACACGTGTCCTTAGAATTTTTAGGAGGTTTTGAGTAAGGGCTTGAATAAATGTTCTGAAGGTTTGGTTTTAAGGTTTAGAGGGTTTTAAAGCTTGAATTTTAGGATATGGAAGGTTTAGGGTTTTGATTTTAGAGTTTGGAGATTTTAGGGTTTGGATTTTGAGGTTTGGGGTTTTGATTTAAGGGTTTGGATTTTAGGGATTTTGGATTTTGGGGTTTGGATTTAAGAGTTTAAAGGTTTGGAATTTGGATTTTGGTGGGTTTTGGATTTTAGGGATTTCGGATTTTAGGTGGTTTGGATTTAAGGGATTTTGAATTTTTAGGGGTTTCGAATTTTAGGATTTTAGGGATTTTAGGATTTTGGATTTTGGATTTTGGATTTTAGGAGATTTTGGATTTTAGGGGTTTTAGAAACCTAGGATTTTGAAAATTAAGAATTAGTGTTTAAGGTTTCGTTTTTTTAAGAAAATACGAACATCTCTAAAAATCTCCAACATCTAGGCGGATTTTCGAAGCAGGTTCGATTTTAATAATTTTTGAAAATTAATTTAAAAATTTTTTATATTTTTTTAATGAAAATTTATTAATAATAATTCTCTAACATCTAGGCGAAATTATTTTTTAAAAAAATATTTTTTATTCCCTCCAATATCTAGGTAGGAAAAATAATAATAAATATTTTTTTTGAACATTTTTAATATATATTTTTAATCTTTTTTATTTTTATTATTATTAAAACAATGAAACATTTATTTAAACAAATTTAGAAATTTATCATGCATAAATATAAAAACTTAAAATAACAAAAATAATAGTATAGAAAAATAGAAAAATTTAAAAAAAATTTTTTTTTACCTGAACCGGACCGGTCAACGGTCCTGTCAATGCTGGTTTGGGTCGGTTTGATTGGTTCGACCGTTCGGGCGATTCAGCTGTTCAAACCGGTTTAGATTGGTTCACTGGCGGTTCTTCTGGACCGATTCAAGGTTGGCTGAAGGGGATTGACGGGTCAGTTTGCGCGAATCTCAAGTTGGATCCAGGTCCATGTGCGGATCGTCCTTGATTAAAACGGAGTCATTTTGGGTCTTTTCCTAAATGATGTCGTTTTGAATTTAGCTTTCCTATATATAACTCAAGATTTTTTTTGGTTCACTATTTTTTGTTTTAAAAAAGAGAGAGAGAGAGAGCTTTGGGCTCTCGCAGTTCGGTCATTGGACCACCGCACCGGCTGCCGCATGGGTCACCGTCGATGATTGCTCTCGATGGTCTTCGGTCGTCGAAAAATTATCAAAATTGATCGCGATGCTCTTCTCGACCTCCTGAGTTCAGATCGACGTAAATCGGGGTTTAAACTTTTTTGAGTTTGTTGTTTCCCTTTTTTTCTTTTTTTTTTTAAAATGAAGGCTGATATGATTTTTTTTGTTCTTGCAGGGAGCTCGGCGCTGAGGTTCCTCCCTACGAGGAGGACTGTTTGTCTTTGTTTTTTTGTTTCTGTTTTTACGTTTCTGTTTTTATGGGTATTTTAGGGGGTGTTTGGGGTTGTTGAAGGAAAAGGCTTGGAGGTTTTGAGGGTCTGTTCGAAGGCATTTCGAGAGGGGATGTCCGCGAGAGCTTTCAGAAAGGGGGGTCTGAGAGATTTTTTTTTAGAGGGGGTCCGAGAGTTTTTGAATGGGTTCAAAAGGGGATCTAGGTGGCTGTAAGGTGGCTGTAGGCTGGCAAGTGTGGGTAGATAGGGGGCTGGTTAGAGGGCTATAGGGTGGTTGGTCGGGGGGCGGCAGTAGCGCCAGCCACCCTACTTTCTGTTTTTTTATTTTTTTGTTTTTTTATTTTTTTGTTTTTTGTTTTTTATTTTTTTATTTTTTTTATTTTTATATAATTAATAATTAATTTATTTTTTAAAATTATTATTATTATTATTATTAAAATTATTAATATTATACTGAAATGAAAACAGTAGACCAGGATAAAATCGATGTCTATAGCTACCTCTCTTTGCACATTACTGAGAATCAAGAGTAGGATAAAGACAAAGACAAAGATTTTGTCCGAAAGTAAATCGTGATTTTTTTAAAAAAAATACAAAACGATTGGGATGACACAGCAAGTCGAAAAGTAAAAAATCGATCGGGATAACACCGCGAATCGAATTTATGCCCGGAGGTCTTAGAAATCATACCCGAAGGTCTTACAGAATCATGTCCGGAGGTCTTATAGAATCGACTGAGATAACACCATAAGTCGAAAGATAAAGAATCGATTGGGATAACACCGCGAATCAAATTTATGCTCAGAGATTTTAAAAATCATGTTCGAATGTCTTACAGAATCATGCCCGGAAGTCTTACAGAATCGATTGAAATAACATCACAAGTCAAAAGATAAAGAATCGATCGGAATAACATCACGAATCAAATTTATGCTCGAAGATCTTAGAAATCATGCCCGGAGGTCTTATAGAATCATGTTCGGGGTCTTATAGAATCGACTGGATAACATCATAAGTCAAAAGATAAAAAATCGATCGGGATAACATCGTGAATCAAATTTATGCTCGAAGATCTTAGAAATCATGCTCGGAGGTATTACAGAATCATATTCGGAGGTCTTACAGAATCACACATAGAGGTCTTACAGAATCGATTGGAATAACACTACAAGTTAAAAGATAAAGAATCGATTGAGATAACATCGTGAATCAAATTTATGCCCGAAAGTCTTAGAAATCATGCTTGAAAGTCTTAGAAATCATACCCGGAGGTCTTACAGAATCATACCGGAAGGTCTTACAGAATCGACTGAGATAACACCACAAGTCAAAAAATAAAAAATCGATCGGGATAACATCGTGAATCAAATTTATGCTCGAAGATCTTAAAAATTATGCCCAAAGGTCTTATAGAATCGACTGGGATAACACCACAAGTCAAAAGATAAAGAATCGATCGAGATAACACCGCGAATCAAATTTATGTCTGGAGGTCTTAGAAATCATGCTAGAAGGTCTTACAGAATCATGTTCAGAGGTCTTACAGAATCAATTGAAATAACACCACAATTCAAAAGATAAAGAATCGATCGAGATAACACCACGAATCAAATTTATGCCCAAAGGTCTTAAAAATCATGTCCGAAAGTCTTACAGAATCATGTCCGGAGGTCTTACAAAATTGACTGGAATAACACCACAAGTCAAAAGATAAAGAATCGATCGGGATAACATTACGAATAGAATTTATGCCCGGAGGTCTTATAAATCACACTCGGAGGTCTTACAGAATCATGCTTGGAGGTCTTACAGAATCGATTGAAATAACACCACAAGTCAAAAGATAAAGAATCGATCGGGATAACATCGTAAATCGAATTTATACCCGGAGGTCTGGAAAGTTATGCCCAGAGGTCTTAGAAATTATGTTCAGAGGTCTTACAAATCTCAAAATCTTTGAATACTCCTCATAATCAGAGGCAATGAAACTTTAAAATTTAAAAATCTTTTAATCTTGAAAGTCGTGCGCAGAAGCTTTTAGAGATTATGCCCGGAGGTCTTACAAATCTCAAAATCTTTGAATGCTCCTCATAATTAGAGGCAATAAAACTTTAAAAATTTAAAAATCTTTTAAAACATGGCTTTCGCCTAATCAGATATTTTTGAGACTCTAAAAGTCTTTTTTGAGGATGGTTCCCTCTAAACAGAGGCTTTGAAATCTTGATTGAGAACGGTTCTTCTTAAACAGAACTTTAAAACTTTAAAAACATGCCTTTTTTTTTCTTTTTCTTTTTAATACTTACAAAGTTGATAAATGCAAACATGATACAAATGTCTATTCTCATCAAATGATGCTAATGAAAATGTCGATGCAAATGTCAATGCCAACGTAAGAATGCAAATGCTTGATACATTTGATTTTTTCACAATGCAAATGACAATGTCCTTTTTATGTAGATGCCTCTACAAATACCTTTTCTTAGGATGTAGATGCCATGATGCAAATGCAAATTCTTCTTATGGTGTGAATGCAAATGTCTTATACAAATGCCAATGCAAGTGATGCAAATACGAATGTCTTTCTTGTGATGCAGATGCAAGCGATGCAAATGCAAAGACTCTTCTTGCCCTTTTTTTTTTGAAAATTTTTTTTAAAAATTTTCATTGTTTTATTTTTTTTCAAAAAAAATGATCTTAGTATTATGTGCAAAATGCTCAAATAATCTTGAAATTTTTCAAAAATGATCAAAAATTATCCTACATAAAGTATCTTTGTAATTGAATGAAAAAATTTAGAACTCAAGACTTTTGAATCTGTTGAAAATTAATGATTACTATTTGGAAAGCTTATGGATGGGAGGGTAATTGACAATTCAACTCCTTTTATTGGTGGGTATATCTCATGGAAAGCTCGACGAGGGTTGCAAGGATTTCTTTCGGGCTCACAAAAGAGATAAATTTTTAAAACACTTTTTTTATTGAAAACGTGATACTCCTATGTGAGTCAAAACTAGCCATTACTTTTCAAACAAGATTTGAGAAGAAGACAATGCTATTTTTTTTTTTAAAAAAGGTCTTTAATAGGTACTGATTTTTTAAAAAGTTTTGTATCGAGACATTTTATTTTGGATAAAACCTTAAAACTTTGAAATTCATTTTAGGGCCTCAAAAAATGACTTTAGTTCTAAACTGTCTTTTTGAGATTTTCACCTTAGAGCTATATATATATATATATATTTTTATCAATGAAGAATTCAATAAGTATATACAAATCCAGGGATATTGCTCTTCAATCCAAGTATCCATATTTGATCAAAATGGGCTTTTTAGGGTGTGTAATGTAGGTCGAGGCTAAGGGTTCTGAAAAAATGGATAAATAGGCTCAAAATATGTTATTTAGGGTGATTAGGCCAAGGATCCTGATGAGCACTCTCTGACTTTCTTCTTTTGCCCTTTTTTTTTTGAAACATTTGGCTTTAATTTCAGCCACTTTACTCACCTTTTTTTTGCTTTGAATTCTCATTTTTAAGGTATATATTTTCTTTTTTTTTTCTTTTTTTTATTTGATTTTTTTTTCAAATTCTAATTGAAGCTTCAGATACTTATCTCTAAGGTTTCTTTGTTTTGCCTTAGAAATACTTAACTTTATCTTTGGCTGTTCACTTTTTTGAATCTTAAAATTTCAATTGAAGCCTTATTCACCTTTTACCCTAGACTTTTACCTCCGAAGGGCATGTTAGATGCTTTCAATGTCGGATACTTTTTTTGAAGTTAATCTTAAATGTATCCTAATTTTTCCCCTAATGTAGAAAATGATCCTTGGCTAGGGTTTATTTTGAAACAAAAAATTTGATAGGCTCAAATGGGTAGCAAATGGATAATTTTTATGTACAAGAAGGATAGAGAAAGATGGTCATTCATCATTTCAAACATAAACTTAGGTAGAAGAGCAAATCATTTAATATGTCCCTTTTATTTTTTTTATGCCCCATCCTTTTTTACTCAAGGTTCTAATGACGATCAAGTGATATAAGATTGATCGCATAGTTCAGAAAGGCTCTTTGGGCTCCAAAATTTTTTTGGTATTTTCTTGGTGAAAGAAAGAGAAAAGGTATTAAGGTATAAATTGTCTTAGGCAGAAAGGGACTCTTTTTTTTTCTTAATATGCCTTAAGACATGAAACAAGGGTATTTAAGAAAAAGGCTCAAGCATTTTTGTATCTATAGTCATAGCAAAATCCTGACACACATTGAATTATCAATTGAAAAATTTTAAAGAGTATCTGATTTTTGAAATTCAAAACAAACTTTCAAAATTAATCTTTTTTGTTCTTTGCCTAAAAAAAGATTATCAGCCCTTTAAGGTCTAAACTCAAACTCACATTCTTTGAAAGGTTATGGTTGATGAGTCCAATCATTTAAGTGATTAGAGAGATGAAAGTATTTGAAAAGGTGTGGAGGTATTTGATGAGCTTTGTCTTAATAGTAAATCACCATTTTCCTTAAGAATCATTTCATCTTTATTGCAAAAAAAAACTTCTTTTTCTCTTTTTATTTTTTATTTTTTTGAAAGTTACTTATGTGAGACTTTTATTCAAACAAATACATAAAGAGAAAATTTCATGAAAAAGATTCAAAGCATTCAATTTTTCTAAAATAAGTTAAATAACTCCTAGAGACACAATGCACATGTCCTATATACATAGTAAAAAAAAAAAATCATCCTATCCTGATTTTTAAAACTTGACACCTCTCTCTTCATCTCAACTTTTCACATTTGACAATTGAATGGAGTCAACAACTTTCATTGTTTTATTACCTCCGGAGTCAGAATACTATTTTTGATAAGATCTTCAACCTTTTCTTTCAACTACCTGTATTTTTCAGTTGAGTAATCAATTACCCTTATATGATAATCATATTTATCATTGGGATTATAACTCTTTGCTGATGGATTTGGTGTTATTTTCAGAGGCATATGAGTAAGATATTGACCTTCTATTAGCAAAGGCAAAATGTGAGAAATAAAGATGAATAATTTTTCTTGATCATTTGTTGGTCTCTTTCGATTCTTTGTTGGTCGGATGGTGGATTCAAATGTAGGAACAAGATCATGAATGATCATTTGAGGATGGAAATTTGTTGGAAAGCTCAAATGCTGGCTTGGTTGGCAAAGATATGGGTTTTGAGAGATATGGCTTATGGTAGGGTGATGAGGTTGATAAGCAAGATAAGGATTGCACAGGATAAAGCTATTAGGTAGATGCCCCTCTATTGTGACTGCTTGCACTTTTTTTTTATTCTGTTTTGGTGTACTTTTCTTTCAACATCTGTCATATCTTTTAACTTAATCCTGCTACTCTTGATTGCATTTTCTATAATTTTATCAAAAATTATCATGTCCAAAAAATTTTTGAAGATATTCCCAATCATTCTTTCATAATAGGGAGTGTTCAAAGAATTGACAAACAAAACAATAATTTTTTTCTCTGACAAGAGTGGTTGTACTTGAACTGCTATGTCTCTCTATCTATGTGCATATTCTTTGAATGTTTCAGTTGATCTTTTCTTTATGTTTTGCAAGGACAACCTATCTGACACCATATCTTTAACATACTTGTATTGTGCTAAAAAGGCTCTAGCCAATTCATTCCAAGAGTAAATCTTACTTCGATCTAACTGAGTATACCATCTTGCTGCAGGTCCAGTGAGATTATCTTGAAAGTAATGGATCAATAATTTATCATCATAAGTATAGCCTGTCATCTTTCGACAGTACATGGTAATGTGTGTTAAAGGGCATTTCGTTTCATCATACTTTTCGAAATCTGAGACTTTAAATTTTGATGAAATAACAAGATCAGGTACTAGATTAAGTTCACTGAAGTCAACATTCTCGTACACATCATGACTTTTAATTACTTTTAATCTCCTTTCCAACAGATCATACTTATCTTTCATCACTATATTTTCTGATGGATCTGGCACCTTTTTCAATTTCTTCAATTCTTTATGATCATCCACATTAGGCACGTAGTGAAGTTGTGAGGAGTATGCCCAAGATTGACATTTGTCTGAACTGATGGTAACTTGACAAAATGGCCAATATAAGGTTGATAAGTTGTTGGAGGTGCTTATGACACATGAAGATCTTGAACATATGTGAACCTAGATGGATACAATGGTGTCTCGATAGTTGTTTCTTCTCTTGTCTTGTGCGTCTCAATAACTTTTTTTCTTTTTGTCAATTTCACTATCATCTGCTTTAATTCTGTCAGTTATCTATTCACGTTTTGCTGCATTCTCGTAACTATTTCACCGATCTCTCCTTGGACCTTTTTTACTCTATCCATTCTACTAACATCTTTATTTTCCATGATTCTGGTACTGACTCGAGTGCTATAAGTGTGCAGACTCAACTGACTTCGTTTCCTAGGATAGCTATCCTTGAACCTTTTATTAATCATCAGAAGTAAAATGCACAACAAGAATTTTATTATAAAAAATCTTTTAGCTTTGAAGGTTTAACAAAAGCATGTTCACAATCATCATCTTTTATCTTTAACTAGCATGAAAAATAATGAATTTAAACAGATGATGCATGATATGCAAGTCAAATTTTATTATTATTAAGAATGAAAAAACTTGAGTTCCATCATATATTCTGATTGGATTATCTAAAGACATTCTTTCCTCTTCGAAAGTTCAGTGAAAGTATATTCACAATCGTCACTCCTTTTCACTGGCTCCAATTATTAAAGGTGGATAGAGGCATTTATTCATAAAAATTCAGGCTAAAAAAAGTTTTCATTCATTCCAAAAGTATCAAGTTTACACATTATAAATCATTATAGGGTTGGGGCCAAAAAGTGCCAAACCTGCTCCCACTTCTTTTTATCTCACCTAAAAAAATAGCTGACTATGATTACTAGGGAGGATAACTCTTTGCTTAAAAAGCTTTTTATTCATCATCTTGACCAACTTTATTATTGCCTGCAGCACTGCTTACCATTTCGGCATGGATCAAAGAAGGGTTCTCGTGAATAACTGGCTTTATCTTGGCATCAAAACTTATATTCGACTTTCATCAATCCCTGCATCCTATGTTTCAAAGCTATGCAGTCTTCCAAAGAATGGCCCATAACACCAAAACGGTATTCACATTGGATATTAGGGTTATACCATTTAGGGAAAGGTGGTTTGCGAAGTTCAGCAGGGATAGGGGCAATGAGGTAGTTCCCTAGGAGCAGTGGGTATAACTCTATGTAGGACATGGATATTGGATCAATAGGGGCTTTTCCTTTGGTGTTACTAGAGTTTTTCTGTCCTATGGTTGGTTTGCTTTGTTGAAAAGGTGCTAGTATAGTTAATCTCGAGGTGAATTGAGAAACTCTGGGTTGAAGATTGGGCTGATAAAGTGGTGATTGGATAGCATGCTAAACAAGCGATTGTGAAATGTGAGGTGGGGGACATGAATTCAAGCGTGAAATTTTTGAAGGATGCATGACACTTGGGGGTTTAATTTTAAGTGTTTGAAAAGGAGGTTAGAAGTAGTCATAAGGAGGATTTAGGAATGGGTTAGGACTTGAGATAGTTGGTGATGGTTGTTTGAAGCCAGGTGACTCATTATTGGAAATCAAACTCTTGAGCTCAGTCATTTACGTGGCTAGTTCACCCATTCCTTTCTTGAGTTCGTCCAAACTTCAATCGCTGTTCAAATCATCAAATGCCTTAATATGCTCTAAAAGAGTGCTAGAACTAAAAGGAACCGATTGATCTTGACTTGATGGAATCGAAAGTGACAACGATCCTTGAGGAGGAACAAACTCAACTCCATTACCACTTTTAACCATTTCTATCAATTGAGTCATCTGTTGTTTTATCTCTTGAAGTTCGAGCCATAACTCCTCTTGATTCAACTTCAAAACACTAATCCTTGCTTTCATTTGATCCTCCATTTTTATCACTCTAGTTTCTACCAAGACAAACATTTTATTTCGAAACTTAAACCAAAGACTCTAGACTATTACCCTTATTGAATGAATATCACAAAAATGAAGACACACAAAGTATGTTTATGAAAACATGAATATGAGAATGTCACGAAATGCATATATACTTATGACAATGGATTTTTGTATGTATAAGGACCCAAATAAAAATTTTCGTCAGCCATGAATGTGTATGCAAAAAATGCAATGTTATGTTGCAAGAACGTGGGATATGAAATGCAATGTATGTTTCATACGACCCGATTATTCATGAATCTATATGCATGAAATGCAATGACATATTTACGTGAATGGTGAGATGTATTCTTATGACTAGTGCAACATACTTGTATGAAATACACGTACCTACTGTATGTATGAGATATGTATGTATGAAATGCAATGCATGTATTGTGCTGGCTTAATAAGGTAAACACTACCTTAAGATATATAACGAGATAGAATGCATGCACTACTTATCAAGAAGTGCATGGGATGCATGTGCAAAAAGTAAAATGTGTGTGCTACCTATTGATATGGATGGGATGGAATGCACGTATTATCCTATTATAATGCGCATGGGATGAGATACATGTATGACGTATGAAATGTGAAAGATAAAATAAAATATGAAATTTTTTGTTTTGAGAAGGAAAAAAGAAAGAAATAAGGCTTGAAAATTAGTCTTTATTCGGCCAATAAACAAAAGATTTAAGAAAAATCTTTAATCTTTGAAAATGTTCTTTTGCCTTTTTTTTTTTCAATGATCGACCTAAAATAAATACCACATATTCAAATATAATGCACACAATCAAAGAATATATAAAATAAAAAAACAAAAAGACTCGAGAATTCAAAACAAACAAGTAAGAGAAATAATATAACAACCATACAACAAAATAATATAACGTATAATATCCTAATTTTTGGTAAATTTCTAAAAAGGTGGCATGGCTCTATCCTAGGTAGGCTTCTTATGGCTCACGATATGCTGGGTTAGGATTTATATATCTAAAGGTTCCCAGACTATTCCTCACATCATCGCCTATTATAGACTAGTAAGGTTCCCCGATCCTCGCCCATTATAGGTTATTAATGGAAAGGGTTTAATCTGAGTGAAAGTGTTTTGCTACCAAATACGGAGGTTATCACCTCACAAGAGTGTAGCTACTTCACTTTCTCCTAAAAAAGATGGAGCCCGGGTATAGAGCTCATGCATGCGAGTGAATATGCAAAGTGTGTGCAAAATAATGTATTAATCAAAATAACATGAATAAATCATAACCAAAAACAAAATCAAAATAAAGTAATAACTAACACATAATTTATTTTATTTATTAACATAAATGTTTTCGAAAAATAAAATAAAAGAAATTAAATTAAATATCAAATAAAATCTATTAAATCCAACTATTGTCAATAGCGCATAATTAAAATTTTGGCCTGACTCTCAAACTCGTCCCCAGCGAAGTTGCCAAGCTGTCGTAACGGTTTTGGGACCGCTAGACGTAAAAATGAGTTTTAAAATCGAGAAAAATAAAAGGGAGAGTCGCCACCAATCTTTGTTAGGATGTGATTGGCCACCCAAAAATTTATCTTTTTAATAAAACTATAAAAACGGATTTAAAGTTTATCAAAAAGATAAATTTCGATTTACAAAAAATCAGGTTAGGTCCGGGAGTCAGTTACGCGTGGGGAAGGATTAGTACCCCCACAACGCCCATAAATTGGTACCATTTAATTACACGCTATTTTAGGTGTTAGATAAAAATGATTTTAATTTAAAATTTAACACTAATTCCCTTCATTTGGAAAAGTAAAATTTTGCTAAAAATTTTTATTTAGAACTATTGAGAAAATCTTTAAGTTAAGAAATTATTTTAAAATTCTTCAACATTTAGGCAGAACTTAAAATAACTCTTTTTGCTTAAGATTTAACACAATAATCCTTAAAATGAAATAATAATCTTTATAGAAAATAATTGTTAGTGACTCTCCAACATCTAGGCAAAGTACTAAAAATTATTTCTTTCGGAATGTTATTTTTATTTTATTTTGTAATATCACAATTTTTTTTAAAGTATGATTCTTTTTTATTATAAAATATTTTATCACCAAGTAGTAAATAAAAATTAAAGACAGAATAGTGCAGATAATTACTGATAATAACATGCTAACGTATGTATGTCAATGAATGTTATATAGGATGGAATGCAATTTAAAGTTGGATTCTTAAGTATAATGAGACCACCCCGACTCTTCAACATCTAGGTAGAACTTAGGTGCGACTGTTTATATTTAAGATCCCGATTTACTGTTATACTTTTTATTTATTAATCTTATTATTAATGCGAATTAAGAACTCGTGTGAAAAGACTTAACGAAGTAAAATTTCTTAAATACCCCATCATCTAGGAGGCATTCGGAAACAAATTGCTTCAAATGAAATTTTCACATGTGTCCTTAAGATTTTTAGGAGGTTTTGAGTAAGGGCTTGAATAGATGTTCTGAAGGTTTGGTTTTAAGGTTTAGAGGGTTTTAAAGCTTGAATTTTAGGATATGAAAGGTTTAGGGTTTTGATTTTAGAGTTTGGAGATTTTAGGGTTTGGATTTTGAGGTTTAGGGTTTTGATTTAAGGGTTTGGATTTTAGGGATTTTGGATTTTGGGGTTTGGATTTAAGAGTTTAAAGGTTTGGAATTTCAGATTTTGGGGGGTTTTGGATTTTAAGGGTTTCAGATTTTAGGTGGTTTGGATTTAAGGGATTTTGAATTTTTAGGGGTTTCGGATTTTAGGATTTTGGATTTTAGGAGATTTTGGATTTTAAGGCTTTTAGAAACCTAGGATTTTGAAAATTAAGAATTAGTGTTTAAGGTTTCATTTTTTTAAGAAAATATGAATATCTCTAAAAATCTCTAACATCTAGGCGGATTTTCGAAGCAGGTTCGATTTTAATAATTTTTGAAAATTATTTAAAAATTATTTATATTTATTTTTTATGAAAATTTATTAATAATAATTTCCCAACATCTAGGCGAAATTATTTTTTAGAAAAATATTTTTTATTCCCTCTAACATCTAGGCAGGAAAAATAACAACAATAATAATAAATATTTTTTTGAACATGTTTAATATACATTTTTGATCGTTTTTATTTTTATTATTATTAAAACAATAAGACATTTATTCAAACAAATTTAAAAATTTATCATGCATAAATATAAAAACTTAAAATAACAAAAATAATAGTATAAAAAAATTAAAAAAAAATTTTTTTTTACCTGAACTGGATCGATCAATGCTGGTCTGAGCCGGTTCGACGGTTCGAACGATTCGACGGTTCAGACCAGTTTAGATCGGTTCACTGACGGTTCTTCTGGATCGGTTCAAGGTTAGCTGAAGCGGGTTGACGGGTCGGTTTATGTAGATCTCGGGTCAGATCTGAGTCCACACGCGGATACTTCTTGGTTAAAACGGCGTCGTTTTGGGTCTTTTCCTAAACGACGTCATTTTGAATTTAGCTTTCCTATATATAACTCAATATTTTTTTTTGGTTCATTATTTTTTGTTTCAGAAAAAAAAGGGAGAGAGAGAGAGCTTTAGAGGAGAGCTTCGGGCTCTCGCCGACCTGTCGTCAGACCACCGCGTCGGTCGCCGCCTGGGTCGCGGCTAGCGATAGTTGCCGGTGGTTGTCGATCGCCGAAAAATTATCAAAATTCATCGCGATGCTCCTCTCGGCCTCCTGAGTTCAGATCCGAGATCCTTTTCGGGAGAATAAGCCTCGATTGACGTAGATCAGGGTTTGAACTTTTTTGAGTTTGCTGTTTTCCTTTTTTTTCTTCTTTTTTTTTTTGTAAAACAAAGGCTGATCTGATGTTTTTTGTTCTTGTAGGGAGCTCGACGCTGAGGTTCCTCCCTACAGGGATGACTGTTTGTCTTTGTTTTTTTGTTTCTGTTTTTATGTTTCTGTTTTCGTGGGTATTTTGGGGGTGTTTGGGGTTGTTTAAGGAAAAGGATTGGAGGTTTCGAGGGTCTGTTCGAAAGCTTTTCGAGAGGGGATGTCCGCAAGAGCTTTCAGAAAGGGGGGGTTTGAGAGTTTTTTTTTTAGAGGGGGTCCGAGAGTTTTTGAATGGGTTCAAAAGGGGATCTAGGTAGCTGTAGGGTGGCTGTAGGCTGGTGAGCGTGGATAGACAGGGGGCTGTAGGGTGGCTGGTCGAGGGCGACAGCAGTGCCAGCCACCCTACTTTCTGTTTTTCTGTTTTTTTATTTTTTTTATATAATTAATAATTATTTTATTTTTTAAAATTATTATTATTATTATTATTAATATTATACTGAAATGAAAACAGTAGATCCGAATAAAATTAGTGTCTACAATATTGTATAAGAAACACTATCAAAATTATCATATCATACCATATGCCTACAATAAATATTGATACTTTTTGTCTAACAATGATATGTATTAATTTATGGTACCATATGAACTCTGTAGGAGAATACCAACTCATATATTAAGTATTTTTGTTAGTCATTCACTTAGTTTAGTTATTTAAAAATTTTCATATATATTAAGTACTTTTGCAAAAAATCTTGATATAACATGCATACATATGGTTAAAAGTGATTTAAAAGTTAGGCATCCTCTACAAAGCACTAAATGAGATTAATTTAATGAGTTAAACTAAACTTAATTATATCTTTTCTTGTTTATACACGTATAACTAAACATTTATTCCCCAAATCATTTTAGTTGTAATTAATTTATTTTATTTCACTATTTTCATTACAAATCTAAATAAATAAATAAATAATTTAATTGATTATTTTTAATTTAATAAATTGATAATGATATTTAAATTAATCATTTTAATACTTTTGAAGTGCACAATTTTACATAAAACAAAATTTTGGAATTCATATTTTATATGCAGAAGAAAATATATACTCCGAATTTTTTTTTCAAATAGTTGAAGAGACCATTTAATGAATTGGAGAAAAGTCAGATCCGTCAATCAAGTTATGCGTTGACAGTGTAAGGAAGAACAGCTAAGTGATGCTTAGTAATTCCATGTTGAAATCGGGTTGGATAAGTTAGCTTAACGTATACGTAGCTGTAATGACTTTCCCTTTTAATCTAGTGGTTAAAAAATAGATTGAAAATCATGTAGACGTGAATTCGATCCCTTCATCCTCCTCTTTATGAGTATTAACTCTCTTTTGCAACCAAAAAAACAAAAAATATACGTAGCTGTAATAGTCACGAGTCGTTTAATCCTCGTATAAACTAGATGATGACTTAGGAGTTGACTGGATACAAACAAGGATGAGAGGAGGCTCAATTTTCAAAATGACCAATTGCGTATTTCCCACTGCCAATGTGAATTTGTGCAAATATTGTTGGCTTTGAAGGAAATCCATGAAGGAATTTCACATGACCACGCTATTATTTTGATATGAGAAACCAAAACTAAGTTTTGCTCTGCCTATCTCCAAGTTAATTTAATCAGTCAATTGTAAAGCAATTAATCAGTCAATTGTAAAGCAATGTCGAAGCTTTACTTGCTCTTTGCCCTTTCCCTCGCCATGCTTATTTCAGGTAATAAACAGTTCTTGTTCTTTTTCTCTAGTCCCTTCTCACCATTTTATTGACAAGATTTTCAAGCTTATCAAATGTACGGAATAGTTAAGGAATTGGTTTTAAAATTCTATTTCCAAAATTTTTTATTAACCTTTTGGCTCATGTATTTTTAAAATTTTGTTCTTCGATCTCAACAATATTGCATGTATTATATATATGCAGGGGCTCACATGGCAACCATCAATATCAGAAACAACTGTCCATTTACTATCTGGCCAGTAACCTTTACTGGTGGTGGTGGACCTGAATTGCCAAACACTGGATTCGAGTTAGCCCCCCAAGGATCAAATTCCATTAACGTTCCAGCTCCATGGTCAGGCAGGCTTTGGGCTCGAACGCAATGCTCAAGCTCATCCGGAAGATTCACTTGCGCCACTGCAGACTGTGGCTCTGGCGAGGTCGGTTGCAATGGTGCAGGTGCAGCCCCTCCAGCAACCCTTGCAGAGTTCGCTCTAGCAGCAAATGGAGGACAAGATTTCTATGATGTCAGTCTTGTAGATGGCTTTAACTTGCCAGTTTCAATAACCCTACAAGGCGGTTCTGGTCCAACCTGCACCACAACTAGCTGTGCGGCAAATGTGAATTCAGTTTGCCCATCACAGCTAGCTGTTAGAGGATCTGATGGGAATATCATAGCCTGCAAAAGCGCATGTGTAGCTTTCAATCAGCCTCAGTACTGTTGCACTGATGCATATAATTCAGCCCAAACATGTCAACCAACAGACTACTCCAGGATCTTCAAGAATCAGTGCCCTCAGGCTTATAGTTATGCTTTTGATGATCCATATAGCACTTTCTCCTGCACTGGTGGACCTAATTACCTCATCACTTTCTGTCCATGAGATGAGACCTTACAAGCAGGAAGCGGCTCTCTTGATTTGCATATTTATGATTCTAGTATAAAAAAAACCATTGCTAATGGCTATTATCAAATAAACAGACATAAAAACCTTCTTGGTTTTAATTTTATATCAATATCATGGAACGATAAATAAATTTAACATTGCAAATAGTATTTATTTGTAGCCTGTTACAAGCTTACAATTATATCTAATAAATCATATTCTCCCAAGTAAGATCCAATCTTTTTTGGTTTGAAATTGTATTTGTATTTGCAATGACGGATCTTAACTTTTGATTTAGAGAGGGTCATTTAATATTATATTGAATTTTTTTCTTCATATGTAAACTACTATATATATTATCAATATAAATATATATACAAGAAAAATATTAAAAATAACTTACAAAAATTATAAATTTTATCAATTCATAAACAAATGTACAAAGAAACATAATACATCAAATAAACCATTTTACTTAAAATTGTGAATGATTTAATAAAACACAAATAAACCAATTGCTAAATAACATATTTTTTTATCAAAACAAGAAAAATAAAATATACATTTAGAAGAATAAAATTAAAACTTTGAGATTAAAAATTAAAAATTTTTAACCTTTTAAAAGTTAGTCAAATTTAACTTTTGTGTTGAAAAAGAATTGCATTATAATGGGAGAAAAAATTTAAAATAAAATTATTAAAAGTAAAGATTAGATGGAGAAAAGTTGTGGTCGATTAAAAAGAGAGAAAACATGTTTGATACTTGATTGTAGATTTGAAGTCTTATGAAGAAACTAAAAAATCAATTTGACTTTTATTAAATGCACATGATTATAATTGTAGATGATATATACTTCCTAATTCTTATAACAAATCTCTTGATTTTAAGGGTCTATAAGTAATAATTGATTGGTATGACAAATAAACAAATAATAATATGATTTTAATCTCTTAAACTATAATGCATAAGATAGGTATGCACCCATGATCATAAATATTGAGGCAAGGCTAAGGTAACAAAATTTTTGGTGTAACTCCTAGCAGATCAATGGATTTTAGCTGCCCAAAAAACATCTTTATAATACCTTTTTATCGGTCTTCCACAAATATGTCATTCAGATTTCAGAGTATTATTAACCGATTTAATTAAGTCAACTGAATATAATGCATTCACATTGAAAATAGAGCTTGTAGATTATTTGATTTCTTTTGCAAACTTCATTGTTCGTAAAATTTTGAAGAGGCCAAAGGCCTCTTTTGACTTGTATAACCATCCACCTCGATCTCATGTTACTTGAAGTTTTTTAAATTTTGGGGGGACTGAAGCCCCCCTCTAGCTTATATAATCATCCGCCCTTGTGTATTGGTAATAGTCAGAGAATTAGAAAAGCCCCTCTAGCTTATATAACCATCCACCCTTGTGTATCGGTAATAGTCAGAGAATTAGAAAGGTAACTATAAATACTATGTGAATAGCATTTTAAGCAATAGTTACTTGTGATTTTAATTTTTTATTTTCAAAATTAAAAAAATATATATGATTTTAATTTAAAAAATGAAAGAAACTAAAGAAATAAAGAATTACAACTAATCCTTTCAGAAAAAGAGGAAGAATGTTTACAAAGTACAAATAAAGAAAATTACTACCATATTGAGATTCCATATGTTGGACGTTTTTCATTTTTTTTTTCTCAAAAGAGCAAAATCTAAGTGCAACAAAGCAATAAAATTTTTAAAAGATTATACATAAAATATGTTTGTTTTATTATTATTAAATGATAAAATATCGTAAATCTACTCCTATAACGTTTTCATCACTTGTTTAACATTTTCATTACTTATATTAATTATTAGAAATACGAGCAGCCACACTTGGAAAAAGAAAAAAAAAAGATGTGAGAAAAATTGTTTTGAAAGAGAAGAAATGGATGATTAAGACTTGGAAATTTTAAGAATTTTGCAAATTAATAACGAGGGATAGGCGTTAGGTAAGCTGTGCATTGTCAGTTTTTTTTTTTTTTTCTTCTTATTCCTTGTATTGTCTAATCCAAATTAGTAATGAAAAAGTAGCATGGGTAAAGTAGAGGTCTAAAAAAATTTATTTGATTTTGTTTTTTGTCCATTGACAT
The DNA here is from genome assembly GCF_047325235.1 of Durio zibethinus. NCBI lineage: Eukaryota > Viridiplantae > Streptophyta > Magnoliopsida > Malvales > Malvaceae > Durio > Durio zibethinus. The sequence goes on along the minus strand of NC_143162.1, from coordinate 4,697,500 downwards.
GAGAAAATGTCAAAGCATGGGATAGAAAGTGTGTTTATGTCATGCATACCTCACATAATACATGTCCATGCTTACTTATTTCTTACTTAATTAAAGTTGGAATCTTATATATACATTATAATCTCTTTGGTGTTTAAATTTTTATGTTCAATTTAATTTCATGCATTAAACTGCTATTATTATTATTTTTTATGCAATTTATCTTTTATTTGCATTTTAGCTTCACATCAAATAATAATAATAATAATAATCTTTTTAAGGAAGTCCGAGTAGTGATTTCTTAAACTATCTATGTGAGAATATTTTTCTAAAAGAATATTACCAAAAGTAATTCAATATTTTAAAAAATATTCAATATAAATATTTTCATTCATTTCTTAAAATTATATTAGATATTGATAAAATAATATATAATTACTTTTTTAGTAATAAAATTAATATAATAATATGTGAATATAGTGATTAATTAATCTTATCTTTCAAAATTTTAATTCATTAAAAATAATAATAGAAATTAAAAATTAAGATTAGAATGAAGAATCAAATAAGAAAAGAAAATAAATAAGATCTCTAAGAATGAAATTTTAAGGAAGTTTGAATAGAAGTTTCTAAGAAATCCTCAGGTGAGAAAATTCTTCTTAAAATACTATTAAAGTATCAAAGTATTTAAAAAAATTTTTAATAAAAAGATTTTATTTACTTTGTTTCTTTTTAAAATTACTAATAATTGAGAAATAATTAAAGAGATTAAAACAAAATTAAAATGAGTAACGGAAAAATGTAACATAAAAAATAATAAGTAATATATATTTTTTCATGTGCATATTCTACTTTATTGTTTTGTATTACATAATCTTAAATGTAAAATGAAATTTTCGATGATGGGATTCTGAGAAGTTCAAATAGTGAGTTTCAAAAAATTTTTAGGTGAGAAAAGTCTTCTAAAAATTACTAAAGTTTTAGAATATTTAGAAGTTTTTTTTCAATATGAAAATTTTCAATTTTATCATTATTTTCTTGAATTTGAATAGTCTTTTTATAAAAAAATATGCATTTTTTATAAATTTATTTTGAATAATAATATTATTATATGATTTTTAAATATTAAAGCAAACAAAAAATCTCCAAAGATGAGATCTAAAAGAAATTTGAGTAGTGATTTTTTAGTAATCTTTAGGTAAAAAATTTTATCTAAAATAATGTCAATGTGTTGGAGCATTTAGATTAATTTTCGATAAAAATTTTTTATTTTTTCAAATAAATGGGATAGAAATAAATTTTTAGAAAATATTATTTGATTTTAAATTATAGATATTGTACTTTATATTTTTTAAATATAAATATCATAAATAAATATGAACCGCCGATGATAGGATTTTTTAGAATTTCGAGTACTAATTCTTAAATATTCCTCAAGTGAAATGATTCCTGCTAATATTGTCAGAGTATTAAAATATTTTTAGAAATTTTTTAATATATAAAGTGCTTATTTATTTTTCAAGCATAGTAAAAATTTATATATATGTTTTTAAATAAAATTAAGGAAATTAAATTTTAAATACCAAAATTAAGATCTTTTTGTCGAAATTGAAAGATAACACATAATTAATTAGCAACATTTTTTAACAAATATTGTGGGAGTGCTAATCTTTTATTATGCGTAACCAACTCACAAATCTAAACTATTTTTGAAAACACAAAAATTTATCTTTTTAATAAATTTTAATCAATTTTAAAATTTTATTAAAATGATAAATTTTAATAGGTAACTAATCACACCTAACAAAAAAAAATTGGTGATGAACAGACAGACAAATTAAGCAAAATGGGTTCAAAAGCATCATTAAGTGATGACTCAAGAATCTACAAAAGATTAAAAGTTCAAATAATAATAATAATAATAATAATATAGAGTACAAGAGGCAAATAGAAAGATTTATATGTAAAGCTAAAATATTAAAAAAGACATTGAATTATTTAATTTTATTTAAATAAGCTCTTATATTTTTATTGTATCTAAATAAATCCTCATTTTTTCATTTGTATCATACAAACCCTTATTTTAAATAAAAATTGATTTATATTATTGATTTATATTAAAGGGCTTATTTAGGAACAAATTAAAATATAAAAGCTTATTTAAATACAATTATACAAATTAAAGGTCAACAACTTATTTGGAAGCAAATTAAAAATTACTAGATGAATACAATAAAAGTATAAGTACTTATTTAAATAAAGTGATAAAGTTTAACGATTTTTTTATTATTTTAGCCGATATGTAATTATCAGGGCAAAACATGCACATAAAAGTGGGGCTACTCACACAATATAAAAAGAGAGAATAGAAAATTTACCATCAATAAGCATGAAACTGCAGTTAGTTGCACTGATTCGTCCAAGTCATCAAGGAATGCTAATATTACACCCAGAACTTGAGTTGTATACTGATAGATATGAACATATGGTATCTGCCATAGACACAAAAGTCACATTTTCAAATAGATATGAACAGATGGTATCTGCCATAGACAAAAAAGTCATACTTTCAAAGGGTATAACTAAAGTGAAAAAATAAAACCTTACAAATATTAAACTTTAGACGGAAATTATGAGCGAAGTGGGTGTGTGTGACTGCAATTGATGACTAAAAATGGCACACTTAAAATCTGCATGAAAATCCCTGTTGTATACCTTCACTAATCCTTTTAGACATAGGCATCTAACTGTTGGAGATTCATCTGAGACATGTCGACACAACACTTCCACCATCTCCTCCAATAGGGAGCTAAACCCGCAACTACATAATTGAAATTAGCACATAGCAATTCTTATCAAGAAAACTTAATGATAATAATGATGCTTTGAGATGATTAAGACAACAATAAAAATAAGAAAAGAAATAAAAAGGGATACAAGTAGAAGATAGCAAGAACTTCGAGGATAGATCAAAACATTCGTACCTGTAGCGGACAAACTCTGATAGTGCAGTAGCTGCAGCTTCCCGTTGAAAATTTTCTTGACGGTTCAATGATTTCGTAAAAGTCTTGCATATATTCCGAACCTGTAGAATTGGTTACAATGTTGGCAAATATTTTCGTTTCAGTATTCCATCAGGTTTTTTTTTTTTTTAAAAGGAGGTAAGTCATACAAAAAGAAAATACCAAATGAATGGTAATACCTCTTGTGGTCTCTTCATAGAAATGCAGCCGGTTAAATCTCCAATAACATTAATCCACTTTTCCTTTTCGTTTTGCTCACCTCTCTAGCCAAAATCTGAAGGCAGTATTAATTTTAACTTTGTATTATTGAATGAATATTTAAGTGAATGAATTGATTTTTATTGAATTGTTGAATTTTTTTTGAAAGGAATTGTTGAATATTTTAAGTGAATGAAATTTATTGAATAGCAAATGCTAACGGGTGCCAATAGTATTAAAAGGCTCATTAGATGTATAAAACAAAAGTTAATTACTTTTGTATTTGAATTCATTGATATAATTATTGATTAAATTGTTTAGATGACTAAATAACCTTTCCTTATTAAGTAAGGTGATCTTTTCTTCTATATTTTATATTTAAATTTTAACTTTCATCTTTATTTTTTATTTTATATAAATCAATTTATTTTTATTTATAATTATAGCATTTTTTTAACGTTATTTCAATCTCAAAATGTTCAAGAATATCATATTTCATTTTTTCACAATTGATGTATATTTTTCACAATTTGGTACCTCCAACTTCTCATATCATTGGAGAAATAATTTTGAAACAATGTCCTAATTAATTTGAAGATCTTTTATCAAGGAATATTGATTTTCTCTGTTTTGCCCAACAATATGAATATGATACATTATGTATGTATGTATTGTTAGATATTGACTCAAATTTTAATTGGGAATCAACTTGAATTTCAGTGAAATTCTATTAATTATAGAATTATTTGGTAATTAAGAATAAATGTTCTTAATGGGTAAGAGATTTTAATAAATAAGAACTCTTGGTGATCAAGTAATGGAGCTTTATAAATATGAAGTATTAACTTTTAGAATTATAAAAAAGAATTATAAGATCTTTATATGGGAGATAGGTTTGTAAGGATGCTAAAAAGAGTTTGTTTGGAGAAACACTGGTAATAAATGATATTCCATATGTTATACACTAAGAAGCATGAAAACTATGATTGTTTTAGGAGCTCAGATTAGTGTTTATTTATGGTGTTTTATACTTTTTGTAATCTCTACATTTATAGTGAATTTTCTCTCTCATTCATAGATATAAGCAATTAGGCCAAACCATGTTAAATATTGTCTCTTGCATATGATTTATTTCATGTTAATCTCATTGTAAAATTTGTTTTTGCTTAAAATATCCCAACATGTATGTTGCCTACCATAAATATTTTATAAATATTTTTCTATTAAATATTGTATAAGAAACACTATCAAAATTATCATATCATACCATATGCCTACAATAAATATTGATAATTATTTTGCCTAACAATAATATGTATTATTAACTTATAGTACTATATGAACTTTTCATGAAAAATACCAACTCATATATTAAGTATTTTTGTTAGTCATTCACTTAATTTAGTTATTCAAAAATTTTCATATAAATTAAGTACTTTTGCAACAAATCTTAATGTAACACGCATACATATGGTTAAAAGTGATTTAAAAGTTAGGCACCCTTTACAAAGCACTAAATGATATTAATGAGTTAAACAAAACTTAATTATATCTTTTCTTGTTTATACATATATAACTAAACATATATTCTCTAAATTAATCATTTTAGTTATTAATTTTTTTTGTTTCACTATTTTCATTACAAATCTAAATAAATAAATAATTTAATTGATTTTTTTAATTTAATAAATTGATAATGATATTTAAATTAATCACTTTAATACTTTTCAAGTGCATAATTTTATATAAAACAAAATTTTGGAATTCATATTTTATATACAGAAGAAATTATATACTCCGAATTTTTTTTTTCCAAATAGTTGAAGAGACCATTTAATGAATTGGAGAAAAGCCGGATCCGTCAACCACGTTATGTGTTGACTGTGTAAGGAATAACAACTAAGGGTGATTAGTAATACCATGTTGAAATTAAGTTGGTTAAGTTACACTCGGAAAATTTTTTTTCAAATATTTGAAGAGCATTAAATGAGTTAGAGACAAGCCCGTCAACCAAGTTATGCATTGATTGTGAAAGGAAGAACAACGAAGTGGTGGTTAGTAATTCCATGTTGAAATTAAGATGGATAAGTTAGCTTAATGTATACGTAGGAGCATTAGGCACGAGTCTTTTAATCCTTGTGTAGACTAGTTAGAAGTTGGCTGGATACGCACAAAGATGAGAGGAGGCTCAATTTCAAAATGACCAATTAGATTTTTTCCACTATCTCAACTTAAATTTATCATAATTTATATATGCATATATATATATATATATATATGTATGTGAATTTGTTCAAATATTGTTGGCTTCGAAGGAAATCCATGAAGGAATTTGACATGACCACGTTATCACTTTGACATGAGAAGCCACAACGTACATGTGTTTACCAAGTTTTTCTCTCCCCATCTTTAAAGTTAACTTCATTGTTTCATAATTTGCATATCTTACATATATTTATATAAATATATTTTATATTTAAGATTATCAAAAATTGAATTTTAATTATTAAAATTAAAATTTAATATTTTATTAACAAATTAAATGACTTATTTTTTCATATATTTATTTAATGTATAATTATATGTTGTTAAATAAGAATTAAAGGCATATTATACAATAATTATAAAAAAGTTAAGACTTGGATAGAATAAAAGCAGTGAACTACATGATTTATGTAATTTGATCAAATAGTATTTTTTTTTTTAACAATTTGATAAAATAACTTGTAGATACACCAATCAGTCTAGGGTTTTAATTGATTTTTATTTTTGTTAATAAAAATAATAAAAAAAAAGTGATTGAGTTTGTTTAAAACTTGTTTGTTTGGATTGAAAAGTTATTGAAAAGTTTGAGTTGAATTGGAGAGTTTAAATTAAGCTTAAAATTTAGAGTCAAAATTTTAAAGGAATTAAAACCCTTTCTGATTTAGGATTTTTTGGATTGAAATCCTATAAATACAAACTCGCATCAAGCCTCAAAAAACACAGACAAACAAATTATCAAGGTAGAAGAAATACATAAAGGCAGCCTAAGAGTACAAAAATTTTTTGGTTTAAAAAAAAGATTTTTTTTAGGATAATTTTCTACAAATCCTTGTTTTTGGTTGAATTTTTTTGCAATCTTTGAATATTTCGGTGACTTTCCAGCAACAATCTCAGTTTCCGGCAAAAACTGACAAACTTTCAGCTATTTAACCTAGATTTTGGTGTAAATTTCAAAATTCGATAAAGATTCAATTGGTGTTCTTAGGTTCTAGAGAGAGAGGGAGAGAAAAGAGAATATGAGAAAGAGAAGAAGAGAAATTTAAAGGAAAAAGAGAAAATTTAACGTTTTATACACTTGGTCAAACAACATCGTTTTGGAGGTTAAACGGCCTTAGGATTTGCGCGTATCTAGTGGGTGACTCTATTGACCTATTTCTTTGACCTATGTCCCTGTCTTTGGCTCAAGTCGAGTCGAGATGTGAAGCCAAGTTATCCTAGTCACTTTCTCCATGCAGTTGAGTCGTTCCTATTTTTTGGAATTTTATTTTATTTATTTATTTATTAAATATTTTTGCATGATTAAATTTTTAAAAAAATTAAGAATTTTTTAAACAAAATAAAAAAAATTTTGGGAATAAATAATAATTATCCAATGATTGAATTTTTAAAAATTTCAAATGGTAAATTTTTATAAAATTCTTAAGTGAGAAATTTTTTTAAATTTGTTTCAAATTGTGGAATAATTTAGATAAAATTTTAATAATAACAATTAATATTTATTTTCAATTCAAAAAATAAAAAAATAAAATTTTAATAAAATTTGGAATTAAATACTAATTATCCAATGATGAGATTATTAGAAATTTAAAATGATAATTTTTTTAAGAAATCTTTAGGTGAGAAATTTCTTTAAATTTGATTCAAATAGTGGAATAATTTAGATGAAATTTTAATAAAGGTAATTATATTCCTTTCCAAATAAAAAATATAACTTAAAAATTTTGGTTGAAAAATATTTGACAATTATCCAATGATGAGATTTTTAAAAATTTCAAATGGATGATTATCTAAGAAATCTCTAGGTAAGAAATTTCTTTAATTTTGTCCTAAATGGTGAAAAATTTTAAATGAAACTTCAAAAAATAATTATCATATTATTTTCTTTTCAAAAATAAAAAAACAAAAAAAAATTCAAATAGACCCAAATTGTGCAAATTTAGAAATCAAAAAGAAAATTTTTAAATTGGCTCAAATGATGAAAAATTTAGAAATAAAAATTGTAAAAAATAAAAATAAACTCTGATGATGAAATTCTTAGTAATCATAAATCAATGATTATCTAAAAAAATTTTAGGTGAGAAAATATTTTTAATTTGATCCAATTTGTGAAATAATTAGATATATTTTCAATAAAAAAATAAAAATAAAAATAATTAAACCTTTGGTCCGATAATGAAACCTTTTCAAGAAAATAAATGAAATTCTTGAATACTCTTGAAATAAGAAAATATTTTTAAGAATTTTACAAGATTGATAAAAAATTTTAAAAATTATTTTCAATATTTAATATTAAAAATTAAGACCATTAGAATAAAAGAGCTTAATATAATTTAAAATAAAATAGTATCGTCCTTAGGATAGGCATGTAAAGAATTATAACATTTTTCATATGTAACCAAACTCTCGAATCTTATTCTGATAAATAGATCAGAACCTATTCTTTTAAGAATTTTTAATCAAACTTAGGAGTTTTTTAAAAAGATAAATTTATTAGGTGATCAATCACACTTCGAAAAAAGATTAATAACGACTTCTTTTATTAAATTTAGCTATAAATTTACAGATCTATATATTATAAGATAACTGAAAAAAAATTTTATGACTCAAAATAAAACTTTGATTGTAAGTACAATCACCATGAAAATCACTAGCTAAGTGCCATTTATGCAATATTTTCCTCTTTTGTGGGCCAATAAGTTATAAAAGTCTTTCTAAATCTTTTGTTTTTATTTAAAATTCAAAATCTTGTACTTTTAAATGTGTCGTTATTTTTTAATGTGGACAAGTACATTGATAAATTTCTCCTTACGTGTTTTTTTTCAAATGTGGAAAATTAAATCAATTAAATTTAATATTATCATACCGTCAATTAAAGGTTATATTATTTATTTTGTCTAAATTGAAATAGGTATTTAAAAAAAAACAATTATCTCATTCTCCTTTATCATGGTGAATTTTTAGATTTCATTAACATGAATAAAGAAAAAACTAAACTAATAATTACTTTCATATTATATTACTTGGTTCCGCGAAAATTATAAAACCGTTTTCTGCATATAAAATCATTACTTTTTCAAAGTTTTAGATTGCTGTCTTTCTTCTTACTGAAGTTTGGTGAATGATAATACAGCTGTCCAACTCGGCATTGAAGATTATGTTGGTTTTGAAAATTCTTATCCAATTAATTGTCCTTTGCTGCAAAAACTTAAGCGCTTCGGGCCTTGTTTAACTCTATAAATACCTGCTTCTGTGTACCACAGCTTCACCATTCACATCAAATAACAAAGAAAGCAATTAATCTGTTAATTTTTAAGCAATGTCGAAGCTTTACTTGCTCTTTGCCCTTTCCCTCGCCATTCTTGTTTCGGGTAATAAACAAACCCTTATTCTTTTTCTCTAGTCCCTCCTCACCATTTTGTTGACAAGATTTTCTAGCTCATCAAATTTACGGGGTAGTTATGGAATTGGTTTTAAAATTCTATTTATTTCCAAAAATTTTTATTAACCATTTGGCTCATGTATCTTTAACATTTTGTTCTTCGATCTCAACAATATTGCATGTATTATATATATGCAGGGGCTTACATGGCAACCCTCAATATCAGAAACAACTGTCCATTTACTATATGGCCAGGAACCATTACTGGTGGTGATGGACCTCAATTGCCAAACAGTGGATTCGAGGTAGCCCCCCAAGGATCAAATTCCATTAACGTTCCAGCTCCATGGTCAGGGAGGCTTTAGGCTCGAACGCAATGCTCAAGCTCATCCGGAAGATTCACTTGTGCCACTGCAGACTGTGGCTCTGGCGAGGTCGGTTGCAATGGTGCAGGTGCAGCCCCTCCAGCAACCCTTGCAGAGTTCACTCTAGCAGCAAATGGAGGACAAGATTTCTATGATGTCAGTCTTGTAGATGGCTTTAACTTGCCAGTTTCAATAAACCCACAAGGCGATTCTGGTCCAACCTGCACCACAACTAGCTGTGCGGCAAACGTGAATTCAGTTTACCCATCAGAGCTAGCTGTTAGAGGATCTGATGGGAATATCATAGCCTGCAAAAGCGCATGTATAGCTTTCAATCAGCCTCAGTACTGTTGCACTGATGCATATAATTCAGCCCAAACATGTCAACCAACAGACTACTCTAGGATCTTCAAGAATCAGTGCCCTCAGGCTTATAGTTATGCTTATGATGATCCATCTAGCACTTTCTCCTGCACTGGTGGACCTAATTACCTCATCACTTTCTGTCCATGAGATGAGGCCTTACAAGCAAGAAGCGGCTCCATTGCTTTGCATATTTACGATTGTAGAATAAAACAAAACCATTACTGTTAGTCATTATCAAATAAACAGACATAAAAACCTTCGTGGTTTTAATTTTATATCAATATCATGGAACGATAAATAAATTTAACATTGCAAATAGTATTTGTTTGTAGCTTGTTACAAGCTTACAATTATATCTAATAAATCATATTCTCCCCAAGTAAGAGCCAATCTCTTTTGTTTGAAATTATATTTGTATCTGCAATGACGGATCTTAACTTTTGATTTTATGAGGATCATTTAATATTATATTGAATTTTAATTTTTTTCTTCATATGTAAACTACTATATATATTATCAATATAAATATATATATACAAGAAATATATTAAAAATAACTGACAAAATTATAAATTTTATCAATTCATAAACAAATGTACAAAGAAACATAATATATCAAATAAAGTATTTTTCTTAAAATTGTGAATGATTTAAAAAAAACACAAATAAACCAATTGCTAAATAACATATTTTTTATCAAAACAAGAAAAATAAAATATACCATTAGAAGAATAAAATTAAAACGCTGAGATTAGAAATTAATAAATTTTAACCTTTTAAAAAGTTATTCAAATCTAGCTTTTGTGTTGAAAAAGAATTGTATTATAATGGGAGAAAAAATCTAAAATAAAATTAAAAGTAAAGATTATATGGAGAGAAATTACAGTTGATTAAAAAGAAAAAAAAACATGTTTGATACTTGGTTGTAGATTTGAAGTCTTATGAAGAAACTAAAAAGTCAATTTAATTTTTGTTAAATGCACATGATTATGATTATTGGTAATATATACTTTCTAATTCTTATAACAAATATCTTGATTTTAAGGACTTATAAGTAATAATTGATTGGTATAACAAATAAACAAATAATAACATGATTTTAATCCCTCTTAAACTATAATGCATAAGATAGGTATGCACCATGACCATAAATACTGAAACAAAGCAAAGGTAACAAAATTCTTAGTGTAACTCTAAGCAGATCAATAGATTTTAGCTGCCCAAAAAACATCTTTACATTACCTTTTTGTTAGTCTTCTACAAATATGCCATTCAAATTTCAAAATATTATTAACCGATTTAATTGAGTCAACTGAATATAATATATTCACATTGATAATAAAGTTTATAAATTATTTGATTTTCTTTACAAACTTCATTGTTCTTAAAATTTTGAGGAGGGGCAAAGGTCCTTTTGGCTTGTATAACCTTCCACTTCTATCTCATGTTGCTTTAAATTTTAAAAAATTTAGCGGGGCTGACCATCCGTCCTTGTGTATAGGTAATAATCAGAGAATTAGAAAGGTAACTATAAATACTATGTGATTAATTTTTGGAAATAAAAAACTATGTGATTAGCATTCTAAGCAATAGTTACTTGTGATTTTAATTTATTATTTTCAAAATTAAAATATATATGATTTTAATTTAAAAAATAAAAGAAACTAAAGAAATAAAGAATTACAACTAATCCTTTCAGAAAAAGAGAAAGAATGTTTAAGAAACACAAATAAAAAAAGTTACAAACATATTGAGATTCCACATATTGGACAGTTTTCTTTTTTTTATTTTTTTATTTTTTTGAAAAGAGCAAAATTTAAGTGCAACAAAGCAATAAAAGTTTTAAAAGATTATACATAAAATATGTATTTTTATTATTATTATTAGATGATAAAATGTCGTAAATCTACTCCTATAACGTTCTCATTACTTGTTTAACATTTTCATTACTTATGTTACTAGAAATACGAACACCCACTCTTGGAAGAAGAAAAAATGTGAGAAAATTTTTTTTGCAAGAGAAGGATATAGATTTTTTTTTTCTTAAAGGCCAAGGGTGTAGCATTTAAGAAAAAAATAATTTTTTACAACGCATATAATATATTTTTGGACATTTAAAAATAAAAAAATAAATATCTTTATTTTATTATTTGATATTATGATTTTATTTAATTTTTGTGAATTAATATGACTTGGGTCGTGAAACTAAGCTTACTCAAATTCTATAATATAATTAATATAAATTTAAACATTGCACATTATAGATCCCATCAGATCATAGTCCAAATTAAAAAGAAAAACTCAGTGAAATGATCACACCACTAATAGAATTATTATATACCAGCATTTGGATTGTTAAAAAAAAAGGTGAAATATATCATTCCTCCTAAGCGATTGAAGTGGCGAAAAATTAGAGTCATTTCAATATGTAATTTCTTCAAGTTAACTTCTAGTAATAGTGGGGAAGTACTTCAGCCAAAACTTTAAAGCCTTGGCCTGTGATTTATACAAAACTTATTATGAACAACCAACCAAACAATGCAAATGCTAGGCTTGTTCCATCAAAATTTACAGTTATATAATTACAACAATAGCTGAAACCCAATTTAAATTACATTTCACATGAAACAACACAAATTATTAACATCGATTTGATGCTTCAAAATCCACTAGAAATTAACATCTCATCACCTCACATATCGGCAAATCACTTAACCTCTACTCAATCATGATTCCTTTATGATGAAGTCATAAACTTTTACCTATCCGCATTGAGCTTGATCAGTTTATTCAAATCAACACAATAATCTTCCCTTCTAAGTGCATTCGCTATTTTTTTGCAGACTCGGAATCATGGCCCTTTCTGGCAGAGTCTGCTCGATCAAGTCGAGCAGCTCTCCAGGAAATTGAATTGGTTGACTTAAGTAATAAGCCAAAGGCTAAAGAGCTTGTAGCTCTAACAACTGCATCGGCAGACCGACTCATCTTGCCAACCAACATGCCAAACACCTAAATCATGGTAAACATTTTTCAAGCATATTTCCGAGAACTATAACAACAGTAACAATTGAATAACAGGAGTATTTCAGAACGAGACCTGTGCAAAGTAAAGAGCCAAAATGTGCTGATCATCTGAAAGAGAGAGTATGCTGCTGGAAACATAAATAGCATTTGCTTGGATTATTGGCCAAGGTGCATCAAAAGCCTGCATCATCAAGAACTAAGTTAGTGTTTTCCAGCTTCCATGACCGTCCCAAATTAGGCCAAAGTTTAGCCTACTATTTAGTTAGGTAAGGCTTTTAGAGTACAATTTAATTGCATTTTAGCAATTAAGAAAAAATTCCAGCATCTAATATTTTAGATTTAGATAACTATTCTGTCTTATCAGCAAAACCAAACCTGTATGGTTGACACCATGTAAGCATCAACTCTGGAGGAAAGATGCTGCACAAACTGCCTTGTAAAATCTCTTACAAAGTCCTCATAATCACTTCTGAAAGGAGGCAAGATATATTTCACAATAATGAAATAAGAAAGACAAACATATGTTACTTTATTTCAAGTTTCATTATTGCATACCGATAGTCAGAGTTAATACTATGCGAATTGAATAAAGCCAGCAACCCTTCTATCTCCATTAAAGGGGCAAACCGCTTCAGGGTATTCTATTATTTAACAAAAAAAATGACATCATTTAGAAAGAAGCATTCTTAAAAATGTACAAGCACGAAGGTGTGTAAAAAGTAAGATAATCACTTACACGGCAGGCATGTCTAACAGCAAGATCACCATCGTATAGGTGTAGGATCAAGCGTGGGAGTGTGGCATGTATCTGGATATAGTGATCAACATTTGATTAGCTTAATGAGATGCTAAATGGTGCAAAAACTCATTCGTTTTCTATATCTTCAGTGTACCATAAAATGAAATAGGTGAATGGAAGTGTTATCAAAATAAAAGGATAATATGAAAGTGTAAAAGGGCAGGAACCTTTTGCATGTACTAAGAAATACAACAAGCACTTATAAAGTCAGGTGGTTGAATTGATACAATAGGTTACTTTACATAAAATGGTCTTATCAATAAGTGGTTGTATGACCTTATCAAAAAGTTTGACAATATATGTGCCAAGGAAGATTCAACATAAAAGGAAAAAAGACCATTTATCCTCAGAAATTTTACCTATTTATTTAGTTGAAATGAAATCAAGTTGACTACCTGCTCAAGAAAAGCATCTTTATTTGCCCCAACTCCATAGTTGCTAAGTGCTCCAAATGCTGCAAAGGAATCAGCCCGCATCTTTACATTCATCGATATCTGTACAAGATTAAAAGAATTTCCCATCACTGAATGCAACCTAACACCAAGAGTAAATTAACAACTGGAACTGCGGTGCATGCATGAATGCTGATGCAGCTTTTGACACTGGTGGAGATTAACTCAGATTCATGCAAAAACAAAGATATTAAGAAAAACCATAATCAGTCATAAAAAAATCTAGAGCAAGGGCATCTAACATTAGGTTTTGAAGAACCTTAGCAATCATGTTACTACGATCAAGTCCTATTCTGTAGTTCTCTATCACAGGAGGTAGCCAGTCTATCCATGGGGACTCGTGTTTGAGCCTAATTATGCACCTCTATTACGGGAACTATATTACCTATAATTACTGTAATACAATTAACCAATCGAAATTCAACATTGTTTGACAACCATCAAAAAGTTGTACAAGACTCATATTTTTAAGTGGACTCTTACATAATTCTTTGCTGTACTTGGTTAATTGCAAAATTATAGTATAAATAATTATAGGTGAAATGCTCCCCTAGTGTAAATTATTTCTTATGTTTCCCATGATTTCTGATTTTTTTAGAACCTAAACCTAACACACTTGTCATGCTGGCACAAGCCAACCATTGGGCATAAAATTTGTCCAAGATTGGCCTTAATAACAAGATTTTTGTAAACCCACTCAAAAGCCTACGTAACATTTCCAAATTATTTCTCTCTTTTGAAATTTAAAGGGAAAATAAGAAAATAAATAATCTAAAATACTAATAGAATTCTAGACCAAGACAGACTGGGCCTCGTCAAAAATTCAACATCTATGAGCCAGCCCTAATTTTATCAGGCCTAATAAGTTGCCTGCAGCTGCACATGTGGCCCAATTATAGGTCCAGACAGGTTGCCTGAACTTGATTAAGTCTATTTTTAAGTTTACATTCTTATATACATAAGACAATAAGACCTGTACGTATTAATATGAATACATGATCTCTTCCTAATCAAAGAACTATTTTAGGATTGTGTGATACTATATTAAACCAACCTGTGATGCCTTTCAGATCTAACATGTGATATCCAGGGAAATCTACGCATATCTAATAAAGGCATTAATCCAAATCCTAATTCAGCCATCCCGTTTGCATTTGTCATCAATAACAAATCTTTGAAATCACAAATTAATCATTAATGCTAATAAACTTGCCCATCAAATTGAACCCTAGAAATATAAGATTGTCCATGAAAGATTTTGCAATAAATAATTCCAACATCACACTCCTTGCCATCCTTAAATGCAAGATTCTCAGCTGGGAGTGTACGAAAAGGGAAAAGATACAAACATTGAATAAGGAAGAACCGTTACATGGTTTCAGGTTAAATCATAATATTACCATACAATTCTAATAAATAACAAGTACAATAATAAATTATATAAACAAGGAGCGATCATCAGTTCATTTTAATATCTACTACCCAATCTCATACCAACACATAACTAAGGTAAATTGAGTCTTTAATGCATGTCCTATAGTATTTTAAGAATTCAATGTCTATAATTAACTTGGCTGTAATCAAATTTTATAAATGGCAGGAGAATGCACCTGTAGATTGCGAAGCCGAACAGACAAATTAAGCAAAATGGGTTCAACAGCATCATTCAGTGATGACTCAAGAATCTACAAAAGATTAAAAGTTCAAATAATAATAATAATAATAATAATAATAATAATACAATAGAGTATAATAGGCAAATTGAAAAATTTTATATCTAAGGCTAAAATACTAAAAAAGCTGTTGAATTATTCAATTTTATTTAAATAAGCCCCTATACTTTTATTGTACTTAAATAAGTTCTTATCTTTTCATTTGTATCCATATAAGCCCTATTTCAAATAAAATATTGATTTATATTAAAGGGCTTATTTAAGAACAAATTAAAGAATAAAGAATTATTTGGATACATATTAAAGGTTAACGGCTTATATGAATGCAAATTAAAGGTTAAGGACTTATTTGGGTGCAATAAAATATAAGAGCTTATTTAAATAAAGTGATAAAGTTCAGCAGCTTTTTTATTATTTTAGCCTATATGTAATTATCAGGGCAAAACATGCACATAAAAGTGGGGGTACTCACACACTATAAAAAGAGAGAATGGAAAATTTACCATCAATAAGCATGAAACTGCAGTTAGTTGCACTGATTCATCCAAATCATCAAGCAATGCTAATATTACACCCAGAACTTGAGTTGTATACTGAAAAATATGAACAGATGGTATCTGCCATAGACACAAAAGTCGTACTTTCAAAGGGTAAGAATAAAGTGAAAAAATAAAAACCTTACAAATATTAAACTTGAGACGGAAATTATGAGAGAGGTGGATGTGTGTGACTGCAATTGAGGACTAAAAATGGCACACTTAAAATCTGCATGAAAATCCCTATCATATACCTTCACTAATCCTCTTAGACAAAGGCATCTAACTGTTGGAGATTCATCTGAGACATGTCGACACAACACTTCCACCATCTCCTCCAATAGGGAGCTAAACCCACTACTGCATAATTGAAATTAGCACATAGCAATTCTTATCAAGAAAAACTAATGATGATAATGATGCTTGGAGATGATTAGGACAGCAATTAAAATAATTAAAGAAACAAAAAGGATACAAGTAGAAGATAGCAAGAACTTCGAGGATAGGTCAAAATGTTCATACCTGTAGCGGACAAACTCTGATAGTGCAGCAGCTGCAGCTTCCCGTTGAAAATTTTCTTGACGGTTCAATGATTTGGTAAAAATCTTGCATATATTCTGAACCTGTAGAATTGGTTACAATGTTGGCAAATATTTTCGTTTCAGTATTCCATCAGCCTTTTTTTTAAAGAAGGTAAGTCATACAAAAAGAAAATACCAAATGAATGGTAATACCTCTTTTGGTCTCTTCATAGAAATGCAGCTGGCTAAATCTCCAATAACATTAATCCACTTTTCCTTTTCATTTTGCTCACCATCTCTAGCCAAAATCTGAAGACGGTATTAATTTTAACTTTGTATTATTGAGTATGTGAAGTCTTTCTCATTTTCCTAGCAGCAGAAGGTGTTAGTATTGTCATAAGTTCATGTACCTTTCCCATTTCAAGGTCTCCAACACATTCACAAAAGGCCTGAAATGCAGTTAAAAGTGCACTGCAGAAGTGGAGGAAGAAAATGATTTTTTCAACTGAACATCAGATTCCAATGTCATTGCCTATATATATAGGGATCCACTTACACTAGTGTAAGTGTTAAATATTTTTTTGACCCGTGGATCAAAATGAAATCCATTAAGACTTACACTTAGTCATTTTGATCCAAGGATCAAAAAAATATGTAACACTTACATTAGTATAAGTGGATCCCTCCTATACATGCATTCATGCACATATATATATATATATATATACACACTTATCCTTACCGTAGTGGTTCATGCTGACCAGAGCTAGCTAGACCATGACAACTTCCAAATTGCAATATAAGTGTAGCAAGAACAGAAGAGTAGCTCTGTTCAACAGCTCTCTTGCCAACTTTACCACCACCTCTGTAATTAAGATCAAACATCATAAAACTCTGGACCATAAAAACAAGATAAATTCCAGTGAATGCAATTGATCAACAAACCTGAAAAATGCAGTGAGGGCAAAAATAGCTGCTTGCAGAATTTCATCCTCTAACTGACTTTCAGAAACTAGAGTAGAATTTTCTCCCTTTCCTGGGTCACTTTTAGTTACACGAGTCTGATTAAGGACAGAGATCAAATGCTCCAGGAACAAAACAGATAGCACTATGTGTTGGGAAAATGCCTGTTCAAATTAAGCAAAAGTAAACAACTGAAGGAATCAATTCATAGACGTTGAAAAATAAGAAACTAAGTAGAGCATACAATGAACAATAGTGAAATATAGATTTGCAAGATGATAACTCCACCAATGGATAGAAAAGGAATAAAAAGAATGTTGGTGATGGACCTGCAAAAAATCATTCTTCATAGACTAAACACAAGGAAAAACACAACAAAAAAACTGAGGCCCCGTTTGCTTTGAGAAATATTTTTTTTTATTTTCTATTTTTTGTTTTCTAAAAAATGTATTTGGTAAATAAAAATAAAAATTATTTTTTAAAGTGAAAAATTAAGGAAATAAATAAAATACTAAATAATATTACTACTAATATCATTTAATTATAAATATAATATATATTTATTAATTAATGACATTAAAAAATATTTAAATATGGTAACTTGTAAAATATAATGTACATTTCTTGTTTTCACAATTGAAAACATCTTTTTTGTTTTGTTTTGTTTTCATATTTCAACTCATTTTCATTTTTGTTTTTCTAAAAACTTATTTTTATTTTCAATTGCCAAACACGTTTTCATTCATGTTTTTCATTTTCTTGAAAAATAAAAACAGAAAATGGCTCTGTTTTTTGAAACCAAACACTACATTATATTCTAAAACTTTAAATGCAAGTATTTGTAACTTGGAAGTATTATTTCGACAAAATAGAGACATCTTGTCAATGGGTCAATTATGTGCCTTTCCGATCAAAAACAAAATTGGAATATAAAAGCCCTGTTCAACCATAATTTCTCCAGAAATCCACAATATAAAGAGAATACACAAACTAAAAGAACTACTGGTATCTCAATCCTACAAAGAACTGCCATCACATTCAGAAATTCTTGTATATTCCAAGTTCTCCTACTTGACTCATCACAGCACCAGAACAATGCTAGAATAGATTTCATCCATTTCTTGCAGAAATCCAGATAATACAGGAATAATTTACTAGTAAATATAAAAAGGGACTCACGTGGAATGCATCTTGCATTGGCCAGCCACCACGTAGCCTAGATATATCTTTTGTGACAATATCCCTTCCGGCAGCAGCCAATACTTCATTGAAAACAATTTTTGCATTTGTGTTCTCAGATAGAGAAGATATCTAAACGTACTCAAGGATATACAATAATCAGCAGAAAAAAATAGGACCTCATAGTTGATTCTGCAGACTGTTAGCAATGATGAAACAGGAACAGGTTTCTATCAGCTAGGCTAGGAAATTTTTTTTAAAAAAAGGATACGGCTCCAAGAACTTCCAAACGTAATTGCTTCTCAGTAACATGCCCTGTAGCTGAGAGCAAAGATTGGGCGGTCCTGCAGAGAAACTTGATCAACCATACTTCAAAAGACGTTTAATTTATCTCTTTATCAAAAGAGTACAATTAACGAGCTGATTAAAAGTTCCTTTTCTTATTTATTTTTAAAAGATACCTTGAAACATCAGTTTCACTGAGCTCAGTCCCTCTTTTTGTTACAAACTCAATAACAGCTAGGATAGCCCCTTCAGCTGACTGTTTGATTCTATCACAAATTGCTGGCATGCACCCATGCAGGGTGCCCACAAGCTGCAAGTAATCATCAAGAATAACTACTGCTGGTCACTTTGAAAGCATTTAAATTTGAAACAAGCAAATAGAAAGATAAATCTCACCTCATTCTTTGTCAAAAGAATACAGACAGAAGCAACAATTCTATTAAAAACCTCTGAGGGATCAATCGAAGCATCCTGAAAACACAGTAGAATTAAAAATTAGCCTGGTTTAAAGTGTCATATGTTCACTTTCTGTATCTTCAAGGGGGAAGGGGTGGAGATGTAACTCTAAATAGGGACATTGATGCTCAGAAATTAACATACACTTTTCAAGATGGCTATAACATCCTCAAGGGAGGATAAAGCGCCATAGCACAACTCTATGTCACCACCAACACTAGAACCTAGTGGCTTTGGAAGTGAAAGAGAGATGCTGAAGAGTTGATCAAGAATCTAGTCAAAGAAAAAAAGGTATTAAAATCCTTTTTCATTTTTGTAGAAATTAAATGCTATAAATAGGCTAATACAAATTAAATAATTATACACGTACTGAAAATTTGTCTTTAAATGATACTATGATACCAAGTCTTTCACGATACCTGAGCAGAAATTTTTCTAACTTCAGAATCAGTATCTGCACAGCGTGGAAGATACATCATAACTCTATCTCCCAAAGACAGAGCTTCACGACTTGGCAATACAAATGCCGCTGCTAGTTGAAGAAAAGAAATTCAACAAGAATAGCAAGAAGCATGAAAGATTTGCAAAACTGCCATAGGAAGTGTGTTTACATGGTAAGTTGGAAAAACTTCCGTGCAAAGTACGGTCAATTTGCTTGCTGTGTGTGCAACTCCCACGACAACCTAATGCACAATAGCCACTAACACAGAGCATCCGGAACTTCACAAGCATCTCATACACTGCAAGACAACCTCTTCTTCTTTGATAATCCACAGATGACGAAACATATTGATCAATTTGTCTTAATATGTGCAAGAGCTGCTCTGCTCGGCTTCTTCCATCCTCTCCACTAATTGTTTCACAGGTTGCCAGTTAGAACAGCCATGAATCATACATCAATACATACGATGATATGGAAAATTTGAAAACAAAAGACATATCAAGATTTTTGCACATGGGCTCAGTTCCTAACATCATCATCAACCAAATTACTTTTGATACTGCAGTCAATCAGGGAAGCAGGATAACACAAACTTCTACAATAATAGAACAAGTTGGCAAGGCAGCTAAGCTCTTCCAAGGGCTGTCGAAGGGCCTTGGATGTCTAAAGGAAATTTCAATCTTCCAACAGAAAAAAACTGGTATCTTTCTTCAAGAAAGGAAACTTGAATATACATGGAATAACCTGCTGCAATAACAACACCACAGTTTTCTAGTGGGCATAAAAAATTGAGGCCAACTTTTCAGATATACCTAATTAAACCACAATGATTTACCCTGACCTTCAAGTCAACATCAAACCACAATGATTTACCCTGACCTTCAAGTCATCACCAAACCACAATGGAAACATAAACATATTAGAACACAAATAAAGACACAACTTGTACACTTATAATTTGTTGTACTTCTTTCCCGTGTTCTACATATAAAGTGTCATATTATTTAAGTAGTCAAGGAGAACTAATATCATCTACACTACCAACAAAATTTGATTAAGTTACAGTAGTCAAGTTGGTTTTAATAAATCAAAGAAATATTCCCCACATACATGCAAGCATACTTGTGAGAAATCTTACAAATAATACAAGAAAAAAGTTGAAACTATATTTTGGCAATACCTTGTGAGAAGAATAGCACATAGGAGGGTGATAAGGTTATCTATAAGGGGATTGATAACATCTATCCGATCATTTGGCAAAGCAAAGAACCCCAAGGTAGCCTGTCAATATTTTCAGAAGTATTTATGACTCCAAGTACACAATTAGCAACAACGTTACATTCGTACTGAGTTTAACATAAATAAACTGAAAGCAAGTACCTTCAAAACATGATTTCTTGTTTCAATTGTCAGCTTTGGCTCCACGGAAACCAAAGTGGTACAGGCATTCAGAGCAAGAGCCTAGAGAAGAAACAATAAACAGAAAATAGGTCATATATCACAATATGAATTGAGGTAATAGGCAATAAATACCACTACATCATAATGCAATTATTAGAAGCAATAAAAATACCTGCGTGCGTAGAAGTTCAAGACTGGAATCAGCCAAATCATCAGTTTCATCTCGACCCATTAAAGTTAAAATATAGTCAAGTAACTGGTCTCTTCTTTTCAGTGGGAATGGCGCACCATTTTCTGCAGCATTAATGACAGCACGACCTGCATGAACAGTGAATTATATCACCATTAAAAGTTAGCATATCAGAACAGATAAGTTCTTATCAACATATTAAGTACAACATGTTAATACATTTCCTAGCAGTTTTATTTCTCCATTTCATCCAACCAACTGTAGTCAATGCACGGAATCCTCCATAACCTCTCCTTCCTCATGAATAATCAAGCCTAAGTGTTGAAAACAATCAGTGGTAGCTCTTAGGAACTTCCCTCTACCCTTAATAAAAGTGCATTCCTATTATACTGTTCAAGCCATGCTAGCCAAAAACCTTTCGACATTAATTCACTCCAGGTTTCCAACTTGCTAGTAAAGTATTATTCAACAAACCTAGTAAATCAATAGCTGTAATAACAGCCTGCTTTGCTGTAGGGTGACGTACATGAAGAAGCCGTGAAAGCATGTTAGTCCCCTGCAAGGATGAGAACTAATAATCACCTTACAGAGCATATAAAATGACAGCACTACAGGTAACACAATGAAAACAGCTATAATTGTAAATAGACATAATACAACAAGCTATAATTTAGATAGGTATAACACAATGAAAATAACAGTTCAGTCAAAAGTTATGGATTTGTATCAGTGAGCAACATGTATGATGGGATGAACCAAGTATCCACCATATATTTATGGTTTTCAAACATGCAGCTTGAAAGCTATCCAAATATGAAAGGGTAAATGCTTTAGTGGTCAAGGAGGCTAACCATGTAAAAATAATTACATATATCAACACAGAATTCACAGGGTTATAAGGAGTCCAATAGATAAGATTCCTTACAACAAGTGCATCTATTCTAGCCTCAATAACCATTGATGGAGCATATCTTGCAGCATATCCATACATCAGAGCCAAAGCAGCATGCACATCATCAGATTCTTCTGTCCTGTAACTTTCGGAGAAGAATGCTAAAAACCTGCAGTAGGTAAGCCTCTTAGACTTCATATCAAGTTTTTTCAGAATGTGCACAACCCTTAAAGCTTAAAACTGAAAAGAATGAGAAAATAGATGAAAATTGAGAACATGCTTATACAAATTGACAAAAATCATCAATTTATAAATGACTCTACTAAAAACAACAATGGTTGTAAAGAAGTGTTGCTTCAAGTTTTCAGTTTCTGCACATGATAAGGATCATATATAAGGTAAACAAATAAAATAAGCAAAGCCATCCAGCTTGGAGTTTTGTTC
The DNA here is from genome assembly GCF_047325235.1 of Durio zibethinus. Lineage (NCBI taxonomy): Eukaryota > Viridiplantae > Streptophyta > Magnoliopsida > Malvales > Malvaceae > Durio > Durio zibethinus. Next base: position 4,674,668 of record NC_143162.1, on the reverse strand, counting down.
TCTCCAAATTTTGAAGAGAAGGTGCATAAACTGTTAAAGATCCACATATAAGCCAAACATCACATTGCAATGGTGTTACAAATGGAAGGAGATCATAAGCACCAAACCTTTGAAATACGCTTTGACCAACATTATCTAGAATGTCTTTCAGCTTATCCAAAACAGTATCCAAGTGGGATGCTGCAACCTGAAAGAACGAAAATTATAAACAATAGACATGCAACAAGAATAAAAAGAAAAATTATTAAAAAAGCTTGAAGTTTACCAATCCCATGGCTTTTGCTAAACCAAGCCTATTGATTGGAATAGAAATATTAGCTTGCTTGTACATCCAGTCAATTTTTCCACGAACATAAGCCCTGTCATTAACTTTCTGAAGAAGCATACCAAGGCATCTGCAACACAGATTGCAAAAGGAAGAAAAAAGTCTCAAATGGTTCAGGATTTCGCAATGAGCTTTGGAAAAAAAAAAAAAAAAAAAAAACACAGAAGGCTGTGAACTTTGGGGAGTCCATACAAAAGCAATATTTTAAGTCGAAGGTCATTTCTGGTTAAAGAAATGTTGGAAAGTTAGAAAGAGGAAAGCAATCTGAAGCTCATAGTCAGTACAGTGATCCAACTTAGAAGATATTGGACTTGAATCCAGTGAAACATCAGTAACCTCAAAAAACTTTTTCCAGGAGGCTTCTAGAAATTACAAATAAAACATATAATTCAATAAAAAGTGCCTTACAAAATAGTTTTCACTGAAAAAAATGATAGGCTGAATGAGTCAGTAACCAAGGAAAACTTCAATCCTGAATAAGGAACCACTACATGCAAAAACCCCAGGCTCAGTTTGTTGCATATTCCATTAGGACGGTGCCTTCACTTGGCATTATGCTTAAAATTGGCTGCAGAGGGGTAGCCAGGCCTGAATTCAAACCAGACCTCATCCTTTACAATAATTTGAAAAAGTTTTTGAATAGCATCTAGCATTTAATGCCTGTATCTCATACATATGTATGTGACCTACATAACAGACAACTTCCTGGAAATTGCCTTAGTTCTATAAATTTTTCCTGCAGCTGCTAAAGTAAGGAAAATTGTAATGAATGCATAAGTATGGGCTAAGACGTTAGGATAGCCTCCATTCTTATGAACACAAATTAAAAAATATAAAAATAAAAATATATAAAAGTAAATAAAAGATGAAAAGGAAATAATGCATGATTACCATATGATTTAAAATTTAAAAATTCAAGAATTTTTTTACGATATGGAAAAAGAATTATGCATAACTTTAACATTTTGTTTTAACTTAAATTGGCATACTTGTAACATTACAACAAATCATCATTTCCTTAGTTTAACCAAAAAAGGTTTATAATCTACCCCTTCCTTTTCATTATCTCATCTTTTTTAACCAATCCCCAAGACTATAAAACCGTACCCTCTCCTTTCCCCTCTTCTACTCTCCTCCATTCCCCCTCTTCTCCTCTTGCTGCATTCTTCCTCTTGTCCCTCCTTCCTAATAGACAAATAATACAAGAACCTTTCCCATTTTTGCCAGATTTTTACCCTCATCCTACCCCACCCATAATAAAAAGGTAATACTAGTTTCTTTTGTGAATTCAAGAAAGCAAAATTCAAAACTAATACCGATGAAGGACTGCTGAATGTTCATCATCAGGTGTATAGAGTGCATATTGCTTGGTGAAAGCATTTCCCAGAGAAATCATCCAATCACTGTCTTGAATCACATCCAAAGATTCAGCAAGAAACTGCAAGACAAGAATAATGAGATATTTCTAATGGTATTTAGGACATAAGGAGGAATTTCTAGTTTATTCCTCCCTTTGGTGTTGTTATATTGGCCCATAAGAGTAAATTTCATTTCTCATTTACATATGAAAAAGTATATTATGTATTCTCCTCTCTGCAATGCCTCAAAATAAAGTGTTCCCTAGAGGGCATGTTTTCCACCGGGTGACCAAACGATATAGAGGAAAATGAAATGAGTTATTACATGAATGATTTATTAGTTAAGGAAACCTTACATTGATTATCATGTCATCCCAGGTCTCTTGATAGGAAGGATCCAGCTTGAGATCTTCTGGGTCACTAACATAGGCCTTCATTTTTGGAATCTAGAGCTTACCAAAGACAACAATCAATTAGATACTAGAGCATCCTTGCTTTGGCTAATTTTTGATTCATGCATGACCATAATTTGTTTAATTAGGAATCAAGCATTTTGCAGATCTACTAATCCTGTAGGCAATAAGTACACAAGGGATAGAAATATACAGAACGAATTTGAAGCAATAAAGAATTGATCTAACTACTGAATGAGCTTTTTTCTCGTAAATATAATCTTATTCCATCTTTATTTTTAGTATGCTGAACAATATGCTGATATATTTTAGAGTCTTTAGAAGCTAATATTTCATGATAAAACATATGAAACAATTTTGACACATCTATATTTTTATCCCCATTAATTTCTCAAAAGCACTTCATGCACCACCATAATTATGGTTTCAGTAAAAGGAATAAAATATCAACTCAAACATAACATCAATGTCTAATTCAATTCTCATAAATAAGGGTCTACCTCATCTTGCCAAAACAAGTTGATGTTCCTCGGAAACAGAGGTGCCAAATAACAGAGTACCTGTAAACAGTTCAAAAGTTGAAAAGAAGACAGGACCATTTATCGGTCTAACAATGCTAATTCATTCCAAATGGAACAATCATATTATACCTCTAAAACAAAATCAAATCTACAAGTGTTAATTTCAGCCGCAAAGAAGTGCCATTTTAATTTCCATGCCTTGAGCTTTACATGTATCTATGTTGTTCATTGTTCATGTCTATTTTGACTAGAAAAAGCTGCTTAAAACACAAAGCTTAAAAGTAATATAAAACTGGAGGTCACATGAAAGAAGAAAAACTGAATGTTTTCCTCACAATTTTGAAAAAGTTTAAAATAATCCTATTCTAAGTAGAAAATTATTCCAATCCACTGGTCTGATATTCCAAAATGAATACAAGCACAACTAATACTATGTGTTCAGTAAGTGATATAAGTTAATTCAATTATAATATATGCTTACTGTCAGAATCTGAGTTGCCAGCTGCTCTCTCGCCAAAGGATTGTGCAAAAGAACCACCAAGCGCACAAAGAGCTCCTGAATTTATATGTAAGATGGAAGAGATTTACTTTCATATAGCAGAGAACAAAAGCAAACTTATAACACATGATATGTATAAGTGCACATTACCTCAGGATCTGGAATATCCCCACGAGCTTTACAGTCACTAAGCATATTATTGTTATAAGAAGATCCATGTCTGCATAATTCTGCAATACATCTGCATACCTGAGTGGCAGCATAGAGGAAAACCAGTCATTAAAATCATTGATTCAGTACATTCTAACATAAAAGGCCTGCATAACACACACAATACAATAACAAGAGTAAACACGAAAATAGAGAGTTGCAGTAAAGGAAAAACAACATAAAAGAGTGCACTGCAAGAAAAAAAGAAAATGTCTGAGAACTTAAAATTAATTAAGATGCATCTTACCGTGGCAACTGCACCAGTATAACGTCGAGGAATGATCATCTTCAACAGAAAAGGCCAAAGAATGTGCTGCATAAATACTAGATATCAATTAAAGATAACTTTTTGCTGTTAATTTTGTCAAAAGAAGAACCCTCGTTAGAGATTTACTGGTTGAAGAAGGAAGAATCTAGTGTACCTCCATTTCGGGAATTGTGATAGTTAGAAGAAGAAGACCTTTTTCACATATTGTTCTTAGTTCCGTTGGACAAATTGACCCTATCTTTACCTGAGAAAACAATAACTGACGTTAAATACTATCATGACTTGTACATCATCACACTTTACATGATCCTGAGAATTTTCAAAGTAAAATACAGCTATTAAGGCTCAAATTTGACTGTTTAAGTGACATCCAAGCACTGAAGCGGGCTCAACAAAAATCACTTATGATGACATAAACTGACTGCACTTCACAACAAGATGTTCATAAAATTTATTATCAATATTGTATCGTCTTTTTCTTCAATTTCTTCATATTATTTAGATATTTCTATTTTTGTGAACAACAATAAAATTAAATCAACATTTGATACTCTGAATTTTCAGTTTGAAAAGTAAAGCATCCAATTTGTTTTACTATAGTTAATACAGCCGGACCCAAAGCTTACCTGGGAGCTTTCAAGATCAATTCTATCATGTTCTGATAAAGCACAATGGCGTACAAGGTATTCAACAAACAACTCTGCGGATGGCCCAACCAAGTAACAATGTGAAGCCATCACCACAATCAACTACCATGAAAGTAATAGGATCAAAAACCAGTAAGATCAAGAATGTCTATTTGATTAATAGCATGATGATCAGTAAGCTATAATTATGCAACAACATACCTCAGAGAGAGCCTTTCGGATGGCTAAATTTTGCTCATCTAGCAAAGACTTCACGGCATCCACTAGCAAAGGCCTCTTGCTGTGCCAAGCTTCAGATGACCTTAAAGGAAATGCAAGTCATTTAAGATAACAAATAAACAGAATTACAAGATGAAAGAAAGAAAAAAACCTGGGCAAAAGATGCTTCAAAACACAGAGCGCCCCAAAAGTTAAAGGCTCTTCCTTTAATCTACATTTCTGGTAGCAACAAGAAATAGAAAAAAAAAAGTATGTCAAAACATTAATTATCTATCACCACTATTCAGAAAACAGAACTAGTTTTTTTCTACTTATCTAACAATAAAATACAAAAACAGTACAATCATCAAGGCCGTATCAATAAGAAATGCCACTTTCCTGATGATACGAACTTTCCAGACCAAAATGAAGCACATTGCCCAGAAATGTGTATACTTACATTCAGAAGAAAAGAAAATAAATCCTCGGGGTATACAGAGCCAACTGTTAAAAAGCAACGCTGTACTTCATTGTATGTCTGCAACACTAAGAAGAAAAATTATGACGTGGAAAAAGAAAGAGAACCTAATAGCAAGTAGAAGAAACAGAACTTATCATGTTCAAGTAATGAACATCATTAGCGAAGATAGCTTAAAATGTATAATCATGCCTTCAGTCCCACAGAAAAATCTGAATGCTCTTTGTTGTCATTATTCATGCGGATGACAGGGAGGAGTGTTGATAATATAACTGTGAGCTCCTGTAAAAAACAACATGAAATATCATCAAGAAAAAAAATGGTGCTCATATAGTACATACAAAACATTAGTTGAACAGAAAAAGGAAAGAAAAACGGGAGGGGGTGGAGTAGCAACAAATAATTGAAGGAAAGGACAAAACAAAAAACTATCCATTCCTCTTCCTTTTCATCTTAGGCATGGGGAAAAATTTTAAAGTGGGAGAACAGTAAATAAGTACAAAGCAGCATTTCTTTTCTTTGCAAGTAATAAATATTCAAACAAGCACTAACATATAAGCATATTCAAGAAAAGAGAAGTACAGAAAAAAATAACTACTAAAAGTAATCCTATGTCCACACAAAAGGATCTTCACAACTAGCTGGTATAAGGGAAATCCAATAACCATGAGTCCAGGACTGTTCTATTTCTAATTTATTGAGAAGCTGGTATTCCCATGCTGCAATCAAATCAGTTATTAACCCACATACCTATCTTACATACTACAAAAATGGGACAACAACTGAGCAAACAAAAAACGTATGCGACAATATAAAATGTAGGCTCTCATACAATGTTAAGGTATCCAATCTAAAAGTAATTGGCCACCAAACCCCAAATTAAACCAATGTCAGGTAACACCACTTAACACTTTCAAAATTTCTCCATTTTTACAAATAATATTAGAGACTTCATCCATAGATATTGACTAAATTAAATAAAAACATTTTGAATAACAGCTCAAAGGCAGAAGGGTAAGTACTGAGTAACATCCAGAAAAGGTCTAAAAATGGAAGAAAAGCACCAACTAATCCTCATAATAATATTAATCAGATTTCATTATCTTTAAGCATTCGTCTTGGACACTTACAAATCCCTGTTCGACTAGCATATATGTTGTTAATCACCTTGAGCAAGGAAAAAGAAAACTAAAAATGTAGTTAAACAAAATTCTAAACATAAGACATTCCATTGATTGTGACAAACAAAACCATTGCTTGTAGGATAAAACAGAGCAATGACTTCATAACCTATTTAACAGACAAATGAATTCTCAAAGTTCTTCCAACATATCTAAGAAGAATTATGATGTCACACTAGAAAGATTGAAAATTTTTGCAAGAGAGAACAGTAATTAAGTATAAATTGCAATGAAAAGATATTAAAGCAAGTAAATACAAGTAACAAACAGAAGAGTGACAAGGGCTTTACCTCAAAATCAAGCAGAGGAGGGCCTGTTTCTGAAAGTAAGGAAGCATTTAGAAGATTATACAGACTATAAGTTGCAATAAGTGAAATATCTCGATCTTTTTTATACCTGATTAAAAGAAAAAGGGAAAGACATTATAGTCCATGTTGATGGACAAGTTTAAAAGTATATAAGGTCTGTTTGCTTGTAAATGTCTACTAGTGTATGTGTGCTAAATATACATGTCTAATAGCAACTCCACGGCACTACATTATATAACACTAGTATACATCATATATACAGATTACAACAATGTAATTTGTACTTTGAAACATTGAGGACTAAATTTTAATCTTACAACTCCAATATAGTAGGGACAAGTCCTGGTAAAGCCGCTTTTAGTTGAGTGCGGGTGATAAGACCAACCATCTGACCTAATGCTTCCACAGAAGATATTCGAACCTAATTCAAATAAGAATATTGTCAACAATGAGCAAAAAATATACTTTAGATCCAAAAAACATGGTACAACATAACAGTACATTTAGACATCATTAACAAACAAAATTAAAAGGTATTTCTCACTGACAGATATATTTTGCATACATAGGCATTTTGCTTAAAGAATTTTGTAGTCTTCACATAGTTCCTAAGTGTTTCTTTTTCTTTTAGGAAGAACACAGAGTAAGAAACACACAAGGGAGTATAATCAAGTACATGAAGGTTTTTTCAGAATCAAACAACAATAAGAACATAATAAAACAGTAACAATATCTACAATTTTAGGTTTTCAATATACAAATATATATAAACAAATATCTTGACTTAGCAAACCTTAAGATCTCGTGAAGCAGCCCAAACTCTCAATAAAAGTTCAAAAGCAGAATTTAGAAATGACCTGTAACAAAACACAACATTTATTTTTGGACATTACATTATCAGAATGTGATATAAGGCATCAGCCAAATGGCACCAATAAATGTGTGTCAGTATCTCACATGACATCACCATCGATAGGGGAATCTGAAGGGAAATCAATGTTATATTGCCAGACAGCTTGACACCAGCACTTAAAAGCTATGTGAGAGTAAAAAGAACATCTCATCAGTTAGCCAGCTATCAAGATAACAAGCATAATGCATGTGAAAATTAAATCTACCACAAAATCATCGAAAGAAAAAAATTGGGTGAACATACAACCCAGAGAACTTTTGCACATGGGAAAACATGGAATGAGGAAAACCAACATAAAGAGAGCAATATAAGTTAATAAGCTTTGTTAAAAGAAAAAATGGGTCAAAAGAACCAACTTCTTTCAGCAGCTATGCTCCCATATCAGAGCAGAGAATCTTATAAAGATAAACAACATAAACAATTAATTGAATCTCAAACATTGATGAAAGTTCTGAAGTTCAAGCTCCGTAGAAGGAAACTTCAATCAGAACAGAAAGACAGAATGAACTATTCTAACACGAAATCTAGATACTAGCAAAGATTGAAACATAAACACATTAAAATATTCAAGAGAATCAACAAGGCCATTCCATGCTCTTAACATTACTAAATAACTTAAATTTTAGAAAAATAGTGAGGTCACATATATTACCATTTGCAAATATTGGCCTGTGGGCATCTCTTACATTTCCAAGAATAGGTAGAACTCGTGAAAGCACACCTTTCAAACGTGGAGTGAACTGCAAAGCTTGATTGAATAAAATAAGATTGCAAAAAGCTTTCGTTAAACAAAGAAATTGCGATAGCACATAGATAATTCAAGTCCAAAAAAGCACAAAGAACCAGAAAGAAAAGTGATTAACCATCAGCAGAAGCGAAGTCTGCAAGTATTTGAACCATTGCTGGCAAAGCGGAACTTGGCCCTGACAAATGAAGAAATATTTCTTCCATCATCTGTCAAACCAGGATGTGCTATGATTAACAACTAACTACGGATAGATTAAGCAATGAACTTGGTAAGAAAAAGAAGACAAAACCAGAAGAGTAGGTAGAGCGAAAATAAGGAAATACTTTTCTTATGCCAATATATAAACATAATAAAACCAGAGAAAGTTTCAGAAAAGTAAAGTAATAAAAATGAGAAATTGCAAACCAAAATGCAAGCAACAGACTTACAAGGTCAGGCAGATGTAAGCCTATTGAAACAAGTAGACTTGCTGCTGCCCTTTGCCAATCTGCATTGAGTTCCTATATAACAATGAGAAAGACAAGCAAATTTATGAATTGTAATCCATGAACAACTAATTGTCTACAAGAAAACATGTGCAAAATTGGATTATTAAGGAACCAACCAAAGTGAACAATAGTGTAAACCAATATTGACTAATATTTTATTTTCCTAGGGCCCATAGATACACCACGATGGTTAGAGCTTGAGACTTCTTGGAGGACTCACGTTCCAATCACAGGAAACTTTATTTAGAAGATTATGAAAGGAGAATCTTTGATGCAAGCAGTAGCAAAAACAGTAAGAAGGGTCTATATATTTCTTATAAAATAAAAATGAAGACATATAATCCCTTAAGGTCATGTTTGGTGAATACAATAGGATGATAATCATCCTATATTATGTTTGGTTTGTATCTAAAGAATGGGTTAGGATTACAAGGAGGATTAATCATCCTCTTGGTATAGGATGATTCAATCCTCTCAAGTGGAGAGGATTATTTTTTGTAGAAATTAGATTCTCCTACATTAGTTCAAATTTGATTCTCCTACATTAATGTAACTTGGTTTCCTAATTTATTTTGAGAATATTTCTCATTTATTCTTCTGATTTAGTCAACTATTCTAATTTTCAAGTTTTTAGGGATTTGTTTCTATTTTAGAATAGAATAATTCTCCTTCCTTTTATTATTTTTGTTTTCTATTTCATGTAAGTTGTTTCTTAATAAGGAACTTCACTGTTCCTATTTATTTAGATGTATTCCTTCATTCTAAAAAGAATAAGAAGAAGAAAGTACAATTGTTCTTTAAGTTTTCTACATGGTATCAGAGCAAGTCGACCTGAACCATTAGACTGTAGCCACACGAGTTTTCGTTATGGCTAGCAGAAGTGAGAACTCTTCTTCTGTAGAGGCATCAAGTATGGCATGAGGAAAGTCACAAAAAGGTAATACTCTAACAAACCCTTCAAAACAAGTCTAAACCTTTGGAACTAGTTTCCTAGCACAAAAAGGTAATTTCCTACATGCCTTAAGTGTTCAACAAGGAAATACTCAATCTTGGATTATTGATTCAGGAGAATCAGATCACATGACTAGAGATGTATCCTTATTCAACACATATAGACCTTGCTATGATAATTCTACTGTAAAAATTGCTGATGGTTCTCTTTCAAAGGTGGCAAGAACAAGTTCTATTGTAGTTTCGAAAGACATAACACTCGACTCTGTCCTCCATGTCCCTAATTTAAGTTGTAACCTACTTTCCATTAGTAAGCTAACAAAGGATAGATATTGTGTCACTAAATTTTTTTCCCAACTTGTGTGAATTTCAAGAATCAGGCTTGGGGAGGGTTATTGGCAATGCTAGGTTATGTGCAGGGCTTTACCTTCTTCAAGATGATGATGCACTTGGGAGACCACAAAACTCTTGTACAACCTTAGCCTCTAGTACTAGTACGGATGACCTTATGATGTTATGGCATTATAAACTAGGACATCCAAATATTTTGTACCTAAAAAGGTCATTTCCCTCATTATTCAATAAAATCTCTAAAGATTTTCAGTGCAAAATTGAAAAAGGCTGAGATGATTTATAGGACAGGCTAGGGTAAGTATTTCGAGTGTGCTTGGAAAGTTGACAAATTTAAGCCAGCCCCTTCAAAACCAGATTCTCAAGCAATTCCTTCAAAACCAGATTCTCAACTAATTCCTTCAAAACCCGATTCTCAACCTACCCAACCTATCAGTCATGTAGATTCGGAAACCCAAGATGTACAGACAACTATTGACTCTTCAAACCCTAAGGTTATGCAAGAAAAAATAAAAGAATTGATAGTCTACTCAAGGAAGCAAAAAATGCAGGAAGAAGTGGACAATTGTAAAGCCTAGCACTAAAAATCAACCTGATTCGAGTCTCCAAGAACCTGAAACTAACATAGGTAATGTCCCTGTTGAATCTGAATCTGAAACTGAAACTTGTGAGCTAGCTGATGACCTTGACATTCCTATTGCATTGAGATAAGGTGTGAGATCATGCACCCGATACCCTATCTGCAAGTACATCTCATATGATAGGTTAAATCCAAACTTTCAAGCCTTTACTACTAACCTTGACAATGTGCAAATTCCAAAAAATATTCAGGAAACCCTCAATGAACCAGATTGGAAGGCAGCAATTCTTAAAGAAATCAAGGTACTAGAGAAGAATGGGACATAGGAAATTTCAGATTTTCCCTAAAGGAAAAACCTAGTTGGATGTAAGTGGATCTTCACAATAAAGCCAAATGTAAATGTAAGTATAAACAGGTTTAAAGCTAGACTTGTTGCAAAGGGGTTCACTCAATCCTACGGGATAGACTATGAGGAGACATTTGCTCCGACAGCCAAACTTAATTCAATCAGAGTTCTATTGTCAATAACAGCCAACTTGGATTGGCCTATCCACCAACTTGACATCTAGAATGCATTCTTAAATGGTGACTTGGAGGAGGATGTCTACATGGCAATTCCCCCTAGTTTTGAAAGGCAAAACAACATGAGGGAAGAGTGCAAACTCCGAAAATCCTTATATGGAGTTAAACAATCTCCTCGGGCTTGGTTTGAACCGTTGACCAAGGCAGTGAAGAGGTATGGATTCCTTCAATGTCAATCTGACCATACCATGTTTGTTAAGTTCACTAATGAAGGAAAAAGAGTCATTCTTATTGTTTATATGGATGTTATCATAATCACCAGAGACCACAAGGAAGGAATAGATGATTTGAATAAACTCCTTGCAAAGGAGTTTGAAATAAAGAACTTGGGGTTCCTTAAATATTTCCTTAGGATGGAAGTGGCTTAGTTTAAGAATGGAATATCAGCATCTCAACATAAGTATATACTTGATCCATTCAAAGAAACCAACATGATTGGATGCAAACTTGCCGATACACCCATGGACTCAACTAATAAAATTGGAAGTGAAGATGGAAGCTCTCTCACGAACAAAGGGCGATACCAAAAGCTAGTTGGGAAACTTATTTACCTCTCCCATACATGACTTGATATCGGGTTTACAATAGGGATGGTGAGTAGATACATGAATAATCCAACCAAGGAGCACCTCAAGGTTGTTCATTGCATCCTACATTACTTAAAAAAGAGTCCCAGTGAAGGTCTATACTTTAAGAAGTCAATGAACAAGGTAGTCAAAGTGTACACAGATGTTGACTGGGCTGGATTAGTAACAAATAAAAGGTTCACTACTGGATATTGCACTTATGTTTGGGACAATTTTGTCACTTGGAGAAGTAAAAAGCAAGCTGTTGTAGCTAGGAGTAGTGCTGAGGCTGAGTTTAGAGCCATGTCCCATGGTATTTGTGAAGGAATTTGGCTAATGAGATTACTTGGAGAATTAAGAGTTCAGAATGTGACATTTATGACATTGTTTTGTGACAATAAGGCTATTATAAGTATCGCCAAAAATCCTGTTTATCATTATAGGACCAAGCACATAGAGTTGGACCGGCATTTCATAGGAAAAGATAGAAAATGGGTCAGTCAAACTGGCCTATATCCCTACAAGTTCTCCAATTGCAGATATACTAACTAAAGCTCTTCCTAAAAGCATATTTGATGGATTGAAATCCAGGCTGGGTATGATTAACATTCATAACCCAGCTTGAGGGGGAGTGTAGAAATCTGATTCTCCTACATTAGTGCAGATTTGTTTCTCCAACACTAGCACATGTAAGTTGTTTCATAATAAGGAACTTCACTGTTCCTATTTATTTAGATTTACTCCATTCTAAAAAGAATAAGAAGAAAAAAGGACAACTATTTCTTAAGTTTTCTACATTTTTAATCCATGGGATTGAAGTTACATGTCCTATTATACCCTAAAAATTTTCATCAATAATTTAAATTGCATAAATTTTGAGGAAGGATAATTCTGACCAATAAATAAATTATTCTATCCTAATCCTTGCACACATCAAACACAAGATACAAGTTAGGATGACATTACTTAATCTAATCCTATTCATAATACCATCTTATCATATCCTATCATAATCTTGTGTACCAAATACATCCTAAAAAGATCATCCAACAATCCAAACATTAACTCAACAATAAGAACAAGCAAAACCAACATTTCCTGCTGCCAATTGCAAAAAAGCATGTATCATTTTTTTTTTGTCCTCATTGTACCACAAGAATTTAAAATCAACAGAAACAATGCAAAATTGCAACCTCAATACTAAGAAAACAAACGAATAGCCAGTAAGGCAACCTAATTCGTGCCAAATTCCTTAGCTATAGGCCAGAATGTGCCAACTAGTTCTCCCTTAAATGCTGCTAACTCTAATGCAACAAAATAAACAAGAAATATATATACCTTGGAGGAGATAATCTCGGCGGTGGCAATTTTAGCAAGCTTGCCAACATAAGAAGCATCAATATCCTTTTTATCTAAAGCTCGAACTCCAAATGCCATTACTTGAAAAATTCCAGCCATATTACCAAATCTCTACAACAAGTATCCAACAACTTTAAATCTTAATTACACTCCACTTTTCTACTCTAAAAGAACAAAAAAGATCATTATTACCCTACGGCCTCCTCGAGAAACAGCGGAGCAACAGTCAAGAACAAGAAGAGGATTCCTAATACAGTTATCAAATTCAAATTAGAGCAAAAAAAAAAATGATTTACATAAAAACTTGCTTGAGGAAAAAGAAAAGGAAGGTACAGTGGAGAAATTTCTTTAAGAGAAGCCATGGAGGATTCTCTGACAACTTGGGATTCATCTGCGAGGGAAGAGACGAGAACTTGAACAGCCTCTGTTAAAAAAAATAGAACAGTTTATAAGAAAATTAATCGCAGAAATTAGAAAGGGGTAATGTTGAAAAAAGAATATACCTGGAGCGGGAATTGAGCTCCCGAGAGAACTCGAAGAAGCCATAATATCGTGCGTTATGAAATTCAGGAGAAACACAAATGTGCCATCGAAAAGGGAAGGAAAAGAAAATCCACCAAAGAAGAAAGGAATTGAGATTTAGAAAGAGGGAGATGGAAATAGGGAAAGGAGAGACGACGGGAAGGTGAGAGACAGGCTGGTGGTTAAAGCCACGCTGAAAAGGAGTTTTATATATATATATATATATATATATATATATATATATATAATAAAAGGGAAAAATAAAATTCAAGTGGAAATTAGAAAATGGGTTGATTTCGTGGCATGTTCCGTTTCTGTCTTGATTTAGCTTTATCGAGTTTTTCTCTTTCTCAGGTTTTTGTCAAAGACTGAAAAACTATCAAGATTTCAACAGAGAAAATGGTCGTGTTTTTGAGTCAGAGAAAATCCAATGGGTTTTGCTCGAAAACTTTTATAATTTCAGAGACTCAAAATTTGCGCAACAAAGAAAAGAAAAGTATCGGGTACGTAACCTCATCTTCCGTTTCGATTTTGTTAATGATAAGATCACGATTTATCAACCATTGTGATATAATAATTATATTTCATGACAAATTAAAAAGATAAAAAATAGTATAATAAGTTAACAAGTAGACCGAAAAAAATAATTTTATTTAATTTAATCTTATAACAAATAAAAAAATAAATTAAATTATATATTTTGTACTTGATTTTACTCATTTTTTAAAATATTTAAATTAAGATTAAAATTTTAGCATAATCGTGTCACATGTTATTTTAATAAATATGCTTTGTTGGTCTTTTATTTTTAGGTTATATTATTCAATCATTGAGTTTTTGTAATTTATGATAAGATTTTGACAATAATTGAAACAATTTTGGTAACTTTTAAAAAAATATTAATAATATTGATAAAAATTTTAATAAACGTTTGATATTATTTTGAATTATATTTTGTTGGTCTTCCTATTTTGAGGCTATATTATTCCATAATTAAGTTTTTGTAATTTATGAGAAAATTTTGATAATAATTGATGTAATTTAATAATTTTTAAAAAATATTAGTAATCTTAATAAATTTGATATTATTTTAATAGTATATGATATAATTTTAATAACAATTGATATAATTTTTTATATCAAAATAAAAATTATATAAAAATATAAAAATTATATTCAAAATTACATAAAATTCTATTTCTGAAACCTTTAAACAATGATTGCGAGGAAAGAGAAGCAAAAAGGACACTTTCCTCATTGTTTCTTTGATAAAAAGTAACAGTTATTTGAGATAGACTTGGATGTAAACTGTAGTAAATCTTTGAGCCGCCTGTCCATCCTCTTGCAGTTCCACAATGGTCGACTTCTGTTTTGCAATTACTTATCGTATTCCACGGCTTTACGAGAAAGATAAATGGCGTTACGTTTAAATGAAATCGAATTTATATTGGATAAACAATATTAGCCCAAAGAAAAAGGAGGAAAAAAATTCTACTTCCTTCTGTCAAAAACGTCTGATTTTCTTGTCCATTCTCTCTAAACAACCAGCATAGTGCCATTTCATTACAACAGTCCTAGTTAGGTGTGCAATTTAGGGTGGATTGCTTGATTTGGGTTGGATTTGGATCCGATCCAAATTTCTTGGGTCAACATGGTTGGATTATGCGATCCATATAATTTAGAACTAACTATTTCTGTCATTTTTTCATTTTTTCTTCTCTTTGAATCTCTTTATCTTTAGCAGCAGACTTGTTAGATTAAGGACAGATTATCAAGTTATCTAAAATTAAAATCCTAAATTATCATAAAATCTGGTTCCGAATCGAAATCTCAAAATATAGGTTTAATCAAAATCAATTTAATTGATGTAACACCTCAATTTTATATTATGATGGTTTTAAAGATTAGTTATGCTATATAATTTGATATTTAAATTTAAATTTGTGATAGGTCTTTTATAGGATAAAATTATAAGATTTTTAAATCAAAACAGACAATATCTCGTGAATTAAAAACGAATCTCTACAAATAAATCAGGTCGATCACTTATCGAACAGCAACTAAGTGTTATACCATGAAAACTACGTTTAGAATATTGTGAGAGCTTAGTGCTATATAGTGGGAATAACCTCTAAAATTTTAATGTCTAGTATGATCCTAGTTCTATAATTGATTTTGTAATTCTGTATATGCAGTATTATAATTCTGTGTGTGTTTTGTGTAAGCTTTACTACAACGTCAATTTTTAACAAGAGAATTTGTGACATTTAAATCTTATATTGAAATATTTTGAGAATTTATTATGATAAATAAATAGAGTCATAAAAATTTAAACCTAAACTTGTAAGGAGTTTTTTATGAGATAAAATCATAGACCTTCGAATCAAAATAGACAAAGTGTAGTAGATTGGATGCGAGTCTGTACAAACTGTAAGTGATACCCCAATGTCACATCAAAATTTGAATCCATACTTATGAGGTGTTTTTTAATATAAAACTAAGACTTTCATATCAAATTGGACAATATATTGCAGGTTGGTGTGTAGGTCTTCATAAATAGTATTAAAATGATCAATAATGAGATAGAAGCTAAATGCTACACAATGGAAATTACTTATAGAATCTCAACGTCTAGTGTGATCTTGATTCTCTGGTTCTGTATGTGTTTTGTGCTCTACTTAACAAAAATATTAAATTTTAACGAGAAAGTTTGTGATATTTTAATTTATATCAAAATATTCTTAGAATATGTTATTATATATAATTAAAATCTAAACTTGTGAGATCCATTTTCTAAGATAAAATCATAAAATCTCCTAGTGTGAAATTGATTCTTTAGATCTATGTGTGTTTTATGTTTTACTTAATCAGTCCGTTAAATTTGAAAGGAAAAGTTTGTGATAATATAATTTTACATTGAAATATTATGAGAATTAGTTATTATATATAATTTGAGATTAAAACTTAAACTTGTAAGATCTTATAAAACAAAATTATAAGACTTTCAAATCAAACCGGATAATAACTCTTAAATATAAGTCTCGACAATTGAGTTGCGGGTTTGCCGAACCCAATGGTACCCCCAAGTCCTAATCCTTTTCCAATTTTAACTAAAAACATGTACAAATTCCGAAGTCCTAAAGCCGTTTATCGTCTGTAACTCTACTATCTGGCACATACTCTTCTCTGCTTTCTTTTTTTCTTACTGATAAATATTTTCGAGTAATCTTTGGTCAGACTATAATTTGTAAGGCAAAGAAGAAAGAAAAAAAAAAAAAAAGATGAAGGTGATAGCAGCATACTTGTTGGCTGTGTTGGGAGGCAATGCCAACCCTTCTGCTGATGATCTGAAGCACATTCTTGGTTCTGGTATTCTTTCTTCTTCTCTTTGTTTATTGATTGCATTGTATGTTTCTCTTGATTCCTGGCTTTATATTTAGAAAGCGGAACCTAAACTCTAACCCTAAAACCCTAAACCTTAAATTATATTGAAACCCTTAGTTTATATATGTTTAGCTTGGATTTGATTATTAGCCTACTAGATTTAGTAATATTTGTATCAAACAGATAACATAACATTCTCGTAATTAAAGAAGGACAATTGTTCTGCATTTTTAAAGAAATTATGCATACATGCATTTATGTTGATGGTTATGATATAAAATTTATTGGAAAGAAGGAATTATGAAAACGATAAAGTAAGCAGAATAAGAAACAATCAAACAAACGTATACTAAGTTGAATTTATTTGCTACTTTGATTAACAGTTGCAGCTGAAGCTGATGATGACAAGATTAAGTTGCTTTTGTCCCAAGTCAAGAGAAAAGATTTGACTGAGCTTATTGCGGCTGGAAAAGAGAGATTGGCGATGGCAGCTGTGCCTTCTGGTGGTGCTGCTGTCCCCACTACTGCTGCAGCAGCTGAAGGTCCTGCGAGTACTGCTATTGCTGATCCAGCAGTCGCTTCTGCTGCCGAGGCCAAGAAGGAGGAGAAAATCGTCGAAGAATCAGATGACGACATGTGCTTCAGTCTGTTTGATTGAGGAATTAGAATTGATCTTTATTTGAAGACTAAAACCCAGACTTAGTTTTAATTTCTCCGTATCAGTTAGTAGGATAGCATCGACTTTGGTGAACATATATACTGCAATTACATTGTCTTTTCAGACATGGATATGAGTTTTTTTATGTGTTTTTTCCGTCGTGATTTCTTAAGCTTTTTACATGCATGTTTTAAGCATTTGGCCGTTATGACAGTTTTTAAGATTAAGAAACTACGGTGATTACACCACCAGAACAGTATGCATCAATCTTATCTCATTAACTGCAGGCCGGAACAAAGAAAATAGTTCCTGTGAAAGTATATTATCTTCGGTGAAGTATGTTGTCAGTCTTAAATTAAGATGATACGTATATAAATTTGGAGTCAAGAATCATTAATTTAGTTATGAATTTGAAAAAAAACTGGCTCTCCTCCTCGAAGCTCAGGTGCTTGGCGTAACCAGGAAAAGGAAACCCCCAACAAAAAAAAAGACGTTAATTTGAAATAAACTCGTCTCCAATATGTTAACATAAACAATTTTCGTGTGCTGCTGTTTGTTCAAGATTTGGTTTCTTTCTTTTGGCCGTCTGATTTTATTCTTTTGGAGCTAAACCCAGTACTAGCTAACCCCACGTAGAAGTGGCTAGGACAAACCCAAAATTAATTTTGAGCCTAAACCCATTAAAGCCTACCCACATGTAGGTGAAACTTATTAATAACGTACCAATAGCTAAAGATCATTTCCAAGATAGCAACTTGTTTTAAAGTTGTTAGAAGCTTCCAGCCATCCAAGTTCCATAAACAAATGCCTCTCATCGAGTACCGTTTCAAACTTCTTTTTCGTTTTTGTTTGTCTCTTCGGCCATCGCCACATGTTATGTCCTTCACTTATATATTTAATGCCCAAGACTTGGAGTCCAAGTAACAAGTAATCTATTCAAATCTTTAGTTCATTTTGTGGAGTACTATGGGGTTGAATTTCTTTTTTTTTTTTGTCCTTAAAGGGCGCCACTATGTATTATGTGTACGTCTCAGTAACATTTCAATTTTTCCGTTCTCTTTCACAAATACCAGTGAAATAATCAGGGTCAGTGCGCAAACACCTACTAAAATAGAGTTTTCTAAAATATAATTAGTATAATGTACAAAATAATTTTATTTATTTAATATAAATATATATATAAATTAATTTTTTAAAAATTATATTTAAATATTTAAAATTTATAACATATATAAAATATATATGATTTGTCATTAAAAAATAAATTTTTTGAAAACAATAAAAAAATTATGTCTTTTCTTTATATATTTTTGTTTATAATAATATTTATACATCTGTAAAATTATATAAAATAAAAATAAAATATGTCTTTTTTAAAAAATAAAATATATATTATTGAATGATATATTAAATAATAAAAGAAGTATTAACATATTTTCATTTTAGTAATTTTGACTAAATTATAATACAAAATATGAAAAATATTAGAAAATATGTGAAAAAAGAAAAAATAAATTAAAAAAATTATTATTTTTCATAAAAATGAAATTGTAATAATAAAAAAATGTATTTTAGAAAAAATTTACAAAAGAAATTGCAATAGTAATAGAACATACTTTAGAAAAATATTATTGAAAAAAAAAACTGATATATAACACATTACATTTGTAGTATTAAATTTGTAAAAAAAATTTTTAGTGGCAATTAAGATTAAATAGATAATTTTTAAATTAATTTTTTAAAATTTAAAATGGATATAATAAGTGATAAAGATAATATTAATTTTTTTGCATTTATTTGAAATATAAATTTATAATTAAAGTTCAAATAGATATAATCATTTTGATAATTTTATTATTTAAAGATTTAAGATGAAAATTTTTTGAAATTTCAAAATCTTATATAAAATTGCTTGAATTTTTAATGTCTTACATAAATTTTTTTAAAAGATAATTTTTTAAATTAAGATAAAAAAGATTATTGAAAGATTTGAATAAACTTAATATTTGTAATTTTTAAACATGTTTGAAAGATTTTGATAATTAAATAATTTTTTAATAAGGTTATTTGATAAACAATTAAAATTATTTATTAAAAAAATAAAATCTATATTTCATATTTTTAATTTTAAAATATATATTTCTAAATTGATTTGATTTTTAATTATAATTTAAATAATTTTAATATTTGAATAAATTTAAAATTATCTAATTTATAATTAAAAAATTATGTTATTTTTTTAAAAATTATTTTATGTGTCATTTAATAAAATTATTTATGTGATAAATTTCTTTGCGTACGTTATTATATAATATATATATAGGCGGACGAAAAATGGTACAACTGTCACTGCCCATCAATTCACATCGATCTAGTCCTCCTATCCAAGCACATCTTTCCACAGAATAAACCAATATGCTTAGGTATGCTCTTGCATCGGCAGCCAAGTATACCTTACTGAAATGAACTCCAAACTTTGCTATGTATAACCGAAATTGGCACCCTTCTTTACAATTCACTTTCACTGTTCCTTGTTAGGTGTGCAATTTTGGTTCGATTTGGACCAGGTCCAAATTACTTGGGTCAACATGGTTGGATTACGTGATCCAAAGCAGCAGACTTGTTGGATTACAGATTATCAAGTTGTCTACAATTAAAATGCTAAATTATCATAAAATCTGATTCCCGAGTTGAAATCCTAAGGGATGGGTTGAGTTGAAACCCACATTAACGGGTTGGGTTGAGTTGCGAGTTTACTGGACCCAATTGCACCTCAAGTCCTAATCCTTTTCCAATTTTAACTAAAAACATGTATAAATTCCCAAGTCCTAAAGGCGTTTCTCGTCTGTAACTCTACTATCTGGCCCATACTCTTCTCTGCCTTCTTTTTTTTTTACTGATAATAATTTTCGAGTAATCTTTGGTCAGACTATAATTTGTGAAGCAAAGAATAAAGAAAAAAATAAAAGGTGAAGGTGATAGCAGCATGCTTGTTGGCTGTGTTGGGAGGCAATGCCAACCCTTCTGCTGATGATCTGAAGTACATTCTTGGTTGTGGTATTCTCTCTTCTTCTCTCTGTTTCTTGATTGCATTGCATGTTTTTCTTTATTCCTAGTTTTGTATTTTGGAACTGCTATTACTCATACTTAGTTCGGACATTCTATTTTTGCTTTACGAAATATTTTATCATTGATCATCCTTAAGTCCTATTCTAACCCCAAAACCCTAAGCCTTAAATTATATATAAACCCTTTGTTCATATATGTTTTAGCTTGGATTTGATTATTGGCCTGCTAGATTTAGTAATATTTTTATCACACGATAGCATAACATTATCGTAACTAAAGCAGGACAATTGTTCTGTATTTTTAAAGAAATTATGTACACATGCTTTTATGTTGATGGTTATGAGATAAAATTTAATATTTAATGTTAAAAATTATTGGAAAGAAGGAATTATGAAAACGATAAAGTAAGCAGCATAAGAAACAATCAAACAAACGTATACTAAGTTGAATTTATTTTCTGCTTTGATTAACAGTTGGAGCTGAAGCTGATGATGACATGATTAAGTTGCTTTTGTCCCAAGTCAAGGGAAAGGATTTGACTGACCTTATTGCTGCTGGAAAACAGAGATCGGCAATGGCAGCAGTACCTGCTGGTGGTGCTGCTGTCGCCGCTACGGCTGCAGCTGTTGGAGGTCCTGCTTCTATTGCTGCTGCTGCTGCTGAGGCCAACAAGGAGGAGAAAATCGTTGAAGAATCAGATGACGACATGTGCTTCAGTCTATTTGATTGAGGAATTAGAATTGATCTTTATTTGAGGACTAAAACTCAGACTTAGTTTTAATTTTCCGTATCAGTAGTAGGATATATAGCATCGGCTTAGGTGAACATATATACTGCAATTACATTTTCTTTTCAGATATGGATATGAGTTTTTTTATGTGTTTTTTCCTTCGTGATTTCTTATGCTTTTTACATGCATGCTGTACGTATTTGGTCGTTATGACAGTTTTTATAAGATTAAGAAACTACAGTGATTACACCACCAGAATAGTATGCATCAATCTTATCTCATTAACTGCAGACCAGAACAAAGAAAATAATTCCTGTGAAAGTAAATTATCTTCCGTGAAGCATGTTGTCAGTCTCAAAGATGATACGTATATAAATTTGGAGTCAAGAATCATTAATTTAGTTATGAATTTGAAAAAAACTGGTTCTCCTCCTTGAAGGTCAGGTGCTTGGCTTAACCAGGAAAGGAAACCCAAAACAAAAAAAAAAAAAAGACGTTAATTTGAAAGAAACTCGTCTCCAATATGTGAACATAAATCATTTTCGTGCGTACAGTTTGTTTAAGATTTGGTTTCTTTCTTTTTCCCGTCTGATATTTATTCTTTTGGAGTTAAACGCAGTACTAGCGAGCTACACGTAGAAGTAGCTAGGGCAAACCCAAAATGAATTTTGAGCCTAAACCCATTGAAGCGTACCCACATGTAGGTGAAACTTATAGATAACGTACCAATGGCTGAAAATCATTTCCAAAATAGTAACTTGTTTTAAAGTTGTTAGAAGCTTCCAGCCATCTCTCTCGGCCTTGAACCAAGTTTCATAAACAAATACCTCTCATCGAGTACCGTTTCAAACTTGTTTTTCTTTTTTGTTTGTTTCTTCGGCGATCGCCATATGATATGTCCTTCACATATTTAATGTTCAAGAGTTGCAGTCCAAGTAACAAGTAATCTATCCGAATCTTTAGTTCATGTTGTGGAGTATGGGGTTGATTTTTTTTTGTCCTTACATGTATTATTATGTATGCGTCTCAGTACCATTTCAATTTTTCCATTCTCTTTCACAAATACCAGTGAATTAATCAGGGTCACTGCGCAGACACGTACTGAAATAGACTTTACTTGAGACGGACAAAAATGGTACTACTGTCACTGCCCAACAGTCCACATAGTTCTAGTCCTCCAATCCAAGCACATCTTTCCACAGAATAAACCAATAGGCTTATGTATGCTCTTACATCAGCAGCCAAGTATACCTTACTGAAATGAACTCGAAACTTTGCTCTACATAACAGAAATTGGCACCCTTCTTTACAATTCACTTTCATTGTTCCTTCTATTCGTATTGCTATGGGTTCCCTATCCGACCAACTTCACTTCGTCTTGTTCCCTTTCATGGCTCAAGGCCACTTGATCCCCATGGTAGATATTGGTAGACTGCTAGCACAGCGTGACGTAATTGTTACTATAGTTACAACACCTCATAATGCAGGCAGAGTCCATAAATCTGTAGCCTGTGCCATTGAATCAGGACACCCTATCCGTTTAGTGCAACTCCGTTTTCCTGGCAAAGAAGTAGGATTTCCAGATGGGTGTGAGAATGTAGATATGCTGTCTTCAAAGGAGGACTTCTTCAAATTCTTCATTGCAGCAAACATGATGGAAGAAGCAGCTCAGAAATTATTTGAGAAGCTAACACCACGCCCCAATTGCATTATTTCAGATATGTGCCTGTATTATACCAGCAAAATTGCTAGCAAGTTTCAGGTTCCAAGGATTTCTTTCCATGGATTTTGTTGCTTCTGTCTTTTTTGTTTGCATAATATAAACTCCTCAAAGATACTTGATAGCATAACCTCTGATTCCGAATACTTCACGGTGCCAGGCTTGCCTGACAAGGTTGAATTTACTAAAGTTCAGTTACCGCTTAACTATGATGAAACGTGGAAGGAAATTTTTGAACCAATGGCAGAAGCCGACCAAGCATCATACGGGGTTGTCATAAATACTTTTGCAGAGTTGGAGTCATCGTATGTCAAAGAGTACCGGAAGGTAAGGAAAGACAAAGCTTGGTCTATTGGTCCAGTTTCTCTTAGCCACAAAGATGAGCTGGATAAGGCTCAAAGAGGTAACAAGGCTTCAATTAATGAGCAGCAGTGTATGAAGTGGCTTGATTCTCAAGAACCCAGCTCTGTAATTTATGCTTGCCTTGGAAGCATAAGTAGTCTGAAGCCTCCACAATTGATAGAGCTGGGTTTGGGGTTAGAGGCATCGAACAAGCCATTCATCTGGGTCCTAAGAGGAAATGAAACATCAAAAGAAGTAGAGAAGTGGATTAAAGAGGATGGATTTGAGGAAAGGACAAAAGCAAGAGGGCTGGTAGTTCTGGGTTGGGCTCCCCAAGTACTCATTTTGTCACACCCAGCAATAGGAGGGTTCCTAACTCATTGCGGGTGGAATTCAACAATAGAAGGCATTTCTGCCGGTGTGCCATTGATAACATTGCCCCTCTTTGCAGACCAATTTAGCAATGAGAAATTGGTAGTACAAATACTGAAAATTGGTGTGAGCCTAGGAGTCGAGAAACCTACCGTGGGGGGAGAAGAAGAGAAGGCTGGGTACATGTTGAAGAAGGAAAATATTAAAAAAGCAGTGGAAAAATTGATGGATGAAGGAAATGAAGGAAGTGATAGAAGAAAACGAGCTAAAGAGTATGGAGAGAAGGCAAAGAAGGCTGTTGAAGTGGGGGGATCTTCTTACCTAAATATGACACTGTTAATCCAAGATATCAGGCAACAATCTCATAAAATGTGTTGGGACTTGGGTCCAACCTCTCAATCACATGGTGAGGAGATTTAGGGTGAGAGGTACTATTTCCTTTTTGATGTTTACATATTTTGAGTGAATCTGCAATATATTCGGTTGTTTGCTTATAATCAAAGTGTATATTAGAACTCAGTGTTTTTGTCTCTTCAAAATCTCAATATGCCAAAAAAGAGAAGAATGGATGAAAATAAATTGGTTGTTTCAGTTTCAACTTTCAACCCATGTGGTCATTTGTGAATCCACTTACCTCATTAATATTTGGATTCAAGCGTCTATCAGGAAATAAAACAAAAGAAATGACAACTGAAAGAATCTTTACATGAATGCCACAGTTCAATTTTTCAATAATCCCAAAGTATTTTTCAGGATGATGTAGAGGCAACCGCCTAACTCTCTATACTTAGATCAGTTCCTTAACTGATTTTTGGTGTCAACTACCCCAAGTCCCTAATACTAATTCTGCACTTGCCATAGCAGCATGAGCCTCCACAAGTTGATCAGCCAATCAACTAAAGAAGTGAAAACCAACAAAAATATTCATTGAAAAAAAAAAAAAAAAAACTTGATATTTGTTCAGAAGTAAGAATTGAAACCAATTTATTCTCTAAAAAAGTAAGAATTGAAAGTCGCAGACGTTTTGCTAATTAAAACCGGACCTTAAATGATATTACCTTAAGAGGTAACAAATCCAGCAGATCTTAAATTCAAATCCCTGCAGTTTCACTGTCACATGCTCACATTTTATTGGTATTTCAAAGATTCACGAGAAGGTCTCTGATGATCTGGAGTCCCTCGTAGGGCCGGGTTTACCAGTTTGGTAGAACTAACTAAAACTCAACTGCCTGTTGACTTCAATCCTGGACGAGTACTTTTAAAAGAAAAGGAAGAACACGAGTAGCAGACATGTCATCATACCGTTTGGTGGTTAATTCTTTTGAAGAATTGGAATCAGGATACATTGAAGTATATAGAAAGGCCAAAGGTCATTTTGTAACAAGAGCAAATTC
Organism: Durio zibethinus; assembly: GCF_047325235.1. Lineage (NCBI taxonomy): Eukaryota > Viridiplantae > Streptophyta > Magnoliopsida > Malvales > Malvaceae > Durio > Durio zibethinus. The sequence continues at coordinate 4,649,533 of NC_143162.1, read as the reverse complement.
GATATGGCTAGAGGAAACAAAGCCTCAGCTGACGTAACCCAGTGCATGCTGTGGGTTGATTCAAGGCCACGGAACTCAGAAGTGTATGCTTGCCTTGGAACACTAAGTTGTGTTCACCTATGCAACTAATTGAATTGGCCATGTGCTTAGAAGCATCAAGTAGGCCGTTCATATGGGTTATAAGAGAAGGATATAAATCTGATCAGTTCAAGAGATGGTTGTCTGAAGAAGAATTTGAGGAGAGAACCAAAGGAAGAGGCCTTTTAAGCCAGGGCTGGACAGAGCAACTTTCCATATTATCTCATACAGCAATAGGCGGGCTAGTGACACATTGCGGTTGGAATTCAGTGCTAGAAGGATTATGTGCCGGTTTGCCAATGATAACATGGCCTTTGTTGGCTGATCAGTTTTTCAACGAAAAACTTGTGGTGCAAGTTTTGAGAATTGGATAAAGAGTGGGAGAGGAAGAAAAGTATGGGGTGATGGTGAAGAAAGAACAGATTATGAAGGCTATAGATTTGGTAATCAATGCACGAGAAGAAGGAAACGAAGGGAGGAAGAGAGCAGTGGCTTGGGGTGTTGGCAAAGAAGGCATTTGAAAACAAGGGATCCTCTTATCTCAATGTCGGCTAATCTAAGATATCATGCAAATAAATCGGTGGGCGGAAAGCAGAGGCATAACGGAATTTGTCGATGAAAGTTTACATCCATATCAAGCTGTTATGATGTGGGGTCCAGCCCCATTCTTTTTTGACCAATTAGAGGTCATGGCGTTTTGTTTTACACAAACCGAGAAGCCTTATTTTAAGGAGATGCAGGGCTGCGCCGGATAAGAAAAAATAAAAAGTTGTCATCAAAAGTGAGGAAAAAGAAGAAGAAAGGGAGCTGCCATTTTGATTAAGAGATTGAACGGAGATTGATTTGTGATATGATTAAGTTAAAATTTTGTTAACACGCTACGACTCAATGTTTTACATTTTTAGTTGTTTGGATCGATCGTTGAAATCGGATATAAAGCTTTTTAAAAATAAATCTTAAATGTATTTATTGAATGATAAATTATATAAAATTATTTTATGACTTGAGATAAATTTAAAAATGATCCCTGAAATTTATAAAATGGCAATTAGGTCGTTTTTCCTTAAAACTCTTTGATTTTTCCGAGATATAAATTCAAAGTTGGCAAAACTCCTTTTCTGCCGCTCCAAATTATCTATTTTTCTAGTATGTTTTTTTTTTTCCTTTGGCCTTCCTTTTATCCAAATCCTAAGTCCCCAAACCCTCTCAAGGACCTTAAACCGAAATTTTAAGAGAGACATTTACTTTATCTCTCTTATTCTTTTTTGATCTTTTTGATTGCTTGTGTGGCTCGATGGTTTCAGTTTTGGGATTGTTTTTCTTTTTTAGCATTTTTTGTTGGTGGCTGTGGGTACTTTATTTATTTATTTATTTATTTTGGCTGCTGTGTATGTTCTTGATGTTGAGAGTTTCAATTAGATGTTTTTGGCCGAGTAAAGAGGATAGAGGGCAAGGCTATTGATGGAAGTGGGATAAATTTACCATCTTTGATAGATCTTTTTGAAGAAAAAAAAATTGCAGAAGTTTTAAATGGAGATAAAAAAGAAAGAGCAAAAATGTTTCTCTGAAAATAAGAATAAAAGAAAAAAGGTTTTTTGGATTTAGATAAAGAAAAAATAATGAATTGTTGGAGAAAAAAAAAAGATTTGACACTAAGGAAAAAGTCATGATTTAAAGTAAAAAAATAATAAAATAAATTATAAAGTACTAAATGACATATTTTAAATTTTAATATTTAATTTCAATCCGTCTCTAATTACAAGATAATTTTATGTAATTTATTTTTATTGAATTATTTATTTGATGAGATATTTTTAATCTTATCTCTAATTATCGTTTAGTCTTAGTTTTAATTAGAAAAAAAAAAATTTGTGTATACAGTTAAACATTTTATGATGGTCCGAAATTTTTTTTTCATATAAATTTTAATATATTTTATTTATTTTACGTTATTAATTGTTAATTGGTATTTGTTTGTTTTAAATTTATCATGACATATTGTTTCGTGTCATTGTGTTAATCAGTTAAGCCCAACACAAGCAACTTGGTTATTTTGCTTTGCGCAACCCAGATCGAAGTTCCCCAACCCCCCGAAAAAAAGAAAGAAAAAGCTGTACAAGATGGAAAATCCAGCATGTGGTAGGTCATTCTTACTTTTTTTTTTTTCTAAATATTATTTCGATATAATTTTCCTATGTCAATTAGCCCCATCAAGGATAAACGACGTCCTTAATATCTCTGCTAATAATGCAGAAATATAGTTTAGTATAGCCCAAAATAGATAAAGTACTCCAATTCTCCTGGTTCACCTAGACCCCAAGACCTTTCTGTGTAGTTCCACTGCTGCATTCAAGAAAATTCTAACAAATGTCAAAAGCATTTGTGATAAGTTTTAGAAAAGTCAGAACCATGTTCTTTAGATTTAGCAGAAAATACCTGGAAGTGTACGGCAGTTCTAAAAGGGTGTTCAATTCATTCTCTAATCTTTTCAGTTATTCAAAATGTTAGCAGAATTATATTGACCATTATACTTTTCAACCGGCTCCATTTTATCAGTGATGAAGCATCTGTCAGACTGAATATCTTCAATCGACATCCAATTTGACGTGTATCAAACTTTAAAGTTACGTTGAAAAGCTAGAGGAGAATGAAAGTTCAAATTAGACTCGGTTGCCATTCAGGAATTAGTCATAATTAGTTCCATTACGCATGTATACCCTAACATAACTCTGTAAGTCTAGAACCATTAAAGCATGTATAAATAACAACAAAATCTAGGTAATGAAAGAACCATAAAAGCAAAAACCATATTCCAAATTCATATTCGTCTGATTTCGGTCTAGCTTAAAACCTCCATTTAGCAATGGCCTTAAACCCTACCAAACCTCATTTCGTGTTGATACCTTTTATGTGCCAGGGGCACCTTATTCCCCTAATAGACATAGGCAGGTTATTGGCTGAGCGTAATGTGATTGTTACTATAATTACCACACCTCAGAATGCTGCCCGTTTTAGCACAGGCATCAATCGTGGCATTGAATCTGGGCTAGCGATCTCAGTTCTAGAGCTTCCCTTCCCAGCTGCAGAGGTTGGTTTACCAGAGGGGTGTGAAACAGTAGACAATCTCCCTTCTATGCACCTGATGAGCAACTTCTACACTGCAATGAGCATGCTGCAGCAACCAGTGGAGAAGCTATTAAGAGCGCTAAAGCCCCGTCCAAACTGCATAATACATGATAAGCAATTTACATGGATGGCAGAAATTGCCTCCAAGCTTCAGATTCCAAGGATTTTATTTGATGGAAAAAGCTGTTTCGCTCTCTTGTGCAGTCACAATATAAGCACTTCCAAGGTCCATGAATGTGTCTCCGAAGGAGAACCTTTTGTGGTGCCAGGACTTTCTGATAGAATTGAATTCACACCAGGGCAGCTACCTGGAAACCTAAATCCTCGATCAAACGTGAAAGAGATTAGTAAAAAGATTATAGCAGCAGAAGAAGGAGAGTACGGGTTAATAGTCAACAGTTTTGAGGAGTTGGAAGCTGAATATGTAGAATCATATCAAAATATTAAAAAACAAAAGGTGTGGTGTGTTGGACCCGTGTCATTATGCAATAAGGATAACATGGACAAAGCTACAAGGGGTAACAAGACCTTAACTGATGAAAATCAATGCTTGAAGTGGCTTGATTCATGGCCAGCAAGCTCTGTAATCTATGTTTGCTTTGGAAGCCTCAATGGTCTAACACCTCCTCAGTTAATCGAACTTGGTTTAGCGTTGGAAGCATCAAACAAACCATTCATTTGGGTTATTAGAGGAGGATATAAAAGAGAAGAAATGGAAAAATGGTTAGCAGAAGACGGATTTGAGGAGAGGGTAAAAGGAAGAGGCCTTTTGATAAGGGGCTGGGCACCGCAAGTGTTAATTCTGTCGCACCCATCAATTGGAGGATTTTTGACACACTGTGGTTGGAATTCAACACTAGAAGGGATTTGTGCCGGGGTGCCAATGATAACATGGCCTTTGTTTGCTGAGCAATTCTTTAATGAGAAGCAGCTTGTTCAAATATTGAAAGTTGGTGTTCGGGTGGGAGTAGAAGTTGTGGTGCATATGGGGGAGGAAGATAAATCCGGGGTGCTGGTGAAGAGAGAAGATGTTCAGAAGGCTATTGAGAGTTTAATGGATGAAGGAGAGGAAGGAGAAGAGAGAAGGAAAAGGGCAAAAAATCTTGCCGAGATGGCAAAGACAGCAGTTGAAGAAGGAGGGTCTTCTTACCTCAAAATTACACTCCTGATTGAAGATTTCAAGCAACAAGCCATAACTAATCCATATATAGCTTGAGACTAGCAATTTCAAATTCATTAGTAATTTGTTCATTAATAATGATGGAAAATCTTATTGTTTAGCAATAAAGGAGATATGATTGTGCTGTTGTGCTATTTCTTTCTTTTTCTTTTTTACCCCCATTTTTTTGTTCAACCTTGGTCTGTCCATTTAATAGAAGGGGAAAGAAGTTCTAAGTTTGTACTATTATACAACCAGGAGATGAAGGCCACTAGCTTTCCTATGTATTTGCCTTCTTAAATTTATGAATTCGTTTTATAATTGGCATTTGGAACTTAGAAGGTCCACTATGCTTAGTAAAACTTGTGCCGAATGAAGCATATACGAATTTGAGTTTGTCTGCATGTGCAAGCTCCTGTAGAGTTTGTCATTATTCAAAAAATAAAAATTCTCATCTTCATTTATGAAAGGATAATATCTGTGTTACTAAATGCTAATACATTTGACCATCCAGATTTATCAAGTTTCGCATTCAATAGTCAATGGATGAGAACTGGATAAGCAGAATGTTAAGCCAGACTTAGAAGAGGATTAGATGCAGACTCTCAGGACTGGAATGTATCAACTGAAATGAATTTAATGGCTGTTACTTTGGGAATAGTATCAAATTCACACTGAGCATTTAAAAAAAAATAGTTAAAAGAAATAATGAAGGCTATAGATTTGGTAATTGATCATGCAGGAGATGGAGAAGAGATAAAGGAATTTGTGGAGTTGGCAAAGGCGGCAATTCAGAACCTGGGAATCATCTTATCTCAGTGTTAATCTGCTAGTCACAGAGATAAACAGAGGCCTGATAGAGTTTAGCTTATGAAATGCAGGTTGCAAAATATCTACATCAGGCAACTTCATATTTTGCATTATTTGAACCCAGATTAATTGAAATATAGCGTCTCTCTAAGAAACGAAAAACGAAACAGCTGCAAGCATATGGCAGTCATTGTCATTTTTTTTTTTCAATGTAATTGTCCTCTGGAAATTAGCCCCATGAGATAATTTATTTCTTACTACATCCACTAACTCTAAACAACGTTTAATAGTTTTATATTCGTCATCATTTCCGTTCCACGGGGGCACCCATGAAAAAAAAGACTATAAAATTTAAAAGATCAAATTAATTCCAAATCCCCATGTTTATCCAAATATTCTAATTACAAGAGACTTTCCATGCTGTTCAACTACTCAATTCATGAAAATTTAATAAGGGTCAAAAGCATTCTTGGTAACTTTGGGAAATGTTACAAATATCCTCTCTAGTAGTGGCAGAAACTACCAGGAACCGTACAGCAAAAAATTAAGCATAACAATGTTAACCCTTATAATTTTCAACTGGCTGTAGTTGCCAACCGTTGAATTATGGCTCGAATTTGTCTCCAGTGTCAACACCAATGGCATGGGAATGTTGACATCTTTTGGTAGTTTTTCTGCCTTGGGCCACAAGCATATGGGATGTTGACACGGTCCCTAATGTTGGCTGCGCTAGGAAACATCAAATCATCAATCGATACATGCATGTGTCTTGTAATATTCATTTTTCAATCTTTACAGATTATATAGATAAACCTCTCATAGTTTCTTATCCGACGACATAGTCTACCTACTACAACTACATCATTATGTTGTTGTTTTTGGATTCTTCTGTCCTAGCCACCTTTTTTGGTTTACTTCTTGTCATGTTAATTACATTTGGATGCTGTCACAACATAAAAGCAATGTGCATTAGTCAAACTTAATTCTGAATTTTAGAAGCTACATAAGCTGAAAGTTCTACAGAGAATGCAAATCAAAATTAAACTACAATCAGTCATTAGTTCTAAAATATATTCATACTCTATAGTCCATATGCATACGTGTATCCTTACGTAATACGAGAACCATTGCAGCATGTATAAATAGCCACACCCGATATAACTAATGAAAGAACCATAAAAACAAACACCATATTCCAATTCGTTCATATTCGTTTGGTTGGTTGTCCTTGAAGCTTAAACACCCAAATTATATTACAATGGCCTTAAACTCATCTCAGCCTCATTTTGTGTTGATGCCTTTTATGTGCCAGGGGCACCTTATCCCCATGATAGACATAGCCAGGTTATTGGCAGAACGTAATGTAATTGTTACTATAATTACCACACCTCAGAATGCTGCCCGCTGTAGCACTTCCATCAAGCGTGCCATTGAGTCTGGTCTAGCTTTCCGTGTTCTACAGGTTCGCTTTCCTGCTGCAGAGGTTGGTTTGCCAGAGGGGTGTGAAACATTTGACAGTCTCCCTTCCATGCACCTGAGGAGCAACTTCTACGCTGCTGTAAGCTGGCTGCAGCAACCGGTAGAGAAGATGTTTGAAGAGCTAAAGCCTCAGCCAAGCTGCATTATATATGACCGGAATTTCACATGGATAGCTGAAATTGCTTCGAAGTTTCAGATTCCAAGGTTTTCGTTTGATGGAAAAAACTGCTTCTTTCTCTTGTGCTATCATAATTTAACCACTTCCAAGGTCCATGAATGCGTCTCCGAAGGAGAAGCTTTTGTCGTGCCAGGACTGAATGATAGAATTGAATTCACAGCAGCCCAGCTACCGGGAAATCTCAATCCTGGATCATCATCAAACATGAACGAACTTATTAAGAAGATGATGGAGGTAGAAAAAGGAGCGAATGGGTTGATAGTCAACAGTTTTGAGGAGTTGGAAGCAGAATATGTAGAATCATATCAAAAGGTTAGGAAACAAAAGCTGTGGTGCGTTGGTCCTGTCTCACTATGCAACAAGGAAAACTTCGATAAAGCTCAGAGGGGTAACGAGGCTTTAACTGATGAAAATCAATGCTTGAAGTGGCTGGATTCATGGCCTAGAAGCTCTGTAATCTATGTTTGCTTTGGAAGCCTCAATCGCCTAACACCTCCACAGTTAATTGAACTTGGTTTAGCCTTGGAAGCATCAAACAGACCATTCATTTGGGTTATTAGAGGGGATAATAAGAAAGAAGAAATGGAGAAATGGTTAGCAGAAGATGGATTTGAGGAGCGGCTAAAGGGACGAGGCCTCTTGATAAGGGGCTGGGCGCCACAAGTTCTAATTTTATTGCACCCTTCCATTGGAGGATTTTTGACACACTGTGGCTGGAATTCAACACTTGAAGGGATTTCTGCTGGTGTGCCAATGTTAACATGGCCTATGTTCGCCGAGCAATTTATGAATGAGAAGCTACTAGTACAAATACTGAAAGTTGGTGTTCGGGTAGGGGTAGCAGTTTCGGTGCAGATGGGAGAGGAAGAATCTGCGGTGCTGGTGAAGAGGGAGGATGTTAAGAAGGCAGTGGAGAGTTTAATGGATGAAGGAGAGGAAGGAGAAGAGAGAAGAAAAAGGGCAAGAGAGCTTGCAAAGATGGCAAAGAAAGCAGTTGAAGAAGGAGGGTCCTCTTACCTTAACATCACACTACTAATTGAAGATATCATGCTACAAGCCACCGCCACTAGTCCAGCTTTAGCATGAGAGACAAAAAGGGATATTCACTGGTATTTTTAAGTTTTGTTTTTTTAGGTGAGCTTATAGTTCAGTGATAATAAAATAAAAATTCAGAATTTTGAATTTGGAATTCGAATTCTGGTGGTAGTCCAAAAAACAAAAAATATTTATATTATTTACTATAATTTGTTCAAAAATAATGTTGGGGAATATGATGACATGCCAATAAAGGAGATCAAACTGGAAAAATAAATTATTAATTACAAGTACAGTTAAGCTATTTTTTCTATTTCTATTTCCATTTTAAAGTTCCATCTTGATATTTCCTTTGTATTATTATTATTATTATTTTATTATACCGGCACCTGACTTTCTTGTAAAGAGATATATACCAACCGACCATGTAACTTGCAGTTTGAAAGAGTGCAAATTTATTGTTATTAAATCTATAACAATGGCATTGACAAGTGGTCCCAGCTTAGAAAAAACTACACGTGCTTACGCATGCAAACTCAAATTTGTATTCAGATTCCCGGCCCCACTGACCGTCATTTTCAACCGACCGAGGACAAAATTACAATTGTGTAGTATTTATATTGGGAGAGGTTATTTTTCCAGGTTTCTTGAATAAATAAAATATATGAGTATGTTACCACACTTTGTTGCGAGTTAAAAAAATTTTTATTTTGTTTTTTTTTATATAAATTTTTTTATCAAAAATTTTACTTAATTAAAAAACTTAAAAATTTAAAAAATTAAAAGAAAATAATACAAAAATATTTCAATTGGTTTCTTCTTTTTACAAATTTTATCTAATTACAAAAACAAAAATAAAAAAAATGAAAAGGGCAAAAAAGAGAAAATCTAAAAAATAAAAAAATAGAAGGTGTTAATGAGACACCCGAGCTTAAAATATTAATTTTTTAAATTAATATATTAAATAACAATTTTATTAATATAATATATAAAATAAAATTAATAATAAAATATATGCTTTTATATAAAGATAATAAGATTGGATCAAATTTGATGTAATTTTTTGAATAATTTTTAGTATTATGAATTTTAAAAATTTGATTTTAATCTGAATTGACTTGATCTAATTCAAATTGAATTTATTAATTTTTGAAATTTAATTTTTTTAGTTTTTATATTTTACTTTAATATAATTTTTAATATATTTAAATATATTACATAAAAATATTAATTTTATTTTTTAAAAAATAAAAAATTATAAATGTATCTAATTAAAAATATATAATGATCGAAACTTGACCATTTCTATTTAATATTTATTTTTTAAAAAATTATCTAATTAAAAATAATAATTAAAAGCCTCTAAATATGGATGATACGTGTATATCTAAATTAATCTCAAATTATCACAAAATATATATAATTAAAAAATAAAAATCTAAAACAAAAAAAATTGTAAAAAGTAAAAAAATAAAAAAAATAGTTCATAAATGTGTCACATGGACACCCTAATTGAATTTAAAATATTAATTTTTTTAATTAAAGTGTTAAACAATAATTTTATTAATATAATAACTTATACATAAAAATTAAATTAAATTAATAATAAAATATATATATTTTATATATATCTTGAAATGAATTAAGATAAAACATTCTAAACACACTTTAACCATAATATCTATCTTATAAAAAACTCAAGCCATCCTAACTTGATCCCGTTTTAAAAAATATATCCCATTTCAAATTTAGATAGATTAAAACCTATAAAATAGGTTTTTTTTTTTTTTTTTTATCAATGGACATATTTTATTATAAAATTTTTTAATTAAAAAAAAAGTGAAAGAGGAAAAAAGACAAATGGAGCATTATGTAAATATCTCCATTATCTTGTTTTTTAACAAAATGAATTTAATAAAAAATGCATAAAAAACCGAAAATTGAAAAAAAAATAAAGAAGTTTATAAGTGTACAATATGAACATTTCAATTGAATTTAAAATATTAATTTTTTTAAATTAAAGTAATAAATAATAAATTTATTAATAACAAAAAATTTTTAAAATAAAAATGTGCCATGCGTATACATTTGTTTTATTTTTTTTGAAAAAATGATCTTAGTTATAAAAAAGAAAAAAACAAAAGACAAAAAAATGAACAAAAAATTGAGTTATCATGTGACATTTACAATAACAAGTTTTTTTTTTTGAAATTTTATATTATAAATTTAAAAAATCAAAAAAATAAAAAAAATCAAATTCGAGCATAATATTGACATTTCTGCTAAGATTTTTTTTTTAAAAATTTTCAAATTTTAAAAAATAACAAAAAAAATATTTTTTAAGTAATCATATCAAATAGCCCCATATTAAACAAAATAAAAAAATTTTACAAAATATTAAATATTTTTAAAAGAGATATAAAAATTAAATAGAAATAAAAAAACAAAAAGCAAAAAAAATGAGCTAAAAAGGAAAAAATTAAAAAGGTAAAATAAGGAAAGCAAAAAAAAAAATGTTTAAATAGATACCACACATAAAACTAAAATTTTTTTAAAATATATATTTTTATAACTTAAAAAAACTATTACATATTTATTTAGAAAAAATTTAAAAAGGGCAAAAAGTAAAAATGAAAATTTGATATAATTGGATTTCACATATAAAAATAAAATTTTTACAAAATATATTTTTTAATAATTTTAAAAATATTTATAAAAAAATTAAAAAGGATATAAAGAAAAAACTTGATATAAATAAGTCCCATAAATAAAAATAAAATTTTTAAGAAAAATATTTTTTATATATTTAAAACAAAAACAAAATAAAAAAACTGATATGCCACATGGTAATTTGTGGGAGGTATAACTGTGCTCCATAAATTTGCAACTTTATACGTATGGATGGTTTCATGAATAAATAAAACTCCGAATTTGCCAAAAAGGACAGCTTTGGAAGATTAAGACAAGGCACTGATACAGTGCGTCGAATTGGCTTGATACTGAGGCGGCGAGGCAACATTTATTTATGTTTAAATATTTTTATGCATGTGTAGGCTCATACGTTACGGCACAACCACTACAAATACAACAAAAACATGTCACCAAATAAAAAATGGTACATCGAATTGGTTAATTGCTACATTAATCATGATTAGTAAAATCAATAAGCATTAGTTGCTATATAATTAATCAAATATTGCTCATTCCTCATTACTCAATATCACTGTCACTCTGCCGAGAAATTCACAAAGCAATGACTTCTAGAAGCTATGAACCTCATTTTCCTTTTCATACATTTGACGTGTTCATGCCATATTATTCCCTAATGAATATAATGATAGATATTAATTTAAATTTTACTCGAGAATTAATTTAAATTTTAATAAAATTTTATTAGTTGAAAAATTATTGGGTAATTAAATTTATTTAATGATAATATTTTTAATGAATAAAAGTTTAGTAAATAAAAATTTTTAGTTATCAAGTAATAGAACTTTATAAATATGGAGTGAGTATTATCTTTTAAAATTATAAGAAAGTTATAATCATTATGTGATCTTTAATTATATGGAGATAGATTTCTACAAATACAAAAAAAGTTTGTTCGAAAAATTACTGATTACATGAGATAAAAGATATTTCATAAGAAAGTATAAAATTTAAGATTATTTTAGAGTTTTGAGATTAGTGTTTATTTATGATATTTTATATTTTTTCTAATTTTTACGTTTATAATGAATTTTCTCTCTCATCAATTGATGTAAGCAATTGGATTGAACCATATTAAATATTACATTTTATGTATAATTTATTTTGTATTGATCTCATTATAAAATTTGTTTCTGATTAAAAAATCTCAACAAATTATATCAAAGCTAAGTTGAAAATATCTTTCCGTGAGTCCAGCATAAAAACTCTCCATTAAGCTTGATAATAAGGAGTTAATTGCAAGTAAAGTTAACTAAGTGAAATTAATTTAGTTGCACATGAGTATTGACCGTTTTGTGTAAATTAGATAGAGTCAGTATTGAATTGATCATGTGTAGTCAAGATTTTTTGAAAGTCATTGTTGTGATAGAATTTGTGTTAATATGAAGATAATTAGATATTGACTCAAATTCTGATTGAGAATCAGTTTGAATTTTAGTTAAGTTACATTAGTTAAAGAATTACTTGATAATTAAATTTATTTAAAAATAAATATACTTAATGAGTAAAAGTTCTTAATAAATAAGAATTTTTTGTGATTAAATAATGAAGTTTTATAAATATAAAATAAATATTAACTTTTTTAAAAGTACGAGAAAGAGAGTTATAATTCTTGTGTGGTCGTGGTATGAGAAATAAGTTAATAAGGATGTGAAAAAAAAAATTGTTTGAAAAATATCGATTGCATGGGATAAAAGATATTTCATAAATTAAACATTAAAAAAAATGGAAATTAGGATTATTTTAGGGGTTTATAGTGTTTTATACATTTTATAATATCTATATTTATAATAGATTTTTTTCTCGTCCGTAAATATAAATAATTAGATCAAATTACATTAAATATTACTTTTTCATATAATTTTTTTTGTGTTGCTTTCATTATGAAATTTATTTCTGCTTGAAAATTTTGAACTTATAACTAGATTATTGGGAGACCGGAACGTGGCTGTCACCACCGTTATAACCCTTGTAAACGCCATTCGATTTGGTTCTATCATCAACCGCGCCACTAAATCAGGATTACCTATCCATTTCTTACAACTTCAATTTCCCAAAACTAAGGTTCGATTGCCCAACCGCTCTGAAAGCATTGACAACCTACCCTCACTCAACTTGGTAGGCAAATTCTTGACAGCATAAAGCATGTTGCAACTTGCAAGAACCCCTTGAGCAATCATTGCTAGAGATGAACCCTTTCCAAGTTGCATCGTGACAGATAAAAATATTCCTTGGGTAGCTGCTACTGCCTCCAAATTCCAGATTCCAAGGATATTATTTGATGGGAGGAGCCGCTTCAATCATATATGCTCTCACAATTTGCACTAGTCCAAGGTCTACGAGCATTTGTCTTACTCAGAACCTTTTGTGATACCGTATTTCCTGATCGAATTGAATTCACAAAAGCTCAGTTGCCTGCATCTTTCAATCCAGGTTCCAATAAAGATTTGACAGCTTTCTGCCAAACAGTGAAAGCTTCTGAGTCAGGAGTATGTGGAGTGCTACTTTATTATTTTGAGGAATTGGAAACAGAATGTGTAAAGGCATATCGAGAGGATATGGATTTAAAGCTTGGTGCATCGGTCCGGTTTCATTATGCAACAAAGGGAGCTTGGATAAAGCTGAACGGGGTAGGATACGCTAAATACATGAAAACCAATGCATGAAATGGCTTGATTCCCAGGCACTAAGCTCGGTAAGTAATCTATGTTTGCTTTGGAAGCCTCAACCACATGCCATCTTTACAGTTAATTGAGATTGGCATAGCGTTGGAAGCTTCAAACATGCCATTCATTTGGGTTCTAAGAGAAGGATATAAAAGAGAAGAAATGGAGAAATGGTTAGAAGAGAGATATGAGACCTTTTTAATAAGGGGATGGGTGCCACAAGTACTAATTTTATCTCACTAGACAATTGGAGTGCTTTTAACACATTGCAGATGGAATTCAACGCTTGAAGGAATTTGTGCCGGTGTTCCAATGATTACATGGCCATCGTTTGTCGAGCAATTTTATAATGAAAAACTCATTGTACATGTACTACATATAGGAGTTGGGGTGGGGACTCAGCAAGTTGTTATGCAGTTTGGGGAAGAAGAAAAAAAATCTTGGGCGCTGGTGAAGAATGCAGACATTAAAAAGGCTATAGACAAGTTAATGGATGGAGGAGAGGAAGGAGAGGAAAGAAGAAAAAGAGCAGGAGAGCTGGCAGCCAAGGCAGAGAAGGCAGTAGAACAGGGTAGATCTTATTACCTAAACATTACATTGTTGATTGAAGATGTCGTACAACAAGTGAAACACAATTGAACAATGTTCTAAGAGGGAGTCCATGGCTAGCCTGATATCACAATAATCTTTTTTCGTTCGTAGTTGGAACAATCTCAAGGAAATGCATATAGTCATCATAGAAAATCTGTGTTTGTTTAACATTCTTGCTAGGAAAATAATTCATACTGTGACAATTAATTATAACTTTGCAATAGGTGAAACTGGATGCATCCTCAAAAATGAAAAAAATTTACATGGAATGCCATACATATATACATATATATATATATTTATGCGTTTGTGTATATGTATATTATTTATAAATTCCTGAGATTGAGCTATTGTGAATTTTTTTTTCTCCTTATTTATTTATTTCTCTGAGTAAAGGCCCAAGATCATGAAACGGGCATGGCAGACAGACCAAGGCCCAAGTTAAGGAAGCATTCGGTAATTGATAGATCATGGATATAGCCAAAGCTAAAATTCATTGCCAATCAGTGGTTTACAATTGATGACCAACCAACTTAAATCTAGTTCATAGATGATCAAAAGTTGATGGTCATTGTTTTCTATTTTTTTTTTCAACATTGTGGTTGGAACCTAAAATTGTCCACCTTATCAATAATAATTAGTCATAAATCATGGTCAATTTTTCTTGTTCAATAATTCATAGTCATTATTTGTCACTAACAACAAACTTTTAATGTAACACTATATCAAACAACTGGTAATGATGATTCGTTGTTAGTAGTTGATGGTTGAAATGTCAAGAATTATTATTCTCAACCATGGTAATATAAATTGAGAAATTATTTAATACATTGTTAGAAAAAATTTTATTTTTATAAACAAGTTAAAAATTGACGTATATTATATTTTTAATTAATTTTTTATTATAATATATCTTAAGAAATATATATTATTCCGTAACTTTTATTTTTGTAATTTAAAAAATTTATTATCAATGTATTTTACAATTTTTTAATTAAAATATTAATTAAGATTGAATGACGACAACCGTATACAACTAATTAAGATTAATAAAAAATGATAATAATTAATGACAATTTATAACTAATGAATGCAGAATTACAATTACTTCTCTTCTAACATTGATAATTAGTATAATCGAACTAGAAGTAATTGGTAATCGTTACAAGAAATTCAAATGATCAATCATGATATTAATTGATGATATTTGCCGTTAACTAATTTTCTAGTCCTAGTGCAACATAAGTTGGCAAAGGAAACTGTTCATGCACTTTTGAACCTATTCAACCCACTTTATATGAAAAGAATAACTCCTTTCATGTATAAACGTTGGAAAATGAAATTGTAAGCATCAGTACATTTTTCTAAAACAAACATGGCCCAAACCTTTTTTTTTTTTTTTGAAAAAATATGTATTTTGACCAGAAGTTGTAACTAGTAACTTGTTTAAAACAAAGAGTGCTTTTTTCTAAAGTTAAAAAAAAAAAGCTGGTCGGACAGAGATAAAATCAAGTTTTTTGTTTTTTCTTTCTGGAAATTCTAAGGCCTTACTAGCATGGTCCACGTTCACAAAAGGCTTGTACCAAACCCGAAAACCTTGCATCATGCATGCTTCACGTGGGCCGTTATTTGTTCCATGACTCGCCAGCTATTTATTTTTAATTTTTAATTCTTAACTCACTTAATTTAGCTAATTTTTAATATGGTTTTTTATGTTGGTTACAAAAGCTTGCGCCAAACCCAAAGCCTCATGTGGGCCGTTGTTTGTCCCATGACTAGTTAGCTTTTTTCCTTAATTACAATTTTAATGTATTCTTAATTTTTATCTTATTTATTTAATCTATTTAATTTGAAGATGAAATTACACGTTTTTTTTTAAATAAAATAAGATTACAAGCTCAAATATTTTAAAAATATTATCAATATATATGCAATCTAAATTATTATTCAATTAAATTGTGATTTGTGCTATACATGAAATAATTTTGGTTTATTCTATGTGTACATACATATAAATTAGTATTTTTTTAAATTATATTTAAAATTTTAAAATTTTTAACATATAAAAAATTTTATATATGATTAACTTATTATAAAAAATAATTTTTTTAAAAAAAGCAAAAAGAAAATAACATGCCTTCTATTTGCATCATCTTTATGTGCAATAATATCTATACACTTAAAATTTATATCAAATAAAATAAATTGTCTTTCTTAAAAGAACTACCATATTTAGTCCGGGACTCAAATTAATTGAGTCTAGGCCCAATAATTGATTTTTTTATTATTATTCTATTTTATTTCATGTTTTTACTTTTATTACTTTATCTATATATACGTTTTTATCTTATTTATCTTCTTATATTTTATATTTAATTTATTCTAATTTATTTATTTAGTTAATTAATTAATTATTTTTTAGCTTGTTTATCTTTTCTGATTTATTGTTTATCTTTAGCTATTTTAATTTATCTCATTAGTTTTTCTTTTCTTTTTCTTTCATTATCTAATTAATTCAAAAATAAAAAATAAAAGAATAAACCAAAAAAATTAGGTTGGAAATTTGGCTTGTGATAATCTTCATCAGGAAATTCTTGAAATTAAGTGGTAATCTTTGGATTTTTAAATTGAATTGGAAGTAATATGAAATTTTACCAATCTCCCCCTATAAATAAGACCTTTAATCAATAAAAAAGACACATAGCAATCATAGATACTATCAAGGAAAAAAGAAAATTGATCTAGCAATGGGAGGTTTCAAATCCAAAGAAATTTGTTTTTAGAGAATTTAGGTTTTTTTTTTGGAAATGATTTGGTCTTAATTGGAAAGGATTAGTGTGATTGAAAGATCAAGGAGATCAAAATGTATTAGATTGAAGTTTTAGGAATTTTTGTTGTTTTTTTTTTTTTTTTGAAACTTTTTGGGAAATTCTGAAAAAGCTTGAATTTTTCAACCATATTCAAAATCTCCAATGACTTTTCTATAAGAATTTTTAGATTTCGAAAAAGGTCCTAGTTTTCAATCAAGTTTTTGGCAATTAGTGAATTTTCCAACAAGCGTTTGTAGAATTTGGCAGCTAGAGAATGATTCTAGAAAGAAAAGCATAAGAGAAGAGCAAGAAAAAAAAAATCTAAAAAAAATTATTTCACTTTTATACCGTGCAAAACGACGTCGTTCGCACATTTTAAATTATTGAGGATCCATGTGTTGCATCGAGGACTTGACCCAATATGGGTGCACAATCAGCAAACCTATTCCCAATAGCCATAATCTAAGCCAACCAGCCATCAAGTCGAGTCTTAAGCCGTATCATCTTAAGCTGTTTTCTTTGCTTGCAACTAAGCCACAATCTAAGTCGAGTCGAGCCGATTCTTTTTTTATATATATATATTTTTTTATTTTTTATTTTTGCTTTTATTTTTTTATTTATTTGTTTTATTTTATTATTTATTTATTTTTGTATTAAATTTTTTAGAAAAGTTAAAGGGAGTTATTCTAAAGAAATATAAAATAAAACTTTAATAAAATTTTGATAATAAATAATAATTATCAAAAGATGAAAATTGTTAGAAGTTACAAATGGATAATTTTTAAAAACTTTCTAGGTGAGAGATTTTTCTAAATTTGACACAAATAAAGAAAAATTTTAAATAAAATTTTAATAACAATAATCAGTATTTGTTTTCAAAATAAAAAAATAAATAAACTTTATAAATTTTAGGAATGAGTGGTGAGAGAATTTTCTAAATTTGACATAAATGAAGGAAAATTTTAAATCAAAATTTTATAACAATAATTAGTATTTGTTTTCACAATAAAAAATAAATAAACTTTATAAAATTTTAGGAATGAGTTAATAATTATCTTACGATGAGATTTTTAAAAATTTAAAATAGTCAATTTTTTAAGAATTCTCTAAGTGAGAAATTTCTAACTCGAATGGTAAAATAATTTAAATGAAATTTTAATAAAAATAATTGCATTAATTTCTAAACAAAATTTTAAAAAATATATATATAACTTATAAATTTGCTGAAAAATATATGACAATTATCTAATGATAAAATCTTAAGAAAATCACAAATAATTGAATCTTTAGAAAATTTTTAGGTAAAAGTCTTTTCTAAATTTAAATCAATTGGTAGAAAAATTTGGATGATATTTCAAACAATAATTGTCATTTTATTTCCTTTCTAAAAATTAGGAAATAAATAAGGAATAAAATTCAATAAGAGTCTAAATTCTAATAAAGGCATTTCTAAATTTGGTCCAAATATTAAAAATTTTATATATATATTATAAATAAAACTTACAAAATAAAGAATAAATTTTAAGGATAAAATTCTTAATAATCACAAATTGATGATTATCTAAAAAAATTTTAGATAAAAAAATATTTCTACTTCTAGTCTATATGATGGAAGAATTATATATGTTTTCAATAAAGCAAAAATCTAAATAAAAAATAAATAATTAAGTTTTTTTTCGATGACGAAGCCTCTAAAAGATATGAAATTCTTGAATACTTTTTAGATATGAAAATATTTTTAAAAATTATGTTAGATTGATGGAAAAATTTTGGAAGTTATTTCTAATATTTAAATGTTAAAATTTAAAAGAAGACTATTAAACCAAGATATTTAGGATAATTTAAAATTAAGTGATATCATCTTTTGAATGAGCGTGTATGAGTATTATAACTTTCTCTATATATAACTGAACTCCTGAGCTTAGTTTTAAAATGT
The DNA here is from genome assembly GCF_047325235.1 of Durio zibethinus. Classification (NCBI taxonomy): domain Eukaryota; kingdom Viridiplantae; phylum Streptophyta; class Magnoliopsida; order Malvales; family Malvaceae; genus Durio; species Durio zibethinus. The sequence continues at coordinate 4,630,956 of NC_143162.1, read as the reverse complement.
AGATCAAAACCTATTCTTTTAAAGATCTATAGTTAAGTATAAGACTTTCTCAAAAAAATAGATTAATTAGGTAATCAATCGTATTTAGATAAAAAAAATTAGTAGCGATTTTTTTAATTGTGTATAATAATAGGTTTATGGATCTATACATTATGATAAAAACAAAAACATATATATTATCGAATGATGAATTAAATGATAAAAAAAGTATATGCATACTTTTACTTTTTTAATCTTGTTCAAAATATTGTATACAATATGAAAAAATTTTAAGAAATGTGTGAAAAAAATAAATTAAAACAAATATTAATTTTCATATGAATATATCTTAAAAAAAAGAAAGATACAAATTGAAAAAATAAATTGCAATAATAATAGAATTCAAAAAAACTAAAAATCAAAAAATAAAAAATGATATAACATATTATATTTATAGTCTTTAATTTATAGAATAACACTTGGATAACATTTATGATTAAATAGATAATTTTCAAATTAATTTTAAAAAAATTAAAGGATATAATAAGTGATAAAAATTAAATCAAAGTTCTTACCTATTTTTTAAATAAAAAATTGATAGCAAAAGTTAAAATAGATATAGAACCTATTATTTAGAGATTTAATATGAAAAAACTATTTAAATTTTTAATATTTTATGTAAATTTTGAAAACATAATTTTTGTTTGATACAAATTAAGATAAAAAAATATAGTGAATTTCTTTAAAGATTCGGATAAACTTATTCTTTATAGTTTTAAAATATGTTAAAGGTTTTCATAATTAAATAATTTATAAAAGAGGGTTATCTAGTAAAAAATTAAAATTACTCAAGTAAAATTCATATCTTAAAATTTTAATTTTTTTAAAAATATTTTATATTAATTTGATTTGTAACTATAATTTGAATAAATTTAAAATTATTCAATTTGTAATTAAAAAAAAATTATCCTACATATCATCTAAAAAAATTATTCACATAAATATTTATGTGATAAATCTTATCATGCATTTATGCATGCTATAATGTAATAATATATATATATATATAATATAATTGGAATAACTCCCCATTGTTCATTCTAACAACAAAGAATTTAGAAACTTGAAGCTATCATCAATTGGGGAATCCAATCGGCAAATCCCATTCCCATTTATCGACATCCAAGTCAAGCTTGAATATATAAAATCTATATAACAATAATTGTCATTGACTTTTTGCTTATTCTGTCATTCTAAATAAAATTTTGATGGTTAGAACTGAGAATTAAGGTTATTATATTACCAAAAAAGTAAATAAAATTATTAGTATATATTGAGTTTGAGAAATTATCAATTTATATATCGTAAGCACTTTTAATTATCGTAACTCACACAATTCTTGCTATTATTATTGGATAAATATTATTGGGTACAGCTCTTAGATATCCAAATCAAGTACTGATCTTCAATCTAAGATAAAAACTAGCAACATTATATTATATAATAAAAACAAACACATAGTCCCAAAGCCATAAGGTTAAAGGCAAACAATAATTATATGATGATGCAGCCGACGTTGGTTTTTTTATTAAAGTGTAATTCGGTGTCAATAGAAATGTGGACAGGATCAAAAGGGAGGAACGACATTCCTTTGTATAGACAAAACTGAACACTCGACAACAAAAAGAGAGTTAGGTTCACTCCAATCAGGTGAGCTTGAACAACTATGGAAGACTTTCTGAGTCAAACATTATAGGTTATCAATTAATTAAAATATTTCAATCAAAGTTCATTTTAAACAGTTTATATTTTTTTTCATAAAAAAATCACAGTTAAAAAATAAATAAAGAGATTGTTTTTGTTTGAACTTTAAACTATAAAATAATATTATTAATTAACTGCAAAGAAAACCCGACATAAATAAAAGTTTGTAGAAGAAGACTTAGAGAAAAATAAATTATGAAAATAATGTGAAAACTTCTCAACTTTATGTAATTCTTTGAAGAAAGTGACATTGGAATTCTATCAACATCAAATCAGATCTACATAAAAGGAAATATCAAACCTAAAGAATCCGACCACCCAATCATCGGCGCCATGATTTTGCTTTAAAATCATATTACCGTGGGAGCCGGGGTAAGCAATGTGCTTGACAAGTTGGAGCCTTATGGGGCCTAAGAGAGAGTAATTCAACTCCAACCATACGATACGCAATGACTTGATCAACCCAAAATCCAAGTCAAGTCAATTTCAGTTTAGATGAGACAATAAGATAGTAAAACATAGCACATTATAATTAATTTTGGGTTCTGTTGAAACTAATGTCTTTAGAATTATTCAAAGTCAAGCTTGCCTTATAAGACCTGCAATTGGTGGCAATCCTGGTCCTGCAAAAACGTTTAGACTTGATGTTTTAAACATTTTAGATAACCAAATCGATTCCATTTTTAGAATCGTTCTTTTGTTTCTAGCTCTAGAGCCAATGGCTTCAATGGCCAAGCAACTACACTTTGTGTTAATCCCACTCATGGCACAAGGTCATATGATTCCGATGGTTGACATGGCCAGGCTTCTTGCAGAGCGAGGGGTGATTGTAAGTTTGATCACTACTCCCCACAATGCGTCAAGATTTGACACAGTCATCCAACGAGCTACGGAATCAGGGCAACAGATCCGGCTAGTGAAACTTCCATTTCCATGCCAAGTAGTGGGACTCCCTCTCGGATGTGAGAATCTTGACACTTTATCTTCCAGGGACCTACTGAAAAAGTTCTACAATGCACTTGGTATGTTGCAAGAACCATTGGAACAATTTCTTGAACAACAAAAGCCGCTTCCAAGCTGCATAATATCAGACAAGTGTCTTTCCTGGACCTCAAAAACTGCTCAAAGGTTTAATATTCCTAGGATTGTTTTTCATGGGATGGGCTGCTTCTCATTGTTGAGCTCTCATAATGTGAAGCTACATAAGGCTCATCTTTCTGTTGCTTCAGATTCGGAACCCTTTGTGGTGCCAGGACTTCCACAAAAGGTAGAGATAACAAGGGCTCAACTTCCAGGATCATTTGTTAGTTTGCCTGACTTAGACGATGTTCGCAACAAGATGCAAGAGGCTGAAATGACTGCTTTCGGAGTTGTGATAAACAGCTTCAATGAACTAGAGCATGGATGCGTCAAGGAATACCAGAAGGCTATTAAAAAAAAGGTTTGGACCATTGGACCAGTTTCTTTATGCAACAGAATAAACTTGGACAAGTTTGAAAGAGGAAACAAATCATCAATCAATGAGCAAAAATGCTTGAAATGGCTCGACTCAATGAAACCAAGGTCAGTTATCTATGCTTGCCTTGGTAGCCTATGCCGTCTAGTTCCAGCACAGTTGATAGAACTCGGGTTGGGTCTAGAAGCATCAAAACAACCATTTATTTGGGTAGTCAAAACAGGTGATCAAAGAGCTAATGACGAGTTAGAAAAGTGGTTTTCAAAGCATAAGTTTGAGGAAAGGATCAAAGGAAGGGGACTTTTGATCAAGGGTTGGGCTCCTCAAGTTCTTATTTTATCCCATCCTGCAATAAGAGGATTCTTAACTCATTGCGGTTGGAATTCAACTATAGAAGCCGTCAGCTCCGGGGTGCCAATGATAACATGGCCTCAGTTCTCAGAACAATTCTTTAATGAAAAACTCATTGTTCAAGTTCTAAAGATAGGAATTCGGGTTGGCGTTGATGTTCCTGTTAGATGGGGTGAAGAAGAGAAACTCGGGGTGTTGGTCAAGAAAGAACAAGTTGAGAAAGCCATAGATATGTTGATGAAAGGAGGAGAAGACGGCGAAAAGAGAAGAGTAAGAGCAGGAGAGCTAGCAAAAATGGCAAGAAAGGCTGTGGAAAATGGAGGATCATCCTACTTTAACATGTCACTCTTGGTGCAAGACATTTTGGAGAAAATCACGATCAATAATACCCAAACTGGTTTAATTAACAGTTTGTAAATTAATCAGGAAGTTGGATGTTATCTTTTCCTTTTTCCCGAAGGCATGCATTTGAATGTATCACAAGTAATCTGTACGAAATTTCTATTATAGATACCTTCACGGCACAAACTTGGAATATTCATTTTAATTTCAGCACCAATTAAGAGAATAGACTTCTAAAGAAATTTCCTTCTCCTATATTGTTTAGGGTTTGAGCTTATTAGGCAAAGTCCTTATAATTAGTAAAGAAATTTCCTAAGAGTAGACAACACAGTAGCATTAATATTTATTAATTCCATTTAAATCAATAGGGCAATGATGCAAGGGCATATGTGTTGTCATTGGAAAATTACCAAAAAAAAAAAAAAATCAAAGTAAAAAATCAATTATTAAGTCAAAATCAATTAGGAGTATTCAATTCAATATGTAATATTATAATAAATATATTATAATTAAAATTTAGAATTATGTAAAGTTTATTTAAATATTATATGGAATCTACAATTATAAATGATGTATTATTACATAATTTTTAATTATAATTAAACAATTACATATTATAATACAAAAATTGCAAAATCAGTTTGGCAAACCCAAGTAATAGCTTCATTTATTAGTGTTGTGTGCGTAGATAGAGAGAGGACTTTTAAAATGAAGTCTTCCTTTTTCCTAGAATGACAAGCATTTAGAAATTGTAAAGGAATTGTTTTAATTGTGATGCAAGAAGCACTTGATGGGCTTATCGAACTAAACTCATCCAACTCCGGGTGGGGAGCCCGAAGGCCATGTCTTTGAACAAAAAAAAAAAAGAACTCATGTCTCTTAGAAAGCAAGCCCGATCAAGAAGCACAAAGAAAAGCCCGTGACCTGGAAAAAAATTTTGAATGAAAAACAAATATATGGTTGAATAAAATATTATGAGCAAATTGACAAGTAGAATTAAGTCATTTATGAAAGTAATTCAATTTCAAATTTGTGGACCATGATTTTCAATTGCCAATAAATTAAAGCATTTTAAGATAAATGATACGGATTAAATAAAAATTTTTAAATAAAAACCAAGATATTACCATTTAAAATTTAATAAATAAATCATGAGATTCCTAAATAACTTAGATACTTTTATCGATCAATAATTGCTTAATAGTTACACTTGCATATTAAAAAATGGTATAAGTCAAAATTTAATTATTCATTAAATTATACCATCAATTAATTATTGAAGAATTATAAATCTTGAATCCTAATTTCATACCAACTAATTAGGTAAATTTAAATTTATAAGCATATCTTCGGGAAAAGATGTGAAACAATTAAGAATAAAAAAGAAAAAAATTTGATTAAATCAATTTAGTATTACGATTCAAATGCACTTATTACAATTGGAAAGATTAAATTATTTTACTGAACATCAAATAAAAATATCATAAATCATATACTAAATTTAATATGTGAAATTTATAATTTTTTAAATTTTATCTAATATATTTTCTTTCAAACCAATTTTAGTAGGTTTATTTCTGTCAAATTTAATGAATTTATGTGAAATTATTTTTTTATAATTTTATATAAATTTAAACTTAAACAATAAAAAAATATATTCTTTTTATCATTTGAATCAATCGTTTATGTAAAATTATAATTTTAAATCACTAAATGTTGGCAAAATTGTCGGTGTATATCCTATTCACAACTTTTAATAATATCTTTGTAAAATGTAAATAATGGCGGCGAAGTTTTCTATGTCCTAGGGAAGTTCCGTGCCAACTGCGAACTCATCCTCAATCTAGCCGCCATATTTTATAGGGGGTGATTTTTAGTCACGCTATCAGTTTTTTGGCACCTATTTTTTAAAATTATCTTTAAATAAAATTATTTAATTATTTTTTATTTTAATTTTAAAATTTAATATTTTTTTAATAAATTATAAATTTTATTAAATATGCGATTCGATAAATTAGATAATTTATCAGATTTTTATATTAGATAAATTAAAAAATTAATTGAGAAAAATATCTTGAAGAATTTCTACAACATCCAAAAAAAAAAAACAAATTATTTCAAATAACAATATTTTATTTACAATTAATAAAAAAAATTATGCATATGGATTTTAAAATTTCTTATTGATTTCAACATTTTGAGATAAAAACCTTTAAATTATCAGATACATGAATTCAAAAATTTTTAGAGTGCGTTTGATTCAGAGGAATCTATAAATATATATTTTTTGGATCTTGATGGTGGATATTTGTTTCTCACATTTTATTAAGTGGAATTCAATTACGGGAGAAAATATCAGATTCTTTATAGTTCTCAAAGTCTTGGAATCAGAAACTCACGTCTCTTTGTGGTATTTTAAGATTTTGAAGGAAAAAATTATCTTATTTTCAAATTTAATTTGAATAAAAAATTATCACACAGCCATTAAAATTGTCTTATTTTTAAATTTAACCTGAATAAAAAATTATCACATAGCCATTACATTTTTGAAAAGTAGTTTAAAAACTTTTAAACTATCAGATACATGAATTCAAAAATTTTTAGAGTGCATTTGATTCATGAAAATCTACAAATTTTCTTTCCGAATCTTGATGGTGGATATTTGTTTCTCACATTTTATTCAATGTAATTCGATTACGAGAGAAAATATCAAATTCCCAACAATACTCAAAGTTTTAGAATAAAAAACTCATCTCTTTTTATGGTATTTTAGGATTTTGGAAAGAAAAATTATCTTATTTTCAAATTTGACATAAATAAAAAATTATCAAATAGTCATTATCTTTTTGAAAAGTATGTCTAAGAGTAACTGGAACTCAATTGTAGGCTTTGGTCAGTGGCATTTTAATTTTTTTTATATAGCAATTAAGACGTTTCAATGAAGAAATACCTTAATTAATGATCAATTTGCGTGTTTGTGTGAAGAAATGCCTTAATTAATCTTTTATTAATTTTATTTTTACTCTTGAAGACCATATTATAACATAAATGATTTTCAATCACAATATAATAAAGATTGAAGTGTCTATCAATTAAAGTGTTTATAGGAAAAAACACCTTAATTGGTTATCAATTAAGATTTTTTTTTTACAAATGCTTTAATTGTTGCATATTAAAATTTTATTTTTTCTCTTAAAGATCATGTTCTAACAAATGAATGTTGTAATGTTTAATCATGAAGTAAAAAAGCTTATATTTTATATATCAAATAAGGCGTTTGTATATATGGAATGCCTTATTTAATGTCTTCATCATATTTTAATAACTCATACATTTTTTATTTTTATTTCAACATATCTCAGCTCATAGCATTTAATTTTCTCTTTGAACCAATTTCAGCTTCGACATTCATCATTTAATTTTTGTCCTATTAAGTTTATCTTTGTTTTTTACTCAAAATGGTGTGTATCTTTCATATTAATCTTTTTATCTGATTTGCATTATTTGTTACCTTCAATTTTTTTTTCATATTTTTAGATGTCATTTAGATATAAATTTATGTTTCTAATATAAACGCCTTTTTGTGGTTTTTTTATTTTAGTTTCTTCATCCAAAAATGTCTTGTTGTAGATTTTTATTTTCTTTAATGGTGTTTGATAGATTCCATGTACCATATGCCAAGATTTGCTTTTCATTTATGTTTTCAACTTTAATGATATGTTGTCTTCTAAATAATTATGACTAGTTTATCACTAAAAACGAAGATGCAATTGACTACATTGCTTATGATACATTTGAACTAGATGAAGACTTTGTTGTATGTGTTATATTTTATTGTTGTAACTTTATTACATATGAACATTAGAAAATAACTTAGACTATCTTATGGTGGAACATCTTATGATAAGCTACATATTAGAAAGTTAAACTTAAATGCAATGGTCTTTGAGAGCGATAGACAGTGTGTAGATAATACTAAAATGGACAGAAAAGCTTTTGCAAAATTATGTTATTTACTTAAAATAGAATAAGGGTTACAGTCATCTAGACTTATGTCAATAGAAGAACTAGTTATTAACTTCCTTTACATTATAGCTCATCATACAAAAAATAAAGTTATAAAACATCAAGTGGTCATATCTAAAGAGATAATTAATAGATAATTTTATTCTGTGTTTAATTCTGTTTTAATATTGCATACACTATTATTTAAAAAACCTAAACCAATACCCAAAAATTCAATAGATAATAGATAAAAATAGTTCAAGGGTTGTTTGGGTGCCTTAGATGAGACATACACCAAAATCAATATAAACTCAGTTGACAGACCTAGATACAAGACCAAAAAAAAATGAAATTGTTACAAATATCCTTCATGTTTGCACTCTAAATATGCAATTCATATACATTCTATCGAGATAGAAAAGTTTTATAGTAGATGGTAGAGTGCTAAAGGATGTCATTACATGCAGGAATGGGTTGAGAATCTTACAAGGTATTATTTTTATTATGTTCATGTTATGTTAATAATGAAACACCTTTTTTTCATATTATTAATGTTGTTGAGTGGATAGCAGGTAATTATTATTTGTGTAATGTCAGATACATAAATGGAAAAAGATTTTTAGCACTATATAAAGGTCAACGATACCACCTTAGTGATTGAAGGGCAAGACTTCAACCAATGACCCCATAGAAATACTTTAATATAAAATACTCTCAAGTAATAAATTGTATTAAAAAATATTTTAGTATATTGAAAACTAAATGGGCAACTTTAAATGAGAAGTCATTTTATTTAATAAAGACATAATGTAAAATCATTTTTGCTTGTTGCCTTCTCCATAATTTTATTAGGTTTGAGATAGTTTTTGACTCTATTGAAGGTGATATTCTTGAAGAAAGTCTTAGCCAACCAGATGAATTTGAACATCAAGATTTGATTATGCATGTTAAGCCATTTGATTTTCAGACTCAGTTTAGAGATAATCTAGCTAATGAGATGCTCATCAATTGGTTACAGTTTTGGAGATAAGAACATTATAATAATGTTTTGTATGTTATAATGTTTGCTCAATTTATTTTGTTGTATGTATCATATGGTTGAGTGTGGAATTTACTTTATATCAATGTTGAATATATATTTACATTATATTTTTTTTATTCTTTAGTGTCTAATGTATGTTACAATTTAGAGTACACACTTTTTTGTTTTTTTTTTTTTCATGTGTATTCATTTATTTCATTCATTTGATGGGTTTTTGATTTATTATATTGATATTGTTGCATAATGTCTAACCATATGATTAGGAATTAAACAAGTTTTCATCTTGTGACAATCCATCACAATTAGTTTGAGGCCTACCCAGAAGAAGAAACAAAAGTTCGGGCATAGGTAACCATTCATAGACTTGATAGGATGATTCATATTTGGTTTAATGCCTACATTCTTTGATAGAAGATCATAGATGGAGAGTGGATAATGAGACATTTTGCATTAGATATCTAGGTTATATTGAATGAATGTTGGTGTAACTCACAAAGTTGAGTTGAGTTTTTCTTTACGCTACTGGTGAGTATATATTGAAAGAAAATCACAAAGTTGAGTTTTTCTTTACTCTACTGGTTATATTTAGAAGTAATTACATTAAGAAATAGTTAAATGAATGTAATACATATTATCCATCGTTTGACTTTCTTTCTCCTAGATACACGTAGACTACACTACATTTTATATAGAGATTCATGCAATAATTTTGTAAACATATTTAGTTAATTAAGGTAGGAAAGGGAAGGTTGTAAATATTCTAATTGTGTGGCATGCTATACATTCATTTATTTATAATGAATATCGTACTTGTATAAATCAAATAAATATTATATCACTATGAATTTCATATTTGTATTTAGAGAACAAAAATCATAATTGTTAGAATAACCACATAATTTGTATTTATAAATTTCATATTTGTATTGATAGAATAATGTTTAGTGATCAATGTTGTATATGTCTTGCTATAATGCGAATGATATAAAACAAATATAAACTAATAAAAATAAACCAATAAACTGATCAAAATTAACAAATATCCAATCATACTACCATGACCAAAAAATTAGACCAATGTAATGCATATATTTACAACCAATCAACATTATCAAACATTAGGGTTTAACAAATCTTAATACATAATCAGACTATTCTTTATAGATTTCATCAAGTTCATCTTTCGTGAAGTTTCTTCTATTTTCCCACTATAAACAAAAAATAATAAATTAATGTTATTTAACTTGTCTTAAAATTTAGGTTTTTTTATTGAAAGATATTACTATTATATAGAATTAATACTAACCTTAAATGATGTGCTCATTAAATCATATAAAACAATCTCTTTCATAAAATAAAAGACATAATATCCACATTCGGTTGATCCTAGTTGATGAGGAACCTAAAAAAAAAAAATTTGAGTGGGTTAACAAATATTTATCCAAACAAACTCAACATAAAAAAAAAATCTATTTTATATTTACTAGTAATGACACCCAATTGAATTTTCTATTCTTATTAACTGTAGCCATTTCCCTAAATTAAACAGAAAAAAATAGTAAACAAAAAAAATTAATTATGAAGAAACACAATATAATCTAATTATCACTTATTAATAACATGTAATACTTCTTTATTAAATTGATAATATCGAGTTTAGAGATCGTCGTTGGTTGAGTGGAGTTACATAAGTATAACATCCACAAATTAGTATCAATTACAATAAGCTGCCAATGGCACCTATAAAATAGGTATGATAAAAAATAATATGCATGATATTAGATATCATAAATGATACAATTAGTACTACGAATAGAATTAGCGTAAAATTAAAGGGCACTAAAAAATAATTGGCCAATTTTTGCATGTATTGACCTACATGACGAGAATAGTGCCACTGTCATGACTAATCAAATTTGGGTTTATGAATCTGAATCTATGGGTCATTTGTCTCTTATTTATCTCTTTGTATAAAAGATTGTACGCTGGCAATTGATAGTACCATTTAGTAATACTACCTAATATAGAATAATTGATACTGACTTTGGATATTTAAATTAATTGATAAGCTAATCTCATACACATAACAATATCAGAAGTTGATATCTTATTTGGGGTATAAAATGCCTCAATCTTTGGCCCTCTAATATAAGACATGGATGGATGATCAAATAACTCATACTCTCCCTCAACAGCAATGACGTTTCATTCGGATAAATGATTAAATGCATAATTAGATAACACATTAATGGCAAACTCTGTATGAGTTATCATCTGAGTTTGAACATCTGTTACAATATAGTATGAAATATAAGTATTAAAACCAATTCAACAAATATAAAATATAAATAAATATTGAATGAATAAATAAAATGAAAATAATGATGATTATCATAGTTTAGGTTTGCTGCAAGACTTGATTCGTGAAATCATTTCCTTGTTGGATGTGAGTAACAAATTACCCTCAAGGCATGTTAGGTTGTATTGTTACTAACATTGCCTTCAAAGCTATGAGTCATTGCTGTGATCATTCAGGCATTGCTCTTGCTCTTCAAGTCTTTGTTGTTGTTATTGTTGAATGATTGCTTCATATTATGCATTTTACATTTGAGGAGATTTAGGTTGATTTCTAAATAACTGTGATGGCGACACAGATCTACCAATCTCCCAAACTCAACCATGTGTGTCTTTGAATCTTAATGTTAAGGATAAGGGATCTTCACCATAACTGATTGGCAATTCATTGGATTTATCTTGAAATACAAAAAGATGGTACATAACAAATCATATACAATATATAGTCATACATACAAGCATATTCATCATACGTGATAAAATAACAAATTAAACTTACAATTTTTTTAGCCATTTCTTTAATTGCTTCATTTGTGAATGATCCATTTTTACGCATAAGTCTTTTTTTCCACACATCCCATTTAGAAACTTCATTTCTAGAGCTAGATAATTCCTGAAAAATTAAGTCGATAAGAGAATCAAAATCTATATTTGCATGTTCATAAATATTAATATATGAGTATAAAATAAGCATGTGAATACTTATAAGATCATGCTTAACATTTACATAACCCTTTTCTTGATGTCCAATGGTGATATACTTGTTTGGTCCGAATGATCTTTTGTTGTTTTTTAATCTTCTAGAAAAAAAAATTACATAGTAAGATGTCGAATATATTAACCAAATATTATAAAAAAATTAACAAATTGGGTATGCATATCGAGAATTTATCTGATAGACTATTTCAAACAAACTTCAACTAGTCTTCATAACTGATACCATGTATCTATGTCGTTAGAAGATCGGCCAACAATTCAAAATTATCAGCAAATGATAAAATATATTGGATTGTCAATTTGCTCTTAAAGTCTCTGGATGCCTTTTCAGTCACTTGCAACACAAGGTTTTTATACTCAGTTAGGACGTTAAATAGTTCATAATAAATTGAAAACATTAAATTCAACACATTAATTCAATTCAAATTCCAAATTAACAAAAATTTGGATATTATTAAATAAACATATTACAACCAACTCCTATATACTATCTTTTTTATCATCAAGAATTATTCTCCAATTAGGGTACGTAATAGAAATACTATGCCGAACGAAAGCTCCAATGTGGCTAGCTAACTTTGCACCTCCAATTAACACAAGTTGCCTATTTTGATTAAACTCGAAGTGAATTTTTGTCGCAGTCGCTTTAATTTTTTTACCACATCCCCTTGAATTTCTTTTTTTCATTACGGGTATATTTTTTTTCATATTTAGTAAAAGGAGACATATGTTATTTGGATGCCATAATACTTATGATTTTGATCAAAATTATACAAAATAAACTAAATCGTCTCTTTATATATCACATACGAAAAAAACAATCAATCTTCACTACAATAAATAGATCAATATACATAAAATGTAATTAATAATATTATATGGGTACAAGTTATCTATGTTGCATAATATCATAAGAGTTTCATGCAAAACAAATGAGTACAAATATAATAACTATTTTTCATAAAACTATTCAGCAAACTATTGTAACATATAGATCCGTGAATTTACCGCTAGACATGGATTAAAAGAAGTTATCACCAATCTTTTTGTTTAAGTGTGATTGACTACTTGATTGAATCTAATATATGAAACTAAATTTTAGTTTCGGGAATGCAGTTACACATGAGGAAGGTTATAGCACATTCACAGTGCCCATCCCAAGGATAGTACTAGTTTGATTCCAAATTATTCAAGCCTTAAAAATGTTTATAATTTACCAAAATATTTAATATTAAAAATTAATCTTAAAATTGTCTTAATAGTTTGGTACCAACTTAGGATAATTCTCTCACTTGAGAAGTATTCATGGAGACTAATGTCTCACTCTGAATAATCTTCGTCATTAGGTTTATTAATATATTTTATTTAAAAAAGTTAATAAAATCTTTCAATAGTTTGGTAGGATTTACTTTGAGGTAGTTCTTCCAATAATTTGGTAAGATTTTACTGTAAAAAGATTTGAAAAGATTTTTAAGAATTTCATTAAGTCTCCTAATGGTTTGGTGGAACTTAATTCAAAAAGCAATCTTCCAATAGTTTAGAGGATAAAATTTATTTTTATTTTTATTTTTTTTGTTTTTTGCAAATTGATTTATGAAAATTTTTAATAGTTTGATGTATTTCATAAAATTTAAATCTATGAAATGTTCTCTAATAATTTAATAGGATTCATGAATTTATTTAAAAAAAACTTTTTTTTTAATAAAAAATAATAATGAATTATATATAAAAATATATGCATATAAAATAAATATATGTATTATTATACATGAAATAAGAATTAAACCACATACCAATCGGGTCACGGGTCGAGCTTACACATAGGTCAAGTTTTTATTTGACCAAAACGGTACCGTTTAAAAAAAAAAAAAAAAAAACAGCTTATCTTATTTTTCATTTCCATCTTCTTCTTTGCAAGTTCCCTGATTTCTCTATAAGTTCAAGAACCCTCAAGAAAACCAGTCGCAGAAATGGCAAGGCCTGAATATTGTTGCCCGTCACCAGCGATAGAAATCGAGACCACCACCAGCCGTCGCCAGTTTTGCCGCTTTGCACAGTCGGCGGCGCGTCATTCCTCCTTCCCTTTTTTTTGTATGCCCTTTATTTTCTCTTCTTTTTGGGTTTCAATTAATAGCCCAGAAACTTATTAAAGATTGTCGCCATTGTAGTTGACGCCACCGAAAAGCCTCCAAACTCCTTTCATTTTCTGCCAATGATATTTAACAAAAAAAAAAAAACTTTCTTTTTCTTTTGTTTGGATTGGATTCTGCCACCCTTTAAAGCAGACTAAACCCGAAACTCAAAATAAATTTGTGTTTATACTTTCTGCTATTTGTATGTCTATTGATTGTGGGTTAATTGTGGGTTATTTTTGCAAGTTGAATCTGTTACTAAATTGGTGAATGGGTTAGGTCTTGGGTATGAGTTTTTTTGGGTTTTGACTTTGGGTGAATTGATTGCTTGTGTTGAGGCTCCTTGCTGGGGATTTTTTATTTTTGAGGAGTATATGGGCAGAGGTAGTGTGACCGAATGGTGTGTAGAATTGCTTGAATGCTCCTTGTTTTTTTTTTTTTTAATTTTTTGCACAACTGAAGCTGCTGGGTGGGAAAATTAAGCTTGAATCCCAAAAAATTCTCCTTATGTTGAATTGCCCTTGATTGCCACCCCCTTTCTGCTTTCGGTTGGTTCTTTATTGTTGCAAATAAATTGAATGTGATTTTGATTTAATTATGAATTAATTTCAGTAATTGCATAAATCAAGCACCAAAATTTCCTACATCAATTAAGCACCAAAATTTCCTGCAACATTTTTTTCAAACTCCCCCCCCCCCCCTTTTTTTAAACACAAGTAAAATTAGACAAAAATAAACAAAACAAATTAAATCAAATTAAAATTTAAAATTTTTTTTATTGGGTTTAAAGTTTTTCATTTGAGCTTAATTTACAACCGAAAACCTATTTTTAATCTTGAAAATAATTTTCAGATAAATAAAGTGTCTACATAAATCATAATATTCAAACCAAACAATAAAGAAAATATCATGTATGCAATAAAGGAAAGTTGTCCGATGCAAGTATAGATGATAAATACTTATAAAAAGATATAAAAATATATAGTAAGCAAAGAAAAAAATGACATTTATAGACAAATATAAATAGTAAAAAAAAGATAAAATTCACACATATTAATAATGTATATGTGTGATGACGTTGAGTGGTTTATGGTTGATAACGACGAGAGAGATGAAGAAACCAAAATGTAAAGTAAATGAGCTTATGAGTTTAGGAAAATACACGTATTGCAGCTTTATATCATTTAATTATATTAGCCATTTTGAAACCAAAATGCAAAGTAAATGAGCTGATGGGTTTAGGGAAATACACGTATTGTAGTTTTTTATCATTTAACTGTATTAGCTGTTTTGTTTTCCAAGGTTCAAGAATAGGGAATGAATATTTTAAAATGATTAATTAAGGCATTTGTAAACATAAATGTCTTCATTGATTAATTTAAAAATTATTTTTAGGTTAATTAAGGTATTTGTGTATAAAAACACCTTAAATGATTGATTAAATAAAACGTTTTTGTACACAAATACCTTGATTAATCTACATTATATTTTTAAATTGATAATCAATTAAAGTATTTGTGTAACTAAACGCCTTAATTGATCCAATTTATAAATTATATACAAAAAGATCAATTAATTGATCCAATTTATAAATTATATATGAATGATTAATTAAGGCATTTGTGTAATCAAATGCTTTAATTGATCTTATTATAAATTTATAAAGAAATCAATTAACGCATTACACAAATGCCTTAATTGATCAAATTTATAATAACTTAATGCCTTAATTCATCCAATTTATAAATTATATATGAATGATCAATACTTATAAATTATATATGAAAGATCAATTAAGGTGTTTGGTTACACGCCTTAATTGATCTTATTATAAATTTATAATGAGATCAATTAAGGTGTTTCGCTACACAAACGCCTTAATTGATCAAATTTATAAATTATAAATTAAAAAAAAAATCAATTAAGGTGTTTGTGTAACCAAATGCGTCAACTGATCATTTTATAAATAAAAAAGTGATCAATTAAAGTATTTAACACTTTGAACGTCTTAAATAATCTTTTTTATAAATTAAAAATAATATCAATTAAGGCATTTGGTTACACCAATGCTTTAATTTATCTTGTTTTTAATTTATAAAAAGGATCAATTAAGGCATTCAAAGTGTCAAACGCCTTAATTGATCCTTTTTCTAACCCTTTTTTCCCATCAATTAAGGTGTTAATGTTTACTAATGCCTTAATTGATGATGTTTCATAAATAAAAATAACAATCAATTAAAAGATTTATTTTTTTAATATTAAAGGCATGATTTATCGTTTGTGTTTTTATTATTATTGTAATGTATCAGTCTAGAGAGTCGATCACTAGACGTATTTAAAAATAGTGAAAAAATATAAAGAGTCACCACAAATATTTTTTTAAGGTGTGATTGACCATTCAAAAATTTTATCTTTTAATAAAATAATAAAATGGGTTTAAAACTTTATTAAAAATACTGTTTTGGTATGGGAAAACAATATCAATTTGAGAGTCGGTTACGTGTAAGGAATGATTAACACCTTCACAACGCTCATAAATTAGTACCAATTAATCATGCGTTATTTTTTTGTGTTGGATAAAGTAGTTTCGATTTGAAATTTAATAATAATTATCTTTTATTATTTTTTAAAAAAAGAAAATAATTTTAGTAAAGTTCTTTATTTAGGAATATCAAAGAAATCTTTAAGTTAAAAAATTACTTCCAAATTCTTCAACATTTGGCAGAATTTAAAATAACTTTTTTCGCTTAAGATTTATCACAACATTACTTCTAAAATAATAAAATAACACATTTTGTAAATATTAATAATTGATGACTCTCCAACATCTAGGCAGAGTATCATCAATCGTATTTTTAAAAATATTATTTTTAATTTTATTTGTTCAAAACTAAAAAAAAAAAATTAAGAAAACTTTTTGTGCAATAAAAAATGAAAAACAATATAATTAACATTAAATATCAACAAACATATATATATATATATGCATTATAAATAAGTACATTAATTTAGAAAAATGAAACGTATGTAAATAATGATCAAATTTGAAATTAGAAATTGTTTTCAAATATAAAAAGATCATTTGGACTCTCTAATATTTAGACAGAATTTGAGTGCGACTTTTTATATTTAAAAATCTCATTCAATTATTTTTATTATTTTATATTTTATATTTATTGTTTTAATAAAATGAATTTATTTTGAGTTTGTAGAAATGTATGAAAATTCTTAATGAAATAAACTTTTCTAAATATCCTAACAAATAAGCAGCATTTGAGAACATATTACTTCATAAAAGATTTTCATGCAAATATTCATAAAATTTTCTAAATACCTCAATATCTAAGCGGTATTCGAAATTTAATTAATTTACTTACATTATATTTATGATTAGATAAATATAATTACACTAAATCAAATTAAAATTTTAGTAATTTAATATATTTTGTCAAAAATAAATTTATTATCAACAACTCAAAATAATTAAATATAGCCTCATTCAAAACTATGTATTCAAAATCAATAAATAAATAAGTAAAAACCTAAATAATTTAAAATGAATTTACCACAATTTAGGTTCCAAACTTAATTCAATGGAAGAGTTCAAAGCAAGTGGACTAAGGTTGGGGCTTTGTTTGTAGCCCGATTTAGTAGTGGGTCCAATGGGTGTAGTTGGTGTTGAACCAGTGGCACGGGTCGGTTTGACTTGTTTGACTATTTTTCTCTCTTTTGTTTTTAGCTTCTAAAAGCTTCAATTTTTTTGTAACATCATTTCATCACCTATTTTTAACGAAAAAAACCCTCTCTTCTTTAAAAAAAAAAAAAAAAAACATATGCTCTCCCAGCCCCAGTTTCTGGCGAAGCCTCGTCACGACCGTCGCCGCTTTATTGCCAGCGCCGCCACTAGTCGATGGTCTTTTGGGTTTTAAATTTCGATCGTAGGTTTTTTTTGGTATCCTCGTCATAGATCTGAGCCTTGTTTTCCCCAAATCAGCTTCTAAATTCCCAAATCTACAATGGAAGTCTAAAACTTAAAATCGCCAAAAGTCTCAATCCCATTGTCCGATCCTATCAAATTTTTTATATGTTGTTCACCCCTATTCTATCTTCGTTTCCACCATCACCGATTATAAAGAAGCCATTGTCGTTCAACTCTTTTTTTTTGTTTTTGATTTTTTTTTAGATAAAGGGGGTGTCTGGTCCGGGGCTTTTTAGGTGCGAGTGTGCAAGTAGGTGATGGGTCGGAGGGTGCCGATGTGGAAAACCAAAAGGGGCTTGGGCAAGGGTTGTGCTTGGTAACATGGGTGTTGTGTAGAGGTACGGTTGGGGTTGAGCTGAGGGCGTGCTCATGGGTGAAGGGTACGGGCGCCTAGACCTGGGGCATGCACTAGGTGGTTTGGGATACGGGTTTGGTTGGGGCTAGGGCTCTTCGGGGTTTAGTGTTGGATTTTGGTTAAATGAGGTATAGAAGGCTTAGGCATTTATGGAAGAGAGAGGTTCCTGTGGTGGTTGAGGTTTGAAACAGGGATGATGTGGGTGCTTGATGTACGGCTCTAGTTGATGAAAGTGCTCCCTCGGATATTGGTGCTTGGGTGTTTAGATGAAGGTCCCCTTCTCGGGTCTTGAAAATGTTAGGCTTTATCAAAAAAAAATTTTGTTTCGTCTCCGAGCTATTTTTGTAGGGCTTTGATTTGGCAGGGCAATACAAGGTAGTGAAGTAGGGTGTTAGGGCTGGCTTGTTGTGTGCAGTGGCCAGACAGAATTGGTAGTGGTCGTCGGTCACCTCCTTATATTTTTTTTGTTTTTTTCTCTTTTCATAATTTATTTATTTATTTTGTAAATTACCTTTTGTAATTAATTTTTATCTTATATATTTTTTGATTAATTGAAGTAATAATAATTTGATTAATTAATTATTTTTTCATATATATTTTGTAATTTTTCAAGTAAAAATAATTAATTTAGAACAAATTTGAATAAATTTAATCTGATTTAATACTTAAATTGATTCAAATGAAAAACATGCAAAATGAAAAACATGCAAATCGAGCTTAAAAAATCAAATAAATTTGAATTAATTTAGATAAAATTGAATGTTTATAATTATTAATAAAATAAAATAAAAAATTATCATTATATATGTTAAAAAAATTATAAAAATTATATAATAATTAATATATATGAATTTTTTTAATTAAATAAGTGAATTTAAATACGAATTGAATATAAAAATATCTTAAAAATTAAAAAAAATATTAAATATTATATTTTTTTAAGAATTACGTTTTTTTTAAATCTAAAATTTTACGAATCAAATACTCATTTAAAAATTTTTGAATTTGTAAATCTAAGTTAAAAGTTGAAGGGATAAGAAGAAAAAAAAAAGTAATTAAATAATTTTATTCTAAAATGTTTTTGAAAAAAAAAGTATGAATAGAAAAAAAAATGTATTTAAAGGGAAAACTTAAATAAAATTTTTTAAGTGAAGTTGTGAAATTTTTTACTAAAAATGATTAAATAAAAATAAAAATAAAAATCGATATATTAAAAGATATTATTATATATAGATATCTAATATGTAAAATTAAAAAAATTTAATAAATTGATATATTTTTTAGATAGATATTTTTATTAAAAATATAAATAAAATTTTTATTATTAAATAAATATAAATCAAATTTATATTAAAAATAATTTTTTAATATTAATTTTTATATTAAAATTTATCAATTTATTAATTTAAATATTTTATTAAATCATTTAAAAAATTTCACAAACTTTACCTACAGTTTCGTTAAATTCACACTTACGCACTCATTGACGGAAGTTCTATGAAAATGAGGCCACTGTAATTACACAAGTACCCTCCACAACCAAAAAATCTGAAATCTGCCACTCTTGCAACAATCCATCAAAACCTCAATTCAGAACTCATCAAAGCTCTAGCAGAAGTACCAAGGCCGTATGGAGGACGAGACAGCAGAGAGCAGGAAGAAAGCAAGACTAGCCATTATGGAACTGGCTAACATGATAAGCGTGCCCATGTCTCTCCATGCCATCGTCCGTCTCAACGTACCTGATGCCATCTGGCAACGCGGAGCCAACACCCCTCTCTCCGCCCTCCAGATTCTCTCTCGGGTCCTCCCTCCTGGCGGCGGAGATCCCGAGAACCTCCAGCGTATCCTCCGTATGCTCACCAGCTACGGTGTTTTCACTGAACACCTTGACTGTACTGACTCCCCTGAAAGAAAATACTCCCTCACTGACATCGGAAAAACACTCGTAACCGACGCTGAGGGTCTATCATATGCACCATACGTGCTTCAGCACCACCAGGTTAGTCAATCCCACTTTTCATTTTTAACTATTCTTTCCAGATTTTCTTAATTGAGTTTTTCTTAATCATTTAAGAAAGATTTCAGCATTGAAATCATCACATTAGTTTGATTTGCATTGCTTAATAAGTCAATAGGAATTGGCTGATTATAATCGACGGCCGTGTGATCTGTTAGTACTGAACTTTATTTCAAACTTCAAGTACAAAATAAAAGTGATTGACTGTTCTTAGTAATACTATGCAATTCAGGATGCTTTGATGAGAGCGTGGCCATTGGTGCACGAGGCAGTGTTGAATCCAACATCAGAGCCGTTCGTGATGGCAAATGGTGAGGCAGCTTACAGTTACTATGGAAAGAAGCCAGAAATGAATGGACTGATGCAAAAGGCTATGTCAGGTGTATCAGTGCCATTCATGAGCGCTATATTGAACAGCTATGATGGGTTTAAAGGGGTGAAGAGATTGGTGGACGTGGGAGGGAGTGCAGGGGATTGCCTGAGAATGATTTTACAGAAACATCCCCATATAAATGAAGGGATCAATTTTGACTTGCCTGAAGTGGTTGCCCAAGCACCAAACATTCCGGGTGAGATTTTTGTCTTCCTTTAGGGCTATTGTTTTTCTTGGTTGAATGATTCAACGTATTCTTGATTTTCTTGAGGAATTCCACTGTTTTAGGCGTGAGCCACGTTGGAGGTGACATGCTTAAATCCATTCCTGCTGGTGATGCAATCTTCATGAAAGTGAGTTTGGTGTTTTCTTAATAATTTACATACTGAATATTGAAAAGTATGTTCATGAACTGTTTTTTTAATTTGTCACTAGTATCCCAATCTAATCCTTTTCATTTTTTTTTTATATCAAAAGGGAATATTCATCAAATAAGACAAAATGTATTGATAAAGATGTTTACCCACTTTATAATCTCACTGACCTGTCTCATTGTTTTACTTTATTGCTAGTACAATTGGATATGAAATTTTCTAGTGCTAATGAAAAGAGGTAAGGAGAGTGAAATATAGTAAAAGATAATATTAAATTTGTAAATTTACAGTTGAATAATGTACTGCATGCTTTTGTTATTTCCTTGGTTTACACGTTGAATAATGTCCTACATGCTTCTGTTTAAAGAAACCCTTAAACAAGGAAAGACCCATCACCTACCGCACCATGGATTCCTTTTTCTCATAGGGTTATCTTATTATGGGGAGGAATTAAATGCTGCTATGCTTACAAAGATTCATTGATTAATTTACACAAATGAACCAAAGTATAGAAAAAGAAGTCTGAGAATTTCACATGTCCTGGTTTCCTTCTGCCTTTTCTTTTAAGTTTTGGTGTCAATATTAGTCTAGAACTCGCTAGATAATTATGAATTTAGTGGCTGCATAGGTTTTCTTTGTTTGATCGGAAAGCCAAGGAAGTAAAAGAAAGAACTGCATGCCCAAGTCATTGTTGTACCCCTCTGATACAAAATACAGCCAGGAAATATTTAATCAATCAAAGCTTCTTATTTTCCACACAGGATGTCCTTTCATTGCCAACTTCACTCTCTGTCCTGTCGTTTTGTTAATCAACTTAAATTATTGACTTGCCGCTGGCTTTGAAGCCCTGTTAATTGTTAGGTCTAAGCCCACAAAAATTTTGAAGAGACTTGATGAAAAGCTGATGGCATTCATTTGACATTTTGACTATGACTGGCAGTGGATCTTGACTACCTGGACGGATGATGAGTGCAAGCTGATAATGGAGAATTGTTACAAGGCACTTCCTGCAGGAGGCAAACTGATTGCATGTGAGCCAGTGTTGCCCAAGGAATCAGATGATAGTCATCGGACTCGGGCTCTCCTGCAAGGTGACATTTTTGTGATGACAATTTACAGGGCCAAGGGTAAGCATAGGACAGAAGAAGAATTCAAACAGCTTGGCCTCTCTGCTGGTTTCCCTCATTTTCGAGCATTCTATTTTGATCACTTCTACACTGTCTTGGAATTTCAAAAATAGAATGGAAAACTACCTGACTCAATAAAAGATACAGATAAAAATAAAAATAGGAACCTCATATGCTGATCTTTATTTGTTTGTCAATTGCTTTTCTAATTTCCCAACGTAAGAGTTGATTATATATGCTGTTTGTTGACAAGAGCATTGCTAGGACTGGACTGTACCTTTATGATATTGTTGTTTGCACCAAAGGGTGCTTTTGTTTCTATCAAATAAGACTTAATTTGGAGGTCTTTATTTGTTCCTCATATTCATGTGTTGCACATTGCACTTTCTTTTTTAAACCAAAGGGAGCTTAACTATTGATTTCCATCAATTTATCAATATTTTGGTTTTAAAACCCAAATTTGAAGGTTCAATCACGACTCTGCAAGAACTAATCACATTAACTTGCAAATAATGATTTCTCGGAAGGGTTTGATCGACATTATACAAAGAGTTACCCTTATGACAGGATTAATTAATCCTCTTTATTTCATCTACATTTAAAATTTCCCTCTGACACGAATTCATAGTCATAAATTCTACATAAACGAGTGGCGGGTATGAGTGTATATGTATCTACATATATTCTATCTTATCTATTTCTACCCTCATAACAAGGCCTAGTCTTGAAGCCATTCATCTCCATCAATGTATGAAGTGGTCATGTAGGCAGCTGCTTCATATTCCATTAGCTGCTTCCCATAAGAAACTCTAAATGAGTAGTTTGCTCCAGGCCCTAAGCACTCATATTCTCCAAAAAGTACTGTCCTGGAAATAAAAATTTTACATATTATGCTAAAATCGCAGAGAAATTATTATTAGTACTGTAAAATAATTTCCATATAAACATAAAACAATGTATATAAATACGATTCACCATGATGAAAATCAGTAAAAATTTTGAAAACATGAGAAGAAAACATACTTTATATGTAAAGTTAGAAGAAAAGTTTTGTAATATGTTTGAAACTGTATTATATAAATTAAGAGGATTGATGGATCAAACAACAGACTGGTCTCTAGAGGGGTCTCGCCAGTCATTCCATCCGGCTGGAGCCACAACATCAGACATGTACGTTCTGGAAAAGACGACAGTGGCATAAGCTCCCCAAGCTCTTCCAAGCCAAACGCTCCCAGTTCCTCGAATGATGCAATCCACGAATGAAAACCCTGTTTGCTCATTCACCGACTGCCTCGCTTGAGCTGTGATGGATCCGCTAACTCCAGTTGTCCCTTCTTTAGCAATTGAATGAATAACGCACCCCTGTCATAAATTAGTGTAAGTTTGTAACATTTGGGGGACAAAAAGTGTTGGTATTCAGGCAATGTGTCACTCACGGTTCAACACTGAAAGTGAAAGAAGCAGGTTAGCATGTGAACATATATGTGACTTGAGAGAAAAGCTACCTTTGTCACTCAAAAAATCGACCTTACTCTAACTTGACGAGACAATATCATGAGCCAATGTATAATCTCAACCAAAAATGGAACACCTAACTCAAGCCGGCTCAAATCCTTACATGAGCTACCTTAAAATTAAATGATACAGTTAATGGCCCCAACATATATTGGTCCAAATCTCTAAAAAATAACTAAACATTGTCGTGATTCACCAAAACCATCACTATGCCTAGAATATCAATTAAGATGCCTATGCATGCCCAGCAAGTATGCCTTTGCTTGTCCAAAATTCAATAAAAATAAACTGCAATGGTAAAATTCAGTATTTAGTGAGAAAATTCACCAAAGTTATTGTACCTTGTAGAGTGATCTAGCATTTCCAAATATGAAATCAATGGAACCTTGTATGAAACATCTTTCGAAATAATGCCTCCCACGATCATCAAGAAGCGTGTCTTGGGCTCCGTAAAATCCACAATTGTAAAATGCAGCTTGATCACCTGCTATTCTAAGTGCCACTGCTTGCTTTCCAGTTTCACCCGGAGATGGCTCTGCAGCTGTATTCTTTTCGAGAAATTGGAACCCAACCCAACAAATAGCCATATCAAATGAATAAGAAATCAATGCTAACCAATAACTAAATTTCAGTAAATATATAAACAACTTCAGGTTTTTACTAGGATATACATGAGCTACTTAGTTTTCGGTAATAGATTATTGGACTTAAGATTGAGAGTTTAACTTGGGTTTTGGGCTAATTGAACTGGTTTCTGGATTCTAGTTAATTATGCCATATTTTAATCTTGGTCTTTGACTTATCGAAATAAAATTTACGTTGGATTTTGGGCAAATTGGACAGATAAATGGAGCATAGTCACCTTTCAGCACCTGTAGATTGGAGTGAATATGACAACATACATGCACAGTGAGCTGAAGCTAAATTTGTAGGATGCAAAGTTACATGGCTACTTCTCAACCTAAAAGAGTAAGAGTGACGACTAATTACCTTAAAGCTAATGTTGTAAGCTGTAAAGTTAGGAGCAAAGATGGCAACTGAAGAGCTGTATACAGTCCCTCCAGTGGAATTCGCAGTGTCATTCCATTCTATTACTGTGTTGAGAAAACCCTCACCTTGAATTATCAAGTTGGATTTGCTTGCATGGACCACCACCTTCTCCCTGTCATTCATGCAGGGTTCCAATCAATTAGGTTCCATGCAGAAGATTTCATTGTGCAGGATGAGTAGTTTTAGATGTTTATGGTGCATGTACGAATTCAGAACAAAGAAATTAACGAGTTGCTGAACCTCGGAAACGCCTTAATAATGACCTGTATGTACCAGAATAAATAACGACCATGGTCTTGGAGGGGCTCAAGTCAGGAACATCATCTATCGCCTTCTGCACGCTGCTGAAATTGGCGCAACCCTTCAAGTCAACTGTTAATACAAGTGATACTTTGTACTGTGAAATGAGGTTAGACCTCCATTTGGTATGATCACATTTGTGCTTAGGCCGCCTTCGATGGTGGTGGTGGTGATGATGATGTCGTCTAGACACCATCCTTGTTAACAAAGATAGGAATTCACCACTTTGCCTGACGAGGGAAACTTGAAAACTACTATGCTGACTGCTTACGGTGATACTTGTTTTGGAGAAAGGAGGGACTGTATATAGAGCAATTAGAATGGAAAACAGTGCAATGAGAAAGGGAAAGAGCCAAAAGGAGTTTGTTCTGATACTCATGGTTAATGCTATGGGTTTAGTTAAGAGTATGATGTTATTTTAAGTTGAAAAGAGCAGAAGCAAGGTATGGCTTTATTATTCCCTTGGGATGGCTGAAGGGGTGAGTGATGATTGGCGTGGGAGGTAAGATACGTATAGGCCTTGTCAGTGTCATGTTTGTGCATCTATTGATAATTATGCCCTCTTCTTTAAAAGT
Organism: Durio zibethinus; assembly: GCF_047325235.1. Classification (NCBI taxonomy): domain Eukaryota; kingdom Viridiplantae; phylum Streptophyta; class Magnoliopsida; order Malvales; family Malvaceae; genus Durio; species Durio zibethinus. The sequence goes on along the minus strand of NC_143162.1, from coordinate 4,605,145 downwards.
AATGGTAAAGAGATGAAGAAAAGAAATGAAAGATGGTTACAGAGATAAAGAAAAGAAATGAAATATAATTGAAGGTTGGAAACTGCATACGCTAAGCCATGAGGGAAAGAGAGAGACAGAAGGAAAGATTATGGCAATGATGAAAGTAAACGAAGTGCAAGGTTTGCATGTTTATTGAGTATTAGATACTTCTTAACCAATGTAAGACATAAAAAAATACTTAAATTAATCACGAGTTCTTATTATAAAAATTATCTAAATTTAATATTATATAGATAATAACATTTAAATATGTGATCTGTTGATAAAATATTAAATTTTTAATTTTAATGATTAATATTCAAATTTAAATAATTTCAAATACAACAAAAAATTGGCACGGAATGTTGAGTAACAGATACTTCTTCACATTTATATTCAAGAGATGATGATGGAAATGCCAAAGATAATCATGACTACAAAGATTTTTTCGATTTGAGGCCATATATTTAGCATTTTAGCACAATCAGCCAAACGCCTATATTAAGCAACTTGTACGTGACTTTCTGCTAATGGTCTCTCGAGTCCAGAGCTTTATGATTAAACGCAGGAGTTTTCCGAGTACTCGACAAGTATGAACCAGAGAGAGATTCTTTTTCTACACATATAATAACCTAGCGTTGGAGACAAACTCACTTGCCTCTTTTATGCTAAGAACACAAGTGTTTGGTTTTGCTTCAGATTCGTGTGACCGCAGATGAGGCGTGACAATTCCTGGTCAAGGAATTTGTAGAAATCATTATTTCTTAAATCACAAAGGTGGAAGCCGTAAGCCAACCTACACTGACTCTGCTTTTAGGTAATTCTAAAATCAAATACACTGGTATGGGCTACCCATTTCTGATTTAAGTCGGTATCTCGCTTTCTGGTTTTCATTCAGACATTTATTCAGCAATTAAAAAAATAAAAAAAACACACACACGCACTCACACGCTAAGAAATTTGGACATTGTCCAATGTTCTTCCTCAATCCTTGTGGGAAAAAGACTGTTGTTGGTACGAGTTATTGATAAAAAAACTTCGAACTGCAATCCCACCGTAGTCCTAATCCACTTACAGAAAAATCCAAGCACTGAAATATAAACCCTAGTAATTTCAAATACCTACTCACTATTCTGCTAAATTCAAGTCCTGTGCCTGTATGTTTGGTAATAGTCGGATTAGAAATTTTAACAGCTTCACATTGGAGCTCATTCCAGTTCACAAATTGAGCTCACTTTTTTATCTTGACCTTAAAGTGACAGAGAATAAAACATTTATTTACCTCAATATCTACGTACATGCACAAATTAAATTAAAAAAAAAATACACACACACACATACACTTCCTTCCGCTCCAAAAATAGATCCCCCTTATTCCATTCCGTTACATAACTCTGTTGGCTCTGTACCATTAACATCTCGACAGGGAAGAACTTCTTTCTGTAGCATCAAAGTTCCTTTGAAAATCACCATCTGGCAGCAGGATTTTTTATATTCACTAAGCTGAAGGCAGAGGCAGATGTAAAGTTTCAGAAACATGGCAGCCAACTTGGATAACAGAATATAAGCACATTATGATGTATTGACAAACCTGGTCTGGAGTCAACTTCTTGAAACCGAATTTATCGGTCCAGATTGATTCTGCTTCTTCAGCTGCCGGAAGCACAATGTTTTTGACACTCAAGAATGCCAGCAGCTTCTCAATACAAGAGAACAGCAACTGGAAGTAGCCCTATAAGGTAATTTAGCTCCACTAAATCAAGACTGAAGAGAATGATATTGAAACAGGTAAAAGATAAAAGCAATCGTCAAAGTATATATATTATGCATTCAAAACTAATAATTTCCTAAAATCACAAGGAATTAAATGACAAGTGTAGGAAAAGCAACTCTAAGGGAGTCAGCAAGAAGGATATTCTTCAGATTGTATGGTGGGCAGGGCAACAATTAAGAACTTTAAAAAAAAAATCCAGTTTGCTACCATGGTGATAAAAATTACAAAGCCAGACAAGTGGAAACCCGACTAGAACATGTAAAAAAGGTAGGAACTGTAGGCAAAGGTCATAAAGACAAAACTTGGGACCATTAGCCTCACCTTCCCATGGTTAGCAATGCTTGTAGCAACTAAAGGAAGTTCTGCAATTTCTTGCCCAAAAACTCTAATTATTCCAGCTGATACAACGAACGAGCTGCAGCATTAGCAAAACAGAATATTGTCAACATTCTAATAGCAAAAGCATTTAAAGCTTTGAATGTTATGCAAATATGTCTTACTTGATTGTCAATACAGCACAGTACATTCCCCCATATTCTTGGCCCTTTAAATTCCTTCTGTGATAGAGACAGAGAGAAACAAGGAAGCAAGTTTGTCAAAAAATAAAAAAAGGACAACACACTCGTGTAAATATGCAACCAGCTATATCAAGCACCAAAAAAAGTTCTCATGCTTACCCATAAACCATGCATGGGATAAGGTCCCGCCCGGTTGTTGCATCAACTATAGGGTCGAAACATTCCTTTTGACAAAAAGAAGAAAGAAATCAGTAAAATTTCAGTGAAATAAGGCAAGCCATGGCCCCACATATCTTTTATGTTTTGACAAATAGAACATACCTATGACTTAAGTAGCATATCAAATCAGAATCCCACAATGGCAAAATTATCTTACACTAGAAAATCACAGTTTGAAATAAAACATGCAAATCATGGCTACATTTTACCAAGCAATGTTTCAAACTGGCAGGATACAATCCTGGTTGCAAAAACCTCATCGGAAATGTACATTTACCATCCCATGTCCCCCAAAAGCCATTAAAGCAGCCCCTATGCAGAGGCATCAAAGCAGCTATCAAGTGTCAATTTGTTTTTCAGCCAGAGAAAGAAAATGCATCCCTTTATCAATCCTTTCGGCTTAAATACTCTTAAAGATTAAATTTGTACAATCATTGTCTCTTTCCATATATTGTATTTAATGGGCAACAAGCTCCACCATCATAATAATGTCAAAACAAGGAAATATTAAGATGCCTCCAAATTTTAGTGATGATAGAACAGCAAAAATAAATAGCTAATGTTAAGGAGAAGGATACAAGGAAAGTAAGAGATAAATATGTATTAACCGTATAGACTCAGTATTTTGCCTTTCTCTACCCCTTTAGCAGAAGAATGAGGACAAGAAGCATAAAGGTTAGTTACAGAGTGCAATCGACATTTCCATGCAACAAATTCAACCCAGAAAGTGTACTTTGCAAATAAATACTTGAAAATAAACATATAATAATAGCAGTAATTACAGAAAAACATTGTCTGGCCACTTTGATCAATAGTGGCAACAACCATTGGTCATAAAATGAAACATATAAATACAACATGAACAAGACTTACATGGAAAATTCCAACTGCTTGAGAAAGCAACAATCTAGTTTCAGGAGATGCAAATTTGCCACTAAGAAGCCTCCATCTCACATCAATATTGATATCAGCATCCAAACCCTTTTCCACATACTTCTTCTTTATTACATCCAAAAGGGAGTCCGGAAGCTTTTCAGCTCCGTGAATGAGCAACTTCTGCAGTGTAGAATGGATCCTACTGCAATCTGAGCAGCAAAACCACTTCCCTCTTGGTATTTCCTGTTGTACAAGTGGCATCAGTATGTTCACCCAGTAACGGAATAATGTGTCCAATAGACAGGAACGGACAGTTTCATATCAAAGAATCAAAGGAACAATAATCATAATAATACATACCCTTAGATCAGCCATTTTATGAGTCCTCAAACAGCCAATATGAAATTCTTTCTCACACTGATCCAAAATTATTTAAAAAAAAAAAAAAAAAAAAAACAAAAGATGCGCAAATTAGTGGAAACAATTAAAAGGAAAAATGTTTAGCAGCCCTGAAGGCCAATGTACAAAACAGGATGAAATGAAAATTTAACATTATACCTGATCACACAGTATAATTGTCCGAGGACCAAATCCTGATTTGCTAAAATCACATGCCCTATATAAAATAAAATGAAAGAAACAACAATTTCAAGCCAAATCAAGAGGTAATGAAGACAGAACTAAAGAAATTTATGAAATTTCACAATGCAAACTGTATAAGAATAGTCTTCATGAACAATATAAGCTTCAATCAGTTCATCCTAGTGTGTACTCATCACCTGCATAATGCGCATCCACTAAGTTCTGCCTCAATGTTTTTCACAATACGTATGCATCTGCTGGTTATTTGTTCTATAGCATCAACTCCTAAAATCCTTCCAGCAGCTACTGCATTAGCATTACGCTCCATACACTTTTCTTTCATAAACATGTTCTGACAATATTTGCAGTACCAGCGACCACGGGGAATTGTTGGTAGAGATGCACATTCTGCATAGATCAATAAAGTTGCTACTCAATATAAATCAGGTAAAACAGAGCTGTAAAATTAATCTTCAGAGGCAACTACAATAGTCTTCGACAGGTCACAGAAAACTAAACCACAACTCTAAGCATAACCATCTTTGTTCAAGATTATGAAACAAAGGACCGGATTTCAATAAGTGGAAAAATGAAGGGGACACCAGAAAACAAGCTTTGAATTTCTTAAAAGTTTAAAATAAAAGGTCTAGTAAAGTAAATCTGCCATGCAAAATGCCAATAGAAACATCTAATAACATGCACAAGAGAGACTAAGAAAGAGTACATTTATGTTGATATGAAATGCCATTGACTGAGTCGGTCTCCCAACAACTCAGTCTCTGTTTACCATTTAAAAGAGTTTGTCTTTCATCCAACTCAAACTCCACTACTCCTGTTTATTTTCCTTTGTCCCTACCTTTTTTGAATAAAACATTCCATTCAAAAATCATGCTGTACATTTAAGAAACTGTATTCTCTCTCCTTTTTTTTTTTCTTTTCTCCTTATTATCTTCTCATTTAGTAAAATATATAAATTCTTTATCATCTACGTAGTGATGCCAGATGCATATCAGGCACAGGGATTAGAGACATCAGACCTCAGGTTGCCCAATTATCATTCTTAACAATACAAAAAGAATAGCTGCTCAGATCAATCTCTAAAACCCCAAAGACAAATAAATAAAGTCTTACAGCGTCCAAAAAATACCACAAAGTAAAGCTATGAAACCAAGAAAACAAGATCAAACCATCCATCCCTGCATTTCCTAATGAAAATGAAAAGGAATTCTTAATATTTACAATCAAACCTTTATGGAAGGCCCTTGGGCATCCATCACAAAGCAAAAGATCTCCACCATCTGCACAAATGATGCATACATCATCATTATCCTTGGCAGAATAACGACGACCTTTTGAGAGAGATATTGCCAATTCATGCAAAGACACCCCATTAGATGTGTAAATGTATGCATAGCTGCCAAAAACACAAATATAATCAAGATATACGTAACAAAGATAAAGTAACTTGGGAAGGAAGCTCTAAAGCTCTGATATGAAAACATACGGTTTTCGACGAGAAGCCCAACCAGCATGAGATTCAAACTGTGAGGGGCTAACCTGCATAATAAAAGGAAATAGCATAAACAGACACACAATGCAATTTCGAAAATTTGAAGCTCAAGCAATAAAAGCACAATACCTCACAATTGCAACAACGACAAATTATCCCAAAGCCCTTTTTGTAACCCTCAAGCAATCTCTGCCCATTAAAACTAATCACACTTTACACACCACTGAGATACAAAGGCATAAAATAAATTACTTTTATCTCAATTACCTGTCCACGGGCATAATATGCAACTTCAGTTCCATCAGGCAGTCCATCTTCTTCAAATACCAACTTATGCAATCGCTGATCTCTATAGGAAAAAAAAAATCAAAGAAGAAAAGGAGAAAGGAAAAGAAATTAGTCTACAAATATATTTAAAAGGTACCAACTTTGTTGTCATCTTCCATTGACTTCCAATGGGTGAATACATTGGCGATGAGGAATCTTTGAAGGTCTTTGACAACAAAACAGGTTTCAAAGGCCTGAGTTCCAACAAAAGCACAAAAGGGGAATAAGTATGAAGAAAATGCCAAAGACTATGAGAATAAGCTTCAATGAAAACAGGCCTTTGTGTCTCCAAACTTTGCAGCATAAGTCAGAAACATACCATCATAAGATGACAAAAAAAAAAGGATAAAAAAATGATACAAACTTCTTTTTTATTCTCCATTCGCCCTTATCTTGTGAGGAAATATGCACTGAAGCACTCTTCAAGGACTTCGCAAATAACCCTGGTTTTGTTAACCTGGAAATAACACAGATTTAAGTATGATGCACCAACTATAAGCCTATAAGAAAGGGAACACTATTTAAAGTTTAAACTACCACCTAGCACCACTATAGAGCTTCCAAATAGAACTATTTACTTCCCATGAATGGAAAGAAATTGGTTAAAGGCAGAATTATGCGACAGTAAATGACAACAGTAAGAAGGTCACGAACTTTCTGGTCTTCCATGGAGTTCTATTTTGTGAAGAAATAGATAATGAAGAATATGGTGGTGAATTTGATGTCAAATCAAGCTCTGTTGACCTGTGAAAAAAGGTCAAAAAATATCAATAATTCATCTCATTTTGAAACAAATATTTGAAGGCCTATTTATGAGCCAAAAAGGATGGCAAGAGATGGCACAGAAAAAGAAAATAAAAACAAAATGGTACTAACTTGCTTGCTTTCTTCCATTGACTTTTATTTTGTGGAGAGATACCCAATGATGCACTTCCAAAGGACTGCGACATCAAAACTGGTTCTTGTGATCTGAAATAACACAAAAATAGAACATATAAAACAAGAAATATAGATGTTAACACCAGATACTAACTGATACACATTAAGAAAAATTATATCAAGAATAAATTAAAATTTACGAACTTCCTCGTTATCTTCCATTGACTTGTGGACTGTGGAAAGATACCCATTGAAGCAGTTCCAAGGGAATGTGATCTGATATAGCACAATGCAACCATATAAAATAATGTGTCTAGACCTTAATACATGAAACAAACTGAAAACCATGAACAAACATCACTCTAGCATTTACTTACAACTTCAGTTATGTTAAATTTCACACTGTAAGTCAGTTTCATATCCACCCAGGGAAAAATGAATAAATTCCATTTCTATGAAGGAGTATGCATACTGAATAATTATCAGTCAAGTAAACTTAACATGCCCATTTTGCTATAATGTATCAATCAATTATAGCTGAATGGACAATCAAAAACTACATAAAATATCATACAAAGATTTGAATCTAACACCCTAAAAGGGATTACCGGTAATGAATTGTAATAAACGTTTGGTTACAAGGATGGGATAGTGCAAATTGTAAATAGTTTAGCATATCCAATAATAAAACTACAAAATTCAGACACATAACAATGCAATTATCAAACAAATAGAAAATTGAACTAATGAAGAACATTAAGATCCCTAACAAAGCAATGCTTAAAGAATGCATACCTAGCTCCAGCACTGGGTGCACTCATAGTGCTGCACTGAGATTTCTTTGACTCCACACATGAATTACAAAGCGGCCCTATTTGGCCAACATGTATTACTGGAAATGAACCTAGAAACAAATGAATGAAAAAAAGAATAAGATCCCAATACAATCAAAACCATTCTTGTTACTAGCCTCCGTCAATAATAATGAATTTAACAAAATAAAAGGTCACCTTTGCATCTTCTGCAAGTAAAAAATTTTTGCTCAGGTAAAGCACTAAGGATATTTTGAATTGTTGCTTCTAAGGTATGCAGAGGTCTTCTCCTGCATGCCCTCAACACCTCAAGGAGGCTCTTTCCATTTTCAAAGCAGATATATTGTGCTGCACGTTTGTATTGTTTACAAGCATGAATCTCGAATTGGGAAGGTGGAACAACCTAAAATAGGAAACAAAATGGCAGCAAAAAGTTCAATAACAGCAATTATCAATCATGGAATTCCACAGTACAACACTGCAACTTAGGAAAGAGATTGCTTACTCTGCGCCCCTTGCACAAGGAACACGAACACAAAATTCCTCCATCTGCAATGATGCCCCGAAGACCAGCTGTCTGAAATTAATATACAACTAATATTAAGCCTTAAGCTATGCAATACATTAAAATTTCAAAGTAATAGAAACAAAGAACAGAAACCATACATTCTTAAAAAAAAAAAAAAAGAGTAACAGGGGCAGCAAAGAATCACCTTACTACTTATTGTACCCATGTAAACCACTGGCACCCCATCGAGTAAACCAGTGTCAAAGAGCTCTTTAACTGTCATTGGGCACTTATTAAGGGCTATCTTTTTTGACATTTTCAACTCTAAATTCTTCCTTGGAGTCGTCAATCCACTTCCTTCAGCTGCTTCCTCTCCACTAAAATTTGATGCTAACACTTTTTCAACAGTCTGCTGTTTGCTCTCCAAACTTTCTACTGCTTCAACCTTTGGTCTCAAGATCGATTGTTTAGACTGCCTCAGGGCCTTCAAGAGTAAATCATCATTATTAGCATCACTACTGTCAACAATCTGCATCGAAGATCCTCTAAAACCTCCTTTCTGAACCAGACACATCTCCAGCTCATTCATTGACTCCTCTTTTGACATGACCATTGCCAAATTATAACTAGACACTTCATGAAACCTAGATTGAACAACAGGCCCACCATCTATTCTGATTTCCTCAACTACTAAGTTCCCTACAATGGCATTTTCTCCAATAATATGGCTCTCATCAATCGAAGCCTCTACAAGTAGACCCCCTTCAACAATATCTCGAACAACTAAGCTCTCATCAACCACATTTTCTACTATGATATTATCCCGTGATACATTTTCATTTCCCAGTCTACCTCGAATTACACCTTCAATCACATTATTGTTCACATCACTTGCTTCAATCAAAGTTTTATTCTTCTGATCCTCGTCAATTAAAGACTCTTTAACAGCATTTATCGGTGTATTAAATTCCTCGGGCTTTTTGTTTTCTAAATTTTCGGAAAGCTCATCACGGCAATTAATTCTTGACTTTTTAACTCGAGTGTAAACAATGTAACCATTCACTTGAGTACCTTTAACTCTTTTAAAGCTAGTACTAGAACTCGCCTGAGTTTGAGACTGAGTCACCGACTCCCGAGTTGGACCGAGTGAACTCTCCAACCCGAATTCCAACGCTCGCTTCATGTCTCACTCACTTCACTCTCAAAATCCACTAAAATTCTGCAAAAAAAAAAAAAAACATTTTTTTAAAAATCATTAATCAAATAAAAGAGAGTAAATTCGAAAAATTTAGCTGCTATAGAGTGATGGATTTTTACCGATTATGATCAGATAAAGGCCATGACAGATTTGATTTTGAGTAAGGAGAGTAAAAAAATATGGGGGAAATTAAAATGGAGGCTTTTGAGATCGGATTCGAGGAGATTTAGGGTTTTCGATTTAATCTTTTTGGATTTAAAGAGGAATCTGAAATTTGTGGGGCCTTTTTTTTGGGTTATCGTTGGGAGATGAAACCGACCAGCTCCATAGAGAGAGAGAGAGGGGTAGAGTGAGAATTAGAAGTGGAGGATTTTTAAGGGGACGGGGCAGTGACAAGATCCGTCAACACCAGAAAGTTGGAGATTTATATGAATTGACGATATTAGCCCATTTTAATTTCCTCGTTGCCTAAAGTAGCCCTTAATGATTCCAGAGTCCTGATGAGCGTGGTGCAGGCCTTTTACTTTGTGTTTGTTGTGGCCCGTTAGGCCCATTTTACCGGTTTTAGATTAGGCCTAGCAATCCAAAAAAAGTTATAATAATTTATACATGATTAGATGTGGAATTTGGTAAACACTTAGGTGACGATAATTTTGAATTAACGAAAATGATCAAATAACTTGATAATTTAATTTTCATATAAAATAATGAAAAAATTTGTATTATTGATGTAACGTGATATATAAAATTAACAAATATTAATATTATTGTTTATTTAATATGTGAATTAAAATTTTTTTAAAAAATTATAATTATTTTATATTATAAATTTTTATATTTTCAAATTAACATTAATTTTAATAATTTTTTTTTACTTTTTAATGTTTTATATAATATATAATACAATTTATTTATCTTTATTTTGCTATGATTTTAATAAATTAGCTTTATTTTTTAATTTGAATATTTTTACCTAATTTTATATTTTAAAAATTAGTTTTCTTTTCAATAAATATATTTGTTAATTTAATAATTGAATTCTATTTTATTATAAAGATAAAATTAGTAATATTTTATAAATTATTATTTTTAAATAATATTAAAATTATTAACTTATATAATTGTATAATATGAATATGCATAATTATTTCGATATCTTAAAATAAAATAATTTTCAATTTTTAATAATATCAAATATATTAATTTTTAATTTTTAAAAATTAATAATAATTAAAAAAATATTTTAAATCACAAATAATAAAATCGCTTTAATAATAATAATATTACCTCAATAATTGTTTAATTACGGTATAAAATTTGAAAATGATATCAAACTCTTCTTAAACAAAACGCGTAAGAGTAAAAGCAATTAAATTTATAGCATAATAATGTTATAGAAAGCCTTCACGTGTATGGTTTCTTCACTGTACAAATTTCCATTGACCCTAAAAGTTCATCAGTCATGATACAGAGCAAATTTATTCTGCAAAGACAACCCGGCATAAACTAGGTTGAAGCACACTGAAACTTTGGCCACTGGCCTACAAATACATAGGTAAGATACCAAAGTACCATACAGAAAAGCAGAAGATAACAAGAAAAAGGAAGTATAGCAAAATCTGACTCGCCCTGGGTAAAAGTTTCCTCGACCCTTCAAATCATACAAGGAAGTGGAGAGAGATGCCGCTCGAGGAAGACAAAATGCCAAAGTATCGAAGTTGCCCTATTAAGAGACAAATCGCCCTTAAGGAGCGTGATTCAGTTTCAAACAATCTCCATTAATTCCCACTTTCCTTGGAAAAGATTGGTGGGAAATGATAAAAAAGAACCATGAAAGAAAGAGCACCATCAGCAAGAAACAAGGCGCCTTGGCTACCCCTGCCTTGCGGGGTTTGAGCATTTGATGCCATTGGCAGGGGCGGCCAATGGTGCAGAATTAAGAGGGTTTATACTGAAGCTTTGTAAGGGTCATATAGGTTATAATTTTTTATTGATTAGTACATGTGTTGTCACTTCTTGGTAAAGGGAAAGCAAAAAGTGAAGTGGAAAGAGTGAACTGGACGTTGCTAGTTTCAGCATCTTCCAAGGGATATGCTATTGCCACCATCCCTAATTTGGGCCACATATGATGACAGCACTCTTTTCTTTCTTTCCTTCATTTCTTTTTTCAAGCCCCTAGGATTTTATATTGCGATGGCTACCGTTTCCTGTTTATCGCATCGGGATAGCCCCTTTCATCCTGTCGCGGATCACGTTTCACGAATGGGACTTGTCGACCACACACGTCCTGCCAGGTGCAACAAATTTTGGGCTGAGAGGTCTATACGCCGCTACTGAATATTAGTAGGAAAGTGAACTTAATTGAAGAGTTGACTCTTGATATAATTTTAAATCTCAAAATTTACCAACTATTCGAAATTTGCTAGCACGAGAATATGATTTTTCTAGGAAAGAAAAGCAGAAACAATCCAACTAAGGAATCTCTAACCCTGGAATCCAGTTTTGAATTTTGATAAAGAAAAATAAAGGATTTGATTGAAACTTCTCATCGTTAAAGATCCGATTTCTAGCACGTGTCATCATATTATACCATGTTCACAAAGCATTCTGTAGTTTGATTCGCACAAAATAAAAACCTCACAAAAGGGCATGTCATATTTAATAGAGGGATGGCTTTTTCTTTATTGTTCTATAGATTTTTCTAGTCTGAATAACATTCACGTTCTGCGTGACACCAGCAGTATCATTCTTTTGTTCTCTGAAACAGAGAACTTAGATACTCTTTTTTTTTTTTTTTTTATGGCGTAATGCCTTTAATTTTAAGCACAATTCTCACTTTGCTGATTCGTGACTCATGCAGTATAAAGTGCAATACCAAATTATATAGGCAGTAGTTTTCTTTTACCAATGAAAGCAAGGTTCACCTACGGATTTGTAAACTAGCAATCAAAAGTTACTTTTATCCATAGATGTTGGGATTAAAATTTTAAATTTATTAAATTTATTAGATGTTATATTTTAAAAATATTACAAGAAATAATGTGGAGTTCTTTACAAACTAAATGTCTAAATGCCTTATTTACACACAAAATCCACTTCTTTTTTCAACGAAAAGGAGATTGAATTTAGTTCTAAATCTGTCTTGAGAATGTGCTTCAGGATTCTGGCCTGCTGGCATGAATGGACCAAAAATATTGCATTAATATGGTACTCTTGCCTACAATCAGGCTGCCATCGGCAAAGCCTGGGGGATTTTATTGGTTACAAACCCAGATAAGCAACTTTGTTTTTTGTCTATGGAAAACATACTTTCTCGAATATCAATGAGATTGAGTGTAGCTAGCACAGTATTTTATGAGCATTTTGTAAGGACGGGGGGGAATGAAAGAAATTGCTTAAAATTGGAAAAGAATTGCTTAATTGGAAGGGTTTGAGGACCACCTCCTCATACTCTTGACTCCTCTAAGTTTCATGACAAGTTCTTCTCTCTGAGCTTCTACTTCTGCATATTTAAGGCTCATGTGGAGATAACGCTCGCGTATGTCTCTTAGCTCTGCCTCCAGAGATGATTTTGTACGTTCATACTTTTCTTTTGCTACAACTTCACCTTCAATGGGTGATTTTCTAGGTGTATTTGATTGACTTCTCCGACCCTCTGATGACCTGGAAGATGATAGCAGTAGGATAAGCAGGATTCATGGAGTTGAACTTTATGGGAAGATAAATTATGGGTTTTGACGCTGTAACATGTTCCTACTCCACTCACCTATTTAGACGAACTTTATACTTGTTATTTGCTTCCATAGCCTTGGCAAGTTCATTTTCAAGGAACTGAATCTTAGAGACAGGAGCAACTCCAACAGATTGAGGGCTTCCATCATGGAAATCGTAATTATTGTCCTGGATTGAAAGATGGAAAAAGGAATTGAATGCTCAAAGGGTGAGATGGAAGCATTTCCTAAAAGAAAACTATCAATTATACGATTTCATATAGGAATCAACAAGATGTAAATGCAGTAAAAAAAAAGTCAATTCTAAATCTAGCAATTATAAAATTTCATAATGGAAGTGAAGTTCTTACTTCTCTTTTATGTTGGTTTCTGTGGGAATTGGACTGCCGCTGCTTCTGTTTCTCTTCCACTTTCAGTTTCAATTTTTCTTCAAGGGTTTGAGCTTTTATCAGAAGCTCATCTTTCTCTTCTTGCAGCTGTTTTATTTGCTGCTGGAATTGTCTGTTTGTTTGCTTGATCTGGTGAAGCTCATTTTTAAGCTCTGCATTATCCATTAATAATGCCTCTTTTGCCATGAGGTCAGCCTCCATCCGCACAAGTGTTTCTTCCAAGGCTACTTTTTCGTGTTTATAGTCCTCTAATTCTGATACAACCTCTTGCAAGGTAGATATCTGCTCCAAAAAGGAATTTTTCTCTGCCTTCAAATCATCACATTCTCCAGATACTAAAGAGAATGAAGCTTCCAGTTTCTCTTTGTCAGCTTTAATTGCATCACGCTCATCTCTGAGAGCCAAAATGTCATCCTGAAGATTTTCTAGTTTCATCAGCTGAACTTTCATATTGGTAGACTGTTCTGATCCTTTCTGCCTTTCATATTCACAAACAGTTAGCTTTAGTTCAAGACCATTCACAATGGTTTTAAGTTTCCGTTCACTGGACTTGTAACTCTCCAACAACTTTAGAGCTCTTTCATGCTCTGCCATCAGTTTTTCCCGGTTTTCTCGGGAGGCTGCAAGTTCATCCAACAGGTCTTCCACTTTTGTTTTAGCTTCAGTATGTAATTTCTTGAGTTCATTTTCAGTATGTTTCATTTTCGATTCGGCTTCTTGGAGAGCTGACTCCAGTCTAACTTTTCCTGCATGTAAACTAGAAATTTCACGTAAAGCATCATAAGCTGTTTTCTCTTTCTCATTATTCACTTCAGAGAGTTGCTTTGAAAGGTTTTCCACCTCTTGTTGAAGATTCTCAACTTCATTTGTCTTCTTCAAATACATTTGATTCCAGGAGCTTTCTTCAAGCTTCTGTTTCGCCTCAAGTTTCTTGCTTTTGTCATGAATGGCATCCAATTCCAAAGTCAGGCTTTCCTCTCTTGATGCAAAATCTTCAATCACCAAAGTAAGATTTTCTTCCAAAACTTCAATCTTTTTGTTGCAATCAGTCAAGCTTTTATCTGACTCTCTCAATTTGGCCGCCAAGTAAGCACAATGCTGATCCAATTTTGACTTTTCCTTCCTCAATTCTCCAGCTGACTTCTTATGTGAATTGCTTTCTTCGATGAGTGTCTCAGTAGTTGCTTGTAACTTTGCATTTGTTCTTCTCAGATATTCACACATATCTTGAGAAGCTAACCACTGATCGCGCATATCCTGCAGATGCGTTTCCATATCTGTTTTTTGAGCCTCCATCTCTTTTCTAGATCTTGTATTCTCATCCTTGAGACTTGTAGCAAGTGATTTCGAATCCTCAAGTTGCATTTGAGTTGAATCCCTCTCATCTTTCAAATCTTCTAGTTGATCTTCCATAAGGGACAGGCGTAATGACAACTGCTTATTTTCATCTTCCAGCTCTAATAAATGTATTTCAAGTTCATGTTTTACTCTTTCTAGGGCTGAAGACTTCCTCTCAGGAAACTTATCAGCAGAAACATCGGAATCCATGCTGCTGCTCAGCACCATCATATCATTTCGCAGATCATCCAGGCACTTGGTAGCACTATCACTTTCTCTTTGGACGACTTCCATCTTAGCCTCTAGTTGAACCTTTTCTCTTTGGAGATTAGACACCTCAGCCTCTAGTTTACTTTGATTCCGTCTAAGTTCCACATTCTTCTCTTCCTTTGACTGCATAGTAGCCTCAAGTGTTTGTATTTCAGTCCTTTTTTGAGTTAACTCCTTTCCTACTTCAGTTACTTCGGATTCCAAATCCATTTTCTGACTTTCAAGTTCCTGAATGTAACTATTATAGTCACTTTGAATCTCCCTGAGAATTTTCTTTTTAAGCTTCTCTTCAAGAAAAAGCATTTGTGACTTGTCTTCACTCATTTTGAACCCGGTACTAGCTGAAAGCTCATCTGATGAAAAATCAGGGGTTGTAACTCCTTTGAAATTGTTCTTCGTTTCCTTTAGCTTCAGTAGTAATTCAAGGTTTTCATCAGTCAGCTCATTGCAATCACTTTCTAACTCTTCTAGTTTTGCTTTCAAGGCTTCAATTTCTCTGATCAGATGTGCATCACCACCCTTTCTGGACTCCAGTTTCACAAAATGTCTTTCTTTGAGAGACTCGGATAGCTTTACTTTCAAACCGACAATTTCTCTTTCTTTAGCTGCTATATTATTTTTGTATTCTTCCTCGATATCCAAAAGGCAAGCACTTTTTTCAGACTCCATCTCATCTTCTTTGTCCTTCAAGGCCTTTTCAAGAAGTTGAACCTTGGCCTGCAAATTCTTCTCTGATTCTTTTGATTGCCGCAGCTGGATAACCAAGTTCCTATTTTCCTCTGTGTTTAGCTGGATAGAGTTTTCCAGTCCTCTGAATTGTGACTGCAGGGATGAAATATTCTCCATTTCAACTCTTTGCTTTTCTACGGTCCCTTCCAGTTCCTGAAGAACTGAAACAAGCTCAGCATTTGCATCTTGACTCCTCTTCAACTGCAAAGCCAGGTTAGCATTGGACTCTTTTTGGAACTTAATTTCATTTCCCAACTCCTGATGATTATGGGTTACTCCTTCATCCTGAAATGTTGAATCTTCCAAGGTTGTTTGTTTCACCATTGACTTCTCCAACAACAATTTCAGCTGTTCAACTTCTTTCCTTAGTCCATCACATTCTGAATTTGCTGCTGATAGTTCCATATCCAAATTTGCTTGATTTTTGGACTGGTCAGAGTATTCTTTCCTCAGTATGTCTAAGTCAAGCATTAACTTCTCGGCATTCCTCTTCCACATCTTTGCTTCTGCAGGAAGTTCTTCAATCGTTTTTTCTGCTGTTTCAAGAAGATTCTTAGAAGAATCTGTGACTCTCAGAGTTGATGCAGAAAACTCCTTCTGATTATCCGAAAAAGTGCTTTGTGAATCCATAATTTGTGAATCAAATGATGAATGATTTGATTGAGAAGGATCATCAAGATTACAATTCCCATCAGGTAAACTGTATTGAAAAGTGGGTGAATCTTGTTTTTGTATCAGGTTCTGTGCATCACCATTCAAATTGCTTACTGGAGAGAAACTTTCCCTCCCTATGGAACTCTCTGCTGAATCATAGCTGTGAAGTGATTGTGAATCTGAAGTCGAGAAACTTGCTTCCTATAAAGAAGGAAGAAATTCTGTTAGTTTCCAGGACAACAAATATGACAAACATATTAAAAATAGATTTGTTTGTACACAAAAAATTGCAACTCTCTTCCTCCAAGAATGTAATAACTCATGGCAAACAGTTTACGATTCAAGAACCAAAAAAATGAGAGCAGAACGTACCCTACTCTCAAGTGCTCCTTGGTGTGGGGCAGAGACCAAATCTTGACTAGGGGACGATCCGACACTCTTTGCTGTTACACTCTCTGTCCCATCCGAATTAAGGCTCAGATTAGGAGGGTCAGTGTTATTACCGTCTTCATGGGAATTTGTCTGCTTTGATTCATCTTCCCTGAAATAATCCATACCAAATCGTCTAATCCTATAGAACATCTAAGAAAAAGAAAAAAAAAAGGGAACAAAGGGCTCTGGAGGATACTAACATTGGTTGTGGTCTTGGTGTCAAACAATGAATTTTTACCTGCATATCAAAAAGTATAAGCATAATGTTGTTAGAAACAAAACTTTGCTTCAATTTATGTCTAATTCAGATTAGCAAAATGCTTTGATTTCTGCATTATCGTTTTCTTATTACTCCCATTGCGATATAAAAAAAAATCATTCAGCTAACTTCTAATTTGATAGTAATAATTTCCAGTTTCATGTTCCGCCAATGCTCTTTTTACGCAAAATGTACGTCCTGGAGACAGCAGCTAAATGGAAAAAAAAAATTGTATAGCATACTGTACTGTATAAGTATCCATGAAATTAAAAAGAAATTAGGAATTTTAAACTATGTATTGATAAAAAAAAGTGAAATAATAATGATCTTATTATCAATTCTTAACCAAAAAAGGTTATTTCATTGTTCTGCTTTGAAGTAAGTAGGTGAAAGTTTTCTGCTCTCGGTGAAATACCAACAATTTGGTAGGGCATGGCAGCTCTGGTTTTCGTTATAAACTAGATAGTGGCAAAGGTGAATTTGGTAAGTGACTATCTTTCTAAGATTTTAGTTCAATTTTCATCTCTTCCAAACCTGGATTTTCTTTATATAAATGAAATCAAAAATTGAGAACATGAAAAAAATTACAAATGTTACGATTTTGAAATTTTTACTTTTTTACATCATTTTTTAAAAATAATTATATAAATCGAGTTAAATTATAGATTTCTTACGAACACGAATTTCGTAACAAGTAACAAAACTAAGATACTAAAAAATTTCCAATCAAATAATCCCTGTAATTGCCAGCCTATGTATTTAAAGCAATCTCAACCATATTTTCCGAGTTTCAACATGTTAGTGCAATGAATGATCCAGGGGCCAAACCCAGTAAAGGCCATTTAGCCATAAAAGAAAAGGTTTACTCATAGGACCCTAACTCCTATGGCCAGCCCCAGCGCCTTATAACGGGTCAGTTAACTACCGAGCCGAAGGGCTCCTCGGCTTGGTCTTTATTCCATTCAAATTTTTTCAATTTAGAGTCACCATAATTTTTTGTTTTTCTGACCAAGTAATCACGATCATCACCTGTTCTATATGGATTACATTTTGATCTCTTTAAAATAAAAACCAAAAAAGAAAAGGAGGAAAAGATAAAACAGGTCTTGAACAGAAGAAAAAAAAAAACCAAAGGAGAGAAAATCATATTGTTGATACTCACTTGCAAAATTGTCCCATGGCTACATTTTTTCAATGGCAATGAAACTGGAACAATGACGGTTGAATTTATATAGCCAGTCATGTTCACTGTAGCCTCTCCAAGAATGCCAGATCTGGCTGATCCCTGCAATTCAACATTCATTTGCAACATTTACATGTTATTAACATGGCCAGATCAGGTTCACAGAACAATATACAGAAGAAAATGTGTCATTCCCCAGCAAAAATAAGAAGGATGTTAAGAATTCAATCATGGAGCTGAAACTGATCACTGGAAACAAAGATCAACATTTTTATTAACATTACCATTGCAACAACAAACTTGAAAAGACAATCTCCAATCTCATCGGGAGCCTGTTTTCCTGAAACCCAAATAGATTCTGACACTGTCTCTGTCCATTGACAAGTTCCATTTCGAGCTACTGCTTTGCCTGTCTTAGCAATGATTTTCCCATTCTCCACAGAGACAATAGACATAAACAACCTGTCCCATCCTTTTGGTACCTATCAAAACATACCAGAAAACACGCAATGTTTTCAAAAATGGAACAAAGGAAAAAACAAAACAGAAGAAGACTACGACACTATGAATTACCTGAACAGCTTTGAAATTGGAGAATTTAAAATCAATCTTTTCCCCTGATTTATTAGTTGGCCTTGTTTTGTGCAACCTGAACATTGTTTTTCCAGCTTTTTTTTCCTATATCCTTTCTTTCTGAATTAATCTGCAAATTTCAGAGAAAACGTAGCAAAAACATTACCACCTAAAGGGAGATTGTTAGCTTGCTAGTCATTGTTGTGAAGCATACTGGTTAACTTTATTGTCCTTCTATGAAGAGAAAAACTCTGGTGAACCAAATTTTATACTACTACACTTGCAACAATCTGACACATGTACAAAAGTCAACATTGAAGCAAGACTTTGAGATTTCTGGCCCCCCAAAAAAGGTGAGTTTGAGATGGCTCAAAATAAGTTGCTGGTGATTTAAGCTGGTAAGAAGAAAGTTCCAATAGGCGTGCAAACAAACTGGACATAACTGCCCTGAGACAAAAGTAGAACAAGGTTGGGTGATTAATCAAGATTCAACGGTCTAATCATTAGGAAATGGGAGAAACATAAAAATCAATATTTAGGTGATTATACCAATATGATTTTTGGGTTTTAATCTCCACCTTAGCTTTGTTCGATAAATTCCATTCTATAAAAAAATTGTTTTATTCTCGTATCTGCCAAAGTCTCTCTTGTAATTGCCTGAGGTGTTATTACGTGGGTATGGCCGCAGGGTACCTCTAATTATTTATTTTTATAAATAGTTTGGTCTCTTGAAATATTTCCATGACCAAAGGACTTATAAGAAAAATATTTGAAATATATGTATATGAGCTAAACATTAAATTTAGAAGTTAGAAGTGTTCATAAATTGAATCAAAAATCAAATTTGATTGGTAGTTTTAAAATTTCGCTTAGAGCTTAGCTCGATTTGCACATTTAAACTTGAATGGATCCACTATTATTTTTTTAAAAAATAAAAATTATTTATATATTAATATTTTTAAATGTATTTTGGAATTAAGTTTAAATAAAAAATATTTTTAATTAATAACATGATTTCAGTTGGGCTGGCCTTAAAATCCTTATTCAAGGCCCGACTTACATTCGATCCACCCGTGGGTCTGGTGAACAGTTCGGACCATAGATAAAGCGAGCTGCCACTATTGTTTTAATGTGAAAATAAAGCAATAAAAGATTCACAAGGAACTCAATTATTTTTAAAGGGATTACTAAGGAGTATTTATAGGCCACTGAAGGTGCTTTAGACACTATTTATCAGTAAATATATCTCTTCCCTAAGGTTGTAACTTTAAAATATAAGTCACTTTCAAACATTAAGGAAAACAAAATTTGTTCATTGTAATCGATTAATTCATATTTCCCAAAATTTATAGTTGCTCGTTTATTAATTGATCAACTAATTTGCTCCAGAGGCTTGAGACCATCAATTAATTGCATATATTAATTATTTATTTATTGAAAAGTTACAACCAAGGTTGTAAATTTCGTAGAGGAAAATATTTTGGTTTTTTTTTATTTACAATGAGATTTGTTTCGTTGTTACGTTATTTTGAATTTTTTTATTTAATTAAAAAATATTTATAAATACATATATACTCATATATATAATAATATTATTAATAATATGCAAAATAAATATATAAAACATTTAATATTGATAATGATAAGTATAAAATTAATAAAATTACTTTTATAACAAAATTGATAATACATTTATCTATTTATGATCCTATTAACTATAAATATATCTACTTCAATATTAAAGCAAATAATAAAGCCATACTTTTCTTTTTAATTTTATATTATTTTCTTTCTTTTTCTCTTTAATTATTATTTTTCATTTACCAAATCATGGTTGTTCCATTAGACACGATTAATTTTTCAACAATAAAATATTTTTAACATTTAAGTATAAATTGAAAAATAAAATTTGTTGAAATCAAACAAAATCGTCCAAAAGTCACGAAACCAACAAGATTGGTGCAAAAAATTACTTTTAATATCAGATTTTATCAAAATCAACATGTATTGGACTAAAACGAGATTAACAACTATTGTTCCAACATTTAGATTTTTATGTTGCTTAAACCAAATAATATAATAACTTATTTTTTAAAAAATGTGAGGTTGTCAGGAATTGGACTTTAATTATTAAAATTAAAATTAAAACTTCACTTATTAGACCTGATGATCAGGAAGCTTTGCTGCTAGCCACACTTAATTGGTAAGCATAAGTCTTTTATTTAATTACATGTAACTGATACATTGAATTGTTTTCTGTTAGATGTACATTACAATTTTATGCTTTCTTCAACAGTCACGAGTCTGAAATTCCGTCTGTTTTGAGTACTTTGGTGTTCATCATATGTTTGAAAGCTTACATGACTGAGGAAGAGGCTGATAAAGTTGGCTCACTTTCTTACACGCACCACTTTTACCATTTCCCTTTAGGAAATACTAGCTCCGAAGTAAAGTTTGTTCTCCTCTTTTTCAAAGAAGTTGAATTTGTGGAGCCACGTCGTGTTGTATTCCTAGGGTTTGATAAGTACCTGGTAGGAACTTGTCGCGCAAGGCAATGAAACTTCAACTATATTAGGTGCTTTAATCTGATGTAAATTTTGTCTTGTCATGCAAAGCTGTTCGAAAGATTCTCTGGTGTTAAGACTTAAACCAACCAACAATTTATCAAGAGGGGGGGAGGATATATTGTGAACAACCTACAATCCTTCGTATTTAAGGCTTATTTATGCATTTTGTGTCCTACTCTAACTACATGTTTCAATAGCTGAATCACATTGCAAATCTCATCTTGTTAGGCCATGGCTGTTGCTGTCAATTTCTCAGCACAAGCCCTCCGACTGCGAGAGAGGACATGTCCTAGGGCAATGAAAGGCCTCGCCCTCATTTCAACTTGCAAAAGAGAATGACGAAGCAGCCTTAGCCATTAAAAGGCAGGCAAAAAATATAACAAAAAAAGAAATTATCCAACAACTATGAGGTCTCTTCGATTTGCCAAGCTCACAGGGTTGGAATGTGTAGCTCGATTGGGTTTAGAGTTATATGTATAAAGATTGTCTTTATTTTGTATTTAATCGGTCTTTATAAAAGGTATAATCAACCGTTTAATGTGAGAAACTCTTATGTTTCAATCTCTAACTAGATTTATCAAATCTAAACCCTATGTCTTAATATCTAATTAATTTAATGTAAGAAAATGAATTGATTTTTAATCTAATAATTGATACAGACAACCTATATTAAAATTAAAAAAAAAAACCAATATTAAAGTATATATTAGCATAAGACTTAAATTTATCAATTTAGTAAGGGTGATGATTAAATTCATTAGTTATCTTTAAATAGATATAATTTTATTACTGCATTTCTAATTTGATTAAAAAATGATAATTTTTTATAAAATATTCTTTTTTATTTTTTATAAAATATTTTTTTATTATTAACTTTTGATCAGATGCGTCCATGAACAGGACTAGATCAAGGCAAACTTCTTTGATATCTCTAAAACTCAAGTTTAGGCTTTTCCCTCCTTTTATGTTGTTTTTATTATAAAATATAAAAAAGTAATTTTATATTATAAATAGAAATATCAAATTGATATAAAATGTTTTAGACATAGGGTTATGCATTATTATTATTATTATTATTTATGAATTAAATTAAAAAGTATTATGATAAAACTATATTCGTTTAAAAAGAAGTTATAAATTTAATCTATCATGTTAAATGGAGTGAAATTTAAATATTATCCTAAAATATTTAATGTAATTACCCTATCAATTTTCAAAATATTAGTATTTCACTTATAAAGGGGTGTATCAACTATAATTATTATAATATAACTAATTAATTATAATTTAAAATTATGTGAATCTATCAAAATTTTGTATTTGATTTATTTTGTAAAATTTGACCACAAACAAAACATCTTCTCTTTCCGTTTGTTTGGAGAGTGAAAGGGGAACAGAACAGAACTCAACTACACTCGTATGAACTTGACAGTAGTTCATCCTAAAACACATATAAGAAACCATGCAATCTTGTGTTACTCATAGTACTTTGTCTTACCTTTCACTTCCTTATCAAAGACCTTCCATTAATATCCCACTTCAATCTTTCTCAGTTAAATCTTCCATTCAAAAAGCTCCCACCACCAAACCCAAACCAACAATCCCTCCAAAGTCCACCTCTTGGGTCAGCCCCAATTGGCTTACTTCTTTGACCAAGTCCTTAACAATTGGCTCAAACCATGATACAGGGATACTTATAGCCAGTGCTCGGTTGGATGGGATGTCTCTGAACTCCTTGGCGGTGCCTTGTTTTTGCCATTGTTTAAGTGGATGAATGAATATGGACCTATCTATCGGCTTGCAGCTGGTCCTAGGAATTTTGTGGTGGTTAGTGACCCTGCCATTGCCAAGCACGTACTATGGAATTATGGCAATTATGCTAAAGGACTTGTCTCTGAGGCTATGAAGCGCGGACACGGGGAAACCACGGCGTACTGGTGTTCGACACGGACACGTCGCGGACAAGGCGGAAAACGTACGGGACACGGCCGAACACTATAAAAAATAAAAAAAAAATTGGACACGGTGACGACACGTCTAGACACCTTAACGCTTACCAGATTTGCTTCCTCTAGAAGCGCGAACCAGAAGAAGAAGAAGAAGAAGAACAGGAACGGTGACATTGAAAAATGGGTATAGTTTACACGAGAAGCTGAGTTATATGAAAGGGTTTATTATCCTTTGAAGCACCTAATACTTGAAAATCCCAACTGAAGTTGAATCAAAGCAAGAACTTTCAAACAAATCAAATCCACTAGAACTATTGGGCCATTTAAAATCTTAAATAATAACTGGTTTTTATTTGAGGCAAAATCTTAGAACAACCGGCATTTGGTTTGGTGGAGGAACTGCGTAAACCTCGTCGAAGTCGTTGGAGAATGCGATGCCACTCGTTGTACAGGAAGCTTCTTGTATGAATGGAGATGGAAGGGCTCTTTCATCGAGAGAGGAACCCGAAATTTTTAATCTGGTTTTTTGCTTGGTTACCATGATTAGTAAGGAAAAAAAAAAGTTGAGGCCAGTCTGAAGTTTTTTTTTAGGCGTTCATTTATCAGTTCCTTAAGTTGGTTTAAGCCCACTAAGATTGTAAGAGCAAATCGTCCAGAATTTGGGGTAGTCTCATTTTATCTAATTAAGCCCACCCGTCCCCCAAAGCAAGGATAGTCAACTTTGAGATATGCATTCATGAATTACATTTGCTTTCCCTCGCAATATCTTATGCTAATGTAATGCTATTGTTCACTACGCTAAGACCATTAAAATTTTAAAATCTTAATTATTAAAGTATCAATATTTATATTTACATTGAATATTTTTATATAAAATATATAAAAATATTTTTTATAGAGAGAACTTAAGAAGATAAAAATACATTGAGCACCTAACAACCCAAATCTGTAAAGGGGTATGCAAGGCAAGAGAGATGGTGAAAGAGGCAAAGGCATTGAAACAAGTGGTGGCCCCAGTAGAAGAACATGGACAGCGTCTGTTGAACTTTATCGAAGAAGCCAAGGCCCAGTATGAGCAGATTAAATAATTTTATGGTTATAACTCTAGGATGATAAACTCAATGCAAATAAAAGTTTTTTGGAACAAATGAAATCTTTAGTTGAATATAGTTTTTAAGGCAAATGTTCTTTGCATACATACATTTTCCATTCATCACATTCTCATTCATTACACTTAACAAAGTAATCATGTGATAGTCATGCAAATTTACTAATTCTAAGATATAGTACTCAAGGTTCAAGGATAGCTTCATCTAGCGAGAACCCTACCCATCGATACAATACAAGATCAAGAGCGAGACAAATAGAGCAGAAAAATTCTCACAGATTTGAAAAGATAGAAAAAGCACAGGAGAAGATTGAAAGTGAGTTGAGCAAGATTTTGGATGCTCTTAATAAGATGAATAAGAGAAAAAAAGTTGAAAAAAATATAAGCCAACAATTTTCCCCATTGCAAGAAGTGGCTGATCCTTTGTATCCTCCAGGTTTTGGCCCATCTCAAGCCCAGTCTGCACAAGAGGTTCCACCACAACACTTCGTATATCCAACATATCCTGGAATACCATCAGCATCCAACCTAGAGTATTATCATAGCTATGTAAATCTTATTTTTATTGAAAAGATAGTAGAATCAATTTCTGATCTAGATGATTTGAAAGAGAAGGAGAAAAAAAGATAAAAGTAAAAACTCAAGAAAACTTCAAGATTAGTATGCTAGAATAAAGGTTACGGGCTGTGAAAAAATTTAATTTCTACGGTTTAGTTGATGTTACTGGGCATTGCTTAGTCCTTGATGTGGTCATTCTTCATAAGTTCAAAGTACCAGAATTTAAAAAATATGATGGTATGAAATGCCCCAAAACCCACATCACCATGTATTACCGAAAAATGACAGCTCATGCTCATGATGAAAAACTCTTGATGCATGTCTTTTAGGATAGCCTTACAGGCTCAGCTGTCAGGTGGTATGTTCAGCTGGACAGAACTTGCATTCGCTCTTGGAACGATATGGCTCATGACTTCATTAGTCAATATCGACATATTATCGATTTGGGCCCTGATCATTTGTCTTTACAGAACCTCGATAAAAAGGCAAATGAGTCTTTTAAAGAGTATGCCCATAGATGGAGGGATATAACTTTTCAGGTACAACCTTCACTGACTGAAAAAGAGACCACAGTGCTATTTGTTAGCACTTTGAAACCTTCTTATTATGAAAAGATGATAGAGAATACAACAAAAAATTTTACTGATATGGTAATTTCGGAAGAAATTATTGAGAGTGCCATCAAGAATGACAAGCTAGAAGAAAATGAAGCATCTAGCAAGAGAGTCTCGAAGAAGAAAAAGACTGAAACTCAGGCTGTGAGCTTTGATAGACAGTAATTTGGAGGCTATCAACCCTACTCACCACCAAGATACCTGTCATTTATCCTACTGTAAATAACACTTTCCCTTACCTATACCAACCATTTGTACAGTCACTTTACCCTCAAACATATCAAACCCCTCCTAGGCTTCAAAATATCATATACAGTCCTAATACTCAGCCTACCTCAAGACCTCAAAATCATCCAACTAACCTCATTGGTGGTTCACGAAAGCAACGAACTACTTATGAGAAACCTATGTTTGACCCAATTCCAATGACTTATACATAATTATATAATGAGCTTTACAATAGTCATTTGATTGCTCCTAGTAAATTGAAACCCCTCAAGCCATCTTATTCCAAGTGGTATGATCCCACAGCCCACTGTGACTATCATTATGGGATTACTGGTCACTTCATTAAAAATTACACTGCTCTAAAATACAAAGTACAACGGTTGATCAAGGATGGAATGATTTGATTTGATACGGGAGGGGTGACTGCATCGAATGTTAGTGGCAATCTCTTGTCGAATCATAATGTGAATGCTATAAATGAAGAACAAGAGCGCCATGTGAAGAAAAAAGTGGCAGATATTAAAACACTTCTCAGCCAATTGTTCGATGTTCTATAGAGAGCTGACATGATACAACTAGTAAGTCCACATGGTTATCATGAAACATATATAGCCGGTACTAGTTGTAAGTATCATAATGGGGCAATAGGCCATTCCATTGAAACCTATGAGCAGTTTCACCAAGAGGTGTAAAAACTCTTGGATTCATATAAGATGAAGGTCTATGAGGAAAGAGAAGACTTAAGAAGTGTTGAGGTGTCCATGATCGATAAGCCTACAAAACTGTTTCCAAAGCCAGTGACAATTCATTGTGGGAACAAGCCAAAGTCAATCATAGACAAATTCATTCCAAGGTCGGTAACTTTTAAAGTTTCGACACCTTTCTCGTACAAGGATGATAAAGTTATACCTTAAAAATATGGCTATGATACAGTGGTTCAGGGGCAAGAAGAAGATGTCTCCAAAGCTGACGCTTTCAATATAACTTGTGTATGAGGTATTACCCGAAGTGAAAAGTGCTACACTCTAAAAATGTTAGAGAAGACTAGAAAAGAGAAAATCAAGGAAGGAGAAGGATAAAATAATCTTGAAGTAGAACCTGAAAAAGATCATTCAAAGTCGATATCAGAAAGAGAGTTTTGTGAATTCTTGAAGCTGATAAAACATAGTGAGTACTCAGTTGTTGAACAGTTGAATAAAATATTAGCTCGAATCTCATTATTATCACTGCTACTAAACTCAGACTCACATCGAAATATCCTGTTGAAAGTGTTGAATCAGGCATACGTGGCACATAATGTATCTATTGAATATGTGAATCATCTGGCTGAAAATCTAGTCATGCCAAATCATATTTCATTTAGCGATGATGAGATTCTCTTGGAGAAAAAAAGAAATGCCAAGGTTCTATATATCACAGTCAAGTGTAATAGCCATATCATAGCCAAATCCTTATTGATAATGACTCTGCTATCAATGTCATGCTTGTGTCAACTTTGGTGAGGCTACCCATTAACTACTCTCATATGAAAGACAGTCAGATGATTATGAGAGCTTTTGATGTGATCAGAAGAGAAGTTCTGGGAGATATCGAGATGCCTTTACAAATTGGGCCATGCACTTTCAATGTGAATTTTCAAGTGATGGATATCTCTTCATCTTACAATTGTCTATTAAAAAAGCCATGGATTCATATGGCAGGAGCTGCGTCCTCTACTTTACACCAAAAGATCAAGTTTAATGTAGAAGGTCAATTAGTAGTGGTAGTTGGAGAAAAAGATATGCTAGTGACCTAACCATTGAATACTCTATATGTGAAGGCTGTCGAAGAAGCATTAGAATGCTCTTATCAATATTTTGAATTGGTTAATTCTGTAGGTGAAAGATTTTAAAATCAGCCTTTTTCAAGGATAGTGATAAGCCAAGTCATCAACAAGGACTGGTATCCAAGACTAAAGCTGGGTAAGAACTTACAAGGAATAAAAGAACCTCCAACGATGATAGACAATAGCGACAGGTTAGGCCTAAACTATGAGATGACAGAATGAAAGGTCAAAAAAAGGCCAGCAGGAAAGACAACAAGACTAATAGTTATCCCACACCTGTATAAGACTTTCAGACCTGGAGGATTCATGTACCCAAATACAAAAAAAAAGTATGAAAAATACTTTTACCCAGTTAACCATTAATGTTATTGAAGATGAAATGGGGCTTAATCAAGAGGAGTGGGTTCGCCTTTGTCCATCAAATTATGAACTGAATAATTAGAGTGCCATCGAGATGCCTGTGACTTTTGAAACTAATATAATGTAATTGTAACATCCCAATAGCTATTGCCCAAGGCTTTGGGGTAATCTTTCTTGTTTGGGCTATTTATCTTTTATTATTTTCAATAAAAATTAGGAAAAATGTATTTTCATTCATTTTTTCTTGTGTCTTCATTATTTACATCTTTTTAAACACATCTTACCAATATATCCCATTTCGTTCAATTTCAGGTCTTTAAATGAACATGAAGATAATTATGATAACAATCAAGAGGTTAGTTTTGAGAACTCAATTAACACTGATGAACTTGACAATGAAGAGAATTCTGAGGAATATGTTATGCCTCCGGACTTAATGAGATTGATTGAACAAGAAAATAAGCCAATTGAGCCTCATTAAGAGATAGTTGACTTAGTGAATCTAAAAGATGAAGAAAATAAGAAAGATGTTAGAATTCACTCTTTACTTTCATCAGGAGATAGACAACGATTGGCAGACCTATTTCAAGAATTTGTAGATGTATTTGCTTAGTCTTATCAAGATATGCCAGGGCTGAGCACGGAGATAGTGGAGCATAGATTGCCCTTAAAGCCAGAATGTAAGTTAGTTCAGCAGAAACTGAGACAGATAAAGCCTGACATGCTACTAAAGATCAAAGAAAAGGTGAAGAAATAACTTGATGCAGGTTTTCTACAAGTGGCCAAGTACCCAGAATAGATAGCCAATATAGTACCCATTTCTAAGAAAGATAAAAAGGTACGAATGTATGTAGACTATCGAGACTTGAATAAGACTAGTCCAAAAGATAACTTTTCTTTGCCTCATTTCGACACATTAGTAGATAATACAGCTAGGCATTCAATTTTCTCTTTTATGGATGGTTTTTCAGGGTATAATTAGATAAAAATGGCTACAGATGATATGAAAAAGACCACTTTCGTGACTATGTGAGGAACTTTTTGTTACAAGGTCATGCCTTTTGGGTTAAAGAATGCTAGGGCAACATATCAAAGGGCCATAGTAACACTCTTTCATGACATGATGCATAAAGAGATCGAAGTATATGTAAACGATATGATTGCAAAATTTTGTGAGGATGAAGATCATGTCACCAGCTTTAAAAAGTTATTTGAGAGATTGAAAAGATTTCAGCTCAAATTAAACCTTGCCAAATGCACTTTCGAGGTAAAGTCAGGGAAGTTACTAGGCTTTGTAGTCAGTGAAAGAGAAATTGAAATCGATCCAGATAAGATACGGGTCATTCAGAATCTGTCACCTCCCAGCACACCAAAAAAAGTTTGAGGTTTTCTGGAGAGATTGAACTACATTTTTTGGTTTATCTCTCAGCTTACATTTCTCGGTTGAAAATATTAATATTTTTTTAATTTTTTTTTGAATATATACAATTATCAAGAGATTAAAAAAAATCAAAGAAGAAATCAATTGATGATTTAAATCAATATATTTCAAATCAATTAGTTGCTTTTAGATATCCAACATATTAATCTCTAATATGTATCTCTCATATTATCCTTTTATATATTTTACAAACAAATAAAACTTTTTATGTATTCTTTTGCTGTGAGTTAAGAATATAAAAAATATATATTTGATAATTTGATTTGGATTTAGGTTATCCAAACTTGTTAGTGCAACTTCAGCTAGAGTCATTCTAGCTTTTGCCAACAATTCCTGAATCTTGGAATACAAATTATGATACTTAAGTTTTTCTTTTATCTATTATCCATAGTCTGCAATATTATTTATGTTCATTGTCTTCTTGTATAATTGTCATATTATCTTAGTCAAAATTTTATAAACATGGTTGAGTAATGTTTGTGATAATTGCTTCTAATTTCACTTTGTCAAGTTGAATGATCTCCAAGTACCATGCATGATCTATTTGTTTACTTCTGTCTCACATTGGTGTATGCTTGCCTTTTTCAACAGGCCTTAGGATGTTGTTTATGTACTATGTTGAGATACTCCCTTACAGGTTGGTACAAATAAAGTTGCAACATCAAAGAAAATAGAAAATGCTTTTGCTATACGATTTCGTGGTGTAGAATAATTTAATACAGGAATACAAGAATACATCTTTCAGCTGAGACATCATTGGTATGAGTGCTGACATAATATTACTTGCATAGAATTATTGTACTGGAACAATAAATTGTTATTGTATTAAACTTTATGGTTGAATGTATACCGTAATAAATTGTGTATTTAAATATTTATAATATTCAATTTATGAATTTTCATTCATTTTTATTTATTTCATTGTTTTATTTAATTATAGTTAGTAAATACTGAAAAACATAAAAAAAATAAATTTTCTAATTTAACAGCGTTTTTTGCCAAAAGTGTAGCTAAATAGCCAAACTTAGTGGCATTTCTATATGAAAATACCACTAAATGACCAAAATTAGCGGCATTTCCTATTTAAAAATGCCACTAAATGACCAAAATTAATGGTGTTTTACGTACAAATACCGTTAAATTTAATGACATTTTGTGTACAAACGTCGTTAAATTAGCGACGTTTTTTCCTAAAACACCATTATATTCTCTAACGTAAATATAGTTGACACTCTTAGTGGCATTTTTGATAAATGCCACGAATTGTTCTCTAAACATAAAAAAAAAATGTTGCTAAAGATCTATTTCCCTGTAGTGAGTCTTCTCATTTTTCTCAAGGTCTGCTATGGTTTCTTTTTCATAGAAGATCACGTCTCTACTTCTAACTATCTTTTTCTTCGTTAGATCCCATACCTTATAGCCAAATTTCTCATCACCATATCCTATAAATACACACTTTGTAACTTTACTGTCAAGTTTTAACCTTTATTCTTTTGGCACATGCATGAATGCTTTACATCTGAAAACTTTTAAGTGAGAGTATGAAGTAATTTTTCCTATCCACATTCATTTTGGAATGTTAAAGGAATTGATGGTGATCTATTAAGCAAATAACAAGCTGTGTTGACTGCTTTAACTCAAAATAGATTTGGTAATTTTGTCATCCTTAACATACATCTAACTTTTTTCATAATGGTGCAGTTCATCCTTTCAGCTACATCATTATACTGTGATGTTTCAAGTTCTGTCATCTCATACCTAATCCCATGCTTTGAATAATATTCTTTAAAGTCTTTGAATGTGTATTCTTCACCATTATCAGTCCGAATACATTTCAGAGGTAAACCTGTCATCCTTTCCATCATGGCATGAAATTTTTTAAAATACTACAGTACTTGACTTTTATTTTTTAATATATACACATAAATTTTACGTGAAGCATCATCAATTAAAATAACAAAATATCTGTTACCATCTAATAACTCAACCCCAATAAGATCACATACATCATAATGAATCATTTCCAATCTGTTTTCTTTTCTCTGAGAACTTTTACGAAAAAAAACTCTACAATACATGCCAAATAAACAATGATTACGTAAATTGAGAATATACATTTAGTCAAGGTAATGAGAGATTGCTTTGCCAAAACCTATAACCTCTTATTGCTCATGTGTGCCAACCTTTTGTGCCACAAGTTTGTTGAAGCATTATCCTCAAAGGCATCTATCTAGTTGCCATTCAATTGCATCTATGTTTTGTACATTGTGCAATATAGTTTTTTTCTTACAACTATCATAGATCCTTTGTGAAGCTTCCATTGCCCTCTGTCAACTCTCATATCATTCCTTATCAAGGATATTAATAGCCAATAAGTTCATTCTCATCTTCAGAATATGTCTAACATTTCTTAAAGTCAACATACAGTTGGTACTAGTTTGTACAATGATATTACCAATCCTAACAATCTACAATACACTCTTATTTCTCATCTTGGTGTAACCAAAGTTTTCTACTTTTTAAGTTACAAACAACTCCCTCTTAGGAATACAATGATATGCCGCTTTTACGTCAACTATCCACTCAATGCCGGGATTATCAATATGATTATAATCATCATGTGTACAAATTAAAGTAACTGAATCACTATCTGAATTCTGTTGCAACATTGTCATTATCTAAACTTTTGTTTTTTTTTTTTTTTTGCTTTTGCTTTAAGATTTTCCAGTATCGCTTTATATGACTTGCTTTACCATAACAGAAGCATTTCACTTTATCTCTGGACATGGATCTATGTTTAGATTTACTATGACTTTTTAAGTTTTGACCTCATCGATATTTTTACCCCTATTTTTTATGACCAAAGTTTTATTTCGAGGGTCTAAATTTTTTTGCCTTATTTCTCCATTAAGCATGCTATCATTTATTATCTCCTATCACCTAGTAATCAAGAGCTGAATTAAAAACAGTTACAATTACAGTATTCAGCTGTTTGACAATAAACCTAAAATAAACAGTGCTTTCATTTTATTATTCATCCTAAACTCTATAGCAATCATCCAACTAAATATATCTTGAAAATAACTCAAGTGCTTTGTAACTAATCATTCATCACCATATTGTAAAATTGTAAGCTTTTTAACAAACATAACTTTATTCATACCTATTTTTCTCTCATACAACAAACACAACTTTATTCATACTTATTTTTCTCTCATACAATGTTGTCAATTTTTCTCAAATAGTATGAGCATATGTTTCCTACATTACATGATAAAACACGCTGATATTAACCCATTTTTTTATTATGGCTAGCGTCTTTCTGCCTAGTTTCTTCTAGCTTTCATCCTTTATATCTATTGGTTTATACGAATAACCTAATACCGGCTCATACAAATATTTGCATATATGATCCTCTATCATAGGCTTCTAAATTGAATAATTTAATGTTGTCAATT
Source organism: Durio zibethinus (assembly GCF_047325235.1). NCBI lineage: Eukaryota > Viridiplantae > Streptophyta > Magnoliopsida > Malvales > Malvaceae > Durio > Durio zibethinus. The sequence continues at coordinate 4,572,255 of NC_143162.1, read as the reverse complement.
TTATTATGAAACATGTATCACCCTTCATGATCTCAAACATAATTTATTTCTATCATGGGTTACTTTTATATTGAAGTCTCAAAAATAATCTTCACTCTGATACCACTTATTGGGCCTGAAGTAACCAACATAATAACACAGAAGCAATATATTACAATAAACTACAGCAATAGACAACAGTCAATAATCCAAAATGTAAGAAGAATAAAACACACCAAGATTTATATAAAAAAATCTCCGGAGTAGAGAAAAAAAATCACGGACCACCAGAAAAAATTTACACTGTCAAATAATGGATAAACAAAGTTCTCTTTTATCTAAAATTAAAGCTAATCAACAACTAAAAAGATCTTGACTCTATTAACTAGTAATTTTTTCTTTTAGGGGGTGTATTATATTACAATTACAATTATAGTCAACTATTTATAGTCAACTATAACGAATCTTTTATCCTCTTATCTTAGATACATTACCTTGGGCGAATAGCGAGAATCGTAGAGAAATTTTATCAAATAGATGACTCAATAAATACATATTAAATTTGTTCCTAAAGAGCTTTAAAACTAATCTTCACCTTTCAAAATGTAGAATTCTGAATCATAAATCTATTGACAAAATTTTAACTTAATCAAATCATGAATCGACTTTCATTTAACAAACTTTTCCTTCTCCTTTTCTCTTTATTTTTTCTTACTTCCCTTTTATCCCTTTTTCAACGCCACACTTTGTCATTCCACGCCAAAAACACAGCCCCACTCGTTTATTTATTATCTAAGGCTAAATAGAAAAAAAAAAAAAAAAAAAAAAGGTCTATGACCTTTGATTGGTCCAAAATCAATTAAATGGGTTTGGACCGTACATATTCGTAACACTTTTATCAATATTAGTTGCAGGTCATGAGACTACTGGTTCAGTATTGACATGAACACTATATCTTCTAAGCAAGGTACTTGAACTCTATCTGCATAATATGTTGTTCCGTTTGCTACCGTCTGCAAATCAAAACTCAGTTGCAGTGTGAAACAACTTCCTGCTTGTCCCTGGTTTACTTCACACTGCTTATTTGGTTACAAGCCAGGCTAGTACTTTCAATAGAGAAATATCAGTTAACTAGGTCAAACATTAATAATGTCAGAAAATTCTTGTGGAACAAAGGTTTTGTCACATTTGTTTTCTGTCTTCTGCATCATGTTTATGTTTTGTCCAGATTCCTTTGTTTGCAGAGATCGATGAAATCTGCTGGAAAGAATAAATTGAGAGCCAAATGTTTGTAATAGCCAAATTAACATGTGGTTTTAGCTTCTAGGCATTGGTCCATTTATCACATTTCTAAGGATTTGTTTTTCAGTTCTAGTCATTCCAGAAATCCAAAGTTAATGGTAAGTGACAACAAATTACTCTTAACATAATGCACTTTTACGCCCGCCAATCTTTCTTGAAAGCCTTTAGCTTCTAACATTTAATGAATCTGTCAATATGCACGTTTCATCATTTTATTGTTTAGAAATCATAGATATAGGTGATAAGGGATGTTCTTCTAAAGGAGTATGTTCCTCCTTTAGTTTGTTCCTCCATTTTTTAATGCAGGATTCCTCCTCATTTCTAAAAACACAACAACAAGTTGACAGAGTCTTAAAGGGAAAGCCTCCTTCCTATGAAGACATCAATGATCTCAAGTTTCTAACTAGATATATAACCAAGTCATTGCGTCTGTACCCGCATCCTCCAGTAAGTTGCAACCTGTCTAGCTTCCTTTAAAGTAGAGTTATATATATGATACAAAATAGACAACAAAGACCATAACCTAGTAACTTTTCCTATATCTTCTCGACTAATTGACCCAATTTTTACGGTTTCTCTCTTAGGTCTTGATAAGTTGTGCTCAAGTTGATGACACTCTTCCTGGAAATTATAAAATTAAGGCTGGTCAAGACATAATGATTTCAGTATATCACATACATCATTCTTCGCAGGTAATAGGTTTTTTCTGCATATTTTGTAATTCTTTTTCTAGTTAGATTTTTTTCCCCGGTTGCTTTTTTTTTTTTTTTAATTTCAGTCAGTTGTTATTAACTGAAAGATGCAAGTTACTTTACTCAACAATTAATTTGGCGAAAATTGAAAATTCAGTAAATTTTCACCTTCACAACTTGCTAGAAGGTAATAGGGTTGATTCGCAATATGAATCCGGTGTGAAATTCCTCATTTTCCCTAGTTAGCATCAAACATACTGTTATCTGCAATATCTCTAATTTATTGCATGATTTAAATTTAATATATTATCAACTTATATATTTTATACATTATTAAATGATATTATTTTATTAATAAAATAATTAGATAATATCACCGTATTAATTATTAATATTTATCTAAAATATAATCAATGAATATTATAAAAATTTTTGAGACACGTACTTTATTATGATAAAAATTAAAAAAATAATTTATCTGTCTTGAATTCTTTAAAAGAAAAAAAACTGAATTTGGACTGAAATGAATCTACCATCAAACTAAAAGAACAGTTGGTAAGAGACATTGGACTGAATCTAAGCTAGCAATCTCCAAGTCAATGGCAGCCATGAGCATGTCGGAAAACTCAAGCTAATTAAGAAAAGTCAGTAATTTGTCTCCCAAAGTCAAGAAACACAATGGCCTATAGTCAGAAATCATGTACCTCCCAAGCCATCACCACTTCACCAGATGATTGAACCAGCTGGCGGCTTTAATTGATCATTCGTCTCCCACTTATTGGACATTCAAAGTTTTTTCTATAATTTTCCTTCCCCTTTCAAACTGCAGTCTTTAATCTTCAAACACATGCAACCAAAAAAAAAAAAAAAAGAAACACAATTTTTCATGTATATCATGTGCCAAACAAATGATTTATTTAATAACCCATTTCAAAGTTTAAAGGGAAAGGATTTGGAACTTCTTTATGAATGAAATTTATTACGGCGGAAAGATTTGGAAACAAGTTAAAATATATATTAACAATTGTACTAACTTGAGTGTAATCTAAGAGCCTTTTTATTTTATAGATTTCTTAGACGAAAAGTTCCATCACGTTGCAGAGAAAACATCTTTATTCAAGAAAACATCTTTATTTAAAAATGTCAGTCATGGCCGTCTTGACTGTAAGAAATGTTTCTTGCTACTGTATGTACACAGTGAAGTTACTTTGTCTAGTCTTCTCCTAATTTCTTATACGTTTGATTTTGACCTGAATGCAAGAATGGGTTTGTAAATTTTTTTTTATGAAAAAAATTTGTAAATATTAAAATTTGAATAATTAATTTGTTGAATATTATTTTTTAAAAATTTGAATAATTAAATTAAATTTTAAATTCAAAAATTTGGACTTTGATTTCATAAAAAGTAACAATATCATCTTCTTTAGGAGAGAAAACAAACACTTATTGATTAATAAAACTTAACATCTACTTATCGTGTGAGCTTTCATTTAGAATAGAATACGTAATGTGTAAAAGTATTTATAGAATTTTTTTTAACATTTTTCCGTTAATTCGGGTTGATTAATGCAAGAAAGAGAAGAATTGAGCTAATTAAAGCTTTCATTACCCATGCTTGTTGAATACAGTTTATAATGTTTGATTCCATACTGCGTCTTGACAACATACTCCAACTGCTCATTTGTCTTGGTCTTTTTTTGGAACGTAGCATTTATAACCTTGTGAAAGAGCAAGGGAAGATTTTTGGGTCTTTTTTTTTTTCCTTATAGTTGACCAAAGGAAATATATATATATATATATATATATATATAAAAATTATGAACGATTACATGTACCTGAACTAATACTGTCTACGTTATAATAGATGTTATAGAAAAGTCAACACAAACATTTCCAATTCTGGTTTCCACCTCCAAATTGATTTTCAGGACAATTTCCTGGATTCCAAGAAATCCTTGTTCTTGGGCTCACAAGATGAGATGTATTCAAGAAAAGTGGCAAAATCTGTATCCTTATAGCGCCTTGGATTTGCTTCGTCAATCAGTTTTGGTGATGGCCCAACCATGCAATTGAATGGCAGACTATGCAGTGAGGCCACTGATAGCCGAAGCTTAGCTGGATTCGCAAGAACTCTATGCAGCACGCTTTTGTATCTCCCATTGCTAAATATCTGATAATAATAACAAAAACAAATTTCAAAATCAACAGTCATTTTCAGCTTTTAGCGTACGATAATAGGCATTAAAATTCCCCCTTTTTTTTCAGCCACAAATTACTTAAAATTCAACTCACCTCAAGGTGATCACCAAGGTTAACAACAAATGTATTGGCCGTTGGTTCAACAGTGATCCATTTTCCTTTGTATTGAATTTGCAATCCTTCAACTCCATCCTGGAGGAGAAGGGTTAGGAATCCGTAATCCGAGTGTGGTGGCAATCCTAAGGTAAGGTCAGGTTCAGGGCAGGGAGGGAAACAATTAACCACCATTAGCTGGCTTCCATCATGGAATTGCTTTAGTATTTCATCATCTTCTGGTGTCTTGTCCTGGGTGGCACCCCACAGGCCTAGGCTCTCTAGGATGGCCTCCGTGATCCTCAGAAATAAGTACTTGGTTTCTTTTGTGTAGGTGGCCGCTAATTCCCTGTTAAAAATATAAAACAAACCTATTAATTTAGAGATTTTAATCATATAAAGATTAATATATTCTTAGTACGCTAATGGAAACAAAAGTACTCAAAATAAGGAAGCTAAAACTAAATCACAATTATATAAATTAACTAAATTAAACTACATACTCCTCTAACCTTGTATTTTAATATAAAGAAATAGTGTAAACGAATAATGTGGCCAGAAACCGGCCTTGCTAGCTGTTAAACAAATAAAGGTTTTCTTTACCTGAAGTCCAGGGGAGAGGAAGGCCAACGAGGGAGAACATCCGACAATGGATGGCAGACAAGCTTTAAGAAGTCTCTCCAACAGAACACAACATCTTTGTTCTGGTTAAAGCTTGTTCCATATCGAACAGGTGAGGCCATGTCAAGGGACATATACTTTGCTCTTTCCTCGTATGGGAGCCCAAAGAACCTGGTGCTCACATCAATCATGCTTCTTATAACTTCAGTGGGGATGCCATGATTTACCACCTGCATTAAAGCATGGAAAAAGAACAAACTGTTCATATATATTTCAATTCTGATGAATTCATTTTCGTTTATAATTTATAGTTATATATCTTGAAGCCTAGCTACCTGAAAAACTCCATATTCTTTGCAAGCAGAGGATAGGGAGTTGAGGACTTGGGACCGGTTTGGGCCTTGTAATTCAGCAAAATCGATTATGGGCAGTTTAAGACTAGCCTTCGCCACATTTGGCTGTTCTTTATGCACATTGGGTCGATCAGATACAGGCAATATATACTTATCTGGAAGTTTGCTAACTCCATTTTCAAGGAGATGCTTCACTCCCTTCTGGAATTCAGTTTCTCCAATTGCATCATCATCATTTGTCATTGCCATTGCAGGAGACATGAATTCCTGAAAACATTTCCAAGAAAAAAAAAAAAAGGAAATCAATTACTGTGAAGTTTGTTTGCATGTGTATGAAAGAATGGAGAGCTGACTACCCACCTAACTTTTTTTTTTTTTTGGTGAAAAAAGAAGCTGAAAAGAAAGGTAACAATGACAGTGAGATTTTTAAGAGAATGAAATTAAGCAAGGGATATGAAGAAGGGAGGGTTTGGTGTCTAATCTATTTATAGGAAATTAGAATCAAGGGACTGAAACAGAAGCAAGTTTTGGCAAAACCAGTTTCGGATTTATGAACCCGGGAACTGACTGGTTCCATTATGTAACCAAAAACCGTTGACATAATCAGTCAAATCATAGTGAAGGCAGGGACTAGAATTTAGTTATTTTTTAAACAAACGTAGCCAATGAGAAAGGGAGAAGGAGTCTTGATTTGAAACCAAGATTTCTGTCTTTTTAAAAAAAATTTAACCACCAGATCAAAGAGTTAAAAGATTAATTTTTCATTTCCTCATCATGAATACGAAGAAGAATTAACTTTTCCAACTGTATTAAGTTTGTCTTCTTTCCTATTTGGCCCTGAAATTCGATGATAAAAGAAGCAGCCTCTCCTCCTCTCTGGCTTCCTGTCTTATGGCTCTTTCTTTTTGCATCCAGCTCATCGTCAGTAGGGTTGGTATGATTTCTTTGTTTTATTTTATTTCTTTATTTAGGAAATTTGATCCAGCAGTTTGGGTTTTATTTCTTTTATAGCATAATATGTATTCTTCCATTTACTTCTTCAATGGATGGTTATTACTACCTTTAATCTTTAAAAAAATTGCTCAACTTGATACTCATTGTAATTACTACCACACAAGTTTTTACTGTCAACCCATAAAAGCTAAATATAAGTATATCATAATACCTTGCTAAGTTTCTAATTTTTTTTTTATATCGAAGACTCCAAGTTTGGGATAAAAAAAAATTACAGATATTTTGAATTTTAAATCTGCTAATGTCATTTTTTAAAAAAATTACAGATATCATGTGAAGAAATTAAATTAGAGATCTAGGTTCTTTATACCATTTCCTACATATTACTTTGTGATTTTAACCCTTGATTGATTGCATAATTGAGCAATTGCTAGGAACCTCCAAGATGTACTGCAAAAATTTTGAGGCCAGAACTGTTCCTTTCTCTGTCAAACAATGGTTATTATTCTTCTTTGGATTTCTATATATTTAATTTAATCTTTTTCTTCCATCAGTCTTTTCTTTCTTTATCCTTCCTTCTAACGGTCCCTAAGAAACCACATCAACTCTTGGTCTTGATTCACATGGTTACAAATTTGCTGGCCTTATATCTGATGCGGATGCGTGTTAAGAGCACTTTCACCATCCATCCAAACGAAACTTTAGTTTTTGCTCACAAGTTTGTAAAACAAGTAAAACACGACATGAATTAATGATCATTTTTTCCAAAAAAAAAAAAATCAAAACAGAACACGACGATATATAAGCTTACAAAAAAAATGGTTGTCGAGCTCATAACATAGGGTTGACAAGTTGCAATTCTTTTTGGTACCACTGATTCTAATTATTTTCTTATTATTTTCTATTGACATACAATAGAATATTGGTATTGGTTTAAACAAAATTATTTTGTAGGCTCAGCATATAGTATATCATAAACTAAACCTTATAAATTTCAAAATTTATGCTCGTGACTATACGTAGTATCAACCGACCAACCAATAAGCATCTCATTTACACATAGATTTTAGTCAAAATAACAATGGATTATTAAAAATTATACAATTAATCAACTTTCTAAACTATTAGGGTTTGTGGTTTACAAGTTGGTGGTCAGATAATGATAACAATTTGATGAATGATTATCTCCTTGTCATTTTGTATATGCTCTTGACAAAATCCTTGGGGAAATATTTAAAAGAATAAAACATGTGACGATTTTTTAGTTCTTTTTGTAAAATTAAAAAAGCGCACCATGAATGTATAAAAAATACTCTAAAAGATTATCACATCCATTGATAATGGAATTTTTAAATTTCATTGTCAAGATTAATAAAGTAACACATAGATTACATATCAATGTATCAAAAACGAATTCAAATATTATTTCTAATTGTTCAAAATTAAGTTTTTTAATTCACTGGTTCTTTCAAAAAAAGTTTTTAATTCATTGACGGATGATAAGCTGTAGATGTCATGGACTTGGGGAGCTCAATTCAATTAAGTTTGGTCGAAAGATACTTTAAAATAATCAGGACAATATGAGAGATTTTATGTGAATTAATTAAATTAATAATATGTCACTATTCTGCCCTAGATTCCAGGCTTATGCATTCTCTTGTGAACTATTGATGAACTAGAATGGTACATTTTGTATGAGATGCCATGCGACCAGAAAGCTAGAGATCCCATTAACAGCAAGTTTGCTATAATTGGTATCAAATTAATTATTTTTCTCTAACATATATAACTATAAGAAGAGAGTATTTCACTTATAATTTTTTTTATTATAATTTTGTAATTTATCAATCACAACAAAAAATTATGTAGGAGTATCCATTTAAACTTGTGAGCTCTACATAATTTTTTTTATGTTCTACTCAATATTAAATTATAATTAGTTATTACAGTAATTGTATACGATATTTTCTTTTAGAAAAAATGTTACACAATGCTAAATTATAATTAGTTACGTGGATGTAGACGTGCTTTGGCTAATCCACATGAACATGCACATGGATATTGACATGTCAAATTTTGTAAAGATATATTTCAACAATCTAAAAAATATATCAGGGATGCTAAATGTGAGATGGTTAGGTTAAAAGTGAAAATGAATATATAATTTAAAAGATCACAGACTTTAGAATCCATAAAAATATTGCAAGAAATTCTTTCTTTTTTCTCATGAACTGAATAAGGAAAATATCGACATTTTAAGTGTATCCATATTCATTACTTAGCTGTTGAGCAAAAATATCTTCATTATTAATTGTGTGTATAGTATATGTATATATAGTTATATAAATGCTAGTATACAATTATATATCTTGCAAACGTGCACGTTTGCTCATTATATTATTAATCTAGGGTTTGACAAAACGAAACCAATATAAATTTGGTAGACCCAAGGTAGATATTGAAAAGCTTATTTGATTTGCGCCCCCCCCCCCCCCCTTCTTTCGGATCTAAATCATTTTCTCTAGGACTTTATGGATGGCCCTCCTCATCACCACACACAAGAAAATCCAAGTTTTTGAGTTTGAGAAGTTTCAAATCATGTAAATATGGTGAATAGGATATACTTTAATGATTGAAGTTTGTTTTGATGGGTCAAAAATGGGTCATTTTTTTCATAAACAAATTCTTTGCATCGGCCTGCTATCTTTCTAAATTCGGGATCATAAAACAGGGGTGAGGGACCCCTAATTATGCCCTTAAATATTGTTTCCCTCATCCCTCTAAGGCAATGAGTGTGACTTAGGGTTGGTCTTAAAAGTCAATATTACTATCCAACCAAAAACGACCATTATGGGGTATCAAAAGTGGGGCTTTGTGTGGTGCCGAGCTGGTTCAAAAGTTTAACAGTGCTGACTCTCGTGCTATATATTGTTATCTTCATTTTGTCCTTTTATACTACATTCGTTGCATGAGTTGGGGGTCCATGTCCCAAGGTAGATACCCTTTTTCCTGGAAGATCAATATCTTCATTTTCAAATTTCAATTTAAAAAAAAAAAAAGGGAAAATGGAAATTGTTTGTTTATATATAGTATCTTTACCATCAACAATAAGATTTGGTCTCCCAAATTGATCCATTATAGTTTGCACAATTTCAAGTTCAAAGGACAATCTTGGTAAATAATGGATTGCAATTGAGAGGTGTAAACATCACAATCAATAATTTTTGCTAATTAAAGTGATGGGTCAAGAGAGGTGTTTGTGTCTTATCCAAAGAGTTCATTTGAAAGGCAAAAACTAGAGATTATGCCGTGAACCACATGACTTGGACACAGTTCTTCAAAGCAACAGTCTTTTTGGACAAAGGAAAACAATTCCAAATTTTGGATATTAGATGAGGTCTATTCTTAACCTCAACTTTTTGTTTCACTATCATTAATCAAATGACCAATTAATTTATGCAACTATTTTTAAAAAATAATATCTAATAAATTTAAAATTCAAATCTCAACACTTATAATCTTTTTTTCTATTAATTATTCCCGGTCTATGACTTTTTTGTTAAAAAATACATTAATCAAATGCCTAATTTTTTACAAAATTATAGAGTTACGTGTTCATCAGTTTCCAATTCATAATGATCAGATGCCTACTTCTTAAAAAACAAAAGAATAAGTTGTTCAAAGTTCAAACTCTTTTAATTGCAATGATCAGAATCTTGTTTCTTCAAAAAAAATAAAAGTCTCTTTCATGTAATCTAACCATTAGATTGTTTGAGGAAAAAAACAATAATATTCAAAGTTCAAACCAAGGTCATAATCCTCTCTCTCCCCCACTTTGTCTCCTATCACTGTTTCTTATCCCCCTCTCTCTTGGTCTAGTTTCATTCATGAAATTGACACAAAACTAACCAGCAAGAAATTGGTTGTTCAATGTGAAGTATATATTCTATATAATGTTTCGATGACGGATTCAAATACAATGTACATGCATGTCGCATAGCCCGAACGAGCAATGGAAGTGGTTGGTACCTAGCTATAGCTATATCAATACAAAGTAATAAGATGACCAAGATGAAGCAAAATTATCTTATTGGTGACTTTTTTTTTTTTTTTGTTCAGCAAACTGATGACTCATTGGGAATGCATGTGCTTTTAATTCATCTAGCTACGCAGTTGTCTCTTGACCTTATTTTTCTTGGTGCTTCTTTAATTTTGTTGAAAACTAGAATGAAAATAAAAATCTCAACAATTTCAATTATTTTTATAATCAAATAAATTTTTTTAATCTGAAATTTAATTCATTTAACTCATGCAATCACTTTAAGTATGAGATTTAAACTACAGCACATGATATTTCTTTTCTTATTTTGAGATTATAATCTCCTTTATATTAAAAAATATATTTTTTTTTATGTTTGAATCCCGTGATTCATGATAGGGTTTCTTTTTCAAAAAAAAAAAAAAGTTGATCGGTGATTGATGAAGTTATATATATATATATATATATTAAAAAAATTTCAAAGTCAAAGGCACTAAAACTCTTGAATAAAATACTAATTTTATCCTCAGCCTATCCAATTTGGGATTTGTAGAATGAAAACTTCTTTTTCGGTCCAGATTTGTTACATTTGGGCTAAAAAACTTGATCCAAACTTGAGCAAACACTAGATCCAAATTCAAGTTGGACTGCAAAAATTGGATCCATTCGTTACAAAACGCCAACCGGAAGATGAGCCGAAGCCAATCCAATAGTGCTATTTTCATTTGTTTTTCCTTTTTTTTTTTTCTGTTAGATTTCTTTCTTTTGTCTTTTTCCCATTCCATAATTAATTTTCTCCTTATGATGGTGGAAAACGAAGGCGATGTGTTAGCTATTTTGATCATAAAAATATACACAAGAATGGTTTATGTTTATAAGTTGGATGAAACTCATGAAAGAGAGAATATATTTTGGAACAGTGGGAAGTTTGGGAAACAACATGGTCTTTGTTAGTCATGGCGCAACATTTGCTGGAAAAGGATGTTTTAAGAGGAACTGGTAACAAAATTTATTTTCCTACATAACATTCAAATAAATTCTACTCATTTGCTACTAAAGCTATCATTCTTCTTTCTTGGATAGTTTTTGCTGTGCAAATTCCTTTGGAATGACAGAATATCCCAATAGATTTTTGGCTTCGACCAATCTTGACATGCCACAAAAATCCATTTATGATTGGATTATCCAATTTTTTTTTAATAGAAATGATTTCATTCATTCATACAAAAGAACTGAAAATGCAAGCAAATAGTGACCTGGGGTACTGTAAATTTTGTTCATTGAAATAGCTATACAGGGGACAGCTTGAGTATTCTTTACAACTGCATAAGTAATGGTGTCTATTTCCAGCCCTGTAGAGAGTGTTTTACACAAATAATGTGCAGATTTAATACTGTTTGCAAAGTGAAAATATACAAAGGAACGAAAAGGGGAACTAAAGAGAAAATATAAATTTGAGAACACTTAGGCTGCAGGTGGCAAAAGGGGATTAATGGGTAAAGGTTTATTTTGTTTCCCTTTCAAACTTGACAAAATTCAATATAATGGACCTGCAAAGAAGAAGCTGAAAAACCAAGCATTGTTATAAATGACAACAAAAGCATTGAAACTGAAGATAGAATCCCCGCCATTTGCAAGAAACCTGGGATCACTGACAAAATCCCAATTACCAGAGCTACCAATGCTGCTAAATTGAAGCTTCAGAATAGTAATAAACTCCATAAGGATTTAACAGTGTTTTTGGATTGAAGAGAAAAGAAAGAAAGGAAGGTAAAGTAAAAGAATGTAAAAAAAAAACAAAAAAAAAAGTGAAAATCAAATAATTTTTAATTTTTTTTGTAAACCCAATTTTTTTAATACTCCAATTTCAAAGAAAAGCTAAGGAAAGGAAAGTTGAAAAATATTTTTTTATAAAAAGATTATTATGTTCATTTTTTTATTAATACTAAAACCTAATAAAAAAACTTAAGTAGATCACAATTATCCTATAATTTTTTTAAAGTCATCTTTTTTTTCAAGTAAGTTTCACATATCTCTTTTAATATAAAAATTTTTTATAATTTTTTGGTGATTTAATTTGGATGAATGGTTCAATATAAATAGATTTATTTTTTAAGTTTATGAGATAACAGACTAACTCAAAATCCATCAATGCATGTTTGTAAAATATCTTCTTATTTCACTTGATTAAAAATTATTGATATAGTAGCAATTGTGAAGCTAAACAAGATAGCAAACATATCATGGTCCAAAAATGCTATAAAATTACAAGCAATGAAATGTTATAATTGAAAAGAATTGTTATAATAAATCATTTACTTTCTTTTTCACTTTTTATTCAAACAATAGTTGTTAGAATTTTTTTTTTCTTTTATTAATTTTAATTATTCAAACAAGGGTTACATGTATTCTTTCTTTTCTTTTAAAAATCTTTCTTTTTTATTCTTTTCCTTTCCTTTCCTTTTTTTTTTTTTTTTATTAATATTTATTCAAACATAGTGTAAAGAATACAAGTTTACGATGCTTAAATTCATTTGATGAATGAGATAATAATCTGCTAAAACTATGCCACCAATTGGACCCAACAATGCAGAGTAGCCAACTAGCCATGTATATACAAAGCTCTCACGAGATTTTGGCAGACTACAAGGCTGAAAAGCAATGCAGTCAGCAGAGCTCCTTGTCTGATTGTGAACTTGGAAGGGCTGAGATTGACCTGCGCATTTGCTGGGGCAACAACATTGGCGGCAATGTTGGTTGTGATAGTGGCTAGGCTTATTCCAAGAATGGCTAGAATCATTGTTGTGAATCCTCCAATTTGGCCAAGAATTTGAATTGGATTAGAGATCACATGGCCAAAAATTACTTTAGTAGAAGATGTTACAGCTAAGCCAACAAATGTAAACACCCTCATGAAGATTGGGAGGCCATCCTGACCAATAATTTGATCTGTCTGGCTCTTGGCAAATCGAGTAAAATCAGGAATGTTAAGCGCAACAGTAGCCCATAAGCTTATATTCGCGGTCAGTGAAGGGAAAAAGAGAGACCAAAACTGTGGAAGATAGCCTAGAGGATAAAGATAGCATGTGGCCTAAACCACCAGCCTTGACATAAGCCCAAATGAGAAGAATAGATGTGAGTATGATGAGAATTGGTGCTAAGTACTTTTCAAGGTCTCTAATTCCTTCCATTCCTTTCCAAACAATGGCCAACTGGGCCACCCAAAAGGCAATAAAACAAGCAAACTCAAGAGGAGAAGCGCCAAGCCAAGGTAAGAATTGAGAAAACGAAGATTCTTTAATGGATTTTGGCAGAAGAAGGAAAGTTGCCTCACCTCCAATCCAACTCTCTATCCCATACTAGCCACAACCAACAAATGCTCTAAGCAAAGTAGGAACATGAGCACCATGAATACCAAAAGATGATCTTGCCAAGACAGGGAAAGAGATTCCATATTTGGCGCCAGGATGAGCCGTGAGGACTAAAGGCACTAACGGGATTATGTTGGCAGCAACAACAGTGGCAATTCCCTGCCACCACGCCATCTCAAGATCAACAAGACTACCGGCCAGGTAATATGATGGGACACCAACAACAAGACCAATCCAGAGACTGGCCATTTCCCACCAGTGGAAGTTCCTTTGACTAGGGGTTGTCGGCTTGAGATCATCGTTGGTTAGAGTTGGATCAAGGTTAAATTCATCAAACTTTGTTCCAAGAATGGATTGACCTGAAGATGCCATGGGAGTTAAAATGGCACATCTTTTGGGAAACAAATGATAAATTTGATTGTGGGTGGTCTCAGTTTTGGTAGTTGTAACAGTTGAGAATAAAGGAGTGGGAGCAAGACCTAAGAATTTTGGATTTTGGGATATTGCAGAGTAAAGAGAAAGGTGGGGATGGAGATGGAGATGGAAGCTGATGCATTTGGAAATCATGACTAACACTCAAAAACAAATTCCAAAGATCTTGAGGCTGAGAATCTGTGGGGTATCTGTTCTATGGAGATAGGTGAGCGGTTAGAATTGTCGCTCTATTTGTGCTTAGAGAAATAAGATTCCTTGTCCTACGAGGTTAACTTGGTATGGCAGATTAAAGTCTTCAATTAGTAGTTCAATTTGTTTTTTCCAAGAATGCTAACCTGAGTGCCAATTATTTTCCCTCTTTTACCAAGGAGTCAAGAATATTCATTTTGATACAGTTTTTGTACTGTTGTACTTTATACATTAGTACACGGATTGGGTCATGGCATGGGGCTCAGTTGCATATATAAGCCTCATACCATGCAGGCCTGGACTAGTTGAGTTGAGCCAAAAACTCGTAGTCCAGAGTACAGATAAAAGCTAAAATATTATGAAGGCAATTTAAAAACCACAATTGGTTTATATTTTCTGAATTTCATTTCTGATCCCCAGAATCAAACATTGTTCTATGGGTTAAAAGATTTGTTTGATTAGAACCATTACATATTTTGTGCAGAAGCTGAGTATTCAATTTATAAAAACAACTTAATTTTTTTTTCAAGTAGCGGCTGAATTGTTCATCAATATTTTGGTGACTTTGTATTGACTTAATTTTTTTTTCAAGTAGCGGCTGAATTGTTCATCAATATTTTGGTGACTTTGTATTGATTTTAAATTCTACTCTTGAATACGTGTAATCATGCAATAAGAAACACATCTTTGTTTTAGGTAACCTGTCTTTATATATCTGGCGTGTTTTGATATCAGCACCCACAACATGCAGCTATCAGAAAAGGGCAGATGGTAAAGTCTCTCGATGGCACCAAGTAATTAAAATTCTTTAGTTTATCCGACAGGACCGCCATAGCAAACAATTTAAGGTCCATATGCTTTTCACTTTGTAATTTTTTTTGCCTATGTTTCTAGAAATAGGGTAGGATGTAACAGGATCTGAATTCTGATCTGATCGTATCTTCCAATTTAGTCAATGTCATCCTCCACAATACCATGTAAAATTTAACACTTGTCCAATTCGATACCACACACGTGCAGCTCCGTCAGATTCTAAATCTTAGAGTGCCACGTGTACACAGCTGTCTACTGTCTCTTAATTCAACAGAAAACCGAGCTTTGTTGGAATCTTGAGCAGACCAAAGTGTAATCTGTCTTTTTTCCTATTTAATACCCAGCGGATGGTGTCAGAAATTCTAGTTTCTCAACAACTGCAAAATCCCATAAACCCATCTTTAAGCTTCCACAGCATCAGAATTCATAAACAAACCCGCAAGGCCCCTCAACCTGGAAATTGAAAGAAAATCCTGTAGATGGTGAATCATGGATCCTACAGATGCAGCTCAATTTTCAGGATCCTTTCTAACTCCATTATTGATTTCCTTCGCCGGCGTAGTTGCCAGTGCTCTAGCAATAGTTGCATACCATTCGTTACTTGCCAAATACTGCCTGAGAAGGGAAGATCAAGAGGATGCTAGAAATCCCTCGATACCAACTGATCATAATGGAGGATTTACAACTGGGGTTGAACATAAAATCCTGGAAACAATTCCAATCCTGTCATTCTCCAGGGAAAAAGTTAAAGAATTCCGTACTGATCAAACAGAATGTGTTGTTTGCCTGGGAGAACTAGAGGAGGGAGACACTGTTCGTCTGTTGCCTAACTGCAGGCATGTCTTTCACGTTTCCTGCATTGACAATTGGTTCCGGGAGCATTCTAGTTGTCCTATTTGTCGAACACCTGTTGCTGTAACCACAGATTCTAGTGTAGCCTCGCCTCCAGGGGGTGATGGAAGGGAACGGGTTCAGGATTTGCCTCAAGGTACTGGACAAGGCCGTGACCAGGCCCCTTCCACATCCGGAGTTCAATCAAATACTTTGCCAAGGCATTGTGTTTCCCTGGTTTTCCCTAGTGAAACAAAACCAAAACAGTTGGTCACGGGGTTGAAGCGATCCTTGTCTATGGATCAGTCCTATATACTAATTAACTTAAGAGATGATAGTGGAAAAGCTTCTTCTTCTTCAACATCAAAGAGGATTTTGGCAAAGAGTAATTCCTACAAGGCACGATCGATGAGACAGTTGGATCAAATGTCTTCATTGTTGAGGTCTTACACTCAATTGCGGATTGGAAGGAGTAGCACCATTCATGGAATCCTTCCCTATTAAGATGCTTTTAGGAAAAAAATTTTCAATTATGTTTTCCAAATGCTTCACATATAGATTAAGTTTTCTTCTTTTGGCCAATATATATAGCTTAAGTTGAATTGAATTTTAACTTCATCTTAGTGTTTTTCTAATAACTAGAGCTTCCGAAGTTCTATATATAGATATAGCTGAAAATAACTCGATTGTTTTGCACGTTTTAATGCAATTAATGCCCCTTTCTATTAAAATTCTCACCTTAATTTAGTCAATTGAAAAGCCTAAAAATATGTGATCAATTGTGAAGGAAAGGCAGGCAGTTTTGCACTAGCTTTTAGTTACTTTGGCTTTTTCCCTTTTAAAGCTTCAACCATTTGATGGATAATGGTGAAAGATCAGTGGAATTTTAGATTTTAGGTGTAAGGTTAATAAGATGATACATAATTCTTAAAGTATACTATAAAAATAAAAACACATTAATTTTTTATATCATTTATAAAGTTAAAAAATTACATTAACAATGTATCTATTTCTATTATAAACTTTAAAAAGTAATTATAAAGAGATAAAGTAGATAGATACGCACAAACAAATTGAATTGAACAAGAGAGCTCTTCAAATTTTGGTAAACAGCACTTCACATAGAGGAAAAAGTTGATTAGCCCCATTTCATGATGAATTAATAAACAATAAAAAAGTTTGTTTCTTTAATTATGTGAACTGCCCATGTGGTTGGTGGACCCATGAAAACTATGAAACAGACTCCACAAACACTTTGCTTTTTAATTTCTTAATTACAATGTACACCTTGCAACAATCAATAATCAACATTTCTCAATTCTTGCATTATTGGATTCTTAACAATATATAGAGAGAGAGGAATTGTTGTAAATGGGACCCAATTCCAAAACATAAAACCTACTTGCCCTTTTGTTTTTTTGGGACTCCCTAACCAAATTATGATACCCTATATCCCCTTTAGTTAGGACAATTGGACTTTTTTTTTCCTTTTTTTTTTTTTTGGTAAAGAAATGGAGAATTGAACTTGATTTTGAGTGGCATTTTAGGACCCAAAAGGTGCACGATGAGGAATTCCTTTTCTTCTCCTTGCACTTGAAGGAGGTGGGGGAGGCGTGGGCGGGTAAATGCCTTGTTGTGAGCCTTCACGCAATTCTTCTTCTTCCTCCCTTGATATGCCTTCTCTTCTATCCATTAACACCTCATTCTTAGCCTCTAAGGCAAAACTTGCATTCCCATTTCTCTTGATTCCTACAAGCTAAGTTGATATTAAAATGAGATTAAAATTTCACTGTTTTAATTAAGTAATTAACATCTCAATCCAAGCAAAATTTACATATATAGATACATCTCGAAAAATATCATACAATGTGATACAAGCCATCTTTTACGCATATCATATAATAATTGATGGAATTGATAATGATGATCAATGTGGTGGTAGTTGTGATGGTGATGTTTATATATATATATATATATATATATATATATATATGTGTGTGTGTGTGTGTGTGTGTGTGTGTGTGTGTGTGTGAATGAGGGATGATGATTATGATGTACTATTATGCATGTTGATGATAATGTGACCACATAGGTGATGGGTGGTGAATGATGATGATGATGATTAGAAGAAAACATGTAGAATGTGAAGCAAAATAGAGAAAATGAAGGTAAATTATGGCTAACCTTACATCCCAATGAACAAAAACGAACTGGGTCCAAGAGGCTTCTTCCACAGATTTCACATAAATGAGCTACTGATCCTTTTCCAGATTTTGGTTGAGGCCTCTCATTCAGAAATAGAACCCTTGCACTGTTTATCACATAAGTTTGCACCCCACTTATATCCAACACTTTTTGAATCTCTGTAGCCCTCACTACATCATGATATGAAGATCTCCTTATCTAAAAACAAATTAAACCCACATCCCATTATTACCAAAAACAAGTTTTAAAATAATGGAAATGAATAAATAGCAGAAAAAAATGTCAATTTCCATATTGAGTTTACCTGAATTACTTGGTGATCATTGTGTTTAGAAGAACGGCAATAAAAGCAAAATGCATCTCCTTTACAGTCTAAACAATACATGTTACATTCACCCCTCGCTGCATCTCCATGTGTTCTGCAAACTGTGAAAAAAGCTGCACTTAGCAATGACTCTAGCCATGTTGGCACCAGCATTGTAGCCTGTCTCAAGAAAACCAAGAAACAAAATGAATAATGGGACAAAGAAACCAAACCAGGGAAGAACAAAGAACAAGAAAGAAGTAATGGCAATGGCGCCATTACCATTGCTGATTAAAGCAGAGAGCAATATGGGGTTTAGATAAGGAAATGTGAAACGCTGGATTGATTTTCCTTTGACGATAATGGAAGAGAAAACTTTAAGATCAAAATGCAAAGAGAGAGAGAGAGAGAGAGAGAGAGAGGTGAAACCAATTTGCAACTTGGAATTCAACCAACAAAACAGCGCCTGGACTAAGGGACAAGGCTCATAAACAAATGCAGCACAGTGTGGGGAGTGCTTTCGACGGAGGAGATCGATGGTGGTGGCTGAAGTTTATCAACAGCCGTTGGATGAATAGACAAGGATGGCTTTGGCGCTTACGCTACTTTTGGTTCTCCTTTTGCGTCTCTACGTAGGCACAAGGTCGGCCCCCTTAGCTACTCAACATGAGGGCTTCAATGAATATAGCTATTCACAGAAATTGTTCACCACCTACCTATGTGCCACATGTGCAGGCTTCCACGTGGCTTAATCAGGATGGTTGGTTTGAAATAAGAGGGCCCTAATGTTTTTTCATATATATCATTATTATTCATTACAATAATTGTAGGGAAGAAATTTTACATAAATTGATTTTCATGAAAAAGAACTTAATTAATTTATAAATAATAGAAAATGTTTAGATTTAGACAAATGAATTCATGTCACACCCTCATTAAATTAAGTTATAGGTGTCCAAAATTAAAA
Source organism: Durio zibethinus (assembly GCF_047325235.1). Taxonomy (NCBI): domain Eukaryota; kingdom Viridiplantae; phylum Streptophyta; class Magnoliopsida; order Malvales; family Malvaceae; genus Durio; species Durio zibethinus. The sequence continues at coordinate 4,552,908 of NC_143162.1, read as the reverse complement.
TGTGTAACAAGAGTCCATTTTTTTCTGATTAATTGACTGCAAAATCACATGTTCAACCTTTCATAATGTAAAGGGGACATAAGTCACATAAGGGGCACATCAATCAAATAACAAATAGAATAAAACTTTTCCTCAATCCAAAAGCAAAAAAAATCAACCACTACTTTAATTTTTTGTTTTCCATATTCACAAATCAAAATTAATTTAGGGTATAAACAATGACCATTAAAAGCTTAATGTATAGTCTCTTTTCAATATTATATTTATATAACATTATGAAATTTGAGACTTAATTCGATTGATTTATATAATTATTTTTTAAAAAAAATATTATCTAACAGTTTAAAACTTAAATTTTAACAAATATAATTTTTTAAATTTTTTTATATAAAATGGTAAAATATATAAAATACCCAACTGTTTAAATCAGTATAATATATAGTTGTGGGGTTGCCAGCATCACAGTGCTTTTGGGTGGGTTCCAGTTAAAATTAAATCATTCATTTTATGCTCCATTACAGTATGAAAAATTAGAAAATGACATGGTTCGGCTCGGAAAGGGATTCATAATCTTCATAATTAAAATGTAATGCTGATCACTTAGGTATCAGAATCTTAGTTTCATCATATATAAGAAAAATTAATTTATATATAGAACTTAAAAAAATAATAAATCATTTTTTCAAGTGAAAGAAAGAAAAGTTGAAGGAAAGGTAGGTATGGATGATGACGATGATGGAAATTAAACGGATGCAAATTATGAGGTAAAATGTCATCCAAAACTTTATGCCTAAACAAACAAATTAAAGGAATATGGAAAAAAAAAAATCCCACAGTATATCAGAACATTTTAAGGACTTGTCTGAAAAAATGCTTTTCTTGATGCGCATGTGTTGGTGGGCTAGAAAAAAAGATTAATGCAATCGGAATAGTAAAGTTAAATTCTTTAAAGAAATTAAATTAAATTTAATTAATTTGTGTAACTATCTTTAATAACAATATCAGGATATTTGAATTTAAATTTTAATTTTTATAAAATTTTTTTATTTCCAAATTATGATAAAATTAATTCCCCTTAAAACAATAGTTATATTAAATTACTATTTGTTATAAGAATTTATTAATTTTTTAAAACATTCTGTGTGACAATTTTCCAAAGTCTGTTGATAGGGCTCTTAAATTTCACTAGAAGTGTTTTAGGTAAACATTTCATAATAATAATAATCATTTTCTTGACTAATCACTAATCAGGTATTATTATCTAAATAAAAGATCTTTTGTCTTTACAATATTAATTTAAAATTTACTTAAAAAGGGCTTTTCATTGTTGTAAAGAAAAAAAAAAAAAAGAAGAGCAATAAATTTTCGCCAAAAGGACAATTGTTATCATAGCATCACTAACGTTAATTTTCATGCATATGATTGTGAATTCTATATGCTGCAACTTTTTTTTTTTTTAAAGGGGACATAGCCCTACAAGAGAAGGAGATTGGGATGGAATCCCAATTTTAATGTCTTTTTAAGATTTTTTTTATAACTAGATCAAAAACTGAAGATCATATTCTGCAACTTTGCCATTTCATTTGGTCGACTTTTTCCTTGAAGTGGCAGAAAGTGATTGGTTCAAAGTACAAAAAAAATATTTAAAAAAAAGGTGGGCTACCTTTGTGTACGAATCATCGCTGGCAACATGGGAATGTGAATCATGTCAAGCTCTCCTTAGTTGTAAAATCATATGTAATAAATTGATATAATAACTAATAAGAGGTTGGTTTACTTGATTACATTTATTTTTTTTTATAAAAAAAATTTATGTTTAAATTTTGTTAATAATCACTTATTAAAATTATTTTGAATATATAATTTATAATTATCTATTTTAAATTATTAAATATAATATATTTTATTTTAACATAAAAAATTAAATGACTTATTTATTCTCAAATTTTGTTATTTTTTATCAAAAAAATGATATAATAATAAAAGTATTTAATTTTTAATAATTTTAATTACAAAAAATAAATAAATTTAATTTGTGATGATCATCAAATCATAAAATGTCCATGTTATCCTTAGAATCTAGAGTTAAATAAAATAATAAGAAAAAGGTAATACTATGAGTTCCCGGCATATCAATCATTTGAAGCCACATGGCAGTTTTTAATGTTGAAGGGTTTGATTAGATTTTGAACAGAAAAATGTACGTAAGTAGCTGGCAGAAAAGCAGAAGAGTACGTAAAAAAATGAGTAAGCTGAAGACCTTCGAACTGCCGGGAGAGTGACATTAGAGGTGCAAAATACCACTCGAATTTAATGATTTATTCTCTGATATATAAAAATTAATTAATCAAGGAATTTAGTAATTAAGTAAGACATTTCCCTTATATTTCGATTGCTTATGAAATAGAATTATATATTGTTTTGATAAAAAAAAAATGGTAACCATACTTTGTTTCAATGATAAAAGAAGGTTACGAAACCATTCTCATATTAATATCCTTACAATTTTAGTATTAGAAAAATGGTACATACAAATTTATTCATAACAAATTTCAACTTTATGAATTTTTTATTGAAAGTATTTTTATATTTTATCTTAACTTAATTTTTCATAGTAATTTTAAAAATACATTTTTGCATAAACAGTTCAATATATTTTAAGATTTTATTTTTGATAAAAGAGTAAAAAAACTCTTACACTTAAATTTAATAATCGTTCAAATTCTTTTTTTTTTTCAAATAATCAATTTCTCAAATATTTATTTTTATCAATTTAACTTTTATTAGAGAAAAAATAATTGACTGTTTTTGTTTAATTGAAGGCTTAATTAAATTAAAATAGATATATAAGAGTTTAATTAAGTAAAAATAAATATTTAAGAGTTCAATTGATTCAAAATAAAAGATTTAAGATACAATTGATTGTAATAAAATATCAAAAATTTAAATAATTATTTAATTTTTATTTGAAAATCATTTTAACCCTTATACCTTTATTTTTAGAATGTTGGTCACAAGGATCAAACTTGGTTAGAGTTTCTATTTTTATTTTCGATGACAAGAAATCATTTGTAAGTAAATCCAAACATATGAACCAATAAGGATTTACAAGAATGACTAATTTTCACCAAGTTACTCTTAAAAGGAAGATTTAACCCTAGGATCATTAAAAAAAATTTTGTAAATTTAAATTTTAATTCAATTGATTTATATAATTATTTTTAAAAATTAGTAACTAACAATTTCGAAGTCTAAATCTCAGCATATTTAACTCCTTAATTTATTTTTAAATTGCAGCTTTCTATGTTAAAAAAATAAAGCTTCTATAATTTTTTTTACTTGACTCAAAGCTTTTTCATTTTCTAATGCATGTATTTCATTGCATTTTCAAGGGAGCTAAATTTCATTAGAGGTTTTTTTTCCTACTTTGGAGAAAGAAGAATAATTTGAAAAATCAAGTAGTCATGACAAATCATCTTTTCTGTACCCACTAACATGAAGTTGAGAGGAAAGCTATGTCCCTTCCTTTACAAATTTGAACAAGTAAACAGTCACACGCTTAGCCATTTCTAGAGGAAATGAATTTGTCTTAATGTTCATTTCTGCCAACTTGGATAGACTGCGCCCATTTCCAAGTTTAAAAGGTCATTAAGCTTTGTATCAATGTTTACGTTTCTCAATGAAAAACAAAACCCAAATGTGGTCCTCCCAAAAAGGATATTGTCCCTTCCTTAAAACACGGCCAATTGAAGGAACCTTTCAACTTTTTGTTTTCATTAACCACATAATAGAAAATTAGGTAAACGAGGTGAACCCCTGGTGTGTCTCCATTAATCAGCATGAAAAAGGAGTAAATATGAGAATTTCGATGTTTAATTTGATGGACCATTATCATATTATCTTAAAATTCATTTGAATGAACGAATAAATTGATTATCATGTCGATAATTTTTTTCTTTGTAAGATAAAATTTGAAGATAAATAAATTATTTAATCTTTCAAATTAAAATAAAATGTATCGTATCTAATAGTTTTAAACATGCGTTGATAATTTTTATAAAACTTTAATGTCTCCTGAGTTTAAAAAGGTAAATAACAGTGTCTATATCTGACAAAATTTTGTGATTATCCATGGCAATGCCCCTCTTTGCTTTTCGATTTCAATGATTGGTTTTTTTTCTGCTCGAATGTCACCACCATTTGTAGTCTCTTTCTTTTCAGCATTCCGTTTCCTTTGTCATGGGAACTATAACCAGTAAACAGCTGCTGTTTAACTGATAATTTCCCAACTGTTAGCAGTTAAGGTTTCAATTTAGAGGGTCTGAATTCCAATTTTGGAATAAAAGAGATCAATGTCACAAGTTTAATTAATTTGCATAATTTTTATAATGGGGGTGAGAGAGATCACATGCTTTGCTTAGGTTTAATCTTCTCTCTTATAAAATTATAAGAGCATGTTCTCCCATGCTAATTTATTATATTCATAATTTTATATATGAAATGCTTTTCACAAAAATCGAATCTATTTGATTAAAAAAAATGTTTTTCTCTTATAAGTATATATTTTAATGCATTAAAATATTATTTATTATTCTTCAATTGGCAATTACACCTTACTATCAAACTACCATTTACTAATAAAATTAAGTAATAGTTGATTATTTTTTAAATCAATTGATATATTACTGAAATTTACATTTAAAAATTATGAATACAAAAAAATTTAAGCACATAATATTCTCTTCAGTCAAATATATAATTAAATAAAAAAGTTTAAGAGTAAATTAAGAATTAAAAAAATAATATCGAGCAATAAATTCTTATATTTGTTATAAACTATTCTCTTTGTTAGTTGGATTAACTATCTTTTTTTTTATAAACTAGTAATTAGGAACTAAAGTCAATCATATTATATAAAAAGCTTGTTTCTCAACCATCATTTAGATTATTCCCCTTTGTTTATTTAATCAAAATTAGTACTACATACGTAAACAATCTAATCCAAAACAAATTTAAATACATTATTTAAATATAGGAGCTAGGAAAGTCCCAAGGCAAGCATGGGAAATTGGGAATAGTATCCATAGGAAATATTAATTTCCACCAACTAACATGTTCGAGTGGTTCAGATGTTTACATCAATAGGTACCTAGGTGGGCATACCCAAAATTGACATAAATCAGCATATTATTTGAAGATATTTGTGATTTGTATTTCAATAGAAAAAGTGAAAAAAAAAATTAGAATCTTCTAAAAAAAATTTTCTTTTAAGAAATTTCATTATAAAATATATAGCATTGAATGTTGGTTTAAGTGATTAGAGGGTTTGTTCATTTTTTATTGTTTCAAATTCGTTGAGTAATTAAAAAAAATAATTTTTTATAAATTCATTAAATTCAATGTAAATAAATATACTTAAAATTTTTTTAACTTTTAATTTTAATAGATCCGGAAATTTAAAGAAATAAATAAAAATAAAAAATAGTAGTACACAGCAATGGAATTCCTTCATCAAATTTTGTCGGTTACCAGGTTTAAATTGGATAAAGGCTTTGCAGTGAGGCCTCTGATATAATTTTGGTCGATTGGACCTAATGCCCATATTGGTATCTAGGCCCTGTAAAAGACGTAGCCATTTTCGTTCAACAAATGTGTTAAAGAGGAAGCAACTGGTTTAAATATGCCTATAAATAAATGAAAATATGAAAACCATCAAAATTAGTTATTAGTATATTCTGAATATTTGCTTGAATTAATTTAATAAATATAGTTTAAAAATTAAAAGAAATTTTATATTTAAAATAATATTAATAATGATTTATAAAAAAAATTAAACTTAAAAATATTTGATAAAAACACTGAATTTAAAACTAATAATGAGATGGAAGAAATAAACTCTTTCATTAATTTTTATGAAATTAAGAAAATGATTTTAGTATATATAATATTAAATTTTTATTTTTTTATAAATCAATGTTGCATAAATTTAATTCCAAAATAATTTTAAATATAAAAAAATAAAAGATTTAACTGTTAAAAAAACTAATTTTTAAATATCTAAAAGAATTTTAAAAAAAGGTCGAAGAAAATATTTGTTAATCGTATGGAATAATCGAGGAAATTTCGCTCATTAATGTCGATGTAAGATCGAGGAAATTCCGTTTCAATTTTAGAACTAGTGAAAATGAAAGGAGAAAACGGTCCCGTTGAAGGAAGTTTACCTGTATTTTCCCGGTTACTTCATTGCAGAGCCTCGTCTACTGACGCGTGTCCAAAACCAATAAAAAACATCCACGTGTAACCAAAATGGTTTTAAAAACAAAAGTCTGATCTTCCCTTGATTTTACACCATTATAAATAAATAAATAAATAATATAATCTCTCAAACCCAAATTAAAAAAATTAAAATTAAAATAAAAAAATCGAAATAATATTTCCTTACTCTGTAAGAAACAATTCACTTCTTCTTCGTCTTCGTGGAAGATTCAATCAATCAAGGTTTTTTTCTGTTTCATTTTTTGGGTTTCGACTGATTGGGTTGATTGATTATCCAACGATCAATAACCCTCCCTTTTCGGAGCAATGTTCAAGTTCTGGTATTTTTCTTTCTTTAATCACTTTTGTTTAATTTCCTTTTGATTTATTTGGATGGTTGAGTTCAACTTATTCGCTTCTGTTTTTAAAGTTTTGAATTTCGATATCCAGATTCTAATTTTGTTGTTTTTTTTTTTTTTTTATGCTGATTTTTTCAATTGTTGTGAATTTTGATTAATTTCACTTAGATTTGTGACTTTGTTTAAACTTTGTTCGAAGTTTCTTTGAAATTCATATAATTGCGGGTTTGTTTGATTTTTAGGGTTAACTTGTGAGTTATTCCCCATTTCCTTAGAATTTTAATGTATACTGTATATTTAGAATCACCATTTACAATTTTTTTGGGCGTTGAAAGGCTGTTTGATTATCAAAAAGACCAAAATTTATGCTAAAGGACAGTTGGGTCATTTTATTTTTGTAGTATAAAACTTGTTTTAGTTGGATGAAAAATTTAACTAAACCAAAAGCGTTCAATCTTCTTCCCTTCGTTTGTTGTTTGAAATATAGAACAAATGCATGACAGAAATGAAACTTGCATTAGCAGTTTTAAATAAGCATAACGTGGGATTTTAGTTGCTAATATTTATTTTCATGAAGTTGGATTTAAGGATGAGCATCTCCTAATTGCTTAACATGTTAGGGCAAGTCTCAAGTGTAGACATGTTTCTTGTATTGTTGGTGCTATTACCTAGTTCTTTTAATATTCACCAGCAATTTATACACCTTATGATGGATTTCAATGGGGTAACCCTGACAAATGCTTTGGAAATTATATCATTTTAAAAAGTTGCGTGGGTACATAAAGTTGCGTTGTAGTTGTACTCATACAATAATGGTCCACGGTTAAACGTGATCTTGGTATCTTTATTTGGAGTTATTTATCTTTCCACTCACATATAATTTGTGAAGTTTATTTTGGTTTCACTAAAATTTTGACAATGTTGCAGGGGTTCACAGGAGCAACAAGCTCAGCCACGTCCGCAAGAGGGTTCTTCACATTCTTGGTATCCTCCTTCTGTCAGCTCTCCTAGTTCTTCCCGACCTATGACTCCTAGTGGCAGTGCTTCTAACAGCTTCAACTTACAGAAGCCTGCAGAACGGCCACATTCTTCCTCACCTGTTTCACCTCCTGAAGCTGCAGGAATCATTGCACTTTTAAAGGACAAAAGGTGAGACGTCTGGTTCTTGCACTTCATCATGCTATTGGCAAAGCCAATCTTCTTTTCCTCTTGTGACAAACATTTAAATTTCTAATTCCATATTATTTTTTTGCTTTACTAATGAATTATTCTCTTTTATTAATTTTCATTTTTCAGTTTTGATTATTTGCATTTGTGGCTTAAGAAAATGTTGGGAAATTATTGAAGGAAGAGTGCTTGTTTTTCTTAAGAATGTATCTTGACTCCTAATCACTTTCTTTTTTTCTTAGTGTTGATGAATTACGGAAGCTTTTGTCTGACAAGGATGCATACAATCAGTTTTTACTATCAGTTGACCAGGTTAAAATCCAAAACAATGTGAGTAGCAAAATTTGCTCTAGTTTATTTGAATTCACCTTTTCAAAGTAAGAATTTTGCATGTTGTCTGTCCTTTTGCACCATATGTCATGTTCATGGTTTGTGGTTTTCCCCTTTGGTCTCAAATAGCCTGATGGTTTGGCTTTTAGGCCATAGCATAAACGAAGATTTTTGGTTAACCAGTCAGTTTGTCGAGATTGATTGTCTATTGCGGACCCCAAAATCAAAATGTTTAGAGGATAAGGGCTATTCAGATTATTGACTCATAATACTAGTTTTTGTGTGCTGGTGTTGCCTTGTCATATATCCCAACCCCCAAATGCTGATACTATAGGGGCTATAAAGATAGGCCATTATTGGTTGCCCACAGGTACATAGTAGTAAGGAGCTAGGGTCTCATAAAGTTTTGATTGCTTCGGTAGTGGGACCACGTTCCTGTTTAAAAAGGATTAGTCCACAATGGTTGTTATTAGGACCATTTAAAAGACATGGAAAGTAAGACTCAACTCCAAGTACTGAGGCAAAGATGACCTCATGGTTCTGTTGGCTAGCCTGTCAAATTCTGTTAGCTGGATCTTTTTGGTTCACCTTGTTTCATTCATTCAGATGTGCTTTTAAATAGGAGCACTACTCATCATAAACTATGACCTTGTTCTGTGTTCTATCTTAATGTAAATTGCAGTTACTGTTTCAGTTCCTTGTTGGTATTATGATGTGATTACTCTCTTAGCTATCTGAAGTTGGAATTCCATTGGATTGAACAACACATGCATGCAACGAGAAAACCATGTTTGTCATTATTGCGTATTTCATCATTTCGGTGGTTTCTTACTCTTTCTTGATAACTTTCACCAGATAAGAGATGAACTTCGCAAGGAGACTTTGCAGCTTGCTAGTGAGTTCTTATTCCAACATAGTTCTGATAGTGTCATGAATTTCATAGATAGAAATGTGCAACTGGAGACGAATGCTAATTTATATTTTCTAACTAAACAGGGAACAATGTGGATAAAGAACCACGAATAATTGAGCTAAGAAACCAGGTGAGATTTTCAGAACTGTCTTATTTCTATTTTCCATTAATTAATGTCAGTATATCAATTGTAAAACCTTGTTTTTTTCTTCTTTTCCTTTCACAGTGCAGAATTATCCGAACAACTGAACTGGCTGCAGCTCAGGAAAAACTAAATGAGCTTGAGAAACAGAAAGAAGAGATTTTGAAGTTCTACTCCCCCGCATCATTTATCAATAGGCTTCAAGGTACTTATTACTGATTATATATTCCTAAGTTCGAGGGTTGAGATCATTGATACATAGAAATTAAGGATAGTGTGTTCTTCTTTGCAGATGCAATGAATGAGACAGAAAAGGAATCAGAAATTGTGCACAGGCAGCTCCTTGACAAGGAGATAGACCTAGGGACTTTTGTTCAAAAGTACAAGAAGCTCCGAACTACTTACCACCGGCGAGCTCTCATTCATCTTGCAGCTAAAACATCTCCATTTGGATGATGAGAAAACCTGGAGATAGTTATCCATTGTATACCTTATTAGTGAGAGGCTGTTGCTTGTTCTTGGTGTATGAAATTCATATATTCTCACTTTGTTTTAGGCGAAAAGCCGAATAAAACCTTGGAACTTTTTCCGATCGATTAAATCCTTGTAGTTTTATTGTGTTCAATTCGATCCTTCATTCAGCCTCCAGCTAGATTGAGAAGAATCATATATACTTTAAAATGACAAAATGAATTTGGCAGTTTAGCGAGATGGGAAGATGTGCATATATTTACATTTGTATTACTACATTTCTATAATATTTATTGAGATAATCAGAACCCAAATTTGGCAGTTATGATATGCCTTACTACTTTTGTATCAAACCAACAAATATGCATATATCTATGACTAGCAAAAAGATTGTAAGAGAAAACATAAGACTAGGAGATATGGAGACTCCAATTATTCTTCTAGGCGAGCTACTTCTTTTTCCCATTTCAGTCCAAACATCTGCCGGCCAAAAGGAACAATCAGATTATACCGGAAAACCTGCAATCCAAATACCATTTTCATTTACTTTGGGACACATTAGTAACCAAATACAGAGAATAACACAATGCATTAAGGGGTTACCTTATCATTAATGTCACGCAGTTGCATCTTTAGTGCTTCACAACGCTCGATCCATTCGACATGATCTCCATTGCATTTGCTTGTCCATGCTATCTTTAAGGCAACTCGCCATTCGGATACTTTACTCCTGATCTCTTTGTTAAGTTCAACCCACTCGGGTGCACATCCATTCTTTGAGAGAATCCTATAGAGGGTGTCTTCTGCTGGATCTGCATGAGGATTTGTGTCAAGGTTAAGAGGTTTGCCTTTTCCTGGTAAATTCTCAAACTGACCCTCTTCCATTGAATGCCATATTCTTTGCTCGACTACATTGATAATGTCGGTTTCTGACCTGTCCAAAACAATTACATGACAGATTTTTATCTCAGCAAAGAACCCAACCATGACATTGCTCTAAAAAGGTGGATATCAAATTGGAAAGACTTTTGAAACCATTAAAGTTTTCTACCCTGAATGTGAATCATTGAAATAAGTATGTATAATGCATCCGCACGCGTCTATTCCAAAGTTTTCCTCTAAATTAACAATGGTAGAATTAATACCATAGCCACCTCTTTTTCAAAAGCAAAAATCACACACCAAAATCAACAGTTTTTAAGGTCCCAAAACAAAGGAAGCCAACCCCATTAAACCCAAGCAGACCCCAAAATGAAGCCAATATAAGAAAACAACCAGATCAATCATAGTACCAATAAGCCAACAAAAATGGGAGGTTTAAGTTGAAGTCAAGTGACAACTAGCACATAGAAACAGGACCAGATCCATTTCTACAAGGAATATCAGGTCACCTTCAATGCCCAAATCGAAGAGGCTCTTGCCAGCGATGTGAATTGTACGAAAGAATCATGAAGAATTGAAAATAATTGAGACTAAATATGAAAAATTTTCATTATTTAACTAAAATTTTGAATTTTTTATATAATATTGTAGTTGATGTCAAAACGAGGTAAAGTGAAACTATGAAGATACACAAAATCGAATTATTCAGACCTGACGGCGTTGCGTTGGCCACGTAGCTCGGGAGGAAGTTTACGATCGTTGACGGCGTCTATCACGGCTGATAAACGGTCGGTTATCTTTTTCTCGCGCTTCGACGATGAAGAATTAGAAGCTGTTGGTGCTGAGGACGAAGAGGAAGAAGAGGACCACCTGAGTCTGGACCCGCCATGGCTAACCAACGGAGATGAGATCTCTACCGTTGATCTAGTAATCAAAGACGACGAAGAAACCAACGACGACGATGCAAGCAGCTTTCTCGCAAGCCGAGTGGCCATGGGTGAAGCACAGCTGTGGAGGGTTCTAGCTAATTGCTCCTCATAATTAGGATTTCAATTATATTTTTGGTAAGTAGATACACGACAGATTAAGGTTTTGCCACGTGGCAATTTCAGCTAATGCCACTGCAAATTAAATGAACATAAAAATTTTCTTTTATTCATTTCTATAAAAAAATATATTTTTGGGTCAGCTGACATCATTTTTAGTGTAATATAATTTTCTGCTATTAAAATATAAAAATAATATAAGGCAAGAAGAATTAAAGTTGGACTTTGATACTCCAAATGATATTATATTATCAATTTAATTAATTCTTAACAATAAAATAATGAAACTGGAATATTTAGCAGATACTCCAAATGATAAATTCTGTAAAAGTAATTTTAATTCCATTGAATTTTTTATTAAAATTAACAAAATTAAAATATTTCATGAAATATTAATATAAATATCATTAACAAAAGTCTGATATTGATTCAGAAATAGTAACAAATTAAACCTGAATTTCAATTAAAAATATTATTTATGCATTAAAAAAATGTCAGTGAATTTTGAGAAAACAAAGAGAGGAAGAATGGAAGTTTGATTCTCCCCAAAAACAAGTAATTAGTAATTATTGTTTCCATTGCATTCCAAGGACTGATCGGTGCCAGCAGCTGGTTTATCACACCTTGGGGTAGTGTAGAAAAAGGTGCCAAGTTGATATTGAACCAAATCACGGTAGAGAACAGTAGGCCTAATGGGGAGTTTCACTCCAGTTTGTCCTCCAGCGAAGTTGGTGGGAATGTTGCATGTTGGATGAGGGGACGAAACCAGCCTAACCAAGCATGATTTTGGTTGCAATTCTTTGCCATTGATGTATTTGTTTACAACCATGTTGAATTGCCCTTGCTCGTCGGTTTCATCACTTCCATAGTACATGATCCTGCTCCTGTCATCCATGCATGTTACTGATAACTTGCAACCTGCAAATCATTCATTAATTATCCTTGAGTTATTCATAATGCTTTAATTTCAATCCGATTTAAAAAATTTGAAAGTTTTTGAATTTATTTCAAATTCATTAATCAATTAATATGCTGTTAGAATTTGAATAAAAATTTGTTAATCGATGCTTGAATGGATATATATATATATATAGTTAAAATTGTTCAAAATATTTATTGGTATATTGATGAATGGATGAAAGATGAAATTTATTGAAGAAAATATATTCAAACATTATGTTAGAAAAGAAATAAAAAGGAAATTAACATTGATCGATATTCCAACCTACCTTTGATAGGTTGGGTGCCTTGGGCCCATTCCCCATAGCCCTTGGTGCAGTCCTGGCACAAGACTTTCCCACCAAGATTTATAACTTGGAGGCCAGGAGCCAAGGTGGCTCCTGCTTGATTAGTGGTGCATCCCATCAAAACCGAGGCTGCAATTAACATCAACACCATCGTAGCCATCTTTTACGATTTCGACTCTTCTTCTTTGGACATATTTGCCTTAGAAGAAGCACCGTATATAATACAAGGAAGATGGTGAAGGTGTCCTGAATTAGGGGCAGGGGTGGAAGAGCACTACTTGAGACGTGCACTCCTTTTTTCGTTATCTTATGTTATGTGCATAGTTTATATATATTTTTCAAGTCAGATGCCTAAATAAAGATATATTTTGAGGAAGAATTGTTTAATTCATGATATATAGGTAGAACTGCCTATTTTTTAATTAATATATGCATGATCCCCCCAATAATAAAATTTTTCTGTAGTTATTGGTCTTCCTTATGGTTAGTACACCATTTCATGTATGAATAAGAGGTTAAGAGGTTAAAAATCTAAGTTATACGAATTTAAATTTTAATTTAATTAATTTATAAAATTATTTTTAAAAGATAATATCTAATAATTTTAATTTTTAAATTTTAACACTTCGACTTCTTTATTTCTCTCAAACTACAACTTCTATATATAAAAAAAAAATTAAAATTATTATAAGATTAAAAAAGAAAGAAAGTTTTATACATAAGGAACGTATATGACTCTTATTTTCTTAGAAGTACCAAACTGAAGTCATAATTTCGCTTTAATGGTATTTTCTTTTTTTGGACAAACAGGTTAACATGATTTGACCCTCAAAAAGCTGTAACATAATTTTTTTTATAATTGTGAATTAAAAAACCTTATATTGGCCAAAAATATTAAAAACCCTTAACAATGAATTGTGATTTTTTTTTATTATGCTTAATTCACAATTCTTCATCCACCACTTACTAAACACAAATTATAAACTTGGTATCATATGAGATAAGAGTTCTTGGTTTGGCTTCTCCAACAATTAGGATCTTAATTTTAAAGTTACCATGTCGATGAGAATTGCCATGACCAATTGTCTCCTCATTTCCCTCTTTCTTTAAAAACAGAAAATTTTCAAAACCTTGTTATGCTCAATGGTGATTTAAGTATGAACATAATCCAAGACTCAGAACTTGGCTCTTAGCAATTTGGACAGTTCAACTTTCAGTTCGAGTATTACTTTCATTTTTTTAATAATTTGATCATTTTTAATAAAAGCCTCATGAACTTGATCTAAGAATCCATTGGAAAATTACAATCTTTAGTTTCAAAACATAAAACTGAAACTATGATTTGGATGCAATGAACTCATCAAAATTCTCCCATGTAGCTTACAAATTTAAGACCGCAAATAATTTATTTTCCTTTTATCAGTTGAAAGATTCTCGTATAGCAACTTCATAAAACAGGAGATCAAGAAATCAAATCAAACAAATTCATTTTTCCAAACAGTAGAGCATATAACAGAATAAAATCACAATCTGCTGGTTTCTCTAGCCTTTCACCATGACAGTTTTGACAGGAAGGTTCGTTTACAATAAACCAGCTGATCTGAGAGCAGCTTTAAAGTCTTCCTCATTCCTCCAGTTAGGAACCTGCATCCAAGATAACATGTTAAAAGCAATTGGATGAAAATGAAAAGTATAAAAAGAAAAACAACCATAGATAATGGAGTGCTTACCTCTGCTACTTTGGTGCCAAAATGATTTTCGATTTTGGACATTATCATTTGGTCCATATCGCCACAGAGCATGTTGAACACAGCTCCTGTAAATCAGATAGCAATAGCTCTCAATAATTTACTCTTCCATGAATGTTCATAAAACAGCATAAAGTGAAAACCCTCCCCAAACAATTGGTTGCTGCTTGAACCAAAAACAAGTTGAGTTATCACTAATACATCCAAGTGCTCAAATTATAATCATGCTAACAACTCTATATCTAGCTACCGGTCAGGTTTGTCAGGCCTCAACAAGCAAGAATTAACACTCATAATGAGGAATGGAAATGGGGCTCAATTCCAGCATTTATCACATTTTGATTCAGAAACCTACCTTTGCGACCAAAACGCCCAGCTCTGCCAATTCTATGCAAGTAAACCTCACAATCAGGCTCCATTCGATTGTCATGTTTCACAGGAAGATCATAATTGATGACCAAATTAACCTGCAGAAAGATACAATAAAAGGATGACATACCTTGTACACAACCGGACAACTCAGGAATAAGGGGAAGAGATACCTGTTGCTGGTCAAAACCCCGGGCAAGAAGGTCAGTTGAAATGAGGACTTGAGTCAAACCATCTTTAAACTCTTTGACAATCTTGTCTCGGTCCTCCTGCTTGAGAGCACCCTGAATTGTGGTAACATCGTAACCAAGATCGACAAGTGACTTATGCAACATGCTTGCACTATGCCTTGTGCGTACAAATATTATCGTCTGCCCTAGGCGCTCTCCAAATTCAAAAATTCTCTCTTTAATCACCATAACCTTGGAAAGTTCATCTGGAACATTCACCTTGTACTGCTTCACTGACTCCAACGATAGTTCTTCCTTCTTGACAAATAGTTGATTGTGATCTCTCTTAACTATCTTTGATACAAAATTCTTGACTGTATCATTAAATGTGGCAGAAAACAGGAGAACCTTGAAATTGATTCAAAACCAAGCATTCAGTCAGTCATTGTTCTCCAATACCAAGCATGCAACTAAGTTGCGAGGATAACCCTGCTTTCTTACCCATATAGACTAGCCCTTTATAGACAAAAAGATACATATTCAAGCCCATTGGCATCAAGATGTTAGCAAATTTCAATGCACAAGCATTCTTCAAAAAAATGGAAATCTAGCCAACTAGCAGAATAATTAGTTTATTATTTATGTCTCGCTTCATTCTGAAAAGTTTCCAAGTATAGTGTTCTATTTTACCCGTACCTAAGACCACCACTATTATGTCATTTTCCAATGTTATTAGGCACTTGATTCATCCAAATTGATAAACTATATGTAGCATTTTTCCAACAATATCAAGATAAAGAAATGTTAAGATACCATATAGAAAATATTCATCAAGTGTACTATCTTTCCAACGATACTATAAGTAACATTTTTCCAACGATCTCTAGATAAAAAAATGTTAAGACAGTATATAAAAAAAGGTTGACATACCACATCCTAGATCCAAATAACTTTACAAGGCATCTTTAATACAAACCTGGCAATGAGAACTCATCCTTTCAATATCCCTCATTATTCTCAAGGAGTCGTCTTTAAATCCATCCTGCAGCAAAGAAATGTACATAAGCAAATCAATAATCAACAACACATTCCTCTAAGCACGGAATTTACTCAAACCATTAGATCATATAAATGCACTACATAGTTAAAACAATGCCCTTCCTTCCAAAATCAATCGTCTACAAGCAAAATCATTCCACTCCTTCTCAATGCTCTCTCGCAAACACACATTTCCAGTCCTTCTCAATGAATACGATAAACAAAGTTTTTTGGAATTCTTGATAGCAAAGAGAAAACAAAATCATTTAATGGCACATTAATCCTACCATTCACCTAATTTAAATGGTTTTATCACCCGTCCCATTATTACTTGAACCCTATTCTTGTCATCATGCTTTGGGGATCCTGCATTTCTGTGCCAATAAGATGAATAACAGACAAAGAATTATTGTAAAAATTCTGAACACTTCTTAAATCCAAAAAAGTTAACCGCTGGCTGTGAAAAATCAATCTGTAAGATGCAAACCAATAGCTAAGACAGCTATAAATACTACATACCACTAGAAAGATAAGTCCCGATATGCCTCCTCACATGCATAAAATGCTTCACTAATAAACACGTATAAAACATTATCATATATACCTATACAGCTCACCCAACCAAACTAAGGTAGTCACAAGTTCATACATAGAGAAATAAAGTTAAAAAATGTTCCACAAGAAACAACATTACTTATAATTTTAAGTTGCAACAAATTTTTTTTTATTTCCTAATACTGAAAACAAGAGAACTGTAAATTCTAAATTCCATCAAAACAACAAGCAAATAAACCAGCAAAGCAAAGGTTACCTCAGCCAGCATGTGATCAGCTTCATCAAACACAAGAATCTTCACATAACTCATACCCAATTTCTTCGCGGACATCCACTTCTTAATAGTGCCAGGAGTACCAATAACTACTTGGGCTGTAACAGGCGACCGTTTATTAATTGAAATATAATTAGAACTATCCATCGGAATAGCACATTCTGAAGTTATCCCAGTATGCTTCCCCATCTTCCGAAGCACTTCCAAATTCTGCAAAAAAGAGAGAAAAAAAAAAAAAAAGAACGCAAATTCTATAATCAAAACCAAAATCACAAGCCAAATTTCATTAAAACCTCGAAAATTCAAAATTCCAAAAACTTAACCTGAATAGCCAATTCTCTTGTGGGACAAATGCAAAGTGCTTGAGGAGCTTTTATATTCGGATCAACACGAGATAGCATTCCAAGTGTAAAACAAGTGGTTTTTCCAGAACCATTATGAGCTTGAGCAATTAAATCCATGAAAGGGGGAGTCAAAATCATTGGTAAACTAATAGCTTGAATTTTACTAGGCTTTTCAAATTTCATTTCAACATATAACCCCTTCAATAATTCTGGTGACAACTTCAATTCCTCAAATGTAAATGCTGACGTATATGGTGTATCCCCTGATGTAACCTAAAAATAAACAAAACCTTACAAAGGTCAAAACCATAAATCTCAGTCAAACTATGAAGAAAAAGCTAAAGTTTTTGGGTTCAGGGATATATACGGCTTTGATGTTGGAGTCCTCAGGTTCGTCCAGGAACTTGTTGATCTTTTTATTCTCGTCGATTGCTAGGTTTTCTACGTCGAGTTCCGGCGCGCCTCTTTCTTCCGATGTTGAGGAAGCGCTCGGTTCCTCCGGAGCATCGTCTTCTATATCGGCCCATCGTGTTGAAGCATCGGTGGCCTTTTTGGTTTCTTGTAACGGTGGCACCTCGGCGGCAGCATTGGTGGGCGTGGCGGAGTCTGCGGCGCTGTCAGCCATGAAGTTCTCGAATTGAAGGGAACAAACAGGAAAAGGTAAATCGGTTTCTTCTTCTGTTTGGGTGATTAGGAGAGAAAGTTATAGAGTGGTACGTGTTACCGATTAACCGACTTAAGTTTAGCTTAATACCGACGCGATAATTTTCTTTTCAGCGACGCAGTCATTTTTAAACGGGAAAGTTATCTGTTAATATTTCTTTTTAATGAGGACGGTCAAACTAATTAATCTTATTACTTTATTTTTTTAAGGAAATTAGAAAAAAAAAATGAAGTTCAGCTGTGATTTATAACAGTAAAATAAAATTATATTGATAGTTACATATTTGGGGCTTCGTAAGAAATTTTTTTTTTCTCTTTTAATTTCTCTTTCATAATTTTTAATTACTAAAATTTTCTTTAATATATTAAAATACTTTTATCTAAAATTTTGTTACTATAAATTTTCTCCAAAGAGTTAATATTTTTTAGAAGTAGCAATGTAAAAATAAAAAATTTTAAATTTTTTAAAAATTATTGTATAAATCAATTAAATTGAATATCGGCTTCAATAAAAATCCAATAATTCATGTGATAAACACCACCTTAAAATCATTAAAAATTTAACTTTTTCATAGAAATATTTTGGAATAATTTTAAGAAAAAAATATTTCCCAAACAGGCACAATAATTTATTTCTTTTTAACTCTCCATATATACTGGGCCTTCATACCTGCCGTGTACGTAGTCTGGCCCATTTGAGCCTTGTGGATATTATCCGAAGTCTATATAAGGCTTATCCTTCCATTAATCCAATTTCATATGGACACATTAGCAAGGCTCTTAGGCCAATGACGTTATTTTTTTATTTTTTTAGAATTTTTTTTATAATAAAATTTTTTAACTTTAAAAATAAAATTAAAAAATATCACATATTTATTTTTTTAATGTCCCCTAAGGAGTTATACAAATTTATTAACTTTTGTAAAATCTAAATACTTTATTAAGGATAGAGGAGATAATTGTCTTTTACAATAATTTTTTTCTTATATTCATTTTACTTTATAATAAGAAGACCTTATTTGCCAATTATTCCTTTATAAAAAAGATAAATATTATGAATGATTTTTAAATTATAATGAAATATTTCATATAACATTTAAATTTTAAAAACGTATAGCATGGTATCTAAATTATAAATATATTAATTAATGAGATATTTATTTTTAATGTGATTAATTTTAAATGATGATGTATGATGAATAAATAACTTTAAATATTACATTAATTAATACTTTTATAATTTAAATAGATTTCATAATAATTTAAAAATATTCATTATATTAAAAAAATACAACTTTGATCAGGGTAAAAATGTTCATAAATCATATCGAATCAAATTTTGATTGAAATCATATTTGATATTAATAACTTATATATTTATCTATATACGATCTAGCAAGTTTGACTTAAATTAAAAAAATAAATATTAAATTCACTCATTAAATTTAATTTATATAATAAAAAATTTAAAAAATTAAATTAAACTTAATGAGATTATATTTAGTTTACATATATATAAAAATTAAAATTAATAAAATATATATTTTTTATTTTTAATTTATATATATATGAATTATATATATAAGAAAAAAATTTATATATATATATATATAAATTTGAATAGAACCGAATTCAAGTTTTAAATTTTTTATTTAAAATTCAATTCTAAAGTTAAAAAGTTTTAAAAATTAAATTTATTTAATAATTTTAAATATTTTATCAAAACTCTTTCAAAATTTGAATAAACTTTTAAATTTAAATGAGTAATTTAACTCTTAAACAAGTGTAGATAGTCCGCCGTTTCCTTAACTTACAGACACTCGTGACCACAAAATGATCAAATAAAAGCTCTCCGTTCCGCGTGGAATAATGGACTGTGTTCTTCTCCCTCTTTATTTCCATCTTTCAAAAAAGTAGAATTAAAAAAGCATCCAAATTAATACTTTAATATAAAAAAAAAATTTCTTCAATCCAAGTTAGCATAGATAGGAGGGACCAAGAATCCTATTCAAATAAATTTCCCACCAGATTTCAAGAATTCCTTTTCAACTCCTAATGAAGAATTTTACTTCACCAAGTGGGAAAATCAAGGAAATTTTTGCTTTTTTGTAAAGAAAATTCTGCCCTTTTCAACTAACATTAATCTGAGTATAACAAGTTCTTTCTTTGACATGATTGTCCAAAATATTCCCTAAGATATGAATTTAGAATTTAATTTAATTGATTAATATAATTATTTTAAAAAAATCATTCAATAATAATAAATTAAATTTTATATCTCATAATTTTGATGTCAACTTTTGAAATAATCATTCAATTAATTTAAAATTTAAATCTCAATCTCAACATTATAATTTTTTTTTTTTTTGTTTTCACGCTGTGATTTTGTTTATAAAAAACAATTACTTAGCAAAACATATTAATTAGTTTCAAACTCTATCTTTTGTCCGCATATGAAAAATTTTAAAAACCCTTGCTACAAGTTGAGCCTATTTTTTTCTTAATTTTAAACAAGCCAATCAACTGTTTTTAGTCTAAAAAATTTGAAAGTTGAAACAATATAAAAGTGATCCATCATGCATCTTTTTCCTACTTATAATTGGCTTTCTACCCATTCCTCAGTGAAAAAGAAGTGAATGCCAACAAACCTTCTCAATTGTGGCACAGAAATTCGTTGGGTGAACAATGCCCTTTAATTTT
Organism: Durio zibethinus; assembly: GCF_047325235.1. NCBI lineage: Eukaryota > Viridiplantae > Streptophyta > Magnoliopsida > Malvales > Malvaceae > Durio > Durio zibethinus. The sequence goes on along the minus strand of NC_143162.1, from coordinate 4,532,235 downwards.
GCCACAGTCACCATTTTTTTTTTTCCACTTGGCCGATATCAACAACTAAAAAATGCAAAGCAGACAAATTAAAACTTACGGTGAAATTGATTTTAATAAAATTAAAAAAAATAATAAAAATTATTATAATTACGATTAAAAAAATTTTAATAAAAAATTTTATATTAAATAAATATTACGGAAGTTAATATTTAGATTTAATTAAAATATAATAAACTCAATCGTATAGTATCAAATATGCGATGAAATCCAAATAAAAATTAAGTTTCAAACCACTCATATTCGAGTCTCTTTTTATGGCATCTCAGTTGAGCATGTACAATTATTCTCTCGTGTATAAGACCACATATTCAGGTTTTTTCTTTACTCCATGTGCTTGAATGCAACCAATAGATCTTTGAACAAATGAGATTATCATTATAACCAAATATGATAATTTCCCACTAAAAGACTTATGTTAGGGATTCGATCTCAAAGCCACGTGATAAGAAAATCCTACCATCCAAATAAAGCATTGAAAAAAGTATCTCTTCCCAAATTTGAGCCGGACCTTGAATTATTTGTGGTTTTTGTGAACTACAAGCCTACTTTTAATAGATCAAAGGAGTGGAAAGATAAGCATCAAGTTTCAAATAACAAGAAATGAAGTCGATTTGTCAACAAGAAAAGCAATCTTATTAAATTGAAAAATGCTTGATCTTCAACTTATATTAAAGATTTGGTAATTTGCTAAAAATGATCAATTTTGAGATTTCTTGAATGATATCCTCGTGCTATAAATAATATTGACCATGAGATTAGTCTTTTGAGTGAGTTATACTTCGAAGAAAATAGCCAAAGAATTTCCAACATTGCTAGCTAATAAAAACAACAAGAAGGATCCAAATTAGGATTGAGTTTGCTTTAACTTAGCATTTATATCCACTTTTTTGGTGACAGAAAACTATGGAATGTCTCAACCAAAAATCCTTCTTCTGTAATTATATGCCAGGCTGTGCTTGAATGAATCAAACAATGTTTGCAAGCTGCTTTTGGGCTACCAGCCAGCCTGCCACAGTTAAACATGAAAAATTATTAACTTTTATATGAATTTTAGGTGGTTCTAACTAATGTTGTACTAAAAAAATGATTATCTCTTCAATTCTTAGCTCTTTCCTACACAATCATGTGATCATGTTCCAAAAGATATTGATGAGGTACTATAGAAATGGGAGGGTCAACTTCTTTTTTGCTTTCTTTTTAAACCACACACCCCAAACTATTTTTATACTTTCCATTGATGCATTTTTTTTTCCTACTTGGAGTAGTGTCAGTCTCTCCCCTTTTGCTCTTTCTTTTTTTTGGAATAAATTGTCCTTTTCACCTTTTCTCAATTGAAAGAGGCAAACTTCCACAAGGTATATCGATCCTTCTTAATTTATGCTGATTGATTAGCTGAATTGCTGATCACAAAGCCCTTTCACTCGCCGAAATTTCCACCTTTTGCTTTGGCCAACACATCAAAATGCAAAAACAAACAAAAGCTTTAAAGCACTCTCATCTTCTATTGCTTTATTTAGTCTCGTCTAACTCCCCAAACGCATTCAATTTTCTCTTTCTTTGTTTAAATTAGTAGATCTTGAATTCATCAAATTTAAAATTCAAATTTTAATAACTACAATTTTTTTTTTATTTTTAAGTTATGGTTTCCTTTATAAAAAGATTAGTAAATCTTTTTATATATTCATTTGATCTAATGTGATTATCATCGTTGCCAAATGTGTGTATCTAGCTTTCCAAATTCGAGCTGGATTCATCCATGGTTTTTTTATAAACAAAATGCATACCCTTTGAAAAAATAAAGCAGATAAACATCAGCATCGACCATATAAAGGCATAGTGTTTCAACAAGAAAAGCAACCCTATTTTTTATAAGGAAAACCTGATCGATCTTCAACTTTATTAAAGAATATATTGGGAGGGAATTCTATCAGAAATATTGATTGGCTGGGGGCGTTTCTTTTGAGTAGGTTACACTTCAAAGCAGGAAATGCTGCCTGGACTGCTGCTTAATATTAGCCGTTGAAGCAAGACCAATGGCACAAAATCCATGTCTAGTCTCAATCGGATATCCAACTTCTGCAAATATGTGCCAGGCTCGATGAAAATGACTTCAAATTGACTATAATTCTTTTTTCTTTATCATATTTATCGAACAATCATATGTTTAATTAGGTTACCTAAGTGTAAGAGATGATAAATATGATTGACATGTTCAAATTTACAGTTAATGATTCATTGTTAGATTTGTTTACACAGCAGAAAGATAGTAACTGATCCTTGATTTGAGAGTTCAATTTAATCACTGAGTCCCTAAACTAAACTTGGATATACATTAGTTTTAATTTACATTACTATGCTTTTTTTCAAAACACACAAATATATGCTTACTTAATACAATGACAACATGAATTCTAAACTAATGATAAATTACATTGAAGTTTCATAAATACTTCTTAGAACATAAAATGATGAAGTGATTACTCTTTAAAAAGGAATGATAGAAAGAATCACACGCTAATAACTGCAAATAGAGCATTTTTTTAATGAAGGATTTTGTTAATTAGTTTCTTTAAGATATTTTTTAAGATTAATAATATATTATTTATAATAATAATTTGATATTAAATGTAATAATTGATCATTTTAATCATGATTTTTAATGCATTAGATAAATATATTTTTTATTAAAAATATTGTAATTTAAAAATAAAAAAGAGTTAAAGATATTGTAATTTAAACTTCAAATCTATTAAATGCAATGTGATTGCATGAATATATAATAATCTTAAATAATGCTTTAATGATGTATTTAGTGCACAAGATTAGGATAGGACGGGATAAGATGATATTGTGAATATGATTAAATTAAATAATATAATCTTATATTGTGTTTGATGTGAGCAAGAATTAGAATAAAATAATTTATTTATTGGTCAAAATTAACATTTTTTAAAATTTATAATATTTAAATTATTTATGAAACTAGCTTACTACTAATGCACGGATTATTTTTATTTTATTTAAATTTAAATAAAAATATAAATTAATATTATTGAATTATTTACATGTTCAAAATATATGTAAAATATACATAATATAATTAAAATATCCAATCATAATAAAAATAAAAATTTTAATTAAAAAATTAACAAACTTTAAAATATATAATAAACAATATTGGAGAAAGAAAAAACATAAGAAGATATTATAAATAATATTATTAAGTATACCAATAAAATATTAAAATAGCAACTAAAAATCTTATCACTTCAAGTAAACTTTATTCAATTTGCATATCTTCAGCTTCTTTTATCATTTTTATACACCTGCAGATTTATATAGTTTTAAGATAAGTTTTATTTGTTTAAGAGAAACAATGATTTTAAATGTTCAAATAATATACGTGATAACTAACTTGTGTGTATATATAAGTTTTTAAGAGTTTCAATAATATCATAATTTTCAGCATCTATATGATTTTTCAAATATTTGTGCCTTTCAATTATTTTGAGGTTGATATCTAATACAGAATTATGTTCTTGTAAAAACTAAAATGAAATAGTTTTAAATTTTGAGTAAATAATAATATTAAATTATAAACAATTATTTAAAAAAATTATTGGCAAAGGATTTTAATGAAATGTATCAAACTGCTTATCTTTTGTATTTTTTTCAAGTAAATATCAACTATCTTCTGCATAAAGTATCTAATAAACATATATAACAATCAATCTTGAACTTTCATAAAAAAAAATTGTAATCATTGAGTTCTATTTCAAAAATATATGAACGACCTCTCAACTCTTCTAATATTTTTTTTCACTTTAGCATCTCCATCTTTTACATAAATAAATAAAGCAAATTTATTAAGTTTATTTTCTTATTTATTTTTAAATCATTATAAAAAGATATTAGCTTAAGTGTGTTCTAATTAAATTTATTATGAATTGAGAAATAAAAAAACAAAATGTTACAATTGATTTTAAAAAAAAAATCTTACCTTATGGAATGAATAGTATGTTTAGTAAAATAGTACCTATCATAAAATAAAAAAAAAATATTTTAGTTCCTATAGTAATAATAGACTTATAAAATGAGAGATTAAATTAATAGTAGAGAAAATATATTTAACTCATATGCTTCGTGTGACATTGAGAAAACTATATAACTAAAAACTACCAACAATAAAGGCTTTTTTGAAATTATTTTAGTATTTATATTTTTTTTTTACATTTTCGTTAAATATTAATATTAAAGTTTATAACAAATATTGATTTAAATTTAAATTTTATTTTTATTCAAATATATCTAAATATATTTTTTAAAGCTAGTAGATTGTTTATTAAAATTATTTTTATTTATAATTAATATATTTAAAAGCTAGAGATAATATAAGAATTATTTATCAAAAATATTAAAAACATTAAATAATATTTAAAAAATTATGATAAATTTAAATAATCATATTAACTGTAAATAAATTAAAAAAGATAAATTATTTTAAAATTAGTTTCAAATAGAGATAATGTGATATATAAAAGAAAAGAATTTCATTAGAATTTAAATTGGTTTTTGATTAAATTTTAAAATTTAAGATAATTTAATATTTATAAAATATATATTTTATAAATAATTAAAAATTAATAAATATCTTATATAATATTATAATGAGAAATTTTAAAAATTATCTTACGTTTCAAAAAAAAAATTATTCAAGTAAGTGTCCAAATAGCAAATACTATATAGTAACTATGTATGTTAAATATAATATATATATAATTTTTAAACGTATAATAAAACATATAAATTTAATTTTATATATTAAAAATAATTTTTTATATTTAAAATGATTGAATCATCTTATAAAAAAATGATTAATTTTTTTGATAATTCAATCATTTTATTTAAATATAAATCAAATATAATAAAAATAATTATTACCTTATTTTATTTATTATTTTATACATCAAACATGATCTAAAGACATTATTAACAAAATGATTAATACAAGAATTACTAATTTTCTTTTTTATTTAAGATTACAAGTAATTTAATGAACATAAACGTTATATCAATGTACATAATATAAGCAATTAAGTTGTCTCAATCTTCGAACATAAAAAAAAAATCAAGTTCTATATTCCAAAAATTTTTTTCCCGTCATAATTGCCCTTTGAAGTAGTGGGACCCACATTGGTTCCTGGCAATTCGTCAACAATCATCGCGTCCAAATCTTCGTCACCCAACAGCTGGGCATGATGCTGTCCTGAGTCTTCCGATTCTCCTTTGGCCTCTTTTGGTCAAGTCAGGCGTGCTAATACGCACCGTACGCTCTTTAAATTTGGATTCTAAACCACACGTCCATACCCACTTTGCAGCGTCCTTCACGGCTATTATTTTATTATTTTTAACAACCCTTATTGTTATAACTTTAATTACATCTGCCAACGTATTCAAGTACAATCCTTTTGCCTTTTCTTTCGATTATAAAGCTTAAATTCTTACATGGTCAAAATTACCCTTTGATGGTTTATTATTAGATCTTGATTCAATAATTTGTCGAGTCTAAAAATGTGTCATTATCATAAAGTTACATTGCTTGTGCTCATTATAACTCTTTATGAGTAAGTAAATGAACATTGCTAACGATGTTTGAGAGATTTGTACGTGTTGATGTAGAGTAATTGCTCTAAATGAATAAAAAATTTTGTCAAAAAATAAAAAATAATTAAAAAATATTGAAATTTTAATTTCAAAATACATTTCGATATTTAATTTAATTATAAGAGAGAGCGTTGCCAATATAAAAATATTTAATGTAAAATTTATATATTTATTTTATATAATTTTTGTATCATGTATAATTAATTGGATGATGTAACTATTATTATTATTAACCTTTATGTAAATATAATTTTATTACGAATTCTAAATCTTGATTATAATGATATAAAATCATATTTAGATCTCGTCAACAAATATAATAAAATGTGAATTAATGCTATAGTTATTATATTTGTCTTTTTGTTTTTTTTTTTTGAAAACGACTTAATTGCCAATTTCGTATAAATCATATTCAAGAATCAAGACATATTCCTTATTAATGTTACATCAAATTCATGTCAATTTTAAGACTAATGCCTTCAATACTTCAACCAATGAACTCCCTAAAAGTAACAAGCTCTTTTTATTCATGATTTGGATCGAGTCAAACTATATCATTAATATTTTTGTACCATTCGAAGACTTAGAGTCAACATTCTCCTCTTCTTGGCAACTTCCTGTTATCCTCAAAATCATTAGATAGCAACTTCCTTTTATCCTCAAAATCATACATGCTTGGTTTTAATTAATAATTTTGTACAAACCAAGCTTACAGGCAAATCTATTCTACTCGTCTCAAAATATAAAATTATAATTTTGTGAAAGATATTTTTTTAAAGTTAATTTATAAAGTAATATTTTCTTTCAACAAAAAAATATTATTATCTTAAAACACTCGTAACAAAATTCTTCAAAAAAAAAAGTATGATTGCCAACTGAAAAAAAGTGTCGTATGTCACCAAGAAATTTACCGCCAAATCATTGCCAACTGAATTTCCTCGTCCTTAATAAATGAAGGATAGTTTCGTCTTTCTGATCCTTTATCTTAACGCCTATATTATTCGCTTAACCCCCAATGTAGCTCCTAATTAATCAATCTAATCCATTTCTCCATTTTGTTTAAATCTCCGGTTAATGTCTCTACCTTTCTCTCAAGTCTAAACACTCTCGTTTTCTTTTCTTTTCTTTTCTCTCTCTTTTGCTCTCAATGCAGAGAACCAAACAAGATCGATCTTTTCATTTCGATCTCTCTTTATAGAAAAAGAGGAAAAACCCATTTTTTAAAATTTTCTCAAAGCCTTTGGAAAATGAGGGCTTTGAGTTTGCTTATCTTGGGATTTTTAGCAGTTTTGTCGGTGGTTTGCTCTGCCATTATCCCTCTGGAGAGAGCTTTTCCTTTGAACAAACGAGTTGAGTTGAGCCAACTCGTAGCTCGAGACCAACTCAGACACTCCCGAATGTTGCAGGGTTTCGTTGGTGGGGTCGTCGACTTCTCTGTTCAAGGTTCCTCCGATCCCTACCTCGTCGGGTAATTTTAGCTTATCCTTTTGTTTCTTTATTTCTTGTTTTCAGATTCCAAGGTTCTTTTTGGGTTTTGCTTCAAAGGTTTTTTTTATACTGAATTTTTGCTCGTCTTTAGAGAAGTTTCTATTTATTCTTTACAGTTTGAATTTCTAGTTTATGTCCTTTAATGGGTTTTCTTTGGTGAATTTGTAGATTACGAAAATGGCTAAACTACATTCTTTATTTATCAAGAATTTTTTTCTTTTGTTATCATTTGCTGAATGTTGCGTTTAAACATTTACTTTTGACTGCTAAGGAAGTGGAAGATAATGAAGGCTGAAGGGAAAAGAAAAAAAAATGAAAAAAAAGAAAAGGAAAAACTTTTTTTTTTGTCTTTTTGGGTTTTCCAAGGATGAAATCTTGTCTTCCTTTTCCTTACATTTGCTTTCTATCGCTAGTGTTCTTGTCATTCAGTTTTGTCTCTGTTCTCTTGAGTTGTTTTTTGTTTTTCCATGCTTTCTTTATCATGGAAATGTAATTGATGATGTAGAGGAATATAGATAGTAGCATTAATTTTGCTCTTCATCCTTTGATTTTGTTTTTAATTTTTTTTTTTTTTTTGTTTAGGCTTTACTTTACAAAGGTGAAACTCGGGTCTCCTCCTAGAGAATTCAATGTACAGATAGACACTGGAAGTGACATTTTATGGGTCACCTGCACTTCTTGCACAGATTGTCCCCAATCCAGTGGACTCGGAGTAAAATACCTTCCCTTTACATCAATAATTTGATAAATTTTTACCATGAAATTGAAAATCGAAAATGTAATTGCTAACTTGTTCTGTCATGTGTTGTACAGATTCAGCTCAGCTTATTTGACACTGCAAGTTCATCATCTGCTAGGCTGGTTTCTTGTTCAGATCCAATGTGTTCTTCAGAATTTCAAAGTACTGCAACTCAGTGCTCTCAGAGCAATCAGTGCAGTTACACCTTCCAGTATGGAGATGGAAGTGGGACATCAGGTTATTATGTATCTGATACGTTGTATTTTGATGCAGTTTTGGGACAGTCTTGGATTGCGAACTCTTCAGCTCTCATTGTGTTTGGGTGAGCTACCATGACTCAGTAGAGATTTGCTGTCTGCTAATAATACAGGATTGGGAAAAACCGTTAAAATAAATTGAAGACATGGAAGAAAAAAAAAAAAAAAACTGCCCAACAACCTTAGTCTATTATGGAATTCTTCTTGTGAGATAAAGTTTATATGGTTATCAATCAGTGTCAGTGGGGGATGATCCTTAAATACAGAGATGGACTATAAAATTAAAATGTTTAAATGTCATGACATTTGATTGGATGTTATGAAATCATAAGTAATTGAGCACCTGGGAAATGGAATGAGGTTAATGTGAGTTTAATGTTGAATTCTGCTAGAGGAAGGAATGTAAGCTTGGTCATGTAATTAAGTTGCACATACTATCTTCCATCTGCAACAAAGAAATTTTGGTTATTTTTTCTCTTTTGACCGTCTTTCATCAAATAACTATCTTAATAGTTGTTTGTCTTATGTTAATCTCAGTTTACTATGTTGTTTAAAACTTTTTCCCCTATGGATATGTTGTCGAAACAGGTGCAGCACATATCAGTCTGGCGACTTAACTAAGACAGATAAAGCAGTGGATGGGATATTTGGCTTTGGCCGAGGTGATCTGTCTGTTATATCACAATTGTCATCACGGGGTATAACACCTAGAGTTTTCTCACATTGTTTGAAAGGAGATGGCAATGGAGGGGGTATAATGGTTCTTGGTGAGATTTTGGAGCCCAACATTGTTTATAGTCCACTTGTCACATCACAGTATGTCCTCTTTCTTGTATAACTTTTGTTGTCTTTGCCCATGCTGCTTTTACTTTGATGGTTTGAATCTATTTGCTTGAAGTGGAACATTTATAAATACTGTTGGTAAAGTAATTCAGATTTGTTCATGCTGCAATTAGATAATATCGTCTTTCTTATTCCATTAGTCTAAACGGGTCATATGCTGTTGGTTATTTTGAATTTCATTCCACTTATTAGTACTAGTGCTCAGCTAGGGACCTAGGTAACATTTCATGGCAAAGAAAGGAAAAGTAGGGCATTTGCTGGTGCTAGACCGGCCTTTCGGGCCTTTTCACCCTATCATGCCATTTTCTTTGTTATTTGAACTTTAAACCTTGTTGAGAACTAATATTTCATTTTTCCCAGCAGTTAGTGGCTTGGTGGGTGGACTTTGTTGGCATAACATAAAGACAAGATTGGTGTTGCTAACAATTTGCATTGACTGTGCTTCTAGAAATTGGATTTCCCTCTTGTTTTAAATGTTGTTTTTAACTTCTGAAAGTTTGCTATGATTGTATTTGTGGTATTATGGGTAAGACATTACTTGATACAGCTGTGCGTGTTCCTTATATTACCACTCTTTACAGGAGTCGAGGCCACTCTTGAATCTTGCAAAAGCTTGGTTTTTCTGCCATCCCACATCATATTTTTTGCTATTCTTTTTATAGTGGGATGGAAAGGAGTTTAGATGAATGAAGAGGTGGGGTAGATGTTGTCAACATGCTTATTTATTTATTTTTTGGTTGGTGAATGGATGTTTTCCTGAACCATCTCAGTCTTTGCTGTGTAAACATTTCCTTTCCAAACAGATGATCTTTCAGTTTCATTTGGAATATATGGCTACCAATTTTGCAGCAAGTTTGACCATTTCCTTACTTAAAATTTTCAGGCCCCATTATAATTTAATTCTACAGAGCATTGCTGTCAATGGACAGTTGCTGCCAATTGATCCAGCAGTTTTCACAACATCAAGTAATCGTGGTACTATTGTTGACTCTGGAACAACTTTGGCATACCTTGTGCAAGAGGCATATGATCCATTTGTTAGTGCTGTAAGTATTAATATTCTTTCAGTTTTCTTTAAAATGAAAACAAATTATCTCTTCTTGAGATGAAAGCATAAGATATTTACTTTTATTGTATTACTTTACTACTAATGTGTTTTGAAGTTGACTTGCAAGTTGAATTTGCAGATAACTGCTGCTGTTTCACCATCTGTGACTCCCACCATTTCTAAAGGAAACCCGTGTTATCTAGTCCCCACCAGGTTAATTCTCTAGTTTTATGTTTTATGTAGTAATTTCATAATTATGTTTATCTTTGGAGAAATTTTTTGTTTTCCTTTGCTTTTCTGATCTCCTCCTACATATCACTTCACTGCACCTAATATCCTTTTATGATTGACATCTATTTTATTTTCAGTGTAAATGAGATATTTCCCCTGGTTAGTCTAAATTTTGCTGCTGGTGCATCAATGATGTTAAAACCAGAAGAGTATCTTATACGCTCCGGTTTCTATGTAAGTTGTCCTACCCAAGTATTCTGTTAAATTCAACATCTCTCAAAGTTATGAAGTAGAAATGATTGCTGTGAATCGAAATTCTGCTGTGTGAACTGTTAAGTGTAATGGATCACTTTGTTTTTGCAGAATGGTGCTACAATGTGGTGCATCGGTTTCCAAAAGGTTCAGACTGGAATAACAATTTTAGGAGGTTAGATATGGTTTTCTTTGAATTGAATTAAGTTTGGAGCAAGAAACAATTTGCTTCAGCTCCTAGTTTTTTTGTTTTTGCTCCACAGTTTAAAATGAGTGTTAGTATTTCTGCATGAATCGATAAACCATCAAAGTTGAGGGACTTTTTGAATGGAGGGTTTCAGCAAGTAACACCTGCTATTTACACTACATAACGATTACATTTTCATGTATTTGCTCAACTTCTTTACTTTCTTAAAGATGAATTTAACCATTTTGTGGTTTATCCATTTTGCAGATCTTGTCCTAAAAGATAAGATATTTGTTTATGATCTTGCTCGTCAACGAATTGGATGGGCTAATTATGATTGTAAGTTCAACCGATAAGGAAATTTTATGCTTTTCCCCCTAAAGTTTTATTGCTTCATTTAGCACTATTGTCTCTTACATTTCTCGGAATTTCTACTTCTTAGGTTCATTATCTGTAAATGTCTCCATTACTTCCAGTAAGGACTTCATAAATGAAGGACAGGTGAGTGTAAGTAACTCAACAAGAGAGATGCTATTGAAGCTTATACCCTTGAGTTTTATAACTCTACTAATACAACTCTTGGAGTTTGTGGAATTCCAGTTTTTGTAATTTAAACCTCAAGTCCGCAAAATTCATTCTTTCCTTGTTCAATATATAGACGATTATCCAATCTTTATTCATGGTGATGGCAAGGCATTTGCACTTTTTAGTTTTTACTCAGATAGCAACACCTTAAGATTCTTCTCTGGTTTGGATTGCTTGCGAATGGCGCGATATGAGTCTTTCTCTTCTTCGTATGGATAACTTGGCCTTCTCCTTGTAAAGGATCCTCCATGTCCAACATTGCTAGAACTGTATATTATCTATCTCTACCAGATTCAAGTTGTTGTAAGGATGAACTATGTCTCCATTGGAAGCAGAACAAGGGTACTCATTTTCCTTTTTCCGGTCACTACTTGGTTTGATTTAGTTAGAGATGTAGAAATGGCATATTGTGTCCAGGTTACAAGTCAATTTTGTAAAACATCATTGTTTGTTTAATATATAAGTGTTCATACTTTTTCATTCTTTCCTTTTCCTTGTGTTTTAGGCTTAAAGTATTATAATAAAATACTTTTTAATTAGTTACAACATTGTTTGTATTTTATTTTTTGTAATAAATAATTCAACAAAAATAAGTTTTATATTTTGATTACAAAAAGAATATAAGAAAAATATGACATATTTAAAACTTATTCACATCATCTCCAAACATACTCATGTAAAAAAATAAACTTAATATCAACTAAAATGAAAAGAAATTTTATATAAAATTTAATAAACTACAATAGCATCAATTAATTATTTATCCAAGTTATTAAAACAAACATGCTAAATCAAAAATCAAAATTGTAAATCAACTATAGCTCACAAAAAAAAAAAAAAAAACCCTACAATCAAATTAAAAATGATATATAACATCTTATTTGTAATAAAAAAAAAAACTATTAAAGAAAACAATCAATCAAGTATTTTTGAATGATGCCTTAAATTGGAAAAATGCCAACATTCTGGGTAATTCTTTTGTAGTTACTAAATCATCCTTTGATATCCTCATCAATTTATTTCAAAACCTTATGAGCAGAATAATTTTTATATGAAGCATATAAAGAATTAAATCTAATTATCAAGAATTATTGTACTTTTAACCAAGATAAATAATTATTTCTTTGGACTTCTACAATAGTCTACAATTTCTTAATATCAACTGTTTTGTATACTTTGGCTAAGACCACTTGCATACAAAATCAAATTGCTGTAAATTTTACTATGAAACACATATTGTAATTCTTAATATAAAAAGTAATACATAGATAGAATTGCTAAACTCTCTAAAAAATTATACATGGATCCTAAAAAAATTAAGCAAATAAAATATTGCACCGTACATAACAAAATATACATGCAAAGACATTATCATAAGATCATTTCAATATGCAAATGAATACGTAGACAAAGATTGGGTTGTAAAAAATTTTCCATACAAACTTAAACTTAAAAGCTTTATCGCTCTCTAAATCAACATCCAATTTATAATTATGGTAGGTCATGAGAAGTTAGTTATAAAATATTTAAAATTTTGAAGTTTAAATATGAAAAGTTGATCGTAAATTAAAAGAAAAATTTCAGGTAATAATAATATATTGCAAAAAATAATCTCATTACATAACTTATTTTGACATAAAATCAAGCATGATTGTGGACAATTTAAATTTATATTAAAGTCTTTTGACAAATATGGAAAAAATATTGCTATTTAATATAATTTAAGTTAAAATCTTAATATAAAAGATTATAAAAAGTCACATAAATGTAAAAAAGTAAGTAATTAAATTAAAGTTTTAAAAGTAAAGAAATATAATTAATTATTTAAAATATTTTTAATCTAAATCAAATTAAATAAAAAATTAATTGCAAGATATATGACTATTTTTTAAAACCATCTACATGTTATTTATATAAGCTATCCATGTTGGATAATTTTTTTTTTTACTAAAGGTTTTGATTTTTATATATTTATATAAAATAAGATATAAAATGAAAAAATATTAAGTTTTTTTTAATACTAGATGTTATTAGGATTTAAATCATAATTACTGAAATTAAAAGTGTAATATTCTATTAACAAATTATGATGTTATTAGCAAAAACAAAAGTTTTAAGATTTTTTGTAACCAAGCTGAATTAAATTTTTTATTTCCAATAAAAGTACTTCTAAATTTTTTACATATTAAAAAAATACTGTGTTTAAAATTTAGGGTTAAATGTTCAAAAAACATTTTTGATTCATAAAATGTTCAAAATTTATTCCATAATAAACTTGGTGTAGATAATTAAAGATTAAAAAAATTATCCATAAAAACTTTGAATTATCTATAATTTTGATATTCCATAGTTTTTTATGTCAAAAGTAAATTAAAAATTTGTTAAAAATAAGCGGAAAATATATTAAACGGGTATAAAAAGTTGAAGAGGACACGTGTGCGTAAAAGAAGGCGTGGTGTTAGGGTAAACAGAGGCTGTAAAAGGTTCCGAAAAATCACAGTAAAAAGCGTTTTTTCTTAAGTTTGAACTTTGAAGTAGTCTTTTGGATCTATCTTTTCACTTTTTATTTTTTTACTTTTGGACTTCGAAATTCGCATGTGTAAAATTCTTTACTAAAAGGCTTCCAATATTTCTACACGCTCCTTTGCAACTACACTTTCAGCTTGAAACTATTTAGATAAAAGTTATTTAAAAAACACAAGAATTAGTAATTTTCTAGATAAATAAAGAAATTAAAATATTAATATATTTTGTAATAAAAAATCATAATATGAAAATAAAAAATTTATAAATTTTAAAATTTAAACTTTAAATTTATTGATGTCATCTTTTAATTTTTTATAATAACATTGAAATATTAATTAAACAAGGACTATTAGTGTTTTTATAGAAAATTGACACTTTAATTAAAAATAAAATTATTAATAAAAAATTAATTAGATAGTAAATGATTTGTAATAGTAATAATTAATAAATTTTTTAAAAAATAATGACCACAAGACAAAATATTAATAGTTTTTATGATAAGATTAATGAGATTAAGAAAAGATAATTGAGAAAGTTTTTATTTTACTAATACTAAGTTTTATTATGACAATAGATAAAATTAAAAAAAAAAGAAAAAAAAAAAGGGAAGTGGTTGAAACGTTCTGAAACAGCGCGTAGGATAATGAACGGGTATGTTGCAACCCTTATAGTTGCACGTCCCAAACACCCCTTCCATCCATGCAAAAAATTCTCTGTTATTTTTCCTCTCTCCCTAACAAAACCCTAACTTCTCTTCATTAATCGCTCTCAAGATAACCGAAAGGAAACGCCACTTCTCTCTCCATTCTTTCTAGAACAATCCCTAAACGCCATTGTTATTGTCGGTTTTGTTGGGGTACAGCTGTTTTTTAAGTTTGTTGGGAATTTCGTGAATATTTTGCGGTACTAGAAGTGGGAATTATAATTGATAACAATGGCTCTTCCATCGGCGGTAACGGTAGCGGCAACGCTGGCGTCATTGTACGTTGGGGACTTGCACCCTGACGTATCTGATGGACAACTGTTTGAGGCTTTCTCTGAGTTCAAGAGCTTGGCCTCTGTTCGTGTTTGTAGGAATTCTTCTACTGGGAGGTCTCTTTGTTACGGCTATGTCAACTTCATGTCTCCTCAGGATGGTACGTTAATTTTGTTAGTAATTTTCTTTTTCAAATTATTCACTGCTTTTCCGTTCATATTGTTTCAAAAGTTTGATCTTTTATCTGTTGTGGGTTACAAACAGATTGTAAAAAATTTTCCAAAATTTTACTTTTTTTTTTCTTCTTCTTTCTAAAGGGTCTTGTTTGGTATTGGAATAATGTGAAATATTGGGCGCTTGGTTTGGAATCAACGGCGTTTTTTGGATTTTTGTAGATTGGATATTGAGTGGAGTAGAAGGAAAAAAGTTTATGTAATGGAACTTGGGTTGGGATTTTGGCTTTTCCCAAAAAAAGGACATGTTTCACTTGTCCAATTACGTTTGATCTTCAATAATTTTCGGTTGAATCAATTTCTAAAGCTCTATTCAGATCCTGGTTTACTACTATAAGACAAGCACAAAGGGATTCAAAAGTTAAAGATCATAATTAATGAAAATATATGGGAAGAGTGAAGTTTCAGTCATCATCTTTATATTACCCTCACCAGATTTAAGATCATATGAAATGTTTTATATTTGCATTAATTTTACTTTTATTGATTCTGTTAAACCTTGGGTTTTCTTGATCTTTTAAAATCATTCATCCTCCATTACTTTCTGGTCTTTAAAACCTGTTTAGACAAAGACAGTGTCAGATTCAGACTATGTGGACTGAAGCAAGGGGTAACTACAGGGAGTCTCTCCATTTGGTATAATTGGAAAATCGGGCTTCCTTAATTGTTCATAGGTTTTGTTTTGTATTTGTTAATTTTTACTGTACAGTCTGGTGACATATAGTTTTTGCACAGTTTATTGGTAGATAGATACTTTTTCCCTACTTCTTTTGGATAATAAAACACCATAATTTATTAAAAAAAAAAAGGAAATACTCCTACTAGTATAATTAAGGAATTCTTCCTCGAGTGTCCTGCTATTGTTAATCTCTTTGATAGTGTGGAGCAAATGCTTATTATGAAATGACAGAATGTTTCCTATACTGTTATGTCTGGCTTTTTGGTTGGTGTAGTTTCTAATTTTGTATGTACATTCTCGGTTCAACTTTTATATACGGTTCATCTTTAAAATGTCCCTTTTTTCTTTTCTGATATGACTAGCACATCATGCTATCGAGGCAAAGAATCACACATTACTGAATGGAAAAATGATAAGGGTGATGTGGTCTCTTCGAGATCCTGATGCAAGAAAAAATGGAGTTGGAAATGTGTTTGTTAAGGTACAAGTCTTCCCATTCCCTTAACAGATATGTTAATTAAGATTGAGCAAATATTATTACTGTCATTTTATTTTTCCCTTCATTAGTGGAATTTTGAATGTGAAAAGTATTCGGTGTATTTGATCATATCAGAATCTCAGTGACTCAATTGATAATGTGGGACTGCAAGAGTTATTCAGCAAGTTTGGAAATGTAACATCTTGTAAAGTTGCAACATTTGAGGATGGGAAGAGTAAGGGTTACGGCTTTGTTCAATTTGAGTCAGAAGAATCTGCAAATGCTGCTATTGAGAAACTCAACGACACCACCATTGGTCATAAGCAGATGTATGAAATTTCTTAAAATTATGAATCTTCATTTCTAAGTTCTATATTTTCATGTCTTCTTTTTAATGTGATTCTGTATGGATGTTTTTGTTCAAGCATTTTCCCTTCTTCTTTGCTCTGGAAATTAATCATTTCAAAATTATAATTTTATTTTTTGGCCCAGATATGTTGGGAAATTTATGAAAAAGAGTGATCGTGTTTTGCCAAGTCCTGATGTCAAATATACAAATTTGTATATAAAGAACTTGGATCCAGATATCACAGAAGAGCTTTTGCAAGAGAAATTTTCTGCGTTTGGGAAAATTGCTAGCCTGGTCATAGCAAAGGATGAAAATAAGGCCTCTAGAGGTTTTGGCTTTGTAAACTTTGATAGTCCAGATGATGCCAAGCGGGCCATGGAACTGATGAATGGATCACAACTTGGTAGGTTTTCTAACCCTTTTTGCCTTAATTGCTGGGAATAACTGACTGATTTACTTATCATATTTTGATATATGGCTGTATACTTGTATGGATTAGGCTCCAAGGTTCTATATGTAGCAAGGGCACAAAAGAAAGCAGAGCGTGAGCAAATACTGCGTAATCAGTTTGAGGACAGACGAAAGGAGCAGATCATGAAATATAAAGTAAGCCTGAGCTCATTTTTCTACCTGATGCAATTCATGATCCTAATTGTTTATGCCTTTTATCATTGATTGTATTCCTTTCTCCAAATTTCAGGCTTCAAATGTTTATGTGAAGAATATTGATGATGATGTGACCGATGAAGAGCTGAGAGAACATTTCAGTCAGTATGGCACAATTACTTCTGCAAAAGTTATGCGAGATGACAAAGGAATAAGCAAGGGGTTTGGATTTGTCTGCTTCTCTGCTCCTGAGGAGGCCGCTAAAGCTGTGAGCTCATTTCATGGTATGTTAATGAGTCCTACCCTTGATGGTTGAAATATAGTGGAAAAGCAAAGGGATTGTTCTACCCTTAATGGTTGAAATCTGAATGGAGATCATCTCGGAATTTATCTTAAAATTCACTTGTACCTTGCATCTTAAGTTATTTTGCAATGTATCCCATCCTTGCATTACTCATGCTTTTTCGGTGAAGTTGTCAATGATCCCATCCTTGCATATCTTACAGGATATATGTTTCATCGCAAGCCGTTGTATGTAGCTATTGCTCAAAGGAAGGAGGATAGACAAGCACAATTACAACTTCAGTATGCACAACGTCTGGCAGGATTAGCAGGGCCTTCCACAGCTGTTCTCCCCGGAGGATATCCTCCAGTCTACTACACAGCTCCAACTGGCATTGTTTCACAAGTACCTCCACGGCCAGGGATGATGTACCAACCTTTAGGTTTGAGGCCAGGATGGAGGGCTAATGGCTTTGCACCTCCAACCAGACCAACTTTTCAACCATCATCACTGCCTATGGTATTCATTTATCTTAACTCATTTTAATTGCACTAATCATTCCTGTAACATCTTAATGAGTACATTAGTGGTGCAAACAACTATTTCAATACTTCTATTTTGTACCATAGGTTCCTAGTGCTCCAAGACAAACTAGGCAAAACCGGGGTAGGTTGAATGGGCATGCTCTTCCGCAGGGTGGTTCTCACTCTGTCTCTTATGTGCCACAATTGCAACAGCCAACCCAAGCAGTCACTTCTTCCAAAGATCAAAGTAACCAACAGGTTGTTTTCTTTTGACTTGATTCCATTTTTTTAGTGGTTAAAGAACCAACAGGTTGTTTTCTCTTGACTTGATTCTATTTTTTCGATTTTATTCAGTGGTTATATGTATGCTCAGTTCATTGTTTTTTCATCTCATTTTTCCTTTTATAAAGATTCACTGTCATTCATGTTCAAGCTATAATTGAAACTTTCTGATCCCTGAGAGCTACATTTTGCAGCGGGCAGGACAAGCTAAATATGTACCAAATGGTAGTGCAAGAGAGGTGAACAAAGGCTCTGGAGTCCCAGCAGCTGCTTCCAATTCTATTGCAGCTGTATCACAAGGATCTGAGATGTTGAGTAGTATGCTTGCTGCCGCTTCCCCTGAGCAGCAAAAAACAATACTCGGTGAACGACTCTACCCCCTTGTGCAGAAACACCAGGTAATTTCCATAGAATTTCTATAATATATACTAAGGTATATATATAGTGGTAAGGGTGTTTCGATATCCCGAGTTAATATACTCCGTATGTTCTTTATCTACAGCCTAATCTGGTTCCGAAGATCACAGGGATGCTTTTAGAGATGGACAACTCTGAACTGCTTCTTTTATTAGAATCACCAGAATCTTTGGCTACCAAAGTGGAGGAAGCTGTGGAAGTGCTGAAGCTCTCAAATGCTAAAGTGTCTGGCCAAGATGCCCTTCATTCAAGTTTCCTGTCTGCTGAAGTTGCAGTCAACTGAAAAAAAAAAGGAATGGCAGTTGTCTTCAAAATAAAAACCATCTGAAGCTCTTAACAGGAACTAAATTTTTGATATCCAAGTATCAGAGTATTGAACCTTTAAAATTTTCCCAGTCCTCACAACAGTACTCTTTCAGTTAATTTTTCTTTTAGGATGTTTTTGGTACTTTGAAGTTTGAACATTCTTTTTCCTTTATAGAGATGCAATGCAATTAAATTTTATAACTTCAAATTTCTTTAAAGGCTAAATTAGTTTTGCTTACTTAAACTTGGAGTAGTAGCTTATTATTGTAAATTCTACTTCTTCCCTCTTTAGCTTCTGAATCGAATCCTTTACTTTCCCCATAGCAAGGTAAGCCAAACTATCTAATGTTTTTCTTTTCTCTTGTATGGATTTTGTTACATCTAAATTTTATTTCACATTCAAATTCAGCTTTTACAATTATTTTGCTATTTGTTTCATGATTTTCTTTTTTTTTTTTCAATATTTTCTTTATTTATATAATAATTCCACCATTTATTATTGTGACATTCCTATTATTTTTTATTTCTATTTTTTATTTACTTTATCAAATGAATATAGGTAAAAAATAGTGGCTTTACATATTGTTAATAAAATATTTTAATTTTACACAAGGAATGTTGTTACACATTTTACTTATTTTTTAATTATTTTTTATTTTAAATTATGAAATTTTAAAGAAATTAGGTACTTTTTATTTTATTATTATCACTTTACTCATTGTATTTTATTTTTTGGGTTAAATATAAAAATGGCTCTGAACTATTTTTTTTGTTAATTTATACTCTTAACTTTCATTTTTTTTTGTTAATTTGATATTTTAATTTTCATTCCATCGTACACTTTATATTTGAAATTAATATTATTATTTAATTTATTAATGTGACATAAATATCTAATAAGATATTGACTTTTATAAAAAAATTTAATTAGTGTTATATCATCAATTATCACGTTAAGAGTAAAAAAAATTTCCAAAATTCACAAAATTTTAAAAAGTTCTAAAATTTTTTAAAAATTTGAAATATTTTTAAAAATATTAAAAAACTAAAAATTGAAATATTTAAAAAATTATAAAATATATAAAAATATAAAATTTTAAAAAAAATAAAAAAATTATAAAAAATTAATTTTTAATATATTTTATGAAAATTTTAGATTTTTTTAGATGTTTTAGATTTTTTATTTTTCAAAAATTTTTGAAAAGTTTTAGATTTTTTTATTTTCAATTTTTTAAGTTTTTGTGAATATTTTTTTGAAATTTGAGAAAATTTTATTTTTATTAAAATTTGTATTATTTTAATTTTTCATATATTATTTTAATTTTTAATTTTTAATTTTTTTATTAAAATTTTGAAAAATTTTGAAAATTTTAATGTTTTAATAATTTTTTATTTTTATAATTTTGAAAAACATTTCATTTTTTATATTTTATTATTTTTTAAAATATTTGAGATTTCTTAAAATATGTTTTAAATTCTTTTGAAATTTTTAAAATTTTTTAAGAAAATTTCTATTAATGGTAATGTAATAATTGATAATATAAGGATGATTAAATTTTTTGACATATATTAATATTATATTAATTGTTTATATCATGTCAATAAATTAATTAATAATATTAAAAATTTAAAGTGAAAAAATAAATAACTGATTAAAATAACAAAATAATTTAGTATTTTAAATAGCAGACTGAAAAAAGATGAATGATACAGACTATTTTTATATTTAACATTCTTTTTGAATCTCTTCTTTGCTCGTTATTAAAGTCCGATAAACCCAAACCGGCAAATCAAAAGCCCTAACTTTCTCTAAACCATGGCCACAAGCAGTCGAAGCAAAAGACGATCCGATGACTATTCTGCTTCCGAGTCCGAATCAGACGAAATCGACAGCCGAGACTCTTCCCCTGACAGAAGCTCCCGCAAACGTGGCGAGGATAGAAGCCGTTGCAGTAAAAGCAAAAGTAGCCGCCATAGCCGAAGCCGTCGTGACCGTGACTACGAAGATGATTCTTCCGGTGAAGATAGCGATGAAAGCGATCGAGGCAGTAGTAAGAAGAGGAGATCTTCTAGAAAAATCACGGAGGAGGAAATTGCAGAGTATATGGCCAAGAAAGCTCAAAAAAAGGTTTT
This sequence comes from Durio zibethinus, assembly GCF_047325235.1. Taxonomy (NCBI): domain Eukaryota; kingdom Viridiplantae; phylum Streptophyta; class Magnoliopsida; order Malvales; family Malvaceae; genus Durio; species Durio zibethinus. The sequence continues at coordinate 4,511,107 of NC_143162.1, read as the reverse complement.
TTTTTTTTTTTTTCCTTTCCTTTAATATTTTTGGTAGAAAATTTTGGATTTTTATGGTGATTTAATAATTGATTTTTTTTTTCAATTAGGCAATGCGAGCTGCGAAGAAATTGAAAGCCCAAACGGTGTCTGGTTATTCGAATGATTCAAATCCTTTTGGCGATTCCAATCTCAACGAAAAGTAAAGTTTATCTTTTTCAAATTTTATTTTATTTATGAATGACTCATTATTAGTAGTGGTGAAAGTTTAGAGTGTTAGAACCTGATCAAACTATAAGAAATAAACTATAAGAAACTCAAACTTTGCAGATTATATGCATCAGCGCAATTAGAGTACTTCTGACCTTACCATTGATTAGGCAATTTTGTTATTACCATTGACAGAATTAGATGTATGATGCAAAATTCTTTTTGTTTCTTATTTGAGTAAAAATGTGATTTTATGTGGTTTGTAGATTTGTGTGGCGAAAGAAAATTGAGCGTGATGTTGCCCAAGGAGTGCCGTTGGACATGTTTTCAGTGAAAGCTGAGAAGAAGAGACAGAAAGAAAGAATGGTAAGTTGGTATAGTTAGGAACCATATTGACATGTGATTGTGACATGAAATCTAATTTTTCATAAATGCTTATTCAAATTCATGTTGCAGGCTGAGATTGAAAAGGTTAAAAAGAGAAGAGAGGAAAGAGCTATTGAGAAAGCACAACATGAGGAAGAAATGGTAAAGTTTGGTTTTTGGAAGATTTTGATTGTGATCTATTTCTAAATTAAACTTTCTCTTTGTTTTCTTGGTAAATATCTTTTGCGGTGTTAACTGCGTCTCTTCTTTTAGGCTATGATAGCCAGAGAACGTGCTCGAGCTGAGTTCCAAGATTGGGAGAAGAAGGAGGAGGAGGTATGGTGCTGAGTTGTTGTTGATGCTATTTTTTCTCTTCCAGTTAAAGTTTGTTGGTTTAGTAACATGTGCTATCTACAGTTTCATTTTGATCAAAGCAAAGTCAGATCAGAGATTAGATTGCGTGAAGGCCGTACAAAGCCTATTGATGTTTTGTCCAAGCACCTTAATCCCCTGGATTATATGGATATAGAGCTAAATGAACCATATATGGTTTTCAAGGTATATCTCCCTCCATCTTTGTTTCCCTTGGAGTTGACACTTTTTCTAACCTTAAACTTGTAAGTTAGAACATTTTAAAGATTCTTTTAGTGATGACCAATTTGGTAAATATAGTTAGACTATGGAAGTTCTCTTTCTTTCTCTCGTAATTACTGGACTATATTTTGTGTTGTTTCAGTGCGTCACTTGAATGGGACTGAAACTGGGTAGTGACCCTTAGCATTGCACTATCATGAGTAGTTGACTACTGTACTCTGATATAAAACATTTTTAACATTCAATAGTCTTATTTGTGATTATTATTGACCTTGGTGTTTGATGTGTCTGATTCAGGGCTTGACTGTTAAAGAGATGGAAGAGCTTCGTGATGACATCAAAATGCATCTTGATTTGGACAGGGCAACTCCAACACACATAGTGTACTGGGAGGTATTGTCCCTTTCCTCTTTACTCACTCTGGATATGGATTCTACTGTTTTTGGATTTCACAGTGTCTATTGCAAAGATTCCCATCAGGCAATTTCTAATTTGATTTTACTTATTTGAATTTTCCATCCACCATACTCTCTTGAATTTGTAAAATATAAGAGCCCCAGATAGAAGGAAATCGCTGAAAAGGATTCACATTGCTTACTTTAATTGGTTGTGGTAAAAGTTTAATGAATCAAGAGCAGTAAAGCATGTCCCTTAGAATTTTTTTTTCTTTTTTTTTTCTATCTTTTTCACCAATGCTCTTTGACAAAATCTTGATGTGTTTAATTCCATAGGCACTTATGGTGGTATGTGATTGGGAGCTAGCTGAAGCCCGGAAGAAGGATGCACTTGATCGAGCTAGGGTGCGTGGGGAGGAACCTCCAGCTGAGCTGCTGGCAGAAGAACGAGGTCTGCATTCTAGTATTGAGGCAGATGTCAAGAATCTCCTGGAAGGGAAGACCCACCAGGAGCTGGAGGCATTACAATCCCAAATTGAGTCACAGATGCGAACTGGCACTGCAAAGGTTGTTGAGTATTGGGAGGCTGTTCTTAAACGTCTTCATATTTTCAAAGCCAAGGTACTGCTGTTTTGATATTCTTCATGGTAATATTGTTTAATCCACTATGTTTATGTGAGACTTATGTGTAACTTTATGTGTTAACAGGCCTGTTTGAAGGAAATACATGCTAAAATGCTGCGTAAACATTTACAACGCCTTGAGCAAACTTCAGAAGGTGAAGATAGACTGGAATCTGATCATGGTTTAAGACCTGGAGAGGAAGAAAGTGATCACGATGTGAAAGGTATGTGCTTAGCCAAGGCCTCAGGGATATTGTGGTTCCATCTTTAACTTTCTGAACCTAGGATCATTTGCTAATTTTTCTTTCCCCTATAGAAGCTGAAACATATTCTCCAGAACCCATTCTACAAGAAGAGACTCATGAGGTGGAAAAAGATGCTGGATCATTTTCACCAGAATTATTGCATGGTGATGAAAATGAAGAAGCTATTGACCCTGAAGAGGACAGGGCTATATTGGTAACTCAATATCTTTATTGCCCATTAATGAGCATGCTAGCTAAATAGTATCTGTGGTTAACCATGTTTCTTGTTAACAGGAAAGGAAACGTATGGCTGTGTTAGAGGAGCAGCAAAGACGGATGCAAGAAGCTATGGCATCGAAACCTGCCCCTTCAGAAGATAACTTTGAGCTAAAAGCCATGAAAGCTATGGGAGCAATGGAGGAGGGAGATGCAGTATTTGGCTCTGGTGCTGAAGTTAGCTTGGACTCACAGGTATCTTAGCCACTCATCCATTTTTATTCAAATAAAATTAGGAATTGGCAGTTGGCTACTCTATTTTCATTTTTTTAAATCGACTAATATATATTGGCGCAGGTGTATTGGTGGCATGATAAATACCGACCTAGAAAACCAAAATATTTCAACCGTGTTCACACTGGATATGAGTGGAACAAGTACAATCAGACTCATTATGATCATGATAATCCACCTCCCAAAATTGTGCAAGGATATAAATTTAATATCTTCTATCCAGACCTTGTCGACAAGACAAAGGCTCCTGTTTACACTATTGAGAAGGATGGAAACAGTTCAGAGACATGTATCATAAGGTTCCATGCTGGACCACCCTACGAGGACATTGTAAGTTAACTTCGTATAGCCTTTTCTTGAGCAAATTATTAATCCAACTATAAATGTTATTCTAAATGTTTTTTCATGAGTACAATACTAACTTATTCTAAATTGTTCGACAGGCTTTCAGGATTGTAAACAAGGAGTGGGAATATTCTCATAAGAAGGGATTTAAATGTACATTCGAACGTGGAATTTTGCATGTATATTTTAACTTCAAGCGCTATCGCTACCGTAGGTAATGTGGCTAATTTTGCAATTTCAACTGTGCAAGCTGTAACTGCCTGCCTTGAAATTCTTACTCAAGATAACCGTTAAAGTATGTCATGTAATAGATTTTGTGGTATTACTAAAAAGATATGTGAATAAGAAGTATTCTTATTTTTTATCCCGTGGTGGGCTGGATTTTTCCTCTCCTCATCACTTTCAGTTTGTGACCAATATATTTCCATTGGTCTCTGGCACTTTACTATCACACTGAAATGTTGTTGGAATTGGATATTGAAATTAGGCTCTTTGATTGTAGTTGTTTATCTCTCAACATGATACAATTTCACCTAACAGTACAGTCCCCAGAGAAAATATATTCCCAGTCTGTAAACAATTTCCCCCTCCCCCTTGGTTTTGATCAGGTTATTTTCCTTATATTTTTGCAAGATAATTAGGCTATTGATACATATGTTCATATTGGCAGATTGATAGTTCCATGGTAGGATTTATTTGTGTCGTTTAGGAAATTTGGAGACATGAATAAGCATCGCTTATCATTGGTTTTGGGCCCATGTTTGTGGAATTTGAATGGGATACAAATCCTGTCACCGAAAACAAGTCCCTAGTTACCAGTGAGGAATTAAATATATCAGACTTACAGAGGTTTGGAAGAACATGATAAAGCTATAAATTTAGAGAACTCAAAGGAAGATCCCCAATTCTCCTTCCACTGAACTACTGTTACTTTAAGAAAGAAAACGTCCAAAGACATACTAATATTAAAAGCAATTGCTGGTTATTAATTTTTCTCAGTAGTCAGGCTGTCATGCTTATGTCTTGTTTTTGTTTCATGAAATTGTCATATTAAATATAATACTTCGATTCTCGGTGATGAATAATTAAGAGCCCTTCTGGATTCCACTGAAGCACCAGTGCGACGTGATTTCATTGGTTTTTGTTTTTTTGCACTCGCACCACGTTTTTTGTATAACATGCGGTGCGGTCCCTAACTGCATATTAGTTTTTGACTGAAGGAAAAGATCCAGTGAGCAACTGTGTCGCACCTTTTTTCTTCTTTGCCCCTTTTTCTCTTCAAGATTTTTTTTTTAATTATTTAAATGATAAATAAATTTATAATATCGACTTTTTTATTTGTTAATTTATTTTTATTTTTACTTAAATATTTTCAAAATATTTATTTTTATTAACTCTCATGATTTATTGTTTATATAAAATATTTTAATATTTTATATATTTATTAATTTTATAAATATTAAATAATTTTGTTATTATTGTGTTTGCATTTAAACATATATTTCACTATTAATTTTAATTTCATAGTTACAATATTCATGTTTAATATTATAATAATTAATTTTATTATTATTTTTTTTTAATTTTATCACAATAAATCTTATTGTTTATCCAAATATAAGGTAAAACAAGCAGAGTAATTTAAAAATGATAGTGCATTTTAAAAGTGATAAGCCTTTTTGCAAAGCAAATTCTTAATCCCCACCTCAAATGAGTGTTTTGCCCAACTAGCACATGGGATGATTGCTAATTACCAGACTTTGGACATCTGACTGAAGGCTTTTACACAAAACTTTGGACAGTGGTTACAAAATTTTGGTTTAATTGAGCATGATTGCTAATTGCCACACTTAGGAAGCAGTGGAAAACTTTATAGGAACATCATAAGCAAAATATTGGGAGCAATTGTTTTTGCTTTTGACTAATCCCATTCTCAAAAAAAAAAAAAAAAATGTGACTTTCTATCTTCATTTACATGTTCATAAATCTTTCCGTTGTCGATGTCCTATTGGACAAAGGAAAGATATACATAGCGTATCCCTGTCCAATATGCTCTTTATATTGAAGGATTGTTGTTCCATTTTGTTCTTATTAATTATATCAGCCTAGACTGCCCGAGAGAAAAAGAGGTCAATAACCAATCCAATTTGTTCATCATATAGCATGTGAAATACGATGGTTTGAAAAATAAAATAAATTCTAGAACAAGTCACCTACGTTGGTTTTTGCTACCAATATCTAAACCAAGTATGTCAAACTTGGTTTTGTAGCGCGGTGGAAACCCTTCAGACTGCGCTACCAAATGATCTCTGATTTGATTGTAACAAATATGTATAGTAAATGTATGAATCTATCAAACCAAATTAATTTTATGGCATTAAAATGTTCTTTTGTGGCGTTTGAGATTAGAATTTGTTTTGAAGTACATGAGGAGGCTAAGGATTAGATCATTGCAGATATCAAAATGGAAGTTAATTCCATCAACCATTCCTTTATGATGAAAATGAAATGTAGGACTAGAACTTCAAAGATATTCTGGTTATACCGTGCAGCTGGCATCCTCAATGAAGGAAAAAAAGAAAGAGTAGATATTCCTTGAAAATTCAGCATCTGGTCGAAAATGTTGGTCACATCTTAGCTACTTTAGAGCTTGTGATTTTAGAACATGTTAATTCTTATCTTTATAAAAAGGTAGCAGAATTGCCAGTTGAGTACAAAAGAAAAGATCATGTGTATATTATTTGTTCCTTCTTCCAAATGCGAAGTTATAGTTAAACCCAGATCACAAAAAAGAAGATAAATTCAGTTCCACCATTTCTAGAACAGCTATACCTCTTGATGTATATCTACTGATTCGCGAGTACAGTTGGCGTTTCGTTGGATAGAAAATCGCTTAACAAGATATGTTACTTGACAGGACAACAATAGCTTTTGTCTGTAAAGCAAAAATTCCAAAATTTTCAAGCAAAGGGATTGCTTGATGTTTTTATAACAGTTCATATAATTAAAACTAGTTTGTCTTTTCTCTCCTTCGTTTGACATGGCCAATGAACCAAAGTTGAAGATAGAACTCCACTAAAACATTAGTGGGGAAGCAATAGCAAACTACATTAGATATGCATTTTGACATAGATTTTATATCATACATTTCCATGTACATTGAGAGCGAGAGAGAGCTGTAATTATTACAAATGATATTGGAAAAGCAAGTGAAATCTAGGTAAAGCTTTCCTCATATGGCAAGCCTACTACCTTCATTAAAACTTTATAGGCTAATGCTTCCGAAAAGCAGCCCACATCTTTAGGTCCCTCGGCCTTTGGACCATCTAATACTTTCTATGGAAAAGCAAGAATCTGATCCCAATCTTTTTCTCTGTCTTTCCATCCACTCAAATCCATCCTTGGAATCAATCCACTTTTGCTTTGTGTGCAATATTTAAAACCGAGGTCCCTCTAGCATCATTTTCTCCATAGCTCTTAAACTAATCTTTTCCTTTGCAATATGAATATTCAGATATTATAGAGATCCATGGAAACATTATTTGAAGTCAAACACTCAAAAAAGTAACAGCGTTTATTTATAATTATATAATCTCAACGCTAACCTCTTTAGCAACAGTTTCCTGATCCATAGTTTGGATTATGGACTGGATATCTTGGACAACTTCCTTCATGCCAGGCCTATCTACCTTCTTCTCTCTCAGACAGGCAAATGCAAGGTCTGAGAACAGTTTAAAACTCTTTAGAATATTAACTGACGGCTCCTTTCCAAGTAGCCGCTGATCCACAACTTCAATTATTGCACCATCACTGGCCCGTTGGCTAACATAAATGGCTAGATTGACATCATCCTGATCTCTTGAGAAGTCAATAGCCCTTTGGGAAGTCAGTAACTCTAGTAACACCACTCCATAACTATAAACATCACTTTTATCAGTCAACTGGTAGTTGCGATAGTACTCAGGATCCATGTACCCAAGGGTTCCCTGAGCACAGGTTGACACATGGCTCAGGCCTGGGCTGGCCAATCTGGAAAGCCCGAAATCTGAAACTTTTGCATTGAAGTCATCATCTAATAGTATGTTTGTTGACTTGACATCCCTATGGTAAATGGGGGTGTAAGCTGCAGAATGTAGATAGGCCAATGCTTCAGCAGTTTGTAAAGCAATTTTCAGCCTTGTTTTCCAGTCTAGAAAAGTGGAATACTTTCCCTGTAAATGATCATGTAGGGTCCCATTTGAGATATACTCGTAGATGATCAATGGTTGCTCAGCTTCCACGCAACAACCAAGGAGTCTAACCAAGTTCTTGTGGTTGACTTGAGAAAGAATCCCAACTTCGTTGAGAACTTGCTGGGTGCTTTTGATGTTCCCAACTTTAGCCGACTTAACTGCCACAACAGCTCCATCTGGAAACTCTCCTTTGTAGACTTCCCCAAAGCCACCACTCCCCAGAAGCCTGTCTCTAGAAAAATCATTTGTTGCTTTTTTCACCTCTTTCAATCGAAAAATCTTAGCTGGTTTGCCACTATTGTTTGATTTCAACATGTCTTCTCTTGCCTTCATGAGCTTTGCCTGGTTAGAATTTTTCCAGGATTTTCGGAAAGTAATTGCAGCAGTTGCCAGAGCTAGTGTGAAAATGGAGATTACTCCTACAATTACCTTTATGCTGACGCTAGCTCTAGTGTTTTTCTTCTTTCTCAAGCATTTTCCAAGAACAGGGTCCCAGTTGTAGCCCTTATTGCAAAGACATCGAGAGAGGCTGTTTGCACCGGAAGGTGAACATTTAGAAGCCCCAGAGCAATCCAGTTGGCTTTGACAGACAAGTTCAGGCGGAGGAGCCCACTGAATTTCCAACCCCTCTTCCCATTCATCTGCGGGCTTTTCTGGATCCAAATGAAGGATGCTTCTGAAAGCTTTACAACCTGAACTGTGAAGCCGTATTTTGTAAGCTGAAGGCATCCCACCGGCAATGAAGGTGCAGCATGGATCAGGTCCACTTGCACACTGCAGTGCTCGTTTCGCTTCAATATGTCCAGAGCTCTCCAAATAATGGTGACAAAGACTGGTCGGAGTGCAGTTAAGAGGAGAGACCAAAAGGCGGGGTGAACAGTTGAAAAGAAAGATGGTGTTTGAGGAAGTGATGTTAAAAGGGAGTGTTTGATTTAACCAGAGGCCCTCACTCACAAGCATGTCTTGGGTTACACATTTGCCAGGCAGCCATGGTGATGGTTGAACAACCATGCGTTGAAATGAAGCCATGATTCTAGTGACAAGGTAAGAACTTCCGTTCAAGGCTTCAAAGTAAAGTTTCTGAGACTGGGAATCACAACGAAGAGAATAGCCTGGGTCACCGCAGTTAGGGTGTGTGCTTAGAGGATATGGGACCTCTATGGAACCACAGCTAGGACAAGTTTTCTGGGAAGAACAGTAATGACCAAGGAAAAGAAGAAAGGAAATATAGATGCAAATGAAGAATGGCTTTGCATTCAGCTCCGTTGAGATCATCGTGCATGGACGAAGGCGAAGAGAGCTGATATGGGTACAATGCAACGAGAAAGGATGCTGGGCTAATTAAAAGGCCTGAGAGGAAGAATAAAGTAGGTAACTCTATCATAATGAAAAGTAGCAGAAAGAATCCATATGAAAAACCAACCCTCTTTTGTCATTTATAGGACAGGTGGATTCCTACTGTGGCATCCTTAGGGAAGGAATTGCTAACTTTGTTCTCTACATAATGGTAGATATTACCAGGCAAGGCTTCATGGCTCTTTTATAGAAATCAGACTTTCTCCTTCTTCTGAAATCGGGTTGAAGAACATATCATAAAAGTTAAATTCAACAACATAATCAATAGTCCTCCCACTACAACTTTCAATGTTGATCACAAGTGGATCAGGCAAAGACATGGACAAACTCCACAAACAACATATTTTTTTAAAGAGCACCTAAGTACTCATGAGGGCAGGGGGATTTTTTTTCCGGAGATGTGGCCAACCATCCATTGAACAGGACAACATTATCAGCTCGATGAAGAAAATAAAAACAAATTTTACAATGAAGAAATAACCAGACAAAGCAACAGCTATACAAGCAACAACTACAAGGGAAATGAGATGGAAGTGATCAAAATACTACTTTCTTAGCATGTTTCTTTTTAATCCACCAGTGAGTTTATACAAAAGATAAGAAGCAAAGAGTCAGGAGAAGAGGGAGAACTTTGGAGAGTACAATTTAAGATTATAATAAACAAAATAACATGTGTAGAAGTTGTAAACAGGCTTTAATACCAATGATATTTAATCAGTTCAAGAACGAAAGCACCTCTGGCTCCATTCTAAAGAATGGAGAAAAAAAGCAGGCCTTCTACTTTCCCCAAACCGCCATCTTCTGTGACTTAATTCATCCACGCAGAGAATCCACATCACAAGCAGCTGGATTCCATGCTTTAACCTTCAGTAACTTTTACAGGAGTCCTGCAGCAGATATTAATGTCTAAACCAAACTGGCAGAATAGTTTAAAAATATAATATGTATTGTGTAATTGGAAGGATCCATTGCTTACCCAAATGGGCTTTGTTTGATGGCTAGTAGCTAAAAATCCAACAGCAGGTTAGAGAAGAAACAGAATGGTGAAGATGCATAAAAGGACGGGAGGATAATGTAATGGTTACATACACATTTTTAAAACGAACTATATCCTCAAACAAAATTTATTCTATGATTTATTTATTTTAATTGCAATCTATTACATAAAGGCACTCTGCCTTGTCATCATCTTGTAAAGAAAGATCACAAACCAAGGCAATCTGCCTTGTCAACATCTTGTTAAGAAAGATCACAAACCAAAACTATTACTAGAACAAGAAAATATTTGGACTGGTATTGCCAATTTGCTGTATAAAAGGAGGGAGCACCAGCTTTAAGAGGTGGCCTTCAATGTGCTCCCAACGTCAATGACAAATCGGTATTTGACATCTGCTTTGAGAAGGCGTTCCATGGCAGTGTTCACGTAATCCATAGATATAACTTCAATGTCTGGTTTTATGTTGTGTTTAGCTGCGAAATCAACCATCTCTTGAGTCTCTTTCATCCCTCCAATGCAACTACCACCAACTAGCTTCCTCCCTGCCAGTTTTAATGTCAAATTATGTCAATATGTTTGAAGATATATAGTATAAAAGATCGCATTACGACTCGAATTTAGGATATCTACCAAGATCTGATCACGTCATCACTCTTAGAAAACTTATTAAAAATAGATTCTAATTATTACCTAGGATCAAAGAAAAGATTGGTAACTCGAGTGGTTTCTCTGCAGCACCAACAAGAACAAGCTTCCCATCAGTCTTCAACAACCCAAGCAAAGGCATCAGAGCGTGTTGAGCAGATACTGTATCGATGATTCCATCCAGTGTGCCAATGGCAGCCTAAACACAGTAAACATATATGTATTGAATTTAAAACTATCATACCCAGACAATAAATTCCATCATTAATAAATTATTGAAAGAAAAAGAGGGTTTTCAAAACTAAACCTGAAGTTGTTCTTGGTCTCGACCGAGCAAAAATGAGTCAGCACCAAGATTTTCCAAAGCTTCCTTCTTCTTATTTGAAGAGGTGCTGATCACTGTAACTTTGACCCCCAAAGCCTTGGCAAATTTCACAGCAATATGACCTAGGCCTCCAAGTCCAACAACACCTATATGCAAATCAGGCTTATCAAGTCCATAATATCTCAGTGTACTATACACTGTGATTCCAGCGCAAAGAAGAGGACCGGCGGCATCAAGAGGCAGGTTGTCAGGAATGCGGACGATAAAGTGCTCATCAGCAACCATAGTGTCATAGTTCCATCATGGTACTTTGCCCCAGAGGTAAATATACGTTTGGGGCAATAGTTCTCAAGATTGTTGGTGCAGTCATTGCAGGAATGACATGATCCAACCAGCACCCCACTCCAACTCTGTCTCCAACTTTAAACTTTTGTACCTTACTTCCCACCTCTGTCACTTCACCGACAATCTCATGCCTGCATCCAATATGAATGGTTAAAATCTAATCTATATTTTTTTCAGTTTCGTCAATAAATCGTGGTGCATCATTGCATGTTCCAAATTCCTGTCCATGGAAGCTTAAATCATGTATTTATATATAATATATTATTTATTAATTAAAATAATATATAATTTCTTAATATAATATTATTTATACAACAAATATAATAATATTTATTAATATAATATATATATATATATAATAAAATATTATTTTATTAATATAATAATTATAACGTCACTGTAACGATTTAATTGTAATTTTTCTAAACAGTGTCGATATGGTAACAGTATCAAGTTGTTTATAAAAAATGAGAACACAAATTTTCTCTTTTCAATAATTTTCAGAATTTTTCAAAATTTTGTTTTCAGTTTTCAAAAACAAAAAATAAAAAACTAAAAACGAAAACGTTACCAAACGACCCTAAGTGAAGGGAGATTAATTGAAAATGTTTTTGAAATGAGGGAAACGTAGTGTGAATCAATGGAGACATACCCAGGGACAAGCGGGTAGACGGAAGTGCCCCAATCATTCTTGATCATATTAAGATCAGAATGACATATTCCACAATAAAGCACCTTCCAAGCCACATCCTTTTCTCCTGTTGCCCTGCAAATTCACATCATTCTAATCAAACAGAACGTTCCCATTGGAAGAAGAAACACAGATTCAAAGAAAGAACATAAAAACCTTCTGGAAAATTTGAAGGGAGAGAGAACACCAGAATTGTCTCTGGCTGCCCATCCAAAAACCTTGTTGGGGTGCTCTTCTTCTGGCAATATCGTCATTGTTGGACGTCTAATTCTTTGATCTCTTCGAGTTACAACGCAATGCGAAGCAAATGATACGTAATGTTGTAGTATGAAATGGGAAGTTGTTGAGCCAGCTTATTTATAGGGGATTTGTTGGACTAAGCTGACGTATTGGGTGAGCTAAATGGGAATGTATATTTTCCCTGTTCAAACAAAAGTAACGGTAGTTTTAATATTTGTTTAAATTATTTTTATTTTAAATTTATTTTTATATTTAATTTAAAATAATCAAATTTCAATCATAAATTTAATTATAATTATATTATTTATCTTTGAATAATAATAATTATAAGTAATGAAATCTTTATTAATGTTTAAATAATAGAAAAAAAATTTTCTGAACTAAATAGGGATCGATCTAAATATAAATCGTAAATTGTTCTATCAAAGAAAAATCGATCCAAATACTTCAATTTTTTTCAGCTTAGTTCACGTATTTACCTATGAAATAAATATTGTATATATAAAAATTTTATTTTTATATACGGATAGTTTAGGGATGAAAATGAGTACCTTATAAATAGGTACTCGAAACTACTGGATCCAGTCAAATAAGATTAAGATATTTTACAATTAAATTTGAGTAAAGTTCATACAGTAAAATTATTACCCATCATGTTTTAAATAGTGATTGTAGGGTGTTTACTGTTCGAACCCCATTATAAAAATATTATTTTAATATAATATATTTTGTATTTATAAATTATTTTATTATTAATTTAATGCTTAACTAAATTAATTTATTAAATATTTTATTTTTATGAGTTAATTTCAATTTATTTTTATGAGTTAATTTTAATTTATTAATTTATTTTTTTAATAATATGTATTAAAATTAAAATTAGTATTAAATTTAAATTTAAAAGTCAAATATTAACTTAATAAATTGGTGTTTAGTGGGTTCGAGTAATTAATGAGTAATCCCTATAATATATGGATAGGATTCGAGTAATAACAAATAAAAATATTTGAATAATTATTGAATCCGAATATCTTAATAAAAAATCAAATTCAAATATGAGTATTTAAAAAATAGCAGCTATCTTACTTATTGACATTCTTAATTAATAGTGTAATTTTTTAATTTTTATAAGCAAGTTAAGAGATTATCATATATTTCATTTTTTAATTAATTTTTTATATTTTTAATATACTCTAAAAGATATATGTATGTTATCCTACTAACTTATAAATTTTTAAAACTTCAAATAGTGAATTAGATAATTTTTCATATATTTAAGTTTATATTTGACATATTATAAAAATTTTATATACTATCGGTTAATTATATAATACTATTTCATTAATAAAATATAAATATAAATATAAATATTTATAAATTATTGAAATAAATACACAATTTTTTAAAATTTTTATTAATAAAATAAAATTATATGATTTATTACCCGTTTATGAAATTTATAAATTGGAAGTGCGTATATTTATGAAAAAAAGAGTATATATACTTTTAAAAAAAATTCAATGGTCAACATAGTCAAATGACAATTAAATTGTTAGTACTAACTAGTTTTAAATTGGTGCAACGCACGAAAATATATTTATATATCAATAAATTTTATATAAATATAAATTTTTTAAAATAATAATATAAGCAATGAAATTTATGAATAACTTATAATTTATATAAATATTTTTATTTAAAATTATATATTTTAATATAATAAAATAAATTAATTATATATTGAATATACTTATACAATTATTATCAATTCTAAAGAAAAATCAAACTAAAATTTATTGAATTTAAATAATCTCTAGACAAAAGACAATGTATTCTATATCAAAAAATTAAAAATTTCATCCTTGAAATCAATCTTACATATGAACTTTTTTCATGGGAGATTCTTTCATAAGTTGTTATTGAAGCGAATATGCAACAATTGATTTTTCAATATTTCTTGCTATCTTGAAACATATGTCATTTTACTTGATGAGTTAATAAAATTTCAAAAATAGAGGTGAAGAGATAGATAAAACAATAATCTATAATTTGATAACAGTTGAGTTATAATTTATACTATATAATTTTATAATAAATATAATTATTATAATAAGTTTATACATACCTATTCCAATAATTTTTTACATGCAAGCTTAAGATCAAAATCATTAGTCACTGTAAGTTTGGTACTATTTATTTCAATATTATACTTAGTTGCCCTAGTCTCGAATACACAAATTTTATCTTTGAGATTTTTGAATATCTCCTAGATTTTATAATCTTCATTTTCCTAAATTATAAGTATAAATATATTATTCAATTAATTTGATATTAAATAATATTAAAATAATTTTTAACTCAATACCTTAATAGATATTTTATAAAGATTGTCAATATCTCTATTAATTAAATCCTTAATTTTTGTATTGAATAGTATGAACATCATCCTTCCAAAATTATCATATGTCTCAATATTCAACTTGTATCTATAAAAAATGTAAATTTCTATAATTATAAATATAATATAATAATTTAAAATACTTTTATTATCATTATAGAATAATAATTTTTTTTATATCAAATATAAAAAATATAAATACTAATTACCTTGTAGTTGAATTAGGGGCATCAAAATTGCAAAAATAACATTGAAATTTCTTGTCAATTTCAAATAGTTTCTTATTACATTGACATGACATATAGTATTAACCAAAAGTGGTATTAACTTTCATGATAGTGACTCTACTAATGAAAGATTTTCTTTATATATACCCAATCATCTTTAAATCAATCATCAACAAAAAAAATTAAAAAAAAAAGTTAACTTCATAGTTAAAGAAATATAAAATATAAAAAGAGAATAAATTTTAAGCAACATAGATCAAGAAATGTTGTAAAGTGAAAATTAGAGAGAAAATTTAAGTAGAGTTGAATAGTGATCAAAAGATATAAAATCAATGAAAAGTAGCTAAAGATATATTATACTTAACCTAGAGCTACATCTACAAAATGTGTGTCGTAAGTTAATTAATAAGATAATTTTAAATTATGAAAGTGAATATTGAAATAATAAAAATTGTGAGTGAATAATGGTACAACAATGACAAGTTGATTAATATTGAAATATGTTATTATGACATTAACATTTAGAGATCTCTTAATTTAAAATAATAAAATAAAATAAATTTAATATATTTAATAATGACAATAAAACAAATTAAATTTTAATTACAACAACGTGCATCAATATCAAATAATAAAATTATAAAATATTGCAAATGAAATCAATGTGTATTAATATTTTATCAAATAAAATCAAATGAAATTGTATTTATTGAAATATAAATGTACCAATCAAATATAAATTAATAAAATATCTTATTTCATTAATTTAATTATGAAGAATTAATTTGATATATTTGTTTTATATATTTACACATGAAATACATTATGAAATACATTAATTACTCAAATAGATATTATATTTAATCAAATATAAATGTATCAAATAATTAATTAGAGAATCAATTATTTTATAATTGCAATTGTAGTATTTACTAATTTATTAATTATATATTGATTGATTTAATTTGTCAAATTAAGAAATTTTTAAAATTATAATACTTTTAATATGAATTGAATTAAGAATGATTTAAAATCAATAATAAAAACATAAATATAATCAATTTAGTTTTTTGAATTAAATTTGCTTTATATATTTACACATGAAATATATCAATTAGTAGATATTATATTTAATCAAATATAAATGTATCAAATAATTAATTAGAGAATCAACTATTTTATAATTGTAATTACAATATTTATTTAATTATATATTGATTGATTTAATTTGTTAAATTAAGAAATTATTAAAATTTTAATACTTTTAATATAAATTGAATTGAGAGTGATTTAAGGTTAATAATAAAAACATAAATATAATCAATTTAGTTTTTTGAATTATTTTTAAATTAAGAATATATAAAATAAAATAAAATATATTTATTAAATATCACGTGATTATTTTTAAAATTAATCACATATCAACATTTTAAGTCGTTCACATAGAATTTTTTTATTTTTGTCAAAAACTTTAACTTCTATATATTAATATAAGATTTGGTCGGTAAATGAAAAGGTTTGAATTATAGTCCAATATTTTCCCTTTCTGGGTTTACTCTTTCCTTTTATTAGTGTTGTAACGTTTACTAAGATGTTCTTGTCATACCGTAAGTAAGCACTATTGAGACCAAAGTCCGAGCACCAGTGCCTCCCCTCGCTCAAGCACCAGAGCGCAAGAATAAGTCCTGCGAGAGTTACCTGATGCTCAAAAGGCTTAAACTCTCAGCACTTACACTGTCACCTCATTCGGCATCATAGTTCCTCCGTTAGATCACTCACCACGTCATCATAACCTTTGTCATAATAGCAAACGCATCCTTCTCCTTCATTTTATTTTTTCATTTGTTCTAAATAAATTTTTAAACTAAAACTTTAATATTCTTACCTTTTTTTTTGTATTTAACATATCGATTACGTTTAAAATAGTTCTATTCTTTTTTTTTCCGTGGTAAATGATCCGCAAGTGCTTGTTACGTTAAAGATTGAAAAAGAGCTGATATGGACGAAGGGGAAGAGACCTGACATGGCCACAACGCAACGAGAAAGGATGTTGGGCTAATTAAAAGGCCAGAGAGGAAGAATAAAGTAGGTAACTATATCGTAACGAAAAGTAGCAGAAAGAATCCATATGAAAAGCCATCCCTCTATTGTCATTTATAGGAGAGGTGGATTCCTTTTGTGGCATTGTTCTCTACATAACGGTAGATATTACCAGGCTAGGCTTCATGGCTCTTTTATAGATATCAGACTTTCTCCTTCTTCTGTAATGTGGTTGAAGAACAATTCATAAAAGTTAAATTCTACAACATAATTAATAGTCCTCCCACTACAACTTTCGATGTTGATCACAAGAGGATCAGACAAAGACATGGACAAACTTCACAAACAACATATTTTTTTAAAGAGCACCCAGGTACTCATCAGTGCAGGGGATTTTATTCTGGAGATGTGGCCAAACCATCCATTCAACAGGACAACATAATTAGCTTGATGAAGAAAATAAAACAAATTTTACGATGAAGAAATAAACAGACGAAACAACAGCTATACGAGCAACAACCACAAGGAAAATGAGATGGAAGTGATAAAAATACTACTTTCTTAGCATGTTTCTTTTTAATCCACCAGTGTGTTTATACAAAAGATAAGAAGCAAACAGTCAGGAGAAGAGAGAGAACATTGGAGAGAATACAATTTGAGAATATAATAACCAAAATAACATGCGTAGAAGTTGCAAACAAGATATAATATCAATGATATTTAATCAGTTCAAGAGCGAAAGCACCTCTGGCTCCATTCTAAAGAATGAAGAAAGGGGCAGGTCATCTACTTTCCCCAAATTGTCATCTTCCGTGCCTTAATTCATCCACCTGGTGAATCCACATTACAAGCAGCTGGATTACATGCTTTAACCTTCGATAACTTGTACAGGAGTCCTGCAGCGGATATTAATGTCTGAACCAAACTGGCAGAATAGTTTTAAAGTATAAATATGTATTGTGTACTTGGAAGGATCCAAATGGGCTTTATTTCATGGCTAGTAGCTCAACATCCAACTGCAGGTTAGAGAAGAAACAGAATGGTGAAGATGCAGAAAAGAAGGGGAGGATAATGTAACGGTTAAATGCACACTTTTAGAGCAAACTATATGCTCAAATAAAATTTATTCTATGATTTATTTATTTTAATTGTAATCTATTACAAAAAGACACTCTGCCTTGTCAACATCGTGTAAAGAAAGATCACAAACCAAAACTATTAGTAGAACATAAAAATATTTAGACTGGTCTTGCCAATTTGTTGCGTAAAAAGAGGGAGCAAAAACTTTAAGAGGTGGCCTTCAATGTGTTCCCAATGTCAATGACAAATCGGTATTTGACATCTGATTTGAGAAGGCGTTCCATGGCAGTGTTCACATAATCCATAGGTATAACTTCAATGTCTGGTTTTATGTTGTGTTTAGCTGCAAAAGCAACCATCTCTTCAGTCTCTTTCATCCCTCCAATGCAACTACCACCAACCAGCTTCCTCCCTGCCATTTTTAATGTCAAATTATGTCAATATATTTGAAGATATATAGTATAAAAGATCGACTCAAATTTGGGATATCTATCAAGATCTTATCACGTCCTCGCTCTTATAAAACACATGAAGAATAAATTCTAATTATTACCTTGGAGCAAAGAAAAGGCTGGTAACTCAAGTGGTTTCTCTGGAGCACCAACAAGAACAAGCTTCCCATCAGTCTTCAACAACCCAAGCAAAGGCATCAGAGGGTGTTGAGCAGATACTGTATCGATGATTCCATCCAATGTGCCTTTGGCAGCCTAAACACAGTAGACATATATGTATTGAATTTAAAACTATCATACCCTGACAATAAATTCGCTTATTAATAATTATTGAAAAAAAAAACGTTTTCAAAACTAAACCTGAAGTTGATCTTGGTCTCGACTGAGCAAAAACGAATCAGCACCAAGATTTCCCAAAGCTTCCTTCTTCTTATTTGAAGAGGTGCTGATCACTGTAACTTTGACCCCCAAAGCCTTGGCAAATTTCACAGCCATATGGCCTAGGCCTCCGAGTCCAACAACACCTATATGCAAATCAGGCCTATCAAGTCCATAATATCTCAGTGGACTATACACTGTGATTCCAGCGCAAAGAAGAGGAGCGGCGGCATCAAGAGGCAGGTTGTCAGGAATGCGGACGATAAAGTGCTCATCAGCGACCATAGTGTCAGAGTAACCTCCATATGTAATAGTTCCATCATAGTACTTTGCCCCATAGGTAAGTATAAGTTTGGGGCAATAGTTCTCAAGATTGTTGGTGCAGTCATTGCAGGAATGGCATGATCCAACCATGCACCCCACTCCAACCCTGTCTCCAACTTTAAACTTTTGTACCTTACTTCCCACCTCTGTCACTTCACCGACAATCTCATGCCTGCATCCAATAAGAATGGTTAAAATATAATCTATACTGTTCAGGTTCGTCGATAAATCGTGGTGCCTCATTGCATTCTGTCCGTGGAAGCTTAAATCATGTATTTAAATCATGATTACCGAAAATGCAAAAGCGAGAGTTCTCTGTTTTCTCACCAAATGAAGCATCAAAAAGCAATTGCTAAGTGATTGGAGATTAAATGAAAATGTTTTTAAAATGAGAGAAACGTAGTATGAATCAATAGAGACATACCCAGGGACAAGAGGGTAGACGGAAGAGGCCCATTCATTCTTGACCATATGAAGATCAGAATGACATATCCCACAATAAAGCACCTTGAAAGCCACATCCTTTTCTCCTGTTGCCCTGTAAATTCACATCATATTAATTAAACAAAACGTTTCGAAAAAACAAAGACCCATTGGAAGAAGAAACACAGATTTACCTTCTGGAAAATTTGAAGGGAGAGAGAACACCAGAAGTGTCTCTGGCTGCCCACCCAAAAGCCTTGTTGGTGTGCTCTTCTTCTGGCAATCTTGTCATTGTTGGATGTCTAATTGTTTGATCTCTTCAAGTTACAAAGCAAAGCGAAGCCAATGATAGTAACGCTGTAGAATGAAGTGGGAAGTTGTTTGAGTTGGCTTATTTATCGAAGGCATTTGTTGGACTATGCTGACGTATTGGGTGAGCTAAATGGGATGGGAATGTATATTTTCCAGTTCAGACGGAAGTAACGAAATTTTTGACGTAACGGAAGTTTTAATATTTGTTTAAATTTATTTTGATATTTAATTTAAAATCATTAAATTTCAATCATAAATTTAATTATAAATGTATTATTTGAATAAAGTAATAAAATCTTTATTAATTTTTAAATAATTGAGAAGATTTTTTTCGGCTTAGTTCATGTATCTACCTATAAAATAAATACTATTTATATAGAAAGTTTATTTTTATATACAATAATTTAGGGATGCCAATGACTACCCTGTAAATAAGTACTTAAAATTGCTCGATCCTATTAAGATTAAGATATCTTATAATTTAATTCGAATAAAATTTGGATAGTAAAATTATTACTCATCATGGATTTGAGTAGCTAGTTTTGGATATTTATTATTTGAAACTAATTATAATTTTTTTTAATATTATATATTTTATATTTATAAATTATTTATTATTAATGTAATGCTTAATTATTTATAAAATTATATATTTTATAGTGTCAGAGTAACTTTCATATGTAATAGTTCCAACAAAAGTGCTTTGCCACTAATTTTCAAGATTCTTAGTGCAGTCACCGCAGGAGTGACATGACCCAACCATGGAACTTTATCTTCAATTTTGATTTTTTTAAGTTATAAAATAAAACTAACAAAATTATAATATTCAAAATTTAAAACTTATTAAATATTATTTTCTTATAAATAATAATATAACTCAAATTAAATATCACCTCTGTGACTTAACCAACAATCTCACGAGATTGTTGAGTGGTATTTATAATCTATTAATCTACGCTTTATTTAATAAATAGTGCGTGGACACTTGGACAGGCAACGTTAATTTTGTGCTGCATGCATGCCAATTGTCATGTCATTTATGAAGAGAATTATAATTTTAAAATAAAAAATTTATAATATTAAAATTTAAAATTATTATATTTTTTAATAATTATATGAATTAAGCATGGTGTTCACATTATTTTTATTTGTCTTCATTCCAAACATAGATGCTATAAATCTTTTGCCCCTCCCCCCCCCCTCTCATTCACCTCTTCTTTCTTTTTTATTTTTTTTTCTCTTTCAATCTTTAACGTAACAAGCACTTGCGGATCATTGAACGTTACCATGGAATAGAAAAGAATAGAACTATTTTAAACGTAATTGATATGTTAAATATAAAAAGGTAAGAATATTAAAGTTTTAGTAAAAAAATAAATAAATTAATGAAGGAAAGGATGCGTTTACTATTGGGACAAAGGTGCATATGAATTATGATGACGTAGTAGGTGAGCAAAGGCAGGAACTATGATGATATGATGACGTGGTGGGTGAGCTAACGAAGGAACTATGATGACGAATGAGGTGAGAGCACCCTAGTAAACGTCGCACCCTAATCAAAGGACAGAGTAAACCCATAGAGGGTAAATATTGGTCTATGATTCAGACCTTTTCATCTACCAACTAAATTAGTGCTAACAATTTATTTGTAATTGGCTATCTGGACCATTGAATTTAAAATATATATATATATACTCTTTTTTTTTCATATATATATATATATATGTGTGTGTACTTTCAATTTATAAAATTTATATATCATTAATAAATCATACAATTCTACTTCATTAATAAAAAAATTAAAAAAATTATGTATTTATTTTAATGATTTGTATAAATTTATATTTATTTTTTATTAATAAAATAACCTCATATAATTAACTAATAGTATATAAAAAATTTGAAAATATATCATATATAAATTTTTATATATATATATATGAAAAATTATCTAATCCACTATTTAAAATTTTTAAAATCAATAAACAAAATTATTAGGATGACACATATATTTAAAATAAAAAATAATTAAAAAATGAAACATATGATTATCTCTTAACTTGCTTGTAAAATTAAAAAATTACATTAGCAATTAAGGATATCAATGCATAAAATAACCATTATTTTTTAAGTACTCATACCTAAACTCAATAATTTATGAAAATATCTAAATCTAATAATTGCTTGAATATTTTTAATTTCTACTACTCGAACCCTACCTATATAATATTATAAGGAATACCTATTAATTACTCGAACTCACTGAATATCAGTTTAATAAAATGATGTTTGACTTTTAAATTTAAATTTAAAATTAATTTTAATACATATTATTAAAAAATTAAATTAATAAATAAAAATTAACTTATAAAAAAATTAAAAAAAATCACAAATAAAATATTTACTAAATTAATTTAATTAAGCATTACATTAATAATAAATAATTTATAAATATAAAATATATAATTTTAAAAAAAATTTATAATTGGGTTCAAAGAGTAAATATCCAAAAATAACTACTCAAATTCATGAGTAATAATTTTATTATTCAAATTTTATTCGAATTAAATTATAAGATATTTTAAACTTAATAGGGTCGAGCAATTTTAAGTACTTATTTACCGGTAGTCATTGGCATCCCTAAATTATTGTATATAAAAATAAACTTTCTATATAAATAGTATTTATTTTATAGGTAAATACATGAACTAAGCCGAAAAAAATCTTCTCAATTATTTAAAAATTAATAAAGATTTTATTACTTTATTCAAATAATACATTTATAATTAAATTTATGATTGAAATTTAATGATTTTAAATTAAATATCAAAATAAATTTAAACAAATATTAAAACTTCCGTTACGTCAAAAATTTCGTTACTTCCGTCTGAATAGGAAAATATACATTCCCATCCCATTTAGCTCACCCAATACGTCAGCATAGTCCAACAAATGCCTTCGATAAATAAGCCAACTCAAACAACTTCCCACTTCATTCTACAGCGTTACTATCATTTGCTTCGCTTTGCTTTGTAACTTGAAGAGATCAAACAATTAGACATCCAACAATGACAAGATTGCCAGAAGAAGAGCACACCAACAAGGCTTTTGGGTGGGCAGCCAGAGACACTTCTGGTGTTCTCTCTCCCTTCAAATTTTCCAGAAGGTAAATCTGTGTTTCTTCTTCCAATGGGTCTTTGTTTTTTCGAAACGTTTTGTTTAATTAATATGATGTGAATTTACAGGGCAACAGGAGAAAAGGATGTGGCTTTCAAGGTGCTTTATTGTGGGATATGTCATTCTGATCTTCATATGGTCAAGAATGAATGGGGCTCTTCCGTCTACCCTCTTGTCCCTGGGTGTGTCTCTATTGATCCATACTACGTTTCTCTCATTTTAAAAACATTTTCATTTAATCTCCAATCACTTAGCAATTGCTTTTTGATGCTTCATTTGGTGAGAAAACAGAGAACTCTCGCTTTTGCATTTTCGGTAATCATGATTTAAATACATGATTTAAGCTTCCACGGACAGAATGCAATGAGGCACCACGATTTATCGACGAACCTGAACAGTATAGATTATATTTTAACCATTCTTATTGGATGCAGGCATGAGATTGTCGGTGAAGTGACAGAGGTGGGAAGTAAGGTACAAAAGTTTAAAGTTGGAGACAGGGTTGGAGTGGGGTGCATGGTTGGATCATGCCATTCCTGCAATGACTGCACCAACAATCTTGAGAACTATTGCCCCAAACTTATACTTACCTATGGGGCAAAGTACTATGATGGAACTATTACATATGGAGGTTACTCTGACACTATGGTCGCTGATGAGCACTTTATCGTCCGCATTCCTGACAACCTGCCTCTTGATGCCGCCGCTCCTCTTCTTTGCGCTGGAATCACAGTGTATAGTCCACTGAGATATTATGGACTTGATAGGCCTGATTTGCATATAGGTGTTGTTGGACTCGGAGGCCTAGGCCATATGGCTGTGAAATTTGCCAAGGCTTTGGGGGTCAAAGTTACAGTGATCAGCACCTCTTCAAATAAGAAGAAGGAAGCTTTGGGAAATCTTGGTGCTGATTCGTTTTTGCTCAGTCGAGACCAAGATCAACTTCAGGTTTAGTTTTGAAAACGTTTTTTTTTACAATAATTATTAATAAGCGAATTTATTGTCAGGGTATGATAGTTTTAAATTCAATACATATATGTCTACTGTGTTTAGGCTGCCAAAGGCACATTGGATGGAATCATCGATACAGTATCTGCTCAACACCCTCTGATGCCTTTGCTTGGGTTGTTGAAGACTGATGGGAAGCTTGTTCTTGTTGGTGCTCCAGAGAAACCACTTGAGTTACCAGCCTTTTCTTTGCTCCAAGGTAATAATTAGAATCTATTCTTCATGTGTTTTATAAGAGTGATGACGTGATCAGATCTTGATAGATATCCCAAATTTGAGTCGATCTTTTATACTATATATCTTCAAATATATTGACATAATTTGACATTAAAAATGGCAGGGAGGAAGCTGGTTGGTGGTAGTTGCATTGGAGGGATGAAAGAGACTCAAGAGATGGTTGATTTTGCAGCTAAACACAACATAAAACCAGACATTGAAGTTATACCTATGGATTATGTGAACACAGCCATGGAACGCCTTCTCAAATCAGATGTCAAATACCGATTTGTCATTGACATTGGGAACACATTGAAGGCCACCTCTTAAAGTTTTTGCTCCCTCTTTTTACACAACAAATTGGCAAGACCAGTCTAAATATTTTTATGTTCTACTAATAGTTTTGGTTTGTGACCTTTCTTTACACGATGTTGACAAGGCAGAGTGTCTTTATGTAATAGATTACAATTAAAATAAATAAATCATAGAATATAGAATAAATTTTATTTGAGGATATAGTTTGCTCTAAAAGTGTGCATGTAGCCGTTACATTACCCTCCCCTCCTTTTCTGCATCTTCACCATTCTGTTTCTTCTCTAACCTGCAGTTGGATGTTGACTACTAGCCATCAAATAAAGCCCATTTGGGTATGTAATGGATCCTTCCAAGTGCACAATACATACTTATATTTTTAAATTATTCTGCCAGTTTGGTTTAGGCATTAATATCTGCTGCAGGACTCCTGTACAAGTTATTGAAGGTTAAAGCATGTCATCCAGCTGCTTGTAATGTGGATTCACCAGGTGGATGAATTAAGGCACGGTGGATGACAGTTAGGGGAAAGCAGAAGACCTGCCTCTTCCAGAGGTGCTTTCGCTCTTGAACTGATTAAATATCATTGATATTATATCTTGTTTACAACTTCTACACATGTTATTTTGGTTATTATATTCTCAAATTGTATTCTCTTCAAAGTTCTCTCTCTTCTCCTGACTTTTTGCTTCTTATCCTTTGTATAAACTCACTGGTGGATTAAAAAGAAACATGCTAAGAAAGTAGTATTTTGATCACTTCCATCTCATTTCCCTTGTGGTTGTTGCTCGTAAAGCTGTTGCTTTGTCTGTTTATTTCTTCACCGTCAAATTTGTTTTATTTTCTTCATCAAGCTAATTATGTTGTCCCGTTGAATGGATGGTTTGGCCACATCTCCTGAATAAAATCCCCTGCACTGATGAGTACCTGGGTGCTCTTTAAAAAAATATGTTGTTTGTGAAGTTTGTCCATGTCTTTGCCTGATCCTCTTGTAATCAACACCGAAAGATGTAGTGGGAGGACTATTAATTATGTTGTGGAATTTTACTTTTATGAATCGTTCTTCAACCCCATTACAGAAGAAAGAGAAAGTCTGATATCTATAAAAGAGAATGAAGCCTTGCCTGGTAATATCTACTGTTGTGTAGAGAACAATGTCACAGAAGGAATCCACCTGTCCTATAAATGACAATAGACGGATGGCTTTTCACATGGATTCTTTCTGCTGCTTTTCGTTATGATAGTGTTACCTACTTTGTTCTTCCTTAATTAGCCCAACATCCTTTCTCGTTGCGTTGTAGCCATATCGGGTCTCTTCCCCATCGTCCATATCAGCTCTCTTTCAATCTTTAACGTAACAAGCACTTGCGGATCATTTACCACGGAAAAAAAAGAATAGAACTATTTTAAACGTAATCGATATGTTAAAATATAAAAAAAGGCACGAATATTAAAGTTTTAGTTAAAAAAAATTATTTAGAACAAATGAAAAAATAAAATGAAGGAAAAGGATGCGTTTGCTATTACGACAAAGGTTATGATGACGTGGTGGGTGAGCTAACGGAGGAAGTATGATGCCGAATGAGGTGACAGTGTAAGGGCTGAGCCTTTTCAGCATCAGGTAACTCTGGCAGGACTTGTCTTCCGACCTGGTGCTTGAGCGAGGTTCTAACCTTTGGGTGTTGGTGCTTGGACTTTAGTTTCGATAGTGCTTATGTACGGTATGATAAGAACATCTTAGTAAACGTTACAACACTAATAAAAGGAAAGAGTAAACCCAAAGAGGGAAAATATTGGACTATAATTCAAATCTTTCATCTACCAACCAAATCTTATATAAATACATAAAATTACAATTTTTGGCAAAAATAAAAAAATTCTATATGGATAACTTAAAATGTTGATATGTGATTAATTTTAAAAATCGTTACGTGATATTTAATAAATAAATTTTATTTTATTTAATATATTTTTAATTTAAAAATAATTCAAAAAACTAAATTGATTATATTTATGTTTTTATTATTAACCTTAAATCACTCTCAATTCAATTCATATTAAAAGTATTAAAATTTTAATAATTTATTAATTTAATAAATTAAATCAATTAATATATAATTAAATAAATACTACAATTACAATTATAAAATAGTTGATTCTCTAATCAATTATTTGATACATTTATATTTGATTAAATATAGTATCTAGTAATTAATGTATTTCATGTGTAAATATATAAAGCAAATTTAATTCAAAAAACTAAATTGATTATATTTATATTTTTATTATTGATTTTAAATCACTCTTAATTCAATTCATATTAAAAGTATTAAAAATTTATTAATTTGATAAATTAAATCAATCAATATATAATTAATAAATTAGTAAATACTACAATTACAGTTAAAAAATTGTTGATTCTCTAATTAATTATTTGATACATTTATATTTGATTAAATATAATATCTATTTAAGTAATTGATGTATTTCATAATTTATTTCATGTGTAAATGTATAAAGCAAATATATCAAATTTTATTCCATAATTAAATTAATGGAATAAAATATTTTATTATTTTATATTTGATTGACACATTTATATTTCAATAAATATGATTTCATTTGATTTCATTTGATAAAATATTAATACACATTGATTTCATTTGTAATATTTTATAATTTTATTATTTGATATTAATGCATGTTGATGTAATTAAATTTTAATTTGTTTTATTGTCATTATTAAATATAATAAATTTATTTTATTTTATTATTCTAAATTAAGGGATCTCTAAATGTTAATGGTAGAATAAAATATTTCAATATCAATCAATTTACCATTGTTAGACCATCATTCACTTACAATTTTTATTATTTCAATATTAACATTCATAATTTAAAATCATTTTATTAATTAACCTACGACACACATTTTGTATAAGTAGCTCTAGATTAAGGATAATGCATCTTTAACTACTTTTCCACTAATTTTATATTTTTTTATCATTATTGTAACGGTTTTGGGACCTCCAGAAGTAAAAAGTTTTAAAATCGAGAGAAATAAAAGGGGAGTTACCACCAATCTTTTTTAGAGTGTGATTGGTCACCCAAAAGTTTATCTTTTTAACAAAACTATAAAAACGAGTTTAAAATTTATCAAAAAGATAAATTTTGGTCTACGAAAAATTAGATTAGGCTCGAGAGTCGGTTATGTGTAGGGAAGGATTAGTACCTTCACAACACCCATAAATTGGTACCATTTAATTATGCATTATTTTCGGTGTTGGATAAAAATGGTTTTGACTTGAAATTTAATAGTAATTCCCTTCATTTGAAAAAATTAAATTTTGCTAAATCTCTTTATTTATGAATATCGAGAAAATCTTGAAGTTAAAGAATTATTTTAAAATTCTCCAACATCTAGGCAGAATTTAAAATAACTTTTTTCGCTTAAGATTTAATATGATAATCCTTAAAATGAAATAATAATCTTTATAGAAGATAAATGTTAGTGACTCTCTAACATCTAGGTAGAGTATCAAGAATTATTTTTTTCAGAATGTTATTTTTATTTTATTTTATAATATCACATTTTTTTAAATGTATTATTCTTTTTTTATTATAAAAATTTTATCATCAAATAGTAAATAAAAATTAAAGAGAGAATAATGCAGACAATTATCGATGATAACATGCTAACGTATGTATGCTAATGAATGTCATGTAAAATAAAATGTAATTTAAAAGTTGGATTCTTAAGTATAATGAGATCACCTTGACTTTTCAACATCTAGGCAGAGCTTAGGTGCGACTGTTTATATTTAAGATCCCAATTTACTATTATACTTTTTATTTATTAATGTTATTATTAATGCGAATTAAGAACTTATATGAAAAATTTATTGAAATAAAGTTTCCTAAATACCCCATCATCTAGGCATCATTTGGGAATGAATCATTTCAAATGAGATTCTCACACGTGTCCTTAGGATTTTCAGAATCTTTTGAGTAAATGCTTGTGTAGAGGTTTTAAAGGTTAGGGTTTCAAGATTTTGAAGATTCGGATTTTAGGGTTTTGGTTTGAGGGATTTTGGATTTTAGAGGTTTTAGTTTTAGGGTTCAAAATTTTTTGATTTCAATTTTATGGTTCAGAGGGTTTAGGATTTGGATTTTAGGGTTTAAAGAAAACGCAAACATATCTAAAAGTCCCTAACATCTATGCGGACTTTCAGAACAAGTTCGATTTTTATATTTTTTAAAATTAATTAAAAAATTTTCATATATTTTTTTTTATGAAAATTTATTTATAATAATTCCCCAACATCTAAGCTAAATTATTTTTAGAAATATGTTTTTATTCCCTCCAACATCTTGGCAGGGAGAATAAAAAATTATTTTACTATTATTATTATTTAAGCATTTTTAATATTTGTTTAGTTATTATCTTATTTTATTTTTATTTTTATTATTATTAAATTTAACATGCATGAATAAAAAAAATACTCAAAATAACAAAAATGATAATATATAAAAAATTTTAAAAATTCAAAAAAAAAAATTTTTTTCACTTGAACCGGACCGGTCAACGGTCCGATCAACGACCAGTTCGACTGGACCGAAAAGGGGTTGGTTCGGCTCGCGATTCAATTGAACCGACTGAGGAGCGGTTCAGTCCAATTTGATCAAATCGATTCAGAGCTATTGAAGGAATCGGGTCAGCAGGTCGTTGCGCGAATCCCAAGTCAGGTCACGGATGCTCGCGCGGATCCTCCCTGGTCTAGATGATGTCGTTTTGGTTCTTTGTTCCCTATAAAAAACCCTTATTTTTTTCAGCTCATTCATTTCCCCTTTCAGAAAAATTTTTTTTCAATTCTTCCAATTCTCTCTGGCTTTGCCAGAAATCAGTACCGTGCCATCGCGTCGATCGCGGCTGAAGTCACCGTCGGCAATCATCATCAATGGCCGTCGGTGACTATAAAGAAGTAAAAAAAATCACCAAAAACTCCTCTTGATCCCTCTATCTGAATCTGACCTTCTTATTACTGGAAGAAACTTTGATAGTTACAAATCGATCTTTGAAGTTTCTCTCTTTTTTTTTTTTGAAAGACTTAAACTTATGATTTCTCTTTTTTGTTGCAAGGACCTTCTTTGGCGTTAAGTTCCTCCCTACGAGGAAGACTGTTTGTCTTTATTTTTTTTGTTTCTGTTTGTGTGTTTCTGTTTGGGTATTTGAGTTTTTTTGTCTGGTTTTCTGATGGGTAGGAAGTTTTATGGGAGGTTAGGGTTTTTCTGAGTATGAGAAGCTAGGACTTTTCGAGGTAAGGGAGAGTTGGGGTTTTCTGATGGGTAGGAACAAGATCTGTGTCGAGCGAGCTATTAAAAGGGGAAGAAACTGAGACTTTAAGGATTAGGTGGAATAAGGTGGCTGCAGGGATGGCTAGGGTAGGTTGTAGGGTGGCTATAGAGTAGAAACATGGGTGGCCAGTGGTGGTTGCAGGGTATGGTAAGGGGATAGGGGTGGGTGGCCAGTGGTGTCGTGCAAGGCACCACAACCATCCCAGTTCTCTTTTTTTGTTTTTTCTGTATTTTATATTTTATATTATTTTTTAATAATTTTTAATTAATTAATTTTTAATTTTAATTAAACCAATATTATTATTATTAATAAACAAAAACTGAAAATAGTAGACCAGGATAAAATCAAGAATAGGACAAAGATAAAGACAACGATTTTATCTGAAAGCAAATCATGGATTTTTTAAAAGTTTTTCTTCTCTTTTTTCTTTTAACCACAAGTCAAGTGATAAAGAAAACGATTGGGACAACACCGTAAGTTGAGACGTAAACAAAAATGATCAGGACAACACCGCGAGTCGAGAAGTAAAGAATTGATCGGGACAACACTGCAAGTCGAGAAATAAAGAATCAATTGGGACAATATCATGAATCAAAATTATACTCGAAGGTCTTACAGAATCGATCAAAACAACATCGTAGTCAAAATTAAAAAATCGATCGAGATAATATCACGAATCAAAATTATGCCCGAGGATCTTAGAAATCATGGTCAGAGGTCTTATTAATTCGACTGGGACAACAACGCAAGTCGAAAATAATGAATCGATCGAGATAATATCACGAATCAAAATTATGCTCAGAGGTATTAGAAATCATACCCGGGGGTCTTACAAAATTGTCTGTGACAACACCGCAAGTCAAAATTAAAAAATCGATGAGATAACACCGTGAATCAAAATCATGTCCGAAGATCTTACAAAATCGACTGGGACAACATCGTAAGTCGAGAATAATGAATCGATCAGGATAACACCGCGAATCAAAATTATGTTTGGAGGTCTTAGAAATCATGTCCAAAGGTCTTACAGAATCGACTAAGATAACACCATAAGTTGAGAATAATGAATCGATCGAGATAACATCACAAATCAAAATTATGCCCGAAGGTCTTACAGAATCGATTGGGATAACACCGTAAGTCGAAATTAAAAAATTGATAGGGATAATATCGCGAATCGAAATCATGCCCGGAGGTCTTACAGAAATCAGGTCCGAAGGTATTAAAGAATTGATTGAGATAACACCGCAAGTCAAGAATAATAAATCGATCGGGATAACACCGTAAATCAAAATTATATTCGGAAGTCTTACAAAAATCATGCCTAGAGGTCTTATAGAATCAACTGAGACAATATCGCAAGTCAAGAATAATGAATCGATCGGGATAACACCGCGAATCGAAATCATGCTTGGAGGTCTTACAAAAATCATATCCAAAGGTCTTACAGAATCGACTGAGATAACACCGTAAGTCAAAATTAAAGAATCGATCGGAATAATATCGCGAATCAAAATCATGCCCGGAGGTCTTACAAAATCGACTGAGATAACATCGTAAGTCAAAATTAAAGAATCGATCGGGATAACACTACGAATCGAAATCATGCTCGAAAGTCTTACAAAAATTATGTCCAGAGGTCTTACAGAATCAACTAGGATAACACCGTAAATCAAGAATAATGAATCGATCGGGATAACACTGCGAATCAAAATTATGCTCAGAGATCTTACAGAATCGACTGGGATAACATCATAAGTCAAGAATAATGAATCGATTGGGACAACACCGCGAATCAAAATTATGCCTAGAGATCTTAAAAATTATGATATTTAAATGCTCCTCTCAATCAGAAGCAATAGAACTTTGAAAATTTAAAAAAATTTTGAAAATGAATTTTTCCCAATTAGAGTTAATGAATGCAATCAATGATACAAATGTCTATCTTGATCAAATGATGCTAATGGAAATGTTGATATAAATATAAATCTCAATGTAATTACAAGAATGCGAATGCTTGATGCAACTACATTTGACAATGACAATGTTCTTTTCATGTAAATGCTCCTACAAATATCTTTTCTTAAGATGCGGATGCCATGGTGCAAATGTGAATTTTCTTATGGTGCAAATGTAAATATTTTACGCAAGTACAAATACAAGTGATGCAAATGCAAATATCCCTGTCATAATACACAGATGAGAGATACAAATTTGAATATCTTTTTTTTTTAGATCAAATGTCTTTCTTATGATACAAGTAATGCAAATGGAAGATCTTTCAAAAAGTTTTGCATCAAAAAATTTTTTAATTCTGGATAGAACCTTGAAACTCTAAAATTTCTTTTAGGGCCAAATAAACTGGGCTTAAATTTTATTGAAGGCCAGCTAAACTGGGCTTAAAACCTCATTTAAAGTCAAATAAACTGGACTTAAAACTTTATTGATGGTCAGATAAACTGAGCTTAAATTTCATTAATGGCAAGATAAACTAAGCTTAAAGCTTTATTAATGGCCAAATAAACTAGGCTTAAAACTTTATTGATGGCCAGATAACTGGGCTTAAAGCTTCATTAATGACCAGATAAATTGGGCTTAAAACTTTATTGATGGTCAGATAAACTGGGCTTAAAACCTTATTTGAGGTTAGATAAACTGGGCTTAAATTTTATTTTTTTAAAAAAATTTGGCAATCCCTATCAAATATGAAAAAAGTGAGGATTTTCTTTCCAAATGGATGTAATAGTTCTGTAGATAGCGATGTTTATTCAAAAGGTTTCAACCCTTAAAGGGAGTGAAAGAGGCATATCATTTTTCATGCAAGCTCACAAATGAAACATAAGCTTTTCTAAAAGCATGAATTCCTTGAAAATCAAACATATTCAACATTTTTCTTAGTCTTCAAATGCGACATTTTGATATATATCAAGATCAGCTGTAAGGGCTTGAGATTTTAAAGGGTTATTTGAGAATAAACAAAAATTAAGATTTTTGACATCAACCCATCTCAAACTTCTATGGCTTTGATATTTCAGATCTTTCAAAAAGGTTTGGCTTTATTTTTGTTTAGCATCCACCATATTTAGCATCAGGAGTGACCTTTCAGGGTTGGCTCTAGACTGCCTTTTTGAGGGTTTTCACCCTAGAACTGTTTTTATTTCTATTTTTCTCTTTTTTTTATTTGATTTTTTTTACACACCATACATTTGAAAATTCAAATCTATTCCAAAAGAGGAAAAGAATTTTTTTGAAAGGGTTTAACGGTTCAAATAGGAAATTAGGTAATAAAAGGAAAACTCAAAAGATTCATGTTCATTTTTTCAAGAGAAACTCTTCAAGTTTAAGCTTTCATACATGATCCAGTATGGACTTTTCAAAGGTTGTAATGTAGGTTAAGGCTCATGGTTGCCAAAGAAAAGAATAGAAAGGCCCAAAATAAGTATTTAAAGGTATTTGAAACTAAGGATCATTTTTTATTGAAAGGATACACTCTAAGGCATATTTTATTTTATGCTTTCCACCCATTCATTTCTTTCTTTTTTTTTCTTTTATTCTTCCTTTGCTTTCATTTTTTTTTTTTTTTGCATCCTTTCACTGAACGGATTCAAAACTTTTATGAACTTTTATATTGGGTTTTTACTCCCCTATCATATGAGATTCCATTAGACATTCTCATTCTTAACCTTCAAACACATTTTTTTTTGCCCCTAATGTGGAAGGTGATCTTTAGTTAGGGTTTTTTTGAAAAAATTCAATCAGGCTCAAAGGGGTAACAAGAGATAAATTTTTACTTTTGTGAAGGGATAATGAAAGATGACAATTTGTCATTTCAAGCATAAACACTTAAATTGAATACTACTCTTTAGGAAAATGAACTTGAAAAAAAAAATTTTATCTAAAAAATTTTTGGTTTTTTTTTTTTCAAAACTTTGACTTTGTCAGAACTTTTTTTGGATTTACTCAAATTTTTTAAGTGCATGATGTCATAACCAATTTTTTTGCCTTTTTTTCTTTTTTTAATTTTTTTATACCCCCATAGCTCACACCTAGATTCATTTTACCAGTAACACATTTCATGGAAGATGTCTCATTTTAGCAAACCACCCATAATAAAAGTAATTACAAGAGAATGGTCATATGGAATGGATGAGAAAAGGATTATGTGGGATAAACATGTTTAAGGTATCCAATGATCTAAGTTACTCCACAAAAAGAGAACAAAAGGGTTAATCATAACTAAAGTTACCTTAAAGGTAATGAGGTATTTTTTTTCTGATAAATATACCTCAAGACAAAGGATCGGATCAATTTTGGGATAAAAAGCTGAAATGGTAGTATGCTTGAGTGCATTTTACAAAACTTGGATTTGAAAATTTTGAAACTCCAGCATAATCTTGTCATATCAAAATATCACATTTGAATTCTAAAAAAAAGAAAGTCATATAGACTTGATTTTTTAGGAACCACACATTTTTTAGTGACTGTTTCATTTGTTCATTGCCTTAGAAAAGAATATTACCTTTTAATATAACAACAATATAAGGTGAAAATAAGGTTCGCAAATTCAAATTCAAAGCTATCAAAGGGTCATGACTGATGAAATGGGGTCAATTGAATGAGCAAATTGGCATTTAGGTATTTGAAAAATTCCTAATAGTGATCGCCAATTCATTTTAGACTCAAAACTTCTTTTTTTCTTTTTTTTGATGTCTTTTTTTTAAGACATTTCTCTAGCCTCAATACTTAACCACATGGGGCTTTATTCATATCTAACATCTTTTCTCTTTTTTAAAAAAAAAATAACTATATATAAAAACTTATACAAAGTAAAAAACCTCAAATGATAATATAATCATAAGATACTATGATGCACCACGTTTACTCATGCAATGCAAACCTTAAGAATTGACCAAAAAAATTATCATCTTGATTGTACTTTTGAGATGATATCCAAAGTTACACAAATAAAAATTCTCCCTTGATATTTCAACTTTAGCATCACTAACGTATAACTCTATTACTATCAATTATCAAGACCACCAACTAGCTCTTTAAATTTTACAGTGTCTGTATCGATCAAAGCTTGAACTTCATCTTTGAAGGTAGTACAATCTTTTATGAAATGCCTTTTAACTCCATCATAAAATTCACATTTAATATTAGGATCATATCATTTCAGGTACGAAGGTTTTTTGGGTTTTACAGGAACAACAGAGATCATATGATTCTTGATCAGTAAAGTAAAAAGCTCAATATAAGGTATTGAAAGTGAATGATACACTTTGGCTCTCTTTCTCTTATGACTCTGTGAATGGCTTAAGTTGATCCTTGGTTCTATTTATGATGAAGAAATTTGAGCACACAGATGAAGTGGTCGAGGAAAATCATCGATCAAAAATATTGGTTGGGGATAATATGATAGCCATTGTGAATAATTATCTGTTGGATCTTCTTGCATCATGGTGAGATTTCTCTCATTTTGCCCTTTAACAATTATTTTTTGGGCTTGTTTTGTAAAAATATCTCATCTTTTTTCATCACCAGTATCTATAATTCTTCTTCTTCTTATCTCATTCTCAATTCTACCCACAGCAAATAATAAATTCATAAACTCTAATGAAGTATTGCCGATCAACTTATCATAATAGAGAGAAGAAAGGGTATCCATAAACAGATAATTTAACTCTCTATTGGTAAGAGATGGTTGTACTTACGATGTCATATTTTTTCATCTAACAACATAATTTTTGTAGCTCTCATTGAGATTTTTTCTCATATTTTGAAAGGTTAATCGGTTTGGAACCAACTCTAATATATACTGGTATTGCTTCAAGAATATCTGTGATAAATTCTTTCAAGTACAAATTTGATTGCTTTTCAGACTATAATACCAATTAGCTACTGCCCCAGTCAAACTTTCTTGAAAGACATGAATAAGCAGTATTTCATCACTAGCATACCCAACCATTTTGTGACAGTATTGAGCTAAATGTATTTTAGGACATCTAGTTCCGTTATACTTTTCAAAATCTAGGGCTTTGAATCTTGATGAAATAATGAGATCAGACACTAGACTAAGTTCATTGGCGTCAACATTCTCGTACACATCATAGCCTTTAATTACCTTCAATCTCTCTTTCAATAGATCAAATTTATCTTTCATTATTGTATCTCTTGATGGATCTGGCACCCTATTTAATTTTTTTATTCTTTAAGATCATCCCCATTAGGCACAGCAGTGGAGTCGTTAAGAGTGCATTTGAGATCGACATTTGTCTAAATTGATGGCATCTTAGCAGAAATGTCAGTAAAAGGTTGATGAGTAGTTGGAGCTACTTGTGGCATATGAGAGTCTTGAACATATGTGGACCCAGACGGATGCAATAGTGTCTCGACAATTGTTTTCTCCCTTGCCTCATGTATTTCAATAACTCTTTTTCCTTTTGTCAACTTCATTAACATCTATTTTAATTCTGTCAACTGTCTGTTCATGTTTTGTTGCATTCTCGTAACTGTTTCATTGATCTCTCATTGGGTTTTTTTTACTCTATCCATTTGATTGGTATCTTTATTTTTCATAATTCTAGTACTGACTCAAGTGTTATAAGTGTGCAGACTCAACTGATCTCGTTTCGTAGAATAGCTATCCTTGAACCTTTTATTAATTACTAGAAGTTAGAAATGCATGGCATGAATTCTATTATAAAAAAATTACTTCGAAGGTTTGACGAAAGTATATTTACAATTATTATTCATTATCCTTAGCTGACATGAAAAGCAATGAATTCAAGCAAATAATGCATGATATGCAAGTCAAATTTTATTATTTTGGTGAGAGGAAACTTGAATTCCATCTTGTATTTAAAATGGGTCATCTAGATATATCCTTTATGTCTCAAAAGTTTGGTGAAGACATACTTACAATCATCATTCTTTCTTACACTCTTTTAGGCACGCCAATTAAATAAATAGATGCATCAATTCATAGAAAATTTAGGTCAAAAGAAGTTTCCATTCATTTTCAAAAGCATCAAGTTTACACATCATGAACTATTCTAGGGCTAAGACTAAAAAATGCTAAACTTACTCTCATTCCCTCTTATTTTACCTAAAAAATCTAAAAATAGTTTACTGTGATTATTGGAAAAGACAATTTTTTGCTTTAAAAAGCTTTTTATTCATCATTCTAACCAACCTTACTATTACCTACAGCACTACCTACCATCTCAACATGGATCAAAAACACGGTTATTTTGAATAACTAGCTTCATCTTGGCATCAAAACTCAGATATCTAACTTTTATCAGTCCTTGCACCCTATGTTTCAAAACGGTGTAGCCTTTCAAAAAATGGCCCGTGATGCCAAAATGGCATTCATATTGGGAATTTGGGTCATACCATTTGGGGAAAGGTGGTTTGCGAGGTTCAGCGAGGATAGGGGCAATGAGGTAATTTTCTAGAAGTAACGGGTATAACTTTATGTAAGACATGGGTATTGGATCAATAAGGGTTTTTTCTTTAGTGTTGTTAGAGTTTTTCTACCCTACAATTGGTTTACTTTGCTGAAAAGATGGTGGTATGGTTGGTCTTGAAGTGAATTAAAAAATTTTAGGTTAAAGATTAGGTTGATGAAGTGGTGACAGGATAGCACGCTGAACAAACGATTGTAAAATATGAGATGGTGGACATAGATTCATATGTGAAATTTTTAAAGGTCACATGATATTTGAGGGCCTAATCATAAGTGCTCAAAAAAAGAGGTTGAAAGTAATCATAAAAAAGATTTGGGTGTGAGTTTGGACTCGAAAGAGTTGGTAATGGTTGTTTGAAACCAGGCAATTCCTATTTAAAAATCAAACTTTGAGCTCAGCCATCTGATTGGCTAGTTCATTCATTCTTCTATTGAGTTTGCCCAAACCTTGGTCACTATTCAGGTCACCAAATACTTTAGCATGCTTTGGAAGAGTGCTAAAACTAATAAGAGCCAGTTGATCTTAATTTGATGGAATTGAAAGTGACAATGATCCTTAAAGAGGAACAAACTCAACTCTAGCACTACCTTTAACCATTTCTATCAATTGAGCCATTTGTCGTTTCATCTCTCGAAGCTCAAGCCATAATTCCTTTTGATCTAACTTCAAAGCACTAATCTTTGCTTCCAATTGATCTCCCATTTTTTTCACTTTGATTCCCACCAAGACAGACATTTTATTTCAGGACTTAGATAAAAATTCTAGATTATTAACCTTATTGAATGAATATCACAAAAATAATGACACATGAAGTATGAATACATGAATACGATGGCTAAAGAATGTCATGAAATGCATATATGCCTATGACAATGGATTTTTATATGTACAAGGCCCAAATGAAAATTTTTATCAACCATGAATGCGCATGTAAGGAATGTTATGTTGCAGGGATAGTGGGATATGAAATGCAACGTTTGTTCCATACAACCCTACCATTCATGAATTTATATGCATGAAATGTAATGACATATTTACATGAATGATGAGATGTATTCCTATGACTAAACAGAATACTTGTATGGAATGCATGAACCTATAAAGTGCATATTATATTTTTACATGGAATGCAATGCTTGTATTATGCCAACTTAGTGAAACTGACACTACCTTTTATTATGCATATGGGATGGGATGCATGTATTATTTTTTATGATGTATGAAATGCAAAAGATGAAACAAAATAACTAGGACTTGAAAATCGATTTTTTGATTGGGCCAATAAACAAAGAATTTAAGAAAAATCTTTAATTTTTTTGAAAACCTTTTTTTTTTATTTTATTTTTTTAGCTTGTTGGATAATGCTTAAAAAAAATAACTTTATTCTAAAATATTTTATGAAATTGTAAAATTTGAACAATTACCAAATGAATGAACTACATGTAAGGAGACAACTTATTTTTTTTCAAGAAAATGCTTTCTTTTATCATCTATTTTTGGTTATTTCTATAAAAAGATCGACAAGGCTCTACCCTAGGCTAGCTTCATATGGCTCACGATATGTTGGGTTAAGGTTTATGCGTCTAACAATTTCCAGACTATTTCTCACATCATCATCTGTTATAGACTAGTAAGGTTCTCCGATCCTTACCCATTACAGGCTACTAACGAAAATGGTTCAATCTGAGTGGAAGTGTTTCGCTAGCAAATACGAAGGTTATCACCTCATGAGAGCGTAGCTACTTCACTTTCTCTTAAAACGGAAAGAGCTTGGGTCTAAAACTCATGCATGCGAGTAAATATGCAAAGAGTGTACACAGTAATGTATTAATCAAAATAACATGAATAAATCATAAACACAAAATCAAAATAAAGTAATAGCTAACAAGCAATTTATTTATTAACTTGTATGTATATATTTTGAAAAATTAAAATAAAAAGAATTAAATTAAATATCAAATAAAACCAATTAAATCCAACAGTTATTAATAGCGCATAACTAAAATTTGGCCTGACTCTCAAAAGCCTCCAGTAGAGTCACCAAGCTATCGTACGATTTTGGGACCGCCGGACGTAAAAAGTTTTAAAATTGAGAGAAATAAAAGGGGAGTTACCACCAATCTTTTTTAGGATGTGATTGACCACCAAAAAGTTTATCTTTTTAACAAAACTATAAAAACGAGTTTAAAGTTTATCAAAAAGATAAATTTCGATCTACGAAAAATCAGGTTAGGCTCGGGAGTCGGTTATGTGTGGAGAAAGATTAGCACCCCCACAACGCCTATAAATTGGTACCATTTAATTATGCGCTATTTTCGATGTTAGATAAAAATGGTTTTAACTTGAAATTTAATAGTAATTTCCTTCATTTGAAAAAATAAAATTTTGCTCAAACTCTTTATTTAGGAATATCGAAAAAATCTTGAAGTTAAAGAATTATTTTAAAATTTTTCAACATCTAGGTAAAATTTAAAATAACTCTTTTCGCTTAAGATTTAACACGATAATCCTTAAAATGAAGTAACAATCTTTATAGAAGATAAATATTAGTGACTCTCCAACATCTAGGCAAAGTGCCAAGAATTATTTCCTTCGGAATGTTATTTTTATTTTATTTTATAATATCACATTTTTTAAAATGTATTATTCTTTTTTTATTATAAAATATTTTATCATCAAATAGTAAATAAAAATTAAAGAGAGAATAATGTAGACAATTATCGATGATAACACGCTAACGTATGTATGCTAATGAAT
Organism: Durio zibethinus; assembly: GCF_047325235.1. Lineage (NCBI taxonomy): Eukaryota > Viridiplantae > Streptophyta > Magnoliopsida > Malvales > Malvaceae > Durio > Durio zibethinus. The sequence goes on along the minus strand of NC_143162.1, from coordinate 4,471,077 downwards.
GTCATGTAAAATAAAATGCAATTTAAAAATTAGATTCTTAAGTATAATGAGACAACCCTGACTCTCCAACATCTAGGCAGAGCTTAGGTGCGACTGTTTATATTTAAGATTCAAATTTACTATTATACTTTTTATTTATTAATGTTATTATTAATGTGAATTAAGAACTCGTATGAAAAACTTAATGAAATAAAGTTTCTTAAATACTCCATCATCTATGCAGTATTCGAGAACGAATCATTTCAAATAAGATTCTCATACATGTTCTTAGGATTTTCAGAATGTTTTGAGTAAGAGCTTGCGTAGAGGTTTTAAAGGTTAGGGTTTCAAGATTTTGAATATTCAAATTTTAAAGTTTTGGTTTGAGGGATTTTGGATTTTAGTGGTTTTAGTTTTTGGGTTCAAAATTTTTGGATTTCAATTTTATGGTTCAAAGGGTTTAGGATTTGGATTTTAGGGTTTTAAGAAAACGCGAACATTTTCAAAAATCTTTAACATCTAGGCGGACTTTCAGAACAAGTTTGATTTTTATGATTTTTTAAAATTAATTAAAAAAAATGTTCATATATATTTTTTTATGAAAATTTATTTATAATAATTTTCCAACATCTAGGCGAAATTATTTTTAGAAATATGTTTTTATTCCCTCCAACATCTAGGTAGAAAAAATAAAAAATTATTCTACTATTATTATTATTTAAGCATTTTTAATATTTGCTTAGTTATTATCTTATTTTATTTTCATTTTTATTATTATTAAATTTAACATACACGAATAAAAAAAATACTCAAAATAACAAAAATGATAATATATAAAAAAATTAGGAAATTTAAAAAAAAAAATTTTACTTGAACCGGATTGATCAACGATCCGGTCAACGATCGATTCGACTCGACCAAAAAGGGGTTAGTTCGGCTTGCGGTTCAGTCGAACGACTGAGGAGTGGTTCAGTCCGATTTGATCGAACCCACTCAGAGTTGTTGGAGGAACTAAGTCAGCGGGTCGTTGAGCGGATCCTTGGTCGGGTCACGGCACGAGTGCGAATCCTCCCTGGTCCAGACGACGTCGTTTTGGTTCTTTGTTCCCTATAAAATACCTCCATTTTTTTCAGCTCATTCTTTTCCCCTTTCAGAAAAAAATTTTTTTTCAACTCTCCCAATTCTCTCTGGCTTTGCTAGAAATCGACGTCGTGTCGACGGTCGACCTCGGTGACCATAAAGAAGTAAAAAAAATCACCAAAAACTCCTCTCGATGCCCCCTATCCAAATCTGACCTTCTTATTACCGGAAGAAACTTTGATAGTTGCGAATCGATTTTTGAAGTTTCTCTCTTTTTTTTTTAAAGACTTAAACTTATGATTTTTTTTTGTTGCAGACACCTTTTTGGATGCTGGGTTCCTCCCTACGGGGAAGGCTGTTTGTCTTTATTTTTTTATTTCTATTTGGGTGTTTGGATTTTTTTGTCTAGTTTTCTGATGGGTAGAAAGTTTTGTGGGAGGTTGGGGTTTTTTTGAGTGTGGAAAGCTAGGACTTTTCAGGGTGAGGGAGAATTAAAGTTTTCTGATGGGTGGGAACGAGATCTGTGTCGAGCAAACCCTTAAAAGGGAAAGAAAATGGGACTTTAAGGATCGAGTGGAGTAGGGTGGCTATAGGGATGGCTAAGGTAGGCTGTAGGGTGGCTATAGGGTAGGAGCGTGGACGGCCAGTGGTAGCTGCAGGGTATGGTGAGGGGACAGGGGTGGGTGGCCAGTGGTGTCGTGTAAGGCACCACTGCCATCCCAGTTCTCTTTTTTTTATTTTTTTGTATTTTATATTTTATATTATTTTTTTAATAATTTTTAATTAATTAATTTTTAATTTTAATTAAACCAATATTATTATTATTAATAAATAAGAAATGAAAATAGTAGACTCGGACAAAACCAATGTCTACAATCACTACTCAACTCTACTTTAATTTTCTCTCTAATTTTTACTTTGCATGATTTTTTAGTCAATGTTGCTTAAAGATTATTCTTTTTTTATATTTATATTTTATATTTCTTTAATTATGATGTTAGCTTTCTTTTTTTAATATTTTTTTGTTGATAATTAAGTATATATAAGAAAAGTCTTTCAACAGTAGAGTTACTAACATGAAAGTTAATATCACTTTTAGTTAGTACTATATGTCATGTCGATGTAACAAAAAACTATTTAAAATTGACAACAAATTTCAATGTTATTTTTGCAATGTTGATGTCCCCAATCCAACTTCAAGGTAATTGGTATTTATATTTTTTATATTTGATACATAAAAAATTATTATTCTATGATAATAATAAAAGTATTTTAAATTATTATATTATATTTATAATTGTAGAATTTTACATTTTTTATATATACAAGTTGAATATTGAGGCATATAATAATTCTAGAAGGATGATGTTCGTACTAGTCAATACAAAAGCTAAATATTTAATTAATTGAGTTAAAAATTAATTTAATATTATTTAATATTCAAATTAATTGAATGATATATTTATACTTATGATTTAGGAAAATGTATATTTAAAATTCAAGAGATATTTGAAAATCTCAAAGTTAAAATTTATGTGTTTGAAACGTAGACAAACAAGTATAATCTTGAGACAAATAGTACCAAACTTACAGTGAATAAGATGTATGATTTTGATCCTAAGCTTGACTGTCAAAAATTATTGGAATAGGTATGTATAAACTTATTATAATGACTATATTTATTAAAAAATTATATAGTCTAGATTATAACTCAACATTATCAAATTACAGATAACTGTTTATCTATCTCTCCACCTCTATCTGTGAAATTTATTGACTCATCAAGTAAAATGGCACTTGCTTTAAGATAGCAAGAAATATTGGAGAATCAATTGTTGCATCTTCACTTCAATAACAACTTATGAAAAAATCTCCCATGAAAAAAGTTTATATACAAAATTGATTGTAAGGATGAAAATTTTAATTTCTTGATATCAAAAACATTATTATCTTTTGTCTAGAAATTATTTATATTCAATAAACTATAGTTTGAGTTTTTTTTAAAACTGATGATAATTGCATAAGTATATTCAACATGCAATTAATTTATTTTACTATATTAAAATATATAAATTTAAATAAAAATGATTATCTAAGTTATGAGTTATTCATAAATTTCATAACTTATATTATCATTTTAAAAAATTTATATTTATATAAGATTTATTGATATATAAATATATTTCCATGCATTGCATGGATTTAAAACTAGTTATTACTAACAATTTACTTGTCATTTGACTATGTGGACCATTGAATTTTTTTAACAAGTATATATGCTTTTTTTTCATAAATATACGCATTTTCAATTTATAAATTTCATATATGGGTAATAAATCATATAATTCTACTTTATTAATAAAAAATTTAAAAAAATTGTGTATTTATTTTAATTATTTATAAAAATTTATATTTATATTTATATTTTATTAATGAAATGGTATTATATAATTAACCAATAGTATATAAAATTTTTATAATATGTCAAATATAAACTTATATATATGAAAAATTATCTAATCCACTATTAGAAGTTTTAAAAATCTACAAGTAAGGTTAGTAGGATAACATATATCTTGTAGAGTATATTAAAAATATAAAAAAATTAATTAAAAATGAAACATAAGATAATCTCTTAACTTGCTTATAAAAATTAAAAATTACACTATTAGTTAAGAATGTTAATAGGTAAAGTAGCTACTATTTTTAAGTACTGATATATGAACTTAATTATTTATGAAGATATTCGAATCCAATAATTATTGGAATACTTTTGTTTGTTTTTACTCGAACTCTATCTATATAATACAGGGATTACTCATTAATTACTCGAATCCACTAAATACCAATTTATTAAGTCAACATTTGACTTTTAAAATTAAATTTAGATTTAATTTTAATACATATTATTAAAATAAATTAATTAATAAATTAAAATTAACTCATAAAAATAAATTGAAATTAAAAATCATAAATAAAATATTTAATAAATTAATTTAGTTAAGCATTAAATTAATAATAAAACAATTTATAAATACAAAATATATTATATTAAAATAATATTTTTATAATGGGGTTCGAACAGTAAACACCCTACAATCACTATTTAAAACCATGATGGGTAATAATTTTACTGTATGAACTTTACTCAAATTTAATTATAAAATATCTTAATCTTATTTAACTGGATCCAGTAGTTTCGAGTACCTATTTATAAGGTACTCATTTTCATCCCTAAACTATCCGTATATAAAAATAAACTTTTTATATATACAATATTTATTTTATAAGTAAATACGTGAACTAAGCTGAAAAAAATTGAAGTATTTGGATCGATTTTTCTTTGATAGAACAATTTACGATTTATATTTAGATAGATCCCTATTTAGTTCAGAAATTTTTTTTTCTACTATTTAAACATTAATAAAGATTTCATTACTTATAATTATTATTATTCAAAGATAAATAATATAATTATAATTAAATTTATGATTGAAATTTGATTATTTAAAATTAAATATAAAAATAAAAATAATTTAAACAAATATTAAAACTACCGTTACTTTTGTTTGAACAGGGAAAATATGCATTCCCATTTAGCTCACCCAATACGTCAGCTTAGTCCAACAAATCCCCTATAAATAAGCTGGCTCAACAACTTCCCATTTCATACTACAACATTACGTATCATTTGCTTCGCTTTGCGTTGTAACTTGAAGAGATCAAAGAATTAGACGTCCAACAATGACGATATTGCAAGAAGAAGAGCACCCCAACAAGGTTTTTGGATGGGCAGCCAGAGACAATTCTGGTGTTCTCTCTCCCTTCAAATTTTCCAGAAGGTTTTTATGTTCTTTCTTTGAATCTGTGTTTCTTCTTCCAATGGGTTTTTGTTTGTTTTAAACGTTCTGTTTGATTAGAATGATGTGAATTTGCAGGGCAACAGGAGAAAAGGATGTGGCTTTCAAGGTGCTTTATTGTGGAATATGTCATTCTGATCTTAATATGATCAAGAATGATTGGGGCACTTCCGTCTACCCTCTTGTCCCTGGGTATGTCTCCATTGATTCACACTACGTTTCCCACATTTCGAAAACATTTTCAATTAATCTCCCTTCACTTAGGGTCGTTTGGTAACGTTTTCGCTTTTAGGTTTTTTATTTTTTGTTTTTGAAAACTGAAAACAAAATTTTGAAAAATTCTGAAAATTATTGAAAAGAGAAAAATTGTATTCTCATTTTTTATAAACAACTTGATACTGTTACCATATCGACACTGTTTAGAAAAATTACAATTAAATCGTTACAGTGACGTTATAATTATTATATTAATAAAATAATATTTTATTATATATATTATATTAACAAATATTATTATTTTTATTGTATAAATAATATTATATTAAGAAATTATGTATTATTTTAATTAATAAATAATGTATTATATATAAATACATGATTTAACAGGAATTTGGAACATGCAATGATGCACCACGATTTATTGACGAAACTGAAAAAAATATAGATTACATTTTAACCATTCATATTGGATGCAGGCATGAGATTGTCGGTGAAGTGACAGAGGTGGGAAGTAAGGTACAAAAGTTTAAAGTTGGAGACAGAGTTGGAGTGGGGTGCCTGGTTGGATCATGCCATTCCTGCAATGACTGCACCAACAATCTTGAGAACTATTGCCCCAAACGAATACTTACCTATGGGGCAAAGTACCATGATGGAACTATTACATATGGAGGTTATTCTGACACTATGGTTGCTGATGAGCACTTTATTGTCCGCATTCCTGACAACCTGCCTCTTGATGCCGCCGGTCCTCTTCTTTGCGCTGGAATCACAGTGTATAGTCCACTGAGATATTATGGACTTGATAAGCCTGATTTGCATATAGGTGTTGTTGGACTTGGAGGCCTAGGTCATATGGCTGTGAAATTTGCCAAGGCTTTTGGGGTCAAAGTTACAGTGATCAGCACCTCTTCAAATAAGAAGAAGGAAGCTTTGGAAAATCTTGGTGCTGACTCATTCTTGCTCAGTCGAGACCAAGAACAACTTCAGGTTTAGTTTTGAAAACCCTTTTTTTCTTTCAATAATTTGTTAATGATGGAATTTATTGTCAGGGTATGATAGTTTTAAATTCAACACATATATGTTTACTGTGTTTAGGCTGCCATTGGCACACTGGATGGAATCATCGATACAGTATCTGCTCAACACGCTCTGATGCCTTTGCTTGGGTTGTTGAAGACTGATGGGAAGCTTGTTCTTGTTGGTGCTGCAGAGAAACCACTCGAGTTACCGATCTTTTCTTTGATCCTAGGTAATAATTAGAATCTATTTTTAGTATGTTTTCTAAGAGTGATGACGTGATCAGATCTTGGTAGATATCCTAAATTCGAGTAGTAATGCGATCTTTTATACTATATATCTTCAAACATATTGACATAATTTGACATTAAAACTGGCAGGGAGGAAGCTAGTTGGTGGTAGTTGCATTGGAGGGATGAAAGAGACTCAAGAGATGGTTGATTTCGCAGCTAAACACAACATAAAACCAGACATTGAAGTTATATCTATGGATTACGTGAACACTGCCATGGAACGCCTTCTCAAAGCAGATGTCAAATACCGATTTGTCATTGACGTTGGGAACACATTGAAGGCCACCTCTTAAAGCTGTCGCTCCCTCCTTTTATACAACAAATTGGCAATACCAGTCCAAATATTTTCATGTTCTAGTAATAGTTTTGGTTTGTGATCTTTCTTAACAAGATGTTGACAAGGCAGATTGCCTTGGTTTGTGATCTTTCTTTACAAGATGTTGAAAAGGCAGAGTGCCTTTATGTAATAGATTGCAATTAAAATAAATAAATCATAGAATAAATTTTGTTTGAGGATATAGTTCGTTTTAAAAATGTGCATGTAACCATTACATTATCCTCCTCCTTTTCTGCATCTTCACCATTCTGTTTCTTCTCTAACCTGCTGTTGGATTTTGAGCTGCTAGCCATCAAACAAAGCCCATTTGGGTAAGCAATGGATCCTTCCAATTACACAATACATATTTATATTTTTAAACTATTCTGCCAGTTTGGAATATCTGCTGCAGGACTCCTGTAAAAGTTACTGAAGGTTAAAGATGGAAAATCCAGCTGCTTGTGATGTGGATTCTCTGGGTGGATGAATTAAGGCACAGAAGATGGCAGTTTGGGGAAAGTAGAAGGCCTGCTTTTTTTCTCCATTCTTTAGAAGGGAGCCAGAGGTGCTTTCGTTCTTGAACTGATTAAATATCATTGGCATTAAAGCCTGTTTACAACTTCTACACATGTTATTTTGGTTATTATAATCTCAAATTGTACTCTCCAAAGTTCTCCCTCTTCTCCTGACTCTTTGCTTCTTATCTTTTGTATAAACTCACTGGTGGATTAAAAAGAAACATGCTAAGAAAGTAGTGTTTTGATCACTTCCATCTCATTTCCCTTGTGGGATGTTGCTCGTATAGCTGTTGCTTCGTCTGAATAGAATTATAAAAATATTTTAAATTAAAATATTAAAAAACTTTTAATATTAATATTTTTAATTTTTTAAATAAAATTAAATAAATATACTATTTATTAATATAATAATACTTCTAGTTGTGTCAAATTAATTTTGAGTTTAAAAAATCATGTACAATATTTTACTTAAATAAAGTTATACTTAAACACATTGATAAATAATCCTTTCCTTTTGAAAATGAAAAGATAATTTAAAAAAAATCTCATTTTATGTTGATTAGTGAGTTAATTTTTGTTGATAAGTTAATTTTTAACCAAACAAAAACAAAAAAATATAAAAATTATTTTTTAAAAATAATTTTAAACGAAAGCCTAAATATAAAAGACAAGCATTTATCAAACATAGCTGGAACATTTAGGCCTCATTTGGTTTTTATTGGACCCCGTACGGTGATTTTAGGCCACATTTTTTGACCAACCTCACCATTAGTAATGTTTGGGTAACATCAGTTGTGTTGTGTTTGGGTCTGTGGACCACACAACACAGCAGTTAAGGCTGGGGCTTTAAGGGTCCAATAGACCATCTGGACCCTTTTATCCCTTTATTTATTTATTTATTTTTATACTTATCATGTCCTTAAACGGGTTTTTATTAAAAAAATTTAAATTTGTTTCTTTTTTTCTTTTTTTTTCTTCCCATCATTTATAACCATACCAAATTTTCAACCCCAAGATTTTATATAAATTAATTTTATTAATTTATCTAAGTATATTCATTTATGTTAAAGTTTATTTATGCTGAATCTAAAAGATTCATAAAAAATTACATTCTCACAACCCTCTAACCAATTCAACCCAAATTTTGTTATTTGTTATGTGTATTAATTAAAATGTAGCTACGTAAAACTCATTATGGGCAAGATAGGGACGTTTGTTTAAAGCTCGAAACAAGCCCAAGGTTAGCCCACTTAAAATATTTTAGTGAGCCTATCCTTCCTCAAGAAATACAAACAAAAAAAAAAAAAAAATGCCATCAGAGTTCTCTGAATTTTAAACATGCTAAAAACTTACAATTTTAAATGAAAATATTCTTGTTCTTACCCCGAAAAATATTCTTCTATTTTATTTATTTATTTATTTTGCACATGATTGTCAGTCCCATGCGCACACATATATTTATATATTTATGTATTGGGTTCAATCAATTTTTTATTTTTAAAAATTATTCAAAGAAAATGACATTATATTCTGCCAGGTGCTATAAAAATATTATCCTAGAAAAAAAAAAAAAAAGCTAAGGGTTATACTGAAACTTTAATTATGTAATTATGTGAAAACATTGGTTGGTTGATAATTAGGTCTACCAACTTTTGGTGTATGGTTGATTAATTTGTTATATATGTACTCAATAATAAAATAAGAGTACGGTAACAGTATAATTTTTTTATTTTATAAATAAGATTAAAAATTATTATATATATTTTTAATATATATATGTGTGTGATCTTATTAATCATATTTTTAGAGTTTAAAAACTTCATTATCCGCAAAGGAGATAATTTTTTATAAAATAATGTAATTTTAAATTTTAATAAAATATTTTTTTTATTTACATAGGAAAAAGCATATGAGTAAGTGGCCAAAGCATTTATTAAATGATGTATATATGAAAAGGGAATTTCAAATTCCAACATGAAACATCATTATTTTCGTTATGACTAGGAGAATCCATCATCAATTTTCTAACTTGACTTAAAACTTTTTAATAAGATCTGTATTTATATCTAAGAGTATAAATAATATATTAAAATTTGTAAGTTATTTAAATTCAATTAAAATAAAATTTAAATTTAATTCGATTATTATCGAATCAAACTTGAATTTAAATAACTTAATTTATCGATTAAATCGAGTTCAAATATTTTTATATTTGATTCAAGTTGTTCAAAAATTTAATTCAATTTTTATATTATAATATATTTTAATTATTTTAATTGATAAAATATCTTGAACTCAAGTTTTAGTTTGAACATAAATAATTAAATTTTTATCGAATATATAAATAAAATTTATTTTTACATATTAATTAAGCTTAATAAAGCGAGTTCAAGTGACTTAATTTCTATTTCGAGTTGAACTTTAACTAAAATAATAATTTAATCGAATTCGAATCAAATTTTAAATCTCAAATTTAAAATCAAATTCAAACTCAAATTTAATATTATATCGATTCAAATTCGATCGATTTTACTCTTATTTATATCCTTAATTACTTCTTAGCATATGGCCACCTCTTTTGTGTTTGTGTTAAGTAAGAAATTTTACAATATTTTTTGTACAAAACTGATGCCTTTAACTCACATGCACATACTTATCCACCTTCCTTTAATTTCCCTAATTTAAAATGACTTAAACCCACATGACCATTCCCTAATTTAAAATGACTTAAATTCACAACACCGTATCTAAGGAGATGAAGTCAAGCATTAGTCCACAGCATAATTAGTATTAATTAATGACAAACAATGTTTACTTTTTTACAACATTAGTTATACGAATACAAATTATACAATTTAATGAGCATTATTCAACGGATATGATATAATTATTATTGTATTATAAAAAAGTAATAAATTAACAAAATATTAAACGAAATTCACTTAAATTTAAGAATTTTAGAGTGTTCCTTTTTAGCTTAAGACGATGATTTAGTAGTGTTCGAATAACATTTATAAATTTTTAGCCACTAATGAAAATTTCTAGATATTTTATGCTTAGGTAGGGATTGAGCTAATCTTTGTTTAGCCTTAATTTTATATAATTAAGCTTTGACGATAATCTTTCTTAATTTGGCCTAACTTTGTAGTAAAGATTTTAGTATGCCATTTTTCAGATTAAGATGATGATTTATTAGTGTTCGAGGAACGTTCCTATTTTCTTAACCACTAATGAAATTCTATAGATTTTTAAGTTTAGGCATAGATTGAATTAATCTTTGTTTGGTCTTAATTTTATATAATTAAGATTTGATAATAGTCGTTGGCCTAATTTTATAGTAAAGATTTTAGAATGTCATCTTTTGATTAAGATGATGATTTAGTAGTGTTCGACTACTGCATATTTTCTCAGCCAATAATAAAAGATTTTTAATCTTATGCATAGATTGAGTTAATCTTTGTTTGGCCTTAATTTGATATAATTAAACTTTGACAATAGTCTTTGTTAATTTGGCCTAACTTTGTAGTCATTTTCGCATGACAAATCAATCAATAATTCTAATAAGCCAACATAAACAACCCAAGACAAATAATAAAAATCTATCTTTAACATTATATTTCATGACATTGATTGTCACCTTGAAACAATGTTTCCTCCTTTTTTTAGAATATTATACGAAATTATGTCACAAAATTAATTAATCATAAAATATTACGTAAATCCTCACTGCTATATTTATAAGCAATAAACTTTAAATAAAATTAAATTATGATTATATAATTACAGATAAAGTGTTTCATTTTTTATATCATGAAATTAAAAATATATTTGTTAGCTTTTTTTTTCTTTTTTCTTTTTTTTACATTGAAATGCATCCTAACAGATATGAAAATTTCACATTTGAGACTCAACAATACCTATTGGAAGGATGTGAATTTTCTTCTCTTAAAATAAAAAATAAAAAGGAAATTCCAACCGAAAACGTACTTGAAATTGAATGAAACTCGCTGCATCTTTCTTTCCACACAGCGTGTCTGGTCTGTTATCTCACGGTATAGAGTTTCGAGACGGAGCGCACTCCTTCCTTGTGCATTTTAATATAGAACACTTACCATCCGTCACCCGCAGTGACACGAAACCCGTCAGGTACAGTGATATGCTTACGTCATTTTCACCAGGTGTCAATCTTTCATAGCCTCCATTTGTTCACTCCAAAAATTGCAACCGAAAACTTACTTGAAATTGAATGAAACTCGCTCCATCTTTCTTTCCACACAGCGTGTCTGGTCTGTTGTCTCACGGTGTAGAGTTTCGAGTCCAAGGAGCGCACTCCTTCCTTTTGCATTTTAAAATAGAACACTTACCATCCGTCATTTTAAAATAGAACACTTACCATCCGTCACCCGCAGTGACACGAAACCCGTCAGTTACAGTGATATGCTTACGTCATTTTCATCAGGTGTCAATCTTTCATAGCCTCCATTTGTTCACTCCAAAAATTGCAACCGAAAACTTACTTGAAATTGAATGAAACTCGCTCCATCTTTCTTTCCACACAGCGTGTCTGGTCTATTGTCTCACGGTACAGAGTTTCGAGTCCAAGGAGCGCACTCCTTCCTTGTGCATTTTAATATAGAACACTTACCATCCGTCACCCGCAGTAACATGAAATCCGTCTGGTACACTGACATGCTTACGTCATTTTCACCAGCTGTCAATCTTTCATAGCCTCCATTTGTTCACTCAAAAAATTGCGCCAAATGAAAAACCATTTACCCCCCTCCTTTGTCTTTATAAACTATAAGGTCCCCTCCAAAAGCCGCCCGACGTCTTAGAGTTGGAAAGCGTATTTTCTTTTCACCACCACATTTTCTCTTTGGTTTTTCTATTTTTTTTCTTTAAATTTTCAAAAATTTAAAACCAATGGAGGCTCTTCGCCTCACGCCACCTCATCCGCCGCTACTCCGCCACAAAGAGAGGGTCCCAACTACATCATTTACTGCGCGCCACATTACAAAGAATTGTATCCGCCCGTGGATCAGAGCCGCTGTGTCGAAACCGATGGCTGATATCTCTTCTCCGACCGTTACTTCTCTCGATAACGCTTTCGTTTCGTCGTCGTCAACTTCTGCTGTGGTTCCTTCTGCGCCGCCGAAGAAGGTGTCTGCTAATTCCCTGCGGTATCCGTCAGGTTACTTAGGCGCGGTACCGGAACGTTCAATGGATGAAGGAAACGGCGACGTAGTAAATGCGATGGAGTATTTAACGAATATTTTGTCGTCGAAGGTTTATGATGTGGCGATAGAGTCACCGTTACAGTTGGCGACTAAGTTGTCTGAACGATTGGGTAATCAAGTTTGGCTTAAGAGAGAAGATTTACAGCCTGTAAGAAAAGTTTTCATTTTTTTGAAAGATTGATTTTTTTTTCGGGGGATTATTTCATGATTTGGGTTCTTTTTTCCATTTAAAATTTGCAACCATTGAGGTTCTAGTTTTTGGTTTTTAATTTGTATTTTGCGAAATATCTTCTTGTTATTTTTTTTTTTCTTTTAGGTTTTTGGGTTTTCATTTCTAATGATATTTGTTTCTATGATTGGTGAGGTGTTGGGAGTTAATACTGTTTATATTCTATGATTTTGCTTTACTTATTTTAAGCTTAACGGACTGGTTTTTTTTTAGCTTGGATTAAACCCTATTTGTTTTTTATTTTTGTGCTCTGAGATGCATTGATGTTATGAGTAAATATTCACATGTTTTTTTAGTTGAATTTAGTCTTTGTTTTTATAATCTGTTAATGAATTGCCAAAGCGGAAATCTTTTCTTTTTGTAGTTCAATATTGTTTTTCATATTCAGATAAAGTGCTTACAGATTTGATGTTTCATATTTTCAGGTTTTCTCTTTTAAGCTTCGTGGAGCTTATAATATGATGGCAAAGCTTCCGAAGGGACAGTTAGAAAGAGGGGTTATTTGCTCATCAGCAGGAAATCATGCCCAAGGGGTCGCATTGGCTGCCAAGAGACTCGGTTGCAATGCTGTTATTGCTATGCCTGTTACCACACCAGAAATTAAGGTGCTATTTTGTGATGTTTTTTGTATCAATTGCATAGCACATAAGGTTTCTTAATTTGAATGTTTGGTTTCTTGTTTTGCAGTGGCATTCTGTTGAGAGGTTGGGCGCAACTGTTGTTCTCGTTGGAGATTCTTATAATGAGGCACAAGCATATGCTAAAAAACGGGCTAAAGAGGAAGGTCGAACATTTATTCCCCCTTTTGACCATCCAGATGTTATCATGGGACAAGGCACTGTTGGGATGGAGATTGTGCGCCAAATGCAAGGCCCATTGCATGCAATCTTTGTACCTATTGGTGGTGGTGGGCTTGTAGCTGGCATTGCTGCTTATGTTAAGAGGGTTTCCCCGAGGGTATGTGGGTCCTTCATATAAACATATACTATATCTTGTTTGAAATTACATTGAATGTGCTTGTTCCTTGCTGCATGACGTAATTCATCCACATCACTTAGTGTTGTATTACTATACAGGTGAAGATTATTGGAGTGGAGCCTTTTGATGCAAATGCAATGGCATTGTCGCTTCATCATGGCGAAAGAGTGATGTTGGACCAGGTTGGGGGCTTTGCAGATGGAGTAGCTGTTAAGGAAGTCGGTGAAGAAACCTTTCGCTTATGTAGGAAATTGGTGGATGGTGTCGTTCTTGTAAACCATGATGCTATTTGTGCCTCTATAAAGGTATGGCTTCTTTGCATTGAGCCATTTGTGCCTCTTAACATACAGCTTAAGGTTGTCAATCTTTATTTTAGTTATTCGTTTCTGTCCTTGTATGATACAGTTGTGAATTGAGCAAACAACTGAAATGCTGGCTTGAAATACCTAAAATTGTAATTTGAAACAAAGTGTCAAATTTCTAGTTCAAATATATTGTACCTTTGATTTAACTTGGATTCTAGATGTAGTATTTTAGGAATTGGAATGTGCCTTTGGTTCTTCATATGAAGGTAGTTCACTTCTGGTTAGTTTTGCTCACAAATTGGGTGTTTAACTTGAATTTTTATGCAGTTTTATGGTGTTCTATTTCCCATTTCGGGAAAGAGTGTGGCCTGTCCCCATCACCATTTGTTCTCTAATTATTTATTCTTAACCTTATGGATGTTAGAAGCCCTTCTTATGATTTTTTCTCTCTCCTCGTGTCTAATGTTGTCTCTCCAGTATGACTAGTGCTATTGGTTTTTGTTGGATAACTGATGGCCTTCATCTAATTAACACATGGTTGTTTGAATGCTTAGGATTTACAGCTGTACTGCTTGTGTTGCAGGACATGTTTGAAGAGAAGAGGAGCATTCTGGAACCAGCAGGTGCCCTAGCCCTTGCGGGAGCTGAAGCATATTGCAAATATTACAGCCTTAAGGGAAAGAATGTTGTAGCAATAACTAGCGGTGCAAACATGAATTTTGATAAGCTTAGAGTGGTTACCGAACTGGCTAATGTGGGTAGACAACAGGAGGCAGTGCTTGCAACTGTTTTGCCAGAGGAGCCTGGGAGCCTGCAGTATAAAATCAACGTTGCTTGTCCAAGTGTCCACGCACTATTTATTAAATTAAGCGTAGGTTAATAGATTATAAACAACTCTCAACAATCTCATGAGATTGTTGGTTCAGTGACAGAGGTGATATTTAATTTTAGTTATATAATTATTTATAAGAAAATAATATTTAATAAATTTAAATTTTGAATATTATAATTTTGCTGGTTTTATTCTATAAGTTAAAAAAATCAAAATTGAAGATAAAGTTGCATGGTTGAGTCATGTCACTCCTGCGGTGACTGCACTAAGAATCTTGAAAATTAGTGGCAAAGCACTTTTGTTGGAACTACTACATATGGAGGTTACTCTGATACTATGCTTGCTGTATACTGTTCCAAAAATATGAAATCATAAATTTTGCAAGACATTTCGGATATTGATAGATCTGATAATTTCATATATAATATGATGATATGATATAAAATTAATATAAAAAATAATATATACATATTTTAAAAAAATATGTTTTATATTTATTTGTATTGATATAAATTTTCATATGATATAATTTATACAGTATATGTATTGGTACGTTTAAATATTTATTAATAAATCTAAATATATGTAAGACACGTTTAGATAAAATGTATCATACGGATACATGTTAACATGTATTCTGACACAAAAAATATATTTAATTTATTTTTGTCCTATGAGTCTGCATTTAAAATATTTTTATATGTACTTTAATTTAATATAAACATATAAAAGTTATTTTAATTTTTAATTTTTTAATTACGATACTTAATTAGTTTTTCAATAGCATATAAAGATTATTTTAAACATTGAATTATGATACTCATTTAATAATTATTATAAAATTATTTTTATATTAATAATATAAATAAAATATAAATATTAATACTAGTCTTATACATCATTATTTTATTTTTTAATCTTCAATAATTTATCATTTTGAATTTAATACTAAAAATTATTATAGTTATGTAATATATATTAAAATTTAAATATATATATTAAGTACATATTAAATGGGTATTTAATTTTTTTATTATTTTTAATATGCAAGTCGTATATCAAATTTATTAAGTTGTAATTGATTGATAATTTATAATTATTTATTATTTTAGTCATATTTTTATATATATTAATATTAGTCGTGTTTATTCGTATATATATATATATTAGTCGTATCTATTCGTGTATATCCGTATTATTCATATTTGTTCATATCATGTGTAAATAAATTAATTATATATATGTTAATTATATCGTATCGCATGTAATACATATAATAAACGTGTTGTATTCAAAATTTAAATATATTTTATAATTCATGCTATATTTGTATTTCAATAATTCGTATAATTACACTTCTCAATATGACATAAACACAATATAAGAATACAAATTGTCAAACCTAGTTAATGGACTACTCATAAATGGTACAAACTAGGTGATAAAAAACAAGTTTATCAACATTTAAGCTCATTTAATAAACGCTTTTACTTTTATTATTTTGTTTTTAGTTTTGTATATTCATTCTTTTTGTTTGTTTTATTTTTTATTGCCAAAATAAACAAAAAGGTTCGCTTGTTTTACGGAAATTAACTTTCAAAAAATATTTTATAGAAAATGTTTATATTTTTGGAAAAAGTGATATTATCTATTATTTGGATGAGTCATGAGTCAATGAAAATATTTTTTGTTATCTGATTTTTTTAAAATTTTATTTAAAAAATAATAATATTGACATAAATATTAGAATTATTTATTATTAAAGTATTTTGAAATTATTTACTATTAAAATTATTAATATTAAAAATAATTATATTTTATTAATATTTAAAATTAAAATATTATACTAATATAAAAAACACATAAAACAAAACTATTTATTATTCTTTATATTAACAAATTAAAATATTTAAAATAATATTACTATTCTTAAAATATTATTTTTATAATTATTATAATATTAAAATAGTAATATTTATTTTTAAAATATCAAAATATTTATAGTATTAAAATATTTATTTTTTATTTTAAAAGTATTTATTATTAAATCTTAACAAAAACAATTCTTTTTTATATTTATTGTTAAAATAGTAATAAAATACCTTAATAAATAAAATATAAATAATATATTTTAAACTAAAAAATTAAGAAATTACTAAAAATATTCATATTACTAAAATAATATTATTATATTATTTAATATTAATTATTAGAATAATAAAAATATTGTTAAATATGTTATTGTTTATTATTAATATAATAATAGAATATTGTTTATTATTGAAATATTAAAAATATTTATATTTAATAATATACAAAAAATATTTAAAATCAAAATATCAAAAGACTTTTAATGTTAATATATTAACTTTTTAATTAAACTTAAATAAAATATTTTTATTAATATAATGATATTTCAAGTTGAATCAAATCAAACTCAAACTTAAGCTATCATGTTCAAAATCTTATTTGAATAGAATTATAAAAATATTAAAAAACTTTTAATATTAATATTTTAATTTTTTAAATAAAATTAAATAAATATATTATTTATTAATATAATAATAATTTTAGTCATGTCAAATTAATTTTGAATTTAAAAAATCATATACAAGATTTTATTAAAGTAAAATTATATTTAAACACATTGGTCAAAAATCTTTTCCTTAAAACCCAAAAGACAAGCAGTTATCAAATATAGCTAGAACATTTAGGCCTCATTTGGTTTTGATTGGACCCGGTACGGTGATTTTAGGCCACGTTTTTTGACCAATCTCACCATTACTAATGTTTGGGTAACATCAGTTGTGTTGTGTTTGGGTCTGTGGACCACACTAACACACCAGCTAAGGGCTGGAGCTTTAAGGGTCCAATGGATCATCTGGAACCTTTTATCCCATTATTTATTTATTTTTTTATACTTATCATTCCCTTAAACGAGTTTTTATTAAAAAAAAAAAAAGAAACTAAATAACACACCAGCTTAGGGCTGGAGCTTTAAGGGTCCAATGGACCATCTGGAACCTTTTATCCCATTATTTATTTATTTTTTTATACTTATCATTTCCTTAAACGAGTTTTTATTTAAAAAAAAAAGAAACTAAATTTGTTTCTTTTTTTCTTTTTTTTTTTCCCATTATTTATCACCATACCAAAATTTCAACCCCAAGATTTTATATAAATTAATTTTATTAATTTATCCAAGTTATTCATTTATCTTAAAATTTATTTATACTGAATCTAAAATATTCATAAAAAATTACATTCTCACAACCCTCTAACCATTTATTTGATATATTTATTTGATATATTAACATAAAATTTTTTAATTTTATAAATGAAATTAAAATAATAATACATATTTTTTTTAATTAAAATTTTTTAATGTTTTAAATATACATTAAAAAATATATATCATTATCTTAAATTCACTTATAAACTTAAAAATTTCAACTGTTAATATAATTAATAACTTCTCTAAAAACAATTTAATCTAGTATATAATTTGTACAAAAAAAAAAGCATCTTTAACAAGTTTCTTTTTTATAAATGTTCTACTGGTCCTTTTCCTATACCTAATGCATGCAGCGTATATAAAATCTTTAATAACAATTTAATAAAATTAGTTTAAAGGATGTTGGTTAAATAGATAAAAACGGAATGTTTTGTTCATAAGATTTATATTTGATTTTTAACTTTTTATTGCAAACGATTTTTTATGAATGATTAATAAAATTAATGTAAATTTTCTTTAAAATTTATAATATGCTTTGATTTGAAATGAAATAACTTGCTTTCATTTAAATTTTTATAATAAAACATTTCAATAGAATTAGACAATAAATTATTTATTTTTTTGTTTTAATCAAGAGTCTTGGCACATTAAATAAATGAACAAAACTATCTAACGCCAACAACTCTTTTTGAGACCCCAAAAGTCCAAACTCCAGTGAGATGAACTAATTTTCTTTGGACTGATTTTTTTAAAAAATAAATAATTTTTAAATAGCATGTGAAACACAAAAATATATATATGAAAAATTTATGTAACAACCAAGTTTTTAACATTTTTTTACTTTTTAAAATTTTTTTCCACATCAAGATGTTGGGTTGAAAGAAAGGCAGCATCAATCCAGTCTTTCTTTTATTTAGGTTTTCTTGTCCTCTTTAATTGAATCTCGTCTTCTATTTATTTTATTTATTTATTTATTTATTTTACACATGATTGTCAGTCCGATACGTACACATATAGTTATATATTTAGGTATTGGGTTCATTCAATTTTTTATTTTTAAAAATTATTCAAAGACAATGACATTATATTCTGCCAGGTGCTATAAAAATATTATCCTAGAAAATTAAAAAAAAAAAAGCTAAGGGTTATACTGAAACTTTAATTATGTAATTATGTGAAAACATTCGTTGGTTGATAATTAGGTCTACCAACTTTTGGTGTATGGTTGATTAATTTGTTATATATGTACTCAATAATAAAATAAGAGTACGCTAACAGTATAATTTTTTTATTTTATAAATAAGATTAAAAATTATCATATATATATTTTTAATATATATATATATATGTGTGTGTGTGATCTTCATATTTTTAGAATTTAAAAACTTTATTATCTGCAAAGGAGATAACTTTTTATATAATAATGTAATTTTAAATTTTAATAAAATATTATTTTTATTTAGATAGGAAAAAGCATATGAGTAAGTGGCCAAAGCATTTATTAAATGATGTATATATGAAAAGGGAATTTCAAATTCCAACATGAAACATCATTATTTTGGTTATGACTAGGAGAATCCACCGTCAATTTTCTAACTTAAAACTTTTTAATAAGACCTGTATTTATATTTAAGAGTATAAATAATATATTAGTACTTGTAAGTTACTTAGATTCAATTAAAATAAAATTTAAATTTAATTCGATTATTATTGAATCAAACTTAAATTCGAATAATTTAATTTATCGATTAAATCGAATTCAAACATTTTTATATTCGATTCGAATTACTTAAAAGTTTAATTGAGTTTTTATATTATAATATATTATAATTATTTTAATTAATAAAATATCTCGAATTCGAGTTTTAGTTTGAACATAAATAATCGAACTTTTATCAAATATAAAAATAAAATTTATTTTTACATGTTAATCAAGCGAGCTGGAATGACTTAATTTTTATTTCGAATTGAACTTTAATTAAAAAAATAAAATTTAATTAAATTTGAACCGAATTTTAAATCTCAAATTTAAAGTCAAATTTAAACTTAAATTTAATACTATATCAATTCCAATTTAATCGATTATACTCCTATTTATATCCTTAATTACTTTTTTAGCATATGGCCACCTCTTTTGTGTCAAGTAAGAATTTTTACAATATTTTTTGTACAAAACTGATGACTTTAACTCACATGCACGTACTTATCCACCTTCCTTTTATTTCCCTAATTTAAAATGACTTAAACCCACGTGACCATTCCCTAATTTAAAATGACTTAAATTCACAACACCGTATCTAAGGAGATGAAGTCAAGCATTAGTCCACAGCATAATTAGTATTAATTAATGACAAACAATGTTTACTTTTTTACAACATTAGTTATAGGAATACAAATTATACAATTTAATGAGCATTATTCAACGGATATGATATAAGTATTATTGTATTATAAAAAAGTAATAAATTAACAAAACATTAAACGAAATTCACCTAAATTTAAGAATTTTAGAGTGTCCCTTTTTAGCTTAGGACGATGATTTAGTAGTATTCGAGTAACATTTATAAAGTTTTAGCCACTAAAGAAAATTTCTAGATATTTTAGGCTTAGGTAGGGATTGAGCTAATCATTGTTTAGCCTTAATTTTATATAATTAAGCTTTGACGATAATCTTTCTTAATTTGGCCTAACTTTGTAGTAAAGATTTTAGTATGTCATTTTTCAAATTAAGATGACGATTTATTAGTGTTCGAGGAACGTTCGTAATTTCTTAGCCACTAATGAAATTTTATAGATTTTTAAGTTTAGGCATAGATTGAGCTAATCTTTGTTTGGTCTTAATTTTATATAATTAAGATTTGACAATACTCGTTGGCCTAATTTTATAGTAAAGATTTTAGAATGTCCTCTCTTGATTAAGATGATGATTTAGTAGTGTTCGAGTAATGTTTCATATTTTCTCAGCCACTGATGAAAGATTTTTAATCTTAGGCATAGATTGAGCTAATCTTTGTTTGGCCTTAATTTTATATAATTAAGCTTTGACGATAATCTTTGTTAATTTGGCCTAACTTTGTAGTCATTTTCGCATGACATAACAATCAATAATTCTAATAAGCCAACATAAATAACCCAAGACAAATAACAAAAATTCATCTTTAACATTGTATTTCATGACATTGATTGTCACCTTGAAACAATGTTTTTTTCTTTTTTTAGAATATTATACGAAATTAATGTCATAAAATTAATTAATCATAAAATATTACGTAAAATCCTCACTGCTATATTTATAAGCAATAAATTTTAAATAAATTTAAATTATGATTATATAATTACAGATAAAGAGTTTCATTTTTTATATCATGAAATTAAAAATATATTTGTTAGCTTTTTTTTCTTTTTTCTTTTTTACATTGAAATGCATCCTAACAAATATGAAAATTTCACATTTGAGACTCAACAATACCTATTGGAAGGGTGTGAATTTTCTTCTCTTAAAATAAAAAATAAAAAGGAAATTCCAACCGAAAACTTACTTGAAATTGAATGAAACTCGCTCCATCTTTCTTTCCACACAGCGTGTCTGGTCTGTTGTCTCACGGTGTTGAGTTTCGAGTCAACGGAGCACACTCCTTCCTTGTGCATTTTAAAATAGAACACTTACCATCCGTCACCCGCAGTGCACGAAACCCGTCAGGTACAGTGACATGCTTACGTCATTTTCACCAGGTGTCAATCTTTCATAGCCTCCATTTGTTCACTCCAAAAATTGCGCCAAATGAAAAACCATTTACCCTCCCTCCTTTGTCTTTATAAACTATAAGGTCCCCTCCAAAAGCCGCCCGACGTCTTAGAGTTAGAAAGCGTATTTTCTTTTCACCACCACGTTTTCTCTTTGGTTTTTCTATTTTTTTTCTTTAAATTTTCAAAAATTTAAAACCAATGGAGGCTCTTCGCCTCACGCCACCTCATCCGCCGCTACTCCGCCACAAAGAGAGGGTCCCAACTACATCATTTACTGCGCGCCACATTACAAAGAAATGTATCCGCCCGTGGATCAGAGCCGCTGTGTCGAAACCGATGGCTGATATCTCTTCTCCGACCGTTACTTCTCTCGATAACGCTTCGTTTCGTCGTCGTCAACTTCTGCTGTGGTTCCTTCTGCGCCGCCGAAGAAGGTGTCTGCTAATTCCCTGCGGTATCCGTCAGGTTACTTAGGCGCGGTACCGGAACGTTCAATGGATGAAGGAAACGGCGACGTAGTAAATGCGATGGAGTATTTAACGAATATTTTGTCGTCGAAGGTTTATGATGTGGCGATAGAGTCACCGTTACAGTTGGCGACTAAGTTGTCTGAACGATTGGGTAATCAAGTTTGGCTTAAGAGAGAAGATTTACAGCCTGTAAGAAAAGTTTTCATTTTTTTGAAAGATTGATTTTTTTTTCGGGGGATTATTTCATGATTTGGGTTCTTTTTTCCATTTAAAAATTGCAACCATTGAGGTTCTAGTTTTTGGTTTTTAATTTGTATTTGGCGAAATATCTTCTTGTTATTTTTTTTTTCTTTTAGGTTTTTGGGTTTTCATTTCTAATGATATTTGTTTCTATGATTGGTGAGGTGTTGGGAGTTAATACTGTTTATATTCTATGATTTTGCTTTACTTATTTTAAGCTTAACGGACTGGTTTTTTTTTAGCTTGGATTAAACCCTATTTGTTTTTTATTTATGTGCTCTGAGATGCATTGATGTTATGAGTAAATATTCACATGTTTTTTTAGTTGAATTTAGTCTTTGTTTTTATAATCTGTTAATGAATTGCCAAAGCGGAAATCTTTTCTTTTTGTAGTTCAATATTGTTTTTCATATTCAGATAAAGTGCTTACAGATTTGATGTTTCATATTTTCAGGTTTTCTCTTTTAAGCTTCGTGGAGCTTATAATATGATGGCAAAGCTTCCGAAGGGACAGTTAGAAAGAGGGGTTATTTGCTCATCAGCAGGAAATCATGCCCAAGGGGTCGCATTGGCTGCCAAGAGACTCGGTTGCAATGCTGTTATTGCTATGCCTGTTACCACACCAGAAATTAAGGTGCTATTTTGTGATGTTTTTTGTATCAATTGCATAGCACATAAGGTTTCTTAATTTGAATGTTTGGTTTCTTGTTTTGCAGTGGCATTCTGTTGAGAGGTTGGGCGCAACTGTTGTTCTCGTTGGAGATTCTTATAATGAGGCACAAACATATGCTAAAAAACGGGCTAAAGAGGAAGGTCGAACATTTATTCCCCCTTTTGACCATCCAGATGTTATCATGGGACAAGGCACTGTTGGGATGGAGATTGTGCGCCAAATGCCAGGCCCATTGCATGCAATCTTTGTACCTATTGGTGGTGGTGGGCTTGTAGCTGGCATTGCTGCTTATGTTAAGAGGGTTTCCCCGAGGGTATGTGGGTCCTTCATATAAACATATACTATATCTTGTTTGAAATTACATTGAATGTGCTTGTTCCTTGCTGCATGACGTAATTCATCCACATCACTTAGTGTTGTATTACTATACAGGTGAAGATTATTGGAGTGGAGCCTTTTGATGCAAATGCAATGGCATTGTCGCTTCATCATGGCGAAAGAGTGATGTTGGACCAGGTTGGGGGCTTTGCAGATGGAGTAGCTGTTAAGGAAGTCGGTGAAGAAACCTTTCGCTTATGTAGGAAATTGGTGGATGGTGTCGTTCTTGTAAACCATGATGCTATTTGTGCCTCTATAAAGGTATGGCTTCTTTGCATTGAGCCATTTGTGCCTCTTAACATACAGCTTAAGGTTGTCAATCTTTATTTTAGTTATTCGTTTCTGTCCTTGTATGATACAGTTGTGAATTGAGCAAACAACTGAAATGCTGGCTTGAAATACCTAAAATTGTAATTTGAAACAAAGTGTCAAATTTCTAGCTCAAATATATTGTACCTTTGATTTAACTTGGATTCTAGATGTAGTATTTTAGGAATTGGAATGTGCCTTTGGTTCTTCATATGAAGGTAGTTCACTTCTGGTTAGTTTTGCTCACAAATTGGGTGTTTAACTTGAATTTTTTATGCAGTTTTATGGTGTTCTATTTCCCATTTCGGGAAAGAGTGTGGCCTGTCCCCATCACCATTTGTTCTCTAATTATTTATTCTTAACCTTATGGATGTTAGAAGCCCTTCTTATGATTTTTTCTCTCTCCTCGTGTCTAATGTTGTCTCTCCAGTATGACTAGTGCTATTGGTTTTTGTTGGATAACTGATGGCCTTCATCTAATTAACACATGGTTGTTTGAATGCTTAGGATTTACAGCTGTACTGCTTGTGTTGCAGGACATGTTTGAAGAGAAGAGGAGCATTCTGGAACCAGCAGGTGCCCTAGCCCTTGCGGGAGCTGAAGCATATTGCAAATATTACAGCCTTAAGGGAAAGAATGTTGTAGCAATAACTAGCGGTGCAAACATGAATTTTGATAAGCTTAGAGTGGTTACCGAACTGGCTAATGTGGGTAGACAACAGGAGGCAGTGCTTGCAACTGTTTTGCCAGAGGAGCCTGGGAGCCTGCAGTATAAAATCAACGTTGCCTGTCCAAGTGTCCACGCACTATTTATTAAATTAAGCGTAGGTTAATAGATTATAAACAACTCTCAACAATCTCATGAGATTGTTGGTTCAGTGACAGAGGTGATATTTAATTTTAGTTATATAATTATTTATAAGAAAATAATATTTAATAAATTTAAATTTTGAATATTATAATTTTGCTGGTTTTATTCTATAAGTTAAAAAAATCAAAATTGAAGATAAAGTTGCATGGTTGAGTCATGTCACTCCTGCGGTGACTGCACTAAGAATCTTGAAAATTAGTGGCAAAGCACTTTTGTTGGAACTACTACATATGGAGGTTACTCTGATACTATGCTTGCTGTATACTGTTCCAAAAATATGAAATCATATATTTTGCAAGACATTTCAGATATTGATAGATCTGATAATTTCATATATAATATGATGATATGATATAAAATTAATATAAAAAATAATATATACATATTTTAAAAAAATATGTTTTATATTTATTTGTATTGATATAAATTTTCATATGATATAATTTATATGGTATATGTATTAATACATCTAAATATTTATCGATAAATCTAAATGTGTAAGACACGAAAGTCGCGTTTAGATAAAATATATCATACGGATACATGTTAACATGTATTCTGACACAAAAAATATATTTAATTTATTTTTGTCATATGAGTCCGTATTTAAAATATTTTTTATATGTACTTTAATTTAATATAAACACATAAAAATTATTTTAATTTTTAATTTTTTAATTACGATACTTAATTAGTTTTTCAATAGCATATAAAGATTATTTTAAACCTTGCATTATGATACTTATTTAATAATTATTATAAAATTATTTTTATATTAATAATATAAATAAAATATAAATATTAATACTAGTCTTATACATCATTATTTTATTTTTTAATCTTCAATAATTTATCATTTTGAATTTAATACTAAAAATTATTATAGTTATGTAATATATATTAAAATTTAAATATATATATTAAGTACATATTAAATGGGTATTTAATTTTTTTATTATTTTTAATATGCAAGTAGTACATCAAATTTATTAAGTTGTAATTGATTGATAATTTATAATTATTTATTATTTTAGTCATATTTTTATATATATTCAAGTTAGTCGTGTTTATTCGTATATATACATATTAGTCATATCTATTCATATATATTCGTGTTATTCGTATTTATTTTTATCATGTGTAAATAAATTAATTATACATATGTTAATTATATCATGTCGCATGTAATACGTATAATAAACATGTCGTGTTCAAAATTTAAATATATTTTATAATTCATATTATATTTATATTTCAATAATTCATATCATTACACTTCTCAATATGGCATGAAACACAATATGAGAATACAAATTGTCAAACCTAGTTAATGGACTACTCATAAATGGTACAAACTAGGTGATAAAAAACAATTTTATAACAAGCTCATTTAATAAATGCTTTTACTTTTATTATTTTGTTTTTAGTTTTGTATATTCATTTTTTTTGTTTGTTTTATTTTTTATTGCCAAAATAAACAAAAAGGTTCGCTTGTTTTACGGAAATTAACTTTCAAAAAATATTTTATAGAAAATGTTTATATTTTTGGAAAAAGTTATATTATCTATTATTTGGATGAGTCATGAGTCAATGAAAATATTTTTTGTTATCTGATTTTTTTAAAATTTTAATTTTAAAAAAATAATATTGACATAAATATTAGAATTATCTATTATTAAAGTATTTTGAAATTATTTACTATTAAAATTATTAATATTAAAAATAATTATATTTTATTAATATTTAAAATTAAAATATTATACTAATATAAAAAACAGATAAAAAACTATTTATTATTCTTTATATTAACAAATTAAAATATTTAAAATAATATTACTATTCTTAAAATATTATTTTTATAATTATTATAATATTAAAATAGTAATATTTATTTTTAAAATATCAAAATATTTATAGTATTAAAATATTTATTTTTTATTTTAAAAGTATTTATTATTAAATCTTAACAAAAACAATTCTTTTTTTATATTTATTGTTAAAATAGTAATATAAATACCTTAATAGATAAAATATAAATAATATATTTTAAACTAAAAAATTAAGAAATTACTAAAAATATTCATATTACTAAAATAATATTATTATATTATTTAATATTAATTATTAGAATAATAAAAATATTGTTAAATATGTTATTGTTTATTATTAATATAATAATAGAATATTGTTTATTATTGAAATATTAAAAATATTTATATTTAATAATATACAAAAAATATTTAAAATCAAAATATCAAAAGACTTTTAATGTTAATATATTAACTTTTTAATTAAACTTAAATAAAATATTTTTATTAATATAATGATATTTCAAGTTGAATCAAATCAAACTCAAACTTAAGCTATCATGTTCAAAATCTTATTTGAATAGAATTATAAAAATATTAAAAAACTTTTAATATTAATATTTTAATATTTTAAATAAAATTAAATAAATATATTATTTATTAATATAATAATAATTTTAGTCATGTCAAATTAATTTTGAATTTAAAAAATCATATACAAGATTTTATTATAGTAAAATTATATTTAAACACGTTGGTCAAAAATCTTTTCCTTAAAACCCAAAAGACAAGCAGTTATCAAATATAGCTAGAACATTTAGGCCTCATTTGGTTTTGATTGGACCCGGTACGGTGATTTTAGGCCACATTTTTTTACCAATCTCACCATTACTAATGTTTGGGTAACATCAGTTGTGTTGTGTTTGGGTCTGTGGACCACACTAACCACCAGCTAAGGGCTGGAGCTTTAAGGGTCCAATGGATCATCTGGAACCTTTTATCCCATTATTTATTTATTTTTTTATACTTATCATTTCCTTAAACGAGTTTTTATTAAAAAAAAAAAAGAAACTAAATTTGTTTCTTTTTTTCTTTTTTTTTCTTCCCATTATTTATCACCATACCAAATTTTCAACCCCAAGATTTTATATAAATTAATTTTATTAATTTATCCAAGTTATTCATTTGTCTTAAAATTTATTTATACTGAATCTAAAATATTCATAAAAAATTACATTCTCACAACCCTCTAACCATTTATTTGATATATTAACATAAAATTTTTTAATTTTATAAATGAAATTAAAATAATAATACATATTTTTTTTAATTAAAATTTTTTAATGTTTTAAATATACATTAAAAAATATATATCATTATCTTAAATTCACTTATAAAATTAAAAATTTCAACTGTTAATATAATTAATAATTTCTGTAAAAATATATTTAAGCTAGTATATAATTTGTACAATAAAAAAAAAAGCATCTTTAACAAGTTTCTTTTTTATAAATGTTCTACTGGTCCTTTTCCTTTACCTAATGCATGTAACGTACAGAAATCTTTAATAACAATTTAATAAAATTAGTTTAAAGGATGTTGGTTAAATAGATAAAAACGGAATGTTTTGTTCATAAGATTTATATTTGATTTTTAACTTTTCATTGCAAACGATTTTTTATGAATGATTAATAAAATTAATGTAAATTTTCTTTAAATTTATAATATGCTTTGATTTGAAATGAAATAACTTGCTTTCATTTAAATTTTTATAATAAAACATTTCAATAGAATTAGACAAAAAATTATTTATTTTTTTGTTTTAATCAAGAGTCTTGGCACATTAAATAAATGAACAAAACTATCTAACGCCAACAACTCTTTTTGAGACCCCAGAAGTCCAAACTCCAGTGAGATGAACTAATTTTCTTTGGACTGATTTTTTTAAAAAATAAATAATTTTTAAATAGCATGTGAAACAAAAAAATATATATATGAAAATTTTATGTAACAACCAAGTTTTTAACATTTTTTTACTTTTTAAAATTTTTTTCCACATCAAGATGTTGGGTTGAAAGAAAGGCAGCATCAATCCAGTCTTTTTTTTATTTAGGTTTTCTTGTCCTCTTTAATTGAATCTCGTCTTCTATTTATTTTATTTATTTATTTATTTATTTTACACATGATTATCAGTCCGATACGTACACATATAGTTATATATTTAGGTATTGGGTTCATTCAATTTTTTATTTTTAAAAATTATTCAAAGACAATGACATTATATTCTGCCAGGTGCTATAAAAATATTATCCTAGAAAAAAAAAAAAAAAAGCTAAGGTTATACTGAAACTTTAATTATGTAATTATGTGAAAACATTGGTTGGTTGATAATTAGGTCTACCAACTTTTGGTGTATGGTTGATTAATTTGTTATATATGTACTCAATAATAAAATAAGAGTACGCTAACAGTATAATTTTTTTATTTTATAAATAAGATTAAAAATTATCATATATATATTTTTAATTTATATATATATATATATGTGTGATCTTCATATTTTTAGAATTTAAAAACTTCATTATCTGCAAAGGAGATAACTTTTTATAAAATAATGTAATTTTAAATTTTAATAAAATATTATTTTTATTTAGATAGGAAAAAGCATATGAGTGAGTGGCCAAAGCATTTATTAAATGATGTATATATGAAAAGGGAATTTCAAATTCCAACATGAAACATGATTATTTTGGTTATGACTAGGAGAATTCACCATCAATTTTTTAACTTAAAACTTTTTAATAAGACCTGTATTTATATTTAAGAGTATAAATAATATATTAGTACTTGTAAGTTATTTAGATTCAATTAAAATAAAATTTAAATTTAATTCGATTATTATTGAATCAAACTTGAATTCGAATAATTTGACTTATCGATTAAATCGAATTCAAACATTTTTATATTCGATTCGAGTTACTTAAAAGTTTAATTGAGTTTTTATATTATAATATATTTTAATTATTTTAATTAATAAAATATCTCGAATTCGAATTTTAATTTGAACATAAATAATCGAATTTTTATTAAATATAAAAATAAAATTTATTTTTACATGTTAATCAAGCGAGCTCAAATGACTTAATTTTTATTTCGAATAGAACTTTAGCTAAAAAAAATAAAATTTAATCGAATTCAAATCGAATTTTAAATCTCAAATTTAAAGTAAAATTCAAACTCAAATTTAATACTATATCGATTCAAATTCAATCGATTATACTACTATTTATATCCTTAATTACTTTTTTAGCATATGGCCACCTCTTTTGTGTTAAGTAAGAATTTTTACAATATTTTTTGTACAAAACTGATGACTTTAATTCACATGCACATACTTATCCACCTTCCTTCTATTTCCCTAATTTAAAATGACTTAAACCCACATGACCATTCCCTAATTTAAAATGACTTAAATTCACAACACCGTATCTAAGGCGATGAAGTCAAGCATTAGTCCACAGCATAATTAGTATTAATTAATGACAAACAATGTTTACTTTTTTACAACATTAGTTATACGAATACAAATTATACAATTTAATGAGCATTATTCAACGGATATGATATAATTATTATTGTATTATAAACAAGTAATAAATTAACAAAACATTAATCGAAATTCACCTAAATTTAAGAATTTTAGAGTGTCTCTTTTTAGTTTAAGACGATGATTTAGTAGTGTTCGAGTAACATTTATTAAGTTTTAGCCACTAATGAAAATTTCTAGATATTTTAGGCTTAGGTGGGGATTGAGCTAATCATTGTTTGTTTAGCCTTAATTTTATATAATTAAGCTTTGACGATAATCTTTCTTAATTTGGCCTAACTTTGTAGTAAAGATTTTAGTATGTCATTTTTCAGATTAAGATGACGATTTATTAGTGTTCGAGGAACGTTCGTAATTTCTTAGCCACTAATGAAATTTTATAGATTTTTAAGTTTAGGCATAGATTGAGCTAATCTTTGTTTGGTCTTAATTTTATATAATTAAGATTTGACAATACTCGTTGGCCTAATTTTATAGTAAAGATTTTAGAATGTCCTCTCTTGATTAAGATGATGATTTAGTAGTGTTCGAGTAATGTTTCATATTTTCTCAGCCACTAATGAAAGATTTTTAATCTTAGGCATAGATTGAGCTAATCTTTGTTTGGCCTTAATTTTATATAATTAAACTTTGACAATAGTCTTTGTTAATTTGGCCTAACTTTGTAGTCATTTTCCCATGACATAACAATCAATAATTCTAATAAGCTAACAGAAACAACCCAAGACAAATAACAAAAATCCATTTTTAACATTGTATTTCATGACATTGATTGTCACCTTGAAACAATGTTTTTCTCTTTTTTTAGAATATTATATGAAATTAATGTCATAAAATTAATTAATCATAAAATATTACGTAAAATCCTCAGTGCTATATTTATAAGCAATAAATTTTAAATAAATTTAAATTATGATTATATAATTACAGATAAAGTGTTTCATTTTTTATATCATGAAATTAAAAATATATTTGTTAGCTTTTTTTTCTTTTTACATTGAAATGCATCCTAACAAATATGAAAATTTCACATTTGAGACTCAACAATACCTATTGGAAGGGTGTGAATTTTCTTCTCTTAAAATAAAAAATAAAAAGGAAATTTCAACGGAAAACGTACTTGAAATTGAATGAAACTCGCTCCATCTTTCTTTCCACACAGCGTGTCTGGTCTGTTGTCTCACGGTATTGAGTTTCGAGTCAACGGAGCACACTCCTTCCTTGTGCATTTTAAAATAGAACACTTACCATCCGTCACCCGCAGTGAACGAAACCCGTCAGGTACACTGACATGCTTACGTCATTTTCACCAGGTGTCAATCTTTCATAGCCTCCATTTGTTCACTCCAAAAATTGCGCCAAATGAAAAACCATTTACCCTCCCTCCTTTGTCTTTATAAACTATAAGGTCCCCTCCAAAAGCCGCCCGACGTCTTAGAGTCAGAAAGCGTATTTTCTTTTCACCACAACGTTTTCTCATTGGTTTTTCTATTTTTTTTCTTTAAATTTTCAAAAATTTAAAACCAATGGAGGCTCTTCGCCTCACGCCACCTCATCCGCCGCTACTCCGCAACAAAGAGAGGGTCCCGACTACATCATTTACTGGGCGCCACATTACAAAGAATTGTATCCGCCCGTGGATCAGAGCCGCTGTGTCGAAACCGACGGCTGATATCCCTTCTCAGAACGTTGCTTCTCTCGATAACGCTGTCGTTTCGTCGTCGTCAACTTCTGCTGTGGTTCCTTCTGCACCGCCGAAGAAGGTGTCTGCTAATTCCCTGCGGTATCCGTCAGGTTACTTAGGCGCGGTACCGGAACGTTCAATGGATGAAGGAAACGGCGACGTAGTAAATGCGATGGAGTATTTAACGAATATTTTGTCGTCGAAGGTTTATGATGTGGCGATAGAGTCACCGTTACAGTTGGCGACTAAGTTGTCTGAACGATTGGGTAATCAAGTTTGGCTTAAGAGAGAAGACTTACAGCCTGTAAGAAAAGTTTTCATTTTTTGAAAGATTGAATTTTTTTTTCGGGGGATTATTTCATGATTCGGGGTCTTTTTTCCATTTAAAATTTGCAAACTTTGAGGTTCTAGTTTTTGGTTTTTAATTTGTATTTGGTGAGATGTCTTCTTGCTGTTGTTGTTTTTGTTTTTGGTTTTTGGGTTTTCATTTCTAATGATATTTGTTTCTATGATTGGTGGGGTGTTGGGAGATTAATACTGTTTATATTCTATGATTTTGCTTTACTTATTTTAAGCTTAACGGACTGGTTTTTTTTTGGCTTGGATTAAACCCTATTTGTTTTTTATTTATGTGCTCTGAGATGCATTGATGTTATGAGTAAATATTCACATGTTTTTTAGTTGAATTTAGTCTTTGTTTTTATAATCTGTTAATGAATTGCCAAAGCGGAAATCTTTTCTTTTTGTAGTTCAATATTGTTTTTCATATTCAGATAAAGTGCTTACAGATTTGATGTTTCATATTTTCAGGTTTTCTCTTTTAAGCTTCGTGGAGCTTATAATATGATGGCAAAGCTTCCGAAGGGACAGTTAGAAAGAGGGGTTGTTTGCTCATCAGCAGGAAATCATGCCCAAGGGGTCGCATTGGCTGCCAAGAGACTCGGTTGCAATGCTGTTATTGCTATGCCTGTTACCACACCAGAAATTAAGGTGCTATTTTGTGATGTTTCTTGTATCAATTGCATAGCACATAGGGTTTCTTAATTTGAATGGTGGGTTTCTTGTTTTGCAGTGGCAATCTGTTGAGAGGTTGGGGGCTACTGTTGTTCTCGTTGGAGATTCTTATGATGAGGCACAAGCATATGCTAAAAAACGGGCTAAAGAGGAAGGTCGAACATTTATTCCCCCTTTTGACCATCCAGATGTTATCATGGGACAAGGCACTGTTGGGATGGAGATTGTGCGTCAAATGCAAGGCCCATTGCATGCAATCTTTGTACCTATTGGTGGTGGTGGGCTTGTAGCTGGCATTGCTGCTTATGTTAAGAGGGTTTCCCCGAGGGTATGTGGGTCCTTCATATAAACATATACTATTTCTTGTTTGAAATTACATTGAATGTGCTTGTTCCTTGCCGCATGACATAATTCATCCACATCACTTAGTGTTGTATTACCATACAGGTGAAGATTATTGGAGTGGAGCCTTTTGATGCAAATGCAATGGCATTGTCGCTTCATCATGGCGAAAGAGTGATGTTGGACCAGGTTGGGGGTTTTGCAGATGGAGTAGCTGTTAAGGAAGTCGGTGTAGAAACGTTCCGCTTATGTAGGGAATTGGTGGATGGTGTCGTTCTTGTAAGCCGTGATGCTATTTGTGCCTCTATAAAGGTATGGCTTCTTTGCATTGAGCCATTTGTGCCTCTTAACATGCAGCTTAAGGTTGTCAATCTTTATTTTAGTTATTCGTTTCTGTCCTTGTATGGTACAGTTGTGAATTAAGCAAACAACTGAAATGCTGGCATGAAATACATAAAATTGTAATTTGAAACAAAGTGTCAAGTTTCTAGTTCAAATATAGTGTACCTTTGATTTAACTTGGATTCTAGATGTAGTATTTTAGGAATTGGAATGTGCCTTTGGTTCTTCATATGAAGGTAGTTCACTTCTGGTTAGTTTTGCTCGCAAATTGGGTGTTTAACTTGAATTTTAGATGCAGTTTTATGGTGTTCTATTTCCCATTTCGGGAAAGAGTGTGGCCTGTCCCCATCACCATTTGTTCTCTAATTATTTATTCTTAACCTTATGGATGTTAGAAGCCCTTCTTATGGTTTTTTCTCTCTCCTCGTGTTTGTCTCTCCAGTCTGACTAGTGCTATTGGTTTTTGTTGGATAACTGATGGCCTTCATCTAATTAACACATGGTTGTTTGAATGCTTAGGATTTACAGCTGTACTGCTTGTGTTGCAGGACATGTTTGAAGAGAAGAGGAGCATTCTGGAACCAGCAGGTGCCTTAGCCCTTGCGGGAGCTGAAGTATATTGCAAATATTACAGCCTTAAGGGAAAGAATGTTGTAGCAATAACTAGCGGTGCAAACATGAATTTTGATAAGCTTAGAATGGTTACCGAACTGGCTAATGTGGGTAGACAACAGGAGGCAGTGCTTGCAACTGTTTTGCCAGAGGAGCCTGGGAGCTTCAAACAATTTTGTGAACTGGTATTTCTCTGCAATTTTTAAAATTTTCTTTTCTACAGATGGTCGGCTTTGTTCATTTGTATTGCTAAATAGTAAGTAATAACCATTAACCTTTGGGATTGACAGGTGGGGCATATTAATATCACCGAGTTCAAATATAGATGTAGTTCTGATAAAGAGGCCGTTGTCTTATACAGGTTAGTTGTCACTGTGTTTTTAATGACTAACAAAACAGAAAAAGCTCATGCATTTGTATTTTATTTTCATTATTATGGACACTCTCTATCTCTATCTCTCTCTCTCCATGGAATTTAGAATTATTCTTTTGCATGGCCATGCTTTATGTTAGTTTAATAGTTGCAGGGATGATTTGGTAGTCAGAAATATGTGAACTGAGAGCATTCCATTATCCATTGATGTTATTTGCAGTGTTGGTGTTCACACATTTTCTGAACTTGAAGCAATGAAGCAGAGGATGGAATCATCTCAACTTAGAACTTACAATCTTACAGCAAGTGATTTGGTTAAAGATCACTTGCGTTATTTGGTAATTATAATTATTATTCTTTTTTACTTGCTTTTTTTTTGGTTCTCATGTATGTGCTGACTTTGTTAATTCTTTATTTATCTCTTTCAGATGGGAGGGAGATCAAATGTTGAAAATGAGGTTCTTTGTCGGTTTGTTTTTCCTGAGAGGCCTGGTGCTTTGATGAAGTTCTTAGATGCTTTTAGTCCACGCTGGAATATTAGTTTGTTCCATTACCGGGGTCAGGTTAGCAACCAAGACATCTTTTAGAAAACTTTCATTTCTAATGGTTTGTGATTAAAACAAATTTTGACCCTGATTTATTCCATCCAACAGGGTGAAACAGGAGCAAATGTTTTGGTTGGAATTCAAATTGCAAAGAGTGAGATGGAGGAGTTCATCTCTCGTGCTGACAGTCTTGGATACGACTATGTATTGGTAACTGATGACAACAATTTTCAACTTTTGATGCATTAATTAGAGTCAGTTCCAATCTTTTAGCGCAAGCAGACTTGGGCACAATGCACCTCTTAAAGAAAGCCACGGGGCAGATGCAAAAGGTTCGTCCAGTCCTCCTTAATTACTACTGGAATAGCAGTACATGGCAATTTCTCATTCCTTTTTGTAATTTATGGAAGTAGACTGCATGTAGTACAATAAGAATGATTAGGGTTTTGGTTCCTGCTGCTTATCAGATAACTAGTTTTTCTTGCTATGTACTAATACTTTCAGACTTATGTATCAAATATATGAGCTTTGATGCTTTAAAGGTTGTGAAGTTCATATGTGAACTATTTTTATCTTGAAGCTGATTCTCAAAATCAGTTGAAAGCCTGTCATCTTCTAACTGTTGCCCTCGTACTTCTCTCGTAGTGCCGAATGCTTTAAAGATTCATTAACAAACATAATAAAACAAAAACAATTATGTTAGACAGTCTATTGTCTGAATGGAATGACATGGTAGGGTTCTTTTTTTTTTTTTCTTTTTTTTTTCACTTTAAGCTTTTATCATGGTAGCATTTCCTCTATTTTCAGAAACTTAAACTTGCTGATGGCCTGTATAAAACCTTGATTTTGGATGCCCTGAGACTACCTTCATGATTGCATTGGTTTATTCTGAAAGTCTGAAAATGCAGAAGCATTTTACATATGCTGTCGTCGGTGGTTGGCAATGTTACTCTTTTTAATCTACTGCTGATTTGTACTACTTTTACAAATATTAAGAAATAAAAAAGCAATAGTATTATCATTCTCATATTAACTTTAGACATGCTATAAAGTAACAAAACTTGAGGCAATAACAAGTATTGTAGAGGCCAACAGTCATGATAGAATGAGAAGCTAAACATAGGATAGATGGACTTTGTCAGATTATAACATTTGTAAAAGCGTTACTACATCAGAAGAGAAGTGAATGAAAGTAAGGCTTGTCAACCATGCATTGCTTTGAACATCTATGCATGGTTCAGTTGAATCAACTGGACAAAGATAACCTCAGACACTTATCAAGAAGGTGCTGTTTCCCAACCAGAATATTGAGTCAAAAGCAAAGGAACAAGAAATCTTCAGCTCCAACGGATTCTTTCATCCTATTTTGTCAAGAGGAGCGAAGAGTGAATGGACAACAGGTCCAAAATAGGGTTGGGTTGGAGAGTTTTTAAATAAGTAGTTTCGGAGTCATTTTTATTGCAGGTCTAAAAAGGGCATTGAATGTCTCTGTTGATTGAACTTTAAGCATTAAAAATGGGTTGTGGTCCTTGAATTAATAAGGTCACTGCTGCTTGCCTGCATGCTGCATTGCTGCTACATGGTTGCAGTTGTCTAGATACTGTCCAATGCAGTTAGTAAGATTGATAGTTTACCACTCCGTAGTAAAAAAAAAACCCCAATAATAATGGCACATCAACATTTGCATTTTTACAACCTCAATGACTGCAAAAAATGGAACTTGATTCCAATAGTTCCCAAGTAAGTTAAACCCAAGGTTGGAATATGTTAGTTTTACAAAAGTAGAAATAAATTTTTATTTTCAAAATTTACATTATTTATACACATTATAATGGATATTTACAGAGAAGAAACAACTTAAATGTTACTTAATTCTTTCCCTTGGGATTCATGCGGTCATGATTCTTGAAGAAGCCGCTAACTCTTGAACGTTATGCAAAATGTGGATGCATATCCGAACGGCACCCAAACTCTTTCTAAAATGTACTTTTTTTAAAGCTTTTTAACTAATTCTCTATTGTCACCTCCTCAAGCAAAATTTGGAAACTTGGACAAAATGATTCCACTTTTCTGAAGGCCTAATGGCAATAAATCATGGGCCTTATGGAGTCTTAAACATGCCTCTTCTCCTAGAAATAAGCACCTTTACTGGAACCATAATCTTGACATTTGTATCACTTTGACCATCATTCACCATGCCTCTCCCTCCTTAAATTCTCCTTCACACCCCCCATTCACTTCTCTTTTACACCTCTCCCTTTACTGTTGAGACATTGGGGAAAAAAAAGAAAAAAAGAAAATGAGAGTTTCAAGTAAGTTCTTGGCTTCCTTGGTTGTTCTGGTTTCTTCAGTGGCTAATGCAGACCCTCTTGTACCTGCACTCATCATCTTTGGGGACTCTGTTGTTGATGTTGGGAACAACAACAACCTCAATACACCTATCAAAGCAAATTTCCCACCATATGGAAGAGATTTTGTTACTCACAATCCAACTGGAAGATTCTGCAATGGAAAACTGGCCACAGACTTCACTGGTAATCTTTCTTGAGAACCCATACTTTTCTTTCATGAAGTTCTGACACCCTCTTCTCTCATGGTGCTGTTCATTCCTGCATGCACAGCCGAGTACCTCGGGTTCACTTCATACCCACCAGCTTACCTTAGTCGAGATGCCAGAGGAAATGCTCTCCTGACTGGAGCCAACTTTGCTTCAGCTGCTTCTGGTTTTTATGACAGAACTGCAAACCTATACGTAAACAACTAAGATCCAAACCCTCTCTTTCTCTCTCTGAAATTTGATTGTCTAACAGATGAATTTTTTTTGTTGATATATCTAGCGTGCCATTCCATTGACCCAACAGTTAAACTACTACAAGGAGTATCAAACGAAAGTGGTGAACATGGTAGGAGAAGCTAAAGCTAATAATATATTCTCAGGCACCATACATCTTTTGAGTGCAGGAAGCAGTGATTATATTCAGAACTACTATATCAATCCTTTAGTCAATAGAGTCTATACACCAGATCAGTTTTCCAACTTTCTCATAACCTCCTACTCTACTTTCATTCAGGTATCCTTTAGCATTCATTTATAGGCGCAATTATGTTTTGTGAAAATAATTATGAGGTACATGCAACTTTAACATATATCTTCTGCAATATCTGGACCATTTACATGAGAAATTCATGCTTGTTTTCAATTATGTTTGTATCTCTGACCTAAATCCAAGTTCTGGAAACCATGTTACTAGATATATTATACTGTTAACAGGAAAAAAGAAATGCATTTGTATGGGAGCTCAAACACATTTTTTACTGAAAAGAAAGAAAAGAGAAGCTGATAACTGTTTCATGTTTGTGACAGAATCTGTATGGACTAGGAGCAAGGAGGATTGGGGTGACAACCCTACCACCAACAGGCTGTTTGCCTGCAGCCATCACCCTATTTGGTGCTGGAAGTAACCAGTGTGTTGCAAGGTTAAACCAAGATGCTATTGCTTTCAACAATAAACTGAATAGCACAACCCAAAGCCTGCTGGACAAGATGCCTGGTCTCAAACTTGTCGTGTTTGACATATACCAGCCTCTCTTGGACATGGAGACGAGGCCCGCTGATCATGGTAAACCACCTATTGTGCAACAGAGCAGTTAAACAACACAATTAATCAACGTTTCAAATAAGTAGTAACTATTAAAATTTCTTTGAATACATACTCTGCTGTCAAAACTTTTAAGTGAATAGAATCAACTAGATTGGATTTTCCGACAGCAATTTTTAATTACCAAATTTCATTCTTTAACCAAGGAAAACCTAGCATTATGAGTATAAGGTAAGATTTTCTTTATAATAACAAGAAACGAATAAATTTGGGGTTGTCTCTGATCAACTTATGACATTATCTATATAAATTTCATAAAAACGTGGATACTTTCATTATTTTATTCAAGGCTCCATTATTCTGGATTTTCCAGATGAATGAGGAGACTCGTTAATATTGTGAATGTGGTGTTATTAATGCAGGTTTCTTTGAGTCAAGAAAAGCTTGCTGCGGAACAGGTACTCTAGAGACATCCCTGCTTTGCAATGCCAGGTCTGTCGGAACATGCTCCGATGCTACATCATATGTGTTTTGGGATGGATTCCATCCCTCCGAAGCTGCTAACCAGGTTTTGGCAGGTGATTTGCTAGCACAGGGGTTCTCCCTCATCTCTTGAAGCTATTTCCTTCATTGTCATAGAAAGTAAACAAAAGAAAACACTACCACCTGCTCTTGTAATCTTCTCATACGCAAAATATATTAGATATTACTAAAATATGAACTTCGTCAGTCTGACTGTTTTAGCAGGATAAGTTTAGTAGTTTCACATGTAAAACCTCCATAGTTATGCTTGTAGCATCTTGTGTCAGGGAAGTTTATGCATTGATCCTTGCCTCAATAAGATGATTATGATTGTTATAATTTAGTCAACTTGTTCCAAGTAAGGAAACCAAATGCAAATTGTTATATGATATAGTAGCATAAGCATAGTGAAAGACGTGCAAACTCTTTTACTCTGCCCTTACTAGCATACAACTGTTGGGTTGTCATTTATTGCATATTCCGACATAATCAAAATTTGCTATTGGTGAAATCATTTTCGGAGCTCTGCCCAAGTTATCTAAGTTCTTCCACAAGTAGGCTTCATTTTCTATAAATCAATTCTTCCAGTCATT
The DNA here is from genome assembly GCF_047325235.1 of Durio zibethinus. Lineage (NCBI taxonomy): Eukaryota > Viridiplantae > Streptophyta > Magnoliopsida > Malvales > Malvaceae > Durio > Durio zibethinus. The sequence goes on along the minus strand of NC_143162.1, from coordinate 4,431,247 downwards.
TTCTTCCATTCCTATAACAATTCTCTGTTCATCCAAACAGTATCCATTATCTTTAAATTAACCATAAATTAACCATCAATAGACCAGATGACAATTGGAAGACGCTTAAGCTTTATCATGGATATTTTAATCCATTAAATATGTATTTGATACATAAAATTATAATAAAATAAAATAATATGATATTATGAATAAGATTAAATTAAATAATGTTATCTTATCTTGTGTTTAATATATACAAGGATTAAAATAAAATAATTTATTTATTGATCAAAATTATCCTTCCTTAAAGTATATACAATTCAAATTATTAATGTAATTTTTAAAGGTATAAAAACACAAATAAGTTCAATTCCACAGACTAAAATAATTTTCTTTACTTTGGGAAGATTGAATCATCCGATACCAAGAGGATAATTAATCTTCCTTATAATCCTGTTAATTTTTTTAGATACAAACTAAATATAATATATGATGATTATCATTTTATTTTATTCATTATCTTATATACTAAACATGACCTAAAATCCTTATAGTTGATATAAATAAATTTACATAATCAGGAAGTCAAACTCAAGTGGTACTAAAACTTCACCTGAACCGGTTAAATATCTGAGGACCCTAAGAAAGTTCAAATCCTGCATTAGAACTAATTGCATAACGAAGCTTTGCTTTCAGAGTACTTGACCTCTTGTATGTTGGAAGCTGTAACCACCCAATGGAGCAAGGAAACAGAGATGAAATTAGTTGAGATCCTCAATTCCCCCTCCCATATGCAGATATGAGATGATAAATCAGTTGTCTTAAAGTTTGATGTTGTAATGAAGCCTTTTAACAGAGTAGTTATTAGAGTGGAGGGGACCCATCCCCCATTTTTGTACCTTGAGAGTGTTATAGCATGTAGAAGCTGATGGAAGCCGCTCCACATCTGAACCTCCAATTGTTGCCCAAAGTGGGGCATCACTTGCAACCTATACAAGATCAAGATTCCTGATTTAGTTTCAGTTGTTGACAAGATATTAAGATAGTCATGTAGCCATTTCTCTATATACAGTTCTCATTTATCCCTGTCCTTTACTATGATATTTTTTCTCTAAATCTTTGGGAATTTCTTTTTTTTTCTTCTTTTTTTCCTTCTTTTGTTTGTTGTGATCAATTTCACTAAATTGCTTATGTATCAACTGGGCAAACTTTTAACCGAGATAACAGCATACCTTATGAATTGTGAAAGATGGCTGCAAGTATTTGAACCCAAGTAAAGGAGCTCGAGAACAACTAGTCACAAATTTTAGCAGCATACAACGTTCTTTTGGCTCAAAATCCTTCATAACCTAAAATTAAGTTCAAAATAAAGACTATTCATGCAGCAGTTTCCACTTTCCATGATTAAAAAATTTTGAGGGACTAAAGACCAAAGATGAAAAAAAATCAGTTAAACTTTAGTTACGCTAATACCTCCCAGAAAAGTTTAATAGTTCGACTTCCCTCGGAATAACCACCAGTATACCGTGTGTTATTTCTTAAATCATCAACATCAATATCATGGTCTCCACCAGAAAGTAACTGTATACAGCAATATGGGTCAGTGTTTTGTGCTGTTAGTCAAGCCCAACATTAAGTGATTAGTGACAAATCCATAGAAAAACATTTGCAATAAAAGACAGTAAAACTAGTGCACAACTATGACTCTACAAAAACAATCTGGAATGAAAATACCTGATTAAATTCACTTGCATTAAATAACTTCAACCAAGAGGGAGATATAAGATCAGTTAAACCCCTATAAAATGCATTTGAAAAGGGCAGTATCTGCAGTTCAACATTGACAACATGATGAATTTGTGATACATAGATATATTTCTATAATATTTACAAAATAACTAGATAAAGACCTGTCGATTGAGTTTGTAATCTGCCATTGCATGAACATATTGCATCTTGTTGTCATTAGTCACACAAACATCCTTGCCACCAGGTTTAAGCTCGATAACATGCCTTTTACCAAAAGATTCTTCAGTGACTGTGAAATCTAGACAGAGCTCCTTAATATCACCATCATAGTTCTGCAGTTAAAACATCCAACAAAATTAAAAAGTTGGAGGATTTTCCTTTACATGTATAGATCTCAAACATCAAGACCTTGGCATAAAGGAAAAAAATAAATTACTAAATGTGTTACATTAAAGCAGATGGGAAAAGCAAATAATAGATCCTTAATCTCAAAGAATTTAGATCATGATGAAAGGTGATACTTCCAGAATCCTAGAAGAGTGATATAAGAAACAAGGAATGTAGGATCCTGAAGATGACATATTGCGCATGGTTTTGCAGACTTTCTCCCATGAGGAATATTTAAGTAATCATTGTGAACACAAAGATCGCCGAAACTTTCTGTTAGAAAATGAAAAAAACTTGAGCCTGGGTATGCTACCATAGTGATGGAGAAATACTGTAGAGAGAACAGATAAACATCAAATTCTCTTTTAGTTTTTTTTCTTTTCTTTTTTGAATAATTATATACAACCTGTTTTTCTTTTAATTAACCTCTTTCTTATTCTTTTATGTTCTCTGGTGATCAAATGATTGGTAAGGCTTAAAATACTCTCTCATCTTCTTTCTCCCTGTAGCTTATGGACAATCCATCCAATAATGAGTATGTAAAGAAAACAACAAAGTTTGTCCTTCAAAAAAGACAAAGAAATAAAGAAATATCATCTAGCTATCAAAGAAGCAAGCTACAGGAAATTGATGCCTTGGATTCTGTCCTTGTTGACTTGCTTAAAATAGCTAAAGAAATGCAGACGTCATAATACTTACTTCATCCTATCACACATAGGAGTCACTTTCAGGTTAACTTAAACACTTCACCCACCTTAATACCTTCCCATTAGCAGCATCTTGCTAATTCTTGCCCAACAATTAGCTCAATACGCAAAGCAGTCTTATCACCCAGAAAATGCATTTCTGTTAATCCTTCCAAATGTAACAGAAACATCAAGTGGCATACAAACTACACCACCTATAATGCTATTTGTATACTCGAAAAATAATTTAGCTATTTTAGGAGCGTCAACTTCAGAAAGGAATAAAACATGAAAAGGCAACATGCATGATCTTCATTGGGGCTAACCTTGACATACATAAGATTCCGATAGAGCTCTGGATCAAGTGTTGATAGTTCATCAAGAAAGCTATATCGGCCCAACAGCTTTTGCACAAAAACATGTGAAAAAGCGTAATCCAGTAATATTCCTTCATAGAGTGCTTTACCAACAACTCTTCCAAGAAATTCAATCATCTGGATACCATTCAGTAGATATCTTGCAGCTGCATTAGGTATTAGAAGTCTGTCTGCCGTTGATGTTTGGGAAAATAACCCATACCTTTAGATAGGCAAAAATAAATTAACTTAAAAAGTTAATAAATGAATACCACCTTTTTCAGCATAAACACCAATATGAACTTACTCGGGAGCAAAAGCTGCTTTAGATATATCAGTTAAAAATTCTTTAGATAATCCACCATAATCCAGACCAGCCTCTGGAAGGCCACATTCACTAACAAATGACACATGAATTGATGACTTCAACCTCGAGCCAAGTGAATTTAATTGTCGAAAGCCATCTTCAACTATATGACCTCGACGAATAACTATCTCAGCTGATCGTGAACCAGGTCCAGCCACTTCACCAGCCATTCTCCGAGAGACTTTATCCATATTGATAAACTCTCTAAACATTTGAACCCTGCCAAAGATACAAACTATGTCAACAAAAGGACTTTGGCTTAGTCAAATAAAATTAGGCTATTCTGTATCTATGTAATAGGAGGTTTGGATGATCATTTAATGTATGTCAGATGTTACTTCTCATTTGAGTGCGACAATATCATCAGCGCATATTTCTGGAGAGAGCTCATTCAAAATAGGAACTATTTACTTTTCATGATACGAAATTCTGGTGAACAAAAAAAGAAGTGCAGACCTAAATTACATGGTATAGGCATCAAATTTTTTATGATTTAATACCTTTCTTCAAATGGAAATACATGTGGCATAATGGTGATTACAGAACCCATATTGTGAACAACCATAGCATCCTCTGATCTGATGTTAGCTGATAGAACTTCATGAGTTCTGGCAGCTACTGCAATTGGAGGTCGGCTCCTTCTAGCTGGTGAAAGCCACAAAGCAGGGGTACAGAACTGGTGCCTGCAATCCCTTTCATACATAAGATGCAAGCATCTGATGGCAGAATCCAGAAGGGAACCATTCTGTTGGCCCAAACTAAAAGACAGGCCATTATAGACTAGTGTATTAAGCACTGATGCAATTCTTCGCTGTTGCTCCAGTGTGAATGGAACCTAAATCATGCACAAAATACTCCAATAAACAACAGAGACAAAGATTGAAAGCAAAGAGATAAGTAAATAAAAAGTTTACCTGTTTCTCATAAAACTCTATGTCGTCAAGAACTAATAGCAGATGAGAATAGGTGGCACAGAACAGATGAAGCAGACATGACATATCTTTAGAAATACCTTGAGGACCATGCCTCAAAGGCTCTATATCCCAAACATCAAGAGAATCACCATCAACCAGATGATCATCAGCTGAATCTGAAAAATCAACCTCTGCTTGTGATTTGCCAGTGAACTTCTGCAATACATTAACCCATTTATTGACTCCATCCTTATTGGCTTGTTTTGGTTTTTTATCAATTCCTTCTTTTTTCCTCCCTGAAACTTTGCTTGTACCATGATTAGTATCTCCAATGGTGTGACTATTCCCATGGAAAATGGAACTTTCTAGCACTCCCCAAAGGTTGCCAAGAAATCCAGGAGTGAAAGATAGCATATTCAGAACAGGCAACGGCCCAATCATCGGATTGAATGCTGCAAATATTCTAAGCATGTATGAGTAAAAATATGCAATATCAAGCAATTCCAAGTTCTCCAAAGATTCTGAGTTGTTTGCAGGTAGGATCTTGGCCTCATTCATATGAGCATATCTTTTTGATATTTCCAAAAGCTTTTTAAGATGCCATTGCTCACAAACAGGTCTAAATAGGTCCATGAAGGATGTCTTTAAGGATCCACAAGTTGTCTCGTTCTCCTGCACGCTGACAGGCAGTTCATAAGCTCCATCATTACCTTCAAGATTCTGATTCCCCTTTTCATTCCACCCAGCATTATGAAGCCATGCCAATAAGTTGTCTGCAAGAATGGTTACACCATGGACATAGGATACAAATTCTAGACCTTGGTTCAAGGCTCCAGAATCCAAAAAATCATTCTCACTCCCAGCAGTTAGGTCTATAATGTTTGCAAGAGCCCAACCAACTGGTGGAATTACCTTCAAAGAACAGTCCATGCTGGACTGATCAATGTCTGACATCTTTCTGATGATTATATCTCTTGAAATCTGTCATCACCTGCCATGGTTTGATCAGTCCCACATGCCTCAAATCATAGAGTTGTGTAATAAGTAAAACAGAATTTGAAATTTAGGGCTTTTGCAAATGAATTAAAGGATTAATAGTAAAAGATAGTAAATGAAATTGCAATCTATTATACAAGTAATGGATTTATAGGAAAGCCATATACTTAGAAAACACCATGTCCTACAGTTGATAAACACATATCGATTCTCATTTGAGCACCAAGGTTATAGCACTTCAGACATTTGCAGAAAACTTCCTAAAGATGCAATGATGAGTGAAAATAACCGCAGCCAACCCCAGGGTACATGTATTAGTCTCTATTTAAATTGGTAATACTATGCCATATATTTCCAAAATCCACATGCAATAAAGCAAATGCAGCACAACAAATTCTGTTTCCCACGATAATGATAAGATCAGATCAGAATGCTATTGCTTTGTTGATTTCAGCTTGCAATATCTAATATCAGGAAGCCACCACATGGCCTTTTAAAGAACTATAATATTGACTGCCAATTAAAGTAGGCTAAATAAGAACTGAATCATAGAAAAATTGATAAAATAGCATCAGATGCTTGGATAGTATGAATTCAAATAAGATAACTAAAGGTCAAAGGCAGAATATCAAATCAAAATTCTTGAAAATGTATGAGAAAGAGAACATTAAGGAGATTATAATTTAATAAAGCATTACCATTAAAATTTGCAAACATGGTGAAAGAGTAGATTTGTGTTTTAGAGCAGGTAGAAGAACAGCTGGTAGACGATGAGTAAGCCAAGGAATTGTAAGTAAATGTAAAGAGTACTGCTCAGCAGCAGAATGCAAATCAAACTCGCTAAAGCCAGCCACTTTAAAGGTTCTCAGATTAAATGGCCGAATAGCTAGAGTAATTGCACTTGCGGTGATCAAGAACTCATCATCAGTCTGGACAATATTTTTCACTTTTGGAGAAAAACAAACATCCAATTTGCTTATATATCTTCTCAGAGATACATAAAGGCCACTTCTACAACTTCCCATAAAGCAAACCAAGTTCTTCACTGCTGCATCTGCATCCCCAATATTGTCATCATTAACAATCTTCCAACTTTTCAGATCAGTTAAGACAACAACAAGACGCAATGCTAGAGATGTCAGAACGAAAATATCTTGACTCTGTGCAAGGGACGTATCACACTCTGAAAGAATGAATGAGCAGAGTGAAATAAGCTTTTTTGCTTGATAAGTTGATGTTCTTCTCTCTTCAGTCGTACCCACGATCAGGGAGCAGATATTCTTCCTTGAATCTATCCACCGAACAAGGAAATCACTACAGCTGTTTAATAACATTGACAAACTAAAAGGATACGAAAAGAGGGGATCCGAAATCTAATACACAGCAGCATATTTCATGAAACTATAAGAGCAATGGCTTTAAAATGATTAGCATACCTATTGAATTTATGCTTTCCAGGAGAATCTTAAAGCAAGTCTGCGTACATTTTAATTCTCTGGCAAGAATCTTTCGACGCCGAATTGATAAACATGTAATAAAGAAAATAAAAGGCCTCAAAACACTTTTGGAAATCAATTCCCCAGTCATAAACTCAGCTTGATTTTTCACCAAAATTTCCCATTCTTCTTGAAATTCCATACCCACTTTCCTTGTCACGTTATAGCTTCTCCAGACTCTCTGCAAAATTTATGTAAAAGAAAAAAAACTGAGAAACTATTTAAAGAAACAATTTAATTGAAAAAGAAACTTAGTGAAAAGTGAACCTGGATAAAGATTGCAGCGTAAGCAGCTTTTCTTGCATAATTGCGATTCTCTCTTTCTTGAGAAACTTTCTCGAGCAGCGCATCTCTCGATATTTCTTTGGCGCTTGCTCCTCTCAAAGATACCTGAATTTGAGTAACCCGATCGAATATTAAACATTGGATTAAGCAGATAAAAATTGGAAAATTTGTATACGTAAATCGATTGATTAAACCCTAATTGAATTGAAGGACCGAGAGAAAGGGGCCCTAACCTGATGTTTTCGAGGTTCGTCCATGGCTGAGAGACGATCACCTAAAGGAACCTAATCAAAGCTTCTTTTTTTTTTTTTTTCTTTTTTTCACTTTTAGCTTTCCGTCAACGGCCAAAAAAAAAAAAAAAAAAATGGAATTATGTCTTGGACGTTTTGATTACATTCTGATGTTTCGTAAGCACGCAAAGTGTTGACCGTTTAAACCACTCTCGCACTCGGTGTACTATTTTTTAAAAATATTAAATTTTTTTAGTTTTAACTCAGTCTGAAAAATTATCATATTTGATTTACGATCAAAATTAATAAGGTAATATACGATTTAAAAATATAATAAAAATTTTAAAAAATAATTAAAAAGCATATAAAATATTTTTAATCCATAATTAAAAAATTACATTATCAATATAAAATTTTTTCTTAACATACATTAACTTTATTTGTAATTAAAAACACTATCAATGTAAGACTTTGTTTGTTTTGAAGAAAATGATTTTCAAAAAACTATTTTTGAAAAATATTTATTTTTTTGAACTGAAATAAATTTTTTGTTATATGAATGAGTTAACAAAAAATATTTTTCGGTTATTTTTTGAATTTTTTTAAAAAATAATATTAATATAATTATTAAAATATTAAAAATTATTTATTATTAAAATATATTGGAATTATTTAATATTAAAATTATTAATATTAAAAAATAAACATATTTTAATAATAATATTTAATATTAAAATATTATGTTAATATAAAAAAAACTTAAAATAAAACTATTTATTATTCTTTATATCTTTATTAATATATTATAATATTATTTATTAATAATATTTATTAATATATTATATTAATAGTATATTATTTATTAATAATATATTATTTAGTAATATATTATATTAATAGTATATTATTTATTAATAATACATTATTTATTAATATATTACTATATTATTTTTAATATATTATTTATAAATAAAATTATGCTAAAAAACATTGATAAAAAAATTTACTTATAGATAGCTTTTTGGTTTAAATATTTTTCTTTTTTCAAATTCATAAGATAATTTTTAAAAAATAATTTTATTTTTCATTGACTAATAAATTATTTTTCATTGATTAGTTAATTTTTTATCCAATAAATACTTAAAAATACAAAAATTATTTTTTGAAAGTCATTTTCTATGAAACAAAATGAGCCTAAAAATTTTCTTAATATACATTAACTTAATTTAAAATAAAATTCATGTAAAAAGTTTGAAATAAAATTAATCTAAAAAGTACATATCGCAATCACATTTTTTTATTTATAATATTTACAATTAGAAGAAACAATATCCAATTTTATCCTATTGTTTGCAACTCATTTGCATGTATCAAAAGTGAAAATTTTAAATTTTAATAAAAAAAATAAAAAATTAAAAAATTAAATTAGTATGTCTTGAACTATAATATAATTCAACAATTCAATCCTTTTATTTGTTTTTAAATGTGAAATTACAAATTTTTTATAAATATCTTATGGCATTTCTACTCTAAATAATTTTTTATCATATATGTTTTTATTAAAAATATAAACAATGAATTTTATCTAAAAAATATATATAAATTACATAAAATCATCTTATGATTTGAGACATATTTAAAGTGAACCTTGATGTTTAAAATATAACATTAAATTATTTTATGATTCTTTTTATTACTTTTTTTATTTAAAATCATGATTTTTTTGTTATTTTTAATTTTTTTCTTTTGTTATTTTTTTAAAATTTCTTCTTATCCAATAATTCACTTTTTTTCTATCTAATTTTCTCAATTAGCCTTCTAGCCATTGATTCCAAGCATTCGAAAATTTCAAAAATAACCCTTTAATTTTTGTGTATTGCTTGTATGATTAGATGTTTCGATTATGAATTTGCTCGATATTTACTTTATGATTTTTTGTTGATTTAGGCTTGAATTCAATTTCTAAATTTGGATTTACTAAATATTGTGTATGAATTTTTTTGCCGTGTATAAGATTTAGGTTTGGGTGTGCTAAATTATTTGTATATTGTTTTGATTTATTGAAAATTATTTGCTTTCCCTGTTAACTGCTTAATTATGGGAATTGAATTATTTGTGTGTTTTTGACTTCAGTTGTCTATTGGATTGATATTGATATGGGCTGCGGTACCGGCTTTGCTTGAATGTTTGTTGATTCTGTTGCTGCTTGATTTTCTTCTATTTCTTATGCCTAAGCTATTGCTGCCGTATTTTTTATCTTTGAGGTTAATTGTTATGCCCAAATTGCTCTCCTTCAAGTATGTTAATGAATTGTCTCTTAAACTAAACCTAGAGATAAATTATAAAATCAATTATGAAATCCTAAAAATTTTTACTTGAAGAGAAATTTTTCTACAATTTTTTGTTTTTAATTATTTTTTCTCTTTGTTCATTTTCCTTTTGGTGTGGAATATTAAAAAAACTTAAAAACTAAAAATATTTCAAAATAATTGAAAAAATCATGATTTTGGACAAAAATGTAATAAAATAAATTATAAAATAATTAAATATTACATTTTAAATCTCAAAGACCATTTAAAATTTACCTCAAATTATAAAGTGATTTTATGTAATTTATCTTTAAAAAAAATTATTATTTACTTTTGCAAACATACACTAAACACGTGAAAAATAATGGTTTGATTTAGATTGAATTCGATTTAATTTTTTTAAATATTATATAATATTATGAAAATTTAAAATTTGATTCAAATCCAAATTAAATTTTTATTTGATCTAAACTATCGATTCGTTTTAATTCGATTTATTGATTTATCGATTTTTATTTTTTATATTATTTTAATATAAAAATTTGATATATTTAAATAAATTTTAATATAAAATTATTATTTTTATTTTATAAAATTTTAAAAATATATAAAAATTTTAAAAAATATTATTCGATTTGATTTAATTTAATTTTTTATTTAAAATTTAATTTAAACATAATATATACATTTAATATTTAAATTTGATTTAAATTAAATAAAAAAATCACACAAATTGAACCGAAGTATTCGATTTTCGATTTTTTTTTTCTCACCCTGGGAGGAAGTTATGTTTGGCGCCTCTGATTTCTGTCTCAATCCATGTCCACCACTATCCATCCCCAAAACCACCCACTCCTCCGCCATCACTTCCCTCCAAAACCACCGCCACCTTCACCAGACCCCTCTTCTCTCTCTTCCCAAAAACAAATCCCACCACCACCACCTCCCTCTTTCGTCACACTGTCTCCAAACCTCCCATTTCCAATGACATTAATTCCTTACGCTCTTTGCTTCACCTTTCAGTTCAGTACTGCGATGCTGACTGGCAAAAGCTGTTCATGCTTGTTCTTTCAAGTTCCAAGAAGACTCCCATTTGGGTAATTCGCTAGTTTTAGCTTATCTAAACCTGGGTCTTTTTAATCATTCTTTAAAAGTTTTTACCTCTCTTTCTTGCCCCATTGTAGTAACCTACTCTTCGTTGATTTCGGGTTTTGCGAAATCAAATCAAGTAAACAAATCAATAAAACTTTTTATCAACATGAGTAATGAAGGTATTGAGCCTAATGAACTTACTTTCTTCCCAATTTTAAGTGCTTGTATTAGAGTTTTTGAGTTGAAATTGGGTTTTCAAGTTCATGGTTTGGTTATAAAAAAGTTTTTTTTTTTATTTTTTATAATATTTTCGTTGCCAATGCTTTAATGGGGTTTTAAGGGAAATTACAGGGAGTTTGACGTTTGATGAAATGCCTCAAAGAGATGTTGCATCGTGGGATGCGGTAATTTCGAGTTTGGTGAAGGAAAAGATGTATGAGAAAGTGTTTGAATTATTTCGTGTTATGCAAGGAATTGGTTCGTTTAGAGCTAATTTTTTTCACAATTTAGGCTGTTTTAGTGCTCGTGAAGGAAGTGATGTTTTATGAAATGTGTTGATTGCTGGCTTTGTTCTTCATAGGCAGGGTGATGAGGCGCTGGCTGTTTGGTCTGAGATGTAGGAGGCAGGCGTAAAGCCAGACACAATTACTTTGATTTTAGTTATTTTGGCGTATCTACATACTAACTTGGATTTAGTTGATAAATGCCGTAGGTTATTTCTCTCCATGAGAACCGATTGTGGCATTGAGCCTACTTCACAGCATTATGCTTCCTTTGTTAGTGTTTTAGGACACTGGGGTCTTCTTGAAGAAGCTGAGAAAATAATTGATAAGATGACTGTTGAGCCAAAGGCATCTGTTTGGCGTGCTTTGCTTGACAGTTATAGGATTCATTTCAACACAACCATTGCGAAACAAGTGGCATAGCACACACTGGCAATGAAGCCACAAGATCCCTCTACATACATACTTGTGTCAAATCCATACTGTGCATCTGGGAGATGGCATTGCTCTGAAATGGTAAGAGAGGATATCAGAGAAAAGGGGTTTTGGAAAAATCCTGCTCAAAGTCGGATCATTCTTCAGAACAATGTACGTTCGTTCTATGCAAGGGACAAATCGCATCCCCAAACAAAGGACATCTATAGAGGGTTAGAAATACTAGTCTTAGAATGCCTAAAAGCTGGATATATTCCAGACACTAGCTTTGTTCTTCTTGAGGTTGAGGACCATCAGAAGGGGTTCTTACTTTATCATAGTGCAAAACTAGTAACAACCTATGGCTTTTAATGACCAGAGTGGGAGAACCCATATGGATTGTCAAGAAAATCCTTCTTTGTGGATACTGCTATGCGTTTTTGAAATTTGTTTCTGTCATCACAAGGAGAGAAATTTATTTGAGGGATGCTTCAGGATTTCATTTCTTTCGTAATGGACAGTGCCCTGTAAAGATTATTGGTGATTGATTTTTGCCGTATTGCAAATTCAGTAGCCGCATCCAGTGTTCTAGTACATGCTGACTTTTAATTTTTCACACAACTCTAGCTCTTTTCAGAAGGTTGAAGCCAGTGTCCTCATAAATGTATTATATGTAGAAGTCTTGTAGAAAAAAGAACATGTAAAAGTTTATTTGAAAAAGAAGAAATTCCATCTCTGGCAATGAGTTCTAAATTTCCTGCATAAAAGATGCATGAAAGCCTTTTTTTTTTACATATTGATATTGCGTTGTAAAAGATGTATGACAGCTCTCCTTTCCTTGCCATGCCATTTTTTTTTTCTTACTGATGAAGCTTCGGAAGGCTCACCCACATTTGCCCTTATAATTAAATGCTTCACAAGTAGCATGGGGTTCACCAAAACTAGCAAACTTGATATCACCAAAAACTTTCCCACCCTCACAAATGATAAACTCCAAAAACATGCCCCCAATTCATGAGCATTAGCACAGATTTTTCTAACAGTGACTGTTTCTAAGTTAACATGTATAAAACAAGGTTAATTAATCGGCATTTTAACGTTAATTTCATCTAAGCAATGAAAATATAAAACTTGGGACATTAAGATTAGAGGGACATTAGATTAGAAGTGTGCAAAACTCCAACTGATTCCCTTTGCCAAACTCGATTCAGACAATGTAAAACAACGATTAATCAATTGTTTTCTACATGTTAAAAGTGGAATAAAAAATTCTGCAAAACATATAAAGACCAAAAAAAAAAAAGTTGGAATTAACCAGGAATTACCATGTAACTTTTGATTTGCTTGACCGTCACAGTTTGTAGTTTACGGTAACTAGTAAATAGTAATACATTAGCATTCACCGTGGCAATTGGCTGCCTTACTGGATTTGGGACAATGCAAAGTACAATCACATTGATTGCTCACACTCACGTATTTTTTTTTTTGTCTGAAAATGGTAAAAGTGATCTCAATTTAATTAAGGTGGTGGTACCTTAAACAAAGCTAAGCTAGGCACGTTTCAATGGAAGACAGATATTGCTGTTCAACCGTGAATGCGGTGGCTAGTAATAACAAGTTTTCTGTAATCAATATAGTACTTTTGTTTTGTTCATAAATAAAAAAAAGAAAGTGGAAATGATAAAGGGGGAAAGAATAATATATATTAATAAAAATTTTAAGAATCTTAGTTATCCTTTCTTTCAAATCAAATACTTTCTAAAATTAGTGTGTAAGAGTTGCATTAATTAAAAACCTTTTTTAGCAGTAGAGGTGTTCATTAATTAGACTGGGGCAGGTCCAACTAATTTTTTTAAAAACTCCGTTTATCATATTCAAAAGATTTGAAAATTTTAAAATATATATTGAAATATTAATATTTTAATATTTTAAAATTAAAAATATATATTTAATAATTTAATATTACATATTGAATTTTAACTCAAAAATCTTTATTTAAGGTCGAACATGTTAAGCGGTCTAAAGATAGGGAATAAAGGATGAGGATGGTAAAATTTGAATTTTTATTTTGCATATTTTTTAAAAAACTTCTTATTCAGTAGGTCCAAAAATTGAATAATCATCCATTTGATTAACACATTAATTCTCTTTAAGAGCTTCATAATACTAATTTAATTGCAAACAGACAAAAGCATTGGTGGGAAACATTGTTCCTCCGGTGCCTGGAAGATGTGCAATTTCCACACTTTTCCCAATTGTTGTGCAATTCATATAAGTTGGTTTATTGGCATTGCTACCTAGTTCTCTGGGGGTAATTTCCCCATAGGAAAATTGGTCAATCACCAAATGGAAAAATAAGCAACAATTGGCTTTTACGCTGTATTTAATTTGTCAGATGAAGATTTGTAAGTATTCAGAAATAAGCTTCTTCCATTGCTGCTCGAGAAAAAACCAAAAACGAAAACAGCAGTATCGGATAAGAAGAAAGTGATATCTCACCCGACGTTAGACAGACACTCAGATTGTCCTTAGTTTTGGCTTGAAGCTTTGCATGTTGCATCAACCAAGCGTACGAGGCAACGCTGCAAAGTGATGGGCACCGACAACTAGAGAAGTTGTCATATATAGTATAGCCTTTACTCTCCCTTGCTCTCTTCTTACCAACATGAACTCTAAAAATAGTTGTTTTCTTCAAATCATATCAAATTAATTTTAGTTTTCAAGAATTTAATTATTTATTACATATTAAACATAATAATTAAATGATGATTATTTAATTTTAATAAATTCAATAATGATTTTCTTCTAATATATAATTATATGAAATGATTTAATCAAAGAAAATGACATATAATTGACACTCTTTTTTCAAATTTGAAAATGTATAATATTAATAATGCACAATGGGAGAAAAATAATTGGAAGTATTGTGGGATGTGTCTGATTTTCACAATGGGTTTTTTCAAACAAAGGTAAATGTACATGACTCAGTTAGCAATAGAAAAAGGTGACAGAATAGAAAGTGCAGCTATTATTTCAGAGTGACATTGTCATGTGATTTGCTATTTCTTTTTTATAGAACTTTTCCAAATAAGTTTGATGCCAAGAAATATCAGACTGAACTGGATTGGACGGCCATTCTTTTTATCCTATATATATATATATATATTCAAAATTTACTGTTTCATTGAAAATTAAAGTTCACCAAACAAATCAAGGGTGACATGCATTTATCATACAAGTCAAGTCCCGCATTTTGTATATGGTTTGAATTCTTCATAAGTATATGCCATTTAAATTTTTGATTGTTAATGTAATATTTTGTAATATTATGTAATTATATAGTTAAAGCAATATAAGGAATTATGATACTATCATTAAAATAATATTTAAGATTATAATATGATTATGATATCGTGAGATTCTTTCCTTAATTAATACGAATCTTATGTATGATACTTTGTTTTCTAGCATTGATAATGACAACAATATATATGTGTATATTTTTTATGTGTACGTATAATTATTTTATTATTTGAATTTATAAATAATACATTTGATATAGGTTAATTGAGTGCTTATAGTAATCTCTTTAAAACACACTTAGGGATGAGTTAACTAAATTTATCGAATTAAAATATAAAAGGATTTAGACTAACTTTGTTTAGAGAAAAATATAGAACTTTGATTTACTGAATTGGGGTAATGAATTGTATGGATTGGGAATTCAAAATCTAATTTTGTTGTCAACTATAAAGATGTAGCAATGTAGTTTTTCAGTAGTTAGGAAATTAATTTGATTCACCAGCCACCAAACTACCCAAAACCCAAAATTGCATAAAAGAATTGCAAATGGTCAATAAGCATATACTTAATTTCTAGGCCATAACCAGTTACCAGTTAACCCAAAAACACACATTTGAAGTGATCATTCTATTTTCTTGATAAGTGGTAAGTTAACCAAACTTTCATAAATTAACTGCCAAAAGATTAGCAATATTAGAGCTTCAAAACACTTTAGAAAATAAGGAAAAACCAAAAAAATAGAGCAATTAGATCAATCTAAGTTATAGCAATATCTGAAAGGATTGAGTTTACCTTAAACTGATTTCGAATATTATAGTAATAAAATATTTTGTAAAATATTTTTAATTTTATTTTTTAAAAAATAAACAAAATTCAATAAAATTAAAGTAAATATAACAATAAAATTTCATATTGAACCATAATATAAAAAAATTGATCTTAATAATTTTTTTTTGATGAGTTGAGAAATGAGAATTTGTTCCTTTCTCTCACTGCAAATTGCATGTGAATTGTGATGACAGGGAATGCGATAAGAGGCCCAAAAAATTTAAGATGCTGATGCTTTCGAACAACCAAATTTGGCATTCTCCGTATTCTAGACTCATGAGTTTACCCAAATTTCTCCACCCGTTGCTGAAATAAATGAGAGGCGGACATGCACGAGAAGATTGCAAATTTCATAGCCGAAAGACGAAACTGGCCTTCTTGCCTGTTTTGTAATAAAAAATAAAAAAAAACCAGAGGAGCAAACAACGTAAAACATGAAAAAGGCGCAATAATTATCTTCCCATGTGTCACATACAAAAGTTTTGATAGGATCGGCATCACATCCGGTTTCTAGCAGTTCTTTTTAATAGAAAACTGAAATTCATCTATCAACCTTTGTATTTCTAGAACATAAATAATTTTGGTGTCATTTGCTTTTATAAAAAAAAATTTTAATTTTACATGACAATGACATACAAAAACAACTAAAGGTGATAGGACATGATTTTATATCAAAGATTAAGTAATTTATTTATTTAATTTAATTAAAAAATTAAATAAAAACTTTAAATTTTGTTAATATAAAATGATTAAGTGCATTCTTTCAAAATTTTATTATCGAAACCGAACTTAAGTTAACAAAGCTCATTTCTTTACTAACAGAATAAATTTTATAAATACCAAAATTTTAACATTTAATTAATTGATACACGTATATTTGAATTAAATAAAAATTGTGAATTGCACGAATCCTTGCCAAATTGAATATAAATAATATATTATATAAAGGCAAGTCACTGTGCATGCCAGGTGTATCATTTATTGATTGGGAAATTTGCTAACCAGAGGAGAGAGTCAGAGGATCGCAAATCAGAGGTGGCAGCGCGTGTCATGAAACGAGCGTGAACAGCGAATTATGGAGAGAATCGGTGATTGGAGAGGGGTGGAATTGGAAAATAAAAATTTTGCATGGAGAAGCTCGGATAAAGAGGGCAAAACTGGAGGACGCTTGGCTTAAAGTTTGAACCCTTTATTTCCACCTGTTTTTTAACTTAGCAAACAACTCCAAAAATTCACTTATAAGGAAGAACAAAAAGCCCTTTAACCAAAGAGAAACAAAGAGATATATAGAGAGAGAGAGAGAGATATGGAGAGGGTTTTGATAGCAAACAGATTTTAGATAGAGACTGTTAAGAGAGGAAATTTTCCTTGAAGAAACCGAGAGAGAGATGGGGGATGGGAACAAAAATTGCTTTGCATGTTGTTTTTCAACAGCAACAACATCATCTTCTTCATCATCAACAATCAAACTTTTGTTCTTTATAGTTCCATTGATTCTGGTATCATTCATTGTTTTTGTTTTGGTTCCAAGAAATTCAACTTGGGTTTTGATTTCTAGCCTCCCTTCTTCTTCTTCTTCTTCTTTTGCTCCTGCTGCAAATAGCAGCGAGAAGTTTGGTGCAGCTACGCATGCAGAAGGAAGTTCCAGGGTGGGGACGGTGGTGGATAGTATTGTTCATGGCGGCCTGGAAGAAGAGGCACTGTCAGATGAGGCTGCGCTTAATCACCCAGCTTCACCGCCTCTTGCCGTTGAAGCAGTGACGAAAATTCATGAATTAGTGGGTGCTGATTTCTCTTTTATGCAATTTTTTTTTCTGGTATTTGTCCTTTATATATTTTTTTCTTCTATTCTTATCAGGATCAGATTCCTTAATAAGGATATAATGCTTGTCACTTTCAGCATCTTTTCTTGCCGGCCTTTTCTTGAATTTTCTTCTGAAAAACTAGCAACCAAGAACAGGAGCAGAACAATTAAGATTGATTACAAATTATGATTCATTCAAAAAAAATTAGGACTAATTATGACATAATAGCGTTAAAAACCCTTTAATCATCAAGTTCTTTTTTCTTTTTTTTTTTAATGGTTTTTCTTTTTATTTCCCCCTTAAGATGTGCTAGAAAAAGGTGACACTTTTTTCAAATCAACTTCTTAATTGATTTATTTCCAAGATTGACATATGAGAAAGTCCAGTTAAACCCTTATTTTTTCCTAGATACATTAGTCTTTCTTGATGGAGTTGTGGTGGCTGGTCAAAGCCAGCTTTTTTCTCTCTTTCTTTCAATCGTAGTTATTTTAATAAAAAAACCATTGTCTGATTGGCATAGTCCCTTTTTACTAATTTTTCAGAAATTTTATGTATCACTGCTACAATTTTCTTTCTTCATTGTGTCTGTCCATGCAGTTTATATATTATTGATTTGGTTAGTCTAGAAAATAAAAAAACAAAACGATAAATTTTTGGTTTGTAAGATGACAGTTTTTTTTATTGATCACTCCATCATTGGATGAATTGAACAGAATGAAACAAAGGAAGACAGCTTAAGTATCACCATTAACGGTTCAGATAGCTTAAATATTTCCATTACCGGGACTCCGAATGCGACAATATCCCTGAATGAATCTATTGCTCTTCCCTTGAAACAAAGTAGACAGGTTCGAACAAAATTGGACAAGCTTGAAGCAGGTCTACAAAGAGCTCGAGCCGCCATAAAAGAAGCTAAAAACGGGAGTCAATTACAGGATCGTGACTATGTCCCAATAGGTCCAATGTATTGGGATGCCAAGGCCTTTCACAGGTACCTCTGTACTAACTAACTTAAAAAGACAAGTAGATCTCTTAGCTTCTTTTCTGCACTTCGTTTTATTGTTATTCGAACTTGGAATTATGTCACTAACTGCAGAAAAGAATGAAAAGAGACCTTCATGTGATGATTTTTTGTTCAGCCATGTGAAAAGGAATAGAGAAAAGTAAAGAAACAGATTAAAAAAAAATAGCATCAATTAGAAATTAGAAAAGGCAAATGAAATAATGAATGAAATCAAATTATTTGAACAGAAATTTTCGGATTTCTGGCAAAAAAACAGAAATTTTAGGATGAAAATATTAACACATCTTTTTGGGTTAATATTTTCTGCTTTTTCCTTGTGATTATTTTCATATGATTATTTGTTAGCTATCAATGAACTGCGTCTTGCGATGAGAATGATTTATTGGAGTCCAATTTCCACACGCAAAGGGTAGGGACAAAATAGAGGTAGGAAATGGCCCAAATAAATCCAAAATTAATAACTTGGGCCAGGGGCTGCGCGGTCCTACTGTATTTGCAAGTCGCTTTTTAAGTCCCCATGGGAAAGGTACAAAGCCTAGTGCGTAAGGGACCCGGCAGCCCTGTTGCAGTCTAAGGCAAGAAAATGTGAAAAGGGTCCACTAGGGACCAGGTACCCAAAAATTTTCAGACCTGATGTAAGATTGACCGTAATTCGGCTAAATGAATTTGCATCTTTTTTTAAAAATTTATTTTATTTGTTCATGCGGCTATTTTTCAACATTTAGTAATTTTTTCTCCTATTCTTACGTTACTTGGACCGACCTAACAATGAGATGTATTGGACAAAGCAAATAACCTCTTGTTGTTAAATAAAAAAAATGTGGACTTAAGATTGTTTTACAAGCATTTGCTGCTCTAATTCCCTTTGACTTTAATTCTTTGTAATTGTAGGAGCTACCTGGAAATGGAAAAACAATTCAAGGTCTTTGTTTACAAAGAAGGGGAGCCTCCAGTGTTTCATGATGGTCCTTGCAAGAGTATTTACTCCATGGAAGGAAATTTCATCTATAAGATGGATGTTGATAGCAAATTTCAAACGAAAGATCCTGAGAAAGCTCATGTTTTTTACCTTCCATTCAGTGTAGCAAAGATGGTCCAATTTGTTTATTTGCGCGATTCGCATGATTTTGGTCCCATAAGAAGGACTGTCATAGACTATGTTAATACTATAGCACAGAAATATCCTTATTGGAATCGAAGCCTTGGTGCAGACCATTTCATGCTTGCCTGTCATGACTGGGTAAGTGTTTAATTACTTCAGCATCATAATCTTAATTGATTTTGATTTGAGCTTGAGACTTGACTTTAATACATTAAATCTTCAAGAACTTACGTAGTTTTAATACAGGGGCCAGAAGCTAGCTTTTCCCTTCCATACCTTCAAGAGAATTCCATTCGTGCTCTATGCAATGCAAACACATCTGAAAAATTCAACCCTGTCAAGGATGTCTCCATTCCAGAAATCAATCTCCAAACTGGTAAATTAACCGGTTTGATTGGCGGACCATCTGCGTCTCGGCGTCCAATCTTGGCTTTTTTTGCAGGAGGGGTTCATGGCCCTATAAGACCTGTCCTCCTTGAGCATTGGGAAGACAAGGATGAAGATATTAAGGTACATAAATACCTTCCAAAAGGTGTTAATTACTATGATATGATGAGAAATAGTAAGTACTGCATTTGTCCAAGTGGTTATGAAGTTGCAAGCCCAAGGATAGTCGAGGCACTATACAATGGATGCGTTCCGGTGCTCATTTCGAAAAGTTATGTGCCCCCATTTAGTGATGTTTTAAGATGGAAGTCATTTTCTGTGCTGGTTTCAGTGGATGATATCCCCAGATTGAAGGAAATATTAACAAAGATATCGCCAAGGCAGTATATAAGAATGCAGAGGAGAGTGCGGCAAGTAAGAAGACATTTCGAGTTCAATTCCCCTCCTAAGCGCTTCGATGTCTTTCATATGATCCTTCATTCAGTTTGGCTAAGAAGACTGAACGTTAGGATCAGTGATGATCATGGAGTCATGCCCAACTGATGAATAATACATTTGACGATTCAGGAATTTTTTTTTAGTTCTAATAATAAATCATTTCTAGCACATTCAAAATTGGTTGTGGAGTCCTAAATGAGTCTTTATTTGTTCTATTTCCTTCTCCAATCTTGAAAGTGTTGATAAAATTAGGCAGTTGGTGAGATTTATGCACGGTCATGTAAAGCTTAATGGATAGTCTGGCTGGAAATTCTGAGTCTGCAATCTGTAGCATTCCCATACTGATTTATGTGACAATTTTCTCTGGAAGATGTATCTGACAGACTTGAACATGGATTTCAAATCAGGATCAAATAGTAATTAAGGCGTTTTTAAGGTGGCAATTTTGGTTTATAGTTCAGTCAGGAAATTCCTTTATATCTTAGATCACAAAATTTTAAAGATTTCCCCTTGATTTTCCTTAGCAATGGCATTAATAATTGGTTTCAAGAGGGAAAAATAAAAAGAGGGTATCTTTTCGTATTCTTTCTTTTCCTGAATTTCTTTCATATGAAATCTTTACATTAATAAGCACAAATTGATTGAATGGGATTGCTTGGCTTTACATACAATCATGCAATCAACTAAATTATACGGATTTAAATACTTGGGAAATGGTCCCCTCAGTACAATTGAAAGCAGTAAAAGACCTTTTGTGGTATACATGAGATTATCCTCTTTCCGGAAACAGTAATAGGCTGATCATGAACAGTAAAATTGCCTCGAGGAAACAAGATAGAAATAATAAGGCAAAAAAGACAAGGTCAATTGGCTTGCATGGAGTTGCAACCATTTTCTTTAGCCTGTTTGTTCTTGTTCCTAAAATCCCAACTCTTATTTGAACCGTGTGAATAGACAGCAAACATATGCTCCATTTTACATAGGATTTTGAGTTAAATCTGAGGCAGGAGAGATGGGGGTAGGGTTGAAGACTTGGTTTTCCACTACTTTTTCTTCGTCATCATCATCATCGAAAATATTATTGTTTGTGGTGCCATTGATTCTGGTGACAGGTTTTGCTTCTCTTTTAGTTCTAAAAGGTTCCGGCTGGGTTTTTATTTATAGTCACCCTTTTTCAAAACCTAGTCTAGATATAGCAACTTCACAGGCAAAACAGAGGGATGGCCTAGCGGATTTACGTTTGGAGGTATTGGCGGTGGATGATCACAGCAGAAAAGAAGCTTTGTCAAACGAGACTGCCATTAACAACTCTGTTTCTTCACCAATTTCAGCTGAGCCCCTGCAAGTTCAAGACTCTGTAAGAGCTTTTTCTCTTATACTGCTTGTACTCCTCCGTTGTCTGCTGCCCGTTAATGCCTTGTCAAGAATGCTTTAGAATGATGGTTCATAAACACATCTCCTTTTTTCCTTTACTCCATTCTAGCCTAATTTTGTTTGATTTTAACAAGCTTTTCAGGAAAAAAAAAGAAAGCTCATCACTTAAGGTCTTTCACCGTTTTTTTGAAGTTAACAGTTCAATTGTTGCCTCAAAAATTGAATTTGTTCTTCCAAATCTGGAAAAGAAATGTCTATCACAAATCATATGTTGATTATTCATCGGACAATCTTGATTAAGTTTTTACCTTCTCGTCAATACACTCTTTTTACTTCATGAGACATTACCCATTTCATAGGTAATATTCAGCTAAGAAAAAAAGAGAAATACAACCAATAACCAGAATTGTGTCCCACTCCCAGTTAATCGATGATCACCCTTTGAAGCCAAGAAGACGAAGATTTTGGACGAATTTGGATAGGTTGGAAGCTGGTCTCCAAAGAGCTCGAGTTGCCATCAAAGAAGCTATAAACGGGAGTCGATTACAGGATCCTGATTACAGCCCCGACGGCCCCATATATAGGAATGCTAAAGTCTTTCACAGGTAACATCGACTTAATTGGTTAGCATATTTCATATTCTCCTTTTCTTTTTTCCAAATAACTTAACGTGGGCATATGAATCACTTGGCGTAAAAATAGTATTCCTTTGTTTAGAACAATTAACCTAAAATATACTATTTCTTTATCTCAATACCGAAATTTAGAACTTGAAATGTGCCTAGCGTTTCCTATTCCCTTGGTCGCTTTTTTGGATTGGATCCCTCCATCCTCTAATGATGCAAGTGGGAGGCACTAGAATCCTCAACAAAGAGACAAGGGAAGCCCAAAGCTCGATTTGAATCTAACAAAAACAGAACAAGGCGACGGGAATGATTGGTTAACGTTAATAACGCCTAGAAGAAAGATTCCCATGCAGAAAACGTGCTCGAAGACAACAAGCCTTCTTTGTTTTTTTTTTTAAGAAAACGAATGCCCCGCGGGTTGTCTTCCAGCAATAAATCTACCCCACTGGCCACTAGTCTGCTGCAATCACGACAATCATCGAGCTCGGTGAGTTATAAATTGGAGGGATAATAGATCTGTCCATGATCGAGCTTCCCGCAAGCCAGTGGGTCTGGCTCAATTTGAATCAGGTCCTGGATAAGAATTTTTTAGCACAAGCTTACCTCATCCGAAATATTATTTTTATTATTTAGTTAATTTTAATATTATATATAAAGATATTTTTAATAATTTAATGATATTTTTAAATCATAACTGCATTTAAATTGGCTTCAAAGTCCAGGTTAGTTTGGGCTGGGCTACGTCGTAGCTAAGGTTTTAAGGTGTTAATCGAGCATCCAACGAACTCGACTTATAGATGCCTCTATGTTATAGAATATATAATGTGCAATTTTATTATTGTGCTTCAATTATTTTAATTTAACAAAGATTTCTTTTATTTTGATTCATAATATTTGCTAAAAATTAAATGAAAAATTAGAATATTTCTTAAAACATTCAATAGAATATATTGATTTCTATAATTGGTCTGAATTGCATATTCTTTTCTGTTAAACTTTTTTATTTAAAATCAAGTAAACAATATTGTATAGGACTTTATTTTTCTCTAGTAAGGAAATAATTAAATAATTTCAATGTCATTTAATTTGGGGACTCTTTACTGTAGTTTCCATGGTTTCTAACTCTTAACTTCTTGGATTTCATTTTTTCGTTTTTTCGTAATGGCAGGAGCTACTTGGAAATGGAGAAACAGTTCAAGATCTTTGTCTACAACGAAGGGGAGCTTCCACTATTTCACGACGGTCCTTGCAGGATGTTATACACTATAGAAGGACAGTTTATCAATAAGATGGAGATGAATAAAAAGTTCCGAGCCCTCAATCCTGAAAAAGCCCATGTGTTTTTCCTTCCTTACAGCATAACAAGAATGCGCCACTTTGTTAATGATTTGAAGTCCTTTGGGAGGATCGTCTTAGACTATGTAAACGTTATTGCAGCAAAACACCCATATTGGAATCGAAGCCTTGGCGCTGACCATTTCATGCTTGCTTGCCATGACTGGGTAATTGGCTTATGCAGTTTTAAATCTGATTAGAAATAATGTGTTATGATCCTGTAACAATGTTTCGTTGATTTCTAAATACTTTTAGTTTTGTTTCAGGGGCCTCACACTAGTTTTTACGTACCAGAGCTAGTGAAATTCTCCATTCGTGCTCTATGTAATGCAAACACCTCCGAAAAGTTCAATCCCTGGAAGGACGTATCCGTTCCAGAAATTAATCTTAAAAACAATAAGCTAGAGGGCTTGATTGGGGGGCCATCTCCATCAAAGCGCTCAATCTTGGCTTTCTTTGCAGGAGGGAATCATGGCCCTGTGAGACCAATACTCTTTGAGCACTGGGGAAAAAAAGATCCAGATATTCAAGTTCACGATTATCTTCCAGGTGGAGTGTCTTACTATGATTTAATGAGACAGAGCAAATATTGCCTTTGCCCCAGTGGTTATGAAGTTGCAAGCCCGAGGGTTGTGGAGTCCTTGTACAATGGTTGCGTTCCAGTGCTGATTTCAAAAAGTTATGTGCCGCCATTCAGTGATGTTTTGAATTGGAAGATGTTTTCTGTGATAGTTTCCCTGGAAGATATTCCAAATCTGAAGAAAATCTTGATGAGTATACCAGAAAGGAAGTATATAAGAATGCAGAAGAGAGTTGTTAAAGTAAGAAGGCATTTTGAGTTGAATTCTCCACCGAAGAGGTTCGATGTGTTCCATATGATACTTCATTCTATTTGGATAAGAAGATTAAATGTTAGAATCAATGATGGTCTTGGAAAGATTTCCAACTGATGAATCAGTTGGAACATTTTATCATTTGAAGAGAAGTCCACCAAGTCAGCTGTAATTAGGAAATGTGTTACATAATTCAGGAACAATATTCTTTGGCAATTTGATGCAGAAGTGAAGTTAAAGCACAATTGGAACAAAATCATACTAATAATTATGTCATGCCAGGAAGTACAAACTCTTGAAATAAAAGTGGTGGAACGAATAGCATTTTTTTGTAATTTAAGGATAGAGAAGAATGCAAAAGTTGCTGATATTGTTAAAAGTTTGGATTTGGCATAATTGACCGGCTTAACAAATAATCTAATAACTATACAAGCAGCTATTGTAGTGTTATCACTCCGTCTAACAATAAGGATTTTGATTCAATTGAACATTCGAATATTTATACTTCCCAATACTCAAAAACTTGTGCCGCTTATTTCAATGAGTGATACTTTAAGTTCTAAACTTAAATCAAGAATTGTGCAGAAACTGGGGAGTTCATTAGTTTATCTTATAGTTCGTTTGGGACCCTGATTGAATTGGAGATCATGCTTTCAAATTGACCCTTACTCAATTAGTTGTTGTTTGGGAGTATCCAGCGTTGAAAACTTTTGTTTCAGGCCTTCTTGCTTTTTTGGATAATTGATTATGAATAAAAATTCAATTATCCAAAAAAATATATATAATAATCAAATTACTTTAGGCTACAGTCATTTTTTTTTATCCTCTATCAAGAAAAGAAGATTATAAATTATTACAAACAAATGAAACACAGTACAATTAGAATAAAAGGAATAAAAGATGAGCACTAATAGCCACAAAATTAGAGTTTGAAAATGACCTTTGTGGGCATTATATTAACCCCATTTTCAAAGCAGTAAAAAAGGTGTGTTGTGAACTTGGCTTGAGAGGAACTCAGATAAATAACGAGGTTTCTTGGCTTTGCTTGGAGGTATAACCATTTGTTTTCGGCTGTTTCCAAGAACCCCAACTCTTTTTTTTTTTTTTTTGTGTGTGTGTCGGTTGCAAACATGCTCCATTTTACATAAAATTTTGAGGTTAAACTACTTGAGAAGGAGAGATGGGTGAAGGGTTCAAAAATTGGTTTGCCACCACTTCACCAGTGTTGAAAATTTTTCTATTTGTAGTGCCATTGATTCTGGTGTCAGGTTTTGCTTCTCTTTTAGTTCGAAAAGGCTCCAACTGGGCTTTAATTTACACTCTCCCCACTTCATCATCTTCAAATACTAATTTATATGCAGTGAAGAAGCCAAGTTTACAAGCAAAAGAAAGGAATAGTCCAGTATATTTGCAGTCACAGGAGGAAGTATCGATGGATGGTGGCAGCAGGAAGGAAGCTTTGTCAAATACGGCTGCCATTATCAACTCTGTTTCTCCACCAATTGTTGCTCAGTCCTCGCAAGATCAACCCCTAGTAAGAGTTTTTTTTTTCTTTTCAGTGACGGCTTTTAACGTTATCTGCCCTTATCCATTGCTTTAGGATGATAGCTTAGAAGCACAGATCCTTTTGTTTTTTACTACATTTTAGCTTAATATTGTTGATTCTTATGAGCTCTTGGGAAATTAAGTCCATTCAGGTCTTTTCCCCTGGTTAATCTAAAGCTAGAGATTACATCGTTGCCCCACTAATTGAGTTTGTTCTCCCAAATAAGGAGAAATAATCCCATCTCAAGCATATATTTGATGTTCAAATCATTATTAATTTTTATATTTTGATCACTTAAAATCTCATTAGTTGATTAGGGAATGTTGATCCAATAGATATTTGACATCGTCATGATTAAAATTGAGATGGCAACTAATATCTAGAATATTGTCACTCTTTTATAGAGTTTTTTTTTCTAATAATTATACAAATAATTTAAAAATTAATTTAGTGCTCCATTACTTTAACTATAGACTATTAGACTCATTGTTGTATACTATAACTTGGAAAAAGTTTAAAATAGCTAGTTAAGTGGCAATCATCAAACTAATGACCATTAAGAATAAAGACAGAAATGACAACATACCCTATAACCATCCCTACTTCATTAAGCCTTATAAGTGTTAAAGAATGAAACTTCGACATTATAGGAATATATTTTTAAGAGAGTTGGATAAATTATTTGAGTTAAATTTAAGAATGTACAAATCATATAATTAATATATGGAAGTTTAAACCACTATAACTATCCTATAATTGATAATAATATATTTTTTGGTTCACTTCATGTTAATGCAATGCTTCCTTCCCTAAATTAAATTGTTTTCTTAGTGACTTTAATTTGGATGATTTGAACAGAATGGGAAAAATGAAGACATCCCAAATATGTCAATCAGCGAAAACTTCAACTCCACCACATCCAATATGAAAGAAAATGAATTAACAAATCCTCCTTTGAAGCCAAGAAGACGAAGAATTGGCACTAATTTGGATAGGTTGGAAGAGGGTCTTCGAAAAGCTCGAATTGCCATCAGAGAAGCAATGAACGGGAGTCAATTGCAGGATCCTGATTATATCCCCGATGGACCCATATACAAGAATGCCAAAGCCTTTCACAGGTATTTCATCACCTTTTTCATATCCTCCTTTTCCTTCTCTTTTACTGAAGAATTTTAAGTGGACAAATTTGAATTTGAGTCACCGAGGTAAAAATGTTTTTTTTTTTTTTTTTTCAGTATGAAAACTTAAACTTTAAACGTTGATTTATAAAAATAGAAATAATCCATTTTCGAAGTCAAATTTAACGATGTGAAAATGTCAAGAGCCACTCATTTAGCATCAAAGAACCCCGAACTTCTTATCCAAAAAAAAAAAAAAAGAACCCAAACTTAATCTCAATCCAATCTTCATGTCGGCTAGTCATTTGGGTGCAATAGGGAAGTTATTTGTCTCCATTCACATCAGCAATTCAGCATGCTCCAAGTCGCTTATTGGACCACCCGTCATTGAAATGAATGGCAATACAATCCGTATAAAAGACAAGCGAGTCCAACTGCAATGGGAATCCAACAAAAACAAGAACCCTGTAATTATTGTATTCCAACTGGATCTGTGATTCATAGTGTTGTAGAACTGTTTGTGTTTTCCAACGCTAACTCTAAGGCCCCTGTCTTGTTGCCCGAAGTTACCTGTGGGTTTGGTGGTGGATATCAAGAGTGGCCCATATCTAATTCAAGCCCCATGAGAAACCGTGTAAGTATTGCAGCCCAGTTACCCCTTTCCGTTTCCCAATTTATCCAATTTCTTAGCTAAATTTCATCATCAAGAAAAAGAAAAAAGCAATGACTAACTCGATTACGCAGTTTAGTTTCAAATTACAGAATTTTATAGTTCTTCATTTCCACAACAACAAAAAAAAAAGGTTGAGCAAGCAAATGTTTTAAATTTCTAGTATATCTTTGTTGAGGAAAGAAAGTCAGTTTTTCCTTTTTGTTTTCAGGTGAGGAAACCTTTCGAAGTAAATTTGTGTACTTGCAGAACCTTTTATAGTTTCTACTGTACTATAGAGCTTCTCACTCTAATTTCCAGGATTTTCTGCTTCTTGTTTGCAATGGCAGGAGCTACCTGGAAATGGAAAAACAGTTCAAGATATTTGTCTACAGAGAAGGGGAGATTCCACTATTTCATGATGGTCCTTGCATGCTGCTGTACACCATGGAAGGACAGTTTATCAATAAAATGGAGGATAACAAAAAATTCCGAACCCACAATCCTGAGAAAGCTCATGTATTTTACCTTCCTTACAGCGTAACAAGGATCGTCCAATATATTTGGGTGAAGGGTACGCCTATGAAACGCTTAGGGGGGGTCGTCTTAGATTATGTAAATGTTATTGCTGAGAAACACCCCTATTGGAATCGAAGCCTTGGCGCAGACCATTTCATGCTTTCTTGCCATGACTGGGTAAGCTTTTACAGGTTCACAACTAAGAACAGAGTTATGATCCTAAAATAATTCCAGTGATTTGTCATTTCTGAGTACTTTTAGTTTTGTTTCAGGGGCCTGCAACGAGTTTTTTCGTTCCTGATCTAGTGAAACACTCCATTCGTGCATTGTGCAATGCAAACACCTCTGAAAGGTTCAACCCAATGAAGGACGTATCGATTCCAGAAATTAGTCTCAAAAGCAGTAGGCTGGAGGGCTTGATTGGTGGGCCTTCTCCATCACAGCGTACAATCCTGGCATTTTTTGCGGGAGGAAATCACGGTTTTGTAAGAGCAATACTCTTTGAGCATTGGGAGAAAAAGGATCCAGATATTAGAGTTCACAATTACCTTCCACGAGGAGTATCTTACTATGATCTAATGAGACAAAGTAAATATTGCCTTTGCCCCAGTGGTTATGAAGTTGCAAGCCCAAGAATTGTTGAGGCCTTGTACAATGGCTGTGTTCCAGTGCTGATTTCGAAAAGTTATGTGCCACCATTCAGTGATGTTTTGAATTGGAAGACGTTCGCTGTGATAGTTTCCCTGGAAGAAATCCCAAATTTGAAGAAAATATTGATGGCTATACCAGACCGGCAGTACATAAGAATGCAGAAGAGAGTAGTCCAAGTGAGACGGCATTTCGAGTTGCATGTGACTCCGAAGAGGTTCGATGTGTTCCATATGATCCTTCATTCTATTTGGCTTCGAAGATTGAATGTTAGGGTCAGTAATGGTCGTAGAGAGGTGTTGGATTGATGAATCAATAGGCTACTCCATCTTAGTAAAGAAATAAG
Organism: Durio zibethinus; assembly: GCF_047325235.1. Classification (NCBI taxonomy): domain Eukaryota; kingdom Viridiplantae; phylum Streptophyta; class Magnoliopsida; order Malvales; family Malvaceae; genus Durio; species Durio zibethinus. The sequence goes on along the minus strand of NC_143162.1, from coordinate 4,401,597 downwards.
TTTCCACCTAGCTGATGGGTAATGGAACACATAATTATGAAGATTCTTTTGCAATTTGATGATGTAGCAAGCACAATTGCAATTAATTGCAATTAAGATAAACCATGTTTGCATCAAAAATCATTTTGGAGTCTTCTAACTATCTTGCTGTACTTGTCTGGTCGAGTATTCGAAGTTGCTCACATTAAAAATCATTAGGCCATATGGCAATTTGCAAAGGCTCATATAAGATTTTGTTCATGGCTACTCTTGTTTCTAATCTCTACCTAATGTTTCCATTGCAAAGACCACAAATCCCTGTCCCTGATCTTTTCACTAAAATATTAATAGTAGTAAAAGAGATTTGTTTATGTCAAGACCATTTAGACCATTTAAGGTGGTCTTGTACTTCTAGACGTTTCACTGTTGTACAAGCCTGTATTTAAAAGATACTTGCAAAAAATGTAAAAGCTTTTGGCTAGAGTTGGATGGCAATACTGAAACTTAGAGACAGAACCAGACCCTTTCTCGAGCATAAGATTGAAGAAAGGGAAAAACACCTTCCTGTGGAGGGACAGAAAGTTTCATGATTGATTAATGGAATCAGGGTTACGAGACAATGAAAAATTGCAGAATATTTTAGACAGAACCTGGCACGCATTAGCATCCAGTTACATCAGATGATCCCATACTCAAGCCTCTATCTGCAATGTTCTGACTCCATTCTCTAACCATAATAATGAGATGATATGGATGGCCTAAAAACTTTGTCTAATTCAGCAGTAATTTGGAAACCTGGAATGTATCAAGCACCCAAGTAAGGGTGCATGGGATTGCCAAGGACTCAATCTGATTCCAGTTTCTTGTTCGCAAACGTGATGTATTGAGCTGCTTTGATTAAAATTTGAAGAAACTCGAGATGTTTGTTTTTCTGTTATCTGTGTCTCTAAGCAAATCTAGCAGTACAAAATTTTACAAGCCTCGAGTACTGTCCTTGCTTTAAGTATTTTACTAAAACCTTTCAAATTAACTTTCACTATGTGCTAATTATTATGTGGCAGAACTAGAATATAGAAGATGAGCGCTTACAGCTAACATAGCAAATATTATGCCACGTGGCAAGGGTAAGACACGTGGAAAGACATTGTATGAAAAAAAAAAAAGTTGCCTACTTGATCTCTCAGACACAGTTGCAATCCATCCACCGCTTGATGACATTCACTTGGATTGGCATGCAAGCTGAAACGTCTTCCTCCGTTAGCATGCATGGCCACGCGTCAACTCATCATCTCATTAGAGTAAACTTTCTTCCCCTACGTGTCAAGTTCCCGGGGTTGAAGTAAATTGTATATAGATCGATGACAAGCATTTCACCAACTTAAAAACACATAGGATCATATATAGATTCCTGGTGAAATATAAAAATCAGTGTTGTTCTTCTATTATTCCAGCGAGTTCGTGTTTGAGATTAGATTTGAGATTCATCAGCAATGGCGACTAGGCAAGAGAAGGAGCAAAGAGCAGAAGCAGCAGCAAGACAAGCTGCTGATGATCTTAGGGATGTTATCAGAGAAAGAGAACATGAAGAAAGAGTTGTCTATAAGGAGGAGTGCGATCAATCCCCACAGCAACAGCAAAAAAGAGTTGTCTATAAGGAGCAGTGGGATCAATCCCCGCAGCAACAGCAACAGAGTCATGGGGTTATTGGGACCGTGTTGAGGGCTGTGCAAGGTACATACGAGCACGCCAAAGAAGCCATGGTTGGTAAGAGCCACGAGGCAGAGGATTACACAAGGGAAGGAGCTGATCTAGCTGCAGAGAAGACATGGGAGACGAAAGATGAAGCAGCAGAGAAGGCTAAGGAATACAAAGATAATGTCACTGTGAAAGCGAAGGAAACTACAGATGAAGCTGCGAGGAGGATGGAGGCATATAAAAACCATGCAGCCCAGAAGGTGAAAGAAGCTGAGGAGATGGCAGCTGAAGCCAAGGACAATACAAAGGAAACAACTCGCGAGTATAAGAAGTATTTAGAGCAGAAGTCCAGGGAGGCATCGGAGGAGGCCAAGGAGGCATCCGAGAAAGCGAAGGAGCTAGCTGAGAGGGCAAAGGACACTGCCATGGGAAAGGCTGGTGAGTACAAAGACTATGCAGCTGAGAAAGCAAAGGAGGCTGCAGATAAGGCAAAAGAGGTAAAGGATACTTAAAAGCTAAAGGCTGCTAAGTGTACAGATTACACCAATAAGAAGGCAAAGGAGACGAAAGACTCTACCGCCCAGAAGGCGAAAGAAACGAAGGACTCAGTAACAGGTAAAGCTTCTGAGTATACAGATTATGCAGCCCAGAAGGCAAAGGAAACAAAAGACACAGTAACAGGTAAAGCTTCTGAGTATACAGATTATGCAGCACAGAAGGCAAAGGAAACGAAAGACTCTGCTGCCCAGAAAGCTAAAGAAGCGAAGGACTAAGTAACAGGCAAAGCTGCTGAGTATAATGACTATGGAGCTGAGAAAGCCAAGGAAGCCAAAGATACCGTAGCTCAGAAGGCTTCCGAGTATACAGACTATGCGGCATAGAAAGCAAAGGAAGCAAAGGAAGCAAAGGATTCTACAATGGGAAAGGCGTCCGAATATAAGGACTATGCAGCCGAGAAAGCCAAGGAAGCCAAGGACATGACAGCTGAGAAGGCCAATGAAGCAGCAGAAAAGGCAAAACAGGGAGCAGGAGCGGAGAAGGCCAAAGAAGGAAAAGATGCTACTGTGGGAAAGATGAAAGAGTACACAGATTATACTGCTGAGAATGCAAAGGAAGGTAAAATACCACTGTTATAGTAAGCTTTTGGAGTTGAAAGACTCTGCTGCTGATGCTGCTAAGAGGGCTATGGATTTCCTTACTGGGAAGACAGAGGAAACGAAGCAGAAGGCATCAGAGACTACAGAGAAAACCAAGGTGATGAATCTTATTATTCCCACTTTTTCTCTGTTTTTCTTTTCTAAATATATACTTAATGTTGCTTAAATTATACGGGAAAATTTGAGTGAAACAACGGAGTCAGCTAGACAGAAAATGGAAGAGATGAAGCTGAAAGGTGAAGAGTTCAAAGATGAAGCAGGACGCAATGATAATGAAGTGAATCGTGACGGCGTTTTAGATACGATTGTGATTAAAGTTGAAGATACCTCACCAGGAGCTATTGCTGCTACCCTGAAATCATCTGATCAGATGAGTGGCCAAACTTTCAACGACGTTGGCCGTATGAATGAGGAAGGCATTATATGAGTGGACCGCTCGGGCAAAACCAAAATGTGATCTCAGACAATCTGCATATGACCTTTAGTATATAGAGTGGACTATTGTCTTATCTTTTTAATGGTTTTTCTTCTGTTTTTGTATCTTTTGTTCTGTCTGTGTTCATGAATACTTGGAATGTTCTAAATAAAACCCGTAAGCTAATAGAGCGAGAATGGAGTATGAATTTTGGAATCTGGGACAAGTTTCACTGTTTGGGTGTTTTGAGTTGATGAGAACTCTGGCTGGAAGCCCAACTCGTATTCTAACTCTATCAATGTTTTTGGAAGCCCAAAAATCAATTGTAAAGGCGTTCATTTGTTTCTCCCGGAATTAGACAGATTCTGGGCCTAATAAGCTTAGACCAATTGGCTTCCTCTCAAGCAAAGCTGGTCAGTTTGAGTTTAAATTCATATAATATTAAGTTTAAATTTGAATTTGATTTAAAATTTAAAATTTGATTTGAATTTAAATTTGATTTAAAATAAAAAAATTAAATTACTTATATTTATTTGATTATATTTAATTAATACGTAAAAATAATTTTTATTTTTATATTTTTATTAATTAAGATATTTTATTAATTAAAATATATTAAAATATAAAATTTTGATTAAACTCATAAATTATTTAAATTAAATATAAAAATATTTAAACTATTTAAATTGAGTATAAAAATATTTAAATTTAACTTAATTGATATATCTATCCATTTAATTTTAAATTTAACTTGATAATAATTAAATTAAATTTAAATTTTATTCTAATCAAATTTAAATAATATATTAATATTAATATATCATTTATATTTTTAATCGATCTTAATTGATCCTAAATCTCATAATCTCATGCTAATTTCTCGTAATTTCACATCATTGATTCTCACTTCATGTCACTTTCAAGTTTCCAAACAGACCGAATTATTAGAAAGAGTACAGTAACTTTTTTAAATCTTTTCCGTAAGTACATGTACGGGTCTTATGTTTAATGGGCAAAATTATATACTTAACAAATGCCTTTGGATTCAAAGAAAACTCTTTACCAAATTGAGATGCTTGGAAACTTATATATTGGGACAATTGCATGCCTGGAAAACTATGGATGTGGTAAGAAATTAAAACATTGTTGTAATCTTCACCGATGTATTGGATGACACTTTTTTTTTTCATCCAACTCTTTATGGACTAGAAACTTTTTCTGGTTGAAAGGTGTAGAGTAGAGACAAGTTGCAATCACATAGTTATAAGAAAATTGATTAGTTCAAGTAGAGTTGAGGTGAGGACCGCACCTGATGTTACCGGTCGAGAATGTGTTGGACCATTTAATAGCCAATCCGTATAATATTTGCCGATGTCGATGACAATTAACAAAGGGCCAGTGACATATACAATGAAGGTAATGGGTCCTTAAGAAAATCCAGGGCCTATTGGCTCGTTTATGATGTGGATAGGGTTAATAATAGGTCCGATCAAAGTGAATTATATAAATTTTATAGATTCGATTCGAAATTAATAAAATATTATTTTTTTAAATATAAATATATAATTATATATAAATAAAAATAAAAATTAAAAAATAATTTTTAATATAATATCAGATCGGATCGGATCGGATTTACTTAAAATTCAAACTTGATTTTTTCTTAATAATATTCAATCTGACCTAAAACTAAAATTTTCAAAAAAAAAAAATGATCATATGTGATCGGATCGGATCGAAATCCGTCGAACTCAGGTTGAGTTGTAAACCCTAGATGTGAATAAGATTAGGGAAGAATACTTTTTAATAGAATTAAGGATCTTAAATTTGAAGTATTTCTTATTTTTATAAAAAAAAATTAAAAGACTAATATTATTTCATAAATTTTGTGGAATTTTTAAATTTTTAATCAAAATTAAAATTTTATCATGTATTTTTTTTATCATATTACTTTATTGATTTTTTAAATATATCATAATAGATTTGCGGTAATTCTAATTTTAATTTCATTTGCAAGATTAAAATATTTTATTGATCAAGTATTAGATCATTTATTGCGAAAAGTCCACGTAATTGATTAATCAAGTACTTTAATTAAGAGCTTTGATGATAAAATATCATCAAAATAATAATAATATAATAACAATAATAATCTCATTGTTTCATTTTCCTTATCCATTTTTTTGATATTTCAAAATTATTTCTGCTTTCTTTGTCGAATGTTAATCCTATAATTTTTATATTTTAAAATTATTTTAATAATTTTTTATTTTTCACATTAAAAATTATAATATTAATTTTATTAAAAATTAACATTAAATATATATATATGTATATATAAAAACTCATTTCACTATAACCATTGAATTATATCAAGTAAAAAAAATTAGATAAGTCCTAGTAAAAGAAATGGAAAAGATAAGAAAAACCGACAAGTACGTACGTATTTATAGTATGTAATTTACCCCTCGACGCAATAAAATTTAGTTTTTACCGACAAAATCCAACGTTGCTAAATTGCTTTAGTTCTGATAGAACGGGTCAATGGGATTAGAGCATAAACAATAAATACAAATGCAAGGAATATTTGCCGTCACCAAAAATGGAATAAAGGGATTAATGGGTCTCTATATGGGACTCAATTTGGGTCGGGATGCCATCCTTGACAAAGGCAAAACCAGTGGGACAGTCTCATCTCGCTTCTGAAACAAATACTCGAACACATGACTCACGTTATCTGCGATTTATCCAAGGAAAAAAAAAAACTCAAATTATCTGGTTTTATTTTTGAAAAAAAAATTGGAGCTACTATTTCAATTCATTTTTAAAATATTGATGGTGAAATTTTTAATTTTTAATTTTTAAAGAAGATTAAAAATTGATATATTTCTATTTTTTAATTAAATTTGTTCATATATTTTTATATCATTATGTTAATTTCATTTATAAAATTTAAAAACTCTGCTAATGATTGATTGGATAATTTCTCCATAATTTATTCACTGAAAAAAAAAATTGAAAGGATATGCTTAGTAATTGGAAAACAAATTGCAAAATAAACAGATATATGTAGAATTAATAGTAGCAAAATTTTTTACTTATATTAATTAATATAATCTCAAATAAATACAAAAAATATATTTCGTAATTGAAAATTTTATATTAATAATATAATGTGATGCATATATAAAGATAAAAATTTCTACTCAAACTTCAATCATTCACTTGTCATGTGATCATCGTTTTTGAAGAGTACATAATAATTATAGAAATTGACAGCTTATATTATTAATTATGACACAAAATAATTGCGAGGCAACCACCAAAGAAATTCATATTATTGGTGCATGCATTTTTAAGGGTTTGCCCTTCCAATGGCTGAAAGGATTTGACGATATACATAAAATTAATAAACATGTGATTTATACGACTATTTTTTTTTTTAATTATACATCATATCTATATCGTGTTAATTAAAAACGTACCTCAATCACTTTCTTAAATTATATATATAGATATAGATGTAGAAGGTGAAGGTGATTGAATTTTTTAAGAAAGATTGTCTCACCAAGATTTATCTGTTCCACAAGGACGAAAAATCAAGTCTGCTCTTAGTAAACGTTAAAGAGAACAAATTGTTAAAGTTTAAGCATCAAGATTTTAATGCCTGCAAAATATTAAAGTCGTGTTAATTATGTCATGTTTGTTAACGATTGAATTATTAATTATTATAAATTTGAATTCAAGTTGATTTTTTTTAAAATTTATCATCAAATAATTTTAAATTAAATGATTAATATGATATTAAAGTTCAAGTTTTCTTTTATTTTCAAGACTTTCTCTTCTTCTTCCATTGGCTATACACATTTTATGTAAATATATATATATATATATATGTATGTATACATCATCGAAGTTGACAGTTTTCATGGAACCATCGAGGAAGGAACACGTATATGTGTTCGTCCACACTCATTAAAGTAGATAAAGATGCAAAAAAAATTTGTTGGACGTTATATATGGTGACATTAAAGTTGATAAACGTACAAATTTGCTTGATTCAAAGGACGAAAATGACATAAAAAAAAAAAAGTCATACGGTAATATTGGTGCATTGTACACTTTCACAAGTCCATTTTTTAAGGTGTAATTATAACAGGATCACACAGCTAGTTAGTTAGATGGACTTGATCTCTGTATTGATAGAGAGTTTTAAAATAAAATATGAAAAATAATTTTACATTGAAAGAGAGATTATTTAAAAATAGATAATTTTTATTTATTCAAAATAAATAGTTATGTCTGTAGAAAATGATATTTATTTATTTATAAAAAGTTCTTTTGATTTCTAAAAATATATAAAAATAATTTTTTGAACTCTTTCTCTTTCTTCAAACTTCATATTTTTTTTATAAAAGTTTTATTGCAAAAAAACTTTATAGAAGTTCAGTGATCTTGTAATATGCCTATGATTGCTCGGTGGATTGATTTCATCAGTGCAAAACGTAATCAGTCACTGAGCTTTATTGTATCCTTAAGGTTTATTACCTGTAATTCTTTTACACACTTACTAAGTAAATAATACGATGGAGCAAATAAAAATTTAAAGAAAGTAGCACCGTTATACGTCTTAGAGCCTTTTTTCAAAATTTTAGATTTACCAAAAGCAGTAATTGTAGATTTTCAATGTTTGCTGTAATAATTTTAAGGTTTTATCGGTTCAACAATGGCAACCGAAGCAATGCTCAGGGAATTAGTTTCTAGTTTTGTCAAATTGGATCGTTTTAATGGTGGTAATTTTCAAAGATGGTAGAAAAAGATACATTTTTTGCATTCAATATTAAAGATTGTATATGTTCTGACTACTCCTAGGCTAAAAGAAAATGAAATAGAAGAATTTGTTACTATAACAAGAAAGAGGCAGAAAGGATAATGCAGACTACATGTGTAAAATCATATTCTAAACGGTTTGTCTGACAGCCTGTTTAATACATATCAAAATGAGGTTACTGTAAAAGAGTTATTTGATAAATTGGAGACCAAGTTTATGACTGAGGATGCAACAAGTAAAAAATTTTTTGTTAGTTATTTCAATAATTATCATATGATTGATGGACATTATGTGATTGAACAACTGCATGAAATTGAAAAAATGCTTAATCAGTTTAAACAATATAATATGAGTATGGATGAAACAATTATTGTATCCTTTACAATAGATAAACTTTTTCCATCATGGAAAGACTTTAAAAGAAGTTTGAAACATAAAAAAGAAGAAATCACTCTTGAAGCTTTGGCTAATCATCTTCGAATTGAAGATGAATACAAAAAGCAAGAACAGAAATATGGTTCTAGTGATGACAAAGTTATGTTTTGGAGGAAAGACAGACTACAAAGCTTCATAAAAAAAAGTTCAAGTTCCAGTAGATTGTTAATGGACCTAAATTCAAAAAGAATAAGAAAGGCTTATGTTATCGTTGTGGTAAGCTAAAATATTTCAAGAAAGAATGTCAATTGTTACATAAGAAAAATAATTCTTCAAAAAAGGATACTTTTGAAAAATTATTGCCATGATTTCTGAGATCAACATGCTTGAAAATGATGAATCTTGGTGGGTTGATTCCGGGGCATTCAAACCAAGTGAATATGGCATTGTCCTTTACATGAGAAATTTTTCTATAGCAACAATCAAAGGCAAATCGACTGTTGAACTTGAATTCACTTTTGAAAAAATTTTAACTTTGAATGATGTTTATTATGTACCAGAAGTTAAGAAGAACTTAGTGTCTAAAAGTCTATTAAACAAGTTTGGTTTTAAACTTATATTTAAAGTAGATAAATTTATTTAGTCTAAGAGAGGAATTTTTGTTGGAAAATGATTTATGTATGAGGGAATGTTCAAACTCAATATTATTAATAAAAATAAAATTGTTGTTTCTACTTACATAGTTGAATCTTTATATTTATGTCATTATAGATTATGTCATTTAAATTATAAAAATTTTATAATATAAGTAAGTTTCTGTTAATTCTTGAATTTAATCAAGACATTAATAAATGTAACATATGGATATTGGCTAAGATTATCAAAAATTATTTTTTTAAGGTTAAAAGAAATACAAAGTTACTTGAGTTAATTCACAGTGATATTTGTGATATGCATAGCATTCCTACATTATCTAAAAAGAAATATTTTGTATCATTTATAGAAGATTGTATTAGATATTGTTATGTTTATCTATTATATTCTAAAAATGAAGTACTTGATAAGTTTAAAATATATAAATCTGAAGTTGAACTTCAATGTGAATCTTTTATTAGGTGCTTAAGATGGAATAGGGGTGGAGAATATTATAGTCTAAGTTATTTTGAATCCACTAAAATAATCCATCAAGTTACTACTTTTTATATACCACAACAGAATGGTATAGCTAAAAGGAAGAACATGGTCTTAACAAAAATAGTAGATGCAATGTTATCATATTCTGGTCTTAGACAAAGATTTTGGAGTGAAGCTTTATTAACAACTTGTCATATACTAAATAGAATTTCTAACAAAAAAAACAAAATAATTCCATATGAGTAATGGAAAAAAAAACTAAATCTTAATTATTTAAAGGTTTGGGGATGTAGAACTGTAACTAAAATTTTAGAACCCAAAAGAAAAAAGTTGGGTGAAAGAGGAACAGAATGCATATATATAGGATATGCACAAAATAGTAAAGCGTATAAGTTCATGGTTATTGAATCAAATGATTTAATTTCAATTAACACTGTTATTGAATCAAGAGATGCAATTTTTGATGAAAATATATTTAAATCTATTTTGAGACAACTACAAGCAATTCATCCTACAAGTGAAAATGAAATTCCAAATCCATTGGAACAAATTGAAATTAATGATAAATCTTATCACGAATAAGAACAAGTAAAAGGGTTAAAAAGGTAAAAGATTTTAGACTAGATTTCTTTATGTTCTTTGTGAAAGGAATTGGTGAAAGCATAAATAATAAAATTCTTTATTATTTTAATGCTGAGTATGATCCTATTACATATGAAGAGGCAATAAAATCTCAAGATTCTACTTTTTGGAAAAAAGCAATAAATAATGAAATGGACTTAATAATGGGAAATAACACTTGAATTTTAGTTGATCTTCCACCAGCTTCTAATCCAATAGGCTATAAATGGATTTTCAAAAAGAAAATGAAAGTGGATAGAACCATAGATAAATTTAAAGCAAGGTTAGTAACCAAGGGCTTTAAACAAAAGCAAAAGATAGACTACTTTGATACTTATGCTCTAATAGCTAGAATTGCTACAATTAGGCTTTTAATTTCCCTTGCCTTGATTTATAATTTGATTATACATCAAATAGATGTAAAGATGGCATTTTTAAATGGTGAATTAGAAGAGAATATATATGTGGAACAAACGAAAGGATTTATCATTCTAGGTTAAGAGCATAAGGTTTGTAAGCTTATAAAGTCCTTATATGGACATAAGCAAGCACCAAAACAATGGCTCCAAAAGTTTGATGAAATCATTCTTGCTAATGATTTTAAAATTAATGAGTCAGATAAGTGCATATATAGCAATTTTGAAAATGGAAAAGGAGTCATAATTTGCTTATATATAGATGATATGCTAATATTTGGCACTGATTCAAAACAAGTTAAGGAAACAAATAAATTTTTATCAAATAACTTTTCAATAAAAGATATGGGTGTAGTGGAAGTTGTTCTAAGAATTAGAATAATTCAGAATGATAATGACATAACCTTGTCACAATCGTATTATATTGAAAAAGTACTTAAAAAGTTTAATCTTTTTAGTTGTATTCTAGTATCTACACCTATGTATTCTAAACTAAAATTAGTATCTAATACTGGTAAAACAATCGATCAATTATAATATATAAGAGTAATTGATTGTTTGATGTATGTAATGACTTGTATAAGACCAGACATAGCATTTGCTATTGAAAAGTTGAGTAAGTACACAAGTAATCCAAGTAACTTACATTGACAAACAGTTAAAAGAGTACTTCGATATTTAAAGAAAATAATAAATTATGGATTGTGTTATAGTGAATATCCTTCAGTTATAGAAGGATATTCTAATGCTAGTTAGATTACTAACATGAAAGATCATGCTTCTACAAGTAGGTGGATCTTTATACTTGGCGGAGGTATGGTTTTTTAAAGTTTTAATAAACAAACATGCATAACGAATTTCACAATGGTAGCTGAATTTATTGCATTAGCAATAATAGCTAAGGAAGCTAAATGGCTAAGAAATTTATTATATGAAGTACCTTTATGGCCGAAACCAATTTTTCTAATTTTTATCTGATGTGATAGTGGACCAACTCTATTAAAGGCTTATAACCAAGTATATAATGGAAAGTCTAGACGTATTGGATTAAAACATAGCTATATTCGACAATTAATTTTAGATGGAGTGATCACTATAAATTATGTGAGGTTAAGTGAAAACTTGACAAATCCTTTAATCAAAAGTCTTGCTAGAGAATTAATAAAAAGGACCTCAATAGGGATGGGGCTCAAGCTCATGAAGTAAAGTCACCTATAATGAAAACTCGACTCAACGTTTGATATAATGTCAAGTTTTGAGTTCAATGAGATAAAATACATCATTTGTATGTGACTATTAGCATTATAGTGATGTTTAATGCCATCTCAAGTAAAGTGCTAGGTACCCATAATGGTAAAGGAAGGATGAGTAATATACTCTTAATAGACTCATAATATAAATATGTTAGAGTGTTATAGTTATGAGAGCACTTTTGATGGGAGCTACCTATGTGAATATGGAGTATGGCTGTTTTTAAAAGTTTAAAAGCTTGGCTCTAATAGCACTCATAAAAAAAGGATGCAGACAAATGGCCATAAATGTGTCATTAGATACTAAGAATTCATTAGGTGTTGAAATCATTTTGTAAAACAAGTTTGGTTAATCAAATGGAATAGCTGATTCAAAGCATAGTTTACCATGCGATTTCGATTAACTTTAACTTGTTATCAGAAAGTGAAGGTTCAAATCGGAAGATACCTTCATTTATGAATCGATTTCTAAGGTCATTATAAATTTGCATTATTTTGAAAATGGTGGAGGATTGTTAGAGATTTTCAAAATAAAATATGAAAAATAATCCTATTGAAAAAGAAAAAAATAAAGACAGATAATTAAGTCTGTTCAAAATAGAGAGATAAGTCTGGTCAAAATGAACAATTTTAACTATTCAAAAAACAAATAGTTTTTAGCTATTCAAAATATACAGTCATGTCTGTACGAAATAACATTTATCTGTTTATAAAATGCTTATTTGGTTTTTTGAAAACATACAAAAATAATTCTTAAAACTCTCTCTCTTTCTTTCAATTTCAAATTTCTTTTATAAAAATTTTGTTGCAAAAAATCTTTATAGAAATTCAGTAATCTTATGATATGCTAGTAATTGTTTGATAGATTGATTTCGTTAGTACAAAATACAGTTAGTCACTGAATTTTATTATATCCTTAAAGTTTATTGCTTACAATCCTTTTATACACCTATTAAGTAAATAATACAGTGATGACAAATAAAACTTTAAAAAAAGAGACAATGTTACATACCTTAAAACCTTTCCTTAAAATTTCATATTTTCAATGTTTGCTTTTAACAGTTATAGCTATAACCACAAACTAGTTTTGCCAATTCTGATTCACAAATTTGTTTGAGACTATGATCAGTTGATTTCTCTATCGAAATTTATTCATATTACAAGCTCACCGTCTTGTAAGGTTCACACTTAAAAAGTAAATGTAATAACGTGAGTTATTGGTAAAATATTAAAATTTTAATTTTAAATTTTTAAATATAAAAAATAAATATAATTATAAACAATTATATTACTTTCTTTGAATTTTTAATTTATCTTTAATTTTTTACTTTTTATATTTATTTAATTGAGAAATATGTTATATGTATGAGCTCGTTCAAATCTATAAATTTCAATGGTCAACAAAATTTTTTTATATTTATCTAATTGAAATAGACAATTATACGCATGAATTCGTTTAAACCCACAAACTTCGATCATCAATAAAATTTTTATACCAACTTATCCAAACATCAATAAATACTTATTAAGGGTAAAGAGCAAGTAAAGAACTATAAAATATAGGATAGGGATTTCCTTTTGTTTAGCAAAAAGCCGCTGTTCAGCTTAAAGAAGCAGCGATTTGGATTGCGTTGCTTTTCCTTCAATAAAAATTACATCAGAAAGAAAAAAAAAATAATTAATCCGTAAACAAGAGGACATTTGTTTTTTAGCTTTTAATTTGTGATTAAATTAGACATTTGAACTAACACCTAATGTTCTAATTAATCCGTAAAGAAGAGGACATTTGTTTTTAAGCTTTTAATCTGTAATTAAATTAGATATTTGAACTAACACCTAATGCTCTAAGTCCTTAGCAAAATTTATAGGGATAGCTTTTAATCTGTAATTAAATTAGACATTTGCACTAACACCTAATGTTCTGAGCAAAATTTATAGAGATAGGTCAACTTACACTAAAAAAATTATATATTTTTTATATTTTTTAATAATTAATTTTAATAGATTTAAGGAACGAGATTAATTTTTTTTTATTTTTCTTTCATCTTTTTGATCTATTAAAATTAATAATTAAAAAAATAAAAAAATTTTATTATTAAATATTAAAAATTTATCTAAATAAATTCATTATATTTAAAATTATATGATTTTTTTTGTCAGATACCATACCTTAATAACCGCCATTAAGATATCAGTTAGATAAACCCTATATTTTGAAATCGAAATTTCTGAAAAAAGATAGGAATTTAAGGAGTAGACAAAGTTTTGGATAACATCTCCAAATTCATTGATTTAGCTTAATTTTTGTCTTTGAATTTTTCTTAATAACGTATCCAATTGGAATTATAATTCTATGCTTTGACTGATCGGTCGACCTCTATCAGCGCCGCTTAGATTCAATCGGAGACAAAAAAGGTGTATGAATTCTATTGAATGAAATCTAACCCCCAAATAGGCCACGACATGTTCATGAATCAAATCAAAAAGTTGGGGATTGCTATGTTTTTACTCAAAAAAATACTAAACAACTATGGGCCCTACGAAACGACGGTGCTTAAATCATCAGCCGTGCTGGCAGTATGGCAGCAATGGAATTCCCGTTATATGTGATTGTTACAGTCCCATCATTGAACTAAAATTCTAACAAGACATACATTCCATATAGCAATAGTCGTAGGAAATTTGAACGCCTTTTAGTTTTATGTTTTGTACCAAACCTCTTTAGTTTTTAGTTTTACCCCGTTTTGCAATTTAAATGGAATGTTTTAACAAAGGAAAATTTTGTAGTTTTTTTTTTTTTTTTTTATCTATACGCAATAATATTGGGTGATAAGGGAACACCATTCTGATTGAGCCACATGGAGACGCATGTATGATTTGGTATTAAAAAAAAAAAAAACGTTTAATTCCTCACAAGTTTTTTGTCTGATCTGCCTGTCATTAAGGCCTGAGCACATTCATGTGATTGTGAGGTCACCTCTCTCTGATTCTATAAAACGACTTAATTCTCTTTTGAGTTTGCAAGTTCTGATGATTTTTTTTCTTTCTTTCTTTGAAACACAACAGAAATTAACGTATACCAGGGTGTTCTAGTTCTGGAATTAAAAAGAAGAGTTGTTTGTTTCTTCACTTCTTGGTTTGTGGAGGTGTCACGAGTGCGTCAGCTTTTGCCGGTCTTTGTTGTTGTTGTTGTTGTTTCTGAAAAGCGGCTTTAATCTCGAATTTTGCCATGGCTACCAGAGGATTCGTTTTATATCTGCTGTCAGGTTTCTCAGTAGCCATTGTTTCCGTACTGTTCATCAACAAGAACAACAACGTGGACCATAATTCAACTCTCTTGAACTCTCCATATTTATCCAGCGCTGATAAAGTTTGGCCTGTAAGTATTTTTCTTTGACTCTTGAATCTCTATTTATTTTCAGGCTTTCAAAGGTGTTGATTTGCTTCATGGGTTTTTCTTTTATTATTATTATTATTATTTGGTTTCAGGAATTGGAGTTGAATTGGAGGCTTGTACTGGCAACGGTGATAGGATTTCTGGGATCAGCATGTGGAACGGTGGGTGGGGTTGGTGGGGGAGGCATTTTTGTTCCAATGCTTACTTTGATTGTTGGATTTGATACCAAATCTGCTGCTGCTATTTCAAAATGTAATATTTTCGTTCTGAGTGTATTCTTTTTCTGTAATCTTCTTGCTGTCAATGGAATAATGAATTTTAAACAGATCAGAAGAGCAAAAATAAAAAAAAAAGAGGGAAATTGTTTTTGTTCAGTGATTAATCTCTGTTCATTGGGCCAAGCAGGTGAAGTAATAAAAAAGTTGACCAAAATTGGTTCAATCAACTGCAGATTGATTACTGAATAAAAAATAATAAAAAAAAAACAAACATGTGCATTTAACTGTGTTTTTTTTCTAACATCAGATTTTTATGAGTGTGCTCAGGCATGATAATGGGAGCATCAACATCATCAGTTTGGTATAATCTTCGAGTGCCACATCCAACTAAGGAAGTGCCCATAATTGACTATGATCTGGCTCTTCTCTTCCAGCCCATGTTGATGCTTGGCATCACTGTTGGAGTTTCCTTGAGCGTCGTTTTTCCTTATTGGCTCATTACAGTCCTCATCATCATACTCTTCATAGGTTTGCGACTTTGTTCAACGATCCAATTTGCCCTCCTTATTGCTGATCGTTGTTGTTCTGCTTCTTGATTATCGTTGTTCACATTGAAGTGTTCTGTCTTGTTGTTTTTCTTCCAATGAGTAGGTACCTCCTCAAGGTCTTGCTATAAGGGAATTGCAATGTGGAAGGAAGAGACTGTTTTAAAGGTACATTTCATTTATTTTACAAAAAGAAATTATCATCATTTTAACTTTATTTTTGTTTTAATTTGTTAAAATTGCAGAGAGAACTCACCAGGAATCAAGAAACTCTAGTTAATTCCAGGGGCGAACGTAAGATAAATTATATGTTCATTATGTATTTATCTTTAGACAGATTTGAAAAGATAATTCACTTTTTCCTAACGTTTGAATTTTGCAGTCCTGATAGATACAGAGTACGACCCGTTGGTTCCAAGAGAGGAGAAATCAGAACTGGTAAGTGAATCAGGCCATTTGCAATTTGTTTAATTTTCTGTAATTATATGATTTTGATACTATTTCATGCCTCAAGATAAGAGAAACTGAATCGACTTCTTTTATATTCCAGCAAATTTTATGTTTGAACCTAAGGTGGAAAAGGCTTTTGGTACTGGCAACAGTTTGGGTCCTTTTCACACTTATTCAAGTCATCAAGGCAAATAACAGCTTATGTCAACTTCCACTTTGTCTGTCTATCTCAAAGGCATAATAATGTTCATGATTTATGTTACCATTTTTGCAGAATGATTTGGTTGCATGTAGCACTTTGTACTGGGTGATGTTCGGCTTTCAGGTAACCCTGGTTTGACGATGAAACATTATAAATTTATGCTTTCTTTATTAAATGCTTGGAACAATTTTTTGTTCATATTTCAGTTTCCCGTAGCAGTATTGGTTTTTGGATATGAAGCAACCAAATTGTACAAAGAACACAAGAAGAGAATGAGCACAGGGAACACTGAAGCAATTTGTGAAGCTTCAATTCAATGGAGTCCTCTGAACATTGCATTTTGTGCACTCTGTGGCATCTTGGCAGGCACCGTTGGGGGTTTGCTTGGTTCTGGTGGAGGATTCATTTTGGGTCCTCTCCTCCTGGAATTTGGTGTCATTCCACAGGTAAGTTTGACTTTGTGGTTAAACATCAACGTCGTCATTCTATAAATGTCATTTTCCTGTCAACCAAATCAGCCAAGCCTTAACTATTTTGCCATAACTATTTGACAGAATCCTTAAAGAGTACTGTGAAGCAAAGTCATGAATTGTTCTGAAAATATAACCTGTCCTGCTTTTAATTAACAGGTCGCTAGTGCAACAGCAACATTTGTAATGATGTTCTCTTCATCCTTATCGGTAGTGGAATTCTATTTGCTCAAGAGGTTCCCTATCTTCTATGGTAAGTCAGTTATTATCCCCCTATTTTCTTTAGCAGAACACCTTTCGCAAAATATTGAGAATTTTTGCATAATGTGATCATATTTTTCCATTTTTCAGCGTTGTACTTGATGGGGGTTTCCATTTTGGCTGGCTTCTGGGGACAGTATTTTGTAAGAAAAGTAGTATCAATCCTGAAAAGAGCTTCAATTATTGTATTCATTCTCTCTGGTGTCATATTTGCAAGTGCTCTTACAATGGGTATGAGCTTATTATAAGAAAATTATTCTACATTTTTTATGCTATTCCACTTTAATTTGCTGTCAAAACTCGAAATAGATAACTGATATTCTTTTCTTGATGTCTTTAACAGGAGTCGTTGGCATTGAGACAAGCATTCAGATGATACACAACCATGAGTTCATGGGATTTTTAGATTTTTGCAGCAGTCAATGATCATTGACAAAAATTTCAGAAGATTGAATAAGTGATGTTGTGAGAATAGAAAATTTTGGAAGGAAAGCAAGAAAGTACTAGAGGAAATTGGCAAGGAAAATGTTGAGATTTAATAAACTATATTAGATTTTGGCCAACACCTTGTTGACCTGCCAAAATTTAGTGTCCTGTAAGAATAAATATCTCTGTCAAGTTTGGTTTGACTGTTAGCTGCTGGCTAACACCACCAACTCCATACATTCATCCGTCTGTAAAACTGTCTGTCTGTCTGCAGACTTGTCTAGTCTGTGAGTGTTAGTGTCACGGGCTTCGGTCTTACGCGGGTGCTCGGGCCCTGATCTAGATGGTGATCAAGCGAGAGGTGACATTAGCTCCTGGCTAACACCCCCTTCATTTATCATCCGTTACTTTCAGCTGTAGCATTTTAAAATTCCTTATTGTGTAATTGCGTATTTATTTAAGGTCCTCAATAAAGAAAGGAGACATTATACCAGTTCCCTTTAGATCAGTACAACCATGGAAATTCAGATATGGAAGAATAAATTTTGTGTAAGAAAAAAAGAGTTATACGAGTTACATGATTGATAATAGAAAAATAACGAGGAAACGAAACAAAGAAAAGTATTACATTATTATCCATTCCATCATTGAATCTAAACGACTCATAGTAGGACAAGGCAAAGTCATTGTAATGCTTTCATCCTCTAAGCTGAACATGTACATGCGTCTATCAGCAGGCTCAATAAAGTAGATAACATTTGGTTCAACCCCATATTCTGCTGCAACACAAGAAGTGCCACGGTGAGACTGGTAAGAAACAAAAATAGCTACTTCACCAATGCTTCTCACTCTTGTCCACTCCTTTCTCGAAAAATCCATCCGAAAAACTATAAATCCGAAAACTTCATTCATAAAACCAGAATACCTCTTCTCTACGAGTAATAAGTCATCGCAAGATTCAACAAAATAGATCGAATAGCAATAAATTTCCGGAGCTGACGGAAAAATATGACGCTCCATCATCAAATGTGTAACCTGAATCTGCGAACAAACGAAATCAATTCTGGCTAAGGCGTTAATGTTTAGCAGACAGTAAACTTATCCTCGGTGCACTGTAAAAAATTTCCAATAGACATCAAGTTCATGTCCTACTTCTTGTTTTGCAAATTCATCATCCCCAGGTTTGCAAATTAAAAGAAACCTACTTGAAGTATCGAAGAATACTACTCGGCGATCATGACCGCTTGGTGGTGAAGTCAAAAAGCACCATTCATGTTTGGATTCTACAGATGGGAGCTTAACAATGTTATTTGAGTCAAGGTGAAAGAGGCAACAATCGTTTGAATCGACATCTTTTAATGCCAACCATCCATACGAACACGTGCAAATAATTGTGTTGCTCATCTGCGGTATCAATTTTGTGTTGCATTGCTTCGTTGATACATCATAGAAAGTCCGCCACTCTTTATCTTTCCACGGATAGCAAGCAATGAACGTGCAGGGAGAACCTGTTGGTTTTACTCCTTGGATGCTTCCATAGCTTCAGTAAAAAAAATAAAACAAATCAACAAACAAATTAATTCTACAAATAATATAAGTTTAAAAAAGAAGCCCAAAGCAAAAATAGCCTCTAACCTGTTGTTTCTGGGGGCGTTGGAAATTCTTAATTGATCCCTAGGCCAAGTTGTTTGTTATATCGATTATTTAACATTGGAATACAAAGCGAGCTAACTCTCAACTCTTTATATAACATTTTAATTAGAAGGAAAAGCTGTAATCCTGGTAGGACAAGGAAAACCAAATCCTTGCAGGGAAAGCAACGGGGCCTTGAATGCTTCCAAGCCCCACATCTATATATATATATATATATATATATATTGATCTCTAGGCAAAGTTGTCTGTTATATCGATTATTTAACATTGGAATACAAAGCGAGCTAACTCTCAACTCTTTATATAACTTTTTAATTAGAAGGAAAAGCTGTAATCCTGGTAGGACAAGGAAAACCAAATCCTTGCAGGGAAAGCAACGAGGCCTTGAATGCTTCCAAGCCCCACATCTATCTATCTATATATATATATATATATATATTGATCTCTAGGCAAAGTTGTTTGTTATATCGATTATTTAACATTGGAATACGAAGCAAGCTAACTCTCCACTCTTTATGTAACTTTTTAATTAGAAGGAAAAGCTGTAATCCTGGTAGGACAAGGAAGACCAAATCCTTGCAGGGAAAGCAACGGGGCCTTGAATGCTTCCAATTCCCACATCTATCTATCTATCTATCTATCTATCTATCTATCTATCTATCTATCTATCTATCTATCTATATATATATATACACCCCTCCCGAGGAACTTAACCAGACGCCTCCCAAAAGTTCCATGTACATTGCTATTTGCCTGGCCTCGTTGATGTGCATCTAACCTTAAGTTAAAGTCGAATTCAGGTATATTAAAAGTCTTTTTCAATTCTTCTAGCTAGGCTTTAATTTGTTGCAATATTCTTGGGGTTTGTATTCTTGCTTGTTTTTATTCCAGATCAGAGTCTTCAACTTTATTACTTTTATAATTGTTTATTCTTGCAATTAAATTGATATTAAGAATCAATCCATCCTAGAAAATAAAATTGAATAATCCAACCTTTAGCTTCTATAAATTCCTGACTATAGAGAGGTAATTTAATGCTATATATATATCTACTTGTATGTAGCATGTATGACAATTGACAAGCAATTAGATTTTTAATTATATTATAATAAGGAGTTTGTAATTGTGAATACATAAATAGCTTATAACGTCCATTTTAATTAGAAGTTTATATCCATTCATGTATTTTAAGGTTTTTTTTACATTAATTTGTTTTCTTTTTAATTAATAATATTTTGTTGTTCTTCCAAACCGTTATAAAAAATTTGTTATGTATTCTGTGCTTTTGCAGGATTTTTAAACAAGCAATTACTCTTAAAAAAAGTTTGTATGCAAGTAAGACAAATTAATATTGTACGTACGTAGATATATGTAAATGGCAGAAACAATTGTCAAGGTATACCCGAAGATTCAGAGGACGATGGAAAGGGAAAGGAATCATGGTCTGCTTTTACCAGAGCTTTTGCATTTGGTATCATCACACCTATTTGCTGGGGATCTTGCCATCTTCGGAGCCATATGCAAGTCATGGCACTCAATCAATGTAACTAGACCTCCGCCGCCGCACAATTCCCAACATAATTATCCTCGCTCTCCATATTTGCTGTCCTTACTGGATAATGGTACTTGTAGATTCTTCCATCCTCAGTACAAGGGAATCTATCAAGTACATATTCTGGAGTTATTAGGCGCGCGCATTCGATTCTCAAAATATGGTTGGTTGCTTTTAACTCGAGATGATTTCAGTGTTCTATTCTTCAATCCCTTCACAAGGGAAAAGATAGAACTTCCCCATTATCCCCATGATGATGGTGCATTCGCAACAATGTATTTTTCCTTACCTCCAACTTCCTCAAGTTGGTTTGTCATTGGAATTTATCAAAACGGTCCATGTTTTGGCATTCTCAATTGTGGCGAAGACAGTTGGACACTTAATGAATTGTACACAACTGAGACGTTCTTTTTATCTAGTTGTCCTCCCGTCTTATACGAGGGACAATATTATTATATGGGACGTCAAGGAGAGGTAATGGCATTTGATATATACGACACTGAAAGTGAGTGGACAGTTCTTCCAAAAATTCATCATAGATCTAACTTAATTGGTTCACGTGACGAAGAATGCAAAACTTATGCCATTAGTCGAGGTTTCATGCAGAAAATGATGGCGAATTGATAGTTGTCTTTGTGTCATCCGAAGAAGAGAAACATGTCTACATTAAGAATCTTACTACATGGAAATTGAGGCGTAAAAATGAAAAGTTGATTGATGAAATGATTTATGTAAGACCCGGAGCATCCTTTTTAGAAGCGGTTGAAGTGAGAGGAATGAACAGTAAAGTATATTTTCCAAGAGTCGAAGAAAAATAGTTGTGTATTCTACTCTCTTGCTAATTCAAGGTACTCTTCCTTTCAAGGTAATTAATCAAGGGGGATTCCCTCCAACACAAAGTACCTATGCAACTCTACTTGGATCTACCCCAGCTTCAAATTGCTGAAGAGTTAGAATATTTGCTGGTAGAAGATGTTCTTAATTAACCTGTTTTATCAAGAGAATGGTAATAAGAATCTATTCTCATAGGTTTAGATATTTGTAATCGTATTAGTGCATGCGAAAGGGATTACATAGTGTGCTTTATTGCTTGGGCAGCATCGACATGTCTGTGCTCTCTCGTTTTAACCGATCAATGTGATCTTTTTCCGTTTTGTTGATTCATATTTATCCTAAATACAATCACTTATAAGATTCATCTAGGCGAGTGATTGGTGTGTATCAAAATTTAACTTTTTTGGGTATTGATCTATTTTAAAATTAAGCATAACTACACAAGCTCTTCAATTAAACAGTCCCTCATTAACATCAACTTTTTTTTTTTTTTTGTTCTGCTTTAACTTTTGTATTGCATAAAATAATCAATTTTGTAGAATAAAATTTTATTTTTAAATTAATTTCAATTATTTATATAATTACTTTTAAAAAGTTATTAATTTCAAGTTACGAACCTGTTTTATACTTTATATATATGCAATAAAATTTACTTGGGCTTGTCATCTCTATGAAGTCAAATTTCTATTAGAAAAAGTTGTCACTGTTATTTTGTTTTTTTTTTTTTTTTGAGCTGTATATTTTTCTTTCTACACTTTTTTCTTCATTATACATCCACTTTCTTTTAGCAATGAAATTATAAGATCTATATTGTCTATCTATTTCCATTCCTTACATTGCAATCATTTATATTGCTTTTATTTTCTTTTCTTGTATTTTTCTTTTTTTAATTTAATGGCAACGGACCTAGAGAATTTATAAAAAAAATTATTTTATCACAATCTCTAATAAATTCGAATTCAAGTAATAAATAAATATATATATATATTTATATATACTCTTTACACTTAAGACAACCATCTTATGGATATCTTTTTATTTTTCTAAAACTAAAAAGAAGCAACTTTGGCAGGGTTTAGGACGGGGATTAGTATACAGCTAGAGGCATGCAAATTGAGTTCAATATCCCCGCATGGTATTGTGGTAGTGAGTTCATGCTATGAATTGCTAGCTGGAAAATTGGTGAGAACTAACAACTTACAATAATATATAGGAATTCAAGTCATATAATTAGTGACATGCCATTACCAACAAAATAATAAAGTAAAATATTGTAGTAGCTATTACATATAAATTGTAATGTAACAACAACATAATATGTTAAAGTGTTAACTCTTAATTTTAATGATCAATTCAAACATTGTTTATCTCGAGCTTCAAGTATCAACAAATTCCTTGTTCAATAGGACGATTCTATTTAAAAAGTATGAACCTAAAAAGTTGGAACGAAATCAAGTTAGCTTAATTATTGTGTAATGTTATTTTTTTTTTATATGATACCTAAAATAAAATTTCATTTTTATGGAAAATCATCAACTGCATATGTGTTAGCTATTGTGTACTCTTCCTTTCAAGGTAATTATTCAATGGGATTCAGTCCAACACAAAGTAACCATGCAACTCTACTTGGATCTACCCCAGCTTTATATTGCTGTAAGAGTTAGAATATTTGCTGCTAGAAAATGTTCATAATTAACCTGTTTTATCAAAAGAATGATACTAAGAATCAACAGCTTGGCTGTTTCAAACCCATATAAGTCGATCAATATATTCTCCTTTGTTTTTAATTTAATACTAGCTATTTTTAGTTTGAGTTTCATGCTTACTAGTTATATAATTAGATTTTGTCCATTCTCACAGGTCTAGATATATGTTATAGTATTAGTGAAAGGGACTATACTTGCGTGCTTCATTGATTAGGGGCATCAACATGTCAGTACTCTGTTATTTTAACAGATTAATAATGTAATTTTTTTCCGTTTAGTTGATTCATATATACGTATCCAAATTACATTCACTTATAACATTCACGTGGACGGGCCGATTAGTATGTTTCAGACTTGACTTTTTTGGTATTGATGTATTTTTTAAATTAAACACACGTGCCCAAGCTGTCCAATTAAACAGTCC
Organism: Durio zibethinus; assembly: GCF_047325235.1. Classification (NCBI taxonomy): domain Eukaryota; kingdom Viridiplantae; phylum Streptophyta; class Magnoliopsida; order Malvales; family Malvaceae; genus Durio; species Durio zibethinus. The sequence continues at coordinate 4,377,586 of NC_143162.1, read as the reverse complement.
CTGGTTAACATTAACTTCTGTTTTGTCGATTCTGCTTTAGCTTTTGTCTCGCATCAAATAATCAATTCTGATGAGTAAAGTTGTTTTGATAGTTAAAGACCTGCAAAGTGTGAAAAATGCAAGCATGCATTATATAAGCAACCTGTCATTAAAAAATTATATTGTGAACATCTACTTATTTCAAAAATTATAAATTGAAAATTCTGCATAATAATATAATAAGGGTTTGTTAATCAAGTAGCTATAATTAATGTTTTGAATGATAAAAAGATTTTTGTTTAATTTAAATCATGATAAAAGTATATATAAATTGAAAGACATGTATAAGTCTAAATTTTTAAATATTCAAAAAATTTTGATAATTGGAAGGACTAGACCAAATGTAGTTGCATAAATATAATATTACCCACTATCTGAGTGCATAGCAAATTCATCTTGATTTTCCGATGCATATAAAATATATATATATATATATATATGAATGTAATTTCAGTTATATCTTATAAAAAAAAGTGTCGAAAGAATTGAATGTCCCATCAGGCACAAAACTAGTATATGCAGAAAAACTGAAGGGGTAGGCTTCTAGAAACTTAGGTGAGAGTCCTACCTAGAAGAAGTAGTTGCTGCCCTAGAAGATTTCGAAGCAGACTGGAGATCTTTGGCAGAATCTGCACTGATGGCAATATTCCCAATTCCAACCTCCATTGCCTCCCTGTCATCCATCTCCCTCTTATTTTTTACAGAAATATGAGTATCCGCAACTTGGCTTTGTGATGAAGACCCTGACGGCTCTAAAAGTCGGGGGCCTGCATTGATCCAAGGATGAAGAAGGCACTGAGCAGCACTGGGACGCTTCTCAGGTACAAAATCAAGGATCGGAACCAGGAAGTCGGTCATGTCATTTGCATTTTGCTCACTGAATTCATACTTCTCAACGAGGACCTTATTCAAGGGCCAGAAACGTAACCGACGGATGTACATTAGAAGAATTTTAATGTAAATCAAAATAACATTTTTCCTAAAAGTCTATGCTTTTCATTAGGCATATTCCTTTAACAATTCAAAAGACACAAAGCTTAAGTTTAATGGTCAAAAAATAGCTCAGTTGTCCTCCTATAATGGAACTCAGACCTGAAATTGAATAGAAAAAAATGTTGAACCAACTTAAGAACATTTGTGCTTCATAATAAATTAAACTAGTCTTTAGCGAAATAAAACAAAAACAGACAGCACCTAATATGCCAAGCACCCTTATGCCATATGTTGCATTAGCAGACAGAACATGAGAAAACTCTTCAATGCTGCCAAAATACACACACAGACACACACACACACCTATATCTATATGCACACATAAGTTCATCTATGCACAAAGCATATACACAATACAAATATTCCTAAATACCAAAAATTATTTTTAACATAATGCAAAATGTGATGGCACACTCTAGAGATTTAAGAACAATTAAAGGTAATCCACATATGCTATTCAACCATTCAGCATTTTCAGCTGCAAGTGAGCACTTTCAAACTCAAACTTGAAAAAATTGCATTCAGCAGTTACTACTCTGACAGTTGCATGAGAGTATGACCCCTTTCCAGCACATAAAAACCAAAAAAGAAAAAAAAAACCTTCGATAAAGAAGCACATAAGTAATCCAAAGTAATGAACACAATAGATATAGAAGCACTCCTCTCCAATCATATTGGTCAAAAACGATATACTCGCATACTCATAAGCTTGTCAATATTATTCTTCTGAAATTGAGTTCAGCTGCCAGAAAAGGGAAGAAAAAAAGCATGGCATGACAGATCAATAAGATTCCTTAGTGGGAATGACCAAATCCTAACTTTTAGAAGGTAACTGCTGTCAGAAAAATGACTGTCCATTGATAATTCAACTTTTGTTCTCAAACATAGATAACTTCACCTTTTGTTCAGCTATCATTTCCAAGTAACATAATAACAAATGCATATAACTTAAGGTTACAACAAAGTGGAAATGAATACCAAAATTCAAAGCATTTTTGGATCAAAGAAGTGGAGAAAATTTAAGTGAAATAACTAACTGAAATTATAAGTGAATAGACAAGATGAGAGATTTTCTGCCATTGCACTTTTTAAATCTCTCCAAAAGAGAAGAAACAAAATTTCAGTTTACCACACCTATTATTTTCACTCTTTACATTTCTCATCCTTCTTTCACAAAACAAATAGCCTAACAGAGTCTTACTATGTCCACTTAACAAACAAATTTCAGCATTTCAGCTGGGGAACCAACTCAAAGGAATGTGATCATCATATTAAAGATATGTAAAATGCAAAATGACTCCAAGAAAAACCCGTTTAACTAGAAGCTCAATATAATGCAAAGGAAAAGCACACTTTTGTCGCTATTTATAGCAACTCTTTTCTTTTTCAGATTCACTGAGTATTTTCTCCTTTTTTTTCCTTTCCAAAAACAAGGAAATTAATTACTTTAACTTTACAAGTGTATCCCCAATGCTACATCTTGAATGAACTTTAATCAAGAGAGATTGAAACTTTAATCAAGAGAGATTGAAAAACTTAAAAACAGACACATGTATCATATGTGGTGCAAAAAACATAAAACCGATAAAAGCATTGTTAATAAAATACCTCATCTCTGTCAAAGTTATCACCGCTGTGAGGATCAAAGAGTACATCACCCGTTGCAAGCTCAAAACAAATGCAAGCAAATGACCAAAGGTCTGCTGATGTAGAATACTTAGATCCCAGGATCACCTCAGGACACCTATACTGTCCTGTCTGAATATCATTTGTAAACTGTTTAAATGTCCAGCATGCATTCCCAAAGTCAACTAATTTGCACTTTAAGTCAACTGATGCCAACAGTTTCCGCCTTGTGGAGCGGCCTCCTTTCATATTGCCTTGACTTGCTTGATCAGTAGCCTTTGTACCATCAGCATCGGACAATCTATTGGCATTGCCAGAACTAGTGGGACGTTCTTCAACAGAATCCACATTTGTTTTTTCACTTGAAGATGACTCAGCTGCACCAGACGTTTCAGGATCTACATCAGCTTCTGCAGAAACTTCCTTGTCCACACACCCTTGAGCCGCTCGCTTAGCTTTTCTTCTAATCTTTTTCTTCTGATTTCTACTCAAATCCCCATTTGTAGACTTTAAAGAGTCCAGCACTGTCTTGTCCTTACTATTGGGAAGGATGATAGGGGTGCCTGACTTTCTCGAGTCCTTAGATGGATCTATCATTGACAACAGTAAAATATTTTCTGGCTTCAGATCAGTGTGTATAATGGAAAGCTCCCTATGCAAGTAATCCAAACCCACTAGAACATGGAAACATATCTCCTTCACCATATGAATAGGCATGCCGCGATAATCAGAGTACTTGATGAGTGTCAAAAGATTATCCCCCAAGTACTCAAACACCATACAAACATGCTGTCCATTCGCACCTAAATGATTAAAATGATCTAAAAGCTTCACTACACATTTTTTATCCTCTTTATCCCCATCTGCAATCTGTTGTAAGATCGTTATCTCATCCATTGCTGCCTCAGTATAATGCTGCGCACTTTTTTGTACTTTCAAAGCAACATAACGCTGTAGTTTAAAAACAAATTATTAAAATCTAACATAAAGAAAAGCAATTTAACTAAATCAAAGAGAATAATTTACATTTCCTAATGATTTTTAGCTGTTTAATTGTCAAATTGATCAAGCAAACAAATGCATTACTTTTAAACTTCTGATTCATGAATGATTCTAATTTGTTCTTCATAGTCCTGCATAATTTCTCTCCTATATTTTCTAGGCAATAAATCTAACACAATATTAATCACAAATAAAATGAAATTTTTGCTTTTTTATATAATTCGTCTTCAATTACAGGATCGAAAAACAGATTAATCAGATATTACTGAAAGAAACAAAAGAATTAAGTTAAAAAGCAACAAGCTAACTTCTCGCGTAAACTACACAGAATCACAGATTTACTTAATACGACGGCGTAATTAAGCTGATCAACTAGGGAAACGGAGTAAGATAAAGCTAGAGAGTTTGAGAGAGGTGTACAGAGAAATGAGTATCCCAAGCGAGCCAAACGGTGGAGAAATGGCCCCAACCGAGCTTGCTTTGGACAACGTAACGTCCGTTCTTGAAAGTGTCTCCGATTCTAACGGCGTGATAACCGCCCCGCCGGTAATCTTCCGTCCCTTCGTCTTCCGACGTGTAATCCCCGCTCTCACTTCCGCTCCACTCTTCTTCCTCCTCATCCGCCATTCCCTTCTCTTCCAAATCTAAAAAATTAATTAATAATTTTTTTAACAAAAAAATCAACAAATTTTCTATCGGATTCAACTGGATCAGTAGAACCTGCAGCTACTGTTATGACAGATAAAGGAATACTTTATGTTTAGATTGAAGGAAAATTAATTTTTAAAAAAAATTAAAAAGGAAAAAGGCTTCTGTTTTTTAGGTTTTATTTTTTTAATACGTGGCGTGAAAAATGGGCGGGATCCTGTGTGGTGATAATATTGGTTCAATGAGGTGTCATCACATCTCAGAAAATCCTGTTTTCTTTTTATTTTTATTTTTTTTTTTTTGCTTATTTTTACCTGATCAAAGATAATATGCTAAAATTTTATTAAAAAATAATTTTTCATAATTCAAAAAAATTTTTAAATAAATAAATTTGTTTGAATAGACTGAAGATTCAAAAAAATATTTGGATAAGATCGAGCATGTTGAATGTTACATGTTTGAATCAAATTGATTAAAAAAAAGTTTATTTTTAAAATGAAAAGGTAAATCAAATATTTTTTTATTAAACACTTCAAAAAAAAAAACATTGTTATTAGATTTGGGCTTGGTCCATGTACACTTGGCCCCATATTTTTATGGGTCAACCTAATGGCCTAAAGCTGTCTGAAATTCTCCAGTTCGTGGCCTGTTCAGTGATGGTAATTTGGTAATTTTAAAACAACATAAGGGCTGCTTATTTGAAAACCTTGCTATACATAGCAACGTCGCTAGGGTTTCTAGGAATCAAAGGAACGCAGCAACAGCAGCAGCGGCAGCCATGGTTCTCAAGTAAGCTTCTTCTCTCTTCCTCTTATTTTTTCTTCAAAACTGTTCGTTCATCACAATTTAATGATCTGATCTTGAAAAAGATTTCTTTCATTTGGGAAAAAAAATCGTTTACAGCCAGATCTGCTTTTGATTTTATATTTCAGCCTGCTTGAAATTGAGTGTTGATTTTATTTTCTTTGATATTAGTTAAAACATTAAGCGACGAATTAAACTCTCAGATTTGTGTTAAAATTTCGTTGTTGAATTATTACAATATTAATCGGTTTATTTTGACATGCATTTGAGTAGTTTATTGAAGCCAAAAGTTTTGAATTAATGAAATAAAATAGAATATACTGGCTGCTAAAATTTGATGGAAAAAGGAATATAATTAGTCTCTAGTTATGAGGTGGAAATGGAAAAATTAGTTTAGTTTTGGCATCTAGATTTTGGCAATCAAGAGCTAATGTCATTTTGAAAGTGCTAGTGTATGGGTCAATTTTACGTAATGGTGATAGTCGTTTGATTTAGTTAATTATGTGATAATCAAGTGAATGATTTGGTTCGCGTATAGGGATACTTTAGATTAATTTTTAAATTACCTTGCTGATATTGTTATTATCTATTGGCTTTCTTGCATTATTCCAAAAGATTTTGAATATTATCTTCCAAACCCAGCACTAAACTGTGTGATGTCGACATGTTAGGACGGAGCTTTGCCGATTTAGTGGTGCCAAGATATACCCAGGGAAAGGAATCAGATTTGTTCGTTCTGATTCTCAGGTAAATTTCCATCGAGTTCTGGTTTGAAGTGGTTAATATTATATTCTTGCACTGGTAATAAACAGTCTTCTTCATGAATTCTTTTAGGTCTTCCTCTTTTCCAATTCAAAATGCAAGAGGTACTTCCACAACCGTCTGAAGCCATCAAAACTTACATGGACAGCCATGTATAGGAAGCAACATAAGAAGGTGAGTGTCAGCATTGCAAACCCAATTTTATTCCGAAAATTTCTTTTTTTAAACTTTGTTTACCTCCACCATTTGAAGTACTTATATTTAGGTTGTGACTTGTGAGCAAAGATCATGTTTGTATGGTAATCAGATTTTATTACTACATATTAATGTCAATATGAAATGAATAAAAATTGAACAAGCTTGGGTGTCTCATTTCCCTTTATCATCTATGTGATAAAAGTTGGAACAAGATAGCTTGATTTTTATGATTGGATTGAAAGCAAAATATTTTATCGTTTCCATGACATGTCCCTTATTTATTTCCAAGTTGTTTACATTTATTTAGGACATTGCCCAAGAGGCTGTGAAGAAGAGGAGACGAACTACTAAGAAGCCTTACTCCAGATCCATTGTTGGTGCCACCTTAGAGGTTATCCAGAAGAAGAGGAGTGAGAAACCTGAAGTTCGTGATGCTGCTAGGGAAGCTGCTCTCCGGTGTGTGGTTTTTCATTCTACTTATCAGTTTCATCCGTTCCTTGTCATTGCTGATTTTCACATGTATTATGCTCTGTGTTTATGGAAATACTCCCTGTTTATCTATTGTGCAGAGAAATCAAGGAGAGAATCAAGAAAACTAAGGATGAAAAGAAGGCAAAGAAAGCAGAAGTAGCAGCAAAGCAACAGAAGACACAGGGCAAGGGTAACATTCCAAAGGGTTCTGCACCAAAAGGTCCCAAGCTTGGTGGTGGTGGTGGAAAGCGCTGAGTTTCTAGGTTATTATCTGTTTTTCCCTAGCCAGAGAAATAGCTAGTGTGTTCATTTTGAAGTCATTGTATGGACTTAATGGCCTTGGCGGCCATGTTGTTTTTGCATTTATGCTTATCCTAATACCATGAACTCACTGTTAAAGTTGAGTGATCGAGTAATTTTATGGATTTTGACTTTGTTTTTTTAACCTTCATGCCTGGAATTTGACGAAGTGTAGAATGCTGGTGAACAGCCCTCTTTTAGTACTCAAGCCTGAAGCAAAATTTGCTGCTTCCGTTGTAATTTTCTGATGTTTAAAATGTTTTTTTTTAATCTTCCATGCTCCATGATGGTTAAGATTCGAGGCTGTTTTGGTACATGCAATTGTCACGGACTTAAGGAAGAGTCTTGAATCTTATATCGAACATAATAGAAGAGTCATTGAGGTATAAAAGTATTTACATCATTTTTGTCTTGTGATATTTTTTGTAAGACAAAATCTGAGGTCAAGGGGTCAGAGCGGATAATATTTCATAAGGGTGTGAATCGTCACGAAAAGGTTGATCTGAGATGTCGGATGAGTGAATGTTCGGATTTCGGAATCGTGTGAGTTCGAAGCTTAAGTCTCGACTCGTAACACAATGTAGAGTCGAAATTAGGATTGGCTAGCATCTTAGGTAGTTAGCCTTTTGTTTGGATGGGGCGTGCTGTTAGCTTTTCGGAAAGTTATTTATATTTGATCTGGAGATGAATCGGAACTGTGTTTTCGATTATTGGATGATTCGGAGTGTGTTGCGTTGCATAATGTAATTGTTCGGGCAAATAACAAAGTTTTATAATAAGGAAGTTGAATACTTCCTACTATTTTAACTTAGTAATGGCCCTATCATTCCATGACATCTTTTAAATCCTTTCAGGCCATAGCGTAGTCATTTATTTTTCTTTCCCCAAACATCTAATAAAATATCTGTTATCCTACAATGGTCAATCATTTGAACTGTGGTGCCAATGCCACATCACTTTAATATTATTGCTACCAATAACAATGACGTATCATTGGTTTTGTTTGATTGCCTTATCATTACTTTCCCAAAGGTTTTTTTGGTTCTAGACTTTTTACCGGATTGTTAACTTGGGCAGGTTAAAAGGGTGGCCCGTTGCCCAAATATTTAATCATATGGATAGTGGTGCCAAATGGACTTTGAATTGGATTATTTTGGATTTGTTTCATTTTAAGTTGGGTCTTGATCATGTTTTTGTTGGGGCTAGCCATATTTTTTAGGTTTTATGGAAAATATAATTATTTCAAACTTTTCAAATTTGTGTAGAGTTTAAATTCAAGTTTTTCAAGTTCAAATTGTTAAAGGTTGAGTTTTTGACATTTTTTTATCCAATCAGAGTTGGAATTCTTTTCTTTTTTTTTTTTTTTTTTTTGCAAATTTTTAGTTTCGTGTTCATTATGCCACCTCTCTATTTATACAAAATACTGTCTCCCGAAGCAGCTGATAACAACTTGCTCTTTCGATTTTTTTTTATTTTTTTTTTGGTGACAGGTCCTTAGAAATTTATCCGCAGTCATTTTATGTTGGAGACATTTTTCTCTCTAAAGTATCCAGATTTCCAGACATAGCACCAGAAACGAGAAAACAATAAGAAAACTCAGCCTTATTCATGCAAAAGTATTTCAAGCTCTTGATCCAATACTCTGCAGCCTTTTTGGCTTTTTAAACATTTTAGTTCATATATATTACTCATTGATGTTATGTCAATTCTCCAACAAAGTCTTCAACCATTAGATCACTACATCTCCCTCATCTTACTAAAACTAATTATATAAGCTAGCTGATGTAAGATGGAGTAACTTGTAAAACTTGCTAAACTGAATTTCTAAATTATAAGCCGACTAAGCTAAATTTACTAAGTCTAATCAAGTTAAAGTGACTTATTAGGGATAAGAAGGCAGTTGCGCACCCCAGTAGGGAGATGATACTGGGTTATACTCGTCCACATTGAAAAGATAGTTGCATTCAGCGATCGGATGATGGTGGTTTGCTACTACCCTTTGCTTGTTAGAGCTGCGAATTGAGGTGCTTTCGACGGTCTCTTCCCCGGAGATTTCCGTGTAACCTGTGGAGACTTGGTTTCTTGTCGCTTGTTCCCTTAGCATACCTTTCAATTTCATGACCTGCATAAGGGGGTGAGAGTAAATGAGAATCAATTGGGTGCAAGGATTCAATGTTTATTTCTTTCTCAGCTTATTTAAGCAATCTGTATTTGTCAAGAAAGAGAAAAACAAAGTATTTGTACATCTCATAAATGAGTCATGAAAAGATCTTAAATACGCTAAGAAAGGTTGAAGCACAAGACACAGTTTAATGATTTGTATGACAAATGCTCCCCATCTGTCATGGGAGACTTTTTCGCATTAAAGTTTGCATTAATGAAAAAAAAGGGGAGGCCTCAAAATGGAGAATACATTCGTTTGTAGAACTGTGCCTGAAATATGCATGGAGAGAGAGATAGGGTTTTGAACATCTCAGCTAACCTCATCTTGAAGCTTCTGCTTCTCCCTGGAGATAACATCATACTCCTGTTTAAGCGCATCATATAAGCGCTCAAGCTGCTTAGCTTTCCATCTAGCTCGCCTGTTTTGGAACCAGACAGCAATTTGCCTTGGTTGGAGTCCAAGCTCCCTGGAAAGCTTCATTTTCCTATCAGGGTCCAACTTGATATCTTCCTGGAAACTCCTCTCCAAGGAGTCTAACTGATCACTTGTCAAACGCTTCTTCTTCTCTTGATTGTTGTAGCTGTTCTTGTCTAAGCCTGGAATCAACCCATGAGCCGCCTCTGCTAACCCTGGATGCTTCATCTCCATACCTTAGAAGAAGAAGAAGAAGCAGCAGATATCAAAATAATTAGGATTGTGTAACTTAGCGAATAAATATACATAGAAAGAAAGAAATTAAAGAAACACTTCAGGATGTAGCATGGTAAATTAACTTGCAGCTTGAACTGTATACTTGTTTTTTGATACGAAATGCAACCATATGTGAAGCTAGCCTTCAACTTTATTTGTTGAAAGTTGCTTCCAAGACTAATGATGAAAGTGAAACAAAAAGAAAAGACAGAATGGTGATTGAAGGGAGCGAGTTACTATACCTGGATATTGATCATAGTTATAGTTATAGAGGAAGTTAAGAGAAGGTTCTCGTCGAGAAACAAAGGTACGTAAGGCGCCATTCCAATCCATTTTTGACTTGTGTCTCTCCGTTGTCTTCTTTCCCTTAAATAAACCAAAATATATCAGTATTCCAAAGAAGTCGTTCCTCTGTTTGGAATATATGGACCACCAAGAGAGAGCGAGAGGAAAGTGCGCGGGCAGACCAGAGAGTGAGCTTAATGAAGCGTGACAAGAGAGACTCTTGCTTCTCTATACCTGTCTTTTGGGGTGCAACAAAGTGAATGCATGACAAGGCAAAACAAAACAAAACAAAACCGAAAGGGTTCTCTTTACTTCACTTTTGGGGTGCAACAAAGTTTAATGTGTGAATTTAAAGGGGAGAGAGATAGCTGGACTCTTGTCGGTTAATTAGAAGAAGAAGAAGAAGAAGAAGAAGTAAAAACAGAGTGAGAGAGAGAGAGAGAGAGAGAGAGAGAGAGAGAAAAAATTGCAAATGTGCAATCATAGGTCTCCATCTGGTCCCAGAAACCTGCCACTAGGAAACTGACATTATGCCTTCACTTTCTCACGCCTCGTCCTGACTCACTCCTCAGCTCTCCTCACCCACCAATATACCAAGTACTCCCCACCTCTATCCTTTTCCTCATTTTTCATTCCATCTTTAAAAATTATTAAATTTAGATCTTTGCTAAGGTGTTGCTATTTAGTGCTTAGTAGTAAATAGAGATTAGAGAGAGTTGGGAAAATATTGGGTGATAACTGAAAGGGGAAAATGAGACATAGGTGAGGCCAAATTGCAACATTGGAAGCTACCTTATGAGGAGGAGGTGGCATAAAATCACTACACAAAAACCTGCCACCTCTTACTGCATACTCATCCTATTGTTTCACCCTCCCTACACCACACCTTAATTAACTTGCAGTATCACAGTAAAGAAAAGAAGAAATCTGTCTCTCTTTTTCTCTCTTTGTTTTCTTCTCTCTCTCACAGTCTTTCTGTCCTGATGGGTTGGCTTGGATTTGGCTGACTACCCGTTCTGTAATTGAATTCAATGAATTTGTGGGGGCAGGCCTAGCTATGATCAGCTCATGCAGAGAGAGAGAAAGAGGAAAGAGTATCTTTTGCCAAAACAAAAACGTGAAAGAGTTAACGGTAAGAAGAGATGTTAGATCAGTATATGCTACATTGAGCCCAGAACTCACTGTCTGTCTTCCTTTCTTCTCTATTAATTAATATAAATATATATACATATATATATATATTTCTTTTATCTGAATTAAGGTGACAACAACACTTCATATTCAACAACTAAGAAAAGTAGAAACCCAAGAGAGGATTTGAGAAACTTGCACTTTCCCCTAAAGCAGGCTTAAGAACCTTTTGCACTTATCCAAAAAAATAAACACCCTTTGCTTCCTGGATGCCAGCTTCTCTAATCCCAAGTCACAACCTCAAATTAATGCTATATTATAGTATTTTTTTTCTGTTATTCTCACTCTTACTCAACTTTCCCTGACAACTAATTTTTGTTCCATCCAAATGAAGCGTTGAACTTCAGTAAACAGGAGAAATGATTTTTTTTTTAACTCTTGGATAAAAATACTTACAGACACTTTTCTTTTTGGTTGTAAGAGACAATTTTTTTATATTTTGAATTACATTATCTAGATTACATTTTTTTTATGGAGCATTGGTTCTCGCAGCATCTTCTCAAATCCCAGCATTTTCTCAAATCCAAATTTATTCTCAAACTGTAATTTTTTTATTACAAAAGTTATTAAATAACTCAACCAACAACTTTTATGAAGAGAACCTCTTTTTTTGGGGAAGTAATTTACCCTTTTCGAAATAGAAACAGAAGCCAGGATTCTCATGAGCATTTTGAATTTATGACCTTGAAAACAAGTAAGGAAGCATGCCTCAAAGTTTATAGCACAAAATTAAATGAAGACATTTACTTTGACACACTGTATATATACAGTGAAAATGTACACCAAGATACAGATGAAATTAAAATTTTATGTCGATAAAGATTTGATTGATCATAAATTTTAGCCATCCCTCCTCCCAGTACATCCGAAAAATTCAACTAAGCTTATAAAAATTGAGACCTTTGTTTGCTTAAAAAAAACAGGAGGGGACCTTTTTCAATCAGAACCTACAGTACCCATTTATTTCATAAATATATATCGGATGAATCCATAGATTTTTTATTTCAATTTGGTACATCATTTGATTATTTTTTAGAACACATTATATTTTGAATTTTTTTTAATTAAATGTATTTTCAAATTTTCAGAAAAAAAAAAATCTTACACAAACAGGAGATCTGTCAGTAAGATAATAGTATAGGGTAACAATAGGGTTAACTTTAGAGGTACAGCCAATTAAAGCATCGTAGCCAGCTTCCCGACCTTTTTTCAGCCACGAGATGCTGAACATGACATCCCAATGCTTCCTCATTTCGTTATCAACCCGACCCCTAAAATTTTACTGGTGCATCTCAGTCTGGAAACTGGTGATTTCCTGCATCATTTTGACAAACAAGCGTGAAGGACATTGAAGCCTGGGAAAAGAAAATTACTACTCTTGAAACCCCTGAAATTTTCACTTCTCTTTGAAAGCCCAAAAAGTCCTCAACAGTTTCTCTATTGGTCATTGACTACCCTCAACAAAGCCCAAAAGAAACCAAATCAGACCCAACAGGCAAAGACCTCAAACAGTCAAGAACGTAGGGTCGGAAAACAACATGAAACAACTAGCTCATGTTTGCTACATTTTTTTCAAATACTTTAAAGTTTTAAAGACAAGCTGTTAAAGCCAACAAGTTATTGGATTAATTTTAAGGAAGAATTCTTAGAATTTTAAATTTGAGGTTTAAATTTTATTATGTGTAAATTTAATTGTTTAATTATATTTTAATTTATCAGTTAATTATTTAGTTATATATTATATATATGAATATAATAATTGATTATAATTATAATTTTTCTTATATTTTTGAACTTTCAAAGAAAAAAAAACTTGCAAAAAATAATATAAGCTCCAATGAATATCACTATTAAAATATTTGATGAAAAAACAAACTTACGAGAGAATTTATTTATTTCGTGATTGTCTTGAGATCAAATTTATTAAGAGATTATGATAAAATAATTTTTTATAAATTTATTAAATTTGATATGAATAAACAAATTTAAATTGATACAAAAAGCGAATATAATAAAAATACTAAGAACCCTTTACCACTCAAAAAAAAAAAACATTTTCGATGAAAACAACTTGACCTTTGAAAGAGAAATCTAGAAACCGGCATAGCTAGGAAAGTACATGAATTCCTAAGAGATCTGGTCATTAATGTCGCCTTGTACCAGCTGTGCTTGATACCAAGCTAGATAATATAGATAACAAACTTTATTCTTGCAAATTAGATTTGGAGTGATAAGTTGAAATAGTTCCCAAACGTTAATCACAAACAGCATAAATCCTTTTGGTTGGGATAAAGTTATAGGGAACGACTTCGCTGAAAACCTAAGTAGAGGTAGAGGTTGACCTAATTGAATTTATAGCCGTAAAATTTAGACCTCAAATTGATGGATTCGGAAGCTAACAAATGATCAACTTGATGGCAGCCATTAATGGCCGTTCTGTACTTCATGCAAAGTTTAATGTACCCTACAGCCAATGTTGTGAGATGTAGGCAAGCTTTTACACATAGGGATCTGGAACCTATGAGAACTAAGTCATGATCGATGGCTTGAGATAAGGACAAGAAAATTAGGGTGGCGGCGCCGATAATGGACCGATGTCTAAATGTTAAGCTACATGAAATCCAAGTAATGAACGGGAAAAAAGGAACCCATGTGGGCAAAGGAAAACGCTATGCATTATTCACTCATGCAACAGAAACATGATCATCTTCAAGGGAAAGGAGATACTAGGAACTTGAAAGGGGCTAACCTTGTCGATGGCATGGCATTTTGAATGTCAGAAAAGTAACAATTATGCTAAAATTTAACATAATAATAATGATGATAATGATCCAACAGCTATCTCAAATATTAAATGAGGATAGAAATTTGCAAATTTAAAACATTACAGCTGCTGGTTCAAGAATTTAACTTTGAAGACAATGAGTTTCAAATGAAATAAAACTGCAAACAATGGTAAACTAATTGCAATCACAAATGTCGAATTAATGTATCTAAAAGCGAGAAGATAAGACTTCATTTCAACTAAAATGTTGTAATCTTAACCGGAAAAGAACGAACAATCAATTATTTTGTTCCAAACAGAAAGGGAGGAGAGGAGCAAGGGGAAAGAAAATGATCATTTTAATTATCCAAAAAAAAAAAAAGAAAACAATCATCTCATAATTACAAACTTCAAACACCTGGTTTAGTCCTAGTCAGATCATTGAGAAACATGCTTTACCACACCGTGTTTTAAGCAGCCAAAACTTCTTACTGGTGGTCCAGCCTAGCATAAACCTCTTTCATTTGCTCACAGCTGTAAGTCTACTCCATGGACCAACCTTTGGTAAAGAGGACTATCCGCCCAAGGTCAGAGTTTAAACTAGGAATGCAGCTTACTTCAGTCTTATCTTATAGTAACAACTTTAGTGCAGACCAATGAATGACAATATATTCAAAGATTGAAACTAAACTCAGAGTTTAACTCAGTTGGCTCTTATATCGATTCTTAAGAGATAGCATTCAATAGGTCTAGAACTTGAATCCCGATAGCTGTAACCCCTTCTCCTATTCCCAGGCTATGGCCTCCTATACAAAAAAAAAAAAAAAAAGAAACTGGACCACCTACCTACAAAAATAAGCCAACTCAAAACCACGAGAGAGCTAGGTAGTGAAATTTTGATTTCTTCTGTCATACTTTTCTAATACCATATGCAAGTCAAATGTAAACAGAATCAACTAATTCGAGAATGCAAATGGTTGAACTAATTGACAAATTATCAATTAAGGAAAAGTAATGATAAGCAAATGAAGTCAACATATTGCCTACACTTTTAGAAAATGAAATATCAATGGCTGAATTATTGGATAAATAAAAACCAGAGTAGAAGAGCAAGGAAGAGGAATAACAAGATAAAAAAGCTGAATGGATAATGAGCATATATGATTTAGACCATGTCATTCAAGTTGGTGAGTTTCTGGGTAAACCAACCCAACCTCAGTGAGTTAGTCTAGTACAATAGAAAAAGAAATATCAGCTATGGTTCCTACGGCTTAACCAACCACACCAACCTGATTAGAGTTGGTTTCCCAAACAGAAGGGGCAAGGCAGACCCACAGGGCATAGTTAATGTAGCAGTTCCACAATCACTATTGCAATCAAACTTAACGAATGCAGTAAATCTGGATATAATCCACCCCCAAAACAACACAGTTATAGTAGAGATGCCATGAATTTCATAATTAACACAAAAATTCTTTATGGTGATAACTAATGAAAATAATTTAACATATTTATTGCAACAGTTAAAAATTCATACAGATCAGAAGAGAGCAAACAAAGCTTCTCCTAGCACCATGAAGCTTTTCTAAAAACGTAAAGGAACAATAAAGGAATAAAACTGCGTTGGTAAGATATAAGAAAGAATTTAGAATTGTACCTCATTTGCATCACAACTAAGTTATGAAAATTTTAACAGAAAGCACCTGATGAAAACAAGATGATAAACAAGCATAATCTCTTAATTTTATCTGCAAAGGTGTAAAAGGAACCAAAACTGGATCAAATACATGGAAGTGAAACTTACATAACCATAGAGGACACATACCTCCTCCAAAAACCAATTAAGATGATATCCTCTAAAACAACAAATGTCTTTAGAAGTATAAGCTGTACGTGGAACCCCACATGGAATTTCCAGGGATCATTGATGATAACAAACAACCTTGATGTGTTTCCGGCTATTTCAAGATCCCTCTTCTTTTACGCTCTCTTATGTCAGTGGGGATAATAAATACAGAATCTACACAAAGCCCTCCTTTAGAATGTGTGCAAGCTATCTGTTTCATAGAAAATCTGACTTCAGTTGCTGGTTCTGAGTGGCCGACAATAAATTCTCCTACCTTGTAATCTATCCAGCATCCACGCTTATGGTTTCCATTTTCATAATCTTGTTCAGTATCATCTAAATAGTGCTCACATGATGTTAGCTGACCATCAGAAGTAGATAACTCAAATGTTACAGGCTTTAGGTGCCAACCATGGGTGTGCTCGAAACTAGACACCCGTCTTCCCAACCTTTTTGAAAATTTTCCAAGGTGAAGCCTGAATGAGAGGGTATAGACATCAGCTGGAAGAGGGAACTTTACTACTCCATCGACTTCAAACCACCATATTTGCTGCAAATAGGCCACAACATGGAATCTGCATGAAGTGAGACATAGAGGATCCTTGTTAAAATTTGTTAACATAGAAAGCTGGAGAGGAGAAAAAAAGTGGAAACAACATGTTAACCACTGGCTGATACAATTGGAAAATAATTTATTCCATCGCATAAAAATCTGAACACTGACTGCAGCAACTGAAAATTTTCCTGGTTTGTGTAGAATCTTTAGAGAAAAAGAAAAAAGTTCAATAAAAGTTTTACAATGAAGCACTATAATGTTTTCATAGGTAGAAACAGAATTGTTAGTATTCCATCAAATATTTTGTTTAACTAATTAAGCACCATGAAGTAAGATTACACTCAGTATAAGGTAATGGGAAGAAGTCACTGAGAAGTGAGAACCCATTCTCTAGTCACACTGTAAAGTGATCAATAGGAATAAAGATGAGCGCAATGTTAAAGCATCCTATCTACAAATACATGCCTTTAGTACATTAGAAAATTTATCTCCCCAAACACAAAAAAAAGAAGTTGCAATATGAGCCACATTTGATACGTCAGCTACCAGTGTAAAAGCATCTATACCACTGCCTGATGAGCATAACAGAAAATAGTAAATAGCAATCACTCAAAATTGAATGCCATGCATATAGTAGTGAGATAAAGATGAACATTAAAAATCAGATCACTCTTCACCAGAAAACAGAAAAATAAATTCATTGACACAATCAGCTTTACTGCCGCCTTGATCATTCTGATCAATACAAGTTAAAAAATGTAAAAGGTTGAATCATGCTAATTATCCAATGAGAAATGATGAAATGAGAATACTAAAACCCGGAAGTCTACATAAGCAATAAAGTTGTGCTTTTCTATTGAGCCCTCACTCATAAAGACTCCTAGGAAAATTGAAGTACTTCAGTAAATGTGCCAAGAACAGAATCATCAAAAAAATAATAATAAGCGTACCAAGAACTCAAGATCGTATCATGCCTAAAAAAAGGACTGGAAAGTTCATGGGAAAGTGTAGGGCTACCCTCTATGGTCTAGACATTGTAAATAAATAAACAATAAAATGCTCCAAGTAAGGCATCAATTTATTAATCATCACTTGGATGTAAGAAAACTGAAACCAGCCTGCCTTATCACGATCCTACATGCAGTTAGTATGGCTGAAAGTCCATTTAAAAATAATATAAAATTTGATTGTAGAATTTTTTTGAACATTCAGCAGATAAGAATCTTAATAATATGAAAATCAAAGCTAATGACATAGCATTCTTAACCATGCCTTGCTACTGAAGCAAAAGGTACATTAGGAAGTTTCTAGAAGAAACTATAACATTCAAAACATTGGTCTAGCCTTACATATGACAGCCTTCAATTAGTCAGTCAAATAGTTAACAATGGTAGAAAAAGGTTCAATTAAGAGCCACTAAGTCCCAAAATTCTCATATTTAAATCTTTTTAGCATCTGTTATCCCATAATAACTTCAAGTATGCTTAAAGTTTGAGAAACAAACACAAAAAGGCTCGAAGACCCAAAATGGTTACGCAACAAAAACAAAATTTGAGTCTACCATGTGATATAGGACTATCATCCCATTTCCTGAGGGCAAAATCTTAAAGGAATTAACAAGAGTGAAATACAGTATGCTGTAGGGTAAGAAGTTTAAAACATATACATGTGAGAGATTACTCTAGAATAGTAATTATGAGAAAGAACAAAGCACCCAATGTGGTTATAAGACTTGCACAATATATACTCATTTAAAGGCAGGGACAAACTTCTACAGAAGAGGTGAACTTTCAAAGATTGCTAAGGAAAGAAGACAACCTTTTTCTCACACCAACTCAAAAAATAAATGTTAAAAGGAAAAAAAGCAGCATACAGAATGAAAGTAGGAAAATGGCTAGTGTTCTGTTTCACTGTATGGGAAACTGATCAATCCTTATTAACTCTGATCCTGCACTAATGGGAAACATCAGTTCCTGCGTGGAAGCACACTTACGTACAGCATATAAAAGGGAGATAGGAATTGGAAGCTTAACATATCAGCATCCATATGCTTCTTTGTATATTCAACAAAGAGTTTCACAATTAAAATAGCAATCTTAATCCAGAATAGACAAATCTCAAAAAGATAAGGTCAAGACAAAAACCAATCACAATGGAAAATATCTACACATAAAACACCTCAATTTCCTAAAAAAATTTTCATAAGAATAAACTTACACTAGGAAGCACTATCTCCATTCATGAAAGTTCGCCAATTCCTTATTGCAAGATACAAGTCTATCTAACGAAATTATCTTTCTGTATACACCTTTTCCAACCCATCAAATATCCCTTGAGATTAACGATGTGGCAACCAAGACAAACATCATCTTTAAAAGAGATTAAGTAAAAGATCCCATCATCATCTCGAGATTAACAATGAATGAGCAACAAGGATGCAAATTTTCTGAGGTTTCAGCCTTTCCATATAAAACCATTTGAATAAAGACAGCATCAAAACAAACAACAAAAGCCTAGGAAACGGCGGTTAACTAGCTCCCAAATGCATTTCCTTCCACAAAAGAATAAATAAGATGTGCAATTGACGTTACAATTTACCAAATGTCCCATTCCAACAAATTTGTAGCTTAATCCATCTGTATGCTCCATGTAGAAGCAAAACCGACAAAAAATTATTTCCACTTTATACTTCTTCAAGCAAGTAATATAAAATTCCTACATGGTGGTTAAAACCTTACAAGAAACATTTCAAGATCTATCCCATATAAAGACAATGTCAAAATCAATAAATTATACTACTAACTTTAGTATGGAAATATCATGATATTAACATCTAACCTAGATTCGTCAGTAGAAACCCAATTCCAATATCTCCGGTCGTCGATTCCAGTTATTGCCATCCCTTTTGCAGATATTGCCATGCATACTCTGCCTGTCACTCTGTCCAGCCATACTTCCTGGATCACCCCATTTTCAACCATAAGTAATCGTCGCTTATTCATCTCTGATTACTACTGAACTCAAAATAAAGCAACAAAAGCAAAAGAAGAGGAAAAGCATTAAAAAAAAAAAAAACCCTCAAAACCCTTCTTTCCAATGCTCTCCAAGAAAACCCGGCGCAAACAAAGTTTGCTAAATATTTTTTCAAAAGATTACATTAATCCCACCACCTAAATTACCCAAAATCCTCATTTTCAATCCTTCACAAATAAATAAAGAGATAAACAAATATATTAAACTTACTCAAAAAGCTCAAAAGGCAAAAACAAATTTTTAAGGAAATTAAATTGACCAAAAAGTTACAAAAAAATCACAAACCTGATTTTCAGTCCTTTCCAAATAAATATATATAAAAATAAAACCAACGCAAAGAACCCAAAACTCAAACATCCAAAAATAAATATTTAATACAAAATCAAATTAAACAAAAAAATTTAATGATTACCTACCTTATTTCCATCATCAAAAGGTATGGCGTGAGAGAGAAGAGCAAAAATGTCTTTTTTGGACAAATTCTTGTACCTTTCAGGTGGCATCAATTCCAGCAGATCTTGATAATTGCTCGGTAGCTTCTTTTCCCAAACCGAATCCGACGACGCCGCCCCTCTAAACGCGCGATTTAACCTCGCCAGATTGCAAATCTCCGGCGGCGTCAAGTACGTGAAAACGCAAGCCACGCAGCTCTCTGGTATGTCCCCTAATCCTGGTCCCATCGCCGTCCCATTGGTTCCTTCGGTTAGGTTCGATAGAGACGCACCCATCGAATCTTTTTCTCTTCCCTTTTAAATTTTTTTCTGTCGTTTCTAAATATACAATTTACTGTGAATTTCGGAATGTTTCTTTTTTTAAGTGAGGGTGGTGCGAAGAGTGAAGAAGGGAGGGGGAGTACCTGGCGAGGGAGAAAATTTCTAGATATTTTCTACCACTTTTTTTTTTCCGGGAAAATGCGTTTCTACCTTTTAGGAAGGTGGGAAAGAAAGTGAGGGAAAATGTAAGGGATTTTCCTTTTGAGGATGGTTAAGTTTGGTCCACTACGAGAACGGAAAGGTATCTTGGGTTGGACCATAAATTAAATGTATTAGTAAATGTTGGAAAATTTTTGGTTTTTATGGCTTTTTAGTTTTCTTAATTAAGTATTTTATTTATTTACTTATTTGCCAATAATTTTTAAAATTTTAAATTTTATAATTATTAAAAAAAAAATTTAAAATGATTATATAAATTATAAATTTTTTTGTTAATTTTTATATTTAAAACTTTTAATATTTATATTTTAATCCCTGAATTTAAATTTTTAAAATTTCATCAATAAATAGCATAATTATTAACAAATTTTTTCACTTTGACCATGGGTGCCCACATCTTTATATTTTTAATCTAAACCAACCATATTGAATTAAGATTTAATTGAAATTAATATCATTACATACAACTAACCATAAAAATATTTTTCTTATATGGTGTTATGATTTCATTGAGCTTTTAGAAAATGATTTATTGTTATTCGACATTGCTACATTCTTCTAAAAAAATTATTTTTTATTAATTTGATTTTTGTGATAATATTTTAAAATAAAATTTTAAATGCATAAAATCCATGCAAAGAATGTCATCTTAATATTATTTAATAAAAAATTAGATTAAGATAATTTTTAAAAACTCTTCTAATTGCATTACAAAGAACATTGTTTTAATTATTCCAACCTATCAATTTTATTTAAGTGGGTATTTTCTAGATGTATTTTGACGTTTTTTTTTTTTCTTTTTTTCAAAGCTTTAATATTTGTAACCGATTATAAATGCATATTGATTCGAGTGATAAAAAATTATATTTTTTTAACAAAATTTTAATTTTAAATATTATAAATAAAAAAATAAATTTATAAAAATTTATCTCTTTTAAAAATTTTAATTCGATAGATTAATTAAAATATAAATAATTATCAAACATCAAAAATTTCGTACAAAAAAAATATTTGTAACCAGCCAGTATAATCCAAGACTAAGAAAACGTGAAATTAGACAAATAAAGTAAAAAAAAAAAAAAAGACAATTTTTTCCAAATATATAATTTTGTCATCGACAATGAGTTGGTTCATTGTATTAAAAGTCGGATGTCTTGTCATGGCCAGTTGCCTCGGTTGAATACTTGGTATGGAAATCTTTCCTTTTTTTTTTTGTTTTTTTCTGTGGTTGCTTTCCTTAGGATATTTCTGTCTCTATATGTTCAAACATTTAACAACAAATTATATGAAAGCAAATCATAGTAAAAACTGTTGTATGTTAGGTGTGTTACAAATCCTGAATCTGGTTCAGCCAAACCCGACATCATTTTTTTTTTTTTTTTTGTCAAAACACAGTATTATTGCTATGTAGTCAAGGCTTTGAAACCAACCATCATTTTCCCTCCAATTTTCCCTACCTCAAATTCTTCCAAAAGGAACACGTGCAGTTGAAAAAGATGAATAAATAAACTTGATTTGACAATTTTATTTTCTTCGTTTTAAAATAAAATAATTCACTCACCATTCGTGTTTATTAATATATTTTTTTAATAACGAAGATTGCAGCCAGTCTAAAATTTTTTTTTAAATAAAATTTAAAAATTATATGTATTAAATGTTATTTTTTAAAAAATAATTATATAAACAGTTAAATTATAAATTTTTATTTTTTATATATATTAGTTAATTTTTTTAACGCTTAAATGAAAGGCTTAAACATAGCGGAAAAAGGTGGAAATCTTGACTTCTCAAAGTTCAAATACAGAAGTTTAGATAATTTAAGAGCTTTGTGTTTTAACTCTTTATTTTTATTATTTTTTATTAAAAAATTTGTAATTTAAAAAAAAAATGTATTGAGAGTATTAAAATTTAGATATGAAATTGATTAAATATTATTTTTTAAATATGATTACATAAATTAATTAAGTTAAAGTTTGAGTTCACTTAACATTGTTAGTTGATGAATTAATGAATAATTATATTATCTTTTTTATTTGAAAATTAAAAAAAATTGAATTAAGTCTTTGAATATGAAATATATGTATCTATCAAATATTTGAGTATTGACAATAATTAATCTAATAATATTTGTTTGTAAACTTATTTTAATACGAACTATTTAAAGATGTTTAAGATCATAGTCAAATTTATCATTTCAAGTATAATTTTTAAATTAAATTAACTAACAATTAAAAAATTATAAAGCAGATAAAGAAAATAATCGTTAAATTGGAAGATAAGGAATTGGAGAAATTAGGGTCATCGGATGCAAATCGCATCATGAAAATGAAACATTAGGGGTTTTTGTTTATGTTTAAGATTTTCTTATCTCATTCAATTTGATTGTGTGTTCATGTCCCCATCACCACCAACATTTCTTTCCCTTATGGAATGGTAGTTCAATTTCATTATCCCTCTCCAACACTTAGATTATAAAAAAAAAAAGGTTAAATGTTTTTTACAAAGTTTCCAAGGAAAAGCACTTGTATTGGTTAGTCAGTCTCCTCGAGTGGATGTCTTTTGCCAAACCATGCACGGCTCTCAAAATTTTCAGAATTTCTCTTGCTTTCACGTCATTGAATGGGTAACGTGCAAGATTGTGAATTTGATTTCTCTTATTCCTGTTCGAGTTTTTTTTTTTTTTTTTTATATGGTAGTATTACATCATTGTTATTACAATTCATTAACAAGTGAAATTATTATTAATCTTTTTAATATTAAAAACGAGAGATTCCATCGAGTACATACTAATTATTGAATAAATATTTCAAAACCATTTTACTTTAATGATTAATTGAGATATAAAGTAATTATTGGACATAAAAAAATTTCAGATAAAAAAATAAAATGTTATCACTCACTTTTTATAGTAAATAATTGAGAAATTTAAAATTTAATTTTGAGATAAAACAACAGATTAATATTGATTTGAAGGTTAATTGTGAAAATAAATTTTATATTTACATTATGTTTGAATAAATATTAATAAAAGAAAAGAAAAGAAAATAATGAAAAAGATAGTTTTTTAAATGAAGGAAAATGATATATGTAACATTTATTTTGATAATTAAAATTAATTAAAAAAATGAAATAAAATGAATTATAATAATTATTGTTTGGATAAATAATAAAAAAGAAAATAAACGATTCATTATAATAATTTTTTTCAATTAAAACATTTTCATTGCTTGTGATTTTAGAGCATTCATGAATCATTATATGTTTGCTATATTGTTTGACCTCACAATTACTGTTATATCAATAGTTTTTAATCAAGTTAAATAGAAAGATATTTTACAAACATGTATTGATGGATTTTGAGCTAATCAATCATCTCATAAACCCAAAAAATATATCTATTCATATTCAACCATTCATTAAAATCAAATCACCAAAAAATTATAAAAAAAATTTATTTTGAAAAAGATACGTGAAACTTACTTGAAAAAAAGATGTGACTTTGAAAAAATTACAAGATGATTATAATCTGCTTATATTTTTTTATTAAATTTTTAGTATTAATAAAAAAATAAATATAATAATCTTTTATAAAAAAAAAACTTTTTTCCCTAGCTTTTTCTCTAAATTTGAGTATTAAAAAAATTAAATTTACAAAAGAAACCAAAGATTATTTAATTTTTACTTTTTTTTTAAATAAAACTTTATCCAAACAAAAAAAAAATGAAGATTTTGTTTCATTTACATTCATTTACTTTAATTTTCTTTCTTTCCTCTCCCTCGATCCAAACATATTGTTAGAGTTAATAATGTCCTTACTTAACTCTAGGTCTCTAAGGTTTGTTTACCCAAGTTGTGCTTCTCATTTTTCATTTGAGCTGAGCTTTTGTTCTCTTTCCTTTCGTTTTGTTTTTGCATCTTTGAAATTGTATTTCCTTTGTTTTTTCAGGTGAAGATTTTTTTTGTCTGTTTTGTTTTTGTAAAATATAAAATGGATCCAAACAAAATAAAAATGAAAGCTACAGAGATTCCAATGAAATCCAGCAGTTACGATATCCAAAGTCGAACGCAGCTGAAGATTGATAAGCCCCCCCCCCTTTTGAGACCAGCAAAAGACGACACCAAGCCTAACCTTCAAGATCCAATAGCTCTTCCTCTTCTGTCTTTCCTTTTCTTTGCGTCAAAGTAATATTGTTTCGAGTGTTTGTTATAATTAGTATCAAATTCTTGCAGTTCCTTTTGTGTGGGTTTTTGAAAATTTTTTGTTTTTATTGTTGGCTGATACTAAGATCACACCCAATGACACAGAGGAAGCACTGCTGCGAGCCTGCGATTGCCTCCTTTTCTTGCACTGAGCCCATTACTCAAATTCAACGTTTTCTTTTTTTTTTTTTCTTTTCGCCCTGATTTTTATGTATTTTGATATAATTTAATAATTTAAAATACGATATGATGATATATTATGAACATAATATAAAAAAATATAAAAATAATATGATTTAAAATTTTAGTAATAATTATATATAAATTTATTAATATAAAAATATATATTTTATATTTTCATATTGACAATAATTATGACATATAGTTTTTATATAAAATATATTATTTATATATAAATTTTTATATTTTATATAATATGAATATATGAATCATCTAATTATCTTTTCAAATTGATGTATAATTTTTTAAAATGTTGTCTGTTTTTCTTTTTTAAAGTAAAATTTAAATCAATGACTGTTGTTGACAAAAAGTTTTGGGTTAAAATTGGCTGCTACTACTTCGTAGATGCATGGAATGCATAGGATTTTTGTTTCACTTCATTGGTGGAATTAACATAATTTACAAGTGCAGGCTTTAAATCGAACCTATAACTTTATAATAAACTGTAATTTCAACATAAAAAAATATTATTTTATTTTGAAGTTAAATAATTTAGGTCTCAAATAGACATTAATTAATTAACACATGCTCTATGCATGTTTAAAAGAAAAATAAAAGTTTTCTAAAGTTATGATATGGTGGACAAGTCCAGAAATGACATGTTTAATTGCTAGAGATCTAACAATCATCTTTAAAAATATATACTTACTGTTAAAATGATAAATTTCAATTTTCTGATTAATTGGGAGGTTAATTGAATGACAAAATTAATTTTTTTTAATTTCAATCATCCACTATTTTTTTTATTTTGTTACTTATAGGATAATTTTTTTCTCTTAAAAACAAAATTAAAATATATAGGAAAAAAAAAAAGGAAAGAGAAGAGAAGGAAATTTATGAATTTTTTATTTTTCCACTTATTAAATTTTCATTTAATTTTTTAGAAAAATTATTTTTCATAAAAAAAAGTTACAAAAAGTGAAAGGAAAGAAAAAATAAAAGAAAAAAGCGTTAATTGAAGTTTTTTTCATTTTCTTTCGTTTAATTGTATCTTAATTTTTTAAAATAACTATTTTCATGAAAAATATTATAAAAATATAAATATAAAATATCAATAATCAATAATCACCAATAAATTAATTATCAATAATAATAAACACAATTCAATTTGTTCGAAACCATCCAATTGAAGTGCTTAATTAATTGTCAGAAAAGAATTTTCGTTTATTATTTATTATAAATAAAAGATTAAAATCATAAAAATATATAATAATAAAAAAATATAATACATAAAAAATCAAATTATTTCATTAAAAATTATGATTTTTGTATTGTTCTTTTTTCTTCACAATTAATTTAATAATTAAAAAAATCACACTACTCTTAAAATAATACAAACAATTAATAAAAAAGCAATATTAACGAATATTAATTACTGTAATTAATTATTTTATTTTTAATATTTTATAATATTTTGTATGTATTAAATTTTTTATTATTTTATTTTAAAATAATAAGAATATTAAAAATTAAAAATTGAAAAAAAAAAAAAAAACCCCAGCGTAGCGGGGCGTGTTCTAGTGCCAATCAAAATATCCACTACAACTTACAAATGCATTGATTGATTATGATAAATAAAGACAGCTGGCCCAATAAAACTGCAGGGTAGGAAGAAGATCCAAATTGCTGCAAAACAATTGGAAATTTTATGCCCAAGGAAATCACATCCATTTCTGCCTATAACACTTTACTGTGCAAAAGTGTTTGGATCAGATCACCATAGAATTAGAACTATCGATTGGATTGTTAAAAGGCTCCTGGACAAGGGCATTATGGTCCCCATATTTGTTTTTGACTGCTAACCAGCTGTAACCAGTTTTCTAAAGGTACGTTTGGATTCAAACGAACTTCTTATTTGGCCCAACCGTCTCGTAGAGATTCATTTGAATCCAAACGAATTGGTTCAATGGGCTCATTCTCATCATATCATTTGTGTCATTTGTTCATCAGTGAAAATTTTTGAAGTGGATGACTGTACTTTTTCATATTTTTTCATTTTACTCGTAAGGTGGTCTGATTATTTTTCTGAAAAGTTATGCATACAATTAAAAATAAGTCTAAAATATTTAATTTTTGTTTATTATACATTCGATTGCTTTCATTTGAAAGTTTGTGTAAAAAAATTCAAAATATTCTTATTTAATATTAGGTTCCACACAGTTTAATAAAACTTGGATACAAGTATTTTTTAAATTTTGGTTTACAAATGTATTATGTGATATATATAAATAAGTTTTGTGTTTTTTAATTATTTATTAATTTTATAAATATTAAATAATGAATTTTATTATATACAAATCTAATTTAATATATATTTTTTCTTACTACATTTTACGTCACTATCACTACCTCTACTGTATTTACATTTAAATATATATTCTATTATTAATATAATTATTTTTTCTGTTACTATTATTTTTAATTTTACCATCATTTAAATGAACTTTAAGTAACGAGAGGTTGTCATGAATTAGGAAAAAAAAAGAAAGTCGAGACGTAAGTCCAGCATGTGTTCTAAAAAGTCTACAAAGCTTCAAGGGAATTTTACTTATTTTGGGCTTGAAAATTACAAAATTTTAATTAAACAAATCGATTCAGAATTCATTTCACAGCACAATAGGAGGGATTCCATCGCATTGTAACAAATCCATGGGCCTTCATTTGGATTAATGTCAAATGTAACGGACCATATTTTAATGTAAACATGATCATATGATTATTTTAATTGAAGTGGAAATCCAGCTGAGTGTGATCAACTTTGTTTCTACATTCACATAAAGTAAGCTCAGCAGACTTTGGTCTAAAGATGATGTAGCAGATTAGACAGTTAATTTCTAATATGGAATTAATATTTAATATAGTTTTAAAGTTTTTTTTTGTTCATTATATAGTTTTAAAGTTTCCAAGTTTGACATATTTTCTACGTCTAATGGGTTGCCAAATGCCAAATGGGCACTATGATTGAGACTTTCCAACGTGATTTATAAATCATAAAGTGCACCTAACTAGAAAGATAGGTCCCAAATAGAGAAACAAAATAAAAAATATAATTGAAAATGATATACTACCAGACAAATATAACCTCATGCGTAATTATTAATTAAAAATTACATAAATTTATAATTTAATTTAATTGATTTATATAATTATATTTAAAAAATATTTAATAAATTTAGATTAAAAAGTTTTAATATCTATAATCTATTTTCTTATTTTCTAGTTACTATCTCTTTTGTACCATATGTAATTTTTTTATTGCAAAGTAAAAAATAAAATTACTATTTATTGGAGATTAAATTTTTTAAATTGAGAATTGAAAATATGATTTAATAATCATAATAATAAAACCTTATTATTGATAATTGCATTGTACAATGAACCATAAAGAAACCTTATATTTTATCATTTGTTTATTATTATGTCACCTTCAACGCCTTGGTTTAATAAGAGAAAAGACATGAGAAGGAAAATATATAAGATGAGAATTTAAAAAGGAAAAAAAATACAGTTTTTTATTGGCATTTCGTTGGATGTGGAGTTTTAAAATCATTTTCCCCTCCTAGTTTTGGAAAATACTATGGGTTTGCAAAGGTATTTTTTTTTTAATATAAAAACCGGTTACGAGAAAAACCAAAACCAAAACCATGGGCCAGTTTTCCTAACTCAGCACAAAGAAATAAACCTTTTGCCAAACTAAAACCGGCTGCTACGTACTCTGTATACTAGCTCTTTGTCACTTTCTGTCTTGCCTATATCTCTCAATCTATTGCACTCGAACTCTCTCCACCTTTTATTTTCTCTGTTACACTATTAAAATTCTCAAAGAAGAGCAGTCGTTGCATTTTTTTCTGGTGTAGAAGAAGAAGTTTTCAGGTGCCTGGTGATTGTTATAACTCAATGGTAGTCAGTTCTTTATTGGGTATGTCTTCTTTTTTATGTGTTTCAACAGTTGTATAAATTTCCTGATAGGAATTTATGTTTTGTTGTCTGTTAAGCATTCAGAAAAAGTGAAAAAGTAGAAGCCAATGACATTTTCCTCGACAGGGTATTTGAGATCTTCAATAATTCTTGTAAGAGCTGTTTTTACTGTTATTCTGAATGGAAACTAATGCTTTGCCTGGTGGGATGTTTTCTGGGATTGGTTCAGGAATGTTAGGCCTTGAAACGCCATTACACCCCCAACAACAACAACCTCAAAACCTCCAAAGTGCCCAAAACCCACATAATTTACATCATCACTCACAAATGGTTGCTTTTTCTCATCGTGAAACTGACCACTCACAACACCAGCAATCTGTTAAACAAGGCTACCCTTTTGTTTCCAAAACCAAACGAACATCCCCTCTTAGTGATGAAGATGAGCCTGGTTTTACTCATGACGATGGTGCTGCTGATGCTAAGAGAAAGTTTTCTCCATGGCAAAGAATGAAATGGACTGATAACATGGTTAAGCTACTCATAATGGCAGTTTATTATATTGGTGATGAAATTGGATCAGAAGGGAATGATCCTACTGGCAAGAAAAAAGCTGGTGGATTATTACAAAAGAAAGGGAAGTGGAAGTCGGTTTCGAGGGCTATGATGGAGAAGGGGTTTTATGTTTCACCACAACAATGTGAAGACAAGTTCAATGATTTGAATAAGAGGTATAAGAGGGTTAATGATATACTTGGTAGAGGGACAGCTTGCAGGGTGGTGGAGAATCAAAGCTTGCTTGATACTATGGATTTGTCCCCGAAAATGAAGGAAGAAGTTAAAAAATTGTTGAATTCTAAGCACTTGTTTTTCAGGGAAATGTGTGCTTATCATAGTAGTTGTGGCCATGGTGCAGCTGCTGGGACTAGTGGTACTAATCATTCACCAGAGGTGGCCACTGAGACATCCCAGATTCAGCACCAGCAAGCTCAACAACAACGATGCCTCCATTCATCGGATAATGCTCAAATTGCAGGCAATTCAGGTAGAATCGAGACAGAGGTACCGAAATTGTCTAAAGTAGGCAGTGAAGAAGAGGGTGATGATGAAGATGATGATGAGGATGATGATGAGGATGATGATGAGGACGTTGAAGAGGCAATGGATGGACACTCAAGGGGTCAGGAAGATGATGAAGAAAATGATGAAAAATCTTCTCGTAAAAGGCCAAGAAAGGGAGCGTTTGCAATGTCATTGTCACCACTGATGCAACAATTGAGCAGTGAAGTTATGAATGTGATACAAGATGGGTCAAGGAGTGCTTGGGAGAAGAAGCATTGGATGAAGATGAGGTTAATGCAATTGGAGGAGCAACAAGTCAGCTACCAATACAAAGCATTCGAGCTTGAAAAGCAAAGGCTTAAGTGGGTGAAATTCAGTGGCAAGAAAGAAAGGGAAATGGAGAGAGCAAAGCTTGAGAATGAACGAAGGCGGCTTGAAAACGAGAGAATGGGGCTGCTTGTTAGACAGAAGGAGTTGGAGTTGGTTGATCTTCAGCGCCATAATCGGCCTCAGCAGCATTCTTCTAACAAGATGGGAGACCCATCTAGCATCACTGTGTAAAAATGTAACATATGATAGGGGGGTCACACTAGATAGAGATTTTAGATGAGATAGATACTTCTTTGCATGAAAGGTTTTTCAGCTTTTGTTCTTTTGAAATTTATTTATGAAATATAGTTTTCTAGCATATGAATTCTATGTTTTCAAGTTCCATCGTGAAAAGAGTCTTGGCTCACACATGTCAATTGTATTTTATCCAAGCCTATGAACAAATTGACCATATAAACTTGTCTTCATTGCCACT
Organism: Durio zibethinus; assembly: GCF_047325235.1. Taxonomy (NCBI): domain Eukaryota; kingdom Viridiplantae; phylum Streptophyta; class Magnoliopsida; order Malvales; family Malvaceae; genus Durio; species Durio zibethinus. Next base: position 4,347,060 of record NC_143162.1, on the reverse strand, counting down.
AAAGAATAATCATATTCGTGAAGTGGTTGAAGAGGTACATGGAAAAAAGAAAACTACCGCCTTTTTTGATGGTTTTAATGTCAAAATGATTAGTTAAATACAGTGCTATTGTGTTGAAAACTTGAAAGTTTCATGCGCTGGCCTGTGAATATGGTAGTAGAAGTACCCACTAGAAAACAAACTAAATTTGAAACTTTCTTCTAACAGTAACAAGGGTGGAAATTTCCTAAAAATCTAAATAGAAGCCTTGTCATTCTCCATCAAGCAAACGCAAAAAAATAAAATCTTTAAATCCCGGAAAATCCAGAAGGATAAGGAATAATTGGTGTCCAAAACTTTGGAAAATCCAGAAATATAAATGAACAAGGACAGCATAGATTATTTTTATTTATTTAAATGTATGTAGACATATAAATTTACGGTATTTAATCACTGATATGTTTAAGCTATATATAAAATATATAATATAATTAAGATCTCAAATTATAATAAAGTTAACATTTTTAATTAAATAATTTGATAAATAATGTTATAAAGTATACTAACAAAATATTAAAATATAAATTAAAAATTTTATCACTTTAAATTAATTTTCTTCAATTTACAATCTCCATCTTTAAGGTCATTTTTATACAAATGTAAATATAAATAATTTTAAAAAAATTTATTAAAAAAATAATATATTTAAATATTTAAATAACATACTAAAAACTTACTCTATTTCATAGCCCATAACAATAACATCCAATGTTTCATCAATTTTAAAAGCGAGAAATGTATTTATAGTTAAGGTTGGTAGTTCAATCCGGAATTGACGGTTTCGATTTGACTCGATTTTTTAGAGTTGATTTTTTTTTAATCAGGTTTCGGATCAGGTCGGATATTATTAAAGAAAAATCGTGGTTAGGTTAAGTTCGGATTTTAGTTAAATCTGATTCGATATTATATAAAAATTTATTTTTTATTTTTTAATTTATATATTTATATTTTAAAAAATAATATTTTATTAATTTTGGATCGGGTCAGTATGATTTATACAATATTAGATTCGGATCGAGGTCGGATATAAAAAAATAAAAAAAAATTTTGAGTCAAATACGAGTTCAGGTTTTATTGTCATAAAATTAAATCGAATTCAGAACGAGTAAAAATTCGTCTTGACTCGATCTGTTGTCAATCCTGTTTATAGCTGCAATGATCTGCATAATTCATTAATATATTTATAAATATATATATCTAAAAATTGGACTACTCATTTAAACTTGAAATTTCACTCAAATTTAAAAAAAAAAAGGCTTAGATATAAATTTTAGGTCGATTAAATTAACGTAAGCTTAAATTTTAGGCTCGGGCTACCCCTTGTGTATGACATTAAGGTCAAAGTTCATCCAAACCTGGGTCGAATAATTTTTATATATTTATAATTACATTATATAAAAATAAATATATAATTAAATAATGTGTTCATATTAATACCATGTTTGTATGTATCATTTCATCCAAATATCAAATTAAATTAAGTTATTTTTTAAATTTTCTTTTATTGATTATTTATTTTTTTCATAGTTAAAATTTATTATTAAAAATACCTTTTAAAAATTAAAATATAAGCGGACTCAGACAAGCCTACGCAACTCTTTTGAAAATAGATCAGTCTTAGACAACAAAATTAAGCTTATATTTTAAGCTGTATCGAGTTCGGACAAATCTAAAGCTTGTTAATATCATGTTTAGATATTGTTTATGTATGCATCAATTTTGCATTAACATTCATACTTATAAACTAAGACCTCAATATTTGGAGCGAAAAAGAAGCATGAAAGTACTAAAGTAGAGGAACACAACATGTACATGTCAATTCTAATGTTTTTGTATGACTGTCGCATGTAAAGCCAGTGGAACATCATTGCATATTTCATTGTCACTAAAGGCTTGCAACTAAATTTGCCGATTACTATTTCTAGTAGTATAATGGAATATAAACTATATTTGAGAAATTAAATTAGCGTTCTTGAAATATATTTGTAAGCAAAAAAATAAAAAAAAAATACATTTAAAATTTTAAATTTAAAAGATATATATAAATTATAAGGAAATCCATTTTAAAAAGATAATATATTATTACATTTGAATTTTTTAGATTTTAAAAGATATATATATATTATTAGAAATTTTATTTTAAAATATAATATTTCTATATTTGAGATTCCTTTTCCTGCTGGGACAGACTCAAAACCATTTTTAAATTAGAGTGCATAGATAACTTTTTAAATTTATAAATATAATTTGAATTTAAAAACATAGTAAGTGATGAAACTAATAATAATGTAGCACAACATATTTATAGGTTTATTAAATGATAATTAGAAAGTATAAATAATTTTTAAATTTGAGTTAATAGGTAGCTTTTTAAATTGATAAATATATTTTGAATTTACAAAAAATAATAAGTGATATTTGTGATTTCAAATTTTAAAAAAGTTTTAAAAAATTATAAGAAATTTTATTAAGATAAAAATATTTTTTTGAGATTTTAAATTTTGAATTTTTTATTAAGTGATTTAATTTTGAATTTAATTATTCACTTTTTTCAAGTTTAGTTCATATTTTCTTTTATAAAATGGATAGCGAATGTATATAGGAGGATAAAAACTTTTAATTTGTGAATTTATAATTTGTGAATTATCTTGTTGGAGTGTTTAAAATATGGATAGCATAAGAGTAAAAATCTAAAACAATGATGAGAAAGTTATAAGATTACGTTACTTTACCTATTTATATGTAATTTAATTGTATATATTTATCTTTTTAAATTTGTGAATTATCAAATTAAATTAACACTTGATTTAAAATATAATAAAAATTTAAATAACTAATGATTATTTTAAATACATTTATTTAATTGATAATAAATAATACAAAAATAAAAATTATCCTATGTGTCAAATAAAAAAAATTATCTACTTAATTGTTCATATAAATAAATCTTATAAGTTAAAAAGTATCTCCTAATGTAATACATAAATATGATTAAAAAATTAGTATGTGTTAAATCTTGGAAAATCTATGAAGAGAATATAAAAAGCATTGAAAAAAAAAAAAAAAGCTCTTAGGTATAAAAAATTTTGTCCCATAAAGAGTCGTCGAGAATCCAGGATGAATGCTGGAAAATCTAGAAAGTAAATTGTCCCATAACGAGTTGTCGAGAATCCAGAAAGGAAGGATGAATGCTGGAAAAGGATGAATGCTGGAAAAGGATGAATGACGGAAAATCTAGCCAGAAAGGAAGGACAAAGGATGAATGAAAAATAAGGATGGGAAAAAAAGATCACGCCTGGTGGGACTCGAACCCACAATCGTCTGATTAGAAGTCAGACGCCTTATCCATTAGGCCACAGGCGCTGTTGTTTAAATTTTTATTTTTCATCCTTTATTTTTATAAATTTTAATCTATACTCAAGCCGGAATAAAAAAGTTATTAATATTAATATATTAGGCATAATTAAATTTAGAGCTGCGAACATAGTTTAAATACTTAAAATATTATCCACGAGGGACGAAGACAGAAAGGAAGACAAAAACCGACAGCCTCGTACAATACTGAAAACAACGTCGTCCTCCACATTCTAGCCTTCGTATTGCTCCGTCCACATTACTAACTAAGAATGATCATCCTAGATTACACAAAGTTAGAATTGGCTAAATCTAACACTCAGAATTTAACCAGTTTAAAAGCGTAGAATAGAAAGCATTGGTCTGAGAGAGTGACATTAAAGACAAAAATTACAGCATGCATTGCATTTAACTGTCAAAACTGATCCACCACCTTTATTTGGAGCTTAATCAAGAAAAATTTTTTTTTATTCATTTGGAACCAGGTATGTGCTTTACCTTCACATCAGTTGAAAATGGGGAACATGGCCCATATTTTCCATGGCAATCATTTCGGATACAGTAGAATAATTACCGGAGACTGTAAAAATTTACATATTCTTAATACATTTCAAATCCATGCGTTCACCAAAACCTGGGGATAATACCTCGCAGGTGCTACCAATAAAGTCATTCACCGCTTTCAAAAAATCAGGACGGAAATATCCCAAAGAGGAGAAATTGACAAAAATGATTTAGTTTAATCTTCGAGCTCGATAATCTTCACAACAGACGCATCCCCGACCTTCTGGCAAACAACTACTCGATCATGCGGCTTAATAACTCCTGCAGCCTTCCCATGGTCAAGAGCAACCTTCAAAACTGACTCATTTGTTGCGCTGGTAGACTCCGCCTGCAAAACAAAGCAGAGCGATATTAATTCTCCAGTACAATCTAAATGTATAGGAATGGAAGTTTCTTTCAGTCTTGAAGAATACAGTCACAATGAACATAAAGCAGTACTTACGGGATGTCGTGGATCAGCAAGCATTGGGAAGAGACCTCTGACACTGAGGGATTGCCTTGCCTGAATGATTGGCAACAAAAAAAAGATGGTTCCATTAGGACCGACACAAGCATATGAGTCGCAATAAACATTCCAACAACACATCATTAACTTCTATAAGTTAACTAGCAATGTCAATTAAAGTTGGGAATAAAATTATTCCGACTTTTGTGACAGAATTATACCACAAATTCTTCTTTTATATGACTACTGCAAGGCATTATCTACTGTCTGAAAAAGTCACAGCTGTTATAAATGGTTTAAAGGTAAAAACCAAGCTTAATAAAACAAAAATATCTTCTTGCAGTGATGACAAAATTAAATTGCATTAAAAAAAGAGAGGGCTTTTTCCATATTAGTGTTATAAATCACCAACTCGAGGCATAAAACATAAATTGAAGCGAAGACAAAACTTAAGAAGGCATTCCATCAACAACCAGGTCATCCAGCAAGTTCTACTAAACAACACGTCAAAGAGCTCAAAAGACCAGCCAACACAATCATTTCGTATATGGCAATGGATCCATTTAACACTTTACTATCACAAGCACAACTCAGGAGCAAGTGTTTTCCCACTTTTGGACATGCTGACGAGGACTCCTACAGAGACTATAAAACAAACAAAACTAACTTTTAAGCAGTTACTGGGACATCCAGAATTCAGGGTGACAGACATACCTCAAAGGCCCCACTGAAGCTCCACCTCAATTGATTTGTCTTAAGGCGAGGGATGACAACTGAGAGAACTGGCATTGTTGGCCTGTACTTCGCAATCAATCTGGTATATACATGGAAAACATTCAGAAGCCATATAAATGAATCAAGATCTACATAATATACAATATTAGTAATGAAATTAATACACCTTTGACAAGTTTCCATTAATACCTGCCCCCCACCACCTCTTGGAGGGTGACTGGTGAGAAAAGAAAAGAACAAAACAGCTCACATATAATTAAAATTAATGATATAGCAATCGTATACCTTGCAGCTCTCCCTGAGGATGTGAAGCATATAATAACTGATGCCTTCACCTTAATTGCTGCTCGTACCTAAACAAGAATTAAGCCAATCAGAAACACATTTGCAGATACACACTCATTTTAGCAATACTAGAAGTTCGTAAAGGCCACTACGATATACTGATAAAAACATGTATCAGAAGAGTAGCATTGTGGAGAAGAAATACCGCAGAGGAAGCAATGGATTCCAAGTGGGTCATTGGCTCTCCAACATATTTGACAGTTTTTTTGAAATACATGTCCTGGTTGAACACCTTCTCTGCCTGTGAAATTTATAATAAAATTGGAAAAACTCAGCTGAAAATGCTTAGCAAATGGAACATAAATATCAATGCCTTCTTATTTTAACATTTCCGGAACATTAAGTGCTCCATCTCATTGACATGCATGGCAAGTTAATGGGTAATTGATGCAATATGCAATAACAAACATAAAGCATCCAAATTCCAAACCAAAAGCTGATGCATGAATTATACATTCCTGCAAAAAAAGGGCACTCATGCACAGGTTTTTGGTTAGTATGGTAGAAAGTCAAATTTCTTCAGAAGGATCATTACCAATGGAAGACCACAAGTAAAACAGGTTTGAAAGTGTTGCAAGTTTGGGTTTCCCTTATTTGAAAAAGTAAGTAAAACCTTAGCTGAACACAATAAGTTGACCGGAGAAACATATGAATATGACTCTTGTCCCTGTGAAGGTTACTTCATTCATCCACAGGTATAGCTTTCCAGGAAAAACAGAAAAAGTGCAGTGTTTTTTTACCCCTTATGAACCACAGTAAGATGGACACCCAGGCCCCAACCAAGCATCAGGATATTAAAAACAATGTCTATATGAGTGTGTCTTGTGAGTCAAAACTCAAACCCATATTAAGCCTAGTATATTTCAGGTCTATAACAGTTTGTTAACGAGTAACAAGGCCACAAGTCTCCAAAGTTGGAGCTGCATAAGTCAAGAGATTCATGTATGCACATTTACGAGAGATGGAATTTACCTCAGCACAAATTTTGCCAACAATAGAAATGGTTTCAACAGGGTATAATCCACGCAGGGTCTCAGCACCAAGAAGAATAGCATCACTTCCTGCAGCCATCAGAAAATGGGACAATTAAAAAGATGAGTTTAAACTTGTGTTGTGGATTTGTTGGAAACAGTGTCAGTTTCCAACTCCATTGAACAAAATAAGAGAATTTTCATACATCAGTGAAATCGCATCACATATGGCATGTAACCATAAATAATTTGAAAGACATCAATGAACAAAGTCTAAAGCAGCGAATGCCCACAATAAAGCATTGAAATATACCATCAAGAACAGCATTGGCAACATCAGTAGCCTCAGCACGAGTTGGCCGCAAGTTGTCCGTCATACTGTCCACAACACGAGTGACAACCGCAGGCTTTCCAGCCATGTTACACTTATAAAGGGCAGCTTTTTGAAATAAGAACACCTGCAAGGAAAGGGAAGTTAATTACCAGCAAGCTCTAATAAATAGTCACATTAGGCCCCACATCTACATATCAAATTAAATTACACATTTAAAACTAGGACCAAGAATCCAAGCAAACTAAAAATCATTTACAAAGTAAAGTTATATATTATGGAACAGATGGCATGATCCATTCAAGAAGATAAATTTTGCAGCAAAACTATTGCAACATATTCATAGCCCTGTACAAATTGGATCTCTACCATTTATATAGACCAATACCATATTTTATAATAAGAACTTTAAGACCAGCAAAAGGAAATATGGTTCAAGTTATGAAACTGACCTTCTCGGGTGGGAGATCAATGCCCAAATTTCCCCGGGAAAGAATGATACCATCTGCTTCCTGTAGGATCTCATCAAAATGGTTTAATCCCTGAAAAATGAAAAAAACATTAGTGTCACATTCTTATTCACAGCATGTGAAATCAAAACGCACGTATTCATTGTTCTCAGTAAATACAACATCTAATGCACCTCTATGTTCTCAATCTTCGCAAAAATTTGTGTCTGACCAAGGTCACCCAACTTTGAAAGGAACTCACGAGCCTACAAAGAGCATGCAATCAGAAAATGCAGAAAGTCAAGAAAAAACCACATAAGGATAGGCAATACTTACATGGCGAACATCTTCTGCGTGTCGCGTGTATGATAGTGAGAGGAAGTCAATTTTGTTTTGAACTCCCCAAGAACTTATAACCTTAAGTAAGTATTACCAGATCAGCAAAGGGACTCCATGGAAAATATCAGGGCAACAAGCTAAACCTTAATAAGAGAGAGGTGACTTTCTCCATTACTATAATCATTAAAGGCAACAACCAACGATAAACTTACCTCCTTGTCTTTATCAGAGAGGGTAGGCAAATCAATACGAATTTGAGAGGCATGCAAAGTGAACAATGACCCAGCCAATGTTGCAGAGTTCTTTATCACACAAACCACATCGTTTCCTTTTACCTCACTAACCTGCACAATTTCAGTCACAATTTAGGCAATGGTAGGTGCATAAGAATTCTCATTGTAAAGTTCAAATCCCTAATTAATCAACCAACAAATAGGTAGTAAACAAACACAAACAGAAAGACACACTCATATCTGGCTCCGCTTTACTTACCTCCAGCCATACAGATGTGGTTTCACTCCCAGTAAACAGGTACTGACCTATAAAAATAGTGTCTCCCTGCTTCACTGCCTGCAAAAACAAGATTGGATGGCTTTGTCATAAAGATTGCATGAAGAAACAGGACAACCACCAGCAAATACAAGTTCCTTTGAACTAACTGGAAAAAACTGACACACTAAGTTTCCATTATCAAGAATCCATAACCACTGTGCACTAGCCAATGCATGCCTCCCAAACCCTAATTAAGGAAATGCTGTATATAAAAGCTATGAATGTACAATAAAATCAGACATTCAAAAAAAATTATGTTTTAAACCTCAGAACCAAAAGGCAAAAATACAAGGCTTATGCAGATACTTTCGCAGGGTGCATTACATGGGATACACAAAATGCAATGAGAGGTAGTGGACTAGCTTTGTACCTTTGACAATCCATCAAAATTGATTGGCAATAATTCCGAAGAGGCCTCTTGTCCTTCATCCGGTGTCAAAATAACTGTAGCATCTGCCTGAAGTGAGATGGCTTTCTCGCTTTTATTAACAACCTGCAACTCAGCACCCACAGTATCCAACATAACCTGAAAGGAAAAAACCAAATAGAAATCACTTTATTTTCTTAAATTCCATTATCTTCGTCAAAGCAGTGAAAGAACAATCTGTACTACAGTAACAAACAAAAAACTACCCATTGTTTGCCACACTCAATATTCAGGAACAGGCAACTCCCTCCATCCGGAGCAAGGCATGAAATTACTCAAAAATTCACATAAAAGATGTCCTAATAGAGTAATATCAAAAAATCATTTTAAAAAGAAAACATGAGAAATTATTTTGTTTTCTGCGGAACACAAAATTTGCAAATTAAGACAGACAATTTTCCAAGGAAACAAACAAACAAACAAGAAGCAAACAAAAGTTATATAACTAACAAAAATCTACCAAAATACACAGAATATACCGCACAAAGCTTCTTAGTGAGCTTAACGGCTGCCTTTAAATTTTCTAAAGTTTCCTGATGATACTCCGGGTCATGCCACGAGAAATCGAACCTAGCCACTGCCAAAACCCCAAAAAAAAAAAATCAGAAAAAAAATCTTATTTCCAGTAATACAGTAATAACTTAAAAAAATAGAGTGAGGCAGCAAATACCGTACCAGACATTCCAGCTTTAAGGCAACCGGAAATAACATCCACGGATCGAGACTTCGGACCTAAAGTTCCAACTATCTTTGTCATCGCCGGAAAAAAACTCTGGAAAAAAGAGTACAAACGAATCAGATTCCAAACCTACTCGTATCCGATCAGCTTCCTCACAAAAACAAAAACCTAAACAGATTGACTTGAAAATGAAAGTGAAACTTACAGGCTTCGATGGCTCCAAGATTGAAGCCATCCTGATTGGCTCTTCTAGAAGCAGATGACTCGAATGCATTTTTTTCGCCGATTAAAACAAAATAAATCGATTTCCCTTCTTTTCTCCTGACAGAAAATCGTTTATCAAGAGCTTTCGCGTTAAAAGAATGAAGGGATTTTTTTTTTTTTTTGGCTGCGTAAAAACTTGAACCAAAGAATATGCTTTTGTCCCGAGTAAAAGTTACCTTTTATCAAACGAAGTACAGGAAACCTGATTCCACCCCAACCAAATGACTTCTTCCCAGATTTTTTTTTTTTCTTTCTCACTGCCAACTTGAAGATCTTTATTTCCATTAATTACACGTGGCGAATATCAAGTGGTTGGTTTTTAACGGGGCGTGATTCTGACAGGGTTGCTAAAGCGTGAATCGTACACTTTCTTGGCGAAGGGGATAATTGATGTTACGTTGCCACTCAAACACCCTGCACGTGTGTAAAACGGATGGTTTTGATTGGATGGACGGAGTGGGGTAGATGTTTGAATATAATAGCTGCAGCGCTTTTGGGCGAGTAGGTGATAGTGATTTTTTCGAGGAGCGGTAAGAGTTGTAGACGTTTTCGAACGGCCGAAGGTGTAAAGTTGATCCGCACAAGGAAATGTATGCTATGGAGAGTTAAACCGAAACTGAATCACGTAGGCGTCCAATTCTGTGGGCTGTCGTTTTTCTTTTTAATATAGGTGTTCGGTTGAGAGGTGTTAGGTTGGGCACCTTTTTTGAGTTGATTCGGAAAGTGTGACTCAAGAAATGGGCTCATTTTGTTAGGCCCAAACTTTGGAGTCAAAATCAAATCAAACCATATCCCATGAATTGGGCTATTTTTTGATTCAAATTCATGGATCTATTTCGATTTTATTGGATTTTGGGTAAAATTATTTAGCTTAGTTTAGATTATATTTGAGATATTCTCTGGTTTCAAATTATTTGAATAATATTAATTTTTATGAAATTCAAATTTTTTTATTTTAATGTATTTAATATTAAAATTAAATTTTTTTATAAAATTAAAATTTCATAACTTTTAATATCAAAAAGTAAAAAAAAATTAAAATATAATTTTAATATATAAAAAATAAAAGTTTTAGATGTTAAAAAATATATATAATTTTGAAATATCTCAAAAGAGAAAATTTGATTAAACAAAAGGGATAAATGGAATATTAAAATTTTGATAAAAATTATTTTAAAATCTAATTTTAATTTTCAAATAATAAATATTTTAAAAATTTCACCGAACTAAATCCAACTAGACTCGAACATGGACAAGTTTAACGGCAACAATAGTATTTGATTCCTTCGAAGGCCACTGATTGACAAAGCCCATGATAAGTATTTGAACAAGGCATGTTAAGAAGAATGTGTCATTTATAAAGTCACGTGTTGAACGCGTATCATCTATTCATCTAAAAAAAATTTTGTTAGGTTATACTATTTGATAAGACTTATTTTTGGATTATTATTAGGGGTGAGAAAAAATTTGATTTGAAATTGTATTATTTGATTTGATATAAAAATTTTTATTAAATTTAAATAAAAAATAAAAAATTATAAAAAAGTGAATTGGATTTGAATTATATATTTTTATTAATTTATATATTTTAATTTATTATAAAATAAATATAATTATTTTACATCTAACTCTATTTAAATATATTAAAAATCATATTAAATTAATATAAAATAATTTTTTTTTCAAAAATTGATAAATCAAATTAAATAATTAGAATTAAGTTTGAATAAAATCAATTATCGATTTGTGCTTTAATCGTATTTTAAATTTTTATATATTATATATTATTCAAAAATAGATAGAATTTAATCCAATTTAAATTATTATTAGCTCTATTTAGTATGAAAGTAATTTATACATTTAAAAACTGCTTTTGACCCGACCTTAATACTTAAAAAGAAAAAAAAATTATTTTGTTTAAAAGCCTGATTTTACAACATCAATCAAAAGTTATTCAAAAAATGCTTTTGCAGTGAAAAATGGGTATTAGGGATAGATAATCATTATCTTACTTTTATATTTTTAATATTTTATTATTTTATGTATATATTTTTAGACATCTCAATTATTTACAATAATTTTTTAATTAAATTTTTATTCGCATTTTTTTATCACACTTTTTAAATGTATTTTTTTAACTTAAAATTTTTTCAAACGCAATAGTAATGTTTAACTGATTTTTATTTTCATAAAAATAATAATAAATAGTTTTTCAACTGAAAAATGTCGTAAAATTGTTATAAACAACTAACGTTCAAAGCTTTTTCTTTTTCTATCCATCTCATTTTCTTTCTATCCAAATATATATATATATTTTTTTACACAAACTATTTTTTTGCTATATTCCCAAATTATTTTTCATAATTTTTTTTTTTTACATTAAAAACTCAATTGTATAAAAAAGCTTAACATTTTATTTAAACACACTAAAATCAACATTTAAAAAAAAAATTTGTGAAAGTCAAAAGAAACAAATAAATAGGGACGAAAGGAATATTTATCTTGGACTTCTTTAAATATGTATGTAAAATGTGAATATACATATAATAATTGATTAAAATTTGTTGACTAATTAAGCATAAAATTGGGCCCTTTTCTTAAGAAAGAAGCCACGTGGGTTCCATTTGGATGAAAGGCCAATTAAAAGCCCATAGTAAACCCAATTTATATTGTGGCCCAAAGAGAAACCCAATTTTATAAACCAGACCAAAACCGAAGGGTGTCGAAAGCAACTGCCGACCCTTACCCACATGCCGATTCCTTTCATACTTTCCTTCATTACTTAACGGAACCGTCTCTATCCGTCACGGCCCATCACGTTCCGTCAAACTACCCCCCCAACGTCTCTCCTTCCTCCCCTAACGTCTTCCGTTCAGACCGTTCCCCTTTCCCCCAAACCTAACCCTAACGTCCGGCTATGGCCTCTTCCGTTGACGACGATTTCTCTCTCCTCGATGACCACCAAACTAACCCTAACCTCCACCACCACCACCCTTCTTATGCGCAGATCCACGCGCCTCCCCCCGACAACCAGGATGCCGATGATGACTCTGATTCCGGCTTCCGTGGCGCCAACTTTGGTAACAACAACAATAACGCTATATCTTCCGATGTACGGATCGAGAAGAGGAGAGATCAGGAGGAGATAAATGACGGCGTTTTGAAGAGACCGAAGCAATCGACGACGGAGTATCGAAAAGACAGAGAAGAATGGAGCGACGCCGCAATTGGATGTTTATTGGAGGCGTATATGGAGAAGTTGACGCAACTGAACAGAGGGAATCTGAAAGGGAGAGATTGGGAGGAGGTGGCTGCGGCGGTTACCGAGCGATGCGAGAAGCAGAGCAAGAGCGTCGAGCAGTGCAAGAACAAGGTTGATAATTTGAAGAAAAGGTATAAGCTTGAGAGGCATAGGATGAGTGATGGCGGCATCGCGTCGAGTCACTGGCCTTGGTTTAAGAAAATGGAGGAGATTGTTGGAAATTCGCTGCCAGTAAAGGCAGTGGCCGATGAAGATAAGGGCGGCGCTTCCCCAGGAACTGCCGTTAGACAATCCAAAAGGTATATTTTGTCATCATTTCCATTTATTACTATTGCTTGCTATTTGCTAATGTTGCACTTGAATTCTTAAGGTTTCTTTCTTGTTGTTTCGGTGAGCTTCACAAACTGTTGCCAGGGGAAATATTCGATGGTTGGTATGTTAGTATAAAATAATCATTAACAACATAAATTTAGCAGGAAAAATGTGAGCAAAACATTCTTATTTTCGTTCTTTCGTTCTTGATTTTGTTAGTTGTTTTAATGTTGTCAAATTTGAAAAAGGATGGTAGTAAGTACTTAAGGTTAAGGATACTAATATTTGCTAGTTGTTTGTTGATTATATTGTTTTGATGAACTATTTTTGTTTTAGAAGAGTCTTTTATATTCTTGACTATACTTGTAATGACAATATTGATGTCCTAGTTTGTGAGTAAATACCATGTTAGTGTGTAATGTATGGACTACTATGTGTATTTGCTCTTCTTACAATGATAGAAATACCATTGTGGTTGTCTTGTATTTGATGTTTTTTATCAGCAGATATGCTTCAGCTACACCAAGTCCTGTAGGTCAGATAATTAGCATGAAGTCCAAAAGTCCTAAATGGCGCAGAGTGGTATTCAAAATTAGTGGCGCTGCTCTTGGTTGCACTGGTCCTCAAAATATTGACCCAAAGGTTCACCATCAGTTTCTTATATATTTTCAGAAATTTGGATGCCATTATTATCAATATTGAATTCTTTAATAAACTGTTTCTTTCTGATTATCAGGTGGCAATGCTGATTGCTAGGGAAGTTGCAATTGCATGCCACCTTGGTGTGGAGGTAATCATTAATGTGTTTTATTTCTAATGATTGGGGATGCTTACATCCTTTTGACATGCAATGTTTCTTTTTGATGATATTCCAGGTAGCAATAGTTGTTGGAGGTCGCAATTTCTTTTGTGGAGACACATGGGTTACGGCAACTGGTTTAGATAGAAGTACTGCATATCAAATTGGGTATTGTAGTCACAACTTAACCGACAATGGAGTATACTCTTTTTTTATCTGCATACCAAATTTGAATTAATTTTGAAAAAAATAAAGAGATTAATGGTTAAACCTAGGGTGAGGTTTGTAAGGTGAAGCTTGCTGATGTATAGCTGTCATTGTATTGAAACAACTCCCTTTGATAGTTTGATAGTTCTAGGGGTATGATTAAACAATACTTTTGGTTGTTTTTGGATATGGCTTCAATTGGGTGTTATGTGTATGCCTTGATGCCTGTAAGCTTATATCCAACTAAACAGAATAAAATGATGGAATGGGTCACATGAAAGGATCTTAGCTAACAAAGCTTTTTGTTTCTTCTGAATTGACTCTCCTTCTTCACGGCCTGACCATGGCAATGTTATATTATTCTTATTATTGATGGTAAATATGTAGTGGATAGTTAGTATTGGGTTTCCTGCAGAAAGTTATTTGCTAATCCTATTTAGGCAGCTATCTCAAGGAGCACAAAGTTGTGTTTGATGTTAAAATGACATCGATATGGTGTTGGAGAAGGGAGAGATTGGATGCAAACAGCACAAGGAGGATCGAACCATCAACAGTCACAAAATTGATATTAAAAAAAAAACTTGTTTTTCCATATGCTGAAAATTATCCCTTGAATATCTTCTAGATGAATTTGTAGTGCAATTAGTTCCTTCAAGTTCACTTTGTTGTTTGTGATGCTGCTGAATAAATATTTTTATGCACTAACATTTTATGTCTCGTTATTAACCTAACTAAAACCATGACTCTGCAAATTACTGCAGCATGATGGCATCTGTGATGAATTCTATACTACTGCAATCATCATTGGAGAAAATGGGCGTTCAGACCCTTGTGCAAACTGCACTTTCACTGCCGGAGGTTGCAGAACCATACAGTCGACAACGTGCCATCCGTCATCTGGAAAAAGGTAGAGTTGTAATATTTGGTGGCATTGGTGCTGGCACTGGAAATCCACTCTTTTCTACGGACACAGCTGCAGCACTTCGAGCTTCAGAAAGTATGGCTCTGTCTCTTCCCATTTTTTACAATTCAAAATCTTGAACTGTATGTCACTCTCTTTCTGTTCCCTGTTCCGTCTCTGACACAGAATACGTGCACTGATCCACAAGCTGGCACTTATTTCTTTCTTTCTCTTTTTTTGTTTCTCTACATTTGACATGTCTGCTATTTGTTCAGTTCACGCCGAGGCAGTTCTTAAAGGTACGAATGTTGATGGTGTCTATGACTGCCACTCCCAGGACAATAATGCTACATTTGAGCACATCTCCTTTAGAGAGTTAGTCTCTAGAGGTGCCACAGCCATGGACATGATGGCATTAACCTTCTGTGAAGAGAATGGCGTTCCTGGTTGGTATTCTTGTTGCCTTGAATTATATTAGACAAAGATATAAGTTACTAAATATTACTTCTGACACTTCCATAAAGTTGCTGGTCCAACTGATTTAATATTGTGCTTCATGTTTTTATTCCATTTTCTGAATTTTGGGTAGCTGCCGAAGGAAGTTTTTAAGTCTGAGATTACCTTTTGATGTTAAGTATGATCAGTTGAACCCATACAAATTAAATCAATTTACTTTGGTACAGTTGTGGTCTTTAATCTTCTTCAGCCTGGAAACATCTCGAAAGCATTATGTGGAGACCAAGTTGGTACGTTGATTGATCCAACTGGAAGGACAGGCTGATCTAGAAACCCTTATCAGATGCATTTCTAGTTGTTCTGACCATGGATATTAAGTCAATATACTCTAGTAACAACAAGTGTTCCTGTAAATTCGGCTACGTTTTTCTAGGACTGAGGCTTGGATGGATTCTTGACTTGAAGATGATGCTGCTTTAACATCTTTAGGCCAGGTTTTAACCTGCAATGCCCATGCCCGTAACTGATTATTCTCATAGCTAATTGCTTCATTACAATCTGTATTCTAGTATAGTAACAATATCTATTGTATTTAAATGTGTTAGAAATAGTATCAATTTATTGAAACTTTAGCTGTGGTAGATGGTTGCTGCAATGTACCATTAACGATTTACAAGAATACAAGTGATACTGTGAGAGTTTGTAGTTCTCAGGTAATACTCTTAGATTATAATTAGAAGTAGGAAGTTGTCACAAGCTGAAACTTATTAATGACAACTTCTGCCAGAAATATAATTATTTTCAAATTTAAAGATGCATCTCTCAAATTGCTTACAATCTGTATCATTGTTTGTTCTGAGATTTCAATAAATAGAAGGGTGAGAAATGATGCCATGAAAACGTCTCTCTGCACAGTATTTTTGAAGCATTTATGCATATACCAGGAATGGTGATTTCATTCTGCAATCCTTCCATTTTCTGTATATTCTAAACCGTGTGCATGATAATACTAATCAAAGCTCATTAGATATCATTTGCAATAGTTATTGTGTACTGACAGGATGTTATCAATAATCCAACAGAAGGGAATAAACCCATTGATGGAGCTTGAGTTCTTATCAAGAAGTTCCAAATGGTGGAACTGAGTGCAAATAATGATAGATGGTGAGGATTATGTTGCCTTTCAGATAATATAGGAGAATCAGCTTGAATTGAGAAGGAAAACATTGGCTACAATCCAATGCCTCCAAAACCTTAGGGTTCCTCTATAAGGTTCGGCGGTGAGGCTGAAAGGTATAGTGATGAATAACAGGTGAACAATCCAGCGTAGTCGAAGGAAAAATGGTGAATATTTTTGTAATGCCTCCTCTATGGTGTTGGATAGAATCAGCGGATGACTATGATTTATGAAAAGTTTGGGTTCTGTAAGGAAGAGGGACATCTGTGACTAGTGATTACGGCTGGGATTCAAAGGTTTTCTTTTTTGAAGACCTTTGGGGTTTAAAAGTCGATAATTGTTGACAGATTCCTTTGCCACTGCTATTATGTTGCCACATTGAGCAGAACACGATGATAAATTGATAATGAGTAATTAAGATGGAAAAATCGAAGACAGCTTGAGCAGTACATGAAATGGCGTAGTGTATTTTACTATCACGCAGTTCTTTTGTTGGTTGACCAGCTTTGAGGTGCTGGAAAACTGTTAATGGCGGAAATCATGGACAATAGTTAATGATTCTAGTAAGAAATAAATCCTGTCCTCTGGTGCTGGTCAAAATGCCTCCATCTAATCAGTTTTTAAGCCCTATGACAATCTGAGTGCCCTTCTTCATCTGATCCACGCCCATGATACTTAAAACAAGTTGCTACTTATGACTTGACTTATGGGAGAGGACAAGGATCTTTTGGCCTAATGCAGGCTGAATTTTGAGGAATCTTACTTCCACAGGCGAGGAAATGTTGCATATTTTTATTATCACTTACACAGCCTTCCAGCGAACAGAATTAAGCCACCAGATGCAAACAGAGCAGAAAAGGTTAAATACTTTCAAGATTGAGTTTGGTGTGGATACAATTAATAAACTAATTCAAAATGTCAAAATTACATTACAGAGCTTAGTTTAAATGCAACTATCTTGGTTGCCTAGTGTGAAGATCAGCAGTGATCTTCTTAGTTCTTACCATCAACAACGAGATACACAAGACTTACAGATATTACAAAGAAACACGAGGCAAACAAAAGGATCTAAGGAAGAACCAGAAAGGGTGATAATCTGCAGCGAGAGATCATGCAGATAAAAGGAAAGAAGATGATAAAGCGTCCACAGAACAAATTATTGGCAATGAAAAGATCAGTCGGCAGCCAGTCCATCTTCAGTGGTAGGAAGGGAAGGTGAAAGTGAATTGCGTGATTCATCATAATCCTCCCCTAAAGGAGACTGTTCCACCCTGATATCCTCAATCATTTTAGTTACTTCTGCCATTGTTGGCCTCTTTTCTGGCTGTGGAACCACACAGGCTAACCCCACATGAAGCATTGACACAAGTTCCTCCTCGATGTTTTTGTACCTTAAAAGTTCTTGATCAAACACCTCTGCCGTCCACTCTTCCTTAACGACTGATCGAACCCATTTCGGAAGATCCATTGCCTGTTCTTCTTCCTCCACTCGAGGACGTGTTGGTGAAGGATACTGTGATGGAGCTCTCCCTGTAAGCACTTCCAACAACAAAACCCCAAAACTATAAACATCAGCCTTTTGAGACAGTCTCTTTACTTCGGCTTGCTCAGGGGCCCTATATCCACCTAATCTTGCTATAGCATGAACAGGGTTTAAAAGCAGAGACAACCCAAAATCAGAAATCAAAGCAACCCCATTTTTGTCAAGAAGCACATTCGAAGATTTCACGTTTCCATGTGGTATTTTTGGTGCATTATACTCTTCATGAATCTTTGCTAATCCTCGAGCTGCCCCTAACACCAGGCTGATCCTTGTAGTCCAATCCAATGGAATCCTCCCTGGTCCTCTGTTTCCTGTTTTCAAACATAAAAAGAAAAGAATTACATACCTAAATCAGCAAAATATATATATATATATATATGTAAGAAGAATTTATTGGATAATTCTCAATGCATTCAATGAAATTATTTCCTCAAATGAAGACCTACCATGAAGAAGTGAATGCAAGCTTCCATTAGGGAGATAATCATAAACAAGAAGCTTCTCCTCTTTAGCATAATAGTAAGCCCTCAGTTTCACAATATTCGGATGCTTAACCTTCCCAATCACATCCATATACTGTTCAAACTCCTTCCTTGGACAGGGATTCGCATCCTTAAGCCTCTTGACAGCGACAGTACACCCATCATCAAGCACCGCTTTGTAAACTGTTCCCAAGCTCCCTTTCCCAAGCATTTCCGCCGAAGCTTTCAACAAATCCTCCAACTCAAACTGCTTCCTTCTCTCAAAAAACACAAGCTTACTCCTATCCGTTCCATTTGTTCCATCACTGTCCGCTTCCCCATTTAAATAAACTTTCTTTTCACTTCCGTAACTACTTCCACTTCTCCTCCTTTTCCCACTATCACTACCCGCTTTCGAAACATTCTCTCCCCTGTTTCTTCCACAGTAATAAGCCACAGCAAAAGAAACCACCACCAAAAACACCACACAATTTGCTACTACAATTGCAACTATAGCACCTGGGCTTAACCCTTTACGTGCCTTATCTTTGTCTTGTCCGATGATTGGTGTCTGCGGCATTGAACTCGGGTTCGATTGAACTGTCTGGTTCGATGAATCCACCGGTGGAGACCCAGTAAAGGAACAAACAGGCAATGGACTTGGCCCACAAAGCCCTTCATTTCCTGTAAAGCTTTGTTCACTGAATTTTTTCAATAAACTTTCCGGTAACCGTCCGTAAAACTCATTGTTGGTTAAATTAAGCTCTTTTAAGTTTTTAAGGGAAGAAGAAAAATCTGGGATTTGGCCTGTTAATGCATTGTTTTGGAGCCGGAGAGTAATGAGCCGGTTCAAACCGGAGATCTCTTTGGGAATGTTGCCACGTATGTTGTTGTTGGATAAGTCTAGGCGGAGTAGCCGTTTGAGCAGCGATATTTGCGGGGAGATTTCACCAGAAAAATCATTGTCGGAAAGATAAACGAGTTTAAGGTTGGTACAGTTGGTTAAGGGTGAAACGCTGCCGTTCAAGCGATTGTCGTGGAGGTCGAGGATTCGGAGCTGGTCGAGGAGGGAAAGGGAGGTGATGGGACCACGGAGGAAGAGTGAAGGGAGTGATAAAGCGGTGACTCGGCCAGTTGATGAGCAAATGACTCCACGCCACGTGAAGGAACAGGCGTCATGGCCGGTCCAGTTGGAGATGAGGCTGCCATGGGTGTCAGCTTGGAGGCGGAAGAGAGTGAGGGCATTGGTGTCGTTTGGAGAAGGAGGAGAGGAGAAGGAAAGACGAAGAAGAGAAAGGAACAGACTGGAAAGAAAGAAGAAGAGAAATTGATAAGAGAATTTCATTGTTTGGTTCTTTGAGCGGGAAGAGCAAAGGAAAGAGTGTTTTTTTTAAAAAAAAAACACTACTCCACCAAATGCATTTTGTCTCTCTATGAAAGAGAGATCTGTGAGGTTTTTGGATGTTGAAGGAATGATTGAGATGGGGAGGTGGAGGATGCTAAATTTTTTCATTGTCTTAAAAGATGGAAATATGATTAAAGGTGAGTGACAATAGAAAATGGGAATTGGAGTAGGAGGGTGGTTGAGTCAATGATTGCTGTTCTCCACTCCTTAGTAATGGAATGAGTAAAAGGCTTTCAAATTCAGAAGCTTCACTTTTTTTCTATCTAAACCTTTTTCCCATGAGCAATTGGTAAAATTGGGTATCTGTAATTCTTGCATGGTTGGGATTCTAAAACTATGACAGTGTGGGGATCATGAACCATGAGCTTCATGACATGCTTTTTATTATAGATTGGATATCATTTCAAGAATTTCTTTCTTTTCTTTTACCAAAGTTGCAATGCATGAGCTATTGGTAAAATGTATTGCTAGTTACTGCAAGTCCATTTCTGGGGACCTATAATCCGTTATTAAGCTAGTATAGAATTCTTTCATCTTTTTAGCCTTGAAAAAGAAGATGAAAGCACAAATACGCCAACCAAACTGAAAGCTTCTGCTTCTTTGAAGTTCCTACTTCTGAATTATACTTGAGAAAAACAAATCCAATGTGTACTTTTACAGGGGAAATAAGCTGCTGGATGGTGAGTATCCTATTACCTGAAAACAAAAGAAAAATGCTGCTGAGAGCTGACCATAAGCTGTATGTATCCGTGAATAACCAATTAATTCCTTTATTTATTCCCAAGTTTTTCATCAAATCTTGACCACAATTTTCCGCAGACAAAGAAGTAGGACAATGAAGAATTTCTAGCCTTCAACCATATCTACACGAAAACTTCTGCAAGTAAATGGGAGTAATGCTTTACAGATGTATGGCATTTGTTTCAGTCAGAGATCTCTATGGTCAAAACTCACCAAGATTTGATTATCATGCCTGCTTTGCTTATATCCATTTCTGTTTTTCCCACTACACTCTTTAATTGCGAGAAAAAGGTTTTATACTACAGAAGATTTCATATGGTGTCGTTTGTCGGTGCCTTCTCAGCGGATGAACTTTTCTCATCTTATTATGGTCGCATGACTGAAAAGGTAAAAAGTAATATCATTAAATTATTAGCCTTCTAAAGTATATGCATACCAATTTTTTCATGATTTTAGTTAATCTCTTGTTTGACCTTGGAAAATACTGCATAATCGGCCGCCTAAGACAAACTACTGATATTCAAACAACTTCAAAATCTTCCCTCTGGTTTTAATATAAAATAAAATACTACTACCATGTATGGACATATTGGTCAGCAGGAACTTTCTTGTCTTTATATTTTCTGGGCTTGAAAATCAAATCAAAAGCATCCAAAAATCACCCAAATCTTCATAGCCCCAATTGCATCATGGACCACTAGCTATAGTAACAGAGGTATATGCATCCTTGTTTTTGAATTATTGTAATGCTCATTGTGGAGCTCTATAGTAGTAATATTCAAGTTTAAGAGGCATGATCTTGATCTACTCTTTCTTTGGAGAACTTTTGGATGTTTATTCTTAAAAGAAGAGAGAGAGAGAGAGAGAGAGAGAAGAGTTTATGAGATTTATCATCTGGTCCCTTGCTTTGCCTTTGGTTAAATTGAGAAGGAAAAACCTTGCAACTTTAAGTCGTAAGAAAGCAAAGTTGCTGACACATTCCATTGGGTGATGAGCAGGATTAATAAAACAAATTAAAGCAAAAACATGACTGAACTTCTCTCCTAATAACCTTTGATGCTTCTCCTTTATGTACAACTGCCAAATCCATTTGTCTATACAGCATCTAAATGAGAGAGTCCCATTATAACTCCAGTTTAGAACCTAATAGCTAGCTGTTATTGTAACTCCCAGGTGCCCTTTGGCTGCCTTTAATCCTGTCTAAATTGGATAAAGACTGATAAAAGCATAGAAATTGGTTCTTTTAATGCTTGGAAAGAACAAAGAAGGTCATCCATTTCTAACCCTTTTCAGCAAAGGCTGATTCTCCACTGATTTGCCTAACAAAACTTTCAGCTGGAGGAAACCCAGTTAACTCACTACTAATTATTTCCTGATAAAACTATGTCAAATCTGCCATGCAGGGACTTGGAAATGAGCCAATGAGCTACCTTTTTTTTTGGTAGGGTAAATTCTTAACAAAATTTACAAAACCAGCATAGGAAGTGACTGAGAAATTTCATTGTATTACAGACTATTGACTTGTTTGCAATGGTGAAAAATGCATTTACCAAAATGAATCATGCTTGTAAAAAATTGCATAATTGGTGGAAAAATGAAAAGCCACATGGTGGGACCTTTGGGGTACAAGAAACAGAGTGATGGATGTCGTTAAAAGAGAGAAACTGGAAACACCTTACAGCTTTTTTATATTTACACATTACGAGTTCAATAGCTTATTTTTGCTTTTTATAACGAAACGTGCATAAAGGAAAAAGAGGAGAGATTGAAGGCGGGATTGTCGTCTGAATTTTCATTTCCTTTCATTTCACTCCACTCATCCAAAGGTCAGCTAATGGGCCAAAACTCTCATGAAAACGTTTTTCTTTTGTCTCTCTTTTTTTTTTTAATTTTTATTTCCACCCTTTATTCTTGATTGCATGAGCCATTTGAAAATGAAACCAAGTCAAAAAATATTTGGGTATTTGGTTGTTTTGGAAGTGTCTGGCTGGGCTCAAATAAATCCAAAGCAGAAGATTGGGTTATAATTTTCCACTCGGCTTTTCCTTTAGATTACATGAGAGCAGACGCCAGGCAGTTTTTTTTGACTCATGGGATTCAGTGGATGGCTGTACATTTTTTAAAAACACTTCTAAAAATTTATAAAATTTACAAACTCATTACGCATAAAATGTTGTAGAGTAATGGAATAACATTCAAAGGAACGGATTTCCTAAGCGTTTTTGTCAAATTTTTTATAAAAGAGATTATATTGTAAGCATAAAAGCCATTTTTCTTTATCCTCAACCTTTTAACTTAATAGTTAAAAATGTTTGAGAGGATATCAAAGATCTGATTTCGAATCAAGTTTCTTTTCTTCTCTTTACTTATACTAGAGTTTTGCTCTCTTGATGTAACAAAAAAATATTTTTTCATTTATAATTCATCTTTTTTTATGATCGAAGTTGAATTCATTATGAATCTTAACGATTTTTTATTAGTAAACGGTATTAGTAAATTTTTTTTTTTTATAGATTGATGGTTTTTTTTGTTTTTTAAAATGAAATAATTTTTTTTTACTTTTAAATTAAAAAAAAAAGTTAAACTTGTTTTATCAAACATAAATAAATAAAATGCGATAAAAGTACTATTTTGAATTGTTTTTACATGGATTTCATGGTGTTATGTTTTTGTTTAAAGACGATGTAGCGTAACATTTGTCATCTTGTTAGGAAGAAAATCGTCATGATCAAGAAGTTTGTCCTCATATATTAATATATACTTGGCAAATCAATTTACTACTTGTTTTTTTCCTACACAAGGATTGAAAGAATATAATCTAATCCTTGTTCTTATCAAATCATGTAAAATTAAAACGGAAATGATCAAGTAACCAGTCGTTATTCTTTAAGAAAAAAACATAATATTTTTAAATTATAATTTTTTTTATTAATTCACCTACATAATACATTCACTAATTAAATAATATGTTTGTGTAATTGTAATTGATAAAGAGAAGTAATAACTCTTCTAATCACAGCATTTTGTTATTCTTTCACCTAACATATTTAGTAATTTTGTATAATATAAGCAGAAGCAGTAATATTTAGCTTTTCCGAAGGAAAAAAATGATAATTCTTTAATATCTATTTTTTATTAATTCATCTAATACATTAATTAGTAATTAAATAACATTTTCCTACAATTGATAAGGAGAAATTCTTATTTTTTTTCCATGAATTAAAAAGTTATTATTCTATGAGTTACAACTTTTTTATATTCTTACAGCTAATATATGCAACAACTTAATAATAAAATTTTGGATTAATAGCATATGTGGTTTCTAAATTTTGATTTAAATTTTATTTGAATCCTTAATATTTAAAAGTTTTAATTGAATTTTCAATTGCTCAAAATTATTTTATTTTGATTTCTTCGTCTATGAAATTGCTTAAAATGATAGTAAATATTAACTAGTGTCACATGAATAACATTAGCTAACATTTCATATGGCAACGAAGAGACCAAAATAACATTAGCTAACCCTTCATGTATATATGTATATGAAGGGTTAAAACTATATATATATATATATATATGTATATGAAGAATTCAATTATCTAATTAATCTCACTTACTAATTTATAAGAGAAAGGATTAATTTACATAATGTAAACTTTTTTTAATCATTGATTTAAATAGATCTAAGATATAAAATTAAACTCTTTTTTTCCATTTTTATTTGTCTTTCATTTCTTGGTTTCATTAAAATCAAATATTAAAAAAAATGTAAAACTAAAAAAATTTTACGCCGTGCAAGTTGATCTCTTCTTAATTTATAATATATAGATAAAAAAGTTTATATTTGATATGTATATATAATCTCACTAATTTATAATAAGAGATGTTATATATTATTTGTGAACTACATAATAATACGTTATAAAAAATTTAATTTTAAAATTTTAAAATCTAAAAAAATGCACTTAATCCTAAAAATATTTTAAAATAATTTTTTAATAAAACATCATTATATAATTCATTAACCGTATATAATGTTATAAACTAATAATATATAATTTTATACATTAATAATATATCAAATATATATCATGTATATAAATTTTAAGTTCTTGTATGGCTAAATATGGATAGTGAAGTGATCATCGGAAGTAGCCAATGCAAATTGACTCCTCAAATATTTAAGAAGAAAGCTCTGGCAAAGGATTTTTTAGCCTGTCCATGTTAGATAAACATCCATTGGTTTTGTCGATTTAAAACATATAAAAAACTGGGTATAACTCCAAACGTTCGGCAGTTCTATATGAAGTTAATCTGCTCACAGACAAAACATGATACGAATTCTTCTAAGCCTTACATGCATAAATTTGTCATAACCATCCACAACCTACTATATATACAATGAAATAGAGTTTATTATCATTAGCCACACAAAAAAAAAAAAAAATGGAGTACGAAATTTTGGGTTTGGTAGTAGTCGCTTCGCTATGGATTGCATGGGCAATAATGGCGAAGGAGCGCCAGCATTGGGGTTTGGAGAAACCGGGGCAGCTTCCACGAGGGCCAAGAAGGTGGCCTATGGTTGGCAACATTTTCCAATTAGGTTGGCCACCGCACGTATCTTTTGCGAAATTGGCTAGTCAGCATGGACCTATCATGACTCTTTGGCTAGGTTCAATGTGCACCGTGGTCATCTCATCCAAAGAAGTGGCTCGTGAAATGTTCAAGAACCATGATGTGGCGCTTGCAGGGCGAAAAATGTACGAGGCAATGAAAGGTAATCACGGCAATGAAGGGTCTATCATTACAGCTCAATATGGTCCCCAATGGCGGATGCTGAGACGTTTATGCACCTCAGAATTGTTCGTAAGTAGTCGTCTCGATGCTATGAAGGGTGTAAGAGAAAAATGCATAAACCAAATGGTTGAATTTGTAGGAGATGCTAGCGCTTTTGGAAGCAATGCCATTGACATTGGGAGATTCTTCTCCTTAATGGCTTTTAATCTCATTGGAAATCTCATGTTTTCAAAGGATTTATTGGATCCGAAATCGGAGAGAGGAGAAAAATTCTTCTACCATACAGGAAAAGTAATGTAGTTCGCTGGAAAGCCAAATATATCAGATTTCCTGCCAATTCTAAGAAGGCTTGACCCGCAGGGTATAAGGAGGAAAACAGAGTTTCACATTGAAAAAGCCTTTGAAATTGCAGGTGAATTCATCAAAGAAAGGATGGAAAAAGGATATAATGAAGGCCAGAAAAAGGATTTCTTAGATGTACTACTGGAGTTTCGTGGTGATGGCATAGAGGAACCAGCCAGGTTTTCTTCAACAACCATCAATATCATTGTCCTGGTGAGTCATTTCTTTAAAAAATTCAGCAAATTTGCCTTTTAATAATCTTTCTTTCACATTCAATCTCAATTAACATGGCTTGATTTGCAGGAGATGTTCACTGCAGGGACTGACACAACCACGAGCACTTTAGAGTGGGCTATGGCTGAGCTTCTACACAACCCAAGAACACTCAAGAAAGTGCAGACTGAGTTGAGAAGGGCTGTCAACCCGGATAAAAAACTTGAAGAAAAGGATATCGACAAGGTGACTTACCTTAAAGCAGTCATTAAAGAAACATTAAGACTTCATCCACCACTTCCGTTCTTAGTACCACACATGGCGATCAACTCTTGCAACATGTTGGGTTACTATATTCCCAAAGAAACACAAATTTTAGTCAATGCTTGGGCCATTGGTCGAGACCCAAAAACATGGGATGAACCATTAGTTTTCAAGCCAGAGAGGTTTTTAGAGCCTAACATGGTGGATTACAAAGGACACCATTTCGAATTCATACCATTCGGGTCTGGTCGTAGGATTTGTCCTGCAATTCCTCTTGCCTCTTGTGTGCTTCCATTGGCGTTGGGATCTTTGCTACACTCTTTCGATTGGATCTTGGCTGATGAGCTTAAGTCTGCGAATATGGACATGACTGAACGAATGGGAATAACACTTAAGAAATTTGTTCCCTTGAAGGTCATACCAATGCCTTATAGGGGTCGTCATTGATGGCTTGTTAAAATTGGGCTGTTACAAATAAAACATGTACAATTTTAAGGTCTGTTGAAGACCAATATTAAGTCATGTTGTGACTTTTAAGCTTGTACAGAAACTAAGCTTAATGAAAATTTCCTTTTTTGGCTATATGATGCTCCTATAAAATCTTAAGAGAGAGAAATGACGATTACTATTTTTTTGGCCAAATGATGTTTGAATATATCAATTTTAAAAGTAAAAATTTTATTTATTTTATTTCAACTATTCAGATAATTAATAAGGAAATACATAAAAAAAACTGCTTTTTTTTGTGAAAAATATAGAATAGACATATAGTGCTTATTTATAAGTTTATATTTGATATCCTATCAGTATATAAAATTTATATAATGTTAGTAAATCGGATGATTACACCTTATTAATAAAATAAATCAAATAATGTCACTTCATTATGAGTAAGTTTAAAAAAATATTAATTTTTTGTAAATTTATTTTAAGGGCTGATATTTACTAGTTAGCATTATCTGATTTATTAATAGTGTATACAATTTATACAATGACAGTACATCAAATATAAACTCGTTATTTATATGCTTAATACATGTCATTTAAATAAACTCTAGCATACATGAATTTGGTATGCTTCATACAAGATTGATAAAAATAATAATAATAATAATTTAAGGATAAAAAATTTGTAAGTGCTAAAATTTGAATCCTAAATTTACTAAATATCGCCTTTTAAAGATGTTTGCATTAATCAACTGAATTAAGTCTCGAGTTCAATTTCAAAATATTTTATTTATACTTACAAAATAAAAAAAAAAAAACACTTTTTAAACTTAGAATGAAAAGAAAAGTTGCATCATATACTAATAAAAAGACAAAAAAGAAAAGAAATGTGATTAGACTAAGGTTATGTTTGGTGTATAAAATGATAATTATCTTATATTATTTTGATTTGTATCTAAAGAAATGGATAGGATTACAAAGGGATTATCATCCTCTTTGTATAAGATGATTCAATCTTTCCAAAGTGAAGATGATTATTTTTAGTATATGAGATTGAACTTATATATTCTGTTATACCCTTAAAATTATATAAATTTTGAGGAATGATAATTTTGACCAATAAATAAATTATCATATCTTAATTTTGCATACATCAAACATAAGATAAGATAATATTATTTAATTTAATCCTATTTATAATATCATATTATCTTATTCTATCATAATCTTATATATCAAACATGTATAGAATGATGGATATAATTTTATGATAATCATTCTATATTATATTTGACTTGTATCCAATTGAAAGAGATTACAAGGAAGATTATCATCCTCTTGATATAAAATGATTCAAAACTCTCAAAGTAGAAATGATTATTTTTAATCCAATGAATTAAATTTACATATTCTATTATATCCTTAAAAATTATGTCAATAATTTAAATTTAATAAACTTTGAGGAAATATAATTTTGACTAATAAATATTTTATCCGATTTTAAACCTTGCACATATCAAACATAAGATATAATTATATTATTTAATCTAATTATATTCATAATATCATCTTATTCTATCCTATCATAATTTTGTATACTAAATATGACCTAAATTCATTAGATATCACTTTTTAAATATGTTTGAATAAATCAATTAAATTAAGTTTTGAGTTTAATTTTAAAATATTTTATTTATACTTACAAAATAAAAAATAAAAGAGAATATTTTTAGCTTAAAAAGAAAAGAAAAGTTGCATCATATAATAATTATAAAAAAAAAGGAAAAAGAAAAGAAAATGTGATTGGAATGGAATGAGAGGAATTGGAGGTTGATGTTGTTTCAAATCAAGACGGCTTAATAGAAAATATTGTTCAACATTAGAGTACAAAACTTTTGATTTTTGTCTCTACATGTTTGTTAAACTAAGGAATTTTTTTCTTTTTTCTTACCGGAATAAACTAACACTTCAATTAAGTCTTTTAGTGAGGGTTACGTCTCTCACTAAAAATCAATAACCCTCATTAAAGTTCATATAATTCGCACTCATTCTTTTAGTGAGAATCAATGTGACTCTCACAAGCTCTTACTATAAGTTTTTTTGTTAATTATATATGATAAGAGATAAAATAAAACCCTCACCATATTTATCATTTAGTAAGGGTCTTTTAACCCTCACTAAATGTAAATAATTAGTAAATGTTAATTTCAATTATCATTAAATGTAAATTTTATAATGAAGGTTAATTTTGATTTTCATTATATCTTTTGCATTTAATGAAAATTTTTAATGACTTTCATTTAAAGTTTTTACTTTTAGTGAAAACTTATATTGATCATCATTTAAAATTACTTTTATTGATAATTTTGATTTTTATTATAACATTTAGTGAAAAGATTTAAGACCATCACGAAAATACTTATGTATGTTTATTTAATTTGTTAATAGACATATATATTTTTTATATTTATAATTCTTACTCTAAACAAAACATAAATAAATAATATTTATTCAAAATTTTTTTGCATAAAACCAAATAAGCATCTACATATACAAATTTCAAACAATACACAAATATTTCTCAAACATATCAATTTTTTTAAGTACTCTATAGTTTTTATTTAAAAAACTTAAATAGGTTAATAAGACAACTAAACAATATACAATCAAAATTAACGGTGATTCACTATATATCACTTTTTAAAGATATCTGAATAAATTATTTGAGTTAAATTTTGAGTTTCATTCTTAAAATATTTTATCTTTACTTGCAAAATTAAAAAAAAAAAGAATATATTTAGCTTAAAAAGAAAAGAAAAGTTGCATCATATAATAATAAAAAGACAAAAAAGAAAAAGAAAAGAAAATGCGATTGGAATGGAGTGAGAGGAATAGGTGGCTGATGTTGTCTCAAATCAAGACGGCTTAACAGAAAATACGGTTCAACATTAGAGTACAAAACTTTTGATTTTTGTCTCTACATGTTTGTTAAACTAAGGAATCTTTTTCTTTTTGTTTTCTTTTTTTTTTTTGTTCTTACTGGAATAAACTCGGGAGTAAAGGAAGGAAAAAAAATCCTGAAGGATCTTGCAATACTTATGGAATAAATATTCATTAGTAAATGTGTTAATATTTATTTTTCCATATTATTTGTGACATTGAATTCTCTAACTGTCAAATAAAATATCGTTAGTTTGAAAAGTAATGGTATTTACTAACAGGTATGCACGCTTCTTTGGATTTCAATTTTAATCAGTATTTATAAATACCAGTTATAATCCATAGATTTTTTATAAAAATATTTTTTGACATACAATAATTGAAAGATATTTTTTAAATACATTGAAGAAAAGGTTGGTTAAGATAGCAAAATTCCAAATTTATCTTTTATGATATAATCTAAAGTAACGTACCATATTACTAATATGTAAAACATTGATTAATTATTCATGAGTTGAATTGGTAGCTTGCGACTCAATTTTTTTTAATATAAAAAGATTACAGTTTGGAATTAAAAATATATATATAATTGACCAAAACTATTTGGGATATCTCGTACCCAAAGAGATTGGAAGAGACCCAGAATCACGGAGGAACCGTTGACATTTCAGGCTACTTTGCTACATTCCTTTGACTGGGAGCTTGGGAGCAACATCACTCCAGAGGCTATGGACATGAATGAAATGGTGGGGATAACAGTACGAAAGCTCATACCATCGGAAGCAACGCCCAAGAAGCGTGTCATTTATGCAAAGATTAATTGTTCAGAGCATTAATAAGTACTTTGAAGAATCCTCTGCAACAGACAAACTAATATGGTGGGATGGGCAAAAACACAGTATGTTGGTAAAACAAAAATAAGCTACCAAAGAAGCTTATCGGAACCTACAGTTTTATTGGTACAGATAAATTCCAAGTACTAGTAAATATCATAGTATCTTTTTTTAACACATAGCCCAGGTCAACCTACAAGAAAAAAGAACCAAAGCAGAATCCCATCACTCAGGAAAAAATATCGACATGTCAGACGCTACAACATCAATGTCACCATAGCCTTTTTGTTTTTAAAGAATAGTTACTCGCAATTATGAGGTACCAGGGTTCGAAATAATAGCATTTAACTAACAGCAATAAAGTGCTAAACATACTAATTCAGCATGTAATGCTTGAGTGATGCCAATACTCCGACGAGACCAAGGTGAGTTCATGTTACTGTAAGTAATATGCGTTACAAATGGCTAGCTACCCAAATTCATCAACTATATAAACAAGTTAGAGAATCTATCAACTGCAAATGAATAAATATATTAACAAGGGCTTGCTCCAAACAAGATACTATGAGTTTAACATAACACTCAACGTAGTACCTGGACAATGGGATAAATTTCTTCTTTGCTCTGGACGTTAAAATGAAGCCTCATGGAGGCATTCAGCATTGCTACAGGAAGTTAAAGTGTTATCTTATGTCATCCCTTTTGAGCAAATATTGGGAACAGCTGCTGCCAGCAGATTCCTGTATAGCTTTTTCATTGTGTGCTCTACCAATCCTACAGACATAATTAAGGCCCACAAGAAGCTCGGTAATAGCCGCTTCAGTTTTTGCTTGATTTGCAAAGTGTAGCGTCTGTACCAAAAGTACATTTGACCTGGAAACCAGATGCTGTTCCTCAAAATTACGCTCGGACTGCCACCTAATCATATTGTGAGCAAGAGGAGCCAGCCATTCCAATATCCGCACTAGTGCCAGGTTCCACTCTGCTGCAAGCGAAGCATCATAGATGAAAGAAGCCAAAGTCGTCACATATGACTTCAGTTTAACACACACAGCATTTCTCATAGTTGTAGGTAACATATTGTACAGGTCATCTCTTGCATCAAGGCCAATCAACTGAGGTGATGAAACTAGTTTCTCTATCAAAATAATCACATTTGCATAGCGGAGAGATAAAGCAGCATCACCAAGTGTTGATGTAGGAGCACTCAACAAGCGCTTGGTATTGAAAATGGATAATTTAGAATATATTTTATTGCTGCAGGACAGTGACTCCATCTTTGAATTGTTTATTTTGTCAATATTTTTAGTGCAAGCACCACTGAACCTCATAGATCCGGTGCCAATTGGCTTGCAGCTCTCTAAAATGGGAGAATTGCTTCCAGCTGACATGCATCCTTTAAAAGTTCCAACAGCAGCATGACCTGACCGTTTCATTTTTGAATGTGGCTGCTTGCCATGTAAAGCAGAGGACTGATAATGAGATTGTAGATGCTTGCTATTGGTTCGATGCTTGCCAGTGATCTGCACAGACTTTGAAAATGACCTGCCAAGAGGTCCAGAGGAGAACCCACATAGATTATTATCAGAAGGATATACTGAAGATGGCATTAGAGTGGAAAAGGAATGGCTGCGTGAAAGACAGTCACTATTAATAGATTCAAAATCATCATTCCCATTTACAGATGCCATTTGGTTGGTCCCAAAGACATTTTTTATCCTCTCAAGTATTGTTAAAAGTGATCTCAACAGAAGCCGGACAATGTAATCATAAGTTCTAACCCATGGAGACATCTCACGTAGATTTTTTACTTCCTGACGCTGCCACATTACCTTCTGTTGAAACTCAAGTAATTTCACCCGATCTGACTCCGCATTTCTCTGCATCCTCCTGAGAGTTTGCTCAAGTTCTGCCAGCACTTCCAACTCTTGAGTCAACTGCAATGTAACTGCAACAAATCTCTCCATTTTCTTTACTTTCCTCTCCATCTTCTTCCAGCGATATTCCCACCCAAACCATTCAAAATTGTTCAAAATTGGATCTTTTATGAAATCTTCAAAACGGTGATACACAGGGTCAGTGCACTTCTTCCCAAGCCTGGCCACAGACGTAGTCAGATTTCCAAAATTCTCAATTACCTCATTCAGTGCAAGATCCATAAGGTAATTTTCATCATCAGATATAAGCCTTTGAATTCCAATCGAGTTTGTAATCTCTTCCCTCAACTTCAAGATCTCCCTATCATCCAAAGAATGCCATAAATTCACCACCTTAGACATCAAACTGGCAACTTCAAAAGCTAAGATTCCAAGCACCACCTTGTCAGTACTCTCTGAAGCACTCCTCCTTGGATTCCACCATGAACTGCTAAACCACGACTCAATCACCATCTCTCGTCCCATAACCCAATATACTACAGATTAAGCACTAATCAGACATTCTCAAAACCTCTTACAATCCCTGTATTGGAGCATAAAATGGCACAGATCAGACCACTACGTCCACTAAAATTGAAAGAACTCAAGTATACATAAACATAGCATTCTTCTAGTGTAGACAAAATACACAAAATAGGAAATTCAAATTCTAAATTTTATCAAATTCTCACTAGTTTAGGCCTTTTCAAACACGAAGCACTTACCAATAAATAATTAATGAGCTACATCAAGCAATCATCCCCACTACATAAGTTGGAAAAGTAAAAGTCTTAAAATTTTCAATGTTTCTCCCATATTTCCCAATTTATATACTATTAAACAGCCCAATTCAGAGAATTTGACACCATACGGTAATTTGCCATGTTAGATTCTTTATAGAAAGTAGCAGCTCAACGCATTAATTAACTAACAGATTCACTAAAAAGAAAAAACAGATCCAAAAAAAAACAAAAACCCAGAATTTACAAGTGCAAAAAAACAAGAATGCAACAATTAAACCAGTTAAATTACAAATTATAAACTTACAGGGGTAAAAAGGTTACATCCAGAAAAGCAACACTGAACCGAAGAAGGATGAAAGAAGAGGACTTGGTTTAGTATCCAACAGCTAAAACCGCGGCCAATAACTGACAGGAGGAAGAAGCAGAAGAGGTTATAAAGGTGAAGAAGATAAGGAAGAGACAAAAGGAGACAGAAAACTCTAAATCGGTCAGACCGAGGATAAAAATGGAAACCCAAGTTGGGATAAATTTTGGGTTCATGCTTCTTGTTATAAAAGTTGATGCTGTCCGTTAGGGGATGGAAATAAATAAATAAATAAATATTTATTGGAAGTTATAGTTTTTATTTAAATTCAATCGAATTAAATTTAAATATTAAACATATATTAAGTTAGATCAAATTTTAAATTAAAAAATAAAATATAAAAAAATTAAATCGTATTAAATTATATATTTTTATTAATTTTTATAAAATAAAATATTATTTTATATATAAATTTATTTAAATATATTAAAAATTATATTATAATAATATATAAAAATAAAAAATAAAATTTTAAATTTGATAAATGAAATCAAAGCAAATTAATAAAATTCAATTTAAATCAAATCATACAAAAATTCAAATTGAATTTAAATTATATCTTAAAAATATATAATTTTATATAATATTAAAAAAAATCGAATCAAGTTTAATTTAATTTAAATTGATATCACCTTATCTTTTTAGAGGATTGCTTTTATCTCATTGCACGTTAATCTCAATTCTCACTTTGAAGGGCATATGCGATTTCATAAGTTGAAATATCATATGGAAAACGATTTCGAAGATTACAAATTTGTACCTATTCTAGCATTGGAAGTGGATTCAATTTCAATGAGCTCCAAAGCATATTGTTTCTGCATAATAATAATAATAATGTAACTTTTAGGCAAAGAAAATTTAATAAAAGAGAGAAAGAGAGAGGTATTAAAAATTTTTAGCAAATGTGACCCACTTTTTATTTCATGAGAGTCTATTGTGTTAGATTAGAGTTAAAAATTAAATTGATTAATCATGAGTAGTTAGAACATGGAAAACAAACAAAGTAGTTGAAATATTAAATAGATTTTGATTGTGAAAAGATTGTCTTTAAATTTCAAACATTTTTCTTGCCAACTACTTTGACAAAGCATAAAGATGTTCAAAAAGAAAAAGGGCAAAACCCACATAAATATTGTTTTATTTGGGATTTTTTTAATATTAATTATTTTGTTTATTTGACTCCTTTCCCTTGACAATAGGGCCAACTTCTTTTTTTTTTTTTTTCTTTTGGGTTTACTTTGCATTTTTTTTTTTTAATAAATTGAAAGATTTGTCCATACTACTCAAAATTTATGAGTAATTTATTCATTTAGTAAAAATTTTGTTCAAATAAAGACTAACATGTGAAGTCCAATGGGTTGCTCTGACTTTTACCATTTTTCACTTGTTTATTGTTAACTAATATAATAGTACAGTCTCAACAAATAGAATCCATCATCAATGATGTTATCAACCATAAATTATA
Organism: Durio zibethinus; assembly: GCF_047325235.1. Classification (NCBI taxonomy): domain Eukaryota; kingdom Viridiplantae; phylum Streptophyta; class Magnoliopsida; order Malvales; family Malvaceae; genus Durio; species Durio zibethinus. The sequence continues at coordinate 4,311,978 of NC_143162.1, read as the reverse complement.
ATTCTTATAGTGTTAAAAATAAATGGTAGTCACTTTCTGACTTTCTATATATTCACACGTTATTCATTATTATAGGTTCTTGGGTGTTACTATTACCATTAATCATTGATGGTTATTAAATCATCCTCATTAATAACTATAATTGTTGCATTAGTTTAGATTCATGATCAATCACTTGTAAAAGAATCCAATCTCTCTTTATCTATAGCTGAAAGTTAATTACTCGAAATTTAAATTTAAATTTAATTAATGTAGATAATAACTAATGTATTAGTTGTGTAATGCACAAATTATCTTATTTTATTAATTTACTTTTAATTAATTATTTTTCAATTGTAACTGAAACCATTTTTTTAGGATATTTAGTTTGTGATGTATTAAGTTAAAAACTACTTATCATTTAATCTAGTTATTTGTTATCTATTTAATAAAATAAAAATAAATAATTTATGTGTGTAAAAAAAATTTATCTTTATGATGACATGTAAAATAATTTCTAAATTTATCTTAGTTATCAAATAAATATATTTAAAAATTATTAGTTATTCAAAATTTTAAATTTTAAAAGAAAGACAAAATCATATACATCTAATTATTTATGCTTGAAATTAATTTATAGTTAAAATACAAAGGAAAAAAATCTTATAAATCATGGTTAATTATAATGTTATTTCAAAAATCACAAATTATTTTTTTAATTTCAATTGTTTTTCTCTTGCCAAATAATCTAATCCACTTTAAGTATGATAATATTATTTATCATATAAAAATATATATTTTATCAATTAAATCTTAGAAAGTTAGATAAATAAATTAATTCAATTAAACTAATTAGAATAAATTAAGAAAATACTTATTTCTAAATTCGTATTTATGTTTGATTAATGAATGTTTTTCAAAATTTAAGCAAAAGAAATAAAATAAAATAAAAAACGCAAATGGATCATAATTGAATATAATTTTTTAATTTTATTAAGAAATAAGCATGTTCGTTAGTTGGATAATGGGTCAGATTTAGGATTTTATGCATAACTTTTTAAGTATGGATTCAAAATATTATTATATTAAAAATTTATTTAATTTTAAATTTAAAAATATATTTAATATTATAAAATTTTAACATTTAATAATAAATATAAATTGAATAGGTGATTTGAGTCAAGCTTTAAACATAATCTAAAATTTAGAAATGTTTACAACGAAATGCTACCAAATTCATTGACACTTTTTAATTTTTTAAATTCATAATTTTTAAAAAATTATATTTAAGAAAATATCAAGTACATACTAAGTGAAATTTGATTTGAAAAATAAAAAAGAATGCAATCAATTTGGATTTCAATTTATCATAACTTTTTTATAAATAAAAAAAATATTATGACTGTCATAACATCTAGATCCGGAGATCTATTACTAGACATTGGCTTGAGGAGTAGCCACTAATCTTTTTGTTTATGTGCAATTGACCACCTGCTAAATCTTTCTATTTTAAAAAAGAAATCTTAAGTTTGATTTAGGTATCTTTAAAAAGTTGATTCAATATCTGCAAAACTATAACTAAGTCCAAAAGTACGATTACATATGAGAAATGTTATAGCACCCTTATAACGCCCATCAAAATATGGTACCAACTCAATTTCATGTTATCCATTAAGCTTTAAAAATTTTATCGAGTAATTAATTACTGAAAATTATTTTTAATTGACTCCAATACTTTTTTACAGAAAATTAAAAAAATTCTCTCACTTCAAAAGTATACAATAAAACTATTATTTCTCTTACCAAGGCTCTTTCGTTAGATCATTTAACATTAAAAAATAATTTTCGAGAAAGGAAAAGGAAAAAAAAGAATGATGCTTCAACTTTTGACATAAATTTTTTTATTACGTTGTTTTATAAGAAAGAAAAACTCATGCTTTTGTACAAGAAAAATTGATACTTTCAACTTTTCTTTAAGTCATTTTGACATTTTTATTTTTAAGAAAAATTGATATTTTCAACTTTTTCTTAAAAATGTTTTTCTTGAAATTTTATTTTCAAGGAAAATTGATACTCTCAACTTTTTCTCAAAAATATTTTTTTTTGAAATTTTTATTTTCAAGGAAAATTAACATTTTCAATTTTTTCTTAAAATATATATTTTTTAAATATTATTTTTAAGAAAAATTGATACTTTCAATTTTTTCTCAAAAATATTTTTTGAAAATTTTATTTTCAAGAAAAATTGATACTTTCAACTTTTCCTCAAAAAATATTTTTTTTGAAAATTTTATTTTTTAAGAAAAATTGATGCTTTTAACTTTTCTTCAAAAATATTTTTTTAAAATTTTATTTTAAAGAAATCATTGAAAATTAAAAAAATTTTAATTAAATAAGTAAATGATTTTAATTTAATCAATAAATACACAAGCAAAATAATAATAATAATAAATAATAAATAAATAAATAGATAAATAGGAAAACCCTTGACGCGGCTCGGCTGAGCCTAAATGGGATGTGGCTTCAGAAACAGGCGCGACTAAAACAGCTTAAAATGCGACTTGGCTCGATGGCTCAACATAGAGGATTGAAGTGGGCTGGCAAGTCATTACGCTACGGGTCGGATTGAACTAAAAGAAAACACGCGGATCTTACCTTATTTTTTAACCCAAAATGATGTCATTTTTGAAGCAATATAAAAAACCTAAAATCTGGTTTTTCCTCAAATGCTTCTTTTTCTCTTTCTCTACCTCTATTGTTTCTCTCTCCAAACAATTTTCGATCATCATTTTTCATTGAATATCACCTAAAAAATCATCGATTTCTTGGTCCATCATCGAAAACTAGTTGATTCAATGTTTGCGAAACTAGAATTAGGTCCGGGAGTACGGTTACGTGTGAGAAAGGTTATAGCACCCTTACAACGCCCATCAAAAGATGGTACTAGCTCAATTTCGTGTTATCCATTAGGTCTTAAAAATTTTATCAAGTAATTAATTATTAAAAATTATTCTTAATTGACTCCAATACTTTTGGTAAAAAATTAAAAAAATTCTCTCACCTCAAGAATATATAAGAAAACTATTATTTCTTTTGTGAAGGCTTCATCGTCAGATCATTTAACATTAAAAAAAATTCCAAGAAAGGAAAAGGAAAAAAAGAATGATGCTTCAACTTTTGACAAAAATCTTTTTTATTATGTTGTTTTATAAGAAATAAAAACTCATGATTTTATATAAGAAAAATTGATACTTTTAACTTTTCTTTAAAAATATTTTTCTTGAAAATTTTATTTTCAAGAAAAATTAACAGTTTCAACTTTTTCTTAAAATGCTTTTTTTGAAAATTTTATTTTTAAAGAAAATTGATACTTTCAATTTTTTCTCAAAAATATTTTTTTGACATTTCTATTTTCAAGAAAAATTGATACATTCAACTTTTCCTCAAAAATATTTTTTAAAAATTTTATTTTTAAATAAAATTGATACTTTCAATTTTTTCTCAAAAATATTTTTTTGAAAATTTTATTTTTTAAGAAAAATTAATACTTTCAACTTTTTCTCAAAATATTTTTTGAAATTTTTATTTTCAAGAAAAATTAATATTTTCAACTTTTCCTCAAAAATATATATTTTTTAATTTTATTTTCAGGAAATCATTGAAAATTAAATAATGTTTAATTAAATAAGTAAATGATTTTAATTTAATCAATAAATACTTAAGCAAAATAATAATAATAATAACAATAATAAATAAATAAATACGAAAACCCTTGGCGCGGCTCAGCTAAGCCTGAATAGGGTGCAACTTCAGAGACAGGTGCAGTTGAAACGGCTTAAAATACAGCTCAGCTCAATGGCTAAACAAAGAAGATTGGAGCAAGCTGACGGGTCATTATGCTGCGGGTTGAATTATATTGAAAGAAAATGCGTGGATCCTACCTCATGTTTTAACCCAAAACGGTGTCATTTTTTAAGCAGTTTAAAAAGCCTAAAATCTGGTTTTTTCTCATATGCTTCCCCTTCGCTTTCTCTCTACTTATACTGTTTCTCTCTCTAGGTGATTTTTGATTGTCGTTTTCTATTAGATATCACCGAAAAAATCATTGGTTTATGGGTTCCATCATCAGAAACTGGATTTTTTGTCGAAAAGTCGTCGAAAAATTTGAATTTACGCCAAAAAATTCAATGAATTCTGAAATTCCTAGAAAATTCCTAAAAATGCAAAAAAAAATCCTAAAACTCATTCCTCCAATTGAAATAATGACTTTCCCATAAATCTCATACTAACAAACTAAAGCTTTTTTGCAACAATTTTTTTTATTCTAATTACTCTTCTTTTTTTCTCCATGTTCTTTTTTTTCTCCATGTTCTTTCTCTGATTGCTAAAAGGTATATATAGGGTTGGAGAATGAGGGTTTTGAAAATTGAAATCCCTATCTTCCAATCTATTTATCCTCGTTTAAAAAATCAAATCTTTTTTCTGATCCTATTTTCTAAATTTAAACCCTAATTCTAGAGTTTTAGCATAACTGAAATTTCATTTTTATTTTTTAAAATATATTAACCTTATCTAAAACCCATTGGAAAAACAAATCCAAAAATGGATGTCTACAATGACATTGAAGAAGAAGTAGTATAGCAAATTATAAATTTTTATACAAAATCATAATCGATGGACTGATTATATTATATTATATTATATATATAATATAATTTCAAAATCCAATTAGTTTTTATTATTTGTAACAATATTTTGATATAAATAATATATTTAAATCAATATAATCAAGCCGACTGTTAATGGGAGTATTTTTGCATATTGTAAGAAAGTTGAATTAAGAAAAAATTTATCTAATTGAGTGAATAGTTAAACATAAAGAAAAAAGGGCTTATAGATAATACCTACAAAATAAAAAAATAAATATTTTATGTAACTTTGTACCTTGTAATATATGAAAAAAGAAAGCCGATTGAAAAAAAAATTACCTAATTGAATGAAGAGTCAAAAGTAAAAAGAAAAAGTTTGTAGATAGCATTTACAAAATATAAGAATATATGTGTTTATGTAACTTTATATCTTGTATAATATATATATATATATATATATATATATATATATATAAGTTAAAGACTGTGGGCTTATCATAAGTATCTAAAAAGGAAAAAATAAATGATTTTATAACATCTACTTTTTAATATAAAAATAAAAAGAAGTAACATAAAAATGGAGAACAATGACAAAAAAAAAATCAAATTGATGCTAAAGAATGATATTAAACAACCATTTATAAATTATTAAGAGATTAAATTTGATATTTTTAAATAATAAAAGATTATCATGAAGTCTATTAAAATAAAATTATATTTGATATTTTTAAAATTTAAGATATATATAAAAAATTAATAAAAAGTTTGTAGATAGCACTTACAAAATATAAGAATATATGTGTTTATATACTTTATATCTTGTAATATAGATATATATATATATATATATATAAGTTAAAGACTGTGGGCTTACCATAAGTATCTAAAAAAGAAAAAATAAATGATTCTATAACTTCCCCTTTTTAATATAAAAATAAAAAGAGGTAACAAAAAAATGCATAACAATGACAAAAAAAAATCAAATTGATGCTAAGGAATGATATTAAACAATCATTTATAAATTATTAAGAGATTAAATTTGATATTTTTAAATAATAAAAGATTATCATGAAGTCTATTAAAATAAAATTATATTTGATATTTTTAAAATTTAAGATATATAAAAAATTAATTTTAAAAAATAAAAAATATATTATTATCCTAATTGAAAATGATAGGTGAAGTTTTTTTATATTTCACAGACAAACTTTACAATTATTGATACTATAAATTTAATTGTTAATGGAACAAAAATATAAACATTCCAAAATATAGCATTAATTACAGATCAAGTGTTTTTCCACTCACTGTTTGGCTATTTAGGATTAATTCCATATTCAAATCCATGTGTATAACTAATTATTAAAAAATTATATTTAAAAAATAAAAAGATATATTTAAAGGTATATTTGACAAAAAAAGATTATTTTTTTAGTAAAAAAAAACTTTGGATAACTAAAAATTTTCAAATAAATATATCTTAAAAAGATTTGGATAATCAATAATTTTTTAAATACATTTATTTAATCCATAAATAGAAAAGAATTAATTTTATTTATTTAAATAAAATCTTACCAAAATAAAAAATAATAATTTATTCCTTTAAAATTTAAAATCTAAATTGGTTTTTCATTTAAATTTTAAAAGTTTTGGATAATTAAATAAATTTTAAAATATAGTTTTTGATAAAAAGTTTAAAATTAAAAAATATCTTATATATTATTATAAAGAGACATTTTAACAAATTTCTTATGTGTCGAAAATAAATTATCCACATAAATGTTCACATTAGCAAATCTTATCCGGTAATCATGTATAATATATATATATATATATATATATATTAGATTTTTAAAAAATAACATTTAATAAATTTGAAATTTACATTGTAATACTTGTAATTTTTTTTAATTTTCAAATAATGACATCTAGGGATGTCAATGAGTGTAGGATATGGGATAGGTAAAGCATTCTTCATTACTGTATCTATACTCAATAAGTATTTCAAATTTATCTTCATTTTCATAAGTATTTAATGAGTATAAATAATCCTTATATCATAGCTATTTAAAAATAAAAATAAAAATTTATTTATTTAGTTCTATTATTTTTATTTTATATATTTAGATAATTTTTATAAATATATATAAATATATATTTTTTAATAAAAATATATTAAATCTAATTAATCTAAAATAATAATGTATTATTTATTACAAAATTTATTTACTAAATATATATAAATATATATAAGATACAAGTACAAGATAAGTACTATATTATCTATCTCCGTTCTCATTTCTAATAAAAATTTAAAATTATATCCATTTTCAATTTTATACTCATAATATAATACCCATTCTCATCTTTATTATTCTCTATTAGATATGGATAAAATTATCATTCCCAACAACATCCATTAAAAAAAAAAAACTAATCTAAGTTGTAGATTTTGTCAAAATATAGGTTCCAAAATGTAATTAACTTTCAGTTGATGTGCAAACATGGATTTTAAATGCTGGTTACACGTAGGCGAGGCCATTCTGGGTTCTGGTCTAGCTCAATAAAATGTTTGTTGAGTTGGGCCTACGGGCTTAGATATTGCTGTTTAAACGGCCCACACGAATCTACAAAGGCAAAAGAGGGAAGGGCTTCGTAAAATTAAACCCAAAAGATAGGGAAACTTCCAGTGTCAGATTGATTTTTACTGTACTTTTTACCAGATACTGGTATCTGAATCTGATTAATGTAGAGTTGGGCTGTTTTTCCCAGTCCCAAGCCTGGATTCAATGGCCGAACCATGAACTTAATTGCCTAGTTAGCCTACATTTAAGCTCGATATTGTGCTAATCGGATGCATGGATTATTGTTTTTTAGAAGCTAATAAATTTCAGAAAGCTTGTGCTTATTCCAATTTAAAATTTTAATATTGATTTTATGGCTTATGGAGGAGCAAAGCTATTACATTTCTAATTTTTCATCAATTTTCTTGCCCTTGCTTCGCTATTGCTTCCTCACCTCGAATTATGCATTGGTTTTTCTAGTTGGGCCATAAATCAATGGATCTTATATCAGTAAGCTTCAAAAAACAAAAATTTCCCAATTCAAACCAACAAACCTTCGACTTTTTGTGGTCCAAACTGAAGCTTTTTATTTATTTATGAATATTTGCAATAACCAAATTGGAATATGAGAACCAAACCAAGACTATATATTTCTGTCTTCTCTTAAAAAAGCCTGGCATTTTAGCCTGACAGGTTGCACATTCTTGAAACAGAATGTCATGGAATATAAACGGCAAAAAAAAATGAAATGAAACATTTTTCAGAGAGCATATAAAATTGTATTAGTAGGATCCAGTAATTTAGTTTAATGGTTTGTACAGATCTGATGTTCATAGAGCATGGTTCGAATCTTCTTTTTTTCAAATAAAAAAAAATTATTCGTAGAAGGGTGGGATGCTAAGCCGGCCAAAAGATTTAAATCCAATCACATTAACAGAAATAAAATTAAATAATTAATTAATTATATAATAAATAATAATTTTATGTGATTAGATCCAATCGACTTACGTTTACGGATGAAAAATAAGATTTACTAATTTTAGAATATTACAAATATATATTAAATCATATTAATTATTTAATAATTAATACTCACAAACTTTCTTAATCTCCTATAATTTTATAAAATATTATCAACTCAAACAAATATATATTCATATGCATCATTTCAACACAAATAAATACATGTTCATATACACCCATACTTAAAGTGGACCATCTCATTTTTCTCTAATCCAGTCTAACATACACATTCATACTTATGTGAACCATTTTGATATTTTATAATCCACTCCGATATACACACTAATAAATATATTAATTTTCGCTAGTTTTATGATGTATTTATTCAATAAAATCCTATAATTATCTTATATATTTTTTCATACTTAATCTTATAGAAACTTCATTTATTTATAAGTATACAAACTTATCTATCAAAAATATTTTTTTTCTTAAATTTTTTTTCGACAAATTTTATTGTTCATCAAATAATATTTAATTAATTTTAAACAAATTTATTATTAAATTTGAGTCATTATTCTTAAATATACGTTATTTTATCATAATGCATATTATCTTATAATTGCTTCTTGTTACGGGAAAAGCATATTCGTTGAATTAGGTTTAGGTGAAATATTTTATATTGCATCACATGGGAGTTTGAAAAGTTATGTAGATTTTTGTGGTAAGACTTTTTGAACATGTCACCGTAATCATTCAATAGCATTAAATAATCAGTGCCCTCCATCCCCTCAAAATGATTTTTTTTTTTTTGCTACAAAGTATATATTTTGGTTCAATTAGGAATTTAAATTCAATAATTCATGTAATTATTTTAAAAAATTAACAAAATTAATATTTAATATTTAATATTTATAATATTTTTTCTAATCTCAAATTACAATTTTCTTCGTAAATAAATAAATATATATATATATATATAATGCTCATGAATAATCCCTTCATATATATCAATGTTGTGTCCATTAACATTTGAGAAAGCCTAATTTTATGGGGTAGTCCTAAAAGGCAAAGATATTCCATAATGGAAAACAGACTCCTCCATAAGCATATACCTCTCAAAGCAAGGGCTAGTCAACTAATTCACGCTTTCTTTTTCTTCCCTTTAATTTATTTATTCATATTATATATCATAATGATTGAATAATTCCAATAATTGTAATAAAAAAAAATTGTAAGCCAAGTGTGAGTCTTAAATTAAACAAAGAAAGTGGCCTTTTCCTGTAAATATCGTAAATTCTTCTCTCCCTCATTTCCCAAATTTGAATCAAATAAAATATTTCTAAGATAAAATTTCTAATTTTGCCTGTTTCCTTAAGTTGATCAATTATAAATTTCAAAAGTTTAAATTAATAAAAATTTCCATGAATGCTTTGCTTGCCTACTGCATTTAACGTCCTTGGCAGCTAATCTATATATCTGTTCAATTAAGTGATGACTGAAATAGATGATGGGTGCTATTCTTATTTAGTGTTGGCAATGGGTCAGGAATGGATGGGTTGTTGTTTAGCTTGTATTCGATCTAATTTTATAATCATAAAATTTAAATTTGATTCAAATTCGATATAGTATAAATCTTACTTGATCTAATTCGATTCGAAATTAATAAAATATTATTTTTAAAATATAAAATATATAAATTAAAAATTAAAAATAATTTTTTATATGATATCGAATCAGATCAGATTGAATTTATTTAAAATTTAAATTCGATGCGACTTTGATTTTTTATTAACAATATTCGATTCAATCCGATCTGAAACATGATTTAAAAAAAAAATTTTTATGAAATCAGATCAAATCGAAATCCCGTAAATTTTAGATTTGACTGTCAACCCTATTCTTAAAAAAAAAAAAAAAACAATTATGAGACAGGAAAATAAGTCATGAATAGGTTGCCCAAAAAGGAAGAAAATGCTAGCTCACCAGACGGCAGTTCACTGATCTAAATAATGTAAATTAATTAATTAAAATAATATAAGCTTTGTGGAAATGAGCAGTAGATCAACTCTCAAATGCCCATTTGAGTTAGCCGAAAAGGGTTGGGTTCTTAACTTTAATTTTAACTTTTCAGCAGCTTTATTTCATGCTTATATATTTATTTATTTATTTATTTATTATTTTGCTGGAATGAGAATTCAAAAAGTATAAAAGATTAATGGTCCCCCCTCCCCTCCCTTTTTTTTTTTTCTTCCTCTTTCTAATTTTCTCTTCTTGATCAGATCACACCAAACTCTCAATAAATCATTTTGGGGTCCCTTAAATCTAAAGAGGAGAAATTAATTCAATTTTATTATTATTCATATTCTCTTTGTTGGGACTCTTCATGAGGTTAGGAGTAAACATTTTCCTAGCTACTATTTTTTTTTTATGAAAAATAATATAATTGGAGAATAAAAAATTCTTAAAATTGAAATTAAATATTAAACACGTTGAATATCCTCTCTTAAAAATAATTATATATATTAATTAAGTTAAACTCTATATTCAACTAATATTATTTTTTTTATCAAGGCATTGTATTAAAAAACCAAATTTATTGTTCTAATTATCCGGAAGACCACAATGAACTGTCAAAGAAAGTTAAAAAAAAAAAAAAAAAAAACACAGACACACTAAAGAAAAATTAGCATATGGGTTGCCTTGAAATTAACTCCTTAACCCCCACATGCTCATCACTGCGGAGAATCCACCTTTTTTCTAACTACTTTTTTTTTTATATATATATTTGTATTTAAATTAACATATAATAAAATATTAGTTAGTGTACAGCCTCAAGAAGAAAAAAGAAAAGAAAATTTTGAAGGTAAAAAAAAAAAAAATGGTTGAGTGTATCGATAATAATGGGAAGATCTTGAATTTTGAGTTCATATCTTTGAAAGCATCTTGTTATTTTGAAGATGTTGCTTTTACATTTAGGCAACATCACCTTTAAAATATCTTATTTATTTTGGCTGCTTTAGATATATAGAGTGGTGTTTTATTTTTAAAATAGAACTGTATATTTGGGCATGCGATTTCTTCTTACGTCACTTATCTTGTCCTCGTAGAAGTTGCTTTTTTTTTTTTTCTTGGTTAGATGTATGATATATTATGGATTTAATGAATAGTAAATAAATAGATATTTATTATTATTTAATTTGTTTATATCTAATTTGGATAATAATAAATGAATAATTAATAAATTTTGATAAAAGATTTATAACTTGTGATAGATTCAAAATAAATACAGATAATATTTTTTGGATATTTAATATCTGAATCTATTTAAATTTTAATGAATAGTAATAAATATTTGAAATTATTATTGGTTTAAGTATATAAAATTTTATGTTTGTAGAAGATTTTAAATTTTAAAAAATAATTTTTATTTATTATTAATTAAGAGTGAATTTAAGTTTTAAATTAAATTATTATTTATTTTATATTTTAATAAAAATTTTAAATTAACGGATATTTTAACAAATTAATATATTTAAACAAATAATATTTCTTTAAATATATTTAAATTTAAATAGTAATATTAAATTTAAATTAATATTTAAATAAATTCAAATATTATAAATATTAAACAGATTTAGATACAAATATTTAAAAAATATCGAATATCTATTTCGTTACCATTTATCTATTTCCTTCCCCTTTTATCTCATGGTAGATGTTTTCACATATATAAGTTCGAGTAAGTGAACCACTTTTTTCTAATCTTCCACCAAAAAAAAAAACATTTTTGTCTAGTCAGAACCCAAAAATTTGCAAGTAATCTGAGAATTCACCTGCCGCTATCCGCTGAAAGCCTAAAACCCTTCTCTGGCAGCAAATATATATATACCTGTTAGAGGATTCGGATTCTCTCTCTCGACGCAATCAATTCCTCTTCGCTTGAGACATAGAGGGATCGATCCGGCTCGAAAGCAGGCTTGTTAGAGAACCCTCTAACAATACCAATCCGAAGAGGAGTGGAATTCAAGATTCTGGTGCCAGTGGATTTGGTATAACCTCCATTTCACGAGCCATTCAGCACTAGATCTTTGAACCGTTCAGTGCATCCTTTGAATTCGTGCCTGATTTTTCGATTCTACGTTATATAACTTGATCATGATTCTTAATTAACCACGCAAAAGCTCAGTCAATATGGTATAATTAATTAATATTAATTTACTTGAATATAATTATTGGCTCAACTCAAGTTTACAGTAAATTTCAACAAATCAAAACTTAATCAAACTTATTTTTAACTAGTAATTAAATTGTATTATTAGTCTTCTACTCTTTCATTTTGTTAATTTTTATTCGTAATTTTAAAAATTTTATTTGTGAATTTATGAATTATTTTAAACCCAATTATCCGTAAATAATATGAATAAAATTTGTCATGTGGTACGTTGATGGATGTACATATATTCATATTTCATCTAGTTGATTTTAACAGTATGTTGATGGATGAATGAATTTGAAACAATCGATAAAAAAATAATAAATTAAAATTAAAATTTTAAATCACAGATGAAAATTAAATAAAACTTCACGAAAAGATCACACAGACTAATAAGGAAATTTATTTTATTTTTAACTTGTATATAACCTGTCGCTTGGATTAACTCCAAAATTCCTTTTTTTTATAGATTTCAATGTGTTTTTAAATGTTTAATTTTTTGGATACATAAAAATTCAATCTCATGTCTAGGGTCCATAATACACATTTTAAAACCGTTGGTGGGTTAGGTGAAACCTGGCTCATAGGATCTGGAAGAGTGACCAAATTCAAACCGGTTCAACAACCACAAATTAAATTATTAACAACTGTATTTTTACTCTAATAACAAATTGCCATTGATTTTTCAATGTCCTCACTTCCCTACACAATAATGCTACACTCTTTTCATTCATTTTTCCATTTCTCTAATAACAAATATTATATTAATTACATAATTATGTAATATTACAAATTATTACATTAACACTTGAAAAAGAGACCTTAGCTAGCTTTCTCTCTAAATCAATGCCAAAATAAAATAAAGTTTACAAGGTCAATTTATGAGGAAATAAATAAGGATTTTTTTTGGGTTCAAATTGTTGCATTATAACTAGCCATCACCGTGTATCCAAAATATATATATTTTTTACAATAGGCATCCTAAAAAAAAAAAAAATTTAATTTGAGTACTTATGTTCAGTAAGAAGATTCGTTTGTTACGAACTTAAAGAAGAGTCTCGAATCTCACATCGAACATAATAAGAGAGTCATTAGGGTATAAAAGTGTTCACACCATCTCTTCCTTGTGAGAGGACTTTTGTAGGACAAAATCGTGAGGTCAGGGGGCTAGAGTGAATAATACCTTACAAGGGTATGAATCATGGCAGGTAGACTGATTCGGGATGCCAGAATGGTGAATGCCCGGGTCCCTAAGCCGCGCGGGTTCGGAGCTTAAGTCTCGACCTATGACAAGTGATATTAGAGCCAGCCCTATACCGTTCAATCCACGTCAAGCATCTCGAGGGAGGTAGGCAGGGTGATTAGCATTCGTAATTAAGGCGTCACGAGATTGGGTGCGGGAGAATGTCACAGACCTAAGGAAGAGTCCTGAATCTCACATCGAATATAATAGGAAGAGGATCACTGAGGTATAAAAGAGTTCACGTCACCTCTTATTTGTGAGACGCATTTTGTAGGAGGGTCAGAGCGGACAATACCTCATAAAGGTGTGAATCATAGCAGGTAGGCTGATTCGAGATGCCAAAAAAATGAATGTCCGGATCCCGAAACTGCATGAATTCGAAACTTAAATCTCGACGCGTGATATGTTCACCTAATTAATTAGTAAAGTAATGGATTTTTTTAGAATTCGAGACTTAATAAAATGGTTGGTTTACCTGATTAATTAATTAAGTAATGGATTTTTAAAACATCTAAATTTTTGTATACTTAAATTTAGGATTTTAATTCTGATCGCATTAGAATTAAGATTTTATTTGATAAAAAAAAAAGTTAAGAATAAAATATTTGTTAATTTAATGATTAAATTTTATAATTTAATCATTAAATTAATAAAATTTTCTTCTTTAATCCTTTTTTATCTTTCCTACAAATAAAGCTTAAGAGTTGAAATTTCTATTAGCGGATCACACCTGTTTTGTAGTCTTAATTCCTACCACTTCTTCTTAATTCCCAAAAAAAAAAAAAAGAAAGTTACCATTATACGAAAAAGGGCAAAAAAAGGTGGCTTGGCTGGCTGGAGCCTGGAAGGCATAGAAGGCTGGGACAAGCTCCGATTGGTCCCAAAAGATCCAGAATATCCAGGCATAAAACTTTTGGTGCAATAGGATACACATGCATCCTGGATTTGCTGGCCAACTAGTCAGCAACTCAACAAATATCATCTTCCTGTCCCCCCCTTCGCTGGTGAGGAAAAATTTAGGTGATTTAAATCTGATCTCATAAAATCTGACATGGGTTAAGGTCTTTTGACGAGAAAATCAAGGCGGTTCGATTGAACTAGAAGCAAAAATAAAATGGTGGATTAAGTTTGGGAAGTGAAGTTTGGAGCAGGGGATTATAGCTCTTTTACTATTACTTAATTACTTGTTTAACAATTTCGTAAAGAATTGCGCATTTGGTCTGGACCGTCAACGGTCTTACCGACAGCTTTTATGTCACTGTTTGCTTTTCCAGTGTTAGAATTGGATTTTTCTGCTTTCTTTTATATTATATATTTTTTGGGATAATTTTTCAGTTTCCACATGACATTTTTGGGCAAACTGGCAAAATGATACGAGCACTCACTTTTTTAGAAAAAAAAAAAAAAAGGTCATAAATAAGTTGATATGTCTATTTTAATTTCAACTTTAATATTTAAATATTTTGCTTAATTGTTATACATCATTTACATGTATATTACAAGTATTTTAGAAGTCTTTCAATGATAGGGATGCCACTAAATGAATAGCTCTTTTAAAATAAAGAAACATTTTAGATGTCAAAAATTTAATCCACTTAATCCATTATTCATCTTTACTTTAATAAAAGTTTCTTGTGATTTCTTTTGCTTTACCAGCTTCTTAAAGTTTAAATGTCAAGCACTTAGCCTTCTAGAATTAAAAAAAAAAAAAATTTAAGAGGTTTGGAACTTGAAATATGTAAATGAAATTTTGATAGAAGTTATGAGCAACCAAAAAGACTACAATTTTTTTTTTTATTAATCCATTTTTTAATTTTATTCGTAGAATTTAAAAATTTTAATGTAGCGATAAAAAACGAATTCAAACGATGAAAAAAAAAAAAACTTAAACTATAAATTTGGATAATCATCATTTTCTAATTTTTAAATAATAAAACTCAAATTCCATATGGTTTTAGTGAAGAAAAACTTGAAAACTTATAATTACTTCTATTTGTTTTATATATTCTTGGAAAATGTCTCCCACTAGATTTCCTTTATATATATATATTTTTTTTCTTTAATAGAAAAATTATATACTACTAGACACCAAAGAAGAGAAATTTGTGAAAAGAAGTAAATAATTGTAAGGAAAACAAGTGCCAAAAGAAAAGGAAATGAGAAAGACTTCAGTGGAAGCTTAAATGACACTATTTTTCACCATTTCTTGTGGTTGAAAACATCAATTTGAGGTGCCCAAATTACAAAAACTTAGAAATGAAAAGCATTAATTCGATTGCATTTTTAATCCGTTGCATAAGTTTTGATAACTTTCAAAATCCACCTTCTAAATTATTTTTTATACAAAAGATTGAGATTTGTTTTCAAAATCTGTTAGATGTTATTTTTTAAAAATAATTATATGAATTGATTAGATTAAAATTTAAATTCTCTCTTCTACTTAATAATACCCAACATTTAAAAAGAAATTAAAAAATACACTTAAACATTTACTTCAATAATTTGTTTATGATTTTGTTTATTTAAAAAGCAAGATTTGATTTTTTAAAATAAAAAATAGAAATGTTAATAGGATATTACAATTACAAAGCAAATGACATTGTGATTTTAAATTTAGAGTTGGATAATAATTCAATATGTAGAAAATAAAGATGTTATTGTCAAATTCACAAAAGTTGAAAATTTGTAAATGAAATTGATTAAGTTAATAAAAATCAAATATTTTGTTTATAAGACTTAAATTCAATTTTCGTGCTACTAACAATCCTTCTTGGTAGGTGATATATAAGTCTAATATAAATTTTCGCTGAGATCTACAATGTCTTGATCTTGAAATGTTGTAACTCCCTTACCTGAACTTTTTTGTATCAAGAACATTGAAAATTTTTTTTATGATATCGAGCTGGGAATTTAGACAAAATTTTAAATGAAAATGATAATGCTCCCTTCTTAGTTTATTAAAATAAAAAAACATTATAACTATTAATTCAAGGCAAGTTTTTTCGTTGGATTTGGTTCGGTGATAAAATTTTGAGATTTTAAATTCAAGTTTTATTGTATATAAATTTAATTATTTAATTATATTATAATTTATTAATTGATTATTTAATAGTTATAATATTGATTATGTTGTAATAGCTTATTATGATTGTTACTTCAAAAAAGAAAAATTTTCTCATTGTACTCTTATAAGTATTTGAATTATAGTTTGCGTAAATTATCAAATAAGAAAAACAAGAACAGCGTGCCCACTTTATTTTTCTATTTTTCAGTATAAGCAAACCCTAAATGCCACATTTGATTTTCTACTATTATATCATTCTTGGGTGCAAAGCCAAGCAAATTGGTTTAGAAAACATAGTCATTTTCTAATATTACAGGGGCAATTTGGGGGTAAAAATGAATGAACGGTATTCTAGTAAATTAATTGACCCTGTTTTCAGCCTGTGGAGTCCAGACAAGAAAAAGACCTTTGTTTCCCTCCCTCAGCCCCTTTTCCCTCCATTAATGGAGGGAAGTTTATAAAATCTGTATTTTTCTCTCTGTTCCTCTCTCTCTCTCTCTCTCTCTCTCTCCAAAGTTAAAAAAATAGCTATACCACCTTCTATATCTGGCGCCATTTGAAGGAAACCTGTCTTTGGTTCAAACTTCACCTTCTTTTTAGTTTCTCTCTCGCTTAACACAGAAAAAAGCTTCCCCAACAAAGCACACTTACACCCAACTTTCTGTCTTCTTAAGAAGCAACCCATTTTTTGCTTTGCCATTTTCAAAAATGGAAGAAAAGGAGAGCACGATATCTGGGTCACCAGGCAACTCTGACACTGACTCGCCACCTGCACCAGTGAGTAGCCTGGTGTTGCCTCAGGTCCTGAACATGGATATGAATATGAACATCAACATGAGCTTGGAAAGAAGCCTTGATATTGCAGCAACAGCAACTGGAGCAGGAGCAACAATAACTGCAGCAACAGCAGTTCCAGGATCAGCTGGAGGAACACTAGGGAGTCCTGTAAGTGGAGGTGGGTTTGATTCTTTAGGAAAGAAAAAAAGAGGGAGACCGAGAAAATATGATGCAGATGGGAACCTTAGGATACCATATTCAGTAGTGACAACTTCACCTTCTGGCTTCACTTTATCTCCTCCTTCTCCTGCTGTGTTCTCCTCTTCCAAGAGAGGTAGAGGCAGGCCTCCTGGTTCTGGCAACTGGCAGCTTCTTTCATCTCTAGGTAAAGTTAAAGAAAGTTAAGAGTTTTTGGCTTTGTTTTGTTCCATACAAAACTCTGTTTGGTTCCCTAGAAAGTGCAGAAATTAAAAAGAAGAAAGAAAAATAAGGTCTTGTGATTGGTTGCATGTCTTCTGTTATTCTCTCTTTTTCCTTTTCAGGGGTAAATAATACTCAACTTACATATCAAGGAAAATAAAAATAAAATAAAATACCCTAATCCCTAATGTGAGCAAGAAATATAGCCTTAAAGATTTACCCTTTTTTAGTATTATTTTTTCTCTATTTCTCACCGAACACATTATGGGTAGTTGATTCATTCTTTCTTAGGGAATTGAAAGATTAAGTTCATAAATGGTGGGGTTTTCATATTAATTTCAACATTGACAAAAGGACAATATATAGGCAACATAGCAAATTTATAGGACTTGGTCTTTTGCTTATTTTTTCCTTTCTTGAACATTTATATTGGGCGAGTCTCAAATTTGAATCTAATCGTAGTGCAAAAAACAAAAAATGTATGTTATCTAAAGAAATTTGACTCCGGAAAAACATCCTAAGTTGGTGAATTTTGGGTTCATACAAAGTAACTTTTATTTTCATGAATCAATCAATTCTTATTGCTTTGGACATTAATGACAAAAACTATGTACAATATGTCTGGACAGGTGAGTTGTTTGCCAACACAGCTGGAGGGGACTTCACACCACATGTTGTCACAGTTAATACTGGGGAGGTAATGTCCCAGAGTGGAAAACATGAGAATTCCTAATTGGAAGTAATTTGTACAAATTACAGACCCTGTATTAATGTGTACATTGCTTTATTGATTGCAGGATGTTGCAGGAAAAATTCTTTCATTTTCGCAGATAGGGCCTCGTGGTATTTGTATTTTATCAGCCAATGGAGCTGTTTCTAATGTTACTATTCGGCAACCTGGTTCGTCTGGTGGGATTTTAACCTACGAGGCATGATTTCTAACCTTATCCTCCTATTGATGTTGTCCCTTGCTGTTTCAACGTTGGTATTTATGACTATTAATGTCGTTGCACCCTTAGAAAAAGGGTGATTCCAAGGCGATGCATTGCATGCCCCGGACAAGGCGGTAGATTTACCATGGCAGACATTAATTTAAAGCTGCTTTTATTATAACAGCTCAAGTTAATGTCTTTTTGATAAACCCAAACAAAAGGAATTCTAGAACTTAATGTTTTGTTGGTTGCTTCAGCAATTTCCAAATTGATGCCATGCTCCATGTCCCTGTAGTTGTCTGAACCATATATATCATGAAATAGACTTGCATTATGAGAAACTTGTGATCATTGAACTCTGATAGTTAATTACTTTAGTATTAATAGTTTTCTCACACAACATTTCAATTGGTAATTATTGTTTTTCGTTTATGTATAGTATCATATGATGGTTACTGTAACTGTCAATGTCTATAGTTTATATGCTCCGATAGTTTATTATTAGAAGTTATTTATTTCTTCTCACAGTTATATTTTTCCGCATCACTTAAAAGTTCAAAACTGAAATTACTTTGCAGGGTCGCTTTGAGATATTGTCCTTAACTGGTTCATTTACAGTGAGTGACACTGCTGGTGTAAAATGTAGAACTGGTGGGTTGAGTGTTTCATTGGCTGGATCAGATGGTCGTGTAATAGGTGGTGGGCTTGCTGGTATATTGGTGGCTGCTAGTCCTATACAAGTAAGTCCTTTGCTCTTTGTTAATATATTCACAAGCCTATATTTCTCTTATTCGTTGATCATGCCATGATACTCGAGCACATCTAAATCAAGAAGGCTTTTCTCTTGAAATGGAGATGTTTCATGTTTCGTCCATTTTTAATTACCACTAAATTAAAGCTGCATGTATGGATCTGACTGATATAGTTCCATTTTCTTTTGCTAGATTGTGGTAGGAAGCTTCATGCCAAATGGTTACAAAGTGCATAAAAGGAAGCATTATCGTGAGCACACGGTGGCTTCCACAGCCAGAGGCGCTGCTGATCCTTCAACCACAGTAACAGCAGCAACGCCAATCTCACAAGCAAAGCCTGATGGTGAGAACCGTTTGACACTAACATCCCCCTTTCCAGGGGAAAGCCTTGGGGAAGCAGATAATAACACAATTGATAAGCATATACCAAATGCTACACCCTCTCTTGTAGTTGGTTGGAATGGCTCACAACCTGCATCAATCCATCGGCCATCCCCTGATATTAACGTGTCTGTGCCAAGTGAATAGGGTGTCTTAAGGTATAAATTAATTTGTCCTCTACGATACACATTTTATGTTCCAATTTCAAATGTTATATTTATAACCCCTTAAAATTTTTCATTTCAGGTTTACTTTTTGGAGTCTTGGAGCCTGACGTGATAAACTCATTGAAACTAATTTTATTCACATTATCATTTGTAACAATTAGATCTGGTGAGAAGCAAAATTTTCTACAAATATGTCTGATCGGCAGATTGAACTTTTCTTTTTCCTTTTGCTGGAGGCCACAGAGCTAGGTTATGAGAGCATGTTTATTTACAGAAGAGCTGACTATCAACTTTACTTAATTCAGACAGATTCATTATCAATTATCTTTTGTTGGAAACATTTTTATTGTTCACCTTTGCTTTTTTATTTTGTAAAAGTATGCAGGTGAGGAAGCCTTTCGTAATTTGTTGAAGTTCAATAAAAATTGAAGTACAACTCGAGAGAATTGCCTTTATACCAAACCCTTTGTTAAAAACGAATGGAGGGCTGCTCATATTCTCATACTCATCTTTATGTTTGCGCCAGGACTAGCCCAAAGCAATGGTGTTTTTCCTCCTTTCTTTGGGCAAAACCGTAAAAGAAAATATGGGCTGATCACAAATCTTTTGGATTTATTAAAATACTTCTTCTAAGGAAATTTAGAAAAGCAAAGTTCATTCTCAGACACACCAGAACATTAGATTACACGTGGCAAAAACCCAGACTAACAACGTGGCATGCAGAACCTTCCAGCACTAACTCTCCATTTTTCTTTCCAGCACTTTCTACTATCAGAACTCGAACAATATACACCAACTTTATATAAACTCTTATCCAAACTCTTCAACATACAGGAACAGAGAACAAGCAAACACATTAGCATTTCGAAGAGGGAAAAAAAGCGAAGTGATAAAAATGAAACCAGTAGCCGATAAAAAGGAAGAAAAGAAAGCCCCCGTGGTGATCCGAGCAGTTAGCCGCGACGAAGAAGGTGGAAAGAAAGTTAAGAAGACGGAAGTGCCCTCTCGGAACATTGCCACCATTATGTACGTAGAGAGGATGTTGGAGGACAAAGGGGTGCAAAGGATGGATCGACACCCGACTAATGGGATTGGGATTGGTAGGCTACCTCCAAAATCAGGTCATGGCGGGAAGTACACGTGCGAAGGACCTGATGACGTGGCGGAGAACGTGCTGACGCCGGTGCCTGCGGCTATTGATGAGAAGGATCCTAACTATGTGGATGAGGAGGAAGAAGAGAGGATTTTGAGGGGTGAAAAGAGCGACGTGGCTGGGCTTGTGGTTGGTGAAGTAGAAGTGGTTAAGACTGCTGAGGACCGAGAAGGGGTTGCTAGAGTTGAGGTTGATCCTCACTTGAAGGTTAATTAATTCATATGTTGCTTTTCTTATGAGCTTTTTTGTTGTTTGATTGCATTTTTCTTCGGCTTTTTCTTTTGGGAACAGAAAATTTTGTGTAATGATACTAATGAACAGGATGTCAAGAGCTAATAGTTTCTAGTTCCATGGATTGTAACAGAGAATAATGTAAGGAAATTTAAATTAATCCTTTCTGTTTGAAGCCTTTGTTGTATTAAGTGGTGATATATCTAGTAAATCTAATGTGCTGTTGATGATTTATGTGGTTACTTTTTAAGTGATGATTTTTCTTATAAATCTAATGTTCCGAAGGTTCAACAAATAACTTCAGCAGGAGACCATCAGATAGAATTTCAAGGAAAATGTATTAACAGGGAACCGTTATTGAGTTGATAATCTTTAGACCAGTTCAAGTCATCTCAGATTTCAACTTCACTTGCAAATTAATACTAGTAGTTTCCTTTTTGGTAGCAAAAAACGTGATTTGGCTGATAAATTTTGGAAACTACACACTTTACAGAAGTAAATATACAAATACTAGAGTTAACTGTATCACAACTATATAGAACAATTTGTATATTATGATCAGTTTCAATTTAAGTTCTTCCATGTTCATAATAGGACCTGAAAAAAAAAAAAAAACTCAACAAATTGGTTTGAAAATTGGGATGTGTCAGGTACATTTTGTCTTTTAATAGTAATCAAAGGCTCTAGAGCTCGCTGGTAGTAGAAAATAAGGGCATATTTGGATTACAAATGCCATTGACTTCGATAAGATTAAAAATAATAATAATTATTATTATAATTATAATTAAAAAATTATTGTTATTATGATTAAAAAATATTAAAAATTTTATGCTGAAAGAATTTTTTATTAGAATCCAAAACCCTATTAAAAGATAACAACTGAAATTCATCAGCCCTTTTGGCGTTTATGGGCTTAGCTGCAATGGCCCAAATTGGCCCTAATGGCCTAATCGAAGAACACCCAGTTAACTCAAATTCAGGTCGGGCTAGCTGAGTTTTGTAACAGTCGATCGTGCACATTCAGGGCCTTTGTGCTAATTTCTTACAGTTAGTACGATATCTTAGTTTTCTTAATAAACAAACTAAACAAGGTAGCTCTTGCGTCTTAGAGTTTGCCTGTTTTGGGGCTGTCGAATGAAAGCTGTTACGAAATCAATTTTTGATTGAACAATTCAATCACATTTTCTGTTTTCATAGCAGCAATTATTTCCAAAAATGGAGTAATATTAGTTAGATGCTGGACAAGCTCAACTTAATTAATTGAAATTTCTCACCATCCATTTGGTCACTTGGAAAATCAAACAGAAAACAAACAATGAAATTTTGAAACTCTCAAGTCTCATCATGCAATGTAGTATTTCACCTGATCAACTAAGACACATGACTGACCAAGCCTAGCTTGTTCAATGGAAACTAGTCAAATTTTCCTTCACGTATCAATCAGGTCGCTCACTCAAATTGTGCATTGTTAAGCAATATTTTACCAGATTCTTAGCTTTTCTAACACCAGATTGGGAGATCTGGACAGATTAATAGGAGTATAGGAGTACTTTAGTTGCAAGGACTGGTTGTCTGTCATTAATTCGACCTATCACGTTCCGATTGTTATTGATGTTTTCACAGCAGCTACAGCGTAACTATACAGCAGGCTAAAGGCGTATTATTGAAGAGCAAGAAAAATGGTTCTTAGTGCATGGGTGGACAGCACTGGATGCCATAGAATCAACCCTTTCTTTGCTTAACTTTGTATTGCAGTTTCTTTCACCAGCTAAAAAGAATGAACTTTTTATTTGTCACTGCCTTAATTTTGTGTTCTTGTGCGTTTCTATTTAGTATAAAAGTAGTTTTGAGAAGGCAAAAAACATGGCTCATGCAGTTTGATTTGATTGCAATCAAGCTAATAACTAAACATTTTCATTTAATTCGAGTTAAACGAGTCTTACAGTTTCCTGCTATCATTAAGGTTAACCATCCCAGCTCAGTTTACTTTATTAGACATTGTTGTCACTTTGCACTGCCGGTCTGCCATTATTGTTGAAAGTAGCAGTGGAATTTTCTTTTCCTCTTTGACAGAAAATTAAGTAATATGTTAAGATCAGCAAGTGATGAGGGAAACCAGAAACTCGTTTTGATTTAACTATTAGAGAAAACAGCAATAGCAAGTTGTTAGCCCGTAGTTTTGCACGTTCATGAACCATCATCATTACATTAAAAATGGACCCATCTTTCTTTCTCTCTCACCAACACATCAAAATGATCCAATTAATTCCATCTGTCTTTTGTAGGTTCATCTGGCTTTATTGAATTGTTAGTGGAAGTATATGCTAATTAAACAATTATTCCTAATATTTCCAATCTCAATTTTAATAAACAACATTTGATCATACATAATTATCACAATGTTCATTAGCTAAAATTAGAGGATAATTGTTGAACCAAAGATCTAGTTGGTCACTTACAATGTACTTTTTCTTCTCCAAAATGATCTGTAATGTAACGTAGACATATGACGCTTCTCCATAAAACAATGAAGCTAAAGACAAAATCAAAATTCTGTGACTTGAAAGAAAAAGTTTTAAAACATCTTGAGTTTGCTGGTACTTCTGGGAACCGCTTTGCTTGTGTTGAACCAATTCTAAATTTCTATATCAAAATTTAATTTTCTTCTTAAATTCCGTAAAAATTCAAGGGAAAACTAAAAATTTGAGAAGGAAGAAATAATAAACAAACAAACGTTCAATTTTTTTTTTGTCCTTTTGGAGGAACTTGAATGTTATTATTGATAGCAGCTCGTCCTGTTATTGTTTGAACCTCAGAACAGAAAAACACATCATATGAGGAAATGTCCATTTCCAAACATAGAGATCCTTATGCAATCTTAAAATTGTCGTTGCAATAATTTTATTTCTTATGGAATGGTATCTTTATATGTTCTAAAAAAGATGCGACAATATTATTCATCATCATCTACTATAAATCGAAGGAGCCTTAATATTACTATATTACTACTATTCCATTTAATATTCTTTTTTCATTTCACTTATTTCTTTTCTTTTACTTTCTACTTTCATATAATGTGGACAAAAAGGAGGAAGTAGATTTGCAAAAGGTGTGGTGTCTAATATAGGGCACATATTTCCACAAGTTACATGGAATTCAAGGGATAAATTATAAAAGCTTCATTTCCAAATTTATTTTCAGCAAATTTTTTGGATAAGGTAGATGGTGCATCATATCCATGTGCAATTTGCAACTTGGAGCCCACCATCCAACTTTCTCTTGTAACATATGTACTTGTCGTTCAACAGAACTTGTTTGGTTTTTTTCTCACTTTTTTTTTTTTTAATTTTAATGTCTTAAAAATATATATGTAAATGCATATAACATAGATTTATTGAAAGAGAAATACCTATAAAAAATTATTGTAGTGAGACATGGAGGAGGGGCAAAATCCTTGTAGACACACAACACACAATCTTTGACAACAAATAGATGAGGAGAATATGTGAATCCCACTGTGTCATTCTTTTGTATATTAATAATGTACTAATTAAAAATGTAATATACTTTTTATTTTGCTTTGTTGAATTAATTACAAATCAAAGAAACAATTAAACAAAACAAAGGAAAATTTAAAAGAAATTATTACTACTTTTTTATGTTATTGAAGCATTAAAAAAAAAGTTATTGTCCAAATCACCTTTAGGAAATCCCTAATTATTTTCTAAATAACATAATGGATATTTGAAAGGAAAAAATTAATAGTAATAATTTGAGCATGGACACTATAAAAACACATTAATATATGGGTAATGATTCCAAATTCGAAACCTTAATAAATAATGGGATATAAATAATTATGCTGTTGATGTTGCATAGAATTTATTTTAGTGTTGATCCTAACTTAAGAGTTGGTGATGATTAAGATATAATTTAAAAACAAAATAAACAAATTAGCTTGGGTTTTTCTTAAATTCATCACTTAACACAATTTACTTAATAATGGCATTGGTTAAAGTGGGTATAAATCAAAATTGAAAAAGATATAAACAAACACAAATTTGATATATTCTCTTTCAAGTAATTGGTTTAGATTGATATAAGAATATCCTATAGGGATAACGATACTTAGAACTTGTACTACATAAGTGGCTTTAATCACTTCTTTAGCACCAAAAGAAACTTTAGACTTCATCATTCCTTTTAAAAGGAATTTAACATTAAGTTTGAATTGTTGCATTTTAAAATATTTTAAAATTATATTGTAAAATATTTTTAACACTTAAAATCAAAATTTTCTCTTTTTTTCACTTTACAGTGTAAAAACCATTAATTAAACAACAACATAAAAGAATCAATGTAAAATATCTTAAAGCAAAAACTTTTTGCTAATTAGAACTAAAACATATTTATCGACCAATCCCTATAACAACCATGAATAATTAAGTATATATTAGTTATTATATATATATATGTGTGTGTGTGTGTGTGTGTGTGTGTGTGTGTGTGTGTGTTAGATATGGTCTTAGAGAGTGGTAATAGTGTAGTGGAACTATAATGTCTATTGCAGAAAATGAATTATTATTTGAATCTGTTTAGGAGACATATTGTGAGTTTCCTAGTCATATGGCCATGTGGGGATGCCATGAGAGTGCATGTGCCTTGCATGGGGTCATTTGATTTCTTCCTATATTTTATGCAAGTTTCTCAAAATTTTAATAAAAAAATTAAATTGACAATGACTAGTGAAATTATAATATATATTTCAGAACTAAAAATTAATTCTTGCATATCCAACCAAATTGGATTGTTAACCATACAGCCATCTTAGAAAAACAAATGTTGTTAGTTACCTTTTATTATATAATCAAACCATATGACATTTGTTTACTCGGAGACAAAATATATTATGTACATTCTTTTATTTAGAATAATTAACTTTTTTCCACATATACATATGAAAGGAAAGCATGCAAAATGGTGAATTTGAAACTTAATTTAATTAAATTATACAATAATTTTAAAAAATAAATTTTAATAATTTAAAATTTAAATCTAAATATCTAAAATTCTTTTCAGTCTCAATATGTAGCTTCCTTTATAAAAATTAAAAAAATTACAAACTAGTGTTTGATGATTATATTATATCAGTTTTGCATAAGGATGGTAAAATAAATATGAGTTTTGACTAAGTATGAGAAAAAAATTTATAAAATCAAAAATCGATTTAAAATTATAGTATTCGATTTAATTTGAATCGATTTTTTTATTTAATTCAAATTAAATTTGGATATTAAATGTATATATTACGTTTGAATTGGATTTCAGATCATGATATGAAAAATTAAAAATTTTTAAATTTTATAAAATAAAAATAATTATTTTATATAAAAATTTATTTAAATATATTAAAATATTATTAAAATAATATATAAAAAATTTAAAATTTAAAAATCGATAAACTGAACCGAATCAATAGTATTTAGTTCAACTCGAATCAGTTTTAACAGAGAATTGATTCGGATTTCAAAACATCATAATATTATATATTATTTGAAAAAATTAAATTAAATCTGATCCATTATCGCTTTTAATTTTGACCCAACTTGATCCTACATAATCAAATTTTTTTAAATAAAATGTTGAATCAAATTTTTTTTCAAGGTCAAGTTCGTATCGGAGTCATATTTTAAGTGATACCACCCCGAACCTATTCAAATATATAATATATAATATTATTATTTATTTAATTATATATTTATATATACGTATTATAGTAATAAAATTATTATTTAATAATTTAATTTAAGATATTAATTTATTAAAAATATTTTATTTATGTATAATTAATATATAATTATTATTAAACATAATATTTTATGAATATTATAATAAATTAAAATTATTAAATTAATTTCAAATTAAATCAAATCATTGCTATTTACAAATATATAAATAAAAATAATATTTTAATATAAAATTTAAATATAAATTTTAAAAAATTATATAAAATTTTGATCAAACAAAAAATCCCTAGTTTTGTTGTCCTTTGCCATCATCAAGTTGCCACTTTTTTCCTTTTCTTTCGTCAGGTAAACAAGCCAATAAACAAATTAACCTGATACTTAATTAACAAGCAGATTTATTATTAATTAAAATTTCTCAAAATAATATTTGAGTTTCAAATATTTAAAATATTCTAAAAATAAAATCAAAAGATAAAATTGACTTTAAATTGTGGGACAAAGGGAATGACAAATTTAATATAATTAACAATTTAGAAATTGACTTTATTGCCATAAAAAAAATAAAATTATTTAATCAATAGTCATATTCCATTTTCATCAAAAAGGTGTTCTGACGTTTAAAATTAATTTTTTTTTCTCTCAATTATGAAGAATATAAACATTTCCGGGGCACTGTATAATTTTTTAAAATTTTAGCTTTGCTCGTGCAAAATACAAAAAGAAAAGGCCCTGCCGACTGCAAATATAGTCAATGACTAACAGCGACGTATTCACACTAAATAATAATATCATGGATTTTCTTAAATAAAAAAATTAAGTGCCTCTTTGTGGAATTTTTTCCTTTCAAATATCAATATGAAATCTCTAAACCAATCGCACCCTCACATTTCCAATCTGTTTGCAAGGCCATCCAGCCAGCCCCAAACTCTCAGGGTTGACCCTCAGCATGAAAGGCCTCATTTGATACTTAATTAATACCATATTCGATTAAATTAATCTAATATATATACTAAGTAACAAATTAAATTACAAACTCAACATAAATTATAATATATATACTAAAACTACGGAATAATAATATTAATTACTTTAGGAAGTAATTATGGCAGCTGTTGGGCAGTCCATAAATTATCCAGCTGTATTGTGTCTCACTCTCCAGAATGTTTTCCTTAATTTCTTTTATGTATTTTTATATGGTGGGGCTTTCACTCCTAGAAGTTTTGCTGCATGTGCTGGATTCAGCATATGTAGCTGCTGTCTTACACATTGACTAAGCTCATATGATTAAGGATTGAATTAATGTAGAAAAAAAATACTATTAAATTTGATTTTTTTTTTTAAGAAAAGAGGTTGTGATTTGGTAATATTAGAAAGAATTATAAATATTAAAATTTAAATTATAAATATATCAAATATCATATCTAAAAAATAATTATTTAAATCAATTAGATTATATTTCGAATTTAAATTTAAACCCATAATTTACAAATAAATAATTTTTTATTTTTTATCAATTTTTATTTTTATATAATAAAGTATAAATATATAATGTACGAGCCTAAGTTATAATATACAATTATTTTAAAAATTTGTTTTTATGGCCAAAATTATTTGGAAATAATGGCTATAATTAACTTTTTAAACAAAATCTAGTTATTTTCTTTTTGAAACAAGCATTTTAGGTGAGCGTGCTAGAAAGTTTTCCACATGCTTATAATCAACTCAAAGCAATGTGTTACACAAATTACTGTTTTAATTAGTTCCCATGTCATATTCTAAATAAATGTTAAAAAACCAATCATCTTTGTTGAATGTATTTTGATATATATATATATATATACAAAGAATGACTTGACTCCTAACCTGTTCATTAATTTCTACTTTTGACTTGACACGACAAGTAGTTAGCAATATTACCTCGTCGGAACCAATTCATGAATGAGTGTAAGTTACAAATAAATCAATAATTTTTAGACTGATTTTTTTTTTTTTTGAAAAATATGGACTGATTTATAATTAATTAGTTATAGACAAATGAAGACAATTAACCATGGTGATTGGCATGGTAACTATTTATTTAAACAATGACATCTTTCTTTTTCTTAAGTTCTTACATTGTTTTCGTTAAACAAAACTATTATTTTATTTATTTTGGTATTATTATTTATATGATTTTAAACTACTTTATATTTCCTTGAGTTTTAAGTTTTAATTTTTCTTTTTTTGAAAGTGTGTATTCGTGAAAACGACTGGAAATTGTATTTAATATGGTACTAATTTTTATAATATTATTTATTATAAAAATTATAATATTATTAATTTTTTATAAATCTTTTTATAAATTTTTTTTTTGTTTTTTGAGTTTAAATAATATTTTGTATACGTATAAAAAAATCATAATTTAAAAATAATAAAAATGATTACAAACGATTTAAAATTTGCTTGATGCATTTAAAATATCTTTCTTCCTTCTAATAAGGTTATTGTTTTTTTTTTTTTCAAGTTTCAAGAGTACAAAACCTTACATTAATAGGAAAAAGGAAGAGGTTGGGTCCAACTCCAACCTTATGTTTTTTTTTAAGGCTTATTTGACCACTAAACCGAATAGTTGAAGATAAAATTATAATATTGGTTTAGACACATATATTTTGTGATTGAATTGAATGTCATTTCTCTTACTAGTGTTCTATAATTAATTCAAACTTCTTGATTTGTTATGACAATGGCTCGTGCTCTCCATGTTTTAGTGAACAAATTTTGCCACCAAAAACAAAAAATCATGCTCTCAAATCTTAAGCCTTTAATAGGAATTTATTCTAATTAATAATTTGTTTTGTAGTATCCACACGAGGAGATTAAAAATAAAGCAAATCAAGTTACAAAAAAGGGGTATTTATTTCCACAAAAGATGCTAATAGAAAGAACCTAATTATAATATTATATATATGAGAACTTAATCATAATTTTATAACAATGAAGAATATTATTAGTACTAATAATTACTACTATATGAATTTACTTGTCATATGGTATCTGAATAAAGTGTTCGATTCTCATTTAAAAAAATAAATACTACAGAATTGCAAGAACCACTTGCTATTTCGCATCAATGTAATCATTTTTCATGATACAAATGGAGACAATGATGCTATTTACAACCAAAGGTCACTTTATCTTTCGTTGAAAAAAAAAAAAAAAGGATATGCAAATTATTTTTTAAAGAGAATCGAAAAAAAAAAATCTTAATTTATAATTTAATTTAATTGATTTATATGATTATTTTTAAAAATAATATTTAATATATTTAAGATTTAAATATTAACATTTAGAAAATTTTATTCTCAG
Organism: Durio zibethinus; assembly: GCF_047325235.1. Lineage (NCBI taxonomy): Eukaryota > Viridiplantae > Streptophyta > Magnoliopsida > Malvales > Malvaceae > Durio > Durio zibethinus. The sequence goes on along the minus strand of NC_143162.1, from coordinate 4,281,395 downwards.
ATTATAATATATTTTATAAAATAATTTAACCAACAAATAAAACAAAAAAGGAAGAAACTAATATTGTTTGTTATGTATAAAAAAATATGAAATGGATAATTTGTTCAACTTTACAAGTTAAAACCATTTAGGGTGTTCGATGGATTTCGATTCGATTCGATCTGATTTCATAAGATTTTTTTTTTTAAATCGAATTTTGGGTCGAGTTTGAATTTTAGACAAATTCGATCCGACTCGACTCGACTTGATATTTATATAAAAATTAATTTTTTTAATTTATATATATTTATATATTAAAATATTTATATTTTAAAAAAATAATATTTTATTAATTTTAAATCAAATCAAATATAATTTATATAACATCATATCAAATCGAAAATAAAAAATTAAAAAAATTTTAAATCAAATCAAATTTAAATTTAATAAATATAAAATTAAATTAAATTTAAAATAAATAAAAATTTACTTCAGTCCTATTGTCAAACTTAAAACCATCCGCCAACAGTTACTTAAGATTAAAAAAAAAACTGAAAAGAGACAGGAACTGCAAATACTAAACAGATACATTTTCTCTAACATTTTTTTTGGGACGCTATCTTAGGTTTAAAGCATATAATAATAGGCCTCTATAATTAATTTTCCACGTTCCAGTACTTGTACCTGCCCTGGTACTCAAGTATTGACTACCCCTCTCATTTTAGTAAACAAATAGGGAGAAATTTGTAACTTAATGTGAAGGCATTAATCAAAAAAATAATTTATAAAAAAAAAAACCATTTGTAAAGGCATTGCAAAATGAGAAGCATCTGACCTGTCTGTCACATTGGATTTAGACAACACAAAGGACTTTTCCATCTCTGTTCAAAGCTTGGACCAAGGCCACTCAAACTCCCCTTTCTTTCTTATTTATTTATTTTTTTCCAATTTTTTAATATTTTCCCTCTACTCCGAATAAATAGGACATATAAAAGGGTAGTGATATATATACTTTTAATTTCATTGCTTCGTTTTTTTATTCATATTTATTTTTAAAAGATTCTATTTAATAAATTTAAATTTTAGTAATAATAATTTTTTATTTTATAAATATGATTTTTTTTACAAAAAATACCTTTTTATACATATAATTGAGATATTTTCAATTTTATCTAAATCTAAGTGTATGACAATTTTAGAGTTATATTTTCTTATGTCGATATGATATTTTTTTTATTAATTAAATTAATTTTTGTTAATAGGATTGCAATATACTATTTAGTAGAATATATATAACTCATAAAATTAAAAAAAAGTATTAATCATAGAATTAAATCACAGAAAAAGACAAAACTTAGATAAAAGTTTTTAGACAAACTTTGTAAATTATAATTTTATAAAAAAATTAAAATTAAAATTTATTATTCAAATTTAATAGATATTTATTAAATAATAAAATTTTTTATTAAAATTATCTATAAAAAATATACAAAAATATATTAATTTCTTTAAAATTTTACATACTTAATTCATATAATAAAACTTTTCTATCTATAAATTTTAATTTAATTATTTTTAATAAAAAACAACATAAACTTCAATTAAAATTTTCATTTTAACTCTTTCCAACAAATGAAAGGTTGAAAACTTTGAAAGTAGATGAAGCTTTTTCAAGCTTAATAATCACTATAGATTAGGTACCGAAAAGGCCAAAACAGATAGGGATGCATAACCCAAGTCGCCGGTGAAGACATCATTCACCGATGGACTAACGTCGGGAAATTAAATGAAATTCCACCACTTTTCTATACCAGCCGCACACTTGTAGTTGTTGTAAATTAAAAAGAGCAAAATAAATATAAAAATGGAAATAAGAGAGAGAAAAATATTAAAAACACAACAACCAGAGATGACAGAGCTTATATAAGACATTGTTCTCTCTTATTTTCTCAAGCTCTTATTTATTTTTTCTCTCATTTTTGAACTTGTTTATTCAACAAGTGCTCTGCTTTCTGCTTCTGTTTTTCTTCCAAATAACAGAGGCAGAAAAAAGGGTATAGTTGAAGAAATAAGAAAATTATTGTTTTCCAAAGGATTTTAAGTTTTTCTTTGTCTGTGTAATGTACATTTCTTAGCAGCTGGTTAAGATTAAGGATCTTAGAGAAGGTTTTTAGATTGTTGGTTGCTGCAAAATGGTGGGGGTTTTGAGCCAGTGACTGACATTGTTTTCCAGCTAGCTTTTCCTCCATTGTTTCGCGTAAACCAGAAGCAAATTCCCAAAGAAAGAAAGAAAGAAAGAAAAGAAGGGAAATATTCCATCTCTTTCCTCAATTAATGTCCTTTATATGTACGCAGATCTAGTGGGCTGTTTTCAAAACCTGTGTACAATCATCATTCACTCTTGTTCTTAGCTTCCCGTTTGGTCCTCCTCCGTTTTTGCTCTGTTTTTGTTTCGAAATGGATCGGCTTTCTTCAACAACTGTTCTTCCTGACACATTCCAGGGGACGAGAGATGATTTCTCCATGCAAATGGCATTGATTTGGGGACAGATCAAAGCGCCATTGATTGTACCATTGTTGAGACTTTCGGTTATCATTTGTTTGATCATGTCCTTGATGCTTTTCATTGAGAGGGTTTATATGGGCATAGTCATTCTGTTGGTAAAACTCTTTGGTCGAAAACCAGAGAGAAGGTACAAATGGGAACCATTAAAAGATGATGTTGAGCTGGGAAACTCAGCTTATCCCGTGGTTCTGGTTCAAATCCCAATGTACAATGAAAGAGAGGTCCTTTTCTTTCCTTTTTCGTTAACACAAGATTACAACATTTTCCAATTTTTAAAAGTTCAATCTTTGATGTAATTTTTAAAAAAATTTTTTATTAATAATGCAGGTTTATCAACTGTCCATTGGAGCTGCATGCGGCCTCTCTTGGCCTTCTGATCGGATCATTATTCAAATCCTTGATGATTCAACTGACCCAACAATTAAGGTAAAACCTCCCGAAAAAACCAAAATTAAAAGACCATTTGACTTTTACTAACTAGTTTAGTAAGAATTATAATGATTTGGGTTGTCTTGTTTTGTTGCATGGATAAAACATTTTTAAAAAATGAAGGATTTGGTGGAGTTAGAGTGCCAAAGATGGGCAAGCAAAGGCATCAACATCAAGTATGAAATAAGAGACAATAGAAATGGCTACAAGGCAGGCGCTCTCAAAGAAGGCATGAAACGCAGCTACGTCAAACATTGTGATTACGTAGTCATTTTCGACGCTGATTTCCAGCCTGAACCTGATTTCCTTTGGCGTACCATTCCTTTCCTTGTTCACAACCCTGAATTAGCTTTGGTTCAAGCTCGTTGGAAATTCGGTAATTTCGCTTAATCACCTGTTAAATAGTAATCCAACTACTAGTAGTGTTAACAAATCCATCTCCCTTAATTAGCTTTTTAACTAAAATAACACTCGTTTGTTTTGGTTTGTTTTCTTATAACCTTCATTTTAGATTTTTAATTTGTATATTCATGTGATGTATGTTGAATATAAAATATATAAAATATATAAAAATACATAAAAATTATCATATTATAAATTATGTAATATGATAAATATGAAATACGAAATCATCCGAATGCTTTGATGTGGGTGTGAAATGTGAAATAGACGTTGTTAAAACGATTATATTTTGGAGCACTGTCGGTGGGTCTCTTAGGGTATCGGTAGGTAGGTCCCTACCCTCGTGGATCTTTCGACGGTCCAACCTTTGCTGGCTGAACACAGATTTGGACACGTGCATACTTTATATCGGTGGGAAAATGAGCAGTATATAAAAAAGTTTAAAAGTAGAGAAAACTATTTCTAGATTTTTTTTTTCCATTTTAGCTTGTCTAACACTGTTCAGACACAATGAAAATGCACCTGGAATTTGTCATTTTGGTGATTATTTTAACTTCCGGGACTTGGATCCTGCTGTAGAATCCAAGTCATTACTATAATTCTGAAAGCTATTAAGCAAACAATTTCATGGGATTGGGCTTTTTTTTTTATTATTGATTTTTGGTGGTAGCAAAGTTGCCAGAATTGCTAAGGACAATCTGGATAATTGGTGATTGTGAAATGCGAACATGGGGCAGTCTGGTGGGTTAATCTGACGAGTTTTATATCAGCAAAAGGAGGCTGAATGAATCAATAAAACGGACCCAAAAAAGTTAGCTAATTAATCTGGAATCACTTTCTAGCTGAAAAAAAGCTGCAAGAGTCCCTAGTATTTACTTGGTTAGGAGGTATACCAGAGTTTGGGTAGATCTACCCCAGTGTCCTTTCCAATAAATGTTGAAAAGTGCCCTCAGGAGGGGCATGTTTGGGCTAAAAGAATATCGATAGGGTTATCTTGTCTTGTACAGAAAAACTTCTTCTCATATTCCCATTAGCTGCATGTGCAAGCTTGTCATTATCCATGTGTACTGTCCGACATTTGATTTTTCTTTCCCTCTTGATTTCATCATCATGATATTTGTTGATAAGAGATTCTCATTAATGACAGCTAAGATGCTAACGTGGCAATGGTTTCCGGGATGTTTTTCTTTTTTTTTTTTCGTTTTATCTACAGTGAATGCTGATGAGTGTTTGATGACAAGAATGCAAGAAATGTCACTGGATTACCATTTCACTGTCGAACAAGAAGTGGGGTCTTCAACTTGTGCCTTCTTTGGCTTCAACGGTAATGAAAAAAGAAACAAAAAACAAGAAAGAACCGTTAAATGGAATTTATTATAGATGAAATGAATTAAACTTTTTTTTTACCAATTGTTAAATTTTAACCCTAAGTCTCTAGTGGTTAAACTTGTATAGGAACGGCTGGTGTGTGGAGAATTGCTGCTTTGAATGAGGCAGGAGGATGGAAAGATAGAACCACAGTGGAGGATATGGATTTGGCAGTCCGAGCTAGTCTGAAAGGCTGGAGATTCCTTTACCTCGGAAGCCTAAAGGTACTGTCCTGAGTTCTATCAAATCCAGTTTTCTGGATGAATCTGCTGAACTCATTGGAAGTCAGACAGATATCAGCTTTCTTTGGTCCAATACTGTTAACCAATATGAAAAAATGTTTAGAATTTTACTGCTTGACTGTAGGTGAAAAATGAATTGCCTAGTACCTTGAAGGCTTATCGTTATCAACAGCACCGATGGTCTTGTGGTCCTGCTAACCTTTTCAGGAAAATGGTGATGGAGATCATTACAAACAAGGTTAGCTACTTAAACTGATTGATAAAATAAGGAGTTAAAACATCAGATATTTATTGGCTCGGTCTTTAATTTTTCCCCTTCGTAAAATTTACCGCAGAAAGTTTCCTCCTGGAAGAAGGTGCATGTAATCTACAGCTTCTTCGTGGTCAGAAAGCTTGTTGCCCACATTGTTACATTCATCTTTTACTGCGTTGTGTTACCTGCAACTGTTCTTGTACCTGAAGTTGAGGTTCCAAAGTGGGGAGCAGTTTATATTCCTTCTATCATTACCATTCTCAATGCAGTTGGAACTCCAAGGTGTGGTTCTTTTGCATTCTCTTCCCCTTGTCTCAATCTTTTTACCTTGATAGATTTTATTATTCTCTGGTAACTTGATATAGAATTTTGAATTCATCATTGGAAAAATCAAGTTTGACTATACTGGGCATTAACTGCTTGGTTTTAAATTTTTCCTGATAACATAGCAACAATATCATGTGTAATCACCTGTTAATAAATCAGGTTGCCCTGCTTCTGTGAAGTAGTTCAAGTAAAGATTGGTTTAGTATTAAAAGAAGACATCGGTTTATAAACTTGAAATTTTGCAAACAATAGACTATTCTGCTTTTCTTATAAATTTATACGGAGCTAACAGATGAATGGTTGATTTAGCTGCTTTTCCTCCCAAATTTTTCTTGGTAAAAAACATAAGCCTTATTCACCTAATTAACGTTTTCTTTTGCATATTTGTCTTTCAGGTCACTTCATTTATTGGTTTTCTGGATCCTCTTTGAAAATGTCATGTCATTGCATCGGACCAAGGCTACGTTCATTGGCCTGTTAGAGGCTGGTAGAGTAAATGAATGGATTGTCACTGAGAAACTAGGAGATGCACTCAAGGCTAAAGCAGCCACAAAAGCACCCCGAAAACCTCGTTTCAGGTTTGGAGAAAGGTACAGGCGGTCAAATTGAATCTGCTATTACAACCTTAACTTGTAATTCAAATTAGCCTAATACTGAAACCAAAAATAAAAGTTACACACTTTTATACTATTTGTTAGTATCTAATTCTAAGCTCTTATTGGCAGACTCCATTTCTTAGAGCTTTTCATCGGAGCTTACCTCTTCTTCTGTGGCTGCTACGATGCTGTGTTTGGGAAAAACCACTACTTCATATATCTTTATGCCCAAGCAATTGCCTTCTTCATCATGGGATTTGGATACGTTGGCACCATTGTCCCCAACTCTTAGTGCAGCTCCTAAGGTAGTCGGTGTAATTCTTATTGGCTACTAACGCTCTCAGCAGGATGTTCTATACTTCAGCAACTGAATATGTGGCGATTATGGAAAAATTTTCTTGCAATTTTAGTTATGTGTAAAAAGACAGGAAATGACCGTTATTCTTTAAGGTTGAGTATAAGAATTCGAGTGGATAACTCGAAACAAGTTAGTTCTCTTTGTGAATATCAATGAAATTAAGGAAAATACAGAACAAATGTTGCAATGGTAATGCATCATACAGAGAAGCTAAGGAGCAAATGAAGGCAGTTTCTCGGTTTAGACCCCAATTTGATACGGGGGAGATGTTGGAGTGAATTGTTTGCAATTGTATTTTTTTTTTTTCATTTTTGTACTCTTTCTTTTCCTCCTCTTTCTCATTCTGATGTGGTTGGGATTTGTTTGAGAAGGAATAAAATAATGGGAAAAGAGTAATTTTCACAGTTGATTCTCCATTCATCCTTGACTCTGTCTCTCACTTTGTGTAAGCATAATCCAGAGAAACTGCTTCTGTATATGACCCCATATTAATTGTGAACATTTGGTTATTTGATAGATAACAAATGCAACAGAGACGACTTCAATAATTCACAATTATTCGCAAGGGAGGTATAAAAAAAATGGAGGGGACTGCTTACACAAGAAACATAAGCAGGTCACTCGACAAAGAATTTGCAGTTGTGATCCTTCCACTTCTAAGTTACCTCACGATACAAAGCATCATATTTTGATGCACTCTTCAAAGCTCAAATCATTCAATGGCGAAATGCTGCTGAAGGAAATTTCCATTTCCTCTCCGGACATACCCTTTTTGAATTTTTCCTGCTAGAAAAAAAGTACTGCCGCCGTGAACCTATTTGTAAAGATCAGGTGTGGTTTCAGGATAGGGGTAGTTGATATCAAAGCCAGACGAAATTTTGGTGTCTTTTTTAAGTTTTAAGTGCCTTTCCATAAGGGACGACACAAACCAAGTTGCCAACGACCGACACTTATCATGTATCATTAATGACGACGATAAATTGGAGAAGGGCTTGAAACAAAGTGAAGTGACTGATCGAATTTACAATCTCAACAACACTGGCATTAATCTGGGTGGTAGATGCCAGCTTTTCTGTGGTTACATCATGCAACTAATCACAGGCTTTTCTATCCATGGATGCCCTTGGAAAGACATTAGGATCTTGATTATTAACAAGTACAGAAACGATGTCAAATTCTGTCGACACTGTGACAGAACCTGTGGCTTCTGTTCACCTTTCACCGGTGAGACCTGGGCATACAGCTTATAAAAGCATTATAAAATTGAATAAGATTTAAATGAAATTTTTTAAGTGAAGTTTATAATTTTTTTTGGTTAAAAATAATTAAATAAAAATTAAATTAATAAATTAAAAGATTTTATTATGTAGAATAGATCAAGTAAGTAAAATTTTAAAAAATTTTGATATATTTTTAGACAATCATTTTTTAATAAAATTTTTGACCATTTTTAATGTGAATCAGTATTGATTTAATTTTAATTATAAATAAAATTTTTAATAAAATTTTTTATATATTATTAATTTTTTTATTAAATTTTATTAATTTATCATTTTAAAAATTTTAATAAAATTTTAATTCAATCACTTATATTAAAAAATTTCACAAACTTCACCTAAATTTTTCCTCTAGTTTATCCTAAAATTATCTTATCCATGATTAATGGAGTTTTTAAATTTCATCCACTGAACTTGCACATATTCCAATTTAAATAGTCCAAAGGCTGGGTCAACATAGTTAGATAATGGGCTTTTTTTTACGAAGTAAAAGAATCCCTTTGCAGGTTTCTCCTGGGTTACGTGGTAACAGACTTGGGCTACGTCGCCTAACTTGCTCTAACCTGTTGGCTAAAGTATTTAATTAAACCCTAAAAAAGGGTTTTTATAGAGTCAAAATCAGAACCAGTATCAGTGCCAAAATTCTAACATGGCAAAGCGTGTCACTCTTCTCCCCCAACTCTCCTTCAGTTCCCATAGGAAACTCAAAACTCCATCCTCTCTCTCTACACTGTCTTCACCTGAGAAAAACCAAGCCAGAGAAACCCCGACAGCCAACACCAATAGGAAAAATGACAGCTTTATTCATAGCCATGAATGCCACAAACATGTTCAACAGCTTTCAGCTTATCTCCAACAGGGCCAAACGGAAGCTGCTCAAAATCTCGCAAAATCTCTACTTCTTTCAAAATCACCATTCTCTTCACCGTCTGATCTCTTCACTCTCTTCTCTGTTACCTCACCTTCCTTAAAACTCTTTTTTTCAAATATTCTCTTTTCTTTGTTAGCAGAGTCCAAAATGCACAGTGAAGCCCTGGAGTTATATAAAGCTATAAGGAAAGAAGGTATGCAACCTTCTATAACTTCTCTTAACTTGTTGCTTGACTCCTTGGTGTCTTTGAATAAGTTTGATAAAACCCTTAATTTGTTTGAGGAAATAATAGAGTCTGGTTTTAGACCTAATAAATTTATGTATGGAAAAGCTGTTCAAGCTGCTGTAAAATTAGGGGACTTGAAAAGAGCTTATGAGTTTGTGGATTCTATGAGGAAAAAAGGGGTGAGTCCAAGTTTGTTTATCTATAATGTTTTGATTGGTGGGTTTTGTAAAGAGAAGAGAATTAGGGATGCAGAGAAAGCTTTTAATGAGATTCTTGAGAGAAAGTTGGTACCGAGTTTGGTTACATATAATACTCTTATTGATGGCTATTGTAAGGTTGGGGAGTTGGAAAAGGCCTTTGATTTAAAAGAGACGATGGTAAGGGAGAATGTGGAGTCTAACCTTGTTACTTTCAATACATTGGTTAGTGGGCTTTGTCGTGCCCGTAGGATGGAGGAGGCAAAAAGGGTTTTGAAGGAAATGGAAGCACAAGGATTTGCTCCTGATGGGTATACTTGTAGCATACTTTTTGATGGGTTTTTGAAGAGTGGGAATGTTGAAAGTGCATTGGCTTTGTATGAAGAAATGAGTGGGAAAGGAGTTGGGATCAATAGATATACATTAAGCAATTGGTTAAATCATTTGTGCAAGGAAGGGAATTTTGACAAAGCAGAAGAGGTTTTGCAGAAAGAAATCGGAAAAGGGTTTGTTCCGAATGAGGTAGTATATAATACCATTGTGAATGGATATTGTCGAATTGGTGATATGAATAGAGCCATTTCAACAGTTGAGCATATGGAAAAGTTGGGATTGAGGCCTGATTGTGTTACATTCAATACTTTGATTGGCAAATTTTTTGAAATGAAAGAGATGGAGAATGCTGAAGAATGGGTAAAAAAGATGAGAGAGAAGGGTGTTTTGCCCAATGTCGAGACATATAACATCCTAATTAATGGTTATGGCAAAATGTACCTATTGGATAGATGTTTTGCTATTATAGAAGAAATGGAAAAGGGTGGGATTAAGCCAAATGTTCTAAGTTATGGTTCCCTCATAAATTGTTTATGCAAGGATGGTATGCTTCTCGAAGCTGAAATAACCTTCAGGGATATGTTAAGTAGAGGGGTGTTGCCTAATGTACTAATATATAACACCCTCATTGCTGGTAGTTGTGCAGCAGGAAAGTTGAACGATGCTTTCAGTTACTTTGATGAAATGGTGAAGGGTGAAACAAGACCAACAATTGTAACATACAACACGCTCATTAATGGGCTATGCAAAAGGGGAAGAGTAACTGAAGCTGAAGATTTGCTTCCCCAAATTACAAGTAGTGGGTGTAATCCTGATGTCGTCACCTACAACACCTTAATCTCAGGGTATTCTAATGCGGGAAATGCCCAGAAATGTCTGGAATTGTATGAAAACTTGAAGAGTTTGGGCATCAAGCCTACTTTAAATACCTATCATCCTCTCATTAGTGGATGCTGTAAGGAAGGAATAGAGCTTGCAGAGAGATTGTTTCATGAAATGGCACAGATGCATTTAACTCCTGATCTACTTGTATATAATGTACTGATTCACTTGTATGCAGAGCATGGAGATGTTCAGAATGCATTTTCTTTATATCATGAGATGGTAGACCGAGGAATTTGTCCTGACAAAATGACCTACAATAGCTTGATTCTGGGGCACTTCAGAAGGGGAAACTTGTCAGAAATAAAGAATCTTGTTGGTGATATGAAGGCCAAGGGATTGGTTCCTAAAGCTGATACCTATAACCTTCTGATTAGGGGATATTGTGAACAGAAGGATTTCATCGGAGCATACGTTTGGTATCGAGAAATGTTTGAGAATCATTTCCTTCCACGTTTCACTACTTGTAAGGAACTTGTGACTGGCCTTAGAGAGCAGGGAAGCTTGCAAGAGGCCCAGATTATCTGCTCAGAAATGAAGGCTAAAGGAATGGATAATTGGAGCTCTGCTGAAGACCAATCGGCTGTTGCCAATACGTAATTGAGGATGGATACCTGGTTTAGACCAGGCTCTCTGTAGAGCAATGTATTGACAATTAATTAGACAGGTATCCACTATTCTCAGTCTTGTGAAACTGATTTCTTCCTTTTTGGTGTTTTGCTTACTCTTTCTTCTAAATAACCGAAGGAATGCTGGCTAATCGGCCTGCAAAAGTCATTGCATCGGAGGAGCACTGAACAAGTGAAGGTTGAGAAGGATGACCGTGTTCTAGTTATTAATCATTGAGAATATTCTGCTATGCAATATTTCCTGTGTATAAGCTTCTAGCCTGATAATTGATATTCAAAGAAAGGTGAAGATGTTTCATATGTATAGTTAATCTCTTCCAACCTATGAGCTTCGTCTGCCTCTAATATGAGAGTGTTATGGTAACATGTTTATTAGAAATATCAAAGCACATGTAACAAAGAAACAATATATCATATCGAGTTATTACGACAATTTCTCTGTATGACGATTTTTGTTCTTGGATCTAAAGTCGGATTATAGAAAAGGATGGTATTTAAAAGACTAATAATAATAAAAAGAATGAAACAAAGAAAACAATGCTAGCCCTTTACGTCATGGTGCAACTTCTTATTTCTAGGATCTGACTACCAGTCACCAGTAAGCAGCCTACTACAATGAAGAAAAGAAAAATATTCCTTGAACAATCTTTTTTACTTTTTCTTAATGAGCCGAAACAATTATTTATTTTCCAACCCTGTATTCCTTTCCTCTCTCCAACTGTGACTTGAACTATTGATTTCACCATCTGTTCACATTTAGCAAGTTCAGCGTAACAAGAGATACTTAAGTTACTCCATTTACTTCCCGGGCTTTTATTTATGTCATATCTTCTCAGTCGACAACAACAAAAAAAGAGAGTGGTCACTAGGACTCACTTTAACAGCAGGTTTTCTACTTTTATTTCTTCAAAATTTCAATAAAAAATGGCCAAATTTTGGCAATAAGGGAAGTCTTTCACCGTCAGTGACTGAAATAAAATATCATCGCATCAACAACGCAGGAAGAACAAACTTAGTATCAACCCATTATCATAGGTTAAGCATACATTCTAATTACAAGGCCTTGGAAGCAGAGAAAACTAGAAATACCTGCTGCTCTACTCGATTGAAACCTGGAACTGGAAGTGAAAAAAGTTCAGTTGCATAGTTAATTCACTCGTTCCTTTTACCACATAATGGAAATCGTTTGTACTTGTGCTTCGCAGTTTAATCAACCCAACATTAAAAGAAAAAAAAAAAAGGAAGCCCACGAAACATTCCATCGCATAAAACACAAGGGATTCGTAGAAAATCTCATTCATATCTTTTTATTGCCAACATTTCATTAGAAGATTCTCAGAGGCTGGTCATTTTCATTACCAAAGCAAAAACTACCCAACAAAGGAGTTTTAAGGAATAAAAACTACCCAATGTCCAATCTCAACAAAATCACAGCACTTTGAGAATGTCTTCAGCCCCACTGAAAGTAAAAGCACCACCTTCCTCCAAATTAAGAACCTTAACGACTCCATCTTCAGCCAAAAGAGCGTACCTCCTGGACCGAACTCCAAGCCCAACGGGCTTATCCCTCAAGTCCAATTCACACCCAATTTTCTTCGTGAACTCCCCATTCCCATCCGACAACAAAAAAACTTCGTCTTTAATCCCCAGATTCTCCTTCCACGCCCGCATCACAAACGCGTCGTTCACGGACACGCAGGCGATGGTGTCGACCCCTTTGGCTTTGAGTTCCCCTGATTTCTCGACGAACCCAGGAAGGTGTTTTTGGGAACATGTCGGAGTGAAAGCGCCCGGGACGGCGAAGAGGATGGCTTTTTTGCCGGCGGTAAGGGAGGAGACTGTGGTAGTTTGAAGTTCTCCATCGGAGTCGAAGTAGGAAAGGGTTGCGTCAGGAAGCTTCTCACCAACGGAGATAGCGGCGACGATTTGGGTTGTTTTGGTGGAAAAGAAAATGTGTTTTGAACCGCGGCGGTGGAGGTTGAGGGAAAGGGGAGAAATGGAGAGTTTTGAAGAAAGGGATTTAGGGGAAAGTCTCGTGGTGGTGTTGGAAAAAGAGAGGGCGGCCGGAGAAACAAATCTTGAGATTGTTAAGGAAGCTGCCATTGTTAATGTAAAAGTAAAAAAGAAGCAGAGACAAGACTGAAGAGAGAAGAGAGTGCGAGGTTTTTGTGGGAAGGGACGGAGGGAACAAAGGAAGTCACGTGAGAAGAAGAGTGTGAATGTTTGGCCAAATTATTTCTTTTTGGAGTTTTTTGTTGGGAGGATGGTTTTGGTTGAACCATATAATTGGACACCAAAATGTTTGATGATAATGTTGATTTTTTTTTTTTTTTTTGCAATTTTCGTAGGATCAATTGTGTCTGGTAACTAGAGAATATAGATGAAAACAAGAGCAAACTTTTTTTTTTTTTTTGAAAAAAGTGCATTTTCTTGTTTAAGTTTAGCAGTACTTCATTTTATTGGGAATCATCGATGTAGTTGTTCGAGGTCGTAAATAAAAGTTACCCGCAAATTAAGGAACGGTATATTGCGTTTTTATTAGGGATATAAATGGTATATTAATATTTATAAATTATTTATATTTATTTAAAATATAATTTGATTTATTATTATTAAGTTGAATTTAAATTTGAATAATTTGATTCATGAATCGAATCGAATTTAAATATTTTTATATTTGATTTAAGTAGTTCACGAGTCTAATTAAATTTTTATATTTAAATATATTTTTATTATTTAATTAATAAAATATTTTAAACTCGAGTTTGAATTCGAGTACAAATAATTAAGTTTTTATTAATTGAATTTATTTTTACATATTAATCGAATTTAATTAAAAACTTTTAAATTGTTCAATTTTTATATCAAGTTGAACTTAAATTAAAAAAATAAAATTTAATTGAGTTCGAATCGAATTTTAAATTTTAAATTTCAAATCAAATTCAATTTTAAATTTAATATTATATTTACTCAAATTCAATCGATTATACTTTTAATTTTTACCCTAATATTAATTGGAACAAGATCATTTTTATAAAAAAAAACTAAGGGTTTGCAGTTGGTTTAAAACTTTAAATGATTTTACGATGATATTCGAGCATCACTAAATATATTAATTGTTAAGAACCGAGATGTGGCTTGCTGAGATCGAGTAATTATCAATCTATAAACAAAAAGCAAAAACCATAATGTAATTTCTTGGAGGTAGGAGAAACCAAAGTGATGTGTATCACAATCCCATATGCCGGAGACAGAGACGCATAGAAACCTTTTCAAGACAGCGAAATCACACTTATTATACGTTAGTCACATGGCCTTCATCTGTCAGTTAAGACTCCTGAAAACCTGGATCAGCAAACCTAATTAAAGCTACCGTGAGTTGTAGTGACAGATGTAAACAAATATTCGAGCATTCAGGAACATTGTGTTCCAGTCAAGACGATTTAGATAATGGACTTATTAAGTTGCCAATAAATAAATAGCCTTTATTTTATAGGGTAAAGTTTTGGTTGAGTCCTTGAGGGGCCTTACCCTTACACGACTAATCCTCCTCTTCCAAAAAAATGAAAACAACTACAAAATGTTGAAAGCTAGCCCAGGCCAAAAAAATCCAAGTTTGATCAAACCTAAATCTCATACCTAACTACCGCATGTAGCCATGGCCCATATGTTTTAGTGTGCAGTGGCATTTATGTGCCGATGGATGAGCCGGATATTGGGCCATCCAAGCTGATCTGATCCATGAAAGATGAAAAACTCCCTTTGTCTACAGTTGCTTCCTTGGTTCAGTCATTACATGGGAATTGGACGGCCGGGTCACTCCAAAAGATCAATTAACATTGGGAAAGTCGCTGCTCCATCTAAAACGCTAACCCATACCTTCTTATAGTGTAACAACATTGTTGTCTGCATTAGCTTTGTCTAAGGCCAAAAGGGTTGGTCTAATGACAATTCTGTCTTGAATTAATCAACATGTTAGAAAATAATTTTGGTGCAAAAGGATAAATGAAACAGTTAATGGCTGACTTCAAAATGATCAACAATGGTATCATAGTACAAAATGGCATCAAATGAGTACATTCTTTACAATTTACAGAGGAACTGAGAAAGATGTGGAATGAAATTTGAGAACAACTAGCACAAAAGTATATGCCTGATGGATTCTCTTTTGCAATAGCAGTAGGTGCGCCTAACCCCAGGGGTAGGTGGGGGAATTCAAGTTAATAACTGTGGGCATAAAATTAGAATAAAAACAAAAAGATTCCTCCATGTAATTTTCACTTTCTTTGGTTCAAAAGGGAAACAAGAAATAAAAGGCTGCAGCTTCATGCGCGAAAAGGACATCCCAGCTTATTGTAAGAGGACAAATATCTCCAGCCACTGGTTTTCAACTTTATTTATTTTTGCCGAAGGATTTACAACATTATTAATTAATATTTTTTGATAAATGATGTTTCGACCTGAAAAACAAATCACAGTTTTTTAAATTTAAATAATAAATTTATGAGATATTATTTTTAAAAAATGAAAATTAAATTAAAAATTGAATTTATTATTAATTATTATTTTTGGATAAGATTAAGCATAAAAAAAAGGAAATGTCACTAGAATTATAAGCTATATTATATATTGTGCTTTTACTATATTAGAAATTAAAAAAAAAAAAGAGTGTCCAATGTGGAAGTGAGCAAGACCCATCAATTAGAAACAAATGAAGATAATAGAAAGTGACAATTAAAGTATCTCTCTTGACAGGCTTATCGTCATCGAACATGCGTAATTCATAAAAATGATACATTATAAAACGACCAAAAATTATAAAAATTCTTAGAGCTGCATGCCAAAAAGTAAACAATTGACCTACTGGATTTTTTTCCTCCTTGTTAAAGAATTAACTTCATTGGATGACATTAATCTACTTTTATCTTTATCTGATTTATTCTTTTTTCGAATTCAATCATTTCCTATTACAAATAGAAAAAAGAATCATGTTTTTTTTTTTTTTCAATTAGTTAAAGATAGTTTATCTCATTTTAAATTAGATTACAGGTTTTGGGGATAATTTAAAATAAATTTATTGATTATTTATAAAAAAAATTTGTTGATTATGAAAATTGAATTTAAAATTTAAATATAAAATATTTAACTTGTATCAATTAGGTTAGCAAAAAAAAAAAAAAAATCCATGCGTTGAATAAGAAAAGATCATTGATATAGCTTCCTTTTTCTTTAAAATGAAGTGGCATATACATATATTCTAGATAAATGAAGACTTTGTGGTCCATAAATTATAAATATAATAATGCCCAGAAGGTGATAAACAATTAGTAATAAATTGCAGCTATTTTTGTCAACTCATAAAAATGCGTATCAGAACAGGAGGTGGCAGGGGAATAATCAAATACCATGCCCAAAATGCTGACTTATTTGAAAGAATCGATTGAACTCATGCCCTCCTAACAAAAAATAGTCAAATAGAATTAAAAAACAGAGGTCGATTCATCACAACTGGCAATCTAATTAGTTTTTTTTACCAAAAATATAAATATAAAAAAAATTAAAAAAGTTAAAGTTTAAATTATTAAATGTCACATTTAAAAAATATTACACAAATTAATTAAATTAAATTTTAAATATCATTGTACCTACAAAAGAATAAAATATAAAACATTGAAAAATCCCATTGGACCAACCATGGTTTTTTTTTTTTTTTCTTTTTGATGTTCATTACGAGACTTATGATGTTACATTTTAAAACCTAAGAATAAGAACAGTAAAATTGTATTTTGGACTTAATTTTTTGTGCATTTTCTAACTTAACAAACTACAACCTTGTAAATTTTTAAATAAAAAGGGGTCTGATAAATTAATAATGTACAAAGTTGTTCATAATGCATTAAATATAATTTTTTTTTCTTTCCCACATAAAAATGAGAAAAATCAGCTAAGAAATATTTCCATTTTTAGCATTTTACTTGGACAGCAAGCCGAAGACAGAATTTTCAACTAAACCCACCAAACTCGGTAGGCCTTTACTTTAAACCATGCGCATCCACCAAAACAACATCCCATGAAATTCAAAATCGAACGGTTTTTTTTTTTTTTTTGGGGTTAAAATCAATAATTCTCATTAACCTAATTTCCTGTTTATAAACACCTCACTCCAACTGTTCGCTTAAAAGCTCGCGTCTCAGCTCAAAAGACTCCTTCCTTATTATCTCACTAGCTCTTCTCTTTAGATCTAAAAAAATCTTTTAATATCATGGCTGTTACCATCGTCTCCGTCAAAGCTAGGCAGATCTTCGACAGCCGTGGAAATCCAACGGTCGAGGTTCGCCTTCTCTCTTCACTTTCTTTCCCTTTTCTATGTTTTGTTATGTCACCCATCTGTACATGTTGCATCTCCGTCACTCATTTCCTGATTAATTCTTTCTCGATCTATTTGCTTTTGGATTTTACTACTCCACGAGTTGAATCGGTCGAGTAGCTGAGTTTTTCTAATCAATTTCCGCTGATGGCATAGAATAAACGCTTTTCCGGTTGTTATTCAGTTATTTTAATGTTCAAATTTATGGAAAGTTTCAATTCGATTTTAACGGAAAATCTGACTAAATGTGATAGGTTGATGTGCAGACATCGAACGGTAAAAAAGTTAGGGCCGCTGTCCCAAGCGGTGCATCCACTGGTACGTTAATTTATCCGTTAAAAATATCTAAATAATTAATTTCTATTTTTTAATAATTTTATTCATTGATTTTATTTTATTTTAGGAATCTACGAGGCTCTTGAATTGAGAGATGGAGGTTCCGATTACCTTGGTAAAGGTGTATCAAAGGTCAGTTATCCTATTATCTTTTGTTTTCATTGGCATTAATTTATTTTATTAACAATTTGTTCTTGTAATATGCAGGCTGTTGCTAATGTTAACACAATCATCGCCCCGCATTGATCGGAAAGGTTTGTCCCTAACTTGTTTTCGCCCCTGATTTCATGTGTTTTAATGTTTATGAACTGATAATATTCGATTTCGTTAATTTTTAGTTATCATTTTGAGTTCCATCTAGTTGTTGAACCATGAAATTGTCAATAGCAGTCTGCTCAGTCGGGTCCTATAGAAATCAATTGAAAAAGCACACTTCATAACAAAATATAGCGTGAATTATTACCGTGAGTTCACCACAATTAACTAATGCCCAATTTATTTAGTTACTAATGCATAATGTTACTTGTATATGAAACAATTATGCTCGAACCTAATGCTACGTTCTTTACATTAGCTCATTCTGTATTATATAGTAATAACTTTTATGTAAACAAAAAGCAAGTAGTAACAAAAATAACAGCCAAACGAAGTCACAAAGCCTAGTTAAAAATTAATGAAATCGAATATTATCAGTTCATAAACATTAAAACACATGAAATCAGGGGCGAAAACAAGTTAGGGACAAACCTTTCCGATCAATGCGGGGCCGATGATTGTGTTAACATTAGCAACAGCCTGCATATTACAAGAATAAATTGTTAATAAAATAAATTAATGCCAATGAAAACAAAAGATAATAGGATAACTGACCTTTGATACACCTTTACCAAGGTAATCGGAACCTCCATCTCTCAATTCAAGAGCCTCGTATATTCCTAAAATAAAATAAAATCAATGAATAAAATTATTAAAAAATAGAAATTAATTATTTAGATATTTTTAACGGATAAATTAACGTACCAGTGGATGCACCGCTTGGGACAGCGGCCCTAACTTTTTTACCGTTCGATGTTTGCACATCAACCTATCACATTTAGTCAGATTTTCCGTTAAAATCGAATTGAAACTTTCCATAAATTTGAACATTAAAATAACTGAATAACAACCGGAAAAGCGTTTATTCTATGCCATCAGCGGAAATTGATTAGAAAAACTCAGCTACTCGACCGATTCAACTCGTGGAGTAGTAAAATCCAAAAGCAAATAGATCGAGAAAGAATTAATCAGGAAATGAGTGACGGAGATGCAACATGTACAGATGGGTGACATAACAAAACATAGAAAAGGGAAAGAAAGTGAAGAGAGAAGGCGAACCTCGACCGTTGGATTTCCACGGCTGTCGAAGATCTGCCTAGCTTTGACGGAGACGATGGTAACAGCCATGATATTAAAAGATTTTTTTAGATCTAAAGAGAAGAGCTAGTGAGATAATAAGGAAGGAGTCTTTTGAGCTGAGACGCGAGCTTTTAAGCGAACAGTTGGAGTGAGGTGTTTATAAACAGGAAATTAGGTTAATGAGAATTATTGATTTTAACCCCAAAAAAAAAAAAAAAACCGTTCGATTTTGAATTTCATGGGATGTTGTTTTGGTGGATGCGCATGGTTTAAAGTAAAGGCCTACCGAGTTTGGTGGGTTTAGTTGAAAATTCTGTCTTCGGCTTGCTGTCCAAGTAAAATGCTAAAAATGGAAATATTTCTTAGCTGATTTTTCTCATTTTTATGTGGGAAAGAAAAAAAAATTATATTTAATGCATTATGAACAACTTTGTACATTATTAATTTATCAGACCCCTTTTTATTTAAAAATTTACAAGGTTGTAGTTTGTTAAGTTAGAAAATGCACAAAAAATTAAGTCCAAAATACAATTTTACTGTTCTTATTCTTAGGTTTTAAAATGTAACATCATAAGTCTCGTAATGAACATCAAAAAGAAAAAAAAAAAAAAACCATGGTTGGTCCAATGGGATTTTTCAATGTTTTATATTTTATTCTTTTGTAGGTACAATGATATTTAAAATTTAATTTAATTAATTTGTGTAATATTTTTTAAATGTGACATTTAATAATTTAAACTTTAACTTTTTTAATTTTTTTTATATTTATATTTTTGGTAAAAAAAACTAATTAGATTGCCAGTTGTGATGAATCGACCTCTGTTTTTTAATTCTATTTGACTATTTTGTGTTAGGAGGGCATGAGTTCAATCGATTCTTTCAAATAAGTCAGCATTTTGGGCATGGTATTTGATTATTCCCCTGCCACCTCCTGTTCTGATACGCATTTTTATGAGTTGACAAAAATAGCTGCAATTTATTACTAATTGTTTATCACCTTCTGAGCATTATTATATTTATAATTTATGGACCACAAAGTCTTCATTTATCATGCCACTTCATTTTAAAGAAAAAGGAAACTATATCAATGATCTTTTCTTATTCAACGCATGGATTTCTTTTTTTTTTTTTTTGCAATTTTCGTAGGATCAATTGTGTCTGGTAACTAGAGAATATAGATGAAAACAAGAGCAAACTTTATTTTTTTTTAAAAAAAGTGCATTTTCTTGTTTAAGTTTAGCAGTACTTCATTTTATTGGGAATCATCGATGTGGTTGTTCGAGGTTGTAAATAAAAGTTATCCGCAAAGAACGGTATATTGTGTATTGATTAGGGATATAAATGATATATTAATATTTATAAGTTATTTATATTTATTTAAAATTTAATTTGATTTTATTATTATTAAATTATATTTAAATTTAAATAATTTGATTCATTAATCGAGTCGAATTTGATATTTTTATATTTGATTTAAGTAGTTCAAAATTTTAATCAAATTTTTATATTTAAATATATTTTTATTATTTTAATCAGTAAAATATTTTAAATTTAAGTTCGAATTCGAGTACAAATAATTAAGTTTTTGTCAAATATAAAAATCAAATTTATTTTTACATATTATCGAACTTAATTAAAAAATTTTGAGTAGTTCGATTTTTATATCAAGTTGAACTCAAATTAAAAAAATAAAATTTGATCAAGTTCGAATCGAATTTTAAATTTTGAATTTCAAATCAAATTCGAATTCGAATTTAATATTATATCAACTCAAACTCAATCGATTATACTTTTAATTTTTACCCTAATATTAATTGGAACAAGATCTTTTTTATAAAAAAAAACTAAGGGTTTGCAGTTGGTTCAAAACTTTAAATGATTTTACGATGATATTTGAGCATCACTAAATATATTAATTGTTGAGAACCGAGATGTGGCTTGCTGAGATCGAGTAATTATCAATCTATAAACAAAAAGCAAAAACCATAATGTAATTTTTTGGAGGTAGGAGAAACCAAAGTGATGTGTATCACAATCCCATATGCCGGAGACAGAGACGCATAGAAACCTTTTCAAGACAGCGAAATCACACTTATTATACATTAGTCACATGGCCTTCATCTGTCAGTTAAGACTCCTGAAAACCTGGATCAGCAAACCTAATTAAAGCTACCGTGAGTTGTAGTGACAGATGTAAACAAATATTCGAGCATTCAGGAACATTGTGTTCCAGTCAAGACGATTTAGATAATGGACTTATTAAGTTGCCAATAAATAAATAGCCTTTATTTTATAGGGTCAAGTTTCGGTTGAGTCCTTGAGGGGCCTTACCCTTACACGACAAATCCTCCTCTTCCAAATAAATGAAAACAACTACAAAATGTTGAAAGCTAGCCCAGGCCAAAAAAATCCAAGTTTGATCAAACCTAAATCTCATACCTAACTACCGCATGTAGCCATGGCCCATATGTTATAATGTGCAGTGGCATTTATGTGCCGATGGATGAGCCGGATATTGGGCCACCCAAGCTGATCTGATCCATGAAAGATGAAAAACTTCCTTTGTCTACAATTGCTTCCTCGGTTCAGTCATTACATGGGAATTGGACGGCCGGGTCACTCCAAAAGATCAATTAACATTGGGAAAGTCGCTGCTCCATCTAAAACGCTAACCCATACCTTCTTATAGTGTAACAACATTGTTGTCTGCATTAGCTTTGTCTAAAGGCCAAAAGGGTTGGTCTAATGACAATTCTGTCTTGAATTAATCAACATGTTAGAAAATAATTTTGGTGCAAAAGGATAAATGAAACAGTTAATGGCTGACTTCAAAATGATCAACAATGGTATCATAGTACAAAATGGCATCAAATGAGTACATTCTTTACAATTTACAGAGGAACTGAGAAAGATGTGGAATGAAATTTGAGAACAACTAGCACAAAAGTATATGCCCGATGGATTCTCTTTTGCAATAGCAGTAGGTGCGCCTAACCCCAGGGGTAGGTGGGGGAATTCAAGTTAATGACTGTGGGCATAAAATTAGAATAAAAACAAAAAGATTCCTCCATGTAATTTTCACTTTCTTTGGTTCAACTAAACCCACCAAACTCGGTAGGCCTTTACTTTAGACCATGCGCATCCACCAAAACAACATCCCATGAAATTCAAAATCGAACGGTTTTTTTTTTTTTTTTGGGGTTAAAATCAATAATTCTCATTAACCTAATTTCCTGTTTATAAACACCTCACTACAACTATTCACTTAAAAGCTCGCGTCTCAGCTTAAAAGCCTCCTTCCTTATTATCTCACTAGCTCTTCTCTTTAGATCTAAAAAAATCTTTTAATATCATGGCTGTTACCATCGTCTCCGTCAAAGCTAGGCAGATCTTCGACAGCCGTGGAAATCCAACGGTCGAGGTTCGCCTTCTCTCTTCACTTTCTTTCCCTTTTCTATGTTTTGTTATGTCACCCATCTGTACATGTTGCATCTCCGTCACTCATTTCCTGATTAATTCTTTCTCGATCTATTTGCTTTTGGATTTTACTACTCCACGAGTTGAATCGGTCGAGTAGCTGAGTTTTTCTAATCAATTTCCGCTGATGGCATAGAATAAACGCTTTTCCGGTTGTTATTCAGTTATTTTAATGTTCAAATTTATGGAAAGTTTCAATTCGATTTTAACGGAAAATCTGACTAAATGTGATAGGTTGATGTGCAAACATCGAACGGTAAAAAAGTTAGGGCCGCTGTCCCAAGCGGTGCATCCACTGGTACGTTAATTTATCCGTTAAAAATATCTAAATAATTAATTTCTATTTTTTAATAATTTTATTCATTGATTTTATTTTATTTTAGGAATCTACGAGGCTCTTGAATTGAGAGATGGAGGTTCCGATTACCTTGGTAAAGGTGTATCAAAGGTCAGTTATCCTATTATCTTTTGTTTTCATTGGCATTAATTTATTTTATTAACAATTTGTTCTTGTAATATGCAGGCTGTTGCTAATGTTAACACAATCATCGGCCCCGCATTGATCGGAAAGGTTTGTCCCTAACTTGTTTTCGCCCCTGATTTCATGTGTTTTAATGTTTATGAACTGATAATATTCGATTTCATTAATTTTTAACTAGGCTTTGTGACTTAGTTTGGCTGTTATTTTTGTTACTACTTGCTTTTTGTTTACATAAAAGTTATTACTATATAATACAGAATGAGCTAATGTAAAGAACGTAGCATTAGGTTCGAGCATAATTGTTTCATATACAAGTAACATTATGCATTAGTAACTAAATAAATTGGGCATTAGTTAATTGTGGTGAACTCACGGTAATAATTCACGCTATATTTTGTTATGAAGTGTGCTTTTTCAATTGATTTCTATAGGACCCGACTGAGCAGACTGCTATTGACAATTTCATGGTTCAACAACTAGATGGAACTCAAAATGAGTGGGGTTGGTGCAAACAAAAGGTAACCTTGCCAATTGGTTCTTTAATGTCTTTCAAATGATTTTTGTTCTGAGGTTTCTTAAATTCTCCATTTAATGGTGTTGTGTTTCTTCTTTGTTATTTTTCTTTCAGCTTGGTGCAAATGCCATTCTTGCTGTGTCCCTTGCAGTTTGCAAAGCTGGAGCTGAAGTCAAGAACATTCCCCTTTACAAGGTACATTCTGGCTTATTGGACTTTCTTTTCTTGTTTTTTCCCTTTCTGTAGACTCGTGTAAGTATGAGAATATTGCTGTGTGAATGCGGGAATGATTTCTATTATGGTCTTCAAACCACTTAATCTTGTGTGGGTGATTTATTGTATGGAATTTTTTTTTATGTTCATGTCATCTGAATCTAATAAACCCACTTTTGTATGCAGCACATTGCTAACCTTGCTGGCAACAAGAAGTTGGTTCTTCCTGTCCCTGCTTTCAATGTCATCAATGGTGGTTCACATGCAGGAAACAAACTAGCTATGCAGGTATGGATCTTGATATTTTTATTGCCTTAGGTCATTTCTTTATATTGATGTTCTCGTACATCTGTGTTTGCAGGAGTTCATGATTCTCCCTGTAGGAGCATCATCCTTTAAGGAGGCCATGAAGATGGGTGTTGAAGTCTATCATCACTTGAAGGCTGTGATTAAGAAGAAGTATGGTCAAGATGCAACCAATGTTGGTGATGAAGGTGGTTTTGCTCCTAATATCCAGGTCAATCCTCAGTAATGAAATATCGTGGTTTATTCATTTATAACTGTTAAGTGTTAATTTTCTGTTAATCACTAGTTATTGATGTCATTTTTTGTGCAAGTTCAGGAGAACAAGGAAGGACTTGAATTGTTGAAGACTGCCATTGCTAAAGCTGGTTACACAGGCAAAGTTAGTGCCTCTTCTTAGTAACCTCGATGAATTCTCTGTTGTTTTGATGTGACGAGATGGCTAATTGAATGTTCCTTCATTATTCTAGGTTGTTATTGGAATGGATGTTGCTGCATCTGAATTTTATATAAAAGATAAAACCTATGACTTGAACTTCAAAGAAGAGGTGAACTTTGTCACAACTCAGAAGATATTCTCAACCATTTTGTCTATGATTACTGTATCATTAGATGATAATCTGTTTTTTCAGGTTGCTATGTTTATGTTATAATAACTTGTTTGCTTTTCATTTATTTCTATTGTTTGGCACTTCCAGAACAATGATGGCTCACAAAAGATCACAGGGGATTCTCTCAAAGATTTATACAAGTCATTCGTATCTGAGTATCCCATTGTGTCAATTGAAGATCCATTTGACCAAGATGATTGGGAGCACTACTCCAAACTAACCAATGATATTGGAGAAAAAGTTCAGATTGTGGGAGATGATCTCTTGGTCACCAACCCTAAGGTTAGAATTGACATTTCCTTTTGGGTTTTCCAAGAAATAGTGTATGTATCCCTAAGTATTCCTTCTGAAGGAACATGACATTTATATCCCTTTTTAACATCCGCAGAGGGTTGAGAAGGCTATCAAAGAAAAAACTTGTAATGCCCTTCTTCTCAAGGTACCATGGATTCTTTCTTTTAGAAGGTCATTTATGTTTTTTGGCCATGCCCTGGATATTAATCTAGATTCTTTCTTGTTATGAGTGGGAAACAGGTCAATCAAATTGGATCTGTCACTGAAAGTATTGAAGCTGTCAAAATGTCCAAGAAAGCTGGATGGGGTGTGATGGCCAGCCACCGCAGGTTTGAATGTCAACCTTTAAATGCTAAAATTGTTGATTTGACTTGTAAAATCAAAATTCCAGTTACTCACAGATTGTTTTAATTATTTTCTTGCAGTGGTGAGACTGAGGATACTTTTATTGCTGATCTTTCAGTGGGTTTGGCCACGGTAATAAATACTCCTGAAATATGAATCCAAAATCTTCATTGTTGCAAATTTAGATATTGTAATCGAATTCTGGTTCTATCACGAAAAAACACTATATGTTGATCTTAACATGTTTTCGTTTTAAAAAATTAGGGTCAAATCAAGACCGGAGCTCCATGCAGGTCTGAGCGTCTAGCTAAGTACAATCAGGTTAGCATCCACACCTTTAAAACAAACATATGTTTTCTTTCCTTGAATGATAATGCGAGTATTATGTTGTCACTAGTTGTGAACAACCTTTCGAAAGAAGAGAAAATTCTACCAATTTGTCTGATTATCTTGATGTTATTCGTTGTATCCAGCTTTTGCGTATTGAGGAGGAGCTTGGTGCAGAAGCCATCTACGCCGGAGCAAGCTTCCGTGCTCCTGTTGAACCCTATTAAGACTTTGTAGGATGACAGGTTTGCTGGGTGCGTGCGACAGAGCTTTACTTGGAATGAATAAGTTTATAGCACTCAGAGTGGTTTAGGACCCAAAACATTTTTCTATAATTTCGACAGAAATTTTGTTGCGAGAAACTTTTATGTCGAGATCTCTGCTCTGATCAAGCTCCATGTTTTTTTCATAATACTCTGCTTATGGGTTGCTGGTATTTTCAGAAATGATGGTTCGCTTTTTCTGTACTTTTGGGTTGATATAACTTGCTACGCGTAGATGCAAATTTATGCATGATTTATTGCAAGAGGATGGGCAGTGTATATTTTTCATGAGTTCTTTAATGCGATCCAGTCAATTACTCGTAGCGAATCGGCGATAAAATTTCGTAGTGACAGTTGTAGGCCAAAAGAAAACAGTTGAGAATTGAAAAACGAAAATCCATAAGGGAGTGTATAATCTACAAAGCTTTTAAAGATCAATATTGGGATGAAGGAATCCAGTGGGTAAGTGCAAATGACAAAAAGTGAGAATCAAAGGGCTAACAACAAACGAAGTACGGATGGAGAATTAGAAATCTATCTTTTTCAATGTCATCCAAATTCTTCTTCAAAGGGAAAAAAACAGGCGAAAAACGAAGGAGAAACTTATTCCAAGTTCAACAGTTGAGAAATGGAAGAAAATACCCTATGACAGTTGTGGAAAAACAAAGAATGCAGGCTGTGGGATTCCCTCCTATGAAGCAAAAGCCCTCAGGAAGGAGGAACAAGACTGTATTCAGACAAGAAAAATAGTAAGAAAACCCTCCGATCCTATCCCTACCCCCTTACAGAATGGAGGATGTGCGACTACACGTCTGAGGCTGGCCTCATTTCTTCCTGACTCCGAATCTGCCTCTATAGCAATTGTAGTGTGTTTGACTTGGTTTT
This sequence comes from Durio zibethinus, assembly GCF_047325235.1. Taxonomy (NCBI): domain Eukaryota; kingdom Viridiplantae; phylum Streptophyta; class Magnoliopsida; order Malvales; family Malvaceae; genus Durio; species Durio zibethinus. Next base: position 4,254,649 of record NC_143162.1, on the reverse strand, counting down.
AACATTTTAAGAAGCATTGATACTAAGTTCTAAATGAAAGAAGCAAAACACAAACAACAATCAAAACTGAACCATAATTAATTCAGTTATAGTAGCAATAACCTAATAATTTCAAAATACTATTCCTTTTGACATAGAAAGCATCATCTCGGACATAAGGCAATCTACGAACGACTACATCAATTACATTTATGTGAATATTCAACTAGTCATGTTCACAGGTCCATTCCAAAAATAACAAAATTCAAACAAAGATATATTAGACCAACTCATTTTCACACTGCACCGCCATGCTTTGCCTTGGAATGAGATTGTAAAGCATTTTCAGAGCCAAATGACCTGCACAAGTTTTGAAGACATACAATATTGTTCCAAATGTATACAAAATTAAAAAGTAGTAATTGGTTTAAATACTTAATAGAAAGAAGGAACTGACCTGCCACAAGACTTGCAAGGAAATGAACCACCTAACTTTGGAGTCTGCTTCATCTGAGCAGCAGCAGCTGTTGCTTTTCCAGCTTGCTTTGAAGGGTGAGGGGTTGCAGTATGTCCACTCACTTTCTTGCCATCTGCACCAAGGACTTCCAATTCTTTGACAATGTAATTTTCATTAAAAAAAAAAAAACTAACAATAGAAGAATGAGCTAGAAGGGAGAATCAGAAAAGGCGTAAGGAACAAATTTTATAATCGATGAAATGAGCATTATCATCCCTAATTAGTCATTTAGTAATCAACATCTCTAGAGGAGTGCAGGTGGGAGGGAAAATCTACCTGTCTTTTCGGGAGTGACTAGCTTTGCCTTCTTTTCTGGAGCAGGGGTCTTTGTAGCTGACTCCGCAGATCTCTTTTTGCTTGGTCCAGCCTAAGGAAAACCACTCACCAGTGATTAGAAAAACAACGTTTAAACCTCAGCTGAAGCCGCTCAAAGTCCTCAAAGGCAAACCTAAAGCATATGTCCCCTTACCTTCCCAGGAGTCTCTTGATCCTCATCTGAACTTTCTTCTTCACTATCATCCTCATCACTGTCAGTATCATCATCACTTTCATTCTCACCATTAACCTGCATGCCTGGCTCCTATAATGATAATTCAGAATCAACACTAATTAGACATGGTATTCTGTCCCAATTTGGGTCATGAAACAACAATAAAAACAACTATATACAAACAAATGTTCCTACCAAGATCAAGCCAGAGATAGGAAAGATTCGATACAGCAAATTATCAGGTCAAAAAGAAATAGCAGTTTGATAAAAAGCCGGACGAAAATAAGGGAAGGCATTGAAAGATTTGCCAGGTTCACAACACAGATAGTATGAAGAAACATTTAAAACTATTGCCCTAAAGCACCAGATATCGATAAAAGTTTAACACCCTATTTCAACTATTCATGACTTTGATTTACCCATAAAATCAGGAAGAGCTTATCAGCTGGGTACGATACTAATAGCTAGACATCTACCTGATCCTCACTAGACTCTTCATCCTCATCAGAACTATCATCTTCATCCTCATCATCACTACCGTCCTCATCTTTTTTTGGTTCCACAATCTTAACCTGCTTTGACGTAGTAGGATCAGATACTGTAGCATGAGGCTTTATGGGATTAGTTGTAGGTTCAGGGAGCTCCTCTTCAGACTCGGTATCTGTAAAGTAAAAATTAAAACATAATTTACAGATTTAAATAGTACTAACAAACACCGAATAAATAGAAAATACTAGCATAATGACCTACCTCCACCTTGAGATGTATCAACATAATACCCAGTGAAATAGACACTACCGTTCTTCCAGGTATGGGACAGCTCAAATTTGTCATGCAACACCAAATCCAAGGGTATCTGCGGGAATTTCTCTTGGGAAAGTGTTCCAATTACAAACTTCTCATTTTTTAATTTAAGATAGATGCAAACAGTTTCCTTTCCTTTTTCTTTCTTGTTATCACCAATCACCTCACCAAGGGCAACCTGAGAGTTATATAGCGCAAATTTAATAGATAGACACAAGTAATGTCAACACACAAATAAGATAAAAACCAAAGTTCCTTAAGAATAACCTGTGAAACATGCAAGATCCTATTGCCATCATCCTCCAGTTCAACCTCAAAGTTCTGACCACTTTTAACCTCAGCACCTACATATACATGGCCAAATTTCAGGGAGAGGTTCATAATTCATTAGACCAAAAACATGGAAGAAGTAAACACTTCAACAAGATAACATCATGAAACTCAATACCAAGAGTAGCAACAGAGAGAACATATTCCAAAAGGTTTCCCACAGGGTAGTCCAAATCAAAATATCAAAAGAAAAAGATTAATACAAAACCTTAACAGCAGTCCTAAGAAATAATGATTTAACAACAATAACAAACCCATTTCACAGTTTTTTTTCTTCAATATGCATAACCATTCTAGTATTTGACTAACTCTTGTTGCGCTCAATACATGGGATGATGGAGAAAAAAGGTACTGTTGACAAAAATTAGAAAGTAATTTCTCTTTTTTTTAATTAAAAAAAATTAGTCATTTTTCTTTAAATAGAGTGAAATGAAATCCAAGAAAACAATTTTATTAAGTTATTTGAAATTTTACGTAATGTTGTTAACAGAATCAGTGTCTCTTAACTCAAGACATCAATTTAGTAAGTGATTTTATATTAATAAGAATTCCATGCCGCACTGTATCTACAATTTTTTTTTTCTAAAAATAAAGAATGAAATAAAAGAAAAAACGAAATTTAAAGTAAAATAATTTGCAAAAGAAACAGCCCAAAAAAATCAAATTCCTGTTGGAAATCAGTAACTGAACATATGATTAACATTTCAAATCAGAAACCAAAATAATCGAATAAACAAACGTAAATAATCATTATTTCAGCTAGTTCCGTAACTCAAAGAAGGATTAAAAGAAAAAAAGACCTAATCGAGAGAAATAATTGAAAGAAAGAGAGAAAAAGCTTACCCCAAAACTCCATTGAGAGTGTGAGAGAAGAAAGCTTAGGGTTTTTCCGAGTTTTTGAGATGAAATTTCCTAAGTAAGTTCGGTTTAAGCGACTAAGTGACCTGCAACTTTTATAGGCAGTCGGTTAACTTAGTGAGGATCGGGGCCTGGCTGTGATTAGGTATTGCGCGGAGCACCGTTAGAGGTTTTAATATGGGCTTTTATTGGGTAACAAGCATTTTGGGCTTTTGTAACAGAAGGTTGTAGCCCAAAAATCTTGGACCTAAGGACAACCCATGCTTTTATTTAGTTTTGTTTTGTTTTATTTAGTTATTTATTTATTTTACAAATTTGTAATAATAAAAAAAAAGAAATCAAAGCATAAATCAATCAATTATGTACCTTAGGAAAATATCATAAAATTTTAAGTTGATAAGTAAATTTCTTAATCTTCTATGGTTGCAAAAAGCATTAATATCTTTTATCTTGAAAATTTTGGGCCTTGAACTCCTTTTATTACTCTTTTATCTATTATTTTTAATACATTTATTCATTTACGTGGGATCGACTTGTAAAGTATGAAAATCATTTACAAAAATGATTTTGATGAATGTTTTAAAAAATAAGTAAAAAACTAAACATCAGTGTACCTGAAATAGTGGATTCCATAGTCAGAAATGATGTGAAACTTTAGTTAATGAATATTTTTTTTATTTGTTTTGATTATTAAACTTAAATAAATTTGTTTTCCCCAAAAAAATTACAGCAAAGTGAAATTTAAGTGAAGTAGCGAAGCGATGTTTACCAACAACAGTGGCAGTCCCCTCACTCTAGTCAGTAGGGTGGAAAAACGTATAACAGAGCTCTAAATTTCTTCAAAACGAGATTCAACACTCAATAACAGAAAAATGGATCTGGGTTTTCTTCTAAAGGCCTTAATTCCCTCGTGGAACTCTGTAACCAACTCTTTCCACCTTGAAACTCCTCACCGTTTCAATTCATTTTAGCTTTCTTTTGAAAATTATAAAAATTGCTTATGTATTTTTGGTAGGTTGCTGTTTTGATGATATTCTTTGCTTACTTAGCTGTTGCTGGATCTATTTTACCTGGAAAACTTGTTCCTGGAGTCACCTTACAAGATGGGTCTCGTCTCCATTACTGCTGCAATGGTCTCTTTATATGCTGATATACTTTAAAACAGTTAAACTTTTTTATGCAACTTGATTTGTTTCATTGATTTTTTTCCCCAAACTCTGGACAGGATTGCTAGCACTACTTTTGTTAGTTGGGCTTCTTGGGGTTGGATCTAAGGTGAATTTCGTATCACCCACGGTATGTATTTACCAGCCTGCTACTAATTTATATACGTACTTATTGGAATCTGATGCCTTTTTTTGTTATATATTTGTCTTTGGTTTAATGATATTTTGGTAAGCTTCTATTTATATATGTTGTCAATATCAGTATGTGAAAGTGTTTTAAGTATATTTTTTGGACTTCCCTTTTAGTGAATTTTGGTTTGGATTCTATACAATGCAATCTATTGAACAATTGAGGCCAGAATTTAACTGTCATCAGCTCAAGTATTGAAGATACTGACTTTTTTCTTTTTCATCTTTCCTTTGATTTTTAGATTTAAAACAATGCAAATTTTTTTCATTGGCTGTTTTCTGCACGCTAATGTGACTACATTTATCTATCTGTTGTTATGAAAAAATTTGCAGGTGATATCAGACGGAGGACTTGAGCTGTTATCAGCAACTTTCATATTCAGTTTTCTTGTAAGTTGCTATCAATTTTCTGATAGGTTGTTTTAGACATACAGTAATCCTTTATTTGCATGAAGTGCTGAAACTCCTTAGAGTCTAAATGGTACTGGTTTAAATGCAAATTGATTTTGGCTGCATCCAATGTTTTGGAATCCTTAAACTTCTTTTTCAATTTGTTGGCTTGATGAGATCCTCTCTATAGATCAACTATATCAAACATGCACAAACCAGAAACCATGAAATACTCCACTCCATGTGTAAATAGATTAACTCAAGACTTTGATAGAAAAAAGTTACAGGAAAGTCCTGCTGCTTCGCAAGTTGCTGTGGGGAACTTAGTTGATTTTTAAACTCAATGACATAAAAGAAATATAGTCCCAGAGGAGCAAAGGGTTTTCCCTCAATATTCACTTGTGGTGGGACTGGGAGATAATTGTTGCTTTATTAGTATCCTTTCCTTATTCCATCTTGTGAGATCTATCTTCCCTTATGTTTCATATCTTCAAAACAAAAAGGTTCAGCATTTATTGTTGTGTATGATGTAAAGTAGCCTCTGAAGTGTGACTATAGGCTATTTGTTATACTGTAGCCTTCTCTTTTTTTTTTTTTTATTTGGTATGGAGTTATTTTTTTTTTCTTTTTCTCTAATTTGTCTTTGCATTTCCCTTTTTGTTTCCTTTTGTCAGGCAATGATGGTACTCTATGCTGCTGGGTGCAGGTCCCAAAGTAAACGTTCTTCATTAAAGCCTCACATCACAGGAAACCCGATACATGACTGGTACTTTTGTTAACAAATGTTTATAACTTCAATTTATATCTATTTTTTAGTAAAATTGACTTGGCTTAACAAATTCTTTTTTAATTGGGAAAAGGGTTTTAGCAAGTAATGTAAATATTTTGCTGCCCATCATTTAGGTAACTTCAAAAGGGTTTTAGTGGCTTTTATGACCTGCTTGAAAGGAATATTTTGTTTTGCCTCATTTAACTATATTGTTTTAAAATGAACAGTTAGGATATAGAGGCATGCTAAATTTGTAATCCTCCATAAATTCTTTCATACCATCCTTAGATATAATGTGTTCCTGATGAGTGGACAAACTCATTCACCCATGATTCTGATGTCCTATGAAAAATAAATATTACGCTTCCTGTAATCATGGATTGTTGAAACCCATCTTTTTTTGGTAGAATAATTGACATTTAATCAGCTTCATTTTAGCTTTATTTACCATCATTAAATCTATGTTTCTGTAATAAATACAACAAATTGATCTTTTGTCATCACTTATCTTATCTCCCTTTATGTAGAATTTAACCATTGTGTGGCTATCATGTTTATTTTAACTGTTGTTGCCTTTGAAAATGATAGATACAGTTTTTGTGTTCTTTGCTCTATTCCAAGTCAGTTGTTGTACTTTATTTTTCTTTGTTGCCTTCTGAACAAACAAGAAAATATACGAATCTGTGCTCTTGATATTTTGTCTTTATATAATTTTATAGGTGGTATGGGATGCAGCTGAATCCTCAGTTTATGGGTATTGATCTCAAGTATGTGATTCACTTTTCTTTTTTCACCACATGTTTTCTGCTTCATAGGACTAAAACTTCTGTCATTGCTTTGCAAAATAGACTGACTATTTGCGTCTTATATAGTCTTAGTTGTTCAGTCTCCTTATGACAGATCAAAATAATACCTGCATGTCTATGCTATGATGAACATGTTCCTTTTACTGATTATGGAATCATCTCTATAGATTCTTCTTTGTTAGAGCTGGAATGATGGGATGGCTACTTATCAACCTATCAATTCTTGCAAAAAGTGTTCAAGATGGCACTTTGAGCCAATCAATGATCCTCTACCAATTATTCTCTGTGGTAATCTGGTTGTTCTAATGAAGTCTCTTTTCTCTCTTGACTCTTGCTTGTTTTTTTTTTCTCCTGAGAAAATGTCTTACTTGTTTTACACCAATGCTAAGTAGTTTTTCTTTCATACATCTTTTTTCCAGCTATACATCCTGGACTATTTTGTTCACGAAGAGTACATGACCTCCACGTAAGTGCCATTACCTCTATGCTATAATTATCATAGAATGACCTTCTTTCTTCTGACTCTATTATGCCACTCATTAGACTGACTATATGTCAGTGATGGATAGCTAATCTTGACTATGGCTCTCAGTATGGTCATTGTTCGTCATATTAGTCAACTATATTAAAGGAAGTTGTGGGCATCGATTCCCAATGCTGACCAGCGAAGTGATCTTTAGATCCTAATTCCAATATCTAATAATGGCATTGTTCTTCATATTGTTCAGCTTTTGCTGCAACTAGTTATTCACATTAGTTCCTAATATTTACCAACTTGGTGCGAAAGAGTTGCAGTGGACAAGGTATTCATGTAACTAAAGCATGTCATCTAATGTAAATCATCCACAATATTCTAAATAAAACCTTTAAGTTGAATAACTGACATAAGTCAAGCTAAATGAGTAAAACCAAGCTGAATTTAACAAATTGTTCGCAAAATCAAGCTTTAGTTTGTAAATGCTTTCTTACCATGATGTTAAATTTGAAATGAGAATTACAATTCCCTGGTTGAATTATGGTTTTCTATACAGTTACCTCTCTCCTTGGCATTGTTGTCTCATTTCCCCTGACTGAGTTATGTAAGGTTGTTGATTTGGCCATTTCTATATGATATACTCACTTAATTAACCCATTAATATTTGGTTCTCTTTTACAGCTGGGACATAATTGCTGAGAGATTGGGTTTCATGTTGGTCTTTGGAGATCTAGTGTGGATTCCTTTCACATTTAGCATCCAGGCATGTAGCAATGGCTTTGATAGAAAAACTTTATCAGCAATTTGCACCACATTTTCCAAGGAGAAATTTTGAGCTCCATAATCTTGTGATCATAAACTGAATTAGAGAAATTTTGAGACCTATGAAATATAAAATGGATTTCTTGTTTGTGAATTAATAGAATGGTTCCATTTTGTGTATTGCTCGAAGGTGTATCTAGGAATGCAGACTCTAGTATTGCCATCATTTTCCAATCCTTGTTGGGATGACTGTAAGTGATGGCAAAATAATGTCTTAGACATCACATAGTTCATATGGCTCTAGTATTGCCTTCATTTTCCAATCCTTGTTGGGATGACTGTAAGTGATGGCATCATAATGTCTTAGACATCACATAGTTCATATGGTGGAAATATAGTTTTCTCTCTTTCTTTTTTTCATGTACTCAGTACCTGAGTGCTGCTGCTAGAATCAGCTGATGTGTAAGGTATCTAAGTTCATTTTGTATATCATGGAGAAAAGTTGAGTGCTACATTCTTCCTTCTCTATCGATGTTCTTGTGGAATCACCCTGTTGCTTCCAATTTAAGAGTATGTGAGAAGCAAATAATGTAGCAGTTTCCTGTTTTTACTATTGCTGCAGCTACTTAAAGCTGCTATCCCAATATATAGCAGATTTAACCTTTGGATTAATATTGAAATGATTCATACAAAAGAAACCAGTACATGCAGTGAGAAATATGTTCTTACTGAAGCTTGAGAGACATTTAGTGCATTGCAGCAAGAAAACCATACGAAGTTAGGCTTTTGGTAAATTTCTCTTCACCTTTGCTGCAGGGTTGGTGGCTTTTGAATAACAAAGTGGAGATGACAACAGCTGCTGCAATAGCAAATTGTTTTGTTTTTCTGATTGGGTAACTTTCTACAAGCATATAGGACATATATTTGCCCAATTAGCCTGACTTTTTACCACATCTTATTTATTCTCTTTGAATTGACAGCTACCTTGTATTTAGAGGAGCCAATAAGCAAAAGCATATATTCAAAAAGAATCCCAAGGCGCTTATATGGGGTAAGCCTCCAAAGGTTATCGGAGGAAAGCTGCTTGCTTCTGGATATTGGTAAGATTTCCATCTCATTGTTATCCCTTCTGGTCATTGATGTAATTGCAACCATTTAATGTTGATTAGTCTGGACAAGAACTTTTGAGAAATAAACTTTTCAACGATTTTTATGCAATTTGTCTTTAGATTGATCACAGGTGGTCAGAGAGAATGTTGGAGTTGGTTTTAAACCTAAAGGAAGTTATTGGTTTTTATATCAAGTTAATTTTTCAAAGACGATACATGTTTCCAATCATCCCTGAATGTGTTATATAACATGTGTTGGTGTGACTCTTTCTTGGAAACATATTTGACACCTCAAACGAGTATTTGTTTGCCCTCATCTCTTTGGCCTAGTGGCCAAGTAGCTCTTAAGAGGACGCAGAGGTCTTGGTTCAAAACCAAGACCTCCTTCTCTTCCCCCATCGCCTATGCCCAAAAAAAAAAAAAAATAGTATCTATTTGGGGTATAAGCTTCCAAATATAAACATATTCTTTTCACTTTGATCATATGTCGTGATTTTTGCTCATAATCACTATTTCTGGCAAAAACTATCTTCTGTAGTGATATGTCCAATTCTCTTGATGCTTAGCTGATGCTAATGTCAGTATTCTGGTAAAGGGGAATTGCAAGGCACTCTAATTACCTTGGGGATTTGTTGGTGGCATTGTCCTTCAGTTTACCTTGTGGAATAAGGTAACTTTCCAAATTATTTGCATGATAAACTGATGTAATCCTACATCTTATAGGCTTATGTAGTACAACCATGTCCCCTGTTGTTTTTGCAGTTCCCCCATTCCATACTTCTACCCGATTTATCTGTTCATTCTGTTGGTATGGAGGGAAAGGAGAGATGAAGTCCGTTGTGCAGAGAAGTACAAAGACGTATGGGCTGAATACTGCAGGCTTGTTCCATGGAGAATATTTCCGTATCTGTATTAGTCACCGAAAGCTGCTGGAATATCTATTCATAACTTTTTTTTTAGTACTTGAGATTGTCAGAATTGAAAGCTGGTTAATAAAACTAAGGGTTCGGCATTTATTCACCGACCGATCACATTGTTGTTGGCAATCTACTCGTAATTTAATTTAGCTTGTATCATGAACGTAGCTTCAATCTTGGGTTAGTTGCCAATGTCAGCAGGAACTAAAAGAAACTTTGGGGGCCCATATATGAGTTGTTCCTTAATGACCGAATTAACCATTTTTTTCAGTAGCAGCATCTCATTCTTAAAAGGCTTGTGGTCTTGGGTTTTTGAGATCGAGTGAGGAGCAAGCATTGGCATCTGGGGCAAGGGATGAAAAATGATAACTTTTCTCATCATGTATTTCAATGAAAACAATAAACAACAATACCACTTCTCTTGTTTGATATCTGCACTTTTCTAAGAATCTGATGCTTCCTCGTGGTGGGAATCATAAGTGTTGGCATCCTTGCTGTTTTCTTTAATTTCATTATTTCCACTAAAGAAATCAATCAGATTCTTGACTGAGTTCCAAGTAATATTTTTTAAGAGTCTGGTGTAATTGGTGGGTGGGGTTTTTGTCAAATAGTTCATTGTTTTCCGCAATTAGTCAAATATAGAGCCAAAATGAGTAAAGAAAGTGGTGGGGGGGGAAGGGACCACTCTTTTTGTCCCTTTTTTCGATGGTTTTTCTCGTCCTTATCATCCAGCTGGGAAAAGCCTGGAAGGCCTGCCCTCTTTTCCTTGCTTTTTCTGTTACATCATGCAGTGAAGTCACTATACATATATATATATATATATATATATAGAGAGAGAGAGAGAGAGAGAGAGAGAGAGGAGATGGGCATTGATTGCGGTTTCAAGGACTCGGTGATCCATTTCAATTTGCAATTTTGCATTGAGAAAAAAAAAAAATCATCTCCAACTGACGAGAGGTTGGTCGGTCTAATTGATAAGAAAAATATTTCTCTGATAATCAGAATTCAATCCCTATGCAAAACATTTCGAAAATAAAATTTTAAATATACCAAAAGATGACGGGGAGAGCATTTTATTTTAATAAAAAAGTTACACTTAAACAAAATTTAAAGATACTTCTAATTATATCACACGAAAAGAATAAGTAAGAGAAATTATAAAATATATTAACAAAATTTTTTTAATTTTACAAATAAAATTAAGATTATGATATATATTTTATAATATATATTTTAAAAAATTAATTAAAAAACATATGTTTTTTTGTAAAATTAAAAAAATTTTGTTATTAATGAATCAAATAATTTATTAAAAATATAAAAATTTTCATAATTTAACTCGATTAATATTTTTAAATTCATAAAATTTAAAAAATACTTCTAATTATATCACGAAACAAAATTTAATTCATTTAAATTCACAAATTGGGTCGAACTTAAAAAAAATCTTATACAAGACTTGAGCTAGGCCTGCAAATCTGAAACATCGACGTCTGATCCATGAACATGTCTACATTAGAATCTTTCTAAGCAACTATGGGTTTTGGATTATCTGTCAACTATTTTTTTTTTTTTTATAAATATCCATGAGCCTTCTTAGTAAATTCCTTTGAGTGGAAGAACAAAGATTTTAAAGTTGAAAGCTCAAGCCGAGGTAACATCTTAATTTATGTGGTTTTCTCAGTAATTACTACTTTGAGCGTGAGTTTGACTCCGTCATACTATTTGAATAAAAGCATAATTTATATATGAAAAATTAAATGAATAAAAAAATACTTAAATCAAATGAGAGAATTTCTTGTTCATTGTGTTTATCAATTAGCATATTTCTCAAACTTCCCAATAAAGTCCTTTATTGAAATAAATTAAAATTTTATCACAAATTTTTTAATTTATCATATTAATTATTCGTTATTTTAAATATTTCATAACAGTATATGTGATAATCCTCTAACCTAATACTTGTACGAGGTACTTTTCTCATGTCATAAATCAATTGAACATTTACAAAAATCAAATCAATTTTATTTGTGAGCCAAATAGAACAGTCAATTAAAACCCAAACTAACTCAAGTGGTCATTGTGAATGGCTATGGCAATTTCAAACCTTGAGCTTTCGACTTAATAATCAAGTATTTATTAACATCCACTGTAACGCTCGAATCAATGACCCTACAATATTTTTTTTTAGAAAATAACCCAACAAAAATTTGGACCTAATTAGGTGATAAAATAGGCGAATTGGGCTTACCAATACATTACAATGTCTTGTCAGACATTACATTGGGTCGAACTTTTCCGACATGATAAAATATAAGAATGATATAATAAAATATTTTTAAATTATAATAAAATATTAATATAATATATTAATTTTAAAAAATTTTAATATGATATATAAATTATAATTTTTTTTTGTTACATTAGGAGAGCAATGCTCTAGTACAAGTAAAAAGGAGGGGGAGACTTAGTTCAAAAATTAAGTTTTTAATGTCTTTTCAAGCGCCTTTTACTATTAAAAAAAAATTTAATGACATAAATTATAAATTTGTTAATTAGAATAATACTATAAGAGTTATTTATTATCAAGTGTCATAATTTAAAATTGAATATCACATTAGTTAATAAATTTATTATTCAAATAATATATCAAAAATTTTTAAAATTTAGATACTATATCAAATATTTCAATATAATTAAAAAGATCATTTATGATATTAATCTGAAAATATAAACTGCGCGTACACAACCTAAAGTTTTTTGAGTAAAAAGCCTAACACGACCCATAGCCCATGGACCCATAGGATCATGCCACACCAAGCCCCACACATTTTAGTGACCCATGAGAAGCTAAATTGAACAAATTCGATCCAATATAACTTTTTTTTAGTTGTTTTTTTTATAGATTTTCTTATTTTATTTTATGTATTTTAGTGTTATAATTATATATATAAAAAAAGATTAAAGAGGAAAATTTTGACAAACGATTAAAATGCCCACATTCACAAAAGTAGAAAAAAATTTCATTTATGAATAAATAAATTTTACGACTACCTACCGATCAAACAAGTAACAAATAAAAAATTTAAGGGATCATGTGATAAGAAGAGAAATACAAATTTTAACTTTTTAAATTTTATAAGTTGGGAATATCATGCAAGCTCATGGGTCATGCCATATTGGACAATACTCACAATACATGACATCTTGGTGTAGTGAACAGCCATACTAAGATCCATTGCAATTTTTTAATATAAGTCGTGCTTGACACAATTCATTATTATAATTAGATGGACGATGTTAATACAACTTAATAATTTATGATAGGTTAATTGGGCTTTGCTCCGTGCCATTTACTTATTTTGCCATCTCTAGTGCTAAATCACTCGCTCAAGTAAAAAATTTACACTCAAATTGATAATAATGAATGACTAGAGATATTGTATGAGTATCATCACCCATATTCATTATTTAGTCACTTAAGATTCAATACGGAATGAGACATCTTACTTATGTATATCATATGTTTGGGGAGTTCAAGTTTAGGATTCAATTCCTTCTACTCCACTGATAATGCCCACGAAAAGACTCTCCCTGATGCTATTATAGATTGATTGAAAAAACGAGATTCATTGTGCAAATAAAGAATAACGGACCTCAAATTATTATTATGGCATTTTCATTGTGTTGGTCCCCTAATTGTCATGAAGGTTAAATTGATCAACCGTGGTTAACATGACGAATGGGGCCAAAAAAAAAAAAAAACAACCATCAATGTAAAAGGAGTGGCAAGCGTAAGGATCAAGGAAACACTCAATTTTCTTAGAAAGGTGGGTTTCGGAAAGCATCTCTTGAAATATTTCCATACCTTATCCTTCATCTATTGCTGATTCACATTTTCTTCATGTTTTGTTTGTTTTTTTCCTTTCCTTTTCCACTATGAATGCACTTCCCACATCCACCGTTCAACTTGTTTTGGGGCAACAAAGGACACCTAGAAAGAAAGAGAGTCTAAATATGGCTTTTTCATAATTCAAGGGTTAATTTAGTCTGTTTGTATAATTATTCTTAAAAAATAATATTTAATAAATTTAAAATTTAAATTTTAATATTTATAATGTTTTTTAATTTTCATATGACGATCTTTTTTATATAAAAATATATAATTTGCTCATCTACCAAGTGGATATTCTCAATTTTAAAATTTAAGATTTCATGGGTCTTAAAGATATATATATATATTTTTTAATTTTGAATGAACGTAATAAAATTTATGAAAAAATAAATGTATAGTACTTGATTTTCTTAGTAAAATTATATTTTTCTTTTCTTATCAGTTTATAAGTCTTTTTGCTTTTGTATAACATGATAGTATCATAGGCTCACAGCTCAAATCCATGAATAATTTTTGTGCATCTAAATCAAAATTTGAGCTGGGCCTTGGATAAAATATCTAAAGCTCAAGGCTAATTTTACTCGAATTCACATATATATAAATTATATATAAATTAATTCACATATATATATATACAAATTCAAAATAAAATTATATATTTTATTAAACTTAATTTTAATTTTTAATTTTTAATATATATTAATTAAATATAATTCTATTAAACTTAATTTAATCATACTTTTTTAATTTTTTATTATATAAATTAAGTTTAGTGGGTGAATTTATGATTTTTTTTATTCAGGCTGAGTTTTAAAAAATTTTAAAACTCAAAATTTTAAATCAGGCTGGACTTAGGTAAATATATAAATTTGATCCAAATTCAACCCATCTCATGAACACTTCTAATCATGGCCCATGCCTGCTACACCTTTGCATATATCGTTAATCTTATATTAAAATTTTGTATTTTTATTACTTTTATGCATAATTTTTATGACAAATATTCATATATCGTTAATGTACAAGACTAGAGTTAGCGTGCATCACATGCATGACTAGTTGCAGTCTTGGCATGTCACTTTCGTTGCTTTTGCTTTGGCTTTTGCTTTTTGTTTTTTTTTAAGTTTAAAATAATAATTACAATTTAGAAGGGGAAATTAAAAATATAGCTAAGAGTGTAGCTTTATTGTTATAATATTAGATCAGGAAATACTTAGATGGATTTAAAGCTTAAGAAAAGGAAAATGTTAAAAGGGAACACTAAATAGTATATAAAAAAGGAAAAATTTTTCTAAAATTTTAAATGATAAATTGATAAAAGTAAAATCAAAATAATGATAAAGGTGCGAGTCACCTTTCTTCTCATGACAAAATTTGAGGAAAATAATGGGTGAAATATAAATCTATATATTAGTATTTTTAAAGAAAATTAATCATGAAAAATATGAATATGATAATTTTAAATACACTCGATTATATGATAATTTTCGTGTTTTATATATATTTAATACGAACTAAACAAATATAAATATACAAATTGTCACAATCCTTAACTTAATTGCTTTAAAGTAAAATTTTCATCAAATTATGAAGATAAATTGGTTAGTTAAAAATAAAAAATAGACTCAAGATTTTTCAAATGAAAGGAAATAGGTGAAAAATAAAATTAGAAGTGTTTTATTCCATCCGAAATAATAATAATAACTGTAAATGTTGTATTTCCAAAACAAAAAATAGATTATTTTGTTTTATACCAATATGTTATTTGTGTTTTGCATCAGATTAATCTATTTATACAAGTACATTAATTAAAAATTAACAATAAATATATATTTATTTAGTGGTAGTCAGAGCATTGAGAACTACATTACTATCGAACAACTCATTCATTGATTGATTCTGAAGCAAACAAATAGGCAAAAACAAATGTACTATGGAATTAAACATATTATTATGAATCCTAAAGAATAATTATTAAGTACATTAGAAGATTTTTCTATGCACATTTATTAAAATATCTTAAATCAGTTTTCCTTAAATTAGTTACTTAAAATTTTTCGCTTGTGCTTTTCAAAAACTCGAAATTTGTATGAAGAATGAAATATAAGAAAGGGGTAATAGATATTATTTGGATTTCCTTAGAAAGGTTTTTGAAGATTGAAATCATTTATTCCTAAATGAATAATCAATAACCAAATGAAAATGGTTAGATAAAAAAAAAGGGAAAGGAGTTAATCATTTTGGATTTAATGATTGAAATTATTAATTTTCTAATATGAAAGGATTAAATTTGGGAGTGGTGGAATTTTGAAAAAAAAAAAATTTATGATTTGAAGAGATGAAAGCCACTTCAATTGTGAAATAAAAGGTTTGAACCTTCTGAAAAAGAAATTCGAGATTTTAAGGGTTTATTAATACAGTTATGAAGACGAATTAGAGGGAAAAAAAAAAGTGCCTAATAAGTTGAGATGTGGTAACCTCGTACACAACCATTCATTCAAACTCTTAAAAAAGACACGTGTCACAATAATAAGTACCGTAAATTAAAAATAGATGCATTTTAGATAAATTTTCCTTTCTTTTTTTTTTTTTTTACATTCAACCGTCAGCCGTCAAAATTACTTTTTGAATGTAGTAATAATTTGGTAATGATACCCCCAGGCGACCAAAAAGATTTAGCATGTCAATTCAAATCAAAGCAGGGCTAGCGTCAAATCCTTTTGAGCATTTAATGCCCGATCCATTTGTTTCTTTTTCGCTTTGTGCAAATCCACGTTGCCTCTTTTGGAAAATTTTACAGTGTTCCAAGAAAATTTTTTTAGCATTTTCGTAGAATTCTCCAATGATTAATTTCAGCATTCAACAAATTACAATTGAATTCTTTCTTTTCTTTCATAGATGAAACTGATATAGATTTGAACCAAATTTAACCATCAAGTTAAGCAGTCATTTTTTAAATATAAAATTTAATAAATCTAAAATTTAAATATCACTTATATATTTTTTTACCTTATCACATGTTATTTTTTTATTTAAAATCATCAAAAATTAAATTATAATTATCAAATTTAAAAATTTAATATTTTATCAAATGAGTGTTAATAATTTATATATTTTTGGAAAAAAAATTTCTTATCAAATTTAAAAAACATGAGTTATTTGTCTTGTTATAAGTATTCCTTAAAAGTAAAACATCAATTAAAATTTTGTTCATGACACGTGTTAAATCAAATTCAACAAGCATTAACTCAAAAACCTCGTACCTTTTTTCTCGAAGTTTTAAATTAAAAAAATATTTAAAATATTTAATATAATAATATAACAATAACAACTTTGACCCATCCAACCTGGAGCTTCAATACATAAAAAAAAAAAAAAATCTATTTTAAAATATCTTTGAAAACATTTTCACGGTGAACATTTATCTTTATCAACAAATGAGCTATTTTGCATCCAAGACAAGAAGTTCCAAAGGCAAGAACTTAACCACCAGCAAGCAATCTAAAATTGAACGTAACCCCGTCGCTGGCTCGAAAAACTAGCTTTGATGTTAGATCTCAAGTTAAACAAAAAGTACACATCTTACATGACCAGTGCATGTTTTCCATTGCTTTGGCCTAGCGAAAGTGTTTTCAAATAACAAAGCAGATGCCATCAACTTTTTTCAGTTACATTATTTTACTCTTGTACTGAATATGACAGAAAAAAAGTACAACATTTGTCACTAGATGTGAAAGTTGAAAGAATGCTAAAGACACTGGAAGTATGCATCAGATACGTGACAGGTCCCTAACACAAAGCTGCATGTCAGGTTTATCGAGTAATCAAACCAATAAACTCAACCAGTAATGGAAAATTTCCACGTGTCAGACCTAGAGGTTAAAAGCACCAACGGAGAAGGAAAACAGGGAGTGGGTTTAGCAATGTCGAGAAAGAGAATAGTCAGGGAAAACCCAAAAAGGTTAGATAAGATTCCCCCAATCGGGCTCGAGAGTCGGCAGAGCTGTGGAGGTGACCGACAGATTGAAAGGGTACGGTCAAGCTAAAGGGGGTAAAGCCGATGATGCTAGCTTTTAGAATGCCTAATGGCAGTGATCAGCTTAAAAAGTCTCTCTAGAGGAAAGTTTGAGCTAAATCCGAGTGTGAAATATAAAAACATATAAATCAATTTTTTTATTTATCTTTTTGTTTGATTTTATATTTAATTTTGTAAAATTTTATATTGAAATATTTTGATATGATTCAAAATTTTTAAAAATAAAAATTTGAAAAATCTTTAATAATTTTAAAAATAGATATTAAAAATTTTTTAAAAACTTTCAAAAATTCAAAAATGAATATATGAAAACCTTAAAAAAATTTTAAAAATTCATTTTAAAAAATTATATGATTTTTCAAAAATTTATGATATTTTGAAAATTTATTTCTCAAAACTTATATGAAAGAAAAATAATAATTAAATAATTTTACTTATAAATTTTTAAAAAATAAAGCTACGGTGTCAAGAGAAAAAACTGGGATATATTTAACTGTACTCCTACCAAAAAGAGATTTTTCCTTATCAGAAAAATTAAAATAATCTACTCGAATTTTCACTAAAAATTTCATATATGACTTCTAAATGTCTAATTGTTTTAAAGGCCGTTCAGCGTTATCCCAACTTGGCTTTTGAACCAAGAAGCAAAGCTAAACTGGTGAGTTGGCAACAAAACAAGGTTTTGAAAACATGATAATAGACCCACTCTTGAATACATAGACAACAGAGTTTTAAATTTTATAAACAAAATTAATAAGATGACGCATTCTTTTAAAGTATATTACAAAAATAGAAAAATTAATTTAAAAAAGTGAAATATAAATCAATTTCTTAATCTTGTAGAGTTAAAAACTATACTGTAATTTCTCATGATAAAATTAGCCCTTGAACTATTTTCTTTTCTATTCTACTTTAAAAACATTTATAGCATTTTCATCTTTTAGTATATTAAGTAAAAATAACTAAATATAGCAAAAATATAGTTACTTATTTTTAGGTTGAAATAATTTTAATTTTAAAAAATTTGAACTATATTTTGTATAATTTTTTTAAAAAATAAAACTTAATATTAATAAAAATGAATATCATAAATGACACTTAAATTATAATGACATATTTAATATGATATCTAAATTTTAAAAACATCTAATTTGACACTTAAATCATAAGTTTATTAACTAATATGATACTAATTCTTAAAATAATTAGTTTCAAATGGTAATACATAACATACAAATAAACCTCTAACTACTAAATTAAGAAATTCATAGTTTAAGTACTTTAAATTTTTTTAAATTCAAATACTATATTAAATATTTCACTATAATTTAAACTATTCATGACTAATTTATTTTTTATATTGTTAATAATAATTAATTACTTAAAATAAAAAATAACTTTTATTATTTACTTTTCAACATCATATTCTTTTTAAACATTTTAACTTTTAACAGCAATGTAAAATATGAAAAATCTTAAACCACAATTTTTTACAACATTTTTCAAACATATTTTTTTTGTCTAATTTTTTTTAATTACAACAACAATATTAAATTAAGCTAATCTATAATGTAATAAAAAGCAAAAAATAAAAAGATTTACTTAAAATTGTCAAATTTTGATTTGTTGACAACTGAAACTAAATCATAAAATTAGAAAAAAAACTAATAAAATATAGAATCACAATTATAAGTAGAAAACATGACTAGAATAACAGATTCCTATAAATATGTAAGTACTTTGCTTTTGATAATTAACTTTTTCAACTTTGATTTTGTTTTAAATATATTATCCGTTAAAATATAAAAAATACTTTGCAAAAAATGAACAAATCAATGTAACAAAAATTTAAAATAACAATTAAAGTTGAAAAAATTTAACTACAAAAAATAAACTCAAACATTGTTTATAACCGAAAAAGAGTATAATTTGTCTGCACGTAAAACAAATATCCACGCATTTCTTTACTAATTAAGAAGCTTAAGAATCCGTCCTTTTTGCTTATATATGCAAACCTACCTACTTTTTTATTTTTTATCTAGAAAAAAAATCTTATTTGATCATGGATTTATATTTAATGCTATTAGTGTATAAACACTATACATTGTCATCCAATGATATCATCTCATTATTAAATAAAATTTTTTAAAAAAATTAATTTTTTGTATATTTATTTTAAAAATTTATATTTATTCATTAATAAGATAATATTATTTAATTTACTAACAATATCTAAAATTTATACATTGAGAGTGCATCAAATATAAACTTTTTGATCATTAGATTACCAAGTATAACAACTAAAAAATATTAACAATTATCACTAGAGGAAGATAAATTTAAATTTAAAGTCATTTGATACATAAAATGATGAATAAAATAAAATGATAATTATTTTATATTATTTTGATTTATATCTAAAAATAAAAATAAGATTATAAAAAATATTAATCATCTTTTTGGTATAAAATAATTCAATCCTTCTAAAGTAACCAAAATTATTTTTAATTTATAAAATTGAACTTATATATCTATTATACCCTTAAAAATTATATCAATAATTCAATTTATATAAACTTTAAAGAAAAATAATTTTGATTAATAAATAAATTATTTTATTTTAATCTTTGACACATCAAACATAAAGTAAAAGATATTATTTAATATAATCTTATTCATAATATTATTTTATTTTATGTTATCATAATTTTATATACCGAATATATTTTAAATCCCTTATACTACTAAGATCTTTATGTATTCAAAAAAAATTACAAATCCTAAAAATCTTCTTTCAAAACAAAAATTAATGATACTATTCAAATATAAAATCTTAAAGATCAAATCACAAAACTTTCAAATTTCCCATTCCTCTGTGAAATAAGATTTGAAATTTATGTTTTTATCAAAGATAGAATACATTAATTATTAAAATCATGAAAAAATATAGAGTTTTAAAAGATTAGTCATAAATCTTTAAAAAAACAAAACAATTATAAACATATTTAAATATATATATTAAACAAACAAACTAAAAACTTTTTGATGATATCTTTTTAAAAAACACGTGTTTTTTAAAAATTAAAATATTATTATATATAAATATATGTGCATGCATGTGCGTATAAAAGTAAACTTACGATTTATGACAGTTATAACAGTAGACATCGCTAAAATCTTGGTGGCTAACTATTATAACGGTCATACTCACGTACTTTTATTTATTTTTATGTGTCATGCAAAATTTTGAATGAAAATTTTAAAATATTACGCATATCAATCTCATCAACTAAAGAAATTTTACATCATCGCATCCATTATTGCCACTCATGAACATTTCCCCACCATCCGATGAAAATCATAAAAACTTTGAGCAAATCACATTAAGCATCACCTACCTACAATTAGTAAAGCGTGCACCTTTCCACCACTAGACGGGGGACCACAAAGGGCATTACCGATGACCCAACTTAAACTAAACGGCAATATAAAAGCCTAAAACCCCTCTCGAAAGCATCGCCAGCCCTAACGGAGAAATTTGACGGCGTCTAAACCAACCCTACCCAATATTGACTTTTCACACGCTCTCACGTGCCAAGTGTCAAGACCTCGCCATGTACGCATCTTTGAAATTTTTTTTTTGGGTCACGTGTTTGGGCCCTGCCTCGACGCTTCACACGCCCTGGTCATTGGCCACCTTAATAGGACAACTTTGCCCCCTCTTTTACTTCTAAAGCCCCGTACTGAAAATAAACTTAACGTTTTAATTATCTTAAAAACTTATATTGGATATAAACATTACAAACAAGACAAGAAAAATACCTATTTAATATTATTTATTATTATTTTTTTATAAAAGTAGTAACATGAACAGAAGGTGATCACTTTTTTAAATTAAAATATTTATGGATACTTTTAAAAAATAAAAAAATAAAAAAAATTTTGGAAGCAATTTTTTATTTTTTTATCTATAAAATTGATAAATTTATCTATAATTTATATATATTATAAATAAATATTCTTAAAAAAATTTAAATCTATCTATAAATCAAAAATAAAATAAAATTTAAAATTTAAAATTATTAAATATTACTTTTTAATAACGATTGCATTAACTAACTAAACTAAATACATAAGATTCAATATTATTTTATTGTTATAAAAATGTTAAAGCTAAATTGTTATAGGGAAAAGGAGTTATCAGTTTCAAAGCTAACATGTAATAATATATAAATGAACTGGTCTTTCTATTTGGTTTTTCTGTCCCTATTTTCTCTCACTTCTAGGAGTGATTTCATTTTCATTTCCCTGGGCTTCAAGTGATTGAATCAGATCTCCAGCATTGACACATTTTTCTGGTAACTCTTAGATTTTAAAGTTTTTTTTTTTTTTTATTTGGAGTATTTTATTTTTTTAAGTTAATATAATCCAGCAACAGAATATAAATTTGCATTATCTATGGAGATTACAAGGAGAATTGGTTGAGATTTTCTTTTGTTCCTGTTGCTACAATTTTTTATCCAGCAGACAGAAAATAATAGCAAGTATAATAATAAATGAATTTATGCACTCAATTCTATAATTCTATAATTTTTTTCTCCCTCGCTCATCAATGTTTGCCATGAAATGGCAGGATGAAGGTCGTCTGTAAGAGATCTTTCAGTTTAAGAAGCTGTTTTTTAGAGCCATTTTAGGGAATTAGGAATTCTGGGTTTCAGAGGTACTGCTTAACCTCAAACAGGATACTATTGTCTCTACCTATTTTAGCTATGCTGATATAATTTTTTTTCTCTTACTAGGCAGGATTGCTTCAATAAAATGAGGTTCACAGTAAAGGAGGCTTACCTCAATAAGCAAATTTCAGGCAAAGGCTAGCTTTTGATATGACGACTGTGCTAAAGGACCTGCGGACAGTTTTTATCTGGCGGGTGAGAGAATCAAGCTGAAACTTTTAAGTTTTAGCAAAGGATTCTGGAACCGAGAAAAAGAATGAGCAAACAAGGCGAAGAACAGTTTGAATTCCAACATCCATTGGTTCCAGTAAACCCCTTTAGGCCTAATCTCCCAAAACCACCAGTGATCCATGCTGGGAGACAGGGAAACGAGATATTTCAAACAAATTGTATGGGGCCAGAAAGATGCTCTTCTGGGTTTACGCAGGAATCTCAAACTGATAGAATAATTGCATGTTCTGATTCAGCCGGTTGCAGAGAAGTAAATGGAGGCGTTAATAACTTGAAGGGAGCTTTTGTTGGGAGTAAGTGCATTCCGGATGATAGCAATGGGCAGGGGCAATTCTCCCTGAACCTGGCTGAATTCAGCAATGTTCCTTTTGCAGATCTTCTGGCTCTTGCAAATGCAGCCTCAGCTGCATCTACAAATGCAGCATCAGAGGGAATTAACAGACATCATCCAGAATGCAGCTCAGCTGGGCTCTTACCTGTGCATGTAAATTTATCAGCTCAACAAAACATATGGATTGATGGCAACTGCACGCCAAGAAAACATCAAAGTAAGCATAAGTTTAACCTTTATCGTTCCTGTAAGTTAGCTATCTATATTTCTATTACAGCATCTAGTTGCCAATATGTTGCAAGAGAGACAGACAGACAGGCAAAGAGTTAAAACTAGTGTTACAGACAATTAAGAATTTAAGATAGCAGTTAAGGAAGAACAATGGAGATCTCTAGCAAGAAAAATGGCCTTGGAAATGTTAATGTTAGAAATGAGTAAAAAACAGACTATCAAGTATCCCTGGCCATCTTAATTTACTCCTGTTTTCCAGCACTGGTACTCTTGTTTTATTTAGAATCACTTTTGATGCAATTCAGAGGACTAAATTTTCATTTCTTTAAGTTACTTAAAACTATAAAAAGAATGGAAAGCACATAATTCTGCAACTTGTTCTTAAGTATACTTTCCAACACAACAATTTTCCTCTTGAAAGAATTTCTTTGGTAACTGTCTCATCTGTTATTAATGTTGAAAATTCAGAATTTTTTAGTTTAATCACATGAATGAGGTGAAACTTACTTAAAGTGTTTACAGAAATCAGTCCTCTCCAGAATCCATATGATTTTGATCTGCCTGCTGGGACAATGGATGCACTCTCTCACACAAGCATCTCTGACTTTGCCCCTATCACACCAGAAAAGGCCACTAGAGTAGAAAGTAAAGAGGATTCAGAAATAGAAAATTCATACATGGAGAACAGACCTGAGAAAAGAGATGAGCAAGCAAATGAACTGGCTGGTACTAGGGTTGATGTGAATGGACTTCAATGCAGTATAGAGATCCAAAAGCCTGTTACAGAGTCATCCCTGGCGGCTATACCAAGCAAGGAAAATAACAATCCTGACAATGGAGGTATCCATCTTGCTGACCTAGAGAAAACACCACAGCAGAAACAAAGGAGGAGAAAGCATAGGCCGAAGGTAATTACAGAGGGCAAACCTAGGACCAGAAAGCCAGTGACTCCAAAGCCCAGTGGTTCTCAAGAAAATCCAACAGGTAAGAGGAAATATGTACGAAAAAATAGACTAAACAAAGACACATCAATCCCCCCAGGAGAAGCAAATGCAGAGAATTCAACACGTAAGAGGAAGTATGTGCGAAGAAAGGGACTCAACAAAGACTCAATGATTCCCACACATGAAAGTGGACAGGGGGCTACTCCTACAGATACACTTGAGCATAACAAGAAATCATGCAGAAGAGCCTTGGGTTTTGACACAGAAGGACAAGAAAGAGGGGAAAGCCCTGCATGCAAGCCGGCCTGCAATTTAAATTCAACTTCAGGGACAGAAAACCTGTGGAAAGGAGGAAGTCAATCAAAGTCCATAATGCAGCTTTGTAGCGGAATTGAATTGGCAGCAGAAAACACAAAAACTGGCATTGCCTATGAACTAAACCAAAAGTTGAAAGAGTACTTATCTTTGCCTGAAGATCAAGCACCACGCACACCACTTCCAACCAAGAATAATCCCCCATGTAGAAGACAAAATGCCAATTCCCAGAAGCTCAATAATAGGAAAGATCAATGCAGTGCTCATGATGTACTGAAAAAAAATGGACAATCTGTTGGACAATCTTTGTTACAATCCAATGCTCAGTTGCCAGCAAGAAGCCCAAATGATTCCAACTGCAGCACCAGCTCAGTACTGAAGGGAGGACAAGCAAGTGAATTAAAGACGAACAAATCTACTGCTACTCAACAAGCGTATACCAGTGCTGTAAATTCATATGGGAGCCACTACAACAATTTATACGTATACCAGATGATTCCAGGGATTCAATTTTCAAAAAATCACAGGAGAAAGAGAACCGAAAAGGGACAAACTTCTGCCACATCTAGTGCATCATCATCCATCACTGCTGCAAAAAGTCTTGTGCCTGCAGAAGTATGTCTGCTAGATAGCATTGAAGTAAGCCATCCATTTAGTTCTACTGGAGTTCCAGCAAAACTTGAAGAAGCAGGAAGAAATTTTTCTCTGAATAAATTGCAAACTTTTAATTGCATCATGGCTTCAAATCAAACAGAGAGTCTAAAGAAAAAGAGAACCAGAGGAGCCACACAGGTTCAAGACTTGGCTTCACTCAATGGAATTGCACTATGTAACAGGCACCCAGAATGCTATAGTAGTCAATCACCAGTTGCTTATGACATGCGGGAAGTTGGGAACTCTGACAGACCTCATACAAGCATAGAAGCCCTGATGACAGAGATGCAAGCAAAACTGGCAAAAAAAAAGCGATCAAAAAAGAGAAACTGCCTTGTAAATTCAGCATGCTCCAGTACAAGTGAAGCACAATTGCACAAGAGACTTGTCTTATCTAATCAAAACCAATTTTCTCCAAAATTATTAGGTATTTCAATTTTCTGCAAACTTTCCTTTAAATCTTTAAGTAATCTACACAATCTACCAAACAGTTCCTCTTAACTCATTTAATCAACTTGGTGCAGGTACCCCTCCAGAAGTAATATGGAAACAAATGGTTTCTCCTGATGCACTTGTTGAACAATTCAACCAATTAGACATAAACAGGGAAGGTAACCCCATTGCATATGAAGAGCAGAATGCACTTGTCCCATATAATATGAGATACCAAGAGCACAATGCAGTTGTTCTTTATGGAGATGGAACCATTGTACCATTTGGTCCTACCAAGAAACGACGCCCTCGGCCCAAGGTCGACCTGGATGAAGAAACAAATAGAGTATGGAAGCTTCTCTTAGAAAATATCAATAGTGAAGGTATTGATGGAACTGATGAAGAGACAGCAAAATGGTGGGAGGAAGAAAGGAGAGTATTCCATGGACGTGCAGACTCATTTATTGCTCGCATGCACCTTGTACAAGGTAACATATAATTTTCTAACATTTTCCTTAATAGCACCCTAAATGAATTGTTTTACAAGCATTTGCTCAAGAATCTTTAATTGCATAGATTATTTTATTGAATAATAGTATTTATCATACTGTGCAAAATGATGTTTCAATGAATACTATTGTAGTAAAAGACACTGCTTAACCTGTCCACCCCACATGAAATGTAACTCGATAGCTAAGGTAAATTGTTACATGTTCAGATATTAGAATTTAGAAGGCATTCTCTCTCTCTCTCTCTCTCTCTCTCTCTCTCTCTCTCTCTCTCTCTCATAAGAGTACAATACCATTTCTGCAGGGGATAGACGCTTCTCTCCGTGGAAAGGATCAGTTGTGGACTCTGTGATTGGAGTCTTCCTTACTCAAAATGTCTCTGACCATCTTTCTAGGTAAGCAAACAGTGCTAAGAACATTTAATCATACAAAAGTAAATAGGAAATATTTTTATTCTGTTCAGCTTTTTGCAGTTCTGCATTCATGTCTCTCGCTGCATATTTTCCTCTCAAATCAATGAGCAAGGAAAAGATATATCATCAAGCCGGGACCAGCTTAGCTAATGGAGCAGAGTTCTATGTCTTGGAGCCGGAAGACACTATAAAGTGGGATACAAATACATCAATTCAACCAGTTGGTGACCAAAGTTCAATGACTGTTAATGGTTATGGATACTCTGAAGAAAAAGAGGTTGTCAACAGCAAGGAGTTGTCTGGAAGTAGTACTGCTATTGTAAGCTCAACAAATGAATCAAAGTGCAAGCTGTTGAACTCTTGTGGAAGTGGTTTGGGTACATACTGCAACTCCACTTTAAACAGATTGAACATGGAAACTCTTGGGAATGGTACTGAATGCTTCAAAGGAGATGAAGAGACAAATGATGTCCTCTCATCTCAAAATTCTGTGGTTTCATCTGAAAACTCTGTGGATTTTTCATTGGTTCAAAATGCCGAAAGAACAGGATCATGCTCAGAGTGCAACTCAGAAGGGGGCGATCAGACTAAGGGGCCTATTTTTGACGTTATGAATAGCTCTACTTCTTTTGTACAGCTTCTACGGATGGCTGGATCTGCCAGGCTGCATGAAGTCTATGGTCATCAAAATATATCCACGAATGAGAACTCAAAAGTCAAAAGAAGCCAATTCCAGAATGACCAAAGAGGAAACTGCGATAATTCAGGTCCTAAAAGCTTCACTATAGAAGACATTATCCCATCAGCTAATTATCATCTGCATCTTACTCTAAACTCAGAAGTAAGAGAAATTGAACACTTTGAGATGTTCAAGGAAGAAACAAGATCCTCTAAGGCTTCTAAGATGAAGGATGAAAACATGATAAAGGGACAAAGCCCCTTAACAGAAGAATCTGCATGTCAAACGATAGATCAAAATGATTCCACCATGTGTGTGCTGGTGGCCCTACAATCATCCAGTGAAAATAATCACTCAAGCAACAACATTCAACAAGATGAGACAACAGTTCCCCACTGTCAAATGAGGCTGCTTCAAGACCCAAGAAATCTTGTTGAATCACCAGCTGATACACAAAACAAAGAAATGTTGAGACATGTGGACATGACAAAACATTTGGAAGAAATCCTAGATATTACAGAAAGCACTACGGCATTTGATAATCAAAGAAGCCCACAACAGAAAATGCAAGAGTCAAACTTGTTTACACATGACTCGTCATCTAATAAGGGGCTCAACCAGATGAATGCTGGCAGTTTAAAATCAAAAGGCAAAAAGGCTAACAAAGAGAAAAAAGATGATTTTGACTGGGATAGCTTGAGAAAACAGGCTGAAGCCAATGGAATAAAAAGAGAAAGAACAGAGAAGACAATGGACTCACTAGACTGGGAAGCAGTGAGATGTGCAGATGTTAATGAGATTGCTAAGACAATTAAGGAACGAGGGATGAATAACATGCTTGCTGGGCGAATAAAGGTAAAAATCTAATATTGTAGGGTAAGTTTACCAAAATTTCCACTAAGCTTACTGCATAACAGCTGATTGAAAATGAGTTGCTCACAGGATTTCCTCAACCGGCTTGTTAGAGATCACGGAAGCATTGACCTAGAGTGGCTGAGGGATGTTCCACCAGACAAAGCAAAGTAAGCCAAAGGAACCTATAGAATGTAGACCTTTTTGCATTCATAAGACCATTTGGCATTGTCATATTAGAATGCATATCTAAGTCAAAGATATTACTTCTCCACCTTTATATATAATTAGAATGGAGAGCTACTTAAACATTATTCCTTGTTGTAGAGAGTACCTGCTAAGTATAAGAGGACTGGGGCTAAAAAGTGTTGAGTGTGTTCGGCTTCTGACACTTCACCATCTCGCTTTTCCAGTAAGTTAATTAATTGCATAAGTAACCATAGCAGAAAAGACAACTCAACTTCCATATTTGCCTGACAGGTTGACACAAATGTTGGACGTATAGTAGTAAGATTGGGATGGGTCCCCCTTCAGCCACTGCCAGAGTCCCTTCAGTTGCATCTCCTAGAGCTGTGAGTATTACGAATTATCAAGCAACAGATAACCATATATTTGAAAGAAAGCTGCTGAATTTAAATTCTGCCTACTTAGGTACCCCATCCTGGAATCCATCCAAAAATATCTTTGGCCCCGACTATGCAAGCTCGATCAAAGAACATTGTAAAGAACCACTTCACTTTAGTACTTGATTCAAGCAAATGCATTTATTCGGAAAAGAAAACAAATTTCTTATTAGAACTACACGTTTGCTAATTCGTTGAACTATATACTGAACAGGTATGAGCTACATTATCAGATGATAACATTTGGAAAGGTATGATGTATATATGTTTACAGTGAAGAAACTTACTTCCTTTGCTGATCAACGTGCTAAGGCTGATAGGGAAAACGTTTCTGAGATTCATGCAGGTTTTCTGTACAAAAAGTAAACCAAATTGTAATGCATGTCCAATGAGGGGAGAATGCAGACATTTTGCCAGTGCATTTGCAAGGTTCGCTTATGAAATATCTCAATTTTAACTTTTTAAATGTACTTCCAGTGAAACAAGATCAACTTGTGTGAGTCTGCAACTGTCTAGAAAACTTTCCATACTCCTCGTAAAGTTCAGATGAAGCATCAATCCCCAAAAAGCCAAATTATCAATTCTATCTACAAATGGTCAAGATATGAAGTCACCACACAGAGATAAGAATTTGACAGGATTAATAGATGAGGCTTTTACATAAGCAGTATTTCCACCAATAGGGCAATTGTCAACCTTTTTGTTTTCATTAAGTGTGCTCTGACAATAAGATAATAGAGAATAGTAGCGATCTCGTAGAGAAACCCCAAAATCATTTAACAAAATGACTTACTCATAAACCATATTATGCAGTGCAAGACTTGCCCTGCCAGGGCCAGAGGAGAAAAGCATTGTCAGTGCAACTGACAACAGCAAATCTGATCAAAACCATGCTGTGATCATTGATCAACTGGCTCTGCCCTTACCCCAGCCAACTGAGCAATCAGACATAAACTGGCAGTCTGAAGCAAACCAGCAGTCACAAGCAAAATATGGGGGCAATAACCCTATCATTGAAGAGCCAGCAAGCCCAGAACCTGTGTGCACACAAGTAGCAGAGAATGACATTGAGGACATCTTCTATGAGGATCCTGATGAAATTCCGATGATCAAGCTTAACATGGAAGAGTTCACCCAGAATTTGCAGAATTATATGCAAAATAACATGGAACTTCAAGAAGGGAATATGTCAAAGGCTTTAGTTGCTTTAACAGCAGAAGCTGCATCTATTCCAACGCCCAAACTTAAGAATGTCAGTCGGCTAAGAACAGAGCACCAAGTGTAAGTAGGCACTTCCCATATCTCTGAAGTCTTGAAAATAGAGAAACCACAGTTAACTATTTCATGAACGAGTTTGTTATTACTAGCTCCAGATCAACATAAAATTAAGCTTAAATTATAATTTAAAAAAAATTTCAAGTTTTAGCTCTTTTAAGCTATGGTTAAAAAATCCAAAATGTTTAAAACTATAAAATGCCCATCCTGCCATTGTACTTATAGGAACCAATTCATGAATATAGCAAAGTATATTAAAGAAACATAATTAAACTTCAAAAATAGAGAAGTTCTGCTAGAAAATGGCACAAAATTCAGTGTAAATGGTACCAGAAATCTTTTTATTTCATACTAATGGTATCATTTTTTTCCTTCCCCACTCCTTGAACCCATCCTACAGCTATGAACTTCCAGATTCACACCCTCTTCTAAGAGAGGTTAGTTATTTCTAACTTTATTGATACAAGAATATTTTCATATTTCTATAAGCTCAGTTTTTCTTATATTAGAGACTTATGGTTATCTTACAGTTGGATAAACGAGAACCTGATGACCCAAGCAAGTACCTTCTTGCCATATGGACACCAGGTATGGACAACATTTACTAACATGGCATGTTAAATTCCCTCTAGACCTCTTGAGACAACAAAATATTTTGAAATTTTGGGTAATATGAGCAAGGAGCTCATAAATATTTTACTGGAATCCTGATTGATTTCCCTAAATGCATGATGCTTACACAAGGTGAAACGGCAAACTCCATCCAACTACCTGAAAGAAGTTGCAATTCCCAAGAGCATGGCAAATTATGCGATGAGAAGACCTGTTTCTCTTGCAACAGTATTCGGGAAGCAGAATGCCAAATTGTCCGGGGAACACTTTTAGTAAGAAAATAAATTTGATATCTGCTATGAAGAAACATAACTATTGTATTAAGGAACACTACTTCAGAATATGCTAACCAATCTAATAACACATCATGAACAGATACCATGTCGAACAGCAATGAGAGGGAGTTTTCCCCTAAATGGCACATACTTCCAAGTTAATGAGGTAAGTTCAGCATGCAGGTTCAACCTGCTCCTTTCACACTTTATAGCCATTTGATCTTTATCAAGCAAGTAATGATGAAAAATACGATTCCTATGCAGGTATTTGCCGACCATGATTCTAGTCTGAACCCAATTGATGTTCCAAGGGAATGGTTATGGAACCTGCCAAGGAGAATGGTTTACTTTGGAACCTCTATACCTTCAATATTTAAAGGTTAGAAGATTTCAATAGAAGACATTGCTGATAAATGGAGCAAGATCAAACACTGATTCTGTTTATGTTTTTTGTCTATTAGGCTTAACAACCGAAGGAATTCAACACTGCTTCTGGAGAGGTGAGAATTATATTTATCAATCATTTTAACCTTGTGTCATGCTATTTGTGGTGATTTGAAAAGTTACCCATAAGTATCCATGTTCTTACTCCTACGTGCACATGAACGTCAAAACCTTGAAATTTTGTGATACATACCAGATCACCCCCTCAAAAGCTTTGAACTCCTAACTCAAGGGACATCAAGGACACAAGAATGGCCTTGAGCCCTTGAGAACTGGATCAACATAATATCCCTGTTTAACATTTAACAATAGAAAAGAAAAGAGTTACATCATAGCGTTAAACTGTATTTTTATTTTATATCAAAGAGATCATTGTGATTATAGCAGCACTTTCTTCAGTTAGCTTGACAGTACTTGATAAGTACATGCTTCACTCTAAGTCATCTTCAATTCTCCAAGAAAAAGTCCTACAATTTTAAGGAATCAATCCCTACTTCCAAGGACTTCTTCAGAGTAAGTAAACCCCCCCACCCCCACCCCCCCAAAAAAAAAAAAGATAGAAGTAGATAATTTTCTTATCATGGAATTCTAATCATAGTAGATAAGAAAAAGATGTCTCATCATTGGAAAAACTGAAAAGAACAACTAAGCA
Organism: Durio zibethinus; assembly: GCF_047325235.1. NCBI lineage: Eukaryota > Viridiplantae > Streptophyta > Magnoliopsida > Malvales > Malvaceae > Durio > Durio zibethinus. The sequence goes on along the minus strand of NC_143162.1, from coordinate 4,222,952 downwards.
CTTTTGAATCACTCACTGCCTCCGCTTACTAACATATAGATTTAAAAACTGTCAACCACATACACATAAGACGAACCCAATTTTCCATCCACAGCAGTCTTGTTCTAATTGGGCTTATAGCATCTTCATGCTACACCAAAACATAAGGTCATTTCTTGCCGTAGATACCCCATTTTGGTTATAATATTTTATTCTTTAAAACTGCTCTAAAATTTCTAAAGTAGAGGCTAAGTTAGAACATATAATAAGGTTGTTTCATGGAACAACTTTACTAAAGTTTACTTCACTAAGGTTGCTGGAATAACACTTTCACGAAACAGCACCTTCATGGAACAATTCTTTCATGAAACAATACCTCCAAAGAATAGCTCCTTCATGTAACAGCTTTTTCAAGGAACACCATGAAAGCTCTTTCACTAAGAGTTGCCACACTAAGAAATATTCTACAACCAGCACTTAATCTAATGTTACTTCACCATAAAGAAAGAGTAAAAATAACCTCGGAATATGACAAAATTCTTGAGTTAACTTTACTATTGGAATGTTCCGAAGACTTTGGCTTGATGGTTCAAATATGGAGATAATTAGAAAGTCTCCTGTTAACCTTTCCTCAAAATATGAGTGCTTCTCCTTTTCTTTCAAAACAGATAGTGGATTCTTATGTTCACTATTCACTATTCACTATTACCAAAAGCTAAACTCTTATCATACAAAGTATTAATATATTTTGTAATTGTCAATTTTACTATTATTCCTATTTGATGCTCAAGATATGTAACTCCTATTTTTAAAATCTATAAAAAAAAGGTTCTCACAACTTATTTAGGGACTTTTGGTAGACTTTGGCAAATTCTCAATCATCTCTCAAATTCTCTCTACAATTCTTTCTTCCCAAACCCCTTTCTCAACCTTATTCTCCTCTCTTCTACACCTTGCTTCACCGACTACATCCCGCCATTATACTTAGTACTTCAAGGTTTGTTCCAGTCTTCCTCTTTGCCTTCTTCTGGCACATCACGTTTTACTTATTTGCAATGTTTCCACTTCTCACCAAAAAAGCCCCTTTACACCTGTCATCCATATAAAGATCTCAAAAGAACATTGGGACTAATACGAATCATGCAATTATAGCCCTCTTTCAATTTCTGGATCAAATGGATATTAAACTAGCTCAACCAGCCCTATTTTAATTTCTTGACCGAAATAGAGATTGAAGTGTCTCAAATTCAAACTTAAGATAGGAATTCACATCAAACCAAAAAACCTTGTTAATATTGCTCCAACCACGAGCTACCCCTTTCAGCGCATTGTAGCCATAAACCTCCACAAATAAGAAATCATGCCTTTTACATATTTGATATTTCGCACGGTCTAACAACTCTTAGCCTATCCATTAACAATGACATCACCTCATAGTGTAGCTTAACAACGACAAGTAGTTAAACCTAAAATCTTTTATGCTATCACTAATGCACTCACTGGCTTACCCACTTATATCATAAAATAATTCCTCTTGGACCCCTAATCATCATTTTGGGGAACTATTGCATTAGCATGTTCTCAGACAGCCTAAATTCAAAATTTTCTGACTAACCAGTACTGCAAGCATTGCCTATATAATCTTAAACATAGTCTTCAACAATAGAACACCTGCCTTATTCTGTTCATTTTATTCAGAATTTTTTTACCACCAGAAGCAGAAATAGAAAATTCTATTTAAACTTTTCTTTTTTTTTTGTTTTTTGATAGTTGCACTTGATCTTTCCACTACCTGGACAATCTGCAAATGTTCAGTCATTTCTGATAGAATTTAAATCATAAAACAAATTCTCTATTTTCTCACTGCTATTTGTCGATAAATTGCAGGATTTGTTTGTGTGAGGGGATTTGACCAGAAATCACGAGCACCCCGTCCTCTAATGGCCAGATTGCATTTCCCAGCCAGTAAGTTGACCAGAGGAAAAGGCAAGGGTGCTGGTGAAGATGAGTAACTGATAGCACAGTGATAAGGATCCAAACAAGTCAACATTGACCAAATAACCACCTATTAAGAACGAGAATGGAATTGCATTTTACAATACTGACTTGGTTTGTAGGGAAATGTGAAAACCTTTGTAACCCATAATGAAAAAGACATGTAGGGCTGTATACTGTTTAGCAATGTTGTAATTATTTAGTTTCATGCTCAAAATTTGAGCAATTTTTCAGACAAGAAACTGTGTCATGTGCTAATTGAAAAGCCCTTTCCTACAATGAACAAGCTTGAAGCATACGTTCTTAACATACTATATGGCCCATGCCATCTTCAAGCATCTAAATATGCACACAAACACCAATTTTTGTCGACCTTGACAAGTATTGAAGGTTTAAAAGAAAGTTTACCGGAGCTTACTAGATGGTTCACGGTGGCACGGATTATGATGTAGCAAAGACAGGTATGAAGTATAAACTCAGCAAACAATATGGGTATTCCACCATAAATGACAAGAGTTGAGAAGGATCTGCAAAAAAATTAAGCAATCTGGATGTCAAGTATAAGTCAGAAAGACATTAGCCTGGTTATTTCATGTATTTCTGGTTTTCTACTTAACATGGCAATCTAAAACAGACGTCACATCAACATGATCCAAAATGTCAATTTAAATCTCATTAAACATATTCCATAGTTTCAATGCTGCCATTTGCCTTACAATCAACCATCAATAGAACTTAAATTCAACAAAATCCGATAAATTATGCGTTCTTGATCAAAGAAAGAATCTTCCAGAAATCAAAATAGCTTTAGAATTATCTCTCTCAATATTGAATATCACATTCATAAAATTTTTCGTGCAATAGTGGAAACAAGATGCTGAATCCTACAAGTCATTTCGCCGATTATAATGTTACCTAAATAGACCAAAAAATGAATCAGTAGCTGATAACACGGACTTCATTGCAAATTCAATATATTTTCTCTCTCTCCATAATTGAAAATCGGGAAACCGCTACCATCGAAAGTTGAAACAATTCGCTAAATATGGACAAAATCCTGCTCATAATTATTGAATGTCTCTAATCTTAAATTAGCTAAAATGAAACACAAAAAAAAAAAAAAGCAAGAAAGCTGCGTCAGATTAAAAAAAAAAAAAGCAGGTTTCATGTTTTTAAATCAAACGAGCGGACGAACGCGCACATAAAAATATAAAAAAAGCTCGATTCAATTCAAACACTTGAAAATTCTAAAATAAATATAAACTTTCAAAAGAAAGATTTGGATCAAGAAACGAACCTTTTTTTTTTTTAATTTGTAGTATGACGAAAAAGGTAAGGTTAGGAAGGAAGAGAAGCAGCAGATGGTTGGATGGCTCGAGTTTGAGAAAGAGAAGTGTTCAAGAATTTGCTACTTTTGCCGCCTTGCCGCCTTTTTTTCTCTTTTTTCATCTTTTTCCCTCCTTATTTATCTAAATTTTTAAAAGGCCTTTTCGTTTTTTTGGGCCCCCTCATGTCCGACCAGTACTGGGCTCTTGATTGGACTATTCGGCCTGTATTTCACCGACCTGTCGGTGTAGCTTTTGATTGGACTTTTTGGGCCTCTTTTTCGTTCATTTTTTAATATTTGTTCGGTTAAAGGCTTAGTATGAAAAAAAATTTGCTCCCATTAATGCTTTTATTACTTTTTTTTTCTAGTAAAAAAACGAATAATGCGTTTAAGTAAAAAAGTAAACATGTAATGCCTTTATTAAAAAAGAAAAATGGAAATGTATGGTTTTATTTTTAATTATATTTTTGGCCAAGGTTTTTATTTTTATATATAGATTAATTATTTTATAATTAGTGTTATATTTTAATTATTTATTTTTAATCAATTATTATATTTTGTTTTTGTCTTAAGTTCCATTGGTGTTATTTTTATATCGCAAATTTTCTTTTCTTTGGTTTTTATTTTTTATTTGCTTTTTTTATAATTAATTTTTATTTATTATTTAAAAAAATAATAAAATATAAATGATTCGGTGCCTTAGTATATAATTGATTTGGTCTTTATTTTCAAGCTTGGTCAATAAATACTAACCAAAAGGCAAAAAAACTCAATTTTTGCTCATTTGCTTATAAATTTTAATAAATTTGATATATTAAATATCAAAGCATCCAATTTTGGCTATGAATATTCAATTCAAATGCTTTCAAATCACCCAAACAAAAAAAAAAAAAAAAAAGATATTAATATGATGAACGAAGGCTAACGATAGTTGAATTTTATATAATAATGAATGACTTTCTACTTTCTAACAAAAATGTTGCTTTTAATATTTTCATTCCATAAAATTTTGTTTTAATGTGTTAGCTCTTACAATAAGTTTGTGTATTAGATTTTAAGAATTATCCAACAACATCAAGATAAATTTTAATGAAACATTAAAACTTGAATTCAAAATCATTTGGTATAAAAAAATATATATCATATTTAATCAAAAATACTTCAAAATTTAGTGTGGACCAAAATATTTCATTATTATTTTTAATCTTACTATTCATTCAAATGAAACTTTATTTGGAGACCTACCATAGGCTTAGGTTATAACTTTCAAGTATTATAAAGTTTGGTTTAATTATAGTGACTATGAATTTCAAGCTGCAACTATTAGAAATTAGTGAAATATTTGCACTGTTTCCCTAGGGACGAATTTCTGATAGAAGCTTACCATCTCTTGAAACAATATGAGAAATGAAAGGGGAAACATAAGAAAATTTTAAAACAAGAAAAGGTAAGAGGCTTCATTCATCCGAGCAACCAAAACAAGGAAAAGCACATATGATCTCAAAGCATTTAGAACAAAAGGGTAGCCCTTTATGATATGGGAAGGACCAATAATTTTGAATGAATTATAATGCTCCAAGTAATTTAAGGGAAAAAAAGGTTTATAAATCACTTATAACAATTTCGTGTCAATCATTCAAACTAGATACTACTATAAATCTCAAAATTATATTTTAATTAAATTTTATAAAGAAAATATAATTTAAAGATAAATAAATTTATAAATATTGATATTTGAATGATATTTTTAAAAAATAATCATATATAAATGTAAAATTTGAGTTCATATTTTAATTAACTTTAATCATTGTCTATAATATATTTATTACTAGAATTATATTTTAATTCTTAAACCGAAAAAATCAAATTTATTTTCCATGAAGTAATGTTTATCTCGTCCAGGTTCATGCACAAGGTTAGTTCTTGCATTATTTTTTAGTATTTATTTATCTTAACTAAACGAGAAAACTAAAATTTAAAGAAAGTCCACCCGGGGAAGACACGGGCGCGTGAGTTTACGTGTTGGTTCATTTATCCATGTTTTTTTGACAAAGAGGAATGTAGCAGTACTGCAGTGGGCAGGAGCCACTAGCTCTGAGGCAGCCAAAGAAACCCAAAGGGGTAAATCTTTATATTTGGCGAAAGAAAAAAATGAAAAAGAAAAATAAATCATCCAATCAGCGTTTGAACCAGAAATCTGGCTTTTCGAAATTACCCCAAAAAAACCAAAGAAAAAATAGAAGAAACTTCGAGACAACTACGATTCGCCATCGAATAAAAGTGGGATTGATTTCTGTTTCTTTCACTCTCCGACAATGGAAGTCTAGAAGGAGAGAAAAAAAAAGGAACTTGGTAAAAAAAGGTTTACGAAAAAGAAAAAAAATTATTGAGAAAAAAGGCTAAAAGCTTGGAAATCTTCAATAATGGTGGTTCCTAGGGTTTCTAGGGTTTTGTGATCCGTGATTGCTCTACAGATTATCAATGGAAATGTCCGGTCGAAGATCCAGCTACTCTCTCCTTAGCCAGTATCCAGACGACCAGTACTCCGTGTCCATATCTGGTGCTCTGCTGCCGTCCCTTTCAAGCGAATCCACGAGTAATAAAAATAGCAAGGTGAAATCCGAGAGAGGTTTAATTGATTGGGATCAGAATCAGAGTCAGAACCAAAGTCACAACCAGCAACAAGCGGGTCGAATCGGCGGCGGCGGAGGAGGGAATACATATGCTTCGTCAGTCGGGCTTCAACGGCAATCGAGCGGGAGTAGCTTCGGTGAGAGCTCGTTATCGGGAGATTATCATGTGCCGACACTTTCTTCGACGGCGGCAAACGAGATTGATTCGTTCGTGTACGGTCACGATGAGAGCTTTAGGCATGGGGATTTGAGAACGAAATTTGGGGGTTCGTCGACGGGTAAAAGCTGGGCGCAGCAAACGGAGGAGAGTTATCAGTTGCAGTTGGCGTTGGCTTTGAGACTTTCTTCGGAAGCTACCTGTGCTGATGATCCGAATTTTCTGGATCCAGTTCCGGATGATTCTGCAATTCTGACGACTAGCTCAAGCTCTGCTGAGACAGTTTCCCATCGGTTCTGGGTAAGTTTTCTTGTGGATTTATTTGTTTTTTGTTTGTTCATTACACTATGAGCTTGTTTAAATGAACCTAATGTTCAGTAAGGCTAGGGATTGAAGAAATATGCATAGGTGAATACAATAGTTGTGATAGTGAATGGATTTCATTTTTAGATGATTTTAAAGATTGTCAGGAGATTAACCGGATGTTGTGCATGAATTCTTACCTTGTGTTGTGAACCCTGAATGATGCATAGGATAGGATGTGAAAAGTTGGTTGGTGCTAAAAGTAGTTGTCCATTGGTTCAGGATTAGATCTATTTGAACTTTGGGAGAGAGGATGATTAATTGACATTTTTGAAAATCTGTTATCTAAATTAAAAAAGCAGTATAAGGAGGTGGAAGTAGTTCCCTTTTTCTGTGATTAAATGTCATAGTACCAATGCTAGGGCTGCCACCATGGTCATTGAATTATTACTTCTCTGGTTAACCATGAGCAGATGGATATGATATGAATGGTGTGCGTCCATGCATAAAGAACCAAACTAGCCTTTACAAAAATCATTTACAAGTTAAAATATGAGTGAAATCATCGCTTACTGTTATTTTTTTCTTCTTTGTGGTTTAATTTTATGATTAAGATGGGGATTCTTTTGATCTATCAGATGGTCGAAAATGTTTATTTAGATAGCAGATTTCAGTTATGTTATTTAGAGAAATATTATGTTCAAAATGTTGAAGAGAGAAAAGTGCTGTATTAGATGGACTTTGGTAGCGGTGTCTGCTCTGGAATGGGTGCACATGGAAAGGCAAATGCAAATTGTATATTGTTAATGATGATTTTTATTATTCTGATATTTGATGAGTGTATTTATATTCTCTACCTATGATATGTTATGTCATTGTGAATAAAATGGGAGTATATCAGTTGTCCAGCATCTGTAATACACATTCACAGACTAGGAAGTTAGTTAAGTTTCTGGATTTGGCTGATAAAATCTGGAAATTCAATTATCCTGTGTTTTCAATGTTATGTGCATCAGGTGAATGGCTGCTTGTCATACTTCGACAAAGTTCCTGATGGGTTTTATTTAATTCATGGAGTGAATCCATATGTCTGGGCTGTGTGCACTGATCTGCATGAACATGGTCGAATTCCATCAATTGATTCTCTAAGATCTGTTGATCCTCCTGTGGATTCACCTCTAGAAGTGATATTGGTTGATCGAAGAAGTGATCCCAGCTTAAAAGAACTGCAAAATAGAGTCCACAACATTTCTTGCAACTGCATAACCACAGAAGAAGTTGTCGATCAGGTAGCAAAGCTTGTCTGCAGTCGCATGGGGTGAGTTATCTACACCATTGACGCACAAATTTTCAACATTTATGCATTTTCTTGCACCTTAGTGATGAATTGTTTTATTGCTGCGCCAAGGGGTTCATCTACTACAAGAGAGGATGACTTTGTTTCCTTTTGGAGGGAGTGCAGTGATGATTTAAAAGATTGCTTAGGTTCAGTTGTGGTTCCTATAGGGAGCCTATCCGTTGGCCTCTGCAGACATCGAGCTTTACTATTCAAAGTAATCTAAGATTTTTTTGGTGTTTTCATTTCAGCTGAGATCTTATGAAGTATTTTTTGCTGTAATTATAGTTTACATTTTATGCCTTCTCTACATCTTAGTCAAGTAAGTTTCCTGTTATAAAATGTGTTTTCCTTTGAAGGTGCAAGGATTTATTCACAGTTCAAATATAATTTATGCAGGTGCTAGCTGACACTATTGATCTACCATGTCGAATTGCAAAGGGCTGCAAATATTGTAAAAGAGATGATGCTTCCTCCTGCCTTGTTCGGTTTGGGCTTGACAGGTATTTTATATCAACACCACTGTATTTTGGTTGGTGTTAATTATTTTGCTTAACTTTGTTTCTGATTTATTATCTTTTTCCTTTAAATTCTGAAGTTGTCATTCTTTTAGTGCAATTTTGTGTTTGAAAGGCAATATTTTGCTGACAAAATTAATCCTGCAATTTTTAATTTGGTTGTTGTTTGTCATGCGGAAACTAAACAAATTCTTTGAAACGAAAAGTGCCTAACTCTACCTGCTACTTCACTTTCATGGTGGCAGTGCATTTGCTTATTGTGGTTCTTTCTTCCCATTTGGTCTATGATTTATGAAAAAGTTAACGTGTAAGTTATCTCAATGAAATATTTGCTATATGCAAGAAAAATCTCATGAAGCCAGTCTTTGTGATTTCAGGGAGTATCTTGTTGATTTAATTGGGAACCCAGGTCACTTATGTGAGCCTGATTCCTTGCTCAATGGTCCATCTTCCATCTCAATTTCTTCCCCATTGCGTTTTCCACATCTCAAACCCGCTGTACCTGCCATTGATTTCAGGTCATTGGCCAAACAGTATTTTTCGGACTGTGAATCAATTAATCTTGTATTTGATGATGCTCCAGCAGGTAAAATTTCAGTTGCTATCTATATAAAGAGCTTTAATGAATGGCCTGTTTTTTTCTTTGAGATTTTAGGCTTTTGTCTTTCTCTTGACTTGAATTATGTAGTTTCTTTGATCATCTGCTTGGGAATGCTGAAAGGCTTTTCATATTTGAAGTGCCTTCACTGGTATGCTTTTGGTCTAAGATTGAATACAGTGTTTCAAGTTTTTATAAAAATTTTCTGCATCTTCACTGATGAAAGCAATGGATAGTTATTTCTCTGCCAGTGTAGCTGTGCTCTAACTTTAACAGTTTCTTAAGACTCGTCTACTGAAGCTTTTGGCATGGGCTCTTGGAAAAAATTTCATCCTGGAGTCAAATCAAGGCATTGTCTTAAATATTGCTTTGAGTTACAAGGGAAAACCAGAAAAGTAACTCTGTCAGTTTATATGTGGACAGGCATTAATAAATAAAAGCTGGTGTTTTATATTGTCAATTGCTTCTTGTTATTTTTACTTTTATAACACTGCTGAGGCTGTCATTTGTATATCCGCAATACATTTAAAATTTTGTTTATGAACACCATGCTGCATTTTATGAAGTAAGATAATCTTTATACAAGGAATGTTTGTGACTTAAAATATGATGCTTTTTCTAGTGATTTAGTCGTAACTAGGGGTGTAATAGATCGAGTTCGAGTTGATACAATACTAAGCTCGAGTTCGAGCTCGATTTCAAATTCGATGCTCGAAATTCAGCTTGAACTCAATCTTGTTTTACTTTTTTAGCTCGAGTTTGACTCGAGATAGAAATCGAGCTATTCGAACTTACTCAATTAGGCTCGATTAACATGTAAAAATAAGCTCAATTCTTATATTTGATAAAAGCTCAATTATTTGTATTCGAGCTTAAACTCGAGTTCAAGTTTTTTTATCAATTAAAATAATTAAAATATATTAAAATATAAAAGCTTGGTTAGGCTCGCGAGTTACTCGAGCTAAGTATAAGAATGCTCGAACTCGGGTCGATCGATAAGTCGAGCTATTCGAGCTCGACTCGAAATAACTATATTAAATTTACATGGTTCACCTTGTGATTCTCTATTCATCTGGCGTGCAAGTAAGCTATAGTTATTTGCCATTCAGGTACTACTACAAATGAAGAAAATCCTGGATTCTCTCTTTATCCCAAGAAACTCGATAAGATTGGCCCAGACAGAAATGCCCTTGTGCAGATCTCAAGTAAAATAGATGGTAGCTCACAGTTGCCCCTACGTCCTAACGTTGCTGGGCCAACTTCTCATGATGGAGATTCCCAATATTCTCGGTCTAAAATACACTCAAAGAACATTATTAAAGATTCTTTAAAGCGTATCTCTCCAATAAGGCATAGAGATGTTGCAGTTCTAGGCTTCTCTGATCCAATTGTGGATGCTATTAAGGATTCAAGGTTCTTTGAGGGCAGTCAACTTGTTTCTAGCAAACCAAGTAGGGAACTTGCCCTTGAAGTTGATGATTTGGACATTCCATGGAGTGATCTTGTTTTAAGAGAGAGAATTGGCTCTGGTATTTTTCTGGTCCTTTTCTGGAGAACATTTATTTTTACAGTATAGAGACCATATTCCTTGCTCACAATTCATGCAGGTATGGTTATAATAGCGTACTTAGGTTTATACCTTGTTCTTTTCAGGTTCTTTTGGAATTGTCCATCGTGCTGAATGGAATGGCTGTGTAAGAATCCTTTTGATTATTTTCTTATTGTCATAAGGAAAAAGTCAAATGTTATGGAAGTTTTATTTTTTATATCTGTTGTGCCATACTGTTCATTGCTAACATCTGCTCAATATTTTTCTTGCATGTTGTAGCATCTGACCTTTTTATTCTATAAACCTTTCTAAACGAGCATTCAATCTATTTGTTCACATGCTTTTTCTCTGTAAAAGGTTTGTGATATGTTAAATCTGGCAATGCATCTGGATTCATATGCAGTCATAGTTCATTATATAGTCGAAGTACAAGATATATGTTATGTCAATTTCAAAGTTGCTTAGCAAAGGATATTCAATTATGCGAACTATGAATACAAATAAATTCATATTTTCAATTGTCTATGTTTGTAGACATCTTTCAGTCACCTGTTTGCTACTGTTTATTAGAAGAGTGAACTTTTTGTTCTTTATTCTTTTTTTTTTTTTGAGTTTGATTTGGTTCATCCTCAGTGATATCTTTACTTTCAAAGTATTCAGTGCTTTTGAATTGGAGTTCCTCAGTAAATAAGTTTTCTTGATGTATTTCATTTTAAACTAATTTAAAATTGACTTGAGTTACATGAGATTTTGATAGGAACAAACCAGATGGTGATCAAATTTTGGACGTGTTGTTGTTGATAATTCCTCTTCATCCAAATAAACATTATTTTTAATTACAGGATGTTGCTGTGAAAATCCTCGTGGAACAAGACTTGCATGCTGAACGCATCAAAGAATTTTTGAGGGAGGTATGAGTGGGCTGACATTTTGAGCGGACTTTGTTCCTGAGCTTCAGGAAACATTAATTTTACACTCATGTTCTTTGTATGATGTGTAGTTTCACCTCAATTTTTTGTTAGGTTGCAATAATGAAACGTCTACGGCATCCAAACATTGTTCTTTTTATGGGAGCGGTTACTCAGCCCCCAAATTTGTCAATAGTGACAGAGTACTTATCAAGGTTTATTACTGTTTTTATCTTTTTCTATTTTTGGAAATACCCCTTTGTTTGCACTCCTCCATTCGAAAAATGCAAAAAAGGGAATAGTTCTTGTCTACTCATTTTAGAGTTTTGAATTGTTAAGTGGACTAAAACCTTGACTCTTGCAGAGGTAGCTTGTATGGGCTTTTGCATAAGCCTGGTGTGAAAGAGATGTTGGATGAGAGGCGTCGATTGAGTATGGCCTACGATGTGGTGGGTATTCAAGGGGTTTACTTTCTTTTTGCTTTTATTTGACAACTTCTTATGGTATCATCTTTATATTTTGTACATTGTTTTGGTCTAAATTACCATCTCTTTTTATGTACAGGCAAAGGGAATGAATTATCTTCATAGACGCAATCCTCCTATTGTTCATAGAGATTTAAAATCTCCAAATCTTTTAGTTGATAGAAAATATACTGTGAAGGTGAGACCCTGAATGTCTGTGCTGTGCCTCAAAGAGTATAATGTTTTCACCTAATGATCCTGTGATAGTAAGGACTAATATTTGCCATTTCCATTTACTTATTTTTGTGATGGAGCAAATGCTAAGTGATTGACTTCTTAATTTTAAATTGATAATGGAATCTTGATAGTTCTCAAACCTTATTATGTTGTTACATATGTTAAACGTAGCCATGGGTTTACAGTTGGTAATAGTTCTTAACTAGTTTTTTGTGATCATAGCTGGCATTGTCTATAGTTGGAGCCAGCCTCATTTATCATAATTTGCGGCTCTGTTTGTAATTTTTATCCAATGTCTTCTTAATTTTCTAAAAAGTTTTGTAAATTTTGAGCCTCTGTGAGTTGATATTTGCATGCTTCAGAAATTTGTTGAGTTAAGAAGAGGGAACTGCTATCTTACTATCTCTTGAACTCTGACGAAGGAAAAGTAATTGTGTTATACCATTTCATGGACTCCTGTTTGGTGTTACATTCTTTATGGTGATTTTAACACAGCTATGATGTTGTGGTTTTACTATGTGCCATGCAGACACAGTTTCTGTTTTATGGCTTGCAAGTTTATTTGCTCTGTTGTTACTTATAGAGAATAGTGAAGTAGTTTCAAAGTCCTTTGTACTTTTGTTTAACTACTTCATATAAATCTTCCTCACATTGCCTGTTCTGTACGTTCAGGTTTGTGATTTTGGGCTTTCTCGTTTGAAGGCAAACACATTTCTTTCATCCAAGTCAGCAGCTGGAACTGTAAGTTACACTAATTCTTAACAATTTCCTTGGTACTTTTATTTGAGTTACCATATGTCACTGTTTATGCTGCACAATACTAATAAACATATATTTTTATATTAGCCTGAGTGGATGGCTCCAGAAGTCCTTCGTGATGAGCCATCAAATGAGAAGTCTGACGTATACAGTTTTGGTGTAATTTTGTGGGAGCTTGCAACGTTGCAACAACCATGGGGCAACTTAAATCCAGCACAGGTTTGTTAAGATATTATAGATCTTGGCCCCACAAATATATCATTTTGCTGATAGTTTAGCTTTTATGATTTTAAAAAGTAGCATCTTGAAATCATTGTTAAAAAGAAATTTTCGATTTTCATTATAGACAATACTCTGTTGGTTCCAAGTTGGTTGGAATAATAATAAGATGGCAAGTGAAATTTTTTAGAGAAGAACAAACCAATTTTATAAGCATCTCAAATAGTGGTGTACAACCTTAGCTATAGATCACATGCTTGAATGTCATTTGAAGGATGAACTCTCTGGATATCTTTGTACTGAATGCAGACATCCAATATTGAGATAAAGCGCAAAATGGTCCATATAACATAATGTTTGTAAATGAGGACCTCAAGCTTTGTGTTTTTGAAAACGTTGTGAAGCTCATTGCAAATAGGCACATGCTCTTTAAAATTTTAGCAGCTTGCAATTAAATAGCAATATATTGCACCTTATGGACTAACATACCTCTCAACATTAGCTATTGATATATCAGTACTTTTTGTACATTTAATAATTAATACCTTTGAAACTGAAGTTTTTCGTGTTGGCCCGTTAAGAAACATCATGGGAAGAAAATGAGCGTAGCTGAGATGAGGATTTTTGGATGTGTGATAAGACTAGAAGAGACAAAATCTGAAATGAAAAGATTCAAAGAAAATTACGGGTAGTCCAAATTGAGGAAAAATAGGAGAGAGGGCTGTTTGAGATGGTTTGACATGTGAAACATAGATCTATCTGTGCACCAGTTAGGAGAAATGAACTTCTAGATTTAGGAGAAACCAAAACTTCTAGAGGTAGACCATGAAATACATGGATGCCTTGTATGGGATATAAGGATTAGTTTGTTGTTGTTGTTCCTAATGTAAAACTGAGGTTTTTCACTACTCAAACTATTTTGTAGATTTTAATAATTTTCCTGCAAGGATATGTTCTGCAGCTAAATTTCTGACAAGCATGCCCCATGTAAACTGCCTTGTAGGTCGTAGCAGCTGTTGGCTTCAAGGGCAAAAGGCTTGATATTCCACATGATCTGAATCCTCAAGTGGCTGCCATAATTGAGGAGTGCTGGGCCAAGTAAGTCTAAAATTCTTTTCTGATATGGATCTTATTAAGCAAACTTTCCTGTTTAAGCTGTCCATGTTTCTTCATTGTCATTGTTGACTATAATGCAGTGAGCCTTGGAAGCGTCCTTCATTTTCCAATATCATGGAACGGTTAAAACCATTGAGTCAACTTTCCATCCCTCAACCGGGGCGTCCTGATCTGCCATTAGTCACCTGAATGGTTCGAACTCCTGCAAAGTCTTCATGCACATAATACAGCATTCTTTTTGACATTATATGCCTGGCAAGATGCATGCTGTTAAATAATCTAAGGTACACACCCTTTTGAACGCTTCAGCTTCAAATTACCAACATGGTATACTGTCCGCTTGGGGATTCCTTTTGATAGTGTGATCCTTGTGGGACCTTTGAGATTATTTTTTTTTGTCTCTTTGAAGATTTGTGCAATCAGTGAAGCATGAGGCTTGAGGGTGTATGATGTTTTGACTGAATGAAACTTTCATGTCTCTCCTTGTCATGTTTATGGTGCTCATCAGTCTGAGCCTAGATGCATCCACACACACACAGTTCTGCTGTTGCATATGAATTTTCTCTTTCATTATTTTTGAGAATCATCATTTTAACTGCATTGTTTGGTATACTGATAATTGTATTCATTTGATTCTTTGCAGAATTAGTGTTGTACATGTCTGTTCTTATAGCCAATTGGGACTTCTGAAATTTAACATGGACTTAAGGGTGTGGAAAAGAAAAAAAGGATTGCCAAATATCATTGTTTCCATAAGTAAATTTTCACATGCAATTACGGGAAAAGTTGTATCATATTGTCTCTCATCGTTTTATATGTAAAGATTGTAACCGAAATTAGTTGAATGAGAAGCAGCTCATCGGCATTCTAACAAAGAGATAAGCCTTACAACGGGGTTAATGGTGCCCCCCATTGAAATCCTAAAACTTTTTGAGAGAATTATGAAACTACCAAAAGTTTTTATGCTTTTTTAGTTTTGTCCTCCATTGGAATTTGATGTTGTTAATTATATAATTAGTATTGAATTTTTAATTTTAATTAGACATTTCATTTGTGATAATTTAAATATATAAAATTTCATGTAACTTTTCAAGAATAATTTACCTCTCCTCCATAAGGGACTAGCAACTGTTTTTGGTGCTTTTCATTTGATTTTGTTTCGAATGTGACAAGCGAACTTTTGCCAGTCCTTTCCCTTATTCAAAGCTGCAATTGTAGTAATCAAGTGCTCTCGTGAATGGATGTTTAACTCCCTTCAAACAAACTGATAGAATATTGATCGGGCGTAGAATTTTAGATTTTGAGAAAAAAAAAAAGATTTTTGAAAAAGTGGGATATACGATTTATTTTATTTTATTTTTAAGACATGTTGCGTTTAAATTTACTTATTTGATTTAGAAAATTTTATTACTTATTTGATTTAGAAAATTTTATGTATATTAATTATTGAATAATTATTATAATTTTTTTGATATAAGTGATGGTAATTTTTCATTAGCTTTTATTAATAATAAATATCGAAATGATAAATGATGTCTTCAGCAATATAAGAAGATAAATTTTTTATTTGAATATTATTTTTATTTATAAAATATCATAAAATGAGGCATTTGACATTTTTTTTAAGTAACAGAAATTGATAGAGAAAATTGCTATAGAAAAAAATCAATTAATGTATTGGTCACCTTTTTTATATCATGAAAAAATAATAAATGTTCATTTCATTTATTTATAAAATAATCATTAAAAGCGTTTTTATATAGAAAATGCTTTATATAATTTTTTTATAAATGAATTAAAAGAATATTTAAAGTTTTTTTTATTAGAAAATATCTTAAATAATTATTTTTATGTGATTATTTAAGGTGTTTTTCAACCTGAAACATCTTAAATAATTTTCTTAAAAAAATAAAATATGATTATTTAAAGCATTTTTTTGTTGGAAAATGTCTTAAATAATTTTGGATTATTTTTTATATGAGAATTATTTAAAGCATTTTTTTCCCAAAAGCGCCTTAAATAATCATTTCTAAACGTCTTAAATAATCATGAGCTATTTTTTATATGGAGATTATTTAAGTCGTTTTTCAACCAAAAATATTTTAAATAATTTTATTCTAATTTTTTTATTGAAGATTATTTAAGGTGTTTTTCGTTAAAAAATGCTTTAAAAAATCTTGTTATATTAAAAATTATTTAAGGTGTTTTCCAACTAACAACTCTTTAAATAATCTTATGATATTTTTGAAAGGAGATTATTTATGGCATTTTTGTTGGAAAAATGCCTTAAATAATCTTGTTATATATTTTTTTAAATGAAATTATTTAAGACGTTTTTCATTGAGAAACGTCTTAAATAATCCATTTATAAAAATATAAAAAAATTATTTAAGGTGTTTTCATATACAAACATCTTAAATAATCCTTTTACTAAAATATAAATTGATCATTTAAGGCGTTTCTATAAGCAAACCCCTTAAATGATCATTTTTAAAGGTATATTCCCCATTCTTGAATCTTGAAAAATCAAATGGCTAATACAGTGAATGATAAAAAGCTACATTGCGTGAAAACCTTTAAACCATCAATCCATTTAGTTTAACTTTTGGTTTTTTCATCTCTTTCGTCGTCTTTGACCGTCAACCACTCAATGTGATCACACCTCTTTTTTACTAGTGTGTGCATATTTTATTCTTTTTTGTAGTATTTATATTCGATATAAGTATTTTTTTCTTTCCTTACTATATATATATATATATATTTGTGTGTTTATGCATATTCCACCTCTTTTTCATTTTATGTATTTTTTGCATTTACTGTATATAGTAACTATAGTGGATATTGGTTGTTTTTACTATATGATATTTAAAGAGATAGTTTGATGTATTTAGTATAATTATGATCAAAATCACAAGTATTATGGAATCCGAAAAACATATGTCTTCTGCTATTGAACATGAAGAAGACACCTGTAGTGAAAAAAAAAAAGCAAGGAGATGTGGTAAACAAATTAAAGCGAGTGACACGAAAATTTATGTCGACTTTAATCAAAGTCAGGAACTTGTGTCGGATAGAGCTACCAAGTTGGCTAGTCACATTGAAGCGAATGTCTATACTAATATTTTTATTACGTATCATAATTGGCGACGAGTTTTTGATGATTAAAAAGATTGTATATAGGAATTGGTTGTGGTATGTTTATTAAGCAATATCTAAAAATTTGTTTCTAGTTGGAAATTTAATTAAAATAATATGTTCATACTAATTGTTTTAAATTTATTAAGAACGGTTTGATGTCCCAACTGAGTATAAAAAATTTATGTTGCAATCGACTGAGAGCATTCAAAGAATTTAACAGCAAATTGATAATCTAATATATTTTATCGTTCGTTAATAATAGTGATTTTTTGGCTGATTCTCCATCGTCATATGCAAATGTTATAAGTTATTAAGAGTAGAGTATTTTGTTCGAGATCATCTATCAGAATAATTCTTGATATACATACCCGTTATGTTCATTATTTATAATATTTTGTGTAATATATTCGATATCTTAATATGTGATTTACCTTTTTTTTTCAAAAATTAAAAAATAATAAAAGAACATTTAAACCAAACAAGTATATCACCATTGGACATCGAGAAAGGGTACAAATGTCAAGCATGATCTTATAAGTATTTACACGCTTGTTTTGTACTCATATATGAATATTTATGAACATTCGGTTAATAGATTTTGATTTTTATATCGCTTTAATTTATCATGAATCATCTAGCTCTGGAATTGAACTTCTTAGATGAGATGTGTAAAAAAATGACATATGTAGAATGATGGATCATTTTATAGATGAAGCAATTAAGGACATGGTTAAAAAGATTGTATCTATAACCGATCAATTTATCATGTATGACTCACTTTGTGCTTGTATAGATGACTATTTATTGTATAATTTTGTTATTACGTGCCATCTTATTATGTTTTATAATGAATTTGCTATTAAATTTAAATCCGATGAACTGTTAATCGATTATGATAAAGATCATTTGTTTTTGGCATTATGATCAAAACAAAGACATGGTTGAGTTTGTAGAGTTGGTAGATCTGTGTTACTATCAAAGTTCTTCAATAATCAACCCAAACTCCTATAATGAAAAATGCAAATAATGAAACAATCATTCAGCAACAACAACAAATACTTGATGAACAAGAGTAATGCTTGAATGATCAACAACAACGACTCGTAGCTTTAAAGACAATGTTGACAATAATGCAGCCTAATATACCTAGAGGGTAGTCTGTTACCAACATTCAACAAGGATAAGCTTTCACGAATCAAGTCTGGCAGTAAACCCAAACTCTGGTAGTAATCATTATTTTTCATTTTGTTTATTCACTTAATATTTATTTGTATTTGTTATTTATATTGACTTGGTTTTATTGTTTATATTTCATTATATATTGTAGTAGGATATTAAGACTTAGAGGATGACCCCTACTGAGGTTGTCATTTATGCGTTATTTAATTATGCACTCGATCATTTATCCAAAAGAAACATCATTACCATTGGGTCTGGGGATAGGTTATTTGATCATCCATCTATTTCTTACATGGGGGGCTTGAGATTAAGGCATTTTGTTCCCTAGATGAAATATCAGCTTTTGATATTATTGTCATATGAGGTTAGCTTGTCAATTAATTTGAATATTCAAAGTCAATATCTATTATTCTATATTATGATGTATTATTAACTGGTATTGTTGATTATTATCGTGCAACTTCTTAAATAGAGAGATTAAGACGAGACAAATGACCCATATATTCAAATTCGATGACTCAAATATGATTAGTCAAGAGAGTGACACTATCGTTATTCATGGTTGTTATTTTGTAAAGGCACCAAAATGTGATTAGCATTATAAGGTCAAAATTTTTTGGTGCCTTTTATTGTTACGTAAGTTTTACTCGTACAACTAAAATTCCAACCTTTATGGCATCTAAGATGATGCCTAATATTTGTATATTATGTCTATTATTTTGTAAGCATCATTGGTAGCATATTGTGTAATTGATACCAATTTCTGGATGCCATACTTATTTAATTTCGCTCAACCAATGGTGATGTTTAACCCCGATATTAATAATTTAATAAAAAGATATTACATGTTATTAATCAGAGATAATTAGATTATATTGTGTTTCTTCATAATTACTTGTATTTTTGCATTTATTATTATTTTTTGGTACAATTTAGGGGAATGGTTGCAGTTGATAAGAAAACAAAGATAAATTAGGTATCATTATCGACAAGTATGAAATATATTCTTTTATGCTGAGTTTGTTTAGATAAATAAACCCATTAAAATTTATTTTTCAGGTACCTCGTCAACCAGAAATTATTGAATGTGGATATTATGTCATTCATTTTATGAGGAAGATAGTTCTATAGGATTTTATGAGGACACCATTCAAAATTAATATTGATTCCATACAATAGTAATATCTTTCAATAAAAAGAGCTAAACTTTGTGTTTGTTTAATAACATTGACTTTTGATTTTTTGTTTACAGTGGGAGAATAAAGAAAGCTTTACAAAAGATGAACTTGATGTAGTCTACAAAGAGTGGTCTGATTATGTATTATTATTCGCTACACTTTGAGGTTGGAGAAAGTTGATTGGCTATAAATATATGCATTATATCGGTTCGGGTTTTTTTGTAAAGGCATGTTGGTTGGATTTTTTTAATTTTTGATTGGGGTATCATTATTTCATTATAGGTATGTATTTATTTTATATCAATCGCATTATATGAAAACACATACAACGATAAGCACCAATTTGTAAAAAGTATTTTTAAACGCTAACTTTATCAGTTATAAATCCAAATTGTGGTGTAATATCAAAGTATTATGATGTTTTTAATTTACATACAATAATGAAATTCATAATATCAAAAATTTGTATTTGATTCACACAAGTATGATATCCATTATAAATAAACTCATGTTTAACATGCGACATAATTTGCATATTTACAACATTCCCCTTATTGCTTTAATTAAATAAATAGGTTTACAAAATTATACAATGAATTTGTATATAAAATGTAGTGCGATCGACATGTGTCTAGGAAGAGGAAAGTCAAACGATGGTTGATATGCGTTACATTCATTTAACTATTTTTTAATGTAATTACTTTTAAATACAGTTGGCATCATAAAGAAAAACTCAACTTTGTGATTTTCTTTCAACATATACTCACCAGTAGCGAGTGTATCATCAGGTGTAAATTTGTCAAGTTGCATTATTTCATTGAAAAGTAATTTTTTTCTATCTGTATTTTACTTCTGTCTACAAGCAAGTTGAAATGCCATCCATCACATTCACAACCCTATCATACGAAGCACTAATATTACCAATCTGATGCACCAAATCAATGATTGATCCATCCTTGCTCCTAGAACGCTTTTTGCCTAACAACATTGTCCTAGTGTTACTCGAAGAAGCATAACCAATTTCTTCATCATCGTCTCATCTTTTTGTATTTCTTTTAGCACTAATATTAAACTCAAGAGAGAAGTAAGCATCGTTATTAGCATTCAATGATTTAACTACTCGACTGCTGTTTCGGTTCATTGATTGGTTACTCTATTAGATTTAATATCTCTTTAAAATTATCAAAAAATAAAAAATATTTTTCCTTAACCATTTAGTAAATGAATGTGACTTGTATAAGTTAAAGCAAATATGAATTAAATAAAACTCATAGAAAAATATGTAAAAAAGATAGATAAACCATAATATTATCTTTAAAAACTTATCCAAACCCACTCATCAAATATTTATTTCTTAGCTGTGATACATTTTTTTTTATCATTCTACTTAAATCCATTAAAATTTTTCATATCATAAATTACGTGATATTGTACCTTAAGTAACTTAACCTTGGATTCGATGTAGAAGGTTGCTTTAAGTTGTGAAGTAGGAATGAGTTGCTCTAGCATTCGTTCAATATAACTTAGATATCCGACGTGAAATGTCTCATTATTCGCTCTTCATCTATGATCTTCAGCTAAAGAATGTAGGTATTGAACCATATGAAAATCTTTTTTTCGAGTCTATGAATGGTTACCAATGCCTGAATTGTCTTATCTTATTCTGGATACGCCTCGAATGGATTATGATAGATTGGCACGTGAGGAAAACATGTTCAATTCTTAATCACATGGTACTCCATAATGAAGCAATATCAATATAGTAAATAAAAAACAATCAAGGGAATAAAATAAACAAATATACATGGAAATAAAGCAAATAATTGTGTACTCCAAATTATAATATTCATTGGATACTCAAAAACCATTGTAAATATATTGTAAACATATATTCAACATTGATATAAAGCAAATTTTACACTTAACCATATGGTACATACAATAAAAATCATTGGATAAATAAATAATAAAATATAAAATATATCTATAATGTTATTATCCCCATGATTGCAATCAATGGGTGAACATCTCATTAGCCAGATTATTTTTAAACTGAATCTAAGAATCAGATAGCTCAACATGCATAATCAAATCTTAATGTTCAAATTCATTTGGTTGAGAAATACTTCCTTTAGCAATATCCCCTTCAATAGGGTAAAAAACCATCTCAGACTTAATAAAATTATAAAAAAGGCAACAAGCAGAAATGATTCTACACTATGTCTTAATTGAATAAAATGACTTCTCCATTAAAATTGCCCATCTAGCTTTCAATATGCCAAAACATCTCTTGATACAATTTCTTACTTAAGAGTATTTCATATTGAAATATTCCTGTAAGGTCATCAGTTGGAGTCCTGCCCTCCAATCACTAAGATGGTATCGTTAACCTTTATAAAGTGTCAAGAATCCTTTCCCATTTGTGTATCTGGCATTAAACAAATAGTAATTATCTATTACAACGTTTAACAACATTAATAAAATGAAAATAAGGTGTTTTGTTATTAACATTATATGAACATAATAAAAATAATATATTGTGGGATCCTCAACCTATTCCTGCATGTTATAGCATCCTTTAACATTCTGTCATCTGCTGTAAAACTTTTTTTATCCTGATAGAACATATGAATTGCATATCTGGGGTGCAAACATTGAGAGCATTGGTAACAATTTCATTTTTTCTAGTCCTGTATCTAGGCCTGTCAACTGTATCTACGCTGACTTTAATATATGTTTCATCTAAGGCACCCAAATCACCCACGAACCATTTTCGTCTATTATTTGTTGAATTTTTTGATATGAGTTTGGGTTTTTTAAACAACACATATGTAATCTTAAAACAAAATTTAACACATAATGAAATTGTCTATTAATCATCTTTCCAGATCTGGCTAATTAATGCTTTATAACTTTATTTTTTGTATGATGGGTAATGATGTGGATGAAGTTAATTACTAGTTCTTCTATTGACATATGTTTAGATGACTGTAAACCCCCATTTGTTTTAAGCAAATAATATAATTTTGTAAAAGCTCTCTTGTCCATTCTAGTATTATCTATTTACTATATATCGTTATCAAAGACTATTACGTTTAAGTTTAACTCTCTAATACGTAGCATATCATAAGATATTTCACCATAAGATAGTTTACGTCATTTTCTTACATTAATATTTAATAAAGTTATAGCAACAAAATATAATACATACAATAAAGTCTCAATTCGGTTCGAATGCATCATAAGCAATGTAACCAATTGCATCTTCCTTCTTAGTGATAAGTTAGCCATAACTATTTAGAAGACAGAATATCATTAAAGTTGAAAACATAATGAAAAGCAAATATTGGCATATGGTAGATGAAATCTATCAAATATCATCAAATAAAATATAAATCACAAACAAAACATTGAAAGATTGGAAAAAGCTAAAACAAATTAACCACAAAACAAGGCATTTATATCATAAACATATATTCAGATCTAAACAACATCTAAAAAAATAAAAAATAAGTTCATTGGAAGGCAACATCAATTATACACTATCAATCAAAAAGTATACACACCATTTCAGGTAAAAAACAAATATAAACTTAATAAGATGAAGATGAAATGACGGATGAGGAAGCTAAAACTTTTTCAAAGATAAAAGTAAATGCTATGAGCTGAAATCTGTTGAAATATAAATCAGAAACGTATTTGTTATTAAAACATGATGAAGATATCAAATAAGACGTTTCATATATGCAAATGACATATTTGATATATAAATTATAGGCTCTTCAGCTTCATGATTAGATACTAGAATATGTATATTGTCAAAACATGGTCATCGAGAGGAAAAAAAATTTTAATATGAGTTAAGGAGGTTGTAGGAAGAAATGCCTCAATTGACCTTAATCATTTATTTATAGGTGTATCTAAAAAAGATCAGGTTATAATACTTTGATCTATGAAAATAAAAAGATTTATTTTAAATTATCAATTAAGGCGTTTCAATTAAAAAAATGCTTTAAATAATTGAGGCAAGGATTATTTGAGGTATTTAAAGAAGAAAATGTCATATTTGATGATCATTGAAGGCGTTTCTAAGGAGAAAATGCTTTAAATGATCATCATTTATGACATTTCTTCAACCCAAACGCATTAAATGATAAGTTATTTAAGGTATTTTTTCATGTCAAATGCCATTAATTATAATAAAAAAAATTTTTTAGTAGCAAAAATATACAACTAAGTTACAGTGACTTTTAGATATATTTTTCAAAAAGATAACAATTATTTTATAATTTTTTATTCATATTAAATTTAAAAATAATATAATTTTCTCTCTTAAAATTCTAAAATATAATATGAATTTTTAATTTTAAGACTTTGAGTATCATTAAAAATTTATTATTTTTCTTATAATCAAATTATTCTAAATCAAATATTAAAATTAAATACTCACCATTAGAATATAAAAAAAAATTTATGAATTTTTTTAAACCAAACATCTCCAAAACTTTATTTCTCCCCTGTAAATAAATGCCGACACTTCGTTTCAAATAGAACATACGTCGGGAGGAAAAATTGACATCACGTGGGTTGTTCTTCAATTGATTTTCAATTATTTTGGATCTTTCTTTCAAAAAATATATATCTTTTTGCCAGTTTCAAAGCTATGGTTAGGAAAATAAATTTTCTAGAATGGTGATTTGCCCCATTGCTCTGAAAGGCTTAAAACGAGGGGAAAAGAAAAAAATGGTGAAGAAAGAAAAAAAAGAGGCTGGACCTTTATTTAATACCCGAAAATAAAAACTACCTTTCTTTCAAATTTTTGCTGCCAGGACTGTGACATTTCTATGAACAAAAAAATGAAACAAAACAGGACGTCTCGACCTTTTCATGTCATTTGGAAAAAAAAATTAAAAACAAGTGATTTTCATTTTTCAACGTAACAAAAAAAGAGGAAAATAATTAGTTATTCACAAGCGAAACATCACATGCACAATAAATGAATTTTAAAAGAAACGATTAGTCCAAAATCTCTCTGACAAGACTTCCCCAGCTGTCCCCAAACGAAAAATCCACTTATTTTCATTGGCCCGTTGGACTTAGCTTGGTCACCAAGTATTTTGACCATCCAATATGCCGCCTTCAAATCCTCGCACATTACAGTTTTACCCAAAAGAACGTCTTGAAACCGTTCCAGAGACAGAAAATATCTTGCGCAACAGTGGACCCCAACTACTTCCTTCCGACCAGTTGACCACATAATCGTTTGATCCTTCAAAAATCCAGATGAAGTAACTGCCAGGAAACAACCCCAAACTTAGGTCGGCGCTTCTTCTTTCTCAAATTCTCAATTTTTTTTGCGGTGATTCAATATCATATGGCTTATAGATATTCCACGTATAAATCATCAACGGTTAACTTTACCGTGGCCGTTGAAGAGAAAGGCGAACCTACCCCAGTCACACCGCCTCTAAAGATTTTTCTTATCGTAACAGTTTGTCGGCTTAAACCCTTCAAAACCCCCACCCCCTTCCACCAATTTTTTTTTCACTTCAATTTCTCCTTAAACTGAAACCCAGAACTGATTTTAAAGCCTTTTTTTGACACCTTCAAAAATCAAATGAACCCTGAGGACAAAAAACAGTCTCCGAATTCCCGTTTAAGCCTACCCCAAACGTCGCCTTTCACTTCTCCTTTAATGGAACTGGAAACATTTTCATCAGCACCAGCTGGAACGGAGTTTACTGGAGTGCCTCAGCCTCTGGAAATTCTTCAGGGGAACCCAGTACCGCCTTTTTTGTCTAAAACGTTTGATTTGGTCGACGACACGGGTTTGGATCCGATCATCTCTTGGGGTCCGACGGGAGAGAGCTTCGTGGTTTGGGACCCGGTCGAGTTTTCCAGGCTGATACTTCCCCGGAATTTCAAGCACAATAATTTCTCCAGCTTTGTTCGTCAGCTTAATACTTATGTGGGTATTATTGCAATAACACAGCCTACATAAAACAAAAAAACCGCTAATGTCATTTGATTTTGTAAATATTTCTTTCTCTTTATTTGCTTATTTGTTCGTTTTTATTGTCTGTATTATTGTTTTAAATATTTCTGTTGTTTTTTTTTGTTTTAAGGCATAATCTGTAAATTGAATCCTGTAATTACAGAAGCCAGATTTGTACACTTTATTTGTAACATTGTAAATTATCAAAATGTTCTACAGAATTTTTGTAATCGGAAAAAGGGTTAATTGAGTTCCTTATTTTGATTGTAAGTTCTTTTGAAAATTTTGTATATATAATGCGTATGGATTTGGTGTAAAGGTGAATCGTGGCATTGAGCTGTTCACGTGTTTATGTGTATTGAGATCATATGAAAAATTTATCTATTGACTTGGATGTATGTTAAATGTGTGAATTCTTGTGAGTGTAATTTATGTAGACATTTTTTAAAAGATTGGTAATTGGTTTAGCTTCTTTGAGGTCAGCTTACTTCATTTTGCTGAATCTCTTCTGGATTTGGGAGTTCCATCTTAAGCAGGTAGAAATTTGGGTTCTGTTGCAATATTTGTTAGTTTGCTTATTTTATAAGTACTCACAGTATGTATTTTTCTAACAGTTCTTTTTTTTTTTTTTGAAGAAAGCTGATGTTATGACCAATGATAAACAGATCATCTATATAATGCTATCTGGCACCTTCCATATCTGAAAATTGGCGGCTTCAAATTGACTTGTGTGAAATGTAATGATATTTTGGTTTTCCGAACAATCCTGTTTCCCCTATTCATTTTTGAATCATCTTGTGTATTATTTCAGGGGTTTCGGAAAATTGATACTGATAAGTGGGAATTTGCTAATGAAGCTTTTCAGCGAGGGAAGAGGCATCTTTTGAAGAACATTCAGAGGCGTAAGTCACCTCAATCACAAGAGGTTGGTAACTATTTTGGACCTGAAGCAGGGAGGTCTGGATTGGAAGGTGAAATAGAAAGGTTGAGAAAGGAGAAGAGCATGTTGATGCAGGAAGTAGTGGAACTGCAGCAGCAGCACTGTGGTACTGCTCACCATATGGAAGCAGTTAATCAGAGGCTTCAATCAGCAGAACAAAGGCAGAAGCAAATGGTTTCATTCTTGGCGAAGTTATTTCAGAATCCTGCTTTCTTAGCCCGCCTTAGACAAAAGAAGGAACAGGGAGAAATTGATTCTCCAAGAATGAGGAGGAAGTTTGTCAGGCATCGGCAGCTTGAACTGGTCAATTCAGAAGCACCTGTTGAAGGGCAGATTGTGAAGTACACACCTGATTGGAGAAACATTTCTATATCCTCATCATTCCCAGATTTAAATCCAATTTCTGTTGAACAATCTGCAGATTATCTACCCGAGGGTGTAGCCGGAATTGATTTAGGTGCAGAAGGCTTTCCATTTCAAGTTGGTAATGAAGTAGTTGTATGTGATAAGTCGGCAGCTGCACATGGATTTCTCAGAACCCCAGAGCTGGTGGGAGAAGGTACATCTTGGTTGGGAAGCAAAGATCCCCATTTCAAAGAGAAGAATGTAATGGGCTCAGAACAAGTGGATAATCCAGAGTATTTTGTCCCTTTTCCAGAGGATTTGGTGAAGCAGAAAAGCACCCCAGAGTTCTTATCTCCTATTGGTGAAAGTGTTTCTAAACAAGAGGATATATGGAGCATGGGTTTTGATGGTACTGCTGGTATGTCTAGTTCTAGCAATGAGTTTTGGGGTAATCTTGAAAGCTATGACCTTCCAGAGTTGGGAGTGACTAGTGGGTTATCTGATGTCTGGGATCTTGGTTTCTTGCAAGCAGCAGAAGATTCAGGCACTGATAAATGGCCAGCTGAGGAATCTCCTTTTGATAATCCTAATCCTGAGACTCAAGCTGGACAGCCAGAAGATATTAGGTCTAAGAAGACAGATCCATGAGGGTTCATTTGCTTTGGCAGATGATGCCTTTGAGGATCATAGTTATCTTCAGTTACTAGGATGAAGGGTCTATTGGACAATTGATTTATAAACATATTAATTGAATGCCGGATTTTTTTCTGATATTATTATCAGTACAGGTTTCTTTTTTATATTTGAATTTTGATTGGAAAGCTTGGTAATTTCAATTTTTATATTTGAATTTTGATTGCAAAGCTTGGTAATTTCAATCATAAGTTAACTCTTGTGAATCAATTTTTTTTTCCTGTTGCTGTGCTATATGATGGGTTGCACTTGAAATTGCAGGTTTTCCACTTACTCTACGTTTGAGTTATGAAAATGCAGGTTTCATACATACATTTGGCTTGGTGGCTTATTCTTGATCCTCTATCTGCCAGGATTGGCATTTAATATCCGGTAAGAAATGACATCCTAATTTTTATTTTCCTATTGTTGCATTCTTGTCATTCACTGCATGACTTCAGAACTTGATTGACAATTTCATCATGGGTGCAGGGTTTGCCTCATTTGTTGGCATATCTTCTCTTTTAAACTGATTGTATACGACTGTTAGATAGTATCCTCAATAACATTGTTCGTATGCTACGCATATAATCTAAATATACTTGAACAATTAGGTAAAGAACTCAGCAACCAGAGGAACTAGTGTAATTCTCAAGGAAATTAGATGGATGGCTTATCCTGTATGCTGCTGTGACATTGTGAGTTGTCTGGTATTGGCAGATTGTAAATGTTAGAAAGAATTTAATGTTTTATTACTTTGCTTTGGGCTAATCTATAAGTTGAATCGAGTGCTTCCATTGATGCTTTATCTTGGTATTTGTTTTACGAGTTCACTTCTGTTTAAATCCTCATAGCATATCCCTATAGATGTAGGTTGCTGAGCTTCGTTGAACAGGGTCAGAAGGGTCAAACCGTTGACAGGGGATCTCCAGCAACATTGGCAATTACTACAATTTTCTATATGCTTTTGGTAAATACTACAATATAGAAGGCTATAACCATGGCTCTTCCTCTCCTCTGTACCATGAATTTTCATTTCCTAGTAAATTTTTTTGCCAAATATTTCATTCGCACTTGAAGAATGTTATGCACAATAACAAATACTTGAAATTTAATTGGCTTTGGCAGCTGCAATATTGTTGATATGCAACAGGATTTGAACATTAGGGCTTTTACATGCTTTTTCTCTATTTAAAAATTGGATGGCACATGAGGAAAATATTAAACAGTTTGTTACAGCTTTCTTTTTTTCTTTTCTGTTAAAGAAAATTTAAGGTTGAAATAAATGTAACAATCCAACATTAACACCTAAACAAATTTAATAGGTTATATTGTTGGAACAGAAAAGGGTGAAAATATCAGCTTCTAGCATCTGCTTCATCTGCTCCATTCAATTTCCCTTCGGAAAACTGATAGTCCCAGCGCAAAAATATGGTAGGGAATTACTATAGGATAGGAGAGTTAGCGCAATAGCACGCAAGCAATGGGCTACTCACTCTTTTTCCTTCTGCCTTTTTGAGGCACGCTCATTAGCCTCTTTCTTCCTAGCTTCACGACGCTCTCGTTTCACATATTTGGCTTTGTTAGGTAGAGCCATATCTCCAATCTATAAGCAACAAGTATCATTCAAATGAAAGATAGTTAAAAACTCGGGTAAAAACAAGTGAGATTGACATTTATAATCATAAAAAATGTGTTCTCTTACCTTCTGATCAGGAATGTAGATCTTCCCAATTGTCCCTTGTACTGCATCTGAGCTAACATTTTTGACCTGTGAAGCAACAAAAAAGGTTAATTAACTGAAACACAAACTCATTACAAAGCAGGGTAGAGTTGTTTGGCATATTCACCGTACCTTCTTCTTAGGTTGATCTTTAGCTGTTTTCATAACTTCTTTCCTCAAGCCCTCATTTGGAGGATGATGACGCCGAACCACTAAATCCATGGAAGGGCCTGCTTCTACCAGTTCCATCCTTGGAACTACAGTGCCAGACTTTTTCAACCGCAGGGCACAATGTGTGAGGAATACCCTATTTGAAGATATTGCTGTACATACATAATAAGCATGGTCCAAGTCCAAACCAGCAAGATTTATATTCTCCACAACCTTCATTGATTTCAGATGTCTGTATAAAAATTTCTTTTGAAAAAGAAAAGAAGGAAAATTCTAAAAGCTGCATACAAACCTCTCCTCTCAAAAGATCAAGCAAAACTTCCTTTAGATGTTTCAGCTCATCTACATTTCAAACCCTTTTCCAACAAAAGAAACGAAAGGCTTTGATCCCACCCGTGGAGCTAGCTTCTTGTCATAAGTGAATGATTCAATGGATTTAAAATTTTCGACCCCAACCTCTACAAGATCGTATATATGGTGATTGTACATCCTCCCTATAACAAGATTGTCGGGTCGCTTCTTTGAGTGTGAACCATACTGCAAACACAAGACACATAATAACAAAGATTATTGAGAAAACTGCTAGCATAGAATGCAAGCTAGAATCTAGAAAATTCGCTACAAAAAGCAGGTTTAAACCTAATTAAGCATTCAAGGGCTATCCTAAACAGTAAAATCAACATAAAACAAGGACGGACCTAAAATATATTCTCAAACCTGGCATGTGGTCTGGGTCTTCCAATTGAGAAATGAGAAGCATTGATCGATCAATAGATAAAATACAATGCAGAAACTAAAAAATACGTTCTTTGCTACAAGCCAAATTTATAATTTCACAAGTCAACGCAACATAATAAGTTTATAACAATGCCAACTCAAAAAGAGCAACAACAGTTGAAATCAACAGAAAAACAAAGGCAAAAAACGGAAGCTTCAGGGTTTATTACTCACAACAAAAATGCTGCAATCAGTTTTGAGAGAAAAGAACTCTAAAGAAGTTTCACCCCCACTTTCAAATGGCCTTATATTATCATTCTTCCTTGTAAACCTCACAGCTCCACCTCTCTTTAAATGGTAAATTTCACTCAATACACCATTCAACGTGCTGCTTGTTTTTGTACTTTGTAGTATCAGCGTTTTCTTCCCAGTTTCCACCTGCCAAACACAATTTCAATAAAAACCCATTTTTCTAATATAAATCTTCATTTACAATTTTGAAGAATTTCGTAAAATCTTACGAGCTTTGGAGCTCGTTTTTCTAGTCCCCTTTTAACTCTGCATTTCTTGGGGATCTTAATTTTCATCATGATTGCCTGAAACAACACAAGACACAAATAAAGATAAAAAATTTACTGGTAAATTTTCGTTTTGAAATAAAATTCAAAATAAATAAATAGAGTGAAAGAACTGGTAATTACGGGACAGCAAAGGCGGAAGCAAAGCGATGTGTTGCTGGATACCGAGATGCAATGGTTTTTCTTCCTTGAAGTCAGGGTTTTAGATTTCAGCTGGATGGATGATATGGGCTTAATTTAGGCTTTACTGTTGGATTTGAGCCCAACCTCTAAAATGGGTTTATGTTTTCCCTATTTGTTATTTACACGGGCTAAGCCCAGAATCCACCAGACATTTGTTAGGAGCCAACCAAACAGGGCCATAAAATCGTTGCCTTTTTCCGATCGTCCCCTCCATTACTTAAAGGCCAAAACTCACTAACCATTTTAACCTCCATACTCTCAAAATTTACAATTAACCCTTTACCTCCCTCCTTTCATTTTCTCCGTTGTCGCTCGCTCCCTCTCCCACTTCTTCACTCTCAGAAATCCCCCCATCCAAACAATCCCTAATTCCCTCTCTTTTATTTGCGTATTTCTATCGAAAATTCTTAACTCCTCCTTTATCTTAAGAAATTAGAATTTAAATTTTTTTGTTGTAGATAATTAGCCTTTTAGGGCTTTATATTTTTCCCTCGTTGTACTATAGGCTTTTGCATTTTTAAAAAAAATTTTTCGATTTAGATTTCTTATTGTATTCTTTCAATTTTCCTTTTGGTGTTTTTTGATTTGCTAATTTCTTGTAAATGAAAAAAAGAATGGTTATCGATTTAGGGATTTAGGGTTTTCGAGTTGCTTATATGTTAATCAATATGGAGAATCCGCGTAGACCATTTGATAGATCAAGAGAGCCCGGTTTGAAAAAACCGCGTTTAACCGAAGAACTCGCTCCGAACCCTAACGGTCGACCTTTTCCTCAACGGACGAACCCAGTTGGTCCGGCCTCTGCTTTACGATTCCGGTCCAGTGATTTGGAGACCAATGACTTGAGCCGCGGAGGCGGTGGAGCTTACGAGCCACAACCAGTTTTACATCAGCGGCAGCAACAACAACAACAGCACCAAGAGTTAGTTAGCCAGTACAAGACGGCGTTAGCTGAGCTGACCTTTAACTCGAAGCCGATTATAACTAACTTGACAATAATCGCTGGCGAGAATCTTCACGCCGCCAAGGCGATTGCTGCTACTATCTGCGCCAACATTCTTGAGGTGAACTCAGTTTTAGCTGTGCCTTATGTGTTAAAGCTATTCCTTTATGTTTGAAATTGAATTGTACAGGGAAAAATTATAAGTGTGCTTCTATACTGTCGAAAGAAAGAAAATAGAAAAGAGGAAAAAATGAGTTGGATTGTAAGTGTAAATTGGGATTAATGGATTCCTTTTAGTTTCGATTTTATCCATGTGTGTCTCGATGTGGTTTTGTTAAAATGTTTGCACGGTACTTTTGAGTTCAAATATTATACTCTCGTAACAGGTGATGAGAGTACAATGATGTTGGTCAAGTGGGTGTTCTTTTTTAGCGACAAACGCAGCGTCAGAGATTGTAATGATGTGATGCGATTGCTAGTGCATGTAATTTTAACATAAGGCCATGTTGCCTATAATTTTTTTCGTTTCTTGGATGTCTGTGCTAATCTCTCATGGATCTAATATGGTTCTAGTGGCCCCACAATATGTAAACAGCCAGCTACTGGATTGTAGAGATGATAAACTTTACAGGCATGTCTTGAAATGGAATATAAGGAAAGCCAGTATCTTGTGACATTATCAATTTCATGGAAAATGAATTGTATTGGGTTTGGAATCTTATAAAGCTATTATACCCTTGCAGTTGGGTATTTTTGCTGCAATATGGTTATATGCTCTACTCTTTTCTTCATCTTGATTTCCTTTTTCCTTCTTAAGTGGGTATAGCACTTGTCAAATTACATGTATGATCTCTTGGTAGTAATTCTCTTGTTATATTACTCAAATCACATTTGGATGCTGATATGAGGAAATAGAACTAGAAATGCTAAGGCCTTGGTAAGTGCTTAAGTTGAATTCCCTGTGGCTTCCTGCCCTCTTGGGTTCCCCACTGGCAAATGGTAAAGATCAGCATTCCAAGTCTATTTAAAGTTTATAATGGTGCCTCAGATGTTAATTACATGGACTTCAAAGAACGCATTTTCTGTGATGGAGCTAATTTTCTAAGGGCTGCAACCAGATAGAAAGTCATGAAAAAGGGGAAAAAATGAAATCATAAACAGATATGGCAAAGTCAGATTTTAGTGAAATGGAATTAAAAACTTAAGCTGATGAAGTTAAAAGGCTGGCTATTTTGGGTAGCAGGGATGCATTCCAGAACTTTGTTTACTGTTGAAAATTCTTCATACTGAAACTTTTTATTTTTAATTTTTCTTCATTGTGAGGAAGGTGAAGCTTTGGTTCATTTTACTTTTTCTGTTTGTAATCCTTATTTGTCCCTCACCTTACTTTTTCATTACAGCATTGCTGATATTATGGATAAGGTTATTATTTTGAAGAAGAATTAGTCCAGTAAGTGTTTGCTTCTGTGGTTGAGAGCTGATTAAAAAAATGACTTTGCAGGTTCCCAGTGACCAAAAGCTGCCATCGCTCTATCTTTTAGACAGTATTGTAAAGAATATCGGGAGAGATTATATTAAATATTTTGCTTCCAGATTACCTGAGGTTAGGTTTCATTCTTTTTTGGCTCTGTGGATACTCAACGTGGCATCTGACAAATATCTTGTAATATGCTTATGTTTATTGTCTAAAAAACTGCAGAAGACTGTTATCAGTGAAAAAAATAATATCCTTTAAAAAAAAATACATCCTTGTCAGTTTCCACCTTTATGCGCTCAGGGTCTCAAACTCTTCCAAATGCTGAAAACTTTTCTGTACATTACTTCTGTGTTTTATCTAGATTGAGGTTGATACTCATGTTTCAAGTGTATAATCCTTAACATTTTTACTGCTGGTTTTAGGTGTTCTGCAAAGCATATAGACAAGTTGATCCTCCTGTACATCAGAGTATGCGGCATCTTTTTGGAACATGGAAAGGGGTATTCCCTCTTCAGCCTCTCCAGATGATTGAAAAGGAACTTGGCTTTACTCCTATGATAAATGGTTCATCTTCAGGAACCACAACATCTAGACCTGATCCAATTTCACAGCGTCCACCACATAGCATTCATGTAAATCCAAAGTATCTAGAAAAGCAGCGTCTTCAACAGTCAAGCAGGGTAAATTCTACAATCATCTTTTCCTTTTTTTGGCATGTTATCCATTGGATTTGATTCAGTATATTTCTGAAGCATTTATGGAGGCTGGAGGTTTGGTCATGTTTATAAAGTGAGCACTTTAAATGCTTTTACTCAACTATTTTATTTTTCTTCACCTTTGATGTTTAAGGTTCATATCCCTAATTTCTAGTATCATATCAATGCCACCATTGCCAAATTTTTTCTTCCTGATAATCAACTTCATTAATCTCTCTCTGTGCAAAGTGATAAATTCAGATTTTGCATTGTGTTGGGCTTTTCTATTGATTTGGTTTTAACGTGATGAAGGCAAAAGGTATGGTTAATGATATGACTGGGACTTTGGCCAACTCAAAGGAGGATTCAGAGAGTCCAGATAGAGCAGCCATTACAGCTGGATGGCCATATGGAGATCCTTCTGTTAAAATGAATGTATGTGAAGTGTTTTAAAGTTTGTTGTAATCCGTTTATTACCTTTTCACTTTCTGATTATATTTTAAAGTTATCAGAACATTCAGTGTTCTCATAGACACTTGTTTAACGATCCTGATCGTGAGAACATTGGTGCTACATTTGGTGATTATGACTATGGCTCTGATCTTTCACAGACTCCTGGCATTGGAGTTGGAAGAACTAGTGGGAAACTTACCGATCAAGGGCATGATAGGCCTTGGTATGGAGCTACAAGCAGTATTACTGAGACGACTTCCAGCCAGAGGAATGGTTTCAATATTAAACATGGATCTCAAAATTACTCAGCATCCAAATATGTGAATGCTGATCCTCGTTTACGGGCAACACAAAACATTGCTGGTAGAAGCAGTAGCGGGTTGTCTAGCAGCTGGAAAAACTCTGAGGAAGAAGAATTTATGTGGGAGATGCACTCTAGATTGTCTGAACATGATGCAGCCAACATCTCTAACAACTCTGGAAAAGATCATTGGATTCCTGATGTTTCCGAAAAATTGGTAAGCTTGCAAGAATGAGACTTTGAATTCAATTACAAAATTTTACTGAATATGTTTAGAGAAATCTATTTTCTCAACTTGAAAAAGATAAATTTTGTGAATTTATCTATAATTTAATTTGCTGGAAACATTTACAATATGTATGTTTATACTCTTTAGATTTTTGGTACCTTATATACTGTAGCTTGTGTAAGGTGTAAGACATTAAGATAACTGCAGTCATCAGTATGCTTATGAAAATGTAAATATAATGCATTATTCAAAAACTATTTTAATTGGTCGAGGAACAGTATGGTTGTTTGATTGTTTAAACCTTTTTTTCTAGTTTTCTTTCATTTATTCCTTCTAGGAATTTATTTTCTGGAGTATTTATAATTACCTGTGTTACATTTTCAATGGCAGGATTTTGAAAGTCAGCTCCGCAAAGCTCCAAGTATTCATGATGTGGGGTCAAGGTTTGATACAGAAACCTCTGCTGATTCATTATCCACTGAGCAGAAGGACAAACCTTCTTATGGGCGCCGGATTTCATCTGCATGGCCTTTGCAGGAGTCACATAAAACAGATGGATTGCCTGTTATTAGTTCGAGCCATTCTGAGAGCTATTCTGCCACTATTGGTGGGTTGCCTACTGGTGCAAGTTCTTCCCTGGCCAGGATGGGAATGCGATCACAAATGGGTTCATCCCATTTAGGAACCTCAGGCTTTGGGATTTTGAAAAATGTGGCATCAGGATCCATGAGTACTTTAGGACAGCAGCGAATTCAGTCCCTGGAAACTGCACCAGCACCTGAACAGTCTCCTATGCGCCTGCATTCATCTTCAACTTCATTTCCTGCACACCATCCCCATCAACAGTTACAGAAATTGGTTGAACAAGACTATCCACAAGCTCATTCCCCTCCTCGGACTGATCCAAAACCATCCCAGTTTTCAGGAAAGTTGAATGTTGGGTTTCATAAACACTCTCCTAAGGCTTCATCTGCTTTGATTTCTTCTTTTCAATCTAGCCGTCGGCATTCCCTTTCACAACCACCACAACCAGACTCCATGTTGGCTGAACCTTCTGGTCAGACTCAGAAGCCACTTCCGTCCCAGATCTCCAAAGTAGGAGCAGCCTCAACACCAGGAAATGCTGCAGAGCATACCAATCCGCTTGCTATTGAAACTTCAGAACCTTCAAGTACAAGTAGTCTATTGGCCGCTGTAATGAAGAGTGGAATCCTCTCCAACAATTCCTTTACTGGCAGCCTTCCAAATAAGATTTCTAAAGATTTGGGGCAAATGCCATCACAGCCTTCTCTTCCAAACGAGCCTCCACCTGCTGTTTTTACAACCTCAGGCATGAGGGTTGATACTGCAACTTCATCAGGTTCAGCATCCCACGATGCAATAGCAGCTACTACAAATAGTTATCGGGGAAAGGTAGAACAGCTACCACTGCCTCCTGTGCTACCATCTTCGACTCTTGTAAGTAATGCCCTATTGGAAGCTTCAGATGCAGAAAGCAAGGCTTCAATTCCAATATCCAACCTTTTGAGCTCATTAGTTGCAAAAGGTTTAATATCTGCATCAAAGAAGGATGCTCTATCTCTCCCATCTCTTCTGATTCCTACTCAAATGCAGACGAATAGCCCAGGAATGGAGAAGCCAACTGAATCACTGAACAAGAGCTTGGACATTTCTACCAGTAGTCCTTTGCCAGCTTCTTCCATTCCTAGTTCATCTGATGCTCCTCGTTCCTCCACCATGGATGAGGTTTCATTTTCCAAACCTGCTACAGAAAGTTCAGTTGCCTCACAT
Source organism: Durio zibethinus (assembly GCF_047325235.1). NCBI lineage: Eukaryota > Viridiplantae > Streptophyta > Magnoliopsida > Malvales > Malvaceae > Durio > Durio zibethinus. The sequence goes on along the minus strand of NC_143162.1, from coordinate 4,186,146 downwards.
CAGTCTGGCCCAATGGAAGTAGAAAACCTCATAGGATTAGAGTTCAGGCCAGATGTAATCAGAGAATTTCATTCATCTGTGATCAGTGGATTGTTGGATGACCTTCCACATTGTTGCAGCTTATGTGGTCTTCGACTTAAGCTTCAGGAACGGCTTGATAGACACTTAGAGTGGCATGCCATGAAAAAGACTGAAGCAGAAGGTTCTGATAGGGCATTGAGGGGATGGTATGCAAGGTCAGATGACTGGATTGCTGGAAAGCCAGGGCAATTGGTATTTGAATCTATTGGTTCTGTGAACCAGTTGGAAAAGACAACAGAAAAGACTGAGCTTATGGTTCCTGCCGATGAAAATCAATATGCATGCATGTTATGTGGTGAGCTATTTGAAGATTATTTTAGCCAGGACAGGGGCGAATGGATGTTTAAGGGAGCAGTGTGCTTGACTATACCATCAAAGGATGGTGAGGTAGAAAATACAGACAAGAGTGAAGCCACCGGTCCCATTGTGCATGCAAATTGTATGTCAGAAGGTTCAGTTCATGACTTGGGACTGGCTGGTGGTATTAAAATGGTAAGGTCCTTTGTCTTTGAATATGTTTACCATTCTTTTGAACTAGTTAACTTGTTTCTGCTCTATTTGCATTTATTCTCCCAATGTTTTGTTACCTGATCATCACTCTCACTTCTTGTTAGGAAAAGGAAGAATAATGCTTTAAGGTGAAAAATTGAGCCATCACTTGCTGTGCCATTAGTTGATCCTGATGAAAGAATCCAGGTTTACCTTTTCTATAGCTTAATGTCTAAAGGCCCTTGTATGCTAATTTGTTGGCCCTTGGAAAGGTGCTGAGAGTGTCTACTAGTTGTCTTCCTGCTCTCATTTTTCCCTTTTGTTTTTTTTTTCTTCTTTTCAAAGGTCATGGCCTGATAGAAGTTCATATAAATACCAGATAGTTTTTGCCTTACTTTTCTTCACTAATGCCTTTAATATGCTGCGTTATATTCTGTTTTTTGACTTTGCTGGAGCTGATTTGAAATATTGGTAAAGGATAAGGCAGAGAAGGCCATGTCTATTCAGCTTCAAAATTGGCAATTGGAGAGAGCCTGTTTATCATTGAATGTAATGAAGTCTTAAAAAGAAAAATGCAAGAAGAAGAAGAAGGAACAGATTTTTTTTCTTGTTTATTATTCTTCCATCTTCTCCTCTGGTCTTTTCTTGCCTCCCTTTTTGGAGAGATGTGGTTTTTGACTTTGTTAGTTGTTCTCTAGTTGCAGTACTATAGAGAACATGGTTTTCTGTTCAGCGGACAAAATTTAGGAATCTGGTGGCTGCTTCTTATTAGGGTCCCCATCATCTTTCTTTTTTCTTTTTGTTTTTGCGAGCTTCCGCCTATGTATCCTGCTACTAAAAACACTTCAACTTTACAGTTTTCTTTGTTTATTATTGATGATTATATCCACCATGATTACATTTCGGTATGACTTTGCTTGCTGGTTACTTGGTGTAATAATAGAAGACCAGGATATTAGACTGTATTGTTGTTAGAGAAGCTCTTCAAGAAAACAAGAGCTTCACTAGTTAGGATTTTTGTTTTGTTTTTTTTTTTGGTGTTATCGTCATCAAAACAAAAGCATTGTCGACTATATTGCTAAATTTTGACAGACGTTCTTCCCATCACTCAACTGATGAGGTCATGAACCGCAACATCTCAATTATTATTGCAATTCGTTGATATGCATTTTGTGTTTGAGGATCATCATTATCATCTTCCTTGCTTTTACACCATCAACTAATATCAAATTCCGTCACATAATAAAATTCTGTTGGCTTCGGTTAATAATCTAGGAAACTAATATCTGATTATACTTGCACGCTTGAAAGTTGAAAGTACAACAAAGAATCTGCCAGCCTTTCCTCCAACTTCCAACTAGGATCTGTTTTCAACGAATAATTATTATATACTTTCCTTTTGATTCATTTATTTTTATACCTATTCACTTAAATTCAACAAGCGTACTTGAAAGTGGAAACACGCGAAATATTAATCATGTGTAGTTAATAGTATGGTTTTTATCACACAATAGTAGTAGTTACATTCTTTTATGTGTTTTTGGCCTTTGGGTAATACTAGTTACATATAACTTCATAAGTATAAATATTTTTTCGCTTGATTGAGCATAAAAAAAAAGGTACATACTGCATATACTATATTATTCCATTGTATGGATCATTATTCTAAGGCTTATGATGTTGAGTGTATATGTAATCCAGATGAGCATCTGCAATTATCCTTCTTTTCAGACATTCTTCATCTTTCTCATAGCACTCTTCTGATCCCATCAACTGCACCACAACAAAAACACACACACAAAATCAAGTTAGCCCATATGAATAAGAACTAAGAAAAACAACAGAGCTTAAACTGAAAAAAAAAAAAAAAGATGAAATTCTTACATTTGAGAAATCTTCTGTTGCATCTGTCAACACACCAGCTTGAATCATCCCGTTTGCACCTGTTTACAATTTGACTCATCATTTAGACCAGACCATGAAGGAGAAAAGAGAAAAGAAGTCTAAAAAAAGGTGCAAAAGGGCTTGGTCAATAACCTTGCTTCCGTGGCTGCAGACGTGCAGACGTAGAGAAGGTGCAAAGAAGAAAAGCTAAGAGCAGAAGAGTGATAAACCCAACAATCTTTTCCTTCATTGCTTTCAATTCTCCAATTCCTCTACTCCTATTTTGTTTTTTCTTCTTTGTTTAAAGACAGAACTTGAGAGAGAGAGAGAGAGAGAGAGAGAGGGGAAATAGTGTGAAGCAGAGTGGCGCAAGGCTAAGTGTGTATAAATAGCAGCAGATGCAGAGATACTTGAGTCACATGTAGATCCTTAACACGGCAGTTGCAACTCTCAACAGAGTTAGTGGACCCCTTCCTCTTTTTAATTTGCTTCTATGTTCTTTCTTGTTCTCTCTTTAAACCCTATTTGTAAATGAATAAACAAAACGTCTTTGTTTATATGCACACTAAAAAAAAAAATAAAAAACATATCAAAGTTATATCATTATCTTATGTATCAACATGGTAGTTTCATAGGGTATTTTTGTACATGACATTCATCTATTTAATCATAAATAAAAAAGTATTAAATTAATATAGTATTTAGTTTAATGGACATACATGACATGCATCTATAAATTCATTTTGTAAAGTTTTGAATTTCATCTACAATTAATATATAAGGTCTCATTGAGACACCTGTGTAGTTAGAATATTTGATAAAAAAATTATTAAAAATAAATAAAAAAATTACAAGTGTTATGATTTGAAATTTAAATTTATTAAAAATATTTTTTAAAAGTGATCAAATTAATTAATTGAATTAAATTTTATATAATTAGAATTTAATATTATTTTGAAAATATCAAATCAATCTTAAAATGAATTAATATGATAAAATTTATGAAATAAAAAATTATTTCATAATCTAATATCACATTTTCTAAAAAATAATTAATATATAGGATAAATGAGTTTAAAGGTATGAAAATTTTGGAACGTCAGCTTAAAAATTCGCCTAAAAATGCTCTCTCAACAAAGTAGGGGCATAGCTAGGGACAAGAATGGCTAGTGGTCCCCTCCAAAAAATTTTAACACCCTTAAATGTATAATACTTATTTTTCGTAAAATTTATTATTTGACCCTTTTCTTATTATCTGACCTTCCTTCTCTGACAATGCATCATCATGTGAAAATACCCTAAAAAAAGTGTTATCATGCGGGAATGAGTTGAGGACTAGAGGAAGAGCACCAAAGGTCACGGAACTGTAAGTGGTGGGGAATGGGGACCCAATTGTCCAAAAATCAAAGTTGTGAACAAACTCAACAAGAAGACCAAGAAGAAATTATAAAAGGACATTGGAAACCCCGATGCACCACTCCACCTCCATGCACGTTATTTTCTAAAGCATGAAGAAATTTTTGGGGCTCAATTGTTTTAAAACACGTAGTCAATTACAGTGCCATTTTTTGTGTGGAAAATTAAAAAGGGTGTAAAAAAAAAAAAAAATCTTAGCAGAGAGTCAACAAGTCCATCTGTGTACTACGATTCTACCCCATTATTTGGCCGACAGCTATTTCCCATTTGTACTATGTTTTCACACTTTCCTTGAGTTACACGCACGTGATAACGTTTTACTGCTACTTTTTCAGGCTTAATCTTTTAGATTAAATTAATAATTTAGTTCTTCCTCAGAATACAACAATTTCATTTTTCGTTTAACATTGTATCCATTACCATAACCATAACTATATTACTGCTTGTTCAATCCTCTTTGCTTTGACGTCGAGCAGGGCTATTTCTGGTAAAATAGATACTGAATTTGAAAAGATCATTGGGGTAAAAGTTTGAGAGTTTTTTGTGTTTTTTGACCACTAGTGACTACCGACAACGATTACCGACGGTGATTCAAACAGTAGTCGGCACGACGACATGGATGCTGATGATCGAACACCGACAGAACCCCTGAAGCTTTCTCTGGAGCTCTGAAATTTTTTTTTTGGGCAGAAAGATTAAAATGAGCTTAAAAAAAAAGTGAGTTTTATATAGAAAGCTAAAGCCTCAAAATGACATCATTTTAGGTCAAGGAAGATCCGTGTGTGGACTTGAATTCGACCAAAAATCTATGCAAATCGACCTAATGAACCACTTCAGCTAACCTTCAACTGGTCCAGACAAACCACCAGTGAATCGGTTTGAGCCCGTTTGAATCGCTGAACTACTGAACCAATCGTCGATTGAACCAACGTTGATCAGACCGTTAATTGATCCGGTTCAAGTTTTTTTTTTATTATTTTATTATTTTTTATTTTTTTATCTGTTATTATTTTTGTTATTTTGAGTTTTATTTTTAATATTCATGCCTGATAATTTTTTTAAATTTGTTAAAATAAATATTTGATTGTTTTTAATAATGATTAAATGAAAACAACTAGGATAATAACTAAAAAAATATATTAAAAATGCTTTAAAAAATAATAATAAATAATAATAATAATAATAGAATAACAAATTTTTTTATTTTTTTTACCTAGATGTTGGAGGGAATAAAAAAAAAATAATTTCGCCTAGATGTTGGAAAATTATATAAAAAATTTTGAAAAGTAATAATAATAATAATAATTGATAATAATAACAATAAATTTTCATAAAAAAATATATGAAAAATTTTAATTAATTTTTGAAAAATCATAAAAAATCAAACTTACTCTGAAAGTCGACCTAAATGTTGGAGATTTTTAAAGATGTTCACGTTTTGAAATTTAAAAAATTAAAACCAAAACGTAAAATTTTAAGACCCTAAAAATTTAAAACCCTAAAATCCAAACCCCAAAACCTTTGAAACCTAAACCTAAAATTTTAAAACTCTAAGAGCAAAAGCTTAAACCTAAAAACTCGAAACCTTAACCTTAAAATCCAAAATCCTAAACCATAAAATCCAAAACTTTAAAACCCAAAATTCTAAGAACCCCAATTTGGTACAAAATCCCGAATCATTGCCCGAAAGTCACCAAGTCTTAAAACTTTAACCTAAACCTATACTCAAAACCATTTCAAAACTTTAAGGATATGTGCAAAAGTCTCAAGTGAAGTAATTTATTCTCGAATGCCGCATAGATGATGAGGTATTTAAAGAAATCTTATTCAATTAAGTTTTTCTCATGAGCTCTTAATTCACTTTAACAATGGGGTCAATAATTAATAATAAAAGTATACTAATAAAATGAGATCTTAAATATAAATAGTTGAACCTAAGCTCGACCTAGATGTTGGAGAGTCAAAGTGGTCTTATTATATTTAAGAATCTATTTTTTAAATTTCATTTCACCATCATATATAACATTCGTTGGCATGCACATATCTATTTACTATTGTTTGCATTTGCTTTTGCGTATTTATGCCTTTAATTTTTATTCATTATCTAATAGTTTCATCATTTATTTTTTCACGTAAATTTTTTACTTTAAAAACATGAATTTATGAAAAAAAAATAAAAATAACATTTCGAAAAAAATAATTCTTAGTACTCTACCTATATATTGGAGAGTCATCAACAATTATCTTCTACAAAGAACATTATTTTCATTTTAATAAATATTGTATTAAATCTCAAGCGAAAAGAGTTACTTTGAATTCTGTCTAGATGTTGGATAATTTTAAGATAATTCTATAACTTAGAAATTTTCTCGAAACTTCTAAATAAGGAATTTTGATAAAATTAATTTAAAAAAAATAAAAAGGAATTTATAGTATTAAATTTCAAACCGAAACTATTTCATCCAATATCGAAAATAGTCTATGATTAAATGGTACCAATTTATGGGCATTGTGGGGGTGCTAACTTCTCTACAAGTAACCGACTCCCAGACCTAACGTGATTTTTGTAGACCAAAATTTATCTTTTTGATAAACTTTAAATTTGTTTTTATACTTTTATTAAAAAGATAAACTTTTAAGTGGCCAATTACACCTTAAAAAAGATTGGTGGTGACTCATCTTATTTTTTATCGATTTTAAAATTCTTTACGTTTGACGGTCTCAAAACCGTTATGACAGCTTGACGACTCCACTAGGGGTTATTTTAAAGTTAGGCCAAAATTTTAATTATGCGCTATTGACAATGGTTGGATTTAATTGATTTTCTTTGATATTTAATTTAATTCTTTTATTTTATTTTTTAAAAATATAAAAGTTAATAAATAAAATAAATTACATGTTAGTTACTATTTTATTTTGATTCTGTGTTTATGATTTATTTATGTTATTTTGATTAATACAGTACTTTGCACACACTTTGCATATTCACTCACATGCTTAAGCTCTAGACCCAAGCTTTATTCCTTTTAGGAGGAAGTGAAATAGCTATGTTCTCGTGAGGTGATAATCTCATCATTTGCTAGCGAAATACTTTCACTTAGATTGAACAATTCCATTAGTAGCCCATAATGAGTGAGGAACGGGGAACCTTACTAGTCTATAATAAACGATGATGTGAGAAATAGTTTGAGAACCTTTAGAAGTATAAATCCTAACCCAGCACATTGTGAGCCATAGAAAGCTTGCCTAGGGTAGAGCATTGCTGACCTTTTTATAGAAATCACCTAAAAATATATTAAAATTTGAAAAATGAATAATAAAAGAAAAGCATTTTCTTTTAAAAAATAAATTTTCTCTTAACATGTAGTTCATTCATTTGGTAATTGTCCAAATTTTACATTTTCATAAAATATTTTAGAATAAAATAATTTTTTTTAGCATTATCCAGCAAGCAAAAAAAAAAAAACAAAAAAAAAGATTTTTTAAAAAAATAAAGATTTTCTTAAATTCTTTGTTTATTGGCCAAATAAAAATTAATTTTCAAGTCCTAGTTATTTTATTTTTCCTTCTCAAAAAATTTTTTTTTTTTCATATTTTGTTTCATCTTTCACATTCTATACATCATAATAAATAATACATGCATCTCATCCCATGTGCATCATAATAAGATAATATGAGCATTTCATCCCATTCGTATTAATAGATAGTCTGTGCATCCCATCTTATGTAGGTAATGCGCACATTCTATTTCATTACCTATTTAAAGGTAGTGTCAGTTTTACTAGGTTGGTATAACACAAGCATTACATTCCTTGTAAAAATATAACGTGCCTTTGATATGTTCATGCATTCTATAAAAATATGTTGCATTAGTCATAGGTATACATTTTATCATTCATGTATGTCATTGTATTTTATGCATATGGATTCATGAAAACTAGGGTCTTATAGAACATATATTGCATTTCATATCCCACCATCCCTGCAACATAACATAATATTACATTTCTTGCACACACATTCATGGTTGACGAAAAGTTTTATTCAATGTCTTGTACATATAAAAATTCATTGTTTTAGGCATATATACATTTCATGACATTTATTAGTCATCATATTCATAAACATATTGTGTGTGTCATATAAGTTAGAAATTATTTTTGTGGCATTCATTCAATAAGGGTAGTAATCTAGAATTTTTGGTTTAACTCCCGAAATAAAATGTCCGTCTTGCTGAAAATTAGAGTGACAAAAATGGGAGATCAATTGAAAGCAAGGATTAGTGCTTTGGAGTTGAATTAAGAGAAATTATGGATCGAGCTTCGTGAGATGAAACAATAGATGGCTCAATTGATAGAAATGGTTAAAGGTAGTGGTGAAGTTGAGTTTGTTCCCCTTCAAGGATTGTTATCACTTTCGATTCCATCAAATCAAGATCAATTGGCTTCTATTAGTTCTAGTACTTTTTTCGAGCATACTAAGGCATTGGGTGATTTAAACAGTGACCAAAGTTTGGGCAAAATTAAGAGAGGAAGGGGTGAACTAGCCACGTAAATGATTGAGCTTAAAAGTTTGATTTCTAAGAATGAGTCATTTGATTTCAAATAACCTTCAACAAGCATCCAAATTCCAAACTCGTACCTAAATTCTTCTTATGACTACTTCCAACCTCATTTTCAAGCATCTAGGATTAGGCCTTTAAAATTCATGCAACCTCTTAGAATTTCACACTTGAATCCACGTCTACCATCTTATGTTTCACAATCACTTGTTCAACATGCTATCTCATCATTATTTTTTCAACCCAATCTTCGTTTCAACCTAATCTTCGACCCAAAGTTTATCAATCCACTTCGAGACCAACTATACTACCATCTTTTCAGCAACACAGACCAACCATAGCACAGAAAAACTCTGCAACACCAAAGAAAAAACTTTATTGATCCAATACCTATGCCTTACACAGAGTTATACTCATTACTTTTAAAAAACTACCTCATTGCCCCTATCTTTACTAAACCCCGTAAACCATCTTTTTTCGAATGGTATGACCTTATTGCTTGATGTGAATATCATTTTGGCATCATGGGCTATTCTCTAAAAAATTGCATGACTTTGAAACATAAGGTGCAAGGACTGATGAAAGCTGGATATCTGGGTTTTGATGTTAAAATGAAGCCAGTTATCCATAAAAACCCTTTATTGGTCTATGTTGAGATAGCAAGCAATGCTCCAGGCAACAATAAGGTTGGCTATGATGATGAATAAAATGTAAAAGTTTTTAAAGAAAAATGTTATCCTTTCCAGCAATTATAGTCAACTATTTTTGGATTTCTTAGGCGAGACGAAGAGGAGTGAAAGTAGGTCTAGCACTTTTAGCCCTAGCCATAGAATGGTTTATGATTTATAAACTTGATACTTTTGAGAATGAATGGACACTTTTTTTTACCTAAATTTTTATGAATTGATGCCTATATACATTTTTAATATTTGTATGTCTAAAGAAGCCTGTGAAAAGTGATGGTTGTGAGTATGTCTTCACCAAACTTTTGAGGTGGAAGAAATGTCTGCAAGAGGAAATTTGAGTTTGTCTTTAACAATAATAAAATTTGACTTGCACGTCATGCATTATCTATTTGAATTCATTATTTTTCATGCTAGCTAAAGACAAAGAATGATGATTGTGAATATGCTTTTGTTAAAAAGTCAAAAGATTTTTTATAACAAAATTCATGTCATGCATTTCTAACTTCTGGTAATTAATAAAATGTTCAAGGATAACTATCCTAAAAAATGAGATCAATTAAGTTTATGCACTTATAATACTCAAGCCGATACCAGAATCATAAAAAATGAAGATGCAAGTTAGATAGACAGAGTAAAAAAAATATAAAAAAAGTTTAGAGAAATAGTTATGGGAATGCAACAGAACATGGACAAACAGTTGGCAAGATTAAAACAAATGTTAGTAGAGTTGACAAAAAAAAAGGAATTGTTGAAACACACAAGACAATGGAAGAAACAACTGTTGAGACACCATTGTATCCAGCTGGGTTCACATATGTTCAAGACCCCCTTATGCCGCAAGCATCTCTAGCAATTCATCAACCTTATACTAATATTTATGCCAAGTTACCCCCAGTTCAGACGAATGTCAATCTCGAGCCTACTCGTTACGACTCAATTACCGTGCCTAATGTGGATGATCTTAAAAGATTAAAGAAATTGAAAATGGTGTCAGATCTATTAAAAGATATAGTGATAAAGGATAAATATGATTTGTTAGAAGAGAGACTAAAAGTAGTTGAAGGCCATGATATATATGGGAGTGTTGACACTAGTGAGCTTACTCTAGTGCCTGATCTTATTATTTCAGCAAAGTTTAAAGCCCTAAATTTTGAGAAGTATGATGGAACAAAATGTCTTTTAACATATATCACCATGTACTATCGAAAGATGATAGCTCACACCCATGATGATAAGTTATTGATCCATTACTTTTAAGATAGTCTCACTAGGTCTGCGATAATATGGTATACTTAGATCGAAATAAGATTTACTCTTAAAATGACTTAGCTAGGCCTTCCTAGCATAATATAAGCATGTTGAAGATATAGTGCTAGATAAGATGTCCCTGCAAAATGTAAAGAAAAGGTAAACTGAAACTTTCAAAGAACATACACACAGATGAAGAGACATAGCCGCCCAAATCCAACCACCCTTGTCAAAAAAAAAATTGTTATGTTTGTCAATTATTTGAATACTCCCTATTATGAAAGAATGATCGAAAATATCTCCAAAAACTTTTCTGACATGGTGATTTTTGGTGAGATTATAGAAAGTGCAATAAAAAATGTAAAATTAAGTTAAAATATGCAACAGATGTTGAAAAGGGTAGTACATCAAAAAATAATGAAAGAAAAGTACAAACAGTCACAATGAAAAAGCATCTACCCAATAGCTTCATCCCGTAAAATTCATATCATTTTCATCAACCTTATCACCCTGTCACAGGTAATATCTCTCATAACCCATATCATTGCCAATTGAGCCAGCATTTTAGCTTTTCAATAAATTCTCATCTTCAAATGACTATTCATGATCTTATTCCTACATTTGAACCCACTACTCGATCAACAAAGAATCGAAAGAGACCAAAGAATGATTAAAAGAAATTACTCATCTTTATTTCTCACATTTTGCCTTTACTAATAAAAGGTCAGTATCTCACTCCTATGCCTTCAAAAATAACACGAAATCCATCAACAAAGAGTTATGATCTTAATAGCAAGTGTGATTATCATATGAGGGCAATCGGTCACTCAACTGAAAAATACAGATAGTTGAAAGAAAACGTTAAAGATCTTATCAAGAGTGGTATTCTGACTCCAAAGGTGATAGAATAATGGAAATTGACTCCATCCAATTACCAAATGTGAGGAGTTGAGATGAAAAAAGAGGTCTTAAGTTCTAAAAAATAAAGATAAGATGATTTTTTTTTTGAATTTGTTCATTGTTTATGTATGACATGTGCATGGTGTCCCCAAGAGTTATCTAACTTATTTTGAAAAAATTATTTACTTTGGATCTCTTTTTTGAAGTTTTTTTCTTAATGCATTTGTTTAAATAAAATGTCCCATATAAGTAACTTTTAAGAAAAAAATAAAAAAAAAAGGAAAAAAATAAAAAAAGTTTTCTTTTGTAATAAAGATGAAAGGATTCTTAAAAGAAATGGTGATTACTATTAAGAAAAAGCTCATCAAATGCCTTCACCTCCGTTCGAATACTTTTATATCCCTAATCAATCAAATGATTTGACTCATTAACCATAACTTTTTAGGGAATCAGAGTTTGAATTGTGACATAAAACTTTTTTTTGGGCAAAAAACAAAAGAGGTTAATTTTGAAAGTTCATTTTAAAAATCAGATACTCTTTCAAATTTTCAATTGGTAATTCAATGTGTATCAAAATTTTACTATGACCGTAGACATAAAAATGCTTGGACTTTTTCTTTTAAGTAACCTTTATTTCATATCTTAAGACACATTAATTAGAAAAAAAAATAGAATCTCTTTCTGCCTAAGACAAGTTGTTTCATATCTTTATACCTTTTCTTTTTCTTTCACTGAGAAAATGCCAGAAAAAAATTTTAGAGCTTGAAGAGCCTTTTTGAACTATGCAATTGATCATATACGAGTTGATTGTCATTAGAACCTTGAATGAAAAACAAGATTGGGCATCACAAAAAAAGGCAAAAAAAAGTAAAAAGATAAAAGATAAAAACAAAAAAAAAATAAAAAGACATCTTCAATGATTTGCTCTTTTAACCAATTGATCATGTTTGAAATGATGAATGACCATCTTTCTCTATCCTTCTCATATATAAAAATTATCCACTTGCTATCCATTTGAGCCTATTAAATTTTTTTTGTTCTAAAATGAATCCTGGCCAAAGATCATTTTTTACATTGAGGGGTAAAATAAAGATACCTTCAAGAGACCAACTTCAATGAAAGTGCTTGATATTGAAAGCATATAACATGCCCTTCGAAGAGGAGAGTCTAAGGCAAAAAGTGAATAAAGCTTCAATTGAAATTCAAGAGAGTAAACAGTTAAAAATGAAGTTAGGTGTCTTCGACAAAAAAAAAACATGCACCTTGGGGATAAAAATCTGAAGCTTCAATTAGAATCCCAAAAAAAAAGAGAGAAAAGAGAAAACATGTACCTTGAAAATGAGAATTTATGGTAAAAAAAAAAGGTGAATAAAGTTGTTAAAATTAAAGCCAGATGTTTCAAAACAAAAAAGAAAAGAAAAGAAAAAAAAGAAAAGCCAGAGAATGCTCTTCAGGATCCTTGGCCTAATTACCGTGAATAACATATATTTTTTAGCCTATTTATCCATTCTTTCATAACCTTAAACCTTGGCCTACATTGCATATCCTGAAAAATCAATTCTGATCAAATGTGAATACTTGGATTGAAAAGCAATGTCCTTGAAGATTTGTACATACTTGTTGGTATTTGGCAAGATTTAACGAAGTTTTTCATTGATAAAAAATATAGCTCTAAGGTGAAAACCTCAAAATGACAGTTTAGAGCTAAAGTCATTCTTGAGGCCCCAAATTAAATTTTAGAGTTCTAAGGTTCTATCTAGAATAAAAAAATTCTTGATGCAAAACCTTTTGAAAGATCAATACACATTGAAGATTTTACATTTCATAAAAAAAATAAAAAGGAAAACCAACTTTTTTCTCTTTCTAAATGTTGTTCAGAAAGTAATGGCTAATTTTGACACACATTAAAGTATCATATTTTCAATAAGAGAAAAGTGTTTTAGAAAATTATCTCTTTCATGAGCCTAAGAGAAATTTTTAAACCTTTATCGAGCTTTCCATGAGATATGCCCATCACTGAAAAGAATTGAATTGTCAACTACCTTCCATCCACAAGTATTTCAAATAGTAATCATCAATTTTCAAGAAATTTATAAGTCTTGAGTTTTAAATTTTCTCATTGATTGCAAAGATACTTTATGTAAGACAATATTTTTATCGCTTTTTAAAACTTTAGAGATTAATTGAGCATTTTGTACAAAATACTGAAATCATTTTTTGGTGAAAATTAAACATTGAAAATTTGAATAGAGATCTTTTATAAAAAAAAAAGAGGGCAAAAAGAGTCTTTGCATTTGCATCGCTTGCATAATGAGAAAGACATTTGACTTGCGAATAAAAAAATAGAAAAAAAGAGATATTCGTAGTTGCATCACTTGCCTGTGCATCACTAAAGGGACATTTGCATTTGCATCACTTGCATCTGCATCACAAGAAAGACATTCGCATTTGCATCACTTGCATTTACACTTGTAAAAGACATTTGCATTCGCACCATAAGAAAAATTTACATTTGTATCATAGCATCTACATCCTAAGAAAAGGTATTTGTTGGGGCATTTATATGAAATTAACATTGTCATTGTCAAATATATTTGCATCAAGCATTCATATTCTTGCATTTGTATTGACATTTGTATTCACATCGACATTTCCATTAGCATCATTTGATGAGAATAGACATTGTATTTATCAACTATGATTGGGGAAAAGCCATTTTTAATTTTCAATGTTTTAAAGTTTCAAAGCCTTTATTTAAGAAGAACCATTTTGAATCAAGATTTTAAAGCCTCTGTTTAAGAGGAACCTTCTTTAAACAAGACCTTTAGAGTCTTAAAAACCTCTGATCATGTAAGAGCTATGTTAAAAAATATTCTTAAATTTTCAAAGTTCCATTACCTCTGACTGGGAAGGCATTCAAAGATTTTGAAATTTCTTAGACTTCTGGGCAAACGATTTTTAGATTTTTAAAGTTTCATGTCCTCTGATTAGAGGAGTATTTAAAGATTTCATAATATCTAAGGCCTCCAGGCATAATTTTGATTCGTGATGTTATCCCGATCGATTCTTTAATTTTAACTTGCGATGTTGTTCCAATCAATTTTGTAAAACCTTCGAGCATGATTTCTAAGACCTCTGGGCATAATCTTTAAGACCTCTGGACATAATTTTGATTCACGGTGTTATCTCAATCGATTCTTTATTTTTTTGACTTGCGTTATTGTCACGATCGATTCTGTAAGACCTTCAGGCATAATTTCGATTCGCAATATTATCTCGATTGATTCTTTATTTTTCAACTTGCAATGTTATCCCAATCGATTCTGTAAGACCTTCGGGCATAATTTTTATTTGCGATATTATCCCAATTGATTATTTTCTTTTCAACTTGCGATGTTGTCTCAGTCGATTCTGTAAGACCTTCGGGCATGATTTTTAGGACCTCTAAGCATAATTTTGATTCACGATGTTATCCTAATCGATTCTTTAATATTGACCTAGGATGTTGTCCCAGTCGATTCTGTAAGACCTCTGGGTATAATTTTGATTCGCGGTGTTATATCGATCGACTTTTTAATTTTGACTTGCGATGTTATACCAATCGATTTTGTAAGACCTCCGGGTATAATTTTTAAGACCTCTAGGCATAATCTTTAAGACTTCTGGGCATCATTTCGATTCACAATGTTATCCTGATTGATTCTTTAATTTCTACTTACGGTATTATCCCAGTCGATTCTGTAATACCTCTGGGCATGATTTTTAAGACCTCCGGACATAATCTTTAAAACCTCCGAACATAATTTTGATTCGTGATGTTGTCCCGATCAATTCTTTATTTTTCCACTGACGTGTTGTCCTGGTCATTTTCTTACTTTTCGACTCGCGGTGTTGTCCCGATCGATTCTTTACTTTTTGACTTGTGGTGTTGTCCTGATCGTTTTCTTACTTCTCGACTCGCGATATCGTCTTGGTCATTTTCTTTATCACTTGACTTGTGGTTCAAAATAAAAAAAAAAAAAACTTTTGAAAAATTCACGATTTGTTTCCAAACAAAATTGATGTTTTTGTTTTTGCCATTTTTTCGATTCTCAGTAATGTGCAAAGAAGGACAGCTGTAGACATTGAATTTTTTTCGAATCTACTAGATTAATTTTTGTTTTCAAGTTTTGTTTATTAATATTTTTATATTATTATAAAAATATAATAATTTAAAAAAACAAAACAAAAACAACAAAAAAAAATAACAGACTGGGGTGGTAGTGGTGCCTTGCATGGCACCATTGGCCACCCACCCTTCTGATCACCCATATCCTGCCAGCACTACCACCCCCGTCCTGTCCCTTCATCATAACCTGCAAACCATGTTCACCCTCTGTTTACCAGAGTTAAAGCCTTAGACGTTCAGAAGGCCAGCCCTTTTAAGGCACCAGACCTCTCCTACCAGACGGACGACCCATCGATCCCTTGAAGCCTATGTGTTCAAACCTCATAGATTAAGCGTCGATCTTTCTTCTCCCTTCATTTGTGCACAAACATCCTTGGGAGCCTCTGTGTTCTACCCAAGGACCAACCCCCATCAAAGCCCTCATACCTAAAACCCTCAACTCTCCCTTACCCAGAAAAGTCTCAACTTCCCACAACGCTTCTAGCCCCAAAACACACTACCGTGACATCACCCAATATCCCAAAATAGTCACCTACCCCTTACAACCAACCACGAAAAAATCCATAAAAAAATAACAAACAAAAAACACAGTCATCGTCGAATCAACAAGGAACCTAATGCTAAGCCACATGTAAAAAATTAAAAAAAAATTCGTCAATTTTTTTTTTTTGTAAAAAAAAAGGAGCCAAAAGCTTCAAGCCTCGATCTACGTAAATCAAGGTTGTTTCTGTCAAAACGGACATCGGATCTGAAAAGATCACGTTGAGGTGAACGTTTGGGAGTTTTTTGTGTTTTTCGACCACTAACGACCACTAACAGCGATCGTTAGCGGTGACCTAGGCGATGGCAGGTGCAAAGGTCGACACGACGGCAAGGACGCCGACAATTGAACATTGACAGAGCCCCTAGAGCTCTCTTTGGGCTCTGGAATTTTTTTTCAGGCAAAAAGGTTAAAATGAGCTAAAAAATAGATTTTATATAGAAAGCTAAAGCCCAAAATGACGTCATTTTAGGCCAATGAGGATTCGCGTATGGACATCGATCTGACCCAGGATCCACACAAACTGACCCAGCGACCCGCTTCAACTAACCTTCAACTGGTCCAGACAAACCGTCAGTGAATCGGTTCGAACTCGTCTGAACTGATATTGATCAAACTGTTGATCGGTTCGGTTTAGGTTTAGGTTTTTTTTTATTTTTTTTTATTTTCTAATTTTTGTTATTTTGAGTTTTATTTTTAATATTCATGCATGATACTTTTTTTAAAATTTGTTAAAATAAATATTTGATTGTTTTTAATAAAAATAAAATGAAAAAAAACTAGAATAATAACTAAAAATATATATTAAAAATGATTAAAAATAATAATAATAAGAATAGAATAATAAATTTTTTTATTTTTTCTGCCTGGATGTTGGAGGGAATAAAAAAAATATAATTTTACCTAGATGTTGGAAAATTATATAAAAAATTTTGAAAAGTAATAATAACAATAATAACAATAAATTTTTATAAAAAAATATATGAAAAATTTTAATTAATTTTTGAAAAATCATAAAAAATCAAATTTGCTCTGAAAGTCGACCTAGATGTTAGAGATTTTTAGAGATGTTCATATTTTGAAATTAAAAAAATTAAAACCAAAACGTAAATTTTTAAGACCCTAAAAATTCAAAATCCTAATATTCGAAACCCTAAAATCCAAACCCCAAAACCTTCGAAACCTAAACCCAAAATTTTAAAACTCTAATATCAAAAGCCTAAACCTAAAAACTTGAAACATTAACCTTAAAATCCAAAATTCTAAACCCTAAAATTCAAAACTTTAAAACCCAAAATTCTGATAACCCCACATTGGTACAAAATCTCGAATCATTGCCCGAAAGTCACCAAGTCTTAAAGCCTAGACCTAAACCTATACTCAAAACCATTTCAAAACTTTAAAGATATGTACGAAAATCTCAAGTGGAGTAATTTATTCTCGAATGCCGCATAGATGATTGGGTATTTAAAGAAATCTTATTCCATTAAGTTTTTCTCATGAGCTTTTAATTCGCTTTAACAATGGGGTCAATAATTAATAATAAAAGTATACTAATAAAATAAGATTTTAAATATAAATAGTCATACCTAAGTTCTGCCTAAATATTGGAGAGTCAAAATGGTCTCATTATATTTAAGAATCCATTTTTTAAATTACATTTCACCATCATACATACCATTCGTTGTCATGCACATATCTATTTACTATTGTTTGCACTTGTTTTGCGTATTTATGCCTTTAATTTTTATTCACTATTTGATAGTTCCATCATTTACTTTTTCACGTAAATTTTTTACTTTAAAAACATGAGTTTATGAAAAAAAATAAAAATAATATTTCAAAAAAAAAAATTCTTAATATTCTGTCTATATATTGGAAAGTTATCAATAATTATCTTCTACAAATAATGTTATTTTCATTTTAAGGAATATTGTATTAAATCTCAAGCGAAAAAAGTTACTTTAAATTCTGCTTAGATGTTGGAGAATTTTAAGATAATTATTTAACTTAGAGATTTTCTCGATACTCCTAAATAAGAAATTTTGATAAAATTAATTTTTTTTAAAAAAAGGAATTTATAGTATTAAATTTCAAACCGAAACCATTTTATCCAATACTGAATGATTAAATGATACCAATTTATGGGCGTTGTGGGGGTGCTAACTTTTTCACATGTAATCGACTCTCGAATCTAACTTTGTTTTCGTAGATCAAAATTTATCTTTTTGATAAACTTTAAACTCGTTTTTATAATTTTATTAAAAAAATAAACTTTTAGGTAATCAATCACACCCTAAAAAAAATTAATGGTGATTCTTTTAATTTTTTATCGATTTTAAAATTCTTTACATCTGATGGTCCTAATACGACACTTAATAATCTTAGCTTCACCAACTAACTAGCTAGATTTATACTATGAAGTATAAGATAAGTATTAAGTAGATAATGCTGTTTATCTTTCAATTTATGTATGCTCCTTAAAGTCAAGATAATAATATTAAACTATAATATTATTTTTTTCAATGCTTGTTTAATTTTTAAATTACTTTTAACAGACCAATTTGAGGAAATGAAATAGACCGAAGTCCAAGTCTTCTTCAAGCCAATTTCTAAAGTTGGGATCAAGTTTTATATACTTTCTTTGAGTAAAGACACCAGGAAAAGAAGAAACAATAGTTTATACTGTGATTTAAATATATGCTTTCTCTATCATGTTAATTGATTTTTTTTCCCCTTGAAATTGCAAAAGGAGAACGATAATTTGGCGTCATTGGTTTGTAATTTGCAAGTCCGATGCCAAAGAAAAAAAAACAAGCAAAAGGTATCCTAAATTTCAACGACAAAGAATCAGAAAAGGGGAAACTCTAGGAGTTAGTGGCACGCTTGTCTAATGTCTATTTCTGTCTTTGGAGTAGGCAATATAAGCATGACAAAAGCCCCCCATTCACGAGAAAACTCAATATTTTCTACAATTGTTTGTTACTCCATGAGATTCAAACCCATGATTTAAAACCACAAATTATCAGTGAATTTCTTTCCTTTTTTTTTTGTTAAAGGAAGGCAACAACCTATTACATGAAAAGGGAAAAAGGATGGCTTGGTTCGAATTCAAACTCAAATGTCTTCCTTAAGGCTTTTTTGCTACTAAGCCAATAAATAGAAGACAAATTATCAGTGAATTTTAATCTTTGGGTATTGGAAACTAAAAAGAAAAGAGAAAGCAAAGAGAGAGAGAGAGAGAGAGAGAGAGAGAGAGAGAGAGAGAGAGAGAAATTTGGAAAGTGAGAAATTAGGAGGTATATATGGAATATTGAAGTCTGACCTTGCTTGCTTCCATTTGTATCACTACATGTGTTGTAAAATCTAAGGTTGTCATACAAATTCTTGGTCCTACTTGTCCTTTAAATTTGCTGAATTTCATGAATCTAAAATCAAACCCATGCAATGAATCTGAATTCGTCAATGTCAATGTGGGCCTTTTGTTGGACTAACGAAAGATATAGATGGCTGTCTGTTTGTGGGGCAACTAGTTGGTCTTCTAGAAATGAATTTGTTCTTGAGGGAAAGAAGTGGGCAGGGGAGGAAATTCGATTCATTATTAAACTGAGAGCCTTTTATTGGATCAAAGCCATTGAAGGTAATACATGTATTGAGGAGGCATGTTGGTGGAACAAGCCTACGAGCAAGGATATTGGGAATGTGAGGTTGCTGTACTAGGAAAGGGATCGTATGGACTGCGCCTACCTACAGGGAACGAGTTGAAGTTTAATGTCGATGGTTCATCGAAAGGAAAACCTGGAAAGGCAGGATATGGGGGTGTGCTTTCAGATTCTACAGGAGTTACTTTGGGATTATTTTTTTGGATCACTTGGTATTTTGGATTCTAATGTGGCATAGTTAATGGCGATTAATTCTGCTCTGAAGATGTTTTCCATGTCAACTCCTGTCAAAGATAAGCCACTGGTTGTGGAATCAGATTTGAAGATTGCTATTTCTTGGGTGAGTAATTCTGAAGCAAGACCTTGGAGTGAATGGCATACCTTCAATGAGATTGACAAACTGACAAAACAGATTGGAAACGTTTCTGTCATACATACATTCAGGGAAGAAAATTGTTTGGCTGATTCAAGAACACAGATGGGGGTGGAGAAAGAAGAATTGTTCATGGCGTAGGTGTAGCAGTTTATTCTGTTGGGATGCTGTTATTATCTTGTGTTTTCATACGGTGATTTTATGTCTATTGGACTGTTTTTATGAATAAAACAACTCTACTGTATGAGCAAAAAGATAAAAACACCATGCAATACCTTTCAATGTTTGAATTTAATTTCAATAATTGAACTGCTAAAGGTTTACTGTCCAAGTCTAACCGCGTGAAAGCTAGCTCACTTTGTTTGATGCTTTCACGAGTTGAAAATTTAGAATCATGATAAGCTACCAGTGGATCCTTGTCCGATAAAGTTTTGCTTCAGAGAAAAATTAAACCAAAAAAAAAAAAAAGATGGAGGATTAGACGTTTTGGTGGCAAGTGTAGGTTTTTTAACGGAGGAGAAAAAGTTTCTAACCCACTTCTCTTCTTTTTTTTTTTTTTTTTGGCTTTGCTTTATCCTTTGTCATTGTGTTCATCACCCCCAACACTGATGTTAGAATTTTCCAAGTCCAATGCACTGGAATCTATTCAATCTCTTTAATCCCTCTTACACTAAAAACAGCACGTTTTAGTTCTGGTCGGAAGAAATTATAGGAAAACTCTTTTCTGCATATATATTTTCTTTTACACTTCTTCCTCGATGTCTAACTAATCTATTGATTTGTTACAAGTCTTTTTCTAATAAATTTTGTCATTGAATTTTTTTATAAAATCGACAAAATTCCTTTTGACAATCTGAGTATGAGAAACGTCAACAACTGATGATGATAGAGTTGAACGTTAAGCATTTATTCATATCAAATTCCAGTTCAGACTGAAGCATCGGTGGAGGAAGGAGGCAGATCAGATAAAAGTTTTGACTGTTGCATGATTTGCACGTTGCCTCTATGTATTTCAAATTTCAACATGCAATCAACAAAAAATGAAAAACCTTGCGGGACCTTAGATTGAATTTTAGGCCTTTCATATCTTTCATGCATGGAATTCCAAACTATAGAATTTTTGAACCAAAGTACTGCATCTTGATTGCTGCACCTACCTAATCAACTTTTTGAATCGTTAATTATGACATATATATATATATATATATATATGAACAGATCCTCTCTTTCTCTCTCTTTATTAACCCTTCGTCCATCGTTTTATATTGGAAAAGAAATGCTTTTAAAATGGAGTAGACGTGCCATATTATATATATGCCTCCACCATCCGACACATTTTCTCAATTATTTCATTTCTTTCTTGTATGATTGACGACTTTTGCTTATTGATAGACTTTGACAAGATTATAAGCTCATGACTGCATTAGTAAAAGAGGCTTCTTTAAAATACTGAATATTGTTTCTATATATTCATAGGCACAAAGACAACAAGCTTTGCCTTCTTAGATAAAACACAGGTCCTTTGTAATCATCACTGCCATTCTTAATTAAATTGTATAGCCTTGAACATATATATAGACACAATCCCAGAAATTATTAAAACCCTTTATACCTAAATACATATATATGTATATATACATATGTACATGTGTATGAATATCTATAGATTGTTCAATATAACGAATTAATGAGTCATATATAATTTTTTAGTTTACTCTTCAATTTGATAGTCCTATGCTTTCATAACTCAAAAGAGTAGTTTCATTAATTGAAACTTTTATCAATAAAATGGAGAATGGATATTTCTAATTCTAATCTAACCTCTTCCTCTTCCAATCTGTATGCTCCTATAAGACATCAATCATTTTTACCCAAATGAAAGTGAGTAGCCAGGGGAATTAACTCCAAAGGCTTTGTTAATTTTACATGCTGATAATATGATACTACAACATTTGACTTTGTTTTATTTGGCTAATGTTTATTGAACAACCCAACAGTTTATCTTGTACCCATATCAGTTTAGCCAAGATATTGTCTATCTGTATATGCATACCTATATGTGGTTGAGATGACTTTAAGGACCCCAGCCCTTATCCCAGCAAAATGTTAGGCAATAGTTGTCATCCAAAAGAATCTGCTTACTGTCATTATCACAACCGTCTCGTTGTTTGCAATTTGTACATTGATCATTTGCTTTGAAGGTCAAAAAAGCTAAAAGAAACAGGCCACTTTTCTGTAAGTTGGTTAGGTCAATTTTAAGCTTGTCTACATAAGGAAATTACAGGCATTTCCTATATGCAAGTTGCAGGGCTTAGGTTAGAGAATGACAGTCACTTAAGCCCCCAATTAAGTGGAACTTTCAACCTACTTAATTAGTTTAAGGCCATTTGAGATCATATGTAGATGTGATTTCTGTCATCCTTCCCATTGCATTTGTACCTAAAAGAAGTTTGGAGGCAAAAAATGGAGTTTCAGGTCCGAAAGGGCGTGGGTTCAACTCCCACTCTCAATATTCTTTATTTTTTTTCCCTTTTATAATAATAGTAAAAAAAAAACCAAAACTTAACTTAATTAATTTATATAATTATTTTTAAAATTTAACATCAAGTTTGAAATTAAATCTCAACATTTGCACCCTTTTTTTAATAACCAAGTTGTGACTTTCTTTATATAAAATATACAACTAATGAGAAGTTAGAATCCTATTATTAAAGATTGAACTTTGATAATTAAAATTAAAATTTTAATATTTTATTAACAGATCACATAATTATTAGGATCAATAAACTTATTTATTTGGTTCATAGCTTCCAAAAAGTTCAACTCCTAAGCAGTGGAAACAGATGTTGCTCTTATTATCAAAATTATGGAGTAACTGAGAAAGAAGCCAAAGCAGAATTCAAAAATCAAATCTTTGATAGAAGATATGGATCCAAATGGATATGACATTGTTTATATTTTCTTCTGTTTTTATTACCAAAGAAGAATGGAAATGGATGATGAATATATCAAAAAAAATTTAATGAGATTCGAACTTCACAACCTACAAATTTTAATATCTTATTTTCACCAAAATTTAGACAACAGTTGGTCCAACCGATTATCAAGCAGCAGATGATCGTATATCCCAATATTTTTGTGATGCTCAGAGGATCAAATTTTGCATCAATGTCTGTGGGTCACAAGAATCAGTGGATTGGAATTTAAAGGCCAACAAAATGAACAAAGGCCAGTAAATGAAGGGCCTCCAAAAGCCCAACTACGTTTGCCAAAACAACCAACCCATACCCCCTTCTTATTGGACGACTGAATCTTTGTGGCACATACATTTATTGAATATCAGAATTCCCAGAAACATCCTTTAATTATCATTTAGCTGCTTCTTGGTTATCAGCCATGAAATATATTAGTAGAGTGTTGGATTTTAATTTCAATTATTAAAACTTTAATTACAACAAATAGTTGCTTCTGCTCATATAAGGATTTTTCATTAAAAAATCTAAAAAATTATGCAGTCAACCACATCAAGAATATTGATTAGAAATGAGCTTCTTTTTTTTTTTTTTTGTCACTAGAAATATTATTTGACACAACACCATCGAAATTTCAAAAAGAAATTCGGAAGTCAAAATAATATTATATATATGGTTATGAAATCATGAGGAACACGTTGATTTCTTTTGGATTCTAATATATGTATATTTTTTTAATTTGTTAAATGAGTTGGATTTGCAAAGTAAAACCTAAAAAATTGGTTTTCTTCTGCGTTAAGAGTAAGTGGGGATCCCATTATAATTGCTTTTCGTATTGTCATCTTCTTTCACTTTGCAAAAATACTGATTTGGTAAATTATCACTTCTCTCTTACATTAATTAATTAATAAATTAAATAATTTGCTATTAATATTTATAGTAGTGTATATACTTTTTTTTTTTTTTACTGAAGGTGAATGTACACAGTAATAGACATTTTTATTACTTTATCCAAAGGTATAATACTTTTAATTAAATTTATGATTGAAATTTAATGATTTTAAATTAAATAAGAAAATAAATAAAAATGATTTGAATAAATATTAATCTTAGATTCAATTGAAAGTATATTTATCATCTTTAAATAAAATAGTAAAAAACTTTCACCATTTTTTAAATAATAGAGCGAATCCTTTTCTAATTGATCATCCAACCGGTTTGAATCATCAAATTTTGGTTGAATCAATTTGATCAGTTCAATTCACCAGAAGAGTTATTGTTCGGACTTTAAGTTCTGTGTTAATTAAAACATATTAAATGTAGTGAATACAGAGTAAAATAATTAACATAAATTAAATGGTAAAGATTTTAATTACAAACTAAGATATCAAAGTTCAAATCTTAAATTTCAGTATTATTTTAAATAAAACATCAATTTAAAAATGATTATCTTATTCGATCAATCAAACTCAATTAAAAATTTTGAATCAATTCAATTCAACCGACAAATTATTCAATTAAGACTAATGCACGAATTCAAAAACAAACGAAGTTGTATTAATCGATCAAATTTGATTAAAAATTTAGTTCAATTTAATTCAATCGATAAGTTGATCGATTTTTAATCAATTTAATTATCAATTGACTTTAAAACTCTAATAATTTTTCACCTTAATTAATTCGAATTGCCGATCTGATCCAGTTTTGGCAACATTGCTACATAATTTGAATTTTTTAATAATTCAATATTTAGCTGGTTTGGAATTTGTATCACAGGAATTTTAAAGCAGGTTTATATAATTTACAAAAATAAGGTCCGGTGGACGTTGTGATTAATATATAAGAGCCCACGAGCCAACTGATTCATCAATTAACCATTAACATTACAGATACAATAGTATAATACTGTATATAATATTATAGTGAGGGGTCAAGCTCTCGAGTCGACTGATCAAACAATGGCGGCAGTAGTATAATTAAGAAAACAAATTATAGTATTGAAGGAAGTCATCAATTGCAAAGTTTCTTTTTAGTTCTGTGTAGAATTAACTCTTCTTTCTCTTGAATTGAATAGCTTAGACTGTGTTATCTACCAGAAAAGCGACAAAGTTGAATTATATAATAGCACAGTCTACTAGTATATAAAAGATCTATTCATGGATTTTTAAAAATTATTTTTTCTTTTTCAAAAGGGAAAATAATTTTTAAAAAATATCTATTTTTTGTTATTTAAGAAATCATTTTTTAACCAATTAATATTTTATCAAATAAATATAAAAAAAATAAAAAAAATTATTTTTTAAAAATTAATTTTCTACAAAACGATCCTTAGTTAAGATTTTTTTTCATTTTCTTAATGAATGGTGATTAGAGGTGTTCATTTAGTTAGTTCGGTTAATTTTTTCAGTTAATCGAATAATAAATATATTTTTGGTTAACTAAATAATAAATATATTTAAATTATATTATATTTTTAATTTTTAATTTCTCATATTTTAAACAAATTAAATATAATTATCCAATAAAATATTCAAATATCAAAGTATTATATATGTTAAAATTTTTAACAAGTTATGAAATTAAATAATCCATTTCATGTATTTTTTATTTTATAATTAGATTATATTATATGTCGGTTAATTCAATTAATTTGATTTTTTGAATCGAATTAATTAAAAATCAAAATTTTTTTAAAAATTATTTTCATCAATCAATCGAAATTAATTTCGATAATCGATTAATTAATTGAATTAAATTGATTCGATCAATTAATTTGATTAAAATTGAATTATGCACACCTCAAAAGCGATTGTATCATGTGTCTGCATTAAGTTAAAATTATCCCCAAGCTTTTGACCTAATGGTTAAAGATGTTTGAAAATATATTAAAAACCTGATTTCGAGCAAAATCTTCTCTTTCTCTTTTATTTATATTAAAGTTTTGCTCTCCTAATGTAATAAAAAAAAGTTAAAATTGCATGAAAAGAAAAGGGCTTTTAGAATGGCACATTGAAATAGGTCATTCATTATTTGGAGGAAAGGCTGCGGACTTTGCAGCAATGATTTTAGTTGACATGTCTAATTTATTGTTTTAATTTTTATTTTTTAAATCCAAGTGCACACAACGTTTGAAACAAAGGGAAAGATGAGAGCTTTGGCGGTGAGGAGGTTAATTTTGTTTTAGGAGAAAAAGGAGATACATGACTTCAAAGAGGGTAAGATTTAGTTAAAATAAAAAGGGAGGGTGACAGCATTTTCTAATTTAATAATACTCGAATCGATTACAAAATTAAAAATTTTAAATTTTAAATTTGATCATAACTTAAAAAATAAAAAAATAATTTATTTAATGGGTGAAGGGCTATTTTTAGAATAGAAGAGAAACATGGCTTAAACATAAAGGTCAAAATCATTCAAAGAGGATAAATAAAGGAAATTGTGCAACGGAAGAGAAAGATGGATTAAAAGAGAGTACACGTAGTACTGTGGGTTATTGTGTATTGGCAATATTTAGTAATTTGGTCGTGTTATATGATGATGGCTTTTATAAATGGCAAAAGAAAAGTTGTTAGTTGTTCAGCTACCCTCTCCCTTGTATCCAACCCTTCACTTAATTGCCAAAGCTTTGGACTTTGAAGCTCAATCCTGTTCACATTTTCCCCAGCCCGAAGTTCACAACTATGTATCTCATGAATTTATTGCTTGAAATGGCCATGTCAACTGGACAAAGCTTTTCCTTTCTATTTTTTTAAATATATTAAATTTGTGATATTTGTTCAGCGTTTTACAAAATTCAAATAAGATTAGAAATTTTTTATATTTTTTATTTATCATATTAATTTATTATTTATTTTAAATATGTTTTAATAAAATATATGTTAACTTTTTAATTTTATTAATAAAATTTATAAAATAGTGGATCTTTACGAAAAAAAAAAAAAGAGATACGAGAACTCAGTAGTCTTTAATGGGTTGTTGAGGGAAAGAGCTTGATTCTTCCGACGTTGTGAATTTTGGTTTGACTTTTGCTATCTCATGACTGTTCAATTATATTTTTTATTTTTATTTTGTATATGAGAAATGACAGATTGAAGATAAAGAAAATAACTGCAAGTATTAAATTTTAAATTATAGATATGCGATTGAATGTTAGCTTGATATATATATATATATTTACTATTTTTCATAGTCAAATATATTAATTAAAGCGGTAGCTTAATCCCAACAAACATTTCTAGAATCTAAAATCAATACGTGTTTCGCTTTCTCTCCAATCCCTGTGAAGTCGTGTGTTTACCAAACTTCAAAGGACTGCAAAAAGTCGAAAAGTTGGCTTTAGCTTAAGCCCATGCATGCTTACTAATCAAAAAAGATTAGAAAATTATGGAAAAGACACATATATAGGGATATACATAAGCACAAGTACACGTGCCAGTTTCAAAAGGATTTTCATGTTTTTTTCCCTTATCAAGTTGAATCATAGATAGAGCAGTCAAAAGAAAATAAGAGAAGTTTGTTGAACAGAAAAATGAATTAAGATACTAAAAAAATTACTTATAATATTTTAAATTAAATTGAATCGAATCCGATTTAATTTTTTATAATAAATAATATCATAAATTTTTAAATTTTAATTTAAATTTGATTTGATTTTTTTTATAATTTGATTTAAATTAAATTTTATTGATTTAGTTTAATTAATTAATTTTTAATTTTTAAATTTTTTATATATTATTTTTATATAAAATTTTCATACATTTAAATAAATTTATATATAAAATAATTATTTTATTTAATAAAAATTTAAAATATATCTAAAAACTAATAAAAATATATAATTTGATTCGATTTCATTTTTTTTTAATTTTTCACTTCTTAATTTAAAATTCAATTTAAATTTAATATATATTTTTAATATTTAAATTTAAGTCAAATCAAATAAAAAAATTAATTCAAACCAAATAAAATATTATAATTTTAAATTAATTTTTTATTTTTTCCCTTGTACATCAAATTAATAGGCATCAATTAAACTCAAAATGTAAGGCATAAATAAACAAAAATAATATTATATATATACATATGTATATCTGAATTTGGAACTCCCACCAACACCAAGGTGCTATTACGGGAATAAGAGCATTTATTTGAAGATCAACTTGCAACTTGCAAACAGCCCATCATACATATAGAGACTTCACCCAAAACTAAACGCTCTCTTTTTTCAACTTTCGGTGGATTCGATTTCTTTATTATACCTAATTTGTTTTTAAAGTCTTAACATTAATAAAAAAAATTGAAAATATATCTAAAAGGACCCTAATTATCGAATTAAAAATCATAAAATAATTTTAGTTCATAATGCCTAGTGACTATATAGTAACTATAAATGGGCTCTCAGGGCTGCTTCTATCGTCCTCTCATTCTTCAGCCTCTCTCTCTGTGTCTCTCGATCTCTTCCCAAAATGGAAAGACCACTCAACTCTGCGACTCATCCAATTTCGACTCGGTTCCTTTCTCTCCTCATCAGTTCATTTCTTTTCACGTCGACATGGCCATGCATCGAAGCTGCAGCCACCCAAGAGCTTCTTACAAGCTTTGAAGCCACCCCAAATCCTTCAATTCCCTCATTCCAACCTCTCCTTAACGATTCCTCAGGCAAGTTCTCTTTTGGTTTCCTCCGATTCAACTCAACCCAACTAGCTCTGGCCGTCCTGCACGTACCTTCCAGTGAACCCCTCTGGCTCGCCAACCCCACCACCTTGGCTCGCTGGTCAGACAGCACGAAAGTCTTCTTCAATGGCAGTCTTGTGATTGCAGATAGCCGGACAAAGGTGTTTTGGTCAACTGAAACCCAAGGTGACCAGCTTGTCCTACTTAATAATTCAAATCTTCAGATACAAAAAAACCTCGACAACAGCAACGACCCTACTGTTTTATGGCAAAGTTTCGATTTTCCCACAAATACCCTTGTGGAAACTCAAAATTTCACTTCTACCATGACCCTCATTTCTTCAAATGGCCTGTATTCAATGCGTCTAGGTAGCGATTTCATTGGGTTGTACGCTAAATTTGACTCAAATTCTGACCAAATTTATTGGAAGCACAAAGCTTTACAAGCCAAAGCTCGGATTATTGAAGGTAATGGACCGATTCACCTCCAAGTTAACTCAGATGGGTGGCTGGGAATGTACCAAAATGGAACAACCCCGGTCGATGTTGAATCTTTTAACAGCTTCCAACGATCCCTTGATGGACTCCTTATGGTCCGGTTAGAACCGGACGGGAACCTCAAAGCTTATTACTGGGCCGGGTCAAGTTGGGTTTTGGATTACCAAGCTATTCGTGAAACTTGTGACTTGCCGAATCCCTGTGGTTCGTACGGTTTGTGTACTCCCGGGTCGGGTTGTTCTTGTTTGGACAATACTACGGAGCTCTCATCCGGTGAGTGTTTGGGCTCCGGGTCCTACTTAAATAATTTGTGTACCGACCCGAAAACTCAAAACGACATCAAGGTTTTAAGAAGAGAAGGGGTAGAGGTGCCGTTTAAGGAGTTAATGAATTATGAAACAACGTCGTCTTTGGAAGAATGCGAGGACTCGTGTGAAAAGAATTGTAGTTGTTTTGGGGCCGTTTATAATAATGCATCCGGGTTTTGCTACATCTTGGATTACCCGGTCCAAACCCTGTTGGGAGTGGCGGATGATAGTAAAGTGGGGTACTTTAAAATGAGGGAAGGTGCCAGAAAGAAAAAAGTGGATGCAGGTTTAGGAGTGGGGATTGGGCTATTAGGTGGGGCCGCAATATGTTTGATCGGGGCAATCGGGTTTGGAAGCTACAAGATGTGGATGAGTAAGAGAGGACTGAAGCGGATCTTGGAGGAAGAAACGGGTGGTGTAATATCCGGCCCGTATAAGGATCTCGGATCGGCTAGCTTTAGGTCGATCGAGATGTGCAGTGGGAGTCGTCGATAACTCGAGAAAATTATAATTTCATATTCGATTTTTTAAGAAAAAACATTTTAAAAGTAAAAATAAAATCAATATTGGTATGATGACGTAAGCAGTGACATAGGAGTGGGGGGTTTGGCAAAAACTTTTGAGGAACACCACTAACTTTAGACGGCCTAGCAGATGTGGGGTCAACTTTTTGTCTTTTGTTTTTTGGGATTTTTTTGGTTTCTTCTAGATGGTAATGGGATCATGGGACCAAGCTAATCCTAATTGACGATCTTTTTATATAAATTTTGTATAGTGTTTTTTATTTATGTCGATGATGGTGGATTCTTCACGTGGGATCATGTGGGCCACACTTGGATGAATTTGTCTACACCTTTTTGTATTTTCGTCCTCGACAACCATGATAGTGTAGTAAAAATCTCTCACCTTAAAACTCGATACAAGTAAAAATCTTATACATATTGTTTGTATAAAAAAATGGATCCAATGGCAGGTACTTCAAAAAAAAAATGGAGACAGGGCACAAGTTGATTCAACGTTTGTTCTTTATGCTTAAATTAGTAAGTAGGTTTTTTCACTTTCATCAGCCATCATTAATTGTTTCATTTTACTTACAATATCATATTTGGGGTGTTTAGAACGAATATATTTTTGTAATTATATATATGTTTAATTTTAATTTGAAGTTGCGCCTCATATGTTTTCCGAAAAATTAGCAATTATCTATACTGTAAATTTTGATATGTTGCGGTTGTTTCGTTTGCTACTCAAATCTTTGTCCTTCCTATGTTTTATGTCAAAAGCCGAAGATAGTCACATGGGCCGACTAGAAAAAGAGCCTCAGGTGTATTAGAAAAAGCAGCTCAGAACGAGACTCCTAAGCCCAAACATGAAATTCAGTCAGAACTTTCCTATGTATCATTCTCGGAGTCGGAGGAGAAACAATTCCTATGGCTTTATTCTTTCTTTCCTTTGTACCCAAGGGGTAACTATATATTTTTACACCATTCATAATAATTGGACATCATATTTTGTCACCTTTCACCATCATAGTCCTCAATTTCTTGACCTTTTACAACAGGAAAAGTACTTGTTTCACCCTTTCCTAGCATTTTTTCGTTTTTCTTTTCATCTAATCAGTTTGTAAATTTGACCTTTGTCTCTTTTCAATGATAACTTTGGAACCGTGGAGGCTATTGCTAATACCATTGTCCATCGAAAGCAAGTCATCAATTTTAAAGTGATGCAAAAAATTTATAACAAATAAGCAATTTATGCTATGACAATTATATAACTGAGTGCAAAGTTGGAAATGATTTTCGTTAATGAGCTTCTGCAAGTTTGAAAATCATTGGAGAATCCTTCTAGTTTCTACCTTAGAAATCCATTTGACAGTGTTTTATATTAAATCTGATTAAAACCAATTGGCCATCATATTAGTATTTCTCTTCTAGAAGTAGCAAATGGATGAACTAATTAACATACACAAGGGATAAAGATATAAATATAAAAGTAAGCCACGCTAGAATAGATGATATTTGATGCAGCTGGCCATTTACTCCAAAGTTAAGGAACTGTTGTCATAATATTCTTCAACTAGAAAAGACCTTCCTGCAAAAATTTTCTAGGGCAGAAAGGGATACAGAGTACATAGTGGAATGGGAGTGGTAATTATTGTAAACATTGAGATATCAATTGCTTTTGGCTGAAGGCTGTTTTCTTAAGTCTTCTTCAGGGGATCCAATTCTTTTCTCAGTGCTAGAATTCCAGTTTTGCTCAGATATAGTGCCTGAGCCTGACATGTAAGAAATTGTGCTAAGAATAATGAATGACTGTCACTGTTTTTCTGGTGTCTGCCCCTTTACCTGTTTGTTATTGATTGTATCAGATATGATCATTTATGTCAGCTAGGCAGCAAGTACTTGGTGCAATTCTTTTTCTTTTGTCTTAAAGCACCTTAACTGGAGTTAATAGATTTATTATAGTCATGTTCTCAGGTATAAGTAAGATGCCATTGGAGGTGGTAGTTTAAGTGTTTGATATCAACTTGAAGAAGTCCTTTGGTTGGTGTATCTAATTAGTTGACCTGTTGAGATTGATTTGGGGACCAAAATGGGGATTTGAAAAAAAGGATATTGAAAGGCACCTTGTGTTTTCATGTTCTTGAGTCCACAAAAAGTCATTGCTGAACCTCTTCCGGCTTTCAGTCTTTTTCTTTCCTTCCTTACTGGCAGGAAAGCGCTAATTTCTAGACTTGACTCGGACTTATAAAACAGAAGGTTTGCTTCTGAATTGATCGGTCAATACACAAGCAAATTTGTTTCATATGTACATCTGATACTGCAATATACTGGTTCCTTTTTCCTTTTCTTTTCCGTCTTTTGGTTTGTAAGGGATAAAAAATTTGAGTGGACAACCACGGAGTAAAGAGGTTTAGCCCTTTCTATCGATGATGCCTATTTTCTATTGAGTTGCTGGTGCATCCAGAAATCACAGTCCACTCAAAAATTTAAGGTGGAATTAGAAAATCCACCCCATGGAACTTGCATGAGATGGTGACGTTTTGCCAAGGTTGTTCAGCATACTTGAATAAGGTTCACTATAATTGGTCCACTCAAACATCCCAGCATAATCAGTTAGGTATTTGATCTTTTAATGGAAAGAAGTTTGATTGAAAATGGTTTTTTTTTAAGGTTTTTGGTAGGCGAAAGGAGAGGGTGGTTTCTTAAGTAATGGAGCCTAATGCACTCTTTTAATTAACCATTTATATGTAAGTTGACTAATTTGAAGGGGGTGATAGGCTAGGTGTTTAATTCCCATTAAGTGCAATAAAGTATAGATATGGGAATTGAAATTTAAGAAAAGAAATCCAACTTAATTTTCTGCCCAGTTAAGGGAGTCTTTTCCGCTAATTCCGATTGAAATACAAATTTGGAAACTGTATTCTTCATCTGATGCCCTGAAGAACATAGTTTCAAGTAGTTGAGATGGAGATATAATGAGTCTATTAATTAGTTAAGTTGGTACCAAGCTCTTTTATTGTAAGAGAGAGGTTGGAAGTTGCTTTCCTTCTCTTTATGGCTTTCCTTCTCTTTATGGCTAGCAATCAACTTGGCTTTTGTTTTGCTAAAAGTAGCTTCTGATTCTGGAGGCTGGGGTTATCCTGAAAAAGATGAAGCCAAAATGAGAAAATAATGTGATCAATTCGGCTTGAAGAGAATGAACAGTTTCTGATCATGGATTCCAAATGTGTTGTCCATCTTATTTCTATGATTTGTATAACATTCAGATCGAGACTTCAAGTTGCAGGAAGTACAGTAGAAGAATAAATTCCAAAACTCAATATCACAGAGAGGTGAAGCTGGCTGAAACTCACTTTTCATTAGTTAGTTTGAAAATGCATAGAAGTGGGCCATATATCAACCAGAAGATGCATACAGAATATCTGAAGGAGTTCAAACTCTTTTTTTTTTTTTCTGTCACAACCTGTTACTATTTTTTTCTAAAAATTTGTCCTCTTGTGCAATCCTGGGATTGGGAATGAAGGCAAGGCAAGAAAAGTAAATTTCAAGATTTACTGCAAGAATGGATGTTTCCTGACCTGGAATGAGAGAGTGAACTAGTTCCTAAAGAAGAAAGGAATAACTCTCAGTTGGCTTTTATTTGCTCTTGTAGTTAATCGTAGGCAATGAATATGATGAAGGTGATGTTGCACATTTAAACTCTGCAACATGGCATTAGTGTTTTTCTAACATGGATTCATGAACCTCAAAAGATTGTTATAGAGAGGATCCAAGGCAGATGAGTTTTGTGTATTAAATTCTGGTTGTTTGCTAATGGAATGGTGATCCAAAATTTAGCCTCTTATGCCCTGGACCATGATCAAGCAGACATGCTATCTGTCTGTTTAACCTGTTTTGTAAAATCTTAAATATGAAGTTTGGGTTATTGTCTATCATCTTAAACTTTAAGATAATTAGTCCTCAAATCCTCAAATCCTCAAATTATCTGATTGATATGAACAAACATTTGTTGTTTTTTGAGTAAAATCTGCAACTTACAGCCAGAAACAAGTAAAACTTGTTACAGTCCAGGGAATTTTTTAAAAAAAATATTCAATGAAAATTGCATTCAGAAATCAGAAAACCTAGATTCTTACTTGATTAAGGTGTTTGCTTGATGCCAGGCTGTATTTGAACATCATAGTTAAATTGTCACAATGGAATATAACTCCTACTCGCTTTCTGCTATGACAACTTCGTAGGTTGAAGAACCTCGAAATCAAATGTGGTCCCCAACATCTTGAGCACAGTTCATGGGTAATTATGGGAAAGACAATATGGGAAAATATTGTTGTGTCCACTTTCAGCTCCAAAGATGTAATAACGCCATAACTTTTTGTGAATTGGTATGCAAAAATGAGAAATGCCTACACATCACTTTTAGAAACATCTCTTAATAAACATTTCACATATTTGAAATTATAGTACAATATTTGTCTGCATTTTTTTTCATATTAAATGTTTAAATCCATGTCATTTTCATAACAACTATGCAAATTCTTTTCCCTTTATGGAAGCAACTTTCTCCAAAAACCTGTTCGAAGAATAAGAAAAATCTCCGAGAATCTAACAATCTTTTCATCTTATTTGTTGCTGAATCAAGTCTTTGTTTACTCCATCTGATATTCTGCAATCCTAGGCTTCTATCCCAAACCAAAAATCCTATAGTGGTACTTTTTTTCTTTCGGCTTATGTTTCTTGTTTATCTTTAAGGATGTCCAATCAGTAATCATGTCCAAACTGTTGCCTAGCTGCCATGTCTTTGATTAGTTAATTATGGTGGTTTTCGTTATTAATTCTGTAATAAAAACGTTTCCCAATTGTAGTTGTAAAAATTTGATGAGGTAGATCCCGACGCAGCCCTTAAAAAAAAAACTGCGATACAGCAAATATTTTACTTACCATTTTTACCTTTTTCCCTCTACTCATCACATCACATCCACCCATACCTTGTAACTGTCACATGATGAATGGCTGAGATGGGGAAAATAGAGGAATTAATGGAAATGATGAACCCAATAGTCGCTAAAATCAATATCAACAACAGAAAATTTCCCATGAAATATCTCGAAAATTTCACTACAAAAATAGGTTAAGCGGTTATCATGTAAATATTATTACAATTAATGGGAGTTATTTTACAATTTGAGGATGTGAAAAGCTTATGTTCATGTCTGAATTGTATTTTTCCTATTGGTTTTTATAACATTTCTTTCAGAACAAAAAAAGTTCAGGTTTTATTCTGTAACTGATATTGAAGGAGTAATGGAGAGAAGAGGCTAGCCAGGCTTATGGGGAATCCTTCACTTCAGTCACTGTTGTCTTTAGCTGTAGTAGGTGAATCTGAAGAAAGATTTTAATTTATGGGACCATAACTCACTATCATTAATTCATCGTCATCACCATCAGTCCAGACCCATGTTATCCAATAGAATTCAAAGTCACCCCCCAATCCCATGTGTCTATAAAGTCTATGAATCAAATTCCTCTTGTTTTGGTTGTACCTTGAGACTTAAATTGATTGTATTATTCCCATTCATCCAATATTAGAATACTACATTTTTATTATTCCCATTCATCCAATATTATAACGGTATATTGTCACAGAAAACTAGGAACCGATAGCCGAGTCTTCGTTATTGCATCAATGTATATTTTTTATTAGTTCAGAATTGAGAGTAATATTTTTATATTGCCAGTGTGGGATCAAGTCAACAGTTTAATTGATATTAATTTAATCATTCTAATGAACAGGCACATGAAGCTAAAGAACAAAAAGTAATGGTCTTGGCTTGTAATTTTCATAAAAGAAAATTTAAGGATAATAGAATCGTATTTAATGTACACGGCTGGCTTGGAACATGGATTTCAGTTTTTTATTTTTTGCCCTTTTCATTTCTATGGCTGTTTTTGGTTTTTGTTTTTTTTTTTTTCCCACTGGGAAATAGAAAAGACAGTCCACATGGGACACACAGAGGAGAGTACTAATCTTTTGTCACCTTCAATCTTCCAATTATTTTCAGTAGCCTAACAAAGGAAGAGTAACTAATCAGTGTTTCCATTTTCTTGTGCCTGACGCAAGGAAGAGTAACACCTCTTTCTTTTTGCCTCCCTGTTTCTCCAGCATATATTCCAATTGAAGGGAAAAAAATCTTAATTTTCATCTTCCTTTTCATTTTCTTTCTGGGATTTTCTCAACAATGAGGAGCATAGCATCTTGTTACAGTGAACACGCCATCAAAGTGTCGGACTCTTATTGTTCAGGGCCTTCAGGTCAGGCCTATCTCTCTCCCAACCTTGCTCCTTCAACCCCAAATACTGTAACGTGTATATACAAAGCTAAAATCTCCTCTCAAAGAAAACTTCTGATCACCCTCACATGGTGCAACAACTTAATAGGCCAAGGCTTAACGATCAACGTTGGTGAAAGCCTGTCTACTCCATCTAAATTCAACTCCAATTCTCACCAACTGAGAAAGAAAAAAGGCAGCAAAACATTCAAATCTTGCAATTCAGAGATTGAAGTCTATTGGGATATCTCTAATGCTCGGTATATCAACGGACCTGAACCAAGTACCAACTTTTCTGTCATAGTTTTAGTTGACTCAGAACTCTGTCTATGTCTTGGGGATATGAATGAAGAACTAAATGTCAAAAACATTCGATCAGAACAAGAAGCAACTCCAAAATTCTCATTGGTTTCACGAAGTGAAAATTTCATAGGCAGTACTGTTTATTCAACAAAGGCACAATTCTGTGATACAGGATTGGCTCATGACATTTTAATCAACTGCAGTGGAGGAGAACAAGGTTGTAGAAATCCTGTATTGTCTGTCTGCATTGACCAGAAGAAGATTTTTCAAGTGAAGAGATTGAGATGGAATTTCAGAGGGAACCAAATAATTTTCTTGGATGGATTATTGGTGGATATGATGTGGGATTTGCATGATTGGCTCTTTAATCAAACATCAGGCTGTGCTGTTTTTATGTTTAGAACAAGGAGTGGGTTGGATAGCAGGCTTTGGTTGGAAGAAAATAGCAGCAGCTTGGAACAGAAGGAGAAAGAAAGAGCTGAGTTCTCCTTGTTGATCTGTGCTTGTAAGAGTCCTGACTAGTTCTTTGTTATTAGTTAAATTTGATTGGTTTTTTTTTTATATATATATAATAACTGATC
This sequence comes from Durio zibethinus, assembly GCF_047325235.1. Classification (NCBI taxonomy): domain Eukaryota; kingdom Viridiplantae; phylum Streptophyta; class Magnoliopsida; order Malvales; family Malvaceae; genus Durio; species Durio zibethinus. The sequence goes on along the minus strand of NC_143162.1, from coordinate 4,148,970 downwards.
TAAAGTACTTTTTTTTTTGTTTTTTTAAAGAAAAATACTTTTCATTGTAGATTTTTAAATATTAAAGAAGATAGATAGTTAATCTTCTGATTATAGAAGAAATATATGCTTAACTTGGAGTGGGGGAAATGAATTGCTAGAGTTGTAAACAACGAAATTGTAAATGAAACTTCTTCAATGGATTGCTTCTGTCTTACTGTTACACAGGCACAGATAAGGCAAAATTGGTATATTTTTTCCTTGATGATGTGCTTTTAATGAAACTTTTCCTTCAACCCTCACCCTTCCTTTCCCTCCTCCTTTCCTCTGCTCTTTTTCTCCTTTCTCCCTTTTGTCCTTCAGGACATTAAGCAAGTCAATGGAGGGTGGTTTGCAATTACACTATTGAAACTTTGCATTAGAGAGATAGATCCCTATGAATACAATTACTTTTTTTTTTAGAATGTTAAATTTTTAGTTTTAATAATCAAGGTTTAATCTCCATAACCTCAATACAAAATAAAAACTCCTTTTTAATAATTAAGACAATAACCTTTTTGTCTCTTTCATTATATATATTGAATAAAGAAGCAATGGTCATATTCAAATGCTAGGGAGCCACATGTTTTTTGCTTGTAGAAATGAAACTGATAGGATTCTGTTACGAATCAACAATAACCAATAGGAATTAATATATAGTTTCGTACATTGCTTTCGGATTGGGATTGATCAGAAAGGATTTCTTTTGGTAATGAAGCCAAAGATGCAATTCCCTGTTCCTAACTGGAAAAAGGGTTTTTTCTTTCTCTACCCATTTTTTTCCCTGATTAACCCAAAACTAAAAACAGGAAAGAGCCTCACCATGAGCCTCTGGCATTCCAAAAGAAAGTATTTGTGAAACAATTCTAAACTTTCACCCTAAAAAAAGAGAACAACTTAGTAACGGCCGGGTCTGAATATCTTAATTGTTTTTCATTGTTTGATTTTTCTATATAAATTGTTTTTAATTGTTTAATTTTTCTATATATTTTTATATATGAATATTAATTTTTTTGTTTGTGTGAAAATGGGTCGTCAAAGGATTTGGATATGCGTGATTAAAAGAGATTTTTACCGTCTGAAATGTACCCTTAAGAATGAGGCTTGTTGAGCCAGAATCAAATCCTCAGCAATACCTTACAATTCAATTTAGAAGGCCATTTGGAACTACAATGTTCACAAACCAACCTCCAATCTATCTATCCAAAGTGTCCCTTGTCAACCCTCCATTGGGATTTCTTTTTTCCTTGATAATGATTGATGAGAAACGCATAATTTGTTTTTAAGAGCAAGGACTTGACACATCTCAATTCTGTCTCAACTAATCTCACAACCCTTTCAATATAGTATAAGGGATCCATGTGCCATTAAAAATAAAAATAATTGAAGTTAACACTTCAATTGAGTGAATGGTTTTAAAATCAAATCATGAAGGAAAAAAAAAAATACATTTTAGTAATTGTCTTTCTCGTTTATTATAAAAATAATTTAAGATTCTTCTATCAAGGAATGAAACGATTGTAGTCGTTGGGAGAAAAACAGTACATCAAAGCATTTTGATATTTATGTTCGATTTGAATTTTTTTAAAAAAATTCATCTCTTTGTCTCTCTCTTTATATATATATATATATCCTAAAATTATGTTTTTTTTTACATCTAAAATTCTTACTTTTTATATTTTAAAATATATTTTATTATGTTTTTAATTTTTTTATATTAAAAATCATAAAATTTTAATTTTATAAAAAATTTAAATTTTAATATTAAATACATTAAACTTCAATTTTTTTTTTTAAATTCCGTAAAGGTCAATACAATAAATTCTGAATTTGAATTGCATTCTCATTATATTATACAAGAATTATGTGCACCTACCTTCCGTGGGTGAAAGAAAAAAAAAGGTGTGAAAAAATGTGTTTTAAAAGAAAAAAAAATGTTACATATAGTAGTTTTAAGAAGTGAGTAATTTTTTTTAAGAAAAATATGTAATTTATTTTTAACAATATTATAAAAAAACTTGAAAAACCAAAATACTCCAATTTCATTTATTATTTGAAATCATGATTTTTTTTTTCACAACAGAATTAATATCATATGATTTGATGGCATCAAATTTAATTGTTTATTTATAGTATAAAATAATAAAATGTATAAAATTAAAAATATACTATATTGTTTTAAGCATGATTGAATGACAAGAATAATCAATTTAAAATGGTTATTGAGTTAAGCTTTAATTAATCGCATCCCATCACATCCTACATTAATTGGATTGAATCTTTGAAAGAATAACATTTGTAACTTTATGTTAGATTAATATATTAAATGTTATAAAGTCTAAAACTCATAAGTTTAGATTTAGTTCACTAAAAAACAAAAAAAATTCGTAAATTTAGATTTGATTTCGAGTAATTGTATTTTGGGAGTAAGAAAATTTTCATCATTTTGTTATGTCTTCACAAATTTAGGGTATGGAATTTTGGCATGGTTCCCTTTCCAACTTGCCACTCGCCATAGTTAATGGCACGAGGCTCGTTCATTATGGAGCGTTGACCACATGAGCTGAAATGTGAACATATTAACTATAATTTTTAATATAATATTATAATTAATTAACCATAATAAAAAAATTATATAAAAACTTATCATTTAAAAATTTAGATTTCAGATACATTTTTAAAAATTTATATAATACTAAATTATAATTGACTAACTGTATTATAATAATTATAAATAATGATCTGGTTTTTGTTTTGGTTCGTTGAAAGGATGAAAGCCCAAAAGTGTGGGCTGTCTGCTTGGGCTTAACTAGAAAGGCTTCGCCAAGGCACTCATTTGTTCGATTCCTATTGACCTTGGTGTTAAGTATTGACTTTTTTGGTTCGTTTGGTTGTTTACTCTAAATCATGGTATTACTACTTGAGTCATTTTATTAGCTACAAGTTTATTTATTCTGTTGCATATCTACCTTTTAATCTACACAATTTTGTAAAAATATATATACATTTAATCTACACATCATTTAAAAAAAAAATTCCACTCATACTGTCATTGGAAAGAAAAATTGGCCAAAATCCATGATTTTTTATTTGACATGGTTTCTTTCTTTAGATTGAGCCTGATTTTATTCAAATTAATTTAAAATATTAAAATATTAAAAAACTCTTGAACTATTTAATTTTATTTAAAATAAATTTTTATATTTTTATCGTATCTATATAAATTTTGATCGTTTCATTTGTATTTATTTAACTTTTATTTCAAATAAAAAATTAATTTATGTTAAGAGTTTATTAATATATAAATTAAAATTTTATTTGAATACAAATAAAAAATTAAAAATTTATTCAGATATAATAAAATATAAAGGTTCATTTAAACAAAATGATAATATATATGAATTTTTTTTAAATTTTAGCTTAATTTAAAAAACCCTTACTATATATTATGAAAAACATTAAAAAAAACATTATTTAAAATAACAATTACATCTTGGTTTGTCACACCATTAATACTCTAATTCTCTAAATGCTTATTAATCATACTTTGCTTCATAAAATATAGATTTTAAAGTTAAAATTTATCTATTAGGACACACTTTAACAAGGAAAAAAAAAAAAAGGAGAACCTTTAAAACAGCAACCCAATATGGCTAACTATGTTGTCGACCCAACTTTTTATTCTTAAATAGGGAAAAGATTAACTGAAAAAAGTAATTATAATGCTACTAAATTGGGTTTCAAAAATACCACATCTGATGGTCCATTCAAGCATATTTATTAGATATATATAAATAAGTGATTGATTTAATTAATTAAAAATTATTTTTATTAATAAAAATATTTTTAATTTAAATTTTACTTATAATTATTTATTATAATCATCTTAAATATATAACTTATAATTGTTTATTTTAAATTATCGAGTAAAAACGAAATTGAGGATCCAAATTCAATTACAAAAACAAATCAATGTTGACTATATAGGTAGGCACAGACGGCATCAAGCACGCCGCTTCTAAATTTATCATTCGCGTGTTTCAGTCCACTTGTCACAATAGCCGATGGCTATGTTTTGGCAGACAAAAGACTCGTTTTAAACATTAAATTATCATAAACTGTTTGCTGCGAAATTCGTGGCCATAAAAATGAGGGGATCTATTGGACCAAACCAATTTAAACCAACAATTTTGTTTTATTAATCTTAATCTGGATTCACGCTTATTTTGTTGATGATTGAACCCTATTTTTTTTCCTTTTTTTTTTTTTATGAGTTTTGATTCTGACTCAATTAAGAACATAAGATGTATCAGAATTTTGGGTTTATTTTAAAGTTCTGATGCTTTGGCAAAGTGCATGCAAATTACCTCTAGAATCTTTTAATAGGAATTTACTTAATTGGATAACTTTTAAGAGTGCCCTTGAGCCATTTTTTATTAACACTTTTATAAAATATATATAATTCGCATTTGAGATGAGAATAATTAATTTTTGGTTTTAGGGCGTGATCAGTGACGTTCTCAGTTGTCAACTTGCACATTAGACATTACTGATAGGTTTTTTTTTAATTAATTTATTATTATTATTATTATTAGCAGTTTTTTTTATTAAAAATAAAACTTCAAATCCAATTTTTGAAGTTGAAAAAATTACATTTAACTATGAATTAAATGCTTGGATCAATATTTTTTATAAAAAATTTATAATTTAAACATAAAAAATAATTGTAACTAATTAAATTTAAGTTTTAAATTTATTAAATTTTAATTTTTAAAAATAATTATATAAATCAATTAAATTAAATTAAATTTTAACTTCCACCAGCGAGATTATTTAAAGCAAATTTTGAGCAAATTTAAGTAGGATCATTTCGTTGACTTCTAAATAATGCGATTGGGCGTTGGCACTTGATTCTTGGCAGGTGACAAGCGGCTTTAGGTATTTGAGTAAAAAGGCGTACCAACCTGCTTCAAGCACAATTATCTCATTTAACTTATATGTTTTTTTTATGGGATTAATTGTTATTAACATTACTTTTTTGTTTTATGTCAAACATATAATTATATAATTATCCCATGTACATCAAATAATTAAGACACATTCAGGTGGCTTCCTGTTCTATAATGTTTTTGGGTAATTGTTTTGTTTAATAGCACTTCCAAAATGATTCATGCAGCGGTTTTTAGTAAAAGTGATATTGGTTTGAATTAAAATATATTTAATTTAATTTTTTTAAAGTAAAATAAAATATTATAAGATTTTGAAATTCGATTTGAATTTAAATTGATTTTTAATACATTCAATTCAGATCAAATTTTATAATTTTAATTTATTAAATTTTAAATTTTATTTTTTAATTTATATATTATTTTAATATAAAATTTTAATATATTTAAATAATTTTACATATAAAATAAAAACAGATATTAAATATTATAATTTTAAATCGATTTTTAAATTTTTATTTTTTACTCCTAATTTATTTGTCAGATGTGAGCGTGGCAGGTGACACAAAAAGGCACACCTGAACCGGAAGTGAGCGAGAAACACTGCCAAGCCAAACCTAATAGTCTTTGTTTGCTGAAAAAGGAACCTGAACCTAATCCGCGGGGTTTGGTACGTCGCTCTCCGTTTTGGTTTGTTTTAGTATCGTCCAATTTTCATGTTCAAACCAAACACTTCCCCTAAAAGCCTCTGTCCCACATGATTTCCGATGGTTGGTTTTGACCCTTCACAATTTCCCCTTCCTACCCACCTCTTTCACCGCACTTTTTGAGAAACCTTTTGAAACGCCTTTTTCAGTGTTTATTTCCAATTCTGACCTTCGGTTAATATCCATGCGACAAGCCCAAGAAAAGTGGAAATAAAAATTCTTACATTTTATTTCCTTGAATTTAATGATGACTTAATAATCCAATCATAAATTCATTTTTCGTAGATGTTACAAATTCTTTTACGTAGATGACTTAATCATAATTATCAAGCAGATGTTTAATATTAAAATGAAATCTAAAATTTTCATTGAAAAAGTTTTAAAAAATTTGAATCTAACTTTTGAATTAAATATACAAATATTTTCATTCTCTTTTATAATAGCTAATAATTCATCATAGAATATAGTTGTTTTGAATTTAATTATATCTTATAAAAATATCATTATAGATTAAAAAGTTGTGAAAATTAAAAATTAAAAATTTGATGTGTTAATATTATTTTTAAAAATAATTATATAAATTAACGAATTAAATTTTAAATTCAATATTAAATTTAATGTAACATAGACTAAACTTCACCTTTATTCATATTGCTACAAATTAGAAATACAAACACATATTAATAATCAAATTTAAGAAAAAGAAAAAGGCAAGGGAAGGCCAAGGTGAAATGTGGTTTTTTTTTTTTTTGGTTGGCCAAGGCAAGGATGAAATACAGAGAGGTAAATGCAAAATTCGGTGGGGGTAAAAGAGTAAAAGAAAGAAGCAAAAAAAAAAAACTGTGGCCACGAGGAAAGATTCAACGGCCGTACACCGTTACTAATTTACTTTGGAAACGGGAGAACAGAAATAGCGACAATCTCGAAACTAACCCCCACACCTACCCACTCACTTGACTTTCTTTCATTCATTGCCCATTTTACCCTCCTACTTTCCCTTTTAAAAACCCTAAACCCTCCACATTTCGCTCTGTTCCTTCTCTCTCTTTTTTAACCAAACAAAGTCTCTTACCTTTCTCTCGTTTACCTTTCAATCATGTCTTGCTTCATTAGCAAATATGCCGGTAATCTCTCTTCTCTTTCTCATTCGATTTGTTTTTCTTTTTTGCATTCTTGGTGTTAATTTTATGTTTATAATAATCTTAACAATCTCTTTGATCGATCTTAGTTTCTTCTTTAGTTTCTTGGTCTAATCTGTCTGATGTTTGATAATTTGACGAGAAAGCTTCGTTAGTTGACTAATAGATCAGGTTGGGCTTTCTTGCGATCGGATATTGAGTTGGCATTAACTAAATCTATTTTTCCGTTCTCTTTAATAGAAAGAAACATAATAAATCTTTAATAGAAAGAAACATAATACATTTTTCCTAATTATTAATTAAAATCCAATCAACTTGCTTTTTTGGTTAATTTTTATGGTATCTAAAAAAGCTAGATCTGTTTGCATGTAGATCTGAGATTACTGAACGTTATACATTCACGCTTAGGTTACTTTAGTTTCTCCATTTTTGGATATCTGTTTCTTAACCCTTTAATGGTGAATTGATGGCTTGAATTTTTTTCATAAACAATCTTGCAGATGAGCTAGCTAAAAACGCTGCCTACATTGGCACCCCTGGAAAGGGTATCCTTGCTGCCGATGAATCCACTGGCACAATCGGCAAGCGTCTTTCCAGCGTTAATGTAGAGAATGTTGAAGAAAACAGGCGTGCTCTCCGTGAGCTTCTCTTCACTACTCCCGGAGCTCTCCAGTACCTCAGTGGTGTTATTCTCTTTGAGGAAACCCTCTATCAAAAAACCGCTTCTGGTATAATTACTAAACATGCTCGTTATGCATTTTTTTTAAAGAATGTATGGTTTGTTGTTGGTTTCTGATAATTGGCTTTTGATTGCAGGGAAGCCCTTCGTTGATCTTTTGAAGGAAGGTGGTGTACTCCCCGGCATTAAAGTCGACAAGGGTACCGTTGAGCTTAATGGAACCAATGGTGAAACTTTTACCCAGGGTCTTGATGGCCTCGCCCAGCGATGCCAGAAGTACTACGAAGCTGGTGCTCGCTTTGCCAAATGGCGTGCTGTTCTTAAGATTGGCCCTAATGAGCCAACTGAACTTGGAATCCAAGAAAATGCCAATGGGCTAGCCATGTATGCTGCCATCTGCCAGCAGTGTGGCCTTGTCCCCATTGTCGAACCTGAAATCCTTGTTGATGGACCACATGACATTAAAAAATGTGCTGAGGTGACAGAGCGTGTCCTTGCTGCTTGTTATAAGGCTCTAAATGACCACCATGTCATGCTTGAGGGTACACTTTTGAAGCCTAACATGGTGACCCCTGGTTCTGATTCCCCGAAGGTTGCACCAGAGGTTATTGCCGAGTACACTGTCCGTGCCTTGCAGCGAACTGTCCCTCCTGCCGTCCCTGCTATTGTATTCTTGTCTGGTGGACAAAGTGAGGAGGAGGCTACCATTAACCTTAATGCCATGAACAAGCTCCAGACCAAGAAGCCATGGTCGCTTTCATTCTCATTTGGACGTGCCCTTCAGCAGAGCACTCTCAAGGCCTGGGCTGGGAAGGAGGAGAATCTGAAGAAGGCCCAAGATGCTTTTCTCATTAGGTGCAAGGCTAACTCCGAGGCTACTCTTGGTAGCTACAAGGGTGATGCAAGGCTTGGTGAGGGGGCTGCAGAGAGCCTCCATGTCAAAGACTACAAATACTAAGAATTTAGGCTTGTGGTCTAATGTGTCATAATTTGCAGAGTAAATTGCCTTATGGATATTAGGCTTTTAGGGGTTTTTTGGAGGTTTCTTTGATTTCTCATTGAATTTACCGGGTAAAATGAGACAAATAAGCTTGGGGAGCCTTTGTGCTTGTTGAGTGTGGATGAGTTTTGTTTATTTCAGTTAAAAACAATATTCTCTGCTTATTATATAAATGAGTTTAAGACCGCATTTTAGCACAAACATGATTTGGTTCTATTCTTTTATTTTTGATTGGTATGGAATTGTTGCTTTTCTTGATTCGTTTAATCATAATCCTATTTACTACATAAGACCCTCGAGAGCAATCTTGAAATGGCCGTTGCGGTATTAGGTTGTGAACCAGTAACCGGGTTCTTTTTTTTGACATGGTAAGTGATGGAGAAGCTTTTCATTCTGATTATTTCTTGGCAAAACCTTTGATCAGAGATAGGTGTTGCAATGATGTTCGGCCTGCTCTAAGCAAATTTTTCTTCCCTCTGTATGAAGTATATATAGCTTAGGTTGGCACAAAAGTGCGGATCATGTAGTCGTGGTCGTTGATAAACTTCTGAAACGAACCTAGAAAAAAAAAAAAAAGTCAAAGAGAGAGAACTAGAAGCAAAAGAAAACCCTAAAGGCGGTAAGTGAAGTACTGCATTATGGGCTGGGTTCAATATTTTATTAATATTATCATAGTATGCCCAGGCCCTTTTAGCAAGATATAATGCCTCAGAGAATTTTGCTCGCCAAAGCCCAGCTCCTGATTGGTCCAGAAACCAAGCTAGTAAATCACTTAAGGCGCTCATTGGATTGGATTCCTGGCTGGCCTGATCATCTGTACCTAATTTGGAAACAAAATTTGTCTGCACAGTAAGATCCAGAGATGATTTATAAAGTAATATTTTCTTTTATTGCATTGGTAATTAACATATTAATTGTCAATTACCACATTTCATGAAAGGATATTACTATAAATAGAATGTTAACTAATCATTAGCAAATTCCTTTATTTAATTCATGGTGTGGCTTATATTCACTCTTCACTCTTTCACTGATTAATTATTTTCTATCAAAATTCTACGCTGTCCATTACCAGTATATAAATTCTGCATCAGGATTGCCTTTTTTTCCCCTTCACTTCACATTGGCAAATCACTCGCTTCATTTATGTGACAAGTTAATGTTCTTATATTCCATAGGCCAAGTTCATGAACGATAGAGTTTGTTTTGTTTACAATATTATCATGAGAATATATTACATAAAATAACCATTTTCCAACTTCCCTTGGAACCAAACCAAAGTAAAACTGCAGCTTTTATCATTCCATGGCAAAGGGGTACCGAGAACTCACTGGGAAGCCATTCGAGTGTCGACCTGTTATCATCCAGTTGCAATATAAAGGTTCTTATCAGGGTTTACATCAATGATAACCTATACATTCTTCTTTCAAATTTTTATATACTAAAAGGTAAAACATAGATATTGAGAGAGAGGTCAAGAATGGTTAATTGGCACGTCAAACTGATATGCCCTAGAAGGGGCTTTTAGTAGGTGCTGCTTATTATATGGAAGGTGATACTATATTTTAGAAGAACTCGAATAAATTCGATCACGTAAATTATCGGTAGTGTCAGTGTTTCAGATTTCTATAGTGGTGGGTTTGCTATTTCTGGCCAAAGATACAGAAAACTGGATGAAAAGGTAGGCTTCCCAATATGGGGTAAAGTGTTTTTGAGATGGCAGAAATTTTCGGTTAATTTCCAGTAACCAGTCACATCAAATGGCATCACCAAAAGGGATGGTATTGCTTAGTAATGTATAATATCGTTTCCTATGACTGCTAGTGCACTGGAACTGTCTCTACGCCTTGGAACAACCAAGCTTGGTTTAGGATTCAGGAAAGAGGCAAACACACGCACACAAAAAGAAGAAAAAAGCTGATAAAAGAAGGGTTGCTGTGATAATGACTGCTACGTCTCTCCTTTCTTTGGTCCCTTCTAGTGTGCGAAGCTTCTTTACTCTTTCCTATGTACGGCCAGTGCCTGTCTGGAAAGAAAAGAAACACTACTCGACGCAAGTGTTGGAGATCATAATGGAGTATATGTACATGAAATATTTAATTCCTACAAAAGTGAAAGCTTTCATTGAAGGCACGAGCAATATCATCTCTTTCTCTTCATAATTTGGTATCCATCCATTTATACATACAAAGTATTTTTTCCAACACTCAAACATGTTTACATTTCAAATAAAGCTTCTTATATATATATATTCAATGCTAGCTATTTACCTGTGCTGATATTGTGGTTTTCCCTTTTATGCATTCATGGAGTTGATGGAGAAATATCATTATTGTAAGGAAATTTAATGGTCATGAGGAGACCACCAAAAAGTTCAAATGTCGCTTTTATACTTTAATTTAAGTATTCATTTTGGGGCTTCATTTAAGCAAAGTTTCTACTCTTCTAGAATGCCTTTCATTTTCAAATTTCAAGTGAAAAAGTGATGCTTTTTTTGAAAATGATCAAAGGATCCTGATTAGTAAACACCCTGATTCCAATATTTCATTAATTATATAACATTTTTTTTTATCATCATCAACATTTTCTTTTCCACCATTTTGCAGCATTGCCAACCTCATATAAGCTTATATTAGAATAATTCATTGGAATTTGCCGCTTTATAAAAGCCAGCATTTGTCTAACAAAGAATCTTTTGTGCTTCACCATATCTAGCTTGTACTTTATTCCTAATTAGTATTAGTCAACAAATGGGAAACTCAGCTGGGATTTGTTAATAATCTCAAACTATATTCGGCACGGACCTTAAACACGTCATCCACAAGCAAAGTTAAGCATTTTATCTTCTCATTCTTCATAAAAACTTAAGGATGGGAAAGGACATAAAAAATATATTTTTTTCTTGTTATATTTGAGACTAGCAAAATCTGAACTTTGGTTACTAAAATTAAGAATCTAACATTCTACCAAATTAAATAGAGACAGTGGCGATTAAAATTTTCATCCCTTTCATTTTCCATTCTCTCTATTGTAAAGCCTTAAACATGAGATATATCAAATTAAATCAAAAGTTAACTGCTGAACATAAATACATACGTCGCTTTCAAAACAAGTTTCTTTTCATTTGAGTACATTGTTGTTTTTTGTTAATTTGATTATTTGCTTCTTACTGATCTTTTGATGTTAACAGCCAAAAAGTTTCATACAGACAAAAAAGGGAAAGCTGCTATATTATTTATTTTTACTTATTATTATCTACCCACCGACTATATAATTTCCAATCAAGGTACTTTGAAAGATAAACATTTCTTGTTGGATTGAATGTAAAAGCTTTTTTTTTTGTTGTTGAATAAGTTATCAGCCGACATTGTTGTGAAGGGCAACTGGCCGTGTATCAAGGGAGCATAGTTTTATGAACTTTTATCTGCAATCCTCTTCCTATGAATTTCGAGTTCACTACACAAACTTGCCTTCTAACATTTACTCGTAATGCCAAACTCTTTGTACACCTAACAATATCTTGGTGGAAAATAATGGAAAACTTCATTCATGACTATCGGTTAATTACTATGGTTAAAAGTGTTTTTGTCGTGATTCTAATGATCAAAACTATAAATATGTGCTGACAGAGATATGATACGATGATAAAATATTAAATTTTTAATTTTAAAGTTTAGAATTCAAATCTTCATAACTTCGAATAAAAAAATAGGAATATGATGTCATTTAATCGACAAGTCTTCAGAGATTTAGTACTAAAAAAGCTGAGCAGCATTGGAGCAACCCCCTTAAAAACCACATGCAGTCATCAACCTACTTCTTTGGTACAAAAATTTGACTTAAGGCACTGCAAAAAGACCATCTGAAAGATTTATTTCTGGTTTATAATCTGATCTAAGTCACTGTTTCCTTAGCCTATGCACCGTACTGCAGAGAAACTTGTACATAAACTTTCGCACACGTGGGGGCAAATGCTCTCATGCACATGTTGCATATAAAGACAGAAAATTTTCAACTACCCAACAAATGATCAGTAAATATGAAAGAAAGAAAGAAACTGATGAAGAACTAACATATATAATCATATTTCCATGCATAGCGCGAAAGCTTTTCAGAAATGTTAAGATGAAGAAATCAGTGTTTTAGAGCATTATTTAAGGCTTTTTTTTTTTGGCTCTATCGCCAGCCAGATATTAAACTCATTAATCCAATATTAGTATTACTTAATCTTAAATGTGCACTTTCTAAGATCCAAATAAAACACAAATTGCTATACATAAAATTCTCATCAGTCAGCTCAACCTTACTTATACATTGTAAATCCCCTCTTAAAAGAGAGTGTACAGTTGTCAAACATTCTCTTACCTCTTAACGAGTCAGCAATTCCCTCATTCGCCAGTACCCATTGCATATATCTCATGTAGGATTAGAATAATTGTGAAATCTGTCATTTTTTTTTTTGTTTTCAACTTACTGGTTTTCTCCTCTGCTGAGCTTCAAACCATAGTTCTCCCACAAATTCTCTCCATCAGCAATCAGGAAGGGAAAGCAGCTATCATTTACAGCATTGCCAACGTTAGAGTTAGAAGGGGAAGAGCCATCATTTGCTTGGAGTCTCACTGTCTCAGGTCCTTGCTTATTAATTTCGCAGTATGCTCTTCTTTCCCTGTAGAGGGACTGTTCATTGTTCTGATGATAACCACAGCCTCTTGAGTTCTCCTTGCGTTTTTTGTTACTCTCCTTGGTTTTCATTAGGTAAGCACCAATGCTATCCCATTTGTCTTTGCACATTAAAGCACTCCTGTAAAAGCCTAAACAAGCCATCTTAGCAGCTATTTCCTCCCAAATAATCTCTTCTGAACACCCTACTTGTTCAAACCTCGATTCCATGATGGTTCTAAGCTGTATTAGCCTAGAAGTCTCAGATTCTTGCCAACCATCTGCCTTAACGGTGTTGTTTATTGTTTCACTTCCATTCTCATTCTGGTTTTCACTGTGGTTTAGAATTTCAGTTGCCATTAGCTCCTCAGATGATGCAGCCTTCAATTGTTTTCCTGTCAGGTTTTGCAAGGCCTCCATTAAAGCAGCATCACGAGCTTCAATCCAGGCTCTCTCTTTAGCCCAGAACTCGTTCTCTCTATCTATCCTGGCTGCTTCTTCTTTCCTCCATTCTTCCTCCCTTAAAACCCTCTCTTGCTCTCTTTGCTCAAGAATCTTTGTCAATTTCTCTAGCCATGCCTCTTGCCTCTCCATTAACTTCCTTACTTGTGAGTCAATAAACTCTTTTATCTTTGCTTTCCAGTTCCTACTACCTCTTTTCTTTTTCCGCTTCTCTGATGAATCATTCTCCATTGCCGCTGCAGTGCTTAAATCATTGTCATCTGAGGACGAAGTGTCAAATTCTGAGGAATTAGATAGGCTAAGATTATCACAGAGCTTTTGAGAGTGATACAGCTCTTGATTTGCTTGAGTATTGCTGTTGGGAGTACCATGAAACCGACAATTGTTCCCAACTAGGTGAGTTTCTGGGACTGAAACTGAATTGCTGTTCTCTCCATATAGAGCTTCAAGTTGGCGAAAGAATCTATAGTGCTTACCATCTTGTCTTCCAGCTTTCCCTTCCTTTGTCTTTTTATAATACTTATACAAGTTTTCAAATTTCTCTCTGCATTTTTTCCCACTCCTTTGGTACCCATGTTCCTCAGACATAATCCTACAGCAACAAGCCCAAAAAAAAAAAAAAAAAGAAATGGCAATTTAATAAATTAAAATTTTAAATCTAAAAATAATTATGAATGGAGAGGAACCCTAATTCAAATTTGTTAAATGAAAAAAAAAGAAAAAAAAGAGATTACCATTAAAAGATTATGTGATTTTTTTGCCAATGTTACGAAAAAACTGTATTTTCCCTTGCTGAGCATTTTGCAGTTAACTCAACGAAGAATATAATTGACCATTCAAAATTGCAAACAAAGATGGGTTTTTAATAGAGACTAATAAAACGTCTTTTCACAGATAAAACTAGTAGATTTGTACTTAAACATTCAAAAGGTTAGTCATATTTATAGCAAAAAAACCAGTAAAAACTTGCACAAAAATGAAGACAGCACATTTTCAAAGGAAAAACAAGTAAGTTGAAGATTGAAATGATAAGACATTCTTTTTTTTAAATAAAATAAAGTAGAAACCCCAGAAAAACGGTTGCAAAGAAGACTAGCAGAGTTAACACTATGCCTGGTTCTGAACTGAACTTGTTCACAGTGTAGTCCTTTTCCTAAAACCATGAATTTGTTTCAAAAGTTTTCTCTAATAATAACAGCAAGAAACACAATGGGAAGTCATTTTTTTTTAACATAAATTAAGCCACATGTTTTTATGTTGAAAATCATATAACGGCGACAGCTAAGCCCACTCGATCCTACCATGAAATTGAATAGTACAAATTTAAAGAAAGAAAGAAAGAAAGAAAGCTGTGCAATCATGATAAAGTAAAGAAATGCATTTTTTTTTTAGTGTAATAGTAAGAATGAAAATGTGTTCTTCAAAAAAAAAAAAAAAGAGAAAGAAAATGAGCAAACTAGGGCCTTATTATTTTTGTTGCTTAAACCTTGTAAGAAGAAAAAAAAAAACCATTTCATATCACTAGAGCTAGTAACAATGAAAGAAAAGGAACCCATTATAATAATTAAAACATATAAACCCTTTGCCAATGAAAGAGGGAAAGAAGACGAAAAAAAAAAGAGAGAGAGAATTAGGGTATGTTAGTATATTAGTGCATACCTGGAAACTTCATCCCACAAAGGAGCCTTTTGATTAGCTTCTTTGAACTTGGGATCAAGACGAGATCTGATCTCAAGAAGTGTTAAAGTCTCTTGTCTAGGCCATCTTACAGTTCCTCCCTCACCACCAAAAGCAGTAGCTTCACCATCAAACCCACAACTGGCACTAGGAGTTGAAGCAATAGTGACAGCAACAGCAGCCATGGGAGTAGCATTATTAGCAGTAGCTTCAGAAGGGAACTCGTGATGAAGCCCACGAGGGATCAACTCATGACCAACTTGTCGACCCAACATTTGCATCATATCAAAGTGGGGGTGGTGGTGTTGATGGTGGGGTTGCTGCGGTGGCGGCAGATTCAGATTGCCGGATGAGAATAACTCGGGACCCCGTGGAATTGCTTGGAAATGGGTTGGTCTTCTGTTGAGTAGTTGCCTAAGATCAGGCATCCCATATTGATGATGATGATGATGATCCTCCATTTCCATGTCGATTTTTTAAAAAATACAATAGCAAAAAAAAGGAAAGAGTAGAAAAGAGAAGCTAAAAAAGAGAGACTGAAAAAGTTTTAAAGAAAAAGAGAGAGAGAGAGAGAAGAGAGCGGCAGACTCGGATCGTGTCGTCCACGAAAAACTCGAATTTAAGCACAGGAAAATGGTCCCATCTATGTTGCGAGTGGTGTATAAATATACGTATTCTATTACATTAACCTTTCTTTTCCTTATTTTTCTCTTTAACTTCTCTAAATTGCTAAAGTTAGTCTAAGCTAGGCTAGAGAATTTGTTTCCTCCGTTTTGAGTTTTCGGGAGTGAAACTGTGGAGTTTGCGTGAGAGAGAGAAAGAGAGAGGGGAAGTCGTCTCGTTTCACTGGTTCGGACAAAATAGTGGGAAGCCACACGTATGGTAAGAGAATTCTAGCAGCAGAGAAGAGAGAGAGAAGAAGAGTAATGAATGAGGGACACGTGGTTAAAGGCAAGACGACGAAAAATGCTGGAGAGAGGGGGACGTAAGTGGCTGACTCGTGTACAGTGCATCGCATCCTACCTTTTTGACCGCCTATCCCACTTTCTCGCTGTGTCCCTCTGCTCAGCTCAGCTGAGTGCTGCTGACACTCACTTTGGCTCCTTCGTGGGTACCAATGGATCTCAATTCCGACCCCGTTTGGCTAGGACTAGCGACCACCAAGCCCTCTGGGTCTTGGATCTTTGGCCTAAACGATTGTTCGTTTTGATACATTCTTAAACTGAGTGGTCATTCGTTGCTGCACCTAACTCAACTGCTATACCCGCATTGCTGTTGGTGATTTGCAAAGTTTTTCAACGGTTGTTTTATCGCCTAATCTGCACAATAAGAACTTGATGAGAAGATTTATGTAAGACAAAAACAAAAGACGGCGGATACATACATATGTGCCGGTTCCGATGGTCAAGTAATTACTAAGAACACCAAAGTAGTAATGAATCTAAAAGAGGAGCTAGTGAAGTCTTTTACCTAAGAGTTGAAAGTCTTGTTGCTTTTTGTAGTGAACAAGATTGACCTGGCTAGTGTATGGTCATAAGCGTGTCTCTAATTAATACTCATGACTCTTGGGAATCAATTAAGGTAAGGGTGAATACTTTTTAGTGACGAATATTGATAATTATATAGACAAAATGTTAAGACTCGTCACTCTTTCTGTGTCTGGAGATGACTTTTCTAGAAATGAAAATGAGTGTAATTGCTAAAACCTGAGCTGTTGAAGTAGTGGTGATTGTATTGAAGAGCAAACTGAATCACTCAATCTCCCTGGAAAAAAATGTCAAGTACTGGGAAAGAGGCCATCAAGCTCCCTGGAAAGGTTCAGCTGGGGATGCAGACAATTCCCTACATGTTCATCAACAGGACTGATCAGTTATCGCAAATTAAATTATGTTGAAAATTTAATGTTCGTATATTTGTCTGATAGCTATTTATACACACTATCTACCCTGGTTATAGTGTCGGTCCTATGTATCAAGTACTAGTGACTATTAGCTCGATATGAAACTTCCGACATATAATTGTTCATACTTTTATCTGCAAAGTAAACTGAAGATCTACAATAATGATAACCTTTAAATTTGCTACATACCTAGTCCAAGGCTTGCTTGGCTATAGTAAGAAATTCAACTCTGGACTGCCCCTAACTATGCCCATTATATGTTATGATCAAACTCATGATTGTCAACACTCAACAGTATTTCAAATTATCAAAGTGTATATATATACATACATATATATATATATATAGAGAGAGAGAGAGAGAGGGAAATTAACCTACCTATTCCTTTGCAATGTATAATAGCTCATACTTGAAAATCTCAAATAACCGTATGACTTCAAGAAACTGACAAACTATGAAGTACATCTGCATATAGTGTGAGAGTCTGATGTCAATATTGAAATTCCATGTATAAAATAATTCTAATTAGTATATCATATAATTGTTGTTTTTTTTTTTTAATAAAATGATTGATATAAGAAATCTGATACAACCACGAAATATTATTAGCTGTTAGGGATCTCACAGTTTATTGATTTATTAACAAAAACATTTTACTATTAATTAAACTAAGAACACAATTTTACAAAAAAAAGAAATTAAGAGTTTTTAAAATCAATAATTGCCAACAAAAGTTGGCTCAAGTGAAAAGAATGGAGCGTCTTTTAACATTTTTTTTATTAAAAATAAATTTATAAGTTCTAAAAAAAATTTAAAAGAATTTAGATTTAATTTTCTCTGTTAACAAATTTTCATTTATAATCAGTTTATGAGTTCTCAAAAAAAAAAAAAAAAGATTTAGCTTCAATTTTCTCTGTTAACGATCTTTATTGATAATCAATTTATAAGTTTTCAAAAGAGATTTATGATATATTATGATCATGAAATGAGATAGATAACTCCCGTTATCCCTAAGTTTTTAAATAAAAAATCAATAATTGAAGCTTACTATCTGATAGGTGGACCCCTCTCGATCCACGTCCATATGTCAGGATTTCAACGTAAATCTGCAGGTAGGCCGTGTGATTACAAAGAATAGATGGTGATATATGTGAAGTCGTACCACAAAGAGCAATGGTCATTTTGTACTACATCCTTTCCTTCCCCTTCCATTTAATGCTGCTGCAGTGCCCTCCGCGTCCCCTCCCGTTCTTCGCTACTACAAATATCTTCGCGTGACTCAGATTTTTGGCCAAGAGAATTGCGAAAACTCCTGTTACTCTTCTTTTCTTTTTGCCTTAACTCTACTTACAAATCACTATAATCTGGCCAAAATCTCATATATATATATATATATATATTCTTTATTCAGATCTCGGACTCCTTTCAACGAGTATGCTTTAGAATTTGAGTCCCAAATCAAATTATACATTCATTATTGATTCATGTATATATCTCCACTGCATATTACAGGTTTCTTTAGTTAACTACTAACATTAATAATTAGTTTCAGAATTTAACAGATGCATCAAATTTGTTGCCACAGCGGACAGCAAGTTGTTAAATCAATTTAGTCTTTTCATCTTACCTAATCAACATCTCATTCAATGCATGCAACGCTGAGCCAGGGTATTCTTAAAAAGTAGGTGAAAAGCCCCCAATGGCCCCTATACTACAAACATTTTAGTAGTAATTTGTGGTGACTGGTTTCAGGTTCAGGGGAAAGATTGATCGAAGTGCAATTTTATTGAAATTTAACTCTTTAAAATGTGGGTGAATCGTACTCATTTTTCTGTCTATTCAAGTTAAGAAGTATATATATACACTTGACCTTGAATGTTGACTCGATTGATCATGTTTTGCCTTTAAGATCGGATGTTACAAGTCTGGATTCAAACTCTAGGTTATGGTTTTTTTCTTTTTTTTTTCTTTTTAAATATATAAATATTTTTAGGTGAAAATGCACCTAAATGACGGTCTAGCTGAGTTCTTACGCAAGCCTAGCTAGTGTTTTCTTTTCCATGGATAAAGCAACCCATTCCTGAGCCTTACCTGTAAAGTGCTAAGCTAAAATGGACGTTGGCTCCAAATGTGTAACTGAAATGCTTTGAGTAGGAAATGATAGATTGTTTTGCCCAAATATAGAAAAATTCCAAATTAAGGAAAGTACCGAGCCAGGTAAGGATTTTTATAAACCTTGATAAATTTACAATATTTCAACAAGTTTCTTGATGGAGTAGTTCTGTTCCGAAAATGCCAGTCGATATTAGAGATTTACATTTTGTTATATTTGAAAATTAGATTTGATTATATCCTTATGCAACTATTGGAGAGTCCAGCTTGATAGAAATTCCACATAAATTAAAATATTTGAATTCTTCTTCAAACAATTAAATAATTTCCAATCTCTGCAATTGGATAAGTTCCTTCTTCTCAAAGAATATATCATGGACATGCCGCAAGTATAGTAGTTATAGCATTACATATATTTATTTTAATAAGATAATAAAAGTACATTAATGCTGGATTTTTTTTTCTGTAATAAGATACAATATGTATGCAATAATATATGATTAATGAAAAATTAGGAAAAATCCGAAGACCTGAATATATGAAACTAAACTTGGTTCGAATGATTTTAAAAACGCATTTTTTAACATGTTTAAGATTTTACTTCTAGAATACTTCTCACAAGAGGATCCAGATTGACAAATAAAATGAGCTCCTTCCATGCTAACTGAAATTAACCCTTTGTGTGTAAATCTTGATATGCTTCGGTGTTGTCGAATTTATCATTCTGTTCATTGTTCCTGAAATAAATTTGTTACAATATACATAGTATGATGAATATTATTGGAGCACCTTCTCTCCTCTTCTCCAGAGGGTTTAGAAACAAACAAAATCGATGGAAGTTTGTGCATGGTAGAGAAATTGACTCAGAACAAGTTGCAAAACAGCTTTTGGGATGGGCTGTTTGCCACAAATCCAAAAGAAGATAACTTTTACAAAGGTAATTTCCAACGGTCATTGTAATTTTTTTTAGTTCTGACGAAGTAATAGATCTATCATGTATTGTTACGATTCTCTTTCGGTCTTACAGATATTTATATTGTTTTAATACTAGTAGTATCCTTTCCAAGGTCAACATTTACTGCGTTTTTTTTAATGGATTAAATATAAAAATAGTTTTTTACTATATATATTTTTTTAACTTGATATCTAAAAAAGTTAAATTGTCAATTTAGTACTCAATTTTTATTTTTATATTTATTTCAGTACTATGAATTCACTTTATTAGTTAATTTGATGACATTTTATGATTATTTAATAAAATGTTGATATATATTAAAAAATTTATGTGACGTCTCAATTTGATATAGCGATAATATATATGTAAAGATCAAAATTTAAATTTATGAGATGTTTTTGTAAGATAAAACTTTAAGCATTCAAATTAAAATGGACAATACCTCGTAAGTTGGGTGTAGATCTTCACAAATAATATCAGAACGAAATCTTACATAAGCTAAGTGCTACATGATGAGAACTACCTCTAGAATATTGTGGGAGATAAGTGCTATATGATGGGAGTTACCTTTAAAATTTCAACGTCTGATATGATTTTATGATCTGTATGTACTTTGTGTTAGATTTATCCAACATGTGATGTGATTCAATGAATTTGTATGATTTCTATTAGGCTTTACGGTGAGGTCAAGCTTTAATAGGGAAAGTTTGTAATACTCTAATATCATATTGAGATAATCTGAAGTTCTGTTATGATTTATATATATATATATATCTAAAACCTAAACTTGTGAATCATTTTTTATGAGATAAAATTATGAGGCTTTCGAATCAAAGTAGACAATACCTCAAAAGTTAGGTGTAGGTCTCCATAGTTCAGTCAACGTCACATTATCAATTATAATGTCATCATTAAAAGTTCAGAAAAAAATTTTAAAAATTTTTTAAAAAATCTAAATTGGTATTAAAAAATTTATCAAACATTAAAAAAATCTAAAATATTTTTAAAATTTATAAAAAATTAAAATATTTAAAAAACTAAAAATTTTAATACAATATCCAAAAAATTTAAAAAAATTTTTGAAAAATTCCAAAAAATAAATATTTTAATAAAAATAAATTTTTCTTAAAATTAAAAAAAAAAAAAACAACAACAATAACAACAAAAACAAACTAAACCTAATATTCCATAACTTAGGGGTTGATTGTATAAAAAGCCAAAAAACGAATCATATTAGATTGTAGTTTTAAATTTTCTTACGTCACTCATTTAAATAAAAAAGTAACATTTTCATTTACTTCCTTATCTTCATATTATTTCTTATTATTTGTATTCATATCTTTTGTAGTTTATCACTAAAAGTTTTAGTCTTTCTTAAATCTAGAAGCTCATTTCTCCTAGTTGGTGCATAGATAAATTTATATTTTACGTGTCCAAACCATCTCAAACAGTCATCTCTTATCTTTTTTTCAATTCAAACTATCCTTAATTTTTTTTTATTCTCTTCACTTTTGATTTTAACTTTTTTAGTCTTATTCACACATAAATCTAAGTATCCTTATCTCAGTTATACTAATTTTCTTCTCATATTGTTTCTTAATAGCCTATCACTCAATTTCATATAACAACACAAGCCTTATAATTGTTTTATGTAATTTCATCTTTAACTTTAAAGGCATGTTGTGATCACGTAACACAGCCAAAACACTTTGCCACCTTAACTATCTCACTTGAATCCTATGATTTACATCATTTTTTATCTTAGCATTGCTCTGAATAATTGATTTCAAATATAAAAAATAACTACTCTTTAGTACTACATCACCATCCAGCTTAATTATAATAGCATTTACTTTTCTATGATTACTAAATTTACATTTCATATATTTAGTTTTAATTTTACTCAATTTGAAGTTTCGAGATTTCAACATATATATGCCTCTATAGTTCTAATTTCGCAGTAAGATTATTACTAGTTTCAGTAACTAAGACTATATCATCAGCAAATAACATACATCATGGCACATTATTTTAGATATATCCAATGAGCTTGTCCGTAACTAATGTAAAAAAAAAATTGATTTAGTGCTAAACCTTAATGCAATCCTGAGGGAATGGGAAAACTATCAGTCTCACTTTCAAATTTCTTCACATTCATTATAACTCCCTCATATATATTTTTAATTTTGTTAATATACTTTAAAAGAACTTTTTTTTTTTGATTAAGGCCGAGCAAAGCATCTCTCATGGAATTCTATTGTATGCTTTCTCTAAGTTGATAAATATCATATGTAGATATTTTTTTATTATTCAAAAATCTTCTAAAAAAAAGTCTCAATAGGTGAATTATCTCTATTGTAGAGCATCTTAGTATAAACCCAAATTGATTTTCAAAAATAGTGACTTTATGTCACAACCTACATTCAATCACTCTTTCTTAAAGTTTCATAGTATGATGACTCATAAGCTTTATTTCTTGATAGTTTAAACAATTTTGTATATGACCTTTATTCTTGTACAAAGGTATTAAAGTACTATTCTTTCATTCTTTTGGCATATTTTGAGTAAGCTAAATTTTGTTAAAAAGATCTGCCAACCATTTTATCTTTATTTCACTCAAGTATTTTCAAACTTCATTTAAGATTTTATTTAGTCCTATAACTTTTTTTGCTTTCAACTTTTCTAAAGTCTCTTTAACGTCATACCTTTTAATATTCCATTTAAACACATGATATATATCCTTAAAATGTATGTTAAGCCTATTTATATCATGGTTAAATTTACCATTAAAGAGATTATCAAAATAATCTTTTCTTAATCTTTTCATCATTTTTTAAAACTCTTTGTCATTGTTTTTAATACATCTTACGCCATTAAGATCCTTACTCTTCTTATTTCTTATCTAAGCAATTGTGAAAAACTCTTTTTCTCTATCTTTGGTCTCTAATTTTTTATACAATTCCTCATGGATCCTAGTATTTGAATCTCAAAATAGCATTTTTGGCTTTTTTTTATTGTTATATACTTCAAATAACCCATTTCATCCTTATTGTTTCTTAAATTCCTATAACATTTTCGCTTAACTTTAATTGTCATTTTCATTCTCATTCTACCACTAAGATTTTTTTCTTGATGGTGCACAACTCCTAGATATGTCAAGTATCTCTTTAGCAACAATTTGAATTCTTGTAAAAAAAATTTTCCACATTACTCCTTATCAGTCTTTCAATCAACCTTTTTTACAAGTCTATCATGAAAAACTAACATTTTATCTCCCTTCAAGTTTAATCACTTAATACATGGTTCATGACTCTGACGTATCTTTTTTTAATGCTCAAAGGTAAAAGATATCTAGAATTAAAAATCTATGTTGTGTTATCACACTCTTACTCGATATAATCTTGTGATCTTTACACAATTTCTTTTATTTTTTTTCCTCATAAAAAAAATCAATTTGAATAGTATTTGATCCACTTCTAAAAGTTATCAAATGTGATTCTCTTATGCTAAAATACATGTTTAATATAGTTAGGTTAAATGTGATAGCAAACTTTAGAATATTATCCCCGATATCTTTTCTTTCTCCAAAACCATATCCTTCATGCACTTTATCAAAGTCACTGCAATCCTTACCTACTTGGCCATTTACTTTTGCTCCAATAAAATTTTTTTCTCCATTTGGTATGGCTCGCATTACTTGGTCTAAATCTTTTCAAAATTTTGCTTACTCACTTGATCCAAACATATTAGTGAGGCATGAACACTAATAATGTTAATAGTTTAATCTTCTAATATAAGTTTAACATGTAAATTTTTATCTCCCTTTTTTTTTTAACATCAACCACACCATTCTTCAAATTCTTATATATAATTATTCTCATTTTATTTCTACTTCTTTCATTATTTGTGTACCAAAGCTTAGAGCTCTATGTTTCTATTTCTTTAGCTTTTTTCCTTGCTTAATTTTTTGAAGACACATAATATTAATTCATCTCCTAGTCATGACCTTTCCTATCTCTACTATTTTACCAATTAATAATCTTATTTTTCAAGTAACTAAGTGTAACTTAAAAAAATTTAAAATTTAAAAAATTTAAAATTTTAAAAATTGAAAATTAAAAAAATCTAAAATCTTTTGAAAAAATCTAAAATTTTTTAAAAAAATTTTAAAAATAAAAAAAATAAAAATTTTTTTAAGATAATAAAATTTAAAAATATATAAATTTAATAACAAATCCAAAACCATTCAAAAAAATTTTAAAATTCAAAAAAAATATAAAAAATTAAAATTGTAAGATTCAAAAAAAGAAAAACTTTCAGATTTTTTTACAATTTTTTTATAATTTTTTAAAAAATTTTAGATCTTTTAAAAAAAATTTAGATTTTTTTATTTTCAAATTTTAAAAGTTTTTATGATTTTTTAAATTTTAAGAAAAATTTATTTTTATTAAAATTTTTAGTTATTGAAATTTTCAGAATTTTTTAGGATTTCCTATTAAAATTTTCTTTTAATATTGATGTAACAATTAATGATGTGACATTAATTAAATTTTTTTAACACTTGTTAATATTTTATTGAATATTCATATCATATTGACAAGTTGATTGATAGCGTTAGTTTCAAATATTAAAATAAATGATAGAATAAAAATTAGAGTATTAAACTTATAATTTTATTTATTTATTTATTTATTAATATGACAAAAAATATATAGTATAAAAATTATTTTATATTTAACCTTTTTAATCAATGTTCTATAATAGTCTCTTTTACAATCAAATATCATTATTTTCGTCTTCTCATTGTTATTAAGAACCTTTAATTAGGTTTTTTTTTTTATTAATAGCCATGAATAAGCATTAATTGCATTTTTCTAATAAAAATACAAGTAATTGGGTGGTGAAGGGAGGACAAAAAAGATAAAATAATCAAGGGAAAAGGGGTTCAGGCAAATTTAAGGCACGCGTGCAGACAGGCTTAGAAGGCCAATTGGGGACAAAGCTGAACAGAAGAATCTCACTGCTTTCTGTGAGAGAGAGAGAGAGCAGGAGATTCGGACAGAGATGTCGTCACTGGTCAGTTCAGACCCCTCAGGACTGATAGCTTGCTTTTCAAACAGCAGAACGTTCCATCCATGCATGCATGCATGTATAAAAATACTACTAGTAATACTAATGACATATTAGTATATACTACTCTTTGCTGCTGTTTTTTACACCTAGTAATTGAAGATTTTTGTATAATAATCAATTCAAACAAAAAAAAAAAAAGGAAAATGCACGAGTGGCCCATAACTTTAGCTGATCAGGAGCTGCAGCAGCAGCTAGCCAAGGGCCTGGCCCTGGTCCGGCAGGGCTGTCGTGGCAAATCATGAAGTGAATGATTGGGGCTCATCATGTTCACTGAATTAGGATTCCCGGGAAGGGGGGGTTTGAAGGCTTGCTTGTGAGCTCGGAGGAAGATGGGCTTTCTCTTGACAAAAATAGCCATGTGGCCCCTCCCCCTTAGCTGTCTATCAATCCCCCTCTCTCCTTTGATGGATGGACATGATGTATGAATGAACATGGATGCAAATAAAAAAAAGAAAATTGACATTTGGGAGAGAGAGAGAGAGATAAAGGGGCAAAAGCTATTTGCAGTGATCATCTAAAGAGAAGAGTCCCCTCTCTCTTTTTTCTTTTCTTCAATCTGTCATCTTTTTCAAGCACTCCATTGCCTTTTGTTTTGTTTTTTCAAAACTGTAATGTAATCACCTAGGGCTCAAAAGGGCTTTTCAAAAAAGTCATTTTTCTTACACTTTTTAATTTATTTTTTCACTTTTCTCGGCATTCTTTCCTTTATTGAAAATTTTTTATTCAAATTTCAGCTTTGTGGTACAAGGCCAAATTACAATATCTTTTCTATGTAACCAAACTTTTGTTGCCTCTCCCTGATTACACTAATAACGATGAGAGAATATGTTATAATTTAAGTAAATAGTTATAAGATTTTCCATAGTTACAAGGTAGTTACTATCAATTTCCTAATTGGGATGGTATCATTACTATCCTCAGCCATTGTCGTACATGTATTTTTCATTCATTGTACGTACTTGAAAACTCTCTTATTAGTTTCCTTGTCCCTTTGACTCGTGAAGATTTTTTCTTCAAGACTTCTGGCAGCCAACATATTCACGACTTGCGTAATTAATGTTGATCATCAATCTGTTAATATGCTAGAGTCAACAGCCCTTATTGTTTGTTAATCGAACTTTCCTTAACAATATTCTTTTTGGTGTTCCTCAAGAAACAAGAAATTTTCTTTAACTTGTTCGAGCATTCATGAGTCTTGTATGTATTCTCACATGTTAATTGCTCATGAGTACTTCCCTTGAGACGAAGGCTATTTAAGGCTTGCGGCAAACTATACCAAAAATTTTTTGTAGCTTTTTTTTAGATTATGTAAATGTTGAAATCATTGTTATGAGGCCAAGTGTCCTTAGCTAATCGGAGGGGGTCGATATGATCATTGGTGGGTCAACACAATTTGAGATTTCGAGTTCGTAATGAGCACTTGATTGTAACAGGTCCGACATTACCATGAGTGCTAGCCCATTTTGCAATAACAGGACACATCTAATTAAACACAAGATTCCTAGTGGATGTTTATTGAAGTCTTGTAGTTTTTCCCCTTCGCTAACATAGAAAATATGAACCACAGCAAGATTGGACATTATTAAATGCGTATAAAAATAATCTCATAAAATTTCTTTCGACATAAAACCATGATATCTGTTGAATCAATAGATGTTATTTCATAAAAATTAAATCAGATCAAAGTTCTTATGCGGGGTTGTGCTATGACCTGTCTTGCCTTCATGGTGTTACATTTAATATAGTAAAATTAGTCTATGATTGATGTGATGCACTGATTAATTTTATTCATTAATTAAAATACTTTAAATTTACAAAATTATTAATCAAAATTTATTATTACAAATAAACTAAAAATATTATATTTCAATATCTATCAACATTTAAATATCAATACATAATGAGAAATTTTATATTGCTTATAGATAAGAAATTACATTGGATATGTGAAAGAAATTCCTCTAGAATATATCTCCACTCTCATATCTGATGTAGTTTCAAGATCAATAATTTAAATATAAAAGACCCTACTCAATATACAAAATAGTAAAACATAAATCTAGAAATTCTTGAATTGAAAAATCTTTATTGACTAAGTAAAGCTTGCTATCTTTGGTTCCAAAAAAAATAATATTTCGTGGCTTAATATCCTTGAGCACAATTAATGTTATCATTTTTGAGATTGAGAAAAAAATGTGTTAATATAAAAGTAAAAATGATCAATAATTTAAAATATAAACCTAGTATAGTAATAATAAATATACTCTTTACTCTATTTTTTTCCACTTTTCAATTAGTGTAAAGATTATAATAAAAATAGCGCTTACTTGATAAAATATCATTATCTTGAAATTTCATATGTCCAAAAAATAAGAAATAGTAGGATCAATGGCTTACCAATTATTTGGCATTTAAGCAAGATTTTCACAAAATCAGGATCAACATGTAGCACAAAGAATCTAGCTAATGAAATCCATATTATTTTTCAATGACATAAAACCAATATCTCCATTCAATAAAATTTGGGTGTAACAAAAAAAAACCTCCAAATGTTGTTTTATTATTTGAAAAGTGTGATATTGATCAAAACACAACCAAAAAAAAAAAAAAAAACACTAAAACAATTAGGAAATGTGAATCAAATAAAAGAAACATTGGAAATAAACAATAATGTAAGAAGATAAAATTAACTCAAAAAAGAATTTACATACCTTAACTAAATTGCAATCTTGATCATAACATTAAAAAGTTGAAAATAATTAAGAAATTTATGCTAAAAAAGGAAAGAATTTGAATGAAAATAGCGTAGTTTGTGTGGAATTATTACAGGTGAAAGTATAAATTTCATATCTAACTTGTATTTCAATGCAAGCTCAATCACAGATTAAGAGCAGTAGAAAACAATGATTGACTAACCTAAATATGTGAAACTAAATCTTTTAATTATTAGGTAAATTTTAAATAAATAAAGGATATAATTGATGATATTTAATATGTTTGAATTTAAAAAAGAACCAAATATTACAAGATTAATAGGAAATCTATAAGTAGTAAAAAATATATATGAGAATTTCAAATTTAAAAAATATATAAGTATATTATTGAAAAATTCATTTAAAAGAGATATATCTAAATTATATTTTATTGTCAATATTTTAATATTTATGGCTCTTTTTAAAGCCGACTCATTACACCTATTTGAACATGTCTTTAATATTATCATAAAGTTGTCAATTTTATGATATGTCTAATTAATGGTACTTAAAATAAATTGAAACAAATAATTAATCTAAATAATTAAAGTACAACATACGTACATAGTTTAAATGCTAAATAAATAATATGTAAATGTTTTATAAAAAAAATTCAAGTTAATTTTAAATGAAATTTTTATTTTTTTTCATTGGAATTATCATAATAACTTTATCTAATTTAAACGAAAATAAATATTATAAATTATTTAACATAGAAAAGATTTGAATAAATCTAACATTTTAAGATTCGAAACGTTTTTAAAATTTAAATAATAAAACTATTTGGTAGACAACTACAATTAAACAATTATTTTACATGTCAACAATAAAAATTATTCACATAAAATTACAATTAAATAATCTTATCAGGTAATCATGTATTTTATAATATAATATTATACATGATTAACACTGTAAACCTAATTAACCAAAACGGGCAATATTTCTCGAACTGTGGTAAACCTATCTTAGTTTTGATGTAAAATTGGTAGGTTTGGAGTGGGGACTTTGGTGTTTGTTTTCAAAGATTTAATCCAAACAAGGTGCAAAATGTTAGAGCAAAATTTGCGCAACTATCATTATAATGGGTCCACTTAAGATATTAGGCTAGTAAAAAGCTAGGCTTATCCAATGAAAGCATGTCTCCTTCATCTCCATTCAATATTGCTGCTTATGATGAATGGTTGTCACCATCTCCATGATAAGAAATTTCGATTCATGATCCAACGTGGGGTAGGTTTCGAATGATGGCTATCCGACCGAATGCATGATAATGAAAAAATCCCAAGAGGGGGATTGCTCAATAATTACAACGCAAAAAGATAATTTATGGGACATGAAAATTGAAAAAAAAAAAAAAAGGAGGATTGAGGGTTGAGACTTTAGACAATGCCATATCGGGCACTAGGAAAAAATAAAAGAAGTGGGAGAAGAGAGTCAAACGAAAGCTTGATTGCTGGCCGCAAAACACCCAGGAAGGAGAGCTAAGGGTTGCCAACCCAGGGCAAGCTTTTTGGTTGATTGTAGTTAAAAGTTGTCTTATCGATTTGTGGGAGTGAGTTGTCACCCTTGAAAAGCTTAATCATGAAATATTAGAAAGTTGAAAGGCTTTGATTTAGGGCATTAAACTAATTAAATTTATGTATCTCTTTATTGGGCAAAGGTATCTTCGTTTGAACCATCAAAAATCCCATCAAATGCCGACAGGTGTCTTCCACAGCCTACAAGTTCCGAATCTTTTCTATGCAGGTTTAAGTTCTAGGAGTTCATTATCAGCATAAAATTATATGCGATTTCTTGCATTTCTTGTCCCCTTTGTTCATTGATTCGGTGATATCATGGTACTTGGTGGAATATTGGAGAAAATAAAGTGAATCAATTAGTGCAAAAAACCAAGCCTTGTTAGTCAACCGCCATTAAAAAATTCTTGCATCTTCACAAGTTTTTTTTATCCCTGTTGAATGAATGATCAGAATCCGAAAATAATGAGTTAATAATAGATAAACTTTAAAAATAAAAACCTGAGACTGATACTATTTTAGACTCTTGATCAGTTTTCTATTACTTTTTTTGGGTAGGCTATATGAATAATTAAAAGTTTAAAAGCTGAAATTGAACAAAATACGCATAAGATAAAAACCGAGTTTGTTTATAATCAAAAAAAGGGAGAGGTGGGCTCCCGTCCAATACAATAATTAGGGATCTGGCATTCTGGGCCTGGGGTAGCTACAACCAAGTCTTACTTGTGAACCCAAGACACCAAAGAGCAGGACTGGCTTCAAGAATAGGCCCATCGAGTTGGCCAGCTCATAGGATGTAATTTGTCAGTTTTGGTACTTTGCCCTTACCAATATGGGCTTGAGAGACCATTCAATGCCAAGACTAGTGGCACTATAGTTGGACACTTGGCTTTATGGATTGGGTCAAGCCTAGGATAGTCGATCCCCAAAAGAAAAACAGGATGTCGAAAGCTGAAACTACTGCCCTGTTGCTTTTATCAAACAACTGCCAACGAGGGGTCGGCTCGGTTGACTAACATTACTCTCTTCGCTACATACGTCTGGATTCAGAGTCTCATCGGTGATCTCTCAATAGTGCTAATTTCAACTGCAATTAATAAAAATTTTCGAGACTTACGTGTAATTCTGACTTGGAGGTTAGACCGACTTACATTCCTGCTATCAAAATTAATCTTTTGTCAATGGGTCATTTTCAACGATGAATTTTGTTGTTATTCATCTATGCTATCAATCGGCCAAATGAATAACCGCGTACGTACCTCCACCAACAACATTATCTTTAGGTTTTAGCCTGCTTAGCCGCGTGAGCATCTATTTAATAGTAATATTACAATTTCATAGTTTGTGTTGCGCCTGAAGTAATAATTATAATAATACAAAAGCAATAAACAATAATTAATAATAAAAAATATAAGAAAAATAAAGCACATCAAGATTTACATAAAAAAATTCTCTAGTGTAGAGAGAAAAAATCACGAACCATCAGAAAAATTTTAATTATCAAATAATAGGTATATAAAGTTTTTCTCTAGCTAAAACTTAAATTAATCAACAACTAGAGAAACAATTGGATAAGTCTCATGATTCAACAAATACACTCTGAATTTGTTCATATAGAACTTCAAACCTGATCTTCACCGTTCAGACTGTAGAACTCTAAATCATAAACCTTTTGACAAAGTTTCAACTCAATCGCACCACGGATCGATTTTCGTTCAACCAACTCTCCCTTCTCTTTTTTCTCTCTACTTTTTTTTACTTTTCTTCTTTCTCTACTTGGTTTTCGACACACACACTTAAAACAACCCCACTTCTTTTTTATTAAGTAGTTAGGGCTCTGTGTAAAATGAAAGATCAAGACCCATGACCTTTACTTGGTCCAAAATCACTTACATGAGGTTGGACCTCATTTTTCTAACAATCTCCCCTTCCAGCCCCATTAGAAGGAGATTCATCACCATAGTAGTTTCGTTTGAAACTTACCTTGGCCAGAGAACTCATTCCGGTCAAGTTACTGCAAAGCTCAAGCTTTTTTCTGAGAAGTATCTTAGTCAACATATTTGCTACATTTTTATCAGTATGAACTTTCTTCAATAGCATATACTGCTCTTCAATCACTAAATGTAACCAATGATATCTAACATTAATGTGCTTTGTTCTAGCATGGTACATGATATTCTTACTCAAATCTAAAGCACTCTAGCTATCACAAAATACTACATACTTTTTTTGATTCAACCTCAATTCAAGAAGAAAACGTTTCATCCAAAGCATTTTTTTACATGCTTCGATTACTGTAATATACTGAGCCTCTATAGTTGACAAAGCAACACAGTTCTGTAACTTAGATTGCCAATATATAGCTCTTCCTGCAAAAGTGAACAAATACCATGAAGTAGATTTCTTACCATCAAGATCGACTGCCATGTCAGCATCCGTAAACCCTTCTAAAATTGATTGTGAAACTCCATAAGTCAAGCACATTTTTGAGGTACCCTTCAAATATCTAAAAATCTATTTCACTGCTTCCTAGTGAATCTTTCCCGGATTAGAAAAAAATATGCTCACTACACTAACTGCATGAGCAATGTCAGGCCTTATACAAGTCATAAGATACATTAAAGAACCGACTGCAGAAGAATAAAGAATACTAGATATAGTTAGTTGCTCTTTTTTAGACACTGGACAAGATTTCTTACTTAGATGAAAATGGTTGGCAAGTGGACTGCTAACTGATTTAGCATGTTGTATGTTGAATCTACCAAGCACTCGTTCAACATACTTTTCTTGTGACAACCACAACTTTTCAGCTCTCCTATCTCGGATAATGTTCATACTAAGAATCTGCTTTGCTGGACCTAAATCTTTCATATCAAAGGACTTAGATAATTGTTCTTTCAACCTGTAAACCATACTAGCATCTTGTCTTATAATCAACATATAATAATAGGATTATTAAGTTACCATTAAAAAATTATTTAACATACACACAAGAATCTGTTACTATTTTTTTTATAGCTATGACTCACTATAAAAGAATCAAACTTTTTGTACCACTGTCGTGGAGCTTGTTTCAAGTCATACAAGCTTTTCTTCAATTTACAAATTAAGTGTTCTTTCCCTTTCACTTCAAAACTCTCAGACTGATTCATATAAATATCCTCCTGTAAATCACGATGTAAAAATACAGTTTTAACTTCAAGTTGCTCAAGCTCAAGATTCAAACTAGCTACTAATCCCAGTACCACTCGAATAGAACTCATCTTTACAACTGGAGCAAAAATCTCATCAAAATCGATGCCTGGTTTCTGAGAAAAAGCTTTTACTACCAATCAAGCTTTGTACTTCACTAGTTTGTCATCATCTTTTTTCAACTTGAACACCCATTTATTCTTTAATGGCCTCTTTCCTGTTGAAAGTTTAACAAGATCATAAGTACCATTATTTCGTAATGACTCAATCTCTTCTTTCATTACTTTTAATCATGCTCTCTATCCGGAGTAGCCTGCACATCTTAGAAGCTTTTCGACTCCTCTTCACTGGTAACTAAAATAAAATATGAACTTGAATACCTGATAGATGGCTTGCACTCTCTAGTAGATCTCCTGAGTTGAGACTCTACATCACTTGATGCCAAAGGTAGCTCCCCCTGCTCAAAACTAATTGCATCTGGGTCATCACCAACTATGACTGGCTCATTCATATTTTCAAATTTTGTTTCTTGCTCATTTTCATCATCTGTGACTCTTTCCTGTAGAATCTTTGTTGGTGTTGAAACATCACACTTAACAATAACCCGTGTAGTCTTCTCATTTTTCTCAAGGTCTACTATGATTTTTTTTTCATGAAAGACCACATCTCTACTTTTGATTGTTTTTTTCTTTACTGGATCCCATACCCTGTAATCAAATTTCTCATCACCATATCCTATAAATGCATACTGTGTAGCTTTACTATCAAGCTTTGATCTCTGTTTTTTCAGTACATACATGAATGCTTTACACCAAAAAACTTTCAAGTGAGAGTATGAAGTATCTTTTTCTGTCCACACTCTTTCTGGAATGTCAAAGCCCAAAGAAACTGATGGTGATCTGTTAAGTAAATAACAAGCCGTGTTAACTACTTTACCCCAGAATGGTTTTGGTAATTTTGCCATCCTCAATATATATATGATTTTTTTCACAATGGTACGATTCATTCTTTTAGCTATACCATTATGCTGCAATATTTTAGGTTCTGTCATCTCATGCCTAATCTCATGCTTTGAACAATACTCTTCAAAGCCTTTAGATATGTATTTCCCGTCATTATCAGTTCAAATATATTTCAAGGGTAACCCTGTCATCCTTTCAACCATGGCATGAAATTTTTAAAAATACTGCAGTATCTGACTTTTGTATTTTAACATATACACCCAAGTCTTACGTGAAGCATCATCAATAAAAGTAATAAAATATCTGATACCACCTAATGACTCAACCTCAATGGGACCATATACGTTACAATAAATTAATTCCAATCTATTTTTTTTAAAGCTTTTACGAAAAAAAACTCTATAATGCTTACCAAACAAATAATAATCACATAAATTGAGAGACATACATTTGGTCAAAGGAATAAGAGACTGTCTTACCAAAACTTGTAACCTCTTTTCACTCATGTGTGCCAGCCTCCCGTGTCACAAGTTTATTGAAACATCATTTTCAACGGCATTTACCTGGTTACCGTTCAATTGCATCTATGTTTTATACATTTTGTAGCATAATTTTCTCCTTGCAACTACCATAGATCCTTTGAGAAGCTTCCACTATCCATTCTTTTGTCGACTTTCATATCCCTTATTATCAAGGACATTAATAGCAAGCATGTTTATTATCATATCTAGAATGTGTCTGACATCCCTCAAAGTCAACATGCAGCCTATACTAATTTGTACAATAATATCATCAATCCCAACAATCTGTGACACACTCTTGTTTCTCATCTTGGTACAATCAAAGTCTCCTGATTTGTAAGTTGTAAACAACTCTCTCTTAAGAACACAATGGTATGCCGCTCCTGTGTCAACTATCCATTCAATGTCGGGATCACTAACATGATTACAATCAAAGTAACTAAATCACTATCTGAATTCATCACTGTAACATTGCCATCATCTGAACTCTTGTCTTTCTTATCTTCTAGCTCTTGTTTCAAGATTTTACAGTTTCATTTTATATGACCTGTCTTACCACAATAGAAACACTTCACTTTACCTCTAGACTTGGATCTATGTTTAGACTTACCATGACCTTTTGAGTCATGACCTCTGTCGATGTTTTTACCCATGTTCTCTATGACCAGAGCTTGATTTTTAGGGTCTACATCTTTTCACCTTGCTTCTTCATTAAGCATATTATCCTTTACCATCTCCAATGTCACATTATAATCAGGAGTTGAATTAAGAACAGTCACAACTAGAGTATTCCAGTTGTCTGACAAAAAAAATAACACCTTCATTTCATCATCTATCTTAAGCTTCATAGTAGTCATCCAATTAAATATATCTTAAAAATCACTCAAGTACTCTATAACAGATCATCCATTCATGTACTGTAAAGTTGTAAGCTTTTTAACAAGCATAACTTTATTCATACATGTTTTTCTCTCATACAATACTATCAATTTTTTTCAAATAATGTGAGCATCTGACTCCTACGTTACATGATGAAACATGCTGATATCAACCCATTTTCTGATTATAGCCAGCGTCTTTCTACCTAGCTTCTTTCAACTTTCATCTTTCATATCTACTGATTTAGTCGAATCACCTAATACTGGCTCATACAAATCTTTGCAGTATAGATAATCCTCCATCATAGGCTTTCAAATTGAATAATTTGATGCTGTCAATTTTATCATGAAACCTGTATCACCTTTCATAATCTCAAACAGAATTTACTTTTATCTCGGGTTACTTCTGTATCGATGTCTCAAAATAATCATTGCTCTGATACCACTTGTTGCACCTGAAGCAATAATCACAACAATACAAAAGCAATAGACAACAATCAATAATAAAAAATACAAGAAAAATAAAGCACACTAAGATTTACGTGGATAACCCTCCAGTGTAGAGAGAAAAAATCATGGATCACAAGAAAAATCTTCACTATCAAATAATAGGTATACAAAGTTCTTCTCTAGCTAAAACTAGAGCTAATTAACAACTAGAGAAATAATTAGAGAAATCTCACCAAATAAGTGATTTAACAAATACACCTTGGATTTATTCTTATAGAGCTTCAAACCCGATCTTCACCGTTCAGAATGTAGAACTCTGAATCATAAACCTCCTGACAAGGTTCCAACTCAATCGGATCACGGATCAACTTCCGTTCAATCAACTCTCCTTTTTTTTTTCTCTACTTTTTCTTGTTTTTCTTCTTTCTCTACTTAGTTTTTGACACACACACTTAAAACAATCTCACCTTTTTTTTATTAAGTAGCTAGGGCTCTGTGTAAAATGAAAGATCAAGGCCCATGACCTTTATTTGGTCCAAAATCACTTATATGAGGCTGGACCCATTTTCCTAACAGATTGATCCAAGAGTACTCATTTGTTGCAAATATCTTTTTATGTCTTTAAGTGTCAAAACGTTTATAATAGTTACTAATTTTGCAACTGAATTTCCTATTCGGTACCATGAAAATAAATAAAAAAAAACAATACACTTTACAGTTCGACTCCTTCAGGAATTCCAAATTCACCTTATCCACTTCCAGGTTCGCGCAACATCTCTTTCAGGGCGTGACTTTTGGCCCTTAGTGGTGGGACTGGGAGCAGAAATCACACCCACAAACATTCAGCGCTAATGGATTGGAGAGAGCTGATTCCACTCCCTCTTTGCACGGATTTCTTCTTCCTTTCGTTTTCCTTCATTTCTTATTCTTAAAACTAAAGTTTTCTCATTCCTTTTTGCCCCAGCAGTTTTTTAACAATATAGTATTTAATATTATAAAATACTCTGGTTCTTTTTTTTTTTTTATTAGAGTGGGGACTTTTTGAGAGCTAAATCTCCAAAGATTCTTTTGAGCACGCATCATAATGAAGTAGAAAAATGGAATTCTTCATAGAGAATAAGCCTAAACGGAGTGATGAAAAGGGCAAGGAATCAATTTTTTTTCCGCCCCACTTTCCCTGAATTAGAAAGGATAGGAAAAATGCGTTGTTGTATTACGTTTATTAATTATTTTTTTAAACTTTTCAATTGGTTAGAGGTTGGTTGCTTGCAGTTTGGTAAGTTAGCACGGCCTTGGTTGGTCATTGGTGCGATCGTGGCTACCAAATTCGTGCCCTTAAATCTCTTCGTAATGTTGTAATTAGATGTGCTTTTAAGTCTGAGTAGGCTCCTTCAGCATTTTTTTTTTCTTTAATAAAGGAGTAGCAGATATTGAGATTTTAATATTAAATCAGCTGAATATCATGTTTTAAGATTGATGCATGAATCATTTGATCTAGATCCTGATTCCTCTATAATTGCTTTCTGGGTATTTACGGTTGAATAAATCTTGTCCTTCTAAAGGAAAATTTCTCTATCGAATTGATTGAGCCAAATAATTTTGCCACCTAACATTTTTACCTTCTGTCTGGCAATAAAGCAAAATCACTGTTTTGAACAAATTGTGCTCCAGGTAAATTCATTTGAATGAAATGACCTGATGATTTACCCCAATTCCTTTCAGTCGATGGTAAGTGGGTGTGATGGGTGCTCAGAAGTTTTTCCAGTTATACAACTGTCCGGATTATTTTTGCCTAATTATCTAGATCATGAAAATACTTGTTTTTAGCACTAAATCATGGGTGAAAAGACAGCAGAAAGTGGAATGATCAGGACAGAAATTTGCACTCCTATGAGAAAACCATATTTTCTCCACCACAAGTACAATCTGCTTTCAAAAATTCTAGTATAAATATTTCCCAAGAAGTTCAGGAAAGTTACTGTAAGATTAATTTTCCATGTCTAGCAAGTTATTACCATGTTAAAGAATTTGCATCACAAATCTGATGGTCAAGATCATTGCAGTTTCCAATCTTCTTTGAGTGCAGATGCTAAGCTAATTTAACTTTTTAAAGCATTTGAATTAGACCTTTCAGAGTAATAAACAGGCCTTATCATTTGTCATCTTTCAGCAATACATTGAATCAACCTGATAAATACCTGCATCTATGCCTTTCTTTCATTTTGTCATTATATTTGATGATTATTAATTGGACTGAACAAAGCTCATACCGACAGAGCTTCCAGTTTTACTACTATTGCAGATAATTCTATTAGCAAATGGAGGCAGAAGCCAAACTCATTTTTAGCTTGACAAAAGAAGGTGTAGCTTATTAAACAAAGTTATCAACTATATATATACACACTATACTATTGATGTTGACTAGCTGCTGAAGCTGATTTCTTTATGATTGTAAAGGGTATAGAGCTGCGTATTGTTGAGGAGGAAAACATGGCATTAGCATTTAGATTTGAGCACGCACCCAACACAAGTTTTTTGCACTTACAAGCCACATATTGTCTCAAATATAATAATTATTTTCAAACCTTTAGTATTATTATTTTTGGGGGGACAAAAGTGAGTGTTTGAATAATGCCCAAAAAGGTCACTGTTAAGATATAGGCAGTTATATGCTTATTTCAGCAGCCAAAAACGCAGTCCAACCCAGATGTCCAACATATATCTGGCTTACACCCCAACTATCAGCAGACTGCAGTTCATCAACAACTGGTTTGCACTTGCAATACTTTTGAAACTTTGAGAAATCTAATTGTTCTCTCTTCAACAAGAATTTAACCCCTAGATTTCCATCCACCATAAATGGATTCTCTCATCTCCAACTTCAAACCCCAAATCTTCCCGCCATTTCTCTTTAGAATCAAGTCACCATGCATTACTCAAAATCCAACAAAAGTTCTAACACTAGCAGCAGTGGGGGCAGTGCTTCTGCTAGTAGTGGAGCAGGCGCTTCTGCTGCTGCTGCTGCTACAGGGCGTCACCCGGTTTATAGGGGAGTAAGGCGTCGGACTAGTGGGAAATGGGTGTCTGAAATTAGGGAGCCGAGGAAACCCAACAGAATCTGGCTCGGTACATTTCCTACTGCTGAAATGGCAGCTATTGCTTATGATGTTGCGGCACTTGCCCTAAAAGGCCAAGATGCAGAGCTTAACTTCCCCAACTCTGCTGCTTCTTTGCCTGTGCCTGCCTCAACTTCCCCACGTGATATCCAGGCAGCTGCAACCTCTGCAGCAGCAGCTTTAGGGGCTGCAAACGATGCTTTATTTGGGAATGAGGCTAGAAACAATCCAATAGTGCCTGAGAAACCGATTACAGCTGATGAGTTCGTCGATGAGGATTTGATCTTTGATATGCCTAATGTTCTTGTCAATATGGCTGAAGGGATGCTTCTTAGTCCTCCTCGTTTGGACATTGCTGCTGATCATGATCCCGCCTATAACGCTGGAGATGCTGAGAACCTTTGGAAATTCCCTTAATATAATATCTATAATAATATTATTATTAGCAATAAAAAAAACTCTCCCCAAAGGTCTCCACCATCAAAAATAAAAATAGAAAAAGATCAGTGGACACTATTTAGTATATATGATAGTGTCTAGCATGAACTAGACCACAAACATGGGAAGAGTGGTTTTGAGTGGTTTTGCCTTTTTATTGTTTGTACAGGATTTTCTATTTATGGGAGTTGCTGTTGTCTCATCTCTCTACTATCTTAGTGCATGTAATGCTTCTTAGTGTCCGTAAAATCTGCAACGGAGTTGAACCTTTAGCAATAAAACGCTTTGAGCTTGCTTGTTCCGTCTTTGTAATTGTTCGAAGCTGACGCATCTTTCATGGTATATCAACATATCATCTCATCCAGTGCAAGTGGTAAGATCACATCGAATTCACCTGCTGGGGTTGGTTTTTTTAATATACCAGGTTTTGAAGCTTTTGCAGGTTTTGCCAGTGTGGCTTGATTGGAAACAATGAGCAGTTTGCAGCGGAAAGCTGTGGCCAAAATAATAAATATTCCGATGATCATCTTCAACTTGCAATGCTTGAACATAGCTAGCCATTATATTCCACCAACTATCAATGATCTGTAACTACTAAACTAGAAGATTGAGATATGATTCTTTGCCACAACAGAGGACTTGAATTGCCTAATCCGACTGTGAATGATCTCTAAATTTTGTGGAGAATATAAACAACTGATCACTCACCTGCAAGAGCTCATAATATCATATCCATATATGATCAAGAATTACCTTAATACAGCATCCGAGACAGCCCACAATCATTTCAAGTTATGCAACGTAGAGCTTTAGATGAAAACAAGAAAAAAGTAATATTCAAAAATTGCTATTGTTGCTCAAACTTTAATTCAAAGTTCAGTTTCGCTATGAGATTTGAAAGCCAAAGAACAAAGCAAAGACAAACATCCAATATTGTTTGGTGAAGAAAAAAGCAAAGCAAGTTGGGGGAGGTTTAGTCAATAAGAATAATTAACACGTTGATTATTTAAGGAGTTGGATATCCTCTCTCTCTCTCCAACCATTTAATTAACATTAAAACTTTATTTTTTGAGCTTATAATTTAATAATGTATCAAACCTCAAAAATAGTGAAGGCATATACACGTTGGCTACGATAAGGTTGACTGTGGTTTATGCCAGAGTTCACATTGCCATTGATGGGGTTTGATCGTGAATTGAAAATTTGAGTTTGGGCTTACATGCAATATTTGCTGGTATCCCAAGCCTATAGAAAAATCTATGAAGGAATTAACCTTTTATTACTTCCCAGAATGTTCAAGACTTTCTTTTCTAAACATTTTCTTGTTTTTCAAGATTCCATATTTTTAGTAGATTATCAAATTTTGCAATTGCTTGTTCTTTTTGCTTCAAAGAAGGGATTGTGAGGATGGAATCAATGCACAATTACTCACTTCGAACTCTCTAAATCAATAGTATATAATATAGATTATAGACGGAAAGTAAATCAAATATAATTTTTTCTTCTTATAAATATGTTGCATTGCTTACATCGATGACCAAAGCAACCAAAATCTTACTTATTACAATTTATGAATAAGAATGTTCACCGGAAAGGTACAAGATTAGTAAGGTATTTTTTATTGTTATTTTTTAAGTTTTATGCTATATTTATCTTTATATTTATATTTAATAAATATTTTAAATTTATTTTTATTTTTATCTCGTGAGTATTTGTTGGATATAAATAATCTTCATACTTATATTTTTTTAAAAAAATAAAAATAAAAATAAAATTTTATTTTTTATTTTTATCTTTAATATTTATGTAATTTTTTTATAAATATATATTAATATATTTTTAAAAATAAAAATATATTAATTTTAATTAATTTAAAATAATAATTTATATTATTTAATAAAAAAATTATTTATTAAATATATAAAACATGAATACAAAATAAATATTTTATTATCAATCAGTATTCTCGCACCGATAAAAATTTAAAAATATATTTATTTTTATTCTCGTCCTCGTAATGTAATATCATCTTTCTTTTTATCAGGATAAAAAATTAAATTTTTTCAAAGATGGATATCCGTACTTGGGAATGGAAGACCAGTCGAACGGATTGATAATGCTCCCCAAAAAGCTTATGGCCCACCTCATCCCCTTGTTGACGTGTCTTTCTCATCTAATTGCACTAATCAGACGTGGCATTTTAGCTACCAATGGGAGGTGTAGCAAAAAGAAAACTGTGTGGAATGACATGGTAGATGCTGACACTCCACCTTCCTTCTGTTTCTGACCCCACAAATCATGCAATCGTATAAATGTCTTGGTGCATCTGCTTCATTTATGTACAAAAATCTTTCCTCCTTTATAATAATTTGTTTAAAAATGAAGTATTTGTTACTAATTCCAATTAACAAATAGTACTAGTAATAAACCATATAAATATTGAAAATATATTATACTTGCATGCACAAATTATTTTTAATGTTTGAAAATATTAAAATTAAAATTTAATTTATTAAAAACATAATTTTTATTATCAAAATATAATAATTGGAAAGAAACAAACTCATTGGCAGCGCCTTCTTCTTTCACTAAGCTCATGCAAGGGGCCAGTCACAAGGATGGTGGCATGTCATTGCTAAGATCGAGGGATCGAGCCAAATCAGGCTAAATACCATATATGTGATTATGTATCCATATTTGTTCATTTGAGGGTCACAGGCACAACTGATCCATTAATGGGCACAGTCAATTAAAGTGATAATTAGGTATTAAGCAATTATTAAGGAGCACAGGAAAGGTTTAAGCACCATCAAAAGCCTAATTATCACAATTATTGACTGTTCTGTGCTTAACCAAAGATTTATATGCTTCTCACTATTCAAGCCTAGTGATGACATTAGCCCCTCATCTTGTTTTGGCACCTAGCTAGCTATATTCACCCTTGCCCCCAAATGAATAAAAGAAGATATTGGTACAAATCAAGATACGTCCGTCTTATTCAAAATTTACATTACTTTTTTACCTATGTCTTGCATTACTTTTCAATATGACAAAAGAACTTAAATAAACCAGACCAAACTTTATTTTTTCTTTGAGGTGTACAACATGTCATATCGACATGGCGTAATTTGAATATGGAATAGCTTGACTATACCAGAGCAAAGTTGGCTTGGGGGTTCACATCTCTTATGAACAAATGCTACGAAATCTATGTCCATGTCGGCACAGGGCCGACCCAATAGGATCAAAATAATCCTTTTACAAGGACTGGCCCATTTTTTATAAATAGTTTTATATGATGCTCAGTTTCTTACCATAGCAGAATATTTAACGTTTATATATCATAGAGCATCTGCAAGTAATTGTGATTTTCATCAAATAGAGTCTGCTTTTCCCTTCAACTAATCGTGCATATGTTTAAATCAATTAATTTTTTAAAGATTTTTTTTTGTTAAAAAAAACCATAACTTGATAATAAAAGAAAAACTTGTGGGTACTAAATTAGAATTTCAAATATGCTAAATGTAATCTCATAAAAATATTATATTAATTAATTAAGTTAAATTTTGAATTTGATAAATATTAATTTTTTATTTCTAAAATTAAAATTAAATAATTCATTTGTGATATGTTGGCAAATGAATTAATTGGAATATAAGAATATGTTTTAATTTCCAACCTCGAAACTCCATTTATACATCGATCTATTTTTTTTTATAATAAATTAAATCAGTAAAATTATGTAATTAGTATCAATTTAAAACAAAATTGAAAATTTCTTCTTATCCATCACCCCTTCCCATCAAATAAAATTCCACAAACTTACAATCGTACATCATTAACGTTGAGACGCAACGTGGGGGGGACAAGGAAAATCCATTCAATTGCCATTCGCCCATTAAATCCAAATTAACTGTAAGCTTTTGCTCTGCTGCTGTTTTCCATTAACTTTACGGCTTTTAAATGTGTGCAAAACCTTGACAAAACAAATTATTTTGCGGATGCAAA
Organism: Durio zibethinus; assembly: GCF_047325235.1. Taxonomy (NCBI): domain Eukaryota; kingdom Viridiplantae; phylum Streptophyta; class Magnoliopsida; order Malvales; family Malvaceae; genus Durio; species Durio zibethinus. The sequence continues at coordinate 4,105,745 of NC_143162.1, read as the reverse complement.
GAACAAAACTTGTTTAGTCCAAAACAATAATTTCAAAAGGAATCGAGAAGAGCATTAGATCATTGCAATTTCAATATCAAGGTAAGTTATATGGTAATTAAGTCATGAAAGATGTCTTGTCAAATTGATAATTGCCATTGATGTTAAGCTTCTTTTTTTTTTTTTTTTTTCTAAAAAATGCAGTTTGATTCATTAATCTTGGTGGCAGTCAACAAACACAGCGTGAGAAACAACAGTAGGGCACTCCGATGTTAAGTTAATTTTTCAATATATGTGATGATTATTAGCCGTATATAATTAAGTCCATCGTCGGCAATTTTACCTTCGTCCCAGCACATAATCTGCCTCCTTTCCTTGCAATTACTTTCGCATATAATTTCATAATTAATTATAGAGTTTTTACAACAGATGAGAAATAAATTTTACTAAAAATTACAAATAAAATAGCTAGAGATATATGGCTCATCGATTGACAATTTGACAACACTTAGTTTTATTGGTTTTCTTTCTTTTCCTATTACTCTATGGAAGCAAGAGTCAACTCATTCTAATTTTACCCACAAGAGATTAATTCAGTTTATTAGAGGAAGAATTTTTTTTTATCAATTAAAGTTCAATTTTTGTGAAGAATATTATGAAAATAAAAATAACTTATTTGATGAATTTGCCACGTGACTATAAAAATCGACCAAGAACAACTGAATCCAGACTATTTCGGTTTATTTGACCTACATTGTAATTGGAAAATAGACGTCCGCAATTCAAAACCCGACACATTATTAAGTATTGAGATTTAATTGCATAATTACGTTCATTCATATTATAATTATATCAACCTAATTTTGGTATGGAAAATTTTATTCCTCGTAGAAGTTTGATCTATATAATTTCTCATGAAAATTTTTACGCAAATAATTTTTAAATTCTATTTTTTATTAGTTTATATTTGTTTCATTTATTTGATATTTGAAGGTTTAGAAAATTACATATAATAATTTTTAAAATTTATATTTATATATAAATGTATAGATGTATGAAATAAATGTGTATCTGCATGTATATATTATAGATAAAAAATTAAATATTGCCGTTAAATCTAAAACTATAAACCAAAATATACTAAGCTCACCTAGGGGTGTAATCGAGCTGAGTCGAGTTGAGTAGTGAGAAGCTCGAGCTCGAGCTCGACTCACAATTCGGGGCTCGATACTCGGTTCGAACTCGATCGAGTTTTATTTTTCAAGCTCGAGCTCGATTCGTGATCGAATTCGAGCTATTCGAGCTCGTTCGATTAAGCTCGATTAATATATAAAAATAAACTCGATTCGTATACTCGACAAGAGTTCGATTATTCATGCTCGAACTCGGACTCGAAATATTTTATTAATTAAAATAATAAAAATATATTTAAATATAAAAACTCGATTAGGCTCGCGAGTTACTCAAGTCGGATATAAAAATATTTGAATTCGGCTCGATCGATAAGTCGAATTACTCGAGCTCGAGCTCGACTCGACAATAATCTAATCGAATTCGAATTTTTTTCGAATCGAACCCGAATAACTTACGAATACTAATATATCATTTACACCCTTCAACTGACCCATATGATACGAACAAGTGAAAACTCTGACCTCTTCGTTACACTTAAATTTCATTTTTCTTTTAAAAAGAAAGTTAGAATGGACAAAATAGAAGCCCAAAATAAGCATGTTATGTGCATGGCCGGCCCAAACAAGGGGCCTTATTAATCTTGGTCCACTCGACTTACGACTGAGACTAAAGCACCTCCTAGGCGATTAAGGGAAAAAAAGAATTGGAAAAAACCTGAAATCGATGGGTGTAAAATTGTGTTCTATCATTTTGCATGATCATTCCAGTTTATATAGAGCTGAGGATTCACCTTCACCGAAGTAAAACTAATCATATTTTTTATACATATATTTCATGTTCTATTCATATATATAATTTTTTATACATAAACATGATTATGGTGCTAAATCCAATGATCAATTTTTAAAATTATTAATTGTACAAGATATTTATAAAAAAATGTAAAATTAATTAATTTTATATCGGTATAACTTAATTTTTCTTCATATATATATATATATTTGAAAATTTTTCGCAAAATCATTGAAACAAATAAACTTAAAGATAAGAAAAGATCTTCAAAATATGTGGAATTCACCAAAGAATCGAATTAACATAAGAAATTTATGAAGTTATAATGTTACAAAATTCTCATTTCATAATTTGATTAGTTTATTACTTGTATTCATCACGCTTGCTGACTTGTCCTGAAACTGTTCGGATCTTGAACCCATCAAGCTTAGGCGTTGATCTTTAGGATCGACAATTTAACACATCTTCGACAGATTTTGATCTGATCCGATCTTATGAAGTCATTTTTTTTTTTTGAAATTCAAGTTTCAGGTCGGGTAAGATTATGAAATAATCGGTGTTGGATCGGGTTCGGGTTTTAGGAAAACCCGACTCGATCCGATATTTTATAAAAAATTATTTTTTAAAATTAATTATTTAATTTTTTATTTATATATATATTTATATAATGATATTTTTAAATATTTATATTTTAAAAAATATTTTATATTTTAAAAAATAATATTTTATTAATTTCGGACCGAGTTGAGTCAAGTATGATTTATATAATATCGTGTCGAATCGAGTTTGAATATGAAAAAACAAAAAAAAAAAATCCAATAAAATTGGATCGAATTTAATAACACATAAAATTGAATCGAATTCGAGATGAGCAAAACCCGTCCTGCCCCGATGCCAACTCTATTGATCCTGATTTTTCTCTCCGTGATAAACTGAGGCTGAGGTTGAACCAGCGTTCAAACCCTCGGCCCCGATGCGTGCACTCTATTCGCTATTCGGAATCACATTGCTTCTTAGATTGCTACGTCTTTTTGTGGCGGCGTTATCGAAATTTGTAAACCCTGAATATATCCAGTTTCTCATGGGGATTTTCAGCGTTTTGCTAGCAGATTTTGTTAAGTGAATTAATGGGCGCTAGCTCTATTTTCGATCTGTGCTTGTTGGGCAGGGAAATGCATGATTAAGGGTTTAGCCTCTGTATTTATAGAGCCAACTGCATCTAGCAATGGATTTGGACCGAGCAGACTCTCAGCGTTCTATATTTATTGCAGTTCATTTAGTAGCTAGGACTTGGGTTACTCGTTATGGAAAGTTGATAATTCATATAATCATGTGGTCCTGGTTGTTTAATGCATACAATAAGCAAGCAAATGAGTAAAAGAAAGGCAACAAATACGATTCAACAAGCGGCAACACCTACCTAAATGCAAATGGAAATGAGAGTGCGGTATCTCAATGCAGTGTGCTAATAGCAGTTAAAGGCTAAAGAAGCCAGAACGTCGGGGACATGCCAAACCGTTCAAACGCCTTTGAGGAAAACTCATGGGTTGCGTTTCGATTGGATGAGAGATTTTAAAGAGAGATTTCATTTGTGAAATTTTTTTAAAAATTTTAAAATGAAATTATCTTATTTGATAAAATAAAAATTAGAACTGTAGAAATTCTTGAATTTGAATAAAAAATTTTAGGAGACCCAAAATTTTTTTTTTCAAATTTCATCCAAGGAGGTAAAATTTATGAAATTATTTGATTTTATGATAAAAGATTAACATTTACTATATTTTTTACGTAATTTTTTTTTTTTTCAATTTTAACTGCAAAACTCATTATAGTTTTTTTATTTTTTATATTATTAATAATATCTAAACATTATTACAAATTTAATGATACTTGTATTATATATTTTTAATATTTTTCTATCTCTAATATTTGTTATTTATCTATTATAATTATTTTTTATCTTATTAAATTCTTATATTTAAAATTTCTTGTAAAAATAATTATCCAAATAAGTCAATACTTACAAATTCTATTATTTTAAATTGATGTATTCCAAAACGTTAGCATTATAAAATTTTTCAAAATTTCAAAATTCCCTATTTAAACGCATCTATAATTTCTTGGAATTACGTGGCCAAATGTTTTCACGTATTCTTTTGGGCGTGAATGAAATACTATTCAAACTTCATTTGATTATTGATATTTTTATTCTTTACGTTTTGACATTTAATTTTTATATAAAAAAGAAAGAGTAAACTGTAAATAAAAAAAATCATTAATCAGATTCATTTCTTGTATGTCAGGTGATAAATATCAGGATTTTTTCTGGTTATTGCCATACCCAAAATTAGATTCCGCAGATATATATATATATATATATATTTATATAAAGCTAATAGTCTTCAATTTTGTTCCTGTACATGCCACTGTTCATAGAAGTTGCCATGCATACTTTGCCCAAAATGCAATAAAGTAGGTTCAGCCAACAATTTTAATCCGTGGGAAAGTTCTCCTAATTGAAGAAAATTTGAATGTTGATTTTCTTTTTAAGTTATACTCATAGTCAAGTATTACATTCGTATAATTAATTATTATATTATTAAATAATTATTTAATAAACTATTACTTTAACTAAATAACTAAACTCACATAATAAAATTTAAATTTAAAATCTTAAGGTTCTGTCTCCTCTTTGCCACTAAGTTAAGATTTCATTAGCTAATTTTGAAAGTTGATCTCTACCTATACATAGAGGAATTTTAGAAAAAATTAATCCTAAAATTGTGGTCTTTAGGCATAATCAACTTTAAAATTTATTGGTTATTGGAAATTACCTCAAAATAATTTTAATTTACCTAAGACAAGATCCAATATGTTTTCAAACACACATATCATGATTTTAAATGTTAATAATTAACTCGAAAAATTAGTAAACAAACTGAAATCCAATGTTGTATGCAAACCCTCCAACTTAGCAGTTAGCCTTTGCATTTATAAAAACGTTAATCCAATTGATTTCACAAATCAACTAAAATCTATAATTTAACCTCCATCTCTCTAATTAACAACATTAAACCAAATTAATTAACATAATTCGAACTGCTAGACCCGAGTCTTGGTGTTGTATATTGCTACCATGTTATGATAGCTGGAACCTATTGACATTGTAGAAATGTAAAATCCATAATATCTAAAAACAAAATACTTTTTTTTTTTCAAATACAAAAATTGAACTTTAATTTAATTCAAATGATTCATTCACCTCCTTACAAGATGAATTCTCGTAAAGCTAAAATTCAATTATCATATTTACAATTTTTTTTTTCCAATTCTCTTTAAGCTTGGTCTCTTTTGTAAAAAAACAAAAGATGATCAAAGAATTGGAATAGATTATAAAAAAATAAAAAATAAAAATGCAATGCGACAGCTGTTATGTTTTGATTACTTCTGTTCCTCATCCTTCACAACCTGGCCTGCTTCAATTGTTCTTATCCTAAACCGCTCGAGTTTTGGCGTTGACCCATCCACTTCTCCATGAAATCCTGACTTTGATGTATTCAAGCCGCTGCTTGTGGCCATACTTGTTCTATTCAAAACAACTAGGCTTCTTATCAGATTGCTGCAACGTTTTGTGGCTGACTCGAAGTTCATTTTCCCTGATCCTGAACAAAGATGATTTCTCATGGAGATCGATATGTTAGATATCACTAATTTTTTTTGCAAAAATATCTGTAAATATTTTCAAGAAAAAACTGAAAACTATACGCCTTTCTTCTGTTATCGCTTGTAGGAACCTGCCGATGTGTATGAAAAAACTGAAGGGTATGGGATGTTAGCCTCCATATTTATAGAGCTAGCTAGCTAGCCGACAATGAGTTGACCGATCAAAATTCAAATATATATCTATATTAAGTTTGAAAAGTAAGAGAGTACTCGTCTTTAAAACTGACATGGTCTTCGATTAGCTATTGAACTCCTCCACTCGTTAATTTTAATTAATATTTTGTCAACGATTTGATTATTAATTTTAATGAATGGAGTTTAATCTTTGATCATTTTAAATAACAAAAAAATTACACTGTTAATAATGCATTGTTAATACTGCATTTGTGGCGTTGACAGGAAGAATTTCACTTACATTATATCTGGTAGGAATGAAAGGAAAAAGGTGAGGAAAAAATAAAAAAAAATAAAGAAATCAGGTATGAAGAATGAAAAATAAAACCAAAGAAAGTATTAAAAAAAAGAAGAAAAAAAGATTAACATTAAAATTGTAAATGAATTTGTTAATTTAAATTGAATAAATCGTAAAACTTAAATTTGAATTAAACTTAAATGAAAAGTTAATGTGCCAAACCCGTTCATTTTCCTTCCCTTATCTTATTTCCTCCTTACCAAATGAAGGAAATGATAGAAAAAAAACACTTCCAGATTCTTTCCTTCCTTCCTCTCTCCTTTCAACCAACCACAATGTCAAACTTTTGGATTACTAGATACTCCATCTATATACGAATATCTCATAAATTTTCAATACTAATATATAATTAATTATTGTTCCCGAACTAATTTATTTTTGATAAGAATGTTCAGTCAAGAATTATTTGGTACATTGTTTCATCAAGCATTTGATGACTTGGAAAAAAAAAATAGTGTCATAATAATTTTGAGACTCATAGATAAAATTTTAAAATCAAATCGGAAAGTCATCACTAAATTTTTAGATACTCTATCTGTATAAGAATATCTCATAATTTTTAATCCTAATAATTAATTCTTGTTCCAGAATTAATTTATTTTATTTTATTGTTGATAAAAATGTTCAATCAAGAATTATTTAGCATATTGTTTCATCAAGCATTTGAAGATTTGAAAAAAAAAATATAGTGTCATAATGATTTTGAGACTAGTAGATGAAATTTTAAAATCAAATCAAAAAATCATCATTAAATTTTTAGATACTCCATCTATATATGATATCTCATAAATTTTTAATACTAATAATTAATTATTGTTCCTAAACTAATTTATTTTATTGTATTATATTTTATTTTATTTTTGATAAGAATGTTCAGTCAAGAATTATTTGGCACATAGTTTCATTAAGCATTTGATGACTTGAAAACAAAATAGTGTCATAATGATTTTGTGACTGGTAGATGAAATTTTAAAATCAAATAGGAAAGTCATCACTTTTTTTTTTTTCTGTTAAATATAGTTGGTCACCTAAAAAATGTATTATTTTAATAAAATTTTAAAATTGATTAAAGAGATAACTTTTGAGTTTATAAAAAATAAAATCATATTCAACAGTATGTTTATTGTGGGGAAAGATTAGCACCTCAAAACGTACATTTTAAAATATCAATTAATTATATGTTATCTCTTAACATTAATAAAAGTGGTCATACTTCTGATATTTAAAAATAATTTTTTTAATTTATCTTATTGCTATAGAAAAACATCTTTTTGTTTTTTTTTTAATGTTTTGTTTGAAAAATAAATAAGAACTTTATGTATTAAAAATTATTTTAATATTTTGACAATATTAAGAAAGACTTTCTCACTTAAAGATTTATTAAGAATAACTATTTGAATTTCTCAAGAATTTCATCTTCGATAGTTCATATTTATTTCAAAATCAATATATATATATAATGCAAATAATAAGATATAATGCCCATAATTTAATTTAAACAATATTTTATTTTTATCTTTTATAAAATTCAATTTTATTTTTAACAAAGAAAGGGTAAATATTGAAAATTATTTCAAATACTCCAATACTTTGATGGAATTTGAAAAAAATTTCTCACCTATAAATTTCTTAGAAATCATTATTTAGATTTCCTTTGAATCTTATCCTCAAAAAATTTTCACCCATTTTTATTATGTTAAATTTACATGGTGAAATAAATATAATTACACAAGGTAAAATTATAATTATAATCTTAACCATACAACATTTTAAAATTTTTTAAGAGATATTTTTACTATCATAGATGTAAACATTTAATTTTGTTTAGGGTCTTTTTGATATTATTGAGCTTGGAGTTCTAATTTGATATTGGACTTTTAATTATGCCATAGATTTTAAGTCTAAATAAAAAGACCCAAAAGTGTTTTTATTTTTATTTATGTCTTGTTATTTGGTAAAAAAATAACATAAATTTTAATTTTTTTAAATATTGTGATTTTATTTAGATTTGAAATTATAAGATTAAGTTTAATTTTGATAATTCTTTGGAATCAAGTTCTTAAAAAGAAGAAAAATAATTTTTTTACAAGATCTTGATAAATTTAGTTAGCATTAAAATTTTCAAATTAAAAAGGGATTTAATCCCTATATAAAGAGCTCAATTTTTAGTAAAAAATATTAGCAATCAAAGACTTAAGAAGTAATTGAAACAAGCAGAATCATTAAGCAATACAAAACTTTGAGTTTTGAGGAAGAAGTTTTTAGGCTAGAAAGAGAAAGGAGAAGGAAATCGTAAAGGCTTGGTTTTTTTGCTTAAATACTGAGAGCAAAGCGTAATGTTTGGAGGAGGCTCGACCCACATCTAAACCTACTTGTCCCTCTTTTTGACTTGACTTGATAGCATTTTTTTTTTAAATAAGTAATTTTTATTCATTATCCAAGAAGCAGTAGAACTGTTACCAAGCAATAAGTACATATTATTCAACTTTTACACAACAAATGAGTCTCTTCTTAATTCTTATCTCTTACACAGTCCTTGGTTAACATGATTGTAAGCTATATTTTAAAGTTAATCAAACTACATATTTGATTTTTCTCAATATTTGCTTTCCTGTGAGCTCTATTAACTTGTATATGTGTGCATTCCTTTCTACCCAAATCCAATATATGTATGTCTCCCACGCCAGTTGTAGTATGACATAGACCAAAACATCCCCTCGTAATCTATTAATGGCCCGTTAAAGTTCATTCTCCTATCCATCAGCTTCTTTTTGTAAATTACACAAGTCCTAGTATGATCATAGGTTTTCTTTTTTTTTTTTTTATTGTTATTTTATAATTTTTTTTCTGTTTAAGTATTTTAATTGTGATTGAATTAAAGGTAATGAGAAAAAGAAAGAGAAAAAAAATGAAAACTTTGGTAGGATTTTTATTATTATATTTATTTGCGTGATTTTTATTATATTTATTTGCTTGATTTATTATGATATTTTTTTCATAATATTTTGTATGAAGTTTATTTATTGGCATTATTTATTATGATTTATTTTTGCATGATTGCATGTTATGATATAATTGCATGATATTTTTATATAATTTTTGTATGATAATATTTTGTGAATAAATAAAATGAGTTTGAATTTGATAAGATATTTAATAAATTCGACGACAATCTCTTCAAGTAAATAATGAGTTTATCTTAAATACTCTTAAAGTAAGAAAAAATTTTTTTTGGTGAAAACCTAAAAACTTTTGTTCAATATTTAAATATCGATATTAATAAAAAAATATCATTTTTGACTAAAACTTAAACAAAATAACATATGACTAAGCTGATATTAATTTTAAGTATAATGGGATGCTAATTTTTTTATATACGTAACCTACTCTCAAACTTAATTCTATTGATATAAACCATAACATATTCTTTTTAGAAGCTCTTAGTTTAAGCTTACGACAACCTTAAAAATAATAGATTTACATAGATGATCAATTATATTTAGATAAACATGATTGATGATGAATTCATATTTTTATATCTAATAAGCAAATTTTTGAATTTGAAAGTTATGATAAATATATAATAAGTAAATGAATAAAACAAAATGAATCGAAGAGGTAGAAATGTATCTACAAAATTGGTATAACCTAATTTAAAATTCAAAACAAGAACATTGGGCTGACTAGGTTAAAATTGAGAGAGGTTCGGAGCATGAATTCGGAACAGTCCAGTCAACAGATAGGGTTTAAGTTGGTGGGTCAACAGCAGGAGGGGATTGTAATTGATGGAGTCGAGCACGGGTCGGGAGCATATACCCGATCCACGGGTCGGAAATGTGGACCCTGGATCGGGTCCGGATCTACACCAGCCCTCTCTCTTTCTTTTTGGCACCTATAAAAGCCAAAAAATTTTTTTCTATTTCATTGTAGCTTCTCCTTATAAAAAATTTTAAATTTTACTCTTCTTCAAAAACTCAAAGGCCGGTCACCGATCAAACTTAAGCCCAGAATCTAATGTAAGGCCACCATCGTTGTTGCTGGTTGGCTCCGAAAATCTCCCAAAAAAACGCACTTCTTCCTTTTGATCTCCTCTTTCACCCTATGGACTTGGCTTTTCCGAAAAATGCCTCTAGAGTCGTAGATCTGAGGTTTTAAGCCTAAACTTTAAACAGTTGTTTTTCCATCTTTCTGCCTGCCAAATCCTCTGAAATTTTAATATGTTGCTACCCTCTTCTTGATCCTTCTTACTTGGTCTCGGATTCTTCAAAGGCCCCTCGTTGCCGTTAGCCACCATTGACGTCGTCGTTGACGTGGTGGTTTTCTTATAAAAAGATGTCCTTTGCCTTGTAACTTCTTGTTCTTGACTAGCCTGAACAGAACCGAACTCGAAACACTACTAAAGCCTAGAAAAATCTCATACCCGAAACAAACTCTCTTCCATTAATGTGTATTTTCTGTTTGTTTTCCTTTAGTTTCACTATTGTGTTGTTGACTATTTGATGGAGATATATTTCTGTTGTGGGTAGTCTAAGTGCTGGATTTTGGCTTTTGATGATGACCTGGGTACGGTGATGACATGGTAGGCTTAGGATTTTTGAACTTTTGTTGTAGTTTTCTTTGATGTTGAATGCTTGTTGCTTGCTTGGCTTGTTTAGGTGGATGCTGGGGTGTTAGTTTAATAGTGGTGAGGTTGTTAGTTAAAGTTGAGGATTTGAGTGTAGAATGGTAGATATGAGCTAAACTCACAGTGTTGGCTGGTGGTTACGGTGGTGGGAGAGGCTGGTTTTTTTGCAGGTGGATGGAAGTGTTTTTGGTGAGTTTGGTTTTGGTTTTGGTGGTTTGAAATGGGGAGCTAGGGGTAGAGCCAATGTGTTCATAGGAAGAGTTTGGTGGTTTACAATGGTGTTGACAGTTAGTGGTGGATGAAGATTTCGGGTATGAGATTGGGAAGGGCTATGGGACTTCGATTTGGTGGCGATCGGTTGTGATTAGGTGGTGGTGGCTGTGATTCGGTGCTTGTAGGGTTTGGGTTGATGGTGGCGAGGAAGGCTGCAGGTTTGGGAAGTTTTAAGATTTTTGCTCTAAGATTTTTTTTGTCTCCCTCTCTCTTGGTGCTGTGTGAATTGGGATTTTTGTTGAACCAAAGTTCTTATCGAAGGACATGGAAATTGAATTTCTTCTAGTTGGTTGTTTGTTGCGGAAATCGCATTACTGATTTTGGGAGGGAGAGAAAGTGAGGCTGTTGCTGTTGGTTCGTTTGGGATGGTTGAGCGTGCTGGCATTTGGGGTATTGGGATCCATGATCAATTGGTGCTAAAGGTGGAAAAGTGAGGCAACCGGCCCTGCATTTTTTAACCCTCTCCTTTTTTTATTAAATTAATTAACCCTTAACTAATTACATAAAAATAATTGGGTTTTAAAATAGGCCCTAGACATTCATTATCAGATTTGGTCTTTTAAGCCCACGTAAGCCACCTTTAAATTGCACCAAACAAAATTGGATTGACCCTAAAACAACCGACTCGAATGATTTTATAAGATAAATTTAGTTAAAATAATCAAATGGATATCAAACGCAAACGTGCAAATTAAACATAAAAATTGAATAAATTTAAATCCTTTCAAATAAAATTAAATGTCTATTAATAAAATAATATTAAAGCAAAGATATGATTTAAAATTATGATTACCGAATTATTATCCAATTTGAACTTGGTTTTGTTAGTATTACACCGACACGCCATCGGCTATGCTGAAGGGTGAAGACCATATATATATATATAAAACGTGCATACCCATGCCTTTTAATTTGTTGACTTAGTTAAAGACAGTTAATTAATGGTTTTCTTGGTATACAATTATATAATGCCTTATCCAATATTCTAAAAATGTGTGTGATACATAAGAGATGATTAATATGATAAGATGATATTATAAATAAAATAAAATTAAATATTATAATTTTATTTTATATTTAATGTATGTAAAGATTAAGATAGAATAATTTATTTATTTGTCAAAATCATCTTTTTTTAATTATACAATTTAAATTATGATATAATTTTTAAAGATATAATAAAACATTTGAGTTTAATATCATCGATTAAAAATAATTTTTTTTATTTTAGAAGAATTGAATCATTTTATATCAAGAGAATAATTAATCATACTTATAATTATATCTTTTTTTAAATACAAAATAAATATAATATAATATAATTATCATTTTATCTTTATCCATCATGTTATGTATCAAATATAACCTAAAGCCTAGCCTTAGTTTTTATGAAAGTTTTATATTTAAATCTCATCAAAAGTAGAAACTAAACTCAACTATAAAATTTAAGCGAGCTCAAACCTATCATAAATCAATTTGATTTGATTTAATTATGTCCTAAGATAACATTGGTAATTACGTGAAAACCCAATGGATGCATATTTGGATAGCCACTAGTTTTTTAGGGTTTATAGAATGTGCTACCTAAATCAATATTTATAAAATCTTGATTAATTTTCTCCCATTAAATTTTTTATTTTTTTCTTCAAGGTCTTGAAGGAAATCAGTTAAGCATTTGATATTGTTGACTTAATAAAATGAAAATGAGATACAATTATCAAGTTAACAAAATTTTTTTTTTTTTTAAGGAAATCAAGTTAACAATTTTAAATATGTAACTTATTTTTATTAAAAAATTAATTAGAGAAAAATTTATTTATTTTTATTACCTCTTTAATAAATTATAATTAAGATTCATGCTCAAACTTCGAACTCCCTATTTTTGAATCTCCTTTATTAAAAAGAAAGCACCCAAGTCCTAAAGGAAATGATCCTCCAATATTTACATATAAAATACTCCATCGATTCCAAATTGCTTGTTCCACTTTTACCTTTTTGGAGTTGGAGAAAAAAATTTTGATTTCAGTGTATTTAATGTTAAAATTTAAAAATTTTAACAAAATTGATGTTCCATAATTTTTAATATGAAAAAGTAAAAAAGAATTATTTATAGAATAATTTTTTTTTAAAAAAAAGATTTTTATTTTATTTTTTGTGCTTTAAAGGTTATTTGTGTTAAAAAAAATATAATTTTGGAATATTTTTAAAAAATAGACAAAGAAAATGGGATAGAAAGAATAATTGTTACCATAGAAGTTAAGAGTATATATGTAATTGGAAACTCTAATGAAAGCCATTGAAAAGAGCATGTGTAATCGGAAATTCTAATGAGTAACCATTCCAAATCAGTGAAAATTAAAATTTTTAGTCATTTTATATTTTGAATGGGTTTGACAAATAATTTTAAAAACCATTTAATGGAAGATGTTTAACAAAAAAGTGTTAAAAATGCTGAGTAGCTTACTAGCTTTTACCTGCTTAATGTGTTAAGTCAATTATTTTAAGGAAAAATGTTATTCAATCTTATTAATTTCATATTCTTTACTTACAATCATTTATTCTTTCATTTAAACATAATTATAAATCATATCTTTTTGTGAAAAATTAGCAAACATTCTATTAAATATTTAATTTTTAGTTGGATACTAAAAGAATTTCATACCACAAATTCAATATTTAAATTTTCAATATGGAGTTTGTTCAATTTATCAAACAATATTTAAATCACAATCCAAAAAATATTTTTTTAACTAATTTTTTCGATAATACGATTAAAGTATCTTCAAATTTTGGTTGAATTTATTTTTTTCTTGAACAATTTCAGAAATGTACTCTCCCATATACTTTTAAAATTTTACTTTTAAATACATCTCACAGATATCAATCCTTAAACGAAAAAAAAAAGAAGAAGAAATTATTTACCAGAGCGTGTACTAGTTAGGCATGGGAAGCCTGCAGCTATTAACATAGACATTTGTTAGTTGTAATAGATTTTTAAAATGTGTTTGACACATAAGATTATAATAAGATAAGATAAAATGATATTATAAATAAAATAAAATAATATCATTATTTTTTGTGTTTGAAATGTATAAAAATTATGATAAAATAATTTATTTATTAGCCTAATTATCTTTTTTCAAAATTTATATAATTTAAATTATTGATATAATTTTTAAGGATATAATAAAAAAAATAAATTTAATCCCATAGATAAAAAATAATTTTCTCTATTGTTAGAAAGTTAACTCGTCTTATACTAAGAAGATGATTAATATTTATAACAAATTTATTTTTTTATATAAATTAAACATAATATAAAATAATTATCATTTTATCCTATCTATTATTTTATGTACTAAACATGATTTTAATGTTACAATATTATATTATATTATATTATATTATATTATATTATATTTTTTATATATATATATATATATATATATATATTCAACACTTATAATGTGGTAGGAGTCAACAAGGATGAGATGATAAAAAAGGAAGGACCAAGTTTGCTAATAACTGCCATGCAGATTTTATCTTTAGAATAAAGAAAATAAAGATTGGATCACGTAAAGTTATGTTATAGGAAGAATTAATATGCTCCTTTTTCTTTTTTTTTCCTTTTCTTTTATGAAAATCTTTGAAGAAACTAAGTACACATCTCTCTAAGATATTCCCTGGGTCAAACCATCCTTTTCAATATTTTCTTTCTTCCATTTTGATTCTAGTGCTAAAAGCTTATATATTTTGACTAAAGGTTTAAAAATTAGCTAAAAGCTTATTAAAGGAAATGAAAATTCTTTTTGTCCAAAAAAGTAAGAATTTTAAATTTTGTTTCGTTTGTTATCCCTTTTTGCATCCAAAATTTTGTTAATTATGCATCATATCTTTAATTGCTGTATGACATTTTAAAATATTAATAAATATACAATAAAGTATTTATAAAATTTCCAACATTTATTATGAATTTTGTCAAATTTTTATATCCATGGGTATATTCATATTATGGGAATGTACATAGATATATTGTTCTTGGTTGTAGACTGCAAATATGATAATTCCACCATAATTATTTATATCATTAAGAAATATATATACACCTAAACCATGATACGAGCAAACCGAAATTTTTTTCAGTTCCACCCACCAAATTAATAAAAGAATTTGAAAGAACATAAATAAATACAAATTTAGAGTTTAAATGCGCGACGTTTCAAACATTTACAATCACTGCTTAACTTCCTTATCGGCAACTTCTCCCAGCTGCACCGTCCTTATTTTGAAGCCCTCAAGCTTTTGCCGTGGCTCCTCAGTCTGTCCATTAACCCCACGCGAGGTATTTATATCTATAATCTTCATTTTGAATCGCTCAAGCTTATGCTTAAACTCCTCCAGGTATTCATTGTGGCCAAGAGTTGTTGTAGACTCGACCTGGAAGCCTTGCTCAATATTGTTATTACATGAGATATTGAATTTTTCCAAGTTTATTTGGCTTCTTATGCTTTCAAGAAGTTTTTCGTACCATTCGGATATGACGCTGGTTAGATTTTCAAATGCTTGCTTCTCTTCTTCTTCTGATGCTGCTGTCGACGGTGGTGGTATCAAGTTCTTCGGGAAATCGAACTGGAACCCCTCTTCAGGAATCGAAGACCAGGAATACATATTGTCCATGTTAACAGGTTGAGAGGCTTGAGGGAATCGTATTGGAGTCAAATCATAGCTGTGAACAGGTCTGGTGGGTTGAGGAAATTGGCTCATGGCTCATGCCGTGTAATTAGCACTGATTGTAAGAGATTCTTTACAAAAAAAAGGATGCTGCTAGAAGTTATTGAAATTTGAACAAGTTTGATGAAGCAAGTTGCAAGTATTGTTTATTGCTTTCAAGGGAAAGATGGATTTGAGGCCTTAAAGAAGTTGGTTTATGGGTTTATATGGAGGCCAGATACCAGGGAGGCGAGCGCAAATGGTATTTGACAAATAAAATTCTAGACATTAAAACTTTCAAAACAAAGGTCAAACAGGAACAAAAAAACAAAGGTCAATTTCAACCGAAGACCCAGTCCAGAATTTTTGTCCTGAAGACAGATGGAATACTCGAGGCCTGCAAAGCATTATCTGCTGTCCTGTCCACGCTAGCAGGCTGCAGTTCCAATGAACTTGCGGCGGATAGTTATTTTCCTGTAGCATACGCTACAAGTGAGGTACTTAATGGTGCAAGTTGTACTGGTTGTTTTTATTGGATTCCTAATTTTTTTTCTTTGAATAAGGCATACATGTATCCAATCATTGAGTCAACTGTTTGAATACGTTTTTGTTTTACAATCTAATCAATGATTAATTTCAGTAATTTGAAGTATTAGTTAAGACTAAAATGCTTATTGAGATTCAAATATGGTTGTGATTATCTTTACATATACATTACAGTGAAATGAAATATTTAGGGATGGAGGTCTAACTTCCTATCTATTCAAATATTTTTGTGGGTTCAAGAAGTATATATTCTGTATTGTACATATGGATAAATTCTCTTTCTGTGTGATCTTTGTAAGTCCAATATGCTGGTTCCTAGCAAGTGGCATCATCATCATTGTCAAATTGTATAACACAAGTGCAGCGGGTCTGGTCCAATTGTATCATTGTGAAATGATTTTGGATGGCACTAAGTGAATGCTTTTTAGGTCAACTGCCTACCCTTGTAGTTGCATTGTGACTGGTTGGTAAATGCCTTTTGGAATTAGGAGTGCTCGATGAAAGGCCTAAATAACTTACAATATAAAAGGTTCAGAGTTTTCTTCAAAGATATTAAGTTCATGCTTGGTATCTCCTTACACCTATCCAAGCAGAAAATATGAGAAAGTTAGTTAGCAGTACATTGACTGATAATAACATGTTTTACCGTTAAAAGAGATTGCATGAATGATTATATGAATTAATTAAACTTAATTTTTTATTCAAAAATTAATTACGCAAGAAGCAAGTAAATTTTATATTTTTTGGTGATGGATCAAGAGGTGCAAAAATTAATCACAAGGTTGAAAAACCCCTCCACCACCCCTGAAAATTTAATTCAGATAGGTGTATGCTAAGACAAGTTTTTAAGGTTTTCATTCCATATCTGATCTGCCTAGTTTGTTTTATGACTTGGTTGCTCTGTTTTATTTTCTGTATCTTTTCCTTTGTTAATGAAACAAACTGTTTGGCTCGATTATATAACAAGCAAATCCTAGTTGTAGACTTGAAATTCATGAATTAAAACTTAGCAGATAGATGCTCCAGGTCTATGACGTAATTTTCAATCCGTTGTAAAATTTTCATTGTGTCCTGTTACTGCACTTATCAAATAAATGGCAACTTGTAACAATACAAAGTATAAACTATTGCCCCTGTTTAGGTTCAAGTCTCTATCATCAGTGTAACGAGGAATATCAGCTTTTTTCGCCTGCGAGAGTAATCCCTATCAATTTATCCATTGGAAAACCAATTTCAAAAAGTAATTACCATTTTAAAAAAAAAAGGGCTTTTTTTCTTTCCAGTCAATTGTCAGAAAAGATTTGGACGTACCAATAGCCTATGAATGGTAGAGTGGTAGACATAGAGTCCCATTATTCTTAAATTAAACTTATTTTTTAAATTCCAATTTTAATGCTACCAACTGAATGAATGACATTAAATTTTAAGATATAGCTCATTCTTTGCTAGCATAATAGTGGAAATAGATGTTCCAAACTAAAATTAGTCTTGAATTGACATGGTCAGCGTAGACTACTATAGACTACTATATTTTTAATAGATTAAAAGGTAAAAAAATGTTATTAAATTATAATTTAATAATTATTTAAAATTTTTAATATTTTATTATAATTATTAAATTTTTTATTTTTTATTTTAATTCAATTAAACTTTTAAATGAAAAAATTTTAATCATATAGCAAATTTTAATCAATCAATTCGTAACCTAAAGTCAAATAAATCATCTTAGAGAGGAGAAAAAATAGGGAATAAAAATAAAAACAAAAAATAATAAAATTTTTAATTTTCACGTATATTAATTAAGTCACGTGATAAATTTTAATTTATTTTATTGATGTTACATTAAATCTTATTTTAGTTGATAAAAAAAATTAACGGCATTAACTTTTTATTTAGAGCTTAATTGGATGCAAATTTCTATTTAAAGATTTGATTAATTACAAAAAATAATAATAATTTAAATATTATTTAATTACAAATCAGGAACATTTTCTATCCTTTAACTTTTATAATAGGATAATATTATACTTATATTATAGTGAAGATATATCTTTAATTTGGCCTTCTTCGATAATTAATCGTTGAATATTAGTTAGACATATATATCTAACAAGTCGCATGATAATAAAGAATTTTTTGTACACTTTTTTTAACAAAAGGTGTTATAATTTAAGGATAAAAAAAAATTTATAAGTGTTGCAATTTGAATTACAAACTTGTTAGATAGTATCTCAAAATATTTATATAAATCAACTAGACTAAATTTTGGATTTAATTCTTGGACCCTCTTATGTGTGCTATATATATGGTTAGGAATTATTTTCTCATTGAATGTTTGGTTTTGATAATGAGGCATATGCATCTTTTGAACGTTTGTTGAGGTGCGTACCATAACTCATTTTGATATAACAGCTGACCGCTATTCAAAGAGCATAAATTATTGTCTTAAAAAATTGGCATTCCTATTCTTCATTGAATTCAAATTTCCAACCACGTAGAACAGTAGTGTTGTTTCACGAAAGGCAGCCTTTTGTAACCCACTTCTTTTGATCTCCGAGTTGATTTGCCTCTCTGATCCTGCATTTTACAATGAGTTTCTTCTCAAGTAATGAATATATTACCAAGCAAAATTTTGAGTATATTTGGAATGAAGAGGAACTAGTAAGATAAAACCGAGGAAAAAGCCATCATATAAGATAAGACTAATCGCACATAACGCTGCTTGTACTGCCTCCTAAGGCCAATCCTTCCGTCAAAAGATGATATTCATTGCTATTATTCAGAAATTTAGTCTACAAGCTTATTTTCCCTATAAAAAGCAACAATAGATCAAAGTATTTTATTTTATCATAATTATGTTAAATTTATATATTTATCAGGTTTTATAAAAAGGATAAATTGTGAAGAAGGTCTGAGCAATGGTAAGTAGTAGGAGAATCAAGGCAGCCAATGCGGATATAAATGACCATGGAGTTTGAAAGTAAGTGTGTTTGAAGCTAGCCCATTGAACATGCCAACTATTCCGGTAATACTGGTGAACATCTCTAAACAGCTTAGATAAGTAGCAGTTGTTGATATCAAATGCTGTATCTTTACCCATATCATTGATGAATCGTGCGACTTCTCCTTCAGTTCCAAAATAGTTTTCGAAGATGTTTCTCTCGCATAGGTATTCCACGTCCTTGTAGGTGTTTACCAGGCAGTCCAATAGAGTAGCATAATCTGTGAAGTGCTTCATGGGGCTCCGGTGGCATTGCTCAAATGCTACACAATTGAGCAATAAAGAGCTCATGAAATCATCTATGGTTATAGGAGGCATTTCTATCACACCATGTCTGAATTTTATGACCAAGAAGCTGTCTGCTTTTCCTGGATGGAGCTTGATTCCTGCACGGCGAAGCTTGGAAACGGAATGAATCATTCGAGTTGGTACACAAACCTTGCATGGCTCGCGATCTTGATCGGATGGAATAAAGCTTGCACGGACCAAATCAAGCAAATGCTTGGCTTTTAGATCATGATACTTAGCTATAACTTCATCGGGCCTTAGTATTGCGTTGTTAAAGAATTCCAAAGCTAGCATAGATAAGGGCCGACCAGATTTCTCTCCAGGCATCTTTGATAAATCAAACAGACATTGAAGAATAAAGAAGGGAATTTGATTTTCCAATCGAAGAAAATCCCTGTAGAAAAATGGTAATATCCATAACATAGATACTAGAGGATCGTCAGGCTCAAATGGAACTAAGTTTCCAACTTTTCGAAACAATTCAACGATGAAGCAACCATCAAGAACCATCATCTCGAGAAATTCATCACTGCCAAGCTGAATAGTTTCAGAATAACATTCTCTTGCTTTCAGTTCCAGGGGCTGTATGGCCTTTAAAAAGTCTTCCAATCCCAAGCCTTTTCCTTGCATCCTTTTGAGCAAGAAGCCTAAATACCGCCACTTGTGCTCCTCAATCATCCTAAGCTGAGGCTCCCCGCGGTGATATGGCCCTATTGAGACAATACGAGGTCGGTAGGCCTTATCGTTGACCTCGACCAGGCTCTCTGGAACTCTGAAGATGCAGCATGAGGTCCTACCAGCACACATGCTCAGCAAACGCGGTGGCTCCAAGATTTTCTTATGCATGGAAGCTAAGCGATCCTCGTTTCCTTCCATAATATTTATGACATGATTGACTCCTACATCTGCTGCTGAACTTATTTTTCTTGTTATTTTGGATTTGAAGTTGTATACAATTTCTCTAGAATTCTGAGAAGAATCTGGTGATGATGAGTCCATTGTGAAATTCCGGTTATGAGAGGGATTAAGACAAGAAGAAAAGAGAGGCTTACAATTGACCAGGCTTTGGTGAATATTGAATGAATTATATAGAGTTAATTTTCATAAAAAAAAAAAGAAAGATAAAGAAAGCTGTAAGACATTATGAGCGTGTATATTACTCTCTACTTCTCCTATTATTTATTTGTCACGTACTGATTTTCATGAAGTTTTTTTTTTTAATTTAATGTATTTAATATTAAATTTTAAATTTTTTTATAAAACTAAAATTTCATGATTTTTAATGTCAAAAAATTAAAAAATATATATAAATAATTTTAAAATATAAAAAAGTAAAAGTTTTATATGTTAAAAAATAGACATAATTTTGAGACATATAAAAAAAAAAGATGAGCAAAAAAAATTGGGACAGAAAGAGTAATATTAAACCTAATAATAAATTATTTCAAACATATTGATTATTGTGTTTTTTTTTTTTTTTTAATAAAAATAGATCGAAATTACCCTCAACATAATCTCAATAATGTGATTGAAACACATTAATAGATACATTGACGGCTAACAAAATCATAAGTTAGAATTGCATTATAGTATCAATTCATTGTATTTTATTACTAGCACTTAATATTTTTGTTTTACATTTTTTTTCTTATGTTAGTCAAACGTTTTTTTTTTTTTTTTTAAATAAACTACACAGGTTTTTTTTTTTTTTTTTTTAAATAAAGACAATGACTTGGTTTCATATCCCTTGTCCTTGATTGAAGGGATAAGAAATCAAAACATATTCTTAAATTTTCAGACCAAATTAAAGAGATAAAAAAAATTATCACATATTTTAATAGGATATATTTAAAATAATTAACAAAAATATAATATTTAACTTCGTTTGTAAAATTTACAATAGCTTTTTTTTTTATCCATTAAACAAAAGACAAGAGATGAAGTTGAGCTGGTTCAAACATTCATTTTATATATTTTTTTAAGCTTTCTTAATCTATAAATCAAAAAGCATAACATAGAATTTACAATCTTTATAATAGCGCATAAAATAACAGCTCCCCTGTCAAATTACCAATGTATTATTATTTACCACGTGTATATATTTGTAGCCGGGCCAAGCTCATGTTTTTGGCAAAACAGCCCATGGTCCAGAGTCTGGACCTTTGTCAGTTAGTTAGTCTTACTGCATTTTTTTGTTTATCATGCTGTATAGGCTAGGCCTTACGATTTAGAATGATAGACCAATGGTCTAAACAGTCTCAACTTTCACTTACCATGTTTTGGGTTGATTTTTACAGCTTCTACATAACAAGTTTGTATAGTAACTCAAGAGTGCTGTAAATTGTAAATACCGATTTCTACACCCATCATTCAAATTGAGTAATTTTGATTTAAATAGAAAAAATTCCATTTGCGTAGCATCTGTGATGATGGGAAAATTAATAATTAGAAGTAGGGATGTAGTAGTGTATAGAGACGTTAGAACTTTCATCATCCTTAATTTGGGTTTTTTTATATTATATCTATCCACATACTTATATGGGTATTTCAAATTCATGTTTGTCTCATCTTGTGTATATTTAATATGAATTAGTAATCCAATATAAGTAACTTTTTCAAAAAATAAAATAATAAAAAACATTTTTAAATTTTTATCTTGCACATGTAATTTTTTATAAATATATATATTTTAAGTATAAATATTTAATTTTAATTAATCTAAAATAAAAATTATATTTTTAAATAAAAAATTAATTTATTAAATATATTTAAATATATATATATAAAGTATGAGTACAAAACAAGTTTTATATTATTCATCTTCGTACTCATATTTAATAAAAAATTTAAAATCATATTTATTCTTGTCTTTTTTTTTATAGCCAAAATTTAATTCCATCCTCGTTGAGATAAAAAACTTGAACTCCTTATTGGATTTAAATAAGATTAATATCCTCAATTAGAAGAAGGAAAAGTTAAAAGAGTAATTTGGTTTATTTAATTAATATGATTTATATTAATTAATTCTTTCAAGTGTTCCTGAACATTCCAAATTAATTAGAAATTAATAAAGATAGGATATTATGGGCAGCATTGGTAGTATTTGTAATTTTTTTCTATTCTCATGCTATAATCTCTTTTATTAAAATAAAAAAAAGAAATTTTTATCTTGCCCTATATAATTTTTCCGTTACGAAATAAGTAATTAATTTCAAATTTTGACCCAACCCTTGTACTAGTACTAACCAATTTTATAAATTCAATATCACAGAAGGACAAAATCATCAAAGCATAAGAAGTAGAAATTCTATTTTGATATATCGGGATTTGGACATAAAAAAAGCCAAAACTAAAAAATAAAAGAAAAGAAATTGCAAATATTTAGGATCAAACTTCAATTTTATAAGAATCCACATGGGAAGCTAAGTCTTTTTCTCAAGCATGCTAAAGAATTGAATATGATGGTTATATCTTCCATTCCTTAGCTTTGCCAACAAATGTTATCCAAGAGGTGAACGAATTCAAGATGGCCTTTAGTGATTGGGTCGTTTTTGAGGTGAAATGAAATCACTTGCTAATTTTCTCAGTTAAATTGTCATTACTCCAGTAAAAAGTACTACTAGTTCTTTTAAACATGGTCCAAATGCAGTACTGTTTGATTTCTGTAAGCCTTTTATCTGTTTCTATTTTTCAAATCATTTGTTCTATGTTATCATCAACAAATCGCTTTGATAATCTGTTGGCACCAATTTTGTGCAGGATGTTGACGATTGAGACTTAAGCATTTGTATTTGGGTAACTTTCCTGGGCTTAGCTTCCACAATATATAACAGGAAAATGGTATTATTAACTGATCTGTTTCTTTAATCAATTTGGGTTGAATATTGATTCTCATTGGAGGTTTTTGAAAGCTCGAACTGGAAGGCAAAGCTCTAGCCTAAGCACTAACGGTCCACGTTTTTCAAGTTTCAACTGATCTTTTGTTTGCTTAATTAATATAATACAGTTTCTATTCTCTATGCTACTCAACCATTCCCTCGTATAAAGTACTGGTCCGTATCCGCATTCAGAAAAAACTTTAAATAAAAATATTACAAAAATTGAACAACTTAGTCACCCCAGAGAGTGAATTCCATTGAATCATCATCATCATCATCATCCCAATAGTACCCTTTTTGCATAGCTGGAGGAGTTAGTATCAACCCTTCTGCCATACTGTCAAGTATCCCTGGCATGTTAAACACCTCTTCTTCATCCATAAACAACATCTTCGAACTCCCTTCAACATTCTCCGAGTTCTTCGAACATGACAATGGTGGAGGCAACAACGATATTGAAGTCGAAGTAGATGATGTTTTGGCATCAACATCACCAAACGCCTCCGCAGCCTCCATAGCAGCACACTGAATATCCGTTACGGAGGATGAAGAGGATGAAGTAGCAAGTGGTAATGTATTAGCAGGCTCGGGAAAATTTAAGGAAGCAGTATCTCCCTCGAGAGCCAAGGCCGCTGCAGCATAAGCCCTAGCTGTCATGCCTGGGCTCGAGAATGTCCCTCGCCAGATTCGGGACTCATTGTTAGGCTCTTGAAGCTTGCTGACCCATTCCCCATTCCTCCTCCTAACCCCTTTGTATACAGGGTGTCGAGTCTCTTGAAACTTCTTCCGCCCAGCTTTTCGCTTTTGGTATTGTGTTTCAACTTGCCTTAATGAGCTGTCTAGATCAAGTTGTAACGAAGAACATGGACTTTGGAGGCTTTTTGAGAATAAAACCGATTGCTGATCTTCCCTCTGTTTCATTTCTATTTTTCTTCTTTGTCTATGGAATATGCATGCTATATAATTATGAAATACTTGGGAAACAAGAATGATTTTTGTTTCATGAGAAGGGAATGAGCACGAGAATCGTGTTTGATTGTTTATTTTGTTATTTCTTCTCTCACGCTTTCCTCGTGGTACTGGGGAGAATCCAAATATGATTCACGTGGGGAAAAATACTCCCAATCATTGGCTACCAATATTCCTTGTAACTCGTACTTTTTTGAATAATATAATAAAAAATATTTTAAATTTTATTTGAATTTTATTCTTTCTTCTAATGAATTTAGCTTGCGTCGTCGACATTCCTTGTTACCAACGTATGCTTTTCGAAAACTTCTCAGAAAATGTATATGGAAAACAGAGTTTACTGTATATATTTTCCGGCATATATTAATGAAGCTGATGGCTCCGTGTCGGTCAGGGACAAAACTTTTAACGTTCATATACAATGAACAATGAAACAGGCTCGGCCCATTGTATCTTTGTCATTGCAGTTTCACGTGACTTGAAACTATTGCTTTTCGAGGCAGTTGCAAATTAACCGTGTGAAAAGCTCGAGTTTGGTTCGGTTGGGCATGGCGAAGTAACATATGATTGGAATCCAGGATCAATGATTAAATTATATATGTTTGGTGAAATTCACGACGTTGACTGCTGGCTTCATGGAAATTCTGTTTCCTAAGCCTAGCTAAACCATATACTGGCCAAGAAAAAAATCCTAACAAAACTATGTGCAAGGTTTTGATGCAAATGAAACAACGGCTCCATCTTCTTTTTAACTATTTACGCTAGCCTTGATGAAATTATATTTAATCTCAAACTTTCAATTTCATTTTAAAAAATTATATTTATTACTTATTTTCATAAAAGAATTATTTAATGATTGATTTATTTACTTTTTTAATTTTAAATTAATAAAAATAAAAAAATTTTCTCATAAATCAATGAAAAATTATATAATTAGTAATTCTACCGTTCATTTAAAAGTCTTGTTGTTTTTAAAAATTTAATGCTATTATAATAATACTTTTATTTTATAATTTTATGAGTTTGGTTATTTTTTATCAATATATTTTTTGCACGGCAACATGTGTGTATATGTAAGGCTATTAGGTCGGTTTAAATTAATTAAATTATGTTATTTTAATTTATTTAATCGAAATTCATTTTTTAATTTTTAAAATTAACCAATTAGAATTAATTCAATTGATTCAATTTTTTTTTTTGTTAATCGAATAATAAAATATATTAAATTAATTTATATTTTAAATTTTTAGTTTCTCATATGTGAAACAAAATTAAATAAAATCATTCAACAAAAATATTTAAATATCAAAACATTAAATTAACTCTAATAACTTGAAATTAAATATACAATTTCGTATATTTTTTATTTTATGTATGGGTTTTATAATATTTCGGTTAAGTTGATTTGAAAACCAAATTAACTGAAAATCAAATTTTTTTAAAATTATTTTTTTTAACTTATCGAAATTAATTTGATGATCTATTAATTAACCGAATTAAATTAATTTAATCAATTAATTTGGTTAAAATTAAATTATGAACACCCTTATGTGTATATATATATAATTATGATAGAGTAAGTCACGAAAAAAAAAAAGATAAAGTTGAGAATTAGTCGGTTCTTTCAAAATCAAAGTCAAGATCCATCACTACTTTTATGTCTTCACTTAAATTGATTCAAAATCTAACTTTGCGGCCTATTTAGTATTTTTCCTCTTAAAAACAAAATTTTATTATAATTTTATAATTATTCCATCATGCACATTTAAAAATTATACAAATATTCATCATGAATTCTATAAAATATTTTCCTATATCTTATATAATTTTGAATTCTGATCGTAATTGTTGTAATGATATGCTCTATTCAGTGTGATATGCTTAATCAAAATTTGTGGACATCATTATCCATATAATAAGAATATTTTATGAAGCAATAATCTTAGTTACACCAATAATCTTAATATAATTTCATAATGTACTAATTAAGAGAGTCGCATGATGATCTTTTGTGGATTATAATATATAAAATCAACTAATTGACCCTCCTAGCTGGTATACTATGAATGGAATCTAACTAATAAGTGGCTTGCTAATGCCGCGTACGATTTTCAATCTGATTTATGTATCGTGACTTTGACAAGATAAGATTAGAAAAATTAATCAGTCAAAATTTAAAATACGTGTACACATGTAATATTGATAACGTCCAAATCGAGTTTCTTTTATACCACAAATTCATTGAATGAAGCTGTATTTTTGAAGGAAATGATTGTAATTAGTATTCAAATTTCAAACCTATTCGAAAATCTTGAAACAACAAATCATAATTTCAACAATCAAATCATTCATTGGAGAATGTCCACAACATGAAATTGTTGAACAAAACAAAAAAAAAAAATCCGAGTATAACGTTAGAATCGATTCTTCTTGCTTTAGGACGAAAGTGCTTACTACTTTTCTTTCAACTTTGTTAAGGAAAGCATCTCAAATGTAATAACACGACCCACCTTCTAGTTCTTTCAATAGGGCCCTTAAAGTGGCCCTATTCCACTATTTTCAAGCCCAACGTTTGGATCCTTTCCCTGCATTTCTTAACAATGGGCCAAGCTACAGGATTAGGCCTAGTTTTTCATGTTAAGTCACTCAAAATCATGTTTCTTTTGGCTATTTAGACTAGACAGATATCTCAATCGAGAAATTTACATCGCAATTGATCCAAGACATGACCATATGAAGTGTTTAATGGGGCCTCGAGCCTTGAATTTAGAGAGTGCCACCTTCGGCTGAAGTATTGATCTGATTGATGAAGTGATAGTGTTTGTATTCCAACCATAATTGTTATTGTATGAATTATGAATTGGTTTATTTATTTTAGTTGAAATTTCTCTGCCAATGCTTTGGATCTTTCTGCAAAATTATTTATCAGTCCTTTTCCCTTTCCAAGGCAGAAGTGACGATTGACACATGCATTCCAGGTAATGAATGGAAAGAAAAGAAAAAGAAAAAAATTGCAAAAAGAATTCCTGGTAGTCTATTAAAAGAAAGCAAAGATGTTGTTATCAACTTTGTACTACCTTGCTTGACCAGGCCCCGCCCTCAGCCATATTCCATTCTACAATGTAGCTACTCTTTTCGGTACAAGGCAGCCGGAAGCTTTGCCTGCCTAATGTTTGATCAAACCCTGATCACTAATTGCTGAGAGGATTTTGTTGTAATACTGTAAAAATGAGAACTAATAATAACTTCACAGTTTCAGACAAGCTAGCATTTAGCTGATATGATCTGCATCTAAAAGTCACCTAATATTTAAGTTGGGTAATTCAGACATCTGAAATGTGTTCATGCTCTTGAAATGAAACAAGTGGAAGAGAACAGAACATAATTTTTTTTGGTAGAAAAGAGACCACAGCTTGGAATAAGGATAGGATTACAGATATTAAGATTTGAACTCTAAACTTATTGAATCATATGTTAAGGGTGACAGTATTAATCAACTGATCTAAACTTTAAATTCAAAATAGAACAATTTTGATGTTGTAAAATATGTTAATAAACATATATAAAGAGCCAGTAAAATATGTTAATAAACATATATAAAGAGCCAGGAATTGTACATATATCTCATTAAAACCAGAATCCATGCACCATTACACCCACCAAATACATGATTGCATATACATAATACCATGCTATTCTAACCCACATTCTTCCTGCTTTCTCCATACATCTTTCTACTTAGCCTATCCCTTCAAAGCAAGTCAGACTGTACTCCTCTAATTAATATATGATTTTGATTAATAAAATGAAAGAAATTGAAACCAAAATTCATTTTTTGCCATCATCTTAGCCTCAAAATTTTTCCCCATTAAACCCCAGTTAAATAAACTAGTTCTTCTGACAAT
This sequence comes from Durio zibethinus, assembly GCF_047325235.1. NCBI lineage: Eukaryota > Viridiplantae > Streptophyta > Magnoliopsida > Malvales > Malvaceae > Durio > Durio zibethinus. The sequence goes on along the minus strand of NC_143162.1, from coordinate 4,077,451 downwards.
TCTTCCATCAGTAATCCAAAGATAGCATATTCAACTTCTAATGCCGTCTCTCTAATCTGCTCTCGATTTCTCTTCCAACCATCAAGCTCTCTCCTGAAATCTTGTTCCACCATCATGTCAATGGTGTTTGATTCCACCTCCTTCCATGACTCCAGCCTCTTACAAACCCTTTTTGCCACCACTTCTCTATCGACGTAGCAGTTTTGCTCTGTCTCTTCCTCGGCGATGAGGTCTGATACAAACCTTTTCATGCCTTCTGGGATATGTCTTAGATTGTGGAAGCTTGATTTAAGCACTTCTTGAAGAAAGTCATCGACGTTCATTTCACTATATGGTGAAATTGACTCCCGCTCGTATTCCTCTTCTTCCTCTAGGTCATAAGTTCCATTGTCATCATTATCATCATCTTGTTCTTGTTCTAACATTCTTTTCTCCAGTTCAACTGGATCCAATTCGACCAGTTTCTCAAATTTACGAAGTTTGTGCAGTAGCTGCTGCTTTGCTACTGGTGACAAAACAAGGACAATCGAAAAGAACATAAATATACAGTTAAAAAGTACCTACAGTAATTAAGATAAGCTTCAAATACATGCAAATGGTTTTGATTTATGTACGCTATTAGTTTCTCCATCAATTTGAAATAAAAGTTGAAACTTGAGGGTGGAAAAAGTTCAAGGGAATTTAAGATCCTAGGTCCTAGCTCTAGGATAATCAACAGTTATTAATGTTTTAGAGCTTTAATCAAGGAAAAGATTTTAAATTCAATGGGTTCCACCAGATTCAAGAATGCTGACAATATTTAAAAACAACCAAGATAAATCCAGAGAGGAATTGAAACTAAGGAACTAAATAAGGGTATGATGATTTCCATATTCGTGAATCCAAGCTAACTGCGATAATAAAGTTAGGCATTCCACCATTAAAGAGAAGGGCAGAAGCAAAGTTATGACAGTGACAAGAGTGGCCTAATTCTTTGGGTTTTATGCCTGTATTTGCATCTGGATTCAATTCAACCTGCCCAAGCCTTTTGCCTTTTGCCTCAATTATTTCAGCTCCTTTGCTCTCAAGGGAGAGGAGATTAATGAGGCAATCAGCTTAAAATTAACTTGTCTTGGCTAAATTTTTAAGTTTTCCAACAGAAAAAACAAATGGCTTGAATCATCAAAAGCATCAAGTTTTCAAAATAAACCCTGAAAAATTTCTAGTAAATTTATGAAGATGATCACATGGTCCAACAATCAGAAGAGCAAAAGAGTACAAGCACAATTAAGACAGATCTCCTAACTTTGAAATGTGGGTCATACATGAAGTTATTACAAACATTGGTGTCTGCTTCATCAACAGGTCACTTTAGCCCAACTTGATGTACAAATTAAAATCTAAATGGCAACAAAATTTCCATGGATCCCACATATCACCATCACCATCATCATCAAAAGCTATACTCATTTGTAAAATCTGAATTCACCAACATATTTAACCAACAACTTTTACATTCATATTTAAGATGTTTATATTTAGCTATCAATTCAACTATGCATCGGCTACCAAGTATAAACAAATGCATGAACATGGAATAACATCTTACTGATAAAGACCTCACAAACCTGAAGGAATGATGCAAAAATTAATGATGGTGATTCAAATACGTACTTTGTACAATTGCATAGCTGCATTCAAGATCGAAACCATCGTTCTCATCATTATCATCATCCTCGTGTCTGCCGTCATCGTCCTCGAATGGAGTGTCCAAAACAGAAACAGGACTGCATTGTTCTTTTTCTTCTTCTTCTACTTGCAATTTTTTTAAGCTCTCTGCTTCATAATTTTCCTCGTCCTGTTACAATCCAATACAACAACCTCTGATTGAGACATGTTATTCTTCAGATAACACTTTTCAATAGGGTATTAGTTAAAAATTACATAAAGTATTGGTGAAAGAATTAGAATGAGAGTTGTTATACATATAATTGATTATTGATTGGATTGTTGACTTTTCTTATAAAATTTTTAGAAAACAAATCAAGCTGCTGAATATAGAATTTAGAAACAGTTGTTTGATTTTGATGATGGGACCCAACGGAAAAAATAAAAATAGATTTGTCCTTTTTGGTAGATTACTTACCGGCCAGACCTTTAATTTTTTTAAAAAAAGGATTTGCATGGCGCAGACGCATGAACAAAAGTAAACAAACATACAAGAAAATGTTCATGATAATAGACTAAATGACATATATAACCCTGAAAGCCAGTAAAACCAGCCGAAACCTTCCAACAATAAGAGCCAAGACTAACAGGGCAAATTTGTCAATTCGGATCAAATTCCGGCCAAAATTTACAGCGAAGTTGATTGCATTTGCCGACAGTTCAAGCATGTCAGAGAACTCAGTCAACTGAGTCACGAGTTTACTCAAATACTCCCAAAATGAAGAAGCTTTAAACAGACCCAGAGTTGCAGTTTTAACTTGTAATTAACCAATTGATTAATTAACTTATTATTTCTACTCTTTCAATTAAATGTACTAACCTCCTTTTGATGGCGACTTGGGGATGTGACCGGGGAAGAGAAGAGGGGTGTCCGGTGACCAAAAGAAGGGCTTCTTTGAAGTACAAAGTGAAAAGGGCTTTCACAAAGGTGCTTATCACAAGAACCAAAAGCTAAGTTATTTTCTATAGCATCTTTGGACATGAAAATCTCTTCAAAATCCTCGGATTGGCTACAGCTACAGGAGGTGTCTGAATCCATATCCAAGGATTTTTCTTCATTGCTTTCTGACCAAACAGCACTGCTTGGCCTTCCATTGTAAGAGCAAGAAAACCCCATTTGACAACCACTTTTCTCTTCCATTGCTGAAGACATTTTCCTTGGACTTAGATTGTTTTTCCCCACAGTTGAATCCCACCTTAAAATGTCCTTGACTGAAACTTTAGCTCCATCATTAACTATTTCACGCTTTCGGTTTCTGTTGCGGTAAGTTAGCCTCTTTAGGAGGGAACCAAATAAGCCAAAAGTAGTGCCGTTGTTTTTGTTCTGAGGTTTGGTTCTTGACGAAGATTGTTTTTGAATCCTGAGAGCAGCTTCAAGAAGAAGAGTTGCTGTTCTTGCCGGGATGTGAAGAAACATGGCATTGGGGCTCTTACAAGGGCTCTTAGCTGGGGATGGAAATTCAAACAATGGAGACTTTCTTGCGTCTGGTGAGTCATGGAACGAGAAAAAGCAAGCGTTTTTGCAGAAATTTGAAGGAAAGTTTGAGTTTTGAGAGACGGGTTTTCTTTTCTTGATTTGAAGATGAGTTTTAGGTGATGGTTTCTTGAGTTGACAACGCCTGTCAGCAATGTACTTCTTCAGAAGAAATGGTTCTTGATCCTCTTGAAGTAACTCGTGCAAATGCTTTTGAGCCATCATCAAAAGAAGACCTGAAAAATTAAACTAATCCCCTTTCTCTTTGACAAAATAAGAATTTGTATTAATATAGAAAAGAACAATCTCAACAAGCTATAGATTTCAGCACCACGAAAGAGTTGAAGAGCCTTCAACTTTTAACCAGAAAAATATAGTGCAAAAGCAAATTGGGAAGATTTTGAAGGAGAACAAGTTGTCCTACAAATATAGCTAGCCAGAGAGAGGGAAAGGAAGGAATGAGGAGAGTTCCTGATTCAAATATGGAGGGTTTACAATATCGAGGCAAGATATTGATGAAGAAAATATTATAAAATTATACTCTTAAGATTTACATTAAAACAACAAAACAGGAAAAAAAAGTGTAAATGGCTGCAAATTGTAGGTTTTGTTTTTAAGGCAGTACTTTAAGTTACATAGGGGAGGATCTGCTGTCTCCCTATGTCTCTCTCCATTGTCGACAAGAGAGAGATAAAAGTAAGTAAAAATAGGGTTCCAAGAGACCTCAAAAGACACTGTAATAAAAAAAAAAATTTTGTGACATTGTCTTTTCTCTGCAATAAGTGTTACTGTGTTAATAATATATATGACTGCAAAAAGAAAGAGGGGTGGGGGACGGGGTTAGTGACAGGATTTGCGAGAACTGCGCTGGCTTGAATGGCTGGGTAGAACCAAAAGGATCTTTCCACGTCCCTCACATCTTTCCCGAGATTTTGAGAACCAGCCATGGCCGTGGTTGGCTCGTTTTCATCGTGGCCATTAATTGGGGCTCTATTGCTTTTGTTTAACATTTGCTTAATTCCCCCTTTTTTAAAACCAATTTGCATTCATTTTTGTCGTGTTTTGAAAAATAAGAGAGCGAGGAATGCCGAGACAAACGCTAATAGCTGTATGATGTTACTACATAATAAAGAATTATATTTCAAATTCTTTTCATGATGATGTGGTGATTTTTTAAGTTCTAACAATGTACGTATAACTGGTTTTGAACATGCTGAACTTTAATACTTTAAATAAAGAGATGTTACTACCAACAAACATATGCTAATATAATATATCTTAGGCCTCATTAGGTAAACATATATGATGTAGCATTTTTTTTTTGTATTTAAAGTAATTACGAATCGTTATTATTAAAACTAAAATTTTAATATATTTACGAATAATTTAAATCATCTATAATTCGATCAAAAAATCTTTCAACAATATTAAAAGTAAGTTGTCAAATGAAATTGTTCATCAAATAAAATAAAATTACAATGGTTGAAGGTTTTATTTTTATTTCACTTCGAGTGTAAATAAATTTATATTTAAATTGTATTTTACTCTCTCATAAGTTTTAAGTTCTAATTATTAACATTACATCAGAAAGGATAAATCAAAGTATTGTTTTGACTAACCTCTGGTTAAAAAGTAGTACTCCATTTTACATCTCATTACAAGACAATGCTATAAACATAGAGAAAAGATCAATGTTACAATTATATGTCTAACATATGATTATAGGTTGAGTCATTAAAACTTAATCATCATTAAAATTTGTCTTGGGACAACTCAAGCCATGAAAAAATTTAAACTTTACAGCTAAACTAGAGTACTTTCACATATTTAAGCACACTAAGAACAAGATTAATGGTACAACTTGGGGCAAGGTTCCTTCTTTCTTTTCTCAACCTAATTCACTACCAAACAAAAAAAAAAAGAAAAAAAAAAAAAAGATACCCATATGGGTAATCATAATGAAATGACTTAAACTACCTTAGAATTCAACCTCCGACTTTGAATATTGCCACGTGGCAACTAATCTTTTTTATTTGACAGATGTCCGGCTTAGAAAGCGATCTCTAGGCCTCTTCCATACCTTCGAGGATTATTAATTACAGCAAGAAGCGTTGACGATCTGAAAATACCATAAGGACTCGAGTATCTCACGATAAGTAAAAAAAAAAAAAAAGAGATTCTCGAGAGCTGAAACGGAAAGAAAACGACGAAAAAGAGAAGATCGCGCGTGCCAACTAAGTAACAGGCCGGATCTTGACTCGATCATTGAAGCTCCTCTCCAGTCTCCACTGCCTTCCATCTTAATTTCACTTTTTCTGTTTTTTACTGCTCAATGTATAAATTTTATCAACATGTTTTTTTTTTTAATGTAATGAATAATATTTAAATTATATTAAAATATTTAATATAATATTTAAATTTAAAATTTTTTAAATATAATATATAATATATAAATTATAAATTTATTAATTAATATATTATTTAAAAAATTATTTATTTTTATCTATTATTATTTAAAATTAATCACATTAAAATTAAGCATCATATTAATTAATAAATCTATAATTCAAATATCATATTAAAAATTTTTAAAATTTAAGTATTACATTAAATATTTTGTTATAATTTAAAAATAATTCATAATATTAATCCTACCATTAACTTTTTTATTTGATAAAATTTCCTTGTTACTGTTGATTTATGACTGTAAGTAAAGATTGATTGAGTTGATAAATTCTAAAATAAACATCTTAAATCGGAGGTTTTACCACCAATAGTAACATAAAAAATTTTCTACTTCGATATATTATTGAACGCACGATTTATCTATGCTATTTATAATATTTTTTATTAAATTTTGTGTGACAAGTGAAGTGATAACAATTTAATTTGGAGTAATTATAAAAAATTCAAAAAGTTAAATTGAAAATTAAGTACTGATTAAAAATATGAGTATTATAAATTTTTTTCTTTAAAATAAAATTTGAATGTACATATTTCAAAATTTTTATATCTATTTTTTAGTATCGTTGAATTATTTATATTTTTGTTCTCGTTAATGTTTTCAAATAACAATATTTTTTATTTTTTTTATTTTTTTAAGTTACAAGATTATTTATTAATTTACTCACATAATAAGTATATAGATTAATATAAAGTAAAACATGATTAATTTAAATATGATATATCTTATTTTAAATTGACAAATTAGAGAATATATTTACATTTAAATAAGATGCTATTTAAAAAATATATAAATAACAAGTTTTTTTTTATTCTTATGAATGAAATTTTAATTTAGTAACAATAAAAAAGTTTTAAAATTTTCAAATCATAAATTCAAGTTATCAAGTTTATATGAATTTGATGTAATTTTATATTGAATTTATTTAATAATAATTTATCATTTGTATTTATAATTAAAAAATCTTCTGTTCATAGGTTACCCCATCTTTTTCCGTAACGTGACAGGTCCATTTCACAAATCAACTTTAATTTAAAAGAAAAAAAATGGATTTGATTTTTGATAGTAATAAAATAATGGCACTGTTAAAAAAAACAGAGCCCTTTCGATGAGAGTGACGCCTGACCCACTCTATTTGTTTTTAAGCAGGTTTTTCATTTTTGTGGTTACTTTTTGTGTAGTTGTGATGAAATGGAATTGAACTTCTGAAAAAAAAAAGATTTTTGACAGGCAGCCCCTGAGGCCTGCCAGTTTGACGTACTCCCACCGACAGTTAAACGATGAAATATGTACCAACAATTTCACTTTATGATTCACTTTTTGAAGTAATGGCTTTGCTTCTCTTTTTTCATAAAAAATCTTTTTGGGGTTAATTTTAGAGTACAGTATCACTCTTCACCACCCCCACCAATGGGTATGTTTTTTCTTATGCTTCGTTTCGAATGGTAAGTGAAAAAAATTTCATCGTTTTATCCTGTTATTTTTAAAAAAATTAAATGATAAAATAATACAATAGCATGACCAAAAAAACATTAAAAGATAGCCATTGATATGATTTTGTAATGTTTTGAATTCCAGTAAAAATTAAACATATATATATAATATAGTATAATCTCAGATTTCTTATACATGTAATCTCAGCTCAGGTGTTCAAAGAGTTGTAAACATTTCATTAGTGAAAAGAAATATTAATCTAATTTAATCCCCATCGATTCCAACAGTTATGTGACTTGGCTTTTTGTTTTATAAAGCTATGTCTTCCTAGGTTTCCAAAAACAAAAAATAAAAAAAATTAACACAACATCCATTCAAAATCTTAAACCTTGCTTTTATAAAAAATAAAGTTGATACCTTTTTTAATCGTTAAAAAGAAAAGTTAGCAATTGAATCTCTTTTTTTTTTTTTTTATCCATAAAGTTTCACTAAAATAAATAATGATATAGTAATACAAAAAAATTTTCCCATCCTAGATGTGGGTCTTTCTTCTTTTAAAATTATTTTCCTTTTCTTTTGCTTGGCATATGGGTTTCACATTTTCGTAATCATAGCTAAATATTCTAAAGAAATTGTTCTACTATTAGTTATATATCATCACAATATAGTTGTGTCCAAGTTCCATTGCGTGGATAAATATGTTAAATGCTAGAGCTGAGGTCCACATTTGGGATTTGTATAAAAAAGGATATTTTTTCAATAATCATGCTAAAAGTATTGGAGCAGATGATAAATTCTAGATATAGAAAATGCAGGAATCACATCATCACATTCTTGGTGTTTTAATTTCCTTTTTCTATATAAAGTCATAATGCATGAATGTGCCTTTTCCTCTTCTTCATGGGGCACCTGATATGATGTTCCATGATAACTACCAAGTACCTAGCTACTTTTTTATTTTTTAGTAAAAGGAAAAAAAAAAAGAAAAGAATTTTCGAAATTATAAAAATTCATAAATGGTATAGGAAAAAAAAATCTATTTTATCATAATAAGAAGTAGTTGCTTTATCCTGATCAAAACCACATAACGAAATGTGCAAATTTGGTCACCAGTCTTCCCATTTTGGTGCTAATCACAATTATGATAATTGTCATTGCAACACAAATGCCAAATGGGTTCTTGACCAAGTGCAATAACTTGGGCATGGGACGATGATATATAGAAATTCTCAAATGAATATAATTAATTTATTGTCATAACCCATAAGCAAATCCAAACCAGATCAACAAGTTTTTTAAATTTATGGAGAGATATACAGCATCGGATACCTGCTGCATGGGGGTTGGGGAAATGGATTTATATATATATATGCAAACTGATCACCAAACTTGAGAAGTTAAATTTGAAAATAAATGATTTACATTAGTAGCCAGCCAAGAAACATCAACCAAATGAAAATGACTCAGATTTTTGGTTTCTCCAAAAACCTACCTAATTATAAAATTAATCACTTCAGCAAGAGAAATCTCTTTCCTTTATCTCAGCACTAATCAACATAGAAAGTAGAAAAAAAAATTGTACTAGCTTTCTATAATCAGGAAACTTTTACCTTAACGTGGGTATTAGTTTTGCGTGAGTAATTTCTCCATTTAGCTATATGAAATCACAGATTTAACAATTAACAATAATTTTAAGTGCGAAAACAACTTTCGACAGTAAGGAAAAAGTTAAAAAAGGATTAGCCCAAGAAAAAAAAAACAATAGTTTTTGAAGCAAAATTTTACCACGCTCAAGAATCCTTAAAAGACAAACACCAAAGCTTATAAATTAAGACAATGAATACATAAACTATTCATGCTTTTGCCTTGATCTTACGCATAACTTCATGTCTTTTGTCTTTTTATGTTATTATAATTTCAATCACTTCAATTTGTCGGGGAACAAGTAAAGTTAAATGATTTATGCACATTGCATAATTAACGACAAAATTAACATAATTAAATCCACGTAATCTGCTAATTTTAACTAGTTTCTCATTTTCATATTATTTATTTTATTTTTTTTGTTGAGAATTATTTTTTATAAAAAGGTCACAGTTTAAAAATAGGTAAATAACTTAGAGGTACTGAAATTTAAATTTAAATCTCTTGGATATAATTTCTTACGGTAATTATATAGATTAAATAAATTAAAATTGAGAATCTTTGGTTACATGAATGGATTCACATCGCTATGTTTTATATGATTGCTGGTAGAGAAGTGTAAATATTTTGAATCAAAACATATTTAATTAATAAGTAACTAGTGAAATTATGATAATATCAAACAAACAACGGATGATTAATTATTATGTGACAAATTCAGTCCCATCATGCTTGAACTTTAGGGAAATTAAGGTATAAATTCTGTGCCGAAAGCTCTGATCATGGGTGGCACTTTAACTTAATTTTATTTATTTAAACTTTGATTGACTTTTATTTTGGCTGGAAAGTCGATTCAAAATAAATTAATGATAGCGACACTTGAAATTAAAATTTCTTTTTACTATTTATTTTTTATGTTCCTGGACTTGGCACAACTTCACCTCATGATTGAAAGTAAAAGTAATAAAGGTACAATATTCCCTGAAGATCATTAAAAATAATTTTTATTAAAAATTACATTAAATGGTATTATTTTATATCTATTAAGTTTTGATTTGTTTATAATTTTATATAAATTGAATCTACTTACTTATAATTAATTAATTTTAAATTAAATACTTAATATTAAATTTTAATTTTATTCGATTTCTTATTATTGCGTTCATCTTTTTCAAATTTATCATACGATAATCTTCTTTCTCTTGTCTACATGTTATAAGAGCTTGTTAAGTAATATTATATTACATATGTTAAGTCTTAAGTTGTATGTAATATTATATTAATTTGTTTTTCTTTTATTATAATCAATTAATTTTAAATTAAATATTAATAAAATAAACGTAAAAAGATACTTAATATGATAGGTAATATCATCCTGCTATGATATGCCATAATTATTGATATATTTATACCTTGCTAAAAATTCATCATCCAAGAAAGCCACGCAGCAGAAATTAGTCATTATAGTTAGGTGAAAATGAAACTTGAAAAACATTATTCTAGTCTTAATTTGTACCCAAACAATTCACCTAGTCCAAAGGTAGCAAGAAAACCTTGGTTGAGAGATCATACCAAAAAAATTGTTGAATTAATTGGTTAGAGAACTATGGGATACATATATAAATTGAAATGTTTAGTGTTTCTTTTTGGGTAAAACATTTGTTTTCATTTTTCTTATTAGCCCTCGCAATTCCCAAGTATTTTATTAGTAAACTTGCCTCTCTCTCTCTCTCTCTCTCTCTCTCTCTCTCTCTCTCATATATATATATATATATATATATTTATGTAGCTCTGGGTATTTATCGAGATAAGCTTGTTCTGTGTTTTGACAGTTAGGAATCAGTTAAAAAAATTGACACGACATTGGCTTCCTTCCCCACGATAAAACTTAGTGGCTACATGTAACGTGCGTGTCCTTTGCTTTGTCTTACAAAATTCACAGAGAACATCCATTATTGAAGTTAGGTAAAGAAAAGGAAACAGTAGTACTGCTCGATTTTCCATATGGTTCATCTGCAGGTCATCATCGTCAGTTCTTGGAAAAACATGCATGGAAAAAGTCTCTCAAAAATAACAATTTATATTTCAAAAATAAAAAATGTATTTCAGGAAATTTTATTATCTGCATTCGAGATTAGCATCAACGAAAGACTCGAACTCGGACATTTCATAACGAAAAGAGTAAGCTCACCAAATGAATAAACCCCTTGATGATTATATATTTTGTTTTGTTGGTTGGTGAGGATGGCAGTAGCGTGGCAATCCTTCTGCAACACAAACATTTTGTAAATTTGTATAATGGATGAAGCTATCATTGTGGTTACTTAATGGCTGATGCAATCATAAATTATTTAGTGATTTGTATTTCTCTCTGAAAATGAATTCCAATTATTCTTCCTTCATCATCATCGACAAAACCTTAATCTATGTCATGCCGCAAACTATTTTCATTTTTTCTTTTGTTTTGTTTTTGTTTTTAAATCGAAGGCACATATATTATTAGTGCTGATGGATTAAATTAAGATAAAAGTTTCTCTTTATAAAACGACATCGGCCAAACTAGTTTGGTTAATACATTTTGAAAGTAAAGTTACATATACTTGTACTAGGACCAAAAATTCATAATCATCGACCCAAAAGAAAAGGCTTGCAAAAGTTTATTGAAAGTGTTAAGCATATCCAACTTTCAACTAATTAGCTATATACAGAAATGCCCAAATTAAGTATAAGAAAGAGGTAATCCAAGACTTAATAGATGTAAAACAACACTCTTTAGCAAGTCTACTATAGCTGAAAACAAAAATGTCTACTATGTGAGAAACTCAAAAGGGGGATAGGAAAAGAAAATAAATCAATATGAGTTTTGATATTATATTAAATATACGTTATAAAATTAATTAATAATAAATGAAAAAACTCACTTTGAATATAAAAGTATAATTAATTTAAAATTTAATGGATGTGAAATAATACAATTTAGTTACCGTAATAAAACTTTGCTCGATAGAAAAGATTAAAAAAATGATAAAAATAAAAATTTTATTAATATAATAATTAGATTTTATAACTATTTTATTACTTTGATACTTAATAATTAATTAGATTAACGAAATTTTTTTTAATACTTTCCAATTTTTTTCACGCAAAGTGGAACCCAACAATTATGAGAATAGAGCAAACAATAGCGGTAGCTGCCATTTGCCAAGGCAGGGTCCAAAGTAAATAATTCCGACAACAAAAACCGTGCGTATATATTGTTTTTGACATTCTGCGGTGGCTCAGATGGATAGGGATCGCAATTCAATACAATGTTCAATCATTTTCCATACATGCTTCTGTAAATTAAAAAAAATGAAATTTATTTACCAAAAAGAATTAAAAAAAAGAAATTTTTTATAAGAAAACAAAGTCAATATATAATGTTGACCTAATATTAATAATATTAACCCTCCATTCAAAAAATATAAAAGTTGAAAGTGGTTAAAATACATATTTACTACCCCACATGGTTCTAAAATTTTCTTTTTCTTTTTCTTTTGTACCAAACAAATACAAAGCAATCGGTCACGCAACCGAACCAACATTAACATTTCGAAATCCAAATGGGCCCTCCTATATTACAGACATTTTCATTGAAGACAACTAGACCTGAGAAGGTGACAAGGTCTTATAAATGCACCGTCATTCGTTGCATCCACGTAATAAAACGTCCAATTTTCAGCTCGTCGACTTCACAAGTGTTCATGGATCACCGAATCCACGTGTCAAGACGGTCGGATTTTTGTCCGTACCTTGTTATGGACTCTAAGCTCCCCCATACCAAAGCCCTTTCAGGTCAAACCACAATTTGCTTTTGTTGCCTTTTGCCTCGCACGCTCTCTAGATTGGAGTCAGTGGTTTTTTGCAACTTTTTGTGGCATAATTTTTTTTTTTATCAATTTACGTGGCAAATTATAATCATTGTTAGAATTTTCGTTTTTCTCCAATAAAAATAAAACAATGAAAAAATAAATGTATTTTTAATCATACATAGGTATGGATTGACTACATAATTTACATGTATTTATTTCAAACCTTTTGCATTGTGATTTTGTTGAGGCAGTTTAGTTTTATTTTATTTTATTTTTATAAAAGAGACATAATTTGAGAATATATAAAAAGTATTATAGAAGTTTAAATTTAAACTTCATATTTTAAAAATAATTATATAAATTAATTTATTTAAAATTTAATCTTAGATTGATATAAGTATCCTCCTTTTCTAGCTGTGGTGTTGTATTCAAATTCAAAAATTGTTTAAGCTTTTCTTTTTTTTTTTTTTTTCCAAAATCAACTTTTTTAATCAAAACAAAACTCCTTTTCTTCAACATACTAATAAAAAAAAATTAGTAGTGGCCAACTTTTACCAATCAAATCTCATAGAATGTTAGTTAGCAAGGTAAAGCTTCACCAATTACATCCTTTCCATTAGAATTGCATAAAAAATCTTCATAAAGAGATCATATTTCAATACAAGATAAAAAGTTTGGTGTAATATATAAGTTTATTTCATTCTTTTCAAACAATTATATCCAAAAGAAGTATTTGTCAACCTTAATATTTAGAAAATTTTATCATTTATCACTCTTAACACAATGGAATTTACATAAAATGTTTTTCTTTAACGAATTATTGTAGACACTCTAATTGGTCCGGGTCCAAGCTCATTGGGCCTGGTTCAATAAGGCCTGAGCCTAAGCCCATTGGGTCAAGTGATAGTCCCAACTGTTTGTTTTTTATTTTTATTTTTATTTATTTTATTTATTTTATTCTGGTTTTTATTTTATTATTATTATTATTATTATTATTATTATTAGATAATAGGATATCAATAAAAAAAAAAGAAAAAATTGTAAATTCTGCGATGCATAGGCACTGGCAAAATTGCAATTGATTTCAATCTCCTTAGGATAATTCCTAGATTTTTTGATAATATGGAAACCTAATCGAAGGGGGATTACTAATTGATCAAAAACTCTTCTGATATGATTTTATAAATACAACTTTGACACAACACAGAATAAAAAAAAAGAAACGTAAAAACACAAAGAGAAAATCAAAAGCAGAAAAGAGAATAGATAGATCAGAAACACAGCAAGCAGAAGGAAAATTTTTTTTAAAGTTTTGTTAAATAGAAGAAAAATTTTTTGGAAATTTTTTGAAAAATTTATAGATTCCGACAAAATTTTTTAGCGCCGATTGAATTTTTTGACGAGTTTTCCAACCTTGGTTGAACTTTTCGGCAGACTTTTCAAATTTCGATTAGCTTTTCAGTTTTCAGTAGCAACTTTCCAAAAATCGATGATCTTTCTAGTGAACTTTCGATGAATAACCCAAATTTCGATAAGAATTTTCAGAATCTGATTAAATTCGATCGGTGTTCTTGGGTGGATAGAGAGAGAGAGAGAGAAAAGAAGAAGTAGAGAGAGAGAGAGAGCAAAGGAATTCTAGCGAAATAGGCTGAAACTCAGGCTTTTATAGCCTCCGCAAAACGATGTTGTTTTGGGCGTTAATAAACCTAGGATCCGCGCGTTTTGCCAAGTCAAATTTTTTTGCTTATTTTCTCAATTCCAATAAACCCAGGATCCGCGTGTTTATAAGCCCATTGGGCATAGTTCAATAGGGCCTAAGCCTAAGCCCATTAAGCCCGATTCAATGGGGTCCAAGTGATAGGCCCAATTGTTTGTTTTTTATTTTATTTTTATTCTGGTTTTTATTTTTGATGTTTTTATTATTATTATTTATTTTATTTTTAGATAATAGGATATTAATAAAAAAAAGGAAAAATTACAAATTCTGCCGTGCATAGGCACTGGAGGAATTGCAATTGATTTCAATCTCCTAGGATAATTCCTAAATTTTTTGATAGTGTGAAAACCCAATCAAAGGGAGATTCTTAATTAATTAGAAACTCTTCTGATCTGATTCTATAAATACAACCTTAGACACAACACAGAACAAAAAAAAAGAAAAAACGCAGAAACACAAAGAGAAAATCAAAAGCAAAAAAAAGAATAGATAGATTAGAAACACAACAAGCAGAAGAAAAAAAATATTTTAAGTTTTGTTAAAGAGAAGAAAAATTTTCTGAAAATTTTTTAAAAAATTTCTAGATTCCAGTAAAATTTTTCAGCGTTGATTGAATTTTTTGACTAGTTTTCCAACGCCAGTTGAACTTTTCAACAGACTTTTCAGATTTCGGTTAGCTTTCCAATTTTTGGTAGCAACTTTCCAAAAATCAACGAGCTTTCTGGTGAACTTTCGACGAATAACCCAGATTCCGACAAGAATTTTCAGAATTCGATTAAATTCGATTGATGTTTTTCGGTGGATAGAGAGAAAGAGAAAAAAAGAATTAGAAAGACAGGAAGCAGAGAAATTTTGACAAAATAGACTGAAACTCAGGCTTTTATAGCCTCCGCAAAATGACGTTGTTTTGGGCGTTAATAAGCCTAGAATTCGCGCGTTTTGTCAAGTCAAATTTTTTTGCTTATTTTCTCAATTCCAATAAACCCAGGATCCGCGCGTTTATAAACCTATTGGGCTGGTTCAATAGGGCCCGAGCCTAAGCCCATTTGGCTTGATTCAATGGGGTCCAAGTGATAGGCCAAACTGTTTGTTTTTTATTTTTATTATTTTATTTTATTTTTATTCTGGTTTTTATTTTTGATTTTTTTATTATATTTATTTTATTTTTAGATAATAAGATATTACTAAAAAAAAAAAAGGAAAAATTACAAATTCTACCGTGCATAGGCACTGGCAGAATTACAATTGATTTCAATCTTCTAGGATAATTCCTAAATTTTTTGATAATGCGAAAACCCAATCAAAGGGGAATTTTTAAGTAATCAGAAACTCTTCTGATCTGATTCTACAAATACAGCCTTAGACACAACACATAACAAAAAAAAGAAACATAAAAACACAAAGACAAAATCAAAAGTAGAAAAGAGAATAGATAGATCAGAAACACAGCAAGCAGAAGAAAAAAAATTATGAAGTTTTGTTAAAGAGAAGAAAATTTTTTTTGGAAAATTTTCATATTTCGGTAAAATTTTTCAATACCGGTTGAATTTTTTGATGAGTTTTCCAGCGCCGGTTGAACTTTTCAACAGACTTTTCAGATTTCGGTTAGCTTCCCAATTTTTAACAGCAACTTTTGAGAAACCGACGAGCTTTCTGGTAAACTTTCAATGAATAACTCAAATTTTGATAAAAATTTTTAGAATCTGATTAAATTCAATCGATGTTCTTGGGAAGATAGAGAGAAAGGGAAAAGAAGAAGTATTATAGCCTCTATAAAACGACGTTGGTTTGGGTGTTAATCAACTTAGGATCCACGCGTTTTGCCAAGATTCGATCCCACCTGAGCACCAACACGAGTTCGTTGACCCGCACCCCTGCCTTTAGTTCAACCCAGCTGAGCCGTTTCAAGGTTATTTATTTATTTGTTATTATTATTGTTATTATTTTTTAATTTGAATTATTTGGTATTCCTTAATTTTTTTAATTTTACTTTTCTTCTTTTCAATGATTTTCCTAAATAAAATCCAAAAAAAAAATTTTTAAGGAAAAGTTGAAAATATCAATTTTTTTAAAAATAAAATTATTTAAAAAATATTTTTGGGAGAAAGTTGAAAGTATCAATTTCCTTTGAAAATAAAAAGGTTTAAAAAAATATTTTTAGAGAAAAATTGAAAGTTAAAAATAAAATTTTTAAAAAATATTTTTAAGAAAAAGTTGAAAGTACCAATTTTCCTTTAAAATAAAATTTCAAAAAAAAAATATTTTGAGGAAAAGTTGAATGTATCAATTTTTCTTAAAATAAAATTTCTAAAACAAAATTTTCAAAAAAAAATACATTTTGAAGAAAAGTTGGAAGTACCAATTTTTCTTTTTAAAAATTTTGTCAAGAAAAATATTTTAAAGAAAAATTAAAAGTATCAATTTTTTTTGTACAAAAGCAATTAGTTTTCTTTTTTTATAAAATGAAAAGAAAAGGATTTATATCAAAAGTTGAATCATTGTTCTTTTTTTTTTATTTGTTTTTTTTCTTTCTTTTCTTAAAATTTTTTTTTAATGTTAAATAATCCGACGATGGAGCCTCTGCAAGTGAAACAGTAGTTTTCTGCATACTCTTGAGGTAAGGAAATTTTTTTAATTTTCTTCCAAAAGTATTGGGGTTAATTAAGAATAATTTTCAAAAATTAATTACTTGATAAAAATTTTAAGGCTTATTAGATAACATGAAATTAAGCAGGTACCATCTTTCGATGGACGCTGTGAGGGTGCTATAACCTTCCTCATAACTGAACTCTCGAACCCTGTTTTGGTTAGTAGACTTGAACTTATTCTTTTAGGGACCCTTAAGCTTAGATATTCTTTGAAAGGATAGATTTCTTAGGTGACCAATCACACCTAAACAAAAAAGATTGGTGATGACTCCTTAAGTCAATGTCTAGCAATAAATCCCTAGATCTAAACGTTATGATAGTTTGACGACTCCACTGGAGAACAACCGAGAGTCAGGCTAGCAAATAAATTTGTGTTATCTAAAAGTCTAATAAAATTGAACCTTTTGTATAGATTTTTTATTCATTCATATTTATTTACTTCGTTAGTTCTGTCATTCATATGCATATGCATAACATGAGCTCTATACCCGAGCTCCGTCTTTCTAGGATGAAGTAAAATACCTATTGCTTTTATAAGATTTTAATGCCTCCGCAATGTCTAGCGAAACACTCCCACTCAAATTGAACATTTTTCACTTACAACTTATAATGGGTGAGGATTTTGGTGTCTTACTAGTCTGTGATGGATAATGATGTAATGAGTAATTTGGGAACCTTTAGACTTTAGCCTTGAACCACATATCGTGAATCTTAGAAGTGCCTAACCTTAAGATAAAGCCATTCCTACCCAATGATAGATATACCTCGAAACTAAGACACAAGAAGGAATAAGTTGTATCGATCTAATCGTTTTGATTGTTTGACTTTGTGCATTTACATTATCATGTCATGCATTATTTTTATTATCATATGTAACATTGTGCATCTACATCATTTTCATATTATATTTCATCCATGAAAATGTACATTTCGTTCATGCATCAACATATATACATAAAACACAGCATAACATTTCTAATCATAATTGTGGTGCCAAAGGTTCAAAGATAGCTCCACCAAGCAACCTCACTCACCAATACAATACAAGAGGTCGAGCTAGACAAATGGATTAAAAAAATTTTAATCATCTTGAGAAGATAGAGAAAGCTCAAAAGAAGCTAGAAGGAGAGTTGAGTAAGATTTTAGATGCTCTCAACAACAAAAAAAAAAGGGATAGAAAAAACACAAGCCAACAGGGCCCTCAATCACAAGAAGTGGCAGACCCTCTATATCCTCTCGGTTTTGAACCACATTAAGCTGAACTCGCATAAGGTCCACCACCACAACAATTTACCTATCCTATAGGGTACACATACCCTAGAATACCATCAGACTTAAATTCGAGGTAGTATTAGAGTTATACAGTAGAACCAATACTAATCCCTAATTTGGATGATCCAGAAGAGAAAGAAAAGCTAAGGCCCAAAAAGAAAGAGACTTTAAAAGTCTTAAAAGCTGAACAAAAGATAAACTTGTTAGAGGAAAGGTTACGAGCGGTAGAAGGCATTGGTTTTTATGGTTCAGTGGATGGGCTCGATTTGATAAGGCTTGGGCCTAAGCCCATTGGGCTCGATTCAATGGGGTCCAAGTGAGAGGCCCAACTGTTTATTTTTTATTTTATTTTAGTTTTATTCTAATTTTTAATTTTTAATTTTATTATTATTTATTTTATTTTTAGATAATAGGATATTAATAAAAAAAGAGAAAAAATTACAAATTTTGCCTGCATAGGCACTGGTAGAATTGCAATTGATTTCAATCTCCCTAGGATAATTCTTAGATGTTCTGATAATGTGAAAACCCAATCGAAGGGGAATTCCTAATTGATTAGAAACTCTTCTGATTTAATTCTATAAATACAGCCTTAGACACAACACAGAACAAAAAAAAAAAAGAAATGTAGAAACACAGAGAGAAAATCAGAAGCAAAAAAAAGAATAAATAGATAAAAAAACACAGCAAGTAGAATGAAGAAAATTTAAAGTTTTGTTAAAGAGAAGAAAAATTTTTTTGAAAATTTTTTGGAAAATTTTCAGATTTCGACAAAATTTTTCAGCACTGGTTGAATTTTTTGATGAGTTTTTTGGTGTTGATTGAATTTTTCGACAGACTTTTCAAATTTCGGTTAGCTTTCCAGTTTCTAGCAGCAACTTTTCAAAAATCGATGAGCTTTTCGACGAACTTTAGACGAACAACCCAGATTCTGGCAAAAATTTTTAGAATTCGATTAAATTCAACCGGTGTTCTTGGGTGGATAGAAAGAGAAAGAAAAAAGTAGAGAGAGAAATAGCATAGGAATTTTAGTGAAATAGGCTAAAAATTCAGGCTTTTATAGCCTTCACAAAACGATGTCGTTTTGGGCGTTAATAAACCCAAGATCGACGCGTTTTGCCAAGATCCAACCCGACTCGAGAGCCAACCTTAGTTCGTTGACCCGCACCCCTGCCTTTGGTTCAACTGAGCTGAAGAGCTGAGTCGAGCCGCATATCAAGCCGTACAATCACTTCTGTCTTTCAAGCCAGCCGAATACAAGCTGAGTTGAGCCATTCCAAAGTTTTATTTATTTATTTTTTATTATTTTTTAATTAGAATGATTTGGTATTCCTTAAATTTTTTTATTTTACTTTTCTTTTTTTCAATGATTTTCCTAAAATAAAATCTCAAAAATATATATTTTTAAGGAAAAGTTGAAAATATTAATTTTTCTTGAAAATAAAATTTTTTAAAAAATATTTTTGGGAAAAAGTTGAAAGTATCAATTTCCTTTGAAAATAAAAATGTTTAAAAAAAATATTTTCAGGAAAAAATTGAAAGTATCAATTTTCCTTGAAAATAAAATTTCTAAAAAATATTTTTGAGAAAAAGTTGAAAGTATCGATTTTTTTTAAAAATAAAATTTCAAGAAAAAAATATTTTGAGGAAAAGTTGAAAGTATCAATTTTTCTTAAAATAAAATTTATAAAATAAAAATTTCAAAAAAAAAATATTGTGGGGAAAAGTTGGAAGTACCAATTTTCTTTTTTAAAAATTTTGTCAAGAAAAACGTTTTAAGGAAAAGTTGAAAGTATCAAATTTTTTTGTACAAAAGCAATGAGTTTTTTTTATAAAATGAAAAGAAAAGGATTTATATCAAAAGTTGAATCATTATTCTTTTTTTTTTATTTGTTTTTTTTTCTTTCTTTTCCTGAAATTTTTTTTTAATGTTAAATAATCCGACGATAGAGCATCTGTAAATGAAATAGTAGTTTTTTTGCATACTCTTGAGGTGAGAAAATTTTCTTAATTTTTTGCCAAAAGTATTGGGATTAATTAAGAATAATTTTCAAAAATTAATTACTTAGTAAAATTTTTAAGGTTTATTGGATAACATGAAATTAAACTGGTACCATATTTCGATGGGCGTTGTGAGGGTGCTATAACTTTCCTCATTCGTAACCAAACTTTCGAACCATATTCTGGTTAGTAGATCCAAACCTATTTTTTTAGGGACCCTTAAGCTTAGGTGTTCCTTAAAAGGATAGATTCTTTAAGTGACCAATCAAACCTAAACAAAAAAGATTGATGACGACTCCTTCAGTCAATGTTTAGCGATAAATCTTTAGATCTAGACGTTATGACAATTATATTTGTAGAAATGCATTAAATAATAAAAATTATACAAAAACAAAAAAATTAAACTACCAGAAATTATAGCAAGCTTCATCTTAGAAGTAACATATATAAGATACTCGTTAAAAGAATTCCCAAATTATATTTTTCATTCAATTTATGTCAACCTAAATAGGAACAGTTTGACTGAAATTCACTGACGAAAGACAAAAAAAGAGTATATAGTATTCTATGAAGAAGATATAGTATATTGTAATGCCATTTGGTTTCCAATCATATTTTTCTCAATATGCATATACATATATATTTCGGTATTTTAAAAAATACACTTACTGATAAGTATGTCTTATTATTCCATCCCAATATGTCTCATCCAAAGGTGACATCAAAATCTTCGTATTTGAAATAAAAATTAGAATTTGTCTCAAAGAGTTCTCTTCATCTAGTCATGAGGTGCTCCATGACAAATGAATATTGCTGGCTCTTAACATAAATCAAACCTAGATATGGAAAGGGTAGATAGATTCTGATCTCTTACAAGGAAATTATTAAAGTTTTCAATCGTATAATTAGATTGCATTTTGGTCCAACGAAGTGTGATTAGGGAACAATAATTACAAAGTGATCATGTTGCTTCATGCTTTTGTTTGAATCAAGTTCGGAATGTTCCTCCATGCTTACAAAGAAAAAAACAATAGACAACTTTGTCGTCGCTCATTGTCATCCATCTTTTCCGACCAAGTTGACTATTTTTTTAGCTTCAATGCTCTAATTTGGACATATTAGGTTAAGTGAATAGAGATAAACATGTGCTTTAGTTCCAATAATGACTTTGGGTTCATGCACATCTAGTACTTGAAGGAAATGTCAAGGAGGCTTCTTAAGATAAGTATACAATAAGGCAATTATTGATCCTCATTTGGAATTAGCTAATTATTGAGTACTGGATATGAACAACAGTGCATGCCACCAATTAAGCTTCTTATTCTAAACAATTTGGCCTTGTTTTACTGTTGTCAATAGCCTTGTGATCAAATCTTAAAAGTGTTGAACTTTTAATTTCACTGATCAAAATTCAAATCCTGACAACTGAAATTTAAAAAAAAAAGTCGTTCTTTTGTCTTGCCATTTTTCTTCGATCTAATGTCTGCTGTAAATGCAGCTATGTAAAATCTCATCGGAGCAAAGATTTTCATCTAGAAAAATTATATAATTTTGCTGAAATTTCAGCCCAAAACTAATGACAGAATCAAACTACAGCTAGCCCTTATCTAGATAAAGGCAATTGTAGGCCAAACAGGCTAAAATCTCAATCCCGATCAAAGCCCAGCAGAAAAAGCAAGCCCAACAAACGGGTATTAAGAGATCAATTCTAACTTTGCTGGCGTCGTTGAAAGTTTGAAATTCCAGAGGTTTTGACACACTTTTATCTAAATGGTCATTCACTGATGCAAAAGTTAATGATTCTAATTTCCCAATCAACATTTCTTTTCTCACTTTCCGTCTATATTTCTTTTCTTTTTTTCCCAAACACTAATGAAAATACTTTTTCCTAAACCCCCCATTTCTAACAGGCAGATATTTCTTGAACGTTGGAACTCTCGCAAACCTTTACAAACCGATGGTACTTTGATGGTACTTGATCTACCAGCTAAAATCTCAAGTTCCATCCATGAACATGAAACCATAATTTTAGTATAATTTCTCATTAATAAACCTGCAGTTTTCAATATTCCAGCATCAGAAGTTTGAACTTTGACCAAAAACGTTCGGTGTCTCGTACCCCCAACGGTCAAATTTGCATTAACAATTAGTAGTTGTAGTTAACAAAGACACGCCAAAATGCCAGGTGGCTATTCTTTGTCAGGTTTCCAGGAAAGTTCAATTACGGTCTAGAGGATAATTGAACCAAGAAATGTAAAAGCTAGTTCTTGATAAGATCATAAGATGCTCTGCGCATAAAAGTGCAGCAGCTGCTGGTAACATCTTTTGCTTTTCTGCCATGGCTGAAAAAAAAAAAGAACTTGTTTGAGAATGTTGAATCATTGCTCTGATTAAACACAACCATATGATCACAAAGTAGGCGAAATTTACAGATGTCTTACCTCGAGTGTCGGCAAACCAAAAGGCCACCTCTTTTGTGTGATATTATTCCGTGGTAATATTTCGTCAAACCATGCGTAAATGATTCGGTTATTCCTTCTCTGACATTAGTTTGATTTGCCAAAAAAATTTCTATAATGTTTGCTATCAAAAGATTAGAATTTAAAAAAAAAAAAACTTAAAAGTAATTGCTTTGCACAAAATTTGAAAGAAAATTATGATTATTTCCCGGTTAAAACAGATTTCATTTCGGGATAAACAGAGGAAAGGCCTATGATGGGTTTTTTTTTCGGCCGAAGACCAAATGATACTGAATTGTTGATTGCAAGAAAAATGCTTCTTTTGATGTTAAGTGCACACAAAAATATGTGGTGAATGCGTTGGCAATTTCGTCAGCTGCCCATTTCAGAAAGAAACAGTGACTTTGGTAAGTAAAAAACAGAACCGTACAATCATGGACACAACCACCCACTAACTTACAACTTCCAAAACAATTCCTAGGCCAAAGCATTGCCGTGACAACTTTTGTCTGAAGAAATCAAATTTTAGTACGATGAACCTTTCAGATTTATCAAATAAAACCACGACAGTTGTTGATTTGGAATTTGGATCATATCCCAAGTCGAATAAATGCCTGATTTGACGGCTTGAACATCCATAAACAGAATCTAAAATGACTGGTAGAATGATTTTTTCACGTTTAATTTGCAAAATATCAATATAGGTCAAGCTTCCTATCTCCTCCGGTGACCCCCCCAATCCTTCCAAGTCGATGAAAGGATACGCTTGACCCCTGATGCAATGTCCATTATCAAAGAATCCTAGTCGTACAAACGATGACCCCACTACTCCAAACCCATGAAATGGATAGAACTCAATCCTGTTTGTGCGGTTGGAACAAGGCATGCACCTCTCTGCTTGAACAAATATCAACTCTCCTTGATGGTTATGTTCTTAGGACTTAAAGAGGTTCAAAATCATTAACTAATCTGCCAGAATATTTGAATATTGACCATGTTCTAAATCGGATATAATGATGAAGCTTCGGTTTGAAGAATCTAGATGGAGTGAATACCACTATATTGACCGCCCAAAAGTTTGAGGTACGGCAGCATCTACCAAGAATTCATTCACAAGAAACTTCAAGGAAGAAAAACATTTAACAATCATCGTTCACATCAAGCACAAATCTTTCAATAATAGTTTCACCAGTGACGGTTTTTAACAGGTAACAAATGCATACAAAATTCAATAGCAAATAGTTTTTCTTTGAAGCAGTTGTTACCAGAAATTTCAAGGGACTGCTCATGGGTATTATGGATTAATTTCATGAACACCACGGAATTTACAGAATGCAAGTTAAGGCCTTTCCAAGCCTTTTGTTTTGAAACAAAGTTCAAATTACAAAAACTTAAAAAAGTACAAAAAAAAAAGTACAAAAGATGAGCATTAGAAGTCCGAGAAGAAAATGCATTCGGGATGCCTTTAGTTACAAACCTGTTTATAGGGTATTTCCCTTTCTAAATCAGCTATCGTTCATCAAATGCTAATGAAACAAACAAAGACACCATACAATACACCAAACTGAAAACAGTAACACCCATATATAAATATCAAAGTCACCTTAAATACATCACACAGACCTAATCAGTTAAACAGCACTAAAGGCAGTATCAGTGTATGGAATCAATGTTCTTACTCAGCTCCTCCAGCTTCTTCATCCTTAGCCTCTCACTTTCGCTCACCAGCTGTTCAATCAATAAAAACAGATAACAACAAGGTGAGATCAGTCATCAGAAACAAGAAATTTACTTGCTTTGTATCTTTAAATTTGTTTCAACATTACTATATAAAAACTAACCTCCATCAATTTTGTGATTAGTTGTACTTTATCCTTGTTCTTTTCGTTAAATGCTTCAAGGGCTTCCTTGTACTCCCTTTCCTGTAACATGTTTCAATAATCCAAACTCAGTGGCATGATTGAATACCTCGCAGATGATAACATTGCTTTCAAGTAATTTGCAATATACAATAAAAAGTAATGGAAAGGTTCAATGGCCTCAAAGTTTGGTTAAGTTGTACCTTTTTCTGGCAGGTGTGCCCTAATGGCTTCAATTCTTTGTTAACTGCATCAATCTTCTTCCGGACCAGAGCAACTTCCTTCCTCATAGGATCTGCCAGTGCTTCAAGCTCCTGATAGATTTACATGGTTTTATTTTAAATGGGAAACAGTAGTAATAATATTATTATGATGTGGAAATAATAACTCCGGGGCTAAAATTATAAAAGCAAAAAAAAATAAAAAATCTTGTATTTTCTAAAATAGCAAACACTTTATAAGGCATCCTTGATCTATTAATTAATTGTTTTTGCAAAAAGATGTGAAGCCCCAAAATTAACTGACAATTTCCTTTTTATAATTAAAACTTTAACTGCAAACCTGACAGATAAAATGCTCCTAATTTCTTAAAGAAATGCCTTATAAGTACATCTTTTTCTTTCTACTGAACAATTTATGGGGAAACAAACTCCTTTTCACAAGGAAAATACATCAAAAGGCTAAGCCTGAAACACCCTCTTCTAGAATTTCTAATCCATGCTCAGATCATGAATTTTTGTCACTATTTGAGCCTCTAAACTCTGTATTTTGCAGAAATTGACCAAAAAATAACCAAAAGAAGTAAACTTGTTTCAAATCAAGAGCCTTAAAACATTAAAATTTCACCTATCCAAGTCAAGCAAGTAAAAAAACTAAGTCAATCAAGAAAAATTTTAGCTTAGAAAGTAAAGCTAACAGGGTTACAAGCAAAAACAAAGAAGGAATTTTTTTCCGAACAGACCTCACGAATCATGGCCAAACGTTTAGTTTCTTCTTCAACACGGCCTAACTGAAGCTGAACTTTTTCTCTAACCTCCATCTTCTTCCTCTCAATCTCCTCTTCTTTGGCTCTGAAAGAAGAAAGAGCAGACCTGGAGATCTCTTCATCTTCCTTAGACAAGTGACTGCTAAAGCTAAGACTCCCAGAGTTTTGAACCGTTAACTGGTTTTGCTGCTGAGGCTGCGGTTGTTGCTGCTCAGTCTGCATCATCTTGGCTAGCTCCAGCTTCTTCACCGAAAGAGAAAACAAAAACCCTTCTTTTGCCTTGAATTCCTCTCTTTATTATCTTCTTGCTCTTTTTTTTTTCTTTTTTTCTTTCTCTCTTTTGCTTTTGCTTTGAAATGATGGCTTGCGCTTCTCTTGCTCTCCCCCTTTCTTTTTCTCCTGTTGTGGACTGCTAATAAACAAGGATTATTTATTTATTTATTTTTATTAAGTAGTGTAACGCCAGCCAGCTTCGCTTTCTTTAGTGAACCAAGAGTTTACTATTGAAAAGATAAAGCGAAATTTTCTAAACATAATTCATAAAAAATAATAAAAACAAATAGAATATAATATAATTTAAATTTTGATAGAAATTATATACGAATTTAATAAAATAAAAAATTTTATGTTAAATATATTTAATATAAAATAAGAAAAATACAAATTATCAAATGATCAAATTTAAAAAACACAAAAAAAAAAAAAAAGCCGAATCTGTAGTGCCCCAACTGCCAACCACTAATAAAGATAGGAGAGGATTGAATTTCAACTTCGCTGAATGAAGAGTGTGTCCGCTGAAAATTTAAAACATTGTCTATAATCTACACAATAATAAATGAACTCCCCACATGGAAAAAACGCCTTCACAATTTCAAAAGTTGCACCCAAATCTTAGTACCCTAAAAAATACTACTAATACTTCAATTCAACCAAAGCAGAAAATTTTTTCATCTGAAAATGGCATTACTACTTTTACACTCATTTACTATCCTAGCATCTTGTTTTGCTTTCTTTTTTTGGTAAAAGAGTTGTTCTACCGTAAGATGCAAATGTATAGTTTCTCTAGTTTCTGTATAAGTTATATAGAAATTGCATACTACTTTACATTGTTAATAACATCACTTAATATCGGAGAAACAATTTTATTAAATGAGTAGTTGCAAGATTTCAATTTAATACCTTTTATTATAAAGGGAATAAATTTAAAGGAATCTTAAGATTCATTTGAAAGCCTTTAAAGAAAATGTTTGTGCCGAGCTCCGATCTTAGGTTTAGATTCTAAAAAGATGAAAAAAAGGATGGTTAAAGGCAAAGGTAAGAGGTGTTCTTTGCATTGATACTCCGATGCGCAAGTCAGAACAGATGAGATCGAAAAGAGAGTAATAAAGATAAATAAGAGTAGTCTGGACTTATCTTAATGGTGTCTAGTCCTTCATATTTATAGATAAGCAATGAGAGACCATTGAAGGACAACAAGGACAATGACGAGTTGATATGGCACTGGATGTGTCAAATCGATCTGATATATCAAGTTGACACAAATGACAGAATTACTCTTGGTTGTCTACTAAAAGCTTCTAACATGGAAAAAGATCACTATACCTTTTTGACCACCAAATATCCCTAATAATCTCCAAACAATTTAGACTGCTGAATGTATGATCGATGCACCCATTATAGGGTAGGTAGGCAAAAGGGAATGACGTGAAATTTGATTCTTCAAAGCCAACGTCTTAGAGGGGGATCGATATTAAGGGTCAACTAGATTTGAGTCATGGTCCGACCTTGTGGTTGTTTAATCTTATGCGTATGTCTTGGGTTAAGTGCACAACGACTTGAAAGTTGACGAAGTGATAATTGTTTGGAATGGTTTGAGGTTAATGTTAGAGTTCGTCTAGTCAACGTGAGACTTGTGTTTTATTTTAGGAGTTTGGATTCAAGTCTCTACTATGAACTCTGATGATTAATTAAACATTTGGTCTAACATGGGATTCATTTGGTTTGGTCGATCTGACCTAGGATTCATTCGATTTGATCGGTCTAACGGTATTAAATGAGGAAAGTGGTAGTCTAAGCGAGAAAATTTAAAGAAAAAAGATGAAAAACCATCTTCCTCTTTTCAATTTGACACATGGCATGGTCTGTTCCATTCATTTGATTTATGGTGAGGCTATATAAATTACTGTTGTGACTTTCATTTTTCACCTTTCTATTTTTTTTGCTCTCAGTCCAATTTGAATTTTTTGATCTTAAAAGCTTTTTGGCCTTAAAGTTTTTCTCTGTTTTCTTTGGTATGTATTCGTAACCATGTCTTCTAGTATAAGTTTTAAAGAGGCCAAGAGTTTCAGGATAGAACCTAAGGGAGGTCAGCTCAGGCAGGACGATAATAATATTTTGGTTTAACTCGATGTCCAAGAAAGGTAACGACAAAATGAAGAAAATGTTCGAGTAAGAGAAGAATGGGTCTTAAGCACAAAAGAACTGTGTGTTCAGATAGACTTGGACCTACAAAATCCACCACATTTTCTTATCTTTTAAGTCAGTTTATCTTTTATAGCCGACCTTTTTTTATTTTTGATTGTTTACTTTTTTGGAGTTCAGTCATCAATTTTCTTCTACTTCTGCTCTTCCACCTATCGATGCTCCCATTGTCACTTTTATTCCTCTTAGTTAGTTCTTGTTGAAATCACTTCTTGATATCTACCTTGTCTTTCTCCTCCTAAAGTTAAGTTACTCTCAGCCATGGTTCAACCTTGGAATCCTGCTCTTGCTCAAGAGTTAGAGTTTCTTAACATTGAAGATTTAGGGATAATGAGGGCTTTAGAAAGGGATAGAAGGAAATGAATACCTTAACTGGGGAAAATGACAGCATTGAGAGAAATCTAGTGGAGAAATATAAATTGGCCGAGGTCATTGTGTATACTCCCTGTGACCTCAATATGATCCCTAAGGACGTGATGAGTGAATTGAAGATTAGGGTAAATATTAAAGACTATCCTAACATGTGTTCAGCTCATCACGTTCTCTTTCTAGCAACAACCTTCATTTTTTTCTAGAGAAAGGTATAATATAATAATGTCGAACTCTTCGGACCAAATCGCTGATAAATTAGAGCCACATATACTTTATGTATATTGAGATTCTTTCATGGCTGAGGTTTTCATTTTACTTTTGTTTGTTTCAATTTTTAATTCTTACAATTTAACTATACTCAACTCATTCCTAACTTTGTTCGGTACATAATTGCTCTCATCATTCTTTGTTAATATCTACAATTTTTTTTTCTCTCTTTCTATTCAGGGAATTCTTATCTATTAAAATACATTCCAGTGATAAGAAATGGTATTATATAACAGCTCGGTCTAATAAATTTTTTTTTGCCAATTATTTGAGCTTAACAAAGAATTGGAAGCTATTCTTTTTTTTGTTTTCAATAATAAAAAATAAATAAAGATAACTAACCAGAGGTCAAGGTCACTATCGAGGTTGAGGTTTGGGAAATAAGAAGTGTGCCTAACATTTTTGTGGATACACTGATGGCTTTCTTCATTCTGAATCTATTAGATCGAGATAAAAAAATAAAATACACCCGTATAGGGAAGCTTGTTATTGATACTCACAAGCTGACCTCTCCTAAAGAAATAAACGAGACGAAATATTGGGGTATGTTTAAAGTAATCTAGTAGGATTTTATTTTGACCTGATTTTTATTTAACTATTAGCTTGATTTTATAAAAATGTCCACCAATGATGACTTTGACTTCATCTTGTACCAACACACCCTCAAACCCAAAAAAGGTAAAAAAATTCAGCTCGAGACTTCATCTTGTGGGGTGATAAAGTTGTCAATCCTTCAATGCAGTGCTCTCTAACAGCCCAAAAGATGAAAGTCAAAGTTGGTCGAGATCTCTTTTTTGCATAAGTACCCCTTCTACCAAAAGATCAAAAGTGAATGTCTCATCCTTCACTTTAGAAAACCCTGAAGCCAGGGTACTAAAATCTTGTTTGGAGATGATCTCTACAAGATTGGAGTATGATCTTATAAATGATCCCACCAAGAACCTCAACATGGCAAGGAGGTTTTGCAAGGTTACGATCCCTCTTCTTGGTAAGTATTGCTTGACTTTAGCTTGGTTTTATAATTATTATTCATTTGTTAAGTTTGAGTTTGTTTTATGCAGTCCAAAAGAAATTCCCCGTTCAACCTCTAGACAACACTAGTCAAGCCTTCCATCACGCTTACCTTGTTATAACCCATCTCCTTAGGGTAAAAAAAAATATGGCTATCCTAATCGAGAAATATAAGAAGAGCTCAAATGCACTACACAGTGTCAGGTCTAGTCTCAGTGTGTCTTATAAAAAAGAAGTTCAGTAGAGAAAAATGAATAATGAGTTAACGATGAAGTTGAAAGTTATTCTGGTTGATAAGGTCTCAATTGATTCAATGAGAGAACAGGCTAAGCTCAAGCTCAATGATACTTAAGTTAGGATAACAAAGCTGTGGTCTGAGCTAGAGGCCAAAGAAAAAGAAAGAGAATATCTGAAGAAACAGGCTATCAATGAGTTTAAAACTTTTAATGAATTTCTCTAACTAAAGGTGGAGTTCTTCAAGAAAAATGTGCTTGGTGCCTTTAGCCTGGCAAAAAATGAGGTGCAATTTAAGTTTTCTCACCTCAACCTCGATATTTTTTATATTGATATCAATAACATCAGATCAAGACCTCTTTCAAATTAGCCTAAGAATGAAAAAAAAAAAAAGAAGAGATGGACAATGATGAGGCCATGGATGCCGAGTTTAAGGTAGCTCTGAGGCTTGAGCACGAAGTGAATGAGGCTAAAGAGGTTGAGGTTGTTGCTACTACTTTTGCTAATAAAGATACTGTTGCTACCGTTAATGTTGGTGTTATTGACACATGATTCTTTTTTTTAATTTTTTTATTTTTAACTATTATAAATTTTCTAATGTATGAGGTCAGTTTTTGTAATAACCTTTCATAGGAATGATCTACTTGACAAACTATTTGTTAACATCTTTTGTTATTAATAGAAAATTAAATAAAAATTTTTGTTCTGTTCAGTTCAGTCCAAGCTTCAACTCAGTTTTGTTATTATAGTTTTTTCTTTATTTGTACAAATTTAAACATGATTAATTAAAGAAGCTTAAGCCCAGTTAAATGAATTGAGGATTTACTTAATCATTCAAATTAAATTAACTTATAATCTATCTAAATTCTAAAAAAGATTTTGTTTTATCGGTTAGGCATGAGCTCATTGAATGTAATTTGGTTTTTGTGTTTAAGTACAAATTACAAGTGTGAGCTCAATTTAGACTGAGCTATTGGTAATAGATTTTTAAATTATTTACATTTCATGTCCTTGGGATAACGTTGCCATTCATATCTTGCACTTTGTAAGTTACGTCATGAACGATCTCTTTAATTACATATGGTCATTCCTAGGTTGGTGCTAATTTGCTACTTCGATCATTTACTTTTGAGACTTTAACTTTTTTAAGTACCAAATTACCTTTCTCGATGTACTTATGTTAAACCCTTTTATTATAATAACTGGACACTTTTTGTTGATAAGCTGTTATCTGTATTAGGGTTATGTCTTTCTTTTTTTTGACAATGTCTAGGTCAATCCTAAGCGTTTTTTCGTTTCTTTCTTCTAACCTTAGTTCAACCTTCAAGCTCAAAAGGTCGATCTTAACAGGTACTATAGCTTCTATTTCAAATGCCAGGTGGAATGGAATTTCACCTTTTGGTACCTTTATAGTTATTTTCAGGGCCCATAGCACTTTCAGTAGCTTGTAGGCCTACTTCTCATTTGCTACGTCTAGTCTCTTCCTTAAAGGCTTTTAATATAATCTTATTTGTCACTTCGACTTATCCATTGGACTAAGGGTGAGCGATCGACGTAAATCTCATGTCGATGTGGAAGTTTAAATACCACTCATTGAACCTTGAGTTTTTAAAATATTTGGCATTATTCATTATTATGGACCAAGGTAAGTTAAATCTATCGACTATATTCTTTTACACAAACTTCTCCACTTAGGCCTCTATAGTAATGGCTAAGGCCTCGATTTCAAGCTATTTCGTGAAGTAATCTACTGCTATAAAGACAAATCTCTGGTGACTTATTACTATGGTGATTGGTTCGAGGACATTTATTTCACACTACATGAAGGATCACAAAATGATGATAGGGGTGAGCCCAGTTAAAAAGAGATGTTGCACGTGAATAAACCTCTGACACGTATCACATTTTTTCACCAATTCAGTTACATCCCTTCTAATAGTAGGCCAATAATAACGTTGTCTAAGCACTTTATAAGCTAATGGTCGAGGTTCAAAATGGCTGCCACATATTTTTTATGGATTTTTTACAAGATATAATATACTTATTTCTCATCAACACATCTTAAATAAGATAGACTATGAAACCTTTTTCATCAATGCCTTAGTTCGGATTCTATTTTCGAGTAGTGCTTTCATGGTTAAGTATGCCTTGATTGGCATCATCCATGCTTTTTTTTCTATGATCTGACCTATGAGCTTTTCTTCGGTACCTTTATGTACCAACTCTTCTACCAATACTTGATATGGACTTTCTATTGTTATTCTTGAAGCCAAGTTAGATAAAAAATTTGCTAATGAATTTTTTAACTTCGATATTTTCTTTACCTTGGCCTTGGTAAAACCGGCCACCAAGGCCAGTGCTTTATCTAGGTATTTTTTGGATTTTTTCTTTTTGAGCTTTAAACTCTATATTGATTTGGTCGATCATTAACTAAGAGTCACTATATACAGTTATATGTTAAACATTCAACTTGATTACTAATCTTAGACTAGCTATCAGTGTCTTATACTCTGCTTCATTATTAGATGCCCTAAATTTAAATATCATGGTGTATAGATACTATCATCTTTATAGACTTATTAGAATAAGGCTGACTTTTTCGTTGTGGTTTGTGACTTATCCATCAACATAAAGCTTCTAATTTTCCTCTTTCAAGGTTTTTTTCTTTTCCTTAGGTTATCTTTCAAGGTAGGTCGAGGTGAGCTATAAAATGAAGTCCTCTAGTATTGAAGATTTCATGGTCGACCTAGGTAGTATATGCAAGTCAAACTTGTTGAGCTCTACTACCTATTTAATTAGCCTTTCTAATATTTTTAGCTTTTGTAAAACCTATTGTAATGGTTGGTTGGTCAGCATGTAGATTGCATGGGCTTAAAAATACAACCTGAGTTTCTTAACTGAAGTGACAATTACGTAAGCTAGTTTTTCTATGTCGCTATAGTTGATTTTTGGCCCTGTCAATACTTTGCTCACAAAATAGATCTATCTTTATCTCCTCTCTTATTCTTAGATCAGGATTGAGTTGACAATCTGGTCTGTGGTGGCCATGTATAAGTATAAGATCTCATTGGATCTTAGCTTAAATAGAATAGGTAGAGAGAA
The DNA here is from genome assembly GCF_047325235.1 of Durio zibethinus. Classification (NCBI taxonomy): domain Eukaryota; kingdom Viridiplantae; phylum Streptophyta; class Magnoliopsida; order Malvales; family Malvaceae; genus Durio; species Durio zibethinus. The sequence continues at coordinate 4,044,469 of NC_143162.1, read as the reverse complement.
TAAGAATTTTTTAAGTTTTTCAAAAGCTTTTTGACATTGAAGAATCCACCTAAAGTTTGAGATATTTTTGAGAAATTTGAACAATAGTAAACATCATTTTGCTGACTTGGATATGAATCAACTCAGGGTGGTTATTCTACCAGTTAACCTTTATGCTTCTTTTACTGAAGTCAGTGCCTTTATGTTTAGAATTGCCTAAACCTTTTTTAGGTTCGTCTTTATCCTTGTTTTATTGATCATGTAACTAAAAAACTTACCCAACATGACCTCGAAGGCATATTTGCTCCGATTAAACTTCATATTATATTTTTTCAAGGTATTAAAAGTCTCTTTAAGGTTTTCTAAATGCTCAGTCAAGCTCTTGCTTTTGATTATCATGTCATCCACATATACTTTCATGTTACGGTTGATCTGATTTTTAAACACTTTATTTAGCAACCTTTGGTAGGTAACCCTTGTATTATTCAATCCGAATGACATTATCTTATAACAGTAAAGGCCTTTCTTAGTAATAAATATTATATTTTCCTCATTTTCCTTTAACATTTTAATTTGATTATAAACATAATAGGCATCCACGAAGCTGAGAATGCCATGCTAGGTACTATCATCCACTAGTCGATTAATACTAGAAAGAGAAAAGTTATATTTTATGCATGTTTTGTTTAGGTTGGTAAAGTCAACACACATATTTTATTTTTTACTATACTTTTTGACCCTGACAACGTTGACTATCCACTCAAGGTAATAGACCTTTCTGATAAAGCCTGCTTGTAGTAATTTATCGATCTCTTACTTGATGGCCCTTTATTTTTTAAGGTAAAGGTTTTTTTCTTCTATCGAATCGATTTTACTTCAAGATTAATATATAACCTATGGACCATCACTTCGATATCAATCTCGAGCATATTAGATGATGTCCAGGCAAATAGGTAAGTATTATCTCTTAAAAGTTGAATTAACTAATCTCTATATTGAAGTTTGATTCCAATTTTTATATGTTTTTCAGGGACACTATCCTAGAATAGTATAGCTACCAAATCCTAGGTCGGCTTAGGTCAACTTTTTTTTTAGTCTGATTTTTGATCAATTATTTCTTTTTATTTAGTTAGGTCAAGATCATTTTTTGAGAAAATAGATCCTAACGTGATGATCAATATGTTGTTAATGACTTGTTGAATATATATGTCATGAAATTGATATGTATTTTTCATTTTATATTGTATTTTGGCTGGCCTATTTGCTCAATCTAAATGACATGTAATTATTCACGTCAGCTTAAAAGCTCGGTTGTCTTTAGAGTTACCTTAAAATTTTTAAAAAATAGTATAAAAGTTTTTTTTACTAGAGTTTAAAAGCTTAAAGTGGCTTAAAAATGTGCTTTTGTAAAGACGATCTTACATTTTATGTTCTTGTTTATGGCTTCTTATTTCTTGTTGACCTTCGCTATCTACCTTTTTTCAATGCTTTTATTCTCGATCGAGCTTTCAGTTTATTTTTCAATCTTTTATTTTATTGTGGTGACATAACACTATCGTGCTGTAGACTAGTCTTCCCTTACTTTTCTAACTCCATTGAGTGTTAAAAATTTCACTTTCAGATGAGGAGCTAAGCCTATAAGCCGTATAACATATTAGCTAGGTCAACCTAATATCATATTATAGGTTGATGGGATATCGACAACCATAAATTCTATAACTGAGGTGATAGTCTTTGGTTTTATCCCTAAAAAAATTAGTAGCTTGATTATTCTTTTCATAAATACCTATTCATTTCCAAATTCCATTAAGGCTGTAGTGATCAATTTTAGCTGGCTTTCATTAATTCTCATTTTTTATGGTACTGTAGTATATGACATTGATTGAGCTCTTATTATTAAATAGGATTATCTTGACTACATAGTTATATACTACAGTCGTGATCACTATAATGTCATCATATGGGTGCAGGGTTCTTTTAAAATCTTTTGAACTGAATGAGATTAACTCATCTTTCCAATCTTTTTCTCTCTTTATTGAGGTACCTATTGCCATGACCATTCATAGATTGAATTTCTTTTGGCTGGGGTGGAACTACCTTTAGTGATCATATTTATCACTCTGATGATCAACCCGTTGTTATCAGTTCAGACCTCTTCTTGAATTGGTTCATCTCATTAGATTTCTTTTCTTTCATTTTTTAGCCTTATTTCTCTACTCCCGATGGGATCTCTTCGACCTTATTTTTAGTCCGCTTTAGGTTGGCCCTATCTTCGTTGTTCTACAAATCTTTTCAATTAACTTCTTTTTATCAGGGTTTCGATCTCATTTTTCAAGTTGATGCAATCTTGAATATTATGGCCTATATCAATATGAAAGATACATCTTTTAGTTGGATCTCTCATTGTGTTCTGTCTTAATGGTTTCGATCATATGAGGTTAAAATTTCTTTCAATTTACATCAAAATACTCTTTCAAAAGGTATTTAATGCAGTGTAGTTATTTTTTTCACTGAGACTTCTAGCCCTATGTCATTTTTTTCTTGGGGAAGGATAATAGAAATCTTTACTTTTTTTACGATCGATAAAGGGAGATGAGCCTCCCATACCTAAATCATTGAAGAAAAGGGATGAGCCTCTCTTATCTTGATTATTTTTTACTGTAACTTCGGCATTTGTATATTTTTCAACTATCAATAAGACGTCAACCAAAGTTTTAGATGGTTCTAATGACAAGGTTAGCTTCAGATGGTACTCTCTGTCATTGAGTCCACTTGTCAAGGTGACCACAACGATCGTTTATTCTAGATCTTTAACCTATAGAGCCTCTGCATTAAAATACATGACATAGCTCTTCAATGATTCACTATGACCTTGGTGGATAGACATCAAACTTAAAATTATCTTCTTCACTTTTTGGCTATTTACAAATTAAACAGAAAAGAATGGCAGAGCTATTTGAATATCGTAATTGACCTCAGTTCTAGGCTACTATACCAAAATTGAGTTGTGCCTTTCATAGTGGTAGCCAGGCTTTTGTATATCAGGGCTTCGTCGTCACCCTATATCATCATGTTAGTCTTATAAAGTTTCAAACGATTAAAAAAGTAAGAAGTATTATCGTAAGTTTCCAAGGTCAACATTTTGAACCCCTTGGGAGGTATGACTCTATCGATTTCTTCAGTGAAAGGCAAAGTCTCTAGGAACTTAAGCTCATTTTCAAATGCCACTGCTTTTACTTTCAGCTCTTTTTCTATGGCCTACATTCGAGTTTCCAAATCCTTCTTTGGTTGGGGTTTATCTATTTGGATTTTTGGGTTGTGGCATGTGTCGAATTGTGACTAGGGTAATGGCAAACTTAAGTGTTATGCTCTTTTTCTCTGAAGGTCGAGAAGGCTTTTAGCTCTTCATAGCTTAGTTATCTTATCACGGTTCCTTAGCCAAGGGTGATTAGGTCAGACATTTTTAAAATTTATGGTGGGGTTATGGTTTGTAATGTCAGACTGACCTGACATGTCAAGTCTGCACAAATGATAGAATTATCCTAAGTTGTCTACTGAAGACTTCTAATATGAAAAAAGACCTCATATCCTTTTGATCACCAAATATCCTTGATAGAAAGAATTTTTAACGCATCAAAATTTTAAAATGACACTAATCTTTATGGGTTCAATGATGAAATAATATTTCGATTAAATGAGAAAGAGATTCTCGCATCGTGCTTTCAAATGAAACTTTAACCTATTTTACTGTTCCATCGCACTTAAATCTCTCAATCCAATTATAAACAAACATCTAAAAAAGTGCAAAAAAAAAAAAAGGAAAATGAAACAGAAAAACAAGTGTAGAATACTAAATGATTGCCTTTTTCTTTCTAAAATTTTAGCACTTGCTTGTTTCTTACCTCTGTACCAAAATCAGAACTTGTTTAAGCGTGCAAATGGTACCATTCTTGGCAAGAATATGTAGTTTTCTTATTTCGTAGGTTGACGGGCAACTTCAACTAACTATTATAGCTGTTTCATCCACATAGGATGACTCACACAAGCACTTTAAACAATTTTCTTTTTTAAGAATGAATTTAACTATATACATTTAAAGAAAAAATTGCATTTTTGCATGCATGTTGATGTTTTTAACGAAATTGATTTTTCACTTAATCATTTTCGTTAGGATGTATTAGTGTAAAATGTCCTTGATCATGACATTGATTTTTTTTTTTCTTTTCATTTTTTATGTGTAATTGAAGCTATTAAAAAAACAATGATATGGGTAATAGTAAAACTTCTAATTATGCTAGAATAATATTTTTGCCATCAAATTCAACAGCTGGTGTTATGGTTTTCAGTGTCAAAAACCGCCAATAATGAAGTACTCTACCCAGCCTAGAATCATCTTGAAAAGGTATGTTTAAATTCTAGCTGTTGAAAAGAGTTAAGGCTATCAATTATTATCATTTCTAAAATTCTATAAAGGTTAAATTCAGCCCTTTTATACTCCTTTCGTAGGGTTGTGGGAAATATTTTTATTGCGTAACAATTTTATTTTATGAATGAATTTTTATCGTATGAAATCTCTTGAATGCTTTTAAATATCATTTCATTTCTAATTATCATCTTGATAGAAATTAGTACTAGTACTAAATTCCTAGATTTCAAACCAAAATTTATGAAGATGAACAAAAAAGTTGGTATTGTGTTAGATCATTGATAATTAAGATACCTATATTTTCCAGCTTAATGTACATGTGTAGGGCATAAAAATAGAAGTTTAACAGCGAAGATGCGGCCATTCCCTCCCTAACTACTCGAAGAGTGGCTAGTTTAAATGAAAGGTTTGGTAAGGGGTGGATCAGAAAAAGCTTACCAACAAAAAACCACACCAAATAAAATTAAAGCCGTAAGTGCAAAGGCATTAGTTAATTAGGAGAGAAATGGCCATTGGCGGCAGCTTAACTAACCTTTTGACAAATATCACCAACTTTCCACTCTGGACCTTCAATGCAAGAATCTCCTCTTTTAATCTTTTCTCTTTTGTTTATTTCTTTTTAATTTTGGACTTTTTCTCTAAATAATTTACCAATTTGTTTCTAATTTAAATATTTATATAATATCTGTGATTTTGCTATAATAAATTGGCATGATTGAGTCATGGTTGTACTTTAAAATATTCCAAAATCACATAATCACTGGGCTAATGGATTTCTACCTTTTTCTCTTTGTTTCCTCTCTATGGGAAGATGGAATTCAAAGTTCAAACAAAAACAATTTTCATTTTCCATGAAAGCAAACAAAACAAAACAAAAAAAGCAAAAGGGCAAAAGGCCGTTCAAGTTAAACGGTCAGGATCATGGGATCAAACCGATTTGGGCCTAGGAATCTCCTGGTGGGTCCATCCAACGTTGGCCATTGAAAGCGCATCACCCATTTGCGTCACTGGCGTGCAGTCCCAATAACTTTTTTTTTTTAAATTTTGATTTTAAATTAATTAATTTAATAGTATTAATAATAAAAAAGTATGGTCAAGATGGTCACTTACACCTAATGCCAGCATAAGCATTTTGGGTAACGGCGTGTTTGGAGTACCAAACATTTGCTGTCAGACCCAAATTTTTTATATTTATTTTCTGGCAGGGAATGAAACATTTTTGGTCTGAGAAAATCTCTAACACATCAATGTCTTGAAGTTTTCTAGGAGCATGTACCTTTCTCCTCGGAATCACGTCAAGTGGGGTTACAGTTATGGCCATGTCCAACTGCATCCCTTAGATTCTCAACCCAGACTTATTTTGATTGGCTTTTTGGTGTTAAATTTAGTATTTGTTTTGTCATTCTGTAATCTGTGTATCTTTAGCAAATTTAACATTGCTTTAGCATCATGATTTAGTATTGGGAGGATGAATGACCTGATTTTACTAGTTCAATTGTTATGAGGGATGCTTCTGTTTAATCAATAAAATCTACCATTTTATTTCCAAAAATATAATCCCATAAAAAGCAATATTAATTCCCAAGAATAAAATGCTTTATTCTCGAACCTTAAAAGATCTATTTTTTAACTACTTTAAACATTTCATTTTCATCTACGCCCTCCAAGTCCATATAGATACTTAATGATTAGGTTATATTTTAAGTGGGAATTTTTACTAATATAATTGAGATTTTCATTTTTACTATCCTCAATCTGATAGGAATATAATCAAGTTGAGCCAAATCAATATAATATAAAATTTAAGTTCAAGTTTAACTCAAAATTTATTATTCTAAACTTAATTTAAACTTAATCAAGTTTTAAATTTTAAGTTTGAACTTAACTCAAAATAAAAGTCAAACTACTATAATTCGTTCGATTAGACTCGTTTATCAAATAAAAATGAGTTCGATTCCCATACTTGACTTCAAGTTTAATTATTTATATTCAAACTCGAATTCAAATTCAAATTCATATATATATATATATAAATATGTAAAATAATAATTTTTAATTAAAATATAAAAACTTAATTAAACTCACAAATTACTAGAGCCAAACATTAAGAAGTTTGAACCCGACTCGCTTAATAAATCGAGTTATTCGAGCTCGACTCCACAATAATCAAACTAAATTTAAATTTTATCCTAACCAAACCCAAATAACTTGTAAATATTAATATATCATTTTCTCTCTTACTCAAGCATTTATGATTATTTATATAGCGCATGTGCTACTTTTATTAAGAATAAACTTCTAATAGCACACATGTACTATTCATTATGAATAAAAATTTAACTCAATCTTAATTATATGTAAATGTACTCACAGATTTAGTTACACTTTACTTAACTCATAGCTCAACAAATTTAATTATGTTTGATCCAGTATGCATTCATTTAGAATAAAAATGGTGAACTTTTTTTTTTTTTAAGAAAATAAAAATGAATATATGAAAATAATATGATACCCTAATTTCATATCGGGAGATTTTAAAAATTTATTATGATATATAAGTAGAGATTTAAACTCAAATTTGTTAGGTGCTTTTTGTAGGATAAAATCGTAAGATTTTTTTTTATCAAAGTAGATAATATCTCGCAGGTTGAATGATGTTCTTCACAAATAATATCAGAGTGATAACTAGTCAAACAAAGCTAAGTGCTACATGATAGAAGACATTTCTAAAATCTTAATATCTAATCTGATCTTGGTTATGTAGTTCTGTGTGGGGTGTGAGTAATTTATTTGTGTTTTGTATTAAGATTGATAGAGATTTTGAGATCCATTATGATAAAATCGTGAGAATTTTGAATTAAAGTAAATAATATTTTATAAGTTAGATGTGAATCTTCATAAATAATTAGATATACATAAGTAACCATAGGCATTTTGAGGAAAAAGTAGAAAATTTTGGATGAACTTCTTTACAAATTTAATTGGAACTTCTTTAAAATTACTAACTATAATGCATTTAATACAAGTTGTATTTTGTTGAACTTGAACCCATAATGTTAAGCGCTTACTTTTTTATAAATGTGAAGAAAGTAACACGAAGAAAATGTAAATAGCACTCTTTCATTGTTTTCGGTATGATAAATGCTCTTAATTAGTAAGAGGACTTTTAAAATTCAACAAAATACTTTTAATGCACCAAACTTGATGTTTAAATTGTAAAGATGTGCACGTGATGGGCCATCTTAAAATTAGGATCACAAACTATTCATACAGGATCGATCTTGAAACTTTTAAACTATGAATCACTCCAAAAAAAAAAACATTTATTAAATAAAATCTAAATAAATATTTGATAATCATATAGCCCGCACTAAAGAAGTCGTAAGTGTTTGAGTTTCACAGTTGATTATCTATAATATTGGCCCAAATACTTTTTCTTTGCTTCTTCAGCAAGGTAGCTAATATGGACATTTATGTTACGACACCCAAAAACTATCCGTCATTGCTTGTCCCTTTTCTTGCGCTTTTTCCTTCTTTGAAGAACAAAGAAATCTTTAACCTATTCAATGTTTTTAACTTCTTTTTATAACAATATTGTAGAAATTTAATAGTCTATTTATTTCTATGAGCATATTAATAATCCAAGTTGCTAATTGGAATCCCTTTTTCTTTACTTTTTTTTTTCTTTTCATTGAGCCAAATCTTATATGTATCTCAGTCATTTTCAATATACACATTTCCATCACATTTAGGATTAAAAAAAAAGAAAAAAAAAAAAAGAAAAGAGAAGCAACAAATAGAGCACAATACATAGAAAACAAAATTGGAACCTTTTTTTTAAATGCCAAAATGGTTTTGCTTCCTCTTTGGAATTTCAATTAAAAACTTGTCGTTCACGAGAAGCTCATCGTAATTAATTTTCTTTAGGTCTTTATGCCTTTGTCGTTTGGTGCCCAACGATGGGGTTTTGGCCTTTGGAAGAGTCACTACCCTTATTTTTGTTGTCATGCAAACAGTCCCAACTTCTCCAGCTGGTTTTGATTGTAACCTTAGTTGCAAACGTACATTCTTAAAATCGCTTGTTTACTCCTCGATTCGGCTGTTCTTTTCTTTCCATTTTACTTATTTCTGGTTGCAAACACAAAACAGTTGGCTGATGCCTTTCTTTGTTTATTTTTTCCCTTTTGTCTTTGAGACCTATTCTCCGTCAACTTTAGTTTTTATGCGGGCAGGGCATTATTCTATATTTATCTGGTTCTGGTCAACCCATATGCCATAACCATTCGGAAAATGGGTTGTTTATTTGGCCGGCTTTTTCTTTTTTTTTTTTAATTGACTGATTTATTCGTTTAACTAAATTAATAATTGTTTATATGAATATAATATTTTATTATAATTGTAACTCCTTTCTACTTTTAACTTCATAAAATATATATAATTATAATCAAATAATTTTGAATTCAAAATTTAACTTAATTGATTTATATAATTAAATTTAAAAGATACATTTAGTAAATCTAAGTTTTAAATCCTAATATTTGTAATATCTTCTCTTATCTCCAACTTACCACCTTTTCGTAAAAAAAAAAAAAAAAAAACTAAGATATGTAACATATTAGTACATTTTATAATAATAGATTAGTGAACAATTTATCATAAACTTGGACGAAAATCCTCACATAATAGACTCAAATCAAGACCTAAAAAGTTTCAAAATCTCTTCCTTATCATTGAGAATAAGCTTCATGAACCTTTATTTATTTTGAGGTACATCAAGTTCAGATGCTATTTAATTAAGGACTGACCAATGTATGGGAAGGAGCTTTAGATTTGTTTATCCTGACCCCAACCACTTCTTCGGTCTTTAGAATGTGCTTTGCTTGTCCTGCAGTACAATATAGTTTCTTTTTTTTTTTTTTTTTGGGTAATAATATGCTCTTGGCAGTTCCTCAGAGTCCAAAAATGAACATAAGGGCCTTTTTGAAGCTCAAACTAAAGTCGATAAAAGATCTGATAGTCACTTTTTGAGACATTTTTTTTTTATGATTGGCAAGAACATGAAAATGCCGGATCAAATGTAAGCCCGATGAATTGTGCAACATGCCTCTATTTCACCTCGTCGGATGCGTCGTTGAAGCTGTCACAGGTGATGGAGACCAACTGGGCCCCCGAGACAGAAAAGGGGATCAGAAAATTTTGAATTGGGCCGTAGGATGGCCTAAAAACCAGGTGGTTTCGCTGGCGCCTGGCAGGACCTTTTGTGAAGCGTTAAAACCGTAATCATCGTAATTTTAAATACGATACAATAATACAATAAAAAATAATATAAAAATTTATGTATATATTTTTAAAAAATATATTTTATATTTATTTATATCAACACATTTTGATATAACATAATTTGTATTATATATATATATATATTAACACGCTTAAACAAGTGACATAACATAAATTATTTATTTAATTTAATTTTATCATATAAGTATACATTTAACATATTTAAAACATTTAACATGTTTAACTCATTAACATATTTTTCATATTTATTTTCATTTAATATGAATATATAAAGATTTTTTTAATTTTTAATTTTTAATTTTTTAATTATAATATTTAATTAGCTATTAATATCATATAAAAATTATTTTAAACATTTAATTATGATATTTATTTAATAATTATTATAAAATTATTTTTTACATTAATAATATAAATACAATATAAATAATAATATTAGTCTTATATATATTATTATTTTATTCTTTAATCTTTAATAGTTTATTATTTTAAATTTAACACTAAAAATTAATATAGTTATGTAATATATATTAAAATTTAAATACATATTAAATGGGTATTAAATTTTTTTAATATATAAGTATTTTTTTCTATTATTAAAATATCAAATTTATTAAATTGTAAGTAATGAATAGTTTATAGTCATTTATTATTTTAATCATATTTTTATATATATTTGTATTAATCATATTTATTTATATATATATTAATATTAATCATGTGTATTCATTTAAATCTATATTATTAATATTTATTCTTATCATATTTAAATAAATAAATTATACATATATTAATCAAATCATATTATATATATAACACAAATAATAAATATATCATCGTATTTATATTTAAAATTTAAATATATTTTATAATTAATATCATGTTCATATTTTAATTATTCACATTATTACGTATTAAACATAATTCGAGGCACGATACGGAAATTTAACTTGCCGTACATCACCCTACAGGCGTTGTGTCAGTTGCCCATGCGTTATGCGCGTGAATTTAAAGGTAAATGCTCTATTATTTTTCTTGTAACTTTAACCGTTTTAGACACTCCAAACACCTATCCCTGTAATTTGCTTTCTCTGTTTTTACTTTTATTGCATCGAATTTACCGTATGATGTTTTAGTTCTTAATTGTAACATTAGCTGACAGATGTTACCGTCAGCTTTAAAAAGGTTTCCTTGATAATGAGTTTTAAGGAAAAACATGCACTTCGATTCACAATTTGTTGCAGAACATGCTGAAGAGGTGACTGGGTTTCAATGCAAATGTCAGTTTTAACAGGTTTTTCTAGCAGGCCCCAAGCAAATTCCACCATAACTAATAACAAAATGTATTAAATGAACGAACGTCTACAGCGATACTGATTATATTTATTAAATTATTCCGTCAATCTTGCATATCTATTGCAGTAAGATGCTCAATATCTTCTATGAATTCAGGTCTAACCTCGCTGTAACTAGTTGCTTGCATGCCCGGCATTTAAGACGGTTTTATCTGTGATTATTTCATCTCCTAGGCAGTGAAACTCCCGTTCATGGAATTACATATCCTGCGCAATTTGTAAACCAAAAAATACTGTGTTGAGTGGGGCAACTACTCGAGAGGACTTTCTGTAAGCCACTTCAATATCACGAGATTCTGTGATAAAGAGAGATTCTGTGATAAAGAGAAGTTTAGATGTCTAAAGCTTCTGATTCTTCCACTGGTTCTGCTGCTTCTTCAACAGTTTCTGATTTGCCAACTGCTTTTGGCTCATCATCTTCTACTAGCGCATAAACCACTGCTGTTCTACTTGGTGCATACACCAAGAAGGAACGAGGTCGGTCGTCATACCATCCTTCCTGGAAAAGACCCCATTAAGTTGAAGTTAGAAAATCCTTGAGCGGATGTTGAAGACAGTGGTATGTAGGAAAAGTAATACAGAATTCGTTAAACAAATCTTCAGAGAATTTTACTTACAGTGCTGAAGTACTCAGCATTATGGTTAAGCCTTTTGAAGCCTCCAAATAATGGATCATCTGAATCCAATACAATCTGGAAGAGGGAAAAAAATGTTAACCATCTGATGGCAAACAGCATAAACATTGTTGAAACTATATTTGAAGAATCAATAACCATACAAAATGAATGATCCATGGATATGAATAATCAAGAGGGGTAACGTGGGAAAACAAAAGGCACGAGGAATATTTTGCTTGAAAACAATTTCATCTGTATGAACCCACAAAACGTTATACCTTGTACTTTCCTGGCTTTAAGCAGCCCACCCGGTAGTTAAAATAGCTGTTATTCCAGTGAAAGTTGAACACGAAAACCAGGTTGCCTCTTTCAAAGACAATCATCCTATCTCCTTCATCCTTCCGTGATATAAATTGGTGCTCAGAGGTCATGAACTGAAAAAACAATCAAGCATGCATCATTTAACATTGTAAACAAGCAGAAAGTTGAGCTTCTTGGCTACCCAGACGACACAAAGTCTACTAGTACAAAATCAAAGGTAAAACTTTGTATTCCAGGGAATATGAAATAAAGGGAAAGAAATTGCTTGAAAATTGAGTAATATAATGAATTCTGACTTCTTTTCTTCTGTCTTTTATGTTGAAGAGAAAGAATCTACTAAAATCAGAGCCATGCCTGCATGCATAAATAGGTGAATCTGAAGGTTTTAAAGATCCATGACTGAAACAATTTTAAATGAAGTCATTTAACGATAAGATTTGTCAAAGAGCTTCAAGGAATGACTTCAAGAAGGTTATCATTTAACAAAACTAAGTCATTTTCAAGAAAAGAATATAATAGACATTTTGCTAATTAAAGTGACAACAGAAAGTAATCACTAATGATTACCTATATAATCTCTTACTCTTAATATTTGCTTCATCTTTTCTATCCTGCTTAATGTTCATTCATTCTCTTTGTTTATTATTATTCCTTTATCTTAAAAATTTCACATGAAATGGAGTGTGATTGATCACTAATAAGATAAAAAATAAAATGTATGGTTAGGAAATCCTCCTAATCCCATCCATCAGCACATATAAAACAACAAAACAGTAAGCACCATCAATACTTACGCCATACTTTGCTTCAAGATGCTGCATTGCCTGATCAAATTCTTGCATCCCATGATACCTCAGATAGTCTGCATCCCCCTGTGTGCATATAATCAAATACAACAATGTATTGTGGCAGACGTGAACACTCACAGACACAATACAAAGCAAAGACATTTATGCATAGCAACTGTAGGGATCAATTATGCCATCATATATTTGATAGTTGATTGTGAATAAAAGTGCATAAAATGCTGCCAGTATGCAAATGAAAGTGAAATCAAATAACTATCAAACTTTTACAACCTGTTTGGTAGGAAGGGAAGAAAGAGCAAAGGAACGAAAAAACTTTGATCTAATGGTTGAGTTACAAATAACACATGAATTTCAATCATTAGATTAAAAAAATTTCTGTCTTTTCCCCTTTTCATCCTCCCTACCAAACATAGAATTGCTTGTTATCAGACAAGATTCCATACTGTAATTTGAAACCAGTAGATGATGTGCCTTTGTATGATAATAAATTGTAACACAAGCAAAATATAAACTGAAACAGAAACTTACGAGATCAAATCTACGTCGACATTTATCATAACTGTAATTATTCCCAGGAATTACTGAGCCATTAGGAAGCTGCTGGTCACCCCTTGGAAAATCAATCCACTCTGAAAAAAGAATAATGGAGAAATTATAACACAGCATTCAAGAACTGTCAAATTCTACAATTTGACGATCAAGAATGACGAGACATTAGGAAGAGTAGCAATGGTTGATCTTACCAGGATGTCCAAATTCATTTCCCATGAAATTCAAATATCCTTCTCCACCTAGTCCCATGGTAATAAGCCTAATCATTTTGTGTAATGCTATCCCACGATCTATAAGTGGAGTACTTGGTCTATCTAGAGCCATAAACTCATACATATCCTGCAAAAAGGAATTGAAGCTAATAATATTATAAATTATAAAGCTGAATTTGGCTGGTTATAAGCATTTTCTCTGCTTAAATGAAAAACAGGGTAACTTTTATGTTTGTATTTAACTTTGCAAAACACAATATAATTGCAATTTTCTAATAGCTGGAGGCCAAGGAAAGAAAATATTGTGAAGTCAAAGCATTTCCGATAGCCAGTTAGCTTTCCAAGTGCATCAGCGTGAAGAGATTTAACCTTATCCATCAACCAGAATGCTATTGTTTTGTCACCAACCAGAGCTTGATCATGACTTTCAGCATAAGCAACACATTTTTCCAACCACCGCCTGTTGGTAAGTGTGTGAATAATGTCGCCCACTTTCCAGTCTTCATCCCTCTTCCTATATGATATAACAAGGCAAAAAGTACATAGTTTAACATCAAATACATTTCACAAGTTAGTAGATTCAAGGTTATTACATTGGAAAAAGTATTAAATTGGATGGTTACACACTTAAGAAGCTCAATCCACTTATCAGCAACGGCCATGTGCAGACGGTAATCAAATCCTACACCACCATCTTGGACAGGAAGGCAGAATGTAGGCATTCCACTCACCTGTAACACACAGTTGCATGATTAGCATAACAAAAATAAAAAATATTGACATTTTCCAGAAAGAATTACTCATCTTGATTGCATTCCTCTTAGTATTATTCCTTTCAACTATTGTTCTTTCCAACTGTCTCGCCAGAATATTCACAGAAGTTTCAGAATTTTTTTTGCAAATAATATATAAAAGTCTGTAACTAAATCCCTCCCATAAAAGCATTTTGTCAACTAAATATTCTTTAAAAAACAATGCTGATAAAACATAAATTATGTTTTGTTGTGCTAGTAGCTTTTTGGGTGAATTCTTCGCACAAAAGATGAAATTTGTGAAACAGCAAGGATATTTTAAGATTTGTAGAGATTCTTTCCTTCCCTTAGTGTTTTTGGAATTTTCATTTTTGGCCTCTTTAGTTTCTATGTTTCCATAAATCTGGGTCTACATTAAAAGTTAGTTCACTTTGCAGCAAAAAGTTTAACAATTCTTCAGTTCATTCTAAAATTCTAAATTCACTTAATTACTAGCAGGGTAACCTACTTATTCATGGCATATGGATTCAGTTAATGCATTAAGAAAAGTGATGAATCATTTGTACCCTTAGCATCAACATAAATCATGTAAAAATGTTTTGAAACCCCATTCCATTTACTCAATCCAGGGCAACAAATGTTGCTGTAGAAGAGACAGAGGGCTTAAGTTGAACGATATAATTCTGGAATAGATAAATGATCTCAAAGGATGCTCATTGTGATTCAAATAGGAGTTATAGAACATACGTCTTCACCAATGGTAACAGCCTCAGGATAGAGCCCATGAATCATATCATTAACCAGCATCAGATAAATAACAGCCTCTACGTCAGTTGCATATCCAAAATACTCAGTGTAATTTCCAGTAAATGCTACCTACAGCAAGTTCAGGAAAACAAATGTTAAGCTGTGGTAATACATTATAAAAGGATGAAGTTACCCTGACACCCTCTAGTCCTCAAGAGAATTTAGTTAAGAAACAAACATAGAGAAATGATGCTTCACCACT
The DNA here is from genome assembly GCF_047325235.1 of Durio zibethinus. Taxonomy (NCBI): domain Eukaryota; kingdom Viridiplantae; phylum Streptophyta; class Magnoliopsida; order Malvales; family Malvaceae; genus Durio; species Durio zibethinus. The sequence continues at coordinate 4,029,136 of NC_143162.1, read as the reverse complement.
TGCAAGAACCAAATGTTACTTTAGTTACCCTTCTCTATACGAACATAAAGTCAAAACTTCAACAATTAACATCTGAACATGCAAGTAACTTATTATATAACACCAAGCAAAATATAAAATCTCCAAAATCACTCAGATAATACCTGCAACCCATGATGAGTATACATCATTGAAGTCACGCCATCAAATCTGAACCCATCAAACTTATATTCTTCCAGCCACCATCTTGCATTTGAAAGAAGAAACCTTAGCACCTAAAGCAACAAGTAAGAATTAATATTTACACTAGGATGGGAGGAAGCCAAAATCTTTCAACAAGCTATTCTTTAGGATAAGTTTCTGCAGAAATACATACTTCCCAGCTTCCGTAATTAAAAAGGCGAGAATCCCACATCCAGTGGTGACCCTTTGACCCCGAGTGAAAGTAATGAGCATCAGTTCCATCAAACATGTTTAATCCATCTAACACGTTATTAGATGCATGGCTGCATTATCAAACATCAGTCAGATACATGGATGAGGAAATTAATTAGTAACTTAATTTAACTAAAGAATAAAAATTAACTGAGACTTATAGCAAAATATTGCTTACTCAAGGCAACATACTAAAAAAAAGGGCAGCCCGGAAAGTGAAACTCCCACTATGCGCAGGTCCCGGGAAGGGTCGGACCCACTGGGTCTAATGTAGATAGCCTTACCTTGCATTTTCACAAGAGGCTATTTACGCGAATTGAACCTGTGACCTCCAGGTCACATGGCAGCAACCTTACTGTTGCTGCCAAGACTCCCCTCCAAGGCAACATACTAAATACTCAAATAAAAATTTGCTTCTAAAGCTTAGAAACGTATTTAACGTTAACGACATGCAAAAGATAAAATTTTCATTGTAAAACAATACACTAAGGTACCATTTGGTTGCTGTTTTTGCTATTAGCTTTTTGCTTCCCGAATCAAAAATACATTTGGAAAGAAAAGCAAATAATACTTTAAAAGAATTAAAAATTAAAATATAATCTCTTTTAGAACAAACAATACAAATTTTCTTTTAATGGAACAATTATACTAGAATATTTATTGCATTAGTCATTTAACATTTCCAAACAATTATGGCTTTGTTTTCTCCCTCCTAGATTTGTTTTCTAGCAACCTATTAGGAAGCAAAAAGCAAAAAGAAAACACGTAGTAAGTGTAACAACCAATAAGAGACTACAATCCCATGGCCATATTTGCATCAAATCTACAGGAAGGATGAGCATAGAGTCAAAAGCAGGAAAAGAAAAAGAGTTATTTTCATCTTTTGTAAAAAAAAAAAAAAATGAGAAAAAAAGAGAACAATTGCATAAAAAATGTAATAGCAAATAAAGCTGAAGGGTGTGTTTCTAGAAATGATATTCTCCTGCAAATCTAATTATTACCTGTGCACAATATCCATAAGAACAAGTAGACCCAACTCATGAGCCCTATCTATCAGTGACTTAAGATCATCAGGGGTTCCAAAACGGCTGCTTGGCGCAAAAAAGTTCGTCACATGATATCTGCAACATATTAAACGCAAATTGTTAAAAGTATTAGTTTTCATAACCATAACTAAATTCTGAAGAAATATTTCTGTTTATATCCACAACATAGCAGTTTAGTACAAGTTCAGAAACAGAAACAGAAACAGAAACAAATAGATTAGAGCTAATATTATGATGGAGATAATACCCAAAGCTAGCATAATACGAGTGCTCTTGAATAGCCATGATCTGAACAGCATTATATCCAAGTCTTTTAATGCGGGGAAGTACATTATCTCTAAAGTTGGCATATGTGTTAATTATTGGTTCCTGCATCTCAGAGTTGATAATATTAACAGAAATAGGAAGTGAATTAACTATAGTAAAATGGAAAATAAAGCTTGAAGGTTTTTGTGGGACAAAGAACAATTGTATGAATGAAAATTTAGAATGAGTAAACTTTACAAAATGATTGGAAAGGGAGCAGAAATTGCAAAGCATGTTAATCTTAAATTAGATGCACACACCACGACCACCACATAGCAAGACAACATATAAGGCTAAAAGTTAATTGATGCACAACTAGATGTTAACAACCAACAAAATGGAACAACCAAAAGAAAACCTGAAGCTGCTGCCAGAATTTTCTTTTGTTTTTACAAACATCTTAAAACACACTACATTGTTATTTCTGGCCTTTTTCTTAACCCAGGTTTGGCCTTGTGGCTGTTAAATGGTGTTGAAATCTAAGGTTAAGATTCAAGAAACTTTTAGCTCTGCAAGCTCTTTAAACTATTCTTTTGTAATACCATGTCCTATACAGCCCCCACTTCAAGAGAAATAAAGACCTTTTTACACCTCAGTTCATAATCCAACTATCATAAAGACAACAAGATACAAAAATAGTGATAAATTTTAGTTTAATTACAAATTCAGGCTTCTTAATAGGTTTTAGAAATGGTTGAAGAATCCTAACAAAATGCAATCCACAACTTCTATTTTATTGATTTGTAACTGCTATTTAAGATATTTCTAAACACAAAGCAGTTAACAGAGATCCAAATCACTAGCTATTTGGCATTTGCATTATCATTTACTAAAGTAATACTCATTATTTATCATCATCTGAAAGGAAGGACAGCCTAATTTCCTTTAACCAAGGAAAACCAAAGTTGGCCATATACACCAATATGGGTTTTTGCGATCTTAATTTTATGGGCTTCCTCTTTAAGAAAGGCCAGTCTGCCATTGGAGACACAGGATAGAACAAACAGTTTCATTTCGATATTTACAGGCCTTTTGTGACAGCTATACTGTTCGATACTCTTTAAGATGTTCAATGCAAGATGAAATGTTTCTCTCTTCTTTTTTGTTTTTGGGGTAAAATTGATAGTTATAATACTAAGATAATTTTCCTGTTAAATCTAGTGTCCTAAAAAACTATTTCTTTAACTTTCAGTCTCAATGCCCTGCAGGAATGCTTCTTCATAGTAAGTCTTAAAAGAAACAGTATAAAAAAATGATCCCACACGTGGTAGCATTCAATGAATTTTTTATCCAACTTAAGGTCCTCCTTTAAGATTATATAAATCATAGAAATGCAATGGAGCACAGACACAGAAGAGTTGAACAACAATTTGCTACATGCAAGGGAGAATGAAGATGCATACCGTGCTACTCATTCCAACATGAGACTCATAAATTCTAAGCGATTTTGGCCTTTTTGGCTGGGGGTGTTTGAATATATACTTTTCCTGTCACAATATAAATATCATTAGTCACAATAAATTAGAAAGTACAAGAATATGAGATAAGACACATGATAGACTGAACTAAGTTGATCGTGCTGCGCATTGATTAAACTTGAACAAGCAAGACCAAAATTTAGAAACTGACGTCATATATTAAAGTGAACCAACCAAAGTTGTTCTCTGAAAAACCTTTTTTAGGGAATTGATAATAACATCAAGGCTATAAAGGAAGACATTCATTAAAACAACCTCCTTGCATATACTTACTCTAAGATGAATGAGAAATCATTATCTGATCACATAATCATATGTGTGCAGGCATGCATGCATGCTTTTGCCTGTATCTTCACAGACATGCAATCATTTTAAAATTATCACAAGAACTAGTTTGTGCTTCTGATATTCCCCAGGCTCCAAATATTTCAGCAGCTCATATTTTGAAAAGAATAAGTTATCTAATGTTTCCAAGAAAATCAAAAGATCAAACAACCACTAAATATACCTTTTCTGGTGGATCATAGTATATTCCATTGTATGGTATTTCACCTGGTGCTTGAACAGAGAACTTGATCCAAGCAGGAATGGAGTCCTTAATCCCAGATGGAGTATCCATACAAATCTACAATTATAAGGTCAAAAAGTTAAAATGGACACACAGAAAAGGAGCTTTATGATAATTGACATAATCATAAAAGTCCACCAGAAAAGGGAAACGTTTTTTTTCTTCTTCATCTTTTCTTTCTTTCTCTCTTCTTTATAGGGTGGGAGTTACTTTGTTAAACTTGGAGACCAACCATTAAATACTTTAATGCCAACAAATACAACACTTCATACTAACAGGCAGAATTATATGGTATTTTGCTCCATTACATTTGTTTTGGCAAAGTTTCAGAAGATTAATCCTGCACTAAGCTCTTTAAAGGATTTTAAATATGCATAAATGGTCTTATAAGCAGGTTATACAACATGAAGAGCTTAAAATATTAGTAAGTTTTATTATCACAATTGAAATAGAAAGCAGCATGAATATTTTAAAATTCTTTAATATTTAGCTACCTTGGTGGTGTTGACCTTATATGCATGTAAGAACTTGATGGGCATATATAGATTTTGTTTTGTAACAATCCAGCTTAAAAAAAAATACTGCATGGAGATGAACTTTAATATGATATTACCTTCTGCAACAGATTGATACAGCACATCATTAATTCCTTGGTAAACCTTTATGTTAACAATACTAAAAGGCACAGTCTTAGTTCAACTCATATAAACTTGGTATTATTTTTAAAATGTTGAGCTAACGTTCTATCAAACTTAGCAACTAGCCTTCTTACACCCCCTATTTCTCTCCTCATTATATTACAAGTTCTCCTCATCATATTACAAATTATTCTGCAATTAATATTCTTTATGAGATAAAAGAGAAAAAAAGAAACATATTTAACTTTTTCAATCATTTAGTACCACACCTTTGTGTCATGAATTAGAAGTTAAATTAATTATCATGAAGGTTGTAGTACAAAGCAATGTTCAAATGATAAACTGCAATTTTTTATTCAATAGAGATTTCTGCCAATTAGACATGCAATAGGATCAATGTATAAACACCATCATACTTGAAGGTTCCTGGTACACAGGTCAATACCAAAAGGTTAAATACATTGTTGGTTTACAAGAACAGAGTTGCTATTTTTTAAAAGTTTCTTTTTGCTCTGAATTGAAAAAGTGGAAAAAGGAAATAGTAAACAAGTAGCATTCAAATGTAACAACTTTCAAGAACCAATTTATTTTCATCCATAGGTAATTTACCTTCACTCGAGAACCATGGGGAATTGCTGGTGACCCATCAGCATTATTAGGCAAAAAGATCTCCCAGACACCAAACTCATTCTGTTAAAAACAATTAACATTTGTCGAATTAAACACTAGATGAAAAATAAAAGACAGAATATAAAAATGCAAAAGACATCATTGTCAATGTAAGTCAACATGGCTTTCTAAGCACTTAGAACACAGTTACCTTCCCCTTTATACTTGACACTGCACAGCATTAAATACATGAATCTGCTCATACAATTAATTGTTACATGGGCAAGGTGACTTTTGACACTTCATTATAAAAACTTTAATAAGATTTATCTTCTTAACTTTACCATTTGGATTGGGACTTCAAAGTATACCAATCCACCAGAATATACACCTAATGTTTGGTCCATTAAGAAGCTTATCCTTGCTCACATAAAAATAAAAAGATCCATATTTAAATTCAGATTTAATGTTAAGCTAAGGTTTCTCACAAGCTTGAATGCCCTTTAAATTCTTCCATAATGTCCATTTAGAGAAGAGAAGCATTAACTTATTAACAGCTGATAATGGAATTACTACAGTTTCCCAAGGCATAAATCTTGAAGCACATTGGTCAGATGGAGAGAGAAAGCAGGGAGAGGTAGGAGCTCATTAAAGCAACTCAAATGATTTGGAGTTCATCAATAGATATAAGATTGCAAGAAGGCTGACTCAAAAACCAAGAGTGAAGTTACTGGTATTTTGAGATGTCTGCATCACCAACCCCTTCATGTGACTGCATAACATATGACACGTATAGGAGAAGAAGATTCACAAAGAAATCAAAGAAAATATTTTTTAGGTGCACCTACTAAAGTGCTGTCCAATTATTATGTCCTTCACTTCAAGTTAAGCAATCCACAATGGTAGAACAGTTCTTACAGACAAGGAAAAATCAATTAATAACTAATAAGTAATGCACAGGTCGTATTTTTTCTTGCAGAAGCAAAAATAACATACCTGGTTCATAATATCTGCATTAGGGTTCCAATTGTTAAAATCTCCAATCAGTGCAGCTGACTGAAAAAGAATATGCAGTAAAGTAATCACAATAATTGAAGAGAAAAAAAGAACACCAAGAAGTTAAATGGACTTTTCAGAAGGTAATAAGATCAAGTGGTCACAATCTCAAAATCTTAAAAATGATGCATAACAAACCTTAGCTCCTGGTGCCCACTCCCTGTAGGTTATTCCTGTCTTACTGAAGGCCAGATGAGATTATGATCAGAAAGAGCAACATCAACTTATGGTAAAACAACTTTCCAACCATAAAACATGAATGGAGAATAACATTTTTATCAAAAAATTAAGGCTAACAAGAAAGCTATTAATCAATGTATGCAAATAAATGAATAAAACATATAAAAGTGACGCAATAGGGAAAGGACTAATTCTAAGGGTTGTCATAAAATTTCTAAACTTTTTCTTGCACCAAGGGTTCTAAATTTTTACCTACGTGTGAAGCCAAGCTTCTCATAGCCACGAGAAAACACCTCCAAACCACCTTCATACTTGTCAATTTCCTCACGAATTCTTCTGTATTGTGCATACCTGTAATTGGATAAAATGTACAAGGGAAACAAATTTTGACAGTTCTTAACATATTCTGGATATAAAACAGTGCAGCAAAAATGAAATACTGATAAAAATATGAAATTAGGCAGGGCCAGATGAGAACACTGCCTCAACAAAAGAGAAAAAAAAAACAGATATTACAAGACATATAACACCTGAGAGCCATGCAGTGAAAACAGAAACATATCAACCATCAAAACTAAGCTGCCAAGTCAAATGACTCCTAAAACAAACAAGTTAATCAGATGCATAATATTTTGATATTTTTAGGATCTTTTTCCAACACAGTGAAACTCCTCCCCCTGGTGTTCGAATGCACATATAAACATAAGACCATAAGCAGCTTATTGGTTTAGTGATTTAAGCTAGTCGCAAAGTACTAATGCACTTTAAAAATCAACCATATTTGATTCAATTACAGATTCTAGGCAATGAAAGGGAAAGCAGAGCAACTTGCCTACTACTCCAACCAGATAAAATCTAGTTAAACAACTAAATAATAGAAATAGAAAACCAACACAAGGCCCTAAAGTTAAGGAAAACAGACACATAAACGTAATAAACAGTAACAGTGAGTGCTCTTTCAATCACTGCTTGTCAAAATCATAGAATAAATGTTAACTGCTAATAGGAGACATGAAAATACAGATTTATTCGCAGTGTTCCTATCCAGATACCAATATGGACCTCCATGAACCAGGAGCAAGTTTGGCAAAGTGCAGATAGGAAGACACAGTGTACAACCAACTGTGAAAAAGATAGCAGAAACAAACCAACAAACTAGAAACTAAAACCTGTAGCTTGTAAAGGCCAGAGGAGACTCAATATTTTGAACTCAATTACCAATATACAAGTAAATAACAGAGGATTATCTAACCGGTAATCAATATGTTCACGGAAACCCAACAATGTTGGATCTATTTCATATATTTTCTGTCCTGCACCAGGAGGGGGAATGGATCTTGGTTTTGCTTCACTTTTCTTAGTACTTACTTTCCTGTTTAAAGGGACAGATGGCTCCTTAGCACAAGCTTCTTCATCATTATTTGGAAGCACAGATGGAACAGATTCTTGCTCCTCAACCTCAACCTTCTCATCATCTTGCATTTTTTCACTCTCTACATCATGAATTACCTATAATAAAATCATAAAGGGATGGGAAAGATAAAATCCACTCTTGTATTTTGAATTGTTAACCTGAAATGAGCATCAAAATTAGCTGCTAATAAGCAGAAGTTCAAAAATAAAAACTAACATACCATTCTCCAACCTTATTCCACATCCTTTTATGTTGTTTATAAGAATTTTTCTTCCAAAAGAGTCATAGCTCAGAATTAGAACCTCAAGTTTTCAACAAGAAGTCAAAACTGTTTTAGAGAACCAACAAGATTGAATGGCATCAACACCATCTCAAATTTTCATATTTCAATTTACCCTACATATAAACTAATGAAAATTCAACTGCACTCAATCTAAAACTGGAAGTGTAATATTTCCAGAAGTGTAATATTTCCATACATTCTGCATTATTCTCAGAAAATCGCAAACCTGTGGATCATCTGAAATAGTGCTAGGACTTTCCAATTGATCTGTCAAGGATGAAGAACCATCACCCTGACCACCAGGAACAAGAACTTTCTTGGATGCAGCAACAGTTAAGGATGAAGAGTCTGAATCATAAGAAGACTTTTGCGCAAAGATCTTCCCTACAAGCAAGCATCAAATCAGTTCCCCACATGCTTCAAAGCAATTGATTATAAAAGCAGTCACCACCCATAGAGAATTCTTTTGACAGTACTAAATTATACTAACAAATACAGATCCATCTTCATTACAGAAGAAGAGAAATCAGAAACAAGGGTAATATTGGCATGCTCAGAAAATAAAAGGGAATGATCCAACCATGACTTTCAAACAAGGCTGAAAATAATGCAACAAGTTATACACCTATAAAAATTATTAATAGTAATGATTTTATTTTCTTCATAAAGTTCCCTAGCTGCAAAACTAAAGCATTTCTTTCCACTCAAGTTTTTCTGCTCTTACACTAAAATCATCCTTTTTTTTTTTTTTACAATTCCCCTTTCACATTTAAACTAAGCTTCCTTTGATTTACAATTATTACTTCTTCATTTAAAAAATCAGACATTTCTTCATGGTAATTTTTTTCTACTACCACAAATTCAGTGGTAACATTTTGAATCATGATGACAATTTCTTCAAAAATCCTTTTTTTTTTTTTCAGCATTTACGCTTATAACAAATCAATACTCGCGGAAGAGTAAATCAAAGAAGATTTAACTATTAATACTTTAATTACGGATTTCATTAAGAAAACGACATCGTATTTGAACACATTAATTTTTCTCCGTTTGGATCATACTACAACTCAACTCTTTTTTGCCATCGTTTCTAACTTTATCAATAAAAAATAAAAAGAAAAAAAAAAAGATAAATCAAGCATCGTAGTTTGAGTAAATAAATTTGTTAAAGCTCACCCATCACTGTTACATCAACAACTTTTTCTAGTCCAAAAAATGGAAAATAAGATTAGATTAGTTATATAAAACCTAGAAGAAGTAACCAAATTTGGTGCTGAATGAAAAATATATGCAGAGAGAGAGAAAGAGAGAGAATCATATAAAGACCAAAAAGGCTTAAAAAAGTAGAAAAGAAAAGAGATAATACGAGAAAACTGATCCTTCTTCAACAAAAGAGAGAAACTGATATTCCTTCGAGCGCCATTGAAGCTTGACTGACTGAACCTGTACACAGACGGCACACAAGGTAACCGTATACCAGATGCACTATAAATCATTATTTCTTCTCCACGATTTTTTGTTTCTACTTCTGTTTGGAAGGCAAGAAAAGGTGAGCAAATGACAACAGGCAGATCCGAAAAGGGAGAAGAAGAGAAGAGAAGATATCGCCAATGATAATTCCAAGGCCACCGAGAGTCGTGTGAGTGAAAGAGAAAAAAATATCAGTTAGATTTTTTCTTTCTTTAAAATTTCGAAGGAAATGAAATGAACGGGACTGCTACGTGTGTAGTGGAGAATTGCATGGGGATGGGTGTGGGGAATAGATTTGAAATGTAGGACCGATTCCAAACTCAATCTTGACCGTCCATCTCACTCTATGCTCTTTTTTTATTTTAATCAGATTGGCCCCGATGGCCCGCCACGTGGATTCAGCTTAGAAAGCAGAAGAAGAGATCAGAATCGAACGGTTGGGGAAGCATGTGGTTGTCATTTCTATTTTTTTATTTATCTTTTTTCTCTTTTCAATTTCTTTTTCACAATATAAGGAAATCCACTTTCACTTCCATGAAATGAAAAATCTTCCTTTTGTTTTTTTTGCCATCAAACTTCACCATTCTAGCATTTATAATTTAATCCTTTTTGGTAATTTTCTTTTTACCGAAACAAATTGGATCAAAATTAAATTTCTTTAATGCGAATTAAGTTGCATGTATTTTATAAAAATATTATTTGTCATCCACTCCAAAAAAAAAATTATTCCTAATCTCACTTTTGATTTTGTACTTTTTAATGATATATAATATTACTGGTCTCATTATTTTTATCTTAAATTTTTATACTTTCTAACATAATATATAATTATTAATTTAATTGTAATATTACAATTATGAATTAATTTACATATACATGAATTAGTATAAGCTCATTTGAATTTATCAAATAATCATGTCATGGAAGAGTTATGCTAATTATAATTCAAGACAAATTGGTTTGTAGGCATAACTTTTTTTTTATTAGATGAAAAAATAAGTTGTATTTATTAAATTATTAATTCCTAATACTATTTCATAATAATAGACTAACAGTAGTCAGTCAGCGCGCTCACTAAGGCATTTACATTTTTCTTAATTTGATTTTTACGAATTATTATAGTACATGACTAAATATGGAGATTATCTTATATTGTAAAAAAAAAAATACCGTATCTTATTTAACCAGTTGTATATTACAAACTCTAAATTCAGATTAAGATAAAATCTCATAAAAAAAACTATCATTTGACTGACGGTTTTTCCACATATAGCAAATATTATTTATTTGAGTTTTTATTTTAATTCGAGTAGTTTACATAATTATTTTTAATAAATAATATTTAATAAATTTTATATTTAAATGTTAATATTTATTTTTTTTCATAGTTAGATAGTAATTTTTTATATAAAAAATTCATTAATTTAAAAGTAAAAAATTATGAAGATATATCTACACTAACAAAAAAAAAATTATTGTTGAAAGGTATCACAATAATCTCTTCAAACCTTTTAAAAAAGAGTTAGGGAGGATAATTTTTTTTTTTCAGAGGAGGATATAATTCTCATAAGAAGTAAAGGAAAGAAGATCTTAATTCAAAATCAAAATTTTTTTACCAGATGAAGGACTAGGGAGAATAAATTTAACAACTAAATTTGATTTACATTTAATCAATGTTAAGTCTAATGATAAAAACATATATATCAAAGTGAAAATACTAAATATATAACCTTCGTTTTTAAAATATACATTTGAGATTAATATAAAAGAAAAAGACAAGACTTGAATTTAAATCAACATATATTGATATGAATTGATATAAATTTATTTTCTCATTTTCTATCTTTTCAAAAAAAAATCCAACTAAATAAATTGAGTTAACGTACGAAATCTGTCATGATATATGCCCATCTTTTGTTGCTGTTTGTTATAGTATGAAGAATGGAGTCATCTGAGTATCTCCCCTCTTTTTCGGAACATTTTTTTTCTATTTTGTATTTGCGTTGGGTTCGATATCCCAGCGGAGGGCTGTGGCACCACCAAGGCCTGTCACCAAGTGCAAATGTTGCAGGGTGACTGCGGAAGATACTTTAATTTTTGATAAGTAGAGAATCGGAATGTGGTCCATTGATATACCGACGCAACATCCTCTCTGGGAGATTTGTTCTGACGCAAAAAATGCAAATTCAAACAAAGGTCTTAATCAAACCCCCATCCTCCTCCTCGTAGTTCAAGAAGCTGGAATCAACGGGGCTTATTCCTTTTTCTCTTGTCTTTTGTTAACTGGTGCAATCCATTTTTTTTTTTTTTTGTAGTTTAGAATATCAGTGAATTATATTATTTTACATTATAAAAAGTTTTTTAATAAATAATTTTGGTAGATTAAATGCTTAATAACGGTGACAAACTATTCTAACATTAATAAGATTTAATAACAACAAAATAAACCATAAATAAATCAATCTTCCTTTTTTTTTTCCCCAATCCTTTCTAATTCAAGTTCAACAAATTTTCGTTTCTGCCGAAATTATTTCCTTGCTGGACAGAAATTCTCATATTCTGAATTAAGATTTTAGCTGTATTTTTCTGATTATCTTTTTGATTGTTTGGAATGGGTAAGAGAAATGCATAGGTGTTGATCGTTTGTCAAAATATTATAACAGAGTTATATAAAGAAGAAAACAATTCGTTGAGTTCTATTTTTAAAGGGAAAAGGTCGATGTGGCTGTGTCGGAGGAGAACACTGCATTGTTCCCTATCCTTGTGTTGACTATAATGGGATGGCTCTGCCATTGGTGCCGTACACTCTAGTTATGATATTATGTTCATTCTCGAAGAAGACAATTGACTATCCAATGCCAGTGTTCCGTGTGTTCTTGCTGCGGGAAGTATAGGAAATCTAATTTCAGACGGGTAAATTTGCTTCCAATATCACTTTATTCATTGTCAGGAATGGTATTTGAGTAGTATTTGTGCTACTTTGGATTGCTTTTGCAGATATCGAACTTCTCAACATATAGTAATCTGACCCTTGTACTTCTTTGGATTGTCATGGTGATGCTGATATACTACATCAAGCTTACAATTCATGAGGTACTCCATTTGTTCTTCATATCTGATGAGAACATTATTAATCTTGTAGTTAGCTGCTACCTCATCCTTTATATGTTGGAAATTCGGGTTTGAGGCATAGAACTTAATGTCATGTGTGGATTGAGAAAGTTCAGACATGCATTCTCTCCTAATTGATTTTGTTAATGTGGAATGAATGGTCATAACTCATATGTTAATATCTGGATGATATATCAGTGCAAGCAACCTTTACTTTTATCAGTTTGTTTTTTTTCATCGACATTGTATACTCTGCACGTGGTGTGCCTCAGCTGTTTCTCATGGTAGAACATGGTTCGATTCATTTTATTTTCCTGATTTAGAATCTGGGGCCTCTGATTCAGACATAAAGAAGGCGTATACGAGACTTTCCATACAGTATCGTCCTGATAAAGATCCAGGTCCATGTTATAGGTTTTATTTGTTGTTCACTACTCTTGTTTCCATATCTGGTTTTCGCTGCATATTGATTTTCTTTTTTTCTTTTTGAAGACCTAATACCTCTCCACTTTTTCCTCCTGCCCTTTCATCAGCCCAGGAGTATTTTGTTGAATACATTTCAAAGGCTTATCAAGCCTTGCCAGACCAGTCTCTCGGGAGAATTTTGAAAAGAAGGCCACGCAGATGGCAGGCAGGTAACAAACTTCTTGTTTCATCTTTCATTCTGGCAGAATACCAGTTCCTGAATGAGAGAGTTTGATTCTGAATTTTTTGCCAATTTTCATTGCGTTCATAATTTATGGTCTTCAAATGGGTATAGCCCTACCTCCATTTCTGATGAATAATGGAGCATCCGCTGGAATACTTCTGCTGGGAATAGTTGGAGTATGCATTCTTCTGCCTTTATTGTGGGCTGTTATATATCTCTCAAGATCAGCTAAATATACTGGAAATTATGTGATGCATCAAACATTGTCTACCTACTACTACTTCATGAAAGCTTCTTTAGCTCCGAGGTATGATTCTCCTCCATATTGATTTGCTACTTGATGTTTAGTGTGAAACAATCATAAATAACTATTACTTTGTGTTTCTAAATACATAGAGACCTTGGAATGACATTTTTTCAGTAATGTCTCAAAATTTCCCCAGCAGACAACAATTCAACTAGGTTGATGGCAGGCTCCTTTTCTCTTATTCCTAGTTTGTGCTTGACATGGTAGAGACTTGAAGTCAGAGTGTCAATCTAAAAGCTATCCCAAATTATTCTCTTGTTGATCATGTTCAATAAGGCTCGCTCCTGTTTTCATTTTGGTTTTCTTAATAGTTGTTTATTTCTGCAGCAAGGTCTTGGATGTCTTTATTAAAGCTTCAGAATTCATGGAAATCCCAGTTCAGCGAAGTGATGGGGAACCCCTTCAGAATTATTTGTGTTGGTTAGGAGTGAGCTGAACTTGGACCTCAAGAATGTTGGTCAAGAACAAGCCAAGTTTTGGACGCAGCACCCAGCTTTAGTAAAGGTGGCTCACATTCATTCCTTTCTCTATTTGATTTAGTATCTTACTATTTCAAGCACTCTGAATTAGGTCTTATGGTTCTTGCTACTTTACCTTACCTTCCACTTTTCAGGCAGAATTGTTGATCCAAGCCTAGTTGACTCATAAGTCTGCAGCTCTGACTCCAGCTTGGCTGCGTGATTTTAGATGCATGTTTGAGCTTTCACCCCACCTTCTTGAGGAACTAATGAAGGCCAATTTAGATTTCTCAGCTCTTCTACTAGCACATTAATGAATTTGTTACACCAATTTTTGAAAATCATCTCTCTCGCACATTCATCCACATTCAAACATTTTGATAAGAACAGTTCTTGAAAATTTTTGGTATTATTGGGGCATCTAAGGGTTTTGAAGGATTGTCTAAGAAATCAAGTGCCTTTACTATCTTCAGCTTCTTTGGTGAAGAAGTGGAAAAAAACAACTTGGTCTCAGAATCCACTGCAGCCCCTCATCCTAATCATAATCTTGTAGATAATTAACATGCCCGCTAGGCCCTAATGTTTTGAAATTCCTAGCTTGCAAAGCCGTATTGCTTTGTAGCAGGCACTGCTGTGTGAGTATGTTTACTAGGTTCTCTGCCATCTTATTCTACTTTTCTGAAAAAGTGATGCTTGCAACTCAATATATTCTGCATTCTTTGGAAGTTGTATCAGTCAGTATGTTATATATGAATACAGATGGCATTAATACCACGAACTGCTCAAGGGGACGGATGGTTAAGACCTGTGATTGGTGTGGTTGAGCTCTCTCAGAATATCATTCAGGTATGTCTATATATGTTCCTTGGTTTGGAATCTATTTGTTTGTCTGAAAATTTGGGGTTTTCCTTGTGAATGATTTAATGGTGCCACTTTTGATGCCAATATTATGTTTAGTTACCTCCATTTATATAGTCATTTGCAACATATCAAAGTAAAAAATGTTAATTAGAAGGTATGTCTATTCAGCATAAATATTAGATTGTTTGCTTTTGCATATCCTTAGCATATAGGTGAGTACAAGTTTTTCTCTTCTAAAACGTTCAGCTTCCTAAACGGACCCAAAATTAGCAGGCTGTATTGCTTACTAGAGATTGAAGTGGAATATTACATTTTGGTGTAGCACCACCATCATACCTGTTGCCAATGTGTGTGCACCTTTGACAAGTCATTTTTTTATTCCTATTGCACTTGACCAAACATGTCAAAGTTTTGTTTCCTGCCTTTTCACTGACAATTTCAAACCAAATCCCTATTTGTAAACATTTTCTTCTAATAATTCTACAGCTTTGGCCTTCACTGCTATTTGTTCTAATACTGTTATGCCTAGTCATTCTCTTTTATTTTTATTAGAAGAGAGAGGTATTTTTCTAAAGCTGCTATATCTTTCAACGAAGTGATTGATTTTTTTTTTAATTATTTATTTATTGATTGAATCAGGCACTTCCGCTAAGTGCTCGAAAGATTGCTGGAGGATCTAGTGAAGGTGTTGCACCCTTTCTACAGCTGCCTCATTTTAATGAGGCCATGGTCAAAAAGATAACACGGAAGGTAGAGATATACTTTTTTTTACTCTTTTTTTTTTTTTTTGACTTACTAAAGAGTCTCGATGCATCTACAGTAATTCTATGTTGCCACCTATATCTAGGCTACTATTTGGGTTATATTGGTCTGGTGCTTGGTTAGTTTTCTATATCATAAGACACACTCTATCTCAACCATTTGATCATTTTTTGGATTAAGTTATTTGATCAAAACCCTGATTCATTAGCTAAAGCCTCAGAGACTTCAGATTGAAAATTTTCACTCTTGGAAAAGGTTCAATCATCTTAGAAAGGTGGTGAAAATGTTACATTGTTGCTTGTACAGATTGGCAAATGCTCTATAAAACAAGATATTGCCTTGATGTTGTGATGTAACATGCATGAATCATAGGACGCGTCATTGTTGAAATTTTGCGTCGGTTTCCTATTGTTCTTTGGTTTGAAAATTCCCTGTCATTATGTTGCAGAAAGTATGAATGTTTCAAGATTCGTGACATGGACCTTGGAAGTTCGAGTTGAACTACCTACTCAGGTTGCAGGTTTATCTACTGCTGAAACCAAAGATGTGGAGCTGGTTCTAGGAATGATGCCTTCCTTGACAATTGATTTCACGTGGAAGACAGAAGGTGAAGAGGGGATACAAGAGGGTGATATTGTCACAATGCATGCTTGGATCACACTCAAGCGTGCGAGTGGCCTTGTTGCTGCTCTTCCTCATGTTCCTTCCTCTTCCACAAGGAGGAGATTTTTTGGTTACTGCTTGCTGAATCTGTCTCCAATAATGTTTGGATCTCCCAGAAGGTGAGCTTCATGGATGAGGCTGTGGCCATAACAGCGGCATCTAAAGAAATGCAACGGTTGAAGGAAGGGTCGGGCAAGCCTGAAGGAGACAAATGCAGCCGTTAGAGAAGATGTTGAGAGTGGGTCAAGGTTAGTAATGGGCAAGTTCCAGGCTCCTGCTGAGGCAAATTATAACTTAGATTGCTTTCTGCTTGTGTGACTCTTGGATTGGTTGTGATAAGAAGACAAACTTGAAGATCAAAATATTGAAACGGAGTCAGAGCAGGTTGAGAGGTTCCTTGTCAGAAGAGGGAGCTGCCATGGTAGAGGGGATTGAGGAGAAAGAGCAGGATGAAGATGGATATGATGATTATGAGAGTGAATACAGCAAAGATGAAGAGGATAAAAAAGATTCAAAGAGAAACGGAGCTGTGGCCGATGGTGCTGTTGGTCATAAACGAAATGGATCAAGCTCTGAAAGTTCTGACTACGAGTGAAAAACTTTTTTATTTTTCATTTTTCCTTTGTGGGAATACAAAGGGAAGGGATGCATTCTATTCATTTCTTTTATATTGCAACATTGATTATAAAATATACAAATCCACATCTTGATATGACCTTAAATGCCATTGTGTTTGTTTCATAGAATCCTTAAAACCACTCACAATTTCTGTTCAATAACTTTTGTTGTGATGAAAAGTTGTATATATGGCATATAGTCTTTCAAGTTTTAACCAATTTAAAGGATGGACGGCAGTTTTTGTGCATTTGCCTTGTTTCAAAACCAAGATGTTTCATAAATTCTTTCCAAAATCTACTTGAGCCAAAAGCCCAAAACCTACTGAACATAATCATTGATATGTCTCTTCTTTATCCAAAATTCCAACCCACATGAACCATCCAATACAGAACATATGCTATTAACATAATGGACAACTTGCAGAATTATCCATTTAGGAAATTTAAAAACCAGTAATTGGTTTCCATATAATCTGTAAATTGACGATATAGTAAACAGATTAGAAGAAAAATTACCTAATAAGTGCATCCAAATTCACTTTTATTTCTACCGGCTTGGAGATACTTAATGTCCCAAGAACAAGGGATCATATGCTTCGTTGAAGTCAGAAAGCAAGTGGATATCTGATGACTATCTTCTAGAAACTTGAAACTAAGAAAAATTATCCGTGTCACGGACTATCTTCATTGAAGGAAGCACGATTGCAGCCACTGGATTACTCTCCATTCCTCCGCCTTCATCAATAATCAGCCTAAGACCTTCTATGTGAAGTTTCCCATGGTGACCACTTACCACAATTGTCTCAGTTAGCTCCTGCAAGATATTCAACACCAATACTTACATCTCAACTTTGTATCATGAGAATCATGTTATTAAGCCTCCAAAATTAAGCTGCAAAGTAGTAATTAAGAAGTTGAATATCAAGTGTGTGTGTGTGTGTGTGCATAAGAAAAACAATGTCAAAGATGTATAAGAGCTGTGTCATAGGTAGTGAACCATTCATTACCTTGGGGATATCCCAAACATCTTTCCTCCCGCTGAGATCTGTTACCTTGGGCACACGGCTGTCTCTGGCTTTCAAAAATTCCAGCTGCTCTTGGACATTTTTACCTCTCTCTAAACCAGCATGTACAGCAATCAATTTACAATGTTTAAGTCCTTCCTCTGTCCCCATACAGACATCATCCTGCACATTGAAAACACCAACTAAGTATCCACCTTGACTCTAGTTCAGAATATAACATCATAGCTAACCTGCACATTATTGTTCCAGGAAACTAAAGAAGTGCTTCTAACTTACTTTTCTGCAATTTGCTGTTAAAGCATTTAGCACATTCTGATCACATTCAGTGTTCTAAAAGCTAAGAAAAGCAAAGAGAAGAAGGAATACCAGAGAGAAGAAAGACAGAAGAGAACTAGAGCTGAAAAAGGAATACCTCTTCATGAACCCAAACCATATCAGCTAGAAATTTCTTGTGATCTTCAGGAACAGCCATAATCAAATCTGTAGACAAAAAAAACTCCTCATTCAATTTAGAGTAAAGATACGGAATCAAGATTTTCCAAGCAAAAAAAAAAACTTTGACATATATAAGGGAGAATAATTCTAATCCAAAAAAACCTAACTAATATCTAATACAATCATTCTTTCCTTAAAAAATATATAACCTAGAATCATACCATGAATGAATCAAGAATCCATTTCCCACCCAATATTTTGCCCATACCTCAAAACCCCAAATCTCAGTTAAAATTGCATGACCGAGTATCAAACACAATAATCCAATTGAAAAATGAATATCTAAGAATGTCAATCTTCATATACCATTGAACTATCCAAACTATCATTGAAGAGCCAAAACCTTTTAATTATCGCTAAAAAACAAAGAATAAACCTTAAACTAAAAAACCACCTTGATCAAAAGCAAAGCCATACAAGAAAAGGAAAAACCAAACATCCAAAATTAAAAAAAGGATGCATCACCAGAAGATCCATGAGATACTCCATAAGATTCAAACGTAGGAGCAGCATCATATATGGAACCTTTGTACTCAATCCCTTTGGCAGCATTAAACTTAGCCTTAATCCAACCAGCCCATCTCCTCCCTTGCAAATGCATCTTTTCATACCCTTCTCCCTTATACCACCCTTCTCTTTCCTCAATATCCAAATACTCTTGCCAAGTGTCCTTCGCTTCAAACTCCCCCGGCAACACCCCGACAAACCCGGCGAAAGCAAAGTCATGGTTTCCTGACAAAAAGACATGCTTCTGATTGGGATACTGCTTCGGCAAAGAGATTAAGAAATCCATTACTTTGCGTGTGTCGGGTCCACGGTCACAGTAGTCACCTAGGAAGATGACGGTGGCGGTGTTGAAACATTCTGGGTCGATTTGAGATTGGAGGTTGGACCAAAGATTGAGGAGTTTGTTGTGGTAACCATGGATGTCTCCTATGCAGATTATGGTTCTTGATTTATTGGTGGCATCTGTCATTTTTTTTTTGCTAGAAATGAAAGCCGTAAGAAATTGAAACAGGGAACTATTGCCTGTTAGTCCTTTCTTTTTCTTTTTTTTTTTTTTTTTTTTTGAGATTTGTTCGGTAGCTCGAGAAGTTATCAGTTTAAGAAGTGATTCTATTTTCAGATGAACCGTTCAACATGTATAAGCCGCACGCATACTCTCTACTGTTATGTAAAGAGTAGGGTTTTTATCTTCAAAATAATACTACTACTTTTAATGATTTAACATGTAAAATGATTCCTCTATTATTCATCTTCTGTTCGGTAAAGAAATAAAATTTTTAATTTTTATTCTATCGTACAATTTAAAATTATTTAGGTTGAATAATTTATAATTTGTAATCAATACTCCCTTATGTAAAAAAGTATCTTTAAGGGATTCGGCATTGACACTTGCAAGGGAACAAGTGACATGTTTTACAATATTTTTATATTTGATTGGGACCAAAAAGCAGAAGCTTCTTTAACAGGTTATTGGTTTTTTTTTTTTTTTTTTTATGTTTGACAAGGTTGTTTTAATTTTAATTTCAAAGCTTTTTTTGAGGTTTTTATTACTGTTTCAAAAAGTAAAAGTTTGGCGTCAAAAAGAATGTTTTTTGGCATGTATTTCTTGATTTTTTTCCTTATTTTTTAAGGCATTTTTAGATAAAATATATGGTTTTTTTATGTTGTTTAATTGAACATAGAGTTTTTTTTTTTTTAAGTTTTGTTGAGAGAATTTTGCTGTTACACATTTTTATTTTGTATAATGGAGTTGGATTATTGAATAGGTTTCAATTTTATGGTTATGAGATTTGGATGTGGTTGTAAATGTATTTCTTTTTAGAAGATTTTCTCTTTGCATGTTGTGATATTTGATGAAATTCAATTTTTAGTTATTATTTTCTTTGACATTATTTATTTTTATTGGTGTTGTAATTTTTTTTTTATAGAAACATAGTATTTTGTGTAATGGAATTTGATTATTGAATGAGGATTTAGTTCTATACTTGGGAGGTTTGTGTGAATGTGTTTTTTTTTTGGAAAGATTTTGTTTTTGCATGTTCTGATGCTAGATAAAAATCAGTTTTTAGTTATTATTTTCTTTGACAATTTTGTTATTGTTGTTGTAATTATTTTTTATTTTCATATTCAAATTTTGTTTTGCATGTTGTTTGAATGAAATAATGATTTTGTTTTTGATTGATTTTTTTATCTCAAAGTTTGTTGAATTTTTTTAGATATTTAATTTTCATATTAGTATGAATTGTTTTATATGTTGTTTTGTGTGTGAGTTTTTTCTTTCATTATTTCTTTTTTTTTTCAAGCGTTTTTGGGTGAAAATATTTGCTTCTTGTTATTATTTAATTGGATGTGGATTTTTTGTTTTAAGTTTTGTTATGATGATATTGGTACTACAAATTTTAATTTTGTTCAATGAAATTTGATTGTTTAATGGTGTTTGGGTTACGTGGTTGGAAGATTTGTATGTTGTTATGAATGTATTTTTTTTTTTTAAGATTTTATCTTTGCATGTTCTGTGTTGGATTAAAAAGTTTTTAGTTGTCATTTTCTTTGATGATGCTTTTTTTTTATTGCTATTGTAATTGGTTTTTATTTTTAGATTCAGATTTTGTTTTGCATGTTATTTGAATGAAGTTATGATTTTGTTTTCAATTGATTTTTTTTTTTTTTTTGTTGTCTCAGAGTTTGTTTTGTCTCAGATTTTGTTGAAGTTCTTTGGATATTTAATTTTTAGATTAGTATAAATTATTTTATATGTTGTTTTACTTTATTTATTATGTATTTAGGTTTGTTAAGTTTATGTAATGTTTGATTTTTTGCATTGTATATTTGATTACTCTATTATGCCTATTAAATATTTGTTTTTTTACAATTTTTTCTTACAATGTCTTAGTATAATTAAATGAAAAATAATTTCTTTTACAAAAGCAATACAGCTGCTACTTTTTTACTCTGTGTTTTACCTAACCAAATTTCAAAATTGCCTTTCTCTTTTTTTTTTTTAGTTGTAACCCTAAAGAAATTGAAGTTATGAGGAAGAGAATGGACGAATTGCTTTAAAACTTTGACCCCATCACCACAGCTTCTATTTTCTCCACCAAAAATTAGGTTTTTTTTTGTTATTTCTTTCTTGGAGTTCTAGTAAAATAATTTGAATTTATTTGATTATAAAGCTTAAATTTTGATAATTTATGAATATGATTGTTTTGTAGTTAAAGTTGATTAAAGAATATTTAATTATAAAGCCTAATTTTGTCAATATGGGTCTTTTGTATATAAAATTGACCAGTGAATACTTCTACAAAAGTGTTGAAAAAGATTTCCTTCTTCTTTAAAGGTATATTTTTATTATTGTTGCTTTCTTACTTTTTTTTCTTCATTTGTTGTTTCCCCCATTATTTTTTTCTTTCTTTTCAATTTTATTTTGAAAAAGTATCAAATTAGTTTTGAAAACTAGGCTTTGTGATCACATACACTCCTAAACCCAAAATACAGTATATAATACAAACAACAATTAAATTCACATGTTAATTAATGGTTAATTATGTTTTAAATATAATTTTATAGTAAATATTGACTTGATAAAATGGACAATGTCAAAATAAATGATTATTATGATGGTCGGTGCCATTACTTCTCAATTTGTCATTTTCATTTTTGTTGTAGTTTTATTGCTTGATGTATAATAAAGTAGTATAAATTGTATGGAGCTTTGTCTAAGAAGTTTCGATATAGGGCTATAATTGTTAGGATCATAAATATTGGCCATTGCTTATATATTAGAGATTGTTACAAAATTTTGTTATTTGCATGAGCAACTCTTTTTTTGCCATGAAAATTACTGATACAATTGGTTTTTCTTATATGAAGCCCATGGATTGTTTCTTATATAGAGACTTTTCAAAGTTCTTCCCTCTCAACATGATTAATAATGATAATTTAGAAGGCAATGGTTGAACCTGAAAGAAATGGAAATCAATGGTAGCAATCATCGTTCTTATGAAAATCTCCTTTTAAAGGTTTAAATTGTTAGGAATATGTGAGGTCCAGCCCCATGTGTTATTTGGCTTTTCAAAGGCCATAGGCCTTGTGTTTTAGGCTACCCTAATAGAGCCCTACATAACAAAAGATGTGAGGGCTAGTTTTGGGGTGGAAAAAAATAAAGAGTGGTGCTGAAACCAAGAGAAAGAAGAAAAGTTAAAAAAAATAAAGAGAAAAAAGAGAGTTGATTGAACAAAAGTCGATTTGTGGTTTAATTAAGTTGAAATTTTATCAGCAATGTTATTATTCAGAGTTTTACATTTTGAATAGTGAAAATTGGGTTTGAAGTTCTTTAAGAAAAAATCTAAGGTGTGTTTGTTGAGTGATCTATTTTGTGAGATTTCTTCAATTATCTATCTAGTTGTTGATTAGCTCTAGTTTTAGCTAAAAAAATATATTATATATTTATTATTTGATAGCAGAGATTTTTCTAATAGTCTGTGATTTTTTTTTCTATACTAAAAGGTTGTCTATATAAATCTTGATATGCTTTATTTTTCTTACTTTTTTTATTATTAATTGTTATCTATTGCTGTTAGTTTATTACGATATATTGCTTCTGTACTATTGTGTTTATTACTTCAAGCCTAATAAGGGGTATCAGAGCGAGGGTTATTTTGAGAGATCGATACAAAAACAATCCAAGACAAAAGTAAATTCTATTTAAGATCATGAAAGATGATACAGATTTTATGATAAAATTGACAACATCAAATTATTTAATTTGAAAGCCTATGATGGAAGATCATTTATACTACAAAAATTTGCATGAATCGATATTAAATGATTAGGTGATTCGACTAAACCAGTAAATATAAATGATGAAAGCTGAAGAAGTTAAGTAGAAAGACGTTGGCTACAATTAAAAAATAGATTGATATCAACATGTTTCATCATGTAGTGCAAAAGACAGATGTTTACACTATTTGAAAAAAATTGATAGCATTATATGAAAGAAAAACAAGTATTAATGAAGTTACGTTTGTTAAAAAGCTTGTAACTTTACAGTGCATGGATGGACGATCAATTACAGAGCACTTGAGTGATTTTTAAGATATATTTAATTAGATAACTACTATAAAGCTTAAGATAAATGATAAAATGAAGGTATTATTTCTTTTGAATTCATTGTCAGACAACTGAAATACTCTAGTTATGACTATTCTTAATTCAGCTCTTGATTACAAGATGACACTAAAGATGATAAAGGACATTATACTTAATGAAAAAGTAAGACGAAAAGATTTAGACTCTGAAAATCAAGCTCTAGTAATAGAGAACAAGGGTAGAAACATCGATAGAGGTTAAAACTCAAAAGGTTATAGTAAGTCTAAACATAGATCTAAGTCTAAAGATAAAGTGAAGTGCTTCCATTGTGATAAAACAGGTCATATAAAATTATATTGTAAAATCTTAAAGCAAAAGCAAAAAGATGAGAAATACAAGAGTTCAAATAATGACAATATTGCAATAGTGAATTCAGATAATAATTTAGTTACTTTGATTTGTATACATGGTAATTGTAATCACATTAGTAATCCCAACATTGAGTGAGTAATTGACACAAAAGTGACATATCATTATGTTTCAAAGAGAAAATTGTTTACAACTTACAAAGTATGAGACTTTAGTTGCACTAAGATAAGAAACAAGAATGTGTCATAGATTATTGAGATTGTGATATTATTGTATAAACTAGTACCAGTTGTATGCTGAATTTGAAAGATGTTAGACACATTTCAGTTATGAGAATAAATTTACTTACTATTAATGTCCTTGATAAGAAAGGATATAAAAGTCGACAAAAGAATGGGCAGTGAAAGCTTCTCAAATAATCTATGGTAGTTGCAAGAAAAAACTATGTTGTGCAATGTATAAGACATAAATGTAACTGAATGACAACCAGATAAATATCGTTGAGGATGACGCTTCAATAAACTTATGGCACAAGAGGCTGACACACATGAACAAGAAAAGGTTACAAGTTTTGGCAAGGCAGCTCTTATTACTTTGACCAAAGATATATATTTTGATTTATATGATCATAGTTTATTTGACAAACATCATAGAATTTTTTTTCATAAGAGTTTTTAGAGAAAAGAAAACATATTGGAATTGATATATTTTTATATATGTGGTTCCATTTAGGTTGAGTCATTAGGTGGTGGCATGTATTTTGTTACTTTTATTGATGATACTTCACGTAAAACTTAGGTATATATGTTGAAAAATAAAAGTTAGGTATTACAATATTTTTAAAAATTTCATGCTATGGTGGAAATGATGACAGGACTGCCTTTGAAATATATTTAGATTGATAATGGTGAAAAATAAACATCTAAAAATTTTAAAGAGTACTATTTAAAGCATGAGATGATAGAACTTGAAACACCACAGTATAATGGTGTAGCTGAAAAGATGAACCGTATCATTATGAAAAAAGTCAGATGTATGTTGAAGATAATAAAATTACTAAAGTCATTCTAGGGTGAAACGATCAATATAGCTTGCTATTTGCTTAACAGATCACCATAAGTTTTTTTGGGCTTTGACATTCCAGAAAAAATGTGAACAGAGAAAGATGCTTCATATTCTCACTTGAAGGTTTTCGTGTGTAAAGCATTCATGTATATGCTAAAAAAATAGAGTCAAAACTTGATAGTAAAGTCATACAATATGTGTTTGTAAGATATAGTGATGAAAATTTTGGATATAAGGTATGGGATCCAGCGAAAAAAAAAGACAGTCAAAAGCAAAAATGTGATCTTTCATGAAAAAAATCATAACAGACTTTAAGAAAAATGAAAAGTCCACACAGGTTACTATTGAGTGTGATGTTTCAACACCAATAGGAGTTTCACAAGAAAAAGTCACAAAGGTAGAAATGAGTAAAAAATAAAACTTGAGGATATGAATGAGCTAGCCATAGTTAGTGATGAGTAGGGTGAGTAATCTTCTTTACTTGAAAGTGTTAAGTAGGGTGAGTAGTCCTTTCCACCAGAGAGTCTTGAGTAGGGAGAGCTACCTTTAGTATTAAGTAGTGTAGAGTTTCAACCTAAGAGATCTACTAGAAAGCACAAGCCATCTATCGAGTATCTAAGTTCAGATTTTATTTTAATTATCAATGAGATAGAGCTAAAGAGCTTTTAAGATGTACAAACTACTATATATAAAGAGCATTGGTTAAAAGCAATGAAAGAAAAAATTAAGTCATTATGAAAAAATAATACATATGATCTTGTTAAACTTTAAAAAAAAAAGAGGCAGTTGAAGAATAAAAAGGTGTCTAAGTTGAAAAAAGATGGTGATAAACTAGTAAGGTATAAAGCTCAATTGGTGGTGAAAGATTTTTGTCAGAAACTTGGTATTGATTTTTATGAAATCTTCTCTCCAATTGTGAAAATAAGTTTCATTCAAGTAGTATTGGGATTAACAGTTAGTTTGAATCTTGAGCTTAAGCAACTTAATGTTAAGACTACATTCTTGCATGGTGACTTATATGAGGATATTTATATGGATCAACATGATGATTTTGAAGTGAAAGAAAAAGAACAGTTAGTTTACAAACTGAAAAAAAGCTTGTATAACTTAAAACAAGCTCTACAATAATGGTACAAAAAATTTAATTCTTTTATAGTGAGCCACAACTATAAAAGAACGATAATGGATCTTTATGTGTATGTTAAAAAATTTTCTAATGGTAACTTTATTATTCTCTTATTATATGTTAATGATATATTAATTATAGGACAAGATGTTGGTATGATTCGTAGGTTGAAAGAATAATTGTTTAAGTCCTTAAGTATAAAGGATTAGGTCTGATAAAGTAGATTCTTGGTATAGATATTATCCAAAAGTGAAGAGCTGAAAAGCTGTGATTGTTACAGAAAAAGTATGTTGAACGGGTGCTTAGTAGATTCAACATGCAATATGCTAAATTGAATAGTAATTTACTTACTATTTTCATTTGAGTAAAAAATCTTATACAATAACTAAGAATACTAGCTATATCTAGTATTCCTAATTCTTCTGTAGTAAATTCTTTTATGTATCTTATGATTTGCACACGATTTGACATTGCTCATGCAGTTGATGCAGTGGGTAGATTTTTTTCTAATCCAAAAAAGGTTCACTGAGAAACAGAAAAGTAAATTTTCAGATATTTAATAAGGTACCTTAAAAATATACTTGAGTTATGAAATTTTACAATCAATTTTAGAAAAGTTTATTAATTTTGACATGGCAGGTCATCTTAATGGTAAAAAATCTACTTTAGGGTATTTATTCACTTTAGTAGGAATAGTTGTTTTGTAACAGTTTAAGTTATAAAAGTGTGTTGCTTTATTAACTACAGAAGCTGAATATATTACAACAACTAAAGTAGGTAAAGAAATACTTTAGATGAAACGTTATCTTCTTGAATTGAAGTTGAATAAAAAAGAATATGTAGTATTTTGTGATAGTTAAAGTGCTTTAGATTTGAGTAAAAATGTCATGAACTATGCTAGAACAAAGCACATTGATGTTAGATATCACTAGTTACGTTCATACTGATAAGAATGTAGCGGATATGCTGACTAAGATATTTTTCAAGAAAAACCTTGAGCTCTGCAGTGACTTAGCCAAAATGAGTTCTTTGACCAAGGTAAGTTCCAAATAAAACTATTATGATGATGAATCTATTCCTAATGGGACTGAAGAGAGAGATTGTTAGAAATATGCGAAGTCTAACCCCATGTGTTATTTGACGTTTTAATGGCCATGGGCATTGTGTTTTAGGCTACCCTAATAGAGCCCTAGATAACAAAAAATGTGAGGGTTGGTTTTGGTGTGGAAAAAAATAGAAAGGCACCGAAACCAAGAGAAAGAAGAAAAGCTAAGAAAAATTAAAAAAAAAGAAAAAAAATAAGAGTTCATTGAACAAAAGTCAATCCGTAGTTCGATTGAGCTAAAATTTTATCAATAAGTTTATAGTTCAAAGTTCTACATTTTGAACGGTAAAATCGGGTTTGAAGCTCTTTAGAATCAAATCCAAAGTATATTTGTCGAGTCACCTATTTAGTGAAATTTTTTTAATTGTCTCTCTAGTGGTCGATTAGCTCTAGTTTTAGCTAGAAAAGAACTTTGTATATCCATTATTTAATAGTGAAATTTTTTTTAATGGTTCATAATTTTTTTTCTTCTACACCAGAAGATTTTTTACATAAATTTTGATGTATTTTATTTTTTTATATTTTTTGTTATTGATTATTATTTATTACTGTAAGTTTAGTACGATAATATTTTTATATTATTATTTTTATTATTTCAGGTCCAACACAAATAATGCTAACGAAGAATAATCCACTTAGAAAGAGGTTTTTGGTAACCGTGGTAAGTTGCTTTGAAAGCCTTAAAAGGCTATTGATTTCATCCCAGGAAGCTTGTTATTCTTATGAAACCATGTAACTCTTGAATAGTAGATCAGTTTTGTTGAAGATATTACTAGAATTAGAAAAAAGTAATTTAGCTCTGAGCATTCTCAAGCCATATACCTCGGTGAAATTTCCTGTACTTATTTTGGCTTTATCTGAATATGAACTTCAGTAGCATCAACATATGGGATTGGGTGTGAAATGATTATGATGTGTATTTGGTTAACATATGGGATTGGGTGTGAAATGGTTATGATGTGTATTTGGTTACGTGGATTGCCACGTATACATCATAGCACCTTAGTAGCTTTGTTGGATTTAGGGTGCTATGCTGTGTATGTGATTATCTGGATTTTTGTTTAATTTATTTTATGTTATCAGAAGATGATGAATTAACGATATTAAAAGTTTGAAAGTTTAAGTTTAATCACAAATACAAATTTAGTTACGAGGCATTGTTGAGTTCATACCAATTTTTTTTTTGTTAGCTTTAATCACCTTTCAAAATAAGGGTTTTGAAAAATATATTGATAATTACATTAATATTATGATAACAATAAAATATATTTAAATAATCTCTTTAATTACAAATATATATATTTATTTATTTTATTTGTTTAATATCAATTTAATATAAAATATTTTATCCCGAAACGAAACGAAATTTGCTTCCTAATAATATACGAAAAAAATCCCATAGAAGTACTATTCACTTTGTACATTTGCAAGAATGACACATGTTCAAGATAAGAAAGAAATTTTATGAATTGTTGAGAATATTTTGATTAATAAAAAAGAGTGAAAAAAAAATAAAAGAAACGCACTAAGGAAGATTCTAAGTATTATTTTAAAAATATTAATTTATTGTTTTTATTCTGTAACGATATATGAAAAGAATCCTATACAGGCATTGTTCATTTTGGACATTTATATGAATGACACATGTCCGAGATTAGAAAGGAATTTTATGAATTGTTGAGAATATTTTTGATGGATTAAAAAAAGTAAAAAAAAATAAAAAAGAAAGGCACCAAAGAAGATTCTAAGAATTATTTTTAAAATATTAATTAATTTTTTATACTTAAAATTATTAAGAATTAAAACTTTAATTAGTAAATTAATTCTAAATAACCACAAAGATAAAAAATAAAATAAAATAAAATAAAGAAGTAAAAAAATCTTTATAATCTATAACTTATATATTTTAATGAAAACTTATAATTGTTGTATTTTTTTTATCTGGTTGTTTAAATGTTTTCATCAAAAAATTATAATTTAAAATATATTTAAAAAATCATACTTTTAATCAAATAATTTATAGTTTTAAAAATAAAAAAAAAATAACAATACTTGCAATGCAAGTAAAACAACTAATAAATGTAATACACCTATTTGGGGTAAATTGATTAATAAATAGATAAAATTAATTAATTTCACACGTAACTGAAATTAACTAACTAGTTTACACAATATGAAAAGAAAGTCACAAATTTTCTGTTTATGACAAGGCAATTTTTTAATACTTTCACATGTCTTCTGCAGCAGCACTAATAGGTGCGGCCTTTATGAAAAACCAGGAGAAAAGAATATAATTACACAACGAATATGAAAAGATATAAAAAAAAAAAAAAAAGAGAAAGGTTATAACATTTTGTTTTCCCCAATAGTCCTGCATGATTTTCTACAATCCTAAATAATGACGGTGCCACACGAGAACCAGAAGGGTCACGGCCCTCCAAAAATTTTAAAAATTATATATATATATATATATACACGGTATTATGTGAATTTCTTAAATATGTTTTTTAAATAAATAAATAATATTTTAAAATATAATAATTTTTAATTAATTTTCATTTATAACTTTTTAATTCATTGAATTAAAAAAATATCACAAATTTTTTTCAAGTTTTAACATTTAAACTTTGTCTTATGTAAAAATGAAAAATTTGTAAGAACAATGAAAAAAGATTAACTTATTACTTCATTGTAAAATTAAAAAGTTTTATATTTTTTTTAACCGTTGATTTTAGTAAATCTAAGAAATGAAAGAGACAAGCCAAAAAAAAAAAAATTTCAATCTCATTACTTAGATATATTAAAATCAATATTAAAAAATGTAAAACTTTTTTGTGTAAGTTAATCCTTCATCCAATAATAATAACTTTTAAATTTAATATTTTTGTAAGTTATAAGGATTTTTTTTATATAAAATGATTTACTCGTTTTTTATAGTGTCAATAAATAGGCTACACACTTTTGATTTTGGATGAAAAAATTCAAAAATTTTTTGGTGAAGAATTATGCACTAATCACTAAGTTAAATATTCGAATGTAAATAAGTTAAACAGTTTAATAATAAAAGATTATGAATGCAAAATATATAAATTCTTAAGTAAAATTAGTGAAATTTATGACTAAAAATGAGTTACACGAAATTATGAATAAAAATCAAAACTAATACTCATACTATAATTTAAAAGTTTTGATTAAATTATTTACCTAAAAATTTTGAAAACTTTACAATTACAATTTATTGATCTATTTATTAAGTTCTATTAATCTATCCATTTTAGTCTTTAAATTTTTTTACATTATTTCTTATTATAAACTCCCAACATTTCATGAAAAGTTTTATCTAATTGGTTTGTCTTATAAAAAAAAATACTTAATGTTAATTGAAAAGTTGACTTCACTAATTATTTGGAATTGACAAAAAAAATTATAACAAAGACAAATAACATGAATCGATAAAAATAGACTTCTAACTAAATATTTGCTTTCATTATAATTTTATGTAAAAAATATATCCATAATAATATATTGTGTATGCAAATAATTGTACACTGACATATGAATTTGTCCCTCTTAATAAAAATCCTAACTCCGCCTCTGATCCTACAACATATAACATGTGTAGAAGAAACTAGTTATCTCCTTTGGAAGTTGAAGAACCTGATAGCATAGGCAAATACGAAGACAAAGAGGAGACACCAGCCAATATGAGCCACAGCAACAGCCGGGAGAAAGCTATATTCAAAATCCAAGTTTTCTTTGAGGAAGCCCTTTACCGTCATATTTTGTCGTCCAGGGACCTCAAGAGGAGAATTTTTATCACCCACTTGAGAAGTCACAATGCCATACAGTGTCCAAGCCACAGGAGAAGCCCAATAGTACCACCTCCACCATATAGGGATTTGCTGCCATGAATGAATAATGCAAATTTTAGTTTGTTTCTTATTTTCCTCAGGTGGATAGATCAGTAGTTAATGACTATGAATGACTTACACTCCTAGGAATGAGAAAACCAGAGAACAAGTTCCAAAAATTAAGGAAGAAGCCCAAGACAATTGTGGCAATTTGATGACCCGGTGTGAGAGCAACAACCATCATCCCATACAGAGTGAAGTAGACAAAGCATGTTAACATGAAGTAGTAGAACGATAAGAATTTTCCAGCCGTCCACTCAAATCCAATCATCGAGTATAGAAGTAAAGTATAAATTAAAGTTTGAATTGCTGTATAGATTGTCTCCATCGCCACCTAAAGAATAAACGATAGTTCTTAAGTCCACAATTCAGTGGTAAGCTCTTTTTGAAGAGAAAGGGGAGAAAACCAGTCAAGTTTTTTTGTACAACTAAAAATTTTTACCTGAGCAAATGCATAAGGCAATTCAGAATACATTCCAGCTGCTCTTTCACGATAGAAGACCGTTCTCTCTATTGCAACAACAGCTTGCACGGCAGAGGCATTGGTTACCCCAAGGAAAAACACAGCAGAGTACATTGCTCCAAGAAGATTCATCAGATCTTGTTGTCTTGTTCTGTTGATCAAAATATTTTTGGTTAATGCCAAAATTTCACTCACTAGTAAAAGATAAATGTATCCAGATGTAAAAAGCACATTGTTTCATAATCAAAGACTTACGTTTGTTGTCCTTTTTTCCAGAAGATAAGACCAAATAATATACCAATAATTGTTGTCGTGAAAAACCTAATGGCATTGTATTGAGGGTTCCTCCAGTAAGACCAGTGTTGTTTCCAGAAGCAGGCCTTGCACTGCGTAAGGAATGGCTGAGAATATCTGGTTGGGAAGAAGAGATCTTTGGAGCCAGGAGCTGGTGTACTAAGCTCTTTGATAAGTTCCTGATTCCTCCTGAAAGTTTGTGAAAAAAAAAATTGAGCACAATATATTTATAAGTCTCAAGCGAGGGGAAAAAATTTGCTGCCTAAACTGTGACATTGCAGTTAAACTTACTGATAAAGTGAAGAGCTGGCATAAATATCTGCAAAATCTACGTTCAATTGAACCTCAACTGGCGGAGCGCTGACCTCAAGCATCCATGTCGCAGGATTGTATCCATCCCTAATCTTTGGAACCCCTTGGACAGCCTATGGTAGAAGATGCATGTTAGCTTTTGCTACAATTTCTCTTGGAGTAAGTAAATTGTATTTGCTAAAGGGGCAATACATTGTTCATATGATAAGATAACGTAGAGAGCCAACATTAATTAGTGCAGAAAAATTGGAAATTCTAACCTCAAAATATTCTATAAGCTTCTGAGATTGGCGACCAAGAGGTCCAGCATAAATAACTTGCCCTCCTCTTTTCATCAAGAGTAACTGCAACAAGTGCAATACAAAGTTGAATGCAGGTAATAGAATGGGAAAAAACGAATAAAACCAAAAGTAGCAAATTCTCAAAACAGAATCTATCCTATTGAATTTTACCTCATCGAAAGCTTCAAAGATGTCAATGCTAGGCTGATGAATTGTGCACACAACAGTTCTCCCTGTGTCCACAGTATTTCTCACAGTACGCATCACAATTGCGGCAGCTCTGGCATCAAGTCCAGAAGTTGGCTCATCCATAAAGATGATAGAGGGATTAGCAACCAACTCTACTGCAATTGTCAACCTCTTCCTTTGTTCTGTTGAAAGACCATCAACTCCTGGAAGTCCAACTATGGCATTCCTTATTGGTTTGAGCTCAACCAACTCCATAACTTCATCAACAAACATCTATACAAAAACAAAAATTCAAGACGTAGATTATAATAGGAACTTTGTGGACGGAAAGAGCAAAAGAGACTTTTAAGATGGCTTTACCAACCTTTCTAGTCTTGGTGTCTATGTCAGAAGCAAGACGGAGCCAAGCTGAGTACAAGAGTGATTCATAAACCGTGACATTTGGGGAGTGAATGTCATTTTGTTCACAGTAACCGCTCACACGAGCAAAGGTTGCTTGGTTCTTTGTGTAACCCGAGATGCTGATGCTTCCCTCAATGTATCCGCCTGTTTTCCTTCCTGCTAAAACGTCCATCAAGGTTGTCTTCCCAGCACCACTTACACCCACTAATGCTGTCAATATTCCTGGTCTGAAAGCGCCACTAACATCTTGTAGCAGCTGAAGACGATCTTCTTCAACTCCTTGAGTCTTCATTTCCTGGAAGAAAATCAAGATTTCACTCAATGTTTCCTCGTTAAACTAAATATGTCTTGAACAAAATGTCAGTTGTCAAACAGAAAGTGAAATGTTTAAGATGATGAGTAACTTACTGCAGGCATATCCACATAGTAGTTAATATGGTTGAATGCAAGTGAAAGGGGTTGGAAAGGTAAAACCATTCCTTTTCTAGGTGCGCTTCCTGCAGCATTCACGATATCTGAAGAGTCTTGCATATTAATACCTGTAATCGTTCAGAAAAGTTAAAGTACTTGGGAAAAGATGACGTAAGTTGAGTAAATGCAGGTTTTAATGACAAAATTACATTATTATTATTTTTTTAACTCAAAGCTCAAAAAAAAATTCGCTTACCTTCTGGTCGCCTTCCAGCAGAATATGGGTTTTTAGTCTTCTTATTTTCATCTTCATTGACAACTACGGGTTTGGAAGCACCAAGGGCTGAAAATAGATTAATCCACATATAAGCAGTGAGTCAATATTGAAAATTTATTCAAATACAATCAATTGTAAGAGTAAATGAGAGAATGTCACTAACGATTCAGGAAAGTCAATGCTCCAATAAATAAAATGTTGAAGAGAAGGGCGAAGCCAAAGAGTGCTCCAACACAAATCCAAAACCAATATTCATCTGTAAAGAAGCCTCTGGTGTTGAGAAGAACTTTTCCCACTGTTGGTGCATCAAATCTGGGGTCTGTGTTGTTCTGGATTGGATAATTATGTGTAAAATATTAATTATGGCCCATGGTGAATGGGAAAAAAAACATGAAGGCAATTGAACTTCAGAAGATCTTACCGCTCCCCATCTTTTGTCGAGGAATTCGTTCATGACTATGGCATTTTGTCCATACATCATAGGAGAAACATAGTAGCCCCAGATCATCCATGGTTCAATGTCATCTACAAGTAAAAAATGTGTTAGAAAACTATTAAGGAAGAAACTGATCAATATCATCTAATACTAGTGGTTAATATCTGACATTAGGGATACGAACTTGTTTTAATGCTTCAACTATAAAGATCTTTTAACAAATAAATAGAGGTCAACTACTTACGTTTGGCAACGATAAAGCCTCCAAGTACAAAAATCAATTGCATGATGAAGGTACCCAGGGTGTTCGCAACCACCTGTGTCCTTCCTACTGCAGCAATGAACCTAAAGAGGGACAAAGCCATCTGATGGATGCCAAGTAATGTCAAAAACTGTCGGAAGAACCTGGAGATTAAAAGCAAAAGAGGTGTCTAGTCAAAGAAACTACGAAAACTATAATGTCATAAAGATGAAGTCATCACTAAAATAACAACATGATCATGATCAGTAGAAAAAAGGAATTGCTTCAATATTGCTTACCTGGTAGCAGATGGAGCAAAGCCAATTGTGTAGTATGTCAGGGCAATCCATATCCCTGATTCTATAAGTGATTGTGGGATTCTAAGGACCGAAATTGGTAGGCCAAAAGCCCATGCAGGATAAAACAAGAAGTGTCTTTGTTTATAGAATACAGGAAGCCTGAAAATCGTCAGTGTAAGTTCCGCCAATCCATTGAACATCACATTGAATAAACTGAAAAATAGGGCTCCAAAAAATTTTTGACCATTTTCCAAAGTACCCACTGGCATTTCTGTTCTTAGGTACACAGTGAAGCCAATCACTGACATGATTGCTATCTGAACAATGTTGAATATATACACAAAAGAGTTACGCTTTATTAGCAGCCATTCCCTTGCAAAACATGCCCTTAACAGTTCCCAACTGGAAATGCCATATTTTTCTGTAACTAAGGCAGCAGGATGGGTTTTGGACTTATCATAGGGAACTCTAAGGTCTGATGCAAGCTGTTGGCCAATGTGGAAGGAATCGAATCCATGCACAAAATCAGAAACTGAAACATATCTGTAGGGTTGGTTCTTTTTTAACCAATATTGTTCTTGGTCCTTCTTGGAAGTTACTTCTTGCAAAAAGTCAGCAACTCCTTTTCTCTCAGGGCACTTGAAGCCCATGTATTCAAAGAAATCCAAGACATTCTCACGTGGACCCTGGTAAACAATTTGACCCTCTGAAAGAACGATAATGTCATCGAAAAGATCATATGTCTCTGGTGCCGGCTGTAGAAGAGAAATGACCATGGTTACATCCATGATATGAACTATTTGCCTCATGAACTTGCAAATCTGGAAAGTAGTAGAACTGTCCAATCCTGTTGATATTTCATCCATAAATAGAGCCTTTGCTGGTCCAACCAACATTTCTCCTGCAATCAAGTAAAACAAAAAACTATTAGACCAGCAATTCGTAAGTAAGCACAAATGCTCATATACAAGAAGTGAAGTAAATAAGACAAAGCAAAATTGGTATGCTTAAACTTGTTCTGGAAACAAACCTGTGGTCACACGCTTCTTTTGGCCACCAGAAATACCCCTATGCATCTCATCTCCAACCATGATATCCGCACAAATATCCAATCCAAGTATCTGTCAGAAATTCTTACAAAAGTCAGTTCCCTTATAATTAGTCTGTCTAACTTGATAAATCAAAAGACGAAACAACTTGAAAACAGAAGACTAACCTTAAGAATATAATCTGTCACCAAGCTTGTTTCTTGGCCTGCCACTGCTGTGGCTTTCATGAACGCATCAATCTCAGAATCTGGCTTAATTCCAGCTTCTTTCTCTCTTCTTGACAGCTCTGTAAGCATTTCATATCTTGTACCAACACCCAAACAACGTCCCGAAAAATCCAATGTCTCTCGCACTGTCATTTCACCGTGGTGAAGATCGTGTTGACCGATATAAGCACATGTCTTTTGAGGAACAAACTCATCCAATTCATGACCACAGTAAGTCACTTTTCCAGATGACTGTTCACAAATCCAAATTATCAGGAGACTACTTGAAACAAGCAAATTGTGGAATCTATTGAATTTCACCGTCTAAATTCATAATAGAAAGCAAATTTCATTTTAATATTTGCATATGCTTAATATGAACTGGGTTTTGGTGCACCTACAACTATGTAGGTAGAAGAGAAAAAATGGATGAAAAGAAAAAAAAAATGAAGAAAAATAGGTGAAAGAAAGAGTTACCAGAAAAAAAAAAAAAACCGTTTAAAGGAGTAGGAAACTCACCCTTAGATCATGATCAAGCCTTCCAGCAAGTGCCATTAACAATGTTGTTTTTCCAGCTCCTGGAGGACCCAGAAGTAGGGTCATCCTGAAAATTTTCATTCAATTATTAATCCATACATAGTTCTTAAAAAACCAAAACATAACTATCCATTTCATCAGATGAAACACTTCAGCTTTATCGATTGGAGCAAATGAACACTTTCTGTGCAGGCAATTGTTTGAAAACAAAATTTCGTTACCAAAAGAATATATATTTATTGCAAATGTTACCCTCTGCTTGAGGATGGGAAGTGAGATTTGGTTTGTCCATTAGTACTTTCGGATCCAAAAAAAAAAAAAAAAATGAAAGAATTCCATTGAATTACCTTGAGGGTTTGATTATGCCGCTAACATTTTCAAGTATCTGAATTTTTCTCTTCTTAGATGGCGCAAGCCGGACCAATCCGAGAATGCCCTGTTGTTGATGAAAATAATTAAAAACACACAAACGAAATTTAAAAGGTGAACCAAATAAAAATAGTTCTATTTTTTTAAATAGTAAAATCTGAAAACAGAGAATTCTCCTCTGTTATGGCTAAACTTTTTTTTTTCTTTTTCTGCTTTTGAAAATAAAAAATACCAAAAAATTAATAAATCCAAAGAAATTCTCCATCATGTATTTCTAAAACTTCATGATTTTCGAAAAAAAAAAAAAGAAAAAGAGTTTTGATAGTTCAAAAAGAATAAGAAAAACAATACCTCTATTGTGTTTAAGGTCACATTAAGGAGAGTAGGAAGAGCTCTGCTTCCAACATACACGTCTCCTTCAACTGCCAAATGCTCAAACCGAACTTCAATCTTTGGAATCTCAATCCCCACTCTACACCAATCAGAACCCAGAAATGAAATCAAATCAAATCAATCGAAAACCAAAAAAAAAAAAAAAGGTTATTATGATTATTATTATGATTATTATTATTATTTTTACTTACCTATCTGTTCTGTCCCTTAATCTCCTCAAAAACTTTTCATTATCTTCTTCAACAACTTTCAACAGACTATCCATCAACTGCTTCTTGTCTTGCATCCCAAGCTTGGTAACATCAACTTCATCATGAACAACCCTCCCATTATCAAGAACTTGTCTCAACATCCCTTTTCTCAACCGATCATACGTTGGCAACCTCTCGATAGCAGCCCAACGTAGCTCTTCCTCATCATCTTGACGTTCACTCCTGTTAAACACTTCAGGTGGAGGTTGCAAAACCTCCCTGAAGCTCGCTGATGCCCTGCTCCTATGACCGTTCGATGCCGCCCAGCTCCTTCTGCTGCTCATCGACCTTGCTAAATCATCTCCAGCTAATGCTGACGCCATGATATGTTATATTATTCTTAATTCAGGCTACAGCTTAGCTTCGTTAATCAATTACTATAAACAAAAAAAAAAAAAAAATCCACCCAGTTATAATAATCTGAATGAAGATTTATAACATAATTTCTTCTTTGTTTCTCGCAAAAACACCTTTGAAATGAAAAAGACAGTGTGTGTTCTGCTCTTGTTGGGTGGGAAAACGAGAGAAATGTAGGGTACTTAAATAAAGGAATGCAAAATGAGAGACAAAAAGCTGGCAGAAAATCACTTTCCAAAATTGATTTTTACATTTTCTTGTTTTTATTGATTAACAAAAAATGAGTTACTTGTAAACGAAAAATAATTATCTTCCGGAAGAAAAATGATTTAAGTCAAATCTCCTGAAATTTGAATAACACTATAACTGGCAAACTAAAAGCAAATATGATTCTGTGATTTTCTTTTTTCTGTTTTTAATTTTGTCGAGAATAGTAAACAAGCCAAAAGTGGAAAATTTTAAAAACAAAAGGAAATCAATCTGCGGCCGCAAGATTCTTTTAGGTTTTTACGGAATATACTGTCATGCATGTAAATATGTAATTGGCTGGATTGTGTTGCTTATAGTGGTTAGCTTGTTTAGGATTACGGCGGCAAAGTCAAATAAATATATATATATATATGTATTCATTTTTAAAATAAATAAAAATGATCGATTTAAATATTTTTATAAATTTTAAAATTAATAAATTTAGTTTTAATTATATATATTTTTATTAATTTATTTAAATTTAATTAAAATTAACTAAAATTAAAAATTGAGTTTATGTCAATTCAATTACTTAAATTTTAAAAATTTTAATTTTATTTAACTTAATTTAAAAAATTATAATATTAAAACTAAAAATTTGTTGATATTTCAATTTTAAATATTTTTTTTGTACATAGTAAACATATATATTTTCAATATTTCAATAATAAATAGTATTATATTATTATTTTAATAATAAATAATAACATATATAATAATATTTTTATTATTTTAATAATTAAGGTTAAATAATATAACAATATTATTTTCTTAATATGAATATTTTTATTAATTTCTTATTATTTTTAGTTTAAAATATATGATTTTATATTTTATTTATTAACGTATTTATTTTACTATTTTAACAATAAATATAAATAAAAAAGATTTTTGTTATGATTTAATAATAGACACTTTTAATATAAAATATAAATATTTTAATATTAAATATTACTATTTTAATATTAATAAAAATAATATTTTAAGAATAGTAATACTATTTTAAATATTTTAATATATTAATATATAGAATAATAAATAGTTTTATTTTAGGTATTTTTTATATTAATATAATGTTTTAATATTAAATATTCTTATTAAAATTTAATTATTCATGAATATTAATAATTTTAATATACTTTAATAATAAATAATTTTTAATATTTTAATAGTTATATTAATATTATTTGAAAAAATAAACAGATTTTTCAAAAAATTATTAAATAATAAAAAATATATTTTTATTAACTTATCCAAACAATAAAATTTTTTTTCATTTTCAAAAATATAAATATTTTTTAAAAATTAATTTCTGTAAAACAAACGGAGTCAAAGACCGAAAAAAAAATGATTTAAGTAAAATTTCCTGATATTTGAATAACACTATAACTAGCAAAATAAAAGCAAATCTGATTCTGTGATTTTTTTTTTTTTTTTTTGCTGTTTTTAATGATGTCGAGAAGTGCAAACAAGTAAGCCAAAAGTGGAAAATTTTAAAAACTAAAGGAAATCACAATTTGCGGCTAATAGAAAGATTCTTTTAGGTTTTTAAGGAATATATAATAATGCATGTAATTGGCTGGATTTTGTTGCTTATAGTTGTTAGCGAGTGTAGGATTATCGCCGCGTCTTCCAGAAAGTCATATATATACTTTATATATTGAACTCTAAAACTGTTATAAGGGATCGATTTAAATATTTTTATAAATTTTAAAATTAATAAATTTATTTTTAATTATATATAATTTTATTAATTTATTTAAATTTAATTAAAATCAATTAAAATTAAAAATAAAGTTTACGTAAATTAAATTACTTAAACGTTTAAAATTTTAATTTTAAAAGTGTCAAAAGTGATTGGTTAAAATATTTTTAGTAAATTTTTTATAAATTTTAATTTAAATAAAAATTTTATTATCAGTCTTTTTTTATAATTAAACTAAAAAAATGTTAAACATGATTGACAAAAATATTGTTAAGAAAATTAGTATAAAAAATATTAAAGTGATTGATTAAAATATTATTAAAATTTTTTTATAAATTTTAATTTAAATGACTTTTATTATTCTTATAAGTAAAATAATTTTTCACATCAAATGAAAATACAATTTTTATTAATTTATATAAGTTTAATTTTTAAATTTTAATTCCAAAGGTGTTAAAGTAATTGACTAAAATACATTTAGAAATATTTTTACAAAATTAAATTTAAATGAATTTTTTATTATTAGATTCTTTTATAATTAGACTAAAAGGTGCTAAAACTATTTGACTAAAATACCCTTAATAAAATTTTAATCCTAAAAATGTTAAAAGTGATTAATTAAAATATCATTAGTAATTTTTTTATAAATTTTATTTTTAAAATTTTTTTATTATTAGACTCTTTTTTATAAGTGAAATGATTTTTTACATAAATGAATATGCAAATAAAACAATATCAAAACTTAGTGTGCATAGAAATAAAACAATTATATGGAGTTTGTTCTTTGGTTGTTATAAAAACAATTGTTCATGTTATTTATGTTGAAAAATAAATTCATTAAAGATAATCATAATTAAATCATTGAAACATATTTTATTTTTTAAAATTTTTTGCCTTACAATTTTTTATAATATCTTAACTATATATGTTTATTAATGATTTTATTATTTGTATATTTTATGTGTTGATCATTTGATCATTGACAACATAATTAATTTTTTTAGTGTCTTGAAATAATTTTTAAATATATTATTCTTACAATTTAGTTTGACTTTTATAATTAATTTTTGTTTTGTATTTTTTCTCTAGGATTTTATAATTAGTATTCTCATAAACAAAAATTAATATCAAATTAAATGCAAATCCATTGCACTCCCTCCACCAACAATTAGTACTATGTGATTCATTTAACACTTTAATTGAATATTTTACCTGTTAAATTAGAGGATTTAAGAGATGTTAGGGTTACCAGTATCTCAGGATTGGATCCCATTAAATTGTCATAAGAATTGTTTCATTGATTGAAAC
Organism: Durio zibethinus; assembly: GCF_047325235.1. Classification (NCBI taxonomy): domain Eukaryota; kingdom Viridiplantae; phylum Streptophyta; class Magnoliopsida; order Malvales; family Malvaceae; genus Durio; species Durio zibethinus. The sequence continues at coordinate 3,988,027 of NC_143162.1, read as the reverse complement.
AATAATTAACATAACTTCTTTCAACTTTTATTTTAATATGCATATGTGATTCATTTATATCTCAATATTATTTAATCTTTCTTAATTTTATTAAAATGCTCATTTTTTTGTCATCCAAGTGGTTAAACAATTTAACATGAGTTATTCTAAGTAAAAAATTATCTAAGTGAAGTAAAATTAATTATTTTGGTGAAATCTTTGAAGGTATGACAACATTTATTAGAATTATCTTTTGAATATGATTATATTAAAGTTACATTCATTTATGAAAATTTATGTTGTTAATGCTGAAAATAAAATTATTATAAATTATATAATACTACATAACAAGTTTGTTATTCTTAGAATTAGAATTTTCTTAAGAAAATAGGGCAAATACCAAAGTTAGCATTTTATTTTATTTTATTTTCAAAAATTATGCATTTTAATATTTTATATAATAAAAATTTACGTATAGTAAATTTTTTTAAATAAAAAAATTAAACTTTCAATTGATAGAATGTACATTTACATTTAATTAATGGAAGCACCAATGAAAGGTTAATTTAAGTAGAAAAATGAAATAATCTTCTATAACAATTTAAAAGTTTTTTTTTAAATTTTTTCCCCTTCATCTTCAATGTCTTATTTTGATTGTCGTTGTAATTGAATTAATTAATTAATTAATTAACTTTAAAAGTATTTCTAAGTGAAATTACTGAGTATACTTTTTTTATTTGGATTTAAGATGATTTGAATTTAGCTTTTTAAATAAAAAAAATGCACAAATTATTAAATCAAATTTGCCTAGGTGCATAAGTGAATAATTGAGTATATTATGAATAGAAGTAAATGATAAAACTTGACTTAACCTAATTAATCACATATCCTAAATCTAAAATCTAACTCAAAATTATAAAAAGTCAAAGTTCAAAATAATTTAATTACTAAATATATAATTAAATAAAAATTTATCATATAAATTTTGCTAATGAATGTCCTTAAATCACTTTTAAGTTTAGTTAATTTATAATTTATAATAATATTTTTATATTAAATATAATAGTGATAATTAATTTGATAAATTTTAATTATTTTGGATAAACATTACCTAATATATCAACCTTAAAAATTTTTATACAATAGTGAATTTTTTGAATTGATATAAAAGAGAAAATTAAGGAATATACAATATTTTTCCAAACAAAAGAGTTTCATATTAATCCTAAAGAAATTTAAAATCAATATATTTATGTATTTTTTATTGAAATATTATTAAGTTGTTGACTTTTTAAAATCAATTAAAATATAATTAAGTTAGCTCATTTTTATAATTATGTGTATTATATTATTTTTAATTAAATTAAAATTTAAAATAAGTAAAAAATTTATTTATACTTAATTTAAGTTTTGAATTGTTTCAAATTTAAGTTGATTAATTTATGCTATTATAGTTACATTTTTATGATATCGGTAGTAAATTTTAAAATAGAATGAGAACATAATACAATAAAAATTTAAATGCAAAAATGGTGGAGATGCTACTAATAATTTTAGAAGAAAATCCTTATGTCTAAGTCTTGCAGAGATTAAAAAAGATATTTTCTTTTAAGAATTTTGAAACTCATATTGCAAAAATGTTAATTTAGATTAACGAGTTTATAATCGTTTATTTGTTGATCAAGTTGTTATTATATGGGTTGAGGGAAATAATTCAAATATTTCGTTTGAAAGAGATATCATAATTTATACTCATTTAGAAAGACAAAATAGAGTTAAATATTATTTGAACTATTATAACCCTTTAAAATATTTTTTATTATTTGAGCTATTATAACCCTTTAAAATATTTTTTACTCTTTCCAAAAGAAAAAGTTTATTGGTATCAAAATATCAAAAGAAGTAATTTTGACTAATAATAATAAGATTAAAGTAATAAATAAAAATATATTATATTTTCATTTAGTGGAAGACATTTTTATGAAAAATGTAAAAGTAGTTATTGTGATTTTAATATTTTTTAAAGTTATTGTCTATTTAATTTTTATAAATTTTATTTAGTAAATTTGTTCTCATTACTTTTTCATATACAAAACAAAAATTTTACCTAAAATTATACATTTAAAGATAGAAATATAAGGCAAAGTTTATTATTTCTTTTAGTGACAAAACGCTTCAAATTTTTTAATTTTTTTATATGTAATTGTAGTTTGTTGTCTTGTATGAAAATATATAAACTAATAATTTAATCAAATCATCAATAAAGTTTATCTTAATATGTACTATTTTACCATAAACTAAAAAATTTGAAAAATATTTTAGAAATATTGACTTAATATATATTATATATATTTATTTAATTTAGTTTTAATACTTGCATTACTCTAAAAAGTTATGATTTTAACTTATTATTACATGTTAAATTTCATATAGTAAATTAAAAGGATTTACTCATACTTTATAAGTCATTTACACTTTAATTTTTTTTCTTTTTTTTTTTCTCAACCTTACAAATTAGATCATCTAGTAGATTTTATGGTTACTTTCTTTTTTGATATACACAAATCAACATTAACATAGTAGTAGAAAATTAATAACTTAATAATTAATCATTAAAAATTTAAATGTAATTAGTATAATTTAGTAGTAAATTAAAGATAACTTAATAGTAAATGAATGATAATTTATTAGTCAATAGTTGATAACTTTTAGTAAATTAGTAATAATATAATAATAAATGCATAATATTTTAATGGTAAATCAATTATATTATAATTGTAAATGCATAACAATATATTACTAAATAAGGATAACTTAACAAAAAATAAGTGATAACTTAATAATTAATTATTGATAATTTTGCAATAAATCAAAGATAACTTAATAGTAAATTAGTAATAATTTAACAATAGATCAATTTCAATTTAATAGTAATTAAGTGATAGTAGTAAATCATAAATAACTTATTAGTAAATCAATGGTAAACTAGTAGTAAAGAATTGACAATTTATTAGTTAATCATTAAAAATTTAAAAGTAAATCAATATAACTTAATAGTAAATCATCTATAACAAAATATTTAATCAATGATAACTTAATAGTAAATCATTATAATTTAATGTAAATCACTAATAACTGGGTACTGAATCATAGATAATTTAGTGGTAAATCAGTAATAATTTTGTAATAAATAATAAAAAATTAAGTAGTAAATCAATGATAATAAGATAGTAAATCTATAAAAATATAATAAAAATTGATAATTTAATAGCAAATTGATAACTTAATAGTAAATAACTAATAACATAATAGTAAATTAGTTAATCATTGGTAATTTTTTAATAAATTATCGGTTAATTAGTAGTAAATTAGTTATAACTTTATAATAAATCATCAATAACTTAGTAATAAATCATCAATAATTTAATAAAAATCATTCATAACCTAATGATAAATCATTCACAACTTAATAGCAAATCATTTATACATTAGTATTAATAATTAATAATTTAATAGTAAATTAATTATAACTTAGTAATAAATAATGGATAATTTAACTATCAATCATTGATAACTTTTTTTATACTTAAAGTTGTCAAGAAATGAATCCTAGCTCTTAGTAAAAACAAAGTCAAAACTTTAATTTTGGGGCCATGAGAAATCTACCATTAACCTATTCAATAAAAAAATTAGTGAAAAAAATCTAAAGTCAAATAAAATAATAATGTTATTATATATAAAAAAAATTGCTTGATATATTATTAGTGAAAATTTTAAATTTCATGTTTCATAATTTTAAATGCATTACAACATATTAATAAATCAATGATAGGGTAATAAAAAAATGATAACTTAATAGTTAATCACTAATATTTTAATAATAAATCAATGATAACTTAATAGTAAATTAATGATAACTTAATAATAAATTAATTTCAATTTAATAGTAATTAATTGATAAGCTTAATAGTAAATCATGAATAACTTAGTAGTAAATTAGTGATAATTTAGCAATTAATCATTTTAAAGTTAAAAGTAAATTATTATAACTTAATAGTAGTTAATCATCAATAACATAATAGTTAATCAATGATAACTTAATAGTAAATCATGAATAATTTCATATAAATCAGTGACAAGTTGATAATAAATCATGGTTAATTTAGTAATAAATCTATAATGAGTTTTTAGTAAACAATTGAAAACTAAATAGTAAATCAATGATAACATAGTAATAAATTTATAATAATATAATAGTATATCAATGATAATTTATATATAAAATATTGATAACTTAGTAGTAAATCACTAATAACTTAGTTGTAAATTTGTGATAATTTAGTAGTAAATTAGTTAATTATTTATAACTTTGTAGTAAATTATTGATAAATTAATAGTAAATCAATTACACTAAATTATTAATAACTTAATAGTAAATTATCAACAATTTAATAGTAAATCATTCATAACTTAAAAGTAAATCAATGCTAATTTAGTAGTAAATCATTGTTAATTTAATTATATATCATTGATAACTTAATAGTAAATTATTAATAACATAATAATAAATCAATGATAATTTAATTGTCAATCATCGATAAATTTGTTTTACTAGTTGTCAAGAATTGAATTTTAATTACTAGTAGAAACAAAGCTAAAAAATTCATATTGTGAGGCTAGGATAAATCTACCATAAGCCTATTTAATAAAAAAATTGTGAAAAATTATAAATTTGAATAAGACGATAATATTATTATATAAAAATAAAATTATCTTATAGTAGAATTTAACCCACATTTTCTTACGATAATCTATTATTAAATATATGATTATGTAAATTTTATCAATGATACCAAATATATATCATACGTTACCAAAAGATTATTAAAATTATTATCAAAATTTTATCAAAAATTATTAAAATTATATCAATGGTTACCAAAATTATATTATAAGTTACCAAACTAATACCAAAGATTATCAAAATTATATCGAAGGTTACCAAAATTTTATCAAGATGTTATCAAAATCAAAATTACATCAAAAGTTATCAAATTTTACTTATATATACCAAAATCAAAATTAAATTATTAGTATTTATCATTATTATAATAGTATCAAAAAAAATTATTTATTGAAACAAATTTTTAAAAATAGGAATTACACATGCTTGTGCCAAAAACTAGACTTCAAAAGTGTTTAAAGTGATTAGCTAAAATATCTTTTAAAATTTATTGAACTAACAATTTATATCTTTACAAAATTTATTCATTATTAAAAGTAATTTTTAAGTGATAGTCATTGTAGAATTAATTAATGTATTAATTGATTAAGATGGCTAAAATATTTTTGATAGATTTCTATGTAAACACAACTAATTGTAAATAAAATAGAATTATCATTACCTTGGATAATATGTCAAACAATCTGACAAAAAATTATTATTAACTTAGATAATAATGTGAAAATCCATGGTATGCACGTTTGCACAAATATTTTTACTCATTTTTTTCATTAATGTTAACCAACTTACATTATACATAGATCAAACCAAAAAAAAAAAAACAAAATACTTGGGACCTAATTTTATAAATGAAATAATAACATAAGATGAGTCAAAAGCTTCATGTGTTTTAAATTTCAACGGTGAATAACACTATTTTTCTCTTCTTCAAGTTAAATGCAAAAAAAAAAAAATTACACTTAAAAAATTAAGACCAAGGTAAATTCAATGTTATAAGTTAAAGCAAAACCAATATTAATTGTCTCGATTCATATTCTTACAGTTTGATTGCATGCTTTAGCCTCCTTATTTTTTTAGCTACTGATGTCTTTTAAGATGAAACAATTACATGATGTTTTGTTTCTTTAGTTGTTATAAAAATAGTGAATTATTAAAAAAAAAAACAGAATAGATACACATTTCTTGTCTAAAAATAGTTTGTTACTATAATTAATATCAATAAAATACAAGAACTTGCAACCAAATTGAGCTACTAATGAATTTTTTTATATGATCAATCCAAATATTCAGCTTATTTGGTGATTTTTGAAATTTTCTTTACTTAACTTAAAATTGTTAATAAAATATTTTAATATTTTTAATTCTTTTCATTTTAGTTCAACCTCAATAATATTATCGTTTTTTTCATTATTAAAATACATAAAAAGTTTTAATTAAAAACTTGTAATATTTATTTACATGTTAAGATATGTATATGACAAAAGCTTACTTAATGTTCACCGAATTGATAAGTAATTCCAATATATACCCACAAAAATTTATATTTGTTGGTCATGGTTGAGTCACCTATTAGTTTGATTTTACTATTTTAAAATTGTATTTTATATTTACATGTTTCTTTAATCATATATGTTAACTTATTTAATAATTTAATAGTAACTTATTTATTTATAATTAACTAAATAGCGCATATGCACATATAAATTATTTCACGTTCAGGTTTTTATTATAAATTATGTTTAATTCTCTTAATTTTGAGGAATATTTCCTATTCCCAAACTTGAATAATAACATTATTATTCAAAGTCATTCTACATGAGAACTACAATTACGCTTCTTATACACAAAAAAAAAACCTTGGTACTCATATTTGTTAATTGTGCATGTGTAGTAATCAAATTTTGGTAGGAATAAATTTTGCTACTTTATGTTGTTTTTAATTTCTTGATAGTGGCTTAAGTTTAATTTTTATATTTTAATCTTTAAAATTATTTAAATTAAATTATTTAATTTTCATGTTATTTGAATCTCTTTTTCAGAACAAGTAATATACAAAGTGTGGGAGCTTAAATGGTCAATCAAATGGATAAGTGTTAGTTTAGGGTCACCTCTTGGAAAGTTATTATGGTTCATGATATATACTTTCATTTTTTATTTTAATTTGGCTATTTTACGTGATTGTTTAGAATTATAACACTGTTATCAATGTCGAAACCAGCAATTTTTTTACTTTGGGCCTCCCAATCAATCTATCCGTGACTAATGTAAAAATAAAAATAGCGTATAAGATATAATTTCAACTTATGAATGTAACTCTCATAAAAAAAACTTAGAAGGTTTAAAAATGAAAGGGGAAAAAAATAATATAATGCACAATTAAATTTCTATAAAGATTATAATAGTTAATTATATTGACATTTAACTTATTTTAATATTTTTTATTATTAATGCAGAAAGAAAATATTATATTGACACTCTTAATTATTTGACGTTCTTAGTTGACTTCTAAAATGAAATATTATATTTATTTGATTTATTTGATTTTATAACCCATGCATCCTTACAAGAAGCTAGCATACCATGATTGATGTCATGTATTAATTTGATTGAATGAGAAGAAAATTTGTTAATTTAAGAAAGTAAATTATGTATACTAGAATAATGTTTGATCAAATAAAGAATTAAAAGAGAAACAAATTATTAATGGGGTAAGTAAGATGGTTAATAAATTTATCGTATTAGTGTATAAATATTTTAAAAAATACATAAAGTAAATCAATTATAACTTAATAATAAATAATTAATAATTTAGTAGGTAACCATTGAAAATTTAAAAACAAATCAATATAAATAAGTTGTAATTATTCATAACTTAATAATTAATCATTGATAATTTAATAGTAAATCAATGATAATTTAGTAATACATAATTGATTATTTATTAGTAATAAGTGATAACATAATAATAAATGTATAATAACTTAGTAGTAAATCAATTATATCATAATTGTAAATATATAATAATATATTATTAAATCAAGTATACCTAAATGAAAATTAATTGATAATTTAATAACAAATCAATAATAACTTAGTAGCAAATTAGTGATAATTTAATACTAAATTAGTTTCAATTTAACAGTAATCAAATGATAAATTTAGTCGTAAATTATAAATAATTTAATAGTAAATTAATGATAACTTAATATTAAATAATTTATAACTTAAAAATTAATTATTAAAAACTTAAAAATAAATCAATGGAACTTAATAGTAAATCATTGATAGTTTAATAGTAAATGATAGATAACTTAAAAGTAAATCAATAATAATTTGGTAGTGAATCATAGATGATTTAGTAATAAATCAATGAGAATTTTGTAGTAAATAATTAAAAATTTAGTAGTAAATTAATAATAACATTGTTGTAAATGCATAATAACATAATAATAAATTATTGATAATTTAATAGTAAATCATTATTGATAATTTAATAGTAAATCACTAATAACTTAATAGTAAATTACTGATAACTTAACTGTAAATTAGTGATAATTTAATTATGAATCAATGCTAATTTAATAGTAAATTAGTTAATCATCGATAAATTTATAGTAAATTGTCAGTAATTTAGTAATAAATTAATGATAACTTTATAGTAAATAATCAATAATAATAATAAATCATTACTAATTTTTTGAAATCATCACTAATGTAGTTGTAAATTATTCATAATTTAGCGATAAATCATTCATAAATTAGTAGTAAATGAGTGATAATTTAGTAATAAATTATTGATAATTTAGTAGTAAACTCTTGATAACTCAATAGTAAATTATCAATAAAATAATAGTAAATCAATGATAATTTGGTTATCAATCGGTATTAATTTTATTTATACTAAATTTAGATTTTTATTTTAAATTTTTATTGTGGTAGCATTTGTTAAAAGTTTGATAACCTTTAATATAATTTAGTAACCTTTAATACTATTTTAGTAACTTATGATATAATTTAAGTAACCACTTATATAATTTTGGTAACCTTTGATAAAATTTTAGTAAGTTTGATATAATTTTGATAACTTTTAATACAATTTTAGTAATTTGAGATACAAACCTTTTATATATTATGACGACCTTTATTAAAAATTTGATAGCGGTTGATAAAATTTGGTAACGTTTAATGTTATTTTGGTAACCCTTAATATAACTTGATAACCTTTTAGATAATTTTGATTTTGATAACAAATGATATATTGTGGTAACCTTTATTAGGAGTTTTATAGCATTTCATAAAATTTTAGTAAGTTTTAATATAATTTTGGTAACCTTTACTACTATTTTGGTAATTTATGATATAATTTGAGTAACCACTTATATAATTTTGGTAACCTTTGATAAAATTTTAGTAACTTTAATATAATGTTGGTAAATTTTAGTACAATTTTGGTAAGTTTTAATATAATTTTGATAACCTTTATATAATTTTCATTTTTGTAACCTTTTATACATTTTGGTAATTTTTGTTAGAAATTTGATAAATCTTGATAAAATTTTGTAAGCATCAATAAAATATTGGTAACATTAGATATTAATTTAGTAAAATGATATAGTTTTAGTAACCACTAATACAATTTTGGTATCTTTTGATAAAACATTGATAACCTATTGATATAATTTTTGTAACATTTTATACAATTTTAATAATTTATGATATACTTTTGGTAATCATTGATATAATTTTGGTAACTTTTCATAGCATTTTGGTAACGTTGGGTATAGTTTAGAGATCTTTTGATAGAATTTTAGTAAACTTTGATATAGTTTCGATTTGGGTAAAGATATTTAAGGAGCTAAAAATTTTTACGTTTAAAACTAGTCAAATTACGAATATAAATTAAAAATTAAAAGTGTTAACAACTCATTAAATTTATCATACAATTGAGAAACAAATAAATTATAAATTTTAAAAGCACCAAAATGGAAAAATTAGATATAAAAGATTAAGGGTGAATTGAGATTTTAAAAGTGGAAGGGGCGGGCATGGGATAACAATACATTATGAGTTAACTTAGCAACAAATATGTGATAATAATAAATTAGTATAAACTTGGTGGTAAATAAAGGTGTAATCGATTGAATTCGAGTCAATACAGTATTAAGCTTGATTCAAAATTCGATACTCGAAACTTGGCTCAAACTTGATCGAGTTTTATTTTTCTAGATCAAGCTCAATTCGAGATAGCAATTGAACTACTCGAGCTCACTCGATTAGACTCAATTAACATATAAAAATAAATTTGATTCTTATATTCTTCAAAAGCTCGATTATTTGTACTTAAGCTTAAGCTCGAGTTCAAGATATTTTATTAATTAAAATAATAAAAATATATTTAAACATAAAAACTTGATTAGGCTCGCGAGCTACTCGAATCAGATATAAAAATGCTCGAACTTATCTCAATCAATGAGTTGAACTACTCGAGTTCAAGCTTGACTCAATAACAATCAAGTCAAATTCGAGTTTTATTCAAATCGAACCCGAATAACTTACGAGTACTAAGTACCATTTACACCTCTAGTGGTAAATTATCAATAACTCAATGCTAAATCAATTATAACTTAATTGAAAATCAAAGATAACAGAAATTAATGATAACTTAGTATTAATCACTATTAATTTAGTAGTAAATCATTATTATTAAATGATTAATAACTTAATAGTAAATTAATGATAAGTGTTAATTGTCGTAACAGTTTTAAGATCGTCAGAGAAAAATGAGGGGAGTCGTCACCGATCTTTTTTAAAGTGTGATTGGCCACCCAAAAGTTTATCTTTTTAATAAAATTATAAAAGTGGATTTAAAGTTTATCTAAAAGATAAATTTTGATTTATGAAAAATCAGGTTAGACTCGGTAGTCGGTTACATGTGGGGAAAGATTAGCACACTCATAATTCTCATAAATTGATACCAATTAATCATGTGTTATTTCGGTATTGGATGAAATGGTTTTAATTCAAAATTTAATACTAACTCCATTCATTTTAAAAAAAAATTTGCTTAAACTTTTTATTTATGAATACTGAGAAAATCTTTAAGTTAAATAATTATCTTAAAATTCTTCAACATATAGACAAAATTTAAAGTAACTCTTTTCACTTGAGATTTAACACAATATTCTTTAAATAAAAATAACACGATTTATAGAAAATAATTATTGGTAACTCTCCAACATCTAGGTAGAAACCAAGAATTATTTCTTTCGAAATATTATTTTTATTTTATTTTATAATATCACAATTTCAAAATACGTATTTCTCTTTTTTTTTTTAAACATTTTATATGAAAAAGTAAATGATGGTATTATCAGGTAGCAAATAAAAATTAAAGACATAGAAATGCAAAACGACTACCAACAATAACTTGATGACATATGTATGCCACTAGATGTTATGCAAGGTGATGAAATGCAATTTAAAAATAGATTCTTACATATAATGAGATCACTTTGACTTTTCAACATCTAGGTAGAGCTGAAGTATGACTATTTATATTTAAGATTCAATTTTATTATTATATTTTTTTATTAGTTATCATCTCATTGTTAAAACGAATTAAGGACTCGCATGAAAAATCTAATGGAATAAAGTTTCCTGAATACCCCATCATCTAGGTGGCATTCGAGAACAAATTATTTTACTTGATATTTTTTCACGTATCTTTAGAATTTCAAAATGGTTTTGAACATAGATATGGGTCGAGGTTTTAAAGTTTAGTGACTTTTGGGTGATGATTTGGGATTGCATACCAATTTTGGGGTTTTAGGTTTTGCATTTTAAAATTTAAAGTTTTAGGTTTTGGATTTTAGGGTTTTAAAATTTTAGGGTTTTGAAAGTTTATGGTATTGGGTTTAGAGTTTTAAGGGTTTAAAAGTTTTTACTCTTTTTGGATTTGGGATTTTAAGGTTTCAAGTTGGGGGTTAAGATTTTAGGGTTTTCAATTTTTTAGGGCTAAAAGGGTTTAAGATTTTGATTTTAGGGTTTAAAGGGCTTAGGGTTTTAGGGTTTCAATTTTAAGATTTAGGGTTTTAGTTTTAGGGTTTACGGTTTAGGGTTTTGATTTTAAGGTTCAACGGATTTAGGCTTTTAGTTTTAAGATTTTGAGGGTTTAAGATTTTGATTTTAAGGTTTGGAGAGTTTAATTTTAGGGTTTAGAAGGTTTAGGGTGTTAAAGGTTTACGGTTTTAATTTTAAAGTTTTAAAGATTTAGGGTTTTAATTTTAAGGGTTAGAATGCGAATATCTCTAAAAATCTCCAACATCTAAACGAATTTTTAAAGTAAGTTTGGTTCTTATAATTTTTCAAAAATTAATTTAAAATTTTTTGTGTATTTTTATTTTATAACAATTTATTATTAATTATTAATTTTATTATTATTATTATTATTATTATTATTATTATTATTATTATTGTTATTATTCAATAATTTTCTAACATCTAGACAAAATTATTTTTTTAAAAGACGATTTTTATTCCCTCTATCATCTAGGTAGAAAAAAATATTTTATCACTTTATTATTATTATCATTTTTTTAAAGATTTTTTTAGCACTTTTTGTTATTATTTTGTTTTATTTATTTTATTTTATTTTATTATTATAAAACAACAAATATTTGTTCTAATAAATTCTAAAAGTTTTTAAACATGTATAAACAACAATAATAAAGTTAAAAATGATATAAATAATATATATAAATTAAAAATTAAAAAAATTACTTGAATCGAATCAATCAACGGTCTGATCAACTCTAGTTCAACTGGACCAATAAAGGGGTAGTTCGACGAATGGTTCAATTGAATTGGTTTAGGGCTGTTGAAGGAGGTGGGTCAACAAGTCGGTTTGATGGATCTTGAGTTAAGTCACAGGCATGCACGGATCCTTCATTGGCTTAAAATGACGTCGTTTTGATTTCTGATTTTTTTCTATATATATAAACTTTTTTCTATTATTTCATTTCAACCCTTTTTTCAAAAAAAAAAAAAACTTCTCTCAGCAAAAAAAAACCTCTCAAGCTTTGTCGAAGCTCAACGAGAAGCTATCGTGTTGTCTGCCTTGCTGTCGATTGTCGAAAAACACTAAAAAGCTTCCAAAAGCTCTCCTTAACACAATATTTCTAAACCCGATCTTTCTTTCATCGAAAATAGGTCCAATCGACGTAAATCGAAAATTAAAGTTTCAATTTTCCCCTTTTTTATATAAACGAAAATTGATTTTTTTTTTTTTTTTTGCAAGTAGCTTAGTGATGATGGTTCCTCTCCTAATCGGTGAGGATTGTGTGTGTGTGTGTGTGTTTTTTTTTGGTGGTTGACAATTTGGAAGGGGATTGAGCTAAGGGGTGTGATTTGTGGGAAAAAGATAAGGCTTGGTTTAGTTTAGGGCATTGTGAAGGTACAATAGGTGTTGCGCGGGCTAAGGATGAGGCTATAAAAAGGTCAAACCGTGGGTTTTTGGAACTGGATCTTTGAGGGTTAGGGGCGTACGAGTGTTGGTATGTGCATGGGTGACGATATGCGTACAAGAACCTTGGAAAGAGAGGAAGCTGCATGCTTTATTGGACTTGACACATAGGATGGTGGGTGGAATATGTGCTTGGCAAAGTATGGGTGCCACGATAGAGTAAGGCCGATTGCTTTGGGTAGTTTGGGCAGGTGAGGTGCAAAGGTTTTAAGTATAGGTTCCAAGGATATGGTGCTGTGTCGGGGGAGGTGGATAGGCTAGTAGGGTATAGTCGGGGATTGGCTTATGGTTTGATGGGGCTTGGAATGGTGGTGGCAAGGGTAGATAGATAGGTTGGTGCTGTGCACGGCACCATACCTATCCCCGTCCCATCTCTATCTTTTTTTTTTATTAAACCAATGTTATTATTTTATTTTTTGTTATTATTATTTTTTACTTTGATTATTTTTTCTATTATAATTAATTAATAATTTTAATATTACTAAACAAAAACTAAAAAAGAGATTTCATCCGATAAACTCAAATAAAATTTGATGTCTACATTAACTTGAGAAAAAGTATAAAGTAAAAAAAAAGATAGTGTAAAATTCCATTGATTGTGATGATCCTCTAGAGTTGAAAACTTAAAAACATATAAAATGAATGAAGATGATGATCTAATACTAAAATACTTGAAAAAAGCTTTTAAATAAAAAAATCAAAATAGAAAAAAATTAGATATATCTATTTTTATTAAAACTTCACTTTAAATTTTTTGTTATATTTATTTGTTTTTGAATTTAAATTTACATTTTCAATTTAATTTAATATTATGATGATTATTTCAATTTTATTACTACAAAAAAATATTAAAATTATTTAATTATATTAAATTATAATTAGGTTTAAAATCACGTGCTATGCACGTGTCACGAAAACTATTATTTACAAATTTGGCTTCATCTAGAAGGTCAAAGCCTGATAAACATTGATAAGAAAAGGCGTTTCTTTAAGCTACGTTAATGCTCTATTTTTGGATTTGCAGTAAGTTTTATTTCGGTGAAATTAAAAATAATTATAAATTAATTATTATAGTAATAAAATTAAAATAATTAATAACATATATGTTTTGATATAAAAATAATGATGATAAGATAAATTATAATAAAAAAAAATAAAATGATCATTAAAAATAAAATCCAAGTCAGCTTTCTATTCCGTGTCAACATTATTATAATAAAAAAAAATAAAATGATCATTAAAAATAAAATCCAAGTCAGCTTTCTATTCCGTGTCAACATTTTTTTTTTTTCAATCTTCTTTCTTCTTTCCTCCCTGCAACTACATTTGTGTGTTTTTTTCCTTTTTTTTTTTTTTTCAGTCATGGTCAAACAGATGCATTACGGTTTGGATTTTGCTTGCCAAAAAATATCTACATCTTGTTGGCAAGAAGATAACGCTAAGTAAGGCTATCTATTTTTTTCTAGAAAAATAATAACGTTTCATTCAAGCATCAAAGTTATGCTCAGCATTTCATTTCAAGGAATAACGATTTTAAAGAAATCCATTGCTGGAAAAAAACTCTAGTCTTTTTTTTAAAGGTTTGGTCGAGAGCTTGAGAAGTTATAAGTTTCGTAAATGATTTTGTTTAGGACTGAACAGTTCAACATATATAAGCCATACGTACACCTTCTTCAGCTACGTAAAAAGTAGGGTTAATACATAATTTCATCCTCAAAATTATAATACTTGTAATGATTTAATATGTAAAATGGTTTCTGTACTATTTATTTTCTATCAGTTTACTATTTACAAAAATAAAATTTTTATTTTGGTATTTCAATTTTTATTTCATCAAGCAATTTATTACATTACATTGTTACCATCAAGTAAATAGCTTGCGTGATATGAATTTTCAATAAAAATCAAGTCATGTATCATAAAATATTTAATTATTACCATATCAGTTATTATTACATTAAAAAAACTTTTAAAATATAAGATCTACTTTTTTAAAAAAATAAAAAATGATGATGTAAAAAATAGATAATATGGCAATGATTAGATATTTTATATGATGTTATAATTTTATTGAGTATTAATGTCATGTAAGCAATTTAACTAATAATATTAGTCTAAAATAGGGATGTAAATGATACATCAATACTCATAAACTATTTAGGCTCGACTCAGACAAAACTCGAATTTGCTTCAATAATTATTGAGTTAAGTTTGAGTTTAAACAACTCAATTTATCAAGCAAGTCAAATTTGAGTATCTTAATACCCAATTCAAGTCACATTCAAACTTAATCAAGTTTTTAAATTTTAATTTATTTTTATTATTTTAATTAAAAATTATTATTTTATTTTTATATATCAATTCGAGCTCACACTCGAATTCAAACACATAATCAAGTTTGAAATCGAATACAAGAATTAGACTCATTTTTATTAAACGAGCTTAATTGTTAAACGAGCTTAATTGAGCATAGATGAGTATCTTGATTTTTATCTTGAGTTAAGCTTGAACTTAAAAATTAAAATTCATTCTAGCTCGAATAGAATTTTAAGTAACGAATTTCAAGTTAAGCTCGAGCTTCTCATTGTATTAATTATATTCGACTTGATTACATTCTTAATTTAAAGTATCGAAATGTTTGACGGAATGAAAGTTTGAATATCAAAGTAAAAATTTTATTTTTTTATGTACCGACAAAAAATATATAAGATAAAAGCCATTTTTATATTTAACCTTTTAATATTTATAAAAAAAATTTCTTCTATTCAAAACATAAAAATTTCTATTAAAAATACTTGTAAAAAATTATATAAGGAATCCGAATTTTATTTTGGTTAAGTATTAGAATTATCATTAATTAAAACGCTGACATGATAAATATTGGTTAATAATAAAAAAAATAATGAGTCATAATATTATTAGTTGTTTTTTAATCACATTAATTTATCGTTAATAAAATTAATGTGTTAGGTAAAATATTTTATCAAAATAAAGTTTGAGTATTTAATTGTTTTTTACAGATATCAAATCATGAAAATTATATAATTTAAGAATTAAATGGCACAGTACACACTAAAAAATTTAAATACCAAAAAAAATGTGGATCCATATCTAAATAGAGATATTGTTAAAATTACTTCTTTTCTTTCAGTTTCTATTTCTGCAACTTCGTTTTCCCATATGTCTATGGTACTAGGGAATTGTGATTTTTTTAAACCTAAAATGACCGAAGCACAAAAACTTTCTAAACCTTTTTGGCTTGTTTCCCAAACAAAACAAAATTCTAGCAATAATAATTTAGCTAGGTTTGTGACGAGAAAGTTAATTTGAGTCATCTAAGAGGAGAAGGAAATATGGTAGAGCAAAAGGATTCCAAAATGCCACCTGAAATCGTACAAGTAAAACCGTGAAATGTAGTGATTTTAAGATTTCTGTAGGAGACTGTTTTGATGGAAGGATATATATTAACATGGAGTAGCTGTTTCATTCAATATTTTTTTAATAAATTATGGTTTCTAACAAGTAAAACTGTGAAATGTAGTGATATTAAAATTTCTGTAGGAGACTATGTTTTTAGTGAAGGATACATATTAACGTGGAGTAGTCACTTCATTCAATCTTTTTTTTTGATAAGTTATGATTTCGAAAAAATAAAAATGTGAAATGGAATGTTTTTAAGATTTTTAAGTTATGGTTTTTAAAATGTAAAAAATGTGAAATGCAATGTTTTTAAAATTTTTGTAAGAGACTGTTTTGATTGAAGGATATATATTAACGTAGAGTAGCCACTTCATTCAATCCTTTTACTGGTAAGATATGGTTTCTGAAAAGTAAAAATATGAAATGCAGTAATTTTAAGATTTCTGTAAAAGATTATATTTTGATTGAATGATATATATAAACGTGGATTAGCCGTTTCATTCTATCCTTTTTCTAGTAAGTTATGCCTTTCTACTTTACTCCATCTCCTGCCTTAATTTCTGTTTCAGTATAACGTTGAGTTTGACATTATCCCCTTCACATTTTTACACAAAATGCTCCATCAAGTCAGGTTACGATGGATTTAGAAAGTTTGTTGCCAATATTAAAAGAAGATTCAGAATTAAGAAATCTTCATTTAGAAACTAACCTTCGTACATGGTTAAGAGGCAACTTTGAAGCTGAAATCGGTCTACAAATGCCATATCCTTTATTCGGTACCAAAAGGAGAAAAAATAAGGACCATGTGAAATGCTTGAAAACCAATTAGATTAGTACTAAGCTCGAAATCCTTGATTTAATATGGTTGAAAATTTTTGTTCAACAGTGATGTTCCATTTGATTTTGAGGGTGAATAATTTACACAACGTGAAAAAAGAAAGTTACAAAAATTCTGTTTATGACAAGGCAATTCTTAAAGACTCTCACATGTCTTTTGCAGCAGCACAAATAGGTGCGGCATTTATGAAAAACTATGAGAAAAGAATATAAATACACAATGAAAATGAAAAAAAAAAAGGTTATAACACTTTTGTTTTCCCCAATACCCTTTAAAGATTTTCTACAATCCTAAAACATATAACATGCGTAGAAGAAACTAGTTATCTCCTTTGGAAGTTGAGGAACCTGATACCATAGGCAAATACGAAGAAAAAGAGGAGACACCAGCCAATATGAGCCACAGCAACAGCAGGGAGAAAGCCATAATCAAAACCCAAGTCTTCTTTGAGGAAGCCCTTTACTGTCATATTTTGCCGTCCAGGAACCTCAAGAGGAGCATTTTTATCACCCACTTGAGAAGTCACAAGGCCATATAATGTCCAAGCCACAGGAGAAGCCCAATAGTACCACCTCCACCATATAGGGATTTGCTGCCATAAATGAATAATGCAAATTTTAGCTTATTTCTCATTTTCTTCAAGTGGATAGATCGGTAGTTAATGACTTTGAAATGACTTACCGTCCTAGGAATGAGAAAACCAGAGAACAAGTTCCAAAAACTAAGGAAGAAGGACATGACAATTGCGGCAATTTGATGACCCGGTGTTAGAGCAACAACCATCATCCCATACAGAGTGAAGTAGACAAAGCATGTTAATATGAAGTAGTAGAACAATAAGAATTTTCCAGCCGTCCACTCAAATCCAATCATCGAGTATAGAAGTAAAGTATAAATGAAAGTTTGAATTGCAGTATAGATTGTCTCTATCGCCACCTGAAGAATAAAGGATGGTTCTTAAGTCCACAATTCAGTGGTAAGCTCATTTTGAAGAGAAAGGGAAGAAAACCAATCAAGTTCTCTTGTACGGCTAAAAACTTTTACCTGAGCAAATGCATAAGGCAATTCAGAATACATTCCAGCTGCTCTTTCACGATAGAAGACAGTTCTCTCTATTGCAACAACAGATTGCACAGCAGAGGCATTGGTTGCTCCAAGGAAAAGCACGGCAGAGTACATTGCTCCGAGAAGATTCATCAGATCTTGTTGTTTTGTTCTGGTGATCAAAATATTTTTGGTTAATGCCAAAATTTCACTCGCTAGTAAAAGATAACTGCATCCAGACGCAAAATAAAAGATTAACGCGTGCGCGCACACACATCGTTTCATAATCAACGACTTACGTTTGTTGTCCTTTGTTCCAGAAGATAAGACCAAATAAGATTCCGATAATTGCAGTCATGAAAAACCTAATTGCATTGTATTGAGGGTTCCTCCAATAAGACCAGTGTTGTTTCCAGAAGCAGGCCTTGCACTGTGTAAGGAATGGCTGAGAATATCTGGTTGGGAAGAACAGATCTTTGGAGCCAGGAGTTGGTGTACTAAGCTCTTTTATAAGTTCCTGATTCCTCCTGAAAGTTTGTGAAAAATAGAAATTGAGCACAATATATCTATAAGTGTCAGGCGAGCGAAAGAAGTTACTGCCTAAACTGTGACATTGCAGTTAAACTTACTGATAAAGTGAAGAGTTGGCATAAATATCTGCAAAATCTACATTCAATTGAGCCTCAACTGGTGGAGCGCTGACCTCAAGCATCCATGTTGCAGGATTGTATCCATCCCTGATCTTTGGAACCCCTTGGACAGCCTGTGGTAGAAGATGCATGTTAGCTTTTGCCACGTTTTCTGTAGTACCTACATTGTATTTGCTAAAGAGGCAATACATTGTTCATGCGATAAGATAATGTAGAGAGCCAACATTAATTAGTGCAGAAAACTTAGAAATTCTCACCTCAAAATATTCTATAAGATTCTGAGATTGGCGACCAAGAGGTCCAGCATAAATGACTTGCCCTCCTCTTTTCATCAAGAGTAACTGCAACAAGCACAATACAAAGTTGGATGCAGGTAATAGAATGGGAAAAAATGAATAAAACCAAAAGTGGCAAATTCCCAAAACGGAATCTATCCAATTGAATTTTACCTCATCAAAAGCTTCAAAGATGTCAATGCTAGGTTGGTGAATTGTGCACACAACAGTTCTCCCTGTGTCCACAGTGTTTCTCACAGTAC
Source organism: Durio zibethinus (assembly GCF_047325235.1). NCBI lineage: Eukaryota > Viridiplantae > Streptophyta > Magnoliopsida > Malvales > Malvaceae > Durio > Durio zibethinus. Next base: position 3,968,293 of record NC_143162.1, on the reverse strand, counting down.
GCATAACAATTGCAGCTGCTCTGGCATCAAGTCCAGAAGTTGGCTCATCCATAAAGATGATAGAGGGATTGGCAACCAACTCTACTGCAATTGTCAACCTCTTCCTTTGTTCTGTTGAAAGACCATCAACTCCTGGAAGTCCAACTAAGGCATTCCTTAGTGGTTTGAGCTCAACCAACTCCATAACTTCATCAACAAACATCTATTCAAAAACAAAAATTCAAGATGTAGGTTACATAACTTCATCAACAAACATCTATTCAAAAACAAAAATTCAAGATGTAGGTTATGATAGGAACTTTGCGGATGAGAACAGAAAAAGATACTTCTAAGATGGCTTTACCAACCTTTCTAGTCTTGGTGTCTATGTCAGAAGCAAGACGGAGCCAAGCTGAGTACAAGAGTGATTCATAAACTGTAACATTTGGGGAGTGAATGTCATTCTGCTCACAGTAACCGCTCACACGAGCAAAGGTTGCTTGGTTCTTCGTGTAACCTGAGATGCTGATACTTCCCTCAATGTATCCGCCTGTTTTCCTTCCTGCTAAAACGTCCATCAAGGTAGTCTTCCCAGCACCACTTACTCCCACTAATGCTGTCAATATTCCTGGCCTGAAAGCACCACTAACATCTCGTAGCAGCTGAAGACGATCTTCTTCAACTCCTTGGGTCTTCATTTCCTGGTAGAAAACCAAAATTTCACCTCAATGTTTCCTCATTAAACTAAATATGTCTTGAACAAAATGTCAGTTATCAACTGAAAGTAAAATGTTTAAGATGATAAGTAACTTACTGCAGGCATATCCACATAGTAGTTAATATGGTTGAATGCAAGTGAAAGGGGTTGGAAAGGCAAAACCATTCCTTTTCTAGGTGCGCTTCCTGAAGCATTCACGATATCTGAAGAGTTTCTTACTTGCATATTAATACCTGTAATCATTCAGAAAAGCTAAGTACTTGTGAAAAGATGGCATAAGTTGAGTAAATGCAGGTTTTGATGACAAAATTACATTAGATTTTAACTCAAAGCTCACAAAACGTTCACTTACCTTCTGGTTGCCTTCCAGCAGAGGATGGGTTTTTAGTCTTCTTATTTTCATCTTCATTGACAACTACAGCTTTGGAATCACCAAGGGCTGAAAATAAATTAATCCACATATAAGCAGTCAGTCAATATTGAAAATTTATTCAAATACAATCAATTGTAACTGTAAATCAGAGAATGACACTAACGATTCAGGAAAGTCAATGCTCCAACAAATAAAATGTTGAAGAGAAGGGAGAAGCCAAAGAGTGCTCCAACACAAATCCAAAACCAATATTCTTCTGTAAAGAAGCCTCTGGTGTTGAGAAGAACTTTTCCCACTGTTAGTGCACCAAATCTGGTGTCTGTGTTCTTCTGCATTGGATAATTATGTGTAAAATATTAATTATGGCCCATGGTGAATAGAAAAAAAAAACAAAACATGAAGGCAATTGAACTTCAGAAGATCTTACCGCTCCCCATCTTTTGTCGAGGAATTCGTTCATGACTATGGCATTTTGTCCGTACATCATAGGAGACACATAGTAGCCCCAGATCATCCATGGTTCAATGTCATCTACAAGTAAAAAATGTGTTAGAAAACTATTAAGGTAGAAACTGATCAATATCATCTAATACTAGTGGTTAATATCTGACATTAGGGATACAAACTTGTTTTAGTGCTTTAACCATAAAGATCTTTTAACAATAAATAGAGATCAACTACTTACTTTTGGCAACGATAAAGCCTCCAAGTACAAAAACCAATAGCAAGGTGAAGGTACCCAGGGTGTTTGCAACCACTTGTGTCCTTCCTACTGCAGCAATGAACCTGAAGAGGGACAAAGCCATCTGATGGATGCCAAAGAATGCCAAGAACTGTCGGAAGAACCTGGAGATTAAAAGAAAAAGAGGTGTCTAGTAAAAGAAACTATGAAAACTATAATGTCATTGAGATGGAGTCATCACTAAAATAACAAGGTGATCATGATCAGTAGAAAAAGGGAATGCTTCAATATTGCTTACCTGGCAGCAGATGGAGCAAAGCCAATTGTGTAGTATGTCAGGGCAATCCATATCCCTGATTCCATAAGTGATAGTGGGATTCTTAGGACCCAGATTGGTAGGCCAAAAGCCCATGCAGGATAAAACAAGAAGTCTCTTTGTTTATAGAATACAGGAAGCCTGAAAACGGTCATTGCAAGTTCCGCCATTCCATTGAACATCACATTGATTAAACTGAAAAATAGGGCTCCAAAAAATTTTTGACCATTTTCCAAAGTGCCCACGGGCATTTCTGTTCTTAGGTAAACAGTCAAGGCAATCACTGACATGATTGTTATCTGAACAGTCTTGAATATATACACAAAAGAGTTTCGCTTCATTAGCAGCCATTCCCTTGCAAAACATGCCCTGAACAGTTCCCAATTGGAAATGCCATATTTTTCTGTAACTAAGGCAGCAGGATGGGTTTTGGACTTATTATAGGGAACCCTAAGGTCTGATGCAAGCTGTTGGCCAATGTGGAAGGAATCGAATCCATGCACAAAATCAGAAACTGAAACATATCTGTAAGGTTGGTTCTTTTTGAACCAATATTGTCCTTGGTCCTTCTTGGAAGTTACTTCTTGCAAAAAGTCAGCAACTCCTTTTCTCTCAGGGCACTTGAAGCCCATGTATTCAAAGAAATCCAAGACATTCTCACGTGGACCCTGGTAAACAATTTGACCCTCTGAAAGAACGATAATGTCATCGAAAAGATCATATGTCTCTGGTGCCGGCTGTAGAAGAGAAATGACCATGGTTACATCCATGATATGAACCATTTGCCTCATGAACTTGCAAATCTGGAAAGTAGTAGAACTGTCCAATCCTGTTGATATTTCATCCATAAATAGAGCCTTTGCTGGTCCAACCAACATTTCTCCTGCAATCAAGTAAAACAAAAACTATTACACCAGCAATTCGTAAGTAAGCACAAATGCTCGTATACAAGAAGTGAAGTAATTAAGACAAAGCAAAATTGGTATGCTTAAACTTGTTCTGGAAAACATACCTGTGGTCACACGCTTCTTTTGGCCACCAGAAATACCCCTACGCATCTCATCTCCTACCATGATATCCGCACAAATATCCAATCCAAGTATCTGTCAGAAATTGTTACAAAAGTCAGTTCCTTTATAATTAGACTGTCTAACTTGATAAGTCAAAAGATGAAACAACTTGAAACACAGAAGACTAACCTTTAGAATATAATCTGTCACCAAGCTTGTTTCTTGGCCTGCCACTGCTGTGGCTTTCATGAATGCATCAATCTCAGAATCTGGCTTAATTCCAGCTTCTTTCTCTCTTCTTGACAGCTCTGTAAGCATTTCATATCTTGTACCAACACCCAAACAACGCCCCGAAAAATCCAATGTCTCCCGCACTGTCATTTCACCGTAGTGAAGATCATGTTGACCGATATAAGCACATGTCCTTTGAGGAACAAACTCATCCAATTCATGACCGCAGTAAGTCACTTTTCCAGATGACTGTTCGCAAATCCAAATTATCAGGAGATTACTCGAAATAAGCAAATTGTAGAATCTATGCAATTTCATCATCTAAATTCATACTAGAAAGCAACTTTCATTCTAATATTTGCATATGCTTAATATGCACTGGGTTTTGGCACAACTTCAACTATGTAGGTGGAAGAGAAAAAATGGATGAAAAGAAAAAAAAAAGTGAAGAAAAATAGGTGAAAGAAAGAGTTGCCTGATAAAAAAAAAAAACTGTTTAAAGGAGTTGGAAACTCACCCTTAGATCATGATCAAGCTTTCCAGCAAGTGCCATTAACAATGTTGTTTTTCCAGCTCCTGGAGGACCAAGAAGTAGGGTCATCCTGAAAATTTTCATTCAACTATTAATCCATACATAGTTCTTAAAAAACCAAAACAAAACTATCTATTTCATCAAATGAAACACTTCAGCTTTATCGATTGGAAATCATGACTACTTTCTGTCCAGGCAATTGTGAATGAAAACAAACTTTCATCGCCAAAGAATATATATGTATTACAAATGTTACCGTCTGCTTGAGGATAGGCAGTGAGATTTGGCTTGTCCATTAGTTCTTTCAGATCCAAAGAGTGAAAAAAAAAAAAGTGAGAATTCCATTGAATTACCTCGAGGGTTTGATTATGCCGCTAACATCTTTAAGTATCTGAATTTTTCTCTTCTTAGATGGTGCAAGCCGGACCAATCCGAGAATGCTCTGTTGTTCATGAAAAGAATTAAAAACACAAAAACAAAATTTAAAAGGTGAACCAATTAAACAGAGTTTTAGTTTTAAGAATAGTAAAATCTGAAAAACAGAGGCCACGTCTGTTTTGAATAAACATTTTTCGTTTGATTCTGAAAATCAGAAATACAAAAAACTTTTGAAAATTAATAAATCCAAAGAGTTCTCCATCATGTATTTCTAAAGCTTCATGATTTAAAAATAAATAAATTTAAAAAAATGAGTTTTGATAGCTCAAAAAGAATAAGAAAAACAATACCTCTATTGTGTTCAAGGTAACATTAAGGAGAGTAGGAAGAGCTCTGCTTCCAACATACACGTCTCCTTCAACTTCCAAATGCTCAAACCGAACTTCAATCTTTGGAATCTCAATCCCCACTCTACACCAATCAGAACCCAGAAATGAATCAAATCAAATCTAAAAAAAAAAAAAACGACTATTTTTTGTTTTTTTTTTTAACTTACCTATCTGTTCTGTCCCTTAATCTCCTCAAAAAGTTTTCATTATCTTCTTCAACAACTTTCAACATACTATCCATCAACTGCTTCTTGTCTTGCATCCCAAGCTCAGTAACATCAACTTCATCATGAACAACTCTCCCATTATCAAGAACTTGTCTCAACATCCCTTTTTTCAACCGATCATACGTTGGTAACCTCTCGATAGCAGCCCAACGTAGCTCCTCCTCGTCATCTTGACGTCCACTCCTGTTAAACACTTCGGGTGGAGGTTGCCAAACCTCCCTGAAGCTCGCTGATGCCCAGCTCCTATGGCTGCTCGATGCCGCCCAGCTCCTTCTGCTGCTCAACGACCTTGCTAGATCATCTCCAGCTAAAGCTGACGCCATGATATGTTATTCTTGATTCAGGCTACAGCTTAGCTTCGTTAATCAATTACTATAAACCAAAAAAAAAAAAAAAATGCCTCCCGGTTATAATGATCTGAATAAAGATTTATAACATGATTTCTTCTTTGCTTCTCGCAAAAACACCTTTGAAATGAGAAAGAAACTGTGGGTTCTTTTCTTGTTGGGTGGAAAAAAGAGAGAGAAATGGAGGGGTACTTAAAAAGGGCGTGGAAAATGATAGACAAAGAAGGAAGAAAAATGCTTTGAGTCGGATATTTGAATAACAGTATAACTAGGAAACTTCAACGGTGATGAACCTAAAGGCAAATCTGGATCTGTAATTTTTTTTTTTTCTGTTTTTAATTATGTCGGGAAGTGTAAACAAGCCAGACGCATGCGGAAAATTTTAACAACTAAAAGAATGGAAATCACGATTTGCGGATAAAATAAAGATTCTTTTAGGCTTTTATAATAATGAATTTAATTGGCTGGATTTTGTTGTCTTTATAGTGGTTAGCGTCGTATAGGATTATCGACGGGTCTTCTAGAAAGTCCAATATTTACAAATTTGGGTTCATCCAGAAGGTCAAAACCTGATGAACGTTGATAAAAGAACACGTTTCTTTAACCCACATTAATGCTATATTTGGATTCGCAATGAGTTTAATTTTGATGAAATTAACATTAATGGTAGATTGATTATTATAATAAAAATTTTAAAATTAATAATAAAATATATATTTTAAATTTTTGATGAAAAATAATGATGAGATGAATTATAATAAAAATATCAAATAATTATTAAAATTATTAATTAAAAGTTATATATAATAAAAAATTTTATTTTTTTAATATTTATAAATTTAATAAATTATTTAAAATATTAAATTATTTTTCATATCAAATAATAGTTTTGTTAATAAATAATTAAAACTTATTTATTGTTTCATAATTTTTAAATAAAAAATTAAATAATAAATAATTAATTAAAAAAATAAATTTAAGTTGCAGGGATATTTTGTTTCCAAAACTTAACTTTAAAGATAAATAAAGAAAAACAAGCTGAATCGAAGTAATGCATTGAACAAACGGCAAAATTCAAAATCGCGCTACTAATGCCGTTGGATAACTTCAACACAGTTAGCAAACCTTTGCATAGAAATCCCACCTCCATCAGAAATAAGGTAGAATCCAAACGCAGCCAAAGCTGTTTCTGGCACTGCTCAACCACAGCCTCTTTTTCTATTTTATAACTTTTATTATACACATTTTTATTATATTTTTTTATACACATTAATAATAATTTTTTTTTTGCTTTTGAGTTACATTTTATGAAATAAAAGTTAGAGAAAATTTTAATTTATTTTTTTAATTTGATCAAATATCAGATTCGATTTCATGTTTCAAATATATCAATTTTTTATTTTTATATTTTCAATTTATATCATCAAAACCCTAACTATTGAATCTGGGTGTAACTCAAATAATTTATTCATCTTTCATAAATTTTCATAAAATTAAAATTTCATCATCAAACCTTACAATTTTTTTTTTATTTCTCATAAATCTTGATCTCTTTAATTTGTAAAAAAAAAAACCAATTAAACCACTAACTCAATAGTGGATACTTGATAGACATGTGTTTTGCCAACTAATAAAAATGATACATGTAAATTGTCAACAGCATTAACAGAATGTTAAATTATTTTATTATATAATAATCTTAAATATAAAAAATTGATATATTTAACTCAAATTTGAGAGGTGATGAAAGCAATTTATTATTAGAATAGACGTTTTTCTCATTTGTGATACATAAAATCAAATAGGATGGCAGAATCCTTTTGACTTTGTGAACAAGAAATCAAGGGCCCGTAACTAGGTACCATCATATGAAAACACAACTTTGGGTGGACGAACCGAAATATTTGATATTCACATTAACATTAGACTTTGATAGCCATCAATAATTAAGTCTACTTACTGTGGAATACGGAATCAAATAGATAAAATGAATAAAAACAAAAATCAAAATCAAATTTATAGACCGGACACATGCATGCGGGTGAGCCCGTCATTTTCTAGGTACTCAAGTTTATCATTTATTATAGCCAAGTCAATATTCAAAATAAACAAGCTATACATGCTCCATCTAGAAAGCATTTGTTTTTATTCAATTTGCCTGCTTCGATTATTACTTATTAATCATAATTTGGTTTTTTTTAATTAAAATTTATTGTTGCTAAACTTTAATAGATGTAAAAAAAATTAAATAAAAAATCAAGACTATTTTTGATGAAATTTTTATCTTAATTCCGTCTTAAAAAAGTATATCAATGACATATTCTTTGATGAATTTTTTTTCGTCAATATTGTTTTAATGATAAAAAATTTTAATTATTTTATCAAAAGAATTATGGTAAATTTTCGTCGAAAATTCACGTCACGTATAAAAAATAATTACATGGCACGTAAACATATAAAAATTATTGACAAAATTTAATTCCGTCAGAAAAGTTTTGTAGCTAATACGATTTTCTCTTGTGGACTTGTAGTGATGTCTAAATACAGTTGGACTTAATTAAGGTTTTTTAATACGAGTATATAATTATTTATTATATAAAGTTAAACAATGGTTCTCTATCTTTTAAATTGATCCTTTTACGAATTTATTATAGTGCCTAAACTTATACCAACCTTTTATTAACATTAAATTAATAGCTCGTAGCTCTAATTAAAATAGGAAAAGCTAGCTTCAAACATTGTTATTTTGAAGGGTGCAACTATGTACTTCAAACATGAGTTCTAATTTCAAGGCTTTGGTTTTGTGAGAATTATCACCGGTATTTGACATAATTTAATTATAGTAACCAAATCTTAATTCTTAATTTATAAATAAATATTACTCAAAAGGCTAAAATATTTCAATGGAGCAAATTTGATATTTTATTGATAAAATTTTAATAATTTTAAATTAATTTTACTATATATATATATATATATATATCTTGAGCTTAAAAAAAAAAAGGCCACTGACTATAAGATCAAAAACAAAATATTAAAAATATGATATTTAACTCAATTATTTTATATAATTACTTTTGACATTCAATAAAATTAGAATTTAAATCTTATTACCTGCTGTCTATTTTTATATCTCCAAACAGCAACAACTTTTATTAAAAAAAAAAAAAAGAAATTTTAAGAAATATTGAATTTGGTTATGGATTTGAGTTAGGTCATTTCAAAGATGACAATCAATATACTTTTTGAATCAATAAATTCGAGTTTAATTACATTATCATCATTATTTTTTTTAATTAATGGAGTAATTAGTATATGTATTTTAATTTTTATGATCTTAAATTTATTTATAATACAAAAATAAATAACTAAAAATAAGGAACAAATAAAAAAAAAAAGTACCAGTCAAACAAGCCTACTAAATAAGAAAATGAAGCGTCTTTTTTCTGCAATTTTTTAGAGTAAAGCTGTTGGTTGCTGGAAGTAAGCACATGGAAAAGAGTCTGCTCCGAAGAAACAACATAATTGGGAAGATAATCTTTCAGACTAAGATCTAAAGGTATTTGACCATAATATAAAATTTCATTCAATTAATTTATATAATTGTTTTTAAAATATAATATTCAGTAAAATTTTTATTTTTTTTTTTTGTGAAAATTTTTTTGACTAAGATGCATGATAATTCTATTGCACATGCCAAATCGAAGGCCTACTTTTGATATTATTTATTGCATGAATTTTGTTGTAAATTTGTGTATAATATAAAATAATATCTCGTATAAATATATAAAAATTAAAATTTTTGTCAAAAATAAAAAAATTTAAAAGTTTAAAATGTTGACATGCAGACGATTTTAAAAAATCTCCACATGAAATTTAAAAAATGCATTTTATTTTATTTGATATATTTTTAATTTAAAAATAATTCAAAAAAATAAATTGATTATATTTATGTTTTTATTATTAACATTAAATCATTGTCAATTCAACTCATATTAAAAGTATTAAAATTTTTAAATTTTCTTAATATGACAAATTAAATCAATCAATGTAGAATTAATAAATCAATAAATACTACAATTATAATTATAAAATAGTTGATTCTCTAATCAATCATTTGATACATTTATATTTGATTAAATATAGTATTCAATAATTGATGTATTTCATATATAAATATATAAAGCGAATATAATTCAAAACACGAAATTGATTATATTTATATTTTTATTATTGATTTTAAATCACTTTCAATTTAATTCATATTAAAATTTTAAAACTTTTTATTTTGACAAATTAAATCAATCAATATATAATTAATAAATTATAAATATTATAATTACAATTATAAAATAGTTGATTCTTTAATTAATTATTTGATACATTTATATTTGATTAAATATAATATCCATTTGAGTAATTGATGTATTTCATGATATATTTCATGTATAAATATATAAAGCAAATATATCAAATTAATTCTCCATAATTAAGTTAATTGAATAAAATATTTTATTAATTTATATTTGATCGATATATTTATATTTCATTAAATATGATTTCATTTTATTTAATTTGATAAAATATTAATGCACGTTGATTTTATTTATTTTTATTTGTAACATTTTTAATTTTATTATTTGATATTAATGCACGTTAATTTAATTACAATTTAATTTGTTTTATTATCAATATTAAATACAATAAATTTATTTTATTTTATTGTTCTAAATTAAGGGATCTTTAAATATTAATGGCAGAAAAAATATTTCAATATCAATCAACTTGCCATTATTATACCATTATTCATTAATAATTTTTATTATTTCAATATTAGTTTTCATAATTTAAAATTATCTTATTAATTGACTATATTTATGTTTTTACTATTAACTTTAAATCACTCTCATTTCAATTCATCTTAAAAGTATTAAAATTTTAAAATTTTTTTAATTTGACAAATTAAATCAATCAATATATAATTAATAATTTAATAAATACAGTAATTACAATTATAAAATAATTGATTCTTTAATTAATTATTTGATACATTTATATTTGATTAAAAATAGTATCCATTTTAAGTAATTGATGTATTTTATATGTAAATATAGAAAGCAAATATATCCAATTACTTCTCCATAATTAAATTAATGAAATAAAATATTTTATTAATTTATATTTGATTGATAGATTTATATTTCATTAAATATGATTTTATTTGATAAAATATTAATACACGTTTGATTTCATTTGATAAAATATTAATGCACGTGGATTTCATTTAATTTCATCTATAATGTTTTATAATTTTAAAATCTAGATATTAATGTATGTTTATTTAATTAAAATTTAATTTCTTTTATTACCATTATTAAATACAATAAATTAAATTTGTTTTAGTATTCTAAATTAAAAGATATGCAAATGTTAATGGTATAATAAAATATTTCAATATCAATAAACTTATTTAGACCGTTATTCTCTCACAATTTTTATTATTTCAATATTAACTTTCATAATTTAAAATTATCTTATTAATTAGTCTATAACATACCTTTTTGTATAAGTAACTCTAAGTTAAGCATAATGTACCTTTAACCACTTGTCACTAATTTTATATTTTTTTATCACTATTCAACTCTATTTCAATTTTCTCTCTAATTTTTACTTTGTATCGTTTATTGGTCTGTGATATTCAAATGTTATTCTCTTTTTATACTTATACTTTATATTTCTTTAACTATAATATTAGCTTTATTTAAAAAAATTTTTTTTGTTAATAACTGATTTAAAGATGATTTGGTATATACAAGGAAAGTCTTTCATCAATAGAATCATTATCATAAAAGTTAATACCACTTTTGGTTGAAACAATATGTCATGTGGGTGTAATAAGAAGCTATCTGAAAGTCGATGTAAATTTTCAATGTTATTCTTGCAATGTTGATGTCCTTAATCTAACTCAAAAGTAATTAGCATTTATATTTTTTATATTTGATACATAAGAAAATTATTATTCCATGATGATAATAAAAGTATTTTAAATTATTATATTATATTTATAATTATAAAAATTTACATTTTTTTTATAGATATAAGTTGAATATTGAGATATATGATAATTTTGAAAGGGCGATGTTCATATTGTTTAATACAGAAGTAAAAGATTTAATTAATAGAAATGTTGACGATCTTTATGAAATATTTGTTAAGGTATTTAGTTTAAAATTATTTAATATTATTTAATATTCAAATTAATTGAATGATATATTTATACTTATGATTTAGAAAAATGAAGATTATAAAATTCAATAGATATTCGAAGATCTTAAAAGTAAAATTTATGTGTTGGAGATAAGGGCAACAAAGTATAATCTTAAGACAAGTAATATCAAACTTACAGTGAATAAAGTGTATAATTTTGATCTTAAGCTTGAATGTCAAAAATTATTAGAAGAAGTATGTATAAGCTTATTATAATGATTATATTTGTTATAAAGTTATATAATCTATATTATAATTCAACTGTTGTTAAATTATAAAATACTATTTTATCTATCTCTTCATTTTTATTTATAAAATTTATTAGCTCATCAAGTAAAATGACACATATTTTAAAGATTGTAAGAAATACAAGAGAATCAATCATTGAATATTCGCTTCAACAATAATTTATGCAAGAATATCCAATGAAAAAAGCTTTTATGCAAGATTGATTTTAAGGATAAAATTTTTAATTTTTTTAAAATCAAAAATATTATTACTTTTTATTTAGAGATTATTTAGATTTAATAAATTATAGTTTGAGTTTTTTTAGAATTAATGATAATTGTATAAGTACATTCTATATGTAAGTAATTTATTTTATTATATTAAAATATATAAATTTAAATAAAAATAATTATATAAATTATGAATTATTCATAAATTTTATAATTTATATTATTATTTAAAAATTTATTAATATATAAATATATTTTCATGTATCGCACAAATTTAAAATTAGTTATTTGGTAAATTCAAAACTAATCCAACGATTCATAAAAAGGCTGTAAATGACATATTGGAATCAGACCAATAATTATATGTAATTAAAAAAAATACAAGTATTTAACAGAAAAGTCATGAGACGACTGCCATTGATTGGTCCAACAACAAAATATATTCAATGCTCAATAAAAAAAATATTTTCACAAAGAAAGATGCTACAATAGCAGTACTACTATTCTAACCAACATTGAAAGTAACAGTAACGGGTAATAGATGGATGCCATAATTGAAAACGATAATACATAATTAATAAAAAAGCTGATGTTTGTCAATTTTTTTCATCTTAAAAATATAATCTATATAATAAAGACCTAAAAATGAGATCATGTCATTTTAATGTAACGAATATCTATAATAAATTAAATATATAAAACCTGTGTTGAGAGGGTTGGTTAGGCTCCTTGGGCTGCGAGTATTGGAAAAAAATGACTAGAAAATGACTGAACGATGACTTTAAGAGCTGCAAGTTGGACAAGTAGCTTCAAGTTCAGTAGGAAAGATTACTTTTTTGGGGGGTTATTCTACATGACAATGAGTCAATTAGCACTCAAAGATTGAAAAAAAATTAGGTAGTTTTATTATAATAATAATAATTATTACTTTTTTGCTTCTGGTTCAACTTGCCCGCCTAACATTTCAACAACACAACTATTATAGTATTTTCTCGGTAGTTCGGTGATTGCTTCCTTTCACAAGCAAGGAAGAGCAAAGGTCTTGTCTATTTCTTAAGAATTCAGATTTTTAATCTGAGTTTTGAATATTTCGAGTTTCAATCCTATCTGATGCTTGAATTAATAATATATAGTTTACCATCTAAAATTTTACTGTAGAAATGGATTCTTTGTTGTCCTAATTACGCAAGCAGATTCTATATTCGGTTTTTAATTATCCATTTTCACTGTTTGATGACATAAAACTTTATTGATTAAAACGTTTTAAAAAATTATAAAATAAAATTTTTATCATTAAAATTAAAATTTTAATATTTTATTAACAAATTATAAAAAGAAATTAGGGGACAGAAACCGGTGAAATCTGAAAAAGTTGTCTTGTCATCGTGGTTACCACTTACTAGGATTGAAAATGGGTGTGAGGTCTATATTTCTGAGATAGAATTATTAGCCAAGTTGTAACAAAATTCAATAAGCAATTATTAAAGACATCGTAACGCTTTAGCATTATTTAATTCTTTTCATTATTTAAAAAAAATTAAATAAATAAATTATTCAATCATTCATGTTAAAATAAAATATATATATTTAATAATATAAAATATATTATAAAAAATTATATATTTAAAATAATTTCAACATACAATCAATAATTAAATTCAAATCTAAAATCTCTATATTAAAAAAAAAAAAATTTTTACCAATTAAATGAATCACTTAACTTTTCATTATCATTGCCGTGGAATATAGGAAGAGCCCTCCTAACTTTAAAATCCGTTGATTCATGGAATATTGTCGTTACGTTACTCTACTTGGAATTGGACAATAACTGGAACATGTCTAAAGGGACTGTTTTAATTTAGAATATTTTGGTAATTAGCAATGAAATTTATTCTAAACAAATTCATCTTAAAAAAACAACAACCCTGACCATCTTTAAGAATTCATTAGTATATACTCAAGTCAAATCTACCTGAAACAACCTACCATATAAGAAAATAACTGTATGCAAATTTGAGGAGATATGGTAAAATTTTTGGTCCATCCAGCTGATTAGTAAAATTGAAAAGAAATACTAATAATAATTACTACTAATGTCAAACTAGATTAGAGTCGGCCAGAATAATTGGCCTAAGCTCAACGATTTATCTGCCATAACAAAGCAAAAACAGTTGAATTGAAATTTGTTTGATTAAAAAAAGGTGTTTGGTGAATATCAAATTTCTAAGTAAATGAAATGACTTTTATTATACATGATATTTTCCCCTAGCATTCATCCTGTTTCCCACTCCTTAGTTCCCAGTCCACGTTTTTTAGAACAAATTGCCTTTTATTTCTTAGAGTTTTATCAACATATTTCATTAAAAAAATTCTTTAAACAAAGTAAACGTCTCCATTATTTCTAACCAACTGCCTGGCCAATAGAAAGTATATATGTAAAAGAGAGATCCACATAAATTAGTGTAATTATATATGTATATATATATATATATATATATGTAATAGATCATATTTCATGTGTTGTTATGGATCTAATGTAATTATTTGATTCACGTGTATTTATATTATTTAATAAATATGTTAATATTAAATTATATTAAACATTAAATGTATTCATACACAATTATTTGAATTTATGAATATTATAAATTTATGAATAATTAAGTTTATAAATAATTAGATTAACTCAATTTGGATTTCATTCATAATTAATTAATAGTAAATATAAATCTAGATTCAAAATTTAAATAATAGCAAAAATGAAGTTAATTTATTCACAACTAATTAAATTTATAAATATCACAGATTCATGAATATCTAAGTTTATGAATAGTCAAATACATTCATCTATAATCAAAGAAGATTAGCATATGACATGATAAATAAATGATATTTTTGGCAAAAATAAAAATAATATCTGACATGGCAATGAGTGATGCTTATATCAGAGTGTCCAGGTGACACAATATCAGAATTAGAGAAAGAAAAAAATATATATAAGTAAGATATTAGCTTGTTAAACTCCAAGGAGATTAAGACTTTTTTTGTAGTGTAGTTAAAAAGATTCTCATATTCCTTAATATCCTTTTATAATTTAACCTTCAAAAGTCTAAATATAAAACACAAATATTACGCAATAAAAGTATCTCCCACCCTGATATCAAAGGAAGTTTGAATTTTTTTTAATAAGAAAAAGAAGTTGAAAAAGAAGTCTCAGTAAAGATTAAAAATGTAAGGATGGGAGCCACCAAAAATTGACCCAACAACGTTATAAGTCCAGGCTCCAAATTTTGAACATGTCCAAACAAAAGTGGGACATGGTATTTATTTAATGCCAGTACGACACTCGACATTGCACTCAAGACGCCGGTGTTGACCCTTTGCTTTAACATGGTCCCGTGAATGCCATGCCATCTCCATGATAAGGTCATGCAAGTCACGCTCACGCCACTCTCTTACTTTCTTCTTGTTGTGGTTCTCAATAGTCAAAGTGATTTACAGCAGCCATTGCACCTCAAACAAAACTTCAGATTTTATCTTAAAGGTTTCGGGTCGGAATCATGAAATAAATGACGCTAAGATTTAACGATAAGAGAAACTTACCTTTCATTGTATAGTTCAAAATCATATGGAAAAATAAAAATCTTAAAACATTGAACAAAAAAGGGATTTACACCAAAATCTAAGAAAAAATTCCAAGGATGAATAATGTAAAAGGACTTTTTGTTGAAATGAGAAAGTATTGTAAATAAGTAAAACAAGATATGTTGGAAAACAACAGAGAAGAAAATTAGAGCAAATTATGAGGTATTAAGTGCAACTATAGATGATAGTAAGTGATGAAGCAAAACTGAATAGAAAAAAGAATAAGGTTAAGAAAAAGATTTAAGAAGAGAAAATTACAGAGAGAACTGAGTAAATTTATCAAAAGTTTCAAAAGTCTCCAATTGAGTTGTAAGATGTTTTATATATAGGTCTTCAAAATGGAAGTTATATAACATGAGTATTGAATATGAATAATGGTGAATAATTTGAGAATTAACCGTTGCAAAAAATATTAATGTATTATTTAATGAGAGTTTAATTATTTTTTTAGTGATAGGCATAATGAATATAGAAATTTATTATCTGTTCTAAAAAAAAAAAGGAGGAGCACTCATATTTTAGGAAAAAGTTAAGAGAAAACCTCTTAATTATTTTCATCTCCGATTCACCACACCAAGCTCTCCCGAATATCCCAATAGTGGAATTAACTCAAGAATTTTGTTATATTTCGAGGTTATTTTTACTTTTTCATCTAGTGAAGTAACATTTGGTAAAGTGTCTTTTGTAGAATAACTCTTAACGAAGCAACTTTTGATGAAAGTTTTCGATAAAGGTGTTGATGTTATTTCTTAAGGAAATTATTTTGAAAACAACTGTTCCATAAAGGTATTATTCTTGGAAGAAATTGTTCCTTAAATAGTTGTTTTATGAATAATTATTCTGTGAAAAAATTGTTTCATAAATAATTGTTCCGTAAAATAACTTTCACTAAAACAATCTTATCATCAATTCTGATTTATCCCTAATTTAACAATTTTAGAAAATTTTATAAGAATAAAATATTAGTAACTAAAATCAAGTATCTATATTTTGCCCCTACTTGAGAATTCTTAAAACAAGAAATTTTCATGCACCAATACAATTAAAGAGTAAAATTAATATATAAGATATATTTATTCTCATAATTTTAAAGATGAATGATATAAGTTTGCCCCTTGCATGAGAATTCTTAATATAAGAAGTTTTCATGTACTAGTGTAATGAAAGAGTAAATGATGAATAATGTATGCCTCATTCAAAAATATGTATATTTTGATTGTGCATTGTGCATAGGAGGGTCCATTGCCCCAACATGGAATTTCTTTGATAAAGATCAAAGAATGTTCCATGTATAAAATAAATAAACTTTAATGTTATAAATGAAAGAATTACTTGTGAGATAGGTAATGTATAAAAGTGTAAGCCATAACATTAGTGTTTCTCTAAAAAATAAAAGAATTGTCAAATACAACAAATAATGGGAGTGTTTCCATAAAACAAAGAGAACAAGTAATGAAAGTGTTTTTTTTTTTAAGAAAATAGAAGAACAAGTAATGTGAGTGTTTTCTCAAAAAATAGAAAGAATTTCTCTAAAAAATTAGAAAATTAGTAATAAGAGTGGTTCCCTTAAGAAAAATAAGAGAATAAGTAATGCGAGTGTTTCTCTAAAAAATAGAAGAACAAGTAATAAGAGTGTTTATCTGAAAAATTAAGAAAACAAGTAATATGAATATTTTTCAAAAAATAAGAGAACAAGTAATAAGAGTGTTTCCTTAAAAAAATAGGAGAATAAGTAATGAAAGTTTTTCCTTAAAAAAAATAGGAAAATAAGAGAATAAGTAAACAAAGTTTTTCCTTAAAAAATAGTAGAATAAGTAAGAAATATATTTCCTTAAAAAAAATGGGAAAATAGGAGAATAAGTAAACAAAGTTTTTCCTTAAAAAATAGTAGAATAAGTAAGAAATATATAAGAAAACAATTAATAAGAATGTTTCCCTTAAAAATAGAAAAATAAGTAATAAGAATGTATACTTAACAGAACAAGTAAAATGAATACTTTCTTAAAAATAGTAGAACAAATAATAAAAATATTTTCCTAAAAAAATAAAAGAATAAGTCATGAGAATACTTCTCTAAAAGAAATAAAGAACAAATATTGTAAATCAAGTATTGTTTAAGAGAACAAGCAATGAACATTAGCTTTATTTTTTTAAAATAAATCAAGATAGCTAAAAGCACATGACAAATTGAATCACTTTTTTTTTTTTTAAGAATGGTTCTACTCATGAACTGTTTCTTAAGATGATATGCTAGTAGTTTGAGATTTTTTTTTTTTAATGAAAAAAGCTTTGCAAAGTAATGTATGAGAATAACTCTTTAAAGAATGATAAATGAAAAATTCTTTATGCAAAACATTTCTTGAAAGTGTGTTCAAGGAATACTTTGTAAAGAAAAATATTTATTTTGAATACTAGGAAACTCTTTGTAAAACAATATAGAAAGAGTTCCTCTGAGAAAAAATGCAAGTACATAATAATTTTTTAAAAATATATTTTAGAGAGTGCATAAGAAGTGGTTTTTGAAGTAGCATGTTAAAACTTTCTTTTTTTTTTTAATAATGCTAGGTAACAAATGTTTCTTAGGTAGATTTTATTTAAATTATACATAAATAAATATTTCATGACAATCACCCCTTGAAATGTAAGAAACATTCCTTATAAGAATGTAAGAGATGTACTTCTCAAAAATTATAATCGAAAATTTTTTGAAACAACACCTAACAAATTTGTTTTTAGGAATCATCTTTTAGATGTAAAAAAGCATTTCAATATGGAAGTATGAATGAGATATACCTTTTAAAAAAATGATAAGTAATGAGAAGTATTTCATGAGAAGCATCTCCTAAAAATATGCATTAATATTTTAAGAATACTTTTGAATAATAAAAAATAGCTTTTATATAAATAAATGTGAAATACTTGTTAAGATATCAAGAGAGTATATCAAAAGAATTTTTTTTTTAAATGAGAATTGCTTTTTTGAGTAATGCAATGAAAATATATTATAAGATAATTCATGAAAATTTATTATGAAAAGAACTTTTAAAGTTATGCATGAAATTCTCTTCTTAAGAAATACCTTTTAAAATGAAACACAATTATTGGCTAGGTGTTTCTTAGACAAGTAATGGCAAAAATAATTTTTTATGATGTTGTGCATAAAATAAGCAATTTTTAAAAATAACACATAAAAGCTATCTTAAGGTATTAAACAAAAAGCTTTTTTTTTTAAAGCATTTATTGGAATAATGCAAGAAATGCATTTTTATTAAAAAATTCTTGAAGTGACACACAAGTATGAGTGAAACATTTTTTTAAGATAATGATGATGTTTTTTGAGCTATTGCATAAAAAAATTTTCACAATAAAAAGTATGCAAGAGATTTCAATTCTCAATTGATTTATTTTGGAATTTTTTTTTTTATATAAGAGTAAAGTAGTAACAATAAGAAAGTAATATAGAAGACTTTAATAATCAATTTTTTTGAAGTACTTGTATATAAGGTAATGTAGTAGTAGAAAATACTTTATCAATCAATTTCATTTCAAGAAAAAGTTGCATATGAGAGTAGCATGTAACTTTCTCTTTTTAGAAGAGTGATAGAAGAAACTTAATAGATCACAACATCAAACTTTTGTTTATTGGGAAGAGCTTCGAAACGAGAGTGATGCAATACTACAAAATTTTCTCTTTAAAATATTTAATATGTGATAGTGACAAAATTTGTACAAGACCATAAGACTTTTTATTGGAAGAACTTGTACGTAAATTGAATAAAATAGTAAGATTTAAGATGTTTCACTTCTTTTAGAAGATTTTTTTTAGGAAAAATTTCAAGTTTGGAATTAACTATTCTTTGAAATTTGTGTCATCATATGTATGCACAATGCATTTTTGCTCCACTATATTTCAAAGAGTTTTTAAGCGTTTCATATGCAGATTATTTCTATAGCAAGGTGAACTTCTTAGCATATAAAAAATATATGATATAACAATATGCACATGATGTAGTATTCATGACATTTTTCAACTTTGATATTCAAAAAGTCTTGATAATATTAACATTTCATTGTAATTTTAATATCTTTACTTATGAGGTAGATAAGGTGTATAATACTAACAATGATGTAATTGTGTGCATGGCCAAGGAGAACTCTCGATTTCATATTTGAGAGATAATTTCTCAACCCAATACAAAGGAGATGTTCAATTCAAATAAAAACGATGAAGTTCAGCCAAAAGCATCAAGAGAAATGATTTACATCTTAGTACTTAAGAAATTGAGGCCAAGAAATACAAGATAAAGTTGTTGCCAATAATTATATTTTCAAGTCATAAGAGAGAGATAATTCTCAACTTAATATCAAGGGAACTCACTTGATAGCAACTATAAACAATAAAGTTACAGTCAAAGAATGAATGATCTAGTTGTGATCAAAGAAAAATTTTCAATTTGAAAATAATTCTTAACTTGGTACTAAGAAGGTTCACTTAATAGCAAGTATCAATAATAGAATAGTGGCTAAAGAATGAGCGATAAAGCTACGATCAAAAATTGATTCTCAATTTCATACTAGGGAGGTGAATTCTTAACCCAAAAAGAAAGAGATCAAAGTCTACTATGTATTAAGAGATAATTTTTTTTTTCCATTTAGTACCAAGGAGATTAATTTGATTTCAAAGCATGAATTGTTAAATTACGGCAAATAAAACTTGATTCAACACAAGGATCACATCAATTTTGTATCTCAATTTGATTTTGAAAATTAATCTCATATACAACTAAAAAAAACTCTCAACACAATTTCGCTTAATGACTTTTTCTTAAAGTTATAAAAAGGTAAACATTTTCATCACTTTTGTAATATTTAAAACAAGAGCATGCATTAGAATAGACATTTGTTGGCTTTTTTATTATTTTCACATTAAGCTTTTTATCAATTAATTGAAATTCTTAAATGTGTATGCACTAAATAATAATAGTAAAAAAATCTTAGATAGTTGAAAAATAGTAAAATGTGAAAATTAAAACATTTGTAACTAATTAAACTTCTAATATAAAAGAATAAATATTCTAACCAAATTATTTCTCTACCATTGAGTATTCTTATGAGATTAGGATTTTTGCTTATATCATATCTCTGGTGAAGTTCTACCCTAAGCAATCGCTTTTTCAGTGGAGTCACTAAAATGTATAAGAGTTTTTTGTTAAGGTGAAGAAGTGTTGCAAATAAGTAAAACAAAATATGCTGAGAGACGATAGAGAGGAAGATTGAAACAAACCTTGAAATATTGAGTACAACGACAAGTGGTAATAAGTGGTGAAGCAAAATTGATTAGGAAAGAGAATAAGACTAAAAAAAAGATTTAGAAAAAAAAAATCGTAAAAAAAATTGAATAAATTTGTCAAAAGTCTCAAAAGTCCCTAAACGAGTTGTGGGAGGTTTTATATATGGGTCTTCAAAATAGGAGTTACATAACATGAGAATTGAATATGAATAATGGTAAATAATGAGATAATTAATTGTTATAAAAGATATTAATATATTATTTAATAAGAGTTTAATTAACTTTTTAATGATAAGTATAATAAATATAAAAGTTCACTATCTATTTTTTTTTTTTTAAAAAAAGCAAGAAACACTCATATTTCAAGAAAATGTTAAGAAAAAACTTTTTAACTATCTTCATATATGATCCACCAAGCTAGGCTTTCCCAAACATCCCAATAATAAAATTAACCCAAAAACTCTACCATATTACAAAATTATTTTTATTTCTTCATTCAGTGAAATAACATTTGATGTCTTTTATAAAATAACTTTTTATGAAATAACTTTTAGTAAAAGTTTTCATTATATCAATGTTATTTCTTAAAGAAATTGTTTCAAGAATAACTATTTCGTAAAGTAGTTTCACGAAAGAATTGTTCATTGAATAATTGTTCTATGAACAGTTATTTTGTTAAAAAATTGTTTCATAAATAACTGTTAAAATGACTTTCACTGAATTTTTTTTCTATTCTAACTTATCATCAACTTTAATAATTTCAGAGAAATTTATAAGAATAAAATATTAGTAACAAAATAAAGTATCCACAAATAATAATAATAATAATAATAATAATAATAATAATAAAAAATCAGTGTTGAGGAGTTGAGATTCAAAGTTTGCATTGGGTTTGATTCCAAAAGTAGACAAAGGCTATAGTCTTTCCTTCACCACTGTTCTAACTAGATTTCTGCTGTTCCATACCAGTACTAATGTCTCCCTATGCGCTGGCTTTGCAAGAACCTCTGCAAAGTGGGAGCCTGCATTGCATCTTCCAGACTTGCATCTCGCTATTTTCACACTTCTTAAAGAATACCTGTCAGACTCATCCTCATCCTGAGATAGATTTAACAATATCACAATTAGGGGTGTAATCAATTAAATTCGAACCGATATAATATTAAGCTCGAGTTCAACTCAAAATAAAAATAAAACTATTCAAACTCGCTCAATTAGAAATCAAGTTACTCAAACTCACTTGATTAAATTCGATTAATATATAAAAATAAACTCGATTCTTATATTTAACAAAATCTCAATTATTTGTGTTTAAGCTTGAACTAGAGTTTGAAAAATTTTATTAATTGAAATAACAAAAATATATTAAAATATAAAAATTTGATTAAGCTTGCGAATTACTTAAGCCAGATATAAAAATGCTCAAATTTAACTCAATCGATAAGTCAAACTACTTGAATTCGAGCTCGACTCAATAATAATCGAATCAAATTCGAGCTTTATTCCAATCGAATTTAAGTAGCTTGCAAATACTAATGTGTCATTTATACCTTTAATCACAATACAAAGTTAAGTTCATTGGCCTAGGATGAACTAAATTGCCCAAACAAACAAACTAAAGAATCATGATCATTTGTTTCGCTTCAATATCTGTCAGTAACCGATTAAAAGTTGTAAAGGATCATAGTAAATCAACAAAGCGTCATGAAACTTAATAAAGAGAATAGCAGAGACATTGACACTATGGATTAAGTAAATTTTATACATACAACGTCCAAACTTATTCAGCACCTGCAAAGTAATAACTGAGAAAAAAGTAGACTTTTAACTTACATCAGGAAGGTCAAAATCACCTTCACTTGCATCACACAAGTCTAGCGATACTTGCCGAAGCATCGGTAACTGTAGTTATCATGTAAGGCACGTTAATCTGTATTATTTACTAAAATGATATAAAAAGTAGTTAAATAAAGGAAAATGCAAACTAGCATGTTTATTTTGTTAAAGAGATTACCTTTAAAGCAGCATCAAGGATGAAGTTTCTTTGTACCCCAGGGCCCTGATTGAATAAAGGCAATGCGGTCAGCTATTGACGCTAAAGAATCCCGTGACATTAAATCTGGAAAAATTCAATGAACAATATACAGCTTCCGATTCCCATCTTAAGAACAATTGCCTGCTGCTAACATGCAATTAGAGTACATATCACTAACAGAAATTATGGTAATACCATATACATATGAGGCGGGTGAAAAACCATCCAATAACAGTATAGATCTGTGCACCTGGTCATGTCTGTCAACCACAGAACATTAGACAGACTGCTGACTAACATCTAACCATTTTGGGGATACATAGTGAATTGCAAACAGATTGGGGATTTTCGCTATATTCTACAAGGACATTAAATAGCAATTGCTCTTTTAAATTTTGAATAATATCATTAGAGCCATATAATCCAAGCCTCCACTTAAGATCAGAAAAATTATAAAAGCAACCATTTGATAATAAAATGTCTGCATTGAAGACTCAAGTAGAAATATGCAGCATAGTTACTGTACAAAATAGGCCCATATCTGACAACAGTAAATGTGCATGCAAACTACAACAGAATGAGCAGTGATAAATACTCACATTATGGCGCAGCAAGAGATCTTCAAGTGCAGTGCAGTTGAAGAGAGAAGAAATGCCCTTTTTGGTCAATTCACCACAGTCCTATGTGACAAAAGGATCAAGTCATAACATATACCATACCTTGCACAATGATTATGCACTTAATTAGATCATTCAATTCTAGGTATGAGAGTAAGAGAACATAAGGAAGCCATCAATTGGCATCAGGAAAGTACTCATATTGCCAGAAGAATATCATTTTATATCTTTAAAAAGAAAGAGGAAGCCATGAATTGTCACTTGACAAAAAAGCTAATACTGGCTTGGAGAATTTAACTCCGGATGCCATAACTTCATTCATTTAAGTACAAGGCCACATTTAAATAAAATTTTTTATCATTGCTTAATGACAACTACAGCAAAAAGACCTCTCCGAATTATAGAAACAATTTTGACCATACTTCCCAGTAAGTCCCGCAGCATTGCTGACATCCATGCATGCTCAGCATATACTATTTCAACTCATCAGTCTAGCCTCAATTATTTCAATTTTATAACATCCTATACCATCAAAAGTTTTGTCAAATAAAAGATCTTCACGCTAAAGTAAGTTGGGTTGAACATTTGGAAAGTGGTCATTGATCTTTTGTGATAAAGTACCAGTAAATATCATAAAAATGAAAAATTACAAGACATCCTCAACACGCATTCAGCCAGCAAGAGAAGCCCAAGGTAAAGTGTCCTTAACGTATTACATCTGTTTCTATATCTCTATACTTACAACAGAGATTGTTTAAAACCAACATGTAAGTATAGCACAGCATATTTTACACTGATGTATTAAGTACATCAAACCTTCACGGTGTCCTCTTGAAGAAAACGGAAGAACCAAGAAAATATTGTCCAAATTCTAGAGTACAGATCATAACAAACCTCTAGATGGATAGAAATCAAGCCTGGCCATCCACGTGAGATGATACATTGAGCATCTGAGGAAACAAAATAATAACACAGATAATATTGGTGACTGCATCAATCACTTACCTTTGTTATACTGAGTTAAATACAAACACAATATTTAGAGTCACATCAAAAACTCGTTATTTTCTGGAATCATATTGAAAATCTAACACATGAAACAAGAAAAGAGAAAAAAATGTCTAAACATTACACGTAAAGAATAGTAGCATGTCAAATGTATGTTTTAGAAATAACAACACTTACCTGAATTAAGAAGTTTGCATCCTAACAATGCAAGCTCAACCAATTTTGTACAGTTCTGAGTTAGAAGAACCAAGTCATTATTAGTCATCCAAGGAGTTACTCTTTCAAGCCTCAATTTCCGCAGACTTGGCATAGACAAGTTGAAGCTTGATATGGATATATCACCAAGACAGTAGCACAAAGACAGTGTTCGCAATTGCCTCAAGGATGTGATCATGTTGATTATGGTGCAATCAGATATTACCTACAAAGACCTTAATGATTAAAATTAAACAAAAATCTGTATATAAGTGGGTTCAACAATTATATAAAATGAAAAAAACAGATGCCAATGGAGTACACTCAAGAGTCAAGAAAGGCTAAAGTTTGACGTGCAACACACTGTTGGCCCCATCCTCAACAAATTTAACAAAATTAATGTACTTGTTATATCACAAATTTAAGAAATCACATGTTAATTTCTTCATGCAAAGGCAAGGAAAAGATTTGACCTAACATGGAAAAGAAAATCCACCCTTTAGAAGACATCTTAAGCATAAGAATACTATCCCAGTCAACAAATTTCCCAGGATATAAAGAAAATGAGGCTTTTCTTTCCCACACATAGGAAAAAGTAAATGCAAGAGAGGGCAGTTTAACCATCCTCAAAGAGAATCTCTACATGACATAGTCTTTTAGTTAAATCTACAGGCCGCGAAAAATTATTGCATGGTTAAATTCTCAAAGCGGCTAACAAGAAAAAGGAAACATGAGTGGATTTTAATCACTGAGACACTGAAAGCCTGGAACTATTGCACACAAAACCCAATAGGGATATAATATGTCACCCTGTAATATGCCAAAATTAGTTAATAGGTACCTGAAAATAAAGAACTAAAGACTCCAGCAAAGGACATATGGTAGGTAGTAATATCAGTGCATCTTCAGGTAATGTTCCACCCAAACCCACAGTCATTGCCCTCAACGACAAAATTGCAGGTTTTAGATCTTGTAGAGAAAAGTAAGAAAATCCCCATCCTAGAGCAATTTCTTCCAATCTGCACGTCTTTCCAAGGTCTGTTAAGAGTTCTCCACATGAATATGAGGAAGAAAATTTTGCCCCTTTTGTCTTATTTTCTGTCCAAAACAAATTTTTACAGCCTCTTGCGTTCAAGCACTTCAGGCCAGGATTTGCGCGGACAACAAGATTTAAAGCAGCACCAGAAATCTGAAATTTTGAGAGGACAATTTCCTTTGGTAAGACAACTGTGTTTTCATTTTACAGCATCTATTTTGGCGGAAAATCCAACAACACTGCATTTTATGCCTTTTAGACTTAGTTGCATAAGATGCCAAAAATATCTATTAGCCCACAACAAACTCCATATGAAGTTTAAGTGCATTGACATCAAATGCCTTAGATACCTAAATAGAAATTCAAACTCTATATGGAGAGCACATCTATTGATAATAAATCACATATCAGGGTAAGGAAAAGCGTATCAAAAAACAAAATTTGTTAGTTTGTAACTTATTCTATGCTTCTTCCATTTTTAAATGCAAAATCAGTCACACACTGATAAGAAAAAGAAAAGAGAGAAAAACAGGCTCAGTAAGTTGCTAACTAACCATTGTATTCGAAACATCAAGCATCTCCAAGAGAGAACCTGAGAAGTTACAAAGAGCATTGTCAACAAGGTTGGTGTCCCTCAAGCAAAGGCTCTTCAGCATTTGTGTTTGAGACAAAAGCTCTAGTAGAGATGCTTCATCAGCAGCTGTGGAAGAACAGACTACTCATATCTTTATTGGCATCAAAATAGCTAAACTAATTTTAATTGAAAAGATGAAAGAAAGAAATCAACTCAGCTAGATAATCATAACCCCTCTAACAATATGCATTAACTTCAGTGCAACATCTAAAGCTAGATCCTAGCCGATCAGATTTTTCCTCAAGTGAGTTTTCTTTGATGCCAATGTCCCCGTAAGGTGTGCGAGGTTGAACAGCGAACGAAGCCCATGTTACAGCCTCAAATTTAATCAAAGACAAAGAAGAACATGATAGGCTAGCTTAAGTCACCAAAATATGGCTTTATTAGATATTAGTTACACAAGCAATTTAATTGCATTGCACCCCTATATGGCTGCATCATCCATTTAATCATAATCAATGACATCCTACCTCAAGTGATGTTCTTCATATTAACATTAAATGTAAGGGGATCAAAATTTCAATTGACAGCAAAAGGCAGAGAAGGGGCAATGTAAGAAACCATAAACAAATAACTCAGGGCCAATAACTAGGGGGTAAAATACAGACTAACAGCAGTTCAATACATAATTCATTTAAAGGGGAAATGATGGCTTACACTTGCAGCCACCCATGTGCAGTAATTGAAGATTAGAGGCCAATGAATCCAAATGCATCTTTCCAAACTTTGCAGTCAGAGAATTACTAAAACTACGACTAGCAGTGCAAAGAGCTAGAATTGAATTCATTCCAAAAGAAGTATGACAAACTAGAATCGAGTGTAGCTTTGTACATCTTCGAATAAGATTTGCTATACAGACATCTGTCAATGAGATACACCCTTTAAGATTCAAATAACATAAGGAGACACAGAATTTTGAGAAATACTGCACATCTGAATCTGGAACAAACATTTGGGAAAACATTAGAACACTTGTCAATGAAGAAAAACAGAACATGCTAAATGAATAGGGAAAAGAGGAACAAACAGAATCACAAGTTGATTTAAATTCCCAAAACCATTTTATGGCTGTGTAAAAGATTCCCCGGTCAATGTTTCACTGTTAAAGAAAATATCAATAACAAAGACACTTCCAACATATTTGGACAACAATGAATTTTATCCACTGGTCTCCATAAGTGAAGTGGTGTATGTATGGAGTGTCTTTCTACCAAGGAAAATTATAAAATAGAAAACTGTATGCTAATGGAACTTGCTGAGGCCAAGAATAATCTCCAAATTGCCAAAGTCTTCTTCAGCAGAGCAATTATAACATTTTTATATTTAATTTGGCAAAACTGTTATCATCAAAGAAGCAGAAAAATATCTCACCACAGACATCGCTTCTGCCCTCCATTGTCAACTTTGTGATATTTGCTAGTGAAGGTCCCAAATGATAAGGATATGTCATCGAAAAGCTATGATCAACAATATATGGCCTATTTGGTGCCAATGGTATTACAGGTGAACTTGAGGTTGAGGATATAACTGAGACTTGTGATGAAATAAGTGGATTCATGTCAATGGTTATATCAACTTCAGATACCAAAGGACACTTCTGAACCAACTTATACAAAGTGGTTGTCCTGAAGTTCAAAAGATAAGCAGCTTTCACCTTTCTTAAACATGGAAATGACTTGGAAAAGCACTCAATTGCAACTTCAAGATGTAGCTTCAGACAACCCGATATATCCACCTCTTGTACTGCCTCAAAAGATAAAGTTGGCAGCAATCCCTGTGAGATTTGATATTTACTTCCATCAGCCTGTTCAAGGTTACTTACAGCTTCTTTAATACTTTTTCTCAATGCCAAAGCAAAACTATGGGTATTAGGAAGAAGAGACAAGAGCAGAATCATTGGTGTTATCTGTGGACAACCAGAAAGGTCCATTCTCTGCATGGAGAAAAAAATATAAATGAACACTCTTTGAAAATAAAGAAGACGTGTAACAACAAGCAGGTTGGACATAGATAAAGGTAAGCGATGATGGCAATCCCAGTTAATGGCATGATCTAAGAGTACTTGAGATCCCTACCATGCAGAATTCATTCAAGGCATCCATAATTCCATTTTCCATAAGTGCTGGAAACTCCAAAAGCTAATAAATTTTACGTGCACTCTGATAAAATATTTCAATGACGCTTATAAAAAATCCAACACAAGCATTTTGTTGCCTTTTCTCTCTTTTTTCCTTTTTTAAGTAACAAAGGTGTACACGAAGCTATGTGCCTCCGCAGCTCCAAAAGAATGGCAGTTTAAATACCCAGAAAAATGCATATGCTCTCAACAACAATTATTTATGCAGCCAAAGCAAGGCATGCAGAATTAAAAATCAATGCTTCAAGAAGTAGTAATTGCAGAAAATTATGCAAATTATGTGTAATAAGTACCATATACAAATGAAAGCCCTGGAAGAGCTAAGTTCTGACAATATCTCTTAAATTTGAAATCTGACAATATTTTTGGATTAATCCTCTTGTAAATCTCAAGTCAACAGATGGCATCAAGGGCCAAGACATCCATAAAGATAGAGTAGTAAAGACCTTGGAATATTCTGTCAGTCGAATCCTGAGATGACTCAAGTCACTGTCACCTAATGCATTTATTGATCCTGTGGTTGTAACTTTCATAAGTCTAAAAATTGAGTTGACACTCTCATTTGCAAGCTCAGAAAAACAGCCAGAACTTCTTTTCCCTGAAATATGAATTAATTTGAGTAACATATTTATTAGATTTGATGAAAAGAAAATTCAAATCCTATCATGCAATAAATAAAGCAACAACAAAACTGAGCATTACCTGAAGCAAACCACAATGGCAAAAGGCTAATGCGGATCTGCCCAACATCAATAATGAATAATTTCACAACATATCATAATCAAATAAAATCAATTGAAAATTTTACTCAAACAACAAGATTTTATCTTTCATTTTAAAATAACTCTTCATAATTAAAACTTTTGCATCTCCAGTGGAAAAATCTTATATCCATCCATTCTGCAACACTAGGATCTACTAACACAGAAATTTGATAAACTTTAAATCATGGAAATGGAAAACATAAGTCTCTACCTGTTTTAAAATGTCAGAAAATTCATTTTCTGTTTTACTTGATCCTTCCAATTGTTTTGTATTAGAATCAAGCCAAATGAATAGTGCATCGGAAAGGTGCTTCTCACTGTGGAAGTTCACAAAAACATCAAACTTCAGAAAATACTTTGTACAGGTGAATACTACAACAATTTAAAGGTAATAACTAACCTGTCTACTGTTAAATGGGGATGCTTAATGCAAAGTAACAATAAGTCATATGGCACATCTTCAAAAAAATTACTAGACATGGTCCACATCTGCAGGAAATGAACCATAATTAATCAACTTCTATTAAGGTTGAAACAAATGAATCACAAAACTCAAATGCACAGCCAAGCCAATGCAATAAAAGACTTCCATTAAAAATGATATGATGATGAGGATTTTATCATGATAAGACAGTCACGTTAGACCTTGCCATATGCACCAACCTAGGTTTAACCCCAAAGAACAGAAGCAAGTTGAGTTTAAAAAAAGCCTACAAAAGAGACAATAATTCAAATGAAGAATCAATCATAGGAATGTCCTATAACTTCATCTAAATTGACATGAAATCTTTAATTTAATCCTTTGCAAACATGTCTCCCTTGCCAGTGCAATGTCCTTTGCCACCATCATGCTAGCTTAAGAGGCTAAAGCAACCTTCCTTTTTTTCTCGAAAAGTGCACAGATAATAAGTTAAGAACAAAACTGAATGAGTGTAATTTTTTAATATTTATTCCTTTTCTAACTAATTGGAATCCTCAAGGAGACTGTTGAAATGACTAAGCTTAGTCTAACAACTACGAAGACCAGCTAATTCCCCCCAACTGTCATAATAATCAAAGTTGTTCCACTCATTAAGCAACATTCTATTACAGAGAAAGGACTAGCCAAATGATATGCAGCGTGTGTGTATGTGTGTGTGTGTTAGTATCAAAATTTCAAACGACATTTTGACTCCTCGATAGAAGATTTGATCAATCAGAAACTTGTAGCAAGATCACAAGCTGACCCTACATGGTGACTGCTCAAAAGCTGAATGGAAGTTTAGCACGTACAAAATTTCTTGCAAGGTAGCTTGCACATAATTCTTGAACAAAACCATTAGCTGCAACATATTCAAAACATATCTATTAAAGTGGATACATCATATTAACTTCAAATGTAATACCAACACCATGTATTTTCGTTCATTGCTAGTAATCTCTAAATACACAGTAAGTCCTTACCATGTTCTAAACCAAAATTCCATATACGAATCAGATCATCCAATTGTATTTTAAGTAGCCCAGGATCTTTGGACAAGGAGACCTCAGAAAACCAAGATTTCAACTGCAACAGAAGCATCTCCACTCCGAAATAAAGTGCAGCCTGGAAGGTAGTCAAGAAATTTAAAGACATGAGACATCCAACTTAATTTTTACAAATAGATATGATATGGTGAGTTCATACTTCAAACTTACAGCAATGTAAGTATTCTTTCTTTTGGATATTTTCATGTTGCAATGGGACTACATCTACATTTTCAGGTGATCCCGTTAGATATTTCAACGTTGGAGTACCCCATGAATAGAAATTCTTATTTTGTCTATGATGCATTGAGATGTAATAGCTTTAACACTTTACATACTATAAATTCAGCAACTAACAAGTTACAATTCTGATTTCCAAAATAGGAGATCGATAAGAAGAAAGTTATTGGTTCTTTCACTTCCATATAATAATACTAACAGTACACCGAGTGAACACCAAGAAAAATACTAGCAGAAATGTTTGGAGTAACCAAATGTTTACCTCGAAAAGAGGGATGAAATTCCTAGAAGTAATGTCTAAGGGGCAGCGAAACATACATCTAAGAACATTCAAAAACGTTTCCAATTGCCACTCGATTGATATGCAGTCCGAGCATGACTCACTGCACGAGTTGTGAACAAATAATTCAAATTCAAATAAGGTCATTAACCCTTAATTCCATTATTCAGTCAAAAAATTTGCAGTTAAAAAAATACTTAAGTAATTATGTATCAAAGGATTTACCAAGAATAAACAAAATTAAAATTTCTTTAAAAAATTAACAAACCTGAAACTTCCACTGAGGAGGCCACGGAAGTATGAAGATTCTTCAATAAGCCTACAAAAATATGAAACTCAACATTAAATTAAAGGTCAATTCATCCAAAACAGTGAGAATGAATGAAATGATTGAGAAGAAAATTGGATTTGCCTATTGCGATGAGCCTGGATTTTGAATGTTTGGAATGAGAGAATGGAAGGGAAATCCCAGTGGGAGATATCCGTAGTGGAAATAACGATTTCTTCATTGGAGATATCAGCTCCGATTTGGTTATTGGGATCGGTGCATACGAGAATAACGAACTCATCGTCGTCGGAGCTTGACGCCATAAAAGCGAACGAACTTGGCAAGGAGCTCCAACGGTAATTAATAAATAAATAAGCTGCTCCTTGATTTTACGGAGATGAAAGAAAATGAAGTTTCTTACCCATAAAGCAGCGCTTCAAAATTTTCCCTTGCCCTTTTCCAAAGCCCTAAGGCCCAAGGCCGAAGGGCAACCCTTTTTCTTATTTCTGGTTTCTTTCGTTCTTTTAAATATGGGTTTTTGTGTGATTTAAGCCCTAAATCATTTTTACAATTAGATATCTACAGAAAAGTTCATGATTAAATGTCGAACCTTACTTTTGTCAAACATTTTACTTCATATATTAATTCTAGTAATGATAAAAAGATGTGGCCAAAAAACATAAATAATATTGTGACATGTCATATTTTTAATAATCAATATTTGACACATCAACATTTTAACTATTGCAAAATGTTTGTCAAAAAATAAATTAGAGTACTTAATTGTGAAATTTTTTATAAATATCAAACTATTTAAAATAATATAATTCAAGAACCAAATTATATATTAACTCTTCAAAGATCAGTCCTACTTGACAAACATTGTCCTTTTAATTACTTCTAAAAAGTGATGAAAGTATGGATTGAGGGGAGAAAGATGGGTCGTCATCTTCAATTTGTGGGACAACTTCATAGTAACTAATTGCTGAATGAAAAGATTTCGGCGTCTGATATGACAAAATGTGGTGACGGCTTCAAATATTTTCAATTAAATTTACATTATGAGCTTCATATATAATTACAACAAGGGGAGGGAGATCTTTTGATTAAAGGGCTCAAGGTCTCATTATGGGGTGGTATCTTATGGAAACTTTCTCTTAAAGTAGATGTTTTCATCAAAACAGCTCAAATTCAAGGTGCTCTCCTGTAGCTTTACATTCCAAATCGTTGCTCTTTGTTTCCGGGCATATCATGCTCGGAACCTCAGATTCATAGAACCGAGGTAGTTCTGGTGGAACAGCACATCGAATCAAAGCCCAATTCAAGCCTTCAAAGAATGGATGTTGCTTGATCTCAGCTGCCCCTTTTTCTGTTCCCAGCCGATTCTCTGGCTCCTTTACCAACAGCCCTCTGATGAGATCCCTTGCCTGGAAACTAACAAAAGGACTGTCCGGGAACTTAAGGCTCTGTAGC
This sequence comes from Durio zibethinus, assembly GCF_047325235.1. Classification (NCBI taxonomy): domain Eukaryota; kingdom Viridiplantae; phylum Streptophyta; class Magnoliopsida; order Malvales; family Malvaceae; genus Durio; species Durio zibethinus. Next base: position 3,935,258 of record NC_143162.1, on the reverse strand, counting down.
AAAACATTAGCCAAAGTTTCTTCATTCCCTGCACCTTTGAAGGGTGTCCTACCATAGAGAAGCTCGTAAAGAAAGACACCGAGGGTCCACCAATCAACGGCGGCTCCATGACCCTCTCCTTTAATGATCTCAGGAGCCAAGTACTCATGGGTCCCAACAAAGGAATTAGATCTTGCATCAGTAGGCTCAGCCACAAGCTGTGGCAGTGATCTAACTTGTGCAGCGACGTCTGCCTTAGCCTTTCTCTTTGCTTTTGCAGCAGCAGGCAAGAACCTAGGACTGAAGCATGGGACTTGACAAGATGGTACGATGCAAAAGGGTTCTGCGCAGCTGGAAGCTGTGCATGGACCAGATATCCTTGCTGGATCCAAATTTGATGAAGATTTCAGGAGAGTTGGACTAACTGTGCATCTAAGTGAAAGGTCAAAATCTGTGAGCATTATGTGGCCATCTTCTCGAACCAGAATGTTTTCAGGTTTCAAATCGCGGTAAACAATTCCAAGCATGTGCAAGTACTCCAAAGCAAGAAGTACCTCAGCCACATAAAACCTGCACAATACATATATAACCAGTTCAGAGATATAAATAAGTCAGATTGAATGAAAAAATGAACTAAAGCATGGAACACTCTCATTCAACACACTAGTTCTCTTATGTCATACTACACCAGTCACCACAACAAAGAGAAGTAGTAAAAGCACCCAAGCTTGAGATTAGCATAATCAACTCAAAACTGATGTTAAGCAAGTCAATTAAGACAAGTAAAACTTTCAAAGATAGAATGACCCTAAAGTAAAGATAAGGAATCGTTCATTTGGATTTAAGGGGAATTCCAAGGTGAATTAGGTGGAAGCACCTATCATAGCCACATCTGAACCATTTCATAACTTGAACCATGTATGCTAGCAATGCAATGCACAACTTATTGTGCTTTAGATGTTGAAAGTGATCGAATGACCAGCGACATGCAAGACCAAAGTTCTGACTGTTAACATGACAAATCCAAACACGTTTTCAGAACTTAAATTTGAAGTATCTTACTTTGTTCCTTTTGGTTCTCAATTGTGAAGATATTTCAAACTATTAGAAGGTAATCCTAATTTAAATTGACTTGTCAAAGTCTAAGCATCTTACCTAGCTGCTGGCTCAGGAAAACATCTTCCAGGCTGCTTTTGCCGGAGGACATGCAGGTCTCCACCTGGACAGTACTCCATAACTAAACATGATAAGTTATCTGATGTGAATTGCATATATAAAGTAGGGAGAAAAGGGTGATCAAGCATCCTTAATATTTCTCTTTCTGTTTGGGCCCTTGGCATTTTCTTCCTTCTTGCCAAAAATTTATTGTCCATGACCTTTATAGCAAACAAGCAGTTCGTACCAATAAGCTCAGCAAGATATACCGTGCCAATATCTCCACAACCAAGCTTCTTTAAAAGATTGAAATGTCTCAAACCCAAGACTCCATCCTGCATCCCAGCGTGGCGGATGGCTTCCCACCTCACATCCTTTGACATGTGAGGTCTGTTACTGCAGCTAGACCCACTTAAATTGCTGTCATCACTGATGCTTGTGCTACTACTATCACCAAGGCTACTTGAACTTTGGGAGAAGTCTCCCTTTTCTCTTGATTTAGCGCTCCTTTTAGCCCTTGGACCAGCAGCTTGGCTTCTGTTAGAGTTACTTTCAGCCAAGGTTGGTTTGTGAACATCAGAATTCACATGCCTTGAGCTGACTTCAGCAATAATCCCAGCTGACTGTGACTTCACAGAATCTTGATTAGATTCATTACTTGAACTCTTCAGAGAGCACTGGCATCTCTGACAAACTAACTGACTCGCAGTGGAATCCAAGCTGCTATTAACTTCATTGAAAGCATTAGCAGCACATGCCACAGAAGAGGAATCCTGCTTTGTTTTCTTCTTGACAGAACTTTTGTTCCTGACAACTGTTTTGGCCACCCGCGGTGCATTTCTTGTTACCCTACTTACTCTGTTGCCATTTATTGAGCTAGAAGAAGCAACAGCATGCAGCCTGCCCTTTCCTCCCAACTTTGGTGTTGATATTTTTTTCAATAACTTGTTTGAAGTAGGCACTGTATTGTCCGTTTCTAACATATTATCATCAGCGTAAGAACAAGATGGAGAAGATGCAGAAGTGTGCTTCTCTTTCTGATGCAGCTCTGCTTTTGGTGCTTGATTCCCAACTTTTCTTGAGGCAGAAACATCAGTTTGAGTTGATGAAGGACTTCCAGTGCTAATTTGTCTGGTTGCAAGGGCAAATTGAGGTGAAGAATTAGCACTTTGGCTCAATGACTTATTCTTGAGAGCTTCATGTGACACAGCCATCATCCGAGAAGAAGCTGATTTGCTTTCTTCAGGCACCAAAGATATTTCAACCATGCTCCTCTTATCTTCTTCATCTCTGGGAAGACCAGATCCACTGGCAGTTTCAACGACAACTGAATTGAACAAACTTTTTATCCTTCCGGCTTCAGAGACCCCAGGAGAACTAGTTGACATTGATAACCGCTTCATAGCAGCCATTTCTGATGCCTTAGAAATGCAAAGATCCCTTAAAGCCTGCTTCAGTGACAACGGCTCTGAACCACCAATTCTCGGGGACTGGGGCATCCCCACTGTAATTGGTTTCTTCAAAGCATTTTTCTTTGGAGAGCTTGAGCTTGCGCCTCCTTGGTAAGAAACACTTAAACCTTTGGGACCTTTAAGATTGATAGCCTGAAAAAGCTGATTAATATCATCTTCTAGAGAATCCTTGTATCCCAGTTTCAGCACAGGAGGCTTTCGATCTTTTTCACCCACACCCAATCCATAATGTGGTCGGTATGCCCCTCTAGATTGTTGTGCGGGTTTAAGTTCTTCGCCCACTTCAACTATTTCACGAGTACCAGAATATGAACCCATTCTAACTGTTACAAAGTACTAAATTTTCTCAGCTGTGTCCTAAAACAAAAGTAATGATATCACCCTCCAAATTTATACTAATTCATGTTTCCGTTTGGACCAACTTCAAAGATCCGAATTCATAGCAACTTGTGACCTTTCTTTCATCAAAACAATTTTAAAGCTCATATATTCCAAGTACCTAAACAAAGTCACCAAATTACAAAACCATTAAAACCAGAAGTATATAGAAAGGCCACAAAACAAATTGTAAGGATATATGTATATCAATTGATATCAAAATATAAGCAAATCACATTAAAATAAAATTGCCAATAAAATTTTCTGAATCATTTTTCATTTTTTTACATTAGTTTTGTTTCCCTTCCAGATGCAATGGATCAGAAATTAAAACTAAAGCCAAATCCAAATTGCAAACTAAATTTTGTTCCATTTCCAGCTTAAGGAAAATAAAATTAAACTACAGATCCAGCAAACATACCAAAAACAAAGCCCCAACACCAAAAAAAAAAAAAAGAACAACTAAAAATCACAACAAACCCAAAAAGAGAAAGCTCAAACATCCTTAATGTTTCTTGCATGTATCAAATCCAACCCAAAAAAACAAAGATCCAAAATCCCAACAACAAAGAAACCAAAAGAACAAGCCAAAACTTGAATCAAGAGAAAGAAACAGTACCTTAAGAAAGACGAGAGAACTGAAAGCATTGAGGAATAGATTCTGGGACTAAAATGTGAGGAACGAGAAAGCTAACAAACCTATGTTTAGGGATTGAAACCCTAAAACCATTGAAGAACAAAAAAAGGAGAGAGAATAAAAAAACTGCGTTGGTTTCTTTCTTCTTTTTACTCTTTGGGCTCTGATTATTTTGAAGGATGAAAATGGACCCACCATATTTTGAAGTGTGTTTCACATAGTCTGTAGAAGCAGCGAAGGGGGAAAGTTTTTGGCAGGCTAGATGTGGACACTGGCTACTTAGATTTAACAATTGAATATTTTATTTTTTATTATTATTATTTAAATAATTAGATAGTGACAGAATATCTTTTTTTTACTTTACTTCGATTTCTTTGGATGCCCCTGTTTTTGTTTTTATATAATTATTATTTTAAATATTCATAATTTATTTAGCAAAAGAAAAAAGAAACTTCGAATAAATATACCAATTTGATAACTTACCGTAATATAAGGTTAAAGTACTAAAATGATTAGACTCCGATATTTAGTTTATTTAATTCAAATAATTATTTTTAAAATATTAAATTTAGTGAGTTTAAATTTTAAATTTTAATATTTGTAATTATTTTATCCTCAACTTGCAGCTAAAAAAATATTAAAAATGATTAGGTTTTAAGGATTAATGAAGACTTAGTAAAGAAGCATGTGCCGTTAATTTTGATAATCTTAAACGGCTATATATTCATATTAATTATCTATTTTATTTATTTATTTATTTTAATTTTCCACCAACTAAACAAGTTGTCAAGGTCAATCTTAACGGAAGGCAACAAGGCAAATTAACGAGGAAGGAAGGACAATGAGTCACTGTTAGGGACATTAACACCATTTCTTCGATTGCAATAAATTTCTTTCTTAGACCGTCAAAGATTTTGAAAAAGTCACCCAAAAAAAATTTTGCTTCATTAATTGCAACAAACATCTCTAGTAAATCATTTTTTTTATTTATACACATATATATATGTATTAACATATATGAATAGATAAATATATATTCTATTGGTGTAACATAATATATACATGCATATGTAACTATTAATACCCACAATTATTTTTTTTATTTAATTCAAAACCTTAAAGCATTCAAATATGCTTGATTAAAGCAAAGACATTTTATTTATTAATACGTAAATTATCAAAAATTTCTTATATGATATAAGGTAAAGTGATTTTTTATGAAATTAATGTTATTATTATTAACTGTATGCAAGTAGTTAATTTCAATTTTGATAGTAAGAGTGTAAGTGAATTGAGTTTTCGATAAATCATTCGTGAACATATTTAATTTTTGTTTGTTTATTAAATTTAACAAATAATTTTGAGTATTATTTGTGTGTTCGTTTATTAAACGAACCGAATACGAATAACTGTTTGTTGAATAATTTATATTTACAAACAAATTCGTTTACTATTTGTTGAAAACTTATTTGTTTATTGTTCATTTGTTGTTAGTTTGTTATTCGTATATAATAATACTAATAAAATTATATTTTTATTTTTTACTTAAATTTTATTTTAAGATTGGTTTATATTTGTTTGAGTTCATTTATGTTCGTTTAAGATTTGTTTATTTAAATTTATTTATTTTTCATAAATTATTCATTTATATATATTTATAAATATATTTATTTAATATTCATGAATGAACTCTTTTAATTTAATTGAATGAACACAAATTAAATATAAATATTTTATTATTTAAATAAACGAATATAAATAAATAGAGTAAATTTTTTAATGAATATAAATTGAATATAAATATTTTTAAAAATAAATATATATATATATTCATTTATATTTAATTTATTTACAGTCCTATTTGACAGTAAAAAAATTGGGTTGGTAAGTTATTACCAGGGGTATTTTTTTTTTCTTTGCCAATGAACCATGAGTAAATTAGATATGTTATAAATCTAGGGAATTACCCATTCAATAATTGCTGGAAAAAAAAAATGTCAGAGCTGGCACGGCTTTAGGATGCACTCCACTCTGGTGAAAAACTCATTTTTGGCTTTTTCTATCTGCACCACATAAAATCAAAGTCTTTAATAATTGAATTAGAATTAATGAATAAAATATTTTTATTTCGAAATTCAAATCAACCAGGTATTATAAATACACCTTTATTAATTATTATTTTTCTAAACAAAAATCTAATATTGATTAAATGTGAAGATTAATCGATTGGAACCTATAATCAATTAATATAAAAAATAATTTGATTCGATTTATTCAATTTCAATATCAAATTAGAAAAAAAAAACAATAAAAGGAATTTGTATTAAATTTAGTTAAATAAAATGAATGGTAAATAATTTAACTAAAAATCAGTCATTCAAAAGAAGGAAAATAAACAATTAATTACTTTCCTTGATTCCATCTTCCTGATTTTTTTATATATAGGTGCTAGTTTCCATAATTTCATCTTTCAACAAAAAATAAAAAATAAAAAATATAAATTTGCTCTTGTAGAAATCAATTATTAATATTTTTTAAAATTAAAAAAAAAAAAGTTTGATTGCTAAAAACGATATGATGCCCACGTTATCCTCCATGGCCCATGCCGGCGCCCGAAGAATATAAATATATAATAAGGAAAATTAAAAATTAAAAAATTTAAAGCAAACGGGGAAGAAATATTAAAAAAAAAAAAGAATTTGATGCCCTGACTTTTCCTGATCAAATTTTGGTCTATTTTTTTTTTGTCACATCACCTCGCTTTATATCCTTTTCAACGATACCTTTCATTATTTACGCAAATATATTCTTTTTTTTTTTCTCTCTCTTTTTTTTCTTATAGTTTTTAATTATAAGTATGTCATTTCAAACAATATTTTTAGAATTCAAGAAATTTGGTTACCACTTGGGCATTTTATTTAAAGAAAGCGTAAGATATTGATTTAATGATAAAAAAATCTTAAAATCATAAGATTTTAATTTTAAATTTTACAATATATGAGTTTAGGTATTTATTATATTGTAATTTATTAATTAATTATTTAATAATTATAATTTAGTTATGATGTAATAATTAATTATGATTTTAACAATTTAACAAATGTGGATGAATTCATGGATTTTTTTCATATATCATTAATGAAAATTTTAAATTTTTTAGGTAAAATTAAAATATTTTATATATTTTTATTATATTAATTTATTTAATAGATTATACCTCAATCTTCTAATTTCATTGATGAAATGTAAAAATTTGACCGATAAAATATTAAATAATTTTCCAAATGCACACATATTCATGCTCAAAAAATCAATTTCCATTAAGCCTTCTTTCATAATTTTAACTTAAAAAAAAAAAAAAGAAAAAATAATAAGCCTCGGGACCAATCACCAAATCAAACTTATTTCGCTCCTTACAAAAGTACAAACCTTAAAAGCCAATAAAAGGAGAGGAAAAAGTTTAGAGGTTTTTCTTATTTGGCTATGCAAAATTTGCAAATATAAAAGAAAAAAGTTAAGTTTTTTTTTATTCTTTTAAGATTTTAGTACAGTAAAATTAGATCAATTGATCTTCAAATCAATTAATATGATATCAAAATTAATGTTTAAAATTTATAAATTTGAAAGAATTTTTATATATAATATATTATTTAATCAATTAAATAAAAATATAAAATTCTATTGGATCACAAATAAATATGTCATTAAAATTTTCATAAAGTAATAGAACCATCATTCTCACATGGTAAGCCCACCGCCCCAGAAAAGGATGGTTGGTTGTCTTTGGCTTAAAGCCATGGCATATACAATACTTTCATTAAAAATAAAAAAATAAAAAAAAAGAAACCCCTTTAAAACGGTGCCACCCTAAGTCCTAAAAGAAAAAACCATGGAGTTATAGCTTTGTTTTCTTCTGTCCCTCAAGGACAAATTTACCCCACTTTTCTGACCCTCCAATGTGCCATTAAAGAACTTTCATTTTGAAATGTGCCAAAATAAACTGAGCTAAATATTAATGCCTTAATATCTCGAAAGTGTGGGGCCCATTTTTTTACGTACGGATCTTTAGAAGAAAGAGGCAAAGAGCCAACCCTATACGTGGAATAGATTGTTAGGGTCATTTGGGGAGAGTAGGGGGATTGATTGGAAAGGGTTGGCAATGGGTTGGATGGAAGTAAATTTTTGTTATTTTTTAATTTAATTTGATTTTATATCTATTAAATTTAATTTTAATTTTTTTATAATATTTGATTTGATTTAAAATTTAATATTTTTTATAAATTAATTTTATTAAATAAAATCGAATTAAAACTTATCGATCTTATGCCTAAGTTTTAAAGTTAAATCTCATACTATTTTAAAAATAATTATATAAATTAATAATTAAAAAAATATTTAGGAATCAAGAAATGATGCTATGCCAAAAAAATGAGACATAAAGCAAAGCAGTGCACGACATGAGGCCTACTGATGTTACAATGTACTATAGAAAAAAAAAATTATATATCAAAAATGATAATCAACTTTGTCTTTGATGTCCACAAAGAAAAGACTATCGAGATCATTAATTATGATATAAAGGGCGAAAAACAATCGACTGTTCCCATCATTTTTTTTATATGAAATCAAAACTAATTAGGGTCGGTTTCAAATCAATTCTCTTGATGATAACTACCTTGAAAGTACATAGAAATATAATACATTGATAAGCTGCGACTTTAATGCTTTTTACCAGAAAATTAGGCGAAATGGAGATGTTATTTACATTTTGCCACATATAATAATATATATAAAAGAAAAATGTGTCCCGCAAAAAATGTTTTAAAATAAAGTGTAAACCCTAGCAAAATTAAAGTTTTAACATTTAAATTCTGCGCTTGAATATTTGTAAATGAAATTTTAGGTTTTGTGATAAAGAAGAAGTTTTAAAATTATAAAATTTTAAAATTAAGTTTTAATGTATTTGTATTTAATTATTTAATTATATTATAATTTATTAATTAATAATATAATAATTAATTATTTAATTAAGTATATAAATATAATACTTAATTATAAATATATCTTAAAAAATTTTACGCTTGATTCTCCTATTAAGTGTCTTAATAAAATTTGCTTTGTAAAATTTCTAATCAACTTTTAAATTAATATATTTTGTACTTATTTAAGTAAAAAAATTAGTCACATAAATATTTTTGAATCAACTATCTTAAATTACCAGACATCAAATCAACTAATCGACAAATCAATATAAAAAAAAAAAAAAAAGAGTTTTAAAGGAGAGCAGTGTTAGTCAATCCAACATGCACGTGAGAAGACGTGCTCATAAAGTTATGCACAAACTTAAACAAGTACAAAATTAAACCTGTTCTCCATAATCCGGCATGCAAATAATATTTTAAAATCAATGTCAAACATTAAATTAACCTTTGAATCTTGACAAGAGGCACAAATGTCTAGCCTTTCTTTTTCTTTTTTGGTAATTTTAATTATCCTTAGTCTTACATTTTTGTTTACTTTCAATGTATTAATTTCAAGGAAATTATTGGCATTGCTTCCTTTTTTTTTTTTCCTAAGGAAATAGGGTTCGTAGTCTAAGAGAATTGACCATGGTAAAAAATTATAAATGAAAAATTTCACATTAAAATAATTACTAACAATAATAGAGAATATAAGCAAAGTTGTAATGCCACACTAAATGGGAAGCAAGGTAAGTTTTGTTTTTTTAAAATAACATTTTTTTTACAAAATTTTTAATATGAGAATATCATTTTTAAAAATAATTGTATAAATCGATTTAATTAAGCCATGAGTTTGAAAAATAAAACAATTTCATACACTCAATATCAAACAATATAAATTTAACAATAATGAACATGAAAAAAAAAAAACAAATTGATTTAAAAAAGTTTTACACATCTTAAATAGTTATATTACAAAAACGATTTTATTCTTGTGCAAAATTCACATTAAATGAAAATTTGTATGGATAAATACCTTAAATATATGTATAATTTGAATGAAATCATAGGAGAGGGATCAAATTACGCAAAAAAATTTATATTTTTCAAATATTAATTTTAATATATTTAAGAGATGAAAAAGATAAATAAAAAAATGATTTAATTACATCCGTTAGATCTATTAAATTCAATACTTAAAAAAATGTAAAATTAAAAAATCATATGCTAATGTAAGTTGATCCATTCCTGAACTTATATAGCATTATATATATTTATATGAATATTATGAAAACATAGAATTGTTAAATTTAAATGAAAAATATACCATTTGGGCTTGATGTTCTCAACAAGTTTAAAGCATAGACCCAAAATATGAAAATATTTATTGCTTTTAAATTTGGGCTTAAACCCATGACCAAGTCCAATTCCCTCGCAGCCCGCCGCTTCCAAAAAGGCGGATTGGCTCCCATGATGTTTGTTGGGCGATGTAGTCAAACCACGTTGTCCTGTCTCGCCCTTTATTTATTTTGAACGTTGATTCGTTTTGACCAATGGGATGATAAAATCATGGTACCGGTCGCGTGGGATCATTGACGCGGATGAATATCAGAAAAAGACAAAGATTCTTGCCACATCATCAATGACGTTAACTTCTATCTTTGCCTTCCAAAAATAACCCCTTTTTTTTTTTTTCTGGAAAAATCCTTAATCCTCTGAGTAAGTTATTTATAGACGAAAAAAAAGCTTAAATTTAAATATTCGTTCACATGAAGATAAAGCAGTCAACGTTCAAAGGAAGACCGAAGAAATTTCAATATTTAGTAAAATGAGATTCTGTACATACTTAACGGTTCATACTTAAGTAAGAAAAAAAAGTAAAAAAAAATTATGGTTTAATTGATTAAAGTTTATATTTTTTACGAAAAGATATTGAATTTGAATTTTATTGATAATTATTTATTAAAATTATTTTAAATATATGATTTATAATTATTTATTTTAAATTATTAGATACGATATATTTTATTTTAATTTAAAAAATTAAATAATTTATCTATTTTTAAATTTTTTGATAGTCATCAAATAAAAAAAAAAAGGTTTTTATTGATATCAATAAAAAAACTAATAAAAAAACTTTTCGACTCGATAAAAAAATATTTAGGCTCAGAAATTTCACAAAGATATTAGTTTAAATAGATTTTGAGAATATTACTTGTGTGTCAATTTTTTTAAGATGTCACTTGTGTATTATTTATTTTGATAATTACATTATTTGTCTTAATGAAACATTTGATTCGTGTTATTCCCAAAATATGTAAAAAAAAAACTTCCCATAAAAGATCATTGATAAGATCATTTTTATTTTTAACATTTCAAATTAATTTTTAATTTTTTTCTCAGCCAAATATTTACTTGAACTTACTTAAACACATGCATATCTTTTTTTAAAAAAAAAAATTTTGACAGGTTGAGCGTGTAATCCAATCAAATTAACTCACCTTCGAACTCAAAAATAACTTAACAAAAATAATTTAAACCAATAAAATGGTTTGAGATTAACTTCAATCAGTCTGGTGGTTTGCAAGACATAGACAATAATAACTTAAAAATTGTTTTAAAAAAATAATAACAGACTGTTTAAAATTAGAAATCAAAACCCTGTAGGTCGTGGTCGTGGAAGGATCACAGTCAGCAGAAACGGACGACAATGTTTCTGCCACGTGGCAAAATCATGTTCACCAATAGGGGTCAGCCAATGAGGAGCGTGGGCCACATTCTCGATGATACTTTAAAATAATCGATTCATTTCCGAAAGGGAAGAAAGAGAAGTCGCAGAGCAAAGCTAAGCTTCGATAATCGATGGCGGAGAAGAGTTTCAAGTTCGTGATCCTCGGCGGTGGTGTTGCTGCTGTAAGTTCCCTCGATCACTTCTGGCTTATCGATTTCAATTTTTATTTATTATTTTTCTTGAATTTTTTGGTTTCAGTTTATGATGTTTATCGATGCCTTTGCTTTTGTATTTTTGAAATTATTGTTCTCAATGTGTTATCATTCATTGGTTAATCTGTTAAAGCAAAATGGATCTGGCGTTGCTACGAAAATGGAAAGGACAAACAAATATTAATCGAACAAAAAAATGAAAAACAATTAAATGCAAAATTGAAGCCTTAGGTTTGTTGGTGTTCATGTGTACACTGGATGAAGAGAAATTACGGACTGATTTAAGTCATTTATAGTTGCTGAATTGAGTTCCCTGAAAATTTTATGTTTGTCAAAGTTTTATGTGAAAAATAATAGGTAAATGAATTTTAATTTTATCTATTAACTGGAAAATGGATTTATATTTAGGAAATCAAGCATGTTGCCGATTTGTTACACAATGGAATGCATCTTTTGCTGCTTTTAATCGTGTAGAGTGTTGTGTGAGTTGCAAAATGATAGTTTGGTTTTATTTTGCATTACGTAGAATGCGTTAATGGAAAAAAATGAAGCTTCTTTCATTTTTATATAACAGTCACACTGTTAGTAGGGTTATGCTGTATTTACTTTTGATTGATTTACTTACTCTTTGCTCCCTTTTCCTAAAAATTTTATCTTCCGACTTCACAGGGATATGCAGCAAGGGAGTTTGGCAAGCAAGGAGTGCAGCCTGGTGAGCTGGCAATTATTTCCAAGGAGGCGGTATGCCTTTTACTATATTTAAGGAAACTTTTTTTATCATTGCATGCAAAAGAAATTTGTCATTTTATTAGGCTTAGGCATCATGAATCTATTTTGATTGCATTTTATGTTTTAGATCACTATATGTATTATTCTATTCTCATCCTCTACGGTGGTTTTTTTTTTTGTCAAATGTGCTTAGAAAAGGCAAAATATTGTATCACATAATTTCATTGCTCGGCACACTGGTTGGCTTTTGAAACTGCTGTCTTAATGGGGAATACTCCCTCTGGATACTCCTCTTGCAATCTGACGTTGTCTAAGTAGAAATCTTCTATAATAGAGGCCAGCAACGGTGGTATTTACGTTACAGCACTCATTATAACTGCTACTGTTGTCATTTATTGGTTCCCTGAAGATATAAATTTATATTGCATATTACCTGATGTTTGCTTTCTTATACATGTAGGTTGCTCCATATGAACGCCCCGCTCTCAGTAAGGGATATCTCTTCCCTGAGGGTAAGCCTAATATGCTTTTTATATACCTATTTGCAAAATTCAAATAAATTCTAAAATCCTATAACTGCAATCTTAACTATGCTTTTAGTTGCCACATCATTCTGTTGGTCATCTGGTTGGTTTGTTTCCTGGACCAATTTGGTGATCTGTTCTTTGCAGGAGCTGCAAGACTTCCTGGATTCCATGTCTGTGTTGGAAGTGGCGGAGAGAGATTGCTTCCTGAGTGGTACAAGGAAAAAGGTTTGCAACATATGTCTGCCTGGATTGGTTTAATGTGATTTTTTTTTTTGTCATAAGGTTCAATGTGAAATTTGAGAATTGCAGAAATAATAGAAAATGGATCTGCTAAAAGGAATTGAAGCTAATATTCATTGTTTATTCAATATCTGTGTTAGAAGCTGGAAATGGCCTCATTGATATACTTTGTGTGTTCTGATCCTTGTAGGGATTGAATTGATCCTTAGTACGGAAATAGTAAAAGCAGATCTTCCAGCCAAGACTCTAGTAAGCGCAGCTGGAGAAATATTTAAGTATCAAACTTTGATCATTGCAACTGGTTCCACAGTGAGTTACAGTTTCTAGGGATCTAAAAATAAAACATTCTTTGTCTTGCGTGTCCTGCATAGTTTGACACATTATTCTTGCAGGTTATAAGATTGACAGATTTCGGAGTGCAAGGAGCTGATGCCAAAAACATCTTCTACTTAAGAGAAATTGATGATGCTGATAAGTTGGTAGAAGCAATCAAAGCAAAGAAGAATGGGAAGGCTGTTATTGTAGGAGGAGGCTATATTGGTCTTGAGCTTGGTGCAGCAATGAAAATTAACAATTTTGATGTCAGCATGGTGTACCCTGAACCATGGTGCAGTAAGTAGATTCCTACTGTTGGCCTTTCAATGCACTGTTGAATATGCCATCAGGACATGTAATAAATGAACTGAGCTTGATGTCTGGTGGTTTCTTGTTTTTCTAAGTGGAAGATTGTTCTTGTAGTGCCCCGGCTTTTCACCTCTAGCATCGCTGCTTTCTATGAGGGTTATTATGCTAATAAAGGGATCAAAATTATAAAGGGGACAGTTGCAGTTGGATTCACCTCTGACTCAAATGGAGAGGTAATCAATCATCTTTCAAAGGGCTTGACATTTATTAATCTTTTATGCGACTGAAATCATTTTAATGGTGATACTTTTGCCCACTGTTCAGGTGAAGGAAGTTAAACTTAAGGATGGCAGAGTTCTGGAAGCTGACATTGTTGTTGTTGGTGTCGGTGGAAGGCCTCTTTCAACATTATTTAAAGGGCAGGTTGAAGAGGAGAAGGGTGGAATAAAGGTTGGCTTGATCAGTGACATAATATCAAATGCCTTTTCATCTATAATGTCAACTTGAAATCCTTATTGCACTTTATCATATAATTGGTCACCTTAAGTATTCTGTTGATATTGTATAAATCTGCAGTAGTTAAAGTATTTTTTTGTACATCTAGTTCTGAATACTATACATTAAGCATAAACTGTAATTAAGCTCAATATGTGATTGTATAACACAATTTGTTTAATTGCAGACTGATGCTTTTTTCAAAACAAGTGTTCCCAATGTATATGCTGTGGGTGATGTAGCCACTTTTCCTCTTAAGTTATACAATGAGTTAAGAAGGGTTGAACATGTTGATCATGCCCGGAAATCAGCTGAACAGGCAGTAAAGGTGTGTTATCTCACTTAGTTCATCTATATTTATATTTATTGCCTGATCTTTATACTCGGATATTGGCTAAATGTTACTTTCCAAAAAAGTATATAATTGTTAAACCATTCTGACAATTTTTGCAGGCCATCAAGGCAAGTGAGGAGGGGAAATCAGTTGATGAATATGACTACCTACCATACTTCTATTCTCGTTCCTTTGATCTAGCATGGCAGTTCTATGGTGATAATGTTGGGGATACAGTGCTTTTTGGAGATAACAACCCACAATCGCCAAAGCCAAAGTTCGGATCTTACTGGATCAAAGATGGCAAGGTGGTTGGAGCTTTCCTAGAGGGTGGCACTGCAGAAGAAAACCAGGCTATTGCTAAAGTAGCCAAGCTTCAGCCTTCAGTTGAGAATTTGGATGCCCTGACAAATGAAGGTCTTTCTTTTGCCTGTAAGATTTGAAGACTAGTAGCTCCCGCGCCCTTCCAAAAACAAAACAAAATGACTGTTACTTGTTGCAAGAGGACTATATAGACAAAGACTTGGATATGTCTTTCATTGGATTGTGCTTTTAGTGCTCTTTGGATTGAGTACATAATTCTGGGGTTTGCTTTATTTTCTTTTGAATGATGAATGATATGATAGCATGTTTACTATAGGCTATTGTTTTTGGTTGGTATCACTGCCGACTGTGCAGTACCAAATAAATACCAAATGCTTCGTAAAAATCATCTTACTTCGAACTGCAGCAGCTAACTATTAAAACTCAGTTTGTTTTCTTTATCATATCATTGGTGATTTAGCATTCTTTTATTCACCCATTTGGTCATAAGTGCTTGCTTCCTACAAATTTTCCCAACGTTTTCCAAATCGTTAGCCTCATCTGATAATAAACCCCAAATATCTCTGCTGCTGGTGGATGGCAAATTTACCTCACTCGACCATAGACATTACCCCCATCCAAATGATTCAATATTCATTTAGTATTATTGACATCAACTACTCGGTTTCCTCAAATTTTGGAATTTATTTGCCAACCACAGTTTTTTAACCATAAGGCGCACATGAATTCACAAAACAGAATAGTCACTGTGATTCTTTCAAAACTTACACAATAATATTGCAGAGAATTCATATACTTTTCTTCAATCTTCATCATCATTAGACGTGAGATTCAAGAAAATCATAATAACCAACTCTGAAAATTCCATGCAACATTAGATTTCAGCAAAAAAAAAAAGTCCACCAAATCTATGAATCCAAAAAAAAAAAAACCTACATAACACTGGATAACAAAACTTTAAAATGTAAGCCAGCCTTAAATTAAAAAAAAAAATCTCTGCAGAAACCAATCAACATTTTAATCAAAGAGGCTGAAGCCCATATCCTGCAACAAATAGAATAAAACAGAAATTAATTGATGAATTATATCTGTGACAGTACTAGATGCACAATACCAAGATTGCAACAACACTTAAGAAGATAACAAACGAGGAAAACATTAAGGTTTGGAGTTATTACATCATCGGATTCCTCTTTCTCCTCAACTTTCTCTTCCTTCTTAGTCTCAGGAGCAGCTGGAGCGGCAGCAGCACCAGCACTTGGTGCAGCAGCTGCAACAGCAACACCACCACCAGAAGGAACAGAGGCAAGCTTTTCCCTCCCAGATGCAATAAGCTCTGTTATATCTTTTCCCTTGACCTCAGATAAAAGAAGTTGAATCCTTTCATCCTCAGCTTCAGCTCCAACTGTATACAAAATTATTTGAAACAAAGTCAACTTTTCTTCCTCCAACAGTAGTAAATTGTTAAACCACTGTTTGATGAATAAAATAGAAAAACAGATAAACAACAAATTCACTATACATCAAACATATTTTGCACAAAGGATTCTAACATTTACGTAAATCTCAAACCAAAACACAAACAAATACAAGTTTATATTTTTATTGAAAGCCACCTCATCATCAAATTGACATTCATTAACTAAAGATTTCAGCACATCAAATATAAACTTTCAGATCCACCTGGTAAAAAAAAAAACGTTCAATCTAGAAGATATACAAACATGGTTTACAATTTAAAAATGAACGGATTACCAATTGCAGATGTTGAAACAGATGAAGGAAATAAAACAGTTAAAGTGACATTAAATGAATAAAAAAGAAAAGAGTAAGGGAGGAAAAATTGTACCAGACCCAAGAATGTCCTTAAGATCATCAGCAGAAGGGGAGGTGTTGCCTCCCAATACTGCCAACAAATATGCAGCAACTACCTTCATTCTCTCTCCCTTTTTCTTTTTTCTTTTTTCCCTGTAAACTGAGATAAACAAAAACAACAGTTAAATTAAAAACTCAAAAGAGAAAACCAAAGAAAATTAATGAATACAAGAGAAGAAGAAAGGAGAGTGGCAAAACCAGAGATGCTATGGATCTGGAGCGGTGAGGGAAGAAGTCCTTGAATATAAATGGCTGTTGGCAGCTTTATATCGCATGCAAAACCAGGTTCTAGGGTTACAGTTGGAGAAAGAGTGAGGGTCATACGACAATGGATCCGGGTTTAGGTTTTTTTAAGCCCAATGTTAGATCAGTTGAATACTTCCTACAACGCACCGTTTTGCGTACTTTGTTATAGCATTATATTTGTGAATACTTATATACTAATAAAATTGATTTTAAAAAAAACTATCAAAGTGAAAATATTCTTTTTGTTTATCCTTGAAGAAATTTAGGATTAGTTTAGTATTAAAATTGACAGTGATTTTTGCATTTTAAAATTACTTTTCATTTAATTTCAATATTAAATAATAAAAATAGAAACTTTTCAATTTAAAAACTTAATTTATAAACCAAACCAAAAACTCCTAGAGATGTGATTTTATACCGACCATAATTTTTGTGGTTAAGATAATTTTATTATCCTTGTATTTTTAAAATTTTTATTATTTTATACATATTTTTTGAAATTTTAATTCATTTTAATAGTTTTTCAACACAATGCTAAAGACTTAAATTTTTTTAATAATTTTTTGTACCATATCTTTTTTCAATCAAAAAATTATCTAATTGCAATAATAATGTTAAATTAGACCGTGTTTTCCTTGTAATTTAGAATTTTATAAATTATAAAAAATAAGATAATTTTCCATTTCTTTTTTCTTTTCTATAGTACGCTCAAAAAGCATTGTGTTTGGGTCAAGCCCACAAATCTATCTGAGTTGAGGAACCACCTCCATCGGGTCCGAGAAAATGACTCAGCCACCCTCCATTGAAGTGGCCCAATTCCATTTAGGAAACTGAGCTGTTAAATCTTCAGGCCTCAAGACCTAGATTTTCGGTAGTAGAGTCCATCTTTTTCTTGTTTTCTTCTCTTTTCTTTTTCCCCACCCGATCCGACCTTCTCTTATTACGATGATGAGAGTCGAAAACAATAGTCAATAACATCAGTACTTGCTTTGATCACTATTTATTATACTTATATTGATATTCGTAAGTAGTTAATTAATAGTCGAAAATCAAACAAAAAAAACATTATTCTCGTTGAAGTTTTTTGGACGTTACATTGGGCTCGTATGTACTTTGTTAACGAAGGATATATGACTTATAAAAATGTGCACTTTGTTTTATAAATAAATTATATATTCTTAAGACAACACATATTCAACTTGCATGAAATATCTAGGAAAGCTCTCGTTGATATTGAGTTTCTATCGTGTTGGAAAAATAAATTAAAGAAAGAAAGCGAGTTAAGAGAATGAGGCCAAAAGACTAAGACCTTGAAAAGTTTTGTGAGCAGAAACATAGATTCTTTGTCGGAATAATTATATTGTATTAGATTATTATAGTAATTAAGAGTATATAATAATTATTATTATTAAACTAGACTATAAAGATAATTAAGATAATATATTGGTCACTGATAGTTTTGTTCTTAAGTAAGTATTATTAGAGGTTGTTTTGTAGTGATAAGTTTGAAAAAAGTTCATATGCCAGCTTGAATAATTTGAAGTTATTTTTTTTTTCCTTGAGCATCTTTGCTCTACCAATTATTTTCACTCTTTTATGGAAATAATTTAATTTTAATCCCAAGCAGTTTCTATAATAGAATTAGATTAAGAAATAAAAGAAATATTTTCCAAATTAAACGAGGTAAAAGAAATAAAAACAAAGATTTAATCTTTTCTCATGCATTTCTTAATTTAATTTTCCATTATTTTTTTAATTAAAATTAATTAAAATGATACTAATGTTTTGGGTTTCCTAAACATTGGAATAAAATAACATTGCAAACATCCAAAACTAAAAAGTGATGACTGAGACTCCCACCATAGTAAACAGACAAAGAAACATGACCAGACATACAAAATAAACTTTAAAATCTGGCACTCAATAAGAAAAGGTTTAATTAGGAGACATTTTCATCATCATCAAGTAAAAAAAAATGTATCAAAACGTTTAATTCATTAGTAATATGTATTCTCTAACCCTAATCCTTTGCTCAAGATCGAGTTTTGAAAATAAAAAAATGATTGTTTTCAACCTTCATTGATATTTATTTATTGCAGTAGCATGTCCATCCTTAACCAATGTATATGTATTTAAATACGAAAAATCATTTTTAATCCTACAATCACCTTTAAAATTTTTTTAATATTGTCTTTTTTTTTTTCGTTGGGGAGTTGGGGCCTTGGGGTCATTTTCTAATGAGCTGCAACCTAACCATAATCTAGAAATCAAAGAATTACAGGATTAGTTAGCATGCTAAAAATAAATAATGCATCAATTATTGATGAGACCAAAAAAAAAAAAGTGAACGAAATGTGATTCACACACCTAATATTTTAAGTGAATGGGGTCCCTTGACTGCACTGGTCTTTCCATTTCTATTTGTAATGTTAAATATTAATGTAGCCAACTACAGATGTGGTTCATATGGCACAATCATAAAGATGGGTAGACAACATTGTACCCAAAACTGGCTGAGTTTTAATTGGACATCCGGTCGATTAGTAGTACAATGATGGTTGAACCTTGTGCATTTAAGTCAATGTTAATTTATGATGTTATATAATAATAATAATAATAATAATTATTATTATTATTATTATTATGAGTAAAAATTTTGTAAGACTTTTCAAAATTTTTTATTTTTAAATTAAAATTAAAATATTTATATTTAATTATTTTGACTTAAAATAAAAAATATACAATTCTTATATTAATATAAGTGAATCTATTTTTTAATTATTATTATTATTAATTTTTACTTTTCGATATATTGAACATAAAGTTCTAATAAGTTATCAAAATAAAACTAAGAATATATATATTTTTTATTATCAAATCAAAATGATAGCATCTATGGTAATGATATAAGGAAAATTAGGTCTCTCGTCGCTATTTCTTTACTGCTAGTTTAAGACAATGACAAAGATTTTGGTTGGTTTTTTAAAATCCACGGTGGATGGCACAAATGTAATAAAATACATAACCAAGGTTAATTAATACCCAACCATATCACGTGGCTTGACCAAAACGCAAACTGCTAGTTTAAGATAATGACAGATTTTGATTGGTTTTTTAAAATCCACGGTGGATGGCACAAATGTAATAACATACATAACCAAGGTTAATTAATACCCAACCATATCACGTGGCTTGACCAAAACGTAAAAATACTATGGCCCAAAGTAGCTGTGGACTTTGAAGCAGCAAAAAGTCTTTCTAATTTTAATTAATTAATTACTGTTTAATCAAAGCTCATCGTGGTTTCAAAGCCAAATTCAGTTTTTGCTGACACTTTAAAACAACTATTGCCAGATTCGCGCGTGGGAGAAACGCCAATGAGAGGCAAAGGTCCCACGTAATTGCCATTTTGTCCCACCTTCACTTTTTCACACTTATCGTCTGCGCGTCTGATCCAAGTTCTTCTTTCTGTGGTGCTGACTTGGCATGTCACACCAAAGCAGTAAAACTGTAAAACACTCCAACCACAAGAAATTTACATCTTTAAGTACGTTTTCTTTTTTACAATCGAAAATGTTATTTCAATTAGTAAAAAATTTTTTTCTAAAATCCTGATGATTTAGGTTTAAATTACGCGGAATTAGTTTAATTTTATATTAAATTTATTTAATTATATTTTTAATTTATTGATTGATTATTTAATTATTTTTAATATAAATATAATATTTGATAATATTTATAAATTTTTTAATTCGTAATTTCATTGAAATTAATAAAAAATTTTAATTTTACAAATGAAATAAAAAGTTGACATATATTTTATTTTTTAATTTTTAATATACATTAAAAAATTTTGTCATTTTGTAATTTGATTTGTAAAATCAAAATATCAAAAAATTTATTTAATCTATTACTAGTGAAATTTTTAGATTTCACAAATTAAATTAATAAAATAACATAAATCTTTTATGATATATTTTAAAATAAAAAAATCTTAATATTACTTATAAAATTGATAATATATTCATACTAATTCTTTGTACAACTATCGCATAATCAAATCTAGAGTATATATAAATATATAAAATTTGAACAATATAATATTATTGTCGCCGTTGGATGAATTTATTCTCATGTTTATTAGGGCTGTTGGATTTAGGTTTTTAAGAAAAGGATGGTCATTGGCTTTAGTTCCACAAATTGAAAGTATATTTAGATAAGAAATTATAAGTAAAGTTTTTAAACTTCAAAATTAACAATAAGATATACATCCATTAAGATACAATAAAAAACAATTAAAAAAAGGACATGTAATATCATCATAGTCAAATTTGTGAAATTAAAAAAATTATGATAGTGTACAAAATCACACTTTATTATTATTATTTTTTGAATATAACTTTATTTAAATTATATTTAGATGGACTGTAAAATACATTAATGTAGCAAGGATTCCTCGTTACACTGCACTTTAATCAACCCCTTTTTTTTCGTCTGTTGGAGGGCGTTGGACTGGTGATGGAAGAGTCCTTTTCCAGTGAAAAAAAGGTTAATTAGGGTTAGATGCATGGCACCGTCCATAAAAAAAAAAAAAAAGAAAAAAAAAACCCTTATTAGATCCTCTATGTTGGTCAACTTAGTTTTTATTAAGAGATATGCATGTTACATATTCAAATTTCAAAAAGAAAAGAAAACAAAAAATTCAACACTGAATCACATTGGGATTCGATTTTTTTGACCTACTATGATCGTATGCTAAACATTGAAATCATGTTATAAATTATTTTATCATTTTGAAATATATAATAGTAAAATATTTTTGCCGTGATTTGCTTGTAAGTATGTTTTTGTTATTTACTTGAGCAATTTGTTTAATTGTTGCTATAAATTTTCTACAAAATTATGACCAAATAAGAATCAACCAAAATCACACATATATATGTTACTAAATGAGTAAATAAATTATTAAAATTTAACAGTTATTATTAATTTAAATATAATGCATGGTCAAATTTCCAAATGTATGTATTCGTATTTATTGAAAATAATTAATCTTTTTTTATTTGATTATAGATGAGAAAAAAAGTGAGAAGAGATAATACAAGAGAGTCAAAGATTAAGGCACGTCAAAGTGTGTTCAATGTGGGATTTATCCCATAGAGACATAAGTACTACTATAAAATATCAATGTGGAAAAAATGGAGATTTTAGAGAAAAAAAAGCTACTAAATTCTTGTTGTAATTACAGTCCATACTATAATTCTTGGTGTTAAATGGACTTTACTGGCACAACCCATGTACCAATAATTCTAGCAAATAAATCATAAAAAAGGAATTGAAGGGCAGTTTCTTGCTGTGGAGGCGTGTATGAATTATTAGGAAAAAAAACATAATAATATAGAAAATTAAGGTTGAAAATATATGAAACATTGCATTTTATGTATTTGAATTTTGAAATGATTGCCTCAAAGTGATCAACTTCTACATGAAATTATGAAAATATTGAAATGTCCTGCGAATGAGGAGAGGCGCACACTTACACAGTAAAAAAGGCATATTCGAAGAAAGAACGAAGTGTCCTTGCATTTATAATTAATTCAAATAGATTATATGTGATCCTTCAAATTATCTAATACAAGAAAATTCTAAATATTTTTTTTTTTGTATAAAGATATCATTAGTTTGAAAATTAAAAAAATTATAAATGTTAAAATTTCAATTATAAATCTGTTGGATTCTATTTTTTAAAACTAAACGAATATACAAATTAATTAAATTAAATTTAAAGTTTAATTCTACCGAATAAACATTTTCATCCTAACTCTGGAATGGGAAGGGCTTATCCAATAACTTCCCATCAGTAATTTTCTTTTGGGAATGCATATTTATAATTGCCATTACAATTATATAAAAAAAAGTTTAGTATACATTTGATATTAGTAACCAAGAAATAATCCCTTGAATCTGACAATGGAAAAACACAATAAAGTAGTAAAAAAAAATCAGAAGTTAAACTAAATTAAAACACTTTCAAGATTCCAATATTCTCTTCAGATGAAAAAAGAAAAACATTCAAGAACAGAGTGATCAGAGGGGACGCTATCAAAATCTTCCACTTCTTTGTTTCTTTTTTTTTTTAGGGGGGGGGGGTGGTGGTGGTGCAAATGCTTTAGTATTTTCCAGTCTTCTCCTTCCAGGAAAAAACCGAAAGTGTCTTGGAAACCCTGAAAACTTCGATCATATATGTATAAAAAATTTTAACCACGTGATGCACAGACTTACCCTCTCCTAGTTTCTAGTTTCTGTCACGACAACAAGCGAGGTACAGCAAAACCGACTCTCAACCTTAGCGCGTGAGACACGCACTTCACTAAAACCCAGTGGAATATAATAATATTGCCAGGTAGGTTTCCCGGGGGCTTTCCGAAAACCTTCGGCTCTGCTATTTATATTGTTTGCTCTCTGCTTCTCTCCAAACCTGCGACCCCAAGATTTTCTTTTTTCTTTTCTCTCTGGAAAATTCGTGCAAATTCTAAGGCTTTGTTTGGTTTAAACTATTTTGAATAAGTTTTGTAGTAAAATAAAAACTATGGAAGTAATTGAAACTCAAACAGCTTTTTCAAATTTCGATCTCCAGTCAAATTCTCCGTTTTATAACATTTCCTCTTCGGACCTTCAGAACAATGGGTTTCGTGGGGGCTCCAAACCGTCCGATTATTCGTCTATGGATAGTCCGAAAGAAGCAAGCAAATCGGATTCTCCGTCGGAGGATAATGGCGGTGGTTTTGAAATGACGGTTGAGTCGATGATCGACGGTCGAGATTTTTCGAGTTCGAATCACGCTCCTGGTGGTGCTTGTTGTCATTCCAACGCGGCGGTTAAGGTCCAGAAAGTTTACAGGAGTTATCGGACACGGCGTAGGTTAGCTGACTCCGCTGTTGTCGCTGAAGAACTCTGGTAAGTTCATAAAATCTTTGTCTTTTTTTTTTTTTCTTTTTATATTATTTAAAATTTATGTTTTCTTAAATTAAAAATATATTTTCTGGGGTATGATTTTTTTTTTTTCAGGTGGCTGGTTTTAGATTATGCCAGGCTTAATCACAGCACAATTTCTTTTTTTAATTATTTGAAACCAGAAACTCCTGCTTCAAGGTGGAATCGTGTTGGCTTAAATGCTTCCAAGGTTTTTTTTTTTTTTCATTTTTCTTTATCATTTAATTAAAAAAATTTTGTTTTTTTAGAAGTTGGGTTTGACGGCTATTCTTGATTTTTCATTGTTTTGTCCTTTTTTTCGTAATTTTTCACAAATTATTGTTTTATTAATTTATGTGCATAAATAATCAAATTTGGAATTTTGGCAGGTCGGGAAAGGATTGTCCAAAGACGCCAAAGCACAAAAATTGGCTTTTCAACATTGGATTGAAGCTGTAATTTTACTCTCAGATTTTCTTTTTGAAACAAAATATTTTGGATAATTTTATTGATTGACTCCAACATTTTTTTTTAAATTGTAGATTGATCCACGTCATCGCTATGGGCATAATTTGCATATTTACTATGATGAGTGGTGTAAAGATGATGCTGGTCAGCCATTTTTCTACTGGTAAGCCCAAAAATTTTGCTTTTATAATTACACTATGAATTCATTTACTATTAACTTGAAATTTCCCTATTGAAGGAAAGGGTTGCTTAAGTTAGTAGGTGTTAAAAGCAGTTGATTGCTCATGGAGTTTTTCATTTGTGCTATTTACAGGTTAGATATAGGGGATGGGAAAGAAATTGATCTCAAAGAATGTCCGAGATCGAAGCTTCGACAACAATGCATCAAGTATCTTGGACCTGTGTGTGCCTTGATATGTTAGATTTCAAGCTAGATTTAAATTTTGAAATGAGATGTATGAAATTGTTAATTCCAGTTGTTGTAAAATCCTGAAAGCTGATTTCTTTTTTTTGTCTTTTGGTGGGGAAACAGCAAGAGAGGGAGCATTATGAATACATTGTTGTTGAAGGAAAGATTATCCATAAACAAACTAGAAGTGTCCTTGATACAATCCAAGGATTGAAAGAGGGTAAATGGATATTTGTTATGAGTACCTCCAAGAAATTGTATGCTGGCGAGGTAAGCATCTGACTCAGAAGAGCAAGGTTTGATAGCTTGAAGACATCTAAAAACCTGAAATGTCTTTTGTACCTTGCAGAAGAAGAAAGGAATGTTTCATCATTCTAGCTTCTTGGCTGGAGGAGCGACATTAGCAGCTGGTAGGCTGGTGGCCGAGCGGGGAATACTAAAGGTATGGTTCTTTTTTATTTAGGATTTGGTAGTGTACCATGAATGTTACCTGCTGCCGTTGTGTTGGTAGTATTTAAATGCCTGGATAGTTCATCAATTTGACATCATTAATTCATCGGTGTCTTCTTTCTTCTATTTGTTGGCAATCTTTTAAGGTTCTGATACAATAGGCTGATGTATTGAGAACTTATTTTCTTCATTTTTCAGTCCATCTCTGCATATAGTGGACATTACCGGCCAACGAATGATAGTCTTGAGAGTTTTCTATCCTTTCTGAGGGAGAATGGCGTGAACCTCAGTGAAGTTCAGGTAACCTTTCAATCTATCCTTTTTCTCTTCACTAATTGTCAAGCTGAAAATTTGATGCTTCAATGTTGCATCAAGGAATTGTGTTATACAAATGTTGCCTAAAATGGCAGTTGTTTAGCACTCTGGCAAAAATTGCAAGATTTAACAAGTACATGTCTGCTTGGTTATTTCTTATACTTGTTGGTTGTGATCCTTGAACCTCTGGTTCCGTTTTCAGTTGAATGGATCATGCCATTTCCTTCTTCCATTCCCATAATAAAAGTGATGACTGACATTTATCTCGTGTTCAGATTTGCCGGGCAATTGATGATTCTGATAGCTATGATGAAGGCAAATCCAGCAGTGGTGGGATTGCAGTTGAATTTTCAACAAGCTCAGTTCCTGCTGAACCTGAAATTGACAATGAAGAGAAGAATTTGTCATTAGAATCTTCTGATCAACTGGAGACCACAACTAATTACAAAAGGACTCTATCTGGTGGTCTTCAGAGTCCTAGAGCTGATGTGCCTAAAAATGCTATATTGCAGAGGATCAACTCGAAGAAGGCAGCCAAATCATACCAATTAGGACATCAGCTGTCACTCAAATGGTCAACTGGGGCTGGGCCACGAATTGGGTGCGTTGCTGACTACCCTCTAGAACTGAGACAACAAGCATTAGAGTTTGTCAACCTATCCCCAAGAACTCCTCACACCCCTTCACCATTCCCGTCTCCAAGAACGCCACGTGCCCCTACTACACCTTCGGCATACATGCGTCTTGGTGGTCTTGCACCAACTGCATCTTAGCCGACATCCAATGAATCTAATGCTGATAGGACTTCTCTCATCCGACTGTAATATACCATTAGTTTATCATCAAGTTTTGTGCGTCTAGTATAATGGATGCCCTAGTGAATGCAAATATCTCATCTGCTTTAATGTCACTTCCGCATTTTTGAAATGGTAATAGCATTATCAAGGTATCATCTAATGCGTTTCATAAGTATGCATTTGCTGTATGTTCCACCATGTTTTCTGATAGCATTATGCTGACAGGCTTTGGTGGATGTTTCATATAATTACGAGATGCATCAATCAACAAAATTATCTGCAGTCCTCCTGGTACCGGAACAGGCTAAAACCAGCTCCTTTTTTTTTTTTTAATGAGATAACTGGTAATATTAATCTCTATTCAAGGAATCAACAAAATCAGTCATGCCGTTTCTAATATCTCAGAGCTCAGAGACTTCAACTAGGTGACAAAGGGACTCCTCAACTAAGCCTGTTGGTAATTGTTTCGAGTACCAATAATTACACCATGGACCCCATTACCAATTGATACTACACAAAAAAGATTGACCGAACTCCAAAATTGCTTGTCTTGATTGGAAAGCTAGAAAAGTCATAGTACAAGAGGTGACACTTGTAGCATTAACATCTGCAAAATATCCTGCCCGTTACGTTGTTGCTTTTAAACTACCAGTCCACACGCTTGACGCCCCTATACTCATGTTTTGCCATTGGATTACATTTCCAAGTCTCTCTAATCTAAAATTTTGTTTTTATAAGAGCAGGCAGGGGGCGAAGCGAGCAGTAAACCAAGTTGGGAAGGTGAGGCCAAGCTCCGGGGTCAAAATAGTAACTATAATATTATAAATTTTTTGTAAAGTCATGGCCCCTGCTTGCCCCTATAGTCGCCCCTGAATGCAATTATCGTCTAGTTCAAAGAGTTCAATTTTAATCCTTTTCAGTTCTATAAAATTTTTTTCCAGCTCTCTACAAACTTTGATAGTCTTGCTGTCTTGCTTATATTTTATGGGGATGCCACAAAGACGTGCAGCAAGTGAAAATATTAAAAAAATTTGCAATAAATGATCCTATCAAACCAAACCCCATGGCCATTTGACAACTATAATCCAATAAAAGAAAAAAAAAAAGGGCAAAAAAGAGCACATTTTATTGTCTATCTTCATGCAAACATTCTTAACCATACCTGTACCATAAGTCTAATACATAACAATATAAAACACCAACTGATTCCTTGGTGACTTATTGTAAAAAGAAGCTAAACTCAACATCAAAGAGCCATAAATTCAGTTAAACCAAAATGAAGAAACAATGTCGACCTTTTCAAGATAAATGGTAATTGTTCCTCCAAAATTTAGGTTGACAACCGGCAGTGCATTTTAATGCTATCTACTCATTGTTGGTTGGTCTCAAGGGCAATGATACTCCTCTCCAGCTGCACCATCAGAAATGTGGAAATTATTGGAACAGGTAAATTTACTACAAGAAAAAAGTACTTGATTTCCAAGCAAAAGTTAAAATCAGACAGCAGCACATCATTCTGTTTAATTTTTGCTATATAAATTTACAGAATTTTTACCATGGATGCTATATTTTTGTCAGATCAGAGTGTCTGAAACCAATTATTCTTAATACCATAAAACCATGCATTACCTGAATAACGATCTGGAATTTGCTGCGCAAAAGACAGTATTCGCGTGTGATTAAATTTAAAGCTCGCACACACCTGCATAGACGACAAATTTATCAAATTGGAGAAAACCATTAAAAATTTTACTAACAGTCAAAAGTATCATACAAGTGGAATTACATGCCTTAAACTCATTTGTCTGATAAGGTTAAATATATCTCCAAATATTGAAAAATAAAAAAATTTGAAGGAAAATTTTCTTTGGATACTCTCAATATTTTCCCCCCGAATACCTTTTCAGTAATAAAATTGATAAATCTATAGTAAGTTTTATTTATATATATTATATTATATTATAAGTAGACATCCCCTAAAAAATATCATGATTCATCACAGTAGATATCTACTTCTGGAATTACTTGTTTTGATATAATACATAAATAGGTAAGAGGAGTGATGATATTTATATATCTAGTTGATTGGGTGAAGGTTTGTTTAGTTTTCATGGGGAAAGGAAAAGGATATGGTGGTCTTAAGTTTTTGCTTGTGTGCTAGCAGTTTCTACATGGCTACATGCCAACAATTGCATAATAGTATTAAATTATAATATTGAAGAACGAATATGAAAAACGGATGCACATTCTCACCCTTCCTTGTTCCGGTCATCAGAAGCTTGACGGAGGTTAACACAAGCAAGTTTCAAGCGATGTGCACCAATGCTGGAAGAGCAAATACAGAAAAGTTAAAAAACTAGATCTCCATGGATAATTATCGTCAAATGAGTAAGATACTAACATAGACTTTGAGATTGGCAGAAAAAAGGGCACCAGATAAACTGTTGTTTTCTTCTGTAACAAAGAAATTCAATCATGGATGACAAAGACAATACAGAAAAGCTACCATGAACATGTGCTTCCCCTGGTTTGCTATTTCTCATCCATTAGTTGTAATTACTCCAAAATATAGCTCAAAAGCAGAAAATCTCATAATTTAAACTATAGCAAAAACTTTCAAACATTTAGAAATTTTCGATCACGGGGTGTTTTAAACTGACAGAGTGGTGTTTTAAAGTTTGGAAGGAAATGATTTCTTATCTGATACAATTGCAATGGACAAAATGAACAAGTTTTCCATCAGCAATTGTGCATGTAAATTACAGGAAGGTTAGCAAAAGCACAAAGAAATCATCTCTAAGAAGCCAAATGATACAGCTATATTACCTTGAGCTACTTCCTTTAAGTTGATGAACATAAGAATCCAACTTGCTAAAATCAACATTTTGATAACCCCTGCAGACATGAAATTTGATGAGGATACAAGATCGAGTCAGAAAGTATTCTAACTAAGGTTAATGGTAACAGCATACAGTAGCATCTCAGGTTTGAGATTACAAATATCTGTTCAATTCGGTTATGATCCTTTCTGCATCACTGCAAAACGAAGTGATCACTTCATCGACAAAGTTGGGATTACTCGAATCCTGCAAAGCTTGAATTTGACTGAACTGGCTATCCAGCACTCCCTGGAAAACAACACAATTATAAAAGCTCAATAGTAAAATCTAAGTCATAACACATCTCAACAACAAGGAAATAAGCCATATTTAATATTTCCAATAATAACCCATATCGATTTTGGAATTCTTCTTGAAAAAATTGGCAAAATCCTCAATCCAAATGGAATGGCATACGAAATATTTTACTACATAAATTTCAGATTCCAAATGATCTTAAAGAATTAAGTATTAGCAATTAAAGCTTACTCTCCAGCAAGATAATTGAAAGTGAGATATAAAATCCTATAACTCTTTGCTAGAAATGAAATCTTTTATTACTATTTTTTTACATGAAAATCTATTATAAGGATGCTTTAGGACAAGAACAATGAAAGGGAACATCATCAAACATGGGTACCTCTTCAAACATAGATTGAACAAAATTCTTGAGCTCTGTTTTGAGTGCGGCTAAAGCCATTTGATTAGAGTCATATAACCCTACTCGTAATTTCTTAAGAGAAAGGAAGTTGGTTGATTATATCTACAAAGCCATCTTCCCGGCCTTGTTTACTTTTTAAGTCACTTTTCTTTTGTCGTATAGAAGTCAAAGTCAAACAGTTCAGTTTCTCCAAAAATATTTGGTGAGTGCAGTTGCCCACCTTCCCTCTTGTGTGAATCATCTATATATTTTTTTAAACACTTTTGGCGAGTGGCAAATTGGCGCACCACTCAGGCACTCACCTTTGTGCTATGAAAAAGGAAAAAAAAAAGAAATATTTTTTTTATACTGGGGACAAAAGATTTCAAAGTCAACTCTTTAAACAATGAAAGAATAGAAAATAACTTTATCTTGCTTTGCTTTTCCAATAATTGTTGTGTAAATCCATCATCAGAATCTGATAATGCTCAACCCCACCATCAAATTTGTCAAAGTCATTGTCACTTTTATTGATCCTAATCTCATCAATTTGTCACAATCCTCTTGGGATTAGTAGATTGATTTTAATTAAACACGAAAGTGGATTACCAATTAAAATATTGGATTTTTTAATGAAGTATCCTAAAAACACGTTTTTTTTCAATAGTTGAAACTACTTGGCAAAATACTTTTTTTGGAAGAATTCCTACATTAAATACAATGATTAATTACCTCTGAATTTCGAAGAAAAAATCTTTAAATTTAAGACAAAATCAAAATTTAAACTTTATACTTTTCAAGGGGAATTAGGGAGAATTATTTTTGTTGATAAATAAAGCTGAATTTTGATATTTCTATTACTCATAAAATTCAAGTATTGATAAAATAGTTGCACATTTTACATGCGGTTCAATGCATCTGCCTCTAATTACATATTAAGTTGGCCTTTTTTTTTTTAAATCAATTTTCATGGTTCTTTACATATGCCACACTTTACAGTCATGAAAGATCTTATAAGACCACCAACCATATCCTCATATTACATTCATGTTTCTTGCCGACCTCCAACTTGATCCTTTTAATCTCAGTGGTGCGCCATGACAAGGCCTAATTATTTCCATTTTTCGTTTCATTTTCATAAAATAAATACTTGAATCTTTAGCATATTATATATATATATATATATTTATATGAATTTAATTGTCAACGTTTTACAAACAAAAAATTATTACCTGTACCTTCTCTCAAAGTAAATAGGAAAAAAAAACCAAATGGGCTTTAAGTTAGAAGCCTTGTTGTCTTCTCTTATAGAGATGCAAGTTAGATATGGGCTGAATTAAATTTGGAGTTTTGAATCAATATGTCCAAAAATACAAAACTAAATTTGGATTTCTAGCTTTAAAATGTTAGGCCCTGTAAATTCTTACTCATCAAGTAGCCCAACAATCAATAAAATATGATTTATGTTCTTCTTTTTAATTAATTGGGATAAAAAATATAAAAAATATTATTAATTCAATATAAGAAATAAATGAACGAATTAAAATAATTTCTAAAATTCATATAAAATTGAACCAAATACTTATGTGACAAATTTTAAATTTAAATCTAAACATTTTACCATAGCTTTATCATTGAAAGTTTGAAAACTATATTAAATTTAGACTCGGTTCTTTAAAGTATCCTATCCCAAAACAATTCTCCAATGCGATGAGAACATTTGCACATTAAAGAAGCTCATATTTTAGTATCAATCAAATTATTGATTGAATTAATTTAATTTAATTCAATTATCGTTGAATTAAATTTGATCTATTATAATAAAATTTAAAAATTTTCAGTTGAATGAGTATCCCTATTTTTGCATCAACTCTTAATTGTTTAAAAATTTTATAGAAAATTTTATTTTAAACTCTAAGAACCTTGATAGATAAAAGGAGAAGATGATATTGAATTTAAAAAAACTTTAAAAGTAAGACAAATTATTATAAAATTAATTTCAATTAAAGATGTCAATGGAAATGATATGAAATGAGTAGGATATTTTTCATTTTTATTTTTTGGTTTTTATATTATATTTTATTGTCTTATTCATATTCAACAAGTATTTTAAATTTATTCTCATTTTCATATTTATAGATATTTAATAGGTATGTGTAATTTTTATATTTGTAACTTAAAAAAATAAAATATATTAAAATTTTATTTTAGTAATTTTTTAAAAATATATTAATATATATTTAAATAAAAATATATTACTTTTAATTAATATAAAATAATAATTTACATTATTTAATTAAAAATATATTTATTAAAATATATATACAAAATATTTATGTGGAGTATGAATATAAATATAAAACAAATATTATATTATCTATCTCTATTTTTATATATAATAAGAATTTTAAAATCATATATATCCTTATATTTATAATATAATATTTATTTTTATCTCATTCAAATAAAAAATCAAATTTTCATATAAATAAAATTCACATACCTAATTTTAATCATTTACAATAATATACATACAATGGTCACGTGCAAGAGGTAATCAAAGAAATCTGACCCACTCCAGTGTTTTGCCAGCTAGGACTAAGTGGACACAGCTGTATTCACTCAATCACTTTTTTACTGTTTTACTACGTATAATAATGAATAATATCCACTTTTCACCCCAACAAACAATAACAACAGCAAAAAGAAATAATAAAAAAAAGACAAAAGAAAAAGAGAAAATCCTTAACGTCAATCACCTGGTCCTCCGATTTCCACGTAATCTCTCAAACAACTTGAGAACACGTCGACTACCTGTTGAACTAAAAAGAGAGAGAAATGACAAAATCCCACGTGCTGTTTTGTCACCCTATCCATGTGTCAGATGCCAATCTCTGCTTCATGCTGCGCTTCCCTCCCACGTGCAATACCCCACACACGAGTCACAGATTGTCTAGGTGGCAAAATAGTTATACGTGGCACTCTGAGATACATCCTCAAGGCGCCGCTGAGACTTGAAAGGAAACTTTTTTTCTTTCCTTTCAAAGAAGTTAACGGTGTTCTGCTTCCCCTCTTTCGATTTTTTTTTCCTTTTGTACTTTGAAAATTTCTGTTTTTATTTTATTTTTTTCTTCCGGATGGATTTGGAGAGGGGTTTTGTTTCGAGTTCGTTGGCTTCGACGCCGGGAGATGCGGCGGAGGATGCGGAGGCAGTGACGACGGATCCGATGGAGATGGAGGCGGCGGAGACATTGGCCGCGTTGGCACATTCGAAGAAGCAGGATGCGGTTGGTGTCGCCACGGAATTTGCAGCCAAATGGGGATGCAAGGGGAAGCGAGTGAGTAAACGAGTCAGTAGTAGTGAGTCACCACCTTCTGACATCGGTTTGAACCCGGTTCACTCGCTTCAATCGGGTTCGGATCTCGCCGAGGTTGGTTTTAACTGGTGGATCACCCTAATTTAATTGATATTTTCGATTATTGATGTATTTATTTTCCATTTGAAGAAAAAACAGTTCTGATTTTCCTTTTTGGTTCAATCGCTTTTCATTGTGTCGTCCGTAATTAGTAATACACATTATTGAAAATGTAGAAATAATAAATGCCAAAAAATTTCTTTATTGTAACTAAAAATATAAATTTAATATTTTGAAACTTTTTTATTCCCATAATGCTTGAATTTAATTTGATAAAAATGATTCTATATTGTGAATGCTGGAAATGTCTTATTTTGAATGTAATTCAAAAAATGAAATTGTTTTACTGGTAGTTCTGTTAATGAAATATAACCACTCAAATAACTTTTTGATTTTCTTATAACCTGTTAAATTTTTAATCATATATATCGATCTTAATATGTGAAATGTGATACAAGAATCTGAAGTTAATAGTAACAAATTTCTTAATGTTGAAGTATGCTTTTTTTTTTTTTCCAGCTTTTGTTTCAGTTTTCTATTTTTGGGATTTGAAGGAATTACATAGATAAACATGGGGCAAAAGAGAACATAGATAAACTAGGGAGAAACTGATGAAAATAGAAAGTTTTCTAATGTTAGGAAATTTTAGATCATAAGTAATAATCACTGACGCGGCAAATGTGAGTGGCTAAACCAGTTGGGTTTTTGTTTGTGTTGTGTCTTAATAGGACCTCATTTAGTGATCTGTCACCAAGTCACACTATTTTGTGCAGGACTTGAAAATTATTTTTGTTTATAGCAGGGTCGAGCTACAGTAGGCCAGCAGCAAATTCAAGTGACAAGCACAACTGTAGTTGTTGAATCAGTAGAAGATGAGCAGAATGCTGAGTCGCTTAACAAGAGTCATCCTTGTGCTGCAAGATACACTTCCAATGGGGTGGTGAGGTCTAGACAGAATGTAACTGAGGTAGATAACTTCTTTGGTTTGCTGTTATGCTTTGTAAATGCTCCTATTTTTTGACTGAATGTTCTTAGGATAAGGCTGAAAAAGAAACTCATAGATTGCATAGAACATTAACAAATAAGGAATCAGATTGTTAGATGATTCGTGAAAGGCAGGTTGGTTGTGTTTGCTTGATATAGTGCATGTATGTTTATTTCCAGATTTTATTGATTTACTTATACTGGTTGCTCCCTATAATTATAGATATTATTCAGCATAGTGGAAATGCCTGAGAAAGATATTTGGGAGGATAGGCAGCAGGATCAAATGACAGACAACAATACACTTATGAAATCAGTAAAGGTTGAGGAGAATGCTGAATCAGTCAAATCAAGTTCTACATGTGGCAAAAAATTCATTTCAGGTTGTGGGGGGAGGTCAAGACAGAATTTAACTGAGGTAGAACGACTTTTTATTTGATTTTCTTGCTTTATAATTGGTCCTTACATTTCAACTGAAAGTTTTTTCTATCAGACTGAAAAGGAAGCACGAAGATTACGTAGAATATTAGCAAACAGGGAGTCAGCTAGGCAGACGATTCGCCGAAGGCAGGTAATTGATTTATTGCATGTTCAGTTATGTTTGTTTTTGGATTTTATTTTACATGGTTTATCAGTCTGCATTTGTTGATTTACCTGTATCTTTTTCTTGCTTTGACTGTAAATATTTTCTGTCTAATGAGAATGTCTGGAAGATATTTAACACTGTTGAGCACTTATGCTGTACTTTCATTCAGGCTCTTTGTGAAAAATTGACCCTAAAAGTTGCTGATTTAACTCAAGAGAATGAAAATTTGAGGAGGGTAAGTGGCACCTCTTCCATCTAATCAGCTTGAGTTCCAATGAGGCCTTATATTTATTTTTTTATTTTTACTTGACCTTCCGAAATTGAAGGGTATGTCTGTTCTAGTAGATTTAAAACAAATAAGTAAAGAAGTTTTTAGGTCTCTACCCTTTTGAGTTTCTTGGTTGTTGTTGAATTTATTTTAATATCGTATGCTAGCTTATTCACTTTTGATTACCTTCCTACTAAGAAGGCAAAGGAGTTGGCCCTTAAAGAGTACCAGTCTCAAGAGAGCACCAATAAGAACCTGAAGGCAGAGGTAACATGAATTAACATCGATGAACAATTTAACCCTGAAAGTACTTTACCTATTTCACTACCTTTTAATCCTGAAAATACTTTACCTCTTTAACATGCTATATTTTTCTGCAGATGGCTAGAGCAGTTAAAGCAGAGGAAGCGAAAGCTCCTGGAGAAGTTAAGTTAGCCCATCAGATTTCTGGTCCATCTAGAAACTATCCATTTTTCTTTTATAACCAACACCCTTTCCCCCCGTTTTGTTGGCCTCCCATTGTTCAGTCTTCACATTTGGTACAATCACAATGTGGACACCAAAATGCCATTTTTGTTCCATCAAGCATTTCTACACCAACTAATGGTAGGCTTGATTCATCTCATGATCAAGAAAATCCCATAAATGTCAATGGCCCCAAGACTCCCATATATGTAATGCCTTACCCTTGGTTCTTTTCCCTTCCTGATCATGGGAATGGTCTGCATCCCCAACCTTCTTGTGGCCCAAAGAATATCAAAGATGCAACTTCTGTGAATAATGGATTTTGTGCTGGGTGTTCTTTGAAATCTGTTGTACACGAGGACGAATATAGTTCCTCTTTACAGATGGAAGTTGAAAAAGAGGCTTATGGCTCAATTGAAGTCAGCCCTAATAACCTGAATTGTACTCCAGTTAGGCTTCCTCCAGATGGAGGTGTTCAGTGTAAAAGATTCCACATTAAAGAGGAGGTCCTTGTGCCTACACCTCTTTGTTCTGCAGGGACTACATTTGGTGTTGAGCAGGGGAATGCACTAGATCATGTTGCCAATACTGAAGTGGCTCAGAATCAAGAGTCAACAAATTATAAGAGTAAGAAAGTACTGGGTGCAATGGTTGCTGCTGAGGCAAGAAAGAGAAGGAAAGAACTTACAAAGCTAAAGAACCTCTATGGCCGACAATCCTGGGTACACCGTTGATCTTATTAGCAAAAATTTGGATGGTCATTGTAACTAGAGGGAGTCCTAGAAGCTTGTACCCCTGCAGAAATACAAATACGGAAGCAGAGAAGGCCTTCAATGGGAGAAAGCCTAAATTATGGTTGCATGCACATCTGTCAAGTCAATTTTCAAGGCTACAGGCATTTTCTCCAGGCTTTTTGTTTTCCTTTTTGGGGGTAGGATACAAAGACACAGATTCATTGTCCTGTTTGTTGTTTTCATTTAGCTTAACAGACTAATAATCTCCCAAGATTTTTTTTCTTTTAATTTTTTGGGTTAAGCTGCTGGTTTAGATTGGAGATGGATACCTTTTCTCCCCCTATTTTATAGGCTTTAACTTGGAACAGGGCTGCGAATTAGTTTGCATATTAGTTACCAATGTAACTGATGTTTTTGTAACATATATGCTGCAAGTTTTTCACCCTCTTGCAGGAAAAGACGTGTACAAATCTGTGATTGAGATGTTGAAAATTTCTGGTTGATTTTCTATCCTGCATTTTCTTTCTCTTATCTTCATTCTTGCACAATGATACACAATCTTGCTTACATCAAGACTTTTCCTTCATTGCCATGTCTAATATTCCTCTCAAAAGATTTTCGGATAGCGATTTAGATATATAACCGGCGATCTTTTTACAATGGGAAATAGAGACAAAATTAGTTACGATATACCAAAAAGGAGTAAAGGAATCGACTGAAAAACTATTCAATTCTAGCTATAAGTATTAAGCAAATGCCAAAATAAAAAAAAAAAAAAATGATTGTTGTTTAAAGATAAGAAGAGGGCTCTTAACTCTGTGCCCCTCTTTACTCCAATCAAGGGTAGCTGATAGGATCTCTGTCCCATTCTTCATTGAACCGCCCTTCACCAAAACTCTGAAAGATTGCTTTTGATGCTTCCTATTGAATTTCAACGTTTTTGGGATAACTATGATAGAAAATTCCTTTGGAGAAGTCACTTTTGCCTTGAACTCGGAATTTCCATCTACAACATATGTCACAGTTCTGTAAAACACTGCTGAAATTATAGATTCTGTACCATTAAGATGGATGAGAATGGAAGGATAGTTGAGACCGTCAATGCCTCGTGCGGGTATAAAGCTTGGGCAATTATATTTTCGCTTGCCACCAGTGAGTAGGCCAATGGTGGTGCTATTGTACCCTTGTTTGCAAAGGAAGCTAATGTAAGAACTCTGGTTAATGTCATAGATGAGCCCAGGGTGCACAGCTCTAACTGGATTTATCTGGCCTGATCCTGAGCTTAGTTCCCCATACTTGTCTCTGATTGTCATGGGTGTTGCTAAAGCAAGAAATGATATGGTAATCGAATTAGAAAATTATTATTTTGTCTGTTATTTGACAGATTCGAGTATTGAGATTCTATCTCATTGCTTGATATGTGGTTTGGAAGTTTTACCAGTAGTCATGAGAGCAGACTTGATTGCTGCTGGCTACGAGACTGGATGGAAAGACTTGACATACACTGCAGCAGCTGAAGCATGAGGGCAAGCCATAGATGTCCCTGAAATAAGTTAAAACGCAGAATAGCGATGGTCATTTGATTCTCCAGTTATTGAATTCAGTTTTGCGTACGCAGCCAATATGTTTAGTCCTGGAGCAGCAATATCGGGCTGCCATGGAAAGTCTCAAGTTAGAAAGTATTAAAGATAACAAAGACAGAGCAAGGGCGAGGCTGGCGACAAGATTTTACCTTGAGAATGTTGCGGCTTAATAATTGAGGTCCTCTAGAAGAGAAAGAAGCAATAAAGGGGGCAGCCATACGAACAGTTCTTGACTTTTATATGACAGCTTGAGGGTTCCTGGCATTATCAAATTCGTGTCATCAACACTATCTATAAGCTTTCTCATTGTTGAATCGAAGAGTCTGAAGTGAAAGAAGAATGAATCAAAAAGCAGACTTACTTTGTAGAGTTAATATACCGATCAAGCTTACACCAGTCTTGCTTCGAACCACAGTGGTTGCAAGAGTTAGAGTGAGGAAGTAATAGTCTGTTGGTGCATCGACAGCCATTATGGTTCCTGCCCCGCCCAGCATGTTGATTGTAGAGTCCTGACCAGCATCCCCGAGGCAATATACAATCTTTCCCTTAACCATGTTTTTGCTCAGAGTTCCAAAATCGCAAGCACTTTAATCATGTTTAAACATAATTGAATTAGAAGCGTAATGCAATTTAAAAAACAGGTAATGCCAAATTTGCCTTGTGCAAAATGCAAATACCTGATATTTCCGTAGTAATTTCCAGTAAGATTGGCTGCATGGGCTCCGTTTGTAAAAGGGTACATCTTTTTCGTCCTAAATGTGTTGATTCCATTGCCCTATATTGAGCGGTGCAATAGATCAGATTTATAATGATTATTATGCAATATCAAGCGCAGAAATTCACAAAACAAAGAATTCAAAACATATAGAAGTTATCGTGCCATAACCAAGCTTAATAGTTGAGGTGAATTGCCTATCTATGCTACTAGCAGCCACGGTCAAGATCCAAGGTGCAAAATTTTGAACTGTTGCAATCATAGGCCCTTCGTTTCCTCCAGCACAAGAAGTCAAAATTCCTTTTCTCATGGCATGGAAAGCTCATATATCAATTAGATCATGGAAAAACTCCCTGGAGGTACCGCCTATTGAAAGGGAAATCAAGTCCACTCCATCATGGATGGCATCATCAAATGCAACCAGTAAATCCATGTCACTGCATCCACTACTCCAGCAAACTTTGTACATGGCTATACGTGCAGATGGCACGCCGCCACGATCCGTTCCTTTGTCTATGCCATACAGGCTGGAGCCCTTCACAGGCATGCCAGCTGCAGTGGACGCAGTGTCGGTGCCATGGCCGTCAGTGTCTACGGGCGTTGGGTCATCCATTATAGGAGCAGTGCTGTCTAGTTGATAGTATCTTGCACCAATGACTTTGCTGCCCATCATAGAAAAGGTTCAACGTCAAAATCTGACAGAAATATGTTCAAAATATATATAGCTCATACAATTCCGGGAAAACCAATTTGAATAAAGTTGTAATTCCTAAACAACAAGACCTTTTTCCTTGTCCAATGTTCCTCAATCTTTCAGCAAATATAGTTCAAGAGTTAAAGATCAGGCAGATTCCTGATTACAAGAAGACTGTAGTTTTCTTGTAAGTTAGAGAAAGTACTTGTTGCAACTAGTGAAGTTAGCTCGTTTGTAACATTTACCCTTCCATTTAGCCGGTGGATGACCATAGCCTTTATTATCATTAAAACTGGGGGATCCAGGCCAAATACCTAAAACAAACGTCAAAAAACTTGTCCTTTAAGGGGGCAAAAAGATAAATATTTGAGAAAGAACTTCCCAATTGAAGAATGAGAAAACATGTTCCGTTTACCAGTGTCCAATACACCAACTATGATGTTGCTTTCCACGATGGAATCCCTTTTCTTTGAACTTGCAGGCATTTCCAGAAAGTCACATGATCTTGTTGTAAGAAGTTTGCGCTTCGTGTTTTCGAATACTGATACAACCCCATCTTCACCTGCAAAGCAATGTGAACAGCAATGGTTGAAGTGGGAATAACAGAACCAGCATTACTAACTGAAAAATAGTCTTCTTTAAAATTTCTTTTAGACCTGAAATTCTCTTTGCTTCGTCTGGCAAAAGCCGTGCAACAAACGCATTGATGCTTTTTCCATAATTCTATATTTTGGATCCTCTGGCTATGCTCTCACTACAAGAAAAATATTGGTAAACATCATTTAGAACAATCTCAATGACAGATAATTTATTGGTATTAAACGTTTAGCAAAAAAGAAAACAATGAAAATTACTCTCCAACTGCCTTCAGCAGCAGATTATTATGTTCATTCATGACAGTAATCCTGGCTCCATGACGTGGTACTTCTCCCATGTACACAATAGATGGC
This sequence comes from Durio zibethinus, assembly GCF_047325235.1. Taxonomy (NCBI): domain Eukaryota; kingdom Viridiplantae; phylum Streptophyta; class Magnoliopsida; order Malvales; family Malvaceae; genus Durio; species Durio zibethinus. The sequence goes on along the minus strand of NC_143162.1, from coordinate 3,895,014 downwards.
TGTTGTTAAAAAGTATTATAATATCAAATTAACAACAAGATTAATGTTTCAAAGCAAATGAAACCAAACAATTATGAAGAAAAATGGTGAAATGGTCCTTTTGGTTATGGAAACAGGGTTTTCTTTAGTTCCTCTGTATAAGAGATCAGCAGGAGATATATACCTTTCTTTCATTTTCAATTGATCCTTGGACTAAGGTAGCTGCAAGACATAAAAAACAACAGGCAAAAGACAGAAGACAATGTATCATTGGTACTGCAATGTTTTGCATTTTCTCTATATCGAAGCATACAAAGTACGAAGTGAAAAGAGTGTCTTTTTTTTTGCTATAAATAGATACCAATCATGGGCAAAATATCATGAGAGAGCTTGAATAGTAGTAATAGTGCCATTTCCACACATGCAACAGATCAGTTCCCACCGCACAGAATGGTGAGTGATGAGAGTCAAAATTTGACTACGTTAATTATCATGAGTAAAAGGAATTTTGCATGGTTTGTATGGAAGTGAGATTTTAGTGGCTTTTATTTGGGATCTCTATTAGTCGGTGATAGATTTATTCCAAACATGATTCTTATTACCCCCCCCCCCCCCTCCCCTTACAACTCATTTTGATGCAAGGCTGATATATTCCAATGTCCGGCTTTGGCATGCAATAAAAGTAGTAGTAATTAAGAAAATAAACGAATGCAATGGTAAATATGCTTAGGAATATTGTCACAAATTCTATAATTGATTTTTTTCTACTTATTATAAATTAATTGATTCTATATTGGAAGTTCTTTTTCTTTTTTATATGGTATCGTATCTTCCTCATTTTTTATTTTATATACATTTTTTTACAAATGAGATTTTAATATGAAAATAAAAATAAAAATATAAATGTTAAGATTTGAATTCTAAAACTACTAAATATCATTTTTAAAAATAATTACATAAATCATCTAAATTAAATATCGAATTCTTATTTTATACCTTACTGCTATGTTATACCCCAAGTTAAAAGAGGAATAGGACGGTACGTTTCTCATTGACAATGCTTCGAAGCTCATCGATATAACAAAGAAAGCCTAAAACAAGGCTTTTAGGCCCAACCAATCTATCAGGAAAGAGACCCCAAAAATCAAACTAGGAATGGGCTGCGGAATTTGTTATATACCTCTAAAGTGGACTACACCATTGTCAATCTTCAAGGATAGAAGAAATAGGCCCACTGAATTTTAGGCCGGAATCGGAGACCAATTAGTTAAAAGTTGAAAATGACTTTGTAAATCGTTAGGAAATGTTAGATAATGAATTATTTAAAAACGCCTATCAGCAATACTTAGATTGCCTTTTATTTTTTATTATATATATATATATCGATCTTTATGTTATATAATTTCTTTGCAACCAACACGTAATACAAAAGGCATTTCTATTTGAGAACAATAAAAAAAGTATAATGTTTTATGACTAATTAACTTTTTGAACTTGACACTTGATCTCCTCATTCCCAAAAAGAAAGAAAATATTTTATATGCAATCTTAATATATATACTTAGATACATTATACATAGCACTTTATCCCAATAATTAAATAATTAAAACGACAAATATTAAAGAGGAAACTACTTATCATATCCTTCTGATAATCCAATGGCTTGGTTGCACCAATAGCTCAACTGCTAATCGCCATAGCCCATAGATTTTATCACTGTTATTGTCTCTTTGGCTTTGAAGAAAGAGCTTGCATGGGAAAGCTTATTATAAGGACTAGTCCTTTGTTTTAAGGTCTTGAAGAAAAAGAAACACTATACCATTACTATATACATGAAGATAATGTAAATAATGCACGCACATCGACCAATTAATTTTATTTGTTGGTATTTCATTTTACAGTCTAATTTTCATTTTCTTCAAAAAGAGGATAAATTTTAATCCAACCAAGAAATGTGGATTCAAAACGATTGGACCGACTTTGTCGATGTTTCATTATTTGGTTTGATGTTTCAAGCTTTAGCTTCATATGTTTATTTTCATAATTAAACCACAAATATCAAAATTTTGAGTTTAATCAAATTAAAAAATAATTATAAATATTGAAATTTTAATTTCAAATTTATTAAATGTAATTTTTTTAAGTATAACTGCATTAATCAATCAAAAGAAACTTCAAATTATACTATATTAATTTTCAGTTCGATCAATTTGTCTTTATTAGAAAGCAATTTTCGCATGTGGGATAATTTACAACACTTTTTCTTTAGAATTTTCGAACCAACCACACGTAAGTAAAATACCCCCATGTCCTCCTAGTAAGCATCTCAGTGCATATATAAGTGAGAGGACCGACATCGAAGACTGCAGCCCTCGTGGCAGTCACAGAAAAAGCCCCTTGTGGGAAACTGATAAAAGGACGCACGTGAAGACCTTGTAGGCAAAAGTGTTTTTTCTATTTTAATTTTGCACCATATTTTTCTCTACTTTTCCATTGGGTTTCCTCACCTGTTTAGGGCTTCCCAACTACCGACTTTTTTCTTGTTAACAAACTAAACCTCACACTTTCTGTCTCTTTGGCTTATCCCAGGTATTGATGAACTGTCTAATCCTCTTTTTAACAGCAAGCAATTCTCTTCAGGTATTATGGATAATTGTTCATTTACACTCTTCCATCTAACTTTTCTCAATCACCAAAAAAAAAAAAAAAATCATTATTAATGGGATTCACTGCATAATTTGTGTATATATATTTTTATATATATTTATATATTTATATTGATCGATAGTGAAGCTAGCCAGAATCAGAACTGAAAGTGTAATATATATTTAGACTTGAAACTAGACCATGCATCCATTTGATCAATTGCGAGGAATAAAAAGTAAATATTTAGAATTTGGATTAGATTATATCAAGATATATATTCACGTTCCAACCCAAACTTGTACAAGTGAAAAATAGAGTACTTGCGATAGATTCGTGGTGTGCGATTGAACTGATAAACAGAGATAAAGCTACATCCAATTGGATAAATCCATCTGTTTTACAGTCAAAAAACAGCAGCCACAAATAATTTTGCGCAAGAATAAGATCTAATGTCCTATCGATACAAATCATCAGATGGATATTGTAATGAGTGACGAATAATACAGGGAACACTTTTCCTTTAGCACCTATTGGCTATTTAATCATACGTCAATTTGGGTATCATAGGTCAGGCCCTGCAACTTGGTACCCCGCTGACGATGAATCTGTCTATATGCTGTGGTAAAGGCCACACACTTGGTTACCTGATCGCATTAATGCCACAATTGTACAATAATACTATGAGTAATTATGACTTTGAGAGAGATTTATGAACGAGGTTTTCTTTCCCGTACCAGGACAGGGAGTCCACCACTAAAAGTAGCGGTGAGCCCAGGAGAGAATCGTGGTGTCCGATGTGGTGTCACTAATTCGATTTGGAACCTTCGGACGAGTGAAAGTGCCACGCTTTTCAGCTCCACCAGAGCCATCTCTTTCCCCAAACACACCCTAAATCCAGCTTGGAAAACTGGATACTTAAAAGGGTTTTCAGGATAGAAAACCCCGCCGTCTTTCAACCACCTTTCAGGCTTGAATTCCAAGCAATCTGGACCCCATATCTCTTCCATTCGTCCCATAGCGTAAGGATGATAAGTAACCCTAGTTCCTCTCTTCAAGAAAGACCCGTCGGGTAATGTATCTTCGTCTTGACAAAACTTTGAATCGAATTGAATAGGAGGGTAGAGTCTCATACTCTCATACACTGCTGCTTGTAAAAAATTTAGTTCTTTCAACTGCTCAAAGCTTGTCAGGTCCTGGTTTTTTCCAATTACTCGATCTGCCTCTCGTCTAATCGCTGACCCTACGTTTGGATGCTTTGCCAGTAGCCAGAACAAACTTGTTAAACCTGATGCTACCGTGTCACGGCCAGCCAATAAAAAGCTTATGACAATATCTCTTAAGTAAGTTTCATCGTTTATGGTACGCATGAAACGAGAGAGAAGATCATTATGGGTTAAAAAGCCCATTTTACGCCTTTGCCTTATGACTTCTTTCGCTAAAATATTAACAATCTCGATAGCCCTCTTCAATTGCTTCTCACTGCCTAAATTCAACACCCGTTTGATCTTCCATACAAGTGGGGAAGCAGTCATAGCTCTCTCAGCTGACAATTTCGAGGCTAAGTCAAAGGCCGCTGCGAATTTTGACATGGGTAAGGAAAGCTCTAGGCATCTAGGGTCTAACCCAAAAGAGAACCGGCAGATGCTATCAAATGAAAACCTTCTAAACACGTCTTGAAAATCCAAAACGCGCTGTTCTTTGGCAGCTGCAACGGATGATAATAACGGGATAAGCCTGTCTTTGATCTCACAGTTGATAATCTCAAAAGCATATTCTCTTATCGAGAGCTTCCCAAGCTCCAGGCTTGCCATCTTCTTCTGAAACCTCCAGGAATCACCATCTACGTTGAATATGCCTCGACCGAGAAAGTCACCCAAGATCATGGAGAAAGGTTTCCCTTTTGGGAAATTCTCAAATCTAGTTTTAAGCATGTACTCAACGTTGTCAGGGTTGGCTGTGATTGTGTTGCCAAGAACATGGATATGGATGGTTTTGCCAGGCGAGTTCTTTAGCAGGTGAGTGTACCAATCACAAAGATTGTCAAATTGTTTCGACCAACTCAAAGTGAGATAAGCACTGCAAATCTCACAGTTGCAACACAGCTTTGGTCTAAGTAAGCAAAACACGACAGAAATAAGAGAAAGGATTGTAATAGAAGTGAAGAAAAGAAAGCAAAAGGACGCATGAAGGAGTTGAAAGAACCAGGAAGCTTCAAGTTCCATAGGAGAAAAATCAACTTTAGACAAATTAAAAAAAAGAAAGAAAAGAGATTAAGGGTACAAGAAAAAGAGAGAGAGACTGAGGGAGACAAGAGGTAGCGGAATTGAAGGTCTTACGAATCAGATTCAGAAAATTTTATGTAGTTAAAAATAGTTTTCAAGGGAGTAGTGGCGCTTTAATATTATCCACTTCCGAAGAAAAAGCAATAAAAAGATTTAAAAAAAAAGAAAAAGGTGAAATTAAAAAAAATAAAATAATGAAAAAACCCTCGTGGGCTAAAGAACAAAGTTACTAGTGGCATCTGCTGCTGCCAGTACTTTGCCGTCAACTAATGTAATTGTGAACAATCAACCCACGTGCTTTTATTCTAAACCGTACCGATTAATTCTTTTTTTAGATAAGATTCAAATTGATTTCTCATTTACTCTTTGTAAACTGCGAGTTAAATTTATTACTAATCTCTTAATTGTATTATTTTAATTGATTAAAAAATAGAAAAATAACAGTAAAAACTAATTTATAAAGAAATAAAAGAATATATAGACTTTATTCTGTTACTTTTAATTTTTTATATTTTTAAAACAAATTAAGAAATATAATAATAAAATTCATCATTTTAAATAAAAAAATTTAATCTTATATCTACTTTTTTTTCTTCTTTACCAAAGAAATTTAGAAAAGAAATTGGTTAGCTGACTGTGCCCACGAGTTTACAAAAGGAGGTAGCGGCAAGTCTCCAATGGTCTTTAAATTGAAAATCTACAAGGAAAATATTTTGACTATATAGCTATAGGTTGCCCTTCACTTTTAGCCTCGTAAATTTGTGATTGCCTTGTTTGGCCGACAATAATTTACCTTTGCTAAGAAAATTCACTGAACAAATCATATGAATGGATCGAATATATATTTTTGTTAAACTATCATAAATGCACCGATTTTAATATATACATATATATATATATATATATATATATATAAGACAACAAGTATCTGATTTTAATATAATGAATTCATGTACAAAAAATTAATCATGCATCTTTTATCAATAAAAAATTATTTTTAAAAGTACTAATATTTTTCTGCATTTAAATTTGCATTTAAGTTTTTTCAAGGGTTTATGTATGATATATTATTAATATATAGATTTTATATACTATTAGTAAATTAGATTATAATATTTTATTAATGAATAAATATCAATTTTTAAAATAAATATATAAAAAATTAATATTTTTTTTAAAACTTATTCATTAATGATAATAAACAATTAAATATAGGTTTAATTAAAAAATATAAAAAAGGATCAATCATAGAGGTACATTAAGTTTTTTTTTTGGATAAGTTGTATTTTATTTATCCAAAGAACTAGTAATTTGCTATAGGACATTACAACATACAATCTTCATCCTACTAATCCAGCTTACTGTTTATATAATCAAATTATATTTTAATTATTATGCAATATAGCTTAATTTATATTCTAAGATCACACAAATTTTTATTAACTAAGTCAACAGCAAACAAATATAATCCATGTAATTGAGCACTGACAGCTTTTTTAACTTGATCATACATTTGTTCTTCCTTTTTTTTTTTCTTCATTCTTGAATAATTTGCAATTCCTTTCTCTCCATGTGTGGTATATATGAGCATTTTAAACAATGCACAACACTACTAATATTAGTGCCTTGCTTTTCATCTTTGTCATTGCCCATTTTAATTTTTCAATTCTTCTCTTTGCTTTAAGACTTGAGTTTTTTTTTTAGGTTAAAGTAACCATGTTTAAAGTTCGATCCTTTTATGAAATATATATATATATATATATATATATATATATAAAAGTATATAATAGATACCTTGAACTTTTATGATGTAACGAAAAAAACTTTGATTTCCTTTTATAGAAATATGGAGAATTCTAGTTGCACATGACATATAAACCTTACAATACGACATTACAATGATATGTAAGAAAGAGGGCAAAGCTTTTGAAAAATAGTTGAAGTTGGATGCATGATTGAGGGTAGAAATGAAAGGATAACTGACCCATCGAGAAAAAAAGACAAAGGGAAAGGATAGACAAAATACATATATATGGTATACAACCTTTTTCCTTTTGGTAATATCATTGAACCAATCAATTTTTACTTCTAGCTCTATTAAAATCAAGTGAAAAATCTTTTGAAGTTCATCTCAATCATGTGATAATTCATTTTTATTAAATTAGAGTGTTTGTTCATACAAAATCTATTAGTTATATCATCGAAGATAATTCTTTACTTACTCACATTTTTTATAAATTTCATACCTCATTCATATTTAAGATTTAAATTGAAAATTTTTAAAATGAAATTTTAATTTCGAGCAGATCTAACTGTTAAGATGTTTATTTGTAGAGACTTTGTTCATCTCTCGATCAATTAATTTCTCTCTTGAGAAATTCCCAATGCACCCATAATCTAAGTTTACCTAAAATTTGTCTTCAAAAAATAAAAGAATACCTAAAATTTCCTTCTAGAAATAAAAGGATTAATATCTGTACTATGTAGCTAGCAAAGGTGTGCAATTTCGTGCTTAGTAACATGAGCTTGAGTTACGTGTTGAAATATTAGCCGTAATCCATGACTTTAATTATCATTAATTATTTTTTTGGCAAATTTTAGAGTTTATATTCAATGTATTGTTAGTATATATATTTTAAATATTGTTATGGTCATTTCATTAATAAGTAAACTTTTTAAAAAATATTAATTTTTATTTATTTATTTATTTTAAGAGTCGATATTTATTTATTAATGAAGTGATATTATTTTATTCACAGGCGGTATATAAAATTTATATACTGATATTGTATCAAATATAAATTTTAAAATTTATTATTAATTAATAATATTATATATGTCAATAAAGATTCTACATTACCACTATGGTAAATTATATCGAGTCTAGCTCATAGTGTACAACTTGGACCACCAGCAAATTAAATTATTGCCCATTACCATCAATGACGTAGATGATCAAACGTGCAGCAGTTGCTGTGATTGTGAAACTTGTGTGGATGACATAATTGCATTGCCATGCTCTACACTTCATCGCTGCATTTGTAGTTTTTAACTGAAGGGTACTTGAAAGTTTTGCTGATCATCATCCCAACATTTCCATTGGCATTTCTTTCTCTATCAAGGAAATTAAATGATCCCTCAAACATAGTTTAATTGCTTCATGACAGATCAGCAGGTTGAGTTATATTTCAATAGGATCCTCCTCTAATCCTCTTTTAATGTGGAATTAATAGAGCTTGGGTTCTGATAAAATATTATTTGACTTGACTGATGTCAATAAGTATCAATATGCATTGAGCACAATTTGCTTAGAATATATCATTCATATATTATGTTTTGTGATTTTAAAAAATCATAATATATTTTGGGAATTATTGAGGGTAAAATCTTTAGTAGTAACTATTTGTTATCAAGTTTAATCGAATAACGTATAAGATAGAGAAAGTTAGAGAGTCCTTGAGTTGTATTCCGACATTCATACCAACAATGAAATTACTATTTCATTAATTCCTGTTCAATATTTGAAATCCAATCTTATAAATCTTCATTAATTCCTGTTTAGGATTTGAATTTAAAACTTTCAGTTACGATTTTCAGTTAGGCAGGCGTATTATGTGGCTAGGGCCTTGGAGATTACATGGTAAGGAAAAGCTTAAGGTTCATCAAAGGCTGCCTGCTTGGAGATGGTTGTGGTTGTTCTTCATAGTTTGTGGAATCCTACCTACTACTGAAGATCTTTTATGGTAGATGAATTCCATTGGATAAGCAAGCTGGGGCATATCGATCAGGGTTACCTCCTCCGACGGGGACAATAAAGATAAATGTAGACGCTGCCTATAATTCTGGTGATAAAATGGCAGCTTTGAGGTTAGCATCTAGGGACTCATCTTGTGAGGTTGGAACACAAAGAGTTTGGTGGAAATATTTGCCATACCTTTTTGTAACCCTGATACAAGTTAATCGAATGCAATTTCAATTTTTTCTATAAAAATCAAGTCATACTATATTATTATCTATATTTTTCAATTGTCGCAATATTACAATAATATTAATTATGTCCCTCTATAGACACGAAAAGGCTCTCAATATTGGATCAAACTCACCGTTTAAAACCTATATATATATACATAAACCTATATATATATATGTATATATATATATATACATATATATATATATATATATATATATGATGACTTAGAGGACTAGAAGCAAAGATATACAAGCAATTTAAAATGCGGAAAAGAACGTCTTGATGCGGAACATGTGGATCACACAGAGGGGGCCACTCACTGCCACAGCCACTGCCCACTGGTGGCATTATTCTCATTCTTTGCAAGTGAATAATTATATTCTTCCAAAGTGGTTTCATCGACATTCCCTGATCGGTCTAATTACTGTTAGAGTACACACAATATTTAATGGAGGAGAGGGAAGAGGGGAGATCAGTGATATTTTAACAGCTTCATAAACTGACAAATAGCCAATTTTCAATTACCAATTAGAAGATTGGCGTTTATGATCAATTTGTCATTTCATACTTTTTATTTCACTTTTAAAACAGCAAGTCAATAATCTCGATTAATCAGAAATGGGTAATTGATTGAATAAAAAAAAAAAAATACAAATGGGCAATTGATCAAATGAGATGACATCAATCTTATCTTTTCTTCCACAAGGAAATTTTCCCATAATTATTAAGCTGTAACTTAATGGCAAGGAAAATCTTATGAAATTCTAAATTTTTAGATTTAAATTTTATGGTGTGTGGGTTTGATTTTAATTTAATATTTTTAATTATGTCATGGTTTGTTTAATTGATTTAATTTAATGGTTTTTTTATATATTTCATATGTGTAATACTTAATCATGATTATAATTTTTTAGTTATAATTTTATAAAAAATTTAAGTGCCAACAAATAATAATTAAGATTAAAGTTATAAGGTGTTTTCCACCCAAACTTTGAAAAAATGGGGGAAAGAACAAGGAAAGTAAGACTATTTAAATACAAAAAGGATTTTGAATATTGGGTAATAATCAAGTAGTTTAACAAACTCGTCAACGGGCCATATTATTATATACCTCACTGAAGCTGGTCCTTCAAAGTTTCCATTTAAAATTGAGTCGTTTATCTGCAGAATTTAAATTATTCAAACTCTTGTGAAAGCTTTTGACTAACCCATAAATTTAAAATAATATATACACTTGATCACATGGTAATAAAAGTTAATCAAAGTCTCTTCCGTGGATCACGTGATGTTGAAATCATCATTATTTATTGACTTTTCTTTAATTAGAAAAAAAAAAAAAGGAGTGATGTGATTCAGTCATTTTTTGAATAATTTGGGTAGACGTTCTATTTAGTTTGGAGTACAAATTGATTAGGTTCAAGTTTTGTCGAGTTCATATTGTTGAATTTTAGATTGTTATTTTTATTTTATTTTTATTGTTGAATTAATCTTCATTTTTTATATACATTTATCTTTACGTTATATATTTATTTTTTTTGTTTTTTATATCTACTTTTTATATTTATATTTATATTTATTTATTGTTTTGTCATTCATTTTTTTATAATATTATAATAGTTTTGAGACCATTAGACGTTTAAAATTTTAAAATCAAGAAAATGAGGGGAGTCACTACCAATTTTTTTAGTATGTAATTGTCCATCCAAAAAGTTTATTTTTTAATAAAATAATAAAATGAGTTTAACGTTTATCAAAAAGATAATTTTCAATCTATGAAAACGAAATTGAGTTCGAGAGTCAATTACGCGTGAAAAAAAATTAACACCCTATCACGCCCATAAAAATTGATACCAATTAATCATGTATTATTTTTTATGTTGGATAAAATAGTTTTGATATGAAATTTAATAATAATTCCATTTATTTTTTTTGAAAAAGAAAATAATTTTATTAAAATTATTTATTTAGGAATATTAAGGAAATCTTTAAGTTAAAAAAATTATTTTAAAATTATCCAATGTTTAGGCATAATTTATGGATAATTCTTTTTACCTAAGGTTTGTCACAACATTCTTCAAAATGAAAATAATATTTTTTGTAGATTACAATTGTTGGTGACTCTCAAATATCTAGACAAAGTACAAAAAATTATTTCCTTTAGAATGTTAATTTAGTTTTATTTAAAAATCTATGTTTTTGAATAATACTTTTCATAAAAAATATTTTATACCAAAAAAAAAAAAAAACTAATGATGCTACAATTAATTAAGAAACAATAGTAAAAGGCATAAATATGCGAAATGAATGCAAGTAATAATAAATAAATAAATAAATAAATGTGTATATACCAATGGGTGACATGTATAAGGATGAAATGCTATTTTGAAATTGGGTTCTTAAATATAATGAGACCATTTGGACTTTTCAACCTCTAGGTAGAGTTTATGTGAGACTATTTATATTTAAAATTTTATTTTTTATTTTTTTATTTAATCTCATTATTATTTCAGGTTAAAGACTCATAAAAAAAAAACTTGATAAAATAAAATTTTCTAAATACCCCATTCTCTAGGTGGTGCTTGGGAACAAACTATTTTATATGAGATTTTCATACATATCCTTAGAATTTTACAATGATTTTTTTGTATGGATTTAGTTCGAGGTTTTTAGGGTTTGACTGATGATTTTGGGTGATGATTCGGGGTTGCAAGTTAATTTAGTGTTTGGCTAAATTTAGGGTTTCAAGGTTTTAAGTTTTAGAGTTTAGAGTTTTAGGGTATTGATTTTAGGGTCTCAGGTTTTAAGGTTTTAATTTCGAGGTTTTAGGGTTTTGGATTTTGGAGTTTTCGATTCTAGGGTTTTAGATTTTAGGATTTTAATTTTGAAGTTTTAGGGTTTGAATGATGTTTTTGGGGTTTTCGATTTTATGGTTTTAGGTTTTTTTTTTATGAGAAAAATAAGAATTATTGATAACCCACACTCCATCAATTACCTATCACATTTAGGAGGATTTTCGAAGCAAGTTTAGTTTTTGTAATTTCCCTTTTCTTTAACAATTTTATATCGATGCAACACAAAACAAATAAATTATGCATATAAAAGTTAAAAATTAGAACAACCAATTTAATTGAATCTTTTATATTTTATTCCTATTTGCTTTTTACAATTTCCTTTCGAAAACAAAAATTAAAAATGCAAGAAATTTTATTTATAATTTTTGGTTTGTGAAGGAAATTTTTTAATTTTTAATTTTTAATTCTCCAACATCTATGCAGAATTAAAATTTTAAAACACGATATTGAATTCTCCCCAACATGTAGGAAGGGTTTTCAAAATTATTATTATTATTTATTTAAAATATCATTTTTATCTTTGTTTCCATGAGAAAATATTTTTCTAAAGAAGATCATTTTTGAATCATTAAATTACTATCTCTCACTTTTTATTCAGTATTCATTTTTTAATTTATTAATCATCCATAAGCAAATTAATCTTCAATAACGTATTGGCATTTTAATTTATTACTATAAACACTATTATTATTATTTTCACAAGTGCTAAAACACTTGTGAAAATAATAATTAACAATCATAACCAATAATCAAGAGTTCATGAAAATAAATGAGCAAACAAAAAACACAAAAAAAAGAGAAGAAATATACCCTAAAAGGAGCTTTTAGAATTGGATCCAAAACTAACAAAGAGGGGCAAGCCTGGCAACCCAACTCCAATAAATAGATCATGAATTCGGTAAGGGCCACAGAAGCAAGTAGGTTAATTGGGCCAGAAGAGTAAATAGGTCGGTTGGGCTAAGAGAGTAAATAGGTTGTTGGGCTAACTGATTGGAGTCTAATGGGTTGGGTGTGGGTTAGGTAAACCCATCTAGCAAATTTTTTCAATTTTTTTAATTATCATAAATATCTAGATTTTTATAAATTTCATTTCATTCTTCAATTCTACAAAAAACCTTTTCTTTTAAAAAAAATTCAAAAGTCTTTCAGCTTTCTAAATTTCGACCAAGACTGCCATTGTTGTCGTCATCTTCTTATCATCGGTGCCTCCACTAGTTGGCGTCTTTTCTCTTTTTTTCTTCTTCTTTCTTTTTTTTTCCTTTTTATTTTTTTTCTCAATTTTTTTCTTCATTTTTCTTCCCTTTTTTTTTTCCTTTCTCTTTTATTTTTTCCCTTTTTTTCTTGTCGAATCTTTCAGTTATAGGTTTTTTTTTTCCTTTTTCTCTATCAGATCTTATTGCTAATTTTTTTTCAATCGGGGCCTAAGCCTTTCTCTCCATCTTTTTTTTTTTTTGCTAAATATGTTTTGTTTCTTTTTATTTTTTATGTGAGACTCAAACTCTTTTTTTTTTTTGCTAGGTGGAAGCTTGGTGCTAGGTTTCTCTTTGATCTAATGAAGATAATGGTTTGTTTTTTGTTGTGATTTTTTTGTTTTAAGATGTTGTAAGTTTGGGTGGTCTGAAAGTAGATTTAGGTTTGTGTTTTTTTTTTTTGGTGTCTATGGCTATAGGTTGGGTTACCTCTTATTGTTAGCGAGAATGTAGGTGCCTATAAATAGTGGTGGTCTCGACTAGATTAAGGTTTGCTTGGTTTAAGGGTGTGGTTCAGGTGCATACATGAACTGTGTTGGGTGGGGTGTAGGGACCGAGGATGGGTAGTATTCAAAAAGATAAAAGTATATGGCCTTGGGTAGTGTTTGTGTTTGGGATTTTGGTGAATGTGAGGTTTGGTAGGCATATGCTCACTAGTAGGGGCTGGACACAGGGGTGGTCTGGAATGGATGGTAGAGGTGGTTTTAGTTGAAAATGATTTGTAAAAGGTTAGGGTGGTTTGGCAAAGGGGCTGGGAGCCATTGGCCTGATGGTTGGTAGGTTTGGGTGTACAGAAACGTACACGTAAGAGCTTTTGTTTGCATAGTCAGGGGACTTATGGCATGGAGATGTTGGGGCACTCATCTAGAAGCAGGAATCTGGAGGGTTACTAGCCTTATAGTTTGTTTTGCTTGGCCAAAAGTTTTGGTGTTTGTTGTAGATTTTGATTCTTGGGAGTGTGGGAATTATATAACTTGGTTAGAAGAAAAACACTAGAAAGAAAAAAAAAAAAATCCCTGATGTCAATTGGTGCCCTTAGAAATAGCCGTTTTGATTTAGCCTCAAGATTATTCTTTTGGACTCTTGTTAGCTTAGTTCGAAGAGCTGCTGGCTTTTGAAACCAGTGAAGCATGCTCATTTTAGGACATTGAATCTTTTATTGATACATGCTAGAAGTCAATAGGTAAAGTGAGAGGTGAAAAATCAAAGAGTTGGGAAAAACAAGTTGAAAAAGAGAGTGAAGGAAAGAAAGGGCTGCCTTGCCTGATCCTTTCAGTTTTTGTCATTTTGTTAATTTTTTCATTTTTTGTTTTCCTTTTATTAATTAATAATAATTTTTTAATTAATTAACTTTAATAAAATTTAAGTTTTAAAATGAACTTAAGCTAAACTTGGATTTTTATTGGGTTTTCAATTATGAAATATAATCCAAAAATGGTTGATCTGAGAGAAACTCGAACGAGTTCCATCCAATTAAAACGCTTTAGTTAACCTGAATCGAAATGTTTAAACTAAATACAAAAGATTGATTAAACTTGAATTGACTTGGATAAAATAAGGTATCCACAGCTACTCATTTTTACACATTATTGAGAATCAGGAATCAGACAAAGACATAGATAACAATTTTATCTAGAGCCAACGTGAGGATTCTTTAAAAGTTTTATTTTGTTTTGTTTTGTTTTTATTTTTTTCTTTTGCGTTAATTTTAGGAATACTCTTCTAGATAGTGACTTCACAACTTTAAAATTTAAAATATTTTATCCAGAGGACTTACAAATCTTTCCTAGAGAATTTAGAGATAACACTTGAAGGTCATACAAATCTTGACATCTACAAATGCTCCTTTAAAAAGAGGTATTGAAACTTTAAAATTTAAAATGTTATCCTCGGAAGACTTATGAATCTCGACATCTACAAATGCTCCAAGGTCTTGGAACTTTAAAATTTAAAATATTATGCTAAGAGAACTTACAAATCTTGATGTCTACAAATGCTCCTTTTAAAAGAGGCACTGAAACTTTTAAAATTTAAAATGTACTGCCTGGAGGACTTACAAATTCTTTCATGAAAGTTTATTTCTTAAAAAAATAAAGAAACATTCAAATTATTAAGACTTTTTAAATTTCAAGTATCATTATCGAAAGGAACTTGGTCATCACCATCGAGTGAATATACAGATAATAATCAAATATGATTACTTGGATATCACCACAAAAAAAACTTTAATGATATACAAGCATGAATACTCATATATCACCATTGAATAAAGATGTAAATTAATTCAGATATCACCACTAAGTAACCTTGAAAAAAACTTGATCACAACATTTTTCATAATTGGTGCCAATTTTATTAGGCTTAAAATCTAGATGCCAGATAATTTGGGCTTAGGTGCCAACTAATTTAGGTTTAAAATCTAGGTGCACCTATTCTGGGCTTAAGTGACAGCTAATCTAGGCTTAAGGTGTCAGTTAATCTAGACTTGACGTGCCAACTAATCTAGGCTTGGGTGCTAGTTAAACTAAGTTTAAATTTGTGTGCTAGTTAAACTGGATTTAAATTTGAATACCAGCTAAACTGAGCTTAAAATCTAAGTGCCAGCAAAACTAAGCTTAAAATCTAAGTGTCAACTAAACTGGGCTTAAATTTGAGTGTCAGTTAAACTGAGCTTAAATCTATGTGCAAGTTAAATTGGGCTTAAATTCTAAGTGTTAATTAAACTAGGCTTAAATCTTATATTGCATCATATCTCATTTTTTCAATGATTGTTGCAACAACACATTTGCTTTTTGCAGATTCTTTTATTTCAACTATTTAAACCCTTTTGACATTTTGGTTTTTTGTTAAACTAATTTTTCTTTTTCTTATTTCTCTCTTATTTTTTTTCATGATAAACTCTTTTCTCCTTTTGCTCTTCTTTTTTTCGATTGTCTTTTTTTTTATAATTTTTTTTTTGGTTTTTTTTTTCCAAAACCCAAAAGAATATCCACATTGCTTTTTCATTGCTTGCAAATTTGATAAATAAAGTTATGATGCAAATGTCTGATCCCAAAATGTAAATATCTCTACACCAATGCATATGATCATAAGTGCAAAATTATTTTCTTATGATTTGCAATGCCAATGACTTTCCACGGTGCGAACATACTTTCACAAAGATGTGGATGCCAACTTATCCCTGTAATGCAAATGTCAATATTTTTTTCCATGTAGATGCCCCTATAATGATGTAAATGTAAATTTTTTCCATGATAAAGATGCAATAACAAATTTTTTACATGCAAATGCTTTTTATCAATACAAATGTGAATGTTCATGTACAATACAAATGCCCCAAAAGTATAAATGCAAATTTGTAAATTCAACTATTATTTTTTTTAATAATGTGAACACTGCTTACAACTATAAAATTTCATTTCAAAAATGCTAATGCAAATGTAAAGAGTTTTAGGATGTATATGCCCCAACATAAATGCAAACACCAATGTTTAAAGTGGTGCCACATTTGTATGTCAAAAGATGCAGATACTAAAACTATGTTTTTTTCAAAATTTTTAGCAATTCTATTTATTTCCCATTACCTATCAAATTAAGTCTTCAACTTATTTTCTAAAAAAAATCTCAATTGACCCTTCTTTTATTCTCTTACCTATTTTCTTCTCGTTTCCTCACCAGTTTTGCTTTCTTTGCTTTTCAAACATGCTTTATCAAATTTTTTTTTCATTTTTCAACACATTTTTTTAGTTATTTCTATTTTCTTACAACATGCAATATGTATTTTGGATTTGATCACAAAATCAAGAAGACAAACCCCTACATTCCTTTTAGAACAATATTTTTTTTTCTTAGTTTTTCAATGAAAATATATTTTTTTCTTGAATCCAAACCAGTTTGAAAATTCTCACAATTTGAAATTTTTTTTTACACTTAAAACACAGTTTTCCTAAATTTTGGTAAGGGTAAGGTTTGGTGGGCATATGCTTACAGGTAAGGGTTAGAAACGGGGGTCATCAGGGATGGATGATAAGGTGGTTTTGGTTGAAGGTGATCTATAAGGGGTTAAGGTGGTTTGGCAAAAGGGCTGGGAGCCGTTGGCTTGATAGTTTGTAGGTTCGGGTGTGCAGCAGCTTGTAGGTAAGGGTTTCTGTTTGAATGGTCAAAGGATTGGTGGCGTGGAGGTGTTGAGGCACTCGTTTGGAAATAAGAATTTGAAGGGTTACTAGCCTTATGGTTTGTTTTGCTTGGTGTAGACACCAAATTTGTCTTGATTTCGGTTTAAAATTTTAAGTTTTATCAAGCTCACGGATCAAAGCCTGATTTTTTTAGGCCCGAACCCACTATTTTTGTTTCATTTTTACTTTTGTTTTTATTTATCAGATATCATTTATTAATTAAAAATTAAAAAATATAAATAAAATAATAAAAAAAAGAATAAGACAGGGGTGGCAACTCTCATACCCTGTAAACCCTGTTCACCCCCTGAACCACTACTACCAACACCCCATTCCATGCTAAAAACCCCATGTTCTGTCAATCTCACATCTCTACAAAATCAGAAGCCAACCTTTTCAGAGTTGGAGCTCTTCACCCTTATCTAGCACTTAGATAGTTTAAGCCCAAACAGTGACCAACACACATACACTTCACCCGTAAAAAACTTTACTAACCTAGCCAAAACCCAACATACCCACCAAAGCCCCAGCACGGGTATCCAGTTAGAATCGGGCACTAGTCCCAACCCTTCATAAGCCTCTGTACATACCATCAGTGCCTGCACCCTTACCCAGAACTAGCCCTCAGCTTGACCTTAACCAATCGTCGCACATATACCGCCCAATTTGCCAACACAACCACCTAAAAAAATATATCTAAAAAAATAAAAAAATAAACCACAAGCAAAACAAAAGAAATAAAAAAAACACAATCCTCCCTGAGGTAGGAACCCAGCACCGTACAACACCCTAAAAAAGAATAAAGAGTTAGAATCGGTTAAAAAAAAAATGGTGGTGGCAACTTCTTTTGAATGATTGGTGATGTTGGAAAGAGGGAGGAAAACAAGATACTAAAATATCAGAAAGATCCAACAATAAAGGAGAAAGTTTTAGTGATTTGAAAGTTTCGGCTTTGGGTTCAGATCTAGTATTTTTGAGGTATTTTAGTGAAAAATTAAACTTGGATCTATGAAAAAGGGCTGGAGGAAAAGTTTGTGGTAAATTTTGGGCTGGAAAAAAGATCGACCGACAGCAACATCGAAGATAGAGCGGCGGTGGTTACGACGGCTTTCCCTCTAGAAACTGGGTAGTTGAGTAGAGTTTTTTATTTTTTTTTGAAGAGGAAGAGTTTTTTCTTTTTTAGGAAGGATTTGAAATGAATAGAAAAAAAGTTGATATTTATAATAAAAAAATAAAAATCATCAAAATAAATGACGCCATTTTAGACCAAGAGGGATTCGCGCGTGAACTCGGATCTAACCCGGGATCTGCGCAATCCGACCCAGCAACCCAACCAAGCCAACCTTCAACTTGTCTAGATGGACCACCAGTAAATTGATTTGGACCAGTTTGAATCGTTGAACCGTCGAGTTGACTAGACCAGCTTGTTGACCGAATCGTTGATAGTCCAGTTTAGGTATAAATTTTTTTTTTGAATTTTTATATATATATATATATTATTTTTTTTATTTTAAATTTTACTATTAATATTTATGCATGATAAGATATTTAAATGTTTAAAATTTACTATTAATATTGTTGTTTTTATAATAGTAATAATAAAAGTGATAACAAATAAAAATAAACAATAAATTTAAACTTTTGAATAACAAATAAATAAATAAAGAGAATAATAACAAAAAATGCTAAAAAAATATAAAAAATAATATTAAAATATTAAGAATAAAATAATAATTTTTTATTTTTTCTGCCTAGATATTGGAGGGAATAAAAACCTTAAACCCTAAAATATAGTTTTTCCTAGATGTTGGAAAATTATTAAAAAATTTTAAAAGGTATAAAAAAAGATAATAAATAATAAAACAATAAAACAATATAATAATAATAATAATAATAATAATAATAATAATAATAATAATAATAATAATAATAACAACAACAACAACAACAACAAATTTTCATAAAAAGGAAAATATATGAAAAATTTTAATTAATTTTTCAAAATTGTGAAAATCGAACTTGCTTCGAAAATTCGCCTAGATATTGAGGATTTTTAGAGATGTTCGCATTTTCTTTAAACCTTAAAATTCAAACCCTAAATTCAAAACCCTAAAATTGAAATCCTAAATTTCTAAACCCTAAATTATAAACCTCAAATCCTAAAATCAAAACTCTAAAACCTTAAAACCCTAAAATCAAATCCCCAAACCTTAAACCCTAAAATCAAAATCCTAAATCCTCTAAAACCTAAACCTCAAACCCTAAAATCAAAACCTTAAACCCTCAAAACCTAAAACTAAAACCTTAAACCATAAACTTTTCAAACCCTAAACTTAAGCCCTAAAACCTCTAAACCCTAAAATTGAAACCATAAACCCTAAAATCAAAACTCTAAACTTTGCAAACCCTAAAATTCAAGCCTTAAAATCCTCTAAACCCTAAGACCAAACCCTAAAATCTTTAAAACTCAAATCAAAACCCTAAAATCCAAAACTCCAAAATCTTAAAACCCTAACTTTTAAAACTCAATACCATTCCAAAATCTTAAGGATACGTGTAAAAGTCTCACCTAAAATAACTTGTTCTCAAATGTTACATAGACAATGGGTATTTAAGAAATTTTATTTCATTAAGTTTTTCATACGAGTCCTTAATTCATATCAATAATGGGATTGAAATAAAAAATATAATAATAAAATGAGATCTTACATATAAATAGTCACACCTAAGCTCTACCTAGATGCTTGAGAGTCAATGTGGTCTTATTATATTTAAGAATCTATTTTTAAAATTGCATTTCATCATTACGTACAACATCTATTAATGCATATATTTATTATTGATTGCACTCAATTTGCGTGCTTATGCTTTTAGTTATTGTTTGTTGTCTAATAATACCATCATTGGCATTTTCGCATAAAAAAATGTCTTGAATTTAAAAATGTGAAATAAAACAAAAATAACATCTCAAGGGAAATAATTCTTGGTACTTTGCCTAGATGTTTGAGAGTTATTAATAATTATCTTTCTCAAAGAATATTGTTTTCGTTTTCAAGGGATATCATGGTAAATATCAGTTAAAAGCCTTATTTTTAAAGTTCTGCCTAGATGTTAGAGAATTATATGATAATTCTTTAACTTAAAGATTTCCTCGATACTCATAAATAAAAAATTTTGATAAAATTGATTTTTTTTAAATAATAAAAAGAGATTATTATTAAATTTCAAATCGAAACCATTTTATCTAATACCGAAAATAGAGCATAATTAAATAGTACAAATCTATGAGCATTGTGGGGATGCTAATTATTCCCCATACGTAACTGATTTTTGAGCCTAACTTAATTTTTTGTAGATCAAAATTTATCTTTTTGTTAAACTTTAAACCCAATTTTATAGTTTTATTAAAAAGATAAACTTTTGGGTGGTCAATCACACCTTAAAAAAGATTGGTGGTGACTCTTCCTATTTTTTTCGATTTTAAAATTTTTTATATTTGTTGGTCCTAAAACTGTTATGACACTTGGCCAAGGGTTTCAATGTTTGTTGCAGATTTTGGTTCTTGGAAGTGTTGGAATTGTATGACTTGGTTAGATGAAAAATGCTGGAAAGGAAAAAAATAGGGAAAATCCCTAGTGGTGTCGATTGATGCCTTTAGAAGTAGCTATTTTGACTTTGCTTCAAGGCTGTCCTTTTGGACTCTTGTTAGCTTAGGCAGATGAGTTGTTGTCTTTTTAGACCAGTGAAGCATGCTATTTATGGGACATCGAGTCTTTTATTGATACATGCTAGAAGTGAAAAGGTAAAGTGAGGGGGTGAAAAATCAGAAAGCTGGGAAAAGCAAGTTAGAAAAGAGAGTGAGGGAATGAAAGGGCTGCTTTGCCTGATCCTTTCAGTTTTTGTCCATTTGTTAATTTTTTTCATTTTTTGTTTTCCTTTTATTAATTAATAATATTTTTTATTTAATAAAATTTTAATTAATTAACTTTAATAAAATTTAAATATTAAAATAAACTTAGGCTGAACTTGGATTTTTATTAGGTTTTCAATTTATGAAATATGATCCAAAAGCAATTGATCCGAGATAAACTCGAACAAGTTCAATTTAGTTAAAACACTTTAGTTGACCCGAATTGAAATGTTTCAACCAAGTATAAAAGATTGACTAAACTTGAATTTACCTCGACAAAATAAGGTGTCCATAGATTAAAAAAAAAGGAGATAATTTAAAAAAATAAGTTCAATGGATGAAAATCAAAATTAGAGAAAAGGATTTGGTGATGAAGTTTGATGATAAGTTTAGTTTTGTCAGAGTTGGATTTAAGTTTAGACTCCTAGTGATAAATGTTAATTTTTTCCATTCTAATGCAAAGTTTTGAAAATTGAATCCTAAATGATAAGAAGTTTTTATTATTTTCATGCTGCAATCAATACAATAGAAGACACAACAGAAAAACATTAAGGAAGAATGAAAATAAGAGAAAGCAATAAGAATTAAGATTGTTTTTAGCAAGAGTGTTTTCGAGATTGGTTTTAGGAAATTAGATGGAATTAAAGAAAGAAATGATGTTGAAGGTTAAATTCTACAAAAAAAAGCTAATTTTTTTGGAATTTTTTTAATTTTCAATTGAATATTCTTGTGAAATTCAAATTTTCAAGCAAAATTCTGACAACATCCCCAATTTTTGGTAATCATTCTCAGAATCTGGCAACTAAACTCAGATTCTAGCCAAACTCTCACGAGACTCCCTAAAAAAAACCTAGATTCCAACGAGAATCTTAAAATCCAACAAACTTGTTAGCGAATCTTGTAGATTTTGATGGTTAAAATCTTGAAAAAGAAGAAAGAGGAGAAATGCTTATGGAAGAGAAAGAAAAAAGCAAAAGAGGGAGAACAAAATTTTTTTTAAAAAAAGTTTGGCTTTTATAAGGGAAAGAAACGACATTGTTTTAAAGTTCAAAATTTTAACAGGATCCGAACATGTTGCCATTGACTTGACTTGATCTATATCGCATGACCAAACAGCTCACAAATCCTACTAAGCCACAAAGCTGCCAAGTCGAGCTCTACTCCTATTTGCCAAGTCACTTTTTTTGTTTATCATTGAGCCATTTTTGAGCTGAGCTATTGACATTTTTTTTATTTTTATTTTTATTTATTATTTTATTTTATTTTATTTAAATCTTATTTATTCATTTTTATTTAAATTAATTTTTGTTAAAAAGTATTTTTGAATAAATCCATTAATCTTGTCAAATTATTAAAGAATTATTTATAGATTTAAAATGTATTTCAAATTATGAATCCTGCCAAGCTATTGAAAGATTTCATAATAAAATTTAATTAAAAATATTTTTAAAAAAATCTTACCAAACTAGTAGAGAATTTAATTCTCAAATTAAATATTCCCATATTGAAAGATTTAATAATTTTTATAAAAAATAAAATTTTCAATCCTATTAAACTATTAGAAAATTTAAATTTCAATTAAATCTTACCAAACTATTAGAAGATTTAGTGATTTTTATAAAATAAAATTCCTAATTCTACCAAATTATTTTTGGATTTAAATCTTAAAGTTAAATTTTCAATTAAATCTTACAAAACAATTAGAAGATTTAGTGATTTTTATAAAATAAAATTCCTAATTCTACCAAATTATTTTAGGATTTAAATCTTAAAGTTAAATCTTTCTAAACTATTGAAAGATTTAATGATTTTTTAAAATAAATTCATAAATAAATTTTAAAATAAAAATCCTTTTAAACTATTAGAGGATATGACTTAAAATAAAATTTTATCAAACTATTAAAAAATTTTATTAATCTTTAAAATAACTAATTTCTTGAAAACAAGTAATGCATCCAACAAATGAGTCTCTTCAGAGTGGGACATTAATTTTCATAAATACTTAATTTTGAAGTAAAAAAATTTTCTTACTTTAACACCAAACTATTAGAGTGATTTTAAATTAAGTTTCAATATTAAGTTTACTCGGTAAAATTATAAATATGTTTTAAGATTTAGATAACATGAAGTTAGCTAATATCATCTTTTGGATGAGCATTTTAAAGATGCTGTCATAACGTATAGATCCATGGATCTACTGCTAGACTTAGGATGAAAATGAGTCGCCACCAATCTGTTTTGGTTATGTGTGATTGGCTACCTGATTAAAGCTGATCTACAAAACAGAAGTTAGGTTCGCAAGTCGATTGCGCATGGGAAATGTTATAGCACCCCCAAAACGCATATATAAGGGATGACACCAATTTGATTTTGAATTATTTAAGCCTTGCTTATATTTTTTATTTACCAGATAATAAATTTTATATTTTCCCCTAATTTTTTTTAGAATTTTTTTATAGAAAAGATAGAATAATATTTTTTCTTTTTTTTCTCTTTTTTTTTTTTTAAAATATAGAATAATTTTTTCCTTTTTTTTAAATAAAAAAATCAAAAAATAAAATATGGGTAAAAATAAATAAATTAGAATAAAAATCAACAAATAAAAAAAAAAGGAAAACCTATGGTCGGGTCGAGTCGAAACACAGGTCAGCGCGCGGATCTTAACGTCGAAGTGCAGATCCTGGCTTGACGAAACAACGTCATTCTAGAGTGGTATAAAAAGCATTTTTCAGCGTTTTTTCTCAGAATCCCATAGCCTTTCTCTTTCTACCCCAAAAATCCTTTGACCTTTCTCTAAAATATCTGTCGAAAAGTTCAATTGAAAACTGAAAATCTCATCGATTTCTGAAAATTTTATCAATAAATTCAATCGAAAACTAGAGAACCTACTGGTTTTTGAAAAACCCACCGAATTCTGGAAACTTCACCAGAATCTCACCAGAAACTTCAACCTTCGCCAAAAAATTGAACTGTAAAATTCAATGTTCTTTAGAAACCTAGAAAAACCCAAAAATTTTTGAAAAAAACCCAAACAAATTCAAAAAAATTCTCATACGATTCTAAGCCCTTCCTAAACCTCTTACAACCTCAAATCTTCATTCAGAAACCCAAAATCACGCCCAGAACTATAAATTGAACCTAAAATCCATATCATCGAATCCCAGGAACCTTTACGGGCAAAATGTTTTCAAAGCTTCCCTAACAATTTCCCTTGTGTTTTTTCTTGTTTTAATGTGTCCCTCTGTGTCAGAATCAGTCTAATTTATAGGCAGCCTACAATCAATTCAGGAAACAGACATAATCAATTTTAGGCTTGATTCCTGGGATTGCATTATGTCCAAACGAGGTTTTAGGTCCCAAATTTCAGCACCCTTTTGCTATATGATTTGGGCATTAAAAGTTTGACTATCAAGATTTTGACTCTGATTTATCATGTGGGAATTAGAACAAAAACAAAAAGAAAAAAAAAAAGAAAGAAAAAAAAATAATAATAATAATAACATGGTATAATATTATATAGCAAAAAAAAAATCAAAGAAAACATATTGATAATAAATAATAATAATAATAATAATAATAATAATAAAATAAAAAAAATCTAATTTGACCTCAACGGGTCAAAATGGGCCTAGTTGGGCTCGACTCCCAACCGAGCTCGGATCAAAATGGATCCCACTGAGCTTGGATGAGAATGGGCTCGAATCAAAACAAATTTTTAATTAGACTTGGGTTAGAATGGGCCCGATTGAGCCTAGACTGAAATGGGTGTTTACAAATGCTACTATGTTTTTCACGTAAAACTGTACACAAATCAAACTTAATTTTAATTTTATAAATTAGAATTTACTATATTAAATATATTCGAATCAAATTTGAGATTTTTTTAAAAAATAAAATAAAATAAATTAATTGATTAATCATATTTAAATAAAAAATGTTAATAAATATTATTAAATTATATCTAACAAAAGGGTCACAAACTTATATGTTATCACAATTTATCTTCCTTAAAAGGGCTATGGAGGTGGGAACCGAATGGTTGATTATTACACGTTTGATATGTGGGGCTTTTCAACTACATAATTTGTAGATTTTGATGAAGTCTTCCACGTGTCCCTCTCCGGTTGTCTTTCTCCACCCCACCATATTCCTAGCAAAGCTTGGCTTCTTTTTGCCAGCTCCACGCTTGGAAGAGTAAAACAACTGATAATTATATGGAGA
Organism: Durio zibethinus; assembly: GCF_047325235.1. Taxonomy (NCBI): domain Eukaryota; kingdom Viridiplantae; phylum Streptophyta; class Magnoliopsida; order Malvales; family Malvaceae; genus Durio; species Durio zibethinus. Next base: position 3,869,725 of record NC_143162.1, on the reverse strand, counting down.
TCTCGGATTTGGATAAGATTCGGCAATGGTCATGAAAAGATTTAAAAAAGAAAACATGTTGCATTGAAAGACATGAGTTCTTCTTTGACATGGAATTACAACTTCACGGTAAGTTCTAGCGTAAGCTCTCCTTTGGCGACCTTCCATAAGGTTTTAACTTGTGTAATTGATCTTCGTTTTTATATAATAAAAAATTTATTTATATGTTTCGATCCAAACATTACGATTTTCTATAAAATTACATATTATTTTATGTTAATCAAATGGAGCTTATGAATAAAAATAACAAAAAATAACAATACTGTTTATTTATTTATTTATTATGATTGATGAGAAACCAAGTAATATAAAGTAAATATAAGTAACTAAAATGTAATAATACTACTTTTTATTATGTAAAATAATAATTAAATAATTTGATAATATATAAATATAAAAATAAAAAATAGAGTAATACTAGTAAATTAAGTGATATTATAAAATTGGAATATAAATTACAATTATTTGTTATAAAATTGATTGGGAAAAAAACTCGTGCAATTAATAAAACCCGAAAATAAGTGTAAGGGCATTATAATTAAAAGAAAAAAAAAAAGATGGATCTCGAATTTTTGTTTCCTCTCTTTCAAATCTTGGATAAACATTGCCTTGGTTAAATGAAATTGATTAATTGTTTATAATATCTAGAAGAATGGTTAAAATTAATCCCAAGAAGGAGTAATTGGGGTGATGCCGTGCCTCTTACTTCACTAACATTATCCCTTGATGAATGTGATCCTGCTGTGCATAGATAGTATGCTTGTTAAGAGTGTAAATCGATCAACTTCCCTAGAAGATATGGATCCACCCCGTTAATAACAATTAGACCATTTGATTTTGAAAAAAACAAAATAATCCTCATCATGCAACGATTTCTTGGAATTCTTGTTTCTGTGTCGGGGCTACCGCTTAACGTTTAGCCCCACCAAAAAAAAAAAACGAAGAAGATGAATTCCTGGTAGCAAACGTTGAATCTGCATCTTTTTAATATAAGGCTTTTATGGCAATCATGAATCATGAATCAATAAATTATCATCGATCCTTATCAATTTGCGGTGTTTATAATTAAAAATGGGAGATGTGAAGAAGAAGGAGGCTGAAAATGCAGTGTATCTCTCCATCACACCTTCACCTCCAATCGTGTCACCTGTCGGCCACTTTTAAAGGTAGGTGCCGCATCGTACACAAATGTGTCGAAATGATAGACTATAAGTATAGTCGAGATCATCCAATATTTAATGGAGATTATTTAATATTTGGAGGTGAGGATTTTGGAATTTCCTTTTTGTCACTCTCATTGGGTGTCAAGTCCTACTATTTTTCAAACCACTTGTTTGCAACATCTCCCAAGTGATCAAAACCAATTATGCACGTGTTAACTTGATTGGTGTCTTTACCGAACACAAAAGGAAGATGGTGTTAAACAAACATATCTACTGACTACTAGTACTACAACTAAAAAAAAAAAACTCCATTGCGAGGGTAGATTCTTTGAATCTCAAATGTCCACAGAGAATTAACCCAAATATCTTAATGTTAAATTATTCATTAGTGAGGATCTTAAGTACTTTTCTTAAGATTCTTCTATTAAATTAAACCAAGTCTTTAAAATTACTGATTATGCAATTGGTTTGGGGTAAGAGATGGAAATGTGTTAAAGATGAAAATGCATTTTAGTTTTTGAATTTTACAGATTAATATTGTAATACTTATTCTTTAAAATATTAATTTATTCTATATTTTGTGATTACACTTGAATGATAACAAATCAATATCATCACTTGAAGCTTTAATGGAGTTTTTCATTTTTGGTATATGCAATTCACTACTAGATGTTTTTACATTTTTGATAAATCTATTAGATGGGTTTTATAGTTTGGTATATTTTTACATATACTAATTTCTTTTACAATTCTAAAATAATTTGATGTTACATAAATGCTCTCAAAGTGTTGGATGATCACACCATGATTCATACTTCTCTTATTTCTTAAACATTGGATTATTTTCTTGGAAAGAATTTAGTTATCTTGGAAGCAATTTAGGGATGATAGCTAATTTAGACTATCTTAATAATTTCATACAATGGTAGAAATTTTATAACTTTATTTAGAAAATTTTTTCCCTTAAAATATTAGCGAGTGACCTAGAATATGTTGGTTTTCATGTAGAACAAAATTTTAAATACTTTAAAGACTCATTTTCTTTAATATATAGTAATAATCAAATTTAAAGTTGAAATTGATATATTTAAATTTTTAAGTGGGGAGCAGTGTACATGAAAACATTAAGTTTTGAATAATTCAAATATTGTTAATTAATTAACTAATTATTAGTTTAATGAAAATCAATTTATTGTTATAAAAATTAAATATTGAATGTTATGATAAAAAAATATTTTATATACAACTTAAAGTTAAATGTTAAGTAGATGTTTTACTAAATCTATTTTTAAAAATGAGGTATGATTTTATAAGCATTTGGCATTCATAAATTTTAAAGGAGAAATTAAGAATAAATAGTTAAAACAAAAATTATAAGATAATGTAATTAAAAATCTTAAATTTTAAATAAAATTGACTTAATAAATTAAGTAGCTTTCGTTACTTAAGATTTTCAACATTTTTTTTATTGAATTTTTTATTTAAGTAGTTTAAAAAAAGGAATTATCCAACTTAATGAAAAATAAATTATTAAAAATTTTAACATTCAACAATTTGAATATTTTCAATGGTTTATAAAACACACCCGTATTCAAGCACAATTAATTACTAATGGTAGAATATTAATTTACAGTATTATAAGTCATTGTTTCAATGTAATAACCAACCAAGTTAGTTATATAACTTGTAAGTGATTTAGTAGTTAAGGGCCTATTTTGGCCCGACGGTAGTTTATATTAAAAAAAAAATTGTTCAAATAGAGATAATTTAAAATAGTTGTAAAGATAAATCAAGACAAACTTAATGAAAATGTTTCATAAGATATAGAATACTGTTAAATGCAATTTACAAAAAAAAAATTTAGTATTACATAAATATTAAGCGCAATTTAACAAAAAAAATCACTTCGTTTAACAGTAAGATAATTAATTAAGAGACACATGATCAAAAATTAATGTCTTAACAATTGCATGAATTTTTAAAACATTCAATATAGTCCCTGTGATTTTTTTTTCTTGTTAATATGAACACATTTGATGTTCACTGAAAATTCATGTTACTTTATAAAAAGAAAAACATTAATTCTTGGACTATAAAAGCTACATTGTTTAATCAAATGGCTTTTAAAATTTTTTTTTCTTAATTTTCTTTGTATGCATTTTTCTTATATGTCCATCATCATGCATCACGTAAATAATGATGTATTAATGAGATAAGCTGAGTTGAGTGTTAAAAAAAATTGGAAAAAAAATCGTTAAGTGGCATTGTGAAAAAAAAAGAAGAAATATTTTGATGACTTTTTAAATATTTTATTAAGGATTTATATTTGATATATTGTTAGTGTATAAATTTTATATATTATCAATAAATTAGATTATGTCATCGATTAATTAAGTGAATCAAATTATATCATCCAATTAATAAATAAATTTTTTTAAAAAAGAATAAATTTTGTATATTTATTTTAAGAATTGATATTTATTTATTAATAAAATGATATCATTTGATTTATTAAGAATGTAATAATTTATATTGATATTGTATTAAATATAAATTTTTTTATTAAATAAAATTTTTAAGGATTAAAATGCTGGAAATGACCAAAAAAAATTTTAATTTTTTGGGGGTTTGCCGAAGAAAGCATGACATTAGAATGAGGCAAGAAGTCACGAGTCTCTACTTGCTCTCCTAGCATTGTCAATGTGACAGGCCCTTTTGATCTTTTAGGCGTTTCTATCAAACATCCTGTCGTCTGCACCCACAATCTCAAAATAAATTCAAATCCTTTTTTAACTTCACGAGAACATTATCCTAGATTTTGATTAGTTGATTTTTTTAATTTGTATTTTTTAAATAAAAAATAAAAAACAAAAGTACTAAATCAACGGAATTATTTTCATAAATGTGAATCGATCATAATTTAACAGTCAAAATAATTATTTTTAATATGAGATCTTCTAATATTTGATAATTATTTTAAATTTAGATTATTCTGAAATCAAGTCAAATCAAACTTTATAAAAGAAGTAAGCTCTTCCAACATTTATTTTTTTTATTCACAATACTCAAAATTAAAATTTTATTTAAGATAAATCGAGTTCTTTGTTACTCGGATTAACAATTATTGGTAGTCAAGACAATTAGTATATATAAAAAAAGAGGAGATTAATCTTTGGCATATGTTGAGTCTGATTTTATATGAAGTTCTTTGCGTGAAACTTGTAAAATTTTTTATTAAACATAGTTTAATAAAAATTAAAATTAATAAATTTGTAGAGTTTAATAAAAAATTATTAAAAATATTATTTATAATTTAAATTTAAAGAGTAACTAAAAGTTTATTAAAATATTTATTTAAAGAATATATCAAATTTTATTAATTTTTTTAAAAATGTGCACACTTAATCTATGTAATAAAATTTTTTAATTCATCAATTTTGATTTTTTACTTTAATTTTTAGTAAATAATTTTTAATAAAAATTTTCACAAATTTCAGTTAAGATTTTTCTCATTTAAAAGTATGGTAGGAAGAATTTTCAGTATGATATGACTGAACCTCTGATTATATGAGATTTATGCTGCTGACTATGTCTCTGCCTGAAATTAAGTCATACTGATTAGTTTGATTTTCTTTATATGCATGTTTCATCCAACACATAGTAAGATTATATATGCACTTTGGACGTAATCAATCAGTTTTTTTTTATCAACTAAAGGTGAAATCTATTCATGTCAAACATAAACCAAACCTTCTATATATATATTTATAATATATGATCTTTAGGCATTTTTGATATCCTCTATATCTCTCCTATTGTAATACTACTTCATCACGTGACGTTTATGAATGTGATTAATGAGATCCATATCAAAGCTCAAATCACTGGTTTAAAATGTTGTTCAACCATTGATGCTTCGATTACTGTGAAACACATTTTCTCTTATGCATCATTCTTAGATGAAATTTGTAAAATTTTTTACTATAAATGATTAAATAAAAATTAAAATTAAAATTAAAAATTGATAGATTAAAAGATTGCGTTACATAAATTAAGTATATAAAATTTTAAAAAATTTTGATATATTTTTAAATAAATATTGATAAAATTTTTTCTATTAAATAAATATTGATCAAATTTAAATTATAAATAATATTTTTAATTATTTTTTTATATTATTAATTTTCATATTAAATTCAATCAATTTATTAATTTAAATTTTTATTAAATTATTTCTAAAAAAATTTCATTAATTTCATCTAGTTTTGTCATATAAAAAGAACAGTGACATTATTGTTATTGTTCTTCAATAATTTCGATATAAATGCATATTCATTGGGTACTGTCAGAGTCACATGGATGAAAGATGTCTTATATATGCAAGGCTCTGATCTACTTTCTGATTTGCTGCGTTGTTGATGATGACGTGAATAATTTTTTTGCTAACTTTTTGTTTCTTAATAAGGAGGAACACATTTTCAACGTGTAAGACTATATTGGCAATTCTATCAACTATAGGAAAGAAGAAAAAGAAAGAAATTGGGTGGCACACCCTACATCGCTGGCTGTCAATTTATCTCCATATTGTTTTGTCCAAGGGAAAACCATATATATCCATCCACAACCCACTCAATTCAAAATTGATTTTAACAGGTTTTTTCACATCAAATAAAAGTTGCTTTGCCAACTATATATCATATATGTATATTTCAAGCTGATTTCTAATTGGAACAGTTTCTTTCCAAAAAAAAAAAAAAAAAGAAAAGGAAATACTCTATCCAGTAGCCATATGCATATTTGCAACCTTTGATCCGAAGATTTCGTACCCTAAGTTATAGTCAATTTTTATTATTTGTGGCCATCGCCCATTTGACAAATTATAAGGTGCCAAAAGAATTTAAGAAAATAATAATAAAAAAACCCCCCACTCACAAATAAAATTAGCAACTCCTTGCTAATGGAAGCCCACACCTATATATCTGTGGTTATGGGATGGGAGTGATGAAATTCTTTGACATTGAGCAGGAAACTTTTGGCACGTGAAAAAAAAAGTATGGAGATTAGTCAGAAGAGCCCATATGTGGTACAATTGTTTTAAGGCAACGTATTGCATGATGCAGACGTATCTGCATTTATAATTATCATCCCTTCTTAATTTCTATTGGAAATATAAATTTCTGGTTTTGTCTGGAAAGTTGCATATTCGAGACAACTGGACCACCTCCAATTTCTTATACATCAAAGGCTCCCGACCCAGTACTGGCAGAGAGGATTTTTTGTGGTAGCCTGCCACCAAGAAAATAGGCTACTCTCTGGAGTTAGCTTTATGTATGAAGCACATGTTTCACATTGTTTTTGACAGGTAGAGAAGGTAGAATTTTTTTGTTTTTTTTTTAAAGACAGGTAGAGTTTTACATGCGATATGAAGTTTGTAAAATTTTAGAAAAAAAAATCAATCCCACATTAACATTAAAGTATGGATATAACATTAGGTAATTTCAATTAATAACTCTTAATAAAAACTATAAATGGAACTCACATATGAATCTCGTACACAAATTTTTGTTCCTTGAAGGATATACAAACTGTTTGAACTTTGTTGGGTTACAAAATCTGAGATAAATGCAGTGAGATTTATGAAGTGAAAGAGAAATATTGCGTTTCATTTCTTTTGTTATAAAATTTCTTTTTCCTTATGTCTAGCTTAAAATCCTTATGCATAGAAAAACAGAAATGGTTGTGTGACTGGAAACATAAACTCTCCCCAAATGCATTCGAAAATCTCACTCTTTCATTTCCTATATATGACAATGCATGTGGAGTAATAAAAGGAGGAAATGAAACCATTGATTTAAAGGGAGAGAAAATTCACTTTCAGCAATCTTCAAGCTATCTTTTTCATAGAGTACTTGATAATCATTTCTTTCAAGCTCATGTTAGTCTAAACATGAATGATACCCTTAAAATTAATTTGCAAAAGAAAAGTAAAGAAAATATTTATCTTTCCTTTTTTGCCGAAAGGCGTCATGGCAATGAACTTCAATCATGCGACAACTGTGTTTTTTTTTTTTCCCCTTTTTTGAGAAAACTGATTTTCACAAAAATGAAATCTAAGCAACGACATCAATTTTCCTATTAACTTTTCTACTAGATAAGACTGAGAACCAATAAACTTAAACAAGCGTGCATTTGGTACTTGTTTAGTTATCAGCAAACAAAGCATTATGGATAACACTATTAAGTGCTGATAATTACACACTATTGAAAGTAACATGCAAAAGTTATCTAATCAACCAAACTGAAAATTCAAGAATATGGTATATTACATTATATCTTTTATCTTTTTAATTGCCAACCTAACGACTATTGCAATCAAGGTAGCATCAACTTGATTACTTAAAATCATTTCATTAAAAACAAAAACTTTAGCGAACCTAAACTTTAATTAAGTTAGTTCATATATCCACTTAAAACGTGATATTAAGTAAATCTGACTTTTAAATTTTAATATTTATAATTTTTTCGCTTATGCTAGACTATGATCTCTTTTTATTAAAAAAAAATTAGTAAAAAAGGAAATAGTAATTTGGTAATGACTTGAAAGTAAATAAATTTGAATAGACATATTTTAATGGCAAATTTCCTGAAAATGCAAAGATGTGTGTGGTGTAGACATATCCATGGGCTAGGCTAACTAAATCGGTCTAGTCTCGACTGGCCTTCTAAAGGCATTGCCCAAAGCCAATTTTAAAAAAAAAATGAAATTATTAATATTTTAAATATATTTTAAAATTAAAATTAAAAATAAAATTTTACTAATGTTTTAATATCCTTGGTTGAGTTTGGGTGAATTCAAAGTTAAAATTCTTTGTCCAAAGCTTGATCTAATCAGATCAAATGACTAGTTTCACCCTTGAATAGATCTAGTGTGATAATCAGTACATTCAAATCGCTTTATTCATTGAATACAGATAAAGATTATTATTTCATGTACAAGTTGTGACATATTTTAATTTAGACAGGTCTAGTGCGGTGGTGGGCACAATCAAATCAGTTTATTATATGCTTAGTTTCTTTTTTGAGTAATGTCAAGTCATCTAATAAAGATAAATATTATTGTTTTATATACCAGTTGCGACATATTTCATATACTAAGTTTCTTTTTTGAGTAAGCTCACTTTCTCTAATTAATGAGAGTTTATATGATTGTCACGGGTTTATTTAACAATTATACTTTTTCATTGAAGAAATTTAACAAGTATGCTTTAAATGGATATGTAGCAATTTTTAATTTTATTTATAAAATTTAGAAATATTACTCTCTACGTATTAGATAATAATCCTAATATAAAGTTTGTAATAAACCCAAAGTAATTGTTTTGACTCGGCATTAATTTCTATATTTGTGATCTAAAAGCAAAATATTTTCTCTTTCTTTCCAAACATGAAGGTTGTTATAGCTGAATTAAAATATAGGGGCCCTAGAATTTTGTAATCATAAATTTAAGTCTCACAGTGTATGAATTTAGTTATAGTTTGGTAATTGAATATTTATAATTGTAACTTGATTATAATGTAATAGTTTATCATTCAATTGTTACATGAATGTAATTTTTTATTATGATAATAACTTCAAAATATAGGCAACCTCCCATAATAACACAATAAACGTTTAGATTGGGAAAAAAGAATGAGAAAAGGAAAGGACGGCTAATGAATGAGAGGTTTCAAATCTTAATTTTTGTTGGATAGATAACCAAATTATGGAGGGGATGAGCATCTCAATTAATTAGCTATGAATTTAATTTTGATCCAAAGATATAAAAAAAAGTGAAACCCTTGTACTGATTTAAATGTATATATATATGTTAACCACATGAGTTTTCTTTTTTTTTTTTTTTTTTGGTCTTTTTAACTATTAGTTATCAAGTTTAAAGAAAACAAAAAAAAATAAAATTTAAAGTTAGAGAAATTATTTGAACATGAAATTTAAAATTTTTATTAACGCTGCTTATAAAATTAAAAAACTCCATCAATAATTTATCAAATACTTTCTCTCAAAGTTATTTCTTTAAATCCACACATCAACAATCTTGTCATTTAAGATGAGCAATCTATTTTTAGTCATGATCTAAAGCACAAGTCGAAGGTAATGAATTGAAGTAGACAAACTCATTTGTCCGTTTTTGTATACAAAAGAGATTAAGATTTAGAAAAAAATGGAAGAAAAAAATTTTTGTGTGGAGAATTGAACCTAACTTTATGAAAATCTACATCTTAAAAGAGGTGGGTGAACTATTGAAATTAAACTCTAGATTCTCAGTTGTCCCTTTTTCCTGAATAGTCCCGAATGTAAAAGGTTTTCCAAATGCTTAACTCAATTATGATTGTTACATGTTTTTCTTTGCTTAAAGAATTGAGTTTAAATTTTCTTATCTTATAAAATAAAAAAAGAAAAAGAAAAGAGTCCCTCAAAACAAAAGAATTGGCCTCTTTTTTGAATACTTGAAGATTGAACTTGATACAATTGAAAAGTGAAAGGATAAAAAGAAGGGGTGGTAAAAAAGTGAAAGGAAAATGGCTTTTAGGTGTATTTGGTAGGAAAGAAAATTAAAAGGATAGAAAGTAAGAAAGATTATCATTTTTCACACTCATTAACAAAAATAAATCACTTCAAGTTTGAAAAGAAAAATGAGAGCAAATGGGAGAGATGTGAGTATGTATTATATATTCACAAAATTATCATAATTGGTTTTTTTTTAATCTTAATTTACAAAAGATTATAATTAAAAAATCATGTAATTTTTACTTGTTTTCATTTCATTTTTCCATTCTACCAAGCAATGGATGAAAAAAATATATATTTTCTTTCAATTTCTTTTATCTCTTCAATCAAGCACACCAATGAAAAAAAGTATGTTCTTCATCTTTCCATTTTTCTTCTCTTCTAATTTTTCATCTTTTCATTTTTTTTCCACTCTACCGAGAAAAACCAAAATTATTTATAATTAAATTTTAATCATTAAAATTAAAAATTTTAACACTAAACCATTAAATCACATGATCAACTTGTTGATTCACGAAATAGGGAATGGAGAATTACATCATCAAATGTTGACAGTTGATGGATCTTTTTTAAATTACCTTTTTATTGGGCCTTTGAGACTAGATCCATCATCTCAATCACTTAATAGGAGATTGGCCCAAAAAAAAAAACCTTTACTTGGTAAAGTTAATTTGGTTTGTGGCTTTTGAATGGGTTATAATCCATGGACATGGAACTTTTCCCTAAAACAAATAAGGCCCAAAGCACACTTCTTTCTTAACAATTTTAAATAATTGCATAGAAAATAGCCACTGGCATTGTTCTTTTCATCAAAATATACTACTATAAAATTTTTTTTCTTTCTTTCCAAAATAAATTTGCGTAGAGAAATTCGGTTTTTACTTGTTTACATTAGATTTTCTCTTATAAAATGTAATGTTTAACCACAAAATTTTAAACTTGATAATTTGTATATTCGTATCATGTAAAATATTAAAATTATGTATACATATCATATTTTATATGAAATTATGTGTTATAAATTGTATCAATATAAAAATATAAAATATATATTTTTTGTTAAATCCATATATATTTATTACTAATATTTTAAATCTTGTTTTTTTTTTTTGTATAGTATTTGTATAATATCTCTATATTGTGTTTTTCGTAACGATTTTATGTCCGTCTGACGAATTTGAAAATAAAATAAAAAATAATAGAGTCATCACCAATCTTTTTGGCTAGGTATAATTGGTCACCTATTAAAACATATCTTTTCAACGAAATCTTAAAATTAATTAAAATTTATTAAAAAGATAATTTGAGGGTATGCGAAATAGTCTAGATTTAGGAGTTGGTTACGTGTGAAAAATGATTAGCATTTCTATAACGTCCGTTTAAAACAGTATCAATTAATTACGTGTTATACATTGATTTTAATAAAAACAGTCTTATTTTCAGTGTTTGAAAAATAATTTCCTTGATTTCTTTTATTTATTGAAATTTTGATTTTTTTTATTATTGTTCCATATTTATTGTTTAAATTTTATTTGAGAAAAATAAATTAGAACCATTTTTTTGAAATAATTTTTAAAATGTCCTAGTACGTTGATAATATTATAAGAACTTCTTCTCACCTAAAAATTTCTTAGGTATCGTTTCTCGGAATACCTTCAAATCTCATTTTCGAAGGTTCAAATTTACTTTTCGAAAAAACTTTAGTATGTGTGCAATGCAAAATGCTGATATATTGATGCATGTATTATATTCTTTTTTTAAAAATTTTATTGATTTTTTTATTTGATTTATTTTTTTATTTAAATTTTTGAAGAAAAAAGAAAATTTTATTATATTGAAATTTTTCTATAAATATTTCAATACACTGGTAATATTTAAAGAAATCTTATCATATAGGAATTTCCTTGATTTCCTTTATTTATTGAAATTTTGATTTTTTTTATTATTGTTCCATATTTATTGTTTAAATTTTATTTGAGAAAAATAAATTAGAACCATTTTATTGAAATAATTCTTAAAATGTCTTAGTACGTTGATAATATTAGAAGAATTTCTTCTCACCTAGAAATTTCTTAGGCATCGTTTCTCGAAATACCCTAAAATCTCATCTTCGGAGGTTCAAATTTACTTTTCGAAAAAACTTTATTATACGTGCAATGCAAAATGCTGATATATTGATGCATTTATTATATATATTTTTTAGAAATTTTATTGATTTTTTATTTGATTTCTTTTTTTTATTTAAATTTTTGAAAATTTTTTTTTATTATATTGAAAATTTTCTATAAATATTTCAATACACTGGTAATATTTAAAGAAATCTTATCATCTAGGAATTTCGTAAAGCATCACTACTCGGAATACTTTTAAAATCTCATCATTGGATAAATTTCTCTTTTTTACATTTATATTATTATTATTTTTAATTTATTGGTAAATTTTTTTTTATTGTGTTGAAAATTTTTAATAAATACTCTAATACATTGGTAGTATTTAAAAAATTTTTCTTATCTAGAGATTTTGTAGGTATCACTACTCGAAATACCTTTAAATCTCATTGTTGGATAAAAATTTTTTTTTCTTACATTTTTATTGTTTTATTAGGTTTATTCTAAAATTAACAAAATTATGAAAATTTTTTATTATATGTTTCATCATTTATTTTTATTAATTATTATTATAAACAACAAAAATTTATTATAGTAAATTTGAACATTTGAACATGCATAAATGTTAATAATAAAAATTTTAAATAACAAAAATAATATATAAAAAATTAAAAAAAATTAAAAAAAATTTTTTTTACCTGAATCGGACCGGTCAACGTCAGTCTGGTCCGGTTGGTTCGACGATTTAAAGTCAATCTGGTTCAAGTTCAGTAGTTTGAGGATGGTTCGGTTCGGTCTGAATCGGTTTAGCCGGACTAGTCAGAGGCTGAGGGAGAAGCGGGTCGTCGGGTCGGGTGCAAAGACCCTGAGTCGAATCTTGGGCTGATGGCGGATCTTTTATAGTTCAAAATATGTCATTTTGATAGTTAATGAAATGACATCATTTTGAAGTTAGGTCTTTTATATAAAAGTCACAATTTTTTTAGCTCATTTTCCCCCAATTTTAAAAAATAAAACACTTTCCTCTTTCATTTTTCAAACAAAACCTAAGGACTGACCGGTCGTTGTCACCATGTTGCCATCGCCACCACTGGTTGCCGATCGTCATCGTTGGTGATTAAAAAATTTTCAAAATTTACCTAATACTCCTCCCAACCTTCAGAGCCCAGATCTAAGCCTGGTTTTGTGAAAATAGGCTCCAAATGACGTAGATCTAGCCTGAAAGGTTTGATCAAATTTTTTTTTTGTGTCTTTATTATTATTTTTTGTTTGGCACTGTGGTCCTCGTTTCTAGAGGCTTAGTTTTTTTTACTGGATTTGTGTTTGTTTGGCTTGTCTTGTCTTGAGTTTTTGCCTGACAAAAAGTTTTTTTTTTTTGGAATCTAGCAAAAATTTTTTTATTTTTGCAAGGCTTCTATTTTTTTTTAATCGCTAGCCTCTTTTTTGTGTAGGCAATGAGCTCTATTTATAGAGCTTTTTGAGATTCATATCTCAAATTTTCAATCGATTTGGACTTTTGGTGGCTGAAATTCATGCTGCTAGATTAGGTAGAGTGTTAGGTGACTGCTGACAGCTAGTGGTAGTCGTGTTTTTGGACTTTCAAGGAGGGTGCGTTTAATGCATTTATATTTTAGTCAAACCAATCAGAATAGAAAAAAAAAAGAAGGAAAAAAATAAAATAAAAAATAATAATAAAATACAAAATGGTGTTTATAGTTGCTTTTCTTTGCCTATTTTTGAGAATCAAGAATAAGACAAAGATAAACAAACAACCATTTTGTTCGGAAAGAAGAAACATTGAGCACAAATTTTTTTTAAAGGGGTCTTTTAAATAGATGTTCAACGATATTTTTGAAAATCTAAAAAGCTCCTCTGAGTATAGGCTCAACAACTTTTGAAAATTTAAAGAGGCTCCTCTAAACTGAGGCTCAATGACTTTTGAAAATTTAAAGAGGTTCTTTTAAGCAGAGGTTCAACGACTTTTGAAAATTTAAAGAGGCTCTTCTATGCAGAGGCTCAACAACTTTTAAAAATTTAAAAATTCTCTTCTAAGCAGAGACTCAACAACTTTAAAATTCAAAAAGGATCCTCTAAGAAGAGGCTCAACAACTTTAAAAATCCATCTTGAAAAAGCTCTTTTAAGGAGGGCAAAATAACTTTAAACTTTATCTTGAAAAAGCTCCTCTAAGCAGAGGCTCAACAACTTTAAAATTCATCTTGAAAAAGCTCCTCTAAGCAAAGGCTTAATAACTTCAAATTCATCTTGAAAAGCTTCTCTAAGCAGAGGCTCAATAACTTTAAAATTCATCTTGAAAAAACCCCTCTAAGTTGAGGCTTAATGACTTTAAAAATCTTATCTATTCCTGAAATAGAGTTTTCATCTTTGAATAAGTAAATTTCTCTCTTTTGAAATCTTTTATTTGATTATTATCTTCATTCGAATATCAAAATCTTGTTTTTCATTAGGAATGAAAAGTCTCTATCTTTATTATAACTGCTCATGGATGCATGTACTGAGTGCTCTAAATGCAATGCATGTAATACAATCAAAATTATTCATTTCCAATTATGGTAAAAGGCTCTCAAAATCTCTCGTTTTTTACTTTTTTTATCAAAATTTTCAATAATTACCATATGACCAATCTGTTCTTAACGTCTGACCATTGTATTCTTCCTCAACAATATTTTTCTTCTTCAAAAGTCTACAACATTAATATCTTATCATGCTTTTTTCATCTTTTTTCATTTGTCTTTGTCAACTTTTAAAAAGTAATGTAAGAATTTTCATCATTTTAAGTTTAAGACAAATAAAATGCAATCACACATTTATCCTATTCATTTATAAGGTGAATAAAGATATCGAATGAGATAAAAGAATGGATAGGTATTATTAAAGGAAAGAAAACATATTTCATTAAACTGATAATAACTATATGGCAACAAAAATGTTTAGGTAGGGACAAAGGTACCTAATTAATGATCATAAGATAGTCATGAACAAAATATTCTCAGATTCTTTTTTCAAAATTGAATCATATGACTTCCTCAATTCGTCAGAGTTTGTCAAACTACACTTGACCCTGTGTTATGGGATTTTCTCTTGATGATGCTTCTCATTTGTATCTAAGCCATTTTTTTCAAGTTTTCAGCTTAGATATGTCATTTTTTTTCACTTTTTATTTTTATTATTTTTATTTTTTTAAGCAAAATATTTTTTTACAGTATCTGAATTTATCAGAATAGGTAAATCACCTCTATCCATCTTTGTTAAAATCAATGCCCCACTAGAAAAAAAAGGCCTTTTTTTACCACGTACGGGCCCTCCTAATTTGGTGTCTATTTTCCTCAATTGTCATGTTGATTTGGAAGGATTTTTTTTAGCACTAAGTCTCATTCCCTAAAATGATAAGGATGAATTTTCTTGTCATGTGCTCTCATCATCCTTTTTTGATATAATTGACCATGATAAAGTGCTGTATGTCTTTTCCTTCAATGAGGTTCAATTGTTCATAGTGATTTCGAACCCATTCTACTTTCTCTAACTCTACCTCCATTAGGACTTTCAGTGAGGAAATTTTTACTTTGATCGATAGCACAGCTTCCATTCTATATACCAAAGAGAATAGGGTGACCCCAATAGATGTTCAGACCGATGTTCTATAAGCATGCAAAGCAAAAGGTAATTTTTCATGTCAATCTTTGTAAGTATCAGTCATTTTCTCCAAGATTCTTTTGATATTCTTGTTTGCAACCTCTATTGCCCCATTCATCTTTAGACAATATGGTGTTGAATTATGATGATGGATCTTGAATTAAGTGTACACTTTATTCATCATTTTGCTATTTAAATTTTTAGCATTATCAGAAATAATCATTTTTGAAACCTTATATCTGCATATTATCTTTTTTTTTTATGAACTTGCATACCACAGATCGGGTTATACTAGCATATGATGTAATTTTTACCCACTTCATGAAGTAATCAATCATCACAAAGATGAATCTATGTCCATTTGAAGCTTTTAGAGTGATGAGACTGATGACATCCATGCCTCACATAAAGAATGGCCAT
Organism: Durio zibethinus; assembly: GCF_047325235.1. NCBI lineage: Eukaryota > Viridiplantae > Streptophyta > Magnoliopsida > Malvales > Malvaceae > Durio > Durio zibethinus. Next base: position 3,853,777 of record NC_143162.1, on the reverse strand, counting down.
GGAAGAGCCAAAATGTGTAATGCTATTGAAAGAGCAGGAATCTTGTCAACATAAATCTGACATTTATGGCATTTTCTGGCATAATCAATACAATCACTTTTCATTGTCAACCAATAATAGCCGACCTTCATAATTTGTATAGCCATCATATGACCATTTGTATGTGCCCTACAAACTTCATCATGCACTTCTTCAATAATCCTCTTCACTTTAGCTGTACTCACACACTTTAAGAGCACTTGATTTTGACTCTTTTTATAAAAAACATCTCTATCAAAAAAGAAATTCATAGCCAACCTTCTGATAGTTTTTTTATCATTTTCTGTTGTATGTTCTGGGTATGTTGACTTTTAATGTATTGTGTAAGGTCATGATACCATGGCTTCCCATCAATTTCTTCTTCAATACCTAAGCAATATGCTAGTACATCATTTACATCCAATTTTATGAGTTGGATCTCAGTATTTGTATCTATTTTGATCATTGCAGCTAGAGTAGTTAATGCATCAGCAATTTTGTTTTTCTCTCTTGGCAGATGCTCAAATCAAACTTTTTCAAATTACTTGACCAATTCAAAGATGTATTTATGATATCGTATCAACTTGAAATCTCTCATTTCCTATTCTTCTCACAACTAATAGATGACTAGAGCTGAATTTCCAAACACATCCAACACTTTGATCTTCTTTTTAATTGCTACTTGTAGACCCATAACATAAGTCTCATATTCAGCCACATTATTTGTGCAATTAAAATTCAATCTAGCCTTGATGGGATAATAATGTTCACCAAAAGATATTAAAATTATCCCAATACCATGACCCAAAGCATTAGCACCTCCATCAAAATACATCTTCCAAGACTTTCCAACAGGTTCATTTTCTTCAATGGCCATCACATCTTCATCAGAAAAATCTAGTTTCATTGGCTCATAATCTTCGATTGCACATCGATAAAAAACTCGGCTATTGCATTTCTTTTAATAGTTTTTTGAGTCACATAAACAATATCATATTTTGAAAGCATAACTAACCACCGTGCTATTTTCTTATCAATGATAGCTTCTCCAAGATATACTTAATAAGATCCAACTTTGCTATGAGCCAAGTAGTATGATAAAACATGTATTGTTAGAGCATTCGAGCTGTCTAAGCCAATGCACAATACATCTTTTCTAATGGTGAATACTTGGACTTGTAATCAATGAATTTTTTGCTTAAGTAGTAAATTGCTCGTTCTTTCCTATTAGTTTCATCTCTTTGCCCCAGCACACATCCCATTGAATTTTTATGCACTATTAAATACAAAATCAAAAGTTTTTCGAGGATTGGTGATAGCAACATAGGTAGATTTGACAAGTATTCTTTGACCTTATCAAAATCTTCTTGGCATTCATCATTTCATTCTTCTAGATCATGTTTTCTAATAAGCTTAAAAATAGGATCGCATTTATAGGTGAGTTGAGAGATGAAACGAGCAATATAATTCAATCTCTTTAGGAAACCTCACACTTCTTTTGGGGTATAAGAAAGAAATAAATTTTAGATGGCTTGTATTTTATTCGGGTTTACTTTGATTTTTCTTTCACTGACCACAAAGCCCAATGATTTTTTTAATTTAGCACCGAATGTACATTTGGCATGATTCAACTTCAGTTGAAATCTTCTCAACCTGTCAAATAGTTTTTTAAGATTGATTACATGATCCTCTCTTTCATGAGATATTGCAATCATATCATCCACATACACTTTTATCTCTTTATGCATCATACCATGAAAGAGAGTTACCATTGCTCTTTGATAAGTAGCATAAGCATTTTTTAATCAAAAGGTATGACTTTGTAACAGAATATCCCCCATATAGTCATAAATATAGTTTTCTTCAAATCATCTCGAGCCATCTTGATTTGATTATAGCTTAAAAAGCCATCCATAAAGGAAAATGTAGAGTACCTAGCAGTATTATCCACTAGAGTATCAATATAGGCCAGAGAAAAGTTATCCTTGGGATTTGCCCTATTCAGGTCTCGATAATCGACACACATTCTCACTTTTTCATCCTTTTTGGAAACTGGCACTATGTTGATTACCCATTCGAGATATTTTGTCAATTTCAAAAATTTGCATCAAATTACTTTTTCACCTATTTTTAAATTTTCAATAGCATTTTTGACTTCATGGGCCTTAACTTTTATTGTACTAGCTTGCATTCTAGTTTCAAAGGTAACTTGTGCTTTACAATATCAGTGTTGAGTTTAGGCATATCCTGGTAAGATCATACGAACACATTTATATATTCTTGAAGTAACTCTTCTAGCTTTTACCTTTCAATCGATAAAAAAGATGTACCAACTTTGACCTCTTTTTTATTTTCATCGTCTCCAAAATTCACTAATTCGATAATTTTTTGGTGGAATTCAATTGGCTTATCTTCATGTTCTATTAATTTTAACAAATTAAGAGACAGTATGTAATTATTGAATCTCATTATTAAGTTTGTTAACATGAATTAAGTTTTCAAAATCAAATCCAAAATTATTGCTATGATTATCTTCATGTTCATTATTTGAGACTCTACAAAGGGTAAGATAAAGAGAATATTGGCACACAAAAATGAAATGGTTAAAAAATATTGAAAAAAGAAAATGAAAAGTAAAATAAAGATGAAAACAATAAAAGAAATACATATGCATTTTTTAAGTTTTTTATTAAAATGACAAACACAAATACACCATAAAAGATCACCTAATGCTCATAGAAAGCAATTAGGGATTTAAAACTCTATAATACATTACTTTTCAAAAGTTTTAAAGATAACAGGCAGCTCTATGACTATCCAATTATTTAGCTCAAAATTTGAAGAACAAGGGTACACGAACAACTTTTCATCTTGACTCTTCTTTTCTTTGTCATCCATTATTTGAATGACCAGTTCTGAAAACTCTTTCATAAATCCTGCACTTAGGGCTCCAGGTAAATCTGGGTAAATATATCCTCTTAAATAAAAAAAATTATAGAGGCATGAAATGATCATAGGTTCTGACTTCAGCTCATATCCCCTAAGATTAGCCATTCTTTTATCTTTTTTCTCATTCACTATTGTCATTCTGACCCCTCTTATTGGCTTATATCTTAAGCTAAATTTGTTTCTCTTGTCATATACTGCTGATGGCTCTATGATTCCTTACAATTTTTTTTTTAGTTCAGTTTCATATTGCCATCCCATTCCAATGAGCTATTTAACAATCATTTTAGTAGTCGTAGACAGGTGTGACAAATATAATTTAGATCTTTTAGCCATATATGTTACGTTAGCAATCTAAAAAAATTTATATAAGCACTCAAAGGCTTCATCTATTACTTCTACATAAGGAGATTTATTGGTTGGGTGACCAGTAAATATTTTTTTCCTACCATATATGTTAATTTTCTATCAATAATGAATTTAACTTTTTGATGTAATGAGAATGAAACAGTACCCGTCATATGAATCCATAGCCTACCCAACAAGTAATTGTATGAAAGAGAGATATCCATAACTTGGAATTTCATGTTGAGAGTGCATGGGCCAATTTGTAATGGTATTTCTATATCTCTTAGCACTTCTCTTTGGGTCTCATTAAAAGCTCAAACTATCATATGATTAGGTTTTATGTAAGATTCATCCACAGGTAGTTTTGCTAAAGTAGTCATAGGTATAACATTGATGGATGAGTCATTATCGATCAAAATCTTAGTCATTATATAACTTTTACATTTTACAGTATTATAAAGAGCCTTGGTACCTTTTTGACCTTCAGGAAGAATCTTTTCATCACTAAAAGAGATATAATTTAAAATCGTCAGATTACCAATAAGTTGTTTCACGTATTCAATAGAGATATTGTAAGACATATATGCCTATTTAAGCACCTTCAGTAGAGCATTATGGTGTGATTCTGAGCTTAGCAACAATGACAATAGCAAAATTCTAGCTGGCATCTTGTTTAACTATTCTACAATACTATACTTGCTATGTTTTATTAGCTTTGAAAGTTTACAAGCTTTACTATCAGAGATCAACTTTTAACATTTTTTATCTGGGATTGGAATAGGATTACTCTTGACTTTTTTTTCTTCTTTCACATTTGCTTTATCTTTTCTAGCTTTTTCTAGAGCTTTTAGAGTGTAACACCTCCCACTTCAAGTCATACTTCATACGCCTATTATGTTCTCAATATCTGGATTGACTATAATATCATAATTATACTTTTATGGTACTACTTTATTATTTTGATATGAAAAAGGGCTAAAAACTTTAATTGTCACAACTAGTCGAGAAATGGGCCTTTCTAGCCTCGGAGTTAGCTTTTTATCATAGTAAATAGTTATTGATCTACGTATAAACTTATTCTTTAAATTAATGATAGGCACTTCAGCTTTCACCAAATCTTTTCTTTCTTTGTAAAACTTTATTTGACGTATATCTATCATCTTTTGCACCTTTTGACAAAATTGGTCATAACTTTCTATAGAGTGCCCCAAATCACTTTTGTGATAGTCGCATCTCTCAATTTAATTAACCATTCCAGAGTGATTTTAAAGCTCTATTGATTTTAACATATCAACTTTGACTAAGGCTTCAAACACTTTAGCCATTAAAGTTTTGATTTCTTTTATATCTCTCTTCATGTAGCTTGCTTGCCCATCAATTAAAGCATTTATTGATGGTCTAGTATGGTTTGACAGAGGGTTTCCATTAACATTTGGAGTTTTTCATTAGCTGGTTTCAAAATTTAACACTGCTTCATTAATTAACCCTTGCACTTTACATTTTAAAATAGTACAATTCTCAGTAGAGTGACATGGGTTTTCATAATGATAATCACAATATGCGTTGGGATCGTACCATTTGAGAAATAGATATTTCAAAGGTTCAACAATAATAAGAGCGAGTAAATGCTTCTCAACAAGTTGAGGATACAAATTTGTGTATGTCATGGGAATGGGGTTGAAAGTAGGTTTTTCTTAGGTATTTCTTGGGGCTCTTGGATTATTATTTGGATTAGACCTTCATTTTGATCTGGTAGGTACAGTAAGATGGTTGTAGAAATAGGTGGGTATCTAAAAGGATGGTTAAAATTGAGATGGATAAGCTGGTTATGGTAATGACTGGTATGGCTGATATGGATGAAGAATGGATATAATATTATTTATGAGAGGATAATAGGTTTGGTAGATTGGTACAGGGTAAGGAGTGAAACCTTTAAACTGTTACCCCATATAGTTTACTATTAGAGCTTCATTCTCTTTCTTTTTAGGAATTCCACCTTTTTTTACTCCACTCATCTCTTCTACATCAAGCTTGCCATTCATTATGGCATTTTCGATAATCTCACCTTATATTATCATATCTGTAAAGTTTTTGATTATATTACTTATCAGTCTCTTATAGTATGGTGTTTTCAAGGTGTTCATAAATAAAATAGTTATTTTTTTCTCGATTAGAGGAAGTTGTACTTATACGACCATATCTCTCCATCTTTACGAATATTTTTTGAAACTCTTAATTATTTTATTTTTCATATTTTGTAAAGATAGATGATCTGGAGCTAGATCCATTATATGCTGATATTATGTAAAAAATACCCTTGTAAGCTCTTGTTAGGAATGAATATGAGTCTTATCTAGTTGAACATACCATCTGATTACAGATCTTGTAAGGCTATCCTGAAATATGTGCATCGACAACTTCTCATAATGAGCATGTACTGTCATTTTACGATAATATATGATAATATGAGTTATTGGGCATTTCGTGTCATCATATTTTTTAAATTTAAAAATTTTAAATTTGGTGGAATGACCATATCTGAGATCAAACAAAGCTCAATTACATCTATGGAGCCATAAAAATTTATTTTTTTACGGTCTTAAGCCTTTCTTTCAATAACTTTATTTTCTCCTGGGTATTAGTATCTTTCACTTTTTTAGGTATCTTTATCCCTAGCTTTTTTCTCTCTTTGAGATCATCTAAGTCAAGAACCAAGATTGGATCAGGTGATTTTTTCATCATAATAGGATTAGTAAAATTTTGAAATTGTCCTAGAGTAGGTGTTGATATCATTCCTGGATAAAGATTGGAATATCCTCCAGGAGTAAGAATTTGCACTCTAGTTCATTAAGAAGGTTGGGTCGATCACAGCTCAAACCTTGGAGGGTATATAGGATCTACTATATTTGGTGATTGCTCTTTGAAAGCTAAGATTTCCTTCCATTGCTTTTTCCTTATCAAGTTTCTTGAGCATATCCATTATTATACTAAGGTCCCCTCTTAGTTCTTCTTGAGCTTTCTTGATTATCTCAAATCGACTGGTTTGTTTTTGTTCTATGATTCTTGTTTGAGTCTTAGTATTGTAAGAATGACAAGTAGGTTGAGTCAAAATTTTTTGTGGGAGAGTTATTCTTGAATCTTTATTATCACAATTTTTTTATAAAAAAATTAGAATGTCATGTGTCAAAAAATTTATTTTTATATTTTTATATTTTTGAAAGAAAACAAAAATAGTGCAGATGATGCATGAATGCAAGTGAAAAATATTTACTCTTGGATAAATTTCAACATTAAAAATTTTCATTGATTCCATACAACTTTTATTACATGGGATTTATCATCCTAGAATTATAACCATAAAAGCATTTGACTTGTTTATAATGGTCTTTTACCTCGTCTAGAGAGTTCACTAAGTGCTGTCCATATTCTCCTATGGGATTGACCTCTCTTCTTAACGTTTCTACCTTTTCAACCATCGTCCATGCCTTTTTTACTGCCTTATAAACTTAACTGGTTATGTGCTCTATGTATTGTTACTTCTCTAAGCTTTTTACTTTTCATCTTATATAAGCATCTATTTTTGAATTACATGTGAAGATCCAATCTTTTTTCTTTTTATGCCACCCATCTATTATTACTAAAATATGGTGCTTATGGTCTTGCAGTTGTAACTTCAACCCTTGGATTATTTGGTGAAATGATTCTTTTTCATTTAGTATTTCAAGGTGCTTTTTTTTTCTTTTTGCGAGCATGGCTTTCAACTTTTCCTTCTCTTTTTGGCATTCCACAAATCTTACTGAAGCTGTAAAGTATAACCCTTTTTAACTCTGACATTCTTGAGAAATTTTGATGGTCTCCTTTTATTTTTTCATTGGTTCATTTTCTCTCAGAGCTCATCCATTTCACATTGTTGACTAAGGTAAGACTTGGTGACTTTTTTGGTTTTGAATTAAACTCACAGTCTCTTATTTTCTTGGTGCAGATCTTTCAAATCATTGTTGGTCACATCTCGTTCTTTTATTATTTTTTCCAATCTGCTCTCTTATATTTTTACTTCATATTTCAACTATTCCACCTTCTCGTGAAGTCTTAAATTTTTTCTTTTTATTTTTTTTCAACTTCTAATTCTTTCTTGATAAGCTTAACTTCTGATAATTGCATTTCTATTGAAAGATTAGTCAATTGGTGTAAGCTATCATCAAGAGAGAGTACTATGTCTTTAGGTCACTTGGCTTTCCAAATATGATAATTAAGAGTAACTTTATTGATGAAAGGCCCTAATCTCATTCTTCATGTTTTTTTCCATACTTGGATTAACTGCTCTGAGGTTCTTCGTGGATTTGGTTTCTTGTAAGTAAATTTTACTTGGAATGGGCCATGAGTGGCAGGAACAAATTGCTTTGCACCAAATTACCTAAGCACCATCAATGGAGTGTAACTCACAACACCCTATAGCCCTAACGATGGTATCCATGGCTCGTTTCCTCTATGATACAACAAAGGCACCTAAAGCATCCAAGGTGTTATCCATTCAATTTCATCTCCGGTAAACCTTCATAAGAATAGAACCCACTCTTCCTTTGTCTTCAATGTTGGCCATTGGCTTTTGTAAAACTTTTTGAATTATGCCTTATATCAAAGATACAATTTTGAGAATGCATTTTTTCACACTTAAAATGACTTCTGACCCATACATACAATAGCAGTGCACATCCTATGAACAATCTCTTTTCATTTCATCAATAAAAATTCAATGACCAAATAGTTTTTGCTAAGACTGCTGGTGCAAGATTAATTGTTTGAGTTTCAATTTGCTCAAAAAAATTCACCATAGTTATCTCAATATAACCCAAAGTCTTCGAAAAGAATACCATGCCATACAATGTTAAAGCAAACACAGCAAGGCCTTAATCATCATTAAGATACCTTTGAATAAAATTTTGAAGAAAATCTTAATGAATATATAGATTTTCACCTTTAGGCTTTGTAAAAGAATCTATGGTTTTTACTTTTACCCCCATAAGCTTGGCTAACTTTTTATGATAACCTGATTTTGGCTTTCAAGTAAACACTTTATCTGGACACTATAGTTTTATCCTAAGTAAAATTGAATACTCTTCAATAGTTGGCACCAAATCTTTCTAATTAAAAGTGAAGCATCTATATGATGGATCCTAAAACTGTATAACTCTCCTGACCAGCTGTTCATCGATTACTACTGGAATAAGAGATGCAATCTGTCCGTACTTCTTGTAAAATTTTTTTTTTCTTTCTTCATTTAACTGACCTTAGATGGTGGCTAAGTCTTCTAAATCATTCTATGTGAGATCCAAATGCACTTTTTCAGGTAAATCAGACACATAATCGGTAGGCAAGCAATCTCCACTCTTTTGTTGGGCTTCTTTTGACGAAATATATACTTCATTATATGGCTCACAAGAGACACTGATTGAAAATGAGTAAATTTATAGTTCTACGAAATCCATAAAAATTTTTTCAGAGAAAGATATCCTAGAGCAAATACCTTGATGGAGAACTGTATGATATGATTAATGTAAAATAAAAATAAAAAAAGGAAAAAAAAAGATTGAGTTAGTGAGAATGTGATTTGAAATTTAAAAAAACATTTTTTAAAGATTTTTTTTATTTTCATTTTTTGTTTGTGTTTTTTATTACACACAACCTTTATTCTTACATGTTTTGCACACAACCTTTATTTTTACATGTTTTGGGCTTAGGTATTTTCTATAAGAGGGTGGGTAAAGCTTTACCTAAGGTTAGTTTCCTATGCTTATTATATGCTTGATTTGGATTGACATGTGTCTAAAGGTCCTTAAATTGTTCCTCATTATCGTCCATGTTGGGCTAGTAAGGCACCCCGATCCTCATCTATTATAGCTACAAATAGAAAGGGTTCAATTTGAGTGAAAGTATTTCGCTTTTCATTACGGAGGTTATCACCTCACGAGGGCATAGGTACTTTACTTCCTCTTATAGGAGAAAAAGCTCAGGTATAGAGCTCATGCATGAGGTTCAATGTGTCATTATGTGTGCATATGTTTCCTAATTTATTGAGAATAACACATACAAACAAAAATAAAGCATAAATGGGCATAGTAAAAGAAACGTGTGTGAAATTTTCTTTTGTGTTTTATTTTTTATTTTTTTTGTTTTATTTTTTTGTTTTTGGTTGCTTGAATAAAAATCTAGGAAATCAAAAATTAAACACCGATTAAGACTGTTTAAATCAAAATTTGAGGATAACGCATAGTTAATTTTGACCTCACTCTAAAAAACAAATGGCTTTCCCAGCGGAGTCGCCAAGCTATCGTAACAGTTTTGTGTCTGCCCAATGAAATTGGAAATGAAATAAAAAATAATGGAATCACCACCAATCTTTTTGGCTAGGTGCGATTGGCCATTTATTAAAACATATCCTTTTAACGAAATCTTAAAATTAATTAAAATTTTTAAAAAGATAATTTTTGGGTTTACGAAACAATCTAGGTTCAGGAGTCGGTTACATATGGGGAAGGATTAGCACCCCTACAATGCCCATTTAAAACGGTACCAATTAATTACATGTTATCCATTGATTTTGATAAAAACAGTCTTATTTTTTTGTTTGAGAAATAATTTCCTTGATTTCCTTTGTTTATTGAAATTTTGATTTTTTTTTCTTTTATTATTGTTCCATAGTTATTGTTTAAATTTTATTTGAGAAAAATAAATTAAAACCCTTTTATTAAAATAATTCTTAAAATGTCCCAGTACGTTAGTAACTTTAGAAGAATTTATTCTCACCTAGAGATTTTTTAGGCATTATTTCTCAGAATACTTTAAAATCTCATCCTCAGAGGCTCGAATTTATTTTTCGCAAAAACTTTATTATGCATGCAATGCAAAATACTGATATATTGATGCATGTATTCTATTTTCTTTTTAAAAAAATTTATTGATTTTTTTATTTGATTTTTTTATTTAAATTTTTGAAAAAAAAAGAATTTTTATTATATTAAAATTTTTCTATAAATATTTCAGTACACTGATAATATTTAAAGAAATCTTTTGACCTAGGGATTTCGTAAAGCATCATTGCTCGAAATACTTTTGGAATTCTATTATTGGATAAAATTTCTTTTTTTACATTTATATTATTATTATTATTTTAATTTATTAGTAAAATTTTTTTTTTTATTGTGTTGAAAATTTTTCATAAATACTCTAATGCACTGGTAGTGTCGTAACAATTTTATGTCCAGTCGATAAATTTGAAAATGAAATAAAAAATAATGGAGTCACCACCAATCTTTTTGGTTAGATATGATTGATCACCTATTAAAACATATCATTTTAACAAAATCTTAAAATTAATTAAAATTTAATTAAAGGATAATTTTAAGGTCTACAAAATAGTCTGAGTTCAGGAGTCAATTACTTGTGGGGAAGGATTAGCACCCTCACAATGCCTGTTTAAAACAGTGTCAATTAATTATGTGTTATCCATTGATTTTGATAAAAACGATCTTATTTTCGGTGTTGAAAAAATAATTTCCTTGATTTCCTTTATTTATTGAAATTTTGATTTTTCTTTTATTATTGTTCCATATTTATTGTACAAATTTTATTTGAAAAAAATAAATTAAAACCCTTTTATTGAAATAATTCTTCAAATTTTCTAGTATGTTGGTAACATTAGAAGAACTTCTTCTCACCTAGAGATTTCTTAGGTATCGTTTTTCGAAATACCTTAAAATTCTATCTTTGAAGGCTCGAATTTACTTTTCGCAAGAACTTTATTATGCATGCAATGTAAAATGCTAATATATTAATGCATGTATTCTATTCTCTTTTTTAGAAATTTTATTGATTTTTTTATTTGATTTCTTTTTTTATTTAAATTTTTGAAGAAAAAAAAGAATTTTTATTGTATTGAAGTTTTTCTATAAATATTTCAACACACTAATAATATTTTAAAAAAATCTTATCACCTAAAGATTTTGTAAAGCATCATTACTCGGAATACTTTTAGAATCCTATCATTGGATAAAATTTCTTTTTTTTACATTTATATTATTATTATTATTAATTTATTAGTAAAAAGAAAAATTTTTAGGGTATTAAAAATTTTATATAAATAATATAATACACTGATAGTATTTAAAAAAATTTTCTCACCTAGAGATTTCATAGGTATCACTACTCGAAGTACCTTTGAATTTCATCATTGGATAAAAAATTTTTTTCTATATTTTTTACTATTTTATAAGATTTATTCTAAATTTAACAAAATTATAAAAATTTTTATTATATATTTCATCATTTATTTTTATTAATTAATATTATAAACAAAAAAAAATTATTCTAGTAACTTTGAACTTTTGAACATGTATAAATATTAATAATAAAAATTAAAATAACAAAAATAATATATAAAAAAATCTAAAAAAAGTTTTTTTACTTGAATCGAACCGACCAACGGTCCGATCAACATACGGTTTGGTCCGGTTGGTTCGGGTTCAGTGGTTCAAGGACGATCCGATTCATTCTGGGTGGTTCGACATTAGTCTGGTTCGGTTCGGTCAGTTCATTTGGACTAGTCAAAAGTTAAATGAAAAAGCTAGTCGCGGGTTAAGTACGCGATCCCCGAGTTAGGTCACGGGTTGACACACGGATCTTTAGGAGCTATGTTGTTTTGATCTTTATTGAAACGGAACGACGTTGTTTTGGCTCTGGCAGTTTTTATAAAATGCCCAAAAAAATTTTTCGGTCATTTCTTCCTTTTCCCAGAAAAAAACTCTCTATCCTTTTTTTTAGGTGAAACATAGGTGACCGGCCAGTTGCCATCATCACTGCTATCGATCGTCGGTCGCCATCACCGGTGACTGTAAAAAATCAAAGTCATTTAAAATATTTCCTTCAACCCCCTAAACATAAATTCAGCTTCGTTTTACGGGAAACAGCCTCGAACTACATAGATCGAGGCTCAAAGTTTCGATCAAAAAATTTTTTTTAAATTTTTTTAATATATTATTTTTGTTATTTTAATTTTAATTATTAATATTTACGCTTGTTAAAATGTTCAAATTTACTAGAATAAATTTTTTGTTGTTTATAATATTAATTAATAAAAATAAATGATGAAATATATAATAAAATTTTTTGATAATTTTGTTGATTTTAGAATAAATCTTATAAAATAGTAAAAAATAAAAAATAATTTTTATCCAATGATAAGATTAAAAGGTACTTCGAGTAATGATACATACAAAATTTTTAGGTGAAAAGATTTTTTAAATACTACCAGTGTATTAGAGATTTATATAAAAATTTTCCTTTTTACTAATAAATTAAAAAAAATAATAATATAAATGTAGAAAAAAAAATTTTATCTAATGATGGGATTTTAAAAGTATTTCGAGTAGTGATACTTTACGAAATCTCTAGGTGAAAAGTTTTTTTAAAATATTACCAGTGTATTGAAATATTTATATAAAAACTTCAATATAATAAAAATTACTTTTTTTCTTTAAAAATTTAAATAAAAAAAGAAATAAAATAAAAAAATTAATAAAATTTCTAAAAAAGAGAATAGAATACATGCATCAATATATCAGTATTTTGCATTGCATGCATAATAAAGTTCTTGCGAAAAGTAAATTCGAGCCTTCGAGGATGTGATTTTAAGGTATTCCGAGAAATGATGCCTAAGAAATCTCTAGGTGAGAAGAAGTTCTTCTAATATTACCAACGTATTGGAACATTTTAAGAATTATTTCAAAAAAAGGGTTCTGATTTATTTTTTTCAAATAAAATTTGAACAATAAATATGGAACAATAATAAAAGAAAAAATCAAAATTTCAATAAACAAAAAAAATCAAGGAAATTATTTTTCAAACACCAAAAATAAGATTATTTTTATCAAAATCAATGGATAATGCGTAATTAATTGGTACCGTTTTAAATGGACATTGTGAGGGTGCTAATCCTTCCCCACACGTAATTGACTCTCGAACCCAGACTGTTTCGTAGATCCTAAAATTATCCTTTTAATAAATTTTAATTAATTTTAAGATTTCGTTGAAAGGATATATTTTAATAGGTGGTCAATCGCACATAGCCAAAAAGATTGGTGATGACTCCATATTTTTTATTTTATTTTCAAATTCGTCAGGCGAACACAAAATCGTTATAACAGCTTGGCGACTCCACTGGGGAAGCCATTTATTTTTGAGAGTCATGCTAAAATTAACTACGTGTTATCCTTAAATTTTTATTTAAACAGTCTTAATCGGTGTTTAATTTTTTATTTTTTGGATTTATATTCAAGCAACCAAAATACAAAAGAATAAAAACAAAATCAAAAAAATCAAAATCAAAACACAAAGGAAAATTTCACACACGTTGCTTTTACTATGCACCTTTATGCCTTTTTTTTGTATGTGTTATTTTTAATAAATTAGAAAACATATGCACACATAATGATACATTGCACCTCATGCATGAGCTTTATACTTGAGCTATTTTTTCTATAGGAGGAAGTAAAGTACCTATGCCCTTGTAATGTGATAATCTTCGTAATGGCAAGTGAAATACCTTCACTCAAATTAAATCATTTTCCATTTATAGCCTATAATAGGTGAGGATTAGGGTGCCTTACTAGCCCAACATGGATGATGGTGGGGAATAATTTAGGGACCTTTAGACACATGTCAATCCAATCAAGCATATAATAAGTCTAGGAAACTAACCTTAGGTAGAGCCTCACCCACCCTATTGTAGAAAATACCTGAGCCCAAAACATATAGGAATAAAAAACACAAACAAAAAAATGAAAACAAAACAAAACAAAAAAAAATTTTAAAAAAAGTTTTTTTTTAATTTCAAATCACATTCTCACAAACTCAATTTTGTTTTGTTTTCTTTTTACACTAATCATATCATACAGTTCTACATCAAGTTATTTGCTCTAAGACATCTTTCTTAAGAAATTTTTATGGATTCAATAGAACTACAAATTTGCTCATCCATAATTAATGTCCCCTGTGAGCCATATAACGAAGTATATATTTGGTCAAAAGAAGTCCAGTAAAAGAGCGAAGATTACTTGCCTACTGGTTATGTGTCTGAGTTACCCGAGAAAGTGCATTTGAATCTCACACAAAATGATTTAGAAGACTTAGCCACCATCTAAGGTCAGTTAAATGAAGAAAAAAAAAGAAAGCTTTTGCAAGAAGTATGGGCAGATTAAATCTCTCATTTCAATAATGATTGATGAACAGTTGGTCAGGGTAGCTGTATGTTTTGGGATCCATCCTATAGATGCTTCACTTTTAATTAGAAGGATATGGTGCCAACTATTAAAGAGTACTCTATTTTGCTTAGAATAAAACTACAGTGTCTGAAAAAAGTGTTTACCCGAAAGCTGAAACTAAGTTATCGTAAAAAGTTGGCCAAGCTTATGGGGGTAAAAGTAAAAGCCATAGATTATTTTGCAAAGCCTAAAGGTGAACATCTCAGTATCCGTTGGGATGGTTCATAAGATGTGCACCGCTATTGTATGTGTGGGTTAGAAGTCATTTCAAGTGTGAGAAAAATGCATTCTCAAAACTGTATCTTTAATACAAGGCACCAATTGAAGAGTTTTGTAAAAGCCAATGGTCGACATTGAAGACTAATGAAGAATGAGTTCTATTCTTGCAAAGGCTTACCAGGGATGAAATTGAATGGATGATGCCTTGGATGCCTCGAGTGCCTTTGTTGTATCATGGAGGAAATGAGCCGTGGATACCATTGTTAGGGCTATGGGGTATTGTGAGTTACGCTCCATCGATGGTGCTTAGCCAATTTGGTGCAAAACAATTTGTTCTTACCATTCATGGCCTAGTCCAAGTAGAATTCACTTACAGGGAACCGAATCCACCAAGAACTTCAGAGCAGTTAATCCAAGCATGAAAGAAAATATGAGAAATGAGATTAGGGCCTCTTATAAACAAAGTCACTTTTGATTATCAGATTTGAAAAGTAAAGCGACATAGAGACATAGTACTCCTTCTTGATGATAGCTCACACAAATCGATTAATCTTTCGACAGAAGTACAATTATCAGAAGTTGAGGTTATCAAGAAAGAATTAGAAGCTAAAAAAAAAGAAACAATAAGAAAAAATTTGAGACTTCGCTAGAAGGTAGGACAGTTGAAATACAAAGCAAAAATACAATAGAGCAAATTAAAAAATATCATAAAAGAACGAGATGTGGCCAACAATGATTTAAAAGATCTGCACTAAGAAAATAAGAGATTGCGAGTTCAATTCAAATTTGAAAAAGTTACCAAGACTTACCTTAGTTGACAACATCAAATAGATGAGCTTTGAAAGGAAATAAACCAATGGAAAGGCAAAGCTCAAGAAAAACAAGGGAGACCACCAAAATTTCTTAAGAATGCTAGAATTAGAAGAGGTTATACTCTACAGCTTCAGCAAGATTGCTGGAATGCCAAAAACAGAAGGAAAGGTTAAAAGCCATGCTCGTAAAAAAATAGAAAAGAGCACCTTGAAGTACTAAATAAAAAAAAATCATTTCAGCAGATAATCCAAAAGTTGGAGCTACAACTGTAAGACCATAAGCATCATATATCAATAATAATATATGAGTGGCATAGAAGGTAAAAAGATTAAATTTTCACATGTGATTCGAAAAGAGATGCCCTTATAAGATGAAAAACAAAAAGCTTAAAGATGCAATAGTACATAAAGCACTTAACCAATCAAGTTTGCAAGGCATTGAAGAAGGCATGAGAGATGGTTAAAAAGGTAGAAGCATTAAGAAAAAAAGTCAATCCTATAAGAGAATATGGACAATGCCTAGTGAACTTTCTAGACGATGCGAAAGACCATTATGAACAAGTCAAATGCTTTTATGAATATAATTTTAGGATGATAAATCTTATGTAATAAAAGTTATATGGAATCAATAAAAATTTCTAGTATTGAAATTTATGCAAGGGTAAATATCTTTCACTTGCATTCATGCATCATGTGCATCATTTTCATAGAATAAATAAAAAATAAAATTTTCAACACATGGCATTCTGATTGTTTTCAAAAAAAATTTATGGTAATAAAGGTTCAAGAATAGCTCACCCACCAAAAATTTTGACAAAATCTACTCATCATTCATATAATATCAGGACTCAAATAAGAATCATGAAACAAAAACAAACTAATCAATTTGAAAGAATTGAGAAAGCTCAAGAAGAACTAAGAGGGGATCTTAGTGTAATAATGGACATGCTCAAGAAACTTGACAATGGAAAAGTAATGGAAAAAAATCTCAACTTTCAAGAGCAATCGTCAGATATGATGGATCCTATTTATCCTTCAGGGTTTGAGCCATGACTGACATAACCTTCTCAAGGAATCAGAGTGTAAATTCTTACTCTTGGAGGATATTCTAATCTTTTTCCAGGAATGACAATGGCACTTACTTTAAAATAGTTTCAAAATTTTACTAATCCTATTATGATGGAAAAATCACATGAGCCAATCTTGGTTCCTGACTTGGATGATCCCAAAGAGAGAGAAAAGCTAGGGATAAAGATACCTGAAAAAGTGAAACATACTAATGCCCAGGAGAAAATAAAGTTATGGAAAGAAAAGCTTAGGATCATAGAGGAAATAAATTTTTATGGCTCCACAGATGCAACCGAGCTTTGTTTGGTCCCAGACGTAGTTATTCTATGAAAATTCAAGGTCCTTGAATTTAAAAATATGATGGCACAAAATGCTTGATGACCCATATCACCATGTATTGTCGTAAAATGATAGTATATGCTTGTAATGAGAAGCTGTTGATACATGTATTTCAGGATAACCTTAAGGGATTTATAGCTAGATGGTATGTCCAACTAAATAAGACTCATATTCATTCTTGGTAAGAGCTCACTAGGGTATTCCTTACATAATACTAACATGTCATAAATCTGGTTCTAGACCATCTATCTCTACAGAGTATGAAAAAAAGGCAATAAAAAGTTTTAAAGAGTATGCACAAAGATAGAGAGATGTGATTGCACAAATCTAACTCTTCTCACCAGAAAAAAGATAACTGTCTTATTTGTGAACACTTTGAAAGCATCGTACTATGAGAGATTGATAGGCAATGCAATCAAGAACTTTACGAATATGGTGATATCAAGTGAGATTATTGAAAATGCTATAAAGAATGACAAGTTTAATGTAGGAGAGACAAGCAGAGCAAATAAGGGTGAAGCTCTAAAAAAGAAAGAGCATGAAGCCCAAACGGTGAACTATATAGGGTAACAGATCAGATGTTTCATGCCTTACCCTGCACCAATCTACCAAGCCCATTACCCTCATATAAACAATGTTACATCCATCCTTCAGCCTTATCAGCCATACCAACCTCTAAAACATCCAGTTTATCCACTTCAATTTCAATCATCATTTTAAACACTCACCTATTCCTACAATTATCCTGCTACACCTATCAAACCAAAATAGAGCCCAGTCTAAATAATGGTTCTAGAGCTTCAAGAAATACCAAAAAAAAAAAATCACTTTTGACCCTATCCCCATGACATATACCTAACATAACGTATAGATCTATGGACTTACCGTTATACTTGAAAAAAAGAGTCGTTACCAATCTTTTTTTATTATGTGTGATTGATCACGTGATTGAAGCTGATCTACAAAATAGAGGTTAGGTTTGGAAGTCGATTGCACATGAAAAAGGTTGTAACACCCCCACAATGCCCATCCAAAGGATGGTACCAGTTTGATTTTGAATTATCAAAACCTTAATCATTTTTATGATTTACCAAATAATTTAACATTGAATTATTAATTTTATTACATAAAAAAAAGTAAAACCTCAAAAAAATTTTATATTTTTTTATTATTTTGTCAACATTATTTACAAATGTTTTTTTTTATTTTATTATTTAAAAAATATATATATTCTTTTTTTTTTTAGGAATACTAGTGGTAAAAATTTTTTTTTTTTGCTTTTTAAAAAAAAAACTAAAAAATAACAAAAATAGGTTTAAAATAAAATAAAATAAAAATAAAAAGGAAAAAGAAAAAGGAAAAATCTGCGATGGAGTTAGGTGGGAGCACAGGTCAACATGCAGGTCATCGAGTCTATACGTGGATCCTAGCTTACCCAAAACGGTGTCATTCTGGAATAGTATAAAAGGCACCCTTCGACATTTTTCCTCAAAAATCCCAAAGCCTTTCTCTCTCTAGCCAAAAGACCTCTACTTTTTGTTCAAAAAATTTTACTGAAAACTTCAACCGAGACAAAAAATCCATTAATTTTTGGAAAAGTTATCAAAAAATTTAATCAAAAACTATAAAGCCACCGATTTCTGAGAAGTTGGCCAAAATGTGATCAGAAAATTCAACCGATCATTATAAAACTTCATTGAAAAATTCATACTTCATCGAACCAAACCTAGAAAAATCTAGAAGAATTAAAAAAAAATCTAGAAAACCTCTAAGTCAGTTCTAAATCTACCCCAAACCTTCTACAACCTCAAATTCACCTTCAAAAACCCACAATTATGCCCAGAACCACAAATTAAACCCTAAAATCCTAAGATCAAATTCCAAAACCCTTTCTGCCTAAAATTTCTCAAACCTTCTTTCAATAATTTTCTCTTTTTTTTCTCTATGTGTCCTTGTTTATTAGAATCAATCCAATTTATAGGCAGCTTTTTGGAGTAATTTTAGAAACTGGACAAAATCAATCTTAGGCTTGAATCACGGGATTGCATTCTGTCCAGCATTATTTTTGGTTCAAAATTTTAGCAATCTCATGCTGATACGATCTGGCATTGAAGGTTTAACTCAGTAAGATTTTGATTTCGATTTTATTTCTGCTCACATGTGAATCAAAACAGAAAAAGAAAGAAGGAAAGAAAGAAGAAAAAATAAAAATAAAACAAAATAAAAAATATAATAGTAATAATAATAATAATAATATAATAATAATAATAATAATAGTAATAATAATGATACTAATACTATACTATAATAGATACAAAAAAAAAAGTAAAATATAAATAAAAATGTAAAGAAAATTGACCCAATCAAACCCGGACATAAACGAGCCTAATCGGGCTCGTACTTCAAATCTAATTAGGTCCTACCCTAAACGAGCCCAGACACAGATGGGCTCGAATGGGCCTGAACATAAATGGGCCCGAATGGGCGTAGACATAAATGGGTCTAAACTGGCCCGAACACAAATAGGTGTATACAGCTGCTACTCTTTGTACATCTTTGCTAGATAAGGATACTACAAAGACCTAGACACCTATTCCATCTAAATCAAATCAGAAATGATTTATAAATCTGAAAAATGATCTGAACTAAGCTAAGATACAACGACTGGGATAAACCCATAGGTCAATATGAAAGACAACCGAGTCGAGGTCGAAAATGACTGGGACACAACCATGAATAATGAAAATAATCTAGACTGAACCAAAATCAGGTAATCGAGCTAAAACCATGAGTAAAAATAAAACGATCAAGATTGAGTCAAGATAAAAAATAGATGACTAAGATAAAACCATAAATCATAAGAAATGATCTAGATTGAGCTAAGATTAAGTGATCGGGATGAAATCACTAGTCAAAATAAAATGACTAGGAATAAGTCGAGGTTAAAAATAGATGATCGAGATGAAACTAAGAATCATCAAAAATGATCTGGATTAAGTAAGACCAAGTGACCAAGATGAAACCATGAGTCAAAATAAAGCGACTAGGACCTAGTTAAGGTCAAGAATAAATGATCAGGATAAAACTATGAATTATAAGAAATGATCTAGATTGAGCTAAGATCAAGTGATTGGGACGAAACCATAAGTCAAAATACAGTGACTATGATTGAGTCGAGGTCAAAAATAAATGATCAGAACGAAATCATAAATCATAAAAAATGATTTGCGTTGAGCCAAGATCACATGAGTGAATAATGTAAATGCATGCCTTATCTAGGATACAAATAAATCATTAATTGTGGTACTAAGGCTTTTATCTTTTTATTTTGGTACACTCTTTGGCAAAAAAACTCTCTTCTGTTAGTTTGAATACTTATCTTCACTGCACATTTTAGCAAAAAAAAAAACCATCATTAATCGGAATGCACATATTCGATGAAAAAACCATCTGAGTGTATATTTTTTGCATAGAAATCAATTTGACTATTTATCTTTACCTTAAGGAAAGCCATGGAAATCAATTCCCCTTTTTTTTTTAGAGGCATTCATCATTTATTCTTATCTCATTTAATTCTTCAAGACAACATACAACTTCTTATAACTTTGTTCGATTATTAATCATTATCCCAATTTCAAAATATGGGATGCAAATCATGCATTTCTTTCATCATAGTAAGGTATAAAGAGAAAGGTCAAATATATTGGCAATGTATAGAACTAAGAGAGAACGATAAAATGGCTTTCATTTATTGGGATAAGCAAGAATTTACAAATTATGGTATAAATATGAAAAAAGAGTGTACAAAGGCGGTTATTTATGGTAGCCATGCCCTAAGACAAATGATAAAATAATCATGATAACAAATCTTAGATCTCTTTCAAAGACTCAATTAAAATATGATGCCTCAACACCTCAAAGCTCTTTAAAATTCACTGTCATTGGTATACCTTTTAAGTGATGTCGCATTTCATTCATGCTGCATTTCAAGGTTTTCAACTCGAACCTTTTTCATTTGGATTCAGGTCACCCTTTTAGATTTTCAACTTGAACTCTTTTTAAATCTAACAAAGTACTTATTTACTGCATCAGAATTAATAAGACTAGAAAGTTCATCTCCATCTATTTTTGACAAAATTAAAGCTCCCCTCGAAAAGGCCCTTTTCACAACATATGGTCCCTTTTAATTTTGGGTCCATTTCCTTCTATCATCATGCTAACTTGGAAGAATTCTTTTCAACACCAACTCTCTTTTTCGAAACTGATGAGGTCTAACCTTTTTGTTATGAGCTCTCATCATTCTTTTTTGGTACAATTGGCCATGGCATAGTACCGTCAACCTTTTCTCTTCAATAAAGTTTAATTGCTTATAGCACTCCTAAATCTATTTAACTTCTTTTAATCCCACTTCCCTTTGGACCCTTAGCGATGAGATTTTTACTTCTAATAGCAATATAACTTCTATTCCATAAACTAAGGAAAAATGAGTTGCCCTAGTAGAGATGTGAATAGAAGTTTGATATGCATGTAGAGTAAAAGGTACTTTTTCATGCCAATCATTATATGTTTCAATCATCTTCTCCAAAATCTTTTTGATGTTCTTATTTGTAACTTTCACTATCCTATTCATTTTTGGGTGATATGAAGCTGAATTATGGTGTTTGATTTTAAACTGAGCATATACTTTTTACATCATTTTGTTATTCAAATTCTTTGCATTATTTGAGATGATTCTTTCTGAGAACCCATATCTACAGATTAATTTCCTATTGATGAATTTACAGACCATAGATCTAGTCGTAGTTGTGAAAAAGATAGCTTTGATCCATTTAGTAATGTAATCAATCATTATAAAAATGAATATATTTCTGTTTGAGGCCTTTGGTATGATAGGCCCAATGACATGCATCCTCCACATAGAAAACGACCAAGGTGGTACTATGACATACAAAACATTGGGTGGAGCATGGATCTTATTAGTAAAAATATGGCATTTGTGATTTTGTTGGCATAATTTATGTAGTTTTTCTCCATTGTCAACCAGTAATATCCAGCCCGCATGACCTGTCTTGCCATCATATGCCCATTTGCATGTGCTCCACATACATCATCATAGATTTCTTCAATAATCTTTTTAGCCTCAGAGGCACCTACACACCGTAATAACATCTGGTCTTTACCTTATTTATATAGAATTTTCTCATCTAAAAAGAATCCCATAACCAATCTTGTTAATATTTTTTTATCATATTTTATGGCTAAATCTAGGTACTGTTAGTTCTTTAGATATTGCATAATATCATGATACCAGGGGTGGTAATCTTTTTCTCCATCCAAGTTGGTATAATGCACTGACGTGTCTTTAATATCTAATTTGATAGGCTAAATTTTGGTAGTATCATCGATCTGTACCATTGTAGCCAGTGTAGCCAAAGTATCTGCAATCTGATTTTTCTCTTGAGGTAAGTGTCCAAATTGAATTATCTTGAATTGCTTGCACAGTTCTAAAATGTATCTATGATAAGGAATGAGTTTTGAATCCTTTGTTTTCCATTCACCTTTTAGTTTATAAATGACTAGAGTTGAATCCCCAAATACCTTTAATACTTTAATTTTTTTGTCCAAAGCTGCATGTAGTCCTATAACACAAGTATCATATTCAGTTACATTATTGGTGCAATTGAAGTTCAATCTTGCTGTAACATGATAGTAATGCTCTGTTAAAGATATTAACACTGCTCCAATCCCATGTCCCATGGCATTGGCAGTCCCATTAAAATACATTTTCCATATCTCTTCTTCATCATCATCTTTTTTTAATTCTGAGATGGCCATTAGTTTCTCATCTGAAAAATCAAGCTTTATGGGCGCATAATCATCAGCAACCCTGTCTGCTAAGAATTAAGTAATGACACTTCTTTTAATCACCGTTTAGCTGACATATACTATGTCATATTTTGAAAGCATTACTTATCATCTTACGATTCTTCTTGATAGTGAAGACTTTTCGAAGATATATTTGATGGGATCCAGTTTAGCTATGAGTGAAGTTATATAGTAGAGCATGTATTACCTGAGTCTTTTAGCTGTCCAAGCCAAAGCACACACATTTTCTCTAGTGATGAATACTTGGACACATATTCTATAAATTTTTTGCTTAGGTAATAAATAACTTTCTCTTTCTTATCAGATTTATCTTGTTGACCCAACACACATCCCATTGACCTTTCATGTACCACTAGGTATAGAATCAATAGTTTTTTGGGGATAAAGAGTGCTAATATTAGAGGATTTGATAAGTACTACTTAATTTTATTGAAGGCTTATTAGCATTATTCATTCCATTCCCCAAGATTATTCTACCGAAATAGTTTAAAAATGAGGTCACATTTGACAGTGAGCTGAGAAATAAACCAAAAAATATAATTCAATCTGCCCAAAAAATCACGAACCTCTTTTTGTGTGCTTGGCGGAGATAAATTATGGATAGCTCAGATTTTGTCTGGATCCACTTCTCTCTCTCTTTCGCTAACTATAAATTCCAACAACTTTTCTGACCTAGCTCTGAATATACATTTAACCAGATTCAATTTAAGCTGAAACTTCCTCAACCTTTCAAATAATTTTCTAAGGTTGACTACATGATCTTTTCCCTTTCGGGACTTGGTAATCATGTCACTCACATATACTTCAATCTCCTTATGCAGTATATTGTGGAAAAGTGTTACCATAGCCCTTTGATAAGCTACCCCAATATTCTTTAATCCGTAGGGCATAACTTTGTTGCAAAAGGTTTCTTACATGGTGATAAAAGTGGTTTTTTTCATGTCATTTAAGGCTATTTTTATCTGATTATAGCTAGAGAATCCATCCATGAAAGAGAATATCGAATGTCAGGCTATATTCTCCATCAAAGTATCAATGTGAGGCAGAGAAAAATTATCTTTAAGGCTAGCTCTGTTTAGATCTCTATAGTCTACATACATTCATACCTTTTTTTATCTTTTTTGAGAACATGTACTATATTAGTCACCCATTCAAGATATTTGGCCACTTGCAAGAAGCCTGCATCAAATTACTTTTTAACTTTCTCTTTGATTTTCAACAGCATCTTCGATTTCATTCTTCTTAGCTTTTGCTACACTAGTTTGCATTATGGCTTCAATGGTAACTTATGCTCCACTATTTTGGTGCTGAGTCCAGGCATCTCTTGGTATGGCCAAGCAAATACATCCATAAATTTTTGGAGTAAATCCTCTAACTGTTATTGGTTAACAACTGAAAGTGAAGTACCAATCTTAACTTCTTTCTTGTTTTCGGCATCACCCAAATTGATCAATTTGATCACTTCTTAATACGGCTTAATGGATTTATTTTCCTATTCAATTAGCTTCATTAAATCCAAAAATAAAGTATATTTCTTAGAATCTTCTTTAATATCAAGTTCATCAGTATTAATTACATTTTCAAAGTTAAACCCCAGATCATTGTCATGAATACCTTCACATTCATTTGGAGACTTGAAAGTTAATAGAATAGGAATATTGGCAAGAAATTTTAATGGTGGAATGAATAGAATGGAAGAAATGAACAAAATGCATGCTCTTATTTTTATTGAAATAATGAAAAATAAAAAGCCCAAACATAACAGTTCATCCCAATGCTTTTGGGTATAAGCAATTAGAAAATGTGGTTACATTGAACAAAAATCAGAAACCATAGGTATTGGGATGCCCTTTAATTCTGTAATTCATATCCTAGTGGGTAGAGGTAAACTAAAGCTTCCTCGTTTTGGCTTCTATCATCCACCATGTGAATGGATAGCTTGGCAAAAGCTTCCTCCCATTTTAGTTCTTTTTTTGTGTCCTCTTTAGCTCCTTTGTGCATATATCCTCCAAGAATGAAAGTTTTATTCAAATGAGGAAAAATCATTGATTTTTTTTTGCCCTTCTATTGTTGCTTTGCCATTCTTCAATCTCATAACCCAATCTAAATCTGTAACTATAATCCTTAATCTTAAAAATTTCCCTTACCCATGAAGGCTTTTGCCTAAGTTGAATTCGATACTCCAACCCTTGCTAACCAACTGATTGATCACAATCTAATTGAACTTCAATCTTTCACCCACTGCATTAACGGGTTCAAACGATCGATATGAACACTCTAATGATTCTTTTATCACTTTCACATATGGGGCATTTATGGGTTGGGTATCAGTAAATCTTTTTCTCTAGCCATAATCACCAATTATCCTTTTACATTAAATTTGATCTTTTGATGCAGTGAAGAAAGAATGACGCTTACCTTGTGGATCCATGATTTTTTCAATAAATAGCTGTATGATGGAGAAATATCCATAATTTAAAATTTTATATTAAAAACACATAGATCAATCTATATGGGTAGCTTAACATCTCTCAATATTTTTCACCCAGTCTTATTAAATGCTCGAATTACCATTTGACTGTCTTGGATATGAGACATATCAAAGGGTAACTTAGCCAAAGTGGACACAGGCATAACGTTAATAGTGACCCATTATCAATAAGGATCTTGACTACTATATGGCCTTTACATTTAACAATGATATGTAATGCCTCGGTGCTTTTTCTACCCTCCAATGAAATCTTATCATCACTAAAAGAGCTATGGTGTAGCACCACTAGATTACCTGTCAGATGATTCACATACTCTATGAAAACATTATGGGCCATATAAGCCTGATTCAATACCTTTAACAAGACATTGCGATGCAGTTCAAAGTTTAAGAGAAGTGATAATAAAAAAATTATGGCTGGCGTCTTATTCAATTATCCCACCACAGAGTACTCACTGTGCTTGACTAGCTTTAAAAACTTATAGGCCTCCTTTTCATGCATAGATTTTGATGTATCTTTCTTTGGGATCTTTGGTTCAATTTGCTTTTCCTTCTCTTTTTCTATTTTATCCAAAGTTTCTGGAGTATAATATCTCTCACTTCTAGTTATGCCCTTACTCCTGTTATATAGGCAATTTTAGCTTTTAGCATATTCTTTTGCTGCATTTATGTTGTCACCCCACATTCATAATTTCAGGGCTCTGCTTTGTTATTTTTATAAAGAAATGGGCGTGAAACTTTGAGGGCTATCGATTTGGAAACAAACTTATTCGTAACTTATTATGGCTTTTCTTTACAGCGTATAGTAATGGGTTTTGGCACCCACCTGTTTGTCATAGCCACCTCGATGTCTCTCAAGGCTCTCAACTCTTCATATAGCTTTATTTGGTAAGAGCCTATCAGCTTTTAAACTTCACTATGAAATTGTTTACAGATGTTAATTGAATGACCTGATGTCCCGCTATGATATTTACATCTTTGATTTGGGTTACATTTTCCCACATGAGTGTTTGGAGTCACTAGTTATATCATCATAGTTTTACATAAAGCTTCATATAGCTAGTCAAATGGCATCTTAAGATCTTTTATTCTTCTTTTCACATGCTTTTCACCTATGTCCAAAGCATTGACTGTATGACTAGGTAAGGTATTCCCATTAACATTAGGTGCTAAACTTTCACTGGTATCAAAGCTTATTAGCCCTTTTTTAATCAAACTTTGTACTTTATGTTTGAAAGGAATACAATTTTCAGTAAAATGTCCTATCGCTCCAAAATGGTAGTCACAATGGGCATTGGAATCATATCATTTAGTGTAAGGGGTTCAAGCTATTTTGAAGGGACAAGGGCTATTAAATGATTTTTATAGAGCTCTTGATATAGCTCCATGTAACTTATGGGTATGGGGTCAAAGGTTTATCTTTTTTTAGTTCGTAGTTCTTTGGTGTTACTTGTGATGCTGACTAGGTAAGCATGAAATCTTAGGGAAGATGGATAAGATGGTCAAGTAGTTGATTGGTAAAGAGATGTAAAAGTATGATTTATTACGTACTGGTATATAGGGTAAGTAGGTAGAATGTAGCTTCTAAATTATTATCCTTCAAGATTCACAGCTTGAATCTCACTTTTTTTTAAGTGCTCTTTTAGAAGACTCACCTCCTTCAAGCTTACTATTCTTTATAACATTTTTTATGATCTCTCCTGAAATCATCATGTCAGTAAAATTTTTAGTTATATTTTCGATCATCCTCTTATAATAAGGTAATTTTAGAGTGCTCACAAATAGCATAGTAGTTTTTTTTCTGTTAAGG
This sequence comes from Durio zibethinus, assembly GCF_047325235.1. NCBI lineage: Eukaryota > Viridiplantae > Streptophyta > Magnoliopsida > Malvales > Malvaceae > Durio > Durio zibethinus. The sequence continues at coordinate 3,826,525 of NC_143162.1, read as the reverse complement.
GAGGTTGTACCTAGGTAACCACATCTTGCCACCTTTAAGCATATTGCTTGAAGGACTCAGATGCCTTCTTTTCCATTGCTTGTAGGGAAAGACGGTTAGGAGCCATGTCAATGATGTGATGGTGCTGATTAATAAAAAATTTGGTCAAATCTTTCTATGTCTTGATGCGAGTCCCATCTAATTGGATATATCATCTTACTATAAATCCAATCAAACTGTCTTGAAACATATACATAAGCAGTTCTCATTACTAGCATGTGCCATCATTTTACGATAATATATGATGATATGTGTGATAGGATACTTAGTATCATCATACTTCTTAAATTTTGATACTTTAAATAGTGGCATCACCATATCTAGTACTAGGTAAAGTCTCACTACATCCATGGATCTATAAAAATCAATGCCTTCTACAGCCCTTAGTCATTTTTTGAGCCTATTCATTACTTGATCAAGTTTAGAGCTCTCTAAGGTCACAACTATTTATAGCTTATTTCTCTTTTGCTTCATCTACAGTAAAGAGCTGAATGGGTTCAACTATCTTTTTCGCATAAACAGGATTATCATAACTTTAGATGTTCTCATGACTGGGTGCATAAGTCATTTCTAGTTAATAGTATTTTGGAAAAGCTGCTTGTTGAGGTTGGATTATTAGGGCAGTCTAAGTTTGTTGTGGATCGAAGCCTGAACGATATGTTGATTCAGTGGCTTCTTGTAAAGTATCTTCTTCCACTAATTTTCTTTTATTTGCTTTTTTTAGGGCTTTCAGAATCTTACTCAACTTTTTCTTTAGTGCTTTTTAAGTCTTTTTTATCGTTTTAAGGTGGCTTGTATTGTTTTATTCCATCCTTCTAGCTTGAGCTTGGGTATTGTATTGATATATAGCTATTTAATGATAATGTTATGATAATGAATGAATGAGTGAATGTGATGCAAATGCATGGAAATGAAAAGAAAAGAGAAGAAAATATTTACCCTTTAAAAGAAATTCAATAAAAAAAATTTGTCATTTATTCCACAAGAGTCTATTTTACATCAAACCTAATGTTGTTCCTCTATAAAAATGCCTAACTTGCTCATACTGATCTTTAGCCTCTTCAATGAAGTTTAACAGTTTCTGTCCATGCTCCCCTACTGGTGTAACCAAAACTCTTAGTGCCTCAGCCTTTTCTGCCATCTCACCTGCTTTGATCATGACTTTACCTATTGGGCTATGAAGTGCTCTATGTATCTTTGTTTTTCTAACCCTTCTCTTTTGTCACACCACACCTAATAGGATAACTTTCTATGCCTTTTTGTGAGGATTCTGACATGATTTTTTTGCTCATTCAACTACAATGTCAGAGTCATAATGTGGTTTAAAAACTATTGATTCTTCTGTTCAACCTCTATGAAAGCATCTTCCATTTGGGCTCGCTCCTCTTTTAACTATTTATTTTCATGAACCAGATCGGTGATGTTCATTTTTTGGCCTACACCTGTATGTGCAACCTTTTATGTTCTTGTTTTAGCTCTTTCAGCTTTTTAAAGGCATCATCACGTTCCCTAACAATTTTTTGGGCCTTACTGTTTTCCTTGGAAACCCTATGGGCTTGGATTTCTAATTTTTTAGCTTTATTTTGCCATTGGTCCTTTTCTTCCTATAACTTTAAAATTTCTTACGTCAGTTTCTTTTTCTCTATTTCATATTCTAACTCAAAAAGCTTATTGTTTGACTCTTGCCCCACTGGTAAGTGATGATCTTGAAGCATGAATGTAATCTTTTGACCCCTCTTACTTCTCCTGATCAGATATACCTGAGTGACTCTATCAATGAATGGCCTTGAGCTTACTCTTTTTGGCTTCTTCCAAGCCTTAATCATGCTATCAATCTTCTGGAAAGTTCTGAGATCCTCATATGAACAGTCAAACTGGTTGAGTTTGGAAGTCATAAAAGTAAACTGTTCAGCTTCATACTGTCTCTTTACCATCAATAGTGCATAACTCATTGACCTCTATAGACCTAAAAGGGGAACCCCTATCTCATCTCCACATTGATAAAGCATAGGTTTCCTGTCCATCCATGGAGCTAACCATTTTACCTGACCAACTGTGAGCCCTTGCAGTAGACACTTCCACTCTTTTTGAGTCTTTGCTTTTGGCCAAATACTTTGATAGAACTTCTTAATTGGATTCCGTGTATGAAAATAAAGTTTGGTAAAAGTATTTTTCTTGCACTCAAAATGGCCATATATATAATAAGGGTATACAGCTTATGAAATGTGCTTTGTCATTTTACCTATAAAAATTTAGAGATTTGATAGTTTTTGCCAAGATAACTGGTGAAAACTATACTCTCTTTCAATCTGCTCAAATAAATCCACCATTTTTACCTTAATGTGGCCTAAAACCTTAGGGAAGATGACCAACCTATAAATGGCAAGAGCAAATACATTCATTCCCTAATCATCATCTGGATGCTTAACAATAAAATCTTGAAGCACCTTGTCGTAACGGTTTTGAGACCGCCAGACATAAAAACGAGTTGTTTTAAAATTGAGAAAAATAAAAAAAAAGAGGGAGTCGCCACCAATCTTTATTAGGGTGTGATTGGCCACCCAAAAGTTTATCTTTTTAATAAAACTATAAAAACGGGTTGTTTAAAGTTTATCAAAAAGATATATTTCGGTCTACGAAAAATCAGGTTGGGTCCGGGAGTCGGTTACGCGTGGGGAAGGATTAGCACCCCCACAACGTCCATAAATTGGTACCATTCAACTATGCGCTATTTTCAATGTCGGATAAAAATGGTTTTAATTTGAAATTTAACATTAATTTCCTTTATTTAAAAAAATATTCTTTTTTTTTTTTGCTAAAATTTTTATTTAGGAATATTGAGAAAATCTTTAAGTTAAAGAATTATCTTAAAATTCTCCAACATCTAGGCAGAATTTAAAGTAACCCTTTTCGCTTAAGATTTAACACAACAATCCTTAAAATGAAATAACACTCTTTACAGAAAATTGTTGGTGACTCTCCAACATCTAGGCAGAGTACCATGAGTAAATTAAAGAGAGAATAATGCAGACAGTTATTGATGATAATACGATAACGTATGTATGCTAATGAATGTCATGTAAAATGAAATGCAATTTTGGATTCTTAAATATAATGAGACCACCCCGACTCTCCAACATCTAGGCAGAGCTTAGGTGCGACTGTTTACATTTAAAATCCCAATTTTATTATACTTTTTTTATTTATTAATCTTATTATTAATATGAATTATGAACTCGTGTGAAAAGACTTAATGACGTAAAATTTCCTAAATACCCCATCATCTAGGCGGCATTCGGGAACAAATTGCTTCAAATAGAATTTTCACACGTGTCCTTAGGATTTTTTTTTAGGACTTTGGATTTCAAGGATTTTGGATTTCAAGGGGTTTAGGATTTAATGGATTTTGGATTTTTAGGGATTTTAGAAACCTAGGATTAAGAAATGATGCTTAAGGTTTCGTTTTTAAGAAAATACGAACATCTCTGAAAATCTCCAACATCTAGGCGAATTTTTGAAGCAAGTTCGATTTTAATAATTTTTGAAAATTAATTAAAAATTTCTTATGTTTATTTATTATTAACAATAATTCCCCAACATCTAGGCAGAATTACTGTTTTAGAAAAATATTTTTATTCCCTCCAACATCTAGGTAGGGAAAATTATTATTATTTTTTAAAACATTTTAATATATTTTTATTATTATTTATTTTTAATTTTATTATTATTAAAACAATTAAACATTTATTCTAACAAACTTATAAATTTATCATGCATAAATATAAAATATATTTAAAATAACAAAAATAATAATATAAAAAAAATTTAGAAAATTCAAAAAAAAAAAAAAATTTTTTTTTTTTACCTGAACCGGACCGGTCAACGGTCCGTGCGGTCTGACTGGTTCGGCGGTTGGATCGGCAGTTCGGGCGATCTGACCGGTTCGGCGGTCGATAGGCGGTTCGTATGAACCGGTTCAAGGCTGGCTGAAACGGGTCGATGGGTCGGGTTGCGCGGATCTCGGGTCGGGTTCGGGTCAACGCGTGGATCCTTCTTTGGTTAAAACGGCATCGTTTTTGGTTTTATTGAAACGACGTCGTTTTGGCTATTGATAATTTATATAAAAGTCAAAAAAAATTTTTTGCGTCATTTTTTTTGGTCTTAAAAAAAAAACAACCCTCTTTTTTTTTTTTTCTCTTCTTCTTCAGCCGCACGCCGGCCGGCCGTCGGTGCCGCCGCCATTTGCTGGTCGTCGACCGTCGTCTCCGGTGGTCGGAAAAACCTCAAAATTCTCTCACGAACTCTTCTCGACCCCCTGAGCACAGATCTGACCTCTTTTTCACCAAAAACGGCCTTGATTCTCGTAGATCGGGTTTTGAAGTTTTCGGTTTTTCTTCTCTTTTTTTTTTTTTTTTTTTTTGCGAAACTGATGATTTCTTGGCTTTTGCAGGTGGCTCGACGCTGAGGTTCCTCGCCGTAGGCGAGGACTGTGTTATTTTTTGGATTTTGTTTTCGTTTTTTTTTTTGTTTTGTGGCGGTTCTGTTTACGGTTGTTTATGGTTGTTTTGGGTTGGTTTTTGTGATTGGGTATTTTGGGTGTTTGGGTGGGTAGATCGAAATTTTCCGTTCCTGAACCCTCAAGCTGAAAAAAAATTTTTTGTTTCAGAGCTCTCACCTGAAAAAAATTTTTTCCCTTTTTTTTCTCCCTTCTCTTTTTTGAGTTTTATGTGTTGATTTTATAGAGTTTCAATTAAGTGGGATTTTGCTGGCTGTAGGGTGGTTAGTTGGTAGCTGTAGGGTGGCTGGCAGAAAGCTGGTCGGGGGGCTGGTTAGGTTGCTGATAAGGAGCTGGTCAAGGAGTTGGTCGAGGTAGCTCGGCCTCGCACCAACTCCTTGACGTCTTTCTTTTTTTTTTTGTTTGTTTACTTGTTTTGTTTTTTTCTGTTTTGTTTTTTTACTTTTTTGTTTTGTTTTGTTAAATATTAGTATTATTATAAAAAAATAAAATAGTAGACCCGGACAAAATCGGTGTCTACAGCTGCCCCTCTTTGCACGTTTCTGAGAATCAGGAATAGGGCAAAGACAAAGACAACGATTTTGTCTGAAAATAAATCGTGTTATTTTTTTGGTTTTACAGAAAAGGGCTCCTCTTAGCAGAGGCTCAACAACTTTAAAATTTCTTCTTGAAAAAAGCTCCTCTCAACAGAGGTTCCACAACTTTAAAATTTCTTCTTGAAAAAGCTCCTCTCAATAGAGGCTCCACAACTTTAAAATTTTATTTCGGAAAAGCTCCTCTCAACAGAGGCTCCACAACTTTAAAATTTTATTTCAGAAAAGCTCCTCTCAACAGAGGCTCCACAACTTTAAAATTCTTTCTTGAAAAAGCTCCTCTCAACAGAGGCTCCACAACTTTAAAAATCTCATCTGAAAAAGCTCCTCTCAACAGAAGCTTCATAACTTTAAATTTTCATTTTGAAAAAGCTCCTCTCAACAGAGGCTCTATAACTTTAAAATTCTTTCTTGAAAAAGCTCCTCTCAACAGAGGCTCCACAACTTTAAATTTTCATTTTGGAAAAGCTCCTCTCAACAGAGGCTCCACAACTTTAAAATTCTCATTTCAGAAAAGCTCCTCTCAACAGAGGCTCCACAACTTTAAAATTTTTTTCTTGAAAAAGCTCCTCTCAACAGAGGCTTCACAACTTTAAAATTTTCATCTTGGAAAAGCTCCTCTCAACAGAGGCTCCACAACTTTAAAATTCTTTCTTGAAAAAGCTCCTCTCAATAGAGGCTTCACAACTTTAAAATTTTCATCTTGGAAAAGCTCCTCTCAACAGAGGCTCCACAACTTTAAAATTCTTTCTTGAAAAAGCTCCTCTCAATAGAGGCTCCACAACTTTAAAATTCTCATTTCAGAAAAGCTCCTCTCAACAGAGGCTCTACAACTTTAAAATTCTTTCTTGAAAAAGCTCCTCTCAACAGAGGCTCTACAACTTTAAAATTCTTTCTTGAAAAAGCTCCTCTCAACAGAAGCTCTACAACTTTAAAAATTTTTTCTTGTTTTTAAATTTGAGTTTTCATCCTTGAACAAGTAAATTCCTCTCTTTTGAATTCCTTTGTTTGATCATTGTCTTTACCAAAATCTTGTTTTTTCATTAAGAAAAAGAAAATTTCTATCTTTGTTACAACTTCTCATGGATGCATGTATTGAGTGCTCATGATGCAATGCATGTAATGCAATCAAAATCGTTCATTGTAGTAAAAAGGTTCTCAAAATCTCTCACAATATTTTTTCTTCAAAAGTCTGCAACCTCAATGTCTTGTCATGCTTTTCTCATCCTTTTTCATTTGCCTTTGTCAATGTTAAAAGTAATGCTGAGATCTTTCATGTTTGTTTTTCTTTTCATCATTTTAAGTTCAAGACAAATAAAATGCAATCACACATTTCTCTAATGGACAAAAAATATCAAATAAGGATAAAGGAAAGGATAGGCATTATTTCAAATGAAGGATAATGTATTTCTTATGGCTGATAACAAGTGTATGTCAAAGTGTTTGAATTGAAATAAAGGTGTCAAAAGAATGATCACAAGATAATCATGAACAAAATATTCTCAGATTCTTTCTCTAAAACTAAATCAGATGACTTCCTTGATTATTCAGAGTTCATCAAACTACACTTGCCCCTGCATTGTGAGATCTTTTCTTGATGATGCTTTTGCTTCACATTTAAGCCGCCTTTTCAGGTTTTCAACTTAGATAAGTCATCATTTTTTTTTCTTTTTTTTTAAGCAAAATATTTCTTCACAACATCTGAATTTATTGGGGTAGGCAAATCACCTCCGTCCATTTCTGCCAAAATCAATGCCCCACCAGAAAAAGCCTTTTTCACCACATACGGGCCTTCCCAATTTGGTGTCCATTTCCCCCGATTATCATGTTGATTTGGAAGGAATCTTTTTAGCACTAAGTCTCCTTCCCTAAAGCAACGGGGACGAGTTTTCTTGTCATGTGCTCTCATCATCCTCTTTTGATATAATTGACCATGACAAAGTGCTGACAGTCTTTTCTCTTCGATAAGGTTTAACTGCTCGTAGCGATTTCGGACCCATTCTGCTTCCTCTAACTCCACCTCCATCAAGACTCTCAGTGAGGGAATTTCCACTTCGACTGGTAGCACAGCTTTCATACCATATACCAAAGAGAACGGTGTGGCTCCAGTAGACGTTCTGACTGATGTTCTATAAGCATGCAAGGCAAAAGATAACTTCTCATGCCAATCTTTGTAAGTTTCAGTCATTTTCTCCAAGATTCTCTTGATATTCTTATTCGCAGCCTCCACTGCCCCATTCATTTTTGGACGATATGGTGTCGAATTACGATGGCGGATCTTGAACTGAGTGCATACTTCATTCATCATTTTGTTGTTCAAGTTTTTGGCATTATCAGAAATAATTGTCCTCGGAAGCCCATATCTGCATATTATCTCTCTTTTCATGAACTTACATACCACAGATCGGGTCACGCTAGTATATGATGCAGCCTCTACCCATTTGGTGAAGTAATCAATCATCACAAAAATAAATCTATGCCCATTCGAAGCTTTTGGAGTGATGGGACCAATGACATCCATGCCCCACATTGAGAATGGCCAGGGAGGAGCTAAAACATGTAATGTTGATGGTGGAGCATGAATCTTGTCAGCATAAATCTGACATTTATGACATCTCCTAGCATAATCAATACAGTCACTCTCCATTGTCAACCAATAATAGCCAGCCCTCATAATTTGTCTAGCCATCATATGACCATTTGCATGTGCCCCACAAACTCCATCATGCACTTCTTCAATAATCTTCTTTGCTTCAGCTGCATTTACACATCTTAAGAGCACTTGATCTCGACCTCTTTTGTAAAGGATATCTCCGTCAATGAAGAAATTCATAGCCAATCTTCTAATAGTCCTCTTATCATTTTCAGTTGCATGTTCTGGGTATTGCTGGCTTTTAATGTATTGCATGATATCATGATACCATAGCATTCCATCAATTTCTTTTTCAACACTTGAGCAATGTGCTGGTACATCTTTCACATCCAACTTAATGGGTTGGATTTCAGTATTTGCATCTATTTTGATCATTGCAGCTAGAGTAGCCAGTGCATCAGCAATTTGGTTTTCCTCTCTAGGTAGATGCTCAAACTGAACTTCTTTAAATTGCTTGACCAACTCAGAGATGTATTTATGGTATCGAATCAACTTAGAGTCTCTTGTTTCCCATTCACCTCGTAACTGATAGATGACTAAAGCTGAATCTCCAAACACATTTAACACTTTGATCTTCTTTTCAATTGATGCTTGTAAACCCATAACACAGGCCTCATATTCAGCCACATTGTTTGTGCAATTAAAATTCAATCTGGCTGTGATGGGGTAATAGTGTCCATCAGGAGATATCAAAATTGCCCCAATACCATGACCCAAAGCATTAGCAGCTCCATCAAAATACATCCTCCATGATTTTTCAACAAGTTCATTTTTTTCAATGGCCATCACATCTTCATCAGGAAAATCTAATTTCATTGGCTCATAATCTTCGACTGCACGATCAACAAGGAATTCAGCTATTGCACTCCCTTTAATAGCTTTTTGAGTCACGTAAATGATATCATATTCTGAAAGCATAACTTGCCATCTTACTATTCTTCCTGTCAATGAGGGCTTTTCGAAGATATACTTAATAGGATCCAACTTTGCTATGAGCCAAGTAGTGTGATAAAGCATGTATTGTCTAAGCCTTCGAGCTGTCCAGGTTAATGCACAACACATCTTCTCTAATGGTGAATACTTTGACTCATAATCAGTGAACTTCTTGCTCAAGTAGTAAATTGCTCGTTCTTTCTTATCAGTTTCATCTCTTTGCCCCAGCACACATCCCATTGAATTTTCATGCACTGTCAAGTATAAAATCAAAGGTTTTCCTGGCATTGGTGGCACCAACACAGGTGGATTTGACAAGTATTCTTTGATCTTATCAAAAGCTTCTTGGCATTCATCATTCCATTCTCCAGGATCATGTTTTCTGAGAAGCTTAAAAATAGGATCACACTTATAAGTGAGTTGAGAGATGAAGCGAGCAATATAATTTAATCTCCCTAAGAAGCCTCGCACTTCCTTTAAGGTATGAGGAGGAGATAAGTTTTGAATGGCTTGTATCTTATCTGGATCAACTTCAATTCCTTTTTCACTAACTACAAAGCCCAATAATTTTCCTGATTTGGCTCCAAATGTACATTTGGCAGGATTCAACTTCAACTGAAATCTTCTCAACCTGTCGAACAACTTTTTGAGACTGACTATATGATCCTTTCCTTCACGAGATTTTGCAATCATATCATCTACATACACTTCTATCTCTTTATGCATCATGTCATGAAAAAGAGTCACCATTGCTCTTTGATAAGTAGCACCAGCATTTTTCAACCCAGAAGGCATGACTTTGTAACAGAATGTTCCCCACATGGTCACAAATGTAGTTTTCTCCATATCATCTCGAGCCATCTTGATCTGATTATAGCCTGAGAAACCATCCATAAAGGAAAATGTGGAGTGCTTAGCAGTATTATCCACTAGAGTATCGATGTGAGGTAAAGAAAAGTTATCCTTAGGGCTTGCTCTATTCAAATCTCGATAATCAACACACATTCTCACTTTTTCATCTTTCTTAGGAACTGGCACTATGTTGGCTACCCATTCAGGATATTTTGCCACTTCTAAAAATCCAGCATCGAATTGTTTCTTCACTTCCTCTTTAATTTTTAGCAGCATCTCTGGTTTCATGCGTCTTAGCTTTTGCTGCATCGGCTTACATCCTGGTTTTAAAGGTAACTTGTGCTCTACAATATCAGTGCTGAGTCCTGGCATATCCTGGTAAGTCCATGCGAACACATCTACATATTCTCGTAGCAGCTCTTCTAGCTTCTGTCTTTCAGCTGGTAAAAGAGATATACCAACTTTGACCTCTCTTTTATTCTCACCATCTCCCAAATTTACTGATTCAGTAATTTCTTGGTGGGGTTCAATTGGCTTATCTTCATGTTCTATTAATTTTAACAAATCAAGAGGCAGTGTATAGTTATCTGAATCTTCCTCATTATCAAGTTCATCAACATGAATTAAATTTTCAAAATCAAATTCGAGATTAATGCCATGATTATCCTCATGTTCATTGTTTGAGACCCTGCAAAAGGGTAATATGGAGAGAATATTGGCACACGAAAATGGAATGGCAAGAAGATGTAGGAAAGAAAAAGATGAAAGGTAAAACGAAGATAAAAATGACAGAAAAAATACGGATGCATCTTCTAAGTCTTTTATTAAAATGACAAACATAAACACACCATAAAAGATCTCCTAATACTCGTAGAAAGTAATTAGAGATTTTAAGTTTCACATTACTTTTCCAAAGTTTTAAAGGCAACAGGCAGCTCTGTAACTTTCCAATTATCCAACTCAAAATCTGAAGGACAAGGGTACACGAATAGCTCTTCACTTCGACTCTTCTTTTCTCCATCATCCACCATTTGAATGGCCAGCTCTAAAAATTTTTCCATGAATCCTGCACTTGGGGCTCTCGGTAAATCTGAATAAATGTATCCTCCCGAGTGAAAAGAATCATAAAGGTATGGAATGACTATCGGCTCTGACTCCAGCTCATATCCCTTAAGATTAGCTATCCTCTTATCTCTTTTCTCATTCATCATTCTTACTCTGTCCCCTCTTGTTGGCTTATATCCCAAGCAAACCTGTCTCTCTTTTCATATATGGCCGATGGCTTCATAATTCCTTGCAGGTTCTTCCCAAGTCCGACTTCAGGTCGCCATCCCATCTTGGTAAGCTGTTTGACTACCATTTTAGTAGTCGCAGATAAGTGTGGTGAATATAATTTAGATCCTCCAGCTATATATGTTGCATTGGCAATCTCGAAAGATCTATAAGAACATTCTAAAGCTTCATCTGTCGATTCCACATAAGGAGTATTTATCGGTTGAGTTACCAATAAATCTTCTTCTCCTGCCACACATGTTAGCTTCCCTTCAACAATAAATTTAACTTTTTGATGTAATGAGGATGGGACAGCACCTGCCATATGGATCCACGGTCTACCCAATAAACAACTATATGAAGGAGAGATATCCATAACTTGAAATTTCACGTTGAAAGTACATGGGCCAATCTGTAATGGCACTTCTATATCTCCCAACACTTCTCTTCTGGTTCCATCAAAGGCTCTCACTATCATATGACTAGGTTTCATATAAGATCCATCAACAGGGAGTTTTGCCAGAGTAGTCGCAGGTATAACATTGATGGATGAGCCATTATCAATCAAAACCTTAGCCATTATATGACTTTTACATTTCACAGTAATGTGAAGAGCCCTGGTACTTCCTCTACCTTCAGGAGGAATCTCTTCATCACTGAAAGAGATATAGTTTGAAATTGTCAGATTGCCAACAAGCTGTTCCACATATTCAACAGAAGCATTGTGAGACACATATGCTTGATTTAACACTTTCAGCAAAGCATTACGGTGTGACTCTGAACTGAGCAATAATGACAATAGCGAAATTTTAGCTGGCATCTTGTTAAGCTGTTCTACCACGCTATACTCGCTATGTTTTATTAACTTTAAAAATTCACCTGCTTCACTTTCAGATACTGGCTTCTGCTATTCTTTTTCTAGGGTTGTGTCAAGACCACTCTGACTTTCATTTTCTTCTCCTACCTTGGCTTTTTCTTTTCTAGCTTTTTCTAGAGCTTCTGGGGTATAACACATCCCACTTCGAGTTATGCCTCCTACACCCGTTATGTTGGCAGTATCTGGGTTGACTACGACATCATAATCGTATTTCCAAGGTACTGCTTTATCATTCTGATATGGAAAAGGGCCAGAAACTTTAATTGTCACCACTGGCTGAGAGACGGGTTTTTCTAGCTTCGATGTTGGCTTCTCATCATAATAGATAGTTACTGGTCTACGCCCAAACTTATTCTTTGAATCATTGGTAGACACTTTCACCAACTCTTCTCTCTCTTGGTAAAACTCTATTCGACCTTCATCCATCAATTTTTGCACCTCTTGACGGAATTGGTGACAGTTTTCGATAGAATGCCCCAGAGCACCTCTGTGATAATGGCAGCTTTCAGTTGAGTTAATCGCTTCAGAGTAGTTTTGAGGTTCTATCGATTTCAGCATGTCAGCTTTGACCAAGGTTTCAAACACTTTAGCCATATGAGTTTTTACCTCTTCTATTCTTCTTTTCACGTAACTTGTTTGCCCATCAATCAAAGCATTTATTGATGGTTTGACATGATTTGGTAGAGGGTTTCCATTGACATTTGGAGTCCCTTGTTGGCTGGTATCAAAATTTAATACTCCTTCATTGATTAACCCCTGCACTTTATGCTTCAAAGCAATACAATGCTCAGTGGAATGACCTGGATTCCCATAATGATAATCACAATGTGCATTGGGGTCATACCATTTGGGAAACGGAGGTTTCAAAGATTCAATAATAACAAGAGCAAGCAGATGTTTTTCAACAAGTCGAGGATACAAATCTGTGTATGTCATGGGAATTGGGTCAAAATGAGGTCTTTCTCGATTGTTATTATTCTGTGAGTTTCTTTGATTGCTGTTTGGGTAGGTTGGTCGAGTAAATGGTCGAGCTGAAGGTGCTGGGGTGTAATTGGATGGTTGAGGGCTAAAACTTGATCTGGGTAACGATTGTTGGGGGGCTCGGTAATGGTATGGTTGTTGAGAGATTTGGTTTATGGTAGAGTAGTAATGGGGGTGTGGGTTATATGAAACAAAATGATGGTGTGGGAGATTTGTGTGAGTGACAACATGTGTCTCCTACTCTTTCTTCCTTAATGTAGCTATCTTCTTTTCAGACCCTTCAATTTTACCACTTTTGATAGCATTTTTTATCATCTCCCCTGAAATTACCATGTCAGAGAAGTTTTTCGTGGCATTTCCCACCAATCTGTCATAATACGGGGCCTTCAGTGTATTGACGAATAGCACGGTTATCTCTTTTTCAGTCAGTGATGGTTGTACTTGGGCTGCTGTATCTCTCCACCGATGTGCGTATTCTTTGAAGGTTTTCGTCAACTTTTTCTCCATATTTTATAATGACAGTCTATCAGGGGCTGTATCCAAGACGTGCTTATACTGAGCAAAAAAAACTTTGGCCAAGTTTTTCCATGAACTGATCTTATTTCGATCTAATTGCACGTACCATTTAGCTGCTGAACCAGTCAAACTATCCTGAAAACAGTGTATCAATAGTTTGTCATTATGGGTATAACCCGTCATCTTTCTACAAAACATGGTGATATGAGCAGATGGACATTTTGTCCCATCGTATTTTTCAAAATCTGGGGTCTTAAATTTTGGTGGGATAACCAAGTCAGGCACTAGGCTAAGTTCGTTGGCGTCAATAACCCCATAAGTGTCATTACCTTCAACCGCTTTAAGCCTCTCTTCAAGCTGGTCATATTTATCTTGAATTTTTGAATTTATAACAGGTTCTGACATTTCGTGAGACTTCTCTTGCTCAACAGGGTCGTCAAGATTTGGTACCATGATGGGATCGACTGGGATGGGTCCCGAATTGGCATTCAAGTGGGTCGACTGCTGATTTGCAGAATGATTGACATAGGGGTACGACTGCGCACTTGGTGGTGGTATGTGTATACCCCGAGGAACTTGAATCTGAACTTGAGGTGGAGTGAATCCCGGAGGGTATAATGGCTCTTCCACATTAACCTCATCTCCTGTCCTAGATACACCAACGACTCATTTTCCTTTCATTGATCCAATCAACAGTTGTCTTAATTCAGCCATTTGTGCTTCAATTCTTTGTTGTATTTCCATCACTCTTTCTTGTATCTCCTCTTGTACCCTTTCGACCCTTTCAAACCTAGCTGTATTCTCTTCTGTCATGGCTCGAGTCTGGGAACGAGTATTATATCTATGTGAAATTGACGGGTTGTGGTTCCTTGGCTTTGCTATCCTTAAACCTTAGTTTATCAACCACGAATTAGATCGCATGATATAATGTCGTTGATATTATTGTTAGTATGAAAATGCATGCATGAAATGAATGAAATGCAAATTAGGGTATTATCTTGGATCGATCGAAACAAAAAGAAACTTTCATTAACCATGGGAGTCTTTACACATCATCCAATCATTCTTGCATTAAAGCCATAAAAGCATTTGATTTGAGCATATTGCTCCCTAGCTTCATGAAAAAAGTGCAATAATCTTTGACTGTGGCCTTGGGTTGGTACAATCTCTCGTTCCAGTGCTTTCGCCTTTTCAACCATGTTGCCTGCTTTTTGAACAGCCTTGTAGATTTGAGCAGTTAGGTGTTCGATGTATTGCTGCCTCCCTAAACTTTTTGCTCTCCACATCTCTCGAGCATCTACCTCCATATTACAAGTGCGAGCCCAATAATCTTCTCTATCTTGCCACTCAGTCAAAATCTCATTTATGTGCCTCTGATTGCTTGTCAATTGAAGCTCCAAACTCATTAATTCATGCTCTAAGGCTTTTTTCTTGCTTTGCAAATCAGAGTTCTTGCTTTGTTCCCTCATTAGCTCAGCTTTTAGCTTTTCACTTTCTCTTTGGTGCCTTGTTACCTTTTCAGAGGCCCCTGAAAGTTTTTCTTTCCATTCATATTGCTCTTTGGTGAGTGTGAAGATCATTTCTTTGTTCTCTCGAGCTCTGTTCTTCCAATATTCCACCATGTCTCGTAGTTCTTCCACATCCTTCTTGGATCCCTTCAAAGGTCTACTATCTAACCTCAATTTCTTATTTTCTTGATGCAAATCTTGCAGATCCTCTTTCAATACTTTTCGTTCTTTAGTCAACTTCTGTACTGCATCATTTTTCATCATTAAATCATATCTTAATTGATTAACTTGATCCATCATAGCCACCTTTTCTTTTTTTAACCTTTTCTTTTCAATCTCAAACTCTCGTTGAGCGATCTCAAGAGTCGATAATACCGATACTGAAACAGGAGCTGACAACTTCTCTGAAACATCAGCTGGTAGAGGCCTAATTTCGTTAACTCTTTTCATCCTCCACACAAGGTAACCTTCAGCAACATTATCAGCGAGTCTAGCTGGGCTCATTCGGTTGACCTGCTTCCATGCTTTGATGATTTCACGAACCCTTTTCATATAACCGGGTGTTCCATATTCAAACTCGAGTGAACCAAGCCTATGAGTCATAGGGATGAACTGTCATGAATCATATTGTCTTTGAACCATAAGGGGCGCGTAACTCACTGCCCCCCATATTCCTAACAGAGGTACCCATGACTCGTCTCCACAACTATATAAGATAGCCATCGGAAGCATCCATGGTGCCCTCCATGTTACATCTTCGCTAGTGAGCTTTAAAAAGAATGCCAACCACTGACTTTTTGTCCAATCTTTTCTCCATTCTTTAGTCATAAACTCCTTGATAGGACTGAAATGCACGGAGAATGGTCGAAACGATGTCTTCTCTTTTCCCCAAAAATGGCTTCTGAGCCAGATAAATAGTAACTGAGCACACCCCATAAATCGTCCTTCACCCTTTCTTCGACAAAAATTAAGTGATCTAATAGTTTCTGCCAAAATAGTTGGTGAAGGGTTAATACCTTTATCTAATTGCTCAAAGAAATCAACCACTGATGCTTCTATATGTCCTAAAACCTTAGGGAATATCATCAATCCATAGATGGCCAAAGCAAACACATCCGACCCCTGATCGGTATCAATATACTTTCTTATGTACTCGAGCAGAAAAGCTGATGGAATGATGTCAACCCTATTTTTCTCTTTCTTGTGCTTGTCTATCTCTTCAACCTCCACTTGCATGATCTTGGCTAATTTTTTTCTATATCCAGTGGTCTTATGCTCTTTCCAATAGATCTTGTCTTGATTGGTAGACTCTATCCGGAGTAAAGAAGAATATTCTTCGATCGTGGGAGCCAAGTCTTCTTGGTTGAATACAAAGCATCGATAAGATGGATCCCAGAACTGTATTGCGGCTCTCATTAGCTGTTCATCAACCTTCACAGACATAAGTAGTGCCACATCCCCGTATTTCTTGGAAAAAGATTCTTTTTTCTCCATTCTCCACTGCTTCCAAATGGCTTCCAATTCTGATATATTATTCTGACTGAGATCCACATGCACTGACTGTAGTAACACCGATATGTGACCCTCAACTAAGCAATCTCCTTCTTTCCTCTGAATACCTTCTGAATGGCTCTTGACCTCTAAGTAGCTCTTACACACAGATGACATCCTTTAGGTTTTTTGAAAGTTTTTTTTTGATTGGTCCAAAACAATACCCTTTTAAAAATGGTACCTATATGATGCATGTAACAAAATTGAAGACAATAAAACAAATCAATAATGTAAATAAAACAAATAAATAAAACTGAGTAAATGAATGAACAAGCATAACAGAATATACATAGTGTCCTAATTTAGGTAATCTTTTCACAAAAAGGACAGTATGGCTCTATCCTAAAGTTGAACTTTACGGCTCATTATATGCTGGGTTAAGATTTGCATGTCTAAAGGTTCCCAGACTATTCCTCACATCATCGTCCATTATAGACTAGTAAGGCTCCCCGATCCTCACCCATTACAGGCTACTAACGGAACGGGTTCAATCTGAGTGAAAGTGTTTCGCTAGCAAATGCGGAGGTTATCACCTCACGAGAGCGTAGCTACTTCACTTCCTCCTAAAAGGACGGAGCCCGGGTATAGAGCTCATGTATGCAAGTGAATATGCAAAATGTGTGCAAGGTAATAAATCAAAAACCAAAATCAAAATGAAGTAATAACTAGCACATAATTTATTTCATTTATTAACATGACTGTTTTCAGAAAAAAATTAAAATAAAAGAAATTAAATTAAATATCAAATAAAATCAATTAAATCCAACCATTGTCAATAGCGCATAATTAAAATTTTGGCCTGACTCTCAAATAAATCCCCAGTGGAGTCGCCAAGCTGTCGTAACGATTTTGAGACCGCCAGACATAAAAACGAGTTGTTTTAAAATTGAGAAAAATAAAAAAAAGAGGGAGTCGCCACCAATCTTTATTAGGGTGTGATTGGCCACCCAAAAGTTTATCTTTTTAATAAAACTATAAAAACGGGTTGTTTAAAGTTTATCAAAAAGATATATTTCGGTCTACGAAAAATCAGGTTGGGTCCGGGAGTCGGTTACGCGTGGGGAAGGATTAGCACCCCCACAACGTCCATAAATTGGTACCATTCAACTATGCGCTATTTTCAATGTCGGATAAAAATGGTTTTAATTTGAAATTTAACATTAATTTCCTTTATTTAAAAAAATATTCTTTTTTTTTTTGCTAAAATTTTTATTTAGGAATATTGAGAAAATCTTTAAGTTAAAGAATTATCTTAAAATTCTCCAACATCTAGGCAGAATTTAAAGTAACCCTTTTCGCTTAAGATTTAACACAACAATCCTTAAAATGAAATAACACTCTTTACAGAAAATTATTGGTGACTCTCCAACATCTAGGCAGAGTACCATGAGTAAATTAAAGAGAGAATAATGCAGACAGTTATTGATGATAATACGATAACGTATGTATGCTAATGAATGTCATGTAAAATGAAATGCAATTTTGGATTCTTAAATATAATGAGACCACCCCGACTCTCCAACATCTAGGCAGAGCTTAGGTGCGACTGTTTACATTTAAAATCCCAATTTTATTATACTTTTTTTATTTATTAATCTTATTATTAATATGAATTATGAACTCGTGTGAAAAGACTTAATGATGTAAAATTTCCTAAATACCCCATCATCTAGGCGGCATTCGGGAACAAATTGCTTCAAATAGAATTTTCACACGTGTCCTTAGGATTTTTTTTAGGACTTTGGATTTCAAGGATTTTGGATTTCGAGAGGTTTAGGATTTAATGGATTTTGGATTTTTAGGGATTTTAGAAACCTAGGATTAAGAAATGATGCTTAAGGTTTCGTTTTTAAGAAAATACGAACATCTCTGAAAATCCCCAACATCTAAGCGAATTTTTGAAGCAAGTTCGATTTTAATAATTTTTGAAAATTAATTAAAAATTTCTTATGTTTATTTATTATTAACAATAATTCCCCAACATCTAGGCAGAATTACTGTTTTAGAAAAATATTTTTATTCCCTCCAACATCTAGGCAGGAAAAATTATTATTATTTTTTAAAATATTTTAAAATATTTTTATTATTATTTATTTTTAATTTTATTATTATTAAAACAATTAAACATTTATTCTAACAAACTTATAAATTTATCATGCATAAATATAAAATATATTTAAATAACAAAAATAATAATATAAAAAAATTTAGAAAATTCAAAAAAAAAAAAAAATTTTTTTTTTTCCTGAACCGGACCGGTCAACGATCCGGGCGGTCTGACTGGTTCGGCGGTTGAATCGGCGGTTCGGGCGATCTGACCGGTTCGGCGGTCGATAGGCAGTTCGTATGAACCGGTTCAAGGCTGGCTGGAACGAGTCGATGGGTCGGGTTGCGCGGATCTCGGGTCGGGTTCGGGTCAACGCGCGGATCCTTCTTTGGTTAAAACGGCGTCGTTTTTTGTTTTATTGAAACGACGTCGTTTTGGCTATTGATAATTTATATAAAAGTCAAAAAAAAAAATTTTGCGTCATTTTTTTTTGTCTTCAAAAAAAAACAACCCTCTTTTTTTTTTTTTTCTCTTCTTCTTCAGCCGCACGCCGGTCGGCCGTCGGTGCCGCCGCCGTTTTCCGGTCGTCGATCGTCGTCTCCGGTGGTCGGAAAAACCCCAAAATTCTCTCACGAACTCTTCTCGACCCCCTGAGCACAAATCTGACCTCTTTTTCACCAAAAACGGCCTTGATTCGCGTAGATCGGGTTTTGAAGTTTTCGGTTTTTCTTCTCTTTTTTTTTTTTTTTTTTTTGCGAAACTGATGATTTCTTGGCTTTTGCAGTTGGCTCGGCGCTGAGGTTCCTCGCCGTAGGCGAGGACTGTGTTATTTTTTGGATTTTGTTTTCATTTTTTTTTTTGTTTTGTGGCGGTTCTGTTTACGGTTGTTTATGGTTGTTTTGGGTTGGTTTTTGTGTTTGGGTATTTTGGGTGTTTGGGTGGGTAGATCGAAATTTTCCGTTCCTGAACCCTCAAGCTGAAAAAATTTTTTTTGTTTCAGAGCTCTCACCTGAAAAATTTTTTTTTCCTTTTTTTTCTCCCTTCTATTTTTTGAGTTTTATGTGTTGATTTTATAGAGTTTCAATTAAGTGGGATTTTGCTGGCTGTAGGGTGGTTAGTTGGTAGCTGTAGGGTGGCTGGCAGAAAGCTGGTCGGGGGGCTGGTTGGGTTGCTGATAAGGAGCTGGTCAAGGAGCTGGTCAAGGAGCTGGTCGAGGTAGCTCGGCCTCGCACCAACTCCTTGACGTCTTTCTTTTTTTTTTGTTTGTTTACTTGTTTTGTTTTTTTCTGTTTTGTTTTTTTTCTTTTTTGTTTTGTTTTGTTAAATATTATTATTATTATAAAAAAATAAAATAGTAGACCCGGACAAAATCGGTGTCTACACACCTCTTATGGAATACCTTTGTGATCTTCATTCTCTCGAATGTATGAGTTTATTACCTCATTTCCTACTAATAGCATTTGACCCAACTTTTCATGACTTCCTGATTTGTATTTCTTCATGTATATTCTATCTAGATATAATAAATGCAAGCCCACTAGAGTTGAGTACTCTTTTATTGTTGGTACTAGATCAACCTCATTAAAGATGAAACATCAGTAAGAAAGATTTTAAAACTGTACCATTACCTTAATAAGTAAGTAGTCAACCTCTACTGACAAGAGATATGCAACATGTCCAAACTTCTCACAAAAAGCTTCTTGCTTTGAGAGATTCATGCCATTCCATATGTTTGATAGACCTTTCAAATCATTATGTTTGAAGAGTAGGCGAACTTTTCTTGGTAATGTAAAGACATAACCTTATGGTAAGCAATATCCTTCTTTTTGCTACTTCTTTTTTGATTTTATCTTCACCTCTATGGGGGAGTCACATTTGAACAACATAAATGAGGCGCAAACCTAATGTTCTATAAAATCCATAAGGGTTTTTGTCGAAATAGCTTAGGGGTAAAAATACTATGCAATCCATAAACATATTCATGAATGTGTACAAAAAGAAATAAAAGAAGACAAAGAAATTAGTTAGTCACTTCAATGAAACATGGAGAAAACTTCACATAACAGTTAAGATAACAACATGACCTAGAATTTTGGATTATCTACAGAGGGTGGGAAAACAAGGCTCTATCTAAGGTTGGATTTCTAAAGTTAACTATAAGTGGTTTGGGCTATTTCTAAAAGGTTTCCAAATTGTTCCCTACATCATGGTCCATTACTGACTAGTAAGGCATCCCAATCCTCACCCATCATAAGCTTCAAGCGAAAAGGGTTCAATCTGAGTGGGAGTGTTTCGCAAGCCTATATGAAGACATAAAATCTCATGAGGGCATAGATACTTCACTCCCTCCTAAAGGTAGAGCCCGGGTGAAAGGCTTATATTATGCACATGTAATTGAATAACATATATAATAAGCAGATATTTAAGAAATATAAGTAATGAATAATAAGGCAGACAAATAAACAATTATGTAATAAATAATAAAGCAGATATAAGCAACGAAAAGGGATAATTTTAAATTTGTTAAACAAGGCCTGGATAATAAGAAATCTTTTACTGGCTTGACCTTTTAATTTGTCCCTAGTGGAGTCGTCAAACTGTCATAACGTATAGATTCGTGGACCTACCACTAGACTTGGATAAAAGGAGTCGCCACCAATCTTTTTTAGTTAAGTGTGATTGGTCACCTAATTAAAATTGATCTGTAAAACAGATATTAGATTCAGAAGTCAGTTACGTATGTGAAAGGTTGTAGCACCCCCACAATGCTCATTCAAAGGATGATATCAGTTTGATTTCGAATTATCCAAGCCTTGATCATTTTTATGATTTACCAAATAATTTAACATTGAATTATTAGTTTTATTACATAACGAAAACAACAAAACCTCAAAAAAAATTTATATTTTTTTACTATTTTGACAACATTATTTACAAAGGTTTTTTTATTTTTTTATTTTTGAAAAAAAGATATATTTTTTTATTTCTTTTAGGAATACCAGTGGTAGAAATATTTTTTTTTACTTTTTTTTAAATAAAACCAGAAAATAACAAAAATAGGTTAAAAATAAAATTAAATCAAAAAATAAAAATAAAATGGAAAAGAAAAAACCTACGATTGGGTCAGGTCGAAGCGTGGGTCAACATGCGAGTCATCAGGTCTGCGCACAGATCCTAGCTTATCTAAAGTGGTGTCATTCCAAAGCAGTATTAAAAGCACCCTTTCGCATTTTTCTCAAAAATCCCAGAGCCTTTATCTCTTTAGCCAAAAAATCTCTATCTTCTCTCTAAAAAGTTCCACTGAAAACTTCAACCGAAACCAAAAAATCCATCGGTTTATGAAAAAGTTATCAAAAAATTCAACCAAAAACTAAAAAGCCACCAATTTTTGGGAAGTTGGCCGGAATATGATCAAAAATTTCAATTAGTCGTCAAAAACTTCATTGAAAATTTCATACTTCGCCAGAAAATTTAACCAAACCCAAAAAAATCCAAAAAAATTCAAAACAAATCTAAAAAAATCCAAAAAACCTCTTAGTCAATTCTAAATCCTCCCCGAACCTTCTACAACCTTAAATTCACCTTCAAAAACCCACAATTATGCCCAGAACCACAAATTAAACGCTAAAATCCCAAAATCAAATTTCAGAACCCTTTCTACCAAAAATTTCCCAGACCTTATTTCAATAATTTCTCTCTGTTTTCTCTATGTGTCTTTGTTTAGTAGAATTAATCCAATTTATAGGTAGCTTTTAGGAGTAATTTTAAGAACCAAATAGAATCAATCCCAAGCTTGAATCCTGAGATTGCATTTTGTCCAATATAATTTTTTATCCAAAATTTCAATAATCTCCTGCTGATATGATCTGGCATTGAAGGTTTGACCCAGCAAGATTTTGATTTTGATTTTATTTCTGCCACGTGTGAATCAGAACAGAAAAAGAAAAAAGGAAAAAAATGAAAATAAAATAATAATAATAATAATAATATAATAGTAATAATAATGATACTAATACTATACTATAATATATACAAAAAAGAAAAAGAAAGTAAAATATAAATAAAAATGTAAAAAAAATCAACCCAATTAAACTTGGACATAGACGGGCCTAATCGGGCTCGTATTTCAAATGTAATTGGGTCCAACCTCAAACGGGCCCAAACATAGATGGGCCCGAAAAGGCCCAGACACAAATCGACCCAAACAAGCTTGGACACAAATAGGTGTTTACAATATCTATTTGTACCTTCGATTTATCGAGAAACATTTACTAGCCCCTATTATTGTTAAGCCTTTTAAACCTATGTTTCCTAAATGGTATGACCCCAATGCTATTGTAATTATCATTATGGGAACTCAGGTCATTTCACTGAGAATTATACTGCTTTAAAACGTAAAGTGTAAGGGTTAATCAATAAAGGGGTGCTAAACTTTGAGACCAGCCAATGAGAAACTCCAAATGTTAATGAAAATTTTCTACCAAATCATACTAAACCATCAATAAATGCTTTGATTGATAGGCAAGCAAGCTATATGAAAAGAGGGATAAAAGAGGTTAAAACTTCGATGGCTAAGGTGTTTGAAACCTTAGCCAAAGATGACATGTTAAAATTGATAGAGCCTCAAAATTACTTCAGAAAGGTTAATTCAAATAAGAGATGTGACTATCACAAAGGTGTTTTAAGGCACTCTATCAAGAGTTGTAACCAATTTTGTCAAGAAGTGCAAAAAATTATGGATATGGGTCACATAGAGTTTTATGAAGAAGGAAAGATTTGGTGAAACCTAAAGTATCTACTATTGATTCAAAGAATAAGTTTATGCGCAGATCAATAACTATTTACTATGATGAAGAGTTGACCCCAAGGCCAGAAAGGCCCATTTCTCAACCAGTAGTGACAATTAAAGTTTTTTGTTCTTTTTCATATCAGAATGACAAAGCGATATCATGAAAATATAATTGTGATGTCATAGTCAATCTAAATACTATGAACATAATGGACGTAGGAGGTATGACTCAAAGTGGAAGGATTTACACTCTAGAAGCTTTAGAAAAAGCTAAAAAAGAGAAAGCAAAGATAAGAGAAGAAAAAAAAAAGTCAAAGTAATCCTGTTGTAACCCTGATAAAGAATGTCAAAAATTGATCTCTGAGAATGAATGTGAATTTTTAAAGCTAATAAAAATAACGAGTATAGCATAGTAAAACAGTTGAACAAGATATCGACTAGGATTTTGCTATTATCATTATTGTTAAACTCAGAGTTACACCGTAACACTTTACTAAAAGTACTGAATCAAGCATATGTGTCTCATAATGTCTCTATTGAATACATGGAATAGCTTATTGACAATCTAACAATCTCAAATTACATCTCTTTCAGTGATGAAAAGATTCTTCTTGAGGGTCGAAAAAGTATTAAGGCTCTCTACATTGCTGTAAAATGCAAAAGTCATATAATGGCTAAGGTTTTAATCGATAATGGCTTATCCATCAATGTTACGCCCAAGACTACTTTGGTAAAACTACCTGTGGATGAATCTTACATAAAATCTAGTCATATGATAGTTTGAGGCTTTGATGGGATCCGAAAAGAGGTGTTGAGAGATATAAAAATGTCATTGCAGATTGGCTCGTGCACTTTTAACATGAAATTCTAAGTTATGGATATCTTTCCTTCATACAGTTGCTTGTTGGGTAGGCCGTGAATTCATATAGCGAGTGTTGTTCTATCTTCATTGTATCAAAAACTTAAATTCATTGTTGATGAAAAATTGACATATGTGGTAAGAGAAAAAGATTTACTAGTCACCCAATCGATGATACTCTTTATGTAAAAGTAGCAGATGAAGCCTTAGAGTGCTTATATAGATATTTCAAGATTGCTAATGTAACATATATGGTTGAATGATCTAAATTATATTCGCTATACCTATCTACGACTATTAAAATAGTCATTAAGTAACTCACTAAAATGAGATGATGACCTAAAACTGAACCAGAGAAAAACCTATAAGAAATCATAGAGCCACCAGTAGTATATAACAAGAAAGATAGATTCAGCTTAAGATATAAGCCAACAAGAGGGGATAGAATGAAAATGATGAATGAGAAAAAAGATAAGAGAATGGCTAATCTTGGGGGATATAAGCTAGAATCAGAGCCTATGATCATTTCAAACCTCTATGATTCTTTTCGTTTGGGAGGATATATTTATCTTTTCGTTTGGGAGGATATATTTATCCAGATTTTTCTGGAACCCTAAGTGCAGGATTCGTGAAAGAGTTTTCAGAGCTGACCATTCAAATGGTGGATGACAAAAAAAGAAGAGTCAAAATGAAGAGCTATTTGTGCATCCTTGTCTTTCAGATTTTGAGCTAAATAATTGAAGAGTCATAGAGCTACTTGTTATCTTTAAAACTTCTGAAAAATAATGTATTGTGGAACTTTAAATCTTTAATTATTTTCTATGAGCATTAGGTGATCTTTTATGTGCCTTTATGTTTGTTGTTTTAATAAAAGACTCAGAAGATGCATCCACATATCTTTTATTCACTTTCACTTTAATTCGAATCATTCCATTTTTCATTCTACCTTAATCATTTTTTTGCCATTTTATCTTTGAGTGCCAATATTCTTTTCATCTTACCCTTTGCAAGGTCCTAAATAATGAACACGAAGATAATCATGATAATAATCTCATATTTAATTTTGAAAACTTAATTCATATTGACGAACTTGATAATAAGAAAGATTCAGATAATTACACATTGCCTCTTAATTTGTTAAAATTAATAGAACATGAAGATAAGCCAATTGAACCCCACTAAAAAATTATCGAATTAGTGTATTTGAGAGACGAAGAAAATAGAATAGAGGTTAAAATTGGTACATCTTTTTTACCAGTTGAAAGACAAAAGCTAGAAGAATTGCTCGAAGAATAAATAGATGTGTTCACATGGTCTTACTAAGATATGCTTAGACTCAACACTGATATTATAAAGCACAAGTTACCTTTGAAACCAGAATGCAAGCCAGTACAACAAAAGTTAAGGCGTATAAAGCCAAAAATGCTGCTAAAATAAAAAAAAAAAGAACAAGTAATTTGATGTTAGATTTTTTGAAATGGTAAAATATCTTGAATGGATAGCCAATATAGTGTCAGTTCTAAAAAAGGATGAAAATGTGAAAATGTGTGTCGATTATCGAGACCTAAATAGGATGAATCCTAAGGATAACTTTCTTATGCCTCATATCGATACTCTAGTGAATAATACTGCTAGACATTTCACATTTTCCTTTATGGATGGCTTCTCAAGCTATAATCAGATCAAGATGGCTTAAAATGATATGGAAAAAATCATATTTATGACCATGTAGGGGACATTCTATTACAAAATCATAGCTTTTGGGTTAAAAAATACTGGTGCTACTTATCAAAGAGTAATGGTGACTCTCTTTCATGACATGATACATAAAAAGATAGAAGTATATGTAGATGATATGATTGTAAAATCTCATGAAAAAGATGATCATGTAGTCAATCTCAAAAGCTGTTTGACAGGTTAAAAAGATTTTAGCTGAAGTTGAATCCTACCAAATGTACATTTGGTGCTAAATTAGAAAAATTATTGGATTTTATGGTCAGTGAAAGAGGAATCGAAATGGACCTAAATAAAATACAAGCCATCCAAAACTTATCTATTCCTCGTACCTTAAAAGAAATATGAGGTTTCCTAGAAAGATTGAACTATATTGCTCGTTTCATCTCTCAACTCACCTATAAGTGCGATCCTATTTTCAAGCTTCTTAGAAATATGATCCAAGAGAATGGAATGACAAATGCCAAGAAGCTTTTGATAAGATCAAATAATACTTGTCAAATCCACTTGTGTTGCTACCACCAATCCCAAAAAAATCTTTGATTTTGTATTTAATAGTGCATAAAAATTCAATAGGATGTGTGCTAGGATAAAGAGATGAAACTAACAGAAAAGAATGAGCAATTTACTACTTGAGTAAAAAATTCACTGATTATGAGTCCAAATATTCACTATTAGAGAAGATGTGTTGTGCATTAGCTCGGACAGCTCGAAGGCTCCGACAATATATGCTTTACACACTACTTGACTTATAGCAAAGTTAGATCCTATTAAGTATATCTTCGATAAGCCTTCATTGACAGGGAGAATAGCATAGTGGCAAGTTATACTTTTAGAATATGATATTATTTATGTAACTCAAAAGGCTATTAAAAAAATGCAATAGTCGAGTTTCTTATCGATCGTGCAGTTGAAGATTATGAGCTAATGAAACTAGACTTTTTTGATGAAGATATGATGGTCATTGAAGAAAATGAACCTGTTGAGAAGTCTTGGATGATGTATTTTGATAGAGCTACTAATGTTTTGGGTTATAGTATTAGGGTAATTTTAATATCTCCTAATGAATATTATTATCCCATCACAGCTAGGTTAAATTTCAATCGCACAAATAATGTGGCTGAATACGAGGCTTGTGTTATGGGTCTATAAGTAGTGATTGAAAAGAAGATTAAAGTATTAAATGTGTTTAGAGATTCAGCTTTAGTTATTTATCAATTGTGAGAAGAATAGGAGATAAGAGATTCTAAATTGATCTGATATCATAAATACATCTCTGAGTTGGTCAAATAATTCGAAGAAGTTCAGTTTGAGCATTTGCCTAGAGAAGAGAACAAAATTGCTAATGTATTGGCTACTCTAGCTACAATAATTAAAATAGATGCAAATACTAAAATCCAACCCATCAAACTGGATGTGAAGAATGAACCAACACATTGTTCAAGTGTCAAAAAAGAAGTTGATAAAAAATCATGGTATCATGACCTTATGCAATACATCAAAAGCCAATAATACCTAGAATATGCAACAGAAATAATAAAAGGACTATCAGAAAGTTAGCTATGAGTTTCTTCTTGGATGGAGATATACTTTATAAAAAGAGTCAGGATCAAGTGCTCTTAAGGTGTGTGAGTGCAGTTAAAGTGAAAAAGATTATTGAAGAAGTGTATGATGAATTTTGTAGGGCACATACAAATGGTCATATGATGGCTAGACAAATTATAAATGTTGGCTATTATTAGTTGACAATAGAAAATGAATGTATTGATTATGCCAGAAGATGCCATAAGTGCTAGATTTATGCTAATAAGATTCACGTCCCTCCAACAGCTTTGCATGTTTTGGCACCTTCATGACCATTCTCTATATGAGACATGGATGTCATCAGTCCCATTACTCTAAAAGCTTTGAATGGGCATAGATTCATCTTTGTGATGATTAATTACTTCATGAAATGGGTAAAAACTACATCATATGCTAGCGTGACCCGATCTGTGGTATACAAGTTCATAAAAAAATAATATGCAGATATAGGCCTCTAGAGATAATTATTTTTTATAATACCAAAAATTTGAATAGCAAAATGATGAGTGAAATATGCATTCAATTTAAGATCCATTATCGTAATTCTATACCATATTGCCTAAAAATGAATGGGGTAGTGGAGGTTGCAAATAAGAATATCAAAAAAATCTTGGAGAAAATGATTGATACTTACAAAGATTGGCATGAGAAGTTACCTTTTGCTTTGCATACTTATAAAATATCAGTCCGAACATCTACTAGGGCCACCCCATTCTCTTTGGTATATGAAATGAAAGTTGTGCTACCAGTCAAAATAAAAATTCCCTCACTGAGAGTCATGATGGAGGTAGAGTTAGAGAAAGTAGAATGGGTTCAGAATCATTACGAGTAATTGAACCTCATTGAAAAGAAAAGACTTACAGCACTTTGTCATGGTCAATTATATCAAAAGAGGATGATGAGAGCACATAACAAGAAAATTTCTCCCTGGCATTTTAAAGAAGGAGACTTAGTGCTGAAAAGGATCTTTCAAAATCATTATGACAATTAAAGAAAATGGACACCAAATTGAGAGGGCCTGTATATGGTGAAAAAGGTCATTTCTGGTAGGGCATTGATTTTAATAGAGATGGATAGAGGTGATTTACCTACTCTGATAAATTTAGATGCTATAAAGAAATATTTTGCTTAAAAAAAAGAACAAAAAAATAAAAAAAATAAAAACAAAGAAAAGCAAAAAGAAAAAGTGAAAAAGAATGACATATCTAAGCTGAAAACCTAAAAAAAGTAACTTAGATGTGAAATAGAAGCGTCATCAAGAGAAGATCCCACAACACAAGGACAAGTGTAGTTTAACGAACTCTGAAAAATTAAGGAAGTCATCTGATTTAGTTTTAAAAAAAGAATCTAGGAATATTTTATTCATGATTATCTTATGATCATTATTTGGACACCTTTATTTTGACTCAAACACTTTATCATGCACTTATTATCAGTCTAATGAAATATGTTATCTTTCTTTCGAAAATAACGCTTATCTATTTTTTTATTCTCATTTGATATTTTTGTTCACTGTACAAATAGAAAAAATGTGTGATTGTATTTTGTTTATCTTAAACTTAAAAGGATGAAAAGAAAAACAAACACAAAAGATCTCAACATTACTTTTTAAAAGTTGACAAAAACATATGAAAAAGAATGAGAAAGGCATGACAAGACATTGATGTTGAAGATTTTTAAAAAAGAAAAATATTGTTAAGGAAGAATACAATGCTCAGATGTTAAGAACAAATTAGTCATATGGCAATTGTTGAGAATTCTAAAAAAAATGTAAAAAAATGAGAGATTTCGAGAACCTTTTTATTACAATGAATAATTTTGATTGCATTACATGTATTGCAGTTAGAGCACTCAGTATATGCATCCATAAGCAATTATAATAAGGACATAAACTTTCCATTTCCTAATGAAAAATAAGATTTTGATATTCGGATGAAGATAATAATCAAATAAAAGATTTCAAAAAAAAAATTTACTTATTCAAAGATGAGAACTCGGTTTCGAGAACATATGAAAATTTTAAAGTTATTGAACCTCTACTTAGAAGAGCTTTTTTAAGATGGATTTTTAAAATTGTTAAGTCTCTGCTTAGAATAGATTTTTTAATATAGATTTTTAAAGTTGTTGAGCCTCTACTTAGATGAGCTTTTTCAAAAGAAATTTTAAAGTTGTTGAGCCTCTATTTAGAAGAGATTTTCCAAGATGATAATTTTAAAATCGTTAAGCCTCTGCATAGAGAAACTTTTTCAAGATGAGATTTTTAAAGTTGTAGAGCCTCTACTTAGAAGAGCTTTTTTCAAATGAATTTTAAAGTCGTTGAACCTCTACTTAGAAGAGCTTTTCCAATTAGACTTTTAAAGTCATTGAGCCTCTGCTTAGAAGAGCTTTTTCAAGATGAGATTTTTAAAGTTGTAGAGCCTCTGCTTAGAGGAGCTTTTCCAAGATGAGATTTTTAAAGTCGTTGAACCTCTACTTAGAGGAGCTTTTCTAATATAATAGTTTTAAAGTCGTTGAGCCTCTGCTTAGAGGAGCTTTTCCAAGATGAGATTTTAAAGTCATTGAGCCTCTACTTAGAGGAGCCTTTTTCAAGATGAAAATTTTAAAGTTGTTGAGCCTCTGCTTAGAGGAATCATTTTCAATTTTTAAAAGTTATTGAGCCTCTACTTAAAAGAGCCTCTTTAAATTTTTAAAAGTTGTTAAGCCTCTTTTTAAAGGAGCCTCTTTAAATTTTTAAAAGTCATTGAGCATCTGTTTAAAGAAATATCTTTATATTTTCAAAAGTCATTGAGCCTCTACTTAGATGATCTTTTTAAATTTTTAAAAATGTCATTAAATCTCTATTTAGAAGAGCTTTTTTAATTTTTTTTTTTAAAAGATGATTTTATGCCCAACGTTTCTTTTCTAAACAAAATGGTTGTTTATTTGTCTTTGCCTTATTATTGATTTTTAGAATTAGGCAAAGAGGGGCAGCTATAAACAATATTTTGTATTATTATTATTTTTTTATTTTTTTATTTTTTTCTTCTTTATTTATCCAGTTTAGTTTGAGAAAAAATATGAGTGCATTAAATGCACCCTTCCCAAAAGTCCAAAATCCTAGCCATCGCCACCACCGGTAACCGTCTGACACCCTGCCTAACTTGGCAGCATGGATTTGGACCACCAAAAGTCTAGGCAAGTTGAAAATCTGATATTTGAATCCCAAAAAATTCTATAAATAGAGCTCATTGCCTGCACAAAAAAAAAAAAGCCATCAATTTTTAAAAAAAAAAAGACCAGAAGCCCTGCAAAAAAAATTTTTAAAAATAAGGTTCTGCCATATTCAAAAAGAAAATTTTATTAAATAGAAACCCAAGATCAAGCAAGCCAAACACATACAAACATAAAAACAACAGCCTCTGAAAACGAGGACCAACAGCGCCAAAAAAAAAATTTGATCGAAACTTTAGACCTCGATCTACGTAGTTTAAGGCTATTTCTCATAAAATAAAGGCTAGATCTGTGTTTAGGGGGTTGAAAAAAATATTTTAGGTGATTTTAGGTTTTTTATATCACCAAAGATAGCGACCGACGATTGATAGTGACAATGACAGCAACTGGCTAGCCCCTTGCATTTCACCTGAAAAAAAGAGAGTTTTTTTTTTTTAAGAGAAGGAAGAAATGACCAAAAAAATTTTTTAGGCCTTTTATAGAAACTGCAAGAGCCAAAATGACATCATTTCAATAAAGACTAAAACGACGTCATTTTAGCCCCTGAGGATCAGCATGTCAACCCGTGACCTAACCCGAGGTCCGCGCACCCACCTACGACCCACTTCTTCATTTGACTTCTGATCGGTCCAGCTAAACAAGCCCAGACCAAATCAAACTGACGTCGAATGGCCCAAACCGAATCGGACCGTCCCTGAACCGTTGAACCCGAATCAACTGGACTTTTGACCAGTCCGATTCAGGTAAAAAAAATTTTTTGAATTTTTTTAGATTTTTTTGATATATTATTTTTGTTATTTTAATTTTTATTATTAATATTTATATATGTTCAAATGTTCAAATTTACTAAAATAATTTTTTTTTATAATATTAATTAATAAAAATAAATGATGAAATATATAATAAAATTTTTTTATAATTTTGTTAATTTTAGAATAAATCTTATAAAATAGTAAAAAATATAGAAAAAGAAAATTTTTATCCAACGATGAGATTCAAAGATACTCTGAGTAGTGATATCTATGAAATCTCTAGATAATATTTTTTTAAATACTATCAGTGTATTGAAGTATTTATATAAAAATTTTCAATACCATAAAAAAAAAATTTTACTAATAAATTAAAAATAATAATAATATAAATGTAGAAAAAGAAAATTTTATCCAATGATGTGATTCTAAAAGTATTCTGAGTATTAATGCTTTATAAAATCCCTCAGTGAAAAAAATTTTTTTTAAATATTACCAGTGTATTTGAATATTTATAGAAAAATTTCAATATAATAAAACTTCCTTTTTTTCTTCAAAAATTTAAATAAAAAAAAAAGAAATCAATAAAATTTCTAAAAAAGATAATAGAATACATGCTTTAATATATCAGTATTTTGCATTACATGCATAATAAAGTTTTTGCAAAAAGTAAATTTGAGCCTCCAAAGATAAGATTTTAAGGTATTCCGAGAAGCGATGCTTAAAAAAATCTAGGTGAGAAGAAATTCCTCTAATGTTACCAACATACTGAAACATTTTAAGAATTATTTCAATAAAAGGGTTTTAATTTATTTTTTTCAAATAAAATTTGAACAATAAATATGGAACAATAATAAAAGAAAAAATCAAAATTTCAATAAACAAAGGAAATCAAGGAAATTATTTTTCAAATATCGAAAATAAGATTATTTTTATCAAAATCAATGGATAACACGTAATTAATTGGTACTGTTTTAAATAGGCATTGTGGGGATGCTAATTCTTCCCCATATGTAACTGACTCCCGAACCCAGACTGTTTCACAAACCCTAAAATTATCTTTTTAATAAATTTTAATTAATTTTAAGATTTCGTTAAAATGATATGTTTTAATAGGTGGTCAATCGCACATAACCAAAAAGATTGGTGGCGACTCCATTATTTTTTATTTCATTTTCAAATTCACCGGGTAGATACAAAACCGTTACGATAGGTAGTATTTAACAAAATTTTTTCACCTAAAGATTTCGTAGGTATCACTACTCGAAGTACCTTTGAATCTCATCGTTGGATAAAAATTTTCTTTTCTTACATTTTTATTATTTTTATTAGGTTTATTCTAAAATTAACAAAATTATCAAAAAAATTTATTATATATTTCATCATTTATTTTTATTAATTATTATTATAAACAATAAAATTTTATTCTAGTAAATTTGAACATTTTAACATGGATAAATGTTAATAATAAAAATTTAAAATAACAAAAATAATCTATAAAAAATCTATAAAAAATTCAAAAAAAAATTTTGTACCTGAATCGGACCAGTCAACGGTCCGATCAACGCTAGTCTGGTCCGATTGGTTCAGTGGTTCAAAGTCGATCTGGTTAGGGTTCAGCGGTTCGGGGACAATCCAGTTCGATCTAGGTAGGTTCAACTGGACCGGTCAGAGGCTGAGGAAGAAGTGGATTGTCAGGTCAGGTGCGTGGACCCAGAGTCAGATTTTGGGCTAACACACAGATCCTTTACAGTTCAAAATGACATCGTTTTGACTGTTACTAAAATGGAGTCGTTTTGAGGTTAAGTCTTCTATATAAAAGTCACAATTTTTTTTAGCTCATTTTCCCTCCCTTCTAAAAAAAACACTATTTCCTCTCCTATTTCAGACAAAACCCGAGGGGGCTAGTCGGTCGTCGTCATCGCTGTCGTTGCTGCCACCACTAGTGGTCGGTCACCATCGTCGGTGATAGAAAATTTTCTAAAATTCACCCAATACTCCTCCCAGCCTTCAGAGTTCAGATCTGAGCCTGGTTTTAAGAAAATAGGCTCCAAACGATGCGATCTAGCTTTGAAGCTTCAATCGAAATTTTTTTTTGTGTCTGTGTTGTTTTTTTTTGTTTGGCACTATGGTCCTCGTTTCCAAAGGCTGAGTTTTTTGTTGGATTTGTGTTTGTTTGACTTGTTTTGTCTTAGGTTTTTGTTTGACAAAATTTTTTTTTTTTTTTACAAATCTGGCAAAAAAAATTTTTGTTTTTGCATGGCTTTTGGTTTTTTTTAATCAATGGCCCCTTTTTTGTGTAGGCAATGAGCTCTATTTATAGAGCTTTTTGAGATTCAAATTTTAGATTTTTTGAAATTCAAATCTCATATTTTTTAAGATGCAAATCTCAGATTTTCAACTAGTCTAGACTTTTGGTGGCCGAAATTCACGCTGCCAAATTAGGCAGAGTGTCAACCGACTGTCAGCAGCTAACAGTGACAGTGTTTTTGGACTTTTAAAGAGGGTGCATTTAATGCATTGATATTTTAGTCAAACCAATCAGAATCGAAAAAAAAAGAAAAGGAAAAAGAAAGAAAAAAATATAATAATAATAAAATACAAAATGGTGTTTACAATGTTTTAAATTATTAAATTTACAAAATTCAATAAAAAACACTTTTTGAAGAATCGGAAATTTAAATGCAAATAAAAAGTATTTTTGGTTAAATGTAAACCTATTATATTTGAAGTTTCAACTAAAGTAGTACTTCTTTCCGTCTCATTTAAATTATCACATGTTGGTTTTGTTTTGATAGAAATTTTCAATTTCGACTTATATTATTTTAATATGTTTTAATTAATTAAAATTTGTAAAATATATATCTAAAAATTACTTTCATTCAAACTTTCCAAAAAACATTCTTTCATATTTCTGTCAATGATAAATATAAAATAATAAGAAGTAAAAGTTCGAAATCTTTTACTAATGAAAAGTTAAAAAAAAAAGAAATGCGACAGGTTTATTGTAACGAAACAAGTAACTTCTTAGCTATCTTTTCATATTTCTACAAAAATGTGATTTTATTTTCTTGTTATTTGCTTTTACTCTATAACAAATTTTGACTAATATGCAATATAAGTAGAATGTAACAAACTAAAATCAAAATCTTAAATTTTCTTTTCTCCTATCATTCCTTGATATATAGGATGACAAAATACTTATATTTTATTAGAAAAATCTTAATAGGTGTCTAGTGATATTGGTAAGGGTGATATTTAAAGGCAAAAAATTGCAATTAAAGTGATGTTTCTTGTTAAATATTGTGAAATCAATGCATTAAATGCAAAAAAAAATTTCTGAAATAGTATTTTAGTTATTTATAATTAGTGATTATAAGAACTTATTAGTCGGGAGCATATTATCTATAATTATTATAATATAATTAATTAATTATAATTTAGAATTATGTAAAATTTATCATAATTTTATATGAAATTTATATTTATAAGTGGTGGATCTACATAGTTCTTTATTAAGAGTAGATAATTTTAAGATTACAATAAAAAATTATAAATAAAATACTCCGGTTGATTGGAGTTTATTCGATCATAGAATTGTTCTTTCAAATGGGTTAGACTTTTATTTATTTATTTATTTATTTTTTTGGCAGAACAAATGTGGCTTGTACTTCGCCCAAGCTCTATATGATTGCCTTTGACAAACGGCCAAGTGCGGCCAAACCATGCCCATTTCCATGGCAGCCCATCAAACAAAAAACATTTCATTTTCATCACTCTGACATCAATTTGTATCACGATCAACAACAATCAATGAGATTCACTGAAGTTACATTAGAGTGCCCACCAAAAAGGGTAGTAGTGGGGAAGAACTTCCATTATTACTCCTTTCATACAACTTTAACTCTAACATCAAGACAAGATAACATCAAGAGGAAGAAAAAAGTACTAAAGAAATGAATAAAAGGGATTACAAAGGATTTGACAGATACCAAGAACAAAATGTGAACATTACAAAGTCACAAGGTCACTTTTGATGGTAATTTCTACCAGAGTTGCTTGAGGCTGTTTTGAAGAGCAGGAGTTGAATACACAGCTTGCCATCCTTCCTGTGTAGGGTGAACTGTATCCCAAAAGAATTTTGATTTAGGATTTGAGCAAAGGGTATACTTCTTTTCCCCATGTTCGTCTACACTTCCACATGAAAATCCAGCACTCACTCCAACACAGCATGGCTCAAATGGATTCTCAAATGTTGGAGTACTTACTGCAAAAGACATATTACATGTTGAAAAAGTTCAACTAAAAAAAAAAATACGAGTGAAGAGCAATTTATATATTATTATCACCTTGATGTTCTTCTTTCTGATTGAAAACGTTCCAAAAGGCATTATAAATGTCAAGAACAAAGAAAGAGGTGCTGTTGGTTTCTTTGTTCAAATTGTTCACAGCTTGAAGCAAGAGCTGGTTGTGGAGATCAACAAGGGTGTTTTCAGTTCCGTTGCACTGTTCAAATGAGAATCTTGCGGTGCTTTGAGGGAGGCACCCCAACGGTTGCAGGGCACTCACGGCTATTTTTCTCACTCCCAAGTCGTGGATCCGTTTCAGGTTCACCGTCAGTTGATTCACAACGCTTCCAATGAAGGCCGGAAAACCCTGTCAGGAACAATATATCTTTCAGCAAATTTCTCATTTCAAACCCCCCATTTCATTGCTTTTTACAATAGTTATTAAGAATAATTTAGTGAAAGAGATGGATTTGGAAGCCTAGATTCACACTTTTTAATCAGTTTAGTTACTTGGATTCCTTGCCATAAACAAATAACTATAAGGATTTTTTTTTCTGGTTATGTGTTAAAGCTGGTGACATTATGGCCTAAGCTCTGATGTAAGAGCAGCTGAGCAGGTAAACTCATCAATCACCCGATCTCAAAAACCCTTAATTGTTTTTTCTTTTTTCTTTGTATGCATTCTTTAAATCATAAGAACAAGACAAAGAAACCTGGATATCTTTGAGATCCACCTGACCACACATAATACTGAGACACCACAAAGAACAAATATAATTATGACTCAATGCTTTATAATTGCTAATGTAGAGTTAAAATTTTGTACCAACGAGCACGACAACACCTATGAAAGCACGACAGTCAAATGTTTTACAATTATTTACTCCAGCAAGCTTTGGACGGACCCAAGTTCACTGCAACACAGATATTTAGCTTGGACTAGAGGTACAAGATTCACGGGTTCGCTAAAGCGAAAATGAAGGGTCAGTTTCAGTTGGGTGGCTCAGTTTCTCTTTATAACCAAGCAAGAAAATTATGAACAGCCCAAATTGCTACTAGAAGGAATTGAGCTTGGTCTACAATTAGACGACAATTTGATAAGCGGGTTACCTCCTAAATATCTTTAAATGGCAGACAACTATATATTGGCCCCTTGCATTAAAAAAAAAAAAAAAAAAAAAAAAACCATATATTTGGATCATTATGTGGTAGAGAAACTGTAATTTCAAGTGGGTTCAACAGGTTCAAGGCTTCAAGCATATCATCAATTATATAGTAAGATTCATGACAAGGCATAATAAGATTTAGAGGGACCATTAATTTCAAAGTCTAATAATTGAACCATATTGAATGTGCCTGTCACCGTCTATGGATAAAACACTGACTTTTTTTAAAAAAATTTTAATGAATCAACAATGGATATACATGTAAAGTGATTAGAAATAAGTAAATGTTTTTATTACCGCAGCAGAGCCGTTCCTGGCGATGTAAGTTGAGTAGTCATTGCCTGCAAGACTGACAAGTGCCACAGAAGTTTTCAAGCCCCTCTTGGTGTAGACCGAGTCATTGAGAAGCTGCTCCAAGAAATCGATCTGGGTGGTCATGTTTGGCTCCGCAACCGTCGTGTCAAAAACACCTGTCCCTCCATAAGCAAAGTTCAATCCATACTTCAGCCGACCGGCCAGTTCTTTCCTCCATCTGTATGGAATTGGTGTCTTGATTCCCAAGTACCCGGCTGCTTGTCGAAAAACAAGGAAATCATATATATTTTTTGTAATAAAAAAATAATGACTATATAAATAAGAAAGGTTATTATTAGTAAATTCCGAAGGTTAGCTGTTCTTGCTGGTGTCACTAAAGTGCACATGCTGATAGAGATTATTAATTAGTAATAAAATGGCTGTTGTTGGAAAGCATTAATAGTAAAGTTGATGGGATTAGAAACTAAATACTATATAGAAAAGATAAAGTTTCTTTTAGATTTGATTAACATAAAAAAATGTAAGTAAACTTTGTTTCTGGAAAAGAAATGCTGCCACAGCTCATTTTTGGTCACGAGTTTTGTTTGTAACTTTGGATGGAATTTGAGGTTTTCATACACTGTCGGTGCTAAACCCAAATGAAACAAAGGATAAAGGTATAATCATTACATTCATCCGCCTTTCTCAAGTGATGAAGTTAATCAAAGTGGAATAAGAAAGAATGATTAATAAGGGCATAGAAGCACAGAAAAGAATGATTAATGTTAAATAATGGTGAAGAAACAAAAGCGTACAAAACTTCAAATCACGTGAAAAAGGCGGAACAAGAAGAAAAGACGATAATGATCTGACACAGAATAGAAAGAGGAAATTGCAAGAAGAAAAAATAATAGATGAGCCCCAATAATGTAAAATAAACGGGCAGGAAAGTGATGGACAGAAGCAGGTCAGGGCCTCAGGCTCAGCTCGGTTTAAGTAATTATTATCACAAGAGAAAAAGTGGCAAGCATGGAATGAAGAGGAACCCACCACTGAATTCAATAGTATTTTACAAGAAGAAAAGCAAACCCATTACTTGTACCAAAAAGAAAGAGATAAAGCTAAAGCTCGCAAAGAAAAAACACGCTAATTTTTTATCAGAAAAGGAGAGAAAGAGAGTGGTATACCAATGTAATCAGTCAAGACACGACCATCAGAGAAACGGCCAGCAGGTTTACCAGGAAATGTAATTCCATAAGGAAATTTCCAGGAACTTGCCAAATCTTTCCTGTTGTTGCCTGTATCAGCATAGGAATCTCCAAACACAAACAGCTTCTTGGGTCTGAAAGCAAAGGGTGACACCCTTGAACCTTCAACAACTTGTTGGTGACCTAGAACAATTCAATACACATTAAACAAAGATTAAAATCCCTTCCTGGATATAGCCGTGCAATGAAGTAGAGAGAAATGGAGTCTGTTTTCTGTTACCTAAGAAAAGAGAAATGAAGAAGAAACAGAACAAGGAGAAGAGTAAGTTTTGGATGTCCATGAAAATCAAGAAAGGATCGAACTGTTAAAACTTTGCAAAGAGAGACGGAAGGGTCTTGATTGCTAAATAGCTTAAGCGGGAAGGATATCTTTGGAAGAAAACGGAGAATCTCAACACCTTATATGGTGGGACGTAAAGCTTTCTTTTGTTTTTTTTTTTTTAAGGAGGACTTAAAGGCTTTCATTGTCAAAGTGATCGTCAATATAAATATAGGGAAATAATTAAGCAGACATACGTTTATTAAAAAAAAAGAGGAAAGTTTTTCTCCGAAATTTGTAAGAGTTTATATTTAATATATTATTATTTATATATTATTAATAAATTAAATAATAATAATTTATTAATAAAATAAATCAAATAATAATTATTTATTAATGAATAAATATTTTAAAAAATTTTAATTTATATATATATTTTATTTTAAAAATTAATATTTATTTATTAATAAAATATTTTAATTTATTGATAGTATATAAAATTTATATTAATAATATATTAAAATTATATATTTATTTTTTAGTCTTACGAGTGCAAAACTGAAGCATGAGGTTGAGTTTCATGACCAACACAACTAATAAAATTATTCAAAAAAAACTTCATGAATAATTTGTTTATAATTAAAATTATTGAAATTAAATTCTAATCATTAAATTAAGAGTTAAAAGCTTAGTCAATTTAAAAAAAAATTCAAAATACTAATAATGTGTAATTGTAATACCAAATCAATGGGAAGATGATAAAGAAAAATATAATTAGCCTCCATTAATGAATTTTGTATTATGTTTCCTGCGTTGCTTCAGCACAAGATTTTATTATACATTATAGGGCAATATTTCTGATTTGATTTGGTAATTATTATTATCCTTCAATGATCAATAATAAAGTTTACAAAATCCAACTCTCCTAATTAATATGGAATCGTCTTGAGAAAATTTATTCTACACTTAATTTTTATGTTTCTTATTTGTCCCATCCAATTTAACATTTTAATCTTATAGACTCAATCTCATTAAAATTATCACGTAACTTATGACATGATTTAGTCTACCATCATAAAATTTTAACTCATAATAAAAAACAAAAACTTTTAAATATTTCAATTGCATAAATTTAATTTTTTTTTATTAATAAATTTGATTTTAGTTAGAATTTTATAATTGTGAAATGGAGCCAAATTTAAGTTTGAATCTTAAAATGATCTGATTAAAATTTATTAATGGTGTAATCCAAGAACACATATAATAAAAATGTAAAATGTGCAATTAATTGTTTTTTTTCTTACCTTCAACTAGAGTTTTGTAAAGTGTAAGAGGAAAATTTACGATGAAATAACCTTTCAAGTAAATCTGATAATTCGTATATTCGTATTATGTAAAATATTAAAATTTATATATTTATATCGTAATTTAAATAAAAATTATATGTCATAATTCGTACTAATACGAAGATATAAAATATAAATTTTTTATTTTATTAAATATATATATAATTATTATTATAATTTTAAATTATATTATTTTTATATTTTATTTTTGTATTGCATCGATGTCATGTTTTAAATTATCATATTTACTCCTAAGCACGTGCAATATGCTCTATGTAGAATAAATGAAGTTTTAATCAATTTAAAATTGCCTGCTCTATTGCAAATGTAGAATTCCAAGCACCAAATCAAAACCAGGGACAAGAAGGGAAATACAACTATTTTATTAGTAACGATTATCAAGAGGAGTTTTAAATTAAAGGGTCAGAGTTATACACCAATTCAACAACGACCACGAAGCCCCAAGGAGGCCAAAAAGCTTTAGCAACACTCCAAACACGTGTTCGTGGCTAAATACTAGACGTTTAATTTTTTTTTCTGTTTTCATTTCCTTAGACTGTTCCGCAAGTCAATGAAATTTAACGTAATGGGAAAGTACCTTAAAAGAGAAAAAATCAACTTGCTCGAAATTTCCCAAACAAAGAATTGGCACTAGCAAATTGAGCAAAATCAACGTTTTATGATGCAAATTGAGCTTTGTCATTGGACTTGGTCAGGATTCAGGAATCCAATCCCTCATCAGATGAGATCTATCATATATGCACACTTGCAGGAGTACTCAAGTGGGAATATTTAAGTGGCAAGTAGCAATACGTGTTCGTGGCTAAATACTAGACGTTTAATTTTTTTTTCCATTTTCATTTCCTTAGATTTTTCCGCAAGTCAATGAAATTTAACGTAATGGGAAAGTACCTCAAAAGAGAAAAAAATCAACTTGCTCGAAATTTCCCAAACAAAGAATTGGCACTAGCAAATTGAGCAAAATCAACGTTTTATGATGCAAATTGAGCTATGTCATTGTGTCACGGATCTAAAGAAGAGTCATGAATCTCACATCAAATATAATAGGAGAATCACTGAGATATAAAAAAGGTTCACATCATCTCTTTTTTGTGAGACGCCTTTTGTAGGATAAATTCGTGAGGTCAAGAGAGCCAGAACGGATAATACTTCATAAAAGTATAAACCATAGCAAGTAGGTTGATCCGAGACATTGGATGAGTAGATGCCCGGGTCCCGGAGCCGCGCGAGTTCGGAGCTTAAGTCTCGACCCGTGACAAGTGGTATCAGAGTCAACCCTAAACCGTTTGACTCACGTCAAGCCTCTCGAAGGAGGTAGGCAGGGTGGTCAGCTTCCGTGACGAGGACGTTACGATGTTGAGTGAGGGAGAATGTCACGAACCTAAGGAAGAGTCTTGAATCCCACATCGAACATAATAGGAAGGTCACTGGGGTATAAAAAAGTTTACACTACCTCTTTCTTGTGAGGCATCTTTTGTAGGACAAAACAGTGAGATCAAAAGAGTCAGAGGGATAATACCTCATAAAGATATGAACCATGACAAGTAAGCTGATCCGAGACGTCGGATGAGTGAATGCTCGAGTCTCAAAATTGTATAAATTCAAAGTTTAAGTCTTGACTCGTGATAATTGGACTTGATCAAGATTCAAGAATCCAATACCTCATCAGATGAGATCTATCATATATGCACACTTGCAGGAGTACTCAAGTGGGAATATTTAAGTGGCAAGTAGTATCCTTTTAGCACATTTGATCAAATTAAGTCAAGTAATTAAACTCTTGGTCTTTGATCAAAGAGATAGGAACAGTGAAACATTTTTAAGTAGGTTTTCTGGTGCAATTATTATCACAATTATAGTTGCACAACTAGTTGTGATGACTCGGTTTTATTTATTTTTTAACTCATTTGTTTTATATAATCATTTTAAGAGATAATATTTGATAAATTTTAATTTTGAATCCTAACATTTACAATTTTTTTGTTTGAATTATGATTTCTTGTAAAAAAAAAAAAAAAATGAAAGACCCTCTTTAACTATTTCTGGGCTAAGTTGGTTGGGCTAGCTACAGGAACCACTTTGCTCTTCCCATGTCCATCCTATTTGAAGATGGAAACTAAATTCTGAAACGCGCAAACATGACCTAGGATTACATTTTGCCAATGTTTGGAGCCCAAATGCTCAGTTAGTGGTTTGGTTTGTTGAACTAATTGTTTAAACATACCAAAACCAATACATAATTGTTTAATCTGGTTTCTTGAACTTGGATTGAAAATTCGAAATTGGTTTAGAACATTTTTTGTAGGTTGGGAAGGGAGGTTCGAACACCATTTTTTAAGTAAGAAAATCGTGCATCAATCAACTAAACCACTAGAGAATCGGGATGCAATTGATTTACAACTTTTCAAAACAGAATTTCCATTAAATTTAGGATACTACGGTGGCATATTCAGCACATGATTACGTCTTCTGTTAGCTTTGTTGGATTTATTATTCTTTAAAGCTATTGAAATGTGTTCTTTTGCAATGTCATGTATTCTTTTCAACGCGCTAAGTATTCATTTTTTAGAAAGGGAAATTTATCTGTAAAACATGCATTTTTCCAAAACTGCATACAAAAATTTGATTTTCTCCTTAATTGTGGATTATTATGATAATGACAGTTTTTTATTAGAGAAAATTAGTTTTTCAAGTGATAATGATAGTTTTTAAACACTCAGAATGGGTTGTTCTAATTTTCCATTTAATTGCCAAAGACCTAATAATATATTATTAAACCAACTCAAATGGTTACTTCACCACTCTTAAGAGTTGTCTCTAACACTTGCAAGATTGGGGTTCTCTCACGAATATATCAAAAACCAAATTATAGCAATCACTTGCTCTCTCCATATGATATTTTTCATGGCCTTGACATAATATAGACAATAACTCTCTCTCTCTCTTTTTGGTGGGCAAAATATCTCAATTGAGCAAAGCAGGATTCTACTGATAATTAATTAATTTCTACCTGTTTTTGAAAGGAGTAATCTTGATGACAAGGCCAGGGAAAACATCATCAGGGTCATGTATGTGAGGATTCTCTTCAACAATAAAAGGATCCCCACATTTTTCGCCGATAGTCTGCAAAGTCTCCCCTTCTCCAACCACGTATATTTCATCGCATGGCTTGTTGCTCTTCTGCTGCAGCAGTAGCACCTCCTCACCCCTGTAATATTCCCTTTCACTCGATTCTTCACAGCAGCTCAATGCCAGCATCACTGCCATGAACAAAGCACAGTTCCAAGAAACCTTATCTGCCATTGCACTTGTTGAAGAAACTCGCCCCATCTTCCTTTTTCTTCTTTCCACTTCCAGGGACCAGGGTTCTTGATGAAATGATATTCTGGTGATAATTTTGGAGTTCTAAATAAGATTGAGAAAATGGGTTCGTTTTCTACAGGTGGTTAGTTTGAGACGGTTCTTTCATTGCGGTAGTTGCCTGCGTTAAGGGAAAGAAATACATAAAGAAGTTTGCAAACAAGAGTTGGTTTAACTGCTTTTATTAAATGGGCTTTTGTCAGTGGTCACTTCTTTTGACGTTGCTTCTTTCTATATGCTTTTTGATTGGTTTGTGCTTATGGATTGAACATAAGTTGACTGTAAGCCTGATCAGCTTTGAATTTTGCTTTGAATCTGTGATTTGATTCATGAATCATAAATGCTAAGGTTGACCAGGGCCAGCTAGAGCCTAGCAGCTGTATCTAATAGATGAGGAGGTCGGTCTCGTACAGTTGAAATCCCCAGTGGCTTTAGAGGTTGATACGTTTTATTTGGGGAGGGATTTTTCATATTAATGCAGCAAAGATTAATTAGAGAAGGAAACTATATGGGGTCCAGCTGATCTTTATTTGCATGAAACTGAGCCTTCTTATTTTTTATTTGATGTAAACCTTTGTAACGATGAACATTAGTAGAAAGACCCCAACATTAACATTAAACATGAATGATGAAGCATCATTTACAGTATTTCTGATTAGTTGAGGGTCGTCGAAGTGAATGTTTTTCCAATAAAGAA
Source organism: Durio zibethinus (assembly GCF_047325235.1). Lineage (NCBI taxonomy): Eukaryota > Viridiplantae > Streptophyta > Magnoliopsida > Malvales > Malvaceae > Durio > Durio zibethinus. The sequence continues at coordinate 3,782,562 of NC_143162.1, read as the reverse complement.
ACGATCCACCAATATTAGGACAATTATTAGCCTTTTAAACCCAAATAAGGGTAGCAAGAGGAGAATAAATTACTAGGAGTGGCCTTTTGGCAGAAAGCAAAAGCAATCCAATCTTTGGGCCATGTTTCAGTATGTCAAGCGGTGTTTCCAGCTTTTATGGTTTCATCAACAGTTTTTTAATATAAATAAGGACTTCATCCACATTGACTGTCCAAGCGACGGATACTGGGGAATAGCCTGTCCATGGGTTGCTACCATTCCATCTGCACCGAATTATGGCATGAATATTAGCAACAATAAAGGCAAATCTAATTGCATTCAATAATAAGCATGCTTGTCTTAGAATACTTTTTTAATCCTTGATCCAACAATGTATGCCCCATGCATATGCCCTGCGTCTCAACCCTCACAACCCCTTTCTTGTATGTGAAGAGATCTGGCCGAACTAGAGCCATGAAACTGACAGGGTCATGGAGGAATATCCCTGGTACCAAAATTTTCAGTTATTCCCTTAAAATAAGACTCAATAAAATTTAGAAGGTGAAGAGAATAAATCAAATTTAGTTCACAATAATTTAAATTTGCAAAAGATTTACCGTATACACCATCTGACTTCACATGCCAATCTCTGTAGAACTTGCACATGTCACTTAGCAGCTGAGCATACCTGCCCTTTGATTGCTTCAATTCGAGGAGGTCATAGTCTAACAGATAAAACATAATGATCTTTGTCAAGAAGACTACCCCTAATAAACAGGCAAAGAAGCTCGTCTGCTAAGAGAAATGACAATTAAGTTCCTACCTGTCATTTTGACTTGGGTTGTAATGTTTATCCCAACAACAACAATATTTGCTCCCGAAGTAAACACAACATCAGCTGCTTCAGGGTCTCCATGAATCTGTAGTCAGACAAATGAATTCAGAATGGTTTCTTAATAGATGTTCAACTACTAAACTTTGATCAAGTAAAAACTAATGTTCTTTGCTGAACAGCCTGTTGCAACTCACACTTATAATGAACAATGGGAGAACATGGTCATGATGAGACGGGAAAGACGAGAAATTGATTTCAACAAGCAAAAGATATTAAACAAGTTTTCTACTGAAAGGAAGTTTCAATGAAAAAGGAGCTCAACTTTAGGAAGACTTTCAATGAAACAGGAACTCAACTTCTTGTAGTTTCTCCTTACAAACGAAAAAATTACTATCCCAAAGGAAATTTTTCAAAAAGAAGGATTTTATGTTACTTACTGTAAGAAAATAAAATTAGGAGCTTTCGTACTTACATTTGCTTCTGCAGCAGGATTCACATTTCCTAATGCAAAGAATGAGCCACCAAGTACAACTATATTTTTCACCTTGCTAGCAAATGAAGAGTCCCTTTTGATTGCCTGGATTCATAACCATGTTTAGGCACATAGTTGTGAAGCCTATAATCATAACAACAATGGAGGAAATTGATAACAAGAATGCAAAGACATACCAATGCCAAGTTTGTCAGTGGTCCAAGTGCAAGTACGGATACTTCACCAGGATATTCAGAGACCTTTTCAACTAAAAATTCAGAAGCACTTCTATCAGATTTCTTTGTTTTAGGAGGAGGTCGAAATATATTCCCCAGTCCATCAGAGCCATGAACAAAGTCAGCAACACGTGGCCTCCCACCCTTTTCAAGAGAAAAAATGGTTAGGCTACAGTAAATACAGAAGATCACAATGCTGAATGCCCAAAAAAGAAGAATATCAAAGCACAATAAATCAGAGAAATCCACAAAAGCCATTTCAACTGGCAATAGCTAGACGATTGCCACATGTTCCACACAAAAGAAAGAAATGCAAGAAAAGAAAATGAAGAGGAAAAACAGTTTTGGAACATCATACACATGTTGAAAGATAGTAAAAATGGGACAAGGGATAGTAAATAGCAAATACTAGAAACAGAAGCAAGTTAACAATAACAGTAAGGTCCTTTCCTTGAACGTAAAATGAAGTATTTTCCAAGCACTTACAATCTAATTTGGACAATGGATGAAGAATGTGCTAGGGAATACCTAAACATTTACCTTAAGAGGTTCAGGGCTGCCTTCTGCTACAGGAATACCTGGACACCCTGCGATCTCACACTATCTTTTTGGACCTCAAAAAGAGGAATTGATCATGAACATATTCCAGAAACATATGAAAACAACAAATAAGAATTTCGAATCTACAAACAAGCACGTACCAGAAGTAATGCATTACGAGTGGCATGTTCCGTAGTCACATTACCAAATACAGTCGTCAAACCTAAGATCTCCAACTCCGGATGTTGGAATGCCATTAAGATCGCCATGCTATCATCTGTTAGTCAAATAAAAGCAAATTCATAAGGATCTTCACCTATCATTTCAATCTTACATAGAGTAGAGAAATCTCAAACAAATGTTCTAAACTCACACACACCCTCATAACTAATCGTGGCAATTAATCAACCTCGCATTCCGTCCCCAACTGCCCTCCCCATTGTTGTCCAAGTGCCACTTTCACTCCTTTACATAGCTCACCGTTTGAAAAATCTATCAAAAAACTGAAACTTTCCTATACAGATCTCACTACACCCGTCTAAATTGAATACTAATTCACCAGAAGAACTTACAGGCTAGATTTTCAACCCTCAGCAATTTACCACGAACTCGGAAAACGGCTTTAACTTTTTTTTTTTTACCTGTAAGCTCAAGAATCATGCTTCTTGCCAAAGCAAAATAATTAATTTCTTTCTTATTTGTTTTCTTAACGAAATTTTGAACTTTTTCACCAATTTTTACGGCTTTTATCAAAATAGAATTGCAAAGAAAAAGATAAAACGAAAAAAAAGATTATTTCTAATTTCATTATTATTCTACTTTATGCAACTAAACATGCTAAAAAAGAAAATTAAAAAAAAGGGAGAGAAACTGACCAATCCCGGGATCGGTATCAATAATGAGCTTGTTCCTGATGGCATGTGAACCAAAAATGTCGTCGTTTCCGCCATTAACGACAATCCCATGGTGAGAAATTTTCTTTATTTCACAATCCATATTCAAACACAAAAATCAAGAGCTCAATCTCCAGAAAACTACTCAATATTCATACAGAGTAGTAGAAATTATATCCAACAATTTAAAATTAATTTAATGAATATGGATGTGAATAAAAAAAATAAATATAAAATTGGGATTTGTCGTGGACAAAGAGGAGACCGCGGCCAACGAAATAAAAGAGTCGGTGAAGAAGATATACTTCTGATTCCCTCGAAAGTGTTTTTATTTTGAAGTTGGGTGGAGAATGCTGACGTCAGGGTCTTTCTTTGAGAAACTGCGAATGGAGGTTTGACAGGTGGATAAATGTGAGTGGATCCAAATCTTGTGCCGATTCTTTGCTTTGCTGGCTGTTTCTGATCTGACAAAAAAGGTTGTACTTAAAAAAAAAATTAGGTGAATGATTTCACAAAAAAAAAAAAGATAACCTTTTTTAATACGTATATATAAGCATTATTATTATTGTTGTTTAACTTTTTAAAACCTTAAGTTTGTCAATATTTTTTAAATGTGGGGTAACGTATATTACTTTGTCAAAAAGTTGATAGATTTTTTTTGGCTAAAAAAATCGGGTTTCAGTCATAAAAATTTGATATTAAATTTATTTTTTATCGAATAATATCAAATCATTGACTATTTTTAAAATATAAATGAATTAATTAATTGGATTAAATTTTAAAGTTTGGTTATTATTCTGGATATATACAAATTGAATTTATTTTGTCAACCATGATTAAGACCACCAATTTGAAAGTGAAATGCGAGAAGATAAGGCCAAAATAAATAGTTTCATAGAAGAGAAAGAAGTCTAATTTTGTACAACCAAAGAATTATATTACTACAAAATGATAAAAACAGGAAACTATCTTTGTCAATGAAAATAATTTTCATAGTTTAAATCGTAAGGCCATTCCGTCGATATCAACGTTATGACACTATTTGACAGCAACAAAGGATAAAAATATTAAATTAATATTATGATTGATTCAATCGATTAAAATTTATTTTATTTAATAAAAAAATTTTGAATTTAAATTTTATTGATGATTATTTATTTAAATTATTTAAAATATATGATTTATAATCACTTATCTTAAATTATTAGGTACATAACATCTTATCTTGACATTTAAAATTGAATAATTTATTTACCTCAAATTTTATATTAAAAAAATTAATATTTGATAAATTATTATTAATAGCATATTATACGTATTTGTCTCATTCAAAAGAAATTAAAAAAAACCTATAATACTATAATTTTATTTTTTTTCTTTCCAAAGAAAAAAAGGCCGACGGATGGTAATGGAAAATACATATAAATACCAAAATACAAACGGCAAAATTTGTAACTAAATTATAAAAAAATATTTATTTTGTTATAATTGAATGGATGTTGAAACATGGGCGTACTTAGAGCTGAATAACCCGCAACGTAGCACATTGCAACGGATACTCAGAAGAGACTAACTTTAAAAAAAAAAATAAATGGGATACGGCGTATGGTCCGATGATCAGGGCAGTCAGCATAATTGAATATCCTCAGCACATGCTTGAGTCCACATCCGAACCTGTCTACTCCTTACACCAATTTCCCCCCTATCCGACAACATACTCAAATCAAAACTATTCTAAATCTTCTTTTTTTTTGTTGAATTTTATTTCTAATAATTGCAACAAATTAATTACTTATATTAAACTCCACAAGCACAATTAGATTCAACTACAATTTTTAACCCTTTGCTTTTACCCAAGATTCTTTCATTTCCAAAAACTAGAGATACAATCACGGTTTGGTTTTTGGCAAATTTTCTGCAAATATCTTACTGCATGCCCTGCCCGCCGTGTCACAATTGAAAAAGCAGCCATCGCTTTGCCTGTGCAATTAGACTAGATGCTGAGATAATGAACATTGGTGATGAATACAATATCCGACGGCACCAACTTGTTAAATTTTAAAAATCCTCAACGTAGCTCCGAGGTGGCATTGGAGATGTATGTGCACATAGAATCTTCAAAATTCATCTATGCGCATCCTAGGTAGAGCAAAAAAGTTTGGTTCTTCTGCAGCGTTGATATTATTTACAGGCAATTGATCCTGCATAAAATGAGAAAAATGGACATCAAGAAAAAGGAAACCTCTACAATTAAGTTTGAAAAATGCAACAGACTGCCAGCATATAGCAATCAGTTCATGCTCATTAGTCATGACACTGCATGACAGGTTCCTCTCTCTTTGATAAAACATGACTGGTATTTCAAATCCAACCTTTCTCGGCAAGCAAAATAAGACTGGCTCATTACATTCCCAGGAGCACCTCCTGTTATATAACATATGTGACCTAAAACAAACCTATAATATTACAAACTATATAGGAACACAAAAAAAAAAAAACTTGGTTGAATTGCTGAAACAGTATTTACCAATAAATAATATTCTCTACAATTTAACAGTTCATTCCATGGTTTTAATGTAGCTAAGGATCAATAGAGACCTAAGTCAAGCACCATTCCTATATTAAATTAAATGCTGATTGCTGAGTATATGTATCTTATGTAGACCCGATCGATAATTGCAATACCTTCAATGGAAAATAGTTTCTGACATGCAACACTGTCAAAAAAGGAGCCTCATGTTACTTCTCGTACTTTAACATTTGGTGAGCCCAAGATATTAGCAGCTGCTTTTCCAAGGTTACCCTTTGCATTTACAGCAGCTTGACCAACAAAGTGCTTAGCATTGGCTGCCTCACTCACTAAGATTGATTTCTTTATCTGCCAAAGAGAAACACATATCAGATATACAACAAGAAGAAAGTTCACTAGAAAGCCACGATCTCCTTTTGATTAAAAAATGCAAGCCTACCCATAGCTTAACATAATGTCAAGGGCATATTATCTCTTTCTTCACAAACTCATAAATGTAAAAAATACAAAACACCAATACATTTGAATTAATTCATATGGCATGAAATGGGAAATATAAAGAGGCCAAAACTTACCACTGCAAGCCGCTCTTTGTGAACCTCATTTGTAAGCTGCAAAACAAAGAGAACCACAATGAAAATTCATAAATCTAAATCTGCATACAATTAGATTCCCCTTGCAAACAGCTGCACATCCAACATCACCCTTATGGATAAAAGAGAATAATTTACCAGTTTCCTGTAAGTCTTAATCTCATCACCACTAAATCCCGGAAGAGTCATATTCCAGTTTCTTTCTGTATCAAGCCATAAAACAATAAAAGTTGGCGTACTAGATGTTGGAAGGGGAAAAACAAACCAAAGAGGATAATTTACAGAATAACTAACCAAGATGAAGGAGAATGTCTTTCGCTTCCAATGTATCTGATTTTCTATGCTTAGCCAGTGAGCAACCAAATGTCGTGATCTGTTGAAGGAAAAATAGAAAAACAAAAAGAAAAAGGATTGGATGATGATCATATCAGCTATCAGCAGTTTATAGAATGAAGTAGAAAGTGCAATATTAAGTGGCATACTACCCAAGTAAAATGCAGCGAGAAAAACCCAAGACAACAACAGAGGAAAAAAAAATTCAAAACATCCTAATTGAACAAGGCAACTCTCCCAACATAATTGCACTTTTCATACCAACCTCTGACAGAGAAAGCCTGGAATATAGGGTCCTATTTAGGTGTGGAATGAAACTTATTGTTCTTAAAATTTTGAAGACATTCTACAAAATTTATCAAAGTCCATGTTTAACTTCAATTAGCTGATCAACCTATTCAATGCAACAAATCAGAAAGGACAAGAAGAAAAATATTTAGGTTCAGTTCACATTTTCCCTTGTTAAAAGGATAAAATAAAACTAATAAGCCACTTTTACATTGTTTTCACATAGAGAAAAATATGCATAATCCTGGTGAAATAAAATTTAAGAAATGTATTAATAAGAAAATCATAGTTGAAAAGTCCTTATGTATTTTGGTATCTGCCCAACCCAAGTGTATGTATAATGAATTCTTTGAATATAAGTTCAAAAACTCACAGAATCCACAAAGTCTTCTGCAATATCCACAAGAATATCTTCAACTTCGGGATCCAACTTCTCAGATGGATCAATCTGCACAAGAGAAAACCAAGTCATATTTAGAGATAGAGAAGCATGGAACGCCATAAGAACTCTATAAGAACCAAACACACACACACACACACACACACATTGCAGTCTGGATGTGAAAAGACCTGCCTTGAAATAATCATTTAAAATATGGCTAGAGAAAATTGATATTCTGAAAATTCCATTCATCGAAACAAAATGCCGAACATCCATATGTCATTAGAATCCTCAATGATTGATGATCATGAATTTTTATATTGGTCATGGACAGAGACAAATTACTAATATAAAAATGTTGAAATGGAATAACACAATATCCCTTGACTACAAATCAAATAAATAAAGAGAGTTTAGAGATATTAATGGGTATAACACAACATATTTGTGGAGAAGAAGAGAAAATTTGTTCAATACCATTAACACTTTTACATACAGTACATGTGAAGCTTTAGTGAATTTTAATCATTTCTTATATGGCATAAGTTGCTGAATACCTTTTTTTCACATCATATAGATTTGGTAGATATAATCTTTATTTCATATAGAATAAGTTGATATGATCTTACTATACCTCAGTATAATCCTAAGGATCAACAATGCAAAGCTAGGTCCAATATAGTTCACCTGGTTAACAAGCTCATGAATGCTTCTTTTGCTAAGAATCCTACCACCAGACTCATCAGTTTCTGTAATAGCTGCTTTATTTTGGTTCGGCGGATGGACTGTGCTTGTTTGTACCATTGCAAGAGAAGCAGGCTTTTGATTTGCAGAACCCACACCTCTTGAAACTTGTTGATGGGGCAAAGATTGTGAGGCCCTTGATTGTGAAAATTGTTGTCCGAAATGTTCCTGCTGCTGCTGTGATGGTATAGACTGTGGCACCTGAGGAGACGATACGTGCTGTTGTTGTGAAACTGTTGGCAAGGAATGATGTTGCTGATGAATATGTGACCTTTGCTGCAAGGATGGTGAGTTAATCTGCGGTCTATATGAATGGGGTGGCAGAGGAGGCTTCCCTTGGGATCCAGAAGACAGCCATGGCTGACTAGGGGATTGCATAGTTTGTGCTGTAGTTGGTGTTGAAGAACCTGAAGAACCAACAGCTGACGCTCTCATAATGCCATGCCCTTGGAAATTCTACAAAAAGTTAAAAAGAAATAAATCAGTCACATACTACCGCTAAAATAGACATGAAACCCAAATTCACCCAGCATTTATAATTAAGATGACAACAATCTGTTAAATGGTAGACAGTAACACTTTAGCTTTTTTTAGGAAATCCTTAAATCAGCTTATTTCAACCTACCAATATGGTATTCAAACTAAGAAAAAAATTTAAAAAATAAAATAAAATAAAAGGAGAGGAAGAAAGAGACAAATTTCCAAACTCAGCTAAGATTTCGCAGACAATTCTTAAAATTCTAAAACAATAATAAGACTTCTATTGGAATATGCTGAACCTGCCATACATTGCAACCATAGCAGCAAATATAGGAAACACAAAAATCAATGTCATTTAATTCACATGCAAAAGTAAACAAATTTACAAGGCCAGTAGATAAATAAAATACATTAATCCTTTAACAGAGTACTAACTTGAATGGCAGGGGACTGGCTAGTCGGTGAAGAAGGTGGTCTAAGAGATGATTGCACAGGCCTTTGTTGATACTGAGCAGAAATTCCAGATGGCCTCATTTGAGAACTTGAAGCAATTGATGATCCAATCCCCATTCCTTGCATTGTCGGCCTTACCTATTAAAAAATCAAAACAAAAGCAAAATTTTAACATCAAAATCTTAAAAGTTGTAATTAGAAGAAAGCAAAAGCTTAAAACCCTACCTGGGAAGCATTGGAACTAGAAGCTCCGCCCAAGGAACGGCCAAAAGAACCCGAAAACGAAGTGGGTTGGGAAGGTGAAGGAGATGGAGGAGAAGGACTAGAATGCGACGAGGGAACACCTAAGGCAATGCTGCCACTCGGCTGAGAGGAAAGAGTAGGCGAAGGGATCGATGAGACGGAGGGAGAAGAGGAAGAGAAATGGGTGAAGTGGGAGGAGTCCTGTTGCCAGGGCCTCGCGAATGCGGCGGCGGTGGGTCTGGGCAGAGAAGTGGGGAGAGTTGGTTTCGGTTGCGGTGGCTGTTGGGGTGGGGATGGTGTTGGGGACGGTAAGGGTTTTGGGATTGGGGCGGGGTTAGGGGTGGTCGATGTTGAGGTCGAGGTTTGGGTTGGTTGTTGTTGAATTGGTGGCGTTAGCGGCTGCGTGGGTGTTGGTTGTGATGGTGGAGGTTGTTGTGGCTGTTGAGGTGGGTCAGTGGTGGAAGAAGGAGCATTAGGGGTTGGCTGAGGCTGTTGCAGTTGCTGTTCGTCCATGACCAGTGGCAGGTAAGGAAAGTTAAATGTCGGTTTGTGAACCGGAGCGGGGTTGTCGTATTTATCTATCTATAACATAAAAATTGTTGCTAGGATTCTTATTCATGGACAATAGCCCATTTTTGTGGACTCACTTTGGGCCAAGTTCATCTTTTTTTTTTTTGCATTATTTTTCCTTCTATACAATCTTGAAGAAGGGACTGATATTGAAATCCCAACAGAAATTAGGAATCTGCTAGACGATTGAAAAGGAATTTGATGCTTTGACGAAAAAATATTGTGTTTTGAAAGAGAATAATATGAAAAAACTGTGGTTAGTTTTTTTTTTGTACTTGTAAAATGTTTGACTGGTCAAATGACATAAAATCAATATGAATTTATAAAAAAAAATAAAAAAAAATTATAAAATATAAAATTAAGGATATGGTCATCTTTTCACTTTAAAAATAATTACTCATTTGGAAAAAACCTGTCCATTTTTTTTAAATAATACCCACTCTCTTAAATATTATTCTCTTTTAAAACACATTTTTTTCAAATCATCATTTTTTTTTTGTTTGTCCAAGTATTAACCAAACTTGTTTAAAAAAAAAAAACAAAAAAGAATTTTTTTTCTTCTGATGTATGGATTTGAACAGTTGTGATTAATTTTTAATACTAACATCATTTTTTCTTCATTCTTTTTCTTCTTTAAACGAGTTAAAGTAAATAGAAATTGAGGGGTTAAAAACAACTTAAAAAACAATCCATTTTTGCAAAGACTTATAGTCCATATGTGCCACTTCTTAGCTCTTATCAATTTATCTTTTTTTTTTTTTTTTGGTTTATGTAATGTTGAATAGTTATACAATATGATTCTTTCTCATAAATTTCATTATATTTGTCTTAAAATTTGAATTCAACATCCTTTAAGAAAAATTTTAAACTCTAATCGATTATATGTTATTTTGAGAATTTATCGGCTTTTTTTTTTAATATAGCATTGTTGATATTTCCATATGGAGCTACTTTTTTCCAAAATTATGTATGGAATTGTCACCAAAAAAAAGGTATTGAGCATTGTTCGAATCAACCTGCAATGTGAAAATAAAATTTTGATCGAGGGATTCATACTACTTCCACAAGGAAACCAGTGGCATTTGCTATAAAACTGCTTAACCTGTTGCTGGCGATAGAAAAGGATGCAAACGACCACTGCCCACATATCAGACGTGAGCAGAGACAGATTAAACGCTGTGGCTTCGCTCAACCGCAAGTAAAATAAATACCAAAAATTAGTGGCACCATGCAACCATTGACGTTTCTTATAATAGAAGGCATTTTCCCCATCATATAGCCATAAATGTACTTGATAAGAATGGGAAGATGAGAAAGATGGTGACACTGATGGTAAAACCAAAACACTTTCCTAAATAATCTTTCATATTGTTTGAATTTCAATTATAAAACTTACCTTGAGAACGAAGGGCATGATGGAGTAGAACATAAAACTTGACAAGGTGAATCCAACAAAGGCTAGTATCTGGAAAGAAAAGACAGCAAAACAAGACATTCTGGGCTGAATAACACAGAATGTACTTGGATATGCAATAATGGAATCATCTGGGACATGATATCATCAAATGCAACGGCTAAATCACAATTCTTACAAGAATAGATTATTTAAAATATCCTTAGACCAAGTTACAGATTCCAGGCTCTTTAGCTCAAATATGGATCTAATTAGAGAAGGTTATGGAATTAAAAGTATATTTTTCAATGAATATTGAATGATAGCGAGTATGACACTTAAGGGAAGGATACAACTCAAGAAAGCTCACTAGCATCCCGAAAAGACCAATCATGGAAACCACTTCAACACGATCTTTTTTCTTGACACCAATTTAGAAATGAAAAAGAAGACAAGTTAAACGGTCAAAGAATGTAATTTTTAATGATAATAGTAGTATCAACAGTACTGGCCTTGGATACTATATTCAAGAAGAAAAAGAAAACTAATTAGATAAATAAGATTATAGATGCCCTGGTTTATCCCACTAACATAAATAAACTGCCTTTGGAGAAGGAAATGGAGTCAGAGTTCCATAGATTTACCAACCTCACCAACATTGCTCACGGAAAAGAAGAGTATGTCAGCAATGAAAAGTGCACCTCCCGCAAAAGGCTTTTACCACCTTTAAAATGGGAATGTGACTGGGAATGATATATCATACATTGATAATGGTCAATGATCAACAAGTGCTTAGTTTAATCGATTAAAGTCATTCTTCTCGACGAAGAGATCTTAGGTTCGAGTTTTGTCGGTAATCATTTGTTGGGATCATCTCAAATGCACAACTTACAGTCACCTGTCTTAGGCTGTTAGGTATGACATATTTTGTCTTGACCTGAGAGACTGAGCAGTCTATCTACCCCGAATTTTTTTTTACCCAAAAATATAATAAAAATAATGGTCAATGGATATAAAGCTGTTGATAGCATTAAGGCTGTCTAATATTTCTCTTTGAAATTACTAAAAGTATGGGTGCAAAGAAACAAGTACCTAAGTGCAGAAAACTCTAACTACTTCTATTAATGGCATGCCAAATTACAGATTAAAGCATCCATAAAGAAACACCAGTTGAAAATAGTACTTTAAAATATTATTTATCAAGCAAATGGACAGACTTGGACTGAGAGAGCAGCGAAGAATGTCACCACCCACCGCAGTCTCAAAAGAGGAGCACTAGACCAAGACCAAGCACACAGGGAGCTGCACCAATTAACTGCCATAGAGAATATCTGGTGCCTGTGAAGATATATGTGAAAATTATTACATATAATATGGCCCAGCAGTCCAACAGTGTCACACTAGTGGTTGAGGAGAACTGGAATGCTTTATTAACTTCATAGAAGCAACAGGAAGGCTCTTCATCACGGTGATTGACAGTAACGTATAAGTATAATTCAGGTAACGTATATCCAAATTGAACCCCATCCTGCCTAGATTTTTCTATGAGAACATGCAGTTGACAAAATCAGCCGAACTTCTGAATTATCTTGGACTCTGCATATATTACTTTAAGTAAACATGATTTGCTTGTAAATTCTTACATTATTATTTTTCAGTTCTCAGCACTTACCGCTCAAATGTGATTATATATTGCCACATTAATTTCTAACCAGCTGTTAGCTATCTATCCCGATCACCCCATCTTTCATATATATATAGTTTGCAATTCTCAGCTTTCATGCCCAATAAGGCCATTCGTCACAGGCCATTTAATGCATGTGTTTTGATAGAATATGAGATGTGAGCTACTACTACTACCAAGGTAACTCCCTTGAACATCAACAAAGCCGAGGGCGAGAGACCAATACCAAGGAATCTGCAAACAGAACAGGATTCAAGTTTCATCACCAATTCTCAGCTTGAGTATTACACAAAGTTTCAATTAAGTACAACAGAATTTTAAAAAATGAAAAAGATTGATCAATGTGATATTTTAATGCATGATACCACTACCTTTCTCTTTTTCAAAATGAAATCCTCAAACAAGCCAAAAAGAAGAAATCACTTGAGATGGTCTTGTGTTTTCTACTTCCCCAAATAGAAGATTTACAATTAAAATCACTTTATATCTATCTTTTTACACAAAACTCAGCGACCAGACATATGAATGTGTAATTGTATCCATTTGATAGTGGAGTTTATAAGTGATTAGGTAGAAAATTACCCTTGTTTCTATTGGGATTTGCTTTAAATCTCATAATCTCATATTAAAAGTTAAGTGAAGTTATAAAATCACTTTATATCTATCTTTTTACACAAAACTCAGTGACCAGACATATGAATGTGTAATTGTATCCATTTGATAGTGGAGTTTATAAGTGATTAAGTAGAAAATTACCCTTGTTTCTATTGGGATTTGCTTTAAATCTCATAATCTCATATTAAAAGTTAAGTGAAGTTATAAGAGTTTGAGTTTATCTTATATTTCATATTGAGAGTTTAGTAAATGTATAAAGAGTATTACTCTTATAAAAAAATATTTTGAATTTAGTTTAGTAACCTCGTATAATTAAACACGAAGAGAATAAATGTAATTGAATTTTAGATTAATTTTTAAATAAGAAATTTTTGGTGATTTTTTTCATTCTAAAGCACCGGTTTAGTTGATTTTACCAAGAGTGGCTATTAAAGAAGAAGTAAAGCTCGTAAGTGCTAAAACAAAAGAAACAACTTGACCCAGAAAAAGTCTGAACAAATTATTCAATATTACATGGCTTTTGAATCAGTTGCCCGCAGCATTCCAGTTCAATTTTTGTCAAAAAATCGTTTAAAATTTAAAAGAGTTCTCGAAATTTGGGTTAGTAAGGTTGCTGTCCTAACCCTGAAAGCATAAGAAAATGATGTTAACGTCAAAGGAAAGGATTTTAAAGCTGATTTTCTAAAGCTTGAGTACTTACTAGCTAACGTTCTTGGGTTAATATTTTGGCGGACTTTGGCAGCAGAAGAGCACGTTCCTAATAGGTTCGAGGGAAAGCTGTCTCGCCCATAGTTGAAAGTCACCGTCTTAGCACCACTTGACACCGTCGTCACTAGCAAGAACTGCATTTTGACGAGAAATTAAAGCAAGATCTTTTCAGATTTGATGATTTGCATGTTCACCTTGATACCAAGTTATTTAACACAATATGTTCATTAATAACTAGAATTTGAACCTGCTTCGTCTGGCATTATTTTTCATGATTCTGTTTAGTGATCGGATGTTAATTCACGGTTTAAGGGTTTTTTCTTCCTTCCCTTCCGTCCGGGTTCACTCCAGATAATTCTATTTTTTATTTTATTGTTTTGGTTTTTAAAATGTTAATTTGGGAATTGATCGCGTATTAGTTAATTTTGATAAAATAATTTTTCTTTTTAGTAACATTTTATTTATAATTTTTTATTACAATCATATAATTGTTTAATTATAATAAAAAATATATGAAAATTCACTACTTATAAATAATAATTTCATATAAATTTTTGATAAATCTCATATAGTTATAAATTATAATTGATTAATTATAATATAATTATTATAATTGATATGTTCTTTCTTTTGTTACTTTGATTTGGTAATTAGATATTAATTTTTGTTGGCCAACTATCTTAGTTAGATTGACAAAAAAAAATTCTTAACCCAACTCATCACCATTTGAATACATCATTATGTTATATAATCATCCACGTTTAAAATATTAAGACTAGAAATTTATGTAAAATATATTTTTTCGTTTTTTATTTTATTTATTGACATCTTTAATCCAAATTATTCTATTTATAGACTTTAATTTTAATTATTTTTTACTAATAAAAAATGTTGATTAATATATGTAACTTTAAAGTCGTAATTGACATCTCCTATCCTTAAAATAACAAATCGGCTACCCAATTCAATCACGTTAATCAAGCCTATGCGGACAGCCAAACAAATTTTACTTAGCCATGTAAATTATCAATTAAGAAATTCCATTTTTTTTTTCTTTTCACTATTGATTAATATATTGGTTGAAAGATGCCAACTTGGTGGTCCTGACCCCAGCTCAGCTGTAACATAGCAAAGCTCTAAACTTCTTCAAGACCCTCAATGATTAGGTGCCGAATGCCCAAACCATGCCACAAATCATGCACCCAACCCACCACATTCCCACCTTAGATGTTGCGTTTTATTTTAAACAAAGAAAGGAGAGATCCTTTCCACTGCTAAAAAACAATAGATATCTTCAGTGTTTTTTCAAACATTAATCTAAGGTCTAAAATTGTCGACATCACTCTCTTATTTTACATGACTAAATACATCGTATTTAATTAAACTTAATATATAAATTTATTGTATAATGAATACAAAACCAGCAGTTAGAAGAGTGAAGTCCAATTTCTATAATACACAACAACTTAGAATTAAAAAAATAATAACAAATTAAATTGATTGATAAATTTTTGCAAATTGTATTCCCTTCAAACATGCTGATAGATGCTGATACATAATTCATTATCAAGTTTGGAATGGGAAGGGAAAGGATAAGCGTATTACCTGTTAAGTTTAATTAAAGGGTTTGTTTTGATCAAGTAAAATAGAGTGACGTGGACAATTCTAATCCTTAGATTAATGTTTGAAAAAAGGGTAAAAATTTTCACTATATTTTAGCGGCGGAGGGATCCTCTCCCGACGAAATTGACTAGATAACAACCCTAACCTTTCCTGTTATTTTTTAAAAAATAAATTTTTATTCTTTAATAAAATTAATAAAGTTTTTCAGTTTTAAATTATTTTTTTTGTTTATGTAAGAAATTATTAAATAATTAATAATTTCATTAACAACATCCCACCAATCTAACGAGAAAAAAGAATCAGAGCCACTTGGGGAAAATTTTTTAATTAATAAATTTAAAACAATCAACCACACATCAGCTGCCACGTGTTAACCAAACAGGTAGGACATAGGAGCAACAGCACGCGGGTGTAGTTTCAGTTTCTCTCTCTTCCCCTCTCTCTCTTTCTTTACGCATGAATTTCCGTGGCCATTTCTGATTTGCAGGCAATTTGGATAACCAAAGGGGATTGGGTGGAATCCAACTTTTGGCTTTTTACCCACCAGCCTGTCTTTTCACATATTTTCTATTTTAATTTAGTTTTTAAAAACCCAATTATAACAATAAAATTTTAAAAATTAAATAATTATTGATTATTATTACTCCTTTTTCGTTCCCTTTTTGTCGTTGCTTCCGCCTCCCCTTAAATATTCTTTCCTCTGACGCTTTCTTTCTGATAATTCTTTCCTTACATTTTCCTTTCCCAAGTGCATCTCTTTCTCTCCTTTTTAATTTATTTTATTTTTCTGCTATTTCTAATTTTAATTGTTTTTAATTTTTGTTTTAGATCTTGGATCTGATTTCAAGTAAATTAAATTTAGCAACAAATTTAGCAGATCGAGATAGATTTCGAAAAAAACGATGGCGGAGGAGCATAGATGCCAAGCGCCCGAAGGACACCGTCTTTGCGTCAATAACTGCGGATTTTTCGGAAGTCCAGCGATGATGAATCTTTGCTCTAAATGTTACAGAGATTTACGTCTTAAAGAACAACAAGGAGCTTCTTCGATCAAATCATCTATCTCTTCCTCTCATTCGTCTTCTTCAGCTATCTTCGAATCTGTTTCACAGGTTCCTCTATTGACTCTCCCGGAAGTCAACGGAGGATCGGAGGTTCCGGCTACCGAGATTTCTCCGGCGGCTGAGCAGCGGCCACAGCAACAACCCAATCGGTGCATGGTTTGCAGGAGGCGGGTCGGATTGACCGGATTCAGGTGCAGGTGTGGGATTACGTTTTGCGGGTCCCACAGGTACCCAGAGAATCACGGATGTACGTTCGATTTCAAGAAGGTTGGGCGAGAGGAGATCGCACGTGCTAATCCGGTGGTCAAAGCAGAGAAGCTCGAGAAGATTTGAGAGGAAGATGGAAAGCCAATGTGGATCTTTTGACTTTCGATAAGAACAAAAATGGAAAATTTCAAACTCGTTAAGATCACGACACGTGTTTCTGTGTGGTCCCTACCATGATGAGAAACCAATTGGGCTGGGTAAAAATATTTTCATGCTAAAAAAAAAGTCTTCTTTTTTTAAGTAATAATATTTTAATTTAAGCGTCTCTTCGGTCCTTCTCTTTTTTACTTCTCTGCATTGTAAAAAAACTTTTTTTTAAAAATAAATTTTACTCTTATCTCTTTGGGGTGAAAAAAACAAAAAGAAAAAAAGTTGGGGTGGAAATTCAATTGCGTGTTGATTCTTGGTTCTTCTGTTTTAGTTGTTGTTGTGTAACGGATGGAGCTGCAGCGGCCAATCATGAAAGCTATTTCCTTAAATGTTGTTGTCTATATTTGGAAGCAAAAATGTTCGGGTTCGGCACTTTCTTTAAAAAAAAAAAAAATTAACAACTTTCTGTCCCTTGCAATTCCATCCCTTTCATGTCATTTCAATTTTTGTGTTACATCTTTTTGATGACACAAAATAAATGCCGCTTTTTGGGTAATTCAGGAATTTTAATTCGTTAAAACGACATTTAATAGAAATGTACATGAATTTCGATTTGGTCACATTAGTAATAAAAAATTAAATTGTCAAAGTTTTTTTCCTTTTCAAATGAAAAAAGAAAACTTAAATCAAGCATTTTAGGGTTAATTAAGTAAGTCCAACAATTTGTCATCAATAAAATTTATTCTATCTTTCTGAAAAATGCTATTCGAACTCTATGCATGGTTGCAGGTAACAATTTTTTTTAATCAAACTCTTATTTTTAGCAGATTTTAATGGTTTCATGCAAAATAAAAATTAAGTTAAATAAAAATAACACTTTAGGACACAATTGGATACAATAAAAAATATAAGGGTTTATTTGAGAAATTTAAGAAAGCTTGAAATTACTTTCGCATTTTAGTTTTTTATATGCAAAAAGGATAATGTACAAATTTTTAGTTATACTTGTGTAGATGATTCAAATTTATTATTAATATTTTAATTGTTTCAATTTTATCATTGTACTTCTAATTTTAGAACAAAATTATCATTATAAGTTTTGGTGTAATTAAAAAATATTTAGTAAAAAATTCTATTAGAAACTGTTTTACAAAATTAAAAAATATTTAGTAAAAATAATTTTGAGAATGATATAGCATAAAAAGAATCATGCAATTAAAATCTCAAAATTTCCTTTTATTTTATTCATTTTCATCATCATATTTCCTATTAAATATAATGTCACATAATCCAATTATTTTATTTTATTTTTATTTCATTATGACATTTTCTATTTCTTATAATACCACATTATATTTTTTAGATTGGTTTTTGACATTTTTTGCCATTTTTTAAGAAAGCTTGTAATTATAAAATAGTTTCTAACCAAAATTTTTATTGAATATTTTTTAATTGTACTAAAATTTAAAGTATAATGTTTAATTTACTTCAAAACTAAAAGTATAATAATAACATTGCATTAATTAAAAGATTATTGGCAAATTTAAATCATTCACTCGCACAAGTAAACCGATAAATTAATATCCTTATCTCTAGCCAAAATTTTTTTTTTTAAAAAAAATCCTGTTTGCATATGTTAAAGGAGAAAAGAAAATTCAACTACAAAACAACCAAATGTCAATTCATTATTAAAAGTGTCAACAATGGCAAGTTGGGATATATGAGGCTCCTCAACTTGAACCCAAATGGGAAAACAAACGATAAGGATTGGGAAAGAGGGTTTGACAATTCAAAAAAAAAAAAAAAAAGGGTTTTCAAACCACGGGCTGCAACAAGTCTAATCCCATGTCTCCACAGTCGTCTCTCCATCTAACAAAGGTAAGATTTGGCTAGTGAAATCAGCATTACACCATCTTCAATCAAGCTGCTCGAAATTAGCCATTTATTTTTGACATTACCTCTCTCACGAAAACAGCTAACCACTGAAGTACACAAAACATAGTTTTTTTTTTTTTTTTTTTTTTTAAAAAAAAAAAGAAGTCAAGATTTAAGAAGAATTAGGAAATGAAAATTTGTAAATTTTGATGATCAAACTTCACTTTTGCTTATATTTGCGTCTTTTTGTTTTTAAGGAATGAATGAAAAGTCAATTATGTGACCTTATATTTTGAGAAATTGCAAGATATTTTTATATATTTCACAACCAAAATAAATTTAATAATTTAATACATGATGCGTCAATATGATACAAACACGATATAAATAAAAGATACGATGATGATACAATTTAAAATTTTAACAATGACTACATATAAATTTAATAAAATTAAAAAATATATTTCATGTTTTCTTGTCACATGAATTATAACATATAAATATCATGTAAAATATGATACTAATACACGAATTTTAATATTTTACATGACACGAATATAGGAATCATCAAATCTAATCTTAGATTATAGCTCATCTTTGTTAACCTTTGAACCATCTGATCTGTCTCCTGTATTTGTCCAACATGATTCGCTTGTGGTTAAACTTTCTAGCCAAACCTCGTCCGCAACATATGCATCAGAATCATTGTTGCGGTGCCATGACCAATGTGCTCTCGTTTCGTCTATCACCCTTAACCGACCATGTCCAAAGCTTGGCTCGCTGTAAAGCGAAAGTTCTGAAGGAGGATTCTCAAACCTGCACATAGATTATCACATCAGGGACACAATAAACATGTTCCTTGTTTTAGTTTATATAGCATTAATCAGGTATAATTCTGTATCCGATTCATGAATTACAATTTGCCCTTTCACTGAAATGTTCCAAAATTTTAAAAGACTAGCAAATTATGATTCATTATCAATGGTTCAATGCAACAGATTGACAATATGTCAAAACAAAATCTAGTTTTCTTCCCTAAATCTTGCAGTTGGTAAAGGAAGTTGAGCTAACTTTGCTCGGTGATTTGGGTCAAGATCGGTTTGGTATTTTTAAGAACAAGATTTATTATGAGTTCCAGGGATTAGCCCGACGATCTTAAGGGGGGCCTTTGATGGGCCAACACTGATGACAAATGGGTCAGTCTTTAAAGATTCTAGTCCAAGATAGCTTACGTGAGTGCAAGTCCTTCTCGGTTCCCTCCATCACCAATGGTTATATAGATCGGCCCACATGGGTCAGCCTTCTTGTTGTAAATCCTAGTCTGCGACAAATAGAAAACAAATCAAATATAATTAGTAGTCATTTTGTATTGTAGCATTTTCTTATACTCCAGAATATTTCATTATATATACCGAATTTTACCAATATTAAAGTTTGCATGTAAGCAAAATAAAACATAAAGAAAAAAGGAAAGTGACTTACAAATCGTTCGTATGCATGAACATGGCCTGCAAAAACAACATCAACTCTTGCCTCATACAACAAATCTTCCATAGCTTTTCTCATGCTTTCTCCTTCTCCTTTATGAGCCGAGTTAGTATTATACCATGGTGCATGCAAAAGCATTATAACCCATGGCGTCTTCTCCCTATCAACCTTAGCCAAATCAGCTTCAAGCCACTTGTATTGGTCTGAATTCTCATCAAAATCGGTGTAAGACCCTAACATTATTATATGGGAACCAGCGACATCAAATGAATAATACAAATTTGAGGTCGATCCACTTTCTTCATATGGCATTAGCCAACGAGCATTGTAGGCTTGGAAACCATGAGGGTAGATTATTGGGAAAATCTCGATCTCATGGTTCCCTTCCGTGACCATCCAGGGACGGCGGCTAGCATATGGCTCGACCAGGCGGCCAAATGAGTCCCATAGCGGTTGTTGTGCATCTGCATAAGATAGGTCACCTGGTAACAGGAATACATCGTAGTCCTTGCTATCAACATGTGCTAAAGTTGATGCAGTCCATTCTGTCTGTCCAAGATCGCCTGTACACAAGTTAAAGCTGGTGGTCAGAAATGTTCATTTTCAGCATAATTTTGTTTGTGATAAAAAACCATGCAAGGTCCAATCATCTGTTCTTTCATGATTAGACGTTTTAAGGGTAAATTAATGGGATTAATGTGATATATTAAGCGATTTTTAAAATTTTTTTCATATTTCCAACACAATGTACTTTTGCTATATATGTCAAAAAAGATGAAGGGATTATAATTTTATAGGGGGACTTGGATTCTGCAAAGCATAGAATTCGTCCCCAGATAAGTATTCTTAAAAATGTTGTTGCTTTTAGGTTCCTTTCTCTGATGGGCCTCACAAATTTTCTTCCTATATTTGTATATAGCAGCTAGTACTGTTAAAAAAATTATATATTTTTTTGGATATACAGGAAGCCATAGCCTTAAGATACAAGAAATTATTACAAGTTTTAAGATTTAAATCTAAGATTTAATGGATGTTATTTTTTAAATATAATTATATATGAACTAATTGAACTAAATTCCAGATTAAAAAATTCACATATTTAGTGATAAGATAAGGTATATATGTTTCTTGGTTTGTACCCATAAAAGTTCACCCAAACAAGCCAAGCCATAAACATCAGGTTTCCAAGTTATGCAGCAAACGTACGAGAAACAGGGTTCCTAAGCTATGTATACTAAATTCTAAATTTTCTAGGCTGTGTAACTAACAATGTAAAAAGTGTGCACTTTTTGGTTTTCCTTCATGGGGACTTAGCGTTTCCTTAAAGCATCAACCCACTTAGCCGACTTTCTATAGAAAACAGACAGAAGCACTTGGATATCCTATATATGAAACTAAGAAAGCTTAAAAAAAAAAAAAACTGGGTTAACCAGTTATTTTCCCTCTATTAAAATGATTAATCAAGATTCGATTGCAGTCTGATTTGTCGTTATTAAGAATAACTGCATTCCATATTGCTTTATATGAATTATTCATTTTACCATATTGATTGATGCATTGTTAAAGCTACTTACCAACCACAACAAATTCAATCGGAAAAGTTGGTGGAGGTGTCTTGAAGGAAAATTCAGGGCCATGGCCACCACACCTATAGTAATAAGTTGTTCCTGGCTCCAAGGGTCCAATCGTAACATGATGTATCTTCCCGGAACTGTAAAAGAAGTAATGATACGAAGTATGCTCTCCTTCGGCCATGGCATTATATTTTCCGGAAATCTTCCCATAGTCTACCTTTGATGGCACACCTTTATCCTCTGTAATCCAAGTGATTCTCATGTAATATTTGCCTACAAGAGAAATATGTACCTACAATAATTGATAAAAAAGAGGAAATTAATATATATTTCAAGGACTAAATTGGGATATTGGTTTTTATTTTTGAAAGAAAGAGGATAAGAAAACAGTGGTTCCAAAACGACCTGTTGGGGGTCTGATTGGGAACGGTGATGTGGAGTCAGGACAACTTTTCCAGGAGGCTGTCGAATGTAATCGTCTTGTAATGCAAGAGAGGTTTGTAACGGGAACGGAGAGAAGAAGAAGATTGTTAAAAGGAGAGGGAAGAAATGCTTCTGCCATGGCTTTTTCTCCATCTTTGATGCTGCAAAGTACCTGAACGGAGCTGGAGTTTTATAGTGAAAATGAATCCTTGGAGCTTGTTGAAGATTCAAAAAATGTACAAAATTAGATTTCAATGGCGTCAAGTAAGTCAATTGGAATATTTTTGGATATGATTGCATCAGTGAACACATTTAAAAATAAAAAAATAAAAAAATAATTTGCCTTTGCCTCCCAAATTTGCTTGAGAGAATGAAAGTTAGAAAGAAATGATGCAAAACTATTCCTTTTGAAAAGATAAGATAGGTGAAGTTCTGACTATTTTTGTTGAATATACCATTTTTTTCTTTACAATAAAGTAATTGACCAACTATTTCTTGAAAAATACGCCCCAATCATTTAACTCACTGGAAAGATTTTCCTAGTTGGAATACGATGTTTTATGTCTATTGTGTACAGTATACGAAAAGGGTTGTTTAATTTTAACTTTTCGAAACTTTGAGGTAAGCATTAGTCTAAATGATTCATTTGTTTCTTTTAAAAGGAGAATTCTCATAAACTTGCAAATTTTTCTTTCAAATTCTCCTCAATAAGCTTTGGTTTTCTTTATATAAAAAAAAAAATTCAAGATTTACAAAATTTTCATTCTCGAAGAAATATATTACTATTAAAACTACTTATTGCAAAAGTTAAACTGCACAGCTGGAGAATCTTAAATTTCTAGTTTTTTTTTTTTTTCTGACTTTACCTACCGAGGACTGCACGAATCAAAGCGAAATCAATCGCTGAGTAGGTTTGGCCAGTTACGTTTTAAAGATGACCAAATTTTCTTTGAATTTTAATTTAAGAGCGATAGTGGACATCGGACCAGCCGCTTAATCACATGGTTGATGTTTCGGAGTCTAAAGAAATTTGGAAGTTGAATCAAAACTTAATCAAGTTCACAAGTAAATACTGGAATATGCTAAGCATCTACTTGCTAAATACCGAGAACATATAAAAGAATCTGCCTCCAATTATCCGACAGTGGACCACTTAGATGTCTGTTCTTTTGTGAGAAATTTGTCGATTAATGATTGGTTTTCATGAATTAAGTCGTAATCAATGATCTAAGATGATATTCCTGCTAATCCAATGAAAATGTAGCAAGGAATTCAAAAGCTTTGCAATTGATCATTGGTCATGTCTATTGATTTAGTTGACTTTTTCTTTTTTGTATTTGAAGTTGTTGTTGATTAAATCTGATAATTCAGATTAAGAGTTTAATACTTTATTAATAGATCATGAATATTGATGATTTAATTCACTTTTTGAACTAAAATTCCATTAAAAATTAAAAAAAAAAAAGATGAACTTTGATCATCACATACAATTTAATTGACTTTAGCAGGGAAATGATGTGTTTTTGAAAAGATTGAAATTATTGGAGCTCAAGTATGAAGTCATAGTCCAAAGATGTAATGCTTCCTTGCAGCCTAAAAACTCCAAGGTCGCAAGAAAAAGCATTGGAATAAATAATAAGCCAAAATTATGCTAAAATTATTAATCGCTACATATAAACAAATAGTCAAACTTTTAATTAAGAGTCTAGCATGGTAAAAGGCTTCAGTTGATTGGCATTATGTTTGGATATAAAACAGTGGTTTGAAAAATCATAGTTAAAATGTCATTGTTCTTCTTCAAATATTTAGTTGGGATAAAAAAATTTTAATCTATTTAC
The DNA here is from genome assembly GCF_047325235.1 of Durio zibethinus. Classification (NCBI taxonomy): domain Eukaryota; kingdom Viridiplantae; phylum Streptophyta; class Magnoliopsida; order Malvales; family Malvaceae; genus Durio; species Durio zibethinus. The sequence goes on along the minus strand of NC_143162.1, from coordinate 3,758,349 downwards.
CATTGTAGTATGGTAAAATTAATGTAAGTAAAATTTATACACTTCCATGGATTTCAAGTTTCAAGTTACAATTCCAAGTGATATGATATGACAAAAGCAATATTAATTTTTTTCTTTCGCTAGACAAAAAATATCATGATTCAATGAGTATATACATATGTATATATGTGCATGGGTGAGCACGCATGATTATCATCAAATTAAATTAAAAAATATCGTTCGGATAAAAGCGTTGTTAATATGTTAGCAAAGGAATGAGTCTCCACAACTAGTATACTTGTCAGGCAAGAAACAATCTAGCCAGATTAAGCCGCATTAATTTTTCTCAAGGGAAAAACGATAATAATATAATTAATTAAGACAATAAAGTTTAATTAAGTAAGCTTCTTTAATTTGTTAAAATGATCATAGATGATGATATTTTCGTAATTTATAAGTTATGATAATTTAAGAAAGTGTTGATGATGTAAAGTTTGAAATTAGGAAAAGAAAAAAGAAAATTTACAAACTAAATGAAATTAGAAGTGAAAAAAATTTTTTTTTTTCCAAACATCAATTTAATTTGCTATTAACTTTGACATCAAAAGATAGGAAAGCAATGTGTTTCATCTTGGAATGTTGAATATTGATGAATTTTGAAACACTCAATAATATTGTAGGCTTATTAAAAACTTGTACTCTTATATGTAATTGAGTCATGAATCATGAAAAATGTGTTTTAGAGTATTGAAATGATAAAGCACATAAAGGATATCATTTTTTTTTTTACAAATAAAGTCATAATTTTAAAAAAAATGTTGCAAGTGATCGAATTTGAAAAGATATCACTTTTATAATTTTACACCAACTTTTTTTATTTAGTAATTAATTTTATGTTTTTGACCTAACTAAATGTCCAATTTCCCTTTGTATCATATTTAAATGATGCTTCATGAAGAACTTCCTGAAAAAAGCATTCTTTTGGAACAAGTTAAACAGTCCCATTAAAACTCTATCATTAAATTAATGAAAATTGTGTAGTCCAAAAGTGATTAACTACGCCCAATACCCAATTTTACCCCTTCAAAGTCGAATTAATGTTTCAATTACTCATGGAATTATTGATCTCTTTGGCAATTTCAATTAGGGCTGTTGGGAGTGACAAAATGCTATAGCTAGAAGTAGTACTCGATCAAATTAACTTAGAAAAGGGTTTTGAAATATAATACAGAAGGAAAAGTTGAGAAATTTTAATAAAAAAAAATGAATTAATGTTATAAATGATTTTTAAATTATAATGAAATATTTAATATGATACTTAAATTTTAAAATTTTTTAATATAATACTTAAATTATGAATATGTAATTATGAGATACTCATTTTTAATGTAATTAATTTTAAATTATGATATATAATTAATAAATAATATTTTAAATATAATATTAATTAATATATTTATAATTCAGATATTACATTTAAATTCATGTATCACATTTAATATTTTATTATAATTCAAAATCATTCATAATATTAACCTCTAAAAAAATAAGAAAAATAAAATTTTATGTTACATTTTATAGTCTCTCATTGTTTCCCACCCCTTTTCCTTAATTATAGAAATCTACAAAATTATCATCAATTAAGGAACGGATAAAAAAAGGAAAGAAATCTACACAAATTTAAGTGTTGAAAAATTATGTGATATTTGCAAATACCATATGACTTATTAATAGAATGCTTAAACCATTGGTTCAATTTCTATATATTCTCTTCAAAATGACTAGTTAAGGCAATTAAGCATACGTAATCGAAAACCTATGCTATCTTTTTCAGCTATACATTGTCGTGTTCACAATGGATGTCAGACAACTTTGCATTTGAAGTACATCCATACTCTCTTTTTAAGTACATTTACCTTTCGTTTAAATAGAAATACGATATAAAGAGTAGTATTATATCCAAGAAAATTTAGAAGAATTCCTATGTTGTAGAGACGGTTAAACAAACTAAAGAAGTGCAGAATGAAGGAAATAAATTCCTAAAAAAGGAAAATTTTCCACATATATAATTAAAGTCTGGAATAGGGTTGTCTCTTAAAAAAATAAGTACTAAAAATAGGGTTGGGGCACAATCTCTGAGTTTAGCTTTAAAACTGGCAAGATGGAAAAGCCTGGTCAAAATATTGAACGCAAACCAATCACCGGAAACAATTAATGACAGAAGCATGCAAACCAAGCCAATGTAAAAATAGAAAAAAGGTAATAAGAAATTACCAAGTATTAAATCAAAATTTCATACTTAAAAAAAATTAAATACGCATTTTTTAAAATTTTCATATATATTATATGTATCAAGAATATTTATATATATATATATATATATATTCGTGTCGACATATATTTCTTCTTTTAGGTATCAAATATGATAGGTAATCCATGATATGATACGATTCGATATAATATAAGTCATGTTTAACATGATTCATTGTTAAGTAATTGGGTTGGTCAAACATAATACATATATGTGTTATGTTAGACTAAAGATTTTAGGTTCATGGATCAGTAAAACACAACACATTTTTAAGTTCATGGATAAGCAAAACATAGACACATTAAAAGCCAATGCTAGTGTCACACCTTGTGCGGGCGCACCAGGCACACCAGTCGCACCAGCACGCACATCTGAGGTTTAGGCTCGTGCACCAGAAGCACTGACGAGGGTTTGCGCACTAGACCTTGGAGAGGAGTCCAGGCCGCTCGCACAACATGCAAGCTAGCTTGCAAGACGCCCGCATCACATCAAGAAAGGCCCAAAAGGGGACGTGTGCAAGGAGATTTTCTAAAAGCGCACAAGATCAACAGGAGTTTTTTGACAGATTTGGTTAATCCTAAAAATCAGAGAGCAAAATCCTAATTGAATGTAATCTGTGTAATACTTGATTGATTGTAATTCTTTGAATCTTGAGATTTAGACATAAGTGTAGCTGGAGGCCTCAACTATAAATAAAGGGTCACCTTACCCTCCTTTGTACACCATCATACACATTTTTCACTTCGGTAAAATATAGAGCATTCCAACAATTCTCTTGCTCTTCTGTTTCTTTCAAACTTGAGCATTCTGTCTTTCTTATTATTCTAGTAATCGCACGTTTGTGTTTTAAGTAGACTTAGGCTAGAAGGAGCTAATTCCAAGCCTAAAGTTGCACAGATTCTAAGTCTAAAGTCAGAGCCCGTGATAGTTGGTATCAGAATCAGTCTTAAACCGTTTGATCCATGCCAAACGCCTCGAAGGAGATAGGTAGAGTGGCCAACTTTCAGGACGAGGGCAAGAGGTTAGGTGGAAAAGAATGTCACAGACCTAAAGAGGAGTCCTGAATCCCACATCGAACATAAAAGGAGGGTCCCTGGGATATATAAGGGTTTACATCGCCTTTCCCTTATGAGGTGTCTTTTGTAAGACAAAATCGTGAAGTCAGAGGGGTCAGAGCAAATAATATCTCACAAGGATGTAAATCGTGACGGTCAGACTGATATGAGATACTGGATGAATGAATGCCCAGGTCTTGAAGCTGTGTAGATTGGAGCTTAAGTCTCGGTTCGTGACACTAACACGTGACACGTGAGTTCGCAAAGCATGACACATAAGCCCAATCATGCCATATTAACCCATAATTGTAATAAGTAGGCTCCTAAACTTTGAGTATATTTATATTAATTTTTATATTCCAATGAAATTATTTTTATTTTTGATATTTTGTTGGCAATTTATAGAATAAAATTATATTAAAATTATTTATTAAATATTTAAATGATTAATAGATAAATTATATTTAACTAATGATTATCAAAAGTAAAATGATAAAATAAATTAAGATTTCAAGTTAACTACAAATTTAATCAATAAAGTAAATTGCTATTGGATGAAAAGTATAAAATAAATTTACAAAACAACATATTATATAAGGGAATCAATAGATGATGAAAAATAAAATAATAATATTATGTTTTATAATATTTATATATATATATATGTGCGTGTATTTTTTAAAATATTAAGATTATAATTTTAATATTTTTATTTAGTAAATTTTTTTAGCCCATTTTGTAAATATAAACATTTTGTGGAATCATGTAAACTATATGTCATTTTTATATAATTTTACTTCATTTATCTTCACGTATTATTTTTAATGATAAATAATTTTCTTTTAAAAAATAATTAAAATTTTTAAAAATTTATTAATAAATTGTGCTTGCTATATCCGCATGAAAAGCAGTGCCATGCTTGGCAAAACACAACCCATAAAAGTTGCAGGATATATACCGTGCTGAGCTTTACTCTTAGCCTTTATCATCGTGCTATCACGATACATTAAAAATAGTGTTGAGGAAACAATCCATTAACAAATGAACTAATAGTTAAATGGTGTGCCGAAGCAGCTCAGCAGTTGACACCTCTATTGTCCCATATGTCTAGGCAGATTGCTTTCTATTTTTTTTTCAACGTCCAATGTCGGCATCTGATGTTATAAAATGACGACAAACAGCTACAAAAATGCCCCAATCCAATTAACCATTTCATACGAGGAACCATACTAGGAAAAAGATCATTAAGTAAAATTCTTATAGCTAGCTGCCCTCCCTCTGTGTTTTGATCGTCTTGTTCTTGGTGTATATTCATTATTTAGCTAACCGGCCATGGCTGCTATTAAAGGGCCCGTTCTAGTTTTTGTATTAGCCATGGCCTTTGGCTGCGTTGTTTGCTATGATCGTCCCGTTGCTCGCAAGGACGTTTCCATCCCTCAACCAAAAGAGCTTTCCCCAACTTCTCCTCAACAGGTAATCATTTTGAGATTATTTTTTATGCCAATTTTCATAGCTTCTTTTACCTGCTTTCATTGAATTCCCATTTTTCTTCATAGGAGATTGCTCATTCTGTTCATGTGGTTGGAAAAAGAGAAAAACTGGATGATTAAAAATATATCAAATTAATCCTGTTTTATCTCAATTCTCTGGGTTTTATTTTCTTCTTTTAGTTTTTCCAATTTCGTATAGGAGCGAAACTTATGGGGTGCAAATGCAATTGCGTGAACAACGTGACCAGCCGATCTCATATTCAATACTTTTTGAATCGACTACGCCTTTACTCTTCCACGTTTGAACCGATTATGGTATATATCAGTTACCAATTATTTCGAGTTTCGGTTGACTAACCAAGCGAAGAATCCGAGCGAATATTTACTCCCCTGGAAACTTTAGAAATCTGTTAATGAGAGAAGATAGATTCATTTGCCTGTAAGGAGTACTGCAATAATATTGCAAGCTTGCATTTGAATGGGGCTTTAGACTGTGTGATTAGATAACCAAATCTGCATTATTTCCCAGTTCTCAAAACCCAGGAAAACGTAAACTCTTTTTTCTGGTAATCCGTTAATTTCAATGGTGGAATTAATTTCTTTGCTATCTAGAAATTATTTGATGATGAAATAAATGAGGACAACTTAGAACCCATTAAGTCAAAGTGGTTGGCCAGAGTCGTGACTAAAATGACATGTCTCTTGGACTGCTGGAGGTAATGGTAGAGATTTTTTTTTTTTCAATTAAATGACGTTGGATTGCTCATTATAAGTTGTCTTCTTCCTCTCGGTGAGTATTTCATGCCATTTTTTGTCATTACATACGCACATCAGACAGCTACTGGTATGGAACAGTCGCCAATTCTGTTTTCTTTCCGTTTGCTTTCTATTATGCATATGCAGTCGCCCCTTCGCTCTTCCCCAAATAAGGGTAAAGACAAGAAAAAAAAACATAGACACACTTAAATTTATTGACACAACTTTTTTCCTATAATAAATGACTAACAAATTTGATTACTTATGCCCATCAAATAGTTAGACATATTTTTATTGTAGATAGAATCTTTTATGTATATATATACATACTTGCTTTAAATTAATCTATAGGGTTAAAGATCTATATTGTATACACAATATTTATATTCTTTTTATATATGATATTTATTCAAATTTGCACATTAATTCCTCTTGAACACTAACTCTTTTTCTCTCTTAATTGTCAATGATTAATTTTTTTAATGGTATATTGCCGTTGCAGGTGCATGCATCTGTTGTTGGTGCTGATAAAATGAGGATATCTTGGATTACCGAAGGCTCAGCTCCAGCAATAGTAGAATACGATACATCTCCAGGGTCATATTCAAAATCTGCAACTGGAAGTACATCTTCCTATCGTTACCTTACGTATAAATCTGGTAAAATTCATGATGTTGTCATTGGTCCATTGAATCCGAACACGGTTTATTACTATCGTTGCAGCTCGGATTCAACCCGTGAATTCAGTCTCAAAACCCCTCCAGCTCTTCTTCCAATTAAATTCGCTATCGTAGGTAATGTAACAGTTCAATACATGAGAAAATCTATGTCATGTAATTGGTCAGTTTTTTTTTTCTCTATTTTTAAACAAACCTTGCAAAAAAGAGAAACCTGAATTTTAATTATCTCTACATATATACAAGGTGATCTTGGACAGACAGGATGGACAAACACAACACTCGAACACATAAGACAATCGAATTACGACATGTTGTTGCTGCCAGGGGACTTGTCGTATGCTGATTTTATACAACCTCTTTGGGATTCATTTGGCCGCTTGGTCGAGCCACTGGCTAGCCAACGACCCTGGATGGTCACACAAGGGAACCACGAACTAGAAAGGATCCCTGTCATCCATTCTACACCCTTCACATCCTACAATGCAAGATGGCACATGCCATTCGAGGAAAGCGGTTCCAGTTCCAACTTGTATTATTCCTTTGATGTTACGGGGGTCCATGTTATCATGCTGGGCTCTTACACTGATTTTGATCCTGCTTCGGATCAATTCAAGTGGCTACAAGATGATTTGGGGAAGATTGACAGGGGAAAAACTCCATGGATAATGGCGATTATCCATGCACCCTGGTACAACACCAATACCGCTCACCAAGGGGAGCCTGAATCAACTCTTATGAAGAAGTTCATGGAAGAATTACTTTATAAAGCTCGTGTCGATTTTGTATTTGCTGGGCATGTACATGCTTATGAACGCTTTGTAAGCTTCCTCATTCTTCGTCATCATCTTCAATTTTTGTCATTTTCGATCTTTTATTGAAGTACACTTATTATTTGCTTCTTTGTCCCTTTCAATGTCAAGACTCGTGTTTACGATGGAAACGTTGATAATTGCGCTCCGGTGCACATCACAATTGGGGACGGTGGCAACCGAGAAGGGCTAGCTAGCAAGTGAGTCGGTTTCACAAAGATGAACAGATTTTTTTTTTTTTTTTGCTCTAACCTCTTATAAAATATTGTGAATGCTGGTCAATTCTAATCCAGCTAATGGAATCTATAAAATTTGTCAAGGCATACATTGTTAAAATCGGTAAATTACAACTCAAAATTCTTCAAATTTATGACCTTTTATTATGTATCTGAAAGTTTCATATCACCATCCAACAAATTAGATACATGTATGATCCAAAGTTTTACAAAATCAGATTCACTTATTGTTCCCTCTTTCATTAGAGTGAACCAATCGAACAGTTTAAATTTGTTTCAGGTTTGCAATCTAATAGTTTCCATCAATTAATCTTGTTCAGGTACATGTATCCGACACCTGAAATGTCAATATTCAGGGAAGCCAGCTTCGGGCACGGACAACTTGAGGTGTTCAACGCAACCCATGCTCTCTGGACATGGCATAGGAACGACGATGATGTTTCAGTTGTTGCAGACACAGTTTGGTTTACAAGCCTCTCATCCGATCCCGCTTGTAAACTGTAAAGCGTATTTGTATCTTAGAAACTTAAAATTGATTCAATGATACAATTGGAAAAAAGAAAGAAAATGTAGAACCGTAGGACAATGTAATAAAAAGAAGAGGTCATGGAGATTGAAAAATGAATAGAAATATATAGTTTCTATATAAGGTTTTTCTTGAAAGATTATTCTCTACATTGGTTGAAATTTTTAATGGTTTTTTTTTTTTTTTTTATGTTTGCATGTTTATTTAATTAGTTATAAACAAAAAACAAATCAATAAAACATTATTAATTATTGTGATAATCTTGAGTCAATCATATCATATAATTGCCATATTTATCCAATTATAATAAAAAAATTATATAGACAAAGCGAAGCTAGAGTCTGACACTGACAAGAAACATGGCGGTTGGGGCGGGGGAGGCTTGATCCTAGGTATCTTGGACGCTTGGATTGGACCTGTCTTCTTCGCGCAGGTGCTGTCATTTTAGTCACGTTATGAGTGGGTGCCATTTGCTCACACGGTTGCAAAATTAGATTGTGAGATACCATCACTGTAAGGTCGGGTAGTTAAGGCTTTTTATTTAAGAATTATTTCATTTACATTTTTTTAATTATTATAATTTTATAATTGTCTAATTATAATTCAAAAATATGTAGAGATTTAACACTTATAAATGTAATATTTATGTAAAATTTTAATAGTTCTTACATAATTTTTAATTATGATTAATTAATTATAACAATAAATTCAATAAATTATTAACACTTTATTTTTAAAATTTATAGTCTTAAGTTGACCAATTTGAAATGAAATTTTTTGAAAGCTGATTTTTTAAAGGTTATGTAACTTATACTTTTTTTTAAAAGTTATTTGTTTGATTAATTTTATTCCATCATTTGTGTATGAAGTACTAATTTCACCATTTAAAGATGAGTTTATGATTTCTTAAAAAAATTAATGCTTTTTTATATAATGACATTTGTTGTTTAATTCAAATTTAAAAATCTTTTTACTAGACTTTGTTTAATGAAAAAAGTTCACATTATGTCTATTTGTCTATCTCGATCCACCACTTATATAAATGTGGGTTATGTATAAATTTTTTTTTATATAATTTTAAATTATAAATAATTAATTAAAGTAAAATAATTGTGGGTGATATGCTTAAAATTTTTCCTTTTATATTTGCAGTGATAAACTTTGTTTATTTTCCAAATCAGCATGAGTTCTTATGTTATAAAATCAATTCAATCAGAAACAGACAAAGATGTATTAAGGTTCAAATTAATTTAGAGTCAAGCTCAATTAGAACCTTAATTATAGGGCTGTCAATTCATTAAGATAGTAGTAATTGATGGTTTTGTTCGAGGAAATTTACCAAAAACTATCAAAAAAATAAAATAAAATAAAATCTTAAAAGATGAATAAATATAAATATATGTTTAGTTGTGATTTAAAAAATAAAAAATAAAAATGGCAAACTTTTGATTTTGAAAAATATTAATGTATCTAAAAATATTCAAAAATATAGTACATAAGTTTCGTTTGGTTCATATTTTTTTTATTTTGAAAGACATAGACAGCTGCTTTTGAGTAACTCAATTGGTTAATGCATATTTTTAATTCAAAGAGTTAAATTGGGATATCTCATTTTTAATATAAAAAAAAAAAAAACATAAAATTAAAAAAAGGAATGGGCAAAATTGTGTCGATCCAACCGGGCTTGAGCCCAAATCGTGCGGAACAGTGGCCCTTAGCTTTGAGATTCGGGCCCATAAAAAGCTTCAGGTCCACTATTTCATTGTTTTTTTCTTATTTTCTTTAACCTTGGTAAAAGGACAAGAAATTTGAAAAAAAAAAAGAAAAAAGAAAAAAAGAGGGAAAGTCCGCATTTTTCCGTAGCATTGTTTCCGGTTAGTGGAGGAGGCTGTCCGATATGGAATTCGAGCTCTCCGATCGTCATCATCACCTGCGGAGCTAGGTTATTTATTTTCCCGATCAGTAATGGCTTATTCCCCAAATTCCTCAGAGAAACATGTAGTAGCTCGTCGAGTCCTCGATCTTCTCCGATACAACTCCTTTCATTGATCCCTTCAAAGGTACTCTTCTTTTCAAGCTTTTTCCATTGTTCAAGAGTTAGCCAGTGAATTAGTAGTAGATTGTGGTATCAATGTGCACATTCAAGCATAAAATGGAAGATTTTGGTTGATCAAATTAAAAAAAAAAAAAAGAAAATTTTAGTGTTCTCCAAATGTTATATAAGCCAAAGAATCTCTGCCTATTGTTCTTGTTCTCTGAGGAATTCTTTGGTGAGCAATTGCTAATGGGAAAACTAGGTTCATTTCGTTTTTTGCTACCCTTTGTTTGGATTTGATGCATTACTTTCTAAATTTAGTGGCATATCGGATGAATTAGCTTTTAGTGTGCTTTTGTTGTTTTCACCAAAAGGTTCGTTAGGCTTAAGATAATTTATATTTCCTTGAAAATTCAACTATTTTACTCCGGGTTGCAATGACCCTCATAGCATTGAGTATGAAAAACGATTACAGATGTAGTATCTTCTAAAAGTTGTGAAATATCCCCGTAGTGGTAACTATTTCTTAGATTTCAACTGGAGTATGATCCCTTTTGCATAACGTTAATTTCATTAAATTCCGTGAATTCTTTTTGTTGGTATAGAAGTTAACAGATCTCTTTTCTTCATCTTAGTCACAATGCGTCTCAGCTTATGATGGTAATTATAAATTAGATTCTAAGGCTTCATTTGGGAGCCCGATTAGAGGGCTCCCAGATCCAGATGGACTGTAAGTCAGTATGACCGAAAGTGTCTTAATAATTCTCATATTCATCACAGACTCTCTAGACATATATAAACCATGACTAGGTCGGTTGTTTGAAATCACAAAGAAACGCAGACTTCCTTGGGCCTCTCTGTGCTTGTAAGTGCAAGTGCAATCCCGTTTATTGTCAAGGAATTAGCTGCAAGCTAGATTTAGAGCCTCTCTGGATATCTCTCATCCATCTATCCATCCAAGAGGTTTTTACTGCATTTATCTAGTATACCATCTCCAAATGTACCAAGAAATATTGGGATTGTCAAAGGCCATTAATTGCTTTTCGTTTAGGACTGAGAAATCCGATCTCTTATAGGTGATTTTTTTTTCCAAATGCCTAAAACCATTGCAGATAAGCCTCCACAACTGTTAATGTTCTTCGGTTTTAACCAATCTATTAGAGTTAGTCACCACCCTACAAGAACTCTCCATTTTTTTGTCTTACGATCAGATTTTCACTGATGCAGCATTTTTCATAAAGGACTGCCCTGTCATACTTCTTTTTTATGTATTGCATATTCATTTTGCCCTTTTCTATGAGCCAAAAAGGCTTAAGAACTTAGTTTTCAGGTAAGTGCAACTGTAGATTTTAAGAATGGCTCGCAACTGGATACATTGGATAATTGTGAAAGTAATTATGGCTGCAGAACAATAATTTGCAGTTGACATCCCTAACAATGATGCCCAGAAAATTGTTACTACAGCTCATCTTATTGACTTTTTAGCAGCCTATCCACATGCCAAATGAGATTAGATTCCTTTCGTGGCTAGATGAAGTCTTGTTACCAACTTTGTTCTTTCCTCTCATGTAAATTGTAGGATTCATCAGTAGTATGTAATAATTTTGCCGAATTTGCCATGCCTCAAAAAATTTAAGCACTTCTCTTTTGCATTCATAACGATGGTTATTAAAGTCAAATGTGGTGCCTTTTCTTGTTTCTTTTAGCTGCGGCTATGATGTGAACTTGAGTCATTTTCTCAAGCGGCTGAAACAAATTTGGTCCTATGTGTTGTGGATAAAGCAGAAATATGTACATTGCCCCACCTGCATTATGGATAACGATCCATTATGGATGGCTTAGGCTGCGAATGAAGATTGCAGAAAGAAAGAAACTTCTGGTCTTGTTCATCTCTCATGGAACTATGGGGGGGTTGGCCAGTGTCAAGTTGTCAAATAAAGTTGGTTTAACCAGATAATGCTAAAAATTTTCATTTTATTTTGAGTGATTCATTCATCAAAGCCTGATTCAAGCTGTGGAATTAAACCGGATGGAAATGAAGGATGAGAGGGTTCGATGGGTGCCTTAAATGCTGCTGGTGTGTGGGTCTCCGACAAGTACAATCGCCTACTCTAAAACTAGAATAATCAAAACCTAATGTTCACGTGTAGAGCTATAGATGAGTAGCCATACAGCGTGAGGAGGTACATAGCAAAGCCTGCCATTTTTAAATGCAGCCATGCTTCAGAGTTCATAGAGTAGAGCCCGTAAAAAGGTCCTATCGGAACCATATAATTAGTTATATACCCGTAATGTGACAAATTTCATACAAATGTGGATATTATCCATTTTTCTAAATACTTTATAACAAGTAAAATTTGATATATGCAACGTCCAAGTCGAATCGTCCATGGGCAAGATGATCTATAAAATGTCAAATCTACAAATAGCAGACATGACTCCGGCAGATCCAATAATAGATTCAAGATTTGATTTTTGATGTCCACTTATAATATGTATAAAAAATTTAATAAATTTATTAATTTTATTCCAAAAAAAAAAGGTGTCCAACATGTGGATCCGTCGGTAGCAAGGTTGGTGCCTTGATATTATTTTTTAATTCGAGTCCAACCATTTTAAATGTTTTATTATTAATTTTTTAAAAAATTATTTAAATAAATAATTTAAATTAAACATTTTTTTAATATTTTTCAATTCATTAAACCATGTTGAACTTTGTGTAAATTTTTGGAAGTGACAACTTGATCTGAAACAGACCTGTCCATCGGACAATTCTACGTCCATGTCTTTCATACAATTCCTGCCACCTTAACAAATTTTTTTTTATTTGATAGGTGGATTTTTAAACCATTGATTGATTGGAAGAAAAACTATGCAACAAAACTTTAATTAAACATTCTCTTTACATGATTTATATGTAATGAAATACTTGCTTTTATGTTTGATTAAAAGAATTAAAAAAAAAAAAAGTGTTGTTGCCAAACTTTGGTCTTTCGCCTATCCAAATTGCGGGATTCATCAGTAGCTTGTAATAATTTTGCCGAGGGTAATCAAAAAGGAATTTCACCATGCCTCCTAAAAATTAAGCACTAATCTTTTAGATTCATAACGATGTTTATTAAAGTCAAATTTCGTGCTTTTCTTGTTTCTTTAGCTATGGCTATGATGTGAACTTGAAAATTTTTTTTCAAATGACTGAATTATTTAATTCTGATTCTTTACTGCATGTTTCATATATGTATTTTTTTTTTATATAAAAAATTGAAGATTGGGGTACGCAATTGATAATTTCCAGACATGTATGGAACTGATTTCTTCATTTGCAAAGTATTCTAAAGTTTATGACAAAAGAAATTATATTTCTTAGGTAACTCTAGTTTAACATGAAGGCTCTGCAACAAGAGAAAATGTAAAGTAAGGTTAAACCAGCAATTTGTTTGTCCTTTGCCAGTTGCTCCAATCCTTCTTCCTTCTTTTGACAAACACCATCGAAGAATCAAAATTAAAAATCCAACTACTTGGAAAATATGATGAAAAAAAAAAAAAACAATTAAAGAGAGTTGAAGATTTGCTTCTTTTCGCCACCCAATCCGCAACTTGATTTTCTTTTTAACTAATATAGCAAAACCTAAATGTTTTCTTACTTTTAGTCCTTGCATGAAAATTGCACTTAGATTCGGTTAGGGTAACTTCCAATGTGGTTTGATTTTCATATATACAATAAAAAAGAAAAGAAATGTACTCAAATAAAAACTATAAAACAATTCCTAAGGCTGAGTAATTATTTTTTAAGAGTATGGAGTTTTTAGATTTTTTTTTTTTTTCAGAATGATTCAAATAAATTTATTTTTGTCAAATTTAATAAATTCATAAAATATTATTTTTTCACAATTTTTCAATAAATTTAAATTTAAGCAATATAAAAAATATATTCTCTTTATCACTTAAACCAATAATCCATTACTGTGAACAAATTGTAATAGTTTCTTTGATTGGATTTTGTGGGGTTCAAAGGAAGGGGAAGCCAGCAAAGTGAAAACAGTACCAAAAAGAAAAAGGAATTCTCTTTCCTTTAAGATGCAAGGAATGACTTTATTGGATTGTTTAATGAAGATGCAAATCCTGATTCTCAAAAACAAATCTAAAGCCCACTCCTAAACCCTGTGTGTGAACAAGATTTTGGGTTCAACATTGGATTGGAAATGGGTGCTTTTTAACCCTCAGTGGTCCCCTAAAATCACCTACTATAAAGTTTAAATTTATATATATATACAGGAAAACCCCTAAGCTCACGTGTAGGGTTGGATGCACTTGCTCTAACCATGATAATGTTAAAATTTTCATCATTAGCCATGCAGGGGATTGGAATTATGTGAAATCATTAACTATGACCTCATAAATAAAAGTAGAAAATTTTTCAAGAACTTGAAATGTTTGATGAGGTCATACCCCACGGGGCTTGGTTAAAAAAACAAACAAACAAAAGAGCCTTTTTATTACGTGTGGGTCATTTAGCTCATAATCCCCACCTATAAAGATCACAAATTTTAGAGGATACGATTAAAGAAATGTTTATGTGTTTGTATTTATCACAAGAATATTCATGAAGTTTTTTATTATTTTTGTTTTCATATTGTGAAGGGTATTTTTGAATTTAAAAGATAAATTGATCATTTTTTTTATTAGAAACATTCAACAAATAGTTAAGAATGTATTTAACTTTTAAATTGATCTGACATATATAATATCACATCAATTCAATTATATCATTATTATATCTCACAGATCTTTCATTTGATTCTTATAAAAAAACTCATTTAGATACTATTAATTTAATCTCATTTTTTCTTACATTCTTTTTTTTTTTTATCTCTCTAATCTCGATCTTTTGAGTGTTAAAATATAAATACAACGAATACTTCTTATCTTTACTTTAATCACTCACTTTTTTTTCATATAATTTTAAGAGCTTGACTCTCAATTTGAAGCTCGATATAAATATATATCAATGCTATTAATTTATTTATTTATGAATTTTGATTAGATGGGGCATATCTAATAAAGATAAAGAAAATTCAGAAAAATGGAAGGAAAAAATAAAGAGGGAAAAGACAATCATGCAAGATGAAAAGAGAGAAATGAGTCATGATAAAAAGATTTGTTGCTTTCACGTGTGAAGGTAAAGCATTTCAACAATGGCCAATCATATTTGTACAGTTTCAAAAACTATAGTTTGCTTAGCAATCCCCACGGGTGAAGTAATCATCTCTCCCTCTTTGGTTTGGGTAAATCCAGTTGGGGTGGGGGAGTCTCAACTTTCTCAATTGTAGTTAATAGGCAATGTAGACGATGATGATGGAGAAGAGTACTCATGAAAAAAGCCTGTAATTATCTCTCTGTTGGCCATGCAAAATCTCTTGAGCACTGCCATACACATTTATGAAAGCAAAATTAAAAATTAAAAAAAATGAAAAACCCA
This sequence comes from Durio zibethinus, assembly GCF_047325235.1. Classification (NCBI taxonomy): domain Eukaryota; kingdom Viridiplantae; phylum Streptophyta; class Magnoliopsida; order Malvales; family Malvaceae; genus Durio; species Durio zibethinus. The sequence goes on along the minus strand of NC_143162.1, from coordinate 3,742,993 downwards.
ACTCCTAACCCACCTTTTAAATCATGAACCTAAATTTCTTTTTCATCAAGGAGAGGGGGTGGCATTCCAAATTACTGCAAAAAGTAAAATTTTATTTAAGAAGGGAGAGGTGGGTTTTTGAAAGGATTACAAAGGGGAAGAGAGACAATTATTATCGGGGGTTTGCCATCATTGGGTGTTTCAGAAACAGACTTAAAAACTCTAGCTACATTACTTTAACCATTTTTACTCTGTCATTGAACCACCTTCGGGCAGACCTCTTTTGTCCCCCTATAGTTTTTGGGTTGACTGCATCATATGGTTTGAATAACAGATTTGGCTTTGAGCTTGAACTACCACATGTTGCACCACTTGACTTTGTGGCTACGTATCCTATGTTTAATAAAACATTAAAGCTAAAAGTATCTGTAATAGTCCAATAGATTTGATACATGATGTTATAATACGAAAATGTTATGATTTAAAATTTTAATCAAAATCATATATGCATTTAAAAAAAATAAAAAAAATATGTTTCGTATTCTTATTTCAATATAAATTATGATACAAAATTTTTTATATTTTATACATATTTAATATAAACAAACATAGTATAAATATATAAATTGTCAAATTTATAATATAATCTAATTAGTTTGTCAAGTCTTAACAGAAACAATTTTGGATTTTAATTTTAATTTTTTTATTCAAATTGTTGAGTTTACATTTAACTCAATGATAACTAAATAATTTTCATATTTGAATGAGGAGATTTGAATCAAAATCTCTTAATCAAAGGTGTTTTAATGTTGAAAGAGTGAAAATGCCAAAAAATTGGGGGAAAGTGACTCTCATTATCCAGAAGAAAAAAAGAAAAGTCCCTCCCACTAGAGCAAGTTGTAGCTTAGGTTTTGAAGAGGAATTAGGGATGGAAATGGCACTCATTGGAAGCAGCCAAGCATAACATTTAAAAAAAAAAAAAAAAAAAAACAGAGCCCACATGAAGCTGGAAGTTAATTCGGACAGATAGTACTTGAAGCATACTCTGTCAAGAAAGATATTTGCCATGGATTGAACCAGAAAATAATTCATTCCACTTGAATGTTGAGAAAACATGTAAGAAAATGCGACAAACCACTCAAATCTCCTAAAGATTTAGTTGCTGTTCTAGTTTCTTTGTCAATCTGGTCAAAACAAAATCTTCTTAAATTCATTATCTAGTCAAGAATATATGATGTATAACTAAAAAAAGTTATTGTTTTTTTTTTTAATTAACTTGATCAAGTTTTATTTTTATTATTTGAGACGAAGGGTTCTGAGTTTAGGTTTTTCTAAAAGATCCATACATTCATCAATGAGCTAAATGCTTTGGTATAAGTTGAGTTCGGTCTTTTATTACCAAAGATGTAAGTAAGATAACTTAAATTTAAATGAAGCATTAGAGTAAGAAAGAATATGGCCAAAGATACCACCATTTAAATGCAAGATCACGACCAATTCAAAATTTAATAAATTTTGAAATGGTAACATAATAGGAATTTATTACGAGTAAATCACTTAGAAGTGGCAGAAAAAATAGAACAAAATTTAACTTTAATATCATGTTAAGCTTTTAAATTAAATTTAATTAACAATAATGAAAAGATTTAATTTAAATATACGATTATAAATTATTTAAATTTAACAAATATTAAATAACATCACTTAAATTATAACATCATGCTACTCAACTTTTTTTTAAGTATAATTTTATATTCAACTTTTTTTTAATTACAATTTTAAGAATGATTAACTTTAAATCACAATCATATAATAATATATACATAGAGGGTTAATATTCGATATACTATAAAATTTTACTATCTCTATATTTGATAATTTTTTATATATATTTATGGTAAAGGTCAACTTATATCAATATAAAATTTTTTTATCATTAATTTCAATAAATTTAATGAATGAAATTCCTTAACTTTATTAAAATTAATAATTAAAAATTTTTATATTGATATTAATTAATCTTATCCTATATATATATATATATAAACACACACGAGAAGAAATTAGTCCCCACAAGGTGGCTTCCACGAAACAAGAAATTTGTCTGTGGATAATCTACATAAGTAATCTAGATGAGTAAAAATCTGTCTAGCTATTATTTTAATGTTTTGTTTATTATTGTAGAGGATGGAGATGGACCAATAGCAATTGGCCATGCAGACAAAACTAGCCTAAATGTTCCTCTTATGTCCCGTTCAAAGGAACACAACCGAATGTTGTCCCGAGCAAATCTGTCAAGCTCCACCTTTTTCCTTACTCTAGAACCTCAAAGATATATAGATAGAAGCGACTTTCGCTAATTCTTTTTGTTTAGTAGTGCTACCAGTCTCCCACTCTCCCTTCACTCACTTTGTTTTCTTACATAATTTCCTTTTTAAAGCATTACATAAGTTATCATATAATAAAGGAAATAAGCCCCTTCTTTCTCTATCTCTTTACTTACCCCTAAATAAATATATACCAAATTTTATGTGGAATATTGAAACATTTTAATCTTAAAAGTAAGAGAAAAATAATGTAAAAAATAAGTCAAAATGTGTCTCTTCGATTTTTAAGAATTTAATTCCTATAATATTATTTTTTAAAAAAATTTAATCGTTATGCATTGTCAATGATTGAACTAAAATCTTTAAAAATATATATAAAGACATATAACGCATTTTGACTTAAAAATTTATAAAATGTGCTAAATTATTTTTTCGCATAATTTGGTATTTATAAAGATGCTTTGTATTTTTTTTTATAAATAAAAATTTATTATATAAAAAATATAAAAATATTACTACATCAAGATTGTGCTAATCAATGGGGATTGAATACAAAAAATCATAAATAAAAATAGAGTTCATATTATTCGAAGTTAAGTTATAGAGTACACAAGCATAAAAGTTAATGAATTAATTCAATCTCTTGATTATTGAGTACCTCTCCATTGAAAAAGTCATCAAAGAGAAATAATTTCAATTGTGAAAAGCAATTAGTAGTCTAAATCTAATTTCTTCTTTTCCTCCCTTTTTTCCTACTAATCGAACACCACAATCAATTAAAACAGTAATAATTATTAGAATTTATTATTATTAGTTATTATTATGCTCAAATTAAGATTCCATTTGGTTTTGAAACGTCGTCGAACTAAGATTTCCAACTTTTTCAAGGATGGAAAATCAACCGTTAAGGGTAAATGGGTAATTAGAGCATCAATCAGCCCTTTGAACACCAGGCCATATAATTGCATTTGAGGAACGCAAAGCTCAAATTAGCCCGCAAATGAACGATCTCCACGAGGGGAGAAAGTATTGAATTGACGATTTTACCCATAGACCCATCCATAAACACCATCTGTCAACTATGATGTTTCACGTTAAGGTACTCATAACCCATGAGGGGTTGAAGCTGGCCCAACCCCTTTCTTTTTTTTTTTTTTTTTTCCTTCTTCATTGTTTCAAAGTTCACCTCAAATATTGGCCAAAAAATATGCTTAACTTATGATTATAATAACGTAAAACGAAACATCATCAATGGTGTATAACAGTGCAAAGCTCTAGGGGTAATGTCGTCCTTTGGTTGACCTAGAATTGCCCATTGGTTTCACAAACCCAAAAGATCCTTGTTTTAGTATATGATGGAAATTAAACACAACATTTTATAAAAGAAACATACAAATTATTTTTTTCTAATTTTAATAAATGATGAAATATTTTTTGGGGTGGTGGGGGCTAAATAATAAAATACCGTATTAAAAACCCCATTGTTATTTTTTTGTTTAATTATTATTTACATGTATTTTTATAAATTATTATGAATTTATAATATTTAATATGTTATTTATGTATAAATTATAAATAATATTTGAATCATATAATTTATTTCATTAATAAATAAATATAATTTTTTACAAGTTTTTAAGATACATCAAAATTTTAGTTTTTAAAATATATTTTCATTAATAAAATGATATCATATAATTTATTAACAATAAAAATTTATATATTAATAATACAGTAAATATAAACACAATTATTATATACTTTGAACTCATCATCAATTGAAGAATAACAAAACCGTTTAATTTAAAAGCGTTAAAGTTAATAGAGCAGTAGTAGTATATTTATATCAAATTTGAATTCTAAATCTGCCCCTATAGATAGACATAATTTTTGATGTGACCCTATTTTGTAGATATAATTGTTGACAACAGTGACATTGGGTAGAGAATAGAAGACTTTTTGAGCCTGTGGGATGCACAAAAACCGCCATTTTCAAGAAAAGAAATACTCCAAAAATGATTATTACCAAGCAGTTACCAAACCAAGAAGTTGAATTAGAAAAGAAATAATTAAAAGTGTTAAAAATAATTTGTTGAATATTGAAAGTAAAACAAAATAGAATTGATGATGAGATTGAGGAAGGAGATGAAGAAGGGAAGGGTAAGGAAGAGGGTGTGGGGGTGGTGATGATGGTTCGAACCAATCCAAACCATCATTGCGAATCTTGGGACGGACTAGCCCACCATCATTTTAGAACCCACCTAGCCGGAAAACCCATAATTGTCCCTCTAAACAATCGACCATGATGTGGATTTCATGACGAAAATACCCTTCCGGTCTATGCAAAAACAAAGAAGTTGGTGTTCCCTCCCTCTTCTTCTTCCCCTCTCCATCCATCATCATTCACATGACGCCATACCCCTTAATCAACCATCATCATACTAAAACCAAAACATTAAATCCTCGCCCCTAACCGGCCGCCTTCTATGCTTACACATGCATGATTGTTGTGTCAGACGAGAGAGTCATGTCCCCTTCCACACCAAAGCTTCTCTCTTTATCTTTTCTTTTTTTTTTCTTCTTTCTGTTCTATCTCTCTCCCTGTACCTTTTAGCTCTATATATTAACACCTCCTTTCTACCACTTTGTCCCTCACTTCACTTCTATTCCTTTTTTTTTTTACTGCTGCTACTAGTTGTTAAAAACCAGATTTTAGCTTCCTCGGCCGAAGCTCTCTACCCAACCTCCTTGAAAAGGTGATCTTTTTTGAAAAGATAAAGAGGTTATAAGAGGCCCCCACCTCTCCTCTCTCTGTCTCCACTTGTTTTTCTCTTCTTCAGCTTCTATTTTCTTTCTTTCACGAAGAAAGGGTAGACACAGTCCATGTTGATCGGCACTAGTTTAAGTAGTTTTGTAAAGGGTGGCTAGAATGTTGTTATGTTTCTAACCAGACATCCTACATATGATGTTTTCTCCAACTGTTTGGATTCTGTTATCTTGGATGAGAACTAGAAAGTAGCAAATTCCCAATGTTGGAATTTTCTTCCTATTTCACCTCATTTTGAGGGATGTCTTATATCGGTAGTTTTTTAATGTTTACTCTCCTTGGATTCTGCAACATTTGTTTTTAAGTTTTAAACCCCCTATCCCCCCATGCTTCTTTTATGGAGTTCTTTGTCTTTCCTCTCGTCTGAACTTGTTTTCTTTTTATGTTTTTTCTTTTAACTACTTTCGGCCCATTCTTTTATACCAAGAGGAAGCATTCTTTACTTGAATACAAGGCTAAAAACCATTTCTATCTGTCAAACCATAACACAAGCAAATGTAGTCACCAACAAGTTCAATCTGCACTCGATCTTTCAATGACCTTTATCCCTTTCTTTCATGTATGGGCAGCCGAAAGAGTCTTGGACAGCTGTTACTCTAATTCTATCCCCCTCCCTCCTTTATTCTACGTACAAATTATTTGGTCTATTTAAATGCCAGGGCTGCAACAAACATCAATCACAATTGTCTTTTGGCATTCACCTGTTCTGTTTCTTCTCTGTTGGTAGTTGTCCCTGGTTTCTTATGTTACTAATAGGATAACCACTATTATCCACCAAAGCAAGAAAATAGAGAGGAATTGTTCTAGAAATTTACAATTTCATATAGGTTTCAACTTAGTTTTGAACTTTCACTAACTAATTGGGTGGCTCTCTCTCTTCTTTTATCTGTTTTCTTGGTGATATTTTGTCTTTAAAATATTTGATCTTTGTATTTTTTTCAACTTCATATAATTATGGACAGACATTTGGATTTTCATTATGTTGTATTTTATGCTAGTACTTTTAACTCATTGAATAATGCTTAATGTCATGCATACATACATAGTGTCTATTAATGCAATATGACAAATTTTTTTTTTAAATGTGTTTCTGCATTTTCTTGATTTTTAGCTTAAGATAAGGCTGATATAAGTAATATTTTAAAGTATGGATTTAAAAATAGTATAACACTACTGTCTCCATGTGTAGTGCAATGATTTCTGTGGCAATAAAGAATATTATGGGAGATACCCTTTTTATCCTGATACCATCTGTTTCTGGTTTTTTTGGATTCAGGGGCATTACAGGCAGTTTGAAAAAGCTTGTTTCATAGTCATGGAAAGGCTGAACTCAAACCTGTACCTGCAGAACTGTTACATAATGAAAGAGAATGAGAGGCTGAGGAAGAAAGCACAGCTTCTCAACCAGGAGAATCAAGCCCTGCTATCCGAGCTGAAACAGAAACTCTCCAAGGCCAACTCAAAGGGAAATTCAGCAAACACTATTCCTGACCTCAACCTCAGTTCCAGTTCTAACCCAAATCCTTCCAATTCTAGCAAACCCTGATCCAACAGGATAGACATCATGACCCCACATAGACTCCCCCTTGCCCTTTTTTTGTGTAAAACCATAGCCAAACACTAGTAGTAGCTTCCTTTCAATTAAATAGGATAGTACTAGTATCTGTCTATCAGGCTTATTTTCTATTTTCATCATTCTCTTATCTTCTTCTGTGGGGGTGTTAAGATATGGATGTGTGAACAAAGGATGTATCAGGCTACCTGTTAGAAAGGAATATAATATTATCATAGTTCTAGTTTTACTCTCTCTCTCTAAATTAGATAATGACTTCATTAAAACAGGCGGATTACTGAATTGTTCAAACGGACTTCCATGTTTCAGAATCACCAAAAAAACGTTGCAAAACTAGAAATATCTCTCAGCACCGCTGGTTTCATTAAATTGTCACTGAACTCTATGCTGAAGACTAGATTTTTCCTTAATACTATTTCATGCATATGTTTGAAAATGCAGACGGTCCCAAAAGAGTATTGAGTGACTTAAAAAATACCAGACATAATTCGGTAAAAATATCCTTCATCCTGAACATGAGTACTTAATCCACAATTGGCGTTCAAGTGTCTGCTAAGGACGTTTGGTTTACCCAAACAAAGAAAGATAACCCTGCTGCATGTTTTATTGTTGTGAAAGTAATTAACTTGTACTATATAAAAAAACGAACAAGCAGAAAAGAATGGGTGACTTTTGAGCTGCTTAAGCAGGTGAAAAAGCCAAATGGCATGGCTTCGGGAATTAACTAACCCAACACTTGGAAATAAAACCATCTAATTTGTCATAATATTGAATAACCAGCGAAAAAAAAATGCAGTTCTCGCCTGTTCTAAGAAGCCGAGAAATATAGATTTTCCTTAAAGAAAAAATTCAGAACAAAATATCATAAGATTTGAATGGGGGGCTTTTCATTCAGATTCTGTTTGGGAAGAGAGCGATGGGAGGATCTAATCAAAGGTAACGTCAACAAAAGATTCAGAACGAGAAAGTCAATGAAGGTTTATTAAGCTTGAACAAGTGGTAACCCACACAGACATGACACAGTCCCTTAGCTGTTACTGGTTGACCATCAAGGAAACTCCTCCAGATAACAAAAAAGCATGTCTTATCAAAGCTCAAATATTTCTACAGTCTACACATCCCTCCTCTGGCCCTTGCCCTTCATTACCTCTGAGGCCACCAAATCCTGTCACCAGCTCAGCTAGTCCATTTGGAAACTAAAAGGAGGACAAAAGCATGATGACTCGAATCTCCTTAGAAGACCCAGTAAAGGATTGGCTGACGACAGTCAGTCAGTGCTGAACCACCCACAGACCCACAATCAAAAACATGTTTGGGAAATAAATAAACCTTTTTTTTTTAATAAATTTTGAAGGATGGTAAATATTTAGAAAATTTTTTATTCATGTTTTATATTAAAAATAATTAAATTAAAAATTAAATTTGATAAATTAAAACGTTTTATTAAATAGATTGTGTAAATTTTTTTAAAAATTATAATAAATTTTGATATATTTTTTAAATAAATATTTATAGTAAAAATTTTGATAAAATTTTAATCATTAAATATATATCGATCAAATTTAAATTATAAATAATATTTTTAATAATTTTTTATATTAAATTTTATTAATTTATTGATTTAAAAATATTATTAAAATTTTTATTAAATCATTTTAAAAAATCTTTATAAATTTTACCTAAAAAATTTATCTAAATTTAAGTTTTGTCATGGAAGATGACCCATTTGTCTTTGAATTTGTTTGCTTCCCTTATCCTGAGGGTAGATTTTATTGTGTCATCTGAAGTCAAGGATTGAAACCCGATTCTTTTTTATGATATTTAGTTTTAAAAATTGGAAACTCAGATCTCAATTAAACTAAGATCCACATTTGCCCTTGTTATACGTATATAATCCGTTAGACGTGATAATCATTATGATAGGATTAAATTCAGTTTAATTTTTTTTAAAAATTAAAAAATTAAAAAATTTATAAAATTTAATTAAAATTTTGAATCAAATTTTTATATAATTTAATTCAAATAAAATTATATTCATTCAATTAGATTCATCGATTTTTTTTGTTAATATATAATTTTTAATATATTTAAATAAATTTAAGTATAAAATAATTATTTTTTATAAAAATTTAAAAAATATATAAAAATTAATAAAAATATATAATTTGATTAGATTAGATTTTTTATTATTTATTTATTAATTTAAAATTTGATTTAAATTTAATATATATAATATTTAAATTTAATCCAAATAAAAAAATGATAAAAACCAAACTAAAAACTATAATTTTAAATTTATTTTAATTTTTTCAATTTTTTTCTAAGGTGGCTATGTGCCCACCACCGCAAAGCATCGGAAGGAAAAGGTCTAATGTCTCAAAGAAGAAGTCAGTTTTCAACCATTGGCTCAATCTTTTGAGTAAATGAGTTCCAAGGCAACCATGGGCTGAAGTAAAAACCAAAAAAATGGACCTTATTTACTAAGCAACACATTCTCTCGTACCTTGTGAAAGCCAGAGCAAGAAAGCAAATTCTTTGCGAAGCGATCTACGTTCTAAATTGTGATCCTGATCAATATGTAGAAGCAAATGTAACCAGAGGCAGAAAGACCTACAATGAGCAAATTTTATACATTGGTTTCAAATCAAAGTTGAATTGAAATTTAAGACCCATGCCATAATAACAATGCCAAACACCAAATAAAAAGGAAGGCCTCAGGATTACCGGATTCCTTTGCAATTGCTCGAACAGAGAAGTTCCTCCGAAGCCTATGTTTGGGTGCTGAGAAAAAAAAAGTGGGATAAAACATTTTAAATTTGAAAAAAGTGAGCTCGTTCTTGTGCTCATTCTTTTTCCAAAGCTACAAAAGGCAGGGAAATCGACGAATTTAAAAAATTGTAAGTCTGAACTGACCTTCGATGAGCAGGGAACCGATTGCTTCCTAGGTAAGCCACCGACTTCCGCTTCTCTGACATTGATTTTCCAAAATGGAAAAAAATATATAAAATCACCGTTACCGGGGATCGATCTCGGGTACGTGAATGATTACAACTATAATATAGCTGCTTCCTTGATCTAAATCATCCAGCCTTTAAATTGAAGTAACAAAAGAAAAAAAAAAAAACCAACCATTGTAGTTGTTTAGTTAGGAAATTTAGAATCGCAAATTGAATTATATAAATTCAATTAGAAACGTATGAGTCTGAGACCAGGATAAATAAAATAAGTTTTAATTCAATTTCCCCTCAGTTTACAACAGCTGAATAGCCCAGGTCAAACACCCAGGCCAAAATAGTACAAGGCATGGAGAAATGAAACATCAGTTGCTATTCATTCCTTTCTTCATTCGCTTAGAACATTCCATCTATATGCTTCGTGTGGATGGGGCTCAGCGGCAAAATAACAGCTCCGGTGGATCCCCACCGCCCATCCAGATGAAGCACTAGTCAATGTAACAGCAATATTTTTCCCATAGATGTCATTAGTTTAATTCCATGAACAATATCCTTGCCAACATCTGCAATTATTTGTTCTGTCATTGTATAAATCAGGCCGTGTTATAGGAAACAGAAGCAACGCGAAGGATATCATTCCAGCTACAAATGCCACGCTAACTATCCCTAAAAAATTACAATGAACACCAAAGGTCAGCCAATTGCCCATGCATACTAGTATACTATGAAAATGCAAAATTACATGGGGGTATGATAAAATTCTATTCGCATACCTTTCCTCGGTACAAACAGCACAGGCAATCCCATATAGTTGCAAAATGCATGGGCAACTAAAGGAGCAATAAGGTTTCCTGCAAGAATCAATGAGGCAGAAGATGCATTGCAATGGCTGAACTCCAGTGGAGTGTCAAAAAGATGATAACATTTATTAACAAGTAATCACCAACCTGTTCGAACGAAGAGAAATGAAGCATATGAACCAAAGATCACAGTGTAGCCCAGCTGGAGACCTATGAAATCCAGATATATGCCAATAAACAATGACACATTAGCATCTAAAAAGCATCAAATGCTATTCTTGTTCCTCAAACAAAGGTGTCAAAAAAATTTCAAGCCTCACAAAGTTTATAACTAAATAAGAAAAATAAGCAACCATCTATGCATTTACATTTTTTCCCTCTTCAACAAAAACTGCAGCTATTAGTTCAAGGAGGAAAATCTAGTTTGTACCTACAACCATGGAGGCTTTAACCAAGCTATAATTATGCCGGCCGTAGATCTCCATCATATGGTTCAAATGTGCTGCAAGACATTGACAAAACATAGTTAAAAGTTAAAACAGTTTACATGTCATTCAAGTCACAATGCAATGGGGAACATATGGGTGGCGTGATGCTTGACAAATTCTAAATGCACAAGAAAATGTAAATGCAACAACAGCTGCAAGTATGAACAAGCACATTCAAAGTCGGAGAAAAAGAGCTTAACAACACATCCACTTTGTGCCAACCTTGCCCCCTTAATTGCTTTGTACTATGGCAAAAGAATTCAAATATAGACTGTGACACATACAACGGCGATACGTCTGAGGTGATATGTGTCCAAGCTTAATAGATGTAAACAACAGCAGTTGACATATAATAAGTACTTAACACAAGAAAAAGATACTAATAAAATCCTCTCTACATGAATGATCTAACTATGCTCAAGAAAAAAGGACTCACCTAAACTGAAGAAAGTAGGGCAGAGAAAAATCACATTGTACGCTTTAAATCCCCCACAAAGAAGTAAAGGAATCATACATGCTCTAAACACCAACTCCTCCGTTAATGGTGCCTGTTCATCGAAATACTATTAAGGACTGAAGACTGAACAAACAGGAAACTATTTGAATTTTTCCTTCTAATTTTCTGTTATTGTTATTCTCCGAAGAAGGACTGCCAAACATTCAAAAAAGAATAGAACAAATAACACAATAACTCTCTATCACAAAACTATTTGACAGAACAAGCAAAGCAAAAGGCAACCTTTTCAACAATAAAAAAAATGCATAAACATTCCATATTAACCTATTTATAGACCTTGTAATTATTAGAACTTTTGCATTTACCCCAAAGATGAAGAAACTCAATTGGTGAGCATACTAACCACAACCAAATTCCTCCAGAATAAAACATTGGAAGCAACAGATGACATCTGGTCAGAGAAGCTAAGGAGGGTACTTTTGATAGAACACAACAATGGCCTTCCGTCTTGATTCCTATGCTCCTTCCATTTATTCACCAATAAAATGGACTTGAGCATCAAAGATCCAGCATACATAAGATTAGTCAAGAAAAGAGGAAAGAGCACTGCTTGCCACTGTTTCATAAATAAAATTGCATTTCAGTCACTGATTTTGAATCTGCAGATCATACAAGAATATAAATAATAAACCTAATAATCACAATGTGCAATAATGAGGTAAGAATATATCTTTAAAATACTTACAATATGATCCGATCGAATGCCATAAACCCCAAACAAATACGAAGCCTCCCCACTCCTTATCTAGCATAATCAAACATGTTGAATATTCATATTAGAAGTAAAACGAAACAAACGTGTTTGGATATAAATATAACCACTAATATTTTTGTAAAACCCTAACAATTTTCTTTCAATGCCGGTTAACAATTTAACCATTTGCTCATCTCTAATCATATGTGAGTTTACTTTTTAGCTTACTAAATAAAGTTCAATTTAGTTCATAATTGATGTCATAAAAGAAATTTCAAATTGGGGCAATATAAATTTATATATATATATATATATAAGAATTACTGAATTGAAAATGAGAAACAAAGGAACATTCGGGGCGTACTGGGAGGACGAGAGCGCAGAAGATTACGGACGCGAACGACGAGATGGCGGCGCAAATGAACCGTCTGATCATGAAATTTTTGAAAGATTGGGGAGGCGGGAGGCGAAGGATCAGAGTAGGAGCATAAAGAATCGCGACGTAAAATAATGTCATAGCGATGCAGGCAATCATCGCTACCGGTTTCGATAAGCTAACTTTGTTCTCTTCCATGCTTGGATTCCCGGTGGCGGCAGCCTGGAACGCCGGACAGAAGAAGAGAAGGTGGGAAATATAAGCTGCTTCCGGCTCGATTTCTTCCTCTTCTTTTGGTTTCTTAGCGAGAGGGGTTTCGGGTTTTGACCTCGGGATGACCGGTTGGGTCGGAATTCAAGTTTCTTGTTTTTGGGTTTTTGAATTTTTCTTTTTAATGGATTTTGGTCCTTTTGGTCTGTCTAAATTAATAATTTATATTTTTATATTTATTTCATATCTAATATATATACACAAAATATAAAAATTATATTTTATAATTTCTATGTATTGTTAAATGTAAAATATGTTTTTTAAATTTTTTATTAATTAATAATATTATTTGTTAATTTTTTAAATAATATACTTTAACCTTCATATTCAAGAAAATATCATTTCATTAAAAGAAAAAAAATCGAATTCAAATCTTCATTTTTCCCTATTTAATTTTTATTAGGGCAACAAAGTTAAAAATCACCTTAATTTTTCATGTTGTATAACTTCAATCTCTAATTTTTAAAAGGATATTTCATTGATTAAAATTTAAAATTTTTAGTATGAGTTTTAATATAAAAAAAAATACTAAAATAATGTTTTCATTCAATACGTAGCTCAAATCTGATAAAATTTCATAATTTATTTTAAGCCATTGTTAAAATTTTAATATTATTTAGTGATTGTTACTCCTTAAAAATTTGATAAAAATTAAAGATTGATTCAAGTATGATATATATATATATATATATATATTTATTTATTTATTTTATTTATATGTGTGTTTTATCGGATTATAAGCCTAAAGATTAACACGGCACAAGCCTATAATGGTTAGTGGCAAAATATGGCACAAAAGCTAGCATCACATGGCACAAAACTCTAATTGTGTTATAGTGACTCATAATTATTATACGTAGAGTTTTAACTTTTGAATATATTTACATTATTTTTATATTATAATAAAATTATACTTATTTTTTATATTTTGTTAATAATTTATAAAATAAAATTATATTAAATAAGTTTACTTATTAAATAAGTTTACTTATTAAATATTTAAATTATATTTAACTAATGATTACCAAAAATAAAATGATAAAAATAAATTAAGATTTTAAATTAAATACAAATTTAATTAACAAAGTAAATTACTAAAAAATGAAAAGTAAAAAATAAATGTACAAGATAAAATATATTATATAAGTGAATCAACAAATGATGAGAATGAAAAATAAAATAATAAAATTTTGTTTTATATATCTTTTATATGTATGTATGTGTTTTGTTGAAACATTATAATTGTAATTTTAAAATTTATTTAATAAATTTTATTACCCCTCCTTATAAATGTATATATTTTATTGAATTACGTAAATTGTATATAATTTTTATTTTATTTTACTCTCAATATCTCTTGTATTTTATTTTTAATAATAAAATAAATTTTTTAAAAAATAATTATAAATTTAAAAATTTATTAATGGGTTATACTTGATATATTTTGGTATGAAAAATAATACTTTACCTGACATAACATGATTCATAAAAATTAAAAACTACGTGTCATGGTTATCATATTTTTAACTTTTATAAATCGTACCAATACAATATATTAAAAATAATATTAAACCAACATAATTTATTAACAAATAAATTATATTGATCCAATACAATCCATATAACACCTCATGACAACCAAATTATAATTAATATAATGTAACTAAGACAACACTTATAACGTTATAAGTTGTGGAGTAATATTTTCAAAACAACCAACGATCCATTATACAATCAACAGATGATTTAACTAAAGTGACCAAGGGAAGTGAAATTCGAAATACAAATTCCCTATTTTGACTTTTTTTTCGGGTTTAAACAAATTCCATATTCAAATGTTATGAATACCCTCTCTTTGTAATAATAAAAAAAAAGAGCTTAACTAAACAGAAAATATAGAAATGTGAAAAAAGCCATTTTAACAAAAAAGCGAAAAATAAAAAAAAATAAAAATGAGCAAATGTAATAATGTAATTTCGTTAGTGCAAAACATGTGAGATTCTAAATACAATTTATTTTTTAATTTTCTTTAAGTAAAATTATTTATTTATTTTTTTAATCTCTATCTTAAAATTTTTAAATATACATTTTTAATAAATTATATATATAATTTATTAAAATTTTTATATTTGATAAATTAAAAAAATTACATTTAAATTTAAAAAAATAATCGAGAAAAAATAGTTATAAAATTTTTTAAACTTTTAAATATGTAAATTAGGAGATTTTTAACATCTTTCGAATTTATAAATATGAAAATTTAAAAGTAAAAGGAGTGTGAAAAAAAAAAATTTAAATGATTTTAAAAAAATGAGGTGAACGATCCTTCTTATTAACAAAAATACCCTTCAATTCACCGACCAATAAAATCCATTAAGAAAAAAAGTAGCACAGCAAGATTCAAGGAGGAAAAAGAAAGGAAAAAATTCGTCGTTACTCTCTCGCTTATTTCCCACGAAAGAATAGCAGTAGCTTTAACCAAAAAAAAAAAAAATGACCAAAGAATTCACTGTGCCGCCGGTGGTCTTCCCCTCCGGCGGTGGAGTCAACCCTGCCGTCGGAAATATCAACCAGCGCCGAGTACCCACGGCTCCATTTCAACCCTCACGCCCTCCATCCTCCTCCTCCGCCATACCCTTCATGTCCTTTGATATCGGTTCTGCTGCGTCATCGTCCGGATCCTTCGGCGGTACAATCTCCGCCTCATCAGCATCTGGATCCGCCTCATTCGACGACGAAGAACCCCTTCTCGATGAACTCGGTATCCACCCGGATCAAATATGGCACAAAACGAAATCCATCCTCAACCCTTTTCGCATCAACCCGACGGCCCATAAAGATTCGGACTTATCCGGCCCAATCTTCTTTTACTTATCCCTTTGCTTATTCCAACTCCTTGCCGGCAAGATCCAATTCGGCGTAATCCTCGGCTGGATCGTCGTCTCCTCGATTTTCCTCTACATCGTTTTTAACATGTTAGCGGGGCGCAACGGCAACCTAGATCTGCACACGTGTACGAGCGTGGTTGGTTATTGTTTGCTACCGGTGGTGATCTTATCGGCAACATCGCTCTTTATTCCGCAGGGCAGCATCGTCCCAAGGTACGCAATGGCTGGGGTTTTTGTCGTTTGGGCCACTAGGGCTTGCACCAATTTAATGGTGGCGCTTGCTGATGGAGGCGAAGAACATCGTGGCCTTATCGCGTACGCTTGTTTCTTGATCTACACTTTGTTTTCGCTTCTTGTCATATTTTAATTGAAGCTCAATCGTTTTTTCTTCTTTTCTTTTCTCTTTAGAGTTAGATTTTTAAGGGATGATATGAATGTAAAAGGGTTTCTCTTTTTGGTTGAATTTGATATCTATAATGTTGAATTGATCTAAAATTTTACAGAATTGCGCCTTTTGTAGCTCAAAGTTGCTTATTGTGATATGGTGAACTCTTTGATCTTGAATATGAAGAAGATGAACTTGTTTGCATGAAGTGAAACAGGCTTTTACCATCTTCATTGTTATCAGTTCGTATTAATTTTACATAGTTCATGACCAGAATATTCCCTTATTGATGTCCTTTCTTTTATGGTTCTGTTTTATTGGATGCTAGTGCTATCTTGTTGGAGGTGGTGTCTCGAATGAGTTTGTTGGGGTTATCCATACTCTTCAAGAAAACTATTTATTCATCTAGACAAAGCATCGAGGAAACCAGGAAAAAGCTTTCTCATTCGGCCTTAGGAATCAGTGTTTTTTTGCTATGCATCCTTGAATGTCTTGAGAATGATGCCTTTCAACTTTTCTAGTTTTAAGGGCCAGATGAGTTTAGTTTTGGAAGAGGCCTGTGCTCTGTACATGTAGTAAAGCATTCTGATTTAGAAAACGCTGAATATTGATTTTAGCTTATTTGGTTGGTGTCAAGGTTACTAGGCTGCCCTACTTGAAGCCCTTGAGAATTTGAGATATAGTTGCACTTGAGATTTGCAGTCGGTACATTAATGCTTGAATTTAGTTCTTGCTTGTCTCTATTGTTAGATGTTGTTTTCATAATTTCACAGGTTTTGAATATCGGATTTATGAAAATATTCATTAACTTTGTTAGAGGCTGTAAGTAAAGCCTGTAAACATTTTGAATTAGAAAAAAAAAATGATGTACAGGGTGATACTCTATTTTGTTTCTTAGCAGATGTAAGACTGCAGGTTTCTATCATTAGTATTGGGCCGAATATAACTTCTAATGGTTCCCTTGAAAACTGTTATATGCTCTTTCAGAAGACATTCCTTCTTGTTTGGTATATGCCCTGCATGAATCGGATTAAATTTAAACCTGCCAATTGCAATTATATGTTTAACTGCAGTCTGACTGGATGTGAGATGTATAAATATGTGATTACTGTTTCAATTTGCATGCAATCTTGCAGAAGGAAAATCCCGTTCTTTTTTTTTTTTTTTTTGAAATTAGAATTTTTGATGCTATGGTGTTCAGTATGAACTATTATTTTAAAAATCATATCTGATGTAGGTTTATATTCCACACTTTTAAGCATCAAAGGGTCTTTGAATCATGAGCAGTCATAGTGAAAACTTCATGGAGCACTTAAGTTTAATGTCAGAGGTTTAACTTAGGTAAGTTGATGCTGGTGCCTGGTTAACTTCTCTGCATTGAATTTTGAAATATTGTGCTTCTAGGGCTTTCTCTCATAGCCCAAGTTTCTGTCCTCTTCTCTGGCCTTCAGCAACTTATTCCCTACCCCTTTTTATGGAGATTTCTGTCTTTTCTCCTCCTTTAGCTCAGATTTATATCCACCTCAGATAACTGGAACCAAAACCTAAATACCCAGTATTGATCTACTCCCTTCTACCCTGAGTTTTTAGCACCTAATACCTAGCTTTTCGTACTTCCCACCCGACTGATTTCTTCTTTGAGTTCCGGTGTGAATGGGCGAGAAAGGTCAACGAAGAAGAATGTAAAATAACATCTAGATTAAGCCAGTGACATCATGGGGGTGAAGACAAAGGTCCATGTTCATTATAAGTGAATTTTTAGGATGTCTTAAACTGAACAAAGAAATATTATTTGTACATCCTCGTTAATTAAAACATGATTAGTCGTGATAATCGAGGCCGTAAACAAGTCATAACCCACCTTGATGGAATATAAGCGCGAATGACATAGATGCTCTTGGGAGTCGTTGCAGTGTGGCTTGCTCATTTCTGTTTTTGATGATGGAGGAACTATCAACTCGGTTTTACTGCTAACCTAGCCTGCTTTTGACACACCAGCCTCTGGAATTTTTTGTGTTTGATTGTTTAGCAAGTTTACCAGTGCTAATTACTAACAGTCTTCAAGAAACAGGGATGCTGTCACTTATTTGAATTAAACAACATATATATAAAGAAGAAAGATATGCGCTTCAAGAAAGGTATGAGCTTCACCAGTATCATTTCGTTAGTTGGCCAATAACACTAGAAGCGATTAATTTTAATATTTTATGACTGAATCGGGTCAATGGAAAGATAAAAAAAAATTCTGTATCGTAATTATACTTGATGGTTTCTATTTCCTTAATTTCCTCTTAAGATACAACCACCATTGAATTATGCATAGAAATGCTGTTTTGGAACGGTGGTTGAGACATTGCGACTGTTTAAGACCTTACTAAATTCTGCTTCCTAATTGTTTTTTTCCAAAAAACGTGCAATATCGTGTTGGGTTGGCGTAGTTAGGTCTACTTCTCAATGACTTGACAATGAAAAAGATAACGTGGAGCTAGGATTTGGATCAGTTCCACTAATCTAAATCTAACTACATATAGTTTTAGGGTATTTGTTTTTGTCGAGAAACGGCTTCTCTCATCCAAGGAAAGCAACTAATATCTAATGTACTTGTTGTTACATGTACCTATAGTTTTCGACTACAATACGATTTGACTTTCCCAAAGTCCCTAATTCAGTAAATCCAACATCCTTTTTCGGTATTGGAATGTTTCCCCTGGGAATGGGGACAAAATTCTCTTTGTTTTTTTCACTGTCCTAAAGCGACAGAGATTGGAAATTATTGAAACTTAATCTGCAAAACAAGACAGTTTTTCTACATGATTACTTCTAAAAAAAAATGCCGTAAGTTAATGAGAAAAAATTATATATATTGAGATTTAAATTTTAAATTTATTTTAAAAGTGACGAACCAAATAAATTAAATTTATTATTTTTATTTGTAATGAAAATTATTTAATTAATTAACATGTATTTCATATGAAGTTAAGAATAGTTTGGATGTGACAAGTTTAATTGACCTCAAGATTTTTTTTCTCTTACAAATATTTTATTTTTAGAGCTTAAATTTTATCAAAATAAAAAATAGTAATTGAAAAATACCAATTAATTGGATGGTGTTGACTTGAACCTTCCACCAATGTCATACTACAGCCATTTAATTTTGTTGTTATAACTGCTTATTATTATATTTTGGGTTTGTATTTTAATAATGGAGCCTAGAGGCTTTAGTTATGTTATGAATACGTTAAGCTTGTATTTGGAACTGTTAAAGAAATATTATATATGAAAATGGAATTTGATCTCTGATTGCTGTAGATTTGTTGCTTTTTGACCGAAATTTGTTGTAAATTTGTTGAAGAGCGTTCTACTTACCAGCTTCCCCTTCACGCCACTACTCATAAACCCCCACATATTTATTCAAACACTCGTGAAAGCTTCACACAAAACGACCTGAAAATTAGCAATGGCTTCTGCTATCAAAGAAGAACTTTCAGGACATGGGTCAGGAACAAGCGCCAAGATCCAGAGTCTTATAATAGAGATGGAAGACGAAGAAGAAGAGCTCTTCGAGATCAATCTTGAAGCAGTTAACAGTATCCCTCCACCACATTACTGGGAAGCATTTTTCACTGCAACCAGCAGTGCATTGCTTGCCAATTGTTTGTTACCAATTTCTGATCTTTCCAGTGCAGTTCCTACCGTATCTACAGCTTATACCACATTGTCCAGGGAAGGACTGACCAACATTGTCATAGTTGCAGAGTCCTTGCCAAGGAAAATTTGTGGGATCCAATTTATGGAGTCTTTTGGGGTACAAAACAAGGAAATATAGGCATAATATAAACAGAAAATCAATATAAAGGTAGGTACCGTATTTCCTCAGATATTGGAGTTAAAGATCAACATGTAATTTAAGAATTCAGTTATGGTATCCAAATATTCATGTTATGCCATCTGCTTGCTGTCAGATTGATTTATTTTTTGAGACTGTTTTTCCAACTTTTTTCCTGTATGTGATTGTTTCAAAGTTCCATTGAGCTTGGTGTTTGCCAGATGCCATTTTGTTTCCTTATTGATCGGGCATTTTCAATGACTTTTGAGCTATGTTGGGCTATGACCACTGCGGTACTGCCTAGCCCTGTTTAGTTTTTACAATGTTCAGATTCAGCCCTGAGCTCTGATCCATAAGAACATGATATTCATCATTCACCTCATTGTCGATCCAAAATTAATTGATTGGATTTTTCAAAAAAGGAAAAAAAGAAAGAAATCAAAAGAAGGAGAAAAAAGGGTAGTCGTCAATGATTCAATTTGCTTAGCCAAAATTAAGGGACCACAGTTTCCTGGCCTGCAGGCTGCAGCCGCCTGACACCTACAGACTACAGTAATAACATCAAATATGTAGCGGAGAAGAAAGTATCAATCACAACATTTGCATTGCACAGCAACAAACAATTAATGAACAGAAAAAATCCATCTCTTTCTTTCTCTCTTTTGTGATGGTATCTAGCAAAGTCTCCTCTTCTTGGTATATGTTTTTACAGGCTGCTGGCTGGTTGAGCAATGCCAGTGGGATCCATTTGTGCAATTTAATGCAATGTTGGTAAAAGACGGTAAGTATTTAAAGAGAATTCAATATTTTACAGACCAATCGTACCACTATTGATAGTTATTAATTTATCAATCAGATCTTCATAATAATAATAATAATAATATAAAATTAATATTTTTTCTTTTCTTTTTCATTTATTTTTCCTTTTAATCTTTGAATCTTCCTCTCCCTTCCTTTCTAGCTGGCAACAGCATTTAATTGTTGGTATGCCGACGGGCCACAACTAGTCTCCGAAGCATTATAACATATTTGTCAGGTAAGAGTATACATGGCTACATTGCTTTTTCCCCGTCAGCTCAAACTTTCTACATCACATCGATCCCACATGGTTTTATGTATGTAGATAAACTAGAAGCCGTGAGAAAGGAATAATATATATGCTGATATGCAGCCGAACATTTGACTCAATTAACAAGGACATGACCGTGTATCTTTATTCAAAAGAGTCGAGTTCAAATCCTTTTTCTCAAGTAAAGAAACATATATACGCGTATATATATATATATTATTTTTTTATCAAACAGAAGATGTTTTTGTAATGTTTTAATATCTTATCAAAGTATTTTGAAAATTTATTATAATATATAAGTTAAAATTTAATCTCAAAATTTATAAAATATCTTTTATAAAATAAAATAATAAAATTATTATGTCAAATTAAATAATACTTTATAAATTAGATGAAACTTTCATAAATGATATCAAAGTAATTATCAATCGAACGAGAGTTAAATGTTACTTTGTGAAAATCACATTTAAAATCTTGCATAAATTAAGTATTATACAATAAAAATTATCTCTAAAATCTCAACATAAGATGTGATTCTATAATCTGTGTATATTTTATTCAAATCTATAAATATCTTTTGTGATATATAATTATAAAATCTTCAGATTAAAGTGAATAATATTTTATAAATTAAATGTAAATCTTTATAATTTTTATCTTTGAGAAATTATATAATAAAAAAAAATGTACGGACGGATATCCAATGTTAATTGAAAGATAGTTACTAATACTTCATGAATTAACTAGAATATGGATAAAATTTAGCTGAGTTGAAAGGAGATTTGAAAAAGTAACTATAGTTTCTGACAAGACACAATATTAGTTCCTTAAAGCATAATGCAAGAGAATTTGTACCATATAGCTAAGGTTAAATACCAATATTCTTTTTGTCTGATAATCTTTGAATCAAACTATATTAATGTTTTTAGATGTACGGAAAAATTCATTTGCTACATATAGTTTCCGACAAGATTTTAATCACTGCAATAATCACTGCAATAACAGATTCTTCTAATTCGTGGATTAATTAGCATTCAAGATTATACATACGAAATGAAAAAAAAGGAACTTTGGCTTCCAGTTATGGAAAATCCACCATCTTTTCACTTAGCCAATTTGAAACTTCTCTTATTTGTTTTATAACTATGAAGTGACCTCGGTGCTCTACCATTCACTGGTTGATCATGCTGCCTGGTCGTCACTGGTGGTGGAGTTTCTTTATGCTTCTCTCTTCTCAAAGAATCTCTCTGAAAATGGTAAGAAGTTCTTTTCAAATGTGTGCATCTGTAATTTTGGGAAGGTTCTATGAAAATCAAAAAGCATTTAACAATTTCTTGGGATCTTTTCACTTGCCTAAAATGAAAAAGATGACTTTCCGTTATCAGGCTTGTTAATATTCAGGCACAGGGCTTACAGGTATTTTTTGTTTTAAAAGTGAGTGAGTTGGCAACTTGCATGATAAGGACCCACTTTGGAGGATTGTTTATAACTCAATTCTGACCATGGTATTCAAAGAAAAAATCCTTCTGTTGAATGAAATGTTATTAGCCTATAAAACAGCCAATCAAGAACCAATTCCAGGGTCCCCCAAATGAGAAATAATCATATAACTAATATGATTGAGTGGAATCACAAAGGAGGTATAGTAAGGCAGAGAGAGAGAAAGAGAGAGATGGAGAAATAGATAGTCCACTCATTTCTTTCTTTATTTCCCGTATTATAAATTTATACTCTTAATCTCTAAAGCCCTATAGCTAGATCTAGAGAACTTACAGTTTTCCAGCGGAGCTCATACGCTATAAATAGAGCTTCTTCTTACACACGTTCTGCAACACGAAACTCCGATCCAGTTGTCTTATTTGTTAAAAAATATCCCTCGATCAGCTCATCTTTTCTCTCTTTGTTTTAGTCCTCGGACTCTCAAACAGGAACGATGTCAAGATTGGCAGAGCCTCTCATTGTTGGGAGAGTCATAGGAGACGTTCTGGATTCTTTCATCCCTAGCATTAAAATGTCAGTCACTTTCAACAATAAGCAAGTCTTCAATGGACATGAGTTCTATCCTTCAACTGTTGCCACCAAACCTAGGGTAGAGATTGAAGGAGGTGACATGAGAACCTTCTTCACTCTGGTAACCTTCTTAAGCTCTTGTGATCTCTTTCTGTCTTTTCCCAAGCTGTTTCATCTTGGTCTTTTCTACTGTTCAAACTCTTCTGTTCAAATTGATACCTGGTGAGCTGGTGCCTATTTTGTTGCAGGTCATGACGGACCCCGATGTCCCTGGACCTAGTGATCCTTATTTAAGGGAGCACCTTCACTGGTACACAAACACCCTACAGCTCATAAGTAGTACTAAAACAGTAAAACCTGTCAAAACCCTATATGTTTTAGGTTTGAGCAACCTACGGCGTACATTCAATCAACCAACTTCTTTTCTGGTGAATTAAACTAACCAATTACTTCACTATATATGGTAGAAATAGATATATGTCTCTCTATATATGTGTATGCTATAAAATTGATCATCCCACTCCACACATGCCCTTAAAAGAATTCACTGTTGAGATACATACCTTAATTAGAGCCGGGAGAGGGTTATTTACAAAGTGAATCTAAATCCATTGTTTCTACTTTTTCATCACCACCATAGCTTCATATATTGATCTTGTAGGGACCCAAACTGATCTTGGAAAGCAAAGCTCTGATCTATTAATTAATAATTAAGATAACAGCAACCATAAACTTATAGTCATGCCTTTATTATAATCAGTTTACTATTTACTTAGAGGTGAGACTAATGAAATTTCACAAGTTCAACGCTGTAATAATCAAGTCTGCAGCATGCTTTGATAAGAGCTAGATCTTACCATTTGGAAAAGCAACAAAACAGATACAAAGAGAAGAGTATAATAATAGCTGACAATTTCATTGGTCTGACCATTTTACAGGATAGTGACAGACATCCCAGGCACAACAGATGCCACATTTGGTAGGTTTTTCTGTGTAATTAAAAATTTCTTGGACAATTTGAGAAAGATGACAAAGTACTCATCTTCTCTTTCTTGTTTGTGGGGGTTTTTGATCAAACAGGAAGGGAGGTGGTGAGCTATGAAATCCCAAGACCAAATATAGGGATCCACAGGTTTGTGTTTGTTCTTTTCAAGCAGAAACGTAGACAGATAATTAGGTCACCATCTTCAAGGGATAACTTCAGCACCCGAGATTTTGCTGCTGAAAACGATCTTGGCCTCCCTGTTGCTGCTGTTTATTTCAATGCTCAAAGAGAAACAGCTGCAAGAAGACGCTAACCAGCTGCAGATCAAGTCAAAACTCAACAAAAAAAAAGGGGGGGGGGTTTCAAGTAAACTGTGTGGTCGTTTTTATTAAGTCTGTAAAAATATAGGGTTGTACCCAGAACTCTTAAATAACTTGATGCAGAGATCCTCTTTGAAACTCTGCCATGGCTTGCTGAAGTGTTGAAACTGATAAGCTTTTGGTTTCAAAAAATGAATCTACAACCTGTGAATTATTCACCTGTTTTTGTCATTATAATTTGTGATGTCTACTAGGGTACTAGAGTACTCTTTCAACGTCAGAATCATTGGAGTTATCGTACGTGGCATAAAATTTGAAACTTTCTTTTTCCTCTTATTTCATAAGTTAACTAAAGTTTTCAGTTTCATAGGATTAATATTTTTGTTCAAAATAAAGCGATTAATTAATTGTTCACCAAATTAAAATTATATATCAGGATAAAGTTCAAATTTATCATAAGATTTTAATTTTTAATCATTTTTTAACTAAATTAAAAAAAAGCAATGATAAAATTACACTTATTCATTCATATATATAAATGGGATATATTCAATCTATTAATTTTTTAAGCAAATAATAAATTTGAATCTTATCCCTATGCTCATAATATTACAAATAATGTTATTTTAAGCTTAAAAAAAATTCAAGGAATAATGAAATTCAATCTTATATATAATTTAAACAACAAAGATAAATTACAAGGAAGATATAGTTTTTTTTCAAAGAGTTACAAATTATAGTAATTAAAAGATAAATCACAAATAAAAAAAAATCATGGCTTGTAAGTTATTAGCAATGGCAAAAGCAGCTCAAACTACTGCCATTGACATCACATCAAACTAGTTAAATCATTTTCTATATAGCCTGTCAAGCTCTAGAAAATGTTTCTCACTGTTTACTACAAACTTAAAGCACTACTATAATTTATTGGAAATTGGAATATATCCCATCTTGGTACCCTGAGGGTGTTTTTTTGGTTGCTATTATTATTTAGTAGGGGTATAATTTCTTTTGTTTGCTACTAGCTAGTCGCCTAGTGCCACAAAGGGTTCGTTTTCATTTTTTCTTATAGGAAATTAACACGTACTCTCAAAACCAGCCA
The DNA here is from genome assembly GCF_047325235.1 of Durio zibethinus. Lineage (NCBI taxonomy): Eukaryota > Viridiplantae > Streptophyta > Magnoliopsida > Malvales > Malvaceae > Durio > Durio zibethinus. The sequence goes on along the minus strand of NC_143162.1, from coordinate 3,717,603 downwards.
AAAAAAAAAAAAAGAACAAAAAGAATAAAAAAATTTCTTTTAATTCATTAACATATTGATGATCATGAACATATTTATTTAAATTTTGGCCTTTTTTACCATTAATTATTCCCGCCTTCATAAAAAATGTAATTATAAGTATAGTTTATATCAATTAATATTGAACAAAAAGCTTTATTAATTTTCAATATAAATATTGACCTAAGTATTGATTTAGCAACTGAAACAATAAATTATTTATTAGATTTGATAATTTAAAATATTATATGATGATATAATATAAATATGATATAAAAATAAAATATGAAAGTGATACGTTTTAAAATTTTAATAATAATTATATATGAGTTTAATAAAATAAAAAAATATTTTATATTTTTATATCGATATAAATTATGATATATAATTTTCATATAAAATATTATATAAATCATAATTTTAATATTTTACAAAAATATAAATATACGAATTATTAGATTTATTGCTCGATATTAAAATAAGTAGTAAACCACCAAAAATTAGGGTAAAATTGATAAAAAGTTATCATATGTATGTGTTGAATTTTGCCTAATCCTTTTTAATCTATTTTATCACATTTTTTTCTCATCCAAAAATAATTACTCAATTTCAAAACTTAAGTTAATATAATCACTTTTAAATGTTAAATTTCAATACTTATAAATTTTTTTACCCTGAAATTACTGCCTCCATTGTTAAAAAAAAAAAAAGAAAAAAAAAACCTATTTATCATGTTTTGGATGTTAATACCACTTGGGCTAAGACTCTCTCTTTATCTGTTGGGCTTCATCTCAGAATTGGACTGTTAATGACAGGAAAAATCCCAACCCAACTCTAGCTAAGCTAGATTAATGGATAAATGGGACAATAAAGTTTTTTGAAGACTTGCTAATTATAAGAAATAATTCAATTTAGTATGTGAAATCTCCACTTTCAACTTATTTATAGGTTTTAAACCAGAACTAATAAATTAAATTTTAAACTATGATTATTAATTAATTATATCACTTGTTGTAATAGACAGTCAATGAAGAATTAATCATTATATATGTAATATATAATATAATAATTCTCAGAAATATGAGTAGCTAAATCAAATATAGTTTATATTATTGAAATAAACATGAACAAAAGTAGCTATATGAAAGAAAAATAAATCAAGTAGTTGTATTATCTAAAGAGGTAAAAATAAATATATATATATAAACAAGTATAAATTAAATGCTAATTTAATTTAAAACTTCAAATATGGATATGGAGTATGAAATGGTGAACTAGTAGCCATATATGAAATTGTATATTCATAATTCAATGGCGCATGGTCTTAGATTATCTAAAATTTACTTAAATTATAAAAATTTAAATTATTTTATCTAAATTTTACTTTTAAAAATTTTTATCAATTTTAAAATTCAAATCATAATATTTATAATTTTTTTTTATTTTTCAGTTGCTATCTTAATTGAAAAAAAAAAATCAATATGTCGAATAAGAACTCTTGAAAGTTGACTGTCAAATTAGGCTTATATCATTTCACTTGTAACCAAAGAAATATTATGCTAAAGTCCAATGTGATCAGGAAAAGTAACCATTCAAACTGTCATAATTACATACAAAACCCGGGCTTTTCAAGGTTTAACAAATCTAAAAAGGTCAGCAATTTACCGAAAAAGCCTTCACCTTTACCCGCAACTTTCTTAAAAATGGTGTCCTTTTCAGTCCATATGGTAAAAATCAGAAAAAAAAAAAAATCACATGTCTTAATCATACTACTACTGAAAAAATCAAGAAAACCAACTCCTTTGTCTCAGGTAAGAACTTTTCTTCAGATCTCTTTGGTTTCTTTGTTTTTCTAACAGTCTTAGGTGATTGTTGTAGTTGGTGGGTTTTGTTTAAAGAGACCCAAAAAATGGCAGGAGGAGGAGGAGTTAATAGGAAAATATCAGCTGCATCAGCAAGAGCTCACACTAGAAGAGCCAAGCAAAACACTTCCTTCAAGCTTCCTTCAGGCGGGTTTTCTTTTAAATTAAAGATTTTATTTTTATTTGATCTAGTTTTGGTTATATTCTCTTTGTAGAATCCGCAATTTTCTTTTATCTGGGTCACTTTGTTTTTGTTGTTACTCTGCTTTGATTCTTAGAAAGCATAAGAAAGTTGAAAATTTTGGATCTTTGGTTCTTCATTTCTTGCAGATTCTTAAAATATTTACTCATTTTAGGGTAGTTAATTTTTGGATTTTTGTTTCTCTTTATTTCTGTTGAGATTGTATTAGGAAGCATAAGAAAATCATTGCATTTACTGTGTCTCTGGGTAAAATCTCGAACTTCAAGCTTGGCTTGATGTAAAAACGAGTTTCTTTTTTTTTTTTTTAGTTGAAGGGAATGAGTGTGAGTTGAATTTTCATTTTGAAAAAGAGGGTTTCTGCAACTTTTAAAGGTAAAAGGAGGCTTTTTGTTGCCCTCAAGTTGTATATTGTTTGATGAAATTTTAATATTGTTGTATGTTATCCAAAATGAAATGGTCCTCTTTATACCAGAATTAGAATTAACACGAGATAGGATAACCAGTAATTAGCTTTCAACTCCAAGGTGGCTGATTAACTGCCTATAATGTCATTGTGTATATGCAGTTTCTTGTGTCACTGATGATGTCTTGTCACTGCCATTTATTTCAAATTGATTTCTCCAGTTTTATAAACTGTTTGAATTATAACTCAAAAATTGCAGGGATATTCACGAAGATACTATTGGTCTTGTCTGTGGGGATTTTGGCATGGGCTTATCAGGCCATTCAGCCGCCTCTACCCAAGACATGTGGCTCTCCAGATGGTCCACCTGTCACAGCATCAAGAATAAAGCTGAGGGATGGAAGACATTTGGCCTACGAAGAGCATGGTGTTCCCCGAGATGCAGCGAAGTATAAAATTGTCTCTGTCCATGGATTTGATTGTTGCAGGCATGATGCTGTTGTTGCCCATAATCTCTCACCGGTATTAGTTTGTTCTTATTTGTATTATTTTGGTGGTCGTCTGGGCTTTCGGACATAACATGTTTAAGTAAGTGTCATTTGGTTTCATTGTTGTTTCTACCAGGAAATTGTTGAAGTATTGGGGGTCTACATTTTGTCTTTTGACAGACCAGGTTATGGAGAGAGTGACCCTAATCCAAAACGAACAGTAAAGAGCATGGCTTTGGATATAGAAGAGCTAGCTGATCAATTGGGACTAGGATCCAAGTTTTATGTAATTGGATTTTCGATGGGGGGGCAGGTGATTTGGAGCTGCCTCAAGTACATCCCTCACAGGTATTCTTGTTTCTGAACTACTTGAATGCAAAGTATGCAGGAGAGAAAGAGATTACATATGTTTGTTCTGCTGTCAGGTATACTGCTTGTTTTTTCACATCTTTTCTATCTTGAGGGATATTCGTGACTTCTACAGGTTAGCAGGGGCAACTTTGGTAGCGCCAGTTGTTAACTACTGGTGGTCTGGTTTTCCTACAAACTTATCTAAAGAAGCATATCAGCAACAGTTACCACAAGAGCGATGGACACTTCGTGTGTCTCACTATGCTCCCTGGCTTACCTACTGGTGGAACACTCAAAAATGGTTCCCTAGTTCTAGTGTTATTGGTCAAAGTGCTGATATTCTTTCTACTGAGGACAAAAAACTCTTGTCAAAGATAATCTCTACTAGGAATCATGTGGTTTGTATTTCTCTCTGCCAAAAAGCTCCTTGCACTCTTTGTTGTCTTAGCAGTGTATTCATTGTTTGCTGCACTTTTTGTTGTGAAATCAGGTAGAAAGATTGTTGTCTTTTGACTTATAATTGACCTGTGATTAGTTGTATTTGTGGATTGTGGTGGTTCAGTCATGGGCATCTGTTGGCACTATAAGGATTTTGTGGTAGTAAATGCTTGTACAAGGTTAATGGTGGTTCTTTGAAGTGCCTGTCTGTAGTGGTAGTGGTGGTTTGCAATAATGCAGTTGATGAAAATTCAAGGACTCTTAGCACATTTGTTCAAATTTATCTATATCCCCAACAATTTGATTTGCTGCACTAATCTCTATCAATTGATTCTCTCTTTTTCTTCGTTTTCACACTCTTAGATTTTTTTTTTTTATAATTATTTTTGAACTTTATTCTTTGATATTGCTACCATCATAATCTTGATTCTTGTCTGTCATCTCCTCAGGCACTAGTAAGACAGCAAGGTGAATATGAGTCCCTGCATCGTGACCTGATAATTGGATTTGGAACATGGGAATTCTCTCCCATGGATCTGGACAACCCATTTCCTAATAACGAGGGCTCTGTTCACCTGTGGCATGGAGATGAGGATGTGCTTGTGCCTGTTACATTGCAACGCTACATTGCCCAACAACTCCCATGGATTCACTACCACGAACTACCCGGTGCTGGACATATGTTTCCACTTGCTGATGGGATGACGGATACTATGATAAAGGCACTTTTGGTGGGAGAGAAGTAGTCTGCCTTTATAGGTTTTGTTCCTTATCCCATTATGACCCATTATAAGTTGTAACCAATATTGATGCATGTCACTTTTCAATGGTTGACTTTACAGTTCTACAAGGGACTGGAAAGGATGTATTTACCTAGTTTGAACAGAGACAGAAAGAGGATTGAAGGGGGGGGGGGGGGTTGTTTAAGATACTGCATTTTCTAAAATATCCTTTTCCTTACTAATGTTTTAAGTTGTTGAAATTTAGCATATCATGATATCAAGTATGCTTGCTAAAGGTAGCTGCATGTGTTACGGTCTTGGAGTGAAGTCAGGAATTTCACATTGGTTGAGTACTAGAGTTGATCTTGGGATATAAGGGTTCACACCGTCTTTTCTTTGTGAGGTGTTTTTTGTAGAATAAAATTGTGAGGTTAAAAGGGTCAGAGCGGACAATATTTCATAAGAGTGTGAATCATGACCTGGAGGTTGAGTCTCAACTCGTGATAAGTGGTATCAGAGTTAGCTTTGAGGGTTCTAACGATGTGTTACAGAAGACGGTGAGCCCTCGTTAGAGTAGGAGAAGATGTCACGGTCTAGAGTTGATCTTGGGATATAAGGGTTCACATCGTTGGGATATAAAGGTTCACATCGTTTTCTCCTTGTGAAGCACTTTTGTAGGAGAAAATCGTGAAATCAAAAGAGCTAAAGCGGACAATACTTTACAAATATATGAATTATGACAAATAGATTGATTTGAAATACCGGATAATTGCATGCTTAAGTCTTAAAATCGCACAAATCTAAAAGTTGAGTCTCGATTCGTGACACATGCACATTCATATTTTCCATTTTGGTTGGTTGATCTCAAATATTATCATAGCATTATAAGGTTTGCCAATATTATCCGTGGATGAAAAGGAAGGATAGTTTATACAGAATAGAAATAGAACTAGCTTTGTACAGACGGAAAGAGAATAAAGAAAAAAAAAATTGATATAAATTATCAAGGTGAAGTATGAATTTACACAAGTGTAAAACTAAAAAGTTATATATATATATATATATATATAAATATATATATGTATATATTTTAACAGTAGATTCAAAAGATAAAAGAGCAAGTAAAAAAAAAGAAAACAATGAATTAATAAAAGACCTCTTAAAATTAATGATTTAATTATTTTCTCTCATTTTTTGAATATCTTGAAAACAATAATTAGAAATGAAAATATATAAAATATTTTTTGTGAAAGTTGATTTTTCCTCAATTATCAAAATTATGAAAAGGGATGAAAAGGGGAACTTCCGTATTTCAAGGAGGGAGTAGAGTTCTTATTGAAAGGAAATCAACTTTAGACCAGCCAAATTCATTTAAAAAAAAAAAAAAAACAACATTTTGTTGATAATGACAGTTGAGATTAGAAAAGGAATGAAACTTTCTTTTCTTTTCTGTAACTTTGAAAAGTTTCTAAATAAGTATTTAAGTATTTACTCACCATTCCATGTTATCAAAACCAACTACCAAATATATTTCTAAGAATCTGCAATTTTTAAGTAAGACAATCCTGAGCAGATCTTCTATACTATTCTAGATTTCTAGCTGGTGATATTCTCCTGCCTATATAAACTCAATTTTGCTCTGGTTTTAGACATAGATCATACATCAAAAGATTTGGTGACAGAGGGCAGTCTAGCCTCTAGCAAGTCATGTTTCATTTAGAATTTTCTTTTATTTTGTTTACACATATTCAAAGGAGGCACATCCTCCATGGAAGGAGCAAGGTTGTTGTTCATGGCATTTCAGAAGAGATTCTCATGTGGCCTCGTCATCTCCCCCAGACAAATAAAGATTTCATGGCAAGAGACTAAAGAATGCCAAAGGTAAAGCAATTTTACCTCTTTTAATTAGTTTATTCATATGCATTCATTAACCAGATGAATCATCTCTTCTTTTAGCAGTCATTGTGGGGGATGAGATTGGAGGCAATTAGGCATGTCAGCCTGACTAATAACTTCTGGAAAGGTTGATCCTCGTCGACCTAACAGCAGAGTCAAGGATTTCCCGTTCAGATGCTGACAGATTGTTTCCGGATGTAACCTGCCATTACAAGAACCCAGTTCAACTGAAACCAGGATACAAGCAAGTATGAGATTTTCAACTCTTCGAACAACCAAATTATGTACAAATTATAAAGAAGAGGATTGTGAAGCTTTACAACAATGATAATGTACTTTTTACCCAGTTTTACATTTATGTTTTTTGTAAAAACCACATTCCTTTGTAGGATGATTCAAGAGAAGGGCTGAACTTACCCAAATTTTGTGCCATAAAAAACCATCAAATTCTCATGTTAAATTGTAATTATTACATTTACACCACCACATTCATAATTTATAACGGAAAGTATAAAAGAAATGAGTTAAATACTAAAATACTCATGTATTCCATATTTTCTTTCATAACTAAAGAAATAAAATTTTCAAACATTAATATCTAATAAAGTCGTCATGAAATATGGAATACATATTTTATTATCATCGTATCATTTATTTTTCACATTAGTATTTAAATGAAAATTTGAAAAAAAATTTTTAAAAATATTTTAATGTAAAATTAAAAGAAAGGAAAGTATCGAGGAAAGTATCGAGGAGAGAGTGAACAGGTGAAGGAAGGAGAAAATAGAGAGAGAAGGGGGAAAGAGAAAGCAAGGGTGGTGATATTGGTTGTTTTAGGGTCGGTTCAGGTTTGATCTGTGTCGGACCTGGTGGATTGATGTCGATCTTTCTCGTTTTAGCCAGATCGTTTCTGATCCGCAAGTTCCGAAACAGATCGACTCCGATCTGGTCTTAGGCTGATTGACGCCGATCCTTCCCTTTTTTCTCCTCTCTTTCCTTTTCGTTTTTTTAATTTAAAAAAAATCAAAATTTATTTTTTTTATTTTAATATTTTAAAAAGTTTATTGCCGTGATAATAACTGTCACGATGATAATTTTATATTTATAACATGTGATAAAATTTTATTAGATATTTATAACTAGTCAAACATTTAATTAGCAATAATATCGTAAAAACATCAACATGCTAAATGGAATGAAAATTAAAATATCAAAATTAAAATTTTAATTTTTTAAATACCATACCCACAAAAATATATGATGGAGGAACATTTTACATATTAACCTTAAAGAAATTATTATAGATAGAATTATGACCATTGGTCTCCTCCATTTCAGAATTTCCTGCACTTGCAAGGCATGCAGGCTTCTTCCACCTTAACATTTGTAAAGACCAGAAGAAAAGGCCACCATAAAAATGAAAAAAAGGAAGGGTAACTCATAGTTGGAGGTTTACTAAAATTTTTTACTTTTAACCAGAAAAGCATTTTGTCCAAAAACAGGAAAAAAAAAGTAATTCAAAGTAGTACTAAATTTTAATGTAAACACTTTTACCGTTTTTTAAGGTTAAAATCATACTTCTGCGTTTTCAGTCGTCACCATGCCTTTCCCTTGCATTAATATTTTACCCAAAAGTAAAAACACAACTTAGAAAGAGGTTAATGGTATGGTAGTTGAGCTTACCCTATTTACTTTCTCCATAGCTGAACTAGTTTTTAGGAAGTCATCCTTTTTCAGGTTACTGGGTATTGTTTTGAGAGAGAAAATATGGCAGGCGGAGTTAACAGGAAGATATCAGCAGCATCAGCCAGGGCTCACACCAGAAAATCTAATCGGGGTACTTCTTTCAAGCTTCCTGCAGGTGGGTTTTACTTTAATTTTCATTTTATTTGATCTAATCTTACTTAAAATTTCAAGCTTTCTTCAGGTGCTCATGATGTTTACTTTTGGTCATTGCTTTTTTGGTTGATAAGCACATGTAAGAAAATGAAAACAAAAAATTGAATTTATTGTATTTTGAAAAGTTAAGAACCATATTTACACTACAAGGTAGAATTTTTCAGGTATGTTTAGGACAATACTAGCAGTCTTGTTTGTGGGGATTTTGGCATGTATTTACCAGGTAATCCAACCACCTCCACCAAAGATATGTGGCTCTCCTAATGGCCCCCCTGTTACAGCACCAAGAATAAGGCTTAAAGATGGAAGGTGTTTAGCGTACAAAGAGTATGGTGTTCCAAGGGATGTGGCCACTTATAAAATTATATACGTGCATGCTTTCAAGTCTGGTAGGCTAAATGCCGTTGTTGCAACTACTCTATCTCCGGTACTTATTTATTGGCTTACATTTTCTTTATATGTCTCTCATCTAGGTTTTATTGTTTAATATGGTAAAAAGTTTAGTGCAACCATTAACTTTTTGATGGTTTCTTTATTGTTTAATATGGTAAAAAGTTTAGTGCAACCATTAACATTTTGATGGTTTCTTTCAGGAAGTTTTTGAAGAGTTGGGAGTCTACATTGTGTCTTTTGACAGACCAGGTTATGGAGAAAGTGATCCCAATCCAAAACGAACAGTAAAGAGCATGGCAATGGATATAGAAGAGTTTGCTGATCAGTTAGGACTAGGATCCAAATTCTATGTAATTGGCTATTCCATGGGAGGGCAAGTGATTTGGAGTTGTCTCAAGTACATCCCTAATAGGTATTGTTCGCTGAGCTAACCACAAAATAGTATATGAATCAGTTGGTGCTTTGCTAATTTAGTTCATCTAGCAGTCAACTTTTCTCTCTTTTTCTCATATCTGTGGCATTTCGTATCTCCAAACAGATTAGCAGGAGCAACACTATTAGCTCCATCTGTTAATTATTGGTGGCCTCATTTTCCTGCAAACGTATCTAATGAAGCTTTCAGTCAGAAGTCACCACAAGACCAATGGGTTTTTCGTGTTGCTCACTATGTCCCCTGGCTTGTTTACTGGTGGAACACACAAAAACTGTTCCCTGCTTCTAGTGTTTTAGCTGGCAATTCTGATATTTTGTCCAGTCACGACAAAGAAATCATGTCTCAGATTTCTGCAAGAAAGAATTTTGCGGTTTGTATTTCTCGTCATAAATTCAATGCCTGTTTGTTTTGCCTATTTTTATTTCCTCTTTTTTTGCAGTATGTTTATACAGGAAAGGCACATATTGTAATGGTATGTATTCCATAAGTTCTGGCTCCAATACTAAGGGAACAGATCTTTAGTCAGATAAGATTTAAACTTCTTTTCTTGGTCAAAACATCAGATAATACCTAACGTTGACTGTATTTTCAGGATTGTTTTCCAACAAAAAGTATATTTCATCAATTTCTATGTAGGCAGATTTTCTATTCATATTAGTTGGTCCTCTCCTTCAACCATTTTCCTTTAGTTGATATTACAAGGAAATTGAACTTTGGGTTTATGATATTGTTGTTATGCGCTAATACTTTTGTTGCATTCCTCACAGTCACAACAAGTTACACAGCAAGGAGAATTTGAGTCCCTTCACCGAGATCTTATAGTTGGACAAGGAGCCTGGGAATTCGATCCTCTGGAGCTGGAAAATCCATTCCCAAACAATGAGGGTTTTGTACACCTTTGGCATGGGGATCAGGATAGGATTGTGCCCATTACAATGAACCGCTATATTGCTCAACAACTTCCCTGGTTGCACTACCATCAGGTTTCGGGTGCTGGGCATTTGTTTCCTCTGGCTGATGGGATGTCCCATGCTATTATAAAGGCACTTTTATTTGGAGAAAAGTAGTGAGTAATGGGCTACCTCAGGTCACTTATATGTTCTTGTAATGCTTTATGAGCTGAGATTTGAAATTTAAACATTCTAATGTATACTACAAAATTTGTACCATATTCAGATGTGTTTGTCCATCCTGAGCTGCAAATAATGAGTTCAGTTAGTTTTGACAGTGATTATGCCTAACAAGGATGTTTTTGTCAATTTGCAGAATCCGAATGTCTTTTAACTTGTGGAGTTTAAAAACTCCAACGTCTATGTGTAGGATATTCAGTATCAATGATTCGGAGTTTGGTTTGCCAAAAACTGAAATATTTACGTAGTATTGGAGCTTAACATTAAAGTTGGTTCTTTGCTCTTCATAGGTGGTTGAATTAATTATATGAAGTTATGATGCAATAGGATTTGGCAACTTCTTTATCTTTTCTAAAGTTTTTCTTTTGCACCTTCGGCTGAATGGTCCCTTGAAATAATGATGGCATCCATCCCAGGGACCCTTTCCTGTATTTGTTGCCATTGCAATGGTACCATCACATTCTCTTATCCCCACATTTTGTAATAAAGCAGAGAGATTCATACTATTTCGTTATTCTTCAAGAAAACTGATTTTTTTTGGCCAATATGCATGAATCAAGTTCAAATTTCAACCACAGAAAACTAAATTGAATTAAAACTTTGGGTGAAACACTCGTGAAAGTGAGGAGAGGAGAAACTAGTTGCAGCTCCAAAGCAAGACAGTGTAAACGAACAGAATTTATAAAATAAACAGACAGACACAATCTTTAATCTTCATTATACTACAGCAAAGCCATGTAACTTGGTCTTCATATTTTCCATGACAACCTTTTTCAATCATGAATTTAGCTCACTGTTTTGGGATCAAATCTTCTCCTCATACTCCCAATCTGCTTTTGACTCAGGCCGAAAGCTTTCTCTAACAGCTCCTCATTGATACCAGATCCAAAAACAGCAGTTGGAATCTTTTGGAGTCCTGGATTTTGGCTATTAAGACTTGCAAATATTGTAGCAGGCTTCTCACCAACATTCATCTGAAAGTGAACCAGGCCCCTTGGAAACACCATCACCTCGCCCTGCTCAATCACCCTGGCGAAAACCCGATTGTTTGAATCAACAAAGCCTGAATAAACACTTCCTTCCACCACATACGCAATCTCAGTTGCTCTAGGGTGAAAATGAGGTGGATTTATCCCACCAACTTTCAGGTCAGCTCGTACAAATGACATGCCTAGTGTGTTAATCCCTGGAAAGATTGCTGGATTGACAGGGATTGTTGCAAGGCCTGTGTCAGTGAAATTTCCAGTGCCTTTTAAGCCCGAGAACACGAAATCATTGACGGTTGCTTCTGAGGAGTTTTTGCATGGGAGAATGGTGAGATGAGCAGTTCTTATAGAACCGAATTTGGGGTTCGGAATACAGAAATCCTGAATCGGGTCAGGGTCTGAGGCCGAAGTACCATCACCATGAATGAACAAAATGACCAGCAAAAGCAAAACCCTTAATTTTAGTAACATTTTTCCTACAAACAAACCTACTCTCAATCACTTCCAGAAAAGGTTCAGTTCAGATGGGTTTATATAGAAGCAAATAAACCGTAAAAATTACTTACATTAAGCCATAACCTTAAAGCAAAATACGCTCCATACATGATTACAAAGTAAAAAGCAACAGTTTTTAGTTCTGAAAGCAGATCTCAGGCAAATTTCATGGAAGTGTGTATTAAGACAATTATTTTGGTAGGGTCGTTTTTAATGATCTTTTTCTGCATTCTTATTAATGATTTCATTTTCATAAACAAAATTCCAACACCATGTTTTAGATTATGTAGAGAAAATGATGAGAGTTTGGTAATCGATAATTGCAATGATGATTGTATATTCTTGATGTCGTCCGCGTGGATGATCAATGTCGAGCAAAGTAAAGTAAATGTCTGGAAGCAGCCGATCACTCAACTGAGCAAGGGAAAGGAATCAAAGTTTGAAGATGATATTGTTATAACCATGGAAAGATCATGGAAAATTTTAGGCTAAATAATATTAAAAAGTTTCTGAATTATATTTAAAATTTTATTTTATTTTATAATTAATCAATCATTTCAATATTTATTTACATCTAATTAAGCTTTTAAGCTTTTAAGTTAATATCGTTAATTTTTTGTTAACTAAAATAATATTTTATGTGATATCAATAAAATGAATAAAAATTTATCATGATATGCAATTAATATATATATATAAATTAAAAAATAATTTTTTTCTTTTTCCCACTCTGTTTAAGATACCTAAAGGTTCAATTGATTATTATTTCTAGATTAATTGATTTAATTTTGTCAAGTGATTAAATTTCATCCAAATTAAAAGTTTACTTGAATCGAAATAAAAAATTAAAAATTTTATTGATAAAAACATAAATAATTATTAAATTTTAATTTAAAGATATATTTTAACCTTCATCCAAAATTTTAGCTATTCTTTGCTTGAAAATGAAGGAACGTGAAATTTGGAGTCATGATTAATACCACTTTCTTTTTATGTGATGATATTTCTTAATTATCCAGTGGTGTAAGGCAGTAAAGGGTTAGTGGAAAACAAAAGGAATGTTTGGAGCTTGGCAAACTATCTTATTATGGGGTACATAGGAAAAAGAAATTCTCAGTAAATGTTGAATTATATGAGCAAAAATAACTCATTAATCCTAATTGATATTTTATGCAATATTTTATTTTTATATCTGACTTTTAAAATTTAATTTTTCATTCCCAATTTTATTTAAAAAAATTAATTTATTTAAATGAATTTTATTTTATGCATATGTTTTACATTTGCTAATGTTATTGAATTCAAAATTTACCTCAATGGTTTGATACAGTTATCAATACATGTAAATTTTTTTTATACAGCCATGTAATTTTATTTTAAAAAGTCATAATTGAGATATTATTTTTATACTATAATTGACATATATATCTTAACCATTCCTCTTTCTTCTAATAACTTTTATTTTTACAAAGCTCTTACCTTCTTTGATTATAACTTGATAACTTCTAATTAATCATATTAAAAAAGATTAATGAGGATAGTTTGCATGTGTAGTCATAGGTAGCTAGCTTTGAAATTTTAACCACCCTTTCCTTTTTTTTTTTTTGCAGTTTTTGGTTAACATAGTTTTCTAATCCCTTATGAGAGACAAAGCAAAGCTTTGTTTAATTGTAATTTAAACAAAGTTTTAATTTTTTTTAAAAAATAAACAAAGCTTTGTTAAATTAATGGCTGCTATTATCTTTTCCACAATAGGAAAGATTCTGTTGTATTTTCCTTCTCGACCATCCATATTATCTTCCACTTTAAGGAACCACATCATTTTTTTTTCTTTTTTCCCATACATTTTTTGCTCTTTTCACTAATCACATCACTTTTACCGTTGACAAACACAAACAATATATATTGGTGCTTCATCTGGGCATACATATATTTTTCATTCATTATCATGTGGCTTTGATTGATCCACGTCAGTTTTTAATTACAATAAAAATTTGGACATACTAACATTTTCTCTCAAGAAAGAGCGACTAGAATTATGAAAAAAAATTAAGATTGACACTTAATTAGGGTTTAAGTATCTTTAACTTTAGTCTTTGTTATAAGTGATGGAAATATATATTAATGAAGACTAATTAAGACTTAAACAAAGGAAAATGGTAGTTTTTGATTTCTTTTTTTTTTATTTATTTATTTGGGAAAGGAGGATTTGAACCCGGCAGTAGTATTTGATTTCTGGAACTATGTTAGTAATTGGAAATTTAAAGCACCTTCTAAATCTTCTAGCCTGATAGATACATATAGTATATTTTATTTTAGTTTGTGCACACTGGAGGAGAGGAAACGAGATAAGCTATAGATTCCCATAGTTGCAGAAACTTTAGAATCTTTTCACCTTAATAAAAAAAACAGTATTCAATTTAATTTTTTTTCTTAATTATTCTGTTTCCTCAATTACTAGATTAATTTTACTGAATTTAATCTCCCATAAATGTTCATCATTATTTTCTAGATACTGTTGCCCTGTTATATTGCTAGAACTTTTGGCTTTAGGAACCTACAGTTCATGTGCTTTGATTTATTATTGACTGCTCTAAGGGCAATACTTTTTGTAGATTTTTTTCCTTCTTCAATTTGTTTTCTTTCTCTTGCTTACAGGTAGGGTTCATTTTCAAGAATCGGGCTTGGACACCATCTAGAACAAGCCGCTGATTAATTATCATCACATTTTGAGTGGTATGTTTAGTGGGGAAATATTTAAAACAAGATTTTCATGGTCTCTTTCTTTGTAATATTAGTGTCTTTTTCTGAATCTAATACTCCATCTACTTTCCTTCTCGTTGTTCACAAACAGGTCAATTGGTATTGCCAAATCAATCAGTATCAGAGAGCGTTAGCTTCGTAGAGCTTTCATCACAAAAATGGTGGTTAGGGAGTCTGAGATTGGCGAGGTTGAGTCACCGTTGCAGGTGGTGGATCAGCAGCAGAAGAACCACCCTTTCTGAGCCCTTGGAAGACAATCCTCAATCTATTCTCTCACTCTTGATTAGTTCCAAAACACGTTGTGCGAGGGTGGCAAGAACTTCAGGTCTATGAACATGGATGAGTTCCTCACCAGCATCTGGAACGCTGAAGAAAACCAAGCTATCAACTCCAACAATAACGATCATCAGAACAACTGTCCAAATAAACAAGTTAGCAGCCATGTTCGTTTGTCTTTGAAAGAAACAGCAAGCAGTAAAGGCATAGATAAGCAGCCTAGCTTGCCAAGGCAAGCCTCGCTTACCTTTCCTGAACCATTGTGTAGGAAGACTGTTGATGAAGTTTGGTCTGAGATACATAAAGGGCAGCGAGGGCAAGGACAGTTCAGTAACAATAGCAATGTACAGAATACTGAGAACAGCAATACCAGGCAGCCAACTTTTGGGGAGGTGACCTTGGAGGATTTCTTGATTAAGGCAGGGGTAGTCAGGGAACATTGCACGCCACCAGCGGTACCACCTCCGCAGCATCAGCCACAATACGGATTGTATCAGACTAGCAAAAACCCTGCAGTGGGTCCAGGTTTTGTTTCCAGGCCTATTATGGGAATGGGTAGCAGCACTGGTGGCTTTGGTGGGAGTGCATACCAGACAATGCCTCCAGGTGGAGTCCTCGGTGATTCATCAGGATATGTTAATGACGGTAAGAGGGGTGGTGGCTACCTGCCAGCTACCCAGCTGCCATCGACAGTGGTTTGTTATAGAGGGAAGGTAGCTGCGCCTGCTGGTGGTTATGGACCTGGACCGGCAATGGGAGTGGTGTCACCAATGACTCATCAGAAGGGATGTTTACCAATCAAGTTGATAATGCAGCAATTCAATTTGGGATGGAGATGGGAGGACTACGAGTAAGGAAAATGGTCATTGATGGTCCAGTAGAGAAGGTAGTTGAGAGAAGGCAACGCAGGATGATTAAGAATAGGGAGTCAGCTGCTAGGTCTAGAGCTAGAAAACAGGTACTACTACTGTATATTGAATTGATAGTCATACGCCTTGCTGATGTAAATGCATATATAGAGCGAATAACAGTTTATTGACAAATATTGTTTTGCTTCCCTGGGTTGTGCCTTATTTTCACAATTTAATTTGCCTAGGCCTAAATGTAGTACCAGAGTTATTGGTTTCTGCATTGGCGATTAGGCCGTGGATGAACCTGATGACTACACCTCCCTTTTTTCTTCTTATAATCTCTGGAAACCTATAGGATATCACATGTATAGACATTAACTCTAACAAAGGATTTGCATAACCTAAACATAAAGGTGTACTTGAATTATATAACATCCAGGCAAAGGGCCTAGATTCTGATAATTTTGTTGTTTGCTTTCATAATCTTTCTTTTAACTCGACCTTTATTGCAAACACAGAGATATGAATTGAAGATATGCGATGGCTCAGTTAATGCTACTAAAGTTCATGATCCGGAATACGATGTTCAGGGGGTTATATAGAACAGAAATATATTTTTTCATGAGAGATCTGTGTGACTGAATGGCAATTGGAATATATGTGCTTAATGATTTTAAGTTGGCTTAGCAAGAAAAAGGAAATTTAAGCTGAGAAATGGAAATTGACTCTGTGACTGACACTTTCAAGTTTTTGTTATACTAGTGACAGATTCTTG
Source organism: Durio zibethinus (assembly GCF_047325235.1). Taxonomy (NCBI): domain Eukaryota; kingdom Viridiplantae; phylum Streptophyta; class Magnoliopsida; order Malvales; family Malvaceae; genus Durio; species Durio zibethinus. Next base: position 3,701,222 of record NC_143162.1, on the reverse strand, counting down.
GAGAAATGAATATTGTAATTAGTTCTAAAGTAGCCATTGTTAAAAGGTTGGTGGTTTTTTATTTTTTACAGGCACATACAGTTGAGTTTGAAGCAGAATTGATCCAATTGAAACAAGAGAATGCCCACCTTAAGCAGAGAGTGGTAACACTATTGTTGCTTTTGTTCATTTTCTCAAGTTTCTAGGTCTTCATATAGCTTTCATCATCTATTATTTTAAGAACCTACTCTGATTTACTTGCATCTTAACGGGCAGAACTCGAGAGGAAAAGAAAGCAACAGGTAAATCATCTAACTGATTCCAAGTGCACCATCCACGAGGCACCAAAAAAAAAATTTTTTTGCGAAGAATATAGCATTGATGCCAATGTGCACCCAAGTAATTTGGAAACTCTATATGATTCAGTTTTTGCTTTGTTCCTCCTAATTTGCCTGTAATTTTCTTGCAGTACTTTGAAGAATGGAAAATGAAAACATAAACCAAAGCCCAAAATGCTAAAGAGAAACTAAGAATAATGAGAAGAAATCTGAGTTGTCCATTGTAAAGCAAAACGAAAATGACACAAGGTAAAATTTGAGTTGTTCGCCTTTCTACGACCAATGACCTAAAAGCTAGCAAGGAGAACAGTTTGAAATAAAGAAATTTTGACTACCTGAATCTGAAGCTCATCAACCTTAACATAAATGACAGAGTCAGAGGATTTCTTAAACAACCCCCACCCCCCCCCCCCCCCCCCCCCCCCGCGGGCGGCAGCCGCAAAGAAAAAAAAAAGTAAGTGGGTGTGGTAGGGCTTTGGAAATATGATTTTTATAAATAATGAAATTCTGAAGTCTGAAATAATTATGCTGTAGTTTTTATACAGGTCTGCTTCTCAGACATAGGTATGTCATTGTTTCTGTATTATCTGTCTTAAATTTGGCTCAAAGTATTCTAAGGGTGAAAAATTGTTTCATCAACAATGTTGATCTCCATATTCAGTTTTTGACAATGAAACCATACGGAGATTTCATAATTGAACAGCCTTGAGATCAGAAAAAAAGCATTCGCACTTGCTATAAAAAAGAAAGGACCTTGAGGTAAAAAGGTCAAACAACAGTCTATTCACTCAAACAGCCTTGAAAACACCTTAATTGGAGGTATTCCCGACTTCTATGTGCTGTTACTCCGCAAATTGCAAATGTAGACAAACATATCATTGATTGATCCAAATATATATAATGTTGTAACTATAAAGCATTCATGAAATGATGTTAAGTGCCGTCATTTCCAAAGGGTCAATGAACAAAGAGCACGAGTTAGCTGTAATATGAAAGGTGCAGCAACATTTATTATTTAAAAAGAACTTATGTAAAATGTAGTATAGAAATGATTTTCAGACGCCAAACTCGCATCAGCGATACAGCAATATGTGGAGTATACCGTATTCCACTGCTACTCATAAAATCAGCTGGCAAAAATTGCTATAAAAGTTCACCTGGTTTGCGGATAAATGTTTCCTCTTAGTTTATTTGAGTGGTGAATTAAGGAGCTCCCTTGAATCAAGTAGGTTAGTTCAATACCTATCTTATTACAAGGTTTTTGAAATCCCATTTAACACCTTGTTTGGCAGCTCCACCACTACTACAAGATGTTGTCATGAAACACTCGCCACATCCACTCTGCCTTTTAGAGTGTGGATTGATAAAAACGAACTCAAGACCTGTACAGAAAGAATAGAATACAAATTAAAACAGGAAAAAAATCAACAACAAATACAAGCCAGTTTCTGTAACACAAAGCATTTAAATTCATGCAAGCACATATCAAATAAAGTTAAACGTTGCTAACATCAAAGCTCCCTACATGCTGGATGTTTCCACGTGCAACATTACCTTTTATCCAGTTAAAGACCCTCTAAAGAAAAAAAAAATTATTCCCACAACAACCACCTAAGTTTATAAATTATTTGATAATCCAACAAAAGCAATCTCTACCTCACGTTAACATACATGCAAAAAGAAATGTTGCTTTACTACAGTATGGTATCAGCCAACTAAATTGTTTAAGAAGGGTAACAGGGGGGAAGCGGACAGCATCAGCAGTCTGCTATAAAGCATTTGAATTGGAGACACACACACACATATCTGTGTGCAAACTCAGAGAGAGAGAGAGAGAGAGAGAGGATAATAACCTAGTTAGATGAAGACAGAAGCATTAGCAATGTAAATGTGAGAAAATGTGCAATAGTTGGCCGAGTAAGCAGGAATGTGATAGTGGTTAGGGATCAGCATTCTCGTCTAAGAGAGAACAATGAGAAACAATAAGAACATTGCAGTGAAGGGGGAGATGGTGACCCGTAGAGTGCCCATAATATGCATCCATGTTATCTATGAACTTGGAAATATCGTGACAATAGACAGGTAGAACCAAAGAGGTGACAACGGTCGAAATATAATGAATTTGGAAAATGGCATGGAGCACAACTGAAACCCAAATTGAAAATTTTCATGTAATGTTCAAGTAAAAAGTTTCAGTTCCGGTTTCCAGCTGGGAAGAAAACACAAACACAACCAAATGGTACCTTTTCATGACTCTTGATTGGCCAAAAGCAAGTGCTTTAAATCTAATTTATATTTCTCAACTTACTAATCACCACTAATTTATCATATAAAGACACAATATTTGGTAACCAAATTGAAATAAAACTACTAAAAGATTAAATCTTTAGGTACCTGAGTTTATCATCTACAAAATCCATCTTGGTCCCAATTACATGCATCAAACCTTTTGGATCAATTAGTATTTTCACGCCCTTGTCCTCAACCAATTCATCAAATTTTCCTTTCTCATCTATCTGCCAATTCCATAGAACAAAATTCAATATTAATTCATTTCCAAAGTAAAGATAAAAAATATTAAAACAGGATGCGAACCGGCGTTAGTGAGGGTATAGGATAAGCCGTTGCATCAGCGAGCCTTGACACCCAATCGAAGGAAAGGTCTTTGGCGCTGTTGAAGAAGGTGACGAATTCTGGAGGCGGCTGCGTCGGTCAACGACAGGGTTTGCCACCTCACAGCCTCCAGTTCGATTTTCTTTGCGGCTGTCGCTCACAACCGAGAAGCCATGGGTTTGTAAAAAATTAAAAAAAAAAAAATCAGCCAGGACATTCAAAATGAAGAATGGGAATGGCACTGAATTAAAGGAGGAAATTGGATACGCCCTGTCGTCATCGTTTCTTCAGCTTCAGTCGCGGAGCAAATTGAAGAGGATCGAAAAGACAAGACTCCTGAGATTGAAGAGGAAAGAAGGAGATGGCAAGAAAGGGATGCGAAATTTATTTATTTATTTATTTTTTTGGAATTTCGTTTTTTTTTTAATTTTTTTATTTATATAATCTTCCCATTTGAAGCTTCTTTTTATATTCATTCGTCGGATGTTACTAATTTTCACCAAATTAAAAAAAAAATCATTTTAATATTTTTAATGTTAAAATTTAATTTTTTCTAAATATTATTTATTTTAAAAAAATTTTTAATGTTAAAAAGTAAAATATTATAAATATAATTTAAAAATATAAAAATTTTAAATTTTAATTTTAAATATTAATAAAATAATTTTAGGACACAAAAATATATAAATAAAAAAACGAGAGGGAGAAAGTATGATTATAAATATATTAATTCTTCACTTTTTCTTGAAAAAAGAAGTTTAGATCATAGCTATTCATATTTCTTCTCTTTTTCAGCTAAAAAAAATTACTTCAACATTTAGGAGTTAGGATTAAACTAAAAAATTACAAATACTTAGAATTGAAATTAAAAAAAAAAAAAACCACAAACACAAATTTATGATTAAAGTGTAACTGTCCACATACCACATAGCAAAAAGAACTCCACACACCTTCAAAGTTCATGTTCCAAGTAAGAACTAAAAACAACAAAAACCACTAATAAGTTGATATGGAGACAAACGAAAATAAAAACCACAACCATCACCTTCATCTTGACCTTGAACTTAGCCTCTGATTTCCGGACCCTTTTTCGATGCTTTTGAAATTAATACACCAAAGTAAGCAAACAAACTTCTGTTCAAGTGAATTTCAACAAAATCAACCTGGTAATGAAGTTCTTTAGCCTTGTTCACTGTAGCTCCCCACTTAAACAACGTAGCCAAGTTGAGTTGCTCAGGTTGCAGACTTTCCATCTCTTTGAGGTTGTTGAAGAGAAGAGCTAGAATATTGGCATCTGCAAAATCAGTAGCTTCACCACGATGGTCTTCCAATTTGCGAGCAACAAGTTTTAGGTAGTGTGGAAGATCATTCAATTCGGCAGTCTTTATTTCATCTTCCAAACCTTGGAAATTTGAAACATCCACTTTGTTCTTGTCCTTGGCAAAAAGCTTCTTTTCACGAGTTCGCCAACTTCCTTGATCAACAGTAGGCTCGTTAGCTGCAGTTTTCTCCCAGAAAAGCCATGGAAATGCCGAAGAAAGCTAACACAGCAAACATGGAAGAAGACCCACATAAGCATTAAGCATATATATATATATAATTCATTGTCAGTCGGAGCTTTTAGATTCCACCAACAAAGTTAACATGATAATTTGTGCAATGGAAGTAAATATCATACCTCTTCTCTTAGAGTATCCACGCTAACCCCCTGAAATTTAAGAGAAAATAAATAAATCATCGACATTACAAGCTGTAAACAGGGACAAGTCTAAGACCGATGACTTGAAACACTGAAGCCAGATAATCCAGAAAACACAGAGGCAAGAGAGGTGGATGCAGGACAAATCAAGCAAGATGCTTTTTCAACGAAAAGAGAGAAGGCGTTTTCAATGAATCTATTCTCCAGATTTCAGCGAGAGTTGTAGCAATAGATCCCATTTTGAATATAATATATATGGTACAATGAATTCATTGAGTTGTTTCTCTTTTTCGTTTCTGCCCATTCTAATTAGCTATACAGGTGGAAGATTGCCAGTGTCACTGCCCCTTCTTTTTGTTGTTTGTGCTATTTTTTGTTTTCACGAGAGACAATAAGTTTAGCAATAAAACTTATGTTATAAAACTTGTGCTATAAAACGCATAACGTGAAACTTATGTAGTCTTGCCGGCCACTACTGGAAATGGAAAGGCAGGATTAGAACCCGATCAGTTTCATTTGAGCACGCCCGACCTCCAGTCGCCTGTGACAGCCCACCTTGCACCATATGTACTTCATGCTATCCATGGTAACTTGAAACCGTACAAAGTAGTTGAGTGATTGCCGGTCATCCTGGTGTCAGAAAGAATACCCTACTCTTGCAGGTACAAAGTTTATAGCACTTGAGTTTATTGTGCTTCACTCATTATGTTGCTCTTATCTTTTTTTAAAAGAAAACTCTTCTATAATCAATTCATATTAGTATTTTTTTTATTCGATATAGTTATCTTATAATGCTAAATTCACTTCTTACTTGAAAGATGGTTGCCCTAACTGCTTCTATAGCATATGTCTCTCTAGAGGTAGTTTTCATGACATCTATATGTCTCATACTGGTTTATCATCATGCTGAACGTCTAAGTTTTGCTATGTTATAAATTGCACATATAGATATGGCATTTACCTTAGCACTTAAAGCAATATATGACAACATTAGTCGTCCCCAATAATATAGAAATTAAGAGGACTTCATTCACCTCCAATCTTAGAAACATAGTCGTTCCTAATAATGTTGAAGGAGCTTTAATTCTTTATTTTTTTAGAAGTACCCATATATAAACTGTTAGGAATAGTAACTCAAATCTCATAAAAGATTTATTTGATATTTGTTAGATATTATTTGATGGACAAGAATACTTACAGGAAATAAATTCTTAATAGACAAGTTTGTATGGTTATAAATAGGTGAAGTCTTTACAATGTTAGATATGAGAAAAAGATGTAAGACAGTTGTAAGATTTTTGTGAGATAAACACTTCATAAGAGTACTTGTGATTTACATCTTATGGGTGTGTATGTTTGAATGTTTGAGAATAGACTAAAGGAGATTGAGAGGTCCATATAAGTATGATGTATGGATGCAAATAAGTATGTATTTGTGTTGAAAGGGTACACATGAAAAGTGTTTATTTGGATTGAGAATACTCCATAAGACTAGAGGAGATTGAGCAAGTCTATGGGTATTAGTTATGAGTATTTGATTTGATTTGATGTATGTAATTTTTTACAACCAATGAATCTTATTTCTCATTCGTGGACATAGGTCAGTTGGACCGAACCACGATATATTATTGTCTCTTGTGTGTTTGATTAATTATTTGATTTCGCTTCCGCTGGTGTGATTGGTTTGAGACTTTTTAACCCAACAAATGGTATCAGAGTATGGTTCAAGATATGAAAAGAGGTAAACTTAGAATAGCTCGATTCAAGAAAGAAGTTCGAGTTTGTGTTTTAAAGATTGGTTTGCATGAAGCGTGAAGATACATAAAAGAAGATTGTAAGATTTTCATTGCAGGTGGAGCCAAATATGTCTAGTATAAAGATAGATGATTTGATAAAATTTGAGTTAAAGTGAAGATTGTTAGAAATAGTGACTCAAATCCCATAAAAAATTTATTTGAAATTTGTTAGATATTACTTAATGGACAAGAAAACTTGCAGGAGAAGAATTCTAAAAGGAAAGAGATTCTTAATAGACAAGTATGATTTGCAGAAGAAGAATTCTAAAAAGAAAGAGATGCTTAATAGATAAGTTTGTATGGTTATAAATATGTGAAGTCTTTACAAAGTTATGTATGAGAAAAAGATGTAAGAGAGTTATAGGATTTTGTAGAATAGACATCCCATAAGAGTATTGGGGATTTACGTCTTATGAGTGTATATGTTTGAATGTTTGGGAGTAAACTAAAGGAGATTGAGAAAGTTCACATAGATATGATGTATTGGTGCAAATGGGTATGTGTTTATGTTGAAAAGGTGCACATGAAAAGTGTTTGTTTGGGTTAAGAATACTCCGTAGGACTAGAAGATATTAAGATGATCCATGGGTATTAGTTATGAGTATTTGATTTGATTTGATTTGATGTAAGCTTGTAATTCTTTACAACTAGTGGATCTTACTTCTTATCATTTTACATTACCAAACTATCTCAAACGGCCCTTTCTTATCATTTCCTCAATTTAGACTAATTTTAATTTTTCTCGAATGTCCTCATTTCTGATTTTGTCTCTTCTAATCTTACTACACATTCATCTAAGCATCTTCATCTCAGTTACACTCATTTTCTTTTTATATTATTTTTTAACAATCCAACACTCAGTTTCATATAACAATGCAGATTTTATAGTTGGTTTATATAACTTTACCTCTAACTTTAAAGTCATGTTACGATTATCCCTAATTCTTTTAAAATCTGTAGTTCAAGGTGATTTATAAATGATAAACAATCATCTTATCGAAGGAATAATACTATAGGTTAAAAGGTAACACAGTATATCAATGGCAAGAAATCTGCATACCTCAGTTGTGATGATTTTTTCAAGGTTCTCTACTTTCGTAGTGTCCTGAAAAACCGAAAAGTTAGGATTAGAGATATCAAATAGTAACTACATTCAAATCAAATGAAATCAAAGTAGTAACTAGATTTAGAACTAAAAAAATTGAGTAAATTACAAAATTTTCATGTTTACTACAAGGATTTATAAAGGAGAGTGCCAAGGGGACCAAAATGAATCAATTTCTTTTGTTCATTCCTACCCGCTTATTGGTCTTGAAGATATTATTGCAAGATTCAAGAAAGAAGAGTAAGAGGAGAGCGAGGGAAGAAAAGGTACCTCTCGCCGTTTTTCAATTGACCTTTCTATCATCTTTTCTATTTCTTTCAATGTCTGCTTCATTTCATCTGTTACTTCCATCGTTGCTAGACCAGATCTCCTCTTCTTTCGTTCCTTGTCCTCCTCTTCCTTGATCTTCTTCTTTATGTTCTCGAGGTCAGTCCGCGGTGGCCATATCTTTTTGATTCGGTTGAGGGAATCAATTATTGGTTGATAGAGGTCAAGGACTTCGTTCTCCATCACGTACTTCATTAAACTTACACAAGAGTATAGGTCTGCCGTCTTGTCCTTCATTTATACAAACAAGAGTTAATAAAAACAAAACCATGGATGATGGATACAATAAAAATTAATTAATGTGAAATTTGCGAATTAAAATGCATTACAATCTTTATCTGTCGATTAACTCTGTCCCCGAGAATTTTTAGTATTTCCAAGGCAGAATGCTTCTTGAGAAGCTCTTCTACAGGCACTCCTTTTCCTTTTGGTTTTGGTGTTTGGGAAACTTCAGATGGTTCTCCAACATGGAAGGTGCTGGTGCAACTCCCTTTGATGCTTCTTCGTTTTGATAATTCGTTGGAATCTTGCTGTTTTCTTTTTATGGGGCTCAACTTTTTTTTGTTATGATTTGGCGACAGTAATGGTTGGCTCATGTCATTCTGTGCTTCAGATGTAGGACTCTTATCCGGAATTAGGTCCCTTTCGCAATCACCACCGGCACTAGGTCCCTTTGATGTAGCACTCTCATCCGGCACTAGGTTCATGTCATTCTGCGCTTCAGATGCAGAACTCTCATCCTGCACTTGGTCCCATTTGCAATCACCACCAGCACGGTTGAGGGGCGAACTATAATGGCAAATGCAGGTTCTTCACTGATGGGTATAGGAACTGCTACTGGTAATTCAAAGAGATCTTTAGCTTTTTATATTAAGGCTTTAAGATTTCAGGTTGTTTGTCTTATCACACATACTCTCCCATTCCTTTCTGAGCAAAAGGATACAAGGAAGAAGTAGGGAGAAAAGAGCAGCATAAAAAGTGAAAAATAGGGATTTCTCGGGCTTTTCCTCCTGGTTCATATATTGATGCGAGAATGTGGGCCACCATCATGTTACATGTTTCTCACCTCACCTGTGTTTTATAAATGCTAAAGATGGCACAAATTTGACCTTTTTTCTCTCAGAACTGAATGTGCAACAGCTACGAATTTAAATGCATGAAGTTTCTACCTCTTTTTTTTCCCTGTGACAAAAATTGAAGTGATGGTAGCTTGTCCATTTTCTTTCCTTCTTCCTTTTCTTGGCTGTACATATTGATGTTTTATCTTGAAAGAAACAAATTTTACACATCAAATGGCCGTTGCATCCGCGTGCCTTGACACCCAATCGAAGGAAAGGTCTTTGGCGCTGTTGAAGAAGGTGACGTATTCTGGAGGTGGCTGCGTCAGTCAACGACAGGGCTTGCAGCCTCAAAGCCTCCGGCCCGATTTTCTTTGAGGCTGTCGCTAACAACTGACAAGCCATGAGCTTGTAAAAAAAAAAAAAAAAATCAGCCAGGACCCCTTCAAAATAAAGAATGGGAATGCGACTGAGTTAAAGGAGGAAATTGGATACGCCCGATCGTCATCGTTTCTTCAGCTTCAGTCGCTCAGCGAATTGAAGAGGATCGAAAAGAGAAGACTCCGGTCCAGAGATGGAAGAGGAAAGCAGCATGCAGCAAGAAAGAGGCGCGAAATTTATTTATTCTTTTGGAATTTCGTATTTTCATTTTATAATCTTTCTATTTGAAATTTCTTTTAATAGTAAAATATATATTTCTCCTTCCGATGTTATTCATTTTCGCGAAAATTTTAAAAATTTATTTTAAATATATTAAAATTAAATTTTTAAAATTTTCGTGAAAATGAATAACATCGGAAGGAGGAATATATATTTTTAAAAATTTATTTTTAATATATTTAAAATTAAATTTTAATTTTTTTTATTAAGTTAAAATTTCATAATTTTTAATGTTAAAAAAATAATAAAATAAAATTTTAAATTTTAAATATTAAAAAAATAATTTTAAGACATCAAAAAAATATAAATAAAAAAAACGAGAGGGAGAGAGTATTATTATAAATATATTAATTGTTCATCTTTTGTTGAAAAAAGAAGTTTAAGATCATCGCTACTCATATTGCTTCTCTTTTTCAATTAAAAAATTGTTAGGATTAAACTAAAAAATTTCAAATACTTAGAATTGAAATTAAAAAAAAACACACACACATACACAAATTTATAAGGTGTAATTGTTCAAATACCAAAAAGTATTCCACAAACCTTCAAAGTTCATGTTCCAAAAAACATAAGAACTACAACAACAAAATCCATTAATAAGTTGTTACAAAGACAAACAAAAATAAAAATCACAAATCCAGCACAACCATATTGAAAATCATGTCCTTTGACCATCACCTTCATCTTGACCTTCAGTAGCTTCACCACGATGGCCTTCCAATTTGCGAGCAATAACTATTAGTAAGCGTGGAAGATCTTTCAAATCGGCAGCGTTTATTGCATCTTCCAAACCTTGGAAATTTGAAACAGCGACTTCGTTTTCACCAGTTTGCCAACTTCCTCGATCAACAGTAGGGTCGTTAGCCGCAGTTTCCGGGGGAAGAAGCCATGGAAATGCCGAAGAAAGCTAACACAGCAAACATGGAAGAAGACCCACATAAGCATTAAGCATATATATATATAATTCATTGTCAGTCGGAGCTTTTAGATTCCACCAACAAAGTTAACATGATAATTTGTGCAATGGAAGTAAATATCATACCGCTTCTCTTAGAGTATCCACGGTAACCCCCTGAAATTTAAGAGAAAATAAATAAATCATCGACATTACAAGCTGTAAACAGGGACAAGTCTAAGACTGATGACTTGAAACACTGAAGCCAGATAATCCAGAAAACACAGAGGCAAGAGAGGTGGATGCAGGGTAAATCAAGCAAGATGCTTTTTCAATGAAAAGAGAGAAGGCGTTTTCAATGAATCTATTCTCCAGATTTCAGCGAGAGTTGTAGCAATAGATCCCATTTTGAATATAATATATATGGTACAATGAATTCATTGAGTTGTTTCTCTTTTTCGTTTCTGCCCATTCTAATTAGCTATACAGGTGGAATATTGCCAGTGTCACTGCCCCTTCTTTTTGTTGTTTGAGCTTTTTTTTGTTTTCATGAGAGACAATAAGTTTAGCAATAAAACTTATGTTATAAAACTTGTGCTATAAAACGCATAACGTGAAACTTATGTAGTCTTGCTGGCGACTACTGGAAATGGAAAGGCAGGATTAGAACCCGATCAGTTTCATTTGAGCACGTCCGACCTCCAGTCGCCTGTGACAGCCCACCTTGCACCATATGTACTTCATGCTATCCATGGTAACTTGAAACCGTACAAAGTAGTTGAGTGATTGCCGGTCATCCTGCTGTCAGAAAGAATACCCTACTCTTGCAGGTACAAAGTTTATAGCACTTGAGTTTAATGTGCTTCACTCATTATGTTGCTCTTATCTTTTTTTAAAAGAAAACTCTTCTATAGTCAATTCATATTAGTATTTTTTTCATTCGATATAGCTATCTTATAATGCTAAATTCACTTCCTACTTGAAAGATGGTTGCCCTAACTGCTTCTACAGCATATGTCTCTCTAGAGGTAGTTTTCATGACATCTATATGTCTCATACTGGTTTATCATCATGCTGAACGTCTAAGTTTTGCTATGTTATAAATTGCACATATAGATAAGACATTTACCTTAGCACTTAAAGCAATATATGACAACATTAGTCGTCCCCAATAATATAGAAATTAAGAGGACTTCATTCACCTCCAATCTTAGAAACATAGTCGTTCCTAATAATGTTGAAGGAGCTTTAATTCTTTATTTTTTAGAAGTACCCATATCTAAACTGTTAGGAATAGTAACTCAAATCTCATAAAAGATTTATTTGAGATTTGTTAGATATTATTTAATGGACAATAATACTTGCAGAAGAAAAATTCTAAAAAGAAATGAATTCTTAATAGACAAGTTTGTATGATTATAAATAGGTAAAGTCTCTACAAGGTTAAATATGAGAAAAAGATGTAAGAAAGTTGTAGGGTTTTTGTGAGATAGACACCTCATAAGAGTACTTGGGATTTACATTTTATGGATGTGTATATTTGAATGTTTGGGAATAGACTAAAGGAGATTGAGAAGGTCCATATAAGTATAATGTATGCGTGCAAATGGGTATGTGTAAGTATGATGTATGGGTGCAAATGAGTATGTGTTTGTGTTGAAAGGGTACACATGAAAAGTGTTTGTTTGGGTTGAGAATACTCCATACGACTAGAGGAGATTGAGAAGGTCTATGGGTATTAGTTATGAGTATTTGATTTGATTTGATGTATGTTTGTAATTTTTTACAACTAATGAATCTTATTTCTCATTCGTGGACATAGGTAAGTCGGACCGAACCACGTTGAATTATTGTCTATTGTGTGTTTGATTGATTATTTTATTTCGCTTCCGCTGGTGTGATTGATTTGAGACTTTTTAGCCCAACAAGTGATATCAGAGCATAGTTCAAGACATGGAAAGAGGCACGCTTAGAGGAGCTCGATTCAAGGAAGAAGTTCGAGTTTGTGTTTTAAGGATTGGTTTGCGTGAAGCGTGAAGATACATAAAAGAAGATTGAAAGATTTTCATTGCAGGTGGAGCCAAGTATGTCTAGTATAAAGATAGATGATTTGATGAAATTTGAGTTAAGGTGAAGATTGTTAGGAATAATCACTCAAATCCCATAAAAAATTTATTTGAAATTTGTTAGATATTACTTAATGGATAAGCAAACTTGTAGAAGAAGAATTCTAAAAGGAAATGGATTCTTAATACACAAGTTTGATTTGCAGAAGAAGAATTCTAAAAAGAAAGAGATGCTTAATAGGTAAGTTTGTATGATTATAAATAGGTGAAGTCTCTACAAGGTTATATATGAGAAAAAGATGTAAGAAAATTATAGGATTTTGTAGAATAGACACCCCATAGGAGTATTGGAGATTTACGTCTTATGGGTGTATATGTTTGAATGTTTGGGAGTAGACTAAAGAAGATTGAGAAAGTTCACATAGATAGGATGTATGAGTGCAAATGAGTATGTGTTTATGTTGAAAAGGTGCACATGAGAAGTGTTTGTTTGAGTTAAGAATACTCCATAAGACTAGAAGAGATTAAGATGGTCTATGGGTATTAGTACGAGTATTTTATTTGATTTGATTTGATGTATGCTTGTAATTCTTTATAACTAGTGGATCTTACTTCTCATTTGTGGACGTAGGTCAGTTGAACCGAATCACGTTAAATTACTGTCTCTTATGTGTTTGATTGATCATTTAATTTCACTTCCGCTGGTGTGATTGCATTGAGACTTTTTAGCCAAACACAAACATGGATATGTTGGTTGAATGCAAGTTGGATACGGATATGTTTCTGGATGATATTGAAATAGAACTTCAATCATTCCTAGTAACATACCTAATAATGTTGAAGAAGGTTCCATCAATCATCCTTAAAAACTCTTTTTGACATATGCTTACATAGAATTAGAGATGTTTATCATCTTAAATCAGATAGTATTAATTTGAGGAATACTAACATCTCCAAAGAGATTCAAAACTCTTATGAGTTTTAGGACAATAATGTTCCTACAGGTTCAAAAATGAAAGACTAAAACACTAGAAGAACCCTTAAACTTAACTACTTTACTTAAATAAATCTTTATATTTTTATTGTATCTTAATAAGCTCTTTTTCTTTAATTTGTACCCAAGTAAGCGTTTATTTCAAACAAAAATGGATTTATATTAAGGGTTTATTTAGGTATAAATTAAAGATGAACTTATTTGGGTACAATAAAAATATAAAAACTTTTCTAAATAAAATGATTAAATTCAAAGATCTTTTTATTATTTTAGCAAGAACGAAAGTCGTGTTTGACGTTAAGGACGATTGGTGTGCAATTGTCTCTAATAATTTTAGGCACGTAATTTTTAAAATATGCTTAGCCGAATCAAGATGACCACAATCCTTTCCAAAAGTATAGGAACAATTTTGCAGCTTTCAAGGACAATCCTAATCGTCCCTATAACAACAATAACAAAGTCTCGTATCCCATAATTTTAGAGTTGGTTGAATGAAAAACCAAAAGAGAATCACGTTAGGTCATAATTTTGAATCTTCTTAGGCCATTTATTTTTATCCACAACATCTTTTTCTTCTATTTCCTTGACCCTCATATCATGTTTGATTACTTGCATCCACGTCTTTTGTGGTTTGCCCCTAAAAGTTTTGCTCTCTCATAAATCTAGAAGCTCACATGTCCTAATTGGTGTACAAATAGATTTACATTTTACATGGCCAAACCATCTCAAACGGCTTTCTCTTATCTTTTTCTCAATTTAGACTACTTCTAATTTTTCTCAAATCTCCTCATTTCTGATTTTGTTTCTTCTAAACTTACCACACATCCATCTAAGCATTCTCATATCAGCTACGCTCATTTTCTTTTCATATTGTTTTTTAATAGCCCAACACTCAGTTTCATATAACAATGCAGGTTTTATAGTTGATTTATATAACTCTACTTTTAACTTTAAAGACATGTTACGATTGTCTCTAATTCTTTTAAAATTTGCAGTGCAAGGTGATTCATAAATGATAAACGATCATCTTATTGAAGGAATAATACTATAGGTTAAAAGGTAACACAGTATATCAATGGCAAGAAATCTGCATACCTCAGTTGTGAAGATTTGCTCAAGGCTCTTTACTTTTGTAGATTCCTGAAAAACCCAAAAGTTAGGATTAGAGACATCAAATAGTAACTAGATTCAAATCAAATGAAATCAAAGTAGTAACTAGATTTAGAACTAAAAAAATTGAGTAAATTACAAAATTTTCATGTTTACTACAAGGATTTATAAAGGAGAGTGCCAAGGGGACCAAAATGAATCAATTTCTTTTGTTCATTCCTACCCGCTTGTTGGTCTTGAAGATATTATTGCAAGATTCAAGAAAAAAGAGTAAGAGGAGAGCGAGGGAAGAAAAGGTACCTCTCGCCGTTTTTCGATTGACCTTTCTATCATCTTTTCTATTTCTTTCAATGTCTGCTTCATTTCATCTGTTACTTCCATCGTTGCTACACCAACTCTCCTGGCCTCATTTTTCTTCTTTCGTTCTTTGTCCAACTCTTCCTTGATCTTCTTCTCTATGTTCTCGAGGTCAGTCCGTGGTGGCAATTTCTTTTGGATTCGGTTGAGGGAATCAAGTATTGGTTGATTGAGGTCAAGGACTTTGTTCTCCATCACGTACTTCATTAAACTTACACAAGAGTATAGGCCTGCCGTCTCGTCCTTCATTTATACAAACAAGAGTTAATAAAAACAAAACCATGGATGATGGATACAATAAAAATTAATTAATGTGAAATTTGCGAATTAAAATGCATTACAATCTTTATCTGTCGATTAACTCTGTCCCCGAGAATTTTTAGTACTTCCAAGGCAGAATGCTTCTTGAGAAGTTCTTCTACAGGCACTCCTTTTCCTTTTGGTTTTGGTTTTGGTGTTTGGGAAACTTCAGATGGTTCTCGAACATGGAAGGTGCTGGTGCAACGCCTTTTGATACTTGTTCGTTTTGATAATTCGTTGGAATCTTGCTGTTTTCTTTTTATGGGGCTCAACTTTTTTTTGTTATGATTTGGCGACGGTAATGGTTGGCTCCTGTCATTCAGTGCTTCAGATGTAGGACTCTTATCCGGAACTAGGTCCCTTTCGCAATCACCACCGGCACTAGGTCCCTTTGATGTAGCACTCTCATCCGGCACTAGGTTCATGTCATTCTGCGCTTCAGATGCAGAACTCTCATCCTGCAGTAGGTCCCTTTCGCAATCACCACCAGCACTGTTGAGGGGCGAGAGTGAATCAAAATAAGTGTCCTTGCTCGACATCGCGTTGCACGAATCTGGTATAAATTGCCAAGAAAAAGGTAACAAAAATTGTTCTTAGTAGTAAGTACTAACTAGTTAGATTTTGAGTAAGTAAACTCAGATCAGATCAGATCATTTAATGGGGATGGAAACATTGATCTTTGTTTTTCGAATTCGAAAAGGAAATAGGAAGAAGAAACAATTAGTCGACGACAGAGTTTGCAATTCACCAACACCATGTCCCAAAAGTATTAAAGAAACAATTAAAGCAAATTAATTTTGCAAATCAAAGCAAGATAGATGATTACTCACCGATTGGATCTCTCAAAGAGAAGAGATGGCGGCCGAAGAATAAAGAGAGAAATCAACCACTTCATTTGGAAGGCTTTACAACTCTCTAAACTAACTATATAGCCACAGAGTCGATCGAGTTTGCAGCCTCAGTCTAAATTCGAAGCGAGAGAAAATACTCCATTGTCGACAGTCAACATCACCGTTTGACCTGTAGTTAGTGAAATCGAGAGGAATGATTTGCTCGAGAGGAAGAATGGAAATGGAAAGAAATTTTGAGTAAAAATTTGTTAATTTAACAGTTCGTCTGTAAAGCAATAAAGTAAAAAGGTTACCTTGAATTTTAATTATTAAATTAATATATTTTTTATTTTTTATTTTTTTATTAAACAAAATCTAAGTGTGGAATGATCCGTTATTTACAAAAAAAAAAAAATCATAATATTTATGCAAAGAAAATAATAATAGTTATAATAAATTAAAATAATTATTTTAAAATATTACTTTTTAAAATTAAAGATAATAATATAAATATTAAATTAATTTAAAAATGAATAATTAGATAATTTTAAATTTTTATTTATAATTAAATATTATAATCAAATATAATATTTATTGATATAATTATTTCTGTACATAAATAATATGCAAAGTTGCTTAATTGTATAGTAATAATTAAATTTTACAAAAAATAATCATTTTCATATAATATAACTTCTTAAGAATTACATTTGACAAAAAAATCATTTTTATCTTGAAAAAAAAGTCTGATTAAAAAAAGAACATATACTAATAATAAAGCTGTTAAAAAAAAACCAAGTAATCCTCTTCCCACATCATAAAAATCCAAAAAAAAAAAAAAAATCTCTCATCAATTTTCTCATTCCATCTCAAAAAATCAAAAAACAAAAACCACCACATGCCACATGTTAAGTTTTAATGAAATAAATAGTAAAAATAATCTATATTTAATATTATTAATTCATTCAATAATTTTTATAAAACAATATCAAGTAAATTTGAAATTCAAAATTTAATACTTAAAGTCCATTCTCCTTCTTTAAAATGATAATCTCTTTTATATATAAAAAAAAACAAAAAAGGTATTATAGTAAATATTAATATATCTAATTTTTATGTATAACTAGATAAGTCCCCGCACTTACTATGGGTCAAAATTTTTTATTTTACCAGGTTTTATTGTTAAAAATGTGTTTAATTATATAAAAAATGAAAATTGGCAAAAGATATAAAAGAAATTAAGTGAAAGTGACATGCATATATTTAAACTGATCTCTTATTTTGAATTAATTTAATATATTTTTTATAAAAATGCTTTACATCAAATCAAGATGAATAAAACTCATATGATATTAATTATTTTATTATTTTTATTAATTAACTCATTTTATTATAAAATTAATCTAAATAAAAATGATTGAAAATAATAAAATCGAATTCGAATGTAATATCAACACATTTGCTAATTACAAAAGAAAAAATAAAAATATATATATTAAATAAACACATAATATATAATTAGTATCACGTAGATCTTAAAATATATATATATATATATAATTAAAATGGCAAAAAAAAATTTTTTATAAGTGAATCCTAAATATAAAAAAAAAATTAAAAATATATATTTTATAATTTTTTAAAAAATTTATTAAAAAATTTAAAAAATAAAGAAAAAAAATCTTAAAAATGACATGTGGTAATTAAAGGAAACAGGATTGTTGGACTGCACATCATTCAAATGTGCCCTAAAAAAATAAAATCTAAAGAAAATCATACTTAATTTTTTATTTAAAAAATAAAAAAGATAACAAGAAAAAATTTTGTTATATGCGAATGCTACACATAAATGTACAACCTTTTAAAAAAACTATTAGTTTTGTAAAAGAAAAAGTAAAAAATTTAAAAATTTAAAAAGAAAAAAAAGAAAAAAATTAACCACAACATGACACATGGCACTCTAAAAACCAATACTCAGTATAAAAGACAAAAATGGATAAGATTATATATAAATCTTTATCTTAAATAAAAGGTTAACTTCTATAACATTTAATGCTAGCTTGATTTTTTGTTCACTTGAATGATTACCTGAAAAAAATATAAAAATTAAAAAATAAATAAAATTTACTTTTATGTAATTTAATGATGATTAGTGATGACAACGAATCAAATAAATTTTTATTTATATTGAATCTGATTCGATTTTAAATATATAAAATTTAAATTTAATTTAATAAATATTTTTATTATCTTTATATTTGAATTCGATTTAATTTGATATTATATAAAATTATATTCGATTTAATCCGATATTATATAAAATCGTATTCGATCTAAAATTAATAAAATATTATTTTTAATATAAATATAAAATTAAAAATATATAAATAAATATATAAATAAATATAAAATTAAATAAATAATTAAAAATAAATTTTTTATATATATCGGATTAAATAAAGTTAAATTTATCTAATATTGACTCCAAATTTTTTTTTTGTGTCATTTAATCAGACTCGATCAGATACTCAACCTTTTAAAAAAAATCGATCTTAAAAAGTTAAATCGGATCAAAATTCATAAATTTTGAATACTTTTACCGTCTTTAATGATGACTTGGAAAAATATTGAAAATTAAATTTTTTTTATTTTTTTCTATTTCCTTTCATTTTTCACTCTTAATCTTCAACGTATGGTCATTCCTGTCACCATCTGATTGGACCAAGTTAGCTGATGTCGTATGCGAAAACTTGTTGGAGCCACTTGAAAGGAGCCACTTGGAGCCGTTTGGATATCAAAGCTGTGGTATGATTGTCTACTTTTTTTCATCGGAGAATTTAGCTTCAGTTGAAAAAACGCACCGAACTTCAAAGTTTTTTTTTTCATCCTTTATTTTATATTACAAATATAAAAATATCCTTATATTTTTATTTTTTATTTAAAGATTATAAAGTAAATTTATTAATTTATTATAATAAACAAGTTTTATTTATTATATAATAAATTAATATATAAATAAAATTCTAATTAATTTTATAAATATTAAATAATTTAAAATTTTTGTTAATATAATTTATATTCTAATGTTTTTAATAATTTTTTTTAAATTTTATCGTCATCATTATTTTTACATTTAAATACATATTTTATTAATTTTAATTTTATAAATATAATATTTAATCTCATCATCATAATAAATAATTTTATTTTTATTTTTATTTTTAATTTTATTAAAATTAATCTTATCGTTCGTCTAAATAAATATGACCTCGCAAAATAATGGCTGAAAAGGAGTCATAGTGGGAACAGAAGGAGAGGGAGAAGGAATGGAAAAAAAAAAAAATATTTTGGATTACCTCAGCAAGCCCGGTCAGCAGTAGTAAAAAAAAATGAAAACTTTGGACTTGGTGTGGGTTGTCGACAACTTGGGATTTTTTGGGGTGTTAAAAAATAGAAACTTCTCTCCACTTCACAGGAAAGGTCTAAATCATTTCGCAATTCTTGGACAGGAAAAACTCAACTTTTCTTGGGCCCTCGTTAGAAAAAAGGAATACGAAAGAAACAAGGGTTTAAGCATTTTAAGGGACCAGAAATTCACTGCCACTTAATCCCTGGCCGATAAGGGTCCTATTCATTAATCGCATTAATTCATGTCTTTCCTTTTCCCTTTTTTTTTGGAGTACTACCTTTTTGTTGGTAACATCGGGTTTTATTTTTTACTTTTTTTACTTAAATTTTTTTTTTTTATCAACAATAACCTGACAAAACAAATCGCATAGCCAAAAAAGAGAGTCTCAAGCCCTGAAATCAACTAAAAAAAAAAAAAAAAACTTCTGCCATTTCACCCCATTTCCACTCCCTTTTGGGCTTTAGCACCCAAATGCCTTTGGGGAACTTCGCTGTTTCTGTTACCTTCGACTCTGCATCTCTTTCAGGTTTTCTCTTTTCCTCTTTCTCTTTAAAACCCAGATGTCATTTTCTCTTTTGATGCATTTTCTCTTGTTTATACAATTTTTTCTTTTAATTTCTGATTTTGCGTTTTTATCTGCAAGATTGGACTTTCTGTTGTGAATTGTGTGAATCTTGTTCCTGTACTTTAAAGTTGAAGCATTTTGGGTAGTTTGTATTTTTTTTTTAATTTCTGAATGTATTTTGCAAACTTGTTTGATGTTATGCTTCATAGTTTATAAGTTTTTTGTTCTCTTTAATTTAAAAAGTTAATGGGTTTTTCTAAAATATTTTGGAATATAGTTTTGATTTTATTCTGTGTTTTATGCAGGTATTGAAAGAAAATTTGAGTGTGCAACTTTAAGTTAAGCTATTTTGGACTTTAAATTTTCTGGCTTCTATAATAGCGTAATTAAATCTGATTCTTAGTGCTGCTTTTCACATGGCGACTGCTATATCGCCCTATTTTACACCTTCAGATAGTAGATCAATGGCGGTACTTAATGTTCTTGGAGGGAGAGTGGTAATGGAGAATCCTCTAGGGAGAGGTAGCTACCTTAAAATGTGTGGTAGGAAAAGTGGGTTTTCAAGTGCTAGCCAAAGGTCTATGATGACTCGCTTTAGATGCTCTGCCAACTCTCATAGTGTCAGCCGTATCAAAATAAAGACCCTTTTCTGAATCTGCATCCTGAAGTTTCAATGCTTAGAGGTGAAGGGAACAATACAATAACCAACCCAAGAAAGGATAGTTCTAGTGGAAGTGTCACTGAGAGCTTACGAGACATGTCTGGTTCAGGTAATTATAATGAAGCTAAGATCAAAGTTATTGGTGTTGGAGGTGGTGGATCAAATGCTGTTAATCGCATGATAGAGAGCTCAATGAAGGGTGTAGAGTTCTGGATTGTTAACACTGATGTTCAAGCCATGAAAATGTCACCTGTCTTTCCTGAGCATTGGTCAGGAGCTAACTAGGGGTCTAGGTGCTGGTGGGAACCCAGAGATTGGCATGAATGCTGCCAAAGAAAGCAAAGGGTCAATAGAAGAGGCTCTTTGTGGTGCTGATATGGTTTTTGTTACTGTAAGTTCTCATCCATCTCCAATTTTAATCATTTGCGTAGAATTTGATTATTGCTATTATTATTAATCTGATTTCATGAGTGTCTTGGATCTAAACTGTCTCTGTTTCTATGCTTTTATTTAAAATTAGTATTTCTATGAAAAAATATTACAAACAATAACACACGAAAACAAGCAAAATATGCTATGCTACAAGAAAAATAGTTTTATGTTCTGTTTATTATTACTAACTAGACCCCTCTAGGAGACTGGTCAAGGATATTTGTCAAAGAAAGTGTTTGAATCCTCCTATTTATAGCAAATATTCATTGGTCATAAAATAAACACAACTAATCTCGCTAATGATATGTGGTTTCTTGTTTCATGAAACCTATTCAATCAATTGAATGGTTAATGAGTTATGTGCAAAGTCTATAGTGTCAAGGAGTGGTAAAAATTATGTATTATTTCAGTGACAGCAAGCTCGACTTGTTATTACATGCGAAGCATCAGATGTGTGTTATTAGCCATTTAAGTTAAAACTCCATAATATTTGTCCTAGTGTTTGTTTTGTCTTCTATTTGATGATTCATGAACTAATTTAATTCATGGTTAATTTTTGTCCTTGATACTTTTGTTCTTTAAATTGCCAGTGGTTAAACCATTTTTGTTCTGCTGATGTTGCACATGGCTCTGATAGATTGATATTTGCCAAGTTAAAAATTAGGGTTAGATCAAAGGATCTAGGATTTCTTTCGCCTTCTAGTATCGTTCTTTAAAATTTTACCCAGGACTTCAAGTTTGCTTTTGCAGGCTGGAATGGGTGGAGGGAGTGGAACTGGTGGAGCTCCTGTAATTGCAGGGTTGCAAAGTCCATGGGTATATTAACTGTTGGTATTGTCACTACCCCTTTTTCTTTTGAGGGAAGAAGGAGGGCTGTTCAAGCACAGGAAGGCATTGCAGCTCTGAGAGAGAATGTTGACACACTAATTGTTATTCCAAATGACAAGTTGTTGACTGCTGTTTCCCAGTCTACTCCAGTAACAGAAGCATTTAATCTGGCTGATGATATTCTTCGACAAGGTGTTCGTGGTATCTCTGATATAATTATGGTATGGGATGCTTCTAGAAACTATTGGAAACCTCCTAATCTAACTATGTAGTTTCATGATTGAGTTGAAACCCAAATACTTAGACAAAAGATATATAACCATAATGTCATTTTCTTTCCTTCTCCTCACATAGTCCTTGAAAATTGAGACTCTCCTTCCAATATTGTTGACAATTGTATGGGATTTTTTTTTTTTTTATATGTTACAATCAATCAGTGATAGGAACATTTGTGCACCTTAAATTTCCCTAATTTATTAGATGGCAAGGATGAACTAATAGTTTAGTTCTGCCTTTATTGTGTCTTTTCCCCCCTTTCAGTATGAAGTTTTTGATTTGTAGGCTTTGGATGGAAAAAACTGGTGTGTCCATTTATTCCCTTTGTCAGTATAATTCTTGGGGGCTGCACTTTTTGATGAAATTTTTAGATCCTTTTTCTTGTAAATAATAACTATGATTCATTATCAAGCATGATCTTTATTCCAAGGTCTCCTATATTTTCCAAGGTCCATATTTTATTAAACCAAAGTGGTAGTAAGTGTCTTTGTATCTTAGATAGTTGGGATAACTTTGGTCATTGGAGCTTCTAAATTCCATTAATACCAGAGCTCTGGAATGGAACCATGGAACCTGTAAAAGGCAGTATATTTGCTTGACCAGCAATTCATATCTGTAATGCTTTGGGTAGTGCAAAGTTTGAAGTATTATGAACTTGGGACCATACTTGTACACTCTAATTGGTTGTGAGTTTCCTGATTGCAGATTCCAGGGCTAGTCAATGTGGATTTTGCTGATGTGCGAACTATAATGGCAAATGCAGGTTCTTCACTGATGGGTATAGGAACTGCTACTGGTAATTCAAAGAGATCTTTAGCTTTTCCTATCAAGGCTTTAAGATTTCAGGTTGTTTGTCTTATCACACATACTCTCCCATTCCTTTCTGAGCAAAAGGATATAAGGAAGAAGTAGGGAGAAAAGAGCAGCATAAAAAGTGAAAAAAAATAGGGGTTTCTCGGGCTTTACCTTCTGGTTCATATATTGATGCGAGAATGTGGGCCACCATCATGTTACATGTTTCTCACCTCACCTGTGTTTTATAAATGCTAAAGATGGCACAAATTTGACCTTTTTTCTCTCAGAACTGAATGTGCAACAGCTACGAATTTAAATGCATGAAGTTTCTACCTCTTTTTTTTCCCTGTGACAAAAATTGAAGTGATGGTAGCTTGTCCATTTTCTTTCCTTCTTCCTTTTCTTGGCTGTACATATTGATGTTTTATCTTGAAAGAAACAAATTTTACACATCATATGGCCTGATATCTCTTCTTATCGTGATGCTTTGGTTTATTAATTGGTAATTCAGTTTTTTAAATTGCCTTTTCATTGACAAGTCACTTGGTTGCAGATTCGTTATTATGCTCTAATTGTTTTCTTCTGGTTTGTAGGGAAAACAAGGGCAAGAGATGCTGCACTAAATGCTATCCAATCACCTTTGTTAGATCTTGGTATAGAAAGGGCTACTGGAATTGTGTGGAACATAACTGGTGGAAGTGATTTAACCTTGTTTGAGGTAACCCTCTGTCTCTAATTCCCCCTGCATCTGTGTGTTAGGGTGGGTGTGCTGGCAATATGTACATTATTTATACTATCTAGCTATACCTTTTTTTCCTATATCTAGTGCTCCAAATTATTGGTTATATGTGAGTGGAACCCTTCCAAGTAAGAGAAGAGTTATTGAAGCCTGAGCAGCCCCACCATATCTGAAATGTGCATACTCCTTTTTAGAGAGGAACCAATTGTAGGAAATGTCACACCTCCAGCCACTGATTACTTCTGAAATATGTTTCAATTTTGAGTTCTTGTAAGCCTACTGTTTTCTCAATATCTTTGTGCCTAGATTGTGGGAATGTCTCCACAGTGTTGTTATATTTTTTCTGTCCTGATGCATGATTGACCCTCCAGCAACTTAAGTTAACACCTATCCTCCCCCCCAACACGCATGCACGCACGCACCAATAACACAAATTGTCTGCATGGTGACTGAAATATTGTACACCGGAGACCTTGATTATCTTGAATGTTCCCCTTGTTTAGCATATGCCTTCATATTTTTTTTTCCATCTCATTTAATAATTTCTGTAGGTTAATGCTGCGGCTGAGGTTATATATGTGGAGTATACCGTACTCCACTTCTACTCATTAAATCAGCTGGCAAAAATTGCTATAAAAGTTCACCTGGTTTGCGGATAAATGTTTCCTCCTAGTTTATTTGAGTGGTGAATTAAGGAGCTCCCTCGAATCAAGTAGGTTAGTTCAATACCTATCTTATTACACGGTTTTTGAAATCCCATGTAACACCTTGTTTAGCAGCTCCACCACTACTACAAGATGTTGTCATGAAAGACTCGCCACATCCACACTGCCTTTTAGAGTGTGGATTGATAAAAACGAACTCAAGACCTGTATAGAAAGAATAGAATACAAATTAAAACAGGAAAAAAATCAACAAATACAAGCCAGTTTCTGTAACACAAAGCATTTAAATTCATGCAAGCACATATCAAATAAAGTTAAACGTTGCTAACATCAAAGCTCCCTACATGCTGGATGTTTCCACGTGCAACATCACCTTTTATCCAGTTAAAGACCCTCTAAAGAAAAAAAAATTATTCCCACAACAACCACCTAAGTTTATAAATTATTTGATAATCCAACAAAAGCAATCTCTACCTCACGTTAACATACGTGCAAAAAGAAATGTTGCTTTACTACAGTATGGTATCAGCCAACTAAATTGTTTAAGAAGGGTAACAGGGGGGAAGCGGACAGCATCAGCAGTCTGCTATAAAGCATTTGAATTGGAGACACACACATGTGTGTGTGCAAACTCAGAGAGAGAGAGAGAGGATAATAACCTAGTTAGATGAAGACAGAAGCATTAGCAATGTAAATGTGAGAAAATGTGCAATAGTTGGCCGAGTAAGCAGGAATGTGATAGTGGCTAGGGATCAGCATTCTCGTCTAAGAGAGAATAATGAGAAACAATAAGAACATTGCAGTGAAGGGGGAGATGGTGACCGGTAGAGTGCCCATAATATGCATCCATGTTATCTATGAACTTGGAAATATCGTGACAATAGACAGGTAGAACCAAAGAGGTGACAACGGTCGAAATATAATGAATTTGGAAAATGTCATGGTGCACAACTGAAACCCAAATTGAAAATTTTCATGTAATGTTCAAGTAAAAAGTTTCGGTTCCGGTTTCCAGCTGGGAAGAAAACACAAACACAACCAAATGGTACCTTTTCATGACTCTTGATTGGCCAAAAGCAAGTGCTTTAAATCTAATTTATATTTCTCAACTTACTAATCACCACTAATTTATCATATAAAGACACAATATTTGGTAACCAAATTGAAATAAAACTACTAAAAGATTAAATCTTTAGGTACCTGAGTTTATCATCTACAAAATCCATCTTGGTTCCAATCACATGCATCAAACCTTTTGGATCAAATAGTATTTTCACGCCCTTGTCCTCAACCAATTCATCAAATTTTCCTTTCTCATCTATCTGCCAATTCCATAAAACAAAATTCAATATTAATTCATTTCCAAAGTAAAGATAAAAAATATTAAAACAGGATGCGAACCGGCGTTATTCAGGGTATAGGATAAGCCGTTGCATCAGCGAGCCTTGACACCCAATCGAAGGAAAGGTCTTTGGCGCTGTTGAAGAAGGTGACGAATTCTGGAGCCGGCTGCGTCGGTCAACGACAGGGTTTGCCGCCTCACAGCCTCCAGCTCGATTTTCTTTGCGGCTGTCGCTCACAACCGAGAAGCCACGGGTTTGTAAAAAATTAAAAAAAAATCAGCCAGGACATTCAAAATGAAGAATGGGAATGGGACTGAATTAAAGGAGGAAATTGGATACGCCCTGTCGTCATTGTTTCTTCAGCTTCAGTCGCGGAGCAAATTGAAGAGGATCGAAAAGACAAGACTCCTGAGATTGAAGAGGAAAGAAGGCGATGGCAAGAAAGGGATGCGAAATTTATTTATTTATTTATTTATTTTGGAATTTCGTTTTTTTTTTTTTAATTTTTTTATTTATATAACCTTCCCATTTGAAGCTTCTTTTTATATTCATTCGTCGTATGTTACTAATTTTCACCAAATTTAAAAAAAAAACATTTTAATATTTTTAATATTAAAATTTAATTTTTTCTAAATATTATTTATTTTAAAAAAAAATTAATGTTAAAAAGTAAAATATCATAAATATAATTTTAAAATATAAAAATTTTAAATTTTAATTTTAAATATTAATAAAATAATTTTAGGACACAAAAATATATAAATAAAAAAACGAGAGGGAGAAAGTATGATTATAAATATATTAATTCTTCACTTTTTCTTGAAAAAAGAAGTTTAGATCATAGCTATTCATATTTCTTCTCTTTTTCAGCTAAAAAAATTACTTCAACATTTACGAGTTAGGATTAAACTAAAAAATTACAAATACTTAGAATTGAAATTAAAAAAAAAAAAAAAAACCACAAACACAAATTTATGATTAAAGTGTAACTGTCCCAATACCACATACCAAAAAGAACTCCACACACCTTCAAAGTTCATGTTCCAAGTAAGAACTAAAAACAACAAAAACCACTAATAAGTTGTTATGGAGACAACGAAAATAAAAACCACAACCATCACCTTCATCTTGACCTTGAACTTAGCCTCTGATTTCCGGACCCTTTTTCGATGCTTTTGAAATTAATAAACCAAAGTAAGCAAACAAACTTCTCTTCAAGTGAATTTCAACAAAATCAACCTGGTAATGAAGTTATCTAGCCTTGTTCACTGTAGCTCCCCACTTAAACAACGTAGCCAAGTTGAGTTGCTCAGGTTGCAGACTTTCCATCTCTTTGAGGTTGTTGAAGAGAAGAGCTAGAATATTGGCATCTGCAAAATCAGTAGCTTCACCACGATGGTCTTCCAATTTGCGAGCAACAAGTTTTAGGTAGTGTGGAAGATCATTCAATTCGGCAGTCTTTATTTCATCTTCCAAACCTTGGAAATTTGAAACATCCACTTTGTTCTTGTCCTTGGCAAAAAGCTTCTTTTCACGAGTTCGCCAACTTCCTTGATCAACAGTAGGCTCGTTAGCTGCAGTTTTCTCCCAGAAAAGCCATGGAAATGCCGAAGAAAGCTAACACAGCAAACATGGAAGAAGACCCACATAAGCATTAAGCATATATATATATATAATTCATTGTCAGTCGGAGCTTTTAGATTCCACCAACAAAGTTAACATGATAATTTGTGCAATGGAAGTAAATATCATACCTCTTCTCTTAGAGTATCCACGCTAACCCCCTGAAATTTAAGAGAAAATAAATAAATCATCGACATTACAAGCTGTAAACAGGGACAAGTCTAAGACCGATGACTTGAAACACTGAAGCCAGATAATCCAGAAAACACAGAGGCAAGAGAGGTGGATGCAGGACAAATCAAGCAAGATGCTTTTTCAACGAAAAGAGAGAAGGCGTTTTCAATGAATCTATTCTCCAGATTTCAGCGAGAGTTGTAGCAATAGATCCCATTTTGAATATAATATATATGGTACAATGAATTCATTGAGTTGTTTCTCTTTTTCGTTTCTGCCCATTCTAATTAGCTATACAGGTGGAAGATTGCCAGTGTCACTGCCCCTTCTTTTTGTTGTTTGTGCTATTTTTTGTTTTCACGAGAGACAATAAGTTTAGCAATAAAACTTATGTTATAAAACTTGTGCTATAAAACGCATAACGTGAAACTTATGTAGTCTTGCCGGCCACTACTGGAAATGGAAAGGCAGGATTAGAACCCGATCAGTTTCATT
Source organism: Durio zibethinus (assembly GCF_047325235.1). Lineage (NCBI taxonomy): Eukaryota > Viridiplantae > Streptophyta > Magnoliopsida > Malvales > Malvaceae > Durio > Durio zibethinus. The sequence goes on along the minus strand of NC_143162.1, from coordinate 3,673,090 downwards.
TGAGCACGCCCGACCTCCAGTCGCCTGTGACAGCCCACCTTGCACCATATGTACTTCATGCTATCCATGGCAACTTGAAACCGTACAAAGTAGTTGAGTGATTGCCGGTCATCCTGGTGTCAGAAAGAATACCCTACTCTTGCAGGTACAAAGTTTATAGCACTTGAGTTTATTGTGCTTCACTCATTATGTTGCTCTTATCTTTTTTTAAAAGAAAACTCTTCTATAGTCAATTCATATTAGTATTTTTTTTATTCGATATAGCTATCTTATAATGCTAAATTCACTTCTTACTTGAAAGATGGTTGCCCTAACTGCTTCTATAGCATATGTCTCTCTAGAGGTAGTTTTCATCACATCTATATATCTCATCCTGGTTTATCATCATGCTGAATGTCTAAGTTTTGCTATGTTATAAATTGCACATATAGATAAGACATTTACCTCAGCACTTAAAGCAAATATATGACAACATTAGTCGTCCCCAATAATATAGAAATTAAGAGGACTTCATTCACCTCCAATCTTAGAAACATAGTCATTCCTAATAATGTTGAAGGAGCTTTAATTCTTTATTTTTTAGAACTACCCATATCTAAACTGTTAGGAATAGTAATTCAAATCTCATAAAAGATTTATTTAAAATTTGTTAAATATTATTTGATGGACAAGAATACTTGCAGAAGAAAAATTCTAAAAGGAAATGAATTCTTAATAGATAAGTTTGTATGGTTATAAATAGGTGAAGTCTCTACAAGGTTAGATATGAGAAAAAGATGTAAGAGAGTTGTAGGATTTTTATGAGATAGACACCTCATAGGAGTACTTGAGATTTACATCTTATGAGTGTGTATGTTTGAATGTTTGGGAATAGACTAACAAAGATTGAGAGGGTTCATATAAGTATGATGTATGGGTGCAAATGGGTATGTGTTTGTGTTGAAAGGGTACACATGAAAAGTGTTTGTTTGGGTTGAGAATATTCCATAGAACTAGAGGAGATTAAGCAGGTTTATGGGTATTAGTTATGAGAATTTGATTTGATTTGATGTATGTTTGTAATTTTTTACAATTAATGAATCTTATTTCTCATTCGTGGACATAGGTTAGTTGGACTGAACCACGTTGAATTATTGTCTCTTGTATGTTTGATTAATTATTTGATTTCGCTTCCGCTGGTGTGATTGGTTTGAGACTTTTTAGCCCAACAAGTGGTATCAAAACATGGTTCAAGACATGAAAAGAGGCAAGCTTAGAGGACCTCGATTCAAGGAAGAAGTTTGAGTTTGTGTTTTAAGGATTGGTTTGCGTGAAGCGTGAAGATACATAAAAGAAGATTGTAAGATTTTCATTGCAGGTGGAGCCAAGTATGTCTAGTATAAAGATAGATGATTTGATGAAATTTGAGTTAAGGTGAAGATTGTTAGGAATAATGACTCAAATCCCATAAAAAATTTATTTGAAATTTGTTAGATATTACTTAATGGACAAGAAAACTTGCAGAAGAAGAATTCTAAAAAGAAAGGGATTCTTAATAAACAAGTTTGATTTGCAGAAGAAGAATTCTAAAAAGAAAAAGATGCTTAATAGGTAAGTTTGTATGGTTATAAATAGGTGAAATCTCTACAAGGTTAGGTATGAGAAAAATATATAAGAAAGTTATAGGATTTTGTAAAATAGACACCCCATAGGAGTATTGGAGATTTACGTCTTATGGGTGTATATGTTTGAATGTTTGGGAGTAGACTAAAGGAAATTGAGAAAGTTCACATAGATATGATGTATGGGTGCAAATGGGTATGTGTTTATGTTGAAAAAGTGTACATGTGAAGTGTTTGTTTGGGTTAAAAATATTTTATAGGATTAGAGAAGATTAAGATGGTCTATAGGTATTAGTTATGAGTATTTGATTTGATGTATGCTTGTAATTCTTTACAACTAGTGGATCTTACTTCTCATTTGTGGATGTAGGTCAATTGAACCGAATCATGTTAAATTACTGTCTCTTATGTGTTTGATTGATTATTTAATTTCGCTTTTGCTGGTGTGATTGCATTGAGACTTTTTAGCCAAACACAAACATGGATATGTTGGTTGAATGCGAGTCGGATACGAGTATGTGTCTGGATGATATTGAAATAGGACTTCAATCATTCCTAGTAACATACCTAATAATGTCGAAGGAGGTTCCATCAGTGATCCTTAAAGACTCTTTTTGACATATGCTTACATAGAATTAGAGATGTTTATCATCTTAAATCATATAGTATTAATTTGAGGAAGACTAACATCACCAAAGAGATTCAAAACTCTTATAAGTTTTAAGACAATAATGTTCCTACAAGTTTAAAAATGAAAAGACTAAAACACTAGAAAAACCCTTAAACATAACTACATTACTTAAATAAACCTTTATACTTTTATTGTATCGTAATAAGCTCTTTTTTTTTTTTAATTTGTACCCACATAAGCTTTTATTTCAAACAAAAAATGGATTTATGTTAAGGGTTTATTTAGGTACAAATTCAAGATGGACTTATTTGAATACAATAAAAATATAAAAACTTATCTAAATAAAATAATTAAATTCAGAGACCCTTTTACTATTTTAGCAAGTACGAAAGTCAAGTTTAATGTTAAAGACAATTGGTGTGCAATTGTCTCCAATAATTTTAGGCACATAATTTTTAAAATATGCTTAGTCGGATCAGGATGACCATAATCCTTTCCAAAAATATAGGAACAATTTTGCAGCTTTCAGGGACAATCCTAATTGTCCCTATAACAACAATAACAAACTAAGTCTCATATTCCATAACTCTGGAGTTAGTTGTATGAAAAACCAAAAGAGAATCACATTAGGTCATAATTTCGAATCTTCTTGTGCCACTTATTTTTATTCACAACATCTGTTTCATCTATTTCCTTGACCCTTATATAATGTTTGATTACTTGCATCCACATCTTTTGTGGTTTGCCCTTAGAAGTTTTGCTCCTAAATCTAGAAGCTCACATCTCCTAATTGGTGCACAAGTAGACCTACATTTTACATTGCCAAACCATCTCAAACGGCCCTCTCTTATCATTTCCTCAATTTAGACTAATCATAATTTTTCTCGAATGTCTTCATTTCTGATTTTGTCTCTTCTAATCTTACTACATATTCATCTAAACATCCTCATCTCAGTTACACTCATTTTCTTTTTATATTATTTTTTAACAATCCAACACTCAGTTTCATATAACAATACAGATTTTATAGTTGGTTTATATAACTTTACCTCTAACTTTAAAGGCACGTTACGATTATCCCTAATTCTTTTAAAATTTGTATTCAAGGTGATTTATAAATGATAAACAATCATCTTATTGAAGGAATAATACTATAGGTTAAAAGGTAACACAGTATATCAATGGCAAGAAATCTGCATACCTCAGTTGTGAGGATTTTTTCAAGGTTCTCTACTTTTGTAGTGTCCTGAAAAACAGAAAAGTTAGGAATAGAGACATCAAATAGTAACTACATTCAAATCAAATGAAATCAAATGAAATCAAAGTAGTAACTAGATTTAGAACTAAAAAAATTGAGTAAATTACAAAATTATCATGTTTACTACAAGGATTTATAAAGGAGAGTGCCAAGGAGATCAAAATGAATCAATTTCTTTTGTTCATTCCTACCCGCTTGTTGGTCTTGAAGATATTATTGCAAGATTCAAGAAAAAAGAGTAAGAGGAGAGCGAGGGAAGAAAAGGTACCTCTCGCCGTTTTTCAATTGACCTTTCTATCATCTTTTCTATTTCTTTCAATGTCTGCTTCATTTCATCTGTTACTTCCATCGTTGCTGCACCAGCTCTCCTGGCCCCATTTTTCTTCTTTCGTTCTTTGTCCAACTCTTCCTTGATCTTCTTCTTTATGTTCTTGAGGTCAGTCCGTGGTGGCAATTTCTTTTGGATTCGGTTGAGGGAATCAAGTATTGGTTGATTGAGGTCAAGGACTTTGTTCTCCATCACGTACTTCATTAAACTTACACAAGAGTATAGGCCTGCCGTCTCGTCCTTCATTTATACAAACAAGAGTTAATAAAAACAAAACCATGGATGATGGATACAATAAAAATTAATTAATGTGAAATTTGCGAATTAAAATGGATTACAATCTTTATCTGTCGATTAACTCTGTCCCCGAGAATTTTTAGTACTTTCAAGGCAGAATGCTTCTTGAGAAGTTCTTCTACAGGCACTCCTTTTCCTTTTGGTTTTGGTGTTTGGGAAACTTCAGATGGTTCTCCAACATGGAAGGTACTGGTGCAACTCCCTTTGATGCTTCTTCGTTTTGATAATTCGTTGGAATCTTGCTGTTTTCTTTTTATGGGGCTCAACTTTTTTTTGTTATGATTTGGCGACAGTAATGGTTGGCTCATGTCATTCTGTGCTTCAGATGTAGGACTCTTATCCGGAACTAGGTCCCTTTCGCAATCACCACCGGCACTGGGTCCCTTTGATGTAGCACTCTCATCCGGCAATAGGTCCCTTTCGCAATCATCATCAGCACAGAGGAAGAGCAAGAGCGACAGAAGATAAGTGCACTTGCTCAACATCTTGCTGCACAAATCTGGTATAAATTGCCAAGAAAAAGGTAACAAAAATTGTTCTTAGCACTAAGTACTAACCAGTTAGATTTTGAGTAAGTAAACTCAGATCAGATAATTTAATAGGTATGGAAACATTGGTCTTTGTTTTTCGAATTCGAAGCAGAAATAGAAAGAAGAAACAATTAATCAACGACAGGGTTTGCAATTCAATTCACCAACACCATGTCCCAAAACTATTAAAGAAACAATTAAAGCAAATTAATTTTGCAAATCAAAACAAGATACATGATTACTCACTGATTGGATGTCTCGACAGAAGAAAAGAGATGGCGGCCGAAGAATAAAGAGAGAGAAATCAACCACTTGACTTGGAGGGCTTTACAACCCTCTAACCTAACTATATAGCCACAGAGAACGATCGAGTTTGCAGCCTCAGTCTAATTTGGCGCGAGAATACTCCATTGTCCAGTTTGACCTGTACTAGGTGAACTGGAGACCATTGTCCAGTTCGACCTGTACTAGGTGAACTGGAGAGCAATGTTTTGCGCGCGACGAAAAATGGAATGAAATTGCGAGTAAAAATTTGTTAATTTAATAGTTCACCTCTAAAGTAATAAAGTAAAATGGTGATTTTGAATTTTAATTATTAAATTGATATATTTTTTATTTTTACTTCTTTTTTTTTATTAAACAAATCTAAGTGTGGAATCATCCGTTATTTACAAAAAAAAAAAATCATAATATTTATGCAAAAATAATAATAATAATAATAGTAATAACAAATTAAATTAATTATTTTAAAATATTACTTTTTAAAATTAAAGATAACAATATAAATATTAAATTAATTTAAAATGAATAATTAGATAATTTTAAATTTTTATTTATAATTAAATATTATAATCAAATATATTATTTATTTATATAATTTTTTCTGTACATAAATAATATGCAAAGTTGCTTAATTGTATAGTAATAATTACATTTTACAAAAAATAATTATTTTCATTATAATATAACTTCTTAAAAATTACATTTGACAAAAAAATCATTTTTATTTTGAAAAAAAAGCCTAATTAAAAAAGCAACACATACTAATAATAAAGCTGTTAAAAAAAACCAAGTAATCCTCTTCCCACATCATAAAAATCCAAAAAAAAAAAAAAATCACTCATCAATTTTCTCATTCCATCTCAAAAAATAAAAAAACAAAAACCACCACATGCCACATGTTAAGTTTTAATGAAATAAATAGTAAAAATAATATGTATTTATTATTATTAATTCATTCAATAATTTTTATAAAACAATATCAAGCAAATTTGAAATTCAAAATTTAATACTTAAAGTCCATTCTCCTTAAATGACCATCTCTTTTATATAAAAAAAAAAAACAAATAAGGTATTATAGTAAATATTAATATATCTAATTTTTATATATAACTAGATAAGTCCCCGCACTTACTATGGGTCAAAATTTTTTATTTTACCATTCATATTTATGGGTTTTATTGTTAAAAATGTGTTTAATTATATAAAAAATGAAAAATGGCAAAAGATACCAAAGAAATTAAGTGAAAGTGACATGCATATATTTAAACTGATCTCTTATTTTGAATTAATTTAATACATTTTTTATAAAAATGCTTACATCAAATCAAGATGAATAAAACTCATATGATATTAATTATTTTGTCATTTTTATTAATTAACTCATTTTATTATAAAATTGATCTAAATAAAAAATGATTAAAAATAATAAAATCGAATTCGAATGTAACATCAACACATTTGCTAATTACAAAAGAAAAAAAATATATATATATTAAATAAACACATAATATACAATTAGTATCAAGTAGATCTTAACAAATATATATAAAATTAAAATGGCAAAAAAATTTTTGATATAAGTGAACAAATTTTTTTTAAAATATATATATTTTATAATTTTTTAAAAAATTTAAAAAATAAAGAAAAAAAATCTTAAAAATGACATGTGATAATTGAAGGAAACAGGATTGTTGGACTGCACATCACTCAAATGTGCCCTAAAAAAATAAAACTAAAGAAAATCGTACTTAATTTTTTATTTAAAAAATAAAAAGCATAAAAAAAAATTGTTATATGCGAATGCTAGACATAAATGTACAGCCTTTTAAAAAACTATTAGTTTTGTAAAAGAAAAAGTAAAAAAATTTAAAATTTAAAAAGAAAAAAAAGATTAACCACAACATGACACATGGCACTCTAAAAACCAATACTCAGTATAAAAGACTAAAATGGATAAGATTATATATAAATCTTTATTTTAAATAAAAGGTTAACTTCTATAACATTTAATGAGAGCTAGAGTTTTTGTTCGCTCGAATGATTACCTGAAAAAAAAAAAAGAAAATTAAAAAATAAATAAAATTTACTTTTATGTAATTTAATAATGATTAGTGATGATAATGAATCAGATCGAAATGAAATTTTACTCGTATTGAACTTAATTTGATTTTAAATATATAAAATTTAAATTCAATTCGATAAATTTTTTTATTATTTTTGTATTTGAATTTGATTTAATTTGATATTATATAAAATCATATTCGATTTGAAATTAATAAAATATTATTTTTAATATAAATATAAAATTAAAAATATATAAATAAATATAAAATTAAATACATAATTAAAAAATAAATTTTTTATATATATCGAGTCAAATAAGATTAAATTTATTTAAAATTTGATTTCAAATTTTTTTTATATCATTTGATTAGATTCGATCATATATTTAATTTAAAAAAAAATTAATTTTAAGAGATCGATTCAATCAAAAACTCATAAATTTTAGATATTTTTATTTTCTTTAACGATGACTTGGAAAAATATTGAAAATTAATTTTTATTTTTTTATTTTTTTCTATTTCCTTTCATTTCTCACTCTTAATCTTCAACGTATGGTTATTCCTGTCACCATCTGATTGGACCAAGTTAGCTGATGTCGTATGCGAGAACTTGTTGGAGCCACTTGAAAGGAATCAAAGTTTATTTGTGTTATTTTGACCTTCTAGACGACTAAGGCTCCATTTGGTTTCGACTGCACCTCACTGGAGGTGCAGTTGGGAGAAAGTGAGGTGCAGTTGCCAACAAAAATTGTGCCAGCTGATGTTTAACATCCGTTTGGAATCAAAGCTGTGGTATGATTGTCTACTTCTTTTCATTGGAGAATTTAGCTTCAGTTGAAAAACGCACCGAACTTCGAAGTTTTTTTTTCATCCTTTATTTTATATTACAAAGATAAAAATATCCATATATTTTTATTTTTTATTTTTTATTTAAAAATTATAAAATAAATTTATTAATTTATTATAATAAACAAGTTTTATTTATTATATAATAAATTAATATATAAATAAAATTATAATTAATTTTATAAATATTAAATAATTTAAAATTTTTGTTAATATAATTTATATTCTAATGTTTTTAATACTTTTTTTTAAAATTTTATCATCATCATTATTTTTATATTTAAATATATATCTCATTAATTTTAATTTTATAATTATAATATTTAATTTCATCATCATAATAAATAATTTTATTTCTATTATTATTTTTAATTTTATTAAAACTAATCTTATCATTCATCTAAATAAATAATCTCGCAGAATAACGGCTGAAAAGGAGTGATAGTGGGAACAGAAAGAGAGGGAGAAGGTATGGAAGAAAAAAATAAAAAACAAAAAATTTTTGGATTACCTCAGCAAATCAGGTCAGCAGTAGTAAAAAAAAAAAAAGAAAACTTTGGACTTGGTGTGGGCTGTTGACAACTTGGACTTTTTTGGGGTGTTAAAAAATAGAAACTTGGGCTGTGCTCTCCACTTCACAGGAAAGGTCTAAGTCATTTCGCAATTCTTGGACAGGTAAAACTCAACTTTTCTTGGGCACTCATTAGAAAAAAGGAATATGAAAAAAACAAGGGTTTAAGCATTTTAAGGGGCCAGAAATTCACTGCCACTTAAACCCTTGCCGATAAGGGTCCTATTCATTAATCGCATTAATTCATGTCTTTCCTTTTCACTTTTTTTTTGGAGTACTACCTTTTTGTTGGTAACATCGGGTTTTATTTTTTACTTTTTTTACTTTTAAAATTTTTTTTTTTATCAACAATAACCTGACAAAACAAATCGCATAGCCGAAAAAGAGTCTCAAGCCCTGAAATCAACTAAAAAAAAAAAAAAAAACTTCTGCCATTTCACCCCATTTCCACTCCCTTTTGGGCTTTAGCACCCAAATGCCTTTGGGGAACTTCGCTGTTTCTGTTACCTTCGACTCTGCATCTCTTTCAGGTTTTCTCTTTTCCTCTTTCTCTTTAAAACCCAGATGTCATTTTCTCTTTTGATGCATTTTCTCTTGTTTATACAATTTTTTCTTTTAATTTCTGATTTTGCGTTTTTATCTGCAAGATTGGACTTTCTGTTGTGAATTGTGTGAATCTTGTTTCTGTACTTTAAAGTTGAAGCATTTTGGGTAGTTTGTATTTTTTTTTTTAATTTCTGAATGTATTTTGCAAACTTGTTTGATGTTATGCTTCATAGTTTATAAGTTTTTTGTGCTCTTTAATTTAGAAAGTTAATGGGTTTTTCTAAAATATTTTGGAATATAGTTTTGATTTTATTCTGTGTTTTATGCAGGTATTGAAAGAAAATTTGAGTGTGCAACTTTAAGTTAAGCTATTTTGGACGCTAAATTTTCTGGCTTCTATAATAGCGTAACTAAATCTGATTCTTAGTGCTGCTCTTCACATGGCGACTGCTATATCGCCCTATTTTACACCTTCAGATGCTAGATCAATGGCGGTACTTAATGTTCTTGGAGGGAGAGTGGTAATGGAGAATCCTCTAGGGAGAGGTAGCTACCTTAAAATGTGTGGTAGGAAAAGTGGGTTTTTAAGTGCTCGCCAAATGTCTATGATGACTCGTTTTAGATGCTCTGCCAACTCTCATAGTGTCAGTCTGTATCAAAATAAAGACCCTTTTCTGAATCTGCATCCTGAAGTTTCAATGCTTAGAGGTGAAGGGAACAATACAATAACCAACCCAAGAAAGGATAGTTCTAGTGGAAGTGTCACCGAGAGCTTAAGAGACATGTCTGGTTCAAGTAATTATAATGAAGCTAAGATCAAAGTTATTGGTGTTGGAGGTGGTGGATCAAATGCTGTTAATCGCATGATAGAGAGCTCAATGAAGGGTGTAGAGTTCTGGATTGTTAACACTGATGTTCAAGCCATGAAAATGTCACCTGTCTTTCCTGAGCATCGTTTGCAAATCGGTCAGGAGCTAACTAGGGGTCTAGGTGCTGGTGGGAACCCAGAGATTGGCATGAATGCTGCCAAAGAAAGCAAAGGGTCAATAGAAGAGGCTCTTTATGGTGCTGATATGGTTTTTGTTACTGTAAGTTCTCATCCATCTCCAATTTTAATCATTTACGTAGAATTTGATTGTTACTATTATTATTAATCTGATTTCATGAGTGTCTTGGATCTAAACTGTCTCTATTTTTATGCTTTTATTTAAAATTAGTATTTCTATGAAAAAATATTACAAACAATAACACACCAAAACAAGCAAAATATGCTATGCAACAAGAAAAATAGTTTTATGTTCTGTTTATTATTACTAACTAGACTCCTCTAGGAGACTGGTCAAGGATATTTGTCAAAGAAAGTGTTTGAATGCTCCTATTTATAGCAAATATTCATTGGTCATAAAATAAACGCAACTAATCTTGCTAATGATATGTGATTTCTTGTTTCATGAAACCTATTCAATCAATTGAATGGTTAATGAGTTATGTGGAAAGTATATAGTGTCAAGGAGTGGTAAAAATTATGTATTATTTCAGTGACAGCAAGCTCAACTTGTTATTACATGCGAAGCATCAGATGTGTGTTAATAGCCATTTAAGTTAAAACTCCATAATATTTTTCCTAGTGTTTGTTTTGTCTTCTATTTGATGATTCATGAACTAATTTAATTCATGGTTAATTTTTGTCCTTGATACTTTTGTTCTTTAAATTGCCAGTGGTTAAAACCATTTTTGTTCTGGTGATGTTGCACATGGCTCTGATAGATTGATATTTGCCAAGTTAAAAATTAGGAGTAGATCAAAGGATCTTGGATTTCTTTCACCTTCTAGTATCGTTCTTTAACATTTTACCCAGGACATCAAGTTTGCTTTTGCAGGCTGGAATGGGTGGAGGGACTGGAACTGGTGGAGCTCCTGTAATTGCAGGGGTTGCAAAGTCCATGGGTGTATTAACTGTTGGTATTGTCACTACCCCTTTTTCTTTTGAGGGAAGAAGGAGGGCTGTTCAAGCACAGGAAGGAATTGCAGCTCTGAGAGAGAATGTTGACACACTAATTGTTATTCCAAATGACAAGTTGTTGACTGCTGTTTCCCAGTCTACTCCAGTAACAGAAGCATTTAATCTGGCTGATGATATTCTTCGACAAGGTGTTCGTGGTATCTCTGATATAATTATGGTATGGGATGCTTCTAGAAACTATTGGAAACCTCCTAATCTAACTATGTAGTTTCATGATTGAGTTGAAACCCAAATATTTAGACAAAAGAAATATAACCGTAATGTCATTTTCTTTCCTTCTCCTCACATAGTCCTTGAAAATTGAGATTCTCCTTTCAATATTGTTGACGATTGTATGGGATTTTTTTATATGTTACAATCAATCAGTTATAGGAACATTTGTGCACCTTAAATTTCCCTAATTTATTAGATGGCAAGGATGAACTAATAGTTTAGTTCTGCCTTTATTGTGTCTTTTCCCCCCTTTCATTATGAAGTTTTTGATTCGTAGGCTTTGGGTGGAAAAAACTGGTGTGTCCATTTATTCCCTTTGTCAGTATAATTCTTGGGGGCTGCACTTTTTGATGAAATTTTTAGATCCTTTTTCTTGTAAATAATAACTATGATTCATTATCAAGCATGATCTTTATTCCAAGGTCTCCTATATTTTCCAAGGTCCATATTTTATTAAACCAAAGTGGTAGTAAGTGTCTTTGTATCTTAGATAGTTGGGATAACTTTGGTCATTGGAGCTGCTAAATTCCATTAATACCAGAGCTCTGGAATGGAACCATGGAGCCTGTAAAAGTCAGTATATTTGCTTGACCAGCAATTCATATCTGTAATGCTTTGGGCAGTGCAAAGTTTGAAGTATTATGAACTTGGGACCATACTTGTACACTCTAATTGGTTGTGAGTTTCCTGATTGCAGATTCCAGGGCTAGTCAATGTGGATTTTGCTGATGTGCGAACTATAATGGCAAATGCAGGTTCTTCACTGATGGGGATAGGAACTGCTACTGGTAATTCAAAGAGGTCTTTAGCTTTTTATATTTAAGGCTTTAAGATTTCAGGTTGTTTGTCTTATCACACATACTCTCCCATTCCTTTCTGAGCAAAAGGATACAAGGAAGAAGTAGGGAGAAGAGAGCAGCATAAAAAGTGAAAAAAAATAGGGGTTGCTCGGGCTCCTGGTTCATATATTGATGCGAGAACGTGGGCCACCATCATGTTACATGTTTCTCACCTCACCTGTGTTTTATAAATGCTAAAGATGGCACAAATTTGACCTTTTTTCTCTCAGAACTGAATGTGCAACAGCTACGAATTTAAATGCATGAAGTTTCTACCTCTTTTTTCTCCCCGTGACAAAAATTGAAGTGATGGTAGCTTGTCCATTTTCTTTCCTTCTTCCTTTTCTTGGCTGTACATATTGATGTTTTATCTTGAAAGAAACAAATTTTACACATCATATGGCCTGTGATCTCTTCTTATCGTGATGCTTTGGTTTATTAATTGGTAATTCAGTTTTTTAAATTGCCTTTTCATTGACAAGTCACTTGGTCGCAGATTCGTTATTATGCTCTAATTGTTTTCTTCTGGTTTGTAGGGAAAACAAGGGCAAGAGATGCTGCACTAAATGCTATCCAATCACCTTTGTTAGATCTCGGTATAGAAAGGGCTACTGGAATTGTGTGGAACATAACTGGTGGAAGTGATTTAACCTTGTTTGAGGTAACCCTCTGTCTCTAATTCCCCCCGCATCTGTGTGTTAGGGTGGGTGCGCTGGCAATATGTACATTATCTATACTACCTAGCTATACCTTTTTTTCCTGTATCTTGTGCTCAAAATTATTGGTTATATGTGAGTGGAACCCTTCCAAGTAAGAGAAGAGTTATTGAAGCCTGAGCAACCCCACCATATCTGAAATGTGCATACTCCTTTTTAGAGAGGAAGCAATTGTAGGAAACGTCACACCTCCAGCCACTGATTACTTCTGAAATATGTTTCAATTTTGAGTTCCTGTAAGCGTACTGTTTTCTCAATATCTTTGGGCCTAGATTGTGGGAATGTCTTCACAGTGTTGTTATATTTTTTCTGTCCTGATGCATGATTGACCCTCCCGCAACTTAAGTTAACACCTACCCTCCCACACACACACACACGCGCACGCGTGCACCAATAACCACAAATTGTCTGCATGGTGACTGAAATATTGTACACCGGAGACCTTGATTATCTTGAATGTTCCTCTTGTTTAGAATATGCCTTCATAGATTTTTTTTTTCATCTCATTTGATAATTTCTGTAGGTTAATGCTGCGGCTGAGGTTATCTATGATCTTGTGGATCCAACTGCCAATTTAATATTTGGAGCAGTAATAGATCCATCACTTAGTGGCCAAGTAAGTTAATGCTTATTGTAGTGTACTGATGCCAAAGTTTAGACTTGGAGAGTCATCTGCGTATTTGATCACCATACTTTGAGTAGGCCTGCGGTCTAACTGTAGTTTTAATAAAGCATATGTGATAGCAGCAATTCAATAAATGAAACATTCAGAAAAGTAGGATTAAAACCTGGCAACATATGAACTTTATGATGAACTTTACTGTCGAGGCCACATGTTGCTCCAATAAGAAATGCCATGCCTTTGTGTTTACGGCAGTGACTAGTTCTCCTGTATCTAATTTGTGCTTACCAGCAAAGTATCTCAGTCTTATCTAGCAGTGAGATTGGCAATGGGATTGTATCTCTGCTTCGTGAAGACTTATTTTATCATTATGATATTTTAGGTAAAACATGCAGAGCTATGTAGAATAAGGCCAAATTTAGATGCAGAATTCACATTGACATTAATGTGAACTTTTGAATTGATGATGAAAGCCATATAGGCTGGTATTCTCTGTTGGTTCTTCATTTAGGTAAATAAACAATGTCATCTTTGCACAGACCAGCAAGACCTCTTGCTGCAACATTCATGTTCCTCAATGTGAGTTATTAAGTTGATGGCAAACCTCACTTTGGGTCTTTATTTAGGTAAGTATAACTCTAATTGCTACTGGATTTAAACGTCAAGAAGAAAGTGAAGGGAGGCCCCTTCAGGTACTGCTCAACTGTCTCTTTCTTTCTCTTTCCCTCTCACACTAATTTATACTGGATTCCTGATAAAATGCAGGCAGGTCAGCTAGCACAGGGAGATATTGGTCTTGGAATGAATCGCCGGCCTTCTTTTAGTGAAGTTGGTACAGTGGACATCCCTGAGTTCCTGAAGAAGAAAGGACGTTCACGCTATCCCAGAGCTTGAATGGTTCTCTGCATAGTGTCTCAACCAATGTAGTTATGCTTCGCTCTAGTCCTCTTTGTTACTGGTTTCTGTTTTGGGCTAATTAGTGCGTATACTTTTTTTCGAAAGTATAGCATGTTAGTAGTTGGTTCGACATAGTTTGTTTCATTACATCGCAAGCAACTACCTCCACCCCCTTTCAATAAGTTACAGTAACAGTAAATTTCCCGAAGTTTAGGTTAGAGCTTGTTTCAGGACCATGATGAAATAAAATTTTGAGTATCTTGTACAGAGTGCATCTGATGAAAGTAAAGATGAGATTACTCAAGTGTGTTTTATCCAGTGGTAATATTGGTTGTGTTAATGTGATCTTGTAATGCCCTTTGAGATTTTGTTATACTTTGAGAAATTAAATTTGAGGTTGCCTAATAGCAAATACCAAGCAGAAGAATGCTGTCATAGAATAGCTGAAACCGAACACTGGTAAAGCTGATAATGCAGCAAAATGCAACAGGAACACGCGTAAGAATACTGTCAAATAATACAAGAAACCAAAATCTGGTAAGCAGATTGTACAGCAAAATGCAACAGGAACATGCATGATGTTCCCACTTCTTAATGATAAACTGAAATAGGTAATAGATCAGCAGGGTAAACAGGAACTTTTTTTTGAAGTCTAAAAATTTTCCTTTGGAACAAGGTCTCCTGCAGATTATCTAGCATTCAAAACTGTTCTACTCTTAATGGGCACAAAATTTTCCGATTGCCCGCGAGATATCATTCCCACCACTATCTCATTCCCAATTGAGGACCAATTTTTACAGAATTTAATAAAATAGATATTCTGTGATTCAATTACTTTTAAGATTTTCTTTTTCAAAAAAAAAAAAAAAAGGAAACTATTTTCCCCATGTTGTGCTTTATGGGTTAGTTGAGTTGCATTCCTCAGTGCAAGAATCATCATACTCGTAAACTTTGTTGAAAAGATCATTCAATTTCAACTGCTCTCACTCATATGGGCATATTGCCTCAGCAATCTCCAGTATTAATGCGAGAGCAGCTGGTTAATATAACATGTTGGCTGAGCATACTACTTGGTCAAGTGCATGAATTTGTTGGCAAAACTTGAAGATGTCAAACCTTACCAGAAATCTCCACATGAACATAAGCCATCTGAGAAATGATGGAATCTAGTGTTGTCCCTCACAATAATTTTTCTTCCAATCACCTTAGATATGTACTTAATTGCAGAGTGGCAATCGACACAGACCCTCAAATTTTTCTTTACAATGATTGGCTTCCCACTTGGCATGCTTATTAGTGCAAATGCAATGGCGATTCTCTCACTGTGATGCTGAAGTATCTTCTCCTTCACACCGACATCCATATCCAAGGGAATGGAATCCGTGCAAGGGACATATCCAGCCTTCTTTATCTCCTCCGAAAGAGAATCAAGCTTCTCATAAATTGCTTTCTTTTGAGGATGAGACCAGTCTTCAACTCCAAAAATATGAGTTCTATTTCCAACATCAACCCAGCTATAACCTGGTAGTTTCTTTATATTATCATCTTGCATCATCTTCCTCAATGTTCTCACATCTTCCCATTGCTGCTCCTTAGCATAAATATTTGAAAGCAAAACAGGAGCTCCACTATTATCAGGTTCAAGCTGCATCAATTTTTCTGCTGCAAGTTTACCTCTCCCCTTATCACCATGGATCTTGCAAGCTCCAAGGAAAGAACACCATCCAAACGCATTAGGTTCATATGGCATTTTGTTTATAAAATCTTCAGCTTCTTTAAGCTGGCCAGCACGACCAAGTAAGTCAATAACACAAGAGTAATGCTCTTCTCTAGGCACTACTCCATAAGTCTTCTCCATAGCATTAAAAAAACTTAACCCTTCCTCCACCAAGCCAGAATGACTACAGCCTCTTAGAAGACTGACAAACGTTATTGCATTTGGTTCCACTCCTACATTTTTCATCCTGTTAAATAATTCTATGGCATCTTTTCCTAAACCATGCTGAGCCAAAACACTTAACATTGAATTCCATGTAATTTCAGTTGCATTTTCAATCTCATCAAATACCCGGATAGAATCATCAACCAACCCGCATTTTCCATACATATCAACAAGAACTGAAGAAACAAAAGGGTTTCCATCAAAATTGAATTTAATCACTTGAGCATGAAGCGGTGTTCCCTGCTCAAGTGCAGCTTGGCTAGCACAAGCCTTGATCAAACTTGAGAAAGTGAATTCATTAGATTGAATTCCTTGCCTCCGCAGCTCAACAAAAACACGTAAAGCATCCTCCATTCGATCCATCTCAACATATCCATCAATCAATGAAGAACAAGACACGGTATTTCTACACTCAGAGTCAATTCCAAACACATTTGAGGCACTATCTATGTCTCCCACTTTTGAGTACATATCAGTAAGAGCATTTCCCACAGAAATCTCCAAGTCAAACCCCTTCTTCACCATAACTGAATGAAGATATTTCCCAAAATCTAAAACCTTTAATGCTGCACAAGCACTTAAAGTACTACAAAGAACAAATTTATCAATAGCAATCCCCTCATTAACCATCTTCTTATAAGCCAACAATGCATCCTTAAAGAGACCATTCTTTGCATATCCATCGATCAAAGCAGTCCACAAGACCTTATCTTTACACTCCATCTCTTGGAAAACTTTATAAGCATTAAGCATAACTCCACACTTCGAATACATATCAACCAAATTGCTACCAACAAAAATATCCAAACCGAACCCAAATTTCAATGCAAGGCAATGCATTTGCTTCCCAAATTCAACCAACCCAACAGAAGCACAAGCTTTAATAACACTCGAAAAGGCAAATTGGGTCGGGTTTTCCCCAGCAATTCTCATTTGGGAAAAAGTTGTTATGGCTTCTAAGTAATGTAAGTTCTGAGAAAACCCAGTTACCATAGCAGTCCAAGAAACCAAGTTTCTTTCAGACATTTTCTCAAACAGTTTGACTGAGTAGTCTAATTGACCACATTTTGAGTACATGTTAAGGAGATGGTTGGTTAAAAAAGTGCATAGTGGATACCCAGATGAGATTAGCTGAGAATGAAGTTGTTTTCCTTTGAGTAATTGTTTGGTTTGGGCTAAGTTTTGGATTATTTTGGCCAAGGATTTAGAGTCCTTTAGCATGAGCTTTCCAAAACTGCATGGTTTAGGAAAGTTCATGGCAGGGAAGTGAGACACTAATCTTTGGTTTTCAAAAACTTATTGGGTACTTCACTTAATTACAAAAAATGTTTGGTGCTTTCCACAATTTTAATTACTAGTTTGTAATTGGACTAACAGTCCAGAACTACCTGTAATGGGAGTCCACACCAATGTTTTCAATTTGGCGCGTACAAACACACACAAAATACCTCAAGGCCATCTAGCCTGTATCCATAAGACCATGCCCCTTGGGACACTGTCACTGTCCATAAAGAGAGACTATAATAGGGATGAAATGGAAATAACATAAAGCCTATGTTAATTTTTTAATGGTAGTAGCAAAGCCAATCAAATTTAACCAGAAATAGCATGAGGGGTTAGCCCATCATGGTCAAGAAGACTAGGCCCACTTATAATGAGATGTTTTTCTCAAGTAGCCCACAACGTTTGCAAAGTTGGTTTTCCCACAATCACAGACAAACATGGGAACGAAGAAATATAATTATCAGGGTTTTTGGTGTATCATACGTGGACTACACATAATCAAACCTACACGTGTTTTCCCCTTTTTCTCTCTCTCTCTCTCTCTTTTTTTTTCTCTCTAATTTTAGGGTTGAAAATGGAAGAATTGTATTTAGCTATACTTTAATTACTTAAAATGTAATTTTAAGAGTATTTGTCACCCAAGTCGATGTTAATATATATATATATATGAAATTGCTAAAGATCGAATTAATCATCGAAATTAAAAATTTATCTAAATTTAATCCAATTAATTATAAAAAAATTTATTTGAATGTATGTATAAAAGAAGGATAAAAAAAAAAATTATATTCAACGAACCAAACATCAAATTAATATTTAAATATTATTTTAATTACAACAAAGAAAAAACTTTAATTTTTGATAAAAAAAATTATTAAGAATTGCGCAAATTAAATTGAAGATTCAAATAAGATTGTGATGCTCCATTTCACTAGAATTTAAAAGTTGTTGGATATAATCCAAAACAAGTGTGTTGAATTTTAAAGAAAGCTCTATATTATCCCAAAGTGTATGGTCAATGACGGTAGCCGTACTTGTCCTAAAATGTGTATAAAAATACGTACATACACGTACTCTACCAACATAGATAGATTAAATAAATAAAAGCAAAGGTTTGAGAATTTTTTTAAAAGAGAAGAGAAAGTGAGGACACAAACAAAAGAAAAAGGGAGAGGGTAGTTGAGGTGTACATCAAAAAAAAAAAAAAAAATCTTTAGAAGCAGTCTAAATCTCATTAAATGAAAAAGAATATTAATATTTCTTCGTAAATTTATTTATAGAATTTATTTCTCAAATCCAGAACCAGCAATGTAATTGGTTAATACTATATTCCAAGAATCATAAAGGGTTTCTATTTGTACACCAAAATCAAGATCAACCTCACAATCCTTCCAAAAATCCATCCAAGGAATCTAGTACAAATTTTCTTGAAGCCTCTCTTTTTCCATTGCTTTTTGGTGTTATCAAACTTGGAACTAAACCACACAAAATGGAATTCTAGCCATCTTGAAACAAGACACGTACGTTTCTCACTTACCATACAAAACAAAACAAACTTGGAAAGTTTTGAAAGAATGACGTGTAAACGAACTCCCCATCCATTCTCTCTTAGCTTTTATTCCCACACATAAACCCTTTTATCCATGTAAGTGTAATCTTCAAGCTTCATTCTTCTCTTCTCTTTCAACCAGAAGGGATCTGCCAAGGAAGAAGAACAAGAACAAGAAAGAAGAGGGCTTTCGTTTCAACTTCATGAACGTAGAACCTACAAAAATGACCCTCCAGAGTCCTGTCCAGCATAGTGATGAACGAGCTCCCCAGGTTCCGGAAGAACCCGACAAAAGTCAGGAGCCTGAGGATGTTTTTCATGTTGAGACAGGAAGTTCAGGGTTGGAAACCTGTCCATACAGTAGTGATGGAAATGATAGAGCTATTAATAACGAGGGAGACTCGTTATGTAACAAGTCTTCCTCAGCTCCAGCAGCAGTTGATGAAGTTTCAAAAGAAGAAATGAGGGCTGAAGAGTTATTGGAAGAAGATAGTGAACGAGAGAGACTGAAGAGGCATAGGATTGAAGTGGCAGGCAGGGTTTGGATTCCTGATATATGGGGTCAGGAAGAGCTTTTGAAGGATTGGATCGATTGTTCTTCATTTGATGCTTCTTTGATTCCTACCGCGATTATGTCGGCTCGTGCAGCTCTGGTTGAAGAAGGAAGAAGAACAAATTCTGGCGGATTTAGAATAGAAAACAGGTGTTAATTATATTAAATATTTAGTTTGTTTTCTAATCAATCAAGATTGAAGAACAAAATGCATTTGAATGGTTAATTTTCTTTGCCTGTGATATTTGCCAGAGATTATTTTGCTGCTTTTCTGATTGTTTTGTGGACAATGTAATGATGAATCTGGTAAAATCTTTTCAGTTACGAAAAATGAACTTTGATTTAGTTTTCAGGTAAGATTGATGATACCTTTGCTTTCATTCATCTTTTTTTTTTGGTTCCCAATACAAGCTGTTACAGGCTACGGGTTAATCGGAGAGAAATAATCTAATCTTTACCTGTTCAATCAGGCTAGAAAATGCAACATGTGAGGTAAGTCAATGTCATGATTATCATCGAGGGGATGGAGCACCCACGTTGGGGAAAAAGTAAAACTGAGCCCACCTTTCCAACAAGGCTGACCCGGTTGAATGGTGCAAGCCATTTGGGGCCATTTCTGAAGGTGACAAATGATTGACTATACTAATTTTTCTATACCATTTGTTCTTACTTCTTCGTTTCCCGAAATTCTTCCGGGGCCAACTGTGTTACTCAAATTCATGTACTCGAATTCATGTCCCAGATCGGAAAACATAGCCGGTGTCTACAATGAATCAGCTGGCTGCCTGAGCTTTCTCACCATCGGGACCAGAGACAATCCTTCAAGTTAAACGCCTGGCTTTTGTTCACTTGAGTCTTAGTTGACAAGGGAGCATGGTTAAATCTGTGTTAGAAAGAGAGTAGAATCATGCATTTCACTTTAGCTCTCACAAATTCTACAAAGCAATTCTGCTTGACTATTATTTCAACCATGTTTCCTTAACAAATAATACTTTATTTCCAGACTTCTCAAAGCCACAACTGTTATAAAAGCACTTCTACAAAATTCGGAAACCATACATATGTAAAATCCCAAAGGTATGAAAAAAATTAAAAAACAAATTTCGCAAAATTTTGATCATTGCAAAGTTTCCAACTCCCATATCTTTATTGTCCCATCATCACTTCCAGAAGTGAGTAGACGCTTTTCCTGTTATTTTCAACAACAATTAAAACATAAAAGTTAGCTAAAGTCGAGATTCAAGACAAATCCCTCGTAAGATCAACCACAGGGTAGTATAAGCTTTCCATATAGTCAATTCAGGCTTCTATTACCGACATGATTCTTTTAAAGAATAAGCCCCTAATAACACAGCTTAAAGAAATAATCTCTAGAAAATAAACAGAGGCACACGGTAATTAAAGAGAAAAATGTGAAATTATAGGAAAATTCTAGCTCAACATAGTAGTTAGGCTGCTAAATAAACATGCATGGTCAAATTGATGGGAATATAGTCTAAAAAATTCAGACCATAACACTAAAGCTAATGAAATGGGCATTTAATCACAACTTCTTTTTCTTTTTTTTAATCGTTTCTGGATGATTTTGCCACCATTTCAAAGGCATTGGTATGAGCAAATACTAGAAAATCAATCGTTAGGCCACCATTTCAGAAAAAGACAAAAAGAACCCAATATCTGAGCCAAACCGCCAGATTCTACCGTGCATAAAGAATCTATCTATATTTGTGATATATATTCATTTCCGCTTTGATGTACATGGGAATGCAAGCACATATAATAATCCGCATTAATTTCTTAGCAAGCAAATCTTACCCCAGGGCACCATTGTACTGAATTTACGTCCATGTCATGGGCCTTCTCCTTCTTCAATAGCAATTGATATGAAGGTACATTTATCTGTAGCCAAACCACAAAATAGATTGATCTGCTGAATTGCCACTTTCAAAACCTAAATTAGCATAAAGGGGTAGGGACGATTATCTAGCCAAGAACTCTTCATATGCACAACAGGACAATTTGCTCAATTACATTGGCTAGAATTCACAGAACCACTTCTGTCAAAGGAAATATGCACAGTAAAAGAGAAGCTGAAAGAGTTACATACCGAACAATTTTTGCTCTCTACAAACAACTGTACAGCATCATCAGCATCTCCACTGGCAATAATTCCCTCTCTGTAATAGTTATAGGCCAGACACAATCAGTTTCGGATCAAAACTTTAAAGAAAAGAAAGTTACTCAGACTGCAAATAAATATTAAAAATAGAGGGAAACAGCTACTTGTTTCTTACATGATCCAACTCAAACTTATAAAGTGGAACAGTTAGGAATGAAATCAACCTCAGTTTAACTAAATCAGACTAAGCAATTACAATGTTAGATAGTCACATACATTTTCGCTTCACTAATTCAGCCAATCAGCAGTTATATCAATTAAAATATTTTCAAAATGAGAGTTGATAACTTGATATTAGACTCCTTCCTACATAGGTTTTCATCCCGTTTCTCATAAAGTTGCCACTAAATTCTTGAAAACAGAGAGTTAAAGTATATCCAAGGTGATATGGTTATCCATCAGCAAAAGAGTCATTTACTCAAGATCATGACTATGGCTAATGTTCAGGTCACTCTTACATTTAAGAATTAGGAGAACATTTTCAGTCATAGGAAAATGGTACTGATGATGCAAATAAAGTTAAACCTGCCCTTCAGGTCGTCCTTTGGGAATAGGGTTATTATCTAATTTCTTCTTTTTAAGGAAAAAAAAGTCAATTACAAAGAACAAATAGGTAAGCACTAGTGTGTCCCCAACAATAAGAACATACAAGCAGTTTAGTTGTAATTTGGACTTCCAGGTTCTCAACCATTTAGAGAGAGAAAATAAAAGGATCTCACGCTAGAAGCTCCAAACAGAAAATAGTTACTAGAATAAATGATGTCAACACCTTGACCAGTGAACTGAAAAAATTGTTCGATCATGATAACCTGAGAGAGTGCACAGATAATTCCTGGACAACCATTGAAGTGAAGCACATTATCTTTATGCATCACAAGGTCTTAAATGAGAAAAAAAAAAAAAAAGGAAATATTATACATCAATGCTGAATAAGTTAGTTTTGAATCTCTTCAAGATACATGCTAAGATTAATAAAACTAATGATTAAACTAGATCTTATATGTTCATTGTTCAGTTCATGAAAAATATTTGGAATATGCATGTTAATCACAATAATTTGGCTATTAATTCTTAGCTAGGAATGCTATAACTGCCAGGCTAAGACTTGATGATTCTAAGCTTCACACAGCAAGAATGAGTTTCTTGACATCAAAATGTGCCAATGAAGATCATAGGCCATGAATTTATCATTGATTCTGATTTTTAGGTGTGCAAGCAAACTATAGCCAGAGAAAGTTCTACACATTATAAACAAATGGAGAAACGAGATTCAAGGAAATGAATAAAACATCTAAGTCCTGATATCTGCAAACCAGCATAGACTATGGATTTGATATGACAAATTGACAATCAAGAGCTAGCAAATGTGAAAAATTCAATGGGAAAAAGCGAAATGTTTCTTGCCAGGGTGCATAACCATCTCCAGATTGCATCCTTATGATGTCTGCGTCCCATATCTTCAGGGTAAGATCATCACTGCAAAGTCAGTTTCTATTTTAGCCCTACTTCTTACAACTGTCTTTTTTTGTTTGCGATGCCATTAGCAAATACCCTAATTCCAATTACTGCAACCCAGAAGGACAAAATTGTTATACATACCTACAAGTTACCAATTTGTCTCCCTTAGCATTAAAAGAAGGTTACCAAACGGTGGAAAAGTGACCACTGACCATAAAATATCGAAACAAGAGTTTTTAGTAGTCCGATAATTTCATAAATCAGTTGACAAAAAATCTTCTAGGCCTTAAACAATTTAAAAGACAACTACCACGCTACTTCATAGGATGATATAAAGAAAAAGCACATGCAGGCAGTACAATAAACAAGAAAATTAGCTAAAACAGAAAAATAGACAGAGTTTTAGGCATAGCACTTGCTAGATTCACCTAAAGTTTGTACACAGCTCCAATCACCATCAGCATCCTCCGACCACCATACCTACACGGAAAAGCGAATGTATCACAAATTCAATCACATTTCCCAATCTTGTTGGCATAAAACAGAATTTGCAAAAGATCAAAGATACATATGGTCTTGTCAAAGGGATACTGTTTAGCATATACAGTACCTTGACAGTGTTATCGTAGCTACAAGAAAACAAAATAGCCATAGTCGGATGCCACTGAACCATTTCACATCTTGAGTATGACCTTGCAAAACATGAATGCACTCAAATTCATTCCCTGGCATCACTTCCCAAATCCAAACAGTTTTATTTCGCCCACATGTTGCAAGAAGAGAACCTGATGCATTTCAAAACACACTTTTCACTTCATTTTCATGACCCTATACACCATAGCAAATAAATAAACCGTTTCCAATATTATTAACATATGAACCAGATATTAAAGAAAACTAATCTAAATACTAATAATTCGATAATATTTCTAGCTGAATGCAAGAAGCATGATATTGTCTATATCCCTTTCTACATGGTAAACCATTTCCATTAAGTCATAATTTCAGTGTAATTATGTTTTGCTTAGTGAATTAGTATCAAATGGTGCGCAGGTAACATCAAATCAGACTAAAAAGTCTTAAGAAATTAAAAGAGGACAACAACAGAACAAGAATAATGCCTCTAAAGTGGAAACACATTCAAAGTCACCCAATATTTTCCCATATGGCAGTGGTAGCATCAAAGCTGGCAGTGGCCAACAATTTCCCAGAAGGTGACCAAGCCCGGGACCGGACTGTTCGAGTGCGTGTCTCTTCCACAACAGCCTGCAAAAGATCGCAGTCCAAATCACCATGAATTTCAACAAACATCAGTTAACCTAATATTTCAAAACAAATTCAAAGAGATGGAACTCATTCCATTTTGGAAGAAAAAATTTCACGGTAATATTATAAATTTCAAACAATTTCAACAAATTTTTTTCCTACATTAGTTAACTTAAATATAAAAGGCAACAAAAATTTGAAATTCTAAAGTTGCTGACCTAGCTTAAATGAATTTCACTTCCTTTTATCAAAAGTTTCAGCAAAAACAAAAAGAAAAATAAAAATAAGAAGAAATGAATAAACAGAGGGGCAGAGAAGGACCTTGCAGTCACAGGAGCAAGTAGAGGGGCTCTGCTCCCAGATTCGAACGGTCTTATCGCCGCTACAAGAAGCAAAAATGAAGCAAAGGTACTATAAGAAGGAAAAAGTTACGATGGAGATGAAAATTTACACTGAAAAGAGGAAAAGACTAAGAAAAAAAAAGTATGATACGATTCAAAAATCCAATTCCCTTTTTTTAGACTTCTTATCTCATAAAATAAAATTATCAGAGTAAATCACAGAGTCTCCAAAGTGAATAATATCCCATACAAATGCATTTTAATAATATTGGTTCGTTGCATCAACATTTTTGCTTTATTGTTATACATAACTTATAACTGATGCTTTTGTAATTTTTTTTTTCATTGACATTGTTATGGTTTATAAATTACAAATATCTTTTTTTTTTCGGATTTATGAAGTTAGAGATATCTTTAATATCTTATTCAAGCTTAATCCTTTCCTCCCATTTATCACCCGAATAAAGAAGAAAAAAACGATTAAAGAAGCAATAGTTTTATTAATATTAGTTAAAAATAACAAAGAAAAAAAAATGTGAAGGAAAGCAAAAGACAAGAAAATCCAACTCAATGGGCTGTTGACCCAGGAACTCTAAATCCATGTTATTCGGTTCGACCCGTTACTCTTCGAAAAAAGGTTCATCGTTGCGTAACAAATTTCTCCATTTCATCGCGTCCAACATCTCTGCAAACCCTGATCTTAGATCCTAGCTAAAGAGACTACCTTTAAATTACCGAATCGCCATGGATTACGCAGCTCGAAGAAGAGGTCAAGGAGGCCTCTTCGAAGGTCTCTACAGAGTCATCATGCGCCGTAATTCCGTCTACGTCACCTTCGTCATCGCCGGCGCTTTCCTCGGAGAGCGGGTGATTTCCAACTCTTTTTTCCCATTAAACCTTTCTCATTTCCACTTTTGATCTGTTGTTTTGATCAAAATTTATTGTTTATTTTTCAAAAAAGTTTAGGGTTTATTTATACTGATTGGAATATTTTTGATCTGGTGATTCTTATTTTTTATTGAGTATTTGGGTTTTGATTGTAAATGATGAGTTTCTAATCATATTTAAATATTAGCTTTTTTTATGAGTTTTGGTCTAATGAGAAAGAATGGTGAAAATTCGTCTTAATTGATTCGACTTTTGCAGGCTGTGGATTATGGAGTTCATAAGCTCTGGGAATACAACAATGTTGGGGTAAAATTTCTAATCATACGAGTATTAGTTTTGTTGTGTATTTTATGGCTTGAGCGGCTTTTTATGGGCAGATTGTTTGGAATATTACTAGCAAATTTAGTCGTCAATATTACTTTGCACAAGCATACATGGATTTGTATTTGATTGCATTGTGGAGAGGATAGTCCCTATTCCCTGATAGGCAGGTGGTTTAAACCTTTATAGCAAATAAGATGGCCCGAGGTGCCACTTCTTTATTTGGCTCATTCCAGTTTCAGAAATCTAGCTACAAAACTCTTATACCAGTCTTTGTTTATGGTTTTCTTTAATCAAATGCTTTACATGGTGGATTTGTGAAGTATTTTCAATCTTTAGGTCAATGTCGATTTTTGTTTGAGAACAACCATCGTTACATTTTCATAATTCCATCAGTACTATTAGATGATTGGAAAGGTGTCTCTTGAAACATTTTGAAACTGTGGGAATATTTCTGATCTCACCTATTATTTGGATAGGCTTTCTGGAAAAAGGGTCTGTAAGGATTGTAGTTTCCTTGCAAACTCAAAATGTTGTCAACTTTGAAATTTGGCTTTTCAATGAAATAGATGTGCAATTAGGTAAAAGGCTGTAATACCCGCTCAACAATTGCAGCACTTTATACTGTTATTGAGTGGTGATATGTTACTTGCTATCTATTTCATATTGAATCTCGTAGGTTGCATGGGAATTTTCTGCTGTCAGTTGCGTGCATGGTTCTGTGTAGCCAAAAATGAAGTATTTTTGCTTCTTTGCTTCCCCTTTTCTCTCCTCTTCTTAAACAATATGATATAATCTAGCCTTTCCTAAATCTATAATTTCTTTAGTTCGTGCAAGTCTCAAAATATGTTGCAATTTGATAATGATTATATGAAGTTGGTCAGCTTTTATTGCCTTATCCAAGTCGATGCACCCTCAGAATTGTTTGCACAGTGGCTTAACAAATGCATGTTTGCTGATCTTTGTCTGCAATAATCAATTTACTTTCAGAGCTTAAGTATTTCTATACCACTAACTTGTAAATTTGTATTATTCCTACACAACAGAAACGGTATGAAGACATTCCAGTTCTAGGACAGAGGCAGTCAGAGGAATGAAATCATCATACTCTTTCTGGATATTTTTAAGTTGTTATTGAGGATTGGATCTGAGCATATATCTATTAGGTAGCAGTGCTCATTGTAGCAATAAAATGTCATTTATTTTGATGGAACAGATTTGTTTCCTAACCATGAGTTGGTTTTTAATCTGACTTTGAAATTTTTGGATTATTCAGAATTGTGGATGGCTACAATGTATGCTGGTCAACTTCATGCATCACTTTGCAATTTGTGATTGTTGAATGTAGATTAATCTCAGCATAAATGACTGAACCGCATTTTCATCATGTTTTCATTCGTGTTAACACTTAACTTTTTGAAGTTTGTGATTTGGTTAGCCTTTAATTGACTGTTGATAGTCAGAGTAGAATGGATCCTACTTTACAATAACAGGATGTCTGAGCGGTGATTTTAACGGTGTTTGATGGGTAAAATCCAGTTCCAGACCATTGTTGTTTGCAAATGTCATGCAAATTTGTGTTAACGACAGTGAAGCATTGTGGTTGCGGGATTGTGTTACTAGTTTGAAGGGAATTAGAGAAACAACACTTGACATCAGATGTGAGTATTCTCTACTGTCCTGCGGTTGTCCATTGTTATCTCGATCGGCTCCTATAACACTAGTGACTAGTGAAATTAGATTTGATAATTTATGTAGTTGTATATGTTTATTTTTTTGCGTAATACATGTAAAATATGAAAATTATTAATTCATAATTTGTGTTTACATGATAAATACAAAAAGTACATATTTTTGCTTTTGCTAATTTAGATGTGTTTTTTGTTAAAATTTTAAATTATATCGATTCTTTTAATCCTAATCTAATTTTAAGGTGTGAGTGAAACTACTCTTTTAATTGCCTAAACCATGGGAGAGAGCTATCAGTTGCCTTGTAAACTTCTTCATTGTTTAAAAAATTCAAGAATTTGACATTTCGAGCCTAATCTGATTATTAATGGGATTCAATTTATTATTTCTAAACAAAGAATGTAACAAAAAGAGGCAAAAATGAAAAAACAAAATATAACGAAATTAAAGTAAATCGATTTGTTGGGGAGTGGTTATTTACACCGCATTGTGTTTTATGTGGATTGGCCGCAGAAAACAGATGGAGATCATCCATATTTTTTTACGTGTAGTTATTCTAAGCAAACCTGGAGGAATGGAAAATCTTTACTTGACGATTAGAATGGAAAATTTGCTTGATTATTCAAGAAAATCTTTTAAGAGTACTATTGAAAATAGAAATGTAATCGATTGAATTCGAGTCGATACAATATTAAATTTAAATTCGAATTTAATTTGAAATTTGAGACTCAAAACTTGATTAAAACCTGATTAAGTTTTTTTTTTTTAATTGGAGTTCGATTCAATATAAAAATCGAGTTACTCGAGCTCGTTCGATTAAACTTAATTAACATATAAAAATAAGTTTGATTCTTATATTCGATAAAAATTTGATTATTTGTGCTCGAGCTAAAACTCGAGTTTGAGATATTTTATTAATTAAAATAATAAAAATATATCTAAATATAAAAGTTTCATTAAACTCGAGAACTACTCGAGTGAGGTATAAAAATGTTCGAACTCGACTCGATCGATGAGTCAAATTATTCAAACTCGAACTTGACTCGATAATAATCAACTAAATTCAAATTTTATTGAAATCAAATTCGAATAACTTATGAGTATTAATATATCATTTACACTCTTATTTAGAGGTATGGATTGAGAGACGAACTACTAAATATGTATTTCATTATATTTAAGAGACGGTTAAGATTCGACTATATAGTTTGACCCAAGCAAATGCTATTGGAATATTTGTGATTTGTTACCTAGGTATATAGTATAGATGGTATCCATTTATCTTGATGTATAATATCGTTGGTATTCATTTATCGTGATGTATGGTTGGTTAACATTTGTATAATTTTTTGATAACAGGATTTTTTTTTTTTTCTGTTTATTGGATAATAGAATTGCTATTCGAGTTTAACCTGCCAGTTGAGTCCTTAAAACCCTAACGAGTTACTATTTAATTCTCTTCTATGATCTATCTCACTCAGTAGCGTCTCAGGTTCGTTCTCCCACCGTCTGCCATAAACCCTCCCCTACTCAAACAACTTGCTTCATTTGATCTCTTCTCTTTTTTATTAACAATTGATTTGATTTTCTCACATTGTAGAAGCCAAACAAGGAACAAGGAACCATGAGGCACTCATTCATCTTCTTTTGTATCAAATTTCTATAATTTAACTGATTCAATTGATTGGTTAATTTTGCATTAAACATAATATACTTAGCCAGAACTCCGTTTTTTTTTTTTTATTTCTTCTCCTTATTTATTTATTTTTTAAATCTTGGTTTGCTATAATTTTGTGATTTACGTGTGTTTGTTTTGTTGTTACAGTAAGCTTCAGAGTGATGCAGTCAGGGAAGTCATTTCCACCATCGTCGGAGACGCAAAGGAGAAGCCGCGGAAGTTTGTTGAGACAATTGAGTTGCAGATTGGATTGAAGAACTATGATCCTCAAAAGGATAAAAGATTCAGCGGTTCCGTTAAGCTTCCTCACATTCCCGTCCTAAGATGAGGATTGTTTGCTCCGTGATGCTCTCCACATCGAAGAGGTACATACTGCTTAGCTATTGCGTTCTTCAGAATGATATGCTTCGATTTTTGTTTTGTTTAGGTTTGACGCTTTATTGTTGCTGCTTACATTTTCGTTTTCATGTATGGCAATCCAGGCAGAGAAAATAGGTTTGGACTGGATGGATGTGGAAGCATTGAGGAAGCTTAACAAGAACAAGAATTGTCAAGAAGCTGGCCAAGAAATACCATGCCTTTTGGCATCTGAAACTGTCATCAAACAGATTCCTCGTCTTTTGGGACCTGGTCTTAACAAGGCAGGCCAGTATTTCTATTTGTAATTGTCTTCATACTTATGATGATTAAGAATAGGATTATAGTTACTGCCCAATGTCTTGCTGCTATTCTCACACCCTGCGGACAAGCTTTTGTATTAGAATGAGATGGTCATGAGTTAAATTTTATTCTTTCAAACTTTCCGTCGTTGTTTGGTCAATTGTTTTGGCATGCACACTTCTAATGAAACATCAACGTTGTTAACTTGTGGGAACAATGGTTCTCTTTGGTTGGATGAATGGTTTAGTCTGCTTATATATGTATAAACCTGGGATCATAAACCATTTTGAGAAATGTTGAGTTTCTTGGCATATATGTAATAGGCCTTCCTTTAAGGTTCGTGCATTAAAAACATACTGTTTTTTATGATCATATTTTGGTCTATATAATAGGTCTGAAAGGAAGGTCTAGAGGGAAGCTTTCTTGTTGAATTTATTTGTGGCATGAGATTTACATCGTGAGGACACGGATACAGGGAAGTTCCCAGCACACCTGACACATCAGGAATCCCTGGAGTTAAAAGTTTATGAAACAAAAGCTATAGTTAAGTACCAACTTAAGAAGGTACCATGCATGGGTGTTGCTGTGGGAAATTGCTGTATGGAGGAGAAGCATATTTTCCAGAATATGCAACTCAGCGTTAATTTTCTTGTCTTTATTAAAGAAAAATTGGCAAAACCTAAGTTCCTGCTCCTTGAAAATCATTAAAGTTTTTAGGTGCTTTTTAATATTTGTTGGTAGCCCTCAGAAGATACTTTAATGCCAGATTGTTATGTTTATGAAGTATTTCAAGGTTCAAGATTTTAGCCAGTGATTCCGTGACGTAACCTTTTTCTTTTATTCTTATGTACACGTAGCTGAGTTGCTTGCATCTGAAGAGCACCATGGGGAGGCCGCATCGCATCTAGTAGAATATTCATTTACTTTCCAGGGATTTTGTTTTTTGAGCAAGCATGAGCAAGAAACTTCTGTACTACTGACAAAGACATTCCCTGGAATGGCGCAAAATTTTGTGGTTTTGTTTTATTGGTAAAATTACTTAGTCCCAATTTCCTTTATATGCTTTGCTTGTTGTGCCCTATATATTCAGAATGGTGTTAGATTTTAGTGCTTATGTCAGTTTCCATATGCTGACTGAGCTGCACTTCGCTTAATGAATTCAAGGATAAACTATTTCACAATAAAACTAAAGAATGACCATGTGTTGTTTTAACTTTAACGGCAAGAACCAAGTTGAAGCTTTGGGATTGTGATGGCATTCCGGGTTTGATTCTTACTTTTGAGTTAAAACAAGCTAGGCTTTGAGGTAATGAGCTAATTTACTTTGAACCTGCAATCTCTTCCTTTATATCCAAATTAAGATCTCTTATATATATATATATATATATATATATATATATATATGCACACTAGTGAAAATTGCATGTGCTGTTCACTGCTCAATGGAGCCTTGTAGGCAGGCATGTTAAATACTACTCAGTGGTTAAACACTTAGATCAACTGAAGTAAAAGCAGGAGAAAAAGTATCAATTGGAGAACAAGGACTTAAGATAATCAAACTCGTTAACATAACCTTGGAGTTCCTGGTTAACAGCAAAGCAGCAGCAGCAGATCGCTACATTATGATTTTATACATAAAGTATGCATAATGTTTTGTATCCAAATAATTGTTATGATAAAAAAATCTGGTAGAAAAATGATTTGGTGACTCGTTCAGCCAACTGAAACTCTCAGCCTCACTGGAAGTATGGGCAGCCTACTTGAAAGGCCTACTATTTCACCATGAATGAACTTTTACAACTGCACCCTCCAACTGCACTAGGATTTGTTGTTACCTGCACAAGAATTGGGAATTCAGTCCGCAGCCATGCTTATGGCATATCATACTAAGTCAAATGTTAATGAAACCACAATAAAAAAAGGTGGCACCATAGAACACATACTAGATTCAAGATCATTCACATAAGACAGCGCTACAATGCAGCTGATCACTGCATAGTTTTTATATAGCACCAAAGAGGTCAAGGTGACAGAAGTAAAATATCATTCAGTATAGCGTTAGGACTAATTCTGTGGATTCATAAAACAACTTGACTTTGCATATGGTTCATAATCCATTTGCACCATCTGATTACAGCAATGATATTGTGCTGAAGAATATTAGAAGGAAATCTGAATAGAATCTTTACATAATGAAGCATTTATGCTGACCAAATTAGTGATTGATAGAGTGCTTTTGTTGTCTTGCTACTAGTTAGAATCATTGAATGTGACATAATTGATCATGGAACCATTATCAGGTGTGTGCATGATTTCATGTACACATTTATGGATCACTCCAAAAGGGTCAAAACATAGCTGTATTTATTCCAATGATACTCCATACAATTTCGTTCACATCTCCTACCAAGAAAAAGGTTTTTGAATAAGCAAAAGGGTCTTGAATAAGCAAAAGGTTATTTAATGAATGATGGATGCATTTAACTTCAAGATAGTAAGCTAGGCCACAAAGGTAATATCACACTCAACAAAACAGTGAGGGAAAAAATAGCACCGTTAAACAAGTTGACAAGGTGCCAAGAGGCTATGTAGAATTTGACTAGGAAGATCATCTAATAGTCATGTAAGGCATAACCTGCTAGAATGAGCTAAAAATATGCCAAGTGGAGCATAAGAAATGTTACAAACCATAAATAGAATTTAGACATCTCAGTTTCTGATATAGAACAACAAAACCTTGTCTTATCAGGCCAAACTTGATGATGATTAGTCCACTTTTCCTAATCCAACCAAATAAATGACAAATCTAATCACAGCACTATTCCTGAAGTCGGATGGAACACCAGAGCTTAACTTCTTTGAGCTATACCAGAGCTAACATAAATGGAAATCTAGAAATGGAAATAAAAGCAAGATTATAACCTGAAATAGATTTAAGGGTGCCTAAACAACATAAAACTGCATCATATTTTGAAATTTAACATCCTCACGTCACCATAAATAAAGAATATTTGCATGTTATATGGGGTCTCAGTTATTCACATTTAAGGCATGCAGCGTATCAGCAAACGACTTGAAAATTTTCATAGGGAATCACTTTGCTAGAGGAAAATTACTTCTGGTCTAGGATTAAGAGATCACACATACATTTATGCACCAAATAGTTAATATGACTTTACCACGAATGCAGAACGAATTAACTCCTCAACATAATCGACAGTTGCTCCCTTCACAAAATCATAGGAAATATTATCAACTACCACTTTTACTCCTTCCCTCTCAAAAACACTGCAAATAGAATATGATAAAAGAAAAAGAAAAAAAGTTTATAGCAGTAAGAAGAGAGAACAAAATTAAGCATACTTTCATGAAACTCAAAAAAAAAAAAAAGTAAAAAAAAGGAGAAAAAAGAAACCTGTCATCTGGATTGGTTTTGTCATCCAGATCAAAAACATATTGAAACCCAGAACATCCTCCGGCTTCAACACTCAATCGAAGCATCTTTTCCTTGGATGTGTCTTCACTTGCTTGCAACTCTTTCATTCTCTGCAAAGCATCCCTATTGTCAATGAGAAAATGATCACAAAACTAAATGTAGATTTTCTAAGCATTTAGGCAGCATTATCTACCACAAACCATTAAAAACATAATTCAAAAAAATATGCAAGGTTATTCATTCAAATTTCTCTGCAATAGATAAAAAGCTATTGGGTCTATATTGTACCCAAGATTTTGCAATTTTATTACAGAATCTCAAACAATTTATTCAATAATCTTTAGTGAAGAAAAAAGTCAAGTTTTTTGGGGTTGAGTGAGGGTTGGGGCAGGAAGTGAAATAGGAATAAGAAAAAAAAAATTGAATGAAGGTATTGTGTTCCAAAATATTAAATATTACAGCAGTTAAATCTATATGCTCTCATAAACTACATATTACCTAAAAAGAAAATAAGATAATTCAAAATATTAGATCTTTTCCTGCACTTTCTCAACACCCAATCGGAACAGCAGAGCCACCCCTCTCCATCCCCCAATTAAATTACAGAACACACTCAAAACAATTAATATGGAAAAACCCAAGAAAGCAGTACTACCAAAAAAGAACAAAATCCCATAAACAATGCTTAGAATCGAGAACAAAGAATGAGAACAAAAGATCCATCGACTACCCACATAGCAAAAATTTTTTTTTGTTTTACCTTGATGCAATTATCAGTTATGTGAATAGCATCGACAGAAGGAGATGGAGATTGACAGGATTCAGAAGAAGCCTCATGAAGAGCTGAAGACGAAGAAGAATAAAAAGATGACCTTAGAAGTTTGTGGTTTTGTTTGATTCGAGCTATTAAAAATGGAGAAATGCGTTGTATCAATGATCTCGACATGAGAAATTCGATTTTCCTATCTTTTGTATACTAACAACGATTCATATCATGCTTCCATGGTTTAAAGATTCGACCTTTTCCATGTTTCTGGGTTTTTCTCTTTGGGGGCAAATGAGTAAAAAAGGCTCGTGCCAAACACAATCTCAGACCACCCAAACTCACGTGCCGCCCTTTCTTTCTTGTTCATTCAAAGTTGCAAAGGTTACAACTTTTGAAAAGGGTATAAATGCAATTAATGAAAACTCAATGGATCAAAATATAATTATTGAAAACCACAGGACTACTATAAAAATATCAACTGCAATTCATTCTAGGCAGGAGCTTCATCGAGCACCTTACACGCATTAAACTCTAACAGGTAAGAATTGCAGACCCATTATTGTTTTTCCTATTTGTATTGAATATTAATTCAATTAAAAGATTTTTTTTATCACAATGTAGAGAATTGGACCAATAAAATGGAGAACAGTAATTCATCAAAAGAAGAACAAAATTTTCGGGTTAGAAAACTGGAACTTTCAGACAAAAGCAAGGCTTTATAGAGCTGTTACAACAGCTAACTGTTTGTGGTTCTGTTTCTTACAAAGAATTTGAAGATAGGTTCAAGAAGATAAGTATATATGGTGATGATCATCTTGTTTTTGTAATCGAAGATGATTTTTCGGGTAAGATTATAGCGACAGGGAGTGTGTTTATTGAGAAGAAGTTTACAAGGAACTGTGGAAAAGTTGGGCATATTGAAGATGTAGTGGTTGATGGGAATGCAAGAGGAATGCAGTTGGGGAAGAAAATCATGGGGTTTCTTGCAGATCACGCGCGTTCGATGCGGTGTTATAACGTTATTTTGGATTGCAGTGCTGACAACAAGGTGTTTTATGAGAAGTGTGGTTTTGAGCAGAAGGAAATTCAGATGGTTAAGTACTTTGCTTGAATGTAATGCTTTGCTTTCGCCTTTTGTTCACATTCAATGCTTATTTTCATGATGAGATCAATGGCATATTTATTTGAATATCTTATCTTGTGTTTGTCTGTGGTATATTTACTTTTTCTGGAATTTGGTTCAGGATTTCTTGATGAATTGTGTGCTTTTGATGTGTTATTGGACTGTGTTTAGCACATATGATGGGAGGAATCATTAGACATGTTACTGTTATATTAAACTTGACATAGGATCTTGTGGCTAGATTAATCAAACCACGAGCTAGAGAATAGTTTATCTTCTCAGTACGTAGTAATTTTAGCCAAATGTTCTGAAATCATTCATTTAGGTTACAGGCTTTCAACCTCCTGATAAGCTACAATGAGGCCTTTCTTTGGGCAAAGTAGATGATGCATACAAGAAGCTTCATTCATGTATGTTTTGATGGTATTTTAGTTCTACATGATTTATAATGTGTTGTAAAGTTTCAGCTTTAGTGTTCCTTGCCTTAACATGGTTGGATTTATATGTTGAATTATATTGTAATTAAGGGCAAAGTTATGCATCTAGTGTTTACCTTCTATGTAGGACAATCTTTCCAGAGAAAAAAGTTGTGGGATTGGACTTAAGTGGTGATATTGTTATTTGTTGATTTTCCCTCATTGGTTTGTGTTGGAATGTTATGAAATGGATCTTCCTTCATCCTTTCAATTATGAAGCTTAATTCTTGACTAAATCTTGTAACCAAATGGTCTGAATCCTCTGCAAAAAAGTGCTGCTGACAGATCTAGTTTCATTTTCCAATATTCTACTATTGCTTTCTGTTTTATGACTGAAGGAACTTTGACAGTCTTATATGCTAATCTTTTGTTCAGCTCATTTGATGTGAGGTTTTTTTTTTCCTTTTTGTGCAAAAGCTGAGGGTCTTACTAGTTGCTTATACTCTATAATCTGAACAACTTGTAGCTGAAAAATAATTGTTTTGATTTTTTCTTCGTCTCTACTTATTGAAAGATCTTAAATGGTTTATAAAGCTTGATTTTTTATGCCAGTAAGGATTAGCAGTTGCTGCACCGAAAGTAGTACTGGAAGTTGAACGAAATTGGTTCGAGAACTTG
The DNA here is from genome assembly GCF_047325235.1 of Durio zibethinus. Lineage (NCBI taxonomy): Eukaryota > Viridiplantae > Streptophyta > Magnoliopsida > Malvales > Malvaceae > Durio > Durio zibethinus. The sequence continues at coordinate 3,636,600 of NC_143162.1, read as the reverse complement.
ATGAAAGTAATGTCAAGAACACAAAAGTGGTGCAGAATATTGCAGTATATTGTTCTGAAGTGTGAGCTTGGGTTGAAAGGAAGTCTAATTCACAAGAAATTACTAATTTTTGTATTAGCCTTAACTGAACCTGACATTGCTGTTTTATCCTTTATGAATTTTTGGAAGCACTTCTCTTTTTTCCCCCTCTTATCATTTCATAAGCTAAGAAAATTCCCAGAACTACTTCAGATGGCTGCTGATGAAAGTCTTCCTTTATTATGCTTGGACTCAGGTAAACAGTAGCTTTCAGTAAGCTTCTTTTTGGCTACACCTTTTCTTTTGCTTTAAAGTCAAGAATGTTAGCTTTGATTACTGAATTCATTGAAGATCTATAGTTTATGCACTTTGCAGAATGATTGGTGATTGGTGATTGGATTCTGAATCTCATCTCCATCAGTTACCTCTGTTAGATACGCCTACTAAATTATGAGCTCAAAAGTCAGTATGAACTTGTAAAATTTCCTCTGAAGTGAAATTTGCCTGATAAACAGGGCATTTTCTTGACCAAAAACTTCCCTCCCTCTAAAAGAAAATTCAAGGAACAATGATGTTTTTATTTCTCAAATAAATTTATTTATTTTGGGTTTAAAGAATTTGTAAAAAATTATTTTTTTTAATTGTCACAATCTTCCAATAAATTTGAATTTAAATAATAAATTGGTGGGTATTTGTGAAAAGATTTGCCATTGCTTTGAAAATTCAAAAACTGCTAGAAATATATAACACTCTTGGGGTATCCAATTCGTAAAACTGCATCAGCCAAAGAGCAATATCTTAAGAATATTAATATTAGCCATTTCTTTTTAAAGCCCTAGATGTTCTTTGCCTGAATGAAGACATGACATCCATCGACTTCATGTGATTAAGATTGTAAGAACTTGGCCATTTGCTGTGTGACAGAGACCTGTTTCCCTTCAAGATGGCTTTCCATTGATAAAATGAATTTCTAAAGCTGTAGTTTTCATTGAGTTCGTGCAAATTTGCCATTATGCTGTATCTTTTAAAAGCAATTTATGTAATATTAGAGATAATTGAGGTAAATTGCAATATTTATTTTTTAATAAAAAGTTAAAAACAGAAAACCCAACAAATGGGGAAAGCAAAAGAATTGCTGATTATTGATGAAGCTGCAAATAATATTTATATAAAAAGACGAAAAACACCTTATGATCAAAATAATTTCCATCCTTTTTTCTCTTTCATTGATCGCATCAACTTTTCCTGTAAAATCTAAAACCAAAAAACTGTTTAATAACAGAAATTAATCATTTTTTGCAAGTTGCAACTTTAAAACCCTAATAAGTTCCCAATTCACAGCAAAAAAGAAAAGAAGTCTATTTTAGTGAAATTCCACTTTCAAATTCATTTAATTTTCATTCAAAGAAAATACGGTTTTCCTTTTTTTTTTTTTTTTCATTTATTTCGTCGATTATCGTTTCAGAGTTCATTTTCTCGATCGTTCCTATTTGTTTGGAAAGCGAAAGTTTTTGTTTTCAAATTTCTATCACGTTTATTTTGTATTTTTTATGATTATATAAAGAAAATGGGATCAAGCTTGCTTCAATGGGAATCCGACCCTCTATTCTCAGCAGCCGAAGTTGTTCAAGATTCAGCTGACAGGTTTTTCCTTTTTCCCTATAAATGGAAAATACCCATTTCGAAAGTTTTCATTTTTATTGATTCTCCTTTTGAAAAACAGTTTTTTCAATTTTTTTAGTTGTGGAAATTGGTTTCTGGTTTTATTGCTCGCCTTTTTTCTCAGCTCAAAAAATGTTTTTTCTTTTTAATTTCTGTACAACTAGCCTTAAAATAAACGAACTACAGGATTTGTCTTTTTTTTTTTTTAAATAATGGCAGCTAATAAATGAATGTTGGTTTAGTGAGTTTGGTTCTGATTTTCTTACAAAGTTTGCCTTCATTGTATCTACTGAATTGAAATAAAGCTACTTTAAAAGTCCTTTCTGTGCTTTTAGATTGGCCTGGTTTTCTGTTTTATCAACGTGGAGTGATTTATCGTGCTGAGGTATATTCTTGTGAAAGTTCAAAGCTAATGATTTTTTATTTGGTATTTTCAGAATGGAATCGATTTTTCGTCTTCTTTTCCACGAACAAAGTCTTTTTCAAGGTGATCATTCTGACCCGAAGCTGCTTACTTCGATTGGGTATCACAGGCGTGATCTTGCAACCATACTCGAAACAGCAAAATGGCAGGTATTGATTCATGTTTTAATTCTTGAGTTTATATCATATCATCTTTGCAACTCTTTTCCCAGTTTCTTTAATTAGCTTATTTTATTGTTTGCTTTACTTAGTTGGAAGATTTTGAAAAAGCAGTTAGCTCATCAGCTAGGATGGACCAGTCTCACTCTAGGGAGGATGCGATTTCCAGACATAAGCAGTTTATTAGAGCCATTAGAGAACAGATAAATAATGTTGAGAAAAGCTTGGAGGAAATGGCAATGGGAAATCCCATGAAAACCTCGGAGTGGGGAAACTTGAATGAAAAAGATAGAGATGGTTTGGCGTTATTTCTTTCTGGGGGGAATCATAATGAGCACAATCACCGTTATGATTTGGATGATAGTGACATCTTGAAAAGATTTCTTGATCCAGCCACAGCATCTTGCTCAACAGATGCTGGAATTGTTGGAAATGAATGTGGAGAAATTGAAGAAGTGAATATGAATGGTGTTGCTTATAGTAGCCATTATTATGATTCTATGAAGGACAATAACTTAAGGAAGGTGGGTTCACATTGTTCTATAAAATTGGGTCTAGATGCAGTGGATTATTTCCAAGAGAGTTCTCGTAACAGGAATGCCGAAGATGGAAGTTGGGATTTAGAAGCTAGTGAAGGCAAACCTAAGAGTTTCTTCCACGAGAATAAGTTGAGAGGCACTTCCAGCAGAATGAATCTCTTTGGATTCTTCAATAATCTATGGACTGCATATGGGAGAAGGTTTCCTAGCAATTATACAAAGCGATTGAAAGATGGAGAAGAAGGGCATTCCCCATCATACATTGATGCTTCTCGTGCTGCAGAGGTATGTTTCATTAGCCAGTGCTAATGCTTCAATACTTCTTAACATTAATCTTTGGAAGGCATGCTGGTGGTCTTTTTAAGCTAAACAATAGCCAAAGATCTGGTGAAGTAGTTAGCTCAGGATTCTGATACTAGCATTGAACAAAATTGAGTTCTTATCCTCAAAAGTGTATAAAATTTATAAAGAAGAACCAAAATTTCAAAAGCTCTTCTCTGTGGTTTTGACCTTATTGTTTTTGACATGCCTTTAATTGCCAATCTTTCTTGTTGCTTGGTTCTTGCAAGACGTCATCAATTCCTAGATACCACAAAGCCTTGTTGCCATTGGTCAATGACCTCTTATGGTCTGTATCTCTTTCACAGGGTCAGCGTATTGGACCAAGTTCAGCACCTGTAGACCTTGTCCTCCGGGTATTACATGGGTTTCTTGTAAAGGTAATGCAGCTGCGAAGGATGCTTGGGGCAGGTAATGCCAGATTTGATAGATTTTCATATCTTGCTAAAGTTAATCGACGATCCATACAAATGATACTGACAATAGTATTTGCCTTCACACTTTTAGGTAAGCACATGATATTTATTTTACTCTACCCTTTAGAGTTAAATTCAAATGATCTACTTATTTGATGTGTTTTAGATTATCAAATATTTCATCTACATCTTTAACTTGTTAGGCACTCTTTCTATAAAACCCTTTTCATGCTTGTTTGTCCAATCAACTTTGAGATGCTCAAATATATTTTGCTCCTGTGGATCGGACATTATACGACCTGTCATCTGGTGTATAAATATAAAGTCCAAAGTACAAAACCATAAGTGTGTTTTCTAAGGATGTTATCTTTAAGAACCTTAATTGTCATACAGCAGATGCAAAAAGGATATCTCCTTTTAATTTAAGCATTTAGCTCTATTTGTTGATTTGGGAATAAAAGTTCATAGAGGGTTTCCTTTAAATTGTAGTTGGCTAGCATGCAGATCTAACTGCTCTTATGATTAATCAAGTGGGGAGAAGAATTTTTGAACATTTTTTTGTGCTTACATAATGGAATTTTTGTTAGCTAAGCTGTATTGGTAGTCTCTGTGGGAGTTCTTTAAAAATCAAGGTTCAACTTCAATCTAAAAGTCTGGCAAAAAAAAAAAAAACACTTAAATGTAAAAGGAGTTAACCTTGAAGGGAAATAATCCTGCCAAGCTGCATGAAATTACAAATTTCGTTTTAAGCTCCCAAAAAATGTTCATGCTTTCTGTAAATCAATAAAGAAGTCTTTAGCACGCTGAATATAAGTATTAAGGATATCGTGACTTCATTTCCCATTTGTTAACCGTTACACCATGAGAGAAACTAATCTTTAACCTATGATATTTTTTAATGCAGGTATATTGATCTTCCATGTCGCTTGAAAATGGTCATTTGCAGATTGATAGGAACAACGTTGGATGCCCGAAGTGGGCACAACCAATGTTTTCTTTCACCCTCTGCCCCCTAATTATGTGGCTGTGAGGACTTGTGTTGTTTGTGCCTGTTGATATTCTCTGCTTAAGAGATTGTTTCTTGTAATGATTATTAAGCATATAATCACTGATCATGATCGTGCTTAAAGGTTTCATGTTGAACTGCTAAAGTGGCTGTCTGTACTGGGTTGCTGAGCAAGATTAGTTGCCCTGCTCCTACAGCAAGTTGAGTAGCTGATTATCACAAATTTCCTTCTAGTTTGGTAGGCAAAACTAGCTAAACCATGTACTCTACTACAACTAATCTAAGAAATTTATTCTGTACTTGTGTGCCTTGTAAACTACCATAAACCTTCAATCAAAATTCAAATTAAACAGTAATAAATATAACAATAAACAGACAACCTGGCCAATATTTAACTGAAAGCACCATAACAATGTGCCTGTAATTTTATTTTTACATATCAAAGTAAACAATTTAAGTCCAAAAATGTTTTGTCTTGACACCTAGAGCATAGTAATCCACTGATCTCCGAAGCCTCAACGGTGTTAAATTGTGTAGTAGTTTACAGGACGGATAATTTACAGTTTAAACAACAAAAAGAAGACAATGAAAACAAATGGAGAAGAGGATTTCAATTCAGAATGCAGAACTACTGATAAATCTATAATGAGATTTTGAAATCCCTAAGCAAAAGGTTAAAGGTAGTTCAAGGAAATATAGTGAACAATCTATATATTACTACCTCTTATAACTATTCCATAAAGCACTGAAGCGAGATTCCTGATTTCCTTTTGTAGAATTGCCTCTTCCATCAATGGTATATCAACAGTTTCAAGAGACAGGTTCCATGTACTGTCAAGCACTTCATACAATGACGCTCTGGTAAGAGTAGCACAAATTTGAGCTGCTGAAAGCTATAAATAAATATGAAAAAAAAAAAAAATGGCAAACAGTATAAAGGAAAATTTTATGTTCTCGACACCAAGGAAACACCCTAGAGACTTAAGATACATGCATCTAATAGAAGCTCTATAAGAATAGCAGCTCAGAGGTTTAACCAACTTTTGTCGCCAGGAGCGGTTTCCCCTACAGTGTGTGTATATATATATATGTATGTGTGTGTGTGTGTGTGTGTGTATATATATATATATATATATATATAGAGAGAGAGAGAGAGAGAGGTTTGCTTCTAAGTTGTAACCATTTAGGTTTTAGCATAGGGAACTTAGAAAAATTACCAAGTAACCATAGTCCGTATAGCCTCTTCTTATTCTGACTTCTCAATCTCTCGGAATCTTCTATCCCACTCCCGTGCTTCGTAGTCTTGCTCAACTAAGTCTTTGTCAGTACTATACACGACGCGATCTGGTCCTATGACTGTTTTTTGTGCCATATCTCGAGCACTCAGTAGCTGACATTTTATCCAGAGAAGAAATAAAGAGATTATTCCATGGGAATAGATTCACCTACGATGATCTTGTACATGAAAAAGTGGAAATTCGACTTTAAAATAAAATGACATCATCATATAATTATAAAATCATTAATTAAAATTAATCTAATAGGAAAATAAGATTTCAAATATACACAGGCAAAACTATAACAGGTAAAATTCCTGCATTGCCTATCCACAAAGTATCAGGGACCACAACTCCCATTTATTTTCTCATGACCAAGGAGGCGAGAACCACACAGAGATGCAATGTAGCATGCAGAAATTGCAAACTAGTGATCCACTGGGATTTTTTAATAATGAAGATAAATCAGGAAAAAATTGCAAATACATTATTAATCATTGCATTGACAAGCAATTGTATCTTGACAATGGATAAAGAATGATTTCAACTCTCATCACAATGTTAAAATGTTTAGAAATGCATACTTGCCTATTAAGGAAAAGAAGAGAGTACCGGGTAAAGCTACATAAGGGAAAATTATAAAAAATATCTATAATTATTAGAAACATGATGCAAAATCAAAATACAGATGCTAAGATGGTTACCTTCCGCCTCAGTGAAAGGTTGGGCAATTCAAGTGCTTGAGCAAACCGTTCTCTTATTTGGTTTCTCTTCTCTATATCAGCATTCCTTTTACGAATGATGTACCACCGAAACAAAGGAATTGCAAAGAAAGAACCAGCATAGATCTGCAAAACAAATGTTTCATACAAATCTTGAAAAAGCAAAGCTGAAACAAATTTCATTATAAACACGGGAAAAGAAACTTGAGTTTTCAACCTTCTATAGCTTTAATGAACAAAGAATGCTCCATAAACAAACTGGTTAAACACAGCCAAGACAATAATACTTCATTTCCTCAAGCATGAGAAACAAATCATAGGAGAACACATGAAAAGTTTATTCACTTTCACAGACCAAAAAAATAAAAAAGAGCAATTCCAAACTTCTATTTACTTTTTATATGCTGTATCTAGTATCAAGTAGTGACTGAACTTCAAGTCTTCAACCAACATAAGTAATTTTGCAGGTCTGTGATGATAAACAGGTATACTAACATGTTGGACAGACATCAGGGCATCAGAACATGAAACTTAAGACAGACAGAAGCCAAGGTGCACATGCATGGACAGAAATTTAGCAAAGTGGTGTCTTTAACATTATGGAGATTCTGGGCATCCTGTCATGTCAGAATATGTAACCTGTTGTGTCAGAGGCATGTCCTCCAACACGAACATGACACGGGTACACAGACAGAAGAGGCTTGTTATGCATCACAGTGCACATTTCATTCAAGGAGAAAATGCAAAATGCATATTGACCTCATACTTTCATTATAGTTAAAATTTTTGGTTCAAAAAACCCATCTATTTAAAAAGAGAAACATCAAATCACACCTGAAGGAGAGGAAATATATCCATGACAAATTTAATAAATCCACTTGGTGTCACAGCTGCATCTCTTCAAACAAGAATAAAAGCAGCGCCATTAGAAAGGTAGAAAATAAGCACATTGAAAGGAATACTGAGGGAGAGCTGTACTTTAACATTGCTCCAAGAATGATAACTCCAAAGAGGTTAATCCCACCCAAACCAATGACCATTGCTCTCTCTGATGAACTTGTTTTACTGCAAAACAAATGCTTATTAATAAAAAGAAACTCCAAGTACAAGGACAATTCTTACCAAATAAACATAGAACATAGAGAGAGAGGGAGACAGAGGAGAAGAACCTAAATTGCCACTGCTTCTCCTTAAAAAATTTCTCGATTCCCCCAACCCGATCACTCCATCTTCTTCCTACATATTCCTTCCTTCCAGTCCTTTGAGAAGAAGCTGTTCGTTGCAGAGAAGGAAATCTGTACAGTATATTTCCCTACACAAATAGTTTTTGTAATTCATGAGGGTGGGAACTCTTTCCGCCAAAAATTGTAACATTTGATGACATAATTCTTGATCTCAAAAGACACAGATCAAACATCAGTGCCTTAAGTCAAACTCATAAATTTAAAATATTTTACATTTTAAGGTGACAATAAATGCAATACTTCTTTGTTCTTAGTACACACACACACTCACATGAACATTATATGTAATGCACGTATACATTGTTTCTACATACCTCTTCATCTATTTCTGGCTGACCATCAAACCGCAGAAGAACAGGCAAGACATATGATTCATCACTCTAGAATTGACCAGATAAAAAAGTCAAATAGCTTAATGAGAAAACAGCTACAAACAACATGGATGCAATGTAAGAACTAAATAGTGATTGAATGATGGACAGGCTCAAATAATTTGAAATAAAGAAAAGCCAAGCCACAATTTTAACAATTTTCAACAAGGAGATTTAGGAATATTCTCCAATGAGTTTTAAGCATTTTGTTGAAAAAAGGAGAAACCAGAATCCAAAATACTGATTGTGAAGCTTTTTAAACAGAATGTGTATGAAAAACCTATCATTTGTGAATTACTTGACTGTGAATTATTTATGATATCAAAGTATGCAAGTAACCATCAATATATGATTAAAGGTCAGAACGCTATTGATTAAATGATCTGTTATGTATAAAACGCAGAAATAAGATGGAGAAACAATGAGCTGGGAATAAAAACAAATTACATGCTAATTACAAGATAGATTAGATTATGATTAATATATAATCATACCATCGCTCCATTTGTGGTTGGTAAATCAAGATATGGAGCAAGTTCTTCGGCTGTGACAACACCTCCATTAGAAGCTATGTATTGTCCAATCTGCACATTTTGGTTAGTAAATTGTGAAACTTTGTAAAGGAAGAAATAAAACACTTAACAATCTGAATAACTACTGTCAGTAATTTGAAATAAAACATTGTAAGCATTGACCAGTGAAGCTAGTGCTCGAGTATTACCAACTTCCACCTTTCTTCTTCAATTCCTTGATTTGGATCACCATCCCCAAAAACAAAGGAGAAAACCTAAAAAAGTCACAAATAAACTTAACTTTCTTTCCCTGAAGCACAAAACAACTGAGCAACACCATAAATGATCCATAAATTTTATTTTCATATCTTACAGATTCAATAAAGTTCATTTTCTCATCATCATCACTTCGTAGCCGTCGCCTCCTATAATAATACGGATCCCAGTACCTTAAATAAAATTAAACCAGAGAAGGAGGTTATTTAAGTGTTTGAACTTATGAAAGGGATATAAATTATAGAGGCAATACGTTTTAACATTATGGTTATAGCATAAAACATGTTGATCTGATGGTTCATTCTCATTTATCCAAAAAAATAAACTTATTTTATGCTCCCAAACATGGATAACAAAATTACTTACCACAATAGATACTGATTTATTAATTGTAGTACAATTTTAGAAAACAAAGTTACTTTAAAACCTATGTTTATCTGGCTTTTAATGTTATCTATCAACATCCTCTAGTTGGCCACATCATTGAGAATTCACAACTGTAATTAACACCCCGTTACATTTCTATCACTGCTAGAATTCGTAACAATCTAAAAAGTATTACCAAAATAAATCAGTTGGACTGAAGTAGAAGGTGAATCCTGTGTCATATGACCTGCCTCCTCGTCTTCCCCGATTGTCTTCTTCACTGTCACCAGATCACATTGTCAAATCTTGCTCTCAACAACTGCAGCTCTAGAATAATGTTATTATAATAGTTTCAAATTGTCAAGTTTAGTGGACACCTTCTACTTGTGATTAGGGCAATAATTGTTGTATAAACAAGAACAATTGAAGCTATAAGTGCTGTCCCAAAGGAAACTCTTACTAAATATTCAAGTGCAGCCTGCCAACCAAGGAAAAGACTAGATTATTGTCCATATTGTTTAACATCCAGCGTTTTTCTCCTTAACCTCAACAAAAAGGGAAAATAATGTAACGAATGTTTACCTTTACTTTATCAACCCAAGGTTCAAATTTTATCCTAAATGACTTGGCAGCAAGTTTTGCTCGATAATCCTTCTGAAAGACATAAAGGACATCACCTTCATCCGAGACCTGTTAAACCCATCTTGAAAACAATGGTACTCACAAATCAAGAACTTCAAAGATCCCAGGAATAGAGGTTATAATACTAGAGGAAGTCCCAAGAAACAACTCCGTAATTCTCATACAAAGATCAGCAAAGGCTCACCTAGGGAATAAGTCAATGATACCGGCTGGCTCTAGTTTGCTTCCACAAAGAGAAAAAAGAAAAAAATCCAATATGATGATGGACAGTATCATCTTATCCAGAAAAAAGAGAAAAGTATGGCAGCTAGAGTTCTGGAAATTAACATTTAGAAGTCCAACTAAGCCACGTATTTCATTATGGTATCTGTTAATTCAACTAGTAAATGAAAATGCAATTAACCCTTTTTTATGTTCTAATCATAGCCAACAACAAGCAGCATACAAGTATAGCAATTCAAATACATCAACACATTTATTGTATTCGATATCACTTCCAGACCACATCTAAATTCTATTTCTGCATCAATCAAACACAAAAGGCAACTTTTTTTTTATACGCGCAAGGTACGTTAAACTCAGATGAAGTTGTTTAATTTACAATCTAATTTGGCATTTCAGTTCAAATAGCAATTCCTCCCAACATTAACCCTAACATGATAAAACTTTTGGAACTGAAATGAATTCGAAAATTAAAAAACAAAGTACCTCCAAGAAGCCATTAGTATCAGAAGCGAGTGCTTGAAGAGCCTTTTGAGCTTGATTCAAGTTAAGACCAGCTTTACTCGAAACATCCCCAATGGTAACCCTCCCACCAAACGCATCAACGGCCTCCATTGCTCGTTTTCTCACATCGGAAGGTAACTTGTCCGTCTCCACCACACCTCCAGGCCTAATCGTGTTGCTTCCGACATCAGCACTTGCCTTAATGACCGGAAATGAAACCCTAGGCCCTAAAAAATACCCGGATTTTCTCGGAAACGTTGACGAAGAAGTTATTGTTTGGATTCCGGGAAAAAAATTGACAGAAACTGAGGGTTTTGAAGTGAGGAGGTGGGACTTGGGAGATAGAATGAGGCAAGTAGAGATTGAGGCCATTTTTTTTTAATTTCAAATTTTATTTCTTTTTTGGAAGAACTTCTAGATTTTTTGTTTTAAGCTCAGGCCATCGAGGAAAAGTGGTAAGCTTGGCTGAGGAGAGGAGAGAGAGAGAGAGTTAGAAAGCGGGGGGGATTATGTTCATGGATTTACTTTATTACCCTTCTTGATATTTTTAGATTGACCGTCTGTCTGAACATTAATTCAATTTTTTTTTCCTTTTTTTTAAAATTTATTTAGCTTTTAATTTTTTTATTTGGTTTCTTTATTTTTTTTACAGTTAAATATACTCCATCAAGAAACAAATTTAGAAGGGATCAAAATGTTTAAAAAATAAAAAATAAAAAATCTTTTTGATAAAAATGAATGAAAAAAAATTTAATCTATCACTTAGTATGATTTTTTTGTTTTTTTATACAGTTGATTTTAAAATTATGGGATATAAGGTTGTTGTTGTTAAATTTAGAGTAAAAGGAAAATAGAAACAAGAATATTAGACTGACAAATATTAAATGCTATTTCCTGATCAAGGAAGTGTGTTATTTTATACATATATAAAGGACATTGCAGTTTAAAAGTAAGAAGGCCACAAGTTAAGGGTTTGAAAAAAAAATTGCAAGGGGATTGATCAAACTTAATCGTAATTCACTTTTTAAAAAGGTGGATGAACCAGCTTTCAAATTTTATCCAAAAATAAAATGATTAAAAAAAGTGTTTAAAGATGTAAAATGGAGCTCTGATGTTAGTGTCTTCCTCTCCCCAAAACCTGTAAGCATGGGAAAAGAGCAGATTGAAAAGAAAACTATCAACCATGTCTAGAGCTGAACAAAGTTGCATTTGTTTGGAAGCAAGTTTGGTAGCAATAACAACACTAGGTTTTCCATCAATCAATTTCTTCATGGTTTCAAAAGCAAAAACAACATCATTCAACTTCCTAGCTCTACAAAATGCATCAATGATGAAACGAAAAGGGGGTTCCAGTTGAGGGCAAGAGAATTACCAGGAGAGCAAGGGCAAAGGATTGGCCGCTATAAAACTAAGAAGAGAATGAAGCAGAGAGAAACGGTGAGAAGAAGCCAAGGAGTGAGCCATCCATAGCAAAGTTGAGTGATCATGGCGGAAAGAGTCAACAGTGGAAGACCAAGAGAAAACTAGGAAGTCATAGCGGGTGAAAATGGGGCGACGGTGGAGCTAAGTTTTGAGTAAGGCTCGTGAGATTTAACTCCAGTAAGATTAAAAATAATAATGAAAATTACTGTAATTTCGATTAAAAATTACTATAAGTGTAATTGAAAAAAAAATTCAATGAAAATTTTATGTTTAATGAATTTTAGTGGAGGTGACATTTAAATTCAACTCATACGCGGTGAACTCAATCGCACCGCATTATACCTACGGTAGAATCCAAACTAAAGCGAAGTGAACGAGGGGTTTGGGGGTTAAGGGGTGGTGGGACAGGTGAGTTTTGAGGAAGGAAAAGAGTTGGGTTTGGTGATGGGGTTGGGGTTGGGGCATTGTGGGGAAGAGAGAAAGGAAAGGTGTTGGTGTTTGGGGTGAGTCCAAGAGTGGAGAAAGTGGGGGCAATGGTTGTGGGCATTTTGGTTGAGGGTTTTGGAGAGGTTTAAGGAGGTTCTTCTTCTTCATAGCCATTCTTCGTTATTGTAAGAATAGAAAACCGGTCAATATGCAAATAAGAAAATAACGAATAGGAGAGAGGCTACAGTGAATGGCAAAGGAACTGTCATTGCCTTTTTATTGTTTCGATTCCGGGTAAGTTTTGGAAGGAACCTACCCACAACTTTTTGCGGCCTATGCTTTACTGTCAACCTTAACAGGATTCTCAAGTTAACCCTGCCCAACAGGATTGGAAGGAGCCTGCTATATAACATGCCACTGCTGCATATCAACTTCTTCTTCTTTTCCTCCTAGACCGTATGGGAACTTGCAGCCTCCACGGGAGTTCTTCAATCTTGGAGCTTATTAGCACTTCCAATGACAGGAATTTCAAGTCCTCCTTTTATGGTTTTCCCAGGTACCCATTTGCCAGAGCCACCCCTTCACTAAGTTTCAGTATTCGTCGACTTTTTCTAGCATTTCCACTTTTATTTTTTCCTTGTTGGGTTTCTTAGATCTCACTCTTTTCCTCTAAAAATTTTCTTCTTGCAGGATCTTGTCATTTCTCTGTTCGTTGTGCTGTTAGTTTCCGACCTTGCATTGATATACGGAAGGTAATTTAATGCAAATGATTTTTTTTTTTTTTTGTTCTTGGTTTATTTCGGTTTCAGAAAGCTCACAATTTTTTATGACTTTTTTGGTATGTAATTTCTATAGATTAATAGTGTCCAACTCTGTAGAACTTTAAGTTGGTTGATTAAATGCTGAGACAAAGATTCATTCTTTGGCTTTGTAGTATCATTAAAGGTGCCTAATGTAGCTTTTCTTTCGAAATAGACTGCTTTTTCGTGTTTTTATTATTTTTTTTGTTCTCATTCCTTGCGTTATGGGATGAGAAAGGATTTCCTCCTTTATGCATTGGTGCTTGTGTAGATTGGCTTTGGCATTTTTGCTTTAGTTCCTGACACTTAAAGTATGATTTAACATCAGGGGAAAGTGAAACGAATTGTTGGATCAACTCTTAGAGATTCAAAGGAGGATGGATCAACCCTTGTAACCAATTTTGAATTGGATTTGTCAGCAGCTGAATATGCGAAATTGTACAAAAAAGATGGGCTAAAGGGTGGTCATGTAATCATGCTTGCAGCTGATCCTCTAAGCAAACCAGCTGCCATTGAGCCATTGCGTGCCTATCCTGGTAAAAGCCAATGTTTTAGTTTCATATTTCATGGTCTGTTTATTCCTATTCTTTGGCTTTATTGTTTATCATGTTATTTTTTGTGATGGCTGCCAAAACTTTTTGTCCTTAAGATGGGCTAATTTTCTGCTTTCTTGCAATTGGGACACATCCTAATATTATTAATATATAATATTCTTGTGAAACAGAGTCAAATTATTGATTTAAGGATCGATGCTCTGCTAAATGCAGTGGAGTAGTCAGAGTCAATTGTCAATAGTAAGTTGTTGGAACATTGTTTTCATTTGTAATTGCCAGGCTTTTATTCTTAGGTAAATGGGACTTTTAAATGTTGAGTTTCAGATTATTCTGGTAGTAATTCTGCTATTCTTAGATTATCACTGCAAACTAGTTTGGTGCTAGTGTTGTATATTTATGTTGAATTGGAAGCCTTTCACAAGCTGTTAAAAATTTATCTCTGGGTTCCAATGTTGTTATACCTTTGTGCTGCTTTGATTTTCTTTCTAAACTTGGAGAAAAGTACTTGATATGATTATGAAAGCTTTGAAGGAAAGATATGAATTCCGGTTTAATGTGTACATCCACAGTCTCAAGTCATGATGCCAACTTCTACTGTTTATACTGACATTTCAAATGAAGTTTCTTGAGAGTGGCTATGTCATCCTTGTTCTCTATCTTTGATAATATGTTTAATACTTACAGACATTTCCTCTGCTGAACTGATTGTGAGGACTGGAAAATCTGGGTGGCTTGCAAGTTGGAGGTGGGATCAATTTAGACAATTGTTTGAGCTACATCGAGGAAGGAGCCAGCCATGTCATTGTTACTTCAGTATGTTTTCAATTTTGACATTCTGTATCATTTTTAGTTGTCATGACATGTGGAGGGTTCACTTTGCAAAAAAATATTCATCGAATCTCATGTACATTTTCTTCTTGGATTTGTTACAGTATGTATTTAACAACAGGCAAATGGACCTTCAAAGGCTGAAAGGTCTTGTCAATATTGTTGGGAAGCGGAGACTTGTCTTGGACCTTAGCTGCAGAAAGAAGGTAGGAACTGCCTTCTGCACCCTGAATGCTAGAAGAAATCTCTTTTGAATAGGGGTATTGCCTGGAGCATTCTACATGTCCAGACTTCTGAATTCCCAATTTTACTCCCTCCCTCGGAGTGTCATCTAATGAGTTGATGGAATGCTTAATTTTGGCAGTTGTTTAAATCATAAGATGCTGATTTTTATTGCAGGAAGACAAATATGCCATTGTCACTGACAGATGGCAAAAGTTCAGTGATGTCGATCTTGATGAGGAAGTGTTGCATTTTCTTGCCAATTATACAGATGAATTTTTGGTTCATGGCGTGGATGTTGAAGGGAAAAAGTAAGTCCTAAGTGTATCATTTGTTACACTATGCAAATTGCACTTATTTCTATTTCATTTGCTCATGTAGTTTTCATCTGGTTGCTCTTTGAAATCATAACAGTCAATTGAATTATGACTTTTCAGTGATTTGATCTGGATTTGAATTTTTGTTGTCAGTGGTCAGTATATTTATCTGAATTAAGTGATTGTGCTGTTTTATTAGTGATATCATGTTCTTGCTGCTTTGAATCTCTTGACCATCTTAATAATCTTCAGTATTAATGTTGTTGGAACCTGTGGACTCGATCCTTTCTGCTAGCCTAGCCTTTGTCTATTTCCCTCCGATTATCTTCTCCTAAATTGCTATTTATTACTGCATTGAAAAGTTCCATATAGATTATTCCCAGTGAAATCAATTTGTGCCCTATTGCAATGGTGATTCTTGCTCAAAAACATGGTGAATCCATTTCTTTGGGAAAAGCACAAGTTTTGGCTTGTTTGTTTGGTTTTATCGAATGCATAGTATACTAGAAATGCGAAAAGGCAAACTAGCTGTTTTGTAACCTCATATGCCATGATTAATTGCTTGCATTGTGCTTGCTCTCCTGTATTTCAGTGAAATGCATCCTGCAGAGGTTGCCATGTTACTTTATAGAACTGTGTGATGGTGTGCTTTTGTACCAGTTGCAGGACTCCTGCTTGTAGTTTGTTACTATAAATAGTTCATACTACTACACATTAGTAATGTATGACTAATGGGAATCTAAAATAATGTGATGAAGCTAGAACTAATCTAAGGCTAAGTTATTTAATATCTTATTTATGTGCCTGACTGAAGTTTGGAGGCTATTGACTCATTGAAGCTTATTATCTGATTTAGGATATACTTGTAAAATGGCACTCAAAAAGGACTGTCAATCATTTTGCTTTATACATGCTTAAATGACTGGTTTGCTTACAACAGTTCTGAAGTGCCCATTGTACCATATGGATCAATCACTATATTGTTTTTAGAATGTTCCAAGGTGGGGAGTTTGTAATAGGTAGTTGATTAGAATTTCGCATTTAATTCCCAATCATGCCCCTGCCCCAAATGAACACTTCACTTTATGGAATGATGGAGGGTGTGAAGTGATGCAATAGTCATTAGCTTCATATGAAGAGAAGGGTAAAAAGTTGTATCTCCCCATGTATTATAACCTCCAATGATTTATTTATTACAGGCTGGGAATAGAAAAAGATCTTGTGGCATTACTGGGCGAGCACTCTCCGGTTAGCACATGCATTTGCCTCCTTGATGGTGTTTCAGTCCCTTTTTTTGTCTCTCAGTTCATTTTGCTCTTCCTCATTGCTATCTTGTGATCATAAAATGCCAAGGGACTCTTGTAGATTTCCATCAAATTTTGTTCACATATTATGGTCTTTATTTTGTAGATTCCTGTCACTTATGCTGGTGGCGTCACAGTAATGGATGATTTAGAGACGATCAAAGCAGCGGGGAAGGGACATGTAGATGTTACTGTGGGAAGTGCCTTGGATATTTTTGGGGGTAACTTAGCTTTCGATGATGTTATTGCTTGGCATGACAATAACAGGAGGGGCATAAACCACACTTCTAGCGCCAGGCTTGAGCCCTTCTTCAGGGAACTGCCCGACTTGGGGGGTCGCTATCCCTAGACCATCACCTTCTTGGCGTGGAGGATGATCTACCTGTTTTGTATTATAGAAGTTTATCAGGGAAGCTTGGCCAAGGAATATTTCCCCACAATTTTGAAACGAGACTTAAGTTATAATGCATTGCACTTGCACAAACAAAAGAGCCTCTTTTTTCTCAGATTTGATTTCATGGGTCTGACTCTTTGTTTCTATGTTGAATGAAAGGAAAACTTCATCCCTGTATGCATGGAAAGAATTTATTGGAATGTCGATAAGCTGCTACTGAAAGAGAAAGAACTATTCAAATATGAGTCTCAACTCTCAAGTTATAAAATACAACAAAAATTTGTAATTTTCCGCTTGGACAATGGACGTAGATGCTTGACCTAAGAAAAAAAGAAAGCAAATCCTTCTTTTCAAGCCTTCAATGGCTACTCAATCTCTTCCCAAAACCCTAGTCATTTTTTCAACCCAAAGCCCTAATATCAACCGAACCATGGCCACGACAGAGAGAACAGCAACAATGACTTCAACAGCCACTTTGGCTCCGTCGCAGAGACAAACCATATCTGCCTTGGAAGCTCGAATCTCCCTCGTTTTCGCTCTCGTTTCTCAAGCTTCCTGTCTCTCAACGACGTAAATGGCAGGTACTTTGAAACTTTTGATGATATGGCGAATTGTTCATTGACAACAAATCGAACAGTTCTTTGACAAACTTTTTTCTTTTATGACAACATGACCTGTGTTAACAAAGAAGGTAAGTTCAGTGTATGCACTTTCTGGAAAATGTTGTAAATAACTCAATTTTATTATTTGTACTTTTTTATTGCATGTATGCAACTGAAAATTTACAAAAGAGAGAAAATGCTAATTCCACTTGAAGTCCTATTCTCTTATTCTGGGTTGTTCAGGTAACTCGAAGAAGATCCTTGATTCCATGTATGGAATCATGAATCATTCAATTGATATGAGATTACAAACAGATACTGATGGCTTTAGTCGCCTTTCTTTGTTGGTATTTTCAGATTTGATCCATAGTTACTTGGATTTGTATTGCACGCACTGCATTATCAGGGGTTGGATATGTAAATTCTAAGTATTTTATGTCCTTTTATACAACTGTTCATTAAATCGGTTCTTATTTATTTGGCTACTTATGATCTAGGTGGAAGATCAAGATAAGTGGAGAATGTCTTTTGTCATGCCAACAAACTATGGTTCCGATCTGCCATTGGCTAAAGATCCTTCTGTGAGGATCAGAGAGGTGCCAAGAAAAGTTGTTGCAGTTGTTGCCTTTTCAGGTTTGTTCTCAACTTTTGTGGTAGCAGTACAAATACAATCCACCATTTACACTTCCATTTACCCAAAGTAATGAGATTGCGCTGGAAGAAAAGCTCTGGAATCTGGATTGGATTCTACAGCCCCGAGGGAGCTGCTTCCTGTAGATACAATGTTTTCCCTGTAAACTCAGTTAAACCACTTGTTCAATGTTTAATATTTCCCTGATCAGGTGGCATCATGTACTATCTGACATCACAAGTCACAACCTCTGTGTATATAGTAGTGGGAGACTAGCAAACTAAGTTGATGGTTCCTATTTAGTTTTTGTTTGGATTTGGCCGTCGTTCATATGTATCACAGTACATTACAATTTCTTTTCTAAAAACAATGAAAGCTAATAATTGAAAAACATTTAAGTTTTCCAAATTCCAATTCCTAGGAAATTAGTACAAGAATAAATAATTGATAATTTGAAAATAACTTTAAATAATTTATATACTCGTATCATATTTATTTTGTGTAAAATATAAAAATTATTGTATAATAATTTATATTGACATATTAAATATAAAATTTTTTATTTTTATCAAACTCATGCACCATTTTTGTTAAAACTTTAAATTATGTAATTTTTGTATTTTTTTCATATCTTATTTAAAATTACAAGTTCTATTTCAAAGGGGCTGCTATCTTTTTTTTCTTTTTGAATTTTCATTTCTTGTTTATGTTTCATTTAACAAAATGGAAGTCTTAGATGCATTGTTGGCCACTATATTTAAAAGCTTACCATGAAGTCATCATTCTTATGAACAGCTCTGTCACTGCCCTTTTTTTTTCTTAGTCAAGAAGGTTCAGGGAACTTCATTTTCTCCCCCTTCTTTTTCTGTGAAAAAGATGAATAAGAGGGAGCTAACACATTAAACTAACAGTTGCAAATCAAATTAATTGGACTATGTAGCACTCCCCCAATGAAATTTGATAGTGTTTGTGGTAGTGTAATAATATATTTTATTCATATATACCAATTAGAGCATTAAACATTTTAGTTGGAGACCGAGTCTGCACCTTAACTGCAGCTTTCCAGTCAACCACCAGGCCTCGTAGTGGGAAATTTCAAGATCTGAACACCATCTTGAGGTGGAAGATCAAGATTCTTGTCTTTGGGCTCTTAAGTATTATACCTACCATGAAAATGTGAAACAGAAAATAACCATCATCAGTACTTTGAATCCTATAATATTACTACTATTCTTGTAGTGCTGATTAAGAAATTTCACATATACTTTTTCCCCTTTCATCTCCATTATTGTCCAATGTTATCCCTTGAACGAGGAAAGACCCAAGTCTAAGTGATAAGGTACTATACAAAAAGTTTTGGCTCAGCATGTTTAAAAAATGCTATATATATATGACAAGACTAGGTGATATGGTCCAATAAATGAGGTAAATAAGACAGGTGATTGGAGTTTTTTTTTTTTTTTTTTCTGTGTGTTGACATACTTTGGATGAAGACATAGGGTTATGTTAATTTGTTGTCACGAGGGTTTAAATCTATTAATTTATCTGTGTTGATTTCTCTGTACAAATATTTGACCTAGTTTACAAGTATTTTAATCTTAACTTTCATTTATAAAATGTTTAAATTTTTTGTTCCAAAAACAATGATGATGATCAGTTGAAATGATTCTATCTATGAAACTACCAGAGAGTGGCAATGACACGGAACACATTAAAAGAAGTGCATTTTACCTTGTTTTCTCTTATTTCCCATCTCACTATATTGTTTTCCATCATATAGTACTGGCCTGAATAAGATATATGGCTTATATTCTTTAAGCTTATTTTCAAAGGCAAAATTTTGGATGCTTTTCCTAAAAGCAAATTGATCAAAGCTTGATCGGTGTTGGAAATAGATTACCGACTTTGTATTACCATTGTCAGATTATCATGATTCATGCCTGAGACACCAAAGAAAAACTTGCTTAAGCTTTTTCTACAGGCCACACCTTATATATAATGAAATTGAATATAAAATTTAATTCGATTAATTCATGTAATCATTTTTAAGAGATAATATTTAATAAATTTTACATTTATAATTTATTTTTTTATATTTAGCTTATATTTTCTCGATTCTAGGTCATGGCCTCTCATGTACAATATATATATATATATATATTTAATGAAATTTTTTACTGAGTCAAGTTGACTTGTCGTAATAGTTTATTGAA
This sequence comes from Durio zibethinus, assembly GCF_047325235.1. Classification (NCBI taxonomy): domain Eukaryota; kingdom Viridiplantae; phylum Streptophyta; class Magnoliopsida; order Malvales; family Malvaceae; genus Durio; species Durio zibethinus. Next base: position 3,616,189 of record NC_143162.1, on the reverse strand, counting down.
GAATTGTCCACTAATTATGAGCAATAGCACCTATACCATCATGGTGGAGCAGTAAACGCACCAACATAACCCTAATAATTACCAATGCAAAGGATTGTTTTTAGTATGATTCAGGATTGGGTTATAGCATAGGTTTGGCTCTAAAGGATGCATAAGTTGCTTTCATTCCTGTTTCCTTTTCAAACATCTTTTACGGTGAGATGGCTATTAGAGAAGTTCTCTTTAGTGACTTGGCAGGTGAGAAATAAGCTTCAAGTGGCTTAGATGCATCATCCCATCACATCTTTTGTGGCACATATTAATTTCAATTTCTTTACAATGAGGCGAAATATGCTAACTTCTCTCCATTGATGAAACTTGATTCTATTCTAACGTAAAAGGGTGCTGAGATTTGAGACTTATTTGTTGTTAGGTGAATGGTTGTTGGGACTTTTACCAATGAGTCATTTGCTAAAAAACAGCATGTACCATGCCTTTGAGGCATCCGAAGTGCTAGCTCTTGAGTTTGATACCTGGTAATAAAGATTTGTGCATTTTGTTGGCGGGAAAGTGGAAACAAAGGCTTTTATCGTCATTACTGTTGTATTACGGCAAGTTACAAGCTTCACTTATTAATTTATTGACTTAGCATGTGCTAGAGTGATCGATATCCTTTCTTAATTCGTTTAACTGGGTGCCATTTAAATGATGACAAAACATGACAAAAATAATGAATATTCACAAGGACATGGATTCAAGAGCAGGTATACTTTTATATGCTAGCAGACATTTGGTGACAAGCATATTGTTGCAGTATATTTCATATATATCTACGTTGTCTGTAAGATAATTCTAGCTAAGAGTGAGATTGTTTAGTACATGATATGCTTTCCTAGTTTACTTCAGCTATGCTTTCCAATACAGGCTTCCACCCTCTGCAGTTATCGTCGGTATCAGATGTGTCAATTCCATTTGTGCTTTGTTTACTTTGTATCTGAGAGACCATATCCTGAACTGAAACTCCTTTTTGAAGCAGTTCTTGCAATTCTTGCTTACTGATTATCAACTTAATTCTTATGACACCAGGACTTCCTTGCTCATCATTCACCTCTAGATTTGAAAACCTCACCTTCTTTTTCTTATTCTTTTGGGATGGTGATGGAACAGGAATAAGGTAATATAACTGCCCAGGAAGCAGCTTTGCATCTGGCTGAAGATGGTGGGAGCCTGAAAAAGAATCAGACAGAGCATGACCAGAGAAGTCTGATAACACTTGTTGAACTTTGGTGGGTGCTTGATATTCAAGGATTTTTCCATCAGTTTTCATAACTCTGATTACCTTCTCTTCCAAAACTAAGCAATTTCCCATGGCTTTGTTTGTAGCTGCTTACAATAGAAAACTGAATATGAGAGTTGAGTTTCTGAATGGAGGATGTTTGAAGTGCAAAGGTGATGTATTTAAGCAATTCATTTATGGAAATGCCCTTAAAACACACAAGATATTACACAAATGCCTTCTCTTTTTTCTGGGCCCCATTTGTTGATTTGGCTGGTGTGTAAGCTGGACTTGAAAGTCATCGGCCCTCAATCATTCCATTTTTACAACTTAAAAATTTTGACTCAAAAGAGTTCTTTTGAGGTGAATGAAGCAGGCCCGACTAGGTAAAGTAGGAGAAAAGCAATGCAGAATAATCAACAATAGGACGTGCATAGGCAACTTGCTCTTCCCCTTTTTTTGGTATCGCAACATGATAGTTACTTTCTTTGAGTGTCATTGCATTTTATCATGAGTCGACTCATTGAGTTTGGGGTTAAAAAGTCCATAATAGAACTGTGTTCTCTGCATTTAGACAGTAAGTGGATTATGACCAGACCGCATTTTTGCAGCATAAAATCTACTTGGATCCCGTAGGACCGCTAAAACCAAAAGTGTGTGACCATTGTGCTCCACCGGTGGGGCTTTCGTTGACTTCATATACGCAACATTGACTATTTCCTTGCAGCGGTTTCATCAACAACATGCGTGTTCAATCTCTCCCACGAGGTCGGTAAAGCATGAAAGCGCCATTTTGCTCTTTCTGTCTTATTTTCATCATGCTCTTTTGCAATTTGCAAACTGCTATTTTCATTAGTACTTGAACTTATCTGCTAACATTCTACTGCTGGCCAAATTGCAAGAGCTTGAACTCATCTCTTGCTTGAAAATTAATGTCGAGAGATCTGTATTGACAAACCATGAACTAGCCTTCCATACGAGTTCATTGCAAGCTTCAGGAGAAATGAAGCGTAGAAACCAAAGTTGGACGAAACAATAGGGCATGAATTTCATACATACACCTTGTAAATGTCATAAACTCGTACATTCATTCATATCTACCAAACTCTTAGGAAGTAAATTCTTATCACTTCTTTTCGAAGACTACTATTTCATAGTCCCCAAAGGGATTCGTAGGTAACTTGTACTCGAAGGTTTGTATCTCAAGTCAAATAAATATATACAGGTTATTACTGTTTGAGCCAACTTCCACGTTTAGCGTCCCTGTCAATCTCCATCCATAAACTCCATTTGTGGTAATCTAACCGATTGATGCAAGTTAATCCGTCTCCCTAGTTGCCGGTCTGAGGCGATTGGTGGTCCAGCTAATCAAATAAGTGCGCCGTTAGCTTGTTCCAGTAGGTTGTAACTTTAATTTCAGCCTCCAGTAAGAGCCCGGGTGATAGGATTTTAATGGTAGAATTGTTAAGTCTTACAGAAAATATGGTCCTTTCGGTGGAGGGAATGAATGAAAATGATTGAGACCAACTTGGGATAAGATTACGAATTATGGAAAATGAAGAGTATGGAGAAAAAGTTTGCTTAGTGGTGAGTGATGTTGTCAACACGCATGCTTTGCCAAAGAATTATGAGGTAATTCTATAACTAGTGGGAGTAGAAAAATGAAAACCCTCTTTTGGAAATTTCATGGTAGAAACAAATAAAGAAAAAAAAAAAAAAAGGAGCCTCAGGGCAGACACTTGTTTGTTTTCTGAAAATCAGCCAAGACCCAAGAGGGCAATAACTAGTTACTTAACCAAGGGAGCATCAAACCTAACCTTGTGGCCTGCCAGTTCAAGCCTGTAACTACTTTGTTTTTTTCACATTGAACTTCTCTTAAAATGGAAGTGAAAGTAGGGCAGAAACTACACAAAATTGGAAGTCATATGAGAAACCCATGTTGCTACATAACAAGGAAGAAAGAAAATATACACCTCAGTACTTAAAAATCTATAGGCTGTTTGCACAGAAAGAGGAAACAAAGTAGCCGAAGAATAGATTTAAAAAAAAAAAAAAAAGCGAAAAACAATTATTGGGTACTAAATTTGATTCTCCATTAGAAAGTGGGATTCTGCATGTTATCCTTCAGTTGCAGCTACATGGGCAATAAAGAAAACACTAGTGGAGCTTTGCCAATGCCATATGGCCTATAGATAATGAGACAGTTTCGGTGTACAAAAAAAAAAATCCAAGATTTTTTTTTTTGAAAAAGAAAAACTCAAGATTTTATTATTTGTTCAATTGGAAAACTTCATCCCAATCACGATAAATGGCAAAAATCATTTGCTAGGTGGCTGTATACTTGTACCACTTTGGTGAGCAGCAGAAGATCTTTCAAGGCTAGAGAAATCCATAAAGATATACTACAAAATATGTGGTCCTTTTTCCTGTTGCATTAACATCCATTTAAAACCAAAGTGCTCAGCCTCAAGATTTTTTTCTTTTGTTTTTTCCATTTTGGGTTTCTTTTTTCTGTGGGTCTCATAAGGATTAAACTGGTGTCATTAATTATGTCAGCCTGATGAATTCTTAAGCTGATCTACAACATTATAAAAACAGGAAGAGACAGAATATTTCTAAGAGTGCCTATATTTTTGAGGTAATGATGGCAAAGTAGCTCAATTTAAATTGCATAAAGGCATGGAATTTCTGGTTGTCAGGGACGGATCTACATAGAAGCATGTGGGGCAATTGCTCCCCACTGAGTTCCTAACTTTCTTTTGGGTTTATTATAAAAAATCTCAAATGTTTTGAAAATTCAAAATTTTGCCCCATTAAAATTTTTGTGATCATATTTGCCCCCACCCCCTAAATTAAGGTTAATACAAGAAAATTTTTATTATTTATCTAGTAATTGAACATTGACAGTTTAAGTGCTAAGCAATTTTATTATAATATATATTTATATTTATATATTTTCAAGTTTGTAAAAAATGAACTAAATTACTTTTAGAGGGTTTGAAATTGTTAAACTTTTAATTTCTCCTAATAATTTGTTTATATTGATATAAGGTAATTTTATAAGGATAATGAGACTTGGAGCTTGCACTATTTAAATATTTTAACTACTTTTTAACACCAAAAAATAACATATAAAAATATAAAGTAATAAAAATAAAAATAAATAATCATCTTTAACTAATATAGATTTATGTCTTGATTCTTCTTTTCATTGTTTGAAAGAAAAGAATCATCTTTTATTTTCCAAATTATAATGAATAAAAAATCAAATATATTTATTTATTCAAAGAAAATGATAAAACCAATACATTAAAAGTAAATAATAAAATTAGATATGTTAATTTTATTTCATTCTTTTACAAATTTATTTATTTATTTATTAAAAGAAAATGATAAAACTAATACATTAAAAGTAAATAATAAAATTAGATACGTTAATTTTTATTTCATTCTTTTACATATTATATCTATCTTTAAGAATTTTGTAAGTAAAATTTTATTAAATTAATATATGTGTGTGTATCTATTGTGAAAGATGATTTATCTAAATAGTATTTAGATTATATTCGTCAAAATTATATAATTAATTATGCAAATATTATTCCTATTGCAAAATTTTGTTTTTATATACAAAAAATATTATACATGCTAATTTTATTTGTAATTTTTTAAAATTAATTTATACTTCAATGAAAAAATTTTAAATTAACTTAAATATTTATCTTCACTGACCATAAATCTTAGCTCCGTCGCTGCTGATTGTGTCTGATGTATGTCATAAAATATAAAAGATGAAATTATGTCAACCTGATGAATGATTATGATCATCAGTATAATTAAAAAAACAAAAAGAAAAAGAACCCACTATTTGAGGACGTTGCTTACAAGTTTCAGACAATCTCAATCATGGCAAAGCAGCCCCATTGAAGCAAATATTGGAATTTAATTTGCCTAAAAGACAAGCAAAATCCACACCACTTTTTTGTTCTTTATTGATGAGTTTTTTCTTTATGAAATTTATAATGATTTCTCAAGAAGACTAAGCTGTGGCATGCTTTGTGCCCTTTGGCTTTAGTCTTCAACTGAAATGTTGAACAGTTGAATAAGAATTCCATTGTCTTCTTTCATTGTTTATTCTACGTTTACTAATGTTTTCCATGGCCTTTCTCTTCATTTTTCTTAGTTTGGTAGTTATCTTTGGCTTAATGCTGGCTGCATTTACCTCTCTTTTCTAAAAGAAGTAAGATTCTTTTTTAAGTGAAGAATTCAACTATTCACGCATGAATTATAAAAGTCTTCCAAGTCTTTCAATGGTTCATAAATGGAAAAAGCAGCCCTGTTTTCGTATCAGATAAATATTCCTTTCTCATTTATCTATTCTGATATAAATCTAAATAACTTCACTCACCAAACAAATGAACCTCAAACTTTTTTATTTTTACCTGCAACATTTCCTTTGCGCCATCAACTTTTTTCTGGTTTCTAGATATGGTCCAGGGAGGGCACCATGGTCGGCTGACATGGCGCACGAGATTATGACACTTGTCTCTGAATGGTTCTGCGGCACCGCCACGAGGAATTCTCTTCCTTGAGCCAAATATTGTTGACTCAGATTAATTTCAATGATCATGAAGATCTCCTCAAACTTTTTTGGCTTAATCAGCCTACCATATTTTCGGTTTATTGCCACGTGTACTATCAAATAGTTGACACGTGACTCATAAACTGATGTCTTTTCATGTTGGTAGTCTTCATCATCTTCTTCTGACATTAATGAATTAGCTGATGTTTTCTTCAAGATTTTGTGGAAATTATGCCGGTCAATGTCAAATTAAACTAAGAACTTGTTTTCCAAAGTCTAAAACATGAATGATTGAGAAGTGGACAAATGAATTGTCTTGTCTGAGTTTTTCTTCGACCAAGATTAGAAGTTACAAACGGCTTGCATGGAAGATGGCCTGTATTGAGAATTCACTCAAAATTTCTTGTATATTTTAAACTATCCTGCTTCAGAGTAAGGAAGGAAAAATAGAATGGACTGCATATATTGAAGGGAAAAGAAATGGGACACAAATGGACTGTTGTTAAAAGATTATCAAAATTTATGATTATCAATTGCTTCATATAGTTACCTTTAAGAAGATGTATTTACAATTTATATATCAACACTTACAATTATTTTTTTTATTCTCATGTTGCGTTCTCCTTTGTAATATACATATATATATATATATATATATTTGTAAGCCTATGATCAAGTTAAAAGCAAACTGAGAAAATTCTATACCTTTGTCCTCACCAAATTAGACATAAATATTCCAAAAACTAGGCGAATTTGATAGCAGCAACATTCTTGTCAGCAATGACTTTTTTTAGTAGGATCATTCGAAAGTTTGATACAAGCAGAAAAACCCATTTTGCAGGTGATAGCAAACTCATTGATTTTGACAATATACAATTCTGTGATTAAATTAAAAACTTAAAAGATTGAACAGAAAATTGGCTGAAACTTGCATCTGAGACTGAGAGTATGCTTTGCCTTTTAAAATAAAGAACCTTTTGGCTGTTTCAGCCTTTCAGGTTGTGCTGGAATACAAAGCAATCTAAAGTCTGAACTGCTCCTAAAAAATAGCAGTTCACTTGGTGTTGCTCTGTCATTGTTTCCTGTCTAGAAACAAAGCTTGACAGTCTTCATCCGGTAAAAATATTCGATTATCTGCAATCCATGGAGTGGTGATGAAAATTATACTAAAAACCAATATTGAATAATCACTTGATACACTCGGACATTTTGACTCAACCATAGATGAATATATCTCTTGTTCCGAAAGTCGAGTTTGCCTCAAGAAAAAGCTGTAACCCGCAATATAAGAGAATTCATCAAAGGCCTTGACATATTATCATGAAGGCTCAAATTAACTTCCATATTTCATTTTTATTGTTTTAAACGTGATTTGAGACTGAGAGTGACCTTTTAACCTGTTTTGCAGAAAAATTGGAAGGGCTCGTAAGGGACCAACCATTAATACCTAAAATGTCCAAGTTACTATACAAAATTTCAGCACTGGCTGGACTTTTTCTGACCCTCGTAAGGGACCAACCATTAATGTTTAACATGTCCAAGTGACTATACAAATTTCAGCACTGGCTGGACCATGAAAGCTACTACACTACTAATTCGTATTGCTCTACGAAACATCAAGGATTCTTCTTCTGAAGCTAATTACCAGTAATACTCCTTAAAAGTATAAAAATAAAATATATTCGTGACTAATATATGGTAAGTCTCAATGTCTCATGGATCTCATTTATTTGATTCCCCTTCTTCCAATTGGATGGTTTAAAAAATCAATGTCAACATACATTGAAGTAGAGGTTTTCATGGCTCGAATAGAAGACATTCATGGATCAGATAGGATTGAATCAGATCTGGTTAACATTTTCAAGACTTTGTTTAGAGCCCAATCTTGCCTATCCATTTAGGGAAAATTTTAAATAAAATATTTTATGTAAAATTCATAAAATTTTTATTAGAAATAATTAAATAAAAATTAAAATCGATAAATTAAAAAATTTTATTACATAAATCAAGTGTGTAAAATTTGAAAAAATTTTAATGAATTTTAATATATTTTTTATATAGATATTTTTAGTAAAAATATTAACAGAATTTTTGTCATTGAATAAATATCGATCAAATTTGAATTATAAATAATATTTTTTATATTTTTTATATATTATCGATATTTACATTAAATTCTATTAATCTATTGATTTTAATTTTTTATTAAAGTTTTTATTAAATTATTTTTTTAAAAAAAAATTCACATTTTTCACCTAAAAAATTTTATGTAAGTTTCGTCCACCTTACGCTTGGATAGACATGTTTTATTACTCAAAAATTAAAAATTTAAAACATAGTCTTATATTAAGATTTTAATATTCAAATATATTTTATAATTAAATTTATAAAATAATTATTTATTTATAAAATAATAATTCCGGCCAAGCCCACAACTTAAAATCTTTACCCCAAGTTTGAACTAAATCAGGCCGGCCCACGACCCTGACAGGCAACTCGGCCTACGGACAAAGGTATAATTGTTTACCACTCCATATATATACAAAGAAGACTATGAAAGTCGAGTTTGATAGGGTTTGATCTCAATGAAATTAATATAATTGGACTATGTCTAAGATTAAGAAAAATAATTATCTAGCCAAGATATTAGTTTGAAGATCCCTGCTGCATGTTTGGGTGATATATGATAGCTGATGGTCATGACCATGGTATAGGTGTCAGTTTCATGCAGACTGAAGCTCTCCTTTTAGCACTATAAAAAGAAGTTGATATCATATTCTAACTTCAGTTTTTTGTCAATTGAGCAAGAGTCTAAATAATTTGTGAACCTCATTTAAATTTTTTTTTCAATTTTTTTCTTCTAAAATTAAGTAATAAACAAAAAGTTTTTTATTAAATTTCTATATTTATAAAAGATTGCATTTTTTGCGAACAAGACGATAACTGAATTGGCTGAATTCAATGATAAGCATTAGAACAGTGTTGTTTTTCCTGTCTGTCACTGTCATACTCTTTTGTCTTGTCCCAACTCAACAAGACAACAACGGAGTATTACTTTTCTAGTTTTTAGTTTCACAAGAGCCACTCCTCAACTGTTGTCAAAAACAGCAACTCTCATTCTCTTACACAAATCTCGCATAAAAAAAAAAAAAACTTGATCGGCCCAAAGCCATGGTGGGAGTCCATAACATCCCTAAAGTCCCGCTTTTCTCGCCACTTTACCTGCGTAGACAATCAAGGCCCTTCATTTCCATTAAAGCCTCTTCAGAGTCCTCAAATTCCCAAGTCAGTTCTGCTTCTACAAGTACCAAGGAAGAGCAAAAACCAAGCTTTGCTTCTTCTTCAACAACAACATTTGCTCCTCCTCCAAACTTCAAGCCACCAGAGCCAAAGCGGTTTGCAGTTAGACCAGATAAGACTCTGGATATCGTTGGGGCATCTCTTGCCTTGTTCTTTCGGTGGGGAACTGGTATTTTTGTTTCTGGGTATCGACACTTCTTTTCATTTCTGCTTTTGTTTGTTTATTTTATTTGGTGGGATTCTTTTGAATTATGTTGTTTGTCATAAAAAAATAAAAGGGTTGATAAATAAATGGAATGAAATTTTAGTTATGAGGAAACTGGGATGAAGTTGAATTAGTTCTTAATTATTTGGTATTGTAGCTCTGGTGGCACTGATTGTAAATGGCACCTGATAGGTTTGAGTATGCTATAAAAAAAATTAAAGCATGAACACAACAAAATTGAGGTTTATAAAAATCAAGTTGAATTATTTAACTGGATATTTGGTTTTATACAAGAAATTCTGTTAATGATAATTGACGTTCACAAGCAAAATGTACTTAGTCCTACACGCCTACCTTACTGGCCGCCTGGCTAATTAAAGAAAAGAAGCCCTATACTACATTCTTAATAATTAGGGTATTAGGCTGTATTTGTGGCACTTCACTTGATGATTTATGGTAATGGCATTGTACTTTGCTTCTTATAATCTTGTATCTTCTTGTATCATGGCAGCTATTCGGCATCTCTTGTTTCTGAGAATGAGATTCCACCTGGCCAATATTGTTTAGAACTGGGAGGTATGGGGTCATTTTTTTTGTTTCATTTCCATATTTTTCTGCATTATTTTGTCAAATGTTGATGCAAGTCTGAATTCCGATAGGAAGCAAAGTATTTTTTTGTCTCAATGGTATTCAAATTTCACAGTTAAATGTTGATCGGATAGCTTTAATTAACAGGCTCTAAGGTGAAAGAGACATCAAAGATAGGCCCTCGTCCAGAGAAGCCTGTTGAGATATATGATTTTGAAGGGTACTCAAATTTCCATTTCTTTTTCATTTCCCCCTGTTAATGCTTGTGCTAATTGCCAAATTTCATCATCCTTCCATGTGTATAGCCTTTTTACCCTTTATTCTACCCTGTAGTTTTTCATGTCTCGTTTCTGATGAAGAAAAGATTGACTCTGTGTGTTTCTTTTTTCCTTGAAATTATGGATAATGGTGGACTGCTTGCTACTCCAGTTGTCCATTTTGTCGAAAGGTAGTAAAAAATCCGCCTCTATTAACACTTTTTTACTTCTATTGCATTCAATAATTGGATTTTCTTGCTACCACTACGATGATAAATATAATGGAGCAAATGTCCCATTGGACACTATCTTACGCTAGTTAGACATGACCATTCTGCATAATACCAACTTCAATGTAACTCCTGGATGAGGTGTTACTCTGAAATTTGATGGAATGAAACCATTTAATATGACAGTAGGATCACTGGCATCAACAGTTAGCTCTTGATGCATAGCATTTATGGTTCTAATTGGTGATAGCTATAATTTTCCACCGAGGACCTCTATTGAATTATGCTTCTCATACTTTCCTAATAAATCTTTAGTTGGAATTAGAGTCACTCAATTATGTGTAATGTCCATAACAGAACTTCAATTTTTTCACCTGAGCATATGACAAGCCATATTCCATGAACTTCTTCATGTTTTAGACTGACATTTTAATAATATGCAGGTGAGGGAAATTGTTGCAGTTTTGGATATTGATGTTCTGTTTTATCCTTGCCCAAAAAATGGTCCAAATTTTCGTCCCAAGGTTGCTCAGATGGGTGGAAAGGAGCAGTTCCCGTACATGGTTAGATATTATTTCTTTCCTTTGGTCCACAGCTTCTTGCTCAGTTAATCCGTATTCCTCACTTTTTTCCTGGGTTTTGTTCTTGAGATTTGTACTTTTGTTTGTATTAAAAAAGCCTTTGAATTGATATTAAAAAGATTGATGTCAAGTGAGAGTCCGAATTAAACATTTATTTCTGGTTTCAGGTGGATCCAAATACAGGAGTTGCTATGTATGAATCAGATGAAATAATAAAGTATCTGGTTGGAAAATATGGTATATGTAGTTACATCTACATACTATCGTTATGTTCCTTTGTGCTGTTGGTTTTAATCAACAGATCTAATTTGCCGATATATCAGTACTCGATTCATACATTTAGTCTTCCATTTTTATATTGATGTAGCTGCTTTCTGTTTTCTCAATTTGCCTATTAGAAAATTCTAGAAAGTGTGTTTCCTTAACTTTTTCTAGGTTAAGACCTACCTGGTTAACGATGTCTTGATTACTACCTCCTCTAGGCTGATTCATATTTAAGATATCTCAAAATTTTCAACTTTCATTTGGTTTCTTATTATCAGTAACTTAGTTTGCTCTAGTCATGTACTCATTAATGCTGTTCTCTCTTGTTTAGGTGATGGAAGTGTTCCTTTCATGCTATCACTTGGTCAACTGACGGTTGGCAATATTTTTTATAATAATTGTTCTTTTTTTCTATGAGATAATAATTTTTGTTGCTCTCTATGAAACATTCCTAAAATTTTCTTGTATTGCAGACTTTGACTGCAGGCCTTGCCATGACAGGTCGGATGGGAAAGGTGAGACAGATATGAAATTCTTATTTTATTAAATTCTGAAGATATCTGTGAAGAAACTTTTTTCTCTCTATTACATTTCATATTTTATGCATCATTAACATGTTTATTTTTTAAAGCAATTATGCTAAATTTTACTACATAAATTTTCTTCTTTCTGGAAAATGCTATAAATGACACCCTATGTCTTATGCAGGGAAACTCCTACAGTCCATCAAAATTGCCTCCCAAGCCACTTGAGATTTGGTCATACGAGGTAATAGAGGATTTAAACTATTGATTTTTGAAGACATTTATGTTCAGTAGTTAAGATTTGCTTCTCCAAAATGTGAGGCTACTATGATTTCCAAACAAAATATAGTTTAAATGCATATACAAGTTTCGACCTTAAAATGTTTTTATTTTCCCTTTTAGGGTTCTCCATTCTGTAACATTGTGCGAGAAGTGCTGGTGGAATTAGAGTTACCACACATTCAACGCAGGTAAAATCTAAATTATCACTTTGCTTGATTAGGTCTATTTTATTAAAGCATCATCTTTTCTCAGGTGTTAATGGTCCATGAATATTGGACTGTATTTGATCACATACACTCTTTAATACCATCGGGGTTTTCGGTGGTTGAGCCATTTGTTCAATTAATGCTTCGGTTAAAAAGTCCATGAAAATGCCAAATATTCAGTTACAGATCCATGGTTATGGTTTCACACAAGTCTATGTCAAGAATTGAGAAACCACTTTATACTTGCATACGTGCTAAAACATTGTGAATAATGTAAGATGTATCAGACATGTGTTGTCTATTAAGTTTCCTTGCCTTTATCGTTTGATAGGGCCGAAGGATTATTCAGATCATAGCACATATTACTGCAAACTTAGCATCAAATAAAAACCAAGTGTGCAAAGTCTACTTGATAGAAACCTTAATTTGGAGTTGCTGCTTGTTGCAACCCTGAGTAACAGTAACAGCTCCATGCGCCATTTCACCTGAATGAAGTTTCTGATTAATTCTTCTTCTCTCTTCTATCAGTTGTGCTCGAGGCAGCACGAAACGGCAGATCCTCTATGAGAAAGCTGGACATTTTCAGGTATATTAGTACTTATCTTAACAAGTTTCCACTTCTATAAAGTTCATTCTTCCTTGCTGCCTGATTTGGCCACAAGTGGTAAGAGAGTGGTATTTTCTACAAAAATGGTTGACAGGTACCTTATTTAGAAGATCCAAATACTGGAGTGCAAATGTTTGAAAGTGCAGAAATAGTGGAGTACTTAAGAGCTACCTATGCTCAATAATAATCAAAGCTTTCCCTATGGAGGTTTTCCTTCTGATATTGTGTGATACATAATTTTACCTTTTTCCTCGTAATACTACCACTTTGTTTGTAATGAAACACACCAGGTGAGCTGAGTTAGGTATATAACATCATTTGGTCTTTAGTTCAAGTAAGGGTGGGTTGGGATCAGCCATGATCTTAGGTTCAAGCTCTATTACTCCCTCCGTATCCAAAAAAAAAAAAAGAAAAGAGTTAGCTATGTACCTATTTTTTATTATCATTTTTGTTCTTTCTAATGAAAATTGCTTCAATATGGCACTGAATTTGTTTGACAAATGGGCTGCATAACATGATGCAGTAGTGATGTGTTTGTGTGCAAGGAATGTAGCCAAAAATAAAATTAAAAAATACTGTTTAATTGCTCCAATAGTCTAATAAAAATAATTCTACTAAAATCATAAGAAAGATATGTCTCAATATTGTATAAAAAATAGAACTGATAAAGAACACTTTTTTGAAGAATACAATAATAGTTATAGAACAATAACTATTGTTATTTCAATATAAGATCTGTTTGGAACAGTTACATCTACATAAGATTTTGTATCAAAATGTATCAGTATGTTCTCCATATGATCCTCATATTGTGGGGACTAAAGTATATCCATATGTTAACCTCTTAACCTTAATGGAGAATCCTTATCTCTGCCTTGAAGTTCTGATGAAAAGAGTTGTCAACAAATAATGTAGCTTCTATTCTCATCACCATTATCTGTGGCATTCCAATTGATGAGTATGCCATTGTGATTGTCTCTCACCTTCCATCGAGCGGAGACAGCTTCTTATAATGCATTGTGGTCGTGGACCTGGCAATGGAATCAGATGCTGCGCCATTAAAGTATACATTAAAAAAAAACTAGGTAACATAAGTCCTTATCCTGTACCCTTTCGGCTCTTTCCTTTTGTTCAATCTTAATCATGGAGCGTGGACTCAGAAACGGCACAATAAGTTTAGATTTTAGCTTTTCTGAAGTGTTGTCCTGCTCATCTGTATTAATCCAATTGCACGCTAAAGCCAGACCTCCCATTTATCCTTTCCATAAATGGTTTAAGATACTTTTATGCACCTTGGTAATAGATGGTGCCTCAGTAAGTTCGTTTTCTTTTGCTTAATGCCATTGTTTCATATTCTGTTTCCCTTGTACATGTGCTAAATTTTACTTAATTTTAGTTACTGATATAATATTTCCTATGTACTATATTATAAAAATAGCTTGACTGTCACAAATTAAAACTGATTGAATTAATAAAAATCAAGTACTTGTAAAATTTAGATTCAACTCCTGCTATCAGCAATTCTTTTGATGTGCCTACGTTATCCCTTGACCTTGGAATAAGGAAACTTCCCTCATCCTAAACTTTTATATACGAAACAAAATAGCCTAGTTGGCTCTTTTAATTAGACTAATTAATCCCTAATGTCCTGGTGAAGATCTCAATTTGGCAGATTTTCTTTGGCTTTGTTCTTTATAACAGCAGGATGATTGTGAAAATTATTTCTGCCTTTGCAGTTTGGGAACAGGCATTAGGCCAGTGTTTATACTTTATAGTCTCTGTTATATGGGTGAAGCAACCCAGAGATTACAAAAGAATTTTAATCTTGACAATCACATGTGATATAAGTAGGTTTGGGGTCTAACTTTTGAGCATTTCTTGATCATGAACTTAGTCAATCATCCCTAAACTCTCATAAAATAAAAAAAAGGAAAAGAAAAATCTTAACCAAAGTTGTCCATTGGTGGGTTCCATCCACTTGGAATTAAACCAAGTATATACCAGGGGAGGTAGTATTTGGCTCTATCCCCATTCCCCTTAGCAAAACAGAAGATGAGGCACAGTTTTTGAGACTGACTGCTGGAATACCTCTTTAAATTTGGCCCAGAACTTTATCCAAATGTCACAGGGCCTCAGTTTAGCCCCGTGAACATGTTCCATAGGGTATATTTTACCTTTTAATTGTTACTTTTTAAAGGATTCTACCTGTAATCACCAATGTTTGCAGCCTTATCTCTGCAAAGTTGACAACAGTCAAGATTCAACTAAGTGATAATTTAAGGTTTGCCTTCAGTTTTTTTAGCAGAACATGGCATTCGGATATTACCACTCGAATACATGTATAAAAAGACAAAGACATGGGAAAATGTAAGGTGCCTCAAAACTCTCGAGAAACCTCTACTTTATTTAGCAGAACCTGTCTAAAGATAGTAGCAATACTGTGGAGGCAACCGGAACCATAGCCTCAAGTTAAGCAATAACACATAATAGGTTAATATAAGCTTTTTCTCAGTCTTTCCTCTCTTTGTCAAGGTAAAGGCTTTGTAGTTTAAGATTTACGTATTCTGTTATTAATGGCACTCAAAATCTCCTTGTCCATCTTCGCGCTTACTTTGCTTCTTGGCATTGCTTCTGCTAGTGATGGTATGATCATGTTTAGCAGATAAGTCATTTGGAAATGATCTATGTTTCCCCCTGACTCAGTTCCTGATTTTTCTTTTTTGGTGTTCTTTTTTATAGGGCGTAGTGCAATTGGGTTCGGTTATTCTCGCAAGAATGGCCCTGACAAGTGGGGAAATTTGGATCCAACATTCTCAGCATGTTCATCAGGGAAAAACCAGTCTCCTATAAGCATTCAGAAGAATCTGACTGTCCACAACAAGTTATTGAAACCTTTAACCAGGAATTATATACCTGCAAATTCTACCCTCGTTAACAATGGCTTCAATGTTGGGGTTGGTTGCTATAACTTAATATGACGATAAACAAACATTTCACTTCCCATTGTTGTAAGATTATACAAAGGAATATACATATAATAGTTGAAAACTACTGAATAATTTAACATCCATTTGAGGATTAAATGCTAATAAATTTGCTGGTTTGATGAATTTCTTATTGCAGGTACATTTTGAGGAAAATGCTGGAGAGGTATCGATTGATGGCAAAAACTACTCGCTCAGGCAAATGCACTGGCATTTACCATCTGAGCACCAAATTGATGGAGAACAGTACGCACTTTCTTAAGATCTCTCTGAGTTTTTTTTTTTTTTTTTCTATTGGTTTGGTCCAATTTATTCTGGCCTCAAGTCATGCTGCTGTATTATGGTCTATGGAGGCTGAATTCCCTTTCATGGGCTCTTTCCCCCCACCCAACACCGAAAAACGAAGGGCCTAACTCATGGACCAATCTAATCAGCTTCAACAACTGGTTTGATTAGTTTGTACTTTATTTAATCTTATTTTTGGCCCCTTCCACTTGAATGAAGTGTTTCGGCCAGACAAGTGAACAGTTTGAAAATCGCCAGTTTTGTCCAATTCTGACAACGTTGCCCTGATTTTCATTTTGTTTAATAATATCATAACTCGAAATTAAGATCTTTACCCGAATTCTTACCCCTCCTTACCACTAGGGTGAAATTTTAAGAAGTAAAGTTGAATTGTATTGACAATTTCATTGCAACAGTTTTGCTGCTGAGCTTCATTTGGTCCACCGGGCAGCAGATAACAGCATTGCAGTTGTAGCAATACTCTACCAAGAAAAGGATGCCGATCCACTTATCTCTAAGGTAAACTTCCTATCATCTATATCGCTTGTTTCTTATTTTTCTGGAAATATCACATATTTTATGACTAATTTAAAACCCAAGCGTGATTCGGAACTCAAACAAGAAAAAATGGGAAATTAAATCTAGATTGTAATTTATGATTTCAGATTATGGATGGGTTGAATAATTTGGCTAAGGAGAAAAGTAAAGCAGACAAAATAGCTGAAGTTCCCCTTGGTACCTTGGATACCGAGCAATTGATGCGAAGTTGCCGCAAGTACTACAGATATGTTGGTTCTCTTACCACTCCTCCATGCTCGGAGAATGTCATATGGAGCATTCTCGGAAAGGTATGTTTTTCCTGCAAAAAATGTATGCAATGTTCGGAAAAGTATATATTACATTGAAAATGGCTAAAAGCAGAAACAAGAAATTAAAAAGATATATACGTGCAGGTGAGATCGATTTCGAAAGAGCAGATGGTCGCTCTGGAAACTCCAGTGAACTCAAATTGCAAGAAAAACGCAAGGCCTTGTCAGCCATTGAATGGTCGAAAGATTGAGCTGTATGATGAGCTTATTGGCTAAAACTTTTGTCGTTATCAGGGTGCAAACAGGGTGGGGGAAGAAGTAGTTGGTGTGGTTTATGAATATTTTCCTTATGCTTAGATATTACTAGTTAAAAACATCATATGTTGTATTTTACAGAGTGTTGAGTTAAGCCTGCATATCAGAATTTTCTCCTTTATACCGGTGGACGGTGGACAAAGAAAAACTTCGTATCACCCCAAAATCAGATTTGATTTGTTCAACATTGAGTTTTACAAAATGAAACTCTTACAGGTTTTGAAACTGTTTCATGTGTTGAGGGCTTGAATCAGCAGAAATACACTCAAACTTGAAGCATATTTTTCACCCAAAAAAAAAAACAGAAGACAGAAATGTAGACCATTTGGCTGCTATAATTGAACACGAAATGTGATAATAGGTGAGATAGTCAGTTTCAAAGTTAAAAATAAGTGAAAAAAATAGACTATAAGACACTAAAATAGTCAAGATTCTAAACCATTCACCTAATACCATCCACATTAGCAGTCAAGAATGTCAAACTGTCAACAATTTCCAAACAGGGATTGCTTGACTGAGAACCACACCCCAACAAATTCGTATTAAAAGAAATTGAATTTCAAAGACTCGTGATTGTGAAAACACTTGAATATTAAAACGGATAAGGCAATGAAGGAATATTTTGAGCACTCCCTCCTCCCTATCTTCAAACTGATTGGAGGATGCAATCTCTAACTTAGGCAGTTCACCCAATTCCTTAAATTTTAACACTCATCACCGTCAACCCAAAGCAAAGCTTTTTGTAATCTTTATAGCTGTTTCGATTACCCTTTGGTCGGGCATTTAATTGTTTATTTTTACATATTCAATTTTGATATTTGCATTCAAATACATATTCATACAAATAATTTTAATTTCAATCACTACATCAGTAATTAATATCACCAATATCATTATTTTTAATTTTATCAAAATTATTCATAATGTTTATCTGAATAAACTCTTAATAAATATTGTTTTCATAAGTTTTCTAAATTCATGTTAATAGTAATAAAGTTTAATTAAAAAGTATAATCATGCTTAAACTTTACCGAAAATATTCATTGCAAGATGAATTTTACATGATCCTTTTGAAATTTTATTAAAAAAAACAACAACAAAATTTACAGCTGTGTAATCCAAAATTACTCGTATCTACAAACGCTAATCAAGTAAAACCAAATCAAAATGACAAACAGAGAGAGGACAAAAAAGAAGTGGAAATAGGGAAATTGTGCCCTTTTTACCTTCCCAAACCGACCGTAAATCATCATGCCACATCACCACGAAGGAAATTTTAAACACTAGGCGGGAGCCGCAAGTTACCCAACCACGACCGCAGACCAACCCACGCCTTAGCCTTGGCCCACCACTAAGAAGGCCTTTTCCCACACGGCTCAGATTAACGGCTCCGATCTCCTACCAGACGCGAACCGCTTCATTCCACCTAGACTGACAGGTTCACCAACCGGTTCACTCCCCGCAATTTCAGGCTCTATCGATATTGCATCACGATCATCTGGCGGCAAACGAGACCTAATGTCGCTGTTCCTTGGCGGCGACGGCGCTACTGGAAGAGCGTGTTGTTCACGTGCTTTACCAATGGACCGAAAAATAGCACGAAAACTCGAAAAGAAACCGCTTCCTTTTCTCATCGTCTTCCCTTTAACTGTTACGATTTCGGCTGATTGTTGGCTGTTCTTTTTTAGTCTGCGACTCCGATCTCGCTTCGATCTCACTCTTCCCATACAAGAAACCTTAGGCGAAGACGGTTCAACAACTGGCGGATCCGATTTAACCGAGCCAGACCGTTTAGGAAACAATCTAGTGTTTCCAGACTTAGTATTCTTCCTGTTCTTCGTATCAACAAAGCAAGATTTCTGCGGCTTCGGTAATCCGATTATGGAAGCTTTAGACTTTCTCAACGAAAAGCGTTGAGAATTGGAGTTTGAGTTAAGACTAGGATTAAGATTTGTGGAGTTAGAAACTGAGTTTCCTTTCTGCGATTCTTTACGTTCGTAAAACGCGTTGCGATGGAACCAGTCGAGCTCGGCGCCTTTGGATAACCAAAACGATTCCGGCGGGATATCTTCTTCAACAGGTTTCTCCGCCGTGTGGAGGTGGTCGTCGGGGTCGCCATCGGTGGTTGCTAAAGTCTCGCAGACAATTTTGTTGTCGCAAGAAACGCCGGCGCAGGCAGAAACAAGGGTTTCTAAATTGCCCTGTGGCATTGTACGAACAAAGAAGAAAAAAACACTTAAACGTGGAAAAAATAAAAGAGGAAGTTTGAGAGAGGAAGGTAGATTTGAGAAGATTTATACAAAAAAGAAAGAAGTTGTTAGTGAAGGGAGAGTTTCAACGCTGTTGACTAGTGCTTGCTTGCTCTCTTCCTTTGCTGGTGGGTTTTCTGCTTTCGGGATAAAACAATATTTTTTTACTAAGTAGCCGAACATTTAGGAAGCATGGGAGAAAGAAAATTATTATTATTATTATTATTATTATTATTAATCAAAAATATAAATAAAAATTTAATAATTATTTTAAATTTTAAATTTTTATTATAATCAATTAAATCTTAAATATTTTATTTTAAATAAACTGAATCTTTAAATATTTATTTTTACTTAATTAAATTCTTAAATTTTTTTATCTGATAAAATTTTTTATTAGATGAAATGAATATTAACTATTAACTAATATTTATTTAATAAAAATTTTAATTAATGAAAATAAATATTTGAAATCTTATTTGATTATAATAAAATAATAAAAATTTAAATTATTATTTAATTTTAATTCAAAGTTTTTTTATATTTATGCCTTATTATTGTTTAAGTTAAAATAAAATAGAATTTTCAAATAAAAAGTATAAAATTCTTTATTTTATAGTATTTTATTCGTAGCAACTGTAACAAGATAGAGGTTCCCGCATTTCTCCTTCTATTTTTTTTTCAAGTAAAAAATTTCCAATCATTAATCAAATCTATATTATGCCTTATAAAATCACAAAAAGACAAACATTATAAGTAACTTATATAAAGCAAATCAAATTTAAATTTAAATTTAATTATTCGTATAATCATTTTTAAAAATTCATATATAAAAATTCATACTGTTACACTTATAATTATTTTTTAAATATAAAATACATATATTTATTATTAAATCAGTATTCTAAAATTTTTTTATTTACATTTAAAAAATAAAAGGCTTAATGCTGAAAACCCTTTTGGGATTGGTGAAGGCCTTTACGTAACTAATTGAGATTAGCTAATCTCTGTTATATTCGTTTGGTTTGGTTGGTAGGATTCTTCGGTTGAATTAACTATGAATTATAATTACTTTATTTATTTATTTATACATTAAAAAGCCCACAGAATTCTGTTTCTTGCCATTCCGAGTTACTAATGGACTTCATCCATGACGTTAAAAAGAAGAATCGTATTTGGATTTGATTGCTTGATGTTTGGTGCAATCAAGAATGTAGGTTACTGTGACTAGAATTATATTATATCTTCCATCAATGTTTGAGTTTATTCTATACGTCCACAATCATCCAAAAAGTTTAATATAAATTATTAGCGGGATAGTGAACTTTATTTTTTTTTTTCTTTTAGATTATTTATTCTATAGATTGCAACTAAAAAAATTGAATATTACATGCATCAATCTTAGGGAAATTTTAATTAATTTAATCTCACCATCCAATGATTAAAACATCATCAATCATATGTGTACGTTAATATTGTATTTATTTAAATAAATCATCTATATTATCAATATATTTATGACGAGATCAAGAATGTAGAGATACCAACTCATATGATCTTTCAAAAAAAAATTTTATCAAATTCAAAATTTATTTTTTCGGTTTATACAAATTACTTATGATATTTCATAAATTTAAATTTTAAATTTTTAACATAAAGCTTGCCCATAATATTAACCAAAAATATCTTTCTGTACAGCTTTGAGGATGGGCAATATTCTTCACCTATAGATGATGAACATTATTCAAAGGGATAAAATAATAGCTGTGGAAGAATGAACTAATTAATTTGACACCTCTGTTTTTTAGGCAAAAATGCTGAAATAAGGGGGGGGGGGGGGAATATAGGAAATTGACAAGCAATTAGCCATGTGATGTGTCCTTTCGTGTAGCTTCATCGTTACCTGGAAATAGAAACATCCAGCAAATTCATGGATCCCATCTCCGTGCATTAATCGTTTCATTGCCAGCCTATATATTTATATATATAAAACATCAAACATGGCACGATCCCCTTTTCTTTTTGTGTGTGTTTGTGCCGCTGTTTATATATATCGATCTTGTCCCTGGCAATCCCTATGATACTTTCTTGACAATGACAAAAATAATCAAAGAATCAAGTGATTCAGATTTCTCTCTTATCATCTACGTCATCCCCTGCCAAGCCATAATGTTATCGAATTACAATCACAATCAAATAATTTCATTAATATATTATTATTATTATATATTGATTCAATTTGGGACAAGAAAATTAATATTTTTTTAACCCAAACGAATAACACAAGAAAACAAAATATATATATCAATGATTAAAAAAGTATAAAATTAAAAAAATTTATATTAATATAAATAAATCCATCTTCATATATAAATATATATATTTAGTTTTTGAAAATTTTATTCACATCCTTTCACATTATTTTGCATATTTTCTTTCTAATGAATTATGACTTACGAGTGTACAAGGATGTTTTCATTCAATGGACACTTTAATTTAAAGATTAAGCTATAAATTAAAAAATATTATTAATTTTAACCATTAAATTAATAAACTTTTCATTCTCACTTAATTTCATCTCTCTATTAAGCAAAACCAAAGTAACTAATTATATTCACACTGCCAATGGTTATCTACTTGATACAAACTCTTAAGAGGTAACCATTTACTATTTCTTTATTCTATAAATTTAAGTACAAAAGATTATAATATTTAAAAACATTTTCAAATTCAATATCATGCTAGAATTTCCTAAAAATATTGAATAAAAAAATAAAAATCTATAATAATAAAAGTACGGATGTGAAGAAGATTTTGAACTGACAATAATAAGTATGGTTGTTAATTATATTTCTAAAACACCATTTTAATTTTTTGTGATAATATTAATAAGATATATCTAATTTACAAATAAAAGCTCTACTTCCATTGAAAGTTTTTCATTAAATATATTTATTTGATGAAAAATATTTCAAATATTTTATTTTTAATTTTATATTAACGTTAAAGTGATAAATTTTATTTAAACTAACATACAATATATTAATATATAGAACAATTTTTTTTATGATAACATGCATTTTACTAATTTTAATTAATTAAAGAATATACAATTAGGGACGACAATCCAACTCATTTTCGACGAGTTCTGATTCGACCCGATCTTTTGAGGTTGATTTTTTTTTTTAATTCGAGTTTCGGGTCGGATCAGATCGGGTATGTTAAAAAATAATTGTGGTCGGATCGGGTTTGGGTTCGGGTTTTAGGCAAACCCGATCAGACTGATATTATATAAAAAATTATTATTTAATTAATTATTTAATTATATATATTTATATAATGATATTTTTAAATATTTATATTTTAAAAATAATATTTTATTAATTTCAGGTCGAATCAAATCGAGTATTATTTATATAATATCAGATCGGATTCGGGTATGAAAAAATAAAAAAATTTTCGAATAAGATCAAATTTGAGTTTATTAAAGCATTAAGTCGGATCGGATTTGGAGCGAGCAAAATTCGCCCCAAACTCGACCCGATGCCAATCCTGCATATAATTATATTGAATAATATACAAATAAGCAAAAGCTATTTTTGTTGAGTAAAGTACAAAACCCATTGCTGTCAATATATATGAAAATTTTGTTGATGAAATCAATGGGCATCTCCCAAAAGAAACTTGACTTTTCTTCCACTAATGCAAAATCAGCAAGGGGGTTTGGTCAAATTTTCCCAGTATTGGACTCATGACTTTGGTGTATTATGTGACTATGATTTCTTTGTTCTGGGGTTCTGTACATAAATAAAAAGAAGTACATAAATAATTAGTAAACAAGTGTAAGACTGAAAAAAAAATATTTTTAACTATATATATTTCAATATTCAACAAAATTTTTGTTTGAATATATCAAATTTAAATGTTGGGTATATTATTATAGTGAAGGGCAACAAGCCAAAATATTGATTTTTGTTGAAGGGTATTTATAAACTCTTTTTAAGATTAATTTAAATTTTATATTAAAAATATTTTTATTTAACGCATTATTTTCAACAAATTGAAAAAAAAAAGACATTAATTATAATTTTTTTATAAATATTACTTTAATAAATGCTTATAAGTGCTCTTTAACATTTTCCTATACTTAATAATAACATTTTTACGGATAAATAAAAAAAAATTATGTCTAAAGAAGCACGAAAGCTTAGGAAAGAACAAGTGGCAATAGCAAAATTGAATAGCATTTCATTTAATTATTATAAGTATGTTTTGGAGATTTAAAATATTAAAAGTTGTAGGTAGAAATTGAATGAATGTTTTGGAATTTAATATTAAAAAAGAAATTGAATATGATTACTGGTAAATATATTATGTGTAAATTCCCACGATTTTCCTGGAAAGTAGTGATATGGAAAACAAAAACACTGTAAAAAGAAGAGCAGAATTTGAGTTTCGCGGTTGCTCGATGTTAAAAGTAAGTGGTGGTAATTGGTAAAAGTTTTCTAGAAGAGCAAATTGGAAATGGTTTCCCAATTCCCATTGGCGAAATTCAAATAAAAACAGAGTAGGAAAAGCGGAATAGCGGGGAACCCTTGATCTTTTCTGGACCACTAGTTTGTTTTATTAGAAATTCATTTAATATTAAATCTTTTTTATTTGCAGCACAATTAGAAGTAAAAAAAATAAAATAAAAAAAATTAATCTAAAATTATAATGTTTAATTTGATTTGGATTGATTTTTTTTATTAATTTGAATTAAAATCAGATATTAAATATTTATTAAGTTTGAATAGAAATATAAAAAATAAAAAAATAAATTTAATTAAATTATATATTTTTATTAATTTATATATATATTAAAATTTTATAAAATAAAAATAATTATTTTAATATATAAAATTTTTTATTAAAATAAAATATAAAAATAAAAAATTTAAAAATTTAAAAATTAATTAATAAAACCTATAAAATTCGATTTGGATAGATCGATTTAAAAAAAAATTGATTTTAATTTGAATAAATTTTTCAAAATCATAATATTATATATTATTTAAAAAAATTAAATCACCTCTAAACATAATTAATTAATTGATATATTATATTAAACTTGCATTGTTTTCTAATAAATTTTAATTGGGGCTTTTCTGTTGTGGGCCTCGTCGCGTCGGGAAAGAGAACAAGCACACCTTCTGAGACTTCGACAAAACTCTAGGAAAAAACAAAAATAGTTAAAAACATGAGGCTACTTGGGTGTCCAATTGGACAACTTGAACCACTGAAAAATACCCAAAGAAGGCTACTCGCTTATTCCATTTAGTCCAAACCTTCTTTATTGCGATTAGGACCTGACTTAGATCTAATCGCACCCCTGTTTCGATGCGATTGGATTTTTCTTTTACCCAATCGCATCGACGGCTGTTTGGATCATTCATTTCAAATTTCCAATCGCATTACATTCTGTTTGTCTAATGAAAGGGGAGTTTTTCACTGAACAATTGGATTTGTTTTCTTCTCAGTAATAGAATAATCTTTGAAAGTCACACATAAAGTTAAAAATAAATTTAAAAATTTTTATTGTCTTCTATCAAATATTCGATTGTTTTCGTCAAGAAATCTAAATATATTATTGTCACTATTTATTGAATAAAATTTTTAAGATTTTAAATGTTAAATAAATTTAAAATTTACATATAAATATATTTCAAACAGTTATTTATAAAAAATATCATTTGATATAAATTAATAATTTTAGTAATTTTTTAATTAACTTCAAAATTATCAATATATATTATAAATTTTAATATCATATTTTTAATTTTTATATTTTTTTTCACTCAATTTTATCTTATAATTATCATCGTTATATTTATATTCAAATATATATTTTATTATTAATTTTAATCTTATAATAATAATAATTAATTATATTATTTTCATTATTTTTTATCTCACTTAAACTAGTTCAGCGGCCTATCCACAATTACTTTTAGAATTCAAATTGAAATTTTCAAATGCTACTATCTACCTATCCTTAAAATGAAACTTAACTACAAGGTTTCATTTGTTGACAAGTGTCTTGGGATATAAATAGATTTGTGAAAATTTAGGTTAGCATTTTCGTATTTTAACAAAACTAAATAATTATTTTTTTTTTGTAATTGTTAAAATTGTTAATGAGATTAAATTATTAAAAGTTATTAATATTTATTAAGTAACTTTTAATTTTTCAAGATTATCAATATGATTAAACTATTGTATTATATATCAACTTCTATCAAATTTTTAATTAACATTCAATAATTAACAAATTTAAGTGAGCAATTTTGGTATGTTATAAAAGTTGATAATTCTATTTTTTTTACAAATATAATGCAACTTGTAATCAAATGACACCAATTCAATTTTAAAAAGTTATCAAAACTTTTTTAAAAATATTATAATAAATAAAAATGAAAGGCATTTATATCTTTTATAGATTTTTTATAAAACATTTTTTATTTTAAATTTCACAAAAATATTCCACTTCCACATAAAAAATAACTAAATAATTATTCTTAAAAAAAAAAAAAAAAGTCACCCACATTGTAGGTGTGCTAAATTCTAGTGTCAATAAATTATAAAATTTTTCATTTTTTTCCATTTGCATGTCATCTTACTATTTCGAATACATTTGCTTTATAATCATAATTTTGTTGACTATCATAAATATTAATTAACTAAGCAGGAAAAAAGGCTAAGATTATAAGCGTGACAAGCTCAAAGAGTCTCAAAAGTCAAAACTTAGAAAAGGATGAAAAAGAAAATAATCAGGAAGTCAATGGGTCATTAAAGAGATAACAAAAAGATAAGAGGCGAAAACGGACAACAAAAAGCATAATTACAGGGGCTTCCGAAAAAAATTCCCATGATCTTGGCCACGTTCCCACATTCGAAAAAATCGACCGTTGGGGCCCGTTCCCTGACAACCAACGGTTACCATTCAAAACCTTAAAAGCTAACTCCCTCTCTCTCCTTCAAAACATGACAAACAACGGAAAACAAAGACAACTCCCCCAAGAAAAAATGGGTTGTGTTTCTTCAAAACTCATCAAGAAAGAGATCAAACGAGAAATTCTTCTCAACAATGGCGGCGGCTACATCAACCACGTGGTTTCTCTCAAGTCAAGCACTTATGGGGTCCTTAATCTCGACATTGAACTTCAACAACAAGAAGAAGCAGTTGGAGTTCCAGGGACAAAGACAGTTCAAAGATCGCCTCCTCGCGAAGAGCCAGAGGTAATCAATGCCTGGGAACTCATGGAAGATCTTGAAGATGGTTATATTAAAAGAAGCCCGAATTCGAGTGTTTTTGTTAAAGGGGTTGGTGAAAAAGATGTGAGAAGTCCATTGAAGTTCTTGAATAAGATTGGTTCTCCATTGAAAGTGAAGAAGTTTGGTGGGAAAGAGAACAAGGGAAGAGTTAATGGGGCTGGTTATGGGAATGGGAAGTCTGATTTTAGCCCGAAATCAATATTGAGAGTGAACAGTTCTGCGGATGGTTCGTGTAAGGCAGTGTTGAAGCTGAGTTATCCGGTGAAAAGTACAAGAAGTGAGGTCTTTGAAGGTGGTGATTCGGGATTTTCATCTCGAAGGAGGAGTTATAGTCCCTTATTTGATCCAGAGCTTGTTGCTTTGTACGAGAAAGAGTTGTCCGAAGAAGAGGAACAAATCAAGAGGATAATTTCATCAGGACCCGAAATCCGAAAATCCAAGAAATTTCAGGATTCAAAGGGTATTCTTCAAGTTTTCGAGCAAAAATGTCCTGCTGGTAGAGAAAATGCAGTTGTGATTTACACTACAACATTGAGAGGGATTAGGAAGACTTTTGAGGAATGTAACACTGTGAGATCCATCATCGAATCCTACCATGTCCAAATGTTTGAGCATGACATATCAATGGATTCAGGGTTTAAGGAAGAGTTAAGGAAGCTAACGGGCACAAAAGAGGTGAAAGTTCCACTAGTATTTGTTAAAGGAAGGTTGATTGGGGGAGTTGAAGAGATTGTGAAGCTAGAAGAGGAAGGGAAACTGGAAATCTTGTTTGATGGGATTCCTAGGGCGATTCCCGGATGCGAAGGATGTGCTGGGGTGAGATTTGTGATGTGTACGGAATGTAATGGTAGCTGCAAAGTTTTAGATGGGGAACAGAAGAAGATGAGGTGTGGTGAGTGCAATGAAAATGGATTGATACGATGTCCTATTTGTTGTTCATATAGTTGAATTATAACCCTCTTGGATTCATCCAGGAATTGGGATTTCCACTAGGTATGGTATTTATCTATTGTCAAGCTGTAACAATGATTTCTTGAAGAGTTTTCCTTTTTCTCATTTTGGGAAGTCTAAAGTGGGTTTGGGCTTCTGTTTGCTGATGTTTCGATTGCCACATTGTAAACATTGGTCGTTTGATTTATTAATCCCTGCTTATATTTTAACAAATATGTCTACTCCAATGATTGATATGGCATATTGTCATTACATATCCATTTGAGCTTGATTGATTTTTAGTTCATAGCTTGTCCATTTACTTGTTTCAATTATGCTAGTTGATTCATTTGTGTTGCAGCATCAGATAAGTGAATTATGCTTTGGTAAAATCCCCCCCCCCCTTATTACTCTTCAAGAGAATTGTGGCTGAAGCCTGCAATTTGTGACTCCTGCTTAAACTTGAACAATTTTATTTCAACTAGTTGTGTTCTTTGCTAAACTGAATTAGTATAATAGCAAGATGCAATCTTGCAACCCTATGGCTCTTCACACTGAAGACAAGAATCTAACCTATCATTAGTGAGAAAATCTGCTGCAGGCTGGAAATAAGGCAATGCACTCTGGTGAACTGTGAACACAAGGCAGGCAGATCGAAAACAAGGCACAATAAGCCTGAATTTAAAAATACTCACGCATAGCAAGAAAAGAAACAATTGCAGAAAGTTGATTTTTGGAGGTTGTGTTGTGTTTGTGTTATATATAGCACAATGTGTCAAAAACCTCTATTGTGCCAACTGCCAAGTGCTTGGTAATAACCAGCTATTTGGGATAGGCACTTAGTCGTCGGGGGTGCAAACTGCAAATCTGCTAACCAGCTACCTCCTTTTCAGTAGAGGCAATGGCGCCTGCAGTTGCTATCCCACATCAACCACTGCAAATCAAAGAAATATCACACCCTTCAAACAAATGGGGTCAAACCAGGGACATTCCCTTCAACTGAAACCCCAAAATCTCCACACCTGGGACCTCAGACTCAGAGGTTTTAGATCAAAATTCACAAGACTAGACCATGCTCATATACCTAAAGCTAAATGGCCTTGTATGGGGAAGGTATAAAACCGCCTGTCCCTGTTGCACTGGCCTAAGTTTCCTATGAGCAAAATCTTGCAGTATAAGAGTATCATCATACCTCTCAACAACTTTTTTATCCTAATTTTGAAAGATTAGGTTCAACTTCCTCTCATTCCTAGTGTAAAAGCAGAGATCATCAAAACCCAAAGTACCCTATTCCCCTTGCATTTGAAATGGTAGCTAAAAAGAAAATTATCAACATATTGTAAAATCCAATATTTTGTTTCCTTTAACTATATGAATTCAGTGGGATTTTCATATTCTTTTACTCTGGTTTTTCTATTTAGCCTCAAAAAAAAAAAAAATTTGTTGCCTCCCTCCAGAGTTTGCTAACAAATCTCTTTTACAGTTAAACTATTAACTAAAAAAGATCATGGATTTTGATGTTCCTATAAAATTGGAATAAGAGAGGTTGATACACAATGTCATAAGAAATGATGATAAGCAAATAGAAATATATGGGCAATTGAAATTCCTGGCTAGTTATGCATTTGTGTATTGATGAAACCATTCACTATTGAAGCACAATATCTCCCTCTAGCTAAGAGAAATCATAAACCGAATAAAGGAGCTTACCTCACCTATGAGTAAATATTTCCTAATAACTTCATTAGGTGCAATCTATCTTGGCACATCAAGATAAAACATTCTTGAGCTGCAAATGTAGCTATTAAATCCTTGGTACCGCTTTGAATTTAAATTTTTTTTTTAAAGTGGTTTACTATTTAACTACAAAATATCCACTTTTATCTTTCATTTTTGTCGTCTTTGTTTTATAAATTTGTTAAAGAGAAATTATTAAATATACTGGTAACAAAATTTTTTAACTCCATAAATGAGGTTAAAATTATAAAACATGTCTCTTAGTGTAATTTTAAAAAATTAAAAAAATTAATTAAAAATAAAATATGTATCATTATCTTAATCTCATTTGTAAAATTAAAAACTTTACTATTGTCATAACGTATATATTTGTAAATCTATAATTAGACATAACCTAAGGAATCATCATCATTTTTTTTTTTAAGGTATGATTAGTCATCTAATGAATCTATTCTTTTAAGGATATGCTATACTTAACTAAGGATCTTTAAAAGAATAAGTTTTGATCTACATTTCATAACTAAGTTTGAGAGTTCGATTACATATAAAAAAGATTATAGTATTCCCACAGCGCCTATCCTAAGATGATATCATTTAATTTTAACTTATCCCAATAATAATAATAATAATAATAATAATAATCTTGGTTCTAATGGTTTTTATTTTAATGTTTAAATATTGAAAATAATTTTCAAGACATCTCAATCGATCTGGCAAAATCTTTAAAAATACTTACTCACCTCAAGAGTATTTAAAAATCTCATTTGTTTTCTTGAAAAAGCTCTATTGTTGAAAATTGACTTAATCATTTATTTTTTGTTAAAATTTTCTTTTATTGAAAATATATATGAATTTTTCACCATGTAAACCAAAATTAGAAATATTTTCTCACATAAAAATCTCTTAAATAATCATCCATTTGCGATTACTAAAAATTTCATATTTATAATTTATTTTATTTTTACAAGTTTTATTTCTAAAATTTTCATCATTTGGACCTAATTTAAAAATATCTTTCCTAAAATTTAATCTCCATTTTATTCACCATTTATCCTTTAAAAAAGAAAAATAATATTACAATTATTTTTTTGAAGTTTTATATAAATCTTTCCACCATTTTAGGTTGAATTTAGAAAAAACTTTTTACCTAAAAATTTTATGCAAATTCAACCATTTGTATTTTTTCTTAAAATTTAATCTTTAAATAATCATTATAGATTTTCACACAAAATTTTTTTTAAAGTCATATTTTTAATTTTTAATTTAAAAAGAAATACAATTATTTTTATTAAAATTTCATCAAAATTATTGCACAATTTGAGTTAAATTTAAAAAAATTTGTCACTTAAAGATTTCTTAAAAAATTTAACATTTGAAATTTTTAGGAATCTCATCATTGAAATAATTGTTAATTCATCTTCAAAAATTTTATTAAATTTATTTAGACTTTTTATTTAAATTTAAAAATAAATATTAATTATTATTATTGAAACTTTATTTAAATTTTTTCGATAATTAAACTTGAATCAAATATGAGCCTATTTGATTTCAAGACTTTTGATTTAGACCCCGAATTAAATTGATGTCTTCAACTATTAATGTATTAAATCATTTCTCTCTGTTAAATGCTATTAGTAATCTATAGGCTTCAATAATAACCATTTCAAAATTTAATTCATCTTCTTAAAAACAAAAAGATTCATTGAATTTTAAGGTAATCAGTAGTAGGATGAAAAAATCATATGGTGTCCCTTCTCATACCATGAATCTTACCATTTTTCTCTCTGAAGTTTGGAAAATGAGTTTAAAAAGTCTTTCTAGGTTTTAGCTCATCTGTCTTTGGACTAATCCATTTTCTGTTTCATAAATGAGAAAGCCATTGACCACGATGGCCACTGTAAAACCAAGCCTTCCCTATCACTTTCACTTTACCGCAGACCTTCAGCCATCCTTCTCATTAAACTAATCAATATATACGCGCCGCGTCATCCAAGTCAACTCAATCTAACACTGTAAATGTCGTGGCTTCCATTCATTGGTCATCCCCTTGTCATTATGAGAAGCAGCCACACCTGATTTTTCCTCTAACACGATTTTGCCCACTACACTTGAGCTTATTAGCTTTTCACTTTGCTTCTTTCTATCTCAGATCACTTTGAGAGTTACACGGCAAAAGCTTCGGTTTTGTTGCTACATATGGCCGGGAGAAAGAAAAGAAAGCTTAAATTGTAAGTTTTTTTTTTTTTTTTTTGGGTTTTGTTTGAGTAAGTAACTTTAGCATTTTTTTTTATAGAACATGAAAGTTTTAATTGCTTATGGTTAGGGTTTCATTGAAATGACATTTGGATTTTAGGAATTAGAGCCTCTTGAGTACTTAATATGAGATAAAAATGTGTTCTATACTGAATATTATGTTGAATTATGCAAAATTGCTGTAAAATCTGAACCTTTTAAGTTGGGCTGAATTTGGGTTTTTTTTTCTTTTGTTTATGGCTATGTTTGGGAATAATTCAGGGTTTTCGAAATTAGAGCAATTTTAGGGTTTTGATAAAGTGTCAATATGTTTATTCAACTATTGGTCAATTTGGGTTTTGGGAAATTGGATAGCTAGTCGATTGTTTCTGAATTGGGTCTTTGCCTCTTTGGCCATGCCCAAAAATTATTTGCATGTTTAGGGGATTAGAGCAATTAGTGTTGATTGATTTTGCATGTATTGTTTTGGTGCATGTTGGAGTCTAATTTTGGATATTTTGATTTTCCTGCTGGTTTTCTAGTTAAATCCACTATGATAAGTGATCATAGGCTTGTGGTGCTTTTCATAGTCATGAGCTATTAATCTTTTGGGATATTGTTGATGATTAATGTTAAGCAGTTAAAAACTGATTTAAATACAGGGATTATGTTGAATCGAATACAATGTTGGGGTATTTCAGCTCCAATGTGACTTCAGTTTGATTGGATCACTGAATTTGGGTAGTGTCTTTTGCACCACAAGGATAGCGGTTCCAATGGTCAGTCAAAGAAGGGTCTTTGAGTTGTTACCATATGTTAAGTTCATGAGTCATTGCAGCATACTGTAAATGGGGGATAAAATGTAAAGATATTTTACAATTGGCAACATCTTTTGATGGATTTTTGTACTACCAATAGGCATCTATCAGACAATGAGATTTTCATTGAGGATTTGATAAAGTATCATCGTTCTTCTAAACTAAGATAAATTCCATTTCATGAAATTGTGATGGAACTTGAATTTTTTATAAGATTTTGAATAGTGTCTCGATCCAAGGCTTAGGGATTAGAACAATGACTGTTTGATTGATTGTTTTGTTTTCTTTAAACATAGTCATGGAATTATAGTTTTTAAAGTTGGGTTCAAATTGTTAGAGATCTTAGTTATCCAAGAAAAAGTTGCATTTGTTATGAGCTGTTGTGTTTTAGGCTAAACAACAAAAATGACTTTCTTAAATAGGAATATGACTTAAATGATAGTTAGTGTTGGATTGAATATGAATATGAAGCATTTGGATGTTTCATACTGTGACTTCTAATTGCACTGAATGGCAACTGAAGTTTGTTTTTTTCTTTCCTACCTGGACTGTTGGTTTGAATTTTCCCCCTGGGGTTGGGAGGTGTCCTATGGTCAAGTGTACTTTTTTTGGGTGTATTATCTTAAGTTCATGAGTGACATTTTAGCATGCGGTATGTCATAAATGGAAGATCAAAATTTACCTTTTTATTTGATCTGTCAATTAAGTGTTTTTTTGTTTTTGTGTAGGTTTAATAAACAACTAGCATTTAATTTTGAATTAGGTATAAAGCATGATATTCTGTCTGACTTACTGGAGCATTTTAGGGTCCTTTGCTGGGTTTCAATCTCAGCCTTGTATCACTTCTTTTTAAAATTTATAGCTGATAATGGCATTTTAATATCAATATTCCTTTTGGCTGTATAGGTTAGCTGAAACAGTAAATGGGGATGAAAGAATAGCAACTGAGGATGGGAAGGAAAGGTTGGAGATTCAAACATGGTCTGATCTTCCTGTAGAACTTTTGGAATTGATTATGTCCCACCTAACTCTAGAGGATAACATTCGAGCATCTGCTGTCTGCCAGAGGTGGCATAAGGTTGCAATTTCCGTCCGGGTGGTGAATCAATCACCATGGCTCATGTACTTTCCAAAATATGGTAACTTGTATGAGTTCTATGATCCATCTAAGCGTAAAACCTACTCCCTTGAGCTACCAGAGTTGCATGGATCCAGGGTTTGTTACACTAAAGATGGTTGGTTGTTGCTATACAAACTCAGAAATCACCGTGTATTCTTCTTTAATCCCTTCACTCGGGAGATGATTAAGCTTCCTAGATTTGAGTTGACATATCAGATAGTTGCCTTCTCTTGTGCCCCAACATCTAGCAGCTGTGTGGTTTTTACAATTAAGCACATCAGTCCTACTATTGTTGCTATTAGCACGTGCCATCCAGGGGCATCGGAGTGGGCCACTGTTAATCACCAGAATCGCTTGCCATTTGTTAGTAGCATTTGGAACAAACTTGTATTCTGCAGTGGAATCTTTTATTGTCTAAGCCTCACTGGTTGGTTAGGGGTTTATGATCCACTGGAGCATACTTGGAATGTTCTTGCTGTGCCTCCTCCAAAATGCCCTGAGAATTTTTTTGCCAAAAATTGGTGGAAGGGCAAATTTATGACAGAGCACAATGGAGATATCTTAGTTATCTATACATGTTGTACTGAGAACCCCATTATATTTAAGCTGGATCAATCAGAAATGGTATGGGAAGAAATGCGAACCCTTAACGGTGTGACACTATTTGCTAGTTTCTTGTCGTCTCATTCAAGAACTGATCTCCCTGGAATAATGAGGAATAGTGTCTACTTCTCTAAAGTTCGTTTCTTTGGAAAGCGTTGCGTATCATACTCCCTTGATGACTGCAGATACTATCCCCGTAAACAGTGTTATGACTGGGGAGAGCAAGATCCCTTTGAGAACATATGGATTGAACCACCCCAGGGTGCCTCACCCTTCATCTGAAGAACACTAGTAGTACAAGTGAGTATGTTTAAGCTTTTACAACATACTCGTGATATTTTTATCTACTTATATTTTTCACAGCGTCCATGGAATGTCTAATAATGCTTGCTGTAGAATAATTGCTTATGAAGGAGTTGATTATGTATTACAATAACCCTGTTTGGTAGAACTCCATTGATGCTCTCTGTATTCACGGAAGCACTTCTTCATGCTTTTCAGAGAATTTGTGTAATCTTAATTTATTTTTCTTTCAAATTTAAGTGTTTTTCCCTTGTAAATTGATTCAAACACAGCACAGTTGATCATATGTAATTTAATTTCTTATCTAATTAGTTTAATAAAGCAGTAGCTAAATTTCATCCTTGACGTGTCATTTAATATATCATGATATGTTATTACTACCTCAAGATGTTCCTCGGGTTTGTTACTTTATGGAGACCCAAGTTATTGCCTTTATGGTGTTGGGTCTTAAACTAAAGTTTTAATGTAGTCCATGGAAGATGGAGGTTTAATTCAATTGACGGATGGAGTTTGTGTAGAAAACTCGATTGAGTTCCTGAAATTAAACAGCAATGTGGAAGAATATGGAAGTTTAAATGGTGCTTTCTTCTTCCCAACAAATGTGGAACCGGGTGTCTGCTCTGTACGTAGTTGAATAAAACAGCAATGAATGAGAAAGGATGGTTAAGTAAATGCTTGGAATGGACAGATTAACTTATCTAAATTTAACTCATACAAACTCCACCCTCATAACTCTTTTTCTTAGATAAATGCTGATTTATTCATTCAAAGAAAGAAGAAAAACTGTTATAACAGTACCTGGTCGCCAGAAAGCAGCAGACACAATGACAATATATATCAACAATTCTTAATAAAGATATATAAAACATGAGACTAAGCAAGTGATTAGTGAGACAAGTGCTTTAGACCACAAAATGCTGACAAAGAGTACAATTCTGCAAGGTATCTGCAAGCTACATTTTAGTTCGAAGTGAAGGTTATTTACATCTTGTTCAGCCTGTCGATAAGGACCGGCAGAACTGTTTCGGGTGAATGACGCAGTTGATCCACCACTTGTGACCCTGAATTCCCGTACATTTTTTCTATGAATCTGAAATTGTAACCGGTGAAATGCTTGTTGACATCCTCCACAGTTGGCTTCTTGATTTCCCCCTCCTTTATCGCTTTAAACAGCTTGGTTGCATTCTCCTTTGTGGAAAGCTTCCATGCCATCAACATATCCTTTTCAAACAACTCATCTTCATGTTTATTCAACATCATTTCATGAGAATCTCTAGGACGTACCGGCCTGTGAAAATTGCCTGACCCCTCAGAAAAGCAGCAAGAATTCAGTACTTCTTTACCAAGTTCGGTAAACCCACTACTATGAACTCCTGAAAGATGCTTTGGCAGATATTTATAGCTTGTTGTCAACTTATTATCAAGCTTTTCGTTTGGCTTCTCCCCTTTGTCACCGTTCTTCCCTTCAGAGTCTGATGATGACGGACTTAAACTCGCGTAGAACTCCAAAACATGATCAAAATCGTCCGTAAAATCTGGAAAGTAATCGGCTATCATTATCTTCACACCGGCCATTGTGATTTTTCCGGTGGCGTAATCGTGCAGGCATTTCAGCAATGCCAAATAATCCTCAGAACTGGCTTTCTTCATAACTCTTCCACAAAACCCTAATGCTTGAAACAAAAGATCCTTGGTTTTGTTTCTTTGGGTAGATTCAGGGTCAGGTTTTTGAAAAGAAGTAGAAATCTTTAACCTGATCCTTTTGTTGTAACCATTGATTTCTCCAACTCCTTGACAAACAGGTTTCTTCCTTTTGTTGCTGCTCCCAGCCGATTCGGTTGGACCATCAGAGAAGTTGAAAACAGAAAGAAACTCGTCAAAAAATCCAGGGTATTCACCAAGCAAACCTTCCACCATCTCTTTTAAACCACCCACCATGATTCTTCCACTGCTGTATTCATGAAAGTACTCTAACAAGGCCAAATATTCATCAGACCTGACCTTTTCCTTCACCTTCTCACAAAACGCCTTCATCTTTGAGAAACTCAAATAGCTCAGTTTATTTTTTGTTGATGGTAACTGAGGGTTTAATCCCTTAAATTAATATTAACCGACTCTCATTTCCTAATTTGTTTCCAAGTAATTTCGAGTAACCGCGTAGACACTATCAATCAGCTGGTAATGTGAATTGACAACACCTTATTTTATAGTATATATATATAAGCGTTTATGTATATAAATATTGTTTACGAAACATATTTTATAATTTTTTTTCTCATTTTTCCTTATAAGCTTGGTAGCATAACTAAAAGTAACATACTTAATTCATATTGGATGTAAAAAAAATTATCTAATG
The DNA here is from genome assembly GCF_047325235.1 of Durio zibethinus. Taxonomy (NCBI): domain Eukaryota; kingdom Viridiplantae; phylum Streptophyta; class Magnoliopsida; order Malvales; family Malvaceae; genus Durio; species Durio zibethinus. The sequence goes on along the minus strand of NC_143162.1, from coordinate 3,579,253 downwards.
TGATATTTGTATTAAAAAAATTTGATTTGATATTTCAATTTTCATTTTAGCTATCAATATATCTCAACATCTAACGTCAAGCCAATAACAATAATAATAATAATAATAATAATAATAATAATATATTAAGAGCCATTATGAATAAGAGTGTTACCTTTAGCAATGCCACCAAGCTCATAAGGATGAGGAAAAAAAAAAAGTTATTGTAAAATATATATGTTCGTAAACAATATATATATATATATACATATATTTAAATATATATATTTTAAAATAAGGTATTCTCAAATCAACGAATACAAATACTATGATAGTGACTTGAAATTTTATGTGTACATAAATATTAACATATTGTTAAATACAACAATTAATATTTTAAAATGTTATTACTAAATAAAAGTATAGAGGAATTTTTTAAAATTGAATTAAAAAAAAGTAGGTGATTGGTAAATTAGGAAAGATTTATCTGGTTATTTAATTTTTTTCCTTTTTTTTATTTTTGTTTTTATTCTAATTTTTTTTAATACCTACAGTATTAATAGCTTAAATAATTTTCAACTATCTTTCTTTCCAAGTCCATAATAGGATTGATAATGTGTACGCGGTTACTCCAAATTACTTGAAAATAAATTACGAACTGAGAGTCGGTTAATATTAATTTAAGGGATTAAACCCTCAGCTAACTGCAACCAAAAAAAAAATCAAAGCTATTTGGGTTTCTCAAAGATGAAGGCGTTTTGTGAGAAGGTGAAGGAAAAGGTCAGGTCTGATGAATATTTGGCCTTGTTGGAGTACTTTCATGAATACAGCACTGGAAGAATAACGATGGGTGGTTTAACAGAGATGGTGGAAGATTTGATTGGTGAATATCCTGGATTTTTTGATGAGTTTCTTTCTGTTTTCAACTTCTCTGATGGTCCAACGAAATCGGCTGGGAGCAGCAACAAAAGGAAGAAGCCTGTTTATGAAGGAGTTGGAGAAATCAGTGGTTACAACAAACGGATCAGGTTAAAGATTTCTACTTCTTTTCAAAAACCTGACCCTGAATCTACCCAAAGAAACATAACCAAGGATCTTTTGTTTCAAGCATTAGGGTTTTGTGAAAAAGTTATGAAGAAAGCCAGTTCCGAGGATTATTTAGCATTGCTGAAATGCCTGCACGATTATGCCACCGGAAAAATCACAATGGTCGGTGTAAAGATGATGATGGCCGATTATTTTCCAGATTTTATGAACGATTTTGATCATGTTTTGGAGTTCTATGCGAGTTTAAGTCGGTCATCATCAGGATCTGGAGAGCAGAACGGTGACAAAGGGGAGAAGCCAAACGAAAAGCTCGATAATAAGTTGACACCAAGCTATAAATTTCTGCCAAAACATATTTCAGGAGTTCATGGTAGTGGGGTTACCGAACTTGGTAAAGAAGTACTGAATTCATGCTGCTTTTCTGAGGGGTCAGGTAATTTTCACAGGCCGGTATGGGCTAGAGACTCTCATGAAATGATGTTGAATAAACATGAAGATGAGTTGTTTGAAAGGGATATGTTGATGGCATGGAAGCTTTCCACAAAGGAGAATGCAACCAAGCTGTTTAAAGCGATAAAGGAGAGGGAAATCAAGAAGCCAACTGTGGAGGATGTCAACAAGCATTTCACCGGTTACAATTTCAGATTCATAGAAAAAATGTATGGGAATTCAGGGTCACAAGTGGTGGATCAACTGCGTCGTTCACCCGAAACAATTCTGCCAGTCCTTATCAACAGGCTGAACAAGATGGAAATAACCTTCACTTGGAACTAAAAACTAGCTTGCAGATCATACCTTGCAGAATTGTACACTTTGTCAGAATTTTGTGGTCTAAAGCACTCGTCTCCTTAATTACTTGCTTAGTCTTATGTTTATATATCTTTATTAAGAGTTGATCTGCTGCTTTCTAGTAACCTTTGTATTTTTGTAACATTTTTTCTGCTTTCTTTGGATGAATAAAATCAGCTTTTATCTAAGAAAAAGAGTTAGGACTGTGGAGTTTGTATGTGTTAAATTTGGATGCAATGTGATCAGTATAACTAAAATTTTCTTTCAATTACTCGTTTGGTTTGGGTCTAATGATAATAACAAGTGACTGAAACAGATTGAACCAATTTACGGGTATATGAAAAGATGAAAAAGTACTTATTCCATTTTGATTATACTTTATATTATTTGTTTAATTCAACTACGTACAGACCAAACATTCAGTTCCACATTTGTTGGAAAGAAGAAAATACCATTTAAACCAAATGCAATGGACAATTTTTGTTAGTCATTGGAATTAGCATCAAATAAATATCAAGTTTTTGACAGCTACAATTTGCCATCAAATTGTGTAAACAAAAACTATTGGATAATCCTTAGCCTCAAATGCAACTTAAGCAGATTTCTTTCCTCTTCTAGCCTCAGGTTATAGAAGATATGGAATTGGAAACTAAACTAATATGGATTATACCGACTGCATCCTCGGCTACTGTCACTGCTGCCACACCTTCCACCACTTGAGCCACTACCACTAGCACCACCCCTTCTGCTTCGAGGCTGCAGTGGAGGGGTGTGTTGTTGCATTCCAGGCTGTTGCCTATGCCAAAAAACAATTTTTTTCTCAAGTGTGTGCCCTGATCCAGAAATAAGAAAAAGATGAGAACATAGAAGTCACAAGAAAAAGTCTATTATTTAATGTATATAATTATTGCAAATCAGTCTATTAACATAATCGGCTGGGACAAAGATCAGAACAATGAGCATGAGTTTCTCTACAAGCAAAATTGTCAAGTTCGCTGCAAGTTAAGGCAGAAGGAACAAAACAAGACAAATGAATGAGTAGTAGATTATGAATGTACGTACATAGTTGCCCATGCATCACCCACCATAAAACACACAAACCAACATGTGCACACATATATGAACAAACAATAACACAGGCTCACATGATCTGCAACTAACTGTAAAAACATGGTTAAAACTTACAGGACATATCCAATCCTTCCATCAGGCAAAAGCATTGGCATCATTGCCTTTCCAGCAGGAGTTGGACCTCAACCATAGATCAGTGGCTGCAAGATTTTAACAAAAATACCAGTAAAACATTATAAACTGATGCTAAATTTGAAAAAATAAACAAATAATGAGGTATACACAGTAGAACCTTCCAAAACTCAGGCCTCTTTAAGCATATGCCTTTGAAAGATAAATTAATAGTGACAAATTATATTGAGAACTATTGACAATCTATGTCTTGCTGTTAATAAATTACAAATAATGTCATCTCACATAAATATTGTTTATCATAGGATATCTGTTAACTTATTATAATAAAGGAAATTCTAATGTATGAAACAATGATGGTCTTTTTACTCTTTATTAAGTGCAACGTTTCTTTACATTCTTGAAGGAGTAAGAGAGAAGTAGCTGGATAAAACCAGTGCCCACTCTACAGATTAAAAAAAACAGAAGTATGTGTCGATTTTAGATTAATCACCAAGTCATCTTGTCCACAAATCAAAGATTATTTCATCTCATCATAAAGGGAATGTCTGGTTTACCAGAACCCAAATTCAATCTATAGAGGTCTGAAACCTCTCAAAACAAGAGCAAATCTTGCAGGTCCCACATTTGGCAGCATTCAAATTGTTTCCCTCAAAAAATCTGTCAAACTATTTTCTTTCCCAACTATCTCCACCGAAACAATAACCAATGAGCATATAAAAGCTGAAGTCTAGAGGACAAAGTGAACAAAGCATCTCACCTGTCCAAAGCCTGGGGACCAAATCCTGTTCCAAGACCATCAAATGCTCCCCCAACTAAGCCATATCCTAGAGGAGGTGGGAAGCTTGAATTTAAGGTTGACTTCTGGAAGCCGGATGCTCCAGAAGACTTTTGATCAGCTTGTGGTTTGGCAAGGGAACACTCCAATACTTGACCTGTCAATAAGAAAAAATCCGACAAAATATCATCAATAATCCCTTTTATCTCCATGGAAAATACAGGAAGTTGATAACAGCTGTAAGGTACAAGGAGCATATCCCACCATCAATCTCATATTTTTCAGTGTTCTTCAATGCTTTCATAGCACTTGACCTCCCCACAAAATGCACAAAACCATATCTGCTGTCCTCCTTTCCTGCTTTTGCAGGAGGAACTACAACTTTTGTGATCTTTCCATGATGTTCAAACAGCTTCTTTAGGCGATCATTAGTTATATCTTTTGGTAAATTCTTGATATACAATGCCTTGACCTGCACCATGTCAAACATTAGGACTAGACAACTCTCCACGCACATCATTCAACCAAATAAGACCAACATCAAAGTATAGATTAGAAAACCTGAGTAGTAGCAGAAGATTCTGCATTTCTTGGGTCAGCCCAACTCACAGTTGGAGCATTATCATCAAGCTTAAATGTTGGCTTCAACATTTTCTGTCTTGATAATTCGGCACATGCATGATTATAGTACTCAATGAAACAAACCCACAGTTTCGGCCAGAGTTCATTGGATCCTGTCATGCCAAGAACATGCTATCAATAACTGATACAAATTGGCACATAAGTAATGAAACATTACAATAGATCAGTCTCTTAAATTGGGAAATGACAGACAAATGCACTAATGCACAAACCTTCAACAATTCAATACAACTGACTCCAGGCCCAACATCTGTTACAACCTTCTTCATATCTTCCTCCCCCCAGTTTCTTGGAACATTACCAATGAACAACATATTCTTTGCTTGAAATGTTGAAAATTTTATCTTCTTCCCCTGATGAAGACAAAAGGAGTAAACAAGAAAAAAGAAATAAGATCCAAGGGAGCAAATAATTGAAAAAAAAAAATGAAGGCACTATTCATCCACATTTATACTCATAGGAAGCAAAAAGGGAGAAGAACTGTATTGGACACAAACAAATAACAGCATATATTACAATGTTAAGCCCTACTAGAATCTGTTGAGGCAAAAAGCAATGCATTCTTTCTCACCTTGAATTCCAAATTATTCAGTTTTTCAATAACTTTGGAAGCCAACTCTTTGGATCTGAAGGTCACAAAAGCATAACCCTTGGGCTTCCCTGAATCTTTTCCTTTCATTATCCTAACCTGTAGTCATTACATTTATATCTAGTCAGTCTTAACTAAGAAGAACACAGCCAGGACATTGTGAAATTAGCAATGTTACCTCTGTGACTTCTCCTATAGATTCACAAAATCTCTTCAAGTCCTCTTCAGAAGCATCATGAGGAATGCCACCCAGGTAGACCTCTGATCCATGAGAAGGAAGTGCAAGAAGCTCTGCATGCTTCTTTTTCTTTTCTTCCTCTGTCTCAGAATCATTTATCTCCTCATCACCATCAGAGCCTTTTTGCACATTAGCAAGCTCAGCATTCTCGTCCTCTTCTACCTCTTCCTCAACTTCCACTTCCTCCTCTTCCTCTATTTCTTCATATTCGACTTCTTCCTCAGTAGTCTCCTCTGGCTCATTATCTCCATCAAGGTCCACCTACTCTTCACTCTCTTCCCTTGTTTTATGCATCTAATAAAGCAAGCTTGCAAGGCAACTGTGAAGGAAGCACAGAAGCCAGAAGCATTGACAAAAGAAAAGAGTACAAATGTGGAAAGGAGGAAACAATGAGAGGCCAAATGGAGTTGCGGAATAAGAAGTTCGTTTGAATCTGTGCCATGAAGATAATATGGCTTCAAAGGAGTAGCGGCTTGAATGATTCTCGGAAAAGGGAATTACAAAATAGTAAAAAATAGTAACAGAGACAGGCAAAGAAAGTTCTGAATGATAATCAAGAGGATTCAGATGCTCAACAAAGTGAAATTCTTGAAAATTAGATAATAGATATGGACAATTGCACAAAAAGACTAATGGCCAGTTTTATCGTTTAATTATATATCTGGGAAAATACATTCACCAAAAGGGAAAAAAGGAAGAAAAACAAAAAGTCAAAATATAAGAAATGAGAAATTGAACTAAAAGGGAGAATTATAAAGAAATAGGAGGAATACACTAAGACATTCCAGCAAAAGAGCAAAACAAATTTGCAAAAACAATTATCCTTTTTTATTATAATTCAGCAATGAACAAATCAAATAGATAATAAGGTTTAATGATTAATATACCATTGCCAATCGAGTTTCGATCCATGTTGCATTAATTTAGGTATAAATCTCAATACACAAAGCAAATATACAGGCTCAATTTTTTACATTAATCAACTTCTAAAATCATTAGTCCTCTATAATCCATTACTTACGATGCTATTTCAACAGCAAATTTATGAAATTTTAAAAATCAGAAATACGAAATGCAATATTTTTCAAATTTTCACCATATTTAGGTATTAGCATTGAACAATAGCTTCACGAATTTAATATAAAAGCAACAAAAAGAAAAGGAAAAAAAAAGACAGTAACCTACGAACCATTTCGAATTCAATATAGATGGAAACCTTAATTTAGAATAGAAAACGATTAAACATTCAGTATTAAGCACAAAGAAGAGATTCGTGATTATGTATACATAAATTTAGAAAGAAAAAGAATAGAGAACTAACCGAGCTCGAAATTTTGAAGAATTGGAGGGAAACTCTGGCAAAGAATGACGAGGGATTTTTTAATGGGAAACCCCAATTGAGTTTCAGAGAGGAGGGAGCAACGGCAAGCTCGAACTTGAAGCTCTTGGACAATGTTGTTTAGGTCCAAGCCTCTGTCGGCCCAGCCCAAAATGGTATTTCATGTAATAATAGGTACTATTACTACTTTTTTTTTTTTGTTAATTTTATGAATAACTATTATATTATAATGAAATATTTTAAAATCTTGAAATTAGATACTAATGGATAGGCAGTTGCCCAAAAAATCAATGTCATTTTTTTTTAAATAACTAAGATCACCAAAGGAAAAAAAAATTATAAAAAGCAAAAATGAAGGCATAGGAAATTGAACTTATAAAAAAAGATTGTGTTTCGTTACTTGAATTTATAAAAAAAAAAAAAAAGTTTAAATTTAATATAAATTCATGTATATATATATATATATATATATCTATAAGTATATATATGACATGCATGAACATTTTTAATTTTATAAATTTATTTGATTCAAATGGTGAATTTGAAACTTATATTCTTATATTATTTCAAGCATTGAAGTCTGTTAAATCTTAATTACTAATTTGTATTTAATGTTTGCATTTCGTTTTTATGATATATAAAATAAAATAGATTCAAATTAACTTTCTAATTCACTTTCTCAAACTTATTATTTTCTCAAGTATAGCACTGATAAAGTGCAACCAACAAAACTAGCAAATATAATTTGGACAAAAAAAAAGACCATAATTTAAGAGAATTAGAAAAAAAAATTGTAATTAAAATCAAATCTTAATCTTATGAGAATTTATGTTGAAGTGGGTGAATCATTTGAATTAAACTTTAAATTTTACTTATCATCAACTTTTGGTTTCAATTATTAATATTCCATGTATATCTCAAATATATAAATAAAGCCAATAATTAGGCTTCCAATTAGCAATTTAAAAAATCATGAAATAACAAATTTATGAATATTTAATTAATAATAGCAATAAAACTGAAATATTTTAAAAAAATTTCACAATATTTATGCATTAAAATTTAAAAATAAGTTCAGGAATGTAATTAGATACAACAAAGTTACAATTAAACCTACAAATTTTTTGAATTTAATAATGTAAGCTGGAAACCTTAATTTAAAAATAAAAAAATTAAACACTCGGGTTTAGGGATACAAATTTTTAAAATTTACATATCAAATTGAAAATTTATAAATTATATAATTCAGAGTACTAAATATGTAATTAACCCTTTCACAATCAAGACCCTTAAAAAAACAATATAAGAAGAACCGATAATTCCCGATAACAGGGATTCAGAGGACCAATGGCAGTGTTCGCAGTTTTGGCACCTGTCGCCACTGCTAATTCCCGATATTAGGGTGTGAATGAGATTCATGATTAACAGAGAATAGTGATGATAATGGCCAGCTACAGCCGCAACCACCGTTTTACAAAAACCAATGTTTCTATCAATCACTAAAATTTTATATGAAAATAAAAAATTCTACAACTCATTGAAAAATAGCAAATAAGCCTCAATAGGGATCAAAGAAGTCATTGAAATTAAGTCATACACAGGAGAAACACGAACAAGTATCAGAGGAAGCAAACGACAAAAACAGCTACCCCAAAGACAAACAATATAAGGGGACTTCTATGGAAAGCATCTGAGCAAGTTCCTTCACACAATTCCAGCTATTTATATGGACATAGAATAAGAATACGTTGTTTAGCTAAAAGTTTTTGCCAAAGAAAATCTTAGAACACCTCAGAGGAAGAGGTGTTTGAACTCTCCATTTGCGAGCTGACAAACCTGATCATAGCTGGATGCATCTGCCATTATTGAAAAAGGAGACAAAGTAAAAAAAAAAAAAAAATTGAAATCAATTGAAGATTAAAGAAATAAGGCTTCAAAGACCGAGTTCTAGGTCAGTGTTGGAGGTAACAGGAACATTTCCATAGTCAAATAATTATAAACAAGTCATAGCTTTTACTGCTTCAGACAGATCCAAGGCAACATATAATATTGCTCCCATTGACTGTTTGAGAACTCATGGACAGAAGAGCTCCTCTGCTGGCTATAAAGTGGAACAGTTCTTAAACAATCTCATATGTCAAGAAATAAAACCTCCTGAGAGGATGCTAGTTGCCACAGGCATCATGTGGAAAAGATGCCACTTAGCATGGCAATAAAAACTTATTATAATTTTACTTAAGCACGTTAGCTCAAACCTGTACTCATGATAATCAGCCGGCCAGCATTTATATTTACTGCAAGTTTACCACTTTACCCTTCCTATTAGCCCTAATAGTTAATAAAGCCCATCAACATTGGGATCAGGCAACTCTTTCGGAAAGCAGAAGCAGAAACGCTTAACAATTACTGTTAGCAATTACTGTTCTAATTCATCCACCCCAATAAACTAACTATTGGAACATGTCCAACATAGAAGTGCTTGGACTAACACCAATCCGGGATTCCATGTCCACATAACACCCAAATCATTATGTTTGTAACCTAAAATGAAGTTCGCTATGTTAAAATGGTCACATCAGCATGGTTCAAAAAGATCAAGTAAATTTAATCTGGAGTAGGACATACCAAACGAGTCACCAAAGTTGGTCCATATTTCAGCTCGGATGGAATTATCATTCTCAGCAACACCAATAACCTCAACATAACTTGTAAGAGGAACGGGTGGAGAGCCTTTTACAACAAGTTGGCGGTCATCTGCAGACTTTCCCATAACAAATCCAACATCAGAACGTGTAACCTGAATCACGGCTCGCACCTTGCGTCCCACATGCATGTGTAATAATCCTCCATTGACAAAAGCTGTAGGGCTTGTAGTATCCATATCTTGCATAACAAGAAAGAAAACATCCAAAAGAAATTTATTTTACTAATACCAAAAGTAATTCCCAAGCACAATTGCGCCAAAATTTTTTAGATAGAAAACAAATTAGCGGCATTTTTTCTTGATATATTAAATTGGGAAAGCAATATTTACCCAAAACAAAACCTAAACACGTAGATTTCTTGTTATCACTTATTGCACCAAATCTGATAGGAAAAATCCAAGCATAATCTAGAAGATTAGCTACCCTCCTATCGCATTACCACCATCCATAAATCTAAGGCAAGTAACATACTGAAATACCCAAAAAAATTTCTTAAAGGCTAAGTATTCAAGAAAAAGTTCTCATAACCTAAGGGTGATCATACAATTTGGGTTTTCAACAGTTTAAAGATTTATCTACAGTTCACTCGATTTGGGTCTATTTAGTTCACATAAGCAAGCGGATCGATAACAATTTTTTTTCTCCAGGACAAAAATTACAATAAATAAATAAATAAAAGGAAAAAAAAAAAAGAAGAAAGGTTGTGATGTGGAATGTACCGTATCAAACTACTGAACTAGTAGTGAGCCTGGTAAGGATTGATGGTGAACAGTTATTTGCTGAGAAAATCTGAAAGAAAAAGGAAAATTTTAAGAGGTTGCATTGATTTTCTCAGAAAACAAACAGTCTAGTCTAGAAAAGAAATACCTGATTGAACGATAAGAGAAATGACTTCTATTTTGGGTGCATAAAATTATAAGGGAAATGAGCTTTAGAAGAAAAAAAAAAAGAAAAAAGGCTTAAAAAGGGAGCGCGCGGTTTTGTTGGCGGCAAATGAAATTATGGAGGGATTGAGTTGATATTTCGGCCTTTTTAAAATGGTGAAAGACAAATGTAAGCGCATTCCGCACCCACACTAAAACGACAACTGTGGGTTGCCGTTTTGTCCTAATCCATCTTGGGGTAAAATAGAAATTTACTGCCATAGAAGCAATTTGTCCTCTTTTGATTTCATAATTCAGGATTTCTTTGATTATATATAAAAATTTTTATTAACTTATAAAAATTTTAATAATTTTCACTTTAAGTCTTTGAAATAAAAAGTAACTATGTCAAATAAATGTATGGAATAAATAATGTAGCACTATTTTCTTTAATATAGTTATAAATGCAAATACTATTATATTATGTTAAAATTTTTATATTATTTTATGAATAATTTTTGTCTTTGTCTTCATCACTTGAATCTAATTACTAAGAAGTACTATAATTTTGGTTTATTTGAATTAAAAAAAAAAATAGCACCGTTTGGCCACATTTCCATCTCTGAACTGAATATTCAAAAATTTTATTGAAAAGAACCATTAATTAATTTTATAAACAAATTGAGGATAACACTAATTCCACCATTATATTTATTCATTAACATATGCAACAACAAATGAACCGTTTACAAATTTATTAGTAATACATACATCAACAACTGGATGAGAAAGCTTCGACTCTAGTAATTTGTTGCAGATCACATGGCAACCTTTTGACACTGCATGGAGATTGGAAGCGCCATCAGCGGATGTTGAAACTGGATGAACATAAGCTAATCTGCAGGTTGTGAACAGCAGCTATTATAATCTCTGAATCATGCTCTTGAATGAACTCAAATCACAACACCCGTAGACATCAGTGAGTCATGGTGACCAGCTAAAAAAGTTGACCGAGCTAACTCCTGCAGCTTCCCATCTTGAAGAAGGAATATTCGATCGGCCATTAAAATCGTTTCCAATCGATGGGCTATGACCAGCACCTGCAAGTAAGTATACACGGTTTAACTATAAAGAATAATTCTCTAGTTATGCCTTCTTTACAAACCATGTTTCTTATATTTTTGCATTGTTCATGTCTCTATAACAAGTACAAACAATGGATATTTCAAGATCAAAATTTAGTACCAGAAGAGGCATCAAAGAATTTATTCACATTCAATTGACCTAGATACTTCAACTGATCCTATGACATTCTAATGTAGCCTCCCTTGTCATAAAGAAAAAACCCAATTATCAGATGTATTTTGGAGCTAATTTATCAGTGTCGAATGTATTTTCATTGAGGCAGCTTCTTGTTGCAGCCTAATAGCTGAAGACACTACTGCATAGAACCTAATAGACTAATCAAACACCAGGCTTACATTCTATCACATCCTCAGAGAATGCATTTGAAATTAATGCCAATAAAACTCAAAGGATATAATCCAAAAGGATAGAAGGCATATAAAGCAATGCTACTAAACAGATGTCAGGCACACTGGTTATTCACAGTGTTGTACAAACCGGAACTGAACCAGTGGCCTGTCTGGTCCAAGGAACAGTAGAAGCCACCCCTTTCATCCAACCGATCAAAGTCCGGTTAAACTGGATTAAACTGGTTCTTGATATATTTATTTTTTAAATGATTATTTATTCTATAAAAAATTGTAAGTGGTAGATTTAAACCCTTATCCCTTTAGAATCTTATTAATATACTAACCATCAAGTCAAATCTATTTATTTGTATAAGTACATTTCATATTTAATATATATTTATAACAAATATTACATTTAAAGCATAATTAATGCTTATAATTGAACCAGCCAATTAACCTGTTGGACCAGCAACCGGACATCCAACTGGTTCAACCTCCGGTCTGGTTAGTAAAACCTTGGTTATTCATACTTGTTCCATTACAGATTCAAGGAAGATTATATATCAAAATATAATTCCAGCAATAGGTTAAGCTATTGTTCTTACTGTATGATTTTCCATCAAGCGCTCAACAGCTTGCCTCACCAATAACTCAGACCTACTGTCTAGAGCAGAAGTTGCTTCATCCAAAACCAAAATAGATGAATTCTGATAGAGTGCCCTTGCGATAGCTAGTCTGCATTTGTAAGCAAGCAAGTAGATTTATAATTTAAACAACGAGAAATAATAAGCAAGTATATTACTTCTTGCTGTATTGAGTGAACTATTCTTTCCTGATAGAATAAAATAAAATTATTAAGCTGGATTTTTTTTTTCTTGCAATTAAGCTAGCAACTAAATGTGAGTGCTCCACTCTGGAAAAAATGACTAGACAGGAAGACATTTCAGAATTAGAACAAAAATACATATGTGAAGTTTACCTTTGCTTCTGACCTCCACTTAAAAGTGATCCCCTTGGTCCAATAAGGCTCCTGTATCCTTCTGGGAGTTTTCTGACAAATTCATCTGCATTTGCAATTTGGGCTGCACGCTCAACTCTCTCCATGTCAATGTATGTCATTAGATCCCTGTACCCAATGTTTTCTGCAACTGTCCCAGAAAAAAGTATCTGATACACGTAGAAGAGTTATCTAACTCAATAATTTGAACCAATCTGGAAGATTCATCGCAAGCAAAATTACAGTTATGAAATGATAATACTAATGAAGAGGGTAATCATTGGTCACTAACTATGTCTTGAGAAACGAGACCAACATGTCTTCTCAAACTTTCCAATCGGATGTTCTTTATGTTGTGGTTATCAACAAGTATAGAACCTGCAACATGGAATGCCAAGTAAAGCAAACCTTCACAAACTTTGAAGGGAGTCCAGAAGCAGAAATAACTCAATCAGGTTTATGGGATAAGCATAAATTTATAGATTGAGATGCCTCACCAGTTGAAGGTTCATAAAGACGAAGAAGCAATTTTACAAGTGTCGTCTTTCCTCCTCCAGATGGTCCAACAAGAGCAACTGTCTCCCCAGGCCTTATACTGAGGTTCAACCCATCCAGAACAAGAGGCATGTTGTGCACATATTTAAATGAGACATCACAGAATTTCACCTCTCCCTTGACAAGGTCTAAATCAATGGCATCCGGTTTCTCAATAACCTATGTTCAAAAAAAAGGAAATGTGATAACAATATCGTGAAGATAAAATTAATATTGACTAGAAACTGCAGCTTTGAGTCAGTTTTGCAAACATCATTATGTGCCCAAAAATGTGTTTCAATGTTTAACCTCTTTGTATTTACAGATTCCTTCTGAAGTTTTTATTAAAATAATAGCCTCCAAAATGCTTGTATATTGCCATATAAATCATAAAGAGTTTATCAGTGATCATTCAAGTTAATCATGACAAGCAAAAAATGTACCTCAGACTTCAACTTGGTCAAATCAAATATACGTTCAATCGCCGGTTCTCCTTGCTTCAAGTCATTGTATGCTTTACCCACACCCTGCATGATTCTTTATTCTAAGATTGGTTACTTAAGACAACTCCTCAATTGCTGAAGCATAGTAAAGAAAGTAATAAGAAAAATGTTTCAGACAACTTATCATTATCACTTCCAAATGTAAAGAAGAGATCATTGCACTAACTGTCTTTAAACTAAGGAAAACCACAACACTAATATTTGATGGTGGTCATCAGCAAATCCAGTAACTTAGGGAAAGACTTCTTAGCACAGAATGAATGAAATGAGAAGCTAAATTTGCAATATATGGATAATGGAATACTGATAATTAAAGTAGAAACAAGCATGGTAAGCTTTTTTTGAAAAAAAAATATATATATAGATATATATATATATATATATTACCTGGATGGGCTCAACCAACAAAATCAGTGATGTTACAAAAGAAACGATGCTACAGCCATCAAAAGAACCACATGAAACCACCAGGGATCCAATGCAAAGTATACATAAAACACCAAAATAAATAATTTGTACAATCACTGGGATTAATGCCTTCATTTTCTTCTTTGCCAAGCATTGAGATAAATCTTCAAAGGCAAGCTTTCTAAATCTGGCATGCTCGGACAACTCTCCACTGTTTGCTTTCACAAAAAGAATGGCTGGGAGGACCTAAAACATTATAAATGGACTAGCTAAAATAAGGGACAACTTAAAAGTTGGATGCCTTGGTGGAACACTGAAGAATTTATACAAACAGAAAATGAATTGCAAGCGCTCATGAGAAATTAGAAAGATGCAGGCTATCCCCTGCTTTTATGGATAAATAAAAAATTTTGCTTATCCAAATATATATATAACAGATGGCCTTATAAAACAAAAAGCATACCTCATTCAGATAAGCTGCAAGTGTGGCAATACTCAAATGAGCTCTTTTAGATATCTTACGAAGTCTTTCACCTAGATAAGCTATAACAAAAGCCATACATGGAACCACCTAAAATTCACCAGAAAAGAAATGTTTATACACATTACACATCAAACATAAAGGTAATAAAAAATGCATTTTGTTAACAAACAAAAGCTAGAACAAATAATAAAACTATAAATAATTATCACATATCCTTACCATTGCTGAAATCAAGGAGAGGGAAGGACTGATAACCAACATCTGAGTCGCCATAGCAAATAATTGCAGCGAGCTGGGCACAATAGTCTGTCTCAAGAAAGACAATAAATAATTGAAATATACATTGCAGAGACTACACACACCACTGACAACAAAAATTTACATGAACATGAAGATCATAGTTGACATTAATGATCCATCTACAACCAGAGATAACATTTAGCCCCAAAACAATGAAAAACCTCCGAGATTATTTGCCTTATAGTTATTCAACTGATAAAAGGAAAAAAAAATGAGCATATGAAAGCACATTGGGCTAAGGGTACAAAACAGGAAGAACCCTCTTTCCCAAGGGTTCAAACTTGAGACATCCAAGTTCAAAATTCGAGTTCTAGCAATTAGATTGTTCCTCTAACGACTTTAACTCGGAAATTTAAGTTCATAAAAAAAATATTTTAACAAAAAATTATCCAAAACACCGTTGAATAAAGCAAAAGAACAAAAAAAGTACTTAAGTAATACTCGATTGCTCACATTGAGTAGAGCAAACACAGTATCAGCAACATCAGAAGCCTCAGCTGTAATCCGATAAGCAATATCCCCAGAAGAAACCCCATTGCCACCTTCAAAAAAACCCAACTCTCTCTCCAAAACCTTCTGGAAAACGAAAACTCTCATCTGATACACCGTCCTTAACGCAGCTTCCCATAAAAAAGCCTGTTGCCAGTAACGAGCAACCAACTTGACCAACACCAAAAACCCTAGAACAAGGCCTTGGTCACGCAATTTTGAAACGGAAACATTGTTAGTTAAGTTCGAAGAAAAGGAACCAATTTTGGGGATGATTTGGGAAAGGGAAAAAACTGAGACGGAACTGCAGAGCCAGCCTAGGAGGATGGATCGGTGATTGGTTTGGAGGAATGGTTTGAGTTTGGTGAGGGTTTCAAGGGTTTTAGAAAGTGGGTTTTGCATGGTTTGGGGGTTTAACGAGAGTTTAACGGAATTTATGGGTTTGAGTCTGGGTATAAAGGGAAGATTCAAGGGTGAATTAAAGTGAAGAAATTTGGGTTTACGTTTTTGTGTGGGGCGGAGATGGAGAAGTGGCGGAGGTGGCGGTGGTTGTGACGGTGGAGAGAGAAGGATCATGCGGTGGAGGGGCATTTTTCTTTTTGGAGGGTGCCAACGGCGTTGTCATGAGGTAAAGAAGAAGAAGAAAAATCCAGCAACGAATCCATGTCTTAAGTCCAAACGAAGTGGAAGTGAACTTGGGCTTTAACTTAGTGCTTTTTTATCCTAAACAATCCTTAAAAAAACCCTATGCTTTTTTTTGGATAAGTTCAAATGTATTCTTCTTCTGAACATGAACTCAATCTTGCAAGCCCAAATACTATAACAAGGAGAAGATACTAATTGAAAGGTTATTATAAGTTCATATGTTTACAACCAAAAAATTAAAAGCATTTTTCTTGTTACTTTCCTCTTCTTAGGCAGAGTCTTGTTCTTTATTTTTTAAGTTATTGATATTAATATTTTTTAATTTTGGAAGATGAGATTCAATTTGATAAAGAGATACTATATGTATTTTTATAAGTTCTTCAATACTTTCTCTTTGTTATTTATCACTTGGATCAAAACATAGAAAATGAACCACCTTTAGAACTACACCTTTCTTTTGTATTTTCAAATTCTGTATTATCTTTTTTTTTTAATTAGTTAAATTTCGAGAAAAAAAAGAAAGAAATTCGAACATGACTCTTGCACTCTTGCCGTTAATTCAAATGCTCATGTATATATATTTTTTTGTTACTACTATATAATGTATAATGTCTTATATCATATATTAAATCAAAATATATATATATGTCCATCATAGTTGATGTCTTGTTCCTTTAGTACAGAAAGTTCAACGTGAATAGCAGCTTTTCCTGTTAAAACAAATGCAGCTGGTAACAGAAGAAAGTTCTCTAAATCCATGTTATAATACTACTTTCCACAGGGATAATCACTTATGGAGTTTAATGACAAAAAACTACAGTTTTGATGCCATGAAATTTCCTCCATCATCCATCCAAATTAAACGTTAATTAATAGAATAAGAAAAGCCCCATGATAACAAATAATAATAATAAAAAAATAAATAAACAAAAATGAGACAAAAAAAAGGTAGAATTGCTAGATTTAATACACTCTTTTGGCTCCCTGTAGGCACACTATATATGTTCATTTCTCTTTCAATTTCTTGGTTATGGCAAAGGCTGCCCCTGCCACTGCCACCACCACAGCTGAAACTAGAATTGCTGTTTTCAGCCTCTGCGTTGGATCCTTCTTTCCCTTGTTCTCTTCTGCCTTAGCTTGGTCCTTCATTTGCAAGTGGTAAGAAATCAGTATAATTAGCAAGAAATTTGATGCAAGCTTTGCTTTACCAAGATAAAATAAAAAGATTATACTAACATTAATCAAAGGGATTCCTGAATTTGGAGACTTTGGGAAGTCTTGAATCATCTTTTTATACTTAAAATTGATTTACTATGGACACCATCAAATCTAAAAGATCTCCAATGGATATGACATTATTGAAAAAGAAAAAAAAAATCCATTTGATTTTCATTTGATTTAAATTTTAGATATATTTACCTTGATCTCCCTGGAAGTAGCAATCTCACACGACAAAGAATCAACCTTAAAGTCCTTGTTTTCACCTGGATTCAACTCCCCCTTAGCATCAGCATCTGGAAATTTTCCACCGGAGGCATCAGAAATTCCATCAGCCATTTTCCTTAAAAATCTTTCAAGTTAATCAGTATTCTTTCTTTTGTTGGAAAGAACAGGAAAAAGAGAATGAGAATGAGATATAAGGCTTGGGATTTCAGAGCATCAATGGAAAGATAGATCAAAGACACGTGTGAGTAACCCAGAAGCTTGAATCCTGAGCTTTTTATGGGTGTTAACGACTTTCTATTTTTGTTCTCAACTGTCCGGGTATTCTGTCAGAATTAACTAATCCTGGATGTCTGTAGTGAGAAAGTTATCCTTGACAGTTGTTTTTCATTTTTTTGATGACTGTTAACGAATGAAGGAGCCATGGAGGAAAATATTATAGGAACTTTCCATTGTTTCTTTCCACTGACAAGGGATTTTTGGATTTTATTCAAATTTTAAATTGATCCAAGCGAATTTATTTATACTGAATCTGACAAACTCACGAATATTCTATACTTTCCCACGACATTCAATGGATTGAAATCCGAACAACAAAGAAACGAACACACTTTCCTTTTTTAATAATGATTTAACCTTTAAAACAAAGAATATAAAATGAAACCACACCTCAAATTGTAAGATACTTTTGAGCTTCAAACGACCATTGTACCATAGAAACTCTTTTCATCTCAATCAAGAAACCATGATATCATAACTTGCTTTCCCATGAAAGATGTTTTTGTTCAATATGAATCACTTACAATGGTACATCGTCTCTTGTTACGTTGAATTTTGCAGGATGATCATCTCTATAGTGTTGTACTAAAGAATGAAACAAGTTTCCCTGCTTACATTGCAAGCAGATAATGGACAGTCCTGCCGTCCCTCAAACTGTGAGTTCCTAGTTCTTTGCACCAAAACCCCGAGGACTTGGCCTTGTTGGTGCCGAATCTGCAAACCGCCTTCTCAATTTTGATCTCCTCTCTCTTCTGGCAGTACCTGTAGGAGCCTATTACGTGGGAGAAAATGAAAACATCAATTATTATAAGAATATAGCTTGCCTGAAAATCATTGAATGGACATTACGAGTCCTGTTAGAATTTCGTCATTGATATATGGGTTTATAGTTATATGGCACTGTCTGAATAAGTATGCACTTGCAGAAAAGGCACCTTTTCTTCAGCTTTCATTGCATCCTCGAGATTGCTCAATGTTGGAATAGATCCGCCCTCCATGATACCCATCAAATTCTTCATGCGAGCACGCATTTGGAAGAGTTGAGCAACAAGTTGACTCACCTATTATTGATGCCAGAAAATGTATCTCATTCACAAGTAGTCCAAATTTTAAAAATGTACTAGTAGAAGCAATATATACCTGCTGCTCAGTTTTACCAGAAGCTTGAGCAACTCTTTTCCTTCTTTCAGGAGACTCAGCCAACAACTCCGGCTTCTCCCTTTCCTCTGTAAATAAACAAGAAAATAAGAAAAGTTTAACAGAAACCAATTTGACAGGAAAAGGAAAAAAAAAAAAAAGAAAAGAAAGAAGCAAATCAAGAGATGGCATCTCAAAGTAAGTACAGACATATTTATCAAAACTTATATGCTGTTTCCTCACAACCATAGTTAATCATCAATGCCAACTCTTAAATATGCATATAGCAACAATAAGTTGCAGAAAGAACCTCATCGGGGAAAAATGTATAGCATGCTACACTGATTTGGACCATTTTTGGCAAAAGCAAGAAGTAACTAGTTGCACAATCTAGCTAGTCCAACACCAAAAGGAAACATCCATGGAAGGGTGAGTACATGATTTGATTGTACATAGCAGGACCCAGCATTATAACCATAGATAGACCTGGTCCAAATAAATTTGGCAATTTCAAATGAGAAAGTGAGAGAGGGTAATGAAAAAAAGTAGAACTTTCATCTTCTTTTCAGGTATGCTCAGCTCTTCATAGTCTTTATCTCCTATCAGCCTCAGAAACCAAGACATAACAGAGTATGCACTGGTAAAACATAAGTGTAGATCAATACTGCTTCATCTTTTTGTTTACATTTTTATTCCGAAAAAAAGGGGCTGTGTGTACAGCAGTACCACTTGATAGTTAAAGAAGCAAAGGTCAAGGTTAATCAAATAAACTTAAAACAAGAAAAAATATGCTTGGTCAGGTTTTATACTTCAAATTGCCACAGTAAAAGCAGTTAAAGTAAGATACCTGGTGTCATGGCTTCAATCATTGCCTCCGTTAATTTTAAACTCTTCTCTGCTTCTCGAACTTGGGCAGGGGTAACCTGTTTGTGAACATAGGACATCAAATCAGTTTCTTCCTACAGTCCATAGACTTTCATTTTTTAAGAAAAAGAGTAATAATTGACCAATACACAAAAGACTGCTATTATAACGCCAAAGAATAGGAAACCCAACTTTCATACCTTTCCCATGCCAGGGATCATTCCAACAACACGAGTCATGGAACCCATCCGTGCAACAGTACGGGTCTGCTTTAGGAAATCATTGAAGTCAAACTTTGTACTCATTATCTTCTTTTGCAGCTCTTCAGCATCTTCTTGGCGCATCTAAACAGGCATTTTGATTAAAACTTATCTTGATGTGTTTTATTTCAAAGGGTATGGAGTGAAATTCACTTAAAACTTACAACTTCCTGCGCCTTTTCAACAAATGAGAGAACATCTCCCATTCCCAAGATGCGTCCAGCCATACGATCTGGATAGAAAGGTTCAAGGTCCTCCATGCGCTCTCCACGTCCTACAAGCTTGATTGGTTTCCCAGACACCTGCAGTGTTCAATAACATAGAATAGACGTCAATGACCAAATTTGCCACCAAGAAATGTATAATAACTACTGTCACAATCTTCAGGTGTTTTATGAAATGTCTTCCCCAAGGAAGAGATTCTATAACAAAAACTCCAAGTGAAGAAAATCAAAGGAAATGGTAAGGCGAACCTCTTTAACACTTAAAGCTGCACCACCTCTAGAATCCCCATCTAGCTTTGTCAAAATGGCACCGGTAATCCCTATCTCAACATTGAATGTTGTGACCAAGGCTGTGAATTCAAAAAAGAACAAGAGAAGAACATCATGGACTTTTCAGTCATTGTCTTGACAATAGCTAATATTAAGTAGGTAAATAGATACATAGATATGTATAATCAATCAAATGGATTCAAATGAGTAAACTTCAACTATAAACTTTCAATGTTATTCATGTATGAATTTGGCCAGCTGCCCGGCGTTCTAAGTAGAACATTTAGCCAATCAATTGCTGCAGGTCTGCTTGAATGAGATACATGCTCTATAAATATAAGTACTCAAATGTACATAATACATAATAGGATCAAGATTTAAGAGATTCTTAGAATAAAAATAGTCATAATATCTATTAATGAATAAACGAGAAAAAAAAGGCAGTGGTATATTAAAAGAGAAAGTCTGAAGTCCGAGTACCAGCAGCTTCTTGGCCAGTCATTGCATCCACAACCAGCAAAACTTCTGTGGGATTCAATACTTTCTTCACTTCTTTCAACTCATCCATCATTGCTTTATCTATCTGTTCAATACAAGAAAAGAATTTGCATGGAAGATTAACTTGAGGATGCTGCATCATTTAAGAATCATTGGAAATTTCATGACGGATGCTATCATATTACCTGGAGCCTTCCTGCAGTATCCATTATCACTACATCTATCTTCTTCTTTTTGGCCTCTTCTAAACCTTGCTTTGCTATTTCAGATGGTTTAACCTCAGTCCCTACTGAATAAACAGGAACACCCACCTGTCACAAGCTATAACAAGTATGAGAAATAATACTTTTTGGGAGAAGACAAAAGAGAAACAACCTAATGATGGGTAAATATAATTGTCATAACCAATCAACAAATTTCTCAATTCATGAACTAAACTGGAACTATGGTCACAAGGCATAAGCCAAGAGGGGAGATTACAAAATTTGGATAGATAAAGTTATCATTATTAATTTACTTGCACTATCTTATGACTCATCAGTCAGGTAATTTTAACTTGCCTGAAACCAAAAATAATTCCATTTGAACTAAAATCATTCAGAAAATGTTTCAACAAGATACCTTTTTGCTAGAAAGCTTCTATGATAGCAGTTTTTGTTTCATTTGTTCAGTCTTAGTGAATAATAATTGTTAATGTGAGCAAACTATTGACATCTACAAACTAATAGTAGATGATTCACATCAAGACAACAAGAAATTTCAGTCTTCATTCCTCCATCTTGGAAGTAAGAGAATGTAAAATTCCATGTTTTAACCTCACAAATGAGCACCTCTAGCAGGTAAAAGTGCAACTCTAGAGCTATCACCAAACATATTTGACTAAACAATCAGAAAATCTTCTTTGAAATCTAATAGAACAAAAATTCATTTGAACGAAAAGTGATAAATGAAATCATATAACACTAAAGCAACAAGAGAATTTTATTGACAATGAAAAACCTATACCTGTTCACCCAAAATAACAAGTTGGTCGATAGCAGCAGGTCTGTATACATCTCCTGCAATAAGCATGCAACTCGTATCCTGTAGTCAACATTATGCTTCAATGTCAATTGAGGCTTAAGGAAAAAGCGACACTTGTCTATATGGACCAATACAAATGGCACCTGTTTCTTAAGATAATTAGCTAACTTAGCACAAACAGTTGTCTTCCCAACCCCTTGCAGACCAGCCAATAGTATAACAGTGGGGCCAGATTTTGAAAAGACCAGTTCAGAAACCTCTCCTCCCATCAATTTCACCAGCTCATCATGTACAATCTGCAACCAAAAGAAAACAAAAGTGATATACACAAATCAAACATCAAAGGCCATTAAGATAGTTCTCAGCTTTATAGCATGAATGAGGAAACAAGGAGACAATAAAGTACCAACTAAAGGCAATAAGACCGGATGCAAAATCCTGCTACCAAGGGTGTCAACTAGACATGATAAACAAACTCATCGAAAGCTTTCTTAGAGGCTTACTTAGCAAAGTGCATTTTGTTGATAGAAGTTCATACCTTAACCAATTGTTGATCAGGCTTCACTCCTCGAATAAGGCCAACTCCAACAGCCTGGTCACTTACAGTTTGCACAAACCTTCTAACAACAGGAAGACTCACCTGTTAACAGACACCAACTGTGTTATTAATATGTTATTACAGAGTGAAAATTGGAAAAAAAAACCCAAGAATTCCAACACCACTCACTTACATCTGCTTCCAAAAGCGCTCTCCTAATATCACGCATTGGCTCCGCAATGTTCTCCTTTGTCAAAACCTCTGAACCAGAACAAGTTCACCACCCACGTTTTGTTATTCACAGAAAGTCAGTGTTTAATTTTTTAAAAAAATTTTCTGATTTTACTTTCAAAAACAAAGGGTAAGTTGCAAAAATAACAAACAAATCAAAACCGGAAAAAAAAAAAAAGAAGAAGAAAAAATAAAAAGCAAACCTTCTCCTTTAAGCTTGGTCCAAGCAGCTTCGAGGCCACTCGTTAGCTGACCAAACATTTCAGCTCTTACAACACCTCGCAATTCTCTCCTTAAAGTAACCGTCTTGGAATTTACCCACCCCCATATCTCTCTCTGCCAACAAATTATTTTTAAAAAATCAAAACTTTAGCAATTGAAAGACCAAAAGACACATGCTTTTTAGCTTCTTTTACGCATTTTCTCGACAACCAAACAGAAAGGTAAGTATAAATGGTAAAATTACATTGATTTTCTTTTACTTACAGAGAACAAATTCCTGCAAGGAAGGGAAACAAGATTGCTGGAACCACTACACCATGAACTGCCCAGTTTAGTTGAGTTTCTCGGACTTTTGTAGAAGCTTCGATTGGTCGAAAAGGAACCCAAAGTCGCCAAGAAATGGCGGGAGGCGACGGTCGAAAATTGCATTGCTTCCATTCCCAGAGTATTTTTTTCGCTTCTTTCTGTTTTCTCTCTCTCTGGATTTTCGGACAATTTAGATATGATCCGTTATCTTCTTGTTGGATTCCCTGCTACGCGGTCCACAGTTCTATTTTACGTCTTACTTTTCCTCCAATTGCGGCATTACGTGTCCACAACTGTCAAGTCTCAACGCAGCGCTTTACTACTGGACTTCCTTCTCTTGCCCGTTTCTCCGCGCCAAAAATTTGACGGCTTCATCTTCTTTCTCGAACAGTCAAACTTCAAAACAGCATCAATTCCTCGCCGTTTTTGCTTCCTATGACTTCAATTCCATGGAACACTCAGTTAAGAGAGCTTGCAAAGCAAGGCCAATATCTTCAAGCTCTAAATTTCTACCGCCAAATGTTGCGTTGCGGTTCCAACCCAAACGTCTTCACTTTCCCCTTCGCTCTTAAATCCTCTGCTTTCCTTTCCCTTCCTTTGTCCGGCCAACAACTCCACTGCCACATCATCAAATCCGGGTGTTCCCCGGAACCCTTTGTTCTTACTGCTCTAATCTCAATGTATTGCAAATTCAACTCCCTCGAAAACGCCCGCAAAGTGTTCGATGAAAATCCATTATCAAATCAATTAACAGTTTGTTACAATGCTTTGATTTCCGGATACGCGTTAAATTCCCGGGTTTTTGACGTGATTGCTTTGTTTTGTGGAATGAGAGAAATGGGTGTTTCTATTAATTCAGTTACAATGTTGGGGTTGGTTCCGGTGTTATCAGAACCAGGGTACTTAAGCATAGGGATGTCTTTTCATTGTTGTTGTGTGAAGTTAGGGTTGAACCTTGATTTCTCTGTTTCTAATTGTTTACTAACAATGTACGTAAAAAGCGGGGCGGTTGAGTTTGGTAGGATGTTGTTTGATGAGATGCCCAAAAAGGGTTTGATTACTTGGAATGCTATGATTTCCGGGTACGCCCAGAATGGACTTGCGGCTAATGTTTTGGAACTTTATAAAAAGATGGAAGCTTCCAAGGTGTGTCCAGATGCGGTTACATTTGTTGGGGTTTTGTCATCTTGTGCTCACCTTGGTGCTATTAGTGTTGGTCGCGAGGTTGAACAGCGAATAGAGTCTAGTGGACTTGGTTTGAATCCGTTTTTGAATAATGCACTGATTAACATGTATTCTAGGTGTGGTAATTTGGTTAAGGCTCGAGCTATTTTTGATGGTATGCCTGTGAAAAGTGTGGTTTCATGGACAGCGATTATAGGTGGCTATGGAATGCATGGATATGGAGAGATTGCGGTGGAGTTATTTGATGAGATGATTAAGAGCGGTATTCGGCCTGATAGTGCTGCATTTGTGAGTGTTTTGTGTGCATGTAGTCATGCAGGGTTGACTGAAAAAGGCTTGGATTATTTTGTTGAAATGAAGATGAAGCATCGGTTGCAGCCAGGTCCAGAGCATTATTCTTGTGTGGTGGATCTTCTAGGTCGGGCTGGTCGCCTAAATGAAGCTTTGGGGCTCATTAAATCAATGCAGGTAAAGCCAGATGGTGCAGTCTGGGGGGCCCTTTTGGGTGCCTGCAAAATTCATCAAAATGTAGAGATAGCAGAGTTGGCTTTCGAACAAGTTACTAAGTTTGAGCCTACAAATATTGGTTATTATGTTCTATTATCCAATATTTACTCTGAGGCCGATAATTTGGAGGGAGTATTAAAGGTTAGAGTAATGATGTGGGAGCGGAAGCTCAAAAAGAATCCAGGATTTAGCTATCTTGAGTATAAAGGGAGAGTACACCTTTTCTTAGCTGGGGACAGAAGCCATCCTCAGAAAGAGGAGATATATAGAATGGTAGATGAGCTGGAAACTTTGGTGAAAAAACTTGTTGGCTGTAAAAACGATGAAGAAAGGAGAAATAAAGAACTGTTCCTTGGGATGGGTATTCATAGTGAAAAGTTGGCGATTGTGTTTGGACTGTTGAACTCCAAGCCAGGGACAGAGATTATCGTGATAAAGAACCTTAGAGTGTGTGAAGATTGCCATTTGTTTCTCAAGGGTGTCAGCAAGATTGTGGATCGTCAACTTGTTGTTAGAGATGCAACCCGCTTCCACCACTTCAGAGATGGACTATGTTCATGCAAAGACTACTGGTAATATTCACTTGAGGTCCATACTGCAAAATCTACACTCCCTGGTCCTCTATAGAAGGATATCCCAAGACGTTCTCGAAGTAGTAGAAAATATGCAGCAAGAAGACTGGAGATTGGAGTTTCAAACTGTTTGAAATTGCAATTGAGAATTATGTCAGCAATTGTAAGCCTGTGGATTGCCGGTTCAGCTTTGTGGCTGCAATAATATATTGTCAAATGCATTAGCTTTGGGCATCAGTTTACAGTTCATAGAAGGGGCGGTGATGAGAAGATAACACCCTTGACGGAGGGCTTCTAGAGAAGGGGTGGTGATCAACCAGCCACGCTTGAGGTTAATTGATTGATCAATGCATGCCCCCTGTTTGCTAAGCAGACTTCTTGTGATCAGCAGCCAGAATGGCTGGGAATATTGCTAATTAATTTTTGTCATTACTGATCTCGGTTTATAAAAGGGGAACCATTTTGATGTACTAACAAATAAGGGCAGATAGCCGCTGGAGCTTTCCCTCAAGTAGTGGTGGATGAGAGTGATTAAAGATTTTGAATTTTAGCAGACAAAAGCATGCGGGCAATGTTAGAGAGATTATCTGTCAAGCTTCTTATTTCCAGCAATACTTGTAGAATCATGCATCCGATTTCTCACATATACTTGGAAGTTTTGAACAAGTCACTCAACTTGCCTCGACTCTTGAACTGATTTTGATGCAAAATCAGTAGAAACCTAGATAAGTTTATGCAAAGCCTGCAATTATCTTATCCTTGAGGCCCCAAAACCAGCTAATCAAAACTTTGACAGAATGATTAAGCTCGGGAGCAGATATCTCTAATTTTTCCTTAATTTTCTTTGTTTCGTGCTATAGAATGATAATTTTAAAAAATTACAATAAAAATGCTAAGAAACAATACTAATTACACCATTAACAATGGAACTTTATAATGTTACAGAAATTTCACTACTATGTCTCGACCTATAGGAACTGCAGCAAAAGCTTCTATTCTGAGGAATTGAAGATTACTTCACCCAATCCAGATAATGAGAGAGGAGATATGAGTATATATATCAATACATTTTAATAAAATTTATAAAGCGCAAGTAGAGTGCATTTCTGTTATTGCTCAATTATGCCACCAAGGACTAGAACTGCATCAGTTCCAGAGACACAAACATCTTCAACAAATGGAATGGTTTTCCGCACAGTTAATTTCATTGGCCTATTTGCTTCACCTACGAATAAAACATCTTTAATATTTTAGCAACCATGTATTCTACAACTCTCTTAAACCAATAAGAATCAGAAACCAACCTCCAACAATTTTATCCTTTTCCGTGCAAATGGCAACATAATGAGAAGCAGCCACTTCCAGGAGTGCAAATTGCCAATTGTTTGGGAGGTTCTTGGGATCATCAGATGATTCAACAATTACCTCAGATGCCTGAGAATGTGGCTAGTGTTAATAAAAAAACATTTAGATACATCAGTGGGATATGTTAGGTCATAACCAACATAATAACATCCTGAATCAATTTCCAGAGGAACAAATCACAGCATTCAGTGGCACTTTTTATTTTTCATTTTACATGCATCGGTTACTTCTATTCTTCTATTTCGGTTGTTACTTCTGATAAAAAAGCTCAGCAAGAAGGTTAAATGACTAGCTCACCAATACTTTTAGTTTCCTTAATGGACTAAATGATTATTTATATTATAACCTCACCACATAGATACTGCGACACAAGTGCTGACATCTGTCTATCTATGTGGATTACCAGGAAGTTCAGGTACAAACCTCAGAAACTGAATTCCCAGGAAGATGAAAGCACCTTATAGTTGAAGCCTTGAACCGAATAGTAAAGGTCTTAAAAGGTACAGCTGAGAAGCCTTTTCCCAATGCTTTTACATATGCCTCCTGGAAAGGAGATCCAGATTGTAGAAAACTTGAGAAAAATGTGCATGCACAATTTATTTTAAATTTCAACTATGATTTGTCATGCTTTGGGACAGATTTAGTATACATAATATCTTGCTTACCTTGAGAGTCCATAGTTTAATAAACTCCTGACGCTGAATTTCAGAGTCTGATATAGCGATTAAAAGTTTCACCTCACAAGGAGAAAAATAGCGTTGAGCAAACGCTATGATATCATTCTTTATCTTTCGTTGCTTCCCTTCAACATCAATGCCAATCTACAATTAGGCAAGGAAATTGCACCAAGTTTGAGTACACAGTAACAAAACTTTTAACAGAGACGAACCAACACATTCCTTGTGTAAGCAGATCTTTACAGACCACCAGAACAACAATTGACTTACAGGCACATTTACTGTCACACCACAGGCAATCATAGAAGATGTGTGTGAGATATTGAAATGCAAAGGTGGTGGGCTGAAGTTGTCATCATTCTGCCACTCCACCTATTTAAATATGGAACAAACAAACAATTAAGACACACAAGAACATAAAATGATATTCAAAAATATAAAATGGAAGGACAATACCGCAAGGTTCTCAAACAAGCAAATCCTTTACTAGTCCAAGATATAACTCACCTCAGGTTTCCCATAGATGTTCTTCCTAAACTTCAAAGATCTTGGATTCATCTGACAATTTGTCTGATCTAGCAATACAAAAACTATTTTAGTAGTTGATGTAGGGCATGTAATATAATGATAGCAATCTAGAGTCCCTAAGATATGCATGTTGAAAACATTCTTTGCAGAAAGGCATTTCCGAATTGCTAGCAGGCCATTTACACCACTTACGCTGTTAACCGACGCATGATGCTTAAAAATAATACTTAATAAGATGAGCAAGACTATTCCTTTTGTTTGAAATCATGAATCTCAATCACAACTCCAAGTAATAGCTTGAACCTTCATGTGGTTGAAGAGAAATCAGATCACATACTAGGATTCTAGCAGTTTCTTAAACCCCCCCCCCCCCCCCAAATAAGATGGTGCATCTACACACGATTGTCATATTGAACATGAATTGCGTAACTTTAATTAGATTAAAATTGAGAATTTGATCTAATCCCTTGGGCCTCAACTAACCTTGATAGATTATGCAACGTATATATAGATTAGAATATCAGATTTCAGATATACTAATTGTTTCTTATCACTTTACAACACAGCCGAAGATAAAAGAATAATATGAACAAAATAATAAGCACAACAAAAAGGGAACTTACATCTGGCAATGGTAGTGCGAACCAAGGCTCTAGCAAGCAGGGCTCTTTTCTTGAGCTGGTCTCCTCCCATGCGGTTAACATTCTCTCTTTCACATGGTGATAAGAGTTCAGAATATTGATTTAGAAGAGCCACACTCTTCACCTCATTAGGC
Organism: Durio zibethinus; assembly: GCF_047325235.1. Taxonomy (NCBI): domain Eukaryota; kingdom Viridiplantae; phylum Streptophyta; class Magnoliopsida; order Malvales; family Malvaceae; genus Durio; species Durio zibethinus. The sequence continues at coordinate 3,550,342 of NC_143162.1, read as the reverse complement.
AATATATACCAAAGATGGGTTTCCCTTAAAACACCAAAAAAAAAAAAAAACATAAAATAAGAATGCATGAACGAAAAAAATTCATAACTTTAGCACAAATGTTAGAGCTTGGAACACCAAATAGCACCCACGAAACTATACAAAAAGAGAAGCAAATTTGCGAGGCACCCATATTAATTGAGCGCATATATAACAAAAATTCTAAAAGAAAAGCAACAAAACCAAAGAAGAAATCATTACATTGGAGAAGGAAGTTGCAGGGGAACCAGAGGAGGCAAAGCAGAAGAAAATTTTCTCGGAAAGCATCGTATATTCATCTCCAAGTTGACTTTGCATGAAAATAAAAACGAATTTCTAAGCTTGAAAACAACAAAAGGGAACCATGAAATGAGAATTTGAAATCAGAAATAACAAAGTTTGAGAATTAAATCTTTAAAATGCTCTCAAGTTTAGGACAGCCGGTTGTTTGCATTTTGTTACTTTCAAGAATAAAGTTGAGGGGCATGTGGGCTGATCCGCTCTTCTTCTTATGGGCTTAATTTCATTCTCTTTTTGGATAGGCTCTTAGCCCAACTTTTTTTGTCCAAAAATACAACTTTTTATTAATTTTTAATTATCTTCAAATTATGAATACTAATCTTTTTATTCTTAATTATTTTCCTAAATTATCAATACCTCCCATTTTCCAATAGATTTCAAGACCACCTGTTGATCTTTTAATCTAACCGTTGGATTAGTTTATTTTTCTTTTTCCCCTTTTCTCTTATCTACCAAAGGCACTTTTGTTTTGCCACCACCAAAGGAAATTTAAAACCTAATTTGGAAAGAAAGGATTTTTTTTTTTTTTAAGTTCTAACGGTTTTTGGATTTTGTCTAATATTTTTTTTATCGGAACCTAAAAATTAAAAATGAGAATGCATTTTTTTATTACTTGAACCAATCATTCATTGTGAAAAGAAAGTATATTGAAAACAATACTTAGTATTAACAAAAATTTCGAAGTTAAATCGTTGAGAGAAGTCTTGAGGAAAAGTAAGTCTTTAAAAATTATGATTTGTTTTTGCATTTGGCAATACAGAGTAAAATCCTCCATTGAATCAAAGTGTCAAATCTTTTACCATGAAGCAGGCAGGGAATATACCCCGAAGTGGAATTTGATTGGTCCTCAAGAAAAACATTTTAGGCTACTACAAATTTTGCCTTGTTTCTCAACCCTTGTCATGCTTAATTCGTCATTGTTTTCTAATTGCAGGATTTTTTTTTTTTTTCATTTTTTTCCTACATCAAAACTACAATCAGACAGGCACAAGGAAAAGTCACGTTCAGGTCAGCAAAACAAGAAACTTTGATCGATTAGAAGCTTTAAAAATGAGGTACAATGAACAGCAGAACATGTTAGAATGAGACCAGGAAATGTCAGTATAAAGCAATAAAAAGGTTACAGAATTTCCACCCTAAATCACATACAAGATACACATGAACTCATACACAATATTTTCCAAAGAAAGAAACTGAAACACAACATACCAAGTTTTACCAGTTGGCATTTTCCCTCCCATCCCGATCCCATCTGTCTACAACCAAGTATCAAAGGCCTTTCAGCTCCAAGCTTCAAAAAGCTCTGCTCTTGAATTAATGTGCCTAACAATCCTTTTTCCACGACCCATTGATCGTACATTTTCCTTCTTAGATCCCTTCTTTAGACTTGAAATGCTTGATTGACCCCTTTTTTTGCTCTTTCTAGATGTACCACGGTGGCCACCTTTTTGGAGTTCATTTGCCAATGTGTTCACTTGAGAAACCACAGTGCAAGGACAGTCATCATCAACTAGAGATCGACTTCCAGCACAAATGTTCTCGATTGAAGTTAGGTAACTTTGAGAGCTACATTCGGTAGTCAAATTCTCTTCAGCAGAGTGAATGGGGCTGTCTATAGCAGGTTCTTGAGCAACAAAAGCTTTCCCTCCTTCACTTTTGTTTTTAACCTCCTCATTGACATCTTTGTGTAGTAGGGAAGAGCTTTGCTGTCCATTCTTATCAGAAGGCTCCAATGGAGAAACAGAAGTAGAGTCTACCATAGAATCTTCCCTTTCTTTAAGTGTTCTAATAATAAGTGTCTCAAGAAAATTCATCACCTGGACTGCATACATCAATGCAGTTAGAGGATCAGACATCTGCAATAAACAGCAGTAGTGGAGGTTATTAAACCATGAATGGATCAGATTGCAAGAACAAACCTACATGATATTGGCTATCGCCACACAAACCTAAATTAAACTAAAACTTTGATGAAAAAGAATTAGTATCAGAAAAATATACTGTCATGTTTATAAGGAGGAAGACCTTTGGTATGCTTCTAGGTGCCCCAGAAAGGGCTTTTCTGAAAGTAGAATAAACTCTTTGTCTTGAAGTTAGATCATTTATCAGATTAGTAAATGAGGGTGCTTTTCTAATAAATTCCGATTTCCCCCATGTTTTAAAAATATAAAAATGCTGTGAGTTTGTACGCAAGGGTATAGGGGATGCATCCATGTGAACTAGTGTCAAATTATATGCTTAAAATAGTTAGCAACTTTAAGGTGAGAAATATGGAGAACACATTGTAGAGCAATTCAGTAAAGCTTTATCAACTACATCAAATTGGCTCAAATATCAGTAACCAATAATTGTACATGAAGTTTGACATGCATATTTAAAACCACAAAAAGATATTTACTCACTTGAGTCATGTTTGGAGCAAACACCATGGCGACATTTCGTGCATTCATCTTGTTCATATGTTCCAGTTGCACAACATCAGCCATTAAATTTATTGCCCAATCAAGTAGAGCAGCTTCCGTTGGAGGAAGGAGCCTTACAAGCCGAGCACACTCTTCTTCTGACTGGGATTGTATTACCTGCTCTGGAGTAAGAGAGTCCAAGACACCACTAGGAAGTTCTCTAAACCAAGCCTGTAGAATTATAAAAACATCAACCAAATACAAAATTCTAAACATCATTCTGAGGTATCTTGACAGCATTCTCAGCCCATGAACCAGTCCTTTTGATAGTACAGTTCATTCTCAATATTTTAATTACTCATAATAAAAATAAGCCTGATAAAATACAACAAGCAGAAACACTTATGTACCCAATATAAATATGAAAAACATGCTCATAATACCAAATAAGACCAGCAGCTTTTAAAGAGCAAAGAAAATACCTTTATAAGACCTGCCAAGCAATGTACATCTATCCCATCTGGTATTACTCCCCTATTTAGTTGTTCCCTGACATACTCCTCCTGACTGTTCTCTCCATTAATTCTGAAGATTCCTTCTGCCTAAAGAAATAAATATAAGAATTTAGTTATTAAAATTGATACTTCAAGCAATTTTATGGCAATAGTAGATAAAAGATAGATAGTCACAAACCTGGAGGCCTCCTTGGGCATACAAATGCCTTTGCACCAGGAGTAGTATCATTGGCACACTATTCCCTCTAGAGTCAAATGAAAGCTGCATAGATTCTGTCGAAACTCCAAATACATTTGCACTGCACAAGAATGGTATCTTAGTGAATGAAATAAAATTAGCAAAAACACTGTTGGATGGAAAGCTGATAAAGACATTAATAGCAGTGGTCACAAAGCAAGGTATCATCATTTCTATCTCCATACATTCACTATATCCATGGTATGAACTATCAAAATGTCCCTGGTCTTCAAACTGAGCAACATGAATCAAACAATGAAACAAACACAAAATAGATATAATTTCACTAAGGTTTACTCATTATAAAAAAAAAAAAATTAGGAAAGGGTACCCAGCACCCAATTCCTAAGTGCTTCAATAGAAAATGCCCAGCAGGGCAAAAAGGCATACAATGCAGAGAAGAACTTTAACATTTGTGGAAGAAATTTGCATATACAAACTGTTGCAAACTGTCAAGTTCATTAAGATTTTAATTGGGAAAAGCAATGGCCACCTTTATTACTAAAATTCCATATAAGAATCAAGGCCTCAAAGAAATTAATCACAATTCGAAGCCCTAAAATGGATGGATGTTTACAACAACATTTTCTTCATATTTACGTAAGAAAAGGGAAAATACTAAACCATTTCTTTCGTAGAAAAAATAACATAAAAGTTAAGCAGACCAAATTATATGAATGTGAAACAAAGAATTCAAGAGAGGGGGAAAAATTATTGAGCAAACTTAAATTCACAAAAGAATTTCAAGAAAACATCCACATTAACCAATATAACGAAACACCAGAAAATTTTTCTTTAAAGACTACGTTTTTATTGACAATCAATAACCAATTAATCAAGAAAGACTCAAATCGTGACAAACCTAGACGATAGTTTCAATGATAATTTTCAAGAACAAAAAAGGAACCTTCATTGATAAACTTACCTGGCACTAGGGGCTCTCCTTGGGACCTCAGGCTCAAACTCAACCGGTAAACCAAGAAATCCATGGAATCTATCAAAAGTCACATGAGCAACATGTCTAACATTGGTAGGCAACCCAATTTCCATTGAACAAAGCTCTTTACTTTCAGAAATGCTACACCCAATCAAAGACTTCCTAAAAGCAGCCACCAAAAGTGTTAATAAAGACAGCTGATCTCCTTCCCTGTCCCTTTCTTTCCTTTCTTCCTCTTGCCTACTCTCTTCTTCTTGGTCACTTTCCACAGTGCTTACACTGGAGTTAATAAGGGCATGTGGAGTGGAGGTAGAGCTTGAGGGTGAAGAGAAGTGAGATTGGGATGATTGGAGTACTTCAGTCATTGTGTTTTTTTTTTCCTTTACTGGGGACAAGAAACAAACTTTTCTATGGAAAATTTGGTTTCTTTGGAAGGACTTAATGGAACAATGGGATGTCAAGATTTGGTGTCTACGTAGAGTTGGATTGAAGGAAAGATTTTGGACGGTAAGAAGCAACTATCATCACTTCTTTCAGTTTTTCCTTGTTTTAATTTAATTTTCTTGGCTGGCTATGGCTTGAGCATTGAAGAAGCAAAGTTAAAGATTCAAAATTTAGAGGAAATGAAGACAGAGGCTTGGAGAAGAAATGGAGAGAGAAACCTGGCACCGGCTACATTTGCCCCAAAACCCCATCTTTAAGCAAATAGGGGCGTAAGTACCAATAAAAAAAAAATCAAAAAGGCGCACTGCTTCTCCACACTAATTTATCGTTTGTCTTTGTTCCAAAGCCAATGATATGTTGCCATCTAATCACATAATGAATCATTTCTTTTAGCAGCTTGACATTTGATTATTTGGGAATCATAGAGATGATATGATAATTACATGCACACCTTTATATTTGAACAGTTCCATTAGATTACATAGTTTTCTTTTTAGTAATTTTATTTTATATTTGAATTGAAATTAGATCATATTTATTGAATTAAAAATTTAATATTCTATAACATATCTATCAACAGATCTTTAATATTTTTTTCCAATTTCATTTAATAATGTGTATCATTTTAGTTCATACTATAATTTCAATGTATCCCAATCAATCTTTAGACAATATGTATGGGTTTCTACTTTCTATTTTGAATTATTATAATGCAAACAGATTCAATGAACATTCTAATTTTGGTAGACTTAACAATGAAAATTTTAGAAGATCTGGGAATTTGAATATATAAATAGGATTTGGTAATTTTTTAAGCAAAGATGACAGACAATCCCAACATAAAGAAAGGTTGTCTTTACTAAATCCAACTGGTTCTGACATGTGAAAGAGCCCCTTATCCTAGTCTTAGTTTAACTCTATCATGTCAGGCTCTGGGTCCCACCAGTTTTCCTAGCAAATGAAAATTTTGAGGTACCCCAGCTCAAAACTCAACAAAATTGTCCCCTCATTTTGCTTTCAGTTTACCACTCAAATGAGGAACCAATGAAGCTAGTGTATAGATTTAAAATTTATTGTAGGCAAGTAGTTAAAGATTTAAAATTTGAATATAAAGTATATAAAATTTAATTTTTATAATTTTTAATTAGTAAAAAAAATTAAAAATTCAAAAAATTTAAAAAAATTTGTAAATTTTTTTTTTATGAATTAATAATTTATTCTGATTTGAAAGATAAAATAAATTTTTTATTTTTAAATTTTTATCCAAAAAAAAAACCCTTCTTTGATTAATCACTGCCAGAAGATTTGTTCATTTGACCAAGTTGCAACCAGGCAAGTTCATTAGAACAGGATAAAAAGCAAGTATTGGTGAGCTTTTAAAAGAAAAGTTCAAGTTTGCTAACATTGATGTTAATAATGGTTAGTTAATTTATGCATAATTAAGTTAAAGATGTGATTACCAACCCTATTTTCTTCATTGGGAGAAAGCTTTTTTTTTTTTTTGGGTAATTACAACTAAGGTGCCATTTTAACTTTATAAAGCAATGCTTCGAAATATTTCATAGAATATCTTGGATCTCTACGTATTTTAAATTAAATCGAAAAACATATAAGAAATACAGAGAAGTTCGCAGTTTCGATTAGACAACAATCGCTGAGAGGTTTGATTCATTATGATCTCAAAAAATTTGGATCCACCACTTAAGGAGCTGTAAATATAAATCATAGATATACCTTTTATAACTGTCTACCCTTCAAAGCCGAGTTAAGTTATTGTATCCATATTATTGATTTTCCGTTGTGATGAAGCTTCAAAACACTTCCCTTTCAAAAGGGTCAAAAGGGTGTTGGGACTCAGCAACGGGTCCTTGGTGCCTTTTCAAGGACTCCCAGGGACAGCCTAAAGAACAAAGGAAAAAGAAAAATGAAAGTGGGAAGGAGCTGTTGTCTAATACTACTAGTTGTTGAGAGCTGCTGCATGCGAAAAAGAAAACTTTAAGCGAAGCTGCCCGTTGAAAACTCTACGGTATATTTTCCCTTGGGAGATTAAGTTTCACTGTTTCAAATTCAAATCCAACTTCGCGGGCATCCTTCGTCTGTATACTTCGTGCCCAAAAAAAGATGGCAGCCTTTGCGGCTTTGCCCTTTTGGCCTTTTCCAAGTGATTGTTAAACATCAATGAGATGGCTTCGTAGAATCATGCTTGTTAAAAGGTAAGTGCCAAGCAACAGTTGAGATTGAATTCTACTATCCAAGGAGAGGAAAACGAAAGGGCTGCTGCCCCTTTAAAGGAAAAGATAAGCTTTTTAAACCCCCATGCTTTCGTTAATTGAAAGGGGAAATCAACTATCTTCGCTTACCAAGGGTGGTTGTTTCTTCCCTTTTTCTTTTCTTTTTTGGAAAATATACCAATAATATATACAAAAGATAAATTGCTGTTCGATTCTCAATATAATTGCCAAAACCCAACGGCTATAAACGATTAAACGACAACTTATTATTTTCCTTTTTATCAAAGACATCTTCGATAAAATTGCCCATCAATTCACAAAACAAACCATCCATGTGCAAGTCCAACAGCTGGACTTTCCAGTTCCCACGATGGAATAACAACAAGCATCTCTGAGTCTCCATTTACTTCAAGTTTTATTAGTGATTCGAACTTATCAAATTTTCTGTTAGTGAAAACAAAATTTTCCGAGACCGACAATGGTAGTTATTTTCTGAATAAGCTAGATGGAGGTAAGCTTGCCTAGTTCAATTACCTCCCTCAAAAAAGCCCTTTTTTTTTTTTTTTGAAAAAAAAAAATGAAGGTGTTATCAAACTATGGATAGGAATTCATCTAATGCCAAGCTCCAGGGGCAAAAGAAGTGAATGCATTAAAGTGCATCAAGGACCAGAAACAAGCTTTAACATATGCAGAACCACATGCTTCAATCTAGGGCTGAGCATTAAGAATAAATACCACTGTTACCATCCTCTACATTCCATTAACCAGGGAAATCCATCTAAACTTCTACAAATTCTCAATTACAAAACATAACCCATCCCAAAATAGCAGACTAGAAGCAATGTTATCCAAACAACACGGCATTAAAGAGATACATTAAGTGAATTCCAAATTTCCAAAAGAGAAGCCAGAATCACTGCATTGTGCCTACAGGTTCAAGTGCTTCAACAGTAACAACACTATTTCCTCTGATCACCTGCAGTAAATTCACATCAATAACAATAAGGCTAACAACGAAAGGATATACCTTAATGACAATTTAAGCATTGACCAGGGTACGTAAAAGAAAAAAAAAATTAGGAGACTCACCACCATGCCTATGTCAGTTTTCTCATTGCCATTCACCTCCACAGTGTTGTCAACCACTAGATTCATAAACTGATCAAACCCACGAAGCGTACCAACAACCATCCGATTTGCATTCAGCTTGACTGCAGTATTAAATACAAATAGAATTCACACAATTAAATTGGTTCCTCTGATGCCTACTACAAATCTGCAATGTATGTAAATCAACAATCTGCAAGCTCATAAGCCATAATAAGTAGTTTTTATTTTATGTATAAATCTTACAAGGTTTTCCCCTTCTATATTTTATATTTTATAGTGGCCCACAAAGTGCAAATTACAAGACCAACTAACAGCATCAAGTAACAATTTCCTGACACACTAAGGCATGGAGGTATTAGAAATACCATAACAATGCATACTTAAATCTACTATCTACTTTAGTTCATGAATTCATCAATCTTCAATTATGATCCATACAATAGATTCTTGTAGATGAAATTTTAGAACCATCAATATCCACAAGAGTCTAAAAGATTGAAAAATATACAGAAAATGAGCTCAAGTTCTGTTAACCTCGTGAGAACATCTCAAAAAGAGGAGCAAAGTCTTAATACCTTCATGTGCAATCGAGCACCTAATCCCATGTCCCATAGGACACAGTCTTTAACTATCATAACCCAGAAACAGACCTTATAATGGACCCAAAATATGATATTTCATAGAGTAGGACACCCTCGAGTCTAAAGTCTCAACTCAAATCTTACAACAAACTCACAAAGTGAGAAAAAAGCGTGAAGATGGAACAAAGAAAACCAAGATTTAAATCACAATTTAGGTGCAGAGAATCAAAAGGGGAATTCGCTTACTATTAGAACTGACTATTACACCTACATTTAGAACCCTTTCAGCTAAAATTACCCAAACACTTAACTCAACCAACTCAGCTTAAAGAGGCATCGATGATCGTGCACGAGACATTTGAATTCGGGCTTAAGCGAGCTACTATTGGAAACAAGCAACAAAAAATGAATATAATCTAACTTTAACTAAATAGTAGTATAAAAATGACATAAGTAATAGCAAAGCATTAAACTTACTCTGGAGTTTCTTGTCCATGTACCTGATATAAGCAACACCGCCAATAAAAAGAAATTAGAAATCGAAGAATCGGCGGAAAAGAAACTTAAAAAAAAAAAAAAATGAAATTGAAATGAGAGTGTGCAAAAGAGCTTACTTTTTGAGATCCGGAGGCTGGCCAGATCTGCTCATTGTGACAGAAATTTGGTCTACTGCCAAGTGCGAGTGCGAGGGCTGTAAGATTTGGGGAAGAAGAAAGGGATTTGAAATTTTGATTCTCAGAATCAAAATTAAAAACCCTAGAAATTTGAAGGGCCTGGGCTTAAACATGAGGTGTTTTTGGAAGCCCACGCGTGAAAAACAAAATGGATTTGAGGTCAATTGGGGTGCTGCGTGAATCGAACTCGGGACCTCTCGCACCCGAAGCGAGAATCATTCCACTAGACAAAGCAGCCTTTGACTTGAATGGTCCCAAACGAACTTTAATCGAGAATAAATGCCAAACAAAGGGCTAAAATTTTAATACATTATTTGTGAGCATTTTCCTTGTAATTTTTAATTTATTTTTATTAAATCATTAACATTTAAAAAAGACTAATAAATGACATCTTTTTTATGCTTTTAATGCGAAATTACTCTTTTCGTATCAAAATAAAATAATTTTTTAGATTTATCATTTATATCAAAGTTAAACACTTAGCAAACTCAACTCTATAAATTTTTTAAAAAAATGATATGATAATAATACTAATTGATTTTTAGATTTACACACAAACTATATGTTATATGATGGAGTTATTTAATTAATGGCTGTATTTTTTTCTAAAATTATATAATTTTAAATCAATAATTGTAATTTTATTTATATAATTTTAACTGATTTTTGTCCAATATTTGATTTAAAGATTTTGTTTGCGTTGTCTAAAACTATAATATAAAGGAGTATATTCTTAAAATATAAAAAAAAAAAAATTGTTTTTCTTATTTAAAATTGTTTAAAATTAAAAAAAAATAAAAATCCAATACTATTCTATTAACAGATTATAATATCACATAATAGTCGAAAAACCTTCTTTTGATAAGAATTAAGAAAACTTTTGTTTCCTTAAAAAAATTGTTTAAAATTTTTAACATAATTTATCTTTACTAGTGCTCAAAAGTTTCAAGTTCCAAATCGAGGACTTTGAGTCAAGAAGCGTTACAAATGGTCTACTTTACTGACTAATAATAGTAATTGATGATCTTTGTTCTAATACTGCGTCTCTCCGTTTCCCATACTGTAATGGTGCACAAATTCCACAAGATGACCCACCACACTCTCACTCTAATCTTCCTAAATTTCCAAATCCTCCTAATTTGACCGATGATTACATGCTTTCCATGGCAAGATTATTATTGATCGTCAAGTTACATAAAAATCTGAATTCGGAAACATGAGACCAGCTCAAAAACATGAACATAGGTTTGCTGTTTATGCTATATTAATAAACAATTTTTTTTTCTTATATACATGAAGAGCATGGTCTAGGGAATAGATAGAAACCATTGAAAACCATGGACGGATTGGAATTGGATTGGTTTTGCTCTGGACAAAATAAACGAGTTTTCAAATTCAAAGAAGCTTCCGTTTTTTTTTCCGTGGATGTGGTCGTGCTTTTCCTGTAGAGCATGATCATGGGCTATGAAGAATAACCTTAGTCCTTGAAGTTATGGTTTTGCCTTAACTTTAGTCAACTCAGTTTGTCATCTAACTCATTTTCTACTTCGTGTTGGCCCAGCCTGTTCTATCTTCCCCCACTGCACAAGGCCTAAAATCATATCTTTTTGTAGGTGGAAGCATCCAATTTGCTAATTGTCAACCCTCAACCCTTCTACAACTTTCTTCTCTTTTTGTCATTCCAATCCTTCTTGTCTCTCATTTGACATTGAAAAAAAAATGGAAAAAGAAGAAGATAATGGCCGAACCTGCTTTCAGCCATATGTGAAGAGCTACATTTTTTGCCCTTTGCTCCTCACCCATTTTGGGGTTAGAATATCTAGTCCAGAAATGAAAATAGTAGGTGTGTTTGACTATGTTTGATTTAATTAATTAATTGGCTTAATTCCCACTTCATGGAAACCCACCAAATTTAAGACCTTCCACCAACTTTTCTCCTTGTCAATAGAAATTTTTTCTGCTTATCTACAAGACAAACAGAAATGGTAAAGTTCACTATTGAAGAATATCTATCCCTAATTCCCCATTTAACTTTAGTGTTTGATTCAATCCTGGAATGGATTATATTTCATCATGACTCACACTAAACAGAAACTGATTTGAGATTCCCACCTTAAAAAAAAAAAGTGAATAAGATAGAAGTGGTTCATTTGTTTTCTTGAAGATTTTGCTGCTGTTTTGTTGATAATCAAGAATCATCACAATGATTTGTGGTTGGCATTTTATTCAAATAAAGAAATGATTCATTAGCAGTTGATTAGTTAATACTCTTTAAAGGGTTATTTATTCCATCAATATTAATGGATTTTATGCATCTTTAGCTCTTTTACCACTCTGAGGGATAGAAAACCAAACTCTTTTTTTTAGATTCTTAGCCACCCAACAATGTTTTACCAACAAATGTGGTGCATAATGTCCTATCAATCAAAATTCAACATGGCCACATGGGGATGCACCTTACCATTGATCTCTAACATTTTTTGAAGTCTAAAGTTTGGTTCCTGTTTAACTATTGACGAGTCAAAAGTAAATATCAGAATTTTTTTACAAGTTAGAAACCATGTCCACATATTCCCAAATCCCAATTAATTAGTCAAAAGATAGACCAATTCTGAGACATTCCCTCTGTAACCACAATAAAATTCTCCCCCCCACTCATTAAGCAATAGAAATTGACACCACCTCTACTTCTAGCTCCCCACTTCTTTATCTTACCTCACTGCTCTCCCTTTCTTGCAAGTTTCAAACACAAAAGAAAAAACATGTTGGGAAAAAAGATGGTTTGCTTGAAGAAGTTAGCCAAGAAGGTGAAATGCATGGGTGGAGGTGATCGAGAGCAATCACAATATGAAAGCTTGCTAAGGGAATTTGAGCAAATGTCTCCTACAGCCTTAACCCCGTCTGGATTTTTTGCTATATATGTAGGAGAGGAGGAAGAAAGATTTGTAGTGCCAACCAGCTTCCTGTCTCATCCGCTCTTCAAGATGTTGCTGGAGAAGTCATACAATGAATATGGTTTTGAGCAAAGGAATAAGCTAATTGTTCCATGCAGTGTCCCTGCATTTCAAGAAGTTGTGAATGCTGTAGAATGTTGTAATGGGAAGTTTGATTTTGGAAAACTAGTTGAAGAGTTTCTTTAGAAAAAAAAAAAAAAGTTGGCCTCTTATAGTACTAGGGAACTATAATCTTTAACCTATACTCTGAGCTTATAGTTCCATGAATGCATCAGACTTGTAGTTCCCTTGTATGATACACATCCAGCTCTGCTGCAGTGCTGATTTTGATCATATTAATAACTTTCCTAGGTAGATTAGATTGAATCAAGTTCAAAAGAACATGAGGTGAATTAATTCCCCAGTCCTGGTTTTTCTTCTTGTAAATATTTGCAGCAACAACTTAGAATGTGATGCCAGAAAAGTATTAGTTGGATTACCATTAGAAATCATTTTCTGAAAGCGCAAGAAGGGAATATATCCCTTTCCACTTTCTCTGCTTCTTCCTTTCTATTTCCTCCATCTCTACCAAATCAGAGACAGGTAATTGTGGCAATTCAAGTCAATAGTTTGACACTGATATTTCTCAAACTTTCTTCAGACCAAACCAATATTACCATTTTAAATTCACATTTCAAAGTTTTATGTTTAGGAATATGCACATTTGCTGCATTTAACTTCTGGATCGGAATACAAACCACATTCTCCTCCCAATCTTTTCTTTTGGCTCTAGAGGTAATAATTTGGTTTAAGGAACAACCATATCAAGAAATCTGCATCCAAAATGCAGAACATTCTGTTGAATATGATTAGAAATTAAAAATATTAAAATATTACCATATTCCAAGGTTGTTTTTTCTTCATTTGACTAATTGATATCCACTTTTGTCGAAGACATTGAAAGTCCACGGACGTGCAGCACGGGCTATGTGCCAAAGCCACATAAAAAGGCTACAGTGGGGATAAACTTGAAGCTGAAAACTACAAAATAAGCCATTCCAGATGAACAGTTTTTTGGCTTTTAGAAGTATAAATTTACGATGCATCAATTCCTGCAGTAGTTTCCTGCTAAATCATCTAACTTAAAATCAATTAATAATAAATAAAAATATTTAATTTAAATATAATATTATAATATATTAAAATTTTATTAAATATGAAATAATTTATTTTAACACTCTTATAACGTGTAAAAAAAAATGATAAAAACTGATAAATTAAAAAAAAACAATGAAAAAAAGTCTTGATTTTGATATTATGTTAAACATTCAATTTACTACCAATAGATAGAGAAATTTAACCTGAATATAAAATTATAAAATATTAAAAATTTATTAGATGTGAAATAATTTATTTTAATAACATTATCGGTTAGTAGTTTCCAGAATGCTTCTTCCGGATGGTGAACAAAGCCGTGAAATAAATGGTCAGGCAAGTTAATTATCAGCAACATGATTCTAGCGTAGAAATAACTTGGTAAACAGATTCATTTTGTTTAAAAGTAAAAAACATGATACAGGGCAACAAGTAGAGGAAACCTCTTCAAGTCGATGAAATAAGCTTATTTGGTGTGCAAGTAAAGAGGCTTTAGCTTGGAAGAATCCGAATCTACATCTCCCAACTGCCAAGTTGCCTGATACACCTGTATTGTAGAAATCTATGAATTGACAGTTTTGCTAGTTCATTTATTTTTCATATATGATGGCTATTGGCTAGTAAATAAATTGTTCGTGAGCACAATGTTCACCGAACAAAAGATCTAGCTATCATTCTCTACATTATTGATACTACCATCCGCAAGAATTCTTTTGATCGAATCAATCAGTTCTTGCATTTGTTCTCTTGAGTGCAGTGGCGCCGGATAAACGCATGCACAATCCAAACAACCATCTCGTATGGTGTCAAATATGGCAAGGGTTGGACCAACACCGTGAACAGAAGAGCACCCAACATAATCCACTAGGCCAATTTCTCCATGCAGCTTGTTGGATTCATCAATCACGGGGTCTTCGAAAACTGATATGAAGGCAGTTCTCATAGATGATGATGCAGTCAATCCAGGGTTGTCAATGGCCTTACACATGAGGAAATTTACGTCATTCATGTCCGTGAAATGCTTGTTGTTGTTCTTGGCGTTGGAAAAGGCCGAGTGGCATCTGTTGGCTAACTCCCATACTTCTTCATTGGCAGTCACGTCATATGTATTTAAGATGGCAGAATGGTAAAATCCTGAATCAAAAAAGATCACATATATATAATTATGACGTTTAATCACTTTTTTTTTCCTCAAAACTTGATAGGATTGGGATGATAATTATGGGAATGAACTTGGACTTACCAAGATGATTGCTACTGAGAACTGGGTCAAGAATGGACCGACAGTCAATGAGGGTTACAACAGCATATTTTTCACTTTGCTGATCAGGAAAGTCTTTAGTGGACCGAGCTGCAATCAAACCAGCAGCTGCCAGGGCTCCACAGAGTTTAATACCTCTTGATTTGCAACCCTGTAAATTGCAAATAATGTAAATTTTAAAACAATTTAACCCCATAAATCATGATTTTATCAAACTAAAGAATAATCTTAGACACAAGGCCCACATCCTTTTTCTTGAGCAGCCCAAAATCCCATCCACATCATAGACCATATGTTGTGATTGTAAATTGTGATAACGGGCCAGCATTTTCTACCCTTTCTTCGATTGGCTTTGGAACTTGTCACTTTCACATATCACAACCAGAAAATGTACAGAGTAGCCCTTAGCCCTACGGTTCTCGGTCGTTATACCGACTCTACTCTTTCCCATTAGGTCATCATTTTTAGGAATGGGAAATTAGAACCAAGACGAAAGTAATGGCACCTCTTGATCCTTAAGAACGATCGGCTCTCTTTGGACCTTTTTGTTCACTTTAATGGGTTCCTTTTTTCCTAAGTGACTAGGCCTACCACTCGTACAAAACAATACTGAAATCATAGAAAGCTGAAAGTCTGAAACTAATCTTCTGGGCCTGGCAATAAATATTTAATCTTGGGGCCAGTCGCAACGACTTGGTGAGAGCAAAGACTTGGAATGAAATAATTGATGTCATGAAACTCGTGATTCTGAAGACACCCTTTTGATTAAAGCAGAGACATGACAAGTTTCTCGACTTTAGTGATTAGTGGTGACAAGAAGTTATGCAAAGTTACAGTATAATCATATAAATGTTGAAATTACAACGTTGCAGACTTGCAGTTGGATTCAATGAAGGGAAGACACAAAAAAGACAAGAACAAAAATGAAACAGAGAAGAAAACAGTTTGTCACTTACAGCAACAAGCCTTTCAGTCTCATCTGGGTTCATCTGCAACCTCACAACCTGAGAACATCTAGCCGAATTAGCATCAACAAAGTTCAGATTCGCTAACCTGAAAGAGTTCAACGAATAGCCAAGTATGTCAAACCCACGTGCCCAAAAAGGCTTGTTAGCTTTCCCGCTAGGAATCAAATCTTCAATTCCCAAACTCAACTCTAATTCTTTCTCTTCATTTCCCTTCCCTATCTCCTCCGCCTTGGCTCTTCCACCACCTACCAACTCCAAAAATTCCCTCAACAGAGCTACCGTCGTAGCTCGGTCACAAGCTGACGTGTGCAGCCGGAACACCACCACCCATCTTGTCTCACTTAGAGTGTAAAGGCTGACAAAAAAAACATCCTGGTCAGCTTGGTCATCATCAGTGTGTTCCCATGAGTTCCTATTCATTTCATGTTCGAGTAAAAACTGGTGCGAATCAATGTTGGAATCATCTGATAGGCTTTGGAGAATGTGGGAAGTTGATGGGAGATCAAAGGATTGAATTTTAACATGAGGCTTACGAGCTGTTATGAAAGAAAAATTGTTCCTGGAAGCGTCAAAGTGGAGCCTGGAACGAAGGATGGGATGGGAAACTTGGAGCGCAGAAAGGGCTGCTTCGAATAGCGGGATATCTGGGGGATTAGAGAGGAGGAGGGACAAGACTGTGATGCCAGTGCCACCAGGCACGGCTCTGCACCAGCAATACTCGGTGCTACCAGCTGGCCTCGGAATTGGGTTTTGGTCAGATTCAAACATCCTATTGGAAAAAAGCTAAGAAAGGTTGGAGAATGATGTAAAATGAATGGCTGAGGAATGAAGAGTGGAAATTGTTAACATGAGGCCTAGCCTAAATTTCACTCTACCCCTTTAAGAAGTGGACTTTTCAAGGCTTAGATTCGATATTTAGCGCTTAAACTTTTTTTAGAGTTAGGGGACGTACGTCGATGAGATTAATTTGGATGATATTAAAGATAATAGTAAAGGTAAAATTAATTATTATAGTAATATAATTAAAGTTAATAATATAAATATTTGTTTGAATATAAATATAATGATAAGTGAATGAATTATAATGAGTTATAAAATGATTTATAAAGATATTAATTTAAATTTTATATAAAATAAAAAGTTTAAATTATTTAATTTATAAAAATTAATAAATAATAAAAATATTTTTATGATAAATACAAAATTCTATTAATAAATAATTAAAAAACAATAATATATTAAATAGTATTTTTTATTATATTAAATTATAAATTATTTTGTAATATTTTAACAAAATTAAAATAAAAAAGGAAGAGAATAAGTTAAATTAAAAGGATAAAAAAAAATTTGTATGTTTGTTAGCTGGATTTAAAATCTCTGTTTGAAAAAAACTTGTTTTTGCATCTCAAATTATACATCCAAATAGATGTTTGATGCATTCAGCACAATTTTTCATAGCAAACGCATCTCCATTAGAAGTACGTTTGAAACTAAATGCAACTTTAATCCCATAATTTTTTTAGTTTTAGTCATATATTTAATTTAATAGTTAAATTTTTAAAAATTTTTAATATAATATTTAAATTATAAATTTATTAATTAATGAATTAATGTATTACTTATTTTTAATATGATTAAATATATGTATTAAACAAATAATTTTTTAAATATTAGATTAATTAATAATTTTTAATTTAAAAATATATATTAAAATTTTTTAAAATTTTAAATTAACATTTCACTATGCTCAATTTATACCATTAAATAACTTTTAATTCAACTTAAATCTTGCCATATTTTATAAAATAAAATAAAAATTCACCGATCTACTAATAACTCACGCAACCGTTTACAAAAAACGGAAATTGTGGTTGTCAGCGTTGAGAAACGTTTTTAAACAGAATTTTGGACTTTTACTCTAAAGTGATGGGACCGAGTTGGAATTTGATTTCTCCCACGTTACTCCAAGAAAAATAAATGGTAGACCTGCACTTATTTCTTTGATGTCCAAAATTTTGGCATTTAACCACACTATTATTATGTTGACAAGGAGTAGGACCAGTACTTTTTTTTCCATTAAGACAATATCAATAGCTTGTTATAATGATATTGGATAAAGGATAATGGCATTATTAAGGATCAAATTTAAAATTAATTGATGATAAGTAAATAAATTTAAATTAAATATAAAATTATAATAAATTGAATATTAGATATAAAATAATTCATTTTAATATACTTTCATCATATGTAACAAAGATACAAAAAATTTATTACGTGATAAATTTAAAAATGATAACAAAAAAAATTTTAATTTTGATATTATATTAAGCATATAATTTAAAATCAATTAATAATAAATCGAAAGATTTAATTTAAATATAAAATTATAAAAAATTATATATTATTAGATGTAATATAATTTACTTTAATAGATATCACGAATAAACAAAAAATAAAAAAAGATGACTTTCATTTTACTTTTGAAATTAAGATCAAAATTGTTTTAGATCGTAATTTGATATTATTGAATTTCATTACATTTAACTTTCAAATCAAATATTAATAATAATATATCAAACCATTACTTCTTTTATATTTAAAATGACGTATATTTAAATTATAATTATTAAAATTAAAAATTCAGGGTTTTATTATCATCTATTTTCTTTTTTCAAATAGTTGGATTCCAAAGCTCCCATCTCTCAATATCTAACAATGTTATTAATCAAAATTCAAACTTCAAAAGTTTCACAAATTTACTATTGATCTTTGTTTAATTTAATCATGTCAATAAAATACCAACTCCAACCTTTTTCTTTACGTCCATTACTATGAATTAAACCATTCATAAGAATACTGAATGATACCATTTAAACCAAATTGAACCATATTTTTCATAAATGACATGAAAACCATAAAAAACAAATTTATGAACATTTTACTTATAGTACAACAATCAAACAACCAAACACTGTGTTTTTTTTCCCCCTAAAATATCACATTAACCAATACTTTCATGCACATGTTAACAGTACTCCTTTCATCTCAAAAATAAAAATCTGATTTGACTTTAACGTTGTATTGTTAATGAATAAATAAATAATATAATTTTTTTAGAAATAAATGTTGATAATATTTTAAAGACGATTAATTTCAAGATTATGAAGGGTAAGATTTTGATATTAAATACTTTTTTCTTTTTAATGTTATCAAACACAAGTTTAAGGAAAGATCAAGAGTGGATATTTTGATATTTGAATCTCCATTATCGGTTGAATGTTTATAAATATGAATATTTGATTTAACTATTGATGATATATATATATATATATATTTCCTTGCTAAAAATCAAGTTATCTAATAGAGAGTGATGATAGACTGACATAGCATTGAAACTAAAATAAAATTATCAACTTCTATTAGTTCGAATATTTAAGGAATTTGACTTTTTTAAAATAAAATTTTAAATTTAAATATTATAAATAAAAAATAAATATCAAAAAATTTATTTTTTTATAAAATTCTATTTGAATTAGTAAAGACTTAATCTGATTACTATCAAAAAGTCTCATACCCAAAAACGAAATTAAAATAAAATGCTAGAATAGATAATATCATATTCCTTTTTGGCTAAAAACATAAACTAAATCCTATTGAATTGATCTGAAGATTTGACGTAGAGTAAGCAAGTGGGAAACACTGTAAATGGGGACAACTCCCCAAACCAACCACAATTAAAAAACCAAGCTGCCAATTTTCTAGAGTCCACGGGTAGTTCTTAAGCTTTTAAGAAACCTATAGAGATTGGGCCACAGCAACATCCATCAATGGTTTCACTTCACCGAAAGGCCAACTGCCCTGAGCCTCTAGCTCTCATTTTCATCAGCATTATTATTGTTCCCTGCATCCACAAGAATGCACTTCATACTATCAGCCAGCTCCTGCATTTGCTCCCTTGAATGCAGTGGTGAAGGATAAACGCAAATACAATCCAGCCGTCCGTCACGTATAGTGTCGAAAATCGCGATGGACGGGGCGATGCCATGAGCAGAAGCACAGCCCATGTAGTCCTCTAGGCCAACTTGTTTTTGCTGGTCATTAGACTCATCAATCACCGTATCCTCGAACACTGATATTAAAGATGTCCTCAAGGATGACGATGAAGTCAAGCCAGGGTTTTCCATGGCCCTGCACATCAAGAAATTCAGGTCTGCCATGTCTGACAAGTGCCTGTTGCAGTTCTTATAGTTTGTAAATGCTGTGTACATTTTCTTTGCTAACTCCCAAAGCTTCTCTCCTCCTTTAATGACATGCGTGTTTAGAACAGCTGAGTGGTAAAATCCTACAAAATTTTAAGAGTTGCGTCAAGAAAATCACTTGCCTTAATTGGCATGGAATTTAAGACTTGGAACATTGGTTCAGTGTTGGGTTTTTTTCTCCTAATAAAAAAGTTGAACCATTGAACATGGCAGCATTGCCTTGTACTACTGCATGTTCTAGCAATTGACCAGTGTTTTTGGTTTTGTATCAAACAAATATGGAAAAAATGGTACTTGGTAAGGTCAGCTATGAATTCTCATCAGATTGATTTCTCCAGAAATATACCAGGGCCAACCCCCATCATAAATACCTCTTTTCAGGACCAAATTTATGATTGAAATAAAAAACAAAAAAGATGCGAAAGTGTACGAAAGAGGTTTATTCCGAGTCTAAAAGTCTATGATAATGCAACTGATCACCTGAAAGTTTTGATTTTGACAAGTTAAAGTAATTTCAAATAGAATCCAATCGACCAAAGAGCTGGTAGGTAAGAATATTGGAGTTGACTGTAAAAAAAAAGAATCCAATTGTGCTTAAAGGAAGATTTTCAAGACGTTTTTGGCGATAAAATTTTATAAAGTGCTTACCAAAATTGTGATTGGAAAGAGGAGGTTCAAGAATTGAGCGGCAATCGGTGAGAGTTACAACTCCATACTTCTTCTTTTGATGATCTGAAAAGCATTTAGAACTGTGTGCGGCAATAAGCCCTGCTGCTCCTAATGCTCCACACAACTTAATCCCTCTAGCTTCGCAACCCTGAAATTTTCAATGGAGTCTCAATAAAGGCCTTTTTTCATGCCAAAAGTTGGAAATTTTTAAAACTTAAAATTGAGTGCTCAGATTACTTACAGTCAAGATCCTGTCAGTGTCATCAGGGCTGATCAGCAACCTCACTACTTGACTGGATCTGGGAGATTTTGCATCTTTGAACTTCAAATTTGTCAGCCTTAAAGAATTAACAGAGTAGCCCAGCATGTCCACTCCCCGTGCCCAAAGAGTTTTCTTGGCTTTCCCTTTAGGAATAAGATCTTCAATCGCCAAGCTAACCTCTCCTTTGTTCATCATAACTTCTTTTTGACCCTGCTGCGACCCTGTCTCCTCTTCTTCAGTACGCATTAACGTCAACAACTCTCTCAGCAACGACACCGCCGTGGTCCTGTCACATGCGGCGGCATGTAGGCGGAGCACCAACGCCCACCTTGCAGTAGGCAAACCATAAACACTAGCAAAAAACATGTCATTTTGGTTGCTAAATGAAGTGTTATTCGGATGAGAACTATTCCAAACATTTTGGTTAAGTTCATGTTCAAGAATCAATTGCAGGGGTGACATATTTTTATCTTCTTGGTTACAAAAATTTTCAAAGATGTTACAAGTTGTGGAAAGGTTAAAGGACTTGATTTGAACGAAAGGAGAAGGAGACGTAACAAAGGAGAAAGCATTTGCACTAGGATTATAATGGAGTCTAGACCTAAGAATCGGATGGGAATTTTGTAGCTTATGAAGGGCATTTTGGAGGCGTGAAATGTCGGGATTTTTGGAAGAAAAGATAGCCAAGACAGCTATGCCAGTGCCACCGACCACCGCACGGCACCAGTTGTGCTCGGTGCCACCAACGGCTCGGCCCTTGGGACCGAGCATTTGAGAGTTGAGAGTTTGGGTGGACATATTGTAATGGTAGCAGTAGTGGTAGAGTAATGATACAATAACTGTAGTGACAGTGAGCTTTAGTTTCGGTGAGCTTTGAAGTGAGGAAATGTATCTCTATATATAAACGAGTCTTAAATTCCCTAGTCCGTCTTGTTAAATGTCTCAATGATAATACTACAGAAACAGATATAAAGAATTAATTATAATTAAAGATAATAAAAAATAAAAATATTTTTTTTACTTTTTCAAACACGAAACATTAATATTTACGGAATGGATGCAATATTAAATTTTTTCTAATTATATGTTTAGTTTATTATTTGATATCACGTGGTTTCATTGATTGTGAAAATTATGTCATATGTATGTATACGAGGACTATTTGTGTTGGGCTTAGTTTCCTTCACGTCGAGTTGGCCTAAAACGAAAGTTCATTCATCAAAGATTTTTTGGTCATTTCATGCTTTGTTATAATATTTTAAACCCTTATGTGATTGAAAAAAAAAAAGAGAGAATGTGGCAGTAAGATAGGGAAAAAAGAGGGTTTAATGCAGTTTTGATCAGGTAGTTTAATCAAAGTCAATTTATTATTTGATTGAGCTAAAATTTTATCAATGTATTTATAATTCATTAATTTTTAGTCTAAACAGTAGAAATCGGGTTTTAAGTTTTTTACCTACTGATTTCATGAGTATTTGTTAATTCTTAAATTTGCTAAGACTTCTGTAATTTTCTCTTGTAAGATTATTTCTTTACCAAGATTGTCTAATCTTGGGATATTATGGTTGTATACCTTTTATTCTAGCTATAAAGAACTTTGTATTCTCATTATTTTGATAGTGAAAATTATTTTTTGCTGCCTGTGATTTTTACTCCTCTTTTTGGAAAAGTTTTTCATGTATCCTTATGCTTGTGGTTTAATGATTTATTTGTTAGCTTTATTTGTTTGATTCTTGCAAGATTCACACAAAAGAGAGATAATTTAATTTTTTTCATTGCGTGACATATTCGGTTTAAATATTGTTTGAGATTATTTTATCCCATCAAAGTAGTATCAGAGCTCAAGCTATTTGATTTATGCCTTGTGTTGAATAATGGAAGCCAATACAAGTACAATGATTAATTTGAATGGTTCAAATTACCATGTGTAGAAATGAAAGATTGAAGACTTACTTTATTTGAAGTGTTTGCCACTGAAAAACCTGAAACTAAAAACAAATATAGAATGAAATTTGTTTCATCGACAGGTATATAGTTATATTAGACAGTGGGTAAATGATAATATTTTAAACTATGTTAGTAGAGAAACACATGCACGCACTCTTTAGAGCACGCTTGAGGATTTGTATGCTAAAAAATAAACTACTTTTAATTAAACAGTTAATGAATTTGAAAAATCAAGATAAAACTCATATGATAGATCACTTGAATGCATATCAAAGTATTATTAATCAGTTGGTTGGCACAAATTTCAAGTTTAAAGATACGATACAAGGTTTATGACTTTTTGGTACATTATCGAACTCATAAGAGACGTTTAGAACAATGTTATCTAACTCAACCCCAAATTGTATTATTATTATAGATTTGACTAATAGTGGTGTTTTGAATGAAAAATTGACAAGAAAGTCACAGGATTCCTCTTCACAGTCTGACGCTTTAGTCACAGAAATAAGAAAATGAGTAAAAGTAAATGTCTGAAGAATAGAGACAGAAGTAAGAGTAAGTCCAACAAATTTGTCAAAGTTGAATGTCATTATTGTGGTCTAAAAATGCATATAAAAAAATATTGTCGAAAGTTAAAAAGAGACAACAATAGTGACAAAGATAAGAAAAAGAAGAATGGTGATGGTAATGATACTGATAAAGTTACTACTGTCACAGATGACTTTCTTATTTCATATGATGATAATGTTGTTAATTTTACATACCATGAGACTAATTGGGTGATTAATACTGGTGCCACAATTCACGCTACATCTCAGAAAGACTACTTTTCATTTTACACACCTGGTGATTTTGAAAGTGTTAGAATGAGTAATGATGGCTCAACTAAAGCCATTGGTATGGGAGATTTGTTCTTAGAGACCAATAATGGCACTACGTTGGTCTTGAAAAATGTTAAACATATTCTTGATATTTACTTGAATTTGATTTTTGTAAGGAAGCTTGATGATGAAGGGTTTTGTAACACTTTTTGTGATAGTTAATGAAACCTCACTAAAGGTTCTATAGTTGTAGCTACGGGTATGAAGCTCTCGTCATTTTATTTGATGTAAGTAAAGGTATCTAATTTCGTTATCAATGCAGTAGATAATGATGATACAATTAAACTTTGGCATAGTCACATGTGCGAAAAAGGTTTAAAGGTTTTAGCCAAGAAAAATCTTTTTCTGGAGTGAAAAATGTATCCTTGAAGAAGTGTGATCATTGCTTGGCTGGGAAACAAATCAGAGTTACATTCAAGACATCCCCTCCATCAAGAAAACCAGGTATATTTGATTTATTATATTTTGATGTTTGTGATATATTTTGATGTTTGTAATCTTATGAGAATAAAAACACTTTGTGGTTTCATCTATTTTATAATTTTTATAAATGATCATTCAAATAAGATATAAGCTTATGCCTTGAAATTAAAAGACCAAGTGTTAGATGTATTTAAACAATTCCATGCTTTAGTTGAAAGATAAACATGGTTGAAATTAAAATACATAAAGACTGATAATGAGGGTGAGCACACTAGACTTTTTTATAAATATTACAGACAACGGGGTATTAGACATCAAAGGTTACCTCTTAAAACTCCTTAGCTGAATAAGTTAGTTGAGAGGATAAACATGACATTAATAAAAATAGTGAAATGTTAATTTCACAAGCACAATTATCAAAATCTTTTTAAGATGGGGTTTTGAGTATAGTTGTACATGTTTTAAAATTTTCACCATGTGTTTATTTAGATTTTGATGTTCCAGATAGAGGTTGGTTAAGTAAAGATGTGTCATATGATCATTTACTTACTTTTGGATGTAAGGCTTTTGTGCATATTCTCAAATATAAGAGGTCAAAGCTTGATGTCAATACTGGACAATGTGTGTTCCTTAGTTATGGTCAGGATAAGTTTGGCTACAAGTTTTATGATTCAATGCAAAAGAAACTTGTGAAAAGTAAAGATGTTATTTTTGTTGAAGACCAAACTATACAAGATATTCAGAAGATTGATACATCAGTTTTACGATGCAATGATAATTTGATTAACTTGAATCTAGTTCCTCTAATAGATATACCTATAGAGATTGAAGAAGTTAAGGATAACCACTATAATACAGGTGATGTGGATATCGATCCTACATAAGTTAAGGTGGGTGATGATACCTATGAACAATCATTAGTATCAAAGGTTTAACTAGAGGTTTTATCAAAAGTTTCACTCAAGAGGTCTACTAGAGATCGACAGCCTTTCACACGATATTATGTTGATGAGTATGTATTACTAACTGATAGGAGAGAACCCGAATGTTATGCAGAGACCATAAAAGATGAACATAAAAAATAGTGGATTGATGCCATGCAAGATAAGCTGAAGTTTTTGTATGAAAATAATACTTTTGAATTAGTAAAACTGCCTACGGGAAAAAGAACTTTGAATAATAGATAGGTATATAGAGTGAAGAAGAATAACACACTTCACAACCATGTTTCAAAGCTAGATTGGTTGTTAAGGGATTCAGTTAAAATAAATGTATTGACTTTGATAAAATATTTTCTCCTATTGTTAAAATGTCATATATTCATGTGGTTATGGGTTTAACAGCTAATCTTGACTTGGAGATTGAGCAGATGGATGTTAAAATTGTTTTTTTCCATGGTGACTTGGACAATAATATTTACATAAAGTAGCCAGAGGTTTCATAATAACAAAAAAAAAAAAGATTTTGTGTGCAAGCTGAAGAAAAATCTTTATGGGTTGAAGCAAGCACCGAAAAGTGGTATAAGAAGTTTTAGTCAGTTATGGGTGAGCAAGGTAACTGAAAAAACTATTTTTGACCATTGTGTGTTTGTGCAAAAATTCTCTGATGATGATTTTATCATATTATTACTTTATGTTGATGATATGTTGATTATTGGTAATAATGCTTATAGAATTGACCAATTGAAAAAGTAATTAAGTAGATTATTTACTATGAAAGACTTAGGGCCAGCACAACAAATTCTTGGAATTCAAAATTATTGAGACAGAGCAACTAAGAAATTGCACATATCATAGAGCACTATATTGAAAATATACTTGAAAGGTTTAATATAGATCAAGCCAAAGTGGTTAGCTCTCATTTTGCTACTCACTTTAAGCTAAGTATTAATTATAGCCCTTCTACAACTAAAGAAAAGGAAGACTTGAGAAGAGTTATGTATGCTTCAGTAGTAGAAAGTTTGATGTATGCAATGGTATGTACTAGGTCAGATATAGCCTATGTAGTTGGTATTGTTAGCTGTTTTTTATCAAATCTAGGAAAATAGCATTGGAATGCAATTAAGTGGATCGTGAAATATCTATGAGGCACTCCCGACTTGAGACTCACTTTTAGAAATAATAAACTAGTACTAGTTGGCTACACTGATTTAGATATGGTAGGAGATGTTGATTTCCTGAAAGTCTACTTTGAATTATTTAATTACATTCTCATCTTGGCAATCGAGACTACAAAAATGCATTGCACTTTTTACAACAGAGGTTGAGTATTTACAGCCACTAAAGCATGTGAGGAGTTGTCGTGGATGAAAAAGTTCATACAGGAACTCAATTTTAAGCAGCAACACTATGTGATATTTTATGACAATAAAAGTGCAATTCACCTTTGTAAGATTTCTATTTTTCATTCAAGATCAAAGCACATTGATGCGAGGTACCATTAGTTAAAAGATACTCTCAATGATAACTTGTTTGAACTTGAAAAGATTCACACTGATCATAATGGTTTAGATATGTTAACAAATACACTACCAAAAAAGAAGCTTGAAGTTTGTCATTTGATAGTTGGAATGGCGATTCCCTCCATATAGTTAGAAAATGAAAGATTTGTCGGGCTTAGTTTCTTCTATGTAGAGGTGGCCTAAAACTAAAGCCCATTCACCGATGACTTTTGAGTCTTTTCATGCTTGGTTATAGGGTTTTAAACCCTTATATGGTTGAAAAAAGAAATAAGAGAGTGTGGCGTCAAAATAGAGAAAAAAGGAAGAATATATGGTTTTGTGTAGTTTTGATCAAGTAGTTTGATCGAGATCAATCCGTTATCTGATTGAGCTAAAATTTTTTCAGTGTATTTATGACTCATTGTTCTTCAGTTTGACGGTGAGATCGAGTTTTGAGTTTTTTACCTACTGATTTTGTGGGTATTTGTTAATCCCTAAATTTATTGAGATTTTTTCAAATTTCTCTTACAAGATTATTTCTTTAGCAAGGTTGTTTAATCTTGAAATATTGTGGTTGTATACATCTAGTTATAGTTAGAGAGAACTTTGTATTCTCATTATTTTGATAGTGGAGATTATTTGTTGCTGCCCGTAGTTTTTAGTCATCGTTTTGATGAGATTTTTTGCGTAAATTACTTGTATCCTTATACTTGTGGTTTTGTGATTTATTTGTTAGTTCTATTTATTTGATTCTTACGATATTCACACAAAAGAGGGATAATTTAATTTTTTTCATTGCGTGAAATATTCTATTTAAATATTATTTGAGATTATTTTATCTTATTAATTTAATCTTAAATACAAATTATACTCACACAAAATAATAATTATCTCATTTAAAATTAGAAAACAATATTTTGATATTCCATAAAAATTAATAAAAAATATTACTTTTAACTTATTAGTGTCTATTATCATTTTAGTGAACTTGATATATGACATTGTAAACGATAAATTATTGAAAGGTGCTTCTTTTAATAGTCCATCATTAATTATATTATCTATACTAATAGAAGAGAAATTCTTATTTATAATAAAAATAATAATATTTAAAAAAAAGTTGAAAACAATGGTATGTTTATGGTGTGGATAGAGTAATTGTTTTGTGAAATTTTTTTCTATCCCTCTTCGCCTTTTGCTTTCTATTCTGGTAGGAATTAATTTTTGGGCTAACGAATCAACCGAACTTCATTTATTGTGCTTTCATTTCAGATCCTTTATGGTTAGTAACTTCTATTAACATCAATATTTTTAATAAATATCAATATCCAAAAATGATAACACTATTAAAAATTATCACATAATCGATTTTTAATTGGCTTCTTTTATTTATTGAATGAATAATTAATTTAATTGGTTTAAATTTTTTTTTATAAAAATTTTTAAATTTAAATTTTATCGATAATCATTTGTTAAAATTATTTTAAATATATAATTTATAATTATTTATTTTAAATTATCAAATACAATATATTTTTACTTAAAAGATTAAATAAATTATTTACTTTAATGTTTTTTTACCAAAAAAAAAAAATTAACTTCTCCCCTCCACGCTCTGCATAGCCCATGTTCTATTTAATTCTGCGCTCAATGCATCCACAACCTCTTCAACTATCTTGGAAGGCTT
Organism: Durio zibethinus; assembly: GCF_047325235.1. Classification (NCBI taxonomy): domain Eukaryota; kingdom Viridiplantae; phylum Streptophyta; class Magnoliopsida; order Malvales; family Malvaceae; genus Durio; species Durio zibethinus. Next base: position 3,522,004 of record NC_143162.1, on the reverse strand, counting down.
CTCAGTAATAAGTATGGATGTATTTCCCTATTTCAGTCATTACTCGTCAGTCATGACTATGGAGGCACGTTACAGGCTTGATAACAGAAGTCAAGTGTCGGGATTCAGTGGGACCAACATAGAAAAATGCATGTTATGTTTCTGCCCTTGCCTTGGATTTTCTCGACTTCTGAGCAAGTAAAAGAAAGTCCTCGCTGCCTTTGAGTCTTAACTCTTAACTAGCTACAGTCGTCCTTTCGGCTAGTAAATTAAAACACTATGAAAAGGACAAAAAATAGGAAAATCATTAAAATCTTAATAAAAATGATATATAAGTTAAAAAATAAAAAAAATTTATATTAATATAAAGTATAATATAAATATACGAATTATTAATATTTTATATTATTTAAATTCACGAATTTAGAGTTTTAATTGTTGATGTCAAAACCCAGTTTGGTGGGCTTCTAGCCCATCAAAATTCTCGTGAAGTAAACCAAATCCAAATGCATCGCGCGTTAGGTTATGAGCCACCGAAGAGTGCGGGATTCAGCCATTAAATTATATTGGGCTAAGTCCAAGTGTATATTATTTGGGCCAGGCTCAGCCAAGTTAAAAAATAAAAGTCGATTGGGCTGAAATAGGTATTTGGCATAATTCCTAAGGGCAATCAAGTCCAATCAGTATAAAAAAACCTAGACCGTCCGATTAATATTCCGAAAAAAATACCCGTTTGATTTAAGGAGCGCCTTCTTTCAAAATATTCAAATCTCATTCGAAAGCCCGCTGTCTCTTCAAATTTCATTCACCCATAAACAAAACCCAAATTCCAAAAAATAAAAAGGGGAAGAAGCAGATTCAAAAAGCGGATCTAACAGTCACAGAACAACAGCAGCAAAGCCGAACAGAAAAAAGAAAACAAAAAACAAAAAGAATAATCGAAAATAGGTTCGTGCGATTCTCCTTCGTTTCGACGATTGAAAATGGCCGGTCGCCACGAAAAAGAGAAAGGCGTCAATGTTCAAGTCCTCCTCCGTTGCAGGTTGGTCCTTCTTTTAACTCTGCTTTCGGCTTAGGGTTTCCTAGATCCACTAATTTCATTTGATTTCATCGATTTTGAAGTTTTTTTTTTTTGGGGGAAAAATTATATTTTACAGGCCCTTTAGTGAAGAGGAGTTAAGGAACAATGCGCCGCAAGTGGTGACGTGTAATGAGTACCAACGAGAAGTCGCCGTTTCGCAGAACATCGCCGGCAAACATATCGATAGAGTTTTCACTTTCGATAAGGTTTCCTTTTGTTGTGATTATTAATTTTTTTAATTAATTAATATTGTCATTGGATTTGTTTGCTACTGAAAATGTTCAATTTGTTAATGGTTCTTAATTTTAAACAGGTATTTGGGCCATCAGCCCAACAAAAAGATCTATATCAACAAGCAGTGGTTCCAATTGTGAATGAAGTTTTAGACGGTTTTAACTGTACTATTTTTGCTTATGGTCAAACTGGTACTGGCAAAACTTACACTATGGAAGGTGAATGCAAAAGGGCAAAGGTAATGAAGATATATTATCTGTAATTTTTGCTTACATTTATTTCTAATTTTATCCAATTTGTGTAATTATGTATTTGAATTTATTAATGTTAATGTAAAAAAACGTGACAGACGGGTCCTAATGGCGAATTGCCAGCGGAGGCAGGGGTTATCCCAAGAGCAGTACAACAGATATTTGATACATTGGAGAGTCAGAATGCGGAATATAGTGTGAAAGTTACGTTTTTGGAACTGTATAATGAGGAGATTACTGATTTGCTTGCGCCTGAAGAAATTTCAAAAGTTGCTTTGGAGGAGAAACAGAAGAAGCAGTTGCCACTTATGGAAGATGGGAAAGGTGGAGTTCTTGTGAGAGGATTAGAAGAAGAAATTGTTTCAAGTGCTTGTGAGATATTTACTTTGCTTGAAAGAGGATCTGCTAAGCGTCGCACTGCTGAGACTTTGTTGAATAAGCAATCAAGGTAATGGTTCTTTTTGGTTTGCTTTATATGTTTAACTGAAGTTAATGTTTTTTTCTCTTTTTGTTGATTGAAGAATTGTTGTGTTTTTCAGTCGGTCGCATTCTCTATTTTCTATTACAATTCATATTAAGGAAGCAACACCAGAAGGTGAAGAACTTATAAAGTGTGGGAAGCTAAATTTGGTTGATTTGGCAGGGTCGGAAAATATATCTCGTTCTGGTGCTAGGGATGTATGTATTTCTCGAATATTTGGGAATCGATTTGAAGGTTGTATCCAAATTTAGCTTTTTAGCTGAAATTATTAATGCTTTGGTTGATGTTTATATTTACAGGGTCGTGCAAGAGAAGCTGGTGAAATTAATAAAAGTTTACTTACTTTAGGACGAGTTATAAATGCTCTTGTGGAGCATCTTGGGCATATTCCATACAGGTTTGAAATCGCTTCTTAGATTTGCTTGATACCTATATTCATTTCATGTTGATTTATGATTATTTAGTTTGATTGGAATTTAGGGATAGCAAGCTTACTCGATTACTTCGTGATTCACTTGGGGGAAGAACAAAGACTTGCATTATAGCAACAGTTTCTCCTGCTGTCCATTGTCTGGAGGAGACCTTAAGTACACTGGATTATGCACACAGGGCAAAAAATATAAAAAATAAGCCTGAGGTTTGTAGTACACAATCATTATTGAACAAGTCAATTTTTTTCATGTCTCCCTTTTGTATTGGATTTCTTTTCTGTTTTTCCTTAAATAATTTATAGAGACATGCTAAAATTTATGGTTAACTTGAAAATGGATGCCTGCAATAGCTTCTACCAGCTAATGCAGGAATTGCATTGACTTGCAAGTTGCAATATCTAACTTGTTTGTTTTAAAGTGATTTTTTAAAATAAAAGTTTATCTTCCTTGAAACTGATGTAAGGTTCATGCTTCCAATAGTATTCTGAATTCCCTGAGTTTTATTTATGCATTAAAATTGGTGTGTTGTCTTAACACTTACTGTTTTGAATAAATTACAGTGGGTTATAGATTCCATTGAAGGAAAGTTGTTATTGCATATTGTATCTTGGATGTCTAGTAAAATATAAATTGCTATTATGTGACAATTTTTTCTATAGCAATATCCACTTGTCATTTCTTGTCCTTGCTGTGCAATTTGTTGATGTCTTAGTATGGTTATTGGCTAGTTACATCATACTGTTCTTCGGAATTGAGAAAAGGTTTAACTAGTAACTTATTGATCTCTTTATGTAGGTTAACCAAAAAATGATGAAATCAACTCTTATAAAGGATCTTTATGGTGAAATTGAACGCCTAAAGGCAGGTAGGATACTTCTTTATTGGGGGGGGGGGTGTTAAAAAAATTAACATATGGGGCAATATAATATTCCTTTTATTAACTAAGGTTACTTATATACATTGCTTTTTTTGTGCTGTCCATTTCTTCAGAGGTGTATGCTGCTCGTGAGAAAAATGGTGTTTATATTCCAAAGGAGCGATATTACCAAGAGGAAAGTGAAAAGAAGGTGTGCAGTTTGGTTCATACTTTCCCCCTTAGCTATAGGGTGTATGTTCATGTGGATATAGAATGATTTTGTTGTTGCATAATGTTCTTTGATGTCATTTCTTAAATGCAATATTGCTTTCCTACTATTGGAAACTGCAGCTGTGTTTGTCTATTCTATTAATATGGTGTTTTTCCTATATAAGTATAATTGAAGTTCATTTATCAAGTACTCAGGTTATTCAGGTGATACTGAAGGATTTCTTTTAATTTATTGTTGTTCATGTGCTCGTCTGGCATTTGTTCAGGCAATGGCTGATCAGATTGAACAAATGGTGGTCCTTCTAGAAAACGATCAGAAGGTTAGGTTTTACTTTGGTGTCATTTTTGATTGGTTGGAACGATGAGTTGCTTGCCATCTTTGATTGATTTTTGTTGCTTATAAGTTGCTGTCTTTTGTTTGGTTTGTTACAAAACAGCAACTTGAGGAATTGCAAGACAAATTTGTTGCCCAAGTTCGACAGTGCTCCGATTTGAGTGGCAAACTTGAGAAGACTGAGGTGAATTTTCTTAAGTTTTTTTATCTGATCCTTTAAAATTATGGATCGATGCTAATTAACTAGGTGATAATGCAGAAAAATTTGAATGAAACCAGCAAATTGCTTGCCAACTCTGAAGAGGAATTGAAGAAGTGTCTCTATGTGTTGAAGGAGAAAGAATTTATCATATCTGAACAGAAAAAAGCTGGTATACATTAATATATTCATAAATTTTAGCTTATATTCATATTTATTTTGTGCTGACATTATTTTTGAATGGTCAAAAATAGAAAATGCTCTAGCACATCAAGCTTGTGTTTTAAGGTCTGACTTGGAGAAAACTGTGAAGGATAATGCTTCATTGTTCCTAAAAGTTGGTATGTTGTTCAATTTAGTTATTGCATACGTATTGCGTGTATCAATAAATAGAAACCTGAACCTATGATGTTTTACTTTATAGGAAGGGAAGACAAACTGAATGCTGATAATAGAGTAGTCATTAACCACTTTCAAGTAGAACTAGCTCAGCAAATTGGTTCTCTTTGCAACCTGGTGGCCTCATCAGTGTCTCGACAAAATGAACACCTTGAGAGTGTTGAGAAACTCTGTCGTTCTTTTACGGATATACATGACAAGGTATTAAATGGTTTTGGCATTCAGGATTCTCCCTTTGAACTGACCTCCTGTTTTCCTTTTTTGTCATTGTGGTAGTTCTTGTCTTGTGTTGGAATTCATTTATTAGAAGTAGCTGATCTTGTATTCATAAATCTTGCTTTTAGGCAATCTTGGATATGAAGAAAAAGGTGACCGCTGCAAGGGTTTTGCTTGCTTCCCACATGGAGGCAGTCCAAAATGTTGTGCGATTGCACAAGGCTAGCTCCAATGCTGCCTTAGATGAAATTTCAACTCTAGCTTCTTCAAACGCACATTCTATCGAAGAGGTAGGTGCTGATATTTTGAGGTTTGTTGCGTTTAATTTAATTTATTTGGAGTTTTGCTCATTTTAATTATTTCCCTTTTGTTCATGAACTATGGACCAGTTCCTTTCATCTGAGGCCAGCAAAGCAGCTTCAATGTTTGATGATCTTCAAGGTACTCTTGCAACTCACCAAGGAGAAATGGCTCTTTTTGCAAGGGAACTGCGACAGGTTTATGCTCCAATTTTCAACTTCTCTCTGTCTTAGTGATGTATATCTCATTGTTGTATCCTCGCCTCTCTCTTTATTTTTTCAATTTTTTTTTTTTGGTATTTTTCCCTTTTAGTGCATAGCATTGCAAGACATGCATTTATTCTGCAATGATTTTTTTTCCAAAATATTGTTTTGCTTGTACTATTAATTTTAGCATAAGTTCCCATAGATTGGTTCCATATGTAGATTTCTTTGTTCACTTTATATTAATTTTCTTTTCATTGCTGATTTTATTTTTTTCTCTGTCCCCTTTTGCTTAACAGAGGTTCCAAGTTAGTATTGACCAAACAAAGGACATTTCTGATTACACCAATGGAATTCTTGACAAGCTTTTGGAAGAGTCTGTGAGGGTTCAAAATCATGCAGTCCAAGCTGATGAAGTTCAAATGAAGACCATTGATAGCTTCCTGACGGCTTATGAGGTATAATATACAAATTCCTGCCCAGAGATATGTTGCTGAAATTTCTTACTTATCAAGCTTATGCTATGCAGGAGCAATCAAAGTCTGATGCAGAGAAACTTATTGCTGATATGACAGATCTTGTGTATAACCATGTCCGACAGCAGAAAGACCTGGTTTGTCCATTCTCTATTTGTTTTCTATGGTTCCCTTAATTGTATTTGAAGATTAACTGATGGTTTCTCTCGCAGGTGGATGCAAGGCTTGTAGATATCAGAGAAAGTGCTGTGGCAAACAAAACATTTTTAGATGGACATGTTTCTTCCATGGACGGTATCACAACAGATGCAAAACGAAAATGGCAAGCATTTGCTATGCAAGCAGAGAATGATGCTAAAGACAGTGCTGATTACTCAGCTGCCAAACATTGTCGTATGGAGGCACTCCTACAGCAATGGTAAATTATGCCATGTTTGTATTTTGAATCCATTTCTCGTCTTTGCATTTTTGACCTGTCCTTTTTCTCTTTATTTTTTTTACTTTAGTGTGTCTACTGCTGAATCTGCATTCAAGCACTGCAAACATACTCGGGAATCTGTGAATGATATGGGTAGTAAACATGTTTCAGATATGGCATCACTTATCAGGTCAGTGGTAAACATCCTTTGCAGTCTTGTTGCCATTGTAAATGGGATGGAAAGTTAACAATAAACTCTACCTAGAGCCAATGCCAAAGTTTTTTATGTTGTCAAATTAGGCATTAATATAGTTGCTTCCACTTGTGGAGGCTATTACTATTATCAAGACACTCTATGTTGGATTCTTCTGTCTCTGTTGTAATTTGTTGTTTTTCGGAGGTTAATTTCAATATGTTCCTTTCAGGGATGCTTCTGATACAAATGAGCAACATGATGCTGAGGTTGATAGTGCCCGGGTGTTAGCTGAGCAAGATGGCTTGAAGAATACTGATGATACCCTTCAGTACATTGATAGTGAGTTTCTTCTAGACCGTAGAGTTTATGTTTGATGCTAACTATCGGTCCAAATATTTAAAATTAGTATAAAGCATCTCTTGTTCAAAGGGGCACAGTGATCATTTCATTTATTCTAAGGTGTGAAGGATGTTTTAGTATTAAATAAGGGGAAGAAGGTTATTCATGGAAGCAATGCATGGGAGGGGATTAATTTACCACTCCTACAGCAATGGTAAATTAATACTTTGTTAGGTGATAAACCTGTTGCATTATATAATTTCATTCAAGAGACAAGAATTCAATTTTAATTAAAATGTTTTATGGAGAAAATGTGAAGATTTTAGCAAGTTGCAATTAGTCTCCAATCTCCAATTCTCCCATGTCCCAAAAAAGAAAAAAAAAAAGAGAAAAATAGAAAATAACTTTCAGTTGCTCTAATTCATGGAGATGCTAGAGAATAGAATGGTATTATTGGTATCTATGGTCAATTCTCTCTTTGGATGTCTGTAAACATCAACCACTTCTTGCAAAAGGTAGCTTCGGAATACTCTTATGAGTATATTTTCATGGAATTCTGTACAGGCATTTCAGAGCAGGTACAAGGAATTACATCAGGAATCTTAGACTCTGTTAAAGCTCATGGTAAAAGCCTCGAGGCATTCCAGGACAATCATTCAAGTCAAGCTACATCCATCAAGAAGAGAGCAGAAGAAACATTCCAGCAGAGATATATGGTATGTTGTGCAGCTTATGACTTAACCATGCTGACTTAATTTGAGAGTGAGACTCCATTAGCCATAGGATGCCTCCATTTTATTTCTGTTTTCCACTCAAATTGTAAGTGATGGCATTTGCATTTCTATTATGGCATCCAGAAAATTTAAACGACTAATTGCGTTGTGATAAACATTGCACAGGATTATGAGCCAAGTGGGACGACCCCAATAAGAAGCGAACAAGATGTTCCACCCAAGGGGACTATTGAATCTCTTCGAGCCATGCCAATGGAAGCTTTAGTCGAAGAATTTCGTGAAAACAATGCATACGAATCATTTGAGCCAAAGGAATTAAAGCCATCACTGATACCACGCTCACCCCTCACTCAAATCAACTGAAACCGGTGTGGTCTTGCTTCATTCATAATGTTCTTTCCAAATTATATTTGTATCTGTATGATTAGTGTAAACTGTTATTATCATATCACCTTTGGAATATCGCAAGGATGCAGCAGTCGGAGGTGGAAGTTGTAGCATGTCCCAAGATTTAGTACGATTAATCCTTTCTCAGGATTTAGCTTTGGATAGAGCAATGTAAATTGAGCCATAATCCCACACTTTAGGGTTAAGTTTTATTCATGGAATATTGCATTTTTCGTCAGCAGCTTTGTAATGTATGCCAATTTTGTCTACCCGAAATTGAAATTTCAACTTTTCTGAACAACAATTACATATTGCAAAGATGCCCACGTATGTATTCGAGATTCGGCATTTCCCCCAGCTGAAGGCACTAGAGATTTTTATCTGATGATTCAAATTGGAAATTGTTAAGCTGTTCAATTCTTATTAAATTTAACGAGATGGGATTAGGGTAGTTTAAAAATATAGTTTTTTAAAATTTAATTCAATGTTTAAAAATATAGTTTTTTAAAATTTTAATTCAACGTAATAAGTTTAAAAAATAATGATAAAAATCAAATTTCTATAACAAAAAAAAGACAAAAAAAATGACATAAATAGAGTGGTACAAATCAAAACTTAAAAGGCTGTTGGCTTAACCGTTGCATGTTTCCTCGTCTTTGTTCCGACGAAGATACGGTTTCAAAGGTACCTCGTACCATTTCCATGTTAAAGCTCACGAAAACCCAAACCTTGCTTATCGCAAACCATGAAAGATTTCGCCTTTTATCTATTTCTCAACCTGCTGCAATTGCGGATACTCAACAAACCTACCTCAAACCGAGACGCAAAAACCATTGGAATCTAGTTCTTCACTTCATGTAGACCCCAAATATTTGGTCTTTGCTTTGTTAAACTGCAAAAACATCTTTCAAATAAAACACGTTCATGTCCAAGTAGTTGCCAATGGATTATTAAATAATCTCTTTGTTTCAAACAAACTTCTTAACAAATATGTTAACACAAGGCTTTAGGTGAAGCTTATGCCCTTTTTGAGGCCTTGAACCTAATAGAGAACATGACAGTTGAGAAGGAAGGACTATGGAGTGCTTTGCTTGCGGCATGTAGAATCCATAAACATGTAAAGTTGGCAGAATGGGCTGCAAAATCTTCTTTTGAAATTCAGCCCCCAGAATCCAGGGCACCATTTGTTACTCTCCAACATTTATGCAAATGCTGGTAGGTGGGAAGATATGGCAAATATTAGGAACCTAACAAAAAGGAACTTGGAAAAGATCCCTGGTTGGACCTGGGTGTCAAAGGAGATTTATGGATCGCTGAAGAGTATGAGTGAGAAACTGGAGTTAGCTGGTTATGTTCCAGATACAAATTGTGTTGCATGATGTTGATGAGGAAGTTAAGGTTGGAATCTTGTGCACACGTAGTGAAAAATTGGCTATTGCATTTGGTCTTATTGCTGCACCTGAGGGAACTCCTATCAGGATTACAAGAAATCTTAGAGTTTGTGGTCATTGCTACACATTTATTTTGTGTCAGCTATTACAAAGAGGTTGATTATCGTCCGAGATGCAAATCGGTTTCACTACTTCAATGAGGGTGCCTGTTCATGTGGGGACTACTTGTAATTGGCTTACTTGATTTTGGCAGGTTAGTTTTCCCCTTTTACATGTTTTGTTAAAGTATCAGATCATATTTTTTAGGGTTCTTTAATGTTAAAATGTCTAACACGCATCTGCTTTTGAATAGGGAACTTTTGTGGTTCATGAGGCCATTTGGCTTGTACTGATAATGATGACCTGATTTAATGGACAAGAACAAATTATTCTTGTAAATTACTTGGATTAATTAGACCCTGTTTTGCACTTAAATCTTGTGAAAAAGAAAGTTTTCTTAGCGATGATTCGTTTCCTATTTGTCTATTTGTATCAGATAAACTGTAATGAAAATTTTAGGCTATACCCTTAATGTCATTTGCCACCTCCTAACTAGTTAGTAGTGCTACATAATTTAAAATAATTGACTTGACTATATCATTTTCCAATATTGTTTTCATTTACAGCATTTGTAAATCTAGAGTTCCGCTCCATGTCTTATTTTGATTGTCTTACTAGACAGTACCATATTCTTTAAAGGGGGCTTTAATATACTTCTCTATGTATATCATTTAATGTGTCCTGATGTATATGGCATGTCTTAAACTTCGAAGAAATTAACATGCAATATTTGAGACTTCGGTGATAAGCTGAAGAAATGACGTGTAAGACAAAAATGCATTGTTATTTCTTTATAGTTGCCGGCCAAATGCATATGGTGGAGAGTGCCGGTCAAATTGCTACCAAGGTTCTGGTTCGCATCTAATATACATTGTTGGATACATACTATGATTACACATTCACGATCCTTAATCAGCTTTGCTTTTATGGTCTTCTATGTAATTATGAGATCATCTAAAATAGTCTAGTTATTCTGCATAACCTCAACTTTCACCATGGGTATCATATCATGCATTCATGCCCTCATTTTGGTACTGATGGTTTTCCAGGTGATATATGCTAGTGAGGCAGACCTTAAGCTTGACTCTGTCCTCCCTCCAAATTTCACAGCTGCTGATGCAAACTTCTTCACTCATACTGCCTTCCGTGTCCTGATTGGGGCTGATCCACCAACAGGTTTTGAGGTTATGAAAGTCAGCGAGGCTGAATTTCCAGCCTTGAATGGCCAGGGCGTTTCTTATGCTGTGCAGCAGTTCCCTTCAGGCTCCTTAAATCCTGTTCACAGTCATCCTCATGCTGCTGAGCTTCTTTTTCTTCTCATAGGCTATCTTGAAGCGGGCTTTGTTGATGCACAAAATGTGTTACATATTCAGACTCTTCAAGCCGGAGATCTGTTTATCTTCCCTAAGGGGGTTGTCCACTATCAATATAACTACGGGCCGGACTCTGCTTTTGCGATTTCTGCCTTCGGTAGTGCAAATGCTGGAACTATAACTAGTCCTGGGTCTGTTTTTTCAACTAACATCAGGGATGATATCATTGTCAAGTCTTTCAGGATTGATGTATCAACTGTTAAGAAGATCAAGGCCTCTCCTATACCCAAGGGCCAAGGCACGCTAAAAGATCCTTTTCTTACATAGATTTTTGTCAACTTTATATTATGAGCACCAGCTAAGAATGCTTTCAGGTTGCCGCATTCTTGAAAAGGTCCTCAAGGCATAGGTTTTTGATAATTAATGTTGGCCATGTTCTTTGTTAAAACAATCTATTAACTCAGGGATCATGTTTTAGTTGATAATATATAAACTTCTTTCGTTTCTTTCAATCCCTTGTATCTTATTTTTGTAAAGCCAAGCAAGAGCAAGGAGAGCCTTAATAATTTTAAACTTGACATAAGAACCATAAAAAAAAAAGTGACATTGTTTAAACTTGATAAAAATCCAAATTCCCTTCACTTGTTCATCCGTTCAGGCTTCCGCATTCTCCAGGCATTGTCATTTTCTAAAGTGACAGTTTCAGTTCCATTGTTGAATAAAAACACATGAGCCTGATGAAAAACTGCTATTTTTGGATATACCCTTGATGAGATGCATGTTTTCCCTCCAGCTGCAAAACTCTCTACCACAGAGTGATCAATCTGCCCAGCCAATAAAAGAAAATGGAACGCATAAAAGTACTGTTATAAGCAAAAAGAGCAGAAGACATGAAGAGTGGAGACCTAGAAGTATAGAATTATATATGTCATAGATAGCACACCAAACTCCTAAGAGAAAGCTTCTTATAAGACAAATCTACATGTACAAAGCCACCAAATGTTGGTTTATAAACTCTCTTCGTCAAAGTGGATCTGACACAAAGAAATCGAATCAAAATGAGTTTCAAATTTTATATAATGGAGGAATGAAACTCATTAGTGGTCTTTGTAGGAAAATGTAGACAAACCTTGATGCATCAGAGCACATGAGAACAACGTGTTTGTTTTGAGCTTTGAATATCCTGAAGAAAACTGGAGTAAATTCTTCTAGCTTTTCTGAAGCTAATGCCAACAGTCCAAATGGACCGATTGCACCATGAACTTTTGATTTCTTTTTGCAACAAAGGTCTTGAGGATCTTTCCAGGTAGGATCAAATGGCTCGGCTTTTTCCAAGTTAGGTATTGAGAAGGTGAGATCAACATCAGCCTGTGAAGATCGAGGAGATAATTATAAGGAGGTCTCGAATAGTCTTCCTTTTAGTGAATTATGTTCTTAGAACTTTTGTTAGGGAGCAAACCTGGGAGCCACTTATTCCTTTGATTTCAATATGCTCTCCTGGTTTAAGCTGTGTATTCCTCACTTGGACCTTTTTCCCCCTTAGAGTCTCTATCTCTTCAATAGGCCATTGCTCCAATTGCTTTCCGCTGGGATCAAGCCAGACTGTCCTTGGAATTAACTGAGATAATAATGCCATTAAAATTCAGAACAAGTTCATAACAATAACTATCACTTGAATATCAGTAAAATATATTTTGATTGAATATCAATATATATATATATATATATATGTTATATTTAAATATTTATAAGGTACCACATACCTGAATGCCAGCCCATCCTTTTTTACCATCTTCCTTCTCAGAATCCGATTCATTAGCCCAACCCCACAAAATCCTTCTGTCCTTTACAGGATCAAAGAATGTCTTTGAAGCATAGAAATTACCATAATCATATCTAAGACCAGCCCAACCATCAACAAGGGCCTTTTCAGGTTCGTACTTATCCTGATCAGGGTAATAAGTTCCAAGAGGGTAATACTCGTGCCTTGTAAGATCTAAGCTCGCCTTCAAAACATGTTTCACGTTTCCTAGTACAGATGTCTCCAAGCCATTTTTCCTAGACTTTGAAACAGGATAAAAGTCTGGACATTCCAACATTCCAGTATTAGGAACCGAGTGTAAAGGGTGTTGAGCTTTGGTCCATTTCTTGAGATCCTTGCTCTTGAACAAATAGAATATCCCTGTACGATCATTTTTACTTCCTACCAATATATTCCAGTACCCATATGCCAACCAAGCTGTGGTAGGGTCACGAAAGGAACTGGCATTCATGCCTTTATCAGCAACCACTATCGGGTTTCCCTCTGAAGGCTTCTTCCATTTACGTAGATAAGGATCTGATACATTTTCTGGTACAGCATAGTTTTGTACCTGGTTTTCTTGGGGGTCAATTCCTCTGTAAAAAATTACTGGTTTATTGCCTGGAAGAATATTGACTGACTCTGACCAACAGCCCTTAATATCAAAGGGTGCAGAAGGAGTGATTGCATATTCGAGTGCTTCCCAATTCACCATATCCTTTGACACTGAATGGGGCCAAACAATGTTGCCCCACACTGCTCCTTTGGGATTGTATTGGTAGAACAAATGGTACAATCCTTTGTAATACATGGGGCCTGTTTGATGACATATAAATTGTGAGATCAATACTTGCTTTGAAAGGGTTGGATTAAAAGAAGGTATAAATTGGACAAACTATAGGCGAAAATTTGCAGCATAGTTAGGAGACTTACCATTTGGATCTGTGGTAGATTTTTTTTTTTCATTGTTTAAACATCCCCAAAGGAAAAACCAAAACAAAGAAAGAAACGAGAAGTTAGTGACAATGTTGACGGCAGTGAGCTTGCATAAAAGTTAGATTCTAAAATGAATATTGAACCTTTGAATTTTGAAGAAAAAACCACTGATCCAATGCTTCGGAGGCTGAAAGTGGTAGCCTGTTCTATGGAGTTGCTTAACTCTAATTGCACTTAGAGACTGATATTCAGGGTAAATCCTGTGAGAAGCTTTGATACCATTGTTCAAATTGATTATTGCAGCAAGGTTCCAGACTACTAAACAAAGAAAATGAAACTTTGAAATCTCCATTGAAGAGCAAAAGAGGGTAAGTTAGAAGTTTGATTACAGGAGAAAAAGATGGGTTGGAGATTTATAGCTATCCATCGATGGAGAGAAAAAGGTGGTGATGAATTTTCGGAAAATTACACTGACTTGAGATGGATAGAAGTGATCAAATTTAGATGATAATTTAAAATATGATATATCTCAATAGAAAAGTTAATTAACGATGAATATATCTAATTTTTATATTAATTTTATTCATGTTTTTAATAATTATATTTAAATAGAAATAATTATTATATACCAAATGATTATAATTATTTAAATATAAATAGATAATTATTCATATAAATATGATTGCATAAATTATTATTATTATTATTATTATTTGAATAAAAATTTATATTTTTTCATTTATTATAAATAAACATTTTAATATAATCATTTTTATTATTTTTTATTAAAAAGTCTAAAACTTTATTATATCTTAAAAGTATAATTTTTAAAAAAATATATTTCTCACGTTCCAAATTCAAAATTTTTTTTTTATTATTTATTTTCTCTAACAACAACATGTGTATTACAAAAAAGTAAAGGAATACTTGGAGATGCTTGAAAGGTGGATTAATTATTCAAATGAACTATATATACATATATCTTCAGATAAATAAGACAACTTCTATATTTTTGATAAAATAATAACTTTCCTTATAATTTTTCGTATATATGAAAAAAGATTGTATGAAATGACTACTGATCCGTATGTATCTATCTTTAAATTATATTAATTATATTATTAAAAGAAGTCGATTATTAATTACTAACAATATAAATGAATTTATTAAAATAAATATTTACTATTTAATTATCAGATATATAATAAATGATTTTTTAATAATATAATTAAGTAATATGATTTAAGTAAAATGAATATATGCTGACATTAGGTAATGTTTCATATATAGAATCTTTTCTCAATAGATATTTAACCTTTCCTGATATCCATAATTTCTCTTATAAAGAAGATAGAGGAAGCGAGGAAATGATAATCTATTTATAGATTATTTTCTATGTATGTTAAGAATTCATTTGTAGATAAAAAAAATTTGATGAAATTGACATATTTAATTTTATTTAATTGATCATGATGACATACTTTTAAATTCGCATATACCTTTGAAGTTTTATAGTCAGGATTAAGAGTGTAATCGAGTCGAGTCGAATTAATACAGTGAGAAGTTCGAGTTTGATTTTTAATTCGTGGCTCGATATATAACTCGAATTCGATCGAGTTTCATTTTCCTAGCTTTAGCTTGATTCGTTATCGAATTCGAACTACTCGGATTCGCTCGATTAAGCTCAAAAATATATAAAAATAAGTTCGATTCTTATACTCGACAAGAGCTCGATTATTTGTGCTCGAGTTCGAGCTTGAAGTCGAAATATTTTATTAATTAAAATAATAAAAAAATATTTAAATATAAAAATTCGATTAGACTTACGAGCTACTCAAACTGAATATAAAAATATTCAAATTCAACTCAATCGATGAGTCGAGTTACTCGAACTCGACTCGATAATAATCGAACCGAATTCGAATTTTATTCGAATCGAACTCGAGTAACTTACGAGTACTAATGTATCATTTATATCTCCAGTCAAGATAAAAAAATTCATTCATTTAATTTTTTTCGTTTGGTTTTCATGATAATAAATTTATTAAAATATAAATAAGTTAATGATTATTATAATTGTTATCTACAGCTAATTAATTTATTTCCTAAGTAGTATTTAACCAACGAATTTAATTAAGTACTGTAATAAGTAGTCTAATCAAAACTATTAACCTGTCACCAAAATCTAAAACAAATAGATACCAATTAATTAATTAAACTTCTCCAAAATCACCTTGATTGCCATAGATTTAATCTCAAAATACATGATTTCACCTAAGGTTATTAATATCATATCAGATAATATTTTAATTTTTTTTAAAAAGATGGTATATATAGATATCAATTGTTTCGTCACATTGTTTTGGATTTTTTGATTTAATATAAATATATTTAAAAATATACTTGAATTTGTATATTATAATATTATTAATAATTTAAAAAATAAATATGTAATATATTCAAAAATCAAATAAATAAGTTTAAAAGCATAATAAATAATATTATAAAATTTTCATGGTATTTTAGATATTTAATTTGATCATATGATATTTAAATAAGTATTTTTTTATATAAATATTAAGATAAAAACAAAGAGATGAAAAAAATTAACTAATGCGTTATAATTGTTAAATTTTATAAAAGGAGTATAATTACTTTCTTGAAAAAATTGAAATACTTATAAATTTAGTTTTGAAAAAATTAAATATAAAGTTATAGATTTTGATTTGAAAAAATAAAATATAAAATAAAGTTAAAAAAAAAAACTCTAAATTTTAAGAGTTATTTTATCAATTAATTTATTTTTATTAAGTTTAAAATAATTAAATAATAAAAGATAAATTAAAAATTACAATATATATTTTATATTTACGTACCGATCGAAACATATTATTCAATCGAAATTCATCGAAATAAATCAAATTTAACGAAAATAATGAATATTACTTGATATTAAATTCGATACAAAAAATTATTTTTAAATATATCATATTTTAATACAACTGAAGAATATTGACCGATATAACCAATATCGAAACGAAATTAACAATTATAATTTCACCCTTTATATGCAAAAACTCCATATATAGAAACTCCATCTCTAGCGCTCAAAAACATCATTAACTGTGTTCTTATTTCCTTTCTTTATCTTTATTTCTCTAAAAATCGAAACCTGAAAATCGCTTAGGATTTATATATAATTCTTTTATTTAAGACTTATTTTTTAAATATTGGTTTTCTAACTTTTTCTTACTTTCAATTAGGTTTCAAAAATTAATTTTCCTTTTTTTTTCTTTACTATCGCCTCATTTAAAAATATACATACTGTGCATGGTTAACATCTTGGAATAACAATGACGTAGTTTATTGGAATAGTAATTCTATTATTTAATAAAAACTCCTTTTAATAACAATAGAATAACATATTTACATAAAAAAAAAGTTTATTACAATTTAAATTCATGTACTAAATAAAAGGAGTTGTGGTCAAAGAAGAACTCTAGATTTAATGCTAGATAGCTAAAATATTTCGTTAAAACCATTTAACTATCAAATTATACTGAATCTGGTGATTTCAATTTGGTTTCATCTTATCTGGAGTCTTCCTTTTCTTTTTAATCCCTTCCCTCACTTTATAAATCAACCAACGTCCCATCAATTTTATTCCACACAAAAATATTCAAATTTTTTAACTTCATATCTTTGTTTGTAGGGTTTTGGACTTCAATTATCAATGGAGGTTTTGAAATTCTTCTCCCTGTATTTATTTGTCTGTTGTTTTTATGTGATAAGCAACCTTAACAATGGCGTCGAAGGATCTCACAAAGTTTATAAAGAGTTACAATCTGAAAGTGCAGTTAATGTCAAGCAACTCCACAGAACTGGCTATCACTTTCAGCCTCCTAAGAATTGGATCAATGGTGAATTAATATATTTTCTTCAAAATTTTTCTTTTCGTTAATATCGTTAGTGTTTAAATTTTATACGAAAAAAATCTCATATTCACCTTAGACATGGCAGAGGACAAATTCTAAACGTAAAAAATCATATAAACTAACTTGTCATGTTTTTGTTTTGTTTTGCATTCTTCCTTGGGTGCTGCTTAAATGATGAACACACTGTGAGCAGATCCAAATGGTAAGTTTTCCAACAGAATACTTCAAATTTCATGTTCATATATACTTGTTTAACTATGCGTCCCTGTTCTTTGCCCTTCTAATCGTTCCTACCTTCTCACGTAATCAAATAGGTGTAATGCACTACAATGGGATTTACCATGTATTCTACCAACACAACCCCAAGGGTGCAGTTTGGGGCAACATTATTTGGGCTCATTCGGTCTCCAAAGACATGGTCAATTGGGAAGCACTTGAGCCTGCAATTTGTCCTTCAGAGCACTTTGATATAAATGGGTGTTGGTCTGGATCAGCCACAATTCTTCCAGACAATACGCCTGTACTTCTTTACACAGGAATTGATCCGCAACACAACCAAGTCCAAAACTATGCTATACCAGCGAATTTATCAGACCCATATTTGCGTAAATGGATCAAGCCAGCTGACAACCCGCTCGCGGTTGCAGATGAAACCATGAACAAGACAGCCTTCCGTGACCCATCAACTGCATGGAAGATTGATGGGCATTGGCGAATGGTGGTAGGTAGCAGAAGGAAAAATAGAGGGATTGCTCATTTATACAGAAGTAGGGATTTCAAGAAATGGACAAAGGCGAAGCACCCTCTACATTCTGTGCCAAAGACAGGTATGTGGGAATGCGTAGACTTTTTTCCAGTGTCATTGACCGGTGAAGCTGCGCCAGACGCATCTGCTTTTGGGCCTAATGTTAAGCATGTAATCAAGGTCAGCTTAGATGTTACTAGGTTTGAGTACTACACTTTAGGTACATATTTCCCGGCTAGGGATAAATATTTGGTGGACAAGGGCTCTGTTGATGGTTGGGATGGCCTTAGACTAGACTATGGAAATTACTATGCTTCAAAGTCGTTTATTGACCCCATAAAGAACAGGAGGATCATATGGGGTTGGACCAACGAGTCTGATACTCCTCAAGATGATGTTAAGAAAGGATGGGCTGGTATTCAGGTAATGCGTTCATTATTTTGAAGAATAATCAAATATTTTTATTGATTTTTAATAATTTGTAAGTAATTTTCAAGGATTTGTCTCAGACAATTCCAAGGAAGGTGTGGCTTGATCCTAACAGGAAGCAATTGCTGCTCTGGCCTATTGAAGAAATAGAAACACTTAGGACCCAAAATGTTAAATTAAGCAATCAAGAGCTCAAGTTGGGAGAACATGTTGAAGTCAAAGGAATTACTGCCGCCCAGGTTTGCTGCTTTAGATTGAAACCAATATATATAAATATATATTATTGATTTGAATTAAACCGAAATTCAAACATGACTTTCTGGTTATTGATGATGTTCCCAGGCTGACGTCGAGGTTACCTTCTTCATACCTAGCTTGGACAAAGCTGAACCATTTGATCCTAGCTGGACCAATCCGCAGGATCTTTGTGGGCAAAAGGGCTCAACTGTTCAAGGTGGTGTTGGACCATTTGGGCTACTAACATTAGCTTCAGAAAAGCTAGAAGAATACACCCCCGTTTTTTTCAGGTTATTTAAAGGTCAAGACAAGCATGTTGTTCTCTTATGCTCTGATGCTGGAAGGTTTGTTTTACTAACCCTTTTTTTTGTACTTATCTTAAAATCAATATTAGTTCCTCTTCTAATGTCAAAATTTAGATTTATTTTGATTAATTTTGTAACATTGTGGCAGCTCTTCCTTGAGGAAAGTTGGGCTATATAAACCATCATTTGCTGGATTTGTGGATGTAGATTTGGCTGATAAGAAGAAGCTTTCTCTTAGGAGTTTGGTACATATTCTAACCCTAAACATGTCCTTAAAAATTTCTTCTTTCTCTCACTCTCTTGCTTTTTCTTATCTCTGCAGATTGATAACTCAATGGTGGAGAGTTTTGGAGCTGGGGGAAAAACATGCATCACATCGAGAGTTTATCCAACGCTGGCAGTTTTTGACGATGCTCACTTGTTTGTATTCAACAATGGGACTGAGAAAATCACTGCAGATGTTGAAGCCTGGAGCATGAGAAAGCCTAATAAGATGAACAATTGAAAGGGATGGGACAAGGATGATATATTGGAGATAGGAGCTTAGGAATTAGGATAATAAATAAAAATCACAAAGTTTTATGTAATTTCTGTTCTTTTTTTTTGTTTTTAAATGTAATTAGGATTGCTAAATTCTGTTCCAGGACAAGAATGGAAAGAAAAACTGTTGTTGAAGTTCATTTCTTTATGAATATTATGCCTCCGCTTGGATGGATGAGGAAGTTTTCTTAATTTTTTATTGTTGAAGGAAGCCCATGCATATATATCTCTTCTACTTCTAAACCTTTAAATCCAATAAGTGGGTTTGTAAGAAGGATGATTACAATCATGGAAATTTAACCAAAATTCTCAGGACTCCTAATCTCCAATCAATTATCAAACATGTTTTTCATTTTCTTTTTAGCAAATTACAATTTTTTTCTCTCCATATAAATTCTCCGTTTTTAATTCCACACTAGATCCGTTTCTCTTGTTATTTTGCAAAATTAGACAGCAATTTGTAAATTCAAAAAAAAAAAAAATCCAAACTTTTAATTTCGAAGTTTCAGTTCTATTCTTTGAAAGTTTCAATTTCTTAGTATGCATGCATATATTTATAAAAATACAAGGTCCAAAATAAGTAAACGATCTCTTCAAACCATACCTAATATGCTAACATACCTAATCAACAGTTACTAACTCTTTACACTAACAGCTAGTACAGATGGTCTTCTTGACGCATGCATAAACATACCCAAGCCAATGGCTATCGTGAGTCTCTAATGATGATTCATAGGAGACTGAAGTATATTAAGTTTTTAAATAAATCTGTTAGCTCTTAGATACGTGCCGTTTTTATGGATTTATGTATTTACGCTTATTTCAAATTAAACATATATAAATGAATTTATTTTTATCAAACTCGTATAATCTATACCACTTGTCTTTATCTTTCTTAATGTCTAAAATTACCATGTTCACAACTTTTAAGTCTAATTGGATTATCATGAATCAGTTACTTTATACTTAGATTAATGGTCCATCACTGAGAATGCGTCTCTGCAACTCCTTTCAAATAAAATCAAGATGTACCTAGAACACAAGCACTTCTCCTTTTATTATTTTTTCTAACCAAAAACTAATACTATTTCCCTTTAATCCCTCTGTTTTGGACAAGGGCAATGCAAGAAAAAATGGAAAGCATTCACATCAACATTTTGTGGAGATTAGTTCAATCCACATGTATCAACGCAAGGAAGAAATGCCTAACATAGTTAAACGTCAATTTGAAACTCAATTTCACTCAAATTCTTCATCAATTGCCAGATCTAGATATCAGATTTAAACAAACAAAACAAAACAGCAAAGAACTAAATTGAAATTTTTTCCAAGTCCGATATTCAAGTTCTTTTATGGCAGAAAAGATAACCAGAGTCATAGTTTACTTAATCTTCTTCTTGGGCCTCAACTGCAACAAGAGAAAGAAATACTTGGTTCATTGCAACAAAAGGGTGATATTAAAAATTACTAGAACCCAAATACAGGATACATAAACAAACCTGATTGCTGTGACCGCATTTCTTCTTCCGACAGTTCACAGCTCGTGGATGCAGACGAGCATAACACCTAGCAGACAAAAATTAGGAGATAAATTATCTTCAATGATGCAGGATGCACATTGGTAAATATTAATAGTTTTACATGAAGATGCAAATTTCAACATAACACACAATAATTGAGCAAAGCAGCAATCAGAGCAGATTGGTTTGTTAGATCCTGTCACAAAGCCCTTCAAGTTAATCATAAACTCAAATCCTATGAGATGTAAAACATCAAACTCCGTAAGAACACCTCACCACAAGTTGTTAAACAAGTCTCAAAATAATTAAGAAAAACCAATATTTTGATTTATCAAGCACCATAAACAAGAAGCAAAGCATCAACTATCATGTGCTACCCTAGAAAATCAACTGCAAGTAAAGTTTAGACCAGTAGACAAAGTTAAAGAATGAAAATTTCAATTGCAAAATAGGGTTCAACTTGAAGTCCCATTTTTCACTTATACTAAATACTAAAAAGTGGGACTAATTTCTTGCATCTCTTAATTGTGCCATTCATGAAAATCAACTGCCAAGGAAATTAGCTCAGCTGACAAAGTTGAAGAATAGTTACAATCATTTTGGGACCTCGTATGACCTCTATCCCACTCCAAATAAAGAGTAGAGGCTAAGTCATGTCCCAAAAACTAAAACATACCCATAAAACAAGAAAGAAAAGAAAAGAAAAGGAGCTTACTTGCGGCAAATCATTTTGTCTTGGTTGTATTTGCGAGCCAAAGCCATTAAAGAAGGCTCAATAATTCCACCTCTCAACCTCAAAACAAGATGAAGAGTTGATTCTACATCCAAAAAAAAAAAAAAAAGATCCACAAATGAAAAACCTCAGTTAAGTGTCTTCATCAAATAAAAAAATTAACAATATCATTAAAAAAAAGGAAGAAAACCCCAAATAGAAACCTTTTTGGATGTTGTAGTCAGCCAAGGTACGGCCATCTTCGAGCTGTTTTCCGGCGAAGATAAGACGTTGTTGGTCCGGTGGGATTCCTGTTAGTTCATATAGTTAAACTTTTTGATCCATTTGCGATTTTAAGATGAAAAAAGACATGAAAAATTGGAAAGGAAAAGGAAGGGGGTAGAGTTACCTTCTTTGTCTTGGATCTTGGCTTTGACATTGTCAATGGTGTCGCTGCTCTCGACCTCGAGAGTTATGGTCTTACCGGTTAGGGTTTTCACGAATATCTGCATCTTTTCCTGCCCGTCTTCCTCTCTTTAACCGGCCTTCACACAAAGAATGAGCGGGTCGTTGATTGTTAGGATTTTATCCTCATATTCTAGGGTTTCAATTGGAGTTGAGAATGCATTGGGCTTTTTCTCTTTGAGATCCAAATAAAAAACGTATTGGGCTTTTAATAGACTTTATAAACTAGACAAGCCCAATTTTAACTTTAATAATAATATTTATTAATTATTGTTATTGTTATTATTTAATTTTATTTACATTTTAACTAAATTAGTCAATTAAATTGATGTCATCCAAACTATATAGCTAATATAAATTTATAAAAATTATTTAATTCACTATTAATAAAAATATATTTCCAAAGTAATACTTTTAATAATGCTTATTAAAATAAAAATTTAACCCATTTTCAACTTGTTGCTCTTTGCATGGACAACAAATTTTCCATTCACAGGAGCATTTTTATTATTCAATTCAGGCCCAAGTTGCATGATAAACAATATATAGCTGTTCATTTGCTCATTTCAAATAAGCTTAAAACTGTTAATTTGTTAATTCATTTCTTTCAATGCAATCCCTCGACGATTAGGGAAAGAAAAATTCTTTGAAGACAAAGCATTAGCTAGAAATTCATAAACCTGGCGATAAGACTTATGCCCTTAATTAAACGGGATGATCAAGGCCTGAAAACTCGACATTGGTGAGAATTTTATCTTAAGATCGGAATTCCTACTAACATTAAACAAATGCAGGGCGTTCTTATCTGCCATACCCACATTATAACTCCACAAGGAAAACCAACAACGAAAGAGTTCCACAACTTTTGTCTCTGTCAATTAATATCAAAACCCATTCTGGAACTACAAATTTGCAACTCGAGAACTGGCAAAGCAAGTTTGAATCTAAACTGAAAATTGTTTTAAAAAAGAAAGAAGACTCCAAGCATTGCAGCAGCAGCAACTGAGTAACAGATATGAAGCAAAGAATCACAGCCTTCTTCCACGTCTGCCACCCTTTCTACGGGTACTGTCGGTGGGAATGGGGGTAACATCCTCTGCGGTGAAGAAAAGTTTGCATGTCAGTTTATAAGAATGGAAGTGAATGGACCCAATAAAGCCTTGAGAATCGAAAGAATTGAAGCAGTGTACCTATGCGTCCAATTTTCATGCCTGAACGAGCAAGGGCTCTAAGTGCTGACTGGGCACCCGGACCAGGTGTCTTGGTTTTGTTCCCTCCAGTAGCTCGAAGCTTTATATGAAGGGCAGTAATACCCAACTCCTGCAGATAATAAACATGAATAACCATAAGTTCACTGAATGTAACTATGTATTGCGCTACAATTCAGAGGGTAAGCTACAAAACCTTGCAGCGTTGAGCGACATCTTGTGCTGCAAGCATGGCTGCATACGGGGAAGACTCATCCCTATCAGCTTTCACCTTCATACCACCTACGTTTGGGCAAGGAATAAGTAAAAATAATCTTCAAAAAATTAACTCCAAGCTGGGACATGAATATTATCGCATTTTGCAATGTTTAATTAACACTCTTTACTATAAAGTTACAATTGGCTTTTGAATAACTAGTCAGCTTCCTTTGAAAAATCCAACTTCTGTGTTAGCCAGTTGAAGTATTAAAACCAACTAAATCAACTTTTAAAATCTAGATATGGTAACAAAACCAAACCATTTTCTAAAGACAAGTGTAAACCATACCAGTGATGCGAACCATTGTTTCCCTTCCAGACAAATCAGTCACATGCTGCAAATTCAATGATAGCATTTTAAACAGAATGAACTATCAGAAAAAAAAAAAAAATCAATGCAAACAAAGGAGGTTACCACTTACGATAAATGTGTCATTAAATGAGGCAAAAATGTGAGCAACCCCAAAAACATGTTCACCCTCTCGCACAGCAGGTCCAAGGGTAGTATTCTCCTCCTTGGGCTCCCTAACCTTTCTCCTTGACTACAAAATACCGCAAATCAATGAACACATCAGCTATCCGCTTTGAACCTAAGTCAATAAATAAATCTGCCCTATAATAACAAAAACTAAAAACATAAACCCAGGACTCCAATTGAATCGAAAAGAAAAACCATCAACAGAAAATATTAGGTTAAATCTAATTTAATTATTAATTGATTCAAATTTGAGCTTTCACCATTTTAAGACTGAGACAAAGCAGTGCACATTTCTAATTTGTACTTTGCTTCAGTTTTTCAAGCATAGAAACATAATAAAAACTAGAGCAAAGTAAATAATACCAATCTCAAAGAAGAAAAATTCACATAATTTATTACCTTGTTTCATTTAGTCTGTAAAATTCCAGTCTTTTATTTCTATTTACTATACCCAAATCCAAAACTATTTTCTCAGTTACCAAACAAGATTCAGCTTAACATCAAGTATCGTAGTAGATGCAAAGAGAGAGCAATTACCATGGCTTCAGGCAAAATGAAAGAGAGATGCGAGACTAGGGGTTTTAGAGAGCGCTTCCGCTGATGACTACTCTAGCTTTCAAAGGGCAGCCGAGAAACCACTTATTACCCTTTTATAGTTAGGGTTTTGACAGCCCAGACATTTAAATGACGAAAAGGCCCTTCGGTAGTTTAATAGTGAAACAGGGGTAAATGTGTCCTTTTATCTAAACAAAATGTTTTTGCTTCAAGTTATTATTTGATATTTTATAAATAAATATTATAAACCTTAATTATTAACCTTTCGAAATTATAGACATCAAATAATAATATCTTATAAATAAATATTAAAAAATATTTATATGTATATTTTCTTAAATTATCTAAATCTTAATTATTAAGCTAACATTAATTATCTTTATGCATAATAAATATATTGATGGATTTTTGCAATAAAATTGATGTAGAATTGAAAAGGTAGTAAACCTCTGTCGGAGGAATAATCTAAAAATCATATAGTTAATAATATTAATTAAGTGTATTTTAAGTTTTTTTAATGCATATAATATAGTTAATTTATATAGTACTGATAGTAAAAATTTTTAATTTTACAAGCGTAATTAAAATAGTAATACATATCTCTTATATATTTTAAAAAAATAAGTTAAAAAAGAAATAATAAATGTGTTATTATCTGAATTCTAATTATAAAGTGAAATGTAATACAATAATATGATACGAATATGATATAAAAATAAAATATGAAAATAATACAGTTTAAAATTATAATAATAATAATTATAAATATGATTAACAAAAAGTGTAATTTAAATTTTTGTATCGACATAAATCGTGAAACATAATTTTCATATAAAACATAATATCAAATGTTAATTTTTTTTATTTTACATAATATAAATACATAAATTATCAAATGAAAAAACAATATAATGGCTGATGAATGTCTAGTGAAAAGCAATAGAACGTTGTTTCGGACCTATTTTTATCTGTACGGATAACTTTTTAAGAGGATAATGGAATGTCACCGCATTGAAGGTGCAGTAATATCCAAACGAGGTCTTACCCAATGTAGAATTGTGATTTGCGCATGAATCTTCCTAAAAAATTGACACACTTCTGTTGAGTTCATCTAACGGGGAAAACTACAGATACTACATTACATCCAGCAACTTCACAGCAAAGGCAATGACTAACTGCAGCTTTAGTCAAAAGGTTCTTCTTTTGCAATCTTTTACAATGGCTTCTTTTGCGGCTGTCAACTTGCAGAGTAATCTTCCAACCCCATTCTTCTCTACTAATTTTTTTTTTTAAATTGTTTATATATATATATATATCTATCTATTTGAACACTCTCCTCTTCAAGAATAAGAAGCATTTCCTACATTGAAGTTCAGCCACCTAATTGCTAAGCAGGTTAAGCCATCAATCGCTGCTGATGCAACGCTCATACACCATAGATGTTGCAGAAGATGCTTCGGCTCTTACTGAACCCTCCAGTTTCTCTTCAGCTGAATTTTTGGAGACCAGTCATGTTGAAGGAGATACTCCTGGAGCTTCGCTGGAAGAACGTTTTATGAACATGACCGATAATAAACGAGATATGGTTGAAGCTTGGCTAAAAGAAAATTTTCCGGACATCACAGATGATGTAGATATTCCTGAAGCTTCGCTAGAAGAAAATATTGCGGCTTCCATGGATGATGGAGATATTCCTGAAGCCTGGCAACCGGAATATTTCATCTATGGCGACAACAGAGATTTTGTGCCATTATTAGATGCTTCATTTCTTAGTCAAGTTGGGTTCGTGCCGACTCAACAGCCTTTCAAAGATTGTTCAACTCGAAAGGTAAACAGAGTAATACTTGAGTCAAGATATAAGACAAATCCATTTCAATCATTCCGTTTAATTACGAAGCTAAAACTATTCAATTTCTTGAAACGTGTTTTTATTGTTTACTAAATATGATACTCCTTTTTGGGGTTATTTGATAGGTTAGCATCCCTGAATGGATCTTTCTCATAATCAATGTTCTTATTGAGTTTCTATCAGCAGCATTCGACCAGCTTTCATCTGTGAATAAGCCTCAATATGCTTTAATTGCCATGTTAATGTCTTTTGTGGCTGCCATGACATGCATCATCGAGCTTGCTTATAAGGCTGGAAAGGAAAGAGTCGCCTGGAGGTGGGAAAGCAATTTACCCTGGTTTTATTATTCATCTCCAGGTCACAGGCGTTTTGGTACATTCCCCGAAATGATCGGATTAGTTTGTGCCATGTTGCAGACTATTTTATCAGCAGTTACTTACTCTTTCTACCTTCAACAAGCTGATTATCCCCTCAAGATCTCTTTCTGGCCAGTTGTATTTGCTCTAGGCTTATTTTGCTCTAAATTTATGTAGAATCCGAATCAGAAACTCTTTCCCAGACATTAGATCCTAGATTATGGTATTCCAACAGAATGATTAACTGTTATTGGACCCTTTTTATTATTTAAATAGAGTTAGTAGAGGCACAACTTGAGGCTCCTTGGAACTTGCTGGAGTCTGCGCCAGACCCAGTCGTGGGAGAAGTTCACTACAGAAAACCTAATGCTTTTGCTCCATTAGCTTGTTTTGTCTTTATCTAATGTCAAAAAAATGTTTGATTTATTTCCTCTCTTTTTGATATTATCCTTTTGACTAACACTACACTAGAATTGCTCATAGAATATCTAGATGGGGATAAAAATTGATTTGAAACAGATATTTAACAGGATCAACAACTATCTCAACATCAGATACACTTCATTTATTCTTATTTTAAGAATTTGAACAGAAACATGATCTACAACAGAGAGTTGATTCTTCTGTTCTGGTTCCTAGGCTGGTTAATTTGGTGGATAAATACTATCTTCAAATCTCCCAGACCTACAATAGTCAAAAGCTTCTAAGCAGGGAAGAAGGGGAACATGAGCAAAATGAACCTCTGAAAGAAAAAAGGGTAGAAAATTGTAAATAGACGATATGTTTCTTGATAAAACCACTTCAAAGCAGCAAAGTCAATCCAGGATTTCAAAATGAATGACTAAACAATCCACAACTATACAATCTGATGATATTAAGCAGATATAGCAGTTGCTTTCAAGAATGCCAAATGAAACAACAATAATAGATCTGGTTTTGCCACCAAGCTTATTGCAATTGTAGGAAAATTCATAGTTTCAAATATTTCCCCCCCAAATAAAGTCAGCCCAGCACCTAATGACTAAATTTAAGAGTAATTTATGAATCCTAAAGCACTATAGGTTCAAACCTGTATTTGAGTAAGCCATAAAAGCCTCTTGAAATTACATTAAGACATTAGAGACTTCAGCCTGGGTGCCACAATCTCAAGAAGGCCCTTGGGATTGTCCACATGAACCCAATGGCCTGAATTCGGAAGAACATGAACTGAAATCTTGCCTGCATATCCATTTCCTTCCTGACTAGCAAGCTTTTCAAGCCGATTAATCACATCTGCATCCCATCGGTCACTTTTCTCTGCACGAACAATTGCTATCTCGAGTCCTTTTGGAGGGTGCTCCAACAAAGACCAATACGACATCTCCCTAGAAAATTTTACATTTGATAATTCAGTAATAAGTAACAAAGAAAAGATGTAGGCCAAGTAAAAGCAGAACAAGTGATATCAATGTGGAATCATTGAATATTACTACCTGTAGGACTGAAACATCTGGACAGCACCTTCAAGATCAAAAGCCCATGTTTCTCCTTCTCCAGATTTCTTGAGGTTGGTGCCTATCCACTCCGACAATGACTTAGAGAACCCAAGTTCAAGCATATGGTTAACAAGCCACCTGAGAGCAGATATCATAAGTATACAAGAGGCAAAAACGTTTGATCCACACATCCCTCCAAAAAAAGGACAAAACCATGAATCAAATTGTGCATCATTAACCACACTCTCATATCCAACAGAATAAGGAATTCTCAGCATACAAGTGATAAATGCTCTACCATTGCAACTCATGCTGAATGTCTAAAACACCATTGAAGCATTAGCTGCCTATCAATTACAACTGCAGAGACACAAACTAGGTGACTCTAAATAACAATTTCAACGTGCAAATGGTAGATTACAACAAATGGCCAATAATGCGGAACAAGTATCTTCCTTTTGAACCCCAAACCATCTCTAGAAAAGGATTCTTGTGATTTTAATTCAAAGCTCAATGACATGTATAAATACAAGTACGAGACAAATTAATTGGTGAAATTATCCAATTGAAACTAGAAAACAGAACAACAATGCCAAGAAATAGAAACAAGTTAGAAGAGGAACAGAGGTTTTACTTCCGAGATGGCACCATTGAAGGTAAACTTTGCAAGGTCTGCAAAACTTTTTCCACTTCACCATCACTGTTTTCAGAAGTTACTTCTCCAGGGACAGAATCGAGTACCCAAATCTGTTCTGCACCAGTAAATGAAATAAAATAACAAAAAAAAATCGCAAATATTAATCCTCAAATACATACAATCAGCAAAAAGAACAATGAAAAAGAGTGTATAGGAATTGTGGCAATGAAAGATACCTGTTTGGGAAGTTTGATATTTTCACCATAATCTCTGTTGGCACAACTCCGGGCATATTGCAATGCAACTTTGCCACCCATGGAGTGGCCAATGACAACATCCGGCCAATCCCAGCCTTTGGAATTAACCAAATTACCCAAATCTTTAGCTGCATTTACCATATCATGCGGCGGATCCAGCCCTTCTGTCTCCGTTGACTTCCCATGATTCCTCAAATCCACCAGCACCATCCTCCACACTACAAAATAAACAAATAAATAAATCAGAGGCTTTTCCTTTCTTTCGAATATTCTCGGGAAACAAACAGGGTGAGGATCAATTACCTAAACAAGAGGAGGTGGAGAGAGAGGAGGCGAGGTTGCGGGAAAAAGAACGCCAGTTGCGGGCTGAACCGAGGAGGCCATGGAGGATCAAAGCTGTGTGAGTGTAGGGTTTGTTTGGATTGGCTTGGATTTCTTCGTAAGCTAGGGTTTGAAGTGATCTTTTTGAGGTGGTGTGGTGATGAGTCAGGAGGGAACTCGGTAAGTTAAGGAAGCGAGTCAGGAGATTGGTGGGAATTACTTGTTTGTTTCTAATGAGTCGAGCCATTTCGGATTCTTCCGAGCTCTGTAATGGCTGCCTGATAAATATAAGGGAAGACAAAACAAAAACGCCAGATAAATTATAAGGGAACACCAAAAAAAAAGGTTAAAACAATGACAGCTGTGGGATTTGAACCCACGCCCTTTCGGACCAGAGCCTAAATCTGGCGCCTTAGACCACTCGGCCAAACTGTCTTCTTGTTGTGAATTAATTCATAATATATTTATAAACAGATAAATAGGATATTCCTTACTTTTGGTGAACTTTACTCCACATTTTGTAGATTTCCTCTATATATTTATGTACATATATAGGTGCATGCATGCAAGTACTTGAATTCAACATCACCTTCGAACTTTAACTTTAAGCTTGATGACGATCAAGAGTAATGGAGTTAACAAGTTCGATTAAGTTGGTTATTTTTACCAAGTTGTACTTTAAATCTTGATGATGAGGTTCAAATAACTGTACTTTTTTACTTCATTCTGAGTTGATTACCTTATTGCTTATTAAAACTTAGAATAATAAGGGAACATATTACTTGATCTGGAGTAGTAGGAAAAAGCAAGAACTCCTTTATGAAATTTCCACTCAGAAACAAATCCTACGAAACATTCCTCTTCACATTTCCCTAATCTTTTAGTCTTTTGTTCCCTTATAATGGGTTTTTTTTTTTTTTGGGGGGGGGGGGGGGGGGGTTTGAGAGAATCATCAATCTTCTTTAGTCAAATGGATCAATTCGCGGGTCATGTTCGCTGGCCATCAACATCCCAGTGCACAGACAAGTTGGGCACATCACCTAAATAAGAGCTGACAATTAGCCTCTGCATTCTGAAAACTCAATAAAACATATTGGCAATCTTAGTTTTGTGCATATCCAGTTTACCTTTCCTGAACCAGAGCAGTTTGGACACCTTTCAGTAGTAGGCACTTTCAAAGTCCGACCAGATGTACTAGATAGCGAGATGGGATCAATGCTCAAGCATACACCGCTAGCAGAACATCT
Organism: Durio zibethinus; assembly: GCF_047325235.1. Lineage (NCBI taxonomy): Eukaryota > Viridiplantae > Streptophyta > Magnoliopsida > Malvales > Malvaceae > Durio > Durio zibethinus. Next base: position 3,491,190 of record NC_143162.1, on the reverse strand, counting down.
TGCACAGGGCAAATATCCTGCTCTTAGGATAGCCGCAGAAAAAGAAAATGAAAATTAATAGAAACTCATATGATTGTACCTTTAGTTATTTTCAGGGAAAGAGGAGAGGGGAAGAGTGCACTGGGGCGTTAGGCAAAAAAAGTACCACTTCAAATAGTCTGAAGGAATAAAATAGAGTTAAAACATCACAAGTAAATCAAAGAAAAGTGCATGTCCTCAGAACAAACTAATACATACCATTTCCATGGCAATATTTGCACCTCTTCTTCTCTTGTTGTTCAACATTGTTGGCTTCAATTAGCATCAAGGCTGAAATGACACCTACTGCCCCCCCTGAAAAGGATGCGACGATGGGATCAACCTGACTGAATCAAGAAACCAATAAGTTGTCAGTGTAACTTTAATTATACAATTCTATAGTCATTTTCACCAAAGCACTAGTTACTCCAGGTTTCAAATTTGCAAATGAAGATAAGCTCAATGAATACCTCAACTGCAATGGCAGATGCATGTTGCGTATGAAATCTTCGTATGAGGTGCCTCCTAAACCTAATTTTAGCTCCAGCTGCCATGAAAAGTTAATTATGATAACAAAACAACCAGTATTTAGAGATAAATCTAGTTAGAACAACCATGATACAAAAATAGTCTCAGTTGGCATTTGGCTCAACTGAGACATTGGTTAGTTGAAGTTAGCCTAGGTGTTAAATCTAACTGATTAATAAACACAGAATCAAGGACCTGTTTCAAATAAAAACACAAATACACATAATTTCAGCCCAGCCTTGGTAACCTTTATTTTGGTCTATAACCCCTTTTCTGTTTCTCATAAGTAAGCAACTAAACTATCGTAACTTAACCACAAAGGACAGCAATGAGTCTACAAATGCTATTACATGTTAGTTAAAGGAAGGAAATGACAACTTAAAAGTATATCTAAGCATGAATACTACAATTTGGAGTTATGGCAAACTAATAATAAAATTAAAAGTATTTAGTACTTACCGTTGGTGCAATAAGACCTCCAAATACAATTATTCCAGATATAAATGCCAGGCTTGTGAAGTAGAGCTGCTTCATCGTCTTTGGTGTCAGCTTCATACGAAAAGGTTAACAAGGTGACTAAAGTCAAAATGCATCACTAACCACAGATCTCAAAAGAGGGTTTTTTTCTTCTTTTAACGCAAGAAATTATGCATGCTATTTCCTACATATATAGCATAGCTTTGTCATAAATGTCTTCCCTGTGTGTGCTTCTACTAATTAAGCGTAAAATGCAAAATAGACAATACATCAGGACCTTAAAACTCACCACATATGAGAAAAAAGGAATTGAAGATGGAATGTCAGGCATCTCATCTATATCTTCATCACCGTTCTCATTGACAACTTTCACTTTCTTTATGCGTTGTTGTATCCGTAATCTCCTTACCTATATACAAATGATTTCATAAGGATAAAACGAATGAGAACAACATCTAAATACATCAATCCAATCCGCCAAGTATAATCTTCTGTTATTTCCATTTTCGACCTGTATTTCATGGACTGATGATAAAATTCCTTGACAAAACTTGCAATAATATCATGCATCTTTAGTAAATTGCTGTAGATGGGGAAACAAGAACACCGAATGGGTTTTGCATATCATATGGGGATTTAGTGCTTCAGATTCCTAGGACAAATCTGTATATTTATGAAACTATCTCATTACCTCTTCCATGAGGAGAAAGATCTTACTGCGCCTACTCCTTATATTATCTTCGATTTCCTGCAGCTGCATCTTCACAAAATCCTGAACAGTCTCCGGTCCCTCAATGATGCAAAAGTTACTGATAAAGCAATAAAAAAAAAAGCATACAAAATTTCAAAATTTTACAATGAAAGCAACCAATAGCAAAAACCAAAAGATAAAGCTGATGATAAAATCAGAAACCTATTTACAAAATCAAGTAATGAACACAGTAGAAACTTAAGAAAATCAATATATCTAAAACATTTAGCACATAAATCTTCAAGTTTTCCACTGCTATGCAATAGATAAGTAATTAGGATTTCTGGGTTTTATTCCCAGAAACTTAAGGAATGTCAGGGGAGTTAAGGAACGAACCTGGGAAGGTTATCACCAGAAGGGGGAGGGTTGCTTTTGGATGAAAAACAGAGGAGTGGAGAAGGAGAAGAGTGTTTAGGTGAAGAGAGGAATTTACGATTTCCATTAAATAAAATTCGGGTTTTAAAATTTGGAGGAGAAGTCGTGGGAAGAAGAAGATGATGATGATGATGAGAGTAGAGATGGAAAGTGCCCATTTCTTTTTTGTTTTTTGTTTTTTTTCAATTTGACAAAGTTTTTGAAGGGATTGTTTTCTTCGAGGGTTTAATGGAACATAAAAATGGACGACGATTGTAATGCCACGACCACGACTCCACGTGTTATTCTTGCTTCGTGTAGTTGTCGTGAGGCGGTTATCCGTTAACATCAGTTTGGCTCTTAAATTGATATATAAATATAAAAAATTTTATTATATTATATTAGCTGATAATAATAATTAAATATTAATTTAAAAAACCTTTTGTATTCAATTTAGATGTATTTTTCCCAAAAAAATTAAAATAATTTATGGTAGGAAAATTGTTTCATCTGCTTAATCATTTTATAATTAAAGTCATTCTTTTGATAAAATGATGACTATGAGTTGAAGTCCATATATAAAATTTTGATAATTGTTTATATATAAATTCAACATGAAAATTTATAAAATGGCATCATGAAGGATTACAATGAAGATGTACAGAACTTGAAAACATCAACATTCCATTTTATGGTAGTGGAAATATCATATGAATGATGATAACAAGAAGGAGACAAAAAATAAAACCAAGAAAACAACCACCGGCGGTGAAAACCAACAGCTTTCAGATCCTTGGTAAAGATCAGCAGCCCATACCAAGGCTTCTTTGCTGTATTTCTTTTCCTGGGAAATCGTCACAACGTTTTTCCCTTGTTCAGATAACCTTATGTGAGATAAAATGTGAGGGAAAACTTCTTTAGAAGACTCTTCACCAATCAGCAAATCTGAATGCCCAAAACCATCCACAACAACCCTTTCATGTCTAAAATTAGGTTGATGCAACTTCACATACTTGTTAGCTAGAAAAGAGGTCTCTGGAGTCACAAGAAGACTTCGTCCGCCAGAGACGTATAGCGTTGAGAGGGCCATTCTCTCTGGATGAATCAAATATGAGTTATTTCCCTTGCTATCCACAATGAATCCAGACTTGCAGATTTTCCTAAGGTGAGAAAAGGCGGCCATGGGAAGCTTTGTTGTGCTTTGCTTGTTTAACCAACGGTGTATTGTAGGGGTAACATTTTGATGCCAGAATGTGTTGCCAAATATGCCAGAAAAGACCTCACATTCATTGCAAGTGCATCTCTCATAGCGAGGTATCCAACGGGCTATAGACATTAGAAGCAGATGTCCCAAACTGGCCTTTGATGTCTCTAACAGAGTCAGGATTTTGTTCTTGCCCAGCAAAGCCATTGACATCTGCAGGTTGGCTTGAGTTAGAGGGAAGTATAAGGCTCAAGCAATATCAAGTTGACATTAATTTGCGCAAAACCATATAATTTATTCATAAAAATGAAAACTCACAGGGACCAAGGGAAGCCACATTTTGACTGTGGCTAGAGTAGTAAGCTTGAAGAACATTGAAGAGTTAATGCAGCACAAAGAAGCAATTTGAGTTGTAGAGATATGTCCTCCCATGAGAGCTATGTGAATGGACAAGCCTCCAACACAGTGTGCAACTACATGTATCTTCATGCTTGGACCATGGAATTCGCAGATCTTGTCAATTACTGCAACGAAAAGAAGAAAAGAAGGTTGCCACTCAGAAGTCAATTACATCTGTGAGTATCTGATCTCATCTAGAGCTTTTTGTAATTTTTGTTACCAGCAGGTATGTCATATCTTCCAATATCTTCAATAGTGAAGTTGTTTGAGGGATTTAATGCATGCAATCTTGGTTGGAGTAACCATATTTCATGCCCTTCTGCCAGTAAAGTCCTGATTAAATCATTTGGTTCTGTTGGCAGACAGAAACTCTCAGTGGAATACCCATTAAGTAGAAGAACTGGGTGCTTTTGTTCCTTGAAATTCCATCTACCTTGACCGCAGTTCCACTGCCTACAGCTGATGATACATCCATCTTCTGCATCATATATAGTAAGTAATGAAAATTAAATTTATAACCTGTTCACAGAAAAATAAAATAAAACAAAAAACCAAAAAATCATAATCTTCAGTGTATTATTATTATTTTTTAATCAAACTGACACTGTTTAAGGATCATTTTCCTCACTCGTATCACTTGCAAGTAAGATCCAGTTGTAACTTCTAAGGATCTTTGACAACAAGTTCAGATTCCTGCCTACCTGTTTTTATTTCATGGCAAGTGCTCGCTGGATAAGAATTGTTGTAAGAATCTGTCAGCTCATTTTGACTTTCTTGTGGCATTTGTAAAATATAGGTTCTAAGGAGATTCAATGAGAAAAGCTGAATAAATCTTCCTTTTCCATTTCCTTCAAGTTTCAATAGGCTTTTCAGTAGTTCAATCATGGAAATTTTAAGCTCTCCTTTCAAGTTCAATCCTACATCACCAGCAAAGTAGCCAGCAAGCCTTTTGAAGGTCACGTACAATGTTGTTGTCTCCCTCCAAGAATATAGTGCAAAAAGATAAGGATTCATTATCTTCTTTCCCTCAAGAATATATCTGCATTTGATTAACCTTATAAATTTTCTAGGAAAAAAAAAAAAAGAAAGAGTTAAGAGGAATGCAAATGGATGCCCTATTGTACCTTGAACCAGAGGCAGCAGCAAGGAGAAGGCGGTAATGCATATATCGTGTGTAAGGGGTTCTGTAATCTACCTCAAACATGTGTACTTTCCCATCTATAACGTACAACTTATCCTTCTCAATGGCACTGAAGACAACATAACCACCAACTTTCCCTTTTAAAGTTGGATGAAGTTTTCTCATAATCCAATTCCAATCATCACGGTTGTTATGATTCTGCAAGTATATCTTCATTTTGAGAGAAGCTGTGCATGGCATACCCCCTATATAGCCTCTCATTGTTTCTTTGACAGACACATATGATGTCTCACTGCTCTTTAAATTATCATATCTTTCTGTATATGGATTTTGGTCAACCACTTTAGAAATGCAATCTGTACAACTTTGATTTTTATGCTTGAGAATATCCTTCACAAGGTGCTTACTTACATGCTCAGCAGCTGCTGCAATAGTAAGGCAGGGGTTTACACTGACAGAACATGGAATTAGAGAAGCATCACAAACATAGAGGCCCTGATGCACAAGACCAGGAGCCTCTGGATCAAAAACCTGACCATTTGGATTACAAACACCATCTGAAGAATCTGGTGATGCATTGCACCCACCAAGCAGATGTACTGACGTGCTTCGGTACGTCGACATGAAGAGAATTCCACCTAATTTCTTGGTAATCTTTTGAAAGACCTCAAATTTTCGTGGAAGTAAAGGGTCATGGGGTGGACTGAAGCAAATTTTATTTGTTTCCTTTTCTAATATAATTTTCCCATCACTCTTGTCATGTCCCATTGCGAGGAGCACCATTGCTTGGCTTGACTTAGAACCTAGGAGATGCTTCAGTTTATCTATAATACCATGAAAGAACCAGTAACCAGACGGCCATCCAAATGTAGCAATCCCTTTAAACAACATGCAAGGATAAGCTGTAGGAAATACAGCACTCTGCACCAAAAAAAGGTCAATGAATGAATGAAAGGAGGAGATAAAGAAGAAAGAAAATCTTGTTTCAGAAGAGTCTAGATTACAAATATTCACAAACAGCTCTTTTCCTGATGAAATAAATGAGGTGCCAGTACAAACCAATAAAAATGCCTAACTTGAAACTACCAGTGAAATGACAAGTCAAAAGGGTATGAATAATGATGCAGCCAGTGCATAATTTATTATTACTGCAAATGAGTGAATAGGGTGTAAACGAACATGTTCACGGACAAGTCAAAAGGCTTTGTTCGTTTACACCATAGAGGGAAACCATTTCTAGATGGTTGTATTGAAACCAATAATGCCCATCTAGACCACATGATCCTACACTCCTGCGGCATTTTTTTATTAGGAAAACCTTTTGCTTTCTCTACAAAGCCAATAAGACAGTCAAGTGCCAGTGCCATGACAGGAGTTAAATTCTAATGCGGAATAAACACAAGTCAAGTTTCTCTGCAAAGCAAAACCTTGAACCTGGATTGTGAAACCCAATGAAGAAGAGTAAGATGAAGAGATGGATGGCCCAGGCCGTGCTTGAATAGGTGTCTTTGACAGTTGCTTTCTGTCTAGTCCATAAGCATTCAAAGGTCCAGTGCTTCCAGCAAGATAAGCAACAGTATTTCCATTACAGCTGAATCCAGACCCAAGTGCCTCCGAGAGTTTTAATCCTCTCATTTGTGATTTGAGAAGTATTGCAGTTGTGCCGAAAACTCCCGCTGTGGAAAATGAAATTTAAGCTTCCAGACGGTTTTGAAAACAAAATTTGAAGGTATATCTAATAATTTCACCATTGCTTTATACCTGACAGGATCACAAAATCAGCTTTTATATTATCGATCTCATTTAAGTAAACAAGCCACCTTCTTTTTCCACCAATTTCACCTTTTTGGGCTGTTTCATATGGATTTTTAACCACATACTGAACTTGACACTCTGTTTTAACAATACATCCTGCCTGCATCACAAAAAGTTCTAATTTTATCTGAAATGAATGAGAATATGGGTACATTTGGACATGATGTTGACTGTTCCAGGCTTTTATAAGATATGAAAAAACAAAGTATTATCTATAATGAACCCATTACAAGAATTCAGACTATCATCATCATAAACAATTATCAAGAATCAAGCTTCAGATTCAACAAAGTAAAAACCTTCTAAATAGGCCAGCTGACCTACACTTATTGTCTTTTGGCATGTATTTGAATTGTTCAGCTTGAAAACATAAAAGCAGCTGAATGCATCACAGTCAAGAATAATAATGCAACCAGAGTAAAAAAAAGAAATAAACCTGTTAAACGAAAACAATGTATCAAGTTAAAGAGAATATGCCTGAATTGCTGATGCAAGATAATTTTTGTCAGTAGAATTCTTGGCATTGTAAGGACACCCAGCAAGACAGTTTCCACAGGCTTTGCAGGTATCCAGATTCTGATGCTTCGGTAATCTGGATGGGGAGTCTTCAAGATCAAAATTCATGCTTAACTTTATTGAGTCCTGAACCATTTCTTCTACCTCTCCCACATCTATTTCTTTCATAATTTTGGCAATGGGGAACTGAATGGGAACACTCTGTATTCTCATCATAGTAGCGGCAGAAGCTTCACAACTACCCCAGTCCCATTCCCATTCCTTTGGCCATTTTGAATTTCTTCGAGTTTGAACTGGGGTTGGCAACATTACTCCTGCATTCACTAGTGACCCCCCACCAAGTCCACAAGCCACTGCTGCCAGTGAATCATTTTGTTCATAAACCTATAATTTCATTCATAAATGATCACAATTTTATTCATATTATAGTTAAAGCAAAATATGACTTTAAAATCAGGTTTCAAAGCCACGAAATAACAATGAAAATGACTGTCTGCCCGATGTACAGGTACATAATCTTTCTTTAAAATATCCTCAAATAATTTATGTTGCGTGAAATGGGAGATAGACCTGAAATAAAGCATCCTTTGGGCCAAAGCTGACACCCAAGTTCTGACTCTCCATCCTCACAGCTGACATGATCTTGAAACTGTCTGTTGGAAAATCCTTAGCTTCCCACTTTCGTCCCTTCTCAACCAGGCATACCTTGACTCCTGCCAATGACAACCGACAAGCAGCAACAGAACCACCATATCCAGACCCCACAACAACAGCATCATATCCATCTTCTTCATAAAAAATCATTTGTTTTGAATCTGCTGGTTTCTCCATTTTCTTTGAAACCCAGAACTGAAAGTTTCAGGACCTTCGAATGATATCTATTGGCTTATCTCATGAACAATGAAAAGAACACAAGGAGTACTTCAATTTCATATTCAATTAATTTAAAGAATAAAAACTGAACCTGAGGAAGTAACTAGCTGTAGAATTTTGTTCTTTACCGTATATTTTGTTCAAGGAGAGCTATAACATCATCGTTTCTGCGTGAAGAATCCAAATGCATTCACAATGAGACATTGGAGTTAGGAATATCACCTAGACCTATGCTCATTGGCAATTAATTAAATTTCTTTACAGATTCAAAGAACAAGCAAATGATAGAACATGTTTCTTTCTTGTCAACCAATTTGGAAGTATGTAAATCATTGTAACAGACAAGCATTTTCCACTAGTTGTTAACAGCATATAGAACAGCAGATACCATTGTTGAATTAATCTATTGCGCGGCATTTCCACAAAAAAAAAAAAAAGAAAGCATAAAATTTTTATGTGTATCTTCGAAAGTATGAACATAAAATAAACATGAGACTGGACTAAGATCTATTGATAATGAAGAACTATTAAGTTTATAATATTTCTTTATACTAGAAATAGAGTGTTTAATCTATCTAGGAAAGAGAGAAAAAGGTGGCACGTGGAGGGGGGAGGGTATGGGGAAATAGTGCTACATATCAAACAAAAATCTTGCTCAAACCCTAGCGATTTCAACTGACTTCTGCAGGGCTTGAAGAAGACTTCTCATGATCCTTGGCTCACCAGGGGGAGACTGATCTTTTAAGGGTCCATTTCTTATTGCTCGAAAAATTGGACCTGAACCATCTGTTGCTGGGAAGACTAAGCAATCTATATACACCAGAACTTCAGTCTTTCCATCTCCAATTGTAATAAAACCAAGTCTAGCTCCGCCTGGTATTTTATCTATCTGTATGAACAAAAGTGAAGGAACATTTAAGGCCATTAAGAGTTATTACTTCATTGTCCCTCTCATGCGTTGTATTTTTTTCTCAAACAGAGCAATAAGCAAACAATATCCAATAAGAATCCCCAAGTTCAGAATAATGTCATAAATTAATATGTACTAGTTAAAGTAATCCATAAATATAATGATCCACTAAAATGGATAAGACTCAAGGCAAATGCAAGGCTTATGCACCAATATGATATAGTTAGGTCAACAAATATAATGTTCCACCTAAAATCTTCCAGGTCTTGCGCAAATATACAAATACATGCAGATGAACTTTTAACTAAGGTCAGTAGTCTGTGTCACCTAGGATGATCTTATTTATACATGGTTTTGATGGATATGAGCCGATGGCTACTGGTGAATAGACAAAATCCCATGAACATATGTATATGGCCAATTGTCTAAAACTTTAAGGTAACATGAATTCTAATGACAAACCTTCAAAGGTACAGGAAGTGGCAGGTTAGCTCCTTGGCACAGGCTATTCGCCCACTGTACAGAAACAAAGAAAAAAAATAGGCAAAAATCAAACACTCTGATAGAACAGGCAACTTAGCGGGAATTGAGATTTAAAGACACATCTTAAAGCATGAAGTTGGAGGTTTCTGTTTAACTTTTTTTATAGCGTTACTTTCCAATCTGTTTCTTGTTAGTTTTAATATGTTTTTCAGCTTTTGCTTTCTGTCTGCGGTCAGCTTGTATAATTTGGCAGCTTGTATAGTATGTAGCAGAAATTGCAGCTGCTCTTGCCGGCTGGATCAAGATTCTCTAGGATTCCTTATCAGGGACAAATATTTTAACTTATTCCGGCTGGATAAGATTCTCTAGGATTACTTATCAAGGACAAATATTTTAACTTAATTTATTAAATTTTTTATTGAAATACAAATTAATATAAAAACTTCCAAATAAAATTAATGCGTATAATAATTTTTTATATCATAAATACAATATTTACATCGCTAAAATTAATTATATAATTATTGGCTAATACAACTTAAGCATCACATACACATACATATAAATATGTATATATATTAATTTAATAAAATTTTATAGACTTATAGAATTCTTAAAGACAGATATAACATGTGAAAAAATAAAAATTAAAAATGTTCAATTTTATCATCTACATATTTCTTATTCATTATAACATTAAAAATAACAAATACCTATTTCCTTATATATAATGAAAACAACATTTTCTTACATGCAATGAAAACAAGGAAGACGTGATACTAAAAGATTTTTTTTTATTTTTTATTTTTATTAATTCACACTTTATATGTTATTATATGTATTCTAAAAGTTCTTTATTTATTTTCTTACAAAATTAATATATATTGTAATGAAATTGCTTACCACCCAAAGTATAAATATTTAATTTTTTAAAAATAAATTGTGCAATTACTAGATAAATAATAAAAAATTTTCTTATTATGAACCTCAATTAGTGGGGCAACTGCCCCCAAAACCCCTTACGTAGATCCGTCCATGGTTCCGGAAGGTAATCTTTATTTATCGAAGAACACGGGTAACTGATAAAAATTTGCAACGTGATTTAATGAGTTCCTTTTGTTGCATCACTTTGAAAACATTGAAAGAAAGTGGACAGAAACATCATTGTTAGGAAGAACCGGAAAAAGGTCAATAATTCAGCCAAAAAAAAAAAACTCAACTCTTTCATAATTTTATCATCATAAAATTTTAAAAATAGTACTACTAAATTCCAGCCTTTTCTCTTCACATTTCAGTTTTTTTTTTTATTTATAAATAAAATTATTTAATTATCCTTTCTCTTGCATATAAATTTTAAAAATAAATTTTCGAAAAATTATAAATCTTTTTGAAAATGAATTTATAAAAAATCATATAATTTTTCAAAAATTTATTTTTTGAAAATTATAAATTTTTTCAAAAATAAATTTTTGAAAAGTTCAATTTTCGAAACGATTTGACTTTTAGAAAAAATTATGACTTTTTCAAAAATTTATTTTCAAAAAATCATAAATCTTTGTAAAGTTATGAGCAATATAATTAAATAATTTTAATTACAAAATTTTTTAAAAAAAATGAAATGTGAAGAAAAAAATGGGATATATTTAACGGCACTCTTTAAAAAAAAACTAATTTTGATCTTTTTATTATTATTTTTGCAATCAAATTATGGAAAAAGAAAATATACCCTTCTAGAAGGAAGGCTTGTCGTTAACAGCCAGACGCCAAAGCCAACCGAGCTATTCCAGTTTTGTTGACATAAGAAGCGTATAAAGTTTTATAAAATAAAATTAAATCAACAAATGCTCGTAGAAAATGCGAACTACCTGAAACAGCAAGGTTTCAAATCTCTGAAGATCAGTATTGGAAGGCAATCTCATGGTACCAAGCGATACTCCATCTTCTGGGTCATCGGCAGCAGGCATAATGTCATCTTTTCCTGGGGAGGCCTTGCCCACTAACTTTACAATCAGGTTTCGGTGACGGTGGCCGTAATATCCACTCAGCTTCGACGACCGTTGCTTTTTGTCCTTGACGAATACTACAGGCAATGAGGAAATACCCCTCGCCATTGGGTAAGAGAGTTGCACAGGCGGAATGGCGCCAGAAGCGTGGAGGGGCTGCCTCAAAGCGCTGGCCATTAGAGAAGTTTGAAAAGAGAAGTGCCCAAGAGAAATTCGGATAAGAATAAAGATACATGTAGTGGTTTTTTTTTTTTTTCTTCTCTTTTGGGTAAAGCATTTAAGAGGTGGAGAGTGGCTCATCAAGTCATCATCATATTCCTGCATGACATGATATGTCAGCATAATAACATTGCAATTGTCCGGTTTTCTCTTTTTCCAATTTCACTCGCGGTTAAAAAACAATTTCTCTACCTCCACTCTACTTTGCAAGATCAATCCCATTCACAAGGAAGAGAAATCCAGTTCCATATCAGAAAAAGGTTAAAAAAACATGAACCGATTCAGTAATTCGCACTGTAAATCTAACTGTAACTATGAAAAGAAGGATGAATTACACGTGAAACGTTTTTTTTCTTTTTTCTCAGTTTGTTCTATGAAAGATTTGATCATTGACTCACATTCACTCAGTTTAGAATTTGTACGAGTAAAACCTAGTCAATGCATCGAAAACAACCATAACTCGTACAACATGGAATGGCACATAGCAAGCGCTACCCTGCCATTCCTTAAATCTCATAACCACCCAGGTAAGCAATATGTTTGATGATGAATGATTACTATTCCTTCATTCATTACGCAGAGGAGCAAGCTTCAAGCTTAGGAAGGAGACTTCGCCAGGCATCTGCAGTGCTATTTGCCAATCGAGCCTGCCCCTTTGCAAATTCATGAAAAGCAATCCCCATGTCTTGTGTTTTCTGTTCCTGAAAACGTACTATCTCTTCATTCATCAGTCGCACAATTGTCTCAAATCTTCTTGTCGCCTCCTCACTCTCTGCCTTCAACTGCAATCAACTTATGTTAGCAGAGACAAAAGCAATAAGAGCTCAATAAGAATACAGTGAAAGCTTGGATAAATGACATGCCTCCTTGTACTCATGCTCAGCTTCTCCCACCCTATCAGAGCGTGTTAGCATGAGCTTGTCACTGCAAACAATACACAATCTCAAATTATAAACCCAATTAGGAAATAAAACTTGTAAAGGTCAAAATAAGCTGATTGTTTGCAATACCAAAGCATCATGCAAAGCGGCAACAGCTAATAGCAACATTAGATAGCAAAAAAAAGGGGGAAAAAAGGCATAAAATATGGATGACCAGAAGCATACAGATTTATCTCCTTCAATTTTATTGTTTCAGCTAGTTCACACTGTTGCCTGAATGCATTAGCTCTCTCTCCTATTGTGGCCTGTTATGAAACACAAATGCAAGAGGATCATTTATGAAATTGTCATAAACCTTCCACTTCAATGTTATCAGCACATAAGATGAAAAGGGAGCTCGGGTTGGAAGAAGTATTTCCATCAATAATTCCACAATATCATTACTTACCCAGTTAATTATTTTCAGTATTATAGGTAAAACAAATAATTCATTATTTTCTTCAAGGAAAACTATTCTTGCTATTAATACCTATCAGTCATCAAACATTACAAAAGACAGCAGCCCAACTCACCTTTATTGACTGAACAGCACGAACATAATCCTTCAAGGGTTCTTCAAAATTCATCAAGAGTTGATGGGCCTGCAGTTAATTCAAATATTGTGAAAATGAAATGTCACCCATATGAACCACTTACCATAGAAAAGTTTGGGCATCACATACTAGGCCACAATCATGCATGCCTTCAAGGCTACAAAACAAACTACCAAAGGAAAAGGCTCAGCCTTAAAAGAGAACCTACCTCCCTCTGCAGCTTAACTGATAACGTCTCAGATTTAGCCCCGAGTTCGGAAAATGCCTTTCCAAGAGCTTGTTCTTCACAAGCACCAAGAAGCTTGGCTGCCTTACCAAAATCCGATAGTGATTGCCCCAACTCTGAGAAAAGACAGAAATATTTGTTCAATCGTATTCAAACCAAAAGGAGATAACCACTGAGAAAGATATAAACAAGAAGCATAAAGTGTTCAGAGCCTCAAAATCCTCATTACCTCTGTGTCTCTTTACAAGACGATATGCATGCTTCTGAGCTTCAGCCAAATGATTTTCAAGCTCAAAAATGTAGTGTTTAAGCTTCTCATATTCAGGATTTGATTCTTCAACAGGTTTTTCCTTTCCAAGAACAACATCGCTCACCTTAGTCTGTACATCCTGTTAAATTTATAGACAAGTTAATGCAAGGTTAAATAACATAATAATTTCAATACAATAAACATTGCATATTCAAGCCTGAGAAACCAGCTTCAATAGAATGAAACATAAAATCAGCCAAATATTACACAATAAAGCGGTAAAAGAGGGATATCAAGTACTTATAAAAGCAGGTACTAATTTCCCTATGAGATTCAGATAAGAAGCAACAAGTTACCTATGACAGATTTAAAAGTTCTGTTAGAGGTCTTCTTACCTAAAATCGTGGGTCAAATAACCATGTTAAATTTGTAGGAGGAATTTATTAACATGTTATGGAAAGAACTATTGTTTTTACTTATTCACCAATCAAATTATCTACCAGAGAAGAAATATTCAAGTAAAAGTTTTTGGACATCTCATTAATCAGTAGACATTTTATTTGCATCAGTCCACCATATTGTAATTCCAGTGACATCCTAACAAATTATCAAAGTCCTGAAGAACTTATTTACCTTGAACATTTGCATCAAATCAGCTGGCTTCTTAAAAATACCAGTCTCTTGAGATCTCAGTCTCTCCATTGTCTGAAAAGTAACCAAAGTTAACATCAAATTTTTATCCTCAAAAAAAATATCAAATACACAAAATTGGAACATAAAAGTGGTCAGAAATTTGTGAAATTTGTCACCAATTGTCCAGAGTACAAGATAATTTACATTTGTAAGCATGACTAGTTCCAGCATGAACAAGTAGACAGGTGCTTGCTCAAGCAACTAAAATCATAATGCTTCCTTATCAACATATATTACCGAAAAGAATCCTTAATGCAGCACAGTCCTGGATGGAGTAAGAGTGCTGGTCTCTTGGATAACAGTTCTTGTAGAAATGCAAATCAAATGTGTCCAAGGGAATCAAAGAGCTGAACATTGTATTGAAGAAAAAAATGAACAATTTTCTTATCCCCCCCTTCAAAGAAATTTTTTAAATGTATAATTTATCAAGACAATTTTGTATTATAACGGTACAATGTTCCTTTCACTGGGCAATTTTTTAGAACAGTAGGCTCCATATTTATATTTAATAATAAGCTTATGAACCTTAAATGCAAATTCACAATTAGCTATAACACTCAACATAAGAAAAATCCTAAAGGGACGATCTGATTATTATAAATTGAACATGAACAAAAAAAAAAAAAAAAGAAACACCACTCGATGCAACAAACCCTAAATGCATCACCTCCTCATCTGCCTGCAGAAAAGTTCTAAGATCATCACTCTGTTGAAGCTCATTATGAGAAGCAATCCGATTAACAAACACATCCAATGCTTGACGTCTCATCTCAATAAATTCAGCACTAAATCGAAACTTCTCTGCAACAGCCATAACAAAAACTTATATTATTACTTCATAGTTCATACACAAGCCTACACATTTAACCACAGATGCATTCAAAATTACTCAAAAACAAGCAATATTACAATCGAAAACGCATTGATCATAAAATCATTGCTATAAAACAATCAAAATTAAGGAAAAATAATTAAAAAATGTTGAATTTGTTTACCTACAGCGCTCTTCTCGGGAAGAGGAGGAATGAAAATGCCTTTGTACTTCTCGAAAAGGCGATCACGTAACCAAACAAAGTCACTGTAACGCCTAATAACAATCTTTTCCGGCCCTTGGTATTCTGGGAAATTGGTCTGTCCAAACATTGGAATTACCCCCAAAAAAATCCAAAATTTTTATTAGCAACAAAAAAATAAAAAGAAAGAAAGAGGAAATCATTTTGGTTATTAGCAACGATTACCTTGGTGATGACACGATAGGATATGTAAGCTTGGACGCCATTGCCTAATTTAACGGGATCCGTAACGGAAACTGATAGAAACGGCTGCGACGATGGAGATCTAGGGCTTTGCGACGATCCCGATAAGCTTCTTTGCTGCTCCATTTTTCACACGACCACAAAAAATAATAATCATAATAATAATAATAACAATCCAAAAGCCGAAAATCAAACAAAAAAGACGAAGGGTAAGTAATGGCAGAGCTGTAATTACCGCAATAATCATGGTTTATTCAGAATCCTGGAGTCCGGTGAATGCAGAGGCGTCTTCGTTTTTTTTGGTTCCGCGGTGGTTTATGGGCCAAGAATTGAGATGCTTGAAGAGAAAGAGAGTACTGAGGTCCCCCGTCAACACTCGGCAAGCTATCTCAGAGCCTGGCTCGAGACCAGAGGTTCGAACTTTAGATCAATCTCTGTTTTTCTCCGTGGGGGTTAAAGATATTTTCGTTACTGCTATTATTTTATTTTTATAAACAAATAAATTAAAAATATTAATAAAATGGAGTTTAATTTTCGCCTAAAATTGATTTTATATAGATGAGTTTAAATATATAGTCGTAGGAGGTAATTCTTATAAAAAAAAATAGTAGGAGATAATTTTTACTAGAGAATGTTAATAAGTGGGAGTGTCAAAATTCGATTTTAAATGAATTAATCAATTAAATGATTTAATTTAGTTAATTAATTTATTATTCAGTTAATTTTAGTTAATTATTAAAAATAATTTTAAAAATTTTTAATTTTTAATTAATTTAATTTAAATTTTAAATTAATCAAAATTTTAATCAAAATACAATAAATTATATATATAATTATATATATATTAAATTGCTCATTTCATTTTATGTTTTTAAATTTTTTAACTTAATACTTTAATATTTAAATATTTTTATCTGTTAATTTTATTTAATTTATTTTAAATATAAAATTTTAAAATATAATTTATTTTAATATTTTTTATAATATGAATAATAAAAAATATTAATCCAATTAAAATAATTAATTTTGATAGATTAATTTTTAAAATTATTAAAAATCAAATTTTAATCTTTCTAGAATCAACCTCGTGGGTGAATCATTTGAATTTGGACCAACTTATAGTTTCTTTATTTGAAGCAACGAACAAATATTTAGAAAGAAAATGAAAAAAAAACTAGTAATTTGTTTAGAGAACTTTGACCATCAAAGTATACCAACATCAAACAAATCTTAAATGGGAGAGCATCTTAATTTCTTATCTAATTATTGAGATTAACATGCATATCTAATATCCTTCATTTATTTACTACTACAATAATAATGAAGAGGAATTAATGTCAAACTAAGAATAAAAATTAGTGATTGGCAAGAAGCATTGGACCATAATGGACCCAACTGTAGGCGATAGTCACCACGTTTTCACCCATTTTTCCAGATAAGGCCTTGATAATTGGCTTGTTTAGCCACGTGGTTCCCAAAAAAATACCAGCGGCCTCGTCACCACTTGAAAACGACCCAATGGGCCCCACTCCCACTTAAATCCAAACCCAAGCCTAAGCTCAAAACACCTCTCTTTCTTTTTTTTTTTTTTTATTAGTCCTCCTTATTCCTCCACTCCGCCATATTTTCTGAAATGGTTCGCTGATCATCCTATAATGGATCGCTTCATCGGTGGCACCTCCGCGTCCTCCAACGACGGCGACGAACTCACCGAGGACGATATTTTCTGGACCACCACCGACTTCACCGAACGAAACCACACCCAATCGCCTTCCACCGCCACAACCAATTCCCACAATCGCCGCCCGTCTTTTTCGCAGAGTTCCGGAATCCTCACTGCATTGCTAGAGCCAAATCACTACCAAATCCTCTATAGAAAACCGATAATTCCTTCTTCGTCATCAACCGTCAAGGTGGGACCAACGATCCCTCGGGCAACGTCGCAGGAAAGGGAATATTCTAGAAAATTCCAGCAGCAACAGTCGGCACCGGTGAACGTGCCGCTACTGTCGGTTGCGGTGGCGAGGGAAAGGAATAAGAAGTTTCTGGAAGTTGATTATTACGATGAGGATGGAGAGCAGGAGATGCTGCCACCGCATGAAATCGTGGCCAGGGGTTCGGGAGTGTCACCGAAGACAACTTTCTCAGTGCTTGAAGGCGTAGGGAGGACTTTGAAAGGAAGAGATCTTAGGCAGGTCAGAAATGCAATTTGGCGAAAAACTGGGTTTCTTGATTAAATTTTAGTATATTTTTTTTCATTTTTAATTTATGGGTTTTTGAATTTTGCTAAAGAACTATATTTAAAATTATATATTATTATTTACATATACCATTGAAGGTTACTTGTGTGGTGGAAACATGAAACTGAAACTCAAAGCCTCCATCTAATATTTAATGGTTAATTGTTAATAATTGTGTGGTGCAAAACAAATTTGGTTTTTTGATTCTGAAATTTTTAAGGTGTTTCTATGTTATTGATATGGACAGAAACATAGAAAATTTGGAAAACTGAACTTGGGAATGGATTATTGCTGATTAGACGATGGCCGCAACATGCTATTAGGTCAGCCATACAGAAACATAGAAAATTTGGAAATTTAGGGAATGGATTATTGTTTATTAAACAATGGCCACAACATGATGGATTATTGTTTATTAAACAATGGCCACAACATGTTATTAGGTCAGCCTTACAGAAACATAGAAAATTTGAAAATTTAGGGAATGGATTATTGTTGATTAATCAGTGGCCACAACATGTTGTTAGGTCAGCATACTTATTATCTTCGGTTTTTTTATTTTTATTTTTTTTGTTGTTTTCTGTGAAACAGATTGATCTTTAGTAGTATTTAATCAACGTGAAGACATGAACATTAAATGTTTTCTTATTCAATTATAGGGCAATTTGTTTTGGAGTTTATATTCTATGAAATAAGGACAGACCCTTCTTCATTTGAATATGGAGTTTTTTTGCATGCTAAAGTTGTTTGAAATCTTATTTCCTAAAATCGATTACTTTAAAACTTTATCCTTCCCCTCTTTCTCCTCTGTATAGCAGGATACAAATAAATTAATCAATTAACAATATAACATAAACAGGAACAAATCGAACAAGCAGTCGTGAAATATTAGAAAAATAACAAAATTTTGTTATTATCACAGAAACAAAATCTATGAGGGACTGGAGATGTGTTATGGGGTATGTATCATGGTGTCATGCTTGTACAAATTATGGGTAACAAGAATTAAGTATAGAAACTGACTCTGCCTCTTCAGTTTCCTTAATCACTAAAAGCATCTCCAACAGTCGCCCATATCTTGTCATCTTAATATCACCAAAGCGATTAGAGAAACCATGCACAATAATAAAGAATTGATGTTGAATTACAGTTCTAAGACAAGAATTTTGCAAACGGATTAGTTGGCAAAGAATTGCAATGAACAAGACAGCGGAGTGCAATTTTACTTCAAGCCCACCTACAGATCTTTGCCAAATTCTTTAACTGATATTGTAGGAGTTGCATAATTGCATTCCTCGTCTTATTAAAGATTTTTTTTTCTATTTTTCTCCTTTCCCTTCCACCAAAAGCATAGTTTGTGCTTTTTTTTATCATGTGTCATTTGTTGATAACATAGATTTGACATGGATAAATGTATCGTATTTTGAGAATTAAGTTTAAAGTTTCCTTATTGAGAAATAGGATTAAAGAGCACCTTCCATTAGGTAAAAAGTCTTTCAATACGTGGAGGATTTCTATGGCGACAGCATTATGAGGATCGATCTTGTCATTAGATAATACTCGCAACACGTGTGTGAGGATCGATCTTGTCATAAAACGACATCCATGTAAAAAGATTTAGCTGTGGATCTGTATTCACAGGGTGGTGGGAGGGATCGAAAGGACCCTTCTCCTAATTTAATCAAATAACTCGGTTCAGCTTTACGACTTTAGGCTTTAGGCAGCTTCATTTTATGTAAATTGGTGCTTGACAGCTTGAGTTTCAATATTCCATGTGATTTACCTAATGGATTTTCAAAGACGTTCCAAAGCCAAACTCATTTTGTGGAGTTAATTATAAATGCAAGTTCTATGGGGGCAAAGCGTGAAGCTTCTGAATGGAGCCCCAATTCAAGTTTTCAGGTCAAAACAGGATCTCAAAATTTATCTATATTACAGCAGTTTCGTCTTCTTCTTCTTGAAGCTTATTACTACAAGATTTCAAAGTCAAAAACATTACAAAGACAGCAGCAATATGAAAGAGAAAATTCTTCGACAAGTAGTAAGTAAAAATGTGGATCACAATGGCAAGTCAGACAAACTATAGTGCCTCAAAAGTTTGAATTCAAAATGGAAAAGAAATTCAATTCCCATTCACACATCTAATTGATTCATCACTCTTGCCATTACCACCTTTCCAACTTTTAAAACCAAAACCATAAAAAAAAAAAATCAAATTAATAACTTTGATCCTTATCAGATTGTCTCCCACCTAAAGTAATTAAGACATCTAAAAATTGTCAATTGGAGTTTGAACTTCCTTATACATAGCTGAAACCACAGAAAGAACAAAATTAGTATAAAACTAATTTATGCTTTAAGGGTTCCAAAATATGAGAAAAAGCTACAAACCCAACACAAGAAATGCCTCAACAACAAAAACCCAGGTGGAAAAAAAAGGGAAATCTAAAGAGGAAAACCCTCAAGAGAAACCCAGGAAAAGTTTACTATTGCGCAGCAATGACTCGAATCGCTTCCGTGGTTTTCAACAGAGAGCCGATCTTAAGGGCTGCGCTTTTAACTTACCAAATTTCAAAACAAAAGGGCGAAACCAAAATGCAAAATCTAAGTACGAAAGCCGAGAATGGCGAAAATGAATCTAAACCCTCTTTCAAATTGAACAGCTAAGAAACAGCAGACCAGAAAGGAGATATTTATAGCCATTTTTTCTTTAAACTTAGGGTATGAAGATTTTGGGCTGGTCCTTGGACTCCGACGGGCCTCACTGAGAGGATGCTTGGGTTTTGTTTGATTCAATAGCGGGCTTCTTCATTGCTAACCGAATACACTGATGCGTTGGATCATATGATTGCGGAAGACTAAGGCCCACTTTATCATTGTTGCTGAGGAATGAAAAAGTTTTATTTGAAAAAACATGTTTAAAAGTATTATTAGAAAAAAAAGGCTTAAAATTTTTAAGTATTTATTATTATTGTAAAAAAATGCTATTGAAATATTGAAATGTGAAATCAAATTTTTCATTATTTAGTATTGAGGTTGCAATAGAAACCAATTTTTTAACCAAAAACAGTTTTAGAACTCAGCAATAAACAAAATTATTTTCTTATTCATTCCATTATATCTTATCCTCAGTTGAATTTTATATACCTTTATCAGATTATAAATTTATTATATATTTATCTTGTTTTTAATTTTTAATTTTTATTTATCTTGTTCATCCTGTCATTTTTAATTTTGTAATATAAATACCATACAATTCAATAGATAGCCAAACCTTTTTTCTGTCAATTCTATTATTATCCAAACTATTTTAAATGTTATTTTTAAGTAACTCGTTCGTATCATTAGTGAACTTTATTAATTTTATTGATTTTTATTTTTATTTAATATATTTTAATGATAACTTAAAAGCCCTATCTTAGATTCTCTGTCTTATTGTTAGGCTAACTTTCTTTTTTTTTTTTT
This sequence comes from Durio zibethinus, assembly GCF_047325235.1. Taxonomy (NCBI): domain Eukaryota; kingdom Viridiplantae; phylum Streptophyta; class Magnoliopsida; order Malvales; family Malvaceae; genus Durio; species Durio zibethinus. Next base: position 3,469,895 of record NC_143162.1, on the reverse strand, counting down.
GATTTGCCATGAAAATTGTCATGTTGTGTAACCCTAATTAGTACCATATATGCTTGGGCTCAAAGGATCAGTAAAAATTAATTTGATTCGATTATATATTTTGAAATTGAGTGAATTTGATTGATTTGGTTTGATTTATTTAGTTTTGATTATAAGAATTGATTAAATTGATTAATTCGATCAATTTTTTGTTCTTAAAATTAATAATTAAACTAATTAAATTAATTGGTTTTTTAATAATTAAAAGTAAAAAATTGAGATGATAATTTTTATTTTAAAATATTATTTAAATTATTAATTTTTTTAATAATTTAATTTAAATTATACTTGAATTTAAATTTTATTAAATTAAATTTATAATTAAATAATTATTTATAATAAAATAAAAAATAAAAAATTTGATTATTTAATCGAATTAATTTTATTTAGTTTCATTATAATCAATTTAATTTTTTATTAAATAAAAATTAATTAATTAAATTATTAATTTTTTCAAATAAATCAATTACTTTTACAAAAAAACTCAGAACATGAATTCTTGTTCAAGGTCGTTTCGCCGTAATTGACAGGCACACCACACCGCACGCGTATTCTATACGTTTTAGTTAAAATTACCCTTTTCAAATTTGCTTAATCTTTCCAACAATATCGCGTGGGGATCGAAATTTCATGACCCACCACAAGACCAGACGTCCAGACCAAAACAAAATCACTGTCCAATTAGTTTTGTCAAGTTTATGTTGACTTGTTTTGACTTCATTCTTCCATTTTCTGTCCAACCTTTTCGTACGTGTATCCCCCCAGCACAGAAATGTACCAATTTGGGCCTCTGCTTATTCTTTGGGAATGACTTCACTGAATTTTTCTATAGGATTCGATCGAGAAGTGGCAATGATATTTTTGTCATTACAGGCGACTATGGTGGGAGGATGGTTTGTCCCTGCGGATTCACATCACATACAATTCTCTTTATTATAATATTATAATTAATTATAATTAAAAATTATATAAAACTTTATTTTTTAAAAGTATAGGTCTATATTATTTTAAATACACCTAACGTAATATTAAATTATAATTGATTAATTATATTATAATAATTATAAACGATATATTTATTGTTTATATATGCTTTGCTTTATTAATTCCACTTGACTTTGGTTAAGAGGTATAAACCTAACTTTTATAAAGAGTAGTATGAGAGTAGGGTTATTCTAAAAATGAATATTATTAAAGTTATATTAAAAACAGTGTAAAAATAAGTTAAAACAGTATTTGATGTAAAAAAAAATGTGAAAAAATTATTTGATAATAATTTTGTATATTTTTAATAAATAAAATAATCAAATAGTCAAATTTCATCACAAGTTTTTAGGTAAAAAATAAATAAAATAAAGCGACATTTTTGTTAATTATAATAGAAAAACAAATGGATTTGTAGAAAATGAACAAAAATAAAAAAAAATGTAAAATACTATAATTTTCCTTATAATTTTGTAAATTATTTTAGAACAACTTAAGAATGTAAAAAAAAATCATTAAATACTTATTATTATTCAATTAGCATTTCTGAAAAAGTTTTGATTTATAATTTTATTTAAAAACTCCAACATGCTTTTAGTATAATAAATTAAAATTTTTAAAATTTTGAGAATCAAATACTGGTAAACTTTTAAAGTAAATAAATTATTTTATAAACTTAGTCAAATCGCTCAAGTAAACTTTTAAATTCGAGTTAAAATTCGAATGATAATTACACTTGAAATTAAAAAATATTTCAAATGATAAACGGTAAATATAATTATAGCTCGGAGTAAGCCATATGTCTACCATTTTTCAACTTGATGTTTCGCATTTGTTAATTAATTTCTTCATCTAGAATATAATTAATTGTATGACAGTTAGACTACTATTGTTAATGTCGTTTCCGGTCATCGTCATCGTTGTTGTTGTTAGCATACTGAATTGAATCATGAACAATCGATTTCAATGCCCAAAAGACAAAAACAAGAAAACAAGAAAAAAATTGATCAAACTCCACCTATTCCTTCCACCATATTCCACTTCGAAACTTTCCAATAAAGTGCAATGTGAATGTACTAATTTTTCTTTATGTTTTTTCCGTGTGCCCTAATAATATCTATGGTAATCTAATCCTAAATAATAATAATAATAATAATATCCGAACATATGATTCAATGATATATATAAAAATACATATATAAATTTTAGTCAATTTCATCGTTAAAAATTCTAATATTTGACAAATACCATACCTTTTCCAAAAATTTAGTACAAATAAAAGAAATTCTTCGAATTCATACGTAATTCAACCAAACAAAAGAGGATCAACCTATAGATTAAGCCGACTTAGTCTTCTTTGTCTTTTTTTTCCTCGTACATAAATGTGACTAAATTTAGCTGGTCCAATAGACTTTTAGTCAACTTTTTTTTTTGAGAACGATGGTATATACATATGCAATACTTTAAAGTCACTGCTGGTGTTTTCTTCGTAATCAGAATTGTATATCAATTGCTTAATTTTGAGCTAGTATTGACATAGTTTTAGTTTTACATGTAATTGTTAGACCCAATTAATATTCCACCGATCTAGCTAAAGGTTCAAGATAAAATTAAATCTATGAAGAAACTTCGTCGAAGAAGTTAATTTGAAATATTGATTTATGGGTTTTAATCGTTAACAATGCTTATGGGCCTATGATACTATTTGGTCAAGAAAATTTTTTTTCATTTAATGCAGTATTTTTGTTTAATTCAAAGAAAAACAATGTGTTAATTACGAAAATTTTATTATAAAGTATTATCTTAGTTAATTATTGTCAATATAAATCCAGTAGACTTTGGTTTTTTTTTTTTTTTTTAATTTAGAGAATTACTTATTATAAATGTACCATCCATCAAAAGAAAAAGCCAAATTAAATAAAAATGATAAAAATGAGTCAATAAATAATATTAGCTTTATGCAATTCTGTTTTAATTTCCATCATTTAAAGTAAAAAAAATTAATGCTTAATTTTTTTGGCAAAAAATGTAAAATTAATGTCAAAGAGTATTCATAAAATATTATTGATATTGAATTTAAATTTTAAGATGTAACATCCAATAAATTTAAGATTTAAATCATAATTTTTTTTAAAATTTCAAATTGTAATCTTTTTTATTAAAAAAATAAAATAATGATATGGAATGCCTATGACTGCAATAGAGGAATGATGAGTAACTTAATTGATCAAGTGGTCAGCTTGAATTGCCCGACTGCCTCGTCATATACTTGGTCCAGATTGACCTAATGATGTGAAGTCTTTGTGCAGGAATCCACAAATTTTGGTTAATTAATGTATGGTTGAATTTTAAGGTTTTTTTTTTTTTGGTAAGAAAAATTAGGGGTAGAAAGATTGTTTAGTCTTCAAAATTAAAATAAGATGTATCGTGTAAGTGACTTCAAATTATACATTCGAGATGATTTTAATAAATGCATTCATATTTACAGTTTTGGTGCAATGAAATAGAAAATCTCACCTTATAAATTAGGTTATGATATTGGGCATATCAAAGTGAATAAATTCAAAAAGTTAATTTTACATTTACCCTTGTTCATTTCTCCCCTTAATATTATTTTTTCCTGGTAAATATATACTATGACATTTTCTGATCATCATTTCGATTTTAATTAAGGAAAAATAAGAGAATTCGAAACCATTCCTGAATATAAAGAATACATACACTTAACATTGAATCAAATGTTCTTATGCTTTTACGATTGATTCAAAAGTCGTGAGAATTAATATCAAATTTTCGGGTTTCTTTATTGTTCAGCGAGAACCAGCTGAGTTGACTAATATTATTCCACCATGACTATTTCTTTTCTTTCATATATAACTTTATGATTGTTAACTTCATATTAGCCAAAAAAAAAAAAAAAAACCTTTACCTAGCTGTTCAACTATCTCAATGTTCTAATATTAATTTAGTGCATTTTTCATGTTAATTTCTACAACTCAAAGAGTTAGGCTTGGAAAATATAATTGCGTACGCTCTTTCCAGCTCAAGAAATTCGATTAAATTCCATTTCGTTCAAAATTGTAAACTAACAAAGTTACAAGGGAAAGAGTAGTACAATTTGCATCCAAAGTCGTCTAAAGTTATATATACGCATGCTAGCAGTTTCATTGTTAAAATTAGATCCATTTGTAGGGCAAACGAGTCTCGTGAGTCTAATTCGATTTGGCTCATGCGTTGAATAAAAATTTTCTAAGTTGAAGTCAGATAAAATATTATTTTAGTATTTTTGGTAAATTATTACTTTTATTTAATTGTAATTATAAAACATATTTAAAATAATTAAAATGTTAATTATATAAATTTCTTTTAATATTTTGATAATATGTTTAATATAAAACGAATTTGATGGGCAAGTTGAAATTGGACTTGACATTTAGAAGTATGAACTAAGTTTCATCCTGTCCACACCACAAACACTTCTAATTAGAGGATATAATAATTTGTTATCACAATTGCTTACTCTATTAATAGAATGCTTCCAAAGAAGGGAAGATAGGTTTAGCTAATTAAGCTAAGAAACAAGATTAATTATAAAATCAAAGATTAATTGGTTAATTAATTAAAGAATTATATCATGCTTTAATAATCATATGCCTTTCTTTCCTAGAAAGATAAATCAAAAGTGAAATGGACTTCAAAGAGCAAAGCAGAAAGTGTTTGCCTTTAAAGAGAGAAAAAAAAAAAAAAAACAGGATAGAATAGAAAAGAAAAAAAAAGTACAATGATTCATAGCGCGTCTCTCCACAGTGTTTGAACTTTCAATAGACTAAGACACAATTAGAAATATTTAAAACAACTATTCTTAGCCGTTTGATTTTTTTTTGTAACTGATTTTATAAATTTTTTATAAAAGAAGCCAAAGATAAAAAAAAAAAATTTCAATATTAAAATTTGAACCTCATACCATCTCCTAAAATAATTATATGCTAATCTTCATTTTTTTTTCATTATTTATTTGGGATTTAAGTTAGAATTGTTATAACAATCATTAAAGAAATTGTTAGGTGTTTTTTAAAGATATTTTAGACTTTATTTTGATGCCAATGATATTAGTTTTAATGTAATTAATTTGTATCGACGTATCACTTAAAAATTAATTAGAGTAATTCTAAAATTATATGAAAAAAAGTTTGTATTTCCTAATTACATAAAAATCAAGTATTAAACATCTATAAATTGAAATAATTATATATTTAAATTCAATAAATTTATATCGTTATTTTAGAAAAAAATATCATTTAACAAATTCAAAATTCAAAATACATTGCATGCAATCTTTTTACTTATCTCCAAGGATCCAAGTTAAGATTTTTTTTTGTATAAAAAAATAATTAAATATTTAAAGTTACTTTTTTCTTTAAAAAACTCAAAGCTACTTTTAATCGTAAAAAATTTTTCATGGCTCATATGTATTAGGAGGATTTAAATATAAAGATAGATAAATAGAGATATATATTAAATCTTGAATTATATCTATAGTGAAAGAAAAATATTTTTTAATTAAAACTTCAAATTCTAATCATTAATACATTTAGAATTAACTAAAAATGACAAATTATTATGAATTTTATTTGGAAACAAAATTTAGTACTTTATGACTACTTCATTATTTTATGTGTTATTAATATATATATAAACTTAAATTTTAATTTAATTAATTTATATAATCAATATTAAATAAATTTATAAGTCAAATTTCAACTTTACAATCGTATAATCAAAACGAGCAGACGAGAAAAAGAAGCAAAGAGTCATGTCACATACGAATATATATATGTTGACTGCTTCCAATAATGTTAATAAATTGGCATATAATCTATTGAAAAAAATGTGTGAATGAGACGAATTTCTTCCCAGCTAAGCGCGTGGAAGTTTCGAAGTAAAGCCCATGTGCATCCCCTCTTTTCTCACCCATTTCTGCTCTCTTGCCTAACTCCCTCCGCCATGGTCCACCCTAATCAATAAGCAGAAAACTTGAAATCAACCCTTCTCTCCTTGCAACCATATAAAGATACATGATAGCTTACGCTAAAGACCTGCATGAGCAAATATATTTAATCAGAGAAAAGAAAAAGAGTGAAAATGGAGGATATGCCACCAGGGTTTCGGTTCTATCCAACTGAAGAAGAGTTGGTTTCGTTTTATCTCCATAACAAGTTAGAAGGAAAGAGAGAGGACCTGAATCATCTTATGAACCGAGTTATACCAGTTGTCGACATTTATAACTTCAATCCATGGGATCTTCCACGTAAATCTATCATCTTCTCCATTTAAATCTAATTATACCCCATCCTTTTTTGTTCTTTTGTTTCTTCATTTTCAGTTTCCATGAAGCTTTATACTTGGATCTTCAGTATGAAAGATTACCCAATTTTAGTAGTGTTTGCTTGCATACCCTCGTCGTATCTATCCGGTCATGCAGCTTGGGCTACTGTACTTGAGCTCAATAGTCAATATAAGCGTTTTGAGAAGAAAGTCATATCTCTTTTCCTTGATTTTACCCAAATACGAGAAAGTTTTCTTTTCTTTTTTTTTTTTTTTTGATTTCATTGTGGAGTCTGGAGTCCTTCTCTTCACTTTTCTTGCATAGAATTTCTGAATTTCTTTGATAATCTTGGAAACAAAACTGGCAAAAGTTTCAAGGGTGCTAAGATTTTATGTTTTTTTTTTTACATATATATATTTTCCTTATGTACTAGTATTTTGTTGAAGCAGAATTCTCAGTTTACCTGTGCCATAAGGACCCAGAGCAGTGGTTTTTCTTTATTCCGAGGCAAGAGAGTGAAGCTCGAGGAGGGAGACCAAAGCGGCTAACAACTTCTGGGTACTGGAAAGCTACTGGTTCTCCTGGTTATGTTTACTCCTTTGACAGTCGCCCTATCGGCGTAAAGAGAACCATGGTTTTCTACAATGGAAGGGCTCCAACGGGGAAAAAAACTGAATGGAAGATGAATGAATACAAAGCCATTGAAGGAGAAGCATCCTCAGCTAATGGTGCACCTCCCACTGTAAGCACTTAACAACACTTCCCTCATAAGTAACAATTAAAAAGAAAAAACTTCATACAATAGATTTTTTTTTCTGTATATACAAGGGATGAAAGATTTGAACCCAGTTCTATGAGCAGGATCGAGAAAAATGATTAGATACTTCTAATATTCTTGCTTCATTTAATTTTGGTTATTGATTTAATACTTGCACCAAGTGTTACTATAAGATAGTTCTTAATTTCCTCGTCTGGTAGGTTTTGTTGTTTGTTCTTGCTGTTATTTATAACTGCATTTAATTTTTCCCATGTTTTTTCTTTTCAGCTAAGACAAGAATTCAGCTTGTGCCGGGTTTACAAGAAATCAAAATGTTTGAGGTCATTCGATAGGCGGCCAGCACCAGGAGTAATAAAGATAGGGGAGCGAGTCCCTCAGCATGCTAATGCTTTCGGGGTAGCAAAATCTCATCAGAGCATTCAAACAGCAGATGGAAGGACCACAAGCTCACCAGAGAGTTCATCTTCAGGAGATAATCAAGCCAATCGGCCTACCCAAACTGGGGAAAGCAGTAGCTCAAGAATGGCAGTCGATGATGAAATTTCCTTCTGGGATCTTGAAGGGTTCTGGGATCAAGTTAATCAGTAATTGCAGATGGAGAACTTGAAGAGCTCAAATCAAGTTTGCATGGTGCAATCACAATCAACATGAAACTAAAATAACCCTATTACACAACAATAATAAATTCTAGCTATATATGTGTTCAATTTGGTGAAAATCCGAGCTTTAATTTGTTTAGTACTAGCTTTTATCCTTTTTAGTTGTCTTGATATATAGCTAGCTAGCTATCTATGTCATGCATTCCAAGCTCACAGAAGAGAGAAGGAATGCACCCTGGAAGTTTCGAGGATGCAACGAGGTGGATAATAGCGATATTGCATGGAAGCTTTGCATCATTAATTACTGTTAACTTTGTACCAGCTATCTATAATACGTGTGGAGACTTTTTAGTCTTTCATTATGAAAGCTAAAAATCCCTAATTTTCAATCTCTCGCATTTTTAGCATATGATAATCTAATAAATTACTTTCTTTTCTTTGATTGAATATAAGTACTAGGCATGCAATATACTAATATATAAAATTTTTTGTACGTATGAAAATTCATTGAACTTGAATTACACGTAAGTAATAATTCTCTTTGATCTCACACAAACTCTTTCGTTGAAGTGTTTTTGGGTTAGCATGGCAAAGTCCATAAGCAGCTTGGTAAAGAGCAGCATGTCTAACTTGTCAAGGTGAAAAATAGGTGTTGAAGTTAGGATTTTGAGAAACATTTCTACACTAAAGTCAATAACCATGCAAGAAAAAAACAAGGAAGTAGTCTTTTATCTTACAACTCTTATATAGGACATATAATTGTATGATTCGTATCAAATATAGTACAAATAACACCTTTTTTGTGAGTCTCATGAACTTATTCTTGTATTGGGCCTTTAGCTTAATGAAGTATTAGGTCTATGTTTATCTTGCTTTCTTTCCCTAAAATTAGAATCCAACAAGACCTCCAAATAGAAATACTCTAAAATTTATATACCAAATACTACATAATTAATTAATTAATTAATTAATTCAGTTGTCATGTAGCTTAGCAAAAATTGCTTTCCCTATATATATATATTTTTTGATAAAAAGCTCAATACAATATTGTATCTTCTAAAATTTATAATGAAAGATATTATTGGATTTTTAAGTTTATATTTTTTTTGGCTTAGTAAAATACAGTAGATAAGATACTTTAATTTCATAATTAACTTTATTTCAATTATGTTACCCAGAATAATAAACATATATAGATATACAAGTATACTTATATAACAAGTTTTGCATTCATATTTAATTAAATAATTAAACATCATTCTCATTGACTAATCAACAAAGATTCTTTTCCATTGACGAATAGCAGTAAATGACAATATATAGTGCTTGAAAAATTTATGAAGTATATATGAAGCTGTAGGTCAGTCATGCACGTGTCAACGTTGAAAAAGATTCGATACAGAAAAATGAACTTTTTTTTTGTTCTTTCTCTTTTTTTCATCAGTTAATTAAAGTTGATTTCCCATTTTTCTTTTCCCTTTGAAAAAGGAAATCAATTCATCAACACTCCAAACAACAACATCTCCAAGGAATTGGTCAAGAATTAATGTCAGAATGTATAGATTAATATGAATGATTCGTCTTTTTTTAATATGAACATAACAAAAGTTATATGACTGCCGCCTTATCTACAGTTCCAAATCTTTTCTTTTTTTTCAATTTCACTTTACCCTGTTTATATTGCATGAATTACAATATATAATTTTTAACATATCTTATTATAGTAAGTATGTTAGTAATAAATCATCCTTGCTTCATAATTCTAAAAGCATATATAATCCAAATTCTTTCGGATTTTCTTTTAGTTCATTTTAAAATACAACCACACATATCCAACGAGTGGCATTTGGATAAGCCATGTAAATGTTTCTCCACATCTACAATTTCGCCTCAAATTGTTAATTTTTTTTAAAAATTTTTTACAGAGTTTAAGAAAATTTAATATTAAAATTTTAATTTTTCATAATAAATTATGATACATAATTTCTAATGTCAAAAAATTAAAAAAATTATGAAAATTAATTTTGATATATAAAAATAAGAATCTTAAGTGTTTAAAAAAGAAAAAAAAGTTTTTGAACATCTAGAAAAAGAAATATGAACAAAAAAAAAAGACAGAAATATTAGTATACGAGCAAATGATAAGCAAATGCAACATGCGAACATAAATTTTTTTCGCTAATTCTTTCCCCATATTTTCATATATATATATATATATATGCATTTATTTGAATTTTTTCTTCAATGTGATAACGAGAGAACAATCATTGTCCATGCATTTGCAAACTCAAGGAAGAAGGGCAAGCTGTATAGAATGTTGGTTGCGTCATATAATAGTAAATTTCGTGCCAAATTCTTGTCATTTAACGACAAGAATAGTGAAAGAAAAATCTATGAAGAACCATGAGAAATTCTTCACTCTTGTCTTCAGAGGGGTTAATGCATTGAATGTAACCCAAGAAAGTCCCACCGCGCAGCAAGCACTAGTACGGGAAAGGACTAGCTCCTGTTCCTATCGTAGCCAACTGTTTCACACCATTGGTTCTTTTCATTAATTTCCTTTACCAGCTTCAAAGAAAATTACTAGCCATTATTGAATGCTCTCGAGGGTAATGTGTATCTGCCTATAAATTTCGTGTCTAATATGTTTTTAACCTTTACAAGGAAGAACATACGACCATGAAATTTTAGAATACGTATTATCATCGTACCAGATTCATATCAATTACGATTTTATAATTACTCAATATATGATAAGCCGGTAAAATTTAAACTCTATTGATGATGTGTAAAATAACAAAATCTAAAAAATAAAGAGTTAATTTAACGATTCATGAATAATAATTTATAAATTTATCGTTAGATATTGAATAATCCTAAAATTTTAATAAAAAAAAGCTGTTGTTGTTATAAATTCTATCATAAACGTGACATCCTAGAATATGGAAATATATATTTATAATTTTTTTTTATTTGTGTCACGGAAATTTGAACCAGATTATAAGCTTTCTTTTTCTTTTTTTTTTTTTAAGAAAAAATGAATTTATTCATTAAGCCAAGGCAAGAGATGAAAACGAATTATGAAGGACTAATAAATCCAACTATTATTAGAAAACCATCAAAAAATAACAATTACAAAGAGAGCCCAAATTATAGGCATATTTGGGTTAAAAAATATTAAAGCCCACTCAAGTTAGAATTATATTTTCCATTAATTCCATATAAAAACTAACTCCATTCTTACTCCTACTCGTGGACATCTCTAGTAGGAATAGATGATTAAGAAGGAATAATATTTAGTAATAAAATTTGATTTAGAATCTCTTTGTTATTATCTCTTTACTTTACATTTGTATTCATAGTTTGAATTTTTGGGTACATTACAAATAAAATTCAAAATTTTTTTATTAGTTATAATTTTAACTATTTTGTACTTTGCACAGCTATATGCACAATCAAAAATAAAAAATAATAATAACAGATATCGATATTTAAATTTTAGATTTTCTAAATAACATTTTTTAAATATAACTGTAAAAATCAAAAGAAAAGTCTCGAGTTCACTAACCTTTCATTTATCAAAATTTATTATCAAAGAATTGGAAAAAAAAAAAATTCCATTATCCGACATGTTTTCAACAAATTTAATTAACCTTCTTTGACAAGTTTGAATGTGAAAAACGTTTTCTATTTAAGTGGTTTCCCATGCACTACCCTCTCTTATTTGCTGCCATAATTTTTTATTACTTGGATTGAAGAAAAAGAAAAAGAAAAAGAAAAAAAAACACTCCTTTTGACCATTGTTTTCTTCTCACTTTTTCTTCCTTTTAGTTAAAAGTTCTCACCTTTTTTAAATTTCTTAGTTCTCACGTCTATTCATAGATTTTTTTTTTATGAATGAAATAATCATATTTACTTTAGAATTCAAATTTGAGACTTTTAATTAATATCACATTGGATACTTTAGTTAAATTTTAATTAATTTATGAGCATATTATTTATATTATGATATGAGATAAAAGAGAGCATTTCAATTTTGAAGCTCTATCCATTGAGCTTTTCTAATGTACAATAAAATAAAGTTGAAGTTTATGGATATAAGATAGCAAGATTCATGATTTGAGAAAATTATAAAATAGAAATTTAGGGAAATTTGTTATTATATTTATCATAACATATAAATTTGTAAATTTATAACTAGATTTAACAAATGAGTCACCACTAATATTTTATTAAGGTGTGATTGATCACTTAATGAATCTATCATTTTAAGGAGATCCTAAGTTGACTAAGGGTCTTTAAAAAATAAGTTATAGTCTACTAACCAGAACAGAGTTCGAAAATTCGATTATATATGAGGAAGGTTATAGCACCTTACATGCCAATCCAAATGATAATACCATTTTATTTTAAATTATACTAATGTCTTGATTCTAATGATCTTAAATATAATATTGAAAATAATTCTTAAGATTTCTCTATCAATCAGGCATAATTCTTAATAATACTTTCTCACCTCGAGAGTATTCAAAAATCTCATTTATTTTCTTAAAGAGGCTCCATCATAAAAAAAATTTTAATCATTTTTTTATTTTTGATTTTTTATTAAAAATATATCTAATTTTTCTATCATTTGGGTCAAATTAGAAATATTTTGTCATCTAAAAATATCTTAAATAATCATCCATTTGTGATTACTAAAAATTTTATCCTCGAAATTTATTTTTTTATTTTACAAGTTTTATTTTTAAAATTTTCACTATTTGGATTAATTTAGAATTTTTTACAAATTTTATTTCTAAATTTTTCATCATTTAGGTCTATTTAGAAAAAAATTTTTGTTAGTTCCCTAATGTTTGAAAAAAAAGTAACATGACAATTATTTTTGAAGTTTCATTTAAATTTTTTTAGCAATTGGGACAAATTTAAAGAAATTTCTTTCTTAGAGATTTCTTAGAAATTTGTCATTTGAAATTTTAAAAAATTTCAAATGACAAATTTCTAAGAAATCTTATTATTGGATAATTATCAAATATTTTTCTCACATTTTTAAGTTATATTTTTTTTATTTGAAAAAGAATATAATTACTTTTATAAAAATTTTATTTAAATTACTCTACCATTTTGGACAAATTTAAAAAAATTCTTCACCTAGAGATTTCTTAAAAAATTTACCATTTGAAATTTCTAAGAATCTTATCATTGGGTAATTATTATTAATTCTAAAATTTTAATTAAATTTTGTGTTTTTTTATTTTTTTATTTTTTAAAATTGAAAATAAATATTAATTATTATTATTGAAATTTTATATAAATTATTCGACAATTTGAAAAAAATTTAGAAAAATTTCTCACCTATAAATTCATAGAAATTAACTTTTTGCAATTTCTAAAAATTCAATTATTGAGTAATTATTATTTATTCTCAACAAAATTTATTAATGTTTTATTTTGTTTTATATTTTATATTTAATTTTTTTAATTTTTTAAATTTAATCATGCAAAAATACTTTAAAAATAAAAAAGAAAAACAGCTCAGCTCAGTTTTGCTTGATTAGAGAACTGGCTCTACTACAAAAAAAAGTGGCTAAATCGGCTCGACTCAGCTTGAACCAAGGGCTCTGGAATCTGGCTCAAGGGGGTCTATGCTACGGATCGGATCTCTAGGCAGCAAAATGCGCGAATCTTGTCAAACTAAAATGCCAAAAATGACATCGTTTAGCAAACGTATAAAATGGGCAAAAATTATCTTTTTTCTCTCTCTCTCTCTTTTTTTTTCTTTGTTCCTCTCTAAAACAAAGATGAATTCCGGTTGAAGCTTCTCTAAATTTTAGAGAAAGGCATCGAAATCTAGAAAATTTTGCTAGAAGTCTTGTCAGAACCTAGATTTGATCGCTAGGTTCTAGAATTTTCATGCTAAAATTTGGGGTTTTCATCGAAAATTGAGATTTCTACCGAAAACTTACCAAAATCTGAAATTTTTCATCAAAAAATTTAAAATTTTGGAAAATTCTAAAAAATCTTCAATATAAAAAACAAACCTTTAACAAACGTCAGTCAAACTTTTTGAATCTCACCAATTAGATTCTCAAGCCCTTTAATCCTAAAAAAAAAAAAAAAAAAAAAAAAAAAACCAAATCTAGACTAAAACTTTTAACATAAATTTTTCTAAAAATTTGGGTTTGATTGCTTTTTTTTTTTATTGCGTATCCTTATTATTATTATTATTATTATTATTATTTATTTATGTTGATTAAAGCCAATTTATAGAACAGTTTCTCTGGTTCAACTAATGTTGTGATAAGAATCAAATTTCTCAGAGAAAATCCATCAGAAATTAAGCTTTTCTTTTAAAGAACTGTCATAACGTTTAGATCCGAAAATCTATCGCTAGACATTGACTTAAGGAATCGCCACAAATCTTTTTTTATCTAGGCGTGATTGACCACCTAAAAAATCTATCCTTTCAAGGAACACCTAAGCTTAAGAGTCCCTAAAAGAATAGGTTCAGGTTTACTAATCAGAATAAGGTTCGAGAGTTCGGTTACATGTGAAGAATGTTATAGCACCCTCACAACGTCCATCGAAAGATGATACCAGTTTAATTTTGTGTTATCCAATAAGTCTTAAAAATTTATCAAGTAATTAATTATTGAAAATTATTCTCAGTTGACTCTAATACTTTTAGTAAAAAATTAAAAAAATTCTTTCACCTCAAAAGTATGCAAGGAGACTACTGTTTCACTTACAGAGGCTCCATCATCGGATTATTTAACATTAAAAAAAATTTAAAAAAACAAAAAAAAAAGAAATAAAACGAAAAAAAGAAAAAAAATGATTCAGCTTTAGGTAGAAATATTTTTCTCTTAAAAAAAAACTCATTGCTTTTATACAAGGAAAATTGATACTTTCAACTTTTTCTCAAAAATATTTTTTCTGAAACTTTAACTTTAAGAAAAATTGATACTTTCAATTTTTCCTCAAAAAACCTTTTTTTAAAAAATTATCTTCAAAGAAAATTGATACTTTCAACTTTTTTTCGAAAATATTTTTTTTGAAGACTTATTTTCAAGAAAAATTGATACTTTCAACTTTTCCTTAAAAATATTTTTTTAAAGAATTATTTTCAAGAAAAATTGATACTTTCAACTTTTTCTTAAAATTTTTTTTGAAGACTTATTTTCAAGAAAATTTGATACTTTCAACTTTTCCTTAAAAATATTTTTTTTTGGAATTTTATTTAAAGAGAAAAATAAAATAAAATAAAATAAATAAAAAAAAGATAAAAATAGAATAAAATAAAATAAAAAATATTAAATAATTTTAATCTAATAAATAAATAATAATAATAATAACAATAATAATAATAAATAAATAAATAAATAAATAAAATAAAATAAAAACCTTGAAACGGCTCGGCTTAAGGAAGAAAACGGTTCGGAGGTGCAGCTCAGGAGTACGCGACTCAGCCTGGCTCGAACCCAAGTGGAGAAACAGGTCACTGGATCGGGTGCGCTATGGGTCAGGTCACCCAAATGAAAACGCGGGATCCTGGGATTTTCTTAAGCTTAAAACGACGTCGTTTTAACAGGATATAAAAGACTCTAACTTTTGTTTTTCAACAGACGATTTCTTCCCTCTCTCTCTCCTTCCCTTCTTTTTTCCTCCTTCTCTCTAAACGAACGAAAAACTCCGATTGAATCTCATCGAATTTTGAAAAATATCATCGAAATCTGATTTTTTCATCGAAAGTTCATCGAAAAGTTGGTCAATTTCTGAAAATAGTTATCGAAAACTAGGTATCTGACCAGAAAGTTCAACTGATGCCGAAAAATTCATCGAAAAATTTAAACTTTGTCAAAAAATTCAATCAAAATCTGAAAAATTTCTAGAAATTTTCAGAAAAAATTCACCTAAAATTTTCCAAAAAATCCTGAAATTGCTTTTGACCTTTCTGAACAACTTTTTCCTTTCTCTTTGCGCTCTCTTTCTATCAATGTGTTTTCTGTTCTATTCCAGCACCTATTTATAGGGATTGATTAGAAGAGTTTCTGATCAATCATAATTTTCTCTTGGATTAGGATTCAATCCTTGAATCCAATCTGGACTCTGATTGAATCCCAAATTCACTGTAAAACTCTAAATCTTTTATCCTAATCCCAACCGAATAAGAAGAAAAAGAAAAAGAAAAAATAAAAATAATTATAATATATAAATAATAATAATAATAATAATAAATAATAATATATGTTAATAGATAAATAAATATATATGTATATTAATAAATAATAATAGTAATAATAAATAATAAAAATTTAGAAAAAAAAATAATAAAATTAAAAAAAATAAAAATGGGCCTACCCATTTGGACTAGGCCCAATTGATCCGAGTCTGGACCAAATTGGGTGCAGTTGTCCCTCTTTGTACATTTTCTGTGAAACAAAAATTATGCAAAGACGTAGTTACCCATTCAAGACTCAACTTGACATTTTATTTTTATTTATTTATTTTTTTAAATTTGATCAAAGCTCCTCTAAGTAGAGGCTTAATGACAGATACTCAACAACTTTGAAAGAATAAACAAAGGCTCCTATAAGCAGAGGCTCAATGACTTTGGAAAAATAAATAACTCTTCTAAATAGAGGCTCAACAGCTTTAGAAAAATAAATAAAGCTTCTTTAAACAGAGGCTTAACAACTTTTAAAAATAAAAGGCTTCTCTAATTAGAGGCTCAACGACTTTTGAAAAGATAAACAAAGCTCCTATAAACAGAGGCTTAACAACTTTTAAAAATAAAAGGCTTATCTAATTAGAGGCTTAACGACTTTTAAAAATAAAAGGCTCATCTAATCAGAGGCTCAAGGACTTTTAAAAAATAAATTGCTCCTCTGAACAGAGGCTCAATGACTTTTAAAAATAAAAGGCTCATCTAATCAGAGGCTCAACGACTTTTAAAAAATAAATTGCTCCTCTGAACAGAGGTATCACAACTTCAAAAAATAAATTGCTCATTGACAATCATGTCCAAAAGTTGAAAATCGTGTTTAAAGGAATTTCAGGAGATTATGCCTAAAGGTCTGACAAATTAACCCTGATATTGAGAGATATTCTATTTCAAGGATTAGAAACTTACCTGACAAGCTTTTTCTCAAATTTGAAAATGTCTTCACATCTGTCTTCTCTATGTGAGATTTTGGAATACCCTTACTTCTTGAATTTATGCACTATATTTTCTTGAATGTAATATATGCTATGCAATGCGTGTGAAATTCAATGCATGCTATGCAAATGTTGGCTAATTGATTCTTATTCAATTATGGTACTCAAGTTTTTCAAGCTCTTTTCTTGGGCCTCGAACCTTTGATTCTTCAAAGACCAAATTACACTGCTCTTTTGAGATCGAGCCAGTGTAGCTCTCAATCATCTCTTCCACTCAATTCTATCATTCTTTTTGCAAGAAATCTCTTTTCAAATTCAATGTCCTTATCAAGAACTAAACATCTTGATTCTGCCTTTATCACTTTTGACTTCTTCAATGTAATGTAAAAATATTTCATGCCATTATTCATTTATCAATCATTATTTCAAACTTAAAAAGTAAGAACGCATTTGCACATTTCTTCCATTGTAGAGTATTAAGAAGAAAAGAATAAGAATGGTTGGAAAACAATCACCAAAAGAGGTACACAAAGAGTGAAATAGAATGTCTTTTATTAGCAAAATGTTGGTAAACTTTGGCCAAGGAGGAATTACAAGGATATGTATAAGGAGACAATGCCTAAAAATGAACAATCAAACAATCATGATAACACATCTCACGATTTTTCCTGAAAATCTAACCGTCTGATACATTCAACAACTTAGAGCTCATCCAAATTTGCTAGTCTTCATGCCAACAGATTTTTAAATTTGATGCTATATTTTCTTTATCTAAGCTGTCTTTTCAGGTTTTTAACTTAAATAAATCTCCTATGACTCAAATCGTCCTTTTAAGGTTTTCACCTTGAGTCTTCCTTTTTCATTCACTTTTTCTTTTTCTTTTTTTCTTTTTTTTTCAAGCATAGTATTTCTTTACAACATCAAAATTTATAGGATGGGATAAATCATTTCCATCCATCTCAGTCAGTATCAGTGCTCCACCCGAAAAAGCTCATTTTACCACATACGACCTTTCTCAATTCGAAGTCCATTTTCTTTTATTATCGTGTTGGGTTGGAAGGATTCTCTTCAATACCAACTCTTCTTCTCAAAAGTAATGAAGCTGAATCTTTTTGTCATGAGCTCTCATCATTCTCTTTTGATATAATTGACCATGACACAATGCAGTTAATTATTTTTTTTATGACATTTAACTGTTCATGGCATTCTCGAATCCATTCAACTTCTTCCAATTCAACTTCTTTTAAAACCCTCAAAGATGAAATCTTTATTTTTACTGGTAGTACAACTTTCATCTCATAAACCAAAGAAAATGAGGTTACCTCAGTAGAGGTACGCACTGATGTTCGATATGCATGCAGTACAAATGGTAACTTATCATGTCAATCTTTATAAGTCTCAATCATCTTTTCAAGAATTTTTTTTATGTTCTTGTTGGCTGCCTCAACTACCCCATTCATTTTTGAACGGTATGGTGCTGAGTTATGATACTTGATCTTGTGTTGAGCACATATTTCTTGCATTATCTTACTATTTAGATTCTTAGCATTATTTAAAATATTTCTCTCTGAAAGTTCATATTTACAAATAATCTCTCTCTTTATGAACTTGTAAATCACATATCGTGTTACATTTGCATATAATGCTACCTTCACCCATTTTGTGAAGTAATCTATCATCACAAAAATAAATCTATGTCCATTAGAAGCCTTTAGGGTGATAGGACCAATGACATCTATGCCTCACATTGAGAATGGCCAAGGTGGTGTCATAACATGTAAAGCAGATGGTGAAGCATATATCTTATTGGCATATATTTGGCATTTATGGCATTTACGAGCATAATCAATGCAATCACTCTCCATTATCAACCAGTAGTATCCTGCTCTCATAATCTGTCTCACCATCATATGTCCACTGGCATGTGCCCCACATATTTCATCATGTATCTCTTCAATGATTTTTTTTGCTTCAACCTTACTTACATATCTTAGTAATACTTGATCATGGCTTTTTTTGTATAGAACATCTTCATCTAGAAAAAAGTTCATAGCCAATCTTCGGATTATCTTTTTATCATTTTTTATTACTTAAACTAGGTATTACTGATCCTTAATATACTATAAGATATCATAATACCAGGACTTTCCATCTTCCTCATCTTTTATATTGGAGCAATGAGCTGGCATATCTTTAACATCTAGCGTGATGGGTTGAATGTCAGTATTATCATTAATTCAAATCATTACAGCCAGAGTAGCCAATGCATTGGTAATCAGATTCTTTTCTCGAGGTAAATGATCAAACTGAATATCTTTAAATTACTTTATCAACTCTAAAATATACTTATGATATAGAACGAGTTTTGAATCTCTCATATTTTATTCTCCTTTCAACTGATATATAACTAGAGCTGAATCTCCAAATACTTTTAATGTTTTCACTCTTCTATCTATAGCAGCTTGTAGGCTCATGACACATGCCTCATATTCAGCGATGTTATTTATGCAATTAAAATTTAACCTTTCTATTATAGGGCAGTATTATTCTTCTGAAAAGATCAGAATCACCCCAATTTCATGTCTCAAGGTATTGGAAGCTCCATCAAAATACATTCTCTAACACTTTTCTTCATGCTTCCCCTTCTTCAGTTGAGAGATAGTCATTAGATCTTCATTAAAAAATTTTAACCTCATTGGTTTATATTCTTCAGTAGTATGATCTATAAGGAACTCCGCTATAGCACCCTTTTTTATTGCCTTTTGGTTTACATATATAATATCATATTTTGAGAGCATTACTTACCATCTAACAATTTTTTTAGATAAAGAAAGCTTCTCGAAGATGTATTTAATTGGATCTAATTTTGTTATGAGCCATGTGGTATGATAAAGCATATACTGTCTGAGTCTTTTGGCAGTCTACGCTAATGCACAACATATTTTTTCCAATGAGGAATACTTGGATTCATATTTTATAAACTTTTTACTCAGATAGTAAATAGCTCTCTCCTTTCGACTAGACTTATCTTGTTGCCCCAGCACATATCCCATTGAATTTTCAGACACTGTCAAGTATAAAATTAAAGGTTTTCCTGAAACAGGTGACACCAACACTGGAAGATTTGACAAGTATTACTTAATTTTATCAAAAGCCATTTAACATTCTTCATTTCATTTTTTAAGATTATTCTTATGGAGAAGCTTAAATATGAGATCACATTTGTAGGTAAGCTGAGAGATAAATTAAGAAATATAATTTAATCTTCCCAAAAAATTTCAAACTTATTTTAGTGTACTCGAAGGTGACAAATTTTGAATGGCCTGTATCTTGTCTGGATCGACTTCAATTCCTCTTTCACTAACCATAAAGCCTAGTAATTTCCCTGACTCTACCCCAAAGATGCACTTGGCTGGGTTTAACTTAAGCTGAAACATTCTCAATCTCTCAAATAACTTTTTGAGGCTAGTGACATGATCTTTATTCTCGTAAGATTTTACAATCATATCGTCTACGTACACTTCAATCTCTTTGTGTATCATGTCATGGAAAAATGTTACCATGGCCCTTTGATATGTTACCCCAGTTTCTTTAACCCAAAAGGCATGACTTTGTAACAAAAAGTTCCTCACATAGTCACGTAAGTGATCTTTTTCATATCATCTGCAGTCATTTTTATCTGATTATACCCTAAGAACCTATCCATAAAAGAGAAAATTGAATGCCTTACTGTGTTATCTATCAGTGTGTCGATATGAGGTAAAGGAAAATTATCTTTTGGATTAGCCTTATTCAAATCATGATAGTCTACACATATTCGTACCTTTTTATCTTTCTTAAGAACTGGTACTATATTGGTTACCCACTCTGGATACTTAGCCACTTGTAGAAAATTTACATCAAACTGTTTCTTCACCTCTTCTTTAATTTTTAGTAGCATTTCAAGCTTCATTCACCTCAGTTTCTGTTGGACTGCCTTATATTCTAGCTTTAAGGGCAATCTATACTCTATTATTTCTGTGCTCAGCCCTAGCATATCTTGATAAGATCAAGCAAACACATCTATGAATTCTTAAAGTAGATCTGTCAAACGTTACCTATCTTCTGATGAAAGTGAAGTGCCAATACTGACATCTTTCTTATTCTCTTTATCTCCTAGATTCATTAAGTCAACTATCTTCTGATGAGGCTCAATTGGCTTATTTTCTTGTTCAATCAATCTCATTAGGTCCAAAGGCATAACATATTCCTCAGAATTCTTTTCATTGTCAAGTTCATCAGTGTTAATTGAATTCTCAAAACTAACATCTTGATTGTTATCATAATTATCTTCATGTTCATTTAAAGATCTGAAATTGAATGAAATGGGATATGTTGGCAAGATGTGTTTGGAAAAATGACAATAATGAAGACACAAAAAGAAATAAATGAAAATGCATCCTTCCTAATTTTTATTAAAATAATAAAAGATAAATGACCTAAACAAGAAATATCACCCTAATGTCTTGGGCAATAGCTATTGGGATGTTACAATTACATTGACTTAGTTTCAAAGGTCAAAGGCACTTCAGTGGCACTTCAATTGTTTAGCTCATAATCTGGTAGATAAAAGTAGATCCACCCTACTTGATTAAGCCTCACTTTATCTTCAATAGCATGAATGGTTAACTGGGTAAAAGCTCTTTTGACATTTTTTTGTATCTGGGTACATGAATCTTCTAGGTCTGAAAGTCTCATACAAGTGTGAAATAACCATTAGTCTTGCTGTTTTACCTGCTGGCCTTCTCTTGATCTCCCATTCTGCTACTTCATAGCCTAGGCCTAACCTTTCACTATTGTCTACCACTGTCGGGGGTTTTTTTATTTCTTGCAAGTTCTTACCCAGTCCTAATCTTGGATACCAGCCTTTATTGATGACTTGGCTCATCACTATTCTTGAAAAAGATTGATTTTTAAGTTTTTCACCTATAAAATTAACTAATTCAAAATATCGATAAGAGCATTTTACTATTTTTTCGATAGCCTTTATATACGAAGTATTCAACGATTGGGTTACTAGCATGTCTTCCTCTCTAACTACCATTACCAATTGACCTTTTACATTAAACTTGATCTTTTGGTGCAAGATAGAGGGTACAACACTTGCCATATAAATCCATAGCCTTTTCAACAGATAACTATAGGAGAGAGAGATATCCATCACTTGAAACTTCACATTAAAAGTGCATAACCCAATTTGTAAAGGCATCTCGATATCTCTTAAGACTTTTTTTTTGGTCCCATCAAAAGCTCTTACGATTATCTGACTATTTTTTATATGAGAGTAGTCAATGGGTAACCTTACCAAATTGATATAGGCATGATATTGATAGCGAAGCCATTATCAATAAGAATCTTGGCTATGATATAGCTCTTGCACTTAATTGTGAAAAGCCTTGGCATTTCCCTTTCCCTCCAAGGGAATCTCATCATCATTAAATGAAATGTGATTTGGCATGACTGAATTTTCAGCCAGATGGTTCACATATTCAATAGATACATTATGTGCCACATATGCCTGGTTCAATACTTTCAGCAGGGCATTTCGGTGTGACTTCAAATTTAATAGCAATGATAGTAATGAGATTCATGCTGATATTTTGTTCAACTGTTCAACAACTGAATACTCACTATGTTTTACCAATTTTAGGAATTCACAAGCTTTTTTTTCTAACACTTGCTTCGAATGATCTTTCTCAGGTCTTACTTCAGGGTTTTTCATCTTTCTCTTTTCTTGGCTTTCTCTCTTCTAGCTTTCTCCAATATTTTTGGAGTGTAGCACCTTTCACTTCGGGTAATGCCTCCTATACCAATTATATTAGAGACGTCAGCTTTAGAGACATCTTCTTCTTGCACCTGAACTACTATATCACAGCCATATTTTTAAGGTATAATTTTATCATCCTTATATGGGAAGGGAGTCAGAACTTTAAAAGTTATCAGCTTGGGAATGAGTTTTTCTATGATTGACTTTGGCTTGTTCCCATAATGAATTGTCATCGACTTTAAAAATAGCTTTACAGGCTTATCAGTCATAGAAACTTCAACACTTTTTAAGTCTTCTATTTTTTCATAGACTTTCATCTGGTATGAATCCAAAAACTTTTGTACCTTTTGGTGAAACTGTTCACAAGTTTCGATAGAGTGACCCATTGCCCCACTATGGTATTACAACTAGTATCGGCTATATATACTTCAGCTATATATACTCCATGATAGCTGTGTGGACTCACTGGTTGTATCATGTCAACTTTTCATAAAATATCAAATAGCT
Organism: Durio zibethinus; assembly: GCF_047325235.1. Taxonomy (NCBI): domain Eukaryota; kingdom Viridiplantae; phylum Streptophyta; class Magnoliopsida; order Malvales; family Malvaceae; genus Durio; species Durio zibethinus. The sequence goes on along the minus strand of NC_143162.1, from coordinate 3,446,697 downwards.
GACTAAGAAGTGTCTTAATATTTGTCATTTTTTTCTTCAAATGGCACTCACGTTCTTCACTCAAAACATTCACATTATGATTAGGCAAAAGATTACCACTAACATTTGGTGTAGTCACCCCTCCTGTATCAAAACTAATCATTCTATCCTTGATTAGTTGTTGCACTTTATGTTTTAAGACAGTACAATTTTTAATGAAATGATCGATAATCCCATAGTGATAGTCACGATGGGCTGTGGAATCATATCACTTAGGATAAGGTAGCTTTAGGGGTTATAATTTACTAAAAGTAATCAAATGACTGTTATAAAGCTCATGATATAATTTTGTATAGGTTATTAGGATTAGGTTAATTACAAGTTTTTCACGAGTAGTTCGTTGTTCCCGTGAACCACCCATTGTGCTAGCTGAATGAGTTTGGGGTCTTGGGGTAGGCTGAATGTTAGGATTATGTGTGGTATTCTAAGGTCTAAAAGGAGGTTGATATGTTTGGGGATAAGATGACTGTACAAATGGTTGGTATGGGTAAAGGGAAGTGTTATTTATGGTAAGTAATATGAAAGGTATCTTTGTGGTGAGTAAGGTTGATAACCCCCAAATTACTGTCTGTCAAAGCTCACAGCTTGAGCTTCAGTCTCTTTCTTCTTTGGAACTTTTTTGTTGGATGCTTCACCTCATTTCAACTTGTCATTCTTGATGGTATTTTTAATAATTTCTCTCGAAATTACCATATCAACAAAATTTTTAGTTGCATTATCTATCATCTTCTCATAATAGAAAGATTTCAAAGTGTTGACAAACAACACTGTAGTCTCTTTCTCAGTCAAAGAAAGTTATACCTGAAAAGCTACATCTCTCTATCTTTGGAGGTATTCTTTAAAAGACTCATTTGTTTTTTTTTTTTTTAGGTTCTGTAAAGACAAAAGATCAAGAGCTAGATAGATAATATGTCGATATTGACTAATGAAGTCATGAGTCATATCGCTCCAAAAACGAATGTGGGTTCTGTCCAGCTGGACATACTACCTGACAGCAGAGCCTGTAAGGTTATCTTAAAAAATGTGTATTAATAATTTTTCATTATGGGCATAGGTTGTCATCTTTCGATAATACATAGTGATATGAGTTTTAGGATACTTCGTACCATCATATTTTTTAAATTTTGGTACTTTAAACTTTGGTGGAATGACTACACCTGGGACTAAGCATAGCCCAACAGCATCAACAAAATCATAAAATCCAATCCCTTCTACAGCTCGTAACCTTTGTTCAAGCATACTAATCTTTGGATTTTCTTGAGACTTCGTCGTTTTTGTTTTTTCTTTCTTCTTATTTTTTAAGTCATCTAGATCAGAAATCGGTTTTACTATTTTTCAGTAAAGACATGATTTACATAGATATGGCAATGTCTTGGATTGGAGGCTGATGGTATTTCGAGATATGTAGGATATGCGAAGTGTTGTGGTGGAACCTTTTGTGTAGACTGAGCTTGAGGTGGACCAAAACTCGAATAATACAAAGGGTCAACCATTTTTTGTAATAAGAGGCCTTGTTGGCTTGTGTTTTTTTTGTTCTTTTTCCCTTGTTCAGCTTATTGAAAGCATCTAAAATCTTGTTCAACTCATTCTCAATCTTTTTCTGTGCTTTCTCTAACTTTTCAAATCTATGAGAATTTTTTTACTCCATTTGTCTAGCTCTGGCTCTTGTGTTATATCGATGAACAGGGTTTTCATTAGATGGAGCTATCCTTGAACCTTGAATATCATATCTTAGAATTAGCAAATTTATATGACTATCTCATGGTTATTTTGTTAAGTGTAATGAGTGAGAATGCAATGAATGAAAATGCATGTATGCAAAGAACATTTACCTTAAGACAGTATTTAACTAAAAGATTTCATTTACTCCAAAAAACTTTTATTTACATTGAGTTTATCATTCTAGAATTATAACCATAAAATTGCTTGATCTATTCATACTGGGCCTTGACTTTTTCGATGAAGTTTAATAGACGTTGACCATGCTTTTCTATTGGGGTCACCACTTGTTTCAATACCTCTGCCTCTTCCACCATCTCTCTTGCCTTGCATACCCTTTTACAAATTTAGGTCGTTAGGTGCTCAATGTATTTCTGTCTTTCTAAGTTCTCTCTTTTATCAAACCAAACTTGGTATGATAATTCTCTATGCTCTCTAACTAATGCAATAATATGATCTTCTTGTTCATTCAACTTTTATCTCAGCCTACTTAGATAACTATTTAACATGTTATTTTTTATCTGTACTTGGGTACTTTCTTATTTCAATTCAACATACTCTTGCTTCAATCTTGTATTCTCTTTAGTCAGCTCAACAATGGTTATCTCTTTGGCCTTTTCTCTCACATATAACCTTTTATATTTTCGGTGTAGCTCTGCTAAGTCTTCAGTAGCTATATCACGTTCTCTCGTAATCTTGCAAACTCTGACTTCATGACTTTCAGCTCTATCTTTCCACTGGTCTCTTTCTTCTCGAAGCTTCTGAATTTTTTGCTTTAACTTATCATTTTCAGACTCAAACTCTTTTGTCGCAAGCTTTAATTTTTATGGTGTCTCTTCAAGTTTTCCTCATGTTGGTGGTTGAAAGCTTTCATAAGTGAATATCATTTTTTATCTTCGCTTTGCTCTCCAAAGCAAATATCTTGAAGTGACTTTATCAGTAAATGGTCCAAGCTCACTCTTCAAGGATTTTTTCATGCTTTAATCATCTCATTCATCCTCTGAAATGCTTTTGACTCACTATAAGAGAAATCTAACTAATGAAGCCCATACGTCATAGGAATGAATTGTTTTGCCTCAAACTACCTTCTCATTAAGAGTGGTGCATAATTTATTGCTCTTCATAAACCTAAAAGTGGGACCATTATATTATCCCCACACTGATACAACATAGGTTCACGATTCATCCACGGGGCTAACCATCTTACTTCAGCACTGGTCAATTTTTGTAGAAAAGTTATCCATTCCTTTTTAGACTTTTGTTCTGACCACCCACTTTCACAGAATTCCTTGATCGGAGCTCGATTGTTGACATAAAACTTTGAGAAAGTACCTTTTTTCTATTCGAAATGACTTTTTATCTATAAGTATAATAACTCTATGCAGCTTATAAAGTGTCCTCCATCCCGACGACAGTAACTCAAAGATTTGATAGTCTCTACTAATATTACCTTTGAAGGATTACAACCGTTGATCACACTCTCAAAGAAGTCAACCACCGCTATTTCAATATAACCCAAAACCTTTAAAAATATCACCATTTCGTATATAGCTAAGGTAAATACATCTAATCCCCGTTCTTTGTTGGCATGTTGTACTAAAAACTCATGAAAAAACTTCCAAGGTAGGCAAACCTGTTCTTGTTTCTTCTTTGTATGAGAATCCATAACTTCTTTGTCTATCCCCATGAGTTAAGCCAAACCCTTACGAAATCCTGACTTGTGTTTTTTGACATATATCTTATCAGGAGCCTTGAGGTGCAAACCCAACAAAGTCGAATATTCTTCGATGGTTGGTGTCATATCAATTTCATTGAAAATGAAACACTTGTATGCAGGATCTCAGAATTACACTGCAGCTCTGATTAATTGATCGTTGACAACTACTGAAAGAAGGTGTGTTATATGCTCGTGTCTTTGGCAAAATTACTCTTGTCTTGACGGACTCATCATTTTCCATATATCAACTAAATCTTCTAGATTATTTTGTTTGAGAAGGATATATATTTCTTAAGGTAAAGTAGAATCATATCCGATTGGTAAATAATCTTCCATCTTCAGTTGAATCTTTTCTGATTGGACCTTTACTTCGTTGAGTGACTCACAAGGTGCTAATACAGATGAAGAACAAACTAGTCATTTTGTGAAGTTCATAAAAATTTTTTGTTGTAGACCGTCTTTCAAGCAAATGTTTTTTATGCAACTTTATGATATAAGCATGAACAAATGCAAAAGAATGAGAGAAAATGTTAGTATGCCCAGAAAAAAAAAATAAATAAGTAAATTAAAACATCACACAGAATAAGAGGAATGAACCCTATGCTTTTGGTTAATTCTAAAAGGAAAGAATGATGGCTCTATCTACAGGTTAAGCACTCTTAAGGTTCACTATATGTGGTTTGAGGTTAAAATCTAAAGGTTCCCAAATTGCTCCTTACATTATTATCCATCACAGACTAGTAAGGCACCCTAATCCTCACCCATTATAGGCTACAAGCGAAAAAAAGTTCAATTTGAGTGAGAGTATTTCGCTAGCCACTGCGGAGGCATTAAACCTTACAAAAGCAATAGGTAACTTTACTCTCTCATAGAGGGACAGAGCTCAGGTATAGAGCTCATGTTATGCATATGCATATGAATGACATAATTAATAAAGTAAATAAACATGAATGAATAAAAAAAATCTATACAAAAAGTTCAATTTTGTTAGGCTTTTGGATAACACAAATTTATTTGCTGGTTTGACTCTCAAACGTCCCCAGCGGAGTCGCCAAACTGTCATAACGTCTAGATCCGAAGATCTATCGCTAGACATTAACTTAAGGAGTTGCCACCAATCTTTTTTTATCTAGGTGCGATTGACCACCTAAAGAATCTATCATTTCAATGAACACCTAAGCTTAAGGGTCTCTAAAAGAATAGGTTCAGGTCTACTAACCAGAACAGGATTCGAGAGTTCGGTTACGTGTGAGAAAGGTTATATCACCCTCACAATGTCCATCGAAAGATGGTACCAGTTTAATTTTGTATTATCCAATAAGCCTTAAAAATTTACTAAGTAATTAATTATTAAAAATTATTCTCAATTGACTCTAATACTTTTAGCAAAAAATTAAAAAAATTCCCTCATCTCAAGAGTATGCAAAGAGACTACTGTTTCACTTGCAGAGGCTCTATCGTCGAATTATTTAACATTAAAAAAATTCAAGAAAACAAAAAAAAAAAAGAAATAAAACGAAAAAAAAATGATACAGCTTTAGGTATAAATCTTTTTCTCTTAAAAAAAAATCATTGCTTTCATACAAGAAAAATTGATACTTTTAACTTTTTTCAAAAAATATTTTTTTTCTGAAACTTTAACTTCAAGAAAAATTGATACTTTTAACTTTTTCTCAAAAAACTTTTTTTAAAAAATTATCTTCAAAGAAAATTAATACTTTCAACTTTTCTTCGAAAATATTTTTTTTGAAGACTTATTTTTAAAGAAAATTGATACTTTCAACTTTTCCTTAAAAATATTTTTTTGAAGAATTATTTTCAAGGAAAATTGATACTTTCAACTTTTCCTTAAAAATATTTTTTTTGAAGACTTATTTTCAAGAAAAATTGATACTTTCAACTTTTTCTTAAAAATATTTTTTTTTGAAATTTTATTTAAAGAGAAAAATAAAAAAAATAAAGATAAAAATAGAATAAAATAAAATAAGAAATACTAAATAATTTTAATCTAATCAATAAATAATAATAATAATAGTAATAATAACAATAATAATAATAAATGAATAAAATAAAATAAAAATGAAAAAAAAAACCTTGGAACGGCTTGGCTTAGTGGCTCAGCTCGGCTCAGCTTGAAGAAGAAAACGGCTTGGAGGTGCGGCTCGGGAGTACGCGGCTCGGCTTAACTTGGCTTCAGCTCAGCTCGAACTCAGGTGGAGAAACGGGTCGCTGGATCAGGTGTGCTACTGGTCGGGTTGCCCGAACGGAAACGCGCGGATCCTGGGGTTTTCTTAAGTGCAAAATGATGTCATTTTAACCAGGTATAAAAGGCTCTAACCTCTGTTTTTCAGCAAACGATTCCTTTTCTCTTTCTTTCCTTCCCCTATTTTCTCCTCATTCTCTCTAAACGAACAAAGAATTCTAGTTGAATCTCATCGGATTCTAGAAAATATCGTCGAAATCTGAGTTTTTCATCGGAAGTTCATCAAAAAGTTGATCGGTTTTTAGAAATAGTTATCGAAAACTGGGTATCTGATCGAAAAGTTCAATCGGTGCCCGAAAATTCACCGAAAAATTCAAATTTTACTGGAAAATTCAACCAAAATCTAAAAATTTTTCAGAAATTTCCAGAAAAAATTAGCCTAAAATTTTCCAAAAAATCTTGAAATTGCTTTTGATTTTTCTGAACGGCTTTTTTGTTTCTCTTTGTGCTCTCTCTCTGTCAGTGTGTTTTCTATTATATTCCAGCACCTATTTATAGGGATTGATCAGAAGAGTTTCTGATCAATCCCAATTCCCTCTTTAATTGAGATTCAATCTTTGAATCCAATCTGGACTCTGATTGATCCCAAATTCATGGTAGAACTCTAAATCTTTTATCCCAATCCCAACCGAATAAGAAGAAAAAATAAAAATAAAAATAAAAATAATATAATAGATAAATAATAATAATAATAATATATATAATAATATATGTTAATAGATAAATAAATATATATATATGGATATTAATAAATAATAATAGTAATAATAAATAATAAAAATTTAGAAAAAAAGAAAAAAAAATAAAATTAAAAAAAATTAAAATGAGCCTATCCATTTGGACCAAGACCAATTGATCCGGACTTAAACCAAATTGAGTGTCTACAAGAACTCCTTTCCTCTTAAACCCACAGATCATCTTTTAAAAAAACTCAATCTCTATTTAACTTCGTTATCCCGTTTCTTCCTTCTTTTTTTAATTTCTTTATTTCTTAGAAATTATCTCTTACCCTTTTTTATTACTATCTTACCATTATCTAACACTAATTTGATAATAAAAACTAAAAATAAATAAAAATACTAATACCAAATAAAAGAAGAATCAACATATACTAAAAGATAAAACCAAAAAAATAAATCAATAAATCAATAAAATAAAATGAGTTGGGCTTGAATAAATTAACCCAAATTGATTTAAGTCCAATCTTTAATTCGGTTGATTTAAACCTAATCTTTAAGTCTGAATTAAATAAAGTATCTATAATATTTTGAATTAATATTGAATTAATTTTATTATTGTACTTCAATTATATTGAATTTTGCCATTATACTTTTAAACTCGTTGATTTTTTTTTTTTTATAAAAAGTAATGGACTTAAAATATTTGATAAAATATCTTGTTAATGCAAGTGGCAAACTTTTTCTAAGTTCGTCACTTTTTGTCAAAAAAATTAATAAAATAAATATAAATTGTAAAATTTAATATTTATCTATAATATTTATAGTAAAAATTCCAATCATATGATGAGGTGATGTTCTCGCAAAGTAAGTTGTTAAAGTGTCAGTATATGGACATCAATTCTAGTTGCTTGCTTCTTGTTTTCTATGTCATTTCTTGCTTTTCATGTGTATAAATCCCTTTTTTGGATTTTAATAAAAATTTTTACCTTTCAAAAAAAATAATAATTAATTTAATTTTAATCCCTATAAAATATATTTGTTTAGTTATATTTTGATAAGAATTATTAAATTACATACTTGCTTGCTAGTTTTTCTTACTATGGATCCCATATACAAATTCTTGTGTCTCGTTTGCACCCATGTCCTTGCTTCTTTATTAATTCTTGATCAAAAAGGCATACAAAATGATCCTCCATAATTTTTTTTTCTTGTTGAAAGATAAAAAAAATTATTGAATTTCGTCCAATATTTTTTTTATATCTATTTAAACCGGTTTATTTTTTACATCTTTGATTCGGTTTTGGGTTTTCCTAAACTTTTTCCTAATGTTTACACTTGAATGTACTGATAATTTAGTGATTGATCCCTCCTTTATTTCGTGGAAGCAAGAAACAATTGGTCCTAGTCATGATTTATTATGAAACCATGGAAAGAGATATTGAATTCTTTTTCAAGGTCTTTCTGCCTAACATTTTTATCTCTTTCTTTCTCAATGGTGCGTGTTTCTTGTCACCCGCAATTCAAAACATGGATGTCTGTTTTCGTTGACTTCATTCTGAGTTCCTTCTTCAAACCTTTTCATACGGATTAATTTCCTAGTATCTGCTGTATAACTTTTTAACCTTTGGTTTTAATTAGGCTATATAATAATGGCCTATTAGTAAATTGCCCCTTTTTAGTCAATATATTCCTTGGCAGGGGGCCCAAATTCGATGGGAAATGAGACATAGACAGGTCTTAATTTGTATAAGACTCATTGCATTTTGTTTACTAGCAAGAAAGATTTTAAAATTCTAAAGTTTTAGATTTAAGTTTTATTATATATTAAATTTATTTTTTTATAATTTGTTGGTTAATTTATTTGTTTAATTTTTCATAATGTAATATTTGTTTATGATTATAATTTGGATTTTGTTTGGTGTAATTTATATATCTCCGCTTTCTTGAAATATAATTTTAGGATTCCTTGGGGCAAAACGCGTTTACTCTCCGCCCCAACAAGAGGGATTGGCCGCGTCTTTGGCCACTGGCTGCCGACGAGTGAGTTTCCATTGAACTTCTTCGCATGAATTGATGGTCAAAGTGACCATATTTCGGTTTGCCACTGTCCCTGTTGATGAGAACGACGAGTCTAGACAGATTTAAATATGAGCTAGCTTAAGTTACAGACATACATACCTGCATACATACATACATATATATATATATATATAATATGGAAGATCAATTCATGGCTAAAATTGTTGAAATTGGCATTATCGTTTAGTTGATTAATGGTTTTAGGGATCTGAATACTAATTCATCTAAATTTATATGTAAGATTAATTAGATCATCAAATCAATCTTAAAATTGATTTTTTAATAAAAAAATTATTAGTCAATGTCAACTTGGGATCACCAACCCAAATATAAATATCAAGAAATTTCATCTTTAACAACAAAATTTTTAATTTGAATAAATGTTGTAAGATGAAAATTTTTTTTTACAACATAAAAAATATTATGTTGTAATTCGTTACTACAAATTACAATGTAGACAAATTATTATAAACGCTTTTTACCACACTGTCATTTACAGCAGCTTGCAACAATTTGTAAACATTTTTTGCGCCGTAAAAAATCTTGTATTATAGCACAGTACTTTTGGTAACAAAAGTTTGCATTGAAATTATTACAAATAATTTTTGTAAGGCAGCTGTTTTGCAATACCTTAAAACAAAAATTTTATTATTAAAAATCAGATTTCCAAAAGTCAGGCTACTGGTTAAGGTATATAAAAATAATGTCAGTCCATGGTCTAAAAATCCATCGACTAACCTCATAAGAACACGTGGTTATTATCCTGACCGGAAAATTGCTGGTCATACACGAATAAAATTTACATAAAATTTTATAGATAAAATTTAGAAAATTTTTATTAGAAATAAATAAATAATTTAAATTGATAAATTAATAAAATTTAATATGAAGATCAATAATATATAAAATAATTATTAAAAATATTATTTATAATTTAAATTTGATCAATATTTATTTTATCATAAAAATTTTATTAATATTTTTATTAAAAATATCTATTTAATAAATATATCAAAATTTATTAAAATTTTTTCAAATTTTACACATTTAATTTATGTGATGAAATTTATCAATTTATTAATTTTGATATTTAATTTTAATTTTAATTTTAATTTACTTATTTTTAATAAAAAATTCACGAACTTATCTATGAAATTTTATGTAAATCTTTTCCTACAAACGGTGCTCAACCCTTTTTTTGACTTAATGACATCTAAAGCATGATTGCAATAGCACAACAAGGCAGGGAGGAACCCGGGGAGGCTAAGACATGGAAATTTCGTTTGATTGCTGCTCATTTTCAGCAGAGTTTCATTTTTTTTATTTGAGATTATCGTCAATTTTGAATTTTGACCATTAAAATCAAAAGAATCTTGCTCTTGTATTAGGGTTATATTTGTTGACGACTTGACATTATTATTAGTCATCATCGATCGAGAATGTTGTTTTATTAGCATTAAACTTTGCATGCTTGTCAATATGCAAGGCCAAAAAATCAAAGGAGAAAACACAAAAATTATTTGTATCTAATTATCATAGAAAAAAAAAATTTTGTCAAAAAGTCCATGGATATACATTCTTCCTCCCACGTTCCACCCTAAAAGTCTAGAAATATGAATACAACTTTTCCTTGCCCTAATCCTTTGCCGTTTGAGCAAAGAAAGAGAAGGGCTGAGAAAAATACAATTACAAGTTGCTATGGATAAGAACAAATACTTAATTTTACTTGCTTTCCTGATTGCAACAAAAACAATTGATAGCTCTAATATTTCAAAATTTACTGACTTTTTAATAAATAGAGTTGCATTCTTTTCACACTATATGTAGTTAAATCTTAAACAAATTAAGCTGAACTGGTTTGGCAAATTTAAGTCAAATTGATAGTTTTTCTTTTGCTTCTTTGAAGACTATAGTTTTTTAAGGGTAATAAATTTTTTTGGATATACATAATATTATAAAATTTTAAAATTTGATCCAAATTTGAAATGATATTTTTTTAAAACTGATTCGATTTAAATTTTATTGGTTCGGTTCAATAATTTTTGAAATTAAAATTTTTATATATTATTTTAATATGATTTTTAATATATTTAAATAGATTTAGATATAAAATAATTATTTTATTTTATAAAATTTTAAAAAATTTATAAAAACAAATAAAAATATACAATTCGATTAAGTTTGTTTTTTTCGTTTTCACTTTTCAATCTAAAATCTTATCTGAACCTAATATATACATTTAATATTTGAATTTAATATGAATCAAATAAGAAAAAATTAATCTAACTGAATCAAATACTATAATTTCGAATCGATTTTCAGTTCTTTCAAAATTTTTTCTCACCCTTACTTTTTATATATGCATGTGAATGCAACCAACTAAATAAAATATTATTTTGACTGATGTTACATTTATGTCAATGCATGAACCTTCTTATTCATGTTAATTGCACCATCATGTTTTGTTTGAATATGAGCTAGATGATGATCTAGAGGATGAGTTAGGACTAATTTGGACCTATAGCAAAAAAGCATAGTCAAGGGACATTAGAGTTTGTTCTTTGGGGCACATCTAATGCTCAAATGAGGTAAATGTATTAGGGTTAAGAAGAAAGAAAATGGGTTGCAGAGAAAGCGTAAGTGTGACGCATTCATAACGTATACATAGAACTCTTTTTTATCTTATACATAAGACATGAGGTAGTGATATGACTTGAGTAGGTTACAATTAATAAAAAATTCATGTGGAACTTAAGAAAGGTGAATATGGGTAAAAGTGTGTTATATTTAATGATATAAGACAAAAAATAAGTTAAATTATTGTAAGGTGATGTATTGATATGATGTTAATGAAAATAATTTGGAGATTGATCTTCTTTAATGTTGATAGACTAATAACTCAAAGGCAAACCCATATATTAACAAGAAATTTGGGCATTGATCTTTTTTTAATGTTGGTGTGATAATCAAATGTATATTAACTTGACGATGATAAGAGTTAAACTTGTTGATTAGACAATTAAATATAACATATATAGTTTGTATTTATAAGTACCTCATGGCTAACATTCTGTTCTATTCAATTCATTTTCAAATCCTTAATTTCTTGTTAAAGGAAATATCAAAATAAAAATATTTAAAAATCATCATAACTTTTTATAATTAAATTATCAAAATAAAAATTTTAAAAATTAAGTTACTAAACATGCAATTTACCCAACAAAAAATACAAAGTGTCGAATAAGAGAATCACTTTTTGGAATAAGATAACCTTTCTCAATTCAGGATACGTATTTGGCCAAAAGAAAAAGAATACGTATGCTTATGTAAGAATGACGGAAAATTTTACCAAGGCCTAAAATTTAAGGAAGTAATTCAAGTACGAATTGGAAACATTGCTTAGACACCTTCTCGATATATTAAAAAGGTCACACTTGTTTTATTAAAAAACAAAAGGGTCACATACGCTTGTCAAATCAAGCTTTCCATATTCCAATAAAATTAAACTTTATTGAATTTTGGCAACCTAACACATGCATTTTTCCTATATTTCTTCATCCATGAGAGAAATTTAGCGATGAAAACATAATTGACTCTTGATCAGGTGTGTGGATGACATGCATGCATGTGCCGCTTGAAGGAAAAGAAAAGAAAACTAGTGACACTATCGAAAATGATATAGTGCTATGATATTCATTTTTTATCCCTCAAACTAATTAAATTGTCACTAATATTTTTGACTTTGACAATTTGAGACAGCTCTTTTTCATTCTGACTAATAAGAAATTGTGGAGCATTTTCCAGATTGACCTTTTGTTTTCCGCTCATTTTCATTGTGAGATTATAATATATAATTAATAAATTTCTTTGACTTAAATATTTTTTATTTATATAAATATATTTTAAAGAAATTATTACTTGGGTAAATTAGAGAATAGAAGAAATTTTGTCTTCATAAAATTTCAACATAAATTTATTAAATATTAATTTTTAAATAAATTATATAAATTAATTAAATTAATTGTTAAAATATTTTTTACATATATAATTTTTTTAGTCAAGATTGCAATTTCATTAAAGAAGCAAAATTATTACATATCAGTCTAATCCTTGTAACCAGGGTGCGACAAACCACACCGTGTAATTAATTATGTATTTAATGCTTAAATACTCCTTTTGATCGCAGCAACAATTGATTTATCAGTGTATGTTTGTAACCAAAAGCGCCAACTGTTGCAATCTATGAGACAAGATTTGTTTGTCGCTCTCCAATATGCTAAAAAATAAGTCCTACGAAAAGATCAAACTTTTTTAGGATTTTTTAGATGGATTAATTTATGTATGATCGGTGTATAAATATTATATATTCACAATGAATTACATAATAATATTTTATTAAAAAAATTAATTTTAAATATATTTTAAGGATTAAGTGTATAAATTTATATTTGATGTACTATCAAATATAAATGTTATAAATTATTAGTGAATCAAATAATATCATTTAATCGTGAACAAACATAATTTTTTACTAGCTTTAAAATAAATACAAAATTTTAATTTTTTTAAAAAGAAATTTTCATTAGTGAGTTGTTATCATATGATTTATTGATAATTTATATTGATAATACATCAAATATAAATTCTTAAATATATTTGTAGACACCCAATTTGGTCCAAGTCGGGATCAATTGAGTCTGATCCAAATGAGATAAAATAGTCCATTTTATTTTTAGTTTTATTATTTTTATTTTTATTATTTATATATATTTATTAGTTATCCATTAATATTATTTTTTATTATTTATCTATTAATGTATATTTTTTATATTTATCTATTATTATTTTTTTATATTTATCGATTAATGTATATATATTATTATCTATTATTTTTTTTGGTTGGTTTATCCGGTCTGAATTCTGTTTTAATTATAATTCTTGGTTCTAGAAGAGAATTTGAACGTAAATCAGGGGACTGAGAGAGTTGGGATTGGATTCAAAGACTGAATCCAAATCCTAGAGAAAATTGGGATTGATCAGAAACTCTTCTGATCAATCCCTATAAATAGGTGTTGAAACAGAATCCAATAGGGAGACACGAAAAATACACACAAAGAAAAAACAGAAGCTAAAAAAGTTTTGGTGCGTAAGATACAGCTTTAGAAATTTGAGGGAAATTTTTTTAGAATATTTGAAGTTTTTTTTTTTGAAAAATTTTTGGAAATTTTTCGGAATCCGACAAAATTTTTCGGCCAACCTTGAATTTTTCGACGAGTTTTTCGGGCAACTTTGAAGTTTTCGATGTTTTTTTTCAAAATTCGATGGAAATTCAATCGGATTCTAGGTTGTGTTTTTCAGGTAGAGAGAAGAAAGAGAAAGCTGAGAGGAAGAGAGAGAATACACATCTGAAGAAAAAACCTGTTATTTGTTTTTTATACATGTGCAACACCACGTCATTTTAGTGTTAGTGCGTTACCAAGATCCGCGTGTTTTTGTTTGGGTTGACTCGATTTGTTAACTCACGTGCTAGCCAAGCTGAGCTGAGCCGATTTCCTCGAGCCGAGTCTTCGAGCCACCTTTTTTGTTTTAAGTCGAGCTGTTTTTCAACCAAATCGAGCTGTTTCAAAGGTTTTTTTTAATTATTATTATTATTATTTATTATATTAGAATTATATAGTATTCCTTATTTTATTTTATTTTATCTTTTTTTATTTTCTTTAAATAAAATTTCAAAAAAAATATTTTTGAGAAAAAGTTGAAAGTATCAATTTTTCTAAAAATAAGTTTTCTAAAAAATATTTTTTAGAAAAAGTTGAAATTATCAATTTTCCTTGAAAATAAGTTTTCTAAAAAATATTTTCGAGAAAAAGTTGAAAGTAACAATTTTCTTTGAAAATAATTTTTTAAAAAAAGGTTTTTTTGAGGAAAAGTTGAAAGTATCAATTTTTCTCGAAATTAAAGTTTCAGAAAAATATTTTGGAAAAAAGTTGAAAGTATCGATTTTTCTTGTACAAAAATAATAAGTTTTTGAATAGAAAATGATTTATATCTAAAGCTGAATCATTATTCTTTTTTCCTTTTTGAATTTTTTTAATGTTAAATAATCCGACGATAGAGCCTCTGTAAGTGAAATAGTAATTTCTTTGCATACTCTTGAGGTGAGAGAATTTTTTAAATTTTTTACTAAAAATATTAGAGTCAATTGAGAATAATTTTTAATAATTAATTACTTGATAAATTTTTAAGGCTTATTGGATAACACAAAATTAAGCTGGTACCATCTTTCGATGAGCGTTGTGAGGGTGCTATAACTTTTCTCACACGTAATCATACTCCTAAACCCTGTTCTGGTTAGTAGACCTAAACCTATTCTTTTAAGGACCCTTAGGCTTAGATGTTTCTTAAAAGGATAGATTCCTTAGGTAGCCAATCACACCTAGATAAAAAAGATTGATGGTAACTCCTTCAAGTCAATGTCTAGCGATAGATTCCTTGATCTAGATGTTATGACAGTTTGTCACTCCGTTGGGGACACCTCAAGAGTCAGGCCAGCAAATAAATTTGTGTTATCCAAAAGCCTAATAAAATTGAACCTTTTGTATAGATTTTTTATTCATTCATGTTTATTTACTTTATTAATTATGTCATTCATATGCATATGCATAACATGAGCTCTATAGCCGAGCTTCGTCTCTTTAGGAGGGAGTAAAGTACCTATTGCTTTCGTGAGGTTTAATGCATTCGCAGTGGCAAGCAAAATACTCTTACTCAAATTGAACTTTTTTCGCTTCTAGCCTGTAATGGGTGAGGATTAGGGTACCTTACTAGTCTGTGATGGACAATGATGTAAGGAGCAATTTGAGAACCTTTAGACTTTAACCTCAAACCACATATAGTGAACCTTATAAATGCCTAACCTATAGATAGAGCCATCATTCTTCCCTTTAGAATTGACCAAAAGCATAGGGTTCACTCCTCTTATTCTGTGTGATGTTTTAATTTACTTAGTTATTTATTTATTTCTTTTTTTAGGCATACTAACATTTTCTTTCATTCTTTTGTATTGGTTCATGCTCATATCATAAAGTTGCATAAAGAACATTTGCTTGAAAAATGATCTTCAACAAAAATTTTTCATGGACTCCACAAAACGACTAGATTGTTCTTCATCTGTATTAACTCCTTGCGAGTCACCCAATGAAGTAAGAGTCATGTCAGAAATGATTTAACTGAAGATAAGAGATTGTGTACCAACCGGATATGATTCTAACTTGTCTCAAGAAACATCTATCATTCTTAAATAAAATAATCTAGAGGATTTGGTTGATATATGGAAGAAGATGAGTCCGTCAAAATAAGAGCAATTTTATCAAAGACACGGGCATATAGCACATCTTCTCGTAGTAGTTGTCGACGATCAAGTAATTAGAGCTGTAACGTAATTTTGGGATCCAACATGTAAGTGTTTCATCTTCAATGAAATTGATATGACACCAACCATCAAAGAATATTTAATTTTGTTGGGTTTGCACCTCAAGGCTCCTGATAAAATATATGTCAAAAAACATAAGTCAAGATTTCATAAGGATTTGCCCGACTCATGAGGATAGACAAAGAAGTTATGGATTCTCATACAAAAAAGAAACAAGAACAGGTTTGCCTACCTTGAAAATTTTTTCATGAGTTTTTAGTGCAACACGCTAACGAAGAACGGGAGCTAGATGTATTTACCTTAGCTATATACGGAATGATGATATCTCTAAAGGTTTTAGGTTATATTGAAATAGCGGTGGTTAATTTCTTCGAGAGTGTGATCAATGGTTGTAACCCTTCAATGGTAATATTAGCAGAGACTATCAGATCATTGAGTTACTGTCATCGAAATAAATGGTATTTTATAGGCTGCATATAGTTATTATATTTATGGATGAAAAGCCACTTCGAATGGAGAAAAAGTGCTTTCTCAAAGCTTTATGTCTATAACCAAGCTTTGATCAAAGAATTCTATGAAAATGGGTGGCCAAAATAAAAGAAAAAAAATGGATAGTTTTCTTACAAGAACTAACAAGTGCCAAAGTAAGGTGGTTGGTCGTATGAATGAATCGTGAACCTATGCTATATTAGTGTGGAGATAATACTGTGGTTTCACTTCTGGGTTTATGGGGGTAACAAGTTATGTGCCACTTCTAGTAAGAAGATAATTTGGGGCAGAATAGTTCATTCTTATGACCCACGGGTTTCATAAATTAGATTTTTCTTACAGTGAGCCAAAAGCATTTCAAAAGATGAATGAAGTGATTAAAACATGAAAAAATCCTCATAGAATGAGTCCTGGATCGTTTATTGATAAAGTCACTCTAGGGTATTTACTTTGGAGAGCAAGATGAAGACAGGAAATTGTATTCACTTATGAAAGCTTTCAACTGCCAATAGGAGAAAAGCTTGAAGAGACATCATCAGAATTAAAGCTTGCGACAAAAAAATTTGAGTCTGAAAAAGATAAGTTAAAGCAAGAAATCTAGAAGCTTCGAGAAGAAAAAGATTAGTGGAAAGATAGAGCTGAAAGATATGAAGTTAGAGTCTACAAGATTACTAGAGAACATGATACAACTATTGAAGACCTAGCAGAGCTACACCAAGAACATAAGAGGTTGTGTGTAAAAGTACAAGCCAAAGAGATAACAATTGTTAAGCTGACTGAAGAGAATGCAAGATTAAAACAAGAATATGCTGAATTAAAAGAAGAAAGTACCCAAGTACAGACAAAGAATAACATGTTGAATAGCTACCTAAGCAGGTTGAGATAAAAGTTGAATGAACAAGAAGACCATATTGCTACATTAGTTAGAGAGTATAGAGAGTTATCATACCAAGTCTAGTGTGGTAAAAGAGAGAACTTAGGAAGACAAAAATACATTGATCACCTAATGACCTAAATTTGTAAAGGGGTATGCAAGGCAAGAGAGATGGTAGAAGAGGCAGAGGCATTAAAATAAGTGGTGGCCCCAGTAGGAGAACATGGACAGCATCTCTTAAACTTTATCGAGGAAGTCAAAGCCCAGTATGAGCAGATCAAACGATTTTATGGTTATAACTCTAGGATGATAAACTCAATGTAAATAAAAGTTCTTTAGAATAAATGAAATCTTTTAGTTAAACACCGTCTTAAGGCAAATGTTCTTTGCATACATGTATTTTCATTCATTGCATTCTCACTCATTACACTTAACAAAGTAATCATGAGATAGTCATATAAATTTGCTAATTCTAAGATATGGTATTAAAGGTTCAAGGATAGCTCCATCTAGTGAGAATCATGTCTATCGATATAACACAAGAGCTAGAACTAGACAAATAAAGCAAAAAAATTCTCACAGATTTGAAAAGCTGAAAAAAATGAAGAAAAGATTGAGAATGAGTTGAGTAAGATTTTAGATGCTCTCAATAAGCTGAACAAGGGAAAAAAATAAAAAAAAATACAAGTCAATAAGGCCCCCATCACAAGAAGTGGCCGACCCTTTGTATCCTCCATGTTTTGGTCCATAACAAGCCCAACCCACATAGGATATTCTACCATAATAGTTCACATATCACATAATAGTTCACATATCTTGTATACATTATTTTCCAGAACTCGATGGAAATTCAATCGAATTTTAGGTTGTGTTTTTCGAGTAGAGAGAAGAGGAAAAAGCTGAGGGAAAGAGAGAGAAGAAAGAAGATGCATCTGAAGAAAAAACCTGTTCTTTGCCTTTTATACATGCGCAACACGATGTCATTTTAGTGTTAGTACGTTACCAAGATCCGCATGTTTTTGTTTGGGCTGACCCGACTCGATCGCGATTCAATTCGTTAACTTGCGTGCTAGCCGATCCCTAGAGCCGAGCCGAGTCAATTTCCCCGAGCCGCGTCTTCAAGCCATCTTTTCTATCTTAAGCTGAGCCGTTTTCTAGCTGAGTCGAGCCGTTCCAAAAATTTTATTTATTTATTTATTTATTATTATGTCTTTTATTATTATTATTATTATTATTATTATTTATTGATTAGATTAGAATTATTTAGTATTCTTTATTTTATTTTATTTTATTTTTATCTTTATTTTTTATTTTATTTTATTTTATTTTCTTTAAATAAAATTTCAAAAAAAATATTTTTGAGGAAAAGTTGAAAGTATCAATTTTTCTTGAAAATAAATTTTCTAAAAAATGTTTTTGAGAAAAAATTGAAAGTATCAATTTTTCTTGAAAATAAGTTTTTTAAAAAATATTTTTGAAAAAAAGTTGAAGATCAATTTTCCTTTAAAATAAGTTTTTTAAAAAATATTTTTGAGGAAAAGTTGAAAATATCAATTTTCCTTGAAAATAAGTTTTTTAAAAAATATTTTCAAAGAAAAGTTGAAAGTATCAATTTTCTTTGAAAATAATTTTCTAAAAAAGGGTTTTTTTTAAGGAAAAGTTGAAAGTATCAATTTTCCTCGAAATTAAAGTTTTCAAAAAATATTTTGGAGAAAAATTAAAAGTATTAATTTTTCTTGTACAAAAGCAATGGGTTTTTGAAGAGAAAAGGATTTATATCTAAAGCTAAACCATTATTCTTTTTTCCTTTTTAAAATTTTTTTTATGTTAAATAATCCGACGATAGAGCCTTTGTAAGTGAAATAGTAGTTTCCTTGCATACTCTTGAGGTGAGAAAATTTTTTGAATTTTTTGCTAAAAGTATTAGAGTCAATTGAAAATAATTTTCAATAATTAATTACTTGATAAATTTTTAAGGCTTATTGGATAACACAAAATTAAGCTAATACCATCTTTCGATGGGCATTGTGTGAGTGTTATAACCTTCCTCACACGTAATCGTACTCACGAACCCTGTTCTAATTAGTAGACCTGAACCTATTCTTTTAAAAACCCTTAAACTCAAGTGTTCCTTAAAAGAATAGATTCCTTAGGTGACCAATCACACCTAGATAAAAAAGATTGATGATGACTCCTTCAAGTTAATGTCTAGTGATACATCCCTTAATCTAGACATTATGACAATATTTATTTTTTAAAATTTTAAAATTAATTATTTTATAAGATGTTATTATCAATAGCATCTATACAATATTTATAGCGCTTTAAATATAAAATTTTTTAGTTGAATTCAAATTTGCAATCTTAAAATTTGAAGTTAATTTAATATGAAAGTATTTATATGGGGGATCTATTTAAAAATTTACAGTGATTTGCATTCAGTAACTATATGGTTTTATTTTGTAGTAGTTTGAATTCCTATTTGGTAGTGATTTTAAATCATTGAGGTGATAAATATCATTATTTTGGAGCGTGATCTTATATCTAAACTATAGGATGGAAAAGTTTTATTATCACATAAAAGTAATTTTTAATTTTTTTTTCTAACTAATTAATCTAAACAAAAAATATATTTAATGTTACCCAAAGAAGCTAGTTGTTAAAAAATTTTAAAAATTGGTTTTTTTAATTACTTATTCTAAAAAGATTTTATGTTATAAATGTATATTATTAGCATTAAAATAATGGTTTTTTATATTTAATAAAAAATATTTTTTATTAAAAAATAATGATTTTTTATATTTAAAATTTATATTTAATAATTTTTAAAAAAATATTTTTATCAAAATTGATTTATAATTTGTCATATCGGTTTGGGGATTGTCTAACGAATTTGAACAAAAAAAAGAAAAAATGAAAAATAGAGTCGTCACAAATTTTTTTTTAGCTAGGTGCGATTGTCCACCCTTTAAAATTTATCTTTTTTATAAAATCTTAAAATTTATTAAAATGATGATTTTAGGGTCTATGAAACAAGTTGGGTTTGGGAGTTGGTTATGTATGGGAAAGAATTAGCATCCCCATAGTGCCTATTTAAAACGATATCAATTAATTATGTGTTATTCATTAATCCTGACAAAAACAATCTTAGTTTTGATGTTTAAAAAGTAATTTCCTTGACTTTTTTTGTTTATTGAAATTTAGTTTTTTTTTCTTTTAATATCCTTTTATTATCTTTATTGTTTCATTTTATTCAAGAAAAATAAATTAAAGCCTTTTTATTGAAATAATTCTTAAAATATTTCAATACATTAGTAAAATTAGAAAAACTTTTTTTTATTTAGAGATTTCTTATGTATCGCTTTTTAGAATACTTTAAAATCTTATCATCGAGGGTTTTTATTTACTTTTCATGAAAATGAACGCATGTATGTAATGTAAATGACAACATGTTGATGTACACATTTTATTTTACTTTTAAAAATTTTATTGGTTTTTTTATTATAATTTTTGAAGAAAAGAAGAACTTTTATCGTATTGAAGATTTTTTATAAATTCTTTAATACATTGGTAATATTTTAAAAAAATCTTTTCATGTAGAGATTTCATAAAGTATCAATTTTTGAAATAATTTTATAATCCTGCCATCGGATAAAATTTTTTTTCCTCACTTTTCATCATTTTATTTTAACAAATTAATTAATTTTTTATTTTATTTAATAACAAAAAAAGGAACTTTTTTATTGTATTAAAATTTTTTTATAAATACTCAAATACGTTAATAATATTTTAAAAAAATTTTCTCACATAGAGATTTTATATTTATCACTACTCGGAGTACCTTTGCATTTCATTGTTGGATAAAATTTTCATTTTCTTACATTTTTACTAATTTTTTTATTATTTTTATTAATAATTTTTACTATTTTCTATTTTTAATTTTATAAATTTATCAAAGTTTAGAAACCATTTATTTTATTATTGGTATCATAGTCATTAATTATTATTTATTATTTATTATTGTTATTTTGTAAGATTTATTTCAAATTTTAATAAATTATAAAAAATTTTAACTATGTATTTCATTATTTATTTATTTTGTTTTTATTTTTTACTAATTATTATCATAAAAAAAATAAAAATTTATTCTAGCAAACTTAAACATTTTAACATACATAAATATTAATGATAAAAATTCAAAATAACAAAAATATTATTAAAAAAAATTCAAAAAATTAAAAAAAAAATTTATATGAACTGTACCGTCAATGTTGGTCTAGCATGGTCTAGATCGGTTCAACTGAATTGATTAAGGGTTAGAAGGGAGCTGGGTTATGGATTGGTTGCATGGACCCCAGATCAGGTCACCAGGTCACACGCAGATCCTAAGTCCGTCAAATAGCGTCATTTTGCTTTTTTTTTTCAACTATAAAATCCAAATTTTTTTATTTCATTTTTTTTCTTCCCCTTCTCTCTTTACCTTTCGCTCTCTCCTAGACTCCCTTATTCTAGCCTTAATTGGCTACCCTATTCCTAAAATTTGAGGCTAGTGTGCCATGCCATCTATTGGTCGCCGTTGCCATCCATTAGTCATCGATTGCCAGAAAACCCAAAAACTCTAAAAACCTTCCCCTCAACCCCTTAAACACTTATTTGGGCCTAATTTTGCAAAATAAGACTCCAAACGATACAAATCTAGCCTGTAAGATTCTACCAAAATAAATTTTTTTTATTTTTTGGACTTTGTGGTTTTTGATTGGTGCTATTGGTTCCGTTCCAGGGACTGTGACTTTTGGTTTATGTTTTTTTTTTTTAGGCTTTCTAGTAAGCTAGAAATAACCTTTTTTTTTTTCAAGTTTTCCTTTTTTTGGATACACTGGATTCTAGTATTTTTATTTTTTTGTAGGATTTTTTCTATGGATTTTTTGTGGGTTCGCTCTCTGTTTCTATCTTTATTGGCTCCACTTATAAAGCCAGAACGAATATCAAAATCTCATAACATCTAGGATTTTGTTGAACTTTAGCCCCAAAGAATTAAGGTGGCCATTAGAGAAGCGATTGGCTGCTATCAAAGCTGTTGCAGTGTGACTACTGGCAACTAGTAAAAAAGATGCCTAAAGATAAAGAAAAAAAGAAAAATAAACAAACAATAATAATAATAATAATAATAATAATAAAATCGTGTTTACAGATGTCTTTCTTTACCTATTTTTGAGAATCAAGAATAAGACAAAGATAAACTGACAACCATTTTGTTTGGAAAGAAGAAACATTAAGTATAAAATTTTTTTTTAATTTAAAATGGCTCATCTAAGCAGAGACTAGATAATTTTTTTTGAAAATTTAAAAAGCATCTTTAAGTAAAGACTCAACAACTTTAAAAATTTAAAAGGCTCTTTTCAGTAGAGACTCGACAACTTTAAAAATTCTCATCTTAAGAAATGCTCCTCTAGGTAGAGGCTCGATGATTTTCAAAAATTTAAATGATTCTGCTCAAAAGACTTACGAATCTTAATAATGAAAGCTCCTTTAAGTAGAGATTCAACAACTTTAAAATAAATCTCATCTTGAAAAAGGCTTATCTAGGTAGAGGCGTACTTTAAAACAAATCTCATCTTGAAAAAAACCTCATTTAGGCAGAGGTTCAATAACTTTAAAATAAGTCACATCTTGAAAAAGGCTATTCTAGATAAAGACTCAACAATTTTTTTTTTAAAATCTCATCTTAAAAAAAGCTCATCTTAGTAAAGGTTCAATAACTATAAAACAATTCTTCATTTTTGAAAAAAGCTTCTCTAAGTAGAGACTCAACAACTTAAAAAAATTTATCTTTTCTTGAAATTGAGTTTTTATCTTTGAACAAATAAAATTTTTTTCTTTTAAGATCTCTTGTTTGATTATTATCTTTACTTGAAGATCAAAATCTTATTTTTTATTAAGGAATAGAGAGTCCTTATCCTTATTATAATTGCTCATAAATACATGTACTGAGTGCTCTAGATGCAATATATGTAATGCAATCAAAATTATTCATTTTCAATTGTGGTAAAAAGCTCTCGAAATCTTTTACCTTTTTGCTTCTTTCATCAAAATTCTCAAAAATTGCCATAGGACTAATATGTTCTTAACATCTGACCATTGTATTTTTTCTCAACAATATTTTTCTTTTTCAGAAGTCTGCTACATTAATGTCTTATCATGCTTTTTTCATCATTTTTCATTGGCCTTTATCAACTTTTAAAAAGTAATGCTGAGATCTTTCATGTTATTATTTTTTCATCATTTTAAGTTCAAGACAAACAAA
Organism: Durio zibethinus; assembly: GCF_047325235.1. Classification (NCBI taxonomy): domain Eukaryota; kingdom Viridiplantae; phylum Streptophyta; class Magnoliopsida; order Malvales; family Malvaceae; genus Durio; species Durio zibethinus. The sequence continues at coordinate 3,423,101 of NC_143162.1, read as the reverse complement.
ATGTAATTACACATTCCTTTCATTCATTCGTAGGGTGAACAAAGATGACGAATTGAGATAAAAGAATAGATAGGCATTATTCCTGAGGAAAGAAAGTATATTTCATTAAACTAATAATAAGTGCATGGCAACAAAAGTGTTTGGGTAGGAACAAAGGTACTCGAGTAATGATTATAAGATAATTATGAACAAAATATTCAAGGTTTCTTTCTCCAAAACTCAACCAAATAACTTTTTAATTTTTCAAAGTTCGTCAAACTACATTTGCCTCTATGTTATGAGGTCATTTCTTGACGATGCTTTTCCTTTATATCCAAACTACTTTTTAAGTTTTTCAAGTTAAATATGCCATTTTTTTTATCTTTTTCAAACAAAGTATCTCTTCACAGCATTTGAGTTTATCGGGGTAGGTAAATTATTTTCGTCTATTTCTACCAAAATCAATGCCTCACTAGAAAAGGCTTTCTTCACCACATATGGACCTTCTCAATTTAGTGTCCATTTTTTTTCGATTATCATGTTAATTTGGAAGAATTTTTTTCCACACTAAGTCTCATTCTCGAAAGCGATAAGGGTAAATTTTCTTGTCATGTTCTCTCATCATCCTCTTTTGATACAATTAACAATGGCAAAATACTATAAGCCTTTTTTTTTTCAATAAGATTCAACTGCTCATAACAATTTCAGACCCATTTTGCTTTTTCTAACTAGACTTTCATCAACACTCTCAATGAGGAAATTTTCATTTCAACTGGCATCATAGCTTCCATTTCATAAATCAAAGAGAATAGGATAGCCTCAGTAGATGTTCAGACTGATATTCTATAAGCATACAAGATAAAAAGTAACTTCTCATGTTAATCTTTGTAAGTATCAATTATTTTCTCTAAGATCCTTTCGATATTCATGTTTTTAACTTCTACTGCCTCATTCATCTTTAGATGATATGGTGTCAAATTATGATGATGGATCTTGAATTGAGTGCACACTTCATTCATCATTTTACTATTTAAGTTTTTGACATTATCAGAAATAATTGTCTCTGAAAGCTCATTTTTATATATTATCTTTTTTTTTATGAACTTACATACCACCAATCACGTCACGCTAGCATACGATGCAGTTTTTACCCACTTTGTAAAATAATTAATTATTACAAAGATGAATCTATACCTATTCGAAGCTTTTAGAGTGATGGGATAAATGACATGCATACCCCACATAGAGAATGACCATAGAGTAGCTGAAATGTGCAACACTAATAGATGAGTGTGAATCTTATCAACGTAAATCTAACATTTATGGTATCTTCTAACATAATCAATACAGTTACTCTCTATTGTCAACTTATAATAGTCGGTCCTTATAATTTGTCTAGCCATTATATGACTACCTATATGTATCCCACAAACATCGTCATGCACTTATTCAATAATCCTCTTTACTTTAGCTGTACTCATACATCTTAAGAGCATTTGATCTCAATTTTTTTTTATAATTGATATCTTCATCAAAGAAGAAACCCATAGCTAGCTTTCTGATAGTCATTTTATCATTTTTTATTATATGTTTCAAATATTGCTAACTTTTAATATATTGTATAATATTGTCATACCATGGCTTCCTATCAACTTTTTCTTTGACACTTGAGCAATATGATAATAGATCTTTTACATCTAGCTTGATGGGTTGGATATCGATATTTGCATCTATTTTGATCATTACAGGTAAAGTAACCAATGCATCAGCAATTTAGTTTTCCTTTCTAAGCAAATGCTCAAACTAAACTTTTTCAAATTACTTGACTAACTTAGAGATATATTTATGGTACCGAATCAACTTGAAATCTCTTGTTTTTCATTCACCTTGTAACTGATAGATGACTAGAATTGACTCTCCAAACACATCTAACACTTTGATATTCTTTGCAATTGCTGCTTGTAGACCCATAACACAAGTCTCGTATTCAGTCACATTGTTTGTGCAATTAAAATTCAATCTGGCTGTGATAGGATAATATGTCTACTAAAAATATTAAAATTGTCCTAATACCATGGCCCAAAGCATTAACAGCTTCATCAAAATACATCCTCTAAGACATTTTAGTAAGTTCATTCTCTTCAATGACTATCACATCTTTATCAAAAAAATTTAGTTTCATTAACTCATAATCTTCAGCAGTATGATCGACAAGGAACTCGGCTATTGCACTTTTTTTTATGTCATTTTAAGTGACATAAACAATATCATATTCTAAAAACATAACTTGTCATTGCACTATTCTTCCTGTAAATGAAGGCTTTTCAAAGATATACTTAATGGGATCTAACTTTGCTATAAGCTAACTAGTGTGATAAAGCATGTATTGTTTGGGTTTTCGAGCTATCCAGGTCAATGCATAACATATCTTCTCCAATGGTAAATAGTTAAACTCATAATCAGTGAACTTTATATTTAAGTAGTAAATTGTTTGTTCTTTCTTGTTAGTTTTATCTCTCTATTTCAGCACACATCCCATTAAATTTTTATGTACTATTAAGTATAAAATCAAAGGCTTTCTTAGAACTGACGGCATCAATATGGGTGGATTTGACAAGTATTTTTTATTTTATCAAAAACTTCTTAGCATTCATCATTCCATTCTCCTGGATCATATTTTCTAAGAAGCTTGAAAATGAGATCGCACTTATAGGTGAGTTGAAAGATGAAATGAGTAATATAGTTCAATCTCTCCATAAAGCCTCACACTTCTTTTGAGGTATGAAGAGAAGATAAGTTTTAAATAGCACATATTTTGTTTGGATTCACTTCTATTCTCTTTCACTAATCACAAAGCCTAACAATTTTCCTAATTTAACACCAAATGTACACTTGGCAAGATTTAACTATAGTTGAAATCTTTTTAGCTTATCAAATAACTTTTTGAGATTGATTATATGATTTTTTTTTCACTAGATTTTATAATCATATCATCCACATATACTTTTATTTTTTTATGTATCATGTCATGAAAATGAGTTACTATCACTCTTTGATAAGTAGTACTAGCATTTTTTAACCCAAAAAGCATGATTTTGAAACAAAATGTCCCTTACACGATTACAAATGTTATTTTTTCATGTCTTTTCGAGCCATCTTAATCTGATTATAGCTTGAAAAGCCATCCATAAAGGAAAATGTGGAATTTCTAGTAGTGTTATCCACTAAGATATCAATATGAGGTAGAGAAAAATTATCCTTAGGACTTGTCTTATTTAGATCTCGATAATCGACACATATTCTCATCTTTTTATCCTTTTGGGAGCATATACTATTTTGGCTACCCATTCAGGATATTTTGCCACATCTAAAAATCTAGTATTAAATTACTTTTGCACATCTTTTTTAATTTTCAGCAGCATCTCTAGCTTCATGTTACATAGCTTTTGTTGTACTAGCTCGCATTTTAATTTCAAAGGTAATTTATGCTTTACAATATCAGTATTGAGTCCTAGTATATTTTAGTAAGACCATGTAAACACATCCACATATTCTTGGTGCAGTTCTTCTAGCCTTTGCCTATTTGCTGGTGAAAAAGCCATACAAATTTTAACCTTCTTCTATTTTCATCATCCTACAAATTTACTAATTCAAAAATTTTTTGGTGGGGCTCAATTGGCTTATATTCATACTTTATTAATTTTAACAAATCAGGGGGTAATGTGTAACTGTATGAATCTTTTTCATTATCAAGTTTGTCAACATGAATTAGGTTTTTGAAATCGAATCCAAGATTATTGTCATGATTATCTTCATGTTTATTATTTGAAACCCTATAAGTGGGTGAAATCAAAAGAATATTGGCACACAATAATGGAATAGCAAGAAAATGATAAAGGGATAATGGAAAGAAAAATGAAAATAAAAATAATAAAAAAAATACGAATACATCTTTTAAGTCCTTTATTAAAATGATAAATACATCACAAAAGATCTCCTAAGGCTCATTGAGAATAATTAGGGATTTAAAGTTTCATAGTACATTGCTTTTCAGAAGTTTTAAAGGCAACAGGTAGATTTATGACTTTTTAATTATCTAGTTTAAAATCTGAAGGGCAAGGATATATGAATAACTCTTCATCTTAATTTTTTTTTCTTTATCAACCATCTGAATGGCTAGCTTAGAAAAAGCTTCCTTCAATTTGGCATTTAGGGCTTCAAGTGCATTTGGGTAAATATATCATCTTGAACCGAAAGACTCATAGAAGTAAAGAATGACTATCAGCTTTGACTCTGGTTCATATCCCCAAAAATTAACCATTCTCTTTTTTTTTTTTTCTCATTCACCATTTTTATTCTGTCCTTTCTTATCGATTTTTACCCTAAGCTAAATTTGTCATTCTTATCATATATTGCTAGTGACTTCGTAATTCTTTATAGATTCTTCTTAAGTTTACATCCAGATTGCCATCTCATCCTGGTAAGCTGCTTAACAACCATTTTAGTAATCATAAATAGGTGTGACGAATATAATTTAGATCCTTTAACCATATATGTTATGTTAATCTTAAAAGATCTATAAGAGCACAAGGCTTCATCTATCGCTTTTACATAAAGAGTATTTATCGATCGGGTTACCAATAAATCTTTTTCTTTTATTACACATGTAAGCTTTTCATCAACAATGAATTTGACTTTTTAGTGTAATAAAAATGGAATAGTACCTGTCATATGAATATACGACCTACCCAATAAACAATTGTATAAGGGAGAGATATCTATAACTTAAAATTTCACATTGAAAATGCACAAACCAATTTACAATAACATTTTTATATCTTGTAACACCTTTCTTTGGGTTTCATCAAAAGTTCAAACTACTATATGACTAGGCTTCATCTATGATCCATCAACAGTTAGTTTTGTTAAAGTAATCATAGGCATAACATTGATTGATGAGCCATTGTTGATTAGAACCTTAGCCATTATATAACATTTACATTTTATAATAATGTAAAGAGTTTTGATACTTCCTCAACCTTTAAGAGAAATCTCTTTATCACTAAAAGATATGTAGTTTTAAGATCGCCAGATTACCCATAAGCTATTCCATGTATTTAATAGAGACATTATAGGAGACATATGCTTAATTCAACACTTTCAGTAAAAGCATTACGGTATGACTCTAAGCTTAGTAATAATGACAGTAGCAAAATTCTAGCTGGCTTCTTATTCAATTATTTTATCACGCTATATTCGCTATATTTTATTAGCTTTAAAAGTTTACAAGCTTCATTCTTAGAGACTAGTTTCTAATATTCTTTACCAAGGACTGCCACATGATTACTCTGACTTTTTTTTAACCTTTGCTTCTTCTTTTTTAGCTTTATATAGTGTTTATGAAGTGTAATATCTCCAATTTTGGGTCATACCTCCTACGTCCTTATGTTTGCAGCATTTGAATTGACCACGACATCACAATCATACTTTTATGACATTGCTTTATCATTCTAGTATGAAAAAAGGTCAGAAACTTTAATTATCACTACTGGTTGAAAGATGGGTTTTTTTTACCTTAGGATTTGCTTTTCATCATAATAGATAGTTATCAATCTACACATAAACTTTTTCTTCGAATCAATAGTAGACACTTCAGTTTTATCCCATCTTTTTTTTCTTCGTAAAGCTCTATCTAACCTATATCCATAAATTTTTGCTCCTTTTGAAGGAATTGGTCACAACTTTTGATAGAATGCCCTAAAACACCTTTATGATAGTCGTAGCTCTTGGCTGAGTTAATTGTTCTAAAACATTTGTGAGGCTTGATTGACTTTAACATATCGACCTTGACTAAGGCTTCAAACACCTTAGCCATCGAAGTCTTGACTTTATCTATCCTTATTTTCATAATGATAATCACATATGCTTAATTCCAGTTAGTTTCATGCTTGCAGCCTAGCCATACGCACCAGCAGAGCCAAGCCACTTCTTGTTTTGGTCTTTTTTTAATTTAATTAATTAATTAATTAATTTTTAAAGTATTTTTACATGATTAAATTTTTAAAAAAGTTAGAAAAAATAATAAAAAATAAAATAAAACAAAATAAAATATCTTTTTTGAGAATAAATAATAATTATCTAATGATGAAATTTTTAAAAATTTTAAATGATAAATTTTTATGAAATTTTTAAGTGAGAAATTTTCTCTAAATTTATCCCAAATTGTGAAATAATTTAGATAAAGTTTCAATAATAATAATTAATATTTATTTTTAATTTTAATTTTAAAAAATAAAATAATAAAAAATTTTAATAAAAATTCTGGAGTTAAATACTAATTACCCAATTGTGAGAATCTTAAAAATTTCAAATGAAAAATTCTTTAAGAAATCTCTCAATGAAAATCTTTTCTAAATTTGTCTCAAATGGAGAAATAATTTGGATGAAATTTTAATAAAAGTAATTGTATTCTTTTTCAAATATAAAAATTTTTGCTCGAAATATTTGGCAATTATCCAAGGATGAGAATCTTAGAAATTTCAAATGGTAAATTTTCTAAGAAATCTTTAGGTATGAAATTTCTTTAAATTTGTCCCAATTAGTGGAATAATTTAAATGAAACTTCAAAAAAAGAAAAAATAATTGTCATATTATATTCTTTCCAAAGATAAAAAAAAAAGAATTTTGTAAATAGATCCAAACGGTGAAAAATTTAGAAATAAAAAAGAAAATTCTAAATTGGCCAAAATGGTGAAAAATTTAGAAATAAAAATAAAAATAAAAATAAATTTCAATAATAAAATTCTTAGTAATCGCAAATGGTTCATTATCTAAAAAAATTTTAAGTGAGAAAATATTTCTAATTTTGGCCCAAATGGTGGATGAATTAGAAATATTTTCAATAAAAAAATGATTAAACACTTTTTCGATGATGGAGCCTCTTTAAGAAAATAAAAAAGATTATTAAATACTTTTGAGGTGAGAAAGTATTTTTAAGAATTCTACCAGATTGATGAAAAATCTTAAAAATTATTTTTAATATTTAAACATTAAAATTTAAGACCATTAAAATCAATATTTTAGGATTACTTAAAATTAAATGGTACCATCTTAGAATGGGCATTGTAGGGGTGTTATAACATTCCTCACATGTAATTGAACTCTTAAACCTAGTTCTTTTTAAAAGGTTAGAACCTATTCTTTAGGGATCCTTAGTTAAACTTAAGAGCTCCTTAAAATGATAGATTCATTAGGTGGCCAATCATACCTAGTTAAAAAAGATTAGTGGTGACTCCATTTGTTAAGTCTAACTATAGATTTTTGGATTTATATGTTATGATAATTTGACAACTATGTCAGGGATAATATGGAGATTCAAGCCATAATAATTTTAAATTTATCCTATCCATTGGTCTAATGGTTTTAAAATGTAATGATTATGTTATTTGCTTACCAACATTTTTTTTTATCTTTTATTTTATTTATGGGGTTTAAAAACCTATATGTTCCTTCATACATTATCACATGCATTTGCATTGCATAAGTTTTATATCCAGGCTCTATCCCTCTTAAGAGAGAGTAAAGTACTTACGCTTTCGTGAGATGATAATCTTCATAATGGCTAACAAAATACTCTCATTCAAATTGAATCTTTTTCATTGGTATCTTTTGATGGGTGAGGATTTGAATGCCTTACTAGTCTATGATGGACAATGATGTAAGGAGTAATTTGGAAACCTTTAATGGTCAAAGTCACTTAACTTTGCATATAATTTATACTTAAGAGGCCAACCTTAAAATAGAGCCATTCCTATCTATTGATAGATGTACCCTAAAATTAGGACACAATAAGGAACAATTTGTGATCCAACTATCTTGTTTGATTAACTTTATGCATTTGCATTATCATGTTATGCATCATTTTCACTGTCATATTTAACATTGTGCATTTACATCATTTCATATAGGGAATATCTGCCATATATTAGATCTTATTCATGGAAATGTCCATTCCATTCATGCATTAAAACACCAAATATAAAGCATAACATTTCTAATAATGACATAATTGTGGTAGTTAAGATTCAAGAATAGCTCCACCAAGCAAGAACCCCACACAATTAACTCACTAATACAATACAAGAGCTCAAGCCAAACAAATAGAATAAGAAAATTCTAATCATCTCAAGATGATAAAGAAAGCTCAAGAGAAGCTTAAAGGGAAGTTAAGTAAGATTCTAGATGCTTTGAACAAATTAAATAAATAAATGGGGATAGAAAAAAATACCAGCCCTCTAGACCATCCCTCACAAGATATTGTTGATCCTTTATATCCTTTTGGTTTTGGGTCTCATCAAGCCCAGTCCACACAGGATGCACCACCATAGCAGTTCACATATCGTATAGGGTATATATACCCTGAAATACTATTAGCTTCAAATCCAAGGTATTTCCAAAGTTATGTAAATCCTATCTTTACTGAAAAAATAGTAGAAATAACACTAATCCCTAACTTGAATGATCCAAAAGACAAAGAAAAACTAAGGCCTAAAAAGAAGAAAATTTTTGAAGGCTCAAAAGCTAAATAAAAGATAAACTTGTTAGAGGAAAGGTTGCAAGCAGTGGAAAGAATTGATTTTTATGGTCTCGTGGATGCTATTGGGCTCTATTTAGTCTCGAATATTGTTATTTCTCCAAAGTTCAAGGTTTCAAAGTTTGAAAAATATAATGGTACAAAGTACCCTAAGACTCACATTATCATATATTGTCAGAAGATGGATGTCCATGCTAATAATAAAAAGTTGTTAATGCATGTATTCTAAGACAACCTTACTGGCTCTACTACTAAGTGGTATATCCAACTGAATAAAATTCGTATTCAATCTTAGAGTGATATAGCCCGTGACTTCATTAGTGAGTATCGACATATCATATATTTAGCTCCTGATCGTCTTTTCTTGTAGAATATAAAAAAAAGATGACTGAATCATTCAAAGAGTATGCCCAGAGGTGAAGAGATATAGCTACTTAAGTTCAATCACCTTTGACTGAGAAAGAGACTATAGTGTTGTTTGTAAGCACTTTAAAATCTTTTTATTATGAAAAGATGATAGGAAATGTAATGAAAAACTTCACTAATATGGTAATTTCAAGAGAAATTATTGAAAATACCATAAAAATGACAAGCTTTAGGAAGAAAAAACCACCAAAAAAAGAGTGTTGGCTAAAAAAAAAAAACTAAAAACCAAGCTATAAATTTTGATAGGTAACAATTCAAAAGCTATACTTTATATCCTCTGCTTGTTCATCCTATTTACTATCTAACAATTAATGGTATTGTGTAAGCCTCTTACCACTTATATCCACAACCAGTTTACCCATCAACCTATCAATTAGCCATTCAAGTACTTATATATTGATCTAGTCATATCACTACATCAACTTTAAAGCCTAACAACCAAGCAAGTAGTTTAAAAAGATCTCGAAATAACCAAGAAAAGGCCCGCAATGATCTTATCCCCGTGACTTACACTGAGTTATTCCTAGAATTGATTAAGAACAACTTGGTATCTCTAGTTATTCTAGAACCATTGAAGCCACCCTATCCAAAATGGTATGATGCTAATGTGACGTGCAATTATCATAATAGGAATATGAGTCATTCTATTGAAACTTGCCCTATTTTCAAACATAAAGTGCAAAGTTTGATCTAGAAAGGTCTAGTGAGCTTCGATAAATAAGGGACAAGATGTCAATAAAAATCTTTCACTTGATCATACAGAGGCATAATTTTGAGAAAAATATTAATGCTTGTTGAAAGTTGCTTGTCATTGTGAGATTTTTTTCAAAGTAATGTTAGGATTTTTTTATAAGATTTTATTTTTTTTATCATTTTAATAAAAGACAAGTATGATGCATTTCATTACATTTTCATTTTCATCCCAATCACTATTCTATGCACAAGTCTTTTTATCCCCATTCTCAAATTTTAAATGATAAATGTTTAGACAATGATAATGATAATTCTGAGATTTAATTTTAAGAACTCATTCATAATGATCTTTGCAGACTATTTTAGTAAAAGAATCAAGCTGCTAGCAGATACGAAACAGATATGTCTTAAAGATATACAGTTTTTTAAAATGATCCATGAGTCTATCTTTGTTTAATAGATGATTTTTAAAGAAAGCATTCATATTTAAGATAAAAAATGGCCATCTTTTTTTTATCGTTCATAAACCCATCTATTGTTAACCCTTTTGAGGTTATTATGATTTAAAAACAAAAAAACCCAAACCAAGGATCACTCTCCATACGAGGGGATAAATTTTAAGAAAAACATACTTGAAAAGGAAAAAAGGTAAAAGATCATAAAAGGTCTCAAAGATAGAAAGTCAAAAAAAATAAAAAAAGAACCTCTTAAAAAATTTTTAAAAAAAAATGCCACAAATGATTTGGGACAAAGTAATGAGAATTTTTTTTAAAGAAATAAAATGAAAAAAGAAAAACAAAGTAGTAAAATGATGTAAAATAGGAGAAAGTACCAAATTACATAAGATGATGAGAAATGATCCTTTAGTTTGAACCCTTTTAAATATATATTTTAAGCCTATTTTATCTATTTCTTTCATGACCTCTCGCCATAGCCTACATTATAACCCTTAAAAGTTTATTTTGATCAAGTATGAATACTCAAATTGAATGATCATATGTTGGACTAAGGCATGCTTATAATGGAACAATGAAATTATGCTATGTTCTTATGTTTAAGAGATTGATGTGTGGGAGATATCAATAATGGATGAAATAAAAAATGAAGAAAAAAATGAAAAATGAAAAAAATGAAAAATAAAAAATAAAAAAAATAGATAAAAAAAAACTCAAATTGAAAACCTGAAAAAGCGATTTAGGTAGAAAAATCTCTAAGCTAAAAGTTGGATAGATAGTTTAAATATATATAAGATTAAAGATATCTGAACATCCCTCAAAACTAGAGTAAAGTTTGATAAGCTCAAAATGATTTTGAAAGTCAAGAGAATGAGTTTTTGAAAAAGAATTCTGGATTAATGTTAAGAATTGTCTAAGTATTCATTATTTGGACATTGTTGTACCATTCAATACCATCTCTAATGACATGCTTTGAATTTGTTCCTTTGCCCATTTATTTTTGTACTAGAGTAATTCCTCATTGATTACCTTTTTCCTAATTCACCTTGTACTCTCTTATTTTTGTATCCCTAGAATAAATCAAGAAAATATATAATTGAATTATATTTGTCATAATTTAACATGATAATTAATGAATGATAACATTCATAAAAGATTCCTATATTCTTTTGAAAAAAAATCTAAGATGACAGGAGCAAAAAAAATGAAAAAATGGTAAAAACCTAAAAAGATGATTTGAAAAGACATATGGAATGACCAAGTGAAAAATATGATAATAGATTGGTTGACATAACGTGTGATTTATGATTAAATGATGGAAATAATATGGATCAATAGATAAAATTTATTCTAAAATTGCTAGTGCTGTGAAGCCTATAAGCTGTGATCAAGTAATGAAAATAATATGGAATAGTTGATGAAATTTGTTTTGAAATTGTTAGTACCGAGATGCTAAAAAGGGAAAAGATAAGATGGTGGAGTCTTGAGAACCATAGTACCATAATTAATTAGATTTTCATGACATTAATGCATTGTGTTTACATTTTTTATGAATATTTGAATCTTAGCTAGCCATGCATTTGCCTAATGTAATGAACATTTGAATTATGGTTTATAATATGGCATCTATATTATTGTGAGAATCTAGATTGTTGCATTTGTACCATGATCATGACATTTTTTATATACAAAATTTTGACTTTGATGAAAGATTAAGAATTTTCATGACAAGAAATTTTAAACTTTTTGAACAAAGGTTTTTAAGATAAGGTTAGGAATCCTCAAATGGAAAAATGTTTTATGAGGAAAACAATTAAAATTCTAAAGTTGTGGAGCCTTTTAAAGAAGCATTTTTCAGGTTTAAAATGATGAGAATCTTTAGGGCTTTAAATGAGAATCTTTAAGGGAATTTTAAATGAGAATCTTTAAGGAAATTTTAAATAAGAATCTTTACGAAATTTTGAATGAGAATCTTTGAGCTTTAAATGGAAATCTTTGTATGAGAATCTTTGTTTTTGAGTTTTAAATGAAAATCTTGAGAATTTGTGTGAATCTTGAAAAGTTTTTCAAATAAGAAGTTTTGAAAATTTTGATGTGAATCCCTAATTTTTTAAATAAGAACTTTTGAATCTAGATGTGAAACTCTATATCGAATATGAATCTTTAAACCTGAATGAGAAACTTTGAACTTTTGGATGTGAATCCCAAATTTTTTAAATTAGAACTTTTGAATTTAGATGTGATACTCTAAAATTTATCGAATGTGAATATTTAAATATTGGATGTGAACCTTGCAATTTTGACGTAAATCCTTGAATTGAACTTTGGATGTGAATCTCTCAAATGTAAATCTTAAAATCTTATGAATCAAAATCTTGCAAATCTTTAATCCTGAATCTTAAAATTTTGAGAATTAAATTCTTGTGAATCTAAAAATCCTTGCGAACTTAAAATCTTTGAAAATCAAATTCTTGCAAGTCCGAAATCCTTACGAATCAAATTCTTGCAAATTTGAAGATCATTATTAATCAAATTCTTGCAAAACTGAACCTTGCAAATCTTTGAATTGTGAACCTTTGAATTTCAAAATGGAGATTCTTTGAACTTAAATTGTGAATCTTTTAGTTTCAACTTGCATTACTAATTGTCAGATTGCAAAGTTCTTGAATATTTCAAATTGTGAATCTTTGGAGTTTTGAGATTTTGCAATTGTTGTTAAGCTATACCTAGATGTAATTGATGTCTATATCTTTACACAATTCTTATTGCATAGAAAATACTTAAAAAAAGGTAGCTATAGACACTCAATTTAGTCCGGGGTCTAAATCAACTAAGCCTGATTTAATTTCAAGGCTAAATGCCTAAATTAATTAGGCTCAGATTTGATCCAAGCCTAATTGTCAAAATTATGTTTTTACTTTATTTATCTATATTTTTTTATTTATCCTTTTTATTTTATTTTATTACTTATTTTATCTTGTTTATTTGTTGTTTATCTTTAATTGTATTTCCTTATATTTATCTAATTTTTTAAATGCATCTGGATATTTCAAAAAAAAATGGATAATTGAAAAAAAATACATGGCCATAAATTAAAAAAGAGTGGCTGGTGATAATGTAGTTTTATTATGATTAAATTTGAAGTTACACTTTTCAAAGATAAATTTTATTTTTTCATGATAATCCTAATTTTTAAGGTAGGAATCAATTTGAAAATCTCCATATTGTACCCTATAAATAGACCTTAAAATCACAAAACAAAATGACAACAATTAAAGAGCAATTGGAAAGAAAAATAGAGGAAAAAGTGAGAGCAAGAGTTTGGCAATAATTAAGGGTAAAATTCCAATGTAATTACCCAGATTCTAATGATCAATCCGAGAATTTAGCAATCTACACCTAAGTCGAATTGAGTCACTTCCCAAAACTTTCCATCAGTTTCACACCTTAAGCCTAGCCACATGCACTAGCCAAGCCAAGTCGAGTTTTAGTATTTTTTTAAATTTTATTCATTTATTTATTTATTTATTTTTAAAGCATTTTTGGATGATTAAATTTTAGGAAAAGTTAGAAGAAATAATAAAAAATAAAATAAAACAAAATAAAATATCTTTTTTGAGAACAAATAATAATTATCCAATGATGAAATTTTTAAAAATTTTAAATGATAAATTTTTATAAAATTTCTAGATGAAAAATTTTCTATAAATTTGTCTCAAATGATGAAATAATTTAGATAAAGTTTCAATAATAATAATTAATATTTATTTTTAATTTTTTTTTAAAAAAAAAAATTTTAATAAAAAATTTGAAATTAAATACTAATTACCCAATGATGAGAATCTTAGAAATTTCAAATGGTAAATTCTCTAAGAAATCTCTACGTGAAAATTTTCTCTAAATTCATCCCAAATGGTGAAATAATTTAGATGAAATTTCAATAAAAATAATTGTATTCTTTTTGAAATATAAAAATTTTTGGTTGAAATATTTGTTAATTATCTAAGGATGAGAATCTTAGAAATTTCAAATGGTAAATTTCCTAAGAAATCTCTAAGTGATAAATTTCTTTGAATTTGTCCTAATTGGTAAAAATATTTTAATGAAACTTCAAAGAAAGAAAAAAATTTGTCATATTATTTTCTTTCCAAAGATAAAAAAAAAAAAAAACAGAAGAATTTCTAAATAAACCCAAATGGTGAAAAATTTAGAAATCAAATAGAAATTTTCTAAATTGGCCCAAATAATGAAAAATTTAGAAAGAAAAATAAAAATAAAAATAAATTCCAATGATGAAATTCTTAGTAATCACAAATGGTTAATTATCTAAGAAATTTTTAGGTGAGAAGATATTTTTAATTTTGGCCCAAATGGTGGATGAATTAGAAATATTTTCAATAAAAAAATAATTAAATATTTTTTTGATGACGAAGCCTCCTTAAAAAAATAGATAAGATTCTTGAATACTCTTAAAGTGAGAAAGTATTTTTAAAAATTTTACCAGATTGATGAAGAATCTTAAGAATTATTTTCAATATTTAAACATTAAAATTTAAGACCATTAGAATCAAGACTTTAGAATAATTTAAAATTAAATTGTACCATATTAGGATTGAAGTTATGGGGGGTGCTATAATCTTCCCCACACATAATCAAACTCTCAAACCTTGTTCTGTTCAAAAGGTCAGAATCTACTCTTTAGGGACCCTTAGTCAAGCTTAAGAGCTTCTCAAAAGAATAAATTCATTAAATGACTAATCACACCTCGTTAAAAAAGATTGGTGGTGACTCTATTTGTTAAGTCTAATAATAGATTTTTGGATCTATATGTTATGACAACTGTTATCTTGATGTAGCTTAAGGTTTTCAAGAATATCACCATGATATACAATGCTAAAGCAAACACAATCATGCCTTGATCATCATCTAAATGCTCTTGAATAAAATTTTAGAGAAAGGCCTAGCGAATACCGAGATGTTTACCTTTAGGCTTTGCGAAAAAATCTATGGTTTCTACTTTAACCCCCATAACCTTGGCTAACTTTTTACGATAACCTAATTTTGACTTTTTGGTAAACACTTTATCTAGACACTGTAGTTCTATCTCAAGCAAAACTGAGTACTTCTTAATGGTTGACACCAAATTTTTTTTATTAAAAGTGAAGCATTTGTAGGAGGAATCCCAAAACTGTATAGTTGCCTTAATTGACTGTTCCTCGATCACTAGCAGAATGAAGGATACAATCTATCCATACTTCTTGCAAAAGCTTTCTTTTTTTTCTTCACTTAACTAACCTCATATGATGGCTAAATCTTCTAAATTATTTTGTGTGAGATCCAAATATACCTTTTCGAGTAACTCAGACACATAAGCAGTGGCCAAACAATCTCCATTATGTTATTGGGCTTCATTTGACCAGACATATACTTCATTGTATGATTCGCGTGGGAAATTGATAGAGGATGAGCAAATCTGTAGTTATACGAGATCCATGAAGAACTTTTTAGGAGAAAGATGTCATAGAACAAATACCTTAATGCAAAACTATATGATATGATTTATGTAAAAGAAAAAAAAAAGAAAATAAATTTAAGTTAGTGTAAGGGTGTGGTTTGAGATTGAAAAAATGTTTTCTTTTGTTTTTTTTTTCTTTTGGTGAAATTTTTCATTTTTGTTTTGTTGTTTCATTTTTTTTTATTATACACAACTTTCATTCATGCACGTTTTGGTAAGGTATTTTTTACAATCATGTAGGCAAAGCTCTACCAAAGGTTAGCTTCCTACGGCTTATTACATACTTGGTTTGGATTACTACTCATTTAGAGGTTTCCAAATTGTTTCTCACTGTCATCCATGCTAGACTAGTAAGAAATGCCGATCCTTACCCATTACAAGTTACGAACAAAAAAGATTTAATTTAAGTGAAAGTATTTCGCTTGCCATTGTAGAGATTATCACTTCATGAAAGCATAAATACTTACTTCCTCCTAGAAGGGATAGATCGAGTATAGAGCTCATGTATAAAGTGCAATGTATCATCATATATGCAAATGTATCATCATATGTGTAAATGTTTCCTAATTTATTGAAAATAATATATACAGATAAATAAAAGGCATAATAAATCCATGTTAATTTTTTATTTTCAATTTATTTTTTATTTTTATTTTTGATTGGTTTTTGTTTCTTCATTGAAAGGAATCAAAATCTAATAACTTAAAATTAAATATCAATTAAGACTATTTAAAACAAAATTAAAGATAACACTTAGTTAATTTTGGTCTGAATCTAAAAAAAAAAAATGACATCCTCAATGGTGTCACCAAACTGTCATATTGATTTTGGGTTACCCAACGAATTTGGAAATGAAAAAAAAAAAAGAAAAACAAAGTCACCACCAATCTTTTTTTAGATATATGCAATTGACCTCCTATTAAAATTTATTGTTTTAATAAAATCTTAAATTTTATTAAAAATATGATTTTTGGGTCTGTGAAATAGTTTGGTTTGAGAACCAATTATGCGTGAAGAAGGATTAGTACCTTCATAGTGCCCATTTAAAACAATACTAATTAATTATGTGTTATTCATTAATTCTGACAAAAACAGTCTTAGTTTTGGCATTTAAAAAGTAATTTTCTTCATTTTTTTATTTATTGAAATTTGATTTTTTTTCTTTTTTATCTTTATTGTTCCATTTTATTCAAGAAAAATAAATTGAAACCTTTTTATTGAAATGATTCTTAAAATATTTCAATACATTGGTAACATTAGAATAACTCTTTCTTAACTAGAGATTTTTTAGGCATTACTTCTTGAATACCTTAGAATCTTATCCTCGAGGGTTTATATTTACTTTTAATAAAAAAAATCACATGCATGCAATGCAAATGATAACATGTTGATGTATACATTTTGTTTTACTTTTAAAACTTTTATTGGTTTTTTTATTAGAATTTTTGAAAAAAAAAATTTTTTTCATATTGAAGATTTTCTATAAATACTCCAATACGTTAGTAATATTTTAAAAAAAAATTTCTTACATAGGGATTTCATAAAATATCATTTCTTGAAATATTTTTATAATTCTGTCATTGGTTAAAATTTCTTTTTCTCCCACTTTTTGTCATTTTATTTTAACAAATTAGTTCATTTTTATTTTATTTAACAACAAAAAGGAAAATTTTTATTGTATAGAAAACCTTTTATAAATACTCCAATATGATGACAGTATTTAAAAAAAAATCTTCTCACTTATAATTTAGTATGTATCATTATTCAGAGTACCTTTGAATCTCTTTATTGGATAAAAATTTTCTTTTCTTATATTTTTACTAATTTTTTATTATTTTTATTAATAATTTTTTCTATTTTTTATTTTTAATTTTAAAATTTTATCAAAAGTTAGAAACCATTTTTTTTATTTGTATCATAGTTATTAATTATTAATTACTATTTTTTATCATTATTTTATAAGGTTTATTTCAAATGTTAACAAAATTATCAAAATTTGTAAGTATTTATATTATTGTTTATTTATTTTTGTTTTCATTTTTTACTAATTATTATCATAAAACCAATAAAAATTTATTCTTGCAAACCTAAATATTTTAACATTCACAAATATTAATGATAAAAATTCAAAATAACAAAAATAATATTCAAAAAATTCAAAAAAAAATTCAAAAAAAAATTTTACCTAAACTTGACCAATAAACGGTTCGATCAAAGCCAACCTGAGTTGGTCTGGATTAGTTAAAAGTTAGAAGGGAGTCAGGTTTTGGGTCAATTGCACAGACACCAGTTTTAGTCATCGGGTCACGCGCAAATCTTAGATCCAGTAACGGCATCGTTTTATTTTTTTTTAACTATAAAAGCTAAAAAAAAATTTGTTTCATTTTCTTTCTTCCCATTCACTTTCTACCTTTCTCTCTCTTCTAAACTCCCTCTTTGTAGCCCTAATCAATCACCTTATTCCCAGAATCTTGCATCAATGTACTATGCCATCCACCAATTGTTGTCACCATCATCATCCGTTGACCAACAGTTGCTAAAAAACCCAAAAACTTTAAAAAAAAAATTTTCCTCAACCCTTTAAACATGGATCAGAGCTTAGTTTTAAAAAATAAGGCTTCAAATGACGTAAATCTAACCTAGAAGATTCGGCCAAAATGATTTTTTTGTCTTTTTAAACTTTATGGCTTTTGATTGGCGCTGTTGGTTCTCGTTCCAGAGATTGTGATTTTTTTTTTGTGTTTTTTTTTTTGTTTTCTAGTATGCTAGAAAAACCTTTTTTTTTCAAAGTTTTTCTTTTTCTAGGTATGTTGGATTCTTTTTGTAAACACTTATTTTTTTTCTTTTTTTGAACCAAGTTTTTCGGTGAATTGATAAAGGCAAAGTTTCAATCTTATTAGAACTTTAGGATAAAGGAATTTCAATTTTGAAATTAAGAAAAAGAATTTTTTAAAAAGGGATATCAGATGAAAAGATAAGAGGATTCTGATTTGAACCCTCAAAGAGCCCTATAAGAGCCAACAATCACATAGCGAAGACATAAAGGGGGAGAAAATGAGAATAATTAGAATCAAGTTTTTTTCAGTAAAAGGTTCTCGAGAAATTGATGGTTTTTGGTGATTTTTTCTAAGTTTTTTGGAAATTTTTTAAAAATTTCTAAAATTCAGTGAATTTTTCGGTGACCTTCCAATGAAAAACTCAGTTTTCGATGATAAAACTCAAAAATCGATGATTTTTTTTGTTACATTCAATGATAAATGGCAATTGAAAATTGCCTAGAAAGAGGGACAGAAGAGAAGATAGAGAGAATGAGAGAGACATCTGAAGAAAAGAGAGAATTCTTATCTTTTATACTTACATGAAATGATGCCATTTTGAAAAGTTAAAAAAACAGGTGGGATCTACATGTCGCTCGAAATCTGACCCAACCTATATTACATAGACCCGTCAACCCATCTTCTTTAGCCGCTACTAAATCGTTGAGCCGAGTCGCATACCAAGCCGTTCCAGCCAATTTTGTCTCTAGAGCAGCACTCTGTCTAAGCTCAGCCGAGCCACGCCAAAGATTTTTTTTTCCTTTCTTTTTCCATTTAGATTTATTATTTATCTATTGATTATTATTTTTTCCTTATATATTTATTGACTAAATTAAATTAAGTTATTTATTTAATTAAACATCCTTAAATTTTCAATGATTTTTTTAAAAAAAATAAAAATTTTAAAAATATATTTTTTGAGAAAAAGTTGATAGTATTAATTTTTCTTAAAAATAAAAACTTCAAAAATATTTTTTGATAAAAAATTGAAAGTATCAATTTTCTTTGAAAATAAAATTTTCAAAAAAAAGTATTTTTGGGAAAAAATTGAAAGTATCAATTTTTCTTGAAAAAATGATGAATTTAAAAAAACCAAAAAATAAGAAAACCGATTTTCTAAATAAGTTGAAGTATTTTTTCCTTTTTTTTAAAATTATTTTTAATATTAAATAATTCGACGACAGAGTCTTTGCTAGAGAAATAGTAGTTCTTTGTATGCTCTTGAGGTGAAAATTTTTTTTTAATTTTTTACCAAAAATATTGAAGTCAATTAAGAATAATTTTTAATAATTAATTACTTAATAAAATTTTTAAGGCTTAATGGATAACACGAAATCAAGTCGGTACCATCTTTCAAAAGGTAATGTGAGGATGCTATAACATTTTTCACACGTAATTATACTCCCAAATCTAATTTTAATTTCGCAAACATTGAATTCACTCTTTAAAGATACCTAAGTTAAACTTATGGTGCACTTTAAAAAGGGACAAATTCGATTAGATGGCTAATCGTACCTAAATAAAAAAATATTTATAGCGATTCCTCAAGTCGATGTCTAGCGATAGGTTTTCGGATCTAAAAGTTATGACATTTTTTTTATTTTTTTACAATTTTTTTTGATGGAATCTAGTTTTTTTTTTTTTTTTGGTTTTTCCTTTCTATTTCTATCTTTCGTGGCTTTATTTATAGAGCCAAAATAAATATCAAAATTAAAAAAAAATAAAAATTTTGTTGAACTTTGGTCGCCTAAGATTAGGGCTGCCTTCAAAGCGATGGTCAATGGCTATCAGAGTTGTGGCAGTTGGTACAAAAAATGCCCGAAAAGAAAGAAAGAAAAAATAAAGGAAAAGAAAAGAACAAAATAAAAAAATAAAAAGATAATAATAATAATAATAATAATAATAATAAAATGGTGTTTACATATTTTGTAATTTTATATAAAATAACATTTAATTAATTTATAAATTATTGATTCAATAAGGATGAAATATTTTATTTTTATGAAGATTATTTTAAATATTTTATATTATATGATTTTTTATATAATATCAAATACAATAATTTAAAATTACTAATTATTTATAATATTGTATCAAATATAATAATTTAAAATCACTAATAATTAAATTAATTTAATAATTTTATTATTATAATAATTAAATTACTACAATAATCTTAAAAATATTTCTAACGTTACCTATACGAACTATCATTTAATGGGTGAACAATCAAAATCTAAAGAAAGCAAAGTTTTTAGCCTTAAAAACATACAAGTGCATGCAAGTTGCAATAAGCGCGTCTTTGACAGTCTCGGCCCTTTCCCTCGAATTAAAAAATACGTTTTGAAACGACATATTCCAATTTCAAAATTGAAAAAGACAGGAGTTTTATTCTCTTATACCAAGTCACATAGACATTTTACTTCGCCACTACGCAACTTAACCATCCTATTTGGTTTTAATCTTGAGTTGAGTTAAAATTTAATATATTTTTCGCGTAAAATTTTAATCATATAAATAAGATTAAAAAAGTGATATATATTTTATTTTTAAAATATATTTTAAAATATATATATTATTTTTTAAATTTTATCTGTATAATTAAAATTATATACCGATAATATATTAAATATTAATTTTTTAATTTTTAAGATTCATTTGGGGGTTATTAATTTGAAAATTTTTTTTTTATTGAATAAAATATGTTAGATTTTTTTTAGTAAGAAATACATATCGTTGGAAAAAAAATGTTTATGTGCTTGATTATTTCAAATTTGATTTTAAATTCTCAATAAAATTTCTATAAATACCTTTATATATTTGGTTTGAGAGGAATTTTTAAATGGATTGATATAATACCAAATGATAATAGTTTATCTTTTATGCCCTTTTACTTGATTTTGAGATTATTGCCATGTATAAAAAATTTTAATGCCCATGAATCCAATAGTTTTTTACTACTATTGATTTTTACTAATCGTCACATAACTTTTTCATTTTTTAGTAATCATCACCCACTTTTTGTATTATTATTATTATTATTATTATTATTATTATTATTATTATTATTATTATTATTGCACACTCTCATAAAAATGCATAAATGGATGAAGGAAAATTAAGAAAATATTAGGAAAAACAGAAAGATGGAGAAAGTTGAAGATGAAAAAAAAAGATGGGGATTATGTTTATATACAAAATTACTAATATAATCCCAAATTTTTTTATATAATTAATTTTTTTCAATATTATAGTTATAAATATCAAAAGTGAAAATCAATTCATGTATGTTAACTGAATTTATTATATTTATAATTGATTGTATTTTTACTTGAAAAAAGAGACGTCAAAATTAATCTTTTAATATATGATTAATTGTGAGATAAAATTGAATTTTTTATAGAATAATATTATTTGAATTTGTTAATAATTACTTGGATTATTGATAAAATATTAAAATTTTAATTTTAATGATTAAAACTTAAATTTTTACAACCGCAAATAAGAAAAAAAAAACTATTATTTTGTTTCATTTATGGGTTTCGACTGTCTGAGAATTAAATAATTATACTCATTTATGTGATAATGAATAACAATCATTATAACGATCTATTGACTGTGAATTGCTGATCGAATAATTGATCTATAAATACTTTTATTAGCATTTTTTAATTTTCTTTAACGACTTCATTGATGAGATCGAGCATGGCAAAACCTAGGCAGACTGGGCTTTAAGAAAAGCAAGCTCAGAAGCGTAGGCTTTGTACGAAAACCTTGACCAATTTATGTTCCAACTCTTTCCCACTTTCACCACAGGCGTGTGGAAATTTCCAGGCAAAGCCCCATTTGCCCCTCGCTTTCTCATTCCACTCGTTTCTCTCACCATTGCCTCTCTCTTCTTGCCTATTGACTTCCATGATCAATCCTCAAGAACCTCTCCCTTCCCTACCCTCTCTCTCTTCTCATATTTATAAATAGAGACAAATCCCATGTGTTAAAAGCGTTGCCACCGTTACTTTGAGCAACTCATTTCTTTAAGGTAGGTATATTTGATATAGAATATTTAGACAGGATCAGAGATTAAAGAAACAGAAAGAGTGAAAAATGAAGGATATGCCACCTGGTTTTCGGTTCTATCCAACAGAAGAAGAGTTGGTTTCATTTTATCTTCATCACAAGCTGGAAAGGAAGAGGGAGGATTTGAACCGACTTATGGATCGGGTTATACCAATTGTCGACATTTATGACTTCAATCCTTGGGATCTTCCACGTAATTTATAACAATCTAGATACCATTAATTTAAAGCTCAAATAGCTATTACTGATCCTATAGCTACTATATATTTCTTTTAATTGTGTATTTTTCCCTCATTTGATGAGTTTTCTTGATGCAGAATTTTCACTGCAACTATGCCATAAGGACCCTGAACAATGGTTCTTTTTCATTCCAAGACAAGAGAATGAAGTTCGGGGAGGAAGACCAAGGCGGCTAACATCAACTGGGTACTGGAAAGCTACTGGTTCTCCTGGTTGTGTTTATTCTTCCGGAAATCGCCCTATCGGCATAAAAAGAACCATGGTTTTTTATAATGGGAGAGCTCCTAATGGAAGAAAAACTGAGTGGAAGATGAATGAATACAAAGCCATTGAAGAAGCAGATTCATCTAATGGTGCAACTCCATCTGTAAGAAAACATATTTTATCGTACTTTTTTTTCTTTAATCAAATTAATGATGAATATGGTGTATTTGACTTGACAAACTTGGAAAGCCAAAACTCATCAACAAATACTAAATTACATGTATTTTCTCCATTTTTTTATTTACAGTTAAGGCATGAATTCAGCTTGTGCCGGGTGTACAAGAAATCGAAATGTTTGCGGTCATTTGACAGGCGACCACCAGCAGTAGGAGCGCAGATATGTGAGCCAACTGCAGTTCATCAAAGTCAAGCTACGGTTGGAGCAGCAGCATCTCAACATCAGAGCCCTCGATTAAAGGCGCCTGAGAGAACCATAAGCTCACCAGAGAGTTCATCCTCAGGAGATCATCGGAATCCATCACAAACTGGAGAAAGCAGCAACTCATCAGCCATGGTAGTTGACTATGATGAATTTTTCTGGAACCTTGATGGCTTCTGGGAATCTGGGATTCCATGAAGTACAAAGAGAGAGGATTTAATTTCGAGCTCAAGCTGACTTTGGATGGAATCTTCCAGGCTAGGAATTCAATTAACCTTTAAATCAAAAATAAGCTTCTGATGTTATTGGTTAAAAATCCAAATTAACTTCGAAAGCATATATAGTGCTTTTCTTTCTTTCATATTTTTAGTTTGTCTTCATCCTTTTCCTCCCATCGATCAAAGAGAAAAAGAAAAAAAATTTGAACTTTCAGAAATAGTTTAAACTATTGAATTCATGCAGGCGAAAGTAGCAGAGATACATAGGTGAAGAAAACTGTAATTCAAGTATGAATGCTATAAATAATGTGAATGCTTCATACATATATAATTTGTTTAAATTAAACTTTTCGAGACATCATAAAAAATTTGGATTGAAACTTTTGGGACCGAATTAAGAGACAAAATAAATTTAATGTTTGAATTATTTTCTAAACCTGCTTTCTTAATTAGCATAAAGTCGAGAATTCATGGTGTTGCATTAAGATTTCATTTGATAGATTTTTTTTTTTTTGTAAAAAAACAAATATATAACAAAAAATAAAAACATTTATCAAATAGAACTTAAGAAAATCAAATCCGTGTATTAATAATTATATATATAACTTTCACAATCACTATTAATTCCAATTAATTAAGTTTAAGTAAATTTCATTGCTACTTTTTAATAAGGTCGTACATAAACTCTCAAGTAAAACTTAAAGTCGCTGCTTGATTTCAAAAGGGTATATCCATTAATTCTTCAAACCTCATTTGCATGGCATATTTGTGGATACCACATTTATGCCAATAGCTATCTTGGATAATTGATTGGATTAATCAGACTAATTTAATGCCAAATTCAAAAGGGAAAAGTAATGACAATGTGTCACAATCATTTCGTTTTCTAACCCTTTTTCTTTTTCTTTTTTTCTCTTTAATTTTAATAGCTAATTTGAAAAGGATTCTGGAAAATTAAATTTTACTATATTATATGTGTGAGAGTTTATTATTTTGTTGCCAAGCCCGCTTGAGATCAAGCTAACTTTACAAAACTCATGCTTGAATGTGTTTGAAATAAAAATGATATTCAAATAAATCTTTGAATTTTATTAAAAAATATAAGTTTTAAATTTTTATTACATAAAATTAAGATTATAAATTTTTATTTCATTGTAATTATATTTATTAAATCTTATGGATAAATAAAATCCAATTGTAAGAATTTTTAAAGTAATATTTTCTCAAATATTTGTTACCCAACTTATTCAAACAAATGCAAGTAAAAACTTCCAACCAATAAAATTTTAGCAAAAAATTGATTAGTTTATAAAATCAAATATTTAATTATAATAAAATGAAAATTTATAGTCTTAATTTATACAATAAAAATTGATAATTTCTTTGTATTTTTAGTAAATTTCGATAAGTTTTTTGAATATTATCCTGTTTGAAATATTTAAAGTTTTTATTATATCATAATTATCCTTGATTAACTAAACATACCTTAACTTCATCTCTTTTTTTTATTATTATTTTTTTATGAGAAACAAATTTAAGCTGAATTTGAGCCAAAAGTTTAGGGGTTTCATCCATTTGAAATACCATACACATTAATCCCTTTGGCACGTCGAAATAAGTAATTCACATATTTAAACACAAAGCATTGACCAAAAGCTCAAAATCATCTTTACAAAATACAAATAGAGTATTACTATAAGCTAGTAATTAGTTTCCGTATTGACCAAATTGCAAGTTTAAGTTTTATTTGGTTGGATGGATGTGAAAAAGTGAAGATAAAAAATTTATTAATTTAATGATTAATATTCATAACATTTTTATTTTATAACTTAATTATTAAATTAACAAAATTTTCATTCTCATCTCTTTCTATTTTTCCAACCAAGCAAAGCTTTGATGTTGGTGAAAAAAAAGAATGCATCTATCCTTCAAACACATGCAGTGATGAATTCATGATATTTTTGGGTCTTCACTTTATGCGGTGGGTATCTGTTGGGTATTGGTCGGCTGTCAGCAGTGATTAGGTACTGTACAGTCGTAGTGAGTGAAGTATTAAGGAAATTAAAATATATATATATATATGTTCAAAGAAAATTTTTGGGATATTTAGAAAATAATATTTAAAAGTAAGAAAATTTTTTCTTTTTTTAATTTTAAGATGTTCATGACACCTTACTATAGCATTTACATTCGCCATTGAACACATGTAGAAGAAAATTGCCAATAAAGACGAAGAGAATCTCTTGGCTCACGTCCCCACCACCCTTCAATTTCTCTCAATCGATCATGGATGGAAAATATTCAAAGAAAGTGGTCCATTCTCAGTTCTTTCGAGAACGTTTTTTCTTCTAAAGATGATAACCGAATTTTTAAGGATCAATATGTATTTGATTTTCTATGCGCACATGTCAAATCTTTTAAATATTAACTTATATTTCCCTCATAACAAAGACTAAAATTTAAAAATTAATTTCTAAGACGTCAATATATGTATATTACGATACCTATGTTTAAGCTTGTGCATGCATTTTTCCGGGTTTGATTGAAGTCTTCTAAGTAATTTGTGGTTTTCTGGGAATATTTCCGCTGGCCCTCTCCCATTAAACAGTGGATTTTTTTTTTTTTTAAATGAAGAAAGACTTAATTTTTGGAATTTGACAATACACCCAATTTTCATGACAATGGTGTTTCTGAATTCTAAAGTCAGTGCACGTTTAGGTACATATACAACCAAAAACAGGCAAGAAAATAAAAAGCATGGAGCCCCATGTTTTCCAGTCCCAATACAAATTTAGGAAACATCTTCATTTGGAAATTGACAATGCCCCCATTTTCATGACAATGGTGTTTCTGAATTCTAAAGTCAGGGAATGTTTAGGTACATATACTACCAAAAACAGGCAAGAAAATAAAAGCATAGAGTCCCATGTTTTCCAGTCCCACTACAAATTGAAGAAACGTCTTAAAGTATTTGGTCAAAAGCTATGAACATCATGAAATGGCCGTTAACTGTCTTCCCTTCTGCCATTATTCCCGGTTTTCCACCACATTTTTTTACTTTGTATCCTTTTCTCTCTCTTTTCTTTTTTTGGTTTCTTTTCTTCTCTCCCAAGATTTTTCCTTGTATATTCATATCCCCAAGCAAAACATGAAACTATAATGCTGAAGAAAAGAAAAAGAAAAACCTGCCGCAGTTAATCAGAAAGTTCTTAAAAGTACAGGAAATTTTCCATTGCTTTTCCGCAATGAATATTCATCAATCATATATGATAATATTGTTAAAGAGTTCCATTGATTTTAATAATAATACTATTTATATCAGATAAACAGATAAATAAAAAAATGACAATTTTCAACGGATGCTTATGATTATTTGTAAGATACTATAGATTAACACTGTTTATAAGTAGATATAATAAAATTTGAGGCAATAAACACTTTTTCTTTCTCTGGAGGGGATGACACCCATTTAACGATAGTGTCTGAATCCAGTTACGGGGCAAAAGCTTCAGCAACTCAATCGCTTGTCTTTGTAACATAGACCACAATGGCTGCCAAAGACTGGTGACCCCTCCCCAGTCCCTGCACCTTCCATCTATTCTCTCTGCTTTCCCTCCCACATCAAAAATCCATTGACCTGGACAGGATAGTTTGGGTATCTAATCATATTTTAACAATGTTTCCTCTGAGTGAAGTTTGCTGAAAGTAATAATCATTTGTTTCGCAAAATAAGTAAATAAGTGAGCTTCAATTGTTCAGTTGTTCAAATGAAAAAGGTATAATATGATACAAGTATTCCTACGTACATCAAACACTTGAAGCAAACAAAGTCAGCAGAAGGTATACAATAAGATTTACAAATTGAAAATTTTCTGTTTCTTTTCCCTAGCAAATGGATCATACATTTCACAACTAATCAGACATCATAGATCCCCGGGAACAACATGTTAAGTTACATGAAAACTTGCAGCCAGCATTTATTACCAGTCATCTTCAAGGCTAGCACGGTGAAAACACAAGACAGTGCAGACAAATATGATGAATGATGTAAATTCAATGAACATGGCACCAGTCGAAATCATATGAGCATGCCTAAGAATAATGGGAATTGCAAAGCTTCCCACAGCAGATGCCCCTGTAAGAAATTTGGCAGCATCTATCCAACTGCAACAAATCAACAAA
Source organism: Durio zibethinus (assembly GCF_047325235.1). Lineage (NCBI taxonomy): Eukaryota > Viridiplantae > Streptophyta > Magnoliopsida > Malvales > Malvaceae > Durio > Durio zibethinus. The sequence goes on along the minus strand of NC_143162.1, from coordinate 3,395,264 downwards.
AATTAAAATATTGACACAAGAACCAAAGTAAGAGATATACATAGGGATTTCACACACACACACAGACAACTTCCTGCTAATTTCTGCAAGAAAGCTCAACAGAAAAGGTGATCAAGAAAACAAGGTGACAAATTCAGGAATATCAAGAGTCCATACATCACATTCCCAACGCAACCAGTGACTTCTATCAAGAAATTCTTATGCTAATCAAACACATCAGGCAAAATATAAGAAAGAGTTTTTAAAAGCTTAGATCTGTAAGTGCTCACCCCCCACCATCTCGGCTAGTTAAAAACTGAGTCGACCCACCTCCGAAGAATAAACAAGGCATTGGGACTAGGACATACATGAGAGCTGTGAATAGAAGTAGATTTACATTATCAATCATTTAAATGCAAATCAATGTATAAATAGCATGACCAACTTGTAATCGCCCGTCTCACCTGAAAGCATTGGCCACCAGTTGTTGTATAGTGCACAAGCCTAACACAAGAATTAACAAAAAATTACTATGATATCAGTCAATATATTATTGGGAACTGATGTATTTCTTTCTTTTTTCTTTTTTTTTTAATAGGAGCTGCCGTATTCAAAATTTGAGTGAATTTGCTAGTTTGCATTGAGAAACAAGCCTAAGAAGAAACCAAAAGTACTTAAGCTCTTAAAACAGTTGCATCAGTCAATGGATGGATGAATACAACCAACAATTTCTGGATCCTAGATTCATTTTATGCAGAAAATCAGAATTTCAGATTAATATAACAGATTCTTCAAACAGGGAAGAAAAACCTGCCTCCCCCAACTAAATCCCCTCCATGAAAATATTTGTTTTCCATTTTTCCAGCCTAAGGCCCAATTCGTAGAGGTGCTAGAAAGCAAATCGACCCTATAACAGCAATTAAGAGGAGGATCGGAGTGTCACTTAAATAAAGTATTAGTCACTTCAATGCAGTCAAAGGCATCAAGTCCAAGGAACAAAATCACCTTAAATATAAACAAGCTCATCCTGAAGAACTTAGGCTTTTAGCAAGCATATTAACAACTTATATTGTTACACTAACCAAACACAAAGTAGAGATATACTCCAAGTCCTTCCAAAATAAGGTAAAACAGAAAAATATACTGTATGTTTTACAGAAAAATGCCAAACATTATGTCAATGGTTAAAAGACTTCCTTTTGCAATTGTAAACCCGATATCTACCCCAATATGTCAGCTGGATTTTTTTCTTTTAAAAGCAGGGATACATTCAATAAGAAAAATAAGAACGGGCAGCTAGAATTAAAAAAACATGAATCTTGTAATCATCCCAAAAGCATATTAGCCATTATGACTCTAACGTCCTAGGTGAACATGCCATCTCTTTTCGGTCAATGTACTTTTAACTATTAGAAAGTTCAGTTATAGTCTAAGCATGTGCAGTAGTATTTTGATATATATCAGACAGTTCTGGGGATTAAATTGCTACATGCAGGCTAAAGATAGTAGCATGGTTTCAACAGTAAACCCCATTCTTCATCAGGTGAAAACAAGCAATTTCTATTGGATGTACACCAAAAGGTCCATAAAATCCATCTAGGCACAAAAGAAGACATCATGACATTACATGTCTACAAAAAAATCTGGAGTTTGGTTTCACCTAAATAGTCCATAGCATCACTAAAGACAATCAGAATCAAATCACCTAAGCCTTCCCTTCAAGACAGGATGGTGTAAGTAAATACGTTTACTAGATAACGAAATGATCATACCAAAGCAAGTGTAAGACCATCAAACTTCAATTTTCTTGACAATTACAAGAGGATCCAACAAAGTTGCATTCTTTTCCCCACATTTTCTGCTGATTCACTCTGTTTCAAACTAAAAAAATTTTATTTTCAAAAAAAAAAAAAACCAGTGCTCCTTTCAAGAACAAGAGATTGCCACTCCTAAATACTAGCATATGAAGTCTCTTGGAATAGATGACAATTCACATTCCCTCTTCCCAAGATACCATGCACAGTAGCAAGCTAACAGGATATACGTGAACATCATCTTAGATAAATCTGAATGACATAACACCATGACTTGAAGCAATTTTAAGTTGTTTGAATCAGAACTGCTTAGACTTAAAGACCATGACCAACAAAAGTACAAAAGCATATGACCAACTACATATCTGAACACCAGCACTGTTTCTATCACAAGGAAAAAGTAAAACAAGAACCCAATAGATTATTAATGCCAATGCATTATAAATACCAAACGGTAAAATACACATAAAAATCATTATCTGGATAATATTTACAAGAATACAGTGCCACTGCCGACTATAGGCTTACAGCTGAATCAGATTAGAAAAACATACCAGAATTTGTAACAGTATACTAGCTGAAAACATAAAAGCAAGCCCAGCAAGCCTGCATATTACCAAAAAATAAATAAATAAATAAATTTCCACTTTGCTTATAACTTCATAAAATCCAATAATTACTGACAAAGATTACAACTTACACTGCAGTTAACAAGATTCATCGAACAAACCCCAAAACAGCAAATGCACCAGAAAACAAGAGAAAAAAATCAAATTAGTCTCAAAATAATGTCAAATAAAAAAATTAAATTCGCAAACAATTGATCACAAAAAACCCAAGACCCCTCCTTAATTAGAAGATCATAGTGAAAGAAATTAAGTTCATTTCATAACCCCTTTTAATTAGAAAATCATACTCAAACTTAAAGCATCCTTCGTTTGAAAATTGTTCCAATATTTAACATTAACTTTACAGTTAGTTGAAAAGAATTAGAAGGGCAAGCGACGAAGATGAATCGAAGGGAAAAAACAAAGAAAGAAATAAGAGATTATAATTACCTTCAATAGTCATCGCCATTTTCTTCAGAAGGGAAAGTTGGCGTCGCTGTCGATCGAAATTTCGCTCAGAGAAATTGAGAAAGTTTGATTAAAGAGAAATATTAAAAAGGGTTCGGTTTTATTAGGGGATTTTACCGCCATAGTAAACCCCGTGAATCTGAATGCCACCGTGGCGATGTCGCTTTTTTTTTTTTCATTTTTGCCCTTCATATAAATGCATTCTGAAAAATAAGTCCTCCGTCAAGTAGTCGATTATCCTGTTGAAAAGCACATTCATCCTCATAATTCCAGTCTTGTATTTTACCTGGACTCGCTCACATTTGTAAATAATACATCCCAAACCCTTTAAGATAGCTTTTAAAAAAAAATGTTATTTTTACAATTTAATTTTTTGTTTTTTTTTTTTGTTTTAAAACATAATAACTTAGCATGTTTTTAAATATTTACACTAATATTTTTTATTTTTTATTTATATAATATAAATTAATTCACAAATATATAAATAATATATTATATAATTGACAAAACGACAAAGACAAAATCAAACGTGTTATTTAAATGATTTTTTTTTTTTGGTGAAGTCCATTTAATAAGCTTAAGATTTTTGTTTAAATCTTTTTAAATATTGAATTGATTTTTAGAATTGAAAATAAAAATAAAAAAAAAGAAAAAAACCTGATCTTTAAGTAAGTCGACACAACAAATCTACCCGTCACCAAATTGTTTTCAAATCCTCTCAATTATCAAATTAATTATTGAACTTGAATAGATAATCGGATGTTTCAACAAGTCAACCCAACATATCTACCCTTCACACCCCAAATTTCCCTTTTTGTTCCCACAAATATAAGATTGAGTATGAAGTTCAACAAATTGAATTTTCTTTCTTTAATAAGAGAATCTCAACTCCATGGATCTACTAGATTTCATTGGCTTTTTTCGTTTTTTTTCCCTTTTGTTTGCCTTTCTTGTGGTAGAAAAATCATGATTAATAAAAACTTAGTAGCTGGGACTAGGAAGCTTAAGTTAAACAAAAAGGGGAAATTCGAAAATAGCATCCTTTAGTTCCTTATCTAACAGATACTAATCCAATCTCCGATTTTTTCATAATAATTCAAGTTACATATATATGACTCCTAATCACCTGACTAGCTACTTTCCTTAATATATGCTAAGTAAGAAATTTCCCTAAACCTTCAAGAGCTGCAATTTATTCAGGAAAGTAATAGCAATCCAGTCTAATTCAACAGGAGACCACCGAGCATGATTGATCTCAGCTGCTGCTCCATACCACATCTCTGGTTCCATGTCTCCTCCATTTTCAGATCGAAAGTTTGAGCCCACCACCTCCCATATTAGAGCCTTTGAATCGTCCCCAGCAGAACACAGCTGCTTTCCAATGAATGGAGCCCATGAAATGGCATTCACACTCCCCTTATGCTTACATAATTCCGTCAAAGGTGTAGTTGGAAACCGAATGTCAACTATTACAATTTTACTGCTGTCCATTCCTACAGTGGCCATGAACCTGGGGTCAGCCTTGTTCCATTCTAGCCTCAACAAGGGAGTTTCCGGAACAGGATTTTCATAAATTATTGTTGATCTCTCTTTGTCCCTTAAGTCAAAAACTCTTATGGAACCATCTCCGGACACTGAAGCAAACACATTGAATCCACCCCAAGAAATATCAAACACTTCCTTATCGTGCGCGACTAGTTGGGTGTCTACAGCTTCCCTCTCTATATCCCAAATGGTACAAGTAGTGTCCACACTAGAGGTAGCCACGCGACGAGTGTCAAAATCAGCCCAATCGAAAGAAGTTATGGCAGAATTGAATTCACTAGTCTTGTTGCCATTAAACAAGGCCTTAAGCTTGATGTGGTCATCATGGATTTCCCAAAGACGAAGGTAATCCCCGGACGTGGCAATCATGTCAGGATATGAGGTATCCTCGGAAGGGAAGAACATTAGATTTGTGGGAGCGTAAGGGTGGTCAAAAATCAGGCGACTGTCCGTGGTGAAATCGGATGTGTCAAGGTTGAACTGAACGAGTTCGACCTTGTTGCTATAGTCTTCAAGAAAACTGCCAATGGCAAGGCGTGATCTTTTGTCATTGCGAACAGACCAAGCTACGGAGTAAATTTGCCATTGACCTATGTAAGTGTAGACGCCGGCTTTCTTCTCTGAGGGGCTTTGCATGGTTTGTTACTGAATAATAAAAATTAATAAGAAATTAGTCTTTGAATCACTGCAAAACAGCAACAAAATATTCACAAGTTAAATTGTATTGATAGCTCTTTGATTTAATTTCTAAACATACTTACATTGCTAAAATAAAGGCGGGAATAGGGATATGATCTTCCTTGATTTAATCTCTTCCTCTTCAATAGTACTAGAAAAAATGCGAATGCAGAGACAAAAAGAGAGCGGAATGTAAAGTTAAAACTTCAGAGATGAAGAGATTCTTTTTCAGGTGTAGCTAAATGGGAGCGAAATTCAAATGAAAGAATGGAAGGTAAAGCTAATGGTCAACCTTTCACGAGCGAACCACTTGGATAATGGTGGGTTTCCCGTTTGAGTCAAGAAGGTTGCACGTGTTTATTCAGCCATCCTAAGGGTTTCCAATTCATTTACTTTTTATTTGGTAGAAATATAACTGCCCATTGACTCTGGATGAAGAAATAAAATTCCAAGGCCTTACCATTAATGGGTTGTGTTCTACCTAGTTTTTCAATTGATGAATTCACACGGCAAATAATGGGGGGCTTCTCTTCTTTATTTCATTGTCCATAAATAACCAAACTAGGTGGATACATCAACACTTTGGTTTCCTCTGATAGGAATTAGGTTCAATGAATGTGGTTAGGGTTGAGGTCAAATTCTAAAGTAGTCTTGTTTGAATTAATTGTTTATATCTGAACTATGTAAGAGTCATGCTACTTGTCCCAAAATTTTCAAAATATTTAAAGCCAATTATATATATATCTATATATATATATATATATATATATATACATACAAACACATATATATGAGTTCAATTAATCTTTTTAGAGGGTTCTTTGAGTACAGAGGATATGTTGCAAACTAGTAAAATGGAATGATATGGGAGATAACAAAAGGGAAAATTGGAGCAAACCTTGAAAAACGAGTGAATTGACATATGACGGAAATAAGGTGAAGATTATGACAAAGAAAAAATTAAAAGAGAGAATTTGTCACCTTGCCCAAAGGTTCCAAATGAATTGTAGGAATATTTATTTATAAATCTCAAAAATATGGATTACATATTATGGGTATTTAATAATATAATTTAAACGTATGACTTGATATAATTTTTTTTTAGTCTTTAGTATAATCTATCCCAAAATTATGAAATAAAAAATTTAATTTGTTATTATTGTTATACCATGAATATTTAATAAGAATAATAATAGAAATTGTCAGATACTAAAGTATTAACGTTTTCTCTTAAAAGTTTATATTATTAATAATAGTAAATAGTGGACACAAGAATGTACCATATGTATTGAGAGAAAAGGAAAAACACACGTACACTTATCTACACAAACCAAGCTGTTCAAAACATCTAAATAGTGGAGTAAACCCAAGTACCTTGTCAACCATTCCGAGGTTAGCTTCACTGCTCTTCATGTAGTGACACATCTTACCTAAGAGCGTTGTTATTAGGAAGCGCTATAAGGAGCGCTATCGTCGGGGAGCATTGTTGCCAAGTTCGAGCACTGTCGCGAAAGAATAACATTGACACCAAGAAGCATTGTCGTCGGAGAGCAATGTCGCTAGAGAGCACTGCTCCCAGGCAAACTACTCCAGAACGTGCTATTCCGGAGCAGGTTATTCGGTGGCGGATCCAAGATTTCAAGTCAAGGGACTAAACTAAATAATAATTGTAATTTAAAAAATTTTCACTTGGTATATAACATGTTATTATTTTATCAAAAATCATAAAAAAAATTTAAGTAATATATGATATTCCATAATTTAACCATAAATAATATATAAAAAAATTAAATATTGAAATAAAAAATATAACAATTTAAAATGATAGAAACTCAAATAATTTCATTTAAAATTATGCATTATGATCTTTCATAAAAAAAATTATTAGATTGAAAATTTTTAACAAATTTTCTCTTAATGTAGATAATAAGATTAAGTTTTTCTCTTAATAAATATTTATAACTTTCTAAGAGTTAAAATTAAAAATAACTTATAATTTACTACTAATGATTTCAAAATTAGAGATAAAAGATATAGTGATTTTATCATTGAAAAGGTTATAATCGCACTTTATACTGTTATTATGTAGACATCGATTTTATTCAGATCTATTATCTTTAGTTTTAGTTTAATATTAATAGTAATAACATTAATAATGATATTAATAATAATATCAATTTAATTAAAAATTAAAAATCAAAATCTTTAAAATAATCATTAAAAAATAAGAAGATAGAAAACAAAGGGTCAGTATGAAGTCGCTGCCACCCCTGTCCAACCCTCTGCTTGACTTTATCTGATCCAGCCACTTAATCTAGTCCTATCAGACCATTGACCAGACAGTCACCTCTACGATCGTTCCTACAACCACCCCTTACAGTCCTTAAGACACCCATATCGACACAGATCAGACTCTATAAAGAACCCAACTTCAACCCCTTCTACTCTTTCTCGAACACCCCCCAAAATTTTCAAAAACACGAAAACTCCCACACCCAAAAAAAACAAACACTGCTCCTTGCCACCCCCAAAAACCCCAAACTATTCCACAACCAAAATAATAACAAAAAAAAAAAAACAACAAACAAAAGATAAAAAGAAAACAAAGCTTTCTTGCAACAAAGAAAAATAGTGTCAGTTTGAGTCTTCAACAAAAAAAAAGAAAAAAACACAAGAAACTTCGAATCCAGATCTACGATGATCAGAGCTACTTCTCGGGAAAAATGCCACGAATCTGAGCTCATGAGGTCGAAAGAAACCTCTTGGTGAATTTTGAGATTTTTCAGTCATTGGTGATCATCGACGACCATCGCCGGCGATGACTCACACGATGGCTAGCGCAGCGACACGGTGCTAAATTTTGGTGGAAACTAGAGAGAATCCTTAAAGCTCTAAAATTTTTTTCTGAGAAAAGGGTGAAATGAACTGAAAAAAAAAAAATTGACTTTTATAGGAAACATATGAGCAAAACAACGTTTTGAGCATAGGACCAAAACGACGTCATTTCAAGCATAAGAGGATTCGTGCGTGGAACGAACCCGACTAGAGATCCGTACAAATCGACCCGCCAACCCGCCTCTACCACCCTCCAGCCAGTTCGGACGAACCGCAGTAAACCAATCCAACTAAATCGGACAAATCGCTCCTCAGCCGACTTAACTGAACCGCACGCCAAACCCAACCCTTTTCGGTCCAATTGAACTATCGTTGATAGGACCATTAACCGGTCCGGTTCAAGTAAAAAAAAAATTTTTTGAAATTTTGAATTTTTTTATATATTATTATTTTTGTTATTTTGAGTTTTTTTATATATTCATGCATGATAAATTTTTAAATTTATTAGAATAATTATTTTATTGTTTTTAGTAATAATAAAATGAAATAAAATAGGATAATGACTAAAAAAAACTAAAAATGCTAAAAATAATAATAAAAATTTTAAAAAATAATAAAAATTGAATAATTTTTTTTTAATTTAATTTTCTCTGCCTAGATGTTGGAGAGAATAAAAACATAATTTTAAAAAAATAATTTCGCCTAGATGTTGAAAAATTATTACATACAAATTAATTTTTTAAAAATGGCATAAAAAGAATACAAATTAATAAAAAACGGATATTAATAATAATAATAATACTAATAATAAAATTAATGTTATTGTTAAAAATAAATTTTCATAAAAAGGAAAATATATGAAGATTTTTAATAAATTCTCAAAAATTATAAAAATCGAACTTGCTTCGAAAATTCGCCTAGATATTAAGGATTTTTAGAGATATTCGCGTTTTCTTTAAATCTTAAATTAAACCCTGAATCCTTTAAATCTTAAAACCAAAACTTCAAACCTCAAACCCTAAAACTAAAATCCTAAAATCCTAAATCCTAAATCCTAAAATTCAAAACTTTAAAATTCAAAATTCTGAAAACCTCAAATTTTGTACGAAATCCCGGATCATTATCCGAAACTCACCAAATCTTAAAACCTCGACCTAAACCTATACTCAAAACTTTTTTGAAAATTTGAAGATACATGCGAAGATCTTAAGTGAAGTAATTTATTCTCAAATATCGCCTAGATGATAGGATATTTAAAGAAATCTTATTCCATTAAGTTTTTCTCATGAGTGTTTAATTATCTTTAATAATGGGATTAATAATTGTTTAATAATAAAAAGGGAATAATAATAAAATAGTTGCAGCAAAGCTTCGCCTAGATAATGAGGAGTCAAGGTGGTCTCATTATATTTAAAAATCTCATTTCAAATTTGTACTTCATTATCATACATAGCATTTATTGGCTTACGACACCTATATCGACACAAATCAAACTCTATAAAGAACCCAGCTTCATCCCCTTCTACTCTCTCTCGAACACCCCTTAAAATTTCTAAAAACGTGAAAACTATCACACCTAAAAAAAACAAACATTGCTCCCTGCCAACCCCAGAAAATCTCAAACTATTCCATAACCAAAATAATAACAAAAAAAAAACAACAAACAAAAGACAAAAAGAAACAAATAGTCCTCTCCGTAGGGAGGAACTTCAATGCCAAAGCTTTCATGCAACAAAGAAAAATAGTGTCAATTTGAATCTTCAACAAAAAAAAAGAGAAAAAAACACAGGAAACTTTCAATCCAGATTTACGACGATTAGAGCTACTTTTCACTGAAAAGGCCACGAATCTAAGCTCAAGAGGTCGAAAGGAACTTCTTGGTGAATTTTGAGACTTTTCAGTCATCGGTGATCAACGACGACCACCGCCGGCGATGACCCACATGACGGCCAGTGTAGCGATACGACGTCAGATTCCGACGAAAGCCAGAAAGAATCCCTAAAGCTCTAATTTTTTTTTTTTTTTTGAGAAAAGGGTGAAATGAACTAAAAAAAATTTGACTTTTATAGGAAACATAAGAGCAAAACGACGTCGTTTTGAGCATAGGACCAAAACGACGTCGTTTCAAGCATAAGAGGATCTACGCGTGAATTGAACCCGACCAAAAATTCGCACAAACCGACCCTTCAACCCGTCTCTGCCACCCTCCAGCTAGTTCGAATGAACCGCAGTGAACCAGTCTAACTAAACCGGATCGAATCACTCCTCAGCAGGCTCAACCGAACTGCACGCCAAACCCAACCCTTTTTTATCCAACCGAACTGCCATTGATAGGACCATTGACCGGTCTGGTTCAGCTAAAGAATTTTTTTTTGAAATTTTTTAATTTTTTATATATTATTATTTTTTATTTTGAGTATTTTTTTATATTTATGCATGATAATTTTTTAAATTTATTAGAATAATTATTTGATTGTTTTTAGTAATAATAAAATGAAATAAAATAGGATAATGACTAAAAAAATAATAATAAAAATTGAATAATTTTTTTTAATTTAATTTTTCCTGCCTAGATGTTGGAGAGAATAAAAACATACTTTTAAAAAAATAATTTTGCCTAGATGTCGAGAAATTATTACATGTAAATTAATTTTAAAAAAAGGTATAAAAAGAATACAAATTAATAAAAAAAGATATTAATAATAATAATACTAATAATAAAATTAATGTTATTGTTAAAAATAAGTTTTCATAAAAAAGGAAAATATGAAGATTTTTAATAAATTTTTAAAAATCATAAAAATCGAACTTGCTTTGAAAATTCGCCTAAATGTTAGGAACTTTTAGAGATGTTCGCGTTTTCTTTAAATCTTAAATTAAACCCTAAATCCTTTAAATCCTAAAACTAAAACTTCAAACCTCAAACCCTAAAACTGAAACCCTTAAATCCTAAATCCTAAATCTTAAAATTCAAAATTTTGAAAACCCTAATTTTGGTACGAAATCCCGGATCATTGCCCGAAACTCACCAAATCTTAAAACCTCAACCTAAACCTATACTCAAAATCTTTTTGAAAATTTGAGGATACATGCAAAGCTCTTAAGTGAAGTAATTTATTCTCAAATGCCGCCTAGATGATAGAATATTTAAGGAAATCTTATTCCTTAATTCTCTTTAACAATGGGGTTAATAATTGTTTAATAATAAAAAGGGAATAATAATAAATAGTTGCACTAAAGCTCTGCCTAAATAATGAGGAGTCAAGATGGCCTCATTATATTTAAGAATCCCATTTCAAATTTGTACTTCGTTATCATACATAGCATTTATTGGCTTACGACACCCATACCGACACAGATCAAACTCTATAAAGAACTCAGCTTCATCCCCTTCTACTCTTTCTCGGATACCCCCTAAATTTTTTAAAAACGCGAAAACTCTTACACCCAAAAAAAACAAACACTACGCCTTGCCACCACCTCTAGAAACCCCAAACTATTCCACAACCAAAATAATAGCAAAAAAAACAACAAACAAAAGATAAAAAGAAACAAATAATCCTCCCCGTAGGGAGGAACCTCAGCGCCAAAGCTTTCATGCAACAAAGAAAAATAGTGTCAATTTGAATCTTCAACAAAAAAAAAAAAAAACACAGGAAACTTCGAACCCATATCTACAACGATCAGAGCTATTTCTAGCGAAAAAGGCCACGAATCTGAGCTCAGAAGGTCGAAAAAAACCTCTTGGTGAATTTTAAGATTTTTCAGTCATCGATGATCATCGACGACCACCGTCGGTGACAACCCACATGGCGGCCAGCACAACGACAAGGCGTCAAATTCAAACGAAAGCCAAAGAGAATCCCTAAAGCTCTAAAATTTTTTTTTGAGAATATGGTGAAATAAACTGAAAAAAAAAAACTGACTTTTATAAGAAACATAAAAGCAAAACAACGTCGTTTTGAGCATAGGACCAAAATGACATCGTTTCAACCATAAAAGGATCCGCGTGTGGATCGAACCTGACCAGAGATCCACACAAACTGACCCGTCAACCCGCCTCTGCCACCTTCTAGCCAGTTCGGACGAACCGCAGTGAACTAGTCCAACTAAACAGGATCGAACAGCTCAATCGAATCGCACGCCAAACCCAACCATTTTCGGTCCAACTGTCATTGACTGGATCGTTGATCGGTTCGGTTCAGGTAAACAAAATTTTTTTTGAAATTTTTTAATTTTTTTATATATTATTATTTTTTTTATTTTGAATTTTTTTTATATTCATGCATGATAAATTTTTAAATTTATTAGAATAATTATTTGATTGTTTTTAGTAATAATAAAATAAAATAAAATAGGATAATGACTAAAAAAATAATAATAAAAATTGAATAATTTTTTTTAATTTAATTTTTCCTGCCTAAATGTTGGAGAGAATAAAAACATACTTTTAAAAAAATAATTTCGCCTAGATGTTGAGAAATTATTACATACAAATTAATTTTTAAAAAAAGGTATAAAAAGAATACAAATTAATAAAAAAAGGATATTAATAATAATAATGCTAATAATAAAATTATTGTCATTGTTAAAAATAAGTTTTCATAAAAAGGGAAATATATGAAGATTTTTAATAAATTTTTAAAAATCATAAAAATCGAACTTGTTTTAAAAATTCACTTAGATATTAGGAATTTTTAGAGATGTTCGCGTTTTCTTTAAATCCTAAATTAAATCCTAAATCCTTTAAATCCTAAAACCAAAACTTCAAACCTTAAACCCTAAAACTGAAACCCTAAAATCCTAAATTCTAAACCCTAAAATACAAAACTTTAAAATTCAAAATTTTGAAAACCTTAAATTTGGTACGAAATCCCGGATCATTGCTCGAAACTCACCAAATCTTAAAATCTCGACCTAAACCTATACTCAAAATCTTTTTGAAAATTTGAGGATACATGCAAAGCTCTTAAGTGAAGTAATTTATTCTCAAATGTCGCGTAGATGATAGGATATTTAAAGAAATCTTATTCCATTAAGTTTTTCTCATAAGTCCTTAATTCTCTTTAACAATGGGGTTAATAATTGTTTAATAATAAAAAGGGAATAATAATAAATAGTTGCACTAAAGCTCCGCCTAGATGATGGGGAGTCAAGATGATCTCATTATATTTAAGAATCTCATTTCAAATTTGCACTTCATTATCATACACAGCATTTATTGGCTTACATATATTTATTTGTTACTGTTTGCACTTGTTTGCATTTCTTTTTCTTTAGTTGTTACTTGCTATTTGATAATACTATCATTTACTTTTTTGCATAAAAATAATTTTTTTAATTTACTTACTTTTAAAATTATGATATTATAAAATAAAACAAAAATAACATTATAAAGAAAATAATTTTCGGTACTCTACCTAGATATTAGAGAGTTACCAACAATTATTTCTTGCAATGAGTGTTATTTTCATTTTAAGGGATATTATATTACATCTTAAGTGAAAAGAGTTGTTTTAAATTTTGTGTAGATATTGAAAAATTTTAAGATAAGTCTTTAACTTAAAGATTTTTTCAATATTTTTAAATAAAAAATTTTAGCAAAAATATTTTTTAAACAAAGAGAATTAGTATTAAATTTCAAGTCAATATCATTTTATTCAACACCGAAAATAATGCATTATTAAATGGTACCAATTTATAGGCATTGTGGGGATGCTAATTCATCCTCACACGTAACCGACTCCTGAACTCAATTTAGTTTTTGTAGACTGAAATTTATTTTTTTGATAAACTTTAAACTCGCTTTTATAGTTTTATTAAAACGATAAACTTTTGAATGGTTAATCATACCCTAAAAAAGATTGATGATGACTCTCATTTTATTTTTTTCGATTGTAAAATACTTTACATCTGATGATCCCAAAATCGTTACGACACATTATAATTGGCTCTCTAAGAATACAAGAATGCCCTTTCTTTTGTAATAACTATAGCAACTTGATGTTGAGTTCAAGTTTTAAGAAATAAGACTTAGTGTTGGATTCAAACTTTTAAATGATAAGATTTGTGTCTCTTTCTATTCTATTAATCTCACATTTTTTTATTAAATTTTTAAAAATAGTTTTGACTTTTTAATGTGATCATATTTAATAAATACACTTATTTTTTAATTTTTTATGAGAACTAACCTATAAATATTAATACTTTTTATAAATTAATTAAAATTTGAGAATTGAATTTATTTTTGTCTTAGAAGTTTTTTTTTTTCAAATTACAAGTACAAATTATAATTATAATTAAGTATTACATAATTGAATAATCAAACAAATAAACTAATCAACAAATTAAAATATAATTAGATAAATCCAACATAAAATTGAAAAAATTCACATATAATAAAGTTTAAACCTAAAATCTCAAATTTCTAAACATTTATAATCACTAAAAACAACTTTTTATTTTTTGGGATACCATTTTTAGTTTTAAAAAAAAAACTCTTATGAATTATATACATTATATCGATACATAGTAAAGAGTTTTAAAAATCTTTGGAGGGCGACGGTCCCCTCTAGTTTAAACGTGACTCCGCCCTGACACTACTTCATCAAGCTTAGTTTATATGATGAGCATAGTACGTTATTAGCCAAAAATAAGTATTAAAATATAAAAGATAAAATAGTACAAATAATAATAATTAAAGATATTATCATGAATAAATTTTAAATTATAATAAAATATTTAATATGATTTTAAAATTTTAAAATTTTATAATATGATATTTAAATTATAAATTAATTAATTAATATAATATTTATAATTTATTTATTTATCAGATATTATTATTTAAAATTAATTATAGTGAAAATAAATATTATATTAATTAATAAATTTTTAAATATTAAATTAAAAAAATTTTAAATTCAAATATTATATTAAATATTTAATTATAGTTTAAGTTATTTACAATATTAACTTATAATTATTGAATTACAAACATTGGAATAATAATTCTTATTTGCTCTAATTTAAAAGTGATTGCACATGAAAGAAAATAAAGTCAAAACACGGTTTGCGGGTTTTAATTTCATTTTCCTCAACCCAATAACAAAGTTGCAGCTAATATCCCGGTTTGCTGTCATCGTTTGACCAAACATGCGACCTTCACTTTCTCCTTCTATTTGATTCTGTAGATTGTTCTTTGGAATAAGTGAATTTTTGCTTCCATTTCTCGGCAAGATAGTCATTAATCATTTTCATGTGCCTTGAAACCTCTCCAAGGACCTACCTTTTTATATTTTATATTTTTCTTCTAAATTATTTAGTATTAATCTTGCAGAAGGGCTGCCATTTGGCAGATAAGCTGGCCTTCCAGCTATGTAAAAACCTGTAATCATAATGATAGATACAGATCTTCTATCAATGCAGAGCTACTAGTTTTTAACCATTCATCTGTCCAACCATATGACTCAATCTTATAGATGATGATATAATAATTAGGGGTAAACAATTAATAGATTTAATGGATTTGATTTGAAAAAAAAAAAAAGATTTTTATTCAATAAATAATTAAATTGATTAAAAATTTTTAAATAATTAATCTTAATCGAAAAGATCAAATTGATTTTTTTAATCGATTCGGTTAAATAATTATTTTTTTATTAATTTTTTATATTATAAATAATTATTTAATTATAAATTTTATTTAATAAAATTTAAATTAAAATACTAAAAAATTTAATAATTTTAATAATATTTTATAAAAAAATAAAAATATTTATCTTAATTTTTTTTATTTATTAAAATTTTGATTAAATTTTATTATTTCAATTATTAATTTTAAAAATAAAAACTCAATCAAGTTAATTAATTTAACTAATTTAAAAAATATATTATAATCAAAATAAATTAAATTAAATCAAATCAATTAAATTCTCTTGATTTTGATCAATTTAATCTGTTCAAATCAATTTTTATTCATTTTTAAACTCATAAAAGTGTTACCTGTTGAGATTACTGTCGAAATGGTTACTGTTGTGACCGTTAAAGCATAAAAAATATGATCTGGGACGCTTAAGTGGTAACCCAAGCTCTAGAAAACGTCCAGAGTTAAGCATCGAATTTGTTTGTTTTTTTTTTTCTTTTCTTTTCTTTTCTGAAGTTCATAAGAAAAATAGATATACGTAGCTGCCGACATGGTTGGTTACTTAGTTTCGTAATCTTAGAGGCCCCCCACTTGAAGGGCCGGTGGACTGTTCTGGTCGTTGAATTAAAGGTTTTGCCAGGTCATGATTTAATGACTATCGGATTCCTCTTCAACTCCAATATTTATTGTTCCTCCTTCCCTCCTGGTGGCAAGTACCGGTCTTCCACTTTTCCATTTTCTATGCTACTATTTTGCAAGTATGGACCGAGCCTGTTCTTAGTTGCTTAAAGGGCCAGAACCCAATTTTAAAATCCACCTTAATTTCCACGATTTCTTATCCAATTTGAAGCTGATTTGCTGTGGGCTGCGCCTGAATTTCCTCTGAACTATATACCCCAGCCCCAAGCGGTTGATTTGATCAAAAACCTTTTCAGTCATTAACATAATTTATAATTAAAATTAAAATTGATTTGAATAAGGATGAGAGCTCAATTTTGTTAAATTGAAGTCCACGAATGTGATATCATCCTCTTGTGCTTTTCGATATCACCTTTCGGATTTGAAACGATGATTTATTCAAAAAAAAAAAAATTTATCTCTCAAACTGAAGTTATAAAATTTAATAAATCAATCTCATATATATATATATGTATTAAGATAAGAGTATAAACATTCTTTAATAAATTAGTCAAAATTAATTTATCCCATTATAATAAGTGTAAATACAAAATTATATTATAATTACATTTAACAAAAATTATTTTGCATGTTTGGATGTATCACAATATGATAATTACTCGTAATTTAACAATAATTCATTTGAATATGAATTAATTAGCTGTTTTATTTTACAGAACGAGATAATTACATCAATTTATAAATTTGTTAATTGAATCACTCTTTTATTAATCTAAAAAGAGAATATATATTTTTTAACTATTATCTTGTTAATATCGGCTTTAATTCAATGCTAAGAAATCAAATCAGTTACTAAATTGATTACAAATCACATATTATGAAAAGTGATGGATCTTCACAAAGTAATGCAAAGCATGTTAAAAAGTTGGATATTACTACGTATAGAGTAGCCTTCCTTTGCCAAAAGCTTAAAAGCATTAGGAGGCTTGGCATTACACCAAAAAACTAGACAGCTTGAAATTGAATCTCTTGCCATGCAATTAAAGACTCAAAGTAGATAATAAAACAGTGAAAATGAGCTCTCCCTACTTCTAATCATGTGATATAGTTAATAAATATAAAAAAAAAATTCTAACTTTTTTTTTATCCTTATCTAAGAGAAGATAAATGAAAAAAAAATATTTTCACGTATTTTGTGTCTTTTTTTTCCCTTTTTTTGGCTTTTATTCTTAATTTTTTTTAACAAAAATGCTATTTTTATGAAAAATTATTATCAAGTATAGATATTAGTTCTATAAATTTATATTTAAAAGAGAGTGAAAGTTTTGGATCTTTTAATTAAAGAAAAAAAAAGATAAATCACCTAAAAAAGAAAAAGAGAATTATAAGAAGAAAGAAAATTTTAAAATAGATATTATTTTTGCAAATATTTATGATTTAGAATAATTATTTTTAAAATTAGTCAAATATAAATATTTATTTAAAAATATATATATATTGGTACTTCCCCAGTTATATAGTTAAAAAGGTGACAAGCTTATAATTATGCCGTGTTTACGTTTTACATTAATCCTTGTTGTTTTTTGTCCTTAAAAAAAAAAAAAGGAAAAACCAAAATACAACAAAGAAATTTTCTTGACATCCCAAACCGACATTGATGCATAAAACTTGGAAAGCCCCAGACTGAATCGAGCTGCAGCCATGAGCCATTGAAGAAGTATAGTGGTAAAAGATGCAAATATAAAGGAAAAGCAGGGCTAAGAAACAAAGTCCTCTGTCCTTATTATGCCCCAAAAATGTTGTAATTAACGAGCAGAGACAGCAGCATGGGCTCTTCTCTCTCTCTCTCTCTCTCTCTCTCTCTCAGTTTGGGAGACATCGAACCCCAACGCCACCTCCCCACTTGTCTGTTTGAGAAACG
Organism: Durio zibethinus; assembly: GCF_047325235.1. NCBI lineage: Eukaryota > Viridiplantae > Streptophyta > Magnoliopsida > Malvales > Malvaceae > Durio > Durio zibethinus. The sequence continues at coordinate 3,377,132 of NC_143162.1, read as the reverse complement.
AGAGGGTGCCCTCCTTCAAAGCTACCATTTTTCTTATTTTCTTGGTTCTTAATCTACAACTGACCCTTTTTTTCTTTGTTTCTTAAACTTGGACTAACTCAGTCTTATTCTTAAATCACACACACTTTTTTTCTTATCCTACACCCATCTTTACCTATTTCTTTTTGGGTGGTTTTTGAAATTAGCTATGCTTGGATGGTTTGGGGCAAAATTTGGTTGCTTCAGAAGTAAGTATTAAATCCTTATTCTTTTTGTTTCGTTTGGTTTTTATTTTGGTTTTGCTTGTTGGGTCTGTGAAGTTGCATTTTTTTAATCAGAAAAACCCTAAATATTTTATTTTTGGTTGATTTAAGTTTCAAGCTTTTCTGGGTTTTAAAGTGGAATTATTAGTTTGTTTATTTATTAGGGTTTTAAGGTTTTTGGGGCTATGATCAGTTTGCTAAAAATGGAGTGGCTACTTGGATCATTTTGGTTTACCTAGGTTTCAATTTGTTTTTTTTGAAGTGATTAAAATGATGCAAAGCCATTTTTTCTTTAATGGTATTATTTTGTTGAGTTGCAGGAGCCCTTGGTTGAGATTTAGTTTGGTTAGGGTCCTTGATAAGTAAATTTCACCTTACTTTCATTTCCCATTTTTGTCAATTATTATAATTTCTGGTTGAACCGGAAAAAGGATTAGATTTTCAGTGAAATCGGTCAAATTACTTGTCTTGCTGGTGTATGGATCACATGCAATCAATTGCTGGATTAAAATCTTAAAACTTTATTTGTGGTTCATTACTGAATTAACTTTTAAGATATCAATATATCATGTGGTGAGAAAAGCATTCAAATTGTGTTCGAAACCATAAAAATAGATTTTGGGTTAAAATAATCAATTTAGGAGACTCTCACTTATCACTTGTAATTTTCGGAAATTTATATTATAATTAATTTTTTAATCATGTTTGAAATTATATTATAAAAGAAGTCACCTTTTCAAGATTAATAATTTTTGCTATCTTTGATTATATTTGTAAAGAAACGTGAGATTATAGTACTACCTAGATGGCCTGGAACGAGAGAGATGTAAATGGGAGAGAGAGGGGCCTGATTGCAGAAAATGGTTTCTTAAAAGAACCATGGTCTTCTCCCGGTCCAAATATTTCAACAGCTGGTGTTACTTCAACGCAAAAGGCATTTGAAGGGAAAGGTGCTCTTTCTTATGCTAACATTCTTCGGTCCAGGAACAAGTTTGTCGACGCCCTTGCCATATATGATAGTGTATTGGAGAAAAATAGTGGGTGTGTTGAAGCCCACATTGGAAAAGGGATATGCCTGCAGATGCAGAACATGGGAAGGCCTGCTTTTGAGAGCTTTGCAGAAGCCATCAGGTTGGAACCTCAGAATGTTTGTGCTCTCACTCACTGTGGTATACTATACAAAGATGAAGGTCGTCTGGTAGATGCTGCTGAGGTATGCACTTGAGATTTTTAACCGTTAATTGTGTTTGGCTTATTGATTAGTGGTTCATTTGTGGGTTTCTGCAATTTGAGTCTACACCTTTTTACTTGTGCAGTCTTATCAAAAAGCTCTGAGAGCAGACCCTTCATATAAACCCGCTGCAGAATGCCTAGCCATTGTTCTAACTGATTTGGGAACCAGCTTAAAGCTTGCTGGCAATACACAGGAGGGAATTCAGAAGTATTATGAAGCTCTTAAAATAGATCCGCACTATGCTGTAATCTCATTCTCTCTCATTCATCCATTAGGAATCGTAGTTGTAGTTAAAATTTTGTACATGCAGTCATGGTCTTTCCAATTTCTATTTTCTCAATTTGTGCTGTTATATTGTCTTCCTTTTTACATTGAGTATATATTTAAATCCTTATACCTAATTTATACAGCCTGCATACTATAACCTTGGCGTTGTCTATTCTGAGATGATGCAATATGACATGGCCCTTAGTTGCTATGAGAAGGCTGCAATGGAGAGACCTATATATGCTGAAGCATATTGCAACATGGGTGTCATTTATAAAAACCGCAGTGACTTGGAATCTGCCATTGCCTGTTATGAGAGGTTGTATGCAGTTAGTTGCTTAACCTTGTTGTCTGCTGGGCCTCACATGTAGTTGGCTTATTTGAGTGGTGTCTCCATCTTTACTGATGCTCTCTTTGCTTGACTATTTTATTACCAGGTGTCTAGCTGTGTCCCCTAACTTTGAAATTGCAAAAAATAATATGGCAATTGCCTTGACAGATTTGGGAACAAAGGTGCTTTCTCCCCCTCGTTATATTAAATAGCATCATCGATTGATCATTTCCTAGTTTTATTTTTGAATTTTTTCATGACCTTTAGCCTAAAGCTTACAGGACGCTTATTTTTCTGAAAATTGGCCGGTTAAACACTTGAGGACTATATGGCTCTGTCAACCTGTGTCCTACTCTTGTACAGACATCTCTACAAAGAATTTGGCTCTTTTCTCCGAAAAGACTAAATAAATTCTGGAGGAGGCTATTGCATTTCTGAAAGAAAGTTATACTCCTATAATATTATTATCTTTGCTCATTTATCATCATCTATGGTTTGGACTATAACAAATTGGGCATTTGTTGGTTGCAGAATATTTGTGTTTGACGTTATGAGATATAGTTTGACAACATATTGTCTCTGTAGTCTAGATTTTTGTAGGTTTCTGTCTTCAAGATGTGGTATAAGTGCCTAGCCAGAAGCTTGTAAAACCATGTTTTTAGGTTTCCGACCGGCAAAGCATCAAATACATGTATATGTCAATCAAACTGCTTAGAGCTTAGAATTCAGATTACATGTTTGCATTTCTGTTGTTTCAAACAAATTAGATTATCTTCAGTCGCTTCTATCCTGTTTGACATCCTGAGAACCAGAAGCATTTAAACTGTGATCGATGTAGACAACTTATAACAGAAAAATATAGGGGCTGTAGGTCAGATATTTGAATAGTGCCCTTCTAATCATGGTATCTGGAACTATGATCGACAAACACAAGTATCTTAAGATACTATTTGCTCTCCACACAATAGATTTGGTTTTGGCACCTGTAATTGTTTGCGGAATCTTTTATCATATTCTGTTCATTCTTTAACTAACATTCACATTAGATCAAAATGCTTTCTGGCATCATTGGCAACTCTTATTGACTTGTTTGTGGAAGTCAGTCACTTTGTGCTTTATTTATGATAAGTAACTTCTCAGTTTTTCTTTCCCTGATTTTGCATTCAGTGATGTCTGTTCAGGTTAAGTTGGAGGGAGACATTAACCAAGGTGTGGCATTTTACAAGAAGGCTTTGTATTATAATTGGCACTATGCAGATGCTATGTATAATCTTGGGGTTGCTTATGGTGAAATGCTGAAGTTTGATATGGTAAGTAATTACTTAAGATTTATTTTCTTGGAAGTGCACAATTCTCTTTGGGGAACTGGATTTCTATTTGTCATTAATGGTAAAAGTTTTTTGTATACACTCTTAGTAATTAGTTCCTGCAATGTTTGCATCAGATAATAATCTAACTTCCAATTTTTGTTTGAGCAGGCAATTGTGTTCTATGAACTTGCTTTCTACTTCAACCCCCATTGTGCAGAGGCATGCAACAATTTAGGAGTAATATACAAAGATAGAGACAACCTTGATAAAGCTGTAGAGTGTTATCAGGCAATGTTTGACACTCTGTAACATTTTAAGCTTTCGTTCTCTACTGCCTTCCATGATCTTCATCATTAATCGTATCTTCTTGCAGTTGGCTTTGTCAATCAAACCAAACTTCTCTCAGTCGTTGAACAACCTTGGTGTTGTCTACACAGTTCAGGTTTGAAGTGGAATTTTAGATCTAACTGTTATACATGACTATGTCTCAAACAGTGATTGACTACGTGCTTACTAATTGGCAGGGTAAAATGGATGCTGCTGCTAGCATGATCGAGAAAGCTATCATTGCCAATCCCACATACGCAGAAGCATATAATAATTTAGGTTTTGCTTTTGCTTCTTAGTTCTTATGATGTTTCGAAATCTATGATTGTTTCTGGGACACCTTGTACATGCCATCGCTCTTTACCTTCACAGATACATAATCTTGCGTCAAATGTTTTGGGAAATAATTTCTTTTTTTTTTATATATTTTTTAATTTATTCTCCATGTCTTATTTGTTCAGGGGTTCTTTACAGAGATGCTGGCAATATATCCATGGCTATTACAGCTTATGAGCAATGCCTTAAGATAGATCCAGATTCTCGTAATGCAGGACAGGTACCATTCCATGAATCTTATATAGTTTAAATAGTAATTGCTTGCTAAGAGACAATTCATGCAATCAAAAACAAAAAGAACAAGAGAAAAAATTAAGTGCAGGATAAGTTCTGTCACTTGAAATGTCTATTCACCTTAAATTCCCTTTTTCCACCCCATAATGTTATTTGATATGACACTTTGGAGTTTTAGTTACCTTGGAGCTTCTTTGGTTCTTTCATGACTAATTGACTATATTTATGTCCCCTATAAAATAAATAGACAAAAAACTGGAAAAAGAAAGTTCTAGTATGCATGCTTTGAAAATGCTTCAGCTCTTCCTATTTTTTGATTGATCCCTTTTGTTTGTATCATATTTCACATTGTTTGCAGAACCGGCTCTTGGCAATGAACTACATAAATGAAGGAGATGATGATAAACTTTTTGAGGCTCACAGGTTTAATTGAACTCCTATCACCATAACTTGTATTTAATGTCAATTTCTTGTTAATATCATTCTAATATTTAGTTGTCATTACTAATAATTTGTGGCCTTCCTGGGAGCATTCAAGAAAATCATATGAACTAATTGCATGTCTTTCTATTAGCTGCATCACTACAAATATTCTTCTCGCTATTTTTGGGTTATGATCTTTAGTTAGTTTATTTCTTATCTACTTGTTCATTTTGTATAGGTATGAGCTAATTCATAGTGAAAAACTGTTAAATATTGAACCATATTCTATTTGCCGTGCCAGAATCCTGCTTTGAGCAATGGCTTCTTTGTCATAATTGTTTGCTTTAGAAATGCACTTTTGCTTACTGTTTAAGCCTTTTATCTGATGCAGTTCTTTCCCATGCAACATGTAAATGCATACTTTTAGGCCATAATGCCAACTTTCTTTCTAATTCCCTTGTTGTATTTTTGTCGTGAAAAGTAGAATGTATCTTGAAAGGCCTAAACAGATCCATAAATTGAAACTTTGGGGGATCCAGAGTTTTAGAAAGAAATGGATAATGAAGGCAGTAGCTTCATATTAAGTGTAGTTATGATATCTCCAGTATCCTGCTATGTATGACCTAAACAGATGCCAAAAGAAAGATTTGAATTACCTTTTTTACTTTCCCTCTTAGACCTTTTTTTTGATTTTATGACCTGTTTGATCATTTATTCATTTGTTGGCTTCATGTTTGACAATTTATATATACATACAAGTTACCTTCTTCCTAAAACTGGTTGAAATTTATATTATCTTTGACAATCTTAAACTTGGCTTTCTTGGGGCTTTCTAAATTGGATTTCTCAAAAACAGGGACTGGGGAAGGCGATTTTTGAGGTTATATCCACTATACAATTCATGGGACAACCCAAAAGATCCAGAACGACCTCTTGTGATTGGATATATTTCTCCAGATTATTTTACTCATTCTGTGTCTTATTTCATTGAAGCCCCTCTTATTTATCATGACTATGGGAATTACCAGGTGGTTGTGTATTCAGCGGTAGTGAAGGTACTAATGCTTCGGATATATTTATCACAATTTCTTAATGCTTTTTTCAGCAACCATCATCTATAATCCTACAGATATTAGAGTATTTCTTTGCATGTTTAGTTGATATCTTCCCTTTTCAAGACCAAAGACAAATTTCAATACCATTATAGATGTGTATAAGTTACTAAAAATTCTGGAACTATGACTTTGGATATTGTATTATTACAAACAATTTAATAAATGTGGTATCTTCTTTGTTTCTATGATGGACTATGTCTTTCTTTCTGAACTCACATTCTTATAATTTTGCAGGCGGATGCAAAAACTAATAGATTTAGGGAAAAAGTCATGAAAAAGGGTGGGGTATGGAGAGATATATATGGTATTGATGAAAAGAAGGTTGCAAGCATGGTTAGAGATGATAAAATTGACATCTTGGTAGAGCTTACTGGTCATACAGCCAACAATAAATTGGGAACCATGGCATGTCGACCGGCACCTGTTCAGGTATGCTTAAGGTACCATTTTTTCGTTTTCTTTTAACTATTTCCTGTTTATGTTATTCTGTCATCAATGGAACTAAAAGAATTCTCATAACAGAAGAAATCTTTTAGAGTGTAATTTGAGTTGATTTTTGGGTGTTTGGTTTATGCATGGTGATTTTGCTTTTGTGGTAAGCTTGATATGGTAGACTAGGCGTTTTCTAGATCTCTCTGATTTCTGTCATAATTTTTACTGTAGGTGACTTGGATTGGCTACCCCAATACTACTGGTTTGCCAACTATTGATTACCGAATAACTGATTCACTTGCAGATCCTCCTGGTACAAAACAGAAGTAGGTCCTGTTTTTACTTTATCCGACCTCATTTTTCAGTTAGAATTATTGTGTTAGAGATGATATGCAAATTTATTTCTACTTAGAAAATAATCCTACCCAATGGCAGGCATGTTGAGGAGTTAGTTCGACTACCAGAATGCTTCCTTTGTTATACTCCTTCCCCGGAGGCTGGACCTGTTTCACCAACTCCTGCTCTTTCCAATGGCTTCATTACGTTTGGTAGCTTCAATAATCTGGCAAAGGTACTGTTTGGTAACTGTAACCTAAAGTTAAACCATATATTTCTAATTTTTTATAGCATTCATCATTAACCTCTTATTTGAACCTTTATCAGATAACACCCAAGGTATTGCAAGTTTGGGCAAGGATATTATGTGCTGTCCCAAACTCCCGTCTTGTGGTAAAATGCAAGCCATTTTGTTGTGACAGTGTTAGGCTGAAATTTCTTACAACACTAGAGCAGCTGGGTTTAGAATCTCTCCGTGTTGATCTTCTCCCTCTAATTCTTCTTAATCATGGCCACATGCAAGCTTATTCTCTTATGGACATCAGGTAAAATTTAATTGCATTCGTTGTGTTATTGGCAACTAAGTTTTCTTTTTCCTTTTTTTCTCCTTATCTATCTTCCCATTTTTTCTGCATCATTGTTCCTGGTGTTATCTCTTATTTTCTCTACTTTTTTATTCGGCTGTTCTCTTTAGATTTTACTCATCTCCATCTCATCTTGATTTGTCGCTTCCCTAGTTTAAAACCATGAAAGCCACTTGTTGTAAAGCTTTTTGCTTCATTATTAGACTTTAGAAAGGTGAATAACAGAGATAATTGGTAGGCTGGGCTTTTTGCTATAGCCAGTTAGGATTTTCCTAATTTGTTGGGAAACATGATTGTTAGCACACCTGAAATAGCCCTGTGCAATCAATATTGGGTGATGCTTATCAGCACATGGGGCATAAGGGAACTCAAGGTACCAGGTTTGTTGAAATCTGAAATTTGCGGTTCAGTACAATCAGTACTGTTAAGATATTAACAAGCATTGATCCTGAGGAAAAATGGTTTAAATCTTGGCCTTTGAGTGATAGAAAGACTTGGATACTTCTTGCTATTTTCTTAAAAGTTTGAGTTTTCTATGGACTCTGGTGTGTGACCCATCAATTGTTATGTCAATAGCCAGTGTTTGTGTGACCCATCAATTGTTATGTCAATAGCCAGTGTTTACCAAGTGTTATGTGTGATCTGTCCTTTTGTTTGAGTTTACCTAGTGTATATGTTACGGGTCAAGACTTAAGCTCCGAACCCACGCGGCTCCGAGACCCGAGCATCCACTCATCCGACGTCCCAGATCAGCCTGACCATCACGGTTCACACCCTTGTGAGGTATTGTCCGCTTTGGCCTCTTGTCCTCACGGTTTTGTCGTACAAAAGGCGCCTCACAAGGCGGAGGTAGTGTAAACCCTTTTATACTCCTGGGACCCTCCTATTATGTTCAATGTGGGATTCAGGACTTTTCCTTAGGTCTTTGACATTCTCTCCTACCCAACCTCGTGACGCCCTCGTCACGGAGGCTGGCCACTCTGCAGACCTCCCTCGAGGCGCTTGGCGTGGATCGAATGGTTTAGGCCTGGCTCTGATACCACTTGTCATGGGTCGAGATTTAAGCTCCGAACCCGTGCAGTTCCGAGACCCGGGCATCCACTCATCCGGCGTCCCAGATCAGTCTGACCGTCACGGTTTACACCCTTGTGAGGTATTGTCCGCTTTGGTCTCCTGGCCTCACGGTTTTGTCCTACAAAAAGCGCCTCACAAGGAGGAGGTAGTTTAAATCCTTTTATATCCCAATAACCTTCCTATCATGTTTTATGTGGGATTCAAGACTCTTCTTTAGGTCCGTGACATATATATTAGGCAGTAATTCATTTTTCTGTTGGTCAAAGTGGTTTCTAATTACATCCTTTTTAGACGTCCTAAATTCTGTTACATATCTTATGTAGTTTGGACACTTTTCCATATGCTGGAACAACGACTACGTGTGAATCACTATACATGGGAGTGCCATGTGTTACCATGGCTGGTTCAGTACATGCTCACAATGTTGGTGTCAGTCTTCTCAGCAAAGTTGGTAATGAGCTTCACCTTTTCACGTTAATATCTATTAAGTATCTTTTTTTGTCTGGCTTCTGATTATATGTCCTTTGGCCTTTTTATTATTTTTCCTTCGGGTTTTTCACTCCGACATACCTATCATTCAAATTATTTAAACATTTCAGTCAGGACTTCTCTTAATGTTGGTTGAGGATGTTTTTATTTTAATCTTTTGTGATTTACATGCCACTGGATAAATGATGTTGCACTCTTGGTACTTACAATGTAGGGTTAGGACATCTGATAGCCAAAAATGAAGATGAATATGTCCAGTTGGCACTACAACTGGCCTCAGACGTCACTGCTCTCCATAACCTGAGAATGAGTCTTCGGGACCTTATGTCTAAGTCTCCTGTATGTGATGGACAGAACTTTATCAGTGGTTTGGAGGCAAAATATCGTACCATGTGGCACAGTTACTGCAAGGGTGATGTCCCATCTTTACAGTCTATGGAAATGTTACAAAGACAGGGTGTTCCTGAAGATCTAACTATCAAAACAGTGGAACCAGAAAGGGTCACAACCTCAAAAGATACCTCCCCTGGGTCAGTCAAGTCTAATGGATTTAATCAGGTTCCATTGCCAATGCTGAATCTCACTAGTGAAGAGAACGGGAGTCAGTTGAACCAGACTACAAATTTAGGCAAGCAGAGCTGACATCATAATTTTTGGTGCATATGTAGCATTTTGGTGGTTCCTTAAACTTTGAAACGAAGTCATTACCTTCGTGGGGACAATCCTCCTGTAAGGTACAACTATTATGACAATATCCACATGAATTGAGGCTGGTGGATAACTATGGTCGCAACTCCATATTACCTTCAATAATATTCCATTTTTTTTTGGGAGAAAGAAAGGCGGCGGAAATGAGTAAAAATATGATTTTGCTGTGTTCCTTTGAGAAGAATAGCGGATTGGGAAGAGATTATGAGCTACTGATATAGATACCTGAATTGCTGTCGCATTTTTCTCCCCTGTACTAGAATTGTAGAAATTTAGCCCTGGTTAGTATATTTCGAGGACAGTTTTTGTGTTTGCTTTAGCGCGGCTCGTGTTTTAGTGGTTTTGATAGTGGCATTGCTGGTTGGCTTGCTGGAAGGAGGTGTTATAATATAATTTCATGTTTTAATGTCATCCCATAAACTCAAATTTTGATGGAACAGAACAGCCTAATCATCAGGCCTTTTTATTATTCAACAGCCTCAACTTGTACCTTTCAATTCCCTTGTGGCTAAAGTCAGAAATCGGTTTGTTTGTTTGCTTGGAATGTTTAATGAGCACTGCAAATTCTAGCTGACAACCTGAAAATGGGGTAGCCATCAATGCAAATTTCCCTTTGTAGTTAATGCTGACGTTTTTGGGTCTTGGGAGTTGATTATGCTGCGAGCCATAAAATTTCTCTTGCCTTGTTACGAGAAAGGTATAGCCATGAACGTAGAGTTACCTCAAATAAGGTGAACTGATCGAGACATTATGCAATGCAAATGGGGAGTTGCAGTTAGCATGATAAAGCTAATGATAATCGAATTCTTTTCATTTAGGTGAGCCTCGTAACGACCTCAAGTATATATATCTAGCATTTATAATACAAATGGGAGACAGGAATGCATGGAGAATAGCCAAGCTTGGTAATCCCTGCATCCACAGACAACCCTGCTGCAAGAGATGACAATAGGCTGCTGGGCAAAAGTCCAAAGTCAGAAATGCCATTCAAATACAAAGAAAGCAGATAAGACGAACGTAATGATAAACTCCAAAGAAATGCCGGTAGTTATTTCTTCATTGTTTTACTCCTTTCAGTTAAAAACAACTCTAATTCAATGTACAACACATTTATGAATGATCTGGTTCCAAAACAGTCATGGAAAACAAGGCATTTCTTAGCACTAAAATTTGCATTTTGCCAGCTCCGGTGCTAATCTTTGACAGAAGTCCGTAATATCTTCACATCATGAATGGGTCTGCATTAACAGGGAAAAACAGCAAAACATGAATTCATCTAAATGTTGAAGTCCTTAGGAGCAACTTCCAATAGAATAAAGTTTAGTAGTTAGTTGAGTGTTTGAACCGTAGAGCATTAGAAAATCAAATGAGATTGGGGGCATGCCTTGGCTAGGGGTCGCAATCCCTGTTGCAATATACGTGCAATAACTAATAAGATTTAGGTCAACCTAAGATGACCGTTTAGTTAATCCTCTTGAATCGCTCAACCCAAAGACAACTTGTTTATTAAATAGGTAACCTAGTAACAAATTTTTAAGTAAGTCATTTAAGGTTGACTTGAAATGGATCTGATTCTTTTAACTCATGAATTTACAAAATCATGCTTTCAAGTGGTTGACAAAACCAAGTTATAAATTCCCTTTTCCAATAATTTGGAAAGAAAATTCCAATTAAGTTCAAAAAGTAACACATTCCATTTGTTCTAAATTGAGGCAAAAATAAAGTTAAAAAATTTTAAAAAGCATAAGAGTAAAGAACTTACCGGTCATTGCTGTCAGTTTGGACACTGCCAAGCCTCTTGATAATTTCCATTCCCCTACATACTCTTCCAAATATTGTGTGTTTACCTGTAGACAAAATCGTCAGTCAAAGCATTACACATGAGGAAACTCCATGAGATCATTAGCTAAAGAACGGCAACTACATGGTATTAAATTGTGCAAATACAAGAAACACAGCATAAGGGAGAGAATGAGCTCAAAGTTCTCATACCAAAACTCAATGATTTATGTTTCTTACATGAAACAACCTAAAAATTACCACAAGGAAGAAGGATGCATAAAGGAAATACCATTCAGCAGAAGAAAATTGTTTTCATCGTCTCAATTTATGTATTTGGTTTGGCCCTCAAGGTCAAAGGTATAGTTAAACAACTTATTGATCCAAAGCAAATCAAAGAAAATGGAAAACCCCTAAAAACATCAACTAACCTCAACTGCCTTTGCCTTTTTTTCCGCAAGCTCTAAAAATTTTACTGTTATCAATGATAAGCAGTACAATAGCCTCAGAATTAGTTCAGGATGAGAGTCTACCCCAAATAGGTTGGACTAATTGGCCTCGACACCAGTCCAACCCAGTTCATGGACAATTTTTCACAGAAGTCTAACAACCTCAATAATTTCTAAAATGGTTTGAGGCTCTGCTCCCAATAAGTTGGGCAGCCAATTGACCTTGTTACAATTCCAATTTGATTCACAGATAAATTATCTAATAATAGTGACCATCATCTTAGAACTTTAATAGCTTTTAGCTTTCAAATTAATAAAACTTATATTTTCAAACAATATGTGATTTCTAAAACAAAGGTATCATGGAATCTACAAGTACAAGCATAAAATTACAGTTGGCAATGACATTTCACATAAGAAATCATAACATTATGCAGCTAATAACAGAAAAAAAATCTTGATATTAAAAAAGAAAGATTAATATTGCCACTAGCTAGGTTTTGTGAAATCCACAGATTTCAACAATTCCTTCCAGAGATTGACCAAATAATTCTTATTGTAACTATGAAGAAAACATCATTACCATCTAAAGACGGTGCTGGTGACAAAGTAATGAAAAACTGACTTCCATTTGTATTCGGACCAGCATTAGCCATAGATAAAATACCAGCTCCAGTATGCTTTAATTCAGACCTTATCTCATCATCAAATACAGGACTAAAAGAAAAAACAAAAACAAAAATCAGTAATTAAAATCTAAAGTAGAAATTTCACTTCTCTATATAATAAAACACCACCAAAACTGCCATCGATTGAAGCAAAAAAATGCCAAAACAATATTAAAACATGTTAATAAAACTTTTACAATGTAACTTCCAGGGTTGAAATCCATAAGAAAAGCATCAGATTTTATCACATTAAATAAATAAGAAAAAGAATCATGGGTAGTCTCCAATATCAATTATGAAAAGTCCACAAACCAAAAAAAAAAAAAAAAGATTCAGCTCTCAGTAACTAATGTTAAAAGAAAAAAAAACATACCCATAAATAGATTCTCCACCTTTTCCAGTCCCAGTTGGATCCCCACCCTGAACTATAAAATCCTACATCATAACAACCAAAGACAGGTTATAAAAACTAGTTACACAAAAAACCAATGAGAAAAATTAAAAAGAACAAAGAAAAAAAAGAAACCTTGATAATTCTATGGAATTTGACATTGTCATAATAACCTCTCCTGGAAAGTTCAATAAAGTTCCTACAGGTTCTTGGTGCATGCTTGTAATATAGCTGAAAAACCCAGTAACAAACACAAGAAATAATAAAAAAACAGGTTGAGCTAATGATTATAAACCCAATATATACTGAAGCATACTCAGTTAAAAAAAAAAGCTGCGTTTTACCTCAACAGTGAAAGACCCCATGGAGGTTTCTAGAGTAACCTCTGGTGGACCTCCCTCTGAACTTGCCCACATCTTTCAAATAGAAAAAGAAGGGTTTTGTACAGACAACGATTTCAGTTTCAGAGGACAGGAACTTCGAAAGAAGCAGAAAGTAATTTTAAAGGAGAATACATAAGATTACTTGGGCTGGGTCCTGATAGTTTTAAAATGGGCTTTCATTCTACAACTCGGGCCGTAAAGCTTCCAACTTTTCATTTATCTTTCATGTTCCAAACAAAAAAATAAATGTTTTTCTTTCAGGTGCCAAAATACTAGACTTCTTTTGGCTGTTTCTTGAAAAGAACAAAGATTTTGTTCAAGTACGAAGTAACTGGATTATTTCAGAGGCGGCTCATGAGACCCATCAGGCTTCCTAAACCGCCCATAGGACGGAGGAGCACGGCTGAGGTGTTCGAAGGTGGGATTTATGAGTCAATAAAACGGGTTGTTGTGATTGGAAATGGCTTCTCGGGAGCTGAGAATCAATGCATCGGTTTGGTTCGGGCTTTAGGCCTCTCGGGTCGTCATTCTTTATATGTAAGCTTCTCTTTGCATCTCTTCTTTTACTAGTTCATTTCAAAGTTCATTTTTTTTTTCTTTTTTGGTTTCTTGAACGTGTCCCAAGATTCAAATTTATGTAAAAGTACAGCTAAACAAAGCTATATGTGAGAAATGGGAAATTTGGATTATAATTATTTGTAGTATTTGTTTAATACTGTTATGCAGCGTGTTACAAGGCCAAGGGGAGGGATTAATGAATGGCTTCATTGGCTTCCAGTTTCTCTTCATAAAAAAGTGGATTATATTATAAGGCAAGTTTGCAGCTATTCGCGATTTCAAACGGAAGCTAGAGGGAATAAAGTGGTTCCTTTTTTAGTTCAAAATACTGGTAACCATGCTTTGAGCTCTCAATTAGTATATTTTTTTCATGTTATGGCACCAGAGATGGCACCCTTTTATGCTGAAAGGTTTTTGATTTGGCTAATTTGTTTTAGCCCCAAAAAATAAAGTTCATATGAGAATGGCTGTACTGCAGGCTTGTCCGATGTTCTAGAAGCTGATGCAAAACAAATTGCAATGATGGCCCGTGATACATTTGAGAAGTATATTCTTGTAACTTGAATTTCTTTGTTACTACTACTTTTTGTTGCACAAGGTGACAGTTGAAGTTGAAGCTATATGGTTTTGCATTCTAGTGGCAGTTCTTCCTCTTCTGATTAAATTATGTTATGTTTTTATTTTATTTTAACCTTTCAGGGATGGTCCTCTGTTGGTGGTTGCATCTGGTCGGGATACAATTTCTGTTGCAAGCTCCATTAAACGGTTAGCTACAGAAAATGTTTTTGTTGTTCAGGTTAAACTTTCTTTTCTCTGTTTTTTTAATCATATATTTGACTGTGATATTTCATTGGAGTTTCCATTATGTTGATACAAGGCAGTTGTATGTTTCCTGTGAAGTTATTCAACTGTTTATACTTTATTGACCTAGGTGATTTCATAGTTGGTTAAAACTTAAAAGGTGGTCAGAAGATTCGACCTTGTTATGCTCCTTTTCTGGATACATATTGACTTTCTTTTTTCTCATTAGAAAAATTCCAAGAAAAATGGCTTAAAATTACCAGCTATTGTTTATTCATTATGGTGGTAACAGTATGGTTTGTTTACATATTCCAGCTTTTCTCTATTTGTCCACATCTGTTATATTATCCTTGTGTTAGTTTTTTGCTTTTCAGATGCAAATACTGCAATATATGTTTCTAATTTTTTTTTTATTACATTTTTCAGATACAGCATCCACGGTCAAGGCTGAATAGATTTGATTTAGTGATCACTCCTCAGCATGATTATTATCCACTGACTCCTCAAGCGCAGAAACAAGTCCCTTGGTTTCTCCGGAGGTGGATAACTCCCTGTGAACCTCCTGATAGACGTGTGGTATGTATTTCAGTTGTAAAATACTCACCCAGAAGGGATCTGAGCATAGGAAAACCTTTTGGTGGCTATTAAATTTTAGCTGCCCTTGTTGTTGATTGTGGGTTGGAATATCAGGTTCTCACTGTAGGAGCTCTTCATCTGGCTGATTCTGCTACACTCAAAAGTGCTGCTTCTGTCTGGCATGATGAACTGGCACTGCTTGCAAAGCCCTTACTTGTTGTCAACATTGGAGGACCAACAAGTAATGTTTAGTGCATCATTGAATTTGTTATCATTTTGATTTATCATCTTTCCAAGGAGCTAATTTTTGTTGGATTTTGCAGTCATTTTATGTTAATTGGTACTTAATGATTTTTATTTTGATTGTAGTTAATTATACTTATAGTTCAAAACATATTAACATACCTTTGGATATGTAGGAATGTTGTTAGTTTGTAACATACTACTAAAGTATCCAATGACAGTTATTAAATAGAAAAGGATTTAAGCTCAATCACGTATCTACTAGCATCATGTTCTATTGTCATTGTTGAACTGAGTTTAAATCCTTTTTTTATTTATTGTCATATTTTTTCAGTTTTGATAGTGATCTGGGCAGAAGAATCTGATCAGTGAACTTGGTCAAATGGTCCAGTTGTCAAAAGCTGAATTTCTTTTAGTTATAATTTGATAGTGTCATAGGGCTATTTTTATTAAGCAAGCAGCTTTTTAATTGCTATTAGTATTAAAAAAAAATGTCATAGGGCTGTTTTTAATACGCATGCAGCATTTTAATTGCTATTAGTATATAAAAAGAAATGAATGATATCTTGTGCAAAATATCTACCATTCCACCTTTTAAACCTTATCTAGTAGTCTTACTATCATATGCTAAATCAAGACTTCACGCAGGCAGCTGCCAATATGGTGTGGATCTTGCAAAGCAGCTAACAGCTATGCTGCCGAATGTTCTTTGGAGTTGTGGCAGCGTCAGAATATCTTTCTCAAGAAGGACTCCTGAGAAGGTAAAAACACTTGAAAGTTTCTATTGTCAAATTTCTCAATGAGAACTTGTGTTTTGGTTTTCTAATGAGTACTCCGATTCTTCTTGGGAACTGAACTAATAGGTATCAAAAATCTTATTTAAGGAGTTTAGTACCAGTCCAAAGGTTTACATTTGGGATGGTGAAGGTAAACAGTTTCCAGTATTTCGAGAGATTTCCTTTCCCAAGTTTTCATGTGAACTAAATTTATTCACGCACGGATTGATGCTTGTTTTTTAGGTCCTAATCCACATATGGGACATCTAGCTTGGGCTGATGCTTTTGTTATAACAGCTGATTCGGTAAGCATGTTGAGTGAGGCTTGCACTACTGGGTAGGTCTGGAGTAGCATAACCAACCTCTTTTGATTAATTGTTTAATATTGTCCTTTTGAATCTAAGCATCCCTTGTTATAAATCTGCTGTGCTTCAGAAAACCGGTCTATGTTATAGGTGCTGAGAGATGTACATGGAAGTTTGCTGACTTCCAAAAGTCTCTGAGGGAACGAGGAATGGTTCGCCCTTTCACTGGCAAAGAGGATGTAAGTTATCTGATGCCTATAATGTTTCTTCCTGCTGATTTATTAAAGAAAGCGACCATAAGTTTTCTCTTGCAAGTGTAATTATCCTTGCCTTCTTTGCAGAATACCTCTAGAATAAAAGTTTGAATGCAATGAGCGTTCTGTGTAATAACAATGAGAAACTTGTAATTTTGCACGCCTGTTGATGTGTTTGTTTTACAGATTTCCAAGAGCTGGAGCTATCCACCATTAAATGACAGCGCAGAGGCTGCTAGCCAGGTGATGAAGGCACTTGCTGAGCGTGGATGGATGATACATACATAATCCAGCTTGTAACATTCGATTATTATCCAATGTTTTGCAATTGCTTTCATCCAGTTTTTACTGACAGTGATCTTATTGTGCACACATGTCCAAGGGCATACACATCATAAAAGTTTTTCTTTTTGTTTTTTCACAATTGATTTTGTCACGCCTTGTTTGTTGTTCAACAACTACAACTTTGAGCACAAAAACCTGTTATGAAAGGTAAAAGCAGACATGAATTCTACTGTAATCACCATATTTCTATCTAAATTCTAATCAATAGAATGATCACATTTTTTTTTTTTCTCCATCTCTGTTGAAATATAAAAGTTTGAACTGTACCATAGATGCATCATTAATTAATATTGGCTTCCCCTCTCTCCCCTGAATACTGATGTCTGGGAATGAAACAAGATCCTCCTCATGAAACACTTCAGAATGCAATGCTCATCCACTAACAGGGTCATTCGGATTTGACAATAATTTTGGCTTTGGCGGAAATTCAAGTTAAATTTGCAACATTCGAACTACTGAAAAAAACCTCTCTATTTGAAGCAATTTGTACCACCAGCAAATATTTTGTTTGGCATGAATCAACGTATGCTTGAAAGCTTCAACCTTCAAGTAACAAAGTTTTGAACATAATTGATCTTAAAACCTCACATTTCTCCCTCTTGTTATTTATGAGTAAATTATCTCGCGCGAATTAACAAAATCAGAACTCGACAGAAATGCATAAACAAGATTGCAGACAACCTTAAAGAATGCATTAATGGTGTATTTTCTGTGACAAAAAACCATACCTAAAGTCGCCAATCTTTGTTTTAGGCAACGACCCATTTTAGTGTTGTTGGATAAGGGAGGTCAGGTGGGTTTTAGTTGACTGATTAAGAGTAGAACACGCTTTTGTGAGTCGGTATTTTGTCATAGTTTTGTTTGGCTCAATTACAAATTCCTACTCCATATTCGTTATGTCGTATCAAGTCAAAGATATAGCTGTGAATGACCAAAACTTTGGTCTTGGAGCCTCTCAAACATTGAAATTGACTTTCAATTTCGTCTAATTCTGACTGAATAACTTCAGACATACTGATCCAAATCTATTAATCGACTGAGATTTCTCTACCAACTTCGATGCTATATTATAAATATTTCTGATAATATGAAGAAAGCAGGCAAAGATTTCCCCAACTCCAATAACAAAAAGATGCACTTAAGGCTCTGTCAGCAATAATTTTTTTATACAAAGATGTTGTAGTTTAAAAATAGGGGAACGGATTATAAACGTTAAAATTTAAATTTCAATATCACATTTTAAAAATTGTTGTATGAACTATTGAATTAAATTTCCGATTATTAGTAAGCGATAATTTACAATACATGCTTTCCTAGCCAACTATTCTCAATCTTTTGAAAGGCCTCTATAAAAACTTCATCCATTAAGCCATTTTCTGTCATTACAAAGCGTCAAATTCTCTTCTATTCTTTCGTAGTTCAGCGAGCAAATCTCTCTACTCTTGATTAAAAAGAGAGGAGAACAATGAAGAGCGGTGATCACTCAACCATTGATGTTCCAGAGTCAGGCGCTGTTGCAAAAGGCAAAGCACCTCTGATTGCTACTCCCAGGGAGCAAAAGAGTGGATTGAAGAAAGGAATGGGCATTTTCGACTTCCTTCTGAGACTAGGAGCCATAATTGCAGCTCTAGCTGCTGCTGCTACCATGGGAACGAGTGATCAAACTCTTCCTTTCTTCACTCAATTCTTCCAGTTCCAAGCTAGTTATGATGATCTCCCCACATTTACGTATGTGATTATATTATTCAACGTAACAATTTTCCTTCTGTCTAGATTATTATAACCTGGAAATTAAGAGAACTATTGTTTAAGAAAGTACTGAGAAATGTATGCATATTTGTTTTGAAGGTTTTTTGTGATCGCAATGGCACTAACTGGAGGCTACCTCGTCCTTTCCCTCCCTTTCTCCATAGTTACCATCGTCCGTCCTCATGCAGTTGCACCAAGACTCCTCCTTTTCATTTTGGACATTGTAATTCCACTGCAACAATTAAACTTAATTACATTACGAACATTTTTTACATGGCATGCATGTCAGAAAATTCACATCAATCGAGACAATATTTATTAACGTTAAGTTTTGTGTATATATAATTATATATATGGCAGGTGGCATTGACTCTGACCACGGCTGCCGGTGCGGCGGCAGCAGCCATAGTCTACTTGGCTCACAACGGGAATCCTAACACAAACTGGCTAGCCATCTGCCAACAATTTGGAGATTTTTGCCAGAAAGTGAGCGGAGCTGTGGTGGCATCTTTCGTGACTGTTGTGGTCCTCATGTTGTTGATTCTACTTTCTGGTTTTGCTCTCAAAAAGCCCTGAAAAAAAGATTGCTGAAGATCAGAGCTTGACAATTATGCTTCTTAATTTCTTTTTTTTTTTTTAAGTTTGTTTATAATTGTTGAAAAATTATCTTTGTTTCGCTGTCTGATAGAACAAATATTTAAGATTACGTTGTAATTCTGTTGAACTTTGATGAGGAAATTACAATTAATGAAAAAATGTTTAACGTGTTTCATATGTTCAACAAATCCACCCCTTCTTCTCTTTTAATTTGTTGTTTATAAAACTTTATTTACTTAATATTATTTTTATATTTGGATATAATGCATTTAATTAATTAGAAACCTATACTGTAAGGAACCTTCAGTTTGGTGAATATAATCATCATCAACTAATTAATTAATTATTAAGCAAAAAGGACATAATTAAATGATAATGATCAATTAAAGCATATGAATTTGTCTAATTAGATAGGAAACATTCATACAATTTTACAAATATTATTTTCAACTCATGATAATTAATTTCTGCAATTAATTTTTAGATGACAATTATCTCATGGAAGATATCATGGTTTTTAAATTTTAACAATGAAATTAAAAAGTTATTAAATATTTTTTTAACATAATTAAGAATATTAATTTTTAATAAAATAATAAATTTATTTGTATAAATTTAATATAAGCGAGTAAGAAAAAAAAAACTAATAAAAATAGCAGTAGTTTCTTTTCAGTGTGAATTTTTCTGATTGAATTAAAAAATTTCTTTAACCTTTTTTTTCTTTTTTTGGATAATTCTTTAACCTTTTTTGTGTAACATTGTAGAGAATAGAAGGCTATTTTGGTAATTTAGTACTCATTAAAGTATACTTCCAACTGCCGAATATCTAGAGAATTGATAGACGAGTGTTCAGCTCTCAACATCGTTTACGTTGAAACAAAGAAAAAACCCCTTTTTGCTAAAAAAAAGAAAAAATTTCCCGGGAAAATCATCAAGAGAATCGAATTTAGGGTACAGTGTTTCGAATTAATCAAATCGGAAAATGTCTCAGACTGGAAAATTGATGCCGAATCTCGATCAGCAGAGCACGAAGATGCTTAATCTCACTGTTCTCCAACGAATTGATCCTTTCATAGAAGAGATTTTGATCACTGCTGCTCACGTCACCTTCTACGAATTCAACATCGATACTAATCAATGGGTTCGCTTTCTCACGCTTCTCTTTTTAAGACTTTGGAATCTTAAATTTTTATTTTTGATTTGGTTTAAAATTTGGATGTTTGAAATTTTCAAGTTTTTCACTTTCCAGTGTTAGATCCTTTCTCTTTTGTGTTTTTAGCAATTTTTGTTTTTTTTTTTTTTATTTAGAGTCGAAAAGATGTTGAAGGATCTCTCTTTGTTGTTAAGAGGTAAAATATGTTAATGTTTTTGAGCTTTTTTTAGCATTGACTTTGTTATAAGCAAGTAATTAACTTGGGAAAGTTGATTGAGCTTATTGTAATGATTTCTGATTGTGTCCTTGGTTTTTAAGGAATACGCAACCTCGGTTCCAGTTCATTGTAATGAATCGGCGTAACACAGGTGGAGTTCTTGTTCTTAATGAAAGAGCTTGGGCTTTTGCTTTAGCCTGATTTGATATTATAGCTGCTTTTAACAAACAGATAATTTAGTGGAGAATCTACTGGGAGATTTTGAGTACGAAGTTCAAGTTCCGTATTTGTTGTATAGAAATGCTGCACAAGAAGTTAATGGCATTTGGTTCTATAGTCCACGTGAATGTGAGGATGTCGCAAACCTCTTTAGTAGGTATAGCATCTTTCTTGTTTTTATGTCAAGTTAGCTGACTTTTAATAATTGATGTTGAGCATGGTTATCCCAAGTGAATTAAAACGTGGAGGTTTAGTTTTTTTTATTTCGTATATCCTTTGTGTTATACATTACTTATGATTATTTTTTCCCAAAAAGAAGGGTTTAGTAGTTGAAGGCATTCCTTTGATAAGTGGTTTTGATTTGGCAACACTCTTTTGGTTGATTGAATTTTTCAGTATTTACAAATTTGGTGACAAGATTCTAGATAAGTGGGGTCAGTGCGCTCTAATATGTCGAACTTATAATGCATGTGTTTTTTACTTCAAAACTATCAAGTGGGAGACTTGTTAATGATATGCATTATGATATGTTGCATATAATTTTTAAATTGGTCACAATATCTAAAACAATTCCCTTCCATCACAGCAATCTTTAAACTTTCGTGATTTAAGAAAATACCATGAAAGCACTCAGATAAAATTATATCAGTGCGTTTTGTGAGATATGATTTCAATAAGAGAAGTTCTATGGCTGTTTCTTTGGGTGGTTTGAATTCTAAAATTGTATTTGTTGTCTTCTTCGCAGAATACTTAATGCATATTCAAAAGTTCCTACAAAGCCAACAGTATCTTCAAGCAAAAGGTAATGACTTTCAGGAACCATCTATAAAGAATTTACTGCTTTTGTTACATATTTAACTGTTAAATTTGCCCCTGCAGCTTTCTGGATATCTATTTAAGTCTTACCTTTCATGCTTAGTGCTTTTGGTACCATATGCCATTTTGAACAAAACAATTTCTTGCCAATTGTCCGTGTTGCGTGTGTAGAGTATCCTTTGGGTATGAGGTGAGGTAGCATTGTGAACAAGTGAAGGATTGAGGTAAAGGTAGTAGAGAGTTGGTCTAGAGTGGAGTCTAGGGTACCAAATGTTGTGACAGGATAAGAAAATTGAAGGTAGGGAGTGGAGGGAATATGAAGTAGGAACTGGAGAATAGAGAACATGTGGGACATGGAGTTAAGAATTGGAATTGGTAGTATATGTTGGAAGTAGGTGAGTGAGATGAGCTTTATGTGAAAAGCTTATTGTTATGACTTATGACAATGAGCCTAAACTGCCATATAGGTTATATAAGTCGCTCCCATAATGTAATTTAATAGATAATACCTGCAAGACATGCTAAGTCACATGGGTAATTTGTAATGTTACGATCAGCCAAAAAAAAGCATCTACTTGGTATGATATAAATGATTATCACAGAATTTAATGATTTTGTTGTTAATCCTTGGAAGGCAACAATACTTGTAGTATATTATCTTGCTCCTGGTGGTGTATGCCAGTAGTCACATCCTTAATTTCTTTGTCTTCCTATGGTGTCGTAGTTTTCTAACCTTATGTGTTATAATAAGGCAGTGAATTTGAGGAACTAGAAGCTGTTCCTAGCATGTCTGTAATAGAAGGCCCCTTGGAACCACCACCAACTGCCTCTCGTGCTACCAATACTCCTGAAGATTCATCATTTGTCAACTTCTTTAGTGTATGTCCACAGCTGTAACTCACCTTTTGGCTTTTCAAGACCTAATATTTATCAAATGTCTCTGATCTCAAACTTATTTGGTTCACTAATTTCAGGCTGCAATGAATCTTGGAACTAATGCTCCAAATGGCACAAAATCCGTACAGCCTTACCATTCTATCTCAACCAACCCTCTGTCTTCTCATGCACCACCTGCAGTCTCCACTCCTGCACCTGCTCCACCGGTGTCATCCCTTCCTCCTTCTGCTTCACCTTCGCTTGATTCAGTAAGTAGCAGCAACCGAGTAACCAATCTTGTTAAGCCGTCTTCATTTTTCACACCCCCTTCCTCATCATCATCCTCATTGATGATGCCACCTCTCTCTTCGTCAACTCCAACTGCTTCTGCTTTTCATCCAGCCCTCAATCTGCAACGTCCTTATGGCACTCCAATGCTTCAACCCTTTCCACCACCTAGTCCACCTGCATCTCTCGCTCCTGGTGCACCACCTTCTTTGCACGATGGACCTCTTATTAGCAGGGATAAGGTTCGCGATGCACTACTAATGCTTGTTCAGGTATTTATATTATTTGCTCTCTCTTGGTTCATGTTTTTTACTTGTAATGTTAATTAATAGCAGCTTATATGGCTTGAGCATGATGACTAAATAGCATTTAGCCAATATATATATATATATATATATATATAAATTATTATTCTTCACACTATAAGTAGAAAATGCAAATACCCCTGAAATATGAGACATTCAATAAGTGGTATTGTCCAGATGTGAATATCCTTGCACATGTGGAATAGTATTGATGAGAATTCTTAGGATTTTGATGTCTGAACTAGGTGTGGTATGTTTGGGAGGCCACTAATAAATTTGAAGCATCCTCATCGTGAAAGCTCTAGTTATTGACTGACTCTTTTCCTTTGTTCTTATCCCAGGACGATCAATTCATTGATATGTTCTACCAAGCATTGCAAAAGGTGCATTGTTCCTAAGCACTCTAAAGTTGATCCTCAAAGCCTCATTTCAATGTCCCATGTGCCTGTTATACTTTTAGTTCCTACAGTCAGGTATCTCAACTTTGACACTTGATTTGATCTACGCTAATCGTTAATGGAGGACAAGTTGTGAAAACATACTCTGTTGGCATTCAAGCTTGTATAGCTGGAGTTGATGCATAAAATTAAAATGTGACTCAAGTTTGATGAAGTGTCAAAAAGGCTGTAGCCTATATAAAAATAAACAAACTTCAGCATGCAACAACAAAACTGAATTCTTGGGGCTGAGAGAAGAGAGAGAAAATAAAAATCACCTTTATTTGCTCCACCAAACAAGGCCACCTTTGTTCCATCCATGTCAACCGTTATCCTTGCTTTCTCCACATACACCATTTTCTCTCTACAACCTCGATCTCGCTTTCAGGGGAGAGATATCCCTTGTTGTTGATATTCTGGTGAGTGTTTCTTTCTGAACCGTCTGAGATGTGCATATTATGTGGGTGGTGGGCTGCGGCAGCTTTGTGAGTGGAGGATGAGGTGAATAATTACAACATCAGTTTCGGTTTGGGAATTTCTGGCAACCTTATGGCATGTGTTTTCTTGGACTCCAATCTGCTATGATATTTAGTTGATCTAATCAGTTAGAGAAGATGGAATGCCTAATTCAGCAAAGTAAAAGTTTGAGGTGTGCAACGGACATTGAAACAGAGTTTGAGGGTTAATTTAGTGTCTAGTCTTAAAGCAGTAATAGATTTCCCCTTGCCAGATTTCTTTGATTGATCAATGATTGTAAGATTGATTCTGTTTATAGTATGACCTTTCTGTCCTGTCAACTTATGTGCGAAGCTGATGCTGTCAGCTCTTTCTGTCTCTTGGAAGCATTGGAAGTTTGGTTGAACATCTTTGTAACTTTCTTTGGTGGAATGCAATAGTAGGAACAGAACTTTTCTTTTCTTTTCCTTTTCAAATGTTTAATATGTAAGATGTAAGCTCGTTGATTGTTTAGGATTCTGCTAGCATTTGTCGAAAACTCTGTTAATGTGACTTTACTGCCAAAAAAAAAAGTTACTGTTTAGCCACTTGAGAAATATAGCAAAAGCACCATTTTTGTCTAAATTATGTCCTTGTAATATTTTCGCGGGGAAAGTGACCGAACCGGACACACCATGTGGGGGAGAAATTTTAAGTGTCATGTCATGGCAATTGGTGAGGCTTGCTAATACATTGATCTGAAACTATAAATATGTCATTTTGATCGGAGGCGTTAATGGGGTTTATTTTGGAAATTGTTTAACTTTATATCATTGACTTTGTTCATGTGTTGTTGCATGTGGAATCCAGCAAAAATCAAAATATATAAAATTATAAATTAATCATTTATGAACATTTTGGAAATTGAAAAGGAAATAAGGAATTTGAAACTTGGAATAACAGTTAATTATACGGTTTATTTAAAAGATGATATTAACAAATTTAAGGTTCAAATTTTAGCACTAAAATTGTTTTATCTTCGTACCGTGAATTTGTTTATAAAAAAAAAAAATCCATACCCTGAAGTAGAACCTTATTGCAACAACGGACTTTAAAATGGCATTTTTGCAATGGACTTTGAGTAGGCTCATGTAGGCAGCAGCTTCATTTAGGTTGAGCCCGCCCAATCACATAGTATTGTCAGTAGGTGTAGCAAAAAACAGGGGAGCTGTCACTAAGCTTGTTCCTTGCTTGCTTCGCCGTCGTCTCTTTCTGTCTTTGCAGTGGGCATGGCGGCACTCAGGAGACTTATTACCGGAAACCCAAAACACTCTTCCCTTATTCCTCCCACCCTTCTTATTTGCCGCAGAGGTATCGCCTCTAAGCTCTTTGTTGGAGGTACCCTTTTTCTCTCACTTCCACTTTTATTTTCCCTGAATATATACTATTCATTCTTTTCATATACTGATTTCAATCTTTTATTAGTATCTGTGACCTTAATATTTTCTTTAGGAGAATCCTCAGTTTATCCTGTAAATTGATATACTTTATCAATATGACCTATTTCTTTGAAAAAAATTCCCTCCTGCTCCAGCTCATTTCATTCATAAGTTAGAATTCAAGAAACCCAAATGCAAAATTATTTGAATATTTTCGTTTTTAAAAAACAGGTCTATCATTTTACACCACGGAGAAAGGATTATTAGAAGCATTTTCTCAGTATGGTCAAGTTATGGAAGGTCGGTAGGTGATCGAATCTTTTTAAGTCGTGATGTTGTGAGCAACATTATACTAACGTTGTTGCTTGTGCCAGCCAAAATTATAACGGATAGAGTTTCGGATAAATCAAAAGGCTTCGGATTTGTTACTTATGCATCTCAAGATGAAGCTGAGAAAGCAATAGCTGAGATGAATGGAAAGGTACAGCATTCGTATCCTTTGTCTTTTATATTGGGATCTTATGGTAGTTTCAGAAATAACAAAGAGATTATTGACAGGAGTTGAGTGGACGTGTTATTTTTGTGGACTATGCTAAACCCAAACATAATGTGGGTGGTGGAATGCCTATAGCGAGGGGACCTCCTGATCCCATAGACAAAAACTGATTGCTTTTACAAAGAAACATACATTTCAAAGACACTGGCAGTGACAATTAGGTACAATCTTATGTTACATACAAAACATCTAAACTTAGTAATTCATTTGCACAATGATAAAAGTGGCTTTTAGTCATTTCAGATCCATCTAGCAGCCCAGAGGACCGGTAGTCACTAGAAGCAAGAGCTGATAGAAGTTTGCATACAAGTCTCAAGGCCAAAGAATCCAGTGAAGAACATTGGCTATTAAAGTTCATAGGCTGTTTTAGCCTTGTAGTATTTGTTATAGTTACATGGATAGTTGGATACGATGCAGGTGGACAGTCTTGGGCATCATTTATAAGTGTGGATTTTATATAGAACTTTGATCGATCCCAAACAATTTTGAATTGTGATTGATTAATTGCAACGTAATGATTGTAGGTGATATGCTTTTGATTGATATAACTTGATGAAATCTTCTTCTTTTTGGAAGATTAGTTCAGATTTCTGAATGGATGATCAAACTGGTGATAGTGAAATAGGTAGAGTGGGAGGATATCTCGCTTTGATTGGTGCTGCCGCTGAATTATACTAGTTTCTAAGAGATTGGTTAAGCTGCATTTTGTCATAATGATAATCTTATGCTGATAAGAAGCTTAGGAAGTATTCTATTTAACCTCGAATGCAGTCGGGAACTAAGGCATCAGCAATAGCCATGGCTTTCTATAGGCCTAGCACATGATGCCATTAGAAAATGACCGTATGTAAAAAGCAACTCCTAACTTGGGAGGGTTGAACCTGTGGGATCAGGTGAGATTAGATCAATCATATGTAAACGTGAGTTTCATATAAAACTAACTTTGATAGATATAATATAATTTTGAATTATGATTGAATAATTATAAGAGATATATTTTCTAAGTCAGACTCAAATCCTGACTCATGTTCTAACTTGGAGGGTGTCCTATATTACCATAGAACAAAAATTATGCCATTCATCACCCAAAAAACAAAAATCATTCAAAATTAAACAAAAAAAAAAAATCTTAGAATCAGGAAGCTTGATGATTGGTAATTGTACCGTCTTAAATAAATATAAGAAAAATGTGAAATTTATATTTACATTATTACATAATCCTGCTTTTATATTTCCTTTACAAATAAATTTTATGAGTAAGAATTTTGTTAACAAGTATTCAAATGACACTTTTTAAGAGTACAATGTTAAATAATATTTTATTTTAATGAATACATATATAATATTGTAATTCGAATACAAGACAATTAAAAATTGAAACCCGGTCATGATTATAGATCAATTGCCGTTGGCAAGAAACTCCATTCTTTAGCTAATCTTTTGTTTTTGTTTTTGTTTTTTTTTTTTTTTTTTTTTTTTGTCTCTATTGGCTAATTTTAATTAATTAAATTTTTGGAAAATATTTTTATATTCTTATCTTAAGAAAAGAAATAATCCGGAGGAAGCAACCGCCAAAACGCCAAACGCAACGCAAAGCATTTCTAGAGCCCCTTCCCTTCTCATTTTCCTTTCTTTTCTATCTCTTTTCCTCTCCAAAAACTCCGCAACTTCATTCTTCCTTCTCTCCTCCCTTAGTTTTCCTTTTCCTCTTTTACCCTCCAATCCCCTCTTCAAAATTACCAAGCTATCCCTACCATTCATGAACATCCCATCCATGTCTTCCACCTGCAAACTCACCTCCCTCACGTGCATTTCCCCTCTCACCGACTCCCCGCACGTGACCACCACCCCGCACTGCACCAACTCCGTCGCAGCCCCACTCTTCCCGCCGGCCACTACCAATGCGAACTTCACCTGCACCTCCCCGCTCAGCCAGTGCCGATGTACGTTTACCGGTCTTTGACTCGAGAGATTCATCGCCCGTTTTCCTATAGGGTCGATCACGATCCAGCTCAGCTCCATGTCCTCCTCCAGATCCCTACATGTGTCCGCCGTGTCAGGGTGTGCTATCCGGGTCGAAACCGCTTCTTTCGGATCCAATAAATCCACCCGAAAAGGTGAGCATTTGAACCAAGCGCTTAGCGTTTCCGTTTCGATGACTTTGCTGAAAATGAGCTCCTTTTTGTAATAAATATCAACGGCTGAGATTAATTCCGATGGAAGGTCAGGATTTTCTGACGAGTTCTCAAAGCTTGCGGGATCCGTGGTTAATGCGAATGCGTCAGAGAAGAACGAGCGGGAACCGTTGCTGGAGTTAGAGATGACGTGTTGAACACGTGGAGAGCTGGTGGAAGGCCATGTCGAGTGACAAATGTTAGTCCACAGGTTTTCCTGTGACGCGAGTGCACGAAAGTGAGTAGAGGCGCAGGAGGCGGATGCGAGAGTTGGGCCATCAAGTCGGGTCAATATATGGGTCTCTATGATGTCTGGATGGACGGTAGAGATTGCTGCTGCGATGTTCTGATCAACGTTGGTGATGTCGGGAGTGCAGAGTGCAGGTTGCAGTGGTGAAGTGGAGGAACCGGCCATGATATTAGCGTTTATGTGTTTTGAAAACAGCGGGTTTTTTCGGTGCTTGGGGCGGATGATTTTGTAGTTTGAGGTTTATATAGGAGTGCAGGAAATTGGTAAGTTTCCTTTAACTTTCAATTAATTTTTTATTTCTATTTGTACCAAAAAAATTTTATATTTTTATATTTTGGGTTTTGAGAACTGCTACGGTGAAGGTCAAGATGATTGCCATCAAGAGGCGGTCCAGAAAGCCGATGAAAATGAAATTACGTACTCCATAGGGACATGCTGTCTCTAACTTTAAAATTTTTTTTTTAGATTTTTTTTTTTTAATATTGAAATGATAATACACTGAGTTTGAATGTTTTGATAGGATCTTTGTCATCATATGTCAATTTTTTAATTTAATTTTCAAATAAATTGTTTTAATAACTAGTAGTATATAGTTTCCCATTGATGTAACATTATTAGTATAAAATAAAATATATTTTTAATAATGGCAGAAGTAAAATCACATCATTGTGCATACTTTTTAATTAAAAATCTATAATTCAAACAATATACAAAATTATAAATATTAAAATTAAATTAATTAAATTTTTATTTTTATTTTATTTTATATTTTTACAATTGTTTTTCTCTTTGAACCCATTCTAGCATCTATTTCCATTAGTCAAATAAATTAATTATACATTATTGGATTAAATAAAGCAAAATAAAATAAAAAAAGATGAGTCATAAACAAAGAATAAATTAAGAAAAACATCATTTTCATTTGTCTTCTAAATTGAATCCTTCTGTTTGAAGTTATTATCTTTATCTTTTTTTTATCTTATTTTGGTTTGCCAGCTGACGTATTAGGATGATAATTATCTTTCTTTAGTGAATTATAAATTATAGGGTATCTTAACGAGCAATTGTTTAAGTCAGGAGTCAAGAGAAGATTATAAATAACAAGAATTAACTTTGAAAGAACAGATATACTACAAGCCAAGTTGCCAAGTCACAAAAGTTTAGAGGTAAATTATATATGAGGAAATAATTTCTTTAATAAATTAATGAAGAACCCTCATTATTTTTAGTTAATTATTGAATTTTAATTGGGGATTGACAAAAAAAAATAAGTTTGCATTTAACTATTTCTAGATCTTTAATTTAATCTGCAGAGTTTTGATATTGCTGGTTTTAATAAGTAGGAAGAAGAGGAAACCAGTCTCTTGAAGCGGCCGTTTAACGGCTCTAGATGCATCATCACAATGAAAATATATATGACTGAATGGACAGAGATGAAAAAACAGGAATGGGAATAGAAATTAAGGGTGTGAACCGGATTTGGTGATTAAAGAAATGAGTAAGGCCAATGGAGATACTTAGAACATACTCTCATCCGCTAATAATTAACTAATTTGTGGCGACGGTCGTCAACTCTAGTGGCGTTTTAGAGATTGGATTAGGTATTTGAATCCAATATCTCTCCACGGTCCGAATTGTATCACACTGTCCGTTCTTGTGACGTCCAATAATTAGCCTTTTTGCTTTAACAGTTGAAAGTGACAATTATTTTCATTACTTTGTTAGATGGATTAGGAGATTGATGCCGACATCCCCCGTTTTATAGAATTGAAAAAAAAAAATTGATATTGGAATTCAATCGGCCAAATGAAATTTGCTTGATGGGTAGCTACATTTTATAGTTTAGTTGAATTTAGGGTTAATAACAAATTAAATCAAATTGAATTTGATTTGATTTTTTAAAATAATATATAATATTATAAATTTTTAAAATTTGATTTGAATTTAAATTTTATTTTTTAAAATCGGTTTTAATATAATTAAAATTTTTAAAAATTTTAATTTATTTTTATATATTATTTTAATATAATTTTTAATATATTTAAATAAATTTATATATATAATAATAATTTTTATAAATTTTAAAATTTAAAAATATATAAAAATTAATAAATATATATAATTTGATTTAATTCAATCTTTTATTTTTTTTATTTTGATATAAAATTTGATCTAAATTTAATATATTCATTTAATTTTTAATTTTGATCCAAATAAATTTAAAAATAAATTTGAATAAAATAATATAATATAATTTTAAATTAATTTTTATTTTCTCAAAAATTTTCTTCTACGCCTAGTTGAAATTTGCATGAGCAGTAGCGAACCAAGTTGGGAATGGCGATGATCTGATCAACGAGTGAAGAGAAGCAAGCTGTTCAACTTGCGTTGATGGCGTCATAACAATTTAAAATATCGGTTTAATATAGTAACTAGCTAGAATCAGCTGTGGTTGTTGACATTTAACTCTTAAATTTAAGGAAATAATAATAAACTAATATATCTAAATCCTCAACTTTATGATTTTATGATTTTGATAATAACACTTAGATTTGTCATTGTATTCAGTATTCAAGTCAAATTTGCAGTCTAGATGGTTTGCATGAAAATTTTTATTTTAAAAAAATGAAATAAAAGTCAAATTTGTCACTGGATTCATATTGAATTTTGTTATCATATTTCAATTTCTTTAAATTTACTATTCACATTAATAAATATCTCGGTAAATATTTTGATTTCATTAATTTTGTTATTAAAAAATTAACGAAATTAAAAAATTACGTTCAATAAAATTAAAAATATAATGATAAAATTTTATGAAATTGAAATTTATCAAATATTTTCAAATATTCATTAATAGTACAATAGTAAAATTCATTTTCATCCCAAAAAATTTTGTTATGAAATTATAAATTTTTTTATTGTATGTGCAATTACTATTAATTAATTTTCTCAAATCGCTGGCTAGGGAGTGGTCGGCCTTCAAAAAGTATTAATTAATATTTGAAATTTAAAGTTTAAACCATTATTAAAACCAACATGACATGATATCATATATATATATATATATATACATATATATTTTTTACCTTAAAGCTTAAATGATGTTTGATCACTTAACAAAATAATTTTTAAACCCAAAAAGGCATGCATGATGTAATAAGACATGAAAAGGGGTGAAATTAAGTCACATGACGCAAGTACGGCAAACGAAAATGCTTTTTTTTTTTTTTTTCAAATTTTCATCGCTAACATTATACCAGCCTTTTTACGTTTGATTAATTTATATATGGTTATCATATTTTTAAGAATTTTATTTAGGTGGGTATTAAAGATACTTTTAAAGGTTATATATATATATATATGTATATGTGTGTGTTATTGGGTATTATTTAAGATTTCATTTATAATAAATATTACATGCTTTAAATATAGTAATTAATAGTTAATGTGATAATTATTTTAATTTGAATGAGGAAATTATTATTTAATAAAGAAACCTTAAAGTATTCTTAATAAAATTTTAATTTTGGATTAAAAAATGTTAATAGGTGCCAAATGATATCGATTAAGTTGGTATTTAAAAAAAACAATTCATAGTTAATATATATATTTTTTTTTATGAAAATAACAGAAGTATATCGCATATAATAATTGTAATACAATTAATTAATTACAATTTATAATTGTGTAAGGACTATCAAAATTTTATTTAAAATTTACACTTATAAATGATGTCTCATTATATAAAATTTTTTATTATGATTGGATAATTGTAATATTATGATAAAAAATTTATAAATAAAATTATCCATAAAATAACTATTAAATGTAAAAATATTTTTTAAAATAATATTTTAATTATCTTTATTCATGTCCATAGACACTTGCTTTTTTTTTTTTTTTTAACATATGTTCATAGACACTTATTAATTAGTAATCATTAAGTGATTATTTCTATTTTCTTTAAAAATTAAGGTATTTTTTCATAAAATATCTATAAGTAATTTAAATTGTTATCCATTATAATTATGGAACTTTTAATGTTTAGCCCTTAATTTAAATAGTAGGTTAATATATATAGGAATATGCTAATTAGTGTCTAGTGGCACCATGATATCTAAAGAAAGAAAAACGGGATTAATACATTATTCTTTTCAAATTTGATAAAAATAGTATAATAAAAGCTAAAAATTTATTAAAATAATAATTAAATAATCATTAATAGATGCTTATATACATTCGTTTATTGGGCCCACATATATATATCTTTTGGATCAAAAGTTAAATTCGAATACTTTAGGAATAATTGTATAATTTGTCGATAAAATGATGGACTCGTAATTGTAATAATTAAGATTTAAATCTAACAATTTTAAATATTAAAAAAATTAAATAAAAGCCTATGTATTTCGGAGGGTAAATCAAAAGAGTTTGTTTCTCAAAACACTTAACGAAGAAAAAAAGCCCAAAAGTGATAATGGGTTTGGTGGGTTGTTAAAAATAGGAGAAGCCCAAACCAAATCGAATGCTCAAAAATGAACCACAAGTTTGTCCTAAGGTTTGATATCGTTACACGTAGCACCATAGAAACATCCAATTTCCAAGCCTCGCCCAAATCATATCCTTTCTGGATTTTTCAGTTTTTAAAAGGACGGGTGACGATCTGTTTTGAGATTATACATTTATCCACGTCTACGGATAAAAACAGTCCTCCCTCTCTGCCACGTCAGCCTTCTTTTGATTCCATTGCACTTTAACATTCCCTTTGGCCTTTTTTCCCACCATTTTCCTCGCTATTTTTCCTGCGATCCAAACGATAAAAGTTTTACCGATTGATTACGTTGCAATTTTTACATGTCGATTAAATTTCATCATCACAACTTCGTATCTTCAAGGTACTTAATGTTCTTCCCTTTTCCCATAAATTTCTTGCTTTCACTTGAGGATTGTTTAATTCTGGTTTTGGCCGAGTAATTTAGGTTTTTATTTATGAAAATTCCGTATAAAATTATTCAAAGAAGCTTTTTAAGTTATTTTTCTCTTGAAAATTTGGACGCTGAAAAAAGATTAGGGAAAGAATAATTGAAACAGTTTTTGTCTTTTAGACAATTTCTGGTTACTTAATTGATTAACCGATTTTTCTAGTTCTCATGTCTGGTGAATTGTTTCGTTTTCTTTGCAAGCTAAACAGCTTGATAAGCTTTTTATTTTATATTATTTTATTTCTTTTAAGAAAGAAGAAAAACCGGTCAAAGCTCATGGCGGTTTTTGAAAGCAATTTTTGTTACTTAAATTGTGTTTGTTCAGTGTTCATGGATAAGTTTAAAATTAAGTGAATTACTTCTGAATTTTAGTGGCTCGCGTAAATTAAGGAGTTGTTTTATGAGATTTTAAGTTTAAACCTTTTAAACAGATAATGTGGTATTTAGGATTGCTACCAAGTTGAAGTTCAAAACATAAGTTGCTAATGATCTTATATTTGCTAATTCAGTTGAATAAAAGAAAGAACCAGGAGCAGCCTGGCTAGTTGTCTATAGATTAAACTAGAAACCCTCTAGAAGGAGGATGAAAAGAAATAACTAAATGCCTGTTATAATATCAGGAGTTGACATCCCTAAGAAATAAGTTATCTGCTGCACATAGAATTCTTTTATCAATTCTCTGTGGAAACGCTTGTGACTTGCTGGTTCTGGGTTTTAGCAGGTATTCAAATCCATGTCTTTCACGTAATTCGTTTGGAACCCATGTTTCTTGCAAAAGAATGGCTAACTTGGATTATCTGTTGACAAATTGGGGTAATTTGAGGAAGAAATGTCTTATAAAGCGGACATTGTCAGATAATCACTGGCTGGTGGGTTATAGGAAACATTTTTCAGCCTTTCGTAAATCAAGAAGGATGGAATACCATTTTCCTCTGGCATCAGCTGAAGATGGTGTCACTGTCAACGGGAGTCCGCAAACCAGTACAAGTACAGATGTAGATGAGATAAGGGTCAAATTGAATCAATCACTGCAGGGTGAAGATTATAGTAATGGACTCGTTCAATCTTTACACGATGCAGCTAGGGTTTTTGAGCTAGCAATCAAAGAACAAGGCTCATTATTGAAATTGTCTTGGTTTTCAACGGCCTGGCTTGGTGTAGATAGGAATGCATGGGTGAAAACACTCTCTTATCAGGTTTGTCTTGATTTGTTCTTTGAGCTTTTATTAATATGTTTAATTTGATGCATGTTTTTGTACTACCAGCTTTCAAGGTGTGGTTCTTATAAGACTAATTTGTCAATTTATCTACAACGCTTTTTGTTTATTTTGAACAAACACTGTCCCTTTTCCCGACTAAGAGATGTTATTAATTATTTTGAGCATCTTTCTTTTTCCTTATTTGTTTATATCTAAACTTGTTATATTTTACCAGCACAGTTTTAATAACATTTTTTTCTTGTACACTAATACACAGTGTATGTTTCCATCTCAAGTATCATTTAAGCTACCTAAATTCTCATGCATTTTCTCAGGCTTCTGTGTATTCACTACTGCAAGCTGCAGGTGAGATTTCATCCCAAGGTGATAGCAGAGACAGAGATACGAATATTTTTGTGCAAAGGAGGTAGTGCATTGCATATATTTTGTATTTCATGTAGCTCATTGGTCTTTGCTTTTTGCAGATCCTATTTAAACATAAACTTGCTTATGTGTATTTATTTGTTGATCACTAGCACCATATATATTTGCGTAACACTTTTCAGCTTATTATGCAGTAAGAAAAACTGAATATTTTTTCACCTTGAATATGGTTATATTACAATTGGCTTACAAGTTACAAATTTGACAATGGGGTCTTAATGATTTTTAATATTAAGTTGCTACCCTCTGGTTGTTATATAGTAATTGGTTATTTTTGCTGAACAAAATGGCAAAAGGCAATCATGTTGTGTTGTGAAATATGAAGTGGAGATTGCTTGGTAGTTAAGGGCCATTATATTTTGCTTTAATTATGGAGGCAGACTATGTTATAGTTGTCCTCTGAAGTTTCATTCTATGAAGTTTTGCTGAAGGAGGCTTGCAGGCTTTCTCTGCCATTTCTCTATATTCATCAAAGATCTCTGTTTTCATGATACTCATTTATGTTTTTCTAATCAACTCTAATCTGCTAGTTCATATAGAATTTTCAGCATCTTCTAACAATCATATTGGTGCAGTTTGTTGTGTCAATCTGCTCCCTTGGAGAGCTTAATCAGGGAAAAACTATCAGCCAAGCAACCTGAAGCATATGAATGGTTTTGGACTGAGCAAGTTCCAGCTGTGGTTCTCTCTTTTGTAAATTATTTTGAAGGAGACCTTCGATTTACTGCTGCCACAGATGTGTAAGTAATTGCCTCCTTGCTTCTTCATGTGAGGCTCTCTATGAAGCTCTTGATACTTGTGATGCTTGTGATGATATACTGACTCCTTTAATCTGCTCCCAGGAGTGGGAAAGGCAAGTCCTTGGGTGCAGGAAGTGCAAGTGACAAATCTCTTCTCATGCTTGCACTAACCTGTGTTGCTGCAATCACTAAACTTGGTCCTGCTAAAATTTCCTGTTCCCATTTCTTTTCCATGATCCCAGACATAACTGGTAGACTTATGGACATGCTCGTTGATTACGTTCCCATACACCAAGCTTATCATTCTATAAAGGACATTGGTCTACGCAGAGAATTTCTTGTCCATTTTGGTCCTCGAGCTGCGGCATGCAGAGTGGAAAGTGATCAAGATTCAGAGGAGGTTATTTTCTGGGTCGATCTTGTACAGATGCATCTGCAGCGAGCTATAGATAGAGAGAAAATATGGTCAAGGCTAACAACATCTGAAAGCATTGAGGTTTGGACTGAGTTTATGATTTGTCTACATTTTGAGACATCCTGTTCCCTTTTCATCCCCTAAAATAGCATCCTGACCGGAGGTTCTAAAATAATCTAATAAGTCCATACCTGTCAAGGCTGAATCTGTTATTACAAGATGTTTAAGGCTTTAAACCCAACATCCTTTTAGAATATGATGGATAACATGTGAAAACACGAGGGTTGAAGGAGGAAGCAAAGTAATTTCACGTATGCTGGAGGACTGCTACATATTGCATACGTACAGTTTTTGTTTTGGTAGAGGTTGTCATTGAAAGTTAGACTAATTTCTTGCAGGTCTTGGAAAGGGATTTGACCATTTTTGGGTTCTTTATCGCCTTAGGCAGAAATACACAGGCTTTTTTATCTGCAAATGGATTTGATGTTGTAGATGATCCTATTGAAAGCTTCATTAGGTATCTTTGAATACATTAGCCTTTTCACCTATTATGATTGGATTGGTTTCAATGGTTTAGTTGTGCATTTAATTCAATGCCTTTTGTCTCAGGTACCTTATAGGTGGCAGTGTGTTGTACTATCCTCAACTTTCATCAATAAGTTCTTATCAACTTTATGTAGAGGTCAGCATGCATGGTTTTTGGTAATTACCTTTCAACAAATGTGTTTCATGATGGACTGTGATTTCTCTCCTGCTTTTAAATCCATTAGGTTGTGTGTGAAGAGCTAGATTGGCTTCCTTTTTATCCTGGCATTGTTAGCACATCAAAACTGTCTCATGGACATAAAAGCATACAAGAAGGTCCTCCTAATATTAAAGCTATTCCCCAAGTGTTGGATGTTTGTTCTCATTGGATGCAGAGCTTTATTAAATATAGTAGATGGCTGGAAAATCCGTCTAACGTTAAGGCTGCAAAGTTCCTGTCTAGAGGGTAAAGGAGTTTGTGGTTCTTTAGTTAAAAAACCAAGTTATATCAGATCTCTTTTAAATAATTTGAACAAAGTGTTGCTATCTTTATTGTTTAGGCACAACAAGTTGATGGTGTGCATTGAAGAACTCGGGATACCATCGTAAGTTGTGGATGCTTAACCTTAGTCTTCCTTCCTTCCCTCACTCTCTTCCTAGCACCCCCTTCTCTCTCACACACAACCCACCCACCCCCCACAGGAGCACGCTGCCTGCTATAATTTTTTGTAACTTATTAGTAGGTCCCTTTTTAAAATGTCTATCAGTCAATTAAAAAAAGGATATATGTGAATCAAATACATCATGGATACCTAACTAAGGATCTGAGAAAGACATGAAAGATCTGAAATCTCGATACGCATGCTAGAAAATTTCTACCATTTATGATATGTATGTTCATTTGTCCACAAAATTGCAACTACATGTATATTATGAAATAAAAAAAAAAGTGAGTAACATAGTTAGTTATCCAAAATTAAGAACAACAGAGAGGAAAAAAGGCCAAAGCTTGCTGTGTTTGAAAGAGCTATCTGCTGATAAATACAAATGAATTTACAAAATGTTTGCAAAGGATTTTAGAGGGAAAACATTTTCTAGGACATTTTTGAGTTTCAACATGGAAAAATCTCATAGTTGTGTTCTGTTGCTCCTTTCTTTGTATTCGCTGAAGCAATAAACCAGTGCTAGTCATGGGGGCATCCATGGGCATTATTATGTTGTTTGATATGGTCTTACATGGATTTGATCCGATAAGATATTTGTTTGATGTTGTTGATAGATGAATGGTTGCTTCACTAAGATGTTTAATCATCCTTAGTCATGATAGTTAATGGTAAGAGCAAAATGAAGAAATTACCACAGAGTCACAGACTTATTGATTATTTGGCAGTGTGATTTAATTAGAGGGCAACCTGTTGTTGTGTTACTGGTCATGTGCCTGCATTGCTGCTCTCTATTGTCAATAGCTGTGACATTACTTTATCTTTACTGTATCCATAAATTTTTAATTTCTTATGTGTTTTTTCTTCTTCACTTTCTTCCTGCATCAAACATTGTCTGATCCGATTGATGCTAGACCAACCCACTAATTTTATTTTATTTGATTTATTACTGCTAGCATGTACTTTACATTTTGTTCGTACTTTTTTAAGGGGATCATATGCTTTTTATTTATTTTTGTTTTATGCAAAAAAGATGTGGTTAGCACCTGGTTAGTTGCTGCATATCATGTTTACTACCTTCATCTCATTGTCATGCAAGTGTCGCATTCATTGGACAATGGTACTTTATATATAATGATTGCTAATTGCTATTATACTTGCTGAAACAAATGTGATGCAGAAGGGAAATGGTGGAGACTAATTCTGTTGGTAGGACTGGTTTAGTTCCTGAGAACGAGTCAGATTCATTTGATAAGGTTCCCCCTTTTCCCTTTGAAATTAAATTTGTTTAAAAGCAAATTATATGTAGTTTGGAACTCGCTACTGTGCCTATGCTGGTGCTAATGGTAAATTTTTAAGTAACAGTGGGGCCTATTTTTCTGTTTATATACTTTAGCCAGATCTGTTAATGCTTCCGCCTTTTTCTTATGAAATCTAAGATGTCAAAGCTTTTGCTTGCAAAATACTTGGCTGAGGTTACCATCCCATCCTTTTTCTTGGTTCTGGCTTCTGTGTGCACTAGATTTTCTGATGTTCAACTGCATTGGTGGATAAGCTGATTATTTGGTTTGATTTCCATTAATATACATGATCTCTGAGGCAGTGAACAAATGATAAAATGTTTGATGCAAAGCAAAAAGAAAAATAAGAGTCCTTGAAAATTTTGATTGTAGGTTTTTCTTTGAACACCAGAGTACCACTGAGAACAAAAGATGAGCTAAAATGTGTCCAAAATACACACACAAGAGGCATAAAGATGGAAAATTGCAATCTAATAGATTAGTAGTTGTTACAAAGTTCACTTTACCAGTCTATAAATCAACTGTAACGTCCAATGTTATCTTATGTAACCATTGGTCTTGATTATACTTCTTTCTAGATTTATACTGGATAGAATTTAGCGTATGTTCAATAAATGACATCGTTGCTTTCTTCTTTCTCATCTTTCTTCTGCTCTTCTGTTATTGCTTGGAATGGTTTTCATTATGCATTGACATCATGTTGGTTTCAGACATTAGAAAGTGTTGAAGAAGCTCTGAAAAGACTGGAAAACTTGCTTCAAGAGTTGCAT
Organism: Durio zibethinus; assembly: GCF_047325235.1. Taxonomy (NCBI): domain Eukaryota; kingdom Viridiplantae; phylum Streptophyta; class Magnoliopsida; order Malvales; family Malvaceae; genus Durio; species Durio zibethinus. Next base: position 3,337,610 of record NC_143162.1, on the reverse strand, counting down.
GTTTCAAGTTCTCACTCCGGGAAAGAGCAATTACAAGCAGCTTGTTCTGACCTTGAGAAAATAAGGAAGTTAAAGAAAGAGGCTGAATTTTTGGAGGTATCTTTCAGAGCAAAAGAAGCTTTCCTTCGACAGGTTTCTTCACATCCCCTCCTCCTCCTTTTAAGTTATTCTAATTTTTGTTGAATATGATTTATTCTAGTAGTGCCTGCCCTTCACTATGAAATTAATGCCATATGGCAAGATGGCTAGGCTTTTCAGTCCCTCAAGTAGAAGATAAATGCTTGCTTTTTGCCTCAATAAAATTGCACTTGGGGGTATGGCCAGGAATATTGACAGCAAAGAAAATTTTGTACTAGGTTTGTTTGCAAATTAGCATAATTAATTTCACGGCGTTAGTTGTGGGGTAACCCTACATTAACCATGGACTATAGGATTGGCTTTTCCTCTATTTTGGTAAATTTCAGGGCTAGCTTTGCAATAATCTAAAATAGTTTAGTTAAAATTGAAATTAAGGTCAAATTTTGGTTTTTTCTCTTTCCATATAATTGGGTGTTTTGCTTTGTTTACATGGCACTTCATGCCTTAATCTTTTGCACACGCTATAGGACATATTGTGAGCTTAGTTTTTGTTTTTTTTTTTTGGCCAATGAGCTTCGTTGGAATTCATGTAAATCATTATTCTCTCCAGGAAGGTGGTGATGGTGGTTCCGAATCCTTTGTTAGTGAGCAGCAACGTTATCCAAAGACAAAAACAAGAAAGAGTGCTACTGTAACAAATGATAGAAGCAACAGGTAGCAACTTCAGCAGTAGACTATAGCTTTTGCCTGCTTTCTTGGAAGTTATTTTTAATGCTAATTCAATCATTGTTCTGCTATTCATGTCTCTCTATTTTATTTATGTCTTTTTTCCTCTAGAGTTGTCAATAAATCTCGTGGATTATGGAGCTTCTTACACCCTTCAGCCAGGAAGCCTGACATGGAGTCATCAGCTATAGAGAAATTGGTATGACCTGTCTCCAAAAGTAGCATTTGACACTTGCTGATCATGCATGATCCTTTTAGTATAAGACTTACATTTTATGTAATCTCCTGTCAATCTATTTCACCCCCAGTGAGCTGGCCTTGAACTCTTATTTCAAAGCACTTGCGGACTGTACCTTTTAATTCTTGAAATTATATCTTTGGGCTGTCTGAGTAACTCCTAAGTGATTCCTGGTTTCACATGTGTTTTGTTAATGAAATTATTATAAAGCTGGGACATGTTGATCAAGTTTAAGTTGTTTGTGTATTTGGATGGACGGTTGGACATAAGCATTGATTTAAGGTTTGAGGATCTCTACTCCTCCAAGAAGTTTAGGTGTGTTTTTTTAGTGAAGGACCTGAGAAGAAATTTGTCATCCAAATTATGTTTGGAAACTGCTTGTTCTTGGATACACAGTCAAACATATGCTATGATAGAAAATTCTTAGCTTTTGAGTATAATTATGATAACCAAAATATAAGGAACTAAAGCATTTATGTGATGTTGGGAATCTGTTTATTTAAATGAAAGCTATGTCCAATTTTGTGCATGCAGGGAAATGATTTTATTGAGCAGAATACTTCAAATATTGGTATTGCTGATTCAGAACCAAATGAAATCCGCCGCTTTGAACAATTAAGGAATGAACTAATCGAGCTTGAGAAACGTGTTAAAAGGAGTGCTGATCAGCCAGCATATGAAGAGGTACGCTCAAGCTGTTAACAGTTGTGTAATTTCACTACAAAAGATGCTGTCATTGTGAGAACAAGAAACATGTTGATGCATGATAAGTTAACCCTGAACCTTCAGAAAGGCTTGATTCTTCATGCATGTTTCTAATTTGCATTTCCTTGTCCAAATTTGTTCAGGATATTAATGATGCTGGACATGCTCAATTGGTTGAGGTTCAGAAGAAAGAAAGTATTATTGAAAAATCGTTGGACAAGATAAAAGAAACAAGCACGGTATGAGTATCTTGAGGATTTCCATAAACCAAATCATTATTACTGTATAATTAGCATTCTATGACTACTCTAGCTTTGATTTATATGCATTCTTCCACCTTCTGGATGAAACTAGTTCCTGCTTATTTAATCACTTACTTATCTCTCATGTTAGAATTTATTTTGACTAATTGAAACCATTCTTTCTTAGCCATTCTAAAACTTTTCTAAATGGCCCATGATAGGGCTTATTAGATTGGTTTAAGGCCAGAGGCACTCTCTGCATTTTAAAAGTCTAACATATGGTTTATTTTCCATCTAATGATAACTCATAAACTTTATATTGTATCCTAATGGCTGTAAACATGCTTTAGCTCTTATTTTATCAAAAAGTTTGGTGATACCATATCTGTTCTAGATCTGGTTTCCTTTTCATGATTCTGCATGCTGAAACAGTCACTTTATTTAACAGTAGTGAGGGTGCTTAATTCTTTCTGTATCCCTTCTTTGTACCATATCACGTTTATATGGGTAACTGGGTATATGAAACATATTGAAGTGGGTTACGCATGTACTGCTTCTACATAAAATAACTTTTTGGCTTGCTAATGTAATTTTTTTCCCTCTTTTTGAGGAACTTTGAGAATTATGAGTCTAGATTTTTCTGATCCCCTGCCTAATGATTACTGTTTCAAGTTGAGAAGTCATCTATCATTTTTCTCATGAATGCTGTCATCTGAGTCATTTACCAATGACCAGGATATCTTGCAAGGAACTCAGCTTCTAGCCATTGATGTTGCTGCTGCAATGGAGTTGCTTAGAAGGGCCCTGATAGGGGATGAATTAGCAGAGAAAGAAAAGAAAGCCCTTCGGAGAACTCTAACTGACTTAGCATCAGTTGTTCCAATTGGCATTTTGATGCTTCTTCCTGTAAGTTAAAATACATCATTATGTCAACATTGTCTTCCAATGCATTGTTGATCAATCACTTTTATCTTTCTTATCCACATAACAAATCCATCAAGGAAACTCTGCTTAAATCATCATCTTGGGTCAATAAAAGAGCAAAACTTTTGCTAATAATTTGACTGCATGAGTCGGGATTGAAAATTGAGTTCAGAGAGAATACTCTTCTTATAATTTTATCTGGACTGGAAGTCTTTGTTCACATAACTTATCTTTAACACCTACAAGTTTCTCTAAAGTAAGTTTTTCCTTTTTTTCTTTTCTAACTATCCAAAATAATGAAGCATAGCATAAACATCTAGCATGTAGAGTACATCAGGTAAGTGCTGTTGACGAGCCCTGAATTAAAAGAGAATTACGAAGGAATAGTATCTCAATCACCTATACATGACTGGAGAAAAGTAACAGATTTTGCTACATATCCAGGCATCTTTTATTTACAATTCAATTTGTCATCAATCAAATTGTGTTTAATCTGATGGATAAAATTATGTACTGCAGGTTACTGCTGTTGGGCATGCAGCCATTTTGGCTGCCATTCAAAGATATGTACCAGCTCTGGTGTGTCATCCTTCTTGTTTATGTCTTGCTTCAAGTGCTGAATTTCTCAATGGCTAACAATCTGTTTCATGGCAGATACCATCAACATATGGACCTGAAAGGTTAGATCTCTTGAGGCAGCTTGAGAAAGTGAAGGAAATGGAAACCAGCGAAGTGGACAATGAAGAAAATGTGGAGGAAGTAGCCTGAATTCCAGTGGAGATCTTGTACAACCTTTAAAACCTAAACAATTCTTCCCATATAGGGTAACAGACAGTTTCCATTTTTTTTTTTTTTTTTGGTCTTTTCCCAGTTTGGGGATCACTTGGTTCTAAATTCCATTGACAGTAGGTGAGCGTAGAGAAGTTCATTCCATGTGTCTGGTATCCCAGGTAGGCACCAATGGCTGCAGTCTTGTGGAGCATTAGGTAGAGTACCTGGCTCACGGTGCCTTGACGGGTGACCATCTTTCCTGAACGCTGTCAGATATGTAATGTTTAAAAACTGGACCTTCCAGTTGCCATACGTAATTTTTTTGGTTACATCAGCAATGTATTGATTATTCCATGCCTCAGCTTTAAGCTTTTTGTAGTTTTTTTCTGGTTCTATTTCTACATCACACACGCCCCCATCATCCCATGTGCCATTCCTGCAATTTTCACAAGTAAAACACTCGGAAATGATTGCTGCAACCAAAAACTGTTGTTTTCCAAGGAAGACTGATCAATACACTCATTGTTACTTTGGGAAAGTAATCCCTGAACACATTGATTCTATTCTACATATTTGTCCAGAACCTTAGAAGCCCATCCTAACACTTTTGTATTGAGAAGGTTACTCAGATTTCCTATATTATTTGCAAAAGATAAATACCAAACTGTGGATTCAGGTTCTGAATGTTTCCGAGGACCTAGAGTTTACTTACGTGTAATGAACTGGTGAATAACTGCGAAAAAAAACACGGCTCCTTTCCGGGTTCAAATTCTTGGTTGTCCATGACTTCAATGTTTGCAGAGACCTACGAAACCCCTCCATCACATCCATTGTCATGTTCACTTTCCCTCCTTCCTGAAAATAGCAGCCCCTGAAAACGCAAAAATGTCTTGTCACTTTTTATTATGCCAGATTTAAGAAGCAACTGCTTCCAAGAAATGGGGGCCAGGAAGAGAGAATTAAAGAAAGCTCGCATGCAAGAATCCATACATCTTAACGGTTTTCTCCTTATTCCACCAGTGCCCTGTATTGAAGACTAGAACATTTGCTCCCGTCCAGCGTGCGGAATACCAATGCAACTCGTCTACCCTAACGGTTACTTTGACTTGAGCTGGTGAATCTATTGGTGGGCGATTGATGGTAACGAGGAAAGGTGCTCTGTAGTATTCAACGGTGAGGTTGTACTCCTGGAACTTCATGGAAAGAAATCCTTTGTGTTTCGTTATGGGGCTTCCTTTATCTTCGAAAATTGTAGACTTGTTGGAAACTGCCTGAGCCAGCATGCATATCAGGGACTCCCATTGGTTTCTTCCGATTGAATCACCTGCAAACACGATCCGTCCGTTTCGACTCCTTTCCAAAAGGTCGCTAGCATTGAATCTGATGTTGAAAGAAATTAAAGAACGCAAACAATTGAAGAGATTTCGGAAAAGGGAGCCAAGAAGTGGTATGAGAGATTATATATAATCTCATGAAAGAATCTACCCAAACCATCATGCACGAAAGAAAGAAATGAAAAGGAAACAATAGAATTGTGCATGAACAAGCATCTTCTAAACGTTCACGATAAAACTTCATACCTGAGAAGATCACAGCCATCCGGTTGCCATCTCCATTTCAGAAACTCTACGTCTTTTCTTCCATTCTGACGACACCGAAAACCAGGATCAAGAAACGGGCAGTTTTCATCGTACATCTGAATTGGATAATTTTCATCCCGAACCCATCTGCCATAGGAATAATCACAAGCTCCTGATGGTGGTCTGCGTTGGTTTGGCGCTAGTTTCCAAGGGAAGAAATTACCAACAAAAGCAAGTGGGTCTGGAAAGTCTCCAAGGTTAAAAACAATGATAGAAGAGATTAAGATGACGAAAAAAGAGAGAGCATAGCAAAGTCCTCTCTTGATTATTACAGGAGTAAAGGGAAGTTTGTGTCTTGTTTGGGTCGTCAGTTGATCCATAAGTAGAGGAAGATGAAAAGGAAGAGAAGGAAATGAGTTTTACGTCTTTGTAGAGGAAATGTAAAAGAGTGTCGGGGTTTGTGGATTGGCTTTGCTAATTATAGGAGATTTTGCTGCTATTAATATATATATATATATATATATATATATATATATTTGTTGCGAAAACGTGGCCAGTAACGCACCTGCATGCTTAATCAAACGCCCTTTGATGTTAAGACATATACACGAAATTTGTCGGAGAGAATCGATTCAATCTGTAGATTTTCGGGGGTAAACCAGGGTTTCATCGTGACAATTTTAAGTAAAAAAAATTTTAGATATCTTTCTATTTCGCTTTCTCCTGTAATCTTGATTGTCTTCTTTCTGCCAAAGTCTACACATTAATTAGATGTCCATTCATCAAAAGTTTGTTGTTTTTTTTTCTCTCTTACTCGACTTCCAAGAAATTACATATTGACATTATCACTTTATTATTTCAACATTTTTATCAAATCCATCACTGCCGACCCTAAATCTATCCCCCATATATATATATATACTTTTTGGGGACCTAGCTACTTTATTTAAGATATAGATATAGGCATTTCTTTTTATCCAGATGCTTGTCTGTATATTTTCTGTGCTTAATGACACCGACTTCTCTATATCATGCAATCATCATTTAAATTTAGATATAAATTTTACAGTGATTAAGTTTATTATATTATTAGTTAAATTTAAATATTTATTTTAATAAAATTTATTCATTATAAATTCTTTTAAATTTTTTTAATCAATAGTTACAATAATTTTTTTATCATAATTATAATAATTATTACTATTATTTTTATCTCACTAGAGACAATTTAATCAAACTTAATATAATCATGAAATAAGGGTGAGAGTTGGCCTAAAGATGCTATTCTTTTATCCAATATTGTTTATTTATTCCTTAAAAAATGCGTTGTTATTAAACAATTTATTTCCTAATAGGAAATCCTAAACTCTTATTTCTTAGTTTGTTTATAGAAATATCCGTACCATGCACAACTGTCCTAAGGCTCTTTAGATTACTATCATCGTCGGTAATTATTGAAAGCATCGGATCAGAACCAACATTCCCATAAAAAATAAATAAATAAAACCCACAAATATATAAAATTTGATGGATACACAGTTATCTGAACTTCGATTTTATAGGATTATGAAAATTTCTTACCATTTGTAAATGTAATTATAAGTATATTTATAGCTACATGACATGGTTCAACCTATCATAGTCATGTAGTATAATTTACAGTGCCAAATGTTGACATCCAAAATAATCCATAAAATGGTGCAAAAGATGTAGTCCATAAAATAGCAAAAAAAAATTCCAATTTAATCAAAAGAGTAAGTGAGATTATCAATTGATTAATTAGTAATTACCCAATTTGGAAGATTACTGGCAATGGAAAGGAAATTAATTCTTTTTTTTTTTCATTGTGAAAAACGTAAAGGCAAGGAAAAAAATATTGTGGCTAGAAAATAGTTAAAACTTTTATTTATCTTTTTTAGTTTTGTTAGTATAAATAGGAGTTAGAATGATGTAAAAAGGTTTCAGATCAAAATCACAAATATAACGCAAATTCAATTATCTTACAGCTTTACATTTCTATGAAATTAGCTTTAACTCCTGGTATTTTATTTTTTTTATTAAAAAGTTTAAGGGAAAATTTTTTCATTTCAAGATTAGGACAAATCGTTAGTCTAATAAAGAATTTATATTAAATTTATAAATCATTTATTAAAAAAAAAATTTACAAGTGAAGTGTTTTAATTTTAGCAATTCAATCAATCTCATTGGCCTTAATATTTTATATTTACATTTCATACCTCTTAACAATTTACTTTTACTTTTTATGCATTTAAACATAGTTTTACATTAGAAAATTATCAAATATATATATATTTTTGTGTTCTCTATTTTCAATATTTTTGAAGGCATCAAAAGTGAGAATCATATATTGAATAATCAAATCGTTATATTTTAAATCGAATTATGTTAAGGCAAAAGAAGAACTAAAAATTTATGAATGTTAAAGGATTGAATTTTAATTTTATTAAAATTCACTTCTTTAAAAAAAGGGGTAAATCATTTAGGTTAAGTCTAACATTTGTTTAATTTTCTTTTTTTTTTTTCATAATCATAACCCTAAAATAATAAAATGCATAAAAAATTATGAATTAAAAGAAAATATATATTGGACCGTGCTAGGCCTGTTCTATTCATATAAGGAGTCGGGCTGGTGTGACACGATCCTTAATGATCTTGGGCCCCCGGCTCTGATGAACGATCCAATCAAAGAATTTCAGTCGTGGCGACACGATTACCCATTTTAGAACACCCGACCTCGTGTCCAAAAATGTTGCCTGCCGGATTGCGCAGCCCGCTCATTTTGCCATTCCCATTTACCTTGTATCCAAAGAAAAACTCATCGTAGACTTTCTTCAGTACGGTCGAACCCAGTTAACACTTAACAGCATCTTCCCTTTAATTTTCGGAGAGTGAAAGAAAAAATATGAGTTATTCAGTTGCTTAATCAAATTGGGTCTCTCCTATTCCTATATGTCAACCTAAAATGAAGGTGAAAGTAGTGTGCAGGAAAGTCTATGACTACATCCGATACGATCTCAAAGAAATAGCTTTCCCTTCTTCATTGCCTGATCCTCCCCACATCAAAAAGCGCCGCAAATTGACTTGGCACGAGCGTTTTTTGGTAACCCTTTTTTCCATTTCTCTTCCGCTTTTGGAATTTGGGTTAGTGATTGGTTTCTGGGTTTTTTTTTCCCTTTCTTTCTTTTCCTGTTTTCATATAGTTTTTTGTTGTTTATTTAGTGAAGAAACTATTTTAGTATTGGGTTTTGGTTTAGGTATTGCTGCCCAGTTTAAAGAGCATGGTTCTATCATTTCTCCATTATAGTAAAAATAGTGAATTTGGTTTGCAAATCAGCCTCTTTTTCATTGTTGCTATTGCTATTTTCTTTTTGTTTCAAAAAAAGACATTAAAAAGGGTTTTTGTTGTAAAGGTTTGAATATAAAATTTTTTATTTTTTTAATGAAAAACAAAATGCATGGTTTTTATTTTTATATCATGTACATATGTTTGAAAGTTCTTTACATACGAGCTATTTGCTAATTTTTTTTCTCAGATATGATGATTTTGCCCTTAAAAAAAAAAAAAAAAACTTTTGCTTTTATTCCTTTTAACAAATTTTAAAGAAGCAAAAGGGAAATAGCAAAAACTATGTATTAAGGACTGATGATTGTGTTGCTGGCCTCAATTTATTGTAGAAAACTCACTAATGCAATAGCTGGTGTTCAGGGTGGAAATTGGATCATGAAGATATTGAAGTTATTAGATTACTTTTAACTATTATTCTGCCTGCCTGCCTGACTTACTTGAATGTCAAATGATGCTCATGAACCTATTATCTGCACATGCTCTCTGGAATTGTTGGCTTTTTTCAAGGAGATAGTAGTAAATACCTGTATTTGCTCTTTAGGTCTTAAAGGAGGCCTCTAGGCTTTATGCTGCGAGCTGGGTAAGGGATATTGGTCCTGACCTTAGACCAAATGATTATAAGAAGGATGAAGAGAGTGAAGGTAAACCTAGTGGTGATAAGAGCAGGACTAAAGAGGCAGAACCTTCTACATTGGAAGATATTGGTATGAAACTCTACTTTGTGGTTTCATTCGTGAAATGTATTTGATGAAAAGTTGTATGTAAAGAATCAAGAAGTATTTTGTAATAACTTATGTTATATTTGACATAGTCATTATATGCAATAAACCATTAATTCCTTAAAATACTTAAATATCTGGTTGCAGTTTTTAGTTGAATAGACCATTTCTCTTCTGATGCATCCTTTAGACTTGTGCTTGTGACATCTTATGAGGTCAAGGAACATTGTGCCAAAATGCTTGAGCTCTGAAGAAATGTACTATATTGAATGTGCAAGTCTTTTTTTTAATGATTGGTGCTACTAAGGGACAATAGTTACATCTGTCTAGAAGTACCAAAAAGTTGGGTTAAATCATAATTATGATATGTAGTTGTTTGAAAAATTCCCTAATACTTTTTTTCGGGTCAAACTCTCTCTTTCGTCTGTATTCACCAAAATTTCATTGTCTTCCAACTATCAGACTCTTTAAACATTCCCTTTAACTCCTAATGTAAGTAGATACTTTTTCTCCTCAAAATCTTGATCTGGAAGTACATGCCTTTAGTTGATAGAAGGCAACTAGAGTTAGGTTTTCATTTCAATTTCCCTATTTAGTAGAACTCATCTAGAGGTAACATTAAATTGATTCTTTATTTATTTTTTTCTTTGGTGCTTTTCTCTTAGTTTAGGCTTTGAAAGATATCCAAATTGCCAAAGTTGATATACCTTCTATAGGGATCATTTCCTCACCACATTTTGTTTGATTATACTGTTGGTACCTGTGCTCAAATCCCTAGATTTTACTGCTGCCGTAACATATTTTTTATAAACAATTACTCTTTCATTAACAGACAAAGATAAAAGAAAGAGTGACAAAGATATTGAAGAATTCTTCTTTCACCAGGCCTAGCCTCAGTTGTTAAAGAAGAAAGATATTAAATTAATGTTTTCTCCTAGGCAGTTTTAGTTTTCTGGGTTTCGATTCCTACAGCCATCACTATAACAATCATGCCCAATATCTTATGTTACCTAGATGCTTATTTTTGTAAATAAAATTACTCACTCTGAAGAATAATTGCACGATGTATCATCCATCAAAATTTTCTTTCCTTGTTATCTTAATATATATTTCTTATATTGATTTCTTTAAAAAAGAGAAAAACTTTAACCGTTGATAATTTTCTACTTGTCATCATTGAACTTGTGGGTACAGCCTCTCTTTTTTGACAAACATATTTTGAGGCCAAATTTCTATCCTTCCTCCCTTCTTTTTTATTTTCCTGGCATTATAATATTTCATCTTAAACTTTTACACTGTTTTGATGTTGTTTATGGAAATGATTTAATAGCGGTTGCTGCAAGAGGAGGGATGGAGACTTTGAAGCCTGTTTTACAGAGGTTATACATGACTAGGGCTTCTGCATATAGAGATGCTCTCAAGAGTTTTATAGAAGGATATCAAGAAGGTATCCAGCAGGTCATGGAGAAAAAGGAAGATTCTAAAGCCCAACAAGAAGGCAAGACACAGAAAACTTCAACTTGACTACTGATGAGTGCATAAAAGGCAATTCATGTGAGCACTTCTCCAGCATACCCATTGTTGATACAGGTTTAGAGGTTTGACGGACCTGGTTGTCATGAAATCACAAGCATGATCCATATCCCAAGGATTTTCCTGTATTTTGAAAGTAAACTTTAAAAACTATGAATATGATAGGAATCTCCGATCGTAGTGCTGAAGCTTTTTTTTTTCTTCTGATTGAGGCTAAACAAATTTGAAGGCAGGATTTTTGGTATTTCGTGCATGTAAGTTTTTGGCTTAGTTCAGTTCTCTACAGTCTTGTGCTTGCAGAAATGTAAAGGAACCATTATGCCTTATCTCTTTGTTAAGTGCAACCCAAGAATTCCTGGATAGCTGCTGCCAACTGCTTAAAAGAGGCAGTTTGCATACAATACTTGATTTAGGCTTTTTGGCTTTTGCATTAACGAACCAATTTTGAATGAGGTGCTCTCACACTCACACTAAAGAAACCAGATGTGTCTTGATTGTGAAAGAAGAAGTGTTGATCTAGTCTTATTGCAAGCCATATTAATTAGCCAAGGCTCTTTTCTATTGATGTTTTTACTATTTAGTTTTAGTATTTTTTTTGGCCTCTTGCTTTTTATTTATTGCAAAAGTAGCCCAAAAAAAAAGCAAAAGCATTAATCAAAAGAAGCCTAAGAACGGCCTTAGAATAAAAGTTTGTATTTTACTATTATGAGCTTATTTGTCTTTTTGTTGGAATGAGAGTGGGACATTGTTTCTTCATGTGAATTGATAGCTGGGTTGCGGTTTTGCTCCTTTCACCTGGGGATCTTTTATGGCCCCTCCAAGGGATTCTTAGGAATCTGCTGGGCTGAAATATTCAGTGTACAATATGTTTAATATTCAGTGTACAATATGTTTAATATTCAAGTAGATACTGTCGGACTCTGCCTTTAGCTTTTCAGGAAAGGCTTGTATGTGGAGAGGGAAGAGAGGTTTGAAAATGACTTGCACAATATAAATGGCTGAATGGAAATGGGGGCTCCAGAATTAGAGGTTGGTGCAGAGTTGAAATTCCAGTTAAGCTTGCACTAATAATAGGGTGGAACATTACTGTGAGATACCAGTTGTTCTTAATACCTGTGCAAGAAATCTGTTACTCTGTCAAATGATACCGTTGGTGGGGCTATTGTACACAAGTCATCCCCGAGTGAATTGTCTTGCTTTGAACCTTCCAAGCACATGGGTTTTGCTTTTAAGTGTTCAGCAGCAAGATTTTATGAGATTCATCTGGAAAGTTATCTGTTTCCTCCGCAATTCAGGGATGGTACTTCATTGGCTTCAAGATTAATTTTGCTTGCAGGTCGTGGACATTCTGGTGCTTGAAAACTTTTCTTTTAAAGATACGCTTCTGATGGTTCTAATATTTTTAAGATATGTAATTTCCAACATACAATTATTTTTTCATTGAAATTCTTAAAATTCGAAACTTACAATTACTACAAAATCTAGTCACCTCTTGATATTTTAATGCTGTCTGTTGCTTGCAATACAATTTATTTGGTTTTGTTGCTCAGGGGCTTTAAGTAAGAAAAAATTAGCTCATTTTTCCGTGGCAGGTGTTAAGAGTTTTGAAGCTGAGGGTAACCTAGCTTCCAAAAGCATAAGGTCTGATAAAGAGGAAAAGCTAAGTGGGACAAAGAAATATTCTCATGTTCTTACTATATTTATACTGTATTTAGCCATGCATGATTGAATTATTCTTGTTGGACAAACCCATTATACAGGAGGAGTCCCTTCAATCATTTGATTGACCACCACCCTGAGGCCAATGATAACAATATCTAATGATCCTTCAACTTGCAGAGCCACTAAAACTTTGGAGGCCATTTTCAATGGAGGCAATGGGTAACTCTCTTGTCTGAATCCTTATGGGGCCTGATCATCAATTGACACTTTATCTTATTAGAAACATAACGAATGTAAAGATAACTGTGTATCTTGTCACCAAATCCATTCGCCGGCATTAGTATCTCTTAGTTAACCTGGAAGGTCTTTCAAACATGTGCGTGCAAGCTAGAACCCTGTAGCCATTATTCCATACGCATTGATGTGTGGTCAAAGCTTCATTTAAGTACTTAGGTCAAAAGCTTTGTCTAATTACTGCGTTGTATGCTTAATCAAAACCATTCATTCAAGGGTCACACATCAATTTTTGTCACTGGAATGCCTACTGTTGTGCTTAATGGTTTTAATCATAACTGAAAACTATACTTATCCATCAGCTTGCTTTGAGCTGTTTGTATGATTTCATGATTAAGAACATTCATTAAATTGAATGTTTTTGATCCAACGGTAAAAGTATGAGTGGCCTAAAGCTTAGGTGCTAGGCTTACGAGATTTACTGATTAGCTAAGATACCGTTGGTAATTGTAAGAACTTTATCTTTTATCCAGCTAGTGGATTCAGGTGGCATCAAAACCTTGAGATCGACCAGTGACTAAATTTTGGTGCTGTCAGTCTGAGCTCTGTTGCAGTTTATGGGGGCGCAAGCTGTTCGTTTTAGAAATTAATGGTTGAACAGAACTTCGTAATGTGAATGCCTGGGGGTCAAAGCCAAGCAAGTGTGATACCAGTCTGACCGGTTATTTGATTGCTTGCTACTTGCTACAGTTATGAGAATCTAGTTAATTGTGGTTTTTTTTTTTTTAACAGAAATCACACACCAACTGGCATTTTCTTGGTATGTCCTATATTTCATTAGATCTTTGGTGGCTGAAACATAGCAAACATTTTTTAAAATAGCAGGAAAAATCCGCCATGATAGTTATGCTCAGTCCGTTAATTTAATTCCATCGTGTTTTCATTTAAGGAAGTTAATTCCTTAGGGCCAGATCATTTATATAACCCATTTAATCATGCATTTCTTAGCTGCACTTTTTCATAAACTTTTATATTATTCTTTATAGAGGTTGAGCTTGGCACAATGTCAAGGTTTTTCCTTGACCTTGGAGATAGCATTCAAAATTATTAGTATTCCATGCTTTTTTATAAAAAAAAAAAATTGAGATAGCTTCTTATCAGGATTCAGGTGTTCATCCCTTTTCTGGTTTCTGTCTAGCCTTTCCATTTATGATAAGTTTCTTATTTATTGCTGATCATGCTTCCCGTATCTGTTGGTCAGCTTGGCCCTTCTGTCACCAGACACCTGAGTAATTAACACACGTCAGAGGGATGTTTTTTTCAAGTTGAGTAAGATATTTTAACTCTAAATTTGTAGCTAGGCCTTAAACCCAAGGTTTTTCAAGTCTTTCAGATGCTGATGCTAAGCTGAGCTTGGCTCTTAGCAATCTATATTCCTCCTTTTAAGTTTAACAAGAATGATCAAGTGACAGGCAGGGGGTACAGATAGAAAAATGATGGTAATAGAAAAAAGATGATTAGGATGGAGCATCTTGTCATATATTCTACTATTAAACGCGAAAAATGTAACTCTTCTGGTAGGTTTATTACATTATATGGAATAATTTTGGCTTTATGAAATAGTAAATGATGCTAAAAGAGGTTCCCTGATGTCTCTTGCTGGACATAGCAGGCAAACAAGGTTGCAAAATTCATAGTTGTAAGTAAGCTCGAGACACACCTCAATATCAGTATCAGTTCTAAGTTTAGAGAAGCTACTGGGTTAACATTGGACTTGATCATTACAACACAAGGCTAAATGGCTATTACTTATTAGAAGTTGGAACCATTTCTTGAATCATTCTCTCCATCATCCATTCAGATTGAGGCAAACTGAGAAAAGAAAAAAAAATACTGATAAGAGTGGAACCCCATGCTTTCAATATTCTCTCCAAGTTGCAATCTTTGCGTTATCTATTCAGGGAACCACTTTGTTTTTATCTTCTATATTTGCATTTTAGAAATAAAATTTTAGGTTTTTCCTTTGACTACATGACTATCAAAGATCCTCATCATCATCAGCATCAGGATCAACTCTTCTGGGCTGCATCAAAAATTACAGAGAATGGAGTCCCAAAGAGAGAGAGAGAGAGAGAGAGAGAGAGAGAGAGAGTATGAAAATGCTATCTATTTCTAAAGCCATCTGATTCTGATTTCTGCAACTTACAGTAGTAGAGCATAAAAAAACAGCTTTGGCTACATGGAAATTTGATAGATACTATTAAAGATAAGAGAGAGTAGCGGGCTGCTGGTTTTACAGGGCTATCAATGTTATCCATCTTTTTAAGACCTCCACCCACCCACCAGCGCCACTTCCATTATTATGATTATTAGTCTATAAAAAATCTTTAGGTAGAATCTCGACATTCCCTCAAGGCCCAAATAGTTTCCAAAACGACCCAGTTTTCCCCATTTAGCACTTGCTTACATCACCACCATTGCCTGGACTCCCTAACTCCCTCTCAATTCCAACTCTCAATTCCAGCCTCTAATTTGCCTCCCCTCTCTCACTTTTCCAGCCCAAGAATTTTTTTCTATTTCCTCTTTGAAGAAAAATAAAATTTAAAAGAAGAAACCAAAAAGAAATATTTTCTTTTGAACTTCCAAGTGGGGTTCAATTAAGTCAAATTCTGTTCACCATTTAAGTATTTCTCTGTTTTGTAAGGCTTAATCTCTCCATCTCACCAAAAAAAAAAGCAAATACTACTCCTACTTGGTATATATTATTCAATTTCTTGCTTTCCAATCAAAACCTTTCAAACCATACCGACCACTATTCAGCTAGGTCGGTTTGCCCCTAGGCTTTAACCTAGCTACAAAGGATAATCCATCGTGCTATTTTCAATGAAGAAATCATAGAAAACAAAGTAATTATTATTTCATATATATCATCATCGATATAATTTTTTAAACTCTACGCATTGCAATATTATGATGTATTTTTTTATTACAATGGATGATCATGAAAATGGTTCACTAGATTTGAAGTTATGAACTGACCAATTAGGGCCCATTTTATCTTTTTGTTTAAAGATAATCATCCTGAAATCCCACTGTACTCGACAGCTTCGATGGGGCATGTTTAATTCATCAATTATTGTCTGATTTTATTGAAAAAAAAATGGTTGGCATTAAAGGAAACCACGTCGCAACTTTATCATACTTTAGTAATTAGACTCATGCAGTTAGGCCACGAGCCAAGTGGTCAACCTTCCTCAACTTCTGACTTATCAATCGTTTTGTTCATTTGTCTCATTACAAGTAGCAAGCAAAACAAACAGCCAAAACCTCAATATATATTTTAATAATTAATAATTATCTCTTGTAGCCAAAAAAATTATTATTATTATCTTTAATATGACGATGGAATGGGAGGATATATGCATACATTGCTTACCATGTAGTTTGACGTGTAGGATTGAGAGTAAAACTGGTGGGTGGTTGGACTTGGACCCTGACTCGACAGCGACGAGCTATCAGGCGTGGATGGCTCTGAGTGATCGAGCTGGCACTCTAGGTTCACCCCAAATAGCCGCAGCAGCTTCTTTGGGTTCCCAGCTGGGGCTTGATTTTGAACCATGGTTCCTGCAAATGTAACACAAAAACACATGCTCCCATGTGATCAATATTCAATAATCCCACCCTCTTATTCAAGTCTTATCTCATCTACCTTTAAATAATAATTAAAAAAAAAGTGCTACCACAACTATTTCCTCATCACTTAATTTGACATTTTTCATTTTTTTGGATAAATAATTTGACATTTTTCTTTCTTTTCTTTTTTTTATTCCAATCCCAATGAGAAATCATTTTTTCTAATGACAAGAATAGGAATGCTTTTCATTGCTTGAAATGATTGTAAGAAAAGGTTTCTTAATGCTTTCCAATTAAAATGAAAAGGTGAAGCTATGAAAATCATTTGGAAAATATAATAGTAAATCTTTTTATATATATGAAAGTTCATTACTCAACTAACAAATCACATGAGAGATGACAAAATATACTAGTAAATTACTAAAACAAAACGTATTACATGAAGGTTTTTTAAAAAAATAAACATTTTTTAAAGAAAAAAAAAACATAAATACTAGATAGAGTTTACAATGTGACAAAAAATATACCAGCATGAAGACAGTTAGGTTGGTATGGCACATTAGCCCCCTGGACTTGAATTTGCCCAAGATAAGGATGTCCATGATACAATCCTCTACTACTCCACCCTTCATTGCCACGGCCAACAACACCCCTATTATTTCCCATTACGGCGTTCCCGCCATCCACTGCAGCTGCTGCAACCGCCACCGCTGCACCACGCCTCCTCCACCCTATAAACAACCTATCACCATCTGTACGGTGTCGTTCGAATAAAATAATGTCACCAGCATCAAGTTGCTTCTCTTTGACGTATCTGCTCCACCCTTTTGTTAATACGTAGCTTTGGCTGCTGTTCCAATACGAGTAACGGAAACTCCAACACTTGCCTGACTCGTCTTCAAAACTCAGCAGCAAACTTTTATCAACCGAGTCACCGCCGAGCGGGAAGTATTTCTCTGCATGTTGTTTTGGAATAACAAGCCTGTTCAGCTTGCCAACGTCACTCGGGGTTAAGGGCTTTTCAAACATAGGTTCCCTTTCATGGTCTAGGTGGCTTTTATGAGTATTTCGGTTAGGGTTTTCGGTGTTGTCAGTGGAGGTTTGATCACTCAATTCGTCGTCTTCGTCGACTTCGTTAAGGTTAAAGTTGTGGGAATGGTGGTTTGAAGACAAGAACATGGAGGGATGGTGAGGATGGTTTTGGGGATTGTTGTAAGAGTTTAGCCAAGATTGGTGAGGGTAGAAATGAGAGGTGCAGGGGGCGTTTTCAAAGGTAATTGGAGGCTTGTGAAGCTTTGAGGAAGGGGAGCTTTGGATTGGTTCCATGAAGGACTTTTCTTTTGTTTCTTGATGTTGTTATCGTTTGATTGTTTCTACTCAAAGTGGTTTATGGGCATTTGAGAGACAAACAGCGACGGGTGGTTTAGTACAGCAAAGAAACTGTAGAGAAAAGGGAGTAATGGATGGATGAGTGGGCTGAAAGATGCGTGATGATTATGGGTTTGATGTGGAAACGGTGGAGGGTATTTGATGTAGCAAAGAATGATATGACACTGAGAAAGAGAAAACAAGAGAACGAGATTGAGATAGAGAGAGGAAACAGGGGGAGGGGGTTAAGGGGAAATTGCAAAGTAGGAGAGTATTTTAAGGTTTTGCGTGATGATTTATTTTTCAATAATTATATTCAGTGTAATTTGATGATGAATATGTTTTTTTTTTTTTTTTAATTCTACTCTTATTAGTTACTACCAATTTATAGTCACGAAATTATATAATTTATAATAATTATATTATATTAATTAATTAAAATTTAAAACTATATAAAATTTTTTAAAATATTATTTAGAATTCATATTTGATAAATTTTTATATCATTTTTATTATAATAGAATAATAATAATTATAGAATTATAATAAAAAATTAAAATAGAATGATATGTTCGCATATTGAAAATGAACAAAGCAAACATGTGTCAGATTTCACTTCCTCATCTGACTTTTTTCTCTCTTTCATTTCTATCCATCATTCAATGAATTGAGTTTGGAGATAAGCGAGTAAATAAATAATCATTTTCTGGAATATACTAGGAGAGTAAAGATAAACTACACATAGGATAATGTTAAATCATAAACATAAACAATGTTGCGATTGGAGCAGTTACACTTGATTTCATTTCATGCACTTTGCCTAAAAAAAAAAACTACTAGTTTCAGAAATTCACATTTTCCAATCCTCTGACTCTGAAATATGCATTATGTACTATTAAGAATTTGCTGAATTCGGTAGAACATGTATCTGTCTGAATCTTGAGAAAGATCAAGAGATTCTATCTAGGGTGAATAAAATTTATGCAATTTACACGACACCCCATGTTACTACATTGGCAAGCAAATAAAAAGGGGTGGGGCAAAACCTGACGCAACATGGGTAATCAGGTTAGCATCCAACGGTAGCCCAAGCAGCAGGTGGAGCAGATCTCTGGTAATCAGGGGCACGTGTTTGATCATTTTCCCTTGCCCGTAAAAGAGGATTTTGCATCTTGTCAAACAGTGAAAAATCTCATACTACATTGTAAACCTGACAGAGAAAAAGAACATGCTTGTTAGGTATATTTCAGTGGGAAAAAGAGCATAGTAAAGATCAGTGAAAGAAAGTTTTGTTTTTGTTAAAAAAGTACTGAAACTATTAGGGAGAGATCTTGATCCTGAGCCAGGAGTGGTCCATCCTCACTTTGTTGTGGAAATATTAGGTGATAATTTTCTTTTGAATGTGAAGAGATTGAGAGAATAGTATTTTTATCACGTGCATGACAACATTATTAATGTTTGGCCATTCCTAGTTTTAAAAAGGTGCTAGGAAACGATTGGGCAGTACTCTGAAAAAAATCCCACAGATCCCTACCCTTTCCAATGAACAGATAGATGATGAGATAAGATTTGTCCAATTGGAACAACCCTTTCTCTCCCTTTTGGGTCTGTCGTGTTTCAATCCTCTCCTTTCCTTTCCTCCCCATCATTAAAATCCCTCTCATCCGGCTGTCTTTCACTCAATTCTTTTATTTGATTATCACTTTTTTATTCATTTTATTATTTATTTATGCAGTTGCCTATGTCTTCTTTTCTGAGTTTGAGACAAAACCCAACTTGCAGTTAGATATTTCGGACACCCTTTTCTTCCCTAGAAAAGGGGGGGACTGGCTGTTAACTTATGTTGGGAACACATGTTGTTCTGTTGTGTTATGCTGATTATATACTGTATGTTTTGAGTAATACATCCAGCATGTTTATGTCATCTTATTCACATTCTACTTACTGCAATCATCAAACAGGTTTATAATATGTCAGCCCAAGAAAATTTGTCTTAAATCTGGATCATAGGTTGATTATACACTCTCAATTTTCAATGAAGTTTGTCCAAAATTCTGTTCAATATTGTAACCCAAAGCCTCAAATTTTGTACCAAAAAGTTGCTCAAAGATATATGTTGTTTGGCCAAGAACAGGATTGCTTGATTTTAAAGAAATTAAAACCAGGTTTTTGGAAGGAATCTGCCATGTAATTCGTTAAGCTTCACGTGCTATTGGAACATTTAACAATGACTGGTGGGAGAACTAGTCACTGTGATAAATATAAAAATAAATATTTCCTTGTCTGGGAGTTTCCTCAATTCCCAAGCGAATCCCCCTGGATTTGCAAGACCAATCCCTAAGATTTTCCTCGCAAAACCCGTTACTCTGTTTCTGTCTGTGATGTCTATGGGTAAACATGAGCTGTCAATTGATAGGATATAAGATAGAAAGATTATTATTATTATTATTTTTAGATTTTTAGATTTTATTTATTTTATTATTTATATTTAATAAATATTTTAATTTTATCTTTATTTTTATATCTTGAATATTTAATAAATATGAATAATCTTATATTCTTATTTTTTAAATAAAAATAAAATTTTTTAGTTTTTTATTTTTATTTCACATATTTATAAAATTTTTTATAAATATATATTAATATATTTTTTAAATAAAATATATTAATTTTAATAATTTTAAAATAAAATTTTACAATATTTAATAAAAATTTATTTACTAAATTATATAAATATATATATAGTGCATGAATACAAGAAAAATGTTACATTATTCGATTTTATTTTTGTTTCTATATTTGAAAAAATTTTTAAAATTATATTTATTTTATCTCAAAAGTTTAATACTCGTTTTCATCCTTATTAGAATAAAAAATAAGTTTCATTTCATTGAATATAAATAAAATTGATATTTTTATTTATTATAAAAGGCTAACAATTTTTGTGGTGTTTTGAGAAATGATGTGATTGGTTTAACTAAAACAGTACACATTAATTGTTGCAAAAATATCAGATTAATTTATAGCAGTGGATGTTTCGATTGTATTCTGGTACTGCAATAAAATTACAATTGAACCCCTGTTATGTGTCCAAACGAACACCGCCAAAACTTTATAATTGCTTACCTAATAATATATAATAAATTTAAGTACTTTATGCAAAGACATTGATTATTTATCTTAAAATATATATATATATTAAAAATAATAAAAATTTTAAATTTATCAAATACTTTTTAAAAAATAATTATATAATTAACTTAAATTAAATTTTAAATTAATTGATTATTGATAACGAATGTTTAATCCCAAATTTTTATTAAAAAAAAACTGCACGTGATAAAATAAAAGCTAGTCGATTTGTAGGGGGACCAACAGTTTGGTTTGGATTACATGATACTGTTTCCTTTCCAATTGACCCATGCGAAACACATTTGAAGCCGAAATTTGCACACCTCAGTCACCGATAGAGAATAGCCGAAATTTCTTAATGTTATAAATAAGATTAAGAGGATGGTACATATTTTATATATTTAAAACTTTTAATTTAAAAAAATATATATTATTATTTTAATTTTATTTATAAAATTAAAAATATTTAATATTAATATATGAAATAATTTTTTAAAATAAATTAAAATTCATACATATATATAACCGAAAATAAAAAGCTCGATAATACAAGTAATCATTGTATCATATGCGTTGCACGTGATGTTATATGTTAATTATCTTAATATTTGTTAAATAAATTATGTTCACAAATTTATGGAGCCGAAAACTTGGACTTGAGGTTCAGATAGGGCTGAATTTTTACAGCAAACTTTTGTTTTGTTTGGACTTTAATCATCAGTTTGTATCCGCACGTTGAGTCCCTAGGCCGTGAGGCTTGTATTTAATTAGACAATGGTTTGCGGATAAAACAAATTGGTTTCAGAGAAACATGTTGGCGACCCTATTGGCTAGACGGTTTTATTTGGCAGGGCTTGCTGTTGAAATCTTGACCATATGCTTTAAGCAGTCAGTGTTTCACCAACAATTATAAATGGCCTCTCCATAAATAAAAAAATTTCAGAATTTAAATATTTTCTGTTGGCCACAGCCATTATTGAAACTTGAAAGGGACATAGTTCATGAAATAATTACAAATTAAAACCTGCAAGTAATAAATTCATGAAGTTCAGTTAGCTTTGAACATGGGAATTCTTTGTCCAAAGATTAAATACTGACAAAATATGAGTAACCAACCACAAAAATTTCAACTCATCACTTCTCTAACGACTGGCTGGCTTATTACTCTATGCAGCATTTAAAAAACCAATAGCTGGCAACCGATCACTCACCCTGCAAATGGAATGCAGGCAAACTGGACAATGAAATAAAAAAAGTGTAAATTAATCATTTAATCTATTGAATTGATTTGCTCAAAAACCAACAAAATATGTAACAATTTCCATAAGCAATGCCAAATTGCCGATTTCTAATTGTCTATAATATGATTCGGAAGGAAACATCTCATTAACAGCCAAAACAAAAACGAAGAGAGAAGGAAAAAAACTATATATAGAAGAGGCCGTGTCTCCTTTTACTGTTTGGGTGCGTGGCCTGCCTGGAAATGGGTCATGAAATCAATTTCCCATTCATCAGAAGGCGTGCGTGGGCTTTAATCAGATGGGTCCCATCACATCAAAAACTACTACTTCAAAAATATTTGGTATTTTACTGTTTTTACTTCTTGGCAATGGACCGTACCAGATCATTTCCGTTTCAGCCGAAACCTTTACTTTTGCAGCAGCTGCTGCTGCCTGCTGCCTGATGGCATGCATTCTTTTTTGACCTTTTGTGTGGAAAATAAATTGCAAGGAAAAAAAAAAAAGTGGGTTAGGGAACAAAATGGGAGGTTATGATGGGATGATGAAGTTGGGTTTATGACCCGTGGATGGGTGCTGTAGCATAATTGAAGTAGAGCTTTGAGTGTGAGGATGGTTTTGAGGAGAAGGCTCTAATGGCATGGTCGTCCTAGGGACCCATCCCCCATTTTGTCAACAAATTAGTGGACAAAGCTTGCCCTGGTTTCCAAAAGGATTCCATTGACTTGCCTCTTCTGGGATTTTGCACATTTGCACTGTGAGAGCATGCTCTTGAGGAACTTGTGAACACCTTGTCACGTTCCTTGCAGCTTTTAACCAAACCGAATTGCTGATCCTTCCCAAAGAATGCTTCGGATTTGTGTAAGAAAACTTGAGTCAAGATTTGGTGAAAAAGTTCCTGAACAAGACATTCCTCCTTATGTTACAACAATTTGGGTTTTTTTTTTTTTTCTTTCTTCTTTTCCTTTTAGTCCGTCAAGGCTTCAATTGTTGGGTAGCTAATAAACTTCTGGACTAAGAAGAATTCATTGAAACAAGCAGTTTGGAAATGACAGACTAGACTCAATTATCTGAGTCTGTCATCAAGGTTGCTTTGGCTGGGCTCACAATCCTTGCTAACTGATACGCTGCACTGAGGCCCATCGCTTCTGCTAATAGAGGATTTAATCCATTATTTATCATAGTAACACACCTACATATATTACCATCATTAATTCATTATCAAAAAGAACCGTTGCACCAGCAATTCGTTGGCCATTCTTGTCCACAGCACCATCAGTCATCATCTTCCACTCACTTTCCTCAGCTACACCTTTGTCATGAACTGAGGATTCATTCAGTAACTCCCTCATGTTGTCCCCTGAATCAAGAGAATGCAGATTATTACATCCAATATATTTTTCCCACAACAAAACATCAATGCTCCAGGCAACAGCTTCTAAATTTGGGGACATATATGCCTGAAATCAGTATTATTCCTTTCAAGCCATATTGCCCACAAATCAATACATTTGAAAACAAAGTCATTATGTTTTGCAATTTAGTAGCCAAATCAATATTCAACCTTGCAAATCATATTCTAATTGCAGAAGGACAAAACAAGAATAAATGCTCAATAGTTTCATCATGCTCAAAACACATTGGGCAACCAATATCCATCCCCATCCTGCAAGCAATCAGAGCTGGCTTAGTAGGAAGAGAATAAGACACGTTTTGAAACAAAAAATTTTATCTTTGGAAGAATTTTACGGTGCCATAACCATTAACCACTCCCATAAAACCCTTGGAGCTGTAATTGTATTTTGTCCATGGATGAAGATATTCCCCTATTCACCTCCTCACAATCTCTCACTAAATGATATCCTGACTTAACCATATAGTCCTCAAATCTATCAAACTTCCACACCACTTTGTCAGGATCAGCAAACCTACTGGAATTTCCTTAAAAGCTTCAACCATTTGTTCTAAATCCCAAGCTTTGATCGAACAATTTTCCATTGCAA
Organism: Durio zibethinus; assembly: GCF_047325235.1. Classification (NCBI taxonomy): domain Eukaryota; kingdom Viridiplantae; phylum Streptophyta; class Magnoliopsida; order Malvales; family Malvaceae; genus Durio; species Durio zibethinus. The sequence goes on along the minus strand of NC_143162.1, from coordinate 3,313,457 downwards.
ATTTTTCTAGTATGTTTCAATTCACCACCACCATTCTTTAATCATTAATTGCATATGTAATGCCAAACTAAGTCTTGCATTTTAATGATGCTTAATTGCTTATACACTGTAAAACGAAGAAAAAAAAAGTCCTAATTAAGAATCATGTGCCAGGTCATGATAATATTGAGAGATTCAGTTGGAAATGATTCTGACTTCCTTTAGCCGCACATCTTGAAGTCATTTGAGATATTCACTGGTTACAAACCTCAGAACTACATGGTGAGCCCCTATTGGAAATAAAGAAAAAAAATTTGGAACATTGCTATCATTTAAAATACAAAAATTGGCACATATTTAAAGTATCTAATGATTCAATACATTTTTTTTATCCACAAATACTTTCTAAATATGTTTTTCATAAACCTTCTTCAGCAACGATTGCAACTTTGGTTTTGGATATATTCTTCAATATCCTGACCAAGATCATCAAATTAGAGCACAAATATTAGCAGATATTCTCCCTGAGTCCCTGTCTCCCTGACAGGTGGCAAGTGACAACTCAAAAATATTTGTAAACTTAGAAAGATAGATGTTACCCTCCACCACTCCTGGGGTCTCTTAAGCCATTAAAGAAGATAATAGTGCTCCCAAACCTCTTCAACACATTGCGGTTTTGTAAACGAGAGAGTGCTCAAGAACTTTACTTGTTATAGCGTGTGAAACATGTATGTATGCGTAAAAAGGATTTTACGGTAGAAGGTGCAAAACTGGATACCCACATGGCCACCAAACTCGATACTAATCCAGTTGGGTCTGGGTTCGACACCGTAGAAACCTTTGTAGCTAGCTGCTCTCCGAGAATAGTTCCATTGAGACTCACAATATATGCTCTCCTTATTGTTTATTTCTGTACATGCCTGCTTGCACAAAGTTTCCAACCTCAGAATTCAGAATTACTACAACTAAATTTGCAATAGCAGCTTCAATTATCTTGTGTTTCGTTGAATTTTCATCCCTGGGTGATAATTCAGAAGAATTGCTTCTACCACTTCCCAAAATTTGAGAAGAATTGCAGATCTCATTCGTCGAAGGTTATATGGTCTAAAAGTTGTTTCAAAGGACTCCATTAACACCGGTCTTTCTCAGAGATTGATTTTAGTTCTGGAATTTTCCATTAAGATTGGATTTTACTCTTCGTTTACATTTTCTTCTATCAAAATTGTATTTTTTATAGCAAGCTGTTGTTTGGGATTTGCCCCAGCCTTGCTCAATGAACAAGTTCTTAATAGATTTATAATTTTAAACACGATAAAATAATATAATATAAAAATAATAAAAAATATATATAAAAATGACATGATTTAAAATTATAGTAAAAATTATAAATAAATTTTTTTTTAAAATATATTTTATATTTGATGTATTTATATAATAAATTTTATATTTTACATATATTTAATAAGAAACAAATATATTATAAATATAAAAATTACAAAATTTAATCTATAGTGTTCAATTAACCTCATCTTCATATTTTTTTTTAAAAGGTAGCCTGCCACATAATCAACTTTATTTTAAAAGTTAACCTCATCTTCTAATTTTCTTACTCCTTTAGTTGGAAGGGAGGGTAACGAGTTGGGTTGGAGTGAATTTTTATTTATTTTAATTTAATTTTATATTTATAATATCAAATTTTGATTTAATTTGATAATTTTTTTAATTTTTTTAAATTTAAATCGATCTGATTTAATATTATATAAAATTATATTTGATTCGATTCAAAATTAATAAATTATTATTTTTTAATATAAATATATAATTAAAAAATAATTATATATATATTAGATTTAATCGAATTTATGTAAAATTTGATCTTAATTTTATTGTACAATTATCCGATCCAATTTACTCTAAAATCTAATTTTAAAAAATAAAACTTAAAAATTTAGATTAAATTAAAATCCATTGAACACAAATTAAACTGCCGTTTCTAGTCATTCACGAAGAAATTTGCTTACCCCCAAGTACAACAATAAAATTTCCAAGTACCTCAGCACCTTCCTTGAATGCAATGATTATTCAACGAATTGCTATCCAAGTCAAATTCACTTGTAAAATCATTTAATTTTCCAGAGTAATAGAAAGGAACTTTTCCACACATTTCTATGAATTATGATTAAAGGGTTTCTCCCGAAGTTTCAAAATTTTGAAATGGGATCTTTACTAAAGAGAAACATTACTGAAAACAATGACATAATTATAGTATTTTTTTTTTAATGAGGGGTAAATCATAATTGACAAATATTTCACCTAGGTTTGAATCAGACTTGGATAATCTGATTGATCTAGGCACCATGGATGCCATTGATTGAGATCATGCATGGATATGGCTGCATGATGTTTTGAAATATGTGAGGAAAATTAAAATATTCTCCAATAGGCTCCGAAGAGATCGCTTGTAATTATAATAATTGACCATCATCTTGAACCTTCAACTTTTATAGCATGCGAGGGCACAACGAATTTCTTGGATTCTCTCACATGCGCTCTTGTATTGTAAAGATTTATTGATTTTGCTCCTTTTTTTTTTCCCTAAGTGGTGAAATTATGATGACTTTTTTTTCATTAGAAACGTCATGATAATATATTTATGTGAACTAAATTAAAAAGAAAAGAAAAATAGGTGGGGGAATATTCTGGTATCTGCAGCTCCACATGTCGAGGCCGTGAGGATCTGGGGAATGGCCAGATTGAAACACGTGGCATTCCAATGTAGTCATAGCAGACGATCAGCTGCCCGTGCAACTTTGCAAATCTATCTCTCCTGTCGTTTTTGAAGAGGTCAATATAAGTTTTTCGTAAAAATTTAATAATTATTTAGAGTTTTGATATTTTATTGTAAAATTAAGGGTTGAATTTTTTTTTGAATAATTAATATTTTTTAAGTATTTTTATTAAATTTAATAGTTCATGTTATCGTATTATATAAATATTATATTCATATCATATTTTATATAAAAATTATATATCATAATTTATGTCGATATAAAAATATAAAATATAATTTTTTAATTTTATTAAATTTAAATTATATTATTTTTATATTTTTTATTCGTATCGTATTACTGTATTATATTTTAAATTATCATATTTATTTTTTATTTAATTGAATCATTAAATATATATTTCAGTTTATACTTTGAATATTGAATTTCCATTAAAATATTTTAGTTTATGCTTGAGACGTTATTTTTTTTAGTGTTTTGTTACGAAAACAACTATCCTTTTTCTTTTATCAAAACCACATTTCCTTTTTATTTCACTGAGAAATAAAATAAATAAAAATATATATGTTTTAAATGTAGATTATAAAACATGCACCAATCAAAATATTATAACAATTTCTTTAAATATAATTTAATAGACTTTTTTTAATGTTTTTATACAATTAAAAAATATAAGATAATTTTTCACCAATAAAATGAGTTAATTTAATTACCTGTTTCACTGGATAAGTTGGCAAGGGATTTAAAAAAGTTAGTAAAAGTTGGGTAATCTGTCATGGACTCATGGCTGTGTAAGCAAATGCTGTTTCAAGCCAATTCTTCAGAGCGTCTGCATCAATAAAATTTCTGCAACAAATTAAGTAAATAAATAATTAATTAAGATAAAATTTAAAGAAAGATTGATTTCAAAGATTTGTGTTAACTTTGTGACCTTAATTAATTAATTAATTACTCGCATATTCAGAATGATTTTCGAAGGAGGTCAAGTCCCCGCCGATTGCTCTCCAATGTCTTCAAAATTTTCTTTTCCATGATCCCTTTATCACTTGTAACAAATTGACTTTCACCTTGGTTTTGCACATTGAAATTTATGTATTTGTTATTTTTATCATATTTAAAATTATTTTTATGAGTCTTTACTTTAATTTATTTATAATAATTCAATTCAAATTAAATTAAATTTAAATTTAAATTTAAATTTTTATAATATTATATATTATCTAAAAAATTAAATCAAATTCAATTTGATTTAAACCGTTGTCATTTCTAGCAATGATGTTGTTGAAGGGAGAAGTTATACTTCCTCCATAGGAACCTCCATAAACCACCACAAGGGGAGTCAACCACCGTCAGGTTCTTCTTCAGGTCAATTATCAAAGTGGCATAATCCGCCAAGGCCTGCATGTGTCGAGGTTTAGATATCCACGTGTACTAGCATTGTGGTGAATGGATTTTCCATATAACCGATGCCGCTGCAGCCTGCAATTCACATTATAAATCCCAATCATGCCAAAATCAGGGGACCTTTCCAATGTCAATTGTCATCCACCCCTTTTAGTTATTTACTGATAAGGGTGAGCATGCAATTAACATTATTGGGATTTTGATGCCAACATTCTGTATAAGAGAAAAGATTGAATGAAATAGTTATATTATGTTTGTTTTTTAATTTAAATCATGTCATATAATTATATTAATAAAAAAATATTATTTATTATACATTACATATGATAATTAAATGATGAATATTAATTTGAATAAATTCATGCCTATGATTTATAATACATAATTAATTTTTTTCATTAATACGATTATATGACATAATTTAAATGGAGAGAGTATACGCTAACATGAAATAACCGTTTCATACAATCCTCTCTCTTTGTGTAATTCATTTATTTATAAATTAACTATATCTTCTTGTAAATTTCAATATGACTCAAAAGCCAAAATTAAAATTGGTATTGTTGCTGTTGTGGTTGATTTTTTTTTTATTTAACTAGAATTAAAAGTTTCATATTTGATCGACAGATTATATAATTATTGATTAATTTTTCTTTTATCTATCAAATCTTTTTTTTTTAAATGATGATGTTGAATATATTATAAATTTACAATCAATATTAGTATTTTTTATACACAAAAGTGTACATTAAACAGTAAATTACATTTGTTAATTTAAGAAGAATTGATTAATTCTCAGTCTCTTTTTTTATTATTATTATTGTTGCATATGGCTCCATGTAAAGTGTATACATCTACTTAGAGTCACCTGTTCTGTCCTTTATTCCTTTCATTCTCATCTCTATATTCATTATCAAGTTCTCCAAAAAGATTAGGATTGGTGGGATCATTATGCCAGAAGAATTAGCTAACAATGCCAACATATAAATAACATCACCTCTTCATCCAATCACTTTCAAACATTTTTATATTCTGAATGAATCATTATGCCAGCAGAATTAGCTAACAATGCCAACATATAAATACTATCACCTCTTCATCCAATCACTTTCAAACATTTTTATATTCTAAATGAACAAAAAGACACAGCATAACAAGATGTTATATATGGAACAAACTGGTTTTATTTTAACATATTGTCGAGGGGTGTTTTATAACAATACACTTCTTTTGGGATTAAAGAATTTTGTTTAAGAATATATATCGAGATTCACACTCAAATTATGAAATATTATTTATTTTAATTCGAATGTTTTACAATTTTATCTCATAAAAAGTATCTCACAAATTTTAAATTTAAATATTTACTTATATATTATAACATAATTTTTAGAATATCTTGATGTACGATTTTTAGAATATCCCAATATGAAATTGAGATGTCATAAATTTTTTTTTATTAAAATTTTATGTTCTCGTCAAATCCAACACAAAATAGAAACAAAACATAAAATTGTACAGAACGTTAAAATTTTAGTGGTAGCTCACACCGCTCTGATATCATTTATGAAAATCGCACTTAATTTATGATATATTATTTATTTTGATATGAATATATCACGATTTTATCTCATAAAAAAATATCTTTTAAATTTTGAATTTAAACCTCTACTTATATATCATAATAAATCTTAGAATATCTTAATATGATATTAAGGTATCACAATACATATAACAAATCAAAACATGTTTATTTTTATTTTTTGAAGTTAAATATGTTAGATTGGTGATGTGTGATCAATTAACCAATAATGCAATTTCACATATTTTTCCCAATTATGCGACACCAACCATTCAAAATGAGATAAGAAAGGAGAGATTCAAAGATATTTGGAGTTAAAATGATCCAATTGAGCACAATGTCATGTAGCCAATGAGACCAAATACAATCCATCGATACATGCAAAATATCATCCATATTTGCATCAAATCGTGGGCATCAGGAATCACATAATATGCCCAAGCCATCCATCATACTTTAGCCATTACAAATCAACCAAGAACAAGCCTCCTTTTACCACCTAACACGAATAAAATAAAAGATGTGCCCTTCAAATATTTAGCTCGAATAACACGAGCCCAAAGATCCGAATTTTCATCTTTTAATTTCCAACCAATCTTAGACGTCAAGGCATGTCCCTTTAACTAAGTTACTCATTTTTTATTGTATAAGAACCTCTCGTATACTTCTACGGTTTAACAAACATATTCCGTAATATTTTTTTCGTCTCAATTTGTTTATCTTATATTTATTTTTATGGAATTTAAGAAAAAAAATTTGAATTTAATATGTTTAATATTAAAATTAAAATTGTTTTTATAAAATTAAAATTTTGTGATTTTTAATATTAAAAAGTAAAAAAATCATAAAAATAATTTTAAAATATAAAAAATAAGAATTTTAGATGCCAAAAAAAATACGATATAATTTTGAAACATCCCAAAATAAAAAAATAGACAAAGAAAATAGGTTAAAGAGAGTAATTATAGATAAATTTTATGGATAAATTTTCTTTCTCACCTAAAATAGGAATTTTATTTTATTTTTCTTTAAGATTAAAGAATAAAAAAAAAATGATCTCCACACTCAAACCTCTTGACCCAAGTTGCCCTCCACTATGAATGAATGATGAAAAGCACATGGCCCTTTTTGTTCATGGTATTTGAAAATTATAAACGACCAATCCTCTCATTATTATTATTTTTTTTTTGGTTTTTTGCCTTTTCCTTTTGAAACAATTTGTCTTTATATATATATATATATATATATTTCTTTTCTAGTTGGAGAATTGGATTAAAGTTTAGGCATTATCTTCTTTATTATTTCCTATTTTCTGAATTAAAGCTTTAGAATTTTACTTGTCCTTAGAATTATGTTATGTATTCTATCAAATATATTGAATTTAGTTAGAGATATTAACGGATAAGATTCAGATAGGCTTGACTCTGATCCGATCTTTTAATATTTATATTTGATTTTAACTCAATTTTATATAAAAAAATTGTTTTTAAAATTCGATTGGAAACTAATTTAATAAATTTAATTTAATATAATATTTATAAAATATTATTTTTAATAAAAATTACATTTTAATTATAAATAAATATAATATTTTTAATAAGTTAATATCTTAAATTAAAATATTATATAATAATTTCATTAATATAATATGTATAAATATCAAATTTAATAAATAATAATTTTTTATATATATATTTGGGTAATCCAATTTTAATTTTTAAAAAATTAAACTCATTTTCGACTTGCCCTAATTTTTAAAATAAATTCAATCATATTAGATTGGAACATATCGATATCGTTAGAGTATAAATTATTTTATCAATTTTAAATTTAACAATAACATTTTTTGTTAAAATAGTAAAAAATCTTACTAATAATTAATTTAGTGAATATATACATCAATAATAATGCCATTAAATTTATTTTCTTGAAAGTTACATCATAAACTCATAAAAGGCCCCAACACACTGCTTTATATAGTTAGTCAATCGATTGTCACAAAAAACAGCATCGCATTGAATATATTTTAATTATTTTTTTTCTAATATTAATTATTTTTTATTAAGATGATATTTAAAGAAAAAGTTCTATAACTAATGCATGGTATATTTTTGAATTTGGTGATACCAATCTCTATCTCTATATAAAATTGGATTTTAAACAATAAATAAACTCATTAGATGTATTAAATATTAAATTTATTTATTAAAAAACAATGTATTTCCTATTTAATATTTTATTTATTAATGAACTACAGCCTAAATTGGAAATAATATATGAAAAAAGATGATATTAATTTTAATATTTGCAAGTGTTGTTTTAAAAAATTACTATTAATAAAAAACATAAAATATGTTTTTTCCCAAAAATAATCCAAAATTTTCGGAAAATAATCCCGGGAATCTCCTTGTCCTACAGCGAAATCAAAGGGCCCCAAAAGCCAAAATCCATCAAAATTTCGCTAATATTTCCGCTTATTTCAAATTGCGGCTAATCTCTTACATCACCTTCCACTCCCATTACTTGTACTCCCGCCCACGACACCGCACGATTGACCAAAAGTCAAACATACACAATATTCAATTCCAATCAAAATTAATATGACCGTACAAGATAACTTTATCGTCTTCACTTTTTTCGCTTTACCCGTGTCTACCGTCTGTATTTCATCAGAAAATACTTACATTTTTCTTTGGAGTGCTTCGAAAGCCATAAAAAGAGGAGCTCTCTCTTTTTCTAGGGTTTGCTTCTGAATCTGAAATCTCAAACTTTGCTCTCTGTTTCTCTCTTTTTCCTTTTCGTTTTCTCAGCTTCCAAACAGTCCTAGGTACAACTCTAAAGCCAGCAATGAATGTAACGGTAAGTTTCAGGAAGAAAGAAATCTTCTTCCAGTCAACAAAAATTAACCTCTTTTTTCCCCCTTTTTTTCTCCCTCAATTTCCTATATTTTGAAAATTTTACGTTGTCTGAATAGCAAACAGACAACTTGTAACTGAAATCTGTCTTTTTCATAGGTTTAGTTTATTCTATCATTTTAATTTACTTTCTTTTTCCTCAAATTTCTCAGTCTCCAAACAGAGGCTTATTAGATCTAGGTCTAGCACCAATAAATTTATAATGCAAAGTCGTAGAAAATAATAAAAGAGCCAAATTTTGAAAAAAAAGTTTATTTCTTTCTTCTTTTTGATAATTAATGGTTGTAATCTCCATTGTTTTGTTGGCAGATTTGAAAGATCTAATAAGCAAAATTGAGCACTAAAGAAAGGAGGGCCGAGTTAACTTAGTGAGTAAAAAAAAGTGATGATGCCAAGGCAAAACCTGGGTAACATTGACATGGAAAGTTTACTCCCGGGCAAAATCAGGAAACGAGGGTGTTCATCTTCAGCTTCATCGTCGTCATCCGTTATCCAAAACTACAGATTCAAGAAAGCGATTCTAGTTGGTGGCAAAAGGGGTGGATCCAGTACGCCCGTGCCTAGGTGGAAGCTGATGATGAGATCGCCATCAACGGCATCAATGTTGAGAGCTACCGAGTCTCCTAAGTATGCGGGATCACAAAGTGGCAGTAAAGTTAAAGGGCAAGGGCAGCAGCAGCAGCCGGTTTCGGCGAGGAAGCTAGCGGCGACACTATGGGAAATGAATGAGATACCGTCGCCTAGAAGAAAGGAAGGGAACGACGACAGGAGGAGGAGGAAAGAAGGGAGAGAAAGAGGGGCTGCTAGGTCGGTTCATTCGGGTTCTTTGCCTCCTCACTTGTCTGATCCTTCTCATAGCCCTGTTTCTGAGGTGGGTTCTGTTTTTTTTTTTCTTTTTCTTTTTTTAACACGAATATATATTTTAAATTGTATTTTATGTTGGTTTTGTGCCACGGGAAGGACAATTTTAGGAAAAAAGGTCATTACCAGGGAAGTGGTCGCTCTCAGGGGATTTTTTTGGAATATTATTTTTTTAAATTTTTTTAAGGAATGAGCAGATAGTTGGGTAGTTTTGGTTTAGTAGGTGTTTGCTTTTGTTGTCCATTCTAGATTTAACCTGTTGATAACTAATCCATTGAATTTTGTCACTTTAGAGCGAAGCAATTTTTTGTGATCAAGAGTATTGGTTGCTGTTTTTACTTTTAGCTTTCCTATAGACTCCTGAAATTCTCTTCTTGGATCTTCTTCATGGAAAAGCGCTTAAGATTCTGCTTTTGGTGTAAGTACTTTTAAATCAGAAACTTGTACCACTAAAAGTGATTTATGATGTACCCAGATACTCATCAAAACACTCTGAATTTCTATGAACTATTGTAGGGTTAATGGCAATGCTGCATTAAACTGTGTTTAAGTATTATTTGTAAATGATGCATTTCTTAATGAGCAAATGGTGTTTGGAATCAGTAGTTGGTGATTTAGGATTTGATATAGCCAGAATTTCATCTCACTTATTAGGTTGTGCTTAATTTTAGTTCAACCTTTGGTATTTAGACTTATTGGTTTATTTCCTAGTTGATTTTTGTATGTGCTAGTTTTTAAGATGGAAAAGAAATTCTTCATCAAAAAAGTCTTTACTTGGTTAGTGGGTTTGGGGAGGATGAACTAGATGTGATCTTATGTTTTAGAATTTCAAGTTGAAGTTCTTGGGACAAAATTTTGGAATATTATGGTTGGGGTTTTCACAAAGGAGTCATAGCTGAAATAGAATTATTTTCATGGGTACTCTTGTCATCTATTTTGTGGCTTTGCTCAGTTGATAACGAATGTAGTATTTAGAGTGTTATTTTCATCTGATGAATTTTCTTAGAAACCAACAGTACCCAAATTCAGTAGCTTGATGATAATTAGTTTGTGATATTGGCCACTACTATGAATCTCAATTTTGTGTAACTTGGAAATGTTGGTTTTCTTGTGAATTTCTTTTCTTGGATAAGAGTCTAGAGAACATTATTTTAACTTATGCTATGATGAACCGATTATGAAGTGTTCAATGAATGCAATTGGTGTTTTGGGCTTCCAACTGCTAGCCTCAAATACATGCAGCCAAATTCTTCTATTGTTCCATTGTCAGTGGGTTATTGATAACCTAAACAATTGATTTTCCGCATTATACCTTTGTCCTGGATAAATGATTACCATGTTAATTTATTCTTCTTCAGAGAATGGATCGACCTGGAACTGGTAGTCGCCAGAGAAGAGCATCATCTGTTTCCCACAAGCTTAGGCTTACTGACCATAATGTTGGGGTATTGGATTCTATTAGCAATGCCAGTTTAATGGAGGTATTCCTTTTGGTTCTTGGAGAAAAATGATTTTTTCCTGCTTTTCTTGTATTTTGTAAGTATTGAATACAAGGTAGAGGAGAAATCTTATATTTTATTTTGAATATTTAATGAATGGTTTATGTATTTTAATCTTCTTGAGCTTGTCTTAGTTTCATGTCAGAATTTGTAACTTTTATTGAGCCTCTTTCTTGCTCATTTTTGTAAATAATTCGAAAATGTAACAGTTCCTTTTGTATCAAATCGTGAAGGCAAAATTTCAAATATCTGAAATATAAAAACTTTTGAGGACTTTTAGACTGTGCTAAGCTGCAGGGCACTTGATTATTTGGTTAGTGCAAAGGAGTTTAACAATCTTTCACTTGTGATGCAGATTGAAACTAGATCTCATATGCAAACCCCCAGGGGATCAACTGTTGGCATTAAGACTCGTTTGAAGGATGTTAGTAATGCCTTGACAACATCCAAAGAACTATTAAAAATTATCAACCGCATGTGGGGTCATGAAGATCGTCCTTCATCAAGTATGTCCCTTATTTCAGCCTTACATGCCGAGTTAGAGAGGGCTCGTCTGCAAGTCAATCAACTCATCCAAGGGCAGCGCTCTGACCAGCATGACATCAATTATCTGATGAAGTGCTTTGCTGAAGAAAAGGCAGCATGGATAAACAAGGAGCAGAAAGTTGTCGAGGCTGCTATTGAGTCCATTGCAGGTGAACTGGAGGTGGAGAGAAAGCTTAGGAGACGTTTTGAAAGCTTAAACAAGAAGCTTGGGAAAGAACTAGCTGAGACAAAGACATCTCTTCTGAAATCAGTGAAAGAACTTGAGAGTGAAAAAAGGGCAAGGGTGGTAATTGAGCAAGTATGTGATGAACTAGCGAGGGATATCAGTGAAGATAAAGCTGAAAAGGAAGAGCTGAAGAGAGAGTCTGCAAAAGTTCGCGAAGAGGTTGAAAAGGAAAGGGAGATGATGCAGTTAGCTGATGTGTTGCGTGAACAGAGAGTTCAAATGAAACTGTCAGAGGCCAAATATCATCTTGAGGAGAAAAATGCAGCTGTTGATACACTGAGGAACCAACTTGAAACATTTCTGGGTACAAAGAGAGTTAAAGAAAAAGGGCATAGTTCCCTAAATGAACCTAACAGTGAGGAGATTGCTGCCTATTTAAACAGAGCCCATTTCGGTTCCCATCCAAATGAGGAAAATGAAGAGGATGGAGAAGCTGAAGATGTCATAGAATGTGAGGAAGACTCAGCTGAAAGTGATCTTCATTCCATAGAATTAAATATGGACAACAACAACAAGAACTACAAGTGGGCTTACGCTCCTGGTGCTGCTCGTGATTCAAGAGATCCTCTAATAAATGAAGAAGACATCACAGGTAGAAAATCTACCTCCAGCAGATTACCAAGGAAGAGTACTTCTCTACAAAGGAGCATATCAGATGGAGTTGATTGGGGCATGCAAAATGAAAGGCTTCAAAATTCCAGTGATGATTTAGAGTGGGGTAGATTTGCTGAACTGGAGAAGCATGTAGAAGCAAAAGGTCATGGAGATGAAATGCATGCATATAAAGCAGTAAAGGGTCTTAGAGAACACCTTTTATCTGGTTCTAGGACAGTTAGAGTTTATGCTAGTCCAACACGCTCTTCTAGAGATCTTGGCAATATAGCTCAAGAGAGGCCACCTTTGGTGCCTGGTAGTGTTTTGAAGTCACGGCTGGCAGAATCTAGGGGTGAAGCCAATAATACTAGAAAGTCAAGATGGTGAGAAATACAATTTTGTTGATTATGCTTTGTTTCGCTATTCCATAGGTCCTGTCAACTCACAAAGTGAACTCTGAATGCGTGGAAGTAGTTTCGGATCAAAGCTTGTTAGACGCCTACCGCAAGAAGATTTGGACGGAAACGATTTTTCCATTTTTATTTTTTGTTGGCTAGTGCTTTGTGTGATGCTTCTAGAGGTGCTCAAATTGCAATGATCGCTGCTTGATTTGCACCAGTATCTGGACACCATAGGTAGGATCGAGTGTCTTTTGTAGGGCCTTTTTTTTTTCGTGTTCCTTTCATTTTAAGGAAGCTGTGCTAATTGAACCTGTTTTACCTTGTACATATCTTCTAGTATAACTGAAATGTATAATTTACTAGAAGTGTTCAAAATTTGCTGTCATGTGTGCGTCTTCTTCCGCTTCTGTTTAGTTAGACTTTATGTCATTAAAGATTTACGAATAATTTTTTCCTACCACGTCACAAAGAAACAAATTTAAGAGGCGAAGTAAAGCGCAAAGCCGCAGTCGCACCCTCGCTGAATACGATTCTGAGTAAAAGGAAAGAAAAGCCATGCGGGGCAGCAAACCTTGTTCCCTCCAATGCCAGTTTCCGTCCGTCATTTCCCCAACGCTCTCCCTTCTCTCCCAACCCTTCTTAGGTCCTGCAAAACCCAAAACCAGCTCTACCAAATCCATGCCCACATAATTAAGAAAGGCCTGCACCGAGACCAATTTCTCATCAGCCTTTTCATTTCCCTTTCCACTTCCCTCTCTTACTCCACTTCCATTTTCAATAACCTTTTCCAGCCCAGCTCTTTCCTTTGGAACTCTCTCCTCAAAGGGTACTCTAAAAAATCCTCTTTTCTTCAAACCTTCTCTCTTTTTATCCGTATGAAGAGCGAGGGTGGGCTTCCTGATAAGTACACTTACCCTTTAGTGATCAAAGCTTGCTCGAGTGAGTTTAAGGCATGGGAAGGGAAAATGCTTCATGGGTTGGCTTTAAAAAGTGGAAGCAAAGAAGATGTTTTTGTTGGGACAAGTTTGGTTGACTTTTATGTGAAAATTAAGGAAATTTTGAATGCCAGGAAATTGTTTGATGAAATGTTGGAGCGAAATGTTGTGTCTTGGACGGCTTTGGTTGTTGGGTATATTAACGTTGGTGATTTTGTGGAAGCGAAGAGAATGTTTGATTTGATGCCGGAGAGGAATGTGACTACGTGGAATGCTTTGATGGGTGGGTTGGTCAAAACAGGGGATTTGGGGAATGCTAGGAAAGTGTTTGATGAGATGCCTGAAAGGAATGTGATTTCTTATACGACGATGATTGATGGATATGCGAAGGCTGGGGATACGGCGTCGGCGATGTTTTTGTTTGAGCAGGCTCCGGAGCGAGATCTCGTTGCATGGTCTGCCATGATTTCGGGATATGAACAAAATGGTCGGCCTAATGAAGCTGTCAAGATTTTTATTAGAATGGGAGAAATGGATGTTAAACCCGATGAATTTGTTTTGGTTAGCTTGATGTCGGCTTGTTCTCAGGTCGGTAGTTTGGAATTGGCTAGGTGGGTTGATTGTTATTTAAGCCGGAGTGAAATTGATACTAGGCAAGCACACGTTTTGGCAGCTCTTATAGATATGAATGCGAAGTGTGGAAACATGGATAGAGCAGCTAAGTTGTTTGATGAGATGCCTAAACGGGACGTAGTGTCATATTGCTCTATGATACAAGGATTGGCTATTCATGGCCGAGAGGCTCAAGCTATTGAGCTTTTCAATAGGATGATAAGCGAAGGGCTGATTCCAGATGAAGTAGCCTTCACTATTATTCTGAATGCTTGTAGCCGTGCTGGGCTTGTTGAGGAAGGTTGGCATTATTTTGAAATGATGAAAAATGAGTACTCTATGGTGCCGATACCGGATCATTATGCTTGCATGGTTGATCTCTTAAGTCGGACAGGATGGCTAAAAGCAGCTTATGATCTTATAAAATCTATGCCCGTGGAGCCTCATGCTGGTGCTTGGGGCGCACTTCTTGGAGCCTGTAAGTTGCATTGTGATGTTGAGTTAGGGGAGTTGGTTGCTGCTAGGCTGTTTGACCTAGAGCCTCTAAATGCTGCTAATTATGTGCTGCTGTCCAACATTTATGCTGCGGCAGAGCAATGGGTGGATGTTTCTCTTGTGAGGAATAAAATGAAGGAGCGGGGTGTGAGAAAAATACCTGGTTGCAGTTGGATTTAGTTCATTACATGAGTTTGTTATTGTCCAGCATGACTGCAATATGAGGATTTAATTTTTCCAGTTCCATAGGCTATCAGATTTTTGAAGTATATGATAAGTATAGTATAATGACAAAATGATGATGTGCAATCCACTATGATGAAGGAAAGGTTGCTGGCATTGAAACACCTTTTTTTAGAGATGTTGAGTGCTGGGGTATGAAACCAAGAATGAAATTATGCTGTGGAATGCTTTCATTTTGAATCATGGTTTTCTTGAAGGAGAGGGTTTTCCTATTGAGGCCTTTTGGCATGCCTCTCGTTTGAATCACTTCATATTTTAATATTTTCCTTTCAACCTTTTAAGTTGTATTTTCCTCACTTTTTTATGCATAATAGTCCAGTAGATTTGTATGACTTTAGAGATTTCTTATAGAAAGCTGAGCTATTTCTTCTGTACAAAAATTTCTTATATAATTCAAACCCAAAATGCTTGCGTTCAACAGTTACAGAAGTCATTTAAGAATTTGCATCACATGATTATTGGTTTAGAGATCGATGGATTATTAACACTTTCTGGAGAGTTGTGCAAAAGGTAAAATATACATTTTGTTGGGAACATATTGAAAGCACCTGCAGAAGTCTCATTGGCATCTTGGTTGATCCATGATGGTTCAAAAACTCTTCCAACTTAGAACGTTCTTTTTTTTCATTTTCGGTACTAGAGAGATTGGATAACAGCACAAAATGAGGGAGGAAAACAGAAATGGCAACAAAAAGATTAAACGGATGTCCCATTTTAATGACTACAGCAGCATTTTATGACTGCCACTTAGAAACATTTCAGTTAGTAATGACTTCATCCCATTCATTCATCGACTGTGGATATACAGTATGTTGGCAACTTCACAAGTTTTGTAATAAGGAAGGGTAACAAAAAGAAACTGTGCTCTGTACATTTTCAAAAACATTAAAATATCGGCAGTCAGGAAAGTCTAAACTAGCTCTTAGCTGTGAGGAGCATAACAATGCAATTCTAGAGCTAAGTTTCCTTACAGACCAGGTGACCACAACAAATCATCAAGAGCTTCTGTTTTCACGGCTGTTGGAAATAGAACTGGATTGGGTCTGTTTGCAGCACAACCAAGAGAATCTGGTTCCAGACTATGTCCTAATTCACTGAATTCTAGTTTTGCTCGATTTATCTCTTCAAGATCTAGAAGCATGAGATAATATGTTAGACTTCAATGAACAGGGAAGGTAGATGCAGCAAGATTAAGGTATCTTCATATATGATCAATGTCAAAAAAAGTTATCCAGTTATGATTATAAATATTAATAGGAATCCATACCTAGATCAGCTGAGATAAGGGACTCTCCTTGGTAATTAGGTCCTGCCAAAATGGTCCCTGATGGAGAAACAATAACACTGCCCCCGCTGCACATTATTGTGTCCAATGATAAGTCACCATTTGAATCTCCATCTATGCATTTGAGTGGCAGAGGATAGTCCTTCCTCCGGCAGAATTGGTTGGCAGATAGAACAAAGCAACTGCCCTCTATTGCAATGTGAATCATGGATGCTCGCCATTCTTCCCTAGCATCCGCAGTTGGTGCACAGTATATTTCAATACCTGTGTATATGTTGGTAGAAAGTTTGAGAGAAAAAGAGATAAGAAATTTGTAATGGAAGAATGGCAAGCTCCAGTCATAGAAAAGAATTATTCTGTCAATCAAGACAAATTATGTGATACATAACAGCACTGCTAAGTCATCATTCTCTAGTCATAGAAAAGAATTATTCTGTCAATCAAGACAAATTATGTGATACATAACAGCATTGCTAAATCATCATTCATGGTACACAAACAAATGCCCTTGTCTACATTGTATTTGCATGGTGAATCTAGCAGAAAGCAATGAACAAAATAGACTTTACCAAGGATTCCTCAACAGGCAACAATGATAAGTTGTACCTTTAGCATACAATTCAGTTCTCAAAGATGGGATCCTATTGTCCCAATAGAGAAGGCCACCAACTTTCCCAATTGTTGTCCCATATAATGGCAATGATGATTTCTCTCCAGAACACCACACTACACATTCGGATGCAATTGGCATTAGCTTCCGATGTTTTCCAAGATACTGTCCCATGGAATCAAAAAACAGAATTGTACTAAAGAGATAGAATCCGGTTCTCTCCACTACTCCCACTACTAAATGAACTTTATATTTACCAGCAATTGTTGCAAGTCTATCGGCTTCAGGACCTGTACACACAAAAATAACCAATACAAAATTAGGGACGTGATGGATGGAAGGACATCTCAAGTTCAGCTTACAACATAATAAAAGTGCAATGAGTAATCTATCTTAAAACCAATAAATGATTGCATTTCGAAGTCTGCCTTATTTAGAATCTAAATGCAGCGTCAAGTTTTAGAATCTGCTAATCATTTCTCCCCTCTGCTACTCTCAAATGATTGCTGAAGTCAAAAAGTTCAATTCATTTCATTCTTAGTTAACAGTATATGCATTTAAACTCCATAACTGGTTTTAATTACTTAAATAGAAACATGTCAATTGTACAAATCGGTTTGAAATGAGAAGAGCTTGGACCTGGGACCTCAATAGCAGAGGCATGATACTTGAGAAAATCCTCATTATCTTCAGTTGAAGTAGCAGAAACTGGCAGAGACTCAAATGAAAGACCCCTTGGATATCCACCAACAAATGCTTCTGGGAAAACAACTAACTGTGAACCATATGCAGCTGCCCCGGCTATTAGCCTCTCTGCTTTATCTACTCATTGCAAAAATAAAAAAAATAAAAACAAGACTTTTAATTATAACAAAAAATGGAGAAAACTGTGGACCACACCATGAAATGGGTAGGGACATTTTATAATTAGCAACCCAAAGAAAAAAAAAATGGGGAAAGGGCCCAGCTAGATTTAAACAAATTTCCCACCAAAAACCCTAACAAGAAAAACTACTGAGTCAACTCGGTACCTAGTGTGGCTGGAGTGTCAAAGAACACAGTGGAAGCTTGAACCACTGTAGCCCTCACTCGACCCTTTGCCATGCAGCCAGGGGAAGAAGCGATTACGCGACTAGGGTGGCTCATGGGGTCGGGTAGGACTAAGTCGGGCCGGGATTGTTGAAGGAGCCATTGGATGGTTTGGCCGTTGGTTCGGTGACCCATTTCCCGCGTCAACCGGAAAAGGCCGGAACAGCAAGTTAAAGGTATCCTGATCCGCCTGTCACGACCTTCTACTTTGATGTGGCGGTCGGCGCCCTTGTTACGGCGTCGTTTCTTGATGGGTTGAATAGAAGCGGGCCCAGCTTCTTGTTCTCCATTTCCTGGGAGGAGGGATTGTTGTTCATATTCTAGTTGTTGTTGGTCCACTGTTCGAGTTTGCAAATCCATTTTGGATGATTTCCCTTTTTTTTTTTCCTTCAAGAGTTGGGTTTTGTGAGAATATTTGTCCTTTGCTTGCTAATGTTGTTTTTGGGAGAGGCAAGCAAAAGAGAGTTGTTGTAGTAAATAATGATGAATGATGTCTGAATTGGCAGTTGCCAGGTGGTGAAATCAGTCATTTGCGTGTGGTTTTAATGAGAGTACACTTTTTTTTTTTCATTTTTAATTATTCATACAAGTCCATGTAAAACTTCCTACATTGAACATTAAATCTTGCTAAGATATAACAATCAGAAAATTATATAACATTGGAGGTGTATTTTTTTTTTTTATACGATGAATAAGTTTTGCTAGAATGTTTCGTGAGCATTTGATAGGCTGAACCAGTGGTTGAAACCAGTACATTCGACGAACAGAAGTGAAATGGAACGCACGGTTTGCACCAGAAATGTTCTTACCATAGTGGTCACCCAATTGGTTTGCCTAGTCAAACCATGCCAAAACGCTTCTAAGGCAGGACAGAGACTGATCAAACAATGTACCATAGCCTTACAACGTCAGCAGTTATGTCATATATGGATGCAATACCGAACACAGCATTTCGAACTTAGCATCAAAGGGGAAAGTTTTAACATTTTGGAACCTAACTTGAAAAAAGCTCTACTTTCCTCTCATACAGGCTGCAAATTTTGACATGGATAGAACTTTTAAATGAACATGATATAAACATCAATAGTTCAGTAGCAGAGACAACTGCAGTTTGCTGAACAAAAAGCTAGCAGGGCAACTTAGGATCTAAAGCTTAACAGAACACTCAAGCAAATGAATCGTAAGCAGTGGAGAATGAAGATTATGGACAAACATCTTTGCTTATTTATTCACTAATGAACAATAAATTATCGTGTCTCTTTGGCACAAATGTTCTCATGGAAAATAATTTTTCCAATAGACATTCAATGCAACCAACAAAACACCAACATGACTTTCATAATCATAATCCCTCTTCTGAATGCAGGTAGGAAGGACCTTTTCATATTTTCAAGTAAATTTCCCAAAAAATTCTCCATTTAAAACGTTCTAGTGATTCTCATGTCTCGCATTGCTCAAAACTGAGTTTACCAAGTCCTGTGGAAATAAAAGAACAAGAATTTACAATAGTGAACATAGATAAAACATTAGCCATAAAAAGGTTTCCTACTCATGAACTTGAGATCATCCAAGACAACTTAAAGTGACCATGTCAATTTCATCCAAGTTCCAAGTTATAACTTTGGACATAAAAAAAATCCAGAAAAAAAAAAAACCCATTTCTATCTAATTTGTATCTATACCAATGTATCAATCACCCACAAACTTGAATAAATATTTTTCATATTCACCACCAAAATTACCAGCGTCTACAAACAAACAAGAAAATTGAAAACCAAATTAATATTGTCAAAAAAACCAATGAACTCAAATTACTGGAAAATACGAATTAATCACCATACTTTTCAAACAAGAGTAACCAGTAGAGAAAAAGCTCCAAAGCTTCATTTTCTTCAATGTCAAGCCAAAATTCAGAACCAAACCATGAATATAGAAGTCTAAAAGGGTTCCTTTTTCCTTACTCCCTTGGCTGTTTTCTCTTTTGGGTGGTGACTAATCGTCAAGCATTTTTCTAAGTCGGTCTTTGACGTATTGGCTGCGGGCTTTGGCGCGTTCCTGTTGAGGACCAACATTTACAAGGGAGAGGTAAGCTCCGGCGGCCATTAGTGAGGCTCCGGTGAGGCAAAAACCGATTGTTACTGCTAGTTGCTTCGCCGTTGGTGGATATGACCAAAGCACCATTTTTGGGTTTTTTGTCCGGTTTTTTATTTTCTGTTTGCTTTTTCACTTTCACTTGCGGCTTTGGTTTTGCTATGCTTTGTCCTTTCTCGGTTTGCCTCGGGTGTAGTTAAAATGGGCTTAACCCAGTAAAATTGGCAGAGCTTTGCTTGAAATTGGGCCTAGCTCTTTCCAAAATGCAAATGTATGAGATCCTTAAAAGTATATCCTTAGTTTTGTTAACCAATACTTAATTTGCTAGGACTTTGGAAAAAATTTTATTACATATACTGTATCTGTTAAAAAGATAAATAAACATCTTGCCAATTTCCTTCAATCTGGATTATAATGCTGCTGCTGATGATGCTTATTATGTCTAGCAACGTTTACATTGATGTCAAAGCTCTCAATTAGTTGCAACATGGGTATCCAAGTATGAAATTGCAACAGCAGCATTGAGAGCCGCTCCAATAGGAAGAGCCTCTTCATCGATAAAGAAGTAAGGTGAGTGCAATGGCTGATCTGATTTCATTGTCTCGTTCTTTATCCCAATCACATAAATTGCAGCTGCAGTCTTCTGAGCAAAGAGACTGAAGTCTTCTGCTCCCATAGTTATAGGGAGGAGATGGACGTTGGTTTCTCCAACAAGAGTTTTTCCCACCTTCTTTGCATGTTCGTACAATGCTTCATCATTGACCATTACTGGATACGGCAAATGTTTGTCTTCCATAAAGTCCACCGTTGCACTGCATTGATGTACTGCTGCTTGCATTTCTATGATCTGTAAGTGGAGCACAGTCATGTTTAGAAAATTTTTCACACTTAAATATGGGGTAGTGCTAAACAAATCTATGGTCAGAAAATGAGAAAGAGAGCATGCCTTACCTCTTTAATCCTTTTTTGGAGGTAGGAAAGACCTTCACTAGACAAGCTCCTAAATGTTCCAGTAAATCTCACAGATTCAGGGATTATATTGCCAGCTCGACCTCCCTCTATTGAACCAACTGTTACCAACTACATCATTCCAAAATGAAGTTTAGACTTTTGGCTCTTGATTGTTGCTAAAAGATTCATTATGATCAATTTCAATTTTCTACTGTTATGGCGATTCTCAAATTTTGGAAAAATCTCTTTACAGACGGCTGGAATTTGGCACTACAAAACATGCTAGCTTTCAGGCCTAGTCAATTCTATTTCCAATCCAATGATCCCAATACAATGGTCCATCAATAGCCTTTGTTCCATGTTTGGTATTCTAGGTGACATATAGGTTTCAATTGCTGCCTAATGATGTTGACTAAATCTATCTTAGCAAACTGATAGTTCCGTGATCAAGTCCTATGAGATTACCATCTTAAAAATATCTTCAGCAATGGAAGTCAGAAAATTACCATGGCCTCGAGCGGATCTGTCTCTCTAGATACAATCTGTTGGAGAGCAAGGACAGCAGAGCAAGCTGCAACAATTGGGTCCTTACTCAGATGAGGGCTTGATGCATGTGCTCCTTTTCCCTGAATCCTAGCAGAGAACAGCCCAACACCGGCGAGCATTGGACCGGACCTTGAAGCAATAGCACCCGTAGGTACTTGCGGCAAAACATGTATACTAAGGATTGCATTAATATCATCTAGGACGCCATCTTGTAGCATATAGTAAGCACCAGCATAACCCTCTTCACCAGGTTGAAAAACTAGCTTCACCGTTCCCTTAAAAAACAATGTTGAAGCAAAATTAGCCCACAAGAGAGAAAAAGGAACTAAGATTTACAGGCAATTGCAAAGAGCCTATGTAATATGTATGCCTTCAGTAAATCTCTTCTGCTCTGAAGTAACTTGGCTGCTCCAAGTAGCATTGCTACATGGGAATCATGACCACAAGCGTGCATCTTCCCATCAACTTTGCTCTTGTGCTTCCACTCCACTAATTCCTTCAAAATGTAAGGTCAATTACAAGGTATAAGACATTTGTCATCTACAGCAGATCAGTACAGAAAATAAAAATGATCCAGGGAATTATCCAATAGCCTGAAAAGAGATATTCTATTATGAATTGCATCAGGAAATTATAGACAGCAACAGCTTAAACTCCTATGGGTAGGGCTACTTTATGGTGCCACTAACCTTAGCAAAATGATCAATGAGACAAACCCTCAGAGAGAAAAAGAGAGATAACCTGCAAAGGAAGGGCATCCATGTCTGCTCTGAGACCGAAGACTGGTTTTGCACCAGTCCCAATATAACCTACCACGCCAGTCTTAGCAACAGGCCAGTTATAACTGATCCCAAGAGAGTCTAACTCATTCCTGATGAGTTCACTGGTCTTGTACTCTTCAAATCCTAGCTCTGGGTGCTCGTGAATTCTCCTCCTAAGCCCTCTCATCCACTCAAAAAACTCAGGCTGTCTTGCAGATTCCAACAACTCTTGACTAAGCAATTGAAGTTCTGATCCAGAACGAGTCTCCAAGGCCAGAGCTTGGCATATAATTGTTGAAACTACAAAGCAGAAAAAAAATTCCATTGAGATCATGATTTGCAAAGCCAAGGAACCGTGACATTATTCTCGGGAAATTTTAAAATGAGAAAGTTTGTTTGTGGGTCCTGTCCATAGTTCGGAGCTTTGTGTAATCCGACAATTTTAAGCGCAAACACACCAAATATATATATTAAATAAAAACACAAAAATGTTACCGTTTAAAATTTTTTAAAAAATTTTATGAGTTTATAAAAATAAAAATATATATTTTATATATATTTAATATGATACAAATTCGGCAAGAATATATTAATTCTCAAGATATATTTTTGCTTGCTATCCTGTGATAGCTGGTGCTAGCCCGACTAGCCTGCTTTGCTTCAAACCTTTAACCGAGTGCCATATACGCCATACAAATTTTTACTACTGTATTTAACTTCTATACCGCAGATCAGAACGAGAGCCCTAAAGGTTTGTTTAATTTGGCAAAAACTATCAACTTTGAGCTCAATAGGCATCTGCTACTCTGAAGTTTGAATGATACTTCATAGGATATCAACTATTATTCGAGCAAATCCAACAAACTTCCCTCACATTCTGCCATGTAGCAGTAAGTTGAATATGTAACCTTTTTTTAATTTTCTTTTTTCAAAACCAATTTAAGAATTTTCTCATATGCCAGCTTTTTTAAGCTTTAATTTATGTAAGGACATTCCTCAAGTTGCAAGGATTACAAACATCTAATCTAGAACATAACAAATAGCATTTCGGCCTAGGTTGATTTATAGGGCTATTCCTCCTTATTCTTTCACACTTAAAATTTGTCAAACAGTGCAAACAAGCATATTTTCCAGCAATTTGCTGTATAAAAGCAAATGCTACTTCTGTCTTTTCCAATATACATTTATGTCAAATCTTCCTATTGAGCTACAAAATGGCTATCCAAGTATGAAACGGCAACAGCAGCATGAAAAGCTGCTCCAATAGGTAAAGCCGATTCATCAAGAAAAAAATAAGGTGAGTGCAACACTTGGTTTGATTTCAAGGTTTCATTCCTTATCCCAAGCCCAAACATCACAGCCTTAGTCTTTAGTGAGAAGAAACTGAAGTCTTCTGCGCCAGTAATTTTTGGATGAAGCTGCACATTACCTGCTCCAACTAAGGTCTCACCAACCTTCTTTGCATGTTCATACAATGCTTCATCATTACTTAAAACGGGATAAGGCAATGCGACGTCCTCCAGAAAGTCTAATGTGGCAGTACATTGATGCACAGCTGCTTGCATTTCTATGACCTGTATATGGAACATATATAGACAATTATATAGTACACCTTCTATTTCCTCATTCATTGTTAACTCAGCAACTCGCAAAATTCTGAAGATTGAGGAATGACAGCATGCTTTACCTCTTTAATCCTTTTCTGGAGGAGGGGGAGTCCTTCATTAGTCAAGCTTCTGAAGGTTCCACCAAATCTCACTGAATCTGGGATCACATTTCCTACTTTACCTCCCTCCACGAACCCCACTGTCACTACCTGCAAGATTCAGTGCAAGCTGATTAAAATTATCTATCACTTTCACTATTGATGCTAGATGTTTATCCAAACTGTTTCTCTGCATTGTCCCTCAAACATTGTACCCTATGGTTCAAATTCAAAGTGCTCAATAGGATTGTAGCCAGATATTGAGTGCTATCTTTCAATTTGTCTAGGAAGAGAACCCCATCGACAAAGTAGTTTAACGAACAGAGGTGGCTACTTCATATTTTCAATACTAGTAATGGCTGGTACTATAACTGAGAGTGCCTATTACTATTAACTGAAATTGATGGTCGTATGAGAGCGCTATTAAGAGCACAACGTCAAAGATTTCAAGAAGGATAAAATATTACTCTAGCCTCAAAAGGATCTGTCTCCCGGGAGACAATCTGCTGGAGAGCAACAATGGCAAAAGAAGCTGCAAGAATTGGGTCCCTATTAAGATGGGGAAGTGCCGCATGTCCACCTTTTCCTTGAATTGTGGCTGAAAAGCGCCCAGCTCCAGAAGTCATTGCTCCAGGCCTTGAAGAAAGGACACCGGTAGGATATGCTGGCAAAACATGTAAAGCAAAGATGGCATCTATATCATCCAGAGCACCATCTTGTAACATATGGTAAGCACCAGCATAGCCCTCTTCCCCAGGCTGGAAAACTAGCTTTATTGTTCCCTTCAACACAGGTCAAAATATGTCAGCATCCACAGGCCACAAGACAGAAAAGCATAGTGTTTTTGCAGTTTCCATCATTGATGATATAGCAACAGTAAACAATCAACCTTTAATTCATCTCTTTTTGCCTGAAGTAGCTTTGCTGCTCCAAGTACCATTGCTACATGAGAATCATGACCACAAGCATGCATCTTACCATCAACCTTGCTTTTATGCTCCCACTCTACTAATTCCTTTTTAACAGTAAGAATATAAGATCAATAAAAGGTCAAGGTGTCAAACAAACAGTAAAGCAACATCATTAGGATAATCCAAAAGAAAACATTTGGTGTCAGCTGCAACATTTTATGAGCGAAAGATCACAAAGTGTCTTGTAACCTCATTTCCTTAAGACAATTTTGAGTATTGCATGAATTTGCTACAACCAGGTATAAAGTTAAAAGCAAAAAGAAAACATAGGGAATAGAAAGGACCCGAATAGGGAGGCCATCCATGTCAGCTCTGAGAGAGAAAACCGGTTTAACACCAGAACCAATTGTAGCAACCACCCCAGTTTTAGCAACCGGCCATTTGTGGGTAATCCCAAGTGAGTCCAACTCTGTCCTGATGAGTTCACTTGTCTTGTCTTCTTCAAATCCCACCTCTGGGTACTCATGAATTTTCCTCCTAACCCCTATCATCCATTCAAAGAACTCAGGTTTTCTTGCAGATTCCAACAACTCTCGAGTCAAAGGCTCCAGCTCTTTGCCAGACGGAGTCTCCAGGGCCTCAAATTGCCATAGGAAAGTTGAGAGTACTAAACAAAATATAAAACCCATGAACTTTAGCTGGGCTAAGTTTGGAGAGAAATTTGGAGAATTGGAACAGAAGCGTCTCTGACTCCCCTTGATCTCGGGTGTGAAAGGAACTTCTTGGGACCGCGTGTTGGAATCATCGGTAGAAGGACATCGATATCAGCTTGGGCTTTGATTTGGACACTGCATTTGGATCTTGAAAGTCGCATATTTTTCTTTGCCAACGGCCCTCTCTCTCTCAAAACTTTCTATTATAATTTTGTAAGTGTTTAATTATAATAAAAAATTATATAAAAATTTATTACTTATATTTTATCTAAAATTTTAATAAATCTCACATAATTTTAAATGTTTACTTATAAATAATATGCTACCAATAATCACTGCTTAGTAGTTTTCCTATTAATTTTTTTGATATACAAGCTGATAGTTATTAATTACAATTTTAATTTTCATCAAATAACTTAATAATATTAATAGAAACCTCAGCTGACGTCCGAATATTTAGTTCAATTAATTAATACAAAATCATTCAAATAAAAAAGTTTAAATTTCCCTTCCCAGATGGAAAAACCCAGTAATCCCAGCTTTTCCTGAAAAGAACTGTGTAGTCCATAAATTTGACTTTCTCATTTCAAATTTGGAGTATATATGGCATGTAGCTGGAAATGAATAGAAGCATAGAACTACAAAAGATTATTTTTTTTCTTGCCAATTGCTAACACTGATAATGATTTACTTGAATAAGTTTTCTTTTGCTTTTGGACTTCGTATTATGGCATGATGAATGTTGTAAATGGTAAAGAAAATAGACAGCTCTGTTTTGTTTGGGGTATCTACCTTGCATATAAGACCTGTGTGTTTAGAATGCTTTTGTCTTTCCATCATTTTCAGCAATAACAGATTCAGGATTGATCTTTAATGATGGCAAAATCTCACAATGAAATAAAAAAAAAAATTATCTATCATCTTTGTGATAATAAATACAATGAATAAAAATATAAATAAAAATACAAAAAATTTATAATGATTTACTTAAGTGAGAGTTAGGTTCCCTTATAATTGCGACAAAATTTTTATGATGAAAAAGAGATTATAAACGAATAAAATTACCCTAACATGAAGACTAGATCATGGACATGGACAGACCAAAAAATTTTTATAAGACTACATATTTGATATGTAGTATTGTTGTATAACTTCATTAAAATAAAAAAAATTAAAGAAAATTTCTAGCTTACGAGCATTCGTTTCTTTTTTTTTTTTCTCTCATTTTAATTGTGTAAAAAGATCATATATTTTGCGGAAAATATCCCCCAAAAAATAAAATATTTCAATAAGTTATGCTTGATTATTATAGTTAAAAAATAATTTTCTTATATTACTAAAAAAAAAAAACCAGATATACGAGTATACCTTATCTTTTAGACGTATATTATAGTATCCATAATTACTTTCTTTTTTTCAATCAAAGTGAGATAAAAGCAAAATTTAATAAATTTTAACATTATTTTTCAATAATAATAATAATACTTAATTTTTAAAATTTCAACTTAAATGTAGATCCATTCCCTACCCTATACCGAGCAGAAAGTTAGAAAAAAAAAAAAAAAAACTCAACAGAAAACAAAAGATGTTTTTAATTCATACGTAGTTGATTCCAAATTAAAAAGCTATAAAAATGTTTTTTTTTTTTTCTAAGCAAATTTTTTTGTGGAAAGAGTTACGTCAATACCAAACTAATTAGATTCTAAGGCCTGTTACTTTCATTTACCTACTAATGGGCCAACTTGGGCTTCCTAAACAAACATTGCTTTTCTTGCTAGAAAGAAAATAAGAGGAAACTGTTAAAAAAAAAAAGAAGATAAAGATAAATTACTTATCAAAATATATTAGTATAATAATACAAGCAAAGTAAAAATAAAATAAAATTATAGTAAATTTAATCAAAAAAATAAAATTATAGTAAATTTAATCAAAAAATAAAATTAGAAAGAAGAAAGTGATAATATGTGCATGTGTTTTATTTTTTTCTTCTTTTTATTCATTTTTTAATAAATTAGAGTAGTATTTATCACGCATTTCTTTCTTTTTTTTTTAATAGAACTCATTTCTTCTTAAATAACAGCATTTTGTCTTGCCATTAGTAAGGTGCTTAACCATCCAATCTAATGTATTGTAGAGGGTGATAGAAGCCTAACACGTAATAATCATATAATCCTAATAACAATAATTTTAAAAAATACTTAATTTAATCAAACATTTAATATCTAACATTAAATGAAAGTTAGTTCCATTACTTGCTGTAGCTAACTTTGCTTGATAAGGCACTAGCTGGCTTTTATTTTATTTATTTTATTTTATTTTTAGATTTTAGGCGTTTGGGCTTTAGGTATAATGAATTTTAGACATTTGAGTTCTTGGCAAGTCAAATTGATTTGTTGGATTAATATAAATTTAGGTTTTTTTTTTTTAATGTATAACAATAACTTTTAGTTTTTTTTTTTTATGGATTTCATGCATTTTTTTTTCTTTTTATCCTTTACTATTTTTCTTAACAAAAATGTTATTTTTTTTCTATGTAAAACAAAAATTGTTATCCAAATATACGTATTAGTTCTATAAATTTATAATTTTAAAATAGAGGGAAAAGTTGGGTCTTTTAATAAAAGAAAAAAAAAAGAGAGAAAATTTTAGAATAAATATTATCTTTGCAAATATATATATATATATATATATATATCTGTGCATCTTTCCTTGTTATCACAAGCCACTTGAAACAGAGACTTGCAAGAAGTCAGTTCTCTCTAATTTTCACTTGTCTAGAAAGTAGGAACTATGGCAGCTTCATCTTTTATCTCAGCAGCCACAAAAAGGTGAGTTTCTCTTCGTTTCAGTCGTTTGATTATCTAACTTTTCCAATCTTTCTGTTCTTAATTTGAATGTTGTGCTAATGATCAGATAAAATCTGGAATGATGTTCAAGTATCTTAAGCTACTGCTATAGTTGACTGGAAACTCATTTTAAACTGATGGTTAAGCTCATGTTATTTATGAAAGATCACCTGCAATCAAGTTTCTTGGGTCCATCTCCCTATCAAATGAAATTAGACCCTTGATTGGATCGCTTGGTTAACCCTTTTTTTTTTCGTGGGATATATGAATATGAAGCATATAAAAAATGAAACCCAAAAAATAAATGACTTCCATTATCGTATTCAACCATCATCTGCAGGCTGGCAGGGAAGGTAGCTCTAATTACTGGTGGCGCAAGTGGTATTGGGAAATGCACTGCTAAAGTTTTTGCACACCATGGAGCCAAAAATTGTGATTGCTGATATCCAAGATGAATTGGGCCATTTCGTTTGCGAGGACATAGGCCCTTCGAACTGTTCCTACGTGCACTGCAACGTTACAGATGAAGATCAAATAAAAAATGCTGTTGACAAAGCTGTTGCTACTCATGGCAAACTAGACATCATGTTCAACAACGCTGGCATAGTTGATCCTAACAAGGCTCGCATAATCGACAATGAGAAATCAGATTTTGAACGTGTTCTTAGCGTAAACGTTACTGGCGTTTTCCTAGGGATCAAGCACGCAGGTAGGGTGATGGTTCCTGCTCGAAGTGGTAGCATAATTTCAACTTCTAGCATAAGCTCGACACTTGGTGGTTCTGCCTCACATGCTTATTGTGCTTCAAAGCATGCTGTCCTGGGACTCACAAGGAATGCTGCTGTTGAGCTCGGGCAACTTGGGATCAGAGTTAATTGCTTGTCTCCCTACGCTATTGCAACGCCTTTAGCGACGGAATTCATCGGGGCTGATGATGAGGAGCTCGAGAAAGGGATGGGTTTGTTAGCTAACCTTAAGGGTCTGACTCTTAAGGCAGAAGATGTAGCAAATGCGGCTCTTTATCTAGCGAGTGAGGATGGTAGATATATTAGTGGGCACAATCTCTTTGTAGATGGGGGCTTTAGTGTTGTTAATCCGTCATTCCACTTGTTCCAATACCCGGAAGAGTAAAATATTTCAATTATTTCAGAAATTATTTAAAAACAAAATTCTGAAATCATCAATTTTTTTAAAAATTGTTTTATGATCATGAAATCAATTAAATTCGAACAAAATTTGTAACATCATTAATTATATTATAAATAAAATTTTGGATCGAGTTTTTTTTTAAATGTTTATTTAGTTTAGTTTCTCTTGTATTATACGATCAACATTTCATCACTTTGGTTAGTTACATTAATTAATTATTTGTTCATTTAAAAATATAATTATTTATGTAGTCCAAAATAGAAATTACAAAATAATTTTGAAAAAGACCTCAGCCCACATTCTTATCATCTTAGCTAAAGCCCACAAAAGAATCCCATGTCATTCTGGGTAATGGTGGATTCTCCTCCTAACCCTCTTTAACGTGTCAAAAAACTCAGGTTCCTTGGCAGCGTTCAACAGTTCAGGTGTGAGCTAACCCAGGTCCGATCCAGAATCATTCTCCGTACTCCCCTTCGAAGGACATGAAAATCTTGAAATTGCAATGATGATAGTTAACAAACAAAGCCACCCCATTGACTTGAAAGAGGGAGAACTGAAAACAGATAACATAAGATATTTTTAATTCATGCGTCGTTGATTCCAAATTAAAAAGCTATAAAAATGTTTATTTTTTTTATTTCTAAGCAAATTTCTTGTGGAAAGAGTTAGATCAACACCGCACTAATCAGATTTTTAGGCTGCCACATTCATTTACCCGATAATGGGCCAACTTGGGCTTCCTAAAGAAATATGGCTTTTGTTGATATTAGTCATTTAACTATTGAAAGAAATAAAAAACTTAACCATTAGGTTCTTGCCAAGTATTACAAAGTTTGAACTCAATTTATGTTGTTAATTGAGAAGATCAAGTTCGACTCGATAATAGCTAATTAAAGTTAAAGTATATTCATTCAACCAAGTATTAAAAAGTTTAATTTACTTCATTAATTGAGAAGATTAAGTTCAATTCGATAATAAATAATTGAATATCAGTAACTCATGTGTTAGTTGTTAACTAATGAGTAACTCGATTTGTTTACGTGATACCAAATTAAAGTAATTATATTATTTTTTGATTATTTACCTTAACAAAATAAGTGATTTGATTATAAATATGTGTAAGGATCAAATAAAATAGTATATTTATAATAAAAAGTAATTTGAAAACAAAAAAAAATTTGTAAAACTAATTATAGCTAATTAAAAATATATTGTAATTTATTAACAATAAGTGTAATAATAACCATACTTAGTAATATATATCATTTTGTGTTAGTTAGCATCAAATGGTAATTTGATAACAAATTAAATGTAAAGTGTAATCAGAAATGTGATAATATCATTTATAGTAACCTAAAGTGATAAAAAGTAGAAATAGGTGTGAACAATGATAAAAAGTAATATTATTATTTTGTGTTATGTAAATAAAAAATTAAGTAATTTGATAACTAATAGATTTAAATATAATAAAAATTTATATTTGATATATTATCATTATATAGATTTTATATACTATCAATGAATCAAATGATATTGCATCATCAACGACTAAACATAAAATTTTACAAGCTCTTAAAATAAAAACACAAAAAATTAAATTTTAAAAAATTATAATTGATGAGGAAGAATTATTTGCTTTATTGATAGTATATAAAATTTTTATATTGATAGTGTATTAAATATAAACTCATATAATAAAATATAAATCCAAAGCTTGATTCAGTTGGTTTATATAATAATCCTTAAGATGTGATATATAATAAGACTAAAATTTGAATATTAATATTTACAAGTTTACTTTTTTCTATTTTTTTCCTCAAAATTCAATCTTTTTTGTATAAAAAATATACACAATCTCAATTAAATTGTCATAATTAACTTTTTTTTTGTTAAATTTTTAACTTTGACAGTTATTATTTAAAATATTTTAATTAATTAAATTTTGCATAACATATATATAGAAACTAATACAATCAAAGTTTTTAAAATATATTTTCATATTTTTATCAATAATAAATATAAAAAAATAAGAGGTCAAAGTTTAAAATTTTGACTAAAAAAATCAAAATATGAAAATTTTATTGATAACAAATAAATAATTTGATATTACTTTTTTTTTTCACAAAAAAAGTAATAATAAACTGCATTAATGATATTACTTTAATTAAAAAGAGTAAGAAAATAAATAATTTGATAACAAATAAAAGCAAAAATAATTAAATATAGTATTACTGTTTTCTTTTATAACATATAATAACAAATTAATTATTACTACTTTCTATTACCGCATATACTAACAAATTAATTATTACTATTTTCTATTATATATATAATAATAGATTAAATAATTTGATAATATATGAATGTAAAAATAAAAATACAATATTATTACTTTTCATTAGATGAAATAATAAATTAAATAATTTAATAATATATAACTGTAAGTGTAACAAAAATAATAATCCTATCTTTCAATAACAAAAACTGTAAACTTAAGTAAAATTAATAGTTAAAAAATTTTGCTTTCTTTTCTCAATCATTCACTGCCGTGACAACGATAATCATGAGACATTAGAACCGTATGCTATGCGCTCCATAAAGGAAGAACAGATGGGGGTGGGAGAAGCTTCCCAAATTCTAAATGCAAAATTTGAAGTTTGAACCTCACTATCGAAGGCATTCCCTGCCACACGTTCTAGTTTTGCATTTTTAATGAAAGTTCAATCCTTTTACCGATAATCGCACCGTATAATAATGGAGGGTTGAAGTTTTCATTTTAATTATTAAAATTAAAATTTGATAATATTAAATATAAAAAATTAATTAGTACCTTTTGGAAAATATTTATTTTTTAATTTTTTCAAAAAGAAAAATAAATTATTAACTTGTCTATATAAATAATTATATTATTATACGAGCATCTTTCCTAATCATCCGAAAATATTGAAAGATCACTAGGCTCATGAAGCAGAGAGCCTTGGAATAAGAAGTCAGCTCTCTGATTTTCATTTTCTTGGATATAGGAACCATGGCAGCTTCACCTATTATCCCAGCAGTCACAAAATGGTGAGTAAAAAAAAAAAAATGCAGCTAAACTGATCAAGTTAATAAATTCTCGTACTTTCAGTCATCGGATTATCTATCTTTGCAATATTTTGTTCTTTGAATGTTGTTCTGATCAGATGAAGTCTGGAGTATTGATGTTCAAGTTAACACAAATCTTCCATTTTGGTCTCAAATTCTCATTTTTGTTTACCTTTGTTCCTAGAGTACTTAGATCTGAGGGGTTTGGATTGGATAAAAGCGATCCAAGCTCCATTTTTTAAAATAATTCCCAGCTGAAATATGAAATATATATGTGGGGTGCTGCCTGTTTAATTACCAGGGGGCTCCACTGTACAGGTTCAAACTCAAAAGCTCTATATAGTTAGCAATAGCATAACAATGTTAAAGGTATTCAAGAATCAAGGTGAAGTTGCTTTGATCTCATATACGAGCAACAGGAAGCTCAGTTTCCAGGCTTGATATGTTATGCAGAGATTGGGCCCAGCACTCCCATTTTCTACTTCTGGCTTGAAGGACCCTACAAATTGGGTCCAAAATTATTCTTCTGATGTACATTTTTCTCCATTCAATGAACTAGGCATAATAAAAAACAAAAAGGTCTTAAAAATCTGCACATACGTGACTGGTGGGAGAAAATTTGAGTAGAAATCTTAAGTTACAGCTATAGTACTCTTCTCTCAAGAGGAAAGCCAATTAGCATTCGATTATCCGGGTATAATTTTTTAGCAAAATCTATTTTATCATCTGTCATTCGACTATCTATTTTGAAAGCCTTCCAACTCCAACTGATTCTTTTATGTCTTGAAGTAATCTTCTTGATTATAGAATTTTCCGTAACATTTTAATCATTACGTTTTTATTCTATTGATTAAACATTATGTCTAATTAATTATCTTTCACTATATTTTTGACAATATTCAAACAGTAGTACTTTTCTTCCAAGAGGAGAAAATATGGCCAATTACCAGTTGTTTGGTTTGCTGGAAACACATTTTTAACTGTTAGTTTAAGCTCATGTTACCTAAGTTGAAAAAAATTCTGATATATCAAGGACTACGGCTTATAATAAATGGCTGTCTGTCTTCTATCAAAACTTCTTTTCAAAAGATAAAACGGTGAGGGAGATCATGTCAGGCTTTCAAAGCAGACACATTAATCCAATAATTCGAATGTCAACAATTTATGAACCTGCAATTAAATTTCTTGGATCCATCACCCTAGCAATAAAATCTGGTACCCTTGGTTGGACCGCTTGATAAACCAATCTTTTATTTTATTTTTTATGGGATAAATAAATATGAAGCATAATAAAAAAATGAAAAAAAATAACTACATGACTTATTCAACCATCATCTGCAGGCTGGAGGGGAAGGTAGCTCTAATTACTGGAGGAGCGAGTGGTATTGGGAAATGCACTGCTAAAGTCTTTGCACACCATGGAGCCAAAATTGTGATTGCTGATATCCAAGATGAATTGGGCCATTCCGTTTGCGACGACATAGGCCCTTCGAACTGTTCCTACGTGCACTGCAACGATACAGATGAAGACCAAATAAAAAATGCTGCTGACAAAGCTGTTGCTACTCATGACAAGCTAGACATCATGTTCAACAACGCCGGCATATGTGATCCCCACAAGGCTCGCATAATCGACAATGAGAAATCAGATTTTGAACGTGTTCTTAGCTTAAACGTTACTGGCGTTTTCCTAGGGATCAAGCACGCAGGTAGGGTGATGGTTCCTGTTCGAAGTGGTAGCATAATTTCAACTTCTGACATAAGCTCGGTACTTGGTGGTGCTGCCTCACATGCTTATTGTGCTTCAAAGCATGCTGTCCTGGGACTCACAAAGAGTGCTGCTGTTGAGCTCGGGCAAATTCGGATCAGAGTTAACTGCTTGTCTCCCTACGCTCTTGCAACGCCTTTAGCGACGAAATTCCGGGGGGTTAATGATGAGGAACTTGAGAAGAAGTGAGTTGGCTAGCTAACCTTAAGGGTGTGATTCTCAAGGCAGAAGATGTAGCAAATGCAGCTCTTTATCTAGCAAGTGAGGAGGGTAGATATATTAGTGGCACAATCTCTTTATCGATGGGGGTTTTAATCTTAATCCGTCATCCCACATGTTCCAATACCCCGAAGACTCTTGAGTTCAACATTTTGCTTTTAATTAGCTTGCAATTAAAATTGTATAAATTATTAAGGTTGTATAAAAATTTAATTAGGATGAAGTTTAAGATTCATTATTATGATACTTTAAGAATAAAATCTTGATTGTTAGATCAATGTATGAAAATGCGTACTTAAAGTTTTCAAGAAAGAGACACATCTTAATTAGAATTTTCCCTTAATCATTAAAATATTAAAACTCTATTAGTATATTTTAATTTTAAATAACTTTTGTTTGGTGATTTTGATTGTTGATAAATCACTTAAGAGTGCTACTTTGTTCTGATGCAACGAGTGGCTGGTTTTTCTTTTGTTTATTTTAATCTCTATCTTATTTTGTATATTTTTACTCTTCTGTACAATCTTTGAAAATGAAGAAAAAAATTATAAATACTAAAATAAAATCTTTTAAGAATAATTCATGATTGCATGAATCGGATTTATATAAATTTCAGATTCGGATTCTTTATATTTATCTTCTATTAATATAATCTTTTTTATCTTTGCAAAATTTTTAATTTACTTGTCATGTCATTTAACCTTGTCAAGAAAATAATAAAAAACCTTCCGGCAAAATGCACCTCGATTGGTAGAGGATTGCATATTTATTTCAATAAATAGGGTCCCAGACAATCTTAATTAGAATTCAAAGTCACCTCTGTTCATGCATACAACCCATCCATTGTTTAAAAAGCAAGGATCTCTAGCAAGACCGAACACACTCACAACCTTATTTTGTACTGTAAGAGACACTGATCAAATTGCAAATTTCCCAATTTATGGAACAAGGTTAAAAGCATTCATCATGGTAGGATTCACAATGCTGAATCCTCCATCCAAAATAAGGTTGACTCCACTCACATAATTTGCATCATCACTAGCCAAATATAGCGCAGCTTGTGCCACTCCCTCTGCTTTCAACACTTTCCCTTTGAGGTTCCCCACTGCACTCGAAATTGCTTCTACTTTTTGAACATCACCTTCGGTAGGCGCAGACATGGGAGTGGCAACAATAAAAGGTGAGACACAATTTACCCTTATACTATATTGGCCTAGCTCGGCTGCCAAGTTTTTAGCTAGTCCCACTATTCCATATTTTGATGCTGTGTAAGCATGGCTCGCCATCCCTGCAATTGCTGTGGTAGCGCTGGCAGTGAAAATTATACAACCTTTACGCTGAGGGATCATGACTCTAGCAGCATGCTTGGATCCTAGAAGAGCTCCGACCAAGTTTACTCCAACTACGAGATCTAAGTCTGATTTTGTAGTTTCCAAGATGCTGCCTAACGGACGATCGAAGACGCCTGCATTGTTGTACATTATATCAAGCTTTCCATGTTTGGAGATGGTGGTGTCAACCACGTTGCTGACATCGTCTTCATTTGAAACGTCACAGTGGATGTAGAAGGCATTTTCACCAAGCTTGTCGGCAATGGCTTGTCCTAGGCTATCTTGGATATCGGCAATTACGACCTTGGCACCATTTTCATGGAAAAGGCGAGCTGTGCTAGCTCCAATGCCACTCGCGCCACCAGTTATGATTGCTACTTTGCCTTCTAACCTTGAAAATTTTAAGAAAAAGGAGCCGAGAGTTAACAGAATATTGTATTCAACCCAAAATGATTAACTTGAGAGGTTATGAATTGCCTGTAAACCTCAAATTTGAATATGTAATAAGTTGAAGTAAGATCTGATAATTCCTATCTATATTATATCAAATACATATAAAATAAAAAAAAAATCGTATCAAATTCGTATTGATATATAAACATAAAAATATATATTTTTTATTTTTTTCAAACTCTGTAATTTTTATTAAATTTTAAATCATATAATTTTATATCTTATTTTTTATCA
This sequence comes from Durio zibethinus, assembly GCF_047325235.1. Lineage (NCBI taxonomy): Eukaryota > Viridiplantae > Streptophyta > Magnoliopsida > Malvales > Malvaceae > Durio > Durio zibethinus. The sequence continues at coordinate 3,276,630 of NC_143162.1, read as the reverse complement.
TTTTCATATCGTCCCATTCCTAATTTGAGTGACAGAAACATTAATAATTTCTCAAATGCCAATTTTCTTTCTCAATGTAAGGGACTTTACAAATAAGCCTACTGGCCTAATTTTTCCGTTTCAAAGTAAGAAGTAGAGAGAGAGAGATCATTGACAATTACCTTCTACGAGGTGATGCCAAAGAGGAAATTCCAGGATTACTCATCTTTTGCTCAGAAAATGCAGTATTCAGCATAAAGGAGAATATGAAACAGCGTTTGAGGAGTTTATAGTGATTCCAAGCCAAGAATTTATAACCCATAAAAATTGGTTGCTCGGATGAAGTAAAATACATTATATTTAGGGTCTAACAAAACAATCCTACGAGCCGAAATGCATGCATTTGCCCAGTATACCGGAATTCTCTGAGTTCGAAAATTTGTTCAAGCATTATTTACTACTATTATTTAAGGCATTATAGACGGAGCCACCCTATAAAGGTCAATTCAACAACTTAACCTCAAATTTTTTTTAATAAGAAAAATTTGAGATCATTCTTCAAGATAAATCCCACTTCAAATTTAGCTAAGCCTCTCTTTATAATATAAATTCATAATACGTAAATATTATATAATATCTATATTATATGTTATATTGTTGCAGGAATACGATATTTCTTTGAAAATTAAATATACGGTTTTGTCGCCCATATGATATAATTTCTTTTGGATTATATCATCCTCTGTAAAATAATAATAATAATAATAATAATAATAATAATAAGTTTATTGCGTTTGATTATTTGGATCCATGGTTGATGTAATATATCTCTTTATTCAAAATTTGATTCCAATACCTTTTTCAAAAGAAAAAAAGAGTTTGATTTAGATTAGTTCTTTAGAAAGAGAATTATTATATCTTTTTTATTTAAATCATATCATATAATTATATTATTAAAAAGATTAATTATTTATTATAAAATAATTAATTAATTTATTAAAATAAATATTTTATATTTAATTATCATATATAATGTATAATAAATGTTTAACTTTTTTCAATAACATAGTTATTTTATATAATTTAAATAAAAAAATATATATGTCGATATAATTAACTGTTTCACACTTTTTTTATTTGTCAAATAAAAAATAGGTAAGATGTGTTCAACTTCTTGCTCAATCAAGGATGAGGCGCCGCCCCATATGTTTTGACTTTTCTTTTAAAACTAGATCAAAGACTTATCTATTATACGGTTGATATTATTTAATTCTACAGTTGTATTTATTTATTTATTTCATTCTATTAAAGCAGATCAAATTTTGAAATAATTAAAAGATAATATATATTTTTTTTGTCTAAGACTTTCTATGTCCGATAATTATTTTAGATTTTAATTAATCTAAAGTTAAGTTAAATCAAATTTTATAAGAGGGATAAATTTTTTAAAGTCTATTTTTTCATGTAACAAGATTTAAAATCAAGATCTTATTAAAAAAAAATCAAATTTTTTATCACTCAAATTAATAGATGTTAATATTAAAAGATAATATTTATTTTATATAAAAAAAAAACTTTCATACATAACATATATATTAAAAAGTAAATTTTAGATCAATATGACGGTGAGATCATATTGATTTGAAAAATTATGTGTATGACAAATACCATTATTTTATTAAATCTAACAATGATTTTGTTAAAATATTAATTGCACATAAAATTATAAACAAGTAAAATTAATTAATTTTACATCGATGTAACTCGATTTTTTTTTTCATGCAACCATGTCAATTCCCTGCTTACAATTTGTTTTATATTTTGTAATAAATTTTATGAAGGATTTATGTCTCTGCCTGTTAATTAATTCTGCCTAATTTCATTAATAAGTACAAGCACTGAATGGCTATAATTACAAACCAGAAATTACCAACGCTAAAAGCCTAATTTACCCTTTCATGAAGCAACATTTAATTTGAGTTTTTTTTTGCAATTTTATTATTTTCATAAGCAGTGAATTCACTGCATCCAATGAATTGTACAACAATTATAGGAACTTCAAAATTATATTATAAAATTATTTCTTTTTAGATCCCATCTCCCACAGAAAATTTTATTAACTTCATCAAATGCAATATTGTATAATTCCCACAATCGAAATCGGATCATATCCTTAATCTGTTTCACAATCGAAATATTTAATTTGAGTTTTGATCTCATTTGTAGAAACAAAATAAATTTGTTTTGCTTTAAATATTTCAATTGAATAAATCTGATCATTTCAGTTATGATTTTTAATATTATGTACAAATCACATCAAGATTTTTTTATAACTCATACAAAAAAAATAAAAAATTCATCAGATCAAAACTCCATTATTACCACTACGCACCTTCGATTACAACAAAAACGAATTGTTTAATTCGACTTTGCCATAGAGATGAACGGGTCCACTTTCTAAAGTCTTACACCCAACAATGCAAGTAAAAGTTTTGAATTTCGTTACTTACATTACATCATCAAGGGCCGTAAATTTGTTGCCAAAGCTGCTTAGCCTTAATTGGCCTTCGGAAATTAGGTGACCATGTTTGGTTTATGACAGTTAATTTGTTCATAAAATAATTACGCTTGTATATGGCAGACAGACCGATCAGGTAAATCAAGTTGGAATGTTGGATACAAGAAACTAAATTTCAAGCTTATACCTTCACGTAATATTTGATTAATACCTTCATATTCTATTGCGTCTACGTAATGTTGTTAATGGTAGCTAACAAGTCTAATTTACTTCCCTAAACAAAGATCCAACTTTCTATATTCTAAACCCAACAATTTCAGCAAGGTTGGTATTTCCATATGATCACTTGTATTTGTCGGTGCTATAAATTTTTTTTTTTTAGTAAGGTGATACTTGTTTTTCAATTAAAAAAATAAATTAGTAAAAATTTATGCACATATACATATATATAATAATAATAATTAACATCCCAAGTCTTACTACTCAAAAAAAAAAAAAACATTTCAATTCTTAATTTAAAATTTTAAATGCCATTAACAAAGCATTGCAAAATAAGGCAACAATGGTGTAAGAGCCCTGTTGACTGCAATAATCCCTCAATTTTAAATGTACAGTCAGACTCAGAACAGGATATATATTTTCTTAATCTATCCCTCCTCAAGAAAAAAAAAAAGAAGAAACTTATTTTGACATATATTAACAAAAAATTCCCACTATGAAACCATTTGCTATAATAATCAATTAGCTTCGGAGCAATTTGCTAAGTAGTATAATTAGAACTTGTTAGTAACCGCCCATTATACAAAGAGGCACAACCACCCATAATGGGTGGTAACCTCATGAAAAAAAAAGAAAAGAATAAACACAAACTGGCAGTTTCCAAAACCAAAATTTCGCCCATTTTTTGTTAATAAAAAAAAGCCATTCGGCCAAAAAAAAAAAATGAATAGAGAGAAAAGTCTCTCATGAGAAGAAAAAAACGGAAAATGAGAGAATCAGCCAAGCATTTGAATAACTTTTGGTGAGAAATTCTTGTATTTAGTATGAAGAATTTATATTGTAAAATTAAATAATTTTCGTATTGTGATATTATTCAACGACTAATAATTCAAGCCGAGTTCTCATTTTCGTTTTTGCTTAACAAATGAACATATATAATTATCTTATATATATAGATATATTTTGCATGCGAAATTATCTTATAGAATTAGTTGGAGTATTTTATTACCTTTTAAGGGGTGGAATCAAAGAAGAAACATTACTAATTTTTTCTCTAAAGAAATCTGAAATCAATCAGAGATGAGGAAGAAACCAAAGGCAATTGGTTTCTGGGTTGGGGTTTTCCTCACTAATGATTGATAGATAACGCTGTATAATGACACTCATAATTTTGTGGAAAGAAAGGAATATAATATTAAATAGTTAAAGTAATTTAGAAATGCTATATATGCTTCACAACCACTCCAGCCCATCATCTTTTGGATATCAACAAATTACATTCATCAGAAGAAACTATAATCATAATCAATTCCTTACACATGAGAATATGAAAAAGAAAATCATTTGTATGTTGATAAAGATATGTTTCTTCAAATTGGGAAAAATGAAAATCGAACTTATATAATTAACAATCTTAATATATTGCAAGATCAGAAGAATGGATCAAGCTTAATCACAAAACGTGATAGCTGATGGAAGATGGTAACGTGCCTCGATGGCGTCCCTTTTCGGCTTTTCCTTATAATATATATGATGTGATTGGTTCTATTATTAGTACTATATGCAGAATTAATTAAATTATTGATGATTATTTAAGGGATGAATGGATAGATTTCATCGGCTCAACACTAGATCGATTAAGCGGCTTTATAAACCTAGCTAATTGCAATAGAAATTTTATAGAACAACAAAGATACACTGAAACCAAAAGAAAAATGTTGGAGAACATTGGAAAAGTTTGGCGCAACCAAAACTAAATATAAGAACATTCTTTGAACCCCTATTTTGTAATATAACAAACCTTTACACACGATACTCATAAAAATTAATTTTAAAAATTTAAAAATATATTTAAAATTAATTTTTATACAAATTATCATTGTTTAGTTTAATATAATATATAGCATTATATACTGATAGTGTATTGAACACAAATTTTTTTATTTTTTATTTTTATTTGATATATTATCTGTGTATAAATATTATATATTGTCAATTAATCATACAATGATACCTTATAAAAAATTAATTTTAAAATTTTAATATTTTAAAGATTAAATAAATACATTTAATCCTAAAAAATATTTAAAATTAAATTTTAATGAGATGCTGTTATCCACTTAACTAACAGTATAGAGCATTATATATTGACACTACATTGAATATAAATTTTTTATTTCTATTAAGACTCTAAATTCATATTTGGATTTTTTACTGGATTTTACAAAAGCAACTTTTTATAAATAAACAGTATTATACTCAATTTTAGCAGTTAAAGATATCATTAAGCTTTTTTAAATGTCAAATAAGTACATTCAGATGAATTTGGAAGGCTAAAATACTAAAAAAACTCTTGAACTATTCCAATTTTTTTAAAATAAAATTTTATGTTTTTATTGTACAGAAATAACTAAGATAATTGATCACTCACCTAATTAAAAAAATGGATTCCAATAAGATTAAGATATAAGCACCAACAGTTACAAATTTAAATTCTTAACTCACCTTTAAGCCTTAGTCTCCGTAGTAAAATATATATATAGATGATTACTTTTGTACTCAAAATTTTTTTTGAAAGCCAATATAATTTTATTTATTGCGGAAATAAGTACAAAGGGGGCAGGGACATCTAAATTCATAAAAATATGATGAAAATAACCCGACATAATTAAGGTAAAGCAGCACTCCCACACATTTCCATAACTCGTACAAAGAGGGAGAAGCTTTCAGTGCCAGATCTTGACTAGAGGATAAAAAATAGAGATTGATCACCTCAATTTAGAAATTAAATATATATTGTATTGTACATGTGTTAAGCCTACATTACAAAACAAAATCTCTCAATTTCAGAGCTGATATTAATTTGATATATCTGAGTACTGATGACAGTATCAGAAAATTACTGCATATGTATCTACGTATTAAAATAATGTCTTGCGTAGATTACATGTACAAGCAAATGTTTTAGAAAGTACTCGGGGATTTTGATTTCTAATGATTTGGTACAGAGTGTTTACATATGGTTTTTCAAATTTGAGGAGTTGGATAAAAAATTGATGCAAATTTGTCTGAAAAATGGGCATGTGGGCGAATGTTTAGTTAGCTAGAAGTCAAGCTTACCCTTTCAAATGAAATTTCATTAAATTCTTTGTAGTGCAACATAAGTTTGGAATATTTTGCATCTAAAAACTTGAGTTCCTTTCTCCATCCAAACAAAACTTACACCGTATAATCCAATTTCATGTATGCAACAAAAAAAATGATTAATTATTGTAAATCAGTGATATATATCACTCAACTGACATCACAATGGATGTGTTTATTTATACATATAGCTGCAAAAAAGTCTCACGTTTCGCATCAGAAAAAATTTAAAAAGAAAAGAGAATTTTCAAAGGCCAATGGCTTGATTTCTTAGTTACTAAACAAGGTTAGCAAACTTGATCATGGTAGGATTCACAACACTGAACCCTCCATCAACCAGAAGATTGAGTCCACTCACATAATATGCTTCATCACTAGCCAGGTATAGTGCAGCCATGGCGACACATTCTGGCTTGAGAATTTCACCTTTGAGATTGCCCATATTGCTTAGTTTTTGTTCTACTTTCGATCTCTGCTCTTCAGTAATGCCTGGCACGCTAGTTACCACGGCGTAAGGCGAGATACAGTTTACTCTTATACCGTATTTCCCCAATTCAGCCGTCAAGTTCTTAGCTAACCCCAGAATTGCATACTTTGTAGCGGCATAGGAATGAGATGAAAGCCCTGCAATTGAAGTGCAAGCACTGGCAGTGAACAGTATACAACCTTTATGGTGGGGTATCATCACCCTTGCTGCGTGTTTGGCTCCAAGGAAAGCACCAACCAAGTTAACTCCAAACATCCTTTCCAGATCTGATTTTTTAGCATCTACAATCCCTCCGACTGGTCTGTCCATGATGCCTGCATTATTGTACATAATATCGAGCTTTCCATAAATAGAGACGGTGGTGTCAACAAGATTGGAGATATCATCTTCATTTGATACGTCGCAATGGATGAAGCAAACATTTTCCCCAAGCTTATCAGCTATGGCTTGGCCCAGGCGGTCTTGGATATCAGCAATGACCACCTTGGCACCATTTTCATGGAAAATATGCACAGCACTAGCTCCAATCCCACTAGCACCACCCGTTACAATTGCCACCTTGTCTTCAAGCCTGAAATTTGAAGATTATATGTGTATTAAGAATTATAAAGTGCATGGAAGAAAACCAGGCAATGCTATTTCTTTTTCTTTATTTTTTACTAGCTAATTGCTAGATATTTCAAATACATAAAAAAATTGTTCTCCATATGGAGTATATTTGATAATTTACATATAAATCAATTCAAAAGAGGAAAACTATATATATATTTGCTGTGGTACCAAAACCCAGCAATATATATATTTAAAGAATATGATTATCTATGGAAATTGGAATAAAATCAAGAGAGGGCTTAAGTTCCGACAAAGGAAAAAACTAAAAAAAAAAATAATCTAACAGGTGCTACAGAATTCAAGCATACAATAGCAGAAATTAGGGTGCGAGTTCTTTGTTACCTTTTCTGAGACATTGCGATGCTCATTTCACGTACGTGAAAGTTTTTGAATTTATCAGGGAATTAGATGAAGAAATTTGAGGCTTGGCTGTTTAGGTGTTTTCTTTCAGTTGTGTGCAAGCATTTATAGAGAAACTAAGTGAAGATCAATGGAAAAACTTTATTTTTTAAATTCCCGTGGACCAAAACTAAACAATGTCCTTAATTCTTTTGGACACTGCGTGAATCATGGTACAATAATAATGATTGTTACTACAATGTCTGAAAAATTAGTTAAAGGCCTAGCAATTAGAAATCATGTCATGTTTGTTAAAAATTAAGTTTAAAACATATGGCAAGTCATTTTAGCAAATTCTTACCAATCAATCCTCCGAATTTCAGAAATAATATATGCATAGCTAGATTTGATTTAAAAAAATAGAAAGATCGATCGAGATTTACAGAAGTTTCGTCTTTTGATACCGTGTTACAAGTTGTAAAAAAAAAAAAAATCTTGAATGCCAATTTACAACTGTCGTAACGATTTTGAGACTGTCAGACGTAAAAAAATTTTAAAATCAAAGTAAATGGAGAGTCACCACCAATCTTTTTTAGGATGTGATTGATCACCCAAAAATTTATTTTTTAATAAAACAATAAAAACGAGTTTAAAGTTTATAAAAAAGATAAATTTCGGTATGCGAAAAATCAGGTTAGACTCGAGAATCGATTACGTGTGAAGAAGGATTAGCACTCCCACAACCCTCATAAATTGGTACCATTTAATTATGCGCTATTTTCGGTGTTGGATAAAAATGATTTTGACTTGAAATTTAATAGCAATTCCCTTCATTTGAAAAAATAAAATTATGCTAAAGCTCTTTATTTAGGGATATCAAGAAAATCTTGAAGTTAAAGAATTATTTTAGAATTTTTCAACATCTAGGCATAATTTATAATAACTTTTTTCGCTTAAGCTTTAACATGATAATCCTTAAAATGAAATAACAATCTTTATAGAAGATAATTGTTAGTGGCTCTCTAACATCTAAGTAGAGTACCAATAATTATTTCCTTCAGAATGTTATTTTTAATTTATTTTATAATATCACAAATTTTTTTTAAATGTATTATTCTTTTTTTATTATAAAATATTTTATCATCAAACAGTAAATTAAAAAGAGAATAATGCTGACAATTATTAATAATAACACGCTAGTGTATATATGCTAATGAATGTCATGTAAAATGAAATGCAATTTAAAAGTTGGGTTCTTAAATATAATGAGACTACCTCAACTCTCAAACATCTAGGTAAAGTTTATGTGCGACTGTTTATATTTAAGATTTCAATTTATTATTATACTTTTTATTTATTAATCTTATTATTAATGTGAATTAAGAACTCGTGTGAAAAACTTAATGAAATGGAATTTCCTAAAAACTCTATCATTTAGACAGCATTCGGGAACAAATAATTTCATGTGAGATTTTCACACGTATCCTTAAGATTTTGAAATAGATTTAGGGTAAAGGTTTAGAGTTTAAGTCTAGGGTTTGGGGTTTAATTAAAACGCGAACATTTCTAAAAATCTCCATTATCTAGGAGGACTTTCGGAGCAAGTTCAAATTTTTATAATTTTTGAAAACTAATTAAAAATTTCTTATATATTTCTTTTTATGAAAATTTAATAATAATTCCCCAAGGCGGAATTATTTTTAAGAAAATATATATATTTTTATTTCCTCCAACATCTAGGCAGGAAAAATAATAATAATTATTTTTTTTTTATTATTATTATCTTAAGCATTTTTAATATATATTTTTAATTATTATCTTACTTACTTTTATTTTTATTATTATTAAACAATTAAAAAACTTATCCTAACAAATTTAAAACTTATCATGCATAAATATATAAAAAAATACTTAAAATAACAAAAATAATAATATATAAAAAATTAAAAAATTAAAAAAATTTTTTTTACTTGAATCGGACAAGTCAACAGCAGTTCGGTTGGATCGAAAAGGGGTCGGTTCGACGCGCAGTTCAGTTGAGCCGGTTGAGGAACGATTTGGATCGGTTTAGAAAGCGGTTCGATTCTGCTCAATTGGATCGGTCAGCAGCTGTGAAAAAGAACGGGTTAACGGGTCGGGTGCTCGAATCTCGGGTCGGATCCAAGTCAACGCGCAGATCCTTCTTGACCGAAAACGACGTCGTTTTGGCCCTATGCTCAAAACGACGTCGTTTTGCTTTTAATGTTTTCTATAAAATTTAGTTTTTTTTTTAGCTCATTTCACCATTTTCACACAAAATTTTTTTTTTTAGAGCTCTGGGTTCTTTCTGGCCCCGTCGGAATCCGGTCGTCGGATTGTCGCATCGACCTCCGCCTGGGTCACCGCCGATGGTGGTCGCCGATGATCGAAAATTTTGAAATCCTCTTGGAAGCTCCTTTCGACGTGATCTTTTCAGATCCAGTCTCTTCTTCGCCAGAAATGACCCCGATTGATGTAGATCAGGGTTCAAAGTTTTCTGTTTTTTTTTTTTTTTTTTAAACTCAAACTAACAACCTTTCTTTTTGTTGCAGGTATCTTCTTGGCGTTGGATTCCTCGTCGATTCGACGAGGACTGTGGTTTTTGTTTTATGGTTTTTTTGTGTTGATTTTCGTAGATCTGTTTATTTTTTTGTTCGGATATTTTAGGGGTTGCTTGGATTTTTTCATCTGAGAGGTTATTGGTAGGGGTGTGTCTTTTTTTGGTATTTTAGTGAGGAGATATTTGAGAGTTTCGACTAGATTTGAAAGGAGGAAGATCGAATATTTTATAAAGTTAGAAACAGTGGTAGTGTGTGCTGATGGAGTGAAAGGACTGGACGAGGGGATGATATGATGGCTGAAGTAGTGGCAGGGCGTGGGGAGTAGTGGCAGGGCGTGGGTGGCCAGCGGTGCCATGCACGGCACCCGCTGACACTAGCTCTTTCTAATTTGTTTCTTCTTTTATTTGGATTTTCTGTTTATCTTCTTTTTTTTTTTTAATTTGATTTAAAATTTAATTTTTTTTAATTAATTTAATTTTTTTAATTATAAAAAATATAGACCTAGACAAAATCTGTGTCTACAACAAAAAGTCAAGATGGCAGCAATATTTGAAATTCTTTCAGATATATGTGACAAAGATAAGTCCATTTCAATTTGTATCATTCCAGGAACGTATATCATCTTCATCTGCAACAATAATATTCTGTTCTCTTGGTATAAGATTACTAGGGTAAAAATTAAATAGGACACGGTGAACCTAGGATTCAGCCTAGTTAGTGATTTTTTCAATAGGTGATTTTTAATAAATTTAGGGTTCATATTCCTAAACTTGCAACACTTTATTTTTTAATTTATTTTTCAAATTGCAGCTCTTCTATGAAATAGTATTAACTATAAAATATGTCATAACTCACACGATAAGGTTAATTCATTTTAAAGTGTAGGTTAACGAACGATTCTACCACATATTCAAAGTCCAAATCTATTGGAGTATTTTTTTACCATTTCAAAACCTTTCCTTATTGATGTGCGGTCAAATCTGTTTGGTAGAACAAAAAATAACAATTTTCATAAGAAAAAAAACAAAGAAACAAAGAAAAAGTCGGTTATAAAAGGATAGAGGAAAACGGAAAGAGTTTTCAGAAGCATATATCCAAAGAATTTAGGGAACAAAAGATAAAAAGTATTAAAGAGTTTACATTACGTATAGTAAGAGAAAAGAACGAAAGAAAAGAGAGGGAACCTTCTCTGTTTGATAGGAGAAGCAAGAAAGAAAATAAATGGATTTGCATCTTTTTCAATTTTTCTAAATAGAAAGAAAATAAATTTTACTATTTAAATTAAATAATTTATTTATAATTATACTTTTAAACTTTTTTATTTTTTATTTTTCATACCAAATACAAATACAAAAAAAAAAAATCATACTTTTTTTTTTTTTTTTGAGAAAAAGAGTTGCGATTGCTTAGTACTGAGTAAACCTGATCTAAATGTGACTACATTTATCTTCTTTTGTACCTAACATAATATTAATGTAGTGAAAGAATTCACAAGTCAATGAAATTCAGTAAAATAAAATACGGTGTCGGACGCTTAATTCGGCAAGAAAAATATACGTAAGAGAACTCTTTAGTGGGCTTAGTTTACTTCTTCAAGTCATCGGATACTAATTTTTGTTGACAAGTATCACCTTCCCTGCATACCATTCCACGGCTGACTTTCAAATAATAATAATAATAATAATAATTAAAGATTAATTTTAATGACTAAAAGAAAAACTATGGTAAGGCTTAAAATTTGTTACTATAATTATAATTGTTAGAGATAAATAAAGACATTATCAAATATAATGACAATAAATTTAGGGTTCACGATATCTTTTTCAAGTGCTTCTGCTTCCATTTGAACACTGCCACCAATGTAACAAAAAATGGAAGCTATTACAAATTAATTAGCCCTAAACTAAATGAGACACCAAATTTAAAACGTTATCATAATAAACAAAATTTACTAAAAAATTAATGTGCCATATTATTACAGATTCTCAGAGTTCCGAAAACAAATATTTTAAAAAAAAAAATTTGGAAAAAGAACCATGCGCAAATTTTGTAAGGTGTACTTATTTTTCAATCATGGAACTCTAATCATGAAAACTTAGCAATGTCTTTCTTGTACACTTATTTCTTGACCTACCAAATTTGACTAAACTATTAAATAGTTTCCGATTAAATGTAGGCTTTTACTTTCTTGATTTCCATGTTGACAAGTTATTAGGCTATGATCATTGGATCTTGAAACTGAATTTCTGCATCAAAAGTTGTCTTTGAACGATTGGATCTTTATGACTGGATCCATTTCAAACGGTTGGTAAATGACGGCAGAAGATATCTCGTTTCCTTGGAAGTAAGTTCGTTCTTTCAAAGCTAGCCCATCATTTGTCGGTCTTTCTGTTCTCTATTATACTTGTATTTCTAAACATTGACGTGAAATATTATTTGTGATTCAATCCATGTAATCCCTTCTTTTATTTTCAGATTATAATATTTTTTGTTAAAAAAAAAAATTCATATGAACTGCAGTTGAACATTTAATTATACTTCACCATTTCAGCTAATAAGGAATATTAATAAAGTATTTTCAAAATATATATTAAAAATACCTAAAGAAATCCCCAATAGCACCCGATAGTTAGAACTTTAAACTTCAATTTGGAGTTGGAAATCTTAGTTCAAAATTTCAAATTGAAGGGACGGATTTTGTGTGAGAAGATTGTCTTCTCTAGCATAAATTAAGATCATATGTAACCAAAAAAAAAAAAAGGAAAATGCTCAATTAAAGAAAGAATGCAACGGACCAGAAAAAGTTTCAAGCCTCTAGGATAACAATTTTCTAGCCTCATTCCACCTTGGAAGGGGCACTCCAGAAAAACGGTAACATTCCTACGTGGCAAGAAAGGGCTCCCGCCTTGCTCCCAAACAAGTCTTAAGCTTGATATTCAACTACTGATAAGTCATAAAACAAGTTTCCAAAAGAACTATAGATTAGAAATTTAATACTCTAATCAAACGTAGGAAAGTGACTCTATGTAACTAAAACTATGATACCACTGGAAACGCTTTGAATCATGAAATATAACATCATGAAGAGTCTTGAGAGTATTATCCTTGAGTCTATAAGATATAAACCTACCAGGTACGTATAGCACCAACGATGGCCCTTCATTTTTAACTTCAACAATTGACACCAGATAGATGAAATTCTCCAATTCTAGCAGTACTGAATTTGAAGAAATTTCTTTGTTTTTGGTCATGTCTGGAAATGCACTCATAACAATCAAGTTTATATCTAGATGATACTTTACCGTCCATTTTGAATAGTCTTTCTCCATTTCATATATGATGTATTCAGGACAGTCAAAATCTATGAAGAACAAATGGCCTTGAGATTCCATGAAATGCCTGAAATTATTAGAATTCCAATTCTCAGGAAGTGGAAGCCGTGGCATTGCTTGCAGTGTTTCCTGCTCAATGTCAAAGCGAGACGAATTTCTATCATAACAATTCATCCAATGAAAAGACTCCATGTCGAAATTTTATGGAGAACCATAATCATGATTTCCAGCATTCCTCCAAATTTTTGTTTCAGATGAATATATCTGAACATTACAACTTGGTTTAAAGAACTGAACGCAAACAACCTGACAGAAAGGTGATATGTTTGGGTCATGTGCTAAACTATATACATTTATAGAGCTTTTTTGCCCAAAGGGTTCAGGGAAAATGGAGAATTTGTTGTTGGCAGGGTTGAAAATGTAATAACTGCAAGGAGCGGGAGACCCGTACCATTGGCTGTAACATAGAAGTAAGCCATTGCAAGACTGCGAGATCATGATAGATCCCGTGTCACAAAGGTCAAAAGAGATGTGAATTGCTCAGCCTTGGGTAGACTTTCATTTTCGTCTAAGGAAACATACATATATGTTGGTGGAATTTTGAAAAACAGGAGACAAGCTAGGACAAAACCGGAGACAGTAGTTTTAGCATTCTCGCGAAAATGGCGAACGATGAAATTGGGATCTGAGATAAGATAGAGCCACCTTCTGGATACTAATTTGAACTTGATATCTGTTTTTGTTGGCAAACGCAATAGAATCTCCATGATAATATCATCATTACTAGCAATTATATCGGCCGAAGATAATGACGAAGATGATATCTGCTTTTGATATGAAGAAGTCATTCTTTTGAAATTTTTCTGTAAAATTTGGACATCAAAACCTTGAAGAAATGTTAAACCCTAAAAAGGGGACATCAAACACACATTCATTGTTTTCGCTGATTGTCTTAAATTCCCAAGGAATCATTTGGATATGCTCTCTCTTCTTGTTCTGATTTGTGATTATTGTTATCTATAGGGAAGAAACCAACTCAAAGGGGAAATTTAGAAGGCAATTACACAACAGGGAAGGATTACAGATTTTATTAGTACAGAATCAAAACCAGTACCAAGTCAGGCCCTCGTTTTGTTTGGTCTTTAATATAACCTTAAATGGGGCTGAGTTTTTTTTGGATAAGTGGGCCTGGGAATGATGGAAAAAGAGATGGTGGAGAGTTCGGTTTCCAGAGCAGGAAACTTGAAAGAAAAGGTGTTGGAATCTGCTGGTTCATGAAGGTTATAGGCAGCATAACCAATCCCTCCTTGACGATGACTATCCAAAGCCTAATGTCTTAATTTGGTGTTTCAAAATTTGATAGTTTTGGTTGGAACCCATGGTTTTTGGATTCCATTATTCTTGGTGACTTCATTTTTGTGTGTTAGTTTCTGTTTCATTTGGGGTTGTCTCAAAGTTCTACTATGTAGAATTTTAATTTTTTTTGTCTCTTCCAGAAATGAAGTTTGAAAATGATCTGTAACAAAATATCCAAGGACTGTTTTTATTTAACTAAAGTATCGGTTTACAATTCTATAATGAACTACACTATGATATCTCATCAAAAAAATAATAATAATTTTAAATATATTTTTAAAATTAAGTTTATTTTCTTTTTAACCTTTTAAAATTTTAAAATTATTGTTTATGAGTTGTCATTATCACTAGTAGTATATAGCATGTATACATAATGCATCAAATCTAAACTCCTATTTAATATTCTTTAGGCTTAATACCTAAATAATCCTTCATTTTTTATTATATGAAATTAAGATTATGAATTTTGATTTTATTGTAATTATAGTCATTAAATCATAAAATTAGATGAATAATATTAAATTGATAGAATTTTTAAAATAATATATTTTTTAAATATTTGTCATTTAATTCATTGCAGTGAATATAAATAAAAATATTCTACAAATTAAATTATCCAATAAAAATTTTAAATAAAATTGAACATTTTATACTGTCAATATTTTAATTATGATGTAATAAATGTTTATAGCCTTAATTTCATGGAATAAAAAAATTATTTACATTTTAGAATAAAGTTTTAGGATTTGGTATTACACCACATTCTTTATTAATTCTTATCTTGTCAATCGCCTTCTCCCACATGGGTAAGGACCCAGTTGAGCCCTTCTGTCACCCATAATGTCAAAAGCAAGGCACCAACTATGCTTTGTTTTATTTTTAAATAAAGATTTCTTGATACAGCTTAGACTGTTTCTCAAACCTTTTGCAAGAATATTCGTTAAAAAGAAAGTGTACGCAATTGACCAAAATTTTGAATAGACATTGTTTTAGAATACTGCATTCCCTCAGGCTGAAGCGTCCTTGAAAATAAAATATGCAGCTGTGATTTCTCATCGATTTTAGAGGAAAGATGAGTACCGGTTCTTCAGTGGCTTTGAACCTAAGAAGGTACAGAAAAAACCCAGAAATCATTGCCTTATTTAAACGGTTCCAATTAACCCTGTTTACTTGATCTCTTCCGTTACAGGCTAGAAGGTAAGGTGGCGTTGATAACAGGAGGTGCTAGTGGCATAGGTGAGAGTACAGCAAGGCTTTTTGTCCAGCATGGTGCAAAGGTCCTTATTGCAGACGTCCAAGATGATCTCGGACAAGCTATTTGTCAAGAGCTTGGAGAAGAAAACATCACATATGTTCACTGTGATGTTACGTTGGACTCAGATGTCGGAAGTGCAGTTGATTTAGCTATCTCCAAGTATGGAAAGCTTGATATCATGTTCAACAACGCCGGTATAAGCAGTCCTGACGAGAATATAGTTTCTTCAGATGATGAGAGATTCAAGAAAGTTCTTGATATCAATGTGTTTGGAGGGTACTTGGGTGCCAAACACGCTGCCAAAGTGATGATTCCAGCCAAGAAAGGATGCATTCTCTTCACTGCAAGCGTATTCTCGGTCATAGCTGGCACTGATGCCGCACATGCCTATGTGACATCAAAGCACGCCCTTGTGGGGTTGGCTAAGAATCTGTGTGTTGAGTTGGGGCAGTATGGGATAAGAGTGAATTGCATTTCGCCATACGGAGTGGCGACTCCACTGCTAAGAAGACCTTTCGGCATGATAGCGAAGGAGAAATTGGAGGAGGTGGTTTCCATGGGGGCAAACTTGAAGGGGACGGTGTTGGAACCAGAAGATGTGGCTCAAGCTGCTCTGTATTTAGCGAGTGATGAGTCTAAGTACGTAAGTGGACTCAATCTGGTCATCGATGGAGGCTACAGCACCACCAATCCCTCAATATCCACGGTTCTTAAGAGCCTGTTTTCTTAATTTGGGGTGTTTCAATAAGTTGGTCGAATCCAATTCGGACTGAAAGGTGCAAAACAACGTTCACAATATATATATATATATATATATATATATGCAGACTGATATTATGTCATTCTAAGAGTGTATTTTTGTTCAATTAACTAATTATTTAGTAATTATTATCTTATTTTTATGTATTATTAAATTTTAACTCTCGCTTGATCGAGATTTTTATTCATACTTATAATCTTTTTATAAAATTAATCTCAATATATAAGATAACTTAATATACATTTTCTTTACTTTATAATATAAGAATATATTAATTTTTTGTGTTATCAATTTTTTTTTAGGATAAAGAATTTTTTAAAGTAGTTTTTATCCTGTTATTTTAAGTCATTACCAAGATAGATCCTTATTCAATTATGTGTGAATTATTATAAAAGCATTTTTAACCCTAAAATCATTTTAAATGTCAAATCTAATATAGTTTTAAATTAAAAGATAGGGGACAGTTTTTATTTATTGTGTAGATAGGAAGGGAGCAAACCAAAACAATTAAACATGAGATAGAGATTAGAGAAATTGGGAAAAGGAAAACGAAAAAAACTGAGTCAAAACCAGCCATGAGCCATGGACACGCCATCAATGAGGCAGTGAAGAATACTCTCTTTTCCTCATATTTTCATGATTGTAGGACCGATCTGATTTGTGTTCAATCATAATCTAAACTTTCATAATTTTCAACCAGAAAGAATGATCAACTGAAAATGACTTTTTTAGCTTTACCCAACATTTTGGTTTTTATAATTAACCCCACTAACCAATATTATTTCCACCACTAACCCTCAAATCATCAGTAATTCCAAATTTAAAGTGACTTTAAATTCCATAAAAAAATAGTTGGAGATTGCTCTAATCTAAATGTATTAATATTGTACTCTTATATAAGAACAGATTTTATTTTCACTTTTCACTTTATCTTTTTCTCTTACTTTGAATGTATTTTTGAAATTTGAAGTATTTAATTTTATGAACTTGTTGAATCATGGATATTAAAGAAAGCTAGTATATAGTTTTTTGTTAATTAATTTTTTCTAAACGAACAAAATGATATAATATGTCAATATTTTTAAAATTTTGAATTGAAATTTTTACTTTTTTAATAATAAGAACAAATAAATAATTTTAAATGTAAAACATACTCTACATATAGATCAATAATCATAATATCGATCAAATGTTAAAATTAATTTAGTTGATTTTGCTTTGATTTAATATTGATCTTTTTGTGATAATATTCCCCTATTAATTTAAGCATTTAATTTAGTTGATTTAGCTTTGATTTAATTTTTACTTTTTTTGTTAAATGATTTTAGGTTAAGGTAGTAATATAATCATTTAATTTAAGCTTTGATCTACACATGATGGGGCTTATTAATTGGTTTTATTACACATTTTTTTTCTTTTTTTGAACAATTTATTATATATTTGTTAAGTATTAAGTTTTCTCTATTGTTTTGTTCAAGTTATACTTAACATTTATTATTATTATTATTTTATTAATATTTCATTCATTTAAGAAATTAAAATTTTCTTAATTTAATGAAGCAATTTGTAATTTTTTTAAAAATCTTATCTCTTTATAATTATTTTGTGATTATTTTTTTGTTTGTGCTGATTGTATTTTTTTGACTGTTTGATTCAAGAACTGTTTTGGAAACTTAGTAATTCTTAAAATTTTTTTGTTTGAATTTGTAATTTTACCATCCTTGAATTTTTTTATAACATTTTGCAGTTGATTATGTATTTTTTTTTCCATATTCTTGCAATTTTTATAATATTTGTAATTATTGATTTTTCGTAATTTAATTTTTTTTATGATTTTTTAATTTTTTTATACTTGTAGATCGATAAAGATGTCCTTCAATCTTAAAGATAAAAAAAAAAAAAACTCTTTTAGACTTTTTATTTGATTATGGGCTATTTTTGTCATTTCAATTGAGGTTTAAAACCAATATACTTTAGATTACAATGACATGCAATTTCATGCATGTATGTGCCATTTCATTTTAAAATTGATCTATTTCTATTTTGTAAAAAAAATTGATCCAAAAAAGTACAATTATTTATTAACCATTAATATATAGATATTTTATTTTTCATATCCAGAAGATTTACATATGTTTCACGCGTCCCTTGCACGCCGAATAATATCTAAAATATTAATAAATGTGCTGGTTTTTTTTTTTTTTTCAATTAAAAGTGATAAAAGTAAAAATAAAAATAAATAATAGATAAATAATTTTTAAAAAAAATCAAGTGTTAGTAGTTTGCTAATTGGTTCAATGATGACTCATGAATCCGTGATCGTGAAATGTTGGAAGACAGCTAATAGTCCAAAAAATACCTATTGCTTTCGGTCCCAATGCTTGAAAGCAGAATTTAATTAATTCATCTGTAATAAATTTTCAATTTCCACTTTGGAGCTATGCCCATATTTTCTTTGCACTATAAAGAGAAGATGACAAAGAAGTGAAATACACACAACTTAGGTAAAAAAATAGTAACACAACAAAATATTGAAGAGGGATTCTTTGTTGAGAGCTACATACGATGAGTAATAATGCTGATTCTTTGGTAGCTAAGAGGTAAGAAGCTCATGTTTTCTGTATCTCAATCTGGAAATATCGAGTTTTTTGAGTCAAGTGTTTGAATGTGATTTTGTAGTGAAGACCACATGTATGGATTGGATATCCGTTAATGAACCTCAACTTTTGCTTTGATGCAGGCTAGAGGGTAAGGTAGCATTGATAACTGGTGGTGCTAGTGGCATAGGAAAGAGCACAGCTAAGCTGTTTGTCAAGCATGGAGCCAAGGTTCTTATTGCTGATGTCCAAGATGAATTAGGCCACTCTCTCTGCACAGAGCTTGGAACCCCGGATCCCATCAGTTACATCCACTGTGATGTGACAAGCGAAACTGATATCGAAAATGCCGTGGACTTTGCTGTCTCCAATTATGGAAAACTTGATATCATTTTTAATAATGCTGGCGTTGCAGGTGAGTTTGAATTGAGAGCCATAGCTACAGATTTGGAGAACTTTAAGCAAGTACTTGATGTCAATGTGGTTGGCGGATTCTTGGGTGCGAAGCATGCTGCTAGAGTGATGATTCCAGCCAAAAAAGGGTGCATTCTCTTCACTTGTAGCATTGCTTCATTGGTTTGCGTCGGTATCCCTCATGCCTATACTGCATCAAAGCATGCTGTTGCAGGATTGACTAAGAGCTTGAGCGTGGAGTTAGGAGAGTATGGAATTAGAGTCAATTGCATTTCTCCTCACGCAATTGCGACTCCTATGATTCTGAAACCGTTCGGATTATCGGATAAGACAAAGGCAGAGGAGGCGATTTCTACAACAGCTGTCTTGAAAGGGACGATGTTGGAGCCAGAAGATGTTGCGCAGGCTGCCCTCTTTCTAGCAAGCGATGAGGCCAAGTATCTGAGTGGTGTCAATTTACCGGTTGATGGGGGCTTTAGTCTCAACAATCCAACATGGAAAAAGGGACTGGAAGAACTTGCGCAATGCTGAACAGATTCTGCCTTCACAAGTTCTAATTTTACTCTAATCCAGGCTACTAAGTTTAGGGGTTAATGATTCATATATGTTTGATTTACCCTCTGAACATTTATTTCTTAAGTTATTGATAAACTTGCCTAATGCCATTATATTAGGTATGATTAATTATAAAAATAGAAGTGTTTGGTTCCATTGTCCTATTACCTATCAAATATGATAATTACAAAGAACCAAAAGCTCTATTCTTAACGAATATCAGCCACAAAAGAAAAAGTATCATAGTTCAAGTTTTTTTTTTTTTTTTTGTCTTTTGAGTTACGGTAGATATTTAAACTTGAAACCTTTAATTATAGAGTCGGTTCTAATATTACTGAACTAACAGCTCATTGATAATGATTTAAAATTTTCATCCAAACAAAAAGATTGAAATTTCCAGCTGACACAGGATATGACTTGAATTGTCAACTAGATAATGAATTTGTCGATAGATTATTGTCACGCGTTTAGTGAACCTGGGCCTACGTGATGAGACCATAATCTTAGCATATTTAGAAAGTTAACTAGCAGTAGTTCTGAAAATATCTTTGGATTGGTAATTTAAGTGATATAGAATTGAAATTGAAATACAGTAGTTAATTGGAGGACAAAATCATTCTGTTAATAGTGGTGGTGAAATCAATAAAAAATATGACACTACCATTGGTGATTTTTCAAACATGACAGGTTTCAAACAATACAAGCTCTCTGAGCTTAATAAACATTAAACCAGACAACAGTTAAGTGAAACACCAAATCCACCCCACCCCCCCCCCCCCCCCCCCAAAAAAAAAAAAAAAAACCTTATTGTGAAGGGTTTCCTATGTCAGTACATAACATTAAAGAGAGGAGGCGATTTCTACAACAGCTGTCTTGAAAGTGACGATGTTGGAACCAGAAGATGTTGCGCAGGCTGCCCTCTTTCTAGCAAGCGATGAGGCCAAGTATCTGAATGGTGTCAATTTGCCGGTTGATGGGGGCTTTAGTCTCAACAATCAAACATGGAAAAAGGGACTGGAAGAACTTGCGCAATGCTGAACAGATTCTGCCTTCACAAGTTCTAATTTTACTCTAATCCAGGCTACTAAGTTTAGGGGTTAATGATTCATATATGTTTGATTTACCCGCTGAACATTTATTTCTTAAGTTATTGATAAACTTGCCTAATGCCATTATATTAGGTATGATTAATTATAAAAATAGAAGTGTTTGGTTCCATTGTCCTATTACCTATCAAATATGATAATTACAAAGAACCAAAAGCTCTTTTCTTAACGAATATCAGCCACAAAAGAAAAAGTATCATAGTTTAGATTTTTTTTTTTTTTGTCTTTTGAGTTACGGTAGATATTTAAACTTGAAACCTTTAATTATAGAGTCGGTTCTAATATTACTGAACTAACAGCTCATTGATAATGATTTAAAATTTTCATCCAAACAAAAAGATTGAAATTTCTAGCTGACACAGGATATGACTTGAATTGTCAACTAGATAATGAATTTGTCGATAGATTATTGTCATGAGTTTAGTGAACCTGGGCCTACGTGATGAGACCATAATCTTAGCATATTTTGAAAGTTAACTAGCAGTAGTCCTGAAAATATCTTTGGATTGGTAATTTAAGCGATATAGAATTGAAATTGAAATACAGTAGTTAATTGGAGGACAAAATCATTCTGTTAATAGTGGTGGTGAAATCAATAAAAAATATGACACTACCATTGGTGATTTTTCAAACATGACAGGTTTCAAACAATACAAGCTCTCTGAGCTTCATAAACATTAAACCAGACAACAATTAAGTGAAACACCAAATCCCCCCCCCCCCCCCCCCCCCAAAAAAAAAAAAAAAAAACCTTATTGTGAAGGGTTTCCTATGTCAGTACATAACATTAAAGACCCAAAAACTCTTGAGATTTAGTAAGAAATTTAAGCGACGTTTATTATGAAATGTCGTTAAATTCGATGTTTTTGAAATGGTGGCAACATTTTTAATCTAAACATCACTAAATTTTTAAATAATAGTGTTTGTCAAAAAAACGCCACTAAAAAATTTTAATATCAATTAAAATAAAAATTATCAATTTTTGTTATAATTAATTAGCGGCATATTTTAATTAAATGCCACTATTGACCTATATTTAGTGGCATTTACATTCTAAAACATTGTTATTTATCAATTTTTAGTGGCGTTTGTATTCTAAAATGTCGCCATTTACCAATTTTTAGTGGCGTTTGCTGAATTCACCCTAAATGCTATCAAGTCCCCCCAGAAACATTCGGTCCACTCCATTGAGCCCCTTTTCTCCATTCGGTCTCCTTCTACGTCGGTGAGTTTGCCGTTCAATTTCCTTCTCCGATGGTGGCTATTCAGTTAGGTTTCTTTCTTCACTGGTAGCTCTTCGGTTAGGTTTCCTTCTCCGTTTGATCCCCTTCTTTGCCGGTGCGTTCAAGCTCGATTTCCTTTGTTTCTCTGCTAGTTTCATTCCTTTCTTTCTCCTTCTTTGGTTTTAGGGTTCAGTCCCTACCTACTCTCACTACTAATCTACTCGGTGGCATTGCGATGATGCCAACTGCCATGTTTCTTAATCCACAGAGACTGAGTTATAGAAATTTTTGTCTTTTCTTTAGTGTGATAACACCACAGCTAATCAGTTGTGGAACTGCCCACTTGATGCTAGGAATTAACAAAAAATGAACCCAAATCACTTGATTAATCAATTTGGTAATGGGCAAACAACATGGCTAGCTCAAGGCTGGATATGCTGATCATAGCCAGAGGCTAAAGTAGGGTTGGCAAAGCTACACCCATGCTTTTTAGGATTTAGCTAATTTTAATTAGCTATATAATTAAGTAGTGTTAATTAAATGATTAATAACTTATATGCAAACTAGTTATTGCTAAAAGTTGATGCTTTCATTTCTGCTTCACAAAAAATGTGAACATTTTAAAACCCATTTTTGTTTTCTTTCATGTTTAAAACTGTTTTTGAGCTTCTAAGTAAAACCTAGATTATTAAAGTTCTTAAAACATTCAAAAGCTAACATTTTTGTTATTGGATTTGAGTAAAAATTGGTATTTTGATTGTTCTTTTTTTTTTCCATGAATTGTGAGTTATGACACCTTCAGTTGTTATGTTGAGAATTCTTGAAAATTTGTAGATTTTGATGTTTTACCATTAGTCTTTCTTATTCTGTTGAATGTTGCTCACGTTGTTGGCTTATAATTGGATGTCTTGTGGAAATGCTATAATTGTGTTGTAATTCAAGATATTTGCAATATCTTTTGCTACAATTCTAGACTCAAACCAGAATAGAAGGAAAAGAGCATTAGCTAATGTTTAAAAGGAATACTTCTTTTGACGTATCAGAAACCGCTGTCTTGTTCTGGTATTATTAACATCTTTGTCTTGTTTTTTTTCTAGTTCATTGTTATATATATTCCTTCACCATGAAAAACAATAATTCATTAGTACTATAAGTTAAATGTTCTTTAAATCATATAGCAACTTTTTGCTATTCCCTTGCGTAAAGAATATGATACAAATTCCTTTTTCACCAAATAAAAAAGTGAAAGCAATTTTTTATTAATTTAAAAGTCATCGGTTTTTTATTGATAAAATTAGGAGATTAGTTTTCTTATACTTCTTTTTCTTTTTCTTTTTTTTAAATATAAGTGTTAAATTTTAGATGATTGTAAAACATGGAAGGTAAGAAGTTGAGCTTTATTGGTTCTTACTTCAAAGTTGACAACCTAGTCTTATTGGTTCTTACTTCAAAGTTGAGCCTGATGATTTTAACTTTTTTTTCCATTGCATTTGTAAGAATAGCATTGCCCTTGATTTTTAATGGAATTGTGGAGTAACAGCATAGGACAACAACAGCACATGATTACTAGTAGCATTGCTAGCCTTTATCCTAACCATAATCATCCATTTTTAGATATTGTAGCTTGAATCTTATGATTATCCAATTCTAGAATTTAATCAAAGAATACAAATGGATAATCAAAACTTTTTTTGTGTTATTTGTCTAAAGAAACTAGGTTTTGGTCTTCTTCATTGATCCCAAATTTTAACACTAAATATTGAAACTTTGCTCATTTGGTTGTTGAATGGCTAGATTTTTCATTTGTTTGTCGAAATGCATTAACACTAACATTATCTTTTTATCGCAGATACGTGATCGGAAAGAGTTCCTTTTGCAACTTGATCTAGATTTAGAGAATTAAAAGTATTTATCACTTGAGGTAGGCTTAAGTGTGCGCAACCTTTATACTATTCACAAATATTTGTTTAGTTTTCCAAATTCCAAATTTCATTCTTGTTTGGTTTAAACATATATTTTCTTTTCAATATTTGGGAGTATTCGTTTTATCTTCGTTTCATATTTTGCCATGTTACATGCATGATATAGATGTGCCAACTCATTTTTTTTATCATATAGAATATACAAAAAAAAAATTAAATAACTTGTTTGGTGATATTGACTTATTATTGTTTTTGGATTTAGGGTTAGTCTAATTAATTATGTTAGAATTCATTTTCATATAATTAATTATATATCTTTGGTTTGATATTTTAGCAAGTACTAAATGGATAAGAGTTGGATATAAAAGTCAATAATAAGTCAAGAGTATCGAGATGAAGTGAAAATTTTTCTTAATTTTGCATTTGAAAATGCAAGTGAAGATTAATATGATATTATACCCATATTTGAGGTGTGCTAATATTGATTGGTAAATTTGTGAAGTTGTTTTGAAACATTTAATTTGTATTGAACATGTTAATTGGTATTTTTATGGAGAGTCTGTACCGTTAAGGTCATTGACTAGAGCTCCTTTAACTTCAACAGCTCCCTAACACCTACATGATCCTATCAGACAAGATGACATTGAAGGCATATTACGAGATGCTTTCAACAGTTATAACCAACATTTTCATAATCCATCTCTCTAAAAAATGGATTTAATGAGTCAAATGTTGAAAAAAATGAATTTGGTGAACATAAGATAGGTGTAGGTAGCTAACAACCCAGTAGAGAAGTATCAAAATTCTATAGGTTGCTTGAGGATATAAATGAAAAACTTTATGAGGGATCTAAGCATTCAAGATTGTCTTTCTTTGTGCGTCTTTTTCATTTAAAATGCTTATGTGGATGGACAAAAAATTTTTTGACTTTATTATTGGAGTTTATGAAAGAAATGTTTCCTATCTTGTAAGGATTAAAAGAAGATAATCGAGGATTTAGGTTTTGGACATAAAAAATTCATAGTTGTCTCAATGATTGCATGTTGTATTGGGGTGATAGAAAAAATAAAAAGTCTTGTCATCTGTATGACAATTCTCGTTGGTTGGACATAAATCTCAATGAAAGGTGGAATGGGGATGATGATGAAGTCCATGTCAAAAAAAATTTGTTAAAATTTTATGATATTTTATATTAATATCAAGACTTCAATGACTCTTCATGTCTTTCAAAACTACAAATTTTATGAGATGGTATTATAACGAGTGAATGAATGCTGGATCATCGAGGCATTCTACTGATTCTTTAGCATGAAAATCATTTTATTCTAGGTTTTTAGACTTTGCTTTTGATTCTCAGAATGTTATGCTTAGACTGATATCTGATGGATTCAACCCGTTTAAAGTGATGAGTACTTTTTGTAGTACTTGATCGATTGTATTAGTTTTGTACAATTTACCATCATGGATTGCCATGAAACAACAATCATTTATTTTATCTATGATAATTTTCGAGGAGAAAGGTTTAGGTAATGATATAGACATCTATTTGCAACCTCTTATTAAAGAGTTAAAGCAATTACGAGAAAGAGTTGAAACCAGTGATGCATAAAAAAGAGAACTTTAATATACGTGCCATTTTATTATGGAATATCAATAATTTTTTTGCTTATGTAAATTTATTTGATTGGAGTATAAAAGGTCATTATGCTTGTCTATGTTGTATTATACAGACATGTTTGAAGTGGTTACACAATGATAAAAAATTTTATTATATGACACATCATCGATGGTTAGATGATAATCATCGATTTAGATTTCAAAACATATTTTTGATGGAACTAAAGTGTTGATGAGAGCACTGTTGCCAATTATTAGGTTTAACTTCTTGTCAAAGTTAAAAGATATCAATTTCACTTATGAAAAAATGACTCAATAAAAAAAAAAGAGTGAGAAAGATCTTTGAAAGTGTTCAACCTCTTATTACTCAAATTGGTGATACTGATACTCAAGTTCGTCATTTTGATATTTAAAGTGATGAGAAGAAAAATGAAGAATATAACCCCAATGAGTTTAAGTTATGAAAAAAAGTATTTTTTTTTAGTTGCCTTATTGAAAATATAATTTATTATGTCATAAGCTTGATGTAATACACATAGAGAAGAATGTTTATGAAAATTTTATCGAGACAATTTTCAATGTAAATAAAATATCAAAAGATGACTTAAAGAGTTAGCTTGACCTAATTGACATAAGGATTCATTTTGACCTTAATCCAAAGTTGCTTCCTAATGGCAAATCCTAATTGCCTCCTGATTGTTTTAAGATGTCTAAAGCTGAGAAAGAAAAAATTTGCAAGGTTTTGAAAAATATATGCATTAAATATATCGAAATGTGTGAATCCGAAAAAGTGAAAGTTTTTTTCATTGAAGTCACATGATTATTATATTTTGATACAAGACTTATTTTCCCTTGTTTTGTGTTTATCAATGTCAAAGTAAGTCATTTTAGTGGTAATTGAATTGAGTAACATATTTAAAGCTCTCTATGGAAAAGTTTTAAATGTGAAAGAGCTTAACAAACTTTAGGATTGAGCTTCGTTTACTTTATACCATTTAGAAAAGATTTTTTCTATAAATTTTTTCATTATTATGATGCATTTGGTTATCCACCTTTCACATGAAGTAAAAATTGATTGATCGATTTATTATCTGTGAATGTATTCTATCGAAATGGATTATTTATTAATAGCTTGATTATTAGTGTTGATCACTCTGGTTAAAAAGGTATATGACAATATTTTATACCTTAGGTTTTTAGGATGGTTAAAGTCTTATTGTCGTAACAAACGTTATCCGAAAGGTTCTATTGTAGAAGGATATAGTAAAAAGTGTATGGCATTTTGTTCTCGTTATTTGAAAGATGTTGAAAGGAGGTTTAATAGATTATCGAGAAATATTGATATGCAGTATACTAACTTTGCCTACATTTATCCTTTTGAAAGTTATGGATAACCAATAGGCAAAGCTAAAGTGGTAAAGTTAGATGATAAATCTTGGGCACAAGCACATCGATATGTTCTTTTCCATTATGACTCAATTGAATCATTTAGCACGTAAGTTTTTTTGTGAGAAAATCATTCATTCTATTAAGCATAATTTATTGTATTTTTTTAATTATTAATACTTTATCTTGATTATATAGTGAGTATAGAAATAAATTGAGAGCTTTTGCACATTATCGACGATTAAATCCTCAAAAGTTTGATAAGTTTTTCATCAAAAATTTTCATGAATGATTAGGAGAAATTGTAAGTAATGCCATACTTTCCATTACGAGAATTGTACATAGAATACTTAAGGTATAATAAAATTAATAACATATATATTTATTCCACCTTATAGGTTTGGAGTGGAAAACTTGTTAGTGAAGAGGTGAAATGTCTTTCATAAGGTTTAAACAAAATTGTGAAACAATACAAAAGTTTCATCATCAACGGATTTAGATTTTACACTAAATCTTGTGAGAGATTTAGAATAACACAAAATTCAATAGTTGTTGTTACTTCATCAACAACTAACTATGTTAATGCTACGGATACAAACCCTTTAAAGGAAAATATTGACTATTATGGCATGATTAATAACATTATTTAGTTAGATTATTATAACAAATGAAAGGTTATCTTATTTTGGTGTGATTGGATTGATGTGAATAGTACAAAAGGTATTAAAAAAAATCAGTTTGGATTTACAATCATGAATTTTTCTCAATTAATTCACATCAGACAACAACTCATCGATGAACTTTATGTCTTTTCCTTTCAAGTCAAATAATTTTTTTATTTTGAAAACCTCAATGAATTGGGTTGGGTTGTTGTTCTACGTAACAAACCTAAAGACTTATTTGATATGGGATCAAATACTAGAGATGATGTTGAACATGAAATTAAATGCTTTATTTTTTTATGAATAAAACATGGATAAAAATATCTCCAGTACCCTTGTTTAGTGGGTTTGCGAAATATTAATGAAGACATTTATAAACCATGATGTATACTTT
This sequence comes from Durio zibethinus, assembly GCF_047325235.1. Classification (NCBI taxonomy): domain Eukaryota; kingdom Viridiplantae; phylum Streptophyta; class Magnoliopsida; order Malvales; family Malvaceae; genus Durio; species Durio zibethinus. Next base: position 3,248,174 of record NC_143162.1, on the reverse strand, counting down.
ATATTTTGTAATTAGAGTGTTTAAAACATAATATAATCAATGCTTGTATATAATTTATGTGGCATTTACTTTTATATATTTATTGTATTGTAAATCATAAACTATCTTTTAATTTAATTAAATCAATATGTTCTTTATATATCATTGGTTATGATTTCTTAACTTCTCAATGTCTTTATAAATATTCATTAGATATGTTCTTGATATATCATTTGTTATATTTACAATGTCTAAACTTTTCAACTTTTAACTGATTTGCTTGTATGATGTAGCTAAGTTACAATGCCAAAAAGTAGATTGAAAAGAATATATATCAAAGATATTAGTTCAGAACCGTTTGCGGCATCTATTGATTTTGGTCATAGACTAAATCCTTTGAAAGAGAATGTGCTTACTATCGATTTTGACTCAGTTACTTCTAACTTTTCAATTGATATTGGATTTAGCAATATAGGAGGTCCAGGTTTAGATAGTATCTCGCCAATTGATTTTATTCCTAATTTGAATGCAGGTATCATAAATCCCATGTTTAGATTTTGATTATAATCATTAAAGTATTGGTAATTTACTAATTAACTTTTCATTTTTTTGCAGTTAATAACAATGGTCAACAGAGGATCAAAGGTAAGATAACTTTAAAGGAATTGTTTGTACTACCTCTAAATAAGTGTATTGTAGTATCTGTAAACTCTGATAGATAACCAATTGGTGAAGAGTCTTAACTATTGGCTGGATTTTTAGGCATGATTACCTGTAATGGAATGAAATTGCCTATTCATTATAAAATATGGCATAAAGTTCTAGTAGAAGTTAAGGTCAATGCTTTAAACTTTATTAAGGTATTAGTATAATTAATTACATATAAAAATTTAATTATTTTAAATTTGGTTTATCGATTATAACTTTTCTTTTTCTATTATTACAATCAAGATTTATATTTGAAATACCTATTTCATTTGTGCTTAAGTCATTGGGAAAGAAATGGAAAGACTATAAGCATAATTTGAAAAAAAAAAGTATTTTGATCAAAATAGTACTGTAGAGGTCATAATGGAAAAGCTACATCATAATGTTTTTAGGCGACAATATGAATAATTATTAGATTTTGGTTCTCAAGAAAAGAAAGGTAATAATTTATGACTTTTAATATTATTTTTAATAATAAATGTGTTTTATGATTTTAGTTGGTAATATTTATATTTTTACTATATATGTAATTATTGTTTATGACAAGAAAGAGAAAATATTGAGATTGCTAGTAGAAAGAATTAGAAATATAGTCACACAAGTGAATCAAAACGTTTTGCAAGAAAGTACAAAGAAAAAAAATAAGTTTATGATATTAAATTTATCCGAATGTTTGAACTTAAGTTTCACGATTGATATATGTGAAAAAGTTATCGTTAACGTTTGTTTATGACTTTTTGTGCTGTTAAAAGGCCAAAATACAACTTGACTATTATTCTTTTATTTTGACAATTTGGATAGTTTCAATACATGATAATAAACTTGTCCGAATGATTGAACCTAGTTTCTATAATTGATATGTGTAAAAAAGTTATAGTTTACATTTATTTAAGGCTTTTTATGCAGTTAAAAGGCAAAAATTTGAAAATTTTATTATTGTTCTATTTTAACCATTTGAGTAGCTTAAATACATGATATTAAACTTATCAGAATGATTAATGAAGGTTTTCACAATTCATATGTGTGACAAAGTTATCGTTTACATTTGTTTAGGATTTTTTGTACTGTTAAAAGGTAAAAATATAAATTTATTGTTATTGTTCTATTTTAATAGTTTTGATAGCTTAAATACATGATACTAAACTTGTCTGAATGATTGAACTAATTTTCATAATTGATATGTGTGAAAAAAATTATCGTTTACGTTTGTTTAAAACTTTTTTTTATTGTTAAAAGGTAAAAATGCAAATTTGATATTATTGTTCTATTTTAACAATTTTGATAGCTTAAATATATGATACTAAACTTGTCCGAATGATTGAACTTGGTTTTCACAGTTCATATGTGTGAAAAAGTTATTATTTACGTCTGTTTAGTGCTTTTTATGCCATTAAAAGGTAAAAATATAAATTTGTTGTTATTATTTTATTTTAACAATTACGATAGCTTAAATACATGATATTAAACTTGTCTGAATAATTGAACTTGATTTCAACAGTTCATATATGTGAAAAAGTTACCATTTATATTTGTTTAGTGCTTTTTATATCGTTAAAAGGCAAAAATATAAAATTGTTATTATTGTTCTATTTTAATAGTTTTGATAGCTTAAATACATGATACTAAACCTGTCCGAATAATTGAACTCGGTTTCCACTGTTCATATATGTGAAAAAATTATCGTTTACGTCTATTTAATTTTTTTATGCCATTAAGAGGCAAAAATACAAATTTATTGTTATTATTTTATTTTAACAGTTTCAATAGTTAAATACATGATACTAAACTTGTTTGAATGATTGAATATAGTTTTCACAGTTGATATGTATGAAAAAGTTATCATTTAAGGTCTGTTTAGAACTTTTTGTGCTATTAAAAGGTAAAAATACAAATTTATTGTTATTATTATGTTTTAACAGTTTTGATAGCTTCAATAATATGTGTTTTAATGTAAGAGATTGAGATGAGTGAAAATTTTGAACATGTGAAACTTTTTCAATTAACTCACACAAAAAAGATGAATCTTATTTGAATGTCAAAATACAAAAAATTACAATAATTTGTTGGATTCATTTTCTACAGAAAGTAAATATTTACTATTTTAAATATATTATCAAATAATTATTAAACTTGATAGCTTTATCTAATTAATTTATAAGAGAAAGCGAAAGAAAAAATTATCGCTGAGAATGAAGCAGCATCTGATGGTTCTATCGACATGTAAAAAATAAAAATTGAATTTTCACAGAAGTTGCTAAAAAAGAAAAACATGGACAAGTCCGACACCATTAAGCTACTATGGACGTAGCCTCAGCAATTTATATTCTCAACAAGTTAGTCTTCGTAAAAGATCTCCATATTGAGAGATGAGTTGTAAATTATGCAACAACGTTTCGAGCAAATAGAAGTAGAAATAGAACATGAGCGTGCTAAAATTGAAAAAGAACATGCTAGAATGGAAGCAGAGTGTGCTAGATTTTAGTAGTTACATGATCGATTCAACACTCTTATAATTTTGTGCAACAATAATTTTCAAGAACTAATCTAGGTGGTCCACCAACTCAGGTATTATATTTAATAACTATTTATATTTTTTAATATAAAAAATAGCTTATTATTAAATGTTAAAACTTATATTTTTTATTCAATAAATTCTTAAACATGCTAGTGACCGAGATGAAAAAAATCTTTCATCAAATGATAGTTTTTCAAGTCTATACAGTCATCAATTTCATACATTTTAAATTTTTTGTTAATGAATTAAAATAATTTAAATGTTATTGCATGTATTAAACTATGTTACATGCATATTGAAACAAATTATGCATTTAGATATTTAAATATTTATAATATTCAATTTATAAATTTAAGTTCATTTTTATATTTATTAACATTTTTATTTAATTATAATAATAAATATTAAAAGAAAATTAAAAAAATTAAAATTCTTAATTTAGAAGCATTTGTAGCAGAAAACATCACTATTTTTTCTGACGTAAGTATAACTGACACTTTTAGCGGTGTTTTTTACAAACGTCGTAAATATTTTAGCGGTGTTTGTAAACGTCACTAAATGTGAAAAAAATGTTACTAACAATCTAATTCCTAGCAGTGATACATTGAGTTACTACTTATGTTATAGATACTATTTGATTGTCTCCATTGTTTTTTTTTTTTTTTGTGTTACAAATGTTCTTCCCCAATTTAAAATGATATCTTGCTACATTGTTTTGAAAAACAAAAATATCCACCCTCCATTAAAGAAAAAAGGCATGCATACAATTTTTACGAATAAAAAAATGATGGATTAGATCATTAGGTTTTGTGTATAAACCACGCTTTGCTTGATACAGGCTAGAAAGAAAGGTAGCATTGATAATTGGTAGTGCTAGTGGTATAGGAGAGAACGCAACTGGGGTGTTTGTTAAGTATGGATCCAATGTTCTAATTGCTGATATCGAAGATAAATTAGGCCACACCCTCTGTAAAAAGCTTAGAACCCTCGAAAATCATCATCTATATCCACTGTGATTTAATATATGAATTTGATGTCTAAAATGCCATGGACTTGCAATCTCTAAGTATGGAAAGTTTGATATCATGTTCAATAACGCTGGCAATGCAGGTGAGCCAAAATTGAAAGTCAACGTGTAAGAGGGTATAATGTGTTTTTTGTTGAGAACGTGGGGTTTAACCCCATTTGGTTTTGACCAATCATGGGTCTTTTGTCTTTAACCAAGAAATAAAAGTCCTACATAAAAAAAATGGGGGCTAGCTCTTGGCATAAATGAAAAAAATGGGTATGGTACAGAAAAAAAAATGAACAAAAAAAATGAGAAAAGAGAAAAGGGAGAGTTGTTTAAACTAAAGTTTATTCATAGTATGATTGAGCTGAAATTTTATTAGTACATTCATGATTTAATGTTTTACATTTTGAATAGTATAGATTATATTTGAAACTTTTTATAAATAAATTTATGGTATATTTGTTGAATCGTCTATTTGGTGAGATTTTTCAAATTATCTCTTTAATTGTTATTTACCTCTAATTTTAGTTAGAGAAAAATTTTTTATATCCATTATTTAATAGTGAAGATTTTTTTTTATAGTTTTTTATTTTTTTTCCTCTACACATCAATACAGTAGCAATCCAAGACATAAGTAAATCTTACTTGAAATCATGGAAGGGGATATAGATTACATGAAAATATTGATAGTATTAAATTATTCAATTTAGAAGTCAATGATTGAAAATCATTTATATTGCAAAAACTTATATGAGCCAGTATTAGGTGATTGATTAAATCAGTAGATATGAAAAATAAAGCTGAAAGAAGCTAAGTAGAAAGATGCTGGTCATAATTAGAAAATGAGTTAATATCAGTGTATTTCATCATATAGAGTAGAAGACAGATGCCTACACTATTTAGAAAAAATTAACAGCATTATATGAGAGAAAAAAAGGCATGAATAGAGTTATGTTTATTAAAAAACTTGTAACTTTACAGTACATGGATGGATAATTAATTATAAAGCACGTAAGTGATTTTCAAGATATATTCAATCGGATGACTACTATGAGCTTAAAATGGATTATGAAATGATAGCGTTGTTTCTTTAAGGTTTATTGCCTAGAATATTCTAGTTGTAACTGTTTTTAATTCAACTCTTGACTATAAAATGATATTAAAGATAGTAAATGACAGTATGCTTAATGAAAAAGTAAGGTAAAAAGATTCAAACTCTGAGAATTAAACTATTATCACAAAGAAAGAGGGTGGAAACATCAACTGATGTTAAATCTCGAAAGGTTGTAGTAAGTTTAAACATATATCCAAGTCCAGAGATAAAGTTAAGTCCTACCATTGTAGTAAACTCGATAATGTAAAGTGAAACTACAAAATCTTAAAGCAAAAGTGGAAAGATGAGAAAGATAAAAGTTCATATGATGATAATTTTGTAATAGTAAATTTAGATAATGATTCAGTTACTCTATTTTGTATGCATAATGATTATAATTATGTTATAATCCTAGCATTGAGTGAATAGTTAATGCAGAAATATCATATCATTTTGTTTTTAATAAAGAGTTGTTTATAATTTACAAAGTAGGAGACTCTGGTTGTACTAAGATGGAAAACAAAAATATGTCTTTGGTTAGGTGATATTGTTGTACAAACTAGTACAAGTTGTATGTTAACTTTGAAAGATGTCAAACATATTATAAATATGAGAATGAACTTGTTTACGATTAATATCTTTGATAAAGAAGGATATAAAAGTTGATTAAAGAATGGACAGTGAAAGCTTTTCAAATGATCTATGATAGTTGTACAAAAAAAAATTATGCTGTGCAATGTACAAAACATGGATGCAATTGAACAACAATCAAATAAACGTCATTGAGGATGATATTTTAGCAAATATGTGACACAAAAAGTTGGCACACATGAATGAGAAGGGGTTACAGATTTTAGCAAGGTAATCTCTCATTTTCTTAAGCAAAAATATATCTCTTGATTCATATGATCATTGTTTGTATAGCAAGTATCATAGAGTATTTTTTCATAAGCATTCTTAGATAAAAAAAAATATATTAGGATTGATTCATTCTTATATATGTGGTTTCATTAAAGTTGAGTCATTGAGTGATAGCAGATATTTTGTTATTTTATCAATGATGCTTTACGTAAGACTTGGGTATATATGTTGAAAAACAAAAGTCAAGTATTTTAGTATTTTTAAAAATTTTATGCCATGGTGGAAAGGATGACATGGTTGCATTTGAAGTATATTCGGATTGATAATGGTGAAAAATACACATCCAAAGACTTTAAAGAATACTATTCAAAGTATGGGATCAACTATGAGATGATAGAGCCTAAAACACCATAACGTAATAGTGTAGTTGAAAGGATAAACCACACCATTGTGAAAAAAAATCAGATGTATGCTAAGGAAGATAAAATTACTAAAGTCATTAAAGGGTGAAGCAGTCAACACTGTCTATTTTTGCTTAATAGATTATTATCAGTTTATTTAGGTTTTGACATTCTAGAAAGAGTGTGGACAGAGAAAGATACTTTACATTCTCACTTAAAGATTTTTGGATATAAAGCATTCATGTATGTGTTGAACGAGTATAGGTTAAAATTTGATAGGAAAGAGTGTGTGTTAATCAGTTTGGTGATTAGAAATTTGACTATAGTTTATGGGATCCAAAGAAAAAAAATAGTTAGAAGTAGAAATGTGATCTTCCATGAAAAAAAATCATAGAAAACCTTAAGAAAAATGAGAAGACTACACAAATTACTATTGAGTATGATATTTCAATACCGATGAGGTTCCATTGAGAAAAGTTGTAGATGGTGCAAATGAGCAAAAAAATTTAAGGATACGGATGAGCAGCCACTATTAATGATAAGCTAGATGTAATCAATTTTAAAAGGGGAAGTAGTCCTTTACACCAAATAGTGTTGAACAGGGTGAGTAATCTTTTCTACCAGAGAGTGTTAAGTAAAAGAAGCTACTTTTGACATTAAGTAGTATAAATTCTCAGCCTAGAAGATTTACCAAAGAGCATCAGCTGATCACCAAGTATCCAAGTTCAAATTTTATTTTAGTTACCAATGAAGGGAAGCCAGAAAGCTTTCCAAATATGTAGATTATTCTAGACAGAGAGTACTAGTTAAAAGTAATGAAAAAAGAAATAGAGTCATTGTGAAAAAATTATACATATGATATTGTTAAACTTCCAAAAAGGAAAAGGTTGTTGAAGAATAAATGAGTGTTCAAGCTAAAAAAAATGGTGACAAGCTAGTGAGGTACAAGGCTTGATTGGTGGTGTAAAGCTTTTTTCAAAATTTTGACATCGATTTTGATGAGATCTTTTCTTCAATTATGAAGGTTAATTTCATTTGAGTGGTACTAGGATAAGCAGCTAATTTAAATCTTGAGCTTAAGCAATTTGATGTCAAGACTACATTCTTGCATGATGATTTGTAATAAGACATTTACATGGATCAGTTTGAGAGTTTTGAAATGAAAAAGAAAGAGCACTTAGTTTACAAACTGAAAAAAAAAAGTATTTATGGATTGAAACAAGCTCCACAATAGTGGTATAAAAAGTTTGATTCTTTTATGATGAGTCACAGCTATAAAAGAACGACAATAAATTCTTGTGTATATAAAAAAATTTTGATGGTAGCTTCATTATTCTCTTATTATATGTTGATGATATATTGATTGTAAGATAAGATGCTGGTATGGTTCACAAGTTGAAAAAATAACTATATAAGTTTTTTAACATGAATGATTTAGATTCAACAAACTAGATTATTGGTATGGATATTATCAGTATGGATATTATTTGGGACAAGAGAGCTAGAAAGTTATGGTTGTCACAAGAAAAATATGTTGAATAAGTGCTTAGTAGATTCAACATATAGTATGTTAAATCAATTAGTAGTTCACTTACCAACCATTTTCATCTGAGTAAGAAATCTTATCTACTGACCAAGGAAGAACAACTAGCTATGTCTAGTATTCTTTATTCTTCTGTAGTCAATTATTAGATGTATCTTATGATTTACACACAGCCTGATATTGCTCATACAATTAGTATAGTGAGTTGATTTCTTTCTAATATGAGAAATGTTTACTAGAAAGTAGTGAAATAGATTTTCAAATATTTGAAGGGCACTTTAAAAATGTGCTTGAGTTATGAAACTACATAATCAATTCTAGAAGGGTTTATTGATGCTGACATGACAGGTGATTTTGATGATAAGAAATCTACTTCAGAGCATTTATTTACTTTTGTAAAAAAAGTTGTGTCTTGACAGTCTAAGTTACAGAAGTATATTACTTTGTCAACTATAAAGGCTAAGTATATTGCAACAATTAAAACAGGTAAAGAAATTCTTTTGATGAAATGTTTTTTTTTCTTAAATTGGGGTTGAATAAAAAAATGTATATAGTATTTTATGATAGCTAAAATGCTTTAGATTTCAGTATGAATATCACGTACCATGCTAAAACAAAACGCATTGATGTTAAATATCACTGGTTATGTTCGGTGATTGAAAGCAACAAATGTAGTTGAAGAAAGTCCATACTAATAAAAACGTAATAGATCATTGACTACGATACTTTCCAGAAAAAAGCTTGAGCTCTATAGTAATTTGGCCAGAATTGATTCCTTAAACAAGGTAAGTTCCCAATGAGATTGTATGGTGATGAATCTCCTCTTAAATGGGTTAAAGAAGGAGATTGTTGAAAACATAGGGTCTAGCCCTATTTGGTTTTGACCAATCAAAATTCATAGGCCTTTTATCTTTAACCAAGGAATAAAAGCCCTACATAAAAAAGTGGGGGCTAGTTTTTGGCATGAATGAAAAAAAAAAGGTGTAGCATTGAAATTAAAAGAAAAGGGAACTAGAAAAGAAAGAGAGAAAAGGAAGAGTTGCCAGTTGAACAGAAATCGATTTATGATCCGATTGAGTTGAAATTTTGTTAATACGTTCACGATTCAGTGTTATAAATTTTGAATGGTGGATATAGGGTTTGAAGCTTTTTAAAAACAAATTTAGAGTGTATTTGTTGAGTGGCATATTTAGTGAGATTTTTTCAATTCTTTCTCTAATTGTTATTTAGCTTTAGTTTTTGTTAGAAAAAAACTTTGTATATCTATTATTTGATAGTGAAAATTTTTTTAGTGGTCTTTGGGTTTTTTTTCCTTCTACGTTGGAGAGTTTTTCACGTAAATTTTGGTGTGCTTTATTTTCCTACATTGTTAATTATTTATTGTAATATGTTGCTGTGAGTTTATTGCGATATATTATTTCTGTGTTGTTTTGTTTGTTGCTTCAGGTCCAACATTTTATGCCTTCTTAGGAGCCAAGCATGCTGCTAGAGTGATGATTCCAGCCAAGGAAGGGGTCATTCTCTTCACTGCTAGTACGGTTTCAATGATTTGCATTGGTCTCCCTCATACATGTACCACATCAAATCATGCTGTGGTATGGTTGAGTAAAAGCTTGGCCGTGGAGTTAGTTGAATATGGGATTTGGAGTTAATTGCATTTCCCCTTACGCAGTTGTTACTCCATTGTTCCAAGTTCCAACAGACATCCGGGACTTCGGATGAGAAAAAGCGAGAGGAGATAGTGTCAGCGGCAGCAGTACTGAAATGAACCCTATTGGAACCGAACGATGTTGCTCATACTGCCCTGTTTCTGGCCAGTGATGAGGCCAAAAGTATCTGAATGGTGTCAACTTACCAGTTATAGAGATTATATAGTCTCAACAATCAAACATGGAAAACGGGACTGAAAGGCTATATTCCTGAATAATTATCTTGTTATCAAATCCATTCTACCCTCTCGTTAATAAGTTTAGTGGTTTAGAATTTATATATATGGTTAACTTGATGAACATTTATAAATGTTCATGTAAGCTCTGTTTACTCTGTTGTTCCCCTTTGTTTTGTTGGGTTCTGTAAGTAAGCAACTAAAACAAGCAAGTTCTGGTTTTGGTTGTAATAAAAGCAAGTTTCAGAATTTTTTTTTCTTGAGTGCTTAAAAGTTGTCAAGAATTGAATTTTATAAACCACACATCTATTGGCAAAAGCAAGTTTCAGATAAGTGTTTTGAAACTTATATCAATTGGCTCACTTGCATTGTTTCATTGCAGCCAAAAGAGATATTTACAACAAATTAACACAGAGTGAGATTACCTGATTAGTTTTAGTAGACTTAGAATTTAGTCCAACAACCAACAAATAGTGCAACAAATTCACACAGGCCCTCCATAATCTTGACATGATTTGAAGATAGAACCCAAGGACAAACAATTGATTTGACAGTTATTGGATGAGATTATTCATTTACTACAGGGAATAACCGTTAACTGTTATCAGCAAGCTATTCAAATTATACACCATCACTGATTATTTTTCCAAGTATGGTATATTCTATGAGCTATAAAGAACAGAAAACAATGAAGTGAAACTCACAATTAAATATTGCAATAAAAAACATACAGAGAAATAATATATTGGGGAGATTTTCATTGTTTGGAAATATCACCATGGACTATTGGAATAAAAACACCAAGCCTTGCTCTAGCCTCTAATTTTCCATTCAATAACAGCAAATCACTTGAGTTAATCAGCTTGAAAAACTTTGCCTTTGATAACCAAATAAGCTATGGGTGTATATCCTGCCATACATTTTTTTTATTCATAAAAAAATTAAAATAATAAGATTCAAACTCTCTCCTTACATATTTTCTTAAATTTTAAGTAAAAAGATAAAAATATTGTACATATTTTTACAACTATGCATATACACATTCCTCTAGTATTCTTCAGTCTTCTTACAGTATTATTTGATTTTCTCCCTTAGGTTACATGATTGCGAGAACAAGGGTTAGATAGGAGCTTCCAACTATAACTTTCGGATAAAATGCATTATTAATTATTTAATTATTATTATATTTTTAAAATAATCATTTAATTATTAATTTTTTAATTTAATTATTTTAATTTGATTAAATTTTTTTTATCACTCTACAATTAATTTTTAACAGTGTATTGACATAATATTACTATATTAATTATCAAACATCACATAACATTATTATATTTTTTTTATGTTAACTATCAATAATATTGTATAACATGTCAGATAATAATATCATATGACACATAATTATTAATGTAACAGTATTATATGAACACGTTATTAAAAACTTAAGAATAAATAAAAAAGATTTAGTCAAATTTATAAAATTAATAATTAAATGATATTTTAATGGAATGATTAATTGTTTATTTTAACATAAATTTTTTATGGTCAAGTTAGCGAAAAAAAGGGGGAGTTAGTCGGTGATGGTGACCTGAGATGAGAATAAAGGGCATATTTTGTATTCGAAATTTCCAAAGTTCAGACTGCTAATTAATTTCTCTGGCACAACAAACCAAGCCGTCCCATCCTCTGATGACTAAATACCAGCAACCGTTTTTGAACACCCCTAGAAGAGACCAAATTTCAAGTGCTCGGGAAGAATTTAAGACCAGAAGGATTAGCAACTACTGAAATTTGGTGGCTTAAATGACACAAACAAAACACTGGCTATTTACACTTAATTAAGCGAGTATAAAAAAAAAAATAGTCCAATTGATAGTACAACTGAAATTGATTTTAGTGATATTAAAAATAATATTAAAAATAAAACTAATTATTATAATAATGAAATTAAATATTATAGTAATAAAATTAAATTAATAATAGATATATATATATATATGGATACAAATGTAATGATGATAGTAAAATAAAAATAAAAATATTTATTAAAGATAGTAATTTGAAAATATACAAATAAATTATTTTTATATATTTTACTATTATTTAGTATTTTAAATTTTTTATTTAATCTATTGATGCTTATTATTTTATATTATAAATAATAATTAGGATTTTAAGTATTAAAATTTATAAAAATACTTCAAAATATTTAAAATTTGAAGAAATAATACTTATAATAATTGTAAATATTATTTGATAAATTAATATTAAAAATATGAAGTGTAAAACATAACAAAGTAAACAAATATAAATATAAATACCAAACTAAAATTTTTAAAAAATAATGGTAAATTTTATCAAAATGATAATATATAAGTTTTTGTTTAAGGATAAAATATAGGTTTAAGGGTAAAAAAAATGATAAGAAAAAAAATGTAATATTCTGATCTATTAAAAGTGTTTAAGTCCTATCATTATAAATATAAAGATAAAAAAAATAAAAATAATGATATAAACATCATTATCCAATTTACATTCCAATTAGTCACTGCACACTTCATGCTCCAATTTTTCATTAGAAATTCAATGCAAACAAAAGCTTTTCACTAAATTTTGAAAATATTTACCAAACAACAAATTACTATACGATTAAAACCAAAATCTCAAATGCATCATACCGGGACTTTGTGTAAAACTAAACAAAGATTAAATTGAAGGGTTTAGATTTTATTAATTAAACTATTATATCACTAATTAAATTTAAATATTAATTTTAATAAGATTTATTTAATATATTTTTATTTTTTTCAATCATAATTATAATATTTTTTAATTATAACTACAATAATTTTTATTATTTTTTTAATTTTATTAAAATCAATCTTTTCGTTCGTCTAAGTATACCCTAAATCATTGTTAAATTGGCTACAATTATAATTTTACATCAAAAGGCAACAGTCAATAGAGCTACGGCGGCATAGGTTGAAAATCAACTCATACGTAGTAGGTATGGTGACGGTCAAGCCCAACTTTCATTTTTTTTTTTATTTGATAAACAATCAAGTTAGCCAAATTTGAATTCAAGGCCGGTCGAGCCTCGAGCCGTTGAACTCCCAATATATTCGCCGTTGTTAGGCGTTTCTATTTTCCATTATTATATAATATACTTGAAGTGACATTTTAGAATTTAAAATTCAATATTCAAAATCAGTTAACTAGTGATGGAGTCATATATTCCCTATCCCCTTATTGGTTTTATAATAGCATATATTATATTTTTTACATTGACAATAAAAAAATTTTAAAGATGAAATTAAAAGATTAATATATTTTTTATTTTTTATATATTTTAATAAGTATATTTTTTTCTCTAAAAAATAATGCATAAATATATGATATCTTATTAATTTTATTTGTGAAATTTAGTCTTGACATATTTTGAGAGACAAAAACTAAAAGTCATGATTTGTTTTTTTTTTTTTGAAGTACTGAAATGGAGGAGTTCAACTTTTGGACTCAAGCATATTTTTATATTCAAACGATGACGACGCCATTGTTGAATTTTCAGAATATGGTTACACTTTGTGAAGCTATAAAGAACCAGAAAACAATGAAGCGAAGCGCACAATCACAGTATTGCAATCAAAGACAGGCACGGTGACATACTGAGGAGGGTCTACTTTCTTGAGAACTACAATGAGTGCCGAGTCTTCAGTAACCAAGAGGTAAATCCCACGGTTCCACAAAATCATGTTTACTTATGCCAGACTCAGTACAGAACATTGAAACAAATGTTGCTTCTGTCAATCCGAAATTGATTAGCTATTTGTCTTAATTATGATGAAGGTGTTTATAATAAGCTTAACAATGTCTTTTCAGAATGAAAAAAGCCTTGCCTGCTCGCAAATTTTAGTTTCTAACTAACAGAAAAATTAAAGATGTGCAAAAATTTGTGTTTGAAGTATGAAGCTTACTTTTTCTTTGATACAGGCTAGATGGTAAGGTGGCACTGATAACTGGTGGCGCCAGTGGCCTAGGTGAGTGTACAGCCAGGCTGTTTGTCAAACATGGGGCCAAGGTTCTGATTGCAGATATTCAGGATGAATTGGGCAACTCCCTTTGCCAAGAGACTGGAACAGAAAACATCAGCTATGTCCACTGTGATGTAACATGCGAATCTGATGTCAAAAATGCTGTAGAATTGGCAGTTTCTAAGTATGGAAAGCTTGATATCATGTTCAACAATGCTGGGATTATGGGTGACAATGAAGTTAGAGTCACAGATACCAGTACTGAGAACTTCAAGAGAGTATTTGATATCAATGTGTTAGGTGGATTCTTGGGTGCCAAGCATGCCGCCAGGGTCATGGTTCCAGCCAAGAAAGGGTGCATTCTCTTCACATCAAGTCTTGCTTCAAAAATTAGCTACGGCAACCCCCACTCATACAAGGCATCAAAGCATGCTGTGGCAGGGTTGACTAAGAGCTTGGCCGTTGAGTTAGGTGAGCATGGAATTAGAGTTAACTGCATTTCACCTCACGCAACTGCCACCCCTTTGTTCCAAAAAACACTCGGGCTATTCGACAAGAAGAAGGGAGAGGAGATGATTTCTGTTTCAGCAGTATTGAAAGGGACCGTACTGGAGCCAGAGGATTTTGCAAATGCGGCCCTTTATTTGGCTAGCGATGAGGCCAAATATGTTAGTGGTGTCAACCTGGCAATTGATGGAGGGTATAGCCTCAGCAATCAATCATGGAAGTTGGGACTGTCAGTACTTTCCCAATAAACCTTCTTGTGTTAACAAATCTCTATTTTACGCTTTCAATAATGTTTTGAAATAAGGAAAATAAACTTATCCAAAACTACATAATGTAATAGAGGGTTTATTGTATTGCCGGGGTCTGAGTCTACTTCCAACTGTGATCTGTGTTTTTCATCAATACAATTTCTCTTTTTATTTTGGTACTTGAGATCGTTTGTGAATTAAATTTGATTATTGTTGGCACAATGTCTTTCCTTCTAAAGTTAAAACAATTTCATTCCAAAACACAGAAATTACAAAAGAAAAGCAGCGCATAGAAAAGTTGAAGCTCTGCAGCAAAAAACACAGTGAAGCTCATTGAACATTAACCAAGCCATGGAACCAAATCCTGACAATTGTTCGAGTTTAACATAGAAAAGTCTCTCCGTTAAATTTCTTGGTCTAAGTCCGTCACCATGTCCCCGGTATCAAACCAAAATTTCCTCACCACCGCATCATTGATAATTGATAGATGAACTTTGTCTTTTAATGACTGCACATGGTCTTTCGCCTTTTTTCTTTCTTATAGTGAACATAGGCACACTTTGTCTAAATCTTTGACTGATTTACCGGAGAAACTTACATTTTTGGACTATAGTTCTTTTTCTTTTTTTTCTTTTTTTTTTGGGGGGGGGGGGGGGGGTGGTGGTGGTGGTTTGGTTTCAGAATTGAACTATCGAGTGATGGATAAAAGGTCAGAGAAACTTCGTCAACATTCCACATGGCAGCCATAAATGCCACGATTTTTCTTCCTACTTGGATGTGTCATATTACATAATTCTGTGATATGTATAATGTTTAGGTGAAAGCTCCATGTAATCCCACAATTTTATGTTGTGGCATGGTCAGATGACAACAGAAGAATATTCCTATTAAAAAGCAGCAAATTCATATTTTACAAAGAAAGAGTATATGATTCTATAATGGCTATAAACAATTCACAACAACAAAGGATAGTTAATCCCCAATCTACTTCTATGGATTATTTTAAAACGAGGTAGAGAATCTTCTGTCAGGCAAATAGCATTACGACCTTTCAAAGGCACTGATCACTGTCAATGGTAACATATACTGCATCCAGTATTACACACGTAGTACAAAGCAGATTCAAATAATTCTACCGTACATAGCCTTCATCATTTAAATATGCAATTTTTAAGAATGTCAAAAACCATCTAAAAGTGCATGCTACCCACTTGCATTTGCAATCCCAACCATGTTGAGCATATGCCTCTCCTCCTTAAACCTTTCTAACACTGAACCCTTAGCAACATCTGGCTTTTCTTTTTCCATTCCTTTTCTAACAACTCCCCAGCATTCAATCACTTCCGGGTATATTTGGCTGGTCTTGGAAACGCAAGGGCTATTGAAAGTGGTACAGGAGAAGGTATGCCCTTGATCAAAGCCTGCCGAGAGGAACAGGCCAAAGTGATTTATGCGTCCTCCAAAACCGATGCCATTTGGGATTGTCTCTGAACCGAAGTTCACAGCACACTGCAAATGCGAGATTGCTAGCAACATAAATCACTTAGAGGAACTGTGACACTCCCATAAGCATAAGGAAGCTAGTTTTACACTCACAATTTGGAAAAGTAGATTAAAAGGGGAAAAATTAGTCAAGTAGAAAAAGAATTAGGTAACCCAAGCCACGGTCAGGATTATGATTTCTAACATTTCAATATTTGAACTCACTTTAGTCCTATTAGACAACCCCAAATAACTTTTATTGATAATTCCAATCCAGTCTCAGGTTGAGTGTAAAATCTACCAAAATATGTCCTACATAAGTTCTACCCTATGGTATAAAACAACTTAATTCGCAGTGTATCTACAGCATGCCTACTTACAAGAAGAAATTCTCTTAGCAATATGAAAAGCAAGTACCCACAATTGGAGATTCTTGGAAATAAAGGATTCAAACATACATTAGTTTAACTTCAAATGAAAGTAAGTGGAAACATACCAAGGAAAAAGATATAAAAGCAAGTGGAAACATACCCATTGTAAATTATTGTTTGCTCCTGTTGGCCTGAAAATAGATGCCTTTGGGTAGAGCTGAAAGAGAAAAGACTTCATGTCTCCATAGAAATTGCTATGCCTCTCCCAAGGCTGAGAAGCATAACCTCCAAATATGTAACCTTCTCTATCCTTGATAATCAAGACAGTTGGCTCATCATGGTTTCTGCAGTTCAACTGAACTATTACCCATTCGACTCCTATTTAAAAATAATAGCTAAAGCAAACAGTCCAAATGAAATAAAATTAGAAAGTGCTTAGAATCTATGCTTTCTTCAAAAAAAAAAAAAAGAAAATGAAACAAAGGCCTGAAAGCAATTGTTAAACAATTCATCAGATACAGAGAAAATTTTCATTTTCTCTATTTTATTTAGTGGACAACTCACATACAAGCCTCAGAAACAAATCTTGTAGTCAGAAAATGAGAATCCAACTGGCATATTTTAGTTGTAAACCCAAAATTCATCATAGATGAGCAAGGTTCTTGATAAATTGCAAAACATGAAAAATAAATAAATAAATAAAGAAGAGCTTAGTGCTTGTCAATTTCTTCTATGTCTCCAAAATAGATTAACTACCAAGGGTGACAGCCTCACAGTGAGCACTTTCTGTTCTTTGAGACTGTTCAAGGTATAATATGTTAGATAGCCTTATGCATCAATTGCATATTTGAGAGACTTCTTGGTCAAAGCAGCTTCAAATTAAACTAGATAAAGAAGCCAAGTTAAATACCCAAAGTTATGGCAGCAATGGAAGCCATACCATAATTGTTTAAAATATCACCCAAGATCGAGTTGAATAGTCATGAATTGATAGAAAATTTTCAAGAAAAATGAGGAAACCGATCGCCATAATCACACTAAAAACAATCACACATGGCCAATTTCATATTTTTAAACAAAAAACCAGAACTATCTGTAATTCTTCAGAATAGTTTAAAATATTACATGGACTTCTCAACATTCAGAACCAGATCATAGTTTGGGAGGCAGGGAAGAGAACTAATGGGATTCTTATGACTTGAAATCAAATTAAAATTGAAAAACTAACATAGTCTAAACAAAGACAGATGGGAGCAAGTAAGGAAGCAATGTACTTACGATACATTGCCCAAGAATGTGTTAAAACTTAAACCATTTAATGCGCTATGATACAAGAGTTTCCATTCCTCCAGCTCTTCCTGAGATATAGCTCCTCCTATATGCCAAGCATATTCATCTCTCAATAATAATACAGTAGAATCAATATTATCTAAATGCTGAAATTTAGGAACCTGAGATCCCGATCTCCCTACACAAGAAAGTAGCGATTAAAACTAGCTCAGATATTAATTTGCAATCACTGATATAGGAGACTAGAAAGGATTTGCTGTAACAACCGTTTCATGATGTATCCAATTAATCTACAATCCAGCTTAATCAAAGTTAAGCCTTAATAGATTAGGCATAACATAGAGACAAAAATAAGAGTTCCAAATGAATCAGGCTTAATCAAAGTTAAGCTAGAGTGCCCATAAAATCAAACCATCAAATTAACATTAAGTGAACCGCATATTTTTGCTAACAGTTAGAAAGGATACAAATTCAAAACTATATATAAACATTCCATGCAAAATATGTCTCATCAATTCCAATCCTACTCATCAATGATGAACCTAATTTCGACAGTTTTGAGTTAATCTGCACTTATATGCATATCAACATCATCAAGAGCCATTCAAGTTACAAACTTTTACTGAAATAGAATATGCATATATATATATATATATATATATATATCATTAGATGGACAACAATCCTTTGAAATCCATTTCTTCTGAACATGAAAATTTAAGTCAGAACCATGTCTGTATATTTGTTAGAATTAAAACATAAGGTATCCATTCATAATAAAAGATTACATGATAAAAGGGCATATAAAAGTGAAAAAGCATGGAGAACCTGGATCCGGTGGCACTAGTAAGCTTGCAAGGAACTTCTTCACAGACGGTACAAGCGTACACCAGCTTTTGAAATCCTCAAAAGACATACTTTTATCATTATATCCCTCATGATCCTTTGAGAATGTTGCAGCATTCAGAAATGTGTCCACCATGTAGCAATGTGAACTTGATTCCAGTTCAGAACCTTTCAGGTGGAATATATGATCAAACATTGAGACTAGAACAGAGTCTAGGTCAGACCTGTCTTTGAGAAGAAGCCACATAAGTTAGAAGGTTTCTAAAATAACAGGGTTTAGCTAGAAATTCAAAAATTTTCCATCAATTAGATGGTAAAAGTAATTTATAACATGAAAATTTGTTCCTTCGTAAGGTTTCATGCATTGGGAAATAAGAAGCAAAGAAACCAATACTACAAGTGATCATCATTCTACCTTGTCAAATTTTCATCATTTGTAACATCCAACAATTGATAAATAAACTCCTCAATTTCATCTTTTGTCCCTTTCTCATAAGTCCCCTACAAAAAATGAAACATGGAACAGTGATTAGCACAGGCTCTCCTTAGCTTTTGGTTTTGTTAGTTGCCTTTTGATATACAGAAAAGCAAAATCTTAGCATTTGATTAAGGATAAACAAAAGTAAAAATGTAATACATACCAGAACATAGTAATTATTCTATACTGAAGCAAAACTAAGCATTTTGTCATTCACAAAATATTAAAATTTGCAATCTCTAATTATCTAATAAAACATGCTTTTCGCTTTTTTACATCTATAAGTAAAAAGTAGCAAAATCAACAACCAAATGAAGCTATATATAACCAACGGCATTTATTTTAAGCATTTGTATTGATCACTGATAAGGAACAATGAAATTTCCAATACAATTAAAAATCCAACACAAAAATGATAATTACTTTAGTGATCACAAGGTCTTCGAAGGTAAGCTTATCGTCTTTCCTCCCCTGCGTGGCTAAATCAAACATTCTACCCCCAAGAGGACCTTTTAACCCAAAGTAAGCCTACAGCCAAAATAATATTTCTTGTAAAAGCCAAAAAAAAAAGGGGGAATCAAAAGAAACGTTTATAATTAAAAATGGGTAGTTTATAAAAACCTGAAAGACAGATGAAGAAATGTATTGGCCATTGCTCTGTGACTGGGCAGCAAGGGAAGTGAAGAGTGATTTGAGATCCTCCAGTTCCTTTGGTGTAAAAGCTCTAAGACATTAAACATTTTTATTAGTTCAATTATACCCACAATACCAGAAAGTAGTCTTTTGAAAAGAAAATTAAAGGAAATGTTGTTGAGATAAGGCAAAACCTGGAAGCTGAAGTGAAACGATGATTTGCTGCTGGAGGTGACTGGCTGTTTCCCATTCTTCTTTTCTTGCTCTGCTTTACTTTGATTTTCCTGCGATTGTTCGTTGTTTTCCGTTTTCGTCTCTCTCTATGTTATTATAATTGTTGTTGTTGTTTTTATGGATGGGCCGAGTTTATTCTCCATACAATGTTCCATGTTCAAGCCCAAATCTAAACTTTTTTGGTTGGAAATCAGTCCAAATTGCCATGAGTTTGCTTAATAAAGACATTTATGTTTTTTTTTTCTTTTTTTCTTTTTGTACAATTAAAATCTACTAACTTTAAAAGAAAAAACAATATTTATTTCCTTCGTTTCAGTAGTTTTCTATTAAATCTGAAATTTTTATTATGATATAATGTAAAAATATAAAATATAAAAATAATATGATTTAAAAATAATAAAAATATATAATTTAATAAAATTCATAAAATGTTCTCTTTTTTTTAATTATATTTAATGTGTTATACATAAAATAAACATGATGTAGATGTATTTTTTATTAATTTTGTAAATAAAAAAAAAACAAACTTTAAATAAATGTGACCATTATTAAAAAAATCACTTAAAAATAACAAAAATTGATGAAAACAAGAAAAGAAAAAACCAGCTGTTGGTAATTTAAAAAAAATGAAAAAGGAAATATGCGTCCAAAAATAAATTTTAAAACGAATTTCCATTTGTCCAGTCTCGTCTCGTCTACTTCGATCTGCGGCTGTTCTTTTTTCTCTTTTTGGTATTTTCTGGCGAATTTCTTCCCTTAAATCTTGGGCAAAGGATTTCCATTTTCTGGAAACACCCAAGAGAGAAAAAGGGGAATTCAAACAAAAAAAAAAGGGTTAAATAAATGTAAGCAATGTCGAGACCTTGGCTACTCGTTTTTATAGTATTTTTAATAGTGTTTACTTCTCAGTTAGAATGGAAGCAGCAATTTGGCGAAGAAATTGAGCCAACTCCCACTGTTTCTCTCAAAGATCAATACGTTTCGAAACGCCAAGAATCCGTCAAAGAAAAGGTTTCTTCTTTCCTAATCTTCTTTTTTTTTTTTTTTAAATGCGATTTTATCCTTTCCAATCCAAGACCATGAACTAGATTCTTCAATGTAGTTAATTTACAATGTTATCCCAATATTTGTTAGTTTGCAAAGGATATAATGATAAAATAAGTGAAACGATTTTTGTTTTGTTTATTTTAATCTTTCATTCTACTAAGTAATCGATTGAACAGTGCTCAAAGTCTTTAAAGATGCTCAAACTGAGCTTCTTTGAATTGATAATTGTAATAGTATTTTGTTTCTATTTGTTTGAGTTATATGAAGTCTGAGACTCTGAGAATTTGATGCAATTTTCTAGTTCAATTAGCTCAATCATATATACCCAAAGAAGGGGATGAAACGGTCAACATTGCCGTGAACGGTCAAATCTTTGGGTCATTTTGATGAGGGTTTGCTCCTGTAATGTGTGCTGAGATTCACTATTTACAAGCTAATCATCTCCAGAGTGTTTTTTATTCATTCCCTATACTTTTGCTCAAGAAAGTAGAAAAAAGTCCTTGGAGACATTTTGGACTTTTTTGTTTAAGAGAGAAAGTATCCATTTTTTTTTACCATGCTTTCTATCCTATAAAACAACGTTGTTTCTTGACTTTTCTTAACCAAGAAATATCTTGCTACTTTCTTTTGCAAGAAAGAGTAGAAAATCAATATTCGTAAGGTTGTATTTCGTTGTTGGCTAAAGAAAGAAGGTTTCTTTGTTTATTCAGATGTCTATTTACTGAAGCATTTCTTAAAAGATCCAGACTAGTGATCAGGACTTGTTAGATGGCCCATTTGAACTGTATTCAAATGTTACCCAGCAATTAGACATAGATGATTTGGGGAGAAAATGTTATGAAGCATAGTTACTGTTCTAGTAAAGGATTATGAATTTATTTGCTCGCATGGGCAGTACTGTTTGGGTGGAAGAATAAAAACATTGGGCTAGTGACTGCAGGTTAAAATATGCATGGTTTGCCACTTTATAGAAAAGTACCATGGGATAGGACTGTATCTATAACACCTGTCCTGAGACTTCATTTTGGTAAGGTAACTGGCTAATTTACTTTTAGCATATGCTTGCAAAAGGATGATCCTACTATCTTATATCTACCTTTTTGGCCCCATGTCAGCAAGTTTTACGGCTTGCTAGATCTGACTCTTGGACATGCATCTTTATTTTGGCCCAGAAGTTTGTCTGACATGCTCTCTTAGTGTCTTGATTTCAGTTCCACAATTGCAATTCTATAAGTGAAAACCTTTTAGTGGCAAGAAGTATTTTAGGTTTTGTCCCCTTCCACCTTCTAATTCCGTTGGTCACTTTAGTGAGAAGCAGCAACTCAAATATTTGTGTTCCTAGTTGCAAATGTCATACATAATATCTATCTAAATTGAAGTTAGGTAGGATTTATTTCTTGAAACTAGTGATACTTTTGAGTTACTATTGGCATTGGCAGGTAATTTTTATATGATTGTCTTATTGGAAGTTTGTTGCCTAAAACTCCCCATCTAATAGAACTGTTACATTATCTTTTAAAATTGTCTAAACTCCTTAATATATACCCCATGTTAAAATTCCAAGTAGTTTACACCTGTTTGGCACCTCAAAATGACCCATTTGTCTACTTATTACTTATCTAGTTTTATTTTATTCATCCAAGCTGCATTCATTATTTTTCCTGGTGTAGTTGCTTGAAGATGGCATACATCATCTTCATCTCTGAGTATTAAGTGACTGATTAGAGTTATTTTCTGTCAACTTTGGCACAGATCATACTTTCTCAAGAAAGGAATATTCAGAAACTGAATGAGCTAGTGAGGAGTCTTCAGGAACAGTTGATACAGTGTAAGGCTGAAAATGAGATTATCAATGGCTCTGTGTTTGCTTTGAATGAACATTTAACTGAGCTTGAGCAGCAACCAATGTTGGATGACTAGTATTGTTGGCTCACATGCCAATAACATCAATACTGTTTGGTATGTGCAAGTAGATAGACCTTGGTTTCTTTTGTTTTCCCTTTTTTATAGCTTCACAATGATCATTGTTTCAGTTGACTTACGGCACGTTACATGAAACTCTGAATATATCTTGTCAACATTTCATGGATGCTTGATGTCAATGTGCTTTATAATCTTCTGGAGTAAAGTGTCCTATCTCAAAGTGATTTTGCGGTTCAAATCATGGCAGTTAGTGTCCTGAATTGAGGTAGAAAGGGAAGTCCGTTTGATGGAAAATGGAAGGAATATGTGAAATAAATACTGCACATGGTATGAAAATATAGAAGTATGAACATTAAATTACTAGAATATGATTTTGTTCATAATTTAAAGTAAACTGTGTTAAATGGTAGGAAACTTTTATATAGTCCCTCTATTTTCAATTCCTATAAATTGTCTCTATTTTTTTATATACACACCAAATTATACTTGAGTTGTATTACAAGATATTTATATGTATTGAGTTGAAACTTTCCTTGCTGGTAACTTCAATTGTTTTTTGTTAAATTTTAAGTTATTGAAATAAGGTCTATGAATTTTCAGTCCTAATAAGTTGTCTCTCTTATATTAATGCTAACTGTACTATGAGCTCATACTTGAGTTTGTCTGCAAGACAAGTTGATTTTGGTTTGTGTCAATTTTGTCAATTCGGTTGATGATATCATCTAGAAGACAAAAGGCGATGTGATCATCTGACTTTTTGACATTATCCTTGTTGGGCATCATGAACTAAATCTCATAATACACTGGATAGGGACGCCAATCTGCAGACCAGAGTGCATATTTGCATTCTAGCTGCTGATGCAAACCCAATCCACAAATTGAACATCTTGAATGGAATTCTTCAACATTTAAACTGTAGCCTGGATAGGAGTGAAGTTTCCAAGATTTCTATTCAATTTAATGCTTGAGAATAGATAAATGTGTAACAACCTTTATTCTGGTTATAAATGTCAGGTATAACCTGTGCTAATTTAAGAATTTTGCAATTTATTTCATTTTCTTGGTGACCAAAATTCTTAAGTTTTGCTCTTCAACTTTCAGTGAATTAATATATGCAGTAGTATCTAATTAGTATGCTCGGGTAACCTTTCTACTCTTGGAAAACCTAGGTTTCAGACTACTTCACCCTATCTTTCTCTCCCCTTCTCCTAGAATGGTTCATATAAATTGTGTGTGTATATATATATATATATATATATCATATCCATTGTTGGGGTCTCTCTCTCTCTCTCTCTCTCTCTCTCTCTCTCTCTCTCTCTCTCTCTCTCATTTGGTAACTGCA
Source organism: Durio zibethinus (assembly GCF_047325235.1). Lineage (NCBI taxonomy): Eukaryota > Viridiplantae > Streptophyta > Magnoliopsida > Malvales > Malvaceae > Durio > Durio zibethinus. The sequence continues at coordinate 3,223,745 of NC_143162.1, read as the reverse complement.
TTTTAAGCATGGTATCTATACATCTGCTTGGGATTGCGTGAGTTAAGGCTCCATTTGGTTGTGCTTCTGCTATTTTGCTTTTTTCAATGGAAAGTGAAAAGCAAAAAATACAAAATGAACTGAAAACAATAAACATATAGCAAAAAGCAAAAACCAAAAGCCAGTCAATCGGAGCCTTAATGTCATAATTTTTATCTATCAAGCAGCTGTACAATGAAAGGGTCCCATCTCCCCACAAGTTGGTACTAGGGGAAGTCTATGGTTTCATATTGCCTTCCACACGTTTTCCTTTTGTTAGAACAGTCTGGCGATCGGAATTCTTTCACCAGGTCTCTGACTTCACAATCCACTCCCTGCATTTAAGTCATTATGCACCCTTTTTCAGCCAATGTCCCAGGTCCTTGACTATTGTTCATATCCTGAAATGATAAAAGCCATAGTTACTTTAAAAACACAAAATCTGTATAATTATGTTCAATTTATAGATAGAGGCTGCAGCTAACCTTTCTAGATTGCCGGCTAAACACTGTGAACTAGGTTCCTCTTTGTTCTCTAATCTTCTATCTTTAAATTGATGATATTATGGTTGCTGTCATGCATGATCACTTGTTCTCTTTCTTAGTTGAAGTTCAATTGAGCATATGTTAGGGAATGTGGCTGAACTTGGGTTTCATGGATTAATTGCAAGTTGAATCTGTGGCCTGAGTTGCTTGATCAGCTGGTCATTTGTTGCTTTCTTTTTACTTTGTAATAACTCTTATGCATAGTTTTGTTGATGCGAAAATCAGCAAATTTCATTTTCTAATCCAGGATGGCGAATGATTGATATGGTGAAGTGATGATTCAAGCACTTGAGAATGAGTTCCAGATGCTGATAGTAATTAGTTGTCGATTACAATTTCAAACAGGGGAGGGGTTTTCCTAATGTCTTGTGCACATCAACCATAAATTCTAACCTCACACCCACCTTATGAACCTTTAAATAGAATTACTCATAATCAATATGCAATTATATCAGTAGTTGGCAGTCTCCGGAGGAAAACAGGACATGCGCTAATGTACATTTCCCAAACCCTATTAGCCTGATCAAAATAAAATGTAATCCTTACTTCATAAGATAGCTACCTTGCTTGTTTCCTTTTTTTTTTTTTATTAAGATTATCAGGATTTGAATTTTAATCATTGAAATTAAGAGTTCGATATTCTCTCAATATATCACAAAACTGTTGGAGTTACAAAAGTTTCTTTTACTGATTCGAGAAAAATTAATTGGTGCTGCTAATTAATAATCAATATGCAATTAAACTCTCTCTCTCTTTCACTGCATCTCAATCTTTCTCCATCTATTTATTTATCTATCCATAAGCAGAACCCCAGAAATGGAAAATTCAACGAAGTCCATTGCTTTAACCCTACTCAATCTGCCCACTTGCAGGTTCGATCAGAAAACCTTAAATAAACTCGTACCCCCAGAAACGGAAAATTCAACGAAGTCCATTGCTTTAACCCTACTCAATCTGCCCTCTTGCAGGTTCGATCCGAAAACCTTAAATAAACTCGTACCATAGCTATCCTTCGATTAATAGTTTTGCTTCAAACATAAAATCTAAAAGATAAAATCTGGCAGAAAAGCAAACCAGTTGAAGTCGAAGTTGAAGCTATTACATGAACATAATCTCAAAACATGAGAAAGGAGAAGTGCTTTGAATTTGTTATGAGAACAGCTCTCGCATTCAGAGATCTCGTACTGATCTGATCTGGACCCCTGCTGTCGTAAATTACTCTTACCTATCATCAGTTCATACACATGCAGATGCTGATATGCTGGAACCACCTAATGCATGCATGGTTCATGGGCCATCGTCTCCCTCCCGAATCCCTTTCCCAATTTGGAAACATATTATAATTGCATGGTGGAGACCTTGAAACTATTAAGCCCCAATTTTAAGTTTCACCAAATTTAGTTCAATTTTATCTTTTCTTCAACTATGTGTAAGTATGTTGGTTTGTCACTTCAGTTTTTGCTACTTTGCATTATATTTGTAAGCCCTAATTGTCAGATTGATTAAAGAAACTAATAAATTAATTTAATTACTACTAAATAGGCATACATGAATATTGTACAAACATACTTATGAAATTTAAATAAATATATTTATAGCTGATGTATAAAATAATAATTCATTCAAAAATATTAATATATACATTTTTTTGACATATAATTATAAAAAAAAAAATTATCACATCAACTGACAATTAAAATTAATAGAGTAACACATCTCTTACAATATAATAAAAAAAAATGAGACATGCAACAGTCTCTTAACCCTTATAAAGTTAAAAAATTTTACTTTTAACCTTATTTTAATGCACGGGAAGAATCTCGTATCACAAGACACATTGTCGATCAGGATCTTTAAGGATAAACAAATAAATATATATATATATATATATATTGATATTCAATTATCCATTAAAAGAGTTTGAAAGACAGCATTGAAGATGATCTGATATAAAAAAAATAATAATAATAATGCAAACTCAGTTTTTCATACATGTGGGGAAACCGGAGAGTCGCTTTAGAACTCACCATTGAAGTCTCTGATATCCTCTTACAAGTAAATTAAAAACTACTCTTTATCATCATTACTATTAAAACTTAAAAGAAAGAAAGAAGAAAAAAATTAGATTAAATTAAGAAAGAAAAACTTCAATGTTCTTAATAGCAAACATCTGAAATCCTTGAGAAAGTCTGGTTGGCACATGAAATGGATCCGTTAATAGCGTTCAATGCCTTTTTTTTTCTTTTCTGCCATTTTTCAACACGTAATAAAAGCACAGTAAATATTTCTCTCTCTTTTTTCTCTCCATATTTGGAGGCTAATCTGTAGGTATGCAACTAAATGCTGTGCATGCATTTCAATGAAGAGGGAAGTTGAGAAATCAATTCAAGTTTCATGAATAAGGTATAAAAAAAATATTTATTCATGTCACTCAAAACTGTTCATAAATTTAAACAAAAATTTTCATTTAATTAAATTCAAAGCTTTAATTATGAGATATTCAAATCAGCTTCCTTCATCATCCTTTTTTACTTTATTTATTAAGCTTTTACTTTACCCACGGGCTATCGGTTTCAATATTCCAAATTTCCTATTCTCCTTGTATAATTGTTTGTATAATTATTTTTTTTTTTAAGTTTTTAATCTACCTTTAAATTTTTTATCCAACTATATACCTAGTTGAAGAGGATATTACGTATCTAAACTCATACTTGATTACTTTCCATCAAACTATATATCTGATTGAAAAAAATATTATGCATTTAAACTCTCTCAAACTCATTATCTTCAAGTGTCAACTCCAATAACATGTCAATTAATTTAAGAGATAGTTAATGATCTTTGTATAATTGTTAAGTATAACGTTACATAGGTAAAAGGGTCAAAAAATCGTTAAACAAAAATTTAATAATTATTGAAATTTTTTATATTTTATTATAATTAGTTAAGTTTTAAATTTTTTATTTCAGATCAATTAAACTTTTAAATGTCTATTTTTATCTAATTCAACCTTTAAATATCTATTTTCACCTTAATTGAATTCTTGATTAGATAGAAATTAATGTTGACAAATTAACCAATTTTCGTTAATAAGGACTCAATTGATGAAAATAAATATTTGAAAGTATAATTAATTATAATAAAATTATAGAAATTTATATGATTATTGAATTTTTATTCAAAAATTTTTTTATCCTTTAACCTATTATCTATATATATATATATATATATATATTATCTATATCTCTATATATACTTAAGATTTTAATGTCCTTGTCTTTATTTTGTTAAAAGAAAAAAAAAAAACCCTTCAAATGATTGTTATACCAAAATTCAATCAATGATCAAACTTCAAAGGAAAAGTCTTTATTTTTTATTAGATACAATTGATCATTTAATTAAATTCATTTTGGTTAAAAATATTTTAATTATAAAAAAATGTGGCATATGCAATTGTCATGTATTGAAAATTTTGTCCGAAATCATAATAAAAGATATATAGATACATGGTTTAATGTGAATTATATATACATATATATATATATATGAGGAGATGCAAGGAGGGCTAAGTCAAGGTTACTATATATATGAGGATCATGCAAGGAGGGCTAAGTCAAGGTTACTAGGAGTAGGTAGCATAAGTATAATATATTACTAGTATTGAATTATTAGTTATTTATTTACTTTTTAAATGTTTAAAACTTATTTCCATGTTGAATTATTAGGTTTACAAAATAACTGGTTAAAATATAATGAATTTTCAACATGCAATATCAATGCTAATTAATTATAAGATGATGAGTTTTCTTTTTCCAAATTTTGGAAATGGAAAATAAAACAAAACAAACAACTTTTTAAAATGGAAGAGAAGTAAACTAAGGGATAGAAAAAAAAAAAAAGAATTAATTAATGTTATCAAATTTTGTCAAATGGACCTTAAATATTATAGTCAACCATATGAAGTTAATTAAATTAAATCATACTAAAATATGACAAATCAATTCAAATGAGGCCAGAAACAAGTTTTAAACAAAGTTTGAGATTTGTCAACTTGATTTCCAAATAATTATATATATATATATATATATATATATAAAAGCATATATCCTCCCATGTACTCTCCTTTAATTTATATTATATGATGGCCGTAATATCTTTCATTAATAAAACTTTCTTTCCTCTACTTGTTTTTTTTAATCAGATATAGACCGTTAAACTATGTTTTTTTTTTTTTTTCCACTTAAAATTGATAAAACTTGAATATCTTAATTATTAAAATTAAAAGTCCAAAAGGCTATCCGATTATTGAGTTGTTAAATCTAGGTTTGCGAATATGAAGTTTCATGAAATTGTCCCACATGACCACACATGTCTTGATTAAGATAAAAATCCAAAAGAGAGGTTTGGTGTCTTATTTAAGTTTTATGGTCCCTCAATTCCCACATTTTCTTTCCATCAAGGCTTGTAAACATTAAAGAGAAAAGACAACAGGCCGCAGTGTTTCAGTGGATAATTTGAAACATAATTTGCAACTTCAACTTCTGTCTAGAAGTGAGCAAGTAAATAACAAATTATACAATGAAAACGAAAGAGTAAAAATTAAGTGCCATGGGAAATTATTTATTTATTTTTTTACAATGGACGAAGAAAAGGATTATAAATACGAAGATTTAAACTTCAAACCTTAATGTCTTAAGAAAATAATAACAACTGTTCTTTTAAAAAAAAAAAAAAAAAAAGCTTTAAGAAAAAACCTAATGATCTTAGAACATTATATAGGATGTTAATTAGACTAGGAGAGGACACTTCTTAATTAGTTTAATCGGTAAACAACAAAGTATAATTTAGCAAGTGAGTGAAAAATCCTTCTTAACCATATATAATCTCAATTGTTAGAACTTAAGGCTTTCTCACATGCACCAAAAATGAAAAAGAAAAATCCAACAATTCTATATTTTCTCAATTGAAATTCGCTAGTAAGCAAACAAACAATTAAAACATCAATAATCGGGTGATCTATTAATAAAGTATTATAGTTTTAGTTTTACCTCACAATTTCAAATTGTAAAAACAAACAATTAGAACATCACTGACTGGCTTTAGCCTTTAGCCTAATTGGTTATGTCCTCCCCTTATGAAGAGTGACCATCCAAGCCATGAGGTTTAAACTTTAAAATTGGTGTTAAATTGATTCTAAAAGATTTAGTTGAAATTTTTTAGGTGAAATTTATAAAAAAATTTTGTTAAAAATTATTAAATATAAGCTAAAATTGAAAATCAAAACAATACGTATAGATCAAGTGTATAAATTTTCAAACATATTTTAGATAATTATTTAAGGGTAAAAATTTTGACAAAATTTTTATCTTAAATAAGTATTTATCAAATTTAAATTATAAATAGTATTTTTAATATTTTTATTATCTTTTCGTTAAATTTTATTAATTTATAGATCTTAATTTTTTATTAAAGTTTTAATTGAATTATTTTTATTAAAAGATTTCATGAATTTCACTAAAAAATCTTTATCTAAAAATTATCTAAATCGATATGATATTGATTATTGGAAAACAATTATTTAAACAAAGATAAATATGCATCAAACATTAAGTTAAATTTCTAGTGTTATTCATAGTTAGAATCTTTAAACGGATGGAGCAATTTAAATTAGGGCCGGCGGTGATTGGATTCACTTTCACTATAATTTCCTACTTTTAAATTAAGTAGGGAGATAATTTTAAAATATCTATAAATCAAATTGGGTTGGGTCAAATTTAATTGATCCTTTAAAAATTTTATTTAAGTTCGATTAAATTTGAATAAATTTATCATTATTTAAAAAATATTTTCATATTATTATTTTTAAATATATTTTAAAATTAAAATTAAAAACTTTTATTATAAATTTTCTTTTTGAAATTTTCCCTAAGTTTGGCTTAATCCGTCAGCCTGACGCGCAACCAAACTTATGGACAAGTCTACAAATAATGTGCCGTCTAAATTATTCAGTCCACTATATTTTCAAATTCTTAGTTTTATCATTTCCTTGCGTATATTGTGAATCATTCTTGCGAAATCTGTTCGTGTACCTATCAAATAGGGACAAAAATAATAAACTTCTTTTGACTTTTTTGTAGATCTCATCTCTTTTGAAAAAATATATATATAAATATTTTCGTACTATGATTGTAGGGATTCATGCTCAACATATATATGATCTAAAAGTTTTACGATTTTATTTTATAAAAAATATTTTATAATTTTAAATTTAAATTTTTATTTATATATCATAATAAATTATTATAATCTTTCGATATGAAATTAAAATATTATAAATTTTCTTGTTAAAATTTAATATTTTTATCAAATCAAATACAAAGCACAAATATAATCAAAATCATACTATACATAAAACCATAATCACATCAAAATTGAGATTTTAAAGATGACTCTAATAATGTAATACCATACTCTCGTTTCACTGATAATTTGACTTTAATAATATTTTGTAGAGATTAACATCCAACTTATGAAATATTATTAATTTTGATTCAAAAACTTTAATATTTATTTTACAAAAAATATTTCATAAATTTAAATTTATATATTTATTTATATATCATAATAAAATTTTAAAATATGCTGATATAGAGTTGAAATGTGACAGTGATCATATCTATATCATTGTCCTAGATAAATGCCCAAACTTTTATAAAGAATGTTATGAATTCGTCAACAGCCTCTGCTGAAAGCGGTGAAGAGACTTCAATATGGTTAGCCTTACATTAATAACATGACACCTATAGTTTTTACTTTATGCTTTAGAGAAAACATTTGCTGCTGCATATATTTTAATTTGAAAAAAAAAGATTATTTATCAATTAGCAAATTTTTTTTTTAATATTTGCTCTTCTTTATATTGACATTCATTTTTTATTAATTTTAGTTCCCACCTACCAGGGAAGATCAGAATTTAAACATTTATAATTCTATAAGAGAAGAAGAAAAAAAATAATAAAAGGTTATAAATCCAAGCCTTAAGGGAATTCATTCTGTTTTTGGTACAAGGAATTGATTTTGCTTGGGCTTCATGCAACTGTGAATTTCAACTTGAGTTGCAAATATTGAAAGTTACATTTATTTACATGACCCATTAATTTCAGAGAAATAAAGGATAGTTGGTGGCCTTACTAGAAAGTAGAAACTCCATTTGTTACATCTCTATAATTTACTAAATCTCTCTTCTTTTTTTTTTGGATAATATCACTACTAGAAATTTAATTATTATCGACGAAATTTTACTAATGTAATTTTTTATTATTAAATACCAATGAATTACCGATAAAATATCGAATTTATATTAAATATGAACCAAAATTTCAAAAAATATATTTAAGTCATTTTAATTTCTCATTTATCAGAAAAATGGAAATTATTATTAAAAATTTGAAGGAAAAAGTAAGATTGAAATTTATGTTAAAAAAGAACTGAATTAGAGGATTAAAATTAGTTTTATGGAATGTTAATGAGAACATATTTATATTTTTTATTCTTTAAAGTCCAACAATGGCGTTTTGTTGCAGAAAATAAAACCCTCCAACCTTCTTCCATTATCAATTCAACTAAACATATAGAATTTGAAGTTTCATTTATTATCTTATGAAATTTATAGTTGACAAATGAAAAATTAGTAAAACTTTATAATAATGAGTTTGACAAACTTATTGTTGCAATTTTTAATAAACTAATTTGTACTTTTAGCTGCTTGAATTTATAGTTTCAACTTGATTCTTTTAAATGCATTAATGCCTGAGTATAATTTTCTTCCCACAAAATTAATGTATGATGAAGCTTCATTAGTCATTTTGTATGGTATTGGTACAAAAGCATTTTTTTTTTCTTTTTTTTCTTTTTTTTTTTTTTTAGTATGGTGGCATAGATATTATTTGTCTACTAGGGTACAAAAATCTAAAGATCAGATATAATTATTAACATGGACATTAATTATTTTATTCAAAACATACCAATGGATAATATACATTGATAATATATTTGTGTTGTTCATGTACCAATTTCCATCCAATAAAATTTTGGTATATTAAATTTTTTAAAAAATAGAATTTTGATTTGAATCTAATAATAAAATTGCTTCTGACGAAAGCAACAAATTAAATGATACGTTTAGTCTTAAATTGAATATTTAGTTTAATAAATTTTATAATTGACATTTTATGTGTCAGAATTAATGCTTATAAAAGGAAAATGGAGGAGGAAAATTTTTTTTTCTTAAAAAATGTTGTATTGTTAGGGAAGGGAAATTTACATTTTTCCCTAATATTTCAATTTTACAATATGTATTTACTTTTTGCATAAAAAAATTCTTTAGACTACTCACAAATAATAAATTATTATTTATTATCTTGGTACTGTTTGTGAATAGTTAATTACACGCAAAACTTGGAAATATCAAACAAAATAATATTATTTTTGAAAAAAGAAAATTACAATTCTTGTTGAGCCTTTACCCCCAAATGATAAAAAAAAATTTGAAGTTAATAGAATAGCCCCATCAGCATGGTATAAATTAATGGGTGATTTAAATACATAGTTATCCAAAGGTGGCTTAAAAATATGAAGGAATAATAATGAAAAAGCTCCATTGAAGTTTTGGCCTTTGGTGGCTCTCATAAAAGCCCTTTCTTAATACCTATTATTATTACATTAACTAAAAGCAGCATACTATTTATTGTATTAACCAAGTGGCCAGTTTTTCATTAATTCAAAATTTCCCTATTCAAGACAAAGGGATTGATGGGTTAGTAGTAGGTGAATTAATACCATAGGAGGCTTATCCCTTCTACAAGACAAAAACCCTTTATTCCAATTTATGGAAGCAATGACAATTAAGCAACCAATCTTTGATGTTTTTCTTCTAAAACTTCAAAATCCTTTTGGATATTTTTATATTTGAAATAGATAAATCTGATAATTTAAAACACGATATGATGATATGATACAATATGATATAAATATAAAATATGAAAATAATACGACTTAAAATTTTAGTAAAATTATATCTAAGTTTAACAAAATCAAAAATATATATTTTATATTTTCATATCGACACGAGTTATGATCCATAACTTTCATGTAAAACATAATACAAATACATAAATTTTAATATTTTACATGATATATAAATCATCAAATCTAAAAACAAGTATGTTTGTATCAACAAATTACTAGAAAACTTGACCATATTAGTTTTTTGCTTCTATGGTAATTTGGGACCATTGCTGAACAACAACTCAATCCTCCATTGTCACCAACAAAATCTATAATGAATAATGATATTGATATACACCCCTATTTTTTTTGTAAAGTCCAACCAAAACCCATTTTTTGCCTTTCTAGAAGGATTGTTGCTTTGAAACCAAACATTTTGTTGATAGACATAGCACTAGCACTGGCATTTCCATTTCCATTTCACAAGTTTCCTCTGAATAGCAAATCTCAAATTCAATCTTCCTTTCAATTTTGTTGGGGAGTTGAAAAGTACAAAAAATAAAAAATATTTATAGAATGGTCATTAGGAAATCATGGAAAAAAACAAGAACATTTGTTTGGTAAATGTTGGTCTAATTAGGGTGTAGGGGGGAGTGTCCTTTTTTCAATGTTGGAGGGGTCAAAAAAGAAACAAAAATATTGAAATATTATCCACAAAAATACCTTGTCCTAACTGAACCGGGTGAGATGAAAGAAAATGGGTTATAAAACATGAGTTCAGGTACCTAATAAACAGAGTTGAAAACGACAACTGATTTGCTCCATCTCTTTCCTTCTTTTACTAGGATTTTTTTTTTTCCTTTTAACTTTGTAGCTTAAAGCTGGTTAGAAAAACATGTTTGATAATTAGAATGAATTGTCCAAATCTCACCAAATCAATAAACAGTTTTTTTTTTTTTTTTTGTCTTTTTAACTGGATTTGTTTACTCTTTTTTTTTCCCTTTTTTGTTGAAGCATCAATAAAAAAATTTATGGTAGCCATTGTTGTTGTTATGGAAGGAGAAGGTTTGGCAAAGGATTGAAAGATGTTAATGGAATTGAATATAAGTGCATTTCATTCAAATCAAAATTAATGAAGCTTAACCACGTGGGATTCAATTCAATGGCTCCACAATTGAGGGGAAAGAAAAAAAGAAAAAAACTACTACCTAACAAAATTTCAATAAAATGAATTTCACGCCAATTGACTACGGATTGATTATAAAATTCAACAATTCAGTTATGATTGTAGTCAATTACTTTTTTTTTTTCAAAATTAAGATTCAATTACTTTCAAATATTTTCTCTCTTAGATTTCTTTGCATTTATATATGCATAAAAGATTAAGTTATGATTTTTTTTATTAATTGTCTTTTTTTGAAGAAGAAGAAGAAGAAGAGAGGAATTCAATTCGTGAAGTTGAAAATACCTAGTTGCCGACTTGTTTAACATTCGTCAAATCTCAGGCACAGGAATTTCAAGCACAGCTTTTTGATTCAGCGAATCCAAAAATTCAATTTTGTTTTTTTGGAGGAAATCAATTGATTATAAATGAGAGAAGCCCTCAATATGAGAGAAATTCAATTGATTATGTGGTTACAGAACCAGAAGCCAGATGGACGGACAAGGTAAAAATGTTAGAAATCCATGACAAATGGAGTATATGAATAAAGATTATTTGTTAGGTCGTCGGCTTTCGAATTAAACGCATGGTTAGGGAGAAATGGCAGTTTCTCAAACATGACAAATATTAAATCAATGAATATATATATATATATACATATATATACATATCAAAATCATGTACAAAACCCTTCTTTAATTACATTTAATAATATCACATGGATGCTGAAAAAGATTTCATTAGCTGGCAAATAGTCAAAGGAAGATGTTATCTCCACACAAAGTTTGTGACTGAAAAAATGATCCAATTTGATGAGCATTACAGGGAAAAGGAAAGATCAGATATTGTTTCTTTGAATGGAAAAGTAGTGCTTTAATCAAAGAATGGACTTCTCACTTGTTGAAACTTGAACGCTCTTGGCGGAACCGTGAAGCAAGGGCAGTCAGGCCAAAAGGTTTAATCCTGGAAACTGCTAGGATTTTTCTGAAAAATTTTACCAAATCTGAGACAGAAAGAAGCCTTAACTTTGGTATGATTCATATGAAATTTTGGTGGTGTTCATTTTTAATTATCTGAGTTCTGTTGAACATTTAAATTGGGTTTAGCTGCTACACTTTCTTTTTATTGGTTGCCATTAAATTTCTTGTTGTTTGATAGTAAATTCTTTGGTGGCCTTTCGGGGGGTTTCTCTCCTTTCCTCCCTGCACTTTTGTAAATTGCAATAATATTTACTGCCATTTTCCCCCTCCCGCATACATCTTGGGATTTTTTCCTGCCATTAATACATTTCCTGGCCTCAATTTACATTCTTCTACCAATCCTTCAATTCCATTTTATCTCTCTCTCTCTCTCTCTCTCTCTCTCTCTAACCTACACCGTAATTTAATTAAGCTTTAAATAAAACCCATCTTCTCTCCCATCATTTCTCCCCTTATATATTTTGCTCTTTCTGCATCAATCTCCTCACCACCTTTCCCCCATCCATCCCCCTCACTTACCTTGTTTTTCTATTCTTCAAGAAGAGGAGTTTGTTCCTCAGGGTTTCAGCCTAGCCTGGTCCAAACCAGCCTTGTAAGAAAACCAAAACAGAGCCTCTCTTTTCTCCTCCTACTTCCGTCCTGCCCAAGGTTCCTTGACCTTCAAGGTAACTAACATTCAATCTTTTTTCGTCACCTCCCCATGTTATCAATATTTCAATGGAATTCAACTGTTATATATATTGAACTAACATGTTTCATTCAGGTTAATTGTACGTGAGCATACAAAAGATGAATCGCAGAAATGGTCCCAAGGTTGAGCTGAAGCTGAACCTATCACCACCAAGGCTTAATCCAAGAGTGGAATCACCAAGCCGATCAGCTACAGTGTCACCGACATCTCCTCCAAGCTCATGTGTGTCATCAGAGATGAGCCTGGACGCTGACACTAATTCTGTCAGATATCCAAGCAGCCCTGAGGCGACATCCATGGTTCTGGTAGGGTGCCCAAGGTGCCTGATGTATGTGATGCTTTCAGAGGATGAACCTAAATGCCCCAAATGCAAGAGCACCGTTTTGCTTGATTTCCTCCACGATACTGCTACCACTGACTCTACCAAGACAAGAAAGAGTTAGACTAGGAACCCCTCCATCCTCCCCACCTTGGCCTTTTGCTAATTTTAATGTTGGCTGTTAGGACTTTAATGTTATAGCTCCCTTCCTTAAATTTTACCCTTAGTTTTCCCAGATAGTGCTATTTGCCCTCCACTTTTTTTCTCTTTAATTTTTTCTTTATAAACTCCTTCGGAGAGCAAAAGTTAGTGATAAAAAAAAAGGTGGGGATAGAGCATAGAATATGGTCGTTTATGGTAGTGGGTGTCTCTGTTTTGGTCTGGTTTTGGGGTTTCTTCCCCTTTAGCAGAAGACAATGTAAACTGGCTTAACTGCAACTACTAAATTTTCTTATGAAAAAGAAATATATAATATATTTTGTTCGGCAAAAGTAGTTGGGTTATTTTTTTCCAATTCTAGTTTTTGTCTGGTTTCTCAATTTTTTTTGGCTTTAATAATATCAGAAAATGCCACATCAGCTGCTGATGGGGCAGTGACGCAATGCTCAGTTCAACTAAGTAAAAAAGAATGATCACCGAATTTTACCTTATGCCTAAAACATGGGTAAAACTAAAATCCCATAGCAATCGGTTAGATTTTCTTGTACTTGGGAGCAGTAAGTATTTTTCTTTGACTTTGGCCCACCATGTCATGATTGGCTTCTCAGTTCTCAGCTAGTTATGTTGCAATTGGATAAAGAACGGGGCCTAATCATCCACCATAGTTAAAGAACTTGCAGGAATCAACCGGCAATGAAGCTGCCTTCCTTTTGTGCCTCAGGGCCACCAGGAGAGAGTCTCCCTGGTGGCCGCTGCTGCCAATTGCAAATCCAATGAGGCAGATCCTCAGCTTATATTGTCTGCAAAAGTTAGCCAGAGTGACCATTTATACCAGAATTTCTTCTTAAACAGTTTCGTTCCGTAGACATCAGGATTATGGAACAAAAAACAATTACCAAATTATCTCAACAGGCTAAGAAAAAAAAAAGAAAAAGAAGAAGAGGGTAATCAGGTAAATGAAGGGGAGTGAAATAGGGTAGTTCGAGCAATGAAAGAAAATGGAACAATTTTAGATTGAAAGACCATTAAAACACATAAATGCAAGAGTAATTGAGACAGTTGAGAATAATGAGGGAGGTATTACGTCAGATGATAAATACAAATTTAATTTCTATATTATTCAATCTTTTCTTTCTTTGCCTTCATTTTCACTCTCTTTTCATCACTCACTAAATGCCACCTTTCTGCTGCCATTGTCTATTTTCTCTAATTTCCCTCACCCTTTCCAACCCTCTTCAAAATCTTGTACTATTAGCATAGGGAATAGAAAACAGTACATCATTACAATCTGTAATCATAATTTCAAAGTCGCAGAAAAAAAAAATGAAGAGCATAGAGAGAGAAATAACTTCAATTTCAACTTCTCTCTCTCTTTTTTTTTTGGTTCCATGAATGCTTTAGTATCTTATGTAAGTAAATGTCAAAATGATCTTGGGGGAAAAAATGCAGCAACGCAGCAGCTCATAAATGTGCACAAGACTGCACCAATTAGGAAGACGGTTCAAGTAGGAACAGAGTAATCAATAAGCAGGGGATGAACATGTTCTAATTGAAGTGAAGATGCCAAATAAACAACAATAGGCAACAATAACTTAAAGGTTTGATTGTTCAATCTTGTCAGTTTTTTAGTTATTCATTGCCTAAAATCAGTATCATTCAAAGCTTGTTACTAAATGACTGTAACAATGGCAATAATTATTAATCTACCAAACCTCAGTACCTCAAATATATTTCTGACCAAGCAAAGATTCAAAACACTATTTGTTCCAAAACTTAGGTGCTACTGGTGCAACCATAATTATTAGAATTAGATTGGATCGTTAGTTTGACCGAATGAACCAAGAAATTGATGTTGAAATTGATCTAATTTTGTAATTAGATCAATTTTATAATTGATCCACTTAAACTAATTTAAACTGGTAATTTATATAATAAATCAGTAAATCAAATAATTTTTTATGTGAATCGGACTGATTTAATATCAACTAATAAATTTAAATAAAATATAAAAAAACCCTTCAAATATTTAAATAATTTAATTAAACCCTTATATTATTATTTCATCTAAATAAACCCTTAAATTTTTATTTTCTATTATCAAAACCATTGCATCTTTGTATTAGTAATATGTTGGCATATATTGAAATACTTAGATAATAATATTGTAAAAAAACTTATACATGCATAAAAATAAGCAATTTTCAAAAAAAATAATCTAACAAAAAATTTTATAAATTGATATCATAATTAAAAATAATAATATATAAAATTAATAAAAAAAACAAAATGTTAATAAAAATAATTAATTATTTAATCATGATCGAAAATAATTAATAAAAAATGTATATATGTAAAATTAATAAAAAAATCTACATCTATATAAAAAATATTAAAACGATTTTAATTTTCGTTTTACTAATTTTCATATAAATATAAATGTTTCCTTTTTATTAATTTTATGTATAGATATTTCTTTTTTATTACATAAAGATTAATTATTATATATTAATAAATAATATTTATACTTTAATAAATATAAATAATAATAATTTATTACTTATTATTTATTTTATTTATTAAAATATAAATATTATTTCTAACTATTAAAATATAAAATATGATTTTAATAAAATGTTAAGTAATTTTATTTCAAACTAGTAATTAATTATTTTATGAATTTTATATTTTAAAATTTATAGTTTATGATATACCTTAAATTTTATAATTTTATTATTGAATTATTGAACTATAACTTTAATTAAAAATTTAAAATTTGAATTTTTAAAATATTTATATTTTTTATAATATTTTTTTTATTGAACTGACAATTGACTTATTAACCCGATGATTAATCCATTGATCCAATGACTCAAAACCCTAGATGATTTAATATCTTATCTGATTTTGAAAACTATGGGTGCAACAAACCAATTACAATAATCTTTAAAGAAATAAGTGACTCGTTCGAAAATCAGCGACAACTTAAAAGGCCTAAGTTCAAGACAATAACTAAACCAAAAGAATCATTCATGTCAAACCTATTGTTCTTGATTCTAAGCATCCATCCTTTAATAATAAATCATTATCAGCTACATCATAACAAGCTACTCACCTTGTTTTCAACGTGTATTTGCATTTATCCCTTGTATAAAAAACTATAATTAACTTGGTTTAATAGCGAAACCAATTTATCGAGACTATTTTTAGAATATATTGGAAGAGATTGAATGCTAAGCGCAAGCTAACAGTTGAATCCAATGTATAAGAGTACACGACCAAACCATCAAGGCATCAAGTCTCCACTTATATACAGTAGAGGAAAAACCTACCATCTATGCCCAGTAAGCACATTAACTGACAAAAATGTCAAAACATTTTACTGGCGAAAGGGCACATGAAATTCTCAAGTCATTATATTTAGAGCCAATTTACAACATAAATCACAACGAGACCAGTAAATAAATATCAACATCAGTTAGATTTGAAAAAATGAAGATAGGAAGATGATGGATGAAAGTTAACCCATTGCTTTCTTTCTGCTTCAGCAAACAGCCAGCCTGCATACTACTAAAAGGATTCCCACCAAATTCCTCACAACTTTTGAAATAACATGCAATCAATAGACTCATTAAAATATCACACAAACTATTTACTTAACAGAATTGTAAACAATTTATCCAATGTTTCATTGGCTAAACAAGAAAAGTCATTCAAACTTTCAAATGTTTCTCTGATATGAGAAATCCTCTTGGATCACCTTAACACCAGCCAGAATCCCAGATATCAATTTTCATTCCCAAGAAAATAGCAAATTAAAAAAATATATATTTCTAGAATAGATTGATAATGCATTGAATTGCTTTTTCCCCCATTATCCATGCATTTGATGCCAATTACCAAATAGTTCAAATTCACAAGAGAAAATCTGCCAAATGGTAAACATGTTATCAAGTGGTTTATTCAAAGTCAATAGATTATTTCATAATAACATGACTTTGGGCTGCTAGTGAGAACAACCTAGTCAAACTTTTGCAAGACAAGATCTGACAGACCATTGTCAGATATGATTTTCACATTTTATGGGAATCTGCTGCTCCTTAATCACACATATGAAACAACATTTATCAACACTATTATGAATTTCAGAAATGAGAAAACTTTTGAGAGGAAGACTGTGACACTGGTTTGCAACCCAATTCAATGAACCCATATGATTCATGTTTACTAGAGCTTATTTGAATATTGCTTGACTCTGTTAACCTAATTGAAGTGTATTAAATAAAAACCTGCAAAGGATCAAGGAACAGGCCATATATAACTCTTTTCTTTTGAAGACCTGCTTACTCATTTGACTTCAGATCAATCTACGAAAATGTTTCAATCTGGATGCTATTCAGCTTGTCATCAGATCTTACATCTCACATTGTCCTGATCGCATATTTGTCTTTAGAATCATATTAGCTTTGTCTGTAAGCATTACCATACAAACTCAAGTTAAATAAGCACAAAGGCTATCTCTTCTTGTGGTGCTTCACCTTTATATGATAAGGTAAAACTTAAAATTTCTCACTTCAATATGCATATGTTAGACAAGCAAAAAAACCAACTTCTAGCTTGCTGGTATCCAGCCCTTTGCCAGGCGTACTACCAAGTCTTGGGTTCACACCTGGATGCCCCATCCCCACCCATTCCCCCCTAACTCACCATGATAAAATACCAATAATTTAAAAAAAAAAAAAAGCAATTGTTGTTTTCTAAACAAATTAAATAACTCAAATACATAAATATTACATTCGTCTTGCTGAGGGTGGTTTGAGGTCATAGGACTCTAACTTACCACCAAAAACATGAAATAACAAGACCTATCACAAATTGCAACCCTAGACTTTGTTACTAGAATGAAGGTCAACATGCAGTGCTCATATCCAAAAGTGAAATTTCTAAATGCATGCCTCTGCACTTTGCACCACAGAATGCATAAATATCAAAATTTTAAATCAAAACCTTCATAATTCACAAGCATTTATCAGTAAAATTTAGAAAGATGTAGTAACATATTTTTTGAAGAGTTTAATTGAAGCACCAATATGCTATGCAATAAATACCACTAACAGAACAAAATTTTAATAGTTCTGAGGGAAAAACATTAGCTATGAAACCATTAAGTTAAAGATAAATCACAAAACTGAGCTTGAGAACTAAAGTGAATTATAATATTGAAATGCAGAACAACAAAGCTTTACACATTTGCCACGACAAGAGAAGCCTTGACAGTTAGTAAATGACATAGCATATAGGCAAAAAATTTTCAGAAATTGAGATATCCATAATTATCATATTAGTATAAAAATATTCTTAGAAAGGAAAATGTAGAGGATATTATATTTATTCTAGCAATGCAGTTAGGGCAACCATATGGCATACTTTCTAGAAGATTACCTGTTCAGATTCAGATTTTTATCTTGCAAAATCCCACACCATACTATAAAATAGGGCCCAAATGCTCCCTGAGAAGATAAAATAAGCTGTCACAACATTTACAAAGCTTATCATGGGTGATTCAGTTCTCCCCAACCACTACTGCTTCTGATATACTTGTCAACAATACCAAATTCTTTATTTTGTGCAACTCGCCTGGCATAGTTCTCAGTTGAAATAGGACCTTTCTTTAACCTCCTATAATAGACAATCTCCCAAGGCCACAAGCGAGCAGAACCAAAGTAAGCTTCTGCAGATAGATGTCTTCCATTTTCATCTGGAGGTTCTAGG
Organism: Durio zibethinus; assembly: GCF_047325235.1. Lineage (NCBI taxonomy): Eukaryota > Viridiplantae > Streptophyta > Magnoliopsida > Malvales > Malvaceae > Durio > Durio zibethinus. Next base: position 3,205,096 of record NC_143162.1, on the reverse strand, counting down.
CCATAATGCTTCATGACCATGCACAACTCCTCAGGAGATATGTTTGTTGAAAGGCTGGAGGTAAGCTCTGAATCATTTTTTATATGTGGTACTATCACATCCTCAGTTGTCAGTGCATCAAAATCTCGACTGCCCTTGATCTCTCTCAAGTTCTCGGGAGACAAACTTCCAGCAGAAATTGGAGCTTTCTCTGAAAGTGGTGTGCTTGGATTTTTTACTTGAGACCCTGACCTGGGTGCCATATGATTATCACTGTTACCTCTCTGCATGGCTTGGTCCTTTTCCACTTCATTTTCTACTTTGGCAGATGACCCAACGTTTTCAATAGCCACTGGAGTAATTCTATTTTCACATTTTACATTCTCCAATTCAACATCACCTTTTGCTGATTCTCCTCCAACTATAATCTCCTTGGATTCAGGAGAGTTAGACTTATCCAAAGTGCCTTTAAAATTCAAGTGCCCCTTGTTCGAGGATGATGGTAAATGCCCACCAAGGGATACAGACAAAGACAAGGATGTCGGAGAGCTTGACCTTGAGCTAGACTTAGAACTTCTGGATCTAGAATATTGTGATATTGAACTGGACCTTAAATCAGTAGATGACAAGCGTGCCCTGGATGATTTGGATCTTGATCTAGACCCTGAAATTGACCTTTGCATATGCTTTATAGATTTAGATTTTGAGCTTGATCTGGATGCATTGTAATCAGGATGAAGTGGAGAAGGCCTTGCTTTCTTTGCACTATGTCTTTTAGGAGTTCCACCTCTCCTCTCACTTCGCTTCTTTCCTCCATAGTCCTTTTCCCAAGCCTTGTCAGTTTTCTTTGCAATAGGGGAGCTTCCATTCTCTATCAATCTCCCACGCTTTCTAGAACCAGATGCTTTTCTGGTATCGTTGAATTGCTTTGTTCTTAGGGGATCCCTATCTTGCTGCAGCTTTGCCTGAGTATTGGATCCAAAACTTTCCAGGCCACCTTGTCCTCTATCTCCTCTACTAATAACATCATCCTGTCTGCTGTCAAACACAGAGAAATATCTTCCTGAAGTATTTTCATGGGAACAATTATGCTTTTTGTGACCCAAAGCACCACAAAGGTAACAAGCTTGCTGCGCTTTTGAATCCTCAGGATGGTTCATAGTTCCTTCACAAATCAGCTCTCTAGCTATTTTCTCTTGAGGGCTTTGTGCAGCAGGAGAACCACCGTACACAATTCTATGGTTTTCATCGTCATCTTTCTTGTCATAACGTATGTAGCGGTCAAATGCCATTTCATGTTCAATGTCATTACCAATAGACAGATTATGACATTGCCCATCCCACCTATCACCATCCATCAGGCTGGGTTCAACTTGACCGCCTCCATTCAGCAAATCTTCCCCATAGTCATGATTGTCTTCCTTTGTGTATACTTTAACATGGTCTAGATAGTAGTCCATCTCCGCATTAAGCAAGTCAGCAGAACTAAGCCTGACACCATGACTCTCCAGTTGTTCAATATTCATGCTGTGATCTTGCTTAACATTTAAATCCAATTTTCTATTACCATGACCTCCACCTCTAGAAGATCTCCTAACTCTAAGTGGCTCATAGGATCTATCAGCCCTAGCAAATTTTTTGAAAGGTCTAGGCTGTTTATTTGACCATGTGAGAGTTAATGGCTCCCCACAGATATTTCTTCCCTGAAATGCTCTCAAAGCTTTCTCTGCATTTGGAGGATAGTCATATACAACAAATCCATAGCCATCTTTCAGCCGTACATTGCATCTTCCAAACCTTCGGAAAACACGCTCAAGTTCATCCCTACGAGTGCGAGATGATAGACGGCCAATATACAAAGACATCTAGAACAAAAATATTAAAAGAAAAGATAAGAATAATTAATATGTTACAAGAAAGAAAATAAACTATTACGCATAAAGCTAAAGTTTCAATAATGTAGCATTATGCACATTAGGTTTTGGTGTTGACAGTTGCAAGAACAAACAATACTCAACGCCAACAAACCATGAACTACTTAGAAGGGAAAAAAGAAATGGTTTGTTATACTGCCTTGTAATAAATAAGTGCTCAACATCATTTAAATTACTTGCATTGCCAACAACAATAGTGATACAGACAAAGTTATCTGAAAATTCAACAACAAGAAGCGCCAATTACTCCATAGTTAAGCATCATAAAAACACAAAAACATAACAATTTCATTGATTGTTTACAAGGCTACAAAAATTGGTTCATTTGAGCCACTGCATATACTAAAAAGATGTGAACCTTAAAAGTTAAATAGCCATTGGCGAACAACTATGTCACTTAAGTATGGGCACATGCAAAAATTCCAATGCACATATTAGATGATGTATGGTTGAAAATGACAAGTCATTCAAATTAGTAGAAATATTCAAGCATATGAGTGGACTTCGGAAAGGCAATCTTTTAACAGCGATAATTATAAAGTTTTTGTTAGTTCTTTCTAATCCGTACTTTATATACTCAGCTTCTCAATCGACCCAGTAAACAGCAAAGAAGCAACCTAAACATAAAATTTAACCACCCTAAAAATGAGAAATCACACATAAGGATTTTAAGGAAAAAAAAAAAAAACTAAGGTTAAGTTACCTTAACTTGAGCTAAGCATTTCGTTAGAAAACAAATGCAAAAGTCAAAGGAAAGGTTTCCGTTTCTCATAGGCACTTCATCAAACATCTAATAAGCATAAACAATATCATCACCTCCATTGAATCATCTGATAAACTATGAGAAACCCAGACAAATAAAAGAGTAACTAGCAGAAAATTTGAAAGAAACGCAATGATACCGGGCAAGAGCGGTGGAAAATAGCGGAGACAAACAGCCAGTGTTTGGCTGAACCTTTCTTTTTCCTTTCTGTCTCGGAGGACAGTGGCAAAACGTGAATCTGGTGTTGAAGAGTCTTTGATGGACTTCACTGCCTCTGGGCTCTTCCACTTTTAGGGTCAATGATTTTCAACACCCATGTTGTTCTATGAGAGAAGAAAATATAGAACAAGAAAAACTTTGCTCAATTATTCTATGCCTTTTTAAAACGCAAAATATGATATGAATTACCATTTTCAAATTTAAAATGATTTCTTAAATCCCAATTTTTTAAAATTATTTGAAGGAAACTTGTAAAAAAATCGAATTAGTTTACATGAAAATAATTAATTATAGTTTAGTGAAATTTTTGTTAATTATATAAGTTTATAACAACCCATATTTTAGCTAATTATTATTTTATTTTCAATATAGAGATTTGAATCTTATTTTTTTAAAAGAAAAATATTTATACTTTTTATTAAGTCAAATACTTGAATTTCATATTTATTTAATTTTTATTATCTACTTTTAGAGAGTAACGATGTTCAGAAACCTTTCCCTTGGATTTTTATATATAAAAAATCAAAAAATTAATTAATTATAAAAATATAAATCAATGATGCATAATATTGCATGTCTTTTTTATTTAAAATATAATTACTCACTTTTGTATGTATTATAATCTTTCAAAATATAATTTTTTTATTTTAAAAAAAATCATATTTTTCCACTTACATAATGGATGTGCCCCATTCTAGTCAAATATAAACGTTCATGCGTTTACTTCACAAAAGTTAAAAGCTCAAATTCATTAATAAAACCCATTAGGCACCTATTTAGGAGGAAATAATGTGTTAGCAACGTTAGATTTCACTAATCGTATATTTATTTTATGTAAATATTAAAATTTATGTATTTATATTATATTTTATATAAAAATTTTGAATTATAATTTATATTGATATAAAAATATAAAATATTTTTTATTTTATTAAATTTATATATAATTATTATTAAAATTTTAAATTATATTATTTTTTATTTTTTTCGTATCATATGATATTATATTATTATATTATATTTTAAATTAATAAAATATTTTATAATATCATATCATATAATTATATTATATTTTAAATTATCAAATTTAATATTATATTTTTGGTCAATTTTATTTTTTTTGAATTGTTAATTTATTTTTTGAATTATAAGTAAAAAAATTATTAAATTCAAATTTTAATTTAATTACTTTTAACTAATAATATTACATTAAAATCCGTCACATATAATTTTTTATCTCAAATTGTATTAAAAATTTATTAATAAATTAAAAATACAATAATATATTTTCTAAAATATATATATAATAATATATAAAATTTCTTTTATTTTTATCATATTAATAACATAAAATAAAACTAAAATGTCCCCTTTATTCTCCCCATCCCATAGCTAGTGGCTTTGCCTCCCGTCGCCTTTCTTTCACCGTATTCTCTACTCTGACTCCTCTCTCTCTATCTTCAATCTCGCTCATCGATCAGATCTCTCCAAACCCATCAAACAAAACCTCCAGTGAACCACCCATGACGCTTGGCTCAGGTGGATCGAGTGTCGTGGGTCAGCCCTTCGATCCCTTTCTCCCTTCTTCTCTTTATTTTTAATGCACCCCTTTGTTTCTCCACTTGATCTTGCGTTTTTACTAATCATTCGTAGATTCCATTCATGGGTTTCATAGATTTTGCTGTTTTATCGTTTATTTCATGTATAGTCAGTTATTATATTTCGGTTTTGCCAATTTATATGGATTAAGATAAGGAATTGAAGGGGTTCCCTCAATTCTTCTATTGTTCTATTTGTTTTATTGTTTATTTAATGTTTTGGGTTGCCGTTAATTGTTATATTTGTTTTCGGGTTGGGTTGATTGCTATTATATTCCATTTAAAATATGAATCTTTTTGTCTAGTTTGAGTATTTATTCAGCAATTTAAAGTATGTTTTTATGTCTATCTTATAATGTTTTAGTAAAGTATGTTTTTATGTCTATCTTATAATGTTTTAGTTTCATGATGAATAGTGTTATTGTTTGTTAATAATTATTTATTAAAATTATATATATTTTGCTGACAAGCCTTATATTTAACAATTAGAAATGCCTGGCGAATACTGCCGCCTGAAATTTTATAAGAATGTTTGTTGATTTGTGCTCTAGTATTTGTTTGAATATGTTTTGCACATAAAATCTTGAATTAAAGAATATAGAAATGCATATTTCTATCTATTCGGTTCTTTTTTTCTCTTACAAGTACGCAATAGAGGCATTGATGATTATGAAGTTCTTTTGGCTTATAAAAGTATACCTGCGCTTTTTGGGAATCTGTTTTAAAACTAGTACATTGGAAACAAGTCATTCTTATCATTATTGTTGCCACTTCTTTTTCCCTTGTATGCAACCTGGATTGTCAAACTCCTATAGAGGTTTATATGAACCTTGAGCTGCAGGAGATTGTAATAACTCTTAGTGTTTTTTCTTATTTATATGTTGCCATAAATATGTTTACCTCTGAATATCATCACGATGAATCTCTAGGGATTGTTGTCACTATTTTACCTTCAGTGTAGTTAGAATAAAATGAAACTAGTACAAGCTTGTTCTGATATACAAGAAGCTTTGGGAGCTCCTTCATCCATGATGTTGACAAGTGAGACAAATAATTAATCTATGGCAGGTGTAATATGATTATGCTTAGGCAATGGGATTGGTAATCATGGTTACATGATTGAAATGGAAGAGGTCTTATGGAAAGATTAATTATCTTTCTCAACCTACTCTGGTGACAGAAATTCTTTAGCATTAAAAGCCCAATGCTAGGACTTCTCATGTTATTAGCATAAAAGATCATGAGTTTTACTGAGTATTATAAGTTCTTTTTGCAGTGCCTCGGAATTTCAGATTGCTGGAGGAGCTTGAGCGTGGAGAAAAAGGTATTGGAGATGGTACCGTCAGCTATGGAATGGATGATGGAGATGATATTTACATGCGCTCTTGGACTGGCACCATTATTGGTCCTCACAATGTAATTGCTTGTTTTTCAGTCAACATATTATATATTTTGATGTTGTTCCATTAGATGAAACTTTGTCTGTATGGACAATCATATGTGAATCTTCTGAATCATTGAGTATTAATCCTGGCTTTTGACAAAAACAGAGAATCTAAAGCTTGTTCTCAGTTTTTTGTTTTGGTTATTAAGCCAAGGGGCTAAAAGATCTGGGTGATATATATGGGATTATGCTATTATCTTATTGGGCTTATAATTCTTTTCACAAATAATTAGCATTGTGGTATCCTGGTGCTTGATTGTGGGATTATCCTACACTCCTTGCTTTTGAAGTGAACAATGGATTTTGGTGGGTAAATTTGAAAACTATAATTTTGTACATGCTTTTCTGATTCTTTCTTTGTGGTGTTTTTTATTTTCCTGTTGTCAGACTGTACATGAAGGTAGAATCTATCAGCTAAAGCTGTTCTGTGATAAAGATTATCCAGAGAAGCCACCGAGCGTCCGATTTCATTCAAGGATCAACATGACTTGTGTTAACCATGAAACTGGAGTGGTATACTAATAATGTTACATTCATTTGTGGTGCAATGATCAGTTTATTTTATTTCATATTTGTTGGTTAATTTGATGCTGCTTTTCATTGATTGGTTATTTTAACTATTCACTGGTTTGAGAATGGTGCTATCTGGTATGTTAGATTGTGTTAATCACCCCATCCCCTCCTTTTTCTTGTATATATGGAACCTGGGTACTCATAATTTTGAAAGTAATTCAACTATCTAGGCATTCTGATTTGTGCAACTGTATTTTTATGTTGTTATCAGTATGATGACAGAAAACCTAGTGACAAGAATTTTATGGTATCCAATTGCAACAGGTGGAATCAAAGAAGTTTGGACTTCTTGCAAATTGGCAGAGGGAGTATACCATGGAGGATATACTGACACAGCTCAAAAAGGAGATGGCAGCCCCACATAATCGAAAGCTGGTCCAACCTCCTGAGGGTACCAACTTCTAGCTCTCAAGGTCATATAGATATCCTGGATCTAATTGCATTTGTGGTATGCAATATATAGTTTGTAACGCTTGTTGATCCTGTTTAAGTTAAGAACATACTGGGGAATGCTCTGAAAAGCTTCTCCAATTACTTCTCCTTGGCTTCATCTTCGTTATCCTTTTTTGTCAAACTCTGTTGAAGGATGCTGTTTGATTAATGGGATTTTATCCGTGTGTCAAATATTAAAAATAGCCTTTTGGTTTTCGTTTTAGTTCTAGCTTTTTTTATTCTTTATTTCCTGAAGTATTTCAGAATTTCCTTGTTCTTTGATCTCTTTGTTCCTCTTTGTGTACCAAAAAAACAATTTTTTTATCTCCCCCAAGATGAAAAAGGGGTGGAATACAGCACAGGACTTGTTATACTTCTGCTGTTAAAACAGCTTGGGTTGCTTTGCTCAAGGCCTGCTACTGCTGATGATGGAATAATTCAGCCTGCTTTCTTTGATCTGTGTTATGTGTGCCATACTTACCAATGAAGAAGTCCGAATGGAGGATACATTTTGCTTTATGTTTTATGCATTTCTTCTGTTGGGATATAAGTTTTTCATGCATGTTAATCATACTGAACCTAACAAAAGGGAGAAGAAAAGAAACTATAAGATTATTGTAGAAAATTTATCAGTTGTGTTATTTTGGTTTTCTGTGCCTATCATTTGTACCAGTTAGGACAAATGAGATTCTAGATTTGAGAGAGATCAAAGTTTTTAGCGACAGACTATAAAAGGCTTGAATGCAAGTAATAATAAATAATATATGGGTTAAAGAAATAGATGACAAGATTGCTTTTTATAAAAAATGAATAACGAAAAAAGATTTAAAATTATGACCTGAACAACCATCCTTAGAGATATGAGTTTTAACTTGTTTTGTTGTGTTATTTTGGTATTCTGTTTTGTTTAAGTACTGAAGTTTCATGTGAAATGATGCTTACTTCGGCCATTGAATGGTGGTTGGTTTCTTAGTTAACGTTTTTTTGTTGGAATGGTTCGATTTTCACTCGTAAGTCTTCACAATTCACATCATCATCCAGCTCGTTAATCATGTGAAGCTAGAAAACAACCGTAAAGTAAAAAAAACTCTACGGAATCAAATTTAATGAAATCTTCCAAATGAAAACATAAAAGGCTGAAGAGAAAGCTTTCCTTCCTTTTCCATGCATTGCTGGAAATTCAGTGCCTCTAGAAGTCACATTCACAACACTTCTATTCAATCAAGCATCATAAGCTGCATATTGCAATGCATCACCGTAGGAATAAAAAATAAAAAAAAAACACTAGAGGGGACTCATTCGTCAAGTACGCAACTGGCAAAGCAAAGCTTTCCGATGCTTTTTAACTTCTCTTTTCTTTTCTTTTTTTTTTTTTAATTCCCTCCCTTGGATTCGTCACTTCAAATAACAAATAAAAGACTAATAAATTATTTCAAGCTTTATTCACTTTTCCACGTTTTCTTCGCTCATTCATTTATTCTGTATCTTTATTAATTGAATAAAAATGAACTTAAACTGATAGCCTTTGCTTTGCTTTCCATTGCAAGTCTTGTAAAATGTCACCAAAATATCAGGAGAAATTTGGACATCAACGAAAATAAAACTGCTTTTATTATTATTATTATTATTATTGGCTTAGGAAATGGTGTATTATTCTGCAGCAGTAGCCCACGGTTTCCACGTTTGGTTGATTGGGCGGCCGCCAAACAGCAAAGGCCAAATTTTACGTGCCGACTTGAGGTAGAAACAAAGGGTCAACTCAAACTTAACCGCCCTCTCCCGTTATGCATCATATGCATCCGTTTCACCTAATATTCCGTCCTTTCTTAATAGTAGTGCTTTAATTCAAGGTTTTCCTTCAAAATCACGACTCTTTTATTTCAATAATGCTTTACTTTTTGACTATATCTTTTTATATTACTTTTTTTGAACAAAAAACAAATATTGTTTAAAATCATAATGTTATACATCTCATATATATTTATAAAAAAATTCAAAATTTAAAAGCCCTTACCTACACCTGTCCTTATCTCCACAATTTATAATTAATTAATTCATCATTAATTTAAAAAATAGACAATAAATAAACCGCCTTTCTACAAACACCTTTCCTCCCCCCTCGTCTTTTCTTCAGCCGGTCTTTGTCTTTCCCCCAAAATCAAGCCCTAGAGCCTGAATTAAAAAAAAAATTTAAATCCAAGATAAGGAAAGGAAGAGGAACATCTCGTTCTCTTTATCGAAACTGCGACGGATTTCTTTGAAAAAGATCGAAGAAAATGTCAGATAAACCTTCTCCTCCTCGAGAGTCGGTCGTCATCCGATCCGTTTGGTCCGATAATTTGGAGTCTGAAATCGAATTAATCAGATCCATAATCGATGGCTTTCCGATAATTTCCATGGACACGGAGTTCCCTGGCATTGTCGTCAGACCTACTTCCCCCTCTGGCGACCAATACGTCCGCCCAGGTAATGCTACGGCGCATTATAGAAGCCTCAAAGCGAACGTCGATTTACTCAAGCTGATCCAACTTGGCCTCACTTTATCCGACGGTGACGGAAATTTACCAGATCTTGGCACCGAAAACCAGTTCGTTTGGGAATTCAATTTCAAAGACTTCGATGTCGCGAATGATGTCCATGCACACGATTCCGTCGAGCTTCTCCGTCGTCAAGGCATAGATTTCGAAAGGAACCGGGAATTTGGGATAGACTCGGTCCGGTTCGCGGAACTGATGATGTCATCGGGACTCGTCTTAAACGACGCCGTTACGTGGGTCACTTTCCACTGCGCGTACGATTTCGGATACCTCGTGAAATGTTTAACGAGCAAGCTATTACCGGACCAACTCACTGAGTTCTTGAACCTCGTTCGCTTGTTCTTTGGAGACAGAGTCTACGACGTCAAACACTTGATGAGGTTCTGCGCTGGATTATATGGAGGGCTCGACCGTGCGTCTAAAGCACTGGGGGTGAAGCGTACCATTGGAAAGAGTCATCAGGCCGGTTCCGATAGCTTGCTGACGTTGGACGCGTGGTTGGAGGTCACGAAAAGGTATTTTGTGAAAGGAGATCCGATTGAGAAGTATGCTAATGTTCTATATGGCTTAGAAGTTGACACTTCATGAATTTTAATGAATTTCTTTTGATGGCTTCATGTTTGAAAGAAATCTCATTGCATTTGTAGATTCTTTGCACAATTGTTTTTAGATAGTTAGATTTTTGTACACAGTTTATGGGTTATTGATCAATCATCAATATGAAAAGTAGTTCAGTTTACTTCTTTTAATTTCACATTTCCTATGTAGCAAATTCATGTTTCTTGTTTTATATTTTGTTTATTGTTTATTTTAATGGTAAGAGATGGCAAGAGAAAGCATGTGGCTAGACTTAGGCCGTTCGGGAAGGTAAAGTTGGACCATGTTTGAATTCAGTTGTACTGAATTTGGGGTTCATATTGGGCATTGCGTAAAGGTGGAATTTGGAAAATTTTGCAAAATTATACCCTTTTTCATCCTGGTTGAAAGATGTGTTTAGTTTATTCCTTGGGATGAATGTAAAAGTTAGTTTTATCTCTGAATGTTGAATTTTTTATTAGTTTGTGTGAAATAATGCTTCGCACTTTGGAGTGTTTGGAAGAGAAATTCTGATAAGAATGGCTTGAAATTTTAGCTTTCACTGTTTGATCAATACCATAGACTGCTGAGAAAGGTTGATGCAGAATTTGGGAGATTAACAGTGGTTTCTGATGATTTAATTGTAAAACTGAGCTAACTGTGGTACACTCTTTTTCTTTTTAAACATGTTAGGAAGGGTCAAAGATGTTAGTTGGTATCTGAAGAGAACAGGAAACTTCTGGTGTCATTTTTATGATTCTATAACTGTCAGTTCAACATCAAAGTTATACTGTTCTGAGTAGCGGATGAGATTAGGTTAGCCAGCAGATTGTTATAGGTTTAAGGACTTAAGGACCCAATTTTTTGGGGTTAGATACAGTCAATTGCTTCTTTCCTTGTTTAGGCATCTTGCATGAGAATTTCGTAGTGGTTTGCCTTGGCTTTTCAATTGGTTGCAATATGTTTAGTTGACAGATGCAGTTATCAACTTATAGTTTTCTGATTATTACGTTGGTTAACTTGATTTTCTTCACAGTAATCAGGATGAGAACCTGGCAGTGCTCACAGTATGTTTAATTGACCAATGCAGTTATCAACTTATAGTTTCCTGATTATTACGTTAGTTTACTTGATTTTCTTCACAGTAATCAGGATGAGAACCTGGCTGTGCTTCAAGTTTGTTGTCGTATAAAATAAAATAGGAATCGTAGAGGGAAATTGTTGGGTGACTTAAAGGTTGATACACACTAAGAATGAGTGAAAAATGATAGAGATAAAGTCAAGTGGATTGAAATAAATTTGTGCTAGTAATCATCTTGGTGTTAGTTACCTAAGAATATCAAGATGGGGATTTTTCTCACTGAGTGTAGTTGGTAACTGTTTTAGGTTCTTTTCATATGGAGAGCAATGGCATGAATAAAAGATTAAAAATAGAGCTGAGAAGATAAGGTAAGAGTATACCAGTCTAAGAAGAATTATAAAAAATGGCAAGCATAGTGGATGGTCCTAACCATTAGGAATCTCAATCCATATTGCTTGATTTATAAAGTTTGTGCAGTATTCTTTAAGTGCTCACACTCCAGGTAACATGTGTTTCCCATACTGCTATAAAACCTTTCACGTTCAGATTTGCACCTTCAGGGACAGTCTTGTGTTGTGTGCTACTTTTGATTAGTTAAGATCTTAATAGTTATTATTGCTAAAACACCAGCTATACAGATATGTTGTTTAATCTAATTCATATATGCAATTGCTATGTCACTCTCTCACTTACAGCTGAAAACTGGTGGTGCATTTGCTACTTTTTCGGTTGAATGAAGAATCTATTTCGTTTTATGCTTGCTTATGCAGAGATCATCACTCATGAAAGTTTGGTTTGTGATCTTTCATGCATTTAGCTAATTAACATGAAGAGAGGGTTCTTATACATTGTAGATAGATGATTCTCAAGTAATATACTTGCTTCTGATGTAAATACTTGCATTTTCTTTTTATGATTTTGCCAAACAACTGATTCTTGCAATAAAAGTCACTTTCAAGGCCTTTGGCTTCAGTGCAGATTTGTAGCCCGTTGCCTTTGGGAAAGAAGAAAAAAACATTTTAGATTTCTGGATATTTGTCCTCTTCAATTTCATTTGTGCCTAATGATTGTTGTTAAGCGGTTGAAGTTATGTGAACTTCTGGAGAATCTTTGTCTGTCAAAAGAAAATTGTTTAGCTTGTTGATCTCTCCCACATAAAGATAAAGGGAAAATGTCTAATGTTAGGGTTCTTTCAGAATCTGCTAATGGCATGGTTGATGATTTAAGCATACAAGTTTGTGGAGGCCAAGAAGGAGCTTAACATGTTTATTTTCTGCCTGTTCTAAACCACCCTGACCAGAAACAAGAAACAAAGGGAAAAAAAAATCTGAAGCTTATCCTGTATCTTCCACGGTTAAAGTCAACAATGTGCTTCCAAAGAATTTTGGTGCTGGTGCTCTACCCCATTTCGTATCCACTATCTCACAAATTAAGTTGCTAGGCTAGAACCTTTAACTCTGGGTCAAGATCCGTGGTTCAAACCACTGCAAATACAATTCAGCATACTGACCTACAGCTTGCAGAATAGTTAATGGGTTTTTTTCTTTGAACTTTTTTGTTTTTCACTTTATTAAAAAATAAAAAATAAATAACAAAAACACCAATCAACCATAGTTCTTGTATTTGTTTAATTCAGGTTAGTGGCAGATGAATTTATCTTGTATGAATGGGGAAAGTGAGAAATGTTAGAACTTATGTTTGATGGCCCAGTAACAACAAGGACAGTCTTTTGAACCCTGTCAGCTCAGATCAGATCATATCAGCTATATTTAGAGATCCATAGTGACTTGAGTAAGATTAAGAAAATAATGGATTGTCTTTACATACATTATTTAAGTGCCCCATATACCTAAGGAGTAGGGAGTGATTTCAAGAAATTTGCAACTAATAATAATTTGTTTTATAAATGAACATTTTCTTACTTAAACAATATAACTTTAGCTTTTGTAATGGACTATCTATGAAAATTTATCAAGGCGGAAAAAATCATTAATGATGATAACAATTTGGTAAAACCAAATGATATAATGTCTTTGTGCATCAACGAGTGGTGGAAGAAGATATGGGACTGGTATAATGTTTTCTCCTGTCTTGGTCAATCGAAGTTTACTTCTCTTTACTTATTTTTGGTGGTGGGCGTTTGGACTGGTTAGGGGATATATATGTGTTGATATCTATAGTAAACCCAAGGACAAAAATGATGATACTATTTCTCAGGTTGAGCTGAATATGTCTGTCGATTTGTGTATGATTGTCCCTTCACTTACAATTTTTCTAGGTTTGTGTTTGTCTTGCAGGATTTTGGCTGATTTGAACAGAAATCCTATTAATGTATTCATTCTGGTTTCTTATGTTTATATCTTTCTTGCAGAATAATTGTACATGCTCATATTTTTGCCTATATAATATACCTATGTGGTGAATGGAGTGATGCATAAAAATGTCCGTTTAAACCTTCCCTTTGTACCAATTCATCATTGAAAGATAAAGACACTAAACTCCAGGAATTACTTGCAAATGTTTTTCTCTTAATTCCCATTTGAACCTTTGAATAAAAATTGCAGCATGTCTGCAGGGTTGAAACTTACCATTGACTCTCATGATCGATGAATCCTGGTACATAATTTACAAGTTTGGAATTAGATATTTGGTAAGGTTTTTCTAGGTTTCTCTAACTAGCCAATTTTCAGAACATGGCTACAAAATTCACAATATTGCTATCAATTTTTTTTTTTTTTGCCAAATTATCTACTCGATATGGAGAGGGAACAGATAAAACTGAGCGTTGGATTGGAATCTTTTCAGTCCAGGTTAACCGTTTTGCAATTTGGGTGTCATAAGAAGGTGACATATAGACCAAAGTTTCTGTGATCTTGGTTGAAAATGGGGCCTGCTGCCTGCAGTAAGAATCTATTTAAAGCCCTTGATTCTTGCCTTTGATCTTGATGTGTAATTTTGGTTACTTTTAAAACTGAAGGAATCTATCTGCAAAAGAAATGGAACTCACGGGACCAACTGATCCTAACATTATTGTCCTACTCCAGGATTGGCTTGCATTTACATTAATCCTAATAAAGAGAGTCTTGTCAGAGAATGTGATATTCTATGTTCTTGATTAAGTGACAGACTGAGATATATAACCTTCCTCTGGTCATTTAGCTAAGATTAGATTAAGCAGATTGATCTGAGAATGACATCTTAGTCCAATGATATAGCGATAGATCAAGCAGGTCCTTTTCAGGCTAAATTATGCAGGATAAATTGTGACTGGCACATGTAGTGTACCCACAACAAGCAACTTTATTAAAGTTAAATGGTTTATCAGCATTTTATGTAGATGACAAAATGATCAATGAAACCAAAGCAAAAAGAGGGAGAAAAACGTACTCTGCATTTCATTCACCCGCTGTTTCAGGATGAAAAGAAAACACTGTTATAATCAACAAAGCTAATGATTGTTGGGTAAAATGATAGTAATACCATGTGCTTGGTTGGTGATTCCTTCCTTGCAAGGTGTTAGGTCTTTATCTCGTTTTTGACGTTTTTATTTCCACTTTCTTGGGTTACTTTGTACTTATTAAATATATAACCAATTAGCTTGTGCTATTATTTTTCAGATATTTTAGTCCAATACCTTAGAATTTTTCATTTTTAATTATAATTGAGAGATAAATTTGAACTCTTTTCCTATAATATATCATGTTGCTTGAAAACCGTAGTATTATTTAGAATTAGTTCAACAATAATCTTGGGGTTTTAGGGTTAGAAACTGTGCTCTCCATCAGACACGTCATTTGATGCAATTTGTTTCAAATTTGTTATATTTTAATAGTTACGTCAATAATATTTTGATTTGTCACGTTATCAATATCCACACATAATTTCAATATAAATAATCACATATTCAATTAATCACATCATCATTTATGAAATATATATAAAAAAAAATCAAATCAAGCATGCAACATTCTTTGCTCTACACCTTTTTGCTCTACACCTTTGCTTTTTCTCTCATTATCTTTTTTCTTCCTGATTTCCTACCTCTTTTTTTAGAAACTTGACTAATTTAAACGCCAAATAGTGCTCCGGAGTATTACTTCTAATGCCCTTCAAAATATTTTTTTTTGACAGTTTTGATACACTTTCAACTCAATCTCTAACGAGCTTCACTTTCACCAAATCATATAGACACCGATTTTATTCAAGTCTATTATTTTCATTTCATTATAATATTAATAATTTTAATAATAATAATAATAATTTTAAAAAATAATTATTAATTATATAAAAATAATAATGAAAAAATAAAAAAATAAAAAAACAAAAAAAAAAGAAAAACAGAAAGTAGGATGGCTAGTGTACGGTGTTGCTGCCGCCCCCGACCAGCCACCTTACAGCCCTCTGACCAGCCTCCTGTCCAGCCACTAGACCAGATAGCCACCCTACCACGCCTGCGACCACCATCTATCCTCCTATTTGAAGCTCCTTAAAAACTCCCAACTTCTTCCCTTTGGCTCTTTCGAACCTCCCTTTCCTAAAGCATTCTCGGACATCCCCTCTAAAAAACCTTCGGACAGTTCTTCACCTCCAGACACACTGACCACAACACCTTTCAGACACCCAGACACAAAAAAAAAAAAAATCCTTCAACCCACACCAACCACGAAAACAAAAACACAAAAACAGAAACAAAAAAAGAGACAAACAGTCCTCCCCGTAGGAAGGAACCTCAGCACCGAGCTTCCCTGCAAAAACAAAGAAAATAGATCAGTTTTAGTCCAAAAAAAAAAAAAGGCAAAAAACTTCAAGCCCCAATCTATGACGATCGAGGCTGTTTCTGGTAAAAAGAAAGTCAGATTTGAAAAGAGGGCGTTGAACAGAGCTACCAAAATAATTTTTGCATTTTTCGACGATCGAAAACCACCGACAGCAACTGCCGGCGACGACCCAGGAGGCGGCTGGCACGGTGTTCCGGCGACCGAACGATGAGCTTTCCCTAGAGCTCTCTCCTTTTTTTTCTGAAAAACAAAAAAAATGAACAAAAATTTTTTTCCAGTTATATATAAAAGACTAAGGAGCAAAACGACGTCATTTTGGGCCAAAGAGGATCCGCGTGTTGACCCGAATCTGACCCGGGATTCGCTCAACCCGACCCATGGACCCATTCCTCAACAGCTACTGACCGATCCAATTAAACTGGTTTGAACTGAACTGAACTGCTCCTCAATCGGTTTGACTAAATCGCAAGCCGAATCGATCGTTGATCGGACTGTTGACCGATCCGATTTACGTAAAAAAAAATTTTTTGGAATTTTTTAATTTTTTTATATTATTATTTTTGTTATTTTAAGTATTTTTTTATTTTATTTGATGCTTGATAAATTCTTAAATTTGTTGGAATAAATGTTTAATTGTTTTAATAATAATAAAATTGAAAACAAGTAATAATTAAAAATATATATTAAAAATGTTCAAAATAATAATTATTATTATTTTTATTATTTTCCCTGCCTAGATGTTGGAGGGAATAAAAACATTTTCCTAAAAATAATTTCGTCTAGATGTTGGAGAATTATTATTAATAAATTTTCATAAAAAATAAACATATAAAAAAAATTTTAATTAGTTTTCAAAAATCATTAAAATCGAACTTACTTCGAAAATTTGCCTAGATGTTGGAGATTTTTAGAGATGTTCGCATTTTTTTAAAAATGAAACCTTAAACACTAATTCTTAATTTTCAAAATCCTAGGTTTCTAAAACCCCTAAAATCCAAAATCCTAAAATTCAAACCCTTAAATCAAAGCCCCAAACCTCAAATTTTAAAACCGAAACCCTAAAATCTTCAAACTCAAAAATCAAAACCCTAAACCTTCCATATCCTAAAATTCAAGCCTTAAAACCCTTTAAATCTTAAAACCAAACCTTCAAAACCTCTACTCAAGCCCTTATTCAAAATATCTTGTAAATCCTAAAGAAACATGTAAAAATTTCATTTGAAGTAATTTGTTTCTGAATGTCGCCTAGATGATGGGGTATTTAAAAAATTTTACTTTGTTAAGTCTTTTCACATGATTTTTTAATTTGTATTAATAATAAGATTAATAAATAAAAAGTATAACAGTAAATTGAGATCTTAAATATAAATAGTCGCACCTGCTCTGTCTAGATATTTCTGTCTAGATATTGGAGAATCAGGGTGGTCTCATTATATTTAAGAACCCAATTTTTAAATTGCATTTCATTTTACATGACATTCATTAGCATACATACGTCAGCATGTTATCATCAACAATTGTCTACATTATTCTCTATTTAATTTACTGTTTGATGATAAATATTTTATAATAAAAAAAGAATAATACTTTTAAAAAAATTATGATATTACAAAATAAAATAAAAATAACATTCCGAAAGAAATAATTCTTGATACTCTACCTAGATGTTTGAGAGCCACCAACAATTTTCTATAAAGAGTGTTATTTAATTGTAAGGATTGTTGTGTTAAATCTTAATCAAAAAGAGTTATTTCAAATTATGCCTAGATGTTAGAGAATTTTAAGATAATTCTTTAACTTAAAGATTTTCTCAATATTTCTAAATAAAAATTTTAGCAAAAATATTTTTTAAAATGAAGGGAATTATTGTTAAATTTCAAATTAAAATCATTTTTATCCAACATCGAAAATAACGCGTAATTAAATGGTATCAATTTATGGGCATTGTGGGGGTTCTAATCCTTCCCCACATGTATCCGACTCCCAGACCCAAGCTAATTTTCCGTAGATCGAAATTTAGTTTTTTGATAAACTTTAAACCCGTTTTTATAGTTTTATTAAAAAGATAAACTTTTGAATGGTCAATCACACCCTAACAAAAATTGGTGGTGACTCTTTTTATTTCTCTCGATTTTAAAACTCATTTACGTCTAACGGTCCCAAAATCGTTACGACAACTTGACGACTCCACTGGGGACATTTGAGAGTCAGGCCAAAATTTTAATTATGTGTTATTAGCAATGGTTGGATTTAATTGGTTTTATTTAATATTTAGTTTAATTCCCTTTGTTTTAATTTTTCAAAATATATATATATATACAAGTTAATAAACATAATAAATTGCATGATAGTTATTATTTTTTTCTTTGGATTTATTTATTTGGATTAATACATTGCTTTACACCCACTCTGCATATTCACTCACATGCATGAGCTCTATACCCGAGCTCTACCCCTTTTAGAAGGAAATGAAGTAGCTACACTCTCGTGAGGTGATAACCTCCGTATTTGTTAGCAAAACACTTTCACTCAGATTGAACCCTTTTCGTTAATAACCCATAATGGGGAGGATCGGAGAACCTTACTAGTCTATAATAGGTGATGATGTGAGGAATAGTCTGGGAACCCTTAGACATATAAATCCTAACCCAGCATATCGTGAGCCATAGGAAGCCTGCCTAGGATAGAGCCATGCCACATTTTTGGAAAATTATCAAAAATTAGGACATTATACGTTATATTATTTTGTTATATGGTTATTATATTATTTCTCTTACTTGTTTGTTTTGAATTCTCGAGTCATTTTATTTTTTAATTTTATATATATTATTTGATTGTATGCATTATATTTGAATATGTGGTATTTATTTTAGGACAATCATTGAAAAAAAAAAGGCAAAAGAACATTTTTAAAGATTAAGGATTTTTCTTAAATTCTTTGTTTATTGGTCGAATAAAGACTAATTTTCAAGCCTTATTTATTTCATTTTTCCTTCTCAAAACAAAAATTTTGTATTTTACTTCATCTTTCACATTTCATGCATCATGATGAAATAATACATGTATCCTATCTCAGTCGCATCATGATAGGATAATATAAGCATTTCATCCCATCCACATCAATGGACAGTGCATGCATCCCATGTTATACACTTATTGATAAATGATACATGCCTACCATACGCGTCTTAATAAGTAGTGCACACACTCCATCTCATTACATGTTTAAAGGTAGTGTCAATTCATTAGGATGACATAACACAAGCATTGCATTTCATATAAAAATATAATGAGCAATTGATAGGTTCATGCATTCCATACAAGTATACTGCATTAGTCATAGGAATACATCTCATCATTCACATAAATATGTCATTGCATTTCATGCATATAGATTCATGAATAATAGGGTCGTATGGAACATACATTACATTTCATGTCCCACCATTCTTGCAACATAAAATTGCATTTTTTGCATACATATTCATGGTTGATGAAAATTTTTATTTGGGTCTTTGTACATATAAAAATCCATTGTCATAAGTATATATGCATTTTGTGACATTTTCACATTCATGTATTCATAAACATACTTTGTGTGTCTTTATTTTTGTGATATTCATTCAACAAGGGTAATAGTCTAGAATTTTTTATCTAAGTTCTGGAATAAAATGTATGTCTTTGTGGGAATCAGAGTGACAAAAATGGAAGATCAATTGAAAGTAAAGATTAGTGCTTTGAAATTGAATCAAGAGAAACTATGGCTTGAGCTTCGAGAGATGAAACGACAAATGGCTTAATTGATAGAAATGATTAAAGGTAGTGGTGGAGTTGAGTTTGTTCCTCCTCAAGGATCGTTATCATTTTCGATTCCATCAAGTCAAAATCAATCGACCCCTTTTAGTTCTAACACTCTTTCAGAGCATATTAAGGCATTGGATGATTTGAACAGTGATCGAAGTTTGAGTAAACTCAAGAGAGGAATGGGTGAACTACCCACGCAAATGACTGAGCTCAAGAGTTTGATTTCCAATAAGGAGTCACCTAGCTTCAAACAACCATCACCAACTATCCCAAGTCCTAACCCGTACCTAAATCCTCTTTACGACTACTTCCAACCTCCTTTTCAAGCACCTAAAATTAAGCCCCCAAGTGTCATACAACCTTCAAAATTTTCACATTTTAATTCACTTCCCTCACCTCACATTTCACAATCGCTTATTTAGCATGCTATCCAATCACCACTTTATCAGCCCAATCTTTAACCTAGAGTTTCTCAATTCTCCTTAAGACCAACTATATTAGCACTTTTTCAGCAAAGCAAACCAATCATAGGACAGAAAAACTCTAGCAACACCAAAGGAAAGGCCCCTATTGATTCAATACCCATGTCCTACACAGAGTTATACACGCTACTCCTAGAAAATTACCTCATTGCCCCTATCCCTGTTGAACCTCGTAAATCATCTTTCCCTAAATGGTATAACCTTAATGCCTAATGTGAATACCATTTTGGTGTTGTGGGCCATTCTCTGAAAGATTACACAGTTTTGAAACGTAGGGTGCATGGTTTGATGAAAGTCGGATATCTGAGTTTTGATGTCAAGATGAAGCCAGTTATTCACAAGAACTTTTTTTTGATCCATGCTGAAATGATAGGCAGTGCTGTAAGCAGTAGTAAAGTTGGTCAGGATGATGAATAAAAAGCTTTTTAAGCAAAGAGTTATCCTCCCTAGTAATCATAGTCAACTTTTTTTTAGGTGAGACAAAAGAAAGTGGGAGCAGGTCTGACACTTTTTGGCCCCAGCCCTAGAATGGTTTATGATGTGTAAACTTCGTACTTTTGAGAATGAATGAAAACTTCTTTTGGCCTAAATTTTTTATGAATTAATGCCTCTGTCCACTTTTAATAATTGGATGTCTAAAGGAGCTTATAAAAAAAATAATGGTTGTGAATATGCCTTCATCCAACTTTTGAGGATGAATGATTGGAAATGTCTCTAAAAACTTTTCTAACATGATGATTTCTGGTAAAATTATAGAAAATGCAATCAAAAGTGGCAGGATTAAGTTAAAAGAGGTGACAGATGTTGAAGAGAAAAGTACATCAAAAAAAAATAAAGGAGAGGTGCAAACAGTGACAATGGAGGGGCATCTACCTAATAGTTTTATCCTGTACAATCCTTATCCTATTTATCAACCTCATCACCCTATCATAAGCCATATCTCTCAAAATCTATATCTTTGCCAACCAAGCCAGCATTTGGGCTTTCAAGCAAATTTTCATTCTCAAATGGTCATTCATGATCTTGTTTCTACATTTGAATTCACCACCCGATCGACAAAGAATCGAAAGAGACCAAGGAATGATCAAGAGAAATTATCCATCTCTATTTCTCACATTTTACCTTTGCTAATAGAAGGTCGATATCTCACTCATCTGCCTCTAAAAATAACACTAAATTCATTAGCAAAGAGTTATGATCCCAATGGCAAGTGTGATTACCATATAAGGGCAATTGACCACTCAATTAAAAAATACAGACAGTTAAAAAAAATATTAAAAATCTTATCAAGAGTGGCATTCTGACTCCAGAGGTAATAGAACAATGAAAGTTGTTGACTCTATCCAATTGTTAAATATGAGAAGTTGAGATAAAGAGGGAGGTGTCAAGTTTTGAAAATCAAGATAGGATGATTTTTTTTATTTTTTTACTATGTATGTATGACATGTGCATTATGTCTCTAGGAGTTATCTAACTTATTTTAGAAGAATTGAATACTTTGGATCTTTTTCATGAAATTTTCTCTTTATGCATTTGTTTGAATAAAAAGTCCCACATAAGTAACTTTCAAGATTTCAAAAAATAAAAAATAAAACAAAATAAAAAAAAGAAAAAAATTTATTTTGCAATAAAGATGGAAGGATTCTTAAAGGAAATGGTGATTACTATTAGAAAAAAGCTCATCAAATACCTCAACACCTTTTCAAATACTTTCATGTCCCTAATCACTTAAATGATTGGACTCATCAACCATAACCTTTCAAAGAATATGAGCTTGAGTTCAGACCTTAAAGGGCCGATAATCTTTTCTTGGGCAAAAAACAAAAGAGATTAATTTTGAAAGTTTGTTTTGAATTTCAAAAATTAGATACTCTTTCAAATTTTCAATTGATAATTTATTGTGTGTCAAAATTTTGCTATGACCATAGATACAAAAATACTTGAGCCTTTTTCTTAAATAGCCTTTGTTCTATGTCTTAAGGCACATTGAGAAAAAAAATAATCTCTTTTTACCTAAGATAATTTGTTTCATACCTTTATACATTTTCTCTTCCTTTCATCAAGAAAATGCCAAAAAATTTTAGAACCCAAAGAGCCTTTTTAAACTATGCGATCGATCCTATACGACTTGATCGTCATTAGAACCTTGAGTAAAAAAAAATGGGGCATCAAAACAAAAAAAAAAAAAAGAAAAAAAGAGAAAAAAAGAAAAAAAAGGGACATATTCAATGATTTGCTCTTCTAGCCAAGTGATCATGTTTGAAATGATGAATAGTTATTTTCTCTATCTTTCTCGTACATAAAAATTATCCATTTGCTACCCATTTGAGCCTATTAAATTTTTTGTTCCAAAATAAACCCTAGCCAAGGATCATTTTCTACATTATGGGGAAAAATTAGGATACATTCAAGATTAACTTCAAGAAAGTATCCGATATCAAAAGCGTCTAACCTACCCCTCGAAGGTAAAAATCTGGGTTAAAAAGTGAACAAAGTTTCAATTGAAATCTCAAGATTCAGAAAAATGAACAGCTAAAGATAAAGTTGGGTATTTCCAAGAAAGAGTAAAAAATTTTTGAAGATAAGAATCTGAAGCTTCAATCAGAATTCAAAAAATTAAAAAAAAAATTTTAAAAAAAATATGTATCTTGAAAATGAGAATTCAAGGTAAAAAAAAGCCAAATTAAAGCCAAAGTTACTGAAATTAAAGCCAAATGTTTCAAAAAAAAAAAAGCAAAGAAAGAAAGTCAAAGAATGCTCCTCAAGATCCTTAGCCTAATTACCCTAAATAATATATTTTGAACCTGTTTATCTATTCTTTCAGAACCCTTAACCTCGGCCTACATTACACACTTTGAAAAGTTTATTTTGATCAAATGTGGATACTTGAATTGAAGAGCAATATCCTTGAATTTGTATATACTTGTTGAATTCTTCATTGATAAAAAAAATATAGCTCTAAGGTGAAAACTCCAAAAGGGCAATTTAGAGCTAAAGTCATTTTTGAGGCCTCATAATGAATTTTAGAGTTTCGAGGTTCTATCCGAAATAAAAGGTCTCGATACAAAGCCTTTTGAAGGATGAGTACCCGTTAAAAACCTTCCTTAAAAAAAAAAAATTAGCCTTATCTTCTTCTTAAATCTTGTTTGAAAAGTAATGGCTAGTTTTGACTCACATTGGAGTATCACGTTTTTAATAAAAGAAGTATTTTAAAAAAATTATCTCTTTTGTAAGCCCAAGAGAAATCCTTGCAACCCTCATTGAGCTTTACATGAGATATGTCACCAGTGAAAAAATTTGAATTGTCAATTACCTCACCCATGAGCCTTCCAAATAATAATCATCAATTTTCAAGAGATTCAAAAGTATTGAGTTTTAAATTTTTTCATTCAATTGCAAAGATACTTTATGTAGGGTAATTTTTTCACTTTTAAAAATTTTAAAGATTATTTGAGTATTTTGTACATAATACAGAAATCATTTTTTTGGGTGAAAATGAAACAATGAAAATTTAAACAAAAATTTTTCAAAAAAAAAAGAGGGCAAGAGAAGTCTTTGTATTTGCATCACTTACATCTGCATCACAAGAAAGACATTTGTATTTGCATCACTTGCATTGGCATTTGTATAAGACATTTGCATTCACACTATAAGAAGAATTTGCATTTGCATCATGGCATCTGCATCCTAAGAAAAGATATTTGTAGAGGCATCTACATGAAAAGGACATTATCATTTGCATTGTGAAAAAGTCAAATGTATCAAGCACTTGCATTCTTACGTTGGCATTGACATTTGCATTGACATTTTCATTAATATCATTTGATGAGAATAGACATTTATATCATGTTTGCATTTATTAACTTTGTAAGTATTAAAAACAAAAAAAATGGGCATGTTTTTAAAGTTTTAAAGTCACTATTTAAGATGAACCGTTCTCAATCAAGATTTAAAGCCTCTGTTTAAGAGGAACCAATTTCAATCAAAATTTCAGAGCCTCTGTTTAGAGGCAACCTTCCTCCGAAAAGATTTTTAGAGTCTCAAAAATCTCTGATCAGGCTAAAGTCATGTTTAAAAAGATTTTCAAATTTTTAAGTTTCATTGCCTCTGATTATGAGGAGCATTCAAAGATTTTGAGATTTGTAAGACCTTCAGGCATAATCTCTAAGACCTTCGGACACAACTTTTAAGACCTTCGAGCACGATTCTGTAAGACCTCTGGGTATGATTTTTAAGACCTCCGAGCATAATTTTGATTCGCAGTGTTATTTTAATAGATTTTTTATTTTTTGACTTACGGTGTTATCTCAGTCGAATCTGTAAGACCTCCAGGCATGATCCCTAAGACCTCCAGGCATAACTTTCAAGACCTCCAAGCATAATTCTGTAAGACCTTCAGGTATGATTTCTATGACCTCCGGGCATAATTTCGATTCGCGGTGTTATCTCGATCGACTCTTTATCTTTCGACTTATGGTGTTATCCTAGTCGATTCTATAAGACCTTCGAACATGATTTCTAAGACTTTCGAGCATAAATTCGATTCATGATGTTATCTAAATCGATTCTTTATCTTTCGACTTATGATGTTATCCCAATCGATTCTGTAAGACCTCCGGGCATAAATTTGATTCGCGATGTTATCCCAATCGACTCTTTATCTTTCAACTTGTGATGTTATCCCAGTCGATTCTGTAAGTTCTCCGAGCATGATTTCTAAGACTTCCAGACATAATTTTGATTCACGGTGTTATCTCAATCGATTCTTTATTTTTTAACTTGTGGTGTTATCTCAGTCGATTCTGTAAGACCTTCGAGCCTGATTTTTAAGACCTCCGGGTATGATTTCTAAAATCTCTGGGCATAATTTCAATTCGCGGTGTTATCCCGATCGATTTCTTATCTTTTGACTTACGGTGTTATCTCAGTTGATTTTGTAAGACCTCCGAACATGATTCTGTAAGATCTTCGAGCATGATTTCTAAGACCTCTGGATATAATTTTGATTCACGATGTTATCCTGATCGATTCTTTATTTTTTAACTTACGTTGTTATCCCAATCGATTCTGTAAGACCTCCATGCATAATTTTGATTCGTGATGTTATCTCGATCGATTCTTTATTTTTTGACTGCGGTGTTATCCCAGTCAATTTTGTAAGACCTTCAGGCATGATTTTTAAGACATCCGGGCATAATTTTGATTCGCAATGTTATCATAATCGATTTTTTATTTTTTGACTTGCTGTGTTATCCCAGTCGATTCTGTAAGACCTCCAAGCATGATTTTTAAGATCTCCGGGCATAATTTTGATTCGTGGTGTTATCCTGATCGATTCGTTATTTTTTGACTTACGGTGTTATCCCAGTCGATTCTGTAAGACCTCCGAGCATGATTCTTAAGACCTCCAGACATGATTTTTAAGATCTCCAGGCATAAATTTGATTCGCGATATTATCTCGATCGATTCATTATTTTTTGACTTGCGGTGTCATCCCAATCGTTTTGTATTCTTTTTTTTTAAATCACAATTTGCTTTCGGATAAAATCGTTATCTTTGTCTTTACCCTATTCTTGATTTTCAGTAATGTGCAAAGAGGGGCAGCTGTAGACATTAGTTTTATTCGGGTCTACTGTTTTCATTTCAGTATAATATTAATAATTTTAATAATAATAGTAATAAAAATAATAATTATTAAAAAAATAATTATTAATTTATAAAAATAATAATAATAAATGAAAAAAGTAAAAAGTAAAAAAACAAAAAACAGAAAAACAGAAAGTAGGGTGGCTGGTGTACGGCGCTGCTGCCGCCCCCGACCAGCCACCCTACAGCCCTCTGACCAACCCCATGTCTAGCCACCAGACCAGATAGCCACCCTACCACGCCTACGACCATCATCTATCCCCCTATTTGAAGCTCCTTAAAAACCCTAACTTCTTCCCCTTAACTCTCTCGAACCCCCATTTCTAAAAGCTCTCTCGGACATCCCCTCTAAAAAATCTTCAGACAGTTCTTCACCTCTAGACACACTGCCCACAACACCCTCCGGACACCTAGACACACCAAAAAAAAATCCTTCAACCCACAGCAACCACATAAACAAAAACACAAAAACAAAAACAAAAAAAAGACAAATAGTCCTCCCTGTAGGGAGGAACTTCAGCGTCGAACTTCCCTGTAAAAACAAAGAAAACATATCAGTTTTAGTCTAAAAAAAAAAGGCAAAAAACTTCAAGCCTCGATCTACGATAATCGGGGCTGTTTCTGGAGAAAAGAAAGTCAGATCTGAAAAGAAGACGTTGAAGAGAGCTACCAAAATAATTTTTACATTTTTTGACGATCGAAAACCACCGACAGCAACCGCCGACGACGACTCAGGCAACGGCAGACGCTGTGGTCCAGCAACCGGACAGCGAGCTCTCCCCAGAGCTCTCTCCCCCCTTTTTTTTCTGAAAAACAAAAAGAATGAACAAAAATATTTTTTCAGTTATATATAAAAGACCAAGGAGCAAAACGACGTCGTTTTAGGTCAAAGAGGATCCGCGCGTTGACCCAGATTTGACCTGGGATCTGCGTAATCCGACCCGTGGACCCGTTCTTCAACATATGCTGACTGATCCAATTGAACCGATTTGAACCGGACTAAACCGCTCCTCAGTCAGTTCGACTGAATCGCAAGCCGAACCAACTTCTTTTTGGTCCAGCCAAACCGGTTGTGACTGGACCGTTGATCGATTCGGTTTAGGTAAAAAAAAATTTTTTTTTAATTTTCTAATTTTTTTTATATTAGTATTTTTGTTATTTTAAGTATTTTTTTATTTTATTTGATGCTTGATAAATTCTTAAATTTGTTGGAATAAATGTTTAATTGTTTTAATAAAAATAAAATTGAAAACAAGTAATAATTAAAAATATATATTAAAAATGTTCAAAATAATTATTTTTATTATTTTTATTATTTTTCCTGCCTAAATATTGGAGGGAATAAAAATATTTTCTTGAAAATAATTTCGTCTAGATGTTGAAAAATTATTATTAATAAATTTTCATAAAAAATAAACATATAAAAAAAATTTTAATTAGTTTTCAAAAATAATTAAAATCGAACTTACTTCGAAAATTGGCCTAAATGCTGAGGATTTTTAGAGATGTTCGTATTTTCTTAAAAACGAAACCTTAAACACTAATTTTTAATTTTCAAAATCATAAGTTTCTAAAACCCTTAAAATCCAAAATCTTAAAATCCATACCCTTAAATCAAAACCCCAAACCTCAAATTTTAAAACTGAAACCCTAAAATCTTCAAACTCAAAAATCAAAACCCTAAACCTTCCATATCCTAAAATTCAAGCCTTAAAACCCTCTAAACCTTAAAACCAAACCTTCAAAACCTCTACTCAAGCCCTTATTCAAAATATCCTGTAAATCCTAAGGACACGTGTGAAAATTTTATTTGAAGCAATTTGTTCTCGAATGCCGCTTAGATGATAGGGTATTTAGGAAATTTTACTTCATTAAGTCTTTTCACACGATTTCTTAATTCGTATTAATAATAAGATTAATAAATAAAAAGTATAACAGTAAATTGAGATCTTAAATATAAACAATCGCACCTAAGCTCTGCCTAGATGTTGGAGAGTCAGGGTGGTCTCATTATACTTAAGAACCCAACTTTTAAATTGCATTTCATTTTACATGACATTCATTAGCATACATACGTTAGCATGTTATCATCGATAATTGTCTGCATTATTCTCTCTTTAATTTATTGTTTGATGATAAATATTTTATAATTAAAAAAGAATAATACTTTTTAAAAAAATTGTGATATTACAAAATAAAATAAAAATAACATTCCGAAAGAAATAATTTTTGGTACTCTGCCTAGATGTTGGAGAGTAACCAATAATTTTTTATAAAAAGTGTTATTTAATTTTAAGGATTGTTGTGTTAAATCTTAAGCGAAAAGAGTTATTTCAAATTCTGCCTAGATGTTGAAGAATTTTAAGATAATTCTTTAACTTAAAGATTTTCTCAATATTTCTAAATAAAAATTTTAGCAAAAATATTTTTTCAAATGAAGGGAATTATTGTTAAATTTTAAATTAAAACTATTTTTATCCAACACCGAAAATAGCGCGTAATTAAATGGTATCAATTTATGGGCGTTGTGGGGGTGCTAATCATTTTTCACACGTAATTGACTCCCGGACCAGATCTGTTTTTTCGTAAACCGAAATTTAGCTTTTTGATAAACTTTAAACCCATGTTTATAGCTTTATTAAAAATATAAACTTTTGAGTGATCAATCACATCCTAATAAAAATTGGTGACGATTTTTTTTATTTCTCTCAATTTTAAAATTCATTTACGTCTGACAGTCCCAAAATCATTACGACAAATCAAGAGTTATATCATCAATCAAAACCAGATGTAAAATAAGGAGGATTACAATGAGAGCAGAAGCAGCAAAAATTGCATAGTAAACCATTGCCACAAGCCACAGGAATTCTGCGAGATGCATGGATGAGTAGGGCATCCCATCTCCCCTTATAATTTGTACTCTGTTGGATATTCCTCCTCGATGGCCTCAAACCATTTTTAGTTAAAAAACCTTCCACCAGTAAAGTTATGAGTTCAACTGTAAGGATTAAAAAGAAAATTGTTATTTGAACTTGAGATTTTGTATCGGTAAGTTTGGGGAATGGACCACTAACAAGATTAAATGGAAGAAGGTCCCCTTCATTAATTATGCATACATATATATATATATATAATAGGCATAACGTTGTGCATATAATACATGTCATCCAAACCCATAATACATTTGTCTTCATATTGCATAAGAACATTTAATATCATGTCATCCACACCCATAATACATTGTACATATATATAATATTGATTTTGAGCCTAATTACACATATCTAAACATATATAATTAAGTACAATATATAAAGCATTTTGAGTTTATAACAAAAGATGTTCTTTGTCTCATAAATCTCATTTTATCTATCTAAAAATTTTTATCGAATCATGGGGGAGGAAATGCAAATTATACTAGCAATTAATTAAGAATACAACTTAGGTATTAAAATAACTCAAGGTGTCTCTCGTCTCACCAATAAAGAAGAAACAAATAAAGTTGTCTCCCTCAGCTGGTCCCAATCTCTTCTCTGGAAAGCAGAAGGAAAGCACGTAATAGAGAGTTACTCACACATGGTTTTCATCCCCATATGGCATTGCCAGCATATATTTTTATTATTTTTTGTTTCTTATTGTGGGTTTTGAATTTTTTTTTTCTTTCCCTCCAATTACAGTCATAATTAACCTTCTCAAAAATGCCTATTTCAAACTGGAGTAATAAATATACACTGACTTAATTAAAAGAGCAATAATGAGCAGCCCACATTGCATCGAAATTCTTAACCCCCAAACTACGCAAAGAAATCTATGGCCTATAGCTTTTTTTGCAAATAAAACTATATTTTTTTTTAACATGAAAAATTTTATATTGCAATAAGTGTTATAAACTATTTTTTACAAAAAATATATATATAAATTGTTGCAAATACTTTTTTAGCACATATATTAGCAATATAACATAAAATTTTTGTCATTAAACATCACATAATTTGCTAGACAAAAATAATTAGAAAGTGCCGAATTTTGAATCTTGAAACGTGATTAGATTATTAAACTAATATAATAATCACATAAAATAATGAAAAAAAAAAAGAGCCCTAATTATTAATATCTTACAAGTCTTTTGATTGAATGTTAAAAACAAACACACATTTAATTTGTCCTCAACAACAAACCAACATAACTACATGAAAATATACGTTATGTAAACACCTTAATTGTTTGCAACTTAAAATGTCTAGCTTTGACCTAGGTTGAAGTTTGATCTTTATAAGTATAACGTCTATATATTTCAAATTTAACAGATTTTAATTTTATAAAATTGTAAGAGATATTACCTAACAGTCTATATATATGTAAGTAGAAAGTTACGAACTAATTAATTCTCTGAAAAGCTTAAAAGAAAAAAAAAATGACCGTTTGCTATCCTACTTTTTCAAATGCTATTGTCATTTGCATGTTTCATTCTGAATTAATGTCAAAATATTGATGAAATAATATGCCGGCATGCCTTTGATTTTTGGGGTATTTGTTTAGGCATTTCCTAGGTGT
Source organism: Durio zibethinus (assembly GCF_047325235.1). Lineage (NCBI taxonomy): Eukaryota > Viridiplantae > Streptophyta > Magnoliopsida > Malvales > Malvaceae > Durio > Durio zibethinus. The sequence goes on along the minus strand of NC_143162.1, from coordinate 3,174,695 downwards.
GGAGGGGTATACCCTCTGTTCCCCTTAGAACCAACAAAGAAAATATTTGCTGCACTTTACAGCAGAACCCTATCTGATCTGATCCTGATTTCCTCCCCTGCATGCCCTTGACCATTTAGATAATAATCTTGTAACTTTTATGAGAAATTAGAAAGACAGCTAGATTTTCTTATCCATATGTCATTAGTTTGGTAACCGTTGGTTTCGTTGGGATTTATCATCCACTTAATTTCAGGGGGGGGGGGGGGGGGGGGGGGTTTACAATTTTTCAAGCTATATTTGGGGGTTTAATTGGCTCATTATGGTTAATATTGACACTCGTGCAAAAGGACATCATGTTAACGATCAGCTAGGTAGGTAGGTTTAAGCAAATTGCCCCATGAAGTGTTTTTTGAAGTAATCGAGATTACTTAAATACTATTACATGCTATACGTCTTTCAACTTGATTCACCGCTCACTTTAAAATCTTCCCTCACCACAAACCACAGCCCACAGCTCTCTCTCAGTCTGACTCATCCATTAATGCCCACATAAAAGAAATTCACATAACATTTCCAGCTCCCAAAAATTTATCCATTTGAACACGCACCCCGGCCCCCAACTTTTGTATTTAGCATAAATCTCTCAAATAGTAAACCAACAAAGCAAAAAAGAAAGGAGCACATGGGGAAGAAAATGAAGCTCCCTTTTCTCTCCAACACCAAGTGCAACAGCAAACAAGCAAAATCCTCATGGCCATGGCCTTCCTGTCACCAACCGAGAACCCTCTCTTTCAGAACAGATGACAGCCTGTTCAAGACCATCAACTCAGCTTACTTAGACGCCATCATTGAAGCTGAAACACCCGAGTCTTGGTTCTCCAACTGTTCTGAATCCGCAAGCTTCTCAACAGCATCTGATGACGAATATGGCCAGGGGGCTGATACTGTTGAGACTGTCATTCGAGGCTTAAGGTCAGAGCGGCTTTTTTTCGAGCCTGGAGAGACTAGTTCAATCCTGGAAGAGGCAAAACCGAGTGATGGGTCACCTTTTAAAGAGAGTGTAGTCTTGTCAATGGAGTCTCAAGATCCGCATGCTGATTTCAGGAAGTCTATGGAAGAAATGGTGGAAGCTCACGGGTTAAAAGATTGGGAAGATATTGAAGAACTGTTGTGTTGGTATTTGAGAGCAAACGGAAAAAGCAATCATGGCTACATCGTTGGTGCCTTTGTTGACTTGCTTGTAGGACTTGCTATTTCTTCAACTAATAATTGTATTCCTTCTTGTTCTAATTGTTCTCACTCTCCTTCTTCTCCTTTATCTTTTTACACTTCTTCATCTGAGGATAATTCTTCAACAACAACTCCTTTTGCATCTTCATTGGAAGCTGAGGAAGAGATTGATAATGGTCATTGTCTATCTTCATTGTCAGGAGCAGATCAGAAGGAGATCATTGAAGATAATAAAGATGATGCTTCTTCATCTTTATTGGATGTTTGATTCAATATCTTTATATATTATGTATACCACTAATTTTCAGATATGATAGTGAACTTTTCTTTCTAATTTTCTTTGCTTGTTCTTTTTCTTATTCTTTCTGTGTTGACAAACAGGACTCAAGTCCAATGTTTAGAAATTGCTCACGTCAACATGTTGCACCCTTGCACTCTCTTCTGCAATTAATGAGAATAGATAACAGTACAGGGAAATTTCCCTGCAATTTCAAAGCTTGCTTTTTTTTTTTTTTTTTTGTTAACATAGTAATTCTTTTATCACACATGAGACAAAAATTTCATATTATAAAGTTAAAGTAATCGATTAATAAAAAAGAAAATTTCCCAAAGCTTTGCTTCCACGGTATTCTGCTCTGATTTCCATGTGAATGATATTTTTGAATTATTTTAGCGAATAATTGAATTAATGTATGAAGATGATAAACTTGAAAATTAGTTTAATTGATTCATAAATACTTTTAAAAAATGTTATTTAACAAATTTTGATTTAAATTTAAATAATTATATTTTTTTATCTTCAGACTATAATTTTTTTATGTCCAAAAAATGTACCAAACTACTGTTTTATAAATAAAAAAAAAATTATGAGAAACATTATCTAAGGCAATATACATAACTTTGTAATTAATGATGGAATTGTAACACTTTTTAAATTTGATGAGAAAAAATGCATTTAGTAAAAAATTACAGTAATTTTGAAAAGGGTTCAGCTAATAATAGTAACTATAAATAGTTATTAAGATTGGTTAAAATATTGTTTTTGTAAATATTTTTATTAAATTTAAAAGTTTACAATTTTTTTTTTTTTTTGTAAATATTTATCCTCACAAATGTCAACGGACACTTCTTAACATATTTTTTATTAAAAATAATAATTTAACTAATCTTATATGATCTTATATATATCTATAATATTTTCCATTTGACTTTTAAGATTTTCCATTTAAATCTTGTCCCACAAAAAAAAATAAAAGGATGATGATTACCAGGTATCATACAAGACAAATCACAAACGTACACGTGGTTGCTATGATTGAGCAGTATCTACCATTGAATTTATTCCAACCGGTCGTACCTGGGACATCCTGACATACGATGGAGAGAGATCACAGCCGTTGATTCAAATTAGATAGTCATCATCTGATAGGTACAATTCCAGCCTGGACTTTGGCATGGTCCTAAACTCAGTATCCTGTGCACCTGCACCAGTATTATCTTCCGATATATCTAACCCCCACAACAAATCTGAGAATTTTTTTACCATTTTTCTTTCAAGAATCCAATTAATTCAGCAGCTTCAAGTTTAACTATTCAAATTAGCCTCTTTGACTTAGTATATGAAGTTCCAAAATAATTTTTTACAAAAATATTTCAAATTTATGAAGCTTTTTATAATTTTTCTTTTTAAATATGTCGGTAAAATTTTTAATTTTAATGAATAAATATAAATTATTGATAATTTTATTATAAAAAATTCGAGGAAACTCTTTCATTTTTTTAAGAATTCAACTAATTAAGTAACTTCAAATTTAACGATTATTTAAATAAAATGTATATGAAAATTAAAAATAATAAAAACAAAATTGCTTCAATTTTTTGAAACATGACCATTTTCTGCATGCAACTCAGCTTTCTAATGACGTACAAAAAGATTTTCAGATAAAGCAAATTAAAAAGTTAATTTCCTTTTTCTTTAAAAAAAAAAAAAAAAACAGACCATGTTTGTGACCATTTGCTTGCTATCTCTTTCAAGTAAACCAAATGTTACCAGAAAAAAACAAGAAATGCACATATTTTTTAGGGGGTGGGGAGGAGAATGTCGCTGCCATGAAAGGAGTAACGAGTGGTGCCTAACGACTAAGGGACCGTTGCATTTGTCGTCGTAAAACCAGATATTTGGTCATTTTTATTCCTTTAATTTTGTCGCTGAAAGTGATATATGATTCATTATTCCTTCCTTAATTATTAATACTTGTATTTTTTGTGATTCTCAAATTTAGATTTTCAGCTGATTTAACCATCTTTCCCTTGCTGCCAGATAGAATTTCTTTAAAAAAAAAAAAAAATACACCACTAGATGATATAATTTTTGTCTATTTTTTAGATAAAATATTATCGGATAATAAATTTGAAATTCAAATTTTAATATTTATAATTATTTTTATTCTCATATTACGATTTTTTAAAATTACCATCGGCAATTTTTTATATTAAAAAAAAAAAAAACAAAAGGGTGTTCTCGAAAAAAATAATTATATAAAGAGAAGGGGAACAAATGAAGAAAAAAAAAAAGGATTTTATTGGTCTAGTTTCTTACTTTTAAATCCAGAGAAAAAACCAAGCAGACAAGCCCTTATCCCTTATTAATTCAATCAATTGCTTTTTTTTTCCAATTTACTTAAAGCAAAAACAAATATGGTTGTTGTTGTTATTCAAAAACCAAAATTACTAATATTCAGTATGGGAATCCCTGAATTTTCAAATGTAGCCAAAAACTCAAAAATTAAAATCTTTGATAGCGTTCAAACTTTTGATCTACAAAAGTCATTCATCAACCTTGGCAGCAATGTAGTAATTACTAACCCTAACCAAGCGCCCAATTCAAATTTCGTAGCAGCACCATTAAAGCTTGTTAGTTGTATCCAATTCATTGGAGATTTTGAGTGATATAATTATTAAGTGGCAGCCATAAATTTCAACTATATTATTAAAAGTCAGTCTCGTTATGTTTGTTAATGTTGATTTTTTTATTAAATGAACTAAATTTTTATTAATATTTTTAATAAATTCTTGAAATTAACAAAATAAAAATAGAATTTGTAAAATTTGAATATCAAAATTTTCAAAATGTATTTTCAAAATTTAATTTAATACGATATTTTATAAATTAATAATGAAAATTAAATTCATCTGATTAAAAATATAAATATATATAGACAAGAAAAATGGGCAGAGAGAACATTTAGTAACAATGTTAAATGACAACTTTTTGATTACGTGTGCTTTAAAGAGCTCTCATAGCTAAGAATATTCAAGCCTTTAAAATGTGTTTTTTTTAATCCCAATCGCTTGGGTAATTACAAATTAAAACAATTGATTAATTCTTCTAACATTTGTATAAAACAAAATCAAATTAACCTAATCGTTAACGCTCTGTGTTCAAGAATTTTAGATCAATATTGATTCTTTGGCTGTCTGAGATTCCTCTCAAGTGCCAATCGACTGCCGAAGCTTCTAAACCATGGGCGCCATGCTATTTTTTTTATATTGCCATAGCTGTAGCTGCAAGATAATGTTTCTCCCCATGTATTTACAAATTGGACTTTGCTTGGGAGAAAGTGAAATGAAAAGTACTAGAAGAAGAAGAAGAAGAAGAAGAAGAAGAAGAAGTTAAGTCCCTCTCTAACTTAGAAAAAAGAACTGTGATGAAAATTTAATGCAAAGGGTCCAAAATTTCTTGCCATGTTTTCCTCTCTCGATATTTTAAAATCAAAGTTGTTGGGGTTGCAAAATCAAGAGAGATGTTGATAATCCATGCCCTTACATTAATTTTATATTATACACCAATATATTTTAATCATGGTCTATCAAACTGTTTTGTCAGCAGAAAAATCATGATCAGACTAAGGGTATGTAAAATATATAGACCGCATGCGTTCATAAATGGACGGTGATGGGGCATACGTCAAAAATCTATGAATTGAGTTACTGCAGATGATTTGTGGCTGAGACAAACAAACTCAACCCTAGCTACAGCCATTTGCTCTGCAGGCTCTTTTACTTGTCAAAAGCTTGCGGGGAAGCAAACAATGGGTATTTCAAAAACATTAAAGCATGCATGGTCCATGGTATGGTGATTAGTGAGATAATGACATATTAATGGAAAACCCATTTTCCAAGAAAAATCGATTTTCACGGAAAATACGACCAAAGAGTTTGCAAGTTGGTGTCTTTCCTTTTAATATTAGAGCTTTTCATTAAATGCCTCAGTTTCGCTGTCATTTTAAATATATAATCTAAGGGTGCTCCTGGTGTTTTGCAAGGCTTTGGATGCTTAGCAGTTAGCATAGACAACAAATTACTGATGCAAAACAAAAATTTGGATCAAATTACATAAAAAACAATCAACCATTGAAGATTTGCAGTTAAATTATTTCTTTCTCCACCTCCCCCGCCACTCCTCTTTCTTACAACTTTTTTTTCCCTCCTCTTACCTACCGGGCTATCACCATTAATTTTTTCAGGAAAAATAGTAAGGACAGGCCATTTAAGTCATATATTCACAGGTATCATCATATTTTCTGATCCCTACAGTGACAGTTCTTGACACCAAACTTCCAACTAAGCTCTTTGATGTTAAAATTTATCAAACTGTACAACTTAAAAAGGTTCCCAAGCGCCTATTCCAAAATGGAATCATACTTCATAACAAAAGTAGTAGTGTAGCAGATAGTAGATAAAAAAAAACGATGAAACAAAGCCAATATTTATGGCAAATGAAAGCCTCAATAAATCAGTGAAAAAGAAAGAAGCACTACTAGATAATATTAGGGCTTAGAAAATTGATCTAAAAATATAAACTTGGTTTTTGGAACTGGTGAGATGGTGACTTGTGAATGAGTCCTTTGCTGTCCAAATTAATAACTTTCACTTGAGCTTTGTGAAAAAAATCAAAACCCTGCTGCTGATGCCTTTGTTTCTGTCATTTTCTTTCTCATAGTCTTTTGTTGGTTCTTGCCATCGAATGCAACAGTTTTCACCTACCTGACCTCTTCAATTCTTCCCATTGGCTTCAATGTCATCCCTGACATTTGTTTGCTTGATAAAGAAAGAACAAGTTACTGTTTAAAAGGGCTGTAAATTTTACAAACATTCAAACTTTTTAGCCTTTGCCTCCAAATTAATAAGATTTTCTCAGCTTTAAAAAGTTGTAGTAATAAATTTAAGAGTTCGTGCAATTTGTCCACTGCATAAAATATATGGGCCTATAAGATGATAAAGTCAACCCATCAAAATGGGGAAATTATTTTGGGTTGGTCACTTTATGGTCTCCTCTTGTTGTGTCCATTAATGGCTTTTTTTTCTGTCTGGATTACAGGCCATCAACAAGCCCATTGGTTTGTTCGAAAACTTTCCACGCTTTAAGAAACCATTGAAGGTTTGCACTTTGCAGCAAATGATGTGTCTTTTTTTTTTTATTTATTTGCTTTAAATTATAAGGCATCTAAACTCGATTTACATCCGACTAAACAAAGATTTGATTTGAAAATTAAGCCAAAATTGAGTTGGATTGTCGACTAAGACATTAATTTTTTATCTTATTAATGATTACATGACTAGTGAATACATGAACAGAAAAGAATATGAAAAGTTTTAATTTAATTTCATTAACCAAAATATACTTTTTTCGATTAAAACTTAAAAGCTATTAACAATTTTTGGTTCAACTAATAAGAGTGTGATAAAATTTAGATTGAGATTAATAAAGTTTGGGTAATCGTGATGCTTCTAAATAGAGATGAAAAAATGAATTTGAAAATTTATTGTAAAAAGTTTGAATCCGATTTGATAAAAGAAATTAAAAATACAAATCCAAAAAGTTTTAAATTTCAAAATAATTCAAACTCGTATTTGAGGAACATGTTAAAATATTTATTTTTTCATAAATTTTTTTTAAAAAATGACTTAATTATTTCAAACTTGGATTCAACAAAAATCTTTAATAACTCAAACAAAAAAAAAAATTGAATCCAAAATTATCTAAACTAAAGCAATCCAAACCTAATATGATCTAGACCCAAATTATCCGACTCTATTTGTCTGAGTGCCACTTCAACTTCTAAATGCATTCTGCTAAACAGAAAGAGATAAGAACACATTATGTGATTCTCTATTAGCACTGCTAACTTGTCTCCCATTAAATTGATCCCCATGGACCCTCGATATTTGCTCGTTGACAGCCGTGCAGGATCCTTAGCCTGCAATGTTTGCTGGATAGTTGGAACCTAGCATTTCATAAAGTAAGGGTTAGAACCACCCTCAAATGTCTATCAAAGGAAACATTAGGAATATAAACGTTTCAAGACAGGCAATTAGGGGTACCTCTTTGAGGGACGAGGAATGAAACTATGGGGTTCCTTGTCCCTATTGTGACTAGGCAATTTCATTTGATTTGACTCAATGTGGCCTCTTTTTCTTTTGTATCGTCACAACCTCATCTTTAAGTCTCAAAATCTTGATCTTCCAAATCAAAATGTAACAATTCACTGGGCAAGGAGTGCCCTAAGTTACTTTAACTTCACTTTCCCAACTTTATAATTGTCTGTTCTTTTCACAACAAGCACACATATTCTAATATTGACAAATTTTGCCATGACAATTAAGAACCATACCTCAATCCATTTCTGGTGCAACACCATAATTTCCTGCTTTTTTTTTTAATCTTTCTATGGTTAGATGAGTAAAAGAAAGCTACAGAACTTAAGTAAGTCCTACCCTAAAATCTAGTAATGGCCTGATGGGTCATAACCTAACAATTATCCCAAGGAAAAGCGGTTTAGAAAGATCCATAAATGCATATCATCTAAGCAAAAAATAACCAAATGGAGAAAGTCAGAAAGACATGTAAATCCTTAGAAAGAATAATGTGCCCTTTCCCTCAATTGCTGAGATATTTTACTTTGTAAGGAATTGAAACGTCAACATTTGAGGTGAAGGAAGAGACATACTTCAAGCAATTGCCCTAGTTCAAATTTCAGTACAATACTATTGTACATGTTCCAAGGTCATGTTTGTTTCTTTTTCTTTTTAAAGAAATCATTCCTTACCTTTTAATAGAAACCCTGTTAGTGTTTTGGTTTCAGTTGAGACAATTTGCGTTTCTCTACCCACACAAGCAAGGAGTTGTTCCCCACTATGAGGGAAGGTGTTAAAATTTTGCTAAATAGAGATGGCTATTATGTCTACTCATCCTTTGATATTTTTCTACATTGAAGAACATCTCAAACTAGTAAAGCAGTGCCTTGTTTTGAACTTGTGATCAGCATTTTAATTATCAAAAACTTTCTTCTGTTAGCAAAACAAAAGCTTTAAAAAGTTCTGGACTAGTACTGGATTGCTTGCTATTCTCAAAAGTCTCTCGATCAGAGAGACTGAAAGAGATTTATCAGGTCTGGGTCTAGCTCATGATGAAGGCTACTTGGTGTTTCCACTAGCCCCAGAGATTCTGAGATTGATGATATTTGGATTTTGACAAACATTTGAAAGCCAACCACATTTAAGTCCTTTTATGGATCAGGCAACTCATTTATGAAATAGTAATGAGATTCTGAGAAAAAAGGGCAAGAGATAGAAGCAACCATCATTGTCATTGCACAGGACATCTTAACTACTGTTCCCTACTTACAATCAAAGTCAACAATTTTGAGAATTGGGTTTCCGTTGATCCCTAAATCCCCAGTGATTTCCATTGGTCAAAAAAAAAAAATCCTGATGAAACATCACTCTGGTAATGCGACCAATTGAAAAAGGAAAAGCTTTTGCCATTTGAATTTTGAAGCAAGGAAATATACATGGATGAATAAATAAGCATCTTAGAAAAGTTTTGCCATAGAAATCCGTTATCATAACTTATTTTTTATTTATTTTGTTAGCATATTAATGTTATCTTGAAGATGAATTTTAACACGAACAATTTCTCGTGAAAAAGATTTTAGATGAAATTTTAAATTCGTGAATTTTTTTATTAAAAGTAATTTAATAAAAATTAAAATTAAAAAGTAAAACTGTTACGCAGATGAAGTTATACAAATTTTGAAAAAAATTAATAAAATTTTATATATATTTTATGTAAATATTTTTAATAAATTTTTTACATATTATTGATTTTTTTATTAAAATTTATTAAATCATTAATTTTTATTTTTTATTTTAATTTTTATTGAATCATTTTAGTAAAGAATTTTATAAATTTTACATAAAAAACTTTATACAAGTCTTTTTCGTTTCTTATATTACCTTAATAGTGTCATTGGACGCTAGTTAACATTTTCCATTATTATTTTTTTGCAATTGATTGGTCAATTTAATTCTTATAAGATCACATTTTTAATTTTGACTTTTTAAAACTTTCTTCTATATTTAAAATCATCACGATTTAAATTTTAATTACTAAAATTAAAAATTTAATATTTTACTAATTGATCATGGATTTTTAGCAATTTCACTAAGTTTCTTGTATCATATCCTATTCCAACAAAATTATAGCAGTTGCCAATTGGATTCTTCTCGCATATACTTTTTTATATACGGTAAACAAAGTAGAATGAGTTAATTATGTCACACATTTATAGCACAACTGCACGAGTGACATTTTAATGCACAGTTTTATTTTCATAATAAATACTGAATATGCACTGAATATATGTTCGATGTTTACACTTAATAGTATTTATGCATGATTTAGACTGTTTGAACAATAAAATCTGAAAATATGTACAAAGACAATTATAAATGTTACCCAACCATCTACCACCATTTCTTCTAAGCCCATTTTCTACCACTATATCAAGTAAACTTCCATAGATTTCTACTTTACAAGCTGGTACTACTTAATTAGATTTTTAGGCATTTTACATGTTTTTGATTACTTTTAGGCTTCCTTTATTTTACAGAAAATTATTTTTGAAAAATATTTATATTTTTTAAATTAAAAAAATTTATTATTTGGATGAGTTAATGAAAAATATTTTTCGTTGTTGGATTGTTTTCTGAAAGATCTATTTTTTTCAAATAATATTAATATAACTATTAAAATATTAAAAATTATTTATTATTAAATATATTGAAATTATTTATTATTAAAATTATTAATATTAAAAAATAATTATATTTTAATAACAATATTTAAGATTAAATGTTATATTAGTATAAAAAATTCTTAAAATAAAACTAGTTATTATTCTTTATATTATTTATTAATATATTATAATATTATTAATTAATCATATTTATTAATATATTATATTAATAGTATATTATTTATTTATATAATATTATTTATAAGTAAAATTATGATCAAAAGTATTTTTTCATAAAATGGTTTTCTCTTTTCACATCCATAAAATAATTTTCAAAAAAATGACTTTATTTTTTATTGATCAGAAAGTTATTTTCCGTTGAGCAGTCAGTTTTTTGCTAAACAAATACTTAAAAATGTGAAAAAAAATTTTGAAAATCATTTTTCATGAAACAAACGAAGCCTTAAAATCAACTGTAATTTTTTTTCTGCAAGTGTCCATATTTGTTAGTTTTCAGTTTCAACCGAGGCAGGGTGACCATGTTAGCCTGGATTTTTTTTTGGCCAAAGTTAAGGAAGTCCCCCACTATAACAGAAAGTTGCCAAGAGATTAGATTGATATGTCAATTTGTCTACTTAATAAAACCAATTTCTGATTTTATGATATTTGATTTCTATTTAGTGTCTGATTTGTAAGTTGTAAGAATTTGCAACAAAAGAATGGCTATGGGAAAGGCCTGCATCAAAAGTAACAGATGAACTGTCACAGGAGGAAAGTCTTTGGTTCAAATTGTTATGAAAGGAGGTGAAATTTATGATATCTCCAACTCATGAAATTTGAAGCCATTTTATTTACAAATCTACTTCAGCTTAATCCTGGATTCAGACTCAGACAAATAGGAATGATTTTGTTGTTTTGAAAGTGGGAGGAGACAAAACTATATATAACTGAAACTAAAAATTTAGTATTTTATGAACAGACTGTTGGTAGAATTTAATGACAATGAAGATCAGGCTAGAGTGGCAAGCTTGCAATATTGGTTTGGAATTGTCACAAAATGTGAATCATAATGGGGGATTCTTAGGTCTGATGGTTTGTTTGCAATGGAAGGTCCCCTGTGTTACCACTTTGCAGCAGCATGAGGATTCCCAAATTAATGAACATGGATGCATTTGACTAACCCTTGAAAGCGAACCATATTGAAGTCCTTTACTTATCAAACAACTACATTAATGAAATAGTTATTGAAATGACAGAAAAAAGATGGAAATGGGGGCAGCGTAATTATATCTGCACTCCATTAATCTACTGTCATATAATAGTATATTTCTCTATTGAAGCTTTAAAGATTTTAGTTTTGAATTCCTTAAAATCCAACGTATGATCCATTAAGGCCCATCAAAAAAATTTTTTTTTTCAAAAATTGAGCAGGAAAATTATAAATCTACTTTACCAAGATATTACTATATTTGTAATTAATATTTTGAAGGAACAGTTTAATTTGTTCAATAAAATTTCAATTTTGGTTGGTATTTTTCTGCAGTCCATTTGATCACACAGCAACATGTCAGTTTTTCATTTAACTCAATTAATGTTATTGAAGTCAAAGATAAATATTTTGACCAGTTAAGGGAATCCATTTAAAAGAGCTCTTTCTACTTTTCAAGTGTTTGTCGTGAATTTGAACTTGATCATGAAATAACTAGTAATGATGTTTCAATCTACTACTCTAAGCTTTTAAATATCATGTTTTAATTGCATGAGTAAATGAAGGAATACAATCATACAACAAGATCTTCTTCAACATTGAACTCATGGCTTCCTTAAGGGTTGGGTGCAAATCCTAATTTCTGCTTTTCAACTCATCAAAAATAAGATAACTTGCTTTCAATCCAACCATTTCACAGTAGCCAAAATCTGGAACTTGAACCTAGAAAAATCTTCGAGAAATTGAAGTTAGTGCAAGTTGTCAACATGAGAGAGAGAGAGAGAGATCGAAGCCCATAGGCCAAACGCATAAAAGTCGAGTGGGAACTTTAATTTTTACGAGGGATTACTGTGTTGGGAAATGTAAAAAGACGAAGCAGCTGTGTTTCTTACTACTAGAGGAGAACACTCTTCTCTAATTATTACTGTCCAAATCCCAATGCGTACCTATCTTTTCCCACACAAGACCGCATCCGCATACAAAATTAGGGCCAGGATTTTGAGGTTGACTACCCCCTGCCATCCACTATCCCGCAACCCACAAACAAACAGTAAATCAGGCTACCACCCAACCCATTTGCCTTGGCCTCTGTCAACTATAGTTTACTTTACCATCAAAAACTTGCCACGTATTATTCCAAACAAGGATAACTGGATGACGATGATCTCTTCTCCAACCAGGCCCCTACCAGCAATCTTTTCTGTTTACTTGGGCTAATTGTCATTATTGATTTTAAGAATTTTGGGTTATTTGATTTAGTGATCAAAATAATCTTAAAAAAAATATTAAAAAAAAGATTCGAATTTTATTTTTATTTTTTTAATGTAAGGTTATGCCCGACCAAAAAATAATTGATCTGGGGAAATTAACATGTGAAAGCATATCTAAGATCACCTCAGGGCAAATCCCAATCATCCAACATAATCTCCAAGATTTAATCCCGACTTTTACCGTTAAAACAAAACCATTTTGTGGGGTAAACTTGTCGGCTGGTGTAATTGCCCAAAGGTGAAAGAAAATGAAACAAAAAGAAGATACAGCTTTTTTCTATGAATTTTGCCATTTCCATTTCCAAAGTTCAAAACACAACTTCAACACATGACCCATATGATATACTACTAAATTTTGATGGGTCTTTTACACATTCTAATTCTACTGTTTACATTAGCGACGGAGTAACACAAACACACTTCTTGAAAAGTTTTTATTTAAAGAAATATTTTCCTTTAATCATGAAGAAGAGAAAATATTTCTTTAAATACTACCTTAACAAGTGTTTATAAGTCAACTGTCAGGATTTACTAATATTTTATTAACCCATAGGATTGTATTCGAAACTAAACCCTAAAGAAAACGTGGCAGCAGTAGCACCTAGAAGTCACGTGGCTTGTACCCAAAATGCATCTTCGGGGAAGCACCACCAGGCTTGACGGAGAACACCCCGTTCCAGATCTCTGTGAAAGCTCTAACAATAATGCCATGGTGATAAGGCGAATTCAGCTGCAAGAAACAGTTGAGAAGCTCCTTTAAATCATCTTTGGAGTATATCTCTTTCTCCAATATCATTTGCAACATGGAGTGCCTGAAATCCAAATAAGGGTCATCAGAGTCTTTCTCCACCGCCAGGCTTTCTCCTCCGACACGGCCAAACCCTCGTACGGTCGCCATTGAACACTTGGTGTCCATGTCCCAGTACTGAGGAGTATCTGTGCTTGGGGAAAAAGAGGAGGCAGTTTCGTATTCTGAGAATGCATAATGGGTTGTTTTCTTGGAGGAGCTTGAAGAAGAGTAATTGTAAAGAGAATGAGCCTTGTAAGAATGAGATTTTGGTTTCGGTTTCGGTTTCGGCTTTGGGTTGAACAAACTAGTTAGCTTGGGTTTCTTGCAGCTGCTGCAGCCTAAGCTGACTGAAACTGTGTTCAGGATCAGCTTTTTTCTGTTGCATGACATTGTTAACAGATTGTTTGCAACAGAGTTAAATTGGAAGAAAGAAAATGAGAAGTTTTTTGAGTTTGCTTTAGAGTTGAAGATAGAAAAAAAAAAAAAAGATAAAGAGAGGTGAAGAACAGATTGTCTAAAAGGGATGCCTTGGCTTGGTATTGAGATGAGGCAACTGACTGAGCATGGGAAAGTTGCCTATAAATCCTGCATGTGAGCGAGGGCCCCGTGGGTGATAGAGTGACTGCTTTGTGACTTTTAGTACTATGACAATTTGACCACAACCTTCCAAATTGATTTAGTTTTTGTATATAAAAAAAGGGTTTTCCATGCATTAGGATCATTAAATGGTTTTTATTGGAAAAATCGAAGTTCTTAAATGCCTCTCATTAATTAATGTTTGCAGTTTATTGCCGTGATGGGCTTTTGCCCAATTCAACGAAATAGAGTATTGTGTCGTTACAGAAAAGATAGATCTTTAATTTTACATTTAGTGAATTATTTTACTTTTTTTTCCCTTACATATCATCTTAATCGTGGTCTAATCCAGTATCATTAGACATTGATTAACATTTTTCAAGTTAAATTATACAAAATAAAGGATTGATTAGTCCATTGAGAAAGATGATTGTTAATGTATTGATTGGCAAGATTAATGGCATTGAAATACACAAGATACATTTTTAATTACAGAAACTGATCACATGACAGCAATAATATCTAGGGATCGGACTTTTCTGAATAGTCCATTTGATTTTCTTAATTAAAAATTATTAAATATCACCAATTGTAAATTAAAAATTAAAAACCCATTCAATATTGAACTTGGACTTTTAAGTTGATATTTGTACTTAAATCAATTCTTCAAATTGTGGGTTCAAACATATACATTAAAACTATAGCTAAAAGTATTACATTAACTACTAAGGATTAAAAAACAAAAAACGTATGAGGGTCATCTTTAATGTGGAAAATGGAAGAGAGAGAGAGAGAGAGAGAGAGAGAACCATGCATGAGCATTTTCGTTTAGGCTGGTTAGAGCTTTTGACTTGAGTTGGGCAAAAGGTTGAAAAAACAAAAGGAGCTTTAATGCTTTGATGTAATCAATGGCCGATGGGACTTGGACTGTTGGACATGCCTTGAAAGGTTTTATGGCCCATGACACTTCGGCCATGAGGCATGAGGGTGTGTTGGAAACATACTTTTCTTTTGTTAGTTTTAGATGATGTTCTTCATTTTATGTTTGGTTACAAGTATTTTGCCATTACAGGAAAGGTGAAGGGTAATTTTCTCCCACTACGAAGAAAAAATCTGCACTGGTTCTAAAAATCATTGGATAGAGTTACCTCAAGAGTGGCAGGGCTTAGATAATTTATAATCTATAAATTTTATCTCTGTCATTTCAACTCTCGCTTCCCCTACTCTTAATTTTTCTTTTAAGTAAAATAGAATACAGTTATACCTGATGCAAAGTATCGTCCAAAAGCTGTTTCAGGGCCTAATGGCTTAACACTCACAATTTTATTTTTTGAAAACAAAAAAAATATTGGTAGGCCTTGCTTATAATTATTATAGTACAATTGATTTTATATAATTCAAAAATTATATAAAATTTATTAAATTAAAATTTTATATAAAACTTATAAGTGATGAATCTTTACATAAATTCTTATTTTAATTAAATAATTATATGATTATTATAAAAAAAAAATTATAAGTGAAATGCTCTCGTATTATAAACATTCATTTCACGTGCAATATTATTGTTGAATCATTCTTCATTTAATTTAATGTGTTCACATTTTTTTTTCCATTATGATGGGCTTCTACATAAGCATAACGTTGGACTTTGCTAAGGTGTAGGGGGCAGGTCCGGATACCAAGGTTCACGGGGCAAAATACAAAGCTAATTCCACACAAGCTGATCAGCGAGCACAAGTAATCTTGTGATTCTGCTGCCAATATTTGGTTTTTTCTGTTAAAAAATTGGTAATGCTATGAGTGGGATAATTCTGATTTCTGCTTCAGACAGCAACCTAGTTTTGTTGCTCATCTCATTCCTTAAAACCACTATCTAAAATCAACAGAGCGGTTACCATCGTCAAGCTAGATACAAATGCTGCATGCAAATCCTCTTTGGATTAACTCATTTCCTTCTACTTGATCATGATCAAACTAGCAGTAAGGATAACAGATGGCCATGTTGCTAACTTGATAAAGAACAAACTAGAAAGTTGATGCCAGTAAGATCATACTTGTTGCTTTCTGGGCTTAGATTGCATTGCAGTGGTTGAGCATCATAAACTGCAGCAAACTGAATGACTAATAATTGATATAACAGAATCATGTTGAACTTGTAATGGGATCTGTAAGCTATATACGACTCTTAGTTCTTTGACACATCAAGTTAGACCATACTTTTAATTACATTTTAATGCTGCTCCATTTTGTGTGTTAATCACCAAATAACCATTGTAGTAATAGCAGCAGTGGTTCCAACTTTCATAGACAAACTTATGCAAGATGCTATACATGTGAACCTATAATACTCCACCATTTTATAAAGATGCAGGAATCTGTTATCCGGATTTGTTGTAATCCTAGTACACAAACAACATTAAAAACAAAAAAATTGCATTGTTGTATGCTACTTTCATCAAAATTTTAACTCTCACAGGTGAGGTTGAGCCCATTGTCTTGTTCATGGTGAGGCATCTATCCTCAGATGTGAGGGTTCTGAGTCAGGTAGATGGTTTGCTATACCCAGTGGGAGGCACTTCTGTTCAATCTTGTCTAAAGTCAGGTACATTTGTCAGACTTATCCCTATGGACATGATTAAGTTGTATGTTTTGTAAGTTATTCCTGTATCTGGAGAATTATATATGAATAACTTACAAACCTGTGTCTGATTTGCATGTGATACGAGTACATTAGGATAAGGTCAAGAGTTTGGTACCATGAGTGTGGCCCTTCCTTTCAATTGATAGAGCAATGCCTGAGGCCTGCTTGGAGATCTGAGAGCCAAAAAAAACTTAATTAAAGATGCGTCTGGGCACCCAAGATAAACAATGTCTAGTAAAAAAGGAAAAACTGTTAAAAATGAAACTCATTTGGTCAAAACTGGACAAGCTTAATATCAAAAGTACAAACATCATGATCGTGATGATCAGTGCAATAATCCCCTCTTCACCCGCAGCCTCCTTTCCAAATTATTTCCCTTTATCAGATCGACCATCTTTACATCAGTATGACTGCAAGATCTCTAAGCAACACTGTGGTTTTTTGTGTCTTTCTAATGTATATAGGATCAACCTCATATGTCATAGTCTGTCATTCTTTCTCCTTTTTCCTTCTTTATTAATCTATCAACCCAACCAAGTGATTGTTTTCTTTGATAATGAGAGATAATGGTAATAATAATGATATGAGATTCCCCTTTTGTCTTAGAGAAAATTAATGACTATCATCACTGTGGACAGTGAACCATTATCATTAACATAAGTTATTGCATTGCCAATCTCATAGAAGCCATTTGATGATTTGAATGCTATTGTTAGATTGCCCCTCCCCCTAAAATTATAAAAATAAATAAATAATTAACACTAGCAATTATATCATTATCTACATATCTCTCACACAAACACAAAACCTGAGGTGCTCCAATAATTCAGAAATAACTTTTATGCCCTTCTAGGAATAGAGGGTTTTGATGCTCCCAAACCAAAATAGAGAGTTAAAGAGAGAGAGAGAGAGAGAGAGTCCTTTTTTTTTTTAACCTCTTCAAACATTACTAATGGACCCCAGTGATCATCCATGCCACACAAGAATGTAATTTTATCCTGATTTTCTCTCATAAATTCCCAATCTGGTGTTTCTGAAAGCTAACAGAAAGGGATTAAAGTAAGTAGTGACCACAAGATTGTTGATGTAAGTTTATGGTCATACTCGAGTAAAATACCGCCCTATACCTTCTGCAGGATGGATTAAGTGATAGATGCAGTAGGACTTGAATCAAGAAACAAAGGAAGATATGACGCCACAAAATGAAGTGGGAAACCACGAAAGCAACAATCCTCATTTTGAACTAAAAATTTCTAAACAGAATGATATGAAGTAAGTCCAAGCAAGAAGCATCAGGATTTATTACCTGAACTTTTTCAAAAGGCAGATCAATTATCATAAAATGTGCAGTCAACCTCTGTATCTATCTAGCTATTATTACTGCTTAGAAGTGCACCAAAAGCAAATGATCCAAGTTGAAAAAGGTTATCAACAACTAGAGACACACAAAGGGACCTGCATTAGCACAATTCATAGAAGGCTATATTGTGGTTTTGTAGGCAACAAGACATAACCAGATATCTGAAAGTGGTATGAGGAAAATTACTTTAACATAATCGCTAATCAAAAGTTTTGAAAATTTGAAGGATCTACAAGAAAAGGATGACAGATCAGTGAAAGTAATTCCCCAGGAGGAAGGTTGCACAGATACAATGACAACAAAGACACATTATCAAGAACATGATACGCCTTAAGCAATAAAAAATCCTATGTGTCATTATGAAATGTTCTCAGAGAAGATACTTTTGTTGTTATAACCAATTTTTATATACTTTTAGTATCTTACAACACTAATTTCCTGTTGTCAGCATGAGTATACCTTTCTGAACTCTGTCATGGTCATAAATAGCACATTGCGAATAGTATGATACCGCAAATAAATAAAATGTGAGACAAAAATTAATGTCTTCGATATGAAACCTTCACTCAGTTTTAATATCAGTCATGAGAAAAATATGCATATGCAAGAATACGATTAGAAAGTCCTCTAGGGCAATTTGTACACAGGATGCAAATAGCCCACAAAAGGAAAAACATATTGGTTATAATTTGAAGGAACTGCATTTTAACAGGACTTTACCTGTGATAAGTGAGAGCAACAAGCTCCAGGGGCAGTATTAGACCATGACTTCCACAAGAAAGTTTGAAAATTAACCTCAAAACCTGTCTTGGTAACAAGCCCAATGATGCTAAAAGGAGACAAAATGTAGCAGACAGTACTCTGGACCTGAAACTCACAAATTAATTCTATTAATTCTCTAAATCCCTATCGATGAACGGTAGAATGTCAAAATTCAAAAGTCAAATTGATGGACATAAGCTTCCAACAGAGGCAACTGAATAATAATTACGCCCAACAGTCAAAGAGAGAATACAGTATTCCCACCAATTTAGAACTACCGGTTAACCAGATAATGTTTTCTTTCATTTTTAGTAATGAAAAATAAATGAATAAATAATACACCAGATAAGCATGCTGCAGAAACCTTATACATAATGTCCAGTAAAGGAACCATAAGATATAGTGGGAAAAGAAATTTAAACATGCTGTGCAAGAAGGCAGCGAAAGATGTGGAGAAAGTGCAACAAATAGAACAAGAGTGGAGTGAGGACAGAACGCTGGAAATTAGTATTCATTATGATAGGGTACTGAAATGTTACTCATAGAAACTATGTAGAGTATGGAAGTAATGTTAACCATGATAGAGAAAGAGCCTTATGTTGCAATCTTCACAATGGTAGACTGTTTCCTTGATTGTAGATTTAAGGCTAAAAATGGGTAAAGTCCAATGCAGTATACCGCCTAAAAACCAGGCAAGGAATTCAGGAAACAAATTCGTCTGGTTGCACAACTAGAAAGGTAAGAGGGATGGTGAATAGATCAGTTGAGAATAGCCATTTCACCTTCTCTGGAAGCCTCCTTAGCATTTCAAGTGCTATATATGAACCAATAGAGTGCCCTACCTTCATTGAAAAGTTCGACATCAATTACCATGAGTATAATTTATGAAATCAGATATCAACTGCCAGAAATTTGGAATATATCATTTTACAGACATTTAGTACTTTTCCCAAGCCAAAGTGGTGAAAAGTACTGTTCTCTAGTAGAGATGAGAGTGCAACAGCTATCTTCTTAACAGAAAACACTAAAAATTATAGTAATAATTTAGCTAAAATTGGAAATTTCATTAGACCATGAAGACGTTAAGAAGTACTTTGATTAATTTTAAGCACTTCCACCATGAAGAAGAAACACATGACAAACAACTCCGAAACATATAGTAATGGGATTTCAATTGTAAGCCATGCATGTTCTCTGAACCTCTGAACATACAAATAAGAAACGCTAACAATTAGAACAGTTCAAAATGAAAATTTTCAACATTCCGCTTCCTTATTTTTTTTTATCTCAAATAAAACCATCAATATATACTAAAACCATCTCTCACCTAAGTACATCAGCAAAATACGATTTCTTGCATGCACTTATCAACAAAGATGCTGCACTTTACTAAATGTTGGACTGGAAAGTGCATGCCAAAAGGTCTTGGAATACAAACATGCATTCACAAATAGATGAGCATGTCTATTCTCTTCTTTTCAGAAAACAAAACATTTCAACAGGTTATATTCTTGGAATAAGAAACTGTTTTTTTGGACAAGCAGGAAGACGAAACAACATATAGGCAGAAAACAGTCTTACCAGAACTATAGGGACTTCAATATTTTGCACTTTGATAAACTCAATCTGCAGAAGTAAAAATTAAAGCGAAGGTTATAACCTTGTAAAATGAACTGGTAAATTAAAATAGTTTTGATCATAGCTCTAAACTAAAAATCATCATCTGGAAAGGAAGGACTTGGCAAAAAGGTTATACAATGTGTTACAGATGACAAAGCCAATACAATCCAATTAACATTCCATAAGAATAAGAAGCTCAGTGAACCGCTGAGAACGCCTAATTTGATTTCAAGGGACTAAAACATAAAACTTTTGTCATCAAGATTGCCCTTAGTAAGTTCAGTCTTCCAACTCAAGCAGGTTTGTTAGGAATGTTTCAAACAGCTCCATAAACACGATAAATCAAAATGTATCATATTCATTGACCTCACAAGACATTAAAATTACCAATAGAGAATAATCAACAATTTTGAAAGAGACTCATTGAAATTCTTCCAATCTATAAATTTGCTAAAGGCCAAATAAATAATTAGAAGATTTCCTTGTGATCAATTTGTTCTTGCAAGGAATAAAACTTCCCATGATCCCAGTTCTGCAACAGAGGGTAAAGAAGAAAGAAACAATTAGAAAACAATATATATAGAGGCACATAGATTAAAAAATTAATTGAATATATATATATATATGCATGCAATTAAAAAGGTATTGTAGCTACCTTTTCTGTCTGACCTGCAGAACCAACAGCTGTTAGAACCACAGGAAAGGAATTGTTAACAAAAATATCAAGGCTAATAATCAACAAACAGAATTTCTTTAAAAAGAAAGGTTCTCAATCTTTTGCCTGACACGGATGCAGTTCCTCCGAGAAAATCAAACAATAATTCCACAAACTCCTTGTAAAAGGTAATAACACCTGAGATGACCAGCAGCACTTAAGTCCTAATCCTCAGAATTCAACTAATAGCAAAATATTACATCAAAGACATTAACAAACCAGGATTTCCAGGAACAAACACCACATGAAATGAAGGATCTTCAGCATGAATTCCCAGTATCTCAGTCATGCAACTGCCCGATAAAGATGTCCAAAAGATCAATAAAACAAGCATTAACATGAAACCCCTTAAGAAAAAGGAATCTTTATTTGCATAATATACCCTGAGACATTGCACAACAGAAGATTCACACATTTTTTAACATCTGAATGAAAATCCTCAAAACCCATTCTCTTCTTGTGGAATTTGATGTATTATCAGTTTTTCTAATAAGTAAAAATTTTGTCGCAAAAAAATAAAGAATGGGGTTAGCTTAAAAATGACTCATAGTGAAACATTGTCACGAAGTGGGCTTTACCCATTTCTCGTGACATTTTAAACAGTTGGAAACTGAGAATAACCAAGCCAGTAGTTGCATGCATCAACTGTTTTAGAAAGCTTGCCAATGCATACCAAAAACTGTTGGAGAAAAAAAAAAAAAAACAGAAATAAGCTATCCAATCTAAAACAGCAAATTAACAAAAGTAAGATGTCTGGATAGCTGTCTGCCACCATCAGATGAATAATTGACTATACCTGTAATGGAAGGAGCGAATAAAAGGAATTGGTCTAGCTGCTAGAGAAGCAAGCGAGCTAACATTTCTGATCCTAGTTTCACATCCTCTATAGATATAAATTTATTATTATTGCATTTCTGTCTGTGTTCTCTTGTTTTTTTTTTTTCCTTTTTGGTGCTGTAACCTTCAATCAAGATTACCTTTTCTTCCTAAATTGTGAAATTTTTACTTGGTCGTGGGAACCAGGGAGGGGGGAGGGAACTGGGAAGGGAGGGGTTATGGAGCTGACTGATCCTGCAACAGTCAGGGTGTTGGGAAAATGGTCCAGCCTTATGAAAGTGATTTTGGATCAAGTAAAGTGCATAGACCTTGCTCTTTCATTTTACACAAAGTCTTACTACTTAATAAAAAAAGAGGTGTGGTTGTTTTAAGTATATGTCGAAAATTAAATAAAAAAAAAAAAGTAAAAAAAAAACAGAGAGAAAAAAGAAAAAAAAATTGATTGAACAGAAGTTGATCCATGGTCCGATTGAGTTGAAATCTTGTCAGGAGGTTTATGATTCAAAGTTCTACATTCTGAACAGTGAAGATCGGGTTTTAAGCTCTCTAGGAATAAATCTAAGATATATTTATTGAGTCACTTATTTGATGAGATTTTTTCAATTATTTCTCTAGTTATTGATTAGTTGTAGTTTTAGCTAGAGATGAACTTTATATAACTATTATTTGATTAGTGAAGATTTTTTTGGTAGTTCGTGATTTTTTTTTCCTCTACACTGGAGGATTTTTTTACGTAAATCTAGATGTGTGTTTTATTTTTTATATTTTTTTATTATTGATTGTTGTCTATTGCTTTTGTATTATAATTATTGCTTCAGGCGTAACGAATGGTATTAGAGCGAGGGTTATTTTGAGACATCGATACAGAAGTAACCCAAGATAGAAGTAAATTCTATTTAAGATTATTGAAGGTGATACAAGTTCTATGATAAAATTGACAGCATCGAATTATTCAATTTGAAAGCCTATGATTGAGGATTATCTATACTGTAAAGATTTGTATGAGCCAGTATTGGGTGATTCGGCTAAACCAACAAATATGAAAGATGAAAGCTGAAAGAAACTAGGTAGAAAAATGCTGGCTACAATTAAAAAATTGGTTGTTATCAGCGTGTTTCATCATGTAGCGCAGGAGTCAAATACTCATATTGTTTGAGAAAAATTGACAGCATTGTATAAGAGAAAAATATGTATGAATAAAATTATGCTTGTTAAAAAGCTTGCAACTTTACAGTACAGGGATGGACGATCTGTTACAGAGCACTTGAGTGATTTTTAAGATATATTTAATCGGATGACTATTATGGAGCTTAAGATGGATGATAAAATGGAGTTATTTTTTTTAGGTTCATTGCCAGACAGCTGGAATACTCTTGTTGTGATTATTCTTAATTCAGCTCCTAATTATAAGGTGACATTAGAGATGGTAAAAAATAGTATACTTAATGAAGAAGCAAAGCAAAAAGATGTAGACCCTGAGAATTAAGCTCTGGTCACAGAGAATAAGGGTAAAAACATCGACAGATGTCAAAACTTAAAAGGTCGTGATAAGTCTAAATATAGATCCAAGTCTAGAGGTAAAATGAAGTGTTTCTATTATGGTAAGGCAAGTCATATAAAATGAAACTGTAAAATTTTGAAGTAAGAGCGAAAAGATGAGAAAAGTAAGAGTTCAGATAATGGCAATGTTGCAGCAGTGAATTCAGATAGTGATTCAGTTACTTTGATTTGTACACATGGTAATTGTAATCATATTAGTGATCCCGACATTGAGTGGATAATTAACACAGGAGCGACATATCATTGTGTTCCTGAGAGAGAGTTATTTACAACTTACAAAGAATGAGACTTTAGTTGTATCAAGATGGGAAATAAAAGTGTGTCGTAGATTGTTAAGATTGGTGATATTGTTGTACAAACTAGTACAGGCTGTATGTTGACTTTGAGGGATGTCAGACACATTTTAGATATGAGAATGAACTTGTTTGCTATTAATGTCCTTGATAAGGAGGGATATGAAAGCCGATAAAAGAATAAACAATGAAAGCTTCTCAAAGAATCTATAATAGTTGAAAGAAAAAAATTATGTTGCACAATGTATAAGACATGGATGCAATTGAACGGTAACCAAGTAAATGTCGTTGAAGATGATGCTTCAACAAACTTGTGGCATATGAGGTTGGCACACATGAGTGAAAATAGGTTACAGGTTTTGGCAAGATAGTCTCTTATTCCCTTGATCAAAGGTATGTCTCTCGACTCATGTGATTATTGTTTATTTGGTTATCATAGAGTTTCTTTTCGTAAAATTCTTTGAGAAAAAAAAAATATATTGGAATTAATTTATTCTGTCGTATGTGGTTTCATTGAGGTTGGGTCATTAGGTGGTAGCAGATATGTTATTACTTTTATTGATGATGCTTCACATAAGACTTAGGTGTATATGTTGAAATACAAAAGTTAGGTACTACAGTATTTTTAAAAATTTTATGCCATGGTTGAAAGGATAACATGGTTACCCTTGAAATGTATTCAAACTGATAATTATAGGAAATACACATCTAAAAGCTTTGAAGAGTATTGTTTAAAGTATGGGATCAGGCATGAGATGACAGAACCTAAAACATCGTAACATAATGGTATAGCTGAAAGAATGAATCGCACCATTATGAAAAAAGTCAAATGTATGTTGAGGATGACAAAATTACCAAAGCCATCATAGTAAGTCTAAATATAGATCCAAGTCTAGAGGTAAAGTGAAGTATTTCTATTGTGGTAAGGTAGGTCATATAAAATGAAACTGTAAAATCTTGAAGTAAGAGCGAAAATATGAGAAAAGTAAGAGTTCAGATGATGGTAATATTGTAGCAATGAATTCAGATAGTGATTCAATTACTTTGATTTGTACACATAGTGATTGTAATCATGTTAGTGATCCCGACATTGAGTGAATAGTTAACACACGAGTGACATATCATTATGTTTCTAAGAGATAGTTGTTTACAACTTACAAAGTATGAGACTTTGGTTGTACTAAGATGAGAAACAAGAGTGTGTCACAGATTGTTGGGATTGATGATATTATTATACAAACTAGTACAGGCTGCATGTTGACTTTGAAAGATGTCAGACACATTTCAGATATGAGAATGAACTTGCTTGCTATTAATGTCTTTGATAATGAGGGATATAAAAATCGATAAAAAAAATGGATAATGGAAGCTTCTCAAAGGATCTATGATAGTTGCAGGAGAAAAACTATAATGCACAATGTATAAGACATGGATACAATTGAATGGTAACCAAGTAAATACCATTGAAGATGATGCTTCAGCAAACTTGTGACATAAGAAGCTGACACACATGAGTGAAAAAAGGTTACAAGTTTTGACAAGACAGTCTCTTATTCCCTTGATCAAAGGTATGTCTCTCAATTCATGTGATTATTGTTTGTTTGATAAGCATCATAAAGCTTCTTTTTGTAAAAGTTCTCAGAGAAAAAAAATAGATTGGAATTAATTTATTCTGTCGTATATGATCCCATTAAGGTTGAGTCATTAGGTGGTAGCAAATATTTTATTACTTTTATTGATGATGCTTCACGTAAAACTTGGGTATATATGTTGAAATACAAAAGTAAGGTACTACAGTATTTTTAAAAATTTCATGCCATGGTTGAAAGGATGACATGGTTACCATTGAAGTGTATTCGAACTGATAATGGTGAGAAATACACATCTAAAGGCTTTGAAAAGTATTGTTCAAAGCATGGGATCAGATATAAGATGACAAATCCTGGAACATCGCAACATAATGGTATAGCTGAAAGAATGAATCGCATCATTGTGGAAAAAGTCAGATGTATATTGAGGATGACAAAATTATCAAAGTCATTCCAGGGTAAAACAGTCAACACAGCTTGTTATTTACTTAACAAGTCACCATTAGTTCCTTTGGGCTTTGATATTTCAGAAAAAGTGTGGATAGGGAAAGATACTTCATACTCTCACTTGAAAGCTTTTGGGTGTAAAGCATTCATGCATATGTCAAAAGAGTAAAGATCAAAGCTTGACAGTAAAGCCACACAGTGTGTGTTTGTAGGATATGATGATGAGATATTTAGCTACATGATATGAGATCCAGTAAAGAGAAAGACAGTCAAAAGCAAAAATGTGGTCTTTCATGAAAAAGAAATCATAACAGACTTTGAAAAAAATGAGAAGACTACACGGATTACTATTGAGTGTGATGTTTCAACACCGACAGAGATTCCACAGGAAAGAGCCACAAATGGTAGAAATGAGCAAAAAACATAACTTGAGGATATGAATGAGCCAGCCACAGTTGGTGATGAGCCAGATGCAATTAGTTTTAAGCAGGAGGAATAATCCTCTCTACCTAAGAATGTTGAGTAAGAGGAGCTACTTTCGGCATCAAATGATATAGAGTCTCAGCCCATAAGATCTACTAGAGAGCGCAGGCCATCTATCAAGTATTCAAGTTCATATTTTATTTTAGTTACCAGTGAAGGGGAGTAAAAAAGCTTTCAAAATATGCAGGTTACTCCAGATAGAGAGCACTGATTAAAAGTAATGAAAGAAAAAATGGAATCATTACGAAAAAATGGTACTTATGATCTTGTTAAATTTCCAAAAAAGAAGAGGCCATTAAAGAATAAATGGGTGTTCAAGTTATGCAGGCTACTCCAGATAGAGAGCACTGGTTAAAAGTAATGAAAGAAAAAATAGAATCATTACAAAAAAATGGTACTTATGATCTTGTTAAATTTCCAAAAAGAAAGAGGCCATTAAAGAATAAATGGGTGTTCAAGTTGAAAAATGATGGCGACAAATTAGTGAGGTACAAAGCTTAATTGGTAGTAAAAGGTTTTTCTCATAAATCAGACATCGATTTTGATGAGATCTTTGCTCCAGTTGTAAAGATAAGTTCTATTCAAGTGGTACTAGGATTAGTAGCTATTTGAATATTGAGCTTGGGCAACTTGATGTTAAAACTGTATTTTTGCATGGTGATTTACAGGAGGACATTTATATGAATCAACCTGAGAGTTTTGAAGTGAAAGGGAAAGAGCACTTAGTTTACAAATTAAAGAAAAGCTTGTATGGCTTGAAACAAGCTCCGTAACAGTGGTATAAAAAGTTTGATTCTTTTATGATAAGTCATAGCTATAAAAAAATAACAATAGATTATTGTGTGTATGCTAAACAATTTCCTAATGGTAACTTCATTATCCTATTATTATATGTTGATGACATGTTGATTGTAGGACAAGATGCTAGTATGATTTTCAGATTAAAAGAACAATTGTCTAAGTCCTTTGATATGAAGAATTTAGGTCCAGCAAAACAGATTCTTGGTATGGACATTGTCCGAGATAAGAGAGCTGAAAAGCTATGATTGTCATAGAAAAAGTATGTTGAACGAGTGCTTGGTAGATTTAACATGCAACATGCTAAATCAGTTAGCTGTCCACTTGCCAACCATTTTCATTTAAGTAAAAAATCTTGTCCAGTGTCTAAGGAAGAGCAACTAGCTATATTTAGTATTTTTTATTCTTCTGCAGTCAGTTCTTTAATGTATCTTATGGTTTGTACAAGGCCTGATATTACTCATGCAGTTGGTGTAGTGAGCAAATTTCTTTCTAATCCGGGAAAGGTTCACTGGAAAGCAGTGAAATGAATTTTTAGATATTTGAGGGATACCTAAAAAATGTGCTTGACTTATGAAGTTTCACAATCAGTTCTAGAAGGGTTTACTGATGCTAACATGACAGGCGATCTTGATGGTAAGAAATCTACTTCAGGATATTTGTTCACTTTTGTAGGATGAGTTGTGTCTTGGTAATCTAAGTTGTAGAAATGTGTTGCTTTGTCAACTACAGAGACTGAGTATATTGCAGCAACCGAAGCATGTAAATAAATGCTTTGGGTGAAACTTTTTCTTCTTGAATTATGGTTGAATCAAAAAGAGTATGTGATATTTTATGATAGCTAGAGTGTTTTAGATTTGAGTAAGAATACCATGTACCATGCTAGAACAAAACACATTGATGTTAGATATCATTGGTTACGTTCAGTGATTGAAGAACAACAGATGCTGTTGAAGAAAGTCCATACTGATAAGAATATAACATATATGTTGACTAAGATACTTTTCAAGAAAAAGCTTGAGCTTTGCAATAACTTGGCCGGAATGAGTTCCTTGGCCAAGGTAAGTTTCAAATAAAATTGTTGTGGTGATGAATCTCCTCCTAATGGGGCTGGAGGGAGAGATTGTTAGGAAAATAGGGTCCAACCCCATGTAAGTGGTTTTGGATCAAGTAAAAGCCTTGGGCTTTAATCTTTCATTTTACACAGAGCCCTAGCTACTTAATAAAAAAGAGGTGGGGTTGTTTTAAGTGTAAGTCGAAAACCAAGTAAAGAAAAAAGAAAAGCCAGAAAAAGCAGAAAGAAAAATGAGAAGAGAGAGTTGGTTGAACGAAAGTCGATCCGTGGTTCGATTGAATTGAAACCTTGTCAGAAGGTTTATGATTCAGAGTTCTACATTTTTTACAGTGAAGATCGGGTTTGAAGCTCTTTAGGAACAAATCTATGGTGTATTTGTTGAGTCATTTATTTAGTGAGATTTTTTCAATTATTTCTCTAGTTGTGGATTAGCTCTAATTTTAACTAGAAAAGAACTTTATATACCTATTATTTAATAGTGAAATTTTTCTGATGATCTGTAATTTTTTCTTTTTACACTAAAGAGTTTTTCACGTAAATTTTTGTGTGTACTTTATTTTTCTTACATTTTTTTATTATTAATTGTTATTTATTATTTTTATATTATTGTGATTATTACTTCAGACGTAACACATGATAGATTAGAATTTTGGCAAAGTACCTAATGCATGAACACTGAGCTGTCACCACCCAGATTAGCAGCTTCTTCTCTTTTTATTTCATGATGATGATGATGATTTCGTCACATAAATTTGTAAATCAAATCCATGGAAAAATTAGTACACACCCATCTATCTTCCCTACGTGGGGTTTCTCTGTTCTCCTATGACGCTTCAATGGTCTCATGTAAGATGCGGTCACTTTCCCTTCAATCAACACCTTCTACATTCTAAACCCACACCCATCCAAGCACCAACATATAACATCTTGCTTCATTTCTACACATAATATTTCTTGGCTGTCTTTTTCAAGAAGATCAGGTCAAAAATGCCCACCTTTATTAATTATGCTCTCAATTCCTCTATAGTCCTAACACCATACGTTGCTCCTTGATTAAATCCCATTTATTACTATTTTGGCGAAAGCATTAATTCATTATTATTATTATTTTAACTCAAAAAAATAGTATTTTTATTATTGAACAAATCTAAGTTAAAAGGCTTAAGACATAATAACTGTTTGATGTTTTTAGTATTTATTGTTTGTTAAATGTCTTTTTTTTAATAAAATATTAAAAGTATCAATCAAATCAAATTTAAATGTATAAAAACAAAAAGATTAATGCCTAATTTAAAGTTATTGTAAAGGTTGAAAAGAGTTTGAGTTAAAAATGTGTTTAAAATTGTAACAAAAATTAATTTAATAATTTTAAATGTTTAATATTATTGTAAAAAATAGTATGATAAATTAAAATATTTAAATATATATAATAATAATAATAATAAAAGTTTAGAGATATAAAAATAATAAAATCATTTTACCCATAAAAATTGTGATTGACCATAAAAAGCATTTATTAAAAGTTTTTGTTTCAGTTTGCAAATTAAAATTTTCAATCAAAAAATTATATTATTTATTATTTAATATTGAAATTAAGTTTAAAGCAAATCACTTTCAACATCAATATTAAATTAGCTATAATTGTAAAATTAGCTTCTCTAAAATTTAATATTAGATCCAAATTAAATAATTATAAGATAGTTTTAAGGATTCCTTGCTAATTTAATTTGTACAAAAAATTACTTAATTTAGTATTTTTCATTTTTTATTCAAAAAAATTCACTTACCCTAATATAAATGTGTAAAAAAAATGTAACACTTATACAAATATAAGTAAATCTCTCATTTTATTTATTTTCATATTCCTTATTTATCAATATAAAATGTAGTTATTTTTTAATTAAGTTGATTAATGTTAATAGCTAGGGGCAGTAGACCATGTAGCTATCTTAGTTCGGCAAGATGTTTGGAATTTAGGCTCCTAAATTTGATTGTTCTACAAAATTGTAAATTAACCATCCCATTTGAATTTTAAAAAAATAAAAAGTACTTCGAGTTGGGGTTGGGTTAAAAAATCTATCAAACTATGACGTATAAAGCTTCCCACTTTGCGAGGGTTGAGATAAGAATTCATTATACGCAGCCTTTTCTTTGTATTTTTATAAAGAGATTAGTTTTAAAATTCGAAATTGTGATCTTTCTATCACAAATGAGCAATTATACTATTGATACTAAACATATAAGCATAATGACATGTTATCATCAATAATTATATGATTTATTGATAAAATATTAAAATTTTAATTTTAATAATAATGATTCAATATTTTATAAGTACCAAAAATAAAAATTCATATTCCTAAAGCAACGTTTCGATAACTAAAATATAAGACTATAATTTAGAGACTATAAAAATGTGGTTGACAAATGGAGGTTGCAAAGGAAACTAATAGATGTAGATGAGTCCAAGCATTCAAGTTAAACTACGCTAACCAACACCATACGATGCGTTTTATTTTAATTTTTTTAAATCAGATCAATGAAATTATATACCTGTAAAATTAGTTAGCAGATCTTGGATCTTCCAATTTTAAAATAGTAATATTTTCTAGTATTGACCAATGACCGGTCCA
The DNA here is from genome assembly GCF_047325235.1 of Durio zibethinus. Lineage (NCBI taxonomy): Eukaryota > Viridiplantae > Streptophyta > Magnoliopsida > Malvales > Malvaceae > Durio > Durio zibethinus. The sequence continues at coordinate 3,143,743 of NC_143162.1, read as the reverse complement.
TAAACTTAATTCAGAACATTTATTATGTTTATTCCTTTAATTTCATTGGTTGGTTAACAAATTGACCTACCATAACGATTTAATTTTGACATTATAATAAATAATAAATGTTAACATCATTAATTACATTTGCAGGGATTCTGCATATTGATTGATAGTCATGACATTTTTTTTTTTCAAAAGAAGGTAAACGTTCGTATAAAAAAAAAAAAAAGGCTTACATTCACATGTCTCTTTAAAAATTTCTTAATCATTAAATCAAGAAGTGAAAAATAATAGTCTGACATTGATTCAAAAGAAGCCAACTTGTCAAAATTCAAGAAGGATCTTGGAACTTGCAAATGTTGACATATAAAATTTGAAGGTTTTCAATTTAAAATTATTTTGGTTTATCGGTATAATTATTTTTAATAAGTGATATTTAATTAATATGATATTTAAATTTTAAATTTTGTAATTTTTATCTTAAATTATGATTTTTTTGAATAAAAAAATTTAAAGTTTTTGACAAAAGTTGATGCTATTTTAACTATTCAAATGCTTGCAACGCAAATAGTGGCTGTAGTTTCGTAGAAGATCATAAAATTTCTAAGTAATGAATGTTTATGGTAATGAAAAGGAAATTCTATTTTTGAATTTCATTTATTGAAGTAAACATTTTTTTTTCTTTTAAACATAATCATTTGAATCCCTAATAATACATCCTCGTGATTAAAATTTACAATATAAAATTTTCTAATTCCAGTTTTAAGGTCTGATGTTAAACTAAGTAATTTTTAATTTTTTATGTTGACGCACAAATGAAATTAGCTTTTGCAGAAGCTTTTATTTCACTATCGAGGGATCGATCTTAGAACAAAAGAAGGGTCAACCAAGTCTTAAATGTGGAGTATAAGGAAATATAATAATGTAAAAAATGAAATGAAAAAAATATTAATGTAATATAATTTAAAATTTTAATAAAAATTAAATTTTATTTTATATTTTCATACTAATATAAATTATTATATATGTAATTATTATATAAAATATGATATAAATATATAAATTATATATATTTTATTCAACACAAATAAATAATTATTAAGTCTAACTTTAAAGTTTCCACCGAAAAGCAAAAGGGCAAAACAGTCCAATTTTTTTGTCTCTTGTCTATGCTTCTTTGTCTTTATTAACTTCTCCTTCCCTAATAATCCTCAAATTGGAGTCCCATTCTCAACTAGTCACAGATGTCTCATATTACTGTAATATGATTTTTTTTTTGGTACATCAAATCATAAGTTTATAACATAAGATCACGTTTTAATTTCGCTTATTATTACAAATTTTTTATATCATTTTTGTTTTTATAAAAGAGATTATAATATAAATAAAAAAATTTTAAATGTTAAAATTTAAATTATAGATTTATTAAATATTATTTTTTAATAATAATTATATAAACTGATTGAATTAAATTTTAGATTCATTTATAAAAAAATGTTTGATTATAATTATATTTATCATAAGTGAAAGTGATAACATATAAAATTTGAAATAAGTTTTTGTTAAATTAAAAACTCTTAGTAAACATGAACTTGTCACACTCGTACATGTACCTAATTAAAGATGAAAATGGAAAATTTTGGGAACTTTTAACGGAATTTTAAAATTTTTTTCCTTAAAACTTGGTTTAGATTTGCGAAATTTTCCACAATTACATCAACAGGTTTGCCAAAATCAGAAAAAATAAAAAAACTAACAATAGCAGACACGTTTTCCTTTTAATGGGTGAGTAGATACGAGGATGAATAACAAGAATGGACAATTTAGAAACCACCTACCAAATTTTGTGACAAAATTTTGTTGAAATTGTCTCCCTCATACTATTCTAATATTCTTCCAATTAGCTTCTTCCAAATTTGTAGAATTATTCAACAAAGTTTGGCATCCTCCAATAGAGATGTTCTAGATCAACTTGAATTTCAATTTTGTAGGTTATTATAATTTAGATAATCCCTTCCCCTTTTATTAACAATAAAATTGTCCTAATTTTTTTATAAAAAAAATCATAGTTTAAAGATAAATAAAAAATTATAAATATTAAAATTTAAAATTTACTCAATTATCTTTACTTAATTTGATAAATAGTTTTTTATATTTTCTTATATTATTTTAAGCCCTTATTGGTTTGATTAAATATAAATTATACAAGTATAATTTATAATTAATTCACCATGCACTTAAGTAAAATTTAAGTGATTGAAATATAATTAACTCATAATTTAAGGGTTTTTTTTGTTTTTTCACCACAAAAAGGGTACTATTTATGTGATGGTGAAGATAAGGATTGATAGTAACCAATTACTAAATTTTTAATTTTGTTATAAATGCAGAAAAATAGTACATCAAATTCCAAATTTCCTTTTTTTTTTCTTTTTGTTGCAGTTATTTACAACATTTCCTGTCTTAAAATTTTGCTTCTAAGGTGAAGTTGACAATTTTATTTCCAATTACAAAATCCTCTTTTTCCTTTTTTTTTTTAACACAATAACCATATATTTGAACTTCTACATTTTATTCAAATATTATTTATTTTCAGCAATGATAATTAAAATTTTCGTATAATTTAAAAAATTATCATGTAATTCTTCTACATTACATTTTGATCTATTACTTTTTTAGTACAATTTTAATTTCCATTCACAAATATAATTTTTCTAATTTATAAGTGGATTCAGCATATATAAATGATAACAATGATTATATCAAAACCAACCCAAAAATTATCTAATTCTCAACAAAAGTGCAACTCTTCCCAAAAGCATAAATAAATAAATTAAATTTTATATTAAATTTGTGAAATGATGAAAGTATCGAGAAGAGGAAACTATAACTACCAAACAATTAATTCATTGAAAATAAAAGTATAATACATCGAATTCGAATCGATATAATAATAAATTTGAGTTTGAGTTTAACTCTATATTTTAGATTCAAAATTCAGTTCGAATTCAATTGAGTTTTATTTTTTTAATTCGAACTCGATTTAAAATAAAAATCGAATTATTTGAATTCGTTCGATTAAACTCGATTAACATGTAAAAATAAATTTAATTTTTATATTTTATAAAAATTTGATTATTTATATTCAAACTCGAATTCGAAATAATTTTATCAATTAAAATAATTAAAATAATTAAAATATATTAAAATATAAAATTTTGATTAAATCACGAATAACTTGAATCGAGTATAAAACCATTCGAATTTAATTTTATCATTAAATCAAATTATTTAAGTTTGAAATTGATTTAATAATAACTTAATCGAATTTAAATTTTATTCGACTTAAATTTAAATGATTTATGAGTATTAATATATTATTTACGTCTTTAATTGTATGAATTCCCGGTAATCCTTGCGTGTAAAATAACAAAGAAAGCTTCGTTGCCAAGAAATCCCTCTTCCCTGCTTTCATTTCTTTCTTTTAATCCATTTTTTTAATAATTTTAATTATATAATATAATAATAATAAAAATAAAACAAACTTTCAAGTGATAGCTATATATATTATTAATAACTGCTATCAATACCGTATAACCGAATTTAAAGCCAAATGTAATATCCAAACCACCGAAAACCAAAGTGTTTCTGTGTCTTTATTTCGCAACACATTTTTGTCGCAGAATCAAGGAGAGCCTTTCTTTGGTTTGGGAGGTTTTAACTTTTTAACCACCCCGAGTTTCTTTCAAAATTATCTCAACAAACTTGTCTTTCCTAAATTTCTGTTTCTGTTTTTCTGATTCATTTCTTCTTTCTTTCTTTTTTTGCAGGGTTTTTGGTTCTTTAAAGTTTCCATTTTTATGCCTTAGATCAGCGTACTTCATTGATTCATTTCGTGTTCCATCTTTTTGGTTTTTGGAAACAGGTTTGGCAATTTGGGTTGGTTTTTTTTTTTTTGTTTTTGGTTTTGCAGAGTTTAATAAAGAGAAATTTTTTTTCTTACGGAATACTATTAAATTGTCTACAGGAAATTAGCGCGGGAAATTGGAGAAATAAGAATTAAATCTTTTTTTAAATGTTGGGTGATTTCATTACCAGATTGCTTGTGTAAGTCATTTAGAAATTCCTTTTTTTTTTATTTTGCATTTAATGTTCTTTGATTTTGAAATTAAAGAATGGTTGCTTTGATTTTTGTGGATTTTGATCTTTATCTATTTTCCGGTGTTTTGTGTTTTCAGGTTGATTCTTGGATATGCATATCCAGCGTTTGAGTGCTTTAAAACGGTGGAGAAGAACAGGGTCGAGATTGGGGAACTCAGATTTTGGTGTCAATATTGGTATCCAAATCCTAGCCTCTCACATTTTCTTGCATATTGCTTTCTAGCCGTAAACATTTCTCATTCTGGACAACTTCGGCCAATTTAATCTCGATATTTTTGGTTTCTTTCTGCTTGTTTGATCATGCTAAGCTTGAAAAACTCAACCTTACAGAGTCTTTCTTAATAAAATACACTCCAAGCTAATTGTTGATTAGCCTTTGATTTGCTACTTCGCTAGAACATGTAGGTTCCTTAATTTATTAGAAACATATCATTTGAGATGAAATTGACACATGGTATTTATGCTTTAATTAGTCCAATGTCAGGATTCTGTTTTTGTTCAACTCAAAAAAGAGGAGAGAGGGCAAAAGCTTATTGTTGCTGTCCTAGATTGATCCCAGGTTTCGGAAGGAGTCATCATTTTGTTGCAAGATAAGAACCCTTAGGCCAAAGGCCATGCTTATGACCTTGAAGAGGATAGACCATAAAAAATTCTTATGAAGAATGTACATGTGAGAAAGCAATATTCTAACTGATCAGAAGGATAATGCCTGAATCGCATTACTTTGATTTATGGATTCATTGAGAGTAGCGGTCACCATCATGTTGAATAGGGATATGGATAACTTGTCTTTATTTATTCTGTTATTAATATAAAAAAAAATACACTTCAACCAATCTTTCATTCCAGCCTGTGCGTCGTTTGTTTAGCTTTCCGTTAAGTTGAAATGAATTCTGCAGGATCCTTGTGGCGTTTCTGACAATTTTTGAGAGGATAGGAGACATATTCATTTCATGGTATACATAGATCTCTAAACTTTCACTGCTTCAATCTATAGTGCTTAGAATCCTAATATTAGATTTTAACTGTCCTGAAGGTTGCCCATGTATGGCGAGCTGAAGCTTACACTCTTAATCTACCTATGGTATCCTAAAACCAAGGTAAAAGCATAACATACAGGGAATACATTTTAGCTTTTCCGCAAACCCTGAACTCAATTGACAATAATAAGCTTTCAATAAGTAGGGAACAGGCTATGTGTACGACACCTTGTTGCGGCCTTACATGGCAAGACATGAAACAGAAGTGGATAGAAAGATACAGGAGCTGAAAGCTAGAGCATGGGACTTTGCTTTGTACTACTGGCAAAATTGCACAGAATTGGGGCAGACAAAATTCTTCGAAATGTTGCAATACTTAGCAGGCCAATCTTCAAGGTTAAAACATGGCAATCAGGTAATCTTCCTTCCATGTTAATCTAATTTCTACCCTTTGTTTAATACTACCTTGAAGTTTAGGCGGTAGCGAGTAGACAGTCAAAATAACCTGAACTGAAGATTGAGAAAAGAAAACAACCCAGCATTGCTTTGACATTAACACACCACATGAAAAATGTTTATCCAACTCTGGTTCATCAATTATGTGATTGATGCTTTCATGTACAAGATGAGCATAACTTGAAACAATTAGGACTAAAATTTCTAATTATCCAATGTTATTTCACCAAACCTTTTGTAGAAATCTGATCAGCAAATTCCAGACATTCCAACACCACCACCTCCAAATGGTTTACGTAGTCAATCAGGGAAAAACAAGAAATGGAATTCAACGACAATCAACCGTTCCGTCGTAGAATCATCCAAGTCGAAACTCGTCCAATTCCAACCTGGCAGCCAATCAGAATACGACCAGAGCGATGACTCCTCCATTCCAGACTACCCAAGTAACTCCAAGCTCCAACAGGATCGTCTCAAGCTTCGCCGTTCCAAAGCACACAACTAACAATTTGTAACAAACAAACAAAAATTGTACCAAAAAAAAAAAAACCCAAAATTCTTTATTGAATACCAACTCTGAAATTCAATTCATTCATTTTTTTTTCTTCGTAATATAAATTATGTTTCTATATAAATTTACGTACAGTTAAAGAGCTTTTTGTATATTCTATCCCTCGTCCTGCCTGTGAAAACTCACCCTTTATCTGTTATCTGGCGAAGTGGATTCCAATGGATCGGAAGATCCAATCAACGAATCGGGTCAGACCCGGAAGGAGTTTGAGGCGAAAGAACCGAACGCAAGAAGAGATGGGGCTGTGAGAAGAGAACCGAAGCCAAAACCGACGGAAAAAGTGAGGCCCAGAGGAGCCAGGGGAGGCCGACATCGGCTGAAGATAAGCCCAAGCGGCCTGTTTTACTAAACGGTTACGGATGGAGATTTCGTACCCGGAATTCGTCGCAGAGCCTGGGGCAGTTGGGGAGTTGATAGCGACGGCAGAAGAAGGGAGGATGTCTTTGAGTGAAGTGTAGGAAGCAAAGGAGGTTTTGAGGGAGCTAAGATCGAGGCCAAGCGGCGGTGAGGAGGCGGTGCCATTTGGGAAGCTGGTGGCGGTTTGGAGAGGTTTTGGAGTTAAGAGAGTTAGCTTTGAGGGGGCTTGGACGGGAGTTGATATGGAGTTGCGGCGGCGGAGAGTTGATAGCGGCGATTGCACTGCTTCGTCGTCCATAGTGAAGAACGGTAACTAAAATTTTGAAAGCGGGTTTTAGTTTTAAAGAGAAGGGAGTCTGAGTCTTCTCTTTTGAGTGAAGTCTCCAGCGGCGGCTGCCAAAACTGGTGGTGGAATGGGATCGGATGGCGTGGAGCGCAACTATTGGAGAATATAAGTTCTGTCCTTATTTTATCTGATGAGTCGTGTGCCCATTTGTTGGTTTCTTTATCTTTTTGTCCAATGGATTGTTTCATATTATTAGTTATAATCTAAAATAGTGTTATCAGGAAAGATGATAATTAGGATTTGATTTGTTTTTTTTTTTTAAATAATATATAAAATTATAAAATTTTAAAATATGATTTAAATTCGAACTAAATTTTAGTATAATCTAATTCATATTTTATATTGAACTCTATAAATTTTGATTTATTAATTTTTTAAATATATTTTTTACTTTTAAATATTATTTTAACATATTTATGTATAAAATAATTATTTTTTTATATAAAAACTTAAAAAATATATAAAAGTAATAAAAAAATATAATTGGATATAATTCGATTTTTTTTATTTTTTACTTTTTGATTTAAAATTTGATTCAAATTTAATAAATACTTCAATATTTAAACTTAATCTAAACTGAATAATAATATTAATTTAAATTGAATATTATAATTTTAAATTAATTTTAATTTTTTTATTTCTTTCATTTTGAATACTACTATTATTTTATATATGACAAAATTTATTTTAAAATAATTGATTTTATAAAATAAAACTTGTGCACAGTTTAAATCAAATTACTATTAATACATATAATTTATGGCATATTTATATTGGAGAACTTAAAAAATACTATTAAGTACAATAAATTTTATGAAAAAAATTTTTTTTCATTATTTGATATTGATATTTTTCTTTTGATACAATTTCAATATTCACCTTGAACTTTAATTTTGAGAAATTAAAAAAAAAAAAAAAAGAAAACAAACAAACAAACCCAACCAACATCACTAAATTCAATCAAGCCACATCGTAGTATAAGTCTTGCAATTCATTATCTTAGACTAAACGTGTATAAATTAAATTTGAAAATTCGAATCCATTTTTTTACTTCATGTTAAACATTATTAGTGTTAGATAAGTAAACAGATTAGATTTTCATTTTTTTAATTATTAATACATTAATTACCATCACTCATATAAATACAATTTAAATTATTAACTAGATATAGGTCCCATTTCGTTGTAAGTATATAATAAAGTTATATATTGGTTTAGACAATAAATAATAAAAAATATAAAAAAAAGAACAATATACAATTTTATTAAAAATATTTAGATATTTTTTAAAAATATATATTTAAATATTTACATTAATTGATTTGATAGCGATGAGATATCAAATTAATTTATTGAAAAGTATTTTATTTGTTATCATGATTAGATAACAAAAATAATTAAAGTTACTGTACAATCTGAGTATGATATTTCAAAAAAAGTTATATGAAAGTGTAAAGTTGAATAAATTTGTAATGTGTTAAGCTTCCAAACTTCTTAAAGTTATGGATTTAAATGAATTTATATGCATAATATTATTTTTAAATAAATTAAATAAATAGAGTCCAAAGGTAAAATAATTTTTTTTTTAAATCTTTTATCTCATCCCCAATTTAATCACTAATGTCATTTATAACTATATGAAAACCTTAATTGCAAAAAAAAAAAACCTTAACTCAATATCTAATGAATTAATAAGTCCATGTAGTATTGTTTAAATAAATTGACATTTTTAATAAAATATTTACAATATGAAAAACAAAGAAATTAGAATTCTCTAATTATCTTGTCCTATTTGAAAATATCAAATACTATAATCAACTAATTTGGTGATATGTACCTGGATGGTATTGTTGTTATGATGATTGTAATTAAAAAAAAAGAAAGAAAGAAATTATTTATATATTAATATTTAATTATAGTCAAAATTTCAGTTTGTACAAGAGATTATCACGCTTAATCAAACATATGATGTGTCTAAAAATGATCAATTAAAACATGACATGTCTTACAATTTTATTACTTAATTTGATTAATAGTATTGGTTTTAAGTGTAAATTGGTGGACAAAAATCAAATTCAAATATTAAATTATGAATTTTTAAAATTTAATAACTAATAAAAATTTTAATTATAATTTGGATATTAAATACATAATTAATCTTTTTTGAAATAAAAACTAAAGCAAAAAAAAAAAGGACGATGGAAATAAATGTTAAAAGACATAATTAACCTTAAAATTAGTAGTTGAAAATCTAAAACAACTTCAAAAAATCACTCAAACTCAAAAAATTACATGCTAAAAGACAAGACAAACCCCCAAACAAAATTATTCATGACATCAATTAATCCCCGAATCATATTTTATGCCTCATATTACTTGATATAGATATTGATATATCAATTTAATAAGAACGAGTTAGGGATAACTTTTATATATCGATAATCATAGTTTTAATTTTTAAGCACTTACATGAGTAGTGATTACTAATATTTTGAAAATATTAATTGAAAAAGTAATAAAGTGAAATCAATCATAAATATAAAATTATCGATAAAATATTGAATTTTTAATTATTATGATCAAGGTTTAAATTATAATAATTTCAAATATATAAAAAAATATTGTAAATTTTAAAATACGTTAAGTATGAATAAAATTGAGAATGCAGCAAAATGTATGCATCTAATAGAATTATAAAAACATTAATGCATCTTTGGCAAAGTGGACGTTGGAAAACATATGCTTGTTTATAATATAAGAAACATGAAGCAGTTTCCCATAGCTCTTCCTTCACCAGGGAAGTATAAAAGGAAGTTTTTTTTTTTTTTTTTTGTAATTTTATTATTTTGTTACTAAGATCAATAGTTAATGTTTCCTCCTCTTTGAATTTTTAATTTTTGTTATTTACTACATAAATACTCCCAATAACTTGGAGGCATGTGAGAAATGATCAAAGCACTGTAATTAAATATAGTTTCATATGTCCACCTAATAATAATGCTTTTAATATAAAGTCTGAGATCTCATAATTCTCAACTAATTTTATTAGAGTCCCATTACTTTGGTCTTTAAATTGTTATCACTAAGATTTGACCAAATGGCAGTATTATTTTTAATATTCAAAGTTATTAGGATTTGAATCTTCGTAATAGAAATTAAGATTTCAGACACTATCAATAGTCTATTGACAGGATTATTATGTAATGGCATTTGCTGTGATTTTTGATAGTTTATAATTGTATCTTTCCTTTGTTTTTAATTTGAATAAGGTGGCCAGCTGCCAAAATTTGCCAATTAAAGTCAAACGAGAAGGAAGCATGTAGGAAGGGAGAGAGGGGAACCCCATAGCCCCATCCTTTTCGAGTCATTGGGTTGGTTTTTTTTTTTGACAAATCAAAGAAAAAAAGAGACAAAAGAAAAACCTTATCTTATAACATTTGATCAATTGCGTTGTTGTAGCAAATTGGTCGAGGATTTGCTACTTTCTGCTAAAAAGAAATGGCAGCCAATCAACTTTTCTTGGCTAATGCTTCTTAAAAAATAGAGTTTGAGGACCATGCATTACTGGGAATCTGATGTGGAGAAAGTGATGGTTACATGGAGCTGAGCTATGCACCAAATGACAACTTCTGGAATATCCTCCCGGAAGACGTCTCATCTCTCAACTTGAAATATCCATGTTTTTAGAACATGTGTTAAATAGTATGAATTTGACAATGAAAGGACAACATAATCAAATAATAGTAGTATATAGTAACAAATAGTAAATTTTTTTAAAAATTAATGTTTTGTATTTGAACCTTCTTTTTTTTTTTTTTTTTAAATTCCCTAACATTATTTGTTCAAATTGTTTGAATTTAATTAAGATAACATTCTAATGATTTTTTTTATTTTCCAGTAAAGTTTAAATTCAAATTATTTGAGTAATAAATCAAGTCAAATTTAAATAATTTAATATTTGATTCAAAAGAATTATGAATTTAATTGAACTTTTATTTTTATTGTATTTAATATATGTATATATATATATGTATATTAAGTATATAACAAAAATTTTATATTTGATATTAATATTTATAATCTTATCAAATCTAATTGAGTTTATCAAACCAAATTTGGGTTCGAAAATCAAATTTAAATATTGAAACTCAAATCGTGTCTCAAGTTTTCAAATCAAACTGAACTCGAATTCAGTTATATCCTACCCCAAAAGGAATAGGAAATTTGGGCTAAGTACTCTGTAGAAGAAAGATGTTTTGGGAGATGACAATTGCCAGCTTTGGCCTTTTGGATCCAGTCATAACATATGGAAGTAAGAAAGTTTCAACGACAACAACATTAATTTGTCTTCACAATTTTTTCAATATGGTCCTTTTCTGATTACTTTTGTCAAACTCAGAGTCTGCATCCTCTCGTGAAAATGATTTCTCAACCGTGATTTGACATATCCAAATTCATGCCAAGAGATCAAGACAAAAACAAATTTGCTGCAATAAAAACGTTGACGACCTAGCTCAAGGTCCCTTAGCAATCAAATTGTTGTTGCTTTTGCAGTTTGTGTGGCCCCTCTTCTGGGGATTTCCATTTCGTTTCTGGCCTTGGGTTGAGTTGATCCTTAACCCTCTTTGTAACAAATTGCCACAGAGAATCCGAGGTACAGAGCATAACTGGTTTGTATAAACCATTTTTAGCAATACTGATGTTAAGGTCGAAAATACGGGTGAAAAAGAAAAACCATGGATTGAAATGAAAATAGTATAGAGAGGAACTTTTAAAACTCACCAAACTTGGAAAACTCCACTATGATGTTCACCCAATAGCAGAAATTCAACTACAAAGTGATGAAGTTCAGGAAAGTGAGTAATGTGGTTTAAAAATCACTGCATTGCTATAGTCATGATGATATATAGATGGTTATAATCTGTGTATACAATTGATTGCTATCCTACAAGCAGATCAATTCTCAGCCAGTATTGCTGCTTTGATATCATTGATACCAATGATTATCATTTCAATGCACCAATTTTACACATTTACATTTGGTATGGCTGCTTTGATATTTCAACCAGACTAATGAGGCAATTCAGATCAACAAAGGGATGTTCATGGGCAGTGTCAACCATGTGTTTGCTCCAGTGTTGTCCATTGCATTTATTCCATCTTCAACACCCATCTATCCAGATTTCCAACGGACAACACTTTTATTTGTGCAATAAAACCATGGGTTAGGAAAATTGCTAAACCGTGCAGTAAATTGCAATAACCCCAGACTTACCATCCACATCTTTATCCAGTGATCCATGTAAATTAAAGACAGGAGTGCTGGCATTATTTTCGGTACTTAGTCAGGAAAATCATTTTTACCTTTTAGTAGAGTTAAAATCAGAAGATGGCACTTCGGTCGTCCTAGATGGTGGAGTTTGTGGCCTTGGGGTACGGACATCAGCCATTCCAAAGTCAGTATGAAGCATATCTACTCCACTCCATTCAACACCTGCTATTCTTGTAAGTTAAGGATTATGCATTCACCTTTTGTACCTATGAGTGATATTGGATAGAAAAGAAAATGAGTTTGTTCATGTGCTTTTTCCCAACTTTGGGGGTAAAGCATATTGAAAAGCTAAAATTTCTAGAAGGATACAGTCTGTTTTCCACATATCTGTAATGCTAACATCAGCATCTGATAAAAGCCAATAATCTGCATCATTCTGAAGACAAGAAATAGTCAATTTACACATTGAACCAGAAAACAATGGACCAGAGAAAACATTATTAATTTCATTTTTTCATTTGTGGTGCATGATGAAGTTTTAGGGGGAAAAAGGAATTTGAATCTTGTGCCTTACCCTCCTAAAGTGCGGTAAGAACCAAGGCTCCAGATGAACTATTAATTCCATACCACCTAAAGTTATAAATAACCTTTTCCATGCACCACTTTTCATATAGTGATTCTTTATAAAGCTTGGCTAGAGTAAAAAATGGTCAAGAACTATGGCACTTACATCAATATCCGAAGGAACAATTCTCATCATTCCCCCAACAGACTCCTGTGAAGCATTAATATCAGAGCCCATTTGATGAGTTTGTTGCGCCTGTGGTTCTATCTCCTTTCTGGTGTCCACATTGACCAATTCAACTTGGTTTTCATTAGAACCAGAGCTTGAAGCAAGTGGGACACTCACAGGTGGCTCAACACCATTCATATCTTCAAACTTCTCAAATTGGCTGATGAAACAACAATTTGAAAAGAAGGACAAAAGAGAAGGGTATTAAAACAAGAACCTCTATTATCCATCATCAATTAGATATAATTTCAAAAGAAGGATGGTTCATAAACATTTATAGGTAAATAGTTTAGCATATAAAAGAAAGGAGCAATACCTAACTAGGTAAACATCAATGGGACCCATTGTGCTCCTAAGAATTATCCTGTATCTCCTTTGTGAGCAGTCAACAGCCTGGAATGTACAGTAGCAATGCCATTATGCATTCAAAACATGAAAGAAGAATATGGTACTAACTCATTAGAATTCTCCAGCCATCAACTTACTTCATCAGGATCAGGTACTTCCAGAGTTGTTCCATGTGGAGCTTTAATTGCTATAAGAGTTTCATTCTGCCAAAAGCAACATGGACAACTTAGCTATAGTAAACCAAGATGGCCTGGAGATCAGTGTCAAATGTAGAAAATAATTGCAAAAGTATTAATTTAGTGAAACAAGGAATAAACAGACCTGAAAACAAGGTAGACCCTTGATGTCATCTTCAGTCACAAAAAGCCACCTGAAACAGTTTGAAGATGGGTAAATGTATCATTTTTTGCAAACAATCAGCAGTTAGCTGCAATTACAAGGCAGAGGAGAAAATCTTACCTCTGATTGTTCCCATTCTCACTCAAACCCCTCAATCTATCCTGCATTTCTCTGCAATATTTTAGAAGTATCAACATTGCTAAACAGGTTTGAGACAGTAATAGTAACTACTCTAACAAGAGAATAAGGCATATACTACCTTATTTGATCATCTAATCTGTGCTCTTCCATGGACAGGTTTTCAATTTCTCCCTGCATACAGAAGAGAAATTAAGATCATATGTTTAGGAAATAAACAGCACAGATTAGTCAACCAGTAGTGATCAAACATTCTCTTGAAATCATAAACCAACATAAGAAATGGAGAAACATTCTAATGCACAATAACAGGAAAAATTGTTGCCTGGATGTCAAAGAAAAACAAAACTGTTATTATTTTCACATACCTGTAATACAGAGACATCACCATCTGCTTCTCCTGGCCTTGAAGCATCAACACCCCTAGTAAATTTGATTAATCCTCAAATAAGTCCCATGTTATTTGAAGGTTAACCAGAATGACAAACCAAATAAAGACATCAAATTCTGGAAAAACGTTTAACATCATCAATAATTACTTCCAATGTATTCTGTTTTTGAGCTTCTTTTCAATGAGACCAATGCCTTCCAAGACATTTGTTATGTCATATATCCTCCTCTTTTGCACCTGTTACAACATTTAGAGGGTAAAAAAAAAAAGACAAATAAAAGAACCCTTTAAGTAACATGACAAGACACCCAATAGTACATAAGCTCAGTTGACCGCATAGTATTACCTCCAATGTTTCTGCAGCCTTATTTAGGTCAAGGATACCATCTTCAGAATGCTTTATCAGATTGATGAATTTTTTCGTCAATAGACCTAAAAACTTTGACCTCATTATTACCATTACCACGTATAAAAGCTTTAGGAGCTAGCAAAACAACTGTTGTTAAAAAAAAAAAAGAACAGTAGTAGGATTACCTAAAGAACTGTCATAGCGGCAGCTGCCAGCAGGAGTAAGAGGAGACAGTAAACCTGCCAATTCGAATATAAAATGTCAGTGGTTCTTCTCCATATTCTATATCTCTTTCATCAGACATTACAGAACCAATAGAACAGCAATCAAACTCATGTATATAGCTGTGGAGAGAAACATAAGTTTCCTTCTATGGACTAAGCTTGTAGCAGACAAAGTTTCTCACCAGCATTTGACACTGATGTTTGAGGAATAGATTTATTGGCCTTTGAGGCCTTTGATCTATTATTTATCCTTCCTCCTTTAGCTGATACAGGTGTCTGGAAGGGTTTGTTGGATATGCTGGTAACTCCTGGACTGCCGGTCCATTGGCCAGACTCAACTTCATAGCTGTCCATTGCTTTCTTCCTTTTTAATTGCTGAGAAAAACTAGCAGTATTTCAAAGTGGTGCTAATGGCAGGCAGAATTACGAGTTTAAATCAGAACTTGTGTATGGTTATATTTACATTAACATCCAATTGATTTGGAAAAAAAAGAGCATAAATCTAACAAATTCAAGTATAGGACAGCATGTATAGGAAAACATACTGTTAGCTGTAAGACCCTTCAGAATTAATTGACTACTTGATTCAAAGGGTTTTTGCAAAGGCCAAAACTCATAGAGATCAATGTCATGAAAAAATCAAGTATGTAAGAACACTAGTGATTCACTTGTTATTAGATAGAGGACACTAGGAAAAAGGAATGTCATGTATGAAAACAGGTTAAAGTGACAGACTAGTAGTCATATTGTACTGAAGGGGGAAACTGCACAGTCAAAGTCATCACTATATCAACAGAATCATTTATCAAACATCCGTCAAAGCAGCAACATCCAAAGAATTAACAGACTTCAAGCTTTCTTCATATAGGGCATGGCATCCATGTCCTGCTTTAAACCACAAATGCAGCACAAGCATCAGCTTCCTCCCTGAGCATAGCAAGTTCATTACATGATAATAGCATACTATCAATTGCAATTATGTTTGAAGTCAACAAAAATCAATACCAAAACCCAATGGTAGGTATTCATTCATCAGCATGTCTGACAATGATACCACTAAAACCTAGCCTTCTCAAATTAAGGCAATAAAATGTATAAGCCATCAAGTTTCAGCCATTGGATGAGATCAGCATTCATTAAATTTCAACTTAGTTCAGCAAAGGAACACTTTACTCCAGCCAAAGCCCATTATATCATCAAATTCATCACCAAAAAGGTAGATGTCCTGCCAGAAGTACACATATTCAAATAAAGGCATAACAATTTCACTGCAAAAGCAAATAATGCTACTGATAATTCAAATTCACCTAAGTAAACAAGCAACCACGAAAAGTTCTCATATGAACAGATCAAAAAAAAATCCACGAGATTAAGCACATCAAAACGAATAGATTATTTATTATCATAAAAAAATTGGAACGGAAAAAAATCTATGATAAATGTTAAGTAAGACTATAATTATCATAAAATAAAAAATATGTTGACTAATTACGCCATAACCACCAATTTTTTAATGTAAAATATATTTTAAAAGTAGGAAAATTACAAAAACTCACTGGAGATCTCACAACAATCGCTTCAACTTCATGATCGGCGATTATTCCATGTGCATTATTAGAGGTGGTTAAATTATTGTTACTATTATGAGAAGAAAATCTGTGATAATCGTCGGTGGGATGAACAAAAGGCGGCTTCGTCGAGGCGAAGGTCAGATGGCGACGTATCGGCGGAACAGCCGACGGGCCCGACGATGCTGGTGCTGAGGCGGAAGCCGGAGAAGGAGGAGGAAACGGCGGCGTGGGACGAGCGGAGGCTCGAGCGCGGCTGGACATCGAAGTTTATGATTCGGAGGGATAGTGAGAGGGAATCGGAGAGAGAGGCGAGGGTAGAAATGGAATTGGAAAAAGAGCAAGAAAGAGAAAGTGAGGGCTAGAGAGAGAAAGAGAGAAGCGGAAAGTTGTGAAGGGAAGGGAGGGAATTTTTGGTTCGGATAGATGTGGAGGGAAGCATTTTGTTGAAAATTACAATTAATGTGTCTAAGTTTTTGGTTTTTCCTTGTTTTAGACTCCTAGCTTTTTCATTTTTCAATTTTGTCCCAGAATAAGATAGGAAATTAGGATTCTATTCAATTGAGATTTAAGAAATGAAGATGCAATAACTTTCATAAATATACTGAAAATGTCAAATGCAAAAGGATAAAGAGAAAACATTTTTTTTTCAATTTTTAAGTTTTTAAAAAATGAATTTATCGACTTGAAACAAAAAAAAATATCAATATTACCGTGAAAGTGATCTAGTGTCTCCTTTACAAAAAATCTAAAAACAATCCTCCGTCGTATATAATTTTATTTTGAAAATTTTGAAATTCTAAATCAATATATTTTACGTGTACTTTTTTTAATTTTTGTCTCTTAATTAAAATATTTTTTTAATTAAAAGATATACTCTTTCTTAATTCCCTTCATGTCTCCCTTCAATTGAAAACGGAATTATGAAGGTAAGCTAGGAGCATAGATTAGGAAAACAAATTGAAGTAGAAATATCTTAAAAAGAAAATAAAATTAAAAAAAATAGTAAGAAATTTGCTAATATAGAAAAAGAGTTGAGGTTTTTCCGCAAAAGGATAACAAAAAGAGAAGGATAAAATGCTAAAAGCCAAAAACAGAAATTACAAAAAGAGATGATGTACTACGCGCCTTTCTTTGTCATTTGTTCTTCTTCATCGCTTTCCTTAACCCCATCATCAAAATCCTAGAACTTGAAGCACCCAAAAGCACTATCATGATTCTTGACAAATGGCAAAATCCCAACCATCCTTTTTTTAAAAATAAAAAATACATGTATTTTGAATGGGGGTGTATCCATATTTTTCTCTTCATAAATCATATATTCTATTTTTTATGATTCCAATTCGAGATATTTAAATTAAAATCTCAAATAATAATTAGCGCATATGAAAGGTAATGATTTTGTTGGGAAAACTAAAAGTCTAAATCATATCAACCGTTAAATATAAATTTTATTTTGATTGATTCACATAATTATTTTTTAAAAAATAATATATAATAATTTTTTTTTAATTTTTATTCAGATTATGAATTTTTATAAAAAAAATTTTATCGATCATATTTTGAACTTAAACTCTTGTTCCAATTTTGACCATATGGGATACGACGTCGTCTATTTCACACCACAAGAAAAGGAAAAAAAAGTTACTTGTGTATTGTAATTTTGCCCATCATGAAAATATTGCAAGGAAAATATAATTATACACTAATCAATGCAATCCGTGTCATTTTTTTTTTTTTGCTAAAACATTATATGCAGCATCAAATTTATTGTTTGAACATTGATTTTTGAGTCTCAATCTTTCAGATTTAATTATAAATAATATTTTTAATGGTACATATATCATTTTTTTTATTTTGTCATGTTCTTATAATTTTTGCTATATTAATATCGTTAATTCGTTAATTATTAGAATTTAAATTTTGATAATCAAAATTTAAATTTAATTTTTTATTAATAAATTATAAAATTATTGATAATTGAAATATATATAAAAACGAGCACACATAATTTTTTTTATTCTTAATTTCTTAACTTTTATTTACGTAACTCATTTGAAGAATGCTATTATGAGATTAAATTTTTTCAAACCCACACTTTCAAGAGTCTAATTAGCATGTATGTCATCTTAATTGTGTAAACAGAAGTTTTTGGGCTGGCAATGAAGTTAAGCCCATTAATTAAGCCCAGTAAAAGTTATGCATATAATTATACAATTGTTGTGTCAATTTAATTCTATCACATTCATCCTTGCAATTTTTATTTTTTGGATTAGACTGACTTCTTCTAATTTTCAAGTTCTAATAAAGGCTAAAAGTTGAGACCAATTTGTAATAATTTTGCCCAAACCCAAAGCCATCCGTTAATTGCTCATCCCAAACCATTTCCAATATATATAAAAAAGGTCAATACCCTTTCCTTAATTTCTTGCCATTGAAGATTAACAAAGGGGGATCCGGGGAGGAAGGATTGCTGAAGGAAGAACAACAAATGGGGTTGCTAACCCAAAGGTACATATGCTGAGGAGATTCTTCTTTTTCTTTCATATATAATTATAATTACCATTGAATGATTAGTGTATTGAAATAATGCAGAATCAATAAGGAGAGTCTCAAACCAGGTGACCATATTTACTGTTGGAGGGTTGGTTTTGTCTATGCTGATCATGGTATGGTTTTTTTTTTTTTTTTTTGCTCATTACCCACTTTTTTTGTTACCAGCTAATTGGATCCCAGCCTTTTTCTTTATAATGTTTATTCACTTTTAGCATTCTGGAATTAATAGATTCTTTTGTTTCAAAAGAAAAAGGAAAATGTGGGTTCAAGGAAAAATGTTTGGTCTTAAGATTCATCCATATCTTAGCGTCATAGGTGTTATAATGATCAGCAATGGGTATATAATTCTGAAATTGTTGAACCAGGATTTGGTTGCAACAACCCAACGCATTGCTACCTTCACCAGAAGCCCGGATCTCCTTTTTTTTTGGTGATTGCAACATAAAACTTGGATCCATGTCATTTTATCAAGTGGATCAGTTTTATGGCTTATTTCCCTTGCCACCCTCAACCTTGTGACTTTTATTGCTGTTCCAGCATGTTGAACTTTTGATTCTATAGAAAAGTTGGCTAGTCTTAGTTATTTGATTTTGTTTCTATGTGCAAATGAATAAGCAGGCATCTATATAGGAGATGACAAAGTCATTGATTTATTGAGATGCTGTTCAGAAGGAAGAGGAACATTGCCGAATCTTCTTCCCTTGAAGAAATCAAGGCTAGCACAATCTCAGCATTCCCGCCCTTCCTGCACTCAAACAAAAAGTGACGGGATCATCTGCTCATGCCTCAACTGCTTCATAGTTGGTGGAGTCGTGCACCGGTATGAATATGGTGTTAATGCTGCTGCCTTTATTGTGAAAGTACGCAGTGGAACATGTACACGGGCAGTCTCAGACTCTGCTGATGTAGTTGTTCATCGAGCAAAGTACTTGCTTGAACATGCAACCGCTAGCTATAAACTATTCATGAACAACAGTGAACAATTTGCCATCTATTGTTAAACTGGGGTGGCCGTTGTAGGCTATGGAACACTAGTGCTAAAAGGCCAAGCTGCGTCTATACCGAGTTTATTAATAGCTGCTTGGTTGTCTGCACCTTTACGTTCAAGCAAAGCCAATGAACTTTGTATTGCTGCAACATTATTTGGACTCTATAGTAGTCTCAGATTTATTTTAGACATCAGGGGTAATCAGGACAAACTGAAGGTGGTTGTGGAGGATATGGTAGGTAACTAGAGAAATCTCAAGTGGAGGTTGGTGCTGCAATAGTGAAAGATCTCACAAATGACAATGAAGCTCAGGACCAGGTTTTGCTCCAGGGCATTAAACCGGGTTATGGTTTGAAACTTTGTTTCCTATGATACTTTCAGATGGTATTACTCAGTTGCTATATGGTAATTAATTGTTTTCTTTTATCCATTGTCAATGATCACTGTACATTGTTTTATGTTTTTTGTATATTTTTTGGTTGAATCTTCAATAACTTGGCAATTTGGCTTTATAAAAGATGCTTCTTTGAGTTCCTTAAATATGGCGTGAACTTCCAGTCTTCATCTGATTTCTTGAGGTCAGAATGTTGGATGGATCTTGTGTAAATGTCAGAGCAGTGAGGAAGTGGGGTAAAGAAACCTTCTTTTTCAACTACTGTGACATGGATGGAAAAGAATACTGGATTGTTTAGAATGAAGAAAACAGTATATAAAGGTTCTTAAAGTGGGAAAACTGAAAAGCTCAACAAAAATATCAATATTCTTAATGCTGGTGGGTCTGGTAAGAAAGCAGGCAGGGGAGGCTATTGTAGCTTTGGCTATTGCTGGTCTTCCTGTCATTGCAATGTTATATGAGCTTGAAGTTATGAGAATGGTCTTACCATTGCCAGAAACTAGGGGATTAAGCTATTTTTGTTCGCTACTTATTCACCAATGCTAAAACATTTTCTCGAAGTACAATGCATTGTTAATTGAAGCTTCCATGACGATTGAAGCAATTCCTTGAAGCAATTAAAGATGTCGAATTTATTGCATGGTTAATTTAATAGGGTGCAAAGTATTGCAAAAGTTTGTTCAAACTAGTGGTAGTAGAAATGACATTGTTAAAGCTTCACATCCAGCCCTTTTTCAAACCTTATTGGCTTTAAGACTTATGGTAAAACCATTTTATATTCTTCCAAGTAACCAGGAGTCTCTGGCCTGAGAACAAGGTGTATTAATGGATTATCCCCTTGAAGATGGCCGGAGAATAAGTACAGGTGAGCAATCCAATGAGGCCACAACTAAGGTTTGCTTTAAGGGATTAAGTTAAACCCCAAGGTTTTCTTTTATAATTTCACTCACTTTCTCATCCTATTTAATACCAAGAATCAGATAGAGGTCCCTCAACTAGAACTTCAAGGACCATACGTTGGTCTAAGCTCTCAAAATTCAAATTCAACTAATTAACACAGCTGTAAACAGTATAAACTATCTCAATTTCATAGATATGCAGAGACAGGTGAAAACAAAAGTTGTTTGCTGAGGCAGAGTTTCAACTTAGTGATTCTTGAACTATATGTATAGAATGCCTTGGTAATTATCATGCCAAAACCTAGGCTTGCCATCATAACTGACTTAGAATTCAGCAGGGATACAACTTGACTTCAGGAAACACAAAGAACTTAAACCATTTGAAAATGAGAAAGAATGTAAGGACCTTTGGTAATCCAGACTTGCATTTGCTTCAGCAAGTCATAGCTTAAAGGAGTCATCTCTTTGGCCAATCAACGCCGGCAGAACATACAGATTACAGAGAACAAGTTACCAGTAAACGTTTATAAAAGACTGGACACAAGACAGAATACAGAAAAAACTAAACTCTCAATGAAAAGCTTCAACCAAAACTAGCATTACCCTAAGTTCCATAAATTTCAAAAAACTAAGATAACAACTATCCAATAGTGTCCTCTATTCAACAATTTAGATACTCATGATCTATTCAGAAACTATCATCATCAATGATTTTCTACCAAATTTGAATTTTTCTAGAGCTATTCATCTTCATATCAATCTACTTAAACTGAAGCACAAAAAATGGAGCCACATAAAAATTTGAAGGTAACCCATTTTAATTTTAGATTCCAATCACCAAATTTTCACATGATAGTAAAAAGAAAAACAATAAAAACCCAAATCTTAACTAAGTGGGATCATGCAATTATCAAGCTGACATCCAATAAGTTAGGATTCAAATCACGTCACCTCACCTATCCCAAGGTATGGTCTCCTTTGAAAAAAAGATAAAAACGAAAAACCAGTAAACAAAATCAATTCATTTCTTTTAACTGTATATCGAATTCAATTATTATTAAATATCACAATTATTTGTACACCACAAAGGAGAACCCTTAAACGGCAACGAAGAATCACAACAAACCTCCAATCTATTATGGAACTCAACTTCAGTCGTCTTTAACAAAAGATGCAAAGGAAAACAAACCCCTTTTTCAACACAACATTGGTGCCTTGGCTTTATCCTATTTTCCAAGCTAAACGAAAAATACTGAGGAAACTCTTTAATTTCTCTCAAATCTCTCCCCATTTCCACCACGAAATAGTTCAATTTCGGCTCGTAATTTTTCTTAACACTGTAATTGAACAGCTGAGGAAATCTACGGAACATCAAAATCGTTTGTCTGTAACAGAATCCGATTTTTTGGAAGTATTCCATACGAGGGATCAGTTTATTTTCCACGCTGCAAGAAAGTAAGGAAGTGTGTTTTTTTACCTCGCAGATTCCGATGTTTTGGAGGAAATATAGGGTGGGACGCAGTTGGGTTTCCACATTGCATGTGAGTAATCTGGGCCGCCGGTTGATTACTTTCTTTAAATCAGATCCGTTGACGCGGGCTTCACGGAGAAGGAAAGTGAAGACTGGGAGGAGGGAAGTTGGTTTGGTGGTTAGGATTTGGGGGCACATGGAAAGGATTCGACGTTGCTCGATTGTAGAGAAGTTCTTGGAGGCGAGGAAGTCAACGGTTGATTTTAGATCATGGAGAGAGGCGGTTATGATGGGAGGGTGGTGTTGGAGTAGGGAGAAAAAATCAAGGCCGATGGAGTCAAGGTAAAGCATCTTTTCTTGGAAGTCAGAGTGGGAGTTTGGTGGTGGTAGTGGTGGGGAAATGGAAGGGACTTCAGGGATTTTGGGATGCGGTTTGGGAGGGAGAGGGGTGCTGGTGGTAATTGTTTTGGAAGAAAAAGTTGGGAAATGGAGCTTTCTAGGGCGAGAAAGTGAGGAAAAATCATTGTGTTTATGGTGGGAGGGAAATAAGGGAGGAAAAGGTTTGTTCTTGGGAAGGAAAGGGAGTGTGTCTTGCATGGTGTGGTGTCTACATTCTAGGGCGTTGTGAGTTGCGGTTCTTTTTCTGGTTACGGAAGAACAAAACCATGGTTGGGGGAAAGAGACAGAACGACAGAGATGAGTAACAGGATAAGGCTCCAAAAATTTTTTGACTCGAAGATTCTCACCCACATTGCTATCTGAAATCTAAACAGGGTTCATCAAGTTGGACAAAAATGGGTAAAAATGTTTCTTTTGCCTACGAGGGTGATGAATTGGAAATGAACTTGGCCCAAATCTTATTATGTTGGACTTACATTTTGCGAGGGCTTATAAATGTACTAGACAAATTGGGCCTCATCGAAACAATAAAAAAATTTATTATGATTGCAACTGGACATCTCCATCACTTAAAAAAAAATTAAAATCTTTAGTTTGGAGTTTCATTTTTTAGAAAATGAGGTAAATTTTATATAAAAAAAAATAATTAGTTTTTATTAAAGGTGCATTACACGTGAATGAATATGTTAATTTACCATAAATAATTAAAATTTAATTAATAAACTTGAAGACCATAGATAATAGACCTTATAATTTATAAATTTAAATAAAATTAAAGTCTAATTTCAATATTTATAATCTTTATAATCTTTTTCGATTCTCTTCAGATATCGATCACCTTTATAAAAAATGTTGAACATTGTAAAAAAAAAAAAAAAAAAAAAACAAGAACATATATTTTGACATACATCATTTTCATTGACCAACAATTGCTAAATTAGTTTCATATTTTTAAAAATAATGATATAACCAAATTCGATTGTTCATTAAGACACAATTAATTAGTTATTAATTAATTTGAAATTTGAAATATAATTTTCTATTAATTTAGAATCACATTTAAGCTACAATGCAGTTAAGAAATAAGAAAGAAGGAAATATGTGGAGATGACGTTCACTTCATTTCACCTAGAACTCCGCTTGCCTAAAATGTGTAGAGCCGGTAACCCAGTATAAAACCTCACCAAACCCAAACCCACACTGTCCACTTATTCTCTGACTCTTACCCGATAGCTGAAGCATCATTTTTCCTCCGCCTTATACTCTTCCAGAGTCCAGAGCTAGCGAGAGGGATGGCTTGCTCCGCTACTTCAACCACCGCGGCTCTCGTCTCCTCAAATCCTAGGGCTTTCTCCCCCAAATCCAACCCCATTTCTCAATCGCTTCCTCTCCCCAATTCTTTCACCGGTCTCCGTGCCCCTCTCCTTTCTCGTGTCGCCCGCTCTGTTTCCCTCTCCCACAACTCCTATTCTCGGAAGAGCTTCGTTGTCAAAGCCAGCGTATGATATGGCTTATAATTATCTTCTTCATTTCCATTTTTTATCTGAGTTTCTTTTGTAAATTTTTTCTAGTAAGTTTTAAAATGATGGTAGCTTTTTGGTTAAATTTGGAGACGATAAACTGCAATGTGATGTTTAATTAATTTAATTGGTTATTTTATTGATTCAAACAATTAAAAAGCAGTATTTATTTATGATTATTCTAGGGTTTAGTAGATTACTGAAAATTTATTAATGTTAAAAAGGAATTTGATTAGAATGAGTTTAAAATGTGAAATTTAGAACCGGTTTTGATTTCAAAGTAAGATGGAAAAATTTTGATTATAATGAGTGTAACCAGTAAGGAAATTAGTGCTAAAAGTGTGGATCTCTTACTCTGTTGAAAAAGCAAAATAGCAAGCTAAAACTAGCTCCATTGATAAATTTTGTTGGGAACCAAATGAAAATGGAGATATATATATTATTTGAGAGTGAAGTTTTAAATGAATTAGTATGTTTAAAATCAATAATTTCGTTGATTCAGAAAAGGAGAGCATCAAATTGGAAATGTTTAGTGATTTTCAAAAAAAAGGTCATGGAATTTGCTTATTCTATACACAAATTGTCTATGTTTTGATGGCACGGTTAGGCTTATCTTCTGTTTCTGTATCTACATAATTTCTCTTATACAATTGGGTTTCTTAATTTTGTCATGTTCTTGCAGAGTGAGCTTCCTCTGGTGGGAAATACTGCTCCAGATTTTGAGGCAGAGGCTGTCTTTGATCAGGAGTTCATTAAGGTATTTTATGTGGATGTTTGTTCTGAAGTATACTTAGGCACGCCAATTTTTTAATTTTATTCTAAATGGTGCATTATTGTTTTAGGTCAAGCTCTCTGAATATATTGGGAAGAAATATGTGATTCTATTCTTCTACCCATTGGACTTTACATTTGTATGCCCCACAGGTTCGTTTCACTCTGAACATTTGAACTGAAGTTTTCTATGAAATTAGATTCTCATTTTTACTTCTATCCTCTGAAATTTCTTCTTGCTTGCAGAGATTACTGCTTTCAGTGACCGCTATGAAGAATTTGAGAAGCTAAACACAGAAATATTAGGTGTTTCTACTGACAGTGTGGTAAGTTCCTTGTTACCTGAAGAAGGCAGAAGAAAAACTTGTATTCTTCATTCCAGCTGTTTCCTATTGTTAGAGCAAACATGTGTATTTTTCTCTTCTATAATAAAAGTTAGTAGTTTCCTACAGGCACAGCAGATTCTTAAATCAATGCTTCCATCTTCATCTTAGTCTTAAGTATTTTGCTTGTTGGTTATGCATAGATATGGCAGTTGACTTTCAGGTATTTTCCGGTTCAGTTGTAGACATTTTGAGTCAATTCAGGTTGGGTAGGGTTGGGTTTTGGACGGTTTGAGCAGACAATTCATTTTTGGGTCAATTTTATCCTCATTTACTCTGCTAAGATCTAGCAACCTGGTTCAGGTTAATCAGGGTTCTGGCTGTTGATTCTTTGTTTTAGAATAAACTGTGTTGAATTTTTGGTTGACTTACCTTTTTACCTTGTGTACCCTACGTAACAATGTTTGTTATGCCTCATTGACTGATTTTGGAGATACATGGTTATAGTGATTTGCAATCGCTTTGCTTATCTCATCACTATAGTGGACCTATTATAAAGTCGCAGAGTTGCACTTGCACATTGTCCTACCAAAGTTTGTTAACTTGTCTATCTACGTGTATTACAAAATACTTCCTTCCTCCTTAAGTTATGTTGCTAGTGCACTGTCCTCTAAATATTTTGTAAAGTAATTGTTTATTTATATTTTTATGATCTATACATTTTATGTCTGCAATTCTTGAAGATTTCTAGGCGCACACTGATGAGATGCCAAGGGTTATTTTTACCTGGTTGAAATGCTAAATTATAGCAAGCATTTCAGAGTGGATCAAGAGAGATGTTTAATACGAAAGGAAAATCAATAAAGAACATTCCTGTTCTAGTCTGAAAAAAGCTCTGATTCAATGATGTATTAGTGATTTGCAAACAATAAAATATTTGTTACTTTATACTATATGGAAAGTTACATAATTTCCTGTAAGCGCAGCTTATCTGCTTATCTATTATGTGAAAGTTGATATTGCGAAGGCTAAGATCTTGGTGGATTTTGTATGTTTGCTGCTGATGCTCTGCATTTTTAATTTTCTCTTGAAGTCTACATAATATTTATGTCTACTATAGCTTAGATTATAGTTCTCATGCAGTATAACTAAGCATTAATACATTTCTTGTAGCATCTGCATTTGTAATTTTCTGATGAACTTTACTTTGTTGCATTATAGTTTAGATTATGTTTTTGGCATTCAAGGTAAATAAAACTTAAATCTCAACTTATTCTTTGTGCAGTTCTCTCACCTTGCCTGGGTTCAAACAGATAGAAAGTCAGGTGGTCTTGGTGATTTGAAGTATCCACTGATATCTGATGTCACCAAGACAATTTCCAAATCCTATCGAGTGTTGATTCCTGATCAGGTATGAGATAACTTTGTGTTTGCTAGCATCTAATGCTCAACGAGCATAACATCATTTCTTCTTTTAACTTTTTGAATATGTAGTTTGCAAGAATGTTGCATATATTCATGGCTGGCTTGACTGTCACCCAAGGGGGTTTTATTTGACTGCACAGCTGATGGCTTGTGATTAACTGTTGCTCATACATGCATCTGTATATCTGTGTATCCCTTATCTTTTAGGGTTTGATTGGTTCATCAAAAACGAGGTCTTGGAATTGATTTTTCCTCTTTTTTTAGTGTTTGGTAAACCAGGAAAATTATGGTCAAACGAAAATGTTTTGCATTAAAGAAGAAAACACATAAACGTTACTCAAAAACACTTGATAAGTTGAGATCCAAAGGTTGTTTTCCAGACCCATGCCATCTCGCTCACTCTATCATCTTAACTATACTTTTCCCCATAGTGAGCACTTCTTTATTGCAAATATAATCTGTACCATTCATTTCTTACAAGTTCATTTTGGATGCAAGGGAATTGCATTGAGAGGGCTTTTCATTATAGATAAGGAGGGAGTTATCCAGCACTCTACTATTAACAACCTTGCTATTGGGCGGAGTGTTGATGAAACAATGAGGACACTCCAGGTAATTATATTTTACTAGGCTGGTATTGCAATCAACTAAAATTCCAATAGGATGCATGGGTCTTGTGCCATTAAGGAGGGTCACTGATGAGAACCTCTCCCCCCTGAGCATCCACACTTGTTCTTAGAATTGAATTGTAAGATTCTGCTTGTTACTTTATGGTGAAAGTTTCCTTTGTGGCATATATTTTCTTGTAATTTGCCTTATGCATTTTTCTTTTTCGGCTTGCACTTCCTGCAGGCCTTGCAGTATGTGCAGGAAAACCCAGATGAAGTTTGCCCAGCTGGGTGGAAACCCGGAGACAAATCCATGAAACCAGACCCTAAGCTCAGCAAGGATTACTTTGCAGCAATTTGAGTATAGCAAAGAAGAAGGCATTGTATATACGTCCATTAGGAATGTCAAATGAGTTTTGTTTTTCTATGTGTCTTTTTATCATTAGCGTAATGTCTGGATAATAATCAATCATATTTGGATTGGGCCTTTGCGCTTTTTTGCATGCGTTTATGTAGAAAACTCAATCGTCCTTTTTTTCACCCACTTTAATTTTACGAAGCACATCATTCATCTTTGCTTCTTGCTTTCCCAAAGAAACTAGTAGGGCTTTAGACCTGTAACCAGTTGGATTCTGCCTGCTTGATTTTCTTCTGTTTTTCCAAGTTAATCAGAACCCTAAATAAGGTTGACCATATTTAGGCCAACTGCAAGTAATCTTGATGTGGGATTTTACAGATCTAATCTTTAAGGAATCCAAATGCCATCAGTTGGATCAACAGCCAAATCGTGTGTCTCACGTTTTGCACTATTGTAATATGGTACTTCTACCCCAAAAAAATGGGCTTTTTTTTTTTTGAATATTGTTGGTTGTTAGGGGATGCTATGTTAATTAATTCCCTGGTTTATGGTTTTAATTAATTTCATTTATCATCCATATCCATACCACTTTCCAATAATCCAAAGATGATTTTATTCAATAATTTCGCAATTATGCTGACATTAGGGTTCTTTACTAGAACATGGTATTATAATTATTCAAAGAATTCGGTGACAACAGGACATGGAATTTGAAGTTGAATTTCAAGTATGGTTCTCTTTCAATACCATTGAACACAAAGAAAACAGAAGCTGAAAAAAATGGAGAAAGGTCTTAGCAAGGCATCATTATTAAGAAGTTAAAAAGTCATCAAGATGTTTTTGCCTCTACTCTATTCTGCGATTGGATATGAATAATTAAGTTGAATTAAGTATAATCATGATTAAGAAGTCAAAATTATTAAAAATATATATAAAAGAACTCCTTATAAATTTTAGCATTTTCTTTAAAATAAAAATTTTTTACAAGAACTCGTAATTTAATATAATTGATTCATAAATTCAAATTTTAATACTTACAATATTTTTTTATCTATAAACTGTGATATTTTTTTTATAGAAAATATCTTTAATGAATAATTTTATCAATCATATTCTATTTGTTCATGAAAAGTAAGATTCCCTTGGACCACATTACATGTTTCATCAATTTTTTCCTTCCATCTTTATATAAACGAGTATATGCTAAGACCACCGAAATATACAAATCAAACGTTCCTTTATTTGCAAACATCAACATATAATGTCATTGATCCAATTTCCACATAATAATGACAGAAAATAAGATTGAGAAGATCAAATCGTTCTTGACCACTCCTGCCCTGAATCGTACATGGAGAAGGAACAACATTTGTAGTCCCCATATGCCATAGCCAAAACATGTCTATTCCAACCGATAACATGCATGTGATATATTCTTGTCAAGTCATTAAAAGATGAACATCTGAGTTAACATGATTTATGGAACACAATTGACGGCTTTGTTTCCTATGGTTGACTCCTTATATAAATCTCTTTCTTTTTTAATGAAATACTAAAATGAACTAGTGTATAAGCACGTTCACATTTTTTGATATAATCATACGAAAATTTTAATTATTTAGCTGAAATGATCAGGATGGAGTGAGATTTGTATATGTATTTTTAAGTTCTAGCATCGATTCCTTCCATATTTTTTCTTCTTTTATCTTTTTTTTTTTTTTTTAACAAACGAAATCGATGATTAAAAAATTTATAATTATTGATATTTGAATTAAACATATTAAAAATTAATTTTTAAAAATAATTTAATGAATTAATTGAATTAAATTTTAAATTTTTTTTTAATTTTTTAATATAATAATATATTATTGCGTAAATTAAGGTTAAATTTATCGATTTTTAAATAAATTGACGAAAATTAAGAGATGATGGATGTGACAATAAAAAAAAAAGGATGAAGGTGCATTTTCCTTATCATATTCGGTTGTAATCATGAGTTTTGAATTTGAGTTTTTCAAAAAAATTTGATTTTGGAAAGGGATTTAGAACACCAAATGTGGAAAAGATGAATTAAGGCATAGTTTAAGAGAAAATAATGAACATAATTATTTTACACAATTGTCATCATGAGCCCATGACTTTGAATAAAGTGGGCCCATTGAGGGGGCCCGTTTAAGTGGGACCCAGGAATAGAAAACGCATCGCGTTTTTCTTAAAATAATAATTGATAAAAACGCGGGTGCAGTATGTCGTATCAGCATTGACCGCCGACACAATGAAGTACAGGGTTGGAAAGTGATTTTGTCTATCGCCTATAACTCTAATCTAAGCAAAAAAACAACCTTATTCGAAGCTTCCTTTTCCATTAAAAAAAAAAACTATATTAAATTAATTGTAAATATAATAATTTCACTAATATTTTATTCGCAATTATAGGTTTTGTTTGATAAAAAATGAAAATAAAGTGAAAATAAAAAATTTATTAATTTAATGATTAAATTATAAAATAAAAAATAATTATAATTTAACTTTTTTTACTTTTTTTTTATCTTTCTTGTTAAGTAAAGCTTAAATGCATTATTTACACATCATTTACTCTCAAATTTATTTGTAAATTTTAAAAAATTCATTTTCAATATGTAAAATGAAATTTTAAATTTTAATGTTGAAGTCAGATTAAAAATTATATATATATATATATATTAAATGAATTATGACTAGGGTTATGCAACCTAATCCGAGAGATCTAGACGTTTGCATAAGTCCCATGACACTTCCTTTTACTTAAGTCAAGTTTAATACATAATCGGATTTCAATCCCACCATATGCAATGACGACATTGGAGCATTCTTCAAAAGTGTAATCTTAAGACGGTTCAAGGAATTTTCCTTTATAATAAGGAAAAATTTTCAACAAAAATTCTCCGGGGATTAGGGATTGACTAATATTTAATGTGCAAGGATTAAGGGAAAATGTGCGGTCGAAAAGATTTTTCATTTGTTTGTTCGAGCAATGACTTTGAAAAAATATATATTTTGAATAGCAATGTTTGAAAAACTATAACTATGTGAAATTGAAATGTAAAAACGCTTGGGAGATGGTAAATTTTCTTTGAAAAACATGTTCCTTGATCACGGTTTTTCATAGTTAATAATCAACCGATTGAATTAAATCAAATATGATTATATTAATCTATTTCTATTACATCATGATTAAAGAATTCTTTCCTTTGAATTAGTAAAACTACTTGTTCAATGATCCGGTGGATAAGTAATTCAACTCTAACAACTTTGAAGTCCAATTATTTGAATAAACCAACAATTTTGGATTTTTTTTTCTTTTTTCTTTTACATTTCAAGGTTAATTAGTATTATTTTTTTTTAATTTATGAAAATAATCATGGTTATAGAGTTGTTTGTGCTGAGCTGATCTGGAGGAGTAAAATTTTAAAAACACCAGAGAAATGGAATGATTAATAACAAAAGTTAAAGTGGTTCTTGTATTCCGACATTCTAATAAGAGATCGACTTTAAAAAGAGAAAAGAAGAAAAGAATATAAAATGTATGGAAATTAAATAAATAAGAAATACTTAAATGGAGTTATTTATAATTATAAAAAAAGGTTTTAGGCATCTTATGCTGTCCCAATTTAGCTAGATTGGAATTGACCTAATAAATTTGAATTAAATTAACAATTAATTGTTCACTTGAAACAGATAAATCACATTTTAAAAATTTAATATGTAAACTGTTGAGAGGTGATCAAATTGATATAGACTTATGAATTTAAGTCAATTTGATACATTAATTAGATATATATAATCAAAATATCCTTAATCATCAACTAATTTATATTAAAAAAAATATTTTTATTTTATCCTTTGAACTTATAAATACTCTTAAAAAAAAAAAAGAGTAAAAGCTAATCCTCTAAAATCTGCTATAATCCGAAAAAAAAATTATAAAATCCACCTCTACTGTTTTAGGGTTATAGAACGGAAAGTTTTGATTTGGAGGATAGCAGCAAAAAGTTGGGACATCGATAACAATAAGTTTCAGATTTTAAAAAGGTTTGGTTATGGCGTATCTGTTTTGTGGATCGAATATCAATGCTCTTTTCAAGTCGAGGAATGAAGAATAATACAAGGAATATCCAAGTCACATTCCTTCCTAATGCCTAAGTACTTCACATATGGGTACCAACTAAGCAAAATTCTACCATTTCTTTACTCATTTTTTAGTACGGACCACATAAAAAGCTTCCATCTTTGCTTAGATAAAACTATATTGAGAGAGTTTACAGAATTAATATGGATATAAACAAAACTAGGAGTAGTAAGTTCTGAATTGATGATTTCTTCACAGTTTCACATGGGGGGAAAGTGACACTACATCTTTTCTCTACAGACATATATATATCAGACTCCCCTTGGGACCCTGCGCTGGCTGGCCAACTTCCAAAATTCCACCAAAAAAGTTCCTCTCCCATCCTTGGATGGTTGTACGGCATTACAACCGTATATACCCCTATATATACTTAGTAGGCAAAACCCAAAAAAGGAAACGGAATATAAAGCGGAAGCGAGACAACATATCAGGTGGCAACCCCGGAGTCCGGCACGTAGCTAAGTCTATCCACTTCATCCCATACTAATTTTGATGTTATTTCATCGTATTCGGGAACGTATTCCTGTTAACATAGAAAACCATAGTCAATGAGGTTAATTTCATTCTTATGTTCCAAACCTCGTGTGAAATTGGTTTTTCAATCAGTCACTCTCATGGAAGAGTGGGGGAGAGACATCATTGCATGAAGAAAGAATGGTTAATGAAGGGGGATTTAAGGTACATATAATTCGACTTAAATCAGTCTTAGTCATGGAACTTGGGATTATTCAACCCTTCAAACATGTGAGTTTCCTATTCATTTTCTTTAAATCTTTTTTATTTGCTATTGAATATTTAGAAGGAACTGCTTACCTCTAGTTGTCTGACCAATTGTTTAGCAGTTGGGGCAGACACGATAATGCGTCGTGCGGTTGGTGAAATAAAGCCTTCATCTACGGCCTTATCGATGAAAGACAATAAAGAATTGTAATATCCATCCACATTCAAGAGACCCACCTACAAAAAGGAATATGAACTACATATAAATTATTGGATAAAGTATAATATCCCTGTCCAGTGTATCAATTTATAATAATTTGGGTTTGTCTAGTGACCTAAGACACAATAACAACACTTTCATTTGACCAACATTTGTTTGTTTGTCTGTTCTTTTTTTTTTTAATTTTAAATGGTATGTAAGAACCTTTCCCCCATTCAAATGGAAATCTTTGAATCAATTCTCCAAATCATGAAGCACGAGCATCATTAGGTTATCAAATCTTATGCTATCTTTTCATGTGGATTCCATTGAAACACCACATGTTTCGATCCTTAAGTTTTTTTTCTTAATCCATCATTAATTTATAAGATATTAATCTAAGCAAAGCCATATCAAATTTGCTTTCTAATAGTATGGAATACCTAAGAAAAACATCAATAGACACTATAACACTATAAATCAAACACGTAGAATCTCGGTATTAAGCTCGGAGACAGGATAGAAATATACATTAATGTGAGACTACAAATCAAAGTTGAGTTCTACAACACAAAATATGATGCCATGTGAAGATAGGAGTGGCTGAAAATATGTGTTAGAATGATCTAAGAGTTGAACAACAAATATTTTAAGGTGATAAATCCATTTATTTATTTATTTGTCAAGAGGACACATGTTTCTGTAATTGACAACTTCAATTATTTTCTCTTTTAGAAACTACCATTGCCTTGATTTGATTTTTACCAGTTAGAAGGAAAATTGTTCTTCCTACCATTATTAATCGAACCACTAATTTCTATTCGAGACCAAGTTCTTATCTGTAGTCTACCAAACCATCATACTCAATGATTGACATAACTAAGCAAATGGATTGGGAAATAGAACATATTTCTTACAGGTTTTCGATGGATTCCAAGCTGCGCCCATGTAATAACTTCCAGCAGTTCTTCAAGGGTGCCATAGCCACCTGATATTCAATAAAAACATTACAAATTTACTTGAAAGCATAAAGCAATGTTTGAGCATTCCAAGCCAAGGATTTCTAATATATTATAATATGATGTCAGCACGTATTGTCGCACATGTTTACGACATCTTGATCGATGGATTAAATAGAGACTAAAAAATTATAAGAACAAGAGAGGTGATGTACGAACTGAATAGAACTCATACCGGGGAGTGCAATGAAGGCATCAGCCTGTCGTGCCATTTCAGCTTTCCTTTGGTGCATATCAGACACAGCTCTTACTTCTCCAACAGTCTCACCAGTAATCTGCAATAACACCCCCATGTTTCAAAGAAATTATCAACAACACCTCTCATAAAAAGTTAGACAAAAATTTACAAAATTAGTAAAAACTAGATTACAAAGAATAAAGAAATTAAACAATCAGATATCCACCAAAACCAAGTCACTTTGACAAACTTCTAATCGAACTCAGCTTTCAAATATTGAAACTTCACTTTTACTTTTATGGCTGAAATCTGTAAGCCATTAGTTCTATCATTATTCATTACGCTACATAATGGACAGCTATAGATGAATAGCTACACTATTATATTATCATTTTCAGCTATGTCACTGTAAATGAATGATCGATTTCATGGGTAAAAGAATTCAGATAACACTAAAAAATTGGAGATTTGATTAAAGGCTTCTGAATATTACCTCTCTAGGCATCAAGGTCCTTGGAATAACACTGCAAAATCAAACAACCATAAATGACCATCATTCTAAAGACATAAACAAAAGAATTGAATGTAGTAAAGATTTTACTTCCAAATTTGGAAGAAATTAAACTACAGTTATAAAAAATTATGTTGTTCCCAGGGGGTGTACCAAAGTCATTTTCAATGTAAAAAATGCATTCAGTTATGTTAAGAGGGGGCTCCAATGACTGCCAAAAAGAGTTTCTAAGACTCTAGGGTCTACAACTTTAAAATCAACTTTAACTGGGTGTTAAGAGTACAATTGAGGAATAGCAATGCAAGGGCAAAAGGGGATTCACCTTTCCCAACCCGATCAAAGCTGCTTAATGAAAAGTTTTCTAAAAGCTTTATTAAAGGCACTTTTAGATTCTACTAGTATGTACGAGATAACCATGTTCTTCCTTTCTGCACAAATCCAATTGGACCACTTAAAACGAAGAGAAAACTTTTACACGTGTGAAAATCTTTTTTTTTTTTAAGTAAAAAAAGGGGACAAATCAATTCTTTTCTCTGGACCAACATTTGATCCCATGATGTCTGCCTTTGTTGAGAAACCCACTGCCATAGATAATTGAGAAGAATTTGCATGGTTCAAGAGGGAAAAACTCTTTAAAAATATCATATGCTCGTAACCCATTTCAAAGTCCAAAAAAATAAAACAAATATCATTAACCATATTTTGAGATTTAAAGAAGACAATCAAATGATGCTTTTGTCTTTTGAAACAACAAGACCAAGAAAGAAGAGAGAGAGAGAGAGAAAACAAACCCTAGAACATGGCGCCCACCATCATGAACTGCCTGAGAAACAAGACCCATCAATCCCACGCTTCCACCTCCGTAGACCAAATCAATCCTTCTCTCCACCTTCGAAAAACCAAACACAACTTTTACAAAAATGCATCGAAAACCAAACCCATTAATACGTGTCACAAGGACATAAAACATTAAATTTTTTATCTATGCAAGAATTAACATAAACAAACTGATAAAACAATTGTAAGGTTGAGTGGAAAGGGAAGTGAGTGACATAAATATAAGTAGTATTTTCATTTCATGGAACCCCATAAACAAAAATCATGGAGGTTTTCTTGTAGAAGTGCCAAAGGGAAGAACACGCTCAATCGAGCCATGATATCAAGGCAAGCACGTTTGTTTCCCTTGTGAAAAGCAATCAGAGACTATGATTGTTGATTATTTTTATTATTATTATTAATCTCAAGTGTTCTTGAAAAAAAGAAATAAAACAAAGGATCATGCAAGAAGGCTGCTCAACTGACAGGCAGGTTACAGCTAGCAAAGTCTGCCTGCCTCTCTCTCTCATGCCAAACATAAACCCTAAACCTTCTCTCCCTATACAGCTAATTCCCTTCTACAATCATAAGCGCACGTCGAAGGCTTGATTGTTTCAACTTTCAACACCTCCCCACTTGAGAGGAAAGAAAATAAGAATTCAGAAAAGAAAAATCATTCATTCTGGGATCTAAAAGGAATGTAACTAAAGATCATATTTGAAATTTTCAACCATAGAGAACAAACTTGTAGGTGTACTAAGGAAACTGCTCCTCATCTATGGACGAGAATTGCACTAATTAAAAAAAAATAACTCATTTATTGAATCAGATTTTCTAGAAAACAAAACAATGACTCCACTTTGAAACAAATAAGTAATTAAAATCTAAGTTTAAACAAGTACAAAAAAAGGTTGTCCAAATTGGAATTGTTCTAATTTTCCAGTAAATATTCTTCCTCGGAAGCTCTTGAAAAGTACAAATGAAATGAAAACGAACAGGAAAAAAAGGAAGGAAACAGTTCTCCCCAGAAGGGAAAGAAAAGAAAAGGAAGGTAAAAAAAGGCATGATTAATGTTTCAATTTACCAGTTCCTTGCCTAACTCGACAGCAGCTTCTTGGTAGCTAGCTTTCTTCCCTGAACTGCTTCCACAAAACACACAAATCCTTTCAAACCTAGACTTTGTCTCTTCCATCTCCCTCTTCTCTTCCCTTTCTTTCTTTGTTTTTCTCTCACTTTCTTGTTCCTTTTTATAATAATAATGATGTCCTTCAAAAAGTTTGAGAAATGAGAACAAGGTGAGTAGTAAGTAGTACTTGTTCAAATACACAGGGAAATGAAAAGATAATATATTTCCAAACCCACATCCAAGAGTACATTTATATTGGGTACATTTATATAGTTCCTATTAGTGTTTATTTTGGGATTTTATATTACTTGGAAAGTATAAAATATTTATTATTGATTATTTAAATGGAACAAAAAAAACACAAAGTGGGAACTTTATTAGAAAAATGGAGGCGAAATGATGTGCTTTCCATTATATCTTAGTTTCACACTGTCAGCCACTAGTTTTCTTCCACATGGATAAATAGTCAACCTTATAAAGATTGTCATTTTTGGGCTTGGCTTTCTTTGCTTTTTTTCATCAACATGGATCTTTTTAGAAACATACAATAACAATTCCTGTTGATGAATAGCGTTTGTTAAATTTTCAATAATAAGTGACTTAGAAAAAAGTGAAAGTGTCGAAGATTAAAGTTTAAATTGAATATTAATACTTAAGATTTCTAAATTCAAAATTTCTTAATTCATTGAGAATATAGGTAAATGTTGAAATATTTCTTTAAAGGGAATAAGATTTTGATTAAAAACTTATATTTATGTAAATTAATCATGGCATATTATATATATATATATATACCAAAGTGATGTACTAATTTTAAAGCTCAAAAATATTTTTGTGAAAAAAAAAATAATACCATATATGATCTATTAGAATCTTGAATTTTTTTATTTTAATAATTATAAATCAATACTTCACAACTTTACATATCAAAACAAAAATCAATTAGTATTAATATATACTTATATGATAAATCACATCAATAATTTAGATGTATTAAGCTTTGAAGCTTGAAAGGAGCTCATAACAATAAAATGATAGCAACCTCATTGAAGCATCATGGATCTTAATTAGAGTACATAAATTTTTTAAAAGATATAAGTTGCTTAATTATTTTAACGTTTTTCTTAATTACATTTGTCTTCTTTAATTACAAAAGCATGCAGCTCACGTGTAAACCCCAAAATTTTGGGTGCGCGTGCCACTTGATGGGCTTTCACATAGAAATTCCTTAATATATATAATAAAATATACCACATTAATTTGACAACTATAATTAAGTTGTAATTACCTTGTTAATTAAGTGTTTTGGTCATCTAATTAGGTGCCAAGAAAGGTGTTATTCATGCCATGCATGAGTCAAAATTACAAATCTACCCCTAAAAGTCAGCTGGGCAAAGGCCCAAATCACTGTTTTATTGGATGTTAACATATATAATCGCATTAATTAAATGGCTTCTGATTAAGTTGTAGATTATCGAACTAATTAAAATTCGTGAACAACTATTACACAAATAATTTATGGGAAAAATTTTACATTTTAATTAAAAATAATGAATTTAAGTTCTAAACCATTTTATAAAGATTCATGTGATGCAGAAACTGTTTTTGTGAATAAACATTCGCGAGCTAAGATGCGCTTTGGAATTTTTCCATCGGCAAATTTTTTTTCTTTTATGTTATATAAAAGCACTTGCATGCGACACATGACTATAATGATTACATTAATTTTGTTTTGATTAGAGGAAATCATAGTAACAATAAAAATTAAAATATATAAAACAGAGAAAGTAAAGGGCAAATGCATCTATCAAATTTTTTATTAAAAAATAAAGAAAAAGAAATTGTTGGTTTATGTAATAATTTTTAATTATATGTCAAATGTTGATTTATAAACCTTACATTAATTGTTGAGAAAAAAAAATTTAAAATAAAATAACATTACATCCCGACCTTCTCATCTTATTAATAAATCTGTAAATAGTTGAATAAATTTATCAATGAAATCTACATATTACAAAAAAAAAAAAAAACTTTTATATGATATAGAACTTGAATTTAAGACGTGAAGATGTCAAAATCTTTTTTTTTTATCATTAAATTAAAAGTTGATAAAAAAAGCTGACGTTCAATGTACAGTTGTAGTAACTACTTAACAAATTAAGTTTTGAGTATCTCTTTGCTAAATACAAATTTTTTTTTTACCAAAACAAGATGAAAATAAATAAAAAAAACAAAAATTTATAAGTGTTAAAATCGAAATTCATTTTTACTTCGTTTTAATCGATAAAAAGAAGTGAGTCCCAGTTTCAGACAATTCATCGTTAATTGTCAAGAGAAAAGGAGATGGTGGATTAAATTAAAATGAAAAATCCAGGTGGACAGTTTGAATAGGATAACAGGTGAAAAATAATGAGTGGTATACGGACAAGAAAGAAAGAAAGGAAAATCGGGCTTTGGGAAATGGAAATACTCCTTGGGGAATGATCCAGTGTTGTTGTACTGACAAATGTAATGATTATACTTTTGCTTGATTTATGCTTCTTGATTGATTGACGTGATGATATAATAATTAGCAGAACTGAAGAAGCAGCAGTAGCAGCAGCAGAGGAGAGGAAAATTCATCTGCTTCAAACTCCTAACGTTATCTTACATCCATCACTCCATTTCTGCTCGTCTGCTACCTCTTGCAACATTGCATGCTTCCTATGGCTATCATCACCCCCACTCAAACACTTTCACCTTTACCAATCAAATTTATCGCTGCAAAATTTTCTATTATATATATAAATTGTTGAGAATTTAGTACTTTTTATTTGAATAAAATTCAGAATAAAAATGATATACATATATTGAGAAGTGTCTTCCTCTGTTTTAAATAAATAGTGTTAAAAACAACTAAAAATCACTTTTTATGAAGACGAACCATTTTGTTAACTGAATTTAACTTGCCTGAAACACACATATTAGTCTATGTTACAACATCACTTACGTCATTTTTACGTTAGTACTTGGAAAAACTTTGATAAGGCAATGACAAAGAAAATTTGTCATCATGTGAAACTTTTTACAAGAACAATTTCAAAGAAAGCGTCCATTGCAATTTGAAGATCAAATGACACAAAATCAATTGAGTTCAAATAACTGAATAAAAGAGTCAGTCAAACAACACCAGCCAAGAAAAAAAGCATGCGTCGTTCACACACAAAGCCATCATCGATCTATTGTCAAAAAGTAAGTGGCAGTTCATTCAAGTCCCAGTTAATAGTCCGCATGTGTAGCAGCCAGTAAATAAACAAAAATTAGAACAGTCGGTGACGTTAAACCTTTTGAAAACGAGTTCTTCGTATGAATTTTTCGCCGACAAATATTGTGTCAACTTCAAGCAAGGACGCGGAGAGGATGATATCCGTTAGATTCCACCGGCAACGAAAAATCTCAGACGTCCAATTAAGATTTCAACGGCGCCCCATAAGAGCGAAGGAGCTAAGCAATCTCAGCCAAGGGGGCATTGGCAATTAGCCCCACGAGATTCAATGAAAGGGACAAGACAAGCACTGTGTTGGCGTAAGAGGGGCCCACAATGTAAGAGATAAGAGACACACGTGTGGGACAAGCCGCCGGCAAAACAACCGACGCAGAAGGCGAAGAAAGGACTGAGAGAAATGGGGATTGCAGGAGCGCACGCAGACAAAAAGAGAACAGAGCCGATAGCATGGGCCAGGACAGGGTGGGCTTTTCACTTTCCTTCCGGGGTAGTTGCTGTCAAACCATTAATGGCTTTGTGTCAAATTCCATTGATACGTTGTTTCATGCTGTTTTTTTTTTCTTTTTAATATTGTCCTCCAGATTTTCAAAGCTTGATCGGTCCCCAAAGATGGATGGATTGACAGTTATTATGCAGTTGGTTTCAGTTAGCTTTAGGGTTGGATATATATAGGTTCAATTCATATATACACTGTTTACTTAATGTTAAATTTTGTACTACGTACGTTCTCCAGGTAAGATGTGCACAGCTTCTTTTATATTAACAACTCGGGAGTTTTTTTTTTTTTTTTTTTTGAAACAAAAATTCTGAAATGGATAGATTACTGATGCATTAGATGCTTTTTTCCACATCAAGATCTGATCCCAAATTCAAAACTATTACTGAAGCATTGTACTTCCTTTTCTCCCTTGATGTCTATCAAGAAAGGAACATGAAAATTTTGATTTTTTTTTACATTAAAGTTATAAAATGTTTAATTTCAAAACTTCCATATGATTAAAGGTTGTATAAAAGAAAAAACAATGATGGAAGATTAGTCAAATTGAATTCACATAAAGAT
This sequence comes from Durio zibethinus, assembly GCF_047325235.1. Taxonomy (NCBI): domain Eukaryota; kingdom Viridiplantae; phylum Streptophyta; class Magnoliopsida; order Malvales; family Malvaceae; genus Durio; species Durio zibethinus. Next base: position 3,102,691 of record NC_143162.1, on the reverse strand, counting down.
TAATCAAATCCAGGCGGGAACTTAATGCCGGTATGATGCAGTCAAATAAAAAAGAAATGATGAGATTGATATGATTGAGATAATAATCATGTGCAAGAAATTTTTATGTTTTTTTTTTATAGATATACATATCAATCTTATTCTCATTATTCACTTGTGTATAAAGTTAAAAATTTTTGGAATATATGCATTTATTAGTAAAGGAACTGTTTTTACTCTATTAAATCTAATCGATCGGCCATTGTGTTTTTTTTAATTTATTTTAATTTTTTTGAAATTGAGTTAGACCTCGTAAAAGAGTAAATTTTTTTGGGATGATAAGAATATCTTAGGTTGCTTGGGTATCTTTCCAAAACCACCATCCAGCCAGGTGCTCCAAATTAATTAATTCTCTTTTTTTTTTTAATTTTTGTTTGTGTTCTGGTGGCAATTATGAAATAAGAAAATGTAGGTCAATTTAATCATTTTAAATAATCTTTGATTGAAAAAAAAAATCTTAAAAAGAATGTACAAAAGAAAATCCAATAGTAAATTTTTGAAGATCGAATTTAGATCAAACTAAATAATATATTGAGATAATGTTGGCAACACATGAAAGTAAGACTCAACAGCCAAAACCTTAAATTAATTTTATGTTTAAAATTGATGAAAATTCCCATTATTTCATGTCATTTAATGTTTCTTAATTAAGGATATGATCTCCAAAAATCTATGAGAAGAAACGGTCTAAGCTTAAGTTGTCATTAAATTTAAACTTAGATTCCCCCATAAATTATGCAAAGGCAATGCTGACAAAATTTTTTTCAGGATTTGATTTGCATTTCCTTGATTTGAAATCTTTGTGAATTGCAGTTGGCAAACAGATAAATTAATGTTGTATTTAAATTCAGGAAATACTCACTTGATTCTAGGCTTCAACAATCTGGACGGAAGAAAAGCCAATGGGTTGTCATCTTACAATTATACTTAAGCCATTTGTAGTTAAAAATGTTGCAATGATCCATTAGTGTTTGATGAAATGACTCTTAACCTTTTGCAAAAAGGTTCAATTTTCTACCAACTTTGAAACTTTAGAAAATAATAGCTTAACGGTGGTCTATTGGATTTAGAAGTTTTGGGTTTAAATTAGGGATGGAAGCATAATCCGTGTCCAAGTTTTCATTCAATCCAACTTCTTAGGGTCAATTTTTTTTTTTTTTTTTGAAAATCAAGTTTTAGGTTAAATAATTGTAGAATAAAATCATGGTCAGATAAACCCATCTTACCCCTCCTGGATATATATATATATATATATATATTTTTAATATTTATTTAATTTTATATTTATAAATAATTTTTAAATTTTATATTTATATTAAAAATAATATTTTATTAAATTTGAGTTGGAACAAATCAAATACAATTTTACATAATATCATATCAAATCAAATTCAAATATATAAAAAAAAATTATCAATTTAAATATTACATATAAAAATTGAATCAAATTCAAATATTATATATATATACATGCCCGTTTAGATTTGAAAGATTCATAAAAATCCTATTCTATCAATCTGAACGGTTGGACCTGGTGGAACGTTCCTAGATTTGGACCTTTAAGGCGTCTGGAGTCCAACAAACTGAAAACACAAGCGAAGAAAGTATTCCCAAACTCAAAGGCTTTGAACCCAAGATTGGGTTCGGCTTTTCGTCAACACAATAGGACATTATTTTATTGGGTTTGCAGAAAAAGACTGTCGCTGAAGAAGTTTGAGGGTGGATCGAAAAGCCCTGGACCAGGCAACACCTTTTTGGGAGAAGTTAACCCATTTTCAAGAAAAGCAGTTGGGCAGAAACAACTTGCTACAGCCCATCAATAATTTAAAACATGAGCTTTTCAGCAGTGTCATTGTATTCCAAGTTGTGTGACTCGTTTGTCCCGGGAAAATCCGCCAACTCATGAAGGGAATCTATCTAAATATTGAAGAACGAAAAGTTCACAACGGTGCTTTGCAGAGGGCAGTGAGCAAAAGTTTTAAAACAGTTTAAAAAAAAAAATCAAACTGTTCAATAATAAACAGAAAGAGGGACATTTTTCGTGCCTATGTTTTGTACCTTTTGCGAGATGTGTGTGCTGAAAGACGAGATAGTTACTTGTACTGTTGTTTGACAGTTTGTAGGCGCAATATGACGTCGAGTTCATTTCCCACGAGAATGACTCCACCCTCGCTCCCAATATTGATTCACGTGCTTGGTTTCTCTTCATATATTTATGATATTGAATGCCACTCCATTCCCATCTCAACTATAAAGCCTATTGGGTGGTGGGTTTTTTCTACCCCACCACCACGGATCTCAATATCATTTTTAGTTACTATAACTTTCTTTTTTCTTTTTTTTATTACGTCATCCTTGCATAGGAATTTTGGCCTCTTGGGACTGAGAAGAACGGTGAATGGAGATTTCAACCATAATCAAAAGTGAAAATAATAAGCAAAATAAAGGATTTCTCTCTTCAACATGCAACAAAAAAGAGTAAAAGCAAACTAATTTTTGAAAGTAATATTTAATTTCGGGTTTGGAAGCAATGAATAATTAAAAAGAAAATTTTGACTTGGGTTGCAAAAAATGGAGCTTTTTTTGGGAGTTGCAAAAGGGTGAAAATTAACTTGGTTTCTGTTGTAATTCTCTTCAATTATTAAGGGCGCAATAGACTTCAAATTTGAAAAATTAAGGGCACAATAGCCACAAGGGCAGGACTCCCCCTGTACATAACAATACTTAAGACGATGGGAATGAAATATCCCCAAAATAACTGAATTTTTAAAAAAATCAAAATACAACATTTTCATCTCACGTAGTGTCAGACAAATCAAACACCGACATGTTCGAGAATTACTGTACCATTTCGAGCAATAATCAAATATTTCAAGAACCAAATGAACCCTTACAGCATCTTCTGAACACAATTAAAAAATTTTTAAAATAGTTTGAATGTTTTGCTTATGATAACTTTTTTTTTTTAATTATTTCAAGAACAAATAAGTTTCTGAAATCTTATCATAGACAAACATAGTCAATTTGTTTTGAATAAAAATATTTTTATTTATTAAAATTATCAATTGTAAATAATTTGAGTTTATGATAGATAATAAATTTTTTTGGTAAACTTTACTTACGTTTTTAATGGTCTGGAAATTTCCCAATTAGCATCTTTATGCTTTTTTTTTTTTTCATAATCTCTAGCGGTAAAGTTTTGTTCCTATAAAGATTATATCTTTAATATAATTTGATAAAACAATTAAAATACCCTTAATTCAAAAAATTTTTGCTTGTTCATACTTAAGCATATTTTCAGAATTTTATTAAGAAAATTGTAATATGCTTTAATTGCTAATGAAGTAAGTTGAAAAAAGAAAAAAAAAGAAAGTTATCTTCCATACGAAACGTTAAAAGGTTTGATGGGTGAAGAAAGAAAAACGTGATGCTCTTGATTGAATGCAGCGCCCAATGTACCGTCATTGGCGTGAATTGCCATTGTTCAAGCTTAGACTATTCCTCTTTTGTTCCCACATTGGACGTCTGGGAACAAAAAAAGGTCTACTCAGTGCCAACGGTCCTTTGGAAGTTTCGTCAACGCTTTCAACGGCTAATAAACGATTTTTTGGGTTTTTTTTTTTTTTTTTTTTAACTTCAGCAATTCACAACTAATTTTCAATTACAATTTATAATTATTATAGTTTTTCATAGCTCCATTGGAATGGAAAGAATTTCAATGAACAATAGCTACTACTATTGTTTTACTCCACATTTTCCCCCCACAACCTTTCCCATTGTTTCATTTAGATTTTTAACTTGTAAGTGAGCAAAAATACAAAGGAATCATAATTTGAATATAAAAAATATATAAATAATTTAAATTTATTAAATATTATATTTTAAAATGATTATATAAATCAATTAAATTAATTTTTAATTTTTTTTCTTATAGCTAAAATAAAGTGAAGAAACAATTTAATGTAGGAATTAAGCAATTTTATTGAGCACAAAAACAATGAAATCAATGTAATTAGGCAAGTAAATTTTTATTGCGAACTTAAATAAATAATTTTAAATAACTTTGAAAATAAAAACTCGCCAACTTTGTACTTTGGTAGTGGATCATCTTTAACTCTGACTTAAGATACTTTAAATGCATTAAGTCCTACTTAATACTTAACAAAAGTTATTAAAGTCTTTGATTTTTTGATATAGTAATTACAAAAATTTTAAGAAATAAATAAGGTGAAAGTTAGAATTACATTATCTCTTATCTTTAATCTAATGAAAAAAAATATTGATATAACTAATTACAATTGGGAGAGCATGTTTTTTAATTGCACAATGCACCTTGGTTTGATCGTCTATAGCATTGATTACAGTTTATTTATGCTAATTAATCTAAAATTATGAATGATTAAGAACTTATATTTCAAAAATTAAAAAAGAAAAAACCTTCATTTGGTCTTAAATTTCATGATTATGAAATGAATTATGAAGTTGTGTTAAACAAATTCTTTAAATTTGGTATATCAAGCCTTCTACGTTTCCATATAGATGAATTTCAACATGCAAAATTTGTCACGTGCATTATAATATTATTGATATTTTTTAACTCATTCTAATATTGAGATTTAAATTTTTTTTTTTTGAGAACAGAGAGATTTAAACTCATTTTGTTGAATATGAGTACATGTTCTTGGAATATTTGGAAGCTATAAAGAGAAAGAATTCTTCATTAACTTTTGTTACTATCTATAATAAACTTTTTTGCTTTAATATCTTTAAAATAATTATAAAAATATATTCTTAATTAGTTATCATTTTCTTTATTTTTCAATTTTAATTCTTTATCTTTTTCCTCTTCAAACAATATAAACAAGAAAAACTATAGTAATGTCAACTCTATTTATGGATAAAGGGGAAGTGATCAATTAATGGTTTAGAAATTATGATCTCTTTATCAAAAACGAAAAAGAAAAATAAATTAATAAAAATCTAATTCATATTTGTTAGGGTGGTGGTGGCATAATTGATAATTCTTTCTCTTATGAATGGCAAAAAAGTAACACCGAAATCGAACATGATTCCTCTGCCAGGTTGTCTACCGTTGCTGTTGTGTTGTTTTCTCGCTATAAACAAACAACAAAAGAAACATCACCCCACCCCCCACCCCCACATTCCACTCGTTCGTTTTCACCCCATAGAGTACTACATAAAAAAGGAACAGAGCAAAAACAGAGTAAAGGAAGTCGTAAAAAAAATAACAATGGCTTCTCTTCCTTTCGTCTCCTTCTTCTCTTTCCTTATCATCTCCTCAACATTGACACCCGCCACCGCAAGCAATACCACTTCCACCACCATCAAAATCTCCCTCTCTCCTTTGCCCCACCACCCTTCCTCCGATCTCTACCAAATTCTCAACAACTTAGCCACTTCCTCAGTCGCAAGAGCTCACCACCTCAAACACCCCAACCACCCCAAAGCCAAAGCCAAAGCCAAAGCCAAAACCAACAATAACTCTTCTCTTCTCAAGGCTCCACTTTTTCCTCACAGTTATGGCGGCTACACTATCTCTCTCAGCTTTGGGACTCCGCCTCAAACCCTCACTTTCATCATGGATACTGGCAGCAGCCTCACCTGGTTCCCTTGTACCTCTCGTTATCTCTGTTCCCAATGCTCTTTCCCTTATGTCGACCCATCAAAAATCCCCACTTTTTCCCCAAAACTTTCATCTTCCAAAAAGCTTTTAGGTTGCAAAAACCCCAAATGTAGTTGGCTTTTTGGTCCTGACGTTGAGTCTCGTTGCCAAGACTGTGAACCCACTTCCAAAAACTGTACTCAAACTTGCCCTCCTTACCTAATTCAATATGGTTTAGGTTCCACTGGTGGACTTCTATTAGTAGAAAACCTTGTTTTTCCTCAGAGAACTTTCCAAGATTTCCTTGTCGGATGCTCCATTGTCTCCAACCGACAACCCGCTGGAATAGCCGGATTTGGTCGGAGCCTCGAGTCTTTACCATCCCAATTAGGCCTCAAGAAATTCTCTTACTGCCTAGTTTCTCGCCGGTTCGATGACACAGGTGTCAGCAGCAACATGTTGTTGGAAAGCGGGTCGGGTTCGGGTGATACTAAGACCCCAGGTCTTAGCTACACCCCGTTCTACAAGAACCAAGTTTCCTCAAACACAGTTTTCCAAGATTTCTACTACGTAACTCTACGTAAAATTCTTGTTGGAGATAAGCACGTCAAAGTTCCGTACAGTTTTTTGGTCCCAGGTTCAGACGGTAATGGAGGTACCATTGTGGACTCAGGATCAACATTCACTTTCATGGAGAGACCAGTTTTTGAGCCAGTTTCAAAAGAGTTCGAGAAACAAATGGGAAATTATAGCAGAGCACATGAAGTAGAAAACATATCAGGCTTAGCCCCATGCTTCAATATTTCAGGCCATAAGTCAATTCAAGTCCCGGAATTGATATTCCATTTCAAAGGAGGAGCCAAAATGGCATTGCCTTTGGCTAATTATTTCTCATTGGTCGGTGATGATATGGTTGTTTGTTTGATGGTTGTTACCGATAATTTGGTTGGTCAAGGCGCCCGCGGCGGCCCGTCGGTTATACTAGGGAACTTTCAGCAACAGAATTATTACATTGAATTTGATTTGGCAAATGAGAGGTTTGGATTTGCTAAACAAAGCTGCGTATGAGCTGCATTTTGATTTTTTTTTTTCGGCCATGAAGGTGATGGAACGATTACAAAGAGTTGCACTCTCTTTTGCTGTCATTATTAATGAAAAGTTTGATAGATATATTATATTGGGAGATTTAAGAAAAGGGTTACTATTTGATACTATCGTTGATAATAATTTTTATCAGAAATAAAATTACTTTTTTTTTTTTATGTGAAAAATGTGAGGGAACAAGGAGGAAATGGAATAGTTCAATCAAATTCAAGGCTTTCTAGCTTTCTAGCTGTTAATTGCAATTCCAGGGAGCTTCCTGGCTGTAATTCCTTCCTAAGTAAGCATTCCTTTCTTTTTTCCTTTGTTTTGCCTTTGTTCTCCCTTTTAAAACCTCATCATGTACCTTTTAGGCCTCATGTTCTTTCTTTTTATGATGGGGCACAACCCTCTTTATCATCTAGTCAATGTGGAAGACGATTTCTTTTTATCCTGTGAAATATGAAAATCCTTTCTTCTCATTTGGTTGTAAATGAAAAAAGAAATTTAAATTCCTGCATATGGTTTATCCTGGTATGAAACAAACGTCAGTTCCCCAGCTGATATTGTTTCATTTACTGAACCAACTCAGAGTTTATCTGATTAGTCAGTCTTTCTAACAATAATTAAAAGCTGAAAATTGTCTGCTGCAACAGTAAATTCCAAGGTCCTTCATTCTAATTTCTGACAAGTAACCTACCACTTATTAAACTCTTTTCAGCATAATTTTTCAGTACCGTTATAGTGCTGTAGATAGGCGATAGCCGTGAAGCTTAATTTTGGAAGCAATTCAGTTGGAATCTTTTATTGGAACTGTTGGATGGGCATTTGTCAATTTCACATTAAGAATTTTACAAGACAAGTAGCTAGGCGAGAACCATGGAAAGACAGCAAGTCATATCTGCTCAGCACTTGAAAACTTCCTTGCCTGTTGGACAAGAAAATCTTCTGAAATTCTTGCTAAAATGTTATCTACTACATTATTCTGCTTCCTTTCAAGGATTGGTGGATTGACTTTTTCATATTAATGTTACTGCCCTTTTTGCTTGCCCACCTTTCTACAGTACTAGTTCAGTTGTGGGGCTGGAAATTAAAATAGGTTGCCTAGGAAATAAAAATGAAAACCAGGACAAAACCAGCAATAAAAGTAGAACAGCACAAGTTCAATTTTGGGAATGCAGTAGCAGTGTAGGACCACTTATTTGGTAGTATTTCAAAAGGAGTTACAGCCATCCGATTCGCATCTTGCCAACCTATATCTAGCATAATCCAAATTCTACCCATTTCTGCAAAATTTCTTTTCAAATACTATCACATGCCTATATAGTATATACCCTAAGTTTTCAGTTACATTATCAGGTAATGAAAAAAAAAATGCATTGTGAATGAGCTTTCTTCATGCCATTGATTATATCAATATTGGGAGAAATGTTGAGGAAAAAGGGTAGCAGATGCACTCAAAAACAATGTTGAAAGGGACTTTCAGTAAGAAATAAATTGACTTTAAACGCAGGGTAAAGTAATCATGAGGAGAAAAAGAAAAAGGGTGAGAAGATGATGGGAGTAGATCTACCACAACAAGAGAAAGACATTAAAAAGCAGTTGTGAAGATTGGAAATGATGATTGAATAAGAACAAAACAAATGACTTCTGCTGATCACATGATCAGAAACTTTGTACAGCTCTGGCTTTTTTTGGGTTCTTTTCTGGAAGGAATCTATACTCAACCACCATTATTATAGACTCAAAAAATAAGTGTCGGGCCTGAGAGATTGGTGCCTTTACTTTGTATCTAAACTGTTCATTTGGAGAGCAAATTTTAGTGGCGTTTGTTCAGCTTTCTTTTGGTATAGCAGTGCTCATTGCCGGAGTCGATTGCTTTCACAACAATAATGGATCATTTTATGTTTGAAATTTGTGAGCTTTTTTTCCCAATTGTAAGCCGTCTAATTTGTTACCAAACTTTGGTTTGGGATAAGCATACATTTTTCATCTATACTTTATATACCATATTCAAAATCCCTAATTGAAATGATGTCACGTTAACACCAACTCAATTAGGAAATTGACGAAAAACTTCAAACAAAACCATTATAAAAATTTTAAAAATAATCATTTAATAAAAAACTACCCATTTTTTTTTTTTAATTTTTACATGTTAACATCTTTTCAAAACAAAATTTTTCTCCCACGTAGTGGGTGTGACATATTAATATTTTGTACTTATATGAGTGATACAAATTTGTCGATAATCTTTTATTTTATTGATATAATTTTATCATTATATTTATAATTTTCGAGTCAATTTATATCATATTGTGCAAAAGATTTTATCGGTTGTTATATTTTAACCAATTTTATTTTAAAATTAAAAATACAGAGGTAAATTTATTCCAAAATAATTGAAAGTATAGTTTTAAAATTGTATCATTTGAAAATTAATAATAAATTTAAATCACTCACATAAATAAAATGATAAATTTGTACATTTATCGCTTTGCTTTTAAATAGTTTATTATCAAAGCGTATTATCTTCTATGAATAATATGCTAATCAATTTGAGCACATATTCAATGATTCCCTAATTCAATCATATTGCAATGACTTGTTTTTAGGTGCATGAATTTTGTGTTACATGGTGAAAGCGAATCCTCATAAATGATAATGAAATTTTTGTTTATTTTTTAACGAACAAGGAATTTGAAATTTTGAATATGAAAAAAAAAATGTTTTTATGGCAACTATGATATATATTTTTTGGTATTTAATTATTAATTTATGATATAAATTTCACAAAAATAATAAGACATGTCAAAGAGATACGAGCGAAGACAAATGAAAATATTTTTAAAATTAGAATACAAAACTTAATTTAATTGATTTATTTAATTACTTTTAAAAAGTGATATTTAATAAATTTATGATTTAAATTTCAGTACATATAATATTTTTATCTTAAAATTGTAATTTTTTTATAAAAAAAATACTTTTAAAGTTTATTTTGTTATTATTTTGGAATCTATTTCTCTTTTGCTACATTACTCAAAGGTCAATTTGGCACATTTGGTTTGGTTGAAATTAATTTGTTTTTATTAGTTTTGATTAACATTAACAAATTTCAGATAAAAAATAGTGATTAGTAAGCATATATATATATATTACTTTTAATAAAATTTTTTCCGTCCTAGGGTGTCTTTTAATCACACCAATTCTTTAGTACTTCTCATTATTCGCAAGCAAAATTTGAAGGTCCAGAAATTTGGTTCAGTAATGAGAATGACAAAGAAACATCTCTTGACATGGCCCAATAGCTTGTAATAGCCCAAAAGTTACTTATCAATGACCAAAAAAAAAAAAACAAAGTGTGACACTGTTCCAAGAAGTCAAGGACAGTGTTGAGAATTTCATTTTAATGTTGAATAATATTCTTCAAAAAAAATTATGTTGAATAATATTTTATGTCTATATATATTTAAAATTAATTAATTACATATTAAAATTTATATTGCGTGAATTTTTTGTTAAATTTAATAATCTTATACCTTTTGAATATATTAAAATTTAATTAATTTATATGTAATGCATGCAAATTTTTGTTAAATTTTAACTGTAAAAATTACGTACAAGTCAATATTATTATGATAAAATAAAATTTTAACCGTAAAAATTATAACTATAAAAAGTTTCCTAAAAAAATAACGAGCAAATCAATATTATTATGATACCAAAGGATTATAATTAAAATTAATACTTTCACTTTTGCATGATTAATGCTAAAATAATAGCTTTATTTAATTTTAAGGTCAGTGTCTATGAGCACTTACTTAGTAAGGTTAGTTAAAATATTATTTAAAATTTTTTTATATTTAATGCTTTAATTGCATTAAGTGTAAATTTTTAAAAATATTATCTTAATTATTATCACTAAACAAAAACTTTTTATTTTGCCATCCACTACACATCTATTAACAATTCCTTTAATTTTATTAAAAAGCGAAATTACATAAAAAATTCGGGGTTAAACGTCGCCGTCCCAGCCTCAAACTACAGCCCTTAAAAAAACTGATACGTTGCTCTAACAGCACGTCGCCTCCTTCAAAATTCTTTTTCATTTTAACTTAATTTTAGTATTATTTTAAGTCGGCGAGAAATTGACGTAATTTCACTCCCAGCAAAAAAGTGAGACAAAACGTTGAATGTTGGTTGCCGCAGCGCAGCATTCACCAAACGGCCATACCAAATAACTAAAACCAAACCAAAGTCTAGTCCCCTTGAGGGCGGACCAAACGAAGCTGAAATTTCATCTTCCATCAATTATTTTTTCTTCTCATTTCCCTCGACGTTCCCTTTCTCTTCTTCTAGGGTTTCTTTCCTCACCCTAACCAGATCTCCCATTCTTCACAATGTGGCGCTCGCTTTGGCGATCCATCGATCGCTTCTCTCTTCAACACTTCAAGTAACTCCTCTTTCTGTTCCTCTCAATCCTTTTATTTCAAATGCTTTATTTGATTATCATTTTTTGTCTTCGATTCAAATTTAAAATGTAATTATATTCTGTTTGATTATAATGTGGCACTGGTTTTTCTTCTTTTGAATTTTGTTAATTGACTTTAATTAGGTTTGATCAGTTCCTTTTGTTACTTGCATTACTTTCTTGTCGCTCAAGGATTCGACATCAATTTTCGTTTTATGATTATTATTCTAACGAAGATTCTTTTTTTTTTTTAATCTTATTCTGGATATAGATACGTAATCACTGAATTGCAGCAGATCAGAGTTGTCAATAAGCAGAACAGTGTAACTCACTTGACTTTTAAATAATTTTGTAATATTTTAAGATTATTATTCTATACAATGGCGGTGAAGGTTGAAAACTCCATGAGTAGGTTCATATGTTTGCCACCTATCTTTTTAACTATAAATAAGGAAGTTAAAGTTCCATTACTTTCAAGTTAAGATATCTAGTTAAATTGATATGGGGCTATTAATCCCTCTTGTGGGTCTATATATGAATGTTTTCTTTTCAAACTGACCTGTTTTTCATTTTTTTTTCCCTCCTCGTTGTTCACTCTATGCAGGAAGCAGTGATAGATCTACTACAAACCATCGTGGAGATAGTGACATATGGTGACAGACAAGATCCATTAATATTTGAGTATGCACGAAACATCTTTTCATGTATGGTTATGTCTTTCAGTATCTTTGTGATGTAATCTGAGTTTCTTTAATTGTTGCAGATGTTTTATGGAATACCAAGTTTTAGCAGAGTTTGTACGGGTACTAAGGATCAGTACAAGTGCAAAAATTGAGGCACCATTGCTTCAGTATCTAAGCATAATGATCCAAAACTTGGATAGTGAACATGCAATTTGTAAGATGCTTTGTGCCATAGATATGTATGTTAAAACTTCTTGCATGTTTAGGCTTTTCTTTCTTTATTTCTGTTGGCATTTCAGCAGAAATGCTCTTGCCTCTTGGGCTTTTGAGACTGTGATCTCAAACATAAATGTTGACATGCCATGCACAAATAAGTACATTTTAACTTTTTCTGCCTGTTTGTCTTGTCTCTCAAATTCTTTTTATGTTATCCCTTGACTATTGTTCATGCAGCTTCAGTGATGCATACAATTTTATGATGCAGATTATTGTTTAAGCAATGACTATATCAACAACATCATAGCACATCAATATAACTTTGATGCAGGAGATCTTGCTCTTTATTATGTGTCTTTCTTAAGGTTGTTCTTTTTGTTCTTTCTCCTTTAAATTTCTAAAGCATAGCAATGTAGTTTTCATCTATTGAGATTGCCAGTTTACACTGATTGTTTTTTCTTGCTGAAACTATTGCTTTACTTGTTTATCAAAGAGGGAAACAAATTGGAGTATATTTATGATCCTGTTTTTCTGTTAAATCAGAGCAGTGAGCAGCAAAATAAATAGAGACACGCTTTGCCTTCTTGTTAAGGTTCATGGGGTAAGTTAAAGCTCAATAGCTCATTTATGTAAGACATAATTCTAAGTCTTAATATGTTTGTATCCTGTGGTTGATGTAGTTTGGAACAATGTTGTAGTATCATCACACATCTAATTTGTCTTTACTGCCAACATGCAGTTACATGCTCAAACATTTGAAATTTTTGCTTAAGCATGAAACCTTGATTTTGCCAATATTACATGAGGGCTTTCTTTAAATGATGCCTATAGTAAACCTTTATTCCTTTATCTGCCCGCATTTTATGTCTCTGCTGCCTTTAAAAGAGTTGTTGATGTTGACCATGCACAAAGTTATATATTTTGCTCTTCGACAAAGAAGATGAGGATAGAGGATTTTCTTTAAGTTTCTTTCTGATGAAGCTTTTGGTAGGTTGATTAAATTAGCTTCCTTCTCAAGTTTAGGGCATTAAACCAGAAACAAGAAGTTATGGTCTTTGGTTGAGTCCATTGGTTTGGTTGCTATTCACTTGTCAGAGGCACCTGACTTCATCTTCACCACCTACTTGAAGTGCATTTTGTCATTTATGTTGATGACATAGGGAGAGTAGCCCCAAAAAAGAAACAGGATATATGTTTGACAACTTTCTATATAAAGATAATGAATAATGGTGTATTGTGTGCTTGTCTGTGTGTGTTGTTATTCATTTAGGGACTAATATTGTCTGAAGCCACAGGTTAAAATTATTTAGAAGATTTTCTTATTTGCTTGCTTGTGTTTGTGTCTATGTTCTATCTAGATTAGAATGTTTTGTCTTCACCTTTTGTGCATGATGTGCCATTACCCTTGCTTGTGTGAATGAAAAGCTTTTTTCCATAGCTTGACATTTTCTCCCTTAACTTGTATGATTTATCTTCAATTTCCTATATTCTTTTTTATATTGATTAAATTGAGTTTCTTTCTTGTTTTCTCATCTTTTTTTTCCTTTTCTTTTGAACATTGTATCTCCCTTTGTTACTGCAGGATGTGGTCGTCTCATTTCCTTTGTATAGTGAGGCTCTTAAATTTGCTCAACATGGGGAAAAGATGATTCAAACAGCTATACGTGCATTGACTCTCAACATATACAATGGTAATATTCATCTGTTGTCTTCTTTGATAAAAGAGATCCGATGCCTTTACCATGAATTTTTGGTATCTTGAAAAAATGTCTGCTTTATTTTTGAATTTGGTTTCTGCAGTTAGTGATGATATGGTCTATCAATTTGTAACAACTCCTCCAGCCTCGAAGTACTTCTCAGACTTGGTTTCTAGCTTATGGGAGCAATGTCTACATCTAGATGCCCTAGTCCATTCTACGGAGTATGTTGCTTAGAAACTTTGGTAATAAATTCCCCTGTTAATATTTTAGATATTAACTTTTAAGGAAAAATCTACCTTGGGGCAGGGAAAAATGCACTCTTCAAAAGAACAAGGACATATTTCTGGAAACTGATAAAATTATAGACGATCTTTACTACTTCAAGGACATTCTTTCTGTTGGCGAATCTCGTTTACATAGAGTTGTTACCCAAAATCTTCTCAGTTTTCTTATTTTTCCCTTGTTGCTCCCGCTACTGCAGTTAGGAGAGAATAAAGTAAGTTTTCATCCCTGTGATTCTTTTCATGCTTGGTTTTGCGGTTTCAAGGGAAAAATATTTTCTGGTTTACCTTTAACTCTAATTTATGAATGCTTCTTAAAAATGGAGGTATCTGGCTGGTGGTCACTAAATTTTTGAGGGATCCAGGTCTTGCACATTTTACATGATGGGGCTTATATTTTTTTCAAGAATAATATCTAAAGTCTCTTGTGACATTTAAATTCAAGCTAATTGGTTCTTTTAATTTAATGCTTTGATACATATCATTAGATCAATCATTGCTTTTTTTTGGTATCAAGCTTTAAATGGTCAGGTAGTGCTCTGCTGTTATACACAGAATGTAGATGGATTAAAAGGCTGAGAATGTTCATTTTCTTGGACATTTTTCTTAGACTTGTTCATGGACTTATATTGTTTCCTCTTGGTTTTTTTCTCTTCTGTCTACCACCTGCAATTGAGGTTCAAGTGGTAGTCTGGTGGCTGTACCATGGTCTTAGTTCTTGGTTCATACACCATCTTCACTGTTCAACACTTTCTTGAGAAAGTATAATTACAAGAATAAAAAAATGGGAAGGATGTGGGGAGACCCAAATTAAAAGGAAAAAACACTGCTCCAAAGTAGAATTCTGTTGGTGGAAATGCAAAATTGTTTCTATACACATGTATGTTAGCTATGTTAATGTTATTGATATTTGAAATCTGTAATTTTGAGTTTTCTTTGCATGAAACATTCATTCGTCAACTTATTTTTTTTTCAGGGTAGCCACAACATCTCAGCAGTCACTTCTCTGTACATAGTTTCTCGTCTTCTTCAAGTTGTTGGTGGAAAACACTTGATTAATGCAGTGGCCGGTCTTCTTCTGTATCATTATATTACATTAAGTGAGAGAGATGCTACCAATGGAGATAGAACTGGTATCTCAGCTAATGCAAGTGCTCTTCTCCGCTCATTGAATGATATAAATATCAAGGTATGTTCTGGTTCTGAGGCTGAAGGAGCAGAAGACATCAACATAAACAGTCTACTTGAACATTTAGACGAGCATATATCCTCAAATTCTCATTTTGATGGCAGCCCTAAGGATGATAATATGTGTATAGAGAGGTTGGTATTCTTCCTATTCTGATGTAATATTTGATCTTGGCAAATATTAATCAACTCTTTATTTTCATAAAGAAGTTGTGATAAAGTCTTTAATTGTGGTTTTATTTCCTTTTTCAAGATCGAACACTGAGATTAGTGATATATGTTTTAGGCCTAGTGGAAATATGTTGTTTCCATCACTAAGGAGATTTTTTTCCAACTAAATATTATGTGTTATAACTTGGAAGTGTACATCACCATTATGGAGCACATCTACTAATTCAGGAGGCTTAGGTGGTGCTGAAAAGAGTGGTTAACTCCTAAATTGTATCTTATCTTTGTTTTAAGTTTTCATCATATTCTTCTATCTCTTCTAGAATTGTGACCACTGCTTTCGTGGCCTTAGCTATATATTTTTTTCCCATCTGTTATCTTAACATTTGACCATTACCTGGGAAATAGAAACACAGAGCTATTTAGGTTCCTCTCATATATGGATAGATAAGGAAAACAGCTATAAATGATAGGAACACGGTTGATCTGCAGCATCTCTATACGTACTTACTTTATCTTGTTATGGTTGCAAGGATTGCTTTGAATTATAATTTGAATTGATGCTTTGAAGTTGTTGGTGCAGGATTGGGATTTTTGCATATTTATTTTCAGACAATGACAGTTTATCATTAGCATCTCTATTTTTACTAGTTACTCTAGCAGAAAATAAAGGTATATTATATTTTCGTCTTTCAGTTGTTTTTATCACAGTTTCTTTTTGGTATATATTAGACATAAATCCTTGGAAAAATTTTTATATTTATGTATTTCCTTGCTCTTCTTTTTTCGAAAGGGAAAATTATAATTTTAGCTTATTGTATAGATTTGGAGCATTTTCCTGCATCAGTGATTGGAATAAGCCAAAGTCAGGACTTGATGGTAAGAATGGATCTCATGTATGTCTGAATGGATTTCTTTTGGTGAAAGTTTATATTTGATCAAGGTTACCTAGCAACCATTGGGATGGAATGACCGCCTGTTCTTGCTTCAGTATCATGTTATTCCTTCTTTCTATTTTCATTGGTGTCAAGGGTATGGAATTACTTTTTCTGATGCAAATTACTGTTGCCTTACTAGAGGGAACATATTACCTGGATACTTTTCTTTCATCTAATTATTTATCTGGATCGTGGTGTCCAACTTATTGGTTAAACTTGATTCAATAAGGATGTTTTAAAGACAACTAATACTTAAAGTTTGATACTGTGGTTGGTTAAGAAAACTAACTTCTATTATACCTAGTTTGATACTGTGGTTGGTTAACCTCTATCTTCTTTTAATCCTACCAGGCCAGCATCTTAGCAATCCGAACTTTTCCACTGTCCTAGATGTCCACAATAGTTTCACATGAGTGTTATAATAATCTGTCTATAAGAATCATAAAATGTTGTCAAGTTTCTGAAATTCTGTTTTAAGGAATGGTTTTGGTCATGTAAAAATTCTTCATTTTCTGATTTAAAAAGTTAGTGGATCAATACATTTCACCCTTCAGAATCTCCATGCAGTGCATGGATGCATTGTAAGATAAGATTCTCACTCAAACTGATGCAATATTTAAAATCTAAGTTATTACTTGTAGGTTTTCTCTCGAACTTCTTATGTAGTAGTTGGTTCTGATTCACATTTTCAAACAAACAAAATGGTTGGTAGCTAAGTGATACACTGCTGATGTTCAAGTCTGGAGTCACTCAGAATTATACTGTTTTTGTCCTGGGACAATCTTTTTTTTTTTGGCTGTGCAAGTCTATCTTCACTTCAATATCATCTTATTGCTTATTTAATGCATAAATTATTTCAAGAATGCTAATAATTTTAAGTATGTGGAAAAGGGTTATCTAGTTACCATTAGCATCCAAATATGATGTCACTAGAAAGTTTTTTCTTAGCCAATGATATTTTGCAGTTCTTTAACTGTTATCTGAGACCACCAGTTTACTTGCTCCAGAAAAACCATGACTCAGCTTTTCCAACAGTGGATGGAAGTATTCTTGTGAGACTTATGCCTCAGGTAGTGTGTTAACTGGGCACTGTTATTTTTCTTCCCCTTTCCACTCTACATTCATTATTAATGGTATTAATCATTTAATTGTTGTTTTCACTGGACAGTGTCTGGAATTTTGATGCTTTGTTTCATGGTTTTGTCAACTTTTCAGTATTATATAATTTCTCTCTCTATTCTTTTCTTTCTTTTTAAAATAGATTATCAAGGCATTATTGAAGGTTTTAGCAAGCCAACCACCAGTTTCCCCACCAAGACAGTGGCATACTGGGTGGTTTTTGCGAAAGCTACTGCAATGTCAAGGAAATATGCTCACCGATGAACATATCCACCTATTCAATGTAAGCATCCTACTGATTTGTTGTGCTTGCTTTAAATTAATTATGCCAATGGAAATATTGCTGCTTCCGACATTTTCATTTTGAACAAAATGGATGATATTTCCTGTTCATGCATGGTGGGTAAGCTGAAACCAGTTGCCTCTGTTACTTAGTTTTAGCTGGTGTTATTACAATTATAAACCATCATTAGCAGGTTAGATTTCTCTAAAATTTCATTTAATTATGCAAAAATTTTCTAAAGTTTTATATTTTCTAGTTATTATCGACAGACTTCGTATGAGCAGTCCCATGAATGTCTTCAAAAAGAACTTGATGGATGTTGGTTTGATCATATCCCTGATACTATAAGACATGAGTGGGGAAGCTGTAAAAAAGGTATCAATTACAGTAATTTAATTCCTGTTTGAATTTTATCTTCTTAAACAGAAGGTGAAAGATTTGCAAGATGTGGGTTTGGATGGACACGGTGAAAACACATCGTATTTCTTCTTCAAAATAGGAATCATTTAAAATTGATAATATCTACTGTTATTTCATACAGCTCTCGAGGAACAATCCCAAGCTAAAGATCCCTTATTTGCACTGGAGCTTGCAATCTGCCAGCAACCCATGGATGGTATTGAGCCCTTCCCCTCTTCTCTTTTCTTTTTATGCATCAATGCACGTGGAATGTGTGTCTAACTCTCCTGTTATGCTTAAGAAAGTTTTTGCACCTTTTACTTCATGACATTTATATTATACATTTCAGGCAGTGTGAGTTCTTATTTTGCTTGGCAGAGGATGGTTGATGCAGTAAAGGTTTGTTATCACTCCATATATATAGTTTGATTTATTTATATTTATTTAGTGGTTCATGCATTGTGTTCTCAGCCTTATTAGGGTTTCTAACTATTGAGTTGGCTGTTGCCAATATTGTACATGCACACAATGAATTAATAACTGAAGGAAATGAAGTTGGTGTTTATGCTCAAAATGGTGCTTAAATACAAGACATGCGGCAATCAGAATGTGTGGTGCATGTATAGAATTGAAAATTACTGCTTTGAGTGGCTACATGACTGAAATATTCCAGTCTCATTGGTTTTGTTACAAGCATTTTGACTTTCATTTATTCTGTTATGTGTTCTGAGATATGATTTGACTTTTGTTTCATTTCATTAATAATTAGTCTCCATTGAAAGCATTACTACTGTATGTGTTACCTATACATTTACTGCAAGTTTGCCTTTTGAGCGCTCACTATTGTTTTTCCCACAAAAGATCTCACAGAACTTAATAAATGTAGGTTTTCATTCTCCATCTTCAGCTCAAGGCATTTTTTTTCATGGGAGTTTTACTTGAAAAACCTTCACTGAAGTCATGGAGTAACAGTGATTCTGGAAAAACTTATCGTACAGATATTTCATCTGCCAGCTTTGGGTCAGAAGTCTCTTTAGGTTGGATATCATTCAAGTAAATGTTTAGTCGACCATCCAAAATATCTTCTGAGACCATGTATCCTCATTCTTCCTATATTGAACTTCTGTAGGATCAGGAATCCCTTGTAGGATTGCTTTTTCATATGCTGGAGTCAGGGATATTTACCTAATAGCAGTGGCAAGAGGAATTTCTGGAAAATTGATTCTTGTAGAGAAGCATCCTTTCCGGAGTCAACGAGGAACTGTAATTGCCATCGCTCCACTGGCAGGGTTAAGTGTGAGTCAGGATGTTGCTGATTTGTTGTTTTCTTTTCCAATAGCTGTGATTCTAAGGAGGACTTTAAAGATATGTTTTGGTGTTGGTATGACCATTTAGGGACGTTCTTTTCTAATCAAAATTACAAACATAATCAACAAATAAAACGTGCTTCTCTTGGTTGGCTTCTAAAATTTTCTAATCTGCCTCTTAACTTTCTGCTGTCTATTGGGTGCAATCCAGCATCTCTGATCAATTATTCATCGAAAAGTTGGTAATTGATTCGTTTAGATACTCGAAGCTTGAAATAATTGATTCTCTTATTAATTTATAGTTTTCCTGTTCGGTTGAAACAGCCCAAGATAGATGAAGACCACCCAACATGGTTACATCTCCGGATAAGAGAATTTGATTCAAAATTCATTACAGCTAGTGCCAAGCAATCAACTGTTTCCAATCCTGCCACTGACGGGAGATGGACACTTGGTTTTCCTAGTGCAAAGGCTTGTGAGACTGCTCACTTATTGATTCTTGAAGAAGTTTGTAAGCAGAGGTCCTTTGTTGAGAGCATACTTGCTCCGCTGCTTCAGGATGATTATCTAGGAAATATGTCGGATAGCCAAGGCGATTAAAGCTCCAGCCTGAGTTCTAGGTTTGCTTACTAACTAAAAAGATTGTCTTAGTTTTCTTTTGAGGGGGGTTGGTTCACTGAAGAATTCTGTATGCTGATGTAGACACGACAGTTTTGCAAGCGAATAGGTGCTTATTATAGTTCTTTTATGTAATTCACATGTAACTAAATTAAGGGCATTGTTATATCGTTCTTTAGGCATTATTCTGTTGTCAGTCTGTAAAAGTATGTTGTCGACATGTTTTGTGAAATATGTTGTCATAAATAAAAATTTCAGTCTAGTGTAAGTTCATCTCTTTTCCATCTTATATAATTATTTTTGATGTATGCTCTAATACATTATGTATGTGGCCTATTTTTCATTGACATTAGGACACGCGTATGATCAAATGTTGTACATTTGGTTTTGTAACTTTATGATCATGTGCAGCCTTTTTCTTGTGGTTCACAAGCATCTCATGTAAAAATCCATTTGCAGTCTTATCATCTTCTGGAGTGCAACTATCGTACCCCTGCCCTCCTGTCTGCAGTTTGCACGTGCACGGTGCGTCAAATTCTCTCTATACCTCCTTATCCTTTCTTTGCATTTCCAGCTCTGCATGACATCAAAAGATGCATTAGTCGAAATCGAACTGTGTAAATCTTCTGTTCATATTTCTAGTTTCACCATTTACCAGAAGTCTTAAAAGTTTCTGGCAGTTCTTTCTAATGAAGTTTAATCAGGATAAATGTTTAAGAACTATCACATAGTTGTAACTCATTTAGCCAATAGGACATTTATTTGAGACTATATAATCATGGCACTCGTATTTTTTCTTAGTGATCCTTTAGAAAGGTTCAATTAAGAAAAAGGTGAACCTAACAGAAATAGTGAAGATATATACATAGATGATTAACTTGTATCAGCAACACCATGAATCTAGAATATATGCAGGGGGGAGGGGAATGTCCATCCGTTGTACGAGATTTTATCTTAATGTTCATTTCAGGCTAAAGACACAAGAAATTCCATATGCACATCAAAGAGAAGCAGGAATTTGTTCAATTCATGCTCCTAATTGGTGTGGAGAATAAGAACTAAAGTAAAATCAATTCGGGGTATTTGAAGCTTGATAAAAATTTATCAAATGTTTAATTTAATTAGTTTAAACATCTATTTTTAAGTTTAAAATTTAAATCTTAATATTTATAATTTTTTTTTATATCCAAGTTACGATATCTTTTGTAATAAAAAATTTCGATGAAAATAATGCAAGGGTTTAATATTTAGCTGCATTTTGATGGAGATACTGAATGATCATAAAATAATGGGAACTTTTTAGAAAAGGAGTGTGTGGTACGTAATTCCATGACCTTTTACATTAACAAGGCTGTCATGTCAAAATTAGAGCAACTTTTTTCCCCAATGTTACAACCTTTAAAAGTCTGGGCGGCCACTCAAAAATACTATTAACAATTCCCTTTCTCTTTTAGAGGGTTTTGTTCCCCCTCTTGGATATTGCTTTCGTCCACATGGCCACATATAGACCAAAAGATGCTTATTTGAAGCTTAAAAGCATAAAAATGAGCGGTCCTTTTGAGTAGATAATGCCATATTTTACTTTTAATATTGCTTTTGTGAGAGAGTGCTTTACTTTAAGCAAAAGAAGAAAAGAAAATATAATTTCTATACATTGTATTATGTACGCAACTACGCAAGGATCTCCAATCCAATGTGTTCACTTGAAAAAAATTAAAGGATTTGATAGGGAAAGAATAGAAAAGATTACCCTATGCCTTTCACTTTGACGCCCATATCTTTTAGTCTTCCAAACAAACAGAGATTAGCTATAACCGTTATAGCTGGGGTATGGCCTTAGCAACTGCATATATTCCCTTCTCTCTTTCATTCAAACACTCCTTTTCTAGCATTTCAGAATTGCTTTACATTCAAATAATTTGGTGCCTCCTTTGTATGTCTTTTTAGGCTATAGAGAAGCTTTTTGACTAAGGGGGAGGGGAGGGGGGACTGAGAAAATGCTCACTGGGGAAAGAATTAACAGTTGAGAGTTTTGGATTATTTGTTGTAAGGAACTCTTTGGGTCCTACTTCTCTATCAATCCTATTCCTTCGTGTGCATCACTCACATACAAAACAACTAAATGCATCATCACTGATGTAGGACAGTAGAAAGAACTAATGCATTTAATGTTAATAATGTACATATGTTTATTGTATTTTAGTGCTAAGATTGATTTTGGGAGTTTTTTTTTTTTTTTTGTAAAATGATATTGCAATGTTATAAGCTAGAAGTATAGCTAAGGGTTTTTCAATATCAACAAATTCATCGTGGTATATGGTGATTAATACATAAATGCTATGTTTGTTGGACTCATGGTGAGTGTTAGATATAAATATGTGTTCAAATCAAATATGAATTTGTTCAATTAAAAAAAAAACTAGTCTTATATTGGGAAAGTCAAACTTTTATAATTGTCTCTAGAAAGGATAAATTTTATATAAAATTTTTAAGTGAAATTTGTTAATTTTTTAAAAATGATTTAATAAAAAATCTAAACTGATAGATTGATAAAATTTGTGAAGATCATTAATATATAAAAAATATTAAAAATGATATTTATAATTTAAATTTGATTGATACTTATTCGACAGTAAGATTTAATTTTATCAACAGTTTACTAAAATTATCTATTTAAAAATTATTTAAAAATTTATTAAAATTTTTTCAAATTTTATACATTTAATTTATATAATGAGATCTTTCAATTTATCAATTTTAATTTTTATTTACTCATTTTTAGTTAAAAATTTCACGAACTTTCACTTAAGAAAAAACTTCATCAAATCTTTCCCTTGAAGGAAATATACTTGAATACGAATACTTTTAAAAAATAAGAGTTTGAATAAACATAAGACAAATTTATGTATTTACGTACACACTCAACAACTTGGAGAATATTATAGTATTCTATACATATATTGATATTAATAAATGTAACAAGATCCTGAAGAATGAATATATATCTCAGCAAATACATGACTAAAACCATACTAGTTGTTTGCATAGGATTTTAAACAATAAAACTAGCTTGCAAAATGTATACAAGCATCCTAGAGAGAAACCATATATAATTAATAAGGCAAACAATATTCTAAACCATGGTAAAGACAAACCTCTGTCCTATCATATCATATCATATCATGTCAACTCATTTGAAATGCTAACACCTTCTTGGGCTTCCAATATAAAGAACATTCTTCTAGTTTTTTGGGTTAGGATGCTGTTCTCTATAGGCAGCTGTGAAGTTGTCACCAGCTTTCTGTCATAGCTACCATGTGAGATGTGACCATGAAGCTAGTATCTGTTTGTTATAGTGATCAGTTCTATGATTGTTGAATTATTCTCCATGTCTTTCTTTTTTTTTATTTTTTTAATCTTTTCTATTGAGCTTGCTTTCTTTCTTTCTTAAATGAATGTTTTTTCAGGGAGACATGATTGTTTTGAGACTGAAAGTATTAACGGTAAGCATGGGTTTAATTAGCAAAGAGTTGGTTTGAATTAAAAAAAAAAAAAAAGCGAGTAAAAGCTAGAAATAGATGATTGAAGAATGAAAGGGAGATCTCTCGTTTGTTGTGTAAGGAAAATATGCCTTGACAGTCAGTTTATACTTACAGTATGAGAATTCCTAGATTTATATAGTGGTGTTGGTGTAGCTCTCCTTTCTATGTAATGGCACGCAGAGGAATAAGAGCAGTGAGTTAGAGATGGGCCACAACAAAGCTAAAACACCCACAACAATTTATATTGTGCTGGCAGAAGAATTTATGACCCTCAATGATTTTGAAGTTTTTTTGAACCTACGTTAAAAACGCCTAAAGTTTTTTTTTTTTTTTTTTAATTATATGGATTAGAGTGTATTCTCGTATTAGAAGAGTTACGTTTGAATTTCTTTCCCTAAGATTAAAATATATATATATATATTAAATTGTTCAAAATAATGAAGATACGTTTGTCCATTAAAGGATATAAAAGCTTTGTTGACTGGAACATGCATGTGAAACATGTTCCAATTCCAAGCGAGTTTTTTTTTTTTTTTTGAGTGGTTTGCATATATTCTTTGGTGGAGTATAATAATAGTGACGAAGATTGAAGAATATGCGCCGCTGTTCTTGACTGTCATTTTTTTTTTGTCATTACATCAATCCATGGCAAATGAACCTCAATATAAATGTTTGTAGAAGAAGATGCATTCGTAAGGTTTCCTTATTCATAGTATCTATCGAATTATTTGCTACAATATAATTACAAGGCGTCTGTCATTTTTCAAACACACACATGGTTTTGTGCCTTTGTGTATGGCTTTTCACTAATTTCTCGATTAAAGATATTTGATCATATTAAGTTAAAAATAAAAATTTGAGTTTCTATTTTATACATTGTCATTATATAAAATTTATATATTATCAATTAATTAACAATTTATTAATGAGATAAATCAAATGATAATATTTTAATTTATGTATATTTATTTTAATGAATTATCATCATGAAATTTATAAACTGATAATATATCAAATATAAACTCTAAAAAATTTACCATATTAATAATACATGTTTTCCCTTGAAAAAGAAATAATTTTAATTGTGTGGTTACATTAAAGAAAATACATATCTTCCCCTAAAAAAAACCTTATGGACTAACAACTTTCAGAAATCCCATGATACCTATCACCCCAAAAAAAACCCTCACAACATTTTTTCCCTTTCTAAATTCAAGTAAAATCGTATTCTACATTTGTCGAAGAGTCCATGTCATATGATTACGCATTGGTCGCGGAGTTTAATTTTTAAAATATTTCATAAGTGAAGTTAGAAAGTTGACATTTTTTAATAATTAATTAAATTGTTAATTTTTATGAATATAATTTTACCAGACATTTGTTAATCCTCTAATGATCTCATTAGTGAAATCTAAAACTTCTTTGTTAATATAAATAAATCCTTATCCTAATTGCCGTGTTAAAAAGAAACCAGACCCATATCAAACAATGCACATATAGACTCTGGAAGTTCGTTACCGTATGTTTGTTCCTTAATTTTTCTTTTTCATTTTCTTTTTTTCTTGTGAATCAAAGGGAGGGTCCAAAAGCTCCAACTTTATGAAATAATGAAGAGAGAGAGAGAGAGAGAGAGAATGGGGGAAGAATGTTTTGGGTTTTGGGGTTGGGGAGTTGTTAATAATCCCCATGCAAAACATACAGTATATGCATTTAAAGAGCGTCAAGTTCTGTTGTAAGTAATTTACTTTCTACGAGAAAAAAGGAAAACCAAACGCTTTATTCCATGTCCGGAAGAAAATCGTACACAGTTCCCGATTTCTTTACACACATATATAGTCCCCATTCTCTTTTCAGGTCCTCGGGTTTGGCAGATTGAGTTGGTGGAAAACTACCTTTTTTTTTTTTTTTTTTTTTTTTTTCACCTCAGTTTGAGCTTTGCCAGAGCCTCCATTTTGCTACACTAAAAGTCCACATTTGCCCATGCTTTTTATGCTGAATCATTTTATTACAGGGGTTTATTTCGTCTTTTCACATTAAGGTATTGGTCAATTCCTCCACCATGAATTTACTTATAGTATGTATGAATGTTTTAATTGTAAAATTAATTGTTTTCTGAAGATATTAGTTTATCCTTAGTATACCACTTTGTAATTGCTTTCGTGCGGCTAAAAATTAGTCTGATTGAGCTATGTTTTTACTGAAAAAAGTGCTAGCATTGAGTAGGCCTCAAGGTTAATTACAAATGAAAATGATCAAGCCAAGATTTTGTTTGTGTGCACTTCGAGATTAAGAGCTCATTTCGAACAATGATTAGTTCTGATACGATGTGATTGGTGCCTCTAATCGTGTCATACATGTGTTTGGCTAACAAAAGCAGCACAGTACAGAGGATTTTAAACGTGCAGGACCTTCAATGACTGATGCCTTATTGGTCCACTTAGTAAACACACCATTCTTTTTTTTTTTTTTTACTTTTTAATCCTTACAATTGTATTATAAAAAAAAAACTATCCTTATATTTTAATCTTTTTTTATCATTTAAAATAATTTTGTTAATGTTTATATCAACACATAATTTTATTAATTTAATATAATAAAAAGATTGTCAATATATTACTATTTTTATTAAGTTCTAATTATTTAGTAACAAAGTATTACTTGACATAAAATAATTTTTTAATTTTATAAGCATTAAATATTTAAAATTTTTATTACATATAATTTATAATTTAACATCTTTAATAATAATTTTTTTTATTACTATTCATCTCACGTTTATTATTGTATTTACATCCAAATATATATTTCATCATTTATTTTAATTTTATCACTCCAATAATTAATCTCACTTCAACCATAATTTTTAATCTCACATTACCAATCTTGTCACCCATCTAAATAGAATCTTAAGAGTCTTTTGTTAATTTTTAGATTAAATTTACCAAATATTCTTTTTTTATTTTATTAATTACTATAAAAAATTTGCATGAAAGAGAGAGACCCACTTAGCAGTACCATATCTTCTATCAAAATTGATACAGATTAAAAAATTATTAGTTCAATAGTATTGAAATCAATTCTAAAATTAAAAGTCTCAGTTTGAAAATCATTAATAAACCCATATAGTAGAAATGAAAGAGAGAGAAAGAGCAAAGCTGAGTTGCCTTTGATACTGCTGTATCCGTCCTGCTTGTCAGCACATGCATTCCACTTTCCACTACAAAATCGACTTTGGACCCCAAAATTTTACCTCATCTACAAGAAAAGCATAGCCTACCCTCTCATATATTTCTTTCTGTATCTCTTCCCCCACGACCAAATCTTAATCTTAGACTAGATCAGATAAACTGAAGCTCCCACCCTTCAACCAGTACTTCCAAAATCCAAATAGACTAGATATTGTTACTGCTGCCCAAACTCCTAGCAATTCAAGACACTAAAACCCCATCTGAATGATGATTTTTCTCTTTCTTTCATCCAAGCAGCAGCAGCATCCATGAAGCCTAAACTTCTAGTCCAACTTCCTTGATCTGCTAATCATTGTTTTGAGTGTCCTTTCTCTACATCCTTTTGTAGAAAAATAGGTTTTGAGAGAGACAATATGAGAGCAGGAGGTTGTACAGTGCAACAAGCTCTAACAACTGAGGCTGCTAATGTCGTGAAGCAAGCTGTAACTCTTGCTAGGCGTCGTGGCCATGCCCAAGTGACTCCTCTCCATGTAGCTAACACCATGCTTTCTGCTTCTACAGGCCTGCTCCGCACAGCTTGCATTCAATCCCACTCTCACCCCCTTCAGTGCAGAGCTTTAGAGCTTTGTTTCAATGTTGCCCTTAATCGCCTTCCTGCTTCATCTTCCAGTCCCATGTTGGGAGGTCATTCCCAATACCCTTCCATCTCTAATGCCTTGGTTGCAGCTTTCAAGCGTGCTCAGGCTCACCAAAGGCGTGGCTCCATTGAAAACCAGCAACAGCCACTCTTAGCAGTAAAAATAGAGCTAGAGCAGCTTATAATATCCATTTTAGATGATCCTAGTGTAAGTAGAGTCATGAGAGAAGCTGGTTTTTCTAGTACACAAGTGAAAAGCAACGTCGAACAAGCTGTTTCCTTAGAAATCTGTTCTCAAAACGCTCCTCCAGTAAACAGTAAATCTAAGGATAGTAATGGTAATTTAATCCTCTCTCAATCTCCTACTGTCGCTCAAGTTGGAAGTAAAGTAGGGAAACCAATAGGATCAGATCCGATAATAAGGAATGAAGATGTCATGTTTGTGATAGAGAATTTGATGAACAAAAAGAGTAGAAATTTTGTGGTGGTAGGAGAGTGTATTTCTAGTATTGAGGGTGTAGTTAGAGCAGTGATTGACAAAGTTGACAAGGGAGATGTTCCTGAGTCTTTGAGAGATGTCAAGTTTGTAAACCTTTCTTTCACTTCTTTTGGGCATCTAAACCGAGTTGAGGTTGAGCAAAAACTTGAAGAGCTAAAGAGCCATGTCAGGAATTCTTTAGGAAGAGGGATTGTTTTCAATTTGGGAGATCTCAAATGGGCTATTGAGTATAGGGCAAGTTCAAGTGAGCAAAGTAGGGGCTATTACTGTCCGGTGGAGCATATGATCATGGAGCTAGAGAAATTGGTCTGTAATATTGGAGAGACTGGAAGGTTTAGGCTCATGGGGATTGCCACTTTCCAAACTTACATGAGATGCAAATCTGGCCATCCATCACTGGAAACTGTTTGGGGTTTGCATCCTCTAACAATTCCTGCAGGCAGCTTACGCTTGAGTCTCATCACTGACAGGTAAAGTAGCTTGCATAAAGGTTTTTGAAATATTTATACTACTAATCATCATGGCTTTATATTTAGTTTTTGATTCTCATGTTTCATAAGAATCAACTAAATTGATCCTGAAAACCATGGATTCTCTTTTCCTCTTTGAGAAATGAGAGATTAAATCATGTTTCCTCACCCTCCTTTTCTTAAACAAATGTCTAAGTAGTTATTCTTTGCTTCATTTAATTTCTTTAGGAAGATAATCGTAATTGAAGATTGAAGACAGTAAATAATAGTCTCTTTGTCCTTAAAAGAAGCAAAAAAAAGACAAGGAAGAGGGGGAAAGGGTGAGGTTGAGGAAAGGAGGCTTCTGTATATCGAATATACTTATTCTCCTTCACGTTAATTACAGTTCCCAAAAATCTTCATGGATTGGAGTTTCCAAATTTCAATAGCGTAAATATTGTATATTTATCAAGTTCGTTGTACCTTTTTTTTTAAATCCTTTCAGTGATCTACAAAGCCAGTCCACAAGCAAGAAAGCTGAAAACGGGTTAAGCTGGATTTTGCTAGATGGTGGAGAGGATAAGCAACTAACTTGCTGTGCTGATTGCTCCGCCAAGTTTGAAAATGAAGTTCAGAGCTTACAAAGCAGTACTTGTAACAGTGAGTCCACCACGTCAAGTCTTCCTCCATGGTTTCAACCATACAAGGATGACAACAAAGGGCTTGGCAGCAATTATAAGGTTATTATCACATTTCCCATTTATCCCTCTGCCTCTTAAATTTTTGTGTCCAACCATATACAAGTTGAAAGCTAACTTTTCTTTTGCAACTTGTTTTCGTTTTCCCTTTCTACCAGGACTCTGCCTCAGTCAGAGAACTTTGCAAAAAGTGGAACTCATTTTGCAATTCAGTCCATAAACAACCATATTCATCTGAAAAAACCCATACATTAATCTCTTCTGTTTCACCTCCTTCATCTACTTCTTGCTTTTCACATGACCAGCAATACCCTCATTTGCACCAGCAGCCCCACCAGTATGACTGGCCTGTGGTTGAACATAGACAGTCTTGGAGAGACCACCATTTTTGGATTTCTGAAACAGTTGACAAGACTGTTGAACCCACCAGTTTGAGATTATATATTCCAGAACATAATAATAAGGAACCTAAACAACTATTATCGTCAAACCCTAATTCCACCCCTAACTCAGTAACTTCCAGTGATGTGATGGAGATGGAATATGTTCACAAGTTCAAGGAGCTAAATGCCGAGAACTTAACCACCCTATGCACTGCATTGGAAAAGAAGGTACCATGGCAAAAAGATATAATTCCGGAGATCGTGAGCACAATCTTAAAATGCAGGTCTGGAATGTTAAGAAGAAAAGGGAAGTTGAGAGATGGCGAGTCTAAAGAAGAAACTTGGTTGTTTTTCCAAGGTGTTGACATTCAAGCTAAAGAGAAGATAGCAAAAGAACTGGCTAGGCTTGTTTTTGGTTCACAGACCAACTTCATTACGATTGCATTAAGCAGTTTCTCATCTACAAGAGCAGATTCAGTTGAAGATAGTCGAAACAAGAGATCAAGAGATGAACAAAGTTGCAGTTACATTGAGAGATTTGCTGAAGCTGTTTCGAGTAACCCACATCGAGTGTTCTTTATTGAAGATGTTGAGCAAGCTGATTATTGCTCTCAAATGGGTTTCAAAAGAGCTATTGAAAGAGGAAGAATAGCCAATGCAAATGGAGTAGAAGCTCTTCTAAGCGATGCTATCATCATTTTGAGCTGTGAAAGCTTCAGCTCGAGATCAAGAGCTTGCTCTCCTCCCACCAAGCAAAAATCGGATGGTTCTGAGGAAGAAAAAGTTACTGCATTGGAGGAGACAAGTCCTTGCGTGTCATTGGATTTGAATATCTCCATTGACGATGATAGTCTCGAGGAACAATCAATCGACGACATTGGCCTTCTTGAATCCGTTGACAGGAGGATCGTTTTCAAAATTCAGGAAGTATAAAAAAAAAAAAAAATTGTGTGAACCCTTCAGGTGGTTTTTAAAAAAAAAGAAAAAAAAACTTTTGTGAAATTCTCTTTGTTCAAATTGTCTTTAGATTCTTAGCATTTCCTAGGGCTGTAATAGTTGAAGAAGAATTTCCCTGTTTTTGTAAAAAAATGTGTACATTATATTCCACTATTATCTTTCTATTAATAGGTTGATGGTTTCCCTCATATTTTTCCCTTTTTTTCCTTAGATGCGAATCTTTGAATTGAAACTTCAATATCATTTTCATTAAATTGAGAAATGTTCAATACCATTCATAATTTTCCATCTTTTCTAATTACTATTAGTTATTAATTAATTTGAGAGTACATATCTCTAAGACTAAAATACTTCGCTACCATGATAATATGATATATATATATATATATATCGTCCTTAATATTGCTTGGTAAATGAAAAAAAGAAAAAATAAAAATGCAGAGATCATAGTATCTTAATATGTACGAATGTCATCTTACCTTAAAGTAATTTATGGGTATAATAATTTTTAATAAGAGATGTTCCAATTGTTAAAGACATTTGAGGTTAGCCATATTTGAGGTAGGGAAGATAAATATATCATGCTAATAACATCTTGCGTGTCAATGGCAAAACGCGAAAGTTCCATTGCGGGAAAGAACTTGGAATTACGACCACTAGCTCGACATAAAGGAGTGCCTATTTTTTTTAACTGTCTTTTGATCCTTTTGAACAATAAAGGTGTAAAATATATTATTCAAACAACCACAATCTCTGCATCTGTTGTAATTTATTACTATTGTTTATCAAATAGCCTTCTTCCACAGTTGCAACTCATTCCATCATATATGTAATTTGGGCAATCACATAGTTCGTAGGCAATCTACCATTGCACCTTTTTCCTTGTAAATCTTCTTTGGGCTTTTGGAAGTGGGTCCTATTTCTTTGTTTTCTTCTTGAATTATTCAACCAATGGACTCCATGACGATCGTATTTTGAAACACATATTGGATGCTTTCAAGTAGGATATATGTATATCTTTAAAAAAAAAAAAAACTCCTGAGTGATAAGAATCATTTCCATTTCCCTCCAAAAGTAAAGGAGTTAAGAGTATTTGAAAAGGTCGATTTGATTTCTTCAAAAAGGAAAAAAAAATGTTATTACAAATTCTACAAAATGTATAAAATCCAAATAAATATCGAGCATCGAACTTCGCTATGTAAAAATTTACTTTTTATGTTAAATTTCAACTTCAATAATATATTCTTATCACTCATCTACATTTAGCAGAGAATATTAAAGTAGTAGTGATAATTGTGATTTTTTTTTTTAACATCAGTCAATGTCAAGATATCAATATCTCAATGCCTATCAAATGTCAGTATCTATAAGTTTTCCTTTTCGTGTCCAACTTAATGGGATGATGCTGGTCAACTTCCATGGAGAAAGGGCCTATTATATTAATTTAAGGGTCCATTGCTTAATGTCTAAGATATTGAGTCAACATCTTAAATTTTCTTTTAAAACGTAATTAATTTTTTAGGCTAAAGTTCTAGTCTAATCTTAACTGAAATAAGGCTTCATATAAGTGGATCGAAGTCTTTGGGACATTGAAATTGGCTGCATTGGGATACTGCTTTTTTGTCTAATAATTATAATAGCAAATTGTTAATGGATGTCTATGTAGATATTCCTTAAAGTGAAATTTATATCAAATGCAATATCTTTTCTTAAATTCAATGAAAAAATCATTTTTTAAAAAATAATCAATGCCTTCATGGACACCCGATAAGATGATTCGTGTTAAATAATAGTTCATAATTTGAAAGGATTGACAGCTACTTAATTAATTAAATAAATGTTTAATTAATTCTAGGAACAATATAAGGTTGGATGCAAATGCAATATTCAATCACTGTGACCATAAATACCCCGTCACATGAAGAAAAGAATCAAGTCTAGCTTAAGCATCTGCCTGCTTTCAGGCAAAAATTATAGTTATAATATGAACTTATTGCTTTTAACTTTAACTAAAATTGAAGTTGCTCTTTTGTCGCCCAGCAAGGCAAAATTATAAACCCATTCCAATTATTTTTCCAGCTGTTAGAATCCTTGTCTCATCCTGACATTGATCTCAAGCCCTTGGTCCCACAATATAGTTCTATGTAAGCATATTCTTAGTTTAAAACTATGAGTCAAGCAAATTTAATGGTGATACACATTAATATTGAAAAAAAATGACACTTCTGTTTTCAAATAGAATGTCTAAATTCTATTTTGATCCTGTTCCCAATAGGACATCTTGGTAAGCATTGACAAACTTGCTTCTTTGGCTCTCATGCATTCTCCAAAACAATATATCTCGATTTAAGCCATTTAAATAATCATTCCCTTTCATATTTAACTATAGACTTCACTTCAAGATTAATTTCATCCTCTTTGCTCTTTGATTTAAGCCATCAAAAGAACATAATTTATTGAACAACATCTTACATAGTCTAATTGCTCTTTTTCTTGAGCAGTTTTTAGGCAATGGATTGCCGCTTTATATTTCTATTCCAAAACTCTCTTCATCTTACTAGATTAGCTTTTCCTAATAACTTATTGTTCAAGCTTAAACTGTTATGAACTTAATTTAAATGATTAATAACAAATGATTAAGCCTAAAATATTTAAGCAAACTAATTAGACAACAACAAAGGAGTTTTGGTATCATCAAAGACAATAAAGGTTCAACATTCATATAGTTAATTAGTAAATAAGATTAAGTAAATAATGAATAATATAATATTAAATTTTATAATTATAAATGTCAAAATTTACTTAAGCTATTAATAAAGCATTTTTTATACTTTTACATATATAAACATATTTCTAATACTTAATTGTAGTTATAATTTTATGTTTTGAAGTTATGTGAACTTAGCAAGTTAATTCACAATTAAATCATGATTCTAGATTGAAAAAGTTTAAAATAAAAATATTAGCAAAAAATCATATATTTATTTTTTTGAATAATGAAAAATCATATCGTTAGTAAATGATATAAATAACATAATAATAAATGATTAATAACATAGTAGTAATTTATCAATAACATAACAACAACTAATTAATAACTATTATAAATGAACTCAGCTTATTGGCCCTTGAATATTTCAAGTTGTTTTTCAATTATGATAAGATGAAATTACTCTGCTCTTGGTATTTTATGTTGACAATTTATAAAAATAAAGCTATATGATACAAATCTACATATGAAATATTTAAATATTGATACATAAAAGTATAATCCTTTCATTTTGTATATTTGATGTCACTTTTAAAAAAATTTTATATGAACAAAACATGTTACATAAGTGAATCATCATATGATAAAAATGAAAAATATAATGATAATCATGTGTTTATGCATAAAATTTATAATTTCAAAACTCAAACTCGTTAAAATTTATAATTTCATAACTTAAATAAATTAGATTAATTTATTTATTTGATCCACACTATGCTTTACATTAAATTATTTATTATTAAAAATAAAATTTTACTTTTAAATAATATTAACATATTACATCATTCACGTGCAACGCATGTGTGAAGTAAACTAGTACTTGTAAATATATATAGATGTGGAGTAGTTATATATTCACAAAGTAAAGATTAAGGTATGATCCAAAACGTAAGGGTTGTGCAAAGGAGAAGCAACTTTTTTCTGCTTTTAGGCTTTAGAAGGGAAAAGCAAAATCTTCCCTATGAAATATTAAAAGAGAGCACTACTTTTTATGCTTTCTGCGTTTTGCAAAAGAATAAAACTTTTTCTTCCTTTGATTTTCACAAACCCCAAACATTCTCTCATCTTCGATAAAGCATTGGAAAGTTGAGGTATTAGCTAATTCAAAATACTTATATTTTACTAATATTGAAAGTGAAAGTTCAAACTAAAAGAAAGGATTTTAAGGAAAAACAAAAATAAAGTATTTTCTCCATCTTATTTTTTACGTTCCAAAAATATATTTTTTATTTTTTTTAAAAAATAAATATTAATGAAACATCAATTTTATGAAAATTAAATATACGATAATCGACCTTTTTTTTTTTTTTTTCTTAAACTGCATGTAAAATAAAAACTAATAATTTGAAACAAAGAGAATATATAAATAAGCATCTATGCTTTAAACCTTAAAGATGTTTCTACTTTAGAATCACAAAAAGATCATTATCTCTTGACAACTTTAAATTAAAAATGTTTAAGCATAACTGCATAAGATTTTAGCTTTTTAAAAAGATTAGGGTTTTAGGAATGAGTGCATATTTTGATGAAAAAAGTGGGGTTTGATGAGTTGCATTCCGTAGCTCTTTCTCCTTTTTAACTAATGCTGTTTATTGGTGGTATTATAATTTAATTAATTAATTTTTTTTGCTTATAACTTTAATCCTTTTTCCAATGTCGAAAAGGAAGAAGCCTCCATTTAAGACTGCCTTTTTCTTCTTAATTCTTCTTCTTCTCCCTCTCTTTTTTTTTTTTTCTTTAATTTTTCGTTTTTCTTGTCTTTTCAACTTTTCACCTTTTCTTCCCAACAACTGAATTTTCTTTGCTTAATGAGGTGGCAACATTCTATTGTCTTTGATTAGTTGTTCCAGATATAAATGCATTTTCAATTGCTTCTTCTTTTCTACGTTTTCTTTATGTTCATTTTTAATTTTGGAAATTGTTCCTTTCACTAGCATTTTTGGAAACTATATTGAACTTTCCCACTTCATTTCTTTCTTGTTAATACTCACTAATATGAACGGTTCAGCATTTAATTATTGTCACTATTAAGCGAGAACATTGAATTCAAGCACCAACAAACCTTGGGAAACATTTGTATATATTTTTATTTTTATTTTTAATATAAAAAAATTGCAACCTAAAATTAGGGGAGGAA
This sequence comes from Durio zibethinus, assembly GCF_047325235.1. Lineage (NCBI taxonomy): Eukaryota > Viridiplantae > Streptophyta > Magnoliopsida > Malvales > Malvaceae > Durio > Durio zibethinus. The sequence goes on along the minus strand of NC_143162.1, from coordinate 3,067,315 downwards.
AAATTTTCTTCTATTTCATTATGAAAAGAAATGGATTCAGCTATTTAAACGGGAGATATAATGCATATACTATTGAACCAAATGCTGAATTGCTTTTTAAACCCGATCTTATCAAGAAGTTAATCAATAAAGAAAATAATTAATCCTTGTCCTGGCTAGAAAAATTAGCAAAGAAAAAAATGCCATCAAGTTAGAAATATAAAGGGCATTAATTAATCAATCACATAATCCGAAGATTATACATTAGTAATTAATGTAGGTGGCAAATTTTGATATGATGTATGGAGCAAATCTTTGTTTAATTGGTAAAGATTGGTTTTGCAAAATATATGTCGGTTGATATCTTTTGTAGGAAAGAGTGTGTTATTTTAAGAAGATGCAAACATTATGGAATCTAAATTTTTTTCCCTCAAAAGCAGGGAGGAGAGAAGGAAGATAAAGCTGTGAATGATTTTAGAAAAAAAAAAAAAAAAAAAACAATGTACAAAATGTTAATTAAGCTGCAGAAAGTGGGTGTCCCTTTTAAAGCAAAAGCTCTTCTCTTTATCTTTTTTTCTTTTTTTTTTTTTTTTTTTTAATTTTCACTCTCTCCTTCTGGTTGGCATGAATTTAAGGCTTCCTTGCAAGGGATAACTTTGATCTCCATTCATCTTTTTGTACATTCACTTTTTTTTTTTTTCCTTCTGTGAGAGGCGTTACTATAACATTAATGGGAAAAAGGTGCCAATCTTAGCTCAAAAATGTGTTTGGGGTGGAAAAAAAGGTGACAGGACAAATTTGATTGATAGTTTTATTTTATGTATGATACCACTAACAAACACATGGACCGCACCTTAGCTTCCATGGATTTCTGTAAACTAGGGAGTTAGTTCCCTTTTTATGAGGTGAAATTTTTTTCGTAATTTCCTATACGTGAAAACCCGTTAATTTGGCCAATATTTACGTGGTTTGTTTATAAAATAATAAATTCTTAATTTTAATAATTTTAAATATAAAAAAAATAAGCTCGTTAATCTTAAATTACATAAAAAGATGTAATTAGTCATAAAAGAGGAATTGCGCCAAACAATGGTTCAATATTAGGGGATTGAACAAACAAAGATAGTAGTACGATTGTTGGAGAAGAAACGTCCTTAAGTTAGCTTGTGTCTTAAGTACTGATCATCAAAATAAAATTGAATAAATTTCACTCATATAAGTAGTGTTGCAGAAAAAATTTAGAGAAAAATAATTTTAAAAAAATAAACATTATTTACTTTTCACCCAGATTCAGAGGAGAAATAAATAATTGCCTCAAGGAAGGAATTAAATGAGAATTTTGTAGCTGTCTTTACAGATTATTACATTCACTCAACCACTCCATTTCTCTAATTTGTACCAATTGTAATTGGAATTCAGATCTAAGAAATTAAAATATAAGAAACACTTCAAGAAATTAACATATAGGTTTAAGCCAATTTGAAATTTAAAGGAACGGAGACAATCGATTAACAAATTTAAAGATTAAATCTTAACACTTGAAAGAAAGACAGGTTCTAAATCACAAATTATTGTTGTTTAAACCGAGTAAAATATGAATAAACAGAATATGATTCGAGGCTTTTATTAAAGGGTTTTTTAGTTCACAATCCACTACTCTTGTATTACAATTATTTTACTAGTCATTCTATATAAAATCAGATCTATTTATATATTGACAATATGATATAGAACTGGAAATAAATTTGAGCCAGAAAATTGGAACATATATATAAAATCAAATTTAATTTATTCCACTAGGTGTTTTCAAATTCTTAAAGATGCTCTGATAGGACAAAGCACCAAATTAAAGGAGAGAAACTTTATCCTAACCTAAGTCCTAACTTTCTTTTCCTCAGCCCAAAACACATTAAAAAACTTCAAAGCTACCAACTAGGAAAATTCTTCTTTTCGTGCAAATTAGAAAATTTTGTAAAATCTTTGCATGTGCAGGACACTTAGGTTAATTTACATTTTAATTGTATAGTTTGTATTAGTATAGTATGATTTGGTAGCAGGATATTTTTCCTTGCTTCTTGGATTAATAAAACACAACCTTTATCCAGAAAAGAAGTTTAATTTCGTAGATTGCTTGGGTTTCTGTATTATTAGGTGTGGGTTTGATCAGTTTCTGCAAATACAGATGCTGCATGAACATGGGATGGGAGTCAGGATCTCCGAACATAAGAATTCTGGTTCTGGAAATCAAAGAAAAAGGTAATAAATATATAAATTAATCATCATATCCCAACTGAGGAACCTTTTCACCAGGGAATAATCATGTGTCTTTCTTTTGAAACATAAGTAAAATGATATCGGTTTTATGTGTCCAAAAATTCCCTCATACTGAGGAATAAAAGGACTCCAATTTGGCCCATAAAAATGATGGTAAAAGTCCTTAAGTGGAGCCCTTTGTCTCTCTCATATAATAAAATCCAAAGTTTATATTTAGATAGTGGACATCTAAAACTTCAGCCCTAAGCCTTATGAAGATAAGAGACATACTCATTGAGGCAACAACCCTTCTTTGCTTTTTTGGAACCCAATTAAGCTTATTCTTTACCCTTCTTTTATTTCTTTAATTTTACTTTCTCAAATGTGCCATTGGTTTCTCTTTTTCCTTTGATTTGGAAACCTTTTTCTAACTAGTAACCACCATAAAAATGAATAATAACTAAATAGCTTTTTGGAAACTCTAATCATGTATCTTTCTTCAGATATGGGTTTTATCTGCTTTTTCTGGCCTATATATTCAAATAATGGGTGCTCCTTTATCAGATCTCTGATCCCTTTTCTTTTCTTTTACCATAAAAGTTTTGATATATATTCTTATAAGACTCTTGAAGCACAAATTGCTTTTACAACTAGCATAAAGGAAATTATATATGATATTATTATGAAATATTAATTGTTATAAAGTCTGATATTCTTGTCACCAATAATGAGAGGGTTGTAATCCAACTGAAGGTTAGCTTTTAGGATATCTGAATTTCACACATATAAAAGATAATAATAAGTTTATAAATTATACAATTATTGTTTCCAAAGGTATTAAACATATGTTTTTTTAATTGGACGAAAGGTATTTAAAATATTGGGAATATGTTTGGTTTGGAGGTACTAGAGACTGAGCAATGGTGCTCATAGATTAATTTAAGGTTAATTTGTGTTTGGGTTGATTTGTTTGTTAGATTGGATTAATTGCAAGTGTTTGAATGTTGATGATTTGTTTGATTGATGTGTTTGTAAATTTTTAAAGAATTTTTTCTTTCATCATGAATATAAAAAATTAAGTGTCAAATCACATTAAGCTAGTATCTCTTGTGAGAATGATTTATTATTTGATTTCATTTCTTGCTTGGATTATTGATTAATAATGACTTTGTTTAGTGAGAATAATTTATTGTTTGATTTTGAGCAAGATGAATGATTGATTTGGGCTTTGGCCTAACATAAACAAGAATATTATATATTCTTTTGGCACCCTGAGCCAAACAAATTTTAATTTAGTGTCATGGGCTAACCCTAGATGTTAATTACTTTGGATTACACCAGTTTGATCACAATTTAATATTAATTAATAAATTTGGTTAGTGAGCCAGAGGAGGGTGGGATGTTACCTTTTAATTAATGGTGAATTTTGGTATGAAGTGTTTTAAGTCTATAGAAGGGAAAAGATAAAGTTCTTGAGACAGCTAGTGACAACAAAGTTGAAATGCCTGGTGTCTCCTGTCCATTGTATATATGCCATTTATAATCAAAATGACCCTTTGTAATTTCTTGTTAACCTTGGATGTTAATTATGAAACAAATGATTATCTATAAAGGAAGGTTTTAAGCCTTAAAAGTGAAGGGGCTAAAGCCTAAACACAAGTATACATGACTTGGGAATAGAAACAAACTTTTAATTCAAAAACAAAGTAAAGGGAAAGAAATTGTTTTTGTTTCTGTCTTTTGAAATTAATTGGATTGGCTCAAATGAATGTGATGGTCTACATAGGATGTAGTGAAGGAAAAGAAAGCATAGGAAATTAATACTTTGAAAGCGTTTTTCAACAGACAAGATTGAAACAATGGGGATTGCAGTCACTTGCACCGAATTCCAGGTTTTTTGAACAAACAAGACAAGAGGAGAGGCCTCTCCCTCTCTAAAGAAACCCCCCCCCCCCCCCCCCCCCCCAAAAAAAAAAGAAAAAAGAAAAAAAAAAAAAAGGAAGGGTTGTTGATTGTTGGCATCTACAAAAGACAATATAAGCATGGAGACAAAGTTTCCACACACCTTAACCCCCTTTTGCTGACTTTAAGAAAAGGGTAGCTAACAAATGGGTCTTTCCATAAGGGTCACTGTCCTCATTTCCCTTTTCTCTTTGTTTTAAACTGTTATGAGTGAATTCTTGCATTACATGAAAGTAAGGGAAATCTGGGATCCCCTAAAGTCCCCTAGTCATCTATAGATTGATATTCTCTTCCATCTCATCCCCAGTTATTTGTATCCATTACTTCTTTTTCTCTCTTTTTGGGGGAGAGCAAGCTGTTGCTTTTATGGTTTTTATCATTTGAAAGTGATGAGAGTGAGGGATCCAAGGAGTACTTCATGTGCTGCTGTTTTCTGTTATGGTTTTAGCTTTCTTTATAGTTTAGTTGGGGTGTTTTTTTTCCTTCTTACAACTTTTCTTTTGGTCAAAAAGAGAATTTTGGGAGAGCATACACGCGAATAAATCAACAAACCCCCCCCCCCCCCCACCAAGAATGCAAGTGATGATTAGATTTTGGACATCAGCAAAAAAATGGATGGATGATGCTGCTTTTGATGATTGTTGGGTCGTTTTCCCAAAGCATTTTTTAGTGTGTGAGAGAGAGGATTTTCAGCTATACCCCCCTTTCACTTTGTGTTTTATGCTCTGCTTAATTAATTATCATGGCTATACTACACTTTCTGAATGAAAATATGAGCCTTCAATGTAAAATATCAACAATAATTTTGAAAAACTGGTCCATATTTCTTGATACCAAGTTTCCTCTTATTTTATAATGGCCTTACCCACCATGCACAGTCCATTTGCCGATTGTAGTTCATTTCATAACAAGTCCAGTCCATGATAAGCTGCATTTTGGGCTTCTAGTCTGGAAAGTTTAAACAACTTATCCAATGATGATTAATACCTTCTAAGGTCCATCCAATATGAAATTCTTATTCTTTTTTATACGCAAATAAAATTGAATAGCCAACGAGAAATGACAAAAATAATAAAAGACGAATGTTGGCTATATTAATATTTAAATTTAAATTTTTTTCATGAGTTTTTGTTAGTAGATGATTTATAAATAAAAAAATTTGTAATCCATAAATTCTAATTGAATCGACGACTTGTCTTAACTTTAAAAATAAAGTAGTCTTTTTATTTTTAAACTTTTTATGACAAAAAATTTATATGTTTATAAAATAAATACAATTGAATAAGACTTTGGGAGTTTAAAAAATAGTAAACCCATGCTTTTAACTCTGAAAGGATAAAGATAATTGAATAAAAAAAATATAAACTTGATTTAAGGATCGCCTTTTTTTTGCGTAATATTAAGATTTTAGGTTTAAATTTTTAATTTTCTTTTTATATCTCTCTTATGTATCAAAAAATAAGATCATTGGATTAAGTAGGAATTGTTCTCGATATAATAATTTAAAGAAATTTCAAATATGGTAGTGAGACAATTGACTTACCTTAAACTTATTTTGTGGTTCATATAACCTTGAGTTAGGAAGATTCAAATTAATTTTGAATAGTCATAAGAGAATCCCATAGACAACCAGCCACCACATTAATATATAGGCCCAGGTTGATGGTCATCCTGAACACAAGACCTATTTGTAAAAGTATATGAAACAGAGAACAAAATATTCAAGAGAACAAGCCCGGTCCATATGGGCACTGCACTTCACCTACTCGATTGAGACCCTTAACTTTCCTCGTGGGTCCTTCTTCATCTCCCATTTAGCTCAATTGTGATCGACCAAATGATGCGTTTTTGACTACGAATTCAATGATGTTAAATAAGTAATTGTTTTACTAAAATATTAAAAAAATCAATAATAATTTTATTTGTAAATAAATTTTTATATTTTTATTACATTAAAATAGTTTTATTTTTTTTATTTGTATTCAAATAAATCTTTATTTTAACTAAAAACTTAATTTATGTTAAGAGTTTATTTAAGTATAAATTAAAAATTAAGTTCTTATTTAGATATAAATTAAATTTTAAAAATTTATTTGGATGTAAATTAAAAGTCAATGACTTATTTAAATGCAATAAAAATATAAAAATTTATTTAAATAATATGATGAAGTTCAATGACTTTTTTATTCTGTATTTGTTGTTTGGATGCCTTTAAATAAGGAAAAAATATTATTCAATGTCACTAATTAGTAGGTGGTGAAAAAATTAATTAAATGAATTTCAATATTAATTCAATTATTCTTAAAATATATTAATAGAGAGGTGTAAATTTTAAAATTTAATTCTTATAATCATTTTCTTTATCTTTGAATTACAATTTAAAAAAAAAACTAAATAAATAAAAATATAATTACATGTCATCTTTCAAATAATTAAAGCCCCCAACTCTCCCATAAGGCAATAATCGTAAATTTTCATATTTGGAATTCATTGAGTTAAAGAGCAAATAAATTAAAACAATCAATTGTAATTGTCATGGTTCAAATCAATTACAATGGTTGAATATATGGGTATTAATATGATGAATCCTTGAACATTTTCATGAGATGCTTCATTAAAACACCATGTAAAAGAGATGCTTCATTAAAACACTATGTAAAAGTTTGAATCATGATGGATAATAAGTGCAATTAGTAATACAAAAATGATGGCTAAAAAAATATTAAAGATTTCTAGATCAATTTTAAGATGCATTCTCCACGTATGATTAAAAACTTAGATTTAAATATAGTTTTTTTTTTTTTTAACGAATGCTAAAAAAAACCAATTAATAGTCTAATTTACAAATAAGAATTCTAATTTCACTGAAATACTCTTATTAAGTAATGAAATTATTTAATTAATAAAAAAGTTAAAGTTTACATTGAATTTGTTATCTTTAGAGTTTTAGTTTTATATTAACCTTAAAAGTAATAAACTTTGGTTAATATAATACTTATTGAATTTGTGAAAATTTTGATATAATTAATGTAAATTTCAGTTAATATCCATTTAATGGTTTCGCTCTTTTATGCAATATGCAACTCTATATTTAATGTATAATTATTATTTTAGAAAAAAATTTGAATGCATTAAACAAAAAATATTAATACATATTTTAGAATTAACATTTTAATTAATTTTTGTTGATTATAATTTTCAATTATAATAACAAATTGATAATAATAAGACTAACATATAGATAAAAATTCTAATTTCATTAAATCACTTTACTCATTTCAAAAATTGAAATCCTTTGTTTATTATATTTCTAACATGTATGTATTTATTATTAAAAAAACAACAAATTCTAATTTTCAATAAGAAAAACAAACAAAAAGTCAATCCAAATCCTACATTATAAAATCTTCATAAAAAGCTATGGTAAAACTATGATAATTAATAGATTATAGTTTCAATGGCTAAGATAATATATGGAGTATATTTGGTTAAGAAAATATATGGTAAAACAGTATATATAATACAGTTTGGACGTACACAGGAAAGTAACTTCTAATCCGCCTAACTAATTCAAAATCTTTAAAACAAAAACAGTCCACGACACTCTTGTGTCTACTTCCAAGTCATCATCGACTTTCGCTTTCTTTGCCTCTCTTTCTCCCCTACATTTTCCGAGAAAAAACCTCTTATCATTTTTCTCGCAAAAAAAGAGAAAAAAAAAAACACAAAAACCCTTCTTTTTTTCCTCTCTTTTCTCTCCCCACAAATCCTCAGTTGACTGACTCTTTGTTTATTTTTAACATCAGCTAAAACAGTGGAGAATATCAAAAAAGAAAGACTCGCCATGAATGCTTCAACCAAGCTTGGAATAGTTCTCATCGTTATCTTCGCAACATGTCTTTTAGCTCTTCTTATTGAGCTGATTTACGTCTTTTGGCGAAAACGAAGCTTCCGTCAACGCATCGTCGTAAGTGGCAGCACCCATTTCGTTGACTCGGAGTTTTCGAATTCACCTTTTTATGCTGCTCCTTCTAAGGAACTTCTCTACTTCTTCTGCTGGAAAAACCAGCCAGCCCGTGTGGAACCCTCGCCTGGGGTTGTTTCAACGACGCCAACGGAGGCTGCCACGGCAGCGGATTCGGAGGCAGCCGCCGCGGAGGAAGATGAGGACGAGTTGGCGAAGTGGCAGGCGGTGTACGGACAGTCTAGGCTTTTGTATACGATCAAAGAAGAGGAAAGAGAAGGAGCTGACAGCGTCGAGAATTCAGCTGATCAGAGTGAAGCGAAAAGCGAGAAGCGGGTTTGTTTGAGGGACTGCTTTTCTGGTGGGGCCGAAATGGCTGATGACGTCTCTCTTGTAGTTGATGTGGAGGAAGAAGCGACGCCGTTCTCAACCCCGTGTGCATCGCCTTCTTACTTCACTCCTTCACCTTCTCCTGATCGTGAAGTTGCGATTTTGATATTGCCACCGGGAAATGATGACGTAATCTCGCCACGGAGTGACGTTTCGACAGAAAGGAAAGTCGGGTTTCTGAGTTTAAGAATCGAAGGCTAGTAAAAAATTTACTTTATATTGTAAACATGAATTAGTTGTTTGATTAGTATGTTACTCTATTTGTAATTGTAATTAATTTATTTTAATTTTACTAGTAAGTAACTTAAGTAAGTATAATTTTTTTTTTTTTTTTTGAGGTTGATGAAAACTGAAAAGGGGGTGTAGGTGAAGGAAGTAAAGAGGGGAGGCGAACATTTAAAACGATGGTACGATTTAATGGGGCTGTAAAGGAAAAGGAATGGCGGAGACTGCAAAAGACACAGTTGGAGACTGGGGCACTTTGGTAGGGTAGTCTTTGGCCTTTGCCTATGATTGGGAGATGGTAGGTTAAAACGGAGAATCTGCTAAATATATTTGCTTCTCTTAATTATCAAAGTAATTTATTAAAATCTACGTAGATTAATGCAATTGGTGAGTATCAGAATTTCTTTCATGTGCAAGTTCAAGGAATCAAAATTTAATCTTGTAAAAATTTTGAAAATAAAAATTTGAATATATAAGTGAATATGAAAAAAATATAATTTTACTAATAGTGATGTGATTTATTGATAAAATGTTAAATAAAATTTTAATTTTAATGTTTATAATTTAATATTTGATAATTTTAAATATATAATGCATCTTTAAAATAAAAAAAAATAAAAGCAAATTTTGAAAATACTTTTAATTATAGCAAAAGAAAAAGTAATTTATTGTAATTTCCATGGAATAGGGAAATGACCCAAGGGGATAAAAAGCTCCTTTAGACCACTAAAATCACTAGCGCAATATATATCTCAAAACCAAGTCCAATGTATAAATATCTATTGGGAATAAAGCCAAAAAACAAAATCAAAGGAATCAAATACTCGATTAAAACATGAATCAGAGCCGTCCCTGCTGATCAGATATCCCAATCGCACTCAGTCGTTTCAAAAGCACCAGCGAAGCTACCATCGCCAGAGCTCAAAGGAACCTTCAAGTCACAAGAAATTTTGGGCTTCAACGTACTAGTCTTGGTCCTGCCAAGCTTGAGCCTAATCCTCAAGTACAGCTTCACATCAATACTGTATAACCCATTAGTCGGCTCTTTATTAAACTTGGAAGGCTCCTCAGCACCGAGGCTAACATGCTGCCCACGGAAAACAAGGTTCAAGGAACTAGTGTTCTTGTGTCCCTGATAAAACCTGGTCAAAGTTCGCGTATCGAATTGTTGGTCCTCGTAGTAAGCACTAGCGTTGATAAGATCATAGTATATGCCAACTCTACCGTTGGGGTTATGCACTGTCATGTTAACAACAAGGTTGTAATTCAAAGTGTTGTTTTTAATGAAGTTGAATTCAGTGAGTGAGACGCCTGTCACATGGACGTCGATCCAGTGGGGGCGGAAGATGAGCCAGAAGATGAGAACACCAAGGCCAGTGCCGACCACAGCAGTGCTGGTGATTTTGAGGAGGATCTTCGAAGGACGGCTGTCACATCCGCAACTAAGCCACAGCGTGGGCTGTGGTACTTTGTTGGATCTGGGGGAATTGGGGTGACAGGATAGGCTTCGTTAAGGTGGGATTGTGTCTCAGCCATGTAAAGAATAAGAACAGGAAACCAATAGAGAAAATCTGTTTGGTTTGGGAAGTTGAGAGGAGAAGAGTATGATACAGGGTAAAAAAAGAATGAATGAAAATGTATATATAGAGGGAAAATTTAGAGTCGCAATTGGGCAAGGTATGTCCGAACACGTTAATTGACGCAGCTGCTTTGGGGGATTGCTTTGTCAAATGTGAGCGCAATAAGACTTTGGGGTCTCCGGTGGGTGCTGGTTGGAAACTTTCAAGTTGATTTTCATTTTCAATAGTCTATTATTATTGGTTTAGGGGGGAGAGGTAATTGTATGGTTGGATTAATATGAATTTTAAAAATGACGTGTATGATTAATAAATGCTATTCTAGTCCAACTCTAAAGTATTTACTTCTTCACCAAACATGTCATTTAGTCCAACTCTAAATTTGGTGAAGAAGACTTGACCTCAAGTGACTTTGGAAACTTCACGTGGTAACTAAAGCTAGAAGAGTCAGAGGCCAGACCTAATTGATATTTGGAATTTGGGCGCAATAGCCCCAGTTTGTCTTGCCCTTTTGGTTTCTGTCCTTTAGCATTTTGGTGGAACTTTTTATTGTGTTTGGGCCTGATTGAATTTCAATTTATCAGCTTATTATTGTTGGTTTTGCAGCCACAAGGAAGGCCGGTTAAGACCCAAATTCCGAAAGAGGGTGGCCTAGCTAGCCCAACAAGACTTGTCGCAAGGAAATCAACAATAGGTTATTTTCCAATTTATTTCTTTCACGGTGCCACCTGTTTTGTTTATTTATTTATTTATTTTTTAGAGTCCATGCATCTGCTTGTTTAATTGGAGTGAGGGGGATCCGAAAATAGTGAAAGGGAAGCAAATGCTTAGAAGGAATGCAATACCCTCTTTGTGGATAACTCTTTAATTGAAATGGTGGGATGAAGAAGATACATTAGTACTACACCAAAACCATAAAAATATTATATCCTTGAATAATTAAATTCCCTCATATTGAGAGAATTTAGGGGAACAATTCCTTATTAGAACCTTTTCTTTTGTCTGATAAAATTGTTCTGATTTTAATATAATTTATTTATATATATGTAAGAAAATCGGAAGACTTGGAGCAGAAACCAATCAAATTTTAGAATTATGTAGATATTGTCCCTTTATTTAATTTGTTAAGAAAGGTTGGATGTACGATTTAAATTTGATTTTAATTTTTGGGATTGATTGGGAAGTAGTATCAATGCATTATATTAAACCTGTCCTAAGAGATTTTACAATTCAATTTGTAGCCTGATGGGATAGGATATTAAAGTTGATTTGAGGGGTACTTTTGACAGTGGAAATATTTATTGAGGTTAAATTTGATTTTTAATTCATAAATCTAGGGTTACTTTAGTCATGATATAGTTTTTTTTTTTACTTTGTTAAGAGCGAAAACTTCTTTGTTTGGCATTTATGTTGAAAAAAAAAAAAAGAATTGAAAAAGAAAGAATTTAGCTTCCTAGGTAGATATGTAAACAAATTAAAAATAAATGAATATATATTTATTTGTTGATTTATTTTTAAAATCGTTTGAATTTGATTTGTGTTCAATAAAAAATTTATTTTATTCATATGAATTTTATTTATTTAAATAATAAAATATTTACATTCAATTTATATTCAACTCGAACTCATGATATCTTTCTTTATATACGTACCAAATTAAAACAGTTCGAATAAGAAATTTGACTTGCTGCTCTTGCCAAGTTGCCCTTGACCAAATGTTAGAAAAAAAAATTACATACAATCAAATTAGTTAAAGAAGCAAGCCCAACTTTAATCCAAGGGGTTCCAATGCATTTGCGTTGTTATCTGGTAGGAAAAGGGGCTTTCCAAGCCCATTGTTTTAATTGTAGGTGTAAAACTTCCAGCTTTAACCGGTAGGCTGTAGCCTACTGATGGGGCGTATTTCGGATTGAGCCTGAAGTGAACACAAAGACTCAAATATTATTATGTAGTCGTTAATTTTATGTAAATTTGATCATTTATATATTTATATTATATAAAATATTTAAAATTGTATATTTATATCATATTTTATAAAAAATTATTTATTATAATTTTTATTGATATAAAAATATAAAATAAATTTTTTAAATTTATTAAAATCATTTATAACTATTTTTAAAATCTTAAATTATATTATTTTTATATTTTTTATACTATATTAATCGTATTTTAAATTATTATGTATTCTCCAGACATTCTCGTCAACTCTTTTGTCGTGGTCTACTCCAAGTTAAGGCAACGCTCCTTTTGCCACGTTTAAGCTATTGAATAATTCCATTTAGCCTGAAAATGACTGTTTGAGCTTGGAGATAAGCCTGTTGGAAGAAAATTTATTTGCACCATAGCGTAAACATAGGGAAAATCATAAGGAACTTTAATTAGAGGAGAAAGCGAAAGAACAAAACTATAAATCATAACCTTTTACTACTATAGTTATTTTTTTCTTTGTTTTTTTGATAGATCGAAGAGGGTGAATGGTTTCATTGCACATTCTGAAACATAACCTTCTACTATTATAGTTATTTTTTTCTTTGTTCAATTTCTTTTTTTGTTTAATGTTTTTTTATTTTCTGTTTGGCTTTTTTTTTTTTTTCTGCTATATGGTCAAATATATAACAGTTTATTTATTTATTTTAGGCCTTTTCAAGGGGCAAGATTATCACTTGTGACGTTTGTGTTGAGTACTCCACCATATATTAATTAAATTTAATTGAATTTTGTCAATTTGCCAACAACCATTTTCAATTGAAAGCCTCCACATATATTTTCTAATGCCATTTGCTTTAGGCTACGTATGCTATGGACTTTTTAAAAGTTGAAATAATCAGCTTCTTATATTTTCTAATTTAAAGAAAGAAACATCCTATTGGATTAAGGAAAAAGAGATCAAGACAAATTCAAAATCATAATCAAGATGGAAAATGAACCACTAAAACTCATTATTTATTCACACAAACGTAACAAAACGTAACCCATGAAACAAAAATGATAAATAATCAAAACGTAATAATCAGTGTATAATATATATCTCAAAACCAAGTCCACTGTATAAATATCTCCTGGGGAAAAAGCCAAAAAAAAAAAAAAGAATCAACGACTCGATCGAAGGATGAATCAGAGCCGTCCTGCTGATCAGAAATCCCAATCACACTTAGTAGTTTCAAGAGCACCAGCCAAGCTACCATTGCCAGAGCTCAAAGGAACCTTCAAGTCACAAGAAATTTTGGGCTTGAACCTACCAGTCTTGATCCTGCCAATCTTGAGCCTAATTCTCAAGTACAACTTCACATCAATACTGTATAACCCATTAGTCGTCTCTTCATTAAACTTGGAAGTCTCCTCAGCACCAAGGCTAACAAAGTGCTCCCCACTGAAAACAGGGTTCAAGAAACTAGTGTTCTTGTGTCCTTGATAAAACGGGGTCAAAGTTTGCGTATCGAATCGTTGGTCCTCGTAGTAAGCCCTAGCCTCGATACGATCATAGTATATGCCAATTCTCCTGTTGGGGTTACGCACTGTCATGTTAACAACAAGGTTGTAATTCAAAGTGTTGTTGCTAGTGAGGTTGAATTCAGTGAGTGAGACGTCTGTCACATGGACCTTGATCCTGTTGGGGCGGAAGATGAGCCAGAAGATGAGAACAGCAAGGCCAATGACGACCGCAGCAGTGATGATGATTTTAAGGAGGATCTTCAAAAGACAGCAGGCGCATCCGCAACCTGAGCCACGGCCTGGGCGGTGGTAGTTTGTTGTAGCTGGTGGAATTGAGGGGCCATAGTAGGCTCCGTTAAGGTGAGGTTGTTTCTCAGCCATGTAAAGAACAAGAACAAGAAACCAATAGAGAAAATCTGTTTGGTTTGGGAAGTTGAGAGAAGAAGAATTTGATACAGGGAAAAGAATGAATGAAAATGTATATATAGAGGGAAAATTTAGAGTCGCAATTGGGAAAGGTATGTCAGAACACGTTAATTGACGCGGTTGCTTTGGGGGATTTTTTTCTCAAATGTGGGCGCAATAAGACTTTGAAGGCTCAGCCAAGGTTTTATGGATTAGTAAATTGGGTTCCTGATAACTTCCTTTTCAATGTTTCTATCTTTCTTTTTTTTTTTTTTTTTTTTCTAAATAATGTTTCTATCTTATTACGTTTGTGTTTTGGGTGGTATCTAGTGATTTAGATGTGGATGCTGGTTGGAAACTTTCAAGTTCATTTTCTTTTTTAATAGTCTATTATTATCGATTTAGGGGGAGAGGTAACTGCATGGTTGGATTGGATTAATATAAGTTTTGAGAATGACGTGTATGATTAATAAATACTATTCTAGTGTCTATATTAGCCCAAATGGTTTGAACAAGTCATTTTGTCTTAAACTCTTTGGTGAAGAAGGCTCTCAAGTGATTTGGGTACTAACTAATTAACTCCTGGATTCGGTGAATAGCTTTGGAAACTTCAAAATGTGGTAACTACAGGTTTGAAGGGTAAGAGATCAGACCTAATTGATATTGGGAATTTGGGCTCAATAGCCCTTGTTTGTCTTGCCCTTTGGATTTCTGTCCTTTAGTATTTTGGTGGAACTTTTTATTGTATTTGGGCCTAATTGAATTTCAAGTTATCAAGGTATTATTGTTGGTTTTGCGGCCACAAGGAAGGCCATTTAAGACCCAAATTCGGAAAGAGGGTGGCCTAGCTAGCCCAACAAGACTTAAATCAACAATAGGTTATTTTCCAATTTATTTCTTTTACAGAGCCATCTGCTTTTTTTTTAAAAAAAAATTTTTTCAGTCCATGCATCTGCTAACATATAGGATTTGAATTTGAGTTAAATTTTTGGGATTTGATTGGAGAGTAGTATGCAGTATAAAATAGATGGAGAGTAGTAGTAGTGCATCATTGGTCAATTTGTAGCTTGCGTCTAGCCGACTTGGAATCGGTGGTAGTAGTAATAGTCGGTTGTAAGGGCTAAGCCCGAATCCAAGGTTCTGTCAAGTCTGCAATGGTGGCTTTGCTTTACACGAACTGCATGTGAATTGTGATTGACCTTAAAGTCCAAATGATCCCGGATTGCATAATACATATAGGGCGTTAGGCATTAATTAAACAATTCAAGCTCGCACATGGCTGATGCCTCGTAGAAATGGGCATCACATCGCAGCACCACCCTCTAACGCTATATTTAGAACCCGTTCGGTACAATAGACTGCGATGGAAAGCAGTCCTTCATCGCTGTGTACTTGTAATTTTTCGTTACATCCATGTCTTTAGTTTGAAAAGCAAATCAATCGAAGTGAAGAAAAGAGATCGAAACAATGACAGAAAAAGTAAATGACTTGTATCTTTATTTGAATTCATTCATAGTACAACTTTTACAGACAATTTAATATTTTCTTTTCACTTAACAATGGAAAAGAAAGGTTCAAGGATTTTAAATGATCAAAGTAATCAAATCAAGATTAATGTTATACAAACCTTTTTTTTTAACATAATTTTAACAAAATAACACAAAGCAAATTAGAAAAGCCATGAATTTGTTGTGAAATTCCAAATGAATTTTCAAAATTTTTTTTATATAAAGTAATTCGTAATTTAAAAATAAAAAAATAGATTACACGTATCAAAATTTAAAATTATTAAATATTTTTTTTTAAAAATAATTATATAGAGTAAACATTGACATGTGTTAGGGTGCGGTAAATGTTGGTTAAATTAAAGTTAGAGAGGATAAGGACTGATATTGAGAGTCGACAATTTCGAGTCTCTTTCTAACACGCCATTATTATTGTTAGGTGTAGAGCCGGTGTTGAGTGAAAAGGACCACCACTCAAATTCCGTGTGTGAAAAGACGAAACCCATTCCTAATTAACGTATACCCAACACAAAATTCCAACTAATTCAACCCTAACCAGTTCCTTCCAAATTCCTTCACATTGTCTACTACTAGTGTTCCCCTTTCTTCAATTAATCCTATAATTTAAAACGAGAATTAATTCATCATTTGATCTCTATTATCTGATAATTAATCATTCTATATCTTAGTGAAATTTTGGAAACAAGTTTATGATTATCAACTAATTAAAACGACCGACACCTTTTTTCTTCTATTATTGATAAATTGTAGTATTTGACACCTCTTTTCTTCACGTTTGATAGGTAATGGAAAATTTTTAGTGGATTTTTTTATTTTTAATTTATTTTTAAATCCTTTGTTTTATTACATAATTGAAAAAAATATTATATGTTTAAATTTTATCAAATTTATAATTTTTTAATTTCAATTTCAATGACATATTAACTCATCCATAAAATAATCAAAATTTTTAATGAATTTTTAAATTTTTTATAATAATTAAAAAAGATTGAATTGCATTTGCTATTGCACTATTGGTTCATGTTGTATAAATATTTCCAAAAATTTGTCTACACCTCAACAAACACGATGGCTTCAACCCATTTTTTTATACTACAAGACTATTAAAAACCCCTAACTCATGTTCAAAGAACAAACTACAATTTAAAATAAATGAAAAAAAATAAATTCAGGTTATAAAGATGTACATGGAGTGAATCATAAGAAATAAGAAACATATATTAATAAATAGAACCGACACCCCAATCAAGGTTGAAAATATTCTCTTTTTCTTAAGAAAAACAAAATTTATAGATCCAAGAATTAAAAAATGATAAAGAAATGAAATAAAGAGTAAACAACTAATTAATTGCTCAATTACTATGTAATTGAAAATTAATTCTTATTAATCACACATTTCTTTTAGAAATTAAAAATTACTACAACTAGTTCACATATTTAATTGTAAATTTTGCTATCTGTCTCTCCATTTATTCTATAGCAAAATGTACAATTTCCTCCCCTTGTGTAAAAAAGAAAAAAGAAAAAACTAACGGCGTCAAATAAAGAACGAGGGAGAGAGATTAAGATAGAGATAAACAAACGATATACTTAACGGCGTTAATTTCTTCTTCGCCTTCTTTCTGTTCAGACACTAACGCTGCATCTAGTCACGAACTGATACTTAACAGCGTTTTCTCCGACAATAACGCCGTTACTTTTGCTCCCGAAGGTAATAGAAGCCGGACATCTAACGTAAAGATGATATCTGCCTGAAATGAAAGTTCCAACTTTCCATCTCACTCGTCCATCAATCTTGATCACCAGGAAAATAGGCCCATCAGCCTGTTGGGAAACCAAATTCACGGAATAGTATGGAGCGATGGGGACCATGTTGCCATAGATGAAAGGCGACCAAACGGTGATGTCCTTGTGACCCTGGTAATTAGGAGGGAGTGCTGTCCGGAGGGTGATTTGTTGGTTCATGTACGTGGCGTAGATGTCGAGCCTGTCGTAGTAAATTCCAATTCTGTCATTTGGGTTTCGAGAAGATATGGTGACTTGGAAACTGGATGTGAGGAAATTCGGGGTCGAGGCGTTGAAAGCGTAGACCGTGGTGTCTTGGAGGATGAACGTGGGTTTGCTGGGACGAAGGATTGCCCAAATGAGAAGGATTGTGATGAGAAGAATCAGGTTGAAGATTAGAATGCAAGCGATGATTCTTCGGACCATTTTCCGGCGGTATTTGCCATGGCTGCCACAATCCTTGGTCGTCATGGGTACAGAAAGTGCGAGTGAAAACGAAGTTTGCGTGAGAGTTATGGGAAAAAAGGGTTGGGTTGTTTAATTTTAATGTGTGGAAGAAGGAAAGAGGAAGATGAAGAAGAGCCAAACAGAGTGAGGGACCTCTCTGCTTTTGTTTGTGTAATGAAATGAACTTGTTGGGTGTGTTTGTGTTTATATAAAATAAAACAGGAAGGGCTTATCTTGATTAGTATCTGTTTTTTTTCATTTATTTAATTGTTTTTGTAAAAGAAAAATGAATCAATGATTGTATCTATGTTATAACTCTAGTATAGTGTACTTGTGGGAGTGCTAAGAAAAAAATAATAATTTTTTTATATTAACAAACAATGACTTAGGTCAAAATTTAACTCTTCGTGAAGTTATTTAAAAAATCATATTTAATATATTTAAAACTTTTATGAATTTATAATTTTTAAATATCAATTTTAATGATATATTAATTCATCCAAAAAATAATCAAAATTTTTAATGGATTTTTAAATTTTTTATAATAAATTAAAAAAGATTGAATTGCATTTGCTATTGCCCTATTGGTGCATGTTGCATAAATATTTCCAAAAATTTGTCTACACCTCAACAAATACGATTCAACCCTTTTTTTTATACTCAAAGACGATTAAAACCCCCTAACTCATGTTCAAAGAACAAACTACAATTTAAAATAAATGAAAAAAAATAAATTCAGGTCATCAAGATGTACATGGAGTCAATCATAAGAAATAAGAAACATATATTAACAAATAGAACCGACACCCCAATCAAGGTTGAAAATATTCTCTTTTTCTTAAGAAAAACAAAATTTATAGATCCAAGAATTAAAAAATGATAAAGAAATGAAATAAAGAGTAAACAACTAATTAATTGCTCAATTACTATGTAATTGAAAAATAATTCTTATTAATCACACATTTCTTTTAGAAATTAAAAATTACTACAGCTAGTTCACTTATTTAATTGTAAATTTTGCTATCTGTCTCTCCATTTATTCTATAGCAAAATGTACAATTTCCTCCCCTTGCTAAAAAAAAAAAAGAAAAAACTAACGGCGTCAAAAAAAGAACGAGGGAGAGAGATTAAGATAGAGAAAAACAAACGATAAACTTAACGGCGTTAATTTCCTCTTCGCCTTCTTTCTGTTCAGACACTAACGCTGCATCTAGTCACGAACTGATACTTAACAGCGTTTTCTCCGACAATAACGCCGTTACTTTTGCTCCCGAAGGTAATAGAAGCCGGACATCTAACGTAAAGATGATATCTACCTGAAATGAAAGTTCCAACTTTCCATCTCACTCGTCCATCAATATTGATCACCAGGAAAACAGGCCCATCAGCCTGTTGGGAAACCAAATTCATGGAATAGAATGGAGCGATGGGGACCATGTTGCCATAGATGAAAGGCGACCAAACGGTGATGTCCTTGTGACCCTGGTAATTAGGAGGGAGTGCTGTCCGGAGGGTGATTTGTTGGTTCATGTACGTGGCGTAGATGTCGAGCCTGTCGTAGTAAATTCCAATTCTGTCATTTGGGTTTCGAGAAGATATGGTGACTTGGAAACTGGATGTGAGGAAATTCGGGGTCGAGGCGTTGAAAGCGTAGACCGTGGTGTCTTGGAGGATGAACATGGGTTTGCTGGGACGAAGGATTGCCCAAATGAGAAGGATTGTGATGAGAACAATCAGGTTGAAGATTAGAATGCCAGCGATGATTTTTCGGACGATTTTCCGGCGACATTTGCCATGATTGCCACAATCCTTGGTCGTCATGGGTACAGAAAGTGCGAGCGAAAATGAAGTTTGGGTGAGAGTTACGGGAGAAAAGGGTTGGGTTGTTTAATTTTAATGTGTGGAAGAAGGAAAGAGGAAAATGAAGAAGAGCCAAACAGAGTGAGGGACCTCTCTGCTTTTGTTTGTGTAATGAAATGAACTTGTTGGGGGTGTTTGTGTTTATATAAAATAAAACAGGAAGGGCTGATCTTGATTAGTATCTGTTTTTTTCATTTATTTAATTTTTTAGTAAAAGAAAAATGAATCAACGATTGTATCTATGTTATAGCTCTAGTACAGTGTACTTATGGGAGTGCTAAGAAAAAAATAATAATTTTTTTATATTAAAAAAATCGACTTAGGTCAAAATTTAACTCTTTCATGAAATTATTTAGAAAATCGTATTTAATATATTTAAAATTTTTATGAATTTTTTTTAAATAACCTTATGAGTCAAATTTAAGATATTTACTTAAATAATACTTATTACTTATTTTTTATTTAATTGTATAATAAAATAATGATTAATTTCAAAATTTTAGAATAATTAAAAAAATTGTTGGGTAAATTAGTTGACTTGATAATGATCAATATGAAGTTGATTTTGTATTTATATTATATAAAAGTAGAAAATGATACTAATAATGAAGACTCCTAGTGGCAGATGGTTATACAAAAGTTATATGGAAAACCATTTGCTTTTGATTTAACAAGCTAAGCTTGGCAAACTACTTAGCAAGCAAGAAGCCAATTGTATTTATCTACTTTGTATGATTGAGAAAAGTGTTTCAATTGCGTTTCCTTAGATGAACAAAAGCGGGATACAAAGAAGCCAGCTTTAAAAGACACATCTCTTTAGCCAAAAAGGAAAAAAAAATCTCAAATTATTGGTGATCACCATCCTTTTTATTGTCCCACTTTGATAGTACTTCACTTTATTTTTCCTTAGCTATATATATTTCAGTTTGCCATAAAACAATGTTTATAACAAATTTACTCCCTTTTTTTAATCTTTTTTAATGGCAAATCCAAAATAAAAAAATAGAAAAAAAATTACAATGATGAAAATATACTAACATAATTAAATTAGATTATAGCTATTTATTGAAATGAATAATAAAAGATTATTTTGAATATGGAGATTAAAAGGTAAAAGTTTTTGCAATAAGTTAGTGATAAATTCTACAAATTAGACTCTATAAATAACCCCTAAATTGTGATTGTCAAGTCAATAAAGGCGAGCTCCCCTTTTTCTTAATCAACTTAGAAAGCCAAAAAGGTAAGAGAAAAAAAATGTAAGAAAACAAATTATATAGGAAAAAGAAAGTAAAGTTTAAGTGAGTTGGGACTCGATATGATAAAAAAGATATGACTTTATGAATTATTGAGCTTTTGGCTGTAACATTCGACAATCCTTAATCACAAAGTTACTATGTAAAATAATAGAAAGTGCTGCTTTGATCACCGTTGGATGTGATTAATTTTGATTGGATAGGGAGGAAAAGTCCAAGCTACACGTTTCCATTGGATTCCCGGACCCATAGACATCATGAAAGGGAAGCTTCCAGCTTGGCCTACCACCTTCCTCTGAGGTCCCAGAATATACACTCTTTCTCTCTCTTTGCTACCACCCAGAGCCTAACGTCATGGGAGGGGTAAAGGAATCTGTGAATCTGCAGCAATTATCATTTGTAAATATTTAGACAGTCGAAATATCGAAAAATATATTTATTTTTGCGTAAAAATTAAATATGTTCATGAATCAAACTGATAATGATTCGTCATATTCAGAATGAATTTCTAATGATAAAATTTGAACCAATAAAAATTCATTTTATTTTATTTATTTTAATGCAAGGTTGGGTCACATCGATTTGAAAGAGAAAATTAATATTTACTTTTTGATCATTTAAGGTTATCATAAAAGGCAATTTTCAAACTTGGGTTTGAAGCTTCTCACTTTATCTTTCTCTCTCTTTTTTTAATGAATTATCTCTGTGAAATTCCAAAATTTCCTTCAATATTCATTCTGTTTTGGGAGGCATTATATATTTTTTATCAGTTAAGGGAGAGGGCTAATTCTATATAATTATGGGTTTTTTTTTTCTTTTTGAAAAAATACTATATTATAGATTGAAGATGGGATATCACTTTTTATAAATGTAGGAAAACTGGGTTATATTTAAAAAAAAAAAGAAACTAGTCTCATTTTTTCCCTTCTATTGTAAAAGAAACAATTTGTTCATTTCTACTTTTGCATAGCAAGACAATGTTTTGAATAAGTCAATTTGGAGTTTTAAATTCAATTATCACAATATATATATATATCAATTAATTTATTATGCAGTTTAATGTATTATATGAGTAGCAATTAGAGATGAAATTCAGCAAATTTAAATTTTAAATTTTAATATCTGTAATTTATTTTTATAAACAGCGACATCTTTTTAAATTAAAAAAAAAGTCAAAATAAAAAGGATTAATTAATATTTACCTTAGCAATTCAATTAGAACTATTAATTTTACGAAAAATTGCATTCTATGTGAAAATGACTCCTAGCCTGAAGGCAAGGATGGTATTATGGTAGTGGCTGTGCTTGTACATGTGATTAAACGATTATGAAATTTGATCAGTTAAGTAATATACTAATAATTTAAAATTGACTTGATATGCAAGTTTGGGCTGCTGGGAATAAGCAAAATTTTGGTCCAAACACACAAATCTGCCATCCCTGATAGCACCGACACCAATTAACTGCAACAAATTAATCATAATTTTGCTCTTTCTTTCTTTTTACTACATATTACTAGCTCTAACAATTAAGCTATTTGTAGTTTGAATGAAAGATTTTGCTTTATAGAAAGAGAAATGAAAAAGAAATGAGGTCATGGGTGACTCACACCACAACCAAATCTGAAGAATCAAAAGCACCTAACATTTATTTTAATTTTAGATAACAGATAAAACAAACAAAAAAAGATTCCCAGATTTTCATATCCTCCATAATATTTCGCAAGAAAGAGTTTTTTAATCTCTTTCTCAAACTAAATTATTGTTTCTTTCTTGACATTTCACCAACCAAGCTAGCTAATTCAAGTAATGTCACAAATGGCACTAACTCTAGTACTATTAATAATTTACTATATCAAAGTGAACAAGGAGGGCTATACCCTCTAAATTTAGGGTGGTTGGCCAGCCAAGAGTTGTATGTCTTGAATGAAAGTCAATAAATTTTAGTCTTGCTTGGAAATTTCACAGTGAGCCCACCATGTGTGATGAACATCTAAATTTTTCTCCAATTTCCAGTTCATTTTTGTGGAACCATTCTTGTCTCTTTGAACAGGTCTTCACAGGGAAAATTTTGTCTTCAACATTCAAGACTGAAGAATGTGAAACCAGATTAATAATTAAGCCGCCACAAAAAAAAAAAGAACAAAAAGGAATAAAAAAGATGGGAAATAAAATAATTAGAAAGCAATGCAAAGAGCTTTGCCCTTGGAGCACGAAATAAAAAGAATGGAAATCCACTTTCTATAGGGCACTATAGGATTAAAATTGTTGAACTGTACAGCAAAGCTCAACAAACACTAGAAAAACTAGAGAAAGAAAGTGTTTTCCTAGCCCGAATTTTCAATGCCTGAGATCATGATATCTTAACAACCTTCAATTTCCAACCAATGAAACATTATCTTGTTAATTTTGTTGTCCTAAAAATTTATACCCTTCTGATCAAATGTATGACAATTAAAATTTTTCTAAGGTTTTTTTAATCAAACGGTTGTTGAGACAGAGAAAGCTCTGCAAAAATTAATTAAAAAATGGTTAGAATTAAATGATCACGATATAGAGTTTATATTTAGTTGAATTTTAAAGGAACCGAGTTGGGTATTTTTTGGCCTGTCTAATTAATCATATTATCATAGATGATATTAGACATCCTATTTTTATTTTTTTTTGGTAATAATGGTGACCACATATTGAACCCATAATTATTATACAAAAAATTTAACACTTTATCAACAAATCATATAATTGTTGATGGAATATTAGATCTTATTCACATATAATAATCTCCATTGGTTTGATTTTAATATAATTAATTAAAACTATCATTTTAATTCCTTAAAAAAATCAGTTGCTAATATCTAAGTACTGTTATTTACTTGAATATGGCATCCAGAAAAAAAAAAAATTTTCAGGCTGACATTTGACTTGAGATTTTTCCGTAAATAATTTTTGTTTAATTAGACATGATTTCATGAATCAACAGAAATTTGAAGCTCAAGAAAAGCTTTGCATTGCCACTGTGCTTCTTTCGTGAGTAATAGAAGATCAATTATGCATATTTGTGTTTCTTCAAATTTCTCACTTAAAAAATTAGATTCAAATTTCTATTTTCATAAATAAAAAAATATCATATAAAAAGAAAAGAAAAAACTTATAAATGAAAGATAGAAAATTGGGTGGATGAAGCCAAGGATATTCCCTTACAACGTGTTGTCTGCTCAATGTGCCTTTGTCCATAAGGAAAGTGGGATCCCCAAAAGTCAGCTTTTGGGCACTGGGATTTAAGCTGATTCCCATCCTTTACGTTGTTGTCGGTGTACAATGTCCCTACCACAAATCCTCTTTGAACCGCTAAAATTCTTATTTCTATCCTTCGAATTTTGTTTTATATTCTTTTTCCAAACTCCTTTTTTTTTTTTTTTATATATATTATTTAATTAATTTATTTATTTTGGTTTTTCATTGCTTAACCCCCTAGGCCGCAAGTCTAAAAATACGAGGCTCCTGAAGGAGACAAAACTGAAAAAGTCTGGAAAAGATGGAAGGAAAATGAAAGGAAAAGAATTTTCGGGAATCCAGCCACAGATGATATTATAAAAAAAAGAATTGTTTTCCCCCCAAACTATAACGTGAATTGATTAAGCACTAATGCATGACTTTGAGTGCAAACGAAGTGAGAAAAGTAGTGGTAAAGTGAGGTCCAAAATTGATTGGTTGTTTCCATCAATTTGATTAAAAAGAGAGACCAATTATAAGTATGGGATTTCTATTTGCCAAAGGGGGTAGCTCATTAAAGATATGGATGGATATGAAGCAATGTCATGTAAGTACTTTGATAAAATTTAATTATATTTTTATTATTTAAATTTAAAAAATATAAATTGATATATAAAAAATAAATATATAATTTATACTTTAAATTTTTAAATAATGTATTATTTTAATTTAAATTCTAATATTATTAATTTAACTCTCTTATATGATATTTAATTATAATTTTGTTATATATATATGTTGTTTATTAAATAAAAGCATTTAATATTTTATAAAAACCTTCGTATAGATGTCACATGATAAAAAATGATTAATTAATCTTAGATAAATTTATATTTTAGGTAAAAATATATAAATATTTTTAATTTATATTGAAAAAAATATTAATAGTATGCCTAATAAACATATAACTTGATAATATTTGTTAAATATCGTATTTATAAATTGATATAATTAACAAAATTAAAATTTAGATTAATATAGTACATAATTTAAAAATTTAGGGTGCAAATTATACATTTTTTAAAAAGTTTAAGGTGCAAATTATATATGTTATTTCTTTAAGTACCAATTTATATATTTGTCAATATTTAGGTACCAAAATTATAATTAATTCTGCTAATAATTAGAAGATGTTATTATATACTGTACATTTATAACATTCATTTTGAATACATACTTTTGGAAATTTGAATGTCTATTACAACATGAAATCATTTCATTATGAATATAACTGACATTCAATAGACACTAAAAATTTCGTATTTTAGTATATGAACATAGGGTTGGATAATAAATTTCTTATATAAAGAGTCAGATTCAAATTTCATTCTCCAAATAATTATATATATATATATATAAAGACTAAGACTTGAGTTTCAAGAAAAGACCAAGACTTGAGTGTAGAAAAAGACCAAGACTTGAGAATTCTGTTTTTATCTTGAAAAAAAAAAAAAAAAAAAAAACCTCCTGTAACATGTCATGGCCACACAGGTTACTCATTGGATCTCATTATTTGCATGCCCAAACCCATGCTTGAGGTGAATATGAGATGTGCATTAATCATTTAACTTGATTATCAGTGTATAATTGGTTATCTGATAAAGTTTTCAAAAGCCCAATTCAATGTGGATGCATATAATAATAGCAACAATTGGGACAGTCGGCTTCTTTATTTGCAGGTGCAAGTACAAGAACAGAGTGACGTACTAGAATTTTCTTCCTTTAATCTATTGCTCCATGGGGTTGATTAGTCAAGGTCAAGACATCGATCCAAAATGCAATGTTTCACATGGTGCCAGTGCTAAATTGCAGGCAATTTCTGATCACAAATTGGCTGACACCAAACCAATAATTTGGATTTTGTACTGAAAAATCAATGACAAAAAAGAGTTCCAAAATGATGAAGCAAGATAAGTGTCTTGAACTAAATAAATAAATAGTGTTTAAAAGTTAAAACCAAACACCTTAAATTTTTTTTACTTTTTTTTATTATATTATTTTATGAATGAAGATTCATTACCAAAACAGAAATTAATGGCAGGGGATGGCAGTGCTAATACAAAAGGAATTACAACCGCTCAAATCGAAGCAGCCAACTGAATGAAAACAAAGCCAGCAAGAAGAAAAGTTAAAAAGCCAGACCAATGCGCCTTGTCATGTTCCTCCCACTTGCATCACTACTCGGTTCAAACTTGTCTATTTCAAAGCTTATCCTATCGAAACCCTAAATGCTTAACATTTTGGTTCTGGGTTCATAAAGGTTTTTTGATTTCCAAGAAGGAAATCTGTTATCTTTTTTCATGTAGAATAATTGACAATCTTCGATGGATATTACAAACAGGTAAAAACCAGTTCAGAAAAGATCAACTTGGATTGAAATTCGAGTTCTATGATCCGAAATTTGTCTACTAAGGAAACTGGAACAAGATATAGGCAAAATGTGCATATCACTCACAACAATCTATATCAAACCTTGAATTCCTTAATTTGAAACAGGGCATGAAAAATGACAGTGGCTGGAATTCAACAAAATTATACATGTGGCCATTCTAAATAATCAATTATATAATAAGCAATCAGACTTTAAAAAAGGAAAGGGAGAACAGGGAAAAATTAAAAGGGCATTTGTCATCCAAAAGAAGAGAAACAAGTGGCTGAATCAACAGGCAGCAGTGGTATGTCTATTTCTTATGGGCATGCTCAAGATTCATAAGAGGGAACATTGTTTTAGCAGATTATTACCAACGATAAAGGGGACATTGTGTTAGCAGAAATCAAAACATCTGAATCCAATGTTCGACAATGACTATTGTAGTACTATAATTCGAGGAAAGAACCCAAATTTGAAGTCAAACATATAAACATGCGGTCCATTGATTCTTCATCTTCAGTTCTTAATTTCCTTAATAGAACGACAGCAGAGCAAGTTGTCTAAAGAAATATAATAGCTTCGGACAATGATGAAAGAATCAAGATGGTTTCACCTAAAGTCAGGCCAAACGCAGAAGTTGATCTCCCAGTTAATGGTGACTACTCGAAAGCAATTAAAGGTTAATTAGGCCATTTCCTTGAAGGTTGAAGCATGACAGATACAATAAGATGAAAATTTCAAATGAAAACGATGCCAAATCTGCATTCAAATCAAGTAAAATCTTGAAATTTATTAACTCATATGTAGAATTTAATTACTTTATGTAGACACCGATTTTGTCTGGTCTTTTTTAACAATAATAATGATTTTAATAATAATAACAATAAAATTGATTTAATTAAAATTAAAAATAAATTAATTATTAAAAATTAAAAAAAGAGACAAACAGAAATGTCCAAATGAAAAAAATCATAAAAACATAGGGGCTGGTGCCAAAAGGTGCCATACATAGCACCACTGGCCGCCCACGCCTTGGCTAGCCACCCACGCCCCTACCTAGCGATTATCATTATGGTATTACAGGGCACTCTACTGAAAATTGTACGACCCTTAAACATAAGGTGCAGGGTCTAATAAATGGTGGTCTCTTAACTTTTGACACCAAATTCAAGCTAAATATTAATGAAAATCCTTTGCCAGATCACACCGAAGGGAAGATTAATATAGTGGGTAAGGGAAAAGATGTGAAGATCAAAAAGTGCGTGGATGAAATAAAGACCCTTTTCGAACAGATATATGATTGTTTATGTAAAACGAGTATGATTCAACCGTTGTTCTTGGACAACAGTAGAAGTTATGGAGATCCCGATCAGTTTGACAAATACCATGGAAGATCGGTTGGACATTCGATCTAAGGTTGTGAGGTCTTTAAACGAATATTGCAGAGCTTGATGGATGGGGCCATAATTGAGTTTTATAATGAATGTGATGAAGGCAGTGTGAATACAATGGGTGACGAGCATTCTAGCAAGTCTTTCATACCCAAACCTTTCACTGTCTACTATGATGAGAAATCGAAGCCCCTAACTGAGAAAATCATTCCCTCTTTCAGGACACCAATGACTATTTATATCCCTAGTCCATTCCCTTATCGGACGAACAAAGCAGTCTTATGGAGATACGATTATGATGTGGTGGTGCGAGGGCTTGATGTGACCTCAAATAATCCAAGTATGGAGAAAACTGTCAATATAACAGGAATAGAAGGAATGACCCAAAGTGGTTGAATTGACACTTTCGAGATGTTAAAAAGGGCTAGGAAAGGGAAAGGTAAGATATGAGAAGAAAACATAAGAGAAAGTCAAGATTCTCAGCCGGTAACAAGCTCGAAAGTGTAAGTTAACAAATCGATATAAAAAAAAGAAGCTTGTGAGTTTCTAAAGATCATTAAGCACAGTGAGTACAATGTGGTTGACCAATTAAACAAACTATCAGCTCGTATTTCTTTACTATCACTACTGTTGAATTTTAAACCACATAGGAACATTTTACTGAAAGTATTCAACCAAGCTTATGTCGAGTATAATATTTCTATTGAGAAGGTAGATCACATGATTGGAAATATTAGAGCCCAAAATTTTATCACATTCAATGATGATGAAATACCTCCAGAAGGATGTGGTAGTTTTAAGGCTTTACATATTACTGTCAAGTGTAAGTCCCACACTATGGCCAAAATACTGATTGATAATGGATCGTCTATTAATGTTATACCTCTAATAACATTGTCAAAGCTTCCGGTGGACCCCTCTCATATGTAAAATAGACATATGATTGTAAGAGCATTTGACAAAGCACGAAAAGAGGTAATTAGTGATATAAAGATCCCATTACAGATTGGTTCTTATACCTTTAATGTCATATTTTAAGTAATGGACATCACTCCTGCATATAGTTATTTACTAGAAAGAGCTTGAATTCATACGAACAGAGTTGTACCTTCATCTTTACACTAGAAGGTAAAGTTCGTTGTGGAAGAAAAATAAGTCTGTGTGGATGGTGAGGAGGATTTATTAGTAACGAAGACCTTAATTACTCCCTACATTAAGGCGACAGAAGAAGCAATTGAATGTTCATTCAGAGCCTTTAAAGTAGCAAATGCTACCTATGTTAGAGAATGGTCAAAGATACCAATCCTTCAATTGTCAAAAGCTATAAATATGATGAGTAAGCAGACTACTGGCAAGGGCTGACGAGCCAGATAGAATTTAGGAAAAACTCTACAAGGAATCGCAAGAGCACCATGCTCGTTTAAAAATAAAGAAAGATGGGGGTTAAGCTATAAGCCTATGGCTACTGATAGAAAGAACGTAATGTTGGAGAAAAAAGAAAAGAGAATGGCACGCCTCAAAAGATAAGATTCGATTGATAGAAAAATGATGTTCCCTTATTTGTATGAAACCTTTCATTCAGTCGGACATGTCTATTCTGGGTCAACAGAGGTTGAACAAAGAGAACAGGTAATGGGATTGGAAAAAGCTTTCTATTAATTTTAAATTAAAATAGATAAATGAGTGATGTAAGATGAAGGGATTCTTTTTTTTTGTAGGCCAAGAGACTCAAAAATGGTGTATTGTTTTATTGTCATGAACTTTTTAACTCAAAAATTCTAATTACTTCTACCCAAGAGCATACGGAGATTAAATATATGGGCTTAGTTTCATTGCTTTAATAAAATGATGGATGCAGTGCATTTCACTTATACCATGTTCTCTATTTTTTATTTTTTTTCTTTCATTGTCATTCTCTTTGCCCTTGTCAAGATCAATATATATTTTTTTGTGATTATACCCATTTTCAGGTTTTCTAATAATGAACATTATAGATGACCAAGGCAATAACACTGGGTTTGATTTTAAAAATTTGATTCACATTAGCGAGCTTGATAATGATATTGATTCAGAAGACTATGATTTACCTTATGATTTGCTGAAATGGATGAAACAAGAGGAAAAAATTATAAAACCCCACCAGAAATCAACTGACCCTTTAAATTTGAGAGATGGTGAGAATAAGAAAGAAGTTAGGATCGGTACTTTATTATCATCAATTAAAAAGCAGAAGTTGGTAAATCTGTTACAAGAGTACATTGATGTATTTGCAAGCTCTTACCAGGATATGCCCGGACTGAGCACAAAGGTAGTTGAGCATAGGTTACCTTTAAAACCAGAGTGTCGACCAGTACAGCAGAGATTGAGATGCATGAAGCTAAAAATGTTACTGAAAATAAAAGAAGAAGAAAAGAAGTAATTTGACACTGGTTTTTTGGAAGTATCCAAGTACCCTGAATGGGTAACCAATATAGTTTCAGTTCTCAAGAAAGATAAAAAAGTTAAAATGTGTGTGGACTACCGAGATTTAAATAGGGCTAGCCCAAAGGATAATTTTTTATTGCCATATATTGATACCCTTATGGATAACACTGCTAAGCACTCTACTTTTTCATTCATGGATGGGTTTTTTAGCTATAATCAGATCAAAATAGCTCGTAAAGATATGGAGAAGACTATATTTGTGACAATGTGAGGGATATTTTACTATAAAGTTATACCTTTTGAGCTAAAGAATATTGGTGCCATATATCAAATGGCGATGGTCACTCTTTTTCATAATATGATGCATAAGGAGATAGAGGTATATGTTGATAATATGATAGCTAAGTCCAAAAAAGGTGAAGATCATGTTGTTAATCTCAGAAAGATTTTTGAAAGATTACAGAGATACCAGCTCAAGCTGAATCTAACCAAATGCACTTTTGGTGTTAAATCTAAAAAATTGTTAGGGTTTATAGTTAGTGAAAGAGGTATAGAAGTAGATCCTGATAAAATTTAAGCCATTCAAGAGTTGTTAGCACTACGTACGTAAAAAGAAGTGAGAGGTTTTTTAGGGTGATTGAACTATATTTCTCGTTTCATATCTCAACTTACCTCGAAATGCGATCTAATCTTCAAGTTGCTTCGTAAACATAATCTTGATGAATGGGATAAAGAATGCCAAAATACCTTTGAAAAATTAAAGAATATTTGACAAACCCACCAGTGTTAGTACCACAAGTTACAGAAAGGCCATTGATTTTATATCTAACAGTTTAAGAAAAATTAATGGGATACGTATTGGGGCAAAGAGATGAAACTGGCAAGAAAGAGCATGCTATCTACTATTTGAGTAAAAAGTTTATGGAGTACGAGGCCAAGTACCCCCAAATAGAAAAAACATGTTGTGCCTTAGCTTGGACTATTCGTAGACTCAGGCAGTATATGCTCTATCATATGACTTGGCTGATATCAAAATTGGATCTCTTCAAGTACATTTTTTAGAAACCATCTCTATCAGGTAGGACAACAAGATGACAGGTCATGCTCTCGGAGTGTGATACACAAAAGTCTATAAAACAGAGTGTAATAGCTATTTTTTTTATGAATTGAGCTACAGAAGATTACGAGCCTATGAAGTTTGAGTTTTAAGATGAAGACTTGATGGTGATCTTTCAGGATAAAGATGAAAAGCCTATAAGAAAAGAGTGGAAAATATTTTTTGATGAGGCATATAATATAATGAGGCATGACATTGGGGCAGTGCTAACATCTCCATAAGGAAATTACTACCCCTGTACTATAAGGCTAGATTTCAATTGCACAAATAATGTTGTTGAATATGAAGCATGTGTCATGGGGTTACAAATGACCATTGAAAAAAAGATTGAAACACTAGAAGTATATGGGGATTCAGCCTTAGTAATTTATCAATTAAAAGGTGAATGAGAGACTAGGGACCCTAAACTAATGTTATATCAAAAGCACATAACTGACTTGGTGAAACATTTTAAAAAGATCCAATTTCAGCATGTTTTCTGAGAAGAAAACCATATTACTGATGCCTTGGCTACTTTGGCAACAATGTTTAAGTTAAATGATAGTATGAGAATTCAGCCCATCAAAGTACAAATAAAAATTTTATCAGCCCACTGTTCAAACGTGAAAAAAGAAGTAGATCGATAACCGTGGTACTATGATATTGTACAATATATCAAGTGTCAAAACTACCCAGAGCATGCTTCAAAAAATGATAAGAAGATCATTTAAAGATTAGCAATAGGTTTTGTGCTTGATAGAGAAATCTTGTATAAAAAGAGTCGAGATCAAATTTTACTAAAGTGAGTCGATGCTGTGGAAGCAAGAAAGATACTTTAAAAAGTACACGAAAGAATTTATGGAATACATGCTAACGGGCATATGATGGCCAAACAGATTATGAGAGCTAGTTACTACTGGTCTACAATAGAAAATAATTGCATCAGTTATGCTAAAAAATTGCTATAAATGCCAAATTTATGTAGATAAAATTTATTTTCCTTAAGTCTCGCTGCACGTTTTAGCATCACTATGGCCTTTCTTCATGTAGAGAATGGATGTGATTAGACCCATAACCTCAAAAATTTCAAATGGGCATTGATTTATCTTTATGATAATGGATTATTTTACAAAGTGAGTAGAAGCAGCTTTGTATGCTAGCATTATACGATCAGTGGTGTGTAGATTTATAAAAATAGAGATAATATGTTGGTATGGACTCTAAAAAAGGATCATCTCAGATAATGTTAGCAATTTAAATAATAAAATAATGAAAAAACTATGTGCACAGTTCAAGATCAAACATCATCATTTAGCACCATATCACCTAAAAATGAATGGTGCAGTGGAAGCTGCGAATAAGAACATCAAGAGAATATTGGAAAAAATGATTAACACATATAAGGACTGGCATGAAAAGTTACCATTTGCTTTACTTACCTATAGAACGTCAATCCAAACCTTCATAGGAGCTACCCCGTTTTCACTAATATATAGGATGGAAGCTGTACTATCGATTGAAGTAAAAATCCCTTCTTTGAGAGTGTTGATAGAGGCAAAATTGGATGAAGCAGAATGGGTTCAAAATCATTTCGAGCAACTGAATCTTATTAAAGAGAATAGGCTTTTAGCACTCAGTTATAGACAAATGTATCAAAGAAGAATCATGCAAGCACATGACCAAAAGATACAACCTCAATGCTTTTGTGAGGGTGAATTGATTTTGAAAAAGATTTTGCCATATCAATATGACAATAGAGGAAAATGGACACTTAATTAGGAAGGTCCATATGTGGTAAAAAAGGCCTTTTTCTGGTAGAGTTTTGATTCATGCAAAAATGAACAATGATGAATTGCCAAATCTTATAAATTCGAACACTATCAAGAAATATTTTACTTAAAAAAAAAAGGAAAAGTGATTCATACTGAAAACTCAAAAAAGATGGTTTGAACCAAAAATGGGTCTGAAAACCTGAAAATGTGACTTGAATAAAGATGGAGCTAGGAGAAAGTCTTTCGAAGAACGAAAGAGTGGCACCAAATGGACGAGTCGTCACTAGAATTAAGAAGGATGACTTTTAGGGGCAAGTTCTTATTAGTCATAGAAATGGGGTAAATATTGGTTATATGAAATCAAACGTGATAAGATCGTAAATGTAACAAGTTTTTGGAAAAGACCTGGTTTGAGTAGGCCGAGGTCATTCAAATATTCATTATCTAGAGAATTAATATTTGATTCTTGAAATACTTTTGAGTTAACTATTCGTTATGTCTTGAAAGGCTTATCTTTCTAAACCCAAAATATCCCAAATATCCCATTACTGACCGTGTTTCACACCCAACCTTAGACCTGAAATCATTGCATTTGTCATTTAAAATTAAGATGATGATCGAAAAAGTTCATAATAGACCAATGCATCACTTGAAAAGAGAATGCAATATAATGACGACAAAAATAGTAACATAAGGGCAGAAAGAATGAAATGAAACTGATTAATCACTAAAAACAAAGAAGAAGAGATAAAGAAAAGATTCGAAAAAGATTTTAAAGTGACTAAAAGCCAAGTGGGATGAAATTTTTGATCGAGAATCGAAAGATTTAGAAAGATGAGATTACTGGAAGTGACTTTTAAAGTTTGAAAGAATTGAACCAAAAATTGAATTAACTTGGATGAAAATGCATGATATAATTCATTGATGGCATCTTTCTCTTTTTCATTCATCACAATCATTGCACGCATTACATACCTCTTGATAAGTTGCATATAAAGTTTTTTTATAAGACATTAAGGAGAATCAATATTTTCCTTTTTCAAAACAAAAATAAGGGTCTTGAAAATGGTATGTTAGCACAATCTTTAAAATCAAAACTGTCGATCTATAGGGTACCTAATCCCCTTCAACTCATAGTTCAATCTTATTTATTTTCCTGACTTGTAGTTCAGTCACAGTAATCATTAATATTTGGCTAATGGCTTAATCCTAGTCATTTCTAGAGTTTCTGACTTTCAGTTTAATCTTAGTTAATTTTGCTTTTTGACTTGCAGCTTAGTCTCAGTCGTCTTTAATATTTGACTCACGATTTAACCCTGATCCTCTTTAATCTTTGACTCGCTATTTAATCTCGATCCTCATTATTTCTCTGACTTACGATTTAATCCCGATCGCTTCTAATTTTTTACTTGCGATTTAGTCCCAGTCGTATTTAATCTTTGACTCGTGATTTAATCTCGATCCTCATTATTTCTCTGACTTAATGTTTAATCTCGATCATTTCTATTTTTTAACTCGCGATTTAGTCCCAGTCATCTTTAATCTTTAACTCGCGGTTTAATCCCGATCCTCATTATTTTTTTGACTTGCGATTTAATCCCGATCTTTTTATTTTCTTGACTCATGGTCCATTCCCGATCTTTTTACTTTTAAATAGCGGTTTAATCCTGATTGTTGTTCTTTGACTCGTGGTTTAATCTCAATCTTCTTTTTTTTTTTTAACTTATGATTCAATTGAAGTTCAATTCTGATCTTGTCATTCGTCGATTCGTAATGTTGTCCCAATCATTTTCTTTACTTTTCGACTTATGGTGTTATCTCGATCGATTCTTTATTTATCAACTCGTGATGTCATCTCGATTATTTTTTTTATCACTTGACCTGTAGTTTTAAAAAATAAAGAATAAAAAAAAGAGAAACTTTTGAAAAATCCATGGTTTGCTTCCGGACAAAATCGTTGTCCTTATCTTTGCCCTATTCTTAACTTTCAGTAATGTGCAAAGAGGGGTAGCTGTAGACACCGATTTTGTTTGATCTTTTTTAATAATAATAATGATTTTAATAATAATAACAATAAAATTGATTTAATTAAAATTAAAAACAAATTAATTATTACAAATTAATAAAATTAAAAAAAAGACAAACAGAAATGTCCAAACGAAAAAAAATAAAAAAAACATAAGGGCTGGTGCCAGAGGGTGCCATACACGGCACTGCTGGCCGCCCACGCCCTGTCCAGCCACCCACGCCCTTGCCTAGCCATCATACCACCCCCTGTCTTGTCCTCTCACCAGAGTTTTGTTCACCTCTTAGAACATGCCAAAAACCCAACTCTCCATCCTCTTAAAGTCGTAGCTTCCCATCAGACAGACGCTCAAAAACCTTAATCCCATCAGACTCACCATCAGTACCGATTCTTCTTACCCACACAAACACCCAAATAGAAAAATAAAAATAAAGACAAACAGTCCTTCTCGTAGGGAAGAACCTCAGCGTTAAAGCTCCTTGTAAGAATAAAAAAAATAATATCAATCTTCGTTTTTCAAAAAAAAAATAAAAACAAAAATTTTTAAACCTCGATCTATATCGATCGGGGCAATTTCTAGCGAAAGGAAGGCTGGATCGAAGCTTAAGAGAATACAAGAAATTTTTTGGACCTTTTTAATACTTTTCGATCGTCGGCAATAGACGATCGACGATTGGATACGACGATCGAAGCGACGAACAGTCATCGTCCGGTAGCTTAGAGAGAAGGGCTCTGAAAAAAGGAAAGTTAGAGAGAGATGAGAGAAAAATGAAGCAAAAAAATTTTTTACTTTTATAAAAGACTGAAACTCAAAACGACGACGTTTTAGCCAAGGAGATCCGCGAGTCAACCCGGACCCGACTTGAGGTCCGCGCAACCTACCCGCCAACCAGCCTCTCATTCAACTCTGAACCATTTTGACTAAACCGAATCAAACTGCTCTCTAGATCGGATCGAATCGCTCTTCAATCGGCTCAATCGAACCGCGCGCCAACCAAACCCTTTTGCGATCCAACCAAACCATTTTTAACCAGACCATTGACTGGTCCGGTTCAGGTAAAAAAAATTTTTTTTTTAATTTTTAATTTTTATATATTATTATTTTTATTATTTTTGGTATTTTATTTATTTATTTATGCATGATAAATTTTTAAATTTATTAGAATAATTATTTGATTATTTTTTATTGATAATAAAATGAAATAAAATAGGATAATAACTAAATAAAAATAAAAAAATTTTAAAATGCTAAATAATAATAATAATAATAATAAGACTCTAAATGGATAATAATAAGAATAGATTTTTTTTATTTTTTCTGCCTAAATGCTGGAGGGAATAAAAATATACCCCAAAAAATATAATTTCACTTTGGGAATTATATTATCAAAATATAATAATAATAAGATGAATAAATAAATAATAATAGATAATAATAATAATAATAATAAATCTTCATTAAAATATATATAAAGTATAATATTCTTAAAATTCATAAAAATTGAACTTGCTCCGAAAGTCTGTCTAGATGTTAAAAATTTTTAGATATGTTCGCGTTTTAAGATTTCAAACCTTAACACCCTAAACCCTAAAACCGAAATCTCAAATCTTAAAATAAAAAACCACTAACCCTAAACCCTAAAATCGAAATCCTAAATCTGAAACTCAAAAACCTAACCCTAAAATCCAAAATGTCAAACCTTAAAATTCAAAAACCTCAAAATTCAAATCCAAAAATCCCAAATTTGGTACACAAGTCCGAATCATCGCCAAAAAAAATCGTTCAAACTTCAAAACCCCTAAAACCCCAAAACTATTTTGAAAATCCTAAGGACACATGTGAAAATCTCATGTGAAGTAATTTGTTCTTGAATGTCGCCTAAATGATGGGGTATTTAGAAAACTTTATTTCATTAAGTTTTTTCACACAAGCTCTTAATTCGCATTAATAACGAGATTATTAAATAAAAAGTATTAATAAAATGGGATCTTAAATATGAATAGTTACACATAAGCTCTGCCTAAATGTTGGAGAGTCGGGGTGATCTTATTATACTTAAAAATCCAACTTTACAATTGCATTTCATCTTACATAATATTCATTGACATACATACATCATTATGTTATTCGTGTTGTATCTCTCTGTCCTTAACATTTATTTGCTAATTGACAATAACGTTATTTATTTTTTCATATAGAACTTTTTTTTTACAAAAAAAAAAACATATTTTAAAATTTTGATATTATAAAATAAAAAAATAATAATCCGAAGGAAATAATTTTTGGTACTCTGCCTAAATGTTAGAGAGTCACTAACAATTATCTTCTATAAAAATTATTATTTCATTTTAAGGATTGTTGTATTAAACCTTATGTGAAAAGAGTTATTTTAAATTTTACCTGGATGTTAGAGGATTTTAAGATAATTCTTTAACTTAAAGATTTTCTCAATATTTATAAATAAAAAAAATTTTAAAAAAATATTTTTTTAAATGAAGGGGAATTAGTATTAAGTTTCCAGTCAAAACCATTTTATCCAACATCGAAAATAGCTCATGATTAAATGATACCAATTTATGGGTTTTATGGAGGTGTTAATCCTTCTCTATACGTAACCAACTTCCAAACCCAACGTGATTTTCATATATCGAAATTTATCTTTTTGACAAACTTTAAACTCGTTTTTAGAGTTTTATTAAAAATATAAACTTTTGGGTGGCCAATCACACCCTAAAAAAAATTGGTGGCGAGTTCTCCCATTTATTTCAATTTTTAAATTCCTTTATGTCCGACGATCTCAAAACTGTTACGACACTTTAAACTTATTAGTGTAGTATTATCTCATATATAATGAATATCTAATTTTTTATAATTTTATACTCAAATCAGATCTTTTCATTTACTACTAATTGATTTTAAATTAAATATTTAATATGATATCAGAGTCATAATTTTTTTTTATTATAATTTTAAAATCTATTAATAGACTTTTTTTTTTATATGTTATGAAACTTATTAATATAATATTGTTTCATATTTAATAAATATTTAAATTTTTATAATTTTATATTTAAATTAAATTTTTTATTTATTATCAATTAATTGTAAATTAAATCTTTGACGAAACCCCTATTTTTAATTAAACTATCATTCTTGAAGAATGGGCTTGATTCAGCACCTCAAAACAAAGCTAATGAAATGACGGCAGAAATTGGGTAAAGAGAGCTAAATAGTATTTCTAAATGAGAACGGGAGCTCAAAGAAATATTTTAGTGAGTTTGAGTAGTGTAGCATAAGACGTGAAAATTTTGAACGTTGTCCCAATCTGCTTTCCCCTTCTTATCGGTTCTTTGGATATTCAAATTTAAAAAATTTTGTTATTCTGCATTGATTATCCGGACAGATCATCATTCATCACGAACCTTACATTCTACAATCATGACAATTTTATTTTAACAAAAAAATTAAAACAATTTTAACGAAAGTGAAACCTTGTATTGCTAAAACTCGTACATCTTAACTCTCCCATGTGAGGGAGCCTGCCCCAGGAATGAGATGTGCATGTGCCTCATTATATTAGTTGGATAGGGACAAATATTGAACCAAAATACAAATAAATGAATATAACAAAAGTAGATTTTTTAATATGTTTAATATTCATAATTAGACATTTGCGTGGACAAACTACTAACTTACTTCATCCATATTATTCCACTTAGATAATAGTAATAGGAAAAAAAAACCATATATTTATTATTATGCATTGATTAATGATTACTGAAGGTCGCAATCCCTCGAAGGGCCCAAGGTCGACCCAGTCCTGTTATGACTCCTAGGCTCAAACCTTATTGGGTCACAATAGAGCTTCAATTTGCGCTATCTATAGCTATTCTCATCTTTCTCAAACTCATTCCGGGCATTGACCTGAGCCCCAAATTTTACGTACCCACAAGCCCGTGTCGCTTATTATGCCCCTCACCCACCTCTTCGCCAATGTACGCATTCGCCAACTCAAACTGGAACAGTATGATCGTCTCCTCTAGTCCCCGTAGGAGAAATGGTGGTACTTGAGCCACGTCGAGTGGCGGTTTTGACCCACCACCGTACAGTACTGCGGCATGGAATTGGTCGTAAGAGACGGAGTGTTTGGCGTTACGGTTAATAACACGAAGACAAATGAGGCAGGTGGCGGTTCGGGTGGAGCTTGTGAAAATGAGTTTGGAGAAGGAAGCTGAGTCGATTAGGAAACGAAGTACATTAGGTTCCCATTTAAACCAAAACGAAATTGAGAGGAACATAAATATGATGAACAAGATTATAACTGTAGCCAAAACGATCAGCTCCCCGAGTTACACGTGTGATGATTGTACAAATTCAGATTCAGAATCAGAACCAAAGCCCAGGCATTTTCTGACAGCGGCTCTGAAAGAGTCGCAGGTGATTGTTTTGTTTTGGAACTGAATTGAAGTAACTCCCATGTTTGTGTTTTTCTTAGCGTACAATTGAAGTAGACGCGAGTCAAAGAGCAATAAAAATTGAAGCTGAAGGAAATGGTGAGTTTTAGTACACGTGGCAGATGTACGTTGCTTTTTTCCAAAGACATTATGGTACTTATCATAGTTCTGATTATATTAACCAAAAAATATTATACCATGGATGAAATTTACATGGATATCTTCACCAGTTTTTTTTTTTTTTTGGTTATTATTATTAGTATTGTTTTGTAAATGTCTATTTTCTATGAATTATCCCATTCTTCTTTGTTAATTTTTTGGTAAAAAAATTTGCACAAAAATTTTCATTGATTTATTTACATGAGAATTGTTAATTTCTAGGGTTTATTGAGAGACGGCAAATTTAAATTAAGTCTTTTTTTTTGTTTTTTTTTACAGATTCTAAGTTTAAGAATTGAATTCAACTATGCCGATAATTATGTTTCTTTTGTTAAATATTTTTTACTTTTTTATTGCAAAAAGATCATTAATAGAGTAGAAAAGTAAAATAAAAGATGAATAGAAAATCAAATGAAAAATAAAAATAAATATAGTCTACTCGTTTCAAAATATTTGTCATTTTTTAATTTTTATAGAGTTAAAAAAAAAGTTTTGATTTTAATGTATTTAATGTTAAATTTTAAATTTTTTATAAAATTAAAATTTTATTATTTTTAATATCAAAAAGTTAACATAATTTTAAAATATAAAAAAGAATTTTAAATATTCAAAAAAAGAAATATGATATAATTTTGAGATATTCCAAAAAAAAAAAAAAAGATGGATAAAAAAAATGGAATAGAGGGAATATATAAAAAAAAAAGTGATACCATACGAAATATTTTAAATTTTAGAAAACCAATTCAATTTTACTATTTGAATGACTTAGATTTAAATTCAAGTTTGAATATGAAAATATGAAAAATGAAAATCAATTTTCTAAAATTTGGCAAATCAATTGAATATTTTTCAGGTACAAATTCAAATCTTTTAGATTTAAACTATATGCTATTATATAATAGATATTAATTAATTAGAATTTAAGTTTGAAAATTCAGATTGAAATCATTTCCCTTCAATTCATGAACAAAAATGAATTATTGGATTGTTTTGGTTAATAAATAATAATTTTTTTTTTTTTTACCAAAGGTATATATGATAGTTGATAACAGATATTGAATTCTAAATCATAAACTTCCACTATAGAAATGTAATTAACAATTACAATTCGGTCTTAGGAAAATATAAAATGACTTTATTTTAAAAACATATATAGAGAAATTAACTCTAGAAAATACTTTTCATAGAAATTATATATACTATATAAAAATTACTCTCATACATTAAATTATTTCAATCATACTACAAAATTTTAAATACTACTTAAAATACAAAAAGGTAATGTCATATATCGGGATGATTAGTACTCATATTGAATACATAAGAAATTAAGCATATTGTTGCACCCATAATTATCATATATAATCAGATTGGACCGACCGATCAGACTCGTTTATTCAATGATTTGATGATTTTTTTTAATTAATTTTTATTGTATTTATACTTTCATGCGCAACAAAAGATTATTTTTTTCATTCATAAACATAAATTTCACCATACAATAAATTCATGCAAAATTATTTCAAGAAGATCAAATTAATATCATTGACTATTCTAAATAAAAGGATATGTAAGTAAATGTCTATTGCTACTGATTAAAAATTTTTTTGCCACGGGAACTGATTAGTTAATTAATTAATTAAGGTGATATTATAGGAAAAGAATTTGTAATTAGTTTATTTTCTTTTTGAATTACCCAATAATGTATTAAATGAAAAACTTTTCAAACAATAATATTCTTTTTTTAAATGAATAATATTCTAAATATCCTTAACCAATGCATGTTGAGTGTTAACATTGTTAAGCCTACCTATAACAAAATACTTATAATTTAACCAAACAAAATGCTAATTAAACATAACAAAAAATTCTGATTATGTCAAAGTTTTCATGACATAAATAATTTGTCTATATAAGTTTCAAATGCAATTTCTGTACTTCTCTAGACCCCCTCCCAATCAACCCCTATTTTGCATTTCTTTTCCTACATATATTTCTAGTTTTTCCACAACAACCAAACAAAAACATTATTTGAGGGGGGAAATGGTAGTATGTTACTATATCTAAAAATTTAAATGAAATTTAAGATTTAATCTAATTAATTCATATAAAAATATTTTATCTGTATTTTAAAAATAATATATAATAAGTTTAAGTTCAAAGAACAAAAGTTCAAATAATAATAAAAAAAAAATCTACGAGAACAAATTCCAGAATTTCTAATTTGAATTCCACCTCAAGATTATGATCAATTCATTTTTTGTAATCCCCAAAAAAAATCAACCAATTAAGCATGAAAATATATATAAAAGAGAATGAACAGATTTAATTAGGCATAAACCTCGCAATCGTCGCGTTTTTCAGGTGCCAAAGCTCCATTCCCTGAAACACCCACGAAATTAACCTTCAAATCATCGCATAAAACTTTGAGCACCAAACTCCGCGTCCACCACGACCCACTTTTAAACGTCGCCCACACCCGAAATCTCAAGGCAAAAGTCACCGACCCCGTGGCTCGATCTTTGCCCATTTCTTGTGCAACCCAAATCGGCACAGCGTTTTGAGCTGAACCATTTGCGGAGATGACAGCATGTATTGTCATATTGGTCTGGGTCTGCATGAAAGCTGGGTTAAGCCAAGAAGAACCAAGGGAATCTTCTTCGTTGTAAAA
This sequence comes from Durio zibethinus, assembly GCF_047325235.1. Lineage (NCBI taxonomy): Eukaryota > Viridiplantae > Streptophyta > Magnoliopsida > Malvales > Malvaceae > Durio > Durio zibethinus. Next base: position 3,024,617 of record NC_143162.1, on the reverse strand, counting down.
GATGGCACCCACGATTTTATCGAAGTAAAGTCTTAACTTATGGTTGGGGTTTTCGACTGTAAGATTTGTATCCCATGTTGCCGTGAAAGGATTGGATGATGTACTGAAATTGGAAACAGACATGTTATCTACCTGGAAAACTGGGACTTGTGGACGTAAAATTGCCCAAGTGATTAGGCTTGAGATGCAGGAAAGGAGAATCAAAAGAATCACAGCTGCAACAATTCCACGAACAAACCCTGAACAAGGATCATGTGGGCCCGATGCATAAACCTGATTGTAATAAGGGGCTGCCTGGTGTTGTGCGTAAGGGTATTGGTTATAACCATGAGGAGGTGGAGGACAGCCGCCAGGATATGGGGCATTGGGATACATCATATGTGGAGGGTATCCCATCGCAGGCAGATAACCTTGTGCAGGCGATTGGTGGTTGTTAGGTGGTTGTGATGGCGGTTGTGGTGGTGCTGGTGGTGTTGATTGGTGATTGTTATATGTATCTGACGACGGAGATGAATGATAATCTGATTGATCTCGTTGGTTTTGATGATCATCAGATTGCGAAGCCATTTTTTTTCTCTCTCAAGATTTTTTTAAGGGAGAAAGAGAGAGAAGATTGAGGTGGAATCAAGGAAATGAAAAAAATATTTTGTTAATAATAAGAGAGGGAGAGGGGGTGTGGTAAAACGCATGGGGAAGGGATATATGATATGATCAGTCCATTGTTTTAGGTTTTGAGCAAAAATAGACAAAAATGGAAATTGGATGGATTTGTCTATATCCATGGTTTTGGCATTCATTTTTCATTACTTGTTAAAAACAGCATTTTTGCCATGCAATTTTCTAAGAAAAAATAATAATAAAAAAAAACAGCATTTTTACCAAGCACTTGTATGTGAAAAATTGAAAATCGGTATTGTCCTTGTAGCGAACATGAAAAAAAATGACAATATATAAATTACTCAATATCATCTGTTAATAAAATATTAACATTGAATTTTTAATTTAAATTATTAAAATTTAATTTGATATAATAAAAAAAAAACCTTATTTTAAGAAAATTTTCAAAATTATAAGGATTTATAAATATGTGTCTTGAATTCTCGTCTAATGTATTAACAAGGATGCATGTAGACACATTCCATTTTCCAAAAAGAAAATAATTTCTTTCCAACTTTGTACATCAACAATAAATCAAACAATGAAAAGCTAAAAACAAAATGAAAAGGGCATATTTAATGGAAAACAGGGTGAAATTGTATATCACTATAATATTTTCTTGCAGGTTCCATCAAATATTCTTCCAGACCCCCATTTTATTCGCAAACTTAGGTTTAGACCCTCACATATCATAGTCAAAATGGAATTCCAGAAAATTGCCCTGATTGATACTTTGAAATGATTCTTTTTTTCACGGAACACCGAGCAACCCCATTTTTCAAATCCTTTAAACTATGTTTAAGAACTTTGTTATGACATATAAATCCTTCGATCTACCGTTAGACATGAATTAAAAGAGTTATTATTAATTTTTTTTGTTAAGGTATAATTAATCATATGATCGAATCTAATTCATGAGATCAATTTAAATTCGAGAGTATGGTTACACATGAAAAATGATATAACACCCTCACAGTATCCATCTCAAATATGTTACTAATTTGATATCAAATTATCCAAGCTTTAAACATATTTATATTTTACCAAAATATTTAATATTAAAAATTAGTCTTAAAATTGTTTCAATAGTTTGATAGTAATTTAAGATAACTTTATCACATCAAGAGTATCCATGAAAATTAGAGTCCTACTCTAAAGAGATTCTGTTGTCAGATTTATTAGAGTATTTTATTAGTAAAGTCTTCCAATAATTTTGTAGAACTTATTTTAAAGCAGATCTCCCAACATTTTGATAAAATTTTTTTGTAAAAAGCTTTATAAAAAATTTTGATAATTTTATTAGGTCTTTCAATAGTTTGATAAGACTTAATTTATAAAGCAATCATCCAATAATTTAAAGGATAAGAATTATTTTTTATTTTTATACTTTTATTTATTTTTTAAAAAATTGATTTATAAAATTTCTCAATAGTTTAGTGAATTTCATAACCTATTTGAAAAGATTTTTTTTTTTGTTTCTTTGTTTTTCAAACTTATTTGAAAAGACTTTTTTAATTCTTTTTTTTTTATCGTTTTCAAGAAAAAAAACTTTTTTGTTTTTTTATTGAGTAAATAAATAAATAACCAATAAAAAATTAAAAATTAAAAATAAAACAAAACTTAAAATATGAAAATAAATAAAAACAAAAAAATAATATAAAAATAAAATAGAAAAACTTTGCGATTGAATGGAGTCAGAGTACGGGGTTGGTGCGCGGATCATCGTAAAGATCTTGGCTTGTCCAAAACAACACATTTTTGGGTCACTATATAAATCATTTTTTAGCATTTTATCTCAAAAGCACCTCGCTCTCTCTCTTTCTAGACTGAAAAATTCTAACTTCCCTTTAAAAATACCCGAAGAATATATAGAAAACTTCAATCGAAATTTGAAAAGCCCACTGATTTTTGAAAAAGTCGTCAAAAAATTCAACCAAAAATTGAAAAACCTACTGATTTTTGAAAAAGTTACTGGAATCCCATAGTAAAATTCAAACCTTACAAAAAAATTCAATCTAAAAATTCATCCCAAACCCAAAATTTTTCAAAAAAATCTAGAATTTTCAAATTCTTTCAAAATTTGTCCAGATTTCTCCAAAAATTCTCCAAAATCCTAATTCTAACCCTAAAAACCTAAATCAAAGCTCAAAGACTTCAAATCAAACCCCGAAAATCCATATCCAAAAGTTTCAGAACAAAAAATCTCCAATAACCAAAATTCACCCTTAAAAAATTTTCAAAGTTTTCCTTTTACCCTCCAGGTAATTGTGTTTGTTCTTTTGATTCTTGGTTTAATTTATAGGTATTCTTAGGAGAATTTTTAAAAAACGAATAAAATCAATCAAGTTAAAATCTTGAGATTGGATTTTGCCCTAACTAGATTTTAGGTCTAGGTTCTTTTATGGATTAAATCCCAAAATCCTGTGACTTGGTTTTGTATTAAAACCGTTGTAGATTGAATTTCATTGATTTAGTCAATTCAAATTTTTAATTTTTTTGATCAATCACCGGTTATTAAAGAAAGAAGAAAAATAATAATAATATAAATATAATGTACTGTAGTACACTATATAATAATAATAATAGTAATGTAATATAGTAATATAATATAATATAATATAATAACAAAATAATAACAATCATACAAATTTTGATTCACTCTAAACACGTATGGATGTCTACAAACTTTATGTCTTGTTACAGCAGGCTCACCTTCCAATCCGATGCTTGGAAAATCCATCCTGGCAAGTTGGTGATGCAATTATATTATGCAAATAAAACCGACAATCAAAGCAAACATTGGAGAGATGACATCGAGTATGATTATGTAGGTTCATCATGAATGTTGATGAGCCTTGAAAAGATAAGAAAAAAATTGCAATTACACCAAAAATCTCGAAATTTTAGATTGATCTGGTTCTGAATAATAATAACAATAATAATAAAATACTGATGAGTTTCGAGTAAAATATTTAGGTGGGACTTCAACTCAGATCCGTAGTGCAATGACTAATTAAGGTTTTATTGGAATCGGTGATGAGTTAAAAAGACAAAACGATAAATTCTTAATGGTGGAAATTTCTTCAACCATCTATCAAAATGAAGCTTAAGTAATATTAAAATTTGGCCATCCACTATATTTTGATTATAAGAAAAAGAGTAATATTTTTTAAGAAGTGGATATTGTTTTTGAATTTTTTTTTTACAAAATAAAAAAAAATACAAATACCCTTAATTTTATTTTGATTTGTAAGTATCAAATTCAGTTATTCGCTTTATAAATAGTATAAATTACTTTCGAAAAATTGGAAAAGAGTTAGAAAAAGTATCATGTTTCACTCGGGAGGAAAGCCACAACTGATGACATTGAGAATAAAGCAAGCCATATGCTGATAAAAATGCATAACCTGGCCTATTATTTTACCTCATCATCGTACAGTGAATAGTTGAAAACTCCGTATCTAAATTTTTGAGCCACAAATAATTACAGTTCCTCACAAACATCTACAACTTTTGTTCGTTCCATGTCTTACCCTCAAAGAATTCACTTAGCATTCGCTCAAGGTCCTCTGGCTTGTATCTAATGTACTTCCCAGGGTTTTTCCCATTGTCGATCATCGGCCTGTTCATTGGGGAAAGCAAAAGAAACCCAAAAAAAAAACAGAATTATGTTAGATGAGATGGAGGACATGAATGAGGACAAAGAGAAGAAGAGAAGGCCAAAAGCATAAGAGAACATGCCCAAAACGTTTAATGAAAGATCTATAGGCGGGCAAGAGAACTTCAGCAACAGCTAGCCGCAAGGACTCGCGTAATTCACTGTCTGGAACGTTCCATTGGGATTGCCTCATATGAAGATCCTCAAACTGGACATTGAAAGTCTTGTACCTGTCTTTCACCATTGCTCTTGAAACTCCACTGCCTGTGTCACCTCCCAGTAGACCACCTCCACCACCTGTTGGAGAAGCACCCTGAATGGTGAGACACTGAAGGATCTGCAGAACTAAAACAGAGCCACTTAGCATGTTATGTTAGCCTTATGACTGCACAGTTAGTCAGGAAACAGAACCTTTGCCCAAGAAATCCTCTTATACTGATTTGCATGCTGCTGAACAATCCGTCGGTGAATTTGAACCCAATCATCTCCCAACAAATCTGTGGCTTCTGACCTGTAAATAAATATTAAAAAGACATAAAAGCGTGTATCGTGAATCATCACCAACAAAACAAGGTAAACATAAAACACACCTTCGCACGGATCTCACTATGTAGTGAATGTTGTTCATCAGAAATAGTTGTGTCAATGCAGGGTCCTTATATTGCTTGGATTTCCCATCAAGGTTAGTCTGTAAAGCTTGCATGATCCTTGTAGTTACAGTAGTCAACTGAACATCAGCATCGACCGCACCATCATCAAACTCTTGAAAAAGTTGCTTCAGTGTTGATTGGTAGCTGCACAATTCAACAGCCATAATCAGATGCATAACGTTCAAACAGTGTCCTTTTTTTTTATGTTGATGGAGAGAGGTCATTCCCAACACATGCCAAGGAAATTTGAAAAGAAAGCGAAGGCAACGACAGGACATGGAAGGAAACCACTGATACATGGTGAACTCGAGATCACGAACAATTTGGTACGACTATCAATATAAGATATTAGATATGCCACATTAAACGTAGCAAGTGCATTGCAATCAGTGAATCAAAGTGATTGGCTATCCAAAAATTACTTGGGACAATTTGAAGTGGCATAATATAATAAGGCTACAACAATACTAACTAAAAACTAGTTGCAGATAAAAGTGGAAATATACAAGTACAACTTACTCAAATAGAAACTTCACATAATTTATCACATAGCTAGTCAAAGGATGGACGGTTCCATCTAGAACAGCGGTTTTTGTGGCATCTTTCTCAACTGCTTCCTCAAAATCGACAAAGGTCTCTTGTGCTGTCTGGGCTAGCCGCTTTGTCAAGCTCTGAGCAGATTCCCGCATTTCAATGCAAGATTTACTTCCAAACAGAAATTCAATCTGTTAACATGCCCCCAGAGGGAGATTTAGAAGGGAAGAAAAAAAATTTTAACGTAGAAGTCATGTAAATCAATTTGCATTTGTCCGTATAATGCATGTTGCAATTTTATGAAGGTGCACAGCTAAGTGAGCCAATTACAGCAATGCTAGTTAATCACTACAAAAATATTTTGTTTTGCACAGTGATTTTATGTCATCTTAATGGATATTGATACTGGCCTTTAATTACATAAATGCAAGTTCATCCCAATGTTTTAAATCATTTTAATGCAGAACTAATCCAACCCTTTTTCAAACTCATGAGTTCCAATTTATGCGTGACTTGATAACAACCCATTAGAATATACAGCATCTATGAAAAGAAGTAACGGTTACACTACTAGAAAAATTAGTGATACCTCTGACTGTAGTTCTCTCATTATATCATACATATCCAACAGAACAAATAATTTTTCAGGTGATCTCTTGCTTTTGGCAATAGCCTCTCCAAAACTAAGGAGTACGGCTACACTGTTTGCAGTGACTTCAGCAAAACATTGATCCCTAAGAGAATCAATACCGTCAAGTATTTGATCACAGATTTTCTTTTCCCCAGCGAAGAGCAACTTGACCTGTGTCAAGTATTATGATAAGGTTAGAAAAAGACCTAGAACATTATCAATGAAGCTGAATTTCACACAAATCCTTACAGCAATACGCATGTAATGTATCCAATTCCCAATCTTAGCCTCCAAAACCTCCCACTGCATCTTTTGGACATCATCTTTACTAAGTCTCTCTACCCCCAATTTCCAGAGGCTCTGTTCCAAGACCGAAGCACGAGTATCCCTGGCATTTTGAAATATTATACCATTGGCATCAATTATTCAAGATTCTAGAGCTCCAAAAGTGATATCCAAACAAAGATCAAAGTTTTTTTCAACCAAAAAAGAATTTCCATCTATGCAGTAGTCTAATAAGTAATTTATGTCAAAAGGTAATTTGTGATGCCAAGTTCTGCACTGAAATTTTACATAAATTTGTGCAAAGTTAAACCGGTGGAGATATCTGTTACTCAGATGTCTTGAAAAATCCCACCATCTGTGTTTGAAACAGATCTATAAGACTACCCGGACTATATTTGAGATCTGCACCAAATGATCAGAAAAATATGAGTTATGCTGAGCAACAAAATGTTATCTTTTCAACTTCATTGCTTTCGTGATGTATCATTACTTAGCCAGTTGTCAGAATGAAAAGGTCCATGGACTGTATTAAATACACAAATCTGAGATTTTACACTTTGCCTACTTCAAGACTGTGCTTTTCCAAGGATAGATAGGAAAAGCAGCGAAAAGTTAATTAGATAATTCTTCAGAGATTCCTCATTACACATGAATTACAAAACCAAACACTCATGAAGTTCAAAAGTTATGATCACTAAGAAGAGAAAAATAAACATCTTAGTATCTGATCAAGGAAAAAGGTGTCACCTGTAGAGCCTGAACAGCTGTTGCTGGTGGCCAGCTTGAACCATTTGTTGGGCTAAATCATGCAGCAAAGGTAGAACCCTGGGGGGAATAAGAGTTGGAGGTGTGAAAACAGCAATTTCTAAGTTCTTTTGGTTCTCAGAATGATTCTTGCTACCAAGTTCACCTTGCCTCCCAGGTGAAGTTGCTGATGGTCGTAGGGAGTTTGGTAAGCCATCAAAAAGGCGATCAGGTTCCACCGGCTTGCTGAAATTCAAACAACATGTAGAACTTTTTTAACATTTGCAATTCTAAAAGAATCATCCAGCAAATTATCATAATTCAGAAACTTTTAAAACCAACCTGTAATTTGCTAATAGCTTTCTAAACTCATCTTCTAATTTCGATAAAGCTTTTGCGAGTAAGTTATTGGCATGGTTAAGTATACCATCACTACTCTTAAAACTTTTATGGTTGGTGAAAAACTGAATATTGCTTCTCAGCTGATCAATTGCTTCTAGATAGCTCTCAAGGTCCTCATGTGGCTCTCTCAGAATCTTTGCTTCCGCCTAAATAATACATACATCAGTAGAAACATTAGCACTAACAATCCAAATGGCATCAAATTTCCACATTCATATGATATTATTGAGAGAATAGTAACAAAAGTTCCAAATCAGCTTATGTTTGGCTGATGGAAAGTACAAAATTAGAGATCACATTTTTAAATTTAATCATAATTTCGATTAATTAAGTAATGAAGTATCTTCCTTTATCAAATAAAACATTATCTCTGTTGGAAGCACCAAATGGATAGAATAAACAAATAATTAGGCTTTACTTATTCAAATACATTTTAATTAAACTATCGTAAATGAGCGACAAAAACAGAGAAAAAGAAAAACCTTGCGCATCAGATCAAATTGTGCCAAAATGGTTTCAGCTGCTTTCAATGTCTTATCAATATTCTCATGCGCTATCCTGATCGAATGCGTTCGCATCTTAGGAAAGCCAAAAAATATAACCAAAAAAAAAATAAATATTCAAAGCCAAAACCATAACAATTCTCTCAATCAAACAAAAAGAAAGAAATTCATGACATTGACAAAAAATTAAGAAGAGACCTGAGTAGGGCGCATGGCGGTCTCCAGAGCGGAGAGTCGGTGATCGAAGGAACCAAGAATGGAGACCATGCTTTCCGTTATGGTTTGGCTCTTCTGCAACGACTCTCTTACAAGCGCTGCTCTGTCCCTCAGTGCCTCCAATGCCTGCGGCACCTCCATTTTCCTCTCACTATGGCGAACTAGAGTGCTTCTCTGGTGGAGCCTCACTTGAATTCAGACGTAATCCTTAATTTTGAAACGATTTTTTTAAAATCTTTTTAATCGAAATATTTGATTTGAGCGGGAGTTGCCTTGTTGCTTTTTTTCGGTTTTTCTGTCTCTCGTTAGTTCGACGACAAAAAATGGAGTGGTTATGAAGGAAAGTGGGGTCAGATGGTGGGTCCGGTCCGGATTTTTTTAATTATATTTTTCAATACTTTTATGCCACATCACCAAAATTTTGCCCAAAACTGAAATGAAGGGTTAGTCTATTTGCCGAGGAAAAAAGAATGGTAATTATATTGTAGGTGGAGGGCGTGATGAAACTAATTAATTTACTTCCATTAAGGTTTTCAAGGGGATTTAGGTGCGGTTGTTAAGAAATGTTTTTTAAGTTTGTTTTTCACAAGAAAGAACCTTCTTCTTTTATTCTTTTTATTTTTATTTTTTTGCAATATGATATTCACTTTAATAATCTAATCAGTGCATTTATGATTTTATTTTTTAAATATTTAACACAAAAATCGAATCTTAATAAAATAATAAAATCTCTGGACAACGAATCTCCTTTATACGTATTTTCATTAACACTGTATAACAATTTCTTTCCATTCCTTTAATCGAATGTGTATAAAAAACCTTTTTAGAAGATCGGTTTTCTAAATCAATTTCTTAAATTTAAATAATTTAGGAAATTTTTTTTTAAAAAAAAGGGAAAAAAACACTTGCATAAGGGTCAAAAGATATTAAAATTTGATGAAAAAAAATAAGGATAATGTCATCAATCCTTGAACTATAAATACGATATTTAAATTTTAAAAATTTTTAATATAATTTTTAAATTATAAATTTATTAATTAATATGATATTTTAAAAGAAATTTGTCAGTTACTTATCATCATTTGAAATTAATTACACTAAAAATGAGTGATAACATATTTTTAATTCAACTAATATATTAAATATTTTTAATATTCAAATATTATATTAAATATTTTATTATAATAAAAAATTATTGATGACATTAATTCAAAAAGTATCGATAATATGGATGTATAGAATGATAATACCATCAAAGATATAGTCAATTTTCAAATTATTTTCATAACATTCATTGAAACAAATAGTTTTACAAGCACAATTAACTAATTATCAATGTATTTTTATAATTTAAGAAAAATTAGAATTCAAATTTTTAAATAAAAAATATATTTACATATCACTGAGTCAGGTGTTGGGAGAATTATCCATGGATTTTAGCAACTCATGAACATGGATCAAATTATCCATGGATTTACTGAGATTACGTTTCAGCAAAGTTCTATTAAAAAAATTATTGTTTTTGGGTGGGAAATGGAAAATGAAATCTAGTATATTTTTCTTTAATTCGGTTTGTTTGGAATCTTTGGATAGGGCGAAGGAGATGGTCTGATAGAGTGAAACCAGCAGGGCCAGAGCCGAAGACCCAGAAGCCTAAAAAGGATAAGAGCTTTGGTTTATAGGCCCTACTACTCCTAGGTCTGCAGTGGGCCTTGCTATTTGTTGCTGACAAAAGAAGGAATGTTTGGGACCATCGGATAGTTGCATGCTTAGCTTAGCTCCTTGGCAAGGTTTGAATGTCGATGCCAATCTAAAAACAGAAACCTGCAATGTTTCTTTTAGAATGTCTCAGTCTGCATTTTCGTACAGACACTAAGCCTCCATCGACCCCACTCATTCATATAGAACTTACCATTAATAATTTGACAATTTCATTCATAATGATCTTACAACTCAAACTATACAATTAAACCTTTTTGATTCATGGTAGAAATCTGGAAATGTTTCTCTAATATAAATTCAGCAAAAGTTGGTTTCAGCAGTCGGGAGTAACGGGTTGATGGCCCAAATAAAACCCTTTTCAACCACAAGTCCACAACCCTTTGACCAAAACAATTTGAAAATGCTTGAAATAGTAATTTAAAGAATTTAACTGAGATGCCTAAAACAATCAAGAAAAGATGGAGCCATGGCTCTGCAAAAGGAAGCCATTAATGCTTACTGCTTTGTCTTCATCAAACAATGGAAAGCCCAAAGCACAAAGGGCAAAAGTGCTTTTGAGATATTCTGGCAGAACAAAGGCAATAAATACCAATAGAAAAAAAAAATGCAAACAAATAAAATTGTCTTTTTCAGGGAGCTTTAATTATTCTGCTAGTACTACTACTGTTATTAATAGGGCATAAAATACAAAATGATGGCAAAATGCAAGTCAATTCACCATACAGACTTCAAAACACATTATTTATCTCTCTACAAAGCTAAAAAGGGGCTAGACCTAGTATTTTCTACGAAGCTTGTTATCTTTTCTTCCTACACTACACAAAACCCATAAGTTTATTTCACTTTATATCTTCTCCTCCAATCTCCTAGAGCTTTATTATTCTACCATTATCATATTGTCATGGCAAACCACTAGCACGCATGAGTGAAGAGAGGTCAGTAAGTCCAGTCCCTAGGCAACCCCATCTCTGGAGGAAGATGATAGTAGCAATCCTCCTGCTTCCCAACACCAACCCCTTTCATGGAATTCATCTGTCTACTGACTTGAATTTCCTGTGCTTGTCTACTTCTCAGACCTGCCAAAAGAGAAAAAAACAAACATGTGATCTTCTTTGATTGCCAAGTAAATCAAAATAAACTACCGCTTAGAAATGTTATAGCAAAAGAAAGCTTTCTCTTAGCAGCTACATCTAGCAAGGAGATTAATAAAGTTATAATGTAGTACTAAACTCTTGGGAGTTTCTCTCACCAAACAATAATAAATGTTTGTGCCCAATGGAATTCATTTTTTTGCATGAAAACTAAAGATAGATTCATTCTGTTTTCTTCATTTCATATAAACATTTCTATCAAAGTACAGAAATGATCTATTGTATCGCATCACCCTTTCCCTTGGTTTTGAACAGTCTAATTTGTCCAAACTGTAACAAAAATGAAACACAGACCACATTTCTTCAACAATAATCCTTTCTTTCATGCTAAAATATCTCATACAAGCAAGAAGATGAGATAAACCTTGACTAGCAAAGAAATGGCACAAATCATAAACATCAAAACCCAATTTTAGCCCAAATTCATTTTTTTTATCTGTCAAAAAAAATTATGCAACAATGAACAAACACTGCACCAGCTGTCCAGCAAACACTGCAGAAAGCCCCATGCCTCAATGCCGAAAAAAATAAGAAAACATTAATACAGAAACGTGAAAACCAAGTAACACTATTCAACTACAATGCCAAAATCACTAATTCATTAACACTAAAAAGACCCAGAAAATCATTTTTTCAGCATGATAAAAGGAAAAAATAGAAACATACTTCGTTTCCTTTTGGAATCAGAAGTAGTGGTATTCTGGCTATTGTTAACAATGCGGGGATGAAAAACTCCAGTGCCTCCAGATTCTCTCACCAAACCACCACCTAACCCAAACTTACTAGCATTAAAACCATTTGCTTCAAATTGCAAAACCCGGTTTTGAACAAGCCGATTCTGTTGCCTTTGCAGAACCCTAGCCCTTGCTTCAGCGTAGCTCTCAACCTACAAAAATAAATAATAAACGACAACCCATTATTTAGTCTTAATAACATCCCATCATCACTGTAAAAAATGTCAAAAGCACTGAAAAGACCGTTCATGACTGATAAAAACACCAAACCTAAAGCCTTTTTCGTACCTGGGCTTGAGTTGGTTTCAACAGCTCATAAACCCGTTTAGTATCGCCAAGAAATGCACGGGTTCTGAAACCGTATAAGCTTTGCCCCACTTCAAAACCAGTGCCATTCATCGAACCGTAACGAACCGGTTCTTTAAGCCGCTGCAAAGTGGGAGTAATAAAGAACACAACATGGTTACCGCGCACAAAGCCATGCAAACCAAGAAGAAGTAAAGGATAAAGCAAAGAACCTCAAAGTTAGTAGCTTTGGGAAGTTTCTGCTGATATGTAGGAAGAGAAAGAGCCGCATAACGAGGAGCCAAGTCGTCCATGGAAGAGAAAGGAAGATGGTGATTTTGGTGAAGGTGGGGTTTGAGTTTGGCAGGGACTTCGTTGAGGAAAATATCAGAAGGGAGCCAAAGTTCACCATCATCTAAATTTGGAGGGAAGTTAGAAAACTCGTTCGCCATTGTTTTGGCTTTGGTTCTGCGATCACAAGAAGAAGAAGAAGGAAGGAAGGAAGGAAGGAAGGGAAGGGAAGGGATTTCAAGGGTCTGGGATTTTCTTTTGCCTTTTGGGTTTCTAGGAAGAAGAGAAGAATATTGGGAGGTCGGAGGGGGGAAGGCTCTGCTTTCAAAATGGCGTTACAGGTTCTCCATTCTCTTCTTTAAAAAGGAGAGAGAAAGGTTGGTGGAGAAAGGGCATGTTTGTTAGGCCTTGTTTGGTTCCTTTGAAGTAAAAAATATTGCACTTATCATCCTAAATTTTTACTATTTAATTAATTTTGACTTTTTTTTAAATAATTTAAATATGACTTCCGTCACTATAATTTTAAACGACACATTTTCTTTTAATTTCAAAATTTTTAGTTTCATTAAAAGATTATTTCGTTTAATCCATCGGCAATTATACTTAAATAGTATCTAAGTGTCTTAAATTAGATTAATGGACTTTTTTTGTATACAAATTGAAATTTTGATGAACAATGTGATTTTTTAAATTATGAAAATCAACTAAGATGTTTGGATTAAATTTTAAGACAATAAATGCAATTTACTCAAAAATAAAATTAAGCAAAAATTAATAAGAAAGCAAAGTTTTTTAGCATGAAGTGAGTGGAAGAAGCAAAATGTTCATTTCTTTCTTTTATGAGATCGTACATGAAATTATACAACTAATATTATCAATAACTTTTTAATTGCATGATTAAAAGAGAAATTATATTATATTATAAAGTATGAATTTGAGTTCAAACAATATAAATCCACTCCTAATTAAAAACAAAATAGTCTTTCTATTCTTTCGTCTTTTACTTAAACAAACATTAAATGAGTCATTCAAGTCTATCACTTTATTTGGCTTGGCTTAGTTGGCTACTACAACAAATGTATTTATCATTTTATCTTATGGTATAAAATTGGGTTTTTTCTATTTGAATTGTTTTGAAAACTCACAAGGCATAACATCAAACATTATATAACCTAAGCAATAAATATATAAATAATTACAAATTAATTAACTAACTTGAATTGTTAAAGGTGAAGTTTTAATTTAAAACAATGATTAAATAAATAAGTAAAATTCAAAATCAAATAATAAATAAATCTATTAAAAAGAGCCAAACAGGGAATTAAGTTGCTATTTGGTTAAATCAACCGAACAGAGGTCACGTGAGTCACGTGACCAGTCGGCACACGCCTATATACCCTACAGAGAGTCAGGGCCGTGTTGATCGGCTCGCCCTCTCCAATCACTTCTCTGTCCTTTTTATCTATATCTTACCCCACTCCCTCTCCCAACAAACGTGTTTCACTCCCCCACTGTTAACGAAAGATAGGTCCATACTAACACGTGGTTTACTTAGCAAAGCGAGTACGGGATTCATTATACTCAGAGGCATGCGAGCGAAAATCGTGGAAAGGCTGAACCAACGGATGCTGATCTGCATTACACTTTATACATATAATATCAGTCCGTCATTTTCAGTTACATGTTCGATCCACTGTTCACTGGGGACAGGTGTGAGTTACGGTGCGAGTGATTCCATTTCTGCTAGCAGTGAAAGGTGGGGCCTTTTCACGGAAATGGAAATTACATGGCTCAAACTTGAGAAACGTAAGCTTCAGGCTTCAGAGGCTTTTGGGCTTTTCGGCCATTCTTTTGGGCTTGAGTTTCACGCTGGATTTCAAGAAATTTTCAAATATATATATATATATATAAATTAATAAGTTCTCGTGTAGAAAAAGATATTTTTCACATTGGAAATAATAAAAAGAAATAGCTACAAAAAATTTATTATGAATTACAAATGCATTTTTATCCATTTAAAGATAAGTAAAAGTATAATTATAATCAATGAAAATTTTAAACTTAATATTTAACTTAATTAATTTATATATTATCAAATAATATCAAACAAATCAAAATTTAAATTTCAATATCTATAATCATTTTATTTTTTAAATTACGATATTTTTTATACCAAAAATAAATTTTACCTACCTAAGTACTAAGTATCGCCAAATTCACATTTATATTATATAATTAATAAGAAATTTTAAAAATTTAAAACTAAAATATAAATAATAACAGTGAGCTTTGATTTATTTTAAAAAAATTTCAACTTTTAAATTTATTTATTGATTATATAACAATTTATAAATGATAATATTGTATAAATTTTACATACTATTCGAATATAATTTTTTTAATATAATAATGAATACTTTATGGAAGTATATATGAAAAGAAAATTGATTATTTGACTTTGGAGTTGGCAAAAGACCCTAAAATTATTGGTTACTAAAGGTTTAGGTTATATTTAATTCACTTATATGTTACCGATCTAAATCTTATTAAACACAAAATTTTAAAAATTTAATCAATATACATATTATTTGAATTAATATTCAATTGATTATAAATATGATTGCTTTTTACTAACTAAAATCTACTTTTTTGGGATAATTTAAATTATACTTCAAATATCAATATTGATATCAATGTATTAATGGTAAATTAATAATAATAGTATAATTTCTGTACATCAAGCCAATCTTGCGCCTAAAATTTTATGCAACTTGACTCTTAAAAACTTATAAAAATAACTAGAAAAAAATTACAAATATATAAGAAGAAAATTTTAAAATTTAACTAAATGATTAAAGTATCGTACAAAATAACTCTTTGTGATTTTTTTTTGGTTATATAAAAAAAGTAAAATTTTAATAAAAGTAAGGAGAAAAAAAAGAAATTTGACTCGAAATTAGGCTTTTAATGTCTTATCAAATGCCTTTAATCACTATACCAAATGCTTAGAGACATTGTTGGGGATATTTTGATGTTGAAAATTTTTTAGTGTAAGATGGATATGAATCTTGGGGAACTTAGAAAAGGCAATACTAGGGAATTCAAACTTTTGTCTTGTATCATTGATGTAAGAAGAAATGTTAATGATATAATAAAAAGTTTAATATGATATATAAATTTAAAAAAATTTTAATTTAATATTTTATGTATAAATTTAGTAATTAATTTAATACTTGAAAAATTATTTATACATTATTTGTCATATTTGATACTAATTATATTAAAAGTAATTATTATAATAATTAAAAAAAAATCATAATTTAAATATTATATTAAAAAATATTAAATTTAAATATTATATTAATGATTTTGTTATAATTCATGAATCATTTATAATGAGAATAAAAGATTGTTATGAAAAATGTTTTTTTCATTTTGTTTTTATAATGATTGGATATAGAAACAATCAAGTTTGCACTCTGCATAATCAAACGCTGATGGAAATGCTATAAATTTTTCTTTTTACTATTAAGCACTTTGTTTCATAAATTCTATCATAGTTTGATTTTTGATGATCATATATTTTCAATTTTGACTATTTTATTTTAATACACTACTAATTAAAATGTAAAAAAAAAATTCTTACAAAAAAATTCCCGTTAACCGAATATTTATAAATACCAATTAAGGTTTCTAACTATATAGAATATATGTTTTTATTCCGGTTACAGATAACTAGAGGAACCCATTATGGTTTATAATTAAATAGAATATAATCTTATTATGTTTAGACGTAAGTAAATAAATA
Organism: Durio zibethinus; assembly: GCF_047325235.1. Classification (NCBI taxonomy): domain Eukaryota; kingdom Viridiplantae; phylum Streptophyta; class Magnoliopsida; order Malvales; family Malvaceae; genus Durio; species Durio zibethinus. The sequence continues at coordinate 3,008,346 of NC_143162.1, read as the reverse complement.
ACGAATAATTTAATAAATTATTAAGATAAAAAATACACAAAATTAGAATGATTAGAAAAATATGATAGAATAAAAAAAAGAATCAAAATGATATAAAATAAAATCAGACATTATTTTATGAAACAGATGAAGTATTAAATACTATTTCCACGGGAACACAAACTTTTTAACTTTCCAATTTTCCATCCCTAAAACAAAAATTAATACAATAATAATAGAAAAGGATAAGACCAAGAAATCAGCGGTTCTCATCCTGATCAAGAAAAAATCCAAGCTCTTTTAAGCCTTCCAATTTATATTCCTTTCTCATTTAACTCCAACATCTTTCACAAATGTTCATTTCCACCCTTCAATTCAAAGAAAAAACCCTGAACATAATAATTTTCACGTCATGGCAAGTACAGTCCACCCAACTGTGGACCAAAAAAATTTCTTCATCTTTCAATTGAACCCCTCTATTCACCAGGGCCTAAAACAAAAAAAAAAAAAGAAAAGAAATTGTACTACAACCTATGTAGTTTCTTAATTTTTCCACCAAGATTTATTTTTTTATTAACCGTGGCCTTTTCCGGGTCGAGCAACCGGTCCGGCGTTAGACCGGAACCCGAAAGTAATAGCGTCGTTAACGCACCAGTGAAACCCGACATCTCTTCCGACAACCTTAGCGGCCTCACACTCTTCACAAACCAAACTTTTCGATTCCCTTTCAATTCTCAAATTTGCTCTTCCCAAATTCGCCAAATACCTCTCTTTCTCCATCTGCAAATCCCTTACCCTTCTCTCAAATTCATCCAATCCCGTAAGTACCCTCGTGTCCATCCAATTATTACCTACATCACCTTCTCGCCTCAACAACATAACGTTTGCCGGCGGTTCCTTCTTTATCGCGGTGACCAGAGCAGACGATTCCTTGTTCTTTCCTTTTCTTGTCCCTGACCGCCGGGATCTTTTCAATACGACGAGGAAGAACCAGTCCTTTTCGCGAGAAACTGCTGTGAAATTGACTTTCCCGGTGATTGGGACACGGTTGCGCGGGTTGTTACTGTCAGCGATGTAGACGGAGAACTGGTGAGGCGAGATTCCGATCTTACGGCTGAGAATCGATTGGAAAGCCTGGAAATCCATCGCTGGATAAATAACGACGTTCCCTATAGCAGTTTCGCACTCTCCGTCGAAGAAAACAACCGCAAATGAAACTCCTCCTCCACCACCGTCGGACTCCACCATGTTGATGATGTCGGCTTTGAGGAGAAGAAATTTATGTGAGAGAAAATGAAAAGAAAATTGAAAACAAAGTGCTGATACAAAGAGAAAGGGTTTTATATAGAAAAGCTGCGGGGTTTATCGGGGCAGGTACAAAAGGGTAAATTAAGCAAAGGCGGTGAGGGTAGTTTTGGAAAAGAAAAAAGTTGAAGATACGTAAGGGGACATGGGTAGGCGTGATGGGGACTCTTTTCATTCGAACGTTTTCTTTAAAGAAAGTGAGAGAAAAGCTTGGGGCTGAAGGAAAAGAGAGTTGGGTTGGATTTTTCGGGGGACAGGACAGAGTCAGAGACTCGTCAAAACGACGCAGTAAAATGGCAGGGTGTCAACTGGTGGGAAATTCAGTTTTTAATGGGATTGAGAGACGAAATTGCACTTGTCAATTGAGTAAATTTTCCACGGTGCCACTGTGTTATCGTCTGCCCAAATTACCATTGACAGATAACTGGGCTTTCTTGACCATTGAAGGTCCCCCTGATGGGTATAGGAAAAATGTCGGAATTTGCCTTGCAAATCCTTCTAAAAAGGTCTCCCTTTTCTCCAATTTTCTCGTTAGTTAATTTCAATTTGATGTTTATGATTTTTTTTATAGTAATTTTTTATTTGGATTTTTAGATATTTATGGCGTCGAGGATATATATTCCAAACGGCTGGCAAATGCCTCAGGTATTTTGCTTCCTTTTCAAAATTTCTGGGTTTTAGGGTTTAGATTGGATTTTATTGGTTGGATTTTATTCGGGTTTTTTTTTTTTTTTTAATTTTTGTTCATCAGTTTCCTATTGGATTCTGCAGGGCAAAGTTGAGCATAGTTCCTGGAATGTTCATTTGTTTTTAAGTTTAGTATCGGTAGAATTGAAATTGTTAAAATCCTCTTTAGTTCCTGCATTGTCTACATGTAAGTTGGCACTTGCAACTTCCCTGTCATTAAATGCGAAATCCTCGAACTTTTGTGCAGTGAAACAAGAACTTAGTCTATTGGTCTTGGTGCAGTCATGTCCATTACTAACAAGGAACGCTTTGTATGAAAGAGTTCGGGGTATCAATAATGGATTCCTCTTTGGAGCTGAATGCAAATGCTTCTTGTTTCTGTGACTGTATCCCTTAAACCAACTGTAAGTTTGAGGGTGGAGTATCTAAAGCATGGGTTTAGGCCCTTCAATGAAAGTGTCCAGAGGCACACTGTTGACCCTAATCATCATAAGATTTGTGAAAAGTTGTTTAATGGAGTTATTTTTAGGTGGAAATGGAATCTTTGATGAAACTAGTGGAATAAGATAATATTGTAGGTCATCTTAAGAATTGTTTAGGGATATGATGCATGTTGATATTAGTAATGTACTCTTCACTTTGGGCTGTTAGGGTTAACTAGTATGAGCTTTTTAAAGTGTCTCTTGGCTTCTAAATCTTTGAATCTCATAGATTTATCATGTGCGTATGCCAATTGTCTCGAGTTTGTATTGTGTAGGGTGGTGCTAATAATGGTGAAGATCTAAGAAAAGCAGCCGTGAGGGAACTGAGAGAAGAAACTGGCGTTACATCAGCTGAATTTCTTGCAGAGGCATGTTTCCAGATTATTTCCATTAAAATAAATCTCTGTTATATCACATCTCAAATGATGAAACTATTATCTGTTGAAAGTTATTGAACTGATTTCTGACATTCGATGTACAGGCACCTTATTGGCTGACTTATGATTTCCCAATCAAAGTGAAAAATAAGGTTAATCGTAGATGGGGGACAAATTATAAAGGCCAAGCACAGAAATGGTAAGGAGACGTCTGTACTATAAACATCTAAATGCATCTGATATATTGAAGATCAGTGGTGTACTTGCATCAACTACAATCGTGTGGTTCAGCTCACTTGAAAGTCTGATTGCTTATGTTGAGTTCTGCCTAATGTTTTTCTTCCATCATAATTTGTGAATTATTGCTATGAACTGTGTGATAATTGGTTGCTTTGTGTCATGCACTGTTTATAGTTAGAATCAACTCTTAGTCAAATTGCATTCTTGTGTATTTTTCATTAATTTTGGGGTGCTATGTGCGATAGTTTGGTTATAATAGCCTGTCTTTTACCTTCCATCTGGCTTTTTTCGCATATTGATTACCTTCAATCAAAATTTGCGTTTCTTATGCATATGACATGACACATTAAAGGAACAACTCACTTTTATGATTCCCACTAAGCATGGTTCAGTTTTTACTTTGAATAATTTAATGTGGAGTTGCTTAGCCATTCTCATCAAAATCCAATCTTTCTCTAAATTTGTCTAGTAAGCTTCCCGTTTTTGGATTCTGATTAAAATGCATGCTTCTTATTTGACTTTCTCTGATGCTCTCGAGATAGGTTTCTTTTCAAGTTCACCGGAAATGATGAAGAAATCAATCTTTTAGGCGATGGTTCCGAGAAGCCAGAGTTTAAAGAGTGGTCATGGAGGTTACCAGAGCAAGTTGTAGAGCTTGTAAGTAGCTCTAGTGACCTGATCCTTTATTTAGTGGTCATGGAAATCTGGTATTATCTTCGGCTAATGCTTCGAAACTATTTTTGAGCAGGCCGTCAATTTCAAGAAGCCAGTCTATGAACAAGTTCTCAAGGTATTCAGCCCCTACTTTTCATTGGATGCAGATGAAGGGCATTCAACCAAAAATGAACCTAATGGAGGAAAGGTACATAAAGCAAACTAGAAAGAGTCATCTTTTCTGCAGGCCCAAGCATCATGATTTTGCATTGTTGGGGGGCGTGGGTTGAGTATGTCAAAATAATATTGGAAAATTTTGTGATCAAGCTGATGCATATGGAATGAAACTTTTGCATGAATAGGTTCCATGGTTTTTTTTTTTGACTGTTGAGGATATTCAAGATTCATGAACATTGTCTTTTGCCGTTGCATCGACTCTTGGAAATACGATTTGAGTTGGTACCTTACCCTTTCTTGTGAACAGTATATGAAATAATAAAAGTCATTCAAGTGGCATGCTACAGACCATGTATATACATGTTTCTGAACATCTTCCAACAGATAAGAAATAAAGAAAGAAAACAATGAATTTGGCTATTAATTATCTAGCACAGCACCAATTGGTTGTTTTATACACCAAGAAAGATCCGGTGCCTATGTAGTGGGATGCCAATGCCTGTCCATCTGAACTTGGCTGAGAAAATGCCAACTGAGATTTTTCAATAACAAAGCCCATACAGAAACTTTTCCTGCATTTTAGAAACAAGCAGCACGGTTATTACAAATTGAATTGGAATTGGATCAAGGAAACACCATATTAGACCTTCAATTCAATGACCAAAATCCAGGATGAAATTTCATGTAACGGTTCCCAAAAGCATAAAACAAAATAGCCCGTGGAGATTGGCTCTGAAAGGGCAGATATTTTCAATCCCCGCCTCCAATTTTTTTTCTGGTCAAGGGTCAAGTCCTAATTTAATTTGCTTATTTGATCTTAAAGGATAATCACATTAAACATCAAAATTTGCACATAAATGAAATATTATTCTTCTTATTACACATACATTGACAGGGATAAAAACAGATTTTACAACCCATGAATCTGTGACTGATGCTGATGACTCAGGAAAAACCTTGCTGGATCTGAGGAAGTGCCCTACTTTGTAACATTGAAAGAAGGCAATATAAGCCTACCTTTTCCGTTCTTTTCTCTTAGCAAAACAGCCCACTTGTACATAAAAAGGACACCAAAATGCTACTGCCCCCACCTCTTATGCCTTTAATCACTTGAATGTTAATCTAATTACTAAGGTTAGCTATGCATAGATAGTATCTATGGGATTCAAGAAAGCAAAAGGGAATTAAGGATTGAATTAAAAAGGCAAAGAGAGAATAACAATACAAGAATTGTTGAATTTTTATTGTGTAGACTATGAGAAAGACCAAAGCAGATCCGCCAAAACCATCTACAATTAAGTTGCGGGATCAATTGGAAGTAAAAATCAAATGAAAAACAATAATATTTATCATTAACTTCACAACATTGGTTCTGACAAGATACAAATGACATGACAGCAAAAGAATCACATATAAATCTACAAACTTGCTAAGTCTCGTAATATTAATTAAAACATAACAGAATGGTATTTGGTCTTGTTAGAGAAAAGGCAGAGCAAGGTATATAACAGAAGGCTATTTATTTGTGCCCTATGAGCAGCATATAAAAAACAGCTAACAGGAAGATTCCAATGATTCCAAAGTAGAGCGCCAGTATGCATATTAATCAATTAATATCTTAGGCTATGCTTCAACTGATTCCTCATTATGATATAAACCTACTTAATTAGTTTGCTATAAGTGGCAAGGTCGATTTATTACAACTTCAAATTTCCACATAGCTTTTAAGTATTAAAGCATCGTCAGACTAAGTACAAGACAAAGTGAGTAGGCATCCAACAATGAGTTAGTTTACTATGTGGAAGACAATCAAACACTAAAAAGAACTCAACCCATTATTGAAGAACAGTTGGAATTAACTGCAAAGCTCAAGGATTTACCTCACTGCTTCCAATAATTGAGTAGCAATGCCTTTTCTCCTGTTGGAAGGAGCGACCCAGATTGCTCTAATGCCACAAACAGCAGGTATTGCTTCTTCTCCACAGACAATTGCTCCATTGTGATTTTCATTTAACACCTCAGAAGGAGCTCTTTTAATGACTTCCCTCTGTAAAACAATTTCCCCAAACTGAAGTTTGCTTGAGTTCAACCTTTTTTGCTTTGCTGGGGCACCACCATGCTTTTCACCTACGGAGCATGAGAGAACTCTGAATGCTTCCTTTATTGGTTCTGCAACTAGGCATCCAGAAATTCGTTGAGAGGAAACAAACAGGTATAACTGCAAACAGTAGAGTGAAAAAATCCAGTTAACTTCTCAATCCAACCATTGATACAAGATTGGAGCTTACGAATTGTCTCTGCACCTGTTTGGAGCTAAAATACAGCGACATAGAAATAGGATTAAAATTTAAGCAACAAAGTGATTAATGCTACTACAAAAATCAAACACACTAGAGTATAAGCTGATGTTTGGGAATAATGAAAAATCATTTGCTAACACAATTCGGACAGTTGAAATGGATATTTCTAAATTATGCGTAATGTACCAATATTGCTGATGTGTAAAGTGGAACCAGGTCACCTTACAAAGCTTGTGAAAAATCCAGCCTCCACCAAGCTCAATCTCCATCATCTTCACAACCTCTTGCACCTGCTAATACAACAGTATCCCAATGAAGAACCCCACAATTATCCATTACATCATTAAGTTACAATAAATTATAAAAGCTAAACCATGTAACCACTATCTCAAAAACCCAAAATCGTAACCTTATTCCTTTGAGCTACAGGATCAGAATCCAACACCAAAATGACACGACCTCCTTCAACTTTGGGCATATGAACAACTCTCTCATTTCTCCATCCCTGTAAAAATTAAGCTAACAGTTAAAAGCTTCAATAAAATTACAAAATTTTTTATGCTTTCCATCAAAAAACATATTTTACTTTTCTACTTCAGTAAATAACAAAAGCGACAAGCAGACGATTCCTGAATTACATAAAGCATTTTAAATTGAACAAAATGAAAACATAAAGAAGATTTTTAATAGTTTTGAGGAAACATATGTACCTTGAATTGAATACCAAGAGTGAAGTTCTTGTGAAAAATGGAATGGTTCTTTTCATCAGCTTCATCTCCAGGAGAATACTTGACCCCACAAGTCGAACACCCATGGAGAAGAAAATCAGATTGACCTAACTCCAAATGAAACTGTGCATAACTTCTCTTCTTATTTAGATTTCTGGCATTGGAACCGCATTTTTTCTTTGAAAAGCCGTTCTCTGAAATGGGGTTTTCGAACTTTTCATTGCTTGATTCTTTTTTCGACTCATTCCTTCAAACAAAAAGCCAAGAAAAAAAAAACGAAAATAAATTCCAAAACCCAGAAAAATTCCATAACTATTTTCATAGAAAGAAAAACGTACCCTTGAATTTTTGAAGGTCTGCGCGTATAGGTGTTAACAATGGTGTGCTGACTCTTTTCCCAGGTGGCTAATTCATCGTTTTCGTCATCGCTGAAAACTGGAGGTGAATTTGAGGGCTCAATTGAAATAGAAGAAGGCTTGAAGAAGGAATTTATTTTGGATTGCATCTTTGATTTTTTTGGTTTTTTTGGATGATAGATAAATTGGTGAGAAAAGAATTTTTTTTATTTCTTTTATGGAGTTTTTGTTGCTTTGGCTCTGTTTAGATTTTAAAAGAGCACTAAAAATTGATCAGTATTCCCGCTTAAACTTAACCGGAATATCTCGTTTATAAATCTTCTTTCCCTCGACTTTCCAATTGGATTTTTTTTAAAAAATAGTTTAAACTTTTAAAAGCTTTTTTTTCTTAAATTCTACTTCCCATATCATTTTTTTTTTGTTTTCCTTTTCTTTTCTTTTTAAATGTCCTAATTTTTTTTAATATATAAGACTTATACTTTTTATATTTTAAAATTATTTTTATTTTTTGACATTAAAATTCATAAAATTTTAATTTTATAAAAAATATTTAAAATTTAATATTAAATACATTAAAATCAAATTTTTTTTTTTAAATTTCGTGAAAATCAACAACCCTCAAACAATTTAAGACGAAAAGAGTATAATTAACTACCCCTTTTGGTCATGGCAAAAAAGATAAATTCAAAGCATCAGATAATACCATAAGCAAATGGATTCAGTATAAATCAAATGTCGTTTTGATAATTGATTTGCTTTATATCAATAAGTATTTGGTATACATTTCAGAGACAGCCACTTCAATGTAGTATTGATTTGCTTCACAAATATCTGAGAAAATTGAGAAAAAAAAAAAAAAAAAAAAAAGCAAGCTTTTTCCAAAATCTTTTGTGGAGTTAAATATTGAACCGGTAGGATCATCGAAAGAACCTGCCATCAGTCTCCTCATCGATCCCTTGTGCCTCTCAGACACCAAACACCCCATTAGATAAACGGAGCAAAGTAATCAGCTACAATTGCCAAATCAGATTAGCTGAATCAGCATTTCAGCTATATCCCATCGGAAAATTTGACCTGATTTACAGCCATAAATGGCTCTCATGGTTGACAGCTTGTAAATATGTGGTTCCCCCATTTTACTCCAGATCCCCTCCCTCCATCCTCAAAGTGGAGACCGTCTTTTGCTGCAAAGAGAAGGAATGTGAAATATAGATAGAGCAAATATGCAATGTTTATAGATAGAACAGTGGACAAACATCTTCATAATTCATAAATCGATGGTTAAAAAGGGACTTTGACACTTGAAAAAACAAGCGCAAATGAAGAAAAAAAGAAACACTCAAAAGGCAAGGAGTGTATGACGGAAGCATAATCTGCATAAACTTCAATAAATGGAGTTCAGACACCAAGTGCATTCAATTAAAAGTGAACATAGAATGTTGGATCACCCAATTAGTTTTTGCTAGAATGACTAGGATAATAAACGGCAACATGTTAAAATCAAGGATGCTCAATTAAGAAACTCAATGTTGAACCAAAAAATAAATGAATAAAATAACAAAACCCACCATGTACAAGTTCATAGGATCATTAGCCCACTGGTGATGTACTACTAACCATCTTTAATTGTTCAAATGAACATTGAAATCTGTGCCTTTCTTCGAGTGTCATCTTGAGTTCTGAAGACTGCAGGAACAATAAAATTGATAAAAAGAACATATAAATTAGTCACACAACCTGAAGACCATGCAGATATATAAAGTAAGCTAATTTGCTGTGGCCTGGTCCAAATAATAATTTAAACATGTTCATAAATTTCAAAATCATATGCTGTCAAAAGGTATTATATATAATCTACCAAGAATCAACCGGAAGGATCTGATAGGACTCAGAACCAGCAAGGAAAAGAAATTGTATCATCTTACTTACATAGCCAAATCAGGGGGAAAAGGGCATATTGCCCAAGGTAGAAGTTGCTATACTTTCACCTTTTAACAAAATTTGCAAGTCCACAGGACTAGACGTGCATTGCAGACCAAATAATGCAAACCAAAAGCCTTCTAAAATAAATGTGATTTTGGCCAATCATATGCATGTACAGACAGACTTAGCAATGGGTTTGGCACGTTAACACTGGAAGTTACTGAGCACAAGAATAAGTAACAGACACATACAAGAAGACATAAATGTTTAAAGGATGAGTAAAAGATACTTGTGAAATGTGAATCGTGATTAACACGCAAAAAGGAGTCAAATATTTTTGGATATGCTTATAAACATAAAAAATATTTTTAGAAGAATAATGCATGTTGCAAAATCATACCTGCAAAGAAGATATTCTTTGCAAAATAGAGCCAACCTCTGTTCTGAATAAAGAGAGAATTTTCTGAACTTTAATGTCCTTATACATTAATAGAAGAAGAGAAACAGTTGCATTTATCCGACTTAAACTGTGAGTGGCATACTTGGTAGAAGTATGAGATGCAATTGACAAATTACTTGCAGTTAAAAATGAGCCAATCACATTCAAGACAAGCCCCAGAAGCTTGTTACTCCTATCAAACAAGAAAAAGCATGGTAGAAGGTGATATCGCCATGTACGAACATCATCTTTTGAAATACACTGCAAAAATCAAAAGACATTTGGCAATTAGAATCAACACAAAAATGTTGTCCTTAGAGCGAACATGATAAACAAAATTTCATTTGTTGGTTTTTCTACTGGTAGAAGTTAGCACATTTACAGCATATACACAGGCAGTAAGAAGTAAGAACAATTTATTAGAACCATCAAGGGAACCAAAAGATCACCACCAGCAACACTACTAAAAAGGAGAAAGATAACAGGAGAACTGATATGAAACATTTATAATAGCAAAAAAGTCAAGGGCAAATGCTAACAACTTACAAGCACAACATCCATAAGATATCCTGGAAGGAAATTGCTAAGAGCAGTTATACTCTGTTCGGAAAGCCTAGTAGGTTTAGAATCCAACACGATGAGCACTCTCAACATTGCACATGCATTATCAAGAGGAGGCTCCAACAACTGCAAAAAGTTTAACACCACCATCAAGCATTGCTTGCAAATACTTTTTCAAGGAAGGGGCCAAATTGAATGAAAAAAAAAAAAAAAACTTATCCAACCAAGTCCAAACTTTCATTCAGCATAGGCTACGGGTGAAATAACTAAAAAGAAGATGCAAGAAGTTCAGTCAACTTACTATGAGGTCAAGTATTGCTTTCTCTATTATTCGAAAAACAACAGAACTATCACCCATCTGTGACAAGCATGAGCAAACAATGCTGGTGATAGACTTTAAAGTTCCACAATTTGAAACTTTTACATCACTTTCTATAACAGGATATATATTTTCTGCAAATAGCAAATCCCCATTGAGATAGATATTAATTAATCGAGTACAAACACAAGTAAAAAATTAAAGTATCAAAAAAGAGAACAGAGTAGTTATTTATTCTCATATAAACACATGCACCATGAAGCTCCTTCTTCCCTACCATAAAAGGGGGAGTATCAGGGCCAACCAAAACAATAGAATCTAAAAGACCAACCTCTTTGTTATTAAGAAGTAAAAAATTTACAAACAATCACATTATGGAGCACTCAAATATGCGATTATGGATCTATAACCAAATGCACCTAAAGGGTTACCCGGAATATTTAGAAATGTTAAAAAAAAAAAAAAGGAGAGGACGAAATCCTGTAATCAACAAAAATGGAAAGGTGAATGTAATTCTGAAATACCAGGGAAAACTTTGAAACAAGATAGTAAAGTCATGAAGAAGCTGATGTGGTCAGCAATTTGGATGTGTCCAGCTTTGTAGGTGGCATGCAGAACCTCTATAATACGGAAGAATACAAAGGGCTCCAGTTCAGGACCTGCAATATGCAGAGGCGACAGACATTAAAAAAAAGACATGTTCTATGACAATCAGAGGACATGCAACTTTTCTATTTTAAAAATCTTCACACCAAATTTAAGTTAAGATCATCCATTAAAGGGAAAAAGAAGATGCTGGTAATAGCAAGCACCACAGATGTCCAAACACATATTTCACTTCTTTTATAGGGATGAATTTTGGAAATATAAGACAATTTGTCTTTCACTAAAGTAAAATAATACTGCCTCCTTCCTAACTTAGATGTCCACCTTTCCATTTTGGGATGTCTAAAACTTGGTCTCTTTTCTTTTTTAAACACCTCAAACCTTTTTTTTTTTTTCATATTGATTCTCAAGATTAATTTTATTTAAATGTTTTGGCATTTAACAAATTAAAAGTTTAATAAAAGAACCTAAGTCAAAGGTTTTTCCTAAAACCAACAAATGGTAAGTTTCACTTACAAAAGCAACAAGAAGCTATTGATTTCAGCAAAGGTGTACTCAAGTTGGAGAAATAATAAAGGCAACAGATAGACAACTCTTGAGAATCCCTAGGAAGTTTCATGAAAGGACCATAGTATATGTTTCCTGCAACAAAAGGAAATGGAAGACAAGTCAAATCTTAAGAGTAGACTTTTCTCATCAACTAAAGTTTCTGTATGAATTAACTTATACCTTCTTGACATGTGCTGTAAAACTCACTGAGTGCAAATTGAGTATTTTCGTATTCCCAAAGAAGGAAAGAGCTTGAAGATGCAAATTGTCCCAGCCGAAGTAGAAGGCGCAACACAACCTGAGGAGCAAGGGAAATAGTTACTGTTGTTTACAAGATTAACAAATTGGATCATCAGAAGACAATTATCTCATTTAAGGGGCCCTACCCTTTTCAACTTCAATAATTTTGTCCAAAGTCTAAATATGTTGGTGAAGCTCATAAGGTAAAACAGATTAATACCTGGGAAGAGGATGGCTGTTTATCACCAATAAGGATTAGCAATAAGGGCAGCTCTCTTATCCAAATGGTCTGATAGTCTAATACCACAGTATTACTTGCTTCAGTATAGTTCATATCTCCTCTCTGTAATTTGAAAAGGATTATTAGATTAATTTTCAGGTGGTGTGAAGGAGGAGGGCCAAAAAGAGAGAAGATTGCACGGGCATACGATCACTTTTTAGAGAGAAAATTTCTCTCTCAAAAAGTATCAAATTTAGCTTACAGGAATTAGCATTTCTTCAATCACGGACAGGCAAGCCAATTTAAGTGAAGACTCTGGATTGCAATCCTTGAATGTCTGTGTAAATGCCTGCAATAAAGTTCTGATTGGTTATTCAGCATTTCTCAAGATCTATGAAACAAAATCTACATCCGCATGGCCTCCTAAACGCAAGAAAAGCAGAGTCAAGGAAACAGAGAAAAACCAATCAATATAATTTGCTTAAATGATGCTCTTTTAAAATAAAACTCAACCTCAAGAAGACACGACTGCCAACCAGTTGTGACTTCTGATACCAGTTTAGGAATGAAAGGAAGCAATGAAGGCACATGCTTTTCCCATGTCGCTTTACCAGATCGTGTGCTACTACAAATCTGCAAAATGTAAGTTATGAGAAACCAACTCTAACTGCACAGTCTGCACTCAATGATATAAAATGAGTCCTACAGTTGAGAACATCAAATTACTTTAAAAACACTAAACTAATATAGATAAGTTTCATCAATAGAAGTATAATTACAAAAAAAAAAAATCAAAATTCTCTTCAGCAATTAAAAATGCAAACCTCATAAGCAGAGGAAAATTACTCTGAGGTAGACAACTGATTCATCAACCAAGCCTCAAAAGGAAAAAAAAAAAAAATGCAACATGTATAAATACTTCCTTCTACACTAAATTTTCTTTGACTTTAACCATGTTAAACCCTATTCCAATTTTCCTTGGTTCTTACCCTTTCAATAACTGTCCCCTACTATATAACCAACAATCGAACTCTCTGAATTGCTGAAATTTGAAAGATTGTGTACAGGTAAACATCCATCTTCCAAAAATTGCAATGACTGTCGGCCATGTTCAATGTAAGGAACATAACCAACATCATTATGGTGTGGTCTCATAAAACATAGACACCCACTCTGGCCAACCTAATTGTTTTCTGAATTCCCAATAGAAGACTAGAATGGGTACAAAACATAACCTATTGAATCTTAAGAATTTATAAGTTGGATCAGAATTTAAAAAAAAAGAAAAAATCATGATTGCATGATCTTTAAATTGAAAGCTGCAGGTTGTTACTTCAATAAGCTAGCTCTGAAAGAAAACAGATAAAGGAGCCAAGAGGGTTTCAAGAAGCAGACCTTGCCAAGCAGTGCATTTTCTATAAACTCCAGAAATTTCTCAAACACATCTGCAGAAGGGCAGATCCATTCGTGGAAATGCAAAAATATCTCCGTTATCACAATGTTCAAGATAAAATATCTATCATCCTCCTGAAAGGCAAAATAGAAAAGGTCATGCACTAAAATTAAGGAAAACACAAGAACAGTTAATAGAGTAATCATCTAATAGTTAGGAGAAAGGATTATGACACACACTAACACATAAGACAAAGGAAGAGAAAGGGGGGGGGCAGTATACATATTTCTCAATTCGACTGCACAACAGATGGGGCTGATCAATACACATATTAATCAATGAGTTACGTGTTTCTACAGAAGCAATTCTTTTCCAAAGTTCTCTGGATATCAACATGACAATCATGTTGTTTCATGTAAAGAGGAGCAAAAGACTGCCACAGGAGAAGGTTCCAATTTCTATGCACTTACATCAAGTCCCAAATGCTTAGTATAAAGTATAAGTCAATAAAAATGAAAAGTAGCAACAACTGAAGCATTAGTCTATAGAATGCAAGATAGCACTGCATCCAATAGTGACTCAAACTCTCCATCAATTTTGTTTTATTACTGCTAGACTATGAAAAAGGTCAACTGAACGTTTTTACAGAATCAGATGCACATGAATGGTAAGAAATTAAGAGGAAGTTTTAAGAAACAAAAGATAAGAAAGATCACTTAGAGAGTAGAAATGGTGATACGGAAAGTTATGGTAAGGAGGTACCTTTACAGAAAGGTGATGTTTTGGATAGAGGGGAAATACCCCCAGTAACTTCTTCAACAAGCCTAATGAGAGAGTTTGATCCACTCTTCCTAGGAGAGACTTTGATTCTGGTGTTTCCTCATGGGCAACATAAATAAAAAACCTTAATGCAATGTCTATGCTTTGAAGTATGGACAATATACAATCAAATGATGGTGTATCCAGTTGCGGCATAGAATTAAGCAATGGAATAAAGTCTTGAAAACAGTTGATTAAAACTAACACAAGCTCCTTTAATTTCTTGATGATGACAGAGAACCCTACAAAAACAAAAACATAGATGTTAAAACCAGAGGATACCAGTACACTTTTTTACCTGCCAAATGAGAAAACTGAAAGAAAGAATAAAGTTGAGAAATTCTGAAGCAGATTAGTTTGCAAGGAAAGAGGGAAAGAAGGCAAGGGTTAAGAAACTTTGCAATTTAGATCACTTGTTATCATTGTAACTATAGAATTCAATGTCGATTGCCAGATATGGAACTTCACCTACTCCATTAGTAAGAGATGACAGAAAATGCACGAGTTGAATACTTTAAAGAACAACAAACAGAAAATGGTGCAAAAAAAGAAGACTAATAACTAAAGATTTTGTGAGAAAAACTCGTACAAGGCATAAATGCATCAGAAACAGGACTCTGCACCTTCAGTATAATGGTAAGTAACATGTTGCCATGCTGTGCATAAGCATGTTAACATGAAGCAGAAACATAAAAGACAAGGTGCATTAAGCTTTCACATACCAGCATTCTCTGTTGGTGCATCAGGCTCAAAAGCATGAATTATCCTGTCTCCTGAAATATTCTACGAAATTAAATGGAAATAAATAGAAACATTAGAAGTCGGGAAGTTCCTAAAGACAAAATGCTTAACTAACAAAACACAGGTATTATAAATAGTAACTAAAAGTCTAAAATTATCCTATTAAACTAAAAAGATGAAGATTCATAACCTCGTATTTTTCTGCAAAAATCAGATAACCAAGAAAAGTGGTACACACCTGATTGACAATAAGAACATACCTTTTCAGGTTCAGGCTTTTTACTTGGCAACAGTGACAAGCAGCGGACTAACCCAGAAAGAGTACTTTTGAGCTTTCCCTTGTCTTCCAAATAAAACTGGTTCTTCCTTAAAATATCTTCATAGCTCTGAAGAATCTGCTCATCAAACAACCAATGAAAAACAGACAAACTAAAAAATAAAAGATAGAAAAAGATAACAATAAGAAATAGTTACCTAAATTAATTCGAATGGGAGTACCATCATTGTAAACAAAAAAGTTTTGAAGAAAAAAAAAATAGAAAATACGACGACATAGAATAAGGACTATGACTATACTACAAATTTTTACAAAGATCCATCACCTAATTTTATCTTGAGAACTCAACAATACCCATTTCCAAGGAAATCAAAAGATGCTTTAACATCTAATATGAAAGCAACTCTTTTCTTGCATATATGAATTTCTTCACAAGTTTCTTATTTTAACAATGCCAATAAACAAATGTAATAATTGCAAATGACTAATAAAAATGATTGAATGCATGTACCTTTTCAGCATATAAGGAAAAGCAAGGAGGATAGAATTGCACAACAAGATCAAAAAATTTGAAAGCCATCAAGCGGATGTCAATTGCTAAATTTGTCATTGCATTGAAAATATAAGTCATCATCAAGGAAATGTAAGGCCCTTGATTATCCTGGACAAGAAAAGCCAAAAACCTATTGTTAGTTAAATGGATAAGAACGATCACAATAAAAAATAATAAATGGAAGAAATTAGGTACAATAATATCTGAATTCACAGGACAACAAAAGAAGTGGAACACGTAGAAAAGATGAATAACTAGAAAGAAACTCTAAAGCATGATTATTTTTCTTAAAGATATATATGAAGCCAATTCTTATTCCTGAGAACAATAATCTGTAGTAAACGCACACCAACAAATGATACTGATTCATTCCCCTAAGCAGCACTCCACCCTGGGTTGCATTTGAACTATGAGCAATTTAATATCTTAAGAACCGCATCAACATATAAAAAATTCCGAACTTATATACAAACAACACATAACAAACCCACTCAGAATTTCTCCTGCTTATTTGAGCAAATATGCAATGAAACAATATAAACTAGTTCAAACATACCCTGTGAACATCTAATAAATAACACTAAAAGCCAAAGCATAAAGATCTCATCATCACTTAAGTCTCTACCCAATATAATCAGGTGGTAATACAGAAAGATATCATGGCAAATTTAAGCTTTGAAAGTAGACACCGGCTTTGAGTTAGAGTAAACAAGCAAAAGGGGGAAGAAAAATCACCTCAGCACAACCAGGGATAATTTCAGACTTAAACAGTTGGTATAATGCTTCTCTAACTACTTTATCATCATCACTTATGCGCTCCCGCAGTTTTTCTATAACTGCATATCTATGCAACCTCAACTCTGTTGGATGCTTAAGGACTAGATCCTTGATGCCCATTAGTGCATCTTCAAAGAGAACAAAACTTATGTCAAGATCAATTTATGGCACTCAAATACAAAGAGTCATTTAAAAAAGAAAAGAAAAACCAACAAGAACAACAGTTTATAATTCCAAAATTTAAAAAAATAATAATAATAATGCACTTGAACAATAAAAGTTTATAATTCTTTGAAATCTTAAAAGAATTCTACTGAGAACAAGGGAAAAAAAAGAGTAACCTCTTCGAACTTTGGCATTGTGATGAGATGTTTGCTGAAGAAGTTCTTTCAAAGTCAATCCCTTCTTGCTCACAGCTAAACCTTCCTTGTTTGTTGCCACACTCTGCTCAGGAAGTACAATTGCTGCTCTCGCAACACACACACGAAAAGTGGATTTCCATCAGTAAGAATACTTCTAATAAATCTAACAAGAACGCACTTAAAATTTCAAGATCAAAACTAAGAATTTTTGTGGCAAATAACCGTTTTAAATTCAATTTTCAGTTCTAAACAAAAAGCATACTAATTCAAGTAAATTTGACACATAAATGAACTTCTCATTTGTCACCTTTGGATTTAATTTCAGTATTGGTGGCATTCTTGGGCGGAGGCAATTTCCTGCCAAGCTTTCTCTTAATTTTCTGCAAATAAATTCAAATAAAAAATATTTAAAAAAAAGTAACCAGAAATAAAGGAAAAAAGAATCTAAACATTAGTAACAGAAATTACTTTGAAATCTATGCCTTTCTTTTGCTGCTTCTTCGAAGGAGCCTTGGAACGCACCATTTTACTATACAATAAGCCAAAAATTACAAATTCTACTTGGACATAAATTAAAAAAAATCAAAGTAAAAAAGAAAAAAATCACGAAATTCATCTTAATCTTACCTACAAATATTTGCTTTGGCTTCGAAAAAAAAAAAAAAACAGCGGAAAAAGGAGGTTTTTCTTTGCAAAGAAGCTTAATGCAGTGAAAAAGAACCGGTTCCGCTCGAGTACAAGGGTTTTAGTGAGTCGGCTACTCGGCTCACACCCACCGGCCTCCATTTAATAAAAGTATTTCCTTTTATGAAATGGTAGTTGCCACGTAAGTCGGCAAAGGGTCCAAAGTCCAAACAATTCGTCCAATTAGGGTTAGGCAAGCGGGCTTGGGTCCAAATAGGACCTTTCTTTTTGGGCTAAATTGATAACTGGGTTTTGAGTTGGGCTGAGCATTAGAGCATTTGCACGACTGGACAAGACTCGGTTTATTAACTTTATGTCTCTCTCCTTACTGGATGACCGCCGAGAAGTGGAATTTTTTACTTCTAACCCGTTCAGAGCTTCCCGTTTCTCGAATCTTCAGACAATTAACAAAACCTAATGCTGCAACAGCACCATCAACAGCATCAACACCACCTTCAGACCGCGGTCACCGCGGCACCGCCTCCGCCGGCAGCGTCGTCAACACCTTCGTCATCAACCACCGGGGAGGCGCCGCCGAAGCAGGTGGCTCTAGCGATGGATAGACTAGGACACGCTGCAAGACTCATCGCCGATATTCGTCTAGGTGCCGATCGACTTCTGGAAGCCCTATTTGTCGCCGCGCAGCCGCATCAAAGCTCCAAACCTCTTCACTTGTTTCGCCAAGAAGACGAATCCATGCGCCAACACCTCCAAGACCTACGCACCGTCGGTAAACAAGAAATGAAAAGTTTTTGTCTTAATATTTGAAATGATGTTGCTATGGAGGCTTAGGTTTTTGAAAATTGTATTTGATTTTCTCGTTAGGAAGGCAGCTGGAGGAATCTGGAGTGTTAAACGAGTCACTTAGGTCAAGGAGTAATTCTTGGGGTTTGCATATGCCGTTAGTGTGTCCTGACGGCGCCGTGGTGGCTTATGCTTGGAAACGACAGCTTGCTGGCCAGGCTGGTGCATCTGCTGTTGACAGGACGAGGTTCGTAGTCATAGACATGGCAGCTGTTTGATAACATTGATTTGTACTTAATCTTTGATGCAATGCCTTTATGAGTTGATATTGTTAGTTGTAAAATCATATATGGGAATTTTAGTTGCCTATTAAGTTTAGGGTTTAGGAATTGTTACAGGGAAGTAAGGGATCCAGCACTAGCACTTTCTGATACCATTATGCTAAATTGCATGTGTCGGCTTGAATAAAGAATATTTTGAGGTTCAGATTGAAATGGATGTGAATAGTGATGAGGATGCAAATTTGTTAGTAAAATTTTAAGTCTTATTCATTTTAGTAGATTGTGAGATGGTGTAACATGATATATGAATTGCTTGATGTTGTTTTAAATGGTTCACTGGCTTCTGCTCTTATAAAGTAGATTTTGTTAACTACTTGTTTCATAGGTGTTGCTAGCTTGCATTGCTCTAATACTGAATGAATAAAGGTTGGAATGCTCATGAACAAGGATTGAAACTAAGCTCCTAACTCAGTGGCTAGCCTTAGTCTCGGGACACAGATAGAATTGCAAAGGAGTTGCTTTGAATACAGAACGAAATGATTTTTTGACACTAACTCTGTGTTATCATTTGCTAACTTAATGTGCATTGCTTATGGCAAACTGTTTTGTTGTGCTGTTTTTCTTGCATTTCAATTTTCCATTCAATATCATCATTTTACATTGCAGCATAATACTACTATACAGTTTGTTCTTTTTAACTAGTATGCTTTTGTTGGCTCACAATTGTTTGTGCTGAAATTTGAGATTGTCTAATTGATTATCTAATGCTTCTAAATTTCACAGGCTTGCTCTCAAAGCCTTCACAGACCAGAAAAGGCGATTTTTTCCTCACCTTGATGATGAAGAGGATGGTCAGGGTACTGACTCTGTGTCAAAGAAACGCCGCAATTTGCAAGCTCTGGCTGAAGATAATCAAGATAATCTTAGCAATTGCAAAACACTATCTGATGTTTTGACTAGTTTGGAGAAAGACATGCCAAATCTGAAAGTTTTGACCTATGAGCGACTGGATTGGTTGAAAAGAGCTTCTTCATTGCCTGCTTCAGCAATTGATAATACCATGGAAGCACCAAAACATAATTTTCACAGCTCAAGTATTCTTAGACCAGCACCCCAGAATGTTGTTGCTATGGATAAGATTGCTGTAATCGAGCTGTTTTTTCCTTCTGTCTTCAGAGCTGTAGTCTCATTACATCCTGCTGGTTCAACTGATCCTGATTCAGTGGCATTCTTTTCTCCGGATGAGGTAATCTTTTAAGAAGATGCAAATGCTTCTTGTTCTCTTTTTTGATATTCATTATTAAACCTTTGATCTGCATATGACCATCGAAGAGGCAAATGGTGGTTATCTTTTGTGATTCGTAAAGCTTGTCCTATTAGCCATGTGGTAGAGGAGTTGAGTAGTTTTACATAGTAAAGATGTTTCTTTGTTAGTATCTTTTGAAGCTTCTATATATGCATCCCTGAATAGAAGCAGAGGCAAATGAAGCACGTAATATAATCACGGATTCACAATTTTGTTGAAATTGATTGAGCCTATTCAAGGTTCAAATTCTTCTCAAAGCTAATTAGTCTAGTTCAAGCTTGGTTTCACCTTTAACTGAGCTTCGGCTTGAGCTTGTTCATGAGTCTGTATAACAGACTATTGGCTTATTGGTTGTTTCTGTTGGACTTGGCTGGTGCCTTGGTAAGTTTTGATGCCATTTGAAAGTGAAGATGCAATGGGAACTCGTTTTTTTTTTTGTTGGCCAAACAATGGGAACTCAATTTGCTGGCAGAAAGTTGACCGGGAATCATGTTCCAATTTCCAAACCCTGAGTTTATTTCCTTCAATAGTTTACAGTTCAAAGCTGCAATTTTGGGGCTGGACCATAGCTTATTTTGTGATTTCACTAGAAAGGGAGAGTGCAAACCACCATTCTGCTCGTAATAATACCTTTGTTAGCATTATCATATTCAGTTTGGTACCATATATGCTCGTTACATGGGGAAATTAATTTTGACCATCATATTATAGCTTGGTTAGCTTTTGAAGCTTTTGATTGCTTGTTGCCTCTCCATAAAGCATTTCAATTGCAATTCTGTATTTACCTTTTACATTTTTGCACAGGGCGGCAGCTACATACATGCTAGAGGCTATTCGGTCTACCATGTATTTAGACAGATTACGGTAACAATCTTTGTAGCTAGTTTTATGTTTTCCGTTCTCTCCAGTTCAGGTTAAATATATCCTCTAAACTAAAGCTTTCTTTTATACTTCTAATTATTGCCCTATTGCAGGAGCATGCTACTGTCGCCCTCCAGTATTTCCTTGGAATCAGAAGTGAAACAGCATTGCATTTTCTTTTGGTAGGGTGTCTGTAACAATTTGTGAATTATTATTCAATTTTTAGCAACCATTTCATGCTAATGATGTACTTATTCTTTTGTTTTGTAGCACTGGATTTGCAGCTATCAGACTTTATTTACCAAAGTCTGCAGGTATGATTTCTTTCCCGTTCATTTTTATAATGATCTCCATAGCTTGTAGTATTTTGTAGTAATAAAATGATGAACCTACTGGTACAGCAAATGTGGACGGCTACTGGCAATGGACAGGCAATCAGCTTTGCTCTTACCACCTGTCCATCGTCCTTATCAAACCTTTTCTGCTTCAAAAATATCAACTCAATCCATTTCCTCAACAGGAGACCAAAGTTGTAATGCCCCTGCTGCTTATCATATTGGTTGCTTCACAGAGGACTTATAGTTCATTCTAGTTTCTGTTAGCCAAGTTGTTGTAGCTGAGCTAGGAAATAGAAAAATTGAAATTGATACTAGTGACGAAACAGGTTGTCAAAGTTACCTATTGTAGGGCAATAGTTCTTTTTTCGTTCTTCCTTTCCTCCTCCCCCCTTCATCTATCTATCTTCAGCTAGTGAACTCCAGAAAGTGTGTTCTTTGTATCATCCAGTCTTGGTGGTTGTGGTAATATTTTTAACAAACGACTGTTCTTGCTTAAATCCTTCATTTGCAGTCATATACTGTAATATTCTGATGGAAAAGGGAAAAGTTGTTGCACCATGAAAATTACCCCTCAAATAAATGGTTAAAAAAGCTTGATTTAAATGGGTTGTAACTTTCAGAAGTTTTCATCATCATCATCATCATGATCATCATCGTAATGTTGTGCTGTTACCTTACTTGACTAATTCCAGCATCATCGTAATGCATGCACGACCTTCATCACACATCTTAGATAGTCATTATCTCGTTGATAACAGGCAATAAAAAAAAGGGACAATTGTACTTGTCGATGCCTAACACCATTATTAGGGGTATGATCGAAACTCAACGCATTTTCTTACATCATTTACCACTTCCCTTTATCCAAAGAAAAGTAGTAGTACTATTAAAATCTCAATAAATCAACCGAATAATAACCAATTGGCAAAGCCATCCAAAAATTACAGGAAATTAAAGGGCCAAGCATGTGTGGAGCTGTGCAACTCTATCATTGGAAGTTAACCAGGTAACCCACACGTCATGTTGGTGTTGGTTGTTTCATAGTAATAATTGAGTCAGGATGCATCTAAGTTTGCAAATGACAAAGCTACCTTTCTATTGGGCTACACGATGCAGTGAACTCCCCCACCTTCTTCCTTCTGTCTTGGCAGCTTATAGTTTATTCCCCCAACTGAATTAATTTGATCCATGGATGGTGGTGCCATAGGCAAGAGCCAAAACATGATTGCCTGTCACACTATATTTTGTTGAATTGAGCCAAACTTCCATAATGTTTATGCCTTTATGGGTAAATTTGCTTGTGGAGGTGCCGGATCTGGTGTTGGCTCGAGACGGTGTTAAAGGATGACTTTCACGGAAATAAAATATCAATGATGTCCCATCATATACTTGATAATAGACAAAAAAGATGAAACAGAGGAACTGGACTCACAAATATAAAATGCCAACGGTGTCCGACCATGTAGGCATGTGTTTATGGGAAATGTGTTGCTGTACTGCAAAACTAAGATGGCTTCAGTTTTACAATATTTCAGACCTTTAGTACGTTATCAGAACTCATTGTCAGGTTTCAAAGCCTTCTTGATATTGGTTTCCTAACATCATGGAAGTTATATCTGGTCTCAATGTTACCAAAGAACATAGTAACATTGGTCATCTCGTAAAAGGGTTCTTGATCCAATATTTGAATCTTACACGGTGACACTTGAATCTTATAGGTTTATCATTCATGTCTTGTTGTATAACTATAAACCAACAATAGCTCACCACATAAATTGAGACAAAACTGTTACATTATACAGAATTACTTAGAAGGAAGAGACCAGAGAGAGCTTAGATGGGTCAGATTTTGGAAGTGCAGGAGTTTTTATCTTTTTTGGGAAGTAGAAGGGATGCAAATAGAGAGCTGCATTGTAGGTTGGGAAAATAAATGGACTTTATTATAGAGCACCTAAACCCTGAATTTTCACATTCAGAGACAAAAACTTCTCACTTGTTTTCTTAGAATCGGTCAGAATTGCAATTTTTAGCAGATAAATCCAAGGGTGGTAAGGGTCATATTCATCTTATAGTGAAACAGTCAATAATTGTTTCATGCTTTGGGTTTTCCCCTGAACTCCAGAAACAAATAAATGGATAGAGTAAGAGGAGCAATCAAAGATAACCCTTTTGTTCATACAAGAGTAAAAAAGTTAAAGCATCAATGCTAATGACCTCTGATCAAGGCAAACAAAAAGGAAAAGTAAAAAAGAAGGGAACTAGAATTAAAGTGTTGGTTAGTGTAGGTGCTACAGGTATAATTAAATCCAACCAATCTAAATAAATGGAGCTGATTTCATGTACTTGATTTGTAGTTCTGAATACCATTATATGGTCAGTTTTGGTTCATTTTCAGGCATTGATTGTTCTGAATCAGAATTATTGTGGCTACCAAGAAGCCTCTGCCCGGCAAACTAGTCAAAGCAACCTACACCAATGCAATTTTTCCCTCTTCAAACGTTAACATATCAGCCAAAATTGCCATGGAACATTTCACATTGGTTCACAACATGCTCTGTTCTTATCAAGATATGAATCGAGGACCAAGAGGTTTGGGGCCAAATTGATTCCGCTTCAGGGGAGTCTTTAGTGACATACATACATACATACATACATACATATACATATGTATGTATGTATGTATGTATGTATGTATGTATGTATGCATGCCAGCCATATGTCCAGAGACTTAACATGTATTCTGGAGAAACAATTGGTATCAAAAAAGTAATTTGAATGTAGGCATTTCCCTACATACTCTAAAGAATGACTTTCATCTGATGTTGGCTGCGTACTCTATCAAGGTAATAATAAATAGTTCTCATTCGCCATTGCTCTCTATCTACATCATCATAAGCAAGAAAATATTACAACTCAAAACAAAACACCTAGACTAGAGACTATAATTTAAATATCCAGAAATCCACCAATAACGCAATCCAGTAAGAAAACATTATATATTGACATTGAATTTTCAGACAGATAGAACACAAACAGCTATCTACAACTACCAAATGAACAAGGAATTCAAAGAAATGCAACAAAGTACCTCTTTTATCGACCATCGGCAGAAGTGAATGACTCTGCAAAACCAGTAGGCCTAGCTGGGATACTACCTTTGCTGTCTTCTAGGTCCATATAACTAAAATCCTTTCCTTCTGCTTCCTGCCAACCCTTCACCATTTGGTTAAGTGGAAGGCTGTAATCAATCCCACAATAGTCATCACTATCATCATCCAGTGGTTTCCATTTTTCAACAAGTGGAGCCAATACATTCACAGCATGGCCCATGTCTGGCCGTTGGCTGGGTTCCCTTGCAGTGCAATGTCCAGCAAGTTCAGCAATGATGGAGATACTCTCAAACGTTTCATCTTTTACGTCAAGAGCTGGGTCAATAGCAGCCCTCAGTTTCTCCTTGTCTGATTTGATATGCCAGAACCATGCAGCTAAGTACTGGGTCTCTTCAGGTCTATCCTCATCAAGTGCCATTAATCCAGTCAGAAGTTCCATCAGCACAACACCGAAGCTAAAGACATCTGCTTTGGTTGTGATTTTTCCTGTCACTGAATTGATTGGCACGTGAAATTAGAGTCAATACAAAAAACAAAAGGACATCAAGAGCAACAACTATGGTTCTACAGGATGCCATTCAACTGCTTAAACATAAATAAAATTTCTTGTTGCTAGTAAGTCCAGATGCTTTATTTTCATGTGCTGAGTTTCTTCCGTTGAGATTATACATCACAATTTGAGCATATGTATTTTCCAAATGTCAATTGAAGGGCAACACCAAAGATTTGAACTTTCTTTTTTATTTTGATCTAACAACAAAAAATTTCACAACATGCAAACTTGGGTCAATGTGAAAGGTTTTAACTCAAACTGCAATGTGGAGCTTAGTTCAAAGATCTGATTTGTTTTGGCCAGCCAAAAATCAGATTCAAAAGTGAATATATATGATAGATATGCTTCAAAAAGTCTATAAACTTGACCAAACCAACTTAAAATCCTCTAGAGCAGCTTACTACTAACATATGCTACATGCAAGAAGTCCTTGTAACTCCAAGGAGGCAACTCAAGCTACATATAGAAAGAAAGTTAGAACAGTAAAAATTTTAAACATATTAACTCTTTCTTTGAGAAAATTTATCATGTCTATTTACTCTTAATCTCATTGCAAATGATTGGAAAACCTTAGACGGGTTGCTTACCAGCATATTCTGGTGCTAAGTAACCAAAAGTCCCTGCAAGCCTGGTCACAACAGATTTCTCCCCATCAGGAGCAAGTTTGACCAAACCAAAATCTGAAACTTTTGCTCTGAAATCATCACCAAGTAAAATATTTGAAGACTTAAGATCTCTATGTATGAAGCTTTGGTGAGCCAGACTGTGAAGATACTCCATTCCTCTGGCTACATCCAAGGCAATATTCAGCCGCCTCTTCCAAGATAGAGGCTCCAATTTTAGGCTCTTCCAACGGAAAAGATGCTTGCTAAGAGCTCCTTGAGACATATATTCATAAACAAGAATTCTCTCATTGCCTTCAATGGAATAACCCAAAAGAGAAACCAAATGACGGTGCCGTACCTTTGAAAGAACTGCAATTTCAGCCTGGAATTCATCCAAAGCCTTACTTGTAATCACACCAGCCTCCATTCTTTTAACTGCAATTTGTGTTCCATCATCTAGTTCCCCTTTATAAACTACACCAAAGCCACCACGGCCAAGCTCATTTTCTGGTGCGAAGTTTTTTGTCACATTTCTAAGAACTTGAACTGATATGATCAAATTTCCAGCTTCAATGACATGAGATTCCCCAATGTTGCTACTGTTTCTGCTTGCAGAACCACTCCCAGTTAGTGTAGAAGTGCTTCCATTGGTGTTATTGGCAACAACAACCTTAACTACATTATCTGAATCAGATGGATCCCTTGGGTGGATTACCAGGGAAGTTGAAGCCAACTTACTGTCCTTTCTCTTTTTATAACAGTAGATGGATAGAGGCATGACCAGAAAAGCAAGAACCGCAAAACTTGCAACAGGAGCAAGTATTGAAACAAATGTGTTTCTTTTCAAACCTTTTGTTTTGGTTGATTCCACAGAAGAATAAGTGGGACTAGCACCTGTACCTTTCGATGAGGTAGATGGGCTATTTGGTGGAGAATCTGAACTCTCAGATGGTGTATTGTTCCCAGCGGAAGGGGCTGTCTTATCACCACCCAATAAAGGATTACCAGCTGTTACAAGCTTCACAGTGCTACTAAACTTTGGTAATGGACCAGATATGTTATTGCCACTGAGATCCAAAGTTTCTAGTGATTTCAAGCTAGTCCAGTTACTAGGAATCGGACCACTTAGATTGTTAGATTGAAGCCTAATTTGAGATAGGGAGTCCAACTTTGCAACTGAAGAACTCAAAGTACCAGAGAGATTATAATGTGGCAAGTTTATGATTGAAACCTTCCCACTATTGCATCTAATTCCCACCCAATTGCAAGGCTCATTATCAGACCAGGAAGAAACAAGCCTGGGAGGGTAATTCACCCCACCGAGAAACCCTAAAAGCGCCATAACTTCTGGGGAGCAAAGAAGCCCCTGAGTGGCTTGACATAACTTATTTGAAGCATAAGTCACATTTGACGCTTTAAATATTGGAATTGGACCCATCAACTGATTATTGTTTAAATCTAAGTTATCCAAACTCATATCTGCTAAACTACCTGGAATCAGGCCAACAAGGTTGTTACGATTAAGATTGAGATCCTTCAAGAGAGTTAAGTTACCAATGTTCTCTGGAATTGGTCCTGTGAACTGATTCCCATGCAGCCATAGTACTGTGAGGTTCTTCATCGTTGCCGCAACATCAATTGGACCTGTCATCCCCCCACCAAGCTGATCATTCAGCCAAAGCATCTGCAGAGCACTGTCATTGAAAGTCCTCGGAATTTCACCAGACAAATTATTACCAGAAAGCTTCAAGTTTGTCAAGGAAAACATGGAACCAAGAAAATCTGGCAATGGACCAATCAAATTACAACTCATACAAGAAAGATTGGTCAATTGAGCAGAATTTTGCAAAGCCTTGGGTAATGACCAGCCAGTACTAGCATTAAAATTGTTGTGATCCAATGCCAAGACCTCCAAAATATCTAAACCATCAAAGAAATCAGATGGAATAGAATAAAAATTGTTGTAATCTAAATAAGCATACATCAAATTTGATAAGCCATTAAAAGATGGCAACTTTCCACTCAATTTGTTTCTTTGGAGACCGATGTTCTCGAGCATGGAGAGTTTGTTCAAGTTTTGAGGCAAAGTACCCTTCAAGCCCACACCTTGAGCCTGAATCTGAGTAACCCTGGACTTTTCACAAAATACGTGATTCCAGCTTGGAGGACCACAAGGGTCACCACCATTTTCAGGCCACTTCAAGAGCTCAGGATTCTCAAGTCCATCTCTGAATTGCATTAAAATATCAAGGTCACCAGGGTCAGTGGTGCAAAAAACCACTGTAACAAGAGATAAAAGAAGCACTGAAGGAAACTTCTTTCTCATTGCAGATTTTTGGTGCTGCACTGGACTGGATTACCCCAACTACAATCAAAGAAGCTTCATTTGAACACCAATGGTGGTTTCTTCAAATACCGAGTTCAAATCTTGCATCAAACAATAAAAAAAGAATAGACTTTAATTCCAGTAATACTGAGAGCACTGAAGAAAGACAAGAATTCTTGAAAACAAGCAAAAGAACATAGAAAAAAAAATCAAGCTTTAGGAGCTATAGAGCAACAAGGCCAGATCTTTGACATGAAAAGTAATACAAAATATTGGACCAAAGTTGAACAACAAGAGCCAAACTGAAAAGAAAAATATGAAACTTGGACCATACCTTAAACATATATCGTCATCGAGATTCTGCAAAAGCAGTTTTTCATTTGCGCCACACCATACCGGACATTTCCTTTTCACTCTTCCTTGCTTCATCAGTAACTGCAAAATGACGAGGGCAGTACCGTCTTTTGAACATGTTGAAACATGCAGGTGTCATAATTTCTAACACAACTTTTTTGTTCATAGAAACACTACTACTCCTAAATTTTGTGGTTTGTTTAATTAATTAATTAATAATCGTACTGACAGACAGGTTTAACAGATTGATTTTATAGTAATTAAGCTGGTGGGTCATTTTTTGTTGAGTGGAGACTGAGCCATTTCTCTGCTGCTTTGATTTCCGTGACTTGCTGGCTTGTTTCAGGTTGAAGCTACTATTCAAATTCTTTTGTGAATAATAAAATAATGTAAATTATATAAAATTAAAAATTAGGGATAAGAAAATTTTTCTCTGTCAGGGTTTGTTTTTTTTTCTTTGACTAAATTTATTAGGGTTGAAACAATAATTGTGAATTCGTGATCCGTGTTTTCTTTTCAGATTTTCATTGAAAAGCTCCTGGAATAACTTGATGTCTAATGTATTTTAGTATGATTTGTAAACGAGTCCTACAAATTGTGTCTAATGAAAATTCCATTTTAAAAATTTTAAATTAAATTAAATTTATTTAAATTATTTTTTTTAATGATATTCAATTGATTTAAAATTTAAACTTTAATATAATTGTAAATTATAATTTTTTAAAAAAATAAAAAACTTAAAATTTTACTTTAAAAATTTCAAGTTTAAATCATAAATGGAATGAATGTATGTAATAAAAAATTAATTATATCTTATCTAATCCAATAACACTAAATTTATGTGTACAAAAAAAAAAATTAGTAGTTGAACATTGTAACACGTAAAATGTATGGATAAGAGTTGCGTAGCTTCCAAAATTTTTTAATAGTGCAAACAGATATAAATAAATATTCTTTCAGAGCCATAATTTAAAACATCACACATGCACAACAGTGGAGTGATATGATAGTGGCCAAAATGGCATCTGAGTCCAACTCATTAGCATCATGTGATCGTCCCAGAGTTAATTCAATCCTATCAAATCTAATTCTTATCACTTTTTTTTTAAGAGGAATTCTTATCACTTAAATTGTCTTTTTAACTGTTCTTTTAATCCTATCTTACATGAATTTATCAGTCATTACATAAACTCTCTTGAAGCAAGCCAAGTTCCTTAATTATGGGTTATTAATTACAACATTATCAGTTAATTTGTATAAATATTGTTGATTTCTTGGTCCAAAAAAAGGAAGATATCAGATAGTAAGATTAATTTTTTATATTTAAAATCATTTATATTGAATTTGATTAATTATTAAATTTAAAATTTTAAAATTCTATTTATATAAATCACATTGTTGTTGGTATGTAAGGTCGAATTTTGATATAAATATGATTTTTTTGTGTGATTGAAAATCTGAAATAAATAGATTGTTCAATCTTTCAGATCATGATAAAATACATCATATCTGACAGTTTAAAATAAATAATTACAGATAATACATTCGAAATACCATATCAAACAGTGATCAACAGAACTCAAACTCAATACTTTTACGTTAAAAATGACGAATCTTAATCAATTAAATCGATTACTTGTTAGTATATAAATATGATTTTATTCCTTAACATTGGGATCAAAGACTGTTAATCTGTTGACTTTCCCTGGTGAATAATACAGAAATAATTCTGCATGAAATCAGATACCAATATAAAATAACAGTAGTTTATCATTGTGATAATGTCCAACTACGCAGAATGAAATGTAGGGTTATAAGAGAGAAGACTGGAAGTTGAGATTGGATTGTGACTATGAAAAAAAAAATAGTGCCCAAATCACAAGCCTATTATTAAATAATTGGATTTCTCAAAAAAAAAAAAAAAAGCTATTAAATTATTGGAAACTTCAATCTAGAAAGATTTGATTTGATTAAGAAAGAATACTTTAAAATTTTGCTGTGATTGACTAAGGGTGACCTTTCACATGCCCTAATTTTGCTATTCCCTCTATACTCACATGGAGTTAGCATAATCATAACACCCACCTAAGCTGTGGAATATAAATGCATATTAGGGATGTAATTTTTATATAATTTTTAGATTTTTTATCAAAATTAAATTCATAACGTATTTAAATCAAAATAATATTTTTAAATTTCATAATTTTGATCTAAAAATCCAAAAAATATAAAAATTATATTAGTGTAAGTGAATCCTTCCTCTCTCTCTCTCTCTCTCTCTCTCTCTCTCTCTCTCTCTCTATATATATATATATA
Source organism: Durio zibethinus (assembly GCF_047325235.1). Lineage (NCBI taxonomy): Eukaryota > Viridiplantae > Streptophyta > Magnoliopsida > Malvales > Malvaceae > Durio > Durio zibethinus. The sequence continues at coordinate 2,977,804 of NC_143162.1, read as the reverse complement.
TATATATTACAAAAGTTTATTTTTGCAAAACTTTTTTTACGAAAATCTCAATAAATATTTAGGTTAAAATTTTAGAAAAAAATCTTTATTTTTATTCAAATTTCTCAAATAAGCCATTTATCTTATAATTGTACTTAATTAAGCATTTAAAGTATTATTTTTATTTAATTAAATATTTATTTTATATAAAAATACTAAAATTTATAAAAAAAAAGTTCCATTAAATAAAAATAATATTTTTAGAGTTTAATTAGATAAAAATAGAATTTTAAGAGTTTAATTAAATAAAATAACAATTTAATGAGTTAATTGGGTACAATAAAAAGATAGAAATTTATTTAAAAATTGAAGAAAAAACAGTTCTTTTATATTATAGCCTATACATATAGTACAAAGGAGGCATGAATGCAGGTTAGTTCAGCCAAAAAAAGTTAATAATCGGAAATCACAGCTGGGATCATTACTAAAATTTGTGGTCTGACATGAATTGATGATGAGCCACGCATATGTCTATATCTAAAGAAGATGATAATTGTCGACCGGAACATGATTTAGTGGTAAAGAAGAGATTTGAAAATCTTAATATTTTAGGTTTAAATTCATTATGTGTGGATTTAATTATTTATTTATATTATAGTTTGTTAATTGATAATTTAGTGATTAAATTTGATTATGATGTAAATTAATTATATAAATGTAATATTTGATTATTAATTATAACTTTAAAAGAAGGAAAATAACTATTGGACAATCAACTTAATTTTTAATGGATATTAATTAATGATGCAACAACCACTTACCAAACTTTTATTTGTGTATGGAATACATAGTATGATTAAAAGACTAGCAAATGAATGATACTAATTAAGGGCAAGAAATATATTTAAGCCAAAATGATCATAGTATGATAAACATGATTCAGATATAAGGGGTCTCTCTTATTAAGATCAATCTATTTTGAAATTTTAATTTAAGAATTATTATCCTATAATGGTGAAATCTTTTAATTTTATAAACGAGTTTAAAGAGTTCATTTATAATAAATTTATTTTTATATATAAAGTTTCGAAAATTTCATTAGAAGTATTTGTGTGTTGGATCGGATTAGGTTCGTTGACCTTCGAAAACCTTTGTCCAAGGTCAAAGGTCTAATTTGGCTTAATCAGTCAAGTTCAATTAAGATAAAATGATTTTTTTAAAAATTTAAAATAATAATATTTTAAAATTAAAATTAAATAAAAAATATTTTATTTATTAAATAATATCTTACTCTTAACCATAATTTTAAAAATATTATCCCAAAATCAGTTCGAGCTAAGTTTAAATGTTTAACCCACTCAATTGTGAAAATAACTCGAACTAGGGTAAAATTTAAATTTCATCACCTAAATATTAATAATTCATAATTTAAAATCAATTTATTATATGAATGATGTGATATGAAATCATGAAAGACAAAAGAAAATATTTGTAATAAATTTAGAGATTTTTTTATTATTATTACAAAGAAGGTTAAAGTAAAGAAATGTGGTTGGGTTGGAAGCACTAATAAGCAAAAACAAGTTGAAGGTCCAAAATTAATTTGATATAAATATTAGCTAACTTTTCTTGGTTGGTAAATAGTAATTAGCTTCTAAATGGTTAAAGTTTATTTTATTTGTCGGTGGATACATTTGATTTAACATCCTTAGCTCATTTCTTATCTCTTTCTTGTAGATATCCTTTATGTCATTTCATATGCACCAAACTTTAATTAATTTCTTTAATATAATTTAAATTGTGGTTCAAGATTTGTGATGGAGCAGGTTGAGTTCTACTCCCGGTTGTCTTATTCTATTTGGCATCAATTTCTAAAGCATAAATAGAGTAGTCAATTTTCAAGAATTTTTTGGCAAAAAAAAGTTGAAATTATATTTATTTCGTCTTAAAATGTTTGTTAGATATTCACTTCTACAAAATTAAAAAAATTAATTTTAATGTATTTAATTTTTTATAAAATTAAAATTTTATAATTTTTAATGTCGATATAAAAAAGTAAAATATAATTTGGAACATTTAAAAAAAAAAATTTAAAATAAGGATAAAGGGAATACATGATAGTCATTCCTTTTGTATCAAAAGAAAACGACCCTATAGAAAAAATAGTCAAAAGCCAAAATGTACATCTTGACTTGAAAATCATAACTCACATTATTCAATGCACCTTTGAAAAATTGCCCCCAAAATAAGGTTTCAAGGGTTTTGTGTCTGATTTTTATTAGTGAATGTGATATTTTTCTAAAATTTAATACACGTGTTTTATTGTTATCACTTTCATCTTCGTTTAGATTGTTTATTATGGGATGGTACCAAGTTAGGTCGGATAGATTTTTGTTCATATTGAACCTAATTCTATTCAAATAATTTTTTATTTTTTTCACATCAGAATTCAATTTAATATTATATAAATAGTATTTGATTTGATCTGAAATTAATAAAATATTATTTTTAAATATAAAATATTAATTTTTAATTATATAAGATAAATTTTTAATATAAATAAAAAATTAAATATATATAAATAAATAATAAAAAATAATTTTTATATATTTGGTTAAGTCGAATTGAATTTGTCTAAAATTTAATTTAATTTTTTTCTATTATTAACTGACCTGATCCAATCCAAAACTTAATTTAAAAAAAAAAATTGATCTTATTAGATTAAATCGAGTTGAAACCCGTCAGAGGTGAGTTAAGCTGTCAATCTTATGTATATTTTCTTATTTAAATGAATTGTTCATGAAATAAAAATATAATTCTATAATTTAAAAACATTCAAGTAACATATTTTTTTAAATATAAATTTTTTAATGAATAAATATAAAAATCCAGCATTCCATAATTTGATGAAATTATGAATCATATATTACAAAAATATATCATTTTCTTTCGTATCATAAATCTTTTTTCTTGTTTTAAATCAAAATAATATATACTAACTATAGACTAATTATGAATTATTTTTTATGTAAGCTTTTAATTCATCCACGCAAATTAACCCTAACTTATTCCTGGAAAATCATTTTCCCACCACAAAGTTAGATCAATCATTCAAGGAGCCCTAGAGAAAGGGACAAATTAATTTTTTAGCTGTCACAAAATCATTATATATGATTTGGGCTTATTGGGCCAATCATAAACTTTCATCAAATCTACCAACAAAAGTGGGACAAACATATCCATTCTCACCATTTTTTATTTTCTTTTTCTTTCTACCTTTATTTTATAAAGGTTATAATAATTAATTAAAAAATAAAATATTCTTAGCTGATCAATGATTCTTTTATTCCGGTGATGAGTCCTGGCGGTGCAAAGGTGGGTTTGACAGAACCACCATGGCACAGACAAAATTGGGGTCCATCTCAAATCCCAAGCATTTTGTTTGTAGTGGGAGAGTGAGGAACTTGAGTGCAAAGAGTCAAAAAGTTCCCTCCGTCAATCAATTTCAGCTATTTTTTTTCCTTATTAATATACTTTTATTTTATTATTATATCAGCCATCAGGATTTGCTTTATTATCAAAATCCTAATTATAATTATAATAATATTAAGCTAAACATAGAATCCAGCCATAGAAATTGAGTTACTGAAGATGATATATTTTTATTCGTAAGATCCCGATTCGATTCTCGTTGATAATAATATGTTTTATGAATGATTTATAAATTATATTTAAATTTATAATATATCTTGATTTTGAAATAAAATAATTTCTCTTCATATATTTATTTATATATATATATATATATATAATCTAAGTTGTTGATTACCAACTTGCAAATTTTTGGATGGTGTGTGTTCAAAGTGCCCTCTCTTTTTAAGCTTTATTTTCCTTTAGATATTTTTCAGCTTTTTATGGCATGATAAGGACATTTAATCTAAGATTTAGATCAGGAGATTGATTTCATTAAAAAAAAAAAGAAATTTAGAGGGAACTGTTTTTCCTCCCTCTATTCTTTTTTCTTTGGTTGGGAGACAATGATCTTGTGAAAATGAAACATCACAAGAAATGGTCTTATGGATGTTCCCAAACCCCCCAAAGACCTCACAATTGTTTCCTTAGAAAATAGAGACTTTTAATTTTATTTTTTATTTTCATATTAGTTGAAATTAGACCTTGGAATGATGAAAGTTTCCATTTTTCTTTGGTAGGAAAACTTAGTAGATTAACCGACATAGATTTCCTTATCTCAGCTTGTCTGTTTGGTCACATTTTGTTTTTAATCATTGTCTGAAATTCAGTCAAAATTTTGAAATACTAAATTGAAAAGTGAGGAGGATTTTTACTTTTACCCGCTGATCACGGGCACATATCAATGCTGTCAAAAGAAAGAAAATTACCGGTTTTATTATATGCATTTTTTACTTTTTACTTAAAATTATTAAAATTTAAATTTTAATCATTTAATTAAAAATTCATCACTCTAATTAATAGCACACACAATTATTAACATTATATATAAAGATGTCAATATTAACCATATTCAATGAAAATTTTGACTTTTTATTTTAATAAAAATGATGATATGTATTATATTATAGGTATAAGAATGTGTATAATTTTATATTTTTATTAAATAAGATGATAAAAATGAATAATATAGCATTCACCCCGTATTTGTATTTGAAATATTTATTTTTTTTAGTAAATAAATTTTTTTATTAAATAATATAAATCATTATTTTAGATTAATTAGAATTAAAATAATTTTATAGAAAAATAAATATTAATATATATATTTATAAAAAAATCTAAATATATAATTTAAAATTTTAAAAAAAACTAAAAAATAATTTTTTTATTTTTTAAAAAGTTATTGGTATATAAATTATTTATACCCATTAAAAATATACAAAAATAAAAATGATGATATATTTAAAATATATATTAGATATATATATATATATATATAAAATTTCGAATATGAGAATATGAGAATGGAAAATACTCTACTCAACTCATATTCTATCCATTAACATCCTAATTATATGCATCATCATTTCTCTTTTAATTTTTTTTTAATTTAAAAATTCCAAAAAAATGAAGTGGGGTCATGGAGACGATTCCTTTTCCTTTTTTTCTACCATACAATAGGAATTGAATTTATCTTTAAATTGATTTCAAAATCCAAACAAACAATTTTCTCTTGGAACTGATTAGGTGTGCATATGGTTATGGTGTAACGTTACTTTCAAAATATTCCAATTGTGGAAAAAATAAAAGATTCATGCCTCTTTCCATGTCACTATTGTCATAACATATAGATAAAAAAATCTATAACTAGATTTAACAAAATAAGTCACCACAAAATTTTGTTATCTAAGTGTGATTAGTCATTTAAGGAATCTATCATTTTAAGAAGCTCCTAAGCTTGACGGGTCTCTAAAAGAATAAGTTTGAGTCTACAAACTATAACAGGGTTCGAGAGTTTAATTACATATGAAAAAAATTATAGCATCCCCACATGTCAATCCAAATGATGGTATCATTTTATTTTAAATTTATTATACGGTATTGAGTCTAATGATTTCAAACTTTTTATATTAAATATTAAAAATAATTTATAAGATTATCTAATCAATATAATTGAATTCTTAAAAATATTTTATTACCTAAAAAATATTCAAAAATCTCATTTAATTTCTTAAATAGGCTCCGTTGTCAAAAATATTTTTTTTAATTGTTTGGTTTTTTGTTAAAAATATATATAATTATTCCACCATTTTGACCAAATTATAAATATTTTATCTTTCAGAATTTTTAAAATTTTCACCATTTGCCCCTATTTAAAAATTCATTTTATTTCTCTTTTTTTAAATAAAATAATATGATAATTATTTTTATTGAATTTTCATTTAATTCTTCCATCATTCGGGACAAATTCAAATAAATTTATCACATAGAGATTTCTTATAAAATTTACCATTCAAATTTTCTAAGAATCTTATCATTGGATAATTATCAAATATTTTCAACCAAAACTTTATTTGAAAAATAATACAATTACTTTTATTGAAATTTCATCTAAATTATTTCACTATTTGGGATAAATTTAAAGAAAATTTATCACCTCAAAATTTTTTAGAAATTTATCATTTGAAATTTTTAAGAATCTCATTATTGGGTAATTTGTATTTAATCCAAAATTTAATTTTTTAATTTTTTAATTTTTTTGGTTTGAAAATAAATATTAATTATTGTTATTAAAATTTCATTTAAATCATTCCACAATTTGGGATAAATTTAGATAAAATTCATCATCTAAGAATTTTATAGAAATTTATCATTTGAAATCTTTATAAATTCCATCATTTGATAATTAATATTTATTCTAAAAAAATATTTGATTTTTTATTCTTTTTCTAATTTTTTATTTAATTATGCAAAAAATACTAAAAAAAATAAACATGTAAAAAATAAATACAAAAATACAAAAAAAAAATGAAACGGCTCGGCTTAGCTGTTGAAATTCAGCTCGACTTAAGACAAAAACAATGGCTCGAAAACGCGACTAAGCTCAGCTTAGCTGGAACAGATAAACTAAAATGCGGGTTGACGTAGCGGTCGCGATTCAGTCGGGTTAATCCGAATAGAAACATATAGATCTTGGGGTTTCTTAACATTAAAACGATGTGGTTTTACAGTGGTATAAAAGGCTAAAATTTGATATTTTCTTTAGATTTCTTCTTTTTTCATTATTTTTCTTATTTTTCTCTCTTTAAAAACTTAGAATTTCGGTTGAAGCTTCACCGAAAACTGAGAAAAACACATCAAAAATTGAAAAATGTCGTTGAAAAATTTATCGAAATCTGAAATTTTTCTAAAATGTTTCAAAAAAAAAAACTGCAAAAATTTCAAAAAAAATTCCTAAAACTTTAGGATTGCCATAGCTTTTCTAAACACTTCTCATTGCTTTTGCTTTCTGTTTTTTTGTGTATCCTCTCAAGCTTGGCCGCAGTCTGTATATAAGACAGAATCCAATGACGAATAAAAATCTTAATTTCTTCCAGACTTTTAATCTCATTCAACCTCTTCCAATCTATCATAAACTCTTCAACTCAGTTTTTCACAAATTCAACCACTTTTTTTTATTTTTTTATTTTTTTAATTAATAAAATTAATTTTGTAAACCTCCAGACAAATTAAGGTGTCTATTAATTAATGTCTTAAAACTTAGTCAAGAATTAAGCAGAAATCATAAGATTTTTCTTTTTTTTTCTTATTAGTAAGGATGATATTTTTTCATAAATTATTTATTTAAATCCTTTGAAAGTGAAATTTTTTTTGAAGATTTTATAAGATCACATAATTTTATCTTATTGGAACTTAATATACATTCAATTTCATATATTCGTTTTAATATATCTTATGGTTAAATAACTTTTAATACAAAATTCCTACACCGATATTAATCAATCAACCAACAAAAAATATAAAAAAAAATCCAAAACCTTAATAATAATAATAATAATAATAAAACAGAATTGATAAAAAATCGAAAGCAAAAAAAAAGCAACAGAAAAAACCTAATTACCAAAATAAAAAGAGGAATCGACAAAATTTTTGAACAAATTATAACTTTTTCTTGGATGATAATATTACGAATTAAACTAACAATGTAATTAGTAAAATAAAAACAAAATTCATCATTACCATTAAAAAATATAATTTCATAAGGAGTTAAATTGTAAAAAATGTTAATACATACAATGTTTTATAATAGTGATGATGATATTAAGTTTATAGATTGATTATAGACTAATTTATTTCAATTAATTGATAATGTAATTTCACAAAATTTATTGGTTCATCACTCACATCATATCAGTGATTTTGTGGGTTCAATTTCAATATTAGAACTTCGAAAGTTTTAAATATTCTGACTTTAAACGATAATTATTGCTGGAATAATTGCCACTTGTAAAAGAAAAAAAAAAGATATAATAGATGTCGATGCTGCCTCATATTGATTTCTAAGAATAAACGAAATCTTAAAAACTAACGCCAAAACTAGAAAAATTATGCTTTCTTTCTCCTTTTTTCAAAACCTAAGACATAAATTGGAGCAAGGGGGAAGAAAGATAAAGGCTGGCTAAGAATGAATGATTCTGATCATATTGGCACCAGCAGTCATTTATTAGTTTGACAAAGTGAGTTTGATTATTCCCCCTAGACAAGGCCACCAGAATCTGGTCCATTCCATTGGTGAAGAGGATAAGTTTTGTCATCCATATAACGTTGTTGAGAGTATCAACCATGCTTGTAACAGGCTGGTAAAACTGCAGAACCATTGGATTGGGTGATGAATGAACTTTGTTTTAGTATATCCAAAGTTGCAGTTCGGAGATTTGAAAATGAATTATAAGTGTTTGGATTTAAATTTTAAATTTATTATTTATTTAAATTATTTTATGAATCAATTAAATTAAATTTAACTTAAATCGTCATCACATTCATTAACTTAAATATCTAAATAAATTTTGTTTTTTAATTTGAGAAAGCAAGATTCAAACACTTATTTAAATAAAAAAAATACATCTAATAAATATGTAATTTATTGATAGAGCATTAAATTTTTAATTTTAATAATTAAATTTAAATTTTAATAACTACAAGTAAAAATAAATGCATGTATCCATGATTAAACCAAATTCTTGAGTGATTAATTTATTCGATATTGGAAGAAGAATGCTGACTGCAATTTATGGTAGTGGCCTATGGCTTATGGCCCAATGGTCCCAATATATGTGCCATATGGGGTGGCCTTTACAAAATTGATTTCTATAGCCTTCATTAGGCAGGCCATGTGTGTGGCTAGAGAAGATAAAAAAATTCGAAATCGATAGGTTTCGATTCGATTTGATTTTTTATAATTGGTTTTTCTTTTTTAAATTGAATATCGAGTTGGGTGGCATGAAAAAAAAATTAAAGTTGAGTCGAGGTCAGGTTTTAGACAAATTCGACCCTACTCGACCAAATATATCAATATAAATAATTATTTATTTATTTATATATATTTATACATATATATATTTAATTTTATACTTCTATTAAAAAAATATTTTATTAATTTCGGGTCGGATTAGATATGATTTTATATAATGTCGAATCGAGTCAGGTTCGGATATAAAAATAATAAAAAATTATCAAATCTGATCGGATTCGAGTTTTGCATGTTTAAAGTTGGGTCGGGTTCGGGACGAGTAAAAACTTGCCCTGACCTTACTCGTTGCCATCCCTATGTGTGGTTGGATAATTGAAAAAAAAAATGAAAATTCAATATTTTTACCTAAAATCAAATTAGTTGCACTTAATTTTACTTATTAACTATACCAACTTATATAATGCTTCTTATGTTTATTTTCGATTTTCAGCGTTTTCATCAATGATAATAAACTAGGCTTTTTACTTGCTAATTCAATAATAAAAAAAATGGGTAAAGAAGGAATTTTATTATATTTATAATTTTTTCGTTTAATTTATAAATTTTAAAATATTATTCCTAATCCTTTATTAAATATAATAAATAAATAGAATCAAAATATATTTATGACCTATTCGTTAAATGATTTATTTGTTATAATACAAGAGTAAATAAATAAAATATAAACAAACTTTGCTATGTTCATAAATTTTTGTAATTAATAAGTTTTAAAATATTATTTATAATTATTTATTAAACTTAATAAATAAATAAAAACTAAATATATTCATCAACTGTCCATAAAATATTTTATTAATTCACACCTTAATTTCCATGAATAAAAAGAACTTAATTTATGATATTGGCCGATAGAGAAAAGAAGAAAAAAAAAAGCCTAATGGTATTTATGGTAAATTAAAAAAACTAGGTCATTAGCCCAAGACTTCTCCTTGAATTGAGCCCAAGCTTTTTGGTTCAAGCCCAAGCCTCCACGACCCAATAATTATACAACCAAACATCGACCCGCATTTTTTATACCCATCATCTTCGCCGCCCAACGGATTTTGTTTTGGTTCACAAAATTATAAAACCCTAGGGTTTCTCTCTCTTCCCCAAAGTAAAGATCGAAGTTTTGTCACCATGGTTGGTTCAATTTGAATTCTCTCTTTTGATCCTTTTGAAGAACTCATTTCAACAGTTATTTTTTTTTCTCTTTTTGCTAATTTTTTGTTTAATTCTCTGTTTAGCCGCAAGGAGATTACATAGAGCTACACAGAAAGAGGCATGGTTATCGCCCTGACTTCTTCGAGAGGAAGCGCAAGAAGGAAGCTCGTCAAGTTCACGAGCATTCCGCTAAGGCTCAAAAGGTCTTTATTTTTTTATTTTTCCCTTTCATTTTGGTAATTTCTCTATTTTTTGTGGGGTTTTGTGAGCTATTAATTTGTTTTTGTTAAATTGTTATAATAGGCCCTTGGTATTAAGGGTAAGATGATTGCCAAGAAAAATTATGCTGAGAAGGCCCTCATGAAAAAAACGTGAGTTTCTTTTTTTTTTTTTAATTTATTTTTCTAATTTGGATATTTTCCATTATAATATATTTTTTTAACTATTTGATTTAATCCAATTATGATATCATAGAATTTCTGTTCCATTTTGCACTGTAAAGGGTGATGATAATTTTTTTAATATTTTATTAGCTGACAGTTAGATTCTGTAAATTTCAAATGAAAGCGTGAATCTTGTCATAGTTTATTGAATAGATTAGTTTGATTCATAGTGATAATGCCTATTGTGATCATCTATCGTCTTTCATTAAATCAATGTCTTATTCATGCCACTTATTCCTGGGATGTTAACATGACTGTTTCCCATTTTCATGTTTTTCAGAGTTGTAGTTTTTATATAGTCAGTTGGTACTCAGTGGTCAATGCGTTGGGATAGTTAAGTTGCATTTATGGACAGTGATATTAGAGAAGAGATCAAATGGTATTAACTGCCGTCTTTTGCTCTTCATTGAGAAATTTTTTCTGGGATTAATTCAAACATGCAAAATGAAGTGGAAAACGTATGCATGATTTACAAGGTCTTACCTCCCTGAAAGGATTATGGAGTCATGAAATGAAACTTCCTTTTGAGACATGGATTTCTTGTTTTGAGATGTGTGCATCTTAAAGCTTTTGCTTTGGGTTTATACCTTGTTTTAGAGAGCAGTTATGGCTTCATCATTTCTGTTCTCTTCTTTGTTGATTATGTAATAACTAGGAATTATGTGTCAACAGATTGGCTATGCATGAAGAATCATCAACTAGGCGCAAGGTTGATGATGAAGTTCAAGATGGAGCTATTCCTGCCTATCTTATGGATCGTGAAAACACCACACGTGCAAAGGTATGCTCTGTTTTATGTCATCGACAGATATAATTCATGTCATCAACAGATATAATGTTATGCTCTGTTTAGGTTCTCAGCAACACCATAAAGCAAAAGAGGAAAGAGAAAGCTGGGAAATGGGAGGTCCCTATACCAAAGGTAATAAGATTTTAAACTTTTCTGTTTGTTTTATCTGATTATATGCTTTCTCAATTTTTTTTCCTATAACTTGCGCTTAATTTTTCATTTAACTACAGTTGTTTGACTTTCAACTTTTGTCCTTCTTCAGGTCAGGCCTGTTGCAGAAGATGAGATGTTTAAGGTGATCAGATCTGGTAAAAGAAAAAGTAAGTATATATAAATAGCTTATTTTCCTTTTTTTTTTAATGCAAACCATGGAAGAAATGCAGTCTTTTGTATATGGAGTTTGTTTGCCCTAGTTAAGAGGATAAATGCTGGTTCCTTTCTGTTAGTTTCTTCTTTGTTTTGTCCTCTTGCAGCAAAGCAATGGAAGAGAATGGTTACAAAGTGCACATTTGTAGGACCTGGTTTTACAAGAAAACCTCCAAAATATGAGCGTTTCATCCGTCCATCGGGATTGCGATTTACCAAAGCTCATGTTACACACCCTGAACTCAAGTGCACCTTCAATCTTGACATTATTGGGGTGAAGAAAAATCCCAATGGTCCAATGTATACCTCTCTTGGTGTTATGACCAAAGGAACTATCATTGAGGTATTGTTTTTCTTTGAAAACTATTCATTATGACTTCTGTTTGCTTGGCATCGGTGATACTCATTTGTTTTATGTTGAATTCAGGTGAATGTAAGTGAATTGGGTCTGGTCACACCAGCTGGGAAAGTTGTTTGGGGTAAAGATCCTCCTTTTGTTTTATTCTGCATGAGCAACCCATGTTTTGGTTTTACTATATTATTATTATTATTATTATTATTATTATTATTATTTGATTTTGGTGAATGCAGGAAAATATGCTCAAGTGACAAATAACCCAGAGAATGATGGTTGTATAAATGCGGTTTTGCTTGTGTAAGAGGTTTACTGAAGACATGGCAAATGTGATCATTCAATAAAACATCAAGAGTTCTACCCCCATTTATTTGAGTCGCATCATCTGGAACATTATATTTTCATCTTTATGCTATGTTAAATCTGCTAACTTTCCCTTTTCTTTTTTCTTCAATTTCAGTGTTAAATGTATCTTAGATATTCAAATGTTTAAGACCCAAAATTTTGGTTTCTATATTTATTAATCTGGGTGCTAAAAGTTATGCCTTTCTTTTGCTTGCTTCCAAGTTCTTTCTATGTTTTTATAGCGTTTGTTGCCAATTAAAAATACTATGATAATGTACCAAATCCAAGGGTACCATGGTTATCTGACAAGGCAATAACAGATTCAATATTGAACTTAAGGAAATGAATCTACAAGATCTCAAGATATCAAATAAATCACAAACACCTGATTTGAGCTCCATAGATTGAGAAAAATCTTGTTAGTTTTACATATAAACCCTAACGGTCGGCTTCATTTCAAGGACATAACAAACCAAGTTTATTGTGCAAATAAGCGTCTTAATAGCAGATACGCATCCTCACAACACAAGCGAAAAATGCATTTTCCAACACACATCCGAAAGACCTTGACAGATAATTTGACCAGACTGGAAAGAAATAGAGCTGCAGTAAAACTTCTAGCAACCAATATGAAATGCTAACTGCCAGGGGCAGCCCTAAGTTGGGGTTCAATCACCTGAAGCAAGCCTGTTGCCAGTCTTCTGGTTAGATCCTCCACTGAAACCTTCACAGCATCCCTCCTCATGCCAATATCAGCAGCATATCGACTTACACAGTACACTCCAACTGCTGTAGCTGCCATTCCATAAATGTTTGTAGTAACAAGACGTAACGGAGTTGACAACACAGCTGCAAGAGGGCCACCTATAATCGATATTGCTTGACCACTTTGCCCAATGGTTGCTTGATCTAATACAAGCAGCCCAGTTTTGCAGTAGATCGCAAAATCTTCACAGTTGTTCTTGAAAACATTATAGCAACCAAATCCATTTTCAAGCAAGTATTTTGCTCGATGGACCACTAAATCATTTGGATCTGAGACTGCAAGAGTGCAAGTTCCACCTCGTGCTTTGGCAATAAAGAGAGCAGGGCTAACTGCATACTCAAAACGGTACAAAATGCCACCAGCAAGGAAGCAGCTCAAGCACGAGGAAACAACACCACTACCTTCTTCTGGTGGAGTACAGGTAGGGCAATGCACTTGAGTTCGAGCTGGCCCTGAGCTTACCAAGATGAGATCCAGAACAGTTCCTGTACCAACTTCTTGGCCACGTCTTGTAAAATGAATGACTCTGTCATTTCCAACATAGATGCCTGTTCTCATACAGAAGCAAAAAAATATAATTAGTAGAACAATCCCAGGAAAATATAACTGGCAAATGAAACCCAAAAAAATAAGCAAATAACTCTTCAACAGATCAACTCAAAACATCTAAAATTGAAAAAGACCAACTTTAACTAAATCTAATTCGGAGAAAAGGTAATCTCAATAGCAGCAAAATATATACAATTTCAGAATACATTCTTATCATTTCAAACCAGTGATACAAATTAGCCTTAGGCATTTCATTACTCCCCAGCTCAAATGAAATAAATTATTTAACTTGGCCACCCTTATTTATAAGAAACCTTCTTACTAAGGGCAGTAGTCCCTTAGAGAAACTCGTGGTAAAGGTGCAAGTGATCATAGAAGGCAAAACTATTTATAGAAGTTAGTAAGCTAACCAACAGCATTCATTTGGAATAGCATTCTAATTGGAACTAATCGCGGATAATCAATTTTCAATTAGACTTCTCTCTTGCTTTCAAATCATACAGTTTGCTAGTCGCGGTATATAATCTAGGCTAGGTAACAGAGTAATGCCTAATGAAATCATCATACCACATTATAGATAAGTAACAGTCTTTATGCTTAACCAATTAAAATTTTCAAAATAAGGCACTTGAAAAACAAAATCTAATCCGCCAATTTAAAAACAAAAGAAGCAAGGACACTGGTCTAGACCCTTTCATCAACAATTCAATGTTTTAACTTTTACTTTCTTAGATCATCAAATGCACTCGGAAAAAAATGGGTTTTTCCCATGATTTAATGTTTATAAATCAAATATAAGCTAAAATTCAACTATACCCATATTTTGGGGTACGTTATTCGGATACTGATAGTTAAACAGTGGCAAAAACATCAAACCCACAACCATAAACTACAAGAAATCAACAGAAAATGTAAAAATAAAGGAAAGGGTGGAAGTAAAGAACCGTGATGGGCATAAATATAAGCAGTCCTCCATGAATAAATATGATCCCCTGGTTTAAGGCTCTTCTTGTCAATTCTGCTTTATCCATTCGTTCATTCAACAAAATTTGACCAAAGAAAAAAAAAATGATGTTAAATCAAAATATCAATCTAAAAGAAACCCAAATAGATTACAAAAGATTTGGGAAAACTAAAAAAAAAAAAATTAAAAATAAAAACCTGTTGGAAAGCAGCCCCATGTTTATTCCTCCTTTGTAAGAACGGGAGAGCTTGGCTCGTAATTCTGGGAATCTGGACTATCTGGTTCTATTTCGTGATTTCCTTTTTAAGTTTCGAATATTAAAAAAAAAAAAAAAAGATTGCTTTTAAATTTGTAATAAGGTTGTAACGGAAATCATCTCCATTGGTCGCGAATTCCCGTACAGACGGTTCGAGGTGTGTTTGGTCAATTGACTGTTATGTCCCTCTGCGTGGAAAGACAAAGTCCTTCGTCGTTAAGGAAAACCAGAGCGACGGTTGTTGTTAATTAGTTGGAGTGAGATTTGGTTACGTGGCACTAACACTGGTTTTTAACTTAGGGCAGATTTAGATTCCAAATACTGATTAAGGTGACAATTAAAAAATAATAATTAATATATTATTTTTTAATTTAATAAAAATATTGTATTAAATAAAAATTTTAAAATTATAACAATTTAATTATATTTACATTTTAAGTCTAAAATGAGATATATTAATTAACAGACCCGTGCTATGCTGCGAACTTATTTTAATTATGAAAATATTACAATCTGTAACTTGTTTTAACTATAAAAAATTAAGTAAATAGTTAGACAATATTGTTGTTAGCTGTATATAGATCAAAGTGGAAGGAAGCCCACAAATAGATCAAAGTGAAAAGAACTCACTAAAATTTGTGATGATCACCTTGATCATTGCATCTTTCAAGCTATATACAATGATGATCAAACTAAAGAACACATTTACAATGCTTTGCTCGTGGAAACTATAATTGTACCAAAAAAATATAACAATTACATACCATATAAGGTACTGATAGCACTTAAAGTAACATCTAAAAAATAGTTGGATAATTAGAACTAATTCTTTGCATAGTTTTTGCAATGAACATCCAAAGATAGTTATCACATTTCATGAGTACATGGATCTCCATGCTCGTTGACAAAGCCATTAAAATTCATACATGCATTTTTTTAATGTTATACATTATACAAAGCTAAGAATGAAAGAAGTAACACAACATAAATAGAGGTAATGAAGAGATCTTCATTTACGGAAAGTGGAAGGATTATTGATAGTTATCGCTTGTAGTTCATTGGAGCCTTTCCTTGTTAAAAGAAATGTGAAGGCACCTTCTTTGCTATCTGTTTCAAAATTTTCTTTTTGTCTAGCTCCTCAAAGGGTGAGATCCTAAACCTAGGCATTTGGCGTGGTTTCAGTTGATTTTACAAATTCTATAAGCATATTTTTAGTTCTTATGTTGATAGTTTGATTAAACTATGACATATTAGCTGATTCAAAATATCATGATAGTTTGATAAAATATGACAATTTGATTAAACATGATTTATCAAATAAAATGATTAGATTCGCATCAAAACTCAAATTCATAATTTCAGCATAAAAATATCATCAACATAATCACTCATCCTTCTTGATTCATTCTCACATCTCTTATCTTGATGTTTCCTACAATCTTTGATACCATCCAAAATCTCAAAACCCGTAAAACTTTTCTATTGCCTTTGTTTATTTGATCTAAGAATATTAGATTTCCTAAGCCTATTTAATCTCAACTCATTTAGAAGAAAAAACAACAGGTTAATTATACTTTATTAAGATATTTAACTTTAACCTATTTGAACAAACAAATACCATAAAACAAAAAACTAGCCCTCAAACCAACAATCCAAAAAACCTCTGAACAGAACAAAGTTTAAGAGATAATATCCTTTAAAGTGAGCAAAAAAGATTTGTTATATAACTCCAACATATATATAAAGATTGATAAATTCAAATGGAATTCAATAATCAAGATGTCTCAATACCTCTTAAAGCAGACATCCCAATAAAAAGATTGAAATTATCCTCATGAATGAGCTTTCAATCTCTAAAAGCCCCAAAAAACTACATATGAGGTATTTTATTATAGGAAGAAAATCGATTATAAAATGCCACGAACAAAATAACTAAACACTGATAAATAATAATAAATAAAAATTTCAAATAATTACGAATAATGCAACTGATTAAAATCACTTAAATTAAAATCGATGAAACAAATCTTTATGACTCATCATCTAACTTGATGTCAAAACC
Source organism: Durio zibethinus (assembly GCF_047325235.1). NCBI lineage: Eukaryota > Viridiplantae > Streptophyta > Magnoliopsida > Malvales > Malvaceae > Durio > Durio zibethinus. The sequence continues at coordinate 2,960,782 of NC_143162.1, read as the reverse complement.
TTTAAAAAACAACAAATAGTAAAACCTAGCCTAAAACCTTGCAAAATTAAAAAAAAAACAAATTATACAAAACTTAATGAAAATACATAGCATAAATAGATCTTTTTTAACAACAAAATGATAATTTATAAAGTAGAGACAAATATCTCACTTGGATAATACAAATTACTTTATCATGATATAAGGTTTTTTAATAAAGATGGAAGTAAGAATTGACAGAACTTTCCCTGGCAACAACTGAAAAATCTTTCAATTTGCTCTAATCGTTGAATGCTATTCCATCCAACATGACATTGGCATACATGAAAGATAAAGGGTAGTCATAATTACAGTGCTGCATACTTAAAGTAAAATGATGCTACAGTCGAGCAGATTCTATCATGGAGACAATCATATTTGCAACATAATGTTTAGATGTCTAGATTACTTATTTTATTGCTTGTCTTATTGTACAAAGCACAAATGTCTATTATAACTTGTAAAATCATACTGTCTTCAGATCATAAAATCATGATTATGTTGGCACATATGGTTGACAATAAATGAACATAATCAATTTTTTGGAATTTTAAAGAAGGTTACATTCATTGTTAACAGTTGCAGGTATTTAATCTTGGGATGCCAATTAAACTTGTAATGTAATGTATATCTTTTTTCATTTTTTCCTTAGAGTTCAAAAGAAGGTTGCATTTGTAGCTATATTTAACTCTGGGAGATTAAATGCATAATGCTAATATATGTTTCTATCTTTTCATAATTTATTCTTGCACTCTTAGTTTTGGCCATGATTAAAGAATTTTTTTTCTTTAATAACAGACATTAATAACCTAAATTCTGCAATTTTTTTTATGAAACTCCAACTCCAAATCATGTATTTCATCGAATTGTCATTTAAAAAATAAAAAAAGTTTTTAATTACATTTAGACTTTCAAATTAAATCACAATTCTCATAAAAGTATTGAAGTATAATCAGATTGATAGTCAAAATCCTCCTTTCAAACAATAAAACATATGTAAAGAACTTTACTTCCTTCCAAAAAGAAATGCTTGTAATAGCTATGTGACCAACAATTAATTACATTAAAAGTAGAAATAATCACACCCTTTTGTAAAAGAACTCTCTAATTTTTACAACCTAAGATCAATTATTCTGATTTTTTTATACAAGACATTGTAGATCTAGAAACAGTATAACATGTAGATCTTTTCAACACTTTTTTCGTATTGAAAAAAAATGAAAGATATATATATACACACACATACGCACATACACACTTAGGCTTGGCTCTTCCTAAATTTGTTCTATATAAAAAAGTATCTCTCTTAAACTTGTTATGATGATCCCAAAAGCATAAACCAAATCAAATAAAGAATAAATACAACATCAATAGCTTAATACAATAAAGACAAAGCGACAATAAAATTACCTCAAAAGCCAAAATAAAATTAAAAAAAAAATGATCAAACTTTAACTTTAATGTTCATCCTAAAAGTTCCAAAATGATTTCAAGATCAATAAATTTTTACAAACTACAAAAAAATATGAATAAAATTAGAACAAAATTGTAATTACAAAGTTAAATACCAAATACATTGCATCATAAAAAAGGCCCAAAATCCACAAAACAATATGCATGAACAAAAAAAAAATCAAATATAAGCTATTATAACATTGACAACCACAATATTAATTTAAAACCCACAAAATAACATGCATGAAAAAAAAAATCAAATATAAAACTAATAGCTTTCAATCAAAAACTCAAAGCCTAAAGGCCTAAAGTGACCTTTCATTCTTTCAAGATAAAAATAACTATGATAAATCTTAGCTTCATACCAGAAAACACTTAAAAATCCACAAGGCATGTCATGCTGGTCCACAAATTTATCGACATAAAAAAGATAATGTGTTGCATTCTTACATTAAAGTAACTTGCAACTTCTCTAAAAGTAAGCCATCAATTTAATAAATTTCTTAATAGTAAATTCAACAAGTAGTAAGGAAGAGTTTAATAGTTTTCCCAAGGAAACAGCTGCATCAAATCAAGATTACTCCATTATATATCATCTTGCTTTGGACACAAACTCTCACATAACGCACCATTAAAGGATTAGTCTAAAATCCCTAAAAGAACAAGTGATGAATGATAGGTTTATAGGACGAAGATAGCTAGGCAAAAACAATTCACTTCATATGTCAAACAAACCAACACACAATTTTCTCTCATATGAATCAAAGAATTTAACTTACTGCTCTCTTATAGCACTAACTCATTTCTATAGTAATATTGTAATTCAACATAATCTGAAGGTTTTCAATACATGACCACCCATTGTTTCTTTCAACTCCTCTCTCTTTCTTTTGGGCAGAGATAAAGAAGACATAGTTTTAGTTGGCAAAACCCTCCCCACAAATAGCTTCCACTTTGCATCATCACCCATTTTTTTTGTTGAGCTTTAAATTTGAATTGTCTATCACATTTACAAAGCAAACAATATTAATGTTCTTGATAAAAAAAATAGAGAAGTAATCATGCTTGCAGGCCAACAATGCTTGTAGTAATTGGAAAAAATAAATAAATTGACCCAATTGCTTTAGAAAAAGATACATAGATGGGACTTTTAAGACCAACCAGACTTGATACACTAATAACAGATAATGATGGATTTCATTTTACTTGCAAAGTGAAACTCTGCAAGAATCAAGCTGATTACAAATGGAGGAATGGAGTCTAAAAAGCTACCACATCCGCTTGCACCGAGAGCACCTTCCTCCGTTAGCCTTTCTCTTGCATGAAGCAACAATTTTTTTTAATGAATATATATAATCTATCTTAGCTTTAATTTTATTATTAAAATAATAAGTGGATAAAAATATGATTGTTGGATAAATTTAATATAAATAATAAAACATTATCAAAATGGTAATTTAAAAATATGATGAACAATCGTACTCATTTTTGTCCGTTCAAAAGATTTTTACATTCATAATATTGTTATATAAATTTAGTTATTATTTTATTTTAATGTATATATATTTAATTATCTTAGCTTTAATTCTACCATAAAAAATTATTCTTGGATAAAAATGTGATTATTGGGTAAATTTGATACAAATAATATATTATTAAAATGGCAAATACGAAAAATACATAAACAATTATACTCATTTTTGTTAATTCAAAAGACTTTTCATATCTGTGCTTTATATATATATATATAGATTATAAATAATAATAATTTTAAATTTAACTTTTAAAGCCGGGATTGTTTCTTGTTTATTATTTATTTGAATAAGAGAAAATTAAAAAAGAAATGTGTTCTAGTGGGCTTTGAGCCTGATCAAAAAGGCCTCAGATGGTGCTATTGATTGAAGAGAAGCCCAGTCAATGGGCCACCAAAATTTTTGTTCTCTTAACTCTATTTAAAAGAAGCATTGGCATAAAATTAAGATTCGATCTTCAAAATTAATTATTTCTTTTGTTGTATCCTTTAGATTTTGATTTCTTTTTATTTAAAAATTTTTTGTTTTTACTACCCATAGTAGCGTTGATAACTTTAAATATATAAAAAAAATTATTTGTGATACTAAAGTTGATAAAATAACTCATAAATACAATATTTAAATTGAATTCATTATATTTTTATTATATTTTCTATATAATAAAAATATAATATCTAAATATACAATCACAATATACATCAAGTAATTGTGAACCATTCTAGGCAAATATTAAAATTTTGATTCAATTTGATAGTGGAGTTTCATTTGAAGGTCACAAAAACCAAACAAAGTCATGTAAAATAACAAGTGAGTAATTTGATAAGTGGAATGTTTTAAAATCGTTTAAAAACAAATGGATGATGACATGCACGGTGAAGCACAAAACGGACGAAAACAAAGTGGGTTCACATTTCCAGCAGCCCACAAAAGCCATTGGGAATCGGAAAGCCACTCATCCCTCGTGGGAATTGAGCGAGTAGCTCAACCACTGAGCTAGCTTCCGAATTGATCTCTAAAATTTTGTCTACCAGGCAAAGTCTAATCTTCAAAAGATGTGATTGATATATCTATCAAAATTAATCGAATCTCAAAAAAAAATTAAAATTGATTCAAAATCAACCTTACTTTATCGGAATTGATTAAAAATATAAAAAAAATTCATATCTAAAATGTCAAAATCAAAAGCGATTCAAATTCAAATTCAAAATAACATATTTTGAACTATTCAAATTAGAGAAAGATTCAAAATCAATGAAAACCCAATTTTTAACTAAAAAAGATTCAAATATAATTATTTTGAATTGCTTAAAATTAAAAATAAATTAAATTTGAAGTTAATTTAAATAATAAAATTGATTAAAACTTGAGATGGTTCGAGTTCAAAATAATCCCAACGTGAATCTAAAAACCCAATTATCTGCACAATGCAAAAAATCGTTGAAATTATCCTAAATATAAGTACACATTTGCAAAGGACTAATGTCATTGGCACAATTGTTTCTTTGTTGTTGACGTTTGTGTCAAAGTCTCCATGACATATGGCATTTTGGTTATTCAAAAAGAGACTGCTTCTGTTATGTCGTTTTACATGAAAGATTCCTTACGGGAAAGATGATTCTAGAAGGAGAATTTAGTATGTTATGCACTTATTGGAAAAAGTTTGGCCACAATGGTTTTAAAGTGTCTGAAAATGAGAAAAAAAATTTAAAGTTGCATTATTAAAAACTCAAAACAAATTTCATTCAAATCATAAATAAAAAATAGCTACTTTAAAATATATCTTTAGGATTAAAGGTAACCATTAAATAAACTTATTATTTAAAATATGTTATAATAATATAACACAAAAATAATATTAAAAAATATAAAATAATATAATTTAAAATTAAAAAAATATATATAAATTTGATAAAAATAAAAAAATATATTTTATATCTGACATTTCAATATGAATTTGACATAATAATTTTTATATTTTATACATATTTAACATAAAAAAATGCTATGCATACATAAATAGTCAAATCTATCACTAAAAAAAGTAAAACTTTTTATTTATTTTATAAATGGAATATAATGTTTATATTTTTTAATGAGATAATAGGAGTTAAATTATTCAACTTTTATGATTGATATCTTGTGTCCTTTTTTATTTTTTAATTTCAACCTTCATGCATGACAAAGTAATCTTGAATATATCTTGAGTTGACGAAAACATCAATAAACTATCAAAAGAATCCAACATATATACAAAAGTAAATGAAACACACAAATGGCCATTACCAACACAAGTCCTCATTGGCACGATTGAAATATGTATATAAGTTTTCTTGTACGTATAAGAAATTTAGTGAATTTAAGCAACACGATACCAAACAATCACTCTCACCCCTATGATTCTTGTTTTTTGTTCTTTCGAGCAAATTAAAAATTTGAGTTTTAATTAGTGTCGTATCTTTTTTATCACATATTAAATTATACTTAATTTTGTTAAGTAAATACTTTAAAGACACTCTTTAAGATTATACATAATGTATTGAAAATTATCAATAAAATTATTAATAAAGATGGTTATGAATTAAATCAAATTAATTTTTTAAAATTCTTATTTAAACCTCGACCTATCAAACTTGAGGGATCCAAAATTTTTTAAAAAATTATTAATACTTTAATATGTTTAATATATTTTCAGTAGTGATTTTAATAATATTTTAAATATATATTTAAATTTAAATTATATAAAAAATATTTTTATTAATAATTTAATATCTTGATTGAATCTAAAGATAATAACATGTCAAGGCAAGATGAATTTTTATTTGTTTTGAACTTGATTCGATTCAGTATTAAAATATTATTTTTTATACCTAATTCGACCATATATATATAAAATCGTAACCCATTTGATTTTATTCGAAATTAATTTAATATAATATTCATAAAATAATTTTTTTAATATAAATTATATCTTAATTAAATGTAAATATAATATTTTTATTAAGTTAATATCTTAAATTAAAGTATTGCATAATAATTTTATTAATATAATATATATTTATAAATATAAAATTAAAAATAATATATATTTATATATTAAAACAAATTTATCTAAAATTTGACTCTATTTCATTTTTAAAAAATTCGATTCAATATGACCAAAATCCAATTAAAAAAAATCTTATAAAGTCATGTCGAATAAAAAATCAACGAATTCGAATATTATTGTTAACCTTAATCAAACCAAGTTAAAAAATTTATTGCAAAAGTTTAACTCGAATTAATTTAAATCTCCAAGCTAAATGACTAGTTTGGCCCAGGAATAAATCAATTATAAATTAGGTAAATAATTTGGTTTGAAAGTAAATTTAATTGTTATTCATTTTATTTAATACATAATTATTATTATAAATAAATTTTAAATTTTAAAATATAAAAATTAAAAGACAAAAAAAATTAAAATTTTGACGTTAACATCAAAATGGAGCCGGCCAAATTGGGCAAGAAAATAAATCAAGCGCGCTTCACGCGAGAGAAAAATGGAAAAGTCACACTATAAAATGGACGAGGCAAAAAAGTTAGGCAGAAAAGAAAGGCAAAGTCTTTGCGTCTTGGCCAATTAACATCCACCACCTGTATAAAATCACAGTCAATTCCAAGCAAATCCCCTCACGGAATCCCAACCTTCTCCTCTAGCATATTCCTTCCGCCGAATATCCGCACTGTTGAATCTAAACACACCACCTCATCTTCTAACGCGGCATCCACCAGGATAGCCAGGCAATCTCCGTACGTCACCCATTGATCCTACGTGCCATCCTACGTGTCACTCTCCACTTCCAGAATTGTTTAGAGGACCAAAATCCTAACCGTTAAATTCTCAGTTCCCCCTCCCTCTTCCCTTTCTCACATCTGCAAATCCCAAAAAAATTAAAAGGGCCCAAAAATAATTAAAATTCTCTGTTAACGGAAAACTGAGAACGCTAGCTGGGTTTTCACGCCATGGACAACGAGACTCAAACTACGGCGGCGGCGACCTCGAATTCTAGTGCTTTCTCGTTCATCTCGAAGGGGTGGAGAGAGGTCCGTAACTCGGCCGACGCGGATTTGCAACTCATGAAAGACCGGGCCAATTCGTTCAAGAATCTCGCGGCGAGTGTTGACAGGGAAATCGAGAACTTAATCCAGTCGGCGGCTCCGACTTTTTCGGTACCAGTGATCCGGCAATCCTCGGAAATCGACTTCATGAAGAAGCTGCAGCCTAAGATATCGGAGTTTCGGAGGGTTTATTCGGCGCCGGAGATTAGCCGTAGAGTGATGGAGAAATGGGGGCCTAGGGCGAAGTTAGGGATAGACTTGTCAAGGATAAGGAGCGCAATGGTGGCGGAGGTGGATGAGAACGAGGCGGAGGATATGGACGGTATTATCGATGTTACTAAGGTTAGGAAAGGTAGGAGGGCCTGGTTTAGAGAGGAAGGGCAATTTGGGGATTGGGAACCAATTCGGGCCTTGAAGACAAGGTTAAGCGAGTTTGAGAAGAAAAATTCTTCTGTTGAAATTTTTGGTGGGTTTAAGAATAGTGAATTTGTGGAGAAAGTTAAATCCAGTTTGGTAAGCTCTTTTTTCTGATTTTTTGTTGGTTGAGACTTGAGACTGCCTTTTTTTTTTCCTGTTATTTGGCGTGATTTTCTTTTCAATATATATAATTGATGTGTCAAGTAGTTAGGAATTAATGTTAAGTTTTTATAAGGGTATAAAATTGATGGTTGTAGTCTCATGGATGTCAGACAATTGCCATCAGGTTCAATTATTTGTTTTGGGTTTATGCCTCATATTAGTTTCAGAATTCTGTAATTAGTCTTTGTTTGGACGGGAAGTAGGGAATTTGATGAATATAGAGTGGCCGATGTAGTTAGAAACTTGAAGTGTTTAGGATACTGAATTTTCTAAATTATACCCAAATATTTTCACAGGTTCATTCAAGATTTTAAGACGCTTGAATTCTTATGGTAGAAGAGAAAAAAAAATTAAAGGGGCTTGGAACTTGGAAGATCATTATCTTACTAATGAGTATTGCACCTCAGACCATGGCTGTGAAGTGGGAATTTTTATTGTTTAACATGCTTGGTGATGTTGTCCTATTCATCATAACAAGAGCTACTAACTGATTACTGATTATTGGTACATATATGGTTTTTGTTTCATTTTTTTTTTATTTTGGTTTCTTGGATGTTGTACGTTAAATCAGAATTTACATGTTGGTGGTTTGAATGAAGATGTAATTTTTATGATTTAAAAGCAAAAGATGAAAGTTGTGGTAACTTTTAGATACTAAGGCCTCCTATAACTACTAAACTTGCCACTAAGGTAGACTTGGTGGTTATGGCTTTTAAAGGCTGAATCCAATGGCACACCTATTACTGTTTTGTAACAGGAAGATTAAACAATGGCTGCTGTAGAATTCATGTTAATCAATTGGTTCATAACCTTTAGCTATGGATGCAGGAAGTACTACTGGAAAGAGAATGCATTCATATCTGAAGGCTAGTAAAATTGGCTTCCCTGCTTCAGTTCTACTGCTTCCTTGTACAATACCCTTTGATTGACCTGTAACAGTGAGTAGTATCTTGGCTTAATTAGCTATTTGGTCCTTTTAATCTGGATACACTTGGTACTTTCAAACCAATTAGAAGTATCTTAACAGATCTGATTTCCCTATTAGGAAGCCCTATACTCTTCTCTTACTGATTAGGATTTAGGCATTGTCGAGAAGAGAAATTATGTCAAAGTATTTGTGGAAAGTTCAGATATTGTGATGTTCATGAGGCTAAGAGGTAGTGTATTCCTTTCCCTTTGACCAACCAATTATGCCGAGGTAATTAAAACAAAATATTTCTTCATCAATTGTCACTCTTAGTAGCCTGAAACAAACATTCATGTAAAGTATTTTTTTCTTGAACATAAAGTTCTTGTGATAGCTAAACTGGTATAACTTGATGTGTAAGCATTTTAGTTTGCTCACCCTATAATATTCCATAAAAGGAGGATTTGTTATAAATATGTTGTTCTAAATATCCAGCTCTAGATGGATGGTATTTAGTTGGATCTTGAACATTTTAGCTTGTAAAAATGTTGTTTGTATACTGTAGATGTTTATGTTGTGATTTTTTTATGTTGATTATTGTAAATTAAAAATCCTTTAAGCGCACAATTGTTTGATAAGATTATTTATTTTGCAGAAAGCAATATACACGGAGCCTCAGGAGTCAAAGGTTCTCTTCTCAACCTTTGGACTTTCACTTTTTCCTAGTGTTATTTCATATTTCCAATTCTTTGATGCGGGTATGTCATTTATGTGTTTCAGGCAAACAATTTTTCATTCATTGTCAAGGTCCTGTTGAAGTTTTGTTTTTTCTTTTGTGACGGGTATATCAGTGTGTATAGCATAATTGATGGCTTACAGATTTGCCAAGTCCGTAATAATGGCATGCATGTTAGGTAATAAGCATGAAAGCCATTCATACAGTCTTATAAAAGCTAGTTCTGCATTAAAGAATCTAAGACTGAAACTCCTTTGTGATGATAGGCTGTGATTCTACATGAATTTAGGGTCTATTAGCTACTGGCATGCTTGTATTTATTTGGCTAGTTGGTTATTTTGTTGGGATTAGTACAACATGTTATAATTATATTTATATTCCTATGTGTGGCCACATTGGAGTTAAACCATAATTTCTCAAATTGTCTTTTGAGTTGACCTGAATTAAAATTTCTACCTTATCCTCTGCATGGCATCTTGGACATTCCTCTATATTTTAAGGCGAGTTCTACTTTTCATCATTTAATAGCCAATTCTTTGGGTTGATTATGGTTGACAGGACCTTGCAAGGGGATTTAATGCCTCTTGACATCAGGAATTTAAGCATGGGCTTATCTAGCTGGAGAACCACCAAAAATGTGCATGCATTTAAATACTTCAACTAGAAGAAAGTTTTTGGTTGCTGACTGATGTCTTTTTTGCTTTGAATGATAATAAATCTTTTTATCACCTCAACTTTTCTGGCCATTTTTTAAAATAGATATTTAATATTAGTTGAATTTGTGGAAACATTTTCTCATCGCTGGAGTTTTTAACCTTATACTTTCTGTCCATCTGCTTTGTATTTTTGTCTATTTGATCAATAATGTGGTTCCAAGCCATAATATGTCAATAGACTATACAAGTATAGTGAACCAAATTGATGTAGTATTGTTGAACATTCTATTCCTAACCTTTTGGATTGGGCCTTTCTTGTTTTCTTCACGGGCATATTCTCTACTAAACTGCAGTCTGCTATGCTTGTTCTGAAATTATTAGAGATAACTCAGGCTTCACCAGTTATTTCTAATTTCTAACACCTAGCATTAGCGATGCTTCCGTCCTGATCATCTCATTACAAATATCTCTATCGGAGGATGGGGCCAATTGTATAGAGATAATGAAAACAAACATGGCTGTAGCTTTTAATGGATATTGCATGCGTATGAAAACATGATCAGAGTTTAAGATGCTTGGTAAAATATCTGTTGCATTGTGCTGAATGCTTTTCGTTTTTTTCCTGTCTGATATAGGAAGTACCCCCACTAGATGTACCAGAACTGTTAGCCTATTTGGTAAGGCAGTCTGGGGCTTTTTTGGACCAACTTGGTGTTAGAAGAGGTAAGTTGCTGTATCTCTCATATATGCATTTTTTCGTTTAAAATGTTCTGTCATGAGTAGCTTTTTGTTCGTTGAGTTTGAAATTTTGTTTTCCTTATCACCTTTCTGTTTTATCTATTTTTTTACTGTGTCTTCTGTACATTTGAAGGGTTCTGTTCTCTCGTTTCTGCTTTCCATTATGATTCCCTTTGTAGGGCCACTGTAATTTCTATTTCAGTTAATTTCCTGTCTATTTGGAATCTGTAAAATGTTCTATAAAAACTTCATCTGACCAACTAAAGCAGCTGTTTTACACGTGGATAAAATTGGGGCAACCACCTTGAATGACCATTGTGATGGAACAATCATCAACTTTTAATGTTTGAAATACTCTCGAATGTTGTTTCTCTGCTGGGAGTAGTTAAGCTGAATAATTAATAGTCTGTCGTTCACCTTTCTGTGGCAGTTGATTGTTGGGGAAGTAGTGAGCTGCTGGATGCTGGTTTTAACTTCTAAACATCCTATAATGTGACAGTGAAATAAAGATTTCATTTCATTTTTCATATATGGTCATGCCACCTTTCAAATATTTCAAGAACTTAAGATAGACAGAAATGAAAACTTCCAGTTCCTTTTCTTCCCTTTCCTCATCAGTTTCTTTATTTTGAGGTCATTTATGCAGTCAGAACTGATGTCATTAGCTTGCTGCCTAGCCATTTCACATCTTAGGAAAAGAATTATTTAACGTCCTTGAAAGTATGAGGCAATTTATATACTATATGCTTCCCCTTTTGTTGCTTATTTATCCATGAATAATGTATTAGAGTATGGAATCTAACTGCAAGTAGTTTTTACAAGTTTCATTAATGTGATTTCAGATATATGTGACAAGATAGTTGAAAGCTTGTGTAGCAAACGGAAAAACCAACTTGTTTGGCGTTCCCTTGCCGCTGGAGAACCGCCTACTGTCGACAATGATAAGATAAATGATGAACTGGATTTAAGGGTTGCCAGCGTTCTTCAAAGTACAGGGCATTGTTATGAGGGTGGTTTTTGGACAGACTTTGTGAAGCATGATGTCTCAGATGGGAAAAGGCATGTTGCCATTGTGACAACTGCCAGCCTCCCATGGATGACAGGAACTGCAGTAAATCCACTTTTTCGGGCAGCATACTTGGCAAAATCGGCAAAACAAAAAGTCACGCTCTTGGTTCCCTGGCTTTGCAGATCCGATCAAGAACTTGTTTATCCCAACAATCTCACTTTCAGTTCACCAGAGGAGCAGGAGAATTATATACATAACTGGCTTGAAGAAAGGGTTGGTTTTAAGGCTGATTTTAAAATCTCCTTTTATCCGGGAAAGGTAACCTTTGATGTATTGCATCATGTTCAGTCTTCTCAATCATTAAACATATTACTAAATGACAATCTTTTGCTAATTGTTTTTTAGTTTTCGAAAGAAAGGCGAAGCATAATACCTGCTGGAGATACTTCTCAATTTATCCCATCAAAAGATGCTGACATTGCTATTCTGGAAGAACCTGAACATCTGAACTGGTATCATCATGGTAAACGCTGGACCGACAAATTCAACCATGTTGTTGGTATTGTCCACACAAATTACTTGGAATATATTAAGAGAGAGAAGAATGGTGCTCTACAAGCCTTCCTTGTGAAACACATCAACAATTTGGTCATTAGAGCATATTGTCACAAGGTGTGTGTCAATTTTGTTTTATGCTTGTGTGGCATCTCTGAATATCATTTTTTCATTTCTAAATTGTATAATAGGTTAGGTCTCTGCTCATTTTATCAGTCATTTAAAAGTCTTATTGGTAAACTTCAAGAGTCATTCTTTGTATTGCATCAGGTTCTTCGTCTTTCTGCTGCAACTCAGGATCTACCAAAGTCTGTGATTTGCAATGTTCATGGTGTAAATCCAAAGTTTTTAAAAATTGGGGAGAGAGTTGCTGAAGAAAGGGAACTCGGGCAGCAAGCCTTCTCTAAAGGAGCATACTTCTTAGGCAAGATGGTCTGGGCAAAGGGATACAAAGAGTTGATAGATTTGCTGGCAAAGCACAAGAATGATCTTGATGGTTTCAACTTGGATGTGTATGGAAATGGTGAGGATGCACATGAAGTTCAGAGTACTGCTAAGAGGTTGGATTTGAATCTTAATTTTCTGAAAGGAAGAGACCATGCAGATGATTCTCTTCATGGGTAAGGATCTTCTAGGCACTTCTTTTTTATGGATGCATTCGTTCTCTGATCATTTGCTGAGATGATGATTGTATTTTAAAAAATATATTGACGAGGAATCTTCATCAAGCTTCTGCAAAAATAATAATTTAATCAGTATAGCACTATAGTTACTCCATTTCTAACTTTCTAACATTCTCTTCTTTTCCTGAAGGTACAAAGTCTTCATAAACCCCAGTGTCAGTGATGTGCTCTGCACAGCTACTGCAGAAGCACTTGCGATGGGAAAATTTGTAGTATGTGCAGACCATCCCTCAAATGAGTTCTTCAGGTCATTTCCCAACTGTCTGACTTACAAGACATCTGATGACTTTGTTGCTAAAGTAAAGGAAGCATTGGCAAATGAGCCTCAACCCCTTACCCCTGAGCAAAGATACAACCTGTCATGGGAGGCTGCTACCCGAAGATTTATAGAATATTCAGAGCTTGACAGGGTTTTGAATAATGAAGATAAATCTGCAAAATTCAGATCAAATGAAAAAATAATTGCAAAATCAGTTTCAATGCCAAGCTTTTCGGAGATGGTTGATGGTGGTCTAGCATTTAGCCACTACTGTTTCACAGGGAATGAGTTCCTTAGACTTTGCACTGGAGCAATACCTGGTACACGGGATTATGACAAGCAACATTCTAAGGACCTTCATCTCTTACCTCCACAGGTGGAAAATCCTATTTATGGCTGGTAAGTAGATGTAAAGCCTGTATTGACAATTAGTCACACACTGCCGGTAGAAGCTGCTAACCATGGTTGTTAGTCTAAAGGTTTCTTTTGCTTCAGTTAGCTGTATATTTGTTTCTGAAGACAGATATCTAGACAGTTTAGAATGAGTTTTGTTCTGTTTTCTGCCTTTCCTGCCGTTTCTGTTAATAGATCAAAATAGATACCAAAATATTTTAAATATAGGGAAACCGAGTGATCATATGTTGTAAGTAATTATGTTTTAGATGTCAGCTCAAGCTGTAATAAAGTGATGGCAATTTTCCTTCCTCTTCTGTTTTCTAGGTTTTATCTTTTCTGGGATTCCATTTTGCTTTTAGTCTTGTGTATACATAAATTGTTCTCCCTCGAGTACATTTAGCTTGGTTTCTTGAGAAGAGATGCTTTACAGATGAAAATCCGTGTGCAATCAAACTGAATGACGCATTCTTGTAACTAATCATATTTGAACGTCAAAACAAGCTATAATAAAACTGTTAGGACTTTCTTAATCTTTGTTTTCTAGGATTCGATTTAGCTTATGATCTCAGTGCTTAATAATTTTTTAACTGTCTCTTATGTATTGAGAGAAGATATTTGAAACTACTTTCTTGATGAAAATCTCCCTGCATATGCTTTTAAGTACGTTTGTAGATGCATCTTGCGAGAAACTACTCTTCTATCAATAAATTGTTCTTAGAATTGACATGGATTCAGTTAGTCAACTGGATTCAATACAAGCTTGAAGCTGAAGTTTGATTGAATTTCAATTTTTAAAATTGAATTTGACTCAATTTATTTGAGCAGCTTGAGTTCAATTTGATAAATTAGATTACGCTTGATAAAATTATAAATATAAATATTAAATTTTTATACTTTTTGTAATTTGCTTGTATTTTTAAAGTATATTTATATAAATGTTCAATAAGGTTTGCAAATTTTTCAAATCGAGCATTAAAATTTTTTAACTTAATTTAATTTTTTATTTGAGAAGTTCGGACTCAAGTTTCGGTTCAATAATTAACGAGTCAAATACAAATTTTTAATTACTCAAATTTCAGTAGCTTATAAATAGTTTTGAGTCTTTTAATGTAGAGACTAAAACCGTACGTTTTTTCTTGTCATCCTGATGATGATATTGATATAGCTTCTACAACTTACGTTAGTCAATGTGTGCTCATATAGAAAGCTATGGCACTGCCTCAGTGGTAGTGATAGCTAGCCAGTTATTTATGGGTATAGAGATTTTTACATGATAGGGTTCCTTATGATTATCATTTTGTTTTTTGGTCATTTGGATTTATGGATAGCCATTTAGAGTAGTGGTATTTGGAATTTGGAAATTGCAATTTCTACATTAATGTTAAGACAAAAGTGCTATGAATATAACAGATGTTAAATTATATATAGGAGTACATATTTCCCCCATGTTTCTACTCTCTAGGGCTAGAATTTTTGATTGATGATATAAATGCCTTTATCATTACTGTCCAAAAAAAAAAAAGCCTCTATCATTATTCTTTTGGACTAACTTATGAGCTGATGGGACTTTATGAGCTACTTTTTCCCTGCAATTTCTCTAATTTGTCTTGAGTTTTTTTTTATAAAAATGTTTGCTTGATATTAAAAAAAGAAAATGTGGTCTGGACATTGGATTCCGTCATTGAAATTAAACAGGTTAGTCTGGAATTCATGGCATATCATCACCAAAAAGCTGAAAACCAAATAAAAAGGGAAAAGAAAATCGATAAATTCATGAAGACAAAGAAACCGCTAGCTGGCAATAAACTCTTTTGGGCGTGCGGTTCACGTGTGAATCCAACTTATTCTGTATTTGTGGTACACCTACAGGTTAGGAAAATGGTGTTGAGTTCACAATCACTCAAGTAGACTGGTTTGAATCACCATGCATGTGATTCCCATTTACCACCACAAACTTGATCATTACTCCTAACTTATTACGAAAATAATATAAGTTGCCTTCTTCAGAATTAAACGAGGAAAGGGTCTTCAATGAGCAATTTCATATCTAGAATCATCCTAGAAAACTTGTGTTATTATCAAGTCATTCGTGAATCTCATCTAATTTTTTGAACTTTCTACTGATTCTACGAGTGTAAAACATTAATTTATCTGTGATTGGTTCCTTTGATATTTACTTAATCCGGTGACAGCAAAATTTACAGTTTTCTATGCCTCATTATTAAGCTATGGGATTGCAGCCTATTGTTCAGACTGTTAAAGTAGTGAGACCTAAAAAAACATTTTACTGACATCTATTCAGAAAGAAAAATTATGTTTCCCACGTTCAGTTCTTGCCTGAATTTAACTTTGACAAGCCATAATCTAATGCTGTAGAATATTCTTATGAATCATAAATTTTTTATGCTGTAATCTGTAATGGGTTTTTTTTTTTTTTTTGGTATAATTCTTAATCAGGGGTACTTCACTAAAGAATTTGGGTGCGTGTATTTTTTTCTAATGAAAGATTAAAGTGTGGGAAATGAGTGGTGGAGCTGTGCTTTTAAACAAAACCCCTTTTTCCTCATTTAATATCTATAACAAATTGGACCAACTTGCTTCCTTTTGCTCCTTAGAATAAGAAAAGAAAATTAAGAGGAAACAAATAAATTGAAGATATATGGAGGGGATCGTTTATGCTAAGTGGAATCTCGTTTCAGAAAGCAATGACCTAACTTCTAACAATTAAAAAAGGAATTTATTGGGTGGGAATTCCCTCAGAATCCAAGAGTTACTTTTGCATGAAAAAAATTGATTACAACAGCAGAAATTATTCCTTGGTAAATTTTATTCATAGAAAAGTGTTGTGTTCACCACTTCTTTTTCTCAGAGACTCGCTTGGCTTATGTCCATTTCACATCTTTAACACTTTCTTTGAGTTTGATATTGGATGGCACTAAAAAACACAAGTTGCAGCAATAAACTTTCATTTGAAAGTGGGTTTTCTTTAGAGCAAGTCAAATTGGTGACACCAATGGAAAAATCCTGAAACTTAAAACAAAGTCAATGGGCACACTATATACACCCCTAGACACTGGTTTAATTTATATTTTTAACCATCATAGTTATTTATTTATTTTAAAGGAGTTCCATACATGAGAAGTTTAACCCTGCCTAGCAAACAAGTTCTGTTGGCACCCCAAGTTAAAATTCTCACCAAACTCCTTGGATCTATTGGCTTACTGTTGGGGGATTAATAAACAATGCCCACTTGCATGGAATTTCAACTAGTGGTGAGCAACTCAAAGTTCAGAAGAAAATCTGAAGTTCCATTGTCCAATTCTGTACTGTAATCTCTAGCTATGTGGTAAATTAGTGGGTGGGGGGGCTGTCACATTGTTAATGCTTGTTCATGGTTTATGTTAATCCCTAGAGTCTTAAATATATCTTTAATTATAATTAGTGAACTTTTTTATTATAAAAGGAAACTGCAGCACCGCAAAAAAAAAAAGAATTAGGTTACAACAAGTATAAAGATTTAAATTGTAGACTTACTTAATATTATTTTTTAAAAGTAATTATATAAAGTTTGGGATTCAATTAGTGCATTTTAATTTGCTATATAATATAATATACGACTTGCTGGTTTCAGAGTATGATGTTTGGGACCTTTGGAAGTACCTTGCCTGGAGCTAATCTACTTGGTAAGTGCTTAGATTTGCTGTTTCATTAATTTAATTAGTCTTAAATTTTAGATTCAATAAGCATATATTAGATTATTTTTTCTTTTAAACAGAAAAGAGAACATACAAAGGCAAAGTCAAACACCCAAATCAGGTTTAAGTATAATTAGAAAAAAATTTACTTATATAAATTAGGTTTACATTGTCTTGGACATTATAGATGTTGGCCTTTGACGTTATGTGTCAGATTTATCTTTTGTAGGAGATTCTTGCGGGTGATGTTCATTTTCCCATCTTGTTTGGATAATTTCTTGTATTTATCTCCCATGGAATTGTCTCATTTTTTTAAAGAAAAAAATAAATTCTTGCATATAAAAATAAAATATTATAGAATTTTGAAAAATTATATAATAAAATATTATAGACCCTCTCAAGAGAGCATGGTTTTTGTCAAAATTTTTGTATTAAAACTAATTAAATCCTAACATTTTCTTTTGAAATAGTATTAGAATTTAGAACTCATTTGTCAAATTTAGGAGGGTGAGTGAAGGCACACAATCTGTGGGATCTTAGAGATATACTCTTTCAATAATTTATTACTGGATTGTTACAATATATGAAGTTAATTTTAGTGGGTTAAAAATTATAAGTCCAGTTTTCTAATTTTTGAGGTGGATATTATTGATGGTAATTCGTAGCATCGGGCCATTATTTTATTGGTTTAAGGATAGGAATTAATTAGAAAAGATTAAATTCTGTTATGTCCATAAATTATTTTACGGGTATTTTAATAATTTTGATACTTTGTACATTTTATATATTAGAGTGAGAAGTGAGACGTTATCGTTAACAATTATACAGTCTATTAGGGAAGTGCTAAATTTTTAATTTAATAATTAAAATTCAAATGCTGATAACTTCAAAAATATTAAAAAAAATCAATTATTTACTTTTGCCCCTTTATCTTCTGTTGAATGTCATCATATGATCATGACAAATTTAAACATCAACGTATTTTATGATTTACTCAGTCTTATTGCTCTTAGTTTTTTCATAAATGAACATTTGGAGCAACAATGGAGTTGGAAAGTTGAATTCTAGTGGCTAGCTTCCTTATCATCCAATTTAGAAATCAATTCAGGAAGCTTTGTACCTAAAACCATCCAACTACTAAGCAAAACTGCCAGAAGCACTTGGCTATTATTATTATTTATTTATTTATTTATTTATTTTTTTGAAGAAAGAAGCACTTGGCTACTGTAACTGTCTCTTTGCATTGGAAAATGATCGAATTAATCACTTTTCCTGCACTGTTGCTGATGCTGCACCTTGTTCTTGTTTCTCTCCTTATTTTAAATTGGTTTTCAACCTTGTTTTTAAATTTAATTATACTTCATTGACTTTGGATTTAATTAATTATACTTAAATTTAAATTTAACTCCAAAATTAGTTGAGAAACTCGTATTTGCTTCAACTTCTCTTTGGAATTTTTTTTCTTTTTTTGTTGTTGACTTTGCTGAAAATTACAAAAGTTAAAGAAACAAAAAGCAGCCACATAGCTCAAATTAGTACATGAAAACAACAAGAGAAAGGGCTAGCAATTAAGAAGGAGATTGAATTAATAAAACAGGGAAGGATTTATTAATAATTTCTTCCCTCTTCAAATGCCCCATATTAAAAAACTAGACCTTAGATTAGCAACAAAAGGGAAAAAAAGAGAGCTGTAGTCGCATGTTAGCAACGCATATTTACACTTCCATTAATCTTTGGCCAGTTTTTGGCACCTTTTGGTCAGGCTTCCCATTCTCTGGTGAATCGGTGGAGATTTCATGTATTGTGATAACAACATTATCATTGCCATCACCACCTGAAACAGGTTGGATTATCCCCCTGTGAAGCAGCTGTTGTGGTTTCTCTGGTGAAACAGTTGGTTCCAGAGTCTTGGTGAAATGAGCTAGTTGGGAAAGTTCATGGACTGCTTCTGATATTTTTTCCACACATTTGACTATCTCAACTAGGACTGAAGCGACCGTGGCAGCTGGTACTATTGCAAGGAAGTCCGCATTCTGTAAAGAGGCAGCTTTGAGAGCAAATTTCAGGTCTCTCATGGCAGCTTTGGCGTTCTCCACATGGGGATTGGCCGAGATGGATCTGTCATTGTTTTCATTGCTGTGGCTAATGCTTTTACTGCCTTAGCACATTCTGCACTCATTCTTGTGCACGATCCTTCAATTTTACTTTTGAATTCTTGTGATGCCTGAAACATCGATGAAAGCCAAGTGAGTAAGAATTGAAGAATACAATATGCAAAATTTGTTGCATCATATGATCACTTCAATCATAAGTCATATGCTTTTCCAAATATGCATCTGATCATAGTGTTCTGTTTAATGATTGTAGAGTGAAGTAGTAGTACTTGGATATCAGAGCCAATGCAGCCATTAATAGCTTCAATCTGATAGGCACATTGTCGAGCAAGAGCTCCAATCTTCAAGTAATGTTTCCATGGGTGACGGAGTGGGAAGCGGCCATGTCCAGGTTCCCATCTTGCAAAATTTGCCTGTTATTTTATTGCATAATTACATCAATAACAATGATATTAAACATGGATATTATAAGTTTATTTTTTATTTTTTAAAGTGCTCAACTATCCAAAGTACAAATGTTAGTGGCATGCATGCGAAGGCAAAGTGTAGTGGAGAGAAGCTAAACTCACCAGAGATTCGTCACTGTTCTTTGAGTTGAGAATACTTTTATATCCCTGAAGAAATGACTTGCCATCCTTTGAACCCACAGCTTTCCCCAAATCTTCACAAGATTGAAAGTATTCACCTCCAAATCCTGCATGTAATTTTGTTATTAATTACTATACTTAATTATAGAAAATAAGTAATAAAAATAAATATCACGTAATTTTTTGTATTAATACGAAGAAAAATCCCACTTGCATGAATATATAAATCTTGAATGTCTTAGCTGTTTTTGATTCAAGTATCAGACGAGTTCAAGAATGTCGAGTTTAGAAGTTTATATTAAGTCAAATAATTAATTTTTGAAGTATGTCATATGTCAACTTGGGTAATTAATTAATTAATTATGTGGTAAAGTAAGCTAGCATGCAGCACTACTAGTGTACCTTCTAGGTAACTAGCAAGCTTTTCCAGGTTGGAAGCAACTGCCTTGTGAAGATCTTCACCAGCCCATACTGGACAAATAAAAATGGATATGAGCATGCAGGTTGCTCCTCCCATTATAATTGTTGATAGTCTTTGATAAGCTACCACTACCAGTTCGTCCACCCGGTACCCCGAAACAGCTACCAAACTGAAGGTCAGTATAAATACCAGGACTCCATAATCATATCTTGCCTTGATCCTTGGAAAAAATCTTGAAAATGTTGCCGCTGCAGCTGAAAAAATAACAAACCAATCAACTTGCATGAACACGAGTTTATTACCTGTTTAACTTTGATGCAGAAGATAAGGATGATTTATGGAAGAATATGTTGTATCTTTAGGCATACCTAGCAGAAAAACAAGGATTCCCAGGACAATGGGTTCTCCTTTCTTTCCAAAGAGCCTTGCAAAGTAATCTGCTCCAAGTCCAAGAAAACCTGCTAGAAGTGTTGCGAAGCCTCTATTTAAACTCTTGCTTAGAGTTCCACCTGGGTAGATAAAGATATGAGTTATGAGTTCACTATTTTAACACATTACTACAAAATTTTGTGAACTTAATTTGGCATTCTCGTAAATTATAACTTACCTACTGTGAATTCAAATAAAACCACTACTGTTAGCACTGCCCACATTCCGGACACCCCAAAACCATCATAGAGAGGCCTGGCATAGTATAATAATGACACCAATGTGAGAGCAAGTCCCACTTTCATGGAGTGAGTCAGCCTTCTTGGGTCATCTTGCCCAAGCTTTTTGATGCTCTTAGAAATTGATATAACCCTGACCTTCAAGTTACCAGGCAAGGACTTAACCTGGCCCCAAGCACCCGCAAAAAATCTGGATTTTTCTTGAGCTGTTGACTCAATATCCATGGGAAAAGGCAGGGGATAGGAAAAGGACACCAAGTTAAAAGAGCCCAAGGCAAAAACCTTTCGAGATGCTTTTTGTTTTCAGTAAGAAGAGGGAAGGAAATGTGTATGACGGTCGTCCTTCACTGACCTCAAATTTATATGTTGAAAAGTTTGGTATGAAGAATATTTTAATGGGAGATGAGAACAAAGGTTTTCTTCGAGTTTCTACTTTCTAGTGCTGACTAGACCTAACATATTGTTTATTAACACAAGCTGCAGCCCACTCTTCATTGCAAGAATGGAGGGTTTAGCCCACACTCTCACATCAGAAGTCAGAACCAAAGGTTTTGAATCCTTTGCTTTTAAGTGGTATCTGCTGTTCTTTCCATAAGAATATTGACATCAATTTGGCATTGGCATCCCAAACTTTTTTTTCCATTTTGGACCTCGCTTAGTGTATCTCTTTCGCTTACATTTCTGATATATGCCAATTCCCTTAACCCAGATGGGTAATAAGACTTGATCAGCTGACTCAATTGACCACATTTATCTCTGCTTTAAGACCTGATATTGAATTATCCAATCCCAAATTTAATATTTATGTTTCATAATTCTTTTTTGCTTCTTTTAACTAAGAAAGTGGAAGGATGATGAGGCTACAGCTTTAAACCATTGTCAAAAAAATCTAGTCAAAGAATCTGTTTTGTTAATGACATCGGACAACAAGCAGTCTTGACCCCTTTTTTTTGTCCCGAAAGCCAAAATATTTGAGAAAAAAGAAGGAAATTTCAAACCTGGTGGGACTCCTTGCTTGGAAGAGTAACTCCATGGAATATGTTAATTTCAGAGGAAGTAGTTCACTTGAACACAGCAAGCCATGCTTATACTGAGTTTTTACCATAAAAATGTTGTCTGGTACTAGGTCAAAGGTTCAAACACAATAACAATTTTGGTGGAATATGAGTTGGGAATCAATTAAGAAAGGTTCACAATAACAATTTTGGTGGAATATGAGTTGGGAATCAATTAAGAAAGGTTATGTCATTAATTGTTGCTAAATTATAATAAAAATTTAATGTAATAACTGAATTTTAAAATTTTTTAACGTAATCCTAAATTATAAATTTGTAATTAATTTTAAATAATGATATGTGATTAACAAATAATTCTTCAAATATCGCTTTAATTGATAAATTCATATTTCATATATTACATTAAATATTTTATAGATTCATAATTCATGACATTAATCCATTAAGAAATTAAAAATGCCCATGCAAAAAAAGTCCAACAAAACATAGTGTATGCCTATAGCTCCTAACAGAGCAGAAAGTTACGAACCAAGTCACCATTATTCCCTGAACCAAAGTTATTAAGATTGAATATGGCAGATCAGAGCATTGAATCATGGTGACAACAGGATGACTTTGCAAGAAAAAAGAAAGGATAAAAAAGTAACAAAAAAAGGAAAAGATAGCTAATGAACAACAGGCAGATATGACTCTCCATACCATCTTTTCCAGCTTTAATAATAATCAATGAAAAACATAAATCCATATTCAACTCACGGACTGATGTAAACGCTGATAATCCCCTGATTTAAACATTTCATATTATAATTATTTTTTTTATCTGGACCTAACTTAAAATATTCTCTTGGTTCATTTACTTTTATGTTATCATCTATCAAAGATGATCATCCCTCAGCAATACTGATCAGTGGGATATGACACAATCATATTTCTTTTCTTTTTTTTTTTCAGTTTAAATATTTCCCTTCACTTACAGGAAAAATGATGTATCAAATTCGACATTATGAATTCTTCTTATGTACATGAAAAAAAAAAAAAACTGAAGGATATGATTATATTTTCCTTTTTTGAGCTTCATTTTTTTTCAATTATTCTACTTCTTATGTGTAAGGAGAATTTCATAAATGGGATTCGATCATTTTTGTCTTTTATATCAGTTGCATACTATCAAAGAAACTGGAAAGATATATATGTGGATGAAATATGAAACAATGACATGGAAAAAGGACATTCAAAGAGGGAAAAAGCAAAGCAATTAGTACTTGAATTCTATATATTGACCGCCCACATTCTCTCATCTCAAACATTATTCAATTTCCAATTCTTTTCTGCATTGCCTACTGTACTTAGTTTTAGAAATCATTGAATGGCCTGAAATCCTTACAAGAACTGAAAAAAAAAAAAGGAAAAAAAAATAAAACAAAGGTAGCACCTAGCAGTGCTTCTTTGATTGAGAAACTTTGATTTGATTTGGTTTGATTTATGGAGGGATGAGAACTCTTCGTACTGCTGGACAGTCAGAATATGTGCAATTTCCTTTTAATCATTCCCTTCTTTGTTAGACCTTTCAAATTATCAAATTGCATGAGTTTGCTTTATTCTTTTAAAGCTAACGTACCACGCATTTGATTAATAAAGATTTCGCCATTATAATACCATGTCAGCAAACATAAAATTTATTTATTTTTAAATTATAATTCTATATCAGGAATATTACCTGACAAGTCAAACAATACGACAATATCATTTTACATGTAAGGTGATACAAAAAATACCACATATCAATCATCAAATGAGGTGATAATGTCATTTCAATAAGCTGTTAACTTTTAATAATTGAATGATAAAAATTTAAAATTAATATTAATGATTAAATCATTATTTTTTTAATCCTTTCTTATTTAATACGAAAACAAATCTATCCCTATCTATCTATTGTACTTATTGTTTTTTGGTTTTGTTGCATCACATTTTATTGTGAAATATTAAGATAAACTATCTGACATGGAAATAAATAAATAAAATTCTTGAATGAATTAAGATAAGTCGAGATTTTTTATTAACATCTGTTGAAGTTTCTTTGTCATTCTTTTGGATAATATGGTAGTAAAACCAAAAACAAACAACCAAAAACATTATGAAATAATGCTATGAATTTGCTTGATAAGTGACACCATTGAGATCAATCCACATGGAACAGGTAGGTATATATTTAGGTTTGTGCAAACATTCAAGTCAAAAGTATAATTAACCAAGAAAATTCAAATTAATTTAGGAATTTAGCATGATTAGTTGATTGTTGGAGTGATAACATCAAATGGAAAGATGAGGTTATGACCCAAGTAATTTCCAACTAATGGGGTTCATTAATATAATATATAGACTTACCAAGCCTAAATGACATGAAATATTTATGTTTAACTATATCAATCAATATAATATATATATTTATATATATACATCAACTAATTCTAAAATGAATTATATTTTTACTATATATCAAGAAAAAATAAACATAATTGACAATTATATGATTGGTTAATAAAATATTAAAATTTTAATTTCAATTAAAGTTCAATTTTTGATCATTTTAAATAAAAGAGTTGAATGTTATATAATTAGATAACATTGTTAATTAACACGCATCCATAGCAAGGATGAATATTTTTTAAGTTCATTTTTAATATTTAATAGTGTAACTTTTTAATTTTACAAATAAAATTAAGAGGCTATCGTATATTTTATTTTTTATTATACCTTAAGTGGTATATATGATGATTTTTTATATTCTTTTATTTAATCTCTAAAATTGTTTTGAACAAGCAATATAAATATTTTATGACCATACCACTACAACTTTGTCCCTACAATAAATTCCAATTCTCATTAGATCTGAAAATCAGTACGTTCTAGCAAGAAAATATAAAGTAAAGTATATATAAAAAGGAAAAAAAAAAAAAAAAACAGAACATACTATATTACAGAAAAAAGGGATAAGATTTTTTTTTCCCAGCAATCAAATATAAACAGATTATTACACCAAACCCCAAACGATGAATCGTGGGCAACTCTTGACAGCTATTTCTTCTGTTTCTTTTGCTTTTTTGGGGATACCCGACCACTTCTTTATTCATGAGAGATAAAGGCTTGCTTGTTTCTTGTCTTTAAGTACACGTTTACAGGCTAAATTTCAAATTTCAATATAATATCAAAACTATTGGCATAATTTGCTTTATCTTATTCATACCAAAATCTAAAGACAATAATAATAAGCTAGAAAAGCGACACAATTATGCATTGTTGAAAACAAAACAAAAAAAAAAAAAGGTGAGAAAAGCCACAAATTTAAGCATTGTTAGTGGATTTAAAATTTTGATCAAAGTATCTATGATATTTTGATTTGGTAGTAAGAAGGAGATTTTAAATTTAAATTTTATTGTGTAAGAATTTGATTATTTAATTATATTTTAATTATTTAATTAATTATTCAATTGATTGTAATTTGATTATGATTGAATTTATTATTATAATTTTAAAAATATCAAATTATACTAATAATCTTTGTAATTTATCAAAAATTAAAATTTAATTTTTTTATTATAATTTATAAAAATTTAATTCTCATATTATTTTAAACTAATAATTTTCATTTACTCATTAACGTTATCAAAATTTTACCATTAGAAAACAAAGTATTTTAATTTATTTATATTTTTGTTTATGATGACATGAATTAAATGATATGCCAAGTTGCATAACTTTTTAATCCATGTCATCTTAAACCCTTTTTTTTTAAATAGTAATTAAACTTTAAATTTCTTAAATACTAATTAACTGGAAAAAAAAAACTAAATAACTCTTAAATTCGGAAAAAAAAAAAAAACGAAAAATCACCCAAGCCTTAATCGAAAAATCCCAAATCCTAAATCGCCAGCACTCAATCCCCCAATAAAAAATCTTTACCACTGAGCTTTAATAGTACATGTCTAAGTGTCCGATTCTTGCACGAAACCATCGCTTGCGATGGAAAGGGAGATGGTCAAAGAATTTGGATTTGGGTGTTGACAGATGTTCGACGACCTGAAGAGGAAATGGGCCTCAGTTTTCATAATTTTGGGTAATGTAAATGAAGATGGTGGGAAGGGATTGAAGGGAGCGAGCAAAGTAGCGAAAAAAGCATATAAATTGATCAAATATTTTGCTGTGCCGAGGAGCTGTGATGACGGTAAGACAACCCAAAAGAGTGATAGGGAATCCAGCAGAGAAAGGCTTAATTTGGGATGTTATAACATAAATAAGATTAAGATCAATGGAGGAGGAAAGGTACACCTCAAATCAATCACTGCTTTGTTGTTCATTTTTTTTTAGATTTCAGTGTTCTTTAATTGTTTTAGTTAATAAGTACTTAGAAAATTGTAAAGTTTAATTATTATGGTTTTTTGGAAAAAAAAAAAAAAAGAATTAAAAAGGTTTAAGATGCCATGGATTAAAAAGTCATGCCATGTTCGTACGTCATTTAATTTACATCATCACATGCAATTAAATAAACCAATTAAATTGTTATGTCATAAAAAAGTAAACGTTTATATCATTAAATTAATGATTACGTCAATATTTTTAATCATAATAATTTAACACAATTAATGATTAGATAAAGATTATAAAATAAAATTATATGAAAAATAAAATTTTATGAATTATAATACATAAATTAAATTTTAAATTTTGATGGAGTATTGCTGACATAATTTTACCTAAATTTTTATTGGGTGGAAGAGTAGACATTTCTGGTTCAAACCCATCTCTTGTTTAAGATACTTCTTAAATATGTTTTACCTACTAATATGCCGGGTTAAGACAAGCATTAGTGGAAGAACCTTATTTGCTTTAGTCTTTGTTTTGTCTTACTTTTGGCATCCAATGACATGGTTTTGCTTTATTGGGTGGAAGAGTAGACATTTCTGGTTCAAACCCATCTCTTGTTTAAGATACTTCTTAAATATGTTTTACCTACTAATATGCCGGGTTAAGACAAGCATTAGTGGAAGAACCTTATTTGCTTTAGTCTTTGTTTTGTCTTACTTTTGGCATCCAATGACATGGTTTTGTCTTTGCAATTTTGAAGTTGAAAAAGGCTATGGTTATCAGCTTAATATCCTTTTCAAGGCCAATGAGAAAATTTCTTTGACACAAGTTATCTTCATTGGGAAGGGTTAATATAAACCATCGGGAGGGCTGAATAATGAGGAGGCCCAGTTTTGGGATCAAATTGATCCAAAGATGGCC
Source organism: Durio zibethinus (assembly GCF_047325235.1). Lineage (NCBI taxonomy): Eukaryota > Viridiplantae > Streptophyta > Magnoliopsida > Malvales > Malvaceae > Durio > Durio zibethinus. The sequence continues at coordinate 2,933,377 of NC_143162.1, read as the reverse complement.
ATATTTACGCCCATAAATGACTTCCTTTGCCTCCCTTCTTGGTTCATTTACTAAACCAAGCGCAAAACCTAGCTATCCTTAAAAACAATCTTGCTTCATCAATCTCCAATTATTCATAATTTATTGAGCTACCAATAATCAATGCATCAATTATTATAGTTTTTTTTTTTTTTCAAAGCATCGATTATTATACTTCACATTTGTTAAACTCATCATTTAAAAAATTGATTTTATGAATATTTTTGAAATTTTAATTTCCACATAAAATTTAAATCTATTGACTCATATATTTATATATTTAGTTGAGAAAGAAAATTCCAACCTTATTTGTTAAGTAAAAAATCATATATCAATTATCAAGTCAAAATGCTCGAGCACTATTGATTCACATTTTTAATTTAATAATTTGAGAACGAGTTACATCACATAAAGATAATTACTTAATTAGTACCATAGGCATACCTTTTTTAATATAGGAATTGCAATAGAGATGTATATGTAGTGTGAAAACTAAGTAGTCATAATGATGTAATGTAATGAGCTTTGGGGAAAAAGTAATAATTAATATACAAAACATGTAGGATACCACAAATGCCAATTTGTAAATGGGAATCTTATGATTGAAACAACAAGAAGAAGAAAACACACTATGGGAAAAAGGAAAACCTAGGGTCCATATCTCTCTCTATCATTGTTTCTCAAACTTATCAAGTTGACTAATGGGCCAACCAAAATGGGTATTTTTTTTCCTTTGCCTACTTGAGTTTTTGCGTCATATCCTTTCAAATTATATCTAAGCAATCCTATTGTTTCATTGAAGGAATGGACTTGTGAAACTTGTTAAGGGCAATCATAACCCATACAATTTTTTAATTTTAATAAATTATTACGATTCGTATTTAAGATCTTTATTCAAATATCATCTGTATGATATTATCTTTATTACTTGAGCTAAGTTTGAATTTGTAATATTTAATTATTTGTGCTTTAAAATTTTATAAAATGTAATTGGGTTTTGGCTTTTGAACTGATAAATTGATATTTTGATTTATTTATGAAAACTGTGGAATCTATGTATGTAAGAATCTAGACATACAAATGAGTCATGATAGATTTGCATATTTAAAATACAGATCTTGTATACAATGCAAAGGAACATAATGGGATACTGACTGAAAGATACATGGCATGATCTTGATAGTGAACTGAATTTCATGGGACATAGGATTGTCTACACTTTCTGAGGCACTAAAGCTTCCAAAAAATCATTGTATTATTTCCAGATCAGAGAAGCTCCCCATGAATCAATATGATAATATATATTTAACAAGTTTAGAAACATTAAAAACAAAAAGCAAAAGAAGTTGGAATTTTTTTATGAAAACAAACCATAAAGTTATTATAAATCTAGTACACTATTCAAGCCATCTTCTCAAATTTGTGAGTGTGCCATCTTCCAATCAATCAGCATTGATGAATTTTTAAAAGTGTAAATGTTAGTGCCTTCTATCTCATTGACTGTATAATTATTTTTCATCCTTAGTTTTGGTTTTGTATTTGATGAGATTACATGTATAAATAAAAATTAAAATTACGATAAAATAAAATAATTCTTAACATATATGATAGTTATTTATGGAGTGTTACTGTGCACAAGGACGGAGACTTACGGGGTTCAGAGAGCGCTCAAGCTTCTGCTGAAATAAAAAATATTTTGAAATTATCTGTTTTAAATAAAGTTTAAAGAGTTTTTATTTATTTAATTTATTTATTATTAAGATTATCGTTGATTTTATTAATTGTCATCGTCGAGAGAGTGTTTACAATAATAAACATTTTGAATACTTGTTTGCATAATTAAATAAAAATTCAATAATTGAATGATAATTTAATTGTGCATTGAAAAATATGTTTAAAAGTATCAATAACAAAATTATTATACAATGTTCAAAATATGAATCGCGTCAAAAACAATTATAATTAAATATAAAAGTTATCATTTTTTAGTACTATAATGTTATTATTTTTTTATAATTTAATATATTTAAACTAAGCTTCCACTAAGTAAATTTTTTTATTTCACCACTAGCTGCGAAATCAATTAAAATTAGATCAAAATCAACATAAAATAAAATTCAAACTTATAATAATATAAAGATTTCAAAACCCTCCTACCATCATTATCATTTAGAGAAAGCTCGAGCTATCCTTATATTTAATGTCACAATCCCATTTCAATCTCATATAGCTTAATCAGGGTATTTCATAGGTTCAATGTTGAAGGGAAAATGAGAACAGAAAAAGTAGTTTGGAATCCAACGAGAATAATTAGGCCTCAATTCATTATTGATGGGTCGTTTGTGTCTTTGAACAGTGTTCTCCAGAACATGGCATTGCTTATAAAGCAAAGGGTCAAAGGGTAAGTGTGGATATTGATGCTTGCTATTACCAGCTAGCGCCAGTGCCTGCCTAATCCGCCAGTTGTTCATAGTCTTTTGGATGTAGAGAAGCCACGTTCCCTACAAAGAATAAAGCTTTGAAACTCAAGATAATCCGAATATATTTTTTTTGCTACTTTCATTATTGTATGAATTGGAATTCCATATGCAGACAATTCTCGAGGGATTCGTGGATCAAGTTAGGTTTAATTTGGATCAGATTTATTTTTAATATTAATAATATATACTTATTAAGATTTAATTTGATTTGAAATTTGAAATTTTAAAATTTTTTATATTCAATTTAAATTAAAAAAATAAATCTTTAATTCAATCATTAAATTTAATATATATATATATAATAAAAAATTTTAAAAAATAATTAAATTAGGTTTAATGAAATTATATTTAATTCATATATAATAAAAAATAAAATTTAAATTTAATAAAATATATTATTTTTATTTTTATTTTTATATATATTTAAATTAATTTATATATAATTCACATATATAAAAAAATAAAAAAAATTATATATATGTGAATTTGGGCCAATTAAGTTTTTAAATCTTTTATTTAAGATTTAATTTAAAATTTAAATAAATTTAAAAATTGTGTAAAAATTCGTTCAATAGACTTTTAATTTTTTATTCAAGCTTTTTTAAAATTTAGACAAATTCATGGATTTGAATAAGTAACCTGACTTTTGAATTGGTCTAGACAATTCTATAATTTTTTTCTTTTAAAAATAAACTTTAATAAAAACCCATTAAGTGTTAGATTGAAACATATCAACAATTAAAAGAATCAATATTTCCAAAAACAATATGTTTACACGTATAATATATCTCTTTTGAGAGATCTTAAATTGATTACCATCACATATATTGAAATAATAAATTTTTTTATATATTTAAAATCGAAAGTTAATGCATTCACCGATAATCTAAATGAAATCTTGATCAATAATTTCAAGAAAAAAAAAAAAACTGTTTTAAAAGGTTGTAATCACGTGACTTTTGCACCTTAGAGAAATGGGTTATATGGTAATTGTGATAGAGATTTGTCTACTTTGATATAATCTCAACAAGTTTACGACACGATTTAAAAGCAAAACTGCCAAGGCCTCACCAACTTTTGTTGGATTTTATTAATTTGGGGGTGGGGTGAGGGGCAAAAGAAACCTAACTATGCACAGTATCTTTTCCTTTGAATGGCTGGAGGGATTGGCCGGAAGCACCATTTCTTGCATTGTGGTCCATGCTTTTGTTGGCGACAAGAGCATGAATCACGTGGCTTTATTGTGGCATTAGGGACATCGGGTGCGGTGTTTTGAAAATTTGGTGTGAAATTTTGAATATTGTTTATTGGCCTTAACCTTATTATCCCTATTTCATACAAGTAGGCCAACCTATGGTTAGAAGGTCTTGACCTAGATTAACCTTAGCAATGTTCAAGTTCAACTAACATGGTCCACAGGAGAAATTACGTGCTTTAAACTTTAAATTGATCAATCTGGAGGGGCTTTTGACCACATTGAAAAGCTCAGGTATGTACATGTTTTACTAGCTACGTTTAGGAAAAAGGATTGTTATTTTGTATATATATAATTTAGATTTCACAATAGGAATTAGATGATTAACATATGTCAATTTAATAATTATTTAACTATTATTTATATAGTTCATTTTTTGTACAGTCCTATAAAATTTTTTAATTTAACAAATAAAATTAAAGGCCAACACATATCTAACTTTTTTAATTAATTTCTTTTAATATATCTTAAAAGATATGTGCTTTCGTATTAATTTCATTTATGAAATTTAAAAATTTCACTAGTGATGGATGAAATAATTTATTTTATAAATATATCCTATAATAAAACACATTAACATAATTTAAAGTCAACAACCGTGTGATCTATCAATAAATTTTATTAAACTTTTATAATTTTGATTATCAGAATTTAATCTTAATAATCTCAAATATTGGTAAAATGTATCATGTCATCATGTGATTAAACGACAATCACATCATCTACCTCATCTAATTGTTTTAACCCTCAATACCACATTAATAAATGAAATGATAGTACTAATAACGCATTATACATTTTAAAAATAAAAGTATCACATTGAATATTTTTTATATAATACTTTAGCCAAATATGATATTAACCTATCCTACAAATTAGTACGTAAAAGTAACATTCTATTTTAGTTTTCCTACTTTGGTCTACATGTCAAGGAAGAGGAGTTGAGCCTTTAACTGGTTTTGAATTATTTGGCCAAACTCAAATGTTTAAATTTTTTTCATTTTCTTTTTATACCAAAAAAGCTCTTTTATAAAAGAAATTTATATTTTATCCTCATTGAGTTTAATTATAAATGGATGGGATTTGCTTATTGCCAGAAAAAAAGAGAGAACCAGGTTGACCACTGTTAAGGGTAAAAAAACAATTGTAATAAGAAAATAACACAAGACATGAGAGTGCTATTTGAAAGAAAAAGTTTTGTTAACGAATGTTTTAAAAATATCCTTTATGGTTAGTTAATATATATATTTTTATAATAATAATTTTGTATAAATGATTGATAACTTTATTCATGATTTTTAATGTATTAGGTGAGAATATTACTTTATACACTAACCTTAAAAAATGTCTTTAAAACATTTGTTACTCAAAAGCTTTAAAAAAAGTATACTAATATATTTTTTACTTTATTAATTTAGTTGAAAATATTGTTAAAAATAATTAGCATTTATTAATTTATAATGTTGATAAAAACTTATGGTTGTTAGCTAACAATAACAACAACAATAATAATAACAATAATAATAATATAATAATAATATTATTATTATTTTGAAATAATAATATTTATTTATCATAATTAGTTAGTAATTCTTAAAAAAAAAAAAATACTAAAATGACATTATGTTGGAGTAATAAAAAGAAAAATGATTATTCTCTCAATAAATAAATAAAAAATAAAAAATAATTATATGCGCCAATAAATATTTATCAATTAAATTATATAATCACTATTTAAAAATAATGTCATTTAGTAAATTTAAAATTTAAATATTAATATTTATAATTTTTTTAATGTTTAGATTACTCGTTGTATTTTACCAAAAATAAATATCTACTAATTTAAGAACTTTTTTTGACAGAGAAAAATGTTACTTTGAAGTGGCAAAATATTAGTGGCAGCATAGAGCCGTCAACCTAAACCCTTTCCCAAAGACAAGCTGCCGTGACTCAAGTGGCTAAATGCTGCAGTCACGTTTATGACTAAAAAATATCTTCAGTGCACAACCCATCCACTTTCTCTACTCCACAACACCATTTCACCGCACCTGTCATTTGTCCTTGATGTATACGCGCTAATTCCGTTACTGCGGAAAGTTTGCAACTCACCATCAAAAAAACAATTAACAGAATCAGTGTCACAGTCGGTTTTCGTCGTTTCTGAAAGATGTGAATACTACGTAGAACTTACGTCACTATCGAATCCCATCCTTACACGCCGGCTCACAAAAAATACATTTATTTATTTATTTCCTATTCCTATGTAAATCCAAACTCACCCTTCGTCCTCCGCCCTTTGGGCCGGTTCTCATCAAAACCAAAACGTAGGATTGAAAACGACTTAAAATATTGAAAAAATAAATCGATTATTTTTTTATCAATTAAGGTATTATTAAAATTTATATTTAAAAATTATGAATTCAAAAGAGTTTAAATGTATAATTTTTTTAATTAAATATATAATAAAGTAAAAAATTTAAAGATAGATTAAAATTTTAAAAAATAAAAAAGTACTTAAAATATGTGTTAAGAAAGGTTTAAATGAATTTAAAAATAATAGTGATAATAAAATTAATTATTATAATAAAAAATTAAAATTTATAATGATAATATTAAAATAATAATAAAATATGTATTTGAATTTAAATATAACGATGATAATAAAATTAATATGACAATCAACTGTTTTATAAAAGATAATCAAATTTTTTTTTATATTTTAATTTTATACTACAATAATCAATTAAAATAATGTTATGACAATTTTGTGATTGTTAAAACGTTTAAAATTTTAATTTAAAAAAAAGAGTCGTTATTAATATTTTTTAAGATGTAATTAGTCACCTAAAAGTTTATATTTTTAATAAAACAATAAAAATGGGTTTAAAGTTTGGTAAAAAGATAATCTTTGATCTACGAAAATATATTTGAGTTTAGAAGTCGGTTACGTGTGAGAAAATATTAGCATTTTCACAGTGTTTATAAATTGATATCAATTAATTATGTGTTATTTTTAGTGTTGGACAAAATAGTGTTGATTTAAAATTTAATAATAATTTTCTTTATTTTTTTTGAAAAATAAATAATTTTATTGAACTCCTTTATTTAGGAATATCAAGAAAAATTTTAAGTTAAAAAATTATTTCAAAATTTTTTAACATCTAGATAGAATTAAAATTTTTTTTTCCTTAAGATTTATCAAAACATTCTTTTAAAATGAAAATAATATTCTTTTTAGAAGATAATTGTTTGTGACTTTTCAATATCTAGGCAAAATACAAAGAATTATTTTCATCGAAATTTTATTTTTGTTTTATTTTATAATTTCATATTTTTAAAGTATGTATTATTTTTTTAAAAAAAAGTTTATGTGAGAAAGTAAATGATGGTACTATCAAGTAGCAAACAATAATTAAATGCATAAATATGCGAAACGAGTGTAAACAATTACAAATAAGTGTATGTAAGCTAATATATGTTATACATGATGATAAAATGTAATTTTAAAATTAGGTTCTTAGATATAATAAGATTACCCTGACTATCCAACATATAGGCATAGTTTAGGTGCAACTATTTATGTTTAAAATCTTATTTTATTTATTTTTTTCTAAATTCAATCCTATTATTACAGTATGTTAAGGACTTGTACGAAAAACTTAATGAAATAAAATTTTCTAAATATTCCATATTTTAAGTGGCATTTGAAAATAAATTACTTCACATGATATTTTCACACTATACATAAAATTTTAAAATAGTTTTGGGTAAAGCTTAGGTCGAAGTTTTAAAGTTTGAATGATTTTTAGGTGATGATTTGAGGTTGCATGTTGAATTTGGGATTTAGGTTAGATTTAGGGTTTTGATGGATGTTTTAAGATTTAGGGCATCGTTTTAAGATTTCAGGGTTTTAGGCTTTTAGGTTTTAGAGTTTTGGTTCTAAAGTTTCAAGGCTTATGGTTTTAAGGTTTTGAGTTTTGAAGGCTTAGGGTTTGAGATTTTAGGGTTTCAAAATTTAGGATTTTAAAATTTTAAGGTTTCGAAGGTTTAAGATTTGGAGGGTTTAAAGGTTTGAATATTTTGGGGTAATGATTTGAGGTTACGAGTCGAAATTAGGATTTGGGCTAGATTTAGTGTCTTGATGGATTTTTGAGATTCAAGGCCCCATTTAAAGGATTTGAGATTTTAGGATTTTGGTTTTAGGATTTCGATTTTGGGATTTTGATGTTTTAGGGTTTATAGTTGTATAGTTCCGAGTTTTGAATGTTTAAAATGTTTAGAATTTTGGATTTTAAGGTTTCGTGGGTTTATGTTTTAGGGTTTTAAGTTTTGAGGGTTTAGGGTTTCGAAGTTTAAGGTTTTAAATTTAGGATTTCAAGTTTTGAAGTTTTGTATTTTAAGGTTCAGAGGGTTTTAGGGTTTGGATATATGAGTTCCAATTTTAGGATTTAAGGTTTCAATTTTAGGGTTAAGATTTGAAAGATTTAAGGTTTTGAGTTTTTTAAAAATATAAATATATTTAAAAATCTCCAACATTTAAGTGAACTTTTGAAATAAATTTGATTTTTATGATTTTTAAAAATTAGCTAAATTTTTTTCTAATATTTATTTTCCATAAAAAATTATTATTTTTATTATTATCATCTTTAGTTATTTTTTACTATATTATTATGTAGTAATTCTTCAACATTTAGGTAAAATTATTTATTATTATTATTTTAAAAAAAGATTTTTATCCCCTTAATCATTTAGGTAGAAAAAAATCTTTTTTTATTATTCTATTTTTATTATCATTTTATATAAATTTTTAATTTTTTGGTTATTATTCTTCTTTATTTTTTAAATTTAAAATATAAAAAATTTTCAAATCATTTTCATTTTTATTATTATTATTATTATTATTATTATTATTATAAAGTTAATTTTAATTTTTTTAATGAAATTTAAGATTTTTAAGAATTTAAACTTTATTATTATTATTATTATTATTATTATTATTAAAAGGCAACCAATATTTATTTTAGAAAATTTAAAAATTTAAACATGCATAAGTAATAATAATAATAAAACTTAAAATGATAAAAATAAAAATAAAATCAAAAAATAAAAAAAATAAATACTTGAACTGATCGATTTAAAACAATTTGGCTGGATCTGGTTCGGTTTAAATGAATCGATGTTAATTTGAATAGAAAGAGAACGGTTCAGTTATGGTCCGGTTCGAAGGAGCGGTTTGAAAGCGATTTAACTAAATTGGTCAAGGGATAATAAAACTTAAAATGACAAAAATAAAAATAAAATAAAAAAATAAATACTTGAATTGATCGATTTAAAACAATTTGGCTGGATATAGTTCGGTTTAAATGAATCAATGTTAATTTGAATAGAAAGAGAACGGTTCAGTTATGGTTCGGTTCGAATGAACGGTTTAAAAGCGATTTAATTGAATTGGTCAGGGGATGATGAGGGAAGTAGGTTGCCTAGTTAGGCATGCAAACCTCGGGCGATGTCGCGGGCTAATGCACGAACTCTAGGCTCCCAAACGGCATCATTTTTAGACCGTTTAGCCTATATATAAACTTTTTTTTTCAGTTCATTTTTTTTTCTGTTTAAAAAAAAAACTTATTTTTTTCTTTCAAACCAAAAAGTTAGGGGGGCCGATCATCTCTAAAAATCGACCATCGCCTACTGTGCTAGCGATCATGTTGGTGGTCGCTATCAGTAGTCATCAGTGATTGAAAACCCAAAAAACACCCAAAAACACTGACGACCACCGATACCACAGATCACCGACATGATAATCGATAGTGATCATCGATCACCGTTGCCTCCCTCTTTCCCTTTTCAACCTTCTTTTCACCTAAAAACACTCAAAATGACCTAGATCCACTTTGAAACCTTTTTGATTCCGAAAAAAATATTTTTTTGTTGATCATTTTTAAATCTAGCACTAAGTTCCCTGTTCTCAAGGGACTGTGATATTTTTTTGTGTTGGTTTCTTCCTTTTTTTTTTTTTTTTAGTAGTAAGGTTTTTTGTTTTTTTGTATTTCTAGTATAACTTTTTTTTTTTGGTTATTTTTGTAAGGTTTTTTTTTTTTGGAGTTTTTGCCTTTATTTTTTTACAAAGTTTTCTGATAGGTTTTTTGGCAGGGTTTTTCTGGGCAGGTTTCCTTTCCCTTATCTCTTCCCACAAGGTCTCCTGTGAGGCTTCATTTATAAATCATAACCGAGGGACCAACCTCCACGTTCCCTGGCTGTGATTCACGCTGCTAGGGATAGCGATAGGTGCAGCTAGGGCTTGCAGGGTATAGGTTTCAAGAGTAGTTGGGATAGGGTTGGCAGGGTAATTAGGGATTGGGGTTTCAGGGGGTGGGTGGCTAGTGTCTTAGGGTGGTTGGGGTAGGCTAGTACTGTGTACAGCACCATGCCTTTCCCTGTCTCCCTTTTTTTTGTTATTTTAATTTTTATTATTATTTTATTTAATATTTAATTACTATTATATAAATGATAAAAACAACAATAAAAGTAAAATGAAAATAAGAAGATGGGCTTAAGCCTGAGAAAGCAAAATTGGGCCTCGACCCGAGAATTTGATGAAAACGCAATGATTTTAAAATCAGGATTTAATTTGAAGAATTCAAATAAAATTCAATGTTTACAAATAGGATAATAGATTGATCAAGGATCCAATAAACAACTTAACCTTTTCCCTTTCATATTTGATAAGGCAATATAATTATGGTTATAATTCTTTTGGATTCAATATGATGTAATTCAAATGAGCCTTTAAAATAAAGTTGGCATATGTGTACAATTTCAATAGATTAAGTTTAAAATAAAAATATTAATAATTTATGTTTATTTATATTGAATTATCGTAACGGTTTTGGGATCGTCAGATGTAAAAATGAGATGTTTTTAAATTAAAAAAAAAATAAAAAAGAGTCACCACTAATCTTTGTTAGGGTGTGATTGATCACCCAAAAGTTTATCTTTTTAATAAAACTATAAAAAACGGGTTTAAAGTTTATCAAAAAGATAGATTTCGATCTACGAAAAATTAGATTGGGTTCGGGAGTCGGTTAGGCGTGAGGAAGGATTAGCACCCCCACAACGCCCATAAATTGGTACCATTCAATTATGTGCTATTTTTTGTATTGGATAAAAATGATTTTGATTTGAAATTTAACACTAATTTCCTTCATTAAAAAAATATTTATTGCTAAAATTTTTATTTATGAATATTGAGAAAATCTTTAAGTTAAAGAATTATCCTGAAATTCTTCAACATCTAGGCAGAATTTGAAATAACTCTTTTCGCTTAAGATTTAACACAACAATCCTTAAAATGAAATAACACTCTTTATAAAAAGTTATTGGTGACTCTCCAACATTTAGGCAGAGTACCAAGAATTATTTCTCTCCGAATGTTATTTTTTGTTTTATTTATTAATATCACAAAATGATTTTTTTTCTTAAGTATTATTCTTTGTTTATTATAAAATATTTTATCATTGAACAGTAAATTAAAGAGAGAATAATGCAATCAATTATCGATGATAACATGCTAACGTATGTATGCTAATAAATATAATGTAAAATACAATTTAAGAGTTTGGTTCTTAAGTATAATGAGACCACCCTAACTCTCCAACATCTAGGCAGAATTTAGGTGCGACTGTTTATATTTAAGATCCCGATTTTTATTATACTTTTTATTTATTAACCTTATTATTAATGTGAATTAAGAACTCAATGTGAAAAAATTAATGAAATGGAGTTTCCTAAGTACCCCATCATTTAGATAGCATTCGGAAACAAACCATCTCATGCGAGACTTTCACACGTGTCCTTAAAGTTTTGAAATAGATTTAGGGTAAAATTTTAGGGTTTAAGTTTAGGGTTTGGGGTTTAATTAAAACGCGAACATCTCTAAAAATTTCCATCATCTAGGCGGACTTTCGGAGCAAGTTTAATTTTTTTATAATTTTTGAAAACTAGTTAAAAATTTTATATATATATTTTATGAAAATTTATTAATAATAATTCCTCAACATCTAGGCGGAATTATTTTTTTTAAAAAAAATATTTTTATTCCCTCCAACATCTAGGCAGGGAAAATAATAATAAATATTTTTTGAACATTTTTAATATATTTTAATTATTATTTGTTTTCAATTTTATTATTATTAAAACAATTAAACATTTATTCTAATAAATTCAAAAATTTATCATGCATAAATATAAAAATATACTTAAAATAATAACAATAATAATATAAAAAATTTAAAAATTTTTTTTTTTACCTGAACAAAATCGATCAACGATTCGGTCAACGTTGGTCCGGGCGGTTTGATCAGTTCGATGGTTGGATCTGCGGTTCGGGTGATTCGATCGGTTCGACGGTCGGATCGGCGGTTCGGGCCGATTTGATTGAACCGACGGAGCTGTTGGAGAAACGGGTCAACGGGTCGTTACGCGGATCGCGGGTCGAGTCACGGGCGCGCGCGGATCTCCCTGGTTGAAACGGCGTCGTTTTGGCCCTATGCCCAAAACGACGTCGTTTTGCTTTTAATGTTTTCTATAAATAACTTGAAATTTTTTTTTTGTTCATTTGGTTTTGTTTCCAAAAAAAAAAATGAGAGCGAAAGAGAGAGGGCTCTAGGGGAGGGGTTCGGCCGGTCGTCGGACCACCGCGCCGGCCGCCTCCTGGGTTGCCGCCGGCAGTTGTCACCGGTGATCGAAAATTTCAAAAAATGATCGGAAAGCTACTTGCGATGCGATCTTTTCAAATCCGGGATCGATTTTACCAGAAACAGCCCCGATTGACGTAGATCGGGGCTTGAAGCTTTCGGTTTCTTTTTTTTCTCTTTTTTTTTGGCGAAACTGATGATTTCTTTGCTTTTGCAGGGAGCTTGGCGCCGAGGTTCCTCGCCTACGACGAGGACTGTGTTTATTTTTTCGTTTTTATTTTTCTTCTTGTTTTTTTTTTTTTTTTCGGTTGGTGTGGTTTCTGTTTGGGTATTTTGGGTGTTTGGGAGTGTTTTGAGGGAGGTTTCGAAAAGGTTGAGGGGGATTTTTTGAAGGAGATTGAAGGGAATTCCTAGAGGGAGATTGAAGGGGATTCCGAGAGAGCTTCCTTTTTTTTGTTAGAGAGCCTAGAGACCTTTTAATGAGGAAGATGGTTGGGGATTTTAAAGGGTTTCAATTTAGAGGGATCTAGGTGGCTGTAGAATAGTTGGTTGGTGGCTGTAGGGTGGTTGGTCGGGAGGCTGGTTGGGAGGCTGGTCGGATAGTTGGTTGGACCAGTTCGGCGCCATACCGATCCCTTGACTTTTGTCTTATTTTCGTTTCTTTTGTTTGTTTATTTTTTTGTTTTGTTAAATATTATTATTATTAAAATAAAACAGTAGACCCGGACAAAATTGATGTCTACATGAATAAATAAATTATTATTTTAAATATTATTGGTGAAAATTTTAAATTTTATAAACAATTAGAATATTATTATATATGTTTTTATTTGTTATATTAGTTTATTAATTATTTTAAATATATTTTAATAAGATATATATAAGATAAAATTTTAATACAATAATATTTATAAAAATTATAATTAATATATATTTTAAAATAAATAATGAAATAATTTATTATTTTTTAAAAAATTTATTATAATAATGCATTAAATGAAAAATATATGGGTGGATTATGGGCACATACTTATTTATATGTATTACTATAAGATGTGTAATTTAAACATTTTACATTTGATGTATTCTATAAATAAATTTTTTCTTCATAAAATCGTATTTAATTATCTTTAGTCATTGAATATAAACACTAGGACTCTAAAATAAATACTTAGTATTTTAGGAAATTTCAAATTTATTTTTATAAGTTTTCAAACATCATGCTTGAACTTTTAATCATAAAAAGTTAATTCATTCATTACTTTTTTATTGACATTTATGCTTAAAAGGTATTCATATGTATCGACTTATTTTTATGTAAAAATTGAAAATTAAAGCACAAAAATAGAAATATAACCTTTTCCAATTATAAGAAATTAAAAATGAATGTGGTATTTTAATTAGGTTTTATAAACATCAAGTGCAATTTTAGTAATATTACTTTAAATTTTTTTATAAAAAATCTAAATATAAAAAATATAAATATAAATTTTAAATTTAAAAAGTTGCTATATATCATTTTTTTTTAAATGAAAATGTGTCAAATTATTTAAATAAAAGCTTTTTTTTTTTTTACCTGTAAGATAATGGGGTCAATTTAGCGGAAAATGACTAAGCTGGGGCCATGGCCATGGGAAGGGGGGCAGTTTGGTCACGTGACAGCAGTCCGACACGTGTCTAATCAAGAAACCGATAACGACAAGTTTGAAGATAACAAATAAATACATGGGGGGCTCCAAGCATTAAAGAAAAAGGCGGTTGCCGAGAGACTCAACTCTCTTCTCATTGGCTGCTTTCTTGACCTTCCTGAACACGTGGGACCCGTCTATTCGTGGAATTACACGCCCCCTAAAATAAAATAAAATAAAGAGGAGGGAGAACGGGATTTTGATTGGGTGGTGGGAGCCACACGGGAAGAAAACGGTGGGGCGAATCTTCTTTAAAGCAAAAGCAAATTTTGGAAATATTTATAGCCTGTTGAGTTGACGCGTGTATAGTAAGTTAGGGGAGGGCATTGGTGGGGTCCATTTTCCTGATCGCCAAAGTCCAATTTTCAAATCAGACATTAAATATAATTATTACTTTATATTTTAAATATTTTAATTAATTAATATATTTAAATAATACAAATGAAAAAAGAGGGGAAATTTTTGAAAAAAAAGAAAAGGCCAACTTAAAGTGGTTTTACGTTACAGGGAATGGCACGTGGGATAGACGCGATGGGACCCGCTTGCTTGCCCAACTTTAGCAACTTGTGCTCTTACCTTGACGTGGCTTTCCTTTGTCCCTTCACTTCAATTAAGGATTTTTTTTTTTTGCTTTTATTGTATTTTATTTTTTTTTTAATGCAAAAAATAAATTTTCGTTGGTTATTAGGAAAAAAACTACTATTAATATCAAATAAATTCTAGAGCTATTAATACTTAAATCATTCATATGAGTTGTCACTTTAATTTTGGTGATGTAACAAATTAATACTGTTAATATAAAATCGTTTTTATTCATTTTAAAACTCGAATTAATTTATAAAAAGATTTAGAATTACAAACAATGAGTTTTATTATTTTATATCACCATTTCCATATAAGCAATTGAAATGAAAATCAAAGTTCTTCATAAAAATCAATAATCAATGATGGATGTCTTAGGTTAGCTAGTAACTCTTTCATGGTTACTTTCTTTATATTTTTGGTATTGAAACTAGTAAAAATAAAACCTGTTTCATGGTTAACTAGCTCATAAGTTTATAACTCAATCAAGATGTGATTCAAAAAATTTGAAATTTGAAATTTAAATTTTAATATTTATAATTTTATTTTTTTATTTTTTATTATAGATTGCAGTTCCTTTTATATTCAGTGTGTATCTTATTTTAGTTAAATTTTCATATCAATAAGTTAAAAAACAAGACAATTGATTCTTAATTAATGTTGAAGATTGAATTCATGTTATTTTAACACACTAGGGTTATGATTAATTTCTTTATATTTAGCGTCTACGAGTTATACATTTTACATAATTTTAACATCTACGATTTCAATTCTATATTATTTATTGCAAGTCACATTAACTTGGTTGAAATTATTGGAAAATCAGAATATATAGATTTGTGTATAAAATCATGTTTGAGCTTTGCATAATAACACTAGGATAGAAAATTAACCCAATTAAAGCGGCAAAATTAAATTTACTCAGAAAAAAAATGATTATTAATTTTTTTTTTTAGTAAAATACAAAGTGACTCCAATATTTTTGTTTGGACGTTTCACTAACCTTCGATATCCGATTAACTCACTGCGGGAAACTGCTACGAAGGTTGAGCAGCATCCACACTGATCATAGTGCAAAAAGCTTTTGTCTTGGCAATGGAGGAAAAAGAAAATTTTTCCTAGTGAAAATGGAGGCCTTTTTCTTTTGAAATTAAGTAATTAACAAAACTAATATCTATCACAAAACAGTTAAGTAGAATTATCTCTAATAATTAATAACACAGCTCTCACTAACTTTTTAGTTGGGATGCAACAATGAGCTTCATCAGTAACAATATGTTTGGATGAATCATGCAAGATGGTTCATAGTTGAAAAGTTATTTAATTAACATTTTCGCCTATTAATCTGTCAAATAGTTAGCGATTATAAATCGAGCTAGCCATGAATTTTGAGACATAGCTAAGTTTTTCCTTTAATTAAATATACTATATAGTTGGATAATAAGGTTGTTGCAAAAACATCACAGTTATTACAGTAAAATTAACTAATTATAATTCAGTGTGGGATTCACAAAAAAATTATGTGGAGCTTACATTTTTAAGTGGTGAATTATTATATAGTTTTTTGTTGTGATTGGTTAATTACAGGATTGTAATAAAGAAAATTTTGCTTGATTAGTAATAAAGGAGTGGGGAGGTGCTATTCTTCTAGCTCTAGCAATTCCCTCAAAAATTTATTTGAAGTGAAACTTAGGCGAGGAATACACAATTCCCATGTTGTCGGCTAACTCCTTAGTCCCAAAATGATTTATCATTAAGTAAAAAGAAAGAAAATGGTTCTTTCACCCATGTTAAAAAGCAGAACAAGAAACATAGACAATGATGGAAGTGCCTATGGTTAGTTCAATGAATTTGATTTGGTTTGTGAAATGTAGCAATAAAAAGGAAAAAGTGTCAAGCCTACTACATTTCAATACTTACTAGTGAAAAGAAAAGAAAGGAAAGGAAGAAACTTCTATCAAATTAAATTTTTTTTTTTAAATTATGATATATACATTTTATTTTTTTAATTTAATTATGATAAGATTACGTAAATATTATGAATTTATATACGTATGTATGTGCACACACTTTATTCTGAGCGCGTGAATTATTTTTTTTCCTCTAATGTGAAGGTATTTACTCTTTTGAGAAAATACCCAATAATGGTGGCGTCTTGGGACGGGCATTCCAGCGAAGAAAAGAATAATATGGTAGGGCTCAAAAGCAGCCTCATTTTTGTAGTTAATTGAAATGGGTCCATATGTGGCCAAAAACAAAATGGGTCTATAAATGAAAGCAACCTCTCTGTGTCTCTCTGTCTGCGTAGTCAATAAGCTTGAATTAATCAGCTTAATGTTCTTCACAAAAATTTTTGAAGGATTATCTCTTTAAATTAGGCTTGGCGCTGATGTTCTTTTTTTTTTTTTTTTCCTTTTTTGATAAATACATCAATCACTATAGAACTTACTAAGATGTAGATATATATATATATATATGTATATATATATAGGGAAATGCTAGATCCACAACTGTGTATATATATATAATTTGCATTTTGCAACATATTTATCAAAAAAAATATTGATACTTGGGATTATTAAAAAATGAATATTGATTACTGAAATTAAAAATTTAATATTTTACTGATATTTATTGACAGAAATTTTTATTATCATAGAAATTAATATTGTAAAATATAAGATATGTAAATTAAGAGATATGCTCGTATGTTCATGTTAGAAATTATGTAATTCTTTTGTAATCTATGGGTGGGTGGGGATGGAATGGAGACTAAAACAAGTAGAAATTAGATAAACAAACAAACAAACTATATGCATATATCATGTAATTGATATAATGTGAAAGGATTATTATTGTTATCAATATATATCATCCAATATAAATAGATATTCATTTATGAATGCCAATTTAAATGCACGTGAAAAACCATGCAAACTAACTAATATTTTTGGCACATTTTAGTTGAGATTCATTACAGCGCATATATATCATAGGGAGTCCACCACCTGTTGTAGTTATTACTAGTTTATTCTACACGTGCCTTATACATTAATGATATAATACGGTAATATTATTATTTAAAACGAAATTTATTTTTTAATAATAATAAATAATTTTAATGTAAAGCATAGTATAGATCAATAATTATTATATATATCAAATAATTAAATTAAATTAATTTTATTTAACATTAATAAATGATTCATAGATGGTTTAATGTTAAATTGAAATTATACATTTTATTCATTTATATAATATGCTCTTTTTTGTGTGTGTGTGTGAGTGTTTTGTTTAGTTACAAATCAAATATGCAAAATGAAAGAATTATGTAGGTTTAGGTTTATATATTTTTGCGCGCAATGGTGTGGCTAGGAAACAGTTGACCAACCCAACCTAAAGATTCAAAAGTTGGTGCGCTATTTTCCTTCTGTAACACCAATTTTCCCACATTGGAACCTATAAATTAAATATTTTACTTCATAATTCAACCATGGTGTTGATGATGGGGATGAAACTATAGCCATATAGTCTTCTAGAGTTATATCTATTTATTGGTACACATGTATTTCTTTTTTCTGCTTGAAATTTTCCATATGCCGACTTTCACCTTTCTTTATCTTAATTTTCCTTTTAATTTTCCCCTTTTTTGACACGCAAACAATTTTTTTCAAGCATGAAATCTTCCAGCTTTTTCAATGCTTTTCTTTATCTTCTAGTCTTTTTCTTTCCCAAAAGAAATTGGAATTTTGGGCAAGAAGAGACAAGCAGCAACAAAGAGTTCCATCATAATAAAATTGGAGTAAATGCAGAAAAAAAGAACACAAAAAAGGGGCAGCCATTCCAACTCCATACCCACTTCTTTCAATACAATCTTCTCACCATCATCATAGAAAAATATTAATAAAAAATATTCACCTAAGAGAGAGAAGAAAAAAAATGAGATAGAATATTCAATTAAGAAAGGCATAAATTTTGATGGGTTTTAGTTTGATGTGATGTGCACCATTTTCATTGTATGTTTGTAAATCCCATAGATTCCATTAAGGGAACATATCATTGCCACAATGTACTAGGATAAACAAAACTATGCTTAATGATTTAATTAAGTAAGTATATTGAGCTGATAGCAATTTTTTTGGAGGAGAAAAAGGTTAAAAGAAAAAAAATACTATGAAAAAAATTTAATTAGGGTCAGTGTCAAGGCAATGGTGGGAAGCTTCGCTTGAGATTCTCATATAAACTTTTTTTTAATCTAACCAATGTTTCCTTAATCAAATCATTACAAGAAGTCTGAAGCATTAATTAACTGTGGATGTTAATAATATTATAAAATATTAAGGCGTACGGCAAAACACATGACAAAAAGATCATGACTCAAGACTATCCAGGAAACCAGGTATTTTGCATGGCAAGAAAAGGACGTCTACGCTTTTTTGATGGCACCATGCAAAAATTCACTCTAAAAGGAGTTTCATTTACAAGTACTAATTAATTAGGCCTTACTTAAAACCAGTTCAAAATGAAAGGGTAGGTGTCTAAACTTTCAATTATCAAGCTAAAATTTTCCTTTTGGTAGACAAAATTTGAAGCCATTGATTGTACTAATCTCATTGTCTGTATTTGAAATTAACTTTAACAAAAGATCAGAAGCGAAACTTGAACCCGAATATTTTATAGCGACGAGAACAGGCTTAGCCAATTGGTTGTTGGTCACGTGCAT
Organism: Durio zibethinus; assembly: GCF_047325235.1. Taxonomy (NCBI): domain Eukaryota; kingdom Viridiplantae; phylum Streptophyta; class Magnoliopsida; order Malvales; family Malvaceae; genus Durio; species Durio zibethinus. The sequence goes on along the minus strand of NC_143162.1, from coordinate 2,913,938 downwards.
TAACTTTTCATACTCTTTTCATCTCAAAATATTTTTTATATATTGATTTTTATGAAATTTAAAGAAAAAATTTTGATTTTAATATTAAAATTTAAAATTATTTATAAAATTAAATTTTCATAATTTTTTATGTCAAAAAGTTTAAAAAAATTTTAAAAATTTTAAAATATAAAAAATTTAAATTTTTTTATGTTAAAAAAATATGACATAATTTTGAAACATCTAAAAAGTATAAGACAAATGGAGTATATTATTATAAAGGCCATGAACATGAATTTAATAATTTGTTTTTCCTATTAAAAAATATTGTACTGCATCGGATCAGTTTTCAGCTAAACAGGACATCGGTGCAGTCAATCCATGAATTTTATACTAAAGCTTTTAATAAAGGGCGAAAGTTACAACTCTTTTTTGCCGATGTGAAAACTGAAGATAGAACAGAAGAATCCTTTATAACTCAAGAAGAGACTGACCACGTGGGTACTCTTTCAGGTGAGTTTCGAGCTTACTTTTTATGGCATTGGGGGTGGGGGGGGGGGGGGAGGGGAGGTTGTCCAGCAGTGGAACTCAAAGTTAATGATCTCCGCCTGACAAACAAAAGTGAAAAGTTTCCTGTCACTACATCAAGATTTTATGGCAGAATCCTAGCAGTAAGCAGTCTGTATGCTACTACTAGTAGATTTTAGTAGATGACTTCGGTAATAAATTAGACTTGTGATGATTTTGATTTGATCAGAGAATGACAGTTCTTTTAAATCCCCTTAAATATATATTTGTAGTGCCCATAACCAATAAAAAAATTGGTTTACTTGATGAAGACGAAATAAAACATAAATAAATGTGTCAATGAAGTTAGGAAAACCATTACTCCTATTAACATCACAACCTCAAAAGCCTGTCACTGCTAACTCTTGTACTACTATAATTGTTACTGATGGTGATAGCAGTGTTTCTTGAAAGTGTGGCTGATCAGATAGAGAAAAAACTGGTAGATTTTGTTGTTCAGAGAGTTAATTAATTGAATATATAGCTGCTCTCCCCTACAGTATATCTTCTTGAATCTAATTCTTTTTATTCCTACGCCCCATAAAGGTCAACTTCTCTTATCTTTTTAATAAATCAGTTTCTTTGGTTTTTAGGAACCCTTTGGAGCCCTGCAAAGGTTGAATTGGGAAGATGACAACAGATGATATAACAAAATTAAAAGTTGGGAGAGAAATAAAGAACTTTAATCTCAAAAAGTAGCTAATGGACACTTATATCAGAGGATTTTTCTTTTTTTTTTTTAAATTTAATTTTCTACTAAATTTTGGTAAAGGGTTTGATGCATGAGAGAAATTCAGGTAGGTCCTACACAGTTGGGAGCAATTGATTCAAATTCACACATTCATGCATTTGATTAGGACCCCACTCTTTTTGTTTTGATTCATTATCAGACTATTTACTTGTCGGTAAATTTCAAGTTTTTATATTCAAATTCAAAATTCCAAAAAATGGGTTTTCTTTAAATTTTTAAATATATATAGAAGATAAATTTTTTTATTATATATTTGTACTATTACTAGTTTTTATTTCATTTTGTATTTAACATTTTTCAAGCACTAAAGTAGGTGTCATGGTGGTTGGTCTGTGTTCCTTAGCAATTTAATTGCGTTATCCTCAAAATCTGTCATCCAACCACAAAAATATTAGCCCAAAAAATTAGGAAAAAAAGGCAAAAGGACAAAGAGATATTAAATGTAGAATTGAGGAGTAGGACCCTCCACCCTCTCTGTTCATCATCATTATCATTATCATCATCTTTTTTTTTTCTTTTTATTTTTATTATAATTTTCTTTTCTTGATTAAGCTTTGGTGTGGAAGGAGACGTTTCCTCGTTTTTCAGCTGTTTGTAATCTTCTGACACACAGAAATATTTCATAATTTTTTTATATAAAATCCTTATATATAATATATCAGAAAACGTCTCTCTTCTCTTTCTCTTTCTTTCACGGAAAAAAGAAACGAAAAGTTGGTTTTCCTGTGGTGATCAATGTTGCTAGGCTGCATCAAATGATTTGAAAAGGGAGGGTCAAATCAGAGAAGCTCTCTTGTTTTGCTCTGTTCAATGTTACCCTAACAGCCATAAAAGAGAAAGATAGAGAAGGGGAAGGGGAGGGGTTAATGATCTGCGTAGGATAACAACCTTTTACAGTTGCAGCACTGATACAACTCCTAGCAATCTGTCTAAAGCAAAAACCAAAAATATAAAAAAAAGAATAAAAATGGTACAATTCGTTGAATTCAATTTACAACTCCTACATATCTTCCTAGTTTCTTTGAAAGAGAAATATTTTTTCTCTAAAAAGGAAAAAAAAGAAATGAGAATTATAAAGATTAAAGAAAAATTATCATAAATCTGTGGATAATGAAGTGTATAAAGATGGGTATCTTTTTCTCAGCCTTTCTAACCCCATCTCTCTCTTTCTTTTTTTGCCCTTTTCAGTGGGGGGAGTTGCAGAGATTTTGAGTCTGACAAAGGACCTGCTTTCCTCTCTATATTCTGAAGCTAGGAATTGATAGAAAAAAAATCATAAATTCCATAGATAGATTATATTCAGACAGGTGGGTATAGAGTAGTGAATGGTGGTATCCCCTATCTCTCTTCTCTTTCCCTTTGTCTCAAGTTATGATGTTTCAGCTGTAACTATATGAGTTCTTCTTTCTCAAAATTTGGTGTGGTTTTTTGGCATGCTAAAAAAATATCCTTCTTTCCCATTGCAGAGAAGATGATCATGAAGCACGTGTACACTTAGATTGCCATCACAGCAGGTACCAATATTATTTACTAGTATTACTATAATCAATTATTTTCAATTCTCTCTCTCTCTCTTCCTCTCCCTTTCAATCTCTGTACCTGATCCTTCTCTCTCATATTCTCTATCTGTTATATAAACACCATAGCTTTCTTTCCCATACTCCCTTCGCTCTTTTTCATCTTCCTTCAACTCCCATGTCTTCAAGCTATAGAATATGAAGAACTAGAGGCACGACAAGTAACATGACTTGTTGTCAAACCTTGAACCAATCACAGTTATTTGTATTTGAACTTTGTGGGGTCATCACTCCTTTTCTTTCCATTGGTTTTTCCAGGATCCACTTGATCATCCGAAGACCATCAATCTCCCATTTATCACCGCTGCTGCTACTCTAAAAAGTACCTCTCTCTCTCTCTCTCTCTCTCTCTCTCTCCCCGATTTTCTCCCGCTATTCATCAACCTAGCAAAGCCCTCAAATGGGTTGATTCAAAGACTCAGGAGTCATTGTGAAGAATAAGGTAAAGCATGTCTAAGCTTTGGTGTTGTATATTTTGATTGATGTTATATAGATGGATTTTGTGACTATGCAAGTAGTTAGTAGTAATTCTTGGTCTTTGTTTTTCTTTTCAGTGAAGTGAAAGCACAGAAAATAACATTAGATTTTTGAAAACTCCTAGAAACAAAACAGCATCCGATGGCGACGTACTTTCATGGGAACCCCGAAATCCAAGCAGCTGATGGGCTCCAAACCCTCGTACTTATGAACCCTGCTTATGTTCAGTACTCGGATACCCCTCCTCCCCAGCCAAACAACTTTGTTTTCCTCAACTCCAACGCTCTGTCTCCTCACGCTCCATCTCCCCACACTCAGCAATTCGTCGGCATCCCCCTCCCTGTTACCTCAGGCGCCAACCAAGACCCTATTTCCAACGATATCTCCCCCTTGCATGGCCTCGTCCAGCGCGTTCATTACAACTTGTACAACCCTATTGACCCTTCTGGAGCAGCGCGTGACACGCCACGCGCTCAGCAGGGACTCTCTTTGAGCCTTTCTTCCCAACAGCAGTCCGGTTATGGGTCACAGGCTCAAGCAGTTTCAGGTGAGGACATGCGGGTTTCAGGCGGGTCAGCTTCTTCTGGTTCAGGGATTACCAATGGGGTGTCGGGTATACAACGTGTGTTGTTGGGCTCTAAATACCTAAAGGCTGCTCAAGAGCTTCTTGATGAGGTTGTTAATGTAAACAACACTGCGATTACGAAGAATGAATTGACTAAGAAGGGTAGTGGAAATAATAGCAATAGCAGTAAGGCTATCGGAGAATCGTCGGCTGTGGCCGGAGATGTCTCTGGTGGTGAGGAGGCAGGTGGGAAGCGCGGTGCCGAGCTGACTACTTCAGAGAGACAGGAAATTCAGATGAAGAAAGCAAAGTTAATTAGCATGCTTGATGAGGTATGGAAATTATATAGATATTTATCATACATATATAGAGTTGTCTATTGGATATGGTTTGGTTGGGTTTGGTTTGATTCTTTGAAAGTGAAAGTGTATAAGAAAATAAGTTTGTTTTCTTGGGAAAGTTGTGTTTTTCAAGAAAAATATTGTTCTAATACGGGGGAAACTGAGTTGAGTCTTTACCAATTGAGCCGGATGATATAAAGTAATAGATAATAATGAAGAGAATCATGGAAAACACTGGGATAAAAGTTACATCCATTGAGTCATCAATTGGGATTTTAATAATTTTGGGGCCTTATGATCCGTTTAGATGTCGATCTTTGAAGAAGAAGATAAAGTTTGTCGATTTTTGTTGAAATTAAAAGCAGTAGTTTGATTTTAGACCTTAAATCAATGAAATTTACCGACTAGAGCTAAAAATTTGTATGCCAGGTTCTTGCAATTTGGTTACCAACATTGAATTTCAATGTTCTTTTAGATGTTCGAAGTCCATGTTTAAGCGTACAATATTGAATTATTGATATTTAGTTGTTGAGTCTTTTTTTCATAATTTTTTTCCAGGTGGATCAAAAGTACAGGCAATACCATCACCAGATGCAGATTGTAATTTCCTCATTTGAGCAAGCAGCTGGAATTAACTCTGCTAAAACATATACATCTCTTGCATTAAAGACCATCTCCAAGCAGTTTCGGTGTTTGAAAGATGCAATAACAGGCCAAATTCGAGCTGCAAACACGAGTTTGGGTGAAGAGGATTGCCTAGGAGTGAAAATTGAGGGCTCGAGACTTAAGTTTGTGGATCATCACCTTCGACAACAAAGAACACTTCAGCAGTTGGGAATGATGCAGCACAATGCTTGGAGACCGCAAAGAGGATTACCAGAAAGATCAGTTTCTGTTCTTCGAGCTTGGCTCTTTGAACACTTTCTCCATCCGTAAGTATTTTAAATAATTCTCAATGCCACACTTGATATATTCTTTAAAGCTTCTAAATTTGAAAGGTCCTTTTGATTTTACAATAGCATCTGATTTCTTTGTTTGCATTTCAGCTATCCTAAAGACTCAGACAAGCACATGCTTGCAAAACAAACAGGGCTTACTAGGAGCCAGGTACTGGCTAAATTCTATGTTTTTTTAGCATTTTCTTGCAACTATTGTCCCAATATTGTCATGTCTGATTCTAGGATGTTCTTGTGATAATTCAGGTGTCTAATTGGTTCATAAATGCTCGAGTCCGGCTTTGGAAACCAATGGTGGAAGAGATGTACATGGAGGAAATCAAGGAGCAAGAACAGAATGGTTCAGAGGACAAAACAAGCAAGAACCAGAATAATGAAGATTCAACATCCAAATCCACTGCTCCAGAGAAAAGTCCTGCAGAGAACCAGGCTAAAAGTTTCAATTCCAAACAGGACAATGTCACAAACCATAATGCTTCCTCAATGTCCATTACTACAGCTTCAACGTCCCCCCTTGCAGGAAATGTCCGCAACCAGTCAGGATTCTCCCTCATTGGCTCATCCGAATTGGAAGGGATAACCCGAGGAAGTCCAAAGAAACCTAGGAGCATTGAACTGTTGCAGTCCCCGACTAGTCTCCCATCAATAAACATGGATATCAAGCAAAGTGAGGCAAACGATGAGGTTTCTATGAAGTTTGGCAAAGATGGCTACTCATTCATGGGAACCAATACAAATTTCATGGGAGGTTTTGGGCAATATCCAATTGGAGAAATTGGAAGGTTTGATGCAGAACAGTTTGCTCCAAGGTTTTCAGGTAATGGCGTTTCCCTCACTCTTGGTCTTCCCCACTGTGAAAACCTCTCCTTATCTGGAACTCATCAAACATTTCTCCCAAACCAAAGCATGCAAATGGGGAGAAGGTTAGACATTGGTGAACAAAATGAATTTGGTGCTATAAACCCTTCAACACCTCACTCTTCAGCTGCATATGAGAACATCAACATTCAGAACAGAAAAAGGTTTGCGGCGCAATTGTTACCAGACTATGTTGCCTGATGACTATGATTTGAGCTAGACATTTCGGATTCAACAAACTTACAGGGAATGGTTTCAAGGGTCCTCTTTCACCATTTCCTGATGTTCTCATCATTTTCCCTCCTTTAGGGAACGAGGAAAATGCATGGTAATGTAAAGAATGAAATTTCACCTAGTATAGGTTTATACTTTGCATACCACAATTTGAGTCCTTAGACAGCTTAGGTTCTCAGCTTATATTTGAGGATTGTATATTAATTTTGTAAGTTTTGGGGATTGGATAGATGGATTGATATCATAAAATTAGTTACTCGGGTATACTAATATCTCAATTTTTAGTCAATTTCGGTGTGAATAGTATTTCATCAAATGGATGTGGAAAGTTTAAAGCAGAGTTTGCTGCAACTGAATTCTTTGGAGCAAAACTGTTACCATGAACATTCTTGATGAAAGTGCTCAAGCTTTGATGTGAGTTTATCAATGCTTGCAGATTGAAACATTTTGAATCATGAATGCAGCACGAAGCGTTAAGGCTTGAGATAAGGGACCCTATTGCTTCTGTACATGAAAACCTTACAAAAAAAAAAAAAAAAGGGAAAGAGAGGATTAAGGCTGAATAAAAAGTCATCTAGTGTTAGACAAAAGTGCAGCAATAGTCTATTAATGCTCAATCTTCTGTACCCGAACTCATTATGGTTCAAATTCAATCTTCTCTTCTCTGTTTGGATATTTATTTATATTTTTTCAAAATTGCTTGTTCAGCAAGTATAATTGGAATAATCAACTATAACTACTAGTAGAAAATGACTAAAAGGTATAAATCAAAGGGCCAACAAATTATATTTTCTATCCCATAATACATTATCTTACCATTCATTCTGACAATAACAGTTCAAATGGAATGCCATTTTTATTTTGGGGTACATATAAAATCTTGTTTGGACCCAAAACACATAAAAACCATTTTATATGTTGATCCTTGACGTTTGAAGCTTGCCCATCCATGTAAGCACCACCTTGTGATTTCAGCTTTATGCTGATGCTTGGGAAGTTTGTTTTTTATTTGTACGAAGCTAATTTTATGCAATAAAAGTGTTTTTGCGAGCAGAGAAAACCCCCCATGCCCACCAATACTTTCTCAAAAGTTTGGGTTCAACTAGGTTTTTTGTATTTAAAATCAAAGTTGGCCAGCAAAAAACTGATAACCTGGCTGCGTGAGTCCAGAAGGGGCATTTTCTATGAGACTAATCACCTCCTGGTTTATACATTTACAGAGGATCTAGCATCACATGATTTACAAAAACTAAAATTTCAATTTCAAATCAAACAAAAAGCAGAGGGGGTCGCTAACTTAGACATCTCTTCATTTTAATGACATTTCCCCCTTTAAATTGCAACTGTAACCTGATCTATAGAAAGAAACAAAAATGAAAAACCTTGAATGCTCAATGCTTGACTGAGCAAATGGTTACAGAATCAGAAGCGTAAACAATATGGAAGAAAAGGTTCAGAGTGTGTTAGACGTACAATGGCTGCTCCCGAACAATGCCAGTCTCCGCTTAGCAACCTTGGACCTGTAACACCACACCTCAAAAGCCTCAGTTAGATCTGGATACTGTACATGTTCATTTCCTAACCATTCAGTCAAAATCTCAGCTTGGTCTGCAGATGGCAACGCAAGAATTATGGAAACAAATGTTGATTCCAATGACTGCCAAAGTTCACCATCTATCTTAAATGCCAAAGAATCCTCCTCATTAGTCATGGCAGAATCAATCAGAGGTTTCGTAACCTGCACAAACGGAAGCCAGACTTTCACCATGTGAAGCCGTTTAGCAGTTGGCAAAATAACAGTGCCATAACCTATTGACTCCAAAACTTTTGCCACAACCTCAACAACCTTCATCTTTGTCTCAATTATTTCAACTGTTGAACTTGATTGCATGACCTTAACCATTTTATCAGATGCATCCACCCAACTGTTAACGAACTCCCTCATTATTTCCAATTTTGTCAACAGCTGACAAGCCCATGAAAAGTCCACTAAATAGGACTGAAATGATGTCATCTTTCCTGCCTCACCAACCGATTCTGTGGTCTCACATAAAAAAGCTTCTAACAGACTGTTAAATCTAGAAAATAGTCTCCCTATACAATCTTTTACCTCAGATTTGATATCATCACTGGCAAGTAATAGAGGGGAATCGTCATCTTCAGTTACCATGTACTCAAGTTGCTCTTGAGCAGAAGATTTAAGATCATTCATCAGAGAAGGTGGCGATGACGTGGCAAATCGAAGAGTTGAGATAAAAATTCCATGTATAGCTGATGGATTGACTGGTTGGAGACGGGCAAGAATTGGCTCCACTTCAGAACCCATGCCTGGTATGATTCTTAGAATCTCTTCCTCCTCGGACTCTTCCCAAGGGACAGCTTCTAAGTAGTTCACACAAGCAGTTACAATTTGTGGGCACCCAAGTTCAACAGCGACTTGGAGAATGCCGATGGCATTTTTTACACCATTCCATAAGTCATCAACTGAGCCATCTATAACAACATAGAGAAGGCGTATAACATTGACATGGTGATCAAATTCTGACTCCTGGCAGTAAACCTCAACACAGTTGCGTGAGTCAAGGATCTGACAAGTTGGCCAATTCTCAGAGAGACGGTCAGCAAAATATTTGCTCTTCTCTACAAGGATGTTGGAGTGACAATACATCCACTCATCACGCCCTTCTTGAGTTCGTAGCCTCACAACAACATCACTGGTTGATCGGTCACCTATTCTTCTTGGAGCATCCATTTTATGTTCCTTAAAGCAAGAGGAAACAGCATACATGAAAAACTAGAAACAGCTTATAACTATTGTTGAAGGATAAATGCAAAAAAAAGAAGAAAAAGTTCAACTACAAATGCATAGTATTAACTTGTGAATTTCAATTCCAGGCAGTTGTATTACAACGAAACTAATTAAAGTTGTTCATTCGAAGAAACATACAATTGGATTCTATACAAGAAGAGATCAACATACCAACCGACATTTTGGTTGAAGTGCCACACTTTATATTCAATAAGTATATAAAACAATTGAATGAACAGAAGAGTATTTTCAGTTGAACCAGGCTCAATTTAATTGAAAAAAAATCACATTGCAGCCAAAAATTAATAAAATATCAAGAATGAGTCTGTAAGAATACTTACAAGTGCCTCCTTTGAAGAATCGAGCACTAAGAACTGTGACTTGATGCATTATGCACCTACATAGATAAACAATAATCTAAAAGACAAATAAGTACTACAACAAAATTACAAACACAATTAAGAAATTTCCTAGCAACGGAGCCTCAGAACCTATTGTACATTATAGAGTTGTTCAAACAAGAATTAACACTTTCACATCACTATTGCAAAATTGGAGTAACGCGATTGAACCGCATAGAAGTATCTGATATCATCTAAATCCTCACTGATCACTAAAAGATTCATTACGTCATTCACCAGGTTTAATTACATACAGATTTGTTATAAATGCAACTACTTAGTTGAGCTTAAAGGTAAACTCTAAGCATTAAATAAAAGTTAATCTAAAACTTTATAAGTAACACAGGTTACTCCATTGAACAAAATGAATACAAATAAGACTAAAAAGGAAACAGAAATTTCAATTTACACAGAAATCGAGTATCTTCAAAAGGGACCAAAAAGCAAGGAAAGCTTCTTGGTTGCTCATTCATCAGCAAAAAGGAATGAAACAAAATTCAGAAAAAAATGGCTCTTCTTCATAAAACTGAAACAAGATACCCACTGAGCCAACATTAGTTAGGAAAATTATTTCCCCATATTTTGACAATCAATTAAAAAACCCAAAAATGCTTCATTTTTCCTTGTCCATAAAAAAAAATCACATTTTAACCAAAAAAAAATCCAAATCCATTTTTATGGAGTATAAGAGCAAAATTTCAACGTGAGATAAACCAGTTCGGTAATTAAGCAAATCGAAACTCAAACTAGGCCAAAAAAAATTTTAAAAAAAAGTTCAATTTGACCCAAGAATCTTGATTATAAAAACTAAATAGTGGCTTATCTAAAATGGGTAGATGTTTAAATAAATAAAGAATTAAAGGAAAACGTTAAAAACCCAGTGGAAAATGGATGCAAAGAAGTTGAAGTAATACCTTCTCTTTTACTTTGAAGTCGCATAAGCAGTAGACAAGAAGAAAAAAAAAGCTCTTTCTTTCTCTATCGGTCAGAGAGAAAGGTTGGAACTTTGAACTTTGAACATTGAACATTTAACATCGAACATTGAAGTGAGTTGAGAATTAAGATGAATGGGCAGATCTCTGGAGCCATTGGCCCAAAAGATGTTCTTGGACTCGAGAAAATTCTTGGGTTGGGTTTTGCTACGGCTTACCCGCCCCCCACTCCAAACCTACTCGCCAACTAGTTTTGTCTTTTTTTTTTTTCTTTAAATTAAATTTTGGGTTAGTAAACTGAATTAAAATTTCACTTGGTTCATGACAAATCGGAGCAACAAAAGGAAGAAGATATGCTAAGAAAAACTCAAAATTTTTGTTGCTTAATAAAAATTAAGTGTTTACACAATATGTTTATATTTCTTCTCAAAGAAAGTCATTTCCTTGTGCTTCATGAAATTGGAAGGTGCTAGATGTAGATTACTAATAGATATTGGAAAATAGATTCAATATTTTTCATGTCCAAACTCTAAAAAAGTTTACCTGTTAGTTTTTTTTTTTTTTTTTTTAATTTGAGTAATTGCTATTATTTTACTGAATCAATCATATAATTTGAAGTAATTTGACCATATAAAACAGCCTGCAGCAGAAATTGACTTGTTTCTGCTGGTTTGATAATTAGGTTAGCAAAACATGTGATGATGGTTAAGCTAATTAAGGCGAAAGTTGTAATTGCCACGCTTCAATGTTTTTCACATGAAAGCTGTCCTGCAACTACTACTATTTCGTTTTTTTTTTTTTGTTTAAACTCTTATTTCGCGAAAAATTATTTTTGTCTTTTTTTATATTTGTTTAACAAAAAATTAGTTGTTCAACGAAAATATAAGATTAATTTTTTTGAAAATTATTTTTTAAAGAAAAAAATAATTTTTTGAAAAAAAATTATTTATGGGTGAAATTACTTATTAAACTCGTAATTATAGTTATGTGTAAATCGAATATTGAACATAATTTTTTATATTTAAATTTAATTTGATTCGATTTAAAATATTATTATATTAATAAAAATATTTTTATTTAATTTTACTTAAAAATTTTAAAATATTAATATTAAAAGTATTTTAATATTTTAATTTTAAATAATTTTATAATTTTACTCTAAAGAGGCCTTAAATATGATATTTAAACTCAAGTTTTATTTGACCCGACTAAAATATTATTATATTAATAAAAATAATTTTATTTAATTTTAATTAAATTAAAATATTAATATTAAAAGTTTTTTGATATTTTAATTTTAAACATTTCTATTTTGTATATTATTAAACATAAATATTTTTAATATTCCAATAAGAAATAGTATTATATTATTATTTTAATAATAAATATTAATATAGTAAATAATATTTTATTATTTTTACAATTAATATGATTTAATATAATAATATTATTTTAATAATATGATTATTTTTAAACATTTTTTGTTTTTCAATTTAAAATATATTATTTTCATATGTTATAGACTAATGCATTATATTACTATTTTAATAATAAATATAAATAAATAATATTTTTGTTATGATTTATAATAGATATTTTCAATATAAAATATAACTATTTTTATAGTATAAATTTTTTTAATATTTTAATATTAAATATTACTATATTTAATATTATTATATTAATAAAAATAATATTTTAATAATATCAATACTATTGTAAATCTTTAAAATATTAATACAAATAACAAATAGTTTTGTTTTAAGTGTTTAATATTAATATATTTTTTGTATTTTTCAAAAAACAATCAAATAACTGAAAATATTTTTTTTTTATTGACTCAACCATATAAAGAAAAGCTTTACTTTTCCAAAAAACATAAATATTTTCTAAAAAATATTTTTTAGAACTAATTTTTATGAAACAAATAGTCTTAATGGGATTTGCAACGACCAAAATTATAATTTTCTTTTAATCATAAAAAAATACATCATTTATTAAAATCATTAGTACGGAATTTTATATAATTAATACTCGCACATTTTAATTCTTTTAAAAGCCTCGAATTATTAATGTTTTTTTTTATAAAAAAATCACAATCTACAAATAAAGAAAGAAATTTAAGTATTAAAATTTAAAATTTAGATCTATTAAATATCATCTTTAAAAAATAATTACATAAATCAATTTTGTTAAATTTTAAATTCTTGAAATTATGAGTATAATTATAATAACTGTTAGGTAGACGAGAATTGAGAAGCTTCATATTTTCCAGTGTTCAAAAGGACTGGAGTGTGGACTTAGGCAGTGGAATTAAACAAACAGAAAAAGAAGAAACAAACAAAATGGGTGGACTTGGAAGCTGGAAAATCAATCGTTGAAAATGGAAATTCAAAGTAATAATAAGCTAATGAAAGCAATGACCAGCCGACTTGTTGGGCCATGAAATGGACAAACCCTGTTATGGAAATGTGTTATTCAACAATTGATAAAACAATTTTCTAGACCGGCAGCTGGTTCAAGTCATCTCATAGCCAATCAAATTAATTAAATGGAAAAAGAACAAGGAAAAATAAAACAAAACAAAGAAGTCTTAACATCTAATTTTCTATATCATTTCATAATTATGACTCTAAAATAATAATTTTAAAAATAAAGTTTCGATAAAAAAATACATGCATTTATCATTAATTGATCAAATATTTATAAGACATTACATTTCACTTGTATAAAATGAATAAATATGGATAAAATTAAGATTATTTTATTTTTTTCAATTAAGACCAATTGTCTGCCATTTAGCAGCCAAATAAGGCCCATGTGATGTGAATTTTTTTTTTGGTTAGTATTAAAATTGTTTTATGAGAATTGTGTAATTAGCTTGTAATTTTATGAGAATTTGTTTTATGACAAATTAAACCTGAACAAGTTCTAGAATTTTCACTTTAAAATTAGGTATTTTTGCTATGTGATGCTCACAAGCAAGGGGCAAGAATCTAAGTAGAAGGCAGCCAAATGGCCCACATCTCATTACAAATGAAATATTATCCTAAAATTTATTGGTTTCCCCTTTTTTTTTTTTATTAAATTAAGTTATGATTATTAAAATTAAAAATTCAACATTTTATTATTAAACGACATAACTATTCGATTTCATTTACATGGGTTTGTTGCAAAGTAGAGGTTTTTTTTTTTTTTTTCCTTGTTGATCATTCATATAAAAAGTATTCTAACAAAGCATGAAATACCCATGATCATATTTAAAAAAAAAATCACTCATTATGTGAGAGATTTAATGTGAACTGCTAAGTGGGCGGCTAATTATGGGTAACTTGTTACATTCAACAGATATTCATATATGTCCATGCCATCAAGTTTTGGAGAAGAGTTGATAAGCCTATTTTTTACATGATTGTTTTTTTGTTCATCTCATTGAATGATTGTTGAATCATTCAAATGAGAAAGTGACATGCTGATTTCTAGTTATTTCGTTGGTCACAATCTTGAATCTGATGAAAACAAAATATTGACGAATGAGTGATTCTAACCTAACCCGAAATGTTATTTTCTTTCAATAAAACAAATTGTTGTATGGACTTCAACATAATATTTTTTATTTCCTTTTGTGTTCATTTAGATGCAGATTGTGTACAAAAATAACATTTATAAGAGGAAGGATCATTCTTTTGCTCTGGCGGTGGACTCATCATGTTTTGTTTTCAAGCTTCATAATTGATATATAGCTCTTGATTTTAAGCTTTGCGCATTTGCAGTATCTTGTGTATAAAAAAGGAGGTAATTCTCTTTTATTTCATAATTATCTCATTTTTATTAAGAATTGATATTTGAAAATTTCAAGTTAAGAAAATTTTCAAATTCAAGCTATTAATTGTTGAATTAAGGTTAAAATATATGAATTTAGAGTTTAGCTCAATAATTGATTTATGTAATCATTTTCAAAAAATAATATTCAGTAAATTTAAAATTTGAATTATAACGTTTGTAACTTTTTTTTTTAAATTTCAAATTGTGATATTTTTATTAAAAAAATCATATTATAAAATCTTCTCTACATATCTTTAGATTGCAGTCTCCTTAAAAAAATTGAAAATTTGACCGAAAAATGAAATAATCAAGGTCCATCATGACATAACATTGATGACTTGAATTGTCCACACGGTTTTTTTTTTTTTTTTTTTTTTTCATATGCTCTCTACCAACTTAAAAACTATCCAATAATATCTAAAAAATAAAAGAAATTCCATTAACAAAGCATGTAAAATATAGAGAAAAGATTAAAATCATATAACATAAGCATTCAAACATTATCAAGTTACAAGTGTTCAGCCATGATCAAATTGTAAGCTCACAAAAATATATCAATAACTTCACTTAAAACCAATGACTTACATGTTCTTACCTGTTTTTTTCATGTATTTTTACCCAACTTTTTGGATGGTATTCAGTCTTCTTTTCATTTTAAATTTCATTGACGAATGGAGAAAATTTTACAAGCGTGTAAGACTATTGATATTCATTTTTAATTATCATTCGATTTTGAAATTTTTTAATTACGAAACACGTTAGAATGATTTTGAAATTTTTAATTACGAAATGCGTTAGAAACATTAAATAAAACATCACCATTGTTAAAATTGCAAGTTGAGAAACAATTGAAGAATTATCTATTCCATTCAAACATCAAAGACTTGCAATATTGCCTTTTTTTTTTTTTTTTTTTGGGCTTAGATACTTTTAAAAACTTAAAATTTCATTACAAATGATAGAACATAAATAAAGTTATGTAAAATCAGATAAAAACTTTATATTACATACCAAGTCACCTCTTTCTTTACAACTATACAATATTGTCACCACAAATTATTTCAATTAATGTTATGAAGTTTTTTTTTTTTTTTTTCTTTTTTACAAAAGAGATTGCAGTTTGAAATAGATAAAAAAATTATAGATGTTTAGATTTAAATTTTAAAATTTAAATTTACTCAATATTATGTCTTAAGAATAATTGTATTAACTAACTAAATTTATAAGCTTTGAATTTATTTTTTTATCTTTTAATTTAGCTGCGGTAACTTTACAATTTTTTCTATCATGTACAATCTTTCCGTCGAGCCACTTCCCATCTTCACCAACTAATTGTTCCCTTCATATTCAAGTCCATAGCAACTCATCTCCACGACACCGGCGAAGTACTCACATCAAAATCTCATTTTGCATTAACAATAAGCATCCCAAATCTATGTCTCTCTCTCTCTCTTAACTTTTTCCTAAACCTTTAAAATCAAGACAAAACTTAGATGAAATTCTCTAAATAAAATTTATGAAATTCTTTAACAAAATCGATATAATTAAACTCTAATTAAAAATTAAAACAAATTAATTAATAGAATTGAACGAAAATATTAATAAAAATATATAATTTTTTTTTAAAATTTATACACTTGTTTATGTATAAAAAACTTTCAATCCATTAATTTTAATTATTACTTAATTATTTTTAATAAAAAATATCACGATATTCATCTAAAAAATCTCATATGAGTCCTTCCTTAAAATCAAGCCTGATCTGGTACTTTCTATGGCATAACCATATACATTTCATCAAAACTTTGCAGCCCCACGAAGAAAATGAGTTTTTATTTTTTTCCCTTTTTTAAAAGGAGCATTAAAGAAAACTTAGAACGTTTGAAACTTATGAAGGGTGCAGCCCATCGGATTGACCAGGGATTTTGAGAAGAAAAATCATACGCTTGAACAAGCGGGGGTGTCATATCACATTCATACCCAAGGCAAGTGTACGTGTCACGGATTTAAGAAAGAGTTTTGAATAATATATTAGACATAAAAAAAAATCATTGGAATATAAAAAAATTCACACCATCTTTTTTTTGTAAGAGTCATTTTGTAAGATAAAACTATAAGGTCAGAGGGGCCAGAGCAGATATATCTTATAAAAGTGTGAACCGTGATAGGTAAGTTGATCTGAAACGTCAGATGAGTACATGCTTGGGTCCTAGAGCCGCGCGGGTTGGAGCTTAAATCTCGACCCGTGACAAGTGGTATCAGAGACAGTCTTAAACCATTTGATCCACGCTAAGCGCCTCGAGTGAGGTAGGCAGGGTGGTCAGCTTCGGTGACAAGGGAGTCACGAGATTAGGTGGGAGAAAATGTCACGGACCTAAAAAAAAATCATGAATCCTACATCAAATATAAAAAGAGGGTCACTAGGGTATAAAAGGGTTTAACACCATCTCTTTCTTGTGAGACGCTTTTTGTAGGATAAAACCGTGAGGTCAGAGGGGTCAGAACGGATAATATCTTACAAGGGTGTGAATCGTGATAGGTACACTGATCTGGGATGTTGGATGAGTGGATGCCCAGATCTTGGAGTCGTACGGGCTTGGAGACTGAGTCTCAACCCGTGACAGTTGGTATCAGAGTCAACCTTAAACCGTTTGATCCACGTCAAGCGTCTCGAGGGAGGTAAACAAGGTGGCCAACCTCTGTGATGAGGGCGTCATGAAATTAAGTGAGGAAGAATGTCACGGATCTAAAGAAAAGTATTGAATCCCATATCGTACATAAAAAGAGGGTCACTGAAGTATAAAATGGTTCATACCACTTTTTCTTTGTAAAATATTTTTTATAAGATAAAATCGTAAAACTAGAGAGATCAAAGCGAATAATATCTTATAATGATATAAACTGTAACAAATATACTAATTTGAAATATCGAATGAATGTATATCAAAATCTTAAAATCACACAAATTAAAATTTAAGTCTTGACCCGACTCTCGATACATGCACCAATAAGCAATTATTAGTAGATGTATTATATGCCCTTGATCAGAGTAATAATTAAGTAAAGCCACCCGTTGACTTACTCTTTTTAGTCTGACGATGGGGACTCCCATTACAGTAGTCTTTAGAGAAAATTTTGACCCCAAATCCACATGATATGCGTGGGCTTACGTCCTTATCAGATTGATGGACCCAACTCTAGAATTTTCAGAGAGATTGTGGGTTGTGAGCTTTGGTGTTCTGAAGTTCTATACATGTAAAGTTTTAATTTTTTATGAAATTATTAGTACAAAAATTATAGTTATATTTAAATATTATATAAAATTAAAGATTTAAATTAAATAAATAAATCAATTAATAAACTAACATCGATTCTTGGAAGGTTTTAAGCAATATTTTTTAAGTTTGAGTTTAACTTGATATGACCTGAGATGTTATTTAATTAAATAAAAATTAAGTTTTATTTAATTTTAATTTTAAAATATATTTTATAATATTGATTTTTTAATATATATATTTTTTAAAAAATTAAATTTTGTTTGTGCATCAAATTTTGAGTTTTTTACTTTGTTGAAGTGGAATAAAATCTTGGTTTGATCCATGAATAGGTTTAGAATGACTTGACCAATTTCGTCCTATAGAATTTTAAACAAGTAGTTTTTTTTTTTTGCAAAGTAAAATTATTTTTATCGCTCATAATTGCAAAGTTATTTTTTATTTATTAACGGCTTCCACTTACTTAAACTAATTTATGAGTTTTAAAATGAAATTAATATCTATCACACATTAACCTATTCATGAGATAATAGCAAAAGTTAATTGTTATATATAACAATTAATATTGAAATAAAATCTCCATCATTAAAAAAAATTAATAGCAACCCAAAAATTAATATTTGAATCCATAGTAATGTAATCTATTGATCAAATATTATATTCTAGTTTTAATAATTAGAATTTAAACCATAATAATAAAAAAAAACTTAAATCATGATTTATATATCAAGAAACCGTGAATCTGGTTGTTAGTCAAGAACTGTGAATATAGTCCACGCGTATTTCCTTATCTACTTTTGTTTACTCGATGAGCATCTTTGACAAAGAAGAAAGGGAAATTAAAGACTTTGTTTGTTACATCTATGTCAGGTAATAGTTATTTAGAACGAAAAAGACATGAAAATTACCAACAATTATAATTTAAAATTTAATTTTAAATGAAATATTTCACATTTGAATCTTAGAAAGTAAAAAAAAAAAAAAAAGGGCTTCATGGAATGGAACTATGTATATTATCCATTTTGCACAGTTCAAAACTCGATGGTATTTTACTTGTGAAAAAATGTGAATTAGAATTTTTTTTTAAAAAGTGATATTAAATCTTTATTTATATATTTATATTCAATTATTAATTGTAACAATTTTCAAACTAATCAAACTTAATTAAGATAAAAATGATATTAATGTCTGATAATTATTCATAATTTAAAAAATGATCAATGGTTATAATGAAACCATATAGAATAATTATATATATATATATATTACTTTTTCCCATTTCTAGAAAAGTTTAATTGACCCAAATTCATGATCCTCCACGATATTTTGCTGGATTGTACCGTATCATGACATAATAAGTCTATACCATAAAAATAGATAGATTTTTAGCTATTTTCTTCTAATGTATACCATAAAATTTTTTATAGTTTTATCATAATGTAATTTATATCTTTATAGCTTTAAGAACATATGTATTAGTCATTCAATTATTCTAGTTAAGGTAAGTTTAATAAATAAGAATTTATATTTGATATATTGTCGGTAGATAGATTTTATACATTATTATAGTGAATCAAATAATATTACTTTATTAATGAATAAATATTAATATTTAAAATAAATATATAAAAAATAATTTTTTAAAAAATTATTTATTAATGAGATAATATGATTTGATTTATCTCATTAATAAAATGATTTTATTCAATTTATTGATAATATATAAAATTTATATTCTCATAATACATCAAATATAAATCCAATAAATAATACTCTAAAGCTTTTTATTTTTAATTTTTTTTTATATAATGGATTTAAGTTTTTTTTTTAAAAAAATTATGTATCAATTAATTAAATTTAATGTTTGATGGATAGATAATAGTACATTTTCTAGGTTATGAATAGCAACCACCAAAATTTTTACTTCAATTTTATAAATTATTATTAACTATCATATGAAGTTCCATTTGATTTAAAAACTAAAAAAAAAAAAAGGAAAGAAATATTAATGATGATTTTATTTCTTTAAGAAAGAAAAGACATCAGATATGCTGTTACGTGTTCCTTTAATATCTGCAAAAGCCTAAACTTTTCTCCCTTTGACCAACGAACTCCCACTTTGGAATGAATTTAATGGGGAGCGATGATTCATGAGAATTCACTGACTAGTAAGAGACGACCAATCCCTTATTTCTTCCCAATTTTGTCAATAAATTAAGCCGCATTCTCTTACCACTCAAACCTCTCCCCCCATTCCACACTTTTGTCTTAAAACAAAGCCCTGCAATTTCAGCTTCTTTCTTCTACTGCTTTTTTTAATCAATCTTTTTGTACCATTTTGTTTTCCAAATATACAATGGATGATGATGTTGAAGTACCCAAGTATTTCATTTGCCCAATATCCTTGCAAATCATGAAAGACCCAGTGACTGCTATAACCGGTATCACTTATGATCGAGACAGCATTGAGCAACGGCTACTTGTTGGCAAAAAAACCAGCTGTCCAGTCACCCAGCAGCCTTTGCCTAGAGACTCCGATTTAACCCCTAACCATACTCTGCGTCGGTTGATCCAAGCCTGGTGCACTGAGAATGCTTCGCTCGGCGTTGACCGGATTCCTACCCCTAAACCTGCCATTGATAAGTCCCATTTCCTTAAACTCATCAAAGACCTTCAACATCCTGATTCCAAGATGAAAACCCTGAGAGAACTGGATTTGTTGGCGGCCAAAAAAGGAAGAAACAGGAATTATATGGTGCAGGCCGGTGTGCCTAAAGCTATGTTATCGTTTATTGTAAATTGTTTCAAGGAAGTCTGTGTCAATGGCCTGGAAGAAGCCCTAAGCGTGCTTTTTTTAATTAGAATTTCACCAGCTGAAGCAAAGTTGCTTCCCAAAGAAAATGATCAGATTATCAAATCATTGATTTGGGTATTAGGACGTGAATTCAAAACCAACGTTATGGTAAAATCCCATGCGGTTTTATTATTGAAAACAATCGTTGAAACAACAAGTTCTATTGTACTTGAAAGATTAGAACCACAGTTCTTTGCGACGATTGTTGGAATTTTGAAATCAGGGACCAGGGTCACTCAACAGGGAATGAATTCAGCTTTGCATGTTCTATTAGATACTTGTCCTTGGGGAAGAAATAGGTTAATGATGGTTGAATCAGGAGCAATTTCTGCGCTTATCGAGCTTGAATTGGGATCACCTGAAAAGAGAACAACCGAACTTATTATTGGAATAATCTTCCATCTATGTTCTTGTGCAAATGGGAGAGCTGAGTTTCTTAGCCATAAAGGAGGCGTGGCCGTGGTGACAAAGAGGATTCTGAGAGTTTCTCCGACGGTGGACGATCGAGCCGTGCTGATCCTTTCACTGATAAGCAAATTCTCTGCCACGAATTTGGTTGTTCAAGAAATGTTGGATGTTGGAACCGTAACAAAGCTTTGCATGTTGCTGCAAGTTGACTGTGCAACATATTTGAAGGAAAAAGCTATGAAAATCCTTAAATCACATTCTGATGAGTGGCAAAAGTTCCCTTGCACTAATAAAACTCTCTTGACAAGGTATATTAGTTGAATTCAATATATATTAGTTACTATACTTATATTTACTTTTTAAAATATGTAATAATTCAGAATTACTTCTAAATTCACCACCAATGATCACAATTATTTCTATGCACATTTCATAAATATTGAATGTGTATAGACAATTTTGACTGTTGGTCGTGAATTTTGTTACTTTGGTTAATAATTTGTTTAAGAGAAAATTAAATGTTATTGGGATCTAAGATATACTTGAACTCATGAGTTTATATGGCTAATTGCTATTAAAGTTTGATAATAGTAAATATCATTACCATAATTTTGGTATGGATAGAGTAATATTCAATTTACATATCATAGATATGATTTTTGTTACTTGTTATTCCCCTTCCAATCATGCTATTTTTGTTTGATGAAAACCTTGAGGTGTGTTTGGATGAGGTGTTTGGAAGAGAAATTTAATTTCAATTAAGATTTTCAAAAGTTAAAAAATGAATTTATTTGTTTGGGTAAAAAGAAGAGAGAATTTCAAAATTTTTCTCTTGAAATTCCACCTAAATAGGTGGTTTTTTTTTTTTTTTTTTTAAATTCCTCCAAATCTTTTCTCTCTTTACTACACATGGTTCATTATAAAATAAAATTTAAAAAAAAAAATAAATATAATTTTATTTAACTGTAATATACATTTTTATTTTTTATATTAATAATAATATTTTTATATTTTTACAAATCTAATGATCCTCATATTGTATATTTTATTTATACATTTTATTTATCTTTAATATCATTAATTTTCTTTTATAATTATTTTTCCCTCATTATATTAACATTTTGAAATGATATGCATTTTAAAATGCCTTCATTTTGAATTTCTTCAGAATTTTAAAACTCATCATTCAAATGCGCTCTGCAGTAAATGGAAGAATCATGCAATAGATGCATAAAATCAAACATTAAATTATAATCATTATTTTTTTTTTTGTATTTAAAATTGTTAAGAATAGAATCTTGGTTAATAAAATTAAGAGTTCAACTCTCTATTAACCGATCATATAATTATTGCCGTGAACTTTCTTTACTAATTGATCATATCTATGTTGGCATGAACTTTCACCAATATCATTTTAATTTATTGTAATATACTTTATTTACTTTCACCCCAAACCCTTTGATGTTTTATGATAACTTTGGAGAAATTAGGGATTTACATTTAAGATCTTTAATTTTAGAAGAAAGATGTGAGTAGTTATTTAGTAATGTCGATGATTGACTGAGGAAAATGATGAATTCCCAAGTTTTTGGGAATGACATTTATTTATATATAAAGGCACAAGAACAGGGATGGTATTTTATCAAATAGGAAATCAGTCTCATTTTACTTTTTGATGGAAATTAAATGCCAGATCGTAACCTTTTGCAGGTCAAGGTTTTGAACAAACATCGCTTTAGAACAAATGTCTTGAACAAATGTTGGTAACTAATCACATACTCAATTTTGGTTTCTTCTATTATTTATTTTAATTGAGATCTATATATATTAATAATAATGCAATAAAAATATTCTTATCTAAGCTTAAACCTGTTTAAAGGTCAGGTTATATGTTCAGACCAGAAGATTTGGTTCATCAGACCTTGAACATGGATTTTTTAGCCCAAATCCAATCTCTAAATTTGATTGATCTCATTTGAAATATTATTTAATCAATAAAAATTTAATTTTTTGATTTAGTTTTAATTTAAAATATTATTTAAAAATATTAAAATATTAATGTATATATTTTTAAATTCAGCCTCTAGATTTGATTGATCAAACTTTGGACAAACCATTTAAAAGACCAATCGGATCTAATCAGTCTCGACCTATGAATAAGTATAAGCCTAATTTTTTCTCCAAGCAATTAATTCGTTAAATTTAATAGAGGTTTAATTTCACAATTGAGTAAGTTTGATATAAACTTGATGAGTTTTATTGCAAACTTCATAAACTGAATAAAATGGTAATATATATATGTGTGTGTATATATATATACATTTGAAATTTATGTAAAGCATTTGTTAACACTTCTGTTTTAGCACTCCTTTGTAAAATATCAAATTGATAACGCTATACATCAATATAAACTCAACACCTTCATAGCTGACTTGATTAATTTGACAACCGTATGTTATAGATACTTGCTGATTTCTTAAATAAGATGTATGCTTTGAATATATGTACATAATACAGTATACTTGATGTCTTTTATTTTGAAAAGTTCAAAATTTGTTTCAATTAAAAATTATAGTATTCAAAATATCATTTTGCACTAATTAAAATATTATGTGATGTCTTAATTTGTTTTGAAGCTTGAAGTACTCTTGCATTCTTGCTTTATAAGCAAGAAATATCCTATGGATTTATATTTCATGTACTACAATATATAAAATTTAATATTATCAGTAAATCACATAATAATTTTTTATAAAAAAATTAATTTTAAATATATTTTTAAAATTAGATTTATTTGTTTTTTAATATTTTAAAATAAAATTTTATAAGATGTTATTATGTGATTTATTTACTATATATAATATTTATATATTGATATTATAAAAATATAAACTTATATTATTAAAAAAAAGTAATTAAAATATTACTTACTAACGTTTTATTTGGAACAGAAGCCATCAGTTACCAGAGCCTGTGCTACCTATTATTGTGTATAGAAATGGTATCAGAGCTTAAAGCTTGCCAAGATAGTGAGAAGAAAAATATGTTTCTAAAGCCTTGATTATTGAAGTTGGAAAAAGAAAATCTAAAAGAGAGTCTTATTTTCATGGATCTATCAACTCTTAGCAACTCTAGTTCTCAACCTTCTTCTTCTATATCTTCTTTTAGTTTATCCTCTGCTCCTTCTGCTGTACTTAAAAAGTCTTCCAAACAAAAGCTCAAAGAAAGATATAAGAATGGAGACCCTGAAGTGGATCACCTTGGTGAACCCTCAAGAAAGTTTGACTACTATGTCATCTATCCTAAGAAAGAAAAACCACTATCTCAAACCTACTCAAATCAAATCACACAAAAATCAGATTCCACCCAACATTTACCAAAACCTTTACCACAAATTTCAATGATGCAACCAACCTTCCCAAGTTCAGATTTCCCTCTTTTTCAAGAGTTTCATAAAGACCAGTACAAACATATTCCAAAAATCCCCACTCTCACTAACAGAGATGAATATGAGAACCAAAAAAGTGTTTCTTATACTGAAGTAGTTTTAAACTGGCAAACTGAATTCATACCTGCACAGAATTGAACACAAGTTAGACCAAGTCAGTCATCATTTTGATCAAAGCTTTGTCAATCTTCAAATTATTATTCTTGAAATTTAGTCAAAGATAATAACACTTGATCAAGAACTCAGATATATAGTTGAAACCAACACTGAATTCACTTATGCTTTCATTGAACGAGAGAAAAAATGAAGAGCCTAAAGATTCAACTTTCAGATCTTTAAAATCAGTTTCGTCAGAAACAACAACAACAACAGGCAGCCTCTAGTTACAACATCTTCACACCATTTCACACTGGTATGCATGATACTCCTTACCAAGCCTATACTCCTATTCCATTTCAACCATACAATCCTTCAATCTCACCTCTAAAACCTTTTTTCACACCTTTTCAGTACAAACCTCCCTCAACATCCATCCTAACATCCTCGCAACCAACATAATACTTTACTCTTATCTCAGACTAACCAGAACAACCCCTTTTGGTACAACTGAAAAATGGATTCAGAGATTTAGAGAAAAACAACCAGTTGATCCAAAACTTAAAAGAGTCGTAGAACAACCACTTTCTCAACCTTCAAAACCAAAACCAAGCTCAAGTTCTACACCTCAAAACCCTACACCACAACCAGACCAAAAAACTGTACAACTTATGATTTCTCTTACACAAACTCTTTCAGAAATACTTCACCATATGGCACAAGATAATCTCCCTCAATTCTCCCTTGAAGATATTTTTTTTTTTACCTTTGAGACTGAATCCCACATGGACACTATCAACTCAAATGAATCAGTTGAAGTAGATGATACTGATGACTCAGATGAATTAATGCTCCCTCAAATTTTCATGACAGAACCAACAGTTGAAGTTCTAGATGATACTCAAGAAGTTCACAACCCTGATGCAATGGATGCTGAACAATATCCTCCTCCACAACAATCACATGTTCTTCTTTCGACATCAAAATTCTCAGTTTTTACCATTGATGATATTCCTCCTTCAAAATGACCCTTAAGATTCCAAGAGTTCTTAGCATGAGGACTCGTTGAATTAAACTCTCATCCCAATGTTACGATGAACATAGTATTGATTAGATTTATTTTCAGACTAGTTGAAACTCTGAAAAACTTTTGGGATAACATTTGTGAATACAGACAACTTCAGTTTCTTCAATGCCCAACAATCACAGAAGTTGTCTCTCAATTTGCAGTAATATTTTATGGACATGAAGCTCACAGATTGAAAAAGATTAGAGAATAATTTTTCAAACTAAAATGCTATTCTCTCCATCCAAAAGATCTTGACAAACACTATCAATAATTCTTTCAGTATTTTTACATATTTGGTGGATTCGATGATGTCAATTTAAAGTAAGCCTTTCTTAATTTTGTTTCAGAAGAACTTACACAGTAAATAAGAACCCAGTTAAACCTCAGATCTCTTGATGTTAAATCTATGACCCTTGAAGATATCTATAAGATGATGTTAAAAACACTTGATAAGATTTACAAAGAGCACAAATACATTAAAACCCTAGTGCACAACTCTAAAAAGCTAAAAAAACCATGTTCTTACTCCTCATCAGGACTTCAAATCAAATGTTCTTCCAAAGAACCCACATATTTTTATAGCAATAAGAAAAATAAGCATTTCAAAAGATTCAGACCTTTCAGACCTTTAATTTTCTCTAGACCTAGACATAAGAAGCTTTTCAGATATACTGATAAGCCCAGAAGATTTCAAAGATTCAAATTTACCAAAAAAAAAAAAGATCCAAAGATCAAAAGTTTAAAATGTTTTTTTTTATGGAAAATCAAGACATTTTTCAAAGAATTACCCAAAGTCAGACAAAAAATCAATCAAAATGATCCAAGACATTGCTAATATCTCTGGTATCAATCTCTCAAATGATAATCTTGAATCAATTTTCTCTCTTAATCATGAGCAGACTAAAAGATCCCTATTTATGATTAAACAGTTTGATGATGATGAGTTTACAGATTCAGACTACTCAGAATACTCAGATGACTTCACAGATGATCAATGTTATGAGTATATGTCAGTTTAAGAACTTTAACAAATTCAAACTCTCTAACCTTTAAAATTACCCTTAGCTCTAGTTCAGATCTTCCCTCATAAATATTTTCCTCCTATAACAGTTACAATTTTTTTTTACACTAGTGCAACCCAAACCATAGCAAACCTTCTTGTTTTACCCAAAAATCTTTGGACAAAATAGAAAACCTTTTTCAAAACCGCTTATAAAAATATATTTTTTACAGACTTTATTAACAATCCTGTTATCCTTCAGATCTTTCCAGGTTGTCAAATAACTCAAAAGATTTTAGAATCTTCACTTTCTCAGAAAGACCTTGTTATTGGTTTTGATATCATTACCAGTATACTAGGTTTAAAGCTTAGTGAAAAAGGTATCAAATTTAAAAGTTATTTTAAACCTTAAAAAAACCTTCCCAATCTCTTCATCCTAACCATTCAACCAGATGTTTTTCAAGAATTCAGACACAAGTTCATTCACTTTTCTTGTGCAAAAAATCATTCAGACTTTTTTTAAAAATGTGACCACCCACTTTGGAAAAACCCTGAATTTTTCATTTTTTTTCTCTTCAAAAGAGATCAAAATGCCAATCCCACAAAAGCTAGTCATTCAGGCATGAACCCAGATCATTTCAAGCAAGCAATCCAAGAATGCTCTTTTCTCTAAGCTCAAGGATTAATTGAACCAACCTCCTCTTCATGGGCATGTGAAGCATTTTATGTCAACAAACGTTCAGAACAAGTTCGTGGAAAATGAAGGTTGGTAATTAATTACAAGCCTCTTAACATTTTCCTTGCAGATGATAAGTTTCCTCTTTCAGATAGAAAAACTTTGTTTATAAATTTGACAAATATGAAAGTCTTCTCAAAGGTTGACCTCAAAGCATGATTTTGACAACTAGGTATACATCTACAGGACATATACAAAATGGCGTTTTGCATTCTTCAACACCATTTTCATTGGATAGTAATACCTTTTGGATTAAAAGTTACTCCTTCACTGTTTTAAAAAGCAATGACGAAGATATTTGCTTCAATTCTTGATAATGCCTTAATCTACATTGATGATATCTTACTGTTCTTTTCAGATGTCACATTTCATACACATTTATTGGATAAGTTCTAACAAATTGTTCAATAGTATGGGATAATGCTCTCAGAGAAAAAGATGATCATTGGTGCTTCAAAAATTGATTTCTTAGGCATGCATCTTAAAGATGATCAGTACATAGCTCAACCTCATATTGCTCAATCACTTACAGATTTTTTTGATAAAATTTTTTCAAAGAAACAACTCCAGTAATTTTTTGACATAGTCAATTACATGAGTGAATTTCTCTCAAATCTTACACGGTTAACTCATTCTCTCAGAAAAATGCTCAATAAAGAACCACCCACGTGATCCCAGATCCAGACAAATGCAGTACAAGCCTTAAAGATAAAAGTAAAGTCACTTTCCACTTTAAAAATTCCCTCTGATGAAAAAAAAAATTACAGACAGATGCAAGTAAACAGTTTTGATCAGTAATTCTTTTAGAAGAAAAAGATAGAAACAGATAAATCTATGGTTACAAGAGCAAAAAATTCAAAGATTCAGAACTTCATTATCACTCTACACTAAAAAAAATTTTAGTTGTAAAGTATGAAATCCAAATATTTGAATTTCACCTCATTGGATATCACTTTCTTGTGAAATTAGATATATCAGCCTTTGATCCAATGCTCAATTTTAAAAAGAAAAAAAATATCAAATGCACAGTTACTCATGTTATCACAATGATTCTCATAGTACTCCTTCACCATAGCACATATAAAGGTAAAGATAACCTCATTCCAGATATGCTCATAAGACCTCCTTCAAAATTGTTTTCAAACACCTTGTAGATTATTCCAGTCATTTTCATGATGAACCCAACACCCTCTTCTTCACAAGCCTCATCCTCAAAAAATTTTTTTTCTCTTCTTCTCAAAAACCTCACCTTGATGATGAATTTGATTTACTTGATGAATTTTTTAACCTTTCAGTGAAAAATCTTCCTTCAGAGTTACTAAAACTTCTTGTCACTCAAATCTTTGACCAAAAAACCTCTCACTTTTTACTCAAATACCAATCCAAAACACTCAGAAAGTTTGAAGACACCTCCATTCAATCTCTTGGTATACACCTTGACTATCCTTTCATCCATCCCTTTAAATTTCCTAAACCACTTTGTTTCCCGAAAGAAACAGTTTATTTTATATGGTACCTTTGTCACCTTCACTATATTGCTATAAAATTCTCACTTCCAAAGCTCAAAACCCTTCTTCACCTTTTTCAGCAATCAACCATTAACCCTACCAAACACCAGTTGGACCCCAGTCAACAACATCTCAAGTTTTTTTTCACCTGGTTCAGACCTATTTCTATTTGGATTCAATGGATTGAAACCTATGAGAGATATATAAAAGTTTCTCCTGACCTTCATATTATTTTAATCTTTCACAAATCTTACAGCTGTTTGACAAAAGACCCCCAGTATTTTTCTTATGCAGTAATTTATAGCTCACAAGGATATTCACTGTTTGATTCTCAGTATGATTACCCTGCTGAATACACTGAATTTCAGAGATAAATTTATGAAATGAATCATAAAATTCCCAAGCAAAATTGGCCAAAACTTCAAGATAAAGTTTCATGAGAAAACTATCCTTTAGAATATAATTACCAGTTTAAAATTGATAAAAAAATTTATAAAACCAAACTTGATGGTGCTTGGACAAAACCTCTTTCTGACACTACCAGATTTGAACTTGACCATGCATGACCAGTAGAATGAAATCCTTACTGAAAACTTCCTAAAATTTTACCACAAATAGAATGGCAAGAATCCCAAGACCCTCTTGAAGATTTTGATCCAAATCAATGGTTAGAAAACATCGATTATGATTTCACACCAGGCGTAGACAACTCACACCTCAACCTCTCTCTAGAACACATTCATCGTTCTCTCAAATGATGATACTCATGGTGCTCCAAGACAGAAGATTCCCTATTTCAATCCAATAATGTATAATTACGTGTGATAATTTTAGTTTTCCAGAAGACTTCAAAGAGTTGATTATGATGCCTCCACATCAAGACAACTTTATTTCAAGTCTTCATCAACTTTATGTCTAAGTTAAGTCATGTTTACTTTATGAGTCACCTTTACTTTATGTCAAATATGTAATGAGTCATAGTAATAAGTCACCATACTTTAGCTTTATGTTAAGCCACTTGTAAAGTTGTAATTATGCTTTGTCCTAGCTTTGTCTTATTAGGTTACTATTCTTTTACTTTTTCCTTGTATAAATAGGATGATACTTCTTTAAAAAGAAATCATCACCAAGAAAAAACCAAGAAAATATGGTTGCCTAAAAACCTCTTTTCTCTTTTGGTAATTTCATCTTTCTCTTTCCATAGTTAAAGCTTTTAGCTTCATATTTTCTTTAAGCTTCATATTTTCTTTAAGCTATTCATAGTTTGCAGTGATACAAGTTGAGTATGCTTTACAATTGTCATAATATTATAGATCCTCTGCATCAAAAATTCTTGTTAAACTGTTAAACTGATCATTGATCCCTTTCCTTCAGCCAAAGAAAAGTTATACTAATCCAATATCATACTAATAGTAAATTACTATAGTGAAAGACATATCTCTATACAAGTCAGGCTCCCAGTTCGATGTTAAGCCAAGAAGGCGCCTAGAGTCTTGAACACTAGCTAGAATACCTTGGTTATATGTCTGATCTATGAAATGCTTATGGTTGGTATTATCTTGACAAGTTGATCGATCTACACGCTGTTGTTATAGTACCATATAGTATTGTTAGGACTCTACAACCCGGAGAGCCTAAAACTGAAGTCATCAGTTGTCAGAGCCTTGGCCGTACTACCTACCGCTGTGTATAGAAATGGTATCATATTATTACATTAGGTGTCTTAACAACATGTAAGACAGACTTTCAAAGGCATGTCAGATAACTTGGGCTTCAGTTTTTTGAATCACATCCCTTTGTTGCTTTACCATTTCTTTGATTATCTTTTTTTATTAATTTTTACAATAAAAAAAGTAATTACCAAGTATAATCTAATAAAAAGAAACCTTGGCCTCATAATTATAGTATTATAGTATTATTTTTTCCTTCATAATAATAAAATTATATATCTTCAAAAAATTAAATAAAAAATTTAATATCATGATAAAACATTCTTTAAATTAAACAAATATTTATGTTATTTTTTATTTACTTATTCATAAAAACAATACCATTTCACTTCATTCTATTCATTTTTTAATTCTATTGTAATGAAATCTTGAAAGGTCAATAGTAAACGATAAAAAATGACCTGCAGACTGCAGTCTTTTTTGCTTGAGTTAATTATATAGATTTATTTATAACTTGACTCTAGTTTTTACCCTTAGGTTTGGACCATTGCCAAAACTTTCACGTTTAAGATTCACTCGTTCAATTTTAATTTTATGTTACTTTTTTTGTTTGTATTCCCATTTAATTATTTTTGTTTTTGTTGCTAGCTACAAATTCTCTTTATTTTCACATTCAAATACCAAAGTATCAAACCAATGGGCCGGGTATATATCTTTTATCATTGTTAAAATCTAACTTAAAATTAATTAGTGGGAAGTGAAGAGGCTGAATTTTAATATAAGATTATAGGATGTGGAATAGCACCACTTTAACATTTCTCTATCACGTATAGGTGAAGATAGAAGAAATTTATTACGTAACATATTAAGAAAGAGTAACGGAAGAAAATCTTGGCTCTGATACTATATTAATTATCCAACTTAAAACTAATTGATAATGAGTTGAGGAGTTTAACTTGAATATAAGATTACAAAAATTAAAAATTTATTAGATGTGAGATAATCCACTTTAACAGGTTCTCATCACGTGTAAGCGAAAATCAAAGAAGCCTATCACATGATAGATTTGAAAATAGTAACAGAAAAAAATCTTGATTCTAATACCATATTAAATATCCAATTTAAAATTAATTGACAATAAGTGAAAGGGCTCAAATTGAATAAAAGACTACAAGATGTGGGATAATACTACTTTAATAATCATGTGTCTCACATTCTTGAACCAAAAGAAAATAAATAAAAAAATATTTTTTTTATATAAAAGTGGTTATAACTTGAAAAGAGAAAAAAATTGTGAATATTTAGATTTGAATTTTAAATTTATTGGATTTTATTTCTTAAATTTTTGACAAAAATCTAACTTAAAAATTTTTTGATAAAAATTATATATGGATTTGGCAAAATAAAAAAATATATATTTAATGTTTGTTGTGTCAACACTAATTGAAATGTGATAATTTTTATGTTTTACACTTATTTAATATGATACAAATATAATATGGATATAAAAATTAACAAATTTTCAGGTGTAAATTTTCATTCACTGTTAATAAAATTTTTTAATTTTACAAGTGAAATTAAAAGATCGTTATGCATGCCTTTTTTATTATAAACAAGATACGTGACAACCTTCTAACTTGGGTAAAATTTAAAAATTACATCAATAAATGGAATATACACGTTCATAGTATATGAAATAATTTTCTTGTACATATATATATGTATAATAATATATAAATATATATATATATAATCCAATAACAATAAGTGCATGCTTTCATGAATTGTCTATAAGAATTCAAATGTTACTCAAGCAGTTACAAAAACAAGAGAAATAGCATTCCTAAAAGGGAAATAAGATAAGGAGGATGGTCAATTTAGCATGTGAGAGATCGGTATACCAAAAAGCTCACGTCTTTCGCAATAGGTAAAGGGCAGTGATTCCAAATACATGATTATTTAGGTCCAAAACCACAACTTTTAAATTTAATTAGTAATTTTGTAGTAACAAATCTAATATATATATATATATATATTATTGCAGAATGTAAAGTTATCGGATAAGATATGCTAACAAAGACGTCTATATGGATAGTTTCTCTTTATGACATATAGAATAATATTTATAGTATGTTATTTGTCAAGTAACTCTATTTAATAAATTATTTAAATTTAATATGTTTGGATAATTATGTAAATTTAATATGTTTAGCTAATTATTTAAATTCAAATCGAAATCTATAAAATATTAAAAATTTTACATAAATTTTAAATTCAAATATATTAAATTATAAATTATCTTTTTTTAAAAATTTAATCATAATTTCAAAATATATATATAAGCTTAATAAACTTTTATTTGCTGTCAAATAATTTTTTTAATAAATTATATAAATTAAATATTTTTGGGCAACTATTTAAATTCAAATCAAACTTTATCAAAAATTAAAAATTTTACATAAAATTTGACTTTAAATATACTAAATCATAATTTATCTTTTCTTTTCAAATTTAATCATAGCTTTACATACACACACACACACACATATATATATATATATATATGTGATATGTGTATGTGTAAGCTCAATAAATTTTTATTTGCTAAAATCAAAATCTCAAAATAAAAATAAAGAGCTCAAAAAATGAAAACGTCATCCTCTAACCAATGTTATTTTATTCATTATTATTAAAATTAAAAATTGAAGAATACAATCTTTTTTTTATTTGACGATCATGTTTTATGAGTTTTGACAAGAATGGGTAAAAATTAGAAAGAATAATAACCTCATCATACTCATAAAGAAGTAAATTCATTTTAGGTCTTTATTATTCTTTTATTTCTTTTATTATTATTTTTTTAGTTTTAAAAATAAGTTTGTGATGGTGTTGGATTATTTTTTCTTTGTTTTTATAATATTGATTTTTTTTTTTAGATTTCAATAATGATAGGAAAATGAGTACACATTTAGATTGGCTTCAACTAGGTAATATGTATAGTTCATTATTTTTTTCATATTCTATTTCTTTTTTTTTTCCTTTATTTGTTTGTTTCTTCCAACATTTTATTTGGTTTTATTTACATTATATGATATATATATATATATTTAGATTTGATTTATTCTAAAAAAAATTGGTTCATATGTATATATATATAGTTAAACTGGATATTTACTGTGCAAAGTATAAGAAATTTAAATTATATATATATATTCTAAATTTGTATATTTGGTCATGTCAAAATCTATAAGATACTGAAAATTTTACATAAATTTTAAATTTAAATATATTAAATTATAAATTACCTTTCTTTTTTAATTTAGTCATAATTCCAAATATATATAGGCTTAATAATTTTTATCTGCTGTCAAATAATTTCATTTAATAAATTATATAAATTTAATATTTTTTAGTAACTATTTAAATTCAAACTAAACTCTATCAAAAATTAAAAATTTTACATAAATTTTGAATTTAAATAAATTAAATCATAGTTTATCTTTTTCTTTTTAAATTTAATCATAACTCTATATATATGTATATATATGTGTGTGTGTATTAGTAATTGCTGACGTGGACACTTACGTGGATAGTTTCTTTGTTCGACATATAAAATTAAACTATGAGAGCTTAGCTCAACAAAATAGAAAACAAAAAATAAATCCACCTTAAATGGAAGAGTAATAAAAGAGTAATGCTAAAGTCTATGAAAAGATGGAATATTGTTTGAAAAACAAGTTGAATGGAAAAACAGTAAAGAATCAAGCCATATAATTTTATTTAATCTATAAAAGTATTTAAATAATAATTTTATCTATTTAATTATCTTATATTTAAATTAATTTTTCATTTAAATCTTTATAAACTTTAATCCATAAATATATTTTAATAATAAATTTATCTATAGATAATATCTAATTAGATAATAATATTTAAATTTTAGTATTTTATATCTTTATCTTATAGTTTATATGATGTTTTATATCTTGACTCTATTCACAACAAATATCTTAAAAAATTTCTACTGCTAAATATTTTTATTGTAAAGGTATGACATAGTTTAGAATCTAGATGGATTCCTAATAACATATATTTTGAATATGTTAATAATTTAATAATATTAATTTATATTTTTTATTTAAATATAAATAAAATAAAATAATCCGTACATCACACGAGTAGCAATATAGTTAAACCATAATTTTATTTCCCAAACTTTATAGAACATGGGGAAATCTACCTACTAAGGTGGATAGTTATGGGGGCATCAATTTCAGAAATGAGAATACTTAACCACCTCACTATAGCAACCCTAAAAATAATTGCAGCTCAAAAAGCAATGAGAGATTTGGTCAAAATTCCGATTCTAATTTTCACTATACTTGACAAAAAAAAACCTTATCTTAATAGAAAAAATTGAGATAATAAAATTTAAAATTTAATTTAATTGATTCACGTAATTATCTTTAAAAGATATCATCTAATAAATTTAATATTCAAATCTCAGTACTTATTTTTATTATCAGATTATGATCTTTTATATATGAGAAAATAGAGATATTAAAAATTTTAAATTTTAGGTTCAAATTTCATTATCGTGTATTTTTGTTTAATTATCTATTGATTTATTTATTTGTTAATTTGGTTTGATTATTAGTGTTTTATTTGTAATGTATATTAAAAATTATTTAATTATAATTGTAAATTTACTGATAAATGTAATTTTATAAATTTTTCCTATTGATCTTATTTTAAAAACTAATGAATTATATTTATTTTAAAAGTGTAATTAAATTAACTTGAAATTAAACCTTAATGATAATAGATCAATTTAAGTTTTATAATCGTTTTAATTATACAGAGATCTCAAATTTTGTCCAATATATTTTTTTATAGAATAAATAAATTCATAACAATTTTTTTTTATAATTTTTAATAAATTCAAATCTAAATTTTTCTTTTTTTTTATCATTTGAATCAAACATATTTATATCCTTATTATATGCATTCCTAAGTCTTTGGATTTTCAGACTGAAAACCTTTGAAGTGCATTTACAACGGTGGTATGACAGCCTTAATTTAGTAAGGAAAAGTATCGTTTACTTTGACAATGGAAAAAATGGATCAAAGGGGGACAAATTTTCCAAAGTCGAAAATCTGATTTTAAAAAGTTCAGAGCATATCTTGTCTTAATTAGCAATTTACACCGTTCATTTTTTGCCACTTGGCACTAGCTTAGTGGGTTGACTTCAAAAGGATTTCAACCCCCAAACTAAGAGAAATTCAGGAATAAAATTAATAAATTCTTTCATCCAATATGCATCACTTTTCTTGTGGGGATTATTTATGAACTTCTAACAACCAAAAGGAAAAAAAAAAGATAATAATTAAATGATGACCAGTTAGTCTGTAATGAAATTAAAAATTAGATTTAAAAATTTTAAATATAATATAATAATATGATATATTAATAATATATGTAGATATCACAATTTGTCCGAAAATTTATTTGTGATTTTTGTTAATAAAAAAATAAAAAAATAAAAAGTGAAAAAAAATAGTTATTTGAGTTTGTGTGAAATTATTAAAATTGATTTGTAAAGTTGAAGTTATGTTTAAGGTTAAAATTCAAAGGAAATTGAGATTCCTTTCTAGATTGAAATTATCAGATTCAGAATCCTATAAATACATGTCCACATAAATCATACAAAGACACATAAAAAAAATTAAGAAGAGAGGCAAAAATCAGAGAAACCAGTCAAAAAAATTTTTTGAAGATTTTTTGAGGTTTTAAAAAAAAATTTGAAAAAAATTTGAAAAATTTCCAGATTCTAACGATTTTTTCCAGTATTTATCTCAAGCCGAGCAAAACGAAGCCACTTTTTAAGTCATTCCAGGTTTTCTTCCTACAGCTGAGTCGCGTTGTAGTCATTAGAGCTGAGCCGCCTTCTGTTTTGAATTTTTTTTTCACTTTATTTATTTACTTTTTTGAGTATTTTTGTATGATTAAATTTTTTAAAAAATAAGAATAAAAAAGGTAAAAAATAAAATAAAATTTGAGAATAAATGTTAATTATCTAATGATAAAATTTATAAAAATTTTAAATGGTAAAATTTTATAAAATTTTTAAGTGAGAAATTTTGTCTAAATTTATCTCAAATGACGAAATAATTTAGATGAAATTTTAATAACAATAATTAATATTTATTTTCAAAACAAAAAAATAAAAAATTTTGGTGAAAAATATTTGATAATTATCCAAAGATGAGATTCTTAGAAATTTCAAATGGTAAATTTTTAAGAAATCTCTAAATAAGAAATTTCTTTACATTTGTCCTAAATTATGAAAGAATTTAAATGGGATTTTAATAAAAAATAATTGTCATATTATTTTCTTTTCGAAAATAAAAAAAAAGACGAAAAAGAAAAAGAATTTCTAAATTGACCCAAATGGTGAAAAATTTAGAAATAAATAAATAAATAAATAAAATTTTTAAATTGACCTAAATGGTGGAGAATTTAAAAATTCAAAACAAGAAAATATTTTTAATTTAGCCCAAATGGTAGAATAATTAGATATATTTTCAACAAAAACGAATAATAATTAAATTTTTTTACGATGGAGCCTCTTCAAGAAATCAAACAGGATTCTTAAATACTCTTGAGATAAGAAAATATTTTTTTAAGAGTTCTATCAGATTGATGAAGAATCTTAAAAATTATTTTTAATTTTTCAACATAAAAATTTGAAACCATTAGACTTAATACCCTAGGATAAATTTAAAATAAAATGGTACCATCATTTAGATGGGCATGTGAGGGTGCTATAACCTTCTTCACATGTAACTGAACTCTCGAACCTTATCTTGGTTAGTAGACTCGAACTTATTCTTTTAGGGACTTTTAGTCAAGCTTAGGAGTTCTTTAAGAAGATAGATTCTTTAGGTGATCAATTACGCCTAGTAAAAAAGATTGGTGATGACTCCATCTATTTGTTAAATCTAGCTATAGATTTACGGATCTATATGTTATAACAGTTTGACGACTTCACTGGGAACAGCCATAGAGAGTCAAGCCATAATTTTTAAATTTATCCTATCCTTTGATCTAATGGTTTTAAATTGTAATTATTTGTTTACTAACGTTTTTATCTTTTATTTTTGGGGCATGAAACTTATATGTTCCTTCATACATTATCACATGCATTTGCATTACATGAGCTTTATACCCGGATTCTGTCCCTCTTAGGAGGGAGTAAAGTATCTATGTTCTTGTGAGACTATAATCTCTGTAATGGCTAATGAAATACTTTCACTCAAATTGAATCATTTTTGTTGGTAACCTGCGATGGGTGAGGATTGAAATGCCTTATTAGTTTGTGATAGACTATGATGTAAGAAATAATTTAAGAACCTTTAGTGGTCAAAATCACTTAACCCTGTATATAGTATACACTTAAGAGACCAACCCTAGATAGAGCCCTTTTTAGCCAGTGATTGATATACCTTAAAGTTAGGACATAAGAAGGAATGATTTGTGATTTAACTATTTTGTTTGTTTAATTTTGTGCATTTACATTACCATATCATGCATCATTTTCATTGTCATATGTAACATTCTACATCTATATCATTTTTATTTCATCCATGAAAATGTACATTCCATTCAGGCATCAACATATCATTCATAAAGCATAGCATTTCTAATAACATAATTATGGTACTCAAAGTTTAAAGATAGCTCCACCAAGTAAAAACTCAACTCACCAATACAACACAAAAGCTCAAACTAGACATATAGAACAAAAAAATTTTAATCCTCTTAAGAGGATAGAGAAAGCCCAAGAAAAGCTAGAAGGGGAGTTGAATAAGATTTTAGAGGCTTTGAACAAGTTAAACAAAAGAAAAAAAAATAGAAAAAAGTACTGGCCAACAAGACCATCCATCTCAAAATATGGATGACCCATTGTACCCTCATGATTTTGGGTCACATCAAGCCTAACTTGCATAAGGTCTACCACCATAATAATTTACCTATCTTTTAAGGTACACATACCTTGAAATACCATCAACTTCAAATCTAAGATAGTATCAGAGTTATGTAAATTCAGTCTTTATCGAAAAGGTAGTAGAACCAATACCAATTCCTAATTTGAATGATCTAGAAGAGAAAGAGAAATTGAGGCCCAAAGAAAAAGAGACTTTAAAAAATTCAAAAGCTAAATAGAAGATGAACTTGTTAGAAGAAAGGCTGCGAGTAGTGGAAGGAGTTAATTTTTATGATTCAGTGGATGTAGTTGAGCTTTGTTTAATCTCGGATGTTGTTATTCCTTCGAAGTTCAAACTGCTAGAGTTTGAGAAATATGATGGAACGAAGTGTCTGAAGATCCACATTACTATGTACTATCAAAAGATGGCAGCTCATGCTCATAATGAGAAGTTATTAATGCATGTATTTTAAGACAGCTCCATGGGCTTTACTACTAGGTGGTATGTCTAGCTGGATAGTACCTATATTTTTTTTAGAGTGATATGACCCATGACTTCATCAGTCAGTATCGATACATTATAGACTTAGCCCATGATCACTTGTCTTTACAAAATATGAAACAAAAAGTAACTCAATTATTCAAAGAATATGTCCAAAGGTAGAGGGATATTACTTCTCAGGTGCAGCCTCTTTTTAACTAAAAATAAAACTATAATGTTGTTTGTCAACACTTTAAAATCTCCTTATTATGAAAACATGATAGGAAATGCAACAAAAAACTTCACTGACATGGTGATCTTAGGCGAAATCATTGAGAATGTCATTAAAAATGATAAGTTGAAAGGAAGGGAAACCAAAAAAGTGCAACAAAAGAAAGAGGTCGAAACTCAACCTGTGAGCTTTGATAGACAGTTTAAGGGATACCAACCTTATCCATCACAAGGTTATTCCCCATACTATCCTACTGTGAACAATACCTCATCCTACTTATACCAGCCAGCCCCATTGCCATATTATCCACCAACATACTAGCCCGTTTTTAACCTCTAAACTCACACATATTGCCTTAACATTCAATCTTTCGTAAGATCTTAATTCATCTTGCTAACCCAATAAGTGGTTCACAAGAGCTACGAATTACCCAAGAAAAACTCATATTTGATTCAATCCTCATGACTTATATGGAGTTATACCGAGAGCTCTATAACAATCACTTGATTACCCTCAATCATGTGGAGCCACTCAAGCTACCCTATCTCAAGTGGTATGATCCTACAGCTTACTGTGACTACCATTATGGAATTGCTAGCCATTCCACTAAAAATTGTATTGCTTTAAAACATAAAGTGCAATAGTTAATCAAAGATGAAATGATAAGTTTTGATCAAAGAGGAGCAATAACACCTAATGTTAGTAGCAATCCATTACCTAATCACAATGTTAATGCTCTAAGTGAGAATCAAGAACAAGTTTGATCCAGAAAGACGTAATGAGCTTCGATGAATCAGGGGAGCAAGATGTCAACAAAGATCCTTCATTTGATTGCACAGGGGCATAATTTTAGAGAATAAAGATAAGACTGGTTGGAAGTTTCTTATCCTTTTAAGATTTCTTTTAGAGTAATGTTAGGATTTCTTTTATGCAATAGGATTTCATTTGTTATCATTTTAATAAAAAGCAAGGACAATGCATTTTATTACATTTTCTCTTTCATTCAAACATTGTTCCATGCTTTGTCACCTTTCATAACTTTTCACTCCCATTCTTAAATTTTAGATGATGAATATTTAGACAATGGTAACAATAATTCTGAGATTAAATTTTGAGAATTCATTCACATTGATCTGATGAGACTATTTGTGTAAAAGAAGCCAACTACTAGTTGATGTAAAATAGATATACCTTGAAAATATGCAAAGATCCATAAACTTATTTTTGTTCAATTAATGATCTTCAAAGAAACCATTCACATTTGAGAGAAAAAATAACCATATTTTTTTTACCATTTGATAAATCATTCATGGCTACCCTTTGAGCCTATTATGATTTTTTTTTTCTAAATAACCTTGACAAAAGATCACTATCTATACTGAGAAGTATTTTTTTGAAAAAAAAAGAGGCAAAATGATGGTAAAAGTTTTTTTTAAAAAAAAGCAAAATGAAAGAAAGAAAGAAAAAAATGCCACAAACAAGTTAGGGCAAAGTAATGAGAATCTTTTTGTGAGGAATGAGATGAAAAAAAAGGAAAAAATAGGGAAATGATGTGGAATGAGGCAAAATGCCACGTTGTTTTGAATGACGAGAAATGATCATTTGGTTTTAAACTTTTTAAATACATGTTTTGAGCCTATTTTATCCATTTCTTTCATGACCCCTCACCATGGCCTACATTATAACCTTTAAAAGTTTATTTGGATCAAGTGTGAATACTTGAATTGAATGATCATATGTTGACTAAGGCATGCCCGTGATGAAACAAATGAAATTGTGCTACATTGCTTTAGAGATTAAAGTGTGAGGGATACCATTAATGGATGGGAAAATATGAAAAAAAAAAGAAAGAGTAAAAAAAAAAAAAGAAAAAAAATGAAAGAATGAAAAAAAGAGAAAAATAAGACTCAAATTAAAAACCTAAAAAGGACGATTTGGGTAGAAAATCTCTGAGTTAAGAGTTGGATAGACAGTTCACATGTATGAAAGGTCAAAGACATTTGAAGATCTCTCAAAGTAGGACAAAGTTCAATAAGCTTAATGTGATTTTGAAAAGTCAATTGAATGAGTTTTTAAAAAAATTCTGGATTAATGTTAAGAATTGTTTAAGTATTTATTATTGTTACTCCATTTATTCAACACCACTCATCCCAATGACATGCATCCAACTTATTTCTTTTTTCATTTATTTTTGTACCAAACTCATTCCTCATTGATTACTTTTTCCTGTAATTCACCTAGTGTTTTCTTATTATTGTATCCCCAAAATAGATCGAGAAAATGTATGAATGCATTATATTTATCATGATTTGAAATGATGATGAATGAATGACAATATGCATAAAAGATTCTTGCATTTTTTTGAAAAGAAATCCAAGATGATGGGGGTAAAAGAAAGGTAAAAACTTCAAAAGATGATTTAAAAAGGCATATAGTGTGACCAAGTAATAAATATGGTGATGGATTGATTGACATAATTTGTGAAAGGTGATCAAATGATGAGGATCAGTGGATAAAATTCATTCTGAAATGGTTAATACTGAGAAACCTGTGAATGGTGATCAAGTGATGAACATAATGTAAATCAATTGATAGAATTTATTCTGAGATTGCTAGTGCTGAAAAGCCTATGATTAAATGATATGAGATAATGAACGAAATTTGTTTTGAAATTACTAGTGCTAAAAGGCCTGTGAATTACGATCAAGTATCAATTAACGAAACTTATTCTAAATGGTTAATGTTGAAAAGTTAGAAAAGAAAGATGAGAGATGGTGGAGTCTTGAGAACCATATTACCACAATTAATTAGAATTTCATGACATGGAAATCCATGTTACATGCATTACATTTGCATTATTGTTTGGAGAATCTTTGAAACTTTGGTTTGGCTATGCATTTGCATCATGGTTGAGAATATGGCATGGTGAGAATCTAGATTGTTGCATTTGCATCATTAAGAAAGCATTTGCATCATTGATCATGACATTCATACAAAATTTTGATTTTGGTAAAAGTTTGAAAGTCGTCTGAAAAAGAAATTTTAAATTTTTGGATGAAGTTCAAATGAGAATTTTGAGTTTTGAGTTTCAAATGAAAATCTTTGAGGTGTGAAAATAAAATTTGTTAAATGTGAATCTTCGAACTCGAATGAGAGTTTTGAACTTTTGGATGTGAATATCCAAAATTCGAACAAAAAAGCTTAAACTTTTTGGATGTGAATCCCAAATTTGTCAAATGTGAACATTTGAACTTGAATGAAAAGCTTTGAATTTTTGGATGTGAATCTCCAAAATTCAAATGAGAAACTTTAAATGTTGGATGCGAGTCTTACAATTTGCAAATGCGAATCTTGAAATCTTGCAAATTTAAATTCTTATTAAACTAAAATTTTGAGAATAAGATTTCAATAAATTCTTACGAAGCTGAAAGGTTCTTACGAATCCGATCCTTTGAATTTCAAACTCAAATTGTGAATCTTTGAGTTTTCATTACAAATTTCATCAGATCTGATCTACGGTTCCTCTGGACATGATTATCGAAGAGCCTTTTACTTTTCAAAAGTTGTGATACCTCTATTTAGAAGAGTGCTTTACTTTTCAAAGTTGTGGTACCTCTGTTTAGAGGAGAATTTTATTTTTCAAAGTTGTGGTGCTTCTGTTTAGAGGAACAATTTATTTTTCAAAGTTGTGATGCCTCTATTTAAAGGAGCATTTTACTTTTCAACGTTGTGGTGCCTCTGTTTAGAGGAGCATTTATTTTTTTCAAAGTCGTTGAGCCTCTATTTAAAGGAGCTTTGTTTACTTTTTTTAAAAAAATAAAAAAACAAAAAAAAGGAAAAAAGAGTGAATGTGTTGGGATGATCATCTGAATAGGAAGGGTGTCTACATCTTTGTGCAATTCTTGTTTCATAAAAAATGCCAAAGAGGAGCAACTGTAGACACTCCAATTTATTTGGGGGTTTAC
Source organism: Durio zibethinus (assembly GCF_047325235.1). Lineage (NCBI taxonomy): Eukaryota > Viridiplantae > Streptophyta > Magnoliopsida > Malvales > Malvaceae > Durio > Durio zibethinus. The sequence continues at coordinate 2,870,936 of NC_143162.1, read as the reverse complement.
TTATGATTTTTGCTAATAAAAAAATAAGAAAATAAAAAATAAAAAAATAGATAGTTGAGTTTGTGTGAAATTGTTGGAACTGGTTTATAAAGTTAAAGTTGGATTTAAGGTTAGAATTCAAAGAAAATTGGGAATCCTTTTTGGATTGGAGTTCTCAAATTCAGAATCCTATAAATACATGCCTACACAGATCATACAAAGACACACAAAAAAAAATTAGGGAAAGAGGCATAAATTAGAAAATCAGTTAAGAAAATTTTTCGAAGATTTTTTGAGGTTTAAAAAAGAAAATTTTGAAAAAAATATAAAAAATTTTCAAATTCTGACAACTTTTTTTTCAATCTTTGTCTCAAGCCAAGCCAAACGAAGCCACTTTTTAACCCTTTCCAACTTTTCTTCATGCAACCAAGTCGCGCTGTAGCCATTAGAATCGAGCCGCCTTATGTTTTGGATTTTTTTTTTCATTTTATTTATTTATTAATTTTAGTATTTTTGCATGATTAAATTTTAAAAAAAAATAAAAAAAGGTAAAAAATAAAATAAATTTTGAGAATAAATATTAATTATCCAATGATAGAATTTATAAAAATTTCAAATGGTAAATTTTTATAAAATTCTTAAGTGAGAAATTTTGTCTAAATTTATCTCAAATGACGGAATAATTTAGATGAAATTTCATTAACAATAATTAATATTTATTTTCAAAACAATAACAAATAAAAAATAAAAAAATTTGTTTAAAAATATTTAATAATTATCAAAGGATGAGATTCTTAGAAATTTCAAGTGTTAAAATTTCTAATAAATCTATAGGTGAGAAATTTCTTTAAATTTGTCCCAAATTGTGAAAAAATTTAAATGAGATTTTAATAAAAAATAATTGTCATATTATTTTTTTTTCGAAAACAAAAATAGAAGAAAAAGAAAAAGAAAAAGAAATTGACCTAAATGGTGAAAAATTTAGAAATCCAAAAAAATAATAAATAAATAAATAAAATTTCTATATAACCCAAATGGTAGAGAATTTAAAAATTCAAAACAAGAAAATATTTTTAATTTAGCTCAAATGGTGAAGTAATTAGATATATTTTTAACAAAAAAGAATAATAAATAAAATTTTTGACTATGGAGCCTCTTTAAGAAATCAAACGGGATTCTTGAATACTCTTTAGGTGAGAAAATATTTTTTTAAAAGTTTTACTAGATTGATGGAGAATCTTAAAAATTATTTTCGATATTTTAACATAAAAATTTGAAACAATTAGACTCAATACCCTAAGATAAATTTAAAATAAAACGGTACCATCCTTTAGATGGGCATATGGGAGTGCTATAACATTTTCTATAGATAACCGAACTTTCGAACCATATTTTAGTTAGTAGACTCGAATCTATTCTTTTAGAGATTTTTAGTCAAGCTTAGGAGTTTCTTAAGATGATAAATTCTTTAAGTGACCAATCATGCATAGTAAAAAAGATTGGTGACTACTTCATCTATTTGTTAAGTCTAGCTTTAGATTTACGGATCTATATGTTATTACAATATAAATAAAAAATAAAAAATAATTTATTTTAAAATTTTAATAAAAATTATACATAAATTTAATAAAAAAATTTTAAAAAAATTTATATTTTTATATTTTTATAAATTATAATATATAAATTTTATGTAAAATATAATATCAATAGATAAATTATTAATAATTTATACGATACGATTATAAAAACACGAAAATGATAACCTTCATTAGGGTTTTAGGAGCTGAGTTGGTTGGCGGCCTGCCCCTGACGTCCGTCATTTACGTATGTGTACATACAGTATTTGAATTCGGATAAACACTGAGGATATATATATATGTATATATATATAGCAGGAATGCTGATTTTTGTGGCCGACATTTTAAAGTTTTTCGAACCTGGGTGCTGCTCCTACTGTTTATTACATCATATAGATAGAAAGAAAAAGAAAAATTATAGTCACGAATGATTGCTTACGTGGTTAAGTGATAGAGTTAAACATCAATATTGTTCCATTTGTTTTCAATTTGATGACTCAATAGGCTTTCATCATAACAAAAACGCTGACATCATCTCAAATAAGCAAAAACAAATTTATTAAAGTTTAAAAGAGGTTTACTTGTATATATATCTATATATATATATATATTATATAACATTATGATAATTAAAATGTAAATTTTATATGATGAGACCTTTATTTTTTTTTTATCGTATATTATAAATATACGATAAAAAAGAAAGTAAAGGTCTCATCATATAAAATTTACATTTTAATTATCATAATGTTTCTTTTAATATGTAAAAAATTTACGTGTTTAATTTTAAAACAATTATACGTTGAAATATTCATTTTCCTTTCCCTTGGTTTTCTATTTTTTACCCTTTCAGAATGGATGCTTCTGACCTTCCAATCATCCATTATATTAATTTAACGGAGACAAGATCAGCTTGATCATCCTCATCATCAATCACACAGCCAAAAAAACAGGTAAATCAACCCAAATTTTTTTTTTTCTATTAAGAAAACGGTGGGTCAAAATAGGTGGACAACCGAGGCCAAAGTAAAAACCGACGAGTGTTTGTAATAGGGATAGCTGAGCTGACGCAGCCAAATTGGCATTCCCCATTTGAATTTGTCGGCAACCGATGACGTTATTGTTTTTGAGTAAAAAAAAAAAGCACGATGTAGAGCGAGAAGATCAACTCAAGTTTTTCTAGACAGAAATAGTCAACAGGGAACGTTAATAATGCTATTTGCAAATTGAAGCATATGCGCGCTGAAATTATAATAAAAATTCTTAACCATTTAAGACCTGGCAAATATTAGTTGTAGTTGAGTAGTAGTAGTAGTAGTAGTTATAGTTGTCATCCTTGAGCTTTTCGATTACTTGGAAAAGACCACCTTTTCGGGGTTTTGACTTTCTTAGGTTTTGAATATATATCCTCTCGATCACCAACTGCATATATAATCTAACCCTTCTGAATTTCTCATCCTACAAATCGTCTTCAAAGTTCAAACCAATTCACAACTACATCTTCAACAGTTACGATTCAACTACTTTCAATCCAATTCTCAGCTCTTTTTTGAACAAACTTAAGCTTTTTCTTGTCCGGGTTGGTTCTTAATAAAATGGATGAAATTGATGTTCCTCCATTTTTCATCTGCCCTATCTCTCTTGAGATTATGAAGGATCCTGTTACGGTTTCAACAGGGATTACGTATGACAGGGAGAGCATTGAGAAATGGTTGTTTTCTGGGAAGAACACCACATGTCCTGTTTCAAAGCAAGTTATTGCGGATTGTGAACTTACCCCTAATCGTACCCTGAGAAGATTGATTCAATCCTGGTGCACGTTAAATGCTTCGCATGGAGTCGAAAGGATTCCAAAGCCAAAGCCACCCATCAGCAAAGCTTAAATTATCAAGCTCCTCAATGATGCCACGTCACCACAGCAACAGATAAAGTGTCTCGGGAGGCTACAATCAATCGCTTCTGAGAATGCTACAAACAAAAGATGCATGGAATCTTCAGGCGCAGTTGAGTTCTAGGATTCAATTGTGAGTAATTATGACTCTACAGAAGCTGAAGAATCATTAGATAACGAGTTTGAGTCAAAAAGACGAACTGAGGAGGCTTTAAGCATTCTCTACAATCTCCAACTCTCAGAAGCTGCTCTCAGGAATCTTTTGGGCAAAAATGGTAATTTCTTAGTGTCCTTAACGAGAGTAATGCAACGTGTACGAGTCTCGGGCTTATGCAGTACTGTTGTTAAAATCAATGGTGGAGATAGCTGATCCGATGCAACTAATCAACTTGAGACCTGAATTGTTCGTCGAACTAATTCAAGTTCTGCGTGATCAAATTTCTCAGGAGGCCTCAAAAGCTACTCTACAATTGTTGATCTGTATTTGTCCATGGGGAAGAAACAAGATTAAGGCAGCCGAAGCCGGTGCGGTACCTGTCTTGATTGACTTGCTTCTTGATTCGTCAGAGAGAGGGGTTTGTGAGATGATACTGACAGTGCTGGATGCACTATGTGTTTGTGACGAAGGCCGATCCGAGCTGCTAAATCATGGAGTAGGGCTTGCTATTGTTTCAAATAAGATACTTAGGGTTTCTCAAGTTACAAGTGAAAAGGCAGTGAGAATTTTGCTGTCTATTTCCAAGTTCTGTGCCACTACTAATGTGCTTCACGAGAAGCTACAATTAGGGGTTGTGGCTAAATTGTGCTTGGTCCTTCAAGTCGACTGTGGATTCAAAACTAAAGAGAGGGCCAGAGAAGTGCTCAAATTGCATGCTAGAGTATGGAAGAATTCTCCTTGCATACCAAGCAATCTGCTCTCCCCCTATCCAGCTTGACCAGAAGGAGAAAACTAGATTGATTCAGGATTTTCAATTGTTTTCCTTTTTGTCAATTACCAATACATATACTTGTGTACATAATTGTTCATTGGTAAAATTAACTAGCAAAAGCAACATTCATGGGCAAAAAAAAAACTAGTGCCTGCTCAAATTAAATGTATAATTATAGCAAAAAATTTTGTTTTATGTTTTGGAAAATTGATTAGATACTGACCTCATCATTTATTGACAAGTCGTTGATTAACTCAAATTTGGCATATTGATTAATTTGCCTCGTTTCATTAATTGTTTGAAACAACACCTAAGTGAGTACATGAAAGTTGTTTAAGCATTTAATTTCTTTTAATTAATCAATATCTATAGTTATGCTTTTAGTTATTTTTTTTTCATCCCACGATCAATTATCTCTTCTAAATATTGTTTATATTTCTCTGTGAAAATAACTTAAAATTAGCAAATTAGAAGAGTTAAATGAGGAATTGACGTAGTGCAAAAAGGAGATTTTGAAATTTTAAAATTTATTAAATATCAACTTTAAAAAATAATTACATAAATCAATTTCGTTAAATTTTAATTTCTTGAAATTATTAGTATAATTATAATAATTATTAGATAGATGAGAATTGATAAGACCGGGAGGTTAATATTTTCCAGTGTTCAAAGGGACTGGGGTGTGGGCCTAGGCAGTGGAATTAAACAAACAGAAAAAGAAGAAACAAACAAAATGGGTCGACTTGGAAGTTGGAATCGTTGAAAATGGAAATTCAAAGTAATAATAAGTTAACGAAAGCAATGACCGGCCGACTTGTTGGGCCATGAAATTGACAAACCCTGTTATGGAAATGTGCTATTCAACAGTTGGTAAAGCAATTTTCTAGACCAGCGGCTGGTTCAGGTCATCTCATAGCCAATCAAATTAATTAAATGGAAAAAGAACAAGGAAAAATAAAACAAAACAAAGAAGGCTTGACATCTAATTTTCTATATCATTTCATAATTATGACTCCAAAATAATAATTTTAAAAATAAAGTTTCGATAAAAAAAATACATGCATTTATCATTAATTGATCAAATATTTATGAGACATTACATTTCACTTATATAAAATGAGAAAATATGGATAAAATTAAGATTATTTTATTGTTTTCCAATTAAGATCAATTGTCTGCCATTTAGCAGCCAAATAAGGCCCATGTGATGTGACCTTTTTTTTTGGTTAGTATTAAAATTGTTTTATGAGAATTATGTAATTAGATTGTAATTTTATGAGAATTTGTCTTATGACAAATTAAACCTGAACAAGTTCTAGAATTTTGACTTTAAAATTAGGTACTTTTGCTATGTGATGCTCACAAGCAATGGGCAAGAATCTAAGTAGAAGGCAGCCAAATGGCGCACATCGCATTACAAATGAAATATTATCCTAAAATTTATTGATTTTCATTTTTTTTTATAAAATTAAATCACGATTGTTAAAATTAAAAATTCAACATTTTATTAATAAATTACGTAACTATTCAATTGGTTTGTTGCCAATTAGAGGTGTTTTTTTTTTTTTTCCCTTGTTGATCATTCATATAAAAAGTATTCTAACAAAGCATGAAATACCCATGATCATATTTTTAAAAAAAATCACTCATTATGTGAGAGATTTTATGTGAACTGCAAAGTGGGCGGCTAATTATGGGTAACTTGTTAAATTCAACAGATATTCATATATGTCCATGTCATCAAGTTTTGGAGAAGAGTTGATGAGCCTATTTTTTACATGATTGTTTTTTTATTCATCTCATTTGAATAATTGTTAAACAAAAGTTGAATAAATTTCTTTTGGTTAATTGTAAAGTTGAACACAATTTTATTTTTTTTATAAGAGAAAGTGACATGCTGATTTTTAGTTATTTCATTGGTCACAATGTTGAATCTGATGAAAACAAAATATTGGTGAATGAGTGATTCTAACCTAACTCGAAATGTTATTTTCTTTCAATAAAACAAATTGTTGTATGGACTTCAACATAATATTTTTATTTTCTTTTGTGTTCATTTAGATGTAGATTGTGTACAAAAACAACATTTATAAGAGGAAGGATCATTCTTTTGCTCTGGCGGTGGACTCATGTTTTGTTTTCAAGCTTCATAATTGATATATAGCTCTCGATTTTAAGCTTTGAGCATTTGCAGTATCTTGTTTATGAAAAAGGAGGTAATTCTCCTTTATTTCATAATTATCTCATTTTTATTAAGATTTTATATTTGAAAATTTTAAGTTAAGAAATTTCTCAAATTCAAGCTATTAATTGTTGAATTAAAGGCATAACATATGAACTGAGAGTTTAACTCAATAATTGATTCATGTAATTATTCTCAAAAAATAACATTAAGTAAATCTAAAGTTCGAATCACAATGTCTGTAACTTTTTTCTATATTTTCAAATTGTGATTTCTTTTATAAAAAAAAATCATATTATAAAATCTTCTCTACATATCTTTAGATTGCAATCTCTTTAAAAAAATTGAAATTTTGACAAAAAATGGAATAATCAAGGTCCATCATGACTTGAATTGTCTACACGGTTTTTTTTTTTTTTTTTCATATGCCCTCTACCAACTTAGAAACTATCCAATAATTTCTAAAAAATAAAAAACTTCCATTAACAAAAAATGGAAAATATAGAGAAAAGATTAAAATCATATAACATAAGCATTCAAACATTATCAAGTTACAAGAGTTCAGCCACGATCAAATTGTAAGCTCACAAAAATGCATCAATCCACTCCACTCAAAATCAATGACTTACATGTGCTTACCTGTTTTTTTTTTTTCATGTATTTCTACCCAACTTTTTAGATAGTATTCAATCTTCTTTTCATTTTAAATTTCATTGATGAATAGAGAAAATTTTACAAACGTATAAAACTATTAATATTCATTCTTCAATTATGATTCGACCTTAAAACCTTTTAATTATGAAACATGTTAGAACGACTTTGAAACTTTTTAATTACGAAACGCGTTAGAAATATTAAGTAAGACATTACCATTGTTAAAATTGCAAGTTGAGAAACAACCGAAGACTTACCTAATCCATTCAAACATCAATGACTTGCAATATTGCCTTTTGTTTTTTTTTTTTTTTGCCTCATACTTTTGAAAACTTAAAATTTCATTACAAATAATATAACATAAATAAAATATTATAAAATCAGATAAAAACTATACCAAGTCACCTCTTTCTTTACAACTATACAATCAAGTCACCACAAATTATTTCAATTAATGTTATGAAGTTTTTGTTTTTGTTTTTATTTTTTTATTTTTTTATAAAAGATATTGCAGTTTGAAATAAATGAAAAAATTATAAATGTTGAGATTTAAATTTTAAATTTATTCGATATTATGTCTTAAAAATAACTGAATTTATAAACTTCGAATTTATTTTTTTATCTTTTAATTTAGCTGCGGTAACTTTACAATTTTTTCCATCATATACAACCTTTCCGTCGAGCCACTTCCCATCTTCACCAACTATTTATTCCCTTCATATTCAAGTCCATAGCAACTCATCTCCGCGACACAGGCCAAGTACTCAGCTCAAAATCTCATTATGCATTAACAATAAGCATCCCAAATCTTATCTCTTTCTCTCTTAGCTTTTTTCTAAACCATTACAATCAAGACAAAACTTAGATAAAATTCTCTAAATGAAATTTGTGAAGTTTTTTAATAAAAACGATATAATTAAACTCTAATAAAAAACTGATGGATTAATATAATTCAAATAAAAGATTAATAATATGTAAAAAAATATTAAAAAATAATTTATAATTCAAATTTGATAAGTACTTATTTAATAATAAAATTTTTGTCAAAATTTTTACTAAAAATGATTATCTAAAAATTTATCAAAATTTTTTAAAATTTACACACTTGATTTATGTATAAAAAAAATTATAATCTATTAATTTTATTTTAATTTAATTAATTTTAATAAAAAAATCACGATATTCACTTAAAAAATCTCCTATAAGTCTTTCCTTAAAATCAAGCCTGATCTGGTACTTTCTATGGCATAACCATATACATTTCATCAAAACTTTGCAGCCCACTAAGAAAATGAGATTTTATTTTTGTAAAAGGAGCTTTAAAGAAAAACTTAGAACGTCTGAAACTTACGAAGGGTGTAGCCCATCGGATTGACCAGGGATTTTGGTAAGAAAAATCATATGCTAGCTCAAGTGGGGGGTGTCATATCGTATTCATAGCCAAGGGCAAGTGCATGTACCAATAAGCAAATATTTGTGGATGTATTATGTGCCCTTTAATCAGAGTAATAATTACGTAAAGCCACCCGTTGACTCCATTCTTTCGAGTCTGACGATGGGTACTCCCATAACAGTAGTCTTTCGGAAATTTTGACCCCAACCCCATATGATATGCATGGGCTTGCGTCCTTATCTGATTGATGGACCCAACTCTAGAATTTTCAGAGAGATTGTGGGTAGTGAGCTTTAATGTCCAGAAGTTCTATATATATAAAGTTTTAATTTTTTATGAAATTATTAGGACAAAAATTATAATTATATTTAATATTATACAAAATTAAAGATTTATATTAAATAAATACATCAATTAATATCGATTCTTGGAAGGTTTTGAACAATATTTTTTTAAGTTTGACTTTAACTTGATATGACCTGAGATGTCATTTAATTTATAAAAATTAATTATTATTTAATTTTAATTTCAAAATATATTTTAAAATATTAATATTTTAATATATATTTTTTAAAAAAATTTTAAATTTTGTTTGTGCATAAAATTTGAGTTTCCAAGTGGATCGAATCTTGGTTTGATCCATGGACAAATTTAGAATGACTTGACCTATTTCGTCCTATAGAATTTTAAACAAGTAGTTTTTTTTTTTTTTTTTACAAAATAAAAGTATTTTTATCCCTTCTAATTCCAAAGTTACTGTTTATTTATTAATGGCTTCCACTTAAACTAATTTATGAGTTTTAAAATGAAATTAATATCTATCACACATTAACCAAATAAAATTTTTACTGCTTTGAATTAACTTTCAAAGTAATCGGACTGAATTCATGAAAACTCTAACAATTATAAAGTGTAGTCAATATAAGGTGGAAAAAAATTATGAGATAATAGCAAAAGTTAATTGTTATATATAAAACAATTAATATTGAAATAAAATCTCCATCATCCAAAAAAAAAATTAATAGCAACCCAAAAATTAATATTTGAATCCATTGTAATGTAATCTATTGATAAAATATTATATTCTAGTTTTAATAATTAGAATTCAAACCATAATAATTAAAAAAAAAAAACCTTAAATCATGATTTATATATAAAAAAACCGTGAATATGGTTGTTAGTCAAGAACTGTGAATATAATCCACGCGTATTTCGATCGATTCCTTATCTAGTTTTGTTTACTCGATCGATGGGCATCTTTGACAAAGAAGAAAGGGAAATTAAAGACTTTGTTACATCTATGTTAGGTAATAGTTATTTAGAACGGAAAAGACAAGAAAATTGCCAAAATTATAATTTAAAATTTAATTTTAAATGAGATATTTCACGTTTGAATCTTAGAAAAAAAGAAAAGAAAAAGAAAGGGGCTTCATGTAATGGAATTATATAATTATCCATTTTGCATAGTTCAAAACTCGATGATATTTTACTTGTTAAAAAAATGCGAATTAGAAAAATTTTTTTTAAAGGAGTGATATTAAATCTTTATTTATATATTTACATTCAATTATTAATTGTAACAAATTTCAAACTAATCAAACTTAATTAACATAAAAATGATATTAATGTTAGAAAATTATTCATAACTTAAAAAACGATCAATAGTTATAATGAAACCATATAGAATAACTATATATATATATATATATTACTTTTTTCTCTTTTCTAGAAAAGTTTAATTGACCCAAATTGATGATCCTCCACGACACTTTGCAAGATTGTACCTTATCATGACATAATAAGTCTATACCATAAAGATAGATAGATTTTTAGCTATTTTTTTCGAATGTATACCATAAATTTTTTTATAGTTTTATACATAATAAGTCTATACCATAAAACTTTTTATAGTTTTATTCTAATGTAATTTATATCTTTATAGCTTTAAGAACATATTTATCAGTCATTCAATCATTCTAGTTAAGGTAAGTTTAATAAATAAGAGTTTATATTTAATATATTATCGGTATATATATTTTATATATTATTAGTGAATTAGATAATATTACTTTATTAATGAACAAATATCAATCATTAAAATAAATATATAAAAAATTAATTTTTTTTAAAAATTATTTATTAATGAGATAATATGATTTGATTTATCTCATTAATAAGATGATTTTATTCAATTTATTGATAATACATAAAATTTATATACTGATAATACAATAAATAAAAATCTAATAAATAATACTCTAAAAATTAATAGCTTTTTACTTTTAATTTTTTATTATATAACGGATTTAAGTTATTTTTTTAAAAAAATTATGTATCAATCAATTAATTAAATGTTTGATGGACAGATAATAGTACATTTTCTAGGTTATGAATAGCAACTACCAAAATTTTTACTTCAATTTTATAAATTATTATTAACTATTATATGAAGTTCCGTTTGATTTAAAAATTAAAAAAAATGAAAGAAATATTAATGCTGATTTTATTTCTTTAAGAAAGAAAAGACATCAGATAAGCTGTTACGTGTTACTGTAATGTCTGCAAGAGCCTCAACTTTTCTCTCTTTGACCAACCAACACCCTCTTCGGAATGAATTTAATGGGAAGCGATGATTCATGAGAATCCACTGACCAGTAAGAGACGACCAGTCCCTTATTTCTTCCCAATTTTGTCAATAAATTAAGCCGCATTCTCTTACCACTCAAAGCCTCTCCCCCCATTCCACACTTTTGTCTTTAAAACAAAGCCCAGCAATTTCAGCTTCTTTCTCCTACTGCTTTTCTTAATCAATCTTTTTGTACCTTTTTGTTTTCCAAATATACAATGGATGATGGTGTTGAAGTACCCAAGTATTTCATCTGCCCCATATCCCTGCAAATCATGAAAGATCCAGTGACTGCCATAACCGGCATCACTTATGATCGAGACAGCATTGAGCAATGGCTACTTGTTGGCAAAAAAACCAGCTGTCCAGTCACCCAGCAGCCTTTGCCTAGAGACTCCGATTTAACGCCTAACCATACGCTGCGTCGGTTGATCCAAGCCTGGTGCACTGAGAATGCTTCACTCGGCGTTGACCGGATTCCTACCCCTAAACCTTCCATTGATAAGTCCCATTTCCTAAAACTCATCAAAGACCTTCAACATCCTGATTCCAAGATGAAAACCCTGAGCGAATTGGATTTGTTGGTGGCCAAAAATGAAAGAAACAGGAATTATATGGTGCAGGCTGGGGTGCCTAAAGCTATGTTATCGTTTATTGTAAATTGTTTCAAGGAAGTCTGTGTCAATGGCCTGGAAGAGGCCCTAAGCGTACTTTTTTTAATTCGAATTCCACCAGCTGAAGCAAAGTTGCTTCCCAAAGAAAATGATCAGATTATCAAATCACTGATTTGGGTATTAGGATGTGAATTCAAAACCAACGTTATGGTAAAATCCCATGCGGTTTTAGTATTGAAAACAATCGTTGAAACAACAAGTTCTATTGTACTTGAAAGACTAGAACCACAGTTCTTTGAGACGATTGTTGGAATTTTGAAACCAGGCACCAGGGTCACTCAACAGGGAATGAATTCAGCTTTGCATGTTCTATTAGATACTTGTCCTTGGGGAAGAAATAGGTTAATGATAGTTGAATCAGGAGCAATTTCTGCGCTTATCGAGCTTGAATTGGGATCATCCGGAAAGAGAACAACCGAACTTATTATGGGAATACTCTTCCATCTATGTTCTTGTGCAAATGGGAGACCTGAGTTTCTTAGCCATAAAGGAGGCGTAGCCGTGGTGACAAAGAGGATTCTGAGAGTTTGTCCGACGGTGGACGATCTAGCCGTGCAGATCCTTTCACTGATAAACCAATTCTCTGCCACGAATTTGGTTGTTCAAGAAATGTTGTATGTTGGAACCGTAACAAAGCTTTGCATGTTGCTGCAAGTTGACTGTGCAACATATTTGAAGGAAAAAGCTATGGAAATCCTTAAATCACATTCTGATGAGTGGCAAAAGTTCCCTTGCACCAATAAAACTCTCTTGACAAGGTATATTAATTGAATTCAATATATATTAGTTACTATACTTATATTTACTTTTTAAAATATGTAATAATTCAGAATTGCTACTAAATTCACTACCAATGATCACAATTATTTCTATGCACATTTCATAAATATTGAATGTGTATAGACAATTTTGACTATTGGTTGTGAATTTTTTTACTTTGGTTAATAATTTGTTTAAGAGAAAATTAAATGTTATTGGGATCTAAGATATGCTTGAACTCATGAGTTTGTATGGCTAATTGCTATTAAAGTTTGATAATAGTAAATATCATTACCATAATTTTGGTATGGATAGAGTAATATTCAATTTACATATCATAGATATGATTTTTGTTACTTTTTATTCCCCTTCAAATCATGCTATTTTTGTTTGATGGAAACCTTGAGGTTTGTTTGGATGCGATGTTTGGAAGAGAAATTTAATTTCAATTAAGATTTCCAGAATTTAAATGAATTTATTTGTTTGGGTAAAAGGAAGAAAGAATTTCAAAATTCTTCTCTCTTGAAATTCCCTCTTGAAATTCCACCTAAATAGGTGGCTTTTTTTTTTTTTCTTTTAATTCCTCCAAATCTTTTCTCTCTTTACTAGTACACTGCACATGGCTCATTATAAAATAAAATTTTCAAAAAATAAATATAATTTTATTTTACTGTAAATTATATTTTTAATTTTTACAATAATAATAATATTTATATATTTTTACAAAGCTAATGATACTCATATTATATATTTTATTTATATATATTTTTATCTTTAATATCATTAATTTGCTTTTATAATTATTTTTTACCTCATTAAATTCTAATAAATTAAATTTCTTTCTAAAAGGTATTCATCCAAACAAAATAATTATAAATATTAAAATTTTGAAATGATATGCATTTTGAATTTCTTCAGAATTTTAAAACTCATCATCCAAATAACCTCTAAGGTAAATGGAAGAATCATGCAATAGATGCATAAAATCAAACATTAAATTATAATCATTATTTTTTTTATATTTAAAGTTGTTAAGGATAGAATTTTAGTTAATAAAATTAAGAGTTCAACTCTCTACTAACCCATCATAAATTATTGCTGTGAACTTTCTTTACTAACCAATCATATCTATGTTGGCAAGAACTTTCACCAATATGATTTTAATTTGCTGTAATATACTTTATTTACTTTCACCCCAAACCCTTTGATGTTTTATGATAACTTTGAAGAAACTAGGGATTTACATTAAAGATCTTTACTTTTAGAAGAAAGATGTGAGTAGTTATTCAGTAATGTTGATGATTGACTGAGGAAAATGATGAATTCCCAAGTCTTTGGGAATGACATTGATTTATATATAAAGGCACAAGAACAGGGATGGTATTTTATCAAATAGAAAATCAGTCTCATTTTACGTTTTGATGGAAATTAAATGCCAGATCGTAACCTTTTGCAGGTCAAGGTTTTGAACAAACATTGCTTTAGAACAAATGTTGGTAACTAATAATCACCTACTCAATTTTGGTTACTTTTATTATTTATTTTAATTGAGATTTACATATATTAATAATAATACAATAAAAATATTCTTATCTAAGCCTAAACCTGTTTAAAGTCAGGTTATCTGTTCAGACAAATAAATTTGGTCTGTCAAATTGTGAATATGGATTTTTGAGCCTGGATCCAATCTTTAAATTCGATTGATCTAAGTTGAATTATTATTTAATTAATCTTATTTAATCTTATGATTTAGTTTTAATTCAAAATATATTTAAAAATATTAAAATTTTAAGATATATTTTTATATTTAATTTTTAGATTCGACTGATCAAACATTAGATAAACCTTTTGAAAGATCAATCAGATCTAACTTGTCTTAGCCTATGAATAGATCTATCTAAACCTAATTACTTCTCGAAGCAATTGATTCCTTGAGTTTAATAGAGGTTCAATTTCACAATTGAGCAAGTTTGATATAAATGAGTTTTATTGCAAACTTCATAAATTGAACAAAATGGATATATATTTGAAATTTATATAAATAATTTGTTTTCTATTTTAGCACTCCTTTGTAAAATATCAAATAAAGTCTTTGATAAGGTTACACATCATAATAAACTCAACACCTTAATAGCTGACTTGATTAATTTGACAACCGCATGTTACAGATACTTGCTGATTTCTTGAATAAGATGTATGCTTTGAATATATGTACATAATACAATATACTTGATGTCTTTTATTTTGAAAAGTTCATATCTCTCTCTCTCTCTCTCTCTCTATATATATATATATATATATAGTTATTGACAATAAAATTGGATAAAAAAACACTTTGTTTTCAAATTAAGTACTGATTAAATAAGAGTGATGGCAATCTCCACAACAAACAGCAATGCTAATTAATTAACTACTCATTGCATCTAGTAATTGCTTGATCACTATCTTGGTTTAATTTTTTGCATTATATGCTTGTTTATTTATTAATCGGTGACAATATAAACATTTCTTTTATTGAGATCAAAGAATTGTGTTCAAAATTTGTTTCAATTAAAAATTATAGTATTCAAAATATCATTTTGCACTAATTAAAATATTATGTGATATCTTAATTTGTTTTGAAGCTAGAAGTACTCTTGCTTCATGCTTTATAAACAAGAAATATCCTATGGATTTATATTTAATGTACTACAATATATAAAATTTAATATTATCAATAAGTTACATAATAATTTTTTATAAAAAATTTAATTTTAAATATATTTTTAAAATTAGATTTATTTGTTTTTTTAATATTTTAAAATAAATTTTTTATAAGATGTTATTATGTGATTTATTTACTATATATAATATTTATATATTGATATTATAAAAATATAAACTTATATTATTAAAAAAAAGTAATTAAAATATTACCTACTAAGGTTTTATTTGAATGATCCATCGTCACATCATATTATTACATTAGGTGTCTTAACAACATGAAAGACAGACTTTCAAAGGCATGTCAGATAACTTGGGCTTCAGTTTTTCGAAGCCCATCCCTTTGTTGCTTTACCATTTCTTTGATTATCTTTTTTTATTGATTTTTACAATAAAAAAAGTAATTACCAAGTATAATCTAATAAAAAGAAACCTTGGCCTCATAATTATAGTATTATAGTATTATTTTTTTCCTTCATAATAATAAAATTATATATCTTCAAAATTTAAATCGAAAATTTAATTTTATGATAAAACATTCTTTAAATTAAACCATTACTTGTGTTATTTTCTACTTACTTATTCGTTAAAACAATACAATTTCACTTCATTCTATTCATTTTTTAATTCTATTGTAATAAAATCTTGGAAGGTCAAAAGTAAATGATAAAAAATGACTTGCAGACTGCAATTTTTTTTGCTTGAGTTAATTATATAGATTTATTTATAATTTGACTCTAGTTTTTACCCTTAGGATTGGACTATTGCCAAAACTTCCACGTTTAAAATTCACTCGTTCAAATTTAATTTTATGTTACTTTTTTTGTTTGTATTCCCACTTGATTATATTTCTTTTTGTTGCTAGTTACAAATTCTCTTTGTTTTCACATTCAAGGACCTAAATATCAAACCAATGGGTCAGATATCTTTTTTCATTGTTAAATATCAAATTTAAAATTAATTGGTGATAAGTGAAGGGGTTTAATTTTAATATAAGACTACTGGATATAGGATAACATCACTTTAATAGGTTCCTATCATGCGTAAGCAAAGATGAAAGAAATCTATTAGGTGAAAGATTAGAAAAAGGTAGCGAATAAAAATCTAAACTCTGATATTATGTTAAGCATCTAATTTAAAATTAATTGATAATAAGTGAAGAGACTTAACTTGAATATAAGACTATAAGAAATTAAAAATTTATTAGATATGAGATAACTTACTTTAACAATTCCCCATAACGTGTAGACGAAAATGAAAAAAGTTTATCACATGACAAATTTAAAAAATACGACAGAAAAAAAATTCATGATTTTGATACTATATTTAATCATTCAACTTAAAATCAATTAGTAACAAATAAAAAGGTCTAACTTAAATACAAGACCATAGGATGTGGGATAGCGCCACTTTAACAATCATGGGTCTCACATTCTTAAACTAAAAGAAAATAAATAAAAATAATAATATTTTTTATATAAAAATGGCTACAATTTGAGAAGAGAAAAAAATGTAAATATTTAGATTTGAATTCTAAATTTATTGGATGTCATTTCTTAAATTTTTGACAAAAATCTAACTCAAAAATTTTTTGATAAAAATTATAAATGGATTTGGTAAAACAAAAAATATATATTTAATGTTTGGTGTGTAACACTAATTGTAACTGATAATTTTTATATTTTACACATATTTAATATAATACATATATAATACGGACACAAAAATTAACAAATTTTTAGGTGTAAATTTTCATTCACCATTAATAAAATTTTTCAATTTTACAAGCGAAATTAAATGATCGTTATTTATACTTTTTTTTTTATCATAAACAAGATATGTGACAACCCTCTAACTTGGGTAAAATTTAAAAATTACATCAATAAATGGAATATGCACATTGATAGTATATGAAATAATTTTCCTTTATATATATATATATAATATTATATATATATATATATAATCTAATAAAAAAGAAGTGCATGCTTTCATGAATTTTCTATAAGAATTCAAATGTTACTCAAGCAGTTACAAAAACAAGAGAAATAGCCTTCCCAAAAGGGAAATAAGATAAGGAGGATGGTCAATTTAGCATGTGGGAGACCGGCATACCAAAAAGCTCACGTGTTTCGCAATGGGCAAAGGGCAGTTGATTCCAAATACATGATTATTTAGGTCCAAAACCACACCTTTTGAATTTAGTTAGTAATTTTGTAGTAACAAATTAAACCATAATTTTATTTCCCAAACTTTATAGAACGTGGGGGAAATGTACCTGCTAAGGTGGATAGTTATGGGGCATCAATTTCGCAAATGAGAATACTTAACCACCTCAATATAACAACCCTAATAATAATTGCAACTCAAAAAGCAAACAGAGATTTAGTCAAAATTCCAATTCTAATTTCGCTATACTTGATAAAAAAAAAAAAAAAAACACCCTTATCTCAATAGTAAAAAGTTTAGCTATTAAAATTTAAAATTTAATTTAATTAATTCACGTAATTATCTTTAAAAGATATCATCTAATAAATTTAAGATTTAAATCTCAGTACTTATCTTTATTCTCAGATTATAATCTTTTATATATAAAAAAAATAGAGATATTAGAAATTTTAAATTTTAGGTTCAAATTTCATTATCGGTGTATTTTTGTTTAATTATATATTGATTTATTTATTTGTTAATTTGGTTTGATTTTTAGTGTTTTATTTTTAATGTATATTAAAAATTATTTAATTACAATTGTAATTTTACCGATTAATGTAATTTTATAATTTTTTTCCTATTGATCTTACTTTAAAAACTAATGAATTATATTTATTTTAAAAGTGTAATTAAATTAACTTGAAATTAAATCTTCATGATAGTAGATCAATTTAAATTTTATAATCATTTTAATTATAAGGAGATCTTAAGTTTTGTCCAACATATATTATCGAATATAATAAATTCATAACAATTTTTTTTATAATTTTTAATAAATTCAAATCTAAACAAAAAAAAAAAACTTTTTATCATTTGAATCAAACATATTTATATCCTTATTATATGCATACCCAAGTCTTCGGATTTTCAGAGAGAAAATCTTTGAAGTGCATTTACAACGGTGGTAGGACAGCCTTAAATTAGTAAGGAAAAGTATCGTTTACTTTGACAATGGAAAAAAATGGATAAAAGATGGACAATTTTTCCAAAAGTCTTAAATCTGATTTTAAAAACTTCAGAGCATATCTTGTATTAATTAGCAATTTACACCACTCATTTTTTGCCACTTGGCACTAACTTAGTGGGTTGACTCAAAAAGGATTTCAACCCCCCCAAAATAAGAGAAATTCAGGAATAAAATTGATAAATTCTTCCATCCAATATACATTACTTTTCTTTTGGCGATTATTTATGAACTACTCACAACCCAAAAGGAAAAAAAAGAATAATAATTGAATGATGGCCAGTTTGTCTGTAATGAAATTAAAAATTAAATTTAAAAATTTTAAATATAATATAATAACACAATATATAAATAATATGTTTCAAAATTTTAATAAAAATTATAACTAAATTTAATAAAATTAAAAATATATTTTTTATATTTATATAAATTATAATACATAATTTTTATATAAAATATAATATAAATATGTAAATTATTAATATTCCTTAATTAGTCTTTTTAGTAGCCGAGTTGGTTGGCGGCCTGCCCCTGACGTCTATCATTTACGTATGCGCATATACAGTATTTGAATTCGAATAAACATTGAGGATATATATATATATATAGCAGGGATAATGATTTTTGTGGCCAACATTTTAAAGTTTTTCCAACCTGTGTGCTGCTCTTACTGTTTATTATGTCATATACATAGAAAGAAAAAGAAAAATTATAGTCATGAATGATTGCTTACGTGGTTTAGTGATAGAGTTAAACACCAATATTGTTCCATT
Source organism: Durio zibethinus (assembly GCF_047325235.1). Classification (NCBI taxonomy): domain Eukaryota; kingdom Viridiplantae; phylum Streptophyta; class Magnoliopsida; order Malvales; family Malvaceae; genus Durio; species Durio zibethinus. The sequence goes on along the minus strand of NC_143162.1, from coordinate 2,851,621 downwards.
TGTTTTCAATTTGATGACTAAATAGGCTTTCATCATAATAAAAACCTTGACATCATCTCAAATAAACAAAAACAAATTTATTAAAGTTTAAAAGAGGTTTACTTGTATGTGTATGTATAAATATATAATAGACGATGAAAAAGAAAGTATAAAATTTACATTTTAAATATCATAATATATAAAAATTTTACGTGTTTAATTTTAAAAAAAAATTATACGTTGAAATAGTCATTTTCCTTTCCCTTGGTTTTCTATTTTTACCTTTTCAGAATGGATGCTTCTGACCTTCCAATCTTCCATTATATTAATTTAACGAAGACAAGATCAGCTTGATCATCCTCATCATCAATAACACAGCCAAAAAAACAGATAAATCAACCCAAAATTTTTTTTTTTTCTATTAAGAAAATGGTGGGTCAAAATAGGTGGACAACCGAGGCAAAAGTAAAAACTGACGAGTGTTTGTAGCAAGGATAGCTGAGCTGACGCAGCCAAATTAGCATCCCCCATTTGAATTTGTCGGTAACCGATGACGTTTTTGTTTTCGATTAAAAAAAAAAAAAGCGCGAGGTAGAGCGAGAATATCGACTCAAGTTTTTCTAGACATAGTCAAAAGGCAACGTAAATAATGCTTTTTGCAAATTGAAGCATAGGCGCGCTGAAATTATAATAAAAATTCTTAGCCATTTAAGACCTGGCAAATATTAGTTGTAGTTGAGTAGTATTAGTAGTTATAGTTGTCATCCTTGAGCTTTTCGATTACTTGGAAAAGTCACCCTTTTCCGTGTTTTAACTTTCTCGGGTTTTGAATATATATCCTCTCGATCACCAACTGCATATATAATCTAACATCTCTGAATTTCTCATCCTACAAATCGTCTTCAAAGTTCAAACCAATTCACAACTACATCTTCAACAGTTACGATTCAACTACTTTCAATCCAATTCTCAACTCTTTTTTGAACAAACTTAAGCTTTTTCTTGTCCGGGTTGGTTCTTAATAAAATGGATGAAATTGATGTTCCTCCATTTTTCATCTGCCCTATCTCTCTTGAGATTATGAAGGATCCTGTTACGTTTTCAACAGGGATTACGTATGACAGGGAAAGCATTGACAAATGGTTGTTTTCTGGGAAGAACACCACATGTCCTGTTACAAAGCAAGTTATTGCGGATTGTGAACTTACCCCTAATCATACACTGAGAAGATTGATTCAATCTTGGTGCATGTTAAATGATTCGCATGGAGTCGAAAGGATTCCAACGCCAAAGCCACCCATCAGCAAAGCTCAAATTATCAAGCTCCTCAATGATGCCAAGTCACCACAGCAACAGATAAAGTGTCTCGGGAGGTTACAATCAATCGCTTCTGAGAATGCTACAAAAAAAAGATGCATGGAATCTTCAGGCGCAGTTGAGTTCTAGGCTTCAATTGTGAGTAATTATGACTCTACAGAAGCTGAAGAATCATTAGATAACGAGTTTGAGTCAATAAGACCAACTGAGGAGGCTTTAAGCATTCTCTACAATCTCCAACTCTCAGAAGCTGCTCTCAAGAATCTTATGGGCAAAAATGGTGATTTCTTAGTATCCTTAACGAGAGTAATGAAACGTGGAAGCTACGAGTCTCGGGCTTATGCGTACTGTTGTTGAAATCAATGGTGGAGATAGCTGATCCGATGCAAATAATCAACTTGAGACCTGAATTGTTCGTCGAACTAATTCAAGTTGTGCTTGATCAAATTTCTCGGCGGGCCTCAAAAGCTACTCTACAATTGTTGATCAATATTTGCCCATGGGGAAGAAACAAGATTAAGGCAGCCGAAGCCGGCCCGGTACCTGTCTTGATTGACTTGCTTCTTGATTCGTCAGAGAGAAGGGTTTTTGGGATGATACTGACAGTGCTGGATGCACTATGTGTTTGTGACGAAGGCCGATCCGAGCTGCTAAATCATGGAGCAGGGCTTGCTATTGTTTCAAAGAAGATACTTAGGGTTTCTCAGGTTGCAAGCGAAAAAGCAGTGAGAATTTTGCTGTCTATTTCCAAGTTCTGTGCCACTACCAAAGTGCTTCACGAGATGCTGCAATTAGGGGTTGTGGCTAAATTGCGCTTGGTCCTTCAAGTGGACTGTGGATTCAAAACTAAAGAGGGCCAGAGAGGTGCTCAAATTGCATGCTAGAGTATGGAAGAATTCTCCTTGCATGCCAATCAATCTGCTCTCCTCCTATCCAGCTTGACCAGAAGGAGAAAGCTAGATTGATTCAAGAGTTTCAATTGTTTTCCTTTTTGTCAGTTACCAATATATATACTTGTGTACATAATTGTTCATTGATAAAATTAAATAGCAAAAGCAACATTCATGGGCAAAAAAAACTAGTGCCTGCTCAAATTAAATGTATAATTATGGCAAAAAATTTTGTTTTATGTTTTGGAAAATTGATTGGATACTGACTTCATCATTTATTGACAAGTTGTTGATTAACACAAATTGGCATATTGATTCATTTGCCTCGTTTCATTAATTGCTTGAAACAACACCTAAGTGAGTACATGAAAGTTGTTTAAGCATTTATATTTCCTTTAATTAATCAATATATATGAGTTTTTTTCCCAAACAAAGGTACTTAGATATCTTATTTCTTTAAGTGGGATACTTTTAAACTTTATTCTTAAAAACATATAGTATCATACAATTTAATTCCATGTCAGCATGAAATTCCACATCACTTTCTTTTTTAATCTTCTCTCCCTTTCTTCATTGTAACTATTCATCTCTTAAAAAATGCAGAAAGCTTATCAAATAGAAGACAATCATTGCAACACTGTAACATGCCCTAACAATAAGTATAAACTTACCTTGCTATTTGATAATATTTGTCAAAACCAAAAACCATTAATTGAAAAGGTACGGGTTTTGAAGCCAAGCATAGAATGTTCCTAGATTCTTAAGGGCACCAAATAATTTCGAGCACCTTCTGGAGTAGATCTAGACAGTATTGGAGTTTCAATCCACCTCCAAATAATCTCTCTTTTTTGTGCCAACAAAAAAGGTATTCATCTATTTCTTTTTTTTTTTAAATAACTATTCATCTCTTTTCAAATCATTATCTTTTGGGCAAAAATTTTTTAAATGATCGATTCTGAAAATATAAAACCATGGCACCATGATTATTCATTTCGCACCAAATAAATGCTCTTCAAAATTTATTTTATAGTTTTTTTAAATTTTTTTTATTTCTTCTTTGTTTTATATCTTTTGATTTTGATTTTAGATTTTTCCCTTGTCTCTTTCTTTCTTTACCTAATTTGCAGTCGTGTTGGTCTATATTCTATGGAATCTCTCCCTTTTATTTTTCCTTTTGCTTTCTTCACCAACCTTGCTGCTAAATTCAATTCCAATTTTAGAGAGCTAAGGTTCTGAAGTATTATCAGTACAATTATATAATTTCATTAGGTTATTAGCTAACAAAATTTGTAAACAAAAAAGTTTTTTTTAGACATTTCATTGAACACCCTTTAAACATCAATAGTTTATTTTTAGTAAATGACAATGCACGAATATTTTAATTCAAATGAAAAGAAGATAAAGAGAGGATGATCTGATGAAGGAAAAAAGAAGAGAAGATGAGGCCTTTTTAAGATATGTGTAATTTAGAATTTTTTTGATTGAGTTAAAACTAATTAAATAATTTATCATTTATTTTATTTTTATATAATTTTTTATATATCTCATACGTGGATTTCAAGTATACAAAGTATCTTATTTTAAGAATTAAGTTTAAAATTATTCTAATTTGATAAATAAGATTATAGGGTGCCTTATCATAAGAAAAAACTCCAATATATATGGTTATGTTTTGATTATTTTTTTTCATCCCATGATCAATTATCTCTTCTAAATATTGTTTATATTTATCTGTGAAAATAACTTAAAATTAACAAATTATAAGAGTTAAATGAGGCATTGACGTAGTGCAAAAAGGAGACTTCCGAAATTTTAAAATTTATTAAATATCATCTTTAAAGAATAATTACATAAATTAATTTCGTTAAATTTTAAATTCTTGAAATTATTAGTATAATTATAATAATTATTAGATAGATGAGAAATGAGAGGACCGGGAGCTTAATATTTTCCAGTGTTCAAAAGGAGTGGGATGTGGACTTAGGCAGCGGAATTAAACAAACAGACAAAGAAGAAACAAACAAAATGGCTGGACTTGGAAGTTGGAAAACCAATCGTTGAAAATGGAAATTCAAAGTAATAATAAGTTAGTGAAAGCAACGACCAGCCGACTTGTTGGGCCATGAAATTGACAAACCGTGTTATGGAAATGTGCTATTCAACAGTTGGTAAAGCAATTTTCTAGACCAGCGGCTGGTTCAGGTCATCTCATAGCCAATCAAATTAATTAAATGGAAAAAGAACAAGGAAAAATGAAACAAACGAAAGAAGGCTTAACGTCTAATTTTCTATATCATTTCATAATTATGACTCTAAAATAATAATTTTAAAAATAAAGTTTCGATAAAAAAATACATGCATTTATCATTAATTGATCAAATATTTATAAGACATTACATTTCACTTATATAAAATGAGTAAATATGGATAAAATTAAGATTATTTTATTGTTTTCCAATTAAGATCAATTGTCTGCCATTTAGCAGCCAAATAAGGCCCATGTGATGTGACCTTTTTTTTTGGGTTACTATTAAAATTGTTTTATGAGAATTGTGTAATTAGTTTGTAATTTTATGAGAATTTGATTTATGACACCTGAACAAGTTCCAGAATTTTGACTTTAAAATTAGATACTTTTGCTACGTGATGTTCACAAGCAAATGGCAAGAATCTAAGTCGAAGGCAGCCAAATGGCCCACATCTCATTACAAATGAAATATTATCCTAAAATTTATTGGTTTCCATTTTTTTATAAAATTAAATCCTGATTATTACAATTAAAAATTAAATATTTTACTAATAAACTACATAGTTATTCGGTTTCATTTACATGGCTTTGTTGCCAAGTAGAGGTGGTTTTTTTTTCCCCTTGTTGATCATTCATATAAAACGTATTCTAACAAAGCATGAAATACCCATGATCATACTTAAAAAAAATACTCATTATGTGAGAGATTTTATGTGAATTGCAAAGTGGGCGGCTAATTATGCGTAACTTGTTAAATTCAGCAGATATTCATATATGTCCATGTCATCAAGTTTTGGAGAAGAGTTAATGAGCCTATTTTTTACATGATTGTTTTTTTATTCATCTCATTTGAGTGATTGTTAAACAAAAGTTGAATAAATTTCTTTTGGTTAATTGTAAAGTTGAATCCAATTTTTTTTTTTTTTTATAAGAGAAAGTGACATGCTGATTTCTAAATATTTCGTTGGTCACAATGTTGAATCTGATGATAGAGAATATTGGCAAATGAGTGATTCTAACCTAACTCGAAATGTTATTTTCTTTCAATAAAACAAATTGTTGTATGGACTTCAACATAATATTTTTATTTTCTTTTGTGTTCATTTAGATGTAGATTGTGTACAAAAACAACATTTATAAGAGGAAGGATCATTCTTTTGCTCTGGCGGTGGACTCATCATGTTTTGTTTTCAAGCTTCATAATTGATATATAGCTCTCGATTTTAAGCTTTGAGCATTTGCAGTATCTTGTGTATGAAAAAGGAGGTAATTCTCCTTTATTTCATAATTATCTCATTTTTATTAAGATTTTATATTTGAAAATTTTAAGTTAAGAAATTTCTCAAATTCAAGCTATTAATTGTTGAATTAAAGGCATAACATATGAACTAAGAGTTTAACTCAATAATTGATTCATGTAATCATTCTCAAAAAATAACATTCAGTAAATCTAAAGTTCGAATCACAATATCTGTAACTTTTTTCTATATTTTCAAATTGTGATTTCTTTTATAAAAAAAAAATCATATTATAAAATCTTCTCTACATATCTTTAGATTGCAATCTCTTTAAAAAAATTGAAATTTTGACAAAAAATGGAATAATCAAGGTCCATCATGACTTGAATTGTCTACACGGTTTTTTTTTTTTTTTCATATGCTCTCTACCAACTTAGAAACTATCCAATAATTTCTAAAAAATAAAAAACTTCCATTAACAAAAAATGGAAAATATAGAGAAAAGATTAAAATCATATAACATAAGCATTCAAACATTATCAAGTTACAAGAGTTCAGCCACGATCAAATTGTAAGCTCACAAAAATGCATCAATCCACTCCACTCAAAACCAATGATTTACATGTGCTTACCTGTTTTTTTTTTTCATGTATTTCTACCCAACTTTTTAGATAGTATTCAATCTTCTTTTCATTTTAAATTTCATTGATGAATAGAGAAAAATTTACAAACGTATAAAACTATTAATATTCATTCTTCAATTATGATTCGACCTTAAAACCTTTTAATTATGCAACACGTTAGAACGACTTTGAAACTTTTTAATTAGGAAACACGTTAGAAATATTAAGTAAGACATTACCATTGTTAAAATTGCAAGTTGAGAAACAACCGAAGACTTACCTAATCCATTCAAACATCAATGACTTGCAATATTGCCTTTTGTTTTTTTTTTTTTTGCCTCATACTTTTGAAAACTTAAAATTTCATTACAAATAATATAACATAAATAAAATATTATAAAATCAGATAAAAACTATACCAAGTCACCTCTTTCTTTACAACTATACAATCAAGTCACCACAAATTATTTCAATTAATGTTATGAAGTTTTTGTTTTTGTTTTTATTTTTTTATTTTTTTATAAAAGATATTACAGTTTGGAATAAATAAAAAAATTATAAGTGTTGAGATTTGAATTCTAAATTTATTCGATGTTATGTCTTAAAAGTAACTGAATTTATAAACTTTGAATTTATTTTTTTATCTTTTAATTTAGCTGCGGTAACTTTACAATTTTTTCCATCATATACAACCTTTCCGTCGAGCCACTTCCCATCTTCACCAACTATTTATTCCCTTCATATTCAAGTCCATAGCAACTCATCTCCGCGACACAGGCCAAGTACTCAGCTCAAAATCTCATTATGCATTAACAATAAGCATCCCAAATCTTATCTCTTTCTCTCTTAGCTTTTTTTCTAAACCATTACAATCAAGACAAAACTTAGATAAAATTCTCTAAATGAAATTTGTGAAGTTTCTTAATAAAAATGATATAATTAAACTCTAATAAAAAACTGATGGATTAATATAATTCAAATAAAAGATTAATAATATGTAAAAAAATATTAAAAAAATAATTTATAATTCAAATTTGATAAGTACCTATTTAATAATAAAATTTTTGTCAAAAATTTTTACTAAAAATGATTATCTAAAAATTTATCAAATTTTTTAAAATTTACACACTTGATTTATGTATAAAAAAATTATAATCTATTAATTTTATTTTAATTTAATTATTTTTAATAAAAAAATCACGATACTCACTTAAAAAATCTCATATAAGTCTTTCCTTAAAATCAAGCCTGATCTGGTACTTTCTATGGCATAACCATATACATTTCATCAAAACTTTGCAGCCCACGAAGAAAATGAGATTTTATTTTTGTAAAAGGAGCTTTAAAGAAAAACTTAGAACGTCTGAAACTTATGAAGGGTGTAGCCCATCGGATTGACCAGGGATTTTGGTAAGAAAAATCATATGCTAGCTCAAGTGGGGGGTGTCATGTCGTATTCATAGCCAAGGGCAAGTGCATGTACCAATAAGCAAATATTTGTGGATGTATTGTGTGCCCTTTAATCAGAGTAATAATTACGTAAAGCCACCCGTTGACTCCATTCTTTCGAGTCTGACGATGGGTACTCCCATAACAGTAGTCTTTCGGAAATTTTGACCCCAACCCCATATGATATGCATGGGCTTGCGTCCTTATCTGATTGATGGACCCAACTCTAGAATTTTCAGAGAGATTGTGGGTAGTGAGCTTTAATGTCCAGAAGTTCTATATATATAAAGTTTTAATTTTTTATGAAATTATTAGTACAAAAATATAATTATATTTAAATATTATACAAAATTAAAGATTTATATTGAATAAATACATCAATTAATATCGATTCTTGGAAGGTTTTGAACAATATTTTTTTAAGCTTGATTTTAACTTGATATGACCTGAGATGTTATTTAATTTATAAAAATTAATTATTATTTAATTTTAATTTCAAAATATATTTTAAAATATTAATATTTTAATATATATTTTTAAAAAAAAATTTAAAATTTATTTGTGCATAAAATTTGAGTTTCCAAGTGGATCGAATCTTGGTTTGATCCATGGACAAATTTAGAATGACTTGACCTATTTCGTCCTATAGAATTTTAAACAAGTAGTTTTTTTTTTTTGCAAAATAAAAGTATTTTTATCCCTTCTAGTTCCAAAGTTAGTGTTTATTTATTAATGGCTTCCACTTAAACTAATTTATGAGTTTTAAAATGAAATTAATATCTATCACACATTAACCAAATAAAATTTTTACTGCTTTGAATTAACTTTCAAAGTAATCAGACTGAATTCATGAAAACTCTAACAATTATAAAGTGTAGTCAATATAAGGAGGAAAAAAAGTTAATTGTTATATATAAAACAATTAATATTGAAATAAAATCTCCATCATCCAAAAAAAAATTAATAGCAACCCAAAAATTAATATTTGAATCCATTGTAATGTAATCTATTGATAAAATATTATATTCTAGTTTTAATAATTAGAATTCAAACCATAATAATTAAAAAAAAACCTTAAATCATGATTTATATATAAAAAAACCGTGAATATGGTTGTTAGTCAAGAACTGTGAATATAGTCCACGCGTATTTCGATCGATTCCTTATCTAGTTTTGTTTACTCGATCGATGGGCATCTTTGACAAAGAAGAAAGGGAAATTAAAGACTTTGTTACATCTATGTTAGGTAATAGTTATTTAGAACGGAAAAGACAAGAAAATTACCAAAATTATAATTTGAAATTTAATTTTAAATGAAATATTTCACGTTTGAATCTTAGAAAAAAAAGAAAAGAAAAAGAAAGGGGCTTCATGTAATGGAATTATATAATTATCCATTTTGCATAGTTCAAAACTCGATGGTATTTTACTTGTTAAAAAAATGCGAATTAGAAAATTCTTTTTTTAAAAGAGTGATATTAAATCTTTATTTATATATTTACATTCAATTATTAATTGTAACAAATTTCAAACTAATCAAGCTTAATTAACATAAAAATGATATTAATGTTAGATAATTATTCATAACTTAAAAAACGATCAATAGTTATAATGAAACCATATAGAATAATTATATATATATATATATTACTTTTTTCTCTTTTCTAGAAAAGTTTAATTGACCCAAATTGATGATCCTCCACGACACTTTGCAAGATTGTACCTTATCATGACATAGTAAGTCTATACCATAAAGATAGATATATTTTTAGCTATTTTTTTCTAATGTATACCATAAATTTTTTTATAGTTTTATACATAATAAGTCTATACCATAAAACTTTTTATACTTTTATTCTAATGTAATTTATATCTTTATAGCTTTAAGAACATATTTATCAGTCATTCAATCATTCTAGTTAAGGTAAGTTTAATAAATAAGAGTTTATATTTAATATATTATCGGTATATATATTTTATATATTATTAGCGAATTAGATAATATTATTTTATTAATGAACAAATATCAATCCTTAAAATAAATATATAAAAAATTAATTTTTTTAAAAAATTATTTATTAATGAGATAATATGATTTGATTTATCTCATTAATAAGATGATTTTATTCAATTTATTGATAATACATAAAATTTATATATTGATAATACAATAAATAAAAATCTAATAAATAATACTCAAAAAATTAATAGCTTTTTACTTTTAATTTTTTATTATATAACAGATTTAAGTTATTTTTTAAAAAAAATTATGTATCAATCAATTAAATTAAATGTTTGATATACAGATAATAGTACATTTTCTAGGTTATGAATAGCAACTACCAAAATTTTTACTTCAATTTTATAAATTATTATTAACTATTATATGAAGTCCCGTTTGATTTAAAAATTAAAAAAAATGAAAGAAATATTAATGCTGATTTTATTTCTTTAAGAAATAAAAGACATTAGATAAGCTGTTACGTGTTACTGTAATGTCTGCAAGAGCCTCAACTTTTCTCTCTTTGACCAACCAACTCCCTCTTTGGAATGAATTTAATGGGAAGCGATGATTCATGAGAATCCACTGACCAGTAAGAGACGACCAGTCCCTTATTTCTTCCCAATTTTGTCAATAAATTAAGCCGCATTCTCTTACCACCCAAAGCCTCTCCCCCTATTCCACACTTTTGTCTTAAAACAAAGCCCTGCACTTTCAGCTTCTTTCTCCTACGTTTAAATTGTTTTTTTTTTAATCAATCTTTTTGTACCATATTGTTTTCCAAATATATAATGGATGATGATGTTGAAGTACCCAAGTATTTCATCTGCCCCATATCCCTGCAAATCATGAAAGACCCAGTGACTGCTATAACCGGCATCACTTATGATCGAGACAACATTGAGCAATGGCTACTTGTTGGCAAAAAAACCAGCTGTCCAGTCACCCAGCAGCCTTTGCCTAGAGACTCCGATTTGACGCCTAACCATACGCTGCGTCGGTTGATCCAAGCCTGGTGCACTGAGAATGCTTCGCTCGGCGTTGACCGGATTCCTACACCTAAACCTTCCATTGATAAGTCCCATTTCCTTAAACTCATCAAAGACCTTCAACATCCTGATTCCAAGATGAAAACCCTGAGAGAATTGGATTTATTGGCGGCTAAAAATGAAAGAAACAGGAATTATATGGTGCAGGCTGGGGTGCCTAAAGCTATGTTATCGTTTATTGTAAATTGTTTCAAGGAAGTCTGTGTCAATGGCCTGGAAGAGGCCCTAAGCGTACTTTTTTTAATTCGAATTCCACCAGCTGAAGCAAAGTTGCTTCCCAAAGAAAATGATCAGATTATCAAATCACTGATTTGGGTATTAGGATGTGAATTCAAAACCAACGTTTTGGTAAAATCCCATGCGGTTTTAGTATTGAAAACAATCGTTGAAACAAGTTCTATTGTACTTGAAAGATTAGAACCACAGTTCTTTGAGACGATTGTTGGAATTTTGAAACCAGGCACCAGGGTCACTCAACAGGGAATGAATTCAGCTTTGCATGTTCTATTAGATACTTGTCCTTGGGGAAGAAATAGGTTAATGATGGTTGAATCAGGAGCAATTTCTGCGCTTATCGAGCTTGAATTGGGATCACCCGGAAAGAGAACAACCGAACTTATTATGGGAATACTCTTCCATCTATGTTCTTGTGCAAATGGGAGAGCTGAGTTTCTTAGCCATAAAGGAGGCGTAGCCGTGGTGACAAAGAGGATTCTGAGAGTTTCTCCGACCGTGGACGATCGAGCTGTGCAGATCCTTTCACTGATAAACAAATTCTCTGCCACGAATTTGGTTGTTCAAGAAATGTTGGATGTTGGAACCGTAACAAAGCTTTGCATGTTGCTGCAAGTTGACCGTGCAACATATTTGAAGGAAAAAGCTATGGAAATCCTTAAGTCACATTCTGATGAGTGGCAAAAGTTCCCTTGCACCAATAAAACTCTCTTGACAAGGTATATTAATTGAATTCAATATATATTAGTTACTATACTTATATTTGCTTTTTTAAATATGTAATAATTCAGAATTACTACTATATTCACTACCAATGATCACAATTATTTCTATGCACATTTCATAAATATTGAATGTGTATAGACAATTTTGACTATTGGTTGTGAATTTTTTTTACTTTGGTTAATAATTTGTTTAAGAGAAAACTAAATGTTATTGGGATCTAAGATATACTTGAACTCATGAGTTTATATGGCTAATTGCTATTAAAGTTTGATAATAGTAAATATCATTACCATAATTTTGGTATGGATAGAGTAATATTCAATTTACATATCATAGATATGATTTTTGTTACTTTTTATTCCCCTTCCAATCATACTATTTTTGTTTGATGAAAACCTTGAGGTGTGTTTGGATGAGAAATTTAATTTCAATTAAGATTTTCAAATGTTAAAAAATGAATTTATTTGTTTGGGTAAAAGCAAGAGAGAATTTCAAAAAATTTCTCTCTTGAAATTCCCTCTTGAAATTCCACCAAAATAGGTGGTCTTTTTTTTTTTTTTTAAATTCTTCCAAATCTTTTCTCTCTTCAGTACACATGGCTCATTATAAAATAAAATTTTCAAAAAAAATAAATATAATTTTATTTAACTGTAATATATATTTTTATTTTTATATAAATAATAATATTTATATATTTTTACAAATCTAATGATACTCATATTGTATATTTTATATATATATATATTTATCTTTAATATCATTAATTTTCTTTTATAATTATTTTTTACCTCATTAAATTCTAATAAATTAAATTTCTTTCTAAAAAGTATTCATCCAAACAAAATAATTATAAATATTAACATTTTGAAATGATATGCATTTTAAAATGCCTTCATTTTGAATTTCTTCAGAATTTTAGAACTCATCGTTCAAATGCACTCTAAAGTAAATGGAAGAATCATGCAATAGATGCATAAAATCAAACATTAATTAATAATCATTATTTTTTTATATTTAAAGTTGTTAAGGATAAAATCTTGATTAATAAAATTAAGAGTTTAACTTTCTACTAACCGATCATATAATTATTGCCATAAACTTTCTTTACTAACTGATCATATCTATGTTGGCATGAACTTTCACCAATATCATTTTAATATATTGTAATATACTTTATTTACTTTCACCCCAAACCCTTTGATGTTTTATGATAACTTTGGAGAAATTAGGGATTTACATTTAAGATCTTTAATTTTAGAAGAAAGATGTGAGTAGTTATTTAGTAAAGTTGATGATTGACTGAGGAAAATGATGAATTCCCAAGTTTTTGGGAATGACATTTATTTATATATAAAGGCACAAGAACAGGGATGGTATTTTATCAAATAGGAAATCAGTCTCATTTTACTTTTTGATAGAAATTAAATGCCAGATCGTAACCTTTTGAAGGTCAAGGTTTTGAACAAACGTTGCTTTAGAACAAATGTTGGTAACTAATAATCATCTACTCAATTTTGGTTACTTTTATTATTTATTTTAATTGAGATCTATATATAATAATAATAATACAATAAAATTTTTTTATCTAAGCCTAAACCTGTTTAAAGGTTAGGTTATTTGTTCAGACAAATAAATTTGGTCCAGCAAATTTTGAACATTGATTTTTTAGCTTGGATCCAATCTTTAAATTCGATTGATCCGATTTGAATTATTATTTAATTAATAAAAATTTAATTTTATGATTTAATTTTAATTTAAAATATATATAAAAATATTAAAATATCAAAATATATTTTTATATTTAATTTTTAGATTCGGCTTATCAAACTTTGGACAAACCTTTTGAAAAATCAATCGAATTTAACCTATCTCGACTTATGAATAGGTCTACTTAAACCTAATTATTTCTCCAAACAAATTGATTCTTTGAGTTTAACATAGGTTTAATTTCACAATTGAGCAAGTTTGAAATAAATGAATTTTATTGCAAACTTCATAAATTGAATAAAATGGATATATATATATATATTTGAAATTTATATAAATGATTTGTTTTCTATTTTATTACTCCTTTGTAAAATATCAAATAAAATCTTTGATAAGGCTATATATCAATATAAACTCAACACCTTCATGGCTGACTTGATTAATTTGACAACCGCATATTACAGATACTTGCTGATTTCTTAAATAAGATGTATGCTTGATGTACATAATACAGTATACTTGATGTCTTTTATTTTGAAAAGTTCAACTCTCTCTCTCTCTATATATATATATAGTTATTGACAATAAAATTGGACCAAAAACACTTTGTTTTCAAATTAAGTACTGATTAAATAAGAGTGATGGCAATCTCCACAACAAACAGCAATGCTAATTAATTAACTACTCATTGCATCTAGTAATTGCTTGATCACTATCTTGGTTTAATTTTTTGCATTATATGCTTGTTTATTTATTAATCGGTGACAATATAAACATTTCTTTTATTGAGATCAAAGAATTGTGTTCAAAATATGTTTCAATTAAAAATTATAGTATTCAAAATATCATTTTGCACTAATTAAAATATTATGTGATGTCTTAATTTGTTTTGAAGCTAGAAGTACTCTTGCTTCATGCTTTATAAACAAGAAATATCCTATGGATTTATATTTCATGTACTACAATATATAAAATTTAATATTATCAATAAATTACATAATAATTTTTTATAAAAAATTTAATTTTAAATATATTTTTAAAATTAGATTTATTTGTTTTTTAATATTTTAAAATAAAATTTTTATAAGATGTTATTATGTGATTTATTTACTATATATAATATTTATATATTGATATTATAAAAATATAAACTTATATTATTAAAAAAAAGTAATTAAAATATTACCTACTAACGTTTTATTTGAATGATCCGTCGTCACATCATATTATTACATTAGGTGTCTTAACAACATGAAAGCCAGACTTTCAAAGGCATGTCAGACAACTTGGGCTTCAGTTTTTCGAAGCCCATCCCTTTGTTGCTTTACCATTTCTTTGATTATCTTTTTTTATTGATTTTTACAATAAAAAAAGTAATTACCAAGTATAATCTAATAAAAAGAAACCTTGGCCTCATAATTATAGTATTATAGTATTATTTTTTTCCTTCATAATAATAAAATTATATATCTTCAAAAATTAAATCGAAAATTTAATTTTATGATAAAACATTTTTTAAATTAAACCACTATTTGTGTTATTTTCTACTTACTTATTCCTAAAAACAATACCATTTCACTTCATTCTATTCATTTTTTAATTCTATTGTAATAAAATCTTGGAAGGTCAAAAGTAAATGATAAAAAATGACTTGCAGACTGCAGTTTTTTTTGCTTGAGTTAATTATATATATTTATTTATAATTTGACTCTAGTTTTTACCCTTAGGTTTGGATTATTGCCAAAACTTCCACGTTTAAAATTCACTCGTTCAAATTTAATTTTATGTTACTTTTTTTGTTTGCATTCCCACTTGATTATATTTCTTTTTGTTGCTAGTTACAAATTCTCTTTGTTTTCACATTCAAGGACCTAAATATCAAACCAATGGGTCAGATATCTTTTTTCATTGTTAAATGTCAAATTTAAAATTAATTGGTGATAAGTGAAGGGGTTTAACTTTAATATAAGACTACTGAATATATGATAACATCACTTTAATAGGTTCCTATCATGCGTAGGCAAAGATGAAAGAAATCTATTAGGTGAAAGATTAGAAAAAGGGTAACGAATAAAAATCTAGACTCTGATATTATGTTAAGTATATAATTTAAAATTAATTGGTAATAAGTGAAGGGACTTAACTGAAATATAAGATTATAAAAAATTAAAAATTTATTAGATATGAGATAACTCACTTTAACAATTTCCCATAACGTGTAGACGAAAATGAAAAAAGTTTATCACATGACAAAATTAGAAAATACGACAGAAAAAAAATTCATGATTTTGATACTATATTTAAGCATTCAACTTAAAATCAATTAGCAGTAACTGAAAAGGTCTAACTTAAATACAAGGCCATAGGATGTGGGATAGCACCACTTTAACAATCATGTGTCTCACATTCTTAAACTAAAAGAAAATAAATAAAAATAATAATATTTTTTTATATAAAAATGGCTACAATTTGAGAAGAGAAAAAAACTGTAAATATTTAGATTTGAATTCTAAATTTATTGGATGTCATTTCTTAAATTTTTGGCAAAAATCTAACTCAAAAATTTTTTGATAAAAATTATAAATGGATTTGGTAAAATAAAAAATATATATTTAATGTTTGGTGTGTCAACACTAATTGTAACTGATAATTTTTATATTTTACATATATTTAATATAATACATATATAATATGGACACAAAAATTAACAAATTTTTAGGTGTAAATTTTCATTCACCATTAATAAAATTTTTCAATTTTACAAGCGAAATTAAAAGATCGTTATTTATACTTTTTTTTTTATCATAAACAAGATATGTCACAACCCTCTAACTTGGGTAAAATTTAAAAATTACATCAATAAATGGAATATGCACATTGATAGTATATGAAATAATTTTCCTTTATATATATAATATTATATATATATATAATCTAATAAAAAGAAGTGCATGCTTTCATGAATTTTCTATAAGAATTCAAATGTTACTCAAGCAGTTACAAAAACAAGAGAAATAGCCTTCCCAAAAGGGAAATAAGATAAGGAGGATGGTCAATTTAGCATGTGGGAGACCGGCATACCAAAAAGCTCACGTGTTTCGCAATGGGCAAAGGGCAGTTGATTCCAAATACATGATTATTTAGGTCCAAAACCACACCTTTTGAATTTAATTAGTAATTTTGTAGTAACAAATTAAACCATAATTTTATTTCCCAAACTTTATAGAACGTGGGGGAAATGTACCTGCTAAGGTGGATAGTTATGGGGCATCAATTTCGCAAATGAGAATACTTAACCACCTCAATATAACAGCCCTAAAAATAATTGCAGCTCAAAAAGCAAAGAGAGATTTAGTCAAAATTCCAATTCTAATTTTCGCTATACTTGATAAAAAAAAAAAAAAAAAACCCTTATCTCAATAGTAAAAAGTTTAGCTATTAAAATTTAAAATTTAATTTAATTAATTCACGTAACAATCTTTAAAAGATATCATCTAATAAATTTAGGATTTAAATCTCAGTACTTATCTTTATTCTCAGACTATAATATTTTATATATAAAAAATAGAGATATTAGAAATTTTAAATTTTAGGTTCAAATTTCATTATCGGTGTATTTTTGTTTAATTATATATTGATTTATTTATTTGTTAATTTGGTTTGATTTTTAGTGTTTTATTTTTAATGTATATTAAAAATTATTTAATTACAATTGTAATTTTACCGATTAATGTAATTTTATAAATTTTTTTCCTATTGATCTTACTTTAAAAACTAATGAATTATATTTATTTTAAAAGTGTAATTAAATTAACTTGAAATTAAATCTTCATGATAGTAGATCAATTTAAATTTTATAATCATTTTAATTATAAGGAGATCTTAAGTTTTGTCCAACATATATTATCGAATATAATAAATTCATAACAAATTTTTTTATAATTTTTAATAAATTCAAATCTAAACAAAAAAAAAAAAAATCTTTTTATCATTTGAATCAAACATATTTATATCCTTATTATATGCATACCCAAGTCTTCGGATTTTCAGAGAGAAAATCTTTGAAGTGCATTTACAACGGTGGTAGGACAGCCTTAAATTAGTAAGGAAAAGTATCGTTTACTTTGACAATGGAAAAAAATGGATAAAAGGGGGACAATTTTTCCAAAAGTCTTAAATCTGATTTTAAAAACTTCAGAGCATATCTTGTATTAATTAGCAATTTACACCACTCATTTTTTGCCACTTGGCACTAACTTAGTGGGTTGACTCAAAAAGGATTTCAACCCCCCCAAAATAAGAGAAATTCAGGAATAAAATTGATAAATTCTTCCATCCAATATGCATTACTTTTCTTTTGGCGATTATTTATGAACTACTCACAACCCAAAAGGAAAAAAAAGAATAATAATTGAATGATGGCCAGTTTGTCTGTAATGAAATTAAAAATTAAATTTAAAAATTTTAAATATAATATAATAACACAATATATAAATAATATGTTTCAAAATTTTAATAAAAATTATAACTAAATTTAATAAAATTAAAAATATATTTTTTATATTTATATAAATTATAATACATAATTTTTATATAAAATATAATATAAATATGTAAATTATTAATATTCCTTAATTAGTCTTTTTAGTAGCCGAGTTGGTTGGCGGCCTGCCCCTGACGTCTATCATTTACGTATGCGCATATACAGTATTTGAATTCGAATAAACATTGAGGATATATATATATATATATATATATAGCAGGGATAATGATTTTTGTGGCCAACATTTTAAAGTTTTTCCAACCTGTGTGCTGCTCTTACTGTTTATTATGTCATATACATAGAAAGAAAAAGAAAAATTATAGTCATGAATGATTGCTTACGTGGTTTAGTGATAGAGTTAAACACCAATATTGTTCCATTTGTTTTCAATTTGATGACTAAATAGGCTTTCATCATAATAAAAACCTTGACATCATCTCAAATAAACAAAAACAAATTTATTAAAGTTTAAAAGAGGTTTACTTGTATGTGTATGTATAAATATATAATAGACGATAAAAAAGAAAGTATAAAATTTACATTTTAAATATCATAATATATAAAAATTTTACGTGTTTAATTTTAAAAAAAATTATACGTTGAAATAGTCATTTTCCTTTCCCTTGGTTTTCTATTTTTACCTTTTCAGAATGGATGCTTCTGACCTTCCAATCTTCCATTATATTAATTTAACGAAGACAAGATCAGCTTGATCATCCTCATCATCAATAACACAGCCAAAAAAACAGATAAATCAACCCAAAAAATTTTTTTTTTCTATTAAGAAAATGGTGGGTCAAAATAGGTGGACAACCGAGGCAAAAGTAAAAACTGACGAGTGTTTGTAGCAAGGATAGCTGAGCTGACGCAGCCAAATTAGCATCCCCCATTTGAATTTGTCGGTAACCGATGACGTTTTTGTTTTCGATAAAAAAAAAAAAAAAAGCGCGAGGTAGAGCGAGAATATCGACTCAAGTTTTTCTAGACATAGTCAAAAGGCAACGTAAATAATGCTTTTTGCAAATTGAAGCATAGGCGCGCTGAAATTATAATAAAAATTCTTAGCCATTTAAGACCTGGCAAATATTAGTTGTAGACTTGTAGTTGAGTAGTATTAGTAGTTATAGTTGTCATCCTTGAGCTTTTCGATTACTTGGAAAAGTCACCCTTTTCCGTGTTTTGACTTTCTCGGGTTTTGAATATATATCCTCTCGATCACCAACTGCATATATAATCTAACATCTCTGAATTTCTCATCCTACAAATCGTCTTCAAAGTTCAAACCAATTCACAACTACATCTTCAACAGTTACGATTCAACTACTTTCAATCCAATTCTCAACTCTTTTTTGAACAAACTTAAGCTTTTTCTTGTCCGGGTTGGTTCTTAATAAAATGGATGAAATTGATGTTCCTCCATTTTTCATCTGCCCTATCTCTCTTGAGATTATGAAGGATCCTGTTACGGTTTCAACAGGGATTACGTATGACAGGGAAAGCATTGACAAATGGTTGTTTTCTGGGAAGAACACCACATGTCCTGTTACAAAGCAAGTTATTGCGGATTGTGAACTTACCCCTAATCATACCCTGAGAAGATTGATTCAATCTTGGTGCATGTTAAATGATTCGCATGGAGTCGAAAGGATTCCAACGCCAAAGCCACCCATCAGCAAAGCTCAAATTATCAAGCTCCTCAATGATGCCAAGTCACCACAGCAACAGATAAAGTGTCTCGGGAGGTTACAATCAATCGCTTCTGAGAATGCTACAAACAAAAGATGCATGGAATCTTTAGGCGCAGTTGAGTTCTAGGCTTCAATTGTGAGTAATTATGACTCTACAGAAGCTGAAGAATCATTAGATAACGAGTTTGAGTCAATAAGACCAACTGAGGAGGCTTTAAGCATTCTCTACAATCTCCAACTCTCAGAAGCTGCTCTCAAGAATCTTATGGGCAAAAATGGTGATTTCTTAGTGTCCTTAACGAGAGTAATGAAACGTGGAAGCTACGAGTCTCGGGCTTATGCGTACTGTTGTTGAAATCAATGGTGGAGATAGCTGATCCGATGCAACTAATCAACTTGAGACCTGAATTGTTCGTCGAACTAATTCAAGTTGTGCTTGATCAAATTTCTCGGCGGGCCTCAAAAGCTACTCTACAATTGTTGATCAATATTTGCCCATGGGGAAGAAACAAGATTAAGGCAGCCGAAGCCGGTGCGGTACCTGTCTTGATTGACTTGCTTCTTGATTCGTCAGAGAGAAGGGTTTGTGGGATGATACTGACAGTGCTGGATGCACTATGTGTTTGTGACGAAGGCCGATCCGAGCTGCTAAATCATGGAGCAGGGCTTGCTATTGTTTCAAAGAAGATACTTAGGGTTTCTCAGGTTGCAAGCGAAAAAGCAGTGAGAATTTTGCTGTCTATTTCCAAGTTCTGTGCCACTACCAAAGTGCTTCACGAGATGCTGCAATTAGGGGTTGTGGCTAAATTGCGCTTGGTCCTTCAAGTGACTGTGGATTCAAAACTAAAGAGGGCCAGAGAGGTGCTCAAATTGCATGCTAGAGTATGGAAGAATTCTCCTTGCATGCCAATCAATCTGCTCTCCTCCTATCCAGCTTGACCAGAAGGAGAAAGCTAGATTGATTCAAGAGTTTCAATTGTTTTCCTTTTTGTCAGTTACCAATATATATACTTGTGTACATAATTGTTCATTGATAAAATTAAATAGCAAAAGCAACATTCATGGGCAAAAAAAACTAGTGCCTGCTCAAATTAAATGTATAATTATGGCAAAAAATTTTGTTTTATGTTTTGGAAAATTGATTGGATACTGACTTCATCATTTATTGACAAGTTGTTGATTAACACAAATTGGCATATTGATTCATTTGCCTCGTTTCATTAATTGCTTGAAACAACACCTAAGTGAGTACATGAAAGTTGTTTAAGCATTTATATTTCCTTTAATTAATCAATATATATGAGTTTTTTCCCAAACAAAGGTACTTAGATATCTTATTTCTTTAAATGGGATACTTTTAAACTTTATTCTTAAAAACATATAGTATCATACAATTTAATTCCATGTCAGCATGAAATTCCACATCACTTTCTTTTTTAATCTTCTCTCCCTTTCTTCATTGTAACTATTCATCTCTTAAAAAATGCAGAAAGCTTATCAAATAGAAGACAATCATTGCAACACTGTAACATGCCCTAACAATAAGTATAAACTTACCTTGCTATTTGATAATATTTGTCAAAACCAAAAACCATTAATTGAAAAGGTACGGGTTTTGAAGCCAAGCATAGAATGTTCTTAGATTCTTAAGGGCACCAAATAATTTCGAGCACCTTCTGGAGTAGATCTAGAGAGTATTGGAGTTTCAATCCACCTCCAAATAATCTCTCTTTTTTGTGCCAACAAAAAAGGTATTCATCTATTTCTTTTTTTCTTTAAATAACTATTCATCTCTTTTCAAATCTTTATCTTTTGGGCAAAAATTTTTTAAATGATCGATTCTGAAAATATAAAACCATGGCACCATGATTATTCATTTCGCACCAAATAAATGCTCTTCAAAATTTATTTTATAGTTTTTTTAAATTTTTTTTATTTCTTCTTTGTTTTATATCTTTTGATTTTGATTTTAGATTTTTCCCTTGTCTCTTTCTTTCTTTACCTAATTTGCAGTCGTGTTGGTCTATATTCTATGGAACCTCTCCCTTTTATTTTTCCTTTTGCTTTCTTCACCAACCTTGCTGCTAAATTCAATTCCAATTTTAGAGAGCTAAGGTTCTGAAGTATTATCAGTACAATTATATAATTTCATTAGGTTATTAGCTAACAAAATTTGTAAACAAAAAAGTTTTTTTCAGACATTTCATTGAACACCCTTTAAACATCAATAGTTTATTTTTAGTAAATGACAATGCACGAATATTTTAATTCAAATGAAAAGAAGATAAAGAGAGGATGATCAGATGAAGGAAAAAAGAAGAGAAGATGAGGCCTTTTTAAGATATGTGTAATTTAGAATTTTTTGATTGAGTTAAAACTAATTAAATAATTTATCATTTATTTTATTTTTATATAATTTTTTATATATCTCATACGTGGATTTCAAGTATACAAAGTATCTTATTTTAAGAATTAAGTTTAAAATTATTCTAATTTGATAAATAAGATTATAGGGTGCCTTATCATAAGAAAAAACTCCAGTATATATGGTTATGTTTTGATTATTTTTTTTCATCCCATGATCAATTATCTCTTCTAAATATTGTTTATATTTCTCTGTGAAAATAACTTAAAATTAACAAATTATAAGAGTTAAATGAGGCATTGACGTAGTGCAAAAAGGAGACTTCCGAAATTTTAAAATTTATTAAATATCATCTTTAAAGAATAATTACATAAATTAATTTCGTTAAATTTTAAATTCTTGAAATTATTAGTATAATTATAATAATTATTAGATAGATGAGAAATGAGAGGACCGGGAGCTTAATATTTTCCAGTGTTCAAAAGGAGTGGGGTGTGGACTTAGGCAGCGGAATTAAACAAACAGACAAAGAAGAAACAAACAAAATGGCTGGACTTGGAAGTTGGAAAACCAATCGTTGAAAATGGAAATTCAAAGTAATAATAAGTTAGTGAAAGCAACGACCAGCCGACTTGTTGGGCCATGAAATTGACAAACCGTGTTATGGAAATGTGCTATTCAACAGTTGGTAAAGCAATTTTCTAGACCAGCGGCTGGTTCAGGTCATCTCATAGCCAATCAAATTAATTAAATGGAAAAAGAACAAGGAAAAATGAAACAAACGAAAGAAGGCTTAACGTCTAATTTTCTATATCATTTCATAATTATGACTCTAAAATAATAATTTTAAAAATAAAGTTTCGATAAAAAAATACATGCATTTATCATTAATTGATCAAATATTTATAAGACATTACATTTCACTTATATAAAATGAGTAAATATGGATAAAATTAAGATTATTTTACTGTTTTCCAATTAAGATCAATTGTCTGCCATTTAGCAGCCAAATAAGGCCCATGTGATGTGACCTTTTTTTTTGGGTTACTATTAAAATTGTTTTATGAGAATTGTGTAATTAGTTTGTAATTTTATGAGAATTTGATTTATGACACCTGAACAAGTTCCAGAATTTTGACTTTAAAATTAGATACTTTTGCTACGTGATGTTCACAAGCAAATGGCAAGAATCTAAGTCGAAGGCAGCCAAATGGCCCACATCTCATTACAAATGAAATATTATCCTAAAATTTATTGGTTTCCATTTTTTTATAAAATTAAATCATGATTATTACAATTAAAAATTAAATATTTTACTAATAAACTACATAGTTATTCGGTTTCATTTACATGGCTTTGTTGCCAAGTAGAGGTGGTTTTTTTTTCCCCTTGTTGATCATTCATATAAAACGTATTCTAACAAAGCATGAAATACCCATGATCATACTTAAAAAAAATACTCATTATGTGAGAGATTTTATGTGAATTGCAAAGTGGGCGGCTAATTATGCGTAACTTGTTAAATTCAGCAGATATTCATATATGTCCATGTCATCAAGTTTTGGAGAAGAGTTAATGAGCCTATTTTTTACATGATTGTTTTTTTATTCATCTCCTTTGAGTGATTGTTAAACAAAAGTTGAATAAATTTCTTTTGGTTAATTGTAAAGTTGAATCCAATTTTATTTATTTTTTATAAGAGAAAGTGACATGCTGATTTCTAAATATTTCGTTGGTCACAATGTTGAATCTGATGATAGAGAATATTGGCGAATGAGTGATTCTAACCTAACTCGAAATGTTATTTTCTTTCAATAAAACAAATTGTTGTATGGACTTCAACATAATATTTTTATTTTCTTTTGTGTTCATTTAGATGTAGATTGTGTACAAAAACAACATTTATAAGAGGAAGGATCATTCTTTTGCTCTGGCGGTGGACTCATCATGTTTTGTTTTCAAGCTTCATAATTGATATATAGCTCTCGATTTTAAGCTTTGAGCATTTGCAGTATCTTGTGTATGAAAAAGGAGGTAATTCTCCTTTATTTCATAATTATCTCATTTTTATTAAGATTTTATATTTGAAAATTTTAAGTTAAGAAATTTCTCAAATTCAAGCTATTAATTATTGAATTAAAGGCATAACATATGAACTAAGAGTTTAACTCAATAATTGATTCATGTAATCATTCTCAAAAAATAACATTCAGTAAATCTAAAGTTCGAATCACAATATCTGTAACTTTTTTCTATATTTTCAAATTGTGATTTCTTTTATAAAAAAAAAATCATATTATAAAATCTTCTCTACATATCTTTAGATTGCAATCTCTTTAAAAAAATTGAAATTTTGACAAAAAATGGAATAATCAAGGTCCATCATGACTTGAATTGTCTACACGGTTTTTTTTTTTTTTTTCATATGCTCTCTACCAACTTAGAAACTATCCAATAATTTCTAAAAAATAAAAAACTTCCATTAACAAAAATGGAAAATATAGAGAAAAGATTAAAATCATATAACATAAGCATTCAAACATTATCAAGTTACAAGAGTTCAGCCACGATCAAATTGTAAGCTCACAAAAATGCATCAATCCACTCCACTCAAAACCAATGATTTACATGTGCTTACCTGTTTTTTTTTTTCATGTATTTCTACCCAACTTTTTAGATAGTATTCAATCTTCTTTTCATTTTAAATTTCATTGATGAATAGAGAAAATTTTACAAACGTATAAAACTATTAATATTCATTCTTCAATTATGATTCGACCTTAAAACCTTTTAATTATGAAACACGTTAGAACGACTTTGAAACTTTT
This sequence comes from Durio zibethinus, assembly GCF_047325235.1. Lineage (NCBI taxonomy): Eukaryota > Viridiplantae > Streptophyta > Magnoliopsida > Malvales > Malvaceae > Durio > Durio zibethinus. The sequence continues at coordinate 2,826,735 of NC_143162.1, read as the reverse complement.
TAATTACAAAACACATTAGAAATATTAAGTAAGACATTACCATTGTTAAAATTGCAAGTTGAGAAACAACCGAAGACTTACCTAATCCATTCAAACATCAATGACTTGCAATATTGCCTTTTGTTTTTTTTTTTTGCCTCATACTTTTGAAAACTTAAAATTTCATTACAAATAATATAACATAAATAAAATATTATAAAATCAGATAAAAACTATACCAAGTCACCTCTTTCTTTACAACTATACAATCAAGTCACCACAAATTATTTCAATTAATGTTATGAAGTTTTTGTTTTTGTTTTTATTTTTTTATTTTTTTATAAAAGATATTACAGTTTGGAATAAATAAAAAAATTATAAGTGTTGAGATTTGAATTCTAAATTTATTCGATATTATGTCTTAAAAGTAACTGAATTTATAAACTTCGAATTTATTTTTTTATCTTTTAATTTAGCTGCGGTAACTTTACAATTTTTTCCATCATATACAACCTTTCCGTCGAGCCACTTCCCATCTTCACCAACTATTTATTCCCTTCATATTCAAGTCCATAGCAACTCATCTCCGCGACACAGGCCAAGTACTCAGCTCAAAATCTCATTATGCATTAACAATAAGCATCCCAAATCTTATCTCTTTCTCTCTTAGCTTTTTTTCTAAACCATTACAATCAAGACAAAACTTAGATAAAATTCTCTAAATGAAATTTGTGAAGTTTCTTAATAAAAATGATATAATTAAACTCTAATAAAAAACTGATGGATTAATATAATTCAAATAAAAGATTAATAATATGTAAAAAAATATTAAAAAAATAATTTATAATTCAAATTTGATAAGTACTTATTTAATAATAAAATTTATGTCAAAATTTTTACTAAAACTGATTATCTAAAAATTTATCAAAATTTTTTAAAATTTACACACTTGATTTATGTATAAAAAAATTATAATCTATTAATTTTATTTTAATTTTTAATTTTATTTTAATTTAATTATTTTTAATAAAAAAATCACGATATTCACTTAAAAAATCTCCTATAAGTCTTTCCTTAAAATCAAGCCTGATCTGGTACTTTCTATGGCATAACCATATACATTTCATCAAAACTTTGCAGCCCACGATGAAAATGAGATTTTATTTTTGTAGAAGGAGCTTTAAAGAAAAACTTAGAACGTCTGAAACTTACGAAGGGTGTAGCCCATCGGATTGACCAGGGATTTTGGTAAGAAAAATCATATGCTAGCTCAAGTGGGGGGTGTCATATCGTATTCATAGCCAAGGGCAAGTGCATGTACCAATAAGCAAATATTTGTGGATGTATTATGTGCCCTTTAATCAGAGTAATAATTACGTAAAGCCACCCGTTGACTCCATTCTTTCGAGTCTGACGATGGGTACTCCCATAACAGTAGTCTTTCGGAAATTTTGACCCCAAACCCATATGATATGCATGGGCTTGCGTCCTTATCTGATTGATGGACCCAACTCTAGAATTTTCAGAGAGATTGTGGGTAGTGAGCTTTAATGTCCAGAAGTTCTATATATATAAAGTTTTAATTTTTTATGAAATTATTAGTACAAAAATATAATTATATTTAAATATTATACAAAATTAAAGATTTATATTAAATAAATACATCAATTAATATCGATTCTTGGAAGGTTTTGAACAATATTTTTTTAAGCTTGACTTTAACTTGATATGACCTGAGATGTTATTTAATTTATAAAAATTAATTATTATTTAATTTTAATTTCAAAATATATTTTAAAATATTAATATTTTAATATATATTTTTAAAAAAATTTAAAATTTATTTGTGCATAAAATTTGAGTTTCCAAGTGGATCGAATCTTGGTTTGATCCATGGACAAATTTAGAATGACTTGACCTATTTCGTCCTATAGAATTTTAAACAAGTAGTTTTTTTTTTTTTTTTTTGCAAAATATAAGTATTTTTATCCCTTCTAATTCCAAAGTTAGTGTTTATTTATTAATGGTTTCCACTTAAACTAATTTATGAGTTTTAAAATGAAATTAATATCTATCACACATTAACCAAATAAAATTTTTACTGCTTTGAATTAACTTTCAAAGTAATCAGACTGAATTCATGAAAACTCTAACAATTATAAAGTGTAGTCAATATAAGGAGGAAAAAAAATTATGAGATAATAGCAAAAGTTAATTGTTATATATAAAACAATTAATATTGAAATAAAATCTCCATCATCCAAAAAAAAATTAATAGCAACCCAGAAATTAATATTTGAATCCATTGTAATGTAATCTATTGATAAAATATTATATTCTAGTTTTAATAATTAGAATTCAAACCATAATAATTTAAAAAAAAAACTTTAAATCATGATTTATATATAAAAAAACCGTGAATATGGTTGTTAGTCAAGAACTGTGAATATAGTCCACGCGTATTTCGATCGATTCCTTATCTAGTTTTGTTTACTCGATCGATGGGCATCTTTGACAAAGAAGAAAGGGAAATTAAAGACTTTGTTACATCTATGTTAGGTAATAGTTATTTAGAACGGAAAAGACAAGAAAATTACCAAAATTATAATTTAACATTTAATTTTAAATGAAATATTTCACGTTTGAATCTTAGAAAAAAAGAAAAGAAAAGAAAGGGGCTTCATGTAATGGAATTATATAATTATCCATTTTGCATAGTTCAAAACTCGATGGTATTTTACTTGTTAAAAAAATGCGAATTAGAAAATTCTTTTTTTAAAAGAGTGATATTAAATCTTTATTTATATATTTACATTCAATTATTAATTGTAACAAATTTCAAACTAATCAAACTTAATTAACATAAAAATGATATTAATGTTAGATAATTATTCATAACTTAAAAAACGATCAATAGTTATAATGAAACCATATAGAATAATTATATATATATATATTACTTTTTTCTCTTTTCTAGAAAAGTTTAATTGACCCAAATTGATGATCCTCCACGACACTTTGCAAGATTGTACCTTATCATGACATAGTAAGTTTATACCATAAAGATAGATAGATTTTTAGCTATTTTTTTCTAATGTATACCATAAATTTTTTTATAGTTTTATACATAATAAGTCTATACCATAAAACTTTTTATAGTTTTATTCTAATGTAATTTATATCTTTATAGCTTTAAGAACATATTTATCAGTCATTCAATCATTCTAGTTAAGGTAAGTTTAATAAATAAGAGTTTATATTTAATATATTATCGGTATATATATTTTATATGTTATTAGCGAATTAGATAATATTACTTTATTAATGAACAAATATCAATCTTTAAAATAAATATATAAAAAATTAAAATTAAAAAAAAAATTATTTATTAATGAGATAATATGATTTGATTTATCTCATTAATAAGATGATTTTATTCAATTTATTGATAATATATAAAATTTATATACTGATAATACAATAAATAAAAATCTAATAAATAATACTCTAAAATTAATAGCTTTTTACTTTTAATTTTTTATTATATAACAGATTTAAGTTATTTTTTAAAAAAAATTATGTATCAATCAATTAAATTAAATGTTTGATGTACAAATAATAGTACATTTTCTAGGTTATGAATAGCAACTACCAAAATTTTTACTTCAATTTTATAAATTATTATTAACTATTATATGAAGTTCCGTTTGATTTAAAAATTAAAAAAAAAAATGAAAGAAATATTAATGCTGATTTTATTTCTTTAAGAAAGAAAAGACATCAGATAAGCTGTTACGTGTTACTGCAATGTCTGCAAGAGACTCAACTTTTCTCTCTTTGACCAACCAACTCCCTCTTTGGAATGAATTTAATGGGAAGCGATGATTCATGAGAATCCACTGACCAGTAAGAGACGACCAGTCCCTTATTTCTTCCCAATTTTGTCAATAAATTAAGCCGCATTCTCTTACCACCCAAAGCCTCTCCCCCTATTCCACACTTTTGTCTTAAAACAAAACCCTGCACTTTCAGCTTCTTTCTCCTACGTTTAAATTGTTTTTTTTAATCAATCTTTTTGTACCATATTGTTTTCCAAATATACAATGGATGATGATGTTGAAGTACCCAAGTATTTCATCTGCCCCATATCCCTGCAAATCATGAAAGACCCAGTGACTGCTATAACCGGCATCACTTATGATCGAGACAACATTGAGCAATGGCTACTTGTTGGCAAAAAAACCAGCTGTCCAGTCACCCAGCAGCCTTTGCCTAGAGACTCCGATTTGACGCCTAACCATACGCTGCGTCGGTTGATCCAAGCCTGGTGCACTGAGAATGCTTCGCTAGGCGTTGACCGGATTCCTACACCTAAACCTTCCATTGATAAGTCCCATTTCCTTAAACTCATCAAAGACCTTCAACATCCTGATTCCAAGATGAAAACCCTGAGAGAATTGGATTTATTGGCGGCTAAAAATGAAAGAAACAGGAATTATATGGTGCAAGCTGGGGTGCCTAAAGCTATGTTATCGTTTATTGTAAATTGTTTCAAGGAAGTCTGTGTCAATGGCCTGGAAGAGGCCCTAAGCGTACTTTTTTTAATTCGAATTCCACCAGCTGAAGCAAAGTTGCTTCCCAAAGAAAATGATCAGATTATCAAATCACTGATTTGGGTATTAGGATGTGAATTCAAAACCAACGTTATGGTAAAATCCCATGCGGTTTTAGTATTGAAAACAATCGTTGAAACAAGTTCTATTGTACTTGAAAGATTAGAACCACAGTTCTTTGAGACGATTGTTGGAATTTTGAAACCAGGCACCAGGGTCACTCAACAGGGAATGAATTCAGCTTTTCATGTTCTATTAGATACTTGTCCTTGGGGAAGAAATAGGTTAATGATGGTTGAATCAGGAGCAATTTCTGCGCTTATCGAGCTTGAATTGGGATCACCCGGAAAGAGAACAACCGAACTTATTATGGGAATACTCTTCCATCTATGTTCTTGTGCAAATGGGAGAGCTGAGTTTCTTAGCCATAAAGGAGGCGTAGCCGTGGTGACAAAGAGGATTCTGAGAGTTTCTCCGACCGTGGACGATCGAGCTGTGCAGATCCTTTCACTGATAAACAAATTCTCTGCCACGAATTTGGTTGTTCAAGAAATGTTGGATGTTGGAACCGTAACAAAGCTTTGCATGTTGCTGCAAGTTGACTGTGCAACATATTTGAAGGAAAAAGCTATGGAAATCCTTAAATCACATTCTGATGAGTGGCAAAAGTTCCCTTGCACCAATAAAACTCTCTTGACAAGGTATATTAATTGAATTCATATATATTAGTTACTATACTTATATTTACTTTTTAAAATATGTAATAATTCAGAATTACTACTATATTCACTACCAATGATCACAATTATTTCTATGCACATTTCATAAATATTGAATGTGTATAGACAATTTTGACTATTGGTTGTGAATTTTTTTTACTTTGGTTAATAATTTGTTTAAGAGATAACTAAATGTTATTGGGATCTAAGATATACTTGAACTCATGAGTTTATATGGCTAATTGCTATTAAAGTTTGATAATAGTAAATATCATTACCATAATTTTGGTATGGATAGAGTAATATTCAATTTACATATCATAGATATGATTTTTGTTACTTTTTATTCCCCTTCCAATCATACTATTTTTGTTTGATGAAAACCTTGAGGTGTGTTTGGATGAGAAATTTAATTTCAATTAAGATTTTCAAATGTTAAAAAATGAATTTATTTGTTTGGGTAAAAGGAAGAGAGAATTTCAAAAACTTTCTCTCTTGAAATTCCCTCTTGAAATTCCACCAAAATAGGTGGTCTTTTTTTTTTTTTTTTAAATTCTTCCAAATCTTTTCTCTCTTCACTACACATGGCTCATTATAAAATAAAATTTTCAAAAAAAAATAAATATAATTTTATTTAACTGTAATATATATTTTTATTTTTATATTAATAATAATATTTATATATTTTTACAAATCTAATGATACTCATATTGTATATTTTATATATATATTTATCTTTAATATCATTAATTTTCTTTTATAATTATTTTTTACCTCATTAAATTCTAATAAATTAAATTTCTTTCTAAAAAGTATTCATCCAAACAAAATAATTATAAATATTAACATTTTGAAATGATATGCATTTTAAAATGCCTTCATTTTGAATTTCTTCAGAATTTTAGAACTCATCGTTCAAATGCACTCTAAAGTAAATGGAAGAATCATGCAATAGATGCATAAAATCAAACATTAATTAATAATCATTATTTTTTTATATTTAAAGTTGTTAAGGATAAAATCTTGATTAATAAAATTAAGAGTTTAACTTTCTACTAACCGATCATATAATTATTGCCATAAACTTTCTTTACTAACTGATCATATCTATGTTGGCATGAACTTTCACCAATATCATTTTAATATACTGTAATATACTTTATTTACTTTCACCCCAAACCCTTTGATGTTTTATGATAACTTTGGAGAAATTAGGGATTTACATTTAAGATCTTTAATTTTAGAAGAAAGATGTGAGTAGTTATTTAGTAAAGTTGATGATTGACTGAGGAAAATGATGAATTCCCAAGTTTTTGGGAATGACATTTATTTATATATAAAGGCACAAGAACAGGGATGGTATTTTATCAAATAGGAAATCAGTCTCATTTTACTTTTTGATAGAAATTAAATGCCAGATCGTAACCTTTTGAAGGTCAAGGTTTTGAACAAACGTTGCTTTAGAACAAATGTTGGTAACTAATAATCATCTACTCAATTTTGGTTACTTTTATTATTTATTTTAATTGAGATCTATATATAATAATAATAATACAATAAAAATATTTTTATCTAAGCCTAAACCTGTTTAAAGGTTAGGTTATTTGTTCAGACAAATAAATTTGGTCCAGCAAATTTTGAACATTGATTTTTTAGCCTGGATCCAATCTCTAAATTCGATTGATCCGATTTGAATTATTATTTAATTAATAAAAATTTAATTTTATGATTTAATTTTAATTTAAAATATATTTAAAAATATTAAAATATCAAAATATATTTTTATATTTAATTTTTAGATTCGGCTTATCAAACTTTGGACAAACCTTTTAAAAAACCAATCGAATTTAACCTATCTCGACTTATGAATAGATCTACTTAAACCTAATTATTTCTCCAAACAAATTGATTCTTTGAGTTTAACAGAGGTTTAATTTCACAATTGAGCAAGTTTGATATAAATGAATTTTATTGCAAACTTCATAAATTGAATAAAATGGATATATATATATATATATATTTGAAATTTATATAAATGATTTGTTTTCTATTTTATTACTCCTTTGTAAAATATCAAATAAAATCTTTGATAAGGCTATATATCAATATAAACTCAACACCTTCATAGCTGACTTGATTAATTTGACAACCGCATGTTACAGATACTTGCTGATTTCTTAAATAAGATGTATGCTTTGAATATATGTACATAATACAATATACTTGATGTCTTTTATTTTGAAAAGTTCATATATATATATATATATATATATATCTCTCTCTCTCTCTCTCTCTATATATATATATATATATATATAGTTATTGACAATAAAATTGGATAAAAAACACTTTGTTTTCAAATTAAGTACTGATTAAATAAGAGTGATGGCAATCTCCACAACAAACAGCAATGCTAATTAATTAACTACTCATTGCATCTAGTAATTGCTTGATCACTATCTTGGTTTAGTTTTTTGCATTATATGCTTGTTTATTTATTAATCGGTGACAATATAAACATTTCTTTTATTGAGATCAAAGAATTGTGTTCAAAATATGTTTCAATTAAAAATTATAGTATTCAAAATATCATTTTGCACTAATTAAAATATTATGTGATATCTTAATTTGTTTTGAAGCTAGAAGTACTCTTGCTTCATGCTTTATAAGCAAGAAATATCCTATGGATTTATATTTCATGTACTACAATATATAAAATTTAATATTATCAATAAATTACATAATAATTTTTTATAAAAAATTTAATTTTAAATATATTTTTAAAATTAGATTTATTTGTTTTTTAATATTTTAAAATAAACTTTTTATAAGATGTTATTATGTGGTTTATTTACTATATATAATATTTATATATTGATATTATAAAAATATAAACTTATATTATTAAAAAAAAGTAATTAAAATATTACCTACTAACGTTTTATTTGAATGATCCGTCGTCACATCATATTATTACATTAGGTGTCTTAACAACATGAAAGACAAACTTTCAAACGCATGTCAGATAACTTGGGCTTCAGTTTTCCGAAGCCCATCCCTTTGTTGCTTTACCATTTCTTTGATTATCTTTTTTTATTGATTTTTACAATAAAAAAAGTAATTACCAAGTATAATCTAATAAAAAGAAACCTTGGCCTCATAATTATAGTATTATAGTATTATAGTATTATAGTATTATTTTTTTCCTTCATAATAATAAAATTATATATCTTCAAAATTTAAATCGAAAATTTAATTTTATGATAAAACATTCTTTAAATTAAACCATTACTTGTGTTATTTTCTACTTACTTATTCGTTAAAACAATACAATTTCACTTCATTCTATTCATTTTTTAATTCTATTGTAATAAAATCTTGGAAGGTCAAAAGTAAATGATAAAAAATGACTTGCAGACTGCAATTTTTTTTGCTTGAGTTAATTATATAGATTTATTTATAATTTGACTCTAGTTTTTACCCTTAGGATTGGACTATTGCCAAAACTTCCACGTTTAAAATTCACTCGTTCAAATTTAATTTTATGTTACTTTTTTTGTTTGTATTCCCACTTGATTATATTTCTTTTTGTTGCTAGTTATAAATTCTCTTTGTTTTCACATTCAAGGACCTAAATATCAAACCAATGGGTCAGATATCTTTTTTCATTGTTAAATATCAAATTTAAAATTAATTGGTGATAAGTGAAGGGGTTTAATTTTAATATAAGACTACTGGATATAGGATAACATCACTTTAATAGGTTCCTATCATGCGTAAGCAAAGATAAAAGAAATCTATTAGGTGAAAGATTAGAAAAGGGTAGCGAATAAAAATCTAAACTCTGATATTATGTTAAGCATCTAATTTAAAATTAATTGATAATAAGTGAAGAGACTTAACTTGAATATAAGACTATAAGAAATTAAAAATTTATTAGATATGAGATAACTCACTTTAACAATTCCCCATAACGTGTAGACGAAAATGAAAAAAGTTTATCACATGACAAATTTAAAAAATACGACAGAAAAAAAATTCATGATTTTGATACTATATTTAATCATTCAACTTAAAATCAATTAGTAACAAATAAAAAGGTCTAACTTAAATACAAGACCATAGGATGTGGGGATAGCGCCACTTTAACAATCATGGGTCTCACATTCTTAAACTAAAAGAAAATAAATAAAAATAATAATATTTTTTATATAAAATTGGCTACAATTTGAGAAGAGAAAAAAATCTAAATATTTAGATTTGAATTCTAAATTTATTGGATGTCATTTCTTAAATTTTTGACAAAAAATCTAACTCAAAATTTTTTTGATAAAAATTATAAATGGATTTGGTAAAACAAAAAATATATATTTAATGTTTGGTGTGTAACACTAATTGTAACTGATAATTTTTATATTTTACACATATTTAATATAATACATATATAATACGAACACAAAAATTAACAAATTTTTAGGTGTAAATTTTCATTCACCATTAATAAAATTTTTCAATTTTACAAGCGAAATTAAAAGATCGTTATTTATACTTTTTTTTTTTATCATAAACAAGATATGTGACAACCCTCTAACTTGGGTAAAATTTAAAAATTACATCAATAAATGGAATATGCACATTGATAGTATATGAAATAATTTTCCTTTATATATATATATATAATATTATATATATATATATATAATCTAATAAAAAAGAAGTGCATGCTTTCATGAATTTTCTATAAGAATTCAAATGTTACTCAAGCAGTTACAAAAACAAGAGAAATAGCCTTCCCAAAAGGGAAATAAGATAAGGAGGATGGTCAATTTAGCATGTGGGAGACCGGCATACCAAAAAGCTCACGTGTTTCGCAATGGGCAAAGGGCAGTTGATTCCAAATACATGATTATTTAGGTCCAAAACCACACCTTTTGAATTTAATTAGTAATTTTGTAGTAACAAATTAAACCATAATTTTATTTCCCAAACTTTATAGAACGTGGGGGAAATGTACCTGCTAAGGTGGATAGTTATGGGGCATCAATTTCGCAAATGAGAATACTTAACCACCTCAATATAACAACCCTAATAATAATTGCAACTCAAAAAGCAAAGAGAGATTTAGTCAAAATTCCAATTCTAATTTTCGCTATACTTGATAAAAAAAAAAAAAAAAAAAAAACACCCTTATCTCAATAGTAAAAAGTTTAGCTATTAAAATTTAAAATTTAATTTAATTAATTCACGTAATTATCTTTAAAAGATATCATCTAATAAATTTAAGATTTAAATCTCAGTACTTATCTTTATTCTCAGATTATAATCTTTTATATATAAAAAAAATAGAGATATTAGAAATTTTAAATTTTAGGTTCAAATTTCATTATCGGTGTATTTTTGTTTAATTATATATTGATTTATTTATTTGTTAATTTGGTTTGATTTTTAGTGTTTTATTTTTAATGTATATTAAAAATTATTTAATTACAATTGTAATTTTACCGATTAATGTAATTTTATAATTTTTTTCCTATTGATCTTACTTTAAAAACTAATGAATTATATTTATTTTAAAAGTGTAATTAAATTAACTTGAAATTAAATCTTCATGATAGTAGATCAATTTAAGTTTTATAATCATTTTAATTATAAGGAGATCTTAAGTTTTGTCCAACATATATTATCGAATATAATAAATTCATAACAATTTTTTTTATAATTTTTAATAAATTCAAATCTAAACAAAAAAAAAATCTTTTTATCATTTGAATCAAACATATTTATATCCTTATTATATGCATACCCAAGTCTTCGGATTTTCAGAGAGAAAATCTTTGAAGTGCATTTACAACGGTGGTAGGACAGCCTTAAATTAGTAAGGAAAAGTATCGTTTACTTTGACAATGGAAAAAAATGGATAAAAGGGGGACAATTTTTCCAAAAGTCTTAAATCTGATTTTAAAAACTTCAGAGCATATCTTGTATTAATTAGCAATTTACACCACTCATTTTTTGCCACTTGGCACTAACTTAGTGGGTTGACTCAAAAAGGATTTCAACCCCCCCAAAATAAGAGAAATTCAGGAATAAAATTGATAAATTCTTCCATCCAATATGCATTACTTTTCTTTTGGCGATTATTTATGAACTACTCACAACCCAAAAGGAAAAAAAAGAATAATAATTGAATGATGGCCAGTTTGTCTGTAATGAAATTAAAAATTAAATTTAAAAATTTTAAATATAATATAATAACACAATATATAAATAATATGTTTCAAAATTTTAATAAAAATTATAACTAAATTTAATAAAATTAAAAATATATTTTTTATATTTATATAAATTATAATACATAATTTTTATATAAAATATAATATAAATATGTAAATTATTAATATTCCTTAATTAGTCTTTTTAGTAGCCGAGTTGGTTGGCGGCCTGCCCCTGACGTCTATCATTTACGTATGCGCATATACAGTATTTGAATTCGAATAAACATTGAGGATATATATATATATATATATATATAGCAGGGATAATGATTTTTGTGGCCAACATTTTAAAGTTTTTCCAACCTGTGTGCTGCTCTTACTGTTTATTATGTCATATACATAGAAAGAAAAAGAAAAATTATAGTCATGAATGATTGCTTACGTGGTTTAGTGATAGAGTTAAACACCAATATTGTTCCATTTGTTTTCAATTTGATGACTAAATAGGCTTTCATCATAATAAAAACCTTGACATCATCTCAAATAAACAAAAACAAATTTATTAAAGTTTAAAAGAGGTTTACTTGTATGTGTATGTATAAATATATAATAGACGATAAAAAAGAAAGTATAAAATTTACATTTTAAATATCATAATATATAAAAATTTTACGTGTTTAATTTTAAAAAAAATTATACGTTGAAATAGTCATTTTCCTTTCCCTTGGTTTTCTATTTTTACCTTTTCAGAATGGATGCTTCTGACCTTCCAATCTTCCATTATATTAATTTAACGAAGACAAGATCAGCTTGATCATCCTCATCATCAATAACACAGCCAAAAAAACAGATAAATCAACCCAAAAAATTTTTTTTTTCTATTAAGAAAATGGTGGGTCAAAATAGGTGGACAACCGAGGCAAAAGTAAAAACTGACGAGTGTTTGTAGCAAGGATAGCTGAGCTGACGCAGCCAAATTAGCATCCCCCATTTGAATTTGTCGGTAACCGATGACGTTTTTGTTTTCGATAAAAAAAAAAAAAAAAAGCGCGAGGTAGAGCGAGAATATCGACTCAAGTTTTTCTAGACATAGTCAAAAGGCAACGTAAATAATGCTTTTCGCAAATTGAAGCATAGGCGCGCTGAAATTATAATAAAAATTCTTAGCCATTTAAGACCTGGCAAATATTAGTTGTAGACTTGTAGTTGAGTAGTATTAGTAGTTATAGTTGTCATCCTTGAGCTTTTCGATTACTTGGAAAAGTCACCCTTTTCCGTGTTTTAACTTTCTCGGGTTTTGAATATATATCCTCTCGATCACCAACTGCATATATAATCTAACATCTCTGAATTTCTCATCCTACAAATCGTCTTCAAAGTTCAAACCAATTCACAACTACATCTTCAACAGTTACGATTCAACTACTTTCAATCCAATTCTCAACTCTTTTTTGAACAAACTTAAGCTTTTTCTTGTCCGGGTTGGTTCTTAATAAAATGGATGAAATTGATGTTCCTCCATTTTTCATCTGCCCTATCTCTCTTGAGATTATGAAGGATCCTGTTATGTTTTCAACAGGGATTACGTATGACAGGGAAAGCATTGACAAATGGTTGTTTTCTGGGAAGAACACCACATGTCCTGTTACAAAGCAAGTTATTGCGGATTGTGAACTTACCCCTAATCATACACTGAGAAGATTGATTCAATCTTGGTGCATGTTAAATGATTCGCATGGAGTCGAAAGGATTCCAACGCCAAAGCCACCCATCAGCAAAGCTCAAATTATCAAGCTCCTCAATGATGCCAAGTCACCACAGCAACAGATAAAGTGTCTCGGGAGGTTACAATCAATCGCTTCTGAGAATGCTACAAAAAAAAGATGCATGGAATCTTCAGGCGCAGTTGAGTTCTAGGCTTCAATTGTGAGTAATTATGACTCTACAGAAGCTGAAGAATCATTAGATAACGAGTTTGAGTCAATAAGACCAACTGAGGAGGCTTTAAGCATTCTCTACAATCTCCAACTCTCAGAAGCTGCTCTCAAGAATCTTATGGGCACAAATGGTGATTTCTTAGTATCCTTAACGAGAGTAATGAAACGTGGAAGCTACGAGTCTCGGGCTTATGCGTACTGTTGTTGAAATCAATGGTGGAGATAGCTGATCCGATGCAAATAATCAACTTGAGACCTGAATTGTTCGTCGAACTAATTCAAGTTGTGCTTGATCAAATTTCTCGGCGGGCCTCAAAAGCTACTCTACAATTGTTGATCAATATTTGCCCATGGGGAAGAAACAAGATTAAGGCAGCCGAAGCCGGTCCGGTACCTGTCTTGATTGACTTGCTTCTTGATTCGTCAGAGAGAAGGGTTTGTGGGATGATACTGACAGTGCTGGATGCACTATGTGTTTGTGACGAAGGCCGATCCGAGCTGCTAAATCATGGAGCAGGGCTTGCTATTGTTTCAAAGAAGATACTTAGGGTTTCTCAGGTTGCAAGCGAAAAAGCAGTGAGAATTTTGCTGTCTATTTCCAAGTTCTGTGCCACTACCAAAGTGCTTCACGAGATGCTGCAATTAGGGGTTGTGGCTAAATTGCGCTTGGTCCTTCAAGTGGACTGTGGATTCAAAACTAAAGAGGGCCAGAGAGGTGCTCAAATTGCATGCTAGAGTATGGAAGAATTCTCCTTGCATGCCAATCAATCTGCTCTCCTCCTATCCAGCTTGACCAGAAGGAGAAAGCTAGATTGATTCAAGAGTTTCAATTGTTTTCCTTTTTGTCAGTTACCAATATATATACTTGTGTACATAATTGTTCATTGATAAAATTAAATAGCAAAAGCAACATTCATGGGCAAAAAAAACTAGTGCCTGCTCAAATTAAATGTATAATTATGGCAAAAAATTTTGTTTTATGTTTTGGAAAATTGATTGGATACTGACTTCATCATTTATTGACAAGTTGTTGATTAACACAAATTGGCATATTAATTCATTTGCCTCGTTTCATTAATTGCTTGAAACAACACCTAAGTGAGTACATGAAAGTTGTTTAAGCATTTATATTTCCTTTAATTAATCAATATATATGAGTTTTTTCCCAAACAAAGGTACTTAGATATCTTATTTCTTTAAGTGGGATACTTTTAAACTTTATTCTTAAAAACATATAGTATCATATAATTTAATTCCATGTCAGCATGAAATTCCACATCACTTTCTTTTTTAATCTTCTCTCCCTTTCTTCATTGTAACTATTCATCTCTTAAAAAATGCAAAAAGCTTATCAAATAGAAGACAATCATTGCAACACTGTAACATGCCCTAACAATAAGTATAAACTTACCTTGCTATTTGATAATATTTGTCAAAACCAAAAACCATTAATTGAAAAGGTACGGGTTTTGAAGCCAAGCATAGAATGTTCCTAGATTCTTAAGGGCACCAAATAATTTCGAGCACCTTCTGGAGTAGATCTAGAGAGTATTGGAGTTTCAATCCACCTCCAAATAATCTCTCTTTTTTGTGCCAACAAAAAAGGTATTCATCTATTTCTTTTTTTTTTTAAATAACTATTCATCTCTTTTCAAATCTTTATCTTTTGGGCAAAAATTTTTTAAATGATCGATTCTGAAAATATAAAACCATGGCACCATGATTATTCATTTCGCACCAAATAAATGCTCTTCAAAATTTATTTTATAGTTTTTTAAAATTTTTTTTATTTCTTCTTTGTTTTATATCTTTTGATTTTGATTTTAGATTTTTCCCTTGTCTCTTTCTTTCTTTACCTAATTTGCAGTCGTGTTGGTCTATATTCTATGGAATCTCTCCCTTTTATTTTTCCTTTTGCTTTCTTCACCAACCTTGCTGCTAAATTCAATTCCAATTTTAGAGAGCTAAGGTTCTGAAGTATTATCAGTACAATTATATAATTTCATTAGGTTATTAGCTAACAAAATTTGTAAACAAAAAAGTTTTTTTTAGACATTTCATTGAACACCCTTTAAACATCAATAGTTTATTTTTAGTAAATGACAATGCACGAATATTTTAATTCAAATGAAAAGAAGATAAAGAGAGGATGATCTGATGAAGGAAAAAAGAAGAGAAGATGAGGCCTTTTTAAGATATGTGTAATTTAGAATTTTTTTGATTGAGTTAAAACTAATTAAATAATTTATCATTTATTTTATTTTTATATAATTTTTTATATATCTCATACGTGGATTTCAAGTATACAAAGTATCTTATTTTAAGAATTAAGTTTAAAATTATTCTAATTTGATAAATAAGATTATAGGGTGCCTTATCATAAGAAAAAACTCCAATATATATGGTTATGTTTTGATTATTTTTTTTCATCCCATGATCAATTATCTCTTCTAAATATTGTTTATATTTATCTGTGAAAATAACTTAAAATTAACAAATTATAAGAGTTAAATGAGGCATTGACGTAGTGCAAAAAGGAGACTTCCGAAATTTTAAAATTTATTAAATATCATCTTTAAAGAATAATTACATAAATTAATTTCGTTAAATTTTAAATTCTTGAAATTATTAGTATAATTATAATAATTATTAGATAGATGAGAAATGAGAGGACCGGGAGCTTAATATTTTCCAGTGTTCAAAAGGAGTGGGATGTGGACTTAGGCAGCGGAATTAAACAAACAGACAAAGAAGAAACAAACAAAATGGCTGGACTTGGAAGTTGGAAAACCAATCGTTGAAAATGGAAATTCAAAGTAATAATAAGTTAGTGAAAGCAACGACCAGCCGACTTGTTGGGCCATGAAATTGACAAACCGTGTTATGGAAATGTGCTATTCAACAGTTGGTAAAGCAATTTTCTAGACCAGCGGCTGGTTCAGGTCATCTCATAGCCAATCAAATTAATTAAATGGAAAAAGAACAAGGAAAAATGAAACAAACGAAAGAAGGCTTAACGTCTAATTTTCTATATCATTTCATAATTATGACTCTAAAATAATAATTTTAAAAATAAAGTTTCGATAAAAAAATACATGCATTTATCATTAATTGATCAAATATTTATAAGACATTACATTTCACTTATATAAAATGAGTAAATATGGATAAAATTAAGATTATTTTACTGTTTTCCAATTAAGATCAATTGTCTGCCATTTAGCAGCCAAATAAGGCCCATGTGATGTGACCTTTTTTTTTGGGTTACTATTAAAATTGTTTTATGAGAATTGTGTAATTAGTTTGTAATTTTATGAGAATTTGATTTATGACACCTGAACAAGTTCCAGAATTTTGACTTTAAAATTAGATACTTTTGCTACGTGATGTTCACAAGCAAATGGCAAGAATCTAAGTCGAAGGCAGCCAAATGGCCCACATCTCATTACAAATGAAATATTATCCTAAAATTTATTGGTTTCCATTTTTTTATAAAATTAAATCATGATTATTACAATTAAAAATTAAATATTTTACTAATAAACTACATAGTTATTCGGTTTCATTTACATGGCTTTGTTGCCAAGTAGAGGTGGTTTTTTTTTCCCCTTGTTGATCATTCATATAAAACGTATTCTAACAAAGCATGAAATACCCATGATCATACTTAAAAAAAATACTCATTATGTGAGAGATTTTATGTGAATTGCAAAGTGGGCGGCTAATTATGCGTAACTTGTTAAATTCAGCAGATATTCATATATGTCCATGTCATCAAGTTTTGGAGAAGAGTTAATGAGCCTATTTTTTACATGATTGTTTTTTTATTCATCTCGTTTGAGTGATTGTTAAACAAAAGTTGAATAAATTTCTTTTGGTTAATTGTAAAGTTGAATCCAATTTTTTTTTTTTTTTATAAGAGAAAGTGACATGCTGATTTCTAAATATTTCGTTGGTCACAATGTTGAATCTGATGATAGAGAATAATGGCGAATGAGTGATTCTAACCTAACTCGAAATGTTATTTTCTTTCAATAAAACAAATTGTTGTATGGACTTCAACATAATATTTTTATTTTCTTTTGTGTTCATTTAGATGTAGATTGTGTACAAAAACAACATTTATAAGAGGAAGGATCATTCTTTTGCTCTGGCGGTGGACTCATCATGTTTTGTTTTCAAGCTTCATAATTGATATATAGCTCTCGATTTTAAGCTTTGAGCATTTGCAGTATCTTGTGTATGAAAAAGGAGGTAATTCTCCTTTATTTCATAATTATCTCATTTTTATTAAGATTTTATATTTGAAAATTTTAAGTTAAGAAATTTCTCAAATTTAAGCTATTAATTGTTGAATTAAAGGCATAACATATGAACTAAGAGTTTAACTCAATAATTGATTCATGTAATCATTCTCAAAAAATAACATTCAGTAAATCTAAAGTTCGAATCACAATATCTGTAACTTTTTTCTATATTTTCAAATTGTGATTTCTTTTATAAAAAAAAAATCATATTATAAAATCTTCTCTACATATCTTTAGATTGCAATCTCTTTAAAAAAATTGAAATTTTGACAAAAAATGGAATAATCAAGGTCCATCATGACTTGAATTGTCTACACGGT
Source organism: Durio zibethinus (assembly GCF_047325235.1). NCBI lineage: Eukaryota > Viridiplantae > Streptophyta > Magnoliopsida > Malvales > Malvaceae > Durio > Durio zibethinus. Next base: position 2,808,645 of record NC_143162.1, on the reverse strand, counting down.
TTTTTTTTTTTTTTTCATATGCTCTCTACCAACTTAGAAACTATCCAATAATTTCTAAAAAATAAAAAACTTCCATTAACAAAAATGGAAAATATAGAGAAAAGATTAAAATCATATAACATAAGCATTCAAACATTATCAAGTTACAAGAGTTCAGCCACGATCAAATTGTAAGCTCACAAAAATGCATCAATCCACTCCACTCAAAACCAATGATTTACATGTGCTTACCTGTTTTTTTTTTTCATGTATTTCTACCCAACTTTTTAGATAGTATTCAATCTTCTTTTCATTTTAAATTTCATTGATGAATAGAGAAAATTTTACAAACGTATAAAACTATTAATATTCATTCTTCAATTATGATTCGACCTTAAAACCTTTTAATTATGAAACACGTTAGAACGACTTTGAAACTTTTTAATTACAAAACACATTAGAAATATTAAGTAAGACATTACCATTGTTAAAATTGCAAGTTGAGAAACAACCGAAGACTTACCTAATCCATTCAAACATCAATGACTTGCAATATTGCCTTTTGTTTTTTTTTTTTTGCCTCATACTTTTGAAAACTTAAAATTTCATTACAAATAATATAACATAAATAAAATATTATAAAATCAGATAAAAACTATACCAAGTCACCTCTTTCTTTACAACTATACAATCAAGTCACCACAAATTATTTCAATTAATGTTATGAAGTTTTTGTTTTTGTTTTTATTTTTTTATTTTTTTATAAAAGATATTACAGTTTGGAATAAATAAAAAAATTATAAGTGTTGAGATTTGAATTCTAAATTTATTCGATATTATGTCTTAAAAGTAACTGAATTTATAAACTTCGAATTTATTTTTTTATCTTTTAATTTAGCTGCGGTAACTTTACAATTTTTTCCATCATATACAACCTTTCCGTCGAGCCACTTCCCATCTTCACCAACTATTTATTCCCTTCATATTCAAGTCCATAGCAACTCATCTCCGCGACACAGGCCAAGTACTCAGCTCAAAATCTCATTATGCATTAACAATAAGCATCCCAAATCTTATCTCTTTCTCTCTTAGCTTTTTTTCTAAACCATTACAATCAAGACAAAACTTAGATAAAATTCTCTAAATGAAATTTGTGAAGTTTCTTAATAAAAATGATATAATTAAACTCTAATAAAAAACTGATGGATTAATATAATTCAAATAAAAGATTAATAATATGTAAAAAAATATTAAAAAAATAATTTATAATTCAAATTTGATAAGTACTTATTTAATAATAAAATTTATGTCAAAATTTTTACTAAAACTGATTATCTAAAAATTTATCAAAATTTTTTAAAATTTACACACTTGATTTATGTATAAAAAAATTATAATCTATTAATTTTATTTTAATTTTTAATTTTATTTTAATTTAATTATTTTTAATAAAAAAATCACGATATTCACTTAAAAAATCTCCTATAAGTCTTTCCTTAAAATCAAGCCTGATCTGGTACTTTCTATGGCATAACCATATACATTTCATCAAAACTTTGCAGCCCACGATGAAAATGAGATTTTATTTTTGTAGAAGGAGCTTTAAAGAAAAACTTAGAACGTCTGAAACTTACGAAGGGTGTAGCCCATCGGATTGACCAGGGATTTTGGTAAGAAAAATCATATGCTAGCTCAAGTGGGGGGTGTCATATCGTATTCATAGCCAAGGGCAAGTGCATGTACCAATAAGCAAATATTTGTGGATGTATTATGTGCCCTTTAATCAGAGTAATAATTACGTAAAGCCACCCGTTGACTCCATTCTTTCGAGTCTGACGATGGGTACTCCCATAACAGTAGTCTTTCGGAAATTTTGACCCCAAACCCATATGATATGCATGGGCTTGCGTCCTTATCTGATTGATGGACCCAACTCTAGAATTTTCAGAGAGATTGTGGGTAGTGAGCTTTAATGTCCAGAAGTTCTATATATATAAAGTTTTAATTTTTTATGAAATTATTAGTACAAAAATATAATTATATTTAAATATTATACAAAATTAAAGATTTATATTAAATAAATACATCAATTAATATCGATTCTTGGAAGGTTTTGAACAATATTTTTTTAAGCTTGACTTTAACTTGATATGACCTGAGATGTTATTTAATTTATAAAAATTAATTATTATTTAATTTTAATTTCAAAATATATTTTAAAATATTAATATTTTAATATATATTTTTAAAAAAATTTTAAATTTTGTTTGTGCATAAAATTTGAGTTTCCAAGTGGATCGAATCTTGGTTTGATCCATGGACAAATTTAGAATGACTTGACCTATTTCGTCCTATAGAATTTTAAACAAGTAGTTTTTTTTTTTTTTTTTTGCAAAATATAAGTATTTTTATCCCTTCTAATTCCAAAGTTAGTGTTTATTTATTAATGGTTTCCACTTAAACTAATTTATGAGTTTTAAAATGAAATTAATATCTATCACACATTAACCAAATAAAATTTTTACTGCTTTGAATTAACTTTCAAAGTAATCAGACTGAATTCATGAAAACTCTAACAATTATAAAGTGTAGTCAATATAAGGAGGAAAAAAAATTATGAGATAATAGCAAAAGTTAATTGTTATATATAAAACAATTAATATTGAAATAAAATCTCCATCATCCAAAAATAAATTAATAGCAACCCAAAAATTAATATTTGAATCCATTGTAATGTAATCTATTGATAAAATATTATATTCTAGTTTTAATAATTAGAATTCAAACCATAATAATTAAAAAAAAAAAAACCTTAAATCATGATTTATATATAAAAAAACCGTGAATATGGTTGTTAGTCAAGAACTGTGAATATAGTCCACGCGTATTTCGATCGATTCCTTATCTAGTTTTGTTTACTCGATCGATGGGCATCTTTGACAAAGAAGAAAGGGAAATTAAAGACTTTGTTACATCTATGTTAGGTAATAGTTATTTAGAACGGAAAAGACAAGAAAATTACCAAAATTATAATTTAACATTTAATTTTAAATGAAATATTTCGCGTTTGAATCTTAGAAAAAAAGAAAAGAAAAAGAAAGGGGCTTCATGTAATGGAATTATATAATTATCCATTTTGCATAGTTCAAAACTCGATGGTATTTTACTTGTTAAAAAAATGCGAATTAGAAAAAAAAATTTTTAAAAGAGTGATATTAAATCTTTATTTATATATTTACATTCAATTATTAATTGTAACAAATTTCAAACTAATCAAACTTAATTAACATAAAATTGATATTAATGTTAGATAATTATTCATAACTTAAAAAACGATCAATAGTTATAATGAAACCATATAGAATAATTATATATATATATATTACTTTTTTCTCTTTTCTAGAAAAGTTTAATTGACCCAAATTGATGATCCTCCACGACACTTTGCAAGATTGTACCTTATCATGACATAGTAAGTCTATACCATAAAGATAGATAGATTTTTAGCTATTTTATTCTAATGTATACCATAAATTTTTTTATAGTTTTATACATAATAAGTCTATACCATAAAACTTTTTATAGTTTTATTCTAATGTAATTTATATCTTTATAGCTTTAAGAACATATTTATCAGTCATTCAATCATTCTAGTTAAGGTAAGTTTAATAAATAAGAGTTTATATTTAATATATTATCGGTATATATATTTTATATATTATTAACGAATTAGATAATATTACTTTATTAATGAACAAATATTAATCCTTAAAATAAATATATAAAAAATTATTTATTAATGAGATAATATGATTTAATTTATCTCATTAATAAGATGATTTTATTCAATTTATTGATAATACATAAAATTTATATATTGATAATACAATAAATAAAAATCTAATAAATAATACTCTAAAAATTAATAGCTTTTTACTTTTAATTTTTTATTATATAACAGATTTAAGTTATTTTTTAAAAAAAATTATGTATCAATCAATTAAATTAAATCTTTGATGTACAGATAATAGTACATTTTCTAGGTTATGAATAGCAACTACCAAAATTTTTTCTTCAATTTTATAAATTATTATTAACTATTATATGAAGTTCCGCTTGATTTAAAAATTAAAAAAAAATGAAAGAAATATTAATGCTGATTTTATTTCTTTAAGAAAGAAAAGACATCAGACAAGCTGTTACGTGTTACTGTAATGTCTGCAAGAGCCTCAACTTTTCTCTCTTTGACCAACCAACTCCCTCTTTGGAATGAATTTAATGGGAAGCGATGATTCATGAGAATCCACTGACCAGTAAGAGACGACCAGTCCCTTATTTCTTCCCAATTTTCTCTTACCACCCAAAGCCTCTCCCCCTATTCCACACTTTTGTCTTAAAACAAAGCCCTGCACTTTCAGCTTCTTTCTCCTACGTTTAAATTGTTTTTTTTAATCAATCTTTTTGTACCATTTTGTTTTCCAAATATACAATGGATGATGATGTTGAAGTACCCAAGTATTTCATCTGCCCCATATCCCTGCAAATCATGAAAGACCCAGTGACTGCTATAACCGGCATCACTTATGATCGAGACAACATTGAGCAATGGCTACTTGTTGGTAAAAAAACCAGCTGTCCAGTCACCCAGCAGCCTTTGCCTAGAGACTCCGATTTGACGCCTAACCATACGCTGCGTCGGTTGATCCAAGCCTGGTGCACTGAGAATGCTTCGCTCGGCGTTGACCGGATTCCTACACCTAAACCTTCCATTGATAAGTCCCATTTCCTTAAACTCATCAAAGACCTTCAACATCCTGATTCCAAGATGAAAACCCTGAGAGAATTGGATTTATTGGCGGCTAAAAATGAAAGAAACAGGAATTATATGGTGCAGGCTGGGGTGCCTAAAGCTATGTTATCGTTTATTGTAAATTGTTTCAAGGAAGTCTGTGTCAATGGCCTGGAAGAGGCCCTAAGTGTACTTTTTTTAATTCGAATTCCACCAGCTGAAGCAAAGTTGCTTCCCAAAGAAAATGATCACATTATCAAATCACTGATTTGGGTATTAGGATGTGAATTCAAAACCAACGTTATGGTAAAATCCCATGCGGTTTTAGTATTGAAAACAATCGTTGAAACAAGTTCTATTGTACTTGAAAGATTAGAACCACAGTTCTTTGAGACGATTGTTGGAATTTTGAAACCAGGCACCAGGGTCACTCAACAGGGAATGAATTCAGCTTTTCATGTTCTATTAGATACTTGTCCTTGGGGAAGAAATAGGTTGATGATGGTTGAATCAGGAGCAATTTCTGCGCTTATCGAGCTTGAATTGGGATCACCCGGAAAGAGAACAACCGAACTTATTATGGGAATACTCTTCCATCTATGTTCTTGTGCAAATGGGAGAGCTGAGTTTCTTAGCCATAAAGGAGGCGTAGCCGTGGTGACAAAGAGGATTCTGAGAGTTTCTCCGACCGTGGACGATCGAGCTGTGCAGATCCTTTCACTGATAAACAAATTCTCTGCCACGAATTTGGTTGTTCAAGAAATGTTGGATGTTGGAACCGTAACAAAGCTTTGCATGTTGCTGCAAGTTGACTGTGCAACATATTTGAAGGAAAAAGCTATGGAAATCCTTAAGTCACATTCTGATGAGTGGCAAAAGTTCCCTTGCACCAATAAAACTCTCTTGACAAGGTATATTAATTGAATTCAATATATATTAGTTACTATACTTATATTTGCTTTTTTAAATATGTAATAATTCAGAATTACTACTATATTCACTACCAATGATCACAATTATTTCTATGCACATTTCATAAATATTGAATGTGTATAGACAATTTTGACTATTGGTTGTGAATTTTTTTTTACTTTGGTTAATAATTTGTTTAAGAGAAAACTAAATGTTATTGGGATCTAAGATATACTTGAACTCATGAGTTTATATGGCTAATTGCTATTAAAGTTTGATAATAGTAAATATCATTACCATAATTTTGGTATGGATAGAGTAATATTCAATTTACATATCATAGATATGATTTTTGTTACTTTTTATTCCCCTTCCAATCATACTATTTTTGTTTGATGAAAACCTTGAGGTGTGTTTGGATGAGAAATTTAATTTCAATTAAGATTTTCAAATGTTAAAAAATGAATTTATTTGTTTGGGTAAAAGCAAGAGAGAATTTCAAAAAATTTCTCTCTTGAAATTCCCTCTTGAAATTCCACCAAAATAGGTGGTCTTTTTTTTTTTTTTTTAAATTCTTCCAAATCTTTTCTCTCTTCACTACACATGGCTCATTATAAAATAAAATTTTCAAAAAATATAAATATAATTTTATTTAACTGTAATATATATTTTTATTTTTATATTAATAATAATATTTATATATTTTTACAAATCTAATGATACTCATATTGTATATTTTATATATATATTTATCTTTAATATCATTAATTTTCTTTTATAATTATTTTTTACCTCATTAAATTCTAATAAATTAAATTTCTTTCTAAAAAGTATTCATCCAAACAAAATAATTATAAATATTAACATTTTGAAATGATATGCATTTTAAAATGCCTTCATTTTGAATTTCTTCAGAATTTTAGAACTCATCGTTCAAATGCAGTCTAAAGTAAATGGAAGAATCATGCAATAGATGCATAAAATCAAACATTAATTAATAATCATTATTTTTTTATATTTAAAGTTGTTAAGGATAAAATCTTGATTAATAAAATTAAGAGTTTAACTTTCTACTAACCGATCATATAATTATTGCCATAAACTTTCTTTACTAACTGATCATATCTATGTTGGCATGAACTTTCACCAATATCATTTTAATATACTGTAATATACTTTATTTACTTTCACCCCAAACCCTTTGATGCTTTATGATAACTTTGGAGAAATTAGGGATTTACATTTAAGATCTTTAATTTTAGAAGAAAGATGTGAGTAGTTATTTAGTAAAGTTGATGATTGACTGAGGAAAATGATGAATTCCCAAGTTTTTGGGAATGACATTTATTTATATATAAAGGCACAAGAACAGGGATGGTATTTTATCAAATAGGAAATCAGTCTCATTTTACTTTTTGATAGAAATTAAATGCCAGATCGTAACCTTTTGAAGGTCAAGGTTTTGAACAAACGTTGCTTTAGAACAAATGTTGGTAACTAATAATCATCTACTCAATTTTGGTTACTTTTATTATTTATTTTAATTGAGATCTATATATAATAATAATAATACAATAAAAATATTTTTATCTAAGCCTAAACCTGTTTAAAGGTTAGGTTATTTGTTCATACAAATAAATTTGGTCCAGCAAATTTTGAACATTGATTTTTTAGCCTGGATCCAATCTCTAAATTCGATTGATCCGATTTGAATTATTATTTAATTAATAAAAATTTAATTTTATGATTTAATTTTAATTTAAAATATATTTAAAAATATTAAAATATCAAAATATATTTTTATATTTAATTTTTAGATTCGGTTTATCAAACTTTGGACAAACCTTTTGAAAAACCAATCGAATTTAACCTATCTCGACTTATGAATAGATCTACTTAAACCTAATTATTTCTCCAAACAAATTGATTCTTTGAGTTTAACAGAGGTTTAATTTCACAATTGAGCAAGTTTGATATAAATGAATTTTATTGCAAACTTCATAAATTGAATAAAATGGATATATATATATATATATTTGAAATTTATATAAATGATTTGTTTTCTATTTTATTACTCCTTTGTAAAATATCAAATAAAATCTTTGATAAGGCTATATATCAATATAAACTCAACACCTTCATAGCTGACTTGATTAATTTGACAACCGTATGTTAAAGATACTTGCTGATTTCTTAAATAAGATGTATACTTTGAATATATGTACATAATACAATATACTTGATGTCTTTTATTTTGAAAAGTTCATATATATATATATATATATATATCTCTCTCTCTCTCTCTCTCTCTATATATATATATATATATATATATAGTTATTGACAATAAAATTGGATAAAAAACACTTTGTTTTCAAATTAAGTACTGATTAAATAAGAGTGATGGCAATCTCCACAACAAACAGCAATGCTAATTAATTAACTACTCATTGCATCTAGTAATTGCTTGATCACTATCTTGGTTTAATTTTTTGCATTATATGCTTGTTTATTTATTAATCGGTGACAATATAAACATTTCTTTTATTGAGATCAAAGAATTGTGTTCAAAATTTGTTTCAATTAAAAATTATAGTATTCAAAATATCATTTTGCACTAATTAAAATATTATGTGATATCTTAATTTGTTTTGAAGCTAGAAGTACTCTTGCTTCATGCTTTATAAGCAAGAAATATCGTATGGATTTATATTTCATGTACTAGAATATATAAAATTTAATATTATCAATAAATTACATAATAATTTTTTATAAAAAATTTAATTTTAAATATATTTTTAAAATTAGATTTATTTGTTTTTTAATATTTTAAAATAAACTTTTTATAAGATGTTATTATGTGGTTTATTTACTATATATAATATTTATATATTGATATTATAAAAATATAAACTTATATTATTAAAAAAAAGTAATTAAAATATTACCTACTAACGTTTTATTTGAATGATCCGTCGTCACATCATATTATTACATTAGGTGTCTTAACAACATGAAAGACAAACTTTCAAACGCATGTCAGATAACTTGGGCTTCAGTTTTCCGAAGCCCATCCCTTTGTTGCTTTACCATTTCTTTGATTATCTTTTTTTATTGATTTTTACAATAAAAAAAGTAATTACCAAGTATAATCTAATAAAAAGAAACCTTGGCCTCATAATTATAGTATTATAGTATTATTTTTTTCCTTCATAATAATAAAATTATATATCTTCAAAATTTAAATCGAAAATTTAATTTTATGATAAAACATTCTTTAAATTAAACCATTACTTGTGTTATTTTCTACTTACTTATTCGTTAAAACAATACAATTTCACTTCATTCTATTCATTTTTTAATTCTATTGTAATAAAATCTTGGAAGGTCAAAAGTAAATGATAAAAAATGACTTGCAGACTGCAATTTTTTTTGCTTGAGTTAATTATATAGATTTATTTATAATTTGACTCTAGTTTTTACCCTTAGGATTGGACTATTGCCAAAACTTCCACGTTTAAAATTCACTCGTTCAAATTTAATTTTATGTTACTTTTTTTGTTTGTATTCCCACTTGATTATATTTATTTTTGTTGCTAGTTACAAATTCTCTTTGTTTTCACATTCAAGGACCTAAATATCAAACCAATGGGTCAGATATCTTTTTTCATTGTTAAATATCAAATTTAAAATTAATTGGTGATAAGTGAAGGGGTTTAATTTTAATATAAGACTACTGGATATAGGATAACATCACTTTAATAGGTTCCTATCATGCGTAAGCAAAGATGAAAGAAATCTATTAGGTGAAAGATTAGAAAAGGGTAGCGAATAAAAATCTAAACTCTGATATTATGTTAAGCATCTAATTTAAAATTAATTGATAATAAGTGAAGAGACTTAACTTGAATATAAGACTATAAGAAATTAAAAATTTATTAGATATGAGATAACTCACTTTAACAATTCCCCATAACGTGTAGACGAAAATGAAAAAAGTTTATCACATGACAAATTTAAAAAATACGACAGAAAAAAAATTCATGATTTTGATACTATATTTAATCATTCAACTTAAAATCAATTAGTAACAAATAAAAAGGTCTAACTTAAATACAAGACCATAGGATGTGGGGATAGCGCCACTTTAACAATCATGGGTCTCACATTCTTAAACTAAAAGAAAATAAATAAAAATAATAATATTTTTTATATAAAATTGGCTACAATTTGAGAAGAGAAAAAAATCTAAATATTTAGATTTGAATTCTAAATTTATTGGATGTCATTTCTTAAATTTTTGACAAAAAATCTAACTCAAAATTTTTTTGATAAAAATTATAAATGGATTTGGTAAAACAAAAAATATATATTTAATGTTTGGTGTGTAACACTAATTGTAACTGATAATTTTTATATTTTACACATATTTAATATAATACATATATAATACGAACACAAAAATTAACAAATTTTTAGGTGTAAATTTTCATTCACCATTAATAAAATTTTTCAATTTTACAAGCGAAATTAAATGATCGTTATTTATACTTTTTTTTTTTATCATAAACAAGATATGTGACAACCCTCTAACTTGGGTAAAATTTAAAAATTACATCAATAAATGGAATATGCACATTGATAGTATATGAAATAATTTTCCTTTATATATATATATATAATATTATATATATATATATAATCTAATAAAAAAGAAGTGCATGCTTTCATGAATTTTCTATAAGAATTCAAATGTTACTCAAGCAGTTACAAAAACAAGAGAAATAGCCTTCCCAAAAGGGAAATAAGATAAGGAGGATGGTCAATTTAGCATGTGGGAGACCGGCATACCAAAAAGCTCACGTGTTTCGCAATGGGCAAAGGGCAGTTGATTCCAAATACATGATTATTTAGGTCCAAAACCACACCTTTTGAATTTAATTAGTAATTTTGTAGTAACAAATTAAACCATAATTTTATTTCCCAAACTTTATAGAACGTGGGGGAAATGTACCTGCTAAGGTGGATAGTTATGGGGCATCAATTTCGCAAATGAGAATACTTAACCACCTCAATATAACAACCCTAATAATAATTGCAACTCAAAAAGCAAAGAGAGATTTAGTCAAAATTCCAATTCTAATTTTCGCTATACTTGATAAAAAAAAAAAAAAAAAAAAACACCCTTATCTCAATAGTAAAAAGTTTAGCTATTAAAATTTAAAATTTAATTTAATTAATTCACGTAATTATCTTTAAAAGATATCATCTAATAAATTTAAGATTTAAATCTCAGTACTTATCTTTATTCTCAGATTATAATCTTTTATATATAAAAAAAATAGAGATATTAGAAATTTTAAATTTTAGGTTCAAATTTCATTATCGGTGTATTTTTGTTTAATTATATATTGATTTATTTATTTGTTAATTTGGTTTGATTTTTAGTGTTTTATTTTTAATGTATATTAAAAATTATTTAATTACAATTGTAATTTTACCGATTAATGTAATTTTATAATTTTTTTCCTATTGATCTTACTTTAAAAACTAATGAATTATATTTATTTTAAAAGTGTAATTAAATTAACTTGAAATTAAATCTTCATGATAGTAGATCAATTTAAGTTTTATAATCATTTTAATTATAAGGAGATCTTAAGTTTTGTCCAACATATATTATCGAATATAATAAATTCATAACAATTTTTTTTATAATTTTTAATAAATTCAAATCTAAACAAAAAAAAAATCTTTTTATCATTTGAATCAAACATATTTATATCCTTATTATATGCATACCCAAGTCTTCGGATTTTCAGAGAGAAAATCTTTGAAGTGCATTTACAACGGTGGTAGGACAGCCTTAAATTAGTAAGGAAAAGTATCGTTTACTTTGACAATGGAAAAAAATGGATAAAAGGGGGACAATTTTTCCAAAAGTCTTAAATCTGATTTTAAAAACTTCAGAGCATATCTTGTATTAATTAGCAATTTACACCACTCATTTTTTGCCACTTGGCACTAACTTAGTGGGTTGACTCAAAAAGGATTTCAACCCCCCCAAAATAAGAGAAATTCAGGAATAAAATTGATAAATTCTTCCATCCAATATGCATTACTTTTCTTTTGGCGATTATTTATGAACTACTCACAACCCAAAAGGAAAAAAAAGAATAATAATTGAATGATGGCCAGTTTGTCTGTAATGAAATTAAAAATTAAATTTAAAAATTTTAAATATAATATAATAACACAATATATAAATAATATGTTTCAAAATTTTAATAAAAATTATAACTAAATTTAATAAAATTAAAAATATATTTTTTATATTTATATAAATTATAATACATAATTTTTATATAAAATATAATATAAATATGTAAATTATTAATATTCCTTAATTAGTCTTTTTAGTAGCCGAGTTGGTTGGCGGCCTGCCCCTGACGTCTATCATTTACGTATGCGCATATACAGTATTTGAATTCGAATAAACATTGAGGATATATATATATATATAGCAGGGATAATGATTTTTGTGGCCAACATTTTAAAGTTTTTCCAACCTGTGTGCTGCTCTTACTGTTTATTATGTCATATACATAGAAAGAAAAAGAAAAATTATAGTCATGAATGATTGCTTACGTGGTTTAGTGATAGAGTTAAACACCAATATTGTTCCATTTGTTTTCAATTTGATGACTAAATAGGCTTTCATCATAATAAAAACCTTGACATCATCTCAAATAAACAAAAACAAATTTATTAAAGTTTAAAAGAGGTTTACTTGTATGTGTATGTATAAATATATAATAGACGATAAAAAAGAAAGTATAAAATTTACATTTTAAATATCATAATATATAAAAATTTTACGTGTTTAATTTTAAAAAAAATTATACGTTGAAATAGTCATTTTCCTTTCCCTTGGTTTTCTATTTTTACCTTTTCAGAATGGATGCTTCTGACCTTCCAATCTTCCATTATATTAATTTAACGAAGACAAGATCAGCTTGATCATCCTCATCATCAATAACACAGCCAAAAAAACAGATAAATCAACCCAAAAAATTTTTTTTTTCTATTAAGAAAATGGTGGGTCAAAATAGGTGGACAACCGAGGCAAAAGTAAAAACTGACGAGTGTTTGTAGCAAGGATAGCTGAGCTGACGCAGCCAAATTAGCATCCCCCATTTGAATTGGTCGGTAACCGATGACGTTTTTGTTTTCGATTAAAAAAAAAAAAAAGCGCGAGGTAGAGCGAGAATATCGACTCAAGTTTTTCTAGACATAGTCAAAAGGCAACGTAAATAATGCTTTTTGCAAATTGAAGCATAGGCGCGCTGAAATTATAATAAAAATTCTTAGCCATTTAAGACCTGGCAAATATTAGTTGTAGTTGAGTAGTATTAGTAGTTATAGTTGTCATCCTTGAGCTTTTCGATTACTTGGAAAAGTCACCCTTTTCCGTGTTTTGACTTTCTCGGGTTTTGAATATATATCCTCTCGATCACCAACTGCATATATAATCTAACATCTCTGAATTTCTCATCCTACAAATCGTCTTCAAAGTTCAAACCAATTCACAACTACATCTTCAACAGTTACGATTCAACTACTTTCAATCCAATTCTCAACTCTTTTTTGAACAAACTTAAGCTTTTTCTTGTCCGGGTTGGTTCTTAATAAAATGGATGAAATTGATGTTCCTCCATTTTTCATCTGCCCTATCTCTCTTGAGATTATGAAGGATCCTGTTACGTTTTCAACAGGGATTACGTATGACAGGGAAAGCATTGACAAATGGTTGTTTTCTGGGAAGAACACCACATGTCCTGTTACAAAGCAAGTTATTGCGGATTGTGAACTTACCCCTAATCATACACTGAGAAGATTGATTCAATCTTGGTGCATGTTAAATGATTCGCATGGAGTCGAAAGGATTCCAACGCCAAAGCCACCCATCAGCAAAGCTCAAATTATCAAGCTCCTCAATGATGCCAAGTCACCACAGCAACAGATAAAGTGTCTCGGGAGGTTACAATCAATCGCTTCTGAGAATGCTACAAAAAAAAGATGCATGGAATCTTCAGGCGCAGTTGAGTTCTAGGCTTCAATTGTGAGTAATTATGACTCTACAGAAGCTGAAGAATCATTAGATAACGAGTTTGAGTCAATAAGACCAACTGAGGAGGCTTTAAGCATTCTCTACAATCTCCAACTCTCAGAAGCTGCTCTCAAGAATCTTATGGGCAAAAATGGTGATTTCTTAGTATCCTTAACGAGAGTAATGAAACGTGGAAGCTACGAGTCTCGGGCTTATGCGTACTGTTGTTGAAATCAATGGTGGAGATAGCTGATCCGATGCAAATAATCAACTTGAGACCTGAATTGTTCGTCGAACTAATTCAAGTTGTGCTTGATCAAATTTCTCGGCGGGCCTCAAAAGCTACTCTACAATTGTTGATCAATATTTGCCCATGGGGAAGAAACAAGATTAAGGCAGCCGAAGCCGGTCCGGTACCTGTCTTGATTGACTTGCTTCTTGATTCGTCAGAGAGAAGGGTTTGTGGGATGATACTGACAGTGCTGGATGCACTATGTGTTTGTGACGAAGGCCGATCCGAGCTGCTAAATCATGGAGCAGGGCTTGCTATTGTTTCAAAGAAGATACTTAGGGTTTCTCAGGTTGCAAGCGAAAAAGCAGTGAGAATTTTGCTGTCTATTTCCAAGTTCTGTGCCACTACCAAAGTGCTTCACGAGATGCTGCAATTAGGGGTTGTGGCTAAATTGCGCTTGGTCCTTCAAGTGGACTGTGGATTCAAAACTAAAGAGGGCCAGAGAGGTGCTCAAATTGCATGCTAGAGTATGGAAGAATTCTCCTTGCATGCCAATCAATCTGCTCTCCTCCTATCCAGCTTGACCAGAAGGAGAAAGCTAGATTGATTCAAGAGTTTCAATTGTTTTCCTTTTTGTCAGTTACCAATATATATACTTGTGTACATAATTGTTCATTGATAAAATTAAATAGCAAAAGCAACATTCATGGGCAAAAAAAACTAGTGCCTGCTCAAATTAAATGTATAATTATGGCAAAAAATTTTGTTTTATGTTTTGGAAAATTGATTGGATACTGACTTCATCATTTATTGACAAGTTGTTGATTAACACAAATTGGCATATTGATTCATTTGCCTCGTTTCATTAATTGCTTGAAACAACACCTAAGTGAGTACATGAAAGTTGTTTAAGCATTTATATTTCCTTTAATTAATCAATATATATGAGTTTTTTCCCAAACAAAGGTACTTAGATATCTTATTTCTTTAAGTGGGATACTTTTAAACTTTATTCTTAAAAACATATAGTATCATACAATTTAATTCCATGTCAGCATGAAATTTCACATCACTTTCTTTTTTAATCTTCTCTCCCTTTCTTCATTGTAACTATTCATCTCTTAAAAAATGCAGAAAGCTTATCAAATAGAAGACAATCATTGCAACACTGTAACATGCCCTAACAATAAGTATAAACTTACCTTGCTATTTGATAATATTTGTCAAAACCAAAAACCATTAATTGAAAAGGTACGGGTTTTGAAGCCAAGCATAGAATGTTCTTAGATTCTTAAGGGCACCAAATAATTTCGAGCACCTTCTGGAGTAGATCTAGAGAGTATTGGAGTTTCAATCCACCTCCAAATAATCTCTCTTTTTTGTGCCAACAAAAAAGGTATTCATCTATTTCTTTTTTTTTTTAAATAACTATTCATCTCTTTTCAAATCTTTATCTTTTGGGCAAAAATTTTTTAAATGATCGATTCTGAAAATATAAAACCATGGCACCATGATTATTCATTTCGCACCAAATAAATGCTCTTCAAAATTTATTTTATAGTTTTTTTAAATTTTTTTTATTTCTTCTTTGTTTTATATCTTTTGATTTTAGATTTTAGATTTTTCCCTTGTCTCTTTCTTTCTTTACCTAATTTGCAGTCGTGTTGGTCTATATTCTATGGAACCTCTCCCTTTTATTTTTCCTTTTGCTTTCTTCACCAACCTTGCTGCTAAATTCAATTCCAATTTTAGAGAGCTAAGGTTCTGAAGTATTATCAGTACAATTATATAATTTCATTAGGTTATTAGCTAACAAAATTTGTAAACAAAAAAGTTTTTTTCAGACATTTCATTGAACACCCTTTAAACATCAATAGTTTATTTTTAGTAAATGACAATGCACGAATATTTTAATTCAAATGAAAAGAAGATAAAGAGAGGATGATCAGATGAAGGAAAAAAGAAGAGAAGATGAGGCCTTTTTAAGATATGTGTAATTTAGAATTTTTTGATTGAGTTAAAACTAATTAAATAATTTATCATTTATTTTATTTTTATATAATTTTTTATATATCTCATACGTGGATTTCAAGTATACAAAGTATCTTATTTTAAGAATTAAGTTTAAAATTATTCTAATTTGATAAATAAGATTATAGGGTGCCTTATCATAAGAAAAAACTCCAGTACATATGGTTATGTTTTGATTATTTTTTTTCATCCCATGATCAATTATCTCTTCTAAATATTGTTTATATTTATCTGTGAAAATAACTTAAAATTAACAAATTATAAGAGTTAAATGAGGCATTGACGTAGTGCAAAAAGGAGACTTCCGAAATTTTAAAATTTATTAAATATCATCTTTAAAGAATAATTACATAAATTAATTTCGTTAAATTTTAAATTCTTGAAATTATTAGTATAATTATAATAATTATTAGATAGATGAGAAATGAGAGGACCGGGAGCTTAATATTTTCCAGTGTTCAAAAGGAGTGGGGTGTGGACTTAGGCAGCGGAATTAAACAAACAGACAAAGAAGAAACAAACAAAATGGCTGGACTTGGAAGTTGGAAAACCAATCGTTGAAAATGG
Source organism: Durio zibethinus (assembly GCF_047325235.1). Lineage (NCBI taxonomy): Eukaryota > Viridiplantae > Streptophyta > Magnoliopsida > Malvales > Malvaceae > Durio > Durio zibethinus. The sequence continues at coordinate 2,792,025 of NC_143162.1, read as the reverse complement.
AAATTCAAAGTAATAATAAGTTAGTGAAAGCAACGACCAGCCGACTTGTTGGGCCATGAAATTGACAAACCGTGTTATGGAAATGTGCTATTCAACAGTTGATAAAGCAATTTTCTAGACCAGCGGCTGGTTCAGGTCATCTCATAGCCAATCAAATTAATTAAATGGAAAAAGAACAAGGAAAAATGAAACAAACGAAAGAAGGCTTAACGTCTAATTTTCTATATCATTTCATAATTATGACTCTAAAATAATAATTTTAAAAATAAAGTTTCGATAAAAAAATACATGCATTTATCATTAATTGATCAAATATTTATAAGACATTACATTTCACTTATATAAAATGAGTAAATATGGATAAAATTAAGATTATTTTATTGTTTTCCAATTAAGATCAATTGTCTGCCATTTAGCAGCCAAATAAGGCCCATGTGATGTGACCTTTTTTTTTGGGTTACTATTAAAATTGTTTTATGAGAATTGTGTAATTAGTTTGTAATTTTATGAGAATTTGATTTATGACACCTGAACAAGTTCCAGAATTTTGACTTTAAAATTAGATACTTTTGCTACGTGATGTTCACAAGCAAATGGCAAGAATCTAAGTCGAAGGCAGCCAAATGGCCCACATCTCATTACAAATGAAATATTATCCTAAAATTTATTGGTTTCCATTTTTTTATAAAATTAAATCATGCTTATTACAATTAAAAATTAAATATTTTACTAATAAACTACATAATTATTCGGTTTCATTTACATGGCTTTGTTGCCAAGTAGAGGTGGTTTTTTTTTCCCCTTGTTGATCATTCATATAAAACGTATTCTAACAAAGCATGAAATACCCATGATCATACTTAAAAAAAATACTCATTATGTGAGAGATTTTACGTGAATTGCAAAGTGGGCGGCTAATTATGCGTAACTTGTTAAATTCAGCAGATATTCATATATGTCCATGTCATCAAGTTTTGGAGAAGAGTTAATGAGCCTATTTTTTACATGATTGTTTTTTTATTCATCTCATTTGAGTGATTGTTAAACAAAAGTTGAATAAATTTCTTTTGGTTAATTGTAAAGTTGAACCCAATTTTATTTTTTTTATAAGAGAAAGTGACATGCTGATTTCTAAATATTTCGTTGGTCACAATGTTGAATCTGATGCAAGAGAATATTGGCGAATGAGTGATTCTAACCTAACTCGAAATGTTATTTTCTTTCAATAAAACAAATTGTTGTATGGACTTCAACATAATATTTTTATTTTCTTTTGTGTTCATTTAGATGTAGATTGTGTACAAAAATAACATGTATAAGATGAAGGATCATTCTTTTGCTCTGGCGGTGGACTCATCATGTTTTGTTTTCAAGCTTCATAATTGATATATAGCTCTTGATTTTAAGCTTTGAGCATTTGCAATATCTTGTGTATGAAAAAGGAGGTAATTCTTTTTTATTTCATACTTATCTCATTTTTATTAAGATTTGATATTCGAAAATTTTAAGTTAAGAAAAATTTCAAATTCAAGCTATTAATTGTTGAATTAAAGGGATAATATATGAATTTGGAGTTTAGCTAAATAATTGATTCATACAATCATTTTTAAAAAATAACATTCAATAAATTTAAAAATCAAATCATAACATCTATAATTTTTTTTTTAATTTTCAAACTATGATTTATTTTATTAAAAAAATCATATTATAAAATCTTCTCTACGTATCTTTAGACTGCAGTCTTCCTAAAATAATTGAAAATTTGACAAAAAAATGGAATAATCAAGGTCCATCATGACATAACATTCATGACTTGAATTGTCCACCCGGCTTTTTTTTTTTTTTCATATGCTCTCTACCAACATAAAAACTAACCAATAATTTCTAAAAAATAAAAACAAAATTCCATTAACAAAGAATGGAAAATATAGAGAAAAGATTAAAATCATATAACATAATCATTCAAAACATTATCAAGCTACAAGTGTTCAGCCATGATCAAATTGTAAGCTCACAAAAATACATCAATCCACTCCACTCAAAACCAACGACACATGTGCTTACCTGTTTTTCATGTATTTCTACCCAACTTTTTAGATGGTATTTATTCTTCTTTTCATTTTAAATTTCATTGACGAATAAAGAAAATTTTACAATCGTATAAGATTATTAATATTCATTCTTCAATTATGATTTGACCTTGAAACTTTTTAATTACAAAACACGTTAGAATGATTTTAAAATTTTTCAATTACGAAACGCGTTAGATACACTAAGTAAGACGTTACCATTGTTAAAATTGCAAGTTGAGAAACAATTGAAGAATTACCTAGTCCATTCAAACATCAATGACTTGCAATATTACCTTTTTTTTTTTGGCTGAAATACTTTTAAAAACTTAAAATTTCATTACAAATGATAGAACATAAATAAAAATTGTAAAATCAGATAAAAACTTTATATTACATACCAAGTCACCTCTTTCTTTACAACTGTACAATCAAGTCACCACAAATTATTTCAATTAATGTTATGAAGTTTTTGTTTTTGTTTTTATTTTTTCTTTTTTACAAAAGAGACTGCAGTTTGAAATAGATAAAAAGATTGTTGGTGTTGAGATTTGAATTCTAAATTTACTCGATATTATGTCTTAAGAGTAATTGTATTAATTAACTGAATTTATAAACTTCAAATTTATTTTTTTATCTTTTAATTTAGCTGCGGTAACTTTACAATTTTTTCCATCATATACAACCTTTCCGTCAAGCCACTTCCCATCTTCACCAACTAATTATTCCCTTCATAATCAAGTCCATAGCAACTCATCTCCACGACACCGGCCAAGTACTCAGCTCAAAATCTCATTATGCCTTAACAATAAGCATCCCAAATCTATATATCTCTCTCTTAGCTTTTTCCTAAATCATTTCAATCAAGACAAAACTTAAATAAAGTTCTCTAAATGAAATTTGCGAAGTTTTTTAATAAAAATGATATACTTAAACTCTAATAAAAAATCAAAATTGATGGATTAATATTATTCAAATAAAAGCTTAATAATATATAAAAAAATAAAAAAAGTAATTTATAATTCAAATTTGATAATTACTGATTTCATGATAAAAATTTTGTCAAAATGTTTATTAAAAATGATTATCTAAAAATTTATCAAAATTTTTTAAAATTTACACACTTGATTTATGTATAAAAAACTTTTAATCTATTCATTTTGATTTTAATTTTTAATTTTAATTTAATTATTTTTAATAAAAAAATCACGATATTCACTTAAAAAATCTCATATGAGTCTTTCCTTAAAATCAAGCCTGATCTGGTACTTTCTATGGCATAACCATATACATTTCATCAAAACTTTGCAGCCCCACGAAGAAAATGAGTTTTTATTTTTTTCCTTTGTTAAAAGGAGCATTAAAGAAAAACTTAGAACGTCTGAAACTTATGATGGGTGCAGCCCATCGGATTGACCAGGGATTTTGAGAAGAAAAATCATACGCTAGTTCAAGCGGGGGGTGTCATATCATATTCATAGGCAAGGGCAAGTGCATGCACCCAATAAGCAAATATTAGTAGATGTATTATATGCCCTTTAATCAGAGTAATAATTAAGTAAAGCCACCCGTTGACTCTACTGTTTTGAGTTTGACGATGGGGACTCCCAGTACAGTAGTCTTTCGGAATTTTTGACCCCAACCCCATATGATATGCATGGGCTTAAGTCCTTATCTGATTGATGGACCCAACTCTAGAATTTTCAGAGAGATTGTGGGTTGTGAGCTTTGACGTCCTGAAGTTCTATATATGTAAAGTTTTAATTTTTTATGAAATTATTAGTACAAAAATTATAGTTATATTTAAATATTATATAAAATTAAAGATTTAAATTAAATAAATAAATCAATTAATTAACTAACATCGATTCTTGGAAGGTTTTAAGCAATATTTTTTAAGTTTGAGTTTAACTTGATATGACCTGAGATGTTATTTAATTAAATAAAAATTAATTTTTATTTAATTTTAATTTTAAAATATATTTTATAATAATGATTTTTTAATATATATATTTTAAAAAAATTAAATTTTGTTTGTGCATCAAATTTTGAGTTTTTTACTTTGTTGAAGTGGAATAAAATCTTGGTTTGATCCATGAATAGGTTTAGAATGACTTGACCAATTTCGTCCTATAGAATTTTAAACAAGTTGTTTTTTTTTTTTTTGCAAAGTAAAATTATTTTTATCGCTCATAATTACAATGTTATTTTTTATTTATTAACGGCTTCCACTTACTTAAACTAATTTATGAGTTTTAAAAAGAAATTAATATCTATCACACGTTAACCTATTCATGAGATAATAGCAAAAGTTAATTGTTATATATAACAATTAATATTGAAATAAAATCTCCATCATTAAAAAAAATTAATAGCAACCCAAAAATTAATATTTGAATCCATAGTAATGTAATCTATTGATCAAATATTATATTCTAGTTTTAATAATTAGAATTTAAACCATAATAATAAAAAAGAAAACTTAAATCATGATTTATATATCAAGAAACCGCGAATCTGGTTGTTAGTCAAGAACTGTGAATATAGTCCACGCGTATTTCCTTATCTACTTTTGTTTACTCGATGAGCATCTTTGACAAAGAAGAAAGGGAAATTAAAGACTTTGTTTGTTACATCTATGTAAGGTAATAGTTATTTAGAACGAAAAAGACATGAAAATTACCAACAATTGTAATTTAAAATTTAATTTTAAATGAAATATTTCACATTTGAATCTTAGAAAGTAAAAAAAAAAAAAAAAAAAAGGGCTTCATGGAATGGAACTATGTATATTATCCATTTTGCACAGTTCAAAACTCGATGGTATTTTACTTGTGAAAAAATGTGAATTAGAATTTTTTTTTAAAGAGTGATATTAAATCTTTATTTATATATTTATATTCAATTATTAATTGTAACAATTTTCAAACTAATCAAACTTAATTAAGATAAAAATGATATTAATGTCTGATAATTATTCATAATTTAAAAAATGATCAATGGTTATAATGAAACCATATAGAATAATTATATATATATATATATTTTACTTTTTCTCATTTTTAGAAAAGTTTAATTGACCCAAATTCATGATCCTTCATGACACTTTCACAGGATTGTACCGTATCATGACATAATAAGTCTATACCATAAAAATAGATAGATTTTTAGCTATTTTCTTCTAATGTATATCATTAAATTTTTTATAGTTTTATACATAATAAGTCTATACCATAAAATTTTGTATAGTTTTATTCTAATGTAATTTATAGCTTTATAGCTTTAAGAACATATGTATAAGTTATTCAAGCATTCTAGTTAAGGTAAGTTTAATAAATAAGAGTTTATATTTGATATATTGTTAGTATATAAATTTTATATATTATTAGTGAATCAGATAATATTACTTTATTAATAAATAAATATCAATCCTTAAAATAAATATACAAAAAATTAATTTTTTTAAAAAAATTATTTATTAATGAGATAATATGATTTGATTTATCTCATTAATAAGATGATTTTATTCAATTTATTGATAATATATAAAATTTATACATCGATAACACATCAAATATAAATTTCATAAATAATATTCTAAAAATTAATAACTTTTTACTTTTAATTTTTTATTATATAAAGGATTTAAGTTATTTTTAAAAAAAATTATGTATCAATCGATTAAATTAAATGTTTGATACATTTTCTAGGTTATGAATAGCAACTACCAAAATTTTTACTTCAATTTTATAAATTATTATTAACTATTATATGAAGTTCCATTTGATTTAAAAACTAAAAAAAAAAAGAAAGAAATATTAATGATGATTTTATTTCTTTAAGAAAGAAAAGACATCAGATGTTCTGTTACGTGTTCCTTTAATGTCTGCAAAAGCCTCAACTTTTCTCTCTTTGACCAACCAACTCCCTCTTTGGAATGAATTTAATGGAAAGAGACGATTCATGAGCATCCACTGACCAGTAAGAGACGACCAATCCCTTATTTCTTCCCAATTTTGTCAATCAATTAAGCCGCATTCTCTTACCACTCAAAACCTCTCCCCCTATTCCACACTTTTGTCTTAAAACAAAGCCCTGCACTTTCAGCTTCTTTCTCCTACGTTTAAATTGTTTTTTTTAATCAATCTTTTTGTACCATTTTGTTTTCCAAATATACAATGGATGATAATGTTGAAGTACCCAAGTATTTCATCTGCCCCATATCCCTGCAAATCATGAAAGACCCAGTGACTGCTATAACCGGCATCACTTATGATCGAGACAACATTGAGCAATGGCTACTTGTTGGTAAAAAAACCAGCTGTCCAGTCACCCAGCAGCCTTTGCCTAGAGACTCCGATTTAACGCCTAACCATACGCTGCGTCGGTTGATCCAAGCCTGGTGCACTGAGAATGCTTCGCTCGGCGTTGACCGGATTCCTACCCCTAAACCTTCCATTGATAAGTCCCATTTCCTTAAACTCATCAAAGACCTTCAACATCCTGATTCCAAGATGAAAACCCTGAGAGAATTGGATTTGTTGGCGGCTAAAAATGAAAGAAACAGGAATTATATGGTGCAGGCTGGGGTGCCTAAAGCTATGTTATCGTTTATTGTAAATTGTTTCAAGGAAGTCTGTGTCAATGGCCTGGAAGAGGCCCTAAGCGTACTTTTTTTAATTCGAATTCCACCAGCTGAAGCAAAGTTGCTTCCCAAAGAAAATGATCAGATTATCAAATCACTGATTTGGGTATTAGGATGTGAATTCAAAACCAACGTTATGGTAAAATCCCATGCGGTTTTAGTATTGAAAACAATCGTTGAAACAAGTTCTATTGTACTTGAAAGATTAGAACCACAGTTCTTTGAGACGATTGTTGGAATTTTGAAACCAGGCACCAGGGTCACTCAACAGGGAATGAATTCAGCTTTGCATGTTCTATTAGATACTTGTCCTTGGGGAAGAAATAGGTTAATGATGGTTGAATCAGGAGCCATTTCTGCGCTTATCGAGCTTGAATTGGGATCACCCGGAAAGAGAACAACCGAACTTATTATGGGAATACTCTTCCATCTATGTTCTTGTGCAAATGGGAGAGCTGAGTTTCTTAGCCATAAAGGAGGCGTAGCCGTGGTGACAAAGAGGATTCTGAGAGTTTCTCCGACCGTGGACGATCGAGCTGTGCAGATCCTTTCACTGATAAACAAATTCTCTGCCACGAATTTGGTTGTTCAAGAAATGTTGGATGTTGGAACCGTAACAAAGCTTTGCATGTTGCTGCAAGTTGACTGTGCAACATATTTGAAGGAAAAAGCTATGGAAATCCTTAAGTCACATTCTGATGAGTGGCAAAAGTTCCCTTGCACCAATAAAACTCTCTTGACAAGGTATATTAATTGAATTCAATATATATTAGTTACTATACTTATATTTGCTTTTTTAAATATGTAATAATTCAGAATTACTACTATATTCACTACCAATGATCACAATTATTTCTATGCACATTTCATAAATATTGAATGTGTATAGACAATTTTGACTATTGGTTGTGAATTTTTTTTACTTTGGTTAATAATTTGTTTAAGAGAAAACTAAATGTTATTGGGATCTAAGATATACTTGAACTCATGAGTTTATATGGCTAATTGCTATTAAAGTTTGATAATAGTAAATATCATTACCATAATTTTGGTATGGATAGAGTAATATTCAATTTACATATCATAGATATGATTTTTGTTACTTTTTATTCCCCTTCCAATCATACTATTTTTGTTTGATGAAAACCTTGAGGTGTGTTTGGATGAGAAATTTAATTTCAATTAAGATTTTCAAATGTTAAAAAATGAATTTATTTGTTTGGGTAAAAGCAAGAGAGAATTTCAAAAAATTTCTCTCTTGAAATTCCCTCTTGAAATTCCACCAAAATAGGTGGTCTTTTTTTTTTTTTTTTAAATTCTTCCAAATCTTTTCTCTCTTCACTACACATGGCTCATTATAAAATAAAATTTTCAAAAAATATAAATATAATTTTATTTAACTGTAATATATATTTTATTTTTATATTAATAATAATATTTATATATTTTTACAAATCTAATGATACTCATATTGTATATTTTATATATATATTTATCTTTAATATCATTAATTTTCTTTTATAATTATTTTTTACCTCATTAAATTCTAATAAATTAAATTTCTTTCTAAAAAGTATTCATCCAAACAAAATAATTATAAATATTAACATTTTGAAATGATATGCATTTTAAAATGCCTTCATTTTGAATTTCTTCAGAATTTTAGAACTCATCGTTCAAATGCACTCTAAAGTAAATGGAAGAATCATGCAATAGATGCATAAAATCAAACATTAATTAATAATCATTATTTTTTTATATTTAAAGTTGTTAAGGATAAAATCTTGATTAATAAAATTAAGAGTTTAACTTTCTACTAACCGATCATATAATTATTGCCATAAACTTTCTTTACTAACTGATCATATCTATGTTGGCATGAACTTTCACCAATATCATTTTAATATATTGTAATATACTTTATTTACTTTCACCCCAAACCCTTTGATGTTTTATGATAACTTTGGAGAAATTAGGGATTTACATTTAAGATCTTTAATTTTAGAAGAAAGATGTGAGTAGTTATTTAGTAAAGTTGATGATTGACTGAGGAAAATGATGAATTCCCAAGTTTTTGGGAATGACATTTATTTATATATAAAGGCACAAGAACAGGGATGGTATTTTATCAAATAGGAAATCAGTCTCATTTTACTTTTTGATAGAAATTAAATGCCAGATCGTAACCTTTTGAAGGTCAAGGTTTTGAACAAACGTTGCTTTAGAACAAATGTTGGTAACTAATAATCATCTACTCAATTTTGGTTACTTTTATTATTTATTTTAATTGAGATCTATATATAATAATAATAATACAATAAAAATATTTTTATCTAAGCCTAAACCTGTTTAAAGGTTAGGTTATTTGTTCATACAAATAAATTTGGTCCAGCAAATTTTGAACATTGATTTTTTAGCCTGGATCCAATCTCTAAATTCGATTGATCCGATTTGAATTATTATTTAATTAATAAAAATTTAATTTTATGATTTAATTTTAATTTAAAATATATTTAAAAATATTAAAATATCAAAATATATTTTTATATTTAATTTTTAGATTCGGCTTATCAAACTTTGGACAAACCTTTTGAAAAACCAATCGAATTTAACTTATCTCGACTTATGAATAGATCTACTTAAACCTAATTATTTCTCCAAACAAATTGATTCTTTGAGTTTAACAGAGGTTTAATTTCACAATTGAGCAAGTTTGATATAAATGAATTTTATTGCAAACTTCATAAATTGAATAAAATGGATATATATATATTTGAAATTTATATAAATGATTTGTTTTCTATTTTATTACTCCTTTGTAAAATATCAAATAAAATCTTTGATAAGTTTATATATCAATATAAACTCAACACCTTCATAGCTGACTTGATTAATTTGACAACCGCATGTTACAGATACTTGCTGATTTCTTAAATAAGATGTATGCTTTGAATATATGTACATAATACAGTATACTTGATGTCTTTTATTTTGAAAAGTTCAACTCTCTCTCTCTCTATATATATATATATAGTTATTGACAATAAAATTGGACAAAAAACACTTTGTTTTCAAATTAAGTACTGATTAAATAAGAGTGATGGCAATCTCCACAACAAACAGCAATGCTAATTAATTAACTACTCATTGCATCTAGTAATTGCTTGATCACTATCTTGGTTTAATTTTTTGCATTATATACATGTTTATTTATTAATCGGTGACAATATAAACATTTCTTTTATTGAGATCAAAGAATTGTGTTCAAAATATGTTTCAATTAAAAATTATAGTATTCAAAATATCATTTTGCACTAATTAAAATATTATGTGATGTCTTAATTTGTTTTGAAGCTAGAAGTACTCTTGCTTCATGCTTTATAAACAAGAAATATCCTATGGATTTATATTTCATGTACTACAATATATAAAATTTAATATTATCAATAAATTACATAATATTTTTTTATAAAAATTTAATTTTAAATATATTTTTAAAATTAGATTTATTTGTTTTTTAATATTTTAAAATAAATATAAGATGTTATTATGTGATTTATTTACTATATATAATATTTATATGTTGATATTATAAAAATATAAACTTATATTATTAAAAAAAGTAATTAAAATATTACCGCCTATCAGTTTATTTGAATGATCCGCCGTCACATCATATTATTATATTCGGTTTCTTAGCAACATGTAAAACAGACTTTCAGAGGCATGTCAGATAACTTGGGCTTCAGTTTTTCGTAGCCCATCCCTTTGTTGCTTTACCATTTCTTTGATTATCCTTTTTATTGATTTTTACAATAAAAAAGTAATTACCAAGTATAATCTAATAAAAAGAAACCTTGGCCTCATAATTATAGTATTATAGTATTTATTTTTTCCTTCATAATAATCAAATTATATATCTTCAAAAAATTAAATCAAAAATTTAATTTTATGATAAAACATTCTTTAAATTAAACCATTATTTGTGTTATTTTCTACTTACTTATTCGTAAAAATAATACCATTTCACTTCATTCTATTCATTTTTTTAATTCTATTGTAATAAAATCTTGGAAGGTCAAAAGTAGATGACAAAAAATGACTTGCAGACTGCTGTCTTTTTGCTTGAGTTAATTATATAAATTTATTTATAACTTGACTCTAGTTTTTACGCTTAGGTTTGGACTATTGCCAAAAGTTTCACGTTTAAAATTCACTCGTTCAAATTTAATTTTATGTTACTTTTTTTGTTTGTATTCCCACTTGATTAATTTTCTTTTTGTTGCTAGCTACAAATTCTTTTGGTTTTCACATTCAAAGACCAAAATATCAAACTAATGGGTTGGATATCTTTTACCATTGTTAAATATTAAACTTAAAATTAATTGGAGGTAAGAGAAGATGTTAAACTTTAATATAAAACTATGGGATATGAGATAGCACCACTTTAATAGACTCCTATTACGTGTAGACAAAGATGAAATAAATCTATTATATGACAGATTAAGAAAAAATTTAGATTTTGATATTCTATTAAGTATCCAACTTAAAATCAATTGGTAATAAGTGAAGGAGCTCAATTTGAATATAAAACTATAAGAAATTAAAAATTTATTATATATAGAATAACCAACTTTAACAGTTCTCCATCACGTGTAGACGAAAATGAAAAAAAAATTTATCACGTGACAAATTTAAAAAATGCAACAGAAAAAAATCATGATTTTAATATCATATTAAGTATTCAACTTAAAATTAATTAGCAGTTAATAGAAGGGTCTAACCTAAATAAAAGATTACAGGATGAATAGCACCACTTTAACAATTATGTGTCTCACATTCTTGACCCAAAAGAAAATAAATAAATAAAATAATATTTTTTTATATAAAAATGGCTACAACTTGAGAAGAGAAAAAAATGTAAATATTTATACTTGAATTTTAAATTTATTGGATATAATTTCTTAAATTTTTGACAAAAATCTAACTCAAAAATTTTTTGATAAAAATTATATATGGATTTGGTAAAATAAAAAATATATATTTAATGTTTGGTGTGTCAACACTAATTGTAACGTGATAATTTTTATATTTTACATGTATTTAATGTAATATATATATAATACGGATACAAAAATTAATGAATTTTTAGGTGTAAATTTTCATTCACCGTTAATAAAATTTTTCAATTTTACAAGCGAAATTAAAATATCCTTATGTATACTTTTTTTTTTTTATCATAAACAAGATATTTGAGAACCATCTAACTTGGGTAAAATTTAAAAATTACATCAATAAATCGAATATGCACATTGATAATATATGAAATAATTTTCTTGTATATATATATATAATATTATATATATATATATAATCTAATAAAAAGAAGTGCATGCTTTCATGAATTTTCTATAAGAATTCAAATGTTACTCAAGCAGTTACAAAAACAAGAGAAATAGCCTTCCCAAAAGGGAAATAAGATAAGGAGGATGGACAATTTAGCATGTGGGAGACCGGTATACCAAAAAGCTCACGTGTTTCGCAATAGGCAAAGGGCAGTTGATTTCCAAATACATGATTATTTAGGTCCAAAACCACACCTTTCGAATTAAATAGCTTTGTAGTAGCAAATTAAACCATAATTTTATTTCCCAAACTTTATAGAACGTTGGGGAACTGTACCTACTAAGGTGGATAGTTATGGGGGCATCAATTTCGCAAATGAGAATACTTAACCACCTCACTATGGCAACCTTAATAATAATTGCAGCTCAAAAAGCAAAGAGAGGTTTGGTCAAAATTCCAATTCTAATTTTCACTATACTTAGACAAAAAAATAATAAAAACTTATCTTAATAGCAAAAAATTAAGATATTAAACTCTGAAATTTCATTTAATTGATTCACGTAACTATTTTTAAAGGATATCATTTAATAAATTTAGGATTCAAATCTCAGTACTTATTTTTATTCTCAGACTATGATCTTTTATATATAAAAAAATAGAGATATTAAAATTTTTAAATTTTAGATTTAAATTTCATTATCGGTGTATTTTTGTTTAATTATATATTGATTTATTTATTTGTTAATTTGGTTTGATTATTATTGTTTTATTGTTAATGTATATTAAAAAATTATTTAATTATAATTATAATTTTACCGATAAATGTAATTTTATAAATTTTTTTCTATTGATCTTACTTTAAAAAGTAATGAATTGTATTTATTTTAAAAGTGTAATTAAATTAACATGAAATAAACCTTTATGATAGTAGATCAATTTAAGTTTTATAATCATTTTAATTATAAGGAGATCTTAAGTTTTATCTAATATATATTATCGAATATAATAAATTCATAATAAATTATTTTTTATAATTTTTAATAAATTCAAATCTAAAAAAAAAAAAAATCTTTTTATCATTTGAATCAGACGTATTTATATCCTTATTATATGCATACCCAAGTCTTCGGATTTTCGGAGTGAAAACCTTTAAATTGCATTTGCAACGGTGGTAGGACAGCCTTAAATTAGTGAGGAAAAGTATCGTTTACTTTGACAATGGAAAAGAATGGATCCAAGGGGGACAAAATTTCCAAAGTCGAACAGAGCATGTCTTGTATTAATTAGCAACTTACACCACTCAATTTTTTGCCACATGGCACTAACTTAGTGGGTTGACTCAAAAAGGATTTCAAACCCTGAAATAAGAGAAATTCAGGAATAAAATGAATAAATTCTTCCATACAATATGCATTACTTTTCTTTTGGCAATTATTTATGAACTTCTAACAACCCAAAAGGAAAAAAATAATAATAATTGAACGATGGCCAGTTTGTCTGTAATGAAATTAAAAATTAAATTTAAAAATTTTAAATATGATATAATAATATAATATATAAATAATATGTTTCAAAATTTTAATAAAAATTATAAATAAATTTAATAAAATTAAAAAAAAATATATTTTATATTTTTATATTTATATAAATTATAATATATAATTTTTATATAAAATATAATATAAATATTTAAATTATTAATATTTTATACGATACGATTATAAAAACAATAACCTTCATTAGTCTTTTAGCAGCTGAGTTGGTTGGCGGCCTGCCCCTGACGTCCATCATTTACGTATGTGTATATACAGTATTTGAATTCGGATAAACATTGAGGATAAATATATATATATATATATATAGCAGGAATGATGATATTTGTGGCCGACATTTTAAAGTTTTTCCGACCTGTGTGCTGCTCTTACTGTTTATTATATCATACACATAGAAAGAAAAAGAAAAATTATAGTCATGAATGATTGCTTACGTGGTTAAGTGATAGAGTTAAACACTTGTTCCATTTGTTTTCAATTTGGTGACTAAATAGGCTTTCATCATAATAAAAACCTTGACATCATCTCAAATAAACAAAAACAAACTTATTAAAGTTTAAAAGAGGTTTACTTGTGTGCATATATATATATATATAATATACGATAAAAAAGAAAGTAAAGGTCTCATCATATAAAATTTACATTTTAATTATCATAATGTTTCTTTTAATATATAAAAAAATTACGTGTTTAATTTTTTTTAAAAAATTATACGTTGAAATATTCATTTTCCTTTCCCTTGGTTTTCTGTTTTTTACCATTTCAGAATGGATGCTTCTGACCTTCCAATCTTCCATTATATTAATTTAACGAAGGCAAGATCAGCTTGAACATCCTCATCATCAATCACACAGCCAAAAAAACAGATAAATCAACCCCCAAAAAAAAAGAAATTTTCTATTAAGAAAATGGTGGGTCAAAATAGGTGGACACCCGAGGCAACAGTAAAAACCGACGAGTGTTTGTGGCAGGGATAGCTGAGCTGACGCAGCCAAATTGGCATCCCCCATTTGAATTTGTCGCTAACCGATGACGTTTTTGTTTTTGAGTTAAAAAAAAAAAAAAAAAAGCACGAGGTAGAGCGAGAAGATCAACTCAAGTTTTTTAGACAGAGATAGTCAAAAGGGAACGTTAATAATGCTATTTGCAAATTGAAGCATATGCGCGCTGAAATTATAATAAAAATTCTTAGCCATTTAAGACCTGGCAAACGTTAGTTGTAGTTGAGTAGTACTAGCAGTAGTTATAGTTGTCATCCTTGAGCTTTTCGATTACTTTGAAAAGTCTCCCTTTTCCTTGTTTTGACTTTCTCGGGTTTTGAATGTATATCCTCTCGATCACAACTGCATATATAATCTAACCTCTCTGAATTTCTCATCCTACAAATCGTCCTCAAAGTTCAAACCAATTCACAACTACATCTTCAACAGTTACGATTCAACTACTTTCAATCCAATTCTCAACTCTTTTTTGAACAAACTTAAGCTTTTTCTTGTCTGGGTTGGTTCCTAATAAAATGGATGAAATTGATGTTCCTCCATTTTTTATTTGCCCTATCTCTCTTGAGATTATGAAGGATCCTGTTACGGTTTCAACAGGGATTACGTATGACAGGGAGAGCATTGAGAAATGGTTGTTTTCTGGGAAGAACACCACATGTCCTGTTACAAAGCAAGTTATCGCGGATTGTGAACTTACCCCTAATCATACCCTGAGAAGATTGATTCAATCTTGGTGCATGTTAAATGCTTCGCATGGAGTCGAAAGGATTCCAACGCCAAAGCCACCCATCCGCAAAGCTCAAATTATCAAGCTCCTCAATGATGCCAAGTCACCACAGCAACAGATAAAGTGTCTCGGGAGGCTACAATCAATCGCTTCTGAGAATGCTACAAACAAAAGATGCATGGAATCTTCAGGTGCAGTTGAGTTCTTGGCTTCAATTGTGAGTAATTATGACTCTACAGAAGCTGAAGAATCATTAGATAACGAGTTTGAGTCAATAAGACCAACTGAGGAGGCTTTAAGCGTTCTTTACAATCTCCAACTCTCAGAAGCTGCTCTCAAGAATCTTATGGCCAAAAATGGTGATTTCTTAGTGTCCCTAACGAGAGTAATGCAACATGGAAGCTACGAGTCTCGGGCCTATGCAGTACTGTTGTTGAAATCAATGGTGGAGATAGCTGATCCGATGCAACTAATCAACTTGAGACCTGAATTGTTCGTCGAACTAATTCAAGTTCTGCGTGATCAAATTTCTCAGCAGGCCTCAAAAGCTACTTTACAGTTGTTGATCAGTATTTGCCCATGGGGAAGAAACAAGATTAAGGCAGCCGAAGCCGGTGCGGTACCTGTCTTGATTGACTTGCTTCTTGATTCGTCAGAGAGAAGGGTTTGTGAGCTGATACTGACAGTGCTGGATGCATTATGTGTTTGTGCCGAAGGCCGATCCGAGCTGCTAAATCATGGAGCAGGGCTTGCTATTGTTTCAAAGAAGATACTTAGGGTTTCTCATGTTGCAAGTGAAAAGGCAGTGAGAATTTTGCTGTCTATTTCCAAGTTCTGTGCCACTACTAATGTGCTTCACGAGATGCTGCAATTAGGGGTTGTGGCCAAATTGTGCTTGGTCCTTCAAGTGGACTGTGGATTCAAGACTAAAGAGAGGGCCAGAGAGGTGCTCAAATTGCATGCTAGAGTATGGAAGAATTCTCCTTGCATGCGAAGCAATCTGCTCTCCTCCTATCCAGCTTGACCAGAAGGAGAAAACTTGATTGATTCAAGAGTTTCAATTGTTTTCCTTTTTGTCAATTACCAATATATATACTCATGTACATAATTGTTCGTTGATAAAATTAACTAGCAAAAGCAACATTCATGGGCAAATAAACTAGTGCCTGCTCAAATTAAATGTATAATTATGGCAAAAAAATTTGTTTTATGTTTTGGAAAATTGATTGGATACTGGCTTCATCATTTATTGACAAGTTGTTGATTAACTCAAATTGGCATATTCATTCATTTGCCTCGTTTCATTAATTGCTTGAAACAACACCTAAGTGAGTACATGAAAGTTGTTTAAGCATTTATATTTCTTTTAATTAATCAATATATATGGTTATGCTTTTAATTATTTCTTTTTCATCCCATGATCAATTATCTCTTCTAAATATTGCTTATATTTCTCTGTGAAAATAACTTAAAATTAGCAAATTATAAGAGTTAAATGAGGCATTGACTTAGCGCAAGAAGGAGGCTTTGAAAATTTAAAATCTGAGGTTCAAGTTTTGTTGTGTATGTGTTTAGTTTAATTTTATATTGAATTTGAAATTATAAAATAGTTTATTTGTTTGATAATTTAATGATTTCTTATAAAATATTATATTTATTTAGGATTATAATTTTTGCATTTGTAATTTAAAAAAATAAGTAATTTGTACGAGACAATCTTGGAAAACATTTTAAAGAAATTGTTAATTAACCATCTAGATTTTACTAATTACTAGAAAAGATTTCAACTAATTTTCATAAATCGATCAGTATTGTACTATATATCAGCTCAATATAATATTAAATAAAAAAGAATACAAATTAAGAATGATAAAGCTAGATATATAATTTGGAAATGGTCTCAATCCTTCAACTTTAACAATAAGCTAATATGTCAGCAAAAAAAAAAAAAAAGTTATGAATGTAGAGAAAAATTAAGCATTTTCCAGAGACAAAAATGTAAGCCCTAAAGACCCAGGTGCACAAAGTTGGCAGCAAGCCAGCGTTGAATGACCCATGTCGGCTTCTGCGGAGGTCAGCGCTCATTCTTTTTAATGTTACGACGGTAAAACCATGGTTCGTGCATCAATTAAACGAGCCAGGGCTGGGGCCTAGGGTCCCCAGAGACCAACTCCAGTCTTTAATCAAAATTAAAAGGAAAAAGGAAAAGGTATCATCCTTTTTCAGGCTTTCAGATTCATGCACGCAATTTCAGCGTTTGAACGGTCTTAAAATGCCACTAATCTTATACGTTTTCTAATTTTACTGCTCTTCCATCTTTTATCACCACAATTTTTTTACATGAAATCATCATAAATTAAATTTTAATTATTAAAATTAAAAGTTTAACACTCTACTTGTGTAGTTAACTTACCACTAAAATTTTAAAACAAGGGCTTTAGCAATTCAACATTTTGCATTTGATTTTTTTTTTCTCATCTGTAGAAAATATTATACTTATTTAGTTTCCGGATGCATGCATTTTCAATTTCTTTCATTTGAACATATATATTAAAATTTCAAAATTTACATTCTGCCTTTGTTTTAAAAGTATATATTTATATATTGTCATGTTTCTTTGATAATTAGTTGTATGACTATCTAGAAACTACTGGTTTTGAGTTTACCAATCTAGTTTAGCAATGAATTATGAAGCTTCTATTAGCTCAAAGCTAAGCTAATTAAATTATATATAGATGAAATGTTCAGTTTGCTTTACTGGTTTTTTTAATCTTCATTTAATAGAAAAAATAGTTGAGTTTAATAATTAATTTGTTGTTCATTGCACACAAAAAAAAAAGTTATTCAAATGCATAACTTTTAAAAATTATATATAAAATCAAATTTTAAATTTTTGAAGAGTACTGTATTTGTATTCAAATGCATTTTGTATTGTTTTAACTTCTTGAAAAAAGTTAAGTAATAATAAAAATAATAATAATAATAATCAAAGTCTAATATTTTGATTATTACTTTCATTGACATCGTAAAACAATACATATTAATATATAGTCATTTAAAAAAAATAAAAGGTTAAGGCTTCCGTTGACTTTGATTCCCTATATCCAACGGTCCTACGTACTTAATGAGTGAGAGGCTCCCTCAAATTAATTATCTTCAATCACAAAACAAAATAGTTTAGCACCATTTTAATGATAATAGTACTTAATATATACAGCCTCGAAATTATGTCAATTGTCAAATATTAATTACTTAGGGTATATTAAAAAAATTTCAAAATCTTAATTGAGAAATTATTTCATCTATTGTTAGTATTAAACTTTATAAGTAAAATTAATAGGATGATATGTATTTTTTATAATATATTAAAAAAAAAAAAAATTAAAAAATTTAAACACGTGACAATTTCTTAATATCATTTGTAAAATTACAAAAGTAAAATTAATAGGATGATATATATATTAAAAAATAAAAAACAAATTAAAAAAATTAAATATGAGATCAATAATCTTTTAATCTCGTTTATGAAATTATAAAATTTAATTATAAATGTATATATTATAATTAATTTACAATCACTCAATGATCAATTAATATATTAGAATATAACTAAACAATCAACTCAATCAAATTTACACATAATGATATTTGAATTTAAAACAAGATTTGAAAACTTTTTTTTTTGCTTCTAAACCAACTAATAATATTTTAATGCCAATATTTTCCATACACTTTTATATTATTAATAGGTATATATATTTATAATTATTATTTTATTTGAATTTGCTAAAAATTAATTTCTAATCATTAATTTTTTATCTTAATTAAAAGTTCAATAATTTACCAATATCACACGGCCGTTAGACGCTTTATAATTAAATTTGATCATGAAATTGCTGACAATTTACCTTATAGTATTTATTACTTTTTCAACCAAAATAATTTGACAATAACAACAATATATCATGTGTGGTAAAACTCAAAACCCAGCTAATACTGCAGCATGACACAACTTGCACATGGTTAAGACTACCATAGCAGACCATCACCGTCCGACGACTTTTCCGATTCATGTAATCGACAATCGACCATGTCTCATCAACTCTCACATCATTTGATTAATTGAACCTTACGCCGTCGACCTGACGCTAAATCTGCAACCTTCATGATTAATAAATTAAGTACGATAATTAAGACAATAATTAAAGAAACCCTAGCTACATACATGCTATACCATTTTGAATATTCAGCATTTTCTGGAAATTAAATTTATTTATTGTTTTTCCAAGCAATGACAATAATTAAAGAAACCCTAGCTACATACATGCTATACCATTTTGACTATTCAGCATCTGGAAATTAAATTTATTTATTGCTTTTCAAAGCAATGATTTCATCAAATGGAATTTGTGGACTCTAATTTACTCCTCCAGAAATTTGTCAACTGGAATATGATTGCGAGAGTTGGCTTTTGTTTTTGTTGGATCTTGGGCGGTGGCACCAGGAATTTGTCAATTCCAATGGACTGTACATTTTATAAGGGTATTAGTTGAAAACTTCGGATTCTTGATAAGCTATATATTTGAATTATTATTGATAAGAATGAGCTAGAGAATTTTGAATTCGATGCCTGCTTTTGAATTTTTCAATTTTGAATTTATATATAATCTAGATAGTCCAAAAAGAAAAACTTTATGTTGTCAAAGAAAAATCATCTCATTTACTATTGATCAAAGTTTTTAAATTTCATTATTAACAAAGTAATACGAATTTTTTAATTTTAACAAAAAATAAAAATTAATTAAAAAATAACTTTTTAATTTTACTTATGAAATTAAGAAATTCATTAATAATTCATGTAGTTGATAATATTTGCAATATTTAAGTGAACTTTAGCGTGTTGCAGCCTTTATCATCTCGAGAATTGATTCCTTGCTTACCCATTATTTCTAATTTCTATATATCTTTTTACTCATAATTTTGAGCTACATAATGATAAAAATTTTGTACTTTCCAACCTCATAAACCCTCATCCTTCCTGCTTTAGAATTGGAATCCAAGGCTTTCCCATATAGAGTTTTATGTTCTAGCTGTTAATTATTAGGTTGTCTGGTTGAAAGTAAATATAGATATATTCAAATATTATTAAATTGAAGTTGAAATTTCTACTTAATTAATCAAATATAAATTCAATTAATTAATTATAGATACAACGAAAGGGTCAAGTTGGAATTGCAAATTAAATGCTACAATATATACACAGAGGTTTTGGTACCTTGACTTGGTTTAATGAGTGAATAGCATTTATCAGCTTGTTCCTATCAGAAAAAGGAAAAAAAAAAAAAAAAAGAAAAGGAAAAAGAAACATTTATCAGCAAGTTGTGAAGGAGTTACTAACAACTGATCTTAATGATCCAATTAGTCTGGCATTTCTCTATTTCATTTCTTAAACAATAAAATTAAGATGCTAAACTATATATATTTATATATATATATATAAACATTAACCAGTTTAGGGCCCAATAATCAACTTTAATATGTGGTATTTAAACTAAAAAAAATGTCTAATAAAGAACCTTAATTTTTAATTTTTGTATCAATTTATATTATTACCGAACACCATTAACAAAAATTGATGAGATAACAATTAGCAATAAAAAATTGACACATGCATAAATATTATACACGTAGATGATATTTGATTATCATGTGATATTAATATGATTGTCATATGTTATGAAAATTTTTAAAAATTCAAAAATAAAAATAAATTTTTTTACAAATTTTCAGAAAATAAATAAAAAAAGAAAACGAAAGATTATGTGTTTGTAATTCAATAAAAAAGTTAAAATCTGGAATTTTTTAAAAGAAATTCAAAATCTAATTTTTTAAAAAATAAATTTTGAAAAAAAATGAAAATTAAAATTTAAAAAAAAAAGAAAAAGAAAGAGAATTGGGTATACAGAGGAAGGGGGAGGAAAAAAGAGGAAGAGAGAGAGAGAGAAGAGGAGGAGATCGGCATCAGCCAACCAATCCAGGATGGATGGAGGGCAATCTGCCTCGAACTAGGCAAATCAGCCTCGATCCACCTGGAGTCGGCTGACCGATGCCGGCAAGAACCCCTCCTCCTCCCCGCTTTCTTTGTCCTCCTTCCCCTTATCTATCCCAAATTATTTTTGTATTTCAAAAATAAAAAATTCAAATTTTTATTTTTAATTAAAAAATAAAAATTCTATGTGGGCAGACACGTGTATCTACATGGCAACCATGTACTTACCGTGCATTTTTATTTATGAAATATATATATTTTTTGAATACCTGTCATATTTTAATTGGATAAAGGTTAAGCCGATTTTTTATTTTTCTTATAATATTAGGGATTGAGGTAACTTGATAAACGGGTCACAATTTTAGAAATCTGATTAGATATTTTTTAGTTCATGTATCACTTTGGATATTCTTTTAATAATTCGAGAACCATAGAAGACATTATCCCTACCCAAAAAAATGTTACATGCATATTGGTTTATCCTTATAGATTGTGCTAATTAGCTGCCCTTAACAAATATATACCTTTCATAGATAAAAAAAAAATTTTTTTTGCACTTTTAGAATGATATTCTTAGTGTGAAATACTATTAACTACTGAATTGAAGTGCATGCTATTATTTTCTTGAACAATGAACTGTAGGTTAATTTAAGGCCATGGTTTTTGTACTGAGCCTAATATTTCTTGAAACTCTGAACTGTGTAGTACCTGTTTGTAAATGGAGTAAAACATAAGCTGCCCCTTCGTCAATCTGCTGCTAATTATATTAAATCTTTGAACTCATACTTTTTTTTTCATATACTGATATTATTACATCTCAAATCTTTTGATTCTATACATAAATATTAGAAGAAAAACAAGCAAAAGTAGGGGGAAAAAGAAACAGTGATAATGGCAGAGGCTAGTGCGCACATGAATTCCCTCAAGTCCTGGTGAAACTATCGTCATTAGACAAGTCAAATGGACTCCAATTACCAAACAATAGATTTGGATCGTGAGTTTCAGGTCCTAGAACTGGCTCTTGTGTTGCTTGCAAGGCATGACTCATGGTGGAATGAGAATTCGACCACAGTATTTCTTGAGACGATAAATCATCATCTGGCAATGGTGGCAATGCATAGTTACTTGTTTCCTGACCTGTACAATGTTGAACTCTATCCTGATACTTGTAAATTGATTCTAATCCAGAATAGTATATCTGATCATTGTTGCTCAACTGATTTTCTGTGGACAAATTAGAGCGAGTGAGGCACCCGATGAGACCATTTTCTTCTGGTTGCTGAGTACTTGAATCGATATTTGTGTTCGATAAACTTGAAAACTCCAGAGATGGATCAAACTCACTAGGCAACTCTGGCACTTCAATACCAGACTTGTTTTCTGGTTGTTGATTATTCAAGAAGTTTGCATAAACGAGTGCCAGATCGATATGAGAGCCATCAGAGTCAGCAGAGGCACTTACTTGATTACCATAGGAATGCCTAATTGAGTCAGTTGGAACTACTCCACATGACAAACTCTTTGAGGGGACACCATCGTTTGGTAGCCTTAAAGACTTGCCTCTTCTGTTTTTCCGGCAGCCACCTCCAACCGGAACTTTCCTAAGTGACCCTCCTTTAGTCCAATATCTTCTACAGCCTTTGCAGAAGTACCTTGGTTGTGTTAAGCTATAATTGTTGTAATAACAGAATTTAGTATTCGAAGAACCACACCTTGGACAAGTTGGTGATATCTCCACACCAGGCTTCCATCCTTTCTCCATAACCAATTGCCTTGAGCCTTCATCAAGAAAGCTAGCACGCAGATGCACAATCCCTCTTTCTCTCTCTCTCTCTCATGGGGAGTAGGAGAGAGAGGGGGTTCAATTATTGAAGAAAACCAATCAATTTCAGGAGAGCTATAAGGGGAAATGGAAATGTGTCTGCTAACAAACACGTGACTGGAGTTGATAGGTTGGTTTGAGGGCACATGAATGCTCATGGGGCCTTGGAAACGAGCGTGCAGCCATGCACATGAGAATGAGTTAGGCAAGTTGGGGTTACGGTGCCGTTAAGAATGACAGATGGTGTGTACTAATCCCGTAGGCTAATACAGTGTGTCGGTGTTTGTCACACGTGGCACGACGCCATAGACGATAATGATGGAGGTATAGGAAGCAAATGCCTCGAGAGGCACGATCAGGTTTTCTTCCAGCAGCAGACAACCTAGATATGAAAAATAAATAAGCTGTAAATGACAACTCCACTTATTCCAGATTCAGAGATGTTAATGTCCTTTTACGCAATATCTCCCCTGGTGAAAAGGGATTCAGAGTTTGAACAGATTATAAAAACAGATGCACACGGGCAATGCACATGGCTGGTGTTTCTTGAAGAAGGAATGTCTCTTTGGTCGGCGTAGATTGGTAACTTTAACAGAGGATCTCTGGGATCATGTGTTTCTTGGATCATGTACTTTTTGAAGATTTCATGAATGTGAATGTCATCAAAATGTTGAAGAAAATGAAGACACGTTTCTGAACACATATCTCTAAGCAGTTCCTGATTCTGAAAACAAGCATGGATTCCTGATAAGGAGCTAAATATATCGTTAGACATGAAAATCAAAAGCACAAAAAAAGATATATGATGAAACAAACTGCAAATTTTATAATGCATTTGCTGTTTGAGAGATAGAGAAAAAAAAAAAAAGAAAAAGAAACAGTCTGATTTCTACTCTACTTTTTTTCTTTTTCTGAATTTGGAAAGAAGGGTTCGTCCTTTTATTCTGAAAGAAAAAGTAAGAGAAAGAAATCAGAGAAAAAAAATACTAATTATTGTTAGCAGAGTAAAATGTTCATTAGTCATAGTTTCTACTGTGTTGACTTGACTGGTCTATGCTCTTGACCAAGTCAAAATGGCTTAAGAGTCTTTGCTTTCACAAAAGCCATGGTTGGTAGTAACTACTAATCTGTTTCATACTCGAAGTTTATCATTAATTTGCGGAGGAAATGAGTAGAAAAGGAAAATAAGGTAACTAGATTATAACAATTATTGTTGTACAACTTGTGATCAGTTTGATATTTAATAATTTTAAGTTCGAGATTCAAAATGCGGGGATTCAACTTATTTTAATCCAAAGATTAAAAAAAAAAATGTTTATTCTTTTTTTTTTTCCTCAATTTTCTTTTAAGTTTTGCATATAATCAAAATTTTCTAAATCAAACACATTCTCAAACATAATATATTAAAATTTTGCTTCAGAATCTACATATTAAAGCAGGATAAGTGTGGAATATGCAAATTCACCAGAAAAGAACACATCAAATTCCAAAGATTGCAAGAGAAGAGCCTTTTGCTTATTACTACTAGCAGCTAGAAATGTGCCTAAAAAGCTGTAGGGCTGGCATTATGTACAACAATAAGGTTGAACTCAAAATCAGCAAATAATTCTTCCACCACCTCTGCTACAATTCCTCTTTAATGACTGATCTATCTTCCATTGATGCATGGCTTCAACCTTGGTAAAAAACCATTTCGGTTGAACTTTTCGAAAACTAACGTATAAGATAACCATTCCGAATACCATTCCACATCCATACTCCATTAACAATGCTTTCCACCAAAATCTATCTTCAGTTTGTTTAGCAGGAAAGACTCGCTTTTCAGATTTTGGTCCATTTTCGTCCCTCAAGTTTGATGGTGGAAGAGTTGGATCCTCCAATTTGAAGAGTGGACTATGCAAACGTGGATTTCCCAAGTAGGACTCTTTTTCGAATGTGGCTAATTGCCCGATACCGGGAATTCTGCCAGCAATGAGGGGGTTGAATGAAATGTTGAACTTGCTAAGCTCATTCAAGTTATTGAAGTTGGTTGGAAATGTGCCTGAAAAGTTGTTGTGTGACAAATCAAGATTCTGTAAGCATTTCATATTCTCAATTTCCATTGGAATTTGTCCAGAAAATTTGTTCCTGGAGATGTTTAGGACTAAAAGTGGCAATTGTCCAATCTCTGTAGGCAGTGCTCCATTGAATTCATTGTACCCCAAATGCAACACACTTAAATGCTGCATCTTACCAATATCTGAAGGAACCTCCCCTGAGAGTTGATTCCCACTAAGTTGAAGATAACCTGAGACTAGATTTTCCCGCACCGGTGAACCTCGAACACAAACTTGGAAAAAGCCACATCCTTTAAGTAACCGATCCCATATGCTTCTGCAAATCTTCCTGGTAAGAATTGTATACACAAAACCAAAAGGTGAGTAATCTGTAGTTAGCAACCTCTTCGCCACCAAGCACTCGCTGGGACCAACAATCATCTGGTCACTCTGCTGATTTGATTCAAATGTTGGAGTAGCATTTCTTCCCATATTTGTTAACTCAGGAGGGAATCTTCCGGAAAGTTGGTTGTTTGCAAGGTTTAGCCATAATAAGCTTGAGCAGTACCCAAGCTCACGTGGGATTTCACCAGTTAGTGAGTTGTTTGCCAGCATTAACCACAGGAGAGATTTCAAGTTTCCAAGGGCAGGCGGGATCGATCCGGTGAGCCTATTGAAGGAGAGATCAAGGGCTTGTAGTTGTGACAATTCTCCATACTCCGGTGGTATAGCACCAGTGAATTGATTGTAGCCTAAGATTAAGAACTTCAAATTTAGCATTTGAGAGATTTTAGCTGGTAACGGTCCAGAAAATTTGTTGTAGCTTAGGTCTAGTCGAGAAATGTTTTTTAGCTTGTGAATCCCAGAAGAATGCAACCCATTTGTGTATGAATTCCCCTGAAGTACAAGAGATTTCAACTGTCTGAATCTCCCGAAAATCTCTTGTACCTGTCCACCAAAATTGTTCTTGCTCAAATCCAGAAAGGCCAATTTCTTCAGATTCAAAAGAGATTCTGGAATCATTCTCGAAAAACGGTTGTCCCCCAATAGTAAACCTTCAAGGGTCGAAATTGATCCCAGCTCTGATGGAATTGGCCCTGTAAAATTGTTTCCCCACAGATTGAGGATAACCAAATTCTTGCAATTCGAAATCTCCCCCGGAAATTCACCATGGAATTTGTTTTCTGATAAATCCAGACCTCGGAGAGTACAATTCTTCGAAAAAGTTGATGATGGAACTGGCCCTGTGACATAGTTTTCAGAAACTGAAAACTCCACTAGCCTTGCAAACCCTGTCCAGACGTTACCAGTAAACTTGTTGGAGCTCAAGTCCAGATACTGCAGATTCCAGCACCCATCAAAGTACTTGTCAATTCTACCCACGAAATTATTCCTTGAAAGGTTTGCAACAACTAGTCGGTTGCAAATTGCTGGGAAACTCAGCTTAACCTCCCCAAGAAATCGATTAGTGGACAAATCAAGCTTCCCTAAGCTGGTCAATCCTGTCAGCTTCAGCTCACCTCCTAGAATATTATGTGATAGGTTAAGGTACAGAAGGTTGTGGCATCTGTTCAGATCATCAGGAATCACTGAACTTAGCGTGTTTCGTGAGAGATCAAGATGTTGAAGTGCAGTTAAGGCTGAGAAGTTCTTGAATATTTTGCCAGAGATCTTGCTTTCAGAGAGGTCTATACCATTGACTCTTGCCCCGTCCGGAGAGCAGAAGATTCCATGCCAGTCACATGGATTTGAGCTCCTTTGATTCCATTCTGAGTATCTTCCTCGATTTACTCGATTTTGTTTTTCCAGAAAAGATTTCAGATTCAGCAAGACTTCTTTGTCTCTGTCTAGAGAACTTGTTGAGACAGCAGTAGCAGCTGCAAATCCAATAAACTAGTACAACATAAGTGAATCATCCAACTTTAAACAAATCAAAATATAATCTCATTAAACTATATTTGTTTCAAAATAACATTAGCTAACACTATCAATCATGGAGAAGACAACAAAAAGAAAAGGTTTGAAGGAAATATTTTTCAGAAGGCACCAACTGGTACAAAAAAATTCAAGATTTAAAATTAAGGCCTAAAGCACCAAGAAGAATTGAATATGACCAACAAGTGATAGAACAAAACTAAGTAACTAAATATATTTATAACAAACATAAAGAGAAAAAAGAATACAATTAAAAAAATAATGAATGGTATTAAACCTGTAATCAGGATTAAGAATGGAATAACTGTGGAACACCATGAGTTAGCTTTGTCTTCTAACATGGTCTTGTTTTTGTTGTTCCTGTCTGAAAATTTGGGCTTCTAGCAACGAGTTCTTTAGACAGCAAACAATCTACAGAAACATGTAAATCGAGACTAAAACTAGTCTGGGTTTTTCTCCAAATTTTTTCTGAAAAATTATCGGAAATAGAAAGTAATTTCGATTACTAAAAATTGTCAAGTTAGCAGAGCCAAAAGTCAGTTAGTCGTAATAAATACGTTGCTTTTATTCCAGCTTGTTGACCGGTTCATGCTCTTGACTTGAGTTAAATAAAACCACCTCAAATGGTAAAGGCATAAACGCGTCTTCGACATCTAACCAAAATAGAATTAATTGAATGCCCCCATAAAGGGTTCAATTGGTTCAAGTGTTTGTGTTTCAAGGCTTGGTTTTTCCAAATTTCGTCTATTGATGAATTTCAACTTTGAGACATTTTAATTTCATGATCTATAGTTAGCTGTAGAGTATTAATATGGAAGCTAGAACATTGCATTTGATTTGAATCTAGATTTTCAAAAGTTACACTACAATCTGAGCAACACATGACAGGGTTGGCAACGGTAGCTATTTGTAGACTGACAGTACAGCATATATATACACAGGAAGAAACTGTCGGGTTGGCTAGAAGTAGAAGCATATAAGGAAACTAGGGGTGGAAAATTTTCCCCTACTCATGAATAAAATCGAAAAGTATAGAAAAAAGGATACAAATTAACAATAGTACATGGAAAAGAATGTATCAAACTGATTACAAAAATTTGTAGGAAAGGCATAATCAGGCAACAGCATTTGAATCTTGAAAACATTGCTACTATGGTTGTGCCTTGAGAGATGTACTTGGGAAGTGTTGGACCAGTGATTACGGGTCAGGAGTATGATACAGTAGAAGCATCCACACAATCCGCTATCATGTTGCTACAGCTGTCCTAATTTTTCCTGTTAGAACATTAGAAGCAACCATGTTTAGAGTATTATAACAGCAATATTTAACCATGTAGAGTAATGTATGTATACATCAATGTTGGTGTGCATATATGTAAGCAAGCCATAAAATGTTAGAACTAACTTGCAAGCAACAAACCATCAAAGAGAAGATGCAGTAAAATATAGACAAGTGGAATTGCTCCTCAGCAGAGCAAGTTAAAATTCTGAAACTTTGCCTTCCACACGTTGATCAGAGTTGTTAACCCAACATTAAATCCCATTGAGGTTGCCGCAAATAAACAGTAAAAGGCATAGGAACTAGACCTGAAGCATGTGCATTAACTTTGGATGCTCCTCCAATAGCTGGCAAAGTTTCTCTCGATCACTCAACAAAGACTGCATTAATAAGGAGTAAAGATAATTATGATATGGAAAATATCAAGCAGATGGGTTCCTTCTTCATGGGGTAATACTTAACACAGCACATACCTTAATAGCTTCTGGAGACTGGAAGTACTCATGCAAGGACATTCCAGAATCTTGATGCTGCTGGGATGCACCACCTGCTTGCTGTAGAGCTTGGGGTTGCACAAGCTCGACTTGCAGCTGTTGTTGTGCTGGTGAAAACTCTGGCTGCTGGGACTGATAATAAGGATTAACAGAAGAAACATGAGCTTGTTGCAGCATTTGTAATGACTGCATTTGCATCTGAACAGGGGTTTGCAAAGACACCCCTTGGTCTAACTGCTGGGAAGATTGAACGGATGGCCTAAGATGTTGAGTTGGCTGCAACGGTCGTTGAAGCTGCTGCAACTGAACAAGAGAATGTATTGACTGAATAGACGACTGAGGTATAGAGGGATTCTGCAAGATGCTAGGAGGGTTCTCACCCTGCTGCTGTGCAGGAGTGCTTCCATAAGGTGTAACCGGGATTGAAGCAGGCCTGTTAAAAACTAAGGATGGCATCAGTGGTGGAGGTGGATAAGAAGTCAAACCAGCAGCTGAAGCAGGAAGTCGAGCATCAATAGTAGGTCCAATAGAGCTGTGAGGAAGTTCAGTTTTCCCCATACCAGTAGGATTGTAAACTGATGGTTGGGATATAGAAGCATTTAAGGAAGCTAAGTTATATTGGCTAGATGCAAATGGAGGTGGTGTTGAAGGAAGAGGTGGGGGAGGCCTAGAAGTTCCACTAGGCGAAGACATAGAGGTTCGCATAAACTTGGAATCTGACACAGAAAGGGAAGATTGCAACAATGAAGGACTGCCACTAGCTGCAGACAAATAATCGGATTGGATCTGCTAGAAAGAAAGTCAAACATTTAGAAAGTATAACTGTATAAGTAAACATGAGCAATAAATTATCTAAACCAGAAAGTATGTCAGTTTTGATGCCTAAGTTTTAATGCCTATGTCAGGCATAAAAGCTACAAATGAGTACTACTAGTAAGAGAGCTTACTGGTGAAATTGTTGATGGAGGAGGCATTGGAGGTAAAGGTGGCTGATTTGGAAGAACTTTGCGCTCGTATAATCCTCGAGATCCAGCTGCCACAGGAATGTTACTAACATACTGGGGGCTGCTCTTTGGATAGAAGTTTTGTGGAGTTACCCTTGAATCTGCTGGCAACTGCAATGATGTTGTAGGTGTACTATAAACTGGAGCAGAGAACCCTGAACTATTTGCCCCAGCTGCAGAATCAAAACCACTGCAGTTCTTAATCAAAATAGCATTTTTTGATTCATCGAATTGCTCAAAATATTTCTTATCTGAAGAAATACTAGATTCTCGAGTTAAAGGCATTTCAGGATGTGAAACTGACATCCTTGAAGAAAACTCACTTTGGGCATTCTCATCAACATTAGCTGCTAAAGGCGTAGCCATGTGAGAAAATTGACTATTTCCATTAACATCACTTTCAGTCTCTTCAACAACAGAGTGCGGAGAACTTTGCTCAACTATTACAGGAGCAGGCTGCTGCAGATTATCATCTGGCTGAGGGAAGGGCAACTGATCATCAGTTTCAGATTCCTCACCATCAAACACTATATCAATTCCCTGAAGATCGTCATCAAGATCAGTTTTCAGCTGCTTAGACTTGTTCAGTTTTTCATTATCTGTTCCATTTATAGGAGCTGCATTCATAGATTGTGACACTGCCTCAGCCCCTGATGCAGCAGGATTTTGACGTTCCCTCTGTCTGGCCATAAATTCATCCACATGAATAGAAGGAGGCCTCCCCCCAGAAGATCCTACTCGCTGAACAGCTATAACATTAGAATTAGCAACACCATCGACACTCCTTTCTCTTGCAACATAGTCATCCACATGCATAGATGGAGGCCTACTCGTATTAGGTTTCCGCTGTCGAAAAGTATCCCTTCGTGTAGCACCAGAAGGGGCTGTAGATGGACCCAATCCCCGTGAAAATGTAGTTGGATTTGTTATCTCAACTACTGAATTGTCTCCTCTGGCACGCCTATTTGAGCTGTCAGCTGGTTGCAGTTTTCTTCTTGAAGGAAGAGCTGTCTGCAACAATCTATCAGGTAAAGTTTCTGGCAATTCCCATGAAAACTCGTCTTCAAATCCTTGTAAGTAAAGGTTGTCATCTGCCTTTTCACCCATGCCTTGTCCGAAGTGATGAATTCTTGAAGGATCTTGAAAATTGTTTAGAGGAAAAGAAACACTTTCATGGAGAATGGTATCGTCCACCTTAACAGCAGCAGTAGAATTTTGGAACAATAACAACAATGATTTCACAGACTCTGAAACCTGTGCATCAGTGATAAGTTCAGGTTTCAAACTCAAATCAGGGGAAACAAAAGCATGCAAGTACACCTAGTTATACCTGACACATGGTGACATGCATATCCGATGGAGATTGATAGTCATCATCACTAATCCTTGAACTTAACAGAGTAGAGAATTCCTCGATACAGTTTATGTTCTCTTCTGGAAAGCCACGTAACCCAGCCATATCATCAGGAAGCCCAAAAAGGAATTTCAATGCAACAACAGCATTCATGTTTAAACTGATGAGAGCAAACCATAAGTTAGCCACAAACACTCTTCAAATGAATAGAGCAAAGAAACTAATATGCAGACATATAAATCCAAACATGAATCAAGCTTAACATATTACAAAGCCTTTGTGCATTTAGCTAGAAAAAGCTAGATTACATTTGGGTTTTGATTTGGTAATGTATATTATAATATCTTTTTTTGTTTTGGTTTCCCAAAGTTTCTTTTTTCTTTTTTCCAATCCCAGCACATGCATTTGGTGAGAAACAATAAGTAGTGTTTTGCTTTCCGCTCTCTTCTTTAATTTGATGGAAAATAGTGAAACATGTTTGAATCATTCTCAGTTTCCTGTCATTATTAGAGCTGCATTTTCTAAAATTCGTTTTCTATTTTAATCACCAAAAGAGTTTTGCACGAGTTCTCTATTTTCATTAAAAAAAATGGAAAACAATATTTTCAAAACACAAACACATCATCATCTTCCTGAAAAACAAACAGCAGCCATGAGATTATGTTATCAAGTTTAAGATGGTCTAAAACAATAAAATGACAGGTCCTACTAACAAAACAATATTAAACACTATCATCTAAAGCTAGTTACTTTAACTTGTTAAGACCAATAGAATCTTTGAATTACATGACAAGAATTGCCAACATAATAATGAGATTGTTTTGTTCATTACCAAAATCTGATTAAATAGTTATAGAATAACCGAAACTCATAATTCCAACCTACCACCCCTGGCTTTTTTTTTTTTTTTACACTGAACATATGGGAAAAGCAGAACATGATTACCTGTCTTTTAAGTTAAACGTATGTGGAAAACTGAATATGCCTACCATGTTTTAGCTTAGGCATGAGAACAAGCAAAGTTATTTATGAGAGACAAAATCAGCCTACTGTAAGTACACAAATGCAGCAACATTATGAAAGAGGCCAGTGATAGATGTGCATATCTCACCTATTCCCATCCATGCAAAAGCACAAAGAACCTAAAGACAATGCATTAACAGCATCAATTGTATAAGTTGATAAACAATCTTTTGAATCAACAGATCTCAACAACTTTGTCCAGCAACATAGCAAGGGGGGAGAGTTTCTCCATTCAGATTCATTCAGAAAATGAAAATTTCCATTCTTTTCATGTCCTCTCTCTGATTCAAGTTCCCCACGAGTAGAATTGCCACTATATCGCAAAGCAGACATCAATGCACTACGCCCTTCAGTGCAAGAACCCAAGTCTTTAAAAGCTGTAAGGCAAGACACTAATTCTTTTCCAACCGGTAGGACCTGAGAAAAAATAGCATTTCCATTACAAGATTAGCTATCAGTAGAACCTACACTGGTTCTTGTCCCTCATAAGTGAACAGTATATTCTATGTAAAGGTTTCTTAATTATTCCAATTACCTGACAAAACTTCAAGAGCTGATTTATAAATACTGAACAATCTTTGGGGCTCAAACTGTCAAAATTGTGCCTAGTAGACCACAATGAATTTAAGTAAAAACATTATTAAGCATTAAACATCATGTACAATTCGCATTTCAAATTGAGAGAGAGAGAGAGAGAGAGAGAGAGAAAAGAGAGAATGTCAATAAAAGTAACCAACTCACGTATCATGTCTCCCATTATATTGGGAAAATGTTCGAGAACTACATAGTAGTGAGAGAGATTGAAAAACTGGGATGCACCAACTAATCAAAGCAAACCCATATTTAGCATAATCTCTAGAATCTGAAATCTGCCTCCCATCTGAATCAATAGAATCAAAACAACTCTCTAACACTCTAGTTAGAATCTGAGGAAAACCCTCTCCTAGCAACAGCGCCTGATATAGGAAGAAAGGCACCATAAGTACAATAAATTGCAAATCAGGCGGGTGAAATAAAAAAAAAAAAAATCCACGAACCTTGGCATATGGATGCTCCAGTAAGCTAGCAAGAAAATCAAGGAACCTATAAATCTGCAGAGATGAGGGAAAAGGAAATTATTTAGTATAACAGTCTAAACTAAAAAAACCACAAAAAGGTAATTTGGGCAAAAAACTTAGAAGTTATCACCTTGTAAGCATCCATGTCGGATAGAGAAGATAAGTCAGAAATGTGATCATGTATCCATGATAATATAGGCCGCAGAAGTTTACAAGCATGTTCAGATTTTTGGCAAGCAATGCGAATTATAAAAACTCGAAGCATGTCTTGTATGACTACCAAAGCCTGCTTCAAAGTGATATATTAGTAGAGGCACATGATACAAAGCAATTTTACCAAAATAGAATAGCTAGCCTTCCACCATCCTTTCTTCATTCCTGCAATACCAGAAATTTCAGAGGATAACAAAACCAAAATAGCATGTTGATGAAAGAACACATACTGAGATGGCATAATGTTGGATAATCTGGGCAATTTTGTCGAGCTGTGGTGTCAATTGGTTGAGCAACTTCTCAAGGTGACCATGCTCCAGATACCAATCAACCTGTCTCTCCTTATGAGGTCCCAATAAAGTCCCAATAGCCAATGACCTAAGGGCACTCAACAAGGGCATCCCGTTCTTCCAAAGCCAGACACGTTCTTCAGGAAATAGATCATTCTTGTAATGTAAAAGGAGAAAGTAAAAAACTAGTTAATGCTGCAGTTGAAGCCAATCTCCAATGGAGCAAAAACATGTTTTTAGTTGAGAGAAGGGTCTTCTGTTCTAATAACAGAAAAATGCTATTGAAAAAAAAGGCAAACAGAGTAAGAACGGTATTTGAATTTGAGATTCATAGTTTTCCATGTTGACATGCACCAAACATAATAGAAGGAAAATATCAAGCAATCATGGTGAAAAAATGAGTTCCTTAATAATCACCAACAAAGGCATGATAGATGCAATAAAAAAACATTAACTTGTTCAATGTTTCTTGATATGAATAACTGCCACAATAGTAATGAGACTAAGGTGCTATTAGGATTAAAGAAAATTGGAGAACTGAAATACCAAAAGACAAAGTAAACTGCAGGTCTCCTTTGGACCCAAGGCCAGTGATGAAGTAGTTTGAACACTGGCAAGAATTGAGTGGAAGAGGCCAGGAGTCCAACCATATACTGGCCAATAAGCAAGAGCTGATGCAACAAGTTGGCAGACAGCTTCAAAACCAAGGGCAGAATCAGGATAGGGAGAGGATAAATCAGCTGCACAAGCTGCAAGCTTTGGGCTGCAACACAGCAATACACTTAGTGCATTTCACTCCATAAAATGAGCATAGTATGGTAAAAGCTTCCATAGAAAAACAGTTAAATATTAATTACCTTACTTCTCGATGCAATCGTAACAATGCATTCATCAGTTTTGTATTCCTGTGCTGTTCCTTAGCTTCCTATAAGTAGAGGACAAGACAACTCAATTCTCAAATTTGGAAGATGGTGTAGGTTAAAATGGGTTAACTACATCCACAAATGCAGTAAACTATCAACTGAGCACAAAGAGTTTGATCTTACGGGCATTGATATGTAATTAACCTTAAAAGAAGAATCACCATAATCATGCATGTCCTTCACAACTAATGCCCCATGTCCTTTCTCAATTAGGAGGAAGAATCAATGCTAACAACAAAAATGGTAGCAATCTTCTCTGAAAGTTTCCAACAGCATTAATTCTATCCTCCACTTGCAACTATTCCTAACTAAACAAGGTGGGTAGCATAGAATCTTCAATCTCACCATAAATCCACTAAACTTTTCATGATGCTTTTTGCAAAAAGAAAAATATCGTCGTTATTGGATCAAAAGATCATTCATTAGAATACAATCTGACTAAGAAGCAGCAAACCTGTAATTTCTGCAAAAGAGTGATCAGCAATACAAGAGAAGGAACCAAAAGATCAACCAAACACTGTTCACGATTGCGTTCCAGCAATAAATCAGATGTAGAATTGCATTCATTACCCTCGTCAACAAGATAATCTGTTCAAGGCAATATAAAACGATGTTGTAAAGCAAGGATGCTAAAAATACAGAAAATACTTGAAAGACTTGAACCACATTGGACAGACTCTGGAGAAACAAATCTTGATTGAACCCATATTTGCCCAATGGATCCAATCTTCTCATGGTAAAACTTCATATGGGTAATGGCCCAGCATTCAGAGCGAGTTGAAGCATATGATTGCCTGTTTGTTTAAATGCTGTTAATGAAAAAAGTAATTCACTATTCTTAACAATAGGTCCTGGAGACTTCATCATGCTATTGCTCTAGGTTTACATACAACTACATCGATCTTAGTAAAAGGTGCTTTATATGTGTGCAGGTTCAAGTTAATGCAGGATAAAAAGGATTTTGGTTATAGTTTTCCTTGCGATGTTTCGGGATGAGGTGGTGTATAAAGCAACATAATTTTAACAAGGTCAACAAGCAAGTCATATAATAGACATGCCACAAATGATGATAACATAGGGGCAAAAATCTGCAACAATAGAGCCCAATAAACCTTTATCCTATCAAGATTGTTTGAAAGCTTTGGGTGTCCTTGAGAGAGAGAGGTTTGACACAAGGAATAAGCCTAAAAAACTAAGGGAATGGAGAAAAAGTTTTACCAACTCACCCCTTATTATTAGATAATGAACATTTCAATGCTGATTAAATTTATAATGCAGTCCTAGTGTTCTCATATTAACATTTAACTATATAAATATAAATTATAAAAACATCAGTTTCCATTTATATACTACAATATAATTAAATCAGCAAGAAACCCACTCGACAACCAATACTCATTAACTTACCATAGCTATTTGAGGACCTCTCAAGCATGAAGCTACAATTGACAAGAACCATGTAGATAACTGCGATGGCACCTTCATCATACAAAGTAGTAGCAACAGTCTACAACAAAAAACTACACATAATGAGTCAAATCAATTTAGTTTTAAATTAGACACTAAAGTAGAAAATTGCATACCGGATTCTCTGAAATGAATGCCAAAATTCGAAATGCAGTTGTCAGCTGGGCTATAGCAGAGTCACGGAGGTTATCACCATCAAAAGACTTTAAAGAGATAATGCTTGCAAGATTCTCCATGACATTAATGTCAGAAGCATTAGAAGATTCTCCAGCAACATTATCAACAACATCTGTGAAATCAGAAACTAGAATGTTGGTTGAGGTAAGATGAGCATCTCCTCCAGAAGCCAGCACAGCAGCATATCTTAGAAGACCAATAGCCCCATTTTTATGATAAACTAAACCACCATCAATCCACTCCAACAACCGTGTAGGACCATCTTTCCTATTGGACCCAGGGGAAGAAGAATGTAAAGCTTTATGAAGTTCCATGGCATGTCCAATCCAAGAGGACAGAGAGGTTGCAGTTGAATCAGTAACAATGACTTCAACAATCTCAGCAGCTGAGTGTAAAATTGCAAGATTAAGTGGTGAACCACCTGCATATCCAGAATGTTGCAAATATAAGCCCATGTATTAAGCAAGTAAATAAGAAACTTTTCAACTAATTTAACCTAACCGCAGAATAATAACAGTACCGCTATTCTTGATGGCAGGTTCTGATTCCTTGACCGAATGCAAAGCTTCAATCAGAATTGACACCACCTGTCAAAGAAAGGGAAAATAAGAGCATTGAAATGAATAAATGCTGGTTAGTCCATTTTATTCTGTTAATAATAAATCAGAAGTATCAAACAGAACCCAAATTTCTGCACACTGTAGATAATATTAACTATAGAGTATATTAACTATAGAGAATATTTGTCAATACCTCTGGAAAGAAACTCAGGGCCAATAAAGCCTGGCATCCGCAATCAGACCTGCCAAATATAAAACAAGTTTCAGTCAGAACCATCAATATTGTAGTTCAAGTCCAAAGTTCAAGAAATTGATCAAACAATTCACCTAGCTAGACCACACAGCTCCCATAATACCCATAAAAATTCTTCAGACTGAGGAGTTGATGAAAGCAAACGATCTATGGCGTTAACCTACAATAAAATATAAAAAAAAAGTCATACGTAGTCACACATTGATAGTGAAATTTTAAAAAAATAAATAAAAGAGAAAAAGATTATCAATACTCATATCAACCAAGAAAAGGAACTAACCACCCTCAAATGTGTCTCAACAATGATTCCAACTTCCAGTGGACTGCAAGTAAATCCTTTAGATATTAAAACAGATGCATACCGAAGAGGAACACAATCTTCCTTATTCATAGCATCAGCACCCTTCAGGGCATGAATTAGTGTAGCAGTAAGTTCAGGCTGATGTAGGAGGAAAACCAAGCCTGAAACAGAAGTAACACAGCATCAATCACAACCATCATTGAGCTTGATAACACAATGTGATCTTGGAAGCAGGGTAATTAACAAAACCTGAGCGACAAAAAAGAAGGGAGAGAATTATGGATCCAATGGATGACACAATCTCCATAGAAATGTCCACAATATCTTCAGCTTCAGAATGCAAAATAGTTGTTGACAACAGTGCAGCTGATAAAGGAAGAAATCCTCTG
This sequence comes from Durio zibethinus, assembly GCF_047325235.1. Taxonomy (NCBI): domain Eukaryota; kingdom Viridiplantae; phylum Streptophyta; class Magnoliopsida; order Malvales; family Malvaceae; genus Durio; species Durio zibethinus. The sequence continues at coordinate 2,754,057 of NC_143162.1, read as the reverse complement.
TCCTGCTTCCAATGAGACAGTTTCAATATTAATAATAGAGCCACTAAAATTTGATCAAGACCCACCCAACTCACCCAAAATGAAAATGGAAAAGAATAGATCACTTGCAGAGTAGCACTACGCCATCCATAACAACCAAAGATAAAAAACACTCCATGTATCAGCTCAATAACCAGAAATGCAAAAAAGCTAAGTTGGGATTTCAAGAGGGAATCCCATGGAAAACCAATAGCAACTAACAAAAAAAAAAAAGGGCTAAGGTCACTGCTCCTTCATCACAAAGATGTCTTTAACTCTAATAGTATCTGCACCAAACATGGCATGCAATAAATATTATCATATTCTACTTTTGATATTGCATAAGCCAAACATCAGATAGGATAAGATTGTCCACTTTCTAACCTTATCATATCCACTTCATCATCTTGCATACCAAATATAAAGTAAAAGAAATAAAATAATGATGCAAAGACAAATTGCGTGAAGGTTGCATTCATTACTTAAATCATAACACTTCTGAAAGATAGATAAACAAAGCATTTGTCTCAAAACAGATCATCTGCTATAAGCAGAAATCAAATATGCAAAAGCAACAAGCATAATATGAAACACTCAAAAAGTGCAAAAGAGCTAACTGAGCAATCTACCTTAAGAAGTGTCAGCAAATGCAAGTCAATTTCCCAATCTGAAAAGCAACAATTTGATGAAGCAATCAACCCACTGGTTGCTTTGTATGATACTAATCCATCAGTTTGACGAAGAATCAAAAATCTGCTTGCGTGGGCCACTGGAGATGGATCTTCAATTGGGCCATTTGAATTTATCAAATGCTGCATTAATGTTGTGAACATGACAATAATTACATTTAGAGTAACTACCACATATTTCACAAACAACAGGAAAAAAGAAGTGCAGTTGAAAGATTGACAACCGACCAGGAGCTTTTTAAGTAGTGATCCAACATCCATGAGCTTGTTTGAAGCAATGCTTGTCCCTTTAGCAGTAGCAGACAGGCCACCCAGTATGGGTATGACTTCACACTGGTAAAGAATAAAATTACAAGGAAGTAATGTTAAGATTGTCTCAGATATAAACAATTGCACAAGCAAAAATGCACAACCATCTTAAAAGCATACCTCATATCTCGAAACAACTTCATAAAATCTAAGTCGATGAAGGACATAAGTTGCTAGAGAAGCAACATCATGTTGTGGTTTTTGCAGTAACAACTTCAACAAGTGACTATATCCATCACTAGTGCCGGAAGGGATATTTTCATCCTCACGAGGCCACCAACCTAGAAATCCCTCACATCCAACAGAATGCCGTGTAGCCTGCTCAATAACTCCAAGTAGCAACAATTTAATGGCGGTAGATTTCTGCATCTCATGATCAAAAAGATATGCAAGCTGATCCATACCACCACAGTTAACAAAGTAAAAGCAGCTCTCCTTACTGGAGCACAAGAAAAGAGCCACATTCAACCCCAAGATGACATTCTTACTCTGTAAATCGAGATAGCATATCAAATATGGATGAGCTTTCATTTTATCCTGAAGTAATTTTCTATCTTTAAATTCAAGAAGGAATGCCAATAGATGATATAACAAGTATAGCAGCCTCTATTTGAATTACCTCTGAGAGCTGGTGATGTCCAAAACTAGAGGAGCTCCTATTGAAATCGAAGTATGGTGATAACATCTCCACCAACTGTTTGGAAGAAGCCAAATCAGCATCAGACTCCATAAAGCTGAATTCTGTCAATGATTCAGAGGATCCATTCGCAGCTTTACATTGAAGAGCCTCATAGAGCTCAAGGAGCTCTTTTCTGGCCTCACTAATACCATGGTCCAACTCGTTAAAATCTTTGTTTCTTCCTGACATAAGATGCTTCTGATTGATTACATTAGAATCTAAGTTTATGAGAGAAGAAGCAGCTAACGCTACAGCACTGACAACTTTATCTACTGCATAACCAAGGTTTGACAATTCCAAAATTTTCAACATTAGCTGTAGTAATTGCTTAACCTCTATGGATATATCTAGTGTGACTACTGGTAAAGATAAAACATTCAGAGAAGATAAAGATTCCTCAAATGTCCGATTAAATGTGCATAATGGAAGAGGTAGGTCTTCAAGCTTTCCGTCAGTAGAGCTAACAAGATTAGTTAGAGAGCTATCATCAAATTCAATGTTGAACTGGCCCAAATCCTCTGCTGTATTTCCATATATGACCAAGCTTAGACTCCGGTAGCTACCTCTTACAACCAGATGATTGGTTACAACTGCCTGCAGAAAATAACCATACAATTTTAAAGAAAATTCAGTGTTGGCATATAGCTTTCACAATATAAAGGCACACCAAGATGCATAGCTAGGAAGCTTAAAAATTTTTCATTTTGTTAACAAAGGAGAGGTAACTGCAAATAGGAGACGCGAAGATAACCTGTACTGAGCATATCCAGGATTGACCATATGCAATGAATATTTCCAGGATCACTACCATATACTAAAGATGTTAAATGTTCTTTATGGCCTCAACAACTGTTAAATTGCATTATGCATCAATCAAATTGCTGATGCTAGCAAATTAAAAAAAGATTTTTTAATTCATTCTTTCTTAAAACGTTTTATTTTCATCAATCAAGCTATAGCTGTACATAAATACATGTATATGGAGACACTTGTCTTCTTACATAAACCAAGGTATAAGTGAGACAGCATAAACTGAAAACAAAATGAAATTCAGAATTCAAAAATCCCAATGGTCAAAATGTAGAATCACCTCCACTTCAAGCACATTTGATGAAGAATGAGAATACAGAAAAGGCTGACAGAGGCGCCTAAATTTCGTCTCTCCCTCGCACTGAACAAACACCTCCAAAGCAAATGAAGGAGGTGAAGTGGCCCTGTAAAATTACAGCATAAAAAATCAGGATTTCCAATACTTCGACCTCAATACTCCAAACATTGAGCAGCTCAATAGCCAAATTTATGAAATTGCACCAATTAAAATAAGGTATACCTCTTCTACTAGCATGTCGCTAATCCCTAACATCAGAATACATGCTAAAACTTTTTATCAATGTCTCATAATAACAAAACTATACTGGAATAACATATTTGTGATACAATAATTACTGTTTCTAATCAACAAATTCTCAGATTTTGAATCTGTCATTTAATTAATTCAAAACTTCACATCTACCACGTCAAACAAGATATCTGATGCAAGTTATGTAAGACTTTAATTCTAAAGCTCCTTTGATAGGAAGGCAAAGGGAAAGAAGAAAAATTCCCAGGAAAAAGGAGAAGATGAGAGAGAAACAATGCCACTCGTTGGCCGAGAGAAATTGGACAAAAGCAGAAAACGAAGATCTGATATCTTTCCATGCCCATAAAACAATATTCTTCAATAAATGGCATTGTTTCCCTCTCAATTAACCTCTCCGTACCATAACCATTCTTTCCCTTCCTGTTCTTTCCCTCCAACCAAACGTAATCTAAGTGCCAAATTCAAATCTCAACTACATCATGCCAACAAAACAAAGTACTATATTTTGCAAGACGGATATGCCAATCTTATTCCTAATTCTTATCATCTAATGACCCATAAGTCAATTATATCACACGAAGAACACAAAACCATAACATTGCCATTATCATGCAAGGGAACATTTCTCATGAGAAAATTAATTGTAAATACAGTAGTAAGCTCAACATACCCAACAAGTGTTACCGCTTGAGAGGCGGAGGACGCATTCTGTTCGAGGAACTCACACGCAGTTATAACAACTGGTTCAGCAAACAATACCTAAAAAATAAAAATTTAAATACAACAAATTAAAATAAAAACAAACCAAAAACTATAAATTAATTTAAAAAAAAAAAAGAAAATGTAATGCTCCATTCAATCAATAAACAAAAACCGATTAATAATTCAATAAAAACCTGAATTAACACTAAAAATATTGACTTTTTAATTCTTCCTTGCTAACCCAATTCATAAAAATTATATGTTAAAATGTCGAGAAAAAAGAAAGAAACAATTCACACCAAAAAATAGAGTTACCTCGTCGACGTATTCGTCCAAGTGAGCGTGAACGAAAGTCTGAGAAAATAGAACACATGGCTCGGGTCGACCCATATTGTTTTGGGTTTTAGTTTGTGGATCTTCAGGTCGGATTAATGGGGGACATGAAAATTTGAGGCAAGTTTCTGGATTTGGATTTCTTTAGGGCTTTTAGGGTTTCTTTTCTAATTCCGCCGCCGGCTCGAGTGTTCAGTTGTGTTTGGAGCGGCTTTCTGTTTTAGTTTTGTTACGAAACGGAACTTGAACCAGAAAGGGAAGCGGAGTTAAAAGAGGTTTTAGTTGACATTTTAATCAAATCTCCTAATTTTACCCTAACCTTTAAATTTATTCAATTTAGTCATATTATATGCTACAGAAAATTATGTAAATAAAATATCTTATTGAAAAATTAATTTTCAAAGTATAAGATTATAATTCTTATCAAAGTAGGAGATTATCAGGAAGTTGAATGTAAAGTTTATACTTAATAAACAATTTCTGTACTAGAATTTCACAAAACAAGTTTAGGAAGCAATTACATTTTCTTACATTATAATAATAAAATTTTTTAATATTCAATAAGTTTATATAATCATTTTTAAGAGATAATATTAAATATATTTAATATTTAAATCTCAATACTTGTAATTTCTTTTTTATGCCTAAATTACAACCTTTGTTGATCAAAAAAATTTATTTATTGTATTATTAAATAAAAATGTTACAATTGTTAACTCTAAACTCTTTTACTGTTTAGTAAGTGCCAAATTTAAAATCCAAAATTCCCATTCATCTGAGAATCATTAAATCTCTTCTCATGTTGATCTTTTTTTTTTTAATTTCCTTCTTTCTCTATGCATACTAGCAATCCTACATAGAATTTGATAGTTTAATTATTTTTGCAAATTTTACTTGAAAATTATGGCATGAATTATTTTTCTCTTTGCCTGCGGCTAACTTGAAAAAAATTAAAAATCGATTATGGTTTCAGCATGTCTCCGACACACCTAACATTAGCAAGGATGCAACCTGCAGAATCCCTTTTGTCTTTCTTTTAAGGTAAGAGTGTGGGAGGAAAGAAATCAAAGAATGGCAAATCAGCAATAAGCCAGCCAATTCTTATGAACCTTTAATGAATTCTGTTCTGCTGTATCAAATTTTCTTGGTTGAGCAGGAGCCAGCTAGGAGGCATATACCAACAGCAGCATCAACGTCATACTAACAGAAAGGAATAAATTAATTGGATATTGCCAGTAGAAATGACGGGGACAGATGGTAGATTTGTGGACGATTGGATTGTTCATCTAAGGTGTGTAGTAACAAATCTGAGCAAAAACATCGTAAGTTCAGTCAGTGGACCGGTTGGTTATTCGGATTTTCGGACATAGAAAAGCACCTGGGTATTGGTCACGTGTCTAAATGTCGAATTAGTATTCGTTTATTCCTAGGAGATTGGAAAGCAACATATAGGACATTCAAATAGGCCAGAGCTGCCTCTGTTGTAGATTCCATCCATGGCAGCTTCCTCGTATTATCTTAACATTTTGCTGTCCGTTGTTCATAAAATTATCAAAATCAGAACACAAACTTCCAGTTCATATAACAGTGGCAGTTTCATATTCCGAGGGGCAACTAGATATCTATTTCTTGGTCTGCAACCAAATTATCACCTCTTACCCTTTTACCATATGAATTTTATTTCAAGTTTTCTCCTCGTTTTCGTCCATCTTTTCCTTCCCTTTGTTCACTCATTTTCTTTTAACATAACCAGTTTTAATCCTGATTCTAGTAACATTATTTATGAAGGTGATGCCACAGTTTCTAGTGGAGCCATTGAACTCAACAGGTTTGATTATCTATGTCGAGTTGGCAGGGCTATCTATGCTCACCGTGTCCCCCTTTGTGACTCTTCTACACTGGCAGTTGCTTCAGTACGCATTTCTCATTCATCATTGATACTCAAAATGCCACTCTTTATGGAAATGGCCTTGCTCCGGTTGGCTATCCAATACCACTAAACTCGGCTGGTGGATTTTTGGATTACTAAGCTCAACTACCAGGGCTGGCTCATCCCAAAATCACATCATCATGGTTGAGTTTGATAGCTATCCTGATGCAGATTGGGATCCACTATTTGAGCATGTGTGAATCACCAACAACTCTTTAACATCAGTTAATCCTACCCGATGGGATGCTCGCTCAAACAGTGGAAAACTAGCTAATGTCTGGATTACTTATAATGCCACTACCAAAAACCTGAGTGTGTTCTGGACTTGCGTTGAAAACCCCGTTTTTATGACTCTTCCCTCTCTTGTCAGATAGATTTGTCTGAAACTCTCTCAGAGTGGGTCATAATTGGATTTTCAGCAGGTACAGGCGAGTACCCGGAGTATAACACCATTAAATCGTGGGACTTCACTTCAAATTTGGATACCAAAGGGAAGAAGGTAAGCCATGGTAAAAAGATTTGGGGGACATATGTAATAGTGATTGCTTCGGTTTGTTTCTTCTATTCAGTTACAGGTTGGTTTCTGCTGAAAAGGAGGTATGGTAAGAATGTAGAACAAAATGGCCGTGCAAATGCAATACACAGTTGCTCTTCTGTGTACAGTGATTTTGAGAGAGGAGGCTTTTCCAGAAAATTTTCACACCAAGAAGTATTTAGAAATTAGAACTACCAATGGCTTTGCAGATGATGGAAGGTTGGGCCAAGGAGGGTCTGCACATGTTTACAAAGGAACATTAGAGGATCAACGCTTAGTTGCTGTAAAAAGAATATTTGCTGAATCCGAGGGTTTCTTTATCAATGAACTTAAGATTATAAGCCGTTTGATACATCGAAACTTGGTAAAGTTCATCGGATGGTGTCATGATCAAACGAATTGTTACTTGTTTATGAATACATGCCAAACGGCAGCCTTGAGAATCATCTTCATGGTAATAAACCAACACTCCATTGGGATGTTAGGTACAAGATAGCTATGGGTTTGGCCTCAGCCCTTCACTACCTGCATGAAGGCGCAGAGCAGTGCGTCCTACACAGAGATATAAAATCAGCTAATGTCTTGCTAGACACAGATTTCACTACCAAGCTTGGTGATTTTGGAGTAGCCAAGCTCGTGGACCAGAGACTTAGGACTCAAACAACAAGGGTTGTAGGGACACCTGGGTACTTAGCACCGGAAATATGCAGGAACAAAGAGCTCGTAACTAAACAGACATGTATAGCTTTGGAATCGTGGCCTTGGAAATTGCAACTGGGAGAAAGCCTAACCAAGATGGTGGACTCCTAAGGTGGGTTTGGCAGCTATACTTTGATGGCAATATTCTTGATGCAGCTGATGGAAGATTGAAACATTTTATGAAAATGAAATGCAATGCTTGTTGATGGTGGGATTATGGTGTACTCATCCTAATGACAGGGAAAGGCCAAATGCAGAGCAAGTCATTAGAGTTCTTCAACTGGAAGCACCATTGCCAGAGCTTCCACTTGATATGCACGAGCATCCAGCCCCTTTACCTCGTCTATCCATTGACAACTGAAGGAATGTGGATATAGTGCTGAAGTTTTCAAGATATATTCACGTACTTCGCTGAACCATGATACATTACAATATCCTTTTGCCCTTATTTTATGTTATTCCCAAAAGCAGATCCATATTCTACTAATAATAGGTAAATTATTATACTGTAACAATTTTATGTTAATAAACTTGTTAGATTTTGTACACAAAGCTTAATTCAGTTGGTTCATACAGTCACCTTTAAAGGTGGCATCTATTAAATTTGAGATTCAAATCTCAGCACCTATAATCCTTTTTCCTATCCCCTAAACTACGGCTTCCTTTGTAAAAAAAAAGAAAAAAAGCTCGCTATATATTTTCTTATGAAAGTAAAAAGGCAAACAGAGCAAGAATACAGAGTCATAGTTAATCGAAGATTCAAGTTTTAGTGAGGCATTGCTTAAGATAGCAATTCCAGTTAACTAATTGGTTGATATTCATAGAAAAAAAAAATCACTTACTGCAGGTAACAAGAAAGTGAGTCACCATGATTCCTGAAATGCTACAAGAAGCTTTGTCTTGCTGTAGTTGGATGGTTGCTGGCAGGTTGGAAGCCGTATGAATTTTCGTCTTTTTCAGCAATAGTTTAAGACAAACTAGGAAGTGGTTAACTTGATTTCTGGGATTCTCAGTTAGAAGTTTTTGGTATCTCTTTTGACCTTTTTAGATGCATTCTTGCGTACACATCATATTATCTGTTAAGTTAGTTCCCATTGTGATGGAGGAATCTACTGCCCCACAGACTGAACTTTCAAGAAGAAATTCCCACCTGGTGCATGTAGATTTATGTTAAATATTAAACTTTCATATAGTTCGCTGCACACGAGATCCTTTTAATACATAATAATCTCAGAAGCAAGGACAACCACAGTTTTTCCAGTGTAACTTCCTAAGCTTAATTAATGCTATCAATTGTTCATAAAATAAAGAAATAAAACCCAAGGATCCAACTATTTAAAAATGACAAGGCAAAGTTTCTCAAGGGAACCTAAACATCTGATATCTGATAAATCAACCAAGTATCAGCATTCTTAGCAACAGTCAGAGCAAAACGTCTGCTTATAAATCATTAAGATGTTGTCTTCACCATTCAAATGCTCATTGATCTTAAAGCTACTAAAACCAGTCGTGTTAGTCTTCGGCCCATTGGCTGGCGTGTGTATCAAAGCCTATCCACCTGTAGAACTCTTCAAACATGACATTTGCAGCTGCAGACGTTCGTACTTGTTTCTCATTCACCGGCTACACTAGAAATGTTGACGCCAATGACAAATGTCTTGCTCTTCTGCATGCTCCTGTGGGCTAGAAATACCGCACGATGACTCATTCGTTGAAATTTGGGAGTTAATGAAAAATACCAGTATCATCACTTCCACCACGTCCCATTATCATGTCATCCCAGTTGAGTTCAACATGAAATTCATAGGTTGGGATCAATAATTTGCATCTGCTGGCTATGTCCCAAGGGTAGCTGGCTCACAATGTAGAAAATTGACTAATGTCTCGATTACTTGCAATGCCTACCAAAATCCTGAGTGTGTTCCAGACGAGCTATGAAAACCCTGTTTTTATGGATAGCTTTTCTTTTGGTTTTGATATTGATATGATGAAATTTACGAAAGCTCTCCCCAAAAGAGTAGCAAATGGTATTTCGGCAAGTACAAGCCAGTACACTGACTATAACAACATTAAATCATGGTTAAATTTGGTCGTATGTTTGGCCACCTCAGCGCTTGTCCTCGTTGCAGTGAGCTGGTTGCTGCTAAAAAAGGAGAAAATAAGCCAGGAATGAAGCCCAAAATGGTCAAGCAATTAGAGATCAGGGTGGCAGTTAACCGGGTGGCAGTTCCGTTGAGGGAGAAGAGTTACCAATACAGTTTTCACTTCAAGAACTACACACAGCTACCAACGACTTTGCAGACGATAGAAGGAAGGGCGAAGGCGGACGCACTGTTTATAAAGGAACATTGGGTTTGCTGAATCGGAGAGTGAGTTCAACAAGGAATTGAGGTTTATAAGGCGTTTAATACATAGAAACGTTGTGAAGTTCACCGCCATTCAATATCTTCATGAAGGCGCAGAGAAGTGTGTCATCCATAGATAAGCTTGATGATTTTGCGATTGCTAATCTCACGAGCTTGAGGACGAGTCAGACATCTAAAGGTACAGGAACACCTGGCTACAAAGCACCAGAATATCTGGAGGAACCCAATGCCAGTGAAGAAGCAGACATGTACAGCTTTGGAATCGTTGCCTCGGAAATTTTGTCCGGTAGAAAACCAGATCCTCATTAATCTGGTGCAATTCATAATTGGATCTGCCAGCTTCACCTTGCTGATGCAGCCAATAGCAGATTGCAAGGAAATTTTGATCACTATCAAATGGAGCGTTGTTTGGTGGTCGGATTATGGTGTGTACACGTCTTTCTAGCAAGGAAAGGACAAATTTAGGAGAAGTAATCAAACTTTTTCAGCCTGAAGCAATATTATCAAAGCTTCCGACTTATATGCATGTTCATCCAGCTACTCCAGTCCAGCCCCCTTGTCCGAAACACAAATCGACTCTTCGGAGGATGTGGACGATCATTCCGCGTTACAAACGGACACTTCAGACGAAGATGATCATCTTCTGTTACAAATTGAAGCCTTAAAGACTTAATGTCGATTCTCCCCTAACGTCAGTAAACTGAACTATAACATAATACACTTGTTTTCTTTCTTGTATAAATTTGTTCACACTTCTGTTACTGAATACTAACTGACCATTTTGTTCATATTGTCCTTCTAATTAGGCAAGATAATGGGAGCATTCCACAGTTAAACAAAGCTAAGAGAAGTTTCCAATCCAATTGTAGATCAAAAACTGTCTTTAGGGTGAGAGCTGAAAGTGTCCAGGAATTTTAAATCCACAAGTAGCCATCAGAATGTCCATTAAAGATTTTCTTAGCTTGAAAGCTAAAGGAGTTTGGGGGCAAACGTATATCCACTTGGTAACTATAAATTGCAATGGCAACTAGCCAACTATTGTATACCATTAGAATTCAACAGGAAGATATCATCGGAAGAGCAGCCTTACTGTATTTTCCATTGAAACAGGAGACGCCTGATTTTGGAAAGGCGGACAGAAGGATAAGTAAAAAATAACCTAGGACCATGTCCTCCTTCCCCCACCCCTTCCCCCTTTTTTTCTTCTCCATATTGCTATAAAAAACGCTTTCAACAATGTGTACAGGAATATTGAATACATTAGATTACAGTACCAGTCCTAATAAGTTATATGTTGCTATATTATGACATAAAAAGAATAGCAGAAGTGCGTCCTACTATGAAGAATGTTAGAGAAAGACAAAAAAGTATGAATTCAGTACCGAACATTTTGACTGTGCAATAATTCAACCACAGCAGACACCACTCCCTTTCCTTCTGCAGGAATGTCAAATCCTGGTTCTTCAACCTTTCTGTTCAAAAGCTTGTCAAGTTCACCACGCAGTTTCTGCAGAATAATAATAATAAATATAATAAATAGATATAAATATATTTTAAAAATTCCTTTATGATCTTCATCTATTGCTTAAACTAGATCAGAGGATTTTATTTTATTTTTTTTTGTGCGAAGGAAAGGCATATGAGACATTACCCGTATCAAGTCTAATACACTCTTTGATGCAGAAAAATGAAGGTACCCTCCAAGCATCTCAATACCCTCTCCTGTTTTGCTAGGAATAAAATTACCACCAAACAGAAGCAAAGCATAATCAGATATGTTTGTTGAGTCTCGGATAAATATGCTGGTTGTTTTAACCTTTTCACTGTAAACCATGTAAGGCAGAGGGAAGTGATGAACCCCTGCATTAACAGATGCAGGATGAATGTCAACTTTTCCAACTTCTTTAGTATAGAATGCTGTACGCTTTCCCTTTCTTTTGCATTGCACAACATTTGGGTAAAGCCCAGCACAAAGGATGGCACATACCATCTCCAGATCATGGCTGTACCGGTTGTAAGCCTGTATAAAAACATATATCGAACTTAACTATAAGCACAACTGGACAGCTCCCATTTTTAAGATAAAAAACCAACCAAAGACCATGATAAAGATCTGCAGCATATGTATAATGTGTGAATTAAAACATCATAAATCAAGCATGCCCATGGATGCTTGAAAAGGTATACATAGGCACAACTATAGAAAAAAGAAGAAATGGGAGGGTAGCAAAAAGGTTTATGTATGGCAAGAAAATTAGATAAGACAAACAGCTTACACTAGCACCCCGTGATTTGTCTACAAAGCCTATGTCTGATAACAGGTCAATAAACTGATTTCTCATATCCTCCATCATCTGCAAGGTCACTGGTGATAAAAAATTTTCCCAACAAAATGCTCTCTCTCTTCCATTACGTTTTGCATCTTTATATCCTTCAAAAGCTTTAAGAAGTGCTATATGGTCACTACATTTAAAAAATTTTATATTTTCCAGTTAGTAACATGATCATAATTAATTTTAATTTGTTATTCAAATGGGAAAGAATGACTTAGCATAGCAGCCTAACCTGCAAGAATCACCAGCAAAGGATCTTTTTGCTGCATCAGCTTCCTCTTTCCTATTTATTGGAAGGACAAAAGGGTCACGATGTGCAAGAGCAGCTGCAATTGTCAAAGCTGGATTCAGGCATTGAAAAATAGCTCCCATTAGAAGCATCTTTCCTATGTTTGGGTCCAAAGGTAGAGAGCAAAGATGGTTACCTGCAAAAACAACAATTCAGATAACAGTTAATATCCTAGAGCGAACATATGTCACAGAACAATTTTTTCTTTTGAAAAAAAAAAGATAGATAGATACCAAGCGGAGTAAGCTCCTCTGCATCATTCAAAGCTCCAATTGTTTTAAGAAGCTCAATCGCATTTTGAACAGAAAGAGGATCTGGCGGCTGAAGTGCCTTTGCCAAAAATGATCCCACGGTTCCAAGTTGCAACCTTTTGATATGAAGGGATAGCTCTTGCAAAGGTGTTCGAAGAATTTCAGGTAATTGATACTCAAGCATTGCATCATGGATTAGTTTTGGATACAGTCTATAGCAAACTCCAGGTTGCACACGGCCAGCACGACCCCGTCTCTGAAATTGACCCACCATATCAAAAAGTGACAAACTTGGTAACAGGTGAAACTAGTCAAAACATGGAATAAATACAGAGAATTACCCATTAACTCTAGGCTTTCTTGAAACTAAATGAATACCTGATGTGCTGAAGCCTTTGAAATCCATGATGGTAACAGACATGCCAGCTTGTTAAGAGCATCATAACTTGTTTCCTTTGCCTTTCCACAGTCTACAACATACACAACATCATCTATGGTGATGCTACTTTCAGCAATATTTGTCGCCAGAACAATTTTTCTGAAAGATAGAGAAGCAGATTCAGAATACAAGAGGAGATAAAGAAGAAACCAAAACAAAATGATAAAAAAAGAAAAGTAAAACTGCATTGATCATTGTAACCAGTTAATGGAAATCTATAGAAAAGATAACAGAGAAGCAGATTCAGAATACAATTGGAGATAAAGAAGAAACCAAAACAAAATGATAAAAAGGGAAAAGTAAAACTGCATTGAGCATGGTAACCAGTTAATGGAAATCTACAGAAAAGATTAATCTATGGACCCGTATGTTGCAAAAATTGTGGAGCCATGCAGAAAAGTACATTGCAAAAACAGCACTTAGGGCAAGAAGTTATTACTCTCCACTTGACAAGGAAAATCCATCTTTACTGTCACAGTGAAGATCACCATACAACTTCAAGAAAAAACAAGCCAATAATGCAGAAGTTCCTACCGCTTGTTAGGGGGAGGGTGGTCAAATATTTCGCATTGATTAATGGCAGGCATCGAACCATGTAGAGGAAGAACCAGAAACTTGCTAAGATTCCCAAGAAAACTGTTCACTTTGATCTTGTCAAGGAGCTTAGAAATGTCATCCCAGCCTGTGAGGAATACAAGAATTGCTCCATCACCTTCATGGCGGCAAATACGTTCAATTGTGGCCTCCACCTAGAAATTTCCAACAATGGTAACATGATTAGACATGCAGCAACAGAGTAATATAGTTTAAAATATTATTGCAAAAAGTGATTTAGTAAAAGCAACAACATATGTTCTTTCTCTTTAAAAAAAAAGAAAAAAGACCGAAACTTTGTTTCACTATAACCATGACAAAGGCAGGAGCCAAAAGAAAATCAATAAGCAAACAAACATCCATCAAATGATAATTAGAAAGTCGCACTACATACATTTCCCTTTCAAGCTGGCAACAAAAGCAAGCAGTGATTGGCTAACTTCATAAATTACATACCAGACCCAAATCAATCTGTGAACCCGACCATGCTTCAAGTGAATGTCTCGTAGATGCACTGTAATTCTTATAATGAGACTCAATGTTGACATCCTACATAAGAAAATGCCACAATGTAATAATTTATTTAACAGAATTAAAGAATAAAGTTCACAAACAGTAAATGGCTTGCTCTCCTATCTATTGATAGAAGCTACCTATTTACATTTGACGGATGAAAGCATTAAATCCCCAGTTAATATATGCTAGCTAAACTGCTAATAACAGGAATATGAATTAATATTCATACTGAGAAAATGGGGAGAGAGAGAGAGTAACACAACTGAAATCAAGCTAAAATGTGCACTTACAACAAGCACATTTATCCTAGAAGTCTATTAAGTAAGCATAAAAGGAGGCGGAACAATAATCTTTTGTAAAACTTACTAGACATAAAATACTCATTATTGGCACCATGTGAAAAATTATTAAGATAAAGAACACAGCAGTGCAAGTACTAGATTTGAAACCAGTTAGTTTGCCAAAAATGAAAGTGTAAAATGGTTTTCAGACCACTCCTATCAGCACCTTGCTTTGGTTGGACCCCTCAAGAATGATTCTCTATGGTAAACTTATGTACTATTAGTTAGTTCAAAAATTTTGTATTAATTAAAATTTTCAAGGAAAAAACTTTGCAAGAATGGTAACATATATAAATGTTTATGGCCCCGCTTTAGTGGCGGAATAACTAGGCAATGACCCTTTGATTGTATTTGTTAATTCTTTCCAAAATTTAATAGTTAGAAAGAGTCTGACGATGATTGAATTTATCTTTGGAGACATGCCTCAAACAGTACAGTTAAATCATCTTTCTTCAAATCCAGCTCTTTCCTTCTTCTTCGTGAATTGCCTTGAAAGTTGTCAAACTCTGATTTAATATTATATCGAGTTTTCTGCAGCACATCCTCTAGAAATAACTCTGCCACTGGAAAAGTCAACCCCTGCATATACAAAGTAAATAATAATGTTAAAAGACATGAAAATACAGTATACGCAATGAACAGAACAGAAAACATGTTTCACTGTGTAACTTCACCACTCTCTATACCAGTATGTGAATAGTTGGTGCATTTCCGAAATATTTGGAGAACAAATCAGCATTGATGGTTGCGCTCATCAAGATAAGATGCAAGTCCGGACGCCGAGGAAGAAGGTCACGCAAAATTATTAACAGAAAGTCCTCATTCATGCCTCTTTCATGAATTTCATCCACTAGCAAATGGCTCACACCATTTAAATCTGGGTCCTGAACCTGGAGTTTCAGAAAAAATATAGAAATAAAAGAAAAAGATGTTATAGCAGAGAAATACAGAATTAAGCACAACTAGAATTAAGCACAACTAGCTGACTAGAGGAAAAATCACATCAAGAGAACATGAAGCAAACAAATGTTCTAGTGCTTTTTAAGCAACCCAAAAATTCACTAAAGCAACCAAGAACACTTTTCCCAACAGAGAGAGAAAACCATGTGGTTTAATAACATCAGGTGTGCTTTAAGCATTCCAAAAATTTCCTGCAAGAAGCATCACTGAAGTAACCGAGAAAAATTTTTGTAACAGTGAGAGAAAACTGCATGATTTGTCAGTGACAGGATTGCTAAACACCATAAAAGTCAAGTAGCAACAAGGCTGTAAGAATCAGATTTCTAGCCAAAAAAAACTTAAATGCAAAGTAGAACTAGAAAACTGGAAAAATTGAACTACAAAGAAAACAACAAAATAGAGATTCAAACTTAATTTAAACAACAAAAGAGGACATAATAGTACCAACTGTCTGAGTAACACTCCAGTTGTGCAAAACAAGAGTCGTGTTTGAGCAGAGCACTTTGAGTCTAGGCGAATCTGATAACCAACTGTTTCACCAAGACTCTCTCCCCTTTCTGAGGATATTCTAGCTGCGACAGATATGGCTGAAATACGACGTGGCTGAGTACATATTATGTTACAATCAGCCCCGCGTAAAGATGATATCTCCTCTTCTAAAATAAATTGAGGAAGCTGTGTTGTTTTACCACAGCCCGTTTCTCCTGAAACCACTAGAACCTGCACCAGTGAATAAATTACAAAAATCAGAAAATCAGTTTAGCTTGAGCTTAAGCTTGTCACTAGCTCATCTTGCCTACAAAGCAAGTGCCTCGACTCTTCTAATGATCAATTCAAGTATTCAACTCCCTCTTTGATTTAAATCAAAACTTTGTCCGCTTATGGTCAAAGTATCAAGGATCAATATAACAACTATACAAGCATGTGCATAGAAAGCCTATGATTTTAGCATATGAATTTATGAACAGGTTTTTTCATGACCCGTAACTTACAATATAACATATGAAAAAAACTCATGGATAACTTCGTAATACCCTGTAATGAAACTTATAAAAAGACTAAAGAATCATATATGCACTGTTCAAATTGGAGTATCCAGCACGAGGAAGACTCTTCTTTTATTGCAAAAGAAGTGCACAATTATTGCAAAATTCTTTAAGCATAGCATGCACTATGAATATTTATTTAAATTCCTTGTTTATATGAAAGTGACTATAATTTTACACTACCATCTAGTTGTCGGCCTCCTTTCTCCCGGTTTGGCAGTATCAAGCATGTAATCAGCAGAGCTAGTAACACCTAAGAAAAAAAATGATGTTCTCGTAATTCATGAGAAACTAGGTTTAAACAAGTATTGGACCTGATTTTCATTAACAGCTTTCAGAAACTCAGCTTTCACTTTGAATGCAGGTAGTTTTTCTCTAAAAGACTGCATCACCTTCACACTATTACTTGCCTGCAAGAGATTAATTAACATGAGAAATATTTAACCAGAGCAACCTGGACCATTGGGATATATGGGATGTTAACAAAGATAATATCATAACATGTTAAGATAAGATACACACCTTCAATGTTTCCTGCTTTTTATTGAGTTCAGCACTGAGTTTTTCCTTGGCAGAATCCTCTTCAGTAGTAGAAACTGAATCAGTTATTTTTACATCAGGTAATTGTTTTGTGGCTTCCCTATTGGATGCCACACCAGAATCATCAGCAGATCTTGTGTCCCTTGAGCTATCCAAAAGATTTCCAACTCGCCTCTCGGTTTCAGTAGACATGCGAATCTGTAAAAAAGTTGAAAAAGAACTTACATGAACATGCTCTGTAAGAATACAATGACATTAACAATATACGTAGCATTCAGTTCTAACCTCTTGCTGTGTAGATCCATGACGTTCATCAAGATCTGCCCGATAATTTGGCAATGGAACTTTACTAACCACAAGAGCCTTCCCTTTATTATATGCATGGCTTTCTTTCCACAAGTGCAAAATCAATGAGAAAAAAAAAAGAAAATGTAAAATTAAGAAAATAAAAAAAAATAAAAAAAAAATATATATATATATATATATTAAAATTGGAAAGCAACCATCTTTACTTCGACCAATTGCCAAACCATAGTCAAACTAAATATGACGCTATATATTAAAATGATTGGGCAAAACCATTATATATTAAAATTGGAAAGCAACCATCTTTACTTCGACCATATATATATTAAAATGATTGGGCAAAACCATAGTCAAACTAAATATGACGCTAATTGCCAAGCAGTAATGTTACACATACAAGTAAAGACCTAATTGGTAAGCCATATCAGAAAGAACTTGCTGGTCGGAACGGCTGAAATTTCGTTTAATGATCATCTCTTGCTCCCCTCCTTTTTTCATTTGATCCATCTTATCCCACCATTCAACCTCATCAAGAACTTCCATCTAAACATAAACACAAGCATATTAAAAATAACAATAAAGTTCCATTTTTGTTGTTACTTGTGTTAGTCATAATTTGCTTCTTACTTTGTTGTTATAAAGCAAAAGCAACTGATAAAAAGTTAAATGATATACTTGGTTAAAAATGAGCAAAAAGTTAAACTTGCCAAGCTAACACTCATTCAAACAAAGTAAAATCATAAATTTTGATATTAAGAAAAACTTTTTACAATCATTCAAAATTGTTAGTATTTACCTTTGAATCCAAATGCGCCAATAAGAACAGCCAAACAGAGGTTAATTACATAAAGAGGTATAAACCTAATCGATATGCTTACAATTAGCAGCTTTAAACCTTTATTATACAATTTCAAACGGCCAAAAACAAAAGTTACAGTTTTTATAATCATTCAAAATTGTTAGTATTTTACCTTTGAATCCAAATGCGCCAATAAGAACAGCCAAACATAGGTTAATTACATAAAGAGGTATAAACCTAATCGATATGCTTACAATTAGCAGCTTTAAACCTTTATTATACAATTTCAAACGGCCAAAAACAGAAGTTACAGTTTTTAGATACCTCGGCTGCCTTTTGACGGAGTCGCTCAGCTCGCCAAACCGGGTCCCACCAGCGCTGCTCACCGCCACGACCACCGCGGCCGCCGCCGCCGCCGCCTCGACGTCCGCCCCCGCGTCCGGAGTTGGGACCGCCTCCTCGACGGCTGCCTTGGTAGTTAGGGCGATAAGACATGGCGAAAGAGGAAATCTGGAGTGGAGGAAAGGGAGAGATCAGCGCAGACGCGAGAGGGAGCCGTTTGGAAAGAGGCAAAGTAAGCTTATTATTAGCGCTCAGCAAGCGCAGGGACATTTATACAAGGAAGGGAAAATAAACGGATCGCACTATGGGAAGTGGGGCGGTGAGTGGGTTTTATTGGCTCCGTTTGTTAAACACAGTGAAGCGAAGCGAGCAACGGTAGTGTTACAAAACACAAATATTTTTCATTTTTCACATTAATTTTATAAATTTTTTTTCTACAATTTAGGAATTTACAATATATAATTTTAATTTGAGTATTTTTTTTAAACATAATAGTTTGATTTCATTTCCACTAAACCCTACTCATATTTAATTTGTGTTTTAAGTTTTTTTTAAGTTATGTTAAGGTTATATCTTTTTTACTATTTTTTTTATTTTTAATTTTTTTCTTATATTTTTTTATTATTTATTTGTAAATTTTTAAAATATAATATTAAAAATTTTTTATTGAACCAAAAATCAAACGTCAAAATTTATTCGACCTTTCGATTATCAAAATACTACTTTTTTTTTTTTTTTTAAATACTGTGTCAACGGATGAAAATAAAGACGTTCACCGACTCAACCCAGTGCGTGCGCATCGATATTCAGAGCCCGTGCTTTTACGGGCTATGAACCCGTCTAACACGGCCATGGATAGTCGAAGCTTATCTATTACAAAACGGGCCACAAGCCCACAACTTCTTCTCCCAACGTCACAAGTCACCACCACGTTCTCTCTCTCTCTCTAACAAACTATAAACCTCCATCGACAGCAAACCAAAGATCCGATCGAAGAAGCGGCAGCTACACCGCACTATTCCATCGCCTCTCAGAAAACCGAATCGACTCTCTAACTCCCCGGTTCAATCAACGTGGATATTTAGAAAAACAGATCTCAGGCTCTTATTAGAGCAACTGACAATTGGAGGAGAAGGAAAGAGAGGGAGAGCGATGACAGATCCGGCAAACACGCCACTTGGCAAAATGCTATTGGAGGAGATCACTCCGGTGATTATGGTACTCTGCACTCCACTTGTAGAAGAAGCTTGCCTTAAGAACGGCCTCTCCCTTATCCAAATGCTCTCCCCTTTCTGTGACTTCACCAACATTGACGGTGAATAATTCAAAATTTTGTCTACGAATTTTTATACGTAATTTTATGCATATGTACGTCCAATTGTGAGGTGATTACTTTCTTTTTTTATTACTTATCTGAATTGTGGTGGCAGTGCCTGTACGGACGGCAAGTGATCAACCCTACAGGCTGCAGAAGTTCAAATTGCGGTTGTTTTATGCCACGGATATTCGACAACCCAATCTCGAGGTAATTTTTCTTGAGATTCCAGGTTTTGTAGCTTAATAATATAGCTGCTTTGTTTTTTTTTTTTCTCTCTCTCTCTCTCTCTCTCTCTCTCTCTCTCTTTTTAAGGAGGTGAAGGTTACTTGAATTCAATTATGTATGAATTGGAAATGGTGGATAAAAAAATTGGGTAATTGGGCACATAATCAACAGCATTAGTAGGCTACTATTTGAGTTGGAAGCCACTGAGAGCTATTTCAGTTTTAAAATACCTGACATTGGTTCTTTAGCTTTGATAAAGTATTTTAATATTGGACTATGTAATTTAAATGATATGATTGAGATAGAATTATTTGTTCATTGCAAATCAACAGATGAGGGAGTTTGACGGGTTTTGGTTTAGTTGGAATAAAAGTTGATTGATTTTAGCTCTGTCGTGTGTGTGCAATTTCAATCATCTGATAAATTTTCTTCTTGATTGACTAGGCAGCAAAGGAGAGGCTAAAGCAGGTTATTACCCAGGTGGGGGAGAAAGATTTTTCTGAAATGTCTTCAGACCCACCTCAAGTTAACGATCTTCTCTCTAGTAAGTTACATTTGATTTTGATATTTTTTAGCAGGTACCAATATGCACAGTTTATTGTTGTCATTTTTTATTATCATTTTGTTTCCATGTGGCTAGTTTTTCATTTTTAACATACTAGTGAGATTGTCTGATTTCTTAGCATGCTCTTTCTCTCTTAGTTTTATTAAAACTTTACCTAGCTGCTTTGATTTATATACGGTGAATGTTTTCTGCAGGGCCTGAATCTGAAATTTTACCATCATGGTTTCAGTTTTTTAACAAAGAGCTTGTACGCACCTTGTCTTTTTCAGACCATGAAGCTTTTGATCATCCTGTGGCATGTAAGCTTTGGAAATTTATTAGATACCTTTCTTGTTTTCTTTTTCCCTGTTGCTGTAATTAAGCTCTGCTAATTTTGTTCCTTCCACTTATGGGTTTCCTTAAAATGTTCATTCTAGATGCCATATTGCATTCATTTGTTGATTGCTACTTGTCCAAAATGATTTGCAGGCCTTTTGGTCGTTTCTTCAAAGGATGAGGAACCCATAAATAGATTTGTAGACCTCTTTAACACCAACAAATTGCCTTCTCTTTTCAATGACGGTGCCATGGACCCAAAGATTTTGAAGCATTACTTACTTGTGCATGATAATCAAGATGGTGATTCAGAGAAGTATGCCACACTTTCTTATCTTGCTGTTCTTGAAATGATTAAGTGCAATAAGCATGACAGCAATGCTGCTAAAAACAGCTCTATAATTTCAGACTGACATGCATGCCTGTATAGGGTTAACCATTTGTTTTTCTGTTTTAGGAGCAATGTGCAGATATATATTTTTTCTTACTAGGACATGTAATGGGCTGCATGTAAGGCCTGCAAGAATATTTAAGCCGCACCGAATTGAATATAGTAGATTACCAACCAGTTGTACGTATTTAGTAATGAGACCAAGTGGAGAATAAGCAAGAACCCGTGTTTGAATATCAAAAGACATGGAAAGAGATTTCCATCATGTATGAAGAAACCTAGTTTATAAAAGAATCCTACATTACATGGAATAAAACAAATGATTGTGATAGAAAATGTCCTCAAAGAAGCTGTAGGTATGGAACATGTGAAAATTGACACAGATTGAGCTTTTGTTGAGGCTGGGAGAGCAAATTTTCTGACCAATTTTTCTTTCATCATACGTCAATGAGGATTTTGTCATAAGTTCTACTTGGTTGCAGGTTGGTTTTGATAATATGATCACTAAAACGGAAGCTCAAGTACTGATATAAGTTTAATAATTTTATGTATAGTTCAGTTAACTAAAGCAGGTGCCATGTGGGGAAAGCAATACATGATAAGATCTCAGTGTAGCCAGATGAAACTTGCTTTAAATTTTTTTTTTTTTTTTTGTTTCCAGGGCTACTAAACTTTTGAATGAGATGAGAAGTACATTTGGGCCAACTGACTGTCAATTACTTTGCATTAATTCTTCTCAAGATGGGCAGATCCATCATCAAGAGAACCCTTGGGCTCCTTTTGTAAATTACTCGACTTTGAAGATTATTATCTTTCAATTATTTACTTGTTCATAGGAAAATAATAGGTGAATCTTATGTTGGTTCGAGGTACCAAAAAAAGTATTTGATAAAGTCAGTTTAATGCTTTAATTCATGTACTTTTATGACAGAAATCTGATGCTTTACCTACCAAACATCTTGGTTGTTTCCTCAATCTTGATAACTTCAGTGAGGTAACTTTTTCAACAAGTTGATATGATATTCTTGGACAATATTGTTTGTAATTCTACTTATGCTTGCATCATCTGGGAACAGATAAAAGATCTCATGCAAGAATTATCATCTAAACACATCATTCCTTACATGGAACAAAAGATACGTGTGTTGAACCAACAGGTATTGTTTTAAATTTTTTATTTCTTATTTACTTTTTAATGTTCTGATTCCTCTTGTCATGTTTCATTTTAAAATTAGGTTTCTGCTACAAGGAAAGGTTTTAGGAATCAAATAAAAAATTTATGGTGGAGGAAGGGGAAAGAAGATGCAATAGATACCCCAAATGGTCCTGTGTAAGTGTTGCTGTTTATTCATTGAAATTCAAGTCTGTTTCACATTTCTTCTTGAGTTATCCTAATTTAATTTATTTTTCTCTGTTCATAGGTATACCTTTAGTTCAATTGAATCTCAGATTAGAATGTTGGGCGACTATGCATTCATGTTACGAGACTATGAACTTGCACTATCGAACTATCGCCTAATTTCCACTGATTACAAGCTTGATAAAGCCTGGAAGCGCTATGCTGGTGTGCAGGTTGCTTCAAAGGGTTTTTTTTCTTTTTTTGTAAAATATAACTATTTTTTTCTGTTCTTTATGTTCATTCTCCACTTTAAGTTTATTTTCCTTTTCTTTTGCTTGGTTTGTGTTTCATGTGAATGGTTTGAATCTTCAAATTAAAGGAAAGTACAAATTTCTGTTTATTCTCATTGACATAGATCTCATGAAAACTTTCTACGGTATATTTGGGCTTGCTTCTAGGGTTATTCTGCTTTTCTGTTTGTAATCTTCTCATGTCGTGTTCATTTCAGGAGATGATGGGGCTTACATACTTCTTGCTTGATCAATCAAGAAAAGAAGCCCAGTACTGCATGGAAAATGCATTTAATACTTATTTAGTATGTATAGTTCTTGGCTCCTTTCTTTTTTTCTTGTAATTATTTTAGGCTTTAAAACTGAATATGTTTTGTCGATATGGTTTACGAGAATTTCATTAATAGCTTCCCTTCAAGTAATGTTTATTTTCTAGAATTGTGATCTATAGCATGGAATCCATTGATTTTTAAGCTGAAGAAGAAAATTGATGTCTATTTGAAATATAGAATCTGCAAAATATAAGTGAACTGATTCTAGATATCATCATTTCTTTTCGCCATATATTTGAATGATCTCCTGTTTGTTATAGCCATTTCTGCCTTATATTATCAAGATATCCTTAACATCCATTTTTGCTATAGTTAGCATGGGTGAAGGATGCTTTAAAGATGAACAGTTAGGGTGGAACCTTGAATGAAATATCTGTGTCTATTGAGAGTGGAGAAGTTATTATGTGAATGGCATTGGATAGATTTGGTAAAGTTTTCTACATGTGATTTTTTGGTGGATGGGGATTGATGGCTTGCAATAGCTTGGTCAGATAAATGTTGTTTTCTTCATAAGCCAAGGTAAACTTAATGGGTTCTCCAACAGTAAAGAAATCCCCTTGGCCCTTTGAAAAATGTCCTTCAGCATTGTTATGTTATACACTGGTCCAATGGTTTACATGAAAAGGATTTATGGTCTTGGGGATGTTTTCTGGATTTTTATTCTGCTAGAATGAGCTAAGTCTTAAGATTCAAAATACAACCTAACATGATTCCTTTTTTGGCTTTTCATACAGTCGACCCTAGAGTTATGGGATATAAGGATTAGTTTTGTTGTTATTGTTGTTATAGAATGAGCTAAGTCTTATATTGGTTTGCTTAAGTAATTAGGACCAGTTGTGTTGACAACTAGGAATGGAATGTAGCAAATTCCAATTGAGTTTTAACGTCTTCCATTGTGATTCTTCTTTTTCCTTTATTTATTCAATTCATGCAGAAGCTTGGATCTGCTGGTCAACAAAATGCTACCAGATGTGGTCTTTGGTGGGTAGAGATGCTGAAGACAAGAGATCAGATTAAAGAAGCTGCCACTGTTTATTTCCGCATTTGTGGTGAGGTAATGTTCTATTTCTAGGAGTCACTTTGGGTTGAGTTCATATTCTCTGTCACTCACAACCTTTTTTGTTTTTTTCCCTTAGGATCCTTTACATTCAGCTGTGATGCTTGAGCAAGCATCTTTTTGCTATTTGTTATCAAAACCACCAATGCTGCATAAATATGGGTTTCATCTTGTTCTCTCTGGTGATCATTATAAAAAATGTGATCAGGTATTTGAATTCTTTAGTATTGCAATAACGTATCAAACCTTCCCTCTTCTAATGTTTTATATTGTTTTGTTCTTCAGATTAAACACGCGATTCGCACGTATAGAAGTGCTGTTTCTGTTTACAAAGGAAGCACATGGAGCCTTATCAAAGATCATGTGCATTTCCACATTGGACAGTAAGTTACATAAACGATGCAGCTGGATCTTATACAAATTTAATGATTTCTGAATTTTTATTTTGGAATATTGCTAATAAAACTCACTTGATATAGGTGGTATGGTATTCTTGGCATGTATGATGTTGCTGTCTCTCATATGTTGGAGGTCTTGGCCAGCAGTCACCAGTCAAAGACAAATCAGGAGCTATTTCTGACAGATTTTCTTCAGATTGTTCAGGTGGATCACAAGTTACTAATTTAATTTCCTTCCTGCTTGGTAGATGGACTGAAAGTAAAAATAAAATAGGTGCTTCTTAGAACATACAAAATCTTCTTAGAATATACAAAATCTACCCTATGTTATGAAAAGTGGGTTTGTTTTTCATTAGTTTGTCATGTTCAAGTTTAACAGGGTTGTCTAATTACCTTTTTCTTGGATGATATAGAAAACTGGGAAGACATTTGAGGTGTTGAAACTTCAGTTGCCTGTTATCAATATTTCCTCACTTAAAGTCACTTTTGAAGATCATCGAACTTATGCATCTGCTGCAGCAGTAAGTTGAACTACTATTTGTCGTTATCTGGAATTGTGGTTTTTCTATTCAATTTTCTTGAAGATGCCTCTTTGAGGGTTAAGGAAGTAGATGAAAAGGTTGTTTTTCAATTGAAATGAATGGCGCAAGAAGATTCAAAACTACGATCTAACATTATTCCTTTTTTTGGACATTCATACAGCTGACCCTAGAGTTTTGGGATATAAGGCTTAGTTTGTTGTTGTTCTTGTTGTTCTTGTTCTTGAAGATGCCTCTTTCTAGCTTTTGTTTTTCCCCTTGTTCTTATGTCACTGTTAATTGTTGGATTGTGCATGCTTGCTTGCAAAAGCACACATATATTTGTTGAAAAGTGATCAAGTTGATGTTGGCTTATGGATCATGTTTTTAGCTATCTTCTCATATGAACAAAGTAAATTGGATGTATAGATGATCTTCATATGGTAAAATACTAAAATTTGTGAAGAAGTCATTGCTAAAGAGTTGCTTGTTGGGACTCGTATAGTTTTTAGTTTAGTTTTTGTTTATGATTGTGATTTTTGTGCATGGAATTACTGAAGTCAATTTTCAAACATAAACCACATATGCTTCCCTGTGGTTCATTGATATGCTTAGTCAGTATGTTTCAATAGTGGTTTAGATGATTTGTGGTTGATGTGATTTTTTTTTTTTTTTTTTGCAGGCTAATGTCAAAGAAAGCGTATGGCGTTCACTGGAGGAAGACATGATCCCATCATTGTCTACTGGCAGGTCCAACTGGCTGGAGTTACAATCAAAGCTTATGCCAAAAAAATATAAAGAATCAAATATTTGTGTTGCTGGAGGTATGAAGGTGTTAGTACATCACATAATGCTAAATTATGGTTTTGTAGGACAAAGAAATGTTCACATTCTGACTTAGAATTCTGTCAATACAAATACTTAGAAGATTTTTGGTTGGTGAGTGGTTCACATTCGGCTATTTTTCTTTAGCAACAAAGCATTCTATATATAATAGCCAGTGAGGGCTGATTCGTTGTTTATTGTTTCTAAACTAACTGGATAGGTCAAAAACTTGAACCTAGATAAGGCCTGGTACCATGTACTGCAATAATTTGTGCTCAAGTTCCTCATTGCCTTATGCAAATTCTATTCTACAGCTCTATACTCTGTTCTATTAGCGATTAATCTGCAAAAATTTCTAGATCACCTTTGCAGCTGCAGAGTTTCAGCCTACTTGGTTCCCTAATTTCATCTTCTTTGTGCTATGAAAAACATCTAGAGGGAGTTCCTCTGGGAGATTTCATTCATTTCATTTGTTATTTTTTCCCAATTGGATACGTTTTATAACACGAGGCAACTACCCTAAACCTTTACCTAATTCCATTCTGATGCCTAGAATTAAACTCTAAACCTCAACTTCTTTCTAGCAGAGATACAAGTTCCACTATGCAAGAAACTGATTTGCTGACTCTATTTAAATTTTGAAATGTATATTAGTCTTAATATATATTGTGGGAACTTTTCTTTTTTTTTTTGTTTCACTTAACAAGGATTCATTTTTCAGAGCACATTTCAAAACTTTCCAGCAATATAAACTTTCCTGTAATATAAAGGTGAATGAAGTCTATTGGATGTATTTTATCAATTTCAAATTGAAAACAAGTTTTGCTGAACTTCCAAAGTGTCCCTCGTTTCATAGGCATCCAATAGATAGAAAAGTCTGTAATAAAGTAATTAATAAGCAAGCTCATTGAGCCTCTTGGGACAAACTGGATGAGAGAATGACAGTCTAAAGCTCTGAGACAAGGTGGTTGCAAATGGGTGAGAGTTTATGAAAATGAAAGGGGACAAAAATGCATGCTTTGCACTAATCTTGGAGGGACATGATTGGTGAAGTTTGTCAACTTAAGGGAAAATATTTTCTTTGGTTGTGCTAATTTTTGTTCTTTCTTGTTCTATGAATTTGTAGAAATGTTATGCAACTGTCTTAACTGGATGGGGCCTTGGTAGCCCAGTTTATTGTGATTGGGGAGGGGGAATGACAACCAATTTTTTGTTCCTGCTGCCATATTTAGCTGCATTATTGATCTCTTGCTTTTGTTGTCTGGTTATGGCTGTTATTTAACTTGTATATAACAAAACATCGTGATGCAAACATATATGGATGGCTTATTTCTTGTGGTAATTCGGTGTCAGTTGCAAACAGTGGGTTACTTAGTAAAGTGTACAGTGTTATTGTGCTCATTTTACCCTAGGAGATTCATCTGCCACATCTTACATGTTCATATACCCTTGAAAAGCCATTCTTATTTATGAGATTGATGACTGGTGTCTTTTCAATCTTTTGAGTTTTGAGTATGACATGATATTATGATTTTAAATTTTCTTGTGCACGAAATTGATTCATATATTGTATACAAGCATACGCACTTCTTGTTGGCAGCGACGTTATGGGCAGGGAAGGAGAATTTTCAAGTATTTATATTCAATTTAGGTGTCCTGTACTAATGGTTTCCTACCACAGAATCAAGCTTTAGCATTCCTGGGAAGGAATTTTAGATTGAACTTCTACTCAATTGAAATCTCAAACTTTAACTATTAGAAATGTAAAATGGTGATTTAATAGATAGCAAAGAGAAGATGCAAAAGGTGTAATTTATTTTTACATTGATGGATCATTTTTATATATTCTTCTTCATTTGTTTGCAGAAGCAATAAAAGTGGATATTGAATTTAAAAACCCCCTGCAAATCTCTATTTCCATCTCAAGTGTTTCTTTGATCTGTGAGCTTTCTACAAATCCTGATGAATTAAACTCTGGCAAGTTGTTAAAGTCTTTTACCTTTTACCTTTTACCTTTTACCTTTTACCTTTTACCTTTCTCCTTTTGTCTTTGTTCCTTTCTTCAACTTATCTATAATGTTGATTTAAATTGGTTTATCAATGCATCAATTATCATGCAGATGCAAATAGTTCAAACATTGAGCTCCAGAATCATGAAAACAACACATCAACTTCCAATGGGTATGTAGGGCTGTTTCTCTCTCTCTCTTTCTCCCCCTCTATATATATATATGTTTGTATGTATGCATGTGTGTGAATACCATATACAACTGCTGATATAGGTGTTTGCATGATGACTGCAGGGATGTCAACTCATCTTTGATTTTGTCTGAGGTTGACTTTTCATTGGAAGGGTGTGAAACAACCTTGGTGCGTATCTTTCAGGAATACTTGAATAAATTATAGATGGGAGTGTTGGTATGAATTGTCGTCTGCAATTAAATTTTACTTGTGAAGATTTCAAAAAGTTTAATTTTGTTTCATGGACTGTTATAGACTTATAATCTTATGTTAGAAACTGAAATCATGAGGAAGAACAGCTATATTACCTAATTGATGATCTTATCCATGATGTAGTGTAACTAAAATACTTCATTCATTAGTTACTAAAATTTTCTGAATTTTTATTTGCTATATCTTGTTATTCAGGTGCAACTAATCGTTACTCCAAGAGTAGAAGGCATTCTGAAAATTGTTGGTGTTAAATGGCAATTGTCAAGTTCAGTAGTGGGTTTTCATAATTTTGAGTCTAACTCTGTGAATAAAAAGGTTGTGAAAGGAAGAAGGAAAGCTAAGCATTCTCCTAGCAATGACTTGAAGTTTATAGTGATTAAGGTGCATGTGTCCTCTGAACCTGCTTTTATTGCGGTCTCCCTCCCTCTCTCTCTCTCTCTCTCTCCCTTGTGGAACTGCATCTAACTTACACTGCTTTTTGATTAATGTCTAGAGTCTACCCAAGCTTGAGGGTTTTATTCATTCTTTACCAGAAAAAACATATATGGGAGACTTACGGCATCTTGTGTTGGAACTAAGTAACCAGTCAAAATTTCCTATCAAGGTATGTTTTTTTTAGCCATTTTAATTTTTAGTGTTATAATCTTTACTATATTGCTGCTGACTAAGTGATAACGAACCTTGTCTCATTTTTAAAAATTCAATCCACCTTAGTGTTATACTTAACTCAAAACTTTTTTTCTCTCCCTATTTCCTCAAATAACAAAGTGAGTTGTATAATATTAAAAGCAATTGACCCTTCACTTTCTCTCCTAACTTTGTTTGAACTTTTTTACATTACTAAAATTATTGGTATTTACCCTTATCTACCCACATAATGGTGTGTACTGTGTAGGGCTAGTGAATAACGATTTGTTTGCATATTTGATATAATTAGTGGCTACAACAACTCTGTATGGGCTGTTCTCCTTTAGACCTCTTATTATGTTTGGTGCCACTGCATGAGCTGAAAGACTTGTTATATTGATTAGTTTAGCGTCTTGATATTGTTTTTGGTTGGGTTTTCTTTTCCAAGAGTAATAAAAGTCAGCCCAGACATCAAGTTGATGAAGGTGGGTCATTTGTCCCTTTGGTCAATTGTTGAACCACAGTTATATTATGTGGACATCTACCATGTTCATTTATAAAATGGTGAATATATGTTAAACTATCAAATGCCTTTGCTTGTTAATTATCCCTAATTTTACAAATAGATGAAAATTGGTTTGACTGTCTGGGTCTTGACCAGGTTTTGTCAAAAACATGCGTACTCAGTTACATTGGTTGGGCCTGAATTTGGTTGGTTCAGCCTCAAGTGAAACCTGAACTTGGCTGTAGGGCTGAGCAAAAAAACCAAGAAAATTGAAAATAGATTTGAAATTATAGTGTTCAGTTCAATTCAGATGCTAAATGTTTAAATTCAGAATGGTTTTCAGATTGAAAAGTGAAAAACTGAAGATATCCGAACCAGACCAAATTATACTTTTATTAGTTTTTATGTAACTTTTAAATTTTTATAAAATAAATTATTTTATATCTAAATATATTTTAATATATTAAAAATAATATTAAATAATAGCAAACAGTTTTTTTTTTAATTAATAATTGACGAATCGAATTGACAGAATTTAGTTCGGTTTCAAAGGAAGTTCATTTTGAAATCGGATCAGTTTCAAAAAATCTAGAATACTATGCATTAACAAAAATAACTGAACTAAACCGTTATCACTGTTACTGGCGGGGATTAATTACTATGGTTTTCCTTCATATATGTACATACATGTTTGTGCTGTGTCTCTTTTTATATAATGGATTAATAAATGGTTATTGGTTCTATAATGTGGTTTATGATGATGTTTTGACAGAATCTGAAGATGAAGATCAGCAATCCTAGATTTCTAAATGCTGGGAATCAGAGGGAGTTGAATGTAGAATTTCCTGCATGCTTAGAGAAGAAGATGAATGTTGAGCAAATTGGTGGGCATGCTAATGTTAATAAAATGTTGCAGAATGTGTTTCACTTTCCTGAGGTCAGTTTGGAATGTTTCCCTGTGCATGCTTTATTGACAATTTATGTCAAGTTGATAGCACCTCATCCTTTTTAATTTGTAAACTTTACATTTTGTCTATGCTCCAGGACATATCAATGCAGGAGGAAACATCATTATCTTGGCCTCTTTGGTTTCATGCTGCTGTTCCTGGAAATATTTCTTTGTACATTACAATATATTACGAAATGGGAGATGTATCAAGCATCATGAAATATCGCACTCTACGAATGTATTATAATCTGCAGGTATGTTCTTGAATAGGAAAAGGTTGAGGGTTCCTAGTTTGATTCTTTGCACTTGCTTTTGCTATATGTATTCCCATTGGTAGCTTAAATTATGGATTGTTTCTTAATGAGTGTTTATTTAGCTTTGTCTTGTGAAATTCATTTGTAAAGTAACAAGGGGAAAATGAACAATCAACAATAGTTTTAATCTATTTATGGTAGAGCACAAACAACATGGGGTCATACAAAAAGTAAAGATGGAAAAGGAACATGGTTAGGAGCAATCTGTTTTAAATTTAATTGAATGGAAATTATATGGAAGTTGAGTGCTAATTTCATGCATTTAAATTTTCTAAGGAGATATTTACTGATAGTGAGGTCATAACCACCCACCTGTATGTCAGCTGATGGTAGTCATGCAAAATTTCCTTAGAAAACTATTTATATTTACTGATTATGTAGAAGCAATTTTTCTGTTTTATGTTATCCAAGTATCAGTTTAGTTAAGTTGGCTCTTGGTGGATTCTTTTCCTTCTTTTAATTGTTTATTAGAGAAGCAATTGTTATTTCAAATGGTCATATGGGTGATACTTTGTTGATCATATGTATTTTTGCCTCTATATGTATCAATTGGCTTCCTAGCGAATTCTAATTTATTCTCTTCATGTTTGTTAGGTTTTACCATCGTTGGATGTATCATTTGAACTTAGTCCTTGCCCATCAAGATTGACAGAGTTCCTCTTGCGCATGGATGTTGTCAACAAGAACAGTTCCGAATGTTTTCAGGTTCTTCAGTTGTCATCTATTGGGCAGCAGTGGGAAATCTCATTGCTTCAGCCGGTTGATAGGATCTTACCTTCTCATTCTTTATTTGCTGGTCAAGCACTGTCATGCTTCTTCATGCTTAAGGTTGGTACAACCATACAAGAACTTGCACCTTGGATTAATCATCTGGTAAAATATTATATGTACTTTTCAAGTGGTAGCATAACTATTTTGTGTCTTCCTTTAATTTGATTGTCAAAGTAATATTACCATTGGGATAATTACATGTGCTAGCTAATATTAGGCAACTTTTGTCTTTTTCTTTTGTTGGGCTTTGACCAGAGGGTGGAGGGCGGGTGTTTGATCAAATGCCAACATGTAATAACTTTAAATTGTGATGTGGTACCTAACCTGAGCCAACTTCAGTTGCCATTGATAGAGACCTAACATGCAGTAAATGAGTAAAATGATCAGGCAAGGGTTAAATCTGGAGCTGGGTTGTGCATAAGTTGCAATTCTATCTTGTATCAATCTATCAACCTTATCGCCTAGTAGTGTTAGTAAGTATGCTATTAGCTGCATATTGGCTTGTTAAAGGTTTGTTTGTCATTGTGAATTCTTCTATTGCCATATAATATTTGTTTGTTTCTTTGAGCTTCACCAGTTGACTTAAAATTATAATCTACTTTAATTTTCTCTTCAGGATCGCAGGAGGTCATCAACTTCTGAAGACAGTATTCCTTCACATTCCCTTCTTCAAAGTGATATAAGATTGGGCCCCCAGGGTAACAGTGAAGCCCTCTTTGATGTATCTAGTTCACCTTTGGCTGATTTCCATGATTGTGAAAGATCGTACCAGGGAATGTCATGTCAGGTTGTTAACCTTCTTGCTCTTGTTGTGCCATTCTTATAACAATCAATTGGAATGTTTATCCTAATGTTGATTATTATATATCATCACTGTCATTACATTCCAAATTTAACTCAGGTTACGGTTGTCTCCTATCTATATCACCATTTCCTTCTTGACTCTCAAGCTTATGTTACTGTTGATGATGATGTTGCCTTTTTTTGGAAAACTAGAAAAATTGAAGTGGTTATTTGTTGATTCTTTGGATCTTTTACTGGCCTGCTGATGCTTTAAGCTTTGATATTTTTCATGGACCAGGGGCATGAATATGAAGTTGATTTCATTTTCATCACTCAACTGCTGAAGGGTAATGTTGATTCTGGTGCTCCTAGTACACCATTTCTCTTCTCCCATCATGCTTGTCATTGCAGGTAAGACTCAAGCGACAGCAATAACTTTTAATGATGAATTAGTTGATACCACTTATTCTGATGATTTTCCTTTTTTTTTTTGCCTGTTAGTCTTTCAAGCAAGAGTCCAATATCATGGTTAGTGGATGGGCCTCATGCCATACAACATAACTTCTCAGCTTCTCTATGTGAAGTAAATTTGAGGATGACTGTAAACAACTCATCTGATGCTGTTGCATCTGTCCATATCAACACCTTTGATTCCTGCAGTAGTAACAGCCAATCAAGTGATGCTGCTGGATCTCAGTCAGGTCTCCCTCCGGAAAACCAAGCAGGGTGGTTTGATATTCCAGTAGTAAATGATTTGAAAGTCATCACAACTGATACCCTAGCAGCGCGATTTGCGAACTCAGTGTCCCTGGAAAGTGTCTCCCAGTTCATATGGTCAGGGTCAAGCTCAACTAAACTCCTACTTCAACCTAAATCAACAGCTGAAATTCCTCTTCAGATCTGTGTTTTTGCTCCCGGTATATATGATTTGTCAAACTATGTTTTGAATTGGAATCTTACACCCATTAGCGACGAAGAAAATCCAGGAGAAGCGAACAAGTCGGCCGGAGTGTGCCATGGATATCCCTATTATCTCACTGTGCTACAATCTTCTTAAAATATTGGCTCATGTTCACCGGTTATCTGCGCCATTAGCATTGAGATCTTGATTGTAGTAATTTTGTAACTTTCACATGTAAATTACGGTGCCTAAAATGTATAATTCTTGGTATAATAGGATTTGAGAAAAGCTTAGTGAAGGTAAGAGATGAAACTTTCTTTTTGGTTTTCAAAATAAGGGAAACTGAAAATGAAATTATTTTGTTAGTACTTCGTGTGAATGGACTCAATATTTCTGAATTGAGAAAATTAGTTACATTTTATACAAATCACAGTTCCTCAATTTAAGTTCGAAATTCATTCCATTTTTTAGCTCTACTTCGTTTCGTGGGTGATTTTGCATTATTTTCTTTTAGCTTCTGGATATGAGGTTTTAATTATTTTTATATTTCAAGTAGTTTAGGGATTTTTTTTTTAAAATTTTGAATGAATAAATTAATAGATCTGTGCTTCACCCGTTTTGCTTGCATGAAGATGGAGATGTCATTCCAGTTAAATTTATTTGATTAAATGCTCAATTTAATACTTAACACTTGAGTGGTTGTACAAATCATAATTTTTTTTTAAATTTTAATGATTAAAGATTTAATTTATTCCAAATATAATAATTAAAAAAAATTTTGAATGAAAATTCGAGGCGTGTATTCCATGGGCTGTTAAATCGCGTTATGAATAAATTTTTGGGTGAGTAAAATAGTTCAATTTAAATATTTTATAATAAATGATATATTAAAAATAAGAAACCCAAAATTGACTGTCCAAATTCTCACCAAAAAAAAAAAAAAGCCTCCTCGTAAAAAAAAATCTGATTTGAGAGGAAATTTTGGGGGGAAAATTAATCTTTCACTCCTAAACTAATTCTGATCAAATCGATTCATGCGAAGAATTGCTTGCAAGCTCTCGTTATGTCTTGGGCTATTGTTTTAAAATGATTGGACATGGTGGCAGTTACGAAGGGAAAGAAGTTAAGTTGGGGAATTGAAGATTTGCTTCCTAGTGGGAAAGCTAACAATCCTTGTTTGGGCAGTGGGGCTCGCATGCTGGCTACTATGAATTTTGTTCATGCTAATTCGGCTAGATGTTCTCAGGTCATGAAATTTTAGGTGAATTTTTTTTTTTACTCTTTTTTCGGTTAAAAATTTTAGGTGAAATAAATAGAATTTCACATTTTCACCTTTTTTTTCTTCAATCATGTTTCCATGGCATTTTTCCTTCATTTGCTTGGAAAAGAGAATGATTTTTTTTTTTTGGGCAATATTATAAAAGGGGGTTTGATTAGATTTTTTTCATATTATAATATTTTTATTTAATTAATTCTTTTACATTTTTTCTTAAAAACAATTTTTACATGTTGACATTTTATTTGATACCATTTCTCGTTGTTAACTAACTTAACAATACGGGTGTTGTAAGCCTCAATTTTTATATAATAAAAAAAATCTTTAATTGTTACATTTTAAATAAATAAAATATTTAATTATTAAAATTAAAATATGAGATCTTAGTTTGAACTTAAACGTTGATAATTAAATTAAGTATTTAGCTAATTTAATTTAATCATGATCCAAGTCAACGTTAGCAGCCAAACAAACAAGACCAATATGGTTGCATTGTATCCTACGATAAGGTTGCCCAAAACAAATCCATAGCTTAAAATAAGTTTATCACACCAAACCCATGTCCTAAAACAAACTAAACCTTCTATTTTAATAAAATTATTATTGTTTTAATTAATATTTTATTAGAGGTGTTCATATAATTGGTTATGTTAATTTTAAATTAAAATTATCTAAAATCAAATTATATTTTTTTATTTTTAAAATTAATTGATTAAAATTAATTTAGTTGATTCAGTTAATTTTTTTAATTAATTAAATAATAAAATATATTAAATTAAATTATATTTTTATATTTAAAATAAATTAAATAAAATCATCTAATAAAACTATTCAAATATTAAAATATTAAATTAAAATTTTTAATAATTTGAAATGATAATTACAATTTTATATATTTTTAGCTTTACATATAAGTTTTATTATATTTTGATTAAAATTTTAGTTAATTTCATTTTTAAATTGAATTAATCAAAAATTAATTTTTTTAAATCATTTTATCAAAATTAATTTAATGATCAATCAAATTTTCAAATTAAATCAATTTAATCTTTTAAAATCAAAATTTTTAAATACCCTTATATTTTATTATAAATAAAGCTTTTAACCAATCTCAAAAGAAAATATATCGGATAAAACTCAAAAACTCTAATTCTTTAAAAAAAATATTACCAGTTTATTATTATTATTATTATTATTATTATTATTATGACACCATCCATGACTCAAACTGATGTTCCAGTTGTTTAGCTTAAAACAGAGCCACCCAAAAGGAAAAATAAGGGAAATGAGCAAACCTTTCTCTCGGCT
Source organism: Durio zibethinus (assembly GCF_047325235.1). Lineage (NCBI taxonomy): Eukaryota > Viridiplantae > Streptophyta > Magnoliopsida > Malvales > Malvaceae > Durio > Durio zibethinus. Next base: position 2,718,220 of record NC_143162.1, on the reverse strand, counting down.
GCATCACCATCAAAGACTTCTTCTTCTTCTTCTTCTTCCTAAAGTCATTAATTTCCATTAAAGGCAACTGTAATCAGAAAGGCTCTCATACAATAACTATTTACTTTCATTGGAGACTCTGATCAACTTGTATAGACGAAACAAAGAAATTTTGGGATGGGAATGACCCGAATCAAAGTGCATGCAGCATACAAATTAAAAGTGACGTGTTATAAAAGCACTACGTTGGTTTTCTGTTATCTACCACCTGAAATGCAGTGATGAACGTTTCTTAAACAGAAACTAAGCTATTCTTGAACAGGAATTCATTGTCAAAAACACTTTCAAATCTCAAATTGAACCCACAAACCATTACTTGTTTCTAAAGTTTGGCCAAGTGTTTTGATGTCTCCTACTGCCATCTAGCAGATTACTGTAACTGACGAAAAGTAGACAATTTCTTTAACGAGTTCAGACATAGAAAGAGGAAGAGAACAACTGAAATTAAAAGATAATAAAAAAAGATAACCCAAATCAGTATGAGACCAAGTCTTCTTCCCTTGCTAAGCTAGTTTTCAATTTCTTTATTCTTCCCACCAATAATAACACCACCAAAACAGAACAATCAAACCATTGAAAGAACATTCCAAAACAAATGACCGTTTCTTTTCTTCCCCTCGCTTCCACCTTCCAAGAAGTTTCATCCTCTTTTCAATTCTTTACTTCTTTGATCTTTCTCATTAGAAAGAAATAAAAAAAAAAAAAAGGATTAAAAAGAATGCATGTCTGTTTCAGGTTCTCATTTCCATTAGACTGCTCCAATCCCTCTTAGTTGAAACTTCAGACCTTCTTGACCAAAATCCCACCTTCCCCAGCAGCCTCTTTCCTTCCAACCCACCTCAAAAGCCTCTCTTTTCCTCCATTTCTCTCCACTTCTTCCTTCAATCTCCGATACCCTTTTCTCAAAACCTCCTAAAAGGTCTTTTTTCTGATTAAGAAGTTGGTTTTTATGACTTAATTTACCCAAGACCTTCACCCAGTTTAATACCATTTCCTTCTGGTCCAACCAACGTTTTTAAAGCCCTGAAGAGTTTCTAGTAAAAAAAAAAAAAACCAAAAAATGAATGATCTGTTTTCAGGCTCTTTCTCTCGCTTCCGAAGCGAGGAAGCTTCACCTAATCACCACGTTATCCAGATGACACAATCCCCCTCCACCTCCGGCGGTGTCAACCTCGACAAGTTCTTCGAAGATGTTGAGTCCATCAAAGACGAGCTTAGAGACCTCGAGAGGCTGAGCGACAACCTCTCGTCATCCCATGAGCAAAGCAAGACGTTACACAACGCGAAAGCCGTGAAAGAATTGAGAGCAAAAATGGATGCTGACGTAGCCATGGCTTTGAAAAAAACCAAGCTTATTAAGGTTAGGCTGGAAGCGCTTGACCGGTCCAACGCTGCCAACAGGAACTTGCCTGATTGTGGACCGGGGTCTTCTTCGGACCGGACGAGGACGTCAATTGTGAACGGATTGAGAAAGAAGTTGAAGGATTCTATGGAAAGCTTTAATGGGTTGAGAGAAAAGATCTCGTCAGAGTATAGAGAAACTGTTCAGAGAAGGTACTTTACGGTTACTGGAGAAAACCCAGATGAGAAGATTCTTGATCGTTTGATTTCAACAGGTCAGTTTCATCACTTTTTTCCATTTTGGAATTTTTAGTACCTATGAAAGCCTTTGTTTAATCCGAGCTCATGAAAAAGGATTTTTTTTTTTTTATTGTTTTCATTCCATAAAGTTCATTATATTATTTTCAAGATTCGAACTTGAGATTCGGACGGAAAATTTCAAGTTTTAACTGTTAGCCCGCTAGGAATATTTCCTGAGAAGTTCGGTATTCATGGATGGTTTCATTTGATGAAAAGAAAGAAAGTGAACTGAGATGTTTTTAGTGAATTGTGATGATTAGAGGGCAACTACACGTGATTATTAGTGAATCAGTCATATGGAAATTTTGGTTGTAATCTTGATTGAAACATGCAAATCTTAATTTTTAAACATTGTAAAAATGAAGCTTTTAGTAAATCCTTTTTCTTGTGATAATTTTGTTCTAGAATTATTAGTATTATGTATGGAATAAAATCTGAAGTATAGTGTGTTTTCACAAAGCTGTATTACATTTCTTGTGTAAGAGAAATATAAGAACATTTGGGACAATGATATGAAAGACCCCAACACTAATTTTGGAAACTTGTGTTAATATATTGCAGGAGAAAGTGAGACTTTTTTGCAAAAAGCCATTCAAGAGCAAGGGAGGGGAAGAATTTTAGACACAATCAATGAGATTCAAGAAAGGCATGATGCTGTTAAGGATATGGAGAAGAATCTGAAGGAGTTGCACCAAGTTTTCTTGGACATGGCAGTGTTGGTTCAGGCTCAAGGTGAGCAACTGGATGATATTGAGAGCCAAGTGAACAGAGCTAATTCATTTGTGAGAGGTGGAACTGAGCGGTTGCAAACAGCTAGGAATTACCAGAAAAATACCCGGAAATGGACTTGTTATGCTATCATACTTTTGCTGGTGATCATCTTGTTTGTGGTGTTATTCACTGTGAGACCATGGCAAAACTAATAAACAAAGGTGGTGCTGGTGGCAACAGCAGTTTGAAGCTTAATTTCCACTGCATTTTTTGTTGTTTAATGGAAAGCAGAGGATAGGGGTGGAGTGCAAAAGAATTCTGATAGACTTTCTTGGAGAGAGACCATTTGGATTGTTGATTCTTTCCTGTAACTAATATTTTTGGTCAGCTATTTCCTGTTTTATTGGTTGCTATAGATACTGTTTATGAAAGTTTGTTCTATATAATATGTACTCTATAAATAAAATTTAGTTCTTGGATATTATACATTCTGAAATCTGAGCACCTGCTGATGAATATTCCTTTTTGGCTGTACTTGGATTTGGAATCAAATTCAACAATGGCGACCCTCCACCAACTACTCTGGCAACAAGCAATAGGAAAAGAAATAAATAAATAAAATGCAGACAAAAAAGGAATGGTAGATTTTCCTTCTGGTCCGCAAAAGATGATGATGGTCAACTATCCATTTATTTATTTATTTATTCCATTCATTAGTATCACAATTCAGAAATGTGAAGCGTAAAATTATTGGAAAAAACAGGAAAGGCTAAGAACGGTGATTTCGTTTTGGGGACATGGGGGAAAAATATAAACTTTCTATAATAAGTGACAAATATGACTACTTTTAGAAATAAATGCTTGACCTTTTGCCATTTACTTATCATAAATTCACATAAAAATTGTAGTTTTTCCTGTAACAACTCTTTCTGATTACTGGTTTTCCTGATACGTTTTTTTGTTGAATTTTGGATTAGAAATCGGCGTCAACAAAGATGGCTCCCTGGAACTACGTTTGGCATTGCAAATGTTCCAAGTTTATATGGTCAAGTCAGCCTAAAATCTAGAATCTGTGACTTGGTCCTGATGATGGTTCAACTCCCCCCGTGAGAGGGAGAATTTCCCTCAGGACTGAGGTTTTTAGACATTTGAGTTAAAATAAAAAAATTTGGAAAATCTGTCAAATATCTTGTAATTTAATAATAAATCGCGTTTGAGTTAAGAAATCGATTTAAATCACCTTTAATTCATAAAATAAACAGTTTTAATTGTAACTGTGACAGGTTTTGGAAAACTTGAAAAACAGGCGTAAGAGAAGTAGACAACTGAAGCAAAACTCTGCTGCAGAACCTAGAATTTTCTTGAATTTGAAAATGCGCATAGAACAGATAATGACTTGCAGAACCTAACAATTTTCATTAAAAAATATATTTACGTCGCGAAATTCACGACGTGTTGAGATGGCCGAGTTGGTCTAAGGCGCCAGATTAAGGTTCTGGTCCGAAAGGGCGTGGGTTCAAATCCCACTCTCAACATTTGTTTTTTCTCGCTCACTTAACTCTTTCACACATTTCATCAAACAGATCATGCTTTATTCCAATCTTTTGCTTCAAGTCTTTTCTCTGTCTTCTCAATTTGGGTTTCTTCGTCTCCACTTGGATGATCATTTTTTTTTTTATAGATGGCATGTTTAAAGGCATTTATAATGGCAAGCAACATCACCTTTCTGATATTGCCACTGTTTTAAGTCGAGCTTGGAATGCTGGCGTTGATCGAATTATCGTGAGTTAATCCCATATTCTCTTTGCATTTTACTCTGTTTGGTTATCAACTTATTATAATATTTCAGTTTCATCATAAGCTTTATTTTCTTTAGTGAACTCGTGGACTTGAATAAATTGAGTTCAAATACTCATTTCTTTTTGGAATTACTGAAATGGTATTTTATTTTTCTGAATTCCGGATGAATGTATTTACTTTGGAAGCTTTAAGAAATAATTTTCAACTTATTCAAAACGTAGTGAGTTTTAGTTTTGATGTTGTTGAAAATGCATAATTCCTAGTGATAGATTTGTTGTTACAGGTTACAGGTGGTTCCCTGGAGGAGTCAAGGGAAGCTCTTGCTATTGCAGAAACCGATGGTCTATTTATCATGCTTTATTCATTGCCACATCAGCCTTTACGTTTCTTTTGCTTTAAAATACATTGTTTTGGTTATCAGTCTAAAGGTTATTATTCATCACAGGGAGGCTTTTCTGCACGGTTGGTGTGCACCGAACTGGATGCAAGGTTAGTCTTGTCGGAAAAGTTGTTGCCTTTGGTTCTTTTTGTTGTTTTTTGAGTAAACGTTTAACTGTGTGGGTTTGTTAGAGATGTTTGTGAACTTGGATTTTTTTTATGTTTATTTAGGAGTTTGAAGAAAGTGGGGATCCCGAAAAACATTTTCAAGCTCTTTTGTCTTTGGCTAAAGAGGGAATTCAAAAAGGGAAGGTGGGTTTTCCTTATTGGCTCTAGATCTTTTAAATTTTGTTGGATTTTAGGTTGGTGCATTCTCATTTCTAGCCGGTAGATGTGAGATGATTTTTTTTTTATTTTGGTTTCAAAGGGGGGGGGGGGGGGGGGGGAGGGCAAAGCCCTATTAAAGGGGAGAGGGGAGAGGCTTGGAACATACTGCTTTCTGCGTAGGATGTGTTGATTAGACAAGTGAAAGATCTTAGAACATACTGGTGCCCTGTTTTCCCTGCCTTTTTGTTTTTATACAATGTAATTTCCATATAGCTTCTTTTACATTTAACAGTTTCACATGCATGTAAGTAGGATTTCCGTTTGCAGAAATGTATTTTAATAATAATGTAATCAAAAGTTACAAACTGCAAGAATAAAAGGAATTTTCTTTTTATCAGTTTATATAGATCCAAAAACATTTAATAAATTAATAACTATTCCCTATTGCACATTCACTCTTTGATCAGGATTGTTAGTCTTAGTCTTACTATAGTTAGATACAATATATTTTGCCTTAATCTAGGTGGTGGCAATTGGTGAATAATGTGGATTGGATTATGACAGGCTTCATTTTTGCCCACCAGAAATTCAAAGGAAGTAAGTGGTTGCCAAGAGAAATATTTGTTGGTATTGTGTTCCTTCTTTTCCTATTATCTATTGGCTTGTTTTCTTCTGCTCTAATGATTAATATTTGTTACTTATCCATGATAAAACTATGTATTTTGAGAAGCAGTTTGAATTATTAGCTTATGCCACAAAGCTGCCTATGTTTCTGCATATGCCTGCAGCTGCCGGAGATTTCTGTGAAATTATGGAAAGAAATATTAACAAGTTAGATTTCTGGATCTGTCCTACACGTGACTATCTTTTTCATTTTATCTCTTCTAACTTTGTAAACCATCTTTGTCCTTATCTATGAAAAGGATATTAGTTAATCGGTTCACTTGTTGATGTGTAATTGCTGAGGTCTGCTGTCTTTTTTCTCTTTTTCAATTTAATAGGTTCACTGGAGGGGTAACTCATTCATTTACTGGTAGTGCTGAAGACTTTGATAAGCTTCTCTCGTTCCATAACATTTATATAGGTGAGAGTCCAACTTAGACTCAGCATCTTTGATGCATTCACCAAACATGTCTTATTGCCATGCATGCAGTGAGGCGACATCTGCTGCCTACCTCGTATCTTCCAACCAGATCTTTTTATGTTCAGGCTGATAGATTTTAGCACTTACATTAATTTTTTCAGTTAATCAAACAAGTTGATGGAATTCCTATGTACTTGATTGAAGCCATGCATTGTTATGGATATACTGAGGTTCGTGCTAAACCTAATGAGTTGTCCAGCTTTGGTTGTGGCACAGGTGTAAATGGCTGCTTTCTGAAGATGGCTGAAATCTTGATGTTGTGTGGTGCATACCTGTTGAAAGAATGACGATTGAGACTGATTCTCCATATTGCGAAATCAAGAGTACTCATGCTGGGATTAATTTGTGAAATTATTAGGGCCTTCTAAGAAGAAAGAGAATTATGGTCAAGAACGTCTTGTTAAAGGATGCAATGAACCTTGTTTAGTGCAGTGAGAAAAACTGTTTTTTCCAGTGCAGTATCTCAACTTTCTTTTTTGAATTTTCATTTTTAATAAAACAGAGATAATGCTGGAGACAATGTTTTGAGAATAGAAATCTTCACTCATCATATATTCGTAGCTACTACGAGTATCATATCATCCAAAACTAATAACCAACTCAAATATGGCAAATAACATCAAATAATATAATGTGTTCTGTCAATGCTTCTCCATAATAACTGTTTCATTTGGTCATTTATCAATGGAGATGTTATTCTGTTCAACACATTTTGTCTTAACTTTTTTTTCTTGGTGGAGAGGGGGGGTGTTCCAGGCAGGTTCTTGAGGTGGTAGCTGGCTGTCAAGGAATCAATGACATTGCTCAGCTGAGTGCGACATAATACCAGAACACTCTGTTTGCAATTTTAGGAATTTCTCAAATTTAAAAATCAGTGGTTTGGGCATATAGATGAAGTGGTTACTTAGTGACCGAACTGATTAGAAGTTAGATTGAATATTTGACCAAATTGGTTAAGTATTTATTCTTTTAGGTCAGTTATGTTAGTGCAACCTGAGTTGAGAATAAGCATTTTTTTCTGCCATTATCGTCCTTACCTCCACGGTTAATACAAAGTTAAAAACTATTTTTTGCTTTAGAGTTTTATTTGCTCTGCCTCATAAGACCTCTAGTGTTATGCAGGGTTTTCTTCCTTCATGACTTGGATGCTGCAGCAAATGCTCTTCTCGCTGGTCGGCATGAAAGTCAATGACAAAGGTTTATAATATTTAAATCTTTATTGCTCCTTCACATTGAGGAATCCACAAATCTAGAGTTTTTTAAATGAAAATGAGCTTTAGGCATTGGCATCAAAACCATTGAAATCACCTGAATACTTGTCTTTTATTTTGCTTTTATTTTATGTTGACTATGTATTCGTTCAGTTTGGAAATGGGAAATGCTCATAAAGTTCTATCTGCTCATTGCCCAAGCACTTTTTTTCATGCCATTCTCTCTTTGGATGTTACAATTCTACAGAAATCAAGGTGGTCTGTGTTAACTGTTCATAACAAACCTAAGAATGGCCCCAGCTCTCCTGTAAGCTGGCTTGAAAAGGCTAGATTATGAGACTTTAAAAGTTAGCAGAATTTTTGAACCATAGGATAAGAATAATGATTGTTGAAAAGAGGCCAAAAATATGATCTGGGTGCAACGGTATAGCCCAGAACTATATCAAGATCCAAGCTCATAATTGGCCAACTTAACCCTTTGTATTTCTTGTCAGCATGATATTGAACATTTTTCAATTGACAAAATAAAATTACCACGGATTTGATCGATCTTAAACTATTTAACCAAATGCGAATGGACGACTTAAGGAAATTTTGCTTTTGAAATTGCCATAATATGTATAACTCAAGCAGTATAAAAATACATATACTCCAAAAAATAAAAAGTAGAGAGAATCATCTCCTTTCTCTATGATTTTACATGTAACATTTGTAAACAGTTCTGGACTAGAGGTTTTGTAAAAAGTAGATCTTTTTTTTTTTTTTTGTAAAACCATATTGAACCACCTATTGTCTTGGGTTAGTCTATCAAACAGTGACACTGGAAAGCAATTCACTGCTTTCAAGACTGTCTTCTGTGTTTCTTTCCATTTCAGGTGGAGTACGGGGAGCTCTATCGGCAGCCATATTTAATCGTAGAGGTCGACCTTCTACCTCCTACAAGCATGATTACATAGAAACGGAAATTAAAAAGGTAAACAAATTTCAATCCTGAATTATTCTATAACTGAGTCTTACCACTCCATTCATGGCATTTAGAGCAGCCTCAACTGTCTCAGCAGACTCAAAGGATACGAATCCAAAACCTCGAGATCTTCCTGTGTCCCTTTCATATATGACTTTAGCACTTAACAGGCCTGGTTGACTAGCAAAAGCATCTCTGAGACCTTCAGAGGTGACACTCCAACCGAGGTTTCCTGCATAGATCTTGTAAGGGCTATCTATAAAGCTTTTGTAACCTCTACGTATCTCTGGTCCCATTACTTCCCTCTCACCTCCTCTTGGCACCTCCGGGAAGTTCACCTTCACAGTCCGTCCTCCGACTTGCTGTTAACAATTAGGAATAAAAACATTAACATCAGCTTTACTAGCAAGTCAAAGTGGAATAACCCACATAAATGGTGCTCCAAAAAACAAAGAAATACATAGAAATTGTAAACCTAGCTACTGTTCACCAAAACTTCCCATTGCATAAGCCATAACCTAGGTTTGGAAAAGGAGAAGTGCAACAGCTGCATCAACACAAATGAAAATTTATAGATAAAAATCATTGCACTCACATTCATTCCCTCCACCCTTGTCACACCAAAATTCAACTCCAAAACTAGAACCAGATTGAAAAAGAACACATAGATTTCAATGAAAAAGAGGTTCTCTCTATTGAAAAGAGAGCCCTACCATCCTAAACAAAAGTAGCATAGAATAGATTAGTTACTAAACCGTTCTTGGCAGGCAAGCCACATCAATTCTACCTCATGGACTTAAGTCTGACAATTGTCATGTATTATAATTTAATCAAGCAATTCTAATGAATTAGTGGTAATTAAACTGGTAACACGATTATAAAAAGCTTTCTATGGTCTTTTCGTCTATACATTTATCATATTTCATTGGGAATCAGAACATCAAGTCACAAAAACTAGTGATTTGATGACTTACAGATCCATCAAACAGCCTAATTGCTTCTTTGGCATCATCAACGCTCCCCATTGTAACAAAGCCAAATCCCCTGCTCCTATTCGTAACTCGATCATAAACAATCTATCAAACACAATTCAACAAGAAAAGCCATAATAAAAAATGACCAAAAAAAGAAGGAAAAAAAAAACTAAAAAGATAGCCAAAATCAAATAGGAAACAAGAAGAAAAGAACGCAAACCTCCACATTAGCAACACGACCAGCCTCACTAAAAATCTCAGATAACTCGGAAGAAGTCATTGAATAAGGCAAATTCCCTACATACAACCTTCCTTCTTCACCGCCAGGCTCTGAAACCTTCTCTTCTTCACCTTCTTCCTGTTGTGGTTGTTCTTCAAGGTCTTGAGTTTCTGGGTATTCTTCTCCAGTGCTTTGGTCATCTTCCGCAACTTCGAAGCTGTCAACAGAAGCTGAAAAGCAGGGTAAACGTGGGAGAAATAGGTGAAGAGTGAAAGGAAGGGAATTGGGGCTTTGGGTTTTGAGGTTGAAAGGTTTTAACGGCTTAGGAGTAGGTTTTGAAGGAAGAGATTGAAGTGATGAAGAAAAAAGAGTGGAAAGTTTGTTGTTCTTGTAGAGTGAATAAGAGGCAACTGCTGCTGTAGCTGCCATGGAGAGACTCGGAACTGACATTTTCTGCAAAGCAAACAAACTTATGCAGAAATGGATTCCAAGATTTTTTTTGTAGTGGGAGTTAAGAACTGAAAGAGGCAGTAGCTAAAAAGACGGATAAGGTTCGGACAAGATTTGGTTCACTCCTTCGGAGTTGCATGTTGGGCTGAATCGGATTATCAACTTTGAGTTATATTCTAGTTGGGCCCCAGTTTCTACTTGAATTGAAACTAATAAAACAGGGACCCTTCAAGTTTTTACTCTTTTATCCTTTATAATTTCATTTTCATTTTATTCTTAAGGGTAATTTTCAGGATTCAATTTTGCGAATTCATTTGGTTTTTCGAAAAAAGTATGTTGTTAAGAGTAAACTTATCGTCTTAGTATGATATAAGGTTATATACGAGTATTTAACTAAAAGATTGTTTAATGTTTTTTTTATTAAAAAATTAAATTTAAATCTCTTCATTTCATAATATAAAAAGATATAAGGTGTGTTATTAACAGTTAAATTTGAGAGATTTTCAAATCTCAGCTATAAGTAAAGAAAATGAAACATATATATGGGCAATTGCAAATCATTTAGCATTCTTTTTTTTTTTTTTTTGGTTAAAATAAATGTATCATTCTTCACTTTACCAAGGATGGGGGAGGGTATCTTTCAAAGTCAAAAAGGGCAGCTTATGGATGCTATTACCAGAGTAATTGGCTGTTCAATTCACTCTTATTCATAGAACTCCCAAGAGCAAATGTATTCATGAATTATAAGACTTTCAATTTGTCAAAATATTGATTGAGCCTGTGCTCCAGAATCTATGCTGCTTCTGGTTTTTAAACTACAATTCTGGTCTGTTGCTGCTTCCAATTTAAAAAAAAAAGAAGGCATGCAACATTATCAGTTCCTATGTTGAAAAGGAATCACGTCCCAGTTTTCCAGCTCTGGATTATAATTGAGTAAAAGACCCGCCTCTGAAATCATCCAGATACATTCCGCTCGACAGCGGTCAGAATCCCATTCATATGCATAAGCATCAAAATGGTGCCATCCTGACTGATCCCACTGCACATCACAATAATACAATGTAGTGCCCCAGAAATTAATAGAAAATTTCCACTGGAATGCACTGCCATCTGGGAGGGCAACATAGCCAAGATCATCGTCGCGTGACTGGCAGTGTATGTTTAGAATCCTATTATATCCCAGCTGGTTTGTGACCCTAACATGAATTTTTCCCAAGACACAGGGTTTTGACAAGTTTAATAGCAACAAGAGGAGGATGGCAAAGCTTTTGTTTCGACGACTTCTCATTTTACCTCCGTCTTTTTGTTTCTTTGATTCTGGTTCATGGTTATTTGTTATAAGAACCTTTTGGACATACAAACAAAGCATATGACCAGCTACCTCCCTTTTTCTCTTATTTGTTTATATCAGAAGAAAGATTATGAGCAAGAGAGAGATTATATTTTCATTTCTTTGGCCGCTAACTTCCTACACATTTCTTCAACCATGTGAAGAGTAAGAATCGCACTTTTTTATTTCTTTTTTTTTTTTTAATAAAAAACGTTTAGGTTGATGAAAAGCTTTACCAGGATAGACCTTAAATCTCATAAAAGATTTATTTAAATATACACATTGCCCACCAACAAATATTGTTGACAACAAAAACATAATCCTTACAAGCGAAGAATTCGAATATTGTTAGAAAATGATAATAAATTTCATCCGGTTTCAATCCCATGCTCATTACATAGTTATAAAAGCAAGTATTATTAGGACTCATCTGTCCTCAAACGTGCTTCCACAGAAACCTTCTCCTATCAGAGATGTACCTCCACAGCAGATAAAGAATAGGATTAAACGGGAAAACACAGATAAAAACATAGTATTTTACAATCCATTATTTCTCAAGCATAACAGACATGTAGATAACACAATTTAGGAACACCACAATTCTAAATATTTAGGATTTCAAGCACATAAGCAAACATTAAGTTTTTATTGGATCAGTGAAACACCCCATTTATATAGTCTGATCCATTTCTTATATTAAGGTTTGAGCATCTTCCAACACCCCACGACAGCAGTGTTGCATGGAGTGAAAAGAAGAGCCGAGTTGAGATGAGCCAAGAATGATTTGCCTAGCAACCAAAACCTGTTGCAAAACCTATGACAGCTGATGCAACGAAGTTTCCCCATTTGGTTGCTGCAGGGAAAGTGGGTAGGTGCAACAACTTAGCACCAATCCCACTAATTCCCTTGGTATCAAACTTTCAGGTTGCAACAGTTATCCGCTGTTGCAACCCATTTGCTGGGCATAACAGTACCAAGCCCATTGTCCATCATCACTGGGAAAGAGTGGACAGACAGTCCAAGATGATTGATTGGAAAGTTCTCAAGTTCTCCCCTGGAGTACATGCTGGTCACCTCTGACCCTGAAAGAGTTGAGCCTCCTCCATTTGCTTCCTTGGATGAGTTCAAGGTTCCACTGTCAGATTGCAGGACTTCCGAATTTTGTGACCGTGTACGGTGAGAAAGTTGTACTTCAGCAGCTTTCTTCATCTCCGTTCCATCTTTGCCTCCATTTAAACTTTTCAAATTCAAGAAACGGCCGCCACATCCCCTTGGCCGGCACATTGCATGCAAATGGCGAGAGTAGTGCATATAAGTCTGCGGAACAAAAGCAGAACCTAAATATTTCTGGCATAGGAAGACATTTAAATTTTCAAGTGAAGAATCATCTAACAATGAAGGGCATTTGATGGTTGTCTTGATTGAAGTAACGCCCAAGAGCTTTGTTAATCTCAATACACTGACCACATCCATGATGTTTATTGCCTTCAAATTAAGACTTTGCTTAGTTTTTCATCTAGTTCAATGAACAAGATCATAACTTTGGCATGTGAGAAACTGATTCATTTGAAACATTGAACTAGATTAAAATTTAAACAAAAAACCCATAAGCATCATGGATATGTTTACCAGAGGATATTGAAGATAACATGTCTGAATTCAGTTATTAACTAAGACCAAGATGCCTAGATATCTTCTTTGGTACTAACATATAATGTTCCTCATTTTGTTATTGATTCATAATTTTTTGGATAAATTGGGTGTTTGCAAATTTTTGACTAGATATTATTTTCTATATTTTATTACTGACCAGACTAACTGTAACCTCATCTCTACCAACAAGGAATCTTGAATATTCTCTTTCTCAAGCTGAAATCCATGCCTGTTACTAGATATATCAGAAACTTCTACTCAAACCACAAAAAGATAACCTTTCCAAGGTTACTGACAACTTTCAAGATCTCTCAAACCAGAGGAATTTGACATGTATAATCATCAAACCTAATATTTCTACAAATGGGTTGCCTGAGGTGGTTAATTCAACAGGTTTATATCCATAAGGCAAATCATTTTTATGTAAATCACATGCGTATAATCAAGGCAAGAAGCAAGTAATAGAGAAAAACAAAAACTTTCTTCTAACTTGTCTCCATAGAAGCTTTGGCCAAAATTTTCCCAACTAAAAGAAATACTAGTGAATTCAGAAACCAAAAGAAGAGATCATACCTTTCGATTTCGAGCTTTAGGTACTTTATTCTGAAGTACAGCCTTTTCACGAGATTGCCGACGCCTAATGATTCCATTGTACTGCTTGGCATTTACATATATCGGTCCGTCCTCTGTTGCCAGGTTCAATGGCAGCATAACACGGCCCTATTTCATATGATTACATGAAACTCATGTTAAGGTACTACATGAAGGACAGGATAAACTATGCATTCCAAGTACCAGACAAGATAGCATTTTGAATATTATTTAGTTAAAGAACATCTCCACCACAAAACACAGTCATGTGGGAGAATATATGGATTTTACATGTTTTGTAACAGATTAAAACTTGTTATTCTTGGCACGCCACAGTTTTTCGCAGGACTCATATTTTGACAGACCCCCATTGGCTTACATATATATTCCAGTTAGGTCCACCAAACATCAAACTGATAGATGATTTGGAACTCTCTCAATCATAAACATCAAAACTTAAACTCAAGTTGAAAAACTTTTTAGGTATACCAAGCAAGGAAAAGAAGAAAGTGCCAGTTTCTGATTTGATAATTATTGTAATATGATAAAAGAATACAGTTGAAAGCAAAAAATGAATGAAAGGTAAAGTTTTCGCATGCTTGGCACTTGGCAGGCCTTGTAAATGACTATTCAATAGTGACACTGGAAAATTCTATATCAAAGAAAATGCAACTGATCATGCCAAAATTACAGTGAGATTTAAGGACTATATATATATTTACTTTGAGCCTTTTGTTGCAAATTACAAAAATTTTAAGGTCATACTTCAAACGAAAAGAGAAAAGAATAACCTAAAACGGTCTCTACAAGTCATGTACCAAATTAGATAGGCAGCAACACTCAAATAGATCCACTACCATATATCGAGAATAACAATATTTTGCTTCATAATCATGATGATATAATTTGGTATATAACTGTTAGTTCTAAATATCTTTCATCTTCCGACGTCAAAGAGTATATGTAAAAGTTATGAACCACGTATTAAGTGGTGGAACTTAAAGAGGGATAAAATGTTAGCTTTTAAGAATAAACTGGTAAAAAAGATTGATTGGAAATCTAATGAGGATGTAGAAGCAATACGGGAAAAAGTTTCTATCAAAATTCAAAGGGTTACTCAAGAGATACTTGACGAATTTAGGGGTTGTGCACCAAGAAAGAAATTTTGGTGGTAGAATGACGATGTGAAAATGAAAGCAAGAGTGTTATAAGAATTTAAAGAGCAATAAGGACGAGCAAAGTTCTCTGAAATATAAAACAGCAAAAAAGAAAGCCAAAAAGGTTATTGGAGATTCAAAAACTGGGATTTATTAGGAATTATACAGAAAACTAAAGAAAAAAGATGGAGAATAATAGTTGTTCAAAATTACTAAGATAAGAGATAAGAAGAGTAAGGATCTTAATGGCGTAAGATGCATCAAAGGTGGAGATGAAACAGTTTTAGTGAAAGATGAGGAGATTAAGAAGCAATGGAGAAATTATTTTGATTTTCATTTTAATGGAAAATTTGAGCATGATATAGATGAGCTTAACATTCCTTTTAAAGATATAAATCATGTGTTTAAACATAATATTAAAAGGAATGAGATTAAAGAGGCATTGACAAGGATGAAAGCAAAGAAAATTGTAGGATCAAATGGAATCCCAATTGAGATTTAGAAACACTTGTGTGAAATAAGGATAGGATGATTGACAAATCTTTCAACAATTAGGTTTACTCAAAAGATACCAGATGAATGAAAGAAGAGTATTTTAGTGCCTTTATATAAGAATAAAGGTGATATACAAAATTATTCAAACTATCAAGAAATAAAACTTATGAGTCAAACTATAAAACTTTGAAAAAGAGTAATTGAATATAGGTTGTGATATGATGTAACTATTTTCGAAATCCAATTTGGATTTATGCTAAGATGCTCCACAATAGAGACAATTCACCTATTAAGGTTTTTGTTGGAGGTTTTCGGCCAAGAAAGAAAGATTTACATATGCTATTTATCGATTTGGAGAAAGTATATGATAAAATTCCCTAAGAGATACTTTGATAGGCCTTAATTAAAAAATGAACTCGTTTAAAGTATATTAACATAGTTAAAGAGATGTATGAAGGAGTTGTAACGAATGTAAGGATATCGGGGGCCTTCACTAATAGTTTTCCTATTACCTCAATATTGCATCAAGACCAGCACTAAATCCATTTCTTTTTGCATTAGTTATGTATGAGCTCACTGGACATATACAAGACAAAGTGCTATGGTGTATGTTTTGCCGATGATATAATCTTAGTTGTTGAAATTATGGATGATTTTAATGCAAAATTAGAATTATGGAGGCAAACGTAAAAATTTTTAGGTTTTAAATTGAGTAGATCTAAAATTGAATATATGGAATGTAAGTATAGTAGTCATAAGGAAACAAGTGCTAATGTAATTAAGTTGGATGGTGCGATAGTGCCAAAGAGTAATCATTTTCGATATTTGGAATCTATTATTCAAAGCGATATCGAGATAGAAAGGAATGTAAATCATAGGATTTAAGCAGAATGAGTAAAGTGGCAAAGTACATTGACTGTGTTGTATGATCGCAAAATACTTTTAAAGTTAAAGGCAAAGTTATATAAAATAACTATAAGGCTTGCACTTTTATATGGGACTGAGTGTTACGCCATTAAGAAATAATATGAGAAGGAAATGAGTGTAACTAAAATGCAAATACTTAGATAGATGTATGGTAAGACTCGAAGAGACAAAATCATAAATAAAGATATTCGAGAAAAATTAGGGGTAGTGCGAATTGATTAATAAATGAGAGAGGGCCATTTGAGATGACTTGGATATGTGAAGCGTGGGCCTATTTGTACACCAATTAGAAGAAATAAGCTTTTAGATTTGGAAGAAATCAAACTTTCTAGAGATAGACCACAAAAAACATGGATGTAAGTCATAAAAAATGATATAAGAATTAAGAAAGTAGATGCAAAGTTTGTTTTTGATAAAAATGAGTGGTGCAAGAAAATTTAAAATTACGGCTTTTGACTTTTCATATGACCAACCCTAGAATTATAAAATATAATGTTTAATTTATTGTTGTTGTAATCATGATGATGATATAATGGCGATGGCGTAAATCCAGAGAATTTGTTAGCTAGAGATAATGGAAGACAAACCGAAATTTGAGGTCCATAAGAAGAGAAAACTCCATAGCATTGATCCATGTAAGGATATTTTGCACAGACCTACAGTTGGAGATTGCAAGGAGCAAAATTATTAACTAAAGTAGCAAAGTGAAGAGAATCAGCTTATGGAAGAAATTTTCTGGGAAATATTTACCGTAGGCTGACCAAATCCTAGTTCAAAGCGAGCACCATTTTCTGACGGAGCTGATTGCAAAGAGATGACTGCCTGAGGTTTTTGTCCATCCCCCGAACTTTTGCAACCACCTGAAAGGGAAACCACTTGGCTGGTTAAGAATAGTCAGTACATTGATAAATCCCGTAAAGGCTAGGAATTGGTGGTTGTTTTGCTCTTTTCTACCACACAAATGAACCAACATAAGTTACAATGTAAAGCATAAAATTTGTAGAACATTACACATGCTGCATTGGATGAAAAAAAAAAATCCTTCAGCGAGTTGCATAAAGAGGGCATAAAGAAAAAATACTTAACCCTTCAATGGGCTCCATTAGATGATAGGAAAAATGGAGAGAACTAAAGCCAACATTAACCCTGGCTGCCAGGCTAGAAAGAACCACCTATTACTACATAATCATCTTTTTCTTCATTGAATTCTGAGTTGATGGAAGGTAAAGAAGCTCAAATATTCAAGTTTAATAACAATCCATGCCGCAAGCAGCAGTTTTAACCTTCACCTGAAGGTGCTCTATTCTTTGAGCAAGTACTGCTTTGTTCCTGGGTACAGGGCAGAATAAACAACTCTTGAATACCAAGGAAATCTTCTACTATTTTTATAATTAACTTAGTTGCATAATTATGCACAAAAGCTTTTACAGGCTGCGTTCTCCAAAGATCCAACATAATGATCAAATTCAAAGAATATCCTTAGCATAAACTAATCATAGTCAAGTGCCTAAAGTTCTAATAACTTTCGACTTTGATGCTAACAAGTCTCACAATGTTCCTTATTGGAGAATTGGTCTCCACAAGCAGCTGTGAATCCTAAAGCGTCATCACAAATTGCAGACACCCCAACTCTTAGCTTGCATTTAGCCGTTTTCTGTCTTAACTCTCAAGTTATAACTTACACAAGTTGATGAATCATTAATCTTGACATAACCTGGGAATGTTCATTCTTTGCACCTCATAAATTGTACTCGATGAACACTGTTAGAAATTCCTTATAGATAGCAAAAAGTGCCCTTAATCTTAATTTCATTTCAGCATTACCTGATTCATGAAGATTATTTAACTCAAAATTATGTGAAAAACTTTTCAAAGTGAAGAAGTGAAATTTATAGACTCACTTAAAGATGCTTTAAGTTGCCTTGTCCTTTAAGTTTCCAATATCCTGCAACTTCGGTGCAGCTTCTAACTACTTTATCTAATATTACAAAAGGAGCATTCACACGTTCAAAAGTTAAAGAATTTTACATCTATTTCCTACGATATTACTTTTCTAGAAGATTTGCAAAAGACTAAAACAAGGCTGGTGGGGAGGGATCCAACCTTGCTACTACAAGCTCTCTTGCCTTGATTGAAACTTGTATTAATATCAATCTTGAAAATGACTTCCATCCAACTAAATAAGCCCAAACGATAAACTTATATCTTCAACAACTTTGGAGGCCACAAATTTTACTCTGCCTGCCACAATCTTATCTCTAACCAATTTGTGATAACAAGCTGGATATAATATAATTGATCTTCATATTGCATTTCTAGACAACCTTCAAATCTAATAACTCTCTGGGTACTGTCTTCACCCTTTTCCTTGTTTCAAGTCAAGGCTCAAGAACAGCTCCCAAGAGAAAAGAAGAGAAGAAATATGGAAATGAAGACCTTTCTCTAACAAAATAACGTCAGGCATATAAATGTTTGGATAAAGCAAACTTAATAACAGAAAATACAAGATTTTAAGTGGTAAACCTAAAAATTGGGATGAGATTATACCAGGGAATATAGTGAACTGAGTAGGATTTCCTTTATTGAGTCCTTGTTCAGTACCCCTCCAAGCTTGTTTAGTAGAAGTAACTTGGTCTCCAGTAGACGGATGTTCCATCAACAAAGGCTTCAATTGGCCACAAGACTCCCCATAAACGGATTGAGATCCTAACCCACTCCACCAAGGCAGTGATGGTACTGGTGCCGTCTGCCCCATGGGATTATGAGCAATCCCATCATGTTCTTTAAGATACCGAGTTTGCATGGCCATTCTTACCTCTCAAACTGATCTCAGCAGTGGCGCCCCCCTTGTAATAAACTATAGTTCAATTAGTTCCTGCAATATAAAATATGCAATTAAACATACATCAAAATATTTTGCTATTCTTTTTATATAAAAATATGGAAGGAGAAATCCAATCAAACATCTCCAATAAGGTTTTATAGAAATAGGCTCCACCATCAAAGTTTGATCCAAAAATTAAAACTAACAAGGAAAAGGGGTTCTCCATCATCAAAGGTCACTCTTTGTAAAACAATAACTTCGGTTTTCTATACAGTACATAAAATCCCAGAAAAAAAAAAAGCCATAGAAAATACAAAAAGGGCCAAACCCTACAGCTAAAAACAAAGATCAATTGGGTAAAAAGGACAAAACCAAAAACCTTGATGGAGCAAAGGGTAAACAAAAGAAAAAACAAACAGAGAGAAGTAATCAGAGACTGAGACAAAGAAGAAGAGAAGATTGTGATGATGATAACCAGAAACTTCAAAGAGAAAAAAAAACAAAGAGAAGTACTCACATAAGAGTAAGATTAACAGAAGAAGCAGGTTGTAGAGTAGTTTCTTAGTAGTAGACAGAGGCAGATAAACCCCATATGTTAGGAGCCATGTCGGTACAATTTCAAGCAAAAGAATTAGAAAGAAACTGTTGAAGAAAGAGAGAGAGAGATACGGCCGATGCAAGTGTACAAATGTAATGCAACTACACGCCACTTACCAATCAGCTTCAGTTTTCATGCAATTATTTTGTACTATGTACCACACAACACTATAAAAAAAAGCTTTAAAAAAACAAACCAAACCAAACCAAAACAAAACCTATTCTCTCTCTTTTCTGGTCACTATCTTTTCTTTGTCTCTCTCTTACTTTTTCTTTTGGTTCTTTTAATAACCCAAACAAGGGTGGACCCCATTTTTTTCTTGTTGCAGCACCATTTTTCTAGTCCAAAATTAGGAGCGTTGGATTCTGTGGTGAAAAGGAAAATAGCCAAATCTTTTCCAAATTTTTTAACCGCCACTAACCTTTTCTAGCAAAAACTATAACTGCCTGTTTTATTTTACATTTTTTACTCTGACAACTTGGGGTGTTTAAGATAACTTCAAATATTTGGGTTTCAAGTTTATCATAGATGATTTTCAAAAGTTATTGTTCAAGAAAAGAAGAAAATCTAATCTTTTGATTGCTAATAGCTTAGTTGTATTAGATTAACAGTTGTACAAAAAGAAGTGCTACGTACACATAGCTTAGCTGTATTTGACATGCACATATTTCATATATATTTTTAATTTAATTTCTGTATCATCATATGCGTATGAAATTTGTATCATTATTATATTTATAATAATTTTTTACAAAAATTATTAATTATTAAAAATAAAAATTTAATAAATTATCAACAAATCACATAATTATTAACTAAAAATAATAAATATATTAATTAGCGGTTAATATGTCATTTCATTAACTTCACTTTTCTAGGTAGGCAGAAATATACTTTGGAGATTGGAAAGCATGTACTCCAAATTATTTTATTCTTTGTCCACTAATTAGCAATAGCTTCGTGTTTTTTGTTTTTGTTACTTTTCTCTTCTTTATTATAATTCTGAGTAAGCTTAAGAGGAAGTTATCTTGCACATGTTTCGATTAATATACAAGTTGGATGCCATGTGACATTATCTTATATTGCAAATGAATTTTGTTTAACTAATTAAAATTTTTTATTTTTAAGCAAGCTAGGCTAGTTGAATTCTTTATCACTTGTCCAGAAATCAAAGTCTCTCAAAGTTTGTTGTTTTGTAAATTTTTTTAAATGTAAAAAGGAAAATTATAGTATGTAAATAGAAATAATAAGAAATTAGAAAATGTTTAGGGTTTTTTTATAATAAAAATACTTACTCATTGGGAATTTGACTCAAGAGTTCAAAATATTAGTAATATTTTAATTAGAATTTTTAATCAGTCAACTAAATATTGTCAATTGTTCAAATTATGCCTTATATCCTATAGGAATAAGCTCTTACCAGAAAAAAATTATGCCTTAAATCTCAAAAAAAAAAAAAAAAGGACTGCTTAAAGTACCATTAATTTTAATTAATTCCAATAGATCAGTTCCCCTTAATGGCAATGGGTTAGAATTAATATTGAAAAACGTACAATTATCAATTTAAAATAATCATCGGTTGCCATAAAGGGATTGATCTCACGTTTATTACTTTTTAATATACTTATCATTACTAATCACGTGCATAAGACGCATTCATGAATTTTGAAAATCATACTTGTGAATAATGAATGAAAATGTATTGGAAATAATGAAAAAAAAAAAGAAAGGGAGAGCCAAACCAGTTGAAAGAGGGTCAGAGCATCAGCTAACAAAATTTTTCCCCAAAACCTAATAATAAAAATGGATGACCAAAAAATATATATCATATTTTTTCTAAATGGATATTCTTCTTCTATATGCGACAAATATCAGCTACACTTAGAATAGAAATAAAGTGGTTAGATTGTGGCTTTCTGCTCAACTTTACTTAGCAGAGACGCTTCCATTACATCACGAATCTTTCTTAATTTAATTTAAATTCCTAAGAAAAATTAATTAATAAACATTAATCATTACCAGAGAGCGAAAAAAGTTTAATTAAAAACAAAGGAAGAAGAAGGACCACAATTCAAGCATTAATATGTTACATAGGATGTAATTAACTAGTAGACTTTTATCAGTGTGTTCTTTATAAGTTAGCTATATACAATTCTTGATAAGCCATTTTCAGTCATTTTCCTCATTTGGTTTGAATTAGGGTTTCCCTAAAGATTCGTTGAACCTTTTTTTTCTAGTTTTTTTTCACTTATAACTTTTTTTAAAAATTTATTTTCAGAGAATTGCTATTTTTTTTATAAAAATATACAATAATAAAATGTTTGTAATGGAAAATTAGAATGCAGAAAAAGATATTATAAGGAGTGCAGTATTGGAGACCGGCTAACTCCTAAACAGCTCGTCATTGTATTTATTTCATTAAACATTTTGTCCTTGCCTTTCTCTTCACTGATTTTTATTAGTATTACCTTTTGCCTTGGTCATGTTCATTAGATTGTCTATGCAAAAGACAAGATTATACTTATATTAATTTTTGCTAGACAAAACATGATCAAAATTTGAATCTTCAGTGCCGTGAAGAGGGTTTTTCACTGTTCTGCACTTTCATTAACCCTAATTCTATCAAATTAACATTTCGAAGATTAAAAAAAAAACAATATTTAACTTGATAATTGGTACTATTTATCTTTTAATCAAATAGGGTTTTGCTTAAATTGGAAGTTTAGGGGTAAAAAAAAGTTCTTCAAAATGGTGTCCATATATCTAGAACTTAGCCCCAATAATGGTGTCCATATTCTTCTTCTTCTTTAAAAATGCCATCAAATATTGTCATGATTAGGTCCACATTATATACAACTATTTTTTTTGTTTGTTCTTTATCTTCGATCACTTTTACTAAAGTCCCATTTGGGTAGGTAAAGCCTTGGATTAACCGACGATGATCTGAAGGATGAGACAAGGTCCCTTGTCTTATTGAGCCATTGACTCCAGCCTGGAAAACCTGGAGTCTTTGCCAGGGTTCTCACTGTCAAGTAATAGCATAGAACAATACATATATCACAGATTCTTATCTTTGTTCTTGTTATGATGTTAGTTGCTATATTAATCGTCAACTTGTTATAACTTATAACCAAAGAGAACTATCTTTCAACTCCACTTTTTAATTTTAATTAATCAAATAAATCTAAAATAGAAAAGATGTATGAAAGATGTGTAGGCAAAAAATTAAAAAAATAAAATCAATTAATAGGACTCATTGTTTGCATGAAAATTCTATGGAATCATGTGATAGAAGTATAGAAATATAAGAAAAGAGTTAAAAAAAGGCACACACGAACCTTTGATCTTCGGCTTTATCGTTAATTTAAGAAATGAAATTGATTTTGGTTGGTAATGGACCTGCAAAATGACATTTATGATTCATATATCCCTAGCAGCTGCTTTTATCCTTGTTCGACCAACTACACATTGCTATAGTAAAAAGAAAACTTTGATGGCCGGCAAGTTTAAAATATACATATATGAAGCAATAACTTGCAATAAATAACAACAACAGAAGCGCAACAAAAGTAGAAGTACGATGATATCTGTTTTCACTAACCTTCCGAGAAAAATAGTGTCCTTTTGTCTAGAAAATTGGTTAAACTTTAAGGTTGTTTATCTAAATTGACTTAATAAGGGACAGTTTTGCAGACTTAAGTTGATTGGCATTGATCTAATTATTTGTGTCATTCTGGCATTAAATTTAAAATCGTTAGTAAATTTTTAGGAAAAGATAAAAAGAGTTGTTCAAATACCTTAATGTAATTTTTATAAATGGTTGCACGAAGTAATTGAACTAATAATGAATTAGATAATTATTAAGATTTATGAATACTATCTTCAACAAATTTGTCTTGGATTGATGAACTCCGTGATATTAATTATTAATTATTAAATTTTTTTTAAAAAATAAAAATATAATTTGGGGATTAAAAAGAAAATTATCCAATTAAATATTACTTTTATAGGTGACGAGTGATGATATACATTAATTAAATTAAGCTTCAAATTCGATAATTGTTAGATTTATGAATATTATCTTCAACAAATTTGTTTTGGATTGATGAACTCTATGACCTTAAATATTAATTACTAGATTTTACATTAAAATTTTTTTTATCCATATATAAAAAGAGTTATTATATATAGTATCAAAATTCAATATTTCAATGCCTTAATTTAGATTAATTAATATATACAATCCATTGACTAATTGTCATTGGTTTGTACATGCACATTCATGATACATGTCATCAAGTATTAATTTGAGATGATATGATCTGATAATAACCTTTGAAGCAATTAATCCAGCACATTAAGTAAATGTTATAATGGTGAAAAACTGAAAATGACCTTAAAACAACACATTTCTTTTCTTAGTGGGGGGCTCTCAACATTGCCTCTTTTTCTTTTAAGCAAATTCAGGTGGTCCGAACAAGCTCCCCACTTTTCAAGTTCATGTTTTCATTTCCTTTTTTTCTTTTTTTTTTTGGGTTGTAATACTTAACTTGAAAATTTCTTCTTTGGTGCTCTCTCTTTTTCCAAGCTAACTAACATGGAAGTCTTCTCTTTTACTCGCGGGGTGTGACGTTTGCCACGTGTTGAATAGGAGTACACAAGTGGTGCCTCGTTGGCACGCACGAGCTACATGGAAATCCCTGGCAAGTACACGTAGAAAAAGCTAGTATTTTTCACTCCTTCTCTTAGTTTTGCATTCCACATCGGTTGGATCCATCTTTTTGCACTTTCTGTTTTACATATAATAATTGAAAACGCCTCCACTGGGCTAACTTTGGATATGGCAAAGGCTTTTTCTTGTTTCCTTCCTCCTTTATTGCGTGTTTGTTTACCAAAGAAACAAAAGCGGGGTAAAAGAAAGTGAGTAAAAGAAAAGAGAAAAAAACGAACTGCACCTTCAAAAAGGTAGCTGATGTTAGCTCAAGTGGGTTCGATCAGTGGATACGTATAAAACCCCTTTAATTTTTGGCTTTGATCATATTAATTTAATGTGAAGACATTTATCTCAAAACAAATCTTCTTATAAAAAGTATAATTGATGACATGTTTTTGGAAATTAATTGAATTTGATTGAATTGATAAGGTTTGAATAATTTGTTTATAAAATTTAAATTCGAATCTTATTATCAACAATTTCTTTTGAAAAATCATCTATAAATCAATTGAAAAAACTTCTTGAATTGGAAGGTTGAAAGAAAGATTGATGCATGCCCTTCTCGTCATGTTGTTTCCTTTTTTTGTTTCAGCTCAATTATTGCAAATATTGAAGAATGATGAGAATCACGTCCAATTGAACGATAAATGACTTCAATTATTAATGTGGGAAATGGTATAAATGCTTTCTTACACTTTTTAGAAAAATTAAAATGGTGGCTTATTAAAAAGCAAGTTGGGTTGGATTAAATGGGATTGCCACTAAGAAACCCAAGTGGATTAGCGTTTGCAAAAACTTTGTCTTTCCCAAGTTAGTGGTGAGGTTAGATCTTTTACATGATGGTTAATTTTAATTAATTAATTAATTAGTTAAGAAAATCTAGAGTGGTATATTCCCTAATGAACTTTATTAGAATAGGAGATTCTTTTATAATTTGTTATTGGAGAGGCCGATAAAGCAAGTGGGGATAGTTGGTTAATGTGTTAAGTAAGTGAATTGATAATTGATAGATTAAGGAAAATTAATAAAATATTAATAGGTTATAATCATGAGAAATTATCTCTTGTTTAATGAATTTTTTAAATTTCATAAATAAAATGATATATTTATATATTCCTAAAGCATATTAAAAATTAAAAAAAAAAACACTAAATAAAAAAAATGAGACATGTGATAATTTTTTAATTCCGATTGTAAAAAAATAAACTCTATAATCTTTTCAGCTCAAAAATTATTTCATAAATCTTTTTTGTTTGACTAGTTGTAAGCTCAATCAGTCAAGACAAGTTGTCTAAACGTACCATATGAACATACACGGATTCACTCTATTATTCATAAATGCAGTACATAACACTATTATTCTAAACATGTGGATCCATGCACATTGATGATTAACAAATTTTACTATCGTGTTGTATTCTGATTAGTTGATCAACCTACAGCTTATGTGTGTAATAAGAGTTTATGTAATAATTCTTGTATAATTATATGCACAATATTGTACATTGGAGGTTTATCGATTACCCATTACAGTGGCACCATCAAACCAAGTTGTCATTGTTTTCATCTTCCAACAAAGCCTTCAATAAATCACCTTAATTGGCATGAGAAAACTGGCTCAACTCCGCTCCGCTACAACATTCATGTGCATCGACCATTAGCTAGGTCAATGGAGCCCCAAGATGAACAAATTTATAACTATATATATATATATATATATGGTTTATAATTAGTACACTATCAGTAAATTAGATGATGTCATTTTATTAGTAAATAAATATCAACTATTAAAATAAATATATAAAAATTAATATTTTTTAAAAAATTTACTCATTAATAAAATAATATCATATAATTTATTTCATTAATGAAATGATATCATCATATTTATTAACAATGTATAAAATTTATATACTAACAGTGCATTAAATATAGATATATATATATTTGTATATATCAACCGTGCAAAAAGATGAGCTGATCAAACAAATGAAAAAATAGAAGAAAATAAATATCTTCCATAAGGATTTGAGTAAATTAAATTATTAATAGTCAACGCTATCATTAAAAGAAAGTCTAAATATCTTTATCCAAATAATAATGTGCTTTAATTTGTTTTATGGAATGAGAGTTAGCCACACCCTTCTCTTTGATTAAGAGTACTTTATAACTTATAATGTCCAGTGATAGAGATCATGGTGATATTTATTTTAATTTAAAACTTGCATCCTTCTATATCTTTAAGGACTTTTCCATTTTTTTTTTTACAGAAAATTCATGGATTAGGAATAAAGAAAGAGATTGACTATCTTTTAAAATGATTATAAGAATTAATTGAATTAAATTCTAGCTTTTTTCATGCTATAGTTTTATTATATATATATATATATATATTAATGGTTTAGGGTGGGTTTCTTACTATTTCTATAAATATGTTTAAAAGGGAGAACTTAACAAAATTATTAAAAGTGAGCGAGTTAAATCTTATAGTAATTAAAAAAAATTTTATCTTTGAATATTATTATTTATTATTAATTCTTGGTTTCTTGGTGGGTATAGATTAGGGATTATATAGAGGACCACAACATTAAACAAGTTAAATGGGCCTTTAGTGGATCCACTGCGGCCCAGACCAATACAAGCTAAAAAATGGTTGCCAGGCCTTGGAAGGTTGTTCAAATATATTCCAAGAGCAAAGTTGGGCAATCCTTGGGCCCATTCGAAGCATTCTATTTATTTTTTTTTTTTTTGAGTAATTAGCTGAGTTTTTTTTCTTTAAAACATAACATTATAGTGTATTTTTTTATTTACAAATTATATGATATTTGAGAAAATGAATTAAATGGTTGTATATATATTCTTTCATATTTGTATTTTTTTTTAATTGGTATTTTATAAGCGAATGGACCCAACATGGCCCAAATAAGACGGGGCCAAATATTAGGCTAGACAAATTTTGACATCCGTAAAACATAGGATTATGAATAATATTTGGTCAAATTTAATTAATAAAATACTTATATTGAATAAACTAGCTAACATTCTTATTTTTTCTTCATGGAGGTAATTTTTTTCCGCCTTAAGATTGGGATACACAATAACGTTTATCGTGGATAATATACACTTATCTTATAATTAGGCTCATCAATTGATAATACGATTTTTTTTATTATTGTTATGAGTTAGTCACACATATAAGATCTTCCATAAAATTTTATCATTAAACTACATTTGAACGAAAATTAACATCTATCCATACATGTATTATAGTAAAATCATCATTAAAATGGTTCATTTGCTACCACGTGACATACATAACAAGTCATGAACAATTTTTATTTTATGTTAATTAATTTTCTTTTCTTTTTATTTAAATTTCATAAATCAACTTAGTTATTATTGAACTATGGTATTCACGAATTTAATTAATTGTGGATTAATGTACTTAATGTTTAATATCATTTAAATTTAATATTTTAAATCAATATTCATATTTATTAAATAATATAAATATAAATGAATCAATTCTATATTATTCTTATCAATATATACTCATTTGACGTAGTCATTACTTTAATTATGATTGTATTTTTTATATGTTTAAAAGTTTTATTTCATTTTGATCTTTTATTTATGTTTTAATACTTTGTAAAATTATAAGTTTTTGGTTCTCAATCATTAGAAATTAAGTTTTTACTTTTAGTTTATGAATCAAGAATTTATTCACATTAGGCATTATTTTGTATTCCTTTTTTACAAATCTTTTTCATTGAAAATTTCAAGTTACTCTTTTGAGAAAATATTTATTATTTGTTCATACTAATGACAAAGTTTTTGTACATTTTTATCAAGTATCTACTCTAAAATAACTTTTGCCAAGTAAAAGATGACTCATGGGCAACAATCTAGTGAATTATAATGTTTATCATTCATAATTTTTTGCAACGTAGCGCACAATTAATAATGTTCATAGTGGAATATGCAAATATTTTAAGACACACATTAATTAATCAATGCACTTTTTCTATTACAAGCTAGGTGAAAATGTATAAGATCTTTTGTCCAAATTGTACATGATAATTTTTAATCATTGTAAAATGTGCCATACAATATGTTTATCATGGATAATATATATGCGCGTATTTTAACATATGTTCGATAATTAATTATGTGTACTTTAGTTTTTAGAGTTATATGAAAATAGATGAGATGTTAGATAGATTTGATTACTAAAATACATTTGAATTATTAAAATTAGCATGTTTATCTTTCTTTTGAGCGTAGTAGTTTCTTATCAATCTAAAACATGGTATATAATAATATTTATGATGAATAATACTCGTTTGTCTTAGAAGATTAACGGAATGATTATGAATTAAGTAGATATATGAGATTCTTAATAAAATTTAATTATTAAAGAATACACCTAAATGATAGTTAGTATGTTTATCTCTCTGTCGCACCTAACATATAATAATATTCATCGTGAATAATGCACACTTATCTTAGAAGATTAATGGAATGATTATAAATTAGATAGATAAATGAGATTTTTAATAAAATTTATCATTAAAGAATACACCTGAAGAAGAGTTAGTATGTTTATCTGTCGCATGTATATGCCATAAAATTATATTAATAGTACTATTTTTCTTAGAAAATTGATGGGTTGAGCTATATATTTTTATTATAAATTAGGTAAATAGCTATATATCTCTCCCTTAAACGTAGCAATTCCTCATCAATCTAAAGCATGGCATATAATAATTTGTATCGTGAATGATATGTGTTTATCTTAGAAGATTGGTGAAATGAATAGAATTATGTAAACATATGAGATTCTTGATAAAATTTGATCATTAAAGAATACAACTGAATGACAGTTAATATGTTCATCTCTCTCTCGTGTGTAGCATATAATAATATTTGTTCTGAATAATACACGCTTCTCTTAGAAGATAGATGGAATGATTATGAATTAGCTAGACAAATGAGATTCTTAATAAAATTTGATCATTAAAGAATACACTTGAATGATAATTAGTATGTTTAATTTTTTGTCGCACGTAATAATTTTTTACTATGATAAAATATGCCATTAAATTATATTAATAGTACTATTTTTGCTTAGAAAATTGATGGATTGAGTTATATATTTTTATTATAAATTTGGTAAATAGCTATATATCTCTCCATTGAGCGTAGCAATTCCTCATCAATCTAAAACATGACATAATAATTTTCATCATGAATAATATGCATTTGTTTTAGAAGATTGATGTAATGATTATGAATTAAGTAGACAAATAAGATTCTTAATCAAATTTGATCATTAAAGAAAACACCTAAATGACAACTAGCATGTTTATCTCTATCACACGTAATAATTTTTTACTCCAATAAAATATGCCATAAAATTATATTAATAGTATTATTTTTTTTTAGAAAATTAATGAATTGAGTTATATATTTTTATTATAAATTAGGTAAATAGCTAAAATTTTCTATCAGATATGATTTGAATAAAAAGTAAATGTATTTCTCTTCTACCAATTGTAATTTCTTACTACCATGAATGAAAGAGATGTTTAAAGGTTAATTAATGCTTAGTAAAAATTCAAATCATTTGAAAACACAATTGTCTTTCATGTCAATCCAAATAAATTACAATAATAAACATGAATAATGGTGAATTGTCTTACCATAGTGAGCAACAAATTGAATTCTCTTACCAACCCTCATTTATTTTTAGAATCCTGATTTGTTGACCTGTAATGTGTTATTCTCTAAATCTCCAAAGTAGCCATGAAATACATGTTTCCCCACTTAGCCATTCCATAGTTTGTCTCATCTCCCTCACTATATAAAGACCTAATTAGCTACTCCTTTTAAGCAAACCCAAATTCTCTTTTTCGACTCATTTAAGAAATATATATATAAAGTTTAAGATTACGAGATCACTTGCATGCCAAGCAACAACTATAACCATGACAAGAAAGAAGGTGAAACTAGCATGGATGGTCGATAACAATGATAGAAGAGCCAGCTTTAAGAAAAAAAAGTTAGGCTTGTTGAAAAAAGTTAGTGAGCTGATCACACTATGTGGTGTTAAAGTGTTGTCATATATAGCCTTGACGAAAACGAGCCAGTGATGTGACCATCACACTTTGAATTGTAACGGTTACTTTTAAAGTTCAATAAAATGCCCCTTTTTGGTGTTAAGAATAGTGACTTAAATCTCATAACAGATTTATTTGAGATTGGTTATATATTATTTAATGGACAATAAAATTTACAAAAAAAGAATTCTAAGAAAAAATAAATTTTTAATTAGCAAATTTAACTTACCGAAGAATAATTCTAAAAGAAAAAAAATTTTTAATAGGAAGGTTTCTATAATTATAAATAATTGAAGTCTCTGCAGGGTTAGATATGAGAAAAAAATATAAAAAAATTACAAAATTTTATGAGATAGACACCACATAAGATTACTAAAGATTTAGATCTTATGGATGTATATGTTTGTATATTTATAAATGGACTAGAAGAGACTGAGAGGGTCTACTAGGTATAATGCATTGGTGCATATGGGTATGTATTTGTTTATGTTGAAAGGGTGTACATAGGTATTTGTTTATTTAGGTTAAGAATACTTCATAGAACTAAAGGAGATTGAGAGAGTTTATGGGTATTGATTATTGAGTGATTGATTTGATTTGATGTATATTGTAATTCTTTACAACTAATAGATCTTTTTTTCATCCGTAGACATAGATCGATAAGATCGAACCATATTAAATTGTTCTCTCTTGTGTGATTAATTGATTATTTGATTTCATTTTCGTTGGTGTAATTGGATTAGGGCTATTTTACCAAACAAGTGATATCAGAGCTATAGTGATCCCTAAAAAATGATATCAGAGCTGAATGTTTAAGACATGGGAACAGCTAAAGGATTGAGCCATAGGAAAAGGTAAGTCCAAAAGAGCTAGACTCAATAAAGAAGTTGAAATTTATGTTTTGAAGATTGGTTTACATGAAGCAAGAAGACACATAAAAGAAGATGATTGTAAGTGAAACTAAGTATATCTAGCATGAAAATAGATGATTTAATGAAATTTGAGTCAAAGTGAAGATTGTTAGGAATAGTGATTTAAATTTCATAACAGATTTATTTAGAATTGATTAGTATTGTTTGATGGATAAAAAAACTTGCAGAAATAAAATTCTAAGAGAAAATGGATTCTTAATCAGCAAGTTTGACTTACAAAAAAAAATTTTAAGAGAAAAAAGATTCTTAGTAGACAAGTTTGTATGATTATAAATAGGTGAAGTCTTTGTAGGGTTAGGAATAAGAAAAAAATATAAGAGAGTTGTAGAATTTTATAGGATGGACATCCCATAAGACTACTAGAGATTTATGTCTTATAGGTGTACATGTTTGTATGTTTGTGAGTCGACTAGAAGAGATTAAAAAGGTCTACATAGATATGTTGCATATGAGTGAGGAGACTAAGAAAGTCCACATAAGTATGATGCATGGATACATATGGGTATTTGTTTGTTTGTTTGTGTTGAAAGTGTGAACATAGGTATGTGTTTGTTTGGGTTGAGAATACTCCATAAGATTAGAAGAGATTGAGAAATTCTACTAGTATTGATTGTTGAGTGGTTGATTTGATTTAATGTATGTTTGTAATTCTCTACAACTAATAGATTCTTTTTTCATCTATAAACATAGGTTGATTAGATCAAATCACATTAAATTATTATCTCTTATGTGATTGATTGATTGATTAGTTAATTTTAATTCTGTTGGTATAATTGTATTAGGGCTATTTGACCAAACACTTAAAGTGGTTGAAGAAAATGATGAACCAAGAAACTTACCTTAAAGAGAGGGTTACCAAGGCGCAAGAACATTGAAGAAGTACCAAAGAAGAAACAAAGAGGTTGAGATAGGCCATGTCAAGCATCAAATCAATCAAGGCAAAGGGCTTGATGAACCTAAGATCAGTGAACTGCATGGACTTACTTGGTTAGTGGAAGAGAAGATGAAGGAGATACGAAAACATATGGAATTCTTTATACAAGTTGCTTTTGCACAGGCAGGCCCCTCTCATGGAGATCTTCCTCTTCCTCCCCAAGGCCCTGAAGACGACCTAACGGCCAGAATTGGTAGTACTGCCAGTGCTGGCATTGGAGGAGATCAAGGGAGGACTCTCACTGAGTCTTTGCTGCGGGATCACTGGTTCATCGATATGATGAACAACAATGAATTGAAGTCTGGACCTAGCAGCTGCAGCATGATCATGAATGATATGGGCTTACCATATTACCTATTTGCTGGTAGTGAAGCTGATGACCTGGGGCTGCCAAGTACAGCTGTAATGGGACTGCCCCCATATGGGAATATCAGATGTCCTACCACTGATATGGGGATGCCTCCTCTGAGTTTTAGATCCAATGGTGCTGCAAGTGAAATGGGGCTGCCCTATGGGAGTGTTAGAGACAGCAGTTTTGTCCCTTTCGGGTGTGATATAGGGCTGGGACTGCATCCTTTCAGCGGACACATAGGCAGCAGTTTCGCGAGGAGCAGGGACTGATGAACATAGTCGTCAGAGGGGGTAGCTGCCCCCACTAAGTCCTTCAATTTTTTTAGGTTTATTGAAAAAATATCTTAAAAGTTTTGAAAATTTAAAATTTTGCTTCCACTAAAAATATTTTTATTAAATTTACCCCCACTAAATTGAGACTCGTACAAAAAATATTTTATTATTTATCTAGTAATTGAACATTGATTTTTTAGATGCTAAACAATTTCTTTATAATATATATTTATATATATATGTTTGTAAAAAAAAAACTAAATTACTTTTAAAGAGTTTGAAATTATTAAATTTTAAATTTCTCTTAATAATTTATTTAAATTGATATGAAGTGATTTTATAAAAGTAACGAAACTTTAAGCTTATACTGCTTAAATAGTTTTAACTATTTATTTAATACAAAAAATGTAACATATAAAATGTGAAGTAATAAAAATTAAAATAATCATTTAGATTTATATCTTCATTTTTCTTTTCATTGTATGTAAGAAATGAGATATTTTTATTCTTCAAATTATAATGAATAAAAAATAAAATATTTGTTTATTTGAATTAAATGATAAAAGTAGACAAATTAAAAATGAATAATAAAACTAACTATGTTAATTTTTACATTATTATTTTACATATTATATTTAATTTAAAAAATTATAAGTAAAATTTTATTCAATTAGTATACGTGTTTTTATATTGAAAATTGATTTATTTAATATATCAGTTATATTTGTTAAGAGTCGTATAATTAATTTTAGGACAAATATTTTCGTATATAGCAAATATGTTATATACCTTGATTTTATTTATAATTTTTTATATTAATTTATATTTTAATAAAAAATTTAAATTAATTTAAAATATTTACCCTTACTAACTGCAAATTCGGGATCCGTTCATGACCAAGAGTGAGTTTAGTTGGGGGCTGCACCTCGAACTTTCCGGAGCGACAGCAGCGGTGGCACTGGCAGTGATATGGGACTGTCATTTGACGGGAAAACCTGGCCAAAAGATTGATGTCTTACATTGAATTTAATTTCTTTGTTGCTCAAAGTTGTCTCATGTTTATCCACAGCAAGTCGTTATTTTCGTGAAAGTATATGTCTGATCTAAACACAATATTCTTTCCTTTTCTTTTATATAAAGTATGTATATTCTATAAACACCGTCAAAAGAATTGGACTTACACATATGGCAGCAACAGTAGTGAAACTTTTATTTTGCAGTAAAAATGTAAACCAACAAAGCTTTAAGCAAATTCCATTCTCACCGCACCCAAAAATACCATAGCAATGTGAAAGAATTGGGGAAAAGCACTGAGCTTCTCTTTTTTCCACATGGAATTCCTAAACAACTCTGTGATTATCCATTTTTTACCACCCATAAAGTGTTAACCGCATAATATTTTCTGAGTTGAATGGGAAATCTGCTGCTCAATAAATTCTCTTCAAAGTAAAAAAAATAAATAAATAAATTTAAGATTTAAAATTTTAAATTTTAAATTTTAAAAATTAAAAAAAAAAAACCGAGGATGAATAAAAATATTCAACTCTGTCCTGTCAATTTTGTTGATTAGAAAAGCAAACCGCGCGATGATAGGAAAGTGGATGCAGCATCGCTCTATTAATCGGCTGTGTATCTTTCATCAAATATTTAATAGATTCCAGAAGGTTGCTCTGAGAGATGACTGAAGAGAAAACGCGCGACCCGAAAGAAAATTTGGTCGTACTACATCCATGTTAACGTATAGAGAAAAGAAACTGTTAGGGCTACTTTTGAGTCCAATGACAATTTGATTCTTTCTCTCGTTAGGAACTGTTAATGAATTTTTAAAGACATTTTTTATTTTTGGACTGACTTATATATTTAATACCATATCAACTCAATTACTGCATTATTTTACCTCATAAAATTTTCTTCTTTAACCTATAAATAGAATCATATAGATATTATATATTGGATCTACTTTCTTCTATTTTCTCTATTTTTCACTCTATTTCCAATTTTTCATATTTAACTTCTGATTTGAGTATAGAATGTAAACTGTAAACGCAAAAAATATTTTTCACCTCCACCTTTAACTGTTCTCTTTCTGTGTTGTAATTTCAAAATTTTGACCTGAAGCTCAAAGTTCGGTCCGACACAAACCATATGAAAAAAAGGCAACAATTCAATTGGTAATAGCCTACACTTGGACTTACATCAACTTCACTGCACTCCGAAAAGCACACGGGAGCTCGCGCTAGTGAAAGAATGGCAATAGCCAGCTATGACCAGAAGTCCACGTCATGCTTACTAATAATAAAATAATAGTAATAACGATGGAGAAGGGGAAAACAAACATAAATCAGAAAATCACGCCAGAGACGGGCGCGAAACAAGAACCGCGCGACAAACCAACGGAGAACCAATTGAACCTTGCGCACTTTTGAGTTTTGATTAAGTTTCCTTTCTATATGTATATCCCTACACTTTGGAAATAATGGAGTGTTGCGATCCACCAGGAAACAAAATCTCATTCTCGCTACCACAATAGCGCCTGTTTCAAACCATCTTTTTCTATATATATGGCAGCATTTGCTACATCTCAGCTTAAAGCAGAAGCCTTGTAGTCTACGATTGCTTTGCTACTCCTGATTTAGAAATGGTAATGTTTTCGAAGATACTCAGTGAGACAGATATTAAGAGGAGATGTGCCGTCCCAATGAAGTACTTCAAAATGGAAGGCTTCCCAAGGCCAGAATTGGAAGGCAATCATCAGGTGGATTTTGTTGTCAAAGATGAGGACGGCCATGATTGGACCCTTTGCTGCTCTAAACGTAGGATCGGAAAGCACCCAAAGCCTGCTCTCATCAAGGGATGGATTAAATTTGCTCGCAGTAAGAAGCTTCGTGAGCGTGACAGAGTGACCATCTATAAGGAGCAAGATGAAACAGGTTTTATGCAGCTTAAGATTAGAGTGGAGAAACAAACCAGCCCTTCTGAAGCTCGTTGGTCTCCTGTTATGACCAACAATGACAATGAATCAACAGCAACCTTCCAGTGTTTTGGGGATCTTTCAGCAGATGTTCTGAGCCGTGACCAAGGTGGAACCACTGCTGCAACAACCTCCAGCATTCACAATGAACAAATACCAACCCCGGACAACACTTCTCAAGATATAGCATGCCACAAGACAGTAAGGCCTAGTCTGAGCTTGAGTTTGGATTTGGCTCTGAAACCAACCATGACAGGGGGAACGACTGCTGCAACTAGCTCCAGCGTTGACAAGGAGCATACACCAACCTTCCACTGTACTTTTCAAGATATAGCATGCTCCAAGACTGAACCCAGTCTGAGCTTGAGTTTGGGGTTGACTCTGACACCAACCATGACAGGCCAACGTCATGCTTACATGCAAGAGACAGAACCCAAAACCAGAGACTTCTTAAGGAGCTTTTCATAGGGCTTGAAAGCAAGGTAGGAAGTTACAAGACTGAAGAGAAAGGACAACCAAGCTTTAGTGAAGCGAAATGAATGAGTGCTTATGTTTAAGTTCCCTTTTTCTCTTAGGATGTAAAATATTACTTGTGCCATATATTCTCATGGGATGTAAAATACTACTAGTGCTTATGTTCTCCTAGAATGTAAAATACTACTTGTGTTTGTGTTCTCCCAGAATGTAAACTACTACTAATTTTAATTTTGTTTGAAAATGGATGTGGAAGCCTTAGTGAAGTGAGATGAATGAGTGCTTATGTTAAGTTCCCTCTTGTTCCCTTTTCTTGCAGTGCTTGTTTTCTCCTGGGATGTAAAATACTACTAGTGCTTTTTTTCTCCTGGGATGTAAAATACTACTGCTAATTTTGTCTGAAAATGTTCTGTTACTGATTTTATCTGGTTATTCTTTTGGTGTGATTGATTATGATGAAATGCATTTTGCTAGTTTTGATTTGTTTTACAATCCTAGGGTGGACTGACGAATGTTATTAGGAAGGGTTAACACTAACTTTAAATTGAGGAAATGAAGTTTAAATAGTTTCCAATTAAGTAGGTCTTAAATAAAAAAAAATTTTAAAAAAAGGTAAACTATAGGAGTAAATGATAATCGAGCATTGGCGAGAATTCGATATCAAGATGTACCACAAAGTGAGTGGTTTTGATACGATGATTTGATTATTTAGAAGAATGCTGAAATTGATGAAAGATATTACCCACATGATTTGAATAGATTGAATGAAACAAAATGGATACATGCATTTGAAGTACTAGGAGATTGAACAATCTCACTTTGACTTGAGGGAAAACTTTTGCAAGGTGGAAATAAAACTAGCAAGGTTTTATGTGTATGAATGAAGAAGTAGACTTGAGATACTGATATTATAAAGGTTTTGTAGCTCCATAAGAAAATATAATTTTAGAAGCAAATGCATTTTAAATGAAATAAAAGGAGATGGAGGGCCCATTAATGACAAATGGATTAAAAAAAAAAAACAAAGGTGGCATGAAGGCTAAAACCAAGGCATGCAACTGTTCATGTAAAAAGATGTAATCTATGGAAAATGTCCGAATCAAACAAGGGAGAAACCAAGAGATACATATAAAACTATACTCTAAATGCAAGGATAGGTTTGACCAAATAGCAGCTTCATAAAAACTTTACAGTGCAAAATCAGTTAAAAACAAACATAATATTGATACTCCAACCAAATGAGAAATGTTTCAAGAAGTTAATTAACAACATCAAAAGTTAAAAAGCGAGATAGCATGAAGAATGAACATTCATATGAATCAGATCTCTATTTGTATCACAAGAAAGCTATTGTACATAATTTACACGCATAACTATCTTCAAACTGTAAGAGTAGCAGTTTCATCCCAAAGGATTAGAGGCAAAGACAGATGCAGATATAATATCGATTGAAAAGCAGAAGGCAAAAGAATTTCAGCATACCAATAAGAAAAAAAATGCAACCAACCATCAGAAGCACCATTAAAAGATTTTGTTATACTGACTAGTGAGAGAATCCCTGAGGTTAGAATAAAGGCCATATAGTGAGTACTGCCGAAGATTCTCCACTTCATACCATGAGTTGAGGGCAGAAAGATGCTTATCTGTCCCAGAAAATGCTAGCTGTATCCCAAGACTGCAATCAACAGACCCTCCATGGTTTTTGCAGCTGTTTGTATTGACAGCACAGTCTTGCTTGTTTAGACACACAAAATTAGATTTTCCAGAACATTGAGCACAGTCATCCCTTTTCCAATACAAGTTTTGCAGCCTGCCTTTCTTAAACTCAAGCATCTGCAGAAACGAAACTATCGTTAATTTCTATAGACTTTTATGAAGGTAAAAACTGATACCATAAAAAAAGAAAAAAAAAAAAAAAAACGCATTCCAATTAGTCCCCTTACAAGTGTAAAGCTTGTTACAGAGTATGTACCGTTCGCAACAAAAGCAGGCAGGGATCTTGCAGCATATTTTCGACCAGTAAATGCGATCATATACCCACCAACTGAGTCCTGAAAATATAAAAAATTACAGACATTATAAGTCATATTCACGGGATAGAATTACATATTTGTTACTTCCCAAAGTAGAGGAAGTGCTTCGAATTGCTGGTTTGGCTTGTTAAGAATAAATTTGATATCTTAGGCACTGTTTGGTTGTCACTTTGACTACTTGCTATTTACTTCTAGAAGCAAGTATAATTTCCTCTCAATAACAAAATGCGTGATTTAAACCGGTATTACATTCTAATCATTTTCTCATTTTTATTCAATTAAGATTTTACCATCTATCATTTGCTTTTGTGTAAAAAGCAAACACCAAACGGGACCTTAAAGATCATAGTAAATTTACAAATTACATTAATTCAAATACATGGATCCTCAGATCTCATCATTCCAGAAATTCCATAATTAACATTTTCTAGAAATTATTAAACAAAAAAAAATGATAAAAAAGAAAGAATTGGAGGGGGGGCTAACCGGAGAGAAAGAGGAGGTGTTGATGGTGAGGAGAGAGATCTCATCAACTTTAGGCCTAAAGAGAGCGACACGAGAGTTGGAGTTCGACAGAGAGAGTCGGCGATCGCAAGGAGACAACTGAAGCGGGCTGTTGAAAAAGAACGATTGCCTCGATGCGAACGCGATCCCGAACGTGAACCCGTCCGATACCTGGACTTCAGTGTCCGAACACGGCAAATACGCGTGGTTCGTGTTGTCGCATGATTCCACCAGAAATGACAGCGTCGCCGTCGTCACCAGAAGAAGGAGAAAATAAACCGCCGGTTCCATCGTTTAAAAAACAGAACCTTTATTATTTTATTTTATTTTTAATTGTATTTTTGCTGGTCCGGTGGATGTGAGCTGGTTGAGGAAGAAGGAAGGAATCGGTGAGAAGTAAAACAAAAAAGGACCTTGGGAAATGGAATGTCAATTCGGCCTGCGTTTTGGGCCACTAAGTAGAAACCGAATTGGATATTTGGCCCATTTTATTGGATTGCTTTTGGGCTAAACATTAAACCAATGGGACAGTCCATAAAATTTATGTTTTAGGCCGAAAAACCTACTTGACTTCAGTGGGTGTTTAGGTAAAGGTTTACCAATCCAACTCAATTCTATTTATTAAAGATTTTAAATATAAACATATGTTTTTTGGGGGTACTATTGTGGCTTGGGCAAACCCTTTCTACGCTTTTAAGGCCCATAAAAAGCTTGCCATGTGTAACTTTTTTTGAAAGCCGAGAGAATTTTCATGACCAGTCTTTGGCAGCTTGGCACCATACAACTTTACAAAATGAGCGTTTCACTCGGATTATGGAAGAGCTTATTTAATACGAAAATAGAATCTATATGTTTGGGTAACGAAATTTAATACTTCTTACTTAAACAGAAAAGATATTTGAGATTTTAGATGAAAATATAAATTAAAATTTTTTAAATAAAAGAGGTCAAAATTTAAGAAAAATTAAGGAAAAAAACCTCTTTAAAAATTAAAGATATTAATTTTATTTAAACCCGACAAAAACTTGATTTTTTTAATTTAATAGGAATGAAATGAGTATTAAATTTTTAAGAACGAGATTGGAAATTGATATAATTTAAAATTTTTTTTAGATAAAAGTACAATCAACCCATACTATATATATATTTAAATATATTTAATAAATTAATTTGTATTTAATAATGTAACTTTTTATTTTAGATTAATTAAAACTAATATATTTGTATTTAAAATATATATTTATAAAAAATTACATAAATATGTAAGATAAAAATAAAAAAATTAAAAATAA
The DNA here is from genome assembly GCF_047325235.1 of Durio zibethinus. Lineage (NCBI taxonomy): Eukaryota > Viridiplantae > Streptophyta > Magnoliopsida > Malvales > Malvaceae > Durio > Durio zibethinus. The sequence goes on along the minus strand of NC_143162.1, from coordinate 2,678,189 downwards.
TTTTTGTTTTTATTCTTCTAAACTATAAAAATTATTCATATCCATTAAATATCCATAAGAATTGAGATGATGATAATAAATTTAAAATATTTATTGAATAAAAGTATAATATAAAAAAGCAAATATAAGAATGAAGAATACTCTACACGTCTCATATTCTACTCGTTAATATTCTATTAAAAATTGTTAATTTTAATAACAATTATATAATAATTTTTTTTACATTCTCATTTCACTCTTCAATAATTTACAAAATTATAAAGGGATCATATTATTTCACATTATTTTTTTATTTTGTTTATCTTTTTATTATTTTTATTTATTTTTATTCTGATTAACAAAAATATCTTCAAGTAAAAGTTTCTGATTTTATTTAATAAAATTGGCTACTTTATTTTTGGCAATTCTAGTTGATGACTTGATGAAGCCTTAATTGTGATTTTTTGTCCCCTCACTTTTAGCTGTTCTATACTTTATGCTATTGAGAATGAGTAAGAAATTTTAACTTTTCCAACTCAATGAAGCTTTATTAGTGGTAAATTTTTATATAAGATACCATTTAATTATAAGATCAATAGCAAGTTTCAATAATTATTTGTTGTACCCAAAGATTTATTTCAACTAATTTTAAACTCATGCTCTGTATGGGCCAAGCTATTTTATTATTTTTTGTTATATATATTATGATTTATAACAAATTAGCATATTTTATTTTAAAAGATTATATTTTTATAAAAAGAACCTATATTTTCATGATATTTTTGTTGTTAGAAATCTAATTTTAAAAATATAAGTAGTAAATATATACATAATGGTATTCTAAAAACTTAAATCTATGATATATAGATTAGGATTATTAATTTAGTTCATGATTTAATTGGTTATTATTCATCAATCAGATTAAGATTATTGACCATCAAGCAAATTATGAGAAAATATTTGTTAAGCGTCACAACATATTTTCTCAAACTTGTATTTCAGATCATTCATTTATGTAAAATCTTCTTTAACCATTTAACTAAAAAACTTTTTCTTGAAAATACATTAGTAATTCTTATGTTATAAAGATAGTTTAATCAATATGTCTTCCCAAAAGGAGGTCACAAACTTGAATTCAAACTAACCATTATTAAATTGTCAACAAAATGAATCTTTATATAAGTGAAAGCGATCAACATATTATATTAAAAAAAAACTATATTTTTAATTGGTTCATACAATTCAGATTAATATCATTTTGTTAGAAGTAAAATGCTTGCAAACATATTATACATAAAAAAAAAGTTATCAAAATAGCAACTTTTGCGATCTATACACCTAAATTTTTTAAATAACTCTAAATATATTTGAAATTTCAAAAATCAAGATAATAATTAATAGCTGAACAAAAAATAAAGATAGTAATTAGAAAGAAAACACTTCATTTTAGAACAATAAATTTTCAAAAGAGATTAGGTAATGTCCAATTCAACAACCAACTGTAAAAATATAAAACCAAACAATCCAAATATCATATTTATGAAATATAATATTATAATGCATAACATATTTAAATTTTAATGCAAAATGCATATTTTAAACTTAAAGGAATCTCTTGTTAAAATGTTTTTTAAACAAATAATTATACGACTATGATGAAACATGCACATGAAATATCTTAGCACAAAAAATAATAATAAAAATAATATAAAAACAAATGTAAAGTGATAAAAACTTTAATAGTAATTGACTTTATTAATTTTTGTATATCTAATTCATCTATATATAACATTATAAAGAAAAAAAAAAAAACTAAGATGCATTTATTCCATGGCAAAAAAAGTATCATGAATTTGAAAAGTTTTTTTGCAATGATGCAATCTTCTTCTTAAGCATCCCAAAGAACTCTCACTTATATATAGGTCTTGAAACTAACTATGGAATATATTGTAACTTTTAATTGATTAAAATAAAATTAAGAATCAAATTAAAAGCAATAATATTTTAAATTAAGAGTAATTTATGCTTGATAATTAAAATAGTCAAACATAATGTGTATTTAATGTATTTGGGATAAATGAAAAGAGAAAGGTTTTAAAATTAGTGTAATAATGACAAATGAAATTAATTTAAGGCACAACTATTAAGCATATTCTTTATATGTATAATATAAATTTAATTGAGAGTAATTTAAGTAAATAACAATAATAAAATAAATGTAATTAATTTAATTTTTTAAAATAATTCAAATAAAATAAAATACATAACACATAACGATTTTTAAGATCGTTCGCATGTCAATAATATAAGTCATCCTCATTGAAAATTGTTCATTTTCTACCAAAAGCTTTGACTTTTATATATTTATATGAGATATAAGACAGTACAAGTATTCATGTAATTTTTTTTTTAATAAAAGAAGTTTCAAAGATTTCAAATATTAAAATTAGAATTTCAGATTTGTTATATATCATCTTTTAATTAAAAATTATCGCATAAATTAATTGAATTAATATTTAAATTTTAAATTTTAAATTCATTTATTTTACTGTTTAAAGAATCATGTTTGAATCTTTCTTTTCTAATTTGTATATTGAATCAAAGAAGAAAAATAATTATATATTGAGCAATGATTCGTACTAAAACTGGATATATAATGCAACTACAGAAGGATCAACCATAGAAATGCCAGCCAAATCCAGAGAATGAAACAATTTGGATATGTATGATTACAGAGATAGTTAGCTGCTACCAGCCTGCCTACCAGTTGGATCAGCAGCAGCAGCGGCTCATCTTCTTCTTGTTCATTGACATTCAAAATTCATCAAACAAAAAACAAATAATTAGATGGCTAACATCAATTGGAAAACAAAGGGCAACTATTCCATGATTGATTTATATATAAATGTATGGTTGTTGAGAACTGCTAACAACTTTCCATTTCAATTTCCTAACTTTGAAAGTAAAAATGGGAATTGACATTAGCAATTTTGACTCCAAAATTAGAGATATAGAAAAAAAAATCAGAAAAATTCATCAATCTTTAAGTTAAAATTTTATTTAATTGATTCGTGTAATTATTTAAAAAAAAATAACATTTAACACGTCAAAAATTTAAATTTCAGTATCGCCTTGGCTGATCCCAAACTGCTACTTTTCTTGTACCAAAACAAATTCTAATATTCCTGTGGGCAGATAAAAGTGGGTTCGGGCTTTAGGTTTACTTCGTTTTTAAAATAAAATAAATAAAATAAAATAGCAGTAAGCAGCAAGTTCTTTTGCAATGCATGGGATGTGCTTTGCACGAGAGAGAGAGAAAGAAATAAGTTTACTTGAAAGAAATTATGACGTTAACACAAATCAAACAACCGTAAACCTGAAGGATAATATTATATCTTACAATCAAAACTGTTGACTTCCAAAAATTTGCAGACAAATACCCCATAATCTGAACATAATGAATTCACATGTGTTACCACTTGGCCTCTTTCTCTTTCTTTACTTTAAGCATAACAAATACATCTTCCCTTAATTAAAACTTCACCAATTTTCTTCTCTCTCATGTCACAGTTGACTTTTTAAACTTGGAAAGCCACCTCCAAATAACCATTTCTTTGGCCACAGCTATGCCTGACAAAATCACTTTTTTGATCTCCAATCACTTGTTCTCCTTTCATTCTTCCAGGATATCATGAACACCACATCAGATTCTAATCAGGGATTTCTTGGCTCCAACAACATTGGTGGGTTTGGCTATGGCTTAGGAGTTTCTGTTGGAATCCTCCTGCTTATCACAACCCTCACATTGGCTTCCTACTTTTGCACCAGGAATCATCCACAGCCACAAGCTCCGTCAAGGAGGAATAGACAAGAGCCTGCAATTGACTCCGATAGCTTTGTTGTCGATGTAGGACTCGATGAGGAGACCATAAAAAGCTATCCGAAGCTGCTGTACTCGAAGGCCAAGCTCCAGAAGAAAGATTCTACAGCCACATGCTGCTCCATATGCTTGGCAGATTACAAGAGTAGCGATACACTTAGGCTGCTGCCTGATTGCAACCATCTCTTCCATGTCAAGTGTGTTGACCCCTGGTTGAGGCTGCACCCAACATGTCCACTTTGCAGGACATCTCCAATCCCAACGCCCTTGTCCACGCCTCTAGCTGAGGTGGTTCCCTTGTCAAGCAGGCCTGGTGGTTGATGTGAAGAACTATTATTTGGACTTTTTCTCAATTCCCATCATCATTCAGTCAATGTACAATTGTTACACGAGCTCTGTCCGTAGTAAAAATTCTTTTTGTTTGTCTTCTTTTCTGTGTGAATTTGGATTGTATTTCTGAACATTCTCTTCTTGTTCACACAAATGCAAGATAGTTGTAGGAAAATTTATGCATAAATTCAATCATAACTCACATACAGAGCGAGGAAAAGATTTTGAAGTATAACCAAAACTGCATTGACTAACAAATTTAGTTGCCGAAGAGATAAATCAGAACATTGAGATCTTAATCTTGCTAATAGCAATCAACAAGTCTTACAAAATTGAGCCTTCACCATATATCCCAATAGCCTGCAGAAGTTTTCTGCAGCAAACTCTTAGCTATTGATTCAACAAAACCTCAATTCTAGTAGCAGAAGTGAAACCATTTGAAGTCCTTTATCCACAATTCCACTTCATAGAAACAATGGATGTAACTATGATATGAAACAAAAAGGGAAATTGAAATCCCACAAAAAGCTTGTTAACAACCGTTTTTCATCCTATATCAGAATCATCTCATATGATGTCTATCAGTTAGGTTCAACTTCTAGTATTTGATTAGATTATCTACTAGATCCAACTTAATTTCTTGCTATCCCACTGCAATAAAACTGAATAGCATCCTGATTTATCTCCCCTTCGACACAACATACGCATTCAGATGTGTAAGTTGTTTGCAAAGTTGCTGCACATGGATTATTATTAAAGGATTGTTATTAAATCCAATCATATCTCGCAAATCACAAGAGACAAAGACGTAGGACTCTAGTCTTCAACCAAAAAAAAAAAAATACATGTGCACTAATCGTACAAAGTCCATGGCCATCCTTTTTTATTCGGCGATGAAGTTAAATCTAATAAATTTATGAAAACTTACTTTCTCGCGACTCCTTAACAGATATGAATTCAGTAAAAAAAAAAAAAAACTTTGAGGCAACCAACCATTGCTAATCCATCGACATGTTGCATGTGAGTATTTTGACTTTATAGTTGATGCATGCATCCAATTTTTTGTTTAAAGAGCTGGGACTCATAACGAACAAAAAAAAAAAAAAAAAGCTCGATTCAGAGTCCCCTTTCTTCAAATTTGAAAAAGAGGTCTTCATTACATATTATTTCTTAAATCAATTAGTGTATTATTGAACACCTAAAAATTACAAATTCAAAAAAAATTATATATATAATATTTTTTCAGTGAAGTAAATAGTAAGTAAAAGTTAGATTAAAATTTTTTAAAAAAAAAATACGTGTTTATAATTTTTTTTTTTACATATCTTATAGCTGCAAATTATATATATATATATATATATATATAAAGCAAACAGCAACCGAGCATAAATGTTGTTTCACCTACATCATTAATATATTATCTAACATTCTTCTTGCATCTTGAACATCGGTTGGCATATTGATGACAATATTGCATCTTTAAGAGGAAAAAAAATGCGAAAAACATTAAATCAGGCGTGCAAATTGCGATGGAAAATTAGATATCAAGGAAATTGTAGAAATTAATGGCCCAAACTCCAAAAGTCAATCATGGCGGTGAAGAGAGGAATACTCAGCGAGTAACATGCCAAAATTTATATATCTATACGTTATATTAGAATTATTTTGGAAGGGATTCGTTTGTCAAATCCAGCCGATCACAGAAAGTTTTTTATTTTAAATTGTGTAATATAATTTTTATTAACTTAATTAGTTATAAATTTATATTATTTATAAACTTAATTAATTATAAATAGATGTATTTAATGTTTATTATATTTAAGTTTAATCTTTTGAGTCTAGAATAATTAGATTCATATTTATTCAATAATATAAATACATATGAATCAAAATTCGGATTATTTCAATCAATACATGATCTTTTGGTGAATTCATATAAACTCTTTAAACATAAATAATAATAATTACAATTGTATTTTCAATTTATTTAAAAGTTTCATTTCAATCCCTTTGTAAAACGATAACTTGTTGATTAAAAATTAAGTTTTTATTTTTAGTTTATACATCAAGAGTTGAACGAATTTATTAATATTAGGTATTATTTTATATTTTTTTTAAAAATATATTATTTATTTGTATGAAAACAAAATTTTTATATTTTTTTATTAAATTTCTACTCTACAATAACATTTACCAAATAAAAGTATTTAAGAACTTGAGTAGCAATATATACACGAAGTTTGACAAAGGAGAGTGAAGATATAATTTTTTTATTACAATATTATAACTATTTAATCATAATAAAAAATAATGTAAGAATTTATCATTTATAAATATAAATTTCTTATAAAATTTTGAAAATTTTCACATAATTTTAAATTATCATTAATTAATTATATTACAATCATTGTAAATAATATATTTTCATGACAAAAAAACTAAATAAAAAATAATAATGTATGCTACATTCAATTACCAATTGGGGTTAGATACACTAAAATAGCATTTATAATAAATTAATGTTGGAAATGCGTGTTGTATTAGTGAAGATTGAGAGTTAATGCTATTAACCACAAAGGAAGGATTTAACGAATCGGTTTATAAATTATTTAACGGATTTTGCTAATCAATGTGATATTTTAAAGTTAATTAATACATTTATAATAATTTTATATTTAATGTAATAATTAATAATTTTATTGATTATTTTCAATGCATTGATTAAAAATATTATTTCATATAATAATATCAAAACGTGTTTTAAAGAAAAGACATTCATTAGCAAATTTCTTACTAATATATTTTAAATAAAAGGAATGTATATGATATAAAATAATCTTTTTATAAAAAAAATTAAAAAAAAAAGATCATGAACACTAAAAATGGGAACAAAATGTAATAAACAAGAATATATAATTTTTATAAAAAAATTAGACATACAATTAAATTTAACAAAAAATTTAAATTGAATTTATGCATCATTACTTAAAAAAATATTATTAATAATGAAAACAAAATATAAACTTAAAAAAAAAAAATTTAGTTTTTACGAAAAGAATCAGTTTTATCCTTTCCTTTTAAAAATAATAAATAAATACATTTTATTTTACTAAAAAAAATAAATATATACTTAATATAAATAAGAAAGAAAAAGGAAAAGGAAACCTCCATCGTTAAGAAACCAAAAAGTCAACCATAGACACCACTTAAAAAAGAAAAAAAAAACCTTACCTAACGTTCACCGCAAACCAACTGCCAGTCTGGTTCGTCCAATTAACAAATCTTCACAGTACATCATGCTGACCAAAAGAAATCAACGATCCAGATCACTCCTAAAAGTCAAAACAACCGTACGCAATCTCTCTTCCCGTCTCCAAATCTTCCCCGCCAAACACTTCGCCGTACATTTCCAGCACTCCTCTCTCTTCCAAAGCAAATGCAAATCCTGAAAATCTCCGCAATCTAAAAAATATATATTTAAATTATAAAAAACCTAATTTTTATTTTCTCTAAAATCGAAATCAGATGGAGATGATCCTGTGCAACCGGTTCATCGCACCCCTCTTGCTCCTGTCGTTGTGTCTGGTTGTTCCGTTGGCCGTTGCCAGCGACGTTAAATATTGCGGTTAGTCTCTCCAAACCCTAGCCCCACAGCTTAAATTTTTTGAAATTAAATTGATTTTATTGGCTGGAAATTGTATTATTGAATTCCCAAATTATGTTTAGTTTTGTTCAATATGAGAAATTGATTTACTGATATTGTTTTTAATTTTATTTGTGATGAATTAGCTCGCAATAATCGACATTGATTGTGTAATTAAAAAAAAAAAAACCAAAAACAAAAACCCTAATCATAATTTGAGGCTGATTTTTTTTTTTTACTAATGCAGATAAGAAAGCTGAGTATGATGTACAGGTTCAAGGAGTTGAGATTTCGCCTAACCCGATTGCAAGGGGGAAGCCTGCTACCTTTAGTATATCTGCAACTACAGGTAACTAATCAATGTTTTCCCATAATCTTTTTGTTGATTGATATAAAGTGTTGTGATTTGATGCTCGTGACCGTATGTGTTTGTATATAAATCATTGGTTTGTGGGGGTGTCTTGTGGTTCCAGAGCTTGATACCATTTATTATTGGTTAATCATATGATAGATTTGTGTCATGTCCGGTGATTGATAATGGTGATTGTAGCATGCAACCAAAAACAATGGTGTTTTTAGTTTTTGATTGAAGGTGGGTTGTGTTTTTCTATAATGATGTACAGGTGCAGCAATCGCTGGGGGGAAACTGGAGATTGAGGTTTCGTATTTTGGATGGTACATTCACAGTGAGACTCATGACCTTTGTGATGAGACATCTTGCCCTGTTTCTATTGGTGATTTTGTGGTTTCTCACTCACAAGTTTTGCCAGGATATACTCCCCCTGTAAGTCGTAACTTAATTTTTTACTAATCATTGATGAATAGTTGGATTTTTCCTTTTAGATGTTTGTTTGCACCAATGTTATTGCATAAGCAGAATAGCTTAAAAAGGCTTTGTTGCCAACTTATTTGTCTAGTTTTTGCTAAGTTTGCTCCATGTATAGGAATTAAGAGGGATGGAAAGAGGAGTTAAAAGAAAAAATACATACATACATACATACATATATATATATATATATATATATATATATAAAGGAAGAGGAGAAAAGCTTATCTTTTCCTTATTTTTTGTTGGAGTAAATAAAAAAAGGCAACAACTAAAAGGATTGAAGATCATAATGCAAATTTGAAAAACTAAAGTCAATGGTTGATCTTTTCCTTCTATTTTGATCTATGCAGAATCCTTTACTTTCTCTTCCCTCGTTGTATTTCCATCTACTAAGCAAATGAAATAATTCAGACTCCCAATATTTTAAGTTTTAACCACCTTTTCCTTCATTCCTTGTATTTTGGTTTTTGCAAGACTTATTTAGTCAGAGTGCAGTCACAGTTCTTTCAGAGTCCCTTTGGAACCAAGCCTTAAAAGATAAAAGTTTCACTTGTTGTTTTCATGTAGAATACTGTTGCATTTAGTTGTTTGTCTCTATCCCAAGCTTGGTTTCGTCAATTATGTTTTATTACAAGCTAACTCATGCAATATATGATTGCTAGTAAGCTTTACTTGCACCTGGCTGGTTCTTGCTGTTTATTCCCACTACTCAACTGTGATTTATGTATATTCCAAAAGCAAAAGAAAATTCGAAATTTCTGTGTGCATAATTTGTTAAAAATGGAACTTTTTTGACAAAGAAACTTGTGAGGGCTGCATTAAATTCCCTAGAAAATAATTGTTACATTACAACCTATGAAGAATAGTGTTATATGTGTTTTACTCATGCCCGTGCTTTAACGATCTGTTAGAAACTAAAAATATTCTGTTATGTGTGATAGCCAACGCTCATTGTTGTCACCACTATTGCATAACTTTTTTTAATTTGCACTGAGGTTGGTTAGGGTTGATTGCATGAGTACCATTGAATGTCTTAATAGAAAACATCATTTGCATTGTTCTAGTCGTGGAACATGATTTTGCTGACCCTTCATTTACTCTTCATATTTTAAGCTAAGAATAAGGTCCCAATTCTCTCTTTTACGGAACTTTGTTAAAGATAATACAAGAGAATGCTATCTTTTCAAGATTTTCACTTGTCCACAACATCTATGACTGATGCTTAATTGTTTATCTATTGAGGTTAGCATTTTGTCTATTGCTCAAATGTCCTCCATCATCTTCATATGTATTTGCTTTTTCTTAAATGACTGTTTGTTGAGAAGTCTCTAGCTTGCTTTTGTTTGTTTGATTGATCAGCAATGAAATTGAACAATGTAATTCCAATTGGCCTGTTGAGGTCAATGACATTATTTAGGTGTGATGTAATAAGGGATTTTCACTTCAATCTACAAAAAGAAATGCCACCATCATTTTTTTGCCCTTTGAATGATACCTCTGACAACTTTTAACCTTATGCAGGGCTCATACACTTTGAAGATGAAGATGCTCGATGCAAACAAGCATGAATTGACATGCATTAGTTTTGATTTTTATATCGGGTTTGCATCATCTGTGGCTGACAGTTAAACATCAGTATGCCTTTTTTTCATCCTTGTAAATTACTCTATATGCTGTATGTTCTGTATAACTTTGCTTATCCCAGTGAGTTCTGACTGGAAAACATTATAGCTATTATGTTGCCTATGGCATAGCGCATTGGTGGATGAAACCATTATCCGGTTCTTAATACAAATTGCCATCCAAATTCCTTAGGATAGTATGATCTAGGTTACCTCAGCGCCATTTCAGCGGGGAAGAACAGCTACTGTTGCCCATCCTAAATGTTGGCTGGAATTACAAAAGCCTAATTTTTGGGTTGAGAAAGGGTTCCTACTTAGTGGTTCAAAATTTAGAATCAAACTCAGTGCAAAGGTGACCACGGGTGCCCTATCAAATGGATTTCTCATTTCCAATTGATTACAATAAAAAAGAGTACAGCGGCCATTGCACGCTTGCCATAAATCATGACCGGTTCTTTCAGCCTCATTTCATGGTTGATATTTGGCTCATGTTTCCTCCCATCATCTTCGTTCATTGATTTCCAGAGCATCATTTGAATGTATAGCACCATGTTCTCAGTAAATGTTGGGCCATAAACTTTACCATAAGCAAATACAAGGAGCAAGTTCAGCTTTGGAATTTAAAGTCTAACTTGATTGATTGATTTCCTAGCACCAATTCGGAAGCATCTTGTTATCATAAATCTTACGGACCATCAACTTTTCAACGTTGATTTTTATTAATAAAGGATAAATACAGAGGATGAATCAACAATCAAAATGACGTAACCCCTAACCCATAAATGTTCCAACCCAAATTCAACAAACCAAAATATCACCCCCAAAAAAAATGCAATTCCACCATAGAGAGTCAGCTAAGTTGTAAGGAATTCAAGAGTTGGAGCTTTAAACTTCACTTAAGCCAATTATCGAACATGAAGTTTTTAAGTTAGCGCGAAAAGAGAATCAAAACTCGATTAAAGGAAACAAGATCAGCCCCATAACAGTAATCAACTCAACAACACATTATATGAACGGCAGTAGAATAAATCAAAGAAAAACCACAACATGAAAAATATCTTTGATCTGTGCCATTACATTAAAGTAGTATTAGGGCCATTATTATTATACTAATGATGACAGGAACACTGTTGTCATTTAAATTCTTCATTTTCTCTTCATACAAATTATTTCCTTCCAGGGAAGAAAAGTAGGGGAGGGGAATGAATGATGCATGTTCTTGCCCTTATGCCATGACGAGGCACCAAAATGTTGGTTATGGGTCAGTGGACTCCAATAGCAAAGGGGTACCCCACTCTCTCAGTTATCATTCAAAACTTTTAAAAGCAACAAACCCACAGCTTTTCAGTTTTCACTTTCCTGCCATTGGAAACCAAAAGAGAAACCCCATCCTCCGATTGTCCTCTCTCCAATATCTGCTCTCTTGTCGTTCTCATTAAAGTTTCACTCCCTTCCATGCTATACCTTCTCAATTCTTTTAAGTGGTGCCATTGCATGTGACAGGATTTCTTGTATGAGATCACTATAAAGAGATGAAAGGCATGAAGGGAAGATTTCTAAAGAAACTCAAATTTATTCCTACTATCAGGACTTTGAAACAAGGCTTAGTCCTTCAGCTTAATCCCCAGCACACCTTCTCTAATCAAAATTGCCATAACCTATCAGTTTACGAGGAGCAAGACTGCAAAAGCAACATTAATCTCCCAGAACCAGTAGTTGATTTTAAAGATCAAAAGGATGAAGAAACGGAATTGGAATCCGAAGTAGGAGACCAAGATAAAGTTACAACCTGCGTAGAGTTCAAGGACATAGTGGCCACGGAGCATAATTCTGATCAGCTTCCAATTTCCTCGGAGATCATTGTCAAGGATGATAGCATACCTGAAGTGAAGGCTGACACTGATGAACACCCATATTTAACAGATTTTGAAGAGAAATGTCCACCAGGTGGAGAAGAGTCAGTGATTTTCTATACAACAAGCTTGAGAGGGGTAAGAAAAACATTTGAAGATTGCAGCAGTATCAGGTTTCTTTTAGACAGTTTCAAGATATTGGTCCATGAGAGAGATGTTTCAATGGACACAGAATTCAGGGAAGAATTATGGAGGATATTGGGTGGCAGAGTGATCCCTCCAAAGCTGTTCATCAAGGGCAGATACATAGGAGGAGCTGATGAAGTTGTTGGACTTCACGAGCAAGGAAAGCTGAAGAAACTCTTGGAAGGGATACCTTCAGGCCTCCCCAACTGCCCCTGTACTGGTTGTGCCAATATGCGGTTCCTGGTTTGCTCAAACTGCAATGGCAGCCGAAAGGTTTATGCAGAAAAGGAAGGTGATGATTTGTGCATGAAATGCCCCGATTGTAATGAGAATGGATTGGTCAAATGCCCTATTTGCTGCTGAAATCTTTACATTCAATAATTTTGTACCCTTCTTTGATGTTGTATATTTTCCTTGCCTTGTCTAACATATTCCTACTTAGAATCAAATTGCTGCAGTTTCAAGTCCCATTCGCAGGTCTCAGATTAATCCATATGGATGAAGAAAATGAAGAACCGCGTATCAATTTCCTTCAACTGATATAACAATGGGCTAAATTATGCAGTCTTTGTTATCAAGATCTGATTTTCTCTTTCATTTCTTTCCTTGATCAGCTTCTGTTACGTCTTTTTCGTGTCACAGGACTTTGAAATTTGTATGGTAGTGCTTGGAAATCGATTTTTGGAATGCTATTGTCACGGTAACATGTTTGATTCTTGTGCTCACTTTCTAAAATTTAGCTTGTTTAATGACCTTTTAACTTTTCCTTTTTCTTTCCTTTTGTCATCTTTTACTTCGTCTTTTTCTTTCTTCATATTAATGCATGTAATGCAAAGGCTTAATTTAACTTCTATCCTTAATTTTAGGATAAAAGTTTTAACAAAGTTGGTATCAATCAATAGCTTAAAAACCAGCATTTTTACTTTCTAAAAGAGTTAGGAGCATTAAAAGACTAAATCAAAATTATTCATAAAATTATTTTTAAGATATGATATCTGACAAATTTAAAATTTAAACTTCAACATTTATAATTTTCTTTTTTATCCTCAAATTATCATCTAATTTGTACATTTTAAAAAATAATAATAAATTGGCCATTACTAACCAACTCCTTTTCACTTTCTTTTTTACTTTCTTCTTCCAAAAGTAAAAATAAAGTCAGGTCTTTATCAAACCAAACCTAAATAATTTATGAGCTAAAATGTTTTTAAGATAAAAACAACATTTCTGAATGTTTGGTAATGTGAAATGAACCAAAGAAGCATGGAAAAGGATATGTGGGGTTTGAGAAAAATAGAAGAAACTATCCAAAGTGCTTTGTTGATGGAGGTTGGAAGGTTGACAAATTTTATGTCATCATCTAGATGAGACTGGAATGATTAGTAGGGAAAACTAGGCACATGGCTCTTCCTTAATATGTGGATAAAATTTTAGAGAGGAATCAAAAAGTGATTATACCAAAGAAAAACGTGTTAAACTTAATTTTTTTTTTTTTAGTTCTTAACTTGTCTTTAACTTTCTTATCTTATTATATATTTGACTAAAAAATATATTATTATAGACATTCATTTATATATGGAGTTTTCATATTGATTTTATTTTTTGTTACTAGTATTATATTACTATAGTATAATATATTATATTATAGTACGATTATATTATATTATATTATGTTATTATTTTTATTATTATTATTATAGTATAGTATATTATATTATTAATTTTCTTTCTTTCCCTTTTTTCAATCAGTAGCGAGAATTAAGAAACTAAATTTTCAATCAGCTGAATCAGGGGAATCTAATCTACATAGTCAACCATAATGAAATCAAAGGATTTTTTGTTTAATCTAAAAAAATCAGCAAAAACTTAAACCTAAAATCAAGTTCGGGCATAATTCAATCCCAAGATTCAAGCTTGGATTAGTTTTATCCGATCTTTAAAAACTCTCTTAAAGATGCCTATAAATTGAACAAAAGACCAGAAGAACAAGATAGGAGGATTTGGTGGGAAGAAAGACTCAGTGTTGGGGTTGTAAAAATTTTTTGGGTTTAGTTTCTGGGTTGGAAGAGCCTGGATTTATAGATTCTTAGTTTAGTTTAAAGTTTTCGATTTTTCGTTTTGGCGTACTAGGATTGTGATTTTGGGATTTTTAGATTCGAGGTTGGAATTCTAAAGTTTTTTTTAAAGAATCTAAAAAAAAATCTGGAAAAATCTGGTTTGGGGATCAATTTTTAAATTTTTTTGGTTAAATTTTTTTACAGGGTTTGAGTTTTTCAACCAATTTTTAATCAGTTTTTCAGAAACTAATGAGTTTTTCAATTTTCGGTTGAATGTTTTTATTTTTCCTAAAGTCAGAGAATTTTCAGTTAGAGAAAAATGGGAGCAGGGAGTTTCTGAAGATAAAATGAGGAATTTGGCTTTTATAAGATTTCAAAATGGTGTCATTTTTTAGTGCTTAGATCCGTGTGTAACTCAAATAGGATCCTCACCCAACCCGTGATTCAGCCCAACTCAATCAAATGTTTTTTTTTTTTAATTTTAATTTTAATTTTTGATTTATTTTATATTTTAATTTTTTATTATTTATTTTATCTTACTGATTTTTATTATTTATTTATTTTTATTGAGTAACTTATTATTTATTAAATATTTTGTAAAAATTCATTTTTATTTATAGAAAACAAAAATAAAAAATTAAATAAATCTTTTTAAATAAATTTATGAATTTTATCAAATTTTTTGAAAAATTTTCGTGGATTTAAATTTTATAGAATCAACCAAACTATTGAAAATTTTTATAAATATATTTCAAAAAAAATAAAAAAAATAAAATTTATCTTACAAAATTATTGGAAGACTGTTTCTTAAATTAAGTCTTACCAAACTATTTGAAGATTTAATGAACTTTCTCAAAAGAATGAAATTTTTATAAATATTTTCAAACAAAATTGAGAGATCTGCCTCAAAATAAATCCTACTAAATTATTGAAAGATTTTTCTAATTTTTTTAAATAAAATATAGTAATAAATCTGATAACAGAGCCTTTTCAGGATAAAATACTAGTTTTCATGAATACTCTTGAAGTAATAGAATTTTCTTAAATTATTATAAAACTATTTAGGTAATTTTAGGATTAAGTTTTAATATTAAATATTGTGGCAAATTACCAACATGTTAAAAGCTTGGATAATTTAAAATCAAACTGATATAATCTTTTAATGGGCATTGTAAATGTGCTATAACCTTCATCACATATAACCGTATTTTCGAACCTAAAATCTGATTTCCTGAATTATAATTTACTATTTAAATATATCTAAGTCAATCTTATGACTCTTCTTTAAATATGACAAATTTGATCGACTGATCAATTACACCTAAATAAAAAAAATTGATGATGACTCTCATTAAATCATGTTTAGTAATAGGTCAATGAATCTATATATTATGATAATTATATGTTTAAATTCTCTCGAACCTATAACTTATAAGTGTTAACCTCAATAAGATATTAACTGATTCAAGGGATAGTTGATAATGTGTGAATTTTAACTTGATTAATTTAAAATTATTTTTAAAAGATGTCATTTAATAATTAGAAAGGATAATTTTATTCACATTTTTTAATTTTTTATATCTTTGTTTTAAATTATTTTTAATTAGAATTATTTAATTATTTTTTTATGCATACCTTCCACTTTTAAGCTTTCAAATTTGTAAGCTTGAATTTTTTATAGTCTTTTGATTAGCAAATTTAAAAATTTTTAAAAATCTTTAAATTTACATATTTGAAAACTTAAAAATTTTTACAGGACAATTTTTTCTTAAATAATTTTTTTTTCAAATCTTAAATATAATTTTTTAATTTATCGGATATGAAAATTTAGTAAATTATATAACTTATTAAATATGTATTTTTGAAAATTTTAAAATTAAAATGAGAAAATAATTAAGTAATTTACTTAAAATTAAAAAAAAAAGTTAGATATGAAAGAAAAAAAATGTTTAGAACCTCTTAAGACATAATTCAAGTTTTAATATATATATATATATATATATATTTTTTGTATTCCTAAACTGCAGTATAAAAAAAATTGTGACCGTAGCACCTTACGAATCATTTTCACTAGCAGCTTTACCGTAAAAGAGCAAAGACACAGCTCCCTTCATTTACATAGTCAGCTTTGAGTAATGCTAGTGTTTTCTAAGATTAACGTTTAAAGTTGGAATCCCCTGTTTCCCTTTACTTCTTTATATAAAAATAGCAGTTGACTTGTTAAATTTTATCATTGACATTGCTGACTTCATTTTAACTCGATCTTGGAGTCACTGAATCCTAGCTATATAAGACTAACTGAAATAAATCTAGAATCCATAATTTCTTTATAAATAAAGCAAGTTGAAATGGGAAAGATTTCTTTTTCTTTTTCATTTAATCAATGTCTTGAATCATTGAATCAAAATTGAAAACCCTAACCCAGCATTTTTCTTATAAATAAAATTTGATGCCTTGAAAACTTTCTTTTTCTTTTATGCCGTGTAAAGATTTAAAAAAAAAAAAAAAAGAAGACATAATTTCAAATTTAACTCAATTAATTTATATTGAGATTCTATAAAAAAACAAAAAAAACAAAAAAAAATTGGATAGGACTTAAGATAACTCTTATGTTTAACTGATTGAACTGGATATGAACTTTAAATATATATATATATATAGGGGACTGAATGGGGGTTTAAAGTTGTAACAGGCTTGGGGCCTTACGCTACGTTTATAAACATGCCTGAAATTAGCCCAATATTAAACAATTGTAAGCGACGTTAGCCATCAAAAAGAGTCAAGTAGACAGCTGCTAATTTTACACTTAAAAACAGGTTCATAGTCTCTTAAGCCAAGGACCATGACAGAATTTAACGTCAAATCTTTTTATAATCAAAGCCCTTGTGTTTTAGTTTGCTTTTGGCAAAGCATGCAAATCCCCCCCCCCTCCCCCGGCATGCGCCATTGATTGTCATTCTTTTGAGTAATTTAGCTTTAAAGGCTACACGTTTTAGGATAAAGTCAATCTAATGTCTGTTAGGGCAGGTCAAATTCCTCTCCTTTCCTCGTGGTTATCATTGCCGTTATCCTTGAGTGCAAATAAGGCAAAGGAACTCCATGAAGCTTGTTGACATCTTTGATTAATTCCAAGCAGAGGTTAACCGGAAAAATGAATGTTTGAAGTTTGAACCATTCTAAAAGAATAAAATATATTTAAAAAGGATATATCCTCAACGTGCAGTGTAGGGGTCTTGAAAAGCAAACCTTAGCTCAACATTTGGCATAATAATTCAACTTGGTCACAATGTTATGGCAGATAAAAGCTGTCGAGGGAATCAAAACTGGAACTTCAGAAGGAAAGTTTCTTCTCAAAAAGGACCATACGTTTCAAAGAATCTTGTTCTCTGCCCTCAAGACCAACCTTGAAAAGTTCTGCTTTGCCTTGTGCAGGATACAGCGAATATGATAAGAAAAAAAAAATGGGTTCATGAATTATGTACAGCTACTATTAGATTCTAACTTTAAAAGCACATGCTCTGATCATAGTCATCAGCTTAATCATATGGGAAACTGGAACCAGGCAAATCACGTACAGATCGATTAGATTTTCTTTCACCCTCAGTCTGCAAAAGTACCAAGCGCTGGAACTGTAGAACAGAAGAATATCTTGACAATTGGAAACGGCGTTTGGCGCAAACAAAGTTAAAAGATACAGAAAATTACAGCCAAATGCATGGTAACACGTAAAAAACCTGTTCCCTAGAAAGACAGCAAATGGGAAAGTGAAGCAACTAAAAAATAGGCCAATAGACACAAATTTAACTCAAGGTCCCCAACATACGAGAAAAATAATGTTGTATTTTCGAGCCAACTTAGGAGAAACAGAACTCTATTCGCCAAACTGATTGACAAAAGCTCAAACAGGTTAAAACCCATGCACATCATAAGATACCCATAGTAAAAGAAAGAAAACAAGTTAGAGTAATCACACTTTCCTAGAATTTACAGCAAGTCTCTATGCAGCAACTTCAGTTAATGAAACTTCGACCGACATGGCTGTTGTCATTGGAGTAGCACAAATCTCAGGTATTGGTTGCAAGAACTCGGTATACTGGAATTCAATCTGGAGTCGGTGATGTAGCGGTGTTGATGCCATTAAACCCTTCTTGATGTCTGCCTGCAACTCCCTAATAGGTATAGCAGCCAAGAAGCTCTTTATATATTCCTTGCAGGACTCTTTTCCGTGGCAAACAACCTCCTCCTCACTGTCCTCACTCTTGATTGATTCCTCAGGTTTGGTTACTACAGCCCCTGCAACAGAACCCTCCTCCTTCCCATTGACCCGTTGAACCTGTGAATTTTTAGGTTCAGCTGCAGCTGTTGCTATCTGCTGATCACCAGCTAACTTATCATCTGATGATTGAGCCACATTTGGTAGCTTGTGAATTACTGTATTTCTGTCAAATTTCAAGATGTAAGCTTGATTGCATCCCTCGTAAAGCCTCTCTCCTAATGTGTCAATGATGTAGTAAGCTTCTGGTTCAACCTTAAGGACAAAAAAATGGTCATTCCAACTAACAATGTAAACCTGAGGTTCAGCACTGTTTGGACATTCTGCAGCAACACGACTAATCTCATCCCAGATGTTATCAAAAGACATTGCACCATGCAAAAAGTCAAACCTTCCCTCGTCCATCCCCTCTGGATGGAAAAACCCAATAAAGGACTTCCTTGGCACTACAGAAAGAGGACGTATTTTTGCTTGGAGAACCGTCTCAAGATCAAAGTGCTTGTCAGGGAATCGCTCCCTATAGGCTTCATTCTCACAGAGGTTCCTCCATTCCAATGACCCTTCTCTGATCAAGCTATCAAATTGAGACTTAATAGGCATTAGGTCACGGTTGTTCTGAAACCAATCAGCAATAACAGCAACAAGAGCCGTACATGCGCTCTGACCAGCTGCTCGTTCACTCCGTTGATCAATAGAAGCAAAAAAGACCTGTGCTTGAAGCTTCATGTGTCCATCACGGCTTACCACTTCTTTCTGTTCCCAACTGCCAATAGCAAAACTATCTTCCCCAAATTCAGAAACCGAGGAACGATTAGCAGATGAATCTTCATCTGTCTTGTGCCACTGCCAAAATAAATGATGGTTTTATTTAGAACTTAATATATTTTACTCAGGTAATAATTGTGAAGAAACAAATAATTGGAGTTGATAATACCACAATAGTTCTTAACATATAGCCCAACAAAGGTATTGGAAAAGTAACAGTCATTGAAGAAGGGGACCATTCAAATTAGATGAGATGATTAAACATGTGAATTATTATGTTAACGAATGATATCCAAATCCCCAATCAGATACATATACACATACATCTTTGCAGGTGCATGAATTCATAAGAAAAATCAGGTGATAAATTGACAAAACTCAGGACTAATAATAAAAAAATGTCAGTGTCTATGTAATCCGATTAGGCTATGTTAGAGAATTGATGATCAGAAAGAAAATCATAAAAAAAAACTAGGGTGTGCTTTTTCCTTTTCTTCAGTATGATTGCAGACATAGACATTATATGTAAATAAAACTAAAAAGTCAAGAATTTATTCTTACCCCAAGGGAAAGAGATTCATCAGAGCTAAGCTGACGGCGGTCAAAATCAATGTCATCCCCACCTTCTTCCCCATAGGCTTTCTTTAACAATGGTTCCCCTTTCACTTTAGGAGACCTAAAACTCAGCTTCCTTTTTCTCCAAGACAAAATGCTGCGCTTGGAACTCTGCAGCAGGGATGGCTCTGACACTGATGCAGCAGAATCCTCAACATTTGAGCAGCCAACATCAGATTTTCGATTGCTGTAGTATACCCAGTCCTCACCTTCCTCACTGACCCTCATGCTGGAGTAAAATGATCCTCCAGCATAATTTGCATATGCCAAGGTACCATAACTAAAGGACTTCCTGACAGCAGAATCATCCTTTACCTCATCAGATTCTCCTTCCTCAGAGCCGTCAACTGAATCTGTGTCCAATGGATACTCACCGTCATCACTCCTGGCAGAACACCTTCCATCACTGCCATCGTCCTCTCGACAGGCTTTTTTCGCTCTCCTGGCAGACACATACTCTGTAAATATTTTCACCTTTCTAAGACCAGCTTTAATTGCAGAAACCTCATCCTTTTCCATTGTGACAGTTTCTCCAGACCGGAGAGGTGATGCAACAGGCACTAACGCTGTCTGTACTGGCTCGATGGTTTCTTGAGCAGTTCTTAATTCCAACATGCTAAGTGATATCTACATGATGAATGAAAACTTAAAATTAGAATGTCTAAACCCTAAAGAAAACTGATTAATAACATAGTAGAGTTCTGAATTATAAATTTTAGAAGGCACATACGCAGAGTTGGGGACCAGGCTCAGCAGCGCCAGTAGAGAGTGCGAGAGGTATGTTTAACTCAAACTCTTTCTGGTCAGCAGCAGAAGCATATTCAGCAAGATTCAATGAGGCTGTCCCAAGAACAGGAAACTTGTTCTTTTGTCCCTGGTTCAAGCCCTGTATCAAGAAAGATAACTTCTTGAAACCAAAACTAGTAGAATATTGACAAAAATAAGACTACAAAAATATAATGATAAACAAGTTCTGGAGGTAAAAATCCATTTGCCTCCCATGATCAGCATGAAAAGAGAAAACTAATCTGCCATGGTTTCTACCTATTTTGTTTAATAAACCTAAACCACCCAAAAAGTTCCAATATTTTCTATGGAATGAAATTAGCAATCCTTCAAAATATCAACCAACTCTCCAACAGTCAACTGACTCAAAGAAACAAGACAACCAGTCTAATTATCTTGAAAAGATATTCAATTCAACCAAATTAATAGTACAAATGATTCTAAACTAAATCCAATCTTATGAATTTGTACAGAACATAGATCAGTTCAGAAAATCTTCATCCAAATTTCAGACCAATCAGACAACCAAAATAACAGACCCATGAAAATGCAGAAAACATAATAAAAATTCATAGAAATAAACAAAAAAAAAAAATCCCTACAAATCCAATAAATTTTAAACACCCAAAACCCAAAAGGCCAACACTTTGAAAGCCTAAACCCATAAAATTCTCAACAATTTTATTATTTAAAAAAATGAAAGAAAAACTTAATTTTCTAAAAACCCAGAAAAATAAAAAATAAAAATAAAAAAAGATAACAAAAAAGAAATTTGTTCTCGTGAGACTTACATTCAAGACAGAGAAAGCGATCTCCCAAGGATGAAACACATTCTCTTTATAAGCCGACAAGCTACAAAGGGTTTGAAACTCCTCATCCCATACAACGACGCCGTTCTCGTCAACGCTGTCGACTACTTTGGTGAAATTCCTCTTAACCGTTCGCCTTAAAGAACTGAGGGAAGCCTTTGGGCCTTTCCATCGAATCTCGACCGATAGTTGCTCCGGCTTCTCCCCACCTTCCCCTACCAGATCCCACCCTTCTAAACTTCTTACAATTAACTTCACCTCGTACTTTTTTGAAACCAGAGGCGGCCATGGCCGCCACCTCATCATCTTTACCACCATTTTCAAACAAAAAACCCAGAATAAAAAACAACCTTATATGCCTCGAATTGTTAATATTCTCGAAAAACCCAAAGAAACTCAGAAATTCTATTTCTTTCTTTCTGGGTTTTTTTACAAAAAATAAACCCAAAAAAAGACGAAAAGAAAGAAACAATCTTGGGATTCTTGAATTAAAATATAGAAGAAAAGAAAACAAGAAAAGGGTAGATAATCAAAGGGATCAAAAATGGAGGATTAATTGTTAGAAGGGGAATTGATTTGATTTTGAAGAACCAAAAAATAAAAGAAAACCTCTTGGGACAAAGACAGAAGGGGAAGGGTGCTTTTATAATATAAATTTAGAATGATAAAGGGAGAGAAAAAGAAAAAGAGAGAGTGAACGTTGAAAGGCGAATGAAGATTGACGAATACAGAGAGAGAGAGAGAGAGAGAGAGAGAGAGGGCTTAAGGCTTAGGGGTTAAAAGGTTAACTAGGGTTACAGGAGACGGAGACAGAGACAAAGGGTTCAACTTTAAAGCGAGTAAACCAAAGAGAGAGAGAGAGAGAAAGAAAGACAGGTAGTGAGAGGTATTCTTGTGGCATCGTCGGGTGGCCGGATGTAACGGCGTAATAACGAGGTAGTTGACCTCCGTTTTTCTTTCGTCGTTGGATTTGGTTTTGGTTTTTTATTTTAGAGGAGACTCCATTTTATCCAAACTACCTTTTTATCCGCTTTGGCTTTTGTTTTTCCTTTTATGCCCTTGTATTGTTTATTTAATTCTTTAATTTATTCTTTTTATATCTCCTTTTTGTTTTTTTTTCAATTTTTTTATTGATAATATTGATAGTATTTTTTTAAAATAGCTATTATTATTATTTTGGTAATCATAAAAATCAATTTTTTTTATCAACAAGCTTTATCGAAACTTTAAAATTCAAATTCCATTCTTAGAATCACCATTTGAGTTTTGCTTATCTGGTTGTATACAAGCTTTAATTAATTTATTTGTTTAATTTAAATTATTATTTTATATAATATGTAAATACTTTACTATGGTTTCAAATATTCAAAAAATATTATTATTGTGATTTTTTAAAAAATCTTATGTACGAAGAAATAATATTTTTTTTCAAATTAAACTATATATATTGCTTATAAGATAAGTGTTTGACATATAATTTTATAATATTTTTTATATAAATTTGCAAAAAAAAAAAAACACTAAAGTCTGATTTTTTTTATTTAAAAAAGTAAGGCACAACTATAAATTTTTGTAGAGGATTACACGTGGTGCTAAATGTGAACAGCTAGACGTGAACATGTGCATTCATAATATTTCCATTATATTAAGACTTAATCAGCATTATGTTCACACTATTAGTATGCTTAAAATATTTGCATATAATTTGACATTCTAATGAATAATCTATGAACATAAAAAAATATAATATTATTCAAAATAATTAAAGGATTATTATTACCACTAATAATTATTAAAGATTTTTATATAAAGGAGATCACAATTTGAGATAAAAATGTTTATAAATATTGAAATTTAAAATTCAAAACTTACTAAATATTATATTTTAAAAATAATTATAAAAATCAACTGAATTAAACTTAAATTTTAATTATCAAAGAATATATTCTATACCTTGTTATAGAATGTAGTGTTGGTTCTAAAAAAATCATAAAATATTAGAAAATCAATGTTATGGAATATCAAATTATGAGGCTCTTAAAAAATTTTAAAAAAATTACAAAAAGAAAATTATATACTTAAGTGAAGAACATTGAAATGATAGGAAAAGAATAATCTAAAATTTAATTTACTTAATTTATGTAATTATTTTTAAAATATAATAATTAATAAATTTAATATTTAGTATTTAATATTTGTAATCTCTTTTATTATTTCTAGATTTATATCTCATTCATGAAAACAAAATAAGAAGAGAAAAAGGTAGCATGGTAAATGTGTATTGGACATGATTTTTTACTAAAAATGCTAAAACTTTGTGAGCCTATCCTTCACTGTCTTCAAAAAAAATCCCATTTTCAGTCGGACAATAATTTGGCTAAGAGATTCTCTTTTATTTTTTCTATAAGAGACAAGAGTGGCTCATAAGATTGTGAAGAAACAGTTCCCTTCTTTTGCTTTTGGAGAGTTATAACAAATCTGAATTTATGTATGGCTGGTACATGTTTGGAATCTTTCAACTGGACAGACCAACAATGGCTGTTATTCTCTAAATATATTTCCTCAAACTTCAATTTTAATTCATTGAAGCTTACCAGAATATTTTTATATCAAGATTCCAAATTTGGGTCATAAAATTAGTAGTACCCAAAAAATTTTCCTAATTTAAACATTAAGTATCCATTCGGAGTTGGATTAAAACTTATATATATATATAATGAATGTAATTTATAAAAAAATTTGATTCGAAATTAAACCATTTGACTTTGCTTGTGCACCACACGTGTGCCATGTGATATTTTGCTTAAGAGGGTGGGTAGGCATAAATCCTCTTCCATCTCCATTTTTGGAGGAAAATGTAAAAAAATATTACATTTATTTTTCGATATTTTTTTATTATTTTATACATAACTTGTTAAGGTCATAATCTTGATATTATGTTTACCATAAACACGAAAAATAATTATATTCGATATTTGATTTTAATTATAGATTATGCTATTGTGAGTCAAATGATAAACATAAGAAGGTATGAACATAATAAATAATTATTTAAATTATGCTTCTTTGAATAGGTAATATGACATTTTTTTCTTTAATCAAACAACATAAGGACATGTCCTATGGCTTTACAGCTTGGGTTTTGAAAATGGTTGGAGTTGTTTAGAGCCTAGGAAGTTGGGCAAGTGATTTTGATTGTTGGGGTTGCAACTTGAGATAGCTTCAACATTTCATAGCCTCAAAACAAGTTCTAAATGATTATTATATGGCCATTGATGATGATGATAAAAGATTAGGTCATAGGCTTAATATGTGGGATTCATTTCATAATTAGTTATAACTGAGCAGCTAAGGTTAGACAAACTTTCCGTATTCATATATATATATATATATATATATATTTAAAATCAAAATCTTGCTCCTATCTAGGGTTATAGTTTAGATTTTAGGTTTTTTAGATGCATGGGACATGCCATTTAGAGAGTAAGCTATAAAAGAAGTAAAGAATAGTCCAATTTGAATGAGAATATACCCTTTGGATGATGAGATAATGTAAATGAAATTTTCTGTGGCTAGGAGAATATGATTTTTTTTTTATATTTGAAATTATAAAAATTTAAATTATTATTAAAATTAAAATTTTAACATTTTACTGTAAGTCGCGTAATGATAAAAGTTGGCGGAAGATTTAATATTTACTCTTACATTAACCTATAGTTTGTTGCTATGTTAAATTTAAAATTTAGAGATAATAATTTTGTTCAATTGAAGGTTCCTACATCATTTGTCTCATTTGTCCTTGTAGGGAATGAGAGAAACTTTAAGCAAAGACCGATGGATATAATAATTTGGTGTGAATTACAATGTTGGCGCCTAACTATCTTCTTGTTCATGAAAAATGTGGTGACAACTACATCAACATAGCTTTTATTGAATAATAATAAATTTTATATTAAGAAGTTTCTATGATTTTTTTAATTTCTTTGTTAATTTCACCTAAATAGCTAAAGCTACTAGTGCTAAGATCTTGAAGCTTTCCATATATATAGAAAAAAAAAGGATGTCACATTAATATTAAATAATTAGATAGTGAAATTGAACTTTACAAAATAAACTTAAAACTAAGTGGGGGATTTATTAAATGATTGTATGGCTAATGAATTTATTAAACTTAAACCCCAACAACACTTCAAACTTCCTTCAATCCACCAAAATTTGAACCCAAGATTTTAAATTATAATTTTTCTCGAAGATTTAATATTTTGTGTTACTATGATTATACACATCATATAGTTGCCCGTTTTGTGATTTTTTTTTTCTTTTATAAACACAAAGAGATTGACTTTTTGAATCATGATCTGATTTATAATAAAGAGAGAGAACCAAATTTAACTTATTAAATACATTTTTTAAGACTAATTAACTTGTGCAAATTTTTCTTCTTTCTCATCAAGAAGCTACCTATATAGACCTATTGTCCACTACTATTAGGCAAAAACCTAAACCCAATGTTGACATTTTTGGATGATTTAATATCCAACATGCAATTTTTCACCACAAGAGGCAAATTGATGGTTCCCCACCACCATCACCACCACCATCTGTCAAGCATCAAGAAAATGTGCTCAATTCTCTTTTTAATTATTAAATCATATATATAAAAACATCTCCATCACAATAGGTATAGGTAGCCATAATTCCAAGCCTTTAAGACTATGACATAAACATTTTTCCCCACAAAAGAAAATTTCCATTGATTTTTATAACCTAAAAAGGAAAATTTCCATTGATTTTTATATCCCAAAACCATGAAACTTTATTATATTAATATCATATATAAATATATATTGTCAAATTTGCAAATATTATTTTTAAAAATTTTATAATTTTATTAAAAATAATGATCAAAATTAGATTTATTTGATCCAAAAATTGAATAAAGGACAAACAAAATAAGATGGAAAGAGACAAAACATTATATTTTTGTTTGGGTTATAAAAAATTCTAAAAGTAATACTATTGTTTAGCATGATGAAAAGGTACGAAATATAATAAATTATATATTTATCAATTTATTATCAAGTAGCTATCATAGAAAACGACTCCTGATAATTGTCCCAATAAATCTACTGAAAAAGGGAAAAATTAAAATAAAAAATGTGTGCTGTATGCAAGCTTAAATTTCAACGGTCAAGGCTGTCATGTTCATGTTACATTGTTTGAAACGATCCTCGTCCAATTTCATTGGGAGCAACTCTGAATTTATGGTCTTTACATATTTTATTATATAAAAAAGAAACAATTGTTTATTAATTTATATATATTTTTATACCAAAAAATTTAGATTTTTAATATTAGAATAAACTGTTAACTCGATTAAAAATTATGAATTCATTTAATTTTTTAATTTATAAATCACTTAACAAAGAAAAAATGTATCCAACATTCACTCCTTACCACTTCTATATACCTTCGTTGTCATTTATTCATTTATAATTTTTGGCATTAAACAATTCCCATATTTGAATTGGATAATTATTAGTAAATTAAATATGAAGAAATATTCCCATAAATATCTGTGAATATAGGACTGATTGGAAATTGCCAAAAATATATTTTTCTTTTTATCTTGGAATTCCCTATGAATAAGAAATTAACATGGAATTTAATGTTTAATTACTATATATAACGCTTGACAGTTAATTTTTTATTATTAATGTTTGGATTTGAGGGTGGAAGAGAAGAAAGTAATGAGGCATTTGAATGATTTTTTAATGTGAATCACTAGTAAAAGAGTGTTATGATGAAACTTGACTTTTTTTTTTTTTTTTTTTTATCTTCCCACCAAGCAAAGCAAAGTAGGGTAGAAAATTTTTCATAACATTTTTTTATTCGAATAATTCTCTTAAATATATAAAAATATAAACATTTCCCAATAATTTTGGATAGAGAGAAACTGCAATATTAAGAATTTCCTTTTCTATGAATGAGTTTATTAATCCTAATCAAATACAAATTATTATTATTATTATTATTATTATTATTATTATTATTATTATTATTATTATACTAAAAATATATATTCTTCATGGAGGTATCTCTTTTAAAGACTAATCAAAAACATTATTTAACTACTTAAAAAAAATTATTTTTTGTAAAAAGTAATTGATTCATCATGATAGCACAATATATCACATAAATAAGACCAATATTAGTTTGACAACAATTTTAAAAAGAAAAAAAAATCATTATAACCCTTTACATCAAACCAAACCGACCCATCTTGCACATAATAGCTGATGCACCCCACACTAAAATGTCACCTCCATGCTAATGTAACTATGGATGCCAAAAATTTATCATGCTTTTGCTTTTCTTATACTATTTAGTTATGTAAGTCATATTTGATATATAGAATTATTGATAGAATAAGATGATAATTATTTTATATCATATTTAATTTATATAAAAAAAAAGATACAGATTATAAGAAAAATTAATATCCTTTTGATATAAGATTATTCAATGCTCTTCAAGTGGAGATAATTATTTTTAATCTATAAGATTAAACTTACATGTTCAATTATATTATTAAAAATTACATTAATAATTAAATTCTATAAACTTTGAATAAGAATTAAACTTATATGTTCAATTATACCAAACACGACCTAAGGTCATATAAGTTTATATAATTTAAATTATTAATGTCATTTTTAAATGTATAATTTGACATATAAGTTTAATCTAATTGATTAAAAATAATTCTTTTTACTTGAAGATGATTAAATAATCCTATACCAATAATATATTAATTTCTTTTGCAATCCTTATCTCTATTTTTAAATATAAATCAAATATAATATAAGATTATTATCATCATATCCTATCAATAATTCTATGCATCAAACATTATCTTAATATATTATATTTATTGGACATTAGATTTTATGCATTTTGGTGTGTCCCAACAAACTCACCAAACAAATTGCCATGCTCATTGCAAGCATGGAAAATGGATTTTTTTTTTTTTAGTCTAAACCAAGATATTTCTCCATTTTTTATATTTTTTGTTCTTATAAAGAGTGACAGTTCTTCCTCTTAAATAATAATAAAAAAAAGAAACCGATTTTTTATGAAAAAGGTCTAATGAGTTTTGGAATATTGCACAATGAGAACATGAGATGCAACCTTTTTCCATCCTTTATATTCCATTCCATAGTTCTAAGATTTAAACATGAGACCTTCCTATTTACTCAAGTTTTAATCGTTGAAGGGTCTTATTGTAACTACATTTTTTTTCCTATTATGAGATAGATATAATTAATGGGTTTTCTTTCTTAATTTGAAGGAAAAGGAAGTTACACAATCATGTTTATTATTTCCCATTGTCATGATCTATGCTCATGTATTAAGCTAAAGCATTTATTTGGTGTTCATCTTCAATTATAATCTAATACATAATCATTTGAGTATGTACATCATATCACTTACAATAAATAATTCAATAAAAAAACCAAGATTTAGGTACTTACTAATTTGATTGATATTAACAAATTTGATATTATTTGTAATTGAATCGACATTAACAAATCGTTAAAAATAAAAAGATTCAATATATATGAATTATATTATAAGAATTAAATATTGAATTTTACTTAAATATATAGATTAAATACATAATTTAATTTATTTTTTAAGAAACAATTGGTTTGAAATTATCAAACATATTGATGTTATATTTATATATAACTGACATATGTAATAAAACATGGCCAAATTTTAGGTGGATCTACTAAATCATTTTTTACAAGAACAATGCATTGGAGGAAAAACAATTTCATAAAGTAACTTTTTAACATTACAATATGTCAACGAATAGAAAAATGCCACGTATTGGATAAAACAAAACCTCATTGGATGACCTCACCGTTGCGGAAAAAAATTAGCCGTTGCTCGTGACGACTTGACAGCTCTTAGTCGTTAATTTTGCTAAATATTTATTTTAATTTTTTGTAACACTTTTAAAACAGCAAATTTTCATTTATAAAAAAAATTATATTCAATATTATGTTTTATTCAGAATTAATAATTTAAAATATGATATAATGATATAATAAAAAAATATGAATAAAAAATATAAAAATAACAGGATTTAAAATTTTTAAAAAATTATAAATAAATTTAATAAAATCAAAAATTTTTATTTTATATTTTTATATCTACATGAATTGTTACTCATAATTTTTGTATAAAATATAAAATAAATATAATATTTTATACGGTACGATAACACAAATTATTAGATTTAATTTTGTTACCAAGAGTTATACGAAAAGTATTAAATTTTAATTTTAACAATTAAAATTTAATTACTGACATTGTTAAATAAAAAATTGAAATATGATTATTTCCACTGAAAATATTCTTTAAAACCCCAAATAAGCCAAAGTCCCCTGGAATTATCCTTTAAGTCTTCAAGTGTTTGAAACATGTTTCACTTGGTTCTTAAGCACAACATATCAATAGAAATTTTTTATCCTTTCTTCAGGTTGTCATGCTCTTGGCCCCATGTTTTGGCTTATACAAAAAACCGCCAAGAAAGAAGGGGCCAATCATCCAAGAAAAATTTTCTAGCTTTTTGTTAAAAAGTGTGATTAAGACTTTAAAAAAAAAAACGCTTCAATTATATTCTAATTAATTTTTTTTCTCAAAATAAAGCCAACAATTATGTCAGCCAAATAAAAAGTTGAATTTATTTTATTTTTTAAATTATAAGATCCCTTTACCAAAATTTGTTAAAAGGAGTAATACTCCGCTTGGTCACGAGTTCCTTACGTTGGTGGTGTGGGTTATTGCCACGTGTTATGCTGTGGTTGGTTTGATTAGCTGATCATCAACTTTGACTAATAAACTTATGATTTTAGCCATAGATTTTTTTCTTGGTCAACAAACGAAATGAAACAGTTAGATGAAATACGTAACTTTTTTTATTAAAATTGATTAAATGAAAAATAAAAATAAAAATAAAAATAAAAATAAAAATAAAAATAAAAATAAAAATAAAAATGATAAATTAAAATTTTTATTATATAAATTAAGTATATAAAATTTAAAAAATTTAATAAATTTTAATATACTTTTTAAATAAATATTTTTAATAAAAATTTTTATATATTTTTATCATTAAATATTTACCATTCAAATTTTAATTATAAAATAATAATTTTAATTTTTTTTACATATTATTAATATTTACATTAAACTTGATCAATCTATTAGTTTAAATTTTTTATTAAAATTTTTATTAAATCACTTAAAAAAATTTACCAATTTTATCTAAAATATTTTATTTTAAATTTTATATAAAAAGCCACATATTTTTATATGTACAAATATATATATATATATATATAATATTTTATCTCTTCAACAGAAAAAGTTAAAAGGTAATATAATTCTTGAAACCATAAGAAAATTAAAGATTTAAAAAGATAAGTGTTTCCCTAGCAAAAAGTGAAAATGTGGGAGACTATATATATATATTTATTTATATTTATATATTCAGCTTAAATATTTAATTTTAGTATTACTTTCTTCCATTTTATAAGAGTTTTTTATATTTAAAATTATCTGGAATGAGTTTTAATTATCAAAATAAAAAATTCAATACTTTATTAATAAATTATAAAATTATTAATTATTTGAGTTGAGTTTGATTATTGTGTTTGATTAAATTTAAATTTTTATCTTTTACTCACTTTAATTAAAAGCTTTATTCGTTTAATTGAGTTTCCAGCATAGGCTTATCCATGATAATCACACGATAAATATTTATTTATTTATTATTATTTTAATTTTAACAACAAAAAATAAATCTAACTATTTAAAAATAAATATATCCACTTTGTCGAGTTAAATACTTTCATAATAATTATTTATTAAATGTGATTTAATTTTTAGGTCTTTTTGTTCAATTTATCAGTTGAGATAATTATTAGATTTCTTTTTTTAGATGAGATTATTGTTAATTATAAGAGCTTATATATTTCAAAAATATATTAAAACCTTCATTTTCTGTGACATCTAAACACATTTTCAGAATTTTCTTCCCAAAAAGAAAAAAAAATCGCATATGTAAGGATATGCATGGTTAATTTGTTGGCTGAATAGAAGGCAAAAAAAAAAAAAAAATTTGTTCTTAAATTTTTTGGAAGAAACAACATCAGAAAATCTTTGGTGTTCAGAGTATGGAAAGCAATGATGAAAATATCATGATTTATAATGTTGAAATTTAGTTCATTTTGTTCGTACAATTAAATTTAAAAAATAACGATTAATTAATTTTATAATTAAATATTAACTAATACAATTTTTTTTTATTGTCAGACACGATGTCGTTTATAAAAAAAAATAAAAAATAAAAAATATCATAGCTGTAATTTTGTAAGCAACCTGAGAAATGGTATATGCTACAAAAGTCTTTTTCGAAAAATGGAAGAGCCATAGCATTGAAAATAACACCAAATCTTTGAAGATAAAAACAAGGATATGAACAAATTGCAGTACAATCCCGCGAAGGATTAGAAAGGGACAAAGTTGAAGAGCAACCACAGAACAAAAACAAATTACATAGAGAAAGTAATAGAGACACACCCAAAGCCAACCACCATAACTAAATTACATAATTATTTATAATTTAGAAAAAGAAACAAGCCAATTGGTTCATACTAGTAATTTATAGTGACACCACAGCTAAAATCATCCTCAGCATTAATTCATAAGTTTTTTTTTATGTAAAGACTTTAGAAAAATTAAATTACACTCTCTTATCTTATAAATTTCATTTCGATTGTCCTAATATTTAAATTTGAGATATTTTTTAAAATTAATATGATCAAATTATAATAGTTGAAATGTTTCACTTTATATTATAATTTTTATTTTTAAATTGCAACTGTTTATATATATATATATTTATTTATATATTTATCGAATTTGATAAAATCATATTTTGAAAAGTTAGTGTAAGATCTATGGATTAGATAGAAATTAAAAATTTTAGAAAAAATATATTACCGTATATAAATATTTAAAATTTGTAACTCACTAGTTGAAAGAACTATAGTTATATAGTTAAAGGATAAGGCTACCACAGATAGTTTAACTGGACTATAAAGGAAGATTTGACCTAATTATAATTGTGATTATTCTTTCAAGAGAGTTGAGATATAAAGTTTGAATTTCCTTTTTTTTTTTTTTTTTAAATTCCACATGTAGCAAAAACTAAAAAGCCGTCTTATTCTCATCTTATCTCTAAATTTTCACAACAATTAATTTTCTTTAACTCCATAATAATGTTTTAGTCAATAATTCCTAATATACTAATCAAGATTCATGGGGGATGCTTTAAACAACTTAGGGGGGCCATGCCTCCATCCAAAAAAAATTAATTTTTTTTTTAGATATGCTATTTTCATAATAATTTTGAAAAAATTTTTTCTAAAAAAACTAATTTGGCCTCCTCAAACTTAAATTTATTGTGTTGATATATATTATTCTTTATTTTATGTATTTATATTAGATATATAGTTACAAAAGTTACTTGTATCAAAATATTACTACTCTTAATTTCAAAAAAATTATAGTTCTTTAACTTTTATTTACTTATTGTAAATAATTTTTAATTTAAAATGAATAATAAATTCATCAACATTATATTTTCACGAACATGTAAATTTAAGTTTAATATATATACAAATATTATAATAACTAAAACTGATTTTGACAAATATTTAATTATGATTTTTTTTCAATCAATTTTTTTACTATATTCTGCATGCTTGTTTGAAAATTGTTATATGTCAAAATAATTAATATGATTAGCTTAAATACATTTTCATTTCTCATAAGATAAAATACCATGTAAAAAATTAGAAGGTTTTAATTTATGTATCAAAATCTTTACTTTATTGTTTTAAAGTTTAATTTATTTAAAAATATATATTTTTTTATTTTTTTACTTTAATACTTGAAATATTAAATATGATAAAATATGTGTTAATATTGTAAAAAAATACTAATTTTATTTTTTAAAAAACTATTATTACTGATTTATAATTAAAAATCTTGAAATCAATTGTTTAATATATTTATTTTGTTATATATATATATTTACATATTCACATAATTATAAGTGTTAGTTCTGTTATAATATGTTTGTATTTTATTTATTATTAATAAATTTGATATATTTTTAAAAAAATTATTATACAATATTACTTTGACTCCTTCAAAATTATTTGTCACTATCAAGATTGTCTCTAAATGTAACAAATGGAATTTAAAAAAAAAAAATCGTAGTGTAAAGATAAGAGAATGTATTATAAATGTTAGAATTTAAACTTTAGATTGATATAACTTTTTATAAATGATTGCATGAGTCAATTGAACTAAACTCATAATTTGAAACCTAGTTATTAAACTAACACTTATATTATTTTGTTTATTATTATTATTCTTATTACTTCCAAAGTCCAAACCATTCTATTTGATATTCAGTGTGTGTGTCCAAAGCTTGCGTGTAGTCCAAAAACCATAAGAAATGTCAAAATATTTTAACTAAAACAAGGCAGACATGTCGATGCATTGAATAATATTGTTTTTATATCCATTTGTTTTCCAGCACAACAAATTTTTCGAATTTCGATTCAGCTGACCTAAAAGATAAGATGAAGTATTTATGCTGTTGTTACCGCAGTATTGCATCATCAAAATCAGGTGAAAACGAAAATGCCATGAAACAAGGTCGCATATTATTGAAGATCGAGACCGTGACTTCAGCCCCAGCAACCATATCCATCTCTTCTGATGCTGATAAACCGAATGAACCAAACCCTGAAAAAGCCAGTTTGAAAAGGCATATCTTAAAACCAATTCAACAAAATGACATGAATCTCAGTAACTTACTATTGTTAATTTGTTATCGTTTTCAATGAATAATAAAAGTTTAACGTTCCAATCCTCTCTCTTTCATTAGTTTAAAAGTTATACTAAATAAGTTGATGAGATCTTTATCTCAATGAAAAAACCTTGAAAAATCTTTATGTATCAGGTTTGAATTCAATTATGAGATGCACCCAAGCATTTAACTTAGTTTGTTGGTGCATAATCCCTTACTCAAACATCAAGTGATGAGATTCAAATCTTCCTTTTTACAAAAGAAATGAAGAAAATTTTCAGTTATTGTGAGATCGAATTTTATGTTGATTTACTTGATACTTATGTCTATATATTGAAGATTAATGTATAACTGTAATTTCTTACCAATAAATTGCATGTCAAAGTTATGAAGGTTCCTATTAATGAAAAAAAAAAAAAAAGAAGAAAAGAAAAGAAAGGAATCAAAAACAATATTTCAAGTGGCCCCAAATGACCAAACAATACAATATGATCATGGTTATGGATTTTGAGTTTTCTTACTCTTTCAGATTTCTGGTTGATATTTGATGCGTGCCTACGCGTAAATCACCAGCTGGGGGAGAAAAAGCTACTGCTTTTTTGGTTGTAGAAGGAATGATGAGTTAGGGTTTTTGACTATGAAAAAAAATGGCAGGCCATTATGATAAATAGGTCATTAGTGGGGAGCTAGGGAAGTCTTATGAGGGCCACACATCAACTCCCACTTTGTTTTTTTTTTTTTCCCAGGTGGGATATATAGTAGGGGAATCCCAGGAAATTGTGGCCTTCATACAGGACTCAACATTTTTTTCTTCTTCTTTTTTAGCTATATTTCAGGTCAACTTAGGGACATCCTTTGCCATGTCAAACTTCCACCATCACAATTTTAAAGCAAGCAAATTGTGTTGTCTATGTTTGAATACACTTGCAGAAAGCACCACTAGCATTGTGCAGATCCATGTCTATCGTTGATCATTTTGTGATCATCTGTGGTCAGTTTTTGAACATTCTATTGAGAGGTTTATTTGGAACAAAGACTGAAATTTTGATCAGATCAAATTGTAGCTGGCCAGACAAAATGATGGTTTTTTTCTTTTTTTTTTTTTAAATTGGTTTTCGATCCACTAAAAGTTTACCTCATTGTTCATGAAAAGCCATTTGTTTTAAAATTGAAAAAAAAAAAAAGCGACAGAACTTTGACAGAAATGAATAAAAGCATGAAGCATGTTAGGGTCCCTTGTTGCCCTACCAGTTAGTGATTGAAATCAATAACATGTTTATTAAACCTCGAGGACAGGTATGGGCAATTTGTTTAACTTCTAAACATATATTAGTGTGAAGTTCGAGTATTTAATTAAATGATTCATACATAATCTTTATTAAAATAACAAGATCCGAAATTTTTTTAAAATTTAAAAGAAAAAAAAAACATATACAAACCTAGTAGTGGAATTGAGTTTGAAAATATTGTATGAATCACTTTAGCAAAACTTAGTCTCGTGGAATAAGTCAGAAGGAATAAAATTTTGTCAGTAACCAAATTCTTGAAAATTGCATGAATGGCATCTTCATCACAAACAACTTGTCGTCTATCTTTCATGCTCATTCATTCAAGATGTATCCAGCTGCAAGTGTTGACTAACCTTTTTTTTTTATTTAGATTTCACTCACTGCCAAATTTTTTGCTTTCTGCATTACATTGGGCAATTGATCGGAATATTATACATAAATTAAGTTTTCATTTGAATATGTGATGGTAGAGATTTTCATCGCATCGTGGATTCATAGGTGTTAAAATGCTTGGACTTTTAAGATTTTCAGTCAACAAAACGACAACCACAATATAATGAGAGTATCTTCCGCCACTCATCTGAGGAGCTTTTAATAAAAAATAAAGGAAAATGAACAAAAAAATTAATGTGTTAGCAGGTAATTGAAACTGGTTTTTCCCTTATTAAGGATTGAGGTCTAAGTTTGGTGGTTATTTACAAGGCATATCAATTAGAATTGTGATGGAAGAAGAACATATTATTCAAATACTTGTATGATTTGTCAACAATCGTATGATCTATCCATAGATATTAAACTTTTTATTTTACTAATTAAATTTAAATTCTAACAATTTCAAATACTAAATATTTGTCCTTTATATATATATATATATATATAATCTTTTCCTTACAATAAACTCAACAAAGGCTGAAAATGTGTGGCCAGATTTTGTTATCTAAGTTGGGCCTTCAAAACCCAATTAAAAAGTCAATTTTTGTTCTTGCTTTTTGAATTAGGCCTTTAGATTGCTTTGTCCAATAAATTAGGAAACATTTTGGAAGCCCATCCAGCTTTTTGTTCAGAATTTGGGCCATTAGATTGAAATCAGACTATAACTAAAGAAGGTAAAAAACCTTGAAACCGACGGTTTTCGATCCAATCTTTTATGGTCGAATTTTTTTTTTAAATTGGATATCAGGTCAGGTTGGGTCATGTGGAATAAAGAAAAAATCGAGGTCATGTTTTAGGCAAATCCAATCGTATCCGATCCGATATATATAAAAATAATTTTTTAATTAATTATTTAATTTTATAATTATTTATATATATATATATATCTAATTTTATATTTATATTAAAAATAACATTTTATTAATTTCGGGTCAGATCGGATATGATTTTATACAATATCGAGTCGGGTCGAGTTCGGATATAAAATTAATAAAAAAATTATCGAGTAGGGTCGGGTTCAGATTTTGTACGTTTAAAGTCGAGTCGGGTTTAGGACGAGCGAAAACCCGCCTCGACCTGCCCGGTTGCCATCCCTAACTATAACCCATGTCCAAGTCCAACTGCTTGTCTAAGATAATTCATTACGAAAAAATAAATAAATAAATAAACCTTCAGTTAGTTGGAGTATTTGATAATTTTAAATACGATATAGTAATATAATATTGTGATATAATATAAAAATTTTAAAATAATATAATTTAAAATTTTAATAAAAATTATATAAAATTTGAAAAATTAAAAAAATATATTTCTTATTTAATGTATAAACATGAATTATAATACAATAATTTTTATATTTTATATATTTTTAAAATAAAAAAATATAAATACATAAATTATCATATCTAATAAAAATATAATACTTTTTTTTTTTTTTTTATACTTGTGTATATTTTTTGATAATATAATCAAAACATTCCCACGATTTGCTTGAACCTATTTTTAATTTTGAAAAGTTTTAAGATCACACTCTCTTTCATTTATACAAAGCATTTATAATTTTAGTTTCTATCTCGATAGAAAAAGAAAGTATTTTTCTCTTTATTAATCAGATTAGCCGGTGTTTATTTAATTTTTTATTTATATTAATGATAATTAATAAGTAAATTTTTTAACATCCTTGGAAAGCTATAGTACAAATAAACAAAGTTAAAATCCAAAAGAATTGCCCAAATAATAATTAATATGAAACATAAACAACTAATTACGTATGAGTGGATGATTATGTCGATTTCAAAGGAAAAAAAAATGGAGATTTTTTATATAAAAATAGAATATTAGGATTCGAACATATATATTTGACCAATTGTACATGATTTTTTTTTTTTTTAATATTTAGTCCTTTTTACGTTTTTATGTTTACAGGTGTTGCCCGACCAAAGTACAAATGGTACGGAAGCTTCCAACTTCCGTCTTAATCAACATCATCAACGTGTAAGATGTCCAAAACCAGGCATATTAAGACACAATCACTTTCCATGTCTTAATCACAATGTTTTTTAAAAACATTAAGGAAAGTCGCACAAAAATACCAAACAATATTAATCTCTTGCTTTATGGATTTGTGATCACAACAACTAATCTCAAATTAACAAGAAATTATAGTGAAAGAATTCTTCCAAATTCATAATATTAAACATTATTTTTCTATTTCATTTTCTTTGTTTTCTAATTTTTATAGAAGTCTCAATAAAATCTTAAGGTTTTGGTTTGAGAAAATATTTTTTATTGTTATTTTTAAAAAATAATTCTTAATTTTTGTTTTTAAAAAAATGTATTTGATAAACAAAAATAAAATTATTTTTTAAAATGTTAAAATAAAAAATAAAAAATGTTCAATAATATTATTATTAATGTCATTTAATTATAAATAAAATATATATATTTATTAATTAATGATATTAAAATATTTAAATAAGATAACTTATAAAACTTAAAAATATATATATACATCTTTTATTTTTATAATTAAAAATATTTCTTTTATTTTTATATTTTTATTTATTTCTATTTTTATTTTTTAAAAATTTATTTGACCAACTGGATGCTGTTTGGTGTTCCTCTTGTAGCAAGGATACAGGATTCTTCAAGTGGATCTGAGATCCATAATCAGTTTCTAAAGTTACTTAGTCCGTTTCTAATGCCAGTCGAGGATGCGGTAAATTATTATGATGGTGATGAGATGGGGAACACTATTAATGAGAATTCTAAGATGGAGGATATTGTTAGCCCCTTAGTTTCAGATAGTGATGCAGGTTTAGACAGTGGAGCAGAGAATGATTTTCACCCGAATACTGACTTCAAATTCTACTTGGTCGATAAAATTGATCCAGTGGAGATGAAGATGAATGCGCCTGTAGCAGTCTCAAGGTTTACTAAGAAGTTGAATGTGAGCGTTCACTGGCCAGATAAGATGATTGAAAAGTATGACACATGCCTTCTCAGTTCATTGCCTGAGATTTTCAAGCCCCAGTTGTTTACAAGAAGGCCTCAAGAATCCATTTCCTCGTATAAATGTCTGGAAGGTTTCTTGCAAGATGAACCTTTAGGACCAGATGACATGTGGTTAGTGTGTTTTTTTCCTAACATACACTTCATTCCTACTATTGACATAGTTATAGTTATGGTCTTCTATCTTTAATTTAAATTTTTTATGTTACAAGCACAATCAATTTATTTTATTTTAAATTATGAAGTAATCATACTCTTGTTGAACCTAATAGTGAGGGTTCTGGTCATATTAGGTACTGCTCCGGATGCAGGAAGCCGAGGCAAGCCAACAAAAAGTTAGATCTTTGGAGACTGCCTGAGATTTTGGTTATTCATTTAAAGAGATTCTCCTATAGCCGATTTTTCAAGAACAAGCTAGAAACATGTGGACTTTCCAATTCGTGATCTCAATCTCTCCAATTACATTTCCCATATTGATAGCCAATTGTTACCAATTGTATGCAATTAGTAATCACTACGGTGGCATGGGAGGCGGTCATCATACTGCTTTTGTCGATGTAAGTGTCAGACCTTTTCTATCTTATGTTCTCTGTTTATTTTATTCCTATCTTGTTCATTCAGCCATGCTATTCTACTGGGACGGAATTGCTTGCACCTAGCTACCCATGAATGATTCTGGTGATAAAAATTTGCCATTTGTTTCTTTTCTCGTGGACAAATAATGTTTCGCAACTATAATGAACTCTAGGATTTTCAAAAGCATGTACTAATAGTATCAATAAATGAAATAGGTATCCTGTATATTATGGGCTTGTTATCGAATGTCAGCTTGTTGAGTGTCACTTTAAAAGTGGGGCGTACAATTATAGGGAGATCATTTTTGTAAATAGA
Source organism: Durio zibethinus (assembly GCF_047325235.1). Classification (NCBI taxonomy): domain Eukaryota; kingdom Viridiplantae; phylum Streptophyta; class Magnoliopsida; order Malvales; family Malvaceae; genus Durio; species Durio zibethinus. The sequence continues at coordinate 2,637,977 of NC_143162.1, read as the reverse complement.
GAATTAAGGTGTATGTTACAAGTAAATTTAAATTCAGTCTTAAAATGAAAATACGGGTAACATGGTTATGGGGTTCTTAGTAGGGGAATTCTATTTATCCACCGCCTCAAAATTTTCTTGAAATTGTTTTATACTGCTATCAGGCATCAGCTACACCTTTATTTATTTTAGTTTTCTATTTATTGGTGCATTGCTTAAATTTCTTTGGTATCCGCATTCTTTTTGAAATTCAGATATGTTACATACACTCTCAAGTTAAATAAATATATAACGGCCGTACCCTATCTCTTGGAAAATTGGTTTCTTCGTGTAATAATGGTTAAATATTTTGTAGGCTGTAAAAGTAGAATTGAGAGTTCTAAAGTTTTGGGATTTATCATCTAACTTTGCATTGCTCCTTGCATGCTCTTCTGCATGTTCCTGTGGAATCAGCAGTAGATGTCTCATCTAACTCTGTTCCTGCATTTGTAGCACCGGTACGGTAGATGGTATGAGTTCGACGATGACAGAGTTTTCCGTTTCAGTGAAGACAGGATTAAGACATCTGCTGCTTATGTCCTTCTCTATAGAAGAGTCCGGGTGGCGTAATTTTACACAGTGAAACATTTATCAGAAGCATTGTACCTTTCTTAAACCTGAAATGGGGGGTTTCATTTATGGGGCGGCCAACCCTAAAAGCAAATACAGATTCTTTTGAAGGTTAAGGTTTTGCGAATGAGACTTCTTTTTTGTTTACACTCTCAAGAACCACATGATCTGAAGTTTTACAGTTTTGGATTGATCCCATAGAAACAGTTAAGTTACTACAAAGATCAAACATTCTCTTACATGTATATATACTTAATCCGAAGAATGATTCGGAGCAATGCCAATTTTGTAGCAGAAAGGGAATGGCATCTCTTCGTACACTATCCATTGCTTAGTTGATTTTATATTTCAACATTGGAGTTTTTTAACTTTAAAAAAAGGCTGATGTACAGGATAAGCATCTCTGTAGAATATGGTTGAATTTTAAATGTTGCAGCAATTGGTTTGGGTGAGATTCCACATTTCTCAAAACCATATCCAGCCATTGAAAAAATATATTGGAGCACCACCAGGGGATAAACTAAAATCATTTTGGCACTTAAAAACTCAGTTCAAATGCAAAAACATTTAAGGGAGAAATCTCATGCAGCCATGCCATTTGGTTACTGGCTGCTGGCTTTGCCTTTGTAAATCCAAATAGGAGTGGCTTCAAAAAGCTTATGGGGCACTAGTCGCCTTTCGCGCTTAGTAAGCTTGCGAAACTTGCTTACTTTCAACCTGGCTATCTTGGCTTCCTCTTCCGGGGTCATCTCCCCAACTACAACTGCTAGTCGACACTCTGGTATCTCTTTAATTCTGCTTCGCCCTTTACCATGATACGAAACTCTCTTCAAAAATAATCCCTTCCTCACAAATGCCTCGGCTATTTAAAATAATATAATATATATATATATATATATATATATATATGCAGAATGCATACAAGCACAGATACTCCCAAGTGATATAAGCAAGTTCATTTCCACTGCTTACCAACTAGCAGACGGTCTGGATCCAATCCATGATTATGGGTAGCATTCGCTCAAGCCGAGTGAATGACCTGCATTGCAAGGTTTTGATTATAAATTGTTACAAACTATATTGTTCGTTGACAATGCAAAAGTATCTTACTTCTGAAGATCGAAGCATAAGTAGATAGGGCAAAACAATACATCCATTCTTCATTCTGTTTCAAGAAATTGCATCTTTCTTTTCCATTAATTTCTAAATAGTATAGTGGGTATAAATTCATGTTTCTTTTACTTTTTCTTTTTCTGGGTTTCCTTTTGTGGCTGTGGCACATAGCTATTGCAGCTTAGTAAGATGAGTCTTGGCTAGTTTCTAGACCAGACATTTCAGCTAGAAGTTACACGACTACTTTAAAATGAACAATAGTTCATCAATAGGGCAGACTGGTTGAATCACCTGATAGACGCTTTTAGCAGCACGCTTTACTGTCACTTGCAACTGCAATAATGCATCCTCAACACGCATACCATGAACTAATGCAGCAACTAAGTTGACTTTCTTAGGACTCTAAAACATGCAAGTCAGCCATAAGTTAATTCTACCACATAAGCAACACCAGAAAAGATGGTAATGCAGAATCATAAAGGCAGTTTAAGTGCCCATATTAGAGATGCAATAATAATCTTTTTTCCTTCTTGTTAATCCAGCTCCAACACTTTTGAGCAGTTGCAAGTAGGGTCAATTGATTTAATACAAAAAATTAATGAGCTTTATGATTGCAAACTAACTTGGATGCAGCAAAAACATGGCCAATTTACTTATGTAGAAATTTAGGTAAATGAAGATGACATTGGAACTTTGTAAACCAGCCTCCATCAGTTTTAATAAAGATATATTAACAATCAAGTATTTGCATGATTGTTCTATGGTATGTTCTCAAGCACAACGTCGAGCACAAAATTCAGAAACAAGTTTGTTTCAACTGAATTTCACTCCTGAAACATAAAGGCAAGTCATCTCTGTTTTATGTTTTGCATTAGCAAAATTCATTTATTTCACTTATTGCATTGGATCCCCCAAGAGATCCCTCTGCTTAACTATATCCTTCTATTGAAAGTTAAGTGAGGTTCTATCAACTCAAGGTCTCAAAATATCTTTTATTTCAACTAAACAGAAAAGTGAATTCTGTGCAGAAGTGAAAACGCAACATTATGTGTTCCATCAATTAAGTTAAAACAAACTCATGTAAAGATGGAGACATTCCTCTTTTTAGAACGTTTGTGTAACTTATAAAAGTGGTTTCCAAAATGCAGAAGTCTCGTGTGAAAGGGCATAGTGTGAAGAGTACGCTTCAATTATTAATGGTCCAAAGCCATGAAAACTTTAATGTGGTTATTGAACATTGGCAACTATTACAGGTAGAGGATCATTGGTCATGGAAATTACAAAATTTCCTTGCATTTTCATCACAAGGATAGACATAATACAGATATTTTGTAGTTCCCTACCAACTTAAATTATCTGCCTATTTTCTTACCTTCAAGTGAGACTACCTTCATAATACCAAAATAAGCAAACAGTTTAAAATTAGAATTTTCCGGTAAGAGTTCAGGAGGTAACCTGTTTTATCTTCTTTAACACTGCTTGAACTTTTGAGCAACTAGGAACAACTTTCTTCTCTTCAGTCTTCCCACCATCTATTGCCAAAACAGGAGTTAATGGTGATGAAATGGGCGTCTCTTCAGATGAACCTGCTAGTAACTTCCTTGAAGTGGAAATTCCCTATGCATGTAAACATAGGACAACTAATGCGAGGAAAAACAAAAACATAAAATAAAAAGAAAAGGAAAGGAAAAAAATTGAAAATGTTTGCAAAGAAAATCCAAATATTTAAGAATAGAAAAAGAAGCCATTGTATAGACAAACACCTTTGGCTCATATCATTAAATGATATAACAAAAAAGTATTTCCCAAATAACTTTAATATGATGCTGCAAGTGGGAATAATATTCTAACGACACACAACAAAACATCAGTGTGGCAAAAACATTATATAGATAATTCATTTATGGACCTCTTGTCACATTGTTCAAGAATTGTTTTTTCATCAGTTAGAAGCATTCTATTGATCTTCTATATGTTGACACCACTTCAAACCAAGGGCATTGTCCAATGAAGGACATTTTACAACAATGAACAGATAAGAAAGTCTGATCATTTGCAGATAGATGCCATTGGCAATCAAAGTCATGCTGAAAAAGGATGACATCAAGTTGAATGCAACACAACATCTTCAATACAAGAACACAAGCATTGACAATCAAAAAAAGCGAGAAAGCATATGAACTTATTGCTTTCTAAGATACTTGACAATATCCTTCTTCTCTGACCTCTGTATTTTTTTCATCATTAGACAAAGCAAGACATCCCAAAAATCTGCATCAACATACATGAAATGTGACAAATTTAACATCAGATTTCACAATAGATACATTAGAATACATGTGTAGTTTTTTTATGACTCGCATATCACAAAATTTACAGCTTCTCTTTGAAATTGAAAGAATGATTTTACAAAGATAAACCAGAAACAGTTGAAAACCTCAAAGTCACCAAAATTGTATCAAAGTGCAAAGCACAAGTTGGCATTACTAACTGTTGGAAATACTGATATAAAGGCGTTGAGATACTAGCAGAAGGTGATCTCCACAATCTCCGAATGCTAGGCAGTTCACCTGCATAAATATTTCAAATACTTTTTAATACTCAAATTCAATTCCCTACTCCCAAAAAGAAGCAAAATCACACACATGCACACACACAAAATTTAAGAAGTATTACCAATGTTTTCTTTCTCAATTATAACTTCAAATTGAACTTTAACTTCACAAAAAAGTAGACAAGTCGAAGAAAGGACCCTTGAGCATGAAAGAAGCTACATACATGAAGTATTAACAGTGAAGTCAATTAAAATTCAGCTTTTTTACATAAAACAAAAAATACCCATGTTTTCTTTCTCAGTATCTATTCCAAATTTAACTTTAACATCACCCATAAAAAAGAAGAAAGAAAGAAACTAACAAGGTAAAAGAGAGGAGCTTAAGCGAGAAGTAGAAGAATAGTGGGCAGACGGAGTATAATTATGCTCCAGTCTTCTCCCAACTTGACGAAGTGCACATTGCAAATGTCTCTGCCACCACACCATGTTTAGAAAAAGATCTTCTCTTTTAGGAGTTTTCTCAAACAGCAAAGAGTAGAAATAAACAAACCCAGAGTTACAATGGCAAGAGCCCAGAAACCAAACAAAAACCATAAAACAAAAGACATTAAAAGTAATAATAATAACCCAATTAAAAACTATGAAGATCTAATAAAAAAACTAAAAAAAAAAGTTGAGACTTGAAAATCCCAGAAAGGAAGTATGATTTGTAGAGTTTGATAACTTACTGGTTGATTATCGTAAAAGGGGAGACTGTTGGTGCAGGAAGTGAGGAGTCGGCTATGAATGGAAAAGGGCCCTGGACTGGACGGTATGAGGACAGAAAACCCGATTGAACTTGGAGTGGTTTCTCGGGTTTGGGTACTGATTAAAAAAAAAAAAAACCTTATTTTACATGGAACAATGCATGCCTTCTGGATTCTATTTCAAAAGGTTTAAAGTTGCTTATTGATAACGAAAAAATGGAAAAAAAAAAATACATATTGAGCGAAATTACTAATATTTTAATAATAAATACATGTATTCTTATACTCAAAATTGAGCTTGAATCCTTTTTCTCTAAATAAAAAACAGCGTTTAAAGTTTAAAAAAAAAAATTAGAACATTAAAAGAACAAAGAAAATGAGTGTATTAAGCAATCTGCAGTCAAATTATTAATAGCTTCTCCATTTATGTGAAATCCTCATGTGAGAGATGCTGGTTGCTTAAACTGGTATGATCCGGACAAGTTCGGGCATCTAATTAGGGATTCGATAAACTTATAGGTTCAGCTCTTTGCTGAGCAAATGAATGTGTAAATCCTGTACCTTTATCAACAAATGCTAAGGGAAGACCAAAAAAAAAAAGGTGTAGAAAATGTTGAAATTTTGTTATTGTGGACGAAGCTTTCTCATTAACCACTTCTTTCTTAGGGAGACATCTAATGCTAGGAACATCCTTGCCCTTCTATCATCCTCCAAAAAGTCACACGCGTCTAGTAACAGATCATCATCAATGCCTGGTATGGCCTGGAGTTCCTCAATTACTCTCTCTGTTGATGCATTGTCGTCCTCTCTCTTCTTTTTTATCGAGGTAACCACAAGTGCCATCTCTCGTAAAGCATTAGCCATGCCATTTTCTTCACTTCTGGCCCTTTTAGGCTGATTTGAAGTTCTTGGCATCTGAGATTGGTGCTTGTTTTGTTGTTCCTGTAATTTAATACTAACACCTGGGGCTGCTACTTCATCATGCACCCTTTTAGCCACCCTGACGTTAATAGTTGGCGTTGATCTTCCACCAATATCACCAGGGGTTCCATTCTCACTACTCGCATTGTTGCATTGCAGAGTTCTTTTTTTACCATAAGCAGATTCGTTGCGGCATATGATGCACATATAATCATAACATGGAGTTGATTTGTTTTTGTATCTTCTGAATTCAGGATGTTCCTGCATTTATAACTAGTAAGCTCCTTTTTGTCCAATATATTTAACTGAAAGGTAAATGAAATGCATTTTGTACCTTAATATATTTATTCCAAACACGATCATCGGCTAGCACCATTTTTTGGGTTTCATCCCAGTGAAACCCTTTTTGAGTGAGCAGAGTCCTTATACTAGCATATTGGCTCCTCAAGATCTTATATCGATTTTTCAAGACAGCTCTACTGTGCTGAAATCCAAATTTTGCATTAAACAATGTGATCATATGCACCCATGCTTTCTTCTTGAAGGTACGGCCAACTTTATTCCCTCTATGCACCAGTGCCAGCATGAGCTCAAGGAAGTATTGATCCATTGTTGGTGTCCAGTCAATTTTTGAGCGATCACCAGCGCTTGGAGTTTTATCATCCACTATGATGGTCAAACAACAGAATAGTAAATCAATTTCTATTCTAGTTAAGCAGAAAGCATCTAGCAATAATCAGCTATCATATCCAATACCCACCTTCATTCTCAAAGTCTACATCAAAACAAGAAAGACTGTATCTTCCATCTGCAACTGTATGCCCACATATCATACACAACTCTTTGTAATATTGCACGGCTTTTGTTCTGTATATTTGCATGTCTGGGTGGGCCTGCGAGTGGGATGCAGAAAGCTAATTGCAATTTTAGTTCCATATGTTGTTTTCAAAGATTCAAGTAAAAGTTTGTACCTTAAGATACTCATCCCATGTATTATCATCAGCTTTTACCATCTTCATTGCTTCATCCCACTCAAATCCACTTTGAGCAAGAAGAATCCTCATATCATTGTATTGCTTCCTCATCCGTTTGAATCGGTTTTTCAGAACATCTATATCATATTTAAAACCAAACTTGGAATTAAATTCAGTTATCATATCCACCCACGCCTGTTGTTTAAATGCATAGCCAGTTTTGTTCCCCCTTTGCACTTGGTCCATCAAAAGTTCAACAAAATACTGATCATGTGGTGGCATCCAATTTGCCCTCACATTTTCGGTGTTACTGAAAAAATCATCATCCATTTCCTCACCTGCAACTACAAGTCCAAAAAGTCAATAATCATAAGAAAGTGAATGCAAGTAATAACAAAACATACTTAAGATATTTAGTACAAAACACATTAGTCAAACAGGTGAAATAAACAATAGAATCCTCAATGAGATTGAAAAGTCCTATGTCTAAATCATTGTAAGATCAGCATTTTTTCCCTTTCGAATCCCCCTTCTTCCTTCTTCTTTAGAATTCTAAAATATACCATTAGTGACTCGGGTTCAATTCTTGATAGCCTCAAATACAAAACAAAAAGAAGCCACATATTTGTTAATCCAATTTAGTACTATGTTACAACTCAGAAGCAACTACCAAAAAAACAAAAATTTTGCAGTGCCTTTCTTATTATTTAGTGAAAAATTTAGTACATGTCTTCTCCTTCTTCACCATTATCATCATCACTATCCACTGCTTAAACTAATGATATTAAAATGAGATTAAAACTGTAGCTTCCCATAAAAAAGCAATCCTATTTCATGGTTGATCATCAAAGTTTTCCTTTTAAAAGCCAATTAAAAGATGATTGGCAAACAAATTAGAAATCCAAGCACCTAACAGCACAGATCAAATAAAATTTTAAAAAAATCAATAATGAAGGAGTTTCATTACCCATTTCAGTTGCTAGGGTTTATTCAACTATTAAAATAACAAGATTCAAAAAAGTAAAAATCACTTTCCTAGAAACTGACATATTTCTGGAATTCCTATACTTTCTCTCATCACCAAACAGGGGTAATACAAAGGTCTAAAAAAGCACTTCAAATTTGATCTGTAATTAAGGGATCAAATACCTAATACTCTGTTTGGTTGACGAGAAAATGAGGGAAAATCAAAGAAACTGTTTTAACATAATCCTGATTTTTCTTCCCAAGATTTTTTATGAACCAAAAAGGACCGCTAAAAACGAAGAGAGAAATAATAAACAGATCGATAATCAAAATACATACAATAATATTTCTCAAAAAATGTATCTGTACAAAAAAAAAAAAAGAAAATCAAACAGCGTTGAAGAATAGTAGGGTTACGTCTTTGGCTGATGATGATCGCTTGAGCCTCGCACTGGCAAAATGGAGAATAGAGTTATCCCAGGATAAGAGAGGAAAAGGCGTTGTTTGGCTAGTTTTTATTTTAATTGAGATTTAGATAAATTTAGAATTATTAAATTAACAAATTTTTTGGCAAAAAAAAAGTTAACAAATTTAATTAAAATTACACTTCACAAATAAATAATTCATTTATAAGGTTTTTAAATTTTTATTGTTAAAGAATAATGATTAATATTTAATTAATTTAAAAATTTTTCGAAAAGATTTCAATACAAGTAATAATCTTAATTGAAGAATAAATTTAACATGCCTAATGATGAAAGCATAAAAAAATAAGTTATAAAAATAAATCATACTCCATATTTAATATCAAATTATTGGATTTAGCTCAAATTAAATGTGTCAGCTAATTAAAGAATGGGATTTAAATTTTCTTTCAATAAAATTATAATAATTTATATAAAAATTATTATAATATTATAAAACATTAAACAAGAAAGCAAGGATTATGCCAAAAAAAACTCTAATTCTAATTATTGCCAAATGCCAATTTGAAAAAAAAAAAAAAAAAAGACTTGATCAAATCGTAATAGAATTTGGATTCCACTCATTTCTATTATTTTTATTATAATTAAATATTTTATATTAAAATATTAAATTTTAATGATAAAACTACGACAACACGATAAAATTTATTTTCCTCACAATTCCAATGAAGTATTAAGCAATTTAGTGACACCTGTTAAGAAAAAAAAAAAAAAAAAAACAAGACTTGTGTTCAACCTTTATTATTAAAGGCAAACTACAGCAGCCAACTGACCGAACCTAAGACCTATTGTTTTTCCAACTTTATTTGCCCTATACAAAGTCATTAATCGGAAAGGGGACCAAAATTTTATAGCTACGTTGTTTTTCGTAGTTTGTTTATTTTGTCGTCACTTTTACGGAAAAAAAATTGTTGGGTGTAATATTTTTATTTTCAAAAAAAAAAAACAAAAAAAAACAAAAAGGTTTGAAATTTTCAATCATTTCTAAAAAAAACAAGTTTTTCATGAAGTGAATATTGAATTGCTTCATAAAATTTTGTTTGAATAAACAGGTACCTATATGTTTAATAAAATATTAACAAATAAATAAATTACATCAATTTATAAAATAAAATGTAAATATATAATTTTCCTATTCATTTTTAAAATTTTATTATATGTGAGTTTGATTTAATTTTTGATGGAGGTTGTTAAAACATCATATAAAGTGTATTTGTGCATAAAATTATAATAGTATAAAATAAAATAATTTATGAATAAAATTAGATTAAATAATATTATTTTATTTTATTTTTAATATATATAATATTTATTTATTGATCAAAATTATTTTTATTCAAAATTTTTATAATTTAAATTATTGATATAATTTTTTATGATATAATAAAAATAATTATTTTATTTTTACTTTAAGAAAATTGAATTATATTATATCAAATTAATAATTAATTTTTTTATAATCTTATTCTTTTTTAAATACAAATATAAAATAATTATTATTTTATCCTATCAATCATATTTTACATCAAACATAATCTTTTAATTATTAAATTAAAATTAAATTTATACTAAATGGTTAGAAATTTGAAAAGGGCATACCCAAATAGACAATGCATATCAATAATGTAAATTTTAAAAATAAAAAATTTGTGTGTCTTATTTGAAATGAGTTATATTTATATATACTTCATTATAATTTATAAGACATAGCTTCGATATGAAAATACCACCTGCGTCTTGTAAAATTAGCTTTTTTTTTTCCTTAATTAGTTTAAAAAAGTCGAATTAAAAGGTATGCAAAACTAATTATTTTTACATCATTTTATAATTTAATGTATTATTAAAATTTTAATAAATTATCTTAAGATTCCACGAATAATTTTAAATTTATTTGATATCTTAATTGTATAAATAAAGAATATTTTTAATATATTGAATAATTGAAATTTTTTATATTAAATAAATAATTAAATATTTTTAATTAATTCAAAATTTGATTTATATGAATAAAACATCATATGTATAACTAATAATCAAATAACTTTATCAAAAGGAATAGTATTATTAAAAAGTCTACGGTATATAGTTTTCCAAATTATATTATTACTCTAAAACAAATACTCCTAGTAAAAAAAATATTATAAAAATTAATTATAGATTTTTATTTTTATTTTTATATAAAAAAGAAAAACAGAATAAATTGGCACGTGTCAGTATTGGAAGTGTCTTTATCGACTGGAATCTAGCCACTGTTTAGCTTAAGAACAACCAGAATGCCACGTATACGGCGGTAAAACCGAGGTTGCCTTCATTTTCAATTTCACGGTTAGTCAAATTTAGTACTCAGACGACTCAACCAGTTTTAATAAAAATTTAAGATTTTATTATTATTATTATTTATTTATCTCTTAATATTATATCGTAATGCAAATAGATAAGTCGCTAAAAATAACAATATTATTGCCATGATCTATAAAAGAGACTTTCAATTTAAAACTAAAATAACAATTATACTTGCATTGATAAATATTCATAAAATTTTTTTTGTATTTTTATTTTAAAACGTATTAAAATTTATTTATTTTTTAAATGAATCATAGTATAAATAAAATAATCGAATAATAAAATATAAAATAATATAAAATATAATTTTTAAATAGTTAAAACCATCTATTTAATTTCATCATCGAATAGATCAAATATCTCCGTACATTAAAAGCCAACACTTGTACAAATTCGGAAGTCAACCTCTCAAAACCTTGTTTATTTAACTCTAAATAATATAATAATACTATTAAAGCACTCACTTTTTGTTTTCCAGACTAATAAAATAATAATATTGTTATTTTCGTATCATTTTTAGCGAAAAAAAAAAGCTGTAATTTTGACTTTATTGGTGATTCTTGTGACTGTCGTGTGTCCGTTATACCCAAGAAGAAAAACCAATGTTCTATTTTGCATCTAGGCGGTCTCGAATCAAGTTGCTTTTTGTCTCTTCTTTTTTGACCATGATTAAGATATTATAGAGATTTGTTAGAGCTTCCAAGGAAGTGAATTCTTCATTGAGATCTGCAGCATTTCTTTGGGTTGGTGGAATTTCACTTTTCTGATTCTGGGCTCGTTTTAGAATTTTCCTTGGAGGACTATTCTTTCAGTTTAGTTTTATAGAGTTTCATGTAAGTTGAACTTCTTTGCTTGCTTTTATTTCAGTGTCTGTTGTTGTTTTGCTTTGACTAAGAATATTGGTGACAAGATGTTTTTCTTATGTATAATTTGGTTTCTTTTTTCCTTTCATTTTGTTGGTCTTAAATTATGAGGTTACATACATGAATGGTTTTGGATATGGAGCTGGCCTAACTGTTTTAGGTCGTTGTATTGCCATGGGGGAGTTTTTAATGGTTTTATGTTCTTGTTTTATCGCATTCCTATCAGCCGTGGTCCAGAAGTTCTTGCAGTTTTTTCTAAGTCAAAAGTCAATTGATTGTTTGCTTTGATTTAGTTTGTCTTTGATCTTATTTGAATAGATTATGTTTCCTTTGATTTAGTTTGTCTTTCATCTTATTTGAATAGATTTATGAGGCTTTCTGATTGTATAATCACATGGAGATCTTAATGTGTGAACTTAATGAACATCGTCTTTTACTTTTGCATATTCTGCAGAAGACTTTTGAACTCTTGGATATTAAAATAGAATCCAGTTTTGTTCATATTTTTGTGTTTTAGCTGTCATTAATTGTTTTGACTGATAATTTACTATCAAATACATGTGTGTTTAACATTGTAAAAAACTGAGAAGATCTTAACAAAATTTTGTTTTTGGTTGCAAGGTTTGTTGCTCGTTCAAGTGCTTGAGAGGGAGCTGGATGCTGTTTGCTTACAGATGTAAATATGGAAAAGAAGAAGGCGATCTCTCAATACAGAGAGAGGCTGGACAAGACGCTGTCATCTGCTGAACTGACCGATTCAGAGACGCTTAAAACCCTTGTCAAGAATCAAATTTTACAATATGCACAAGATGAGAAAGAAGGTAGAGTATTTGTTCCACTTTTACTGTTTATCCATTTAAGCGGCCTTGATATGTGCACTTGAAATCCCTCTACGCAATTACTTACTAAAATAGAGTTTTTTATGAAGTATATATTGTCAAATATTTTCTTCTAATTTCCTTTTTTTGTTCAAACAGAATTTAGTGAAAATTTATTGGACAAAAGGGCTCATGAAGTATCCAATTTTCTTGACATGTTAAGGAGTACTTCTATTGATGATCATCAGGTGTCAAAATCCAGTGAGACATCACATGGTGAATGGAAAGTATGATCTGTTAGCCAGATTCCCCGTAGTTCTCTTATATCAATGGCTTTATTAAGCATATCTGAGTGGAACAAACATTTTTTTATGTCCTAAATTGTGATTATTGTTCGCAAAAAATTCATAGCCAACTTTTTTTGACAGTTGAAGCATGACAATGAAGAGTTCCGAGTTATGTACCGTGAAGGACCTCATGGCACTCCTTTTCATACATTACTTGTTGAAGGCTATGTAGATGGGCCTTTGGATGTTTGTAAGTTCAGCTCATACTTTAATTATTTTTGAACTTCATCCTAAATTATGAGCAAAAGATTATGCAATTAATTTAAGATTTTTAAATACCAGTCATGATTGCATAAGAAACTTTTAAATGAGCTATACACTTCGTTGCAGGTTTATGTATCTCTTGGGAGTCAGTCCTCTATAAGAAATGGTGAGAATTGTTTCCATTGTTGCACTTGATTCCAACGTAGAATTAACATGCTATATATTGACTGGCAAATCTATGTAACCTGCAGACTTTCATTCTTTTTTTATCCTCCATTGAAATACTATGCTGTGTATCCATGACTTTGTAGTTGTGCGTGTTCTTGTTGCAGAATTTCTCCGTACTCTTCTATAGTTGATTATTGGATCTGATCGCAAACCATGGTGCACTAGCAATAACATTTCATTCGAAAAGTTTCTTTCTGTTTTTAGCTCTTATAACTGATGCCAGATTATCAAAAGTTGATGCTATTGTCTGAAAGTTACCGCCGTGTTTTTGTTGCTTTTGTTCAACTTAGGATGGCTGAATTATTGTAAATCATAATGTTTTGTTGACATCTATTTCTAGTTTGTTATTGTCTGACTAATGCAATAAGTATGTCTATGTAAATACCCTCGTATAATTATAAATGAATAATAGGTGAGAATTTGACAGATGGATGGTGGAGGGGTTACTTGATGCGTAATAATAACATGCAGTAGATTTAAGATTTCATCCAATTTAAGTGAAAATGTGTACGCTTTCAACAATAATCTTCTTTTACTTTTTTCCAGGTGGCCTCAGTCTAGCTTTCCACCTTTCAAAGTAACTAGTTCCACCTGTTTGCAAAAGGTCCGAATCGGTGAACAGATATCTCTAGTCAGGTTTGTCAAGCCTAGAACTACAACAGTTTATTGAAATTTGTTTCCTTTTTTTAATACTATGTTGAAGTCTGTAATTGTAAAATCCTTACTTGTTTTTGTATTTTTGGAAGAAAGGGTGAAGGTTGCGTGGCCACTGTCTGCTAGGGAGGCTTTAGTACACTATTTTTTCTTTGAGTACTTTCAAGATGATCTGATTGTCATTCTTGTGAACACGGTAGTCACTTCAAATACTTGAATATGGTTTCATCTCCTTTGCAATTTGCTTTCTTCCCAGATATCTGCAAGTTTATCTAAATATTTCTGTACTTCTGCTTTTAGGTCTCAGAAGTGAGCAGCATTGAAAAAGCAACTCATGGATTTACTAATGATGGAATTCCTGAAGCAAAGGATGTTGTAAGGATTGATGTAGTTGGAGGCTTTGCTTTGCAGAAGGTGAACAATGAAAGAAGCTACTTTAGGTGAGTTATAATACGTTAAGTTGTCATATGAAAATAGGAAAGTAAATGTTGCCGAATGCATTTCAAGGAGAGAAAAAGTCAAAGGATTTAGGTCCACGGTACAAGAACCGAATGAGTTTTACCGGCAAAGATAGCAGACACCTTCTATAATTATAACTCTGCAACTTGCTGTCACTTGAAATCTGAACTGGTCATGTTTTTGAAGCTTATTTTTCAAATATCCTAAAATTCGACTAGCAGACATCAATTGGAGATCTTCATATATTTGGAGTTGGCATTGGCTAAATACTGGTTTTCTGCTGATTCCATTTGATCAGAGTTGTGATTAGGAGAGTCTGAGTTAGGGATGATTGGGTCTACCAGGTCAATTGGTCTAATTGTATTACGTAACCAGTTTTTGTCCTGTTTGGTGATTATATGGTTGCAATCATAAGGATTTGGGGATTTATTTCAAACAGCTGTATTATTTTTCCTTAACTTGTCTTAGGTGGCATTAAGGCTTTGCTTGATGGTAAGAATGGAAAGCTTATTAATCTAATAGTTAAGCTAGAAAGTGGGAAAATGATTACGAATTTTAACCATAGGATTAACAAGTTTTTCATTCTTTCTACCAAGCAACCTAAGTGTCAAATAGGCATTACAAAGTATTTTCTTTCTGACATTTTAGTCAGTTGGGGAATTAGGAGGCAAGAAAGAGGGAAAGAAACTGTCAATAGATACCATAAGGACAATAGCAATTATGGCTGTAAAAACTGTCCGTAGAACCTTTTGAAAGTTATATTTACTCTTCTCATTTTCTTCCTTTTCTCCTCTAAATATTAAAATGTTGTTAATTTTGTAGGACAATAGCAAATATGGATATGAAGCTGGATTTTGTTCCTCCATCCCTTATAAACTTTATCTCAAGGCAGCTTATGGGAAATGGTTTCAGACTCTATCAAAAGGTCACACATTCTTCTGACATGAGATCTTAATTCCCACAAGTATCCAGTTTAAGAATTTTTGCTTTTTAAATGCTACCAATAAGTGTAACTGATTTGGCTTGTCAAAGTATGCAATGGAATTACTGGTATAGATGGATCCAACTGATTATTTATCTTAAAAGGCTCCATTGCTGAGGACTTCTGCATTAGGAACTTCATATTTCGTGATGCGGATTATTACTATCCCACCAATTAGTGTCTCACATTTTTCCATTTTACAATGCTTACAGACTGTGGCTTCTGTGTCTAATTGTGATGAAGATTATAGCAAGGCCTTGGGAGACCCTTTGTTTGGTCTAATACGTGAAGCTCTTTACTCCAGTAAGAAATCAGGTGAAATTCTTGAAGTACAAGAGCCCAAAAGTGAAGCTCACCTTTTGCCTAATGAGAATTTAATCGAAGGCACACAAGATGACACGCTCCATACAGAACAGAAGGTTCGTGCTTATGACAATGCTGGTGAATCTCCACTGAAGAAAACACAAGACACAAAGAGAAAAACTTTTGGTGAAATTGAGGAAGAAGAAAGTGAAGTGAATACAGGCCTGGAGGAGGGCATTAAGGCTGCAAATCAACCTTCAACCAATAAATTCGCAGATACACATGGTGTAAATGCTAAAAAAGGGATTTCTATTCGTCCAGAGGTGGAAGAAGCTCTAGGAACGCTGGAGAAGGCCATTTCAAAAATACAGCAATACAGACATAACGCCCAAAGCAGATCTTCTAGTTTCTCTGATGAAGAAGCTCTATATTTGGAAGAGGGTGCTGTAAAGGACTCAACTTATTCTGCAGAAGGCAATGTTTGTTCAAAAGTTGAGGTTGGTCTTGAAGCTGCCTCCAAAAAGTTTTCGGAGAATCTGGAGATGACCTCGGATGACTCCAGGAATGGCAGTGACATTAATGACACAAGGTAACCATGTTAAGATATTTTCACATATTCTTTTAATACATTCAAGTCTATGCCCTGAAATCTAAATCATAATTCATATCCTTATTTAATCAAGTTGAGGGAACTGGGGAGAATGGAAATGTTATTTCAATGGAAAAATGGTAGGGACTAAAGTCCCACTCTTCCTTTTGCCTTTCCAATCGCTCCCCTCTTTTCTTGTCAACCAAATTATACTTGCAAATGATTGGGTTTATTTGTTTATCTATGGATGTACTGCAGGTCTGCAGGATCAAATTCTCTTTTGAGGGAAGTTAACCATAATCAAGTAATACAGGCATCACCTCAGCAGAATGTATCAGTACCAACCGAGACAAACCATGTTGCTTTGAATTCCTATGAAAATGGAACCATCAAGGCAAATAGGTACCATGAAAATGGTCTAAATGATGTGAAAAAGTTGAGTAACTGGAGAAAGCATAGGTTCTGTTGCTTCAGCTTCTATTCTGGGTAACCGATGCCTCAACCCTGAAAAAATATCTAGCTTGCTGATGGAAGTTGAACCTCAGCAACAAAACAAAAGACTTGAGAAAGGATTTTGTAACATCTTATACAAAAATAACCCCATTATGTAATGAAATATGTGTACCATAGTCTTTATTTTCTCTTAACAACGATCCATCCATTACTTCTTTCTTTCTTTTTCTTTGGTAGAGATGTTTAAGTGCATAATGCATTGCCTATTATTGATTATAGTTGTAATCCAAAATACTATTAATAAGTTTAAATAACAAAATTTCTTGGTTTATTCCATTTATAGAATCACATTGAGTATGCAAGTAAGAAAATGCTATTATAAATAATGGTTCTGATCTTGACATATGAGATTCACTAATCATTTGATTTATGTATGGATATGATTATGAATAAAAAAGGTGTAATTTGATTGTTGCTTTTATGCTTTACTTTTTCTTTATTTACCTTTTATTTTTTCAAAAGTTATTATAATGTAAAAGGCTAAAATAATAATAAAAAAAAATTTATCACTTTATTTAAGATAATTTTAGGTAATTTTACTACATTCAAATAAACTTTTAATTTTTAATTTATATCCTGAATAAATTTTTAATTTTTAATTTATATTCAAATAAATCTTTAATCTTTAATTTGTATATAAATAAATTTTTAATATAAATCAATATTTTATTTGAAATAAAAATTTATTTAAATATAAATAAAAAATAAAAACTTATTTTAATATAATAAAATATAAAATTTTATTTAAAAAATAAAATAATTTAAAATTATTTTAATATTTTAGCCCAAACTAAAATTTTATTATAAAGGGTGGGATAAAGTATGTTTTACATTCAACTCCCTTTTTTTTACAAAAAATATTACTTTTAATTAATTTTCAAAACCTTATAATATTCAAGATTAAAATATTTCTCAAAGCCTTTTATTTTATCCTGCGTACTATAAAATAGCCTCTATTGTAATTTACTTTCAATATATTTTAGATAACAAAATTTTAATTATTTAAACATGTAAAAGATTTTTTTAATTATTCAAAAAAGTTAAAAAAAAAAAAAAAAGAAAAAAAGAAAGCGGCCTCTTAACTCTAGCTTATATTCTTCGGAAAAAAAAAAAAAACCTTTGGCTAGAAGCAGAGAAAGAAAAAATGTACAAGACAAGGAAGCTGTGGACTCCAGTCTCCACCGTTATACGCAGAGCTCGTCCAACGACATGTCGTTTGACTCCTTACTCTCCTAATTCACAAATTCAATCTTTACCCTCTCACCTCGAAACTTCTTCGAGGGTTCCTCCACGCTACGGTTCCTATTTTCTCGCAAATTTAAAAATTTCCTCGAAAACTTACTGCTTGCAGCCCGCCGTAAAAATTGATACTACAACAAAAAGGTGCTGGAACTGCGATGCCTTCGCCGATGGAACGGCGCCGTTCTTGTATTGCGATTTCTGCCGGAGCATTCAACCCGTTGATTTTTCCATCGATTACTTTCAGATTTTTGGACTGTAAGTATCTTTTCCGCTAATACCAAAAAAAAAAAAAATTGTTTCCTGTGTTGATTCTATAACTTTTTTATTTTAATTTTTAACAGAGAAAAAGGTTATGAAATTGAGGTTGATAGTTTGGAAGGGAAGTATAAGGATTGGCAGAAAAAATTGCATCCTGATCTTGTTCATTCAAAATCCGAGGTATGTTCATCTGAAACAAATGATTTGTTTTTGAAATTCGTATTTATTTTTCCGTTATAATTATTTTGTGAATCTGTTAGAAAGAGAGAGAATATGCTGCTGAACAATCCGCACGTGTTATCGATGCATACCGTACACTTAGCAAGCCCTTGTCTAGGGCAATATACGCTGTGAGTGTTTGTTAAATATTAAGTAATGCACAGTTATATGGTTTCTGATGTTTTATAATCGTTCTGTTGTTTTCATTTACTCAAAGTGATTATTTTGTGTAGAAAATACAATCAAGTTGTTTTAGATTGAGTAGTGTCAGTTTGATTGAGAAAAGCTGTAGGATACAACCTTAGATTGAATACACTTGTTGTTGAATCTTTGTTTTTTAACTTTAATCAGTGGGTTGATGCACGTGCATTTGATTCATGGACCAATTGATTTGGGTTATGTTAAAAGAAAGTAGATTTTCTTGATCATGCTTTCCTTCAGACGCTTCTCTTTTATTTCTTCTTTATTTTGCTTTTCTCTATATTAATTTTCTGGTATTTGAATTGTTTGTGAACTTGAGATTTGCCGTTTTCATTAACAGTTGAGGCTTGAAGGAGTAGATGTTGATGAAGAACAGACAGTTTCAGATCCAGAGTTGCTCACTGAGGTAATTGACACATTTTTGAATATTCATTCTTTCATTCTTAAATGTTTTAACTTTCCTTTGTTGCCTTTTTTCTTTTAAATAATCTATTTCTGAATTTCTATTTATACAGATTATGGAAATTAGGGAAGCTGTAGAAGAGGCTCCAGATTCACACACTCTAAATCAGATTCAATCTGAGGTATGATTAACAGATAAAAGAGCTCTCAAGCTTCACTCGTGACTTGTGAGAATATAGTAGTTATTTCTGCATGAGACAATCACGATGTTTCTCCCTAGCTATCACTTTGATTGTTCATTTTTAAGCAAGGGCTGACTGCAGTTGCCTAAATGGCAATTATACATAGTCTGTATGTTTGAAGCTGTAATATTTTTGGACTGCTAGAGGTAGAGTGGGAGATGATGACTAGTCAACAATCTTGAATGCTATACGTTAAACTCATTGGGTTATTTAGGTTTCCCGTATAGAACTGCTGCCTACAACTGCCCCAGCACATGCAAAAGTTGCTTAAATTCTAGAAACTTTGGTGTTCTTTTCCAATTTAAGTTGTGCTACCTACACATAAGGAAATGTTTGATCCAAATCTTTAAGGAAATAAAAGAAGCCGTAGTGTACTATGTTGGTGTACTGCATAGGAATGCTGCCTAAAACTGGGAGATCTTACCATTTACAACCTTCATTTGCTTAAACTCTATAAGTGAAGCTTGGTGTTTGAATATTTGCTGTCCCAATTCAAGTGCTGCTTCATTGAAATTTTGTATACAGTAACAATTTTAACCAAACATGTGTCATTTCTTTTTCGTCCCTTGCAGATGAAGGAGAAATTGGAAGAATCGTCTAACTCCTTTGCAAATGCATATCAAAGCAGGAATTTTGATGAAGCTGTGACTTGTATCCAGAGGATGACTTACTATCAGCGTGCAAGTGAAGAAATTACGAAGAAGCTTTGATAGAGGTTCTGATTTTTTTTCTTGTTTTAATGATTCATTATATGCAGGGTTTGTTGTCTGTGTCTAAAGTTATATTATGTCTACTTATTAAGAAGGATATGTTAAAGAAATCTCGGTTCTGGGACAAAATATCTCTTTCATGTTTTGCATCCGATCTTTCCATAATAACTGACCGATTATTTAGGTGATCATGAGATCCAAGATTGAGTTATCGCTTTGGGCTTTGGTTATGAATCTGATATATGGTTTGAAATTTTGGGTCTTATCTTAGTAAACCACCAAGTTCTAAGTTTTTTCTGGAACACTTCTAAATCATTCATCTTAATTTCAAGGATCATGCTGCTCTAGCAATGTCACAATGGAGTCAACAAACTTAAAGATTGAGGAGATGATAACTTAACAGCGTATGTGAGTAAATTTTATTTTAGTGGAGAGAACTTGAAAGTTTCAATATGCTCCACCTCTGTTTCTGTCTTGTGTTTGCTAGTTGATATGCATCCTTTTATAATTGTAAAAAAATACACTGTTGCCACACTTGATCATTGGCTACTGGATCTAATCTTGATTTAAGTTTGATCATTGCCTACTGGATCTAATCTTGATTTAAGTTTAAAAGGTCTGATTATTAATCCTTTGCTCCCATCATCTTGCCTGAAGTAGACTGCTAATAACCACAGGTTGATTACAAGTTTTATCTTAAACCAGAGTATATGCTACCATTTAGAATCGATTCTTAGCAGCAAATTTCCAACTCTTTTACATAATGATAATTGTCGTTGGACAGTCATTCATTTGTTTCACTTCTCCTTTCTAACAGTTTAGTTGGATAATTGACCCTTTATGTTTGATCTTTGATGGATCTCTTTCATTTTTTCAGGTATAATTTGATTGAACATCTGGTTGAAGTTGAAGACTCCGTGATACTATGGAAGTTAAAACACACCGGAAGAAAATAAAAAATAAAGGCCCAAACCTTGGGTGATAAATTGCTATATCTTTTGTTAATGTTCTCCTGAGATTTTGAGTTTCTTTATTTTTCGGTGATTCAGTCATCCTGGAAGCTTGAACAGCTATCTGCAAACCATTGGATTTCAAGTTCTAATCTTCTTCCAGGTTATTTATTTTAGCGAAATATGAATCGAACCTATGGGAAAGAAAATTAAATAAATAATTTAAATGATATGATTAACAAGAATAAAGGGGAAAAGAATCATGTTAAAAACTTGCGCTCACATTTTAGAGCAGATTTTTGTTGTAATACAGTTTGAGCTAAATCTTGCTTACCTTCTCTGTTCAGTCCAAAAAATACTGTTCGGAAATTGACAGTACTAGGAACGATCCCTGAGTTTCTCATTTCGGATAAAAGCTGCATCGCTTCTTCGGATCTACTTGCTTCACAAAGACAGGCAATGAACATTGAGTAAGTCTTAAAATCAGGCTTGGGTCCCTTCAGCCTCATGTGACGGAAGGCATTCCAGGCATCGACAACCTTTCCCATGTTCATGTAGCCACGAATCATTGCAGAATAAGTAACAATAGTTGGCTGACAACCCTCCTTTTCCATTTTTGCGAAAATCCCCAATGCGCTTTCCATCTGCCTCTCCTTGAAGAAATGAACTATCAAGGATGTGTAAACATGGACAGTTGGATGCATGCCAGCCTGCTTCATTGAATCCACCTTAGCCATTGCTTGTTCTAATCGACCCTTTCGTAGTAGTCCATGGACAAGGCTTCCATAAACATACTGATCCAATGTGGATCGTTCTGTTCCAACGTCATCTAATATTTCTAAAGCTTCTTCCAGTCTCCCTGCTCGACAAAGTGCCCTAATATACAGGGAATAACTAAGTGGAACTGTGAATCCAATCCTACGGAGATAATCTGTGCAGCCTCTAGCTTCCGAGAGGTTGCCAACTTCACATAAACAAGTAAGATATCTTTCCAGTAACTCTTTGTCGGGGGTATATCCAGCACCGATCATTTCTTGGAATATTTTAATGGCTTCATCTACATTCCTGCCTTTCTTTCCGCAGAGACATATAATCAAATACTTGTAGGTACTCGCAGTTGGATTATAACCATCAGTCTTCATCTCAGTAAAAGTCCTCAAAGCAATTTGTGTTAGACCTGTTCGACCATATTGCATTATCATGATTGCCCATGCATCCGGTGATAGACAACCTCTCCTTCTCATTTCATAGAAGAGCCTTCTCATGTTTTTGAAATCTTTCCCGCATCCCGAGATTTTTATAGCCATGTTGTACGTTTCTGAAGTGTGCCAATAATCAACTTGCTTTCCTACCCATGAAAAGAAATTTAGAGCAATTTTACCATGCGAAGTGCTCTTTCGCAATATTTCCACAACAAGTTCTGGTGTAAACTTAACGGTGCATCTCTCCAGAGCTTCTTCAATGTTGCACCAGTCATTTGAGGATGATAATATTTTATAAACTTCTTCCAGGGCGTGCTCGTTATAAGCCTTTGAAAGGGGCTGTCCCAGGTGACAATCTGTCCTCTCAGACTCTGAATGGTTATGGTCCAACTCCAAAAGGAGCTCCTGTCCTTTGAAGCCATTGTTGTTCGATACCTCACTAGCTTCTGAATGAAGATTACACATTCTCTGCATCTGCTTTACTTTTTCAACATTACCCATATCTCCCTTCCTCTCCATGCAAGATATAACCCAATGAAATATCTCATCTCGAATCCCTATCTTTGCCTCCTGCATTTTGCTCAAAGCCCGAAAAGTTTCATCTGTCTTTGCAACTTTACAAAGCTCCTTAATGAATATTGAATATGTTCTCCAAGTGGGTCTGATGCCCCTATCCTCCATACTATTGAACACTTTCCATGCTTCAGATATATGGTTTTGGGAAACATGACCTGCAACCATGGCCATGATTGCAACACTATCAGGCTCAACCCCTTTCTCTAGCATCTCATTGTATAAGTCACAGCCTTTCTGATACTCATTCAATTTAAAGAGGCGTTGTATTAGGTCTGTATAAGTAGAAACTGTTGGTAAGTACCCAGATAGCTTCATGCTTTTGAAAAGATCAAATGCCTTAGAAATATCATTTCTTCTCAAGTACCCATTGATGATAAACTCATAAACCTTCTCACTGACCAGTTGTCTTCTCTTCATAATATTAACAATTTCTAAAGCATCAGCAATCCTATCAGCCCTGCACAATCCTTTGACCAGAATCTCAAAATAATGAGGGTCCAAAGACAAATCTTTTTCCTTAAGGTCACGAATCAGTTCTAAAGCTTCCCTGATTTTTCCAGAAATACAGAAACTCTTCAATACATAACCATATGCTTCCTGCTCTGGAACATGAGAGACCCTCATCATGTTATCAGCTACCAAGTGAACAGCAGCAATATCTCCTGATTTAGCTACACAATTCAGTAACATCTTGTACAAATTCAAATCAAGGCTCATTTCCATCTCAATCATCTCCTTGTAAAACTCTATTGCAATGTCACCTTTTTCAGCGTTGCAAAGTGCACGTATCATCATTCTGTAAGCCACTTCATCAGGTTCGCAACCATATTTCTTCATTTTTTCAAAGACTTCCAGCGCTTTCCCAATCAACTTTGACTTCCCATATTGTGAGATAAGAATTGTCCAAGTCTTGATATCTTTCTTACAAGATTTCTCGCCCATTTCCTCCAATAGCATCTCAAGCAGCCCATATTCTTTAGCCTCCCCACTTATATACAGCATGGTATTAAAAGTCTCAGTTGTATAACAAAACCCTTTTCTAAGCTTCAGCCAGTTGAAGAATCTAAAAGCTAAAGGAGGCACTTTAAAGCACCTTTTCAACACTTTTTCAACAATCTCTGGTTCGAATGAAAACCCTGAATTTTCTAACTGCTCCTCCATGGAAACCAAGGCATTTTCAGCTCTAACTATCTTAGTTATCTCATGAACCGCTGCACTAACATCAAATTCAACTGAATTTCCCATCTGGGTATTCTCCTCCTGTTCCACCAATTTAATCTTCTCCTGGGCATTTTGACAAACAGCTGGCCTTCTACACAATGATTCTTCTATAAACTCAAGCTCCCTCGCATTGGTTTGTGGGGATATTGAAAATCCAGATGGGGTTTCATCCGAGGTAACGTTAACAACTCCTAAAATGTCAGTTATTTCATGGAAGAGTGAGGGTATGCTACATGTTTCAGCTTGGTTCTTCAAGTTGGTTTGTGGGGTTTTCTTCGTTTGTGGAGGCTTGGATGATTTGGAAAGTGTTGAAAAACGAAAAGGGAGAAGCTTAAGTCTAGAGAAGTAGAGGCGAAAATGGTTGGTCCTCGATTCTGGATGAAAGGACCGGAATCTGATCAAGCATCTCATTTTCAAGCAAGTCTCTTCTCTACTTCTGTTTCGTATACGTCGGAGCTCAAACTCATTTAGTGTTCAAATGCAAAGCTGAGTACTTTGCTTTGGGTCAATTTCTTCAGTATATTGGACAGTCCACAAATGGGCATTGACACTGTAATGGTACATTCGGATGTAGGATGAAATTATTTTTTATGAGATTAAAAATAATAGTGATAATAGAATTAATTATTATAATAGTTAATAAAATTAAATATTATAATAATAAAATTAAAATTAATAATGAAATATATATTTGAATGTAAATGTAGTAATGATTAAAAATAATAACAAATTGGATCGAGTTAAGTTTTTATTTGTCTCGAACTCAATCAAATCTGAATATTTTTTATAATATCTGAATCCGACTTGACCTATGATATAAAATTGTACTTCATTTAATTCGATCCAAAATTATTGAGATAATATTTTTTAAATATAAAATATTTTTAATATAAAATATTATTTTTAATGTATAAATAAAATTAAATATATATTATATATAATTAAATAAATAATTAAAAAATAAAATTTATTTATATATTGAATCGAAATAGGACTAATTTACTTAGAACTCAATTTTGATCTTTTTTTTTTTACTTTTACCTAACTCGATCCGAAATTGATTTAAAAAAAAAAATCAATCTTATAAAATCAAGTTAGATCAATACCTACTAAAAACGAGTTGAATTGCAATCCCTAACAATGATGATAAGATCAATTTTATGAAAAATAAAAATAACAATTAAAAAATAAGAGCAAAAATTATATTAACCAATAATAAAATTATTTAAGATTTATGAAATTAAAAAAAATTTAAAATTATTTTTATCAAATAATAATTTTATTAATAAATATTTTAAATAAATAAAAATGATAAAAACATATTACGTGAATTATTATTAAAAAAATATAATAATATATATTACGCAAATGATAATAATCTGGAAAAAATAATATTTTTATATTATAATTATAATTATTTTTATTCATATTAAAGTTTTAAAAAATAAAAAATAAAAAATAAAAGGAATGCAGCTTTTAGGCTAGCATGTAGTTTCAACAAATTGAAAACAAAAACTGAAGCAGGGATTTCTAAGGAAAAATGGATTGTTGTGGGAAAAAAAATCTTAACGAACTCTTTTCCCTCCAGTTTGAAAATAGGATTTTAGTGTGAATTTTTTTTAATAATTGCACCATAGTTTATTATCCAAATGCTCTGCTGTAGCATAATTGTACAAAAATCATGATAATCACATTGAAATATGGCTTCACTGATATCTAAATTCAGCCTAAATTATAAAAAGGCTTTTGAATGTTAATTTTGTACTTTCAAAAAATAACTGAATTTGGTCTTTGAAAAAAAATTTAAATTTACTATATATATATATATATATATGATTAGGAGCGAAAGATTCCTACCTAATTTTTT
Source organism: Durio zibethinus (assembly GCF_047325235.1). NCBI lineage: Eukaryota > Viridiplantae > Streptophyta > Magnoliopsida > Malvales > Malvaceae > Durio > Durio zibethinus. The sequence goes on along the minus strand of NC_143162.1, from coordinate 2,612,237 downwards.
TAATTGGAATTTAAACATTTATGTTGAGTCAAATGCTATAATATATATATATAATAAAATTGCATGAATAACAATCAATTACAGTACAAAACTATAAATTTAAAGCTCGTTTTCAGATCAATTACTAATGTTACAATGTTGTATTTTTATTAGAAAATCAAGTTAAGCTCAAATAATTCACATTTAATTTGATTTATTCACAATTTAGAAGGTACTATATGTCCAAGAAATAAGATAATACTCAGTCAAACAAGTCTTGTTTTTATGATAATATATATTCATATATTTTTTTTATATTTAAGTGTTTAAATTTTAATTTCTGATATTAAAAATTTAACACCTTTTCAAGAAATTATATATTTCTCATTTTTTCATTTTAATAAATATATAATTTTTTAACAATCATATAATTTATTGATAAAATATTAAATTTTTAATTTTAATAATTAAAATTTAATTTTTAACTATCTCAAATATAAAAAATATATATACAATTAAAAAAAAAAGAAAAGTTGAATTTCAATTCTTAAAAATCAAAATTGGGAATAACATAGATCAATGGTTGGGGCAATGTTGTACCTTTGGACTCTTCAACAGTTCAGATCATATTGTATTTTGGCTCACATTTGACTCAAAAAAAACTCAAACCAACTCATTACCCTAAAAGTATAGCTCTAAAACGCAAAAAGTTATTTTGAATACATTCATTACATGTCAATCGATGATTGGTGTATCGTTATCTCCATGTGGCATCGGAGTAATTATATCACTATCACCATTGCAAAGAAATGTAAGGCCCAATCGAAATTCATTTTCATCACTAATAGCGAGCAATAAATAGAGTAAATGGGTTGGGTGTGGAAAGACGAACCAAACGGTGCCATCAAATCAACCCCTCCCGACGGCAATCGATACTCTACCAGAAAAGTGAGGTGATAGAACTGCAAAATTGAAAAATTGAGTTCAAAAAGTTTGTTTAAAAGTAGGAGAAAATCGAAAAAGTTCTTAGAGATGTATTAGAACGTAAATTAATCAAATATTCTTTTTTCTTTTTGTTTTATATTTTTTATTCATAATTGTTCGCATTTTTAATTTTAAGTTCCATAATCTATTTTTAGCATTATAAAATTATGCTAATTAATTTTCATCATAAATTTTTAGTGCAATTATAAAAGCTTTATTGAAATATAACTAAATAAAAATCTTAATTCGTTGCAAAGTTAGTTGTTTTAAGTTGGAAAAAACTTGAATTTAACTAAATGTTTGGCTTAAAAAAAATCGAATAATGTGAACTTGATATGGATGAATATAGTTGTGATTATGTGGATCCTTTATATATGCTGGATGAATAGTTGTGATTTTATGCATCCCTTATATAAACGATGCAGATGTACGGATGCACAAGACTTTGTTCAAAGCGTGCCACTTATCAACACTTCATTGGCTTTTTTTTTTTTTTTTACTTTTGTTTTTAACATTTTTGTTTTTAAGAGAGGATGTACGGGCTGCCCATGTGATTTCCTATCATGCCACGTATCATTATTATATTAGTCCTTTTTTTAAGCATTTTTGCAATTTTTTACTTTTTTTTCATTTAAAATTTTAATAAATTTTTTAAAAATTATAATATGTATTTGTGAAGATTATATTTTTATGTGAATGACCCATTATACCAAACTTTTTTCTTTTGCTTTTTATTTTTACGTTTTTTGTTATTTTTTTAAATAAAAAAGTAATTAATATTTTTTAATTCTTTTTCAACCTATTTAAATGATGTGCGGTCTACAATCTCTTGTCCTTTAACTATGGCATGTCATTTTTTAACTTTTTAAAATTTTTTTTAAATTATTTAATAAATTCGTTTAAAAATTATAAATTTATGTATATTTTTAGATTTTTTTTGTTTGAGAATTATTTATATCAAACTTTTTTTACTATAATTATGAAAATATTTTTTACGAAAATACTTTTCATATCATATTTGATTAAAATTATTGTAATACCTTTAATCATAATTACAAAAAAAAAGCTTTTTTGATTGCATCGTATAATGCTATTTTTAATATAATTATAAAAATATCCCTTATATTATTATTACTTGAAGTTATGCATAATTATAAAAATTTCTTTTTGATTGCTTCACAATTATTTATTAAATTTTAGCATATAGATAATAATGCTAAATCTTTTTAATTACTTAACAATTGAATTACATGCATCCAAATTATTATAATGCCCTTCTTAACATAATTACTAAAATATCATCTTATCATAATTATAAAAAAATTATTATAATGGACTTATAACCATAATTACGAAAATACATTCTTACCATCATATGTCAAAATTACTATAATGCCATTTTTTAATCATAATTACTCAAATACCTTGCATATTATAATTTGTCAAAAATTCTATAATACATACTAACTATAATTACAATCATGCCCTCTTACCATAATTATGCAAAATATCTCTCATGTTATAATTGGCTCAAATTATTATAATACATTCTAACTATAATTATAAAAATATTCCCTTTTATTTGCTTCATATAGTGCCTCTCATACAATAATTATGAAAATACCCTTCATATTATAATTAACTAAAATTACTATAATGTCTTCTAAAGGTAACTATAAATATACCCATTTAATTACTTTATAATTACTCATTAAATTTTAACATTCATAAAATAATATGAAATTAATCATATTATAAATTATCATTATGTCCTTTTAATTACTTGAGTATTGAGCGACGTACATTTAAAATTTATCAAAATTACTATAGTACTCTCTAACAATAATCACTATCCCCTCATTATATTTTAGCAAAATTATTACAATCACCGTAATTATGAAAATATCTTTTTATCATAATTATGAAAATACCCTTCATATTATAATTGGCTAAAATTACTATAATACCATATATCATAATTAAAAAAAAAAAACCCTTTTGATTGCTTCATATAATGCTTCTTATACCATAATTATGAAAAATACTCCTCATATTACAATTTGTCAAAATTCTATAATGCCTTTTAAATATAACTACCAAAATACCCTTTTATTTGCTTTATAATTACTCATTAAATTTTAACATTCGTATAATAATTTAAAATTAATCCAATTAAAAATGATCATAATACACTTTTATTACTTGGCAATTGAATTACATATATCTAAATTTATTATAATGTCCCTCTTTTAATGAATAACTAAAATTACTATAATGTTCCTCTTAATATAATTATTAAAATACATTTTTTACCACTATTGCATAAAGTCACTATAATGTCCTTACAACCATAATTATGAAAAAGCCCTCATATCATCATATGCTAAAATCTCTTTTTAATATAATTACGAAAATACTCTTCATATTATAATTTACCAACATAACTATAATACCATTTTAATTATAATTACGAAAATAACCTTTTCTCATAATTATGAAATACCACTCATATTATAATATATTAAATTATTATAATATCTTTTAATCATAATTACAAAAAAAAGCGTTTTTTATCACTTTATATAATGCCTCTCCAACCATGATTACAAAAATATCTCTCATATTATAATTGATCATAATTACTATAATGTCATTTAAGCATAATTATAAAAATACCATTTTGATTACTTCATAATTACTTATTAAATTTCAACACCCACATAACAATATATAATTAATTCCTTTATAAATGATCATAATGTCTTTTTAATTTCTCAACAGTAGAATTATATGAATCCAAATTGACTATAATACTCATTTTTCTATGATTAACAAAAATTATTATAATACCCCTTTTAACGTAATTGTTAAAATACCTTTTTTTTATCATAATTGCTTGAAGTTATTATGATGCTTTTACAATCAAATTACATACTTACCCTCTTACCATCATATGCCAAAATTAAAATTATGCTTGTCAAATCATAATTAGAAAATACCCCTCATATTATATTTTGTCAAAATAATTATAATATCCTACAACCATAATTACAAAAATATCATTTTATCATGATTACGAAAAATGTCGCTCATATTGTAATTTGCTAAAATTATTATTATACCCTCTATTATAAATACAAAAAGGCTATTTGATTGTTTTATATAATACTTTTCCTATCATAATTAGGAAAATATCCCTAATATTATGATTGGTTGAAATTACTATAATATTCTTTAAGTATAAGTACGAAGATACTTTTTTGATTGCTTCAAAATTACACATTAAATTTTAACATCCATATAATTGTATGAAAATGATCCCCTTAAAAATTATCATAATGTCCTTCTACACACATTGAAATCGATTGTAATGCCCCCATTTTTATAAATAACTAAAATTATTATAATATTTTTCTTAAAATAATTACTAAAATACTTTTCTTTATCATGATTGGACAAAGTTATTATAATGTTTCTACCACCATAATTATAGAAATACCCTTTTATCATCATTGACCAAAATTACTATAATACTCCTTGCTATATTAAAATTATTAGTTTTTTTTCTTAAAAAATTAAATTGAACGGGTGATGATATTAATAGGCTTTGAGTTTATGGGAAAATGAGTTTGAAATTGATAATTTATTAATGTTAGTAATAGGCAAATATTGTATCGGCAAGTTAGATTTTCATGTATATATTATTGGATATTGATTCAAGTTATATAATTTTTTTAAAGTTATCTCTTTTATTTAAAATAGAAGTTGATATTTGATTAATTACGTTTGAGTAATGCAATTGGAGCATAAGTTTTTTTTTAAAAGTTTTTTTAAAAGATTATATTTTCCAAAAAAAATAAAATACTAAAAATATATTTTTTATTATTAATAAAATATCATATTTCATCAAAATAAAAAAATTTGTAACCCAGGTATAGCCGCGTAATTATCTAGTTAAATTTTCGTTTCAATTTCTTTGTAATTTTGTTGGACCAGAGAGAGAAGGAATTGTTATCGGTTATGATAATATGATTATAACATTTGATTATGGTGTATTTTTTTTCTTCGTGCGGTCAGTCATTGTTTCGAATCTCAAAATAAAAATTGTGCTTGTAGCCCATTTTTACACTTAACTGGTTGCATTTTTTATGGTTGGTGTTCCGATTCTTGAGTAAAGATTATGAAAATGCTTAAACAGGAGTAGCTAACTTTTCTCTAGCAAATGCAACATGAACCATCCAATGATTTTCTTTGGGAAAATGTTAGTACTTTTGCTCTCATTCCAGCTTTTTCATCCACGGAATGGAGGAGATGAAAAAAAGGTAGCGATAGAAAACGACAAAATTTGAAGTGTGTGGCATGTTGTTATTATCTGGAAGAAAATATAAAGATGGTTGACAACCATGTTTAGTAACAAACTTTGATTGGGTGAAGAGAGGAAGGGACCTGCAGGGGATGTTAAGATAATGGTATATTTTTATGTGAAGCACACTGAGCTGTTTTTAGTTCAGTGGAAAATGGTATAAAATTGAAAATAACTTAATGTCACTATTTAGTACATGCATGCATATTTGTCTCTACCAAATTAATGATGCTTCAAGATGGATGAAATACAAATATCTAATTCATTTATATGTTTGATTAATTTATTCTGTATTTGTGATGATCGTAGATTAGTAATAAATTTAAAATTTTTTTTAGAGGTGTTCACTTATAATATATATAAAAAATTACAATAAATTTATCAATTTTGTTGATGAAAATGATATTTTTCCTTCAAATTTTTTATTTTTTAATTTTTGGGGGTGTCGAGAGAAAATTTGAGGGTGTCCAACAAAGATTCCAACATAAATTTTGAATTGGAATATATAAAGTTATGTTGAATCAAATGCTACAATATATATTATAAAATTACATTAATAACAATCAATTTTACAGTACAAAACTATAAGTTTAAAGCTCATTTTCAGATCAACTACTAATGATACCATATTGTAATGTTGATAGAAAATCAAGTTAAACTCAAATAATTCACATTTAATTTGATTTATTCACACTTTAGAGGGTGCTACATGTCATGAAAGAAATAATATCAACGAAAATAATATTAATACTCAGTAAAGCGAATCTTGTTATTATTATAATATATATATATATATATATATTTTGTCCTTGAAAGTTTAAATTTTGATTATTGATGTTAAGAATTTATATTTTTTAATGATTATATAACTATTGGCCATATATTTTTTTGATTTTAATAAATATATAATTTTTTAACAAAAAAAAATTAAAAATTTAATTTTAATAATTAAAATTCAATTCCTAACCCAAATATACGGTTTTAAAGAAAAAAAATTTTGGATTTCAATTCTTAAAAATAAAAAATTGGAATAACAAATGTAAATCGTTGGACCAATATTGATATTTAAATATCAACTATTTGGACTCTTCAACAGTACAAGTCATATTATATTTGGATTCACATTAAATCTCAAACCGGCTCATTCCCCTTAAAAGCAAAAGTGTTTTCAGTACATTGCGTATCATTTTGTGATTGGTTTAAGGTCATCACCACGTGCGGTCGGTAACTTTATCACTTTCACCGTTGCGGAGCAACAGAACGCCCAAGCTAAGGAATTTCTTTTCACATCTAACTGCAAGTAATAATCCCAAAAAAAGAGAGGAAAAGAAAAAATGGGTTGGGTGTGGAAAGACGAACCAAACGACGCCGTGGAATCAACCGTTCGCGACGGCGATCGATGCTCTACCAAGAAGGTGGTGCAATCCAACTGTAAGACCGAAGAAGTCAAACCCGGAAAGTTCGTTCGAAAGTGCGAGAAAACCGAAAAAGTTCTCAGAGAATGCATTGGAAGGTAAATTAATCAAACAGTTAATCTTCTCTTCTTTTTTTTTTTACGCTTCTCTATTTGTTTATTGTTAGAATTTTTTTAATTTTAAACTCATGATCAGTTTTTATCATCACAAAATTACCCTAACTAATTTTCACCATAAATTTTTTGCTGGTAGAATATAACTAAATAAAAATCGCAGCAAAGTTATTACGTTTAGTTAAGTAAAACTTGAATTTAACTAAATGTTTGGCTTCAATTGAACACGTATAATTGCAATTATTTACATGTTTTAAAGTTAAATTTTCGTTTCCATTTCTTTGTAATTTTGTTGGATCAGAGAAAGAGAAGGAATTGTTTGTAGGTGATGATAATAAGATTATAACATTTGATTACGGTGTATTTTTTTCTTAGTGCGATCAGTTATTGTTTCAACTCTCAAAACTAGCCCGTTTTAATACTTAACTGGCTGCGTTTTTTATGGTTGGTGTTCTGATTCTTTGAGTAAAGATCGTGAAAATGCTTGAACAGGTATAGCTAACTTTTCTCTAACAAATGCAACATGAACCATCTAATAACTTTCTTTGGGAGAATGTTAGTACTTTTGCTCTCATTCCAGCTTTTGCATCCATAGAATGGAGAAGATGAAAAAAAGGTAGCAATAAACGATGAAATTTGGAGTGTATGACATGTTAGTATCTGGAAGAAAATCTAAAGATGGTTTGACTACCATGTTTAGCAACAAACTTTTATTGGGTGAAGAGAGGAAGGGGATGTTGAGATAATGGTATATTTTTATGTCCAGCAGACTGAGCTGTTTTTAGTTCAGTAGAAAATGGAATAAAATTGAAAATAACTTTATTTTCAATATTTAATACATACATGCATATGTGTCTCCACCATATTAATGACGCTTCAAGATGGATGAAATACAAATATCTGATTCCTTTATCTGTTCATTTAACTTATTCTGTGATGACCGAAGATTAGTGGTGGAGACAGGATTTTTTTTCTAGGGATGTCCGCTTATGATATACTTATGATATATATATATATATATAATTTTTGATGGATTTATCAATTTTGTTGATGAAAAGGGTGTTTTTCTCTCAAATTTTCTTATTTTTCAATCAAGGAAAAATTTTCTTCAAATTTTAATTTTCAATATTTGGGGGGTGTCCATGGATACCCTTTGACAAAGAGTGGATCTGCCCCTGCTGTCGATGCTATTAGTTCATGTGCACTATGTTTCCTTCTTCTCAAAGTCATTCTTGGACAATTAATGCAATGATTTAGTCTTATTTGCACTGCTGCAAAGCTTTGGTGGAAATGGCTAATATCTTTTTTTGTTTGGTACAAATGGTTAATATCCTTTTGAAGTGGTCTATTCTGTCATTTATGTTTGGAATTGTATACAGGTAATTATAATGTTCATTGCACCTTTTTCATTCCCCCTTTAGCCGATCACTGTATGTGATTTGTCACTACATTTTTCTGTATGTTTAATCTAGGCCTGTTGAGGTGCTGCAATCCAACAAAGAGTATACTGAGGATGATGTGACAGAGCAAGTGCTAAAAGGGAATTTCTCGTCAGGATCAGATGTGGAAGGTCCATTTGATTTTCCCGGACTACGTAGTGACATGGAGGCAATTGAACGCCACTTCTTTGGTGGAGTTAACCGTTTCTTTGATGCTGCTGAGGAGATGAAACATAGTTTTTTTGATGCTTTTGGAGATTTTTATGGCAGGGGATCTTCATCACCACCATCAATAAGGCGGGGAATCCCCATTGAAGATCATCCGCCAAAGGAAGCCTCTGCTAAACCTGATGAATCTGGGCATCTTGATTTGTCTGGTTTAACTAAAGATGTTTGAAGTCTTTTCTAGGAGCCAGCTTCCTGTTTTCTTCAATTTTCTTCTTTAGAATATAATGTAGGGAAACTTGTTATACCTATCAGACTGAATGCCAGCTTTTTGAATGCTTGGTGACTAGTATTTTGGGTTTCCGAACATATGTGCATGTCAGAGAAGTGGTATTTTGCGGTTTGCTGTTCCATGTGTTGATATGGGATCGTTTCAGATGATTTGTTGTGAATTGTATTCCTGAACTTATAATACTTCAAAAATTGAAAAGACAAAGCTGCAGCAGTGGGAGAAAATTCTATGTCCAAATTGAAGTGTATGAAGGTGATTTGATCTTCTCAACAGACTCAGTTCAAGGACTAGCAGTAGGGTTGAAAAATATCAGTCGATTTGGGCTTGAAGTTTTCCTTATAATCTTTGCAATGTCTGCCTGCCAAAGAAGTGAAGTTGCAAAAGGCTTATATCAAAGAAAGACTTCTTTGGGATTGTAATTTCCAACCTATGCTTAGCATTACTGATCTTTGACCAACTAAGCCACTTATTACATTTATAAAGCACCCGTAGTTATGGCAGTGATGGTACATTTTCTACAGATTTCTTTGGTTCATTTTGGTTTTAGTTGTAATTCTATACTATGTATTTAATCCACAAGTCAATAGAAACATATTTATAAGATAATTTTTCATTCTCTCTTTATTTTCTGAACAACTAAAATTTTTGAAAGCTAATGCGTTGGATGATTTCACATAAACCCTGTTTTTTGTTTGTTTTAAAGGTGTTGCATAGCCTATTCAAACAAAAAAAAAAATTTTCTTTTGTTTGTGATGGGGAGATGTCACAGCCAGAAGACTTTCATTTAAAAAAAAAATTCAATTGCATAATTAAGAAGGGGAGAAAAATTTTCTGCCGTCCATCACCATGTGAGCCAACCATCATGATGTGATAAGCGCTTGAAAGTTGAAACCTCTCTGGTCCTCAGCTACACCTAATCCGAACCCATTTAAAGGCATTAAAAATTGAAGCATTCTAACGGAAAAACCTGCCATTTTCCATTTTTTTTTCACTTCCTTTTCATTTTCTTTCCCTGTTGAATGGGGAAAGAAAACAAAAACACACAGAAAGCAGAAAAATCAACACTCCCTTTTTCTTTGATTTATACAAATTAATGAAAACCCTAATAAATGAAATTTTTTCTCATATATGTAAACCTCAAATCCTATCTCACAAAGAAATATCTTTTTTTTTTCTTCATTTCTCTTGCTTTTATTTCATTTGGTTTAATCATTTTACTGTTATATTTTCCATTGTTTATGATTTCAAATCATGGTTTTAACATAAAATTTGTCAATTGTGGTTGTTTATTTATATTGGGTTCTTGGAAATTTCTTCTTCTTCTTTTTTTTTTTTTTAATGATCATTGTATTTATGTAGGAAGTTTTTCCCATTGAAGGGTATATTAGAAGGCCTTTAAAGATTCCAATTTTGTGCTTTTGGAATTGTTTTTGAGGGATAATTCTTCTCTTCGATGCATTACATTGATCATTGAATCATTGGTGCTGGTTGCATTGTGTTTCTTTTATTTTTTTGGTGAAGGTGAAGGGGTTGTATAGATTGGCTAAAACTCCATCTTTTTGATGCTATCTTTTAAAAAAGCAGCAACATTTGGGGACAGAAGAAATGGGGTTATAGCATTTTGGTAATTTTAGAATTTCTTTGTATGTATATGTAAGAAACGGTGTTAGAATTGAGAGTGGTTTCGGATGGGAAATATTTGTATCTCATTAGGGAAAGTTGGACTCTTTCAAACAATCTCAAATACCCTGTGGTGGTCTCGACCAGCTGAAGTTGAAAATGAGGATAGAAAACAAATTGCCGATGAAGCTGATCAGTCTGAAAATAAAGAGGCAGAAGCTGCATCTGTTCGAGACCAGCCTCCGGAAGAAATGAAGATTGTCAGGGAAGAGACAGGAACGGAACAACTAGGGGAATCTAAAGAAGAGATCCAAAGACAACAATCAAGGTCTCACCCTCAAAGACTTAACTCCAAGCCATCACAGCTAGCAGCATATAACAAGGAAGAGGCTAAGGTTGAGCCTGGAAAACCCCGGAGGCCCCATAATGTTAAGAGACAGTCATGTGCAGGACTAAAGGTAGAGTCAGTGTTACAAACCAAAACAGGTCATTTGAAGGAATACTATAACTTGGGGAGGAAACTAGGGCATGGTCAGTTTGGGACAACTTTTCTTTGTGTGGAGAAAGGTACCGGTAAGGAGTTTGCTTGTAAATCTATTGCCAAAAGGAAACTGATGACTCTAGAAGATGTTGATGATGTTAGGAGGGAAATTCAGATAATGCATCACTTGGCAGGGCACCCTAATGTAATCTCCATCAAAGGGGCTTATGAGGATTCTGTGGCGGTTCATGTTGTCATGGAGTTGTGTGGAGGGGGAGAACTTTTTGATAGAATTGTAAAGAGAGGGCATTATACTGAAAGAAAGGCAGCTGAACTAGCAAGGATCATAGTTGGTGTTATAGAAGCCTGCCACTCCATGGGAGTAATGCATAGGGATCTTAAGCCTGAAAATTTTCTTTTTGTTAACGAGGAGGAGGATTCACCCCTTAAAGCCATTGATTTTGGATTATCAATATTCTTCAAGCCTGGTATGTTCAAATTTCTTCTCTTTTGGGCTTTTTTTGTTTCTGCATTTCTTTGACTTAAATCTCAATTGCTGTTATGCGTTGTTGTAAACGTACGTATGTGCAAAATTCATGTTGAATTTAAAAGCTTAAGAATGATTCTCAAATTTTCCCTTTTTTGGTTATAATTCAATTTTATTTTCAAAGTCAAGGAACTTGAAATACTATTAATTGGTATAATTTGAGCAATTATATTTAAATCGATTTAACACTTTTAAGTGATGTACTCATTTTCAATTAGATATATAAAATATAAATAGTTGGAAACAAAACAAATAGTGACTTATCAAAGATAAAGACCAAATGAAATTTTAAATTCTTTTAGGTTATAAAATTTGTATATGATGTTCAGGATTGGATGCAGACTGCAGTACATTTTGATGTTCAATGGATGTTAGTTATATGTTATAAATCCGTTTCATTTATAAGATTAAAAAAAAAATTTAGAGACTTCTCCACAATGTTGTGAAGCTGTCTGTGCAATCAGAAATGGTATAGCTTTCTTACTGAAGGTCTTAAAATTTCAGGGGATATCTTATCTGATGTGGTTGGAAGCCCATACTATGTTGCACCTGAAGTTTTGCGAAAGCGTTATGGTCCAGAAGCAGATGTGTGGAGTGCTGGGGTGATCATTTACATTCTCTTAAGTGGGGTGCCTCCTTTTTGGGGTGGTAAGAGTTCATCAGATTAGATGTCATTTCTCTTATTGAAAATTTTAAGATAGTATCTGATTTGAACTCTGCACTTTGAGCATTTTTGTGGTTAACAATTGGTCTATATGTGCTTTTTCATATAGAAACTGAAAAAGAAATATTTGATGAGGTTTTACATGGTGATCTTGACTTCACATCTGATCCCTGGCCTAGTATCTCAGAAAGTGCAAAAGATCTAGTGACAAAATTGCTTGTCAGAGATGCCAAAAAGCGGATAACTGCGTATGAAGTACTAAGTAAGTCTCTTTTACTATGTAAGCTGGGATCGATGAGTATTAGAGAACTCAGATGTTGATAACATGACTGTGGCGTTTTGAATCCCGATCCTTTTCATGTATTTAGTTGGTTATTAATAGCTTTGGGTCATCTGGCAGGCCATCATTTCATTTGTTACTAGTCCAAATTGTGATATTTGTTCATAATTGCTATGGGAGAGTTGTTATCAAGGATCATATCATACAGTTTGGTTTTTATAAAGACAAAATGTAAAAGAATATTAATTATCAGGATTCTAAGAATATTGGCCTAAGCTGGATGACTCTTTGCTGTTTGACTATGGAATTTGAGGAATTTGCTAATTTTATTTTGGTTCCTTTCAGGCCACCCTTGGGTTCAGGTTGATGGGGTGGCTCCTGACAAGCCACTTGATTCTGCAGTCTTAAGCCGAATGAAGCAGTTTTCTGCAATGGACAAGCTCAAGAAAATGGCCTTGAGAGTAAGTTTCTGCCAGTGAAACATAGGCCTATCTCTTGCAAACATTGGTCTCTAAATCTTCTGAAGCGATACAAATGAAGTGAAACTCTTTCAACTCACAAAATCCCGCTATCAAAAATGGCTTAGCCTTGTTCCTAGCTCCTTTTTCATTTCTTTTGTTTCATTTCATTTAGGTCATTGCCCAGAGACTTTCTGAGGAAGAAATAGCTGGGTTGAAGGAAATGTTCAAGATGATGGACATTGATAATAGTGGTCAAATCACTTATGAAGAACTCAAAGATGGACTGAAAAGATTTGGTGCCAATCTTTCTGAGTCAGAATTTCATGCTCTAATGCAGGCTGTAAGTTTCATTTCAGAATCCCATGACTTAAAAGGCCTTATCAGACATATTTGAAATGATTAATGCTTCATCAAATTGTTCAATATGAAGATCATGCTGTTTTTACCCCCCCCCCCTCCTAATCTAAATAATTTCTTCTGATTCTTTTCGGTTTGTCCTGAAATCGCAGGCAGACGTCAATAATAGTGGTACAATTGATTATGAAGAGTTCGTAGCTGCAACATTGCATCTAAACAAGGTTGAGAAGGAAGATAATCTGTTTGCAGCCTTCTCGTATTTTGACAGAGATGGAAGTGGCTACATTACTCAAGATGAGCTACAAAAAGCCTGTCAAGAGTTTGGTATTGAGGATATCCGCCTGGATGAAATGATCCGAGAAGTCGATCAGGACAATGTAAGCTTCTCTAATCCATGCCTACATCAGTTATTGTTTCATGTCTAGAATTTAATTTAATTAGGATGTATGCTCAAACCTGTGTGTTTTCAATCATGTATGTCTCACTTCATGTCATTTTTCTTTTCAGGATGGCCGGATAGATTACAATGAATTTGTGGCCATGATGCAGAAAGGCAATCCTGAATTTGGCAGGAAAGGTCGTCAGGGTAAAGGTTTTAGCGTCACATTTAGTGAGGTATTGCCAGTTTGTTGACAAGATATAGTCAACTAGGGCTTTATCTTTAGTTTTTTCCAAACTTTTTAGAGTTTAGCTTTAGTTTAGCTCTTCAAAGTTTGAGGAAGATCATAAGTGAGCAAGAGTTCGTATTTGATACATAATAATATAATTTTTTAACTTCATATGCGAGATTAAGAAACTATCACGTGTCTTTTTTTTTCATGTGTCACCTGCTAATTAATCTTAAAAGTGGAGTATAACATTTTAAGTCATGTTTGGTTCTCCTAAATATATTACAAATAGAACCTCTTTTGGTGGTTGCTATTTGTTTTTATTTTCAAACATTCTCCTTAAATCATGGGCCTTTTCGGATATAAACAAACAGCATCACAATGCTTTCCCTTTGTGGAAGAGATGTTTTAAATTTGGAATTTCTTTATTAAATAAGAGGTTATAAAAACCAATAAAGCTATATATACTCTCCAAACAGTCTAAACTCTTGTGATAGTATTTCACTTGCCATGCTAATAAAATGGAATCAAATTTTGAATTAAGAAATTGAAAGAAGAGTTGGATAGAAAAAATAAAAAAAGAAAATGAGACCCTTAAAATAAAAAACTCTAGAGAAGATTTTTAGCAATGTTTGTTGATCTAACCCTTTACATGCTTTTCACCAATTATATGAAATATATATCCAACAAATACTTGAAATTTTCAGTTACATATGGATTATAGCTACTAGATATATTAGGATGATTTGTCTTGGAAAGAAATTAGAGAAGAAAATTAAAGGATATTGCAGCCTAAAGCCCTAGATATTATTAATAAGGGGAAGGAAGAAAAAAAACTATTATTCTCCTAGTTGTTTGATATGAAGGGGAGGCAAAATAGAATAGAAAAAATGTAATTAAGACTAAAGATTATAAATAAAACAACCCCATTTTGATAGAAGTCTTTTTCTCCCATCTTTTTTTTTTTTTTTTTCTGATATCATATAAAAGTTTGGATTTTGTTAGTATGAAAAGTTATTACATCCCTCATTTAGATTTTGTTGAACCAAATTTTCTTTACTTTCCTTTTCTTTATTGTAATTACAAAAGGATCACTAAACTTTCACTTAATTTTTATTGGAGTCATTGAATTTTAATTCATTAAATTTTAATTTGTTTCAATAAAATCATTGAACTTTAATATGTACCAAATTTAATCACTCTAACATAATCTATTCAAACAAGTTACGAAAAAAATTATATGACATTTATATAAACTTTTGTTTTTGTCATTCAAGTTACCACATAAGCTTTTTCTTTCTCTCCTTTTTTTTTTTATCCTCTCAAAACTACGTAATTTAATTGTGTAAATGTATTTGTATTTGATTTGTGGTTCAATGTTGATTAAAATTGAGGCGGTTGAATTGTGGGTTTCTGATGCTAGCATGGTGGTGGTGGTGGTGGTGGTGGTGGATATTGTGGTTCAACGTTGTTGCACTTTAGGGAGAGTGAAGAGAAAGAGAGGGAGCATATTGAGAGAGTAAAGAGTGAATGGAAAGAATGGAATAAGGAGAGATGAAATGAGAAAAATGATGTAGATTTGGAACGATGGCATCTTACCTGGTTGTCAGGTCAATTTTCCTAACTTTTTTGGCTGGATTTTATTAGATTTGATCCACAATTAAAGTATAAAAACTTTATTAAAACAAATTAAATTTCAATGACAAATTAAAATTTAATGACTAGAGTCAATGATTTTATGTGTAATTTACTCACGTCTTTGCCAAATTAACTTGGTTTCTTTATGCAAGGTTAGTGCAAAGTCACTTTCCATTTATTAACATAATAAAATTAAGTAGCCCTTTCCTTAACCGGGCTACTAAGTATTACTAGTAATTCTTAATTCACTTAAGAACAATAAGAAATCTCGTGATCGAGCCACTTAAAAAAGATTTGTGAAATGTTGTAAAGTTTTGGATCGATTCCAGCGACCCCAACTTTCACCTTAATATAAAACAAAAACCAAAAACAAGACCGTAGTTGGCTGAATCAAAGTTGTGAATTTATTGATGAACATCTATAGTGGATTGTCTTGATTCCTTCTTAAAATGAATCTATGCTAATAATGGGATCATAATAATGGAATATAACCCCCCGCATTATTAGGGATCATAATTGATTTGGTTGATTAGAAGTAGCCTATCAGCATCCATTAATTCAGGATCATTGCTTTGGTTTTTATTTTCTATTTGGGCTTTTTTTTTTTTTTTTATCATGGATGTAATAATTTCTATGGAATGGAATAAGGCAAATTCACCTTTACTTTATAAAGAGATTTTTTTTTTTTTTTGGAATATAAATGGGATTTGTTTTCTATATGAGAAAATGAAATATTACCATTCAAAGTTTATATTTTTATTGAAATTGTCTTTCAAAATTGAAGGGAGGATTTACAAGATGATAATGATTATAACGTTTAAAACAATTAACAAAAATGTTTTCGGAGGTTTTGTTTAAAAAAAATTAATAATTAAAAAAAGAAATCAGTTTTTTTTAAGAGGATAGTTATTATTTTAAAACAAAAAGACATGTTGTTTTTTAAGTGATTAATTATTTTTTAATTAAAAAGACATATTCATCCTTATTTTTATATTTTTTAAATAATGATTTCATTTAATTTTTTTTGTAATTATCTTTAATTGAATTGCTGTCGATCGTCTCCCAACATCAATTTTAATTATCAAAATTCAACCCGTAAATGGTATAAAATATCTTAATATTTATTTTTTTTATTTTCTTTTCTTACGATAGAATTAACTCTCATAATTTATTTTTCTTACCGCAAAATTGCATCGGATTCTGAAATGATTATCAGACGAATTTGAAGTAATTTTCCAGTTCACAAATTGAGACAATGACAAAAACTTCACATGCAAAGTGCAACCATGAAGCGCGTGGTGTACACGGGCTGGAACAACAAGGCAAACAAACAAGAAAAAAAAAAAAAAAGGAAAGAAAACCTCCAATCAAATCAAAGGTGGGCTATGATTGGGACCCACCATCTTACCATCAACGGCTGAGATTTTCCTTTACCTTAAAATGATAAAGAAGCGGGACCCAACCGCGGGGTTTTCGGTCTCTCCAAACGAACAAATCCTCTACTTCTACTAGGCACGTTCTCTGACAGCTGTTACTCTGTCGCACCAACTTGAGACCAATCATGTTCCTCGGTCTTGCCACGTCATCATTAGGATGGGCGTAGGCCATACCCGGCTGTGACCTGGGTTTGCGAACCTCTATTCCACGTTCTCCAACAGTGCATTGTGTTTTTCCTTTTCTGTTCAATCATTGTGTTGGTTGCGACCTTAATCCATTTTAAGCAATGAATTTTGTTTCCTCCTGGACTAAAATGCCCTTGCTTAGCCCACTAATTAAGGACAAATTTAGGTGTTAAAAGGATATCAAGAACCACCTAATTAAAGATTAAGATGGGATTCTACAATTCTAGTTCTGGTTGGTAAGTTAGGTGAGTAGGATCAAATCTTGCTCAACACATCAGCATAATTTTCCATTTCACTTCTCTTTTTTTTTTTTCACTTTTTATTTTTAAATTTCCACATTTCAACTTTTGTACTTAAAAAAATAACTACATTTTAATTATCATAATTTATAATTCGTGTAATTATATCTGTTTTGTATTAAATTCGTGTCAATACATCAGATTGAAAATTATTTGATCATATCATGTGGAAAAGTAGTGGGGATGTTTGTGCATTTCTCCTCAAACTGTCCAAAGAGATAGGCCATTTTATTTATTGTAATGTACAATACCACATGCCAATGAACATGTTACTTGAACTCCCCACAACTTCACAACCCCTTTCTCCCAATAAAACTTGACTTGTCCTTTTCTAATTGAATGCAGCCAATTCTGAGTTGAAACCCTCTAATGAGAAACCTTCAATAATCATTTTCTCATTTATGATTCTCACTTTCATTGATAAGGCAAAGAAAAAGGAAAACAAAAACAAAACAAAACAAAAACTTTGGTTTATTGAAAGTACATAGAGGGCTACATAGTAGAAATTGAATATCCAATTGTAATCTCTTAAAAAATAGAATTTCTTATGTTTAACCTCAACATGCTAAATTTATCATTTTCATTAATTTTAATATTTATAAAAATTAATGAAGTTAAAAATACAGTGAAAATTTTAATAAAATTGAAATTCAATAAAAAAATTCAATATTGAATCAACACATTTCATCTTAATCTTATTTTTTAAAGAATTAATGTAGTTTATTTATCCAAAGAATTTGAAAAAAATCTGCCTAACAAAGTTTATTTGTAGACAATAATTGATCCAACATTTACCGTTTTATCTGACAAGGTTTTGTTTTATGGAATTTAGCAAATGCTCTTTGATTTCATTCCATTCCCTCCATAATGATTCATAATTTGAAAAAGGGTAGTTAAAAGCTTCAACTTGGAGCAAGAAACTACCCATTAGATTAGTGGCAATACAGTCATTTGGCTGTCCATTTCATCAATCTTTCTATCCACTTCATTGAAATGCTCGCTCTACTTTAGACGCTTATACACACGCTCTCTCCCTCTCTCCCTCTCTCTCTCTCTCTCTTTCTCTCTCTGTGGACACTCCAAAAGCTACCTCTTTTGTATGAAGCAGAGTGTCACTGAGCTTCTCAATCGAAAACCCTGTTTGGATCTCTATAACTTTTAGTTTCAGATTTTGTCACTTCTTTTTTGAACTTTCAAGGTTTTCTTTTTTTTTTTTAATCAAATTCAGTGCTTTCTTCATTTGCTTTTCAAGCTTTGCATTTCGGTTCTCTTCAGTCTAAATTCTTGTAAGCAAGGTAATTGCTTTGCAAATATTAGTAAGCCTTGGTTTCTTTTTTTTTTTTTTTGGAGTTTATGTTATTTCTATCTGGTTATATTCATGAAGGTTTGATTTTTTGACATGAGGGTTTTCCTTTCTTTTCTTTTTTTTTTTGGCCATTGGGTTTTTCTGTGGGTGAATTGTAGAATTTCAGTTAGATCCTTGTTGTTCAATCGCTTTTTCTCTCTAAGGGTGATTCTCATTTCAGGTTTTGGTTAAATTTTAACCTTATTTGCAGTTTTTGAGGAGAGAATGTGAGAAGGGAACATGTATGGCATATAGATTCAGTACAATGATCACTCATTATAGCTAGATTTTGGTTGAATTCTCTAGTCTCATAATCTAATTTAGCAATGTCATTGATTTTGGCTAAAGCCTTTTAATTTTTTTGACATTTTAATTTGATGCTGATGGTTATCACTTGTAATTTTGAAGGAAATATTCGTCCTTTGCTGAACAATGGAGTCTGAAAGCGGGCTAACTGAAGAGAGAATCGTCAGTGAAAAAACAGATGTAGGAGAATCTGCTACAGAAGCAAAGAAAGAGGAACAGAATGCTGATGTTAATGGTCAAGGGGCTTCAGATTTGAAGGAAGCTTCCAAGCAGGGAACAAAATCTGAAGGCAAGGCAAGTAAAGCCGCTGCAAATGTCTCCAAAAGTAAAATCTCAAAACCCTTAAAGGTACCACGTACCATGCATTCAAGCTACTCTTTTTGTTTTGATCAATTACATAATTTCTTGCAGCTTAGATGTTTCTTTTTTTGTTTCCTTTTTTTTATGTGTATTTGTCTGTTTCTACGTGTAGGAACCTGGTAACCTGACTGTTGGTAATGCAAAGAACAGTAAGGTGACAAAGGACAAATCTAATCTGAGAAGTGCTGTTCCAATTTCTCGTAATCAGAGGCCTGTGCTGTCCCAGAGTCTTTCATTTCCTGCAAGAAGAGTCCATGGGGATGGTCTCGTGAAGAGCATTGATGGATATCCGGAGAAAACTGATCTCAAACATGCCCAAGAAAAAGGCACAAAAGTTCAGGGCCCTTCTTCCAATGAATCAGTTCCTTCGTCGTCCCGTTTGAATCATCCCAACAGGCGTGGATCCATCAATCTGGACTCAAAGCCGGCAAATATAAATGGTGGAGTTACTGCCAGGAGGACTACTTTAGCATCTTTGCCTAGCAATAAGCAAGCTGTGGTATGGTTTTGTGATATCATTTTTTTTCTTTTCTTTTTTCTCTGTGGTTTTCTACATGCCTCTCTTTCTTTTATCTTTGTCTTTGCTTATCAGCCTGCAAAATCCGGTCCTGGGAATGTTGCTGCTAAGTCCTCTTCATCCTCCGAGTAAGTCTTAGTTACCATATCATCAACCATATGCAGACTGTTTAAGCTCTTCTACTTTGGTTGTGTATTTACTGTAATGCATTTATATTTATGTTAAATTCGCATAAAACTTGTATGCAAAATAGATCCCTTTGCCCCTTCATCCAACATCCCAACTCCACTGCTAAAAAAAAAAAAAAGGGTGGGGTTGGGGGAATTCAAATAAACAGAGGGGAAACAATTGAATATAACTCATAAGTTTAATTCTTCCGATTTAATTATAGTGTAAACAAACTTTGTGTGATTGTAGATCAGCTGATTCAAAGCCTACAGCTGCACTGCTGAGCAAAGAGGATGATGATGCCCATTCCACTACTTCGTACTGTCTTTTAACTGCATTTGCTATGCAACTCATTTTATAATTACTCTCTTTTAATTGATATGCTTGAGAATTTTGGTCTTAATCATTAGCTGTGCCACTTCTCGTAGCACTAGAAGAAGTAGTGGGCCAGTATTCACCTTCAGGTTGGAGGAGCGTGCTGAAAAGAGAAAAGAGGTTGGAAATGTACATCAATCCATTATGCTGTTAATAGCCTTAATTATGTTAAGTATATAAGTAATTGTTTCATGAACTTTTGCACCAGTTTTTTTCTAAGCTAGAAGAGAAGATCCATGCAAAGGAAGTTGAAAAGAATAACTTGCAGGCGAAATCAAAGGTCTTGGCAATGACTGTTCTCTATAACTATTACCTGATGAACATATTTTTCTTTTTTTTTTCTCTATCAAGTAATTATGTTTTTCAACTTTTCTGCTTCAATTCATTCTATCTTGGCATTTCATTAATTCTATGGTTTGTTGAGTCATGCAGGAGAACCAGGAGGCAGAAATTAAGCAATTAAGGAAGACCTTGACTTTTAAAGCTGCACCAATGCCAGGTTTCTACAAGGAACCTCCTCCAAAAGTTGAACTCAAGAAGGTAATTGATTTTTTTTTCTTTATTAATTACTATTTCATGATGGCATAAATTCTTTTGTCAGAAACTTTTTAATTTCTTCACCATAGTCATATATGCTCTTTTAAACTGACATCATCCTTTGAATATTTTGGATATGCCTATTACCTTATCATAGCGCTTAATCATTTTTATGTTGTGTGATGGTGGTAATTGTGATGTTCTATACCTTTAACATTGAATTGTTTTTACTATTGTGCCATGAAGGATTGCGAACTACAGCCTTCTCAATTATCATTCATTGATTTTCTTTTGAAGATTGAGAAAAAGGCAGGTGTCAACTGTCAAGATAAAAATTGCTGTAGGTGAAGAAAATACTTAAAATTTTGCAGGGTGTGAACTTTGCTTTTTAAGGTTCTGTCTTCAATTAAAGTTAATGCTCTGGCATTATTAAGTAGTTTTGCTTGACCAAGAGAAACTTTTAGTCAGATTAAGATTTTACCCTTCTACTTTAACCTTGAAACATTGGTAAAAATAATGCATTTTCTCACCAAACCTGAGAGCTTTATCTCTTAATGAAGCACATTAACACACACAATGTAGTCATGTAATAAGGAAAGATATCAACTTATTTTGCAATAAAGAGGACTAGAAATGAGATTCCCCACTTAACCAGCATCCTGTGACTACTATTTTTTTTTAACTATCTTATAGATGACCAGAAATCTAATGCATTTTCATGTGGTGCATTAACAAGTTATCCGACAAACTGAGCAGTCTTTCCAGTAATATGCAAAACATGCAAATAGGCAAATGTACACAGTTTAGACTCTTAGAAATGGATCAAATCTATTTATCTTGCAGCATTTTTGGCTTCTCTCCTACTTTATTGTGCTATCTTCCTTTCATCTATACTACAATCATCTAATAACTACCATAATTGTCATAGATACCAACTACGCGTGCAATATCCCCAAAGCTTGGAAGGCACAAAAGCAGCGTTGCTGCAACAAACAACCCTTCAGAAGGTGATGGTTCTAGTGTTAGCCCATCTTTGAACCAAGAACAAAATGGTTTAACCAAAAGAACTCAAACCAATGGTAATGAAGATAATGTTGCTTCCAAGAAGGCTTTAAAGAAATCCCAACCTAAGCTTCAATCTAAGGAGATCACTAAAGCTGAAGAAAAGCCTGGAAAGGCAAAACCAAAAGCAAGGAGGGTGGAGAACCCTGTGCAGGATACTTGTGTTCCGAAACCTGAAGAAAACCAGAACCATCCTGTCAACCTTCCCCAATGTGAGGATTCTGTAACTGTGGCAGACGAAATAAATCCTGCTCAAAATGGTGGTCCAATTCCAAGTTTGGCCAGCCCTGAGATTATGCCCCGTCAAGTCACAGTCGGAGGTTGAAGAACATGATTCTCAGGCCTTGTGTTAATAGGTTCATTTTTTTTTTTTTTTTTTGTATTTCAAGTTTCATGCTGTTGTGAATAGTATTTGTAAGTTGATCATGACATTCTTTTTGGAGGGTTACCATACACATTATAAGTTACATATGAACCAACAGGTTATTGCAATCATGTTTCCTTTATTAAATTCTATTGAAAGTGTTTGGTGGGATTCTCTTTCTTTCGAATTATTAGGCAAAATGTGTCTGTCGAGGACATAAACATTGCTCTGTCTTTGCTGGTAAGCGCAGTATGACTATGACCTGACATACAACTTGTAACTGCCTTGAAGTATATCATCCTCGTTTAGCCATTGGTACTTGTTCACATAGCTTAGATGGCTGATGATATTCTGGGTAATTCATGATCTTCCTCATGTTTCCCTTCCAGGACTAGTCATGCGCAAATTGGAGTCCGAGATAAAGATAAATTGTGTAACTTTCATTGCAATTCCAGCTCTTCCAAGGAATTACCAGGACAATAAATGGTGAAACTCTTTCTTTCACTTGCAAAGCAAGCAAGCTGGCTGGCAACATTAGAACCTTTAACAAAGATAGTAAGTAGCAGTCTAATTGTTTGTGATGTATTCACCTTTCTGAGAAGATGAGAAATCAAGAGAATGCTTGATGGGGAATCAATTGTTGATAGGAGTTTGATTTATATATGCCTTCCAACTGCAACTTTGATGTCAATCTATCCCCTGCTGCTGTCTTTATTCTCGTTTTTTATGCTACTTTTAACCATTAGCTAAAGCTATAACCATAAGTATATGTACAATTTTTCCTTTGGTACATATGGTAAGTCCTGCCAATAGCAGGAAAAAGGACAAATTGCAATTTTATACCTTAACGTCTTTGAAAAAGAGCTAATAATGTTAAACCAGATCTTAATACATTAACAAAAAAATGTTTTTTCGTTTAATTTTAATTTTAAAATATATTTTAAAAAATTATTATTATTGTTATTTTAATATTTAAGATTCAAATTGCCTTCTTCAAATAAAAAATAAATAATTCTTGAATATATAAAAATATAAATTGTTATCAATTTGTTTTGGAGACAAACAACTGGTAAAATCCTTTGGTTCAAAATATCTAAAATCAATCTTCCCTTTGAATTAATAATGGAAGAGGCTAGAAAAAAAAAAAAATCTAACACATTGCAATCTTGCTTGAATTCAACAACTGCACGTTGTCATGATCCTAAGTTTATGGCAATTTATTACTACTTTTTGTCAGGATTTAAGAAATAGAAAAACATATAGAAATTGCTCCCACCCCACAAAAGAAATTTGTAAAATAAATATACAAATTGACCATGTGCATGAAACCTCATGCAATTCCTTAAGAAACTCAACTAGGGGCAGCTGGACGACTCTGAATAATCTTTACTTCTTTTCAACCTTTTAACTGTAACAAAAACTCTATAGCTTTACTTTTTTTTCATAGCTTTGGTTAAAGGTAGCAGCCACACTTGTTATCTTTTGTTTGATTAATTGTAACCTGAATTATTAGCTGCACCCTTTTTTTTCTCTCTTTTTCTTTTGCTTTACATTGGGTTTCTTGTACTCGAGCCAAGGTATTTGCTGATTGAACAGGCTCCTCTTGCCGCCACCTCAAGCTCAAAGTGTTGAAAAGCAAAAACAAAAGAAACCTCAATGATTCATCTTGAATACTAGTTTGATATTTTTTCAATAGAATTTAGAATTTAACATAATTATTCTTTGCAATTAATTTAAAAATTTGGATCAACGGATACGAAATTTAAATCTTAATATATATAATTTATTTATAAAAATATTAATAAATTAACTTCTAATCAATTAAGATTTTTTTTAATACGATTTTATTTAAATATGTCTTTAACATTCTCAAACACGAAATTTTTGTCTTGAAATATTAAATTTTAACTGTTGGAAGATTCTCGAAGACAACTAACTAATACTACGTGCTTAACTCTAATTCTTTGATAAAAGGGGACTGTAATAGACTTCAATACTAAGTAATCTTACTTTTTAAAAGAACATAGTGGATGGAATCAAAATCCCTATCCTTACCGATCTCTCTATATATTTATTCATATATCCCTACCAATGCAACAATAATTCTTTTTAAGTTACAGAAGAGATGTTAACTTGAAAATTCGATCTCAACAAATCTGGGTTGTTACCGTTTTGTCCATTACCTTCATAACTTATACTAGTTTTTAGTATTTGTTTAACTTATCTACTATTATATTGTATATGTAATGTAGTCCTTATTGTTATGAAAATTAGAATATAATTATTATATTCTCGAAGAGACACTTCAACAGTTAGAGCTGATGATTTTATTTTGGAATAAAATTGATGAGACGAGAAAAAATTGCTTTTTATATATATGAATATTGTTGAGATGAGATTGATTATCTTACCATTGGCAGCTGTTACATTATTTATTAGGAAAAATAAGGTACAACATCTTTATATGCCATTGTCTCAGCATGCTTCCAACCAGTCTAGGTCGTGGTGTGAGCTGGTGTTTGGGGTCCATGCCTACAGGCTGTCTTAATCTCAAGCAAATTATTTGTGTAGCATTGACTGTCGGTGTAGCAAAACTCCATGTCTAGCCCCCCTTCCCTCTTAAAAATATTGTCAAATGTCAAGATTAGAGCTTAATTCAAAGCCAAAAATTTCGCATTGCCGTGCAGGAAAAGGCATACGAGAAAGCCTAATAAGCTAGAAATCTACCTGGAAGACTAGTTGAAAAATGAAATTTGCCTAAAGTTCCAAAGGATTCCCTTGAAATTACATTGATCAAAATAATTGGTGATTATATGATGCTCCTTTTAATTGCATAAGGACAAAAGGAATACCAACCAATGAGAAAGACCAGCCAGCTAGCTATGTCGCCTCAATGCCATTATTATTGTTTTTAACCATTCAACTACCACCAGGCATGGGAAAGTAATTAAAAGAAGAATAGGAGGCAAAGCTTTGAATTTGATTCACAGGCAAAGAATGCACAAACAGGTCAAAAAAAAGAACAGAACCCTTGATATGATGAAAAGATTGGTTTTTCCAAGGTTGTTCATGCATTATGCATTATTAAAAGGCAGTGAATCATACACAAAAATAATAAAAATGGTATGTAATTACAATATTTATGACAAAATAACACCAAACTCTCTCTTCTATGGGGATTTTTTTTGAGGATATATCAAGCATCACCAGGGGCGCTTCCCTTTCAGTGTATTATGACACAAAATCTAACTCTACAACTGCAAATGGCAAAAGCATCTTTACTCGGAGAAAGCATCGTTCACCTTTGTTTCAGTTGTTTTGCTTCGTTTCCTTTCCTTTTTTCTTCTTGAAACTATAACTTTTATATTATTCATTCATTGACATGATCGAAATCGCAAATCCTGTCCAAGTGTACCAAGCATCCAACATCCTACTTCCAACAACTTCCCTGCATGATCAAATATGAAACACCAACACATGATTAAGTGGCGTAAATTGAATAATTCAACACAAAACTTGGCACCAACCATGAAGCCCCTATATAAAATTAAGGACAGCTAATAATAAGTAGAGAACAATTGCACAACAAATCTTGCCAGCTGATTGCAAATACGTTCACAAATTATAATAAGGCATGGGAATTAATTATATGTAAGCTATTGTTGGCAATAAAGTTGTGGTGGGGTAGATGAATGTGGCTAACAGCTGGGCAGTCCTGGATTTTTAGCTCTAATGTTCTAGGAGTTTTGTTCACATGGATTCGTCGGTGGCATGGGCAATGAAGTTGAGAAATAATTCTGACCTATTAGTTACAGAACCTTCATCCACCCTTCCATCTACTCACTTCTATACTTGTATCAAATGACTATTATATTGTAGCTTAGAGTAGTACAAAACTTATGATTATCTGGACTTTTCACTTTTCCCCAAGAAATCTACAGCATTTCCAAGTTCCCATTCCCCACTTTCCGACCTAAATTCCATGTCTTGGCAATCCTTACTCAAAAGTGAAACCAAGCATTGCTGCTCAGAACTTTCTGCACTTTACCTCTCTCTCTCTCTCTCTCTCTGCATGAAGAATTGAGTGGCACTTCCCAGACAAAGAACAATGCCAATGCCCCATATTGCCATATACTCGTATCATATTCCAACAATTCAGTCAATAATCACATCATCGAATCATTCCTTATTTAATATGGCACAATGTTATTGGCACATTTTCTGTAATGCTGAGCAAAGATAGCTCCCAGCTTTCCTTTCCATACGGTACATAGGCATAAAGTCCATGCCAAAAAAGAGACCGCTATTAAAAACGCGTTTTCCATGATTCCCATCAGCCAGCCCCACCACCAAAAACATCAATCATCCAAAGTCACTCCCTGAATCTGAAGCAATTCCATGCCACTAATCGAATTCGCACTTTCAAGTTCCTTAACTTCCCCTTCTTTTCATTTTCTTTAAAATTTTCCATTAATTTCTAATCAAAATCAAACCAATCATAAGCTCAAAGCTGCATAATTTATCAATTTATTTCCCAACAATAATCAATTAAATGGATAACCTAACTAATTAACCAAAAAAAGTTGAAAGAGTCAATGAAACTAGAAGAAAAGAACATACCTCTCCTTGGCTTGGAAGCAACCTTAACAGCAGCTGGTTTCTTAACAGTCTCACTCTCTTCTTCCGGGAACAAAACATCATCAATTCCCTGAACCGAAATCCTCCCGTCCGTGTAAATATCCGGATCAAACAAATAAGCCGAACCCTCACCATGACCAAACTTCACCGAACCATCAGCCTCCTGAGCCACGACCTTATGCGGTAAACGCAGCGTATCGTATCTCACTTTCCCGAACCTCCTAACCGCATTGTACATACTTTCCTCAGTCTGATACTCAGGGATAATATGGTAATAGATAATTTGTTCGGGCGCACCTGGCTCACTTAACTGATCAGTTGTAAGCTTCGCCATGGCCTCATCATTCGGAGCCAAGACCGTTATAACATATCCTTCGGAAACAAGCCTCCCCATTTCCGTTGCTAAAGAAGTCAAGTTAACTAGAATATCAGCCATTTCGTTATACCCACCGTAATGTAATAAAGTTTGGATAAAATCCTTGACTTGACTCTCACCATCAAAATGATGGTGAGGTCCGCCAGGTCCCGGAGCCGGCGCCGGTGCCAGGGAAGGACCTGGAGCCATCGCGTCGTAGATTGGGAGCACCGGTGGTGCTCCAACTGGCACCGGCACTGGCTTCTTCAACCTGTGGGTGCGAGGATCCACTTCTGGCGCACCCTCTGGTAATACGGCGGAGATTGACCGCAGATTACGTCTCTTGTTGAAGTCTTCTATGACGGAACGAGGAATGAGGAGCTGCTGGATCCCGTGGATCACTCCGTCGGGTCGTATTACATCGTCGGGTCGAATCAACTGGGCTGAGTCTACAGTTTTCTCGCCGGTGGATGTGGAAGTTAAGTGTAGATGGTCGTTACACAGGGTGCTGTGTTTGACTGTTCCGGTTTTAGGATCGGGCCATTGGTGGGATCCGACTCGTTTGGGAATAATGTGAAACATGAGAAGGGTTTGGAGGGACTTAAGGTTTCCGGGTTCAAGTAAGAACCGTTTGAATTCCGGGTCTAGTTGCCGCTCCAAGGCTTCATTACGAGGGGCAAAAATGGTAATATTGTGTTTGCCAACCGCTTCTTCAAGAGTCTGGAGAAGTAAAGCTTTCTCAACGAGTTCGGCTAACTCAGTGTAATGTGAATCAAGGAGAGCAACAAGGACCGAGTTTGAGTTGATCTGACCGGAAGCTGATGAAACAAGGAATTTCCCAGATGGGTGGTTTTGAGGCAATGCAGCAATGACAAACGAAACAAAGGAGAAGAAGAAGAAAAGGAAGATCTTGGAGGAAGAGACACCATAGATGGAAGAATCCATGGTGCTCCAAGAAACAGTCTTGACAAA
This sequence comes from Durio zibethinus, assembly GCF_047325235.1. Classification (NCBI taxonomy): domain Eukaryota; kingdom Viridiplantae; phylum Streptophyta; class Magnoliopsida; order Malvales; family Malvaceae; genus Durio; species Durio zibethinus. The sequence continues at coordinate 2,583,911 of NC_143162.1, read as the reverse complement.
AACCCAAGATGAGATTTTTGAAGATTGTGAGAATTTGGGTTTGGGATTTTGAGGGAGAGGGAGTGAAGTGAAAGAGAAGGAGAGTTTGGTGATTAATGCTTGGGGAAGAGTCAGAGAAGTGGGACAGAACCCCAAAGGCAGATACAAAGAGAAAGACTTGGAAAATAATGCAGCAGGATGAAGTAGAAATATGTACTGTTAATATTAATCCAATGGAAGTGATGAAGAAGAAAAAGGTTTGGGCCTTGGGGGATTTGTTTTGGTGAGGTTTCTTTGCGATTGTAAGGTGGTGAGAGAGAACTTTAAGAGGTTGAGACAGCCTGGATGGGGGACCACACGAGGGAGGTGGTCGACCTTTTCTGTCACTTGTCAGGAGTTTGCTTTGCTCGGCTTCTAACTTGACACTTGAGCCAGCCAGGCCTTCTTTGGGTTAAGTTCAATTGGTTCACCTGGATGCCATCTTCTTAGTGTTTGATTAGATAAAACAATGCTGTGCTTTTGGAAACTTTTGTTAGCTTTTGGACTAACCAGATTCCTTGCTATATAATATATAGTTTTATATTTGTGGCTATGGCCCGCCATGGGTAAGAAAGCATCCAAAGCCTTGTTGAGAGTGGAATATTTGATATATAATATAGGGATTATTAAAGTATAGTACCTAATTACCATATTAAATTGATTCAAATAATTCTTTGAAACTTTTTGCAGTGAACTTTGGGGTATACAAATAATTAAAGAATCTTAAGGATAAATTATCCATAAAAATGTTGACAGGTGAGAGATTAGAACTTTCCTCTCAAAATTTGAGAAACATTGTACTTTCACCTCGCAAGTTTTGCTTTTAGACACTTGAAACAGTTGAAGCTGACGATTTCAAACTGAAAATTCAATCTTATGAGATTAAATTGAAGTAATAATGATTTGAATTTGGTTGAATTTAATTTATTTTTTAAAATATTATATAATATTACGAAATTTTATAATTAATTTAAATTTAAATAGAATTAAATTAAATTTTATTGATTTAATTTTATTTATAAGTTTTTAATTTTTAAATTTTTATATATTATTTTAATATAAAATGTTAATATATTTAAGTAGATTTTAATATAAAATTATTTTTTTATTTTATAAAAATTTAAAATATATATATAATTTGATTCGATTTTTTAAAATTTTTTTCTTTTAATTTAAAATTTGATGTTAATTTTATATGTATTTAATATTTAAATTTAATTCAAATTAAATAAAATAAATCAATTCAAATTAAATACTGTAATTTAAAATTAATTTTTAATTTGTTTTCGCACTCCTAAAATTAAGTGAGTTATTTTGCTTGTGCATTGCAAGATTCAACAGATTTTTCATATAGTAGTAATGGGCAAAACAAGGGGCATGTCTAGGAGAACGGTTCGTACAGAAGCCGAGGCTAAAATAATGCAACAGACAACATTTCACATGTTGGCTTCAAGCTAAGCCAAAGGCAAGCTGTCGGTGTACGAAAATGAAGCAAAAAAAAAAAAAGGAAAAATATCCTTTGTTTTTACGCCAAGTCAAAAACAAAACGAAGTCTTAAAACTCGCGCGTAACACTGGCTATTTGGGCAGACAATCAAAGTCTTCCCGCTGCCGTCAGCGCGTGACCCCTTGCCCACCGTTAGATTGCTTGTCGCTTTCACTTGCCCTTTTCAGCTTAATTACTTTCCCTTTTCAATTCTACCCCCAAAAAGGGTTTATATTTTTCTTTTTTTTTTTTAACTTGGGTAAAAGGATAAAATGTTCTTATTTTTGTTGGATTAAGTAAAATATTAACTAGATTTTAATTTGGTGAAATTGATTAGGTAAAATGTAATCACAATTTTTTTTTTTTTTACTTACAATTGACAAAGATTGAATTTTGACATTTATGTAAATGTTTAACCTAATTCCATTATTTTAGAAAAATTTTAAATTTAATTTATCATAAGAATTATGATAACAATATGATGTAAAAATTAGTAAAACCTAATTTTTTTTTCTTCAAGTTGATAAAATAATTTTATTGGATTGTTTCATTCGAAGTCAAGTTTCATCAGCGTAGCCTTTGAGTTGAGATGTTACTTTCACTTTATTTAAAAGCAAATATTCTTGATTTAAAAGATGTTTAAATTAGAAATTTTTATGCATTTGATAATAGCTTAGGCATTTAAAAAATTAAAACAATAAAACAAAGACAACCTAATGAAACTTCAAAAAGCTAAGCTCCTTTCGCTAGAAGTTGCCGAAGATCCTTAATTCTCAAATAATGCCGAACCAACCAATTTGGGTACATATATTTTTCCTAGTTAATTTTAGAGGTCAGATATATATATTTTTAAGCACAAAAGATAGGTCCATTCATGAATGGCGGTCCATTATGATATAAAAACAATGTCATAAATCAAAATATTAAGAACCCCAAAATTGTTTTTTTTTTTTTTAAACAAGAAAATTCCAAAAAATAGATGCTCACATTTAAAAGATGAGATTTGAGCATCTTTGTTAGTTGATGGTCTAAAATAGATTTATTTCTCCAACCCACGTGAGAAATCGAATTTTGTGTGCTGTCCAAGAATTTTACTGCACTCTAAAAATATCTTCTGAGAAAATTTTTTCTTCTTTGTTTTTTTTTAAATTATTGTTAGCAATATGAATTACAAGTATAATCGAGTCAAATCGAGTCGATACAGTGAAAAGTTCGAGTTCGACTCACAATTTGTGATTCGATATTCGATTTGAACTCTATCAAGTTTTATTTTTCAAGTTCGAGCTCGATTCGTGATCGAATTCGAACTACTCAAGCTCGTTCGATTAAGCTCGATTAATATGTAAAAATAAGTTTGATTCGTATACTCGATAAAAATTCGATTAGTTATGTTCGAACTCAGGCTTGAAATATTTTATTAATTAAAATAATAAAAATATATTTAAATATAAAAGTTTGATTAGGCTCGCGAGCTACTCGAGCTGAATATAAAAATACTCGAATTCGGCTTGATCGATAAGTTAAACTACTCGAGCTCGAGTTTAATTCGATAATAATCGAATCGAATCCAAATTTTTTTCGAATTGAACCCGAATAATTTGTGAGTACTAATATATCATTTACATCCTTAATATGAACCCATTGACTGTTGACCCAAATAAAAAAAATTAAAAAAAAAAAAACCAAATTTCACTGCCTTTCAACATTTTAACCAAACCATTCCATTGAGTAAAATTGTTGAATAGTTTTTATAAGGAATAAAAGTGAAAACACAAAAAAATAATAATAATAATAATTGGAGGTTTGGAACGTTGTTTGATAATATTTTATAATAAGATATAAATAAATTAAATATAAATGAATTTTATTATATTTATAATTTATTCATTTATTTTTAAAATTATTTAAACTCAATTCGAATTTCATAAAAAAATTTTACATTATATTCAAATTTGAGATCAATTCATTTAAATTAAATAAATTTATTTACAAACATTAAATAAATATATTTATAAATTTATAAACAAACGTACATATTTTAAACAATTAAAATGTGTTCATGAATAATAAATTATTTTAAATTTACAGCAATCAATGAATTTTAACAATTTTTAAACAAAAAATTTTTTGGTGAATATAAATAAATTAAACATATTTTTATTTAAAATTGATTCATTTAGTAAATAAATATAAAAATATTATTTATATTCATTTATTAAATTTAATAAACAAATATAAATAAAAATTTTAAGTCCATTAGAAATTATTAATCAAACGTACTGTTCATTTATGCCTTAATTATTAGAGAAGGATGGTGACGATGATATAAAGGTTTAAGGGCCCATACTCTTTGGATTCCACGATTGAAGATGCCCACAGCCACATGATTTTTCCTAATCAATAAGCTGACCTTACTGTTATTATTACTATTATTATTGAATTTCCAGCATAAACGAAAAGATAAAAAAAATGTAAAAGACAGGGTCAAGCTTTTCCTGGAAAATTCTGAAGGTTAGAACAGTGGATTGTTCTTGTTGGGGATTTAACAAAACTGTGAAACTTGAGGGCTTCCCTTCTCCAACCCAATCTACCAGAAGATAGAGCTGAAAAAGTAGGGAAACAAAGGTGTCCCAACTGCCCATAACTTGGAGTTTGAGGATGGGGGACATTAGGCCATTGAGTCAGTGTCTTTCTTACATAGTATAATTTTGGATTAGAAAATAGGAGATAATTCACTCTTATCTCATACAATCTTTTTTTTTTTTTTTGTCTTCTTCTTTTTTAAATTATTAATTAGCAAAACTGAAACCGATAGACTAGATCTGTAGCTAATCAATGGATCAGATTACAATTGGCATCAGCTTGATGAACCAACTTTTGTTTTCACTTGAAAGCTATAAATCCTGGAACTCGAAACGTGGCAGGTTTCAAATTGTCTACCAGAAAGAGAGACCCTTGGAGAAACAAGATCCTAACTTCTTAACTAAAATGAGTCTGCAGAAAACTCCAGTTGAACATAGCTTTGTTTTTGTCACCATGGACATTGTGCATGCTTGTGAAGGAAAAGTCTAGGCAAGGCCAATACCTCACTAATTTCGTTTCTCTAGTTCTCTCAAGTCCATCGATGTCAACAGCAACATGTAGACGACATTTTCTTATCAAATTGCAATATGTATTAAGGATGTTTTAAATTCCATCCGGTATCAATGGCTCCTCCACAAGAGAAATTAACATTCAGACAGTACCAAATCAGCCATCCAGACATGGTTAAATACAGATATCGTGCATTAAATCAGGTTTTATTTATATAAACAAATTTACACATATAAAAGTCTCTGTCCAGATGGAAGCTCTTTATCAGAATTCCTCTCAATTTATTCAGATTCAGACCACAATCACCATGAATCTTGTCAATTTGCAAATGCAAAGCATCTTTTCCTCAGCATGTCATCTCTGGAGAAACAAGATTGGCAACCTGAAAAACCAAACTAAATTGTTGAATATTATACAAAGATTAAAGCTAAAATGCAACAAGTAATAGAACTGCTGAAAGACTGGAGATCTACAATAAAGCAGATTTTTCTACCCCTAAAATTTCAGCCAATAAACAAACATGGGAAGGAGCAATGGTTTCGAGCTTTTAGGTGTGATCACTAATAAGATTGCTATGTGCCACAAAATCATGCTATAAATCACGTCAATGCAGCAAATTCTTCAAGAGTGCCACCTATGACTCTATTGGTGGGTTCCGAATTTCCGATGCCCAAATAATATAAAATCAAAAGATAAATACAAAGGAACATGATGACTCACCTACAGAGATGAAATGCTGAGGATAGATGTAATTTGCTGAAATAATTTTTCATAACTTATTTAGAAAGAGAACTTGCAGCATGTGAAGCAGGTGAAGGGCTAGTACTTAAAGGGTTATCTCCATGAGCCCCTGCATTGTGCTGGTTGTCTTGCTCTGTAACAGAAGATTCAGCCAAATGATGCGACACAGAAGCTTGGTTTTCTCTATTATTTTTGCTGGTTTCAAGACGCTCCATCATACGAGACACACTAGCAATTCCTGCATTCACCTCTCTCCGAACTTCATTCCCAAGATGAGACATGGAAGAGTTACGTGAGAACCACCTCTCCTTCCAGCCTCTAGAACTCTTTGAAATCGACTCCTTGTATCTTTAATTCCAGATGTTTTAACAACAAATTAGTAATTATGAGGAAAAATATGCATTATCTAGTTCCACACCTCTGATGAGTTGCTATAATAGGAATATCATATTTTTGCACCATACCTCTCGGACACTGCATTAAGTCTGGATTTCAGAGATTCTGAAAATGACTGAAACTCTGATGGTCCTGCTCTCTCTTGATTTGGCAATGAGGAATTACTAGAAGTGCTTCTATAGACAAAGACAACTAATCAACTAGCTGATACATGCACGATTAGAAATAACTAGTAGGGCTTCCGTAAACAAAAGAAATATACTAGATAGATAATACGTGGAGTATTCAAATGCATGAAAAAAGAAGTAAAAAATACCGATTATTAAAGGAAAATCCTCCTCTATTCACTGGACTGGCAGTAGGTCCAGAGGCCAATGTATTTTGACCAGAAGGAAATGGTGATATCTGTTGGGATAACTCATCTCCTCTAGACGATAGTGGACTAGATGGACCAGCTACGGTGATTGTAGCTGCTTCTGTTTCCCCGGCTATATGAGTCAGAGGTGACGATCCAGAACCAGGGTGCTGTGCACCAAGATGAGTAGAAAACACCAAGAAGTGTGGATGACTATGAGCAGATGATCTTCTCTGGCCCTCCCTCCTACCAGCGTGGTGGGCCCTTCCCATTGCACCAGCAGCAGCCAAGTGCTGAATTATACGCTCTTCAAGTTCAGGGTCATTGACACCAACTGGCAACTGCATTATAATGCATAAATTATGTAAGTTCTATTTAACGGATGAATGTCATACAAAGTTTATTGCCAAATAATAGTAAACCAAAGATTCCAAGAAGCACTTGTAGGCAGCATACATGTTGCAATTCAAAACCACCAAGGGTGGGATGGTGAAATATGGTGGTATTTCTTGATGGAGTAACCCTAAAGCTCCTTTCCCTTTCTACCGCTTGAAGCAATTCTTGACTGTCACCACTTGCACGTTATTAGCCAACTCCATAGATGTTATGATGAGAAAACATTCAAAGCAAAAATATGTGAATTAATGTAAAACCTTGTAGGGTCCTTCAAGCTAATGGCTTGCCAGCACATGGGACATTGCGAGCTTCTCTGGCACCTATAAATAAAAACTAGTGTTAAATTTAAGCTTTGTTGGGTGATATCTTCCTTTCGAGAATACACTTCCAGAATGCAACTCAACTTAAGCTTAAACACCAAGATATTGTCGCCAATCCAAATTAACTCAATAATTTGTTCATGCAACTTGATAAATGATAATGAATAGGGTGAATTAACTAGGAAATAGAAATCCTAAAAATAAAATTTGTATCCGCATCGAGTTTCCGAAGAAAGGCATCAGCGCCACTCTCTTTGGTGCTTGATTTGTTAGAAACGTAGGTATTAATTTGACATCTAGAGGTGGTTATACAAGAGACATCCCAAACTCTTCAATGCTCTCTAATTACATCCAAGAAGCAAAGCAATATCAAATATTAATGGCTAGAAATTGAACAAAAACCCAATAGATCAAACATAAACTAAGACATCTTCATTAATCAAAATTCAGGTTATAGCAATTGCAAAGAAAAACTAATGTTTGGGAGCAAAAGTTAGAACATAAATAAAAGGGTAGATGAGAATGCAAGTTAGCAACTATCAGCACATAACTAGACAAAATTAAGCACCATTATTGCTACCAAAAGATAAGAAATCAAAGTCAAAATAGTATCTGAAAACATGGAAGTAGGAATCGGATTCATCATATAGTCATGTCAAAATCAGATTCATCAAACGGTCAGGTTAGACTCAAATGCATTATACAATAAAGTAGTCATACCAAATAATTATGTCAAAATATGTATCTGTCCAAGTACATTGCGACTTGTGATATAAAAGTTGGATGTTTAATGTACAGTATATAAAGCTATACTTTGTCTATGTTTAGCTTTTGTAGAAGTCGTTCTTATCCTTCCTTTCCCAGTTACATGATGACTCCGTACACTCTCCCTCCCATGGAACTACAGTCAATGTCAAATAAAGGGACAAAAACATAGGTGACAGCTAGGAGTTGTGAGAAAAATAAATGCAGTAATCATGAACAATGAATTCTAATAGAGTTGAAATATAATTATTTTGAGATTTACATGAAACGTACCATTCAAGAATGCATTGGAGGTGAAACTCATGCTTGCAATTAGTCACCTGCAAGCAAAGGTAGAGTTGAGGTACTTCCACACAAAAGAAATGAAGGAAAATAGTGCATAAAATTCACATCACGAAGAAAGGGGTTAGCAAAAAATGAATCTGAGGTTTTGGGTATTACTGTTGAAGGATCATTTTCAGAAAACTCCTCTAGACATATGCTACAAGCATCGTCACAGGCATCCTGGATTCCCCCTTCCACAAAAGCTGCAGCTGATGCGATATGACTGTCAGGCTTCTGTATCTCCTCCATCCCCAGAACCTTCAAGAATAAAAAACCCCAGAAATTTCACTACAGACATGGCATACTAAAATTCAATTTTGTCCCTGATGATACATAAATCTTTTTTATTTGTTTAGCTCTGCGGACTGCAACAAAACATCATTCACCTCTTTTATTTCTCTATCTAAACACTATTTTTCCCAAAAATTATTGAACAACAACGATTCTTTTCCTTGCTGACTTAAAGCTCACCTTCTTTGCCCCTTACCAAACAAGATCAATGAATAATAAAAAAGCTATCCAGTTGTATAAAAACTAGCCAAAGCTTTTTTTTTTCTTCTTTTTAAGACATTTAAATAGATTAAAGCAATGAATTTTACAAAGACAATTAGCTTCAACCAGGGAGCAATCTCACACAGTTATTCCAGCTGATGTTTCAAATAGATCATTCTCCGTATATATCAAACAAAAACTACAAAAGCGTACACATTTTCTGACTCCAACTATTCAACATCAGGCCCAGATTTATTATCTTAAACACATTTGTTGAAAGCAAAAAAAAAAAAATCAAATTTAGACGTCAAATATATAAAAATTGGTTAAAACGACCTATAACTCATGTGAATTACAATAAAAAAAAAAAAAAGCAAAATAAATAATCCCGCAAGCAGGTAAAATAAATACAGAATATATTAATCCATTGAATTAAGCAAAGATAAAACCTTTTTAAAACATAAACCAATAAAACCCAGATGAGAAATGGATCTTAAAATTAAACAACAGAAACAAATCCATGAACCCATATTGAAAATATATCAAAACTATAAAATTAAACACAAAAAAAAGGGTTTTACCTCCAAAAAAGGATTTTGGAAACTCTTCAGAAATGAGTCAAGGAATCAAGGGAATGCCCATGAAAGACAAATAAAAAAAATGAGCTTTTTGAATTCCCCTTCTATTCTAATTTATTTATTCCCAAGGGAATGCCAGAAATTCGTTAAAGAACAACCAACAAACCCCAAAGAATTCAGAGAAAAAAAATTATTACATAATCATAAAAGAGGAAGAGAGAGAGAGCTGGAAATGAAAAGACCTGGCCACCTCTACCTTTTATTGTTGGGTTTGTTTTATGTTTTGATTTGACTAAAATATTAAAAAAATTTAAAATTTTATCATTTTATTTAATTAAATTTTTATATTTTTATTATATTTAAATAAAAAAATTTTATTTTTATTTAAGTATATTTTTTTAAATAAAAAATTATTTTGATACAAATTAAATGACAAAGATTTATTTAGATATAATTTAAAGTTTAAAAATTTATTTAGATATAAAGTAAAAATTAAGAATTTATTTAAATACAAAAAATTTTATTAAAATAAAATAATAAAAATTTTAAAAAATTATTATTTTTACATTTTATTTTCATTTATGTTGTGAATTTTTTTTATTTTTAATTTTGAATGTTGAAAAACAAAGCTTCCAACAATTTGCCCACCACCTTTGAAAAAAAAAAAAAAACAAATAAACAATTTACCCACCACCTCTTTAGAAAAGAAAATGTCTTTTCTTTCACATCCTTTCAAATAATTGGGTCTTATCTTGCATTTTCAAAGTGTATTCTATTGTTTGTCCTATCCCACAACTCAATGCTCTAGTTGGATTTTTTCTACTTTTTGAATTTTTTTCTATTTATTTATGGAATAATTTTAACCTTTTCTTCAATAATAAATAATGAACATTATGTAATCAAGGTATCCTTTCCATTTTAAAAGGATATGATTGTGACATGTAATTTAAAATTAACCAATATATTTATTGAAAGACAAGCAATTATAGTTAATTTTATTATTTTAGATGAAAATTAAATTATTTTTTAAAATAATAATTTAAAATCATCACTACGTAAAATTATTTAATTTTTTTGAATCATTATTCTATGTCATATACAATCTAAAAATCATCTTTTTAAATTAAAAATATCATAAAAATCATTTTTATCTAACATTCAACTAACCTTGAAGAATTTTCTAAACATGCTCCACCAAATTGGAATTTTCTTTTGTTAATAATAATCAATAAAAATATATTAATCCTAATGCATACATATTTTTTAAAATTATAATATAATGAAATATTATATTTATATAATCAATATTTAATGGTTGGTTGGCATGAAGAAAATTATTTGGGACTTGCTTCACCTATTTAATTCATAAATGGGAGGCAAGATTGATAGGTTGGTCAACAAATTGGGAGACCATCCTTATGTTTCTTTTGATGTGATATATTTTATATCCATTGGGACATATAATGACAAGTCTTTGAGACTTTGTTAGCAGTCCCAAAAGGACTTGAAATTTCCTTTTTACTATTTGCTTCAATAGGGCCATACCAGCTTAAGCAAAGACTAGTAAAATGAGGTACTAACTCCTCAATGAAACTAATATCTATGAATCAAAAGAAACTCCATAATTTCCACAAATAATTTATAAAAATTATAATTAGATAATTATAAAGTGCTCATTAAATAATTTAACTAGCTAGACATAAATTGTCTCCTATCTCTTTACTTGGTTTAATAACAATTCATTTGTTTAAAAAGCAAAATTCCTTTACTCCTTAAAAAATTAAAAATAAATAAGTGGTTGTTTGATAATTAAATTGAACGAATTTATCATTAAAAAAATTAAGTATTAAATTTTTATTTTTGAAAATTTTCAGTATTAAATTTAAAAGAGAATGATTAAATTTAAAAAAGAATGATTTAGAGTTTAATTGTATCATATCATAAATGTGATGAGATCTAAATGATTAGTTAGTGTCTATTTGAATTCAATATAATACGATTAAATTTTATACTTTTAATATAATATGATTAAATTTATCATATTATCAATTATATATTAAATATTAAATTGTTTTTATTAATCATAATTATAATAATTTTTTTAATTATAATTATAATAAATTTTATAATTATTTTCAATCTCGCCACAATCACTTTTTGTTTATCCAAATGGAACTTTAATCTACTCAGTTCTCGACAGTGACCTACTAGTAAAAGGGCCACGGCCGCTGCAGTAAGGGTCATGAAGTAGATAATCACATATTCACTTTGAGCCATCACTTAATCCGGATCGGATTTGATCATGAATATTTATATTCGGGTTCGGCTCAATTTAATTATATTATTTTATTATTAATATAAAATTTTTAAATAATATATCTTTATTTAACTTTAAATTTAAAATATATTTAAATATTATAATGTTAAAATAAAATAATAAATTTATTATTCTATTAATAATAAAATATCAAAATGGACATTTTTATTCATCATATTTTTAAGTTTTCAAATTAAATATTTTGTATTAAATAAATATTGATAAGATTTATTCAGTTTATAAATAAAAATTTTAATTGCATTAAAAGATTTATTTTATTAATAACATTTGTCCAATTTATAGATAAGAATAATAATTCAATCAAAATATTAGATACATCTTAATGCAAGGTTTTGTTCATATGTAAAATTACAATTCTTTGAACATAAAATATGCAACTATAATGGACAGCAAAATTAGTAAGAACTATAACATAAAATATGTAACCATCCTTCATTACATGTAATTGAAACTATAACATTCGATGTAAGAACTTTCAAAATTTTTGCTACAGAAAAAGAAAAAAAAAAAAGAAAAAAAAAGCTTTAGTAATCATGATTCTTGAACACCTAATTGTTCCATGCAAGATTTTGATCTTAACCAAGAGAATCATGAGTTGAAGATATAGTAATATTATCCAGTACAAAATGATTTGGAAAGTCAGGGAAAAGTGACAAACCCCAGTTACAGACATGGAAAGTATAGAAGCAGAGATTATGCAAATAGGGTTTGAGTTGAACCACAGAACAAGGATTGTAAATCAGGTATAAAATTCCATGGATGATTTCAAATCAGATATCAAAGTTTCATAATTCAATGTTGGTATTCTTCCAACTTTCTAATTTCCCTCAAATTTTCTGTTTGTTGTCTTCTAGACTAACCAGAAGCCATTTCCAAGCCTTTGTCATTTCCCTTAAATTCCACGTTCATGACAACAAAATCTTGCCATTTTCAATTTCTTCATTGATGACCAGAAATCAGAAAATCCCATCACCACAATATTCCCCATTTAAAACAAAAATATATATGGAGTACAATATTTGGTTTAAATTATATACATATACAGCCAGGTTAAATGTGACAAGCAGCAAAGATTGGATTTTTTTTTTACAGTCGTTTGATTCTGGGTGACTCTCATTCTCTCCGAGAAGGACTTCTCCAAAATCCAGTACCATAAAACCTTTGCCACATTTCGTTTTCCAGTTCCACCACAGCTTTCTCATCTTCTTCAGAAGCCTCCACATCTGGGAAAAAATCCTCGAGACAAACCACAGGATGCATCTGCAACTCGCTATCATCACATCCATAATGACCCCGGTGGTTCCTCGGCTGAAGCAACCCTTTTTTTTGCAACTTACGCCTCCGTTTGTGGCGGAGAGCACGGCGGCATAGCCCTGCAGGAACCTTGTAAATCGCTAAAACTAAAAGGTTCGCTATCCCACAAGGGCAGCAACAACAAATAGCCGCACACTCAGCTGTCGCACCCCCACAAAACTCCCCGAACTTGGCTCTGTTCCTGGAGGTGCCCCTTGAGCAGCTGCCGCATTCATCGACGCTGAAGGAAGAGGAGGAACGGCTTTCCAGCAGCAGTTGCCGCCGGTGAATGGAGGCTGGGGTCCTAAGGATTATCTGGGGAGACATAGTTTAAAGATGAAAAAAAAAGATGGAACTGTTTCGATCTTGTTTTGCTTTAGCTGTTGCAGTGGCCAGCTTCGTCACCGGTTTGTTTTCCTTTTGGCAACAAAGGAACTGTTATTCTAAAAGAAACAAAATGAAACGGTTTGGATTTTAGAAGGGTCAGTTAAAATAATGATAAACAACAAAGAAGCAACTTTTTTCTGTTTCAACCTTCGGATTCTCGAATCTTAACTCACTGGAAGGAATAAAGATAGAATAAACGGCTGTTTTTCCTGCTTGACGGAACGGAACAGAAGAGAACGGAAGAATCTGAATCTTGGAAAATGGGAAATGAACCTCTTTTCTTTTTTTCTTTTCTTAAAGATTTTACCCTTTCTGTTGATGATGAGGGCGTCCTTCTAAAAGATCCTGAACAACGGAAAAGAAACTGGTATGGGTTTAGTTTCCAATTCCTTGCCCAAGGATCTTGTTTTCAAGAACCCAACAGTCAAACAGTTGAAGGACAGAGGTGAAGGCTCATGAACTAGGGATTTTTTTTTTTTCTTTGGTTTTAAGAGAAGGGATGTACCCTGGTAAAACACGGCAAACAGATCAAGAAAGGCTTAACGAAAGCTATAATATCTGGCAAGAAAAAGGGTCGGATTTTCCAGGTAAGCTCAATTTTCGGCGTTTTGATAGGAGTTTCTGATCTTCTGGGGTCTCTAATTCTCTCCTTTTGGTTACTCTGACGGGTTCTTTGCTTTGTTTGGGTTCACTAGAAATGGAAAAAGAAGAAGATTTTCAAAAAATAAAAACGAAAGAAAGAGAGCTGTTTCCGATTTTGTGTGAGTAGGATTTCACGCAGGGAAGTCTTTAGTACTAGAATCTATCTTGGATTTGGACATATGGTTGTGTATATTTATTTTGTTTTCTTTTGGCCTGTAAAACAAGAAAATGTCAAGATATTTGTGTTAATTTCTCGGGCAAATTGTTCCACAGGCTCTGCCCATTTGCTTAAGCAGTTGGCTGTTGACAAGCTGCTAGCTAGCCTACAACTGGTGGACTCGTTTACAGACTCACAACAAGACTGTGAAAGCCTGGAAAAAGGAGCTTGAAAACGTATACTTTTCAGGTGAAAGTGATGGATTAACGATAATCTTCCACTCATTTGAATAGAAGGATACCCAAAAGCTGTTGGCTTTTGGGCTAGTTTTGGTGACAATTTTTTTTTTGGATAAAAATGAAGGGAGTGGCAGTTTGTTTTCACGGAAGAGATGCCTCCACGGCACAGCTTTTTAAGTTATACGTGCCCATGCGACAGGCAGAAGCTTAAGCCTAATAATCGTGCGCACACGACTCACGTGAGTTTGAATTTGTGCACGAATCCTGACATCATCAAGTTCTTTTTCCTGCTTTTTTGGTACATTGCCATCAAAGTTTTCAATTTTCTCAGAAGTCGTGATTTCAGAACTGCCAATTTTATAAATTAATAAATTAAATTAAGTAGATAAATTAATACATAAATCAATATATTATATCATTCTAGTCTTTCACTTTCATGTCTACAGTGATTGCAATATGAAACAATTGTATTAAAGAGAAACATCATCAAGTTTCTTCACATTACTGATATAAAGTACAAATGAAAATCCCAACTTGCAACTCTCTTATTTCTTTACATTTCGATCTTGTGTTCCGAGGGAGCAGAGTGTATGGTGAAGAGCTTTACCCCATTCTTTTTGTAATACTGATATAAGTTAATACAATGAAACTTTCATTTTCTTTTGAAAAAAAAAATAAAAAATTTAAATTTAACGGTTGAATTATAAAATAACACATGTTATTACAAATGTTAATAATTAAATTAAAATTTTTTTCATCTTTACATTCTCTCTAGCAAATATGGCATTTGACTTTTTTTTCAAAAAAAATGTTCTATTTGTTTTTTTTTAATATATAAAAAATTACAAATTGAGAATAAAAAAATTATAAATATTAAATATTAAAGTTTAAATTTATTACATATTATTTATTAAAAATATTATAAAATTAATTAAATTTAAATTTAAATCTCATAATAAATAAATTCTTAAATTTTCTACCCCTTCAATGTTATGTCAATTTCAAAATAAAAAATTTACTAAGTACTACTTCTAAATGTACGACATTGATAAGACTTTACCTCCCATGCATGTGCTTTTTGAATTATTCAAAAATTTTCTTTTCCATTAAAGTACAAGCAAAACCCTTTGATTAGTGATGTTAATTTTATTTATATCTAATGAAAATTTTGATTTATAAAAATATGAATAGATATTATATTATGAGTTGAGGAATGAAGATGGGTATAATTTTAAATTTTTAATCAGTATAAAAATGATAATAAGTAATATGGTACTTTTTTTGTATTTGTATCTTATATATATTTATATATATTTTAGTAAATGAAATTTTTATTAAATAATATAAATTATTTTTTTAGATTAATTAAAATTAATATATTTTATTGAAAAAATATATGTTGATAAAAAATTACTTAAATATATAAGATAAAAATTAAAAATTAAAATTTTATTTTTTATTTTTTATTTTTTTAAAAAAATTATGGGTATAAAAATTACTTATATCCATTAAACACTCGTGATAATAAATATGATGATAAATTTAAAATATTCTATATGAGTACCAATATGGATATAATATAAAAATTTAAAAATAAATATGAGAAATACTCAATCTTACCCATTGATATCACTACTTTTAATGAGGAATTTTGGGAAATATGGAGTAATTACAAAGTTTTTATTTTGAAAACATTAGTTTTCACTTTGGCATATGTTTCTTAATTGACGACCATATGATTAACAGTCCTTTTCTCTAAATGTTCTAATTTACAACTTCTTTTTTTTTTTGCCTTCAAATTAAAATGTGTAGAATGGAGTACCCATATATATACTATAGAACAATTGCGTCACACTAATTTTTTATATTTGGCTGTTTACTTCATTTAATTTGATAACGGTTACCTTCGAAAGCCAAGTGCTATTTGAACTTTGAAGCTAACTCACTAATTATAATTTATATCGTAACATTAAAAATACTTTCAAAATAATTTAATTAAATGTTTCAATGTTAGATTGCTTTATGTTTCATTTAAATAACCGATAAAATAAAATTTCATCGTATTATCATATTATTTTGGATTTGAATCTCGTAATAAAACTTTTTTCTTTAATTATCCAAATGAAACATTAATTAATAAATTTATCCATGTGGTTGATAAATGATTTTAGATTTTAATTTTTTTTTCTTGACTTCTCATTAATACTCATATCAAGTACATGATTTTTCATAAAAAAATATCAAATTTAATCATGACTTAATAGATTGAACAATTTATTTACTCTAAATTTGATGTACAAAAAATATTATAATTTCTAATATTTCGTGTGATACACACATATATATATAACATGTACGTAATTAAATTAAAAAATATATATGTAATTAAAACTAACCTTTTAATATGAAATATATTGCCTTTTTGGTAATCGATACACATATGGACATGTAATTAATTATTTATATTTAATGTATTGTTGTGTGTAATATTTATATATTATTAATAAATAATGGATTATAGAGTGTTGCCTCATTAATAAATAAAATTAAAAATAAATATAGAGAATATATATATATATATAACATGAAAAAATATTTTTTAAAAGATTGTGTATTTATTTTTAAGACATTTTAAATGTTTTAATTTATTCATTAATGAATTACCGGTATTTGATTGATTAAATGTATGAAAATTATAAATCATATAATATTATAATAATAATAATATTATAATTATATTATAATATATAATAATATTATAATAAAACAATGACAATCGAGTTAAAATTTTTCCAAAAAATTAAAAATAATATTAGTAACTTTTTTTAAGAACACTTAAGGTAACAAATCGTTACAATTGCGGATGTAAAAGCTTAAATTAAATGGAAAATTCACGTATATTTTTATAGAGTTCATTTGGATGCCGATAAAATTATTTTTAGTAATATTGAAAATGATGAATGTAAGATTGATTATTATAGTAAAAAAATTAATTATTATAATAGTGAGATTGAAATTAGTGATAAGATATGTTTTGAATATAAAAATAGTGTTAACGATGAGATGAAATATTAAAAAAAAAATTAATCATTAAATAAATTAGATTAAAAAATATATATATAATAAAAAATTTTAAATTATTTAATATTTATAAATTTATAAAATTATTTTTATGTCCAATAATATTTTTATTAATAAATAATTAAAAATTAAAAAATTGACCTTGTGAAAAAAGAATATAACATTGGAAAACTTTTAAGCAACAAAATCTTAAAAAAAGAACAAATGTTCAAAAAATAAAACAAAAAGAGGGATAAAATGGAAAGAGAGCTACGAATTGAAAATTAAATTTTTTGTATCCTCTCAATCCGGTCTCTAATCCAAAGAGCAGGTGAAAATGTTTCCATTGCACTAACATTTACTACCCAAACAAACTTCAAGTGTGATTGGATTCATAGTTATGGATAATAATGGATCGGATTGAGATAAATTATAATCATATATATATATATATATATATATCTCCCTTAAGATTTGAGTTTTAGTCAAAAAAAAAAAAATTAGAAATTTCATAATTTCTACTTTCACATATCAATACTCTAAAAAAAAAGCTCAACCTTTTGGAATTAAGAGAAAATTCTGTGTATGGTACAAATTAAGCTTGAAACATACCAAAGAAATAAGAAAACAAAATGTACACACAAAGGAAAAATCAAAACTTTGGATTATGAAAAAAAAAATAAAATCTATGGATGATGATGATGGGAAAAAAAATCTATACATGATGAGTTTTGGTGAGGGTTTTATATTTAAGAATCCCTTTATACAAAACCTGCCTGTTGAGAGGCATGGAAGAATCTGATATTTCCAGGACCTGATGATGATCATCTTCACCAATTTCCTTAGCCTGCTTTGCCAGGTTGAAGCTATGATTCCCCTTCCTGTATTCTTTGTTATTGGATGATGGTTCCATCACATCATCAGCAAAATGAACCCTTTTCTTCACTTTACATTTTCCACTTCCTATACCAAAAATAATAAAAAAAAAAACCAGAATTTGATTAATGCACTATAAAAAATACAAAAGAAAAACATCAAAGATTAATCAATATATTACCACCCAATTCAAATTCTATCTTCTCCATGAAATCTGAGAGGAGACGTTTATGGACTTCATGAGCAACGAAAACTACACTTCCTGAAACTGCAAAGACTGCCATGAACCCTACTCCTATAGACCCAGCTTCCATTGTTATCTCCTTTATTATCTTTTACAATCTATAACGTTGATGAAACCAATGGATGAACAAAGAAATGAGAGGGAAAGAGAAGAGACATTTAGTTGGACATATCTGAAAGACAGAAAATAGTAAAAAAAGGATCAATGCATACAACGAACTGTAATGAAAATTTTAGTTTAATATCCATCAAATTTCCATATTATGTAGCTTAATTTGACTCATCCTTGAAATTAAACCTCTCAAAATCAACCCAAATTTTGGTTTCTTATCTTTTTGTTATCTTTAGATATCCCAAAACAAAAATATTATGGCTGAAAAATTAAGGTAACTAACTTCCCAATTGATATATTGGTGTGCCTAAAATAAGTTGACAAAACGGATGGTTTGACTCTTACTTTCTTTAACTTTTGTTTCGGTAGGATTAAATTTGACAATTTAAAACACGATACGATGATATAAAATAAATATAATATGAAAAATAAAATACAAAGTGAAACGGTTTAAAATTTTAGCAATAATAAATAAAACAAAAAAATATTTTATATTTTTATGTTATATGAATTGAGACATGTAATTTTTATGTAAAATAATATACACAAGTTTCATATTTTACATGATATAAATACATAAATTATTAAAGTCAAGATAAAATTAATGTATTTACTATTAATTTTTTTTAATGAATTAAGATTTGAGGTTTTTTGATAAAATTAGTATTACAAAAAAATTATAATCACATTTAAATATTACATAAAAAAATTAATGAATTACATCAAATAAATAAATGACTGCATATCTTTAGACAAATCAATATAATGAATTATTAAATCAATATACTATAAAAAATTCATAAATAAATTACTAAATGAACATACTATAGCTACCTAAACTCTATACATTATTTTTATTTTTTTATTACTAGTATATATAATAAAATACTAATGGTTTTTATTTACACAACTCATAAATAAAATAAAAAAAAATTTATCAACTTAAAAACAAATCAAAATGTAAGAAAATGTGGAAGAGAAAAATTTAAACTAATGAAACTATAAATCTTAATCTTTCAAAATTTCCTATAAACGAAGGTTGTTAATAATTAGTAGTAGTAATTAAGTGTTTGTTTTACAATAATTAATTGAAAGGCAAAAAAGTGAGTACCAATAGAAAAAGAAAAACAAAATCAAGAAAGCTCGTAAAGCTATGCCATGACAATTTACAAAAGATAAATCACAACAAATTAAAGACAAATATTACATAAATAAAAATAGAAAAAAAAACCCAATAAAGAAGTTTTTTTTTTTTTGGTTTTTTTGATGTGATAAGTTGAAAAAGGAGAAGTGCAAATAATCACGAAGTGAAAAAGAAGACAGAGTGAAGAAGCCTGGAGATATAAATGCTCAGTTTGTAATAAAACATTGTATTGGCAAGTTGTTACTCAAATTGGGTCCATAGCTCAGTGGTAGAGCATTTGACTGCAGATCAAGAGGTCACCGGTTCGAACCCGGTTGGGCCCTTTATTAAATTTATTTTTGTTTAAGTTCTTTCCTGCTGATTCTGATTTTCCTTTTTCTATAAAAATGGAAATACAGCTAATTAAAAGAGTGGGCTTTGTTTCTTTTTCTATAAAGCAGAGGCTTTGGTCATCATGCAAAGCTGCAAATGGTCTGTTTCGTTTTGACCCATTGGTATTTTTTGCATGAGAAATTTATGGTTCCACCACCATTTAGAAGCAGCAAATGCAAGATGTTTGACTTCTTACCATTCATTTTGGATAAATCAAAAAAGTTCCAAAATGTTGATTTATTGTTCTCTTTCCGTAAGCAAAGTGTACTAATCTAGGGGTTCGATTGCAAGGAGTGCAAAGTTGGGTGTTCTTTAGCGTACAATTACTTTTATCACCCTCTTTTTTAATTTTCTTCAGATCTTGAAAAAGTACTCCCATTTTAGTACGAGGGAAGATTCCATAATTTGCAAGAGCCTTGAGCTTTTATCTCCACTAATTTTTTTATTCCATCTTTATGGAAAAAAAAATGGTTTGGGTTGTTTACAAGGTTGATTTAGTTTTGGCGAAAACATTAAAAATAAATCTATAAAGGTAAAAGGTTAAAAAAAAATCTTGAATTAAAATTTAATAATAATCCAAGTTTTTATTATTTTTTTCAATCAATTAAACCTTTGTTAAAAGAAAAATAATTAATTGCTTTCATCTAATTGAAAATTTAATTGAGTAAATATATATATAAGGATTCAATCTAATAAAAATAGATGTTTAAGTATTAAATTAATTCGAAATAAAAAATTTAAAATTTAATTGATTATAATCAAATTATTATAAACTTAAATGATTAATAAATTTTTGTTTGAAAGTTTTTTTTATCTTATGTTATCTTTGAACTATTTGACTTTTTTTTTATATAAGTTCTTACACTTTTGTTTTAGTTAAATAAATTTTTATTTTTTGATCTATTTTCAAATAAACTTTTATTTTAAACAAAAGAGTTTATTTTTTAGTTTTAATTATATAAAAAAACTTTTCTTAAAGGAAAAAAAATAAACTTTTCTATCAAACACACTTTTTGCATTTTATGGCCAAAATGAAGTAGAAAAATTAGAAATTAAGCCAAACCTAACTTTTATCAGGTGGATGAATGAAAATAAACAAAGGGAGATCAAATGTAATAGCAATTTTAGAGGCAGTATCCGGTTCGAAACCAAATGATATAAACAGAAATGCAAATTTCTAATTCATGGATATACTATAAACTGCAAAAATATGAAAATAAGATGTATCCAAGAAGAGATGAGCCATGGTATCTCAGTTTATTCATCACAGTGCCATCTCCTAAGTCGCATATGAATTATCGAAATAAATGTAAAAAAGAACTAATATTAAAATTTGGATACTTTTATTTCTGTAGAACTTTATACCGATTCTAGAGTCAAAATGTTGTTGCAGAATACCCTAGAAAAACCAGGTTGAATCATCCTTCATTTCAAATCCTTCTAACCATTTTTGCTGTAGATTCACCCAAGAGCACCCCTCCAAAGGATTGGATCCCTGCAACACAAACGGCAATCATCTTAGCACATAATTATGTTAAGCAATCTTTGTGGACAAATTAATATATTAAAGCTCCACTTGATTGATGCTTTTGTTATTCAATTTTTTTTTTGCAAAAAAAAAAGTAAAAGAAAACAGAAGGCCAATAGCAAAAGCATCAATCAAATAGAATCTAAGATTTAACAATTCTTACCTTTGCACTTATTTTACCAGTGGTCACGCAACAATACCGTCCATCACCTAAAAGAATTAGCAAGCCAATAGAAAAGTGGGAAATCATGGGCAGTTACAACTCAAGAACATTAGATAGAACTCAGTTGCTCTTAGGAGCTTGCCAAGTGTATAAGGTAGAGGCGTAGAGCTCATGCTCAAAAAACATGTTGATAATACTGGTTTTTTCAGTTGAACATACAATGTGAGCATGCTTGCGAGAAAAGATGTCTGCAAAAGTAAAGACAATGACAAACCAGTTTTTTATAAGGAAAAAAACTTACCAGATAACTCCCACTTATCAAACTTCAGAAGCCATGTGTTTGAACCAATTGGTGTGGATAATACACGATCCACCCACACCCGGAACCGTTTACCCTTTTGGTCTCCATGGTACCCTTTCATTGTGTGTAAGCATTCATGAAGAGTTTTCTCAACACCGGATGGAAGGACAAAATTAGCTGACGGATCCTGAAGAAAAATAATGAAAATTTAAAGCATGATACAGATTAGTAAGCTTCAAAGACTCACAAAAGAAAAAGGAAACCACTATTTCCTTTTCCTTAGCACAAATGTTGGCCAAGAAAAGAATCAGTAAAATTATTTGTTAAAATTCAACAGGGGCGTGGTAGATCTGTGGTTAACCTTAAGCTTGTCCAAGAACTGATCCGCATGCACTTCACCTGTGACAAATTCTAATCTTTGGTTGATTGTGGGAGTTGTTTTTCTCAGTTTATCATCTTATAATAAAATCATGTCTTAGATACATAATATTGCTGAAGAACAAGTTCACACACTTTCATCTATATGTTTTCCTAATGACCTAGCATGCATACCCAACAGTCCCACAACTTTTCATACCTGCAGTGCCTGGCTTTGTAAGTGATGGGGTTGCTGGTTGGGTACATTTTACATAGAATAATGAAGGAAAAGACAATGAAAATAAAGGACTCATGTCTAAAATCATATGACAGAACGCAATGATGGAATGTATTAAAATATCTGATTCACTTGCACACCTATCTACCACAAAGCTGATTCATTCTGTTCAGAGATGGGCTTTAAATCATGACAGTTATTACAAGTCAAATTGCCAGTGTGTAAAGAATTAAGGTTAGAACAAGAAATAGCAGCCAATGATGCACCAAAGAAGAATAAACAAATGGAGGACAACTAGGGTAATAGCACATTGTTAATTCATTAATTAGAAGATGCTGATAAAGTGACATGGTCATTGACTCTTTCTTGGTTTTTTCCAAATAGTAAGAGGAATCTAAGATGTTGACCAAATTCTGATGAACTAAAAACTACCATCACAACAACATAACATTAAAGAAGAAAGAAAGGGCAGCAAACATACACAAGAAGCTTTCAGACTTGCTATATATGTCTCACAGTTGTCAATCTCCCCTCGCCTCCATCGCTCATAGAACAAGTAAAAGTTCACTACTTCGTAACAAGGATTGACAATATCCAGCTTATATCCCATAAAATCAGCACAATCTCTTGGAGAAGTGTTTGATCCAAGTTTAAAACGTCCAATGGCTTCTATGATTCCAGCTGCACACCTTTCTTTTGCATGGATTATATTAGGGTTACCTTTTGCATTTTCAGCATGCCATTGCAACAATTCTTCTTGGGCATTGCTGACCTGAAGAGGGAAAAAGATTAATGGAACAGAAATAGCGGCAACGATTATTACAATTTCTAAAGCGCTAGTAAATCTGAATTATTTAAAAAGCAGAAGACTACCAACCATGACTCCATACACTTCTGGAATGCTGAAGAGTTCAGCATCATTTCCAGAATCACCACAGACAAGAGTATTAATAGGTGGTTTTCCCTCAGTCTTAAACTTTTTCAGTAAATATGCAAGAGCCTGTCCTTTGCCTGCACCTTGTGGTAATATATCCAAATCCATTCCTCCACTATAAATTATTTTAACATCCAGCTGGCACAGAATAAGACACAAGTTAATTAATAATATAACTTTCAATGAATATGAAACTATCAAGCAAGTGAGATGAAGAAGAAATGAATACTAATGTGATGTGATCTGATGTATATCTTTCAAAGTATATTTACTTGGGAATGAATAATACCCTTGGTAGTAAGTTGAGTCTTACCCCTCGCTTTTCCAAACAGTCTGAAAGTTCCTTCATCACTATCTGGGCCTTAGTCTTATCGACATAAAAGCTAACCTTGTGTGGTCGCTGCTCTGTTTCAGCCTGAATGATCCAACATGCTTGAATTTGTTAAAGATGTCAAGAGCAGGTCCTATATATTCAGTTACAATGAAGATGCTCTCAACAGAATAATTTTAATGTTTAGATATAAGGTTGCAGTATTAACTAGACCTGAAGAGTGAGCTCAGAAAACTTGCTGGTTTCTTCAGTTATTATCTTCCTATCCCATTTCTGATTCAGAAATTCAACCCAGCCATCATCCGGTAGCATTGAGCTGCCATATGTTATCTCAGTTCCCACTGACATAATAGCTATATCAGGAGTCAACATGGGCTTCTCTTTCCTCAACTGTTTGTAGAGTGTGGGTGACCTCCCAGTGGAGAAGACCAGCAGAGAGTCATGGCGATAATTCGACTCCCACAGTGCATTAAACCTAAGCAAAGAAATGTTCTCAGGATCATGATGGTCAACCTGCAAAAGGAAAAGATTAAGTAACCGCAGCACAAGCATTTCTGAAAATGAAAGCAAATATTCAAGATAAAAGCATACCATTGTATGATCAAGATCAGATACTATCATGAGACGTGCCGCCATGGTAATCCGATCCATGACTATTTTACCAATTAAAATCCTGTAACATGATAAGAAATTATTCAATATATAAAAATAAAAATTCAATTAAATTGAGTTAAAACTTTAAATTGTGTGGAAGAAACTATTGTTTTTAAAAATTATTAACAAATTCTATAAAAAAAATGAAAGGTAATTTAATTTCTCCATCAATTAATAACAAGATTATTAAGACTAAGAACCAGCTAAATCAATCAAAATTATCAACAAATGGCATAAAAATATGAAAAATTTCAATTTACAGAAAGAAACTGACAATAGTTGTTGTAATTACATTGAAAGAAAACAACCTACTTTTTTTTTTTGGTTAAAAAAATTAACATGCGAAATTAGAGACTATTAAAAAAATTTAAAATTGAGAAACTACCTGAATCGATCAAGACGAAGCTTATGAAAATATCACCTGTGATCAAATGAAAATTACGAATTCCATTAAAAATATACAAAAATGCTTGTTTTAGTAAGTAAATTAGTACGAAAAAGAGAGAGAGAAACTTAACTGAGAAAGAAAAAGGGAGGGGAGGAGAGGAGAAGAGAAGAGCCGGTGGCCTTTCAATATGACGGATTAGATGAAGAAGATACGATGCGATGGAAGGAAGGAAGGAAGGAATTGGATCCAAATTTGTTGGCGCTTCTTTTGTGACGATAAAGCTAGCATTTTTGTTTTTTTCTTGGGAGTGGTCCGCTTCTGGCTGGGGGCGTGTGGACTGTGGACCCCCTTTTAACCGGACCCCTGGGGTCCACTATCATGGGATACAGGTGACGTGTCCTCATTAATTTTTTAGTTGAGAACAAACTTGGCATATTCGCTTTTAAAACCTTTTTTTTTTTCCTTTATCAGTTACTCTCTCCCTCTTATTTTGTTTTGTATTTATTTTTACAAAATTTAAAAGAAATTTTAATTTTAATATATATTTAATATTAAAATTAAAATTTCATAATTTTTAATGTTAAAAATTAAAAAAATATAAAATATATTTTTCAAATATAAAAAATAAAAATTTTAGATATTAAAAAAATAATTTTAAGACATTTCAAAAGAAAAAAAAGAAAAGAAAAGAAAGAAAGAATGCAAATTACAGTGAATCTCATCTAAGCCATTTGGATTATATTAGTAGGCATAGTTGGACGGCTTAGAATTAATCTCATCTAGGAGCCACATAATCAGTCGATACTATGACAATTAGAAATGGGTTTAGTGGTGAGGAAGATGTTATGTTCAAGTATTTTATGTGTGAATTTAATTTAATATCATGTTAATTTTTTAATTATTACATTAATTCATTTTATTTATTGAATAATTAATTCTTTATATATAATATTAGAATATGATTGTAATTTTTTTTTTGTCCTACTTATTTCAAAAAACAAATTTTAAACAACAAATTAAGATATTTTAAAGTTTTTAATTTCTGCCAAACCCACCGAAAGGGCAAAAACCCAATGTGGATAAGAAGACTAGGCACTAACTTAACTTTTACTGATATTGCACATCGTAGTGCACAACTGAAACTGTCCGTCTTTGTCTGGTTCTTTCAAGTATCAAGAAAGTGACATGGTTTGGCATCACACACTTATAATGTTGATGCCACATCAGTCACAAAAATTCGAAAATTATTCCCAATTAACAAATATGTTCCTCTCCTGTACAACCAGATTGGGGTTCGTCTCTCCTCCACTTACCACTCACAAAGTCACAATTCTGAGAATTTTTATTAATCAGGTAACCACCTAGTTCAAAACCTCAATACCCATTTTCTCGAAATCCCAGAAGCCAATCCTTTGATGCTTCAAAAACCTTGACTTGGGGTTGTTAGAAGCTTAATTCTCAAGCTTTTGGTCATTTCAATGGTGGAAAGTTGGGTGGTTTTAGACCCACAAGTCCAAAACTGAAACTTTCATCTTTTAAGATAGTTAAACCCTTTGTTTCCTATAAATACAGGTTTAGAAACATGAATTTAGGGTGTTATCAAACCATTCAGTTCCCTAGAAGCGGGAAGGTGAGGTTTCTGTCTAGTAATCCGTTGAAAAGCTCACATTTGAAAGGTATCCAGGCTGGTAGTGTCAAATTCAGAAACTTTCAGGTTAGTCAGAGGAGAAAGGACGTTACTATGAGGTTGAAATCGATGTTGAGTGTAGATAGTGTGGTGGAGATGGAGGGAAAGGAAGGAGTTAGTACGGAGAGTAAGTATGATGCAATTGTTATAGGGTCAGGGATCGGAGGGCTGGTTGCAGCTACACAGCTGGCGGTTAAAGGAGCGAAGGTTTTGGTATGCGAGAAATATGTGATTCCTGGAGGGAGTTCTGGGTATTACCAGCGGGATGGATATACTTTTGATGTAGGATCTTCTGTGATGTTTGGATTCAGTGATAAGGTCAGTTTTTCTTATCATTGGTTGTTGGCATTTGAGTTAGGATTCTGTTAATTTGATTGAATATGAAAAGAGTACTATGATTCGTGTTTTCTAACTTCTCAGTGATCTAGATGAGTAATTCTTTGTTTGAAAAAATAAGGTGAAAATTTGGCCCTTGGAATCATGGACTTGGACCTAGAGAAAACCTTATTGTGTGTCAAACAATTATGAAGAATTGGAGTCTTTGATCTTTTATTTTGGAATATGTTTATGAGTTTGTTTTCTATATACCGCGGTGGAGTTTTTTAAACTCCACAAGTGGGTTAAGCTACTAAGGTGTTCTACAGGGTATGTAGAACACCCTGTTAACCGCACCGGTGGAGTTTAATATACCCTACAGGGTTTATTTATTAGCAATAAAGAAATTGGTAATTAGTTCATATGTAAAGAACTTGCAACTCTATCATCGATAGCTTGTATAACTGAAGTTGCAGGATTGTCTAGATTTACATGGATATTTGGCAAATCTCTTGGGAGTTTAAGCATGTTGAAAGTATCATGGTTTTAATTTTCTTTTACTAAGGGCTAAAGTATACTAAGCTATTAGTACATCTTCAATGTTGAGTTTTCCACTGTTGATGTGTGCTTAATTTTTGGCAGGGCAATCTGAATTTGATTACACAAGCATTGTCTGCAGTTGGGCGTGAGATGGAGGTGATTCCTGATCCAACTACTGTTCATTTCCATCTACCCAATAACCTTTCTGTTCGAGTACATAGAGAATACAGTGAATTTATCGAAGAACTCACGAGTAAATTTCCACATGAGAAGGAAGGAATCCTTAAATTTTATGGCAAATGTTGGAAGGTCTGTTCTGATTGAGATGACTGCTTGTGGTTTCTAAAGTCTTTGTTTTAGTTCATTACTCACTTTGAGAACTTATATACATATTGGCTAGATCTTCAATGCCTTGAACTCGTTGCAATTGAAGTCACTTGAAGAGCCAATCTACCTTTTTGGACAGTTCTTTCAGAAGCCTCTTGAATGTTTGACACTTGGTAACGGCTGCTGAATATTTATTTGATGTGAAATTTAAAACATAAATAGAGATGATTGGGGGGGTTAGTTTTCTGATTCTGTTGAGGACATTTATTGTGTGAAATCATATTTATTGTCACTAGTAATGATAAAACTGTAGGAAGACATTTTTCTTGATTGAGAAGTGCATAAGTGAATCTTTAAAGTATACTGTACTTATTGTTTTTAGCAGGAAAAAAAAAAAAAGGACTTCAAAAATCCATTGCCACTGCTTCAAGATGTATAGATGATTGTAACTGTTGCATTTATAGAATTTCCCGATCATACAATTTTTTCTAGCAAACTTGTTTGAAACAAGATAGATTTTGATAGCAACATGATCTTAGATGGTTCATAAAATAATTTGGCTTTTTCAAGGTAAAAGTCATTGCACTTTGGTCTCAATCTTTGGACTCTTGAGGTGAAAATCATGTTGTTATACCCTTCTGGTAGGGCATCCTGAATGTTGAGATTTCATATAATGAAGAATAAGCGATTAATCTCCTAGTAAAATGTGGACAATCATGTTATTATTAATTGATACTGCTTTTGTGCTGGCCATTTTCTTGTTAAAGCTATTACATATTAATTAACTGCCACATGTTTCTGGTCTTGAATCTATATACTGTGATGTCCTGTCCTGCAGCTTACTATCTGCCCCAAAATGCTGGAGATATTGCTCGAAAGTATGTAAAGGATCCCCAGTTGTTGTCTTTCATAGATGCAGAGGTGTGACAAAGTTAATCCCAGTAATCTTAAAAAAAGAGGGAAAAAGGGATTTATTGCAAGGTTTTCTACTAATGTTAAAGTATCTCTGCAGTGTTTCATAGTGAGCACAGTTAATGCTTTGCGGACGCCAATGATAAATGCAGGCATGGTAAGCTGTTTGATTAGCTTTTGGCCACTGTTTTCTGTCTTATTATCTTGTCTCTTATCCATAGCTTGTGCCAGGTTCTATGTGACAGGCACTTTGGAGGAATTAATTACCCTGTTGGTGGTGTTGGTGGAATTGCGGAGTCTTTGGCTGAAGGCCTGATTGATCAGGGTAGTGAAATACTTTACAAGGCAAATGTGACTAACATCATACTTGACCAGGGCAAAGCTGTAAGTTTGTTCATAGATTTTAAATACCTTGCATAAATTAATGCCTAAATTTTTATGATTGATGGTTCTACATGTGGTAAATGCAATTTGTATTATAGTATATTGGATTGACTTCTGTAGGTGGGAGTGAGACTTTCAGATGGAAGGGAGTTCTTCGCCCAAACCATAATATCTAATGCTACTAGATGGGATACATTTGGTTAGTCTTCGGAAGGAGCTGGTTAGGTTTCTTGCACTGGTTTCTTCACGTCTGTTTTAAAATGACTGAACTGCAATCCATTGTCTTGTAGGGAAGCTGTTAAAAGGAGAAAACCTTCCAAAAGAAGAAGAAAATTTTCAGAAAATTTATGTTAAGGCTCCATCATTTCTTTCAATTCACATGGGTGTAAAGGCTGATGTTCTGCCTCCTGATACGGATTGTCATCATTTTGTGCTTGAGGTATTTTAGTTTCTAGTTGGCTTCTCTCTCACTCGCCCTCTCTCACACACACAATTGAGTACAAATTTTCTTTGCAGGTAGCTAATAGTTCATTTGCATATTTTTTCTTCCATAATTAAAAGGATGACTGGACAAGATTAGAGGAATCATATGGGAGTATCTTTTTAAGCATTCCAACCGTTCTTGATTCATCATTGGCTCCAAAAGGACATCATATTCTTCACATATTTACAACTTCTTCTATAGAAGACTGGGAGGTAAGTTCAGACTATGTATATAATCTAGAAGCTACACTTAAATAGTAGTTTTCCTCACTTTGAGCCCTTCCCCCTTTCTCTCCTCCCATTGTCCTTTCCCCACCAATATTTGAGTGATGTTACAGATTTTTTAATATTTTTGGCTCATTGAATCATTTTGTAAATATTAGTATTTTGGCTGTTAAAGGGACTTCCGCCAAAGGACTATGAGGCGAAAAAGGAGCTAATTGCAAAGGAAATCATTGGAAGGTTGGAGAAGAAACTATTTCCAGGGCTTAAATCATCCATTGTTTTTAAGGAGGTATATGCTGTATCTTTATACTACTTGATCATAATGTGGCACCTACATAAAGAGTGTTAATTAAAA
Organism: Durio zibethinus; assembly: GCF_047325235.1. Lineage (NCBI taxonomy): Eukaryota > Viridiplantae > Streptophyta > Magnoliopsida > Malvales > Malvaceae > Durio > Durio zibethinus. The sequence goes on along the minus strand of NC_143162.1, from coordinate 2,553,963 downwards.
AAAAAAAAAAAGAGAAAAAACAGAAAAAGTCTATGCATGCATATTGCCAACTTAAAAGATGTGGGTAGTCCAGAGTAACACTATTCCTAAAACTGAAAATGGGTTCTTGTCTGGATACAAATGGTGGGGATTGAAGCTCTTCTGAGTTTTGTTGGAGAATATAAACATTCGTTTATTTCGACATGAAATTTATATGTTTCTGCTCCAAAATTCCATAGTAAACTGAATAACTATTTTGATTGTCAGTTTGTGCATAACTATACACTCTGCATTTAGTCAATGCAATGATATAATCATAACTATTTTGATTCTCCGGTTATGAAATATTTCTAATATCACTGTAGGTAGGGACCCCCAAGACACACAGACGGTTCTTGGCTCGTGACATTGGTACTTATGGACCAATGCCTCGTCAAATTCCCAAGGGCTTATTGGGAATGCCATTTAATACGACAGTAAGTCTTATAGTGACCCCTGGTAGCTTTTTTGAATCGATATTAGTTTTCATAAACATTTCAAGGTTGATGCTAATTGGATGGTCCATGCAATTGTAATTTGCAGGGTATAAGTGGTCTTTATTGTGTTGGTGATAGCTGCTTTCCAGGACAAGGTGTTATAGCAGTTGCCTTTTCCGGAGTAATGTGTGCTCATCGGGTTGCTGCTGATATTGGTAAGATGCCTCTTTCCCTGACTAGGATGGAATTAGCATTAACTATGCATCTGACTAAGCAAGATTAGAAGTAGAACAAAAAAATGAGTAGGAAGTGAAAACGTACTATAAGTCTATGTTACTTGGACTCGAGAGTGAATGTCAAATATGGGCATGTGTCCAACAAGGTATCTTATTTCATGTCAACTCCTTTGGCTATTTTTTTATTCTGTCCTAGTTTACATCTTTCTACACAAGCCAGTTACTTGCTAATAAGTAATCACCCTTATAATTGTTAATCAATTGTTATATATATCAGCTGATTTTCTTTTTTTTTTTTACCTCTTTTTCTTTTAAGGTCTTGAGAAGAAGTCTCCTATATTAGATACTGCTCTTCTTCGGTTACTTGCTTGGTTAAGGACATTGGCATAAGGTAACATATCCAAAGATACGAGACACAACACCATTACTTGATAGACAAGCATAACTGGACTGCTGATTGCAGGTTCAGACAAAGATATAGTTTTTTTTTTGGGAAAGTGGAATGCTACTGAAGCTTGGCAAGGTTATTATTACATGATAATATTTGGTGTATATAACTTGCATTGGTAGTTGATTATTGATGGTTCTTTTTTCACCTAGCAGTGACTATAAAGTTTCTAATCATTGGCGTAATTTCTAACTATAGCATAGTATTATATGGTCGAAAATCTCAATACGACCATTCACCTTGCTGTTTTTTTAGCTCTCTCTCTCTCTCTCTCTCTCTGTGTTGATGACCAGACTCTAATAATTTGATTAGCAAATTCCAAAGATAACTGATAGATTATGGTTCCCATGAAGTTAAGTCTTTGATTATCAATTCAAAAACATATGCAAGGATTATCCAGATACTAAAATCCACATAAATGCTTATAATATGATGTGAAATTCTGGTCAAAGCTATTGCCTGTTACATGAGAGCGTTGGCAAATTCCTAAGGTAAAAACCCCAGAAAGCTGGTCCGATGCGTTGAGTCCTGATCCTCGCTAATTTTGTAAATCTGAAGCTCAAGCTTTTCAGGATTACCCTCGAAATACTGGGTATCAGAAGCCCTTTTCTTCGAATGCTCCTCAAAATCATATTATCTTTAAGCTCCACAGTGGAGTTGCATCCTCCGCAAAGAAAGGTATGCCAAGAAACGGTAGCCAAAAATCATTGCTACCAGTGCACTGACTTCCTTCAAGCCACTGTCTGTTTTTATACCATTTACAGGAGGCATGATGTCTTGGTATTGTACCTTGAGAAGAAGCTTGTAAGTGTGATAGTTGAATGACATATATCGGATCCAGGATATGAACACTGGAACTTTCTGCAAAATTGAATATGCTTGTATCAGGCAACTAATCGATGGTAAACTCATGCATCAGTAATGTACCGTTGGTAAGGCAGAGAAAGTTGATGATCGTCTTTCTTCTTGAAATAACACCTTGACTCTGGATTACATAAAATTTATCGCTAAGAAACTATTCATTGTTCTTCACATGAAGTTAGTAGTTTTTTGCAGTTTTGAAATTCTGAACAAGGTTCGCTTGCCTACCTTCACAAAATAGCCACCAGCTAGCATGAAGGTCATCACAGTTACTGAAGCCAAAGTCGTAGCTCTCTTCATGTCCATTAGAGTGGCGCCAATAGCTAGTCCAAGACCCTGCAAAAGCAGTCATGCCATTCTTGATTTGCACCAGGTCATGTTTATGGCTTCCTTTTAACTAGTAGTTACAAACGGACATACCTGGGCAGCAACAATGCAGAGAAAAACTGTAAGCATACTGAGGAAAAAGGGACCAGCACTCAGTCTCAGGTCTGCCATGAAGTAGACAACCAGAAGGAAAAGTACTGGTAATATCAGATCAAGTGGAAGGTCACTTGTAGTCCTAGCTAAAAAATACGCGCTCAATCTGTACATGTCAGCCGCTCTTTCTTTACTAAGCATGGCTCTTTCTTGAGGAAATGTGAATATTGCAGTGAAGACAGGAAAGAAACCCCAGAAGACAGCAATGAAGAATAGCAGCCCTGCCTGCAAAGGTTACATGATGTGGGTACAAAATTAAGTTGCAATGCCAAATATCATGATATGGTCATTCCAGTAATTATTTTTGTGATGACAAGTTGAGATAGTTGTATCTCTAGTGGTCAAACAACTATATAGGATTTGCTTTGTCAAGAGAATAATCAATTCACCTGATCTTGACGGCCTTTGGTGCTTTTACTATCTGACTGCCACCAAAGTAATCCCAAGATGATTGCTGTAGAAAGAACTTGGGTGATTCTCAACCAGCTAAAATAATCATGCCTTCTCTCTTTTATCCCTCTACAGAACAAGATGCAATATTGCTGCCACCAGCTTGCTCCCCATTGCCGCTTTGAAGAAGACACCTTCAACTTCAGCTCTTCATCTAGGGGAAGAGGAGACATAAGTTCCTTCCTCTCGTTAGCTGCAACTCTCGACTCATAGGCCTCCACAAGATACTGCTTTAAAGTGAAAGCATTATTAAGCAGATTACAGTTTTGATGTCTATTGAGAAATTAGCTTCGTATACTCCTTCAAGATGCAGTCAATTTACGTGAGCTTCCCTCGATTGATAAGGGTTTGGAGGGTTTTGAATAAGATTTTATATTGGAGTCATAGTGCTCCTCTTGTACCGAAAAAAGAAAGGAAAAAAAATGGTTCTGTCTAAGCAAGTGTAGAGTCAATTGAAGTTTACCTCATGTACAACTGCTGGTGGTGGCTTCCCATTTCTTATTTCTGTTTCTGAGTTCCCCATTTGTACTTTGTCCTCCAGTTCTGATGGCACAGAAATATCATTTATGTTCCCATTTGCAAGGTCAAGCAAAAACTCTGCTGGGTTCATGGCAATTAGAGGGGAACATCCTATAGATGAAAAATAAACCATTGCTTCCGAAGCTTTCCCGAAGTAGAGTAAACTGCCTTTCCCAAGAAGAATCAACTTGTCAAATTTGTGGAAGAGCCTACTCGATGGCTGGTGGATTGTTGTTATCACTGTCTTCCCAGCCTGTCATGAGAGTAGAAGAAATTAAAAACAGAACAAAAGCATTTCTTTTCTTTTAAAATTCTGCAACTGGTCTGCTTTTGAAACGACAGCATTGGCTTACGACAGTGCGTAAGATTATAATAATTCCTTCAACAAAGGTCAAACCTCAGCTATGTCTTGTAATGTTTGAACGGTCCTTAAAGCAGTTGTGGAATCCAAGCCAGAGGTTGGTTCATCAAGAAACAGAAGGGAAGGGTTGATTATGATCTCGTTGCCAATGCAAACTCTTTTCCTCTCCCCACCAGACACTCCGCGGACGAATGATCCACCTATCATGGTGTCTTGACATCTGTGTGCATCATTGCAAGAACAAGCTAGTTATTTAGGACCTAGATGCTTAGACGTAATCTGAGATTCAATAGCAGTAGTAGGAGAGAGAGAGAGAGAGAGAGAGAGAGAGAGAGAGAGAGAGAGAGAGTACCTCTCCAAGCCTAACTCATAAATGACATCTATGGCTCGCTTTTCCTTCTGCTGTTTTGTTAATGCTTTTGGCAGTCGCAGGCAGGCTGCATATGTCAATGTTTCTTTCACTGTAAGGTGAGGAAACAGGACATCATCTTGAGTCACGAATCCTATCCTGCCATATAACATTACTGTTATTCCAATGTTCATCATTTAGACTACAATTCTAGCCTCTAGGAGCAGTTTTTGTTAATCCTTTTACAAAACAATTCTTTGAACAACGCATGATCAGTTAAATTCTTGATTGTCAAATTGACTATATATGCACCAGAAAATAATGCAAACCCTCTTGCTTTGAATTTTTTTCTTCAATGACTCAGTATGTTGTTCTTTCATTTGTTTGATTTGTACCATGTTAGTTGTCTCTTATTGTAGCTTGCTATGCAGCTCAAATGTAAACAATAAAATGCAGTTTGCAGAAGCCCAAAATCTACTCATTTTCAATCATGCTTGTTAGCTGAAGGATGAAGCAGTTTCATCTGGGAACTAAATCACCTTGATCTTTATTTTGGTGAAAAAACATAAAGCAAGGATGTTTGAACTTATTACCTTGGAGAAAACCAACACAAGCAAGCATGACAAGATGAATCACACACAAAGTTTCAGATTCTTACCTGCTTTTCAGGAACTTGGAGTAAGGCTGATCGTTATATGTAATTGAACCACCGACAGTAGACTGAATTAACCTGCCGCCAAGCAGACTAAGAAGCGTGGTCTTCCCACTTCCTGAAGGTCCCATAAGTGCCAGAACTTCCCCAGGATTGACAGCACCAGAGATTCCATTCAAGATATCCTTCTCTTCTGAAGTTGTTATTCCTTTGATAATCACCTTGTAAGTGACATCTGTGAACTGCAGTTGTAGGAAAGGAATAAACCATCGTTAAGTATGCTATATTCATCTCAAGTTCCTTGGACTTGTTCAAATATATGATTATTCTTCGTATGACAACAATTTTTCCTCATGAAGAGGAAGATAAAACAAAAAGAAAGATAAAATGGCAAAAGTAGTATATATCAGATAGTCCATACCCTTCTTTCCTCAAAGAAATTGTGCTTCAGGTGGTTCTTTTATGTAACTTTAATGCCCTAGACACAGTAAGTAAAGATGACTTTCTAGCCTAAATGCATGTTTTGTCAGATAAGAAATATTCAACTCTTGTACTTGGTTTAATTAACATTTTCAATACCAGTTATACCAGATTCTGCAATTTTCATTTGTTGGAAAGAATGGAGTCTTGTACAAAAATGTCATGTAAGATGAGATTCAGTACAAGACTGACTCTAACCATTCTAGCCATGTTCTATGGATCGCGTTGATCTTTTAGACAATTCTCCATCCTTGCCTGTCCAAATACATGGTACCCAAATCAATCCACGCACGATTAACAAACACAGATTTTCAAGACCTGAAGATGCTGTTGCAGATTAAAGGAAGGTGCAGGAAAACCTGCATGTTCAAAGACTGTTACCTTCAGATAAATTGGCAAAGTGGGCTCTGTCTGAAATTTAAGCTTAGAGGTGCCAGCTTCAATATCTTCAGCTGCAACGAAGATTACTAGTTGCTTAGGGAATCAATAGGATAACATAAATTGCTTGATGATTTATTGATTAATATCTAATACTAGCTGCTACTTGAGAAATCTGCTACTGCTCTTATGTCTACGAGCGAGTAGATTTACCACTTGAACATACCTTCAGAAAGATTATCCTAACATTCTGATTAAAATGTTGTTACCATATACTGCATTGATGTTTATGAAAAATCCAAACTATTTATACATTTGAGGCCATAAGTATCTCTCAAATTATAACTTCACAGCACATGATCAAAAAAGTAAGATTTCACTGAGACGTAATATATATAATATTTATATATTGATAATATAGTAAATATAAATTTAATTTAAAAATAAATTAACGATATAAGTTATTTTAATTTAACATGTGTAAATGTTAAAAATTCTCTTAAAATTTCACTTTCTATTTCTGTTCATCATTTTTAATCTAGATTCTAGACAAAAAAACCTTATTGAGGTACCAAATAACAAATATATATATATATATATTCACCATTTTTCTTTTGTACTTGATTCATTTTCTATAGTCGATTTATTCATCATCAATGTTATATAATAAAAACTCGGATGATATTAATGGATCATAATGAATTCATTGATTGTTTTCAATCCCTTAAATGTTTTAAGATTCTCAATCAATTAGCCACAATGTTACCGTACCTATGTGACCGGAAGTCTGAAATCTACGGCTGGAAGTCAGCATTTAGGTGAGTGAATGTGGGCGAGATGGACGAAATTTAAAGCAAAAATCCCTATAAAAAAAGAATAAATTTCTACGACATGGGATCAAATTGTTCCATCATACCGTTAATGTTATGTTATCCGCAATAAATTACCCATAATTATGGGATTTATTAATAGAATATTAAAATTTTAATTTTAATAATAAAAAATTAAAATTTGACAATCTTAAATATAAAAAAATTAAGAAAAAGGTTATAAAATGGATGAAATTTGTAATCTTGATAGTGATAAGTATAAAAAAAATATATATTTATTAGTCGATACTATATTTGAATAGATAAAAAATAATTTATAAAATTTTAAATTTTTATAAAATGTGATGCTATTTTTTAAAAAATTGTAAAAAAAAGGGGTGAAAGAGGTAGAAAAAAAAGACTGTTTACTTTTGGGAAAAGAAGGATCTACAGCTCTACAAGCTCGACATTAATTACTTAGGTAGAAAGGCAATCTTCAAAATTCACTTTAATTTTGGCCTAACTTTTTAATGTAACAAAAACCAATCATTTGCTTAGACCCCTGCAATCATCACTCTCTATACGTGACTTTTGTGGTCAAAATATAATATTTTTAATCTTTTATAATGGACCCAATTCAATGAGCTGGCCAAAAAATAATAATGTCTTATGCAATTGATTGTCATATATCAAAATGCCCATTGAAGTTCGTCGATAAAGCATTTTGATACAAATTCTACGAAATTTAACACTTTTTAGGGACAATAATAAATAAATTTTTTTTATTAAAAATGAGATTTTAAAAATCAAAGCTTACTGTTAGTTTATTTTGTCATTTAGTTGATTTTTGTTGCACAATAGCTTTGTAATTTTTTTAATAAATTTCTTGCTTGAAAATGAATAAAAAATCCCATATTTATTAAAAAAAATTCTTTTCATTTGTTAATTATTAACTTTATATTATGCAATTATTTCCAAATTTAACTGTAAATGATTCGAAAACCACTAACCAAGCATCAAAGCAGTAGTTTTTGCATGAAAAGCACAAATATATATATATATATATATATATATGAACTTACGTATATCATCGTCGCTGAAGGGTTTGCTATCAGCGATCTCATCAGGCGGCACAGTGAAGCCAGTGAATGAAAAAGATAAGCCCAAGCTAGCGCTAGAGGCACGGCTGAGAGCCGCCCCGCTGCTCAGTTCTTCCAAGTCCAGCTTCATTTGAGCACTCCTTGACTTCCGAATGTGGGTGTTATTTTTGCTAGTCCCGCTGCTCCGCCCTGGTGATGCACTCATCATCAACCGCTTGCTCGACTTCCTAGATAGAGTCCCCCCGCTATCAGAAGTTCCCGGTGGCTGATCACTTTGCGTCGGTGGCTTGAAAGCCGCTGCCAGGGTCTCCGCCAGCTGGTCGGATTTTGTTCGGGCCAAAGTGGTTGAACTAATTGGTTTCTCCATATAGGAAACAACTGCATGGACATAACCCAAAGTTCAATTTCTTCAAAAAAAAAATTTGTTATAACACCATTTTCGACCTCGAAGGTTTTGGATAAAATGAAATGCATATGATAAAAAGGAGGAAATGTACGGTCAAGGAGGTTCCCACATGAACTGGTAACTCACTACATATGAGATATTCCAATTAATCATTAATATGTACGAAATGATTTTGTTCAACTATTTTTGGAAACTTGTACTGTTGATTTTCTTGTTCACCATGATGAGTCAAGAAAAACCAAGTCTCATTTGTTTGAAGAGAAAAATGCAAAGATCAAGAACAGTTTTTCATTGGAACAGGAAATTGCTTAAGAGAGATCCATAAGGAAAAACCCAAGTTTTTGAATGATAAAAAACAATGATAATTTATTTGATTTTGGATATTTCATGAAACCGATAATGTTGGGATTATATCCATACCTTTTTTTTTTTTTTTTTGTGAACCAAAAGGAGAAGAGCCAAAAGCTGAAGAAAAATACTTAAAAAGGAAGATCAGTTTTGCCTTTTGCTTGGAGGTGTAATGTGCTTCAACTGTAACAACCATCAGTACCACTACTATATATAGGTGCAATTAAAGAACGGAAAGATTTAAATTACCGATACACCCTTCCAATTCTTCCAAATTTACAAATACACCCATTTGATCCCATAATTGTGATAATAACTGAAGTTTGATTTATAAACGATAGGAGATACGATAGGTCTAGCTAGCACCCATCACTCTCAATGAGTACCACCATCCCTGTCGTACACGTGGTCGGACAGTTTCATAGTTGTTTTGCTTTTTTTGTTTCGAGTTTAGAATAATATATTATTTTTATATTTTACGCTTGATTTGAATGCATAATAAAAAAATTTCATTGAAATTTGTATTTTATGATTGAATTTCAACTTATTAAGAGGACTGAAACTCTTATCATAGACTCAAATCAAACTTTAATTTGAGTCAACTTCGAGATCGATTAATGAAAAATTAGTTTACTTGATAATTAGATTATGAGAGGAGAAAGATGAGTTGAAATTAACTTTTGAAATTTAATGTTGTTTAGCCTTTATTTGGGTGGTGGATATATATGCCGCCTAATCAAGTAGTCCAAATGCAGACAGAAGCGGTGATGTTCTTGTCCGTTTGGTCATCGGAGGGCCTGCGCGTGTGCAGCATGAGGCCATGGTTCAATTCTAGATTACCTCTTCATCAGGGAAGGCAAGAATTTTGGAGTTTTGTACAAAAAGCCTTTTCCTTTCCTTGCAAATTTGGAAACACCATGAAAACTAGAATTATATGTGTTTTGCAATTGTAATCTTATCGTCATTTTTGATATTATCCTCCACGTCATCAATGATAATGTTTTTTCATTGAATTGTATTGACTTTATAAAAAAAGTAAAAAAAAAAATTATATAAATTCAGTATCTACATATAGGGCCAGGGAAACAGAAATTAAAAAAAAAAAAAAGGAAAAAATTTTTTAATGAAGGAAATGCAGTTATCCGGAGCTAGAAAGCTAAGGTTTGGAATATGCTTTGGCTTGCTAAAACCGACCATCTTAGTGTCACCATTCTCTTAATTAAATTGACTTTCTCCTACGTTATTGAAGGCCATCCCATCCCATGACCTATTAATTTCTTAATTTCTAAAAAATCATACTTTAAGGTTAAAAAAAATATAAATATTAAAATTTAAAATTTAAATAGATTAAATATTAATTTTTAAAATTGACTATATAAATTAATTAAGTAATCAAGTTTATTTTTCTTTGATTTATTATTAGAGTTTATTTTTTATACATAGTTAGTAAACGTTTTTTAATTAAAAAACTCTAAATAAAATTAAAAAATTATCATATGTTTTATTTTTAATTAATTTTTTAATATATATACCATCTGCATATCTATTAATGAAGGTTGAAATAATTACATGAAAGTTTTCCAATGCAACCATAAATCAATACAAAATATAATTTGAGCGATGGGTGAAGGGCAGAAATGTAAATGCAATTGGGGTGCGTATGTAAAGGACAGAAAGATGAGTGGCTAATAATTGGCCTGAAAAAGGGTGTGGTCAAAAAAGTTGGCCCCAAAAGGAAATATTTAGTGTCTGTGATTTCTGGCAAGGAGCCGCTGGCCTCTGCTGGGTGGATGGTTGGTCCAGCCACCGTCACTTGGTCCAGCCGACGATTCGCGTATTTATATTATATAAAATATTAAAATTTATATATTCATATTATTTTTTATATAAAATTTATATATTATAATTTTTATTAATATAAAATATAAAATATATTTTTTTATTTTATTAAATATAAATTTAATTTTTATTAAAATTTTAAATTATATCATTTTTATATTTAATATTTATATCAATTTTATATCATATCATCGTAATTTATTTTAAATTATGAGATCTTTTCACATTCATCAACCACATGTCTTATCCTATTAATTTTTTTTATTAATCCACTTCTTTATTTTCATTTTCAGTCACCAATCAACGTTCAATCATCATATCACAAATAATTTGTCACATATTAAAAATAAATTTCATTGTAATAGTAAGGATTTAGGTAAACTTTTTACTATGCTTTGTTTTTTAAATTTCCTCCTTTATTAATCATAACATTAGTTATGTTTGATGAAAACAATTCAAATTTTTTTTATTAAACCAAACGCCAATTGAAATTTAAATTTGCATTGGTGATCAAAGGCAAGCTTTTTACAAATAATTTTTTTATTATAATTTTGTTATTAATTAATTATAATAAAATATTATAGAATGATTTATTACTTAAAAGTATGAATTTAAATTTTTATAAATTTTATACAATTATGAACTATAATTAATTAATTATACTATTATAATTGTATATAATATGCTGCCGTGAATAAAAAAAATTATATGATTCATGGCTAAATCTAATTTTTTGTAGCATCATTGCTTTAATTTATAAGAATTAAGCTAAAATTCAATAATAATTTTTCATAAAAGGAATAAAAGAATGATAAAAATGATATTAATTGCCGATGATATAATAATTTGGTTGTATTTCTTTCCTAAGAAAAATTTTAAAATTTTTAATTCAAATATTAATATGCTATTTTTATAAAAAAAAAATCATAATTTTAAGATAAAAAATATTGTTAGTGTTGAAATTTAAACTTCTTGCTAAATATTATTTTTTTAAAATAATTTTATAAATTAATTGAATTAAATTTTAAATTTAATATTAATATATATATATATTTCAATCATATTAATATGCTATTTCAATAATCATAAGTATAAACCGAAAAAATCAACTATTGTTAGAAAAGGGTACTTTTGTCCATAAATACAAACGAAGGGAGCTTGCAAGCATAAATATCATTTCTGTTTTTGACTGCTTCATGACAAAAAAAAATCTATAAATAATTAAATGTGAAGATAAATTCAACAAAAAAAAAAAGTAAAATTAGAAATCCAAATAATCTAAAAAAAAGGGCGGTGCCGCCCAACACAGGGCAAGCGAAGTGATAAGGACATGACCGTGAGGAACAGGCAGTAGCTCAGAGTCAGAGGAGTCTCAATATTTTTTTAATTAAAATTTATATTTTTTTCAATTAGGTTCCAAATCCAATAAAAAAATAAATTGGCAATTTTTCAAAAAAAAAAATTGCACATCAAAAAGCTTAACCGTCAATCGTTACCACGTGTAACACTCGAATGCGGTAGTGGACACGTAAGTAAAAGTTTGGTGGCTGTGAGTCACCGAAGCATATGCATTGACACGTGGACCTAAATGCGGGAGCTTTGGCTTTGTCGATGCTCCCACGTGGAATTTTAGGGTCACGTATTTTGATATGACAACTAAAATCTGATATTTTAGTTACTGTCATCCCAATTGGAAAATGGAAAGGTGGATAAGAGAATATGAAACTGGTATTAATGAGAATGCCATTTTATTAAACTTTGAAAAAAAATTCAAAAAAAAAAAAATACTACTAAGACTTAATATATGGATTGAAAATTAATAATTGAGACAACGATAGTATAATCTATTGATTTTTAATTTTAATATTTATATATAAATTTAAAAATTAATTCAATTAATTTATATAATATTTTAAAAATATAACGTGAAAAAAATTTAAAATTTAAAATTAAATTTTTTTTAAGTTGAGATTTTTTTATATAAAAGCTAATACTTTTTTTGCCCATTTATTTATTTTTTTTAAATATCTCAAAATTATATTTTATTTTTTTTAATATTTAAAATTTTATTTTTTATATTTTAAAATTAATGCATGATAAATATTTTGGTGATATTAATTTTGGTTTCACGATTAGAAAGTCATAAATACATGGATTTAAGAAAAAGGTGCAGTTGGCATTTTCTGCATGGTGTCCCCTAGCTGTGATCTGCCATGTCAGTGGGGAGATATCTAGAAAAAGGTATAGCTGAGCCGCATCCCAGCCAGCCTGTTTTCTATATATTTCAACGTTAGAGAAATTGAGTTAAAAAAATAGAAAAAAAAAAAAAGATTGTCCATTTAAGTTGAAAAGCTGAAATTGATATTTGACAGCAGATGATGATGATGATGAGTACTAAGTGTCAAAGGTGGTGGGAACTAATCAACTCACACCCACCTTTTTTCCCACTCACATCTTAAGTTCCATAAAAGCTTGAAAATGAGGGCTGACAAATTTTTTCAAGTTTCTATGGATGGTCTTGGAAAGTTTTTGGATTTAGAAGGAAAAAATAAAGGCTCAGATGAAATGAAAAAGACTGTGTTAGGTCAGGTGTCATGTGCTTTGGAGGCCTTGGGTGAACGGGAAAAAGAAGAAAAAAAAAAGGCATACTAGGTTAATAATTGCATGGAAAATGGTAGCAAATTATATATCATACATATGTATGAGAGATTCATGATTCTTCCACTTGAAAACCCCATTTCTGACTTATCTTTTTGAATTGAAGCAAATGATAAAAACCCTTTGTTGATCTTTTTTTCTTTGTATTTTTATGGTCTTTGTGAGGTAAGAAATCAAGAGGCTGTCATCATCAAGTTTGCGTATAAATGTTATCTAATCCATCTTCTTCAGCTTGTTAAAGTTGCTCGACTGGTTTTTTTGTGGTTGTACAAAGAATCTGTTATCAAATCTCGCATTCAACAGGAATTATCTTCAATTATGTTTACCTTCGCTGTGATTGTAAAAGTTTTAAAAAAAGGTTGAAATCACCAATGAATTTCATAGCTCTTGCCATGGTCCAATCCAGGACAAGTAAAATTAACCAGGTGGTCCGTTCTCCGCAAAATATTCGGAGCATTTTTGACAGAAACTCTTCGAGGGGAGCCCTGCGAACTACGCCATTGAGTTGGTACAAAAATACGCATTCGCATGGCTTTCCCCTTCTGCCATGTGCGTTCCTTGTCAACAAGTCAATCTCGCCAGCAAAATCACATGCTGTTTATGCCATTTCTGCATAGGTTTCTGGGAATCTAGATATTATGGCCTTCATTGATATGACAAAACCTTAGGCAAAGTAGCAAAGATAAATGCTAGTAGTGTGTCGTACATATGGTAGCATGATGGTGTACCATACGATTGAGTTGACCTGAGCATCGCCACCAGACACAGCATTGAACTTGATACATTTCTAACAGAGCTGCTAGGGGATTCGTGTTGGACATGGCTATTCCAAGTACCTGTCAAATCTAGATGAAATCATGCAAGGCAAGACATAAATGGTTAAACATGCATTGGACGACATCTGATGCCAGAACTTCCATCTTAACCTTATGTTTTCAGATGAGGGAAAATGAATTGGACTGATGAATGAATTAAAACCTTGAAGAAGTCTGGGGCCACAATGATTGATGATTGCTTCAATCGAATCGCATGCTTTAATGTTTGGCCAAAAATTATATGCATGCTTTCATGCATTAAATTTAAAACATTACCTTAAGTCGCATTTTTGCGCGAAAGGGAACGTATGGACTGATGAATGAATTAACATCAAGAAGTCTGGGACCAAAATGAAAAAAGAGAATTGCCAGTAACAAATGCAGGCAATTCATGCATTAAACGTGAGAAATTTGACAATTTGTCATTCATATAGAGCTATGAATGGTGCAGGTTCATTTAATGTACGAAAGTAGTGTCTGTGCAGACTCAGTTCAGTGAACCGACAAGTGCAAACAATGTTCACAGACTTCAGTAAGATCACCAAGACATATTTGAAATTACTCTCTAATTTCATAGATTAGAGCAGGGATTGCCCAAAAGATCTCAGGTTATATAATCAAAATTGTAGTCAAATGTAAAGAGCTGTGTGAACCTGAATCAGTGGTTGCATAATCCATTCTTCACGGTAATTAGTTTCAAAGAAGAGGGCTTCCAAATAGCAAAAAGAAAATGCTAAAGAGTAAGGTTAAGACTTAAGGAAGCGGTTTCCATCATCAAAGAAGAATAAAGTAAAATCACAACAGTTGGACAATCATTTTCTTTTCTTCTTTATAAACAATATGCCAATTCTCTGAACGAAAATACAACAAGAAAACAAACTAAACAAGAAAGAATTCTCTCTCTCTGTCTCTCCGAAGCCTGGACAATCTATGCAACAATTTGGTTTCCAGTTTCAATTTCAATTATAAAAGAGAAAATAACAGTTAGAACGTACAGTTTAACAATGGATCATGCAGTCTCAGCATACCAAGATGAAGTATCACTTAAACGTTTTGTGCCGTATGGTTAAACCTGTGTCTTCCATCATAGCCACAAACTCGCTATAATCAATGCGCCCATCCTGAAGAGAACACAATATGATAGTTGATATAAGCAAGTCAAATTAACAGCATCTTTAACCAAGATAATTTTTAAAGGGAAATAAAAGTTAAAGACAGCTTGCGTGTTCTTTACATTATCCTGGTCAACTTCACGCATTATATCTTCTAAGTGAACATCTTGCAAGCCAAACTGCTCACAGGCCTGTTGGAGCTCATCTGGAGTGATGTACCCACTTCCATCTTTGTCAAAGTAGGAGAAAGCCGCAAACAGATGATCCTCTTTCTGGACCTTGTTTAGATGAAGCATGGCAGCAATGAACTCACTATAGTCTATAGTACCACTGTTATCAATATCTGCCTGCAGTTTTTGGAATAAAAAAATGATACAAAATCAGCAACAATGTTATAGCCTAGGTGCCTGGCGGCTCATTCTTACGCCACTGGTAGGCCGGTTGATCTTGCATTTTAGCCCACTTCCAAAAGTGATGATGATTGGACAATGAAGTGGATTCAAGGGTAGCAGAAACTTATTCTTTGAACAACTTCAGCTATTCCCCTACTTAACATTGAATCTATTAATGTCCCCTGCTAGCACCTCATAGTAAAACAGGAAAAGCCAGCCTCATACTACACTACAGGAAGGATATATGACTTGCTGTCTGTCCTAAAGCTATTCTTTAAAATTCAATTTGTTTATGAATGATACAACTAACTTTGATCAATTTGTTACAAAAATCTCAACCTAGAAAAGTGAAAGTAAATTTTATCTTTTTCAACCTAGAGAAGGAGCGAGCAGATAACAGAAACTCAGACATCCTAAATCGAACTATTATATGTATCATTCCAGCATAAAATTAGAAAGTTCCTGATGAATTTGAAACGAAGGCTTACCGCTTGCATTAACCAATAAATCTCAGAATCCTTGAGATTAGAACCAACTTTTTCCAAACCAATTTTCAGTTCCTCTAGAGTGATCTGCCCACTATTATCTTCATCTATCATCTTAAACATTTCTTTAAGGCCTGCAATTTCCTCTTCTGATAGGCTATCAGCAATGACCTGTATAGAAATTATAATAAGAAAATTATAATATATAAAAAAAACCAAGTCATGGCCCCAAAGAAACTAAATCACAACTTGTCACAACTGCCTGATATAAATATTCATGCATATTATTGGGGAAACAACACAATTTAATTTGAAATATCTCCACCACTGCTATGAACTTCTGAGAATTGACATGTTCCAGATACTAACTCTGATGGCAATTTTTTTCAGCTTGTTCATTGCAGAAAATTGCTTCAAACGAGTTAGGACAGCAGAATCAAGAGGCTTATCTGGAGCAAGACCATCCACCTGAACCCAAGGGTGACCTGCCAAGAAATAAAAAGGTAAATAACTCTTATTTGATAGATTGCTGAATAGAATAAATTCAGAAAACAAAAATGCTATTGTCTACTTCTATTAAAGGGAAGCAACTGAGTGAAGAAACTCAAAAATGTGTGAAAAAGGTAGCTCTACAGGTTTAGAAAAGGTGTATATCCAAGATAATTCCCCACCATGTAATGCTGCAAAAGATTAACATTCGGTTGAAATAGACAGAATAACACTCAAGGCTTTCCAAATAAAACAATATTTAAGTTCATCAGTTGTGCTTAACAACAGTATAATGTAGAGAAAGGGAGAGATATGCGTACTCACAAAGAACTTCATGGGCTGTCAACCGTTTTTTACGGTCTCTTACAAGCATTTTTCGAACCAAATCCTTTGCACCATCAGATATACTAGGCCATGGCTCTGATGTAAAGTCAAGTTCACCTTTCGAAACCTGCTCAAATATCCCTTGTTCCGATTCTGATGTAAAAAGTAACATTGGCGCCAAATAACTTAGATGTAATTCAAACATGCCTAGAAGCATATATAGAAGCATCAAATCATTGAAGCCACAAGCAGCAAAACACTCACCAGCCCAGAATGGGGGAACCCCACTAAGTAAAATATAAATGATCACTCCAGCACTCCAGACATCACATTCTGGACCATAGTGCTTCTGCAACACTTCTGGAGCCACATAATAGGGACTTCCAACCACGTCCCTGAATGTTTCACCTAGAGGAAAAAGAATTAGTTCCCAGACAGTAGAGTAGAAATTACATAATAAAGTTTAATGAAATCAACTATAATGATGATTGACTCCAAGTAAACGAAGGCAATGATCAGACTATGAATGATTTCTGATTTCCTCATACAAGAAAGAGATTTTATGTCCCACGATCACTTACAAGAAAGAATGATTATGTATAATATAAAGTATGAAGTAGGGATCTCTGCACTCAATAATTTAATAAACAAAATGACCCAGATGTCAAATGACAAAATTTAGTCCAACTGACCAAGAAGGTAACAAAATGTTCACTCTGGCATTTATCCAGCAGCTGTTCATGTGCTTAAAAATCATCTCTGGCTAGTGTTAATTTGTTCATGACAACAAATTGGCAAAAATGATCAAATGGTTCCATCTGGGAGGAATTCAATTGAAAGTTCCTAATTATAATGATATGACACTATAACATTTTTCAACATAACAAAAAACAATGATCACTTTGGAATACCTGGCTTGAAGAACATTGAGAGTCCAAAGTCAATTGTTTTAAGAGGAGACTCCTCTTCATGGTTAATGAATAGGAAATTTTCAGGCTTTAGGTCACGATGCGTAACACCCAGAGAATGGCATTGTTCCACAACGCCAACTATTAGCCTTGCAAGCCCAGCTGCCTTTCTCTCAGTATAATGCCCTCTCTGAATAATTCTATCAAAAAGCTCCCCACCTGCACAAAGTTCCATAACAACATGAACAGCAACGGCATCCTCATAAGCACCTATGATTTGTATCACATTGGGGAGCCCTGCTAAATGGTGCATTATGTGAATCTCCCTCCTAACATCCTCCATATCCTCTTTTGTGGTCAACTTCCTCTTGGCAATGGATTTGCAGGCAAACTCTTTTCCAGTGCCCTTCTCCACGCACAAAAATGTTGTTCCAAATTGTCCTTGCCCTAGCTTCCGCCCCAAGCTATATATCTCTTTCAAATTCCCCGTTTTCCTTCCTAGCACTGACTCAAGTTGCAGCCCCGCACTTGCCACCCTCTTCATATGATGTGGCTTATTGGGTTTCGAGTCACCCGAAGCATTATTGCCCTCCACCTTGACATCCTGTTTACCTGGTTTCTCTGGTTCAACATTCTTAGATTCCTCATTCATGATCTTGACTGGTTCAGGGGGTGTGTTCTGAATTGCAACAGAACCACCAGTGGCTTTGGATTTGGATTCATCACAACCTGCATTTTCTTGACTTTTTTGGTTGCTTTTATCTTCTTTAGGTGCAGGTAACCGGTCCTGATCAGGTGGCCTTTGCCGCCAAACCGCCTGTGTAACAGATTGCAAGAATCCATTCGATCCAAGATTATTTGGTCCTGGACATGTGTTCCCCATCAAAATTTCCCAATCCTCAGGTCCTTATTACGATGAACTCTCTCTTATGAATTCCAACATCAAAGTTGGTCCTTGGTAATTCCATTAAAGAGCAAAAAACAATCAAATTCAAGCTGTGAGAACAGATCACAGGCCTTGAACAAACTACCAAAGTCCTTCCTTTTTTCTTTTCCAAACAGCCTCTTCTGGAAAAACCCACAAATGGCATGCACCCACCAATTCAAACTAAATAGATCTCAGATTCTGACTTTCTGTCATGAATTCAATGCAAAGCAGGGGATTTGTCACAAATCTCAAAATCCCAAAAACAAATTTTGAAGGAGAAATGAAGAGTAGGCAATAAACCCAATGGTGAAATGGGTACTGAGAAGTTTACAACGAAATTAATTTGCTTTGAATTTCCTCTCTCTTCAAACAAAATGCAGGAGGTTCGATATCCAGGTTATTAGGTAAAGAAAGAGAAAATCAAAATGATGGCTAAAAATTCATAATTACATAAAAAAAAAAAAAAAAACCCATATTATTTAAACATATAGTTATTGGAATTATCATAAAAAAAAAAAAAATCCACTTTCCATGGATTGGGTTACAGTGGTTAACTGGTTTGCTGCGTGCATGGCAACTTTGACCGACCAACGTAAGAAACCATGTCTTTCAGTGATAAAGAATTAATGGAAGCTTTAGCTAAAATGTATCAAATAAATTTATTTAATTAAAGTCTTTAAGTGAAAATAGACTTTTTATTTTTAAATTAGATAAATTTTATTATTATTTATAATAAAATATTTTAAAAGTAACAATTTAAAATATAATAAATATAATTATTTTTTATTAACAATAATATATTTTATTAATAGAATATTAAATTTTTAATTTCAATTATTAAAAATAAATTCTTGACAACTTAAATATAAAAAAAAATATATAAATATTTATTTTTCTTAATTCAAAAGATTCTTTATCTACATGCCTTTATATGAATTATAAATTATAAATTATATATATGTTCTTATGATTTTTTTAGTTTAGCATTTTATTTTACAAAAACAGTTACACGAATTAATTTTAGCTTATTTTTCATTAATAATAAACTAGTGTTTAGTATATTTGCCCCTCCTCCTTCCTTGTTCCAAATTTTTTTTAAAATTATTTTGCTTTATAAACTAATTAAGCCGCAATTGTTGAAAATGATAGGTATTTAGTTTTGATTAATTAGCTATGTTTTAAAAAGATATATCAACTGTCAACAGTTATTGTATATGATGTTAGAGTATTAAAGTTTTAATTTCAGAATTCAAAAATTGACAGTTTCATAAATAAAAAAAAATATTAACTTAAATATTTAACGAAACTTTAAGTATCACATATTTGATCATTTAAAATAAATAAAAAAATTTTAACTTTATTATTTATAGCTATTTTATCTATTTGTTTGCATTTTAGGAATTTATTTGGTCATCAAGTAAATGACATCTTCTTCAAAGATAATTAAAGTTTAATTGATTAAAGCCCGTTTTCTTCGATGAAGAAATTTTTTATTCGAGTTTTATTAGTGATCATTTGTTAAGATTATTTCGAATATATGACTTGCAGTCATCTGTTTTAGGTTTTCAGATACGGTACATCTTACTTTGATATAAAAGATTGAACAATTTATCTATCATCATATTTTTCTTTAAAAAAAAAAAACAAATTGAAGCAAAAAGTGAGTTTTTTAAATATATCAAAATGGGTAGTTTTTTTAATAAAAAATGGTTATTTTTTAAGTAAATGAGAAAATGAGCAATTACAAAAGTGATGAATTTTATTCATTTGAAAAAATGAAGTTACATATCAACCCTTAATTTAATAAATTATTTTACAAATTTATTTGGTTTGTAAATTTATCAATTGAGTTATAACATTTGACTTGTTAATTATTAAATATATAATACTACTTGCTTTATCTTAGGAAAAACTTAGTAATGTTTCACTCAAATAGCTAAAATCTAGAGATGTAATACTTCACATGAATCAAGTAATCGTTTGATTAAGATTAGATTTACGGAAATATCATTTTTATTGAAATTTGATCTGTTCAACAAATTAATTAGAAACAAATAAACGTGGTAGAAAACTCCAATTAAGGGAATTAAATTCAGATATTGTCTAAATCAATTACACCACCTTCCCCAAGCAAACTCCAATTAATTGATTTGAGGGAAACTTTCCTTGCTTGGAATTAATCAATGCAATTTCCTTGTTGATTATACTTCGGGTTTCAAATCTTCTTTTTTTCTTAGTTCAAAATGGGAATCAATCAAAGCAGTTTATATTAGTTTATATAATATAATATTCCAGGAAACGAGTTTCTTTCATTGCTTTTCTCAGATGTAAATCTTAGACTTACCCTATTTTTTTCAAACGCTTCAAGAATATAAATATATGATGAAGCTGTTAAAGTTAGGTTGCTTTTGGCTAAATGCAAAAGAAAACTGTTACTTTGGTTGACAATGAGGTTGCTTTTAATTTTATAGTAATTGAAATCATACATGCTTGTTTTGCACACCACAGTATGCAATGGGAAAGAGAAGAATCGTTCCTTAGAAGATGTCCACTGCCTTTTTAATTGCTAAAATTAGATCAGCTGACTTTTAACTCTAAATTATAATATATTAATAGAAGTGTTAAGAGGGATTGACATCTGGTGGCCGAGTGAATTAGGGTTGAGAAACTTTCTGATGATTACTATTATTTTTTATTGTCCGACCAATTACATATATATATATATATATAGGAAATTATTTGATATATTGATAGTGAAATTTTTTAATTTTACAAACAAGATTAAAATGATGATATGAATAAAATATATGTATAATTATTTTAATATCGTTTGTAAAATTAAAAAATTCTATTATGTATTTAATAATTTCTGTCTTTATATATTTATATATATATAGTATTAGAATATTCCTTCATGAAGGACAAAATGAAAGAATGATCTATTATCATGCAATTATTTATATAATTAAAGATTAGAGTCTCTGGTCATTACTTCTCTTATTTATAGAAACAAATATGATAGACTTTCCTTATTTTTCTTATTCTTTTTCGAAATGCTCCAAGAACATAATCCAGACCACAAGGGTCAAGGTGGTTAAAGCCAAAGGAAACAAAAGGAGAAAGCAATGCCGAACCAAGAAGAAAAAGTGCAATTTTGTATATAGTAATTGAAAATCATACAAAATTTCAACTTTACACACTGCATAAAGGAAAAGCAAGAAACCTAATTGGAAGTGATAATGAAGATTTTCCTATCAGGAGAAGCATTCAGACTTCAAAGGGTGAATAGAACTTTGTATTGATCTTTTAATAAGTGTGTTTTATTAATTACAATAAAACTTAAACGGTGAAATTAATTTTGATAAAATTAAAAATAATAATAAAAGTTACTATAATTATAATAAAAAATTATTATAAATACGATTAAAAATTTTAATAAAAATTTTATATTGAATAAATTTTATTAGAGTTAACATTTAAATTCAATTATTAATAGAATGAACTTAATCACTTCATATCAAAAGTGTAGTGAAATTGATATGTCGACTAAATTGATGGTGGAGTATCCCATATACTATTGAAAAGAAGAAATTTAGGAATGTTGTGTCAACATTGCATTAATGTAACTAATTTATACTGTATATTAACACTTGGCTGTGAATGTTTCAAGCTGCTGTACTTTGAATTCCATCGTTCTTGCCAAAAGGCTCTAGGCCACAAGCTTGTTAGAAGAAATTAAGCATGGTTAGAATTTGGGATTCTGATCAAAGAAGAAAATAAATTGGCTGATGACTTTGACTTGACTGAATTTGTTGCATTCCTTTGCTATTGATTGTTCAACCAAAAGGTTTAAACAAACAATTTTTTTGAAAAACACAGCCGGCGGAATCTACCAAAACACCGTATTATTATAATACCACAAAGACCTATTCAAAAGCAGACCTATTCATTTTTTATATGCATGTGTGGACTCTTTCTTACCCGATGCACTGTCATTATATAAATACATGGTTGGTTTCTGAAGCTTGAGCTCAAAATCAGTTCAACCTCCAAAATTTTTATAGCTCTAATAAGAAGAAAAATGAGTTCCATCAGTGAAAGTCGTGAAATCAAGAACTCCAGTAGAGGAAGAGAATTGCAGGGTCCAAGGCTTTCACCTTTAAAAGTCAGCAACTCTTCATCAACGATCAAGAAATCGTCTCATGGTATTCCAAATCGAAGCAGCAAGGTTAACCCTGTGGTAATCTATCTGAGATCGCCAAAGGTTATCCATGTTAGACCAGAGGAGTTCATGAGCCTCGTGCAACGCCTAACAGGGAAGGACTCATCATATAATCCGTCGTCACCATCATCATCATCTCCTTGTGACATGGTAGGGGATGATGAATCCATGGCGGCCAAGATGACTGAGAGATCATCAAATAATTTGCTTGGTGCAGAAATGAAGCCGCCTTTCAATGAGGTTGATTATGGTGATCAAATTGTAGGATTGTCTCCGACTTGGTTACGTTTCTTAGCTTGTGTATAGAACCTACTTCTTAATTATTTATTTTTGTTTAAGAAATTAAGATTGTGATTGTTACACATTTATTATAGGTGGATAATGACTTTGTACTTAGGTAATGAATATACAAACACCCTTTATACTTCTGGACCTTTAGATAAGATTTTTACATTCCTCAATAAGTTAAAAAAAATTTTTAATTTATTATGCAATGAAAAACTTAATTATATTTAAAAAAATTTATTTGATATATTGATAGTAAAACTTTTTAATTTTACAAATGATATTAAAATAACAACAAATATTTTTATTTTTTTAAAATTAATTTTTTAATTTTTTTTTTATAAAACATGTGCTTGTGTGACTATCTTAATTTCATTATTAGTGTATCAAGTAATTTTTTATATTTAATTAAAAGTTATTGAGATTGATATGATTATGACTTTACTAGAGACCTCAATTTAAAGGAAAAAATCACACGTTGGTAATTTGTAAATTGTTAAAAAAATTCATGCTAACTCAAGCAATAATTACTAGTATCATCAGAAGACTCTTTTTTTTTTTAATTTAAACTATTAGAGATTATATTTTAATTAATCATATTAAAAATTCAATACTCTATTAATAAAAAACACAATTATGTTATTAATCTCTGATTGATTATGTTTTTCATAATATACTTGGGCGTCTTGCTGCAAAAATTTTGAAAAGAAAGTGACAATGTGTAATTATCAATTCTTATTTTGAATGAGTTAAACTTTTAATTTTTTTAAATAATTTATTTAGATTAATGCAAGTTGATTTTATAGGGATAGCGAGATGCACAGCGTGTAATACTTAAGTGGTTTTAACTACTTCTTTAAAGAAAAAAAAAGTGTTCTTTAGCCTTAGAAAATTTTGTAGTGAAATCCTATTTTATTATTTTAGAGGAAATTATTAAAAGAACCAAAAAAAAAAAAGCATTGGGCCTTGAATTTAATAGATAGGCCCAAGTCATAGAGATTTGATAACTTAGCCCAAGAAGGTTGCAAATCCCAAAACTCATCACCCAAAGAATAGGCAAAGCCTAACACGTGTCATCGTTTAATAGCGAGTTTTACATTCCTCTTCCACATTTACAAACCCAATAAAAGCAACAGTCTATTAACACTAACACTAACGGCACTCAGCCTCGTTAAGTAACGCCGTCAATTATAGGATGCAAATCCAATTTGTTCAAACTCCAACAAAAAACTCCCTGATTTGCCTGGAAAAAAAATCGAAAAATTCAAAAATTGAATCGTGATCCTAGTTATTGATTCGGTTCATATTAATTTTTATATTTAATTTAAATAAAATTTAGATATTAAATTTATATATTAAGTTCTCCTTAAGTTTTAAATAAAAAATAAAAAATTAGAATCAAATTAAATATATATTTAATTTTTGTTTATTTTTTAAATTTTTATAAAATAAAAATAATAATTTTATATCAAAACTTACTTAAATATATTTTAAGTTTATGTTAAAATAATATATAAATATTAAAAATTAATAAATCGAACTGAATTAAATTAATAAAATTTAATTTGATTCTATTTAAAATTAAAATTAAAATTTTTATGATATTATATAATATTCAAAAAAATTGAATTCGATATCACTCTTAGTTTTTTTTTTTTAAATTTCATTTACTTTGGGGCAAAGCAAAATCCTTTTTCGAAAACCTAGATTAATGTCCGATTAGGGCACACCCTGATTCTCTCGGCTCCTTTATTGATATATTTCTTCGTCATTTTCTTCACCCAGGTAAGACATTGACATGAATCTGATTTTTATATGAAATCTAGTTGAATTTGTCACCAATTTTTTTTCTCAGATTTTGAATTTATGAGCAGCAAAATGCGCATATTCTGTTCGACGATTTTTTTTTTAATTGAAACGTAAACGGCACAATTGCTTGTATTACAATTGTTCGAGTAGACTCGAATATTCCTTAGTTCCATTGCTTTGAGTCTTCCTTAGTTCTGCCAAATCAAAGCTCTGACTGTGATATTTAATCTTTTCATCCTTCTCGCCTTTTCAACCCTTGAGAATGAATCTTGAATAAATCTCAACTTGGAGTGACAACATTTGCTAGGATTGTGAAAAATCTTTAATAAAAATCTTTGAAAATGAAGCAAGTATTTCCTTAGGTTTGAGGTTGTTTTGCATTTAAGCAAAAATTAAGTGTTGTTTTTTGTGATCAATTGGAATTGGAGCCAATTACAATCCATCCAATCAGTTAGATTTTATATCCCTTTCCTTCCACATTTTGAATTAAAAACAAAAATTAAATCATATTTAATACATAAAATTATAATAATAAGAGCTCGTGAAAGCTTGTTATCGGTTATTCTTATCCATCTAGTTGAACATTTATATATTGTAAAGTTGATTTGTCTAATAGAACTTGTTAGACATGGAACTTGATTAAACGATTTCTTTTATTTTATGCCCACCTCCAAAGTAAAACTAAACTGTATTTGTTCCATACCATCTCAAGCTCGCTGTATTTTGATTTCTGACGAGTTCGACTGAGGCTTCAATCATATGATATTGTTACTTTAAAGGGACATTGATTTTGGCTATGAATTGGGCAGTTTCCTCGTGTATTCCTAGTTTGGCTGGTTTTGAGGGCAACGAAACTGCCCATAATCAAAAACCAAAAGCAGAAATGCAGAAACAACTAAATCTTTTAACGTATCCGTGTTCGCGCATGTACCTGTCTGACGGGGATGTTTTCCAACATTACACTTGTTATTACCAAAAAGAACTAACGATGTAAAAGCTTTTGCTCTGGTCCCTAGACTCAAGCATGGGCAATCATTAAAGTTGGAGTAGTCATCTCAAAAATTGCGCATTTGAGAGTCAAATTCTTTTATCTAGAAGCAGAAATTTATAAAGGCTCACCACCTCAGTGGCATCGAATTTGACAAGTAAGATATGGTTTGGTCCAGAAACTAGCACATCTGTACGTTTAATAATCCAGGTTTTGCCAAAGAGTGTTTTATTTGGACAGCAAAATGACACAGCATCCTACATCCTATTGAATCTAATCAATTGTTGTTCAGATTAACATAAACAAGTTTTAGGACTTTAAAAGAGAATTAGAACACACATTGACAAAAGAGAATTAACTTATCAAACTTTCCAAATCCAAAGGTTCTTTGAGATATTTCTTCTATAATCGATTTCCCCCTCTTTTCACCTTCTAAGTGAAAAAGGATATGTAGGATGCTTGGTATAGGCATAGCCAAAGGAAAAAGGCAGTGATTGAAACAAGAATTTTGATGAGACTAGAATCAATAATACTTGGGAACTTAACCATTGCTTGTATTACAAAAGAATAAACAATGCATACTTGAATGAAAATCATACATGAGTCTGAAATATACAGGAGATTGACAATAGAAACATACCTCAAGCTGAAATCCAACAAACTATATGAGCGAGTATGCTCACATGCATCCATGTATTGCTGATCAAACAGTCAAATGTATTCAATTACAGAAAATAAGAAAAATAAAAGAACACTGCACAGTATACCAAATTTGGCACAAAGGAAACCATGAAAATTGATGCAAAGTATACACATGATAGCTTGATCAAACCCATTCAGCATTCACAGTTATTATTATAGACTTCATCTAGAGATAGAAGAAGTGAACGAATCATTTTCACACTTGTGTGCTTGAAAGGCATCTCCACTGCCTCAATCGAGATCCCTTGTCTAGAAGCATTAGCAAGCCAATATTGTTTGGTGACAATCCATACAGGTACCTATATAATTAAAGAAGAAATACGAACAAAAACGAATCAAACACCAGCATTAACATTTCGCTAGGATACAATATGCTGATAAACTTCAATGTCAATTTCCAATATAAAATATGATAATTAAACAGATTACATGAAAACAAATAAAATATGCATCTAAGTGCATGCTCCCTAGTTTCAGGGCCCAACTATTTAATGCTACTGCCTTAAATGATAGATGATAGGACTGCATTTCTTTCTCTTTGCATATTGAACCAGTATAATTCGTTTTGATATTGCTCTGCTATAAAATGCAATAACAAGTTGGATAGTTTTAACCTAATAATGCTTGTTGTTAGATAAATTATTAATAGAAAAAAAAAAAAAAAAAGAGAGAAACCAAAATATGTCAGTTTAAAACATGGGTCAAACCCAAAAGTAACTATATATATGACACATATTCTACTTACTTGCTTCGACGAGCTTTCCGCCTCCAAAATACGAAGGACACAATCCACTGAAAGAAAAAGGAAAAAAAAAAAAATCAAAAGACAATAAACTTAACTAACACTGTGGAAATACATCAAAATGTATACAAGGATGTTCAGATTATAGAAAACATAAAATAGCTCTATTGATGAAACATTAACAATTTTCTGTTTATGGTGCTTTCAACAATGTAAAGAGAACATTCAAATGAGGGATTTCAGATAAATTACAACCTAAATTAGAATCTTCAACAGATGATTGCTACACAGGAACTAAAATAATACCAGAGTTCAGTGGAAAAATGAGTAAAGTAATGAAATAAGAAAATGGTAAAAACATAGTCAATGAGTACAGATTACGGATACAAGTAGTACACATAAGGGGCAGGCTTCTGATGCAACAAAGAATGAAAGATTAAGGGGAAAAATGACCTATAGACACAACCAGATGACAACCTTCATTATTTATGTTCTTCTTGTAATCAAAGTAATTATATATGTAGCGTATTTCTGCATAACCTTCCATAGGTAGGCAGCTTCAAGAAATTGTTAACCGGTCTCCTAAATGTGCAATTTATATTGAAAAACACCTTTAGGCCAATACATTTTATGCTATTTCAACTATCATAAGAGAACATTACAAATAACAAAAAGAAGTTAATACAGAGAGCACTCACACACACAAACATACACACACACACACACACACACACACACGAGAGAGAGAGAGAGAGAGAGAGAGAGAGTTGAAACCAAACTATATTGTACTAAAATTTCAATAATAAAGCAACATGAAATTGAAGATAAAAAAATATCGTCTTGAGAATATCAATAAGAGTAGTAGACGATATAAAATATATACCAAAAAAAAAAAAAAATTCATGCAAACAAAGATTACCTTGAAGACTGACATGAACGGAAGGCTTCCAAGAATAAATGGCTTCCTCACAGTCATTCGTTTTTCTGGTGACATTTCCTTGCACAAATGTTGGGCTATTTCTTTCAATAATACTAACTGTGCTTTGTCAGTTCGCATTGATATTATTGCTTGTCTCATTGATTCTCTGTCAGCCTCAAGGGCCTGAAGCCTCATGTAGAGCTTCTTGATATCAGGATCACAAACATCAGGTAGATTGAACATCTCCCTTGGAGTGGATGCATAATCATCATAAATTCCAACTCCAGATTTTGGTTCTGCAGTTCCATTGTATGGCACCCCAGTATGGACAGAATCAATTGTATAAATTCTGTCACTCATATCATCTCCAACTTCTGAAGGATTATCCATTCTTCTTGAGCTAGATATCTCGTCCATTTCAGAAACGAACTCCATCTTCTTGAAGCTAGTATTAAACCTGGGAGAAATAGCATTAAACCGGGGAGAACAAATGGTAAACCTAGGAGAATCATTGGTAAACTCTGAACCCATCTCCTTAACCAGGAACGAATTTGAACTATCAGTTGAAAGCCTCCTTGAATGTCTTGGTCGCCTAGGAGAGTGACCAACTATCACCTTCTCCAAAGCATTCTTTGTTCCAGGAAAATCTCCATCCAGCTGACTCAGCTGACTGCTGCTGGGATTCCTCTCCATTTGGCAGATCCTCTGTTCCAGATTCCTCAAATGTTCTTGGGCACGAGGAGTCTCACCAAATGCATATTTCTCAACATCTTCAACATCATCACCAGGATTCTCATTCAAATTGCACTTTAGAGGTGGATAATCATATGCAGGAAGATCAACTTGGGCACCAAAGTTCTCAGCCACACACAGATTCCGCATCTCTCCATCCTTCTCACCTTCAGCCTCTGCCTCCGTAAGCCCATAACTCAGCATCCTATGCTTGTAAGCCCGTACTTCACAAGTAAGAGATTGAATACCCTGCTCTCTTTTATACAAAAGATCCTCCAAAACCATTATCTCCTGCTGGTCATGTGTCATTTTCTCCTCGGCAAAACGCTTGAATTGCCGTGCATCCATTTGGATCTCTGCCTTCTCTCTCTGCAACTTCAATATCATCGACATGGCCTCAGTTGCAGCTGATGATGAGGCATTTCTCTCTTCCTCCAATTCTGTATACAAGTCCTGTATAGTTGCTTGTTGGCTGCTCACTGTCTCCCGCAAAGCAGTACATTCATTCTCAATTTGGACTCGGGCATTGCAATAAAGATCAAACCCCGGAACAAAAAACCCATTTCCAGACTCAAACTCATCATATTTTCGTTTTACAGACCGAAACCAACCACTCGAAGGAGCACCAATCAAAGAACAAGTAGTACAACTGCAATCACGACATTTTACCAAATCTCTTGGAGGTGAAAATACTTCTGACTCCATAGATCAATATGCATTCAAACTCGATAAATCTAAATATTTACTAAAAATTAAAATAATAAATAATAATGAAAAAAATATTGAATTTTTCTCTCTCTCTCTCTTGAATCTTAGATCCTCCAATGAAACTTCCCTCCTTTCTTTTTTTGACTCCACCCACCGGCTATATAAATTCCTCCTGGATCATTCAATCACAGAGAAAAGTTCCTGAAATAAACAATAAAACAACAAATAAATGAAAGATATATGTAAATAAAGTACCCTCTTTGTACATATATTATCCAACAAAAATATAATTTTCTTAAAAATTAATAACAAAAGATACATTGTATTGTAATTTTCAGTTAACATTCAAAGGTTCAAACATTTCTCGACAAAATCTCACCAAAAAAGAAACTTTCTAGGAAACAGAGCAGAGGGAGATAGAACGAGAAATTAATGGAGAGAGAAGAAGGGAGACGGAAAAAATGTAACTAACCATGGAAGCTGAGAGAGAGAGAGCCGGAAAAGGAGGCAAATTTTCCCGGGAAAATTAACCTCCAGAGAAGAAAAATTAAAAATCAGTCTTTTTTTATTTTCAATTTCATTAAACTTCTTCTTTGGAAAAAAAATCGCCTGCAGGAAAAAAAATTCCAAGAGGGTAAATGAAAACAATCACTATTGTGTTTGGAGGAAAGAAAAATCCGAGAACATAAAGCGAATCGGAGGGAAAAAATTAAACATTAAAAAAAAAAAGAGAGAAGGTGGAAACCCTTTTTTTTTTTTTTTGGGTGTTCGTTTAATGGGGAGAGAGTTTCTTCATTTTATTAAGCTTTTTTTGGTTTTTTTCTTTAACGTTTTCTCGATTTCCGTGTCGACGAGAAGCGAAAATGAGGTAAGCATTTCGGGGAAAGATGAAATTAACAAAAAAAAAAGGAAAAGGTTTAAAAAATGAACGAGCGATTCTCCCCCTGAAATGAAAATGAACGGTTAATGATTAAATCAGTGGAGATTTGGTTGGCTTTGATATATCCTGATTTGCTAGACAATGGCGGTTTTTCGGAGTATGATAGTCAAAACTGCGTTGTTTCTTGTCATTTATAAATGGTTTACTGTGAGCTCGTTTGTACCTTATCTAAATTTGGCTAATATTGACTAAATCGTTACGCACTTGATTAACACTTTCTTATTCATTAATATCAAATAAAAAAAAATACAAAAAATGTTAAAAAATTTCAATAATTGCTTATAAATTTTTTATAAATTTATCTAAAATAACTAATTCGATAAAAATTTATAACCGTAAATGATTTGGGTTACAAATAGATTTATTCACTCACTTTTTATAGGTAATAAATTTTTATAAAACTTCTCTTTAAATTTTTTATTTTTTTGTCTAAATATGATAAAATATTTTGGGAAGTCTTTATTAATTATATTGATTTTTCATAAGTAATAAAATAGTAGATAAAATTAATTGAAAGTTGGCTTCTAGGTAGCCACGGTAAGTTTTCATCTTTCAAGCTACATTCAATGAAACAGTGCAAATTATAAAATTAATGTTAATTAATAAATGTTCATTTTATATTTTTATTTTGATCAAAAATACCCTTTTGGACATTGCGGATAATTTATTTTCATATTTCTTGTACATCATTTATAGTTTTTGTTGTCGTTAATTTAATAAAAAGAAAAAAATATTATTTTTTTAATAAATTTTTTAATAAATTTGATAATTTGTATTGTATAAAACATTAAAAATTTATATATTTATATAATATATTATATAAAAATTATTTATTTATTAAGTTAAGAAGTTCAAATATCGGATACTCTATCATTAAATGAAATGTTGAAATACATTTTTTTTTTAAATTTTACAACGAAATGAATATGTGAAATAATGATACTAATGTATCTGTCAAGTTAAGAAGTCCAACCACTTTCTCTACCAACCACGAAGAGCACTTTCATGAAAAGATGACGACAATACACATTGGATATTACCGACAGCAAACAGCCCATAAACAAAAGTTTTTATTTAGATATATCTAATAATAAAATCTTGTCTTTTTATCCAATAATAGGAAAGTCTCCCTTTGGAATTTAAATTGGAAGGATAATTCTCCGCTTCTCTTCAACTGCTATATTTTGGATACTTGATGTGCAACCAACCGATAACGGTTTGCTAATTGAAGGGAAACAAAAATATTGAAAAACAATTAGCTAATGTTAAATAAATAAATATATATATATCTTCTTGTTATATTAAAATTCATGCGAAATTCAATAATTTTTTTAACAATAGAAATCATAACTTAAGAATAAATAAAGATATTATAAATCTTGTAATTTAAATTTAAAACTTGTTGCATGTGCTGATTATTTCTTTGACATATTTGTATAAATGAATTAGATTAAATTTTGAGTTTAATAAAATTTTTTCATTCAATTTAAACTTATTGTGGGTTTGTAGATTTACCTTTGTTTTCTCAATTTCATTTAATCAAGCCAAGATAAAAATATTAATAAAAAAGTTTAAATCAATTTTAAATTTTATTTTCTAAATGATATTATTAAATGGATACTTTTAATCGCTATAACTTTAGATTTATTGAATCTCATCTTTTAAAAATAATTATATAAATCAATTGAATTAAATTATAAATTTAATTATTAACATTATATATATACATATATATTAATTTACTCCGCGTTTAAAGTGAAGTTATATAAATATAGCTTCTTAGAAGCAACATTTATAGTGGCAACAACACTTGCATTAAAAATGAAGGGTGAAATTGGTTAAAGTTCTTCATTTCTTGCTTCATGGTTTTCAAAATTGTGATGGAAATGCAATGCAATAACTTGATCAGAGAAAGCAATTTTGGGATTGACTATGAAGATAATGATATCTGAAATATATGCAAGGGAAATTCTTTAACCAACTCACCTCCACAAAGCTTGTCGAGTATATATGATGTTCTATGTTGGAAGAATTGTGACCCTGATTCTGAGAACACAATCAAGGTGGGAAAAACACAAAATGGATCATGATTTGGAAGATGAAGATGAAATAAAGCAAGCACAATAAGATGAACCAAATGAAGGCTGAGAATTCCCAAAATCCATGATAAGTTGGCGGCTGAATTGAAGTTTAACCAAATTAGTTTTTGTCAATTGACAGTCAAAAGTTGTTGTGTTTAGGAACAAGAAGAAGAAAAAGAAAAGCTGCTAGCATGAAATTGAAGTTTACAAGAGACGAAGGAGCTGTAGAATATTGGAATAGGAGGCTGCTTCGTCTTCTCTTTTCCTCCAATTTGGTTGTGGGTAATAAATTGATAAATTGATGATAACAACAGCAAAGCAACAAGTAATAGCTGGTTTAACAGATGAGAAAATCAATCCATTGTTTTCGACGACCTACCACATTTTAACATTCATTAATTTCATCGAACTCCTTGGATATTCCCAACATATTTTCTTGTTATCTTCATCGCTATATTAAAAGAAAACTTATAACTGAAATACAAGAAGAAAAAGCAGTATAGCAGTATAGCACATTGCAGATTCTGGCAGCTTGGGAAATGCGATGCGGAGTCCAGCTACAATCCCCCGACGCTCCTCACCCGATCCAGATGTCACTATCACAACCTCCAAATCCGAGACTGTCATATTTATACCTCGGTCCGGTCGTTCCTCAGCGTCCTCTACTCGCGCCAGGAAATCTTCTTATTGGATTAGTTGGAGCAACATCAATAAACTAGGCGAATACATCAACCGACGAAACAAGGATTCCTCCGAGCATTCTAATTTGACAGAGGAGGATCTCGATGCACATAATAAGTTACATGGAATACTTTCTCAAAGGGCTCATGTCAACAATTACATTACTGGCAGTGTGGATGAAAGGAACAGCAAGTGCAGTCCTTATTACAAGGGACTTACTGATTCAACCCTGTCTATCAACCGCGAAAAGAATATGTCTGGAGCAGACAGTCCTGGACATCAAAGCCACACAACTACTGTCGTTACTTCAGCTTCCAGCTCTCTTTTCTCTTTTTTAGGTCGAGTTCAAGAACTTGGTTCCAGCTGCTTCACTCGTAGAAAAACTGGCAACGAGGACCCCTCTCCTATTGCTGCTGTTCCAAAATCTTTTGAAGCACCTTCTCCACAGGACATGAAATCAGAGAAAAAGGAGGCCAGATATCCTCCTGATGCACAATTAGTTGTTAAGGAGAAGCCACTGAGGGAGAGAGTATCAGAACCATCTGCACCACCGACTGCGCCAACAA
Organism: Durio zibethinus; assembly: GCF_047325235.1. Lineage (NCBI taxonomy): Eukaryota > Viridiplantae > Streptophyta > Magnoliopsida > Malvales > Malvaceae > Durio > Durio zibethinus. The sequence goes on along the minus strand of NC_143162.1, from coordinate 2,520,306 downwards.
TCTTGCCAGCCAAAACTGTTGTTAACGATGAGAAGAAAGAAGCCAATATTTACAAGGTGAATCAAAAGTTCATATTCGCAGACAAATACCGACCTAAAAATTTAAAAGATTTCATTTGCAATCGAAGTGAGGCCGCTCGGTTGCAGGCTCTGGTGAGATTGCTTCATCCCTTTTCATACAGATTTTGCTATGCTTGTATCCATATCCTGCGTTGAGCCAAGTTAGGAAAAGATTCAAATGATAAGATAATGGATGTCACAGGTGAAAAGTGGAGGATATGATCACGTTATATTTGAAGGACCTCCTGGCGTTGGGAAGAGAACCATGATCTCGGCTATGCTTCGCGAAGCTTTCGGACCCGATAGAGTTCAGGTACCTTAATGTTGAATATCCGTTAACATTGGGAAACAATTTTCTTTTAGTAATTAACCCACTAAGGATTCCTTGATTTTCATGTCTTTCAGACTAGGGACGAGTGCAAGGCATTTGACTTGAAGGTAATCGATAATATAGTTTGTATTTGACTTATCCTAAATCAATAATTTTTTTTACAAGAAGATCTAATCTGGAGATAAGGAAAAAAAATTATAGGTATCGAGATTTGAATTCTAAAACTACTTGATATTGTTTTTTATAATAATTACATAAATCAGTTGAATTAAGTTTGGAGTTCAATCGAAATCTTAATCTTTTATAACATTCTAATTATAATATATAATTCACAGGGTGAAATTATAGGAAGAATCGAAGTCAATGTGAAGGAATCTTCCAAGCATGTAGAAGTCAATCTTTCGGATCTAAGAGGATACGAGAAGCATGTAATTGTGCAACTAATGAAGGAAACACAAACCAAGACCTCTAAATCTGATAAAGCTTTGTTATCCTACCCTGAAAACTGTAGAGGTATATCTGACTGATTCCACTCCCTAACAACAAATCCTCTGCTTTGTCCAAAGGCTAATGCGTCTCATATTCCCTGATTTTCATTTTTTCTGCAGCAATTGTTCTCTGTGAAGCAGACAAGCTAAGCACAGACGCCTTACTGTATATTAGATGGCTGTTAGAAAGATATGAAGGGTACAACAAGGTTTTCTTCAGCTGCTCTGATGCCTCAAAACTTCAGCCAATTAGGTCACTTTGCACGCTCATTCAGCTACTTCCGCCTTCAAAAGAAGAGGTGGGTGCAGTGTAGTCTGAAGTGTTGTATAGTCACACTGCTACAGAGTAATTGGAACCATAACAAAAGATTTGATAAAGTTTTCCTTTTTCTGCCTTCAGGTTGTTGAAGTTCTGGAATTTATAGCTAAGCAAGAAGGCATAAATTTGCCACATAAGTTCGCTGAAAAGATAGCTGACAGCTCCAAGAATAATCTGCGTCAAGCCATTCGTTCATTCGAAGCCTGCTGGCAATCAAGGTGAGAAAAACAGGCTTTTTCATACCGTCTAATTCATCCTCCATCTTTTTGTATCAAGCGTTTTAAATTTTCCTATAAAAAACAATAACATCTATAACAGTTATCCTTTCGAGGAAGACCAAATACCATTAACCGGATGGGAAGAAGACATTGCAAATATTGCCAAGAACATAGTGGAGGAGCGAAGTCCAAAGCAGTGAGTTATTCTTATTAAGCTTAAATTTGAACTTCGGTGGCTCTCAACTATTACCATATATAGCTTTTGCAACTGAGTGTACTCGTTCACTCATTTATACTTAATTTCTTGAATTACAGGCTATATATAATCCGCGGAAAGCTTCAAATTCTCATAGAACATGATGTATCTCCTGAATTCATATTCATGGTAAGTAGGGCTGAGAAAAAAAAATACAAAGAAAACCAATAATCTATTCATATTTTAGTGTTTATACTTGTTCGATTTCAGTTCTGATTAGTAAGTTTTTTTTTTTTGTTCGGTTTTTGTTTCACATGTTGAAATTTTGAAATTTGGATTAGTTCAGTTAGAGATATTATTCGAATCGGTCTTTAAAAATTTAAAAGTAATTTTTGTCCAAAATCAAACATTTAAGCGGCAGCTTGAATTAGCATTCTCTAATTTCCGTTCTAATAGTTCAATTTAATCATCATAATTTGCAGTCTTTGGTTGAAGAAGTGAAGAAGCATTTGCACGAGAATTTGCATCCTCAAGTTGATGCATTATATGATGAATACAATGTACGAACGCCCAAAACCCATCTTTTTTCTCTTTCTTTAGATCTTATTTCCAACGTATTAAGAGCTAATTCCCGTTAATTTCTTATATTAATTAAGACGAATGATGAAGGCATGATTGAGAGTGAGGATGAAATGGCGACAAAGGTTATCGATCCGGTGAAATACAAAATGAGGATTTTCTCAAGAATCGAAGGTATGTAATTAAAACAAAGGTACTTGCAATTTTATTTTTTTTTAAGTATCCAAAGAATCAATCCATTGGTAAGGGGAGAAAATTTTTTTTTATTAATATAAGTTCCATTTTTGTGAGAGCATCCTGTATCAGATTGATGTACGGCAATTTATCCTTAAAATTGTTCAAAAAAACATTAAACCCGAACATAGCATGTGTTATCAAATTTATTCTCTGCTTCCTTGTTTCTTATTTAACGAAATTATATATTCAAATTGTTCGACAGAGTTTATAGCCAGATTTATGAGCTGGTACAATAATCAATCAAGGATGGCAAATGCAGGCAACACGCCCTTTGGTGGTGAAGAGACTTCATTCTTACTCTAGAAGGGTTGATTTGAATGAATAATGAGATTGGTTCCAGTAAAATTAGAAATAACGATAGAGGTGAGATTAATTATCGTAACAATAAAATTAAATTTAATAATAAAATATATGTTTGAATGTAATGCAAATGTGACAGTGAGATGAGAATAGGAAAAAAATATTAAGAACTTTACTTTTAAAATGTAATGATAAATTACTTTTATGTATATTTTAATATTATTTATAATATTTTAAATCTTAAAATTTTTATTTTAAATCAAAATATTAATACGTATTATTGATTAATTTATTATATAATAAAATATTTATTTATTAGTTTATTATATAATAATAAAATGTATTTATTATAATAAATCAATAAAGTTATTTCAATTTTTTTAACTAAAAAATATCATCATATTTACTTTTATATTCAAATACATATCTAACCACATATTTTAATTTTATCGTTATAATAATTAATCTCACATCCATCATTATTTTTAATTTCATTAAAATCAATCTCATCAACTATCCAAATAAATCTAAAATCACACCACAACAGCATTTCAATGAGATTTAAATGATCTTTAAGCAAGGGTGATACAATCAAAATAATTGTTTGCGTCGCTTTTAGCATTTCTATTACTATCATCATAAGAAATTATTAGGGTGACTTACACTTTTAAGGTATAATAAAAAAATTAAAAAATTATGTGACAACCTCTTAATTTCACTCGTAAAATTAAAATTTTATGTTATTAATATATAAAAAAAAGAATTCTATATATTATTATTGTTATATTAACTTGTACAAGATCTATAGAAAATCTTATGATTTTTTTTTTGTTTCTAAAAAAAAATCATGTTAAATATAGTGGTGGTGACAATGAAATGTATAACATCTTCTTCTTGAACGTTACTATCATTTTACAAATTTCAATTACATACATAAATGAAGTAGTTAGTCCAATCACCTATAATTAGATTATAACTCATGCGATATGCGAAATAATTTTATTTGTTTAATATGAGAATATATATATATTAGGTTTTTTTTTTAAATTATATTCAAATATTTAAAACTTATAACATATATAAAATTTATATATATTGACTTGTCATTAAAAATTTTTTTTTGAAAACACTCAAAAAATTATGTCTTTGGATATTTTTATTTACAATAATATTTATACACCTGTAAAATTATATCAAATAAAAATAAATTATGCATTTTAAAAAAAATAAAAATATATATTATTGAATGATAAATTAAATAATAAAGAAGTATTAACACACTTTCATTTTAGTAATCTTGACTAAATTATTATATAAAATATGAAAAATGTTAGAAAATATGTGAAAAAAGAAAAAATAAATTGAAAAAAAAATTATTTTCATAAGAATGAAACTATAATAACAATAAAATATATATTAGAAAAAATTTATAAACAAAAAAAAAAAACAAATTGCAATAGTAATAGAATATACCTTAGAAAAAAATTTACTGAAAAAATAAAAAAAATTGATGTATAACACATTATATTTGTTGTCTTAAATTTGTAGAATAATTCTTTAGTAGCAATTAAAATTAAATAAATAATTTTTAAATTAATATTTTAAAATTTAAAATGGATATAATACATGATAAAGATAATATTAAATTTTTTGTATTTATTTGAAATATAAATTTGATAATTAGAGTTCAAATGGATATAATCATTTTAATAATCTTATTATTTAAAGATTTAAGATGAAATTTTTTTGCATTTTCAAAATCTTATATAAAATTACTTAAATTTTTAATGTCTTATGTAAATTTTTAAAAAGATAAATTTTTAAATAAAAAATTTTAAATCAAGATAAAAAAGATTGTTGAAAGATTTGGATAAACTTAATCTTTGTAATTTTTAAACATGTTTGAAAGATTTTAATAATTAAATAATTTTTTAAATAAGGTTATTTGGTAAACAACTAAAATTATTTATTAAAAAATAAAATCTATATTTCATATTTTAAAATTTAGAATATATATCTCTAAATTAATTTGATTTTCAATTATAATTTGAATAATTTTGATATTTGAGTAAATTTAAAATTATTTAATTGTAATTAAAAGAAATTATCTTATTTTTTAAAAAAACTATCTTATGTGTCATTTAAAGAGTTGTTCATATAAAGGTTTATGTGGTAAATTTATTTATGTATGTTGTTATATAATATATATATATATATATATATATATATATTAGATTACCAATTAGATTGGAAACTATATATAAATACTAATGCTTTTATTGCTTCAGCCATATTGTACAAGGTACTGAAATAATGAAGCTAATTGGGTTGGCGGCAATACATGGGCCAGGCGGGCCCATAGTGAAAGTTTAATTGATTTTGGTCCTGGAAAAGCCCACACCAAACCCTGGCAGTTTTGAGTTTCGGCAGCTGTTCTTTCCATGAGAGCAATTGAAATCATAATTCTGTTTAGTTGGTTTTTTATTTTTATTTTCAGTAATTTTTTGTTAAAATAAACTCAAAGCAAATAATAAAGATATAACCCGAAATCCTAGAAGGTTAAAAACCATTAGTTTTACTCGCTTTTACAATAGAAACTGTGTATGAAATTAACCGCATGCAAAATTGTGGCTTAATTTTTAAGATGGAAACCAAAATTATATATAAAAGCTTTTATTATATATGTTGTCTATGAAATTTTTAAATTTCATAAACGGATTAAAATATTATGTTATTTCATTTATTAATTATTTTTTTGGTCAGACATTTATTAATTATTTAAATATGTCAAATAAAATATATGACAAATTTTTAATTAGAATTTGATGGTATATAAAATATATATTTTTTAAAATGTGAAATGGGTAGTCTCACTCTAATCAAAGAACAAATTATAAGTCTGACACAAACGTTTTTTTACTTTGAATTGACCCACAAGAGAAGACGTCGGGGCTTGAGGCTAGACCATTGGTTTGTTTGAGACCCAAAGAGGTGGCGCACAGTCGTCGACAGCAAAGTGCTGCAGGCGTGGGGGCCGAATGTGTGCCAATGTTAATTTGAGAAGAGGCTTCAAGCACCTTTACGAAAACAAACTCAACTCTCATGTCTAGCTGAAACCTCAGCCACTCCTGCTTCTTGTCTTTTAAGCTAAGACTGTTTTAACCCTGTTTTGTTCGGAGGCAAAGAGCTCTTATTCTCAAGTATTGGGTTCTTTTTATTTTTGATCTCTGGTGATCAGATCAAAATTTTTTTTTATGTTTTTTATTTGAAAAAAGGTTAAAATTTTCATTGGATCTATGGGTTTTTTTTTTTTTTCTTGTGATATAATTTTGATTGACATATTGGGAAGATGATGTTTGGAGAGACTTTCAAGGGGTATCTGCATGGCGATCAGGAATGGGTTTTAGATAAGTTTTCTCATGTTAAGTATGGAAGGCCTAAGAAAGTGCTAAAAGGCTGCAGAACATGTAAAGCATTAAATGACTCTAACATAAAAACTGAATAAATGATGAAGAGAACCCCACGTTGTCTCGATTCTGTCAATGCCAATCTTACCGAGGTGAGTTGCTTTTCTCCTTTTTTTTTTTTGTATACTGATTTCTCCACCCCTGGTGTATTATGTTAATGTTAGTCAATTTAATTACACTAAACTGTCAAAATCTTATGTAATAATGGGATTAGATGATAATTCTCAAACCATTGTCTGGTTTCATATTAATCTAGACATTTAAATACCAGAGGCATAACATCAAGCTTATATATTCTGTTTTGCCTCCTTCAAGCTTTAATTATTCAATTATTTTATTGGCACTCCGCTTTCTTTTCATCATGATTTTTAGCTGTGTACTGGTAATTGAATTATAGAAGGAGAGAATTTTGGTTTCCCGTGTTCACACTCACCACTTTCAAGGATTTTCAAAGCAACAATGGTTTAATTTCCTATTTTCAAAACTTTGGTTCTTCCTTGGATAGCTTTGGGATGCAAAATTTATGTTTTTCAAATGTTCTGACGCAAGGTAATGGATAATAGTGCCCTTGTTGCTGATGTAGAGTTCATGAACTTAGTTGGATCATCTGTTAGATAATCACCTTGGTTGACAGTTCATTTAGTTTTCAGGTACTTTCGCTTGCGACCTCGATGCAATGGAACTTGTGATGACACTGCTGCTTCCAAATTCAATAAAGCTAGAATACAATCCAATATGCTATTTTCTAGGTAAACTCGTAACTTAGTACATTCCAAGGAAATATAATTGGCTTTTTAAGCATGGTGATTTCTCATTTCTTTATCTCTCAGGAAACTGTTTTCAACCCATATGCTTTGAGTTGTGGTCATCTTTTCTGCAAGTCATGTGCTTGCTCAGCTGCTTCTGTGATGATCTTTCAAGGACTTAAAGCAACAAGTCCAGAATCAAAATGCCCAATATGATTAGAGGTTTAAATTCAGCTTTGAACTAACTTGTTTACAGTTTTACAAACACATTCAGCCTCTTCTTGAGTATTTAATCCTTTTACATGTGAAAGTTATAGTATGTTTCACTGCCCTACCGTCTGGTTAGTTAATTAGGCTAAGGATTTACATACCTATGTCACGAAAGATTAAGTAAATGATCCATGCATCTCTTGTCCTCTTTCTGGAAAGCCATTTCTCTTATATTATCTTAAGTGATGCTATTCTTTTTTCATTATAGTTCTCTTAACAGATAATTTTCTCTCCCCATGCATGCTTATTTCACTGGATTAGAAGTACAAGAAACCCCAGCCCTTGCTAAACCATCAGCAAAAAGAATTTGCTTCACATAAAATATGCATAAAGATAACTCCCTTTATCCTGCTTTTAAGATTTTCAATGAGTCATTTTTTGTAGATCAATTTAATCAATCATTTCATGCTTTTCTCCCTTGTGAACTTATGAAAATGTTGGCTCCAACTTTGCCATACGCAACAAGGACCTTAATATATTTTGTGCTTTCAATTGTCCCTGTAATTTAAAGTTCATCTTCCCTTCTAGCTGAGAACAGAGAGTAAGATACTTGCCTTTGATGAATTCCACGTTTTATTTGCTAACTCTCCAGCCGTGTGTCTATTTGCTAACTCTCCAGCCGTGTGTCTAAGAAACTGCTTCAGCGAATAAAGCCAGAACCCCGAAGCGCCATCTTTAAGTAGCAACTGGAGATGGTACTGGGCATGCCTTCTTTATTTGGTACATGTGGAATCTTGGGGAGGAGAGGTTATGTAGTTCATTGCATACCTTCTTTCTTTAACTGTTGCTGATGTCTTGCTGATTTTATTTCATGTGATTGGATGAAGATACAGAAAGTTATTCCTCCCTAGTGATGTAAGTTCCGTTCTAATTAGTGTAGACTGAAAATTTTTGGGTAACAATAGGAGATGAAATAGAACCACAAACTTACTCAAATGGTGCTGTGGTCTTCAAAGTTATTTCAGAATATTTCTCCCACTTCAGAGTGTCAACTTAATATTTTTGTTTGTTCTAATATGTTTGCAAAGGATGAATTCACTATGTTTCCTCTTAATCTTTTGTATTTTTCCTCTCATCTGCAGGCTGGAGTATATGCTAATGCATGAACACATGCTAGAGTTAGATATGCTAATTAAAGAAAAGGTGAATAACAGTGAAAACTCTATTCATTCTTGGGAAAAACGTGTGAAAATGTAATGGTATAGTCCAATATCTTTGCTTATTTACATACATTGCTTTCTACCACAACCTTCATTTCTTCTCGTGAAATTCACTGCTTCCGATTATCACTAATCTGCCTACGTACAGGCACAAAGATTATTGGAAAGAGAGGCCCATGGCGGAACGTGCTGAGAACAATCTAAGGAGTACTGGGAATCACAGACCAAATACGTGGTTGGCTATTAACTTAGCTCTGGATCTCTTTCAAGATGAAGCCAACGATCAATGCATAGCTTAGCAGTAAGCTTAAGACACAGTGTTGGCTATTGGTTCTTTTTATTTTTGGCCATCAGTTGGCTGTTGGTTGACTGCAGTTCGAGTTTTTGAGTAGTAGTAGAATCCATCTTTCCATAGGAAGTAGGAACCAACCATTTTTGTCCTTCAATCTCTTGAGTAAGCATTATTTATTTGAAGAAAGTAATATATATATATATATATATATTTACTTTCTCAAAACTATAATGAATTTACATCTGAATCTTGAGCTTTAAATGTGATCTTTTTGGATATTTCCAGAAGTACACCTAGGTTAGGTTTGACATTAAGGAAGTCAAGGAATTGAGCCAATGATTGAAATTTAAGATGTAAATGAATTGAACATAAAATAATTTATAAAATTCTTTATGTTTATGAGCTATTTATTTAATTTATAAATTTTGAAATATTATTATAAAATATTATTCGTAATCAACTATTAGTTTAATAAATAAATAAAAACTAAACTTATTTTTTAATTGATTGTTAAACGTTTTGTTTCATTATATTTTTAGGTAAAACAAATTAATATGAATGAATCAAACATAATTAAATTTTATTATATTTGTGATATATTTGTTTAATTAATAAATTTTAAAATATTATTTGTGATTATTTATTATAAACGAAAAAAAACTAAATTTGTTCTAAAATAATTATAAATGAAAAGAAATCGACTTTGTTCACGTTATTAAGCTGCCAATGAAATCTGAATCTTATCTAAAGTCAAAACCTCCAGTAAAATCAAAATTTTATAACACACATAGGAAGTGCCGAAATGGTAAAAAAAAAAATACAGAGTCCAGCAAAATAACGCAATATTTTCGGCCTTTTCGTAAGCATCCATCAGAATCTTAACGAATAGTAAATGGAACAAACCAAACACAACTTTAAGACGTCAATGAATCTCACCCAAAAAGGTCCAAAAAAAAAGAAAGGAACTTTACAACGGAAAGTTTGCTCTCTGTTTTGACTCTTAATCGTTTCTGCCAAGTTCCAAACATGGGCTTCTCGTTTTGGCTCGCTGGCTTGCGTTCTTTTTCGAAGAAATCTGCTTTCTCCAATGCTTTACGTGACTCTTCTTACCTTAAGAAATTTCAGTTTAGTACTTCTCAGAACAACTTACCATCCACCATAGCTGAGAAATGCAAAACCCAGTTTTTTTCATGGTCCAGCTCTTTGCTTCCTTTGGCTTTGGCTGTTTCTGCTGGGTCCCTTGCTTTTCAATCCCAGAACATTCAGCCTTCTCTCTGTGAACCCTCTAATCTGGATTCCCGGTTTGTTTGTTTGTTTGTTTTGTTTTCTTCTATAATTTTTTGGGTTTTATTTGTTATTTCTGATTGAATGAGTTTCAGTTGTTGTTACAGTAGAAAATTTTAACTTTTCCTTTATGCCCTTTTGTTTTTCTTGGAAAACAAAGAAATCACCCAAATAAATGTTTTTTTTTTTTTTTTTTTGGTTTCTTTTCTCTTCAGTAAAGTAAGCATTGGTAGGAAGTCAAGCACGGAGTTTGTGGTGAACGGCATTCATAAAGAAGTGACACAAGAGCTTATTGATGAATTGAAGTCTATTTGTCAGGTATTTTACCTTCTTTTAATCTTTTTTTTTTTTTAGTATTTAAATGTTTTGTTTAGGATGAATTTGAGAAATAAGAAAAATTTTGGAAATTTTAAAATTTTACAGGATAATATGACTTTGGATTATGATGAAAGATTCTACCATGGAAAGCCACAGAACAGTTTCCATAAAGCAGTAAATATTCCTGATGTGGTTGTTTTCCCTAGGTGAGACTGATTCTTGATCTTAACAAAACATCAGTTTTCTTTTCTTTGTGAACAAAATGATTCTATTCAAACCAATAATTAAAAATAAAATAGACTTAACGGTCCTAATAAATTTAATTATATGGGTTTGAGAGTCCCTCTTATTAGTTGTAGGCTGCAGAAGTGGATTAGGCATGATAAGTTGAGTGACAAGTGCAATGTTTCTGCTAAAAGAGGTGAATGAAACATTGGCTAGAATGTCTAAGAAACCCCTTGAAGAAATTAACATATTTTAGACTTTGGATATCATATAATAAATCCTTGAATTGGACATCCATATTTCAGGCATTTGTAACCATTTATGTCTGCATCTTTCATGTAAGAACTACCATTCCAGACCCAAATCGGGGTGGGCTTTGCCTCGTGGCTCTTTTATTAAGAACTCTTCCGATCGAATACCTTACATTTAATGCATGTCACATTCAAGTCAGATGTTTCATGATGTCATGGTACTAGGAATATGTTGAATATGTAGCAAAGTTGGAGTTTTTGTCCTTACATAGGTCTTCTTCTAGTAGTTTTTTAAGAATCATTTGCAGAGTCAGTCATTTTATTAATGATATGACTTAAGCTATAACTAAAATTATTTCTCTAATTCCAGAATCAGTTTTTTTTTTTTTTTTTGCTTGGATATATTTGATCAATGTTAAGTGAGAAACTATATCTTTGATAATTTTAACACAAATCTTTTACTTTGAATATATGAATTGCATTTATCATGGTGCTTTTTATAAAAACGTTAAGTGCATCGGACTTGGGACACCACTGGAAGTTAGAAAACAGTTCACCATATATGTCCACTCTTTATCTGCATTTTTTCTTTTGAATATCAATTCACAATTCATATGCACAGGTCTGAGGATGAAGTTTCCCAGATTGTCAAATCTTGTGATAAACATAAGGTCTGATTCTTCTTTTGTCTGTAAGTTTATTTATGATGCATGTCCCTTTTTTATTTGAAGTACATTTTTTAATGTGGAATTTTCGATTAAATATTTGATATTCTCTTGTGATTGAATGGGCCTTGATAAATGATATGGTGCTTGTGCATGTTATGGTATTGGTTAATGATTTTAATATCTCTTAGACTCTTCCTAATTCTTTCAATTGGGACCTGGTGATACAAGTGAAAGACATTGTAAAGTTTAGAGTATGAAATTTGCCAGGGTATAATAAAAAATATTGATTCTTCGAGCAAGTACAAAGTTTTAATTGTTTATTTATGTTGTAAGCAGGTCCCTATAGTACCATATGGTGGAGCTACATCCATTGAGGGGCACACTTTGTCTCCTAATGGAGGTGTTTGCATTGACATGGCCTTAATGAAGGTGTATTTAATCTCTTCTCCTGATAAACTAAAAAAATAAGGATTGAAATAATCTCTTTTTGATTTTATACCATGCGCTTTTCCAATACTGTTGAGCATGCTTCTTATTCTATTTAGTTGCAATATACTCTTCCTAATGGTAGTAGCATCTAACCAAAGCTTGTTCTGTGGCATTGGGCTTTATTAACATATTATCATTGTTAGTACTCATTCTAGACCTTGTTTATATATTTTGAGCTGAAACTTTATTAAGAACATTCTTTTGACAATTATTTGACTTCAATTTGCCGTTAATTTTGTGGCAGAAATTATCAATGTTGCTTATGTTATAAATTGAATTTGCAATTCTTTTGCTTTTCACTTTTTAGTTTGCAATAATAGCAGTGATTTCTTAAATTTGTAGAGAGTTAAAGCATTACATATTGAGGACATGGATGTAGTTGTCGAGCCTGGAATTGGATGGATGGAACTCAATGAATACTTGGAGCCTTATGGTTTATTTTTTCCTCTTGATCCAGGTCAGTTTGATATATTTTATCCTTGCAGCATTTCTTTTTAATGCAAAATAACTTATTACAGTTTTCTGCTCCAGTCCTTGATAAATTACCTCATATATCTATTGTTTATTGTCTTGGGTGTAATGTTATCATCTTAAACCATGTTGACCTGCAGGGCCTGGTGCAACAATAGGAGGCATGTGTGCAACACGTTGCTCTGGATCTTTAGCTGTGAGGTAGTCACTACTCTTCTACTGGTTTTATCTCAGCTAGTGTTGACATTATATTACATGTGAATCAGCTTCCTGATAGCGAAACTAAAAGGTTATCTTATGCTTAACTATTAATTACTTGATGCACCCACTCTTTCTTTGCCTTTCCTAGTTGCTCACTTCGGTCTATTGTAAAAATTGCATGTGAAAGCTCTCCTACTGAGGTTTAGTATGAATTTCATTTGAGCAATTTAGTGTCTCAAGCAAGTGTATTCAGATTTGAAAAGATGGATGTTTTTTTCTACTGGAGCTTGTATATCTCTGTTGTGCGTGTACATGGAGCCTTACCTAGACAAAATGGTTTGCAGTTGGCTTCAGGATTGTGTTTCAGCTTCTGAAAGGCATTACTAGGTTTTGATTCCTTACTGAAAACATTTTATGGATTTGGACGCATACACCTTCCATTCCTATGTACTGCACCTTTTTGGTACCATTATGGCTTAAACAATGTTAGACTGTTCTTGCAGGCCTTTGTCTCCTTTTTGATAAAGAAAGTCAACATTAAAAATGTATAAACACCTCTAAGTGTCGTACTGAGGAGTCAGCTAGTGTTGTTAGTGACCTTTTTCAGCAGAATAGTTGTGATTTAACATTTCATCACTTTGAGGGAAAACTGTTAAAGATTGCAGTATTGTGACATTGCATCATAATATGCATGTCTGAGCATTGTACATGATATTAATACTGTTTCTTGGCTTGGTTAGTTGGATTCCATCGGTTTCCAGAAGAAATTTTCATTATTATCCTGCACATAGTTGTCATCTAAATGGCCTCTAGCTGTTATCACCTCCAATTTTGGATCACAGCGACAGTGCTGATGCATGCAAGGTTGGAAGGTGAATATTGCTAATAGCATCTCGATTTCACCATTCCGTGAGGTGCAAGCATCATGCAGTAGTACCTTATTTTAAGAAAGCCATCAAGGAAGGTTATATATGCTTTTTCTGGATTATCATCTTTCAGAACAGAACACCATGCAAGAAATTGGTTAATATTTCCTTGTGAATTTGATCTTTTGGTGGGATTTGAGTGTGGGATATGGAAATATTGAGATTTAAAATATCAACACTTTGGAGATTCCTTATTCTAAAGGGAATACAGAATCCTTGAACCAAAGTATTTTTTACCTTAAGTCCCTTATTTTGTCTATTCCTAAGATTTCAAGATGTCACAATTAAGAATACTGCTCTAAAATGGGGAAATATTCTTTCTGTACGCATATGTTGGTAAAAGGATGGCCACATGTGGATGTCCTCTTGTAATCTTTCCTCTGCTTTCATTACTTTGATAAAACTATCGTTAATAATTGTGCTTTATAAAAAAGAAAAGAAATTCATTAACATTTGAATCAGGAGGACTATCCATTATTTCATGTATTACTTTGTTAAATGTATATAATGCTTAAATGGCTTTCATTGTTTATTGGATTTAATGATTTTGCTTTTAGCATTTAGGTATGGCACCATGCGTGACAATGTCATCAGTCTCAAGGTTTGTTAATTACTCTTCTGATGGATTAACTTGTTCATCATTGCGGTATTTCTTAGACTTTGTACAACTCAGGTAGTCCTTGCCAATGGAGATATTGTAAAGACAGCTTCTCGTGCTCGGAAGAGTGCTGCTGGGTAGGTTGTCTTATCTCCTTCAAGCATCTCTCTCTCTTTTCCCACTGGAAATATGCTTATATTTCTAGCACGCTCATCCATTTCACATTGTGAAAGTCTCCTGAATCTTTTGGGAGTCCAAAAGACTTCTCTTTGCATTCTTGGAGGTCTTTCAGGCATTCCTTCCTTTTTCTGTTTGATGAAGTTGTCTTGAATTCTAGGGAGTTAGAGTGAATGAGAGAAGTGTACACTAACTTTAAGTTGGCATTCCTTCCTTTTTCTGTTTGATGAAGTTGTCTTGAATTCTAGGGAGTTAGAGTGAATGAGAGAAATGTAGACTAACTTTAAGTTGAAGGTGGGCTTGGTCGTATTAGCAGCAAGTTTAAGTTGCTTATAAAGTATGGTTTGAAGTCATGTTGCTTTAATCATGTGTAGTTACTCTTGCAGTCTTTAAGTCTTATTCTTAATTTTTTCAGTAATAATTCACCATTGTTAGTCCAAACTGCTTGAGTCAGGCTAGCGTTGAGTCAGGCTAGCATGATTTGTTACTTTTACATGCAAAAGATTACTTTAACATCAATTTATTCTGATATCTTTTCTCTTTTTCTGCAATATAAATTGTGTATGTTTTTGTTTGTTTATCTTTAAGTCTTTTCATGCTGTTAGTCTCATTGGATTTGCATATCTTAGGTATGATTTGACCCGCCTGATGATTGGAAGTGAGGGAACCCTGGGCGTAGTAACAGAAGTCACTCTACGGCTTCAGAAAATTCCTGAGCATTCAGTGGTAAATCGACCTTTCTTTGCTTGAAGGCATTTTTATTTTGCAATTTAAACTTGTTTCCTTTTTATAATGGGATATAAGATGTACAATGGTTTGGCACTTTTAAAGTCACTTAACTCAAATCCTTGCCATTTAAAGTCTGTTATGTAAGTGAACCATTTAGGTTGTCCGTGTACGCTTATCACATAGGACACATTTAAGTAATCTATCCAAATGAATGATTATGAGGCAATTAGAGTTTGATTTAATTGTTTTGTTGTTGGTGATGGTTTCTTTTGGCAGCAGAAAAATATGGTGTAATTGAATCTGGTTACTAAAGAATGGTTGTAAACTGAAAACCATGATGGTGAGATCTTATAGTTAATGAGGTATTTGGTAAATTCAATTAATCTTTGTTGGTCAGGAAATGTGTAGGATTAAGGGTTGGAGAGTTCAAGAAAGCAAGTTTGAGATCGACTTCAATAAGGAAGAAATCAAGTTTCGTGGAACTACTAGTTTCCTGTGAACTTCAGAGTTACAATAGAAGCATAAGAGTTTGAAGTGCAAGCAAAAAGAAAGAGAGAAATAGCCTATCATTCAGAAAGAAAACTCCAACAACTTATCAATGATTCGAATACTTAAAAAACTTCCTAAATTACAAAGATTCAAGCAGGATTCAAATTAAAAATGATTAGGTTCAGGAAAAACCCCAACTCAAATAAACTAAAGGCCATATAAACATCCGAAGAATGAACTAGGTCCGAGATAATGAACCTTAATTAAGGCTTATTCCAATCAATCTAGAGTGTCCATTGGACACTAGAACCCTGTTAAGTTAAAGAATGATTAGTGCAATGGTTTAGTAATTACCAATGACTTTGAGCCAAAAGGACTTATATATTGAAGAACTCAAGGATTTAGCCCTTGGCTTTAAAAAGAACATAATTTTTATCTATCTCAGCTATTGATATTCCACGTCTTGGCTTGTGAGAATAATGTTATGTGCTACTATTACATACTATTTCCATTTTAGCAAAATTATTAGGAATGCAAGAATGCTAGAAAGAGGTGGTTAAATTTGAATTTAAACGCTTTTGAAATTTGAAATTTGAACTAAAAATTCTTGAAAAGTTTTATAGTTATTAAAAACATTTTTTAATATCTAGATGTCACTAATATCAAGTGCTTACCCTAATTAATGAGAAATGATACATTTGTCTTTCTTCTTTAATGAGACAGGGTACTTCTATTTTGCTTTTTGAATTTATATTTGCTATTAGAATTCAGATTCTATATTGGTGCTTCTTCTTTCGATTTTTCAGACAAAATTTTTACATCAAAATTCTAAAGTAAAACCGATAGTTGATGACATCCAAATCTTTGAAATTGGAAGCAGTCCCTCTGTTCTATTGATTTTCAGGTTTAACTTAACTTTATGACCCTCTCTCATGGGAGTAAGATCTGACCCTCTCTAATGGGAGTAAGATCTGTTTCTTTATTCGGACAACTGGTCAAATATTGGTTAGCTAGATGATTCAGGTCTAATGGTACATTTTCTCCATAGAAATCATTTATATATTGGCAATTGTAGGGTGATTGGTTTTGCTTTCATTGAGTTGGCATTCTTTTCATTGTCTTTAATTGTCATAAACACATCTTTTCTTACCTCCCTTTTCTTCCCCTCTTTCCTCTAGAGGATAGCTTGGAAAGAGCTAGATATCAAAGTGGTGATTCTTTCATTTTCTACTTATCATTATCTTCAACTAATGGTTTCTTTATATATTCCCCCCAAAAAAGGAAAAGAGTCATTGGCTCCAAGTTAATCATGTTTTATGGTTATTCTAGTGAATTTTTCTGAATTGATGACAAGCAAACTTTGAATTGCTTGAGGAGTGCAACCTCTCTCAGTCTGCTCTTCTTAGTATCTTACTAACACGTCTCAACTGGAATTATCATGGACGACCAATTAACTCTTGCTCTTGTATTTATACTAAAATAATTTCTCTTTCTTCTTTTTCTTTTTGGTTACTTTTTCTCATATCATATTTGAAATCTTAATATTTATTGCATTTTTGTTGATTAATTTGATAATACTACAGGTTGCAATGTGCAACTTCCCTACAATTAAGGATGCTGCAGATGTTGCTATTGCCACCATGTTGTCTGGTATAGAGGTAGGGTTAAACCTGTAAAGTTTAGCACTTATTCAAATTCTCAGATTTTGTTTTCATATTCTTTAGGCGTCAAGGGTAGAATTATTGGATGAGGTCCAAGTAAGGGCTATCAATATTGCTAATGCAAAGAATTTGCCTGAAGTTCCAACCCTGATGTTTGAATTTATTGGCACTGGTGAGTGGCAGGATTGCTCCCTTTTTCTTTTTGAAAATTTTCCTTTAATGTCTTCTTTAATGTCAAATTGGAGAGAATTATATTTTTAAGCACTTTCAATAGAATAATTTAGCCTTACTATTTCATTTGAACCTTTTCATGCCGGAAAATTGACTGATTTTGGCATTTAGAAGCCCTGTAAACGTGGAATTCCAGTCTTAATTATTGAAACTGGAAGGTTTCTAAGTGATGATATGTCATATAGCAAGAAATATAAAAAGAAAGAGAACAAAAGGAATAACAGCATGTCTGAGTTGGCAAGAAGAGATAATAAGCCTCGCCTGTTTGGGACAGGCAGCAGTGCAATGTTTTTTTCAGCCAAAGCCTGAGTCAGCTGAGTCAGCTAGCCCTGAATCATTTTATCATATGTAAGCTTTTTCCTTTTCACTTGCATGGATCCTAAAATGTTTATTACCGTTTGTTAGAGGCATACTCTCGTGAACAAACACAAATTGTTCAAAGAATTGTTTCTGAACACAATGGCACCGATTTTGTTTTTGCGGAAGATCCCCAAGCTAAGAAAGAACTTTGGAAGGTAACATAACTTAATTCCTACAAAGTGTTTGGTGCTTTAGTTGTCTGTTTTTATTATGTAAAAGATGAATTTTGATTTGTATTCCGTTATGTGTTCTTAAATTTGGTTTGACATCAGAATTATTTTTAGGAAAATATTTTAGATAGTGTTTTAATTCCTGGTGAAAAACCTCCAGATTTACAAGTCAGTAGAAGCAAAACAGAGTCAAAGTGAAAGTATTTTAGCTAACTCTTTTGGTCATTCCATGCCATTTGACAAGACCAATTTTGGAGCATATTTCATAGATTAGAAAGAAGGATGAAGGATGCCTTTCTGCCAGAACCCATGACTGATGCATTTAAATTTGATCAAGTGCCCGAGTATGTATTACATTTAGGGATATATTGAAGAAAAAGGCTGAGAGGATTATTGAAAGTAGCAAAATGACCTGATTTAGTTTATAATGACCACGTGCACTATCAGAAACACTTCTCTACAAGCCATGCTCATTTAACATAGGTGGGTAGCTACAGCTAAGTCGGTTAGCTGATCATGCAGTTTCAGTTTCTATCATTGTCATGATCATAATATGTGATTTACGAGAAGGGAACTACTTATACAGTTATCCTGTGGAGAAGTTGATTTGCTTTTATGTCAGTGGGAAAGACAAGATATAGATATGCATGCCTAGGATAATATTATATGCTCACAGAAGGTAGAACTGGAAAGGAGGAAAAAGGGTTGGATATTGGGGGGGGGGGAATATGAAATTTTCTTGTAGGTGCCAAGTGGATGCTATGAAACCATCTCCAAGACGAGGTGCATTTATTTTATTAGAGTTGCAACTGCTTGATGGCTTCCTTAGTAGCGGACAATATATTTAAGCACATAGGAAGATGTTATTGCTGAAACATCTACTCAAAATCAGTGGTGTGCAGATTAGTTTCCAACTTTTCAAGTCCGTAATAATTCCTGAAACATCTCAAGCCTGACTGGACTTTCTTGTTATGTTTAACAAGTCAGCACTTGCTTTTACTGACTCAAATCACACCCCCTCCTTTGCCCCCAACTTCTATACTTTATGAAAATTCTTTCTTTATATTCATTAATTTCATGATTCTAAATAAGGTATTGGGTCATATATACTTCATCCAAATACATCTACATACGCTATTTAGTTACTCGTATCTTCTGTAATATATTTGGTTCCTTGCAGATTAGGAAGGAAGCTCTATGGGCATGCTTTACAATGGAACCCAATTTTGAAGCAATGATTTCGGTAAGTTAAAATATAAAAATAAGTTTAAATGGATGTGAAATTATCTGATCTAAAATGATTGAATTGCCATTGCCAATTTCCATTGGTCAGTTTACCAAATTTCTGTTTTTTCTCTGTGTAGGATGTTTGTGTTCCCCTATCACACCTTGCAGAATTAATATCAAGGTCTAAGCAAGAGCTGGATGCATCACCACTGATTTGGTAAATTCAAACTACATTATATCACTGGATTTTTTATTTGGAGGTGCAGGGTTAAAGTTGTGTGTTCAGTGGAGGTGATTCCCCTAATGTACTGATGCATTTCTTTTTCATAATTACAGTGCAGTTATTGCCCATGCCGGTGATGGGAATTTTCACACAGTTATTCTCTTTGATCCTAACCAAGAAGAGCATAGGAGGGAAGCTGAAAGGCTAAATCAATTTATGGTTTATACAGCTTTGTCAATGGAAGGTGCATACTCTCATCATGGCACTATATTAGTTTATTCTAGACATTGAATGATGGAAGCTAATTCTGCCTCTAATTAGCTGACATGGTAATTAGAATGCTTTTGTTAGGTTCAGAATTGTCTTTGGTTTATAGAGTAAAGGGATGTGATAATACTTGACTAGGGTTCCTGGATACTATGGTAATGCTGAATCAAATTCTAATGCTAAACTTAATTGCCATTATCTTATAAATGAGCAGGAACATGCACTGGTGAACATGGCGTTGGCACTGGGAAAATGAAGGTATATCTCTATGTTTTGATTTCACGCAGTTTGATTTGGGCTGTCACTTTTTAGTGGTTTCTACTTCGAAGTCCCATCACAGCCAAACTTGTTATTTATTAGCAGTAAGAATAAAAACTCTAATTTTTTACACTGGATATAATATTTATTAGCAACATATGTGAATTGTGACGTTTCATATGGTATTTGATTACACAACTCACAGATGAAAATGAACAAGTTTCTTGATTATAATTCAGTTGTGCAGTCTAGGTGCTGCACGATTTTCATCATCCTTGAGTTATCTTCAAACAGATAATGCTGTCAAAAGATGAACATTGAAGGTGTCTTCCATTTTCGTAGTGCTGTGCTGTGCTGTTTTTGTTTTTCAACAAAGCTTCAGCATTGTCAATGTTCAGGGTTGTTTATCCAGTCCTGAAAACTGGGTTTCTTGCCTATGTTTATGAAAACATAGTTATTAATTTGATGATATTTTGCTTTACGTTTGCAGTATCTTGAAAAGGAACTTGGAATAGAGGCTTTGCAGACGATGAAGCGAATCAAAACAGCTTTAGATCCCAACAATATCATGAATCCAGGAAAGCTAATTCCTCCTCATGTCTGCTTCTAAGAGCACTCTTCATCTGCTCTTGCTGGTACATGCATGTATCCCATGCTGTCGCTGTTCTGCTAATCATGCTGAAGTTGTTACTGGAGAGTCAGTCGCTATCAGCCAAATACGAGTGACTTGGCTTTGTCTCAGCCCTTTGTTCCTTGCAATAAGAAAACTTTCTTTTGTAAACTTACAATAAATTAGCACATGAAAAATGATCAGATTTTCATTCCCAGAATATTTTTTTGTTTTGGGATTAAGCCATTGTTCCTTTACTCCTGCTTTGGATGAGCAGCAACTTCTTGTCCCGGTGCATGCCATACACATGCACCTCAATGCAAGTTCAGTTGAGGTTGGGTTTGAAATCTGTCTCTCACTTCATTTTCGGAGAGTAGTGCTCAGAACAACCCCCTTTCCTTGTTCCTTTCCCGTCTCCACAATCCCTGTAAGGCTATCAAGGCGTTGTCCATATCAATAAAAATAATGTCCACTGCACTCTCACCTTTCTCCAGCTCCAACCCGCCCCCCCCCCCCCAAGTAAATTGCAAGCCTAGAGTGTTGAACTTCAACGACTACTACTACTGTTGAAGTCAATGAGAGGGAAAATGACAAAACAAGTTATCCGACAAATTACAACTCCTAGATTCCTATTGGACCTTTAAAAAGTTTTTTGTTTTTGTTTATAAAGTTAAATCTTCAAGATTGTTTCTGACCTAGTGAACCAATTGATTACTATGTTGAATTTGATTTTTGCTGGATTGATTCGGCAGACTGTTGTTTGATACAATGTTCTCATACACTGGAACAAAATTAAAAAAAAACAAAAACAAAAAACCAAAAAGAAAAAGGATTGATACAATGACAGATGCAATTGCTGGGTAAACAAATATTATCAATAGGATAATTTAAATTTTCATCATTAAAATTAAATTTAATAATTTAATAATATATTATATAATACTGGTCATAATTTTAAAAACATTATAAATTTCACATCAATTATATATTATAATTTAATTTTAGTTATATATATTCACGTTACTTTTAATTTATAATATTTTATGAAACAAAATAATAAGATTTGAAACAAACAAATTCTTACAAATTAATTAATGTGAATGGTAATAGTACGGCTGTAGCATTGATCACATTTATATGGAGATTCAATTAACACAGCCGAAAAACATGCCATATGAAATTACCCGTACATTTGCATGTCATCTTTGAGTGTCAACTATCCATTGTCGGTTCTTTATCCCAACAATGACCGGCGGCAACAACGCCATTGACATGTCAACAATTACCACACTTCTTGCGAAAAATACTTCCACCATCCATGGATGTTATTAAGGGTATTTTTAGGTTTAAAGTGTAAAATGAATTTTTTTTTATTAGATACAATCAGTAAGTTAATAAAAGTATTTTTGATTTTTAAGTAGAGTTAACGTGTTAGATTGATCTGAATTCAAAATCCGTTAATTTGATTATCTTATCAGTTTATAGGTTAGATACCCTTAAATATTGGCTTGTCATTCTCCGAATGGATGGTTAACATTCAACACAATTTAATTTATGAAATTAACCTTAATTTTAGAGTTAATTTCAAACAGTTGAAACTACTCAAAATCTCATTTTATAAGTATAAATAGCTCATTCTAAATATCATTTATTTATTTATTTATTTTTTACTCTCATACTCTCTTTTTTTTTTTTTTTCTCTTGACCCTTCTCTAATTTAAACGTTGAAACGCAAATATTGAGACCTCTCCCAACATTTGTTTCTAATTGCTTTCTTTTAGTTTTGATTGATTTTAGAATTTTATCCTTTAAAAACAGCTCGATGCTAACAAATATAATTGTAACATATAAAATTGAAGAAACTTAAAAAATTAAAAAATATTATACTCCACTTCATCTTATGATAGCGCTAATTATGCATCAATCACAACAATATTTATAACTTCAAATTTTATTTTAAAAATCTCAAATTTCGATTATTTTGATATTTTATCTACAAATCATATGATAATTCATGATTTAAGATAATTATCTTTAACTGTATAAATAAGAAAATCCTTTTATAATTTTTTCTTTATAGAATTGTCAGTTTGTGGTCCACAAGTGATTAGGTCTATAGATTTTTTTACTGTTTGATTTCCAATTACATAGTTCAGCCAACATGCAAGAAAACACCAAAAGTTGAGCAGCGATAATTGCGGCTGCAATTTCAAACCTTATTCATATTGTGCGTAATAAAATAGAGGCAACTTTACTATATATGCATTTGAGTAGGAAGCAACTAGGCTAGTCATACGTACTCCGGATTTTATGGGGTTTGGTTGATAAATTTTAAATTTAAAAAAAAAAAAAAACTTATTGCAAGCATTTTTAAATGTATTAATTCAAGATATTAGCATGTGAATTGTATTATTTGGATAAATATATTTTAGAAAAAAATTTTGAGTATTATAATTTAATGAGATAAACAACATTTCACTTTGCATTTGTTTTCCTCTTACCCATCAATGGACTCCATGAAAGGAGTCACAATTATTTGAGTGGAGCCTAAAACGCCCATTCCTCATCTTGGCTTCCATTGCTAAAGAAATCATTTCTCCAAAAACCTCAAAATGTGCTGTTAGAAATGCATCACAGTACATTTCATTTATTTTCTCTACAACTTCATATTCCATCCTGATTGAAAAATGTCACTGAGTAAACTATAAAAAAGACCATAAATTTGTAATGCAAGATAAAATCGTGGAAGACATACAAGATCTCATTGTTACATATATGCAGAAATAATAGAGAAATAGATTTAACCAAAGCAACAAACTAAGATATATTTTTGGCCAATGATCAAGATAAATGCACAAGGCAAAAGAATGTACACTATTTCTCTGAGTGCAAAAGTTGAAGAAAAATCGCACAATGTAATAAAAGAACACAAAATTGCAACTAACAACTAACTTGTAACCAAACGTGAATTAATAGATGTACATCTAATTGATGCTAAAACAAGTGATCATAAACTGGAATTGAAAAGATCAATTAAGGAACCAAAAGGAAAACTAATTTGAAGAACAAAAAGTGCAAGAAAATACAAGAATTAACTATAAACAACTAAAATATAAAGTGAAATTCAACTGAAACTCATTGAATTGATGAAAGAAAAAATTAGGTATAAAAGCTTATAATGAAAATGAACTTGAAATGAGCTAAGAAACAATTCATCAATCAAGTTTGCTACAAAATTCAACAAAAAAATGGTAGCAAAATAGAGAAAAACTAGCTTAATGAACTAGCAACTCAAGTGATACTCAAAACAGAGAAAAACAGAGCATTAACAACTAAATCCATCCAAACACCAAATGAATTCATGAAATAAATGCAATCAATTAAAAAATAACAAGTAAACATGTAAAACTAAGAATGCAAAGTATGAGAAAATAAAATCGAACACCTAGAAGGAGAGAGGATCATCATTCATCAAGTTCTTATGCATGGATCGTTTCTACCTTCTGGATTCAACTTTAATTTTAAAGAATTAACTGTACTTGTACAAATGGATTTTGAGGCTGAATTTTTACTGGATTATAGCATTATGAACTAGGAATCTAGAAAAAAATTTTTGAAGTAAATCAAGCTAGAATTCACTAAGTTTTGATCAAAAGACTGAAGATAGGTTAGGTGTGCAATTTTGAAACCAGATTTGAGTTCAAGGTGAATTTTACAGAATTTGAAAAGGAAATCATGAGAATTTGTAAATTTCATTATGAAAACCTTAAAGAACAACCAAAAAGAGTGTAGGAAACCTAAAATTGTAACAAGATTCAATTAAGAAAATTGAAATTAAAAGCTATTTGGTTGGAAAGAAAATAAAAATGACAGCAGATCAGGTTTTAAGAAGAAAAATGAAAGGTAAAATATCAGTTTGTGCTTTAAGTTGCACCAAGAAAGATATATGGATAGCATAAACTTCTTATAAGACAGCTGATTAGTCATAAAATGTGGCTTAAACAAAGTTCATAAAAGTACAAACAAGCATAAACAAATATCATTAAGACATTCATGTGAAACCATGCCTCCCACCC
Organism: Durio zibethinus; assembly: GCF_047325235.1. Classification (NCBI taxonomy): domain Eukaryota; kingdom Viridiplantae; phylum Streptophyta; class Magnoliopsida; order Malvales; family Malvaceae; genus Durio; species Durio zibethinus. The sequence goes on along the minus strand of NC_143162.1, from coordinate 2,495,735 downwards.
CAAAATCCTTCAGCTTTTGACAAATTATTAAAAGAAGTTCTTTTTGTAATAGAGTACAAGATTCAAGTACATTTAATTATCATGAATTTATACTTTTATAAGTTCTCTTGATTCGAAAGATTTTCTTTCAAAACAATTACGTTTTTTACTTCCTCTCACACTCACCCAAGCACATTCAATTCATTAAATCGAACAGCAGGCAAAGATTTCTAAATTAAATCAGCAGAGATAGAGCAAGAAGCAAGGCAAAGCATTCACATATAAATATGAGATAAGTGAGAGCAACCTTGTGTTGGAGTACTCAAAGAGCTTTCCAGCGGTTAAAAAGACTAGAAGTGCTATCTTAGTATTGCAAAGAGTGAAAAACTCATGAGCTTTCTTGAAAAGTTCTTATCTCCTCTTTGAAAAAGTCACCTGCCTCGTTGCTATGTTGTCAATCTTTTTAATTTGAATTTTATTTCTCGTCATTCTTTTCCAAGAAAAAAGCTAAGTAAATAAATGAAATTACAGAGAAGAAAGAAGGGGTTTAAATTTTGGGAAAAAAATTTAGTTGCGTCATTTTTTTACGATAGCGGAGTTTATTTTAAAAAAAATACCATTATTTGAAAAAAGATTATTGAAGGCGTTTCAGGCAAAAAATACATTCAATAATCCTCTTCAATTTTTTTAAAAGAGATTATTGAAAGTATTTTCTGTAAAAAAATATTTTCAATAATCTCATTAAATTTTGATAGGAAGATTATTGAAAGCGTTCCCTTTAATTTTTTAGAGTGGATTATTAAAGATATTTTTTGTAAAAAATACATTCAATAATCCCCTCTTTTTTTTATGAGGGGATTATTGAAGGCGTTTCAGGCAAAAAATACCTTCAATAATCCCTTTAAATTTTGATGAAGAGATTATTAAATGTGTTTTTGATAAAAAAAACCTTCAATAATCCCTTTCAATTTTTTAGAGAAGATTATTGATGGTATTTTTTGGCCAAAAATTCTTTCAATAATCCATTCCAATTTTTTAGAAGGAATTATTGAAGGCGTTTTCTTTCTTCATTAAAAAATAAAGAGGATTATTGAAGGCATTTTGTGCAAAAAAACGTCTTTAATAATTTTTTTAATTTTTTATAAGAGATTATTAAAGGCGTTTCAGGCAAAAAATACATTGAATAATCTACTCATAAAAAATAGAAGTGATTATTGAAGGTGTTTTCTACCAGAAACGCCTTTAATAAATCTCCTTATCAATGAATCTACCAAAAAGGAGTAACATTGTCAATTAAAGCATGCGGTCGTTAATCCTACGACCTTATGATTATCGTATACTCTAATAGGGTTAACGACCATATACTCTAATCGACAACGCTACTCCATTTTTGGTAGATTTATAGACAAAGAGATTTACTAAATGCGTTTTTGACCAAAAACGTCTTCAATAATTTTTTATAATTTTTTAAAAGAATTATTGAAGGTGTTTTTGGTAGAAAATACCTTTAATAATCACTTTTATTTTTTATGAGCGGATTATTCAAAGTGATTTTTTGCCTAAAACACCTTCAATAATCCCTTATAAAAAATTGAAAAAGATTATTGAAGGTTTTTTTTTTTTAATAAAAAACATCTTTAATAATCCTTTATAATTTTTTAGGAGAATTATTGAAGGCGTTTTTTTTTGCAAAAAATGCCTTCAATAATTGCTTTTATTTTTTATTAAAGGATTATTCAAAGCGTTGTCTACTAAAAACGCCTTTAATAATCTCCTATCTATTTTTTATAAGGAGATTATTCAATGTATTTTTAGCAAAAGAACGCCTTTAATAATCACTCTAATTTTTTAGAAAAGATTATTCAAATCGTTTTAGTCGATAAACGCCGTTAAATTTTGTCTTTAATAACGTTTATAAGTAACAACGCCGCTATTTGAATATTTAGTGATGTTTATTTAGTGGTGTTTTGATAATAAACGCCTTAAGATTTATAAAAACACGAAACCTAGTGACGTTTGTAAGTGAAACACCGCTACAAAACTGTCACTAATCTTTCATTTTCTTGTAATGTAGTAGAATATGTTTAGGTAGAAAAGAACAAAAGGATTGCAAATATATGTCATTAGATTATGAAGAATTTGAAATTTTTTTACTTTTCCATAAAATTAATAATAATAATTGAAGGAACATGTCATGGATACCCAAAATACAAGTGTCTTTATTCTTAATTTTATTTTTTTATTCGACAAATCTAAATATAAATAAATTATTTAATTTTTCAGATCAAGATAAAATGTATTATAATTCTAAATTATATATTCGAAATAACCTTAACAAAAAGCCACTAGCTGGACTCGAAACCATCCTATCATTTCAACAAATCTCTTATCAGTCAATTTTGCCTTTTCTTTGTGATTTCGTTGACTATATATTCAAAAGAATCCAAAACCAAATTGTTTCCAATTTTCATTGAAGCTGAACGTTATATCATCTCTTAATCAAACAGATGCAGTTCCATCTCTGCCATAGCCTTGGATACTATGAACTTTATGATAGAAATGTATTAGGGAAAAAAAAAAAAAAAAACCTTGAAGAATTGGCAGGTTTTACTATACCTTATCAAACATGATGACATAATTCCCTTGCAAATAAACATTACCAGAGCCACCCAAGCTCATCTATGGTCCATATTCAAAGAACAATAAGATGAACCAATGACCTGAAATCATGTGGCACTACCCCCCATTAATATCCATTGAATTTACACTATCACCCTTATCATTCTACAGTTTCTCCACTTTCATCCCTTTCCCCTCATTCTCTATATAAACCCCACCATTGCCAGCCAACCAACCTCACCCAACAAATCAGTGAGAACCAAAAATAAAGAAAGAAAAAAGGAACATGGGTTCATTTCCTTACATAGTGGAAGACTGCATGGGATTCGTTCAAGTGTTAAGTGATGGCACCATTTTCAGGTCCAAAAGCATACAATTTAACATGCCTTCCATCGATGAAAAATCTGTTCATTTCAAAGATGCTATGTTTGACAAAAACCATAATCTCCATCTTCGAATTTACAAACCCACATCAGCATCTTTAACAAGCAATGATTATAAGCTCCCCATCATCATTTTCATTCATGGTGGTGGTTTTTGCCTAGGCTCTCGGATGTGGCCTACCTGTCACAATTCCTGCCTTCGCCTAGCGTCGGGGCTCAACGCGCTCGTCGTCGCACCGGACTACAGGTTGGCCCCGGAGAATAGGCTGCCGGCAGCTATGGATGATGCAGCCACTGCCGTGAAGTGTTTGCAAAGTCAAGCTTTGAGTGAAAATAGTAGTGATGCATGGCTCAACAGTAGCGAGGTTGACTTTGACCAGGTTTTTGTCTTGGGTGACTCGTCAGGGGGCAATATTGCACACCATTTGGCAGTTAGGTTTGGTGCTGGTTCGACAGAGTTGGCTCCGGTTCGAGTACGAGGTTACGTGCTATTGGCACCATTCTTTGGTGGCGTGGTCAGGACAAAGTCCGAGGCGGGACCTAGCGAGGCTTTGTTGAATCTTGAGATACTTGACAGGTATACTCTACTCAAGCTTCCTTAATTACGCATTAATTAATGCAATAATAATAATATTTCATTTCATTTTTGTCACACCGCAATCGAATATATGCCAATATTAGGATTTGATTATAATAGATTTGATAATTTTAAATATAATATGAAAAAATAATATAATTTAAAATTTTAATAAAATAAAAAATATATTTTATATTAAAAATACTAATATAAATTATAGTATAATATTTTATATTTTGTAAGTATTAGAGATAAAAAAAAAAATAAAAATAACTACACAAACTATGAAAAAAAAATTTTTAAATGGAGCCAATTGGACAGACTCTTGGTTTTTTGGCATTCCCTTTCGAGGCTCTTCTTTAACCTTTTGTCGATTCGATTGGACCACAGAGCGAATGAGATTTGATAGTGCCGGCTCTAGGGCCGCACATAAGGGGTGGTGCCACTTGATTCACGACCTTTCTGTCGTGAAAATGGCCACCCCATTTGGCCATTTCCACACTACGAAACCGAGCCGTCACTACTTTTTAGTGATTTACATTTCATCTTTTCTAGTCTCTTCGCTCTTCCAAACCTCCAAAGGTCAATTTGTTTTTTTTTTTTTCTCTCTGAATCGTCCAATTCACTTAAAAAGTAACGGATTTGATTTTGAAAAATAAAATAAAATAAAATACAGTTTTTTGTGCATTTGTTATTTAAAATCAGTTAACAGATATTTTGTGTATAATTCTTAAAAAGTATATATATATTTTTGCTTTTGTGTTAAAAAATACTTTTTATTTTTAAAAACAAAAAATAAATACCAAAAACATTAACCAAATAAAACCATAATGTTGACAAAAAAAAAAACCCTAAATTCTTTTATGCATTAAGGAGAATTAAAATATTAAAAAATTAAACATTAATTTTTAATTACCACAATTAATTAATATACTTAAAGGTTATTGCGTAAGCAGATCACAAGAAGAATGTAGAAAATCTAAAGTACTATATAAAATTGGAATAAGAACAAAATTATACACAAAAGCGGCCAAGATTTTCCAAGGCCCAATTGTCGAAACATTGAGCAAGAAATGTATCTTTCGTGCGGTTTCTTATCAACAAAAAGGCAATTTCCTACACGACAAAACATCAATTTTACTTTGGACATATCTGTCTCTTATTTTATTGTAGATTAATTCTCTTAATCGGATTAAGATTATCTTCAAACAACTATATAATATTAGTAATCCTGATCTCAAGAAAGCAATTTTATTATTTAATTAGGATAATTATTATTATTATTTTTTAATAATTCTATAAATAGGGAATTTCAATATTTGAGTGTTGGATCTAAATTTTTTTTTGAGGGTCGAACTCTTTTTTATTTCATTTTTATTCATTATTTTTTAATATGTTTATTCGCATAATTTATATTTATGAATTATAATTAAAAATCATACTTATCAATTATGTGATTTTAAATTTTAACTATTAATTAATAAATAGTTAATTAATCATGAGTCTCCTCCACAAGATAAGGCCCAAGCTTTGAGCTTGGGTCACTATCATGGAAATCAAATACACATATATACACCACCATGGCTGGCTTTGAGTGGACTCTCTCCATGGAGTTGAAATGCTCCACGCACAACTTTTTTAAAATAAATAATTAGAGCTCACACATGATACACGATGTTGTGTAGTCATTTTTTATATATTGAAATTTGTAAAAAAAAATGATGTTAATATTATGAGAATGAGTTTGAGAAATGAAATATTATAATTATGAAATAAATTTCAATTATTTAAAAAAATCAAATTAGTATTAATATTTTTAAGCCTTGAAATTACTATATTAACAAACATTTTCACTTAAATATGTAATGATATGATTAAATTATTAATACTAATTTATAATTATATATTAGATTTATTTGTTTTTTCAAATCAGTAGAAAACAGATCAAATTTAACATAACATTGTGCTGTTTTGTAATTCAAATATTAGATTAGAATTGTTTTCTTCCTTACTTTTTATTTTTACCAAACAAATCCTTATAATTAGTGCTCTTCTTTTAGCTTTTTAATAGAACATATCACTTATAATTATTGTAATACAATTAATCAATTATAATTTAATATTGTGTAAGATCCATTAAAAATTTATATAAAATTTAAATTTTTTAGTGATAAATCTTTACATAATTTTTTATTATGATTAACTAATTGTAAATTAAATGCTCCCGACTTTATTGTATATCCTTAGCCAGACAAATGTTTCTTTTGATAATAACGTATACAACTAACAATTAAAATTAAAATTAAAATTAAAATTTCTTGACATTTGCACATGAGCATTTAATCTATTTGGTTGGTTCATTACACCTTGTTAGAGTAAGATTCAAATATCGTCTTCCTCAAATTTGAAAAAAAAAAAAATCTTGACATATATATGACATAATTATTACGTCTAAATCAGAAGCTCTTTAAGAAATTAGTGTATAATAACTAGAGAAATTTTAACTAGAAAAATTAAACAAAGTTCATACATAATGAGCTTTAACTTTGGATCTAATGGTTACAAGACATCCTCTTTACCTATAATCCAATATAGGTGATGATGATATATGTTAGAATATCTATATGGATGAATCCAAAAAAAAAAAAAAAAATGCATGCAGTGCTTTAATACGTAACACGAAAAAGATATCCACGAGGGCAAATTGGTTGTTTAATACGATTATTGTGTGGTTCTAAATCAGCATATGCTTACTAAAATATCTCTTGAAAGTGGTGTGCCATTATTGAAAACTTAATTATAATCATATATATTGCTATGACAATATAATAAAATTTTAATTCAACACTTATGAGATAGTGCCTTGTCTAATTTCATCAATAATCTGTCTTCCTGTCTCTCTCCTCATATTTGAAAAAGGTTCTTAATTCAATACCCATCTTTGAAAAAGATCTTTTCATGTCTATCATGAGCGTTTTTATTTTGGATGATAGTTTTAAAAAAAGTTTAGGAATGAAGTAGTACTCCATTAATATTGGAAACTTCTCAGCCTGACAATTTGGAGTTTGGTATGATTTAACTCATTCGTCGCCAGTGATGTCATGTAAATCCCCATCAATACTACTGTTTAGCTGCTGATTTTGCCACCATGTTCATGTTATTCCTTTAGAGAACTGAAACTGTTTAATGAAAAATCAACATTTTTTGTGTATGGAATGGGTAATATATATGTTTTTCTTTTTGTTTTTATCTCCAATTCTAGGTTTTGGAGGCTGTCAATGCCAATTGGAGAGACAAGAGACCACCCTTTGGCAAATCCATTTGGTCCGTTGAGCCCTAGCCTTGAAGCAGTAAGCCTTGACCCCATCTTGGTCATTGTAGGTGGCAATGAGTTGTTGAAAGACAGGGCTGAGGATTATGCAAGAAGATTAAAAGACATGGGAAAGAAAGTTGAATACGTTGAGTTTGAAGGAAAGGAACATGGTTACTTCAATTATGATCCTTACTCTGATGCTGCAAATGAAACCTTGCAAATTATCAGAAGATTTATGTCTGACAACTCTGCTTGAGATCAAGGGCTCCTAGCTATATTTGGATGTATATTTTTCTTTTTTTGGTGGCATTGCCAAAAATATTGCATGTATGGTCCTAGGAAATATTTATAGTAGTAACATATATGTGCATGAGTGTGAGGTTATATGATTGGATAATAAAATATTCTGATGGTTGAAATTTCCTTTTTTTTTTTTTAATATTAAAGAAGTGGTTTGTTCAATTAATTTATATACTTATCTTTAAAAGATAACATTTAATAAATTTAAAATTTAAATTGTAACATTTGCAACTCCATTATCTTTCTTATGTCAATGCTACAACCTTTTTTTATACAAAGAAACAAAAAAAAATTTTTTGAATTTGATTTTAGGCTTAAAAGAAAAATACATCACAAAAAGATAGATCTTTAATTATTAAAAATTAATTATTTTTCATCAAATAAGGTAATTTTAAATAAAAATGATAAAATCATTTTAATAATAAAATTATTTTAATGAATAATGTGGATAAGTGTGTGTGTGCACAACTTCTCATTTATTATGTCAACACAATAAGGTAATTTCAAATCACAAACAATAAAATCACTTTAATAATAAAATTATTTTAATGATTAAATTACCACACTAATTTTAAAAATAATATCAACACTATTGAGAGAAAAAAAGGACAAGCCTTATTAATCAATGTGGATAAGTGTGTGTGCACAACTTCTCATTTATTACGTCAACACGTTGAAGAGATATGTTTCAACTTCATGTATCTTCCAGCATTTCGTAGATATCTAAAACACAATCTATTCTAATAATAATAACAAAAAAATCTATCAAACAATTACTCCATTAGCGCATATATATATATATATATATGTATTTGCATTTTTTTTCCTCAAATCATAACATGTAGACTAATTTCAAACAAATTAATTTATTTTCTTCTCAAATATCTTTAACAAATATTCATGAAGTAGGGTTTCACCATTTAATGATGAGTCACATGTGATATCTAATGAATAATTAATATTTTATTTTATAGCTCCCTTAGAATGAAAATATATATATGAAGTAATCGTAATATATATAATTTTTTTAGTATTTGCAAGTAAATAATCAATAAGTTATTGACGATGTTTAGTTCAAGTGACATTTTTTTTATTGTTAGGAGTTGAAAATATGTGAGAAAATAATTTTTTATAAATTTATAAAATTAAAAAAAAAATGTGCCGAGTAAAACTTAAAAATCTTTCATTAATATTAATTGAAGATACTTAATGCAATTAGTAATACAAATAAGTGTTTAATATGGGAGATAAATGGTGATAGAATTGTTGGTTAATGATATAGAAACATCCTCAATATGTCCTTTAAAGGATATCTTTTATCCGACAAAGCACATGGTTGTTGTGGATGACACAAGCAATGAGCAGACAAGTTACATTCGTTGTGCATTGTATTTAACATTATATTTTATTTAAATCACATCAACAATGTTAGATTGGACACCATAATCTCAGCCATCCATTATAATTAACTCTTTCCAATATACATGTTAGTATCCTTTCATAAACTTTCCACAAAATGAATTGTTAATATGTCACTATTTCCTTTTTTTATATCACAAATTGATCAAGATCATAATTGTTTTTCCTTAGTCAATCCCCTTTTTAAGTAAGCGTGAGTAAAAGATTTTTCAAAGGCTTTTCATGTTAAAGAAGATTTTGGTGGGTCCAAAATCCATATGAATTGAATCTATTAAAGATTAAGGACATAAACTATAAACCCATATACATGATTGAGTTTAAATTATATTAGCCATTCAATAAAAAAAAAAAAAAAAAGAACACCACATTGTCATTTTTAAAAGGTGCACATCTTAAATCCATCCTAATTAAGCTAATGTTGTTGGATCGGACCAATCGAACTAATTTATTTATTATTATTTTTAATGTTTTAAATATATATATATATATATATAGTAAGGGGTATTTCAAATTTCGTTTTGACTGAATTTCCTATTTGATGATTTTAAATAATTATTAGGCCATGATTCCTTCAAGATTTAAGGTTTTAGTGTTTAGATTAGAAGGAACTAATATATATTTATGCATTAATTAATGATTAAATTGAATATAAGTACTTGACTTATCCTTTTGTAATTTTGTATTACATACTTAATTTTCTAATTCTACATTACATCCCAATATCTCATATTTTAATTTAAATTACAATACATTAGTAATTTTTAAAAAATTCATGTATTGTACTTTATACACTTAAATTCACAAAAGAAAGCTTAAATTTTTAATTACAAAAATTTTAATGCCAAATCAAAAGAAGGTAGCACAAAAGAGTGTCAAAATTCAGTAGATACTTATCTCTTGAAATTTTTTTTTTACATGTGATTGTTAAGTTACAGTAATAATATTCCTATTTTCAGATAAAAAAATGATAATCTCTTATTTTAAACTTGAATTTCTTTTTAATCTATAATTGCAATTGGTTTGAATTTAATGCAATTTTGTACTGTATGATGTACAAGGTTTGGTTAATTTTATAAACATGGTTTCATTCGCAAGGGTTTGTCAGAAAAGATGGTTAATTTTATAATGCAATTTATCCAATTTTTTCGCATGAGAAAATTGTTGTACGAAAATATTAATTATATAGAATTTCACACTTGTTAAATTTGTCATATTTTTTACATTTGTCCAATTAATTATTGCATTTGCTGGATAAATAAATAGTTGTCTTTATGGATCCAAAAATGATTCATTCAATTTTATTTCGGGTTATTACCTTATTGGGTCAATGCTTTAAAATTGTTGAGTTAATATTTAGTTATTCAATATATATAAATATTATGAATAAATTATAAATTATATTATAAAAATTAATAAAATATTTTAAATATTTTTCTAGACAACATGAGATATGTATAGATATTCATTATCGTTAAAAATTAAGAAAAAAAAAAAGCCAATTAAGCTTTATAGTTCTCCCTAATGTTTTTTACTTCTTATTTTAATTTTTAAAAAGAATTATTGCAAAACAATAATTCATAGTTAGGGTATAAAAATTATGGTAATTATGACTTAAAGTTTTGATAAATTCAGATATATCCAACATATAAGATCTCACCTTGAAGCAATTTAGAGAAGAACCAAAAGCCTTGGTATAGGTAGAGAGGATATTTCCAGCCATCGACTCTGGGGAGGCTTAACTGTTGTATTCGTTTCTTTGGTTTCTGGGGAGACAAATTCTGCATCAATGCTAGGGATGGTGGCTGCTGGAGTACTGTTTCCCATGTCAAGATCGAAGCCTGGTGACTATTGAGTAGAATGGATGACTAATTGGTTTTGGGCATGGGAGAAATTTGAAGAAGGTTAAGTTCCCTTTTATAATGTTGAATGGTGGATTTTTCGTCTATAAAAATCATCATTGTCATATATTAATTATAAATCATGCAAATCATTCAATCAAAAAAAATCCAGCAACTACTAAATCACATACTTACTTTTTTGTCAATCTTTTAAATGGAAGCCCCCTAAACTAGTTTGCCTTTTTTATTAAACATTATAATTCTATTTTATAAAAATTCATATTATAAATTTCAAGATTTTTTATTTTAAAATTCATTGAAATTTTTTTTAATATTTATAGTTATAAAAATTAAACTTAAAATTCGATACTTAATTAATAAAATCACACAATTAGTAACAAAACTCATTGAACTTTAATATATGAATATACAAAATGTTAATGCCAAGTCAAACATGGAAACAAATTTCTTAAATTTTTAAGCTAAAAGATTTTAACAAAAGTATCTTATTTTAAACTGAAATTCTTTTTAATTGTTCTTACTAGCTCTTCACTCATATATATATATATATCCTCTCCCCTCTTTAATTTATCACCCAATTATATACGCACCCATTATAGTTGTGGAAGGAAATGGAACCATTATTGAAGTCAGGATTGCAATTGGTGGCTGCAATTTTGTGAGAATCCTCAAGGATTCATGGCTGTCAATTGTCAAATGTTGGCAATCTTCTTCTGCTAAACGTGCTTCAGATTTGTCCATTCATCCTTGGGCTAAATTTATAAAGTAATAAGTATGAAATAGTGGTACAACATATTCAAAGATTTCAGGTTTTGGGATCAATGGTTCAATCAACCATCGAGGCAATGTTTAAAATTAGAAGTTATAAAAATATTTTTAAATATTACAAATGAAATTATAGATTATATGTAAAAAATGAATACAATATTTTTTTTAATAAATTTATAGACAACATTAATTTATGGATGTAAGTGGAAAATTTCATTAAAAATACAAAAAAAGAGGCTAAGCTTTGGAATCATAAAGTCTCAATTAGTTTAAATCTCATAATGTGTTAATTTGGTCCAATATTTTTATGTTGGACTAATTATCCAATTCGACTATGGTTTGTTAGTTGATTTATTTGGATTCCATTGGCTTTTAATAATGCCCAGGCATTCCTTTGCTTAACTTTTTATTTTGCTGTAAAGTGGAAGACAAGAAATATTAGTAAGAAAGATTTATGTATCCTATGATGGTCTCGAAACTCGTATAATTATATGAATGTGTAACTCATGATTTAAAATCTAGCAAATTATTACAATGTAATTTGTTTTTTTTAATCAATGAAATAATAAATAATATTTATTTTGCTTTTATTTATTCAAATTCATAAATTTATGTACGTAAATTTTTTATGTAGTTATTATAAAAATGTAAATGCTAAACTTTTTTTTTTAATTCATACCAGCAATTTAGTAAATTCGTGATGGAGTTATGACTGATCATGTGTCAAGCAATGACCAAACGTTAACCATGGTTATATAAATATATATATATATATATAGCTTATTGAAATTAGTGGACCCTTCTATAATTCATTTCCTGATAAAATTATTGAATCGAAACATTAATGGAGAATTCTTCTCCATCCTGCTGAAAATCTTGCAATGTTTGGTGTGAACAGATCCCATAATTTGGTTGTGTGGATTTCTCTTCTGATTTTTTTCCTTCTTCTTTTTCTGCTTTTGCATTTTTGGGAGCATTTGTAGAATGGACTAGTTGCTCTGGGTCCCCTATAAATTGGTGGTTTTAGCTTTCAACGCCTCTCACTATCACATGTCTTCACAAAAATCCAGTCTCTTGGAATAACATAGTGTAAAAAAGAGAGAAATTTTGATAGGAGAGTCGATCAGCCATAATAATCACAGATTGATTCAGGACAAGAAAATTTTCAAATTATTATTATAGTTACTAATTGACAGTACAATCGCACGTTTTCAACGATACATTGAAAATAATACAGCAAGCAAACAAGAAAATCCAAATCTCAGAAAAGATCACTGCTCTTGACATCGCCCATTCTTCAACATTATTCACTTACTTATTTTCACAGCGAGCTATGATATACTCAGCTAGCTGCATTTCAGGAATGCTGAGTTCTCTCAGTCTCTAGCACGAGTCATGGAAAGTCAAGCCAGTTCCAGCGAACTTTTGGTCCATGATCTTGTCCAAACGCTCTGCCATCTCAGGTGTTGCCTTTCTGGAAGTAGAAATTGTTCTCAACTTTGACTGTATTTGCTTGCCTTAATCCGCTCTTGTTTACTTCCAAACTGCTCAGATTCTCAAAACTACAGAGTTCAACTATTTTCTGCACTGCACCTGCTTGTTCTTCCTCTAAGGAAAAAGGGTACCCCATAAACTCAGCCAATCTCTTCACGTAAGGCGCTGTGTCTTTCATCATTTCTTCCTATTTCAGCAACAAGACCTTCTCTGGCTTTTCCTGACTTGCTTTCCAGAGCCCCAAAACATGGTCCAAATAGGGTCCATAAAAAGACTTCCCTTCACAGAAAAGATCAAAGGCCTTCGGATAATAACAACAAAGTCGAAAAAAATAGTGTTATAATACGTGGAGATTCACACTTAATTTATTAGATATTATCTATTTTAATATAAAAATTTTATGATTTTATTTCATAAAATATGTCTTTCAGATTTTGAGATTAAATCTTTATATATATATATATATATATATATAGATCAAAACAAAATTTTATATTATTTTAATGTGAGATTGAAATATAACAAAATTTTTTCATTAAAATTTGACATAAAGTACATAAATCATCAAATTATACTAAACGTTTGATAAGCACAACATAAAATATATATAAATTATAAGATCACATCAAATGTTGAGATTGTAGATGTTGAAATTCTAAAAATAACTCTCACGATATAACATTTAACTCTTATTTAATTGGTAACTGTTTTGATATTATTTATAAAAATTTATATCTAATTTATGATATATTATTTATTTTGATTCAAAATTTTTAAAATTTTATCTCATAATATGTGTATATCAAAATTTTAAATTAAATATATATTATAATAAAACTTCATATTATTTCGATATAAAATAATACATCACATAATCAGTTGAAGATTTGGTTGTGAAGCTTGTGAAAACATCAAGTTGTGGTTATTGTGGTTTTAAATAATGGTAAAATTAAATCTGTTTGGTTCTAGTGAGTTTTTTTTTTTTTTTTTTTTTTGTAAATGGTATCAAAAGGGATTAGTTTTATGGTTATGGTTTTCAATATTGGTGAAATTATATCATACTCAACCTCTCTATATCTCTTTTAGCACTGTAACTATTTTCTCTCATAATTTTCTCAAAAATCTAAAAAAAAAACCATATTTATACTAAAAATCTAAAATCCTAAAAAATCTATCAATTAAAAAACTATTAATAAAATATTTAAATAATTACAATAAAAATAAAAACTTGATTAATCTTAAATTATAAATATAAAACTATTCGATATTTTACAAATTAAATTTACCATGACTTAAAACTTTTTTTTAATATTATTAAAGCTGCTGCCGCCAAATGATGTGCAGTGGCCCAATGGCATTCATTATTCAGAAAAAAAAAAAAAAAAAGTTAGATAAATTGAGCGGTACGTGGGCTTGGGGTTAGGTGAGGATAACACTTAAATGCTTTTGTGATTTGGTCACCGAAACCAAATCTTCACAAAAGGACAAAGGGCCCATCCATGTATAATGAAAATCGAAAGACTAGCATAAACGACAATAGCTCATGTTTATAACGTTACCCACCCCATTCCCCAATCTCATTAACGTTTGATATATAAAAAAATAATTAAAAATTTTAAATAATTTTATTTTTTAATGAGTGTAATATTAGCCTATTTGGAAATCAATTAAATGAAAATTTTTAAATTAATCTCCCTAAGAAAATTAAATGATCATCTTATTTAAAGAAAATTTATCATTTAATTACATTAAGTTTATAGTCTTTTGTTTTTATTTTGTTCTTTCCCTTTTTAACTTTTTACTAATTAATGTAAATACTTATACAATCATATATTCATTTTAAAAATATATATTTATTATATAATTTTTAACAATATATAAAACTATTTTTATAGTATAAAATTAGTGTTTAAATTTTTAAATTAAAATTTAATATTTTTAATGTTAAACTTTTATTTTTTTTTACGAAATTTCTAATTAGCTTCTTTGTTTGATTATTTAATAGTTTATGATATACGGACATTTTTTTTTCCTACCGAAAGAAAGGACAGTCCTCGTTTCTATCAAGATGCATAGCAACCTAAACATAGGATAGTTTTAAATATTTTATGAAGTAATATACTACTAGTCGTTTTATATAAACAGACAAGCACACGTGGAAGAATGTAATGAACTAATTATAAATAATTTTATTATTTAAATAACTGTTACATGAGAAAAAACGTTACATATCCAAAAATAGAAAAATACTAATATCAAAACATAATAATTTTATTTTAAAAATTAATATAAATCTAAAAATAAATATATAAAGAAATAGAAACAACTAAAGATATTATTTTGAGAATTATCAGTTAAAATAAGATTTAGTTTTAAATCATATTTTTCAGAAAATATTAAAAAAATATATTTTTTCATGATTATGATTTTTTTTATCTATTCCCCAAACTGAAATGATATAATTTAACTCAAGTAATCATGTCATCAAAGTCAATTAAATATAAATAAAAAAGAAACCCTCTTTATTTATTAATTTTTAACTAGTTGGAAAAAGTAAGCAGATGAATATCATACAAAATTATAACAATGGCAAAACAGTAATTAAATGGTTGCCAAAATTAGCACTTTATAAACCCAACAAAAGATTAAAGTTAAGCGAAAAAATCAAACTGAAAAGAATTTGCTTTCTCTCATTTCCAAATGCAATCATATCAAATAAAATAAAAAAAAAAGCCCATAAATATCTGTCAACCTTAAGCATTAAGAAGCAACTTTTGACATCCAAAACATGGGTCTGAAAAACGTTTAAAGGTAGACAGTCGACAGACCGCCATGTACGGAATTTTTAATTAAATTTTTTATAATTTAAATTTATTTTTTAATTATCGATCTAACGTATAATTATATATTTATAAATGTTAAGTTATAATTAAATAATAATTTTTATATAATATTTTATTAATGATTATATTCATTCAAAATAAGTCTAAACTTTTATAAATTTTCAATAATTATAAAAATCATTTTTTGCATTAAAAAATATTTTCTTCAATTCATTTGCTAAATACTAAAAATTTTGTTATCATTTTTTTTAATTTGATAAAAAATTAAGAATCAATGTTTAAATAGTTAAAATTAATAATTATTTTTATTGCAATGTTGATTAGGTGTATGTATATATATATATATATATATATATATATATGATTGAATAATAAATCATAATTATTAATTTGGTAATAATCATTTGCTTTTTATTAGTTCTTATTTTTTACATACTTCAAATAATTATTATACAAATATATTGGACTAACAATTATTTCTATATATGTCAAAAAAATAAAGTTATTTTTTAGATAAAAAGGGAAACAATGATTCTTTATGTTATGTTTAAAAACTTTTTTTAATATTTTCTTATATTTAATCATTTTTAACATAATTGATAGGATTTTTTTTATGTTAGATATGGTAGTGATCATCATTCTTCTCATACCATCAATTATAGACAAAAAAATTCAATGATAAAAAGTAAAACAAAAAGAAATAGAGAATGTAAGTTTACATATTCAATTGTCAAGATTAAAGATATACAATAATAAGAGCAAATATGTTAATAAATTAACAAAGAATAAAAACATTGAAGAAATGAATAAAACAAAAAATATATAATACAAAAGGTTAATCATAATCAATTTAAGCAAAATTAAAAAAGTTATGGACTAAAGAGAAACAAATAAATTAACCAAATATATAATATAAAAATATTTGAATTAGAACATAAAGAAAACATTATATTTGTTTTCAAAACAAAAACATATCTTTATCTAACTTTTTAATCAACATTCAAATATCTCATATTTTTATATAAAAATATAAGTTCTTATTACTTAATAAATACATGCTTTTTAGTTAATAATTCATTAACTTATCTAAAAGTATTAAATTTAAATAATCTATTAAATAATTTTCAATCTTTGATAGATTTTAATTTGAATTGAAATAATTATCTAAAAAAATTAAATTTAAATAATTTATTAATTAAATTTATTTGATAGAAAATATAATTTTATTAAGTATATATATTTGGAATTGTTATTAAATTTTTTTTAAAAATTATGATTTAATATATTTAAATTTAAATTTTATGTAAAAATTTCAATCTCACATAAATTTTGATTTTAATTTAAATAATTATCTAAAATATTCAATTTAAATAATTTATTAAAAAATTATTTGATATATAAATATTATTTTATTTGATATAAATATTATTTTATTTGTCATTAAAAGAAATTATTCACCCAAATATTTATATAAATAATTTTTATCATATTATAATAAATATATACATTTATATATTAGATGACGATATATTATTAATCAACTCACGATTAACATTTGAGACGATATCCAACATGTCTGACATGTCTCGTGGAATGAACAGTGGACACTCCTCAACCCTAATTCCAACAACTGTTTTGTTGCTAATAAGCTTTAAAAAAAACTTAGATCTTTCAACAATAAGTTGAAAAAATCCCAACAACACAGCGACAATTATTACAACCAAGTAAATCCATTTAGCCTTCAGTTGATCAGGATCCTTCATTGAACTAGAAAGTCAAGCCGGATCCACTCAGTTTCTGCTCCATTATCTTGTCCAGACGGTCTGCCATCTCAGGAGTAAGATAGTTCTGCCAATCTCCAACCTTTCCTTTCCTAAAGAAAGATTTGTTCGTCGCCTGATCATCACATACGTGCCGCTTCCCTGTCTTGTTTACCTCCAGGTTGCTCAGATTCTCAAAGCTACACAAATCTATTATTTTCTGCACTGTCCCAGCTTGTTCTTCCTCCGAGCTGAAAGGGTACCTTATGTCATAACAGTTTAGAATAGTAAGACGTAAAGTATTTTAAGATCAAAAAAAATAAAAAGAAAATCACCATCAATCTGTTTAAGATGTGATTGATTACCTAAAAGTTTATCTTTTTAATAAAATTTTAAAAATGAATTTAAAGTTTATCAAAAAAATAAATTTCAGTCTACGAAAATCAAGTTAAAGTCGGGAGTCGATTACGTATGGAAAAAAATTATCACACCCATAACGCCCATAAATTGGTACCATTTAATCATGTATTATTTTCGTTGTTAGATAAAATAGTTTTGACTTGAAATTTAATATTAATTCTCTTCGTTTAAAAAAATATATATTTTTGCTAAAATTTTTTATTTGAAAATATTGAAAAAATTTTTAAGTTAAAAAATTATCTTAAAATTTTCTAACATCTGGATAGAATTTAAGATAACTTTTTTCACTTGAGATTTAATACAATATCCCTTAAAATGAGATAACACTCTTTATAGAAGATAATTGTTGGTGACTCTCGAATATCTAGACAGAGTACCAAGAATCATTTCCTTTGGATTGTTATTTTTATTTTTTTTATTTTATAATATCACAAATTTTTTTAAAAATGTATTATTCTTTTTTATTATAAAATATTTTATCACCAAATAGTAAATAAATAAAAAAATTAAAGACAAAAGAATGCAAATGATTACCAATGATAACATGATAACGTATGTATGCCAATGAATATTATGCAATACAAACAAATGGATTCTTAAATATAATGAGACCATCTTGACTCTCTAACATCTAGGCAGAGCTTGAGTGTAACTATTTATATTTAAGATCTCATTTTATTATTATACCTTTTTATTAATCAATTATTAACTCCATTGTTAAAGCGAATTAAAGACTCGTTTGAAAAACTTAATGGAATAAAGTTTCATAAATATCCCATCATCTAGGCGGTATTCAGAAATAAATTACTCAACTTGAGATTTTCACACGTATCCTTAGAGTTTCAAAATGGTTTTGAGTAAGGCCTTGAGTAGAGATTTTAAAGGTTAGGGTTTCAACACTTTGAACATTCAAATTTTAGGGTTTTGGTTTAAGTTTTAAGGGTTTTAGGGTTTGGATTTTAGGGCTTGAATTTTAGGGTGTGGAAGGTTTAGGGTTTTGATTTTAAGGTTTGGAGATTTTAGGGTTTTGGTTTTAAAGTTTGAGGTTTGGAGTTTTGATTTTAAGGTTTAGAAATTTAAGGTTTATATTTTGAAAGTTTTGGGGTTTGGATTTTAGGGTTTTGAATTTAAGGATTTGAATTCTAAGGGTTTGGATTTTAGGGTTTTTGATTTTAGGGTTTTAGATTTAAGGTTTCAATTTAGGGTTTTGGTTTAGGGATTTTAAAATTTTAGGTTTTGATTTTAATTTTAATGAATTTTAAAACACGAACATCTTTAAAAATCCTTAACATCTAGAGGAATTTTCGGAGCAAGTTCGATTTTTTATCATTTTTTAAAAATTAATTAAAAAAATCTCTCCTTTTTTTTAATGAAAATTTATTATTAAAAAAAATCAATTTATTATTATTATTATTAAAATTTTTTTTATATAATTCCCCAACATCTAGGCGAAATTATATTTTTTTATTTCATCCAACATCTAGGCAGAAAAAATAAAAATATTCTATTATTATTATTATTTTAGTATTTTTAGTATTTTTTAAAAATTATTATCCTACTTTTTTTATTTTTTTATTATTAAAAATAATTAAATATTATTCTAACGTATTTAAAAAATTTATCATGCATGAATATTAAAAATAAAGCTCAAAATAACAAAAATAATAATATATAAAAAAATTTTAAAATTTAAAAAAATAAAAAAATACCTGTACCGGACCGGTCAACGGTCCGATCAACGTCGATCTAATTGGCTTGACGTTCGATGGTTCAAACTGGTTCGAATCGGTTCACTGACGGTTCATCTAGACTAATTCAAGGCTGGCTGAAGCAGGTAGATGGGTTGGACACATGGATCCTAGGTCGGATTCGGATCTACGTGTGGATTCTTTCTTTAAGCAAAACGTCTTTTTGCTTCAGCTTTCTATATAAAAGTCAACTTTTTTTTTGGTTCATTTCATCATTCTTTTAGAAAAAAAAAAAGTCCCTTCAGCTCCAGAAAACTCTCTAGCTTAGCCAGAATCTGACGTCAGACCATTACACAAACCACTGTCTGGGTCACCGTCGACGGTCGCTGTCAGTGGTCGTCGGTTGCCGAAAAATGTCAAAACTCTTCTGAAAGCTCTCTTCGACCTCCTCGTTCTAGATCCGATCTTTTTTTTGTGAAAAACCACTCTGATCGACGTACTTTGAGGTTTAAAGTTCTTGAGTTTTTTTTTTTTTGAAAACCCACACTTACTATTTTTTTTCTTTTATGCATGTGACTTTTAGACCTAAGGCTCCGCCCTACGGGAAAACTGTGTTTTGTTTCAGTTTTTAGTTTTTATGGATTTGTTTTTGATTTTTTTTCTGGTAGATGGGGATAAGGAAGAACATCGGAGTGTGTATGTGTGTGTGCGTGTGTAGATGCTGAAAATCGGGGTAAGGTCAAGCTAGGGGTTAGTTTAGGTGGTGGGGCTTTGGGTGCATGCACGGAGACCGGGGTCTGAAAGGGTTTTCTGGTGGTGGTTATTGGTTTAAGTGCAGGTGTTAGGGGTTTTGGGCGTTTGAGTTTGTGTTCGATGATATGTCCGAGAAGAGAGTTGAAAGGGCGAGGAAATAGGGGCTTTAAGGAGATGAAGAGCTGGGGTTTCTGGTGTGTTTCCAGGGTATGGGGCATGGTGCTGGTAGGGTATGGATGTGGCCAGTAGGGTGGTGCTGGCAAGGGTAGGTGGCTAGTGGTGCTGTGCAAGGCACCACTGACACTTCTATATCTTTTTTTTTAATTATTTTTATTTTTTTAATTATTATATTTTTATAATAATATCAAAAATATTAATAAACAAAACTTGAAGACAAAAATTAATCTAGTAGACCCGGATAAAATTCAGTATCTACAGCTAC
Organism: Durio zibethinus; assembly: GCF_047325235.1. Lineage (NCBI taxonomy): Eukaryota > Viridiplantae > Streptophyta > Magnoliopsida > Malvales > Malvaceae > Durio > Durio zibethinus. The sequence goes on along the minus strand of NC_143162.1, from coordinate 2,475,118 downwards.
TCCTCTTTGCACATTACTGAGAATCAGACATATGGCAAAAACAAAGATATCAATTTTGTCCGAAAGTAAATAGTGAATTTTTTAAAAGTTTTTTTTTTTGTTTTGAACCACAAGTCAGGTGATAAAGAAAATGATCGGGATGACACCGTGAGTCGAGAAGTAAAAAATCGATCGAGACAACACCGCAGGTCGAAAAATAAAGAATCGATCGGGACAACATCGCGAATTAAAATTATACTCGGAGGTCTTAAAAATCATGCCTAGAGGTCTTACAAAATCAACCAGGATAACACCGCATGTCAAAAAATAAAAAAATTGATTGAGACAACACCGTGAATCAAAATTATGCCTGGAGGTCTTAAAGATTATGCCCGAAGGTCTTAGAAATCATGCCCGGAGATCTTACAGAATCGACCGAGATAACACCGCATTCAAAAAATAAAGAATCGATTAGGACAACACCGCGAATCAAAATTATGCCCAAAGGTCTTAAAGATTATACCCGGAGGTCTTACAAAATCGACCAGGATAACACCGCAGTCGAAAAATAAAGAATCGATCAGGATAATACCACGAATTAAAATTATGTCCGAAGGTTTTAAAAATCATGCCCGAAGGTCTTACAGAATTGACTGAGACAACCCCACTAGTCAAAAAATAAAAAATTGTTTGGGACAACATCGCGAATTGAAATTATGCCCAGAGGTTTTAAAAATTATGCCCGAAGGTCTTAGAAAATCATGTCTAGAGGTCTTACAGAATCGACTGAAATAACACCGTGTCAAAAAAATAAAGAATATATCGAGATAACATCGCGAATCGAAATTATGCCCGAAGGTCTTATAGAATCGATCGAGATAACATTGCAAGTCAAAAAATAAAGAATCGATCAGGACAACACCGCGAATCAAAATTATGCTTGGAAGTCTTAAAAATCATACTCGGAGATCTTAGAAATCATGCCCGAAGCTTTTAAAAATCATGTCCGAAAATCTTACAGAATCGATCGAGATAACATCGTAAGTCAAAAAATTAAAAATCGATCAGGATAACACCGTGAATCAAAATTATGCCCAGAGGTCCTAAAGATTATGCCTGGAGGTCTTACAGAATCGATCGGGATAACACTGTAAGTTAAAAAATTAAAAATCGATCGAGATAATACTGTGAATCAAAATTATGTCTGGAGACCTTAAAGATTATGTCTGGAGACCTTAAAGATTATGTCTGGAGGTCTTATAGAATCGATCGGGATAACACCATAAGTCAAAAAATTAAAAATCGATCAGGATAACACTGTGAATCAAAATTATACATGGAGGCCTTAAATATTATGCTCGGAGGTCATAAAAATTATGTTCGAAGGTCTTAAAGAATCGATCGGGATAACACTGCAAGTTAAAAAATTAAAAATCAATCGAAATAATATTGCGAATCAAAATTATGCTAGGAGGTCTTAAAGATTATGCCCGGATGTCTTACAAATAATGCGTGAAGATCTTACAGAATCGATCGGGATAACACTGTGAATCAAAATTATGCCCCAAAGGTCTTAAAGATTATGCCCTAAGATTTTAAAGATTATGTCCGAAGGTTTTAAAAATCATACTCGGAGGTCTTAGAGAATTGATCGGGACAACACCACAGTTAAAAAATAAAGAATCGATTGAGATAACACCGTGAATTAAAATTATACCTGGAGGTCTTAGGAATCATGCCGTGAGATTTTACAGAATCAATCGAGATAACATCTCAAGTCAAAAATTAAAAATGGTTTGGGACAACACCATAAATCAAAATTATGCTCAAAGGTCTTAAAGATCAACATCTTTGAATGTTTCTCTAATCAGAGATCTGTGAACTTTAAAAATTTTAAAATCTTAAAAGTTATGCCCGAAGGCTTTAGAGATTACGTCCGGAGGTCTTACAAATCTCAAAATTTTTGAATACTCATCCTAATTAGAGGCGATGAAACTTTAAAAATTTAAAAATCTTTTGCCTAGAGGTTTCGAAAGTTTTGTCCAAAAGTATTAGAGATTATGCTCGGAGGTCTTACAAATCTCAAAAATCTTTAAATGCTCCTTCTAATCAGAGGCAATGAAACTTTAAAATTTTGAAAATCTTTTTGAAAATGGCTTTCGCATGATCAAAGATTTTTTAGACTTTAAAAGTCTTGTTTGAAGAAGGTTCCTCTTAAACAGAAGCTTTTAAATCTTGATTCAAAATGGTTCCTCTTAAATAGAGGCTTTGACACTTTAAAATTTTATTTTTTTCTCTCTTTATATATATATATATTTGTTTTTATAAAGTTAATAAATGCAGTCCTGAGACAAATGTCTATTCTCATCAAATGATGCTAATGGGAATGTCGATGTGAATGCAAATGTCAATACAAATGCAAGGATGTGAATGCTTGAAGCAAATATATTTGACTTTTTCACAATGCAAATATATTTGACTTTTTCTTTTCATGTAAATGTCCCTACACATATATTTTCTTAGGATGCAAATGCCATGATGCAAATGTAAATTTTTCTTATGGTGCAAATGCAAATGTCTTATACAAGTTCAAATGCAAGTGATGCAAATGCGAATATCTTTCTTGTGATGCAGATGCTAGTGTTGCAAATGCAAATGTCCCTTTAATGATGCATAGGCAAGTGATGCAACTACGAATGTCTCTTTTTTGTTATTTTTTTAGGTCAAATGTCTTTTTTATGATGCAAGTGATACAAATGCAAAAACTTTTTTTGCCTTTCTTTTTTTTAAAAAAAAATCTCTGTTCAAATTTTTAATGTTTTATTTTTCATAAAAAAAAATGATTTCAGCATTTTTTACAAAATGCTCAATTAATCTCTAAAATTTTCAAAAGTAATCAAAAAATTATCCCACATAAAGTATCTTTACAATCAATAAGAAAATTTAAAACTCAAGACTTCTGAATCTCTTGAAAACTAATGATTACTATTTGAAATACTTGTGGATGGGGGGTAGTTGACAATTCAATTCTTTTCACTGGTGGGCATATTTCATGAAAAGCTCAACGAGGGTTCAAAGATTTTTCTTGGGCTCACGAAAGAGTTAATTTTCTAAAACACTTTTCTTTTATTGAAAATGTGATACTTCAATATATGTCAAAACTAGCTATTACTTTTCAAACAAGATTTAGGAAGAGGACAAGGCTGATTTTTTTTTTTTTGAAATGAAAGGACTTTAATGGGTATTGGTTTTTCAAAAAGCTTTGCATCGATGTTCTTTTATTCTGGATAGAACCTTAGAACTCGAAAATTCATTTTGGGGCTTCAAGAATGATTTCAGCTCTAAACTGTCATCTTAGGGTTTTCACCTTAAAGCTATATCTTCTATCAATACAGAACTTGGTGAAATCTTGCCAAAATAACAGGTATATACAAATCTTCAAGGATATTACTCTTCAATTCAAGTGTCCATATTTGATCAAAATAAACTTTTCAAGGTATGTAATGTAGGTCGAGGTTAGGGATTTTGAAAGAATGGATAAACAGGCTCAAAAATATATATTATTCAGGGTAATTAGGCCAAGGATCCTAATGTGCATTCTCTGACTTTCTTTTTATGTTTTCTTTTAAACATCTAGCTTTAATTTTAATAATTTTATTCACTTTTTTTTTGCCTTGAATTCTCATATTCAAGGTACATGCTCTTTTTTCTTCTTTTACTTTTTTTTATTCTAACTGAAGCTTCAGATTCTTATATTTAAGGTTTCTTTGCTTTGCCTTAGAAATGCCTAACTTCATCTTTAGTTGTTCACTCTCCTGAATTCTTGAGATTCCAATTGAAGCTTTATTCACTTTTTACTTCAGACTTTCACCTCTGAAGGGCATGTTACATGCTTTCAATATCAGATACTTTTCTTGAAGTTGATCTTGAATATATCTTTATTTTACCCCCAATGTAAAGGATGATTCTGGGCTATGGTTTATTTTAAGAAAAAAATTAATTAATAGGCTTAAATGGGTAGCAAGTGGATAATTTTTATATATGAGAAGGATAGAGAAAGATGGCCATTCATCATTTCAAACATGATCACTTGGTTAGAAGAGTAAATCATTGAAGACATTTTTTTTTACTTTTTTTTGTGATGCCTCCTCTTATTTTTTACTCAAGGTTCTAATGACGATCAAATCGTATAGGATCGATTGTATAGTTCAAAAAGACTCTTTGGGCTCTAAAATTTTTTCTGACATTTTCTTGGTGAAAGAAAGAGAAAAGGTATAAAGGTAAGAAACAAATTGTCTTAGGCAAAAAGAGATTTTTTTTCTTTCTTTTTTTTAATTAATTAATGTACCTTAAGACATGAAACAAAGGTTACTTAAGAGAAAAGGAAAAATATTCAGGCTTTTTCGTGTCTATAATCATAGTAAAATTTTGACACACATTGAATTACCAATTGAAAATTTGAAAGAGTATCTGATTTTTAAAATTTAAATCAAACTTTCAAAATTAACCTCTTTTGTTCTTTACCCAAAAAAAGATTATCAGCCCTTTAAAGTATGAATTCAAACTCACATTTCCTAAAGGGTCACGGTTGATGAGTACAATCATTTGAGTGATTAAGGATATGAAAGTATTTGAAAGGTGTAGAGGTATTTGATGAATTTTTTTTTAATAGTAATCATCATTTCCCTTAAAAATCCTTATATCTTTATTGCAGAAGAAAACCTTGTTTTTATTTTTTTAAAAGTTACTTATGTGAGACTTTTTATTCAAACAAATGCATAAAGAGAAAATTTTTAAAAAGAGATCCAAAGCATTTAATTTTTCCTAAAATAAGTTACGTAATTCCTAGGGACACCATGTACATGTCATACATAAATAGTGTAAATATTAAAAAAAAATCATCCTATCTTGATTTTTCATAACTCGAGCCCTCCTTCTTGATCTCAACTCCTCACTTTTGGCAATTGGATGGAGTTATCAACTTTCATTATTCTATCACCTCTGAAGTCAAAGTACCACTCTTGATAAGATTTTTAATCTTTTCTTTCAATTATCTGTATTTTTTAGTGGAGTGATCGATTACCCCATATGATAATCACATTTGTCATTGGGATCATAACTCATTGTCGATGGATTTGATGTTATTTTTAGAGGTACATGAGTGAGATACTGACCTTCTATTAATAAAGGTAAAAGGTGAGAAATAGGGATTGACAATTTCTCTCGATCATTTTTTGGCCTCTTTCGATTCTTTGTTGATCGAGTGGTAGGTTCAGATGTAAGGATAAAATCATGAATAACCACTTGAGGATGAAAATTTACTGAAAAGCTCAAATGCTGGCTTGGTTGGCAAGGATACGGGTTATGAGAGATATTGCCTTGTGATAAGGTGATGAGGTTAATGAAAAATATATAGATTGCACCAGATGAAGCATTAGGTAGATGTTCTTCCATTGTGATTGCTTGCATTTCCCTTTCATTTTTTTCTGATATATTTTTCTCTTCAACATCTATTGCATCTTTTAATTTAATCTTGCCATTTTTTATTGTATTTTTTATAATTTTACCAGAAATCACCATGTCAGAAAAGGTTTTGGAGACATTCCCAATCATTCTTTCATAATAGGGAGTGTTCAAAGAATTGACAAATAGAATAGTAATTTTTTTTCTAACAAAAATGGTTGTACTTGAACTGCTATGTCTTTCCATTTGTGTGCATATTCTTTAAAAGTTTCAATTGATTTTTTTTCATGTTTTGTAAAGATAACCTATTTGGCATTATATTTTCAATATGCTTGTATTGTGCTAAGAAGGCCCTAGCCAAGTCATTTCAAGAGCAAATCTTGCTTCGATCCAACTGAGCATACCATCTTGCTGTAGGCCCAGTGAGACTATCTTGAAAGTAATGGATCAACAACTTACCATCATGATTGTAACATGTCATTTTTTGACAGTAAATGGTGATGTGTGTTAAAAGGTATTTCGTTTAATCATACTTCTCAAAATTTAAGGCTTTGAATTTTGATGAAATAAGTAGATCAGGCACTAGACTAAGCTCGTTGGCATCAACATTCTCGTAGTCACCATAGCTTTCAATTGCTTTCAATCTCTCTTCTAACAAATCAAATTTATCTTTCATTGTCGTATCTCTTGATGGATCTGACACCCTTTTTAATTTTTTTGATTCTTTAGGATCATCCACATTAGGCATAGTAATGGAGTCGTTAAGAGTGCATTCGAGATTGACATTTGTCTAAACTGATGACAACTTGACAGAAGGGCCAATATAAGGTTGATGAGTTGTTGGAGGTGCTTACGACATATAGGGATCTTGAACATATGTAAACCTAGATGGATATAATGGTGTCTCAACAACTATTTTCTCCCTTGCCCTGTGCATTTCAACAATTCTTTTTTCTTTTATCAACTTTACTATCATCTATTTTAATTCTGCCAGTTATCTGTTCACGTTCTGTTACATTTTCGTAACTATTTTTTTGATCTCTCCTTGAGCTTTTTTTACTCTGTCCATTCGACTTGCATCTTCATTTTTCATGATTCTGATATTAACTCAAATGCTATAAGTGTGCAGACTTAACTGATCTCATTTTCTAGGATAGCTATCCTTGAACCTTTTTATCAATTATCAGAAGTAAAAAATGCATGACATGAATTTTATTATCAAAAATCTTTTGACTTTGAAGGTTTAACAAAAGCGTATTCATAATTATCATATTTTATCCATAGCTAGCATGAAAATAATGAATTCAAACAGATGATGCATGATGTGCAAGTCAAATTTTATTATTAAAGAAAGAAAAACTTGAGTTTCATCCTATATTTTGATTGAATTATCTAAAAACATTCATTCTTCCTCAAAAATTTGATGAAAGCATAATCACAACCATCACTTTTTTTCACAGGCTCCTTTAGACAAACAATTATTAAAAGTGGACACAGGCATCAATTTATAAAAATTTAGGTTAAAAGAAGTTTTCATTCATTCTCAAAAGTATCAAGTTTACACATCATGAACCATTTTAGGACTATGACAAAAAAGTGCTAGACCTGCTCTCACTCCCTCTTGTTTCACATAAGAAATCCAAAAATAGTTGACTATGATTGCTGGAGAAGATAACTCTTTGCTTTAAAAGCTTTTTATTCATCATTCTGGCTAACCTTACTGTTGTCTACAGCACTACCTGCTATCTTAGCATGGATCAATAAAAGGTTTTCGTAAATAACTAACTTCATTTTGGCATCAAAACTCAGATATTCGATTTTCATCAATTCTTGTACCCTATGTTTCAAAGCTGTGCAATCTTTCAGAGAATGGCCTGTGATGCCACAATGGTATTCACACCGAACATTGGGATCACCATTCAGGAAAAGATGGTTTGCAAGGTTCAGTAGGGATAGGGACAATGAGGTAGTTTTTTAAGAGCAATTGGTATAACTCTATGTAAGACATGGGTATTGGATCAATAAAAGTTTTTTCTTTGGTGTTGCTAGAGTTTTTCTGTCCTATGGTTGGTTTGCTTTGCTGAAAAAATGATGGCTTAGTTGGTTTCGAAGTGAATTGGAAAACTTTGGGTCAAAAATTATGTTCAAAAGGTGGTGACGGGATAGCATGCTGAATAAGCAATTGTGAAATATGAGATGCTGGACGTGAATTCAGGTGTGAAATTTTTAGAGATTGCATGAAATTTGACGGCCTAATCCTAGGTGCTTGGAGAGGAGGTTGGAAGTGGTCATAAGAAAGATTTGGGTACGAGTTTGGAATTAGGACAGCTGGTGAAAGTTGTTTAAAATTGAATGACTCCTTCTTTGAAATCAAACTTTTGAGCTCAGTAACTTGCATGGCTAATTCACCCATTCCTCTCTTAAGTTCACCAAAATGTTGATCACTGTTCAAATCACCCAATGCCTTAGTATACTCTGAAAGAGTGCTAAAACTAACGGGAGCTAATTGACCTTGACTTGATGGAATTGAAAGTGACAGTGATCCTTAAAGAAGAACAAACTCAACTCCATCACTACCTTTAATCATTTCTATCAATTGAGCCATATGTTATTTCATCTCTCGAAGCTTGAGCCATAATTCTTCTTGATTTAACTCCAAAGCACTAATTTTTGCTTCCAATCAATCTTCCATTTTTGCCATTCTAATTTTTACCAAGACAGACATTTTATTCTGGGACTTAGACAAAAAATTTTAGATTATTACCCTTATTGAATGAATGCCACAAAATAATTCTTAACTTATATGACACATATAGCATGTTCATAAATGTGACAATGATGCCTAATGAATGTCCTAAAATGCATATATGCTTAAGGCAATGAATTTTTATATGTACAAAGACCCAAATGAAAACTTTTATCAACCATGAATGTGTATGCAAGGAATGTAATGTTATAGATGGTGTGATATGAGATGTAATGCATATGCATGAAATATATACCTAAAATTAATACAACATACTTGTATGAAATGCATGAACCTATCAGGTGTACATTATATTTTTACATGAAATGCAATGCTTGTATTATGCCAACCTAGTGAAATTGACACTATCTTCAAATATGTAATAAAATGGAGTGTGCGCACTATCTATTAAGATGCGTATGAAAGATATGTATCATTTATCAACATGTGCATAACATGAGATGCGTGTACTATACATTGAAGTGGATAAGATGTGATGCATGTATTATCTTATTATCATGAGAATGAGATAGGGTACATCAAAGATCGAACGAAAAAATGAAAGATAAAATAATATTTGAAATTTTTTTTTTTCAAAAAGTAAAAAGCTTTTTTTATTTCACATAGAATAACTAGGACTTGAAAATTAATCTTTATTTAGTCAATAAACAAATAATTTAAGAAAAATCTTTAATCTTTGAAAATATCTTTTGCCTTTCCCTCTTTTTTTTTTCTTGTTGGATAATGCTAAAAAATATCATTTTATTCTAAAATATTTTATGAAAATGTAAATTTTGGACGATTACCAAATGAATAAACTACATGTTAAGAGAAAATTTATTTTTTTCAAGAAAATACTTTTCTTTTATTATCCACTTTTCAAATTTTAATACATTTTTTATTATTTCTATAAAAAGGTCGATAGGGCTTTACCCTAGGCAAGCTTCTTATAGCTGATGATATGATGGATTAGGATTTATACTTCTAAAGATTTTCAGACTATTCCTTACATCATTATCCATTATAGACTAGTAAGGCTCTTAAATCCTCACCCATTATAGGCTATTAATGAAAAAAGTTTAGTCTGAGTGAAAGTATTTCGCTAGCAAATAAAGAAGTTATCACCTTACGAGAGCATAACTACTTTACTTCTTCTTAAAAAGAAAAGAGTTCGGGCCTAGAACTCATGCATGTGAGTGAATAAGCATAGTGTATATAGAGTAATGTATTAATCAAAATAACAAAAATAAATCATAAACACAAAATCAAAATAAAGCAATAACTAACATACAATTTATTTTATTTATTAACTTATATGTATAGATATTTTGAAAAATTAAAATAAAAGGAATTAAATTAAATATTAAATAAAACCAATTAAATTCAACAACCATTAATAGCGCATAATTAAAATTTGGCCTGATTCTCAAACAGTCCCCAGTGGAGTTGTCAAGCTGTCATAACGATTTTGGGACCATCAGACATAAAATGTTTTAAGATTGGGAAAAATAAAAGATGAGTCACCACTAATCTGTTTTATGGTGTGATTGGTCACCCAAAAGTTTATCTTTTTAATAAAACTCTAAAAGCGGGTTTAAAATTTATAAAAAAGATAAATTTTGATATACAAAAATCAGGTTGGGTTCAGGAGTCGATTACGTGTGGGGAAGGATTAGCACCCTCACAACGCCCATAAATTGGTACCATTTAATCATGCGCTATTTTCGATGTTAAATAAAATGGTTTTGACTTGAAATTTAATACTAATTCCCTTCGTTTAAAAAAATATATTTTTTTGCTAAAATTTTTTATTTAGAAATATTGAGAAAATCTTTAAGTTAAAAAATTATCTTAAAATTCTCTAACATCTAGGCAGAATTTAAGATAACTCTTTTCACTTGAGATTTAATATAATATCCCTTAAAATGAAATAACACTCTTTATAGAAGATAATTGTTGGTGACTCTCCAACATCTAGGCAGAGTACCAAAAATAATTTTCCTCGGAATGTTATTTTTATTTTTTTATTTTATAATATCACAAAATTTTAAAAAAATGTATTATTCTTTTTTATTATAAAATATTTTATCACCAAGTAGTAAATAAATAAATAAAATTAAAGATAAAAGAATGCAAATGATTGCCAATGATAACATAATAACGTATGTATGCCAATGAATATTATGCAATACAAACAAATGGATTCTTAAATATAATGAGACTATCTTGACTCTCAAACATCTAGACTGAGCTTAGGTATGACTATTTATATTTAAGATCTCATTTTATTATTATACGTTTTTATTAATCAATTATTAACTCCATTGTTAAAGTGAATTAAAAAGCCGTTTGAAAAACTTAATGGAATAAAGTTTCCTAAATACCCCATTATCTAGGAGGCATTCGGAAATAAATTACTCAACTTGAGATTTTTACGCATATTCTTAGAGTTTCAGAATGGTTTTGAGTAAGACCTTGAGTAGAGGTTTTAAAGGTTAGGGTTTCAAGATTTTGAAGATTCGAATTTTAGGGTTTTGGTTTGAGTTTTAAGGGTTTTAAAGTTTAGCTTTAGGGGTTTGGATTTTAGGGCTTGAATTTTAAGGTATGGAAGGTTTAGGGTTTTGATTTTAAGGTTTATAGATTTTAGGGTTTTGGTTTTAAAGTTTGAGGTTTGGAGTTTTAATTTTAAGGTTTAGAAATTTTGGGTTTAGGTTTCGAAAGTTTTGGGATTTAGATTTTAGGGTTTTGAATTTAAAGGTTTGAATTCTAGGGTTTTGGATTTTAGGAGTTTCAATTTTAGGGTTTTGGATTTTAGGAGTTTCAATTTTAGGGTTTTGGATTTTAGGGTTTTAGATTTAGAGTTTCAATTTAGGGTTTTGGTTTAGGGATTTTAAAATTTTAGGTTTTGATTTTAATTTTAATGAATTTTAAAACGCGAACATCTCTAAAAATCTTCAACATCTATGTGAACTTTTTTTATGTAATTCTCCAACATCTAGGTAAAATTATATTTTTTTTATTCCCTCCAACATCTAGGAAGGAAAAATAAAAATATTCTATTATTATTATTATTTATTTATTTTAGATTATTATTTAAGTATTTTTAGTATTTTTTAAAATTATTATCCTACTTATTTTCATTTTTATTATTATTAAAAACAATTAAATATTTATTCTAACAAATTTAAAAAATTTATCATGTATGAATATTAAAAATAAAGCTCAAAATAATAAAAATAATAATATATAAAAAAATAAAAAAAATACATGAATCGGACCAGTCAATGGTCCAATCAACGTCGGTCTAATCGACTCGACGTTCGACTGTTCATACTGGTGCAAACCGGTTCACTGACGGTTCGTTTGAATCGATTCAAGGCTGACTGAAACGGGTAAACAGGTCGGACGCGTAGATTCTTCCTTTAAGCAAAACGACGTCGTTTTGCTTCTAGCTTTCTATATAAAAGCCAACTTTTTTTTTGGGTTCATTACATCTTCCTTTTAGAAAAAAAAAGTTCCTCCAGCTCCAAAAAACTCTTTGGCTTAGCCAGAATCCGGCGCCGGACCACCACGCCTATCGCCTTCTGGGTCACCTCTGGCGGTCACTGTCGATAGTCACCGATTGTCGAAAAATGTCAAAACTTTTTTGAAAGCTCTCTTCGACCTCCTCGTTCTAGATCTGATCTTCCTTTTGTGAGAAACTGCCCCAATCGACATACATCGGGGTTTAAAGTTCTCGAGTTTTTTTTTTTTTTAAACCTACACTGACTATCTTTTTTTTTTTTGTGCAGATGGCTTTTAGATCTAAGGCTCCTCTATATAGGAGGACTGCGTTTTGTTTTGTTTTTTAGTTTTTGTAGATTTGTTTTTGGTTTTTTTTTCTGGTAGGTGGGGATGGGGGAGAGCTTGTGTGTGTGTGTGTGTACGTGCGTGTGTAAAGGCTGAAAACTGAGGTAAGGTCAAGTTTGGGTTACTTTGGGTGTTGGATCTTTAGGTGCAGGTACGAAGACTAGAGTCTGAAGGGGTTTTCTGGTGGTGGCTATTGGTTTGAGTGCAGGTGCTGAGGGTTTTGGGCATCTAAGTTTGTGTTCGATGATGTGTCCAAAAGGAGAGCTGAAAGGGAGAGGAAGCAAAGGCTTTAAGGAGATGGAAAGCTAAGGTTTCTAGTGTGTTTCCAGGGTATGGGGCATGGTGTTGGTAGGGTATGGATGTGGCCAGTAGGGTGGTGTTGGCAGGGGTAGGTGGCTAATGGTATCGTGCAAGGCACCACTGCCACTTCTGTGTCTAGGGTGGGCAACCAAACCCGCTCCTGGCGGGTTTCGACCCGACTTGAGCCCATAGGATCGATTTTTTTTTTAAATCGAGTTTCAAGTCGGGTAAGGTAGTGCTAAGAAGAGGTCGAGGTCGGGTTTTAGATAAATCCGACCCAACTCGACCCGATATTATAAAAAATAATTTTTTAAAATAATTTTTTATTTATATATATTTATATAATTATATTTAAATATTTATATTAAAAAATAATATTTTATTAATATCAGGTCGGGTCGGATACGATTTATATACTATCAGGTCGAGTCAGGTTCGGGTATGAAAAAAAATTAAAAAAATTTCGGGTAGGGTCAGGATCGGGTTTGAAAGATATGAAGTTAGGTCAGGGTCGAGACGAGCAAAAACCCGTCCCAACTCGACCCATTGCCAATCCTATCTATCTTTTTTTTTGTCGTTTTTGTTTGTTTTTTTAATTATTATATTTTTATAATAATATCGAAAATATTAATAAACAAAACTTAAAGATAAAAATTAATCTAATAAATTCGGACAAAATTCGGTGTATGTACCTCGTAAACTCTGCCAATTGTTTCACATACAACTCAGAATCGTTCATCATGTCTTCATATTTCAGGAACAGTACTTTCTCTGGCTGTTCTTGGCTAGCTTTCCAGTAACCTAAAATGTGTCCCAGGCAGGTCCAAAAACAGACTTCCCTTCGCAGAAAAGAATAAAAGCCTCCTCCAGGGAAACGGGTTCATTTTCCTTGGGTCTCCGCTTGGCTGCGAAGTGAAACATGGAAACAAATGCATCCTTTGGGTCTCTACAGATGTAAACAATCTTAGCATGAGCAGAATCCAGAATAGATTTGGGCAAGGAATGGTAGGAGGCATGGGTGGCTATGAGTGGGATTCCTGGCTCACGTATATCCGGCTTCAGGGAAAAACCCACAAAAGTTGGCACGCAATGATGGGGACCCTTGCTAAGCAAAGGGCTATTGGCATTATCGAAAAGTTTTCGAGTGACAATGGCAAAAGTCAGAGCCTTAAGCCAAGTGGTGCCGCTTTTGGGAGCGCTGCAAACAAAGATATCACCTGGTTTGGGCTTGAAATATTGTTGAGCTAAAACGATGCCTTCCAGGAAATGAGGGAAACTCCAAAAGCCTTGATACAAGCGAAGAGGCTGGAAAGAATTCCACCTATGCTTTGTAGGAAGAGTTGATATGAATTCCGTCACTTTTTCTATGGCCTCCAGCGAGACAAGTTCGACAATTTCTTCCTTCTCATCCATGGAGTCAGTTGCTCCGCTCGGTTCCATATGCTAAATCATTAATAATACTGGCAATGACCTGACTGTTGGCTAGATAAAGGGCAAAAAAAACTGTCGGCAATGACCTTCGTTTTTTTTCGTTTTTTTGGTACTTCTAAATATTGTTTCTCATTTTTTTTTAATACTTAACATTTTTATTTTTAATTTTTCTTGAATTTACAATTATAATTAAATATTATATTTTTATAAATAATTAATTACTAGATCATAATTAAATTATAATTAATTAATAAATTAAAATATAACTGAACATTTAAACTTATTCATAATAAAACTTGAATTTAAAATTTAAAAATTTTTAAACCTTTTTCTTGTGGACCTTGTCACAAAAAAATTACTCAAAAGTTTATTTATTTTTTAGTATATTTAAATTATAGTTATTATATTTTTTTCAAAATAATGGTAATTTAAAAAGTTAAATTTCAACTTAAAATCTTTTTAGATTTTGCACAAAATCAAAATAAAACATAACACATTAGACGGATGAAGTATAAAATTATTTTCAGTATATATTTTGCTTAAGAAAACAGGAACATCAATTTTATAAAAAATATTTAAATTTTTAAAAAATATATCGAAACAATTCTTTTAACTCCTTAAAAATTAAATGAGGATAAGATTTCACTGATTTCAGTATTATTTAAAAAAATTCTCAATATAGTAAATTTGCAGGGTCCTCTTTTGTTCTCATTTATTGCTTGAAAAAAAAAAAAAAAACTTTGAGACAAATAAAATGTTCCAACCTAAAATAAGGCATAAAATTTTAAAATTAACCCATATTAAATAGTATAAGAATAAACGAGAATTTGATTTGATGATATTATTATGCATGAAAACCTCAGATTAAGAGAGAGGATCTCTAATAATTTGACTTGATGATATATTATGTATAAGAAGTGTTTCACTCCAATATAAGAGTTAAAACTAATCAATTTGAAAAGTTAAGTGAGGTTTATATTTTTTTATTGATTCATGATTTTGCTCTGCGTATCATTTTTGCTTGTAATATATTTATAACCCTTGCTCTGATTGTTTAAACTTTCAACTTAGCAACCTGTGGTGCTGTTTTTTTTTTTTTTTTTCTTTGCCCTTACATGATATCCTTCTCCAGCTCACAGGGCACAACTCGTCTCCCTTGTTGATGTCATCGCTATGGAAACCTGTGAGGTAGAAAATGGCCCACCAAAAACACCAGGAACATTCAAAGAGATCATCTCCACTCTTCCTACAGAAAATGGCTGGAATGTTTTCCAGCATCTTTGTTTTTACCAAGGTTTCTGGTGCTTCCCTCTCCACCTTGAAGGAGCCATGTTTGCTCAACACCATTTCAAGGCTCAACCAACTGATGTTCTCTTGTGCAGCGCTCCAAAGACCGGAACCACTTGGCTTAAGGCCCTCAGTGTTGCAATCGTGACCAGGAACTGCGTCGATGAGTCCAACAGCCCTTTGCTCAACAAGGTTCCCCATGATTGCATCATGTTCTTGGAAAAAGATTTCATCGAGAACCCAACTCAGACTGATCAGGGAAGACTCCCTCTCGTGGCCACTCACCTTCCTTACACTGCCTTGCCTAAATCCGTTCTGGATGCAGGTTGTAAACTTGTTTACATTTGCAGGGATCCCAAGGATGCATTTGTTTCCCTGTGGCACTTTGCAAAGGGTATAAAAGTGAACAACAACCCAAATCTTCCGATTGATGTTGCGTTTCAGTTGTACTGCAAAGGAAGATCAAATTTTGGTCCTTATTGGGACCATGTTTTGGGATACTGGAAAGCAAGCCAAGAAAACCCAGAGAAGGTTCTTTTCATGAGATATGAAGATTTATTGAGGGACACCATTCCTCAGGTGAAGAAATTGGCTGAATTCCTGGGGCAGCCTTTCTCTTCCAAGGAAGAAAAATATGGCGCAGTGGAAAAAATTATCAGGTTATGCAGCCTGGAAAATTTGAGCAACCTGGAGGTCAACAAGACCGGGAAATATGGAAATGCCGACATTGGAATTAACAACAATGTGTACTTCCGAAAGGGGAAGATTGGAGATTGGAAAAACTATCTGACCCCTGAGATGGGAGAGCAACTTGACAACGTCATGGAAGAAAGGCTCAGTGGATCAGGGTTCACATTTCTTGAACCCAATTAACCACTGAAGCTACTACTGCTTACTACTATTGCAGTATCTGGGCTTGAATAATTCTCTGTTTGCTGCCTCGAATAATGCTTGCTTTTTGCAAGACTGTGTTAGATTTAGGTTCCGGCGCCCATTGCTTTTCCACTTTGTGAAATCGCAGGGCTGCAATCAACTTTTAGGCTTAAAAGGTAAAATCCCACTGCATTTCATTGTCTTGTTGAAATTGCAAGGCTCCCGTTTTAAGTTATTGTCTATCACATGGCGTTTTCAACGTGTTGTTGAAATTCCATGGTTTGTATGAAGTAATTAAGTTTGAATAAAGATTTGGAGACGGTTTTGTTGCAAACACATGCCAGAAATGTTTTTAGTGTTGTACGTTAATTTGAACTAGGGATGGGTTGACGATACGTTTAGTATATTTGCTTTTTATTTATTTATTAAATTTAATAAATAATTTTTAATAATATTTTTATATTTATTTACTAAATCGGACCGAACATAAATAAAAATTTATTTGGTTCAAAATCCTACTCGGACGTCTCTTGTTCATTTAACAAATCGTAATTATAATAGATTATAAAAATATTTTTTAAATAATTATATGTAAGGAAAGAAAATATATATGTCAACCAGTAATAAAAAGTATATTACTTATAATTATTTAATTATAATAAAAAATTAAATAAGAGACTATTATTTATAAGTATGATTTTATATAAAATTTTAATGAGTTTTATATAATTTTAAATTAATTAATTATATTATAGTAATTGCAAATAAAATACTTTTATAAATTATACATACAATAAAATAAAAAATTATTAAGTCTAATAATGAAAATTTTAAATTCTACAAAAAATTAAGGATGATATATATTTTGTAAAGTATATGAACAAAATTAATTAAAAAATAAAATATATGCTATTTTTTAATCTTTAAAAATTAAAAAATTTATTAATAATATATCAAATAATTTTTTATAAAATAATATTGAAGCTTATGTTGTCGCTTAAAAAACTGATGTTTAAAGTATGATATAAAAATAATATAATATAATTATATATTTAATAAAAAAAATCCATTTGATTTTTTTTTGCCTTAATTTGTCAGTAGCCATTATATATAGGACTCCCCTTTCCCAATCTCCAACCGACACCCTGCAATCATTAAATCTTCCGGGGCCATCCCTCTTCCATAAATAAATAAATAAATATATTTATTTATTTATTTATTTTGATAATGCTCTAAAAAAGTTCACTTTTTTAAAGTTCGATGTGATACCCTTTCAAGAATAAGATTACAACCACATTTTTTTGGGCCAACCCACTAGAAAATGAAATAAAAGGAATCCCCTTCATTGACAGTCCATAACCCCACCGCGCTGAGCAGATGTGGTGGGAATCAGAGGGTAGATTTAGGTTGAGCAATAATGGATTTTTTGCCTAGTCTCTGTCGATCAACTTGCTACTTACTGTAGCGTACATAACTAGATAATGTGGCTGTCCAAAATTATAAAAGTTGTGGGATGTCAGACTTTTTGCGCCCCTACTCTTTGGAAAGGCGTACGCTATATTAGAAATGGCAACTGATGGGTCGGGTCGGGTTTTTAAATTTAAAATTAATTTAATTTTATAAAATAAATATTAAAATTCAATTTTATTTATATTAAAATACTATTTTTTATATTCGATTCAATTTATATTTATAAATTTATTTTCAATTCAATCTAAAATTAATAAAATATTATTTTTAATATAAATAAAAAATTAAATAAATATATAAATCATAAAATATATACAAATATAAAATTAAATAAATAATAAAAATATTATATATATAATAACAGTGAAATGAATTTATTTAAAACTCAACTTTGATTCAATTTAAAATTTAATTTTAAAAATTAAATCAATTTTGTAAAATCAGATTTGATTAAAATAAGATGAATTCGATTGGATTACTTATCCTAAGTAACATCGTGATATGAAATCGTACAAAAAAATTAAAATTAATATGATTTAAATTAACAAAAATCATATTTGAATTTAAAAAATAAAAATAAAAAAATAAAATTTGCATTTAATAAGTTGACATAAAATAAAAAAATGAACTGATTTATTAGTTTTCTTTTTATAAAAAATAACAAATATATTTACATAAAATTTTCTTTTAAATTCGTTTTTATAAATGTATATAAAAACCTTGCAAATTCTCCTTCTTTCAGTTCTGTGAAAGGGTCAGCAGCTTTATTTTAATGTTGCGAATCAAAACACTAAATTAGAGCCCATCATCCATTGCTTAGTGGGCTGATCTGATTCAATAAGAAAAAAGGCGTCAATTCCTGAAGTAGGCCTCCCTTATCCCCATTCAACAAGACAAGAAAATTCTCTCTCCTTTGTTGTTCCCCTTCGAGTCTTGATCCTTCTCTCTCCCCTGTTTCTCTGCAAAATAAACACGATATAAATAAAAATCCCATTCCAATCATCACAGTTTCTCTTAAATCACAGCCCAGGTAAGAAACCAAATCCTTCTTATGTTTGTGGTAGATGTTTTATTTGCCTTCCTTTTTTATTTTTTGGTTCCAAAATCCGATTCTTGTCAGTCCCATTTTTGTTTACCAAGACTTTTTTTCTGTTTCTTGTTTTGGTTTTTGGGGGTTCTATTGACATTTGTATTTATCTATTTGATGAGATCCATTCTATATATTCTCAAAGATGTTTTTCTTAAGGCTTGTTTTGGGAACAACCCCATTTGATTTTCCAGGATTTTTTGTTCTGAATAGCACAATAAAAAGTCCTTGCAGTTTATTTTGTATATATATATTTTTTAAAGTTTGTCTATTGGTTTTATTAGTGAGTTGATGCAATGGCTTGTTGTTGTATGTTCAATGGCTGTCAGTTATGAGTGCTTGTTGTCTCACCTATGGTATGCTTATTATTAGGGAAAGTAGCTTTGTCCCGTCCTCCCAGGCCTTCGTTTGAAATTGAGACCTTCAAGTTCTAATTGTTGGGGCGTTCCGGATGAAATCTGCTTTGTGAATGTTGTAATTTGTATTATACAATGATTATATTGAAAGCTAGTTGGTTGTAGCTGCATTAATTCTTACAGAAGTTTTGCATAAGAATTGTTTTAGATAAATGATGCTGAAGCTGTGGGAATTACCAAAATGCTAATTGATGCATTCTGTGGGGAAACGTTTATATTGAAAGCTAGTTGGTTGTAGCTGCATTAATTCTTACAGAAGTTTTGCATAAGAATTGTTTTAGATAAATGATGCTGAAGCTGTGGGAATTACCAAAATGCTAATTGATGCATTCTGTGGGGAAATGTTTTGCAAAATAATAACTGTTTCCTTGGTAATGTCACTGTAGGTACAAATGAACTGCCTTGAAACTCTTCGTAAATTCTTTTATTTCCATGTAAATAAGCCTGATTACTGGCATCTGCAAAACATTGCTGGAAACATAATATCTATTGTAGGCATCCCACTCTATGAGTCTTAGCGATATGTTCTTGTGATGAATAATTCAAAATGCTGCTTCTGAGTTCTGAGAAGCCGAGTGTATTCATGAAAAATGATCAAGTTACCCACCAGTGTATTTTTATGAAACAAATTATGTGCTTTCCATAGCTGCAATGAGCAGAGATTTTCTTAATGTTGGATTGATTTATTACTTTCTGTAAATATACCATTTCATATGATAGGATTCGTTTTGAAGGTTTCCTTCTTTTCACATTTTAGCTGTTGCAGGAGTACAATTAGTTGTACTTATTTTGCAAATGAAAAGGGTGGTCATGATCTAGAATCTCAACCTACTTATACTTGGATTCTGTTTTCTTATAGGACATTTTTTATCAATTATTGATAGTATAAAAGAATATTTTCATTTTAATTTGATACAGACTTGATTCTAGGGTAATAAAAATGAAATTTGGTGAAAGAAGAAAAATGAAAATTTTAACAACAATGGGATAATATGATATATGTCTTTGCACCACATGAATATGACATTATAGTTTGATTGGATGATTAAAGTGTTCTATATGTGCTGCAAGACCCAAGCAGTGAAACATGGAGTTGGTAATCTATGTCAAATGACACAATTTAATAATTACTTCGGAAATACTTAATTACTTTATTTTTCTCATTGCATCCATGTTCTTTACACAGTAATTTTGGTTCACAATTAAAGATGAAGAAAAATAAATAAAGAAGTCTTTGTTGGTCCTCATAATTGATTTTGTGCTGCCATTATATGTCTCATTGTTTCTGATCATATAAATATTTGAGTTTTCTTTTTTCATCCATGTGCTTTACTTTTTTTGTTGCAATATTAAATGTCATTAGTCTATTGCCTCATATATATCAGACAGGTGTGTGCTAATGGTGAAATCAAAGCAAAGGCAGTTAGCAGCTAATAATTCAAACAAGAAAAATACTCAAGGTGGCCGCTTGGACTCTTCAAACCCCAACATTGAGTTGGACCTGCTTGGAGAAGATGGTTGGGTTATAGTTAAAAAGCAGAGAGTCACCATTCTTCTACCTCCATTACCTGCATCTAAGAAATCAAAAATGGCAAATCAGAGACCTGGTCAACTAGAAGCCAAGCCTCAAAAAAAAGTGGAGGACCAATCAAAGCTCTCTGTTCAAATGTCTCCCAAGTTACCGTCTGAGGCTGGACGAGAGAAGTCCACTTCATTGGCTCATAAAAATTGTATTGAAATTGCTAGAAGGTCTCCTGCTCAGTATATTTCAACTTCCGCCAAGTCTCCATCTCTAGGTCTTAGAGTGGAGTCAGAGAATCCAGGTCGGGTGTTTTCTTTAAAATCTCATAAAATACATGGAGTGCCTGAAGCCTCAAAAACTATCAAGAGGCCAAGATCAATGCATTGCCCTAATGTCCCATTTTCTGGGAGCATATTACTGAACCGAAGGCTGAGGGTGTCAAATCTTGAGAGGAAGCTTCAACAGGCTGGTGGGTTGAGCAGGTGGCTGACATCTCTAGGATTAGGTCAGTTTGTAAGGATTTTTCAGGCCAAAAGTATCAATAAATTTCAGTTGGTGAATCTAAATATGCAAAAGCTTAAGGATATGGGTGCAGATGCAGTTGGTCCTAGGAGAAAACTGATCCATGCTATTGACTGTGTCTGTCAGCCGTTTCGCGTCGAGGCCTCATAAATGTTCCTGGAGCTAGTTGCAATTGCTGAATTAGAAGGGAGAAATTGAAGAATAGAGCAGGTTTATATTTTTAGTTGTTGTAGATATTCAGTTTCTGAACACAGCAAGACACGAGTGAGTGAGATCTCAGATTGTTGTTACCTTCTGACGGATGCATGTATTTTAAGGCGGTTACTTGGGTTAGATATCATACCAACCAGGTGGGAAAGGATGACTTTATATTAGATTTCGCAGTTTTATTCCAAAATTTAGTATGCACATGAACCAGGACCAAATCAGAAGGGTCATTCCACGATGTGTAGGGGAGATGATACAGTTAATTTCTACATGCCCCATCCGCTGGAAATCCTTGTCGAGTTGTCAACTTGCAGTGGAAATTTACCATGTTAAGGACAGAACGCAGTAACATTTTGTTGTTATCGCCTGCCGTATCGTTTCTTATTCAACTCCCATTAATAACAATAGTTTCTATGACAGCCGCAGGTCCTTAAATCTTGCAAATTTATTCGGTTGGTATGGGTAAAAGTATCATCTGATAATTTATAACAGATATGGTTATATCATATGAAAAAAAACGGTTTAAAATTTTAATAAAAGCATAGTGCAGTGAACCTTAATTATCTGTTAAAAACATATATGCCTACAAAATACATTTTCATTTTCGTAACTTCCTTTTCTGTTGCTTGCATTTTGCATTTGATCAAATCTGTGGATTCGAATTATATATACAAACTTTCAGAAAATCAAAATCCTATCATGGATTTAGTTGCCAAAGTTAGCTAACCGCATTACTAAAACAGCTGCATGAAATTTAGAAATGCTGTGTAAAAAATGGTAACAAATCATTTAGATCTACCCCTCTGTTTTGTCTCATTAGACATCCATCCAAAATCTCATCCTTGGAGGATAGATCTCGATCTTTCATCTTTCACTGAAAATTGCAAGTTCTTTACCGCTTGAGAAGAGCAACGTGGCACAATACAAGCCAGAGTGGCCTGGGTCTCCTGGTTTGCCACGGAACTGGTTAAAAGTTGAACCCTATTGGCTGTTTATCTTTTCGAGAAACTGAAAAAACAGACCAAAAGAGACCAGGAAGTAGCTCTCAAACTACAACGAATCAAATAAAAGAATGGAGGAGAAAAATTCTGATAGAATCCCTCTGGTCAATCCACCACCATCGACAGCAACAGAAGGAAGTGCATCCAAACTTCAAACTATAGGGAACATCATAGTTTCAATAGTTGGAACCGGCGTTTTAGGCCTTCCTTTTGCTTTTCGGATCGCCGGTTGGCTTGCTGGATCACTCGGTGTTATCATTGCTGGTTTGGCTACTTTCTACTGCATGCTCCTCCTTGTTAGTATTAATTCTTTCCTTCTTCAATATTGCTTTGTTTGGTTCTTGGGAAAACAGGTGTTTTTTTCCTGCAAAATATTCTTAGGAATCAAGAACTTCATTGTTTTAAGAACTTTTTACCTCGATATTTGGTCAATTTTCTCTTGGGGAAAGATATTCAGTGCCAAAAACCAATTTTGTCTATACAAATTTGAACTTTGTATAGAACCCTTAACAAAAGATTTTTAGAGATATAAAAAGTGAACGAGTCAGTGAGGTTTTTGCTGGTTGTCCAAGTGATGCGCTTTATTGATACAAATATTAAATTTTTTTCTATTCTTCCTTTTAATCTTCCTTTTCTTATTGAAAAGTTGCTTTTTAAGTTTTTAACTTTGGTCCACAGGTTCAGTGCAGGGATAAATTAGCATCAGAAAAAAAATTAACAGGGACAACAACATATGGTGACTTGGGTTACAGGTGCATAGGAAGGCCAGGCCGTTACGTGACAGAATTTCTCATTTTAATCTCCCAATGTGGAGGATCTGTAGCATACTTGGTATTCATTGGACAAAACCTTGCATCAGTTTTCAATGGCCATAGCTTCACTATTGCATCTTACATATTCTGGTTAGTCCCAATTGAAATTGCATTGTCATGGATTGGATCCCTCTCAGCCTTTGCACCATTCAGCATTTTCGCCGATATATGCAATGTGTTAGCAATGGGGTTTGTTATTAAAGAAGATATACAACAGGCAATTGGGGGAGATTTTTCATTTAGAGATAGGAAGGCCATCACTGATAACTTAGGGGGGTTGCCATTCGCAGGAGGGATGGCAGTGTTCTGTTTTGAGGGGTTTGGAATGACACTGGCTCTGGAGGCATCTATGAAAGAGAGGAGGACATTTTCTAAGGTGTTGGCCATGGCTTTTACATGGATCACACTTGTATATGTTTTATTTGGGATTTTGGGCTACATGGCTTATGGTGATGAAACAAAAGATATCATAACGCTAAATCTTCCCAAGAATTGGACAGCTATCACAGTCCAGGTAATTTGCACAAATCTTTTGCATTGCTGATTGTGCTTCGCTTTTGTTCTTGTACTTATTCACTTCTACTTTTCAGGCACAAATTTAGAGCTTAGAAACTTATGTAGCTTAAATATTCATCCATAGTAACTTTTTCCTATAGTAAAAGGCCCTATTGCCCATCCCACCCACAATTTAAGAAGCTTATTTTATTCCAAGTGACATCTTTAGAAATTATAAATAGTTCTCGACATCTGTTGCTACACATAAAATTCTGCCTGCTTATCTGTATACTTTGTCCTAATCCCATAATTTTTAGGTGCTGCTGGTATTGGAACCTGTAGTGTGATTGTCTTTTGCTTTTAACTATCTCATTCTAGTGCATATAGCATATTAATATAAAAATTTAGCGGATCATCTTAACAGGTATTGCCAGTTTATATAGAGATCAGTGAATTTAAAAAATACCCTATGCGGTTCTAGATCTTTATTGCCAAAAGGATTGTTTCTAATATTGCAATATGTATTGCATCTTAATCATAGCATATCATTCAGATTAATTTTTTTAGACTTTAACGTCATGGCTTAGAACTTAATCTTTTGTGTAATTGTTCAAGATGAGACCTGGCAATTGCATTTGTGACTAGGAGATTAATTCAGGTTGCTTATAGGTCCTTCCTACAATTTCAAGGTTATTCCAGAACTATAACAATGGTGAAAACATTGATGTCATAGATTCCCCTACATTTTTCATGTTTCCTGCTTCCTGGGCTTTGAATTACATTAAGTTTTGTTTAATTTACTTCAAGCTTTTTAATGCTTACAACATTTAATCCTCTTTAATCCTACATTTGCTGCTGCCACTTCATAAACAATAAGTCTGATATATTGAATTTGTTCTCCTTCGCAACAGATTGGCTTGTGCCTGGGGCTAGTATTTACATTCCCAATCATGGTACACCCTGTTAATGAAATCTTGGAGGGGAAGTTGAAGAAAAATATATGGTTCCAGAATCTCCACAACAATGATGCTGAAACTTCAATTACAAGATTAGGAAAGTTAGGAACATACATCAGTAGGGCAGTTCTGGTAATCGGTTTGGCAGTCTTGGCGTCATACGTTCCAGGATTTGGTGTATTTGCCTCGCTTGTCGGGAGTACTGTATGTGCACTGATCTCGTTTGTTTTGCCAGCTTCATTTCACCTAACTTTGTTAGGTTCTTCTTTGAGTTTCTGGCAAAAAACCTTGGATATTGTCATTTTGTTGTGCGGATTGCTTTTTGCAGTTTATGGCTCATATAACACCATAGTTGGAATCTGAAAAAAGTCTTGGTTTCAGTAGATTTCAAATAAAATCAGATTTTCTCCTACCATGTAGATATTTTACATGAGAAATATAAAACCTGAATGCCCTATATGCAAACTTCATCAAGTTTTAGTGTTTCATATTATTTATTAGGAATATATGTCCTATTCTGTTTAAAAGCAAAGGTGTTCAGCAATTTTAAGATATGATAATTGTGAGGTCATTCCCATGAAACATTGAATTGGCCCACCTATCTATCCTGACAAGCTGGGAATGGCAACTTTATTGGCACTTGAGTGGTTAACTCGAGCTGCTAGACAGTACCACTGTAAGGCATTTTTTGCAGACATATCCCTGTTATGCAATTTCAATGTCTGTAAATATGTTCATCAGTGATCAACAAGCAAATATTCCCTCTCTCTCTCTCTCTCTCTATCTCTCTCTCTCTCTCTCATCTCTTCTTTTTTCTTTTCCTTTTTCTGTCAAAATTTGGCAGAATTCTCAAATTCGCATTGTGGTTTGAATAAAGGGTTGGTGCTCTCAATTTTTTTTTTTTAATTGCAGATGTTGAATATATACTTGGTTCACCTAACAGCTGACTGATAAATTTCAATATTAATGATTACAAGCTCCATCCAAATTTTGCCTAACTGCCAAATCCCTGTAAATTGGTTTGGCTCTGCAAATGTTTATTTTGGCTTCAATGGGAAGGCAAACATAAAAATGAAGAATATGTCTCTTGTACATTTTTTTGATATAAAGCTTTAAAGTGGGGCCCGGGACCATGGTACAAGAGAGTGGGCATAGGGTCATTGAGGTCAGGCAATCTTGTTCATGTCCATTAATCAGAAAGTTTCATGGCTACATGGATCATTGCAATTGGACATTGAAATTGTTTCTGCAACAGCACTGTGTTTTTAAAGGAGATCCCCCTGCAAAAAAGCAAGGCATCTTCCATGATTGCATTATTTATATGTTGGCATATATCTTTTTCAGGTGAGGGACATTTTGGACTGCATAAAGATATTGCTCTCCCCACTCACTCAAGCATGGGGCATCCACTTCATGGAGAAAGCGACTTGCTTTTTTGGTAAATTAGATCACCCAAAGTGAAAGTGAACATGAAAGGAGCAGGGGACAATGATTGTCATTCTTTTTTTTTTTCACTACAAACAGATGAATTAAAAGAACGAGATCAAAAAAGCTCAAGTCTCTTTTATAAACGTAGCCATGACGAACTCTCTTTTTTTTTGTTCATTTATGGCCACAAGTTGGGTTATTCTTAGTATCTTATAAAGATATGTCACTAAAACAAAGATATTGCCGTGGGGAAGCTATGCACTGTCTAAGGGAGTTGGTTGATGCTTCGATCCCACAAAAGATAAGAAAAGAAACGTCGCTAGACATATAAATATTGACACTACACATTTCATTAAATTGGAGAGAGAATAACGGTGAACTGATACTATGCATTAAATTATTATATCAGGATTTTAGTTAAGAGCATTGGGACATGTAGTACACCATTAACTTACTCCTCTCTCTGCCTAGTATGGACATTGAAGCAGTCCCTTTCACATTTATGCCTTATCCCAATTGCAGGAATGCAACCTAGGTGAAAATTTCCGGCTGGTTTCTATGAAAATCTAAAAAAATTGATAGGTGAAAATGATTGGTGGTGTTAACTAACTTACATGGTAAAGGATTCTGATGATGGTTTGTGCTGAGAACTATGGGTTGAGTCCAGTTTCTACTAGAGAATACAAAGATGAATGGAAAAGGCTTAGGCCATTTGCATATTGTCCCAATCATTGAACTGCAGAGAAAAATCACGAATACTTAGTTTATTATCAAATGGGGCTTAAAGAAAGCAGGAAAAAAAAAAAGAAGAGTTTCAAGGCAATGGCTAGAGGAAAGCAAATATCAAAATCATGAGAGGTACAGAAGAGATGCAACTTGGAGGTTGGAGCAGTGCAAGAATAAAAAATCCACCGGCAAATGGGTTAATCAGTCCAAATGAAAAGCATCCATTGGCTAGACATTAGTATGTCGAAATGAAAAGACTCCAAAACTTGTTTTTACCTTTAAGAATAAACATCATCAGTTTTCATTTTGATTAAAAACAATAATATTGCTTCTCTAAAAAGGAAAAATTTACTCGGTTTTACTGTTTGTAGTGATGATCAAAGCTTTGATAACTTTGATTATAATAATAAATTCGAAATTTAATTTAACTAATTCACATAATTATTTTTATAAAAATATTTTAATAAATTTAAAGTTCGTATCTCATTTTATAAATAGACCTTTTTCGTAAAGAAATTTTTTATTATAGTATTAATTTGTTGTCTAAAACTTTGTCGTCGGCCCTAATTAATATGATACTGAATATAGTACAATCTATACATGTTTAAATGCCCCAACTTATTTCTTTTTTTTTTTTTAAATTCGAGGATTGTAAAAGGAACAAGGTGGTAAGACAGAAGGAATCATTAGTTTAAGCCAGCAAATTGATAATGGAAGTTGCCATCATAGGGGTAGAAAACAAATCATTTGAAAGAAAAGTGAGTTCACAATGCATGAATAAACCTTGAAAACATCCAAAAAACACCAATCTGCCTTAATGCATGGAATGTCGTAAATTCCAAATTCCCCATCTTTATCTCCAAACAACAGGGTGGGATCATAAATGCAGAAGAACCCCCTTGCTGAATTTTGGGTTCTTGCAATTTCTTTCTCTCTTTCGTAAAGAAAAATTTTTTTATAAAAGAACAATATTGTTATGTGGTTTCTTTAGAGTTGGTAATTCAATTTATTTTATGTAGATTTCGATTCGATTTTATAAAATTAATTTTTTTTAAATTAAAATTTAGGTCGAATTAAATTTGATAATAATAAAAAAAAAATTGAGATCGGATCGAAGTTGAGTTTATATAAATTCGATCCGATTATATATATATTATTTTTTTATTTTTTTTATATATATTTATATTAAAAAATAATATTTTATTAATTTTAAATTAAATTAAATATATTTTATATAATATCGATTAAATTAAAATTTTTTAAAATTTTTAAAAAAATTAAATTAAATTAAATTTAAATTTTATAAATATAAAATCAGATCAGTAAAAATTTACCGAACTCGATCCGTTGTAATCTTTAGGTTGCTTCGCTTTCTTTCGCTGGCCCTGCTTTGAAAATGAAACCTGACCCTACCAAACCGGAGTCCAGATTCCAGATCAGTTGAGCTTCATTTCATGCATGAAATGAAACTGCACTGCTCGTCCATCATATCTCCCACCTACATGTTAAAAAAAAAAAAACTTTACACTTTATTCTAATCATAGCTCCACCTGATTAGGCATATTAAATAGGAGCAGTTCTTATGCTCCAAAAACATTATTATAGTACAATGTCTAGTACTTTAAAGCTTCGTAAGTTGTAACAGAAGCCTATTTCTCTTTCAAAATGAAAAACCTCTTCAGCTAGCCACTTTTCATATGCACTCGAGAAACCCTTAAAAAAAGCTGTCCCCAATTCATAGCCAAAAAGGAAAAAAGAAGGAAAAAAAACTAAACCTAAAGAAAATGTCTCAAAATCTTACAAAACCAAACAACAGCTTCAGTTCAAAACCGTCACCGCTCTATGCTTTTCTCTTCCTCATAATCCTCTGCATTCTAGGTTTCTACGCTGTCCATTACCCACCAAGAAATGCCAAAAATGCCCGTCTTTTCCAGCAAATGTTCCTCTCTTCTGCCACCAACTACACCATCTCCTCCTACCTCCGTTCGCTCACTTCCCACCCTCATCTCGCCGGCACAAAACCTTCCCTCGAAACGACACACTACGTTAAAACCCACTTTGAAAACCTTGGCTTGGAAACCCATACGGTGCCGTTTAAGGCCCTTTTGTCTTACCCTCTCCATGCTTCAATTTCAATGCATTTCAACAACGGCACCGTATTAAACTTGAGTTTAAACGAAATGGGTATTGCTAGTTATGCGTCTTTAGGCTTGATACAACCATACCATGCATATTCTCCGTCAGGAACGGCGCAGGGTGATGTTGTTTTTGTGAACTACGGGGGCGAAGATGACTATCGTGCCCTGGGAGGGATGGGGGTTAACGTTAGTGGCTGCATAGTGATAGTTAAAAAAGGTGGTAGTTTGAGTAGAGGAGCCGTTGTGGAAATAGCTGAAAAAAAAGGTGCTTTGGGGGTGTTAATATATGCTGAAAGGAATGTTTCAAGGGGTAGTTTTGGTTTTGGAGTTGAAAGAGGGACAGTTATGAAGGGAGTTGGGGACCCTTTAAGTCCTGGATGGGCTGGGGTTGAAGACGGGGAGAGGTTGGATTTAGAGGACTATGAGGTTTTAAAAAGGTTTCCTGGAATTCCATCCTTGCCCTTGTCTTTTGAGAGTGCTCAGCTTATTTTAGAGTCTCTTGGGGGTCCTTTGGCGCCGCAACAATGGAGGTATTCCGGTCGGTCTAAGTTGTCCCGGGTTGGACCGGGTCAGGTTATGTTGAATTTGACTTACCAGGTTGGTTGGCTGGCTGGTAGATTATTGATGCTAATTTTATTTGCTTTATTTGTTGTTACTGCATATTTTTGCTTATTTTATTTCTGGATATGCTGTCTACAATGGGAAAGTGGTTTACTTTGGTGCTTGATGTTAGTGTTAAAAGTTGGTCAAATTGGATTTAGAAAGATAGTAGACTGAATTTGGATTGATTTCGATGTAAACAATTTGACTGGAAACAGAGTTTCTTTTGCTGGATAGTTTTATCTGTTGACTGCAATTTTTAGTAAAAAAGTTAGTTTTATAAATTAGAGTGGTTATTGATACTTTTTTAAGTAGGAATGATCTAATTTGGACAAGTTTCAAATCACTGCATATGGATAGCCCTGTAATTCATGACTTTTATTGAATATTCAGTCATTTGTGCCCATTTGGTAAGTGAAGGAAATTTGCATCAGTTGGGCTGGAGTTTGGTTTGTCTTTACATGGTGTATGAGTGTCCACCACCACTTGCATGTTTTCTTGTCTGGGGTTTTTCATATCTTTTTCTTTCTTCTTTTGCCTAGGAAGATAGTAAAAATTGGCAGAAAATAAAGTAAAATAATCATATGTTATTTGCAATGAATTGAGATCAATCTGCTCAAATTGTCATCATTAAGCTGAATTTTGAACCCTTAATCACCTTCAGTATGTGCTTGAGCATTATGGATTGTGATTTGTTTCTTTTCTCCTTTTTTTTTTGTGAGGAGAAGGAAAATACTTAGGGTGATTTTGACCTACTTTTTTGAAGCCTCACTGAGGACTTCCCACTATTGGAACCGGTTAATTTTTCTTTGGCCTCAGAAAACATACTGTTCAACTGTAACTGGTATACTTATGCTATGTTTGCATGAAGCCAAATGAGGTCACATAACCATTACTTAAATAAACTTTTATGTTTTGATCTAGTTCTCTAGCATAATGTATGGTATTTGCTACCAGCTTTATTGTATGATTTTCTCTAACTATACATCAGAAATTGTTAGGGTTAAGGTTACATTTCTTTCTGGTATGTTTTTGTTAAAAGGCTGAAAACATTATTAATGCATACCTAGGCAGAATAAATATTGCATGATAGGTGATCCACGCAAGAGATGTTTGTACTTATTTTATTTATGGCTATAACTGAATTGAATTCTGGTTATGCATGTTATTTAGATATTTTTTACGTAAAGCAAAAAATAGTTAGCCTTTAAATCCTATTCTCTAAAAAGTTCATTTGAATCTATATCTTTCTTGATTCTTACCTTTTGATCTATTCTTCTAGGGGGAGAAAAGGTTGGCAACAATTCATAATGTATTTGCTGTCATACGAGGGTTGGAAGAGCCAGATCGCTATGTGCTTCTGGGGAATCATAGAGATGCATGGACATATGGTGCTGTTGACCCCAACAGTGGGACTGCAGCACTTCTTGATATTGCTCGAAGATATACCCTTTTGATGCGAAATGGTTGGAACCCTCGAAGGACAATTATTTTTTGTAGTTGGGATGCTGAAGAGTTTGGCATGGTAGGTAATGTTCCATCTTTTTTTAACACTGCTTTATAGAGTGCTTTGCATGAGGAGTGAATTGGGCCATTAGACACTGAATCTTCCAAAGGAAAATTATCTTATACACTGGCAATGAAGTTTTTGAACTCTTCAAGCAGGGTTAGATAGTTAACAAGTGTCCCATTAGGGTATATTTATGAAAATTAATAAATAAAATAATGAGTAAATAGACATATGGCAACCATTTAACCCAACTGCCGGTGTATAGAATGACAATCCCTCTTCCAAATTATCTCTTTTTTGATGACTTGTGGATACAGCAGGGAACATCATTTGGTTGAATGTAAATGTGTTGCATATATATGGAGCCCTAGATTCCTCTATACGCTTTAAACTATCTATTTAGCCAATCATTTAAGTTGTCTCTTTAGTAGGCTTTTTTCAACATACATTAACAAGGCTTTGAGAGTCATCAATTTAATACAAGCTTATGTTTTATAATAATTGTCCATTAGTGCTCTAAAGTTATTTTTATCTGTTGCTATTTTGTTTTAAGATTGGTTCCACTGAGTGGGTTGAGCAGAACCTTGTGAATCTTGGTGCAAAAGCTGTGGCTTATCTTAATGTAGATTGTGCAGTGCAAGGGCCTGGATTCTTTGCTAGGGCAACTCCTCAGCTAGATAGTCTTATTTTTGAGGTCACAAAGAAGGTAGACAGAAGAGAGAAGCAAAAAAGAGTGAATTACATATTATTATTACGACTTGGGTTTTTATATGTTTCAACTAATATTCAAACTAATTTCAGGTCAAGGATCCTGATTCAGAAGTTGGTGCAATATATGACAAGTGGACAACCATGAATGGAGTCAGCAATGTAGGGCCTCAAGATCTTTATCTTTCTAAATTTTGAATTCATTTATTTAGCTTGTAAGTACACTATTATATACATTGAATCTGTATGTAAAGATTGTCATTTACCATTCACATGAGTTTAATAGTTGATCATATATTTCTTTCTTGGGGATTGTATGTTTAGTTTGACAAACTTGCTTGGAGCTTATCATGTGGCAAGCTTTTGTGATTTTAATGTTTTAGGTTCGGTTGGTTTAGTTCATAAGGGTGAGGTTTGAGAGGGGGGGGGGGGGGGGGGTGAACAAATTTAAGGCTCCCTATAGTGCTAGACATGGGTGGACATTTTATGCATCAACCAGGAAAGCCAGCTGCCTGCATTCATGCTTGGCCAATTGAATGATGATGTTTTTCATTGTTGGATGAGTATGAAGGGCAACTTTACCAGAGATAATTTACTGAGTAACACTGTTATTTTGATTTTAGGTGAATGCTTGAGAAATGATTAATTATAAGCAAAATCCCATGCCCACTTTAGACGGTTACCTTTTTCCTTGCGACGTAGTCCTTAAGTTTGCACCTTTGTAAATTTAGAGAATGACACTAAAGTGGCCTGAAAAGGAAAATGCTGCTATCTATTCCCTTGAGACCTATCAATTTTCAATGCAATTGTACTTAATTTATTTGTCCTTTGATAAAAATTAAAGGATGTTTCCTTACAGTTTAATTGAGATTTCCTAGGCTGTTTGGCAGATTGAAAGACTCAGTGAAGTGGATTCTGATTTTGCACCCTTCTTGCAACATGCTGGGGTTCCTTCTGTCGATATATACTATGGAAGAGGTATATCCTTATCCCTACATCAACAGTCTTTCGATTGAAAGTTTAAACATGGTGCATCTCTGCCAATTCATGGCTCTATAATGCTACAATTTTTAATGTATGAATCTTCTTTGTTTTATCCAGATTTTCCTGTATATCATACTGCTTTTGATTCCTTCAACTGGATGATAAACTACGCAGATCCATTCTTTTGGCGTCATGTGGCTGGTTAGCTTCCTTTTCCTCCAACATATCCCTTCATAGATGTGGAACTCTGACTTAGTAATGAAACCTAAAACATTTTCATCTTGTCAAGATAACACTGCTTTTTTGTTCTACATGTTAGTGGCTGGAGTTTGGGGTCTTTTAGGCCTTCACCTTGCTGATGATCCAGTTCTACCTCTCAATTACCTTTCCTATGCTGAACAGTTAATGGTGTGTAAGCTATTCTCTCTTGTTATGTTTGTGCATACTGCTGATTGTTCCCTCTCTCCCTCATATTTCTACTGTTACTGTTTTCTTACAAAGTTTTGGTGAGCTGTTGATTGTTAGAGGTACTCTTGTTAAGATAATGTAGTTAAGGCTTCTGGATTCTGTTGAGTTGAGATGTTAGCCACTTACTTAAACCGACTTAAAATTGGATCCTGTTGACTGGAATATAGTTCCTTGAAGTACCTCATTTTCAATTAAGAAGATTTTTCTTCTTCAACATTGGTGGTTGTGGTTTGATCAATGAGTTAATGACCTCTCCCCTAGTCTTTCCCCCATCTCTTTTCTCACAGAAAGACCATGCTCATGCCTCATGTAATAGAATCATTCTAATGAGTTTATGAACACGTGGAAAAAAATCGGGAAGATCATGGATGTAATATGGTTGCTAATCACATCTGGTGTCTGACAATTTAAATGAAAGCCTGCAAGTCTAATGAAATGAGCGCTAAAAACTTTGTTCAGTGCTAGCTCCTGGTTCATTCTATTTTAGGAAGGAAGAAAACTCCAATGAGGAAAGAGGCTACTGAAATTATAGAAGAA
The DNA here is from genome assembly GCF_047325235.1 of Durio zibethinus. Lineage (NCBI taxonomy): Eukaryota > Viridiplantae > Streptophyta > Magnoliopsida > Malvales > Malvaceae > Durio > Durio zibethinus. Next base: position 2,441,603 of record NC_143162.1, on the reverse strand, counting down.
GCAATAATTTTTTTTTATCAGAATTTGGTGATAGCAACTTCGTCTAATTTACAGATTTGCTTTATGTTTTTCAAGGCAGACGCTGAAAATATTTTCTGACCATCTCATGTAGGAGCATAAAGATACCTTGAGCAGCTTTTTGGATGCTAACGTATCTCTTACTCCCCTAGCCACATCAATTCAAGAACTTGCATCTGCAGCTAAACGAGTTAATGATGAAGCAAAGGTAAAAGGCAATGAAGTTTATTGGAATTTTATGAATACTAAGGGGGAATAATAGTTCAAGTTGTCATGTTGTTATCAACTAATGCTGTGGCATCTTCCATTCTGGTGTGCAGTCACTAATGGAACAAGAATTTCCTGGTGATGTTTTAGCTTTGAAGATGCGAGCATTGAATGACAGGCTAATGCTTGCAGAACGAGGCTTCTTAGATAGAGATGGAATTAAAGGACGGGAGTGGTTCAGGCATCTTGTAAGTGTTTTCTTTGTGAAAATTCTGTTAGGGACAGAGTCTAACGCACCGATAGAGCAATATGGTTTTCTTCTATGACGACACATGGCACTTAATGCTTTTCATTTAGTCTGTGAGGCTCTAGCTTTCTGTCGAAAACTTGTCTACAGCTCATTCATCACCTATGAAAACATTATCCTTTGGGTTAAGAGGTGTGGTTTATTACGGTTTGTAAAATGAGTACATAAAAATTAAAAACGTTTGCTTGTAAATAAACTAGTCTAAAGCACATGAATGCCATTTTTTGTAACTCATTTTGCATCATTTTTCCTTTAAAGATTTATGGACCTCGAAGCAACCATGAGAGCAAATTGGTTTTCTTCCCCGGAATATCAGATGCCATTGCTGAATCGGTGAAAATGAGCAAAAGCGATGGGCAGGCAGCAATTCAGCATGAGACATGGAGAGTTGCTAGAGCCATTCAAAGAGCTGCTGCTGCACTCGAAGGAGAACTCACCTGCTGAAACTGATCCGGCGACAGTCAAACATGAAAAATAGAGGAAGACAGGAAGGCATAAACTTGTACATATATGAGTATTTTTTTTATTTCTCTTCTGTTCCATCTTAAACTAACTCGGCAGCCATGAACGGCGCCCATCCGAGCTTTTGCAAATTGTACTCAGGAACCAATCGAATTTGTTTTACCTCATGATGTGCCCTCATGAAGTTTTTCCTCCAAATAAGCTAGCAATGAGTCAAATCAGGAGGTTAAAATATGGCCGTACGGATGAAAACGCGCCAGCTAAGGGTCGAACCTACGACTTTGTGCTTAGGAAACAGACGCTCTATCCACTGAGACGCAGGCGCATGTGGCATTTCTCCAGTCCATTCACACATTCATTTACTTCGAAACAAATCACAAAAAATTTGATTTTTGGCGCTTAAAATGGAAAACAAAATCAAAATCCAAATCAAAATAAAAAAAGGAGTGAGCGTTTGATTCGCTTGTTCAAACCTGGGGAGAGACAATCTGGAAAAATGGAAGATTTGATAGCAAATTTGAGTAAAAGCCTTGGTTCATTCTGCAACCACCTGCAAAGCAGCTGTGACGCTCTCAAGCAATCAATCGACCGCCGCCCCATCCCTCTTGGTTAACTACCTGTCTCGATCCAGTTCTTTTATTACACTAATTTTTTTTTTTAAATCGGTTCTTAATTTTTAGTAACAAAATTCTTCTTATTTTGGTGATACTTTTCGGGATTCAGATTCGGCTTCATCGACGTTCGTTCAATGCCTAAACCGCCGCGTTTCAACAGCCACCTCCGACCTCAACCTTCTCGATTCCATGTCCTTTGGCACCGTTTCTTTCGAGGAACTCTTAGGTCACTGTTATCAGATCTTTAACAAGAACCAAACAGATCTTCTCGACCTTGAAGATCGCCTCAAGCCTCTCGGTTACTTCCCTCGTATGAACAATTTCATTACCTACTTAGTTTAGTTGAAGTTCCTTACGCAGTAAAAAATGAAGTTGAAACTTGCCCTGAAATGTTTATCCTCTTTTCTTTTAATTAGAAGTTGAAATTGAATATGAGGAGGAAGAGGAGAATTTGGATTCGAAGGAGAGTTCTTTCGCTGTCTCGAGTTCAGCTATGAAGAGCTTGGAAGAAGATCCTCTGTTGTATCCTTCAATTTTTTTAACCCTAATTTGCTAAAAATTGCCTTTTAAAAAGAAAAAAAAAAACTGATAAAAAAGAAATTAGTGCTTTCCCTTGATGTTATTTCTTGTAGTCTTGATGAATCACTGAGTCTAAAGAACTTTGGGCTCTCTGATGTTTGTCTTGCCACTTTAGCATCTCAAGGTTTGCAAATTTGATTGCTTTTTTCTGGGTTTTTCCCCTCTTCTTGGCGTATTGGAATTATTATTTGTTATGATTAGCTATAGAAGATGAATTAGGTTTTCGAATTATTCACTCAATTTCAATCTATTAGTATAGAATTAGCTTTGCCACCACTATTTTTGCTTCTACTAATGCTATCTCTCTCTCCACAGCTGATCATAAGACTGATGACTCTGACTTATCTTTTGGAGAAAACATGAAGTAAGCTTTTGGAGTCTTGAACGTTCTTTATATTGTATAAGGACCTCTTTCTCTTTTTCTGGTCCTCTTTTTATTTCTTTACAACTCTCTCTGAGCCTAAAATTGCAGATACAATGGACATAAACCTATTAAGATCGAGGGTATATATGAGCGTGCTACAGACACCTTCGAATTAACTAAAGGTGGAAATTACTGAGTTTTTCTATGCTTAATTTGCCGGTCTCTCCTTTTGTAGGGTTTATGACTAGCAATAATGGGCTTTAACCTGTATTATGTTATTTATTATACACCATGAAATATAGGAGAAATGGAAATTGACCTGAATCCAATTGAAGTGCTGAGGCCTGTAATACAAGTATCTAAGGATGCTTATGACAGTCTTCCTTCATATATGACAAGCCTAGCATCATGGGAGGTATGTACTATGCTGTTCATGTTTATTTATTTGGTACAAATGAGGCCAAAGTGGAATTAGGGAATGAGAAGTTGCAGGTGTTGGGGATTGGATCCTGCCTTGCAAGAATGCATCACCATTGGAGATGGGTGAACCATCCCATGTTCCTATACTGTTTATGTTTTTAGTTTTTGGGGATTCAACTTCTGTTTTAAACTTGAAATAATAGATCTTTCAAAAGAAAAAAGAGTTGTGTCTTATGATTGAGCCACACCTAGAAGGTTTTCTTGGAACTCTTTTCATATTTATAGGGGGCATGGTAAATTTTGGAAGCTTGAAAGGGCAGAATTAAAATGCTAAAAACAGATAACAATCTGTTCTTGAAACTATTCCTTCTTGACATTCTGCTAAGAAAATATATTATGGGCTGAAGGAAGTGGAAGTTATGTCTCTTGTATGATGCTTAAATGTTTTCTTGTATGAATGGACCAAACCTTGTGCAGCTAAAGGTGAAATGACGATTTTTATTGATTTAAAGCTCTCTCTGGCTGCTGATAATCTGAAGTGTTTTAAATATGACAATCCTTTAATTTATTTAATTAAAAAATTCTTTACAACGAAATTGTAATGTTTCTGGGTTGATAGTCATCTAATCCAAAAAGCTTTCTCGGTTATCTGTGGGCTTTCAGGATCTGCTGGCTGCTGTTGAGAAGATCAACTCCAGTTTGAGCAAGAAAGAGAAAACAAAAGGATATAACTATTTCCACCAAGATGAAATTGAATCCTTGGATTTGGGTAACGCAATGCGACCTACAATTTCTTTCTATTGATTATATTCCATTGCAGTGGCAAGTACTAGCGTTAGATCAAAGCATGGCCTAAATTAACTCATTTAAAGTCCTACATGACTTCCAAATATATTCCTCAACTTAGGATAGTCTGTTGCTTTGTAGAAAAATCAATACACCATGTAAATTCTTTATATCTAAATCATTGGTGCCGCTTGGTGCTTACAGGGCCTAAAGGACGAGCTTACTTGCTACTACTGGTGCGCATGAATCATCTTGTCGTAGAGACCATTAATGGGCTGATTTCTTATCGAGTCCTGTAAATTAGATCTGATGTGATAGGCTTAATCTGCTGCTTGTCGTGTAACACAATAAAAATGATTGTATTATCGATTTCTCCATTAATTTTTTTTAATTGAAAGCGATGAAAGATTAAAGATTATGCCAGTCTGTTTTTCAATTGAAAGGTTTAAGCGTACCTCCAATTCACAAGGTACTATTATTCATTTGAAGCTTTGAAAATCCATTCAAACTAAGCTTGAGAGCGAGAGAGAGAGAGAGAAGGGAATCAATATTTCATAAATATAAATTATATAACAACTTCAAAAAGAAGGGCTACTGCAGGATAATACATTTCTTGTACACTAAAATTCCAGAAATTAACCACAAACTCTCCACTAGGACGTGAAATAAAAACGAGAAAAAAAGGTGAAAAATAATTGTCATCTGCAACCAACTCTACCCGGTATACATCCCATCAAAATCTTCATATGTACTGCTAAAATTACACAAGACAGCAACCTCTCAAATCGAGGGGGAGGTGGCAAGAAACATACAAAGGCAATAGCTCATACTAGGTGTGTATCAACAGCGTGAAACACTACAAATATAAATCTCTCCCTCTCCTTCCACATGAAATCTAAAAAATATATAAATATATATATCCTACAAAACAATAACTGAGCTCTACATAAATTCTTTCTAAGCAAGCAAGCTTCAACTGTTTCCTCCAATGTGTCACTCCCTATGCATTTTCTCCATATCAACTGATGTGCTAATGGATTATTAGCTTTCTACTAGTTGTATATTTTAACTGGTTTCTCAAATGTGTGACGGTTCTGCAATAGTTACATGCCAACTTGCAATTAGAACTGTGATGGGGAGAAAATATAAAAAATATGGTGATAAAACATACTAGAAAATGTGTTACATAGCATAGCACGTGGGGATCAACTGTAGTTAACAATATTGTAGTACCTGATTTACATAAGCCCTCTTAGGAGTGTTATCAGAATGCTCTAACCCAAGGTATTGCTCCCAAGCACCATAAACATCTCTTCTCTGAATAGTATTGAAAAATAAATTAAAACACCAGTTTGCATTAAAACAGATTCTAAAAACATAGTTATCAACTGTGATTACAGAAACACAATGAAGAAACCAAGACAAGACACACCTGAAAACGATTAAACACAATGTCAGAGTCCTGTAGATACTCTGGTCGACCCAATGACAAAAATGCAAACTTCCACTGAACAAGGAGATGGAAAAAACATCAGGAGAGGGGAGTCAAAAACTGAGTTCAGGATTCCATATACATAATAGTGTGTACATGCATGAAAGGCATTGAGCAAGTGAATAAAAATGCTAAAGTTGTAAGTTAAGGGAGGAAAAGTAAAACATAAAGAAAGCATAGATGAGTAAGATAAGCATGAAAATACCTTGGAGAACTCTTCATCAGGCACCCGCAATTTCTTTTGTATCCGCACTTTAACTTCAGCCAGAGTTTCACCTTCACGAATGACCAAGAAAAAGGGCTCACCAAAATTTTGTACTTGCTGTTGAAAAATAAAAAAACAAAACATAAATTCTTCGAACATGCAAATTGTGTTAAATAGCTAGCCATTTCCACCAAATATCTCAGTCAAAACAGATCATGAATATTTATCAATTCATTCATATTGAATACCATCTGATTCTGGGCAGTCTCTTTGGTAAAGTGGTAGACATGAATCAATCGATCATGGGGACCAAGATGCTTCTCTTCTTCTGGAATCTGAGATTTGATAAAAATGACAAAGGTTAGTTCTGTTAATAGATGCTGCAGAAACTTATAACGAAAGATCAGAGATGTTGATTCTATCATGAACAAACTCCTAAGAAATTAGATTTAGCACCATAGCTAGATGAAAATAGTCAAGAAAAACAAAATATCTGAATGAAAAACTAGAAAAGGAAAGAGGTTATAATGGCAAGATATAGATTAGTAGAATGCCATACTTCCCATCTAAAATATACCACCAAGCTTTAGTAACGGGCACTTGGTCCAATATGCAGGTCACTTCATCAATGGCACGCAACCATTTTGAAATTCAAAACATTCCACTGTCAGTCTCATGTCACACTAGATACACATAAACACTCAAACATACACAACACTTTACAGGTTTCTCCTTAAAATATAGGTAAGAAGATGATAGACTGCCAGTTACATCTACTCAACTGTGCATATAGACAGCTGGTACATGCTACTGGCAGTCCCTTCTAGAAAAATTCAGGTACAAACAAGAGAATGTGTTCCTTATGCTTTTGATGAACCATTCCCAAAGCTATACCCCTATAATTTCAATATAGAACAGTCCTTCTCATCTATGAACTTCAAAAATAACATTGTCTGAAGGGCATTTTAGCCATGAAATTTCAGCTACAACAGGATGGAAAAAGGAAAACTTGCCTCTTCTGCACGCAATGTCCAATACTGATCATTTATGTTCTCAATCTTTTCATTGGGCGGAAAGATCTGAAAACACATGAGACAGAATAACAATGAGTCACACAAGAAAAGCATACTCTTATCTGTCATTCAAATAGGACAATTAAAATTCAATTGTAAATATATTTATATACAAAATTGCAACTAGCGATCAAATTTCAACCAATTTCTACCTTATAGATCTTGTGATAGAAGACTTCAAGCAGTCTAAGCTCTGCATTAGGGTGTGACAACTCCACCTGTTTCATAGTGCAGAATAGAAAAAGCAAAGCTGTAACTCAGTATGAACTTCGAGTTGTATGAGAAGTCAATAAAGATAATACTGCCTTGGATGAGAGATTATGCATTAAGACACTATCGATAGAATAGTGTAAGGATCCATCATACATTTGAGAAGGAAAATATGTGCAAGATTCTGGTTGGTTCTCAAATGCATATTCATACAATAGTTACTTTTCCCCTAATAAAAGGGGACTAGGAAATGATTTCGTCAAGGAAAAAAAAAAAAAAAAGAGCAAGAGACAGTCACTGCAAAAACAAAGCCACAGGCGTCCCTCATTGTTAATAACACTAACCATCTCTTCTTGGCATCAAGTATTCAGAATATAAAATAGAAGTAGCAAAACTTACCTTTGTCTTAAGCACATCAATCACATCTCCTACGCTGCTCTGTTTAGGCAATCTAATATTGTGAATTAGCACCTGAAAATCATGTTACACATTCTTACAGAAAGGCCCATAAACATCAAATGATCCTAAAAGAAAGAAGGAATTGAGGAGGAATAAATACAGATTCTACACTTACTTCATCCTTAGTAGCATGATGGAAAGCAACTTTCAGGTTTTTCAGACCTTGCAATTCTGGCAAAGGGATATCCAAAACTTCATAATACAAAATGTCAGAAGTCTGTAAATGAAGCACAAACAATCAGTCAATGTATATTTTGCATAAATGGAACAAACATAGCAAGATGTCAAACCCATATGGGCTACCTGGTTGTAGTGGATCAACATTTCCGACAGATGCTCTACTCCTCGGTATTTAATAGGTTGAGGCTTAGGTTGTTGAGAGTAGCAGTTGTGAGATGTGAGCCTGATTTTGGATGGGTCATCCAGACCAATTTTGCCAGCCACTCTTTCCACAACATCATCATAAGTATGTATCTTTGACCTTGAATGTTATAGAAGAAATGGAGTATAAGTATCTGACAACAGTAACTAATTATTTTTGTATTATTAGAACAGTGGTTTGCATTAGAAGTACTTACAACTCTAGACAAAAATCATCTTCTTTTGGTCTCTCCAGAGATCGAAAACGAACAATCTAAGTATCATCAAATCACAGAAACAACTTAATTGAGTTACAAGAATCTGAGCACAAACTGAATCAGGCCTAATGAAAAGAACAATAATAACAAAGGCATGCTTCTTAGGAGAGAAGAATCAAGAATGTGGCTGGTAATTCTCTAAAAACAGTCTAAAACCTTTTGCCTATGGAAGCTATGTTCTTAGGTTCCATGCAGTTTCTTGTCTTGAACAAATCCAAAGGATGAAAGCTTTCTGGTTAACCAGCTGATTAAATTAAACATAAACAACTATCAATATGGTAGATCTTTCTTTCCTTTTAAGATCCAGCAATTAATTAACACCCTGAAAGAATGAAAGATCTCATGTCAATGAAGAGAATATTACAGGAACTGAGCACAGATATCTCTTTTCCTCTCTGGTACTAGATCTTCTACATATTGTTTTATAAAATTAATAACAGGGTGGAAATCGTGGATTTCCATTGCTTCACAGGAATGAGGACAGAGGGTATAATGTAAACACTTATAAGCCTCCCGATAAAATCAGTTAAAAAAAACTGCAAAATACCAATAAGAGATTCGGCAAGTCTCCACATATTAATAGGTTTCAGTAGACTACCTGGCGGTTATGCACATACTCCAGAAATGAAGGCACATCTGGATACCGACATGCTCCTTCACTTTCAATAGGAGGAGACTTCTGAAAGCATATGATATCCCCATCTTCTATCTGCAAGCAATGACAGTGTCACTGGGAATTTAAATTAAAAGAGGGTATGTTCTAAAGCAAAACATACCTGACTTAACCGGAATGAGCATCTCTTATCAAGGTGTTCACACATCACACAAGGCTCAAACTTTATTTCCTAAAAGTTGCAAAAATCAACAGGTAAGATAATTTGATTAAGAAAAACTATTGAAGCATGTTTGCAAACACAGTTAAGCAGTAACAAACCTCATAAAGTTCTATTTCTTCATCAGGAGCAAAGCCAGCCATTTGATTTAGCTTCGCTATATATTCCATTGGCTTACCAGAAAGTTTCACCAAGAGCCTACCAACGTAACTGCAATGGAACAAAGTGCAACGTCAGAAAGTATGAGGAAACACAGAATATAGAAGATAAAGTGGAAAAGTTAGATACCGTAATTCTCCTTTCTCCGGGTCATAAAGCTTGAAGAAAAGCAAAATATCTTCCCTTGATTTATCCGGTGGTGGAAAAGGACGTAAATCCTGAAGTTATCACACAAAATGAGGTAAAGGAATATGATAAGACAAAAAATGTACTATCTTAAAAACTTAAAACAATAGTTAATAGAACAACATTACCTGTCCATACTCAACTTCCAAGAACAGTTTTAGTTCTGCATTATGTGCCTTATTCGACACCTCCCTCAACTGACCAACCTAAAATACCAAACAGAAGACATTAACTTATAGGATTAATCAAAAACCCAAAAATTAGGACAAACAATGCTCCTTACCAACTACTACATCCTATAACTTGACCCATCTTTGTTTAATTGAATGCCCCTTAATAAAATTCCTATTATAAACTTTTCTAAACAATAAATAATTGCTAAAAGAAAAAAGAGTTCCATTGATAAGGGACAAACATGTAATATCACTTAAGTCAACATACTTTCTTTAAATTCAGCCCAAAAACATTTGAAACATCTATTATTCCACTCCCACGTAAAACACCAACACTGGATCCTCCTATGAGATATCCCAACAGTGACAAGAAGAAAGTTCAGAAATTGTATACCACACATAACAATAAGAAAGACTAGATGCAAAGCAAGAAGACTAGAAATTAGAACTACTTACAGATTGAGCCTCCTCCTGAGGGGTCAATGGTCGATTTGGACGATATGTATGGTTCTGCCTCTTTGCCCAAATCCAAAAACGCTGATATTGCACTGGTATGCCAAACTCTTTCGCAATTTCCTCCTGTGAACCAGCTCAGAATTACATATTGAAAGGAAAATGATAATGTCACTAAACCCGTAAAAAAAAAATCCCAAAGACAAACAAAGTCATTTGCTCATTAGAACAGTACTAAAAATTAAGAATCACGCTAAAGCAGACAAACCTATAGTACTTAATACTATACTTTTGGAATGCCAACACAAAGGCATTCAGTGTAAGCTTTAAAACTTTGACTTCAGATTCCAATAATATATTTCAGAAGTGAAACTCTCTTTGTTTACAACTTGTTACTATCAAATACCATCTGGTCATCAACATGACTAATATTGAAATGCCAAGCTCCCCAAAAATTACCCTTGCAACACCACCATCCCCCAAAAAGCTATGCAAATTCAAGTGCATATTCTCACATTTCAATACACATTTCAGAAATATGCAGTTAAACAAATGAGTAAAAAAAAAATTGTTCAAAACAGACAATAACAATAACAAGCAGAAGTATGATGTTAGGCTTTGATTACAAACAATAACAAGCAAGGTCATCACTCATCAACCACAATAATCAGGTAAGATATTTTGTTTCAATTGCATTCTAAATGCGACAAATGCAAACAAGCAATTAAAATTGTAAATGGTACCTTAAAAACATGGAAAGGTATCTGCTTCTGAATGCGGAAACTCCTAACTTTGTCATGATCCACAAGATCAAAATATATATCCTTTCCGATCTGTTCTAGAAGATCTTCATCTCTTGCAACCTAAATGCATTAATGATATTCACTAACGTAAACATGAAAAGGAAAAAATAGCTGAAAATGCCATAAACTTGATTTTAATAGATAGATAGGTACCTTTATAATAGTATAAAGGTGAGCCTGGGCTTTATATCTCCTTTTGTCTTCCTTCTCTTCCTGTTCTTTCTTTAACCTTATCTGAGAAATTAGACATTGAATACATTATCTTGACCAAAGAGTCTACATTAGAAAGAGCATAAAGCCAAAAGTTAAGAGGCTTCACATCAGTTACAAGTAAATGGAGACATTACCCTCAAGTGTTCAGCAATGTCCTTCTCATCAACGTTGCAAATTATTTTATCCTTATCACTTTCACGAATATACACAAGCATGTACGCATTTGAGTACTTCGTAAATTTGAAAGGGGTGTTATTGAAGCCAGGATTGGTCTGTAGCAACTGTCGAATGTAGCAAAACAAGGCAACAAATTCAATTAAGTTTTACATATTGTACACAAATAGACAGGGAGTAGAACATAGAAACATTACCTCTTCCTCACCACCATACTGCTCCTCCAATGCCCTCTTCATATCTTCTTTTGTTACCCGTTCATCATCAAATTTATACCTGACAAAACGGAGAGATCTATTAAAGGATTTCCTCCAAAATGAAATTTTCCCCATTTTAAAATAAAAATTAACTAAAGCCAACATTAAATGGAAAAGCACCTGACACTAAATGCCAAAATATCTTTAGATGTGATAACATATAATAAAATAAGATCAACAGTGAAACGACTAAAATTAATACTCCACAAGATGTATCATTAGAAGATACTACTAATCAGATCAACTGAGAAGTGCCTGAGTTAAACACAAACCATTCATATCTTAAACGTAGGTCTCAAAACAACTTCAATTTATTAAACAACTCTAGCATATGATAATGTTGTTATTTCAATATTCATGGAAAAGAAGCGCTGAAATTGCAAACCCAAACAGGTAAATAAAATACTAGAAGTAATCATGGAGAAAACGTATTCGTAAGTCAATCACACTATTCTTCAAAACTCTTCTTACAATTCAACAAAAATAGGAACAAGTATACACATAGTGAGATTGTAATCACATTAGTCAACTATCAATTCAAAGATGTTGCTCACCATTGGTCAGAAAGTGTCGGCCTGATAAAAGCATAGTAATGTCCACCATGCACTCCTCCACTATGAACTAAGACACTGTAAGATAAAACAGGACATGAAAAAAAAATATTTCCTGTTAAGCAAGGGTAGTAAAGCAGGGGAACAATTAGTACATTGTATTACCAACTTGCTTCGGTTAAGATCAGATTGTAAGTATTAGTGATGTGAATTATAGAAAAATCCTGAGACAAATAATACCTGTGAAGTGTGTAAAGGTTGCGAACACTCCTATCCGCTTCAGGTGATAAATACTTCCCATTTTCTCTATCAAGGTCAAGTTGAAGAGGAAATTCATAGCGATCATTTATCTAGAAAATGAACGCAACTATTAATACAAATAGCCAATGCTAACATGCATAGTATCTAAATTCACATGAAAAACTCAACAAAGCCAACTTAAAGAAACAGTTTCATTCCCACATTTAAAAAGAGAAAGGATGCTTATCACTCTCTCTGAAAGAGAAAAACTAAAATATTGATCATAGGGAATCAGGTTCCTAAAAGTGAAATATTTGGCAAAACTTTAAACAAAATCAGACAGTTATAGTGGATCCATTCATGAGAAGCAAACCACACACAGTAAAGATAGAACAAGAATCATCAACATAAAAAATTTGTGAAACGATATATGCCTATTTAAATACTTTTTCTCATTCATAGCAGCAAAATAATTGTGGCATGTTTTGCTTTTACATATAGAGAAGAGTTTATCAATGTTTTCTGAAACACATCACAACATTTTTTATCAATATTGAAGAAAGGGGATATGAAGACTTGACATGGAAAAAGAGGAATTTTATCAAAATAAGAGAATTTGAATTTGAATATATAGATCAGATTTGGTGCAGCAGGGAAAGGAATCCTTAGAAGTGTTTTTCTTGCACATCACATTACAGTCCAAAGCCTTGAAATTAAAAAATGCTCAACCATGAGTGAAAAAAGCAAACCAATTATCCAACACATTCAGCAATAAATTGATTTCCATCACTGACCTTCACCATTGTATCCCTCACAAAATCATATTCAAAACGCTTTAGCTGAAGCTGAAGAACGGGGGGAAAGTCAATAAATAAGACACCTTTCTTCGCATCCTGAAATGAACAACAGAATTTCAGCACACAGTTAAGAAATGTCATTTGAACTTAAACTAAACAGATTAACCTAGTTTGTGCCAGTAGAATGTTGCTTAAGTTGACTTTGATGGGTCAAACCTTCAATCCATATTTCAAACCAAAAAATAAAATAAAATCACTGATAAAGTCTGACTATAGAATAAATTGTCAAACATAGCCTTGCCTATTTATTATTCTAACCACAAATGGTCCTTTATTGAAACAACATTTCTAGTCCAGTTCTTATCAACTCAAAAAGAGTAACTGACCTGTAAGCCATGCTCTTCAGCATGATATTTGTTGTCACCCTCAAGGCGCTCAACTTCCACATACTTGTCAAAAGAAGCATAAACATCCCGACAACCTTTGACATCAAGCTGAAGATCTGCCGCACAATATGAACACTCACTGTTTGCTTTTAAGGGATACATTTCAGAATTCCAAACTAATATTGGTATAAACATCAGTAAAGAATAAGTACCATAAAATGATTCCTTTCTTGTAGACTTGTAATCCACGTTGATGCATTCAATATAATTCATATGATGACCCTCAAACAACTGCTGTATTGTCCCCTCTACAACAGTTCCCTGAAAAAGGAAAAGGGGAACAATCAATAACATAATTTGATATGCAAAAGAGATATAAAAAAGGTGAGTACCTTCATTTTATCTTCAAGCTTTTCACACAGGACTCTGTTGAGTTCTTGTACATCATGTTGCATGAAAGAATCATATGTATCCCATCCAAAAGATTTGGTCAACCCCTTTGTCGCAACACTAGCATCATTATATTGAAGCTTATAAAATAAACTCTGCAGAGCCAAAGGAATACTTCCTATAGGAATGTCATTTTCAGTCGTTGGCATGTGGTACACGGCCTGAAATAAAACATTGAAATATGAGACATTTCACTCCAATTACAGTAAGAACATAAGAGCAAGCCTAAAGAAATAAAAATGAGACAGAATCCGCACCTTTCTGAAGTATGGTATATGGTACAGAGTCTGTAGGAGCGAGTTCATGTAACAAGTTGCTCCTTGATTTTTAAGTCCAACATAACCAGTCTCTTTCTTTGAGTCATATGACCAATAATCCAGTATCTTACGGACAGCAACCTCAGCTTCAACAACAACAGTATCATTCACAAGATATCCTCTGCTAGGGTCATAAAGATCGCTGAGAGGCATAAATGATGTGAAACCCCAATCGCTCTCTCTTGCATTGAACTGGTGTTGAGTGTCTGCAAATGAAAGTTAAAAACAAGGCACTAAATAAGTTTCGGATGATCTTTAATATTGAATAGTCGGTAGCCATATAATAGGAATGACAAGAAAGAATCTACACTATCACAAACGTTCCTTTCTTCCCAGCTATACATCAATTACATCCACTAAACACCAGACTGCTTGCAATAAACATAACAAAAAATTATCCAACAAGAGAGGAAAGCATCTAATCACCCTATCCTGGAACAAGTTATCAACTTTGGAAAACATTGCAACATTATAACTTATAACCCTTTCATCCTAATTTCATTCTTAAAATATAACCATGGGCATACTTTTTTCCAATTCTGCAATATTACTTGGTCGCCATAATATAGGGATGACAATTCTGCAAACTCAACTTCCAAGTAAGGCAACTTGAAAATAGAAAAGATAAAAATATAGAACAAGGCAATGTTACATAAAAGATCTAGTTATCACTCCATTTGGAACAGAAAGCTTGAGGGAGAAAATTAATAAGGAAAAAGGACATAACAAATATAGTTAACATCCTGTTAATAACTAGCAGTCTGAAAACCTAGAAATAATTCAATAACAGAGTGAATAGATAGAATGTCAAAAGGAAGATTCTAATCTATAGCGAAATAAGACAGTATTGAGTACCACTAAATTTTCATTATCATCAAAAGGAAGATCCTAACATATAGAGCAATAAGAAAGCTTACTCATTAACTTTTAATTACCATCAAAACCTCTCTAATTTTGGAATTTTATAAATGTTACAACAGATTCTTCTTAACATCCTATTTCCTATCTAATCAAAACTTCTCAACATCCAAGTGAAATAAATATGTAAATAGATGAAACCAAATCATGAATCTCCTCATTGTTGTTCCTAAGCCTCAGCTCAAAAAACTGCATAATTGTAACTGAAATACGTTCACCCTGAACCATCACCTACTGTAACAAAGCCAATGAATGAACACTACATAATAAAAGACACAATCAAGCACTGATTACAAGTGCAAGAAACAAATTCTTTCCAGGCGATGCAAGATTACATTAAAGCGAAGCCTACATATATAGGAATGAAAAGTGTAGGATTTGCAATAAAGGCTGTTGTCATAAATTATTACTTCGACAAAGCGCCAAACTTAGTAACAGTAAGAATATACCCTTTCTTATTGAATATTTGTGATGGATTTGATTAACCACTGCCAAGCTAAACTGAGCATATCTACTCCAACCATATGGCAATGCAGAAGAATCTGCAACATCCAGGTACATTGACAAGTGATCCACATTGTTTCCCTTTGGAAAAATTAGTATCCGCCTGCACAGATGAATCAACACAAAATCCAAAAATCGATCACATGACAGATTGCAGCAGACCACATAAAAAATATTCCATTAACGACAACAAAGAAAGTCTCCCTTTACCATTTATAACCACCAACAACAAACATATCTGAATAGTGCTTCTTGGTGTTGAGCCTAGAAAAATTGTCAATTGTCCAAGTGAATTTCATCGATGGAGGATCCTCCACTTGCTGATTCTCAAGCGTACTAGCCGTCTCGACTTGAGCAACTAAAATTAATCAAAATAATAAAATCAACAAAAAATCTCAAAACCCTAACAACCTTACTAATCAAATTATTATTCCATACTCATTCACACCATAATTACAAACAAAACCAATCTTTCAGATCATACTGAGATTGTCCAAAAATAATGTCTATTAGAGTAGACGAAAAAAATTCTAGAAGGAATTAAAAAAAAAACCTTCCATTGGCTGAGGTCCTTCAACTATATCCGAATGTGGCACGAGCATCTCCTCGTCTTCTTGCTGTTTCAAAATCCAAACTTACAAATCTGATCAACCAAAACCTAACCCTAACTCTCTCGATCAAAACCCTAATTATCACACTATCAATGCATTAAGACAAACAAAATCAATTCCAAGAAATTAACGTCTAATTAATCAATTCTCCATTTAAAAAATAAAAAATTTCAGAAAAAAAATCGTTTAAGAACTTCCACCAAGAAAAAAAATCAAAGAAAAATATTAAAGTATTTATTGAGAGTGAAGAGAGGGAAGAATGATATGTACATCTAACGGCGGAGTAGTCATCATAGTCATGAGTAGAGAGAGATGTGGACGGTCCGATCAGAAATCGGAGAAACTAAAAAGAAAACTAAAAATCAAAGAGGAGAATGAAATAAAAATGAACTGCGAATTTTGATGAAGGGAAGGGGAAGGAAAGAAGCGGGCGCTGCAAAGCGACTCACGAAAGGAGTACATAAAAAAGGCCATTCGAGTTTTACATCGACGGGAGGGGTATTATAGATATTTGGGAAGTTAAAAAAATTTTGTCTTCGCATTTTTTTTAGTGAAACTGTTTAATTATTATTTTATAATTTTTTAAAATTTTAAAGTTTTTTAAAAATTATTTTTTATAATTTGTTAAATTTTAAAACTTTTTGAAAATAAATTTTCAAAATATTTTATAATTTTTCAAAAATATAATGTTTTAAATTTTGGAAAAGTTATAAATTTTTTTGTAAATGAATTTATAAACTCATATAATTTCATTTAAAAAAAATTTGAAGTGTGAAAATAATATAATGGAGTGCAAATAGTCCTCTTCAAATTTTAATGTCATTTTATAAAATATGGATTTCATTTTATTAATATTATTTATTATTTATTATTTTATTTTTAAAAATATATATAAATAAAAAATTTACCCCTAAATTAATTTTTTAAATAATAATATAATTAAAGTACGCAAAAAAAAAAAGTCTGACATTAAAATAGCTTTTGTTGGTGTATTCTTTTGGTTAACTCTTATTTTCGACAAACATTCAAAAATAGTACAAGTAAACTGTGAGAGCATATCATTTATAATTTTTTTTATTAAAATTTAACAATCGTTCAATTAAAATAAAATTTTATGTAGAAGTTTATTATTTATAAATGTAAATTTTATATAAAATTTTAATAAATTTTATGTAATTTTAAATTTTAATTAATTAATTATATTATAAAATTATAAATGATATGCTGTTGTAAAATGTAATGTTAAATATTGGTGCATTCTTACTTTCTTTTGTACATTAAGATTTGCTAATATATTTGATTGTGTAAAATCTTAGAACTATTGAACTTCAAAACTTATATTGCTTTTTGTTCGGTTAATGAGGTACAACCTTATCATTTTCCTTTCCTTTTTAGCTAAGAAAGCTAAGATTTGATCAAATTTTAAAAATAACATTTATAATGTTATTAGGTAATAAGAAAAGATTCCTTCAAAAATAGTAATAAAATATCAAGTTACACAAATAATCAAAGTTAATTCAAATTTGAATACAAGTTAATTTAATTTGACAAAAAAAATCAATAATACGAAATCGACCAACTCAAATTTAATGTAATTCAAACTCGAATTAATTTGATTTGAAAATAATCCAAACTCAAATAATTTTAAAATATAATTTAAAATCGAATTAATTTAATTTTAAAGTTCAACAATTTGGATGTTAAAATGACCAAATTTTGAATAATCTAAAAGTTAAATTCAAAATATCCGAACTTGAAATAATATAAATTCAAAATGACTCAAAAAAATTAAACTCAAATTGATCCAAATTTAAAATAACTTAAATTTTTTTAATCAAAATAACAAACCTAAAATGACCTAATTCAATTTGAACTAAATCAAATCCTATTTGACATCTTACATTGTAATTATTATAACAATGTAAACCATTTATACCAAAATAATTGGTTAATACTCTTTTATATAGAAACTGACAGTCCGACCGTGGAATAATAAATTAGAGGTATTTGGGGTAAAGTTTAGGATTATAATTATTATAACAATGTAAATAATTTTTATCATAATAAAATTTTATTTAAATATAATAAAAATATAAAAACTTAATTAAATAAAATGGTAAAATTCATACACTCTTTTATTATTTTAGCCTTTTGTTTTAAATGTTGTATCTCATTTGTATGCCATGATATCTTTGTTAAATGTTCAACTGTTCAGTTGACATTGTGAAATGATTATGTTGATCAGATTCTGAACAATCTTGATTCAACTTTTAAACATGAAATTGTTTATATTATTAAAAGGGATTGATTCTGAACTATCTTGGTTCATCTGAGGGATTTTTTTTAATGATAAATTATCTTCATATTTGAGTTAAATCGTGGTGTAATTTATCCTCTATAAATCGATGTGGGTTTGATGCATTACATTTATTTGTTGCACTGATGATGTTTCTCAGCCTGTTGTTCATAGTCTTGAGCCTGGTAGGAATCGTGTTATTTGTTGATCCTGATTTTGATGTTATTTGTACTGTTCCGAAATTGTTCGCAACTGCATGTGGTGATTGCGATCAGGTCTGATGAGATTGTCTGCATTTTTTTTCTAAATTTTTTTTTATTTTATAAATTTTTGGATTGGTAAAATAATTTTAATATTTTTTATTACATTTGGAATTTTCTTCTCCATGCATGCCACGTTTCTTTCTCTGTCGCCATTGCAAACTTCCACGTAAGTTTTGTCTCTATCGACTTTCCAAGTGTAATATCAACAATATCCAGAAGCAATCAGATCCACCCTCCCTTTCGTTATTTAAATGAAGATGGATTCAAGAAATCTACTGTTTGCGTGTGAAAGAGAGAAGTTTCGGAGATGGAAACAACAAGTACTGCTTCAACTGTAAGGACCGAAAAGCTGCAGCCGCTGCAGCATCAACCTTTGAGGCCAGAACAGGGGGTGAGAAAGATGAGAGCAATGGTGGGTATTGACGATGAGAGTTTCCATGCACTCTAATGGACCCTTGATAACCTCTTGGATCGTGTCACAGCAGCCGCACCTGAAGCTAGCGAAGACGATGGTTTGCTGATCACTCTTGTTCATGTTCAGCAGCCTTTCTACCGCTACCTTATCCCTGCTGGACCCGGAGGCACAGTTCAGATCACCACATATATATCAGACTATTCCATTTGTGATCGCCTCTTTCTTCTTTCTTGAAGAATGAAGAATCAATTGTTTTGAGTTTCCATTCAAGTTTTATACTAAGTGATCAAATAAATTATTATCTTCATTCAATTATGGCAATAAGATGTAATATAAAATAACATATAAGTTTTATTGTGTTTTCTACAGAATTTTACATGCCATCTTCAGTGGAGAAATCGATAAAGAATGATCAAGAACAAATTTCGAAAGCTTTACTCAATCGTGCATCGCATATGTGCAAGGATAAAATGGTATACCACAAAAGAATTCCTATGTATATTTTAAAGAAGTAATAAGCTAATTGCATGCTTTCATGCATTGCCATATGATCTTATTTAAACGTTGTTTTTTGACATGCAGGTTAAAGTAGAGACTTTGATTCTTGAAGGCGATCCAAAAGAAGAGATATGCCAAGCAACTGAGCAAATGCATGTTGATCTTCTTATCGTAGGCAACCGCAACCTTGGAAAGATTAAGAGGTGATTTCTATAAATTACCTTTATGGCAAATCCTAAGATGTCTTAATGTACCTAACAATGAGAAAAAAATCAAGAAAGCAAAATATTAATTTGAAATTATAGTGTTTAGTTGGATTTTTTTAATTTCATATTAAATATTAAATGTATATATTAAATTTAAATCACATATATTAAATTCGAATTGAATTTTGAATCGAGATATGAAAAATAATAAAATTAAACTAAATCGAATTATATTTTTATTAATTTATATATATTTAAAATTTTTATAAAATAAAAATAATTATTTTATATATAAATCTATTTAAATATATTAAAAATTTTATGAAAATAATATAAAAAAAATTAAACTTTAAAAGTCAATGAATTGAATTAAATCGAATTAATAGAATTCAATTCAATTTTAAAAATCAAATTTTAAAATTTTATAATATTATATATTATCTAAAAAAATTAAATCTCATTCAATTTGATTTGAACTATTATCATTTTTATTAACAAAATTTTGAATATAAATCAGAATTTATTTTATTTAATTTATACAATTACATTTAAAAAATATTATTTAACATATTTAAAATTTAAATTTTAACATAAATTTTTTTTCTATTTTTATATTACAATTTTTAAAAAAATTTGAATAAACGTAATTTTAATATTTCTTCGTTCATACGATTAAGTATTGGTTGATGATTGATTGCTTGTAATTGTAAATTTACTTGTTTTATTTAATTTGGTTGCAGAGCTTTCTTCGGTAGTGTAAGTGACTATTATGCTCATCATGCAAATTGCCCCGTCCTTATTGTGAAGCCACCAAAAGAAGCCAACGAAGCAGCGACCAATGCGCCCAATTGAGCGGCTTTCTATTCTATAGGTGTTATCATCAGCACAAAGCGTATCCTAATTTTATTTACTTGTGCAATTGTTGAATTTCTATACGGCCGGTTAAAACGTGTTATGTACATTTCCTTTTTAAAAAAGAAAATTACCACTTTCACCATGGTATTAAATAAAATTGGGAGAAAAAAGTCATTTTTATTTTTATTTATCATTAACATTTTTGAACCAGTCAATTAAGTGAGACAGATCAGGATCGGTGGGGGTTTTTTAAAAAGCTTGGTCAAGGTTTAATCTAGCCTATTGGACTTAATATATTAATAAAATAAATTTCAACATAAACTTAAATTTTATGACACATGCGATGCGGCCAGTGTTCATGTGAATCAACATATTTATTTAGAGTGTTCATGAATGTCTTAAAAATTAAAAAATTAAAAAAAAATTGAAAAATTATTTTTATTGATAAAATTATTAAATTTAATAAATTCATCTATAATTTTTTATATATTATAAATAAAAATGTAAAAAAATTTAGCTTTCACTATAAATATATACGTTCAGGCTAAACAAATTGCTTACTAGTTCTGTTATCTAGCACTGAACTAATCCTCAAATGTTAATTTTCGACCCTATAAAGTATTATTTGTTATTGTTTATTTTGATCCAAAAGTCTAATAACATTTGTGAAGATTCGTACTTAACTTGTAAGATATTATCTGTTTTGACTCGAAGATTTTATGATTTTATTTTACAAAAGATATCTTATAAATTTTGATTTAAATTTTTATATATATATCATATCATATCTATGTATTTTTTTAATATGAAATTGAATGTGCATTCTTTTAATGTAAAATTAGAAATGCATTATTTGAATGTGAGATTGGAGACATTATAATAATTCTCATTATTTCGAATCTTTCACCATTTTTTTTTCTTTATTTTAAGGAATGAAAAGTGGAATTGAGAATTGGGGAATTCTTATTTTCCCAGTGAAGGTTGCCAACTTGGTACCTACATAAATTGTGAAACAGATGGTTTCCGTGGCATAAACTACAACAACTTTTGCATGCAGACACTGGAATTTTTTGATCCAAAAGCATGATGCCAGCTCTTTCAATACATGTCATCCCAAACTTCCACGTTTCCCATACTTGTTTCCAAGTGTGCAATCAACATTCAAACAGCACATTCAAATATTCAACAAGAATCTCGTCTTTGGCATATAAAAACACAATTGAAAGGATTTTCCATTTCATTGCTTGCTAGGGGAAAAAATGAGAGTTATGGTGGGTATTGATGAGAGCGATGAGAGTTTCTAGGCTCTTGAGTGGGCCGTCAATAACCTTTTCAATGGCCTGATCGGTGCAGCACCAGGTGTAGCTGGTGGGGAACCAAGCTTGCTCACCTTGGTTCATGTACACCAACCTCCCAAGCACTATGGCGTCGCCCCTTCTGCCTTCCCTGCTGGACCAGGAGTTGCAGGTAAGTGAAAAAGCTGTATAATCCCTGATATAATTGTGTTGTCTTGTTATATCTTGCTAATTTCTTCACCACTTTCCTTTTTTCTGATCAACAATTGCTAAGTACTATCAATAGCATATGATTTCCTGGTTTCTCATCTAAGAAGCAGCTTATCCTACACTGGTGAGGAAATCCCAAGAACAAATTTCAGCTGGTATTCTCTCCCGTGCTTTAGAGATATGCAACAAGAAGGTGGTAACTCAAGAACATTTATTTTGTGCCATTTTTGAGGGATTTTCAATCTAATTCCGATCCATGCTTGGAACTTGAGCAACATTCAGTTATATAGCCATTCAAGCTTATTATTCATCTTTGCAATATTTAAATTGAGCATATGATATGGAAACTGACAAAAAGAAAAATATGAAGGCAAATAGACTGGATCAATAATAATGTAGATAAAAGCAAAAACTCTTGAGGGAGATCCAAAGGATATGATATGTGAAATTAGTGAACAAATGAATGTCGACCTCCTTATTGTTGGCTGCCGTGGCCTTGGAAAGATTAAAAGGTAATTTTAAACATCATACATTTTAGTTGACCTCTTAACCTTTCCCTGATCTTTCTCGGCATGAGTGCTTTTCCCCTTTTTTTTTTCCTTTTTTTCTGTCAGAATAAATAATGAACTTTTATGCTTATTATTTATTATCACCAAATGTTCACTATTCACCCAATACTTAACTCCCATTAGATAAAGCATAAACACTTTTTGTAACTATCAATTTCTATCATTGTATGTACTTAATACACATATCATGTAACTCCCATTCCCATTTTGGAAACCTATGAGAGCTCTCATAATTTATTTAAGAGATTTTAGATTTTGGCAGATTTCCTACAATTTTCTTTCAAATTCTCTTCCCAATTTTATTCTCCTCTCTTCTCAGTCTTGTTTCATTGTCTACCATCATTTGCCCTTGCTTTCAATACTTTTATGGACTGTTTAAGTTTTTTTTTTTTTTCGGTCATCTCCCAACATATTTTGTTTTACTTTATTGTAACTATGCAACTATGCCGAGTGATAAACCATAAATCTAATAGTACTAGAGCAAAGGCCAAATATCAGATCCATGTTCATGTTTTATATAATTAGACCAATCTACTTTTCAAAAATTTTGCGGCATTTTGGTTGCTAATATAATTAAATTTGTTGGTGATTTGCAGAGTCTTCTTAGGAAGTGTAAGTGACTATTGTGCACACCATGCAAAATGTCCAACTCTAATTGTGAAGCCACCAAGGGATCAGGCCAGCAAGTAAAAGCAAAGACTAAGGCTTCCCTAGGATTTGTCTTTCCAATGGCACCGATATATAGAGTTAATCATGTTTGCTTGTGAACTCTATATGGAGTAAAATATCATAAGAAATGGTTGGAAAGCCCTTTAACACAAAGAAAGCAATACCCTTAATTGCTCGTGATCTTTGCCTATGGATTATGCAATCAGATTGATGCAGCAGTTTGCTGAATTTTTGGTGTCAGCGTGATTATAAGTGCAGGATTCACTTATAAGAAGTGGGAGACCATCAGCCATCCTAGAAGCAAGGAGGGGTTTGGATCTTAGGAAAGCTAAATGGAGAAGAAAACCACGCTTGCCAAACAGGCATGGAAATCATTTCTTTTTCAACAGTTTGCTGGCGGGCAAGGTAATTTCTCAAAATCTCTTTCAATTCTCCTGTTGATAAGAAGACCCTTCAATAAAAGTATTAGATGGTGTGAGCAGGAAGGGCTTAGGAGATAAAATTTCAGATGAGCCGTCCATGAGTCAAGTAGTGATCAACTCATCTGAAGTACCACCAGAAGTATTGATTATCAGGATACTGATACATGATCAGGAAACATTGGAATCTTTCTTGGTAGTAGATTATTGGAGGCTTACGTCCCGCTTCAAGATTATCACTTTCGTTAGGATTTGTGCACTAGATATATATCATCTTGTCAGCCGAAATCTACAAACATCTTGTTAAGGTGGGTGAAACTTTTTGAGAAATATTTGCCGTCATCATTCTGCCAATCTGTGAAGTCTGCAGCTTTCGTTCATTCTAGATGTCACCAGACAAACCTTTATTGAAAGCCGTTACTTGAATGCCCAATCTACCTAAGTCCACGGACAAAGTTGGCTAATGTGGTTGATCTTTCTAGCCATGAAGGCTATAAATTTAACCTTAGTTTTACAACTCCAATTTTCTGGTGAATTTATGTTTTGTCATATTTCTTCTACTATTGTTTTGGGCACATGGTTATATCACAACAAAGTAGTATTATCTTTCAGCTAAAATTTCCAAACAAACTGGTGTAAAAGCTTTTCGATTCTAGGTATCAGATCCGGGCTATCCTGGGGATCTCAGAAATCAGAGCCAGACTATTTGAGGAGGGATCGTTGTTTTCAGATCCTGGTGTCTAAAACAAATCAGCATCCTGGGATAAAAACGAAAATTACGCAAATTTTTAAATCTGGCAAAATTCTGGAGACAAAGGCTATGATTTGAGTAATAGTGTCAAGGTCCTGTATGGCACAAAGCTTCAAACAAAAGTTAGTACAATTGCTGCAGTTCATAATATTTCTTTCTGTGTTTTGTTGGCTAGTGTCAGAAATGCTATACAGTACCCATAGAACCAAATACAATATGGACGTGAAGGCGCAGGAACTAAGCCACTTGAATCGAGCTTGAGGGGTTCTAGTTCAAAGGTCAATACAGATTACATCTTTGTAGGTCAGCCCTGTAGCAAAATCACCATAATCCCGAAAATAAGAATAAGAAAAGGCCAATCACTTAAGAGTCGCAGTTCTCAAGCACGTACCTGCTGGCTCATAAGAATTTCCACAGCCACGTTAAGATCTCCATCAGCAGCTGCTACTGCCACTTCTACTTGTGTCTGAAACAATCCCAAGGCATTTTCATCACTCTCCACGTTAAAGCAGAAGTGTTTGCAAGCAAGTGTATGCACGGTTATGATAGTGCTGATTTGTAAGTGTGTCAATGTGCATTAAAATATGCTTGCAACCACCAGCATATACTTTGATATGCAAGTGTCATTGTATATGTAGCCATCACATGATTACAGAATAAAATTACTATGTTCCCGAAAAAGTAACCAGTAGATATGCCACACAAATTCTGTAGAACCATGAAAGCCATGCAAAACGAACATTATATAATATATAGGGGATACATAAAAGTCAAATAGAGCAAACATCTTATAATACAAATATACAACTATAAATCCTGCAAAATGAGGGGGATCTAATTGTTACCCTTTCAAAACCCATTGATACAAGTTTCTGGATCTGTTCATCGGAAGCAATTGAACCCTGTTGCATCTGGCAGACATGAAAACCAAAGAATTGATGAAGGATCTTATTAACCTTAAAACAAATTCTAAACAGAAATAAGAAAACAAATTTTAAATAAGAGAAAGAAACCTGAGGAAGTGGAGGACTTCCAGCAGCGGCTGCAACTGCATTATTCACCTGTGATCGCCTGAAAGATGAACAGGAAACACTAAATGACCGGTCAATTGCATAGAAAAGTAAAGGACAAAAGGTCCTTAGCAAAACATGGTTTGCTCATTGCAATAATATCTATTCAAATTCAAACCAAAGGGAGTTGGATAAGATACACTTGCAATAAACTCCAGAATTGGACACTTCAATCTAATTTCTTTTCAAAATACAAACCAGCTGTAGTTTTTAGAAAAGCATGCCTAAATGCCACATTGAGAAAAATTGGGGGTAATATAGAACAGAACGATCACAGGTCAAAAGATGTTAATGCCTGGAAAAACAAAGCTTGTTAAGAAGAAAACTTCTAACCGCAACGGTCTTTTTAAAACTCAATGGAGTTACATTAGGATTTCAACAAATATTATAAATAAATTTATACAAACTGGAGAAGTCCATTGCCACAACAAACAGCAGCTTCTTAGGCAAGGCCACTAGCGCTAGAATGGGAGTTTGAGGATGACTAAAAGACCGAATAAGATCTCATAAATAAAAGAAATCACCACCACCATATCAAGTTCCTGAAATGGATGCTAAGATTTCTAAACTAGAAGTTTATGATAGAAGCCAGATTGATATTGGCAAACTTTCAGACTAAAGAGGAAAAAGAAAAGAAAAGACACTATCAGTAAGCCCAATTGAGAAGAGTGATCAAAATGAAAAACAATATGATTGAAAAACACTTCCTGATACCTTTCATTTGAAAGCCTCTCCCCTGTACCAACCGCTGCAATATCCGATGGATTATTGGGACTACCATTATCCAAAAGTCTCGCTTGTAGGTTTAAATCTGAACCAACAGCAATATTTTGACCAGAACCAAGAGTTCTCCCTCTCCCAGGAAATCTGGAATCATCTTGTGCTGACTGCATGTTATCAAGAATTATCACATCAATTTATCTTTGACCAGGCTTTTGAAACTAAAGGGCTCAAGGAAGCCACAGTCAGGATAAAGCACAAAAACAACACAAGATCATCGTTTCATTTTCTTCAAAGCTGTATTGCGATATGAAATAATTTCACCAAACATGCTTAAAGATATTCACTCCAACAAATGCAAGGGTTTCTGCCTCATGATAGATAATTAGATAGATTCTTTTCATCAAAATTCCAAAGCTGTTAGTTACATGGCAAAAGACAGGCACTGCATAGGTTAAAACATAAGAGCAGCTACTGGATGAAAATATAATATAGAGCACAACGTTCTTGGCCAAGAAAAAGAACAATATAAAAAATTATCCAAAGGCTATTGACTTAAAACCTGAGCAGCTGCCTCCCTCTGAGGCATCCAGGAAGACAAGTTTCTCCAAATGTTTCCAGAAAATAATCCACTGTATAACAAAATTATCAGATAAGGATCTCATAAGAGGGGAGGAAAACAGATTTGATCAAGGTGAGCAAAATATACCTGGAGGGGGAATTTTGACCCGAGAAAGTGGGGATGTAGGCTGAAGGATTTCCACCACTGCACAAAATAAATTTAGGTCGCCTCACACAGCTGGCCTGAAGAGGATTTGAACAGCCTTAGATTATAATAACCATAAAATCATTTGTGAAACAAAGATGCAAATATTCCAATCATCTTGTTAATGTAACTATCAAAGTGGTATTGCATAAGATCATCTAACAAGGAAAAAATTAACATTTCATAATTCCTTACCAGTAACTCATCTGAAAATTTTCACAGATTCTGATTCCAAGTAAAAAAAAAGAAAACAAATAAAACTTATCTGAAAGAAAAAAAAAAGAAAAAAAAAAGGAACTGAGGGTATGACAAACTTATTAGGCTTCAAATAATTTTATAGACGACCGGGAAAGATAGTGATAGAATATATAGTGGTTAATGGCATTTGACGACCAACTCAGATGGTGAAAAGGATTTGGGTAGTAACTCCAAGAATTCCAATACAAGGCTTCTTTGACAGAGATTGCACATGCATACAGGCATAAATGCATGCTCACACAGTACATCAGCTCCATTATATACCTCTTGCCAATAGCATACACTTAGCCATATCTAATACTCGATTTATTGAAGTAAAATGAGTTCTTCTGATATAAAGAGGACTAAATATACAAAACTAAGCTAGCAAGTTCCTAACAATAATTTTTGTGCATCTATGTACCAAAAAGTGAGCTGCAAAAATTTAAAAGTTGTAAGGTCTTGATATGAAATCAATAATCCTAAGTGAGAGAAATATGCAAGGTTCACTGTCACGAAGTATACAACCTTGGCCAATGACTAAGGCAACACCTACACGTGCTGAGGTTAATAATACAGAGCAACTGACAGCCTAGTATAACAATATCACCATTGACCATTAGCTAGATAATATCAGTTCAACATTGAGTTGAAAAGCACATCATTTGATATCAGATAGGATTAATGAGATCCTAATACAATTCAAAAGCTAAATGCAGAGAAGCAATTCAAAAGGCATAGTAAAGGAACATCAATTGTTATCACCAGCCAGTTCCATCAAAATACTTACTAGCCAAGACGAGGTCTCAATGGCAGAGTAAAAGGATGGTCCAGGAATAAAGAAGTTGAATAAGCCATAGGTATCTGAAAAAGTTGACAACCATAAATAATTTTCAAGCTAAAACCAAATTTATGATGGAAAGGTAAGTTTTCAAAAACAAATGAGGAGACATACATGCAAAGCCAGACAAAATGCCACAGAGGTGTCCAAGTAATGAGACATTTGTCATAAGCAGCTGGAATACTACCAATAAGATAAATGCATACCTGAAACACATATCTAGTTATATAGCACAGAACTTATAAGGAAAATGGGAGATACCAAACATTACAGAAGCAAGGGACTGCATTTACCATTTTGCAGGAACATTAAAAAGACCAAACACACTGCAAAGAAAAGAAAGTCATGAATCAGTCAAAAAACCATTGAATAGAACCAAATTAAAAGAAACCTTTGCATCAAAATTCTCAAGATGCAAGAGACAAGTATTTGGACATTTATGTGCATCACGCACATAATTGATTGCACATTGGATGTCAATGCAGCAAGATTCTCAGTATGTAGGAACAAACTACTACTCATGCATGTGCATCAAGAATATAGTTGGTCATGCTTGTATGTACACTACCATGTCTCAAAGTAGGCAGAAAAGTTATAATTTTCCAAAAAAAAAATTTTTAAATGAAAATTTGCAGAAGGGAAGAATAACAAAAAAATTGTCAGGAAATATTGTTCCACGGTGGTTGTGGAGAAACTAACCTCCTAGATTGAACACCACTCAGACTTGTCTCTATAACAATCATAGAAAATAAGATTCCAGAGAAGCCTATCGCACACTCGTTCATGAGATTCTGATATGAGCGGAAAGGATTATGGGCCACCACCAATGCAATAATAAGATGAAATATAGCATTGCTAGTTGCTAGCAAAATTATCGTGTACAACAATCGAATAGATCCCATGATTCT
This sequence comes from Durio zibethinus, assembly GCF_047325235.1. Classification (NCBI taxonomy): domain Eukaryota; kingdom Viridiplantae; phylum Streptophyta; class Magnoliopsida; order Malvales; family Malvaceae; genus Durio; species Durio zibethinus. The sequence goes on along the minus strand of NC_143162.1, from coordinate 2,412,756 downwards.
CTCCAGTTCAGAGCCCAAAGGAACCAAAGCCAACATGTTGAACAAAACATGTAACAGTGAACCATGGAAAATAATGGAAGTGTAAATCCGGTAAACTGCAACAAGGAAGAATAAATTAAGAATGGTAACTTTCAGAAAAGAGACAATAAACACCAGATACGGTGGCATCAAAGAAAAAACAAATGAAACACATTCTTCTTTTAATTAGTTAATGAATTGCTGCCATGAGTTATCTCTTATTGGGAACCTAAATTGCATAAAATACAATTAGAAAAGACCAAAGTGAGAATCCATGTATTCTGGAATGTAAGGCCTATCTATAGGCAAAGATGCAGCCTAGACAAGACCGCTGAAAAAAAGTGCTTATTAACACCGGTTCTCTAAGGCCTATCATATAGGTGTCAAACACCAATCTCAACAAGATTAGGACAAGATTGTAAATCATGGCCTGGAATGAAATGGGGTAGCAGGCAGGTTCATGGAGTCTGCCAGCACAGCTTTCAAGTAGACTTATAAAATTTTCCAAGACCAAATAATACATTCATCAGAGGCATTTACTCTTTTTTTTTGAATAAATAGTATGATACTATATTTCAAACATGTTGCAAATACTGCACCAAAAGATATTCTTGGGACAATAAGCCAGGAGCTTGTAAATGTAGTACACATCCTATATATTTATAATTTATCTATCACAAAAATGAATCTCATTACAAGAACATACCTTGAAAATGCGATACAAGAGCCTCTGGCAAGAAGCATATTTCGTAAAAGGAGTCATATCCAACCAAAAGGCAAATCAAGTAAACAACCCCACAAACAATAACCACAGAAGATGTAAGGAATGGAATATTGTCCCACCATTGCCTTGCTCTAGTTTGCAGTCCTGCCTGTACATCAAAACCAATAACCAAAATAAAATTCAGTTTCATAAAACTCATACACTGAATAAAAATACACTCTTTCTTACTAATTAATAATACTAAAGAAAATAAAAATATAGTCCACAAATCCACCATTCTAAAGCAACCATTAATTCACAAGAGATCCTTCTTTGGTTATTAATTCTTTTCAAAGAAAGAGCAACAAGAACAAAAACAAGAAGCTAATTGTAAATATCAGCTTAAATTAAGTATTCATCTATTTAATACCAGTTCATTTGCATTAAATGTACTATAATTAAAATTAAATACTTTTTCTCAAATTAAACATATAGCCAAGAAAAAGATAGAAGCAAACTCAACGGAACTAAGTAGAATTAGCGGTAGTCAACTGAATTCAATGGAACTTTTAGAATTTTCTCAAATTCAGTAAAATTTTCCAAATTCTTTTTTTTTCTAGCATTTTCTTAACAACCAAACAGAGAGGAAAAGGGAGAAGAAGAAGCAAAGACATGTGTTATCAAAATACTGAAAAAAAACCCTAAACGAGAACGGAAAATGGGAGAAATGTGGATCTGGGCTTACCTCTGAAACAATGTTAGGTCTCATTGTTTTTTTTTCTTTTTCTTTTGGCGTAAAAAACAAGTTGAAACCTTCCTTCGTGAGACTGATGACTTTGTTTGAAATAATAAATAAGCTTCTTGAAACTACCGTAGTAAATCACTAAATCGGGGCTTTTCGAATTTGAAGATCGAGTCTTCTTTATTTAAATTCGGGTTCAGATCTTGGGTTTATCCGAATCCGGATTAGTAACTTGCAGCCCCAGACTCAACCAACTGGCTTTAGGCCGTGTTTGGATGTTTGTTTATGAACCCGGATCCATTGTTTTTATTTGTCCGTCTATAAAACGGCAAAAATCTCCCACTTTTCTTTTTTTTTTTTTTCTTTATTTAAGTACTACTATATTTATTTCTGGAAATTTTCTATTTTAAAATATCAGTAATTAAAAAATTAAAAATATAAATAAGACGTTATATTTAAGACAAAAATTCGTTGATCAAGACATCTTAAATTATTTTTTATATAAAAGAATTGCATTTGCATCTTAACGATCTAAAATTTGAATAATTAATTTATTAAATGTTAGTTTTTTAAAAAAATAGTCAATAAATAATTAAATTAAAATTTGAATTCGACACTTAAAGTAATTATATTTGATAATTTATTTATTTTATTTTTTAATACAAAAAAATTACAATTTGAAAAAATAAAATTTAATTTAAGTTTTTATAAAAAAAATCATAATATGAGTATAAAAAAAGATTACAAATATATATCATTTTTTAAAAATAATTACATCATCTAACTAAATTAAATTTCGGATTTTATAACCCTAATCCATTAACTAGAAAGATTAAAACAAGTTTACAATTTTCCATTGCCTCCTTTCTTAATTGATAATATAAATTTTACAAATTACTAATTGATCATAGCAATTATACAAATTTCCAATTGCCCCCTTTCTTGCTCAAATTTTTGAAATGGAAATCATACTCAATACTCCTTACAGGAAAGAGAGAGCTGGACTTATATTATATAATGCAACATGTCAAAAAAATAGGCGTAAATTCAAAGTTGAAACTCATAATTTCTCAGTTAAAAAGTTTTCTATCAAGAATAATTTAGAAGTTCAAAGTTCAAACCACAAAACTTAGCTTTAGGGAGGGGAAAAAAAAAAGAAAAAGATAGAAAAGGACACCAAAAAGGACCAAATTGGAAAGCTGAAAAATGTGCTCCTGTATGAATGACGAGCAGGTTAAGCACTCTCTTTCTTTGCAGCAACAATGAGCTCAACGTTAATCTGTGTAGTCAAATTACACCATATAGGATGATGAGCCACACCTATTCTTTGAGATCTGGAATCTAAAATCATGAGAAAACGGAAAAAGCAGAGAGAATACATAATCCCAAATTTGGAAAAGATTATGGGAGGAGGAAATGCAGTGCAGGGTTTTCAGAATCTGGGCAAGAATGCTGTTGTAAGGTGGAAAATGAACAGAAAAGCAGGTTGCTGCGAAGAGTTAAGTGTTGACAGCATTGCAAATGCCTTGATAATTGATTCAAATTAAGTTGCATGAACTTCATAAATAATGAATTTAACACTAGCTTTTTCAGGAGAAAATCCAAAGTAAGGTCCATGTAAATGGTGGCAAGAAAAAGGCACCTATTTTTATTGTTCCCAGCCTCCTAATCGCTCCCCAGGTTCATAGTTTGTGAACAGCCGAAACTCATTTCCAAGTTCGCTAGAGTGTCATGGCTGAAACTTGCAGGGATGCAAACCCAAAGAGCTCAGCACCTCTATCACCTCTCCTGCAAGCCATAAGGTACATTCTCTTAGATTTACTATAAAAAGCCACTGAAACAATAATTGACCTCCACACTGTGTATTATGTGCTACATTAGAGTTACAGATGTAATGTAGTAAAGATAACTAACCAATAGCATCGATCACAAGCTATGTTGAGTTGGAAAGCAAGCAAAAAAGGTTACCTGTAAGCAAAAGCAAGTAAGATTCTCGTGGTCGTGCAAAAAAAGATATTGTTTGAGTAACTTTCTCCAAACACTCCTTGCTAAACAACCATATACATCGTATGTATCCTACCATCAAAATTGTCCAAACATGAACCCAAGTGAAAAGCAGTATACTCATGGCAGAATTTGAAGAAACAGATACCTCCATATAAATATCTGCTCGGTAGAGTTAATGAAAAGTGTAGAAACCATTGCTATAACCCTAAATGTTGCATATTAGACTTAAACAAAACAGTGGTTTACCATCTTCTGAAAGAAATGTGTATAAACATTGACACATTCTACAATACTATACCTAGCATAACTCTATAAACCAGATCAGTAGGCTTACAGATTTCCCCAACTTACAAGCATCAGAAGAGGAATTTTAAATTAATATGTTGGTATAAAACTGGTTCCAAGCCTTTGATTTGGTTTTCATCACAAAGAAAAGAACAAAACTTAAGATCACAATATACACAAGCATTGAAACAATTGCATCCTCATATTATTAAAAGAAATTCAAGTAAATTCAAGAAATTGACAAAAATTATGTCTTACCAGGTAAGGAGGATCAGCAACTACAACTTGGTAAAGTATTTTTTATTTCCATCGGCAAGTCTTTGGGTTGGTCGTTATTATAAAATGTAAAATTACTTCCATATTGCTCAAAATGCTCATCATCCTCCAAAAGTTGCGCAGAGATATTAGGATCAATTTTATGAAAATCATACAAAAGCAAAAAGTATTGAACCAAAAAAGGACCAGTAGCATCATGCAAATGAAATGAGATCCTGACACTTTGATGTCATAGGTTATTTGTTACATTCTCTCTGGCACACAAAAGGACTTAATCGTCCAATGGTTCTCACAGGATCCAAATCCAACCAACTTAATTGACTATTATCTTGCTTTTTCGCTCCAATCGTTTGTAGAGGAACCCTACCTTCCCGGATCCATTCGACACGCGCAATTTCTTTTCCGTTGATACGCCCTGCAATTTGTATTTGAATTCCTTTTGTATCCGCTTGCTCGGTTAATTCAATAGCCTTTTTCATTGCTTTTTGAAATGAAACTCGATTCTTTAATTGTCCGGCTATAAATTCGGCAAGAATATTATGGTGCCCGTAAGGATTTGCAATTCTTGTAATAGCAATCTTGAGTTTTCGGTTCATACAATTAAGTTTTTTTTGCACATTCATCTGTAGTTCTTTGAGTTTTCGCGGCCTATCTTCAATTAATAATATAGGAGACATGCTAAGCTCCGCATACTCCGCATATTCTTGTAGGGGATCGATTCCGTAAAAGATGAGATCAATAAACGAAAATTTACTGAAATTCAATCTTTGTGAGATCGTTAATATTGTACCAAAGGTATTTTTAGAGTATACCGAATCAGTATAGCTATCCTTCTTCTGACACAGCAACGCAATTTCAAACAGTATATCGACATGAAGTGCTAGATAATTTCTTTCTTCTTCTTGCTTGTCGATGTATAACCACGTATCATGCGATAGAAAATTCCTCAAATTCCTGGAATATAATATAAGGGATTCTATTATTGGTTTAAGGCTAGAAACGAAAGATCAGGTAACTCGTGAATCCAACAAGTTTATAATAATTCATGAAGGAAATTATCATATTTTCGCAAGTCAATTAGATGGGAAATCTAAAAATTTACTTTTTTTTCGTGGTTGCATAAGAGGTTTTGTTTTTTGTTGTAAGCCCTCTTTTTTTTTTTTTTTATTTTAAGGAATTGCTTAGTCGTCTAGTAACAAGTAAGAGTAGTCGATAGTATTAGATATAGATAAAAAAAAAGAGCAAGGAATAAAAAAAAAATTTTAAAGTCTAGAATGGAGCTAAGTGTTAGTATCACGGGTCGAGATTTAAGCTTCGAATTCGCGCGGCTCTGAGACCTGGGCATCCACTCATCAAGCGTCTCGGATCAGCCTAACCGCCACGGTTTACACCATTTTAAGGTATTGTCCGCTCTGGTCCCCTGACCTCACGATTTTGTCCTACAAAAAGCGCGTCTCACAAGGGAGAGGTGGTGTAAACCCTTATATACCCAGTGACCTTCCTATTATATTCGATGTAGGATTCAAGACTCTTCCTTAGGTCCGTGACATTCTCTTCCACCAACCTCGTGATGCCCTCGTCACGGAGGCTGGCCACCCTGTCGACCTTCCTCGAAGTGCTTGGCGTGGATTAAACGGTTTAGGGCTAGCTCTGATATCACTTGTCACGGGTCGAGACTTAAGCTCTGAACCCGCGCAGCTCCGAGACCCGGACATTCACCCTTTCGACGTCCCGGATCAACCTACCCGTCACGATTCACACTCTTGTGAGGTATTGTCCGCTCTGGCCCCTTGGCCTCACGGTTTTATCCTACAAAAAGCAACTCACAAAAGAGAGGTGGTGTGAACCCTTTTATACCCCAATGACCCTCATATTATGTTCGATCTGGGATTCAGGACTCTTCCTTAGGTCTGTGACATTCTCTTCCACCCAACCTCGTGATGCCCTCGTCACGGAGGCTGGCCACCCTGCCTACCTACCTTGAAGTGCTTGGTGCGGATCGAACGATATAGGGTTAGCTCTGATATCACTTATCACGGGTCGAGACTTAAGCTCCGAACCCGTGTGGCTTTGGGACCCGGGCATCCACTCATCTGATGTCTCGGATCAGTCTACCTGCCACGGTTCACACTCTTGTGAGGTATTGTCCGCTCTGATACCAACTGTCACGAGCTCCGACCTTAGACTCAGAATCTGTACGACCTTAGGCTTGGAATCTCCTCCTTTATGCCTAAGTCAGCCTAAAACACAAGCTTACGGGCACTAGAACAATGAGAAAGGTTGATTACGCAAGATAAAGAGAAACATAATAACAAGGCAGAATGCTTGAATATGCTGTATATTCACTGAAACAGAAGTGTTTGATGGTGTACAAATGAGGATGGAGCAGTCCTCTATTTATAATTGAGGCTCCAGCTTACACTTAATGGTAATATCCCTAGAATAAAGGCTAAAATCATGAGATTACACAGATTACAATCAATCAAGATTCTAACTCCTGATTTCTAGGGTCAACCAAATCTGTCAGGAGACTCCTGCTGATCCTACAAGGTTCCAGAAGCTTCACTTGCGTATCCAGCACCTTCGGCCCTTCTGGATGTGATGTGGGCAGCCTGCATGCCAGGCCTTGGCTTCACGGGCTGGCCTGCAAGCTGGGCGAGCGTTCTGGCCTCGTCTCTTATGCCTTGCGCACGAAAACCCGCTAGCGCTCTTGGTCTGCGAGCCTCAACCTCTGGCTCGCGTGCTGGTGCGCCTAATGCGTCTGGCACGCCCACCCAGGGCGTGACATTCTCCCCCACCTGATTGCGTAACGCCCTCGTTGCGTCTTCTACATGGTACTACCTGATCTGATCCCCGAACTGCCATAAGTCATCTACTGGCTCTCAGCTCGCCTCACTGTCTGAAAGTCCCTTCCAGCGCACAAAGTACTCTTGTCTTGGTTGATAGTTTTTCTGTCTCACCTCTCGGTCAACTATGATGCTGTGGACCTCCTTCTCATATGAGGCCCTTGCTCCCAATGGCGCACGCTTTGACTCTGCCCGTCCTGGATCTCCTTCATCCTCATGGAACGGCTTGAGCATGCTCACATGGAACACTGGATGTACCCTCAGCTTGGGTGGTATATCCAGCTTGTAGGCAACTTTGCCTACCCTCTTGACTACTCGAAAAGGTCCCTCATACCTCCGGACTAGGCCTTTGTGCAACCCCCTGTGGCGCACAATGGGATGTAGCTTCACCAACACCAAGTCTCCAACCTGGAACTGCATATCCCGCCTATTCTGGTTTATCCACTTCTTCGACCTCTTTATCGTTTTATGTAGACAGACTCTGGCCAAGTCAGTTTGCTCCTGCCATGCCTTGACAAACCTGTATGCTGCTGGATTCGACCTTGTATAACCTGCAGCAATCGAACCGGGTGTTAGTGGTTGTTGCCCTGTCACAACCTCAAATGGGCTCTGGTTCGTTACCTCGCTCTTTTGCAAGTTGTAGGAAAATTATGCAACATCTAGCAGTTTTGGCCAGTCTCTTTGTGTGACCCTCACATAGTGCCTAAGGTAGACCTCTAATAGTCCATTCACTCGTTCTATCTGCCTATCGGTCTGCGAATGCATGCTGGTGGAAAAGTTCAAGTCTGAACCCAACAGCTTGAACAACTCAGTCCAAAACCTGCCCGTGAAACGCCCGTCCCGATCACTAAAAATGGTCCTCGACACTCCCCAGTACTTAAACATGTTCTTCAGGAACAATCGAGCTGTCTCCTCGGCTGGGCATTCATTGGTTGTTGGAATGAAGATTCCATACTCGGAAAACCTGTCCACCACTACCATAATGCTTCCAAACCCTTCTGCTTTGGGTAAACCGACTATAAAGTCCAGAGAAACACTCTCCCATGATTGCTCTAGCACTGACAATGGCTCTAAAAGACTGCCTGATTTCTTGAGCTCTACCTTGTCCTGTTGGCACACAAGACAAGTCTTCACATAAGCCTCCACATCGTCCCTCATGTACGGCCAGTAGTACCGGTCCTCGATCAGCGCCAAGGTGCGACTCACTCCGAGGTGTCTAGCCCACCTTGAATCACGACATTCTTGCAAAACTTCATTACGGAGCTTCCCGTGCTGCGGCACAAACAGTCTACTGCCCCTGGTGTACAGCAAACCATCCTGCAACCAAACCTGCCTAGTCTTACCTTGCTGGGCGTACTCCATCAGAGCCTTGGCTGTAGGATCATGCGCAAGTCCCTTCTTGATGCGCGGCACTAGTGACCCCTCTGGTTGGCTAATGGCAGCAAGATTAGCCTTCCTGCTCAGGGCGTCTGCCACTAGGTTCGCCCATCCTGGCTTGTACTCCATCTGGAAATTAAATTCTGCAAAAAAATCTTGCCATCTCGCCTGCTTGGGGGACAGCTTCTTCTGCGTCTGGAAGTAGCTGGTCGCCACATTGTCTGTCCTAACTACGAACCTCGACCCCAACAGGTAATGGTGCCAAGTGCGCAAGCAATGCACCACTGCAATCATCTCCTTCTCTTGGACCGTGTACTTGCGCTCAGTCTTGTTCAGCTTCCTGCTCTTAATCGCGACTGGACGTCCCTCATTCATCCTTAACAAGGAACTATATCTCAATTCAAGGAATCAAGTTCTTTCTCTAATTAAAGCATTCAAAACACCAACCTCCCTAATTCCGTCTCCTTTCTTTGACTCCTTGAAGGACAACATCAACCCTTACTGTTTTGGGTGAAAATATATGGTAAGCTTGTCTCCATGAGTTTAGTACTATAGAGTTTCTGTTTCTCCCTCTCCTTTCTCTCTTAATTTTCTCAAACCTTACTAACTTGATCATTTAAGAATCGGACCAGAGTCAAGCTTCAGCCTCTTCCATCAACAGTTAATTTTAATTCATAACAAATTCTACTTATGATCAATCTGGCCTTAACACCAAAACCCAACTAAACCAACAACTGAGATTAAAATGGTATAATGCACAGTTCATTACCCTTTACTCAATTTCCACAACTATTTACTCTTTGCTAATCTTTCTTACCAAAACTAAAGTGAAAAGCCTTTTCAAAAAAGAAGAGAAAGGATTTGATAAAATTACCTTAAGATAGACATAGAGGTTTGGGCAAGCAATACAAGCCAGTTTGTAAATGGATTCACTGCAAAGAGAAAGAACTTCTTGGGAAACGGTCCGGGCTGTTTATGGATGGTACCAGAATTGGCTCAGCCTCCAATCTTCTGTTAGTAACGCCACTTCACTCTCCGCTCCAGTTCCTCGTCCTCCTCCTCCATTTTCATGGTTAGCAAGAGACTGACTTTGTTCCTCGAGGAACTCTTTCAAAACTGCTAGTGCATGAGAGCTCAGGGCTGGTGGCTCATTCTCGTCAGGGTCATTAACGTCGTCGTTTTTACGAGGCCGAAGCTCTTCTTCCATTTTTCAGCTGCTCTTTTAGTGTGGATCTGTTTGGAATTATATCCGATATATCTGTTCCTTGCTTAATTCTTCGCCTAGGAGTGTTGGGAATTTTTTTTTTTTTGTTTAAAATGATGAGTAGTTTATTTGGGGCTGCTTTAAACAAGAATGCACATAAGCAGGACAGGACCTCTAATCACCGTAAACGGGAGGATTCAACTAAGGAACTTGTTACTTCCGGCTTTCGACGAGATCACATTTGCTATGATAAGTTCAAAAGCTTTCCAACCTGACTCCAAACATGTCTACCTGGTTTGCAAGCCATGTCGTCCTCGTCCAGCTCTGAAAATTGATGTGTTCCCCCCCCCCCCCCTCCATGCGAAGCACCAGCAGCCAGCATTACGAGTCCTTCCGACTACGATACCCCATTTTCATCTTTTACACAGCTCAATAACTTATTACCTTGAACTTCTGAGGCGATAATATCCTTATCTCCTTGCAATTTTATGAATTTCTCTGCGTTCCCATATCTCCTTCCCTTAGTACTTTAGACAGGCAGCTAAGCTTTTCTTACTAGGCTTCCACGGAGGCTTACTAATCAATATGGCTTCCTTCATTGCTTCAACTACCTTTTTCATTTCATTCTCCTTCATTGAATTTGAATGTTCCATCATCGCCTTTTTTCTTCGACCAGTTGATTATGTGGTGTACGAGGAAACATCCAAAGCATTTTTTAAATCAAAATGAAAATGGGTTTTAAAATTGTTAAAGACCCAACTCCATAGCCATGCTTCCCTTTGCAGGGAAAAGACGAAAGGAGATTAACAAGCTGTTGGTGTTAAGGGTTTTAGAGTTTGGGGGCTCTGGGCTTGAGTCTTGTAGTTGTGGGTTACTGAACATTTTAAACATCTCCTTTTAGTCAAATGCAAGTCAAAATCTTAGTTTGGGAGGGGAGGGAGGGAGAATAAGAAAGAAATTGGTTTACTTCCAGAGAAATTATAGAAGTAGAAAGCGCTTGAAGCTAACCACCGTTACCAAGGAAGATAATTTGGGGGATTTCTTTAAACAAAGGGATAGCAATATTGAACACACTAACCTTTACTTTGGTAATTGGTATAAAATGGGGGAAGAAACAAAAGATCACGATTTCAGTTTTGTTTGATAGCCGATTGGAAGTGAAGGTTAAACTGTTTGTTTCACAAAAAATCATTTTCAAAAAATAATGTTAAAAAATTATTTACATTTTTTAAATTAAAATAAATTTTTTGCTATTTAGATGAATAATGAAATTTTTTTTTGTTGTTGTTTTGTTGTTTTTTGAAAAATCTCTTTTTTATAAAAAAAAAACTAATATACTTATTAAAATATTAAAAATTATTTATTATTAAAATTATTAATATTCAAAAATAATTATATTTTAATCATAATATTTAATATTATAATATTATATTAATAATAAAAAATTAAAATAAAACTATTTATTATTCTTTATATTATTTATTAATAATTAAAATATTTTTAAATATTATTTATTACCATTAACATATTAGTATAATATTTATTTATAATAATTTTATTAATATATTATTTATTAATATAATATTATTTATCAATATAGTATTATTTATAATTAAAATTATACTTAACAAATAATTCTACGTAAAGACAGTTCTTTTGTAAAAAAAATCTTTACCTTTTTAAATTCGTAATTTACCTTTTTAAATTCGTAAGACAATTTTTTAAAAAATAATCTCATTTATCATTTGATTATTAAATCATTTTCCGTTTATAAGTCAATTTTCTACCAAACAAACCTAAAACTCCCTGCAATCCCACGATTGCAACAGACTTGCATCTGCCAGTGGCGACCACAACTGGCAATGTAATTACATAACAATTTCAACCAAGAATGGGAAATCACAACCAAGTCAATCAAATTTTTAATTCATTGAAACATGCATCACATTAAATCAATAAGCAAAATGCTCTTTAACAATATCTACTCAGCTGCTTTTTAACCAGAAACTAACTTGTCAACTTAAATAACAAACAAAACATTCATAGCATGTCCAGGAGATAAAACAGGAAAGTTATAAAGTACTGATTCAACAACAAAATACTCCATTCAATTCCTCAACGGTTGGCCTTGGCAACTCTCTCAATTTCGTCCTTCTTCTTGATGGCATAGCTGCACAAACAAGAATATTGTCGGCATCAACAGAAATGACGAGCATAATGATCCAAGAAGGATAAGTAATTGGAATAGCACAAGACACATGAGAAAGCAGTTCCTAATTTCAAGGCAAAACAAGGAGATGACACAGAAAGTCCCCGATTTACCTGTTCGATGATCCCTTTGCAGCATTAATAAGCTCATCAGCCAAACATTCAGCAATGGTTTTAATGTTTCTAAATGCAGACTCACGGGCACCAGTGGTCAGGAGATAGATGGCCTGATTCACACGACGAAGAGGAGAAATATCAACAGCCTGACGCCTGACAACACCAGCAGAACCAATACGAGTTGCATCTTCACGTGGTCCACTGTTAGATCAATCAGAAAGAAACATTGCTTATTAGATATTAATCTAATAAAGATGACCCAAAAACAGAAGATGCATTAATTAACATAATCTGATACTAGACAGGTTATCATCAGCTGGTGATACATTTGAAAGAGGAAAAAACTAAGCTTCAGGTCATATAGGCTACCTGTTGATAATAGCATCAACAATGACTTGAATTGGGTTCTGATCAGTGAGGAGATATATAATTTCCATGGCATGCTTCACAATCCTGACTGCCATAAGTTTCTTCCCGTTGTTTCGGCCATGCATCATCAGTGAGTTTGTAAGCCTCTCAACAATTGGGCACTGAGCCTTTCTGAAACGCTTAACTGAGTACCTCCCAGCAGTGTGTGGCACATAGGTCGCGTGCTTGGAAGCTTGGACACCAATGTAGTCACTCAAAGAGATATCAGCAACCTAAAATAGATAAATCATTCAGGTCAAGGATCATGGCGAATAAGAATAAGGATCCTAGTTCTTTCCAACCAAGTGTCTTAAGACAATTGGAAAATCAATCTAACACACCACATCTTATCCGATTATTCTAATCTACAAAAGAAACAATTGCTCAAAAAATTTACAATACAACAAGCGAAATATAGACAAACCTTAAGGAGAAAAAAATTGTCACTCTGAATTATCATTAACAGCAAAGACAACACATAAGTATGCTCAAATCAGAGAAAAACAATATCGTCGAAGCATTGATATCCCATCTATATGTTCGATGCTAACATAGATTGATAAATTGATAACACAAATTCAACATATTGATAAAACCATAACTAGAAGCTCTAGCAAGAATGTCAAGTCAGAAACACATATATTAGAATCTACTTCACATGAAGAACTATTCCCTATGAAACAAAATTCCTTTATTACAATTCTCCAGTCCAACTAGATCCAATTGACTTAAAAAGACCAAAAAAATGTTTTGATGTTCAACTTGTATAATCCTTACTAAGGAACAAAAACAATAACAAAAGAAAAAAATACAGATTAAAATGACACATTTCAAATAAAACTTAGAAATAATAAAGCCCCCAAAGAAAGGCAAAACAGATCTACACGAAGAAATAAACAGAGAGGCAAAGGGGAAAGATAAAAAAGAAATACCTGAACTTCCTCGAAGCTCCAGCGGTTGAAGAGCTTGACTTCGAAGTGAGGTTGGGTTGTGTCTTGAGACGCGGTGGTCACGGGGGCTGCCACGGCTGTCGCCATACCTACGAAAACAAAAACAGAGTCAAACATAATAATAGATTTTGGAGAAAGACAGAATCGAAATAAGTCTCTGAGAGAGAAAAAAGAACCTGTGACTAGAGAGACAGAGAGGGAGCGGCGAGCTAAGGGTGTAATTCACAGGCAGTAGGGGTTGGGGAAATGAAAAAACCCTAGTCGTCAAATATACAGATATATGGATTATACAGCCTGACACTAGGGTTTTTAGTGGCTTCCATTTTAGGGTTAGTATTTGGGCTTTTGACCCAATCGATATCACCATTAAGGCCCAATTACTCTTGGAGTAGACCTAGATATATATGCCTTTAGAGACCCACAAGATCAAATTTCCAACCACAATTGCAGGAGAAATTATTTAGACATAATTTTTGCTGTTTTTCTCCATAAATTTGTTTACTTTACCATACATTTTAATTTATCTATAATTATAAGGAAATAAATTTTAAGCATTATTTTACTTATTTTTTATTTTGTCTTCATTTGTTTACTTAAATACTATATTTTGTCTTCATTTGTTTACTTAAATACTATCTTTGGAAGATTTATAATTTAAAATAATTTATGCAAAAATAATCAAATTTAAAAATTTATCAACAAATATTGCTAAAAATTAAAAAAATTAACATATACTGAGACATGTAAAAAAAAATATAACTATTTACATAATAAATTATACCAATAGTTTCTTCAAATCTATTCAATCAAATTTAACCCGCCATGAATGATTATAATCTTTATGAATTTCATAATACAAATAATTAAAACACAAATATTACATAAATTATTAAACATGTCAAAAATTAAAACACAAATATGATATATTTATTGTAAATATCACACGTGGCATATTATAATTAATACATATAGAATTAATATATTTAAATTTTATATGATACGATAGACATAAGTAATATAATTAATATAATTGCTAACCAATTTAAGCCAAAAATTAATTTTGATTAGCAATAAAATTTTAGACTATAGAACGTTTAGACAATTAGAACTTTTGTTTTAGTTTGTATTGCAGATGCAATAAAAAAAATTAAAACTAAAAAATAAATATATAAATAAAGGAATTGGTTTAATACTAAAAATATAAAAATAATAATATCCTATAAAAGGATAAAAAGAATATTTAAAAATATAAAATATAGAATATTTCAAAATTAATTATAGAAAATTATTATTAAAAACCTAAAATGTTGAAGTAGCCTTTACATATATAATATAAATTTCAACTTTATACGAAAATGCAACATAAATTTAAATTACTAATATGAACCATATAAAAGGAAGCAAGCAAACACGTTATATATATAAAAAAAAAAATGAATTAAGAATCTTTGCTTTATTTTTATTACTAATTACTAATTACTAATAAAATAGTTTTCATGAAAAGAATATTTACTCATCAGTATGTCTGTTTGATTTTAAATATAATGTGCATATCATTTCTATAGTATTTTATTTAATCTAATGCAGCATTTAGTATATTTTTGAGATTATTATGATGATGTAATCACCTAAATTATATTATTATTAAAGTGATCTTATCACTTATGATTTAAAATAATTTATTTGATTAAATATCATTAATTTATATAAAATAACGATTTCTACATTTCATATTATTAAAAATCAAATATTATTTTATTTAAAAATACCAAAATAACCACCTTTATTATAATAATTATACAAGTTAATGATTTAAACATTGTTTAAAGATAATAATTCATAAAAATAATAATATTTTATTTATTTTCTAATAAATGTAATTAAATTATTAAATATATTTATTTATTAAGTAAACTCATTTTTACAACATAAATTATTTAAAAGACATTTAAATTAGAAAATAATATTAATCTATTAAAATCATTATAAAATACAAAGACATTATATTATATATTAAACATTAGAAAAAAGTAAAAAAAATACACAAATTATTTCTGAACTCATTATAATAAATATTAGTTTGAAAATATAAATATTAATATAATTATATTAAAATTTATATTACTATTTAAAAAGGCATTTAAAAATTTTGCTTAGAAGACGAAAATTGGGCATTCGCCATGTTTACTATTAAATTCTCGATGAGAATAAAAAGCATTACAGAAAATGAAGAAAAGAACACATCTTTACAACCAATTTACAAAATACTGCATGGACTCAGCAAAATATGATGTGCTAAGGAAGAATGGCAAAGGACCAAAGGTGAAACTTATAATATAAAATTCTACCTTCTTATTCTGAAAGAAAAGATTAAAAATATTAACAGTTTTCAAGCTTCACATTCTTAGGGAGGCTTCCAGTGGGAAAGGAAACCTTAACAAAATATAGAAGATCTTGAGGCAAAAGTTTCCAACTTGGTCAAAAATATTCAAGGGTGAACTTAAACAAAACTTGAAACATGCATACTCCTAGAGAAGCAGAAAAAACAAAGTAAATATCAACAATGGGTATAGTTTTTCATTGATTTTTCAACGAAGTAACTTGGTGGATAGTTCCTTTAGTTTTTGTTAACCACCAAGAACCAGACTTTGGTTTAGCATTCAGGCACCAGCTTAAGCCAGCCCCCCTAACATTATAGAATCAGGCAGAGCCCTTGCCCAAGTGGCAAGGCTTTGCTTCTCAGTTTGAAAATAAAAGCAGAACCAAGCACATCCCAAGCATCAGGGTATATTTCTTAAGAATGTAAACGGGCACCAATCGGATATTCCTTACATGTCTTAAGAAATAGTAAAAACTCAACAAAGATTAATGGGAGACAAAATTCATAATCTCAAAGCCAACTTAGTTCATTTCAACATCATACTTAAGCTTTAAAACAACTCATCCATGCAAACCATTGTCCCAAAATCCAAGTCTTGATATAAGAAATTGGACACCTTTTAAAAGTAACAAAACTCAGTAGAATAGAACTAGGCTAATGCAACATAACATCAACAATGTAATGAAACCGAGATAAAACTGCTTATCGAAGCCTCCTAGCTTCTCTCTCAGACTCAAGCAAGGTGAGAATATCTCCCTCCCTAACCGGTCCCTTAACATTCCTCATAATGTATCGGTTCTGATCATCCAAAAATTTGACTCTCACTTGAGTCACCTGACCTCTTGATCCTGTCCTTCCCATAACTTTCACCACCACAGCATGCTTAATTTGGGAATCCATTCTGCAATCAAATCAAAACCAACACATGTTTTCTAAAACCCATGTTCCAAAGATCATATCTATTTTGAAGATAAAAAGTAAAGCACCTCCGATCGAATCTAAAATCTTTAGTCCAGAGCTAGCCTAGCTACTAACTCAGAAAGGGCACCTTAAACAAGATTATTGATCATAAATCTGAAAACCCATTTCACCAAAATTGACAATTATACCACCAAAACACTCCAACATTGGTTCGAAAAATCCAAACTGCCTTCATTTTTAGCAACTCAACAGCATAGTTTAGCAAATAATCAAGTAAGTTATTCCTAAAAACAGCTTAAACCAGATCACTGATGTTAAAATTAATCAAAAACGACTTTTTACCCAACAAAAAAAAAAACAAATCTATAATCAGCAAAACAACAGAGAGCTAATGTTAAATATAACTAAAGTAAACGACGAAAAACAGAAACAGCAAGAGAGATAACCTGACTGAGCCTTGGCTAGAAGACGACGAAGGTTTGAGGAGAGCAAAGGGCGTGCGGCTACTTCTCTTGCGATTTTCAGAGTAAGGGAAAGAGCGAGCCCTAGAATTAGGGTTTATATCGACAAAACTTTTGGAATGACGGTTATGTCCATTGGATTTGGCCTTTCTAGTTTGGGTATTGCGGTCATTTGGTGATTGGATTTGGGGTTAGAAGCTGGTTGCTGATTAATAGGCCCTTGATTTGGCATGTTGGTATATAAACTTATACCAATATGTATAAATATAAAAACTAGAAGGTTAGAAAAGAAATAAAGTGGAGAAGCACCACCAAGGGCACAACTGTAAAATCATGAACCTATAAAGACCAGAACTTTAATTCTTGGTTGTCGAAAGTCCAAATCTTTTTCACTCTTTTTTTTTTTTTTGGTATGGAGCTCTCACTCTCCCACTCTTCTCTTAGAATTTCAGCTGTAAATCCTCATTGCAAGGCCTCATCTTGTCAGCCAAAGGCAATACCCTGTAAGCTCAATGGCAAGCTTCTTGACTTGTCTTTTAAATGCTTCAAAAATGGGGTCTCAGTTGGGCTTTACAATCAATCAAGTTGCTCAAAACATGTCCCAACTAGGCAATTCAAGCGTAATTCAATTTGGGTATGTCTTGTTTTGCCAAATCCGTAGTTCAAAATTTTTTTTTTTGTTGGTTATGGTTGGGACTGAGTGAGAACAGTCAAAATTTGAAATTGAGAATTGAGTTCTGTACTTCTGTTTAATGACTTGAACTTCTTGGATTTATCAATTTATCTTCGAGAATAATCATGTTGTAAGATTTCCATCAATCATTCCATAGTTGTTTTTAGCTACTTGCTTTTTGCCATTTTTTTTGGTTACCTAAATTAAATCAAAAGCAAACAATAATTGATTAAAATTTATAATTCAAAAAGTTACATTTTTAAAAAATAATCTTTCCTTTTGTATCGAAACACTTCTTTTACTTTTTGCTCTTGGAAACAAAGAACAAGTAGTTAAACAATAACCATCAAATACCTTATTTTAATTGGAAATGCTATTCTCAGTAAGCTGAAAATGTTATTTTCTAGTCCATTGATGCTGTTCTTAACTTTCATTTGCAAAATTTAGAAACCTTTTGCAGCATTGCTTGACTAGTGGTGCAATAATAAAACTCTTGAGCTTGCAAGCTCATTGAAAACGGTGATCAATTTAATAAAGTTGATATAGTTAGGAGTTAGGAGTATTTTCAATTCACCCCTCCCTGTGCCGAGCTTTAAATAAACAATTATTGCATATTTACTCTTGTTCACTACGATTGATGGGAATCAATGAGTCTATCTGTGGCATTAATGTAATGTGAACGTGGATTATACCAGGCATGCAGTCAAGTTGGTGCTGCTGGGTCTGATCCTATGCTAAACAAAATTTCAACTTTTAAGGATGCTTGCTGGAGGTTTCTCAGGCCCCATACAATACGTGGAACAGCTCTAGGATCAGTGTAAGAACTTATGACTAAAGCACTGGTTAATATGGTGAGTTAATTAATTGCATTCTGGTATACATTAAGTGAAGTTTGTTGTAATTATATTGACAGTGCTTTGGTGGCTAGAGCATTAATTGAGAACTCAAATTTGATAAAGTGGTCTCTGCTTCTGAAGGCGTTCTCCGGTCTTATAGCTCTGATATGTGGAAATGGTTATATAGTTGGCATCAATCAGATCTATGATATTGGCATTGACAAGTATGTGGCACATCTCTGTAAAAACATTTTAGTGCTTTATTAAAAACATAGGTACTGACTTATTTAACATCCTTGAAATTTAACTATGAGCCGCCAAGTAACACAAATAGAGGCAATGCACATTTATGTGGTTTGATACACTGCAGAAAAAGGGACTGTTATCTAGAATTGATCATTATTTAGAAAGCTCCCAATTCTTTGTCTCCTAACATGGATAGATTTTTATTATTCACTGTGTTATTTTTCTTTTTGAAATTTTGAACTATATTAAAATGTTTTTGATCTTGGATTCTAGATCATGCAGGTAAACTGTAAAAGTGCATAGCTTCTTAAAGAAAATCTGAGATTTCAATATTCTTCTTATTGAGTATTTACTAGTAACTTTAGGAGATGAGAATGTAAAATATTTTCAGTTAACCTTTTTTTTTCTTCAACTTGCAGGGTAAACAAACCCTACCTACCCATAGCTGCAGGGGATCTCTCAGTTCAATCTGCATGGTTGTTGGTGATATTTTTTGCAGTGACTGGCCTTCTGATTGTGGGATACAACTTTGGCCCATTCATCACTTCCCTTTACTCTCTTGGTCTTTTCCTGGGCACCATCTATTCTGTTCCTCCATTTAGAATGAAAAGATTTCCTATCGCTGCATTTCTCATAATTGCCATGGTAAATTTTTTTTTTTTTTGTGAAGCACATATTGCTTATTTAAGTAGGAATGAACTATCAAGAGTACAATAGGGGTCGTCTGTTTGCATTCTAAATCTAAAGTGATCACTTGTTAAGTGTGGACAAAAGGATTTTCTGGATAGTGAAAAATCAACCAACTCATTGCAGAAGTCATCAAAGAGGATTGTAGATGAACTAAATATCATATTTCTCATATATCCTTGTGTCTGGTACATCAGTTGATTGAATATAATGCAGCATAAATGTTGATTGATTTGGTTACAGAACTGTTTGAAAAACAAAAAAAAAAAGTGCAATCAGTCACTGGACCAGCTTACTAGTCTCTGATCTTAATAATTGTTGGCTTTGTAATAATTATTGCAAACTATATGGAAATGACACCCTTTTTCATTAATTGGCAATATAATTAACTACTCAAAACATTTGTCATGTTTGCTTCTAGAAGACTCTTTATTAGAAAAAAAAAAAAAAGAAATTGACATTTGCAGGTACGAGGGTTCCTTCTCAATTTTGGGGTGTATTACGCCACAAGAGCTGCTCTTGGACTTCCATTTCAGTGGAGGTGGGTGACCATTCATTGCATTTGGCTTCTCTATATTGGTGCATATGATGAAGCTATGTAATTCTTCATATGTCTTTACGCAATATTCAAACAGATTGCCTGCCTTACTATCAATCTTCACCTTCTGACTTGGCCAGTAATTTACTGAAGGCAAAACAGCCCTCTGCTAGGTATAAAACTTTATTGAGTCAGATTTCAGCCGCAAGGTTTTCAGAGAAACAGCATGATGCAGTTTTACTTGAAGTGTTATTGAAGAACTATGTTCCCTCTGTTTTTTTGGTTTGGAGTCAGTTTAGTGATCATAATTGAGAAAATTCTCTTACTGAGAGAAAACAAACAAGAGAAAAGGGAAAAGGGAAAAAAATATGCTATTCAGCTATCATGATTTTGAATCAACAAATTGACTCAATACGTAGATCCTTGACCACAAACAAATGAAAAAGGAAAACTGATCGGTTGCGTTTGTTGTATTTCTAACTTAGTTGTGCGGGCCATTAGTTCTTTACCTTTGAACTGGTTATCCATGAAGTGCCTCTGAGTTCTTTTCCATCATTGAATGCAGTGGACCCTTTCCTGTACATTCATCCATCTAATTAGGACTCCTAAGATTTTCACTCTACTTTTGTACATGAAGACATCATTCATTAAGAATTCACTTTGTATTTAGGAATTTCACTTACCTTGTAAATTTGAAGTTTAGCTTTATGAACACATGTTTTAAAATTTTTGAGAGAACTAAAAATGTCTTTGATCCATATTCTGCCTGCAGTGCACCTGTGGCATTTATCACAACTTTTGTAACATTGTTTGCGCTGGTTATTGCCATAACAAAAGATCTTCCAGATGTAGAAGGAGATCGCAAGTAAGTTATGGAACCAATTTAAAATATATTGTCTATTTTTGTTCTTGTCCATTTGACATTGTTGATAGCAAATTTCCATATGCTCCTAGTTGAGTTTCCTTCATGAGTTGTAAAATATTAATTAATTTTTGTATGTTTGTTCAAACTATAGCTATTTGTCTAATCTTCCCTTGGTGAGCCTCAATTTCCATCTTGTTCGAAAGTTTATCCTCTTTATTCAATGTGAAACCTAACCTGCTGTTTTTGTCACTAAATTTTTCTATATCAATATCTGCTATCTGTTTGTACAATCATTTACAGATTTCAAATATCAACATTAGCGACAAAGCTTGGAGTTAGAAATATTGCATTTCTTGGTTCCGGACTTCTACTGGTGAATTACATTGCTGCTGTGTTGGCTGCAATATACTTACCTCAGGTGAAAACTAGTTCTTAAAGCCTGTCTTCTCATTCTCTACTATTGATGCCTGATTTCAGTGCTTAACTTGTGTAGCTCATGGAATTAGTTGAGCATTTGTTTGGATTTTTTTACATTTATCTTCCAGGGAGATTATCCTAATTGTAAATCCTTTACTTGCATATGTTACAGGCTTTCAGGCGTGGTTTAATGATACCTGCTCATATCTTCTTGGCATTGTGCTTGATTTTCCAGGTACATTTCCTGCATTTAGGACTTCCTGAATACAATAATGTCTGGGAATCATATGATTTGTTCTTCATTATTTGCTTCCAGAAATGAACATTCTTGAAAGAATCTTTGTTTTAATAACAATTGCTCCTTTGTGAGAAACATAATCCTTGGAGTAATTATTTTAACTTCATAACATCAGTTAAGTATTCCACTGATGGTTGTTTCTTTCTCAATTATGGTCTCTGATACAAAATTTTATTCTAATATTGGTTCAGGCATGGGTGTTGGAACAAGCAAATTACACCAAGGTAATGCCTAACTTGGTGTAGATCTTAACATGTTAGCATATTCTACCTGTTATATGCTCTAGTCGCATGAATTTTTCACTTGTAACAATGAAAGGATGAACACATAGCAGATGGTTATCAAGACTCACAATCCTAGTGGAGTTATGGTGTTGATGCTCATCTTTAGCAATTTAATTTGAATAAATGACTAAACACTTAGTACAAAATGACATTTTAGAAATTAAAATTTGGCATAGTCATTTTGTTCAACATGCAAAACTGTCAAAAGGAGTATGCATTTAATTTTGGTTTGGTGATGGATTTTCAAGTGTTTAGAATGGTCATATTTGAACCAATTTATGGATTAAATAAATACTTATATGCATCTATTTTGTTTCAAATATATATTGAAAATACTACTACTTATATTGATTTGCCAATTGGTACTGCCATATTCTCACTCTACAGTCTAGTGGCTACATGTCGCCAGTTATTATTATGGAAGGCCTGCCACTTGGAGATACTTGTATTAGACCGTAATAGGTTTGCCTAAGTGCAATAGATACATTTCAGTAAGAAGCCTTTCACAAGTGGGATTAGTTCTGTAAAAGATTTTGTTGCGGTTTGGCACTACAGTGCAGTGCAGCGGAGAGTGCTCCCCAATGCACTGACCATGGTGCCAAATGCACCCTTAGGCAAGATCAGAGTGGTTGGAAAGTTTTATGGTGCTTCATATCCTAGAGATAGACTGATGATTACCATGTATATTACCATATACCAGTGAGACATTATGAAGAAAGCAATATACGGTGCGTCCTTTTGCAAATCCTGAATCTCTAAATCTTTAGAGATTCAACAGCTGTCCTTCCATATTCCTGTATGTTTGATAGCTTGTTTAACTGCAGATTACCAGTCTGTAGGGATTTCTTTTATAACAATCTGAAATAAATGGTCGTGTATTCATGACTGCATTAGATGTTTGTCAACCTATAGCAGCAAACAGTCTATTGATCTATGTCAAGCACTCGGCACTCTCATATTTTCACTGTTAACAACTGCCTGATGTTTAAACGTCTCTAAAGCCAAATGGCTAATAGTTATAAGATTCTACAAATCGTTGGCTTTGTGAACATATGTTTTATATTTAATTTAATTGTAACCTCAAAACTGCGACAAATCCTACATATGTGAGGATTTTTCAGGATGCCAACAGGGAGCATGAGAATTTGGTCAACACCTGATTTTATGTTTGATTGCAATTTGCAGGAAGCAATCTCTGGGTTCTATCGCTTCATATGGAATCTGTTTTATGCCGAGTATGCCATTTTCCCCTTCATCTAGAAGACTAATCTTTGCTCTTTATAATTTTGTTTCTCAATCTGTTGTTTTCCATAGAGGGAGAGAGTTATGTAAATATCTACATGATTTTACTATTGAATATTCATTATATGCATCTTGTAACAACACTATTTTGCATCAGTTTTTTCGCAAAGTTATGCGAAGAAATAAGAAAAATAGTTTGATCTTATTCTAACATAAAAATGTTGTACTTCAACACAAGAACCTCTTACATTGTTAGTTATCATGGCCTCAAGTGTTCTACACACCGCACACATGTTTATGAGAGTAAGGCATCCATTTAGAACTATAATGGTGTAGATGTGATGGCTGCAGCTGCATAACTTTTATATCATTGTTCAAAATAAGTAGGAACTATATCTTAAGCTGCTATTTAGCAATATATAGAGAGAGAGAGAGTAGCTAGATGATTGCTTATCAGCACTACTTGCTTCTCAGGTGACTAGCCCCTTTGGATGCATGGTAGGAGGGACTTCAACTGCATCGTGGGTTCCGTTTTATTGATTGGACCCTTGAGGTTCAATCGTTTTTTTCACACCCATGGTGCGGTGCGCATCCAAATGGATCCTAGATAAGTAGATAATGTGGAAATTGGGGCTGGAGCAACTATATTGAGTTTTCTAACGTGCAGGTTTAGTGAAGTTTAGTCCTTGTCTAAAGTCATTTTCATTCATGCTATTGACATTAATATGAAGACTGAACATTACTATTTGGTAGTGGAAAGAAAATAATCCATGTTAGTGAGAAGCCATGAGTCAATGCCAAAATTACTTTAAATTATCCATTGAAGTCATTGTATTTGTCACATTTGCATTACAAACATGATTTGAAAAGCGGTATTCACTAAAATCATGTTACAGATATGCTTTAGAACGAGTTGTCGTTAAGGGATAGGTTATTAAAACATGTTTTTTTTAAGGATAAAACCGTGTCAGATTAAAATGTAAACAAATTTGAAAGCGAACAGCTTTTAAATTTTTTCTTAAATGCCTTTTATCATTTACCAGGCAACAAGTCGGAGTACATTCTAAACCCAAATCCTCATTTCTTCTGAAATTGCCAAGAGTTATCTCATCTCTTGCATGATTAACAAATCTCCTTTTGAGAGCTTCTGTTTTCAAAACTCAGTGGCAGACAAACCTAATAGCACTTTCAATTTATCTCTTCATTTTCACCATATGAGTGCATGAAAAAGGAAAAGAATGTGTAAAAGAAAGGCTCAAAAAAACAGAAAAGAATCCTATATCTTATTCTCTAACAACAACATGCCAGAATCACAGTTTCATCTAAAAATCGACTAGGCTTTTGCTTTTTTCTTTTCTATCACTTGCTTTGGGTCCAAGCGGACTTTTAGATGAACTTGTTTCCTTACGTAATGAAGTTGGAGTCAAGACAATGGGGCTAAAACGTGATGTTGTCAGAGGAGATGCACTGGCACTTCTTGCTCTTGGTGTCAAGTTTGCTTGCTCTAAAACCCGGAACTGAAGTTCAGAAGGATAATCCCTCATGCAGCTTATCCGTGGCCCAGCCCCTGTAGACCACTTGGAGGATAATTGTTGAGCTAGTTGATATGACTTCAATCCTTTATGGGAGTCTATCCTTCTCATTATTTTTTCCTTGGGAATGGGTTTATGGTCTTCCTCATCATCATCTTCACCAAACAAATTGACCTTAGTGAACAGAAAATCTTCCTCGGATAAAAATTCTTCTGCTGTTTCATAACCATCTTCTTCAGGGGATTCTGGACGTTCACGGCGGCAACTTGGTGGCAACGTTTCTGTCTTAAAGATGTCAAACACATCCTGTCTTGCAGGTATTTGAAGTCTACTTATTTTTGAGAATAATCCTCGAGATAATCTTGACATGGATTTGTTGGCATTTTGGGCAGCATCAGAATCTTCCTTTCTTGAACCGGTGTTCTCCTGAGCTGAGTTTTCACTGTTTGTTGCCTCTGTCTGCTGCAATCCTTCTGCTTCTGGTTCATTGCTTCGGAAGATACTGTTCTTTCTGCTGATGGGTTCTTCCTCTTCAGAAGAGCTTTTCTGTAAAAACCATCAGAAAGAACTGTATCATGGGTGCCTTAGTGATTTTTCCCCCATCCCCCTAAACAACCATGTACTTAACTCTGCACTAGCACATGCCAATCATTTTCCCCCAGTCCCACAAGAACTTTGCTCTCTAGTTTTAGTGTAGATTCAAGCTAAAATAACAATTGATGAATTGGTGTTCTTTACCTTTACATTTGTGAGGTCAACATAGTGTTCCCGGAGAAATGACATGAACTCCTGGAAATTCTCTTCTGTTGGGAGGTAGTGTCCACTGTGAGGCCAAACCGCCTAAAAAGTTGAAAGAATCATTTTAATACATCAGAAGTCCTACACAAAGTAAAAGATGATCCAGCTATCTTTAAAGACAAAAACATTTTCTAGACTACCTTCAAAACACCGTCTTCCACAACCAATCTTCCTGCAGACAATGTTGCTCCACCAGCCAAAAAACTAGAGTGCTGAAAATTGCCCTTGTTCTTCTGTCCAACATACAAAGTCTTAGATGCACTAAGAACAAAAATCCACTTGGCATCTGTTCGTTCTCCAGTGGTATCAAGAAGTTCCCCGCTCTGCTTGTAGAAAAATTTCCCATTCCTTACTACTACTTCAAAATTCTCCCTTTCGGTCTGGGAATACACAATAATATATTGGTAAATAGGTTTAAACTAAATTGGAAATTTGTTTTATGACTTGCTTAATTTTTACTGAGTTGTAAATGAGTTTGAATGTTTTAATTGCTTATATTCTATCTCAACATTTTTTTTTTAATTCCTGGTTGAGGTTTCTATAATATTAGATCCAAACTAAGGGCATAACCAAAGCGACATGCTCTGCAAAACAACACACGTAAAAACTACAATGGGAGATTAAACTCACAGGACCAAGATACTTGATGCACTGCTGTTGAAGCTTTGCTCGAGGGCACTTTTCAAGATTGACTTCTTTCCCTTCTCCGATATCAAGCCTGCATGTTTAAAGTTGATAGATTGGTCTCATAAGTTGTTGAGAAGCAAAATTCCTTTCTTTACATATTGTTGTTCCAATGAAATCTTACCAATAGAAAAAGGGCTGTTTACTGTCACAGTGAAGCCATTTGGCATAATAAAATTGGAGATTATGGCCATAACGATGCCTAGGATCAATCTGTTAGCAACAGGAAACATGATCAGGAAGAGCCATAAATGAAAACTAGCAGCTTAGTACAAATGTTTCATTCTTAGAATGGTAATTACCGCCTCAAGCCAGTGCTGCAAAGCAAGCTTTCGAGCTTTTTCATCCTTAGATAAACCTTTTCCAACCTGCAAAAGAAGACAACATTCACAACCAGCATTGCAGCCAAACTCATTTAAGAGCTTGCATCACTTTCTTCACAACTTACCTTGGCAGCTCTTGTTCTCGCTCTAGACCATCGTGAAATGGCAGTCTCTGGTTTTTCTATTTCAAAGAATGATATAGAGCTTCGCTTGAGTTCAACAAAATCTAACAGCTTCCACCTACAAAATGGATTATGAAAATTAAAATATGAAGAAATAGATGTTTGGACACCAGGAAGCATGAAACCATTTCATTTGTCTCCATTTTCATGTTTTAATTACAAAGATGGATTGGTTTCAGTCCATCTGGTATTCAATATATCCTTGACAGGCAGAAAATGATACAAACCATCTCTGCTCAGCAATAACTGCACAATCTGCTAGCCGCCTCCTGGTCCGGAAACTCTTGTACACCTTTTGCAACTTTAATGCAGCCTGATATCGTCGCCCTCCCAGCTTTGCAAAGTCTGAACGGGACTTTTTCTCAGACATGTTGATTGATCTCTGCAATATGTTATTGTTATTCACATTCTTACAGCTCTCTGGTCTAACAGACACCTTATTTTCCTTATCCATGCTAGGAGTCCTGTATGAGGGTATGGTCCCTGTTTCCCGCTTGTTAAAGCTTAAAGATTTTTTCTTCCTAGTATCATATGGTTCCATTCCTTTCGGCTCCGAAACACGGCCATTGAAACTGACAGATCGCAACACTTTCTTCTCATCCCCATCCTTGAAACTGATTGATTTTACAATGACAGCTTCAAAACGTCTTTCCAGGTCATCGAGATCACTAAGAGGACATGAAAATGTTACTCCCATTTTTTCAAAATATCTTCACAGATAAAGATCTCAACCAACAAGATATGGGGTCTCAATACCTAATAATATAAACAAAAAAGAAGAGAAATGATCAGATACCATATTGAGAAACTCTATATTAACATCAGGATTTGGCTATTTGCTTTAGGGGTAACCACAAAAAGTGCTACTACTAGTGAAGGATTCTGTTGATTCCTTTTGGAATCTTGAAACTTCTAATATTTTATAGCATTCCACATTCATCCATTCACTCTTAAATTTTCCTTTCATTTATCCGGTTAAAGTTTTTCAAAGAAAACCAGGTCAATAGTATACATGCAGAGAATGCCTTGGTAGATGTTGCAGATTATGAAACAAAAAATCATCAAGTAGTTGAATCAGAACAGATTTTTCTTAAAAATAGTAAATGAAATACACTCAAGCTCTAGGAAACCATGTATCAAAATATAGCCGACTAGCTTTGAATGTTTCATCCCTATTCTCCACCTGGATTTTAATGTTTCATTGCTCTTCAGAATGAAATGGTAATTAGCAAAAAAAAAAAAGAATGGAAAGCATAGAAATGAAACAATAAAAAAAAAAAAGAATATTTACATTGTTCATAAAAAAACTCCCCAGAAAATAAGATAAAAATGTGGTTGTGACATTGAAAATCAATGAAACAAGAAAAAATCACGAAGAACCAGAAGGCAAAAAGAGAAAAACCAACACAAAAAATGTGGGATGTAACATTGATAAATCAATGAAACAACAAAATAACAAAAACCCAGATTGAAAAAAAATGTCACCTTTCATGCCTATATTAATTACATATCAAATAAAAAATGCTTAGAATAACATTAAAAAAAAAAAAAGAAAACCAAAAGGGTAGGCAGAGAAAACTGTACCGCAAAATCAGAGGAATAGAGACAAGAAATGAATTGAAGGAAAGAGTAGAAGAAGAAGAAGGAAAGAAAGGAAACCAAAAAGAGTGGCACAAAAATGGGAGCTTTGGGTTAGGGACCAAACGTGAGAGAGAGCGAAGAACGTGGGGACGTTAGCGATTGAAAAAGGGTGGCCTCCACCTTTTCCTGTTGAGAGATTTTTGTTTTCTTAAAATCTCCAAAAAATAATAATAATAAAATAAAACAATGTCTGAATCTCTTGTGCTATTCTTGCAAGAGTTATTTATAGAAGAAATGGGAGGGAAATGTTGGAAACAGAAACGCATTGTGTGATAACTAAGAATGAGACAACATCCAACCACGTATTAATTTCTTCGTTTTAACTACAAACTGAAGGAAACTTCTCTTTTCCTTTCCTAGTTGTTTTTTCCCTTAATTTTTTTCAAGGAAAAGTATCCAATGAATCCTTTTACTATCATCCTTTGATTAGTAATACCAAAAAAAATCGATCATTCTTTGATTGGCACAAAAGTCCATTCTTCGTAAAACACAATAACCAAGAAATATGATATTAAAATGCTAAATTCTTTAGGTTTTCCCTTTTATTTTAAGATAAATAAATTTTTTATTTTTTAAATAAAAATAAAATATATCATATTTAATAATTTAAAAATAAATAAATAAAAATCACACGTTTAAAATGATTTCAATGATGGATCACCGATTAAACCCGATTCTAAAATAGTGTTGAACTAACGGCATCTTACAGCTGGTTGGATCGTATAATAGTGTTGTGAAAAAAAGGCAGAATTGCTTGGTCAAATCTCCGCCAAGCTGTCGTCACCTGCTGCTCCGCTTGTTGTACTCAAAAGTACAATCGGCGCAAACATTTGTATTTTTATTTTAGCTTTGAACGAGAAAATATTAGTTTCACGCGTTTAATCTCACGGTGGATTACGAGATTCAAGTTTCTCACTTACTATTGGACAGTATTTCTACGTGGATTGAAGTCGGTTGAGATTGGCGGCACTAGAGTCAAAAAAAAAAAAACATAGTTTCGTTCCCGTGACGATGCCAACTGTCCTTTCGAATTTTCATGCACGCTTGAGCTTCTGTGTACGTTAAAGCCGTACCGTCACCTTTCTACACCAATCTTTAGACATCATGCTTTACAAACATTTTTTTTTTCATTAGTAAACTTTTTTGGTAATTATAATGTGTGTGGTATATTTCATCCAACATATATAAAATATAAAAATAATTATAATATAATATATGTAAATATAAAATAAAATATATATTTTATTTTTTATCAAATTTATATAAAAATTTTATTAAAATTTTAAATTATGTGTTTTTTATATTTTTTATATCATTTTAATATTGTATAACGGATTTAAAATTATCAACTTTAGTAATTAGATAATATTTAACTTTTTCACTATTTTTTATGATTTAATAATCTTGTATGTTAAAGATTGGTTGTGGCATTTTATTTTTTAAAAAATATTATAATGAAAAGTTTAAATAAAAGTAATACAAATTGAAAAATATTCTTAACAATTACTTATGTACAGAAGTTAAAATCTTTATGTTCCAATTTTTTTTCTAATTTTTTGAAAATAATAGAGTAATTTTATTTATATATATATTTTTTATGAAATATACTTTTTGTTTTAAAATAGAGGTAATAAAACATGGTCGCTTACAGGGACAAATCCTGGATTTATGGTCAATGAAAGCAAATTATTAGGTAATATTTATTTACAAACTATTGTAACTTAAAATGATTTTCATTAAAATATAATATCAAATATTTTTAAAATTTTATAAAATATTAAAAAAATATTATTTCTATATACAAATTAAATCTAAAAAATCAAATTTGTTTATCTTAATTATGTCGCATTAAGAAAAAAATATTAACACTTATATAGGTAAACATAAATATGACAATTAAATAAACAAATTAAAAATTTAAACATATACACAAATATATTTATTAAATAGATATAATATCACATTATTAATAAGCTTATTAATCAAGTTAGATTAAACACGACATGATATAACATGTTTTATAACTCATTAAAAAATTATTATAACAAGATCAATAAATATAATAAAGAGATAATTTTTATATTTATATTTCGAATCATTAACTTATTCAATTACTTATTTTATTTTGTTAACACATTCATATATATTTCAATATTATAAAAGATTCATACTTATTATTATTATTTTTTTACATTTAGTGGGAGGAAAAGACAAAAAATTAACAATTGAGTTTATTTTCTAATAATCTTACTTGTTAATATAAAAATAATTTATGTTTGAGGTCTCTTACTAATAAAAATTTTCAAGTTTCAAGATTTTGGTAGGGACAGCTACCCTCACTCTAAATCTATGTTTGATCGCTTAAATAATTTGTTAGTCTAATTGAAAGCAATGTGTTGATTTTTAACTCTTTTACCAACTCTTATACTATGAGTTTTAAATTTTGGTTTCATACTTCATGAAATAGATAGATACATTTAATTACGTAAATATTAAACATAAACGAAAGCCAAACTTCAAATACAAAAAAAAAAACTTTGTTTCTCTATATTTAAATAAACATGTGTCACTATATATGAGTTATCATATACTAAATATGAATTTTTTTTTGTTTATTAAATTTTACGAACATCTAATATAAAATCAATCGATAATTTATTTATGTATTTTTTGAATATCAAAAGAATTTTTTGTTTGAATTATATATATATACATATGGAAATAAAATCCACCTGGCCTTAATTTTCGAAAGAGGAAATGAAGCTTCCGAGAGAGAAGCAATGGAGGTGCAAAGGTGGATTTGTTTTTGCAATGACTGAAAAGTGTAGCTGGAAAGCACAAGATAAAAGCAAATCAAGAACAGTGTAGGATAGCTGTGGAAAAATGAAACCTTAATGAAAGGGAGATGAGAATTTTAAGTTTAGCAAATTTGTGTTGTATCGTATGGATTAGACATAGATTAGAAACAGCTGTAACTTAAACTTAGTCCAACAGAATCTAAGGTATCCGATGAAAACTACACTTTTTTTTGGTCCGACGCGCTTGTCTGAAAGCAGCACCGACGCATCGCTGTCCCCTTGCCCACGGTTTCTAATGCAGAGAATCAATTATAAAAAGACCTGACAATGCAATCAGATCCGAATTTTATCAACCAATGTATTCATCGGTTTGCTTTTCTCGAGTCATTCTATTTTTGTACTTACAACTTCGTTTACCCAAATTTAGTTTCGGTTTCTCAAAAATTTTTTTTTTATGGATATTCATCGTTATTTGATTTATTTATGTTATATTTGAATAATTATAAATAAATAATTTATTATTAGTGATAAATTCCAATAAAATATGAATAATATTTTTTAAATGTTTAATATCTAAATTTATTTAAATTTTAATGAATAATAACGAATATATAAATTTGTATCTAAATTCGGTATTCATTTAGATATATAAAATTTATATTTGTGGAATGTTTTGAAACTTAACAAATAATTTTTATTTATTATTAATTAATAGTGATTTGAATTTTAAATTAACTTTTTTTATTTATTTTTTGATAAGAAATTTAAATAAATAAATATTTTAATGAATTTAAATATTTAAATAAATAATACTTATTTAAAGAAATTTGAATTTATATAATAGTATTAAATTAAAATTAATTCAAATACGGATATCTTAAAAGCAATGAATATCTGTTTCATTACTATCTCTATTCTCTACAACATTTCTAATTCTAGAATGTCTCATTTCCCATCTCTTGTTTTCATTCATTTGAACGTTTTTGTAGAGTTGGACACTTAGATTTGTTTATTTGTTATATATATAATTTATAATAATCAATAAAAAAACAATGTAATTATTATGATTTAATTTTTTAACAAATTAAAATAAAAAATAATTTGATACAATTTTAAAAGTAAGATTCAAAACTTTTAACGTAAAAGTTTCGAAATTGATAATGCAATTTCTAAGATTAGTTGAAATGACTAAAAAAAAAAGAACTAGACTTTCCAACCAAAAGATGTACTCTATTCAAATGGTAAAGGATAAGAATAAAAAAATAAAATTTAGATTTAATATATTGTTAATGTGTCAATTTTGTATATAGTAAATTAATTAGATGTTATCGTCTCATTAATTATAAATATAAATTTTATAAATTTTTAAATAAATACATAAAACATAATTTAAAAAAAATATTTTCATAAATAAAGTAATATTATTTGATTTATTAATTATATATAATTTATACACTGATAATACATTGAACTTTAAAAAATATATAAGATTTTGTTCAAAAGTAAAAGATTTTAAGTAAGGTTGTTAATATTGTATTGAACAAGTTTCGGTTTTCTTTAAAAATGTGATATATGCCGGTATTAATTGTTATGGCATATTATTTCAGATTTTTTTATTTAATACAAATATATTTATAAATATATATGAATTTATTTGTTATAATACTATTAATAATTTATAAAATAAAAATACAATATCTTCAAAAAATAAATAAATAAGTTTTAAAATATAAAAAATAATATCATACATTTTTTATAATATTTTTAAATATTTAATATGATCATATTATATTTAAATAAATATTTTTCATACAAATATTAAAATAAAAACAAATAGATAAAAAAAAATTAACTTTGATTTCATGATTGTTAAATTTAAAAAATTCAGTATAATTACTTTTTAAAAAAGATTAAAATACTTTATGAATTTTTGTTTGAAATAATAAATTATAAAAAAATCAAGTTATAATAAAAAAAAATAAAGAAACTCAACTTTTAAAATTTATTTTATCAATTACTTTTGTTTTTATTAAGTTAAAAGTAGTCAAACAATAAAAGATAAATTAAAAATTATATAATATATTTTACATTCACGTACAAATAAAAACAAGTTAATTCATCGAAATTAACGAAAACAATCTATGTTATTTGCTACTAAATTTGATACAAAAAATTATCTTTAAATGTATCATATTTTAATATAACTAAAACATAGATATCAAACTAAAATTAACAACTATAATTTCAAGTCTCTTTAGCATAGTTATTTTCTATGCTATTTCCTTTTCTATTCCTGTCAAGATTAATTCAAACATAGTTAAATGAAAATTTTCCACTGCAATCCATCTCTTTGGTTAAAAAAGAAACCACTTTTTCTTTGGAAAGATCTGCTAGGATCCAATTAAAACACCCAAACACAGCTAAAGTCTACTACTTAACCCTTCCAACTAGTCTCACTTTCAGTCACTTAAGATACCACCAGCTCTTCCTTCAATCACTTTCTCTTCTATTTATGGTAGGAAAATCTGATTTTCCACACCTGACTTTCTTTATTTCTCTTTCTTTGGCTCACTTTTTATTGCGTTTTCATTGAGTATACAATATCCAAACGTAAAATCAAGTTTAGAACGTTGAATTTCAATACGACTAATTGTTAAATTTTACTTCCCATTGCTTTACTTAATCAGGGATTTATAAAAAAAAAAAAAATGGTAATGTTCAACAATTATAATTGTTCACGAATCGAATTATTAACGAAATTAACTGATTAGATTTTAGTTTTTTTTTTCTTTTGGAGTTTGAATTTAATTTAATTCTGTTGAATTATATTTTATTAATAAAATATTTTCGTTCAAATTAATTTTAAAATAGATTTAAAATAGTAAAATATTTACATGGGCATGACATAATTATAAAACCCATTATTATATTTACATAGGCATGATATAATTCATATAATGAGTCGAGTTAAAATTTTATTCTTAATAGGATTATATGTATGTGCTATCTAAAGCTTATTTCTAATAAGATTATGTGCTACATAAATATTTATATATACGTAATGAAATTAACAAGTATAAATTTTAATTACGAATTTTTATCTAATCTTATCGTAAAAGTTATAGAATTTGGATTGAATTAATCAATAAATGGATATTAGGAATTTAAATTGGGATTGGAGTAGTTAATCATAAGATCTGCTTAAGTTTCTAATATAAAAAACACAATCTTTATTAGTAGTATTTTTAAAATTTTTTTCACTTTTATTGGTAGTAATTTTATCTCTTATCAAATTTGTAAGTACCAATAAAACCTAATGGTTTTATATTGGGCTACTTGGCCTATGAGTTGAATCGCAGAATAAATTAGCCTTTTAAATTTGGGCTTTAAAAAATAAAATCCAAAATTGGCCCAAATGTTTCAAAAATTACTAAATCGACCCAATTAGATTAAAAGTTCAGACCCAGCCCAACTTGTTTGCCCTATAAATACATTATTCTTTGTTTTTGTGCTTCATCGAAACCTAGCGGACTCATCAACTTCCTTATTAAACGTTATTGCAACTTCTGTCTCCAGGTAATTCTTGTTTCTCCGTTTAAAACCGGTCGCCGATTCCGAGTTTCATAGGCGTTTAAAAATTTTAAAGCAGTAATTGCTTGTTTGTTGTTGATAAATTAACTGAAAACAAGAAAAAGATCTGTTTTTAATGTGAATATTAAGAAGTTTCAATAATTTTTCCTTAATTGTACTATGTGATTAACAGATTCGAAATTTGATTATTGCTAATTTTATTTAGTTTTGATTTTTTTTTTTTTTTGCAGCTTTCAACTAATTTAACTTGGAAAAAGAAAAAGACAATGGCATCCCGATTCTGGACTCAGGTTTGTTTTTTTGGACGTTTGAATTTAATATATGTAGCCTTTACGACATGCTAGTGGAAGGATCGATTTTTGCTCAATTCTGATGATACTTTATCTTATTGTGAATTTACAATAGGGTGGTAGTGACACTGAGGAAGAGGAGAGTGATATTGAGGACAGAATTGAGAAAGGTGGAGCAGGGGAAACCACGGCTAATGCGCCCGGAAGCAAATATCTAGAGAGGAATGCTAGTGATAGCGATGATTCTGATGGGCAAAAGCGGGTGGTTAGATCCGCTAAAGATAAGCGGTTTGAGGAGATGGCAGGTACGGTTGATCAGATGAAGAATGCAATGAAAATCAATGACTGGGTTAGCTTGCAAGAGAGTTTTGATAAGATTAATAAACAGCTGGAGAAGGTTATGCGTGTTACTGAGTCGGACAGAGTTCCGAATCTTTATATTAAGTGTCTTGTTATGTTGGAGGATTTCTTAGCTGAAGCTTTGGCTAATAAAGAAGCAAAAAAGAAAATGAGTAGTAGTAATCACAAGGCTTTGAATTCAATGAAACAGAAGCTGAAAAAGAATAATAAGCAGTATGAGGAATTGATTAATAATTTTAGGGAGAATCCTGAGAGTGAGGAGGAGAAGTTTGAAGATGGGGATGAAGATGAGGAATCTGATGGATCTGGTTCTGAGTTTGAGGACCCATTACAGATTGCTGAGTCTAGTGATGAGGAAGATGAGGGGGAAGAACCGGAGGATGATACTGCTGATGGGGCTTGGGAGAAGAAACTGAGCAAGAAAGATAAGTTGATGGATCGGGAGTTTAAGAAGGACCCTAGCGAGATCACTTGGGATACGGTTAATAAGAAGTTTAAAGAGATTGTGGCTGCTAGGGGAAGGAAGGGAACTGGAAAGTTTGAACAGGTTGAGCAGCTCTCCTTCTTAACAAAGGTTGCTAAGACTCCTGCACAGAAGCTTGAGATCCTTTTCAGCGTTATATCTGCACAGTTTGATGTTAATCGAGGTCTTAGTGGACACATGCCTATAAATGTATGGAAGAAGTGTGTACAGAATATGCTTGTCATATTGGACATTCTTGTTCAGTACCCTAACATTGTGGTTGATGATATGATTGAGCCTGATGAGAATGAAACCCAGAAGGGAGCAGACTACAATGGCACAATCCATGTTTGGGGAAATTTGGTGGCCTTCCTTGAGAGAATAGATAATGAGTTCTTTAAGAGCTTGCAGTGCATTGATCCACACACTCGTGAGTATGTTGAAAGACTGAGAGATGAGCCTATGTTTTTGGTACTTGCTCAAAATGTTCAGGAGTATTTAGAGCGTACTGATGATTTGAAATCTGCTGCAAAGGTTGCTCTAAGGCGTGTTGAACTCATCTATTATAAGCCTCAAGAGGTTTATGATGCTATGAGGAAACTGGCCGAGCTATCAGAAGCTGCTGATGGAGAAAAAGATGGTGATGAGCCTAAAGTGGAGGAGAGTCGGGGTCCAACTGCATTTGTTGTTACTCCAGAGCTTGTGTCTCGGAAGTCCACCTTCCCTGAGAACAGCAGAGCTTTGATGGATATCCTAGTGTCTCTCATATACAAAAATGGAGATGAGCGGACCAAAGCCCGTGCCATGCTTTGCGATATTTATCACCATGCCCTTTTTGATGAGTTTTCAATAGCTCGTGATTTGCTGCTGATGAGTCATTTGCAGGATAATATTCAGCATATGGATGTTTCAACACAGATACTTTTTAACCGGGCAATGGCACAGGTTGGACTTTGTGCCTTCTGTGTTGGACTAATTGCTGAAGGACATGGCTGTCTTTCTGAACTGTATTCTGGTGGGAGAGTGAAGGAATTGCTTGCACAAGGTGTCTCACAAAGTCGATATCATGAGAAGACTCCAGAACAGGTACCGATCACCATATCATTCATTGAAAGATTTAATCCACAATTATTTTAACTAATAATTGTAAAGTATGTATAGTTTCAGTGTTTTTACTTTTTGCATATGATGTTTTTGAATGTTAATTTCGGATTGGTATGGATTTTTAATAATAATTTTTTGATTAGTTGGTTAGATGGTATTCGTTCTAATGAGGTTGAATGGACGATTCTCTATTATATGATGTCTCTATTAGGCACATGGATGTTTAAGTGATGGAAACAAATATAATAGCATAAACAAGATGACGAACTCATGGAAATCTAGTTGAAGTATCTTTGCTACTTGTCATTTTTGTTATTTTGGAGTAATTGAGCTGTAATGGATATCCAATCATTGGCATAATTGTAAGAACTATTGTGATAGCAAGTAAATATTGACTTTTTCAAACCCATTTGTGGCTACTGACTGGTCTTAAATGTATGTAAATTTGACCTTTTGTAAAAGTTATAATTATGAGCTTTAATAGGGATTTCATGTTATTATGCAATTGTTTAAATGCTTAAACACGTGAATCTCTGGATTCTATCAGGAAAGGTTGGAAAGAAGGCGTCAGATGCCCTACCATATGCACATAAACCTTGAGCTTCTGGAGGCTGTGCATTTGATATGTGCCATGCTGCTTGAGGTGCCTAACATGGCAGCCAACACTCTTGATGCCAAACGCAAGGTAATAAGTAAGACATTTAGGCGGTTGCTTGAGGTGAGTGAGAGACAGACATTTACTGGCCCCCCTGAAAATGTGCGGGACCATGTAATGGCTGCCACCAGGGCCCTTTGCAAGGGAGATTTCCAGAATGCCTTTGATGTCATTAATTCTCTCGATGTTTGGAAGCTCCTTAGAAACCGGGAGAATGTGCTTGAAATGCTGAAAGCCAAGATCAAGGAAGAGGCTTTGAGGACTTACCTATTTACTTACTTCTCATCCTATGATTCGCTAAGCTTGGACCAACTCACCAAAATGTTTGACCTTTCAGATGCCCAGACTAATAGCATAGTTAGCAAGATGATGATAAATGAAGAACTCCATGCAAGTTGGGACCAACCAACGCGGTGCATTGTCTTCCATGATGTTGAGCACTCGAGGTTACAGACTTTGGCATTTCAGTTGACAGAGAAGCTCTCAGTACTTGCTGAAAGTAATGAAAGGGCAGTGGAGGCTAGGATTGGTGGTAGTGGATTGGATCTGCCACTAAGGCGACGAGAAAACCAGGAATATGCTGCTGGAACAGCTGCTGTTGGTGGTAGGTGGCAAGACTTCTCCTTCACTCAGGGAAGGCAAGGTAGCTCTGGTCGTTCTGGTCGTTCTGGTGGTGGTAGACCATTGTCGTTAGGACAGGCTGCTGGAGCTGGGTATTCAAGGAATCGGTCAGGTCAGTCACGAGGAACGGGTGGATATTCTGGGAGAACAGGTTCAGGAATGAGAGGCTCCCAGATGGATGCTTCAGCTCGTATGGTCAGTCTCAACCGCGGGGTTCGTGCTTAATAACGCTGCAGTAATCTTTAAGCTAATTTTGTTTTTTATATGTTATCTACCTCCAGTTAGAATTAGAAGTCTGTTGTACTTTGATTATTGGATTTTTAACTTTTTTATCTATGGATGCTACCATGCTAGTGCCATGGGAGTTATTGTTGCAATTTTCTGATGCTATCTTGTATCCATAAGATTTTTTTTTTTGCCAAGTTTCATTGATTCTTTCAAATGGTAAAACAAGGTTTTAATCGGGAGAATTAACTTCAGTTGAGGTTTTAAAATCTGATACTCAAGAATTCTGAAGTGAACTACATTGGAAGAGAATACTTGATGGGATATCTTATTGCAGCCATTATTGAAAGCTTGAAACAGCCTTAAAAACCCCGACTTGTTAGATTCGGGACAAAAGATGGCTTATACTAAAGATTTAGATCCCAACATTTTCACAACTGGCCGTAATTACAACAAGAAGTACATAAATTTAAGTTGAGAAATCTTGTAGGATCGATCGATCAGGAAGCCTCAGCATGGCTCGGGTCGAGCTTGGCAGCCTCAAGGTCAGCAGCCTTCTTTAGAAAACTTTGGTCATCATCCTCCAGAGCCATCTGGATAGGGCAAGACCCCAATCCATCAGCAATAGCAAGCAAGATCTTCTTCATCTCAGATCTGAACTCCCGGAGGTCAACGGTGCCGCTGCCATCGCAATCGAACTTATCGAAAATGGAGTCGTAAAGCTGGGTGAGCTGCTCGGGGGGCGTGGCAACGTCGACACCGAAGTGGGCCTCGATGAGTCGCATAGACTCAAAGGCCTTGCGAAGCTCGGACCTGGAAAGGACACCGTCGTTGTTGAGATCGAGAGATGCGAAACTCTCATCCACACTCTTCGTGAACTGTTACTCATCTTTCACAAAGTCTCTCACCGTTGATCCGTCGATGATTACCACTCCCATCTCTGAATCAATCAAACAAACAAACAAACCCTGTGCTACTTTCCTCTGCTTGAGTGTGAAGCGTGTGGCCGTGGAGGTATATGTAGATAAAAAGTGAGGACAAAATTACTCTGAGATTGTACCAAGATTTTTCAACTGTACGAGTGGTGGATTAGGTGATCGTGAGCTACGTGTAGGCTTCTGCTTTAATTGAGAGTTTGACTAAGTTGATTTCGAAAATTTTAATTTTCGAACCGGCCTTTAAATTTATTCAATCATCTATTTACTGTTTGATAATCTTAAAAGATATTCTTGTTAATATTTCAAAATAATAATTTAAATGGATCCGATTTACAAGCTGCAGTCAATCACCATAAGGTGTTTATAGCGAATTTAAAGTTAGAATGGGTGAAAGTTAAAATCATATGCCAGTAGTATGCTATAAAACTATGAAATAGATTGACGGTGATACGGAGCACGATGGATTAATGCTGCGGAATTTATGATATAGACCATATATTAATTGATGGGTGGATTTAAGGATATAAATGATTCGTTGTTATTTGTAACTTATTTAAATTTAATTTGATTATTATCTAATTGAATTTGAATTGTTTGATTTATCAATCTAATTAAATTCGAATATTTTTATTTTGATTAAATAATTTATGAGTGTAATTAAATTTTTATATTTTTATTATTTTAATGAATAAAATATCTCGATTACAAATAATTAAATTTTTATCGAGTATAAAATAAATTTTATTTTTATATATTAATTGAATTTAATTGAATAAATTCAAGTAACTTGATTTTTATCTTAAATCGAATTCGAATTAAAAAAATAAAATTCGATCTAATTTGAGCTGAATTTCAAATTTTAAATTTTGAGTTAAATTTAAATTTAATATTATATCAATTCAAACTCAATTAATTACATTTCTTCATAAAGTGAACTTAAATTTAATACTGTATCAATTTAAACTCAATTAATTACATTTATTGATGCACCACAACATTTTCAAAACTCTCGTATAAAATATTAAAGGAAGAATATATTATTGATTATTAATTATGATTGTATTATTAAAATAGTTATTTAACTAATTTTTTATAATATTTTTTTGATAATATAGATATCATTTAAATTTCATTGGATATTGTGATAATTTGGTATTGTGATAATAAAAACTCTGATGATTGTCGTGTTATTCATAAACTTTTAAATGATAAAATAATATTTTTTTATTAATAGTGATAAACAATTTAAATTAAATAAATTTTGATTTAATTTTTTAAATAATATATAATATTATAAAATTTTAAAATTCGATTTATATTTAAATAATTTTTTTTTGACATCGATCAAACCTAAATTATATAAGTTGGGTTTATTGATTTTTAAAATTTAATTTTTAATTTTTTATATATTATTTTAATATGATATTTAATAATTTAAATATATTTAGATATAAAATAATTATTTTTATTATATAAAAATTTTAAAAATATATAAAAGTTAATAAAAATATATGATTATATATTTTTTTAGTTTTTATTTTTAAATCCAAAATTAGACTTAAAATCTAATATATTTGTTTAATATTCGAACTCAATCCGAATCAAATAAAAAATTAAATTTAAACAAAATTAAATATTATATTTTTGAATCAATTTTTTATTTTTTTAATTTTTTCTCATATGTAATCTCTACAGTTAAAATTTAAAATTTACTAAAAAAATCTTGATAAATAATAGACTCAAGAATCATAAGATTTTTTTAATTCTTGTATGAATTTGATTTAATTTTTATATTATATTTGTTTAATTATTTTTTAATTTAATTTAATTTAATAATTTTTATATAAATATATATTTAATTATAACTTCTTTATACATAATTCTAAAAAAATTTGATTTCGAACCTCAGGATAAAATTAACAAAAAAAGAGAATTATTTTTCATAATACAGTCCAATATCAAGTATAAAGACAAAAACTGAATCAAGCATATGACTGAGCAGATATTTTCTAAAGTTGTCACACCGAAAGCAGTAGCAACAATAACAAAGCAGCGGCATATAATGGTAGTTGTGGCTGTCATCCTCTCATATGGCTGATGCATGTACTAGAAAATAAAAAATTTTCAAAATTTAAAATATCAAAATCTTTGTTTCTTTTTTGTAATAGATTTTTTTCATTTTATTATTTTTGTGCTTGCTAAGGGGAAAAATCCCAAATATATGAAAATAAGATACTAGATGTAATTTTTTTTTTTTCATTTTTCAAAATTTTCTTCTGTAAAATAAAAACTCAATATCCAAAAAGGAAAATAAAATTTTAAACATATAACATCTGAATTTTTATTTATTTTCCTTATCTATTTTCCTCCCATCCTTTTGTTTCTGCATTCCTAAAGGAAAACAGAGTTACAACTTGCAAATTTATATTTTTCACTTTTTCTTTTTTCCTTCAACATCTTCCTTGCTTATTATTAAAAAGGGAAAAAGCAGAAAAAAAATTAAGAAAGAAAAACGATTGCACAGATACTTTGCATAAATAGATATCCAAGCTGGTTCTTCTCTTATGGAAGAGAAGAACCAAGTTTACCGTTTAATCTCTCAAATTTGCAATGAAAAGAATGTCAAAAAAATGAATGCCAGCTAACAGAAAGGTTGAGGGGCATTGAACATAATCCAAGAATTCAACAAAAGGAAAGAATACAAGGGAAAATCCAGATTCAGGAAGATTTCTTCATTTCATGTATATGGTTGGTTAAAGAAACTATTAGCCAACAAGTGAGACCTTAGGAACATGGTTTGAAGTACCCTTACCATCTTCACTAGTTTTGTTCGTTGTGCTAACTTCTGAAGGCCAAAGCTTTCCTTCAACTTCCTTGACTAAATTTGCTGCATCATTAACTTTGTTAGTTGGAGTAACTTCTAATGGAGACATTGCTTCAGAAGGATTGACTGTTGTTTCTGGAGCTTCTTTACTATCATTGTTTGTTGTAAGATATCCTAAAGATCGTGGCTTTGCTTCATTATCTTGACTTCAGTTTTTGCAGCTTCTTCACTATCTTTGTCTGTTGGAGTGACTTCTAATGGAGGCTTTGCTTCAGAATTGATGACTTCAGTTTCTGCAGCCATTTCAGTATCTTTGTTTGTGTCACTAACTTCCAGAGATTCAAGCTTTGCTGCAGTCTTTGTGGCTTCTTCATCAATTTTGTTTGATGCACCAACTTCCAATGGCCCAAGCCGTGCATCAAGATCCTTGACTCTGGATGTTAGAGATCTCACATCTCGGATGTCTGCTAGCTTACGAGAAGATGCCTGTAGTGAAAAGAAAAAAAGTAGCTTTGTTTCAAAGAGACAAGAAATTTTCCATCTAGATGTTAACA
Source organism: Durio zibethinus (assembly GCF_047325235.1). Taxonomy (NCBI): domain Eukaryota; kingdom Viridiplantae; phylum Streptophyta; class Magnoliopsida; order Malvales; family Malvaceae; genus Durio; species Durio zibethinus. Next base: position 2,370,184 of record NC_143162.1, on the reverse strand, counting down.
AAAGAGGATCAGAACAGCAGAGCAAAATGGAAATTTATGTCAGAAATGACTTTCATCCGTTCCTGCACCACCATATATGGTTAATGCTGCAAAATTGAACTCGAGCATCACTGTGAACTTTCATGCATTCTGATCTCATTATAATTACATAATGAAATTTGGAAGGTCTATCAGATAGCAGAAACTCTTTTCTTCTAAACCTTCTTAGTATTTAGCATGTATACATGCACACATATCAATTCACAGATGGGTGCAGTAACTAATCATTTGTGTTTTAGTTAACTCTATGTGAACGGTTGTTACTACCTTTCTCTCCTGAAGTGTTTAAATAATATCACATGTTTGGTGGAAATAAAATTATAAGCACAAAAAGCCAGAGGAAAAAAATTGTCCAATTGCATGTGGTATTGCAAAAATGTGGTGGCATCAATAAAAGCTACTTGATGTTAATGATTGTGAAGGTATTGGTGATCAAAGGAAAAGGAAAAGTGCTCAAAGTTTGGTGTTCTGAAAACAACCAGTGACATGTAACAACCAATTCTTTAACTCCTAGGTTCGAATCCCCAACCCCTATCTGTGTGAGAGCATTGCTTGAATATAAAAAAAGGAAAAAAGAAAGAATCAATATGGTCACAAATATATGTAATCTACAGCTTTCATTTGAATAAACTACCTATAAAGCATATCTCGAAAAGCAATCAACCATATGAGAGAAAAAGGCTGCTAAATGCATGTGCATTAGCAACTCATCCTAATTTCATATCGATCTTGATATCCTATATCTTGCAGGCATCTTTATATGACCTCTGTTAACATTTCTTCTCTGCTTCCAAAGTTGCAGTTCAATAATATAAGTACAGACACTGATTTGGTTCAAAGCAACAGGTTAATAAAGTTTTCTCCTAGTGTGATTGCTTTGAGTGAGAAATTGAAGTTAGACATACAAGTTATGATGTTTGGTAATTCTATAAAGTCCTTCATCATGACGTTTCAAGGAATGGCTTCATAAACAAATGGAAAAGAAAGAAATCCAGTGCTTAAATAGTAATTTATCTCTCATTTGATATTTAGAAATTGGTTGCCTTCAGAAGCAAAAATGAAAAATAAAAATTTATTGGAGCAAGAAATTCTCAATGACATCTTGACTCACCTTTTCTAGTTGCTCCACCCGTTCTCTTAGTACCTCCATGGATGCTTCCTTGTGAATGCCCTGAAGAATATATAGCATATGAGAATGGAGGTTTGTGGAATGATGTTCTTCAATCTTGCATTGAGGTATGGCTGATTTGCAACCAACTGAATAGAAAGGGCAGTTCACAAGCTTCATCGGACAGACGGTTATGCAGTGTCTGTCCATCTCACGTCTCATGATGTTGTCTGAGCACTTTTGCTCACATGGAATTATCTTGAAAGGGCAAATAGAATCATGCTTCTCTGTTTGATTAGCTGAAAATCTAGCATCACAGCCCTCATTTTCGCAGTTCATTGATCTATAGCTGCAAGTTGGCACATGCAGAGCAAGTTCATCTGCTGAGTCAAATTTCATGTCACAGTGGAATTCATTCTTGAAGTCAACATTCTTCAGCAGAGTTTGTACAATTGCTTCTCTCTTGTCTATAGACCAAAACCCATTAATTTCCATTTCTTGTGCAAAATCATCTATCTTGTCTTCTCTAGTCTCACTTAGTAGCCATCCTGAAACTCTACTAAACAAATTCCTCTTTGAACTTGCAAAGTCATCAACAAGATAAGCAATGATATCATAAGGATGGTCAGATGCTTCTGCCTCTGGACCACCATCCAAGACAATAGATTCAGCCACAAAAGTTTCACTTCTTTGCAGTAGATACTCCACCATTTCTTTTCTAATATCGGCAGCTACCGAACGAGGGGACCTGAAAACATCACCTGTTGTATTGTCGACACAAGCTGTAGCTAACCCCGGGAGGAATGCTTGAGCTATATTGTAAACTAGTTCTACATCACAAAGGTCACAGTAAAATGCAGGACCTCCCTCTTTTCCATCTTTGATCTTCTCTGGTACGAGTTCTACATCACCTGCAGGAGGATCCGCACTTGGAGATTCCTACAAATGATGTCAGCTACAACATATCACTACCTGGTTTGATAAAAAAAACTACTTGGCAACCAAAAGGAGTAGTAGACTCAATATCTTTTAAATTCAAAATAGCCTTAACGGCAACAAGGACACATATTGATCCAGCTTCTAATACAAAATCAAAGACAGGCCGACATCTCATTGGGGTAATCAGATTTCGACTATCATCAAATTAAAAACATTAATCTGTCTACCTTTTTCTGCCCTTGGATATTCACCCAAATCAGCCACACAAAATTCACTAAAAAAAAAGAAAAAAGAAAAGGAAACTCCAGCAAATGATCATGATTTTCTCTTTAAATTTTAACTCATCAGAAAATAAAGTTAAAACTTTTTCTATCCTAAAAGATAATTTATACCCTAACTAAGAACAAATTTTCACTTTTTAATCTCTTAGCAAATGATTATGATTCTATTGACTAAATCTCAATTAATTTTCCGAAGATCCAAACACCGAAACTTTCAATATAAGCACTCCCAATTCCCAGGCAACGAAATAAAACAAAACCTAAAAATGCATTAAATTCCTAATCTCCAAAGGATCATAACTGAAGAACCAAATTCTAATAATTTCATTAATAAAATGTAGAGCTAAAAGTAGAAAAAAATTGAAAAAATCGAGAGAAAATACCTCCATCATTTCGAAATGCTGACGAGTCCAGAGATCTGATAAAAGAAAATCACCGCAACAGTAAGTAAAAAATAAAAAACAAGTTTAATTAGAAAAAAAATGTTTATCGAAGGTAAAAAATTCGAGGATTTAACATTCAAAATTGGCTTTAAAGTTCTCTTTTTTTTTTTTTTTTGTTTTTTTACCTCTCTCCTTCTCTCAAAAAGAGAAGAAAAGACAAAGTGAAAACCAAAAGCTAAAATTAGAGTATACTTTTCCTTCGTTTTCTTTTTATATTTAACTGTTTTAACGGTTCTTTCGGCTTTGACGTTGAATGAAAGCTCTCCTAGTCTGCTAGCTTTCTTTTCTAATTTACCCAGACGTCTTTGTCCCTGTTTGGTTTGCAGAATTACCCCATTCCGATCTGGTCCAATTCTGGGCCCATGGGCTTTTAATTTGGTCTGACCCGGAACTTAACCATCCTTTTGGATCCAGTTGTTTCATTTAGAACCGGTCGTTGTTTTTCCATCTCTATCTTTGTCTTGATCGATAAAAACTCAAACCGCTCAACTCGGTTGCTGTCGAATGTAGCTCGAGCAACTCAAGAAGTCAAACGAGTTGAGTTTCTTTTTATGCATATCTTTCAATTAGTTATTTACAAATTTACCACTCGCTATTAAGAAAAACCCTAATTTTTCTTTTTTAACGTTTCTCTCTATCTTTTTCACTGTTCAATTTCAAAGTTTAGTGATAGGTATTGCATACTACCAAGCTTGGTTTTTTAAATTTTAATCTGCAGCAATCTTAATCCCAAAGATTTATTGAAATTTATATTTTTAAATTTTTTTGGAAGTGTTAGGGTGACTAGCGATGGCAACAGCTACGTACCCTCCACCACCGCCGTATTACAGGCTCTACAAAGATTACTTGCAAAACCCTAAATCGGCACCGGAGCCTCCGCCACCAATCGAAGGCACCTACCTTTGCTTTGGCGGCAATTACACCGTTAGTTTTCCCCTTTTATCTGTAAATTACTTACTAGTATTATTAATTGGATCGGCTCTGAATTATTGGTGTTTCTTTTTGGTGTAGACTGATGATGTACTTCCAAGCTTGGAAGATCAAGGCGTACGGCAACTCTATTCCAAAGGACCCAATATTGGTAATTTCTTGTTCTTGCTTTTTCATTTTTGTTTCTTTGATTTTGTGAAAACATTAAGGGTATGTTTGGTGTATAAGATTATGATAAGATAAGATAAGATGATATTATGAATGGGATGACATTAAGGGTATGTGGAAAATTAGGAGACATTTTTTAATGAATTTTTCATGCAATTTATACTTAATACTTGTTCTTTCTGCAGGTTTTTATGGCTATAGCATAGTTGGATAATCCAATTCTCTCATCAATATTTTTCTCTTTGATGAGTAAAATGGATTATATGAGATACTTATTGATAAATATTTTGACCATTTTTAGATTTCAAGAAGGAATTAAGGTCGCTTAACAGAGAATTGCAACTACATATTTTGGAGCTTGCTGATGTTCTTGTTGAGAGACCATCACAATATGCAAGACGAGTGGAGGAGATATCTCTTATGTTCAAGAACTTGCACCACTTGCTCAACTCATTGCGTCCTCATCAGGTAAAACATTGTTGCATTATCTGGATGCTTTTTTATTTTTTTTTGGGTAAATACTTTTGAATTCATTTGGTTCTATGTTTGTATTTTGTTTATGCAGGCTAGAGCAACACTAGTTCACATTCTAGAACTTCAGATACAGCGCCGTAAACAGGCTCTGGAGGATATTAAAAGGTATGTTCCTAAACAAGCTCAGAAACTGCCCCAAAATCAATTTTCTGCCAAAAGAGCTTGATTTGTTCTTTGAGCATGCTTTTAATAAATAGTTGCTTAGAAGATTTATATGGAATAAGATCAATTATAGCAATTTGAATTTTACTATCATTACGAAGATTATGGTAATGCCTCGTTAAGGAGTTTGATTTGATCTTTGAGCATGCTTTTAATAAATAGTTGCTTAGAAGATCTATACGGAATAAGATCATTTATAGCAATTTGAATTTTGCTATAATTACAATGATTATGGTAATGCTTTGTTATGCATCTTGTGGAAAATGGTCAACGGCCTTGGAATGAAATTGAATCTTCTATTGTGTGCGTGTGTGTTTTTTTTTTCCTTGTCACTCATTCACTAGGGGTAATTTTACTCCAAGAATGTAGAAGAGTTACTACCCTTATGTTATTTATCGACTTAATTGCATTTCCTCTTCACAAGAGACAGAGACATTCCCCAAAGAATTCTGTGGTTATGAGATCTTTCAATGTCATTACCATACTAAATGCCCTTCTCAAACATTAACCTAACTAGTTTAGGCATATGGCTGGAGTTTCTTGCATTTAAAGCCATGTTGTTATGTGGCCAGGACTGCTTGTTGCTTTGTTGTGCTAATAGCCGGCAATTGTTTGCATACTATTTCTTACACCTAATGGTAGTGTTAGCAAATGACGTAGTTCAGTTGCATGGTTCTGACATATGGTTTCTTTGCCAGGAGGCGAGAAGAAGCACAAAGGCTGCTCAAGGAGTCACTCGGGACCTTAGATGGACAGTAGCAGACTGAGTTTGAGCTTTTGTTGCAAATTGCTTTTGTCATGATGTCCATTCCATAAACAAATCTTATGTTTCCCTGGAATCCTTGGAGTCTGAAATATAGATGGATTGTAGTTAAAAGCATGTCAGTTTCATTTTCATTCAAGAGGAATGTATCTCGGTCTATAAATGTATTGAAACCACTTGCAGACTGTAAAACCATCTAGGATTGACAATTTGTCATACCATTTTCGTTTCATTCAGCAGTTTAGTTTAGTCATTTTACTCGTAACTTTTGATTCCAAATCTCACCAGGGCTTTAAAATACAAGTTTGAATCTTGGGACGGGAAGGGATTATTTTCCATTGTGTACTGTAGATCAATATTATATGTACCAAAAAATTCGCATTGGTTTGATTTATTTTCATTTATCTTCATATTTCATTTTTTAATGCCCGTTTTAGGGAGTTAGGTAGATTGAAGGATGGGAACAAGACGGATGGAGACGAGTTTATGTTCGGTTCATTTTGATTTGATTTTTTAATAATTTCATTTGATTTTGTTTTGATTTAATATTCGATTATTATTTTTAATATCGATCTCGTGTAATTTAGATATGATTTAATTCAAAATTAATTCAAAAGGATTTTAACTTAGATAGAGATTAGAAGTTAAGTATAGATTGGAAATTAAAAAAATACCCTTCGTGTATGTTATTATTAAAATGCGTAATTTGCTTTTTCTGTCTCCGTTACATCCGCCTGTTTAAATCACGGTGATTCCAATAAATTACTAAATTAAGAAAAAAAAATTGAATTGTAGACTCTTGACGGAAGAAAACCTCGGATGTTTATTCTTACGCACCTCATGGAATTGGAGCCACTCTCCTCACCAAACCTTTCCTCTACAACTGTAACCTAAAGATTAAAAATCCTTCTCTTCTCCATAAACAATAAGTGGAATTCAAAAACAAAAATCCGATCAGGAAAGAGATAAACCCTAGCCCTTTCACTCCGAAAAAAAAAAAAGGTAAATGGCGCTCTCGGAGGAAGAGTGCTCAACCGCAAAGGCATCTTCCTCTTCATCATCGTCGTCATCGGCGACTGCTTCTTCCCAAGGCGTTAACTACCTTGCAAAGTGCGTTCTCAGAGGAAGCGTTGTCCTCCAGGTTGCTTACGGTCACCTCCGCTCTCCTTCTTCCTTCGACGTCGTTTTCGGCAAGGTCCTTACTTGTTTTCCTGGTTTTCTATTAGTTGTAGTTTTTAGTCATGGAATTCGATCAATTTTCTTACTAGTAGAAAGTAGAAACAATAATCGACTTGCATTTAGACCGTATTTCTTTTTCTTTTTTTTTTTTTAATTTTAAGGGTTTCTGTTTGGTTAGGCTTTAAATTTAGTTCTTAAAGTACACTATGCGTGGTCTAATCTTAATTTGTAAGAGATAAATTCCAATAGGAAAAGAGTTTAAATATTCCTTATAATTTTTTTACTGTTTTGATATTGTTTTCACTTTTCCACTAGGTGTTTTGTTCTATATATGAACTGGAAATTACTGGCATTCAAACTGATTTTCTTGGGTCATCAAAGCGCTTGTGCTGCCATTAACCCTGCCTATAACATTTCCATAATAACAAGCTTAAGCTCTTCTTAAAGTCCCCATGCTCGAAAAATTGTCCTTTCTAATATTTTTAGTTTATCTTATAGTTCCGACTTTTAATTTGTCATGCGTCTCTTGGAATCTATAGCCATTTAGTTGTTTATATTGTTTTTATCAGCTTACTCATTATTCATAATGGATGATGATACTAATGGACGATGATACTTTGATCTTTTGACTTCAGATTATAAATTTGCTTGAATTCCATATTAGGGAATCATATCAACACACACTTGCATACTTGCAAACCGCACATTATGCATGAGCAAAATACTTTTTAATGATTTACTGTAAAAATTACTTCAGAAAATTGGGAGAATTGTAGATAATGGAGAGAGAATAATGTTAAAAAATTTAAAGTACTCTTCTCTCCTTAATGTCTTTTGACTTTAATTGAACATTATATAAGGAAAGTACAGTAATTTAATTCCTGGAGATCACTAGGTAAAAAAATTGTGTTTTTCACAACTTGACTCAGTCAGTGACTCAATGCAATAGTTGAGGTAGGCATTCTCATGAAGATAAAATAATTTAGTAACTAATTAGGTGACTATCATTCGTTTCAATTTATGCTTGGAAATGAATTATATGCAGCGACAATTTTAGTTTTAGAGTTGTCTTGGAAAAACAATCTAAAAAAAATAAAGGGTCTTATTGTTGTGGAATAGTGGCATCATGAGCCAATATGGAAATTGGGTTGGCATTGGTTTTTTAAAAATGGAATATAAATAATGAATAAATATGGAAAATCGGAAACTTCACTCACATAGGTTTAGATGAAAGGCATAAAGGGTTATGGATTAGGATTTTTTTGGATCATTGATCTAATCCCCGAGAAAGCTGTCTAAGTTTGTTCTGCTTTGAGCGTGACTCTTTGTTGTATCAGATGAACTTCTTGCTTCTGAACTGATTGTTTGATGGTGTTTTATTCAGGAGACGTCCATAGAGTTGGTAATAATTGGTGAAGATGGTATTGCAACATCTGTCTGTGAGCAGCCTGTCTTTGGTACAATAAAGGATCTTGCCATTCTCCCCTGGAATGAGAAGGTCTCTGCACGAAATTCTCAGGTCTACACTGAAACTTATAATGGTAGCATTGTATGACATAACATCTTGCCTTTAATTTGTCAGAGTGAAGTGATTTCTTGCTTTATTTTTTTTTTTGTTAATAAAAAAATTTTTAGAGTGGAGAAAAGCTAGTAGCCGACCCCAGAATTATTGGATATAAAACTTAGTTTTTTGTTGTTGTTGTTATTGTTGTAGTGGAGAAAAGCTAGTATGCCATGAAGCAGTTTTCTGCAATACAATTATAGTAGAATTTTGTTTTGAATTAATTTTCTTCTTTTTCTTTATTTAGATGCGTGGGAAAGACCTGCTGATTGTTATTTCTGATTCTGGAAAGCTATCATTTCTCACATTTTGTAATGAGATGCACAGGTTTTATTTTCTATCCTTAAGTTACATTTTCCATGGTGAAAATGAACCTGCTTAATTGCTCTACTGTTGACAATGTGGTATGTTTACTTTGACTATGATAATACATATTTTTTGAGATAGGTTTTTCCCCGTGGCCCTTGTTCAGCTTTCTGATCCTGGAAACTCAAGGTATCAACTTGGAAGAATGCTAGCTGTTGATTCCACGTAAGTTGAATTGTGCCAATGACTAAGCTGTGTGTATTTTATTTTCTTATCTGTCTCTGCTTGTGGAAACTGGATTAATTTTGAAAAAACTGAAGAAATATTGTATCTAGCAATGCAGTGTATGACCCTAACTTACCTGATTTTCCTTTTACAGAGGTTGTTTCATTGCTACTAGTGCTTATGAAGACCGATTGGCTCTTTTTTCTCTTTCAATGTCTGATGGAGATGATATTATTGATAAGGTAGTGCTTTTTCAGACTAGATTTAATGTTTTGGCGGCATTTTGTTGGTGACTTCTGTTTTACTGTATATATGGAGTTATGAGGTCTTATTTGTGAGTGTTTCAGAGAATATTTTATCCTCCTGAGAATGACGGCAGTGGTAGTTCTACCAGAACTACCCAAAGAACTATTATACGCGGTACAATATGGAGCATGTGCTTTGTTTCAAAAGGTTCTGTCCAACCAAATAAGGATCACAATCCCGTTCTAGCCATTGTTCTAAATAGGTATGAACTGAATGTATAATTACCATCTAGGAAATAGTCACATTTATAGTTTATTTGTGTTCTTATGGGATAATTTATATATATATATATATATATATATATATATTTGGTTAGGCTAGTCTAAGGAAGGGTTACTTTTTGTTGCTGCAGGAAAGGAAATGTCCTGAATGAACTGGTTTTGCTGGGATGGAATATTAAAGAACATGCAGTTTACGTCCTTTCACAGTATCTTGAAGCTGGACCACTAGCACATAACATTGTTGAAGTTCCTCATTCCTGTGGCTATGCATTCCTGTTGAGGGTTGGTGATGCACTCTTGATGGATCTTAGGGATGCACACAATCCCAATTGTGTGTATAGAACAACCTTAGACTTTTCAGCCCATGCACTAGAGGAACAGAATTGTCTTGAAGAGTTATGTGTAGCACATGATGTTGATGATGATGGTTTATTTAATGTTGCTGCATGTGCTTTATTGCAGCTAAGTGATTATGATCCAATGTGTATAGATGATGACAATGGCGATGGAAAATCAACTTGCAAACATGTATGCTCATTTAGTTGGGAACCGAAAAGTGATAGATGTCCGAGGATGATTTTTTGTCTTGATACTGGAGAATTTTTCATGATTGAGATTTCATTTGATTCTGATGGTCCTAAAGTGAATGTATCTGATTGCCTCTACAGAAGTCAACCTTGCAAGTCCCTTTTGTGGGTTGATGGTGGGTTCCTGGCAGCAATTGTAGAAATGGGGGATGGTCTGGTCCTTAAGGTAGAAAGTGAGAGGCTAATATACACAAGTCCTATTCAAAATATAGTGCCAATCTTTGACATGTCAATAGTGGATTACCATGGGGAGAAATGTGATCAAATGTTTGCATGCTGTGGTGTTGCACCAGAGGGATCATTAAGAATTATACGAAGTGGTATAAGCATAGAAAAGCTTTTGAGGACTGCCCCCATTTACCAAGGCATAAGTGGAACTTGGACAGTTCGGATGAAAGTAACAGATCCTTATCATTCTTTTCTTGTGCTATCATTTGTTGAAGAGACCAGAGTACTGTCAGTTGGATTAAGCTTTACTGATGTTACTGATTCAGTTGGTTTCCAACCTGATGTCTGTACTTTGGCATGTGGTCTTGTGGGTGATGGCCAGCTTGTCCAAATTCACCAAAATGCAATTAGGCTTTGTTTGCCTACAAAGGCTGCCCATTCTGAAGGTATTCCTTTGTCTTCTCCAGTTTGCACAACTTGGTCCCCAGATAACACAAGTATCAGTTTGGGGGCAGTTGGGCAAAATTTGATAGTTGTCTCCACTTCTAATCCATATTTTCTATTTATTCTTGGGGTGAGATCACTATCAGCATATCATTATGAAATATATGAATTGCAGTATGTGAGATTGCAGTATGAGTTATCGTGCATATCAATACCTCAAAAGCATTTAAGCTCTCCTTTAAACCCGGTGAATGATTTTGGCAGAGCCGTTGTTCCTGTTGGAGTTGGCAGGGATATTACCTTTGTTATTGGTACACATAGGCCATCAGTGGAAATTCTGTCATTTACAACTCAAGGCCTAAAAATTCTTGCTACTGGAACAATTTCATTAACAAGTACTATGGAAACTGCAATCAGTGGTTGCATTCCTCAAGACGTTAGGCTAATATTAGTTGATCAGTTTTATGTTCTGTCAGGATTAAGGAATGGAATGCTGCTTCGGTATGAGTGGCCTTCTGCCTTTGTGACTTCTTCATCAGAATTACATGGTTGTAGTTTTTCTAGTCCTTTTCTTGGAAAAGTTGAGAGAGTTTTGTCAAATACAAAGACCGCAAATCTGTTTGGTTCAGAAACGTGTGCTGTTAATATGAGTGAAAAAGATGATGTTCCTATTACTCTTCAGTTGATCGCGACTCGTAGAATTGGTATCACCCCAGTTTTCCTGGTTCCCCTGAGTGATTCACTTGATGCTGATATTATAGCTCTCAGTGACAGACCTTGGTTATTGCACACGGCTAGGCACAGCCTTTCTTATACTTCTATATCATTTGAACCTTCCACGCATGCAACCCCTGTATGTTCTGTTGAATGCCCTAAAGGAGTTTTATTTGTTGCAGAAAACAGTTTACATTTGGTAAGAATCATTATCTACAGAACATTGAATTACTGTGGTTGTTTAGCTATCAGTCTGTTGAGGATTTTCGTTTTTTATTTCCATCCTTGAAAACTAGCTTCTTGACTTATTGGTACTGTTGGGAATAAATGCTCTGAAGTAAACCTTGGATAGGAACTATTTGTTCATGATATTTGTGGTTGTATATGTTTATGGGTTTGTCAAAGTTTTCTTTCCCTCTTCCGTAAATGCAGTGAGATTTGTCTGTCTGCCTCTGAACATATATAAAATGGTATGGATTCATTGGTTTTAGCATTGCTTGCATGAGATTATTGAATTTAAATGCTTTCTTGTGGATTGCTTGGTCTTTGGAATATTGTAGTATCACAAAAATTAGGTTGGAAAATTAGATGGTCTACATATTATATGTGGAACTTTAACTTTTTAGAGCTATCATTGGTGTCTAATTGAAAGGCATCTTGCCATTCCTGCCCAAGTTGGATTCCTTCTACTATCTGTATGAGTGCATAGAATGGGGTGAACCTGATTTCAGCATTTCCATACCCACACTATATCTAAATGGAGTCAAATAAAGCTGGTTAACCATTCAAAATGATAAATGAACTTGCAGGGTTCTAAGTTCTAAACTAATTGGTTCACTTTTACAAAAGTTGGGATATGATGTTGTCGTTCTTATCATTGATGCTTATCCATCCTGAGTCTTCCTGGATGTTTTGCATTGTATCCATAATCTATCCCTAATATATGAATTAATTGACAAATACTTGGAGTCTTGGATATTTTCCTCTGTCTATGTGTTTTGTTATTATCTGAATAGGTTTTTGCCTTTTTGTTTTCCTGCATATGTTGAGCTGATTTGTCACGTAAAGGAAATCCAAACACATGGTAGTGGATAAAAACTATTGTGTGCATTTAAATATTTACCTGATCAACTGAAACTATGTAACTTTCTATTAGTGCAATGTATGCGAAATTTTGATTGATGTTGGTTGCTGATGGATGTTATCATGAGAGCTGTAGGAATGAACAAGTAGTAGGTCATGAGGGACCTCCGAGTGGTCGATTGACGTAGGTGTAGTGGTGGGCATTTTAGGAATTTAGTAAAGGTGGTCTTACATGACTTAATTGATATTATTGGATCCTTTGTCTTCTCAAGAAAGAAACCCTGATTAATAAGAAAAGTAGTTCTTATTTATTATAAGAACAGCCCAATTTCAAACTGGTGAATGATTGGCTCAAAGTCACTAGCTGTTCTAGTTTTATGATATTATAATTTCTAGGTATTGCATTCAAATGCTTCTTTGTTTTCCTTTTCGGTTCATGTGTATGATCAATTACATGACGATTTAGGTGGAGATGGTGCACAGTAAGAGGCTTAATGTGCAGAAGTTTCATCTTGGAGGCACTCCGCGGAAGGTCCTTTATCATAGTGAAAGTAAGCTTTTGGTTGTGATGAGGACTGAGCTAAGTAACGACACATGTTCTTCTGATATTTGTTGTGTAGACCCCCTCAGTGGGTCTGTGATGGCATCTTTCAAACTCGAACTTGGAGAAACTGGAAAATGCATGGAGCTAATTAGGGCTGGAAATGAACAGGTTCTGGTTATTGGAACTAGCCTGTCTCCTGGTCCAGCAATAATGCCCAGTGGTGAAGCAGAAAGGTTCATTTACTTTGTTATCCCTATTTTTCTTATTTTTCAGTATTGAAATGCTTAAAATTGTATCTTTGCTTAGAGGTGTGGTGACTAATACTTGATAGTTTTCTCATTTTCCTTTTTATAGTTATGTATATTATATGCTTTTAATTCCATATATATAACTGGGCATTGCTGCTACAGCACCAAGGGCCGTCTTATTGTCCTCTGCATTGAACATGTGCAAAATTCAGATAGCGGTTCAATGACATTCTCTTCTATGGCTGGGTCATCTTCTCAACGAAACTCACCATTTTGTGAAATTGTTGGCCATGCCACTGAACAACTATCAAGCAGTAGTATCTGCAGTAGCCCAGATGATACTAGCTGTGATGGAATAAAACTGGAAGAAACTGAAGTATGGCAGTTACGGTTAGCTTACACAACCACCTGGCCTGGAATGGTACTTGCTATATGTCCATATCTAGACCGTTACTTCTTGGCATCTGCTGGTAATGCTGTAAGTTACAAATCATAATGTATTCCTTTAATATGCCAGAGTCATGCTATCAATTAGCTTACGAAGATGTTGGTCCTCTTTTTTCAGTTTTACGTATGTGCTTTTCCAAGTGATAATCCTCAAAGGGTGAGAAGATTTGCAATAGCGAGGACACGGTTTATGATAACATCATTGACTGCACATTTTACTAGAATTGCTGTAGGTGATTGTCGTGATGGCATTCTTTTCTATTCATATAATGAGGTGAGAAAAAATGCAGACTTTTAACAGTAAATTTGTTTCCAATGTCAACCATGTCCTCTAATGCTTATAATAGGTAGTTTTGGTATGATTTTTGAGACTACGATGGTAATCTAATCACTATGGTGATCTCATCACTATTGGTGATCTTGTCACTTGTGATTTGGAATCACCTTGTTTAGTTAATAATAATTAATTTTCTGGAATTAAAGATCTTTGTGTTTGGTATTACTACAATTCAATTATTATTTTGTCTGAAAGTACCAATAGCCATATTGTAGTGGTTAAATAAGTTAATAATTTCTATATTGTTTAAAAGATAACAATTTGTAAAATATTAGTAATATTTTATTTACTTTATAGTATAAGATATAACTAAATTATTAAATTAACAAATACAAAAATATATTAATTGATAGCTAAACTAACTTTCATAAAGTAAATTAGGGAAAAAGAATTTGAATTAGATCTATTAAAATTATAATAAAAATGAAACAAAAAATTATATTATATAGAAAACATTAAAAAAAAGCATGCAATTCTTTGTAAGTTTGGTACAATTAATATTATTTTGAAAAGGTAAAAGCTAAATATAAAATAATTACAATTTTGCTCACACATTAAAAAGGTTATATTGACTATAGTTAATTTTACATATTACCTCATCTTGATGATAAAAGGTCCCATCCTTTTGGATGGGACTTAGATGACCATCTAAGGTAGTAAACTAAACACTCTTTGTGATCATATGTCACTGTCATGGAAGATCATTGAGGTCTTACCAAACACGGTGATCTAATGATTCTAGTCACCATGTATAGATTACCATGGATTTTAGGTGATCACCTCATACCACCCAACACACACCACCGTAGCATAAGCAGTTGTTTGTAACCATCCCCAACTCCCTTGCCAATTGCATGGATGTGGTGTTATTAAATTATTGTCTTTGCATTTGTTCTGAACTGACTGTGCTTTCTCATGTTTTAGGACACCAAAAAACTGGATCAAATGTATTGTGACCCATCACAGAGGTTAGTTGCTGATTGTGTTCTTACAGATGTTGATACTGCTGTTGTTTCGGATCGTAAGGGCAGCATTGCTGTCTTGTCGTGTTCAGATCGTCTGGAAGGTAAGTTCTGTGTGAACTTCTATGTGAAACGAGGAATCTGTTTATAGTTTCCTGTTATATAATATTAATTCTTCAAGTTCTGTAAAGCCTACTTTTCTTCTTCAAGTTCTCTTAATATCTTTTGCTACAGTTGGCTAAAGGCTATGGCTTTAATGTTGAGGAAATAGACTCATAATGTGCAAAGGAAGAAAATCATTTTCTTTAGAAATTTATTTAATTATTTATCACAAGACTTATTAACCCACCTGTTGCCAATTTTTTTATGCAAAAACAGTTTTGTAATAGTTTAACAATATATACAGTTAGTGTGCTAAAAGTATTATTATGTTAGTAATGAATCCTTTGTAAAACATAATTTATATAAGTAAAGCATATCTTTGAAGTTTTCTTAAACAATAACAATTTTATGTTTAATTAATTGATACAACTACATTAAAATACAATTTAATTAAGTTATGATTAATCATATGAAAATAATTTTTATGTATATTTTTGTAGTTATAGGAAATATATTTTCTATGCTAAATTCTATTCTAATGAAAAACTTTGGATTTTTGAATATTACTTATACAGCTGAGATCTTATCATTGAGACGTTATAATTGCTTTGACCATATACACATAGCAGTGATAAATCCTAAAGCCTTAATTCTTTTCAATATTCCTTGCTTAAATGAGAATTTTATTCATATTGGTTTTCTCCCTCTCTGTTTTTTCTTTCATTATAAGCAACTTTTAGCATTGCATATTGTAATTTTCTTATGGAGATATATGCCAAGGGCAATGTATTTATTAAAAAAAAAAGAAAAAGAGAAATAATACTGTAAGTGCAAGGAGGGAATGTGGAAAACTGGAAACCCAACTAGCAACTACCTTCAAGACATTAAAATAGTTCAAAACCTAAGTAACAAAAAGGGCCCAAACCTTGGAAAAAGACAAAGTAAAAAACAGGAAGCATTCAAGGAGTGAAAGAGATGAGTAGAATAATAAAACTATGAGAGAAAGTAGTGTTTTAGGATCAGTATCAGTGGGGAGAGGGATTCTTGCTTGGCACTACCTGCCTTTTTGTTTGTGGAGCTGGCACCAGTGGTGATTAGATCTTGTTGGTGAATGTTAACAAAGCCTATTAGCCTGTGTCAAGGACATAATGGGATTAACCCCTTAGCCCAAACAATCAAAGAGAGTGAGAATGAGATGAAATAAAAAATGACAGTGTGATATTCTGTTAACTTGTATTTTACCTGCTGGTATGCTCGTGCTTCTGGCAGGGAAAACTTACTTTCTGTATTTATTTTTCTTTTATGCCCCAGATAATGCAAGTCCAGAACGTAACTTAACACTGACTTGTGCATACTATATGGGTGAGATTGCCATGAGCATCAGAAAGGCAAGTTGTTTAACCTCATGATTACTTTTTCTTTTGAGACATTTGGTAATGTGCCTTAGGTTTTATGAGATCCTGCTAGCAAATTTTTAGGCCAAGTAAAGATCATTGTTTTTGGTGGCATTATCAACTATAATATGTCTGGTATTATCAGTGAAATTGTAAAGGATTACATAAATTCCAGGATCTACTTAAACTGTGTTGCTTTCAGAGGAAATATATTAACTGAATTGGTTGTTCTACTGATCTAATTATAGAAGTCTTGCACGTGAACTTAGTGCTTATAGGAAAGAAGTAACGAGGAAGGTGAGAATGGAGTGAAAAGAAGTTACTATAACGAAAATCTAGTATAGTAATTCAAAGTTGGTGGTAGAGGTATTACTGTTTTCTGGATGCATATAACCCCAAGCAGCGGTTTGTTTTATATAATTCATGGGACCCCTTTTTGTATCCTGAGGAGCTTGATTCAATTTGTTCAAGTATGGAGTTCTTTGGGAATCCATTGGAGGGTTATCCTGAGAAATATGCACCATCAAGCCCAAGCATTGAACTTGGATTTTTTGAGTATGTGAAGTCAAAATATGCTAGAATCTGTTGTTTTGACTAGATAGTAACTGTATTTTATTAAAACTTTTTCTTTGGCATAGAATTTCACCTGTTACATGTTGTTAATTTGAAATAAATGGTAGACATCGTCTTTATAATTAGTTGCTATTTTCAGTTCAATGTAACAATTTTTTTTTTTGGAATTACTAGAGTATTCATAAGAAGAGAAAAAAAAATCTCCAGTAGCTTTTTTGATCTACCAGATTTTATCTGGTAAATGAAAATAATACACATAAATAAGAATTTCTAGTCTGCTACATATCTTCTCAAATAGATTGATCAAACTGAAATTAAGTTGTTCCTTTGTGATAATACCATTTTGATAGGTCAGACTGACATGCAGAATTCTTGTTTTCCCTGCTTTCTAGAGACTCCTTTTCTGAGCTTAAATGCTGAGCATTATACCGTGGTTATGTTGTCTTTTGTATCTTCTTTAGGCAAATACTTTACATTGTTCTTTTTCGGGCATGATTTTTGCCCTTTAGCTAGCTCCTCGATGATATTCTATATACTTAAATTGTTCTTTTTGGGACATGATTTTTCCCTTTTAGCTAGCTCCTTGATGATATTCTATATACTTTCCTGTAGGGTTCATTTATTTACAAACTTCCAGCTGATGATATGTTGAACATCTGTGAACTTAATGCAAGTGTTGACCCTACACACAATTCTATAATGGCCAGCACGCTCCTAGGAAGCATAATGATCTTCATTCCAATATCAAGGTATGGATTAATATTTGGGGCAAAATAGGCCTTTTTTCTTCTCACCTCTTTTACTCTTTCTCTTGAAGAATGCTATTGTTCTCTGTAACTCTATATAATGGAACTGGAGGGTCGGTTTAGGATTGTTCCTTTTTCCTTTTCAAGTAATGATTGTCTTAGGGAATCAAAGTGAGATAAAAGATTTAGATCTACGTGTGTGGAATTTTATCTTGGGATTTAATTATATACTCATGCTGCATTGGTTTAGTTTTAAACTTTTACGGTTGAACATTTTCATTTTTGGCTCTCTCTATTTTAAATGTTTTATTGAATTAATGTTTTATAAAATAAAAATATGAAAAACTTTTGATCTAGCGTATTAGGGATTGTTTTTTATTTTAATCAATAAGTTAAAATTAAAAGGTAAAAGATGAAATGTTTCACCTTGAAAGGTCAAAACCATACCAATGTTTTTGAGACTGAGGAAGTAGCTAAAGCTTTGATAGAAATCATTGTACACTAATGAAGTAAACAAGACTTATTACATTATAGAATTTTGCTGTTGCTATTGCCTTTCCTTTAGGTGGTTGTTCAAAGATTTTCTTTTGTCTATTGTGTATTTAACTAAACTATTCCATATAAATTGATGGCTGCTGAGTTGTTATTAGTATGGATTATTCTTGATGACTATCATGTTTAAAACTCTTGGATTTTATCGATTTATGAAATTTGATGGAAGGGCACTCTAGTCTGTATTTCGTTATGGTGGTTGTCTGGTAAATAAAATTGTGTTTGGATTGATATGTAGAGGATAAATGAAAAGCAATATCAAAGATGAGAGAATTGATTTCTAGTGAAATTTCGTATCTCTCTTTGTTGTGATCGGAGAGAAGTGAAATGATTTTACGAAATAGAATTTCTTTGTTTTTAATACTAGGGAAAGTAATACTCTATGACATTGAAGTGTTGGATCATTTAATTATGCATAGAACTAGACTGGGTGTACCTATTTCAATTATGAGCCAAGGTTGATGTCAATAAATGTGGTTGGTCATTAGTATGCATAGGCTTTCATATGGTCTGATATGTTTATTTATGTCTGGATTTGGGGTATTAGTTTGATAAATTGCATGCTATTGTAGGGAGGAACATGAACTACTGGAAGCTGTCCAAGCTAGACTCGTTGTCCATCCATTGACTGCTCCTGTACTGGGCAATGATCATAATGAGTACCGTAGCCGTGAAAACCCAGTAAGAAAAAGTTCTCAAAGAGACTTAATCTGAGCAGTAGGCACTAGTTACTTTAATTATTAACCTTGTGGAAGGTGATGAAAATTGTAATGGTTCTAGTTTTATTCAGCAAAATAATTATTGAAATCTAGGAGTAATTGAGTCTCTATATTAGCTGTTTGGTGTGCTCTGTTTCTTTCTTTCCTTTTTTCCCCAATCATCCTCTTATTTTCAGATGTTAATGCTTCTTCTGTCATTTGGTGATTGCAAAATGGGGCAGTTAGTGTGGTTGGGGCTTTAAAATATAGTCTTTCCATGCTGCTTCATTCTCCTCTTTTATGTTAATTTAGGTATTCAGAAAAGCATGCCACTTTTCTTACTGTCCTTCTGTGTTTGCTTGTCTGGAAAAAGGTTGGAGTCCCGAAGATACTTGATGGTGACATGCTCGCTCAATTCCTGGAGCTTACAAGCATGCAACAAGAGGATGTATTATCATTTCCCATCGCATCTTCAGATACACATAAGTTGAGTTTAAAACCACCGTCTTCACCCATCCCCATCAACAAGGTCGTGCAACTCCTTGAGCGGGTCCATTATGCCTTGAATTAATCACAGCTTTGTCTTTTCCTGTCTGACATATCATCACAAGTCAAGGAGACAACCTTGATGCATAAGGAGAAGAGCCAAATGGCTCGTGGTTGTATTCTCAACTCAATTAATATGAAGTGCAGCCCCAGGACCATCCAAAGCGTTAATTTTGAGGCTGATACAAGATAACAGGCTCCGTAAATTCACATTCATTACAAAGTCTTCAGGGTAGGCAAGCCAACAACTGCACAGGGAATAAATATTTGAAGTTGCTGCTATCCTTTGATGGTAAGGAATACTTTGTATAGTAGATATTTTAGATGAAATTGAAAGGCCTGGAAAACAGTTGAATGGGCTTTTCTTCTGCCCCTACTTAGGCCATTTTTCCTTGTAATATTATTGCATTGCTGAAGCAACAAAACATTTCATGTTTTTGTTCATTTGTTTGAAAGCACTGTCAAGTGCAATATTTCTTTCATTAGTAATCTCCTCATTAAGACAGAAGCTAAGTCTGTAGTAGACTTGGGTCTCTATGGTTATATCTGGTTGCTTGTCGGTATCGGATTGCGGAGGCAGAAATATCTTTCTTTCATGACGGGGCGACAGGCCAAGAAAGAATCGGTTTCCTGCTCTCTGATCAACACCAATATTCTAGAAATCTTCTCAAGCTCAAGTTTTTCTTTTTGTGTAATAATTAATCACTGTGATACACTCTTCGGGTTAGCAGAAACTTAAGCTGCTCTGTGCGGTTGGATTTCGAGGCATGAGTTAAGAGCTTATTGTTTGTTTCCATATTTCTTGTCAGTCGAAGAAATTAGCATTAAAATTATATTTTGAATCATTTTCATACCTTGTGTACATTGTTGGTGTGAATGCCTATGCCTCAAAATTGTGACATGTTTTGGCAATTATTTAATAGTACTATCATACATAAAAGAGACAACGACTTACTTGTATGTTATTTCTGAATGTCAAGATTTACCTTAGACAAATGTGACTTTGATCCTATTTTAATTATCTTATTAACTTCATCTTGTTAATTACGGTTTGACGAGATAGTTTGTCGTTACATTAAAGTTATATACACATATATTGAAATATATAGAACTTTCAAATTATTTTCTTTCACTTTTTTTTTTCACACGAAGGCATCATTTAATATTGAATCCCCGAACTCTGGGCAATTGTTTTTCCTATTTATTCCTATTAATTACAAAATATTAATATTTGCCTTTTTAGCCGTAGATAAATTTCCCTCATTTTCATTTCTGACCTTGCCTTGAGATTGGCGTATGAAAGTGATTTTTCCTCTGGCTAGATACCTTCAATAAAATTAAATTCGATAAGATCAACACCACTTTCTATGCAAATTGAACTTTGGTTTCCCTTAATTGGATTTTTCTTCTGAAATTTCTGTAAAGACGCTGCCATTTTTCCTTGACAAAAGATGGGAAATTCTAAACCCTAATTAAAAAGAACGGTCTCCGATTAAGAAAAGAAAGGCTACGAAATATTTGAAAAAGTGGAGAATTTTTGGGAGTTCAAAGTATGGGGGAGACAAAGGGTTTAGAGACTAGAGAGGTTCAAGAGGCAGCAGAGAACGGAAGAGTATAGGGCACAGCGGATGGCAATGTCGGGTCAGGTTTTTATATATTGACCTACTTGGATGGAGGCCCATGATCCAATTTGTTCAAAAGGACTCGTTATTTCGGGTCATTTAAACTAGAACCCTCAGGCTTCAGGCCCTGTTCTAGTTGGATCAAGGTGCATGTTGTTGGATCCAACCATACCAACTCAAGTGACGCTCCACCGTTGAGTTTCTTGTTGGAGTACACGTGGACGGCTAGGATGCGGAGAAAGGTTTGAACGCGGCAGATAAGAAGAAGCTTCTGGAGTTTCAATTTAGAGGGTAGGTGAACATCTTAAGAACGCATGTTCAACAACCAGAGGCCAAAACCTTTGAACAACAGGAAGAGCAGAGAAGCTTGTGATTTTCTTTGTCTTCTTAAAGCAATTACTAAACTGTACGTTTTCAGTTTCATCTCGCTCCCTTCTTCGTTTATTTTTCCTTTGGATTTCTGTGTAAATCTCTTCTTTGTTTCATTAAGATTTTAGATTTAATAGTGTATTTTTGTGCGTAGGTTTGTTGCAAATGAGGGGAAGAAGCTACAGTTACAGTCCCTCACCACCAAGGGATTATGTCAGGAGGCGTCGCAGCCCCAGCCCTAGAGGCCGCTACGGAGGTCGTGGTGGAGATCCTCCCACCAGTCTTCTAGTTCGCAACCTTCGCCATGACTGCAGGTTTGTAGTGTCTTCTCCTTTCAATTCGTGTCAGTTATTTCAAACCAAATATTTTCTTTCTGTATTCCCTTTTAATATTCCTGCTAGTGATTATGCTTCACATGTACTTAATGGTAAAACTATATGCAAAGGTTTTTGAGGAGACCAAGACACCTAAACACTTTACATTTTTGTATGATTTGTTTTTTTTTGCTTACCCTTCCAAACATAACAAACAGCTGGGTTCTCGTCTTTTGTTAAAAAAAAAAATGATTGACATAATACAAGTCAAATTTTAGTCGCATCATAGTCTTTTCTTAGAGCCAATAAATTTGTAATTGTGCTTCATTTGCAGACCAGAAGATCTGCGTGGGCCTTTTGGGCAATTTGGTCGCCTCAAGGACATCTACCTGCCTCGAGATTATTATACTGGGTAAGTATAATCCTTATAGGTTCCTGAAAAATGGTAACTCAGTGTGTGTCTGATAATGTCAACTTGTCTGTCTTCGTCCCGTTTCACATGCGTGTTTGGGTGATGGGGGTTATTTCTTTATCATGTGCATTGGTTTATGGGAATTTGGTTGTTTTTATTGAAAGTGTTGAAGACACCAATGAAGTATAAGAGTACTCTGTTGAAGTTCAAGTAATGAGTATTGTTCAAGATTACCTTTATTTACATCAAGGTTGGAAGGAAGTTGGTTTTGAATTCATTGTGAAGAAGTGCAAGTCTTGAAGAATATCAACTCAATTAAAATTTGACTCCCACAAGGTTAGCAGCCACATAATCATATTTACTTGTATTATATGAAGTATCGGCTTGCTATCAAGATCTTCCTGTTACTCTGGAATCTAGATCATGTTTGTGATTTTGAAAATCACTGAGCATGTGTGGCTTATGATGTATAATCTTCTATCTTTTATATTTATGATAGCTACCTTGTTTGTAATTCAGGGAGCCCCGTGGTTTTGGATTTGTCCAGTATCTAGACCCTGCTGATGCTGCTGATGCAAAATATCACATGGATGGTTATGTTCTTCTTGGCCGAGAACTGACTGTTGTATTTGCTGAGGAAAACAGGAAGAAGCCTTCAGAAATGAGAGCAAGAGAACGTGGAAGGTGAGCATGGGTTCTTTTTGCAATGCTCATATTTTACCCCACTACTTTCTCAAATTTGCTACTGTTCTTAGTTGATGTTCTAATTTTGTTATGCATTAAGGAATTTAGGAAGATAGGAGACTTTTATTTGTTAAGGATTTCTGGTTAGAGAAATGAAAGGTGTTAATTGAACAACGGTAATGCTGATTACATGTATTGCATTATGTTCTTGATATTAATGACAGTGGTCAGGCATATAGGCAGTTCCCGCTACAATATTCTCGATCACCACGATATTCTCAAAGTTATGCCCACAGTCCAGACTATTACTCTCCTTTGCGTAGGCAAAGACGCTACTCGAGGTAAACTGTGCAATATTGTTGTTTTAATCATTTGTGTTTTGTGAATGGTCTTGTTAATGTTGCCTTCTGTTTTTGTATAGGTCTATTTCACCTAGAGATAGGAGATATAGAGGGCGATCTTACTCGAGGTCACCCTATGGCTCAAGGAGTCCAAACCAGAGCTTTAGTAGGAGCAGGAGCCGAAGTCTGGACTATCCTAGGTGACTGATTTGAAGGTTTCTGGGTTAGTATGTGTCAGGAGATATATCTCTATGCTAGTTGTCTGGATAATAGTTTAGCTTTGCTTTAGCAGTGTATGACTGACTACAAAGCTGATTACTATTTTTAGTTTCTAGTGCTTATTATGGCTAGTAATAATGTTAAACAGAGACGTGCTGTTTTGATTCTTCTATGTTGACAATGATTACCTTCCTTGAATGATCTTTCTGAACATTTTTCAATCATCAGTTTTGTTTCTTGCACGGGTAATTAGATGCATGTTTCTGTTGGAATTCCTACCTGGATTTGATCTATATGTGATATGCAGCGGATAGTTTTGATTGTTCTTTGTTATAGATATTGTTGCCACATCCAAGCACTTGTAAAAGATTGTCACAAAAGGGTCAAAAAAACAAGGCGTTAGGAAGTTAGAAATAGGGTAGGCCCTTTTACATAACGTCTATGGATAGGCTTTCTTTCTCTCGTTGATATACCAAAGTCAATGGCTGTGCTGACACGTTGATGGGGTTAATGGGTTAAAGAGTTGATGTCATAGCCTCATGCTGTGCTGTAACTGCTGTTTCAGTTTGATATGGAGTTAGCCATTGGATACTCAAAAATGCAGTTATTCGACTGCTCTAGGTCCATTGATCTTGCGGTTCATAAAACCAGAAACCAGAGTGAAAGGAGAAAGCATCTGCAGACAAGGTATGTGTAATACCATAATGTACATTATATTGCAAAGTTTATTATACATATATACATACACATCATTTTTTATAATGCTAGATTTTATAGATAAACTCTCAACATCGCTCACTGCATTAATGATAACAAATG
Organism: Durio zibethinus; assembly: GCF_047325235.1. Lineage (NCBI taxonomy): Eukaryota > Viridiplantae > Streptophyta > Magnoliopsida > Malvales > Malvaceae > Durio > Durio zibethinus. Next base: position 2,346,094 of record NC_143162.1, on the reverse strand, counting down.
TTATCCTGCCTAATCTTAGCATTTCTAGACCATCATGCGACTGTGAGCTTTGGCTCACCTGTCTTACAAGTTACACCCAACTTGGATGAGGGAGTCTTCATGCTTCGAGGGGACCGAACAGGGCAGCTCTGCATTCTTAATGGAATGTCTGGTTCTGTCCCAAATTCCCAATTTAACTAGAAAAGGGAAACAGGTATGGTATAACTTTAGATCTAGATATTGATTTAGATATCCACGCAACAACCAGATTGTACAAACCCAGAAAACTCGACTGGAACAGCTATACTGTTGAATTTTCCACTCTGTTCATCCACCAAGAAGAACCCCTGTGGACCACCCTGGTAAGCTGATCCAGACACAAACGTCCATTCTCCCAAGGGGACCGCACATGCACCGACTCGTATCGCCGAGTCACAGTCAGCCCAGCAGAAGAGTGTTTTCTCTTTCTCAACTCCCACACAAGACCTAGGACACTGACTCGGCTCCCAAGCCTCTTCAACTCGGCTCCATTGACCTGTCCCCAAATCCAGAAACTCAGCGCTCCCCTCAAAGCCTCCTTGAATATCTGTTCTATATCCACTCACCGCCCAGAATTCCGACCCAATCACCATCCCTTGACACTCATCTCGCTCCTGACTCATCCGGGTCAACTCAGTCCACTCATCCCGATTTACATCATATTCCCATGCTGTGCTTAAAGCGTTTTTGTTCTCATCGTGACCACCCGCCACGATAATGCGACCATCCAACTCACCAGTCGCAAAGAACGATCGAGTTTCCGGCATCTGCTTCCCTTGTCTCCACTTCTGACTTGTGAAGTCATATATGAACACGTCCCTCACTGGGTCATAACTTGTCGGGTCCCATCCGCCCATCACCACAATCTTTCCTTCAGAGCTTGTTATCTGACAGAACAAAGGAAGCCCATCAGGGTACTTAGGAACGGGTTCAATTCGATCCCAGGTTCTGCTAACGGGATCAAACACGGTGATCCCGTACCTGAGTGGACCAACCGATTTGGACCCATCAGGATCGGAGTCACTGTTAAGTAATTGAACCAAGCAAGCCGCTTTCTGAGTGTATCCGGTTTGCTTTCTGAGATGGTAAAACTCTCTGCTTTGGAGAAGGTCTTGCCATCTTCGGCAAACTCGAGCTGCGATACTGTGAGTTGAATAATGAAACCGAGCCAAGCACTCGAATCCGATTTCCTCAGGTAAACCCGGAATCAGCTCCGATAATAACTCAAATGAAAGCATTTTGTGTTTCTTTTTCTTGTTTTCAATTTCCACTTTCCAGTCTTGAAATGGCATGTTAAAAGAAGGCTATTTATAATTAGAAAAAAGGAATTTCGATAGGATGTGCTGTGAAGCAAATCCTGTTGTACCACGTAAGCTAGGCTGATTTTTTCTTGTCGGTTTCTGTGTCCTTTTGAGGTTTTTGCATTCTTTGTTTTTCCGGTTTTTTTTTTTTTTTAATGTATCTAGACTGGTTGCTGCTTGCAATCCACTTTTTTCGTTTTCTTTGACCAATTTTTACCTTTGTTTTAGTGGGGATATTTTGCAAAAAAAACAAGAAAAAAAAATCTTCTTGTATCCCAAAAAAAAAAAAGTTAATTTGATTTGTTTATAAAATAATTTAAACTGATTTTATTACAAGAAAGAACGTTTGTTGATCTGAACGGCCTGATTGATATCAACGATTGAATTTTGTTTATTGAGATTATTATTGAAAATTATTACATGAATCAATTGTTTTAAGTTAGTATATGGCAATTTTGTTTAAATTATATCATGTGATAATATTATTTAAAAAATTAATTATTTATTACATATTATTTTTATGAATTTATTAAAATAAATATTTATTATTTAATTGTCATATGTAATATGTAATAAATAATTTATTTTTAATAATATTATTACATTATATAATTTGAATGAAATGAGCATATATTAATTTAGAGTAATAGTTTCATACATTTTTTCTATTATTATTATCTTTTAAATAAGATATTTTTTTGTAATTAAATATTTCTTTTTTTAGAGAAAATTATAGAGATGGAAAAGCCAGATTCAAGGGCACCATATTCTTTTATGTATAATAGTTAAATAATCAATTTTTTAAGAATATATTTTATCTAAAAAAATTAATTGGCTCATATATAAAGATACAAATTCATTCTTTCACGTAACGAAAACAAGGAATAAAGTGTAATAATACTACTAATGGAATAGTTAGTGCGTTATAAACATTTAAATAATAAATAAATAACATGGAGATTATATAATCAATAGAAGCAACTGCTTCATATATTAGTATGCATACGTATAATCCCGGCTCCTCAGTTACGTATTTGTGTACTCTACAGTCTACATCAATCAATTATTTAAAAACTCGGTGCAAATTGCAATTAAATTATTCTATTGAAATATTAAAAAAATTTCAACAAACATTAAAAATGAATTAAAAACACAAAAGTCTTAAGCATAATGGATTTTAATATTTTTTTATGGTAATCACAATTAATCATTTTAAAAATTAAATAAAACTACTTTCAAACTCTTATTAATATTAATATGAATTATATTAGAACTGAACTAATTAAAACTAACACCAAATAGAATTGTTAATTGATTATAATATTAATTTTTATAAATAGTAAACTCAAAATAATTTAAAATAACAGATGGCATTTTAAAGATAAAATAAAAAAAAATTGTCTATTTTCACTAGTTAAAAAGATTTTTCACATCTATATTTATATTTTTATATATTATTACATGCCCAGGATATCTGCATTAAAGGAAATAATTCTATATTATCTTATACTTAAATCTTACTTCTTTTTATTTTTGGATTTGAATTAATTCTAGTTTTTTTTAATTAAAATATCAAATTAGACATTTGGAACTAAAATTCTAGAAGTTACCGATCCTGTTAATATCATAATTGGTCCATTATCGAGATATAAAAAACAATAATACAAATATCGAATTTAGATAAAGGGGGGACATTATCCGGATACCAAAGCAAAGAAGAAAAACGAGTGGAGAAACGAAGTGATTGACTGAGACCGACCGTTGTTATGGATGTGGATAAGAAGAGTTGTCTCGAGCTTAATGAGTAAGTGGGACCATGCCAAGCAGATGCTCGTATAGATAAGTGAAAGAGAACGGAAGCTTCATTGGAAGCGCTCGCTCAATGATCAGAATTGTCGTCAATTGAGGAAGTTGATGAGTCAGATAGATAAGCTCTTACGCTTTTTTTTTTTAAGGGAAACACGACAACTATGGTACTCTGTGTTTCTGTCGGCCAAATTAGTGGATTTTAAACATTTTTTAAGATAATTATCATATAAAATTAGAAGTAATAGGTTTATATGTGATTTTTTTTTTTTTAACGGGAGGAAGAAGGTTAGAACATGATTGTTTAATTTTATAATGTGGCCGTTGAATTGCGATAATGCCAAACAAATTCAAAAATTTATAGTGATTTGCTACTTGTTAAAAGTCTATTATGGAATAGCATTTGGTATCTTTCATTAGATGACCTAACAACTATTTATATATTAAAAGATTTGTCTGGCAATCTAATATCTAAGCATATTACATTAACATTCAACTAAGCTAACCCTTCTTACCATTGGAAAGTTAATACTACAATTTATTAAGGTTCAAATCATTCAAAACTTAACAAATTTTCATATACATGTTAAAAAAAAAAAAAATTAAGCTCATTCACATCATTAAAATGATATTATATTACATTTATTAAATTTTAAATTTATCAAAATTTTATATTTGACTTTAATCTTTTTATTTATAGTCAATTAATTTTATTTTAAATGCTTAATAAATACATAATTTTTTTTGAATTATTTATAAGAACAATATATAATATAATAAAATTAAATTTCAACTCAATTATAATATAGTCTCCAAGCAAAGTAAATATACTACTAGTATTAGATACCTCAATTTTGCACAACTTGTCAGATGGTGAATAATGGCTTGAGGAAGTTTCTTCCAATAGAAATGGGACTACTCTATTGAAAGACTTTCATAGGATACATAGTAGCAATTATATTATTCTAGAATGTTTAGATTCTAGGCTTGCCAGACTGTGGGGTCTCTTGGCCTTTGTTTTCTTTTTTAGGTTACTCATTTTCTCTATTGTTTTCTTCTTCTTTTTTATTCCATTGGAAGAAAATAAAAATGAATAGTAAAACTAAAAAAAATTTACATTTTAATGAGTTGCTATCAAAATGATTTCAAAAGTAACTCAAAACAACTCATTAAAATTTATATTTGATATATTATTAATATATAAATTTTATATATAAATTTATTAATTAAATAAATTAGATAATAATATTTTATTAATAAAAAAATTTTAATTTATATGTATTTATTTAAAAATTTTATATTTATTTATTAATAAAATATTACAATTTAATTCACTAATAATATATAAATTTTATATATTAACAATGTATTAAATATCAATTACGTTTTATTTATTGAAAAAGATATTTCAAATTCAAAGTAATGATTCTCATGTCATTAGTGATTTTAATATAATTTTAATTTTTTTATAGGATTAGTTGGCTTTTGAATTTTTAATAATTTCATATCGCAATCACATCGAATTTTATATGAAATGAAATTGTGAACATTCTCGTCTAGCTAGATTTCGAATAAAAATGGTAAAAGGCGTAAAGAATTCCGAAGAGATGGCTAACATTTTTGGATTGTAATCCAATGATTTTTTGCGTGTTTTCATGCAGGAAAGAGTAACGACATGAACTTAAAATCTATAGATAAATTGCACTTCAATTTTAGTACTTGAGTTAAGTTGAATGGCTTAATAAAATAAAAATTCATAAAAAATTTAAGTTCAATTCAATTGATTTTTTTTATTTTTAATAAAAATAAAAATATATTAAAAACAAGAAACAAATAATAAAAAAATAAAAACACTAACTTAAGGACGTAAATAAGTAAGGAATGGAACGGATAGAGTATTTTTTATTCTTATTTTTAAATCTTTATATTATATTTATATCTATATTTATATTTAATGAGTATTTTAAATTTATTTTTATTTTTACGGATATTTAATAGATATGAGTAATATCTATACTCGTAACTTTTTTTAAAAAATAAAAAATTTATTTTTTTGCTTTTTTATTTTTTACATTTACATAATATTTTAATAAATATATATTAATAATATATATTTTTAAATAAAAATATATTAATTATAATTAATCTAAAATAAAAATTAATATACACAAAAAAAAATTACTAAATATATAAATATATAAGATACAGTCCTCATATCTAATAAAAAATTTAAAATCATTCTTATTCTTGTATTTATCTTTAAATTTTAATTTCCATTTTAGACATTCTTACACCAACTAAACAAGCCTTATTAAATATCTAAAAAAGGAAATTAATATATCGAGAATGGTAAGAATAAATTGTGTTTTTGATCTTTTTCCTATTTTTAATTTTAATTTTCTTCTCACATTATCTATTCTTATCTTATATTAATAGAACAAAAAAATCCCACCCGCTATTAGTGAATTTAAATAAATCACATTAGCATGTGACATGTGTTCCTATAAGATATATTAAAATTTTAATATATTAAAAAAATATTTATTAATCTTTTAATTTCACTTATGAAATTTAAAAATTCAACCACTAATATATATAAAAAAAAAAACTAAAACAATAAATCAAGATTGTTAATATCATATCGAATAATGCTTCGATTTTTTTTTTAAATATGATATATATCGATATCGGTTGTTTTGACATATTGTTTCGGGTTATTTAGTTTAGTATAAATATATTTATAAATATATATATGAACTTATATATCATAATATTATTAATAATCTACAAATAAATATGAAATAAATTCAAAAATCAAATAAAATAAATTTAAAATATAAAAAATAATATCATAAAATTTTTATAATATTTTTAAACGCTTAATTTATTCATAAATATTTAAATAAGTATTTTTCATATAAATATTAAGATAAAAACAAAGAGATGAAAATAATTAACTAAGATTTTATTATTATTAAACTTTATAAAATGAGTATAATTATTTTTTTGAAAAATAATTGAAATACTTATAAATTTTGGTTTGAAAATATAAAATATAAAAAAATAAAAAAAACCCAACTTTCAATGGTTATTTTGTTAATTAATTTTATTTTTATTAGATTAAAAATAATTAAATAATAAAAAATAAATTAAAAATTACTAAATATATTTCATATTCACGTACTGATCAAAACATGCTATTTCATTGAAATTTATTGAAACAGATTGAAATTAATGAAAACAACTGGTATTATTTATTATCAAATATGATATGAAAAATCATTTTTAGATATATCGTATTTTGATATAACTAAAATGTATCGATCGATATAATTGATATCAAAACGAATTTAACAACTATGCAATAAAACATAAACTTATCTCATCATTTACTCAACATAATTAATCCTTTCATGGGTTAGATTTTGTGAGAATAATAAACCCTTAATTATACTTGCATGGAATCACAAAATTAATAATAACAAACATGGTATATTGGTTTTTTTTTGGGAACAAATCAACCAAAAAATTAAATTAAAAAAAATCATAAAATGATAAAATTAGGTTAAATTCAGGTAATTAATATTCCTATTTTGCAGCGTTGAAATTAGGTTTCATTTATTATTAATATTTCCACTTTCGTACTTGCCCATTTAATTGTGAAGTTATTGGTACATTGTGACTGATGAATCGACAAATTACTGCATGGGAAAGTGGGCAATTATCAAAGGTCATTAATGGAAGAGTGATGGTTTCACAAGTTCTATTCAATGGAAGTAACCATAAACTTTTCAATGAGCCTGCAATTTCTTCTGGTACTACTTATCAATCAGAAATTTTTTGGGGACAATACTCATGATGTCTATTTATTGGTAGAGTCTGAATTATTATTTGAAGTAATTAGAATTTAAATTTTTATAGTTTTAAATATAAAAAATATTCATAAAATTTTTTTAAAAATTATTAAAAAATACTTAAAATCGAATCCCAATTTTATTAGAAAACATCTCTTAAAAATTTTTGAACTTCTTGAACAACTTACGACTTTAAAATTTTCAAGTAAGATATATACTTATGCTTTTATAGTATAAAAATCCTTTAATAAATAGGATTAAATACTTAATAAATTATTTATTAAATACAAAATAAACCAAATTATTTATTAAAATTACCATTTAGTGTCTCAAATAATCATTTTATATTCACCTGGCACACCCACAATGTGGATGAAAAAAGAATTTATGTTTTAAAAGAAAAATAAAGGTTATGTGATGAGTTTCATATAAAAGTTCATCTCGTACATATATCATTTGTAATTCCATTTTGTGAATCGAATCTCACACTTCAAATCTTCAATACCAGAACTGGGCCTTGATAAAGTTTTCAGTATACAGCAGGCTTATCCATGACTTGTCTGAGGCTTTAATTTCCAAGTCCAGGATATGATCCCATTTGGACCTCAAAATTTATTCAAGATTGCTTCTAGATAGCCAATTTTAAATTATTGAATGGCCCAAATTCAGACTATTATCTTGAATACTTGAACTATTCTTTTTTGAAAATTTTAGAAATAAAAAACTTTACTTGCCACTTCTTAGTTCAATTCTATGGTTGATCCTCCTAAACTTTACTTGAACAGGGAAACAGTTTAGTAAGATTTAATCTTCTAGTGTTCATTTTGCAAAACAAAACAAGTTTGAGCTTTAATAAGTTGTTTTTAGAGGCAGTTTGAATTGGGGAATATTGTTGTTATTATTATTTTTTTTTCATCTAGATTTCACTCACCTTACTACAACATTTCAAGCAACATTTTGATTTTGTTTATCTTGTTTTTCAAACTATCATGGTAGCTCTTTTATTCATTTTTGAAAGGAAGTTAAGGCTTAAAATTTTTGGAGGAAGAAATTTTTCTAATGTTATGGATCACAATTTCTTTTGTTCTTCTTACATAAGTACTTACAAAATTTTTTTTATCCTAATGAACGAATCGATTAAATCACCCTTTTGACTATCATTTGCAATTGTTAAAATAGTATTGTTTCATATTTATTAAATTTTAAAATTTTAGTGATTTTATATTTATTTTGAATATTTTTATTTATTGTTAATTGATTTTAAGTTGAATATTTAATATGATACTAAATTTTAAGTTCATGTATGTAATTTTTATCTTATACCTTTTTTAAGTTTGTCACATTATAATTACATGTTTCACATATGATAAATCTTAAGGTTTTTATTTTATATTTAAATCAGACTCTTATGTATTGCCAATTGCTTTTAAATTAAATATTTAATGTAAGACATTTTTTAGCCATTTGTGTTTATCTACTTATTTTTTGCTAAGACAATTTTTTTTAAGCATGATGCACTGATAAAGTGATTTTTTTTTTCTTTTAGTGGTTAAAATGAAATAGTGATTTTTTTTTTTAACAAATTTTCAATAAATAATTAAAAATAATTTTGATATTTGTATCGATATGATATATTAAATTGATCTGATACATTCAATATCATATAAGTTTAATATTATTTTTATTATTTTTTAATAATTTTTTATCATTTATCTATAAATATAAAAATTAAAGCATCTTGAAGATAAATTTTTCGTACCCCTAATATTTTTTATTATTTTCTTTTTTACTTCACTTATTTTTAATTTATGTATCAAAATATAAACGTAAAAAATATTTTTTATTTTTGCCTCTATGTCTTTCTCTTCCATGAGCTCAATATAAACAATTAAAACAAAAGCTTGAGTCAAGACTCAAGACAAACAGAAACATTTTAATTTTCCCAAACCAACTTTAAAAAAAAAAAATCATAAAAGGTTATTTTCTACACAAATGGTATTCAAAGGAACAAACGAAAGAATGGTGAACGGACAAGCGCTGTGTTTTGCGGGTTATATTATAGCGTGTGCCAGAAATTCCTAACCAAATGAAAGGCAATTAAAGCAAGAGCCAAAATGTAACCAAACTACCGGAAATGCCATAATCGCTTTATGAGAATGGATGTGGACATTTCACCGGCCTTGCCTCCCTTAAAAGCTCTTCGTTACCCCAACCGACACCTTCCCCACGCGCCCATTCTGCAATTCCTCTGTAATATTATTGTCAAGTTCTTCGACCGCCAGGGAAAAAGTAGTATTTTAGGCAGGGATGGGAAAAAATTAATTAAAAATTATAGTTTTGGTGTGATTAGATTGATTTTTTTTATTTGATTTGGATGAAATTTAAATATTAAATTTAAATTTAATTTAAATTGAGATGTAAAAATTTTTAAAAATCTAATTTAATAAAATTATATATTTTATTAAATTTTATATATTTTTAAATTTTTATAAATAAAAATTATTGTTTTATGTAAATTTATTTAAAAATATTAAAAATTTTATTAAAATAATATATTAAAAAAAAGATAAATCAAATCAAATTGATAAAATTTAATTTGAATTGAATCAATTTAAAAGAAAAATTAATTCAAATTTTAAAAATTTATAATATTATATTATCCTAAAAACTTGAATCAAATTTAATTCGATTCAAATCATTATTACTTATAATTTTAATTGTTTTTTTGTTAAAATAAACTAGTTAAAAATAATTATTATATTTTTTACTTTTTTTTTTGTCACACACTACTTTGTAGTAAAAGAATACTTAAAACATGTGGTATGGAGTTAAAACATTACTATGTTAAATGCCACATCATAAAAACACGAATAATTAGTGAAATCTTTGCCCTCTATCAATGTTATTTATTATCTTTTTAATACTGGTTTAAGGGTCTATTTTTCATATTTAATTGAAAATCTTAAAAATGATTTTGATGAAATTTATTGGATATTATTTTTTAAAAAATAATCGTATAAATTAATTACTAATATTATCATCGCTTTTTTTATTTATCCTTTTTTTCTATGAAAATTACGGTTGCTTTTTCTTTGTGTACTTAGCTTGGAGAATTATGCTAAGGTTTTTTTTTTTGAAAAAAGTTAAGTATTCAATTGCAGGTTAAAGCTATTGAATGATAAAAGGAAAATAACACAGAATCTGCTATAAGGTTACCATCTCATAATTACCCTTGTACAACTTGTCGAGTAGGTGAGGAAAACATTAGATGTTTGGTTATAACTTGCCAAGGCTTGTGTTTGCTTTTCCAAGATTTATAACCGAAATTTTATTTATATACACATAAAGCATATATTATATAAATTAATTTATAACATAATTAAAGTTTTACAACCTCCCATTACCATGATTGAGAGGAAAATGATTTTATGTATATGATCCTTAATGTGTTATTTAATTAGTTGGTTTTCATTCTTGTGTTTTTATTTATTCAAGAATTTTATTATTTGATTTATTTATTTTTTTATGTTTTTAATTTCTTTTTAAACTCTTCTTATCCTGTTGTATATCTGATTCAAAAAAAATATTATGCATTTAAATTTTTTTGAATTTATAATTTTTAAATATTAATTCTAATGATATGCTAATTATTCAAAGGAATAATCGACTGTTATTTAATTTATTAAGTATTAATTAAAAGATGAAAATTTATGATTGAGTTCGTTTTTTTATTTTATTTTTTTTTACCAACTATTTTTTAATTAATCCATTGTTGTTTTTTTAAAACAAAGTTTGATATTAATATTTATGAAAAAATTGTAAATAAAAATAAAACCTTAGAAAATATTGTAAAATCTCCAAATATTACTACTTTGGCAACCATCGTTGTTAACTTCAGGTTTCACCAATACATTTATAGGAGTAGTTTAGAAGGAACAAATAGTAGATAGAACAACACAACTAATTACCTCGGCAAGTCCAAAATCCAAATGCTGGCTGTCACTATCTTACAAAAGTTGTGCCATTTGGAAAAACATTACTTTTCAGCTACTTAGATCCCAAAGAATTTGCGAAAAATGTGTTCATTCTAATCAATTTTTAATTATAAAAAAAAAAATTCAGATTCCCTTTGTCATTTTTGCATGTCAAATAGATTTAATTAGGACTATTCACCAAGATTAATCAAACTTGCAAATAGAGACTATCTAGGTAAAAAAAAAAAAATGAAATTCCATTCTTCTGTTTTATCATTTTTTTTTACATTTTTATATCATTAAATTGTTGAAGTGCTACAAATCTGAAATAACAAATGTTAAAATGGAAAATTATATGTAAAAAAAAAATCAAATGAAAAATTATTTTTAAAATAAAATTTAATTAATCCTAACAAATATGGCAACTCCACCCTAGTTTTTTCTTATTACTTTCTGAATTGGGGAATAAAATAATAGTAGTTTTAATTTTTTCCGTTGACAAAAGTCAACTGAACCGAATAAAAAACAAAAAAGAAACATGTGCCTTTATGTCAAAACAAAGGAGGGAAAAGGAAAGCTGAACTGCACGCACTGAAGCTGCGTGTGCACAAAGTTGATAACCAAAGGGGAGTTCTTTAAGTAATCTTTCTCTCATTTCCTTCCTCTGCTCTGCTGCTGCCTTCTTGATATTATTATTATTACTTCCCTTCCTCTTTCTTTCTCTCTTTCTCTTTGTCTGGTAACAGAGGCAGAAGGGGCAGATGAGTCGCCTAGCACCATTATCTGAAGAACCCATAAACGAAGAAGACTCTGCAAACTGTTCAAAGAAAGGCTTGTCATGGAAAAACTGGCTCAAAACTCATTTCTCCCTTGTGTTTAACAAGAAGTCTGACCTTAAGATCCTGTTGAGCGTTTTGGGTTGCCCTCTTTTCCCTGTTTCAATCCTTTCTAAACCACCCATCAATGAGGTAAGCAAATGTGGTCATGTTTTTGCTTTTAAATACATTTTATCTTCTCTGTTTTGTTTACTAACTATTTCTTGTGAATGAAGTTTACCGGTATTTGGATCACTTGATATTAGATCCATGTATTGAGGTTTAGACTCGTCGGAGCTTGTTTTTCTGGGTCTTTTTTTTATTGTTTTTAAGACGAAAAGTTAAAAAGAAGTAGTATTTATTTATTTTTTTAATTGGGAATCTATGAAAAGCAACCAATGGCTTTTTGATAAAGTGTTACTGCCGAAGAGAACAAGGTTGGGTTGGTATCGTTAGTGCCTCACCACTGATCTGGCCTGAAGTCCCCACTGGCCTCCCACCATGAAAGCATAAAAAAAATAAAGTAGCATTTTCTGTGGGTCCATTTTTTTTTTTTATATAAAAGTTGAGTTTGTGTAAAAAGCTAGGAGATCTAATAAATTAGAAAGTCCTTATTGATTTTTTTTTTCCTCAAAATGAGCACACTTTCAAGATGGAATTACTTATATCAAATTGGTTGGGTCTTGATCCTTTCAATCATCTTTTAAAGGATGTTTTCCTAGGAATCATGGTTGAATAGTATCCAAATGCCTTTGTCCTCCTCTAATTTATTGCCTTCTTTTTAAGGATGGACCCATTGAATTGTCATGTTAGATGGTTTGATAGAGTCTAGGCTTTCAAGCATATTTTGTTTGATTTTAATGAACAATAAGGTTCCAAAATTGTTGGGCCAAAGAAAATGAAAAACAAAGCAGTACTGATAACTGAGTTTATCTTTGGTCTTTTTCTTTTTTTTAGGTTGGTATTAGTTGAATCTAATACTCCATATGTAGCAGATAGTTCGTCTTTCTCGATAACTTGAAATTGAAAATTTCAGATTCAACTTAAAGAACCATCTTTAATTAAGAACCAAAAAGTGTTGTGCATAGCAGGTATCTTCCTCAGCACAGTACATTATACAACATTTCACAGCAGCAACAGGATGCCGGAAATCAGAAGGGAGAGTAAAGAACATTTTTGTGACAGGAAAAGTAACAATGGCAATGGTAGATGAGCTAGGTGCCACAGCAAGCTTAGTGGCTGGATCTGCTGAAGTTGCAAAAAAAGGTTGTTTTGTTATGTGGCAAATGGTTCCGAATAAATGGCTGATTGAACTGGTTGTGGGTGATCACAAGGTTGTAGCAGGTAGTGATGGCAATGTGGCTTGGCGCCGCACGCCTTGGCTAGGAGCACATGCAGCCAAAGGTGGTGTTCGTCCTTTAAGGCGGACTCTTCAGGCAAGTAACCTTTGTTAGATTTAGTTATCTGCGAATCATTGTTATAATTGCATGTTCTTTTTCCATGGCTTCCCATTGCTATAGCAATTAGTGGTTTCATTTCTTAGCTTAAACTATTATTGGTCCCATTTGTTGGTATAAACAATTATTGGGGCACATTTCCTCACTTTTTAATAATTTCTGAGCTAACTTAGATCTATGCTATCTTGACTTGTGTGACTGTTTAGGTGTAGTGGGGTGGGGGTGAATTACCGTGCATGAGAATATGAGATCAGTTTATTGGTGATATTTTGATGACTTGACTTGTTTCCACTAAACCAAAAGCCTAATATTTTTTAATCCACCTGCAAAATATGACTGTTGAATTCATAGTATGAAGCGCATAAGACACTTGGTCTATGTTAATGTCTAATATACTCTTGTATGTGGGGATGTTAATTAGAGATTAATCCACTTTTGGAGTCTTGTTTTCCTTACAGACAGCCTGGCTGATCCTGTTTTCATCTGTAATAAATCTTACCTTAAAGTAGATTTTTATTCTGTAACTGATTCTACCTTAAAATTAGATCCAACAACCCAAGATGTCGGAAATTGTTTCCCTGACACATTCTAGGATATGATCAAATCAGTAAAAATCATTATGCCATTTTTAGAAAAGAATAGTCAAACAGTGAAAGTTGAATGTCTGAGACTAGAATTGGTTATTACCCCATGGGTTTCCTATCATTACTTCTGAACATTGACCAATATTTTCCAGCTTTCAATTATGAAAAATCAAAACACATTTAGCTTTCAAAAGTAAAAAATGTGCTTTTGACTACCAACAACCAATACATAATTGTTTCTTTTATAAGTAGATGGTCCCATTTTATAATCAATATCAAATAATTCATGTAGGGACTAGATCCTATGGCAATATCAGCAGTGTTTTCCTCAGCTCAGTACACGGGAGAGAAACGAATCTCTGGCACTGATTGCTTTGTGTTGAAACTATCTGCTGATCAAGTGGACCTGGCTGATAGGAGTGATAACACCGCAGAGATGATCAAGCATGTTATATTTGGCTACTTCTGCCAAAGAAGTGGGCTGCTTGTGTTTCTAGAGGACTCTTATTTGACGAGAATTCAATCACCTGGAACCTACCCTACATATTGGGAAACCTCAATGGCCACGAAAATTGAAGATTATAAGATAGTGGAAGGTGTCATGATTGCACATTCTGGTCAATCAAGTGTTATCATCACAAGATTTGGGGACAATTTAAAGGCAGGCCTTTCTATAACTCGCATGGAGGAGATATGGACCATTGATGATGTTGCATTTAATGTCCCTGGCCTTTCCCTCGATTGCTTCATTCCTCCCAAAGAAGTTCAGAAAGATTATCCAAAGGAGAGTTTGGATTGGCGATCTCCTTTGCATCAATGATAATGGCTGATCTACATTGCTGCTAATTGCTTCATTGAAAGTCATTATGTCATTAACTTTGACTGGAGTAGGCACTCATGTGTATATAAAACACATTAAATATATATATTTTTGTGTTTAGAACTCATAGAAGGCTTTGATATTCATTTAACTGATTATGGAATCATTTTGTATCACGTAAAGTGTATTTGTGCAATTCATAGTACTTTTGTAATCCTCGGATCTTTACAAAATTTTGAGAAATACTACTCTATTGTTTTGTATCAATGAAGTATCAAGGAATAAGCTGTATATACTTTGTATGTTACTGACCACTTCACTGTTATTATGTTTCCCATAATTAAAATCATTGGAAAAAGAGTTTAGATCTGAGGAAAGCATCAGTTTCAATTTTTCATCGTCATATGATAGATGAGGCGAGAGATAACAGTAGATGTTTTCATACTTGTTCATTCATGCACACAAAACGAAATGGCAATGTTGCAGCACATAAGTTAGCTAGGCATGGGATAGGGATTGATGAGGACATGTATTGGGTAGAGGATTTTCCTTCATTTCTCCATGGCTTTGTGTTTGATTACTCAAATGGTTTCATTAATGAATGATTAAGAATGTTTAGCTTAAAAATTTTTTTCTTCCTTTTATATATGCACCAAACATAAGATTACATGATAATCATTCAATCTTATTTATAATTCTATTAATGATATGAAAAAATAATATAAATGGGATATGGTTTAAAATTTTAAAATAGTTATATATAGATTTAACAAAATAAAAAATATATTTGATGTTTTTGTGAAGATACAAATTATGATATGTAATTTTTATGTAAAATATGTCACGAATATAAACCAACATATAGTCAAAGATTAATGTTATTAATGGTTTTTGAATTGTATTGAAATATTAAATGTGATATTTAAACTTTAAAAATCTTCAATGTTATTTGAACTATAAATCTATTAATTAATATGATATTTAGATGACCTTTTATCTGGTATCGTATAAAGTTAATATGATATTTAGATATTTAGATGCCTAATTCTCATCTCCTTCTCCCCTTAAATTCACCCCATTGTTCTTGCTCTTTTTAATGCTCCTTTCAATCTATTCTTATGATTCCAAACCAAGCTATTTCTGTTTTTGTTTTTCTTCTTATAGACTAGTGCTAAGTTGTTAAGCCAACCATTTTTTTTTAACTACCAAAATTGCATTAATTTGTTGATCATATTTTTCCTTCTTCTCGACTTCTATTTTTCTTGGAACCTGATGGGAGCCTTGTCCCTCAATTCTTTCTCTGTTGCACGAAGCAAAGTTGCAAGAGTTTCCAATAAATTAAACACCATTTTTGTGCATTGCCAGGGAAGAGGCAATGCCATAAAGACTAGTGGGGTTTCTTCAGTTTTGAGAGAAAGATAAAAAATGGTTAATGCTGATCGTAGTACTGCTGTCAAGGATGCAGGAACCTTAATTGTGTCTCCAAATCCAAATGGGAATAGTCGGTCAGATATTGCAGTTAAAGATTTGGTGCCTTACGGAGGATCAACTGCTTCTTTAATGGAGTTGCAACAGGGCATTGGCATTGTTAAGTTTCTTAGAGGGAAACAGTTTTTCATTACTGGTTCAACTGGGTTTCTTGCTAAAGGTATGTTTTTCTACTCATCATTTGCATTCTACTTTCATAACTTCATGTTTTTAGATGACATTTTTTTACCAGAAAACTATGTACTATAATCTTCTCAAGAAAGCATTTTATTCATTCAATCTTCTTATTATATTAATTATATGCAGTTCTCATTGAGAAGATTTTAAGAGCTGTGCCTGATGTGGGGAAGATATTTCTCTTGATCAAGGCCAAAAACAAAGAAGCTGCAATGGAAAGATTGAAAAGTGAAGTAGGTTATGTATAATTGTGTCTTTTGTTGCTTATGCATGATTGATTCTCACATGTTTGAACGATTTTTCCTGGTATTGAGTCAAATTTTAGTTCTTTTTGTTTTGTTTTAGATCATAAATGCAGAGCTTTTCAAGTGTCTAAAACAAACATATGGAAATAGCTACCAAAGTTTCATGTTGAGCAAACTGGTCCCTGTTGTAGGAAATGTGTGTGAACCTGATCTTGGATTGGAGGGTGATTTAGCTGATGTGATTGAAAAAGAAGTTGACATAATTGTGAATTCTGCAGCTAATACAGCTTTTGATGAAAGTTTATGGTTTTTTTCATCTGATCTCTAAGATTGTGGAACTGTTAAGAATAAGATCATTACCACAGAAAATTTAATTAAATAGTTGTCATTATTGAATTCGCAGATATGATGTTGCCATAGGTATAAATACAAAAGGGGCATGCCACCTCATGACTTTTGCCAAGAAGTGCAAGAAACTTAAACTCTATTTACAAGTATCAACAAGCAAGTATCAAAACCAAAATATGATCAAAACTCGTGATTTGAGGAAATTTTCTTCAAGAACAATTGATTTCTAGTGTCAATTTGGACATCTAGTTCTTTGTGGATAAGCAGATTTGTTCTATTTCATGTGCAGCATATGTTAATGGCCAAAGGCAAGGAAGAATTATGGAAAACCCATTCAACATAGGAGACTGCATTGCAAGGGAAAATTTAATCTCTGAAACTACTGCAACATCCATGCCTGAGTTAGACGTTGAAGATGAGTTAGTACTGGCTCAAAATTCCAAACATACTGGCTCAAAATTCCAAACAAGGTTTTGATGAAAGTGAAGTGGCTCAGAAAATGAAAGAATTGGGTTAGAAAGGTGAGAATTCTCATTCTCTTATTTTCAGTATTTCCTTTGTGAACTGTGATTAATGAAAGCTTTCTGTTTCAAATATGACAAAGAAATGGGGCTTTAATCAAAATATTGACATGATGATGACTAATACCTGATCAGGGCTAGAAACTTTGGATGGCAAGACACATTCGTGTTCACAAAGGCTATGGGAGAAATGATGATCAAAAACATGAGAGGAGAAATACCATTAGTGATAATTCGACCTAGTGTTATTGAAAGCACCTGCAAAGAACCATTCCCAGGATGGATGGAGGGCAATAGGTATCTCTTATTTGACTTTTTACATGATGCAATTATTTCTGACAAAATTTGAGATACTCTTTTCTTTGTCTGTTAGGATGATGGATCCAATAGTATTATGCTATGGGAAAGGGCAGCTAACTGGTTTCCTGGTTGATCCAAATGGAGTACTTGATGTTGTACGTAATTGTTGTCAATGTCATACATCATTTTTGTACTCTAGTGTTTGATGAATTAACATTGGAAAAACATCCATCCCCCACATTTTATTTCAAACTCATGAATCTTATTGCATTCTTGCCATGGCGGATTACAGGTTCCAGCAGACATGGTTGTCAATGCAACCTTGGCAACCATTGCGACACATGGAATGACTCCAAACCAGATATTAACATCTACCACATTGCATCATCAGTTGTAAATCCACTGGTTTTCCAGGATTTAGCCAGATTGCTCCATGAACACTACAATTCCTCACCTTTTCTGGACTCGAAGGGTTGCCCAATCCATGTTCGATCAATGAAGCTGTTCAACTCCATGGAGGATTTCTCTGCTCACCTCTGGAGAGATGCTTTTCATAGAACTGGATTGACAGCGGTCGCATCTTGGAGCGGAAAACTGTCTCAGAAGCTTCAAACAATACGCTGGAAGTCAGGAGCAAGCAAAGTACTTGGCTAATATATATGAGCCATACACATTCTATAGTGGAAGGCAAGTCAATTGTGGCCTTAATCACTGTTCGGTCATGGATTACATTCCCCTGCAATCTTCAAATAAAAACTGACATAGATGAATATCAAATCAACAACTGTCAGGTTTGACAACAGCAACACTGAGAGACTAATGGAGATCATGTCCGAAGAAGAGAAGAGGAACTTTGGATTTGATGTGGAAAGCATAGATTGGAAAGATTATATAAAAAAATGTCCACATTCCTGGTTTAAGAAGACATGTTATGAAGGGTAGAGGGATGTGTTCTTCACCTATTAGCTAGATCTTGCACTAATTATGTATGCAATAAATGTTTTCTAAATGTTACAAACACTAAACAAGGCAGAGAAGTTTTGCCTTCTTATTTGTGATATAATTAACTCTCATGAGGGTTTTATAAGTAAAGTTTTATAGGAGTTTTACAATTTAAATTTTTTAATCTCCGGTTATGAAATACATTAAATTCGGTAAACCTTAAATTGTACGTTCAAATACATCGAATCTGATAAATATCAATATCAGAACAAAAATAATACGTTTACTAATACAATATGGACTACTTTGATTCATACCAAAAAAGAAAGAATTTATTTTGCAAGATTCATTTGATTACAAATTATGTTACCTAATTTGGAAACCAAGAAGCAAAGATCAACATTTGGATTAAAGAAACAATTAAAATAAAAAAAATAAAGATTAACTCTATTATTTATTCCATTCAATTAATTATCAAATAAACATTTTTATACGAAACTGTTCACTTATATGATGCATATACTTCAACATAAAATTATTGCTAAAAAACATAAAAGCCACTAATTAAGTATGCATCATACATGACCAAAGAACAGCTCGCTTAGGGTCCATTTAGAGCTCAATTGGAAGACTTTCACCGTATTGAAAGATGTGTTTTATGATTGAGATCTTCCGTACGTGAAAGCCCCACAATCGGCTGCCAAATGGACCGTTATTCAACAACAATATTATTAATTAACAGAGCTACGACTTTGTCCTGTAATGGTGTGAAATTTTGATTTTTTTTTTCTTGGATGATTGAATTTCCATTCATATCCAAAGAAGCAGGGAAAAACCTCACATGAAACTTATTGAGGATTTGAAGAGCCAAATGCAAGGAACTCGGGATGATTTTCCAGTATAGCCATATTTTTTTTCTCTGAAGTAATCCATGCTTCTATTGCCTTGCTTTGCGCAATCTCTTTGAGAAAGGTGGTTTTAGCATGCCCACTGCTGCTTCTCCCTGGGACACCAAGCAAACTTGGGTTTCCCCATCCACAGTCAACTTCTTGAAACCCAAAATTCAACCAACTAGCGAAAGAATAGAATTCCATGTCTCCTTCGGAGGCAAATTCTGCTGACAGATCATTTAGTTTCTCGCTTATGAATTTGACACCTTCACCACTTTGTAGACGAGTCAAGTGATCCCCCTTGAAAGTCTCAAGTCCTTCCTTCACTAGATAAGCCAATTGTTGTAACTCTATGTCGTTCTCAGCTGAGTTATAGGCAGAAATTGAGTACCAAAACACATTTCCAATGGCATAATCTGGCAACTGTGGCTCTAGTCTTCGCCGTATGTTAACTGCATAGGCACACAGAGATGGCCTTGAAATTCTAGATGCTGATCTAGAAGCCAACATGGAATATTTCCATATGAATGCAGTCGGTGGTTGGACTCGTGTAGGATGCCCAAGATTTTTGCTTCTCACTTTGCTCTTTAGAGTGTCAATAGATATTTCATCGAACGCAAATCTTCTCGTCTTGCGCCTGCCTTCACTAAACCATATGCCTTTTATCAAAGACAAAGTGTTTGATGGCATGCTATCCACTGCAGGAAAGAGTTGTGAAGCTACCGTAAACAAATCCGGACCGGGTATTTCACCATTAGACCTCGAGAAAAGCTGTCCAACTTCTAAAGAAAGCAGATGCGGTGCATGCATCAACTATCTTGTGGGAAGTACAAACAGCTACTGCTATTCCACCACAATTAAAGATGTTAACTTGAACAGTTAGCAGTGGCGCTGTTAGGTCTGGAAGATAGCAGAAGGGTTTGGATGGAAGCAGCTGGTTCAGTTCATCTACTAATTTGGCGCGTTGAAGGTAATCAGATAAACAACAGTTTACCCGAGTTTCAATGTATGGCACACCCTCGTCATAAGAATCAATGCAAAGGTTGTCCCTAGGCCTGCCAGATAAAGGGTAAAAATGATTCAAGGTTTTAGAAAGAGATGTTTTCAATTGGTCTGAAATTCGGGCACTGTTGGAACTTGGAACTGGAATCACTCGAGTGGGTTTGGGAGTAGAAGAAGTTGGAACATAAGATGGTGGAATGAGTTGGTCTAGAAATGAGAGCTTAAGTGGCTTTAGAAGATGAAGTACTTCCTGGGAAGATGGTTTAACAGTTTGTCTTGAAGTAACACGAACTTCGGCCATGGTGATCCTTCTGCTAAACAAAAGTGTATATGCTCTTTGGCTGCTATAGGCTAAAGTTGTAAAACTTCGCTTGAGACGATGAAACAGATGATTGAGCAGGTATTTATAGTTAACAACTAAGGACGAATTGTCAAACTAATATGCTATAAGCTGCATTCGAGTCAAGAAGTGACGGTTCCATTAAAAGACAGAAAGGAAGCAGCAAACCTAGTTCTATCTCAGTATTTTATAACCATGAGATTAATTTTAATAAAATTAAAAAAATAATAAAAATATTATAATTATAATTTAAAAAATTCATAAAAAAAGTTATGTAGAATGAATTTTATTATAGTTAACATTTAGATTTAATTAATGATATAATAAATTCAATTATATTGTATTAAAAATATAATAAAATTTAAATTTCCACTTACTCATTAAAATAATTAAAAATATACACTAAAAAGAATATATATATATATTCCAAATTTCCTCTAAAATTTTTTTAATATAATTGGTTAACACGTCCACTTTATCAATAAATATAGCTTTTTTTGTATGTACGAAAAGTTCAAAGTTTAATGGAGAATTTTTTTTAATAAATTCTGGAGCTTAGTTAATTGTTCTTAAGAGGGATAATAACTACTAGACATATAAAAAAGTGTACACCTAGTAACTCCAACCAATCCCATATAAATCATTTATTTTCTAAAAATAAATGGCATTAAAAAATAATTTAAAAAATTAAAAAATAGAGGGGTGTATGGCTTAACAACTCCCACCTTTATAAATCATTTCAATTTTTTTTTAAAAAATAAATGACATAAAAAAATTTTTAAAATAAAGTGGACTTTAGTTCTTCTACTCCCATCAATCCTATTTAAATTATTTCATTTGTTGGATGAATTTTTTAAATATTTAATACAAACAATTCAATAAAAAATGTAAATAATGTTTCAAAAAAAAGCAAAAAAAAAAAAAAAGAAAGATGAAATGGCATGTAATAAGGTAAAATATTTTATTTGTGATTGATGCGAGGTTTAATAGATAATAGGCTTTATTCTTTAGAAGAAAGTGGGACACTTTATATGCATTAATAAATTTTTTTAAAAAAAGTAAAGAAATGTTAAAAGAAAAGAAGCTAAAACTAAGACATGACAATTTTTTTGCTCATTTATATTTTTTCTCATTTTAATTTATTTTCTATTAATATATTCTATCGAGTATTTTAGTCACCAAAACAATTAATACATGTCAAAACATCAATCCAAATTCTCTCTTGTTTTTTCTTTTGTAAGAATTTATATTTAATGTATTATCTGTATATAAATTTTATATTATATTAAAGAATTAAATGATGTCATATTATTAATAAAATAAATAAGATGATGTCATTAATAAAATGGGTAGATTTAAAAAAATATTATTTTTTATATATTTATTTTAAAAATTAATATTTATTTAATAATATTATCTAATTTATTAATAATATATAAAATTTATACGATGATAATATATCTAACATAAACTCTTTTTCTAATTAGCTGTTGCGTCTAACCTAGGCCCATTGGATCAGATCATGCCTCCAGTGCAGCTCCAATTTAACGCTTTTAATTTCATTTCGTACTACTTCAAGTATTTGGATAATAAATATCCGCATGTTTACATCCATTTATCTGAAAATTTAAGATAGAGGGAAAGGCGTTCCTTTTTTTTTTTTTTGTAAACATTTAAGATTATAATATAGGGACGAAAATGTCTTCATACTTAGGCTGCGATTGATTAATGAAAATATATATTTTTTTAATTTTTAATTTTTAAAAATAATTTTTATTTCTTATTTTTTGAATTTAAAAAAACATATTTAGCACATAAAATAAAAATTATAAAAATATGTTTGGTATCTTTATTTTTATAATTAAAATAAATTACTTTAAGAGAATTTAACCATATAAAACATTCAAAACTTAAACGTTACATAATATGATAATATAATGGGCAAAACATTATACAAAAAATTAGGAAAAAAATCAAGTTTACTAATTAAAATATATCGATTCATCCAGATCAAATGTAACATTAGTAACATCAACCCTTTTTGGAACAATGCTTGTTTAGGTTCTAGATGAATCATTAAATGATTATAAAACACTATCATTTCGATGAGAAATATTAAGCATAAAGATAGATGAATACTTTTCATCGTATTAAAGTAATATAGATAAATCATTAAATGATTTATATTGCTGTAATGTTAATTATATATAAAAAGATGAAATAATCTTTCTAATAATAATGGATAGCAAAATCCAAAATTATCACTCAAAATTCATAAATTCACTCGTATCTCAAAACCAAAACCCTAGTTTCACCAAAAAACCAGCCTTCAACGCTGCAGCACTGCTTATCGGAGTATTGGCCGGACTTTCAATTTTCGCCAGAGAAGGTGTTGGGGAGATTCCAATGTATTTGTGCCTTGGAGACAACACAACCACAAACAACTTCTAGCCTTGCTCATAATGACCCTTAGCTCCATTAATGAAATATTAATGGCCTTGACTTTTTGAGCTTAACGTTGGTTTTGCCATCTTTCTGCCTTACAATTGGGTTTAAGGTATTGTAGCTTGCATAAGCCTCCTTAGTCACTTGTAGCATTGAGTCTTTGCCATCATCATATTCCCACACTAACAAAAACACCAAAAAGGAATTAGAAAAACTCAAGCAAAACAATCCCATAAAGTGAAGTGCATCGTCGTATTAAAACTCAGAAAAAATAGATTTATTATTAAGAGAGTCGCCAATGCAAAAATGGGAATTTTCAGCCCATTTGTTGAGAAAGTCTAATTCAGAGAATGGGATCTTCCAAGTGTCTGTCTCCCACCAACTAAGATTTCTCTTGCATTTGTAAAGCTTACAAATAGAAACAAAAGCACAAAATAAGTTAAGCCTCGTTGGAAAAACGGCCATGGGAAATCATATTTTGTAAAAGCTGAGCAGAAATAGCAGTCGAGGAAGTGAAACAAATTTGGGTAAAACTCCTGTAGAAAAGAGAGAAGTGAAATAAGTTTTCGTGGAGCAATCTCTTCGAAACTAGGACCTTTGTCCCAAAATTGGAAAAAAAATCTCGTATTTTTATATTCTCCATTTCTTTTAAATGTTTCCAAGTTGAAAATAATTTTTTTTATATTCTCTAAATTTAGTCTATTTTTATTTTCGTTTTTCAAAAGACAATTTTTGTTTTTTTAACCAAACAAGTTTTTTCATTCATTCTCTATTTTTTATGAAAAAAAAAAAAAATAGAGATATTTTAACGAACCAAATATACGCTTTATTTTTTATTTTGAATTTTTATTTAAATATGTTCAAATAATTTCAAATTTAAATATAATAAACTAATTAATAATTAATTAATTAAAAACTAAATAAATACATATACAAATTATTTATTTGATATATTTCTTTTTTTAAAAAAAAATTATCTATTCTCGAATCTTATATCTTAAACTTATTTGATTGAAAAAGATATTATACATATAAATTCTTTCGAATTTGTAACTTTCAAACATCAATTTTAAAAACATGTCAATTGATTCAAAAATCAATTGGCATTTATTTGATATATCTCTAAAAAGCAAATAATTTAAAATTTTTACTATAATTCTATAATTATACAATTACAATTAAAAATTATGTAAGAGTTTATCACTTATAAGTATGAACTCCATATATAATTTTGATAGATTCTATATAATTTTAAATTGTGATTGGTTAATTATGCTAAGAGTTC
Source organism: Durio zibethinus (assembly GCF_047325235.1). Classification (NCBI taxonomy): domain Eukaryota; kingdom Viridiplantae; phylum Streptophyta; class Magnoliopsida; order Malvales; family Malvaceae; genus Durio; species Durio zibethinus. Next base: position 2,321,482 of record NC_143162.1, on the reverse strand, counting down.
TTAACATCATTTTTTTTTTCACTACAACCCACCTATCACTATTATAGTAATTTTAATGTCATTTCTAAACACTTATCACACTATTGATTTTAATATATTATTACAATAATTAATCTCACTTCTATCGTTATTTTTATCTTACTATCTATTTAAATGAATCTTAATAAACACGAAAGTATAGTAAAAAATTTAAAATAAAAAATATATATTAAAAATATATAATATTATTTATTAATATATTATATTAATAGTATATTATTTATGAATTAACATTATTTATTTATTAATATAATATTATTTATAAGTAAAATTATTTTTAAAAATATTGATAAATAATTTTACTTATTAAACAGTTCTTTTCGTAAAATATCTTTTCTTTTAAGATAATTTTAAAAAAATTGAACTTATTTTTTGTTGACCAATAAATTATTTTTTGTTAATCAAATAAATTTTTATTAAATAAATATCTAAAAATACAAAAATTATTTTTTACAAAACATAAGGAGCGATAAAGTGGTGGAATGAGAGCTTGGATGGCTTTAGAAGTCGAACTTCCTCGGAACGTGGTTGAATAGTTCCCCTTCAAGTAACACAAAGTTCCGTCTTCGTGATAATTATTTTTTGCAATAAAAGTGTACATAAAATTGTTGCAAACACATTTCTTATAGCTTGTATATGTTCTATCGGTATGATTATTCATCTCGGCAGTGATTTTAGGCTACTATTTAATACTATAGTAAAAGATAATTTCCAACATCTGTGTCTAACCCCCAAAAAAAATTTTTTTTAAGCAACCAAACCAATTTTCTCTAGAATATTTCAATCGAAAAGAATTGGTCCTATTTTTCTTAGAAAAAAAAAAAGAAATTAGGCTCCAATAACAATGGAAATGGTGAAGAAACTGCCAGATTCTATCATATAATATTCAACCTAAATTTGACAGGTCTGGCTTCATGTGATGGCAGCTGACCTAATTGCCAGAGTCCCCAAAACTTGAATTAACGAAAAAAAAAAAAAAACACTTTTAGAAGCCCAAATTAATATCAAAATCAAGACTACATAAACAAAGTTATAGATGGAAAAATCTGATGTAATTATCATTGTTTTATATTAACTAAACAAGGGTGCAATAGGACCGTTGCTTGACATGAAACAATTAACTTGGACGGTCAGCATTTTCTTTCCTCCCCCTTTGATTAAGAGGCCATCAATGTTTGGTCAAAATTGAATGGCGTCAACAAACACTCCTCTAATTGTTTTAAGTTTTTAACTAACCTAAGAGACCCTTTTATTTTAACTTTTAAGTATGTTGAAATTTATGATTCATTAAGTCACAGAAAATTCACTTTAACATGATTAATACGATGATATAGTATAAAAATAATAAAATAAAATAATTTAAAATTTTATAAAAATTATGTGTTTAACATAAAGTCGATTGAATTTGAGTTTTATGAATATAAAATCGTATTAGATTTAAAACAAATAAAAATTTGTTTTGATCTGATTTGTTGTCATCCTAGCATAAGGGAAATGTTTTTTTTTTTTTTTTTTTTTTTTTTTTTTTTTTTTACTTTTAAGATTGTAATATAGGGACGAAAATGTCATGATACTTAACTTTTGTTTTTTTATTTTGAATTTTTATTTAAAAATATTAAAATAATTTTCAAAATTAAATATAATAAATAAAATTTGTATGATTATATAATAAATTATATAATAATTAATTAATTAAAAACTAAATAAATACATATAAAAATTATTTATTTGATATATTTTTTCTTTTTTTTAATTGTCATTTATTCTCAAACATTATATATTAAACTTATTTGGTTGAAAATGATATTACATGTATAAACTCTTTTAAACTCGCAACCTTTAAACGTGAATTTTAAAAGCATGTCACTTGATCCAAAGATTAGTAGGCATTTATTTGATATATTTTTAAAAAGTAAATAATTTAAATTTTTTATTATATACAAACTTTACTATAATATCTTTAAGAGTATTTTACGTACAATTATTTTTATTACAATTTCATAATTATTCAATCACAATTAAAATTTATGTAAAAGTTTATCACTTATAAAAATGAGCTTCATATAAACTTTTAATAGATCCCGTACAATTTAAATTATGATTGATTAATTAATATTACAATTATTATAAATAATAAACTCCCAATGTCCTTAATGTCATTTTTTTTCACTATAATTCACCTATTATTATTATAGTAATTTTAATATTATTTTTAAATATATATCTTACAATTGATTTTAATATCATTATTACAATAATTAATTTTAGTTTTATGGTTATTTTATCTCATTCCTTATTCAAATGAATCCTTAATAAACACAAAAGTATAGTCAAAAATTAAAAATAATATATATATATATATATATATTTAACGTTAACTCTGCCCCGTGTACCATGGCTGAAAATTATAGTCCAAATCTCAAAATTTTGCTATAACGAATATTAATTATCTCTCCCGTCAACTCCACAAAGAGTAGAATTACTTTCAATCGTACCATGAGTTGTCGCAACTCTAAAACAAGCACATCCCTGTCTCCAAGGACATAAACCTGCCTAGTTCTAATGAACTAGTACTAAAACCTTGGATAAACAGTGACAAACCTTGGATTTTGGATTAATAAATTATCATCAGCCTTTCATAAAGAGGAAAACAAATTGAGATTACAGTTATTTATGAACCCACTAGTTGAGGCATATACTGTTGGGTATGAAGGGTAGCGAAAGGGTTCGCAGGGAAGCAATTGATTTAGTTTTTCTAATTATTCGATTTTTTGTTTATTTATGATTTTTTAATGTTCGATAATTATTTTAGATATTAATTAATTTAAAATTTAATCATTCAAATCTTATAAAAAAAATAAAATTTTTCAACGTTTATTTTTTTTATTCATAAAATTTAAAATTAAAATTTATTTTAAAAAATCGAGTTGCTTAATCACTTGGATAAACAGTAAGTTGGATAAGGTTATATATTCAGATAAGCAGCCATCTACTCGAGCTTCAATGTATGGCACTTCCTCATTAAGATCAAGGGTAAAATTGGTTCAAGGTTCTGTGAGAGTGACTTTTTCAATCGAGCCGAGATTTGAGCGCGTCGAAATACGAATCAGTAGCTCGGGTATAGAAGAAAATGGCTGGAACATAAATTGATGGAATGAGTTGGTCCGATTTTTCTAAAAAAACAAGAAAAGAAATTAGGCTCGAGGAACAATAGAAATGGTGAAGAAACTGCCAGATTCTATCATATAACATTCAACCCGAAATTGACTGGTCTGGCTTCATCGTAATGGCAGCTGAACTAATTGCCAGAGTCCCCAAAACTTGAATTAACATTAAAAAAAAAAAAAAACTCAGTTTTGGAAGCCCAAATTAATGTCTAAATCAAGATTACATAAACAAAGTTTTAGTTGGAAAAATCTGATGTAATTGTTTTGTTTTATATGAACTAAACAAGGGTGCAATAGGGCCCATTGCTTGCAATGAAAACAATGAACTTGGATGGTCAACAGTTTCTTTCCTTCCCCTTTGATTTAGATGCCACCAATATTTGGTCAAAATTGAATGGCGTCAACAAACACTCCTCTAATTGTTTTGAATTTTTAACCAACCTAACAGTCCTTTTATTTTAACTTTTAAGAATGGTTGAAATTTATGATTCATTAACTCACCGAAAATTCATTTTAATGTGATTATTTAAAATATAATACGATGATATAATATAAAATAATAAAATAATTTAAAATAAAATAAAAAATTATATATTTAATAAAAATAATATTTTATATTTTTTATATTTATATAAATTATAATGCATAATTTTTATGTAAAATATAACATAAATATATAAATCATTAATATTTTATGTAATACTAATATGCGAATTGTCAAGTTTTATCTATGTTATATCTAACCAACTTTTTGTTATAGGTTAGTTTTCGTTTTCAAAATTAGATTAATTTTTTTTTACAAAAGAATTTGTAATTTAAAAATAGGAGAAAGTGTAAAAATATTAGAATTTAAATTTTAAATTTATCAGATATCATTTTTTAAAAATAATTATATAAATAAATTAAATTAAAATTTTGATTCAAATTAAATTAATCTTTAATAAAACAATCTTTCTAATAAAAAAGAAGACAAATTTGGTCAAATTCTTTAACTTAGCTAGCCACCATGATAAATGCTATTAATAGTCATAAATATTATTTAACAATCTATCATACGCAATAATCCACCTTTAAAAAATTGAAAAAACATTGTTGTAACGTAAAGATTAATAAATTAAGTGAATAACATAGTCTTTAGCATTATCTCGTTTCCTACTTCATTTTCGTACATGAGAGATAAGATAAAACATACATAGGCATATGCTTTAAGTATTTTTAATTTTCTAAAATTACATTGTGCTTGTTGAAATTTATAAAAATTATAAAAGAAATCCATAAATAAATAGAACTTTTGATGCGTTTCATTATATATTTTTTTAATTACATCAAAAAGATAAAGTCTTAATACAAATAAAAAAAATTAATTCGAAATTAAGTTCTTTATGTTTTCTCAAACAATTTTAATTATTAAATTAAAGGCTTGAGGACCATTCTATTATGTTTTTCACCTTAAGAAGAGTGAATATTTTTCAATCAATTAAAATGCAAAATATTAGAAATCTTAAAATAAATAAATTTCATCAACAATAATGTGATTTATTAATTAAACTTGAACGTAATTTTTATTTTTAATAATTAAAATTAATTTTAATAATTTTAAATATCAAATAAATAATCTTTAATTAAAACGTTTTAATCAATTGAGTTAATTAAAGAAAGCGTTAAAAGGAAAAAAAAAATCCAAATGCCATTATTAACACAAGCAAACACATAAATACCTAGGGAACGAAGGACATGGGAGTTGGCTAAACCGGCAACAGCTTATTGTCTTTAAGGTTGACTAATTTAATGGGAACCTAAAAGGTGGAATCAAGCATGCAATGCTCCATGTCAAATGTGTGGTCTTAACTTTTTTTTAGTTGTTTAGAATGTTCACCCGTGTTATTGCTGACCGTTCTCACTGCCAGCCAAAGTCCAACAAAGCTATGGACCCAATAGAAAATTCTCTTTTTTTTTTTTTTAAAGAACAAAATTTGAACCAAATTATTAATTAGCTCACTTTCTTTCTTTTTTTTTGGTGAGGGGAAAATTGAAAACAACAAAATTTAGCCAATTTCTGCCTAAGTTTCCTCGCCAAGGCCAAGTCTTTCTAATAGTTTGAAAGTTCAAAACTTTGGATTGTTTTGGTTTGTTTATTCTTCTGATCGCACGTTTGTAGGAGGGGAAACAAAGAGAAGGAGAGATTGAATGGAGACTGTTGCAGTGTGGCAAGGATTGGCTTTATCTGGAATTTTTTCATGGATTGTAATAACTTCATATTTCAATGTAACCAAAAAGATTAGATCTTTGCTACAACCTTGGGTGGCTCACCATGTTGTAACGGGCACTTCAATCATCCTCAAGATCCAGGTTTGGAACGAAATAAACAATACCCAGATTGTCATTTTTTTTCTTTGATCATTTGGGTTTTTCTATTTTTGTTGGTTGTCATTTTTTTTCTTTGATCATCTGGGTTTTTCTATTTTTGTTGGTTTTTAAGCTTTTTCTGGGTGAGTTTTTTTTTTTTTTTTTTGGTTTGGCGGTTTTATTTTTATTCTTTTTTTGGCAGAAATATCAGCATAAATTCTGGGATGCTCTCTTCTCTGGGTTGTCCTGTGTAGTTTCTGTGCCCTTTTACACTGCCTTCCTTCCCTTGCTTTTCTGGGTATGTATCTGTCTCTCTTTCTCTTTGTGGTTAGTTTTGATTTGTAATTGTTCTCATCGGGTATTTCTTTTATGATGTTTCCAGAGCGGGCATGGAAAATTGGCTAGGCAGATGACCCTGTTGATGGCTTTCTGTGATTATTTAGGGAACTGCATAAAGGTTTTTTTTTCTTTTTTTTCCCCTCCTTGCATGGTTTTATCATTTCTTTGGTGGTAATGTTTTCAATGAAGTCTTTAAGCTAATATTTTATTTGGTTTCTGCTTGATGGTCTGTGTTTTTAGGATGTGGTGTCAGCTCCTAGACCCAGTTGCCCTCCCGTTAGAAGGATAACAGCCACAAAAGATGAAGAAGAGAATGCCTTGGAATATGGATTGCCTTCTTCTCATACTCTCAACACAGTATGCTTATCAGGGTATTAAAGTTTCCTATTTACATAAACCTTTTGATCTACTGCTGTTCTAGCTCATATGATTCATATTTTATCAAAACATCATTAGAAATAATTATTGAGACGAAAGTCTTCAAGGATATCTGCCAGGTGTGAGTGTTACTTCTTATTAACCCTTCAATATTTGTCAAGAAACCCCTCAACAATCTGGGAACATAGCAGATATATTGTTGTTGGCAACCTCATAATCCTCATGTGTTGATAGGACAGGTAAACAAGGAAAACTAAAAGAAAAATCATGGGTCTGATGGGTTGCCAATCATTTACAACAAATTAAGTACTCTTATATATTTACTTGTCAATTCATCAGTCGGTATTTTCTTGAGAATTGAAATTAATACTAAATTATTATGCTTTTGCATCCAGATACCTTCTATACTATGTTCTATCCTACACACAGAGTGAAGGTGCTTGCGTGAAACTTCCTGCAATCACCCTTGGTTGCTTGCTTGTGGCCCTTATTGGTTTTGGTAAGTTTAATTGTTTTAAAAAATTCTTGATAGTACTCTTAGCATTCCTTATTGCAAATGTTTAACCGAATTTTGTTTCCTTGGTAGGAAGGATCTACCTTGGTATGCACAGCTTGATTGATATCGTTGGTGGTCTTGCTATTGGATTGGTGATTCTTGCAATGTGGCTAACAGTTCATGAATATGCAGATGGCTTTATTGTCTCTGGACAAAATGGTAAGTAAACCTATTGTTGGCACATTTGTGCTTTCAGCAGGTTGAATCGTTATTAATCCAATTACATGAATAGGGATCTAAAACAAGTATAGATTTTTTTTCCTGGTAGGGATAAGAACTCCATTTGATAGAGTGATCTTTGTAGGAAGAGACATTTTACGGAGGTTGAGTTGTAGTTCCTGTAAAGATGGGGACTTTTAGGGGTAGTTAAGTCAAGTCTTCGATTTCCCTGCCCTCAGTTCTGTTGATTAAAATGACCAATGGCTTTTTAGGTTACAAAGTACAATTGTTAATCTAAATCTTGAAACAAAATATATACTCCCGGTTCTAGTTGAATATTTGAATGTTGAAGCATAATACACGCTTTCAATATTTTTATGCTTACTTTTCCTGTTGCAGTTACATCCTTTTGGGCTGCCCTGAGCTTCCTCTTACTTTTTGCTTATCCCACTCCTGAGCTTCCAACTCCAAGTTTTGAGTATCATGCTGCCTTCAATGGTGTTGCATTTGGAATTGTAAGTAATTGATCATCCGCATAGCATTGAAACAATTCTTAGCCACTTTCTGTTATCACCAGGACTGTTATAGTGAATGCATCTTTCACTTATTACTGTCTCTAATAATTAATTAACATTATTGAATGCATAGAGTTAAGATCATAGCCATAGGCACAGAAAACAAGGAATTGATATTTGTGAGATGCATTGTTTTCATTTAAGAAAGTACGAAACATGTATCGGTCTCTGGTGAAAAACTATATTATCCTGTTTTAATAAGTTAGCTGCTGTTGCTTGTGCGGTGAAAATGTCAGAGTTGGTCTGTACTGTTTTGTGTCACATCATTTGCTTATACAAACTTCATGCTTGACAAACAACTGATAACCTTGACATCTATGGTTAGGATTAGAGGTATTTAGAGGTGATTATTAGATGTTATAGGGGTGGTTTCAGGGTATATAATAGCTTATGGAATTACCATATTAGACTCTTTATCTATTGAGTACAATCATAGTTAGCTTTGGTTTTTCAAATTCTTTTAGGAACTTAGGATTTGCGTGATTTAGCACAACAAAGAGAATTTCCCTTTGCTTCCCTCTGGAAAGCCTCTGATTAGATGGAAAATCAAAAGTTTTCACAGTTTTATTGCTCTCCTAACTTAGGGGAATGCTGGTTGTTGTGTCAAAGAAAATTTCTGAAGCTTTCAAATCATTTAGAAGATTCATCTGGAGTAATTATAAGCGAGGGTTCTGCATTTTGACAAATATGATTAGAATGAATAAAATAGATATCAGCATATATGACAACATAGAAAAGATGGACCAAATGCCGTGGGTAGAAGTTATGAAAGTATGTGGTGGGTGTTTTTAAAAAATCTGTGCCTTATTTTTGGTATAGAATGTGGTTATGGAGATAGCATTCATTTTTCTATGAAATGCTTCCTATTCAACCTAGTGTATTAACTTTAGATCAATTTACTGGGTAACGGGACCTTCATCTGGGTGGCATTGCATTCAGTTCTTCCATTCCATAGGCAGTTAAGCACAATACCTTGTAGACGAAATAGATCAAATGATCAACTACTCTACTAACATCATAATTAATGCCTTTGTATTTATAGGAACTCACTCAAAATTACTCATAGCAGTGCAAAGACGTGCATGTTACTTGATAAGTGAGCATCATTTATTCAGATAATATAAATATCTCTTGTTTAATAAATGCCATTATATAGAAACAAAAGTTTGTCATTCCTATTTGCATTACCAAAGAAAATATATAGATCCCTCCCCTCTTTCAACTGCACCCAACAGAGACAAAAGATTATGCTTTTAACATTCATCCATATAACCTAAAGTGGTAATGTCAACCAGGTTGCTGGGATTCAGCAGACGTACCACCAGTTCCACCATGAAGCAGTTCCACGAATATTTACCTCGCAACTGACAATCCTTGCTTTTTTGGGTAGAATGCTTGTTGGGATACCAACAATCCTGATTGTCAAGTTCTGTAGCAAGGCGCTTGCAAAATGGATTCTTCCCGTAGTATCAAATACGTTGGGTATCCCAATAAAATCAACCAGCTATATCCCCATGCTTAAAGGTTCAGCTACTGAGAAGAAATCCAGTGAGATTAAGCAATCAGGTTATATCCATAAGATGTTATTTTTCTCTCGCCAAGATTTATTTGACGTCGACACAGGCATTAGATTCATTCAATATGCAGGCCTTGCATGGTCCGTGGTCGACCTCGTCCCAACTCTCTTCTCTTACCTGAGATTGTGATGCTTGTCCTTGGTAGTACATGATTAGCATGTTTTAATGCTGCAGGCAGCTAATCTGTGAATCGTATTTTTGTTTAGTACTGAACTCTCCATTTTTTAATGTGTTAATGAAATGGTCCCAAAGGGCACGTCCAAGCGGTTAGAGCTTAAAACTTCATCTTGGAGATCTGGAATTCTCATATAGGGCTGGAGAGGACTACCTCCCATTGTGTAGTTCAATATTCCATGTAAGATTAAAAATGAAAAATCATCTGTAATTATAAGGTCCAATTTAAAGTTAAATTTATTGGTGACTGACAGGAAATATCATGCTCCGAACTCTGAGGGAGGGCATATTTTTGGTACTAGGGGGAGGGATCCTGCTTGAACTCAATTATAGGGTACTCAACCATTGTTAAATGAGATCATTCTAGCAAAATCCCCAGTCCCATTCTATGATTTATCCGTGCATCAGATCATTCATGTTTATCCAAAAAACGTGACAATTATCGATAAATGAGGGAAAAAGAAACACAAAATGATAACTCAAATTAATCGAGCTGAGGCGTAAGAAACGGAATAGCAGTTGAATGTCCACATTTGAGTCAGTGGTAAAAGAAAAAAGATAGAAAACCCACTAAATATTAAACTTTTCCATCTCCGGTACAGAACCCAAAAAGATCGGATGAACCATAAAAAAAGGAGGGGAGAAACAGAAAATCAAAACAAACACAAAAATCTACATAATCAATACATTCTGTCAGTGTCAGTCTTTCATCCGCTATGGCAATCTCTTTGACAGAATATCCAAGTGTAAGATTAAAGGCCATCTTCCTAGCCTCGTATACATGCTTTTGATGCTCATCATCACCAAAATAAGCATGACATGTAAACAGGTAGGTAGTAGATGAAACAGACTTCGCCAAAGGATGCACGACTACCTGACTATGTAAGGGGAGGGAGGAGAGGAGGAAAGTAGAGTATCTTGAATCAGTTAAAGCATAGAGCTGCTTCAGAGGAAGTAATCAGGCGTTCTACGGGTAACATCAGGTTCTCCTCTCCTTGGAGCTGGCTCAAACTGCAGCAAAATGAACTTAACAATTTTACAAACACAAAAAGCATCCAAGAATTCAATTTCAGAAGTTAGCTGTTGCTGTTTTACCTTTTATTTGTGTACAAACATGCATGAATGGATAGGAAAAGGAAAAGAGGGAAGGGAAGAGAGAGGACAAGGGGGAGATATGAGAGACAAGAGACCTGGATGAATGTGTGACTCTGGCAATCATCAACTTCCAAGATAGAAGCCATGTTTCCACAGCGATAACAATAATTTGGGGCACTAAATATAGTAACCACCTTTTGTTCCTGTTCAAAGGAAATAATTGTGAATTCAAAACAGGAAGCAATTTATAGAGAGCATACAAGCAAAAATAATACTCACTCCGTCCCATTTTCTGTCTCCCTTCACTTTTTTGGATGTCCCAAAATTATGTCTTTCTTTTTTTAATACTAAATCTCTTTTTCTTTATTCCAAAACTATTTTTCATGATTTTTTTTACTTTTTGCATTAAAAATTATGAAACCTCAAATTCTTTAAAAAAAGTTCAAAATTTAATATTATATGGACCAAAGCCAAAGCTTTTTTCTCGAACTCTATGAAAGTAAATGACATATGGGACGGAGAGAGTAATAATTTAACTTTCGAGAATCATGATTACATGGGCCCAGTTAAATCCATCCATAACCAGCTGATGAGCTCTAGCAATCAATTTTAAGCTGTTTGTGTGATTGAATTGTTCAGATATATCCTGCAGAGAAGAATGTAACATTTCCTTATTAAAAAACTGAAAAAAGACAAGGCAACCACAAATTGTCAAAGAATGGTCACATTGAACACTAGTTACCTGGCCAAAAGTATATCCAGCACCACGTGGTGAGATACCCCAACCGCATCGATCATCTGGATCAGACCACAATAAATCACACATAGGCCCTTCGTGAGGAACCTCTTGAACACGATCAAAGTTTCTTATATTATCCAGGGTTTCAATAGAAGGGGACAATCCACCATGCAGACAAAATATTTCTGACTCCACCTAAAATGAAGAAAACTGCACTACATCAGTGAATGGAAACACCAAAATCATTTTAACTACCATCATTTCCACTTCAGTTCTATGAGGTACAAAGGTAACATGTGGACATTATAAAGGTTGCATATCTCTTTAACCAGCACTAAAACAATATAGTAACAAAGTTGGTTATCTTCATTAAATAATTAATCTTGTGCAATGAAAACCATATTTGTGAAAATTTTTAGCAGCGTCTTTAATCTAGCTTAAACAAACACAAGACAAAGCCAATTGCTTCCAATGACATTCTAGAAAGATTTGAAGCCATTTTTAAGGCAGGAACTAAGAGACCTCTAGTTTCTGCTTAAAATGTTCTCAATATGCTCTACAATGAAATTATAGATAGAAAGCTATAACCCAAAATTTTCTTGCCTGACCAAAAAGGCAAATTGCGAGTTATTCAAACTCCAAAACTGAAATAGGAATACATATTTTAAACTAAGATTATAATACTAATACCACAACAATAAAATGTATGAATGGAGGACAACAATAATAGTCAACTGCAAAGCTAAATGAAATAGAAACCCAATAAGCGTAAAGGTCAAATACCAAGAAGACTAAGGCCGATATCTATGTCTTCAGTTCTTTCTTTCCTTGAATTTACATTGCTATTACTTGAAATATACCTTGTATTAGTTTTACTCACCAAAGCAGTTAACGGAAAATAGTCAAAAAGGTCTGTAAAGATCTTCCAAACATTAGCATTGCCATACCTGTAAGTACATCAGCAGAAAAAGTATTATCACAGATTAGCAAGAGAAAAAGCAATTATATTGTCTCTACATGACTACAATTTATCTGAAAGGGATACCTCCAGAAACTCAAATCTACCACTTTATTTTCTTAACTGGAAAAAAGAGTAGTTTAAAAAATATCATTGAAAAGAAAAAGGAAAAAGAATAAGTCATTTAGTAAAGTTAGTACATCTATGGCTCATAATACTATATCCTTTCATATGAAGGTTGTTCACAGAACTCACTTTCTCAGACATTCGTCATAAAACCCATAAACTTGAGTGATCTGCCAAAAAGAAAAGGAATGACTAAAGAATTAGCTTGACATTAACTAATATAGTTGGTCAAAATTTCATATCAAACTCTGAGTTATGACTCATATGCAAAATATAACACAATAAAATGTCAATCTTTTGTGTATGTGTCTGTGTATATGCACATGTGTTTGGACAAGGAGGGAAGGGCTGGAATAAGATGCAGACTTCATACCTGGCGGCTTTCATGATTTCCTCTGAGAATGGTAATCCGCTGAGGATAACGGACTTTTAAAGCCACCAAGAGCTGAAAGAGCAAAAACAGAAAAATCAGTATCATCCAAATGGAATGCATTTAAGGTTTAAGTTTGCTATTGATATCTATAATTGTTGATCTCAATTTACAAAGCTTATGCTAGCAAATGCAAAACTGTTGATGAACATAACATAATATGCATCTTTATGAACGGAAAAATAATAGTAGACAACATCATTTGACTCATGTTTTAAGAAATATCTAGCATCAATCTAGCATGGAGTATGCTCTCATTGAAATGGAATGTAGTGATAAAAACCACCAGAAAAAAAGTTTCCCATCATATTCCTCCTGAATTACAAAGATGCTTCCACTAGACAGAGAACTAAAAGTGCTAAATAAGAGAATAAAGTAACTCTAAACTCAAAACTCCATCCAAAGGAAAATCTTCCAAAAGGCAAAGGCATCTCAAATTGATAGTGTTACTGGCTACCGATATTAAACTAGGACAGGTGTTTTTTTCAGGTGCTGATAGGAGGATCTGACCAAATACATTCACACAGCTAGCAGCCACAACCCTAAAAGTCTTATCAAAATTTCTTCATAATACATTGTTTCTGCCTCTAGACCACACTTTAGCAGAAATTAAAAACAAATTTCCATGACAAGGATAGAAAAAGAAATTTGTAACTCAACATGTACATACCGTAACGGTTTCAACAGAATAGTAACCACGATCCACATAATCTCCCATAAACAAGTAGTTTGTATCTGGACACTGTCAATTAGGATAAACCAACTGTAAGGCATAGGCTCAATGGAATGACTGATCATGAGCACAGAAGAAAGCAAAGCAAAATTGTGTAACAAATGAGGGAATCCAAAGCATATGCTAAGTTGTAATGAATCCTAAGAATGCCCGAGTGACACCGGTAAGGTCATTATCTGATGATTAAATGAGGTACAAAATTTTAAAAATCTCTTATCAAAACAGAACTCTTATGCATGAAAGTCCCAGTGACAAAAAGCTTACATTTAACACATTCAGAAGAACATAATCTAAAACTATTCTCAATACAGTGACATTTGCTAAATCAGAATACCTCTGCAGAGCTCCGATCTTCAAAACATTGATGTCTCAACTAGTTATTTCACACATTCCCTCAGCTGAAACATAAGAACTGAATACAAAGAAAAAGGTCACAATCAGATCAAGTACCTTCCCTCCAATTCGAAAGAGTTCTGCAAGATCATGAAACTGCCCATGAATATCGCCACAAATTGTCACAGGGCTTTTCACAGGCTGTGACAAAAAAAAAAAAAATCAACATTTTCCCACTTCAAGGATGAGGAAACTCAACATCTCCAAAATACACCGGCAAATAAACACATAAAGATCACGGATGCCTGATATTAGAGACTAAACACAAGCAAGACTAAAATAATAAACCTGGACATTGCTTTCTTCCATTAATATTTCCTTTGCCTTGTCGCATACTGCTCTGACCTAAACAAGGTAACACAAATAGAGTTTACTGACAATTATTAATTGTACTACAATTAATACTATTCAAACGGCAAAACAATTAGTACTAAATATTGCAATAATAATATCTAAAACAAATTCAATTCAAAATCGTTTCGGATATTCATTTCGCAGCCAAAAAGAGTCTAATCGACTATTCAAAAATTATAAAAAAAATTATATTATTGAGTTAACTCCTCAACCTTTTCCGTACTTTATAGGGAAACAAACAGATCGTGAGAAAAAAAACATGTACCTGCTGCTCCGAAAGTGGCTTACACTGCATGAGCTGCGAGATCTGCTCATCGAGATCAGAGCTTAGGTCTGTTGGTGACGGATTAGCGCCCATCTTTGATTTATCAGTTGGATGAATCGAGCGTGGAAATCGTTATCCGGATTAGGGATAACCCTAACCCTAGTTTGGATTGGGAAATTTTCTTTTTTATTTTGGTCTCAAATTTCTTTTTTTTTTTTTTTTTCGTTTTCTCTCTACACTCTCTTTCTGGCTCGCTTGCTTCTGTCACGAAAACGAAATGACAGAGCGCGTGAAGAAGACAGCGAGTGGAGCATGAAGCGTGAGAGTATCCGGCTTTAGATCTGAGTTTCAAGTTTTTTTATTTTTTTATGACTTTATATTTGAAGATGATGGTTAATGACGTGATATTAGTGAATTATATAATATTTTTGTAAAAAAATTAATTTTAAATTTATGTTTAGAGTTAAGTGCATTTTTTATAACTTTACAAATTTTTAAAATAATTTTTATGAGATGCAATTGAATGATTTATTAATAATGTAAAATATTTATATATTAACAAATATAAAATCTTTTTTATTTTTATAATAATATTTTATATAAATCATATGAAAATATATATTTTGCTTTGTTGATTTTATATAATAAGTTATTTACGTAGTAAAATTATAATTTTATCTTTAATTAATGTTTATATATAAAAGTTCATTAAATTTAAAAAGTATCTCCTCCATCCTCATCCATTTGTTTGCTTTTTATTTTCATAAAATTTTTAAAAGATAATATAAAAAATTATTTGTGCTTTTTAATAAATAATTTAAATTAATAAAAATTAATATATCAAATAATATTTTATCATATTAAATTAACAAATTTATTTTATTATTTTAAATAAAAAATTATTTTGATAAAATAACAAGGTAACAACATTTTGCATAAAATGATACGAGAAAAGTTAATTTTGGATAAAATTTATTAGGGATGATAATAGTTTAAATTGGATCAAATTTTATTCGGATTTTTAAATAATATATAATGTTATAAAGTTTTAAAATTTGATCCAAATTTAAATCAACTTCTAATTATAACTAATATGATGTTAATTAAATTTTATAAATTCAGTTAATTAGTATTTAAATTTAAAATTTTTATTATATTTTAATTTAATTTTTAATATATTTAAATAAAATTAAATATAAAATTATTATTTTTTGAAATTTTAAAATATATATTAAAATTAATAAAATATATAATTCATTCAAATATTTTTTTATTTTTTATTTTTTATTCAAAATTTAATTTAAATTTAATAAAAATATTTAATATTTAAACTTGAATCAAATAAAAAATTGAATATTACAATCTCTTATTATTATTATTTTTTTACCCCAAGATTTAGTAAAGATTTTCTTTAGCTTGGCCTGTCTTCCATTACAATCAGTCGCCAGACAATGGAAGGAAGAAGAATAATTGAACTAACAAATCCACCATCATACCCACTCAACAGTAAAAACCACTAAAGCATCTTTCGTCCTTTTCACACACACGGAAAAGTTATTCACCGACAGTAATTACTCATTCACTTTTACATAACCACAATTTATAGCAATTAATTAGTTAATTAATTAATTAATTATAAAAAGTTACTAAAAAATTCATCATATTATAACAAAACATAAATAAATGAGGTTATTTTAACTTTTCATTTTAAAACAATATAGTTTAAATCTAATTTTTTTAACACTTACATTTTCATTTATTTTTTTATTTTTAAAATTGTAAATGAGTTATATTCTTATTTTTTATTTTATATTTTCAAAGAACCGTATTCTTTCGAACTTAATACTTAGAATATAATTATAGTGCATTTGTCAAAGACTATTTTAGTTAATACATTTCACAAGTAACAGTTATATAAATATGGTAGTATATTTTTAAATTTATTATTTATATATAAGATAAGAGTTTAATTAATGAATGTGATGTTTTTTTAAATGTTAATTATAGTAATATTTTTATATTAAAATTAACCTTTTTCACACCCATTAGGTGAAAATTATTATACACATATAAACAAAATAAAAAATAAATTTAATAATTTTAAATACGAAAGAGTTATATGACATGATAATAATATAAATAAAAATAATATAATTTTAAATTTTAACAAAAATTAAATAAATTATTAATATTTTAGATAATACGAATACATAAATTATTAAATTTAATAAAAAAATTAAATTTTAAAATTGAATTTTCTCTCTTAAAATTGAATTACTAATTTAACCTTCTTAATAGTTATGTATTTTTTCATTTATATATATATTTTTAATTGAATTAGTATTAATTGACCCGTGATGCTAAATTTGATAAGAAGTTTTATAAATAATATAGATATAATAATTAATGATTTATATGATTTTTTATATATTTAATTTAATTTATCTTCTTAAAAATGAAAGCTATAAGCTTCATCGATAAAGTTAATGATTTAATACATCAAAAAAATTATTTTTGACAAAATGGGAAATCTAACTATGAAGTCAAAATCGGTCAAAGAAGAACTCCGATTTTTTTATACAATTATTTTTAAAAAAATAATATTTTAAATAAATGATTATACTTAATTTGATAATTAAAAAAAACTGAATTAATATGTTTGTTTAATTAAAGCAGGTAAGATTATTATTTCTTAAATAAGATCATTTTATAATTAGACAAATTAAAAATTAACTTGAACACTTTATTATTATTATTATTATTATATCCATAATTAAACATGGATTTGAGAAGCCATTGGCCGTTGGGGAGCTTTTAATTATGACGCAAGCCCCAGATTGTACGGTCACCAAATACCTTTTTTAGATTTTTTTTCTCACTCTCTCGTTTGTAGCTGCAACCTGCACGCAACAGCAAAGCAGAGAAACGAATAGAAAAGAAAAGAAAAGAAAAGAAAAGAAAACACCAAAGAAGAAAAAGCTTTGATCTGATTTTTCAAAACCTTAAAAAATCAAGGCACTCGATTTTTCAGCTTTCTGATCCCATTTTTCAAAAAGAATTTCCAGCAAGGTTTCTGCCGTTTCTCTCATCAATTCTCGTTGTTTTTGTTTTAATATTTTTTCTTTGGAATTTTCTTTTTGGAATTTTCATGATATTTTTAATTTTTTTTAGCAAAATTTTGGGTTAATTAATTGCATTTATTTAATGTTTTCTTTGTTGATCTTTATTTGTTGACTTTGCTTGCATTTTCATTGATCAGGTTTGATCTACAATAAGGGAGAGGATAAGAAGACTTTTTGGAGGATTTAAAATTTTGGGTTTTTTTTTCTTTTCTTAAATTTTGGTTCGATTAGGTTTTTGTTAGAATTTTTTTATTTTTTGGTTTTCTTAGGTTTGGGAAATTATGAGAACTGCATGGGCAGATTCTGTTTCAAACTCTGCATTTGAAATTGCAGTTTCAGACAACAATTCCTTACCTCGTCCAGCTCGATCCACTTATGTCCCGCCCCACCTTCGAAACCGTGCAGCTTCCAACGCACCTAACCTGTCAGGTCCGGCTACTGAGAGGGCAAGTTTTAGCGGGACCGCTGGTGGGTCCCGATGGAGTGGCGGTGGGACTAAGCCCGAACTGGGGCGTCCGGGTCAGGGTTATGGCTATGCTGGTACTGGACGAGGTGGCAGCGGCGGTGGTTGGAGAAGTGGAGGTTGGGATAGGAGAGAAAGGGAAGTAAACCCATTTGGTGATGATGATGAAGCTGATGTTAGGGAACAAGCGTTTAGTGAACAAGAGAATATGGGGATCAATTTCGATGCTTATGAGTATATTCCGGTGGAAACTAGTGGTGAAAATGTACCACCGCCTGTAAATACATTTGCTGAGATAGATTTAGGGGAACTGTTGAATCAAAACATTAGGAGGTGCAAGTATGTGAAACCGACTCCAGTTCAACGTCACGCTATCCCTATAGCATTAGAAGGCAGAGATTTGATGGCTTGTGCTCAAACTGGGTCAGGGAAGACAGCTGCTTTTTGCTTTCCAATTATTAGTGGAATTATGCGGGAGCAGTATGTACAGAGACCGCGTGTAGCACGAACTGTTTACCCTCTTGCTCTCATTCTATCTCCCACGAGGGAGCTTTCTTGTCAGGTGAGATTCTTAGAGCATGTAGCCTTTTAGAATGGTTTAATGTGTTTTTGTTCTGATAATTATATGCTTTAGATACACGAGGAGGCCAAAAAGTTCTCGTATCAAACTGGTGTCAAGGTTGTAGTTGCCTATGGAGGAGCACCAATTAACCAACAGGTTGTTATTCCATTAAATTAGGTTTTGAACATCATTCTTGTTCTGTATTATTTGACATGTATAGTTCTTATTTACTATGTCTCATGCTGAACTATCGATTTTTCTATTTTATATCTATTTGTACTACAAATTTGATCTGTTTTATTTTGACATTAATCACAATATTGGAATTGGTTTCAGGATTTCTTTCCAAAATTTATGTTGTTTTTTTTTTTTTTTTTCTGGTATTTCTTTACCAATGGAACTAACAAAAGGGAAGGGGTCTATGTATTGATGGGAGGAACAATGGTGCTGATAGATTGCTGATTTTGTCTCAATTAGTTCTTGGTTTGTTTAAAATGTGTTGTAGTTTGCTTTCATTTTTGTGTACCATCCTCATTAAGCTGGGGTGTGAGAGGGAGGAGTCTGTTGTGCATAAGTTATTGGATATATTCTCCCTGGAAGATGTGATTAGGTTGAATTGTGCTAATAGGGATATTAGCCTGTTTAGATTAAGTATCAAGGAAATTCTGTTTATGTGCTATATCTTATTGTGTTGCCTGACTTTTCACTTTTATGTTGTTATGGGATCTTTTGTTTTTCCTCTTTTTTCTAAATATCTCTTCTGACATTTGGCTTATCAGTCTTCTTACAAATCCCCTCCTTTGAATACCCGATTTTCATTTTTCTTTTGATTACTAATGCTTTGTCCTATACTTAGTTGCGAGAGCTGGAGAGAGGAGTTGATATTCTTGTGGCAACTCCAGGACGGTTGGTTGATTTGCTAGAGAGGGCTAGAGTGTCATTGCAGATGATTAGGTACTTGGCCCTCGATGAGGCAGATCGCATGCTTGATATGGGTTTTGAGCCACAAATCAGAAAGATAGTGGAACAAATGGACATGCCTAACCGGGGTGTGAGACAGACGATGTTGTTTAGTGCAACCTTTCCAAGAGAGATACAGGTTGGTTATAACTGTTAAATAGGGTTTCTCTGTGGGCTATAGCTATTTCTTGAGATATTCCATTCATGCTTTGCACTTATAATTGTAATGTGTTTCAAGTTGTGAATTGATTTTCATGTTCTTCTGGAATATAATTTTGGTACTGGCTTGAATTCTTTTTGCTATCTTTATATATGTTTTGTAGAAAATGGAAATTGTTAAATTAATCGGAGTAAAGTTGACTTTGCCCTTGGCATTAGCTCACGCACCAAATGGTTGGGTGGGGTTACTTATTTCAATTTAAATTTACTATTCCAAAAGAAGTAAAAATATTATTTTACCTTAAATTTTACTTTAGAATAATTGTCAAATGCAATTAAGATGATAGTGAGTTTTTTATAATAAAAAGAAAGACTATCCAAATTACATCGCATAATTCTTTTTGTAAATTGGTGGCTGTGCAGAGACTTGCATCTGATTTTCTTTCAAATTACATATTCTTGGCTGTTGGAAGGGTTGGTTCAAGTACAGATTTGATTGTTCAAAGGGTTGAATTTGTTCTCGAGTCTGATAAGAGAAGCCATCTCATGGATCTTCTGCATGCACAGAGGGAAAATGGTGTTCATGGCAAGGTAATGTGAGACTGTCATGTATGGACTTGCTTATTGAAGTTCCTTTATCCATATATTTTTGGATTGAAGTTAATTACTGGATATATTTGTTTTAATAAATATTTACTGTTCAGGTGCTAATTCTGGTATCTAATCTCATTGAATCTATAGGTCTGAGATAATTAATAGTTGTTGATAGGTGTTTCCTTTAATTTGCAGCAAGCTTTGACATTAGTTTTTGTGGAGACTAAAAAAGGAGCTGACTCATTGGAACATTGGTTGTGCATTAATGGATTCCCAGCAACAACCATCCATGGTGATAGGACTCAACAGGTAATTGTTGAAAAATACATTTGCTAAAGAGAAGTGAAAGAATATGGTCTTTGTGGTTGGGTGGAATGATATACTTGTCCTGTGATATACTTGTCTTGTGCTGAGAGGTAGTTAACAAGTATTTCCTCAATCCTCAATGGGGATGGCTTTTATTTTTTGTTCAAGCTTAAATTTGACTTGAAATACTTATACACTAAGGGGGCTTTTAAATTTCTTGTGTCTGATTAAGTTTGGTTTAGGAAAAAGTTATTGCGTCCGCCTCTTAGTAGTACAACAGGTTTTTTAGTTGATAGCTGCTTTGAGATGTGTTGCAATGTTTCTGCCATAGACTAAATATTTACCTTAATCTGGAAAGAACGTCTTTACTTAAATGCTAGGGTTTGTTTGTATGCAGGAGAGGGAGCTAGCATTGAGATCTTTCAAGAGCGGAAAGACCCCAATTTTAGTAGCAACTGATGTGGCTGCTCGTGGTCTTGATATACCCCATGTAGCTCACGTGGTCAACTTTGATCTTCCCAATGACATTGATGATTATGTTCACCGGATTGGAAGGACTGGGCGTGCTGGTAAAACAGGGTTGGCTACAGCTTTCTTTAATGAGAGCGATTTGTCACTGGCAAGGCCACTGGCTGAGCTAATGCAAGAAGCAAATCAAGAGGTACCTGCATGGCTCACACGTTATGCATCCCGAGCTCCTTATGGTGGTAACAAAAATCGACGATCTGGAGGAGGGCGTTTTGGCGTGCGTGATTTCAGAAGGGAGGGTTCATTCAGTAAGAATCTGGATTACTACGGTGGTGGGAATAGTAGTAGTGCATATGGAGTTCCTGGCAATTATGGTGGAGGATATGCTCCAGAGGTGACAAGTGCTTGGGATTAGGTCCCACCTTTATACTGGACTATTTTTTCCTGTTTTTCTTGAGTACGAGTATATATATTTTCCATCAGATTTCAAGGATTCTTTCTCCATTTTCACTATTTCAATTTGCATCTGGGTTCTGACATAGGTCATATTCTGGCGAGTTCTGTAGAGGGCTGTAAGATGGTGACATAGGAAACTATAACCAGTTAGACTTATCTGCTGGTCGCTGATAAGGAGGCTGTGGTTGGGGAGGGTGATATAGGAAACTAACCATTTAGGCTTGGTTGCATCTGCCCTTATGCATGCTCCATTTGGCACAATATAGCTAGGAGCCTAGGATGAAATGTAATATGGTGTGCGTCTAGGTACATTTGCAACCAAATTATAAGGAATAGGGTGAAGAAAGAAGAGATGGGCATCTGCAGGCCTTCTCCTGTTAACAGGATTCTGCTGATTAAAATGATTGTTTGTTTCACATACCAGAGATAGGGATATAGGAGGAAATGAAACATGATCATCATGTTTTAATAATGTTTCTACGTCTCTCACTAATTGATTAATATCTATGGGAGAAGCAAATGTGCCTTTATTTTCTATTATTCTATCATTGTTCTTGATGTTCTATTCTGATATAAACAATGATAAAACATGCTTCATTTTGATGTCTGTGCCGCTCTCAACGCAGAGCTGATTTATCTAAGAAGATACATGTTATTATAATTTGCTTAGATGAAGAAACTTGGCAAATATTACATGTTAAAGATTTCTACGAGATAAGGAGAGGCAAGACAGAAACACCCTTCTTGAGAGCTTCCATGTTTACAAGCACCGACCACATTTTAAGTTTGGAGTTGGAGGGATGCTTGAGTGAAATAAAGATTGAATTTTGGGATTAAGGCCCGCTTGGTCTAGCCTACCATTGATTATTTATTTGTTTTGAATAAAGTCGAAATTTTAGATATAATCCCAGCCAAATCTGGTTGAATTTGGTTGCAAGAGAGAGCAAAAAGTGTAAAATATATACATCATTCCTTGAAGACAAAAATGAAACATTGAACTTAAAGATGGAATGCATGCCACTAACCACTTGATTTCCAGAGAATTTGGAGGTACAATGACAATTGGCTAATTATACCGAGCCGGTAGACATTTCTATTGGAAAAAAAAGAAAAAGAAAATGAAAAAAGCATAATGATTTTTCTATGAAACAAAGGTGTGACATATTACAAAGCAGATCACAGTAAGGATCCCTCATAAGGATGCCTTGAAAAGGCAGGGAGCATGATCTACCATTTCTTACAATGAACTTATCTGTATCCATCGGCCATTTTCTTGGGCATCTCCGAGACCTAAACAACAGGCAGCAGCTTGTTATTAAGTAAACAAAGCCTTCAGGAGACCTCAAACCGCATAGATAGACACATTGCATGAGCACATATGCATAAACCTAGATGGATATGCATTTTATCTTTTCACTGAAGAATCACAAGCTCAGTTGTATATGTTGTGGAATTTAAAATCAAGGGTAGTAATAGCATACCTTAAAGTGTCAGCGTCTCAGCCTGGGCATGCACCGAAATTCAGCTAACAGTGCTATATGATCAGAGGACCACTCTGGAGAAGGAAGGGCTGTATCTTTCCTTAAGCTATCCTCGTCCAAGAGTTCCAATAACGATTCCACCGTTAATGAGTCCGCTGAAAGCACAAACCAAATACTCGTAAGCAGCTGCAATAACTAAAAATCACATCAAACATCTAGAGAAAATGGCATTCAAGAAACATTAAAAAGTAGTACACGCACAATTCAATTGGCCAATTGTTTCAAAAAAATGACCCACCTGTGTAAAATATGTAATCTAGAGTGCCAATAAAATCCCTTGTGCAATTTGTGAATAAAGGTTCATTAGTTGTGGGGTCCATTCTTCTTCTCTGTTGTTCCAATCCAAGACCAACACCTCTTGCAAAGGATGAGTAAGCACTAACCTGTTCGAAAACCTTACTTTGTCAAAATAACCCCAGAATAATGCATAAATAAAAACCCTGCCCCCTTTTCCACTCAAGGCTGTTTCCATTGTTCTCTTAAAACCCTCTTAAGACATCATTAACCATGATGGTAGGGTAAAAACATAAGCGACCTCTTGAAGCAGTTCATTAATGGAAGAGAGGTTACCAGTGGCAACTGATGAGTCAACTTGCTGTGAGGACGCAAAATTGCAAGAGGATCTATCAATAAATCGGGATGCAGTGGATCTACCTTTCCCATAGCAAGAAGTGAATGTGGAGCACTGCACAAAATTCAACAGTATATTTACTTAAGCAAAAGTCTAATGCGAACAAGATGGGATCTGAAGCAATAAATAATCTAACATTGTGTAATTGGTCTAAAGCACTAAATAATCTAACATAATGTAAAGCATAACAGACTTACCTCCCAGGAACTGAACTAAAATCTCCACACACCAACATTGGAATGTCTGCACTTGCAGCTATTTTCTCCAATCCCTTTAAGAGAGTATGCACCTAAATTAACATTAGAAAAACACAGTAATTATTTTGAATTATAGAAACATGTATGTATAAACAATTATACAGATTAAAGAAAAATTAGAACCTGCCAGATTTTGACATCCTTCAGCTCTTGTTGAACATTTACATGTGTGTTTGCCTGTATTCCAAAACCAGGAATAGTACGAAAAATTACATGATGAACGTATAAATTATGAAAGAGTTGCAAAGAATATGAATAAACAAGTAAATATCACCATTTAGATGAGTCTACTTTCATGATCGTGCAGAAAAGCCCCATTTGAGAAAACAAAAGAGCAAAAGGAGTAAGGATGGGGGGCTACAATAACCAAAATGTGAACCACATATGAGTGTGAGAGAGAGAGACAGAGAGAGACAGAGAGCATATAATAATCAATTCAATGTAATACAATTTGGGACTTGATTAGTCATAATGAGATACAGGGAAGTTTCATGAGATTCTTATACTTTTAATTGCTAGAATGTGATTATTATTCACAAGACAACTTCCTGCCGACCAAATTATATCATTTAAGTAAAAAAATCAAAATCCTATTATTCAAATATTGGTACGCTTATTAATCAATCTAAGTACATTACAACAGTTTTCTGCATCACAAGCAGCCTGCCACCTGCAGCCCACAGATTTTGTTTACACCTCTATATGGTTTAGACGAACCATCCTGCCTACCAGACCAATTGATAGGACTAGATAGCAACAAATCAGGCAATTTCAGTTTTATGAAACCAGCCAAGGCTACTTTACTCAAACCTAGGCAGACCCCAAAAATATTACTCCTCTTACAACATGTGCAACAAGTTGTGCTAAACTAGCCATTTTAATTCTTTTTAGATTATATAGGACGAAACCCAGGTAACTTAGCCCATTAGTTAAATTCATGACTATAAGGCTAAAGATAATCCCAAACATCCTTTCTGATTTCAGAGCAGAACAGCTGCAGCACGATTAAATCACGTTCAACTTGCCAATGGCCCACTAAAAACCCCTGATCAAAAAGCTAATCACAGAATAACAATCACAACTAGCAATATGACATCATGTTTTGATCATAAATAAGGCATGAAAGTAAAATCATGCAAATTACAGAAGCCCATAATAGAAAAGGCCAGGAAGATATAGCGTAGAAGAATAAAATCAACAATCCTTACCACACAAAGTAGCTGCCGCTTCCCAGGATTGTCAGCTCCCTGATTACTAAATTTTGCTTCCAAAACCACAATTAGTGCAACATTATCCTGCAGACAAGGAAGAATTTACATGATATCATTAAAGAATATACCATAAGGGAATGGATATATATCCAAATTAGCTATAAATGTTTATTACCTTAACCAAATGATTTAAAGCAGCCTTCTTCTGAGTAGTTTGAACTGCAACCTCAGTCAAGGATTGAGCAGCCTTATTAAATTCAACCTGCAAAAGACATGATTTACTTTAGCATGGCAAAAGCATGCATAAATCCATATACCATGCAAGAAATACTTCCAAACCTCATATTTTTTGACATGGGAAAATCTATCTCTACGGAAAAATGTAGCACAGCCATCAATAGTATCGATATTTCCACTGTAAACCTGCATCATAAACAACATAAATTATACATAAAAGAGCAATGTTACTAAATTAGTGTGATGAGAATCATGGAGTTCTTAAGCAACCTCATTTGTCTTCCTCTTGTATAAAGCTTGATACCCATGTTTGTCCAGCTCTGGGGCAAAAAATTCGTCAAAATGGTCATTTTGCACCTGAAAAGATGAGAGCAGTTGATATTGAGGCATGTTCAACATTCACCTAGATGCTCAAAGGCTGAAGACATTTTCGCGCTAATTATGAGGTGAATCTACCCAAAAAGAAATTCTGGCATCCAAAACCATTTCTTCCCATTTAACTATGGTCTCTTCTTTGTTTTCTAAAAACTGCATTCTTTATTAACAAAAATGGAGGAAGGGTCAAATATTTCCTAATTAGCATTGCTCATACAATATCTTCACTCTTAGATTAAAAAATTACAGGAGCAAATAAATGCTTCTAGGCTAAATATACCTAAAGACACTTTCCATCTAAAAGGAAAAAAACAAAAAGGATACAGTTGAGTATAAACCCATATCTAAATTTAGACCAATCAAGGTGCACAAGATCAGATATCGCCACCCAAAAAATAATAGATTTTAAACGTAGAAGCAGTTTTTTGTCATACACTAAACTTCAAAGCTGTTCAGTTCAAAATGACAGTTCTGAAAAGAATAACTATCATCAAACAATAAATGAAAGTATCACCTCTTGAAGACAAACAATGTCGGCACGATAACCAACAATTTCCCGCAACAAATTCTGCCTGCGATATGGCCAAGAGAGAGCCCATGAAGGGCAATAGCTGTATAACTCACTGCTGGCATACGAGTCAGACAAAATGTTGTATGAGAGAACAGTAAAAGTTCCAGAGGATGAAATACGGCCATCTGAATCTAGATGTCCCATCATATCAGCTCCACTAACTGGGATCAAGTGTCGAGGACTAGGGGATGGCGCTGGAATAACACGAGATGTCAAAATAGTATTGGGATGTCCCACAGGCAGTCTCGTTTCTGCATCAACAACAACACATTCGAACTTGAGAACATGGCCAATATCATCTGCTGTTGGTGTATATGTTTTTGAGCGTCCAACTTCAAACCAGGTTTCACCACCACTCCTCTGTGTAACTGCAGCAGGATACAGAGGTGTTGAACCATTTGCAAAGCTAGTGCTTGATGCTGAACCAGTTAAACTAGCATTAATAACTCCAGACCCTGTGCCATTGAAACGGCCAAATATCTCTTCCTCCTCATTTCCATTTTCGTTTACAGAACTTGCAGCACGGTCATGCAGAACACGGTGATGCTGCCATGCATCTGAGAAGCACTTTGGAGAGCAATGGTAACTTTTAGCAACAGGTATTTTAGCCTTAACACAACCTAAGCACTGCAATGTGGCTTGCTCAGAGGGATGTACACTACATATAGCAACTTTTCTATCACTTTGTATGCGATACCTGCAAAACAGACCAAGAAAGGAGCAACATGGATCAGATAGGTAGCACAAACGGAAAATTTTGAAACAATCAACTTACTAAATAAATTTCCACCTAATCCCACAAACAGACAACACAAACTAATGAAAAGATAAAATTACGATAGGCACACAAGATACAGTCAAAATAATATCTTTTCTAATATAAGAATCCAGCAATTACAACAAGAACGCATAATATCCTTGTCTCAGAGTTTAGTGAAACGACAAGTCACCCAAAGCATGTGTCAATCATTAACAGAGATAGTATCCCCTAGAGGTTAAAGATTTTTGTCTTACCACAAAAAGATCTAAATCCCATCCAAGGACTGAGCAATCAATTAATTCAACTTTATATTTACTAATCATCTTTATTATATTGTGAAACATAACTGATATCAAAACCAAAGGATAAAGTTCTATTATCTTTTGGATGTAACATATGGCAACTACTATAACTTTCTATTACCTTTTAAAGATTCTCTAATAATTTTGCTAGTGCAACTAGACTTACTTGGTCCGCCAGCAATTTACTTTAAATAGCAAAAGCTTGACATAGGTAGTAACACATTAAATGCCTCAGCAGTACCTTTTCAATAGTTAACATGGGGTGATTATTATGCATCCACTCTTTCAGCTGAATGATTCTTTCCTTGTATGACCAAGATTTTAAGTGTAGTACTTCTCAATCTAAGTTGAAACATTCTAACAATCTTCACAGACATAGTGGAGCCAGGGTGGCCACAATAATGAAAACAATGGTAACAATTATTATTAGTGATGGAACATTCTAGATCATAAAGTCCAGTTATCATGACATGTTGTATCTATGACGTATCATTCCAATTTAAGCAGAGACAGCAGATAATGACAAAGAGATCGATTGCAATAACTTTAATTTTTAAAATTAAAAAAGCAGTGCAAACTAATTCCAATTATAACCAAACAAAATAATGTGAAACTCAATGCCATAACCGGAATGAAGAAACTACTTTTTAGGCCTTCAAAAATTACAAAAACACATCACTAAACATACAAGATAAATCCGGCACATAGAGAAACAAAAGGCGGATTGCAATCAAATCAAAAGCAATCACACTATCTCCAAATGCACAGGCAGAAAAGCTTAACTTATAAACCTTAATTGCACGCTTCCCCTTATGAAATTATTTATAACTACCTAACAAAGAAGATCATATATACCCTATTTACTAAAAACAATCAAATTATATCACACCCAAAAAAATAGCTCAAAACCCAATTGGCCAAAATGAGAACAACCCAAAAGACTAAAAAACCGAAGAACTAATAAAACATAAATAAGCTGAGAACTTTTCTTAATGCAAACACTTATCACACAAAGAAAGCAACTCAAATCAGATAATAACACACCCAAAAAACTAGCTCAAAATCCAATTGGCCAACATGACAACTAATACAAAAACCCCAAAAATAAATAATAAAGCCAAAGAAAAATAAGAACTTTGACTTTTAATTCAAAAGTTCATATATTAACAAAAACACTAAATCAGATAAGCTTAGCTAAAACCCCAATTAGCTAAAATGAGAACTACCCAAATGACCAAAACCCCTCTCTCCCCCCACCCCAAAAAAAAAAAACATAAAATAGCTTAAAAATGACACTTTTGACGGATTTTAAAACACTTACCACTTGTACCTCAAGAAGTGACCATCAAGTGGGGCAGACTCGGGCACATCATCGGTGGTACCGGTCTTGTCAGGTCGGCGTAAGAGAACGTAAGGCGTGAGCTCGCAGCCAACAATTGGTATTTCAGAAGGGAGGTGCACCCGTAGCACGCTCAGCATGCTTTAATTACTCCGGCTTCCTTTGTGTGTCACAGTTCGCAACGGTCACCGCTTTGCAACCCTATCAAATCCAATCCCACACTAAGAGCAGTAGCAGACCTACAAATGTCCTCAAAACGATGAGCAATCTTATCGGGGCGGAGTCCAGGCGGATCCGCCATTTACTTGACCTCAAAACCCGCCAGCCTCGACCCGAAATCACCCTCTCTTTTCCAACCAAAACAAACCCTAGAAAACCTCTAATCTCGAAGAAATGAAATGTAAAGCTAACAACAGATCTTGGAACAAAGTTTAGGGTTTTGAAAAGAAATGATCGAAAAAAGAACAGAAAAATTGGGATTTTTGAGAGAGGGAAAGAAAGGGGGAAGAAAGAGATCAAATGACAAATATTAGGGTTTTACAGAGAAGTGAATAGGAAAATCTTTATATATCTATTTATAATAGAAAATTAGATAAAAATTAGTAGCACTAATTAGTTATGAAAAAATAATTTGTACGGATTTTTAAATTGGGGGGGTGGGGGGGGGTTAGTGGAAGGTGGCTTTGTATGGGTTTCCCTTTTCCACGGGAAGCTAGCTCTTTGTATAAACAAGAGAAGGAGAGGGAGTCATAGTGTTCTTTTTATCTTCACCTCTTTTTTGTTTTTTTACAATTAAGAGTTATTAGATTTAGGAAGTGTAATCGTGTTGAATTGAATTAATATAATAAAAAACTTAAATTTGACTCTCAATTCGATTCAAATTCAATCGAATTTTATTTTTTTAATTCGAATTTGATTCGTGATCGAAATTGAATTATTCAAACTCACTCGATTAAATTTGATTAATATATTAAAATAAACTCGATTTTTATATTTTATAAGAATTCGATTATTTGTACTCAAATTCAAAATATTTTATTAATTAAAATAATAAAAAAAATTAAATATAAAAGTTCAATTAGTCTCGTAAACTACTTAAGTCGGATATAAAAATATTCGAATTCAATTCGATCGATAAGTCGAATTACTCGAGTTTGAACTCAACTCGATAATAATCGAATCAAATTCGAATTTTATTCAAATCAAATTCGAATAACTTACGAATATTAATGTATCATTTACACCCCTAATTAAACTCAAGTTTAAATTTTATAATACATCATAATTTTTTTAATAAATATGATAGTTTATATATTTATATAGTATTTATTTTATAATAAATAAATAAATAAAATTTTAAATATATATAATATAAAAATTATTATATTATAATTTTAAATTATATTAATTTATATATTTTAAAAAATTTTTTGCTATAGTATCTTATTTAAAATTATATCAGATTTATCTTTTAATTATTCCATCAATATTATACTAATCGTCTAATTGATAAATATAATAACTAATCTCATTATTAAATAAAATAATTATATGATCTCTTCATTTTTATTCAATTTTATTGTGATATCGAACAATTAATGACTAAAATTGTAAATATTTTTTTAAGACACACCATAATCAAGTAGAGTTTCAAATTCTATTTTAATGATCTCGAATTTCAATATTGATGAAAAAAAATGAAATAAAATTTATGAAATTAGATTAGTTGGTTTTCATCACATAACTTTAATAGAACAGGTAAAAAAAATTATAATATATATAGTTTGAAATTGATGGGTTTTTTTTTTTTAGTACTTGATGTATGTGTTAAGTTTTTTTTTTTTTTTATGACATTTAATTTCTTTGTCTCTATGGTTTGAATATTATTAAAAAATAAATTTTCAATGAAGAGCGTTAATAAGTTTAAAAATATATAAATTTTTTTATTTGATTTGATATTTTAATATAATTATATTAAATATAAAATTTATACACTAAACCAAATAATATCTCTTCGTTACTAATTAATTTTTTTTTTTTGTGGCAAGTAGTGAAACTTGCAAAGCCAAGTCCATCCACATTGAATTAATTCTTTAAGGTTCCTTACGAGCTTTCGTTGTTGTTATCAACTACGATTGATCTTTTCTCAATGTTTCCTTGATATGTAATGTTTGACTTTTATGAGATAAATAAAGCAATAATTACCCATTCAATCTAATTAAGAAGAAAACAAAATTCTGTTGATGAATTTATACGTACACACACGTAAGAAGTAATAATTTGATAATAAAAAATTTTTTTCGAACTTATTAAATATTATCGAAATTATATGAATTAATTAAATTAAATTTTATATTCAAAATTAAAATTAATTTATCAAGAGATATTAACATGAGTAGTAATATTCTTCTCTAGCTGCAAGGCCAGGTACAGTGACAATTGTAACGGTTGATGTAAGTTTGAACGCAAGTTCCCATGCTTCCTGGGAAGGATTGAGCACAGTGGCCGTTGCAAGTTCCAGCATCGCAAGAACCATTACCAGGAATTTGCCCATGGCACATTTCTTGCCCGTGGACTTGATGCATCGTCAAGGCAACTGCAACAATTACAATGGAATTGATCAGATTATAGAAGATGGAAACACAACTTAATAATAATAATAATAATAATAATAATAATAAACCTGTGAAAATGAGGAGTATGGCAAAGAAGATGTTGCAGGAGAGCTTGGACATTTTTGAGAAACGATCTATCATGAAAGCCAAAGAAATGAGTTTTATGGGAGAATGAAAACCGTACTAGAGTGGGATTGATATTTAAAAGGTAGAGTGGAACAGGGCAATTTGTCTAGCGAAACAAGAAATTCCTATCTTGACTTAAAATTTTCGGATCTCTTGCTATATATGTTCTTTGATTTGAGGCCAAGTTAATTCCTATCCTTATTAATCCTTTTTATTTGTGAAAACGGAGATTTTTAGTAAATGATAAATATGCACTTACCATTTATTAGATTTTTATAGCTTTATATAATGATAATAAATGAAATAAGATTTGTGAGATGAAGAATAGAAGAAAACTACCTCTCATTATATAATTCAATATCACACATAAAATATATTTATATATATATAATGAGGAATGGCAGTCCATATAAATCCATATGAATACACAAAAATATAAGTAACTTATCCTTGGTTGTTATTATAGGTTTCATCATTGTTAATTGTTTGGACAAATCAGCATGGTTAGCATTGCAACAATCATTGAATCCTGTTTAGAATTTGGGTCATGTTATTTCTCTCTGGTTGATGTTTACCAAAAGTATAGCTTTAACTTTTAATTGATAAATTTTAATTAGTAGCATCAAAACGTTGTTGCTTCACTTGTTATTTTTCTCTCAATTGATCCATTTCTTATTCTTAAATGAGTGTTTTTTTTCCTAAGAAAAACACAGATTGTTCTGTACAAGGACAATATGAGCTTGAAGCACTTTTTTTCACTTAACTACATAGTACAATTTTTTTTTTCTTCCAAATGATTTTGAATTTTACGATACGAAAAAATTTTAATTAAAGTTTATTTATAATTTTAGCTCGTAATATTCACTTCAATCAAGTGTGTAATCGGATAAAAATGTTTTAAAAAAAATTAAGAATTTCAAAAATATATATTTAATTACAAAACAACTCTAATTAAAAGTATAAATATATATATATATACTTGTTTATTGTATTTGTATTGTGGGTTCAAAATTTTTGTAGTAACTCCTTTTTCCAAAAGGAAAGAAAAAAGAAAATTATACTTAATGCCAGTCAAACGTGGTCGATGACTAGTAGTTCTTTTGAGTGAGCCTATGAGAACATGGACTCAAAATTCAAATTCATAACTTTAGCTTCACTGTTAAGCATAAAAGTAGAAGAATGCCCTCAACTTGAAATGCCTAAAAAGTTGAAGGACTTGTGAAGGAGACATGACATAATCAATTCTGGCAAATAAGTATTAAGAGGAACTTCGTTACTGGGCTTAATTGTCTCGTTTCTTATACGCTTATGCTGAAAACATTTGTCACACTCATAAATTCAATGAATTTTCTTATAATTCGGAGATAAATAGGTTTTTCCTTTGAAAGATCAAAACAAGATATGTTATATTCTATAAGAATCATCCATTCGAGAGGCCATAAGTAATGTTTGAAACTAAAACTCGTTATGGTCAAGTCATTATTGATTAAATCTTTTTAAACAAATGGTTTAAGCTTTCTGTTTCCTCTAGTAACCTTTCATTTATATATAGTTCCTTCGTTAATTTTGCATTTAGGCATTGAACAGTTCTAACCATACGCAGACATTTGTACCCTGATGAGTCGCAGGGTAACTCAAACATCGTTAAGTGTCTGTCATAGAACATGGAAAACAGTATCTTTAATTTCTAATCTTTAGCACAAACTCAAAACAACAAAGGCCGAAGCGGAAAGAAAATGAATCACACTGGGGGATCCTTACAGTAGTATGTGCAATAACAAATATTGTCTCTGCAATCTCCCTCGCCAGCAGGTTCCTTGGAACATTCCTGCATGCATTTCTGCAACTCGCACGTGTTTGTCTCAGTAACCTTGTGACATGTATGCTCAGGGATCCTTGCCGCGTACACCCCACGTGTAGCCAGGACGGGGCTAAACTCGGCTGTTAACATGAGAGACAAAAATGGAAATGAATAGTTAGCATTATCAGTTTGAGACACCTGTACGCAAATAGCAGCTTATAATATCACTGGAGAAAATGCTCTCAACCCCACAACTCTGAAAGTTTTGCTAGAAACAAGAACTTGATCTTAATGAACGCTAGAAAACGTAAAATCTTCTTAAGTATTAAGAAAATTCAAAAAGCACTTGGAAAAACTTTAAATTTGTGAGATAGAGAACATTAGGAAATGAGTCCTTCCTAATGTTTTTCCGATATAAAAGCAAGACTACGACACACGAATAAATCCTGTCTAACATTTTATTGCCTGATCCTAGATGTATTTCTTGTTTGGTTATTCATTAAGTGCAAGGCATGAGTAGAAGTGATTTCAGAGGGAGAGAAGCAAAATGAAGATAATTACTAGTTTGTAATTAAGGTTGAAGTGAAGAGACAACCTGAGGCAAGAAGCAGGAGCAAAAGAGAGAAGAACATCCAGGATATCCTCATCTTTAATCTTCCTGGTGGCCCAGACTCCAAGATTTTGCTCTGTAAGATTTGGGAGTCCCCTCAAGGCAGTCTCTTGTTTTATGTACTGGCAAAGATTCTTCCAATAAAGATGGTCAAGATTAACTTAAAAAAATAGCATACCAATCATTACTGAAAGTGTTCATTCAAAGAAGGAATAAATTGGTGTCGTTCTACCCCGGGTCACTTTCTGTAGTACTTGTGGCAAGCTTCTTGCTTTGAGCACATATTCTTTACTTTGTATGTACTTCTCAAAACTGCAATTTGGCATACGGAAACCTTCATACTTTTCAACTGCCCTGGTTTCAGCAAGGTTCAAGAGCTGTCCATTTCTGTTTCTCCTTCATTTTGGAATTATGATTACTCTCAGAAGATGCATTATCAGCTACCCCATCCCATCAAGAATCAATTCTATAACCCAAACACCTTGATTTATGATATGATGTCGAGAGCAAAATGTATTAGTAAATACGCCAATTTGTTGCATATCGTTGGATTAGTTAGTGGGATTTGATGATAGTTAAGGGCAGCAGAAAACCGAGCAACAGACCCTTTACATAAAATTTTTCAGAAAATTAGAGTGAAATTAGAATTAATATTCTACTGATTCTGTCAATTTCGATTGTAAGGGATTATTATCAAGTTTTTAGCCTCCCATTCCATCCTCAAAAGAACATTTGAAGATTTGGTGAAGTTTTGGAACTTAAAAAACAATGCATAAACAAATATAAACTTTGCATTTAAAGGCATCCATAGTCTCTAAAATGATTGATAAGTTCAAAGTCTCGGGAGAAGCAGTACCTCTTAAAAAAAAAAACTATTAATGAAAACAGCACATCCAAATGACTAGACCAGTTCACTTATGTTTGGCAAAAATAAACCAAAACAACAAGACCACAAGAGAACAAAAAGAGTAGATCTAGTAACCACCCTTGAGATCATTAACAACATCATATGGGATGGGAGTAACGGTTTCCAATGTAGCACCCTCCACCATGAAACCAGGCTTAGGGCCCTCAGGTTGCCTCTTTGTACTAATGACCTCACCCTTTGCCTTAGCCTCTGCCTTGAGTTGATCATTCTTTACCTTCCTGAGCTTGAATTCCTCAGTGCATCTTGAAGGCTGAACATGCTCCACCCGCACATGAATCCTCTTCCTGATAATCCTGTTACCAACCTGAAATCCATAAACATATTAATGCAAGTACACAAATTTCCATTCTCCCATATATGAAGCATGCATAGATCACATGAGAGTAAGGCACAAGATTAAAATATCAGTCAGGCAAAAAAATCAAACAAGCCCTACAGCAAAAGTGACAAGAATGCAATAGTGCTAATACGATGACAACCTCAAATGCTGGCACATTACAGCCGATTCATCAAAATGATTACAAAAAATTGTAAGTCATCTTTGTTGAAACATAAAATTTAAGCTCATTCAAAGAGTGAATTTAGATTTTTTTCGATCGACAGCAGCCCCTACATGTCATAAAATTAAACAAATGTTATACTACTGCTCTAAGAACCAAGCAAATCTAACCTTAAGATAAAAGAAGCAAAATCGCATTCCACAAGTAGACATAGCAGAACAGAATAACACAAGTTAAGAAACAAATCCGATCGGATTATCAGAAGCAGAACCTATGTAATATTTTTAATACATGATACCCATTTTCTAACCAAAAATTGAATATCAATGATCAACATTTGCAAACATGAGATGAAACAGAGATTCATAGTAAGACAGATAATAAATCAAAATGCAACGAAAAACTCACAAATATCATAGACCACAATCCCATAAAACAAAAACCGATGAATAAAAAAACTTAATTACTCAACAGAAAGAGTACCCAAATTAAGAAAACCCCTTTCTATACCTGCTTGTTGACTTCAACGCCGATGGCGCGTTTTGTGACGTTCCAAACACGACCGGTGCGGCCATGGTAGAACTTGTGGGGCATACCCTTATGAACGGCGCCGTTTACCTTGATGTCAACATAGTCACCGATCTTGTAGGTCCTGAGGTAAGTTGACAAGGGAATGTAACCCTTCTTCCTGAAGGGTCTGGCAAACAGATCCCTTGTTCGAGAGCGGAGACCGTGACCAGCTGGCATTTTTTTCACTCTCTCAAATTATCTTCTCTCTCGCCCGTTCTCAAATTATCTTCTCTCTCGCCCGTTTGAACAAGTAAGTGTGTGGATGAGCTCCGTGGACGAACAAAACCCTAATTGTGATCATTTTATAGCAACTTCTTACTTCTTTAGGGTTTCCTTTTTTCGGGTTTGGGCTTTGGTTCCTATTTGGGTTGTTTTGCATTTGTATTGCTATGGACCAGAGCTGGAGGTGTCCGCATTCACGAGGGCCTATCCTGGCATCCAAGATAGACAAAGAGCCGTCAAATGATATAAATACACGAATTTTAATATTTTATATTGCATAAATATTATAATCATCAAATCTAAATTCAAGATGAAAAATTATTTTTCAATTCAATAATATCTTAATATTTGTTATGCACAATTAATTTTCAAGTTGATCTGATATTTATTTTAAATCAATTGAGAATACTTTATTTTATGATATAAATTTAATGATTGAAAATTCTTAAGCGAGTTGAGATTGAAGTTTACTAGATTATTGAAAATTAACATATAAAGAGATGAGGCTATTGTTTCAATGAATCAGCTACATTTTTCACTTAGTTTATATATAAATATTACTGCACAAACATATATGCTATCACAATCATTGTTTTGGAATGTTTTGATGGGATTAGAATCCCATCTTTTCTTTTTTATTGCAATGTTTTTACAAGCTTCTACCTTTATTAGGAAGGAGTAGGAATGGTATTTTAATTTTACATCAAACATGAAAAAGAGATCATTAGGGTTGAAAAAACGTTGGTATTACATATCTTGATAAGTCGATTTTGAGAAGAGAGGATAATGGTCATATGACAAGTGATATCAGAACAGAATCTAAATTATTTGATCCACGTTAAGTGTCTTAAGAGAGATAGACAAGGTGATTAATCTCCGTGACAAAGGCGTCACGAGATTAAGTGAAAAAGAATATAAAAAAAGAATAAATAGATACTCAAATTTCACATCAAACATAAAAAAAAAAAAAAGAATCATTGAGGTTTAAAAAATGTTAACATTGCACATTTTGATAAATCGATTTTGAAGAAAAAAAAAATGGTCACGTGACACGTTCACGTGAATCATACCAGAGTTTCTTGCTATAATTGTTAACATCCTGAATCCGAATTTTGCATCAGCTGATCATTGGGCGCCAGGAAAGCAATATATCACCAGAATTTTATAAGCACATCTGATAATTTATACATTTCTGTTGTACAAAATATTACAATTTATTTAAATCGAGTTATTTTTATATTTTTTTATATCATATTTTTATTATATTATCGTATACTATTTCCAATTAACATGTCTACTTACAGGAGGAGAAGCAACCCTTGATCCTAAGTCTCTCAATTCTCCAAAACATGCGAGATTTTTGGACAATTTTTAAACGTGGGGACCTTGCCCCCAAGGCCAAGCTCTTTGTTTCCTTTTGCAAAGGCGAGACTCCTAAATGCCCGATGGGACAGGTCAATTGGCCATCTTTATACCTCGACAGCTGCCCATATTCCTCTACTCGCTTTCCTCTTCCATCAGAGTACCTTCTGTTCTTTAAGCCTATGTTTCCTTGAATTAGTGCTAAGATACTTTAACTTGGAAATGGTAGAAACTCCTTTTTCTTTTTGCTCCTTCCATGAAATTTCCAAAACCAAGTAATTTTTTTGCTATTTTTTGTGCTTTTATTTATTGAAATCTTGAAATGGACATGAATTTGGTTACCTCGATTTTTCATGAAAAATTTTGAGATAGTAAATCGGGAATCTAATATGATTTCGTTACAAGAGAAAGGAAATTTCTTGGAATCCAATGCTTTTGACCAAAAGGCATATATTTTCTTTGCGTAGCTCACACTGCTTGGACATTGTTTTCCTCTCATGGTGGTAAAGATTTATTCTTCTGGGGCTTGTTGTGGAACATTAATGTAACAAAAAAAAAAAAAAGGACTGATAATTGACTTTCTTCATTTTCTTAGCAGCGTCAAGTACGCTGTTAGAATTGTGAATTTGGCAATCCCATCGCCCAAAAAAACTAGAGTAAATTATTAAAAGATTAATTTCATTTGTTCACATGGGACGACGGTGGAAGGAGTTTGAAAATAAAATTAGAAGTTATTTCATATATTATTGGTCCCGTCAATAATATTTTGAATGTTATGCTATCATGGTTTATTCATAATAGGCTATTTAGCCACATCATTATCTGTGAAATATAAAAGAAAAATTAAAGCTAAATCTGTATCATACTCTTAACTCGAATTTTTCTTTTCTTTCTCTTGCTACTTTTTGTTCTTTGCTGTCGTCTTTCTCAACATATTTTTTTTGTTTCAAGGGGTGGCAAAGCCTTATTACAAGAGGGGAAGAAGCTTGATTCAAAATCAAATTTTTATGTCTTTCTAAAGGTTTTTGTGACCACTAGACCATGAAGCGAAAGACACTTTCTCAACATTTGATTATTGCTGTTTCTGAATTGGCTTGCTTGATGCCTGATTCGTTTATTTTCAGCAATAATTACATGCTTGTAATTTCTTTCAAACAACCCATTTTCCATGGAACTTCACTCCAGTAACTCAATTCCATTACCGAACCCACTTTTTGTTTCATTATAATATATATATATATATATAGATATATATATTGGTGTTCCCAATCTTAGTTCTTCATAAGCCTGAAACCTCTGTAGTTTTCAACATGGCTAAAACCCTCTCAAAACTACTCTCCTTCACCTTCCTTTTTATGTTTAATCTCTTCTTCTTCTCAATTACTCTTGCCTTTGCGAAATCTGATGGCTTCTCAAACATTCTATCTCCTGCAAAACTAGGCCTGCAGAAAGAAGAGAAACTCAGCCATCTTCACTTCTACTTCCATGACATACTCAGCGGACGAAATCCCACAGCTATACCAGTAGCCAGCGCTGCCATGACAAACCAATCACAAACTGGTTTCGGTGTTGTAATGATGGCCGATGATCCTTTGACGGTTGCACCCGAGCGGAACTCCAAGCTTGTGGGAAAAGCACAAGGAATTTACGCTTCTGCAGCACAAGATGAACTTGCTTTGTTAATGGTAATGAACTTTGCTTTCATGGAAGGCAAGTATAATGGTAGTTCCCTTAGTCTTCTAGGGCGAAACACCGTCTTCTCAACGGTAAGAGAGATGCCGATTGTTGGTGGTAGCGGCCTTTTCCGGTTTGCCCGTGGCTATGCTCAGGCAAAGACTCACACTATTGACTTCAAATCAGGGGATGCTGTTGTTGAGTATAACGTCTACGTCTTCCACTATTAATACGTTGCCTTTAGTTTTTGTGGCCCATGTTCCTTCTTTCGTTCTATCGTTTTGTTTTTTCTGTGTAACTTCATCTTCTGGCTTAGCTTTGTATGTCTTGGGCCACCTTTCATGGAGCCATAATAAACTTTGTTAAGAAGAGCTCTAGTATTTCCTTTTATGATGTTAAAATATTTCAAATTAATTTACAATTATAATTGAATATTATAAGAAATTAATTAAATAAAACCAATCAACAATTGAATTTGAAATTTAATTAAATTAATTTATATAATAACTTCTAAAAGATAATATCTTATTGAAATTTAAATTTCGATACTTATAATTTTATCCATTATTTTTAGGCTACGGTCAACTTTGTAAAAAAAAAAAAAACAAATAAGATTCTACACGAAAACTTGAAACATGAGAAGTTAAAATTATAAGTTTTTTTTTTTCTTTGTCAATGGGAGAATGTTTCGTTAGACTACTTCTTGCCAGCTAGTGAAAGGTGATACTTTAGATTTTGTTGAGCATTTTATATTTTGAAAATTAATATAATGTCTAAATCAAATGATGCTTGGTGAGTGAACTTATGTTTATTTTTGAAACATTAATAACTTGTAAAATTAACCAATGGTAGCATGCTGCTGTGATACCAAATCAGCCCACTAAATCCTATTTTTATTATTTTTTTTCAGCAAATTGGCTGCCACAATCACACAACTGAATTATTAATGAAATTATGCTATAAATTAAAAGAGATTTATTCCTTTACCAAGCTAAGCGTGTGATGCAATAAGCCAAGTCCTCAATTGAAAAGTTTGCACAACTTTCACAAGAAACAAAATGGAGGGAGAAATTCATTCTTTTCTTTCTTTCTTTATTCAATAAGTTTTGAGCCATCATTACAGTAGAAATTAAAGCTACGAATCAACAATTTACTGAAAGATGCAGAGAGATGTCAGAGGAAGAATGGACATTTGAATTTTGAAATTAAAAGCCATGGTTTCCAAAAGGTTTTGTTGCTGATTGGTAGTACAAAGTCTTCTCTATGTCAACGTTGGGCTGCAGAATCAATGGTGGTGGGGTACTCGAAATTCATATGATCTCTCCTAAAATCTATTCTTTTTTCCGCTTGGGTTTGAAAAAAAGATGCACCATGCGCTACTAAAATGAAAATTATGAGTGGAAATTAGGTTATATATAAGAAAGTCTAGAGGTAATGACCCAAACTTATGTAAAAAATATATATATATATAAATAAAATGCTATATACATTTATTTAACACATTCATTTTACAAATTTGCATAATATTTAAATTTTCAAAATTTTATATAACCCATAAAACTTTTATTACTTTTCACATAAATCACTAAAATAAAAAATGAATGAGTGAAATGAGTGGATGAAATAAGTACATGCAACATTGTTCATATATATATGTATAATTATTAATTAATAGTATATAGCTTTTGCACTTAATTTGTTTTTTTCTTGTTATAGTTTGACAAAGTTATTGAATTTTATTAAAATATTTTAAAATTAAAAGTTATTACAATTTTATTGTATTTAAGCATTTGATTCAATTATATGTGTGCATTTATCTCATACTTAAAAGCAACAAATTTATATACTTCCTTTCTCTCAAATAATAAATTTTAAAAAGTCATTACATTTGTGTTTAAATTAATGAAATCAATTTGAACTTTTATTTTGATGTACTTAGTGCAATTACTAATAAATTTATCATTTTTAATTGTTAATAGATTTATAGTTAATCATATGTTAACACTTGTAATAGAAACTCATAAAATAGCTAAAAAATTGATGTTTTATATTTTGTTATTGAGTTACTTTAGCATTAGTAATTCAATGATTTAACTAAGCCAAAGCATAAAATTATGATAATAATTAAATTGAACATTAATTTAGACAAAAATTAAAAGGACTTTTTCTATGTTCCCATGTTAAGTCTTATTTTAAGGTATAAATCTTCAAAGTTAGGTATAATATCACATGAGGTTTTGCTCCCCAAAAGTGTGAAGGATATTGTCTTCGTGTCATTGGTTTTTGGTGTCTGCTGTGGCATGCTGAATGCTGATTCACCCACCTAGACTAAGAGGGTTCCATTATTGCGGAAGGCAGGAAAACAACTCACCTACCTACCATCGTTCAGTGGCAACACAACGGATCTTGCACTGATAATATTTTAGAAATATTAATGTTATGAATAGTAACATAAAAATAAATAATGTAATATTTGAATTATTAATATATTAATTAATATTATATTTATTTTTAAAATTATTAATTCTCCGAGACGGATCCTAATACAAGTTAGAGGGGGGCTAAAAATGTTAGAAACTCTCAAGTAATACTAGGTGTTTGTTAATAGAATTAATGAATCTAGAGGCTCTTACTCTCAATGTAAATGCATTTTGATTCACTTAGTTAAATCATCTAATGATATTCAACTAAAAATACTCCAAATTCCTTATAGCATAGGTGTGGTTTCTTGAGCAAATAAAACTTAATAATTTATGCATGTGTGTCGTATAAAATATTAATTTGTGTATTTTTATCTTGTTTTAAGTTAATTTAACAATTGATTTATTTATGCTTTTATGTTTCAAATCGTTCACAAATTTCAAGTAAAATTATTTATTTGATGTATTATGTTTGTTTGTATATTTGCTTATGAATTAATAAAATTTTTAATTTTGTAAATTATTTGTAATATGTTTCTTTCATATGTATATATTTATATTAATAATATAATAATATATATTTGAAAAAAAATATATAATATTAATTAATTCTTTCAAAATTAAATGTTAAAATCCGTCACTATTAATTTTCAATGATGAATGTGTTTGACAAATAATTTTAAAATATTATATTAATAAATAAATTTATAATTTAAATATCACATTAAAAAAATTTTATATATAAATATCACATTAAATATTTTATTATAATTTAAAGCTATTATGACATTATTTTTTTTAAAGAGGTAATTTAAAAATAAAAATAATTATAAGTATTATAAATTGAATTTTAAATTTTTAGAATAACCCTCTGGTGGTTGGGCGAGAGTCCATCTCCAAGCTTGTGGGAAGAGCACAAGGAATTTACGTATCCGCGTCATAAAAGAGAAGTTGGGCTTCTGATGATTTTAAACCTTGCTTTCACTCAAGCATAATGGCAATTGGCAGTGCGCAACCACATATTTACTACGGTGAGGGAGATGCCGATCGTTGGTGGAAGTGGGTTTTTCAGATTTGCACGTGGCTACGCTCAGGCCAAGACCCACTCCCACTCGCTTGATTTCAACGCTGGGAATGCCGTCGCGATACAATCGCCGTCATCTTCCATTATAGATAATTGAAAGTTAGATATGATAATTTATATATTTATATCATATAAAATATTAAAAAATTTTATATTTATATCATATTTTATATAAAAATTATATATTAAAATTTATATTAATAAAAAATATTAAATATATATTTTTGTTAAATTTATTTATGATTTTTATTAAAATTTTAAATTATATTATCTTTAAATTTTTTTCATATTATTTTCGTTTTGTATTATAATATCATATTTAAAATTCATGTTTATTGATGGTCTCATTCTTAGGGATTTTTTAGCTCCTACTATTGAGTTTTTCATTTTCTTTATGTCTTTTTTTTTCTCTTTGAAATCTAATGCTTCGTTGATTTTGTCCCGGAAAGGGGAAATAAAAAAAAAAAAGAGAGAGTAATTTGATTATATTTTGAATCCAAAGACTCGAACCAGCTTCGAATTCGAAAAGTAAAAGTTAAATTTTATAGGATGAGAAACAACGATCTCTTATTATAGAATTAAAATCATATGTTAAAGAAAAAATGGATTCAAAATTTCAATTTCTTCCTTCCTTTCTTTCGATAAAAGAAAAATTTATTGATTGAAAGTCAATATCATTTATTATATTATTATTATTGTTGTTGTTGTAAAGTATTGATTGAGCATTTATTTGGAAGGATGATTGATGGTACACATGTCCGAATCAAAATTGAAATCTCTGTTAAATTTAAAATAAAAATAATTAGTTATTTTGATTAGTAAGAAATAGTAAATAAAATCTTAGCAAAAACAAAAATGAAAGAAAAAGTATTTGTTCAATACTTTCGACAATTTCCTTCAAGTTGACAAAAAATTTTTTATTTAAATTGACCAATTTAAAGAAAAATACAAAAGTTGAGATTTGATGAATTTTAATGAAAATAATTGCAGAAAAAGAAAGATTCCGAAAAATAAAATTTACCCAATTTAATTAATTTTATGTGAAAAAGGGAGATGTTGAACCCTTATATAGTACAGCGATCTTTTAAAATAAATATATAAAAATATTAACTCATCTTGAATTGAATGATTAAGAGGCTAAATGAAGGTTGGGAAAAGTAAGGTTCATCATGTGAAACAAATGGCTTATTAAGAAACCCTAA
The DNA here is from genome assembly GCF_047325235.1 of Durio zibethinus. NCBI lineage: Eukaryota > Viridiplantae > Streptophyta > Magnoliopsida > Malvales > Malvaceae > Durio > Durio zibethinus. The sequence goes on along the minus strand of NC_143162.1, from coordinate 2,277,651 downwards.
AATATGATAGCGAATGAAGCTGAAAATGACCATCTTAAATTTTGGATAGGCATCAATTACCTTTAATTTAACATAAATGAGATTTCTTTTATCTTTATTTTAATAACCACATATCTCTTTGTGTTTTGGGTAAGAACCTTCTTCAATACTCTTTTTCATTTACAAATTAATTTTATTTAAAATTTTCCACATCAGGTAACTTGGACATATAAATATAATATGGATATTTTTATTTATAGCAAATTAATTTTAGATTAAATGTTCTTATAAAATTTTAAAATATTAGTGAAAATAAAAAATTTTCACATTTTTTATTAGGTAATCTAAGCACATAAATATAACAAAATCTTCTCTACTTAAGTATGATCATAAAACTAAAATAAGTAGCCAAAAAAAAAATTGCTTACTGCTAAGGCGATTTTCCACATCCAATTCTTACTATCTGTTTTATATATTTTAAGCATATGTTTCATTTTCAAATTATCTTTTCATTTAGCCAATTAATTCTTCAAAAACATTGTGAAGAAAGTAAGACCATGAAATTCTCTCAAGTCTATAGAAGTATCACTATAGTAATTACTTCGATTATTATATTTATGGTCAGCTTTAAAATCCCAAAAAAGTGTCAATCAAAATATATAAAATAAGAATAAATCTTTATCAATCCTAAAGTTTGTATTACTTACCCACATTATTATTATTATTTCTGTGTTTTCAGATTTGGACAATTTAACATATCTCTATGTTTAGGTAAAGATGAACTTTCTCGTTGTACTTCAAGTTCATTGAATTTTATGACTATATTTTATTTTTATTAAATTTCATAAGCCTAAAATTGTAATAACAAAATTTCATAAAATTAGAGTATAATAATAAAATTTAATATTTTCCCATAATACTTATAAAGAAAAATATTTACCCCACAATGAAAAATTTTGCTTTGATTCACAAACAAACGGCATGGCGGTTTAAATTGATAGCTAAAGATGATTTATGTATTTTTATCGTATAAAATATTAAAATTTATGTATTTATATTATATTTTATATCAAAATTATATATTATAATTTATGTTGATAAAAAAATATAAAATATATATATTTTAAATTTTATTAAATTTAGATATAATGATTTTTAAAATTTTAACTTATATTATTTTTATATTACATTTATATCGAATTTTAATCTATCAGTTTTAGTCAATATTTAGTGAGGGCTTTCGCAAATCTTTAATTTGGTAGGATACAGATTTGACTTTTGTTGGTCCCCGGTGTTCTCCATCATTAACGTCCTGGTGGACGAGTTTTTTTGCCTTTCGTTTGGGGCAACGACGGGTCTCTTACGTTGCTTGTTGAAACCGCTACATAACAAATGACGACATGCAAATATCACCTTTGGCGGGTAATAGGGTCTTGACTCTTGTGTCTTCTAATTTATTTAAAGAGTAGGTTTTGGGTGATTTCCTATAGGCAAGTTGATTTAAATTATAAACATGCCTAATTTCATCTCAAGTGACATGAAAATTTATTTGTATTTTTCTCACATGTTGATGTTAGTCTTGTCCAAGAATTAGATTACCTACCTGATTTGATTGAGTTCGATTGAAAATATTATTTAATTAATAAGAATTATTTTTATTTAATTTTAATAAATGTTTAAAAATTTGAGCAGAAGATTAAACCAATAAGAGTATCGGTTTTTGATTCAATTGAACCAATTGGGTTAATCGGGCAGTTCAATCGAAAAAAAAATTTATTGTTAAAAATATGATTTTCTTAGTAATTACATATTAAATGTAACAAATATTTAATAAATGCAGCATTTGATTTAATGATTTGATCATTTATAAATACTTAAAGTTTAGTATCGAATCGATTTGATTTGTTCAATATTTACTCGATTTTATATATCTTGTATCAAATCGAACAAGTCTTTGGTTTTTGATTTAACTATCAATTGGTATTTTTTTTATCATTGATTTTAATTTTAAAATATGTTTTAAAATATAGAAAATAACAATTAATGATATTTTATTGTTTAAATTAATAATATATATTAATATTGATGGCATCAAACGTACATATACTAATATTAATGTTGTCAAAATCCTTCAATTTAATGATAGAAGTGTATGCAATTGTGAAATAACTTTATCATTCAAAACATAATATTGAAAACGAAATTATTTAATGAAAATCTCAATTTCAATTATTAATAACAAAAATCATAATGTATATCATACTTTATTTAAATTATTATGTATCAGCGTATAATATTTTTAATATAATATAGAACAAATATAAGTTTTAAAATAATTTATAATATTTATGTATTTTAATTTTAGTCACATTAATCATATTATTATTGATATAATTATTTAATTTGTTCATTATTTTTTTAATGAAATATTATTTGAGAAATTTCTTAACCATTTTTATTTTTTTATGAATTATTATCCTTTAAAAATGGTCAAAGCTTTTTTTTTTTTTACTTAATTTACCAATTTTCTAAATCTTTTTCTTAATTTTGTTTTCTTATTTCATGTTTTCATTCTATTTTCAAATTAAATAATTTAATAAATTTTTATAAAAAAGATACAAAAGAAAACATAGAATAAATACAACAAATTTACAATAAAAACAATGTGTAAATTGACTCTAAATTATATTATTTTTCACAATTTGATACCTATAATATATATATATACACGATTGATATGATAGATATTAGCCAATAAAAATGTGTCACAAGTCATAATTTCATTCATTGATTTCTTGAAACATTAGCTTATTATTAATGGAATTAGTATATATTTGGAGCAAATGACATGACATAATGAAAGTTGGGCTATTAAATTGTAAATTTTCTTCTATAAGTATTAAATCGTAAAAGGTATTTTGGTTCAAGGACCAAATTAGATATTAATAAAAAAATAATCAAAACATTTTTTCCTTGAGTCTCAAAAACATTTTTGTTTACCAACCAAAATTTTATAATTTACTTTATGTGTTTTCATTTCTTTTTATTTTATCTCAAAATAAATAAATAAATAAAGATGGTCATGCGGCAATCAGCTAGCACCTCAATTAATTAGCTGCCAGTTAATTAGAAGTATTTTGGGACAACTTCATTGAATTGTATAAGATGTAAGATATTGTAAGGCTATGTTGATTTATATAAAATAAATGGATAGTGTGGTTGGCACTTTGAACGGAAGCCACAAATAAAATAAACGAGTATGAAAGTCAAAGTGAAATCAAACTAAGGAATTAGAAAATACAATCGGATATATAAAATTAAGATATATATATATATATATATATTTACCATTTTACTAACTAACTGCTCCAACCAAAATGTCCTACAATCGGTTTCCTTGTTGTAGGAAAGTCAATATGCTTCCTATAATTAATATTTTTATAAAGCAACAATAATTTTTTCATCATTTTTAATTCATTGGTTAAATAGGTTTTCCCTAGAAATTGAGAAGGTAAAATTTAATAGTATAACATCAAATCATGGGCACCGCAACTATCATTACACAACTTCAAATAATTCCTATTAAATAAAATTTATAAATTATGACCACTACTATTCAACTCTAGCATACATTATGCTTTATACAAATCCATATGATAAATCAGGATCATATATTATTTTCCTTTTTTTTTTTTTAAAGAAATGTTGCTTTTTATTATTATTTTAAAAATAAAACATGTATCTCATTATTCAAAGGTTTGTTAAGCATCAACTCTAAAATCACGAAACTGCTGACCTACTCCCATGACATAAAACAAAATCCTCGAGATTTACTAATTAAAACTACTTTCATTTGTTTCATGATTATTTTTCAATGGCAATTTTTGTCAATTTCTTTGAAAGGCAAATCATCTATTTATTTAGCATATAATATACATCAATGGATACAACAAATGCCATATCTTACTTATCATCTTATCATATTATGTAAAATTAAAAAAAAAATAAAAAAAAATATATATATATATGATTAAATTAAAGATTAATTAATTCCACAAAGTTCAGAATTATTATAGCCAAGCTTGAAAGCTTGGTCAAAATTCTGTTAAGAAACAGAATTATTATGAAACAAAATTAAATGGAAACAATTAAAAAGATGATTATTACAGCAAATTCATTGCTAATAATGGAAGACATAAACATTATACTCCACAGTGGTATGGATTGGAGTGTTTGTGTAAGTCCTCGCCTGAGCATAGCCACGAGCAAACCGGAAAACCCCACTGCCACCGACGACTGGCATCTCCCTCACGGCGGAAAGAACCTTGTTGCGCCCCAAAACGCTAAGAGTGCTACCATTGTATTTGCCTTCCGTGAAAGCAAAGTTGAGCACCATTAACAAGCTAAAATCACTTTGCGATGCAAATGCATAGATCCCTTGTGCTCTTCCCACGATTTTCGAGTTGACGTCGGGCTTGATCGTCAAAGGGTCATCCATCATCACTGTGGCTCCGAAGAATGTTGAGGAACGGTTGGTTGAGGGTGCTTCGGCCACACGAACAGTAGTAGCATTTTTCCCAGAGATTATGTCATGGAAGTAGAAGTGAAGGTGGGATAGTTTCTCTTTCTTCAGCCCTAGAAATGATGGAGATATGTACTTGGAGAAAACCTCAGAATCTGATTGATGATCAGCGATGGCTAGGGATGATAAGGAGATAATGGTGAAGAAGAGAATAAGGAAGAAGATGGAGCTGTGCTTTGTTAGCATTGAGGAGGCCATGGTTGGCTTTGAAGGTAGACACGTAGAGCTCTAGAGTTGAGATTTTAAAGAATTTTTAACACTTAAAAAATAATCTGTTTTTGGGTGTTCGTGAGTTGTCACCTTCTGTTTCTTTACTATAAATAGGCCGGTGGGTTTTTTTAATTAATATAAATAAAAATTTTTATTTATTTATTTATATTTTATATGCATTTTAATACACATTAATATTAATAATAAGTAGAACAATATATCTGAGAAATAAAATGATTATAAAAAATATAATATTAATTTACTAACAAACAACTCACCCGTTATAATATATTTTAATTAATTTTAAGGAAAATCAAATTACTCTTAACATTTTTAAGCCTTGAAACTAACACATTAAATACTTTTTAATCAAATAATAAAAAATATGATTAAATCATAAAATTTACAAATATAACAGAAAATTATATATATTTTCTAGTCAACAAAGAGATATAATATTTTTAATTCAATAAAAAGTGTTATTAAAGTATTTAAACTTCAATGTAACGATACTAAAATATCTCTTAAATAAATATAAATGTAAAAAAAATCTGTGATATCAATTTCATTTGTGATAATATATACGATGTTAGCAAAATTTATATTTATAAGTATTTAAATTTCTAGTAATTATTATTATAATTTAAAATCATATATTTTTTAATTTTTTCCTTTTTGCATTAATTCCTTCTTTATTTTTTTTTCTAATTTTGGAATATTTATTATTATTTTAATAACTTATTTATTACTATGATTTTTTTTTTTTTGGAAGGGATGTTCTATACGATGAAAGAGTTGTAGGCATTAAGATTGAAATCCCAAGTTGGAAACCAACTATTAGGATATGTTTGGATAAGGCATTTGGAGGAGGGATTTCATTTTAATTAAAGTTTTTTAAATTTTGAAAATAAATTTATTTAATTGGGTAAAAATAAGAAAGAAATTTAAAATTTAAATGAGAAATAAAAAAAAAATAACTTTTGAGATGCTCAAATTCCTTTTGAAAATTCCAACTGAAGAGATTTTTTTTCAAAATTTGTACGGATATTCGACCTTTTTAATGCAGCACATGGTCTATCATGAAATAAAAAACTTAAAAAATAAAATATCATTTTATTTGATTCTAATATATATACATATATATATTTATTATATTAATAATAATATCTATATATTTTTACAAATATAATGATGCTCACAGTGCATATTACATTTTTATATATTTTTATTTTATTCTTCTTTTATTAATATTTTTTATTTTATCAAATTTCAATAGACTAAATTTTCTTTTAAAAAATATTTATTCAAACAAAATAATTATAAATACTAATATTTTAAAATGATGCATTTTAAAATGTCATAATTTTAAATTTCTTTAAAAATTTAAAATTTCTCATCTAAACACATCGTAAAGGATGCTTGTATGAATTAACCGGGCTAATACCCAAGTTCTATATAATTTGTACTAATTTCTATAATATGATTCAATGACAAAAAAATTTAAATATTCTTGTTAGAATATTTTTTAACACTAAAATTTGATCAAAATATGATAATTCAAAATTATAAATAAATAAAATTAAAACGAATAAAAAATTAATTAATTTTTGAATCAGTTGACATGATATTAAAATTAATATTTAAAAATTACGGGTTTATAACAGTAATATAATTTTAAATCAGATAAATATAAAAGTAAAGCTATTGGACTCTAAAAAATCCGGGCTTAGATTCTCCTATTTGGATCTACCTGTAGCCCATTTCTTCCTAATTGGGTCACTTTCTTTTTTGAGGATCTGGCCTAATCTAGTGATTAAGTAATTGGGCCAAGGAATCCTTGAAATAAACCGTGACAGCCCATATCTGGTGTCTTCCAACACAACGGAAAGAAACCGAAGTTTTGTGCCTCCTGAGTTTGAATTCGTCTAATTCTAAGAAAGAGAGGGTTTGGGAAGAATGGGGACAAGAGAGGTATACGAGGAAAAACTAAGGAATGGGAATCTCCACCATGATCCAACCACCAACCTTGGCTTAGGCTCCGCTCGTTGCCCTCGTTGCCTCTCTCTCTTATACCCTGATTCCGTAATCCCTTCATCTCTCCTTTTCTTTTTCTCTCTGTTTCATAGCTTAAAGCTTTGACTATTGGTTTCTGTTTTATTAATATACTATATATATGTATGTATGTATGTGTATTTTACAGGATAAAGCTGAATGGACAATTACGTCAGTTTTGCATGATGCTACTGCAGTGGTCAGTTCCTTCCTTCCAATTATTTTTGCCTTTGTTTTACTTGCAAATGATAAGCAAAAAAGGGAAGAAAAATAAATGAAAAAAAAAACCCAATGTTCTAATTTGTAGTATAGGGTTACTTGCCTTTTTAATTGGTCTTTTGGTTTAGCAGAAGGGTCGTGCTTCTTTGTTTTTGGGCTGGAAAGCTGTAATTTTTTAGTTGAGATTCGATAACTATTTATTTCCTAGCTAAGACTAGCTAGATGCTATTACGATGCCATAACTTTTTTTTCATCTAAAATAGGGTTCTACTAGCCGCAGTTCAAAAAAAAAAGACCATAATGGTATACCCCCAATGGTTAGAACTTAAAATTTCAAACAGGAGGTTTCGTGCTTGAATCTTGAGATGTGAGACCACTAACCCTTAATTTGTAGCTCATGGCTGGAATTTAAAATTTCAATATGGAGGTTTCGTGTTTGAATCTTGAGGAGATGGAGTTTGGGGTTTTAGGGATGTCAGACTGCTACCTCTCGATTTTTAGCTCAAGCCCAATGGTTTTTGTATGTAGGATAAATAGTTGGTGTCTATTCAGGTTGGGCATGCCTTTTGAGAATTGAGAGTAAAATTTATGTTTTCTGCAATTGAATCATTCTAGTTTTGAATCATTCTAGTTCTATCTTCTAGATATCATTATTAATTAATTTGGTCTTGTTATAATCTATTTATAATAAGAAAGAATGTATATTAATTGGAAATTGTAATAGTTTCTCTTTTTTGACAATCTATGTTTCTAGAGGTGGAAAAACAATATGGCTATTTTCAGTCTTTGTCTGTTAAGCTGTTTCTTGCTCTAGACCATCATAGTGTGGACCATAATCGTAAAATGACAATTATTTCATATTGGACTGTTTATGAATTAAGTACTTGCAGAAAGATTGGAGATTATTTGTTATGTGCTTGAATTAAGTATTTGCAGAAAGATTGTAGATAATTGTGATATGTGTTGCATTTTTTTTAAATGCCTTTTCTTAAAAAAATAAATTTTATTTTATTTTTTGGTCAGTTGTGTTTAGTGCTTAGCTAATGTTACTTATTTGTATTTGTTTGCAAATAGGCTGGCTCTGGTATTGGGGGAATGCTTAGTGCGGTACATGGTTTCAACACAGGTATACTTGGACTCCATTTTCTTCATAAAATTTCTGCTTTTGCATGCACACCTCTTATGATGTTCTATTTTCAGGGATCCAATTGCTTCAGAGTCACATTAAGGGACCAAAGTGGCTCCCTTTTGTAACTGGGGTATGCCTCTTCTATGTTCTAAATTTCGTTTCCAACCCTTTCAATCTATGACAATTCTCTAACACATTCTTCCCTTTGACATGTCTGTATAATGCTTATATTCGTATATTCTAAAGCTCACTTGATTGAATTCGATTATCTTGTTTGTTGACAGATTCCTCTGCTGCTAATGTTTTCGGGTGCCAGTGCAGCATTTGGAGGTATAAAGCGTGCCCTTTCACTCTAGATGTAAAGTAGTTATAAGATAATTCTCACCTTGGATAAAAAAGCTTGTTCTGCAAACTTACTTCTTTTATGACTTGAAGCTATCTACCGCAGCCTATAATCAAAAGTGATTGACGAGGTTTTTAAAAAAGGACCTCATATCCTTTATGAAGTCCTCTAATTTAATGAATGTTGTTTCCTATTGTTGAATGTTAGCACATCTAAGATTATATATAAATTGTAATAATTCAAGTATACTGGTACTCTGGTAGACTGTAATTTGACCTTGATATGTGAATTGTAGGATATGCACTTCCAAAGTTTACTCAACTCACTGTGACTTCCTATTATGCTGCCTCAAGTGCCTCACATTATGGAATTTCACTCCTCACACGATACATTGAGGAGACCTACGCTTCTTGGAGCCAACAAGAAAGGCTAAGATGACTTCTTTCTTGCTGGTGCACTTAGCCACTTACTAAAGATTCTACTTTCATAGTTCTTTAAGCAAATATAATACCTATGTGCATAGAACCTTTAGATGAAATTTGCTTTTTGGGGGTTTTTCCTTTTGTAATTTCTTTCTCTCGTTCTTTCTTTCTTTTCCCCTTCAGAGTGACATATTTGTATACTTCTAAAGTTAAATATAATAGTAATATTATGTTATTAAGATTTTTTTCCATTTGGTAGCATTGTTGGGTATTTTTATGTGAGGTTAGTGATGAAGGGTGACATCATAATTACATCATACTGACATCTAATCTTGAGGAATTTACTTTTGTATCCATATCATTGACTAAAACTAAACTCTCTTGATATCTTATTAAAGAACTCACTGGATGCCATCATTTCCATTGTATGGTAGCGTGTTATAAACTACTGGGATGCCATATGTTTTAAGATAGATTTAAGAAACTCTGTTCTGAACAGAAACATAGCTTATAGATGTGATTGAATCTATTACTGATTTTAGCTGTAATTTTGGAAATTCATAAAAATTGGCTAATTGAGCATATATATTGCCAAATTCACTTTTGGCTAGATTCCTTATTGACAAAAAAATGGTAATGCAATGTCAGGTTCAGTTTTTGCTGCCTGTATTATCACTAGAATTTGCTAACCATATTTAAAACTTTCATCGTTTTCATAGGGGATTTTCTTAAGAGTTTATGTGCTGAATTTTCCTGCTAAAAATATTTAGATATGACACTAAAGCTGTTCATATGTTTCAATCTCTAGTTTTCTACATCTAAATGCTTTTAAATTTCTGTTGAAATTGTAAGCTTATAGTTGAATTTTTTCACTATGACCTGGATGCCTGTGAATAGAGTACCATTCTTCAGTAAAACTATGGAACTACGTTGAAGAAGTCTCTGCAACTATGTTATGCCAGTTGCCTTGTGCATTGATACAAATAGCAATTGCCACAGTTGAGTGCAGAATTGATGCATGTGTAAGCTTACAGGTTTACTATCAGGGATGCATGCAAGATGCTTGTGTAAGGTTAAAAGTTTATCAGGGTTGCATAGATGCTTGGGCATAAGCTTACAAAATTAGCCCAGATTCTATAGTAAATGAATGTGTAAGCCATGGCTATTACTTGATTTGAATGGTAGCCATCTTGTAAATGCATCTAGTCCTTACAGACAACTTGCAGTTACTCTTATCAGGTGTACAACAAAAATTGATGTAGAGGGCAGAAGAAAATTTTTCTTGTGCCATGCTGCCTGGCAACAAGCTTTGGCAGTGCATCAGGTCAGATTCAATGAGTTGTCTGGACTTAGTTTTCTTATGGTGTTCATGCTTTTAAACCGGTTTGAGTGAAGTGATGGCAATTTTCTAGGTCTTGTTCTTGTGTTAGATTTTGATTTTTTTCTTTTTTTTTTTTTTAAATACAATGTTTCCTAGAAATATCTTAGATATAAAGATATTACTATTAGGCAGATCAAGCCAAGTAGGGATCTGTAGGCCCAACCTTGCTAGGCATGTATATGAATATGAAATTCTAGTCATTGCTCTTGCCAAGGCAAGCGGCTTACATCATTCTCCCAAGTTTAGTAAATTTGAGTAGGCCAGGCTTAAAACACTTGCTAAATGAAATAAAGAGAAAAATATGTGAAAAGTTCAGAAGAGGCAGATTCGTCCTGTTTTGCACGGCTCTTTGCTGCTTACTTCTCATTGTTGCAGTAAATATGTGTGGGGCTTTTTCTGTTGTATAAGCAAGTGAAAAATTTAATTGGTTCAGATATTATTACAATAAGCAATTGTTATAGCTATTTTGAGGCTTTTGTTATGATTAATTAATATTAGGTATATGCCTTTTGAACAAGTTCATTAATGACAGTTGGAGTCCATTGCAATGTCAGACAGGTCTGCATTTTTCTGCTAATTCATTATGTTGATTACTTTGGTTATGTATTGCTCTTTTATGCTGCATTACTGGCTAATTGACTGAAACTATGTGCAATTTATGAATTAGATGCTTTCACTCTTGGGTCACGCTCAAAAGTTTACCGTTGCAGAAAAACATGGATCCTAATCAATTTATGGTATTACACCAATTTGGGTGTTTAGAAAGCTCTTGAAAACAATGTTGAGGAGAAATAAATCAAGGGTAGAAAGCAACACAGAAATAAAAGTAAGAAGTAATAGGAAATAAAAAGTGTGTTTGAATATCGGAGATTTTTGAAGGATTACTAATGATTTTAGTGGGCACCTTGTATCTCTTTAATGGGTTTTCATTTTGCAATTATATCGTATGCTTAGTTCACGTATCCCTTTGGACTGAGAATCTCGTTCCTTCTTAAAAGGATGAATATCTTAAGAAATAAGATACAATGAATAGCTTGAAAATTCTCCAAATACATATATATGCTGAAAAGGAATAAGATATAAGAAAACTTGTTTGGTTATCTTATTATCAGACACTCTTGAATGTCTGAAGAATTGACTCGGATATATTGAGAAGATATCTAAGCTATCTTTAATTCCCTAAATGAAATGCACCCTTTACTGGTACAGAACTGGGTATCCAAACAAGCCTTTGGATCCTCTAACATGGCCTATAAAGTTTGGTGGCATTTATTGCAAAATGTTAACCCTACATATATATGTATACATGTATATTATCTCCCAAACTCTTCCACCCAATAGATAGAGACTATGAAAGAGGCGGGGGGGGGGGGGGGTGGGCTGGCTCTTTTCTGGTATCCTGTGAGGTTTGCAGTTTGCACTTACTAGGGGCAGGTTAGCTACTGTATAAACTGTCAACCTCGTTTCCAAACTTTATAGGGGTGTGGGCCGATGTTTCTTAAATTCCATTGGTCTCTCTCTCTGGTGTAAAAATATAGAGCCAAGGAGGAAAAAAAAAGTGGTCCTAATAATGATAATGTGTGTACTCCTCAATCGTCTTTATTGTATTTGCCTTTTTTATCATCCTTCCTCATCACATGCTCCTTCTTCTGCATTTACTTGTGGGTCCCTAGATAGTTGGAGTTGATGTTAACACTGTTGACTCTGTTTTTAAGGGTTCAAAGCAAGGAAAAGAGAGAGAAAAAAATCAAAGGCACCACCCTATTTTGAAATCCAAATGAAATGAGTGATCCAATTTGCCGTCTTGTTGCATGTTAGTTGATTGTGTTATCCAACTTAAATCTAGGGTAGAAAGGTCTTTCCCTCATACCGTGTTGGTCGGTGAGGTTGTCCTAGCCAAGTTACTAAGCTAGATGTGAAAAAAACTATATAGTACTTGTAGTATTTACAGTTTTTCAATTACTGGATCTCAGTGTGTTGCAATGTCTTTATATGCATTTTCTTTCCAAGCATCTTTTCATCAATGTTTTATCCTATGCCAACCATAAATGCCTTATTATTGCCCTTTTGATGCTTGCTACCACACAGTGCACCTGAAGTACCTCATCAGGGTTGCTATTTTCCCTCTAAACATAGGTTTGATGATGTCTTCCCAAAGTGCATTTAGGATTCATTGGTATTCTTAGTTTTTCTCAAACAGTACTTAATATTATTCTTATATTTTTCTCCACCAATTACTTGTATACGTTTACAATTTTTTTTTATTTGAAGAATGAAGATTCGAAACTTACGTTTTGAATAAAAATCATGCATCACTAATGAACCAAATGTTCGGGTATTTAAATATGTTTACTTACCTACATATTATTACTTGATTAACTTGGTGCTCGAGTTAATTAGGTCATGCTGGTGATCAATTCCCACTACTTAGGTTTAGATCTCTTTTAAATAATTGTGTTTCTAAAAATAGTAAGATGGTATTGGTATATTTTCTTCTTTCCATGATGGGATTTTGGAGAAATGCATTTTCTTGGCAATGTGGATGGTAATCTGGATGGTAATCTAACATTGGTGCATATGTAAATATAGATAGATAGTGCAGAGATTAGTTAGAATGGAATGAAAAAGAAAAGCATAGATGGAAAAAACCAGTGGTGACCATCTCATAATTGTCTTATTATAAGACATTAGTAGATAAAGAGTCCTGGACAAAGAATTTCTCTTAATCTGTTTCTGAGGGCAACTGATTTTCCACCTAACTAATACTGAATTTGTGAAGTAAAGTTGAAATTAATCATGTCCCATTGGTCATTGTTCTCTCTCTCTCTCAAGGGTAGTGCTCTTCTGATGATTCTTTTTTTTTCAATGTTTAAAGATCTGTTAAATCACATTATTATGACTAAATGTTTAGGGTTTCCATAAATGGTGGTAAGCTCTTTACAGAGCTTTTGCTTCTGTTTTGATCTTCATTTCTTAATCAATAATTAATACCCACTTTTGCTTACAAATGGAGGTTTCTTCCATAACTCTACAAACTTTGTTTGAACTTCAACTTTGAGAATTTTTTTGTTGTCTTTTTTCCAGTACAATTAAATCCTTTTAATTAAAATTGCCTTAATCAAAGTTTTGATGTGATTTTTTTTTGGTCTAAAAAAATTCATAATTTAAAGATTAAAAAAAAATTGCAAATGTCATAATTTGAATTTTAAATTTATTAAACTTTATTTTTTTTAAATGATTATATAATCTAATTAGATTAAATCTCGAATTCGATTTTATGCGATGTTAACTAATGATAGATACGTTCGAAAGATGCTTAAAATTTTTGTTAGGTGTAAATATTGAATCATTGGCCAATCTAAGACAGCTTTTTATATGGGATTTGTTTTAATGTTGATGACTTCTCTTACAAATTTCTTAATAATTCAAGCTGTTCCATCGCATAAAATGCACTTAATTGCTGTTAATTCGAAACCGGTATGGGAAGATTAACATTATATCCTTCCAAAAATAAGAAAAAAACAAGTTAAAAAGAGAAGATAGAGATGGTGATTTAGGATATGTGATTCCTTTTGGGAGCTTTTCAAGATATCTTTGAAAGGGATGCACTTCCTGATTAAGTTCAGCTTGGAAAATAGCTAGCTAGCTTCTAGAGGAGCCACCATAAGCGTATATTGATAGGGCAACTTATATATATATATATATATATATATATAATTATTTAGGTAAAATTTATGGGATTTTTAGAGTAACAACTAAATAAAATTTCAAAACTGAAAATTTGATAACATATGAATTAGTACTACATCTGAATGAGCAAATTTTTTGCATGAAAATTTGGATGAAGTCGTGAGGGGATATTAACTCATTTTAGGATCAAGTATCTCGTAAGTTATAATGAGAATTTACATTGGATTTATAAATCGATCATCAAAGAGAATTGCAAAAGATTTTCGAATGATATATATATATATATGTATGTGAATGATTTTCTCTTAGATTTCTTGAATGAGTTAGCATCATCTTTGTTTAATTATGAGCAAAGTCTGAACTTCACCAATGTTTTGAGAAAGTATTATTGAACGAGAAAGCAACGCGAATAACTTGTGTCATCAACATCAGGGCTCGACATAGGGTGCTAGAAAGCTAAATTTCATCGATAAGTTAACACTTGCTTGAAAGGGGATCATAGCACACCCTTAGGAATTGCTTCAACAACGGAGTTACTTGAAGTTGAAAAAATTGACATGAAATCTTTAAATCGTAACTCAAAGCAAAGAAAGCCTCATCGCAGCTATTTTGAAGTGAGCTACACTAACCGATTCTGTCATTTTGTTGAATCTGTTAAGCAGTATATATCTTTTATTGGGCAGATAAAACTATTGTGGTTTTCTAAGAATAAACAATATTATTATTATTATTATTATTATTATTATTATTATGTTGTAGCTTCAAGTTAGCTTGCTGAAACAAGATGATATTCCATGGTATAGATTGCTATAACCTGGAGATTTATAGGAGGAAATTAAATTAATGTTCATTTTTAATGCATTGTTACTCTAATAATTCCGCTATATCATTTTTTCTGCAGTTGTTATAATATTGTAGATCTTTGTATCAGAATGTCTTATACAATTATCAAACAAATCATTGATCTACTTAAAAAAAAAAAATTACTTATAGTGAAAGACATGTATCCATAAAAATTAAATCATCAATTCGACGTTATGTCAGGGGTTGTTTAGTTTTAAACACTAACTAAAATACTTTGATTATATATTTGAATAGTATATTTGGTTATTCTAATTTTTAATATCAAAACTACTAAATAATACCTTTTAAGGATAATTGCATTATTTATTGAATTAAACTCTGATTTTACTTCACTGTTTAATTATATTTGAATTTAGTTTTTCCTTTATAAAGTGAAATTCACATTTAATGTTGTTGGGATCTTGGATGGGATTTTGATTGATACCTTTGTTTTTCCTTTAAAACCCTAGCTGGGTTATTATTATTATTAATGAACAACATGCTTAGTCAACATACTTCTCCCGTTCAAAAGATCATCTAGCCGGATGAAAATAAGAAAAGAAAAAGTAATACTAGTAGTACAAATATTTGTTTTGGGGGCACAATTTTTCTCGTGCAAAATGGGTGAGACAAAACACAAATCCCAACATTAAATAGAAGAAAAGTTAAAGCTTATATACTGCTAAATTTTTATGAAAATAGGATGGCTTTTTTTTTTTTTTAATTTATTGCTGCTTTTTCCCACAATTGCAGACACATTAGAGAAGAAAAAAAAGGAAGAAGACAAAGAAAGAGTACCAACTCTCACTGAATTATTATTTTTATTGTCTTTGTTAAAAAAAAGATGCCCTTTTTTCTCTGTATATCCTTTGGTAAGAATCTTCAAATTCTACAGCATTACTCTCTCTCGATTCACCCATGAAAACTAACCCACCTAACTTCCTTCACTCTCTCTCTCTCTGTGTCTTTTGCAGGCATAAAAGCCAAGGTACAAAGAAAAGGTGAGAAAATAAAGATGGCAGACTTAACTGCCTTGTTCGTATGTTTCCTTCGCTTCATCAAAGTCTTTCTCTTTCTCTCTTAGTGCAAAACAAAGGGCACAATACCTTTTGTGAGGGGAAGCTTTGATTTTACCATTTTTAAAAGCCATGAAAGCTTTGGATGGGATGGGATTGTACTGTTGCCCCCCGCTCTGAGAAATAAAAAAAATGTATGTGTTTGCAGATTTTAAGGCAAAAAAAAAATGACCCATCCCCTTCTAAGCCCCTACATTTTTTCCGTCAACAAACAAATCAATTCATCAGTTTACTTTATATAAGAATGTTATGTCCCCTAGCAATAATCGTCCTCTTCTCTCCAATCTATGATTTTTTTTATTTTTTGCATTTAAAAAAAAAATGGTCCCAACGCACCACTTAAGTCCTGAAGATTTTTCTTTAACTGCTTAAACTAGTGGTTAAGACAATTTAAAAAAAAAAACATTAAGATCGGGTTCGAATCCTTTTCTCCTTTAGTGTAGTAGGGCTCTGCCTTCTTTGACAAAAAAAAAAAAAAATTCTGAAGATTTCATGTGATTTCAAATCAGACGGAGGACAATTTTTTTTATATATTCATTTATTAGTTGCTGTTTTTTTTGTTTTTTTCATAAATCATGCTGTGGCCTTAAAAGTGCCACCTTTGTTCCCTCAGCTTCTGGTCTCATGACAAGAGGTTCCACCGCAAATCTTTATGCAGATCATCAGACATCATTTAAAGTTTGATTGGAAAACAGACTAAACATAAACCAAAAAAAAAAATCTTCTGTCTCTCCCTCTTTCTCTGTTCATATAATATTGAATTCTGATTCAATACGATCATGATCAGGAAGAGTGATGTCCTATCCGACACCCTAAATGCCATGAAGAAAAAATTATGATTTTTTCATGGCATTTTTCATGCAGAGGAAAGAGGCATTATATCAGAAAAAACCTTATTATTATCTGTGATTATATTCACCCTTTTTTCTCTCTGTTGAAGTACTACTGAATAGAAACCCACACCCTAAATCTTTTTCTCTTTCTCTTTCTTTCAACCTCTACACCTGTTTCAGACAGATAACAT
Organism: Durio zibethinus; assembly: GCF_047325235.1. Taxonomy (NCBI): domain Eukaryota; kingdom Viridiplantae; phylum Streptophyta; class Magnoliopsida; order Malvales; family Malvaceae; genus Durio; species Durio zibethinus. The sequence goes on along the minus strand of NC_143162.1, from coordinate 2,260,701 downwards.
ACAGATTTATGTACACGTGTGTAGCTACAGAAACGTTCATGTGCTTCTCACTGATAGCCACTTCGAAAACAATATTCTTCACACGTGTGAAAGTTTCTGAAGTAGGGAAGACATAGATTGCAACTGTAACATGATCTTTTAGCCCGACGGATATGACAGAAAAATTAATAAATCCTGAAAAAAAAAAGATCAAACAACAATGGCCAAAAAGTAAAAGATCAACAAAAAATGGCGGCCTTGTAATTTGTTTCTGTTAGCATTCGGGATTGCAAACTAGTTTTCCTTGCTTTTGAAAGCCAAATCAGTACAGATTTCAAAAGCAAGAGAAAACGTTTCGAAATTCTAACCAAATGAAATACCCTAATGAAGAGAGTGAAAGAGTTTGTTTTTCTTTTTTTTGAAGTACGTTCCATTTCTCAGCTCATGTTTTTGATTCGAAATTACACCGCCATAGGCTTATATGAGATTAATGATGAGGAGCTCGTAAATAATTTCATTTACATATGAAATCATACTAAAAGTCAAATCCAAGATGTTAAAAAGAAAAAAAAAAAAAAAGGAAGAAAGAACAAGTGAACATTTTGTGTGCTAGGAATTATATATAATCGCCTCATTTGCAGAGCAAAGATTTTGTTTTTTTTTCTCGTTTAAATCAAAAGTTATTAGGAAATTAATTATTACAGATGTAGATCCAAACTCACATGGTCTTGCACGCTTGGCTTTGATTCATAAACGTACCGATTCTGGGAACTTGAACCACCACCAACACCCTGCGACGGCTTCAACTCATCACCAGCAAACAAAGGCAATGGGTGCGATGATGAACGGTCACGGTTGAAATTAGAAGAGTTACTTTGAACCGTAGCAGGGATTCTCCATAACCCCAGTGGGCTGCCATTGATGGGTGACTGAGAAAACGAGCTGTGGTTCCCATAAAACCTACTGCTACTACTGCTAATGCTAGTGTTCCACGAAGGGTAAGTCATAGCTGGTGTTGGAGCAGAGCCTAGCCTGTAGTTAACAAGCCCATAAATATGAGCATCAGATAAAGAGTTGTGCATCATTGCTGACTGAAGATGAGCTCGTTTCGCATGTTGGCGTTCCCTTTTGTGAGCGTTTTGGTGACCGCCTAAAGCTTGGGAAGTCGGGAAGTTTCTGCAACAATAGTGACACTCAAATCTTCTGCTGTTTTCTCCATTCCCGTTCTCCTTCGTTGTATCTTCATTGTTCTCAGCTGACTCTGACTCGTTGCTGGCCGTAGCTAAGTCACCACCGAATTCTTTGCCAAATAAACGAATACCCTTTTCTTTAATAGGGGCAGGACGGATAAAGGGAAGCTGAGAGAAGGATTCTACGTTCATGAAGTCGTGAGTTTCTCTTTCATTCTTCTCCATGAAGAAGAGAAACAAAGAGAGGGTGGCGGATGTGTGTTTTCTTGGGAGAGAGTTGAAGTGATTGGCAAAGGAAATGCAAAACGAGGAGGAGAGAAAAGGAAGAGAATGGGGAGAGAAAAAGAGAGAGAAGGGAGGGGAAGGTAGCGAAGAGAAGGGGGAGAGGTGGGGCCTATAAAGAGGGGATGGAGGAGTGAACCACGGACAAATGGGGGTGACCCATGGCCGTGATCTGAGAGTGAGCGCTGACAAGGCCACAAGTTCTGTTCAGATGAGAGTGGCTTTGGCAGTTTGGGTTGTCAAAGTACTACCTCGCTTCCTTTCACTTAAATTTTTGGTTTGTTTTGGAAAGTTCTGCCACACCTCCTAAGATCTTGAAAATTTATGTTACCACACCCCTCTTGCTTTCTTTCTTTCTATCCTTTTATATTTTATATTTTTATTTTATAGAGGAGATGAATGTAGACATATATACAAAGAAAATATTTACTTTTTATACGGGATTTAACTCAAATGATTCATCATTTTTAGGAGGTAGTTTTCAATAAGATTAATGTTCAATCAGTACCTTTTCAATTTCTCTTAACCTTTGGCTTCCTATATGACTTTATAAAATAATGATAACAACATTGAGGCAATTCTTCTTAAATTTTATTGTTGTTTTTCAAGAAATGATCAAATGAATTAGAATGTTTAACAGGTGGGATTTTAATTTTAGAACTTTTCAAAATATCTACTTTAGTTTGATATTGTAACATGTTTTCACTATTAAATAATTCGTGCATGAATAAACACTTAATTATATGAAGTTTTGTGGAATTAATTTGTTGTATAATTACTCTTGATGTACTCAACGAAATGGATGATTTAATTTCAATTGGATATCAATATAAAACTGGACCTAAAAAAATATAAACAGCATTTTTCTATATGGTTAGCAAGATAAGTGTAAGTTTAAAACTTGAAACCTCTAAAAGAAAAAGGTGTTTAAATCTAATTCATTTATATTATCTGTAGTACTATATATTAATTTTTTTAAAGAATATCTTTATTATTAATAACTTTTTTTGTGGTATTTAAAACTATCATTATTTGAACTTTGATTATGAAAATTAGGAGTACATCAATCTATCAACAAATTATAAATTGTTGGATTTAATATTAATATTTGTTATAATGTGCATATTACTAAATTTTCATGTGCATATATATATATTTACTGATTTACCAAAGAATATTAATCACATTGCTGTCCATACTGTTTTCAAATTATAAATGTGGGTACTTTTTTCTTTCTTTCCCATCGATCGATCTCATATAAACACATGTTCCCTTCACTACTTATTGTGATGTTAACAAGATAGCTTATTGGAAAGGCTGCAGCTTGGCTATGTGTTGCGTGGAAAAGCACACATCAACCCCTATTGCTCTTTCTCATGTGGATTGTTTAGGTTTTGAAATGTTGTTTTTTGGATAGGTGCATGCCAATGTATCTTATTATTTTCATAATGATTTACATACTTTTTTATATCATAATTGATTAATTAAGTTCCTCTTTCTTTTTTATTCCTCCTCTTAATCATAAACATAAGCAAGATCTCCATAGTTTGTTGTATATGTGAGGCAAAGATCTTAGCCGTTGATTACAATCAAAACAAAGAGTAGTATGTAATAGTGAAATTGAATCTGTTGTTTATTCAAAATTTTAGCATAACTTTTATGAATGTGATGAAATTTAATGTTGATTTACGAATTTGTTTGATTTGGTTCGACAAAATATATAAATCATTGAAGAAGTTAATAGATTTGGTGGATCCAGGAGCGTGTCCTAAGAGAAAGAGAAAAAAAAAAAAAAAAGAGAGAGAGAGAAAAAGAATGTATTAGATGATGAAATTAATTATGATCACCATCACCAGCATCGCCATAATTGCCATATGTTTTTGTCATTGTTATTATCTGTGAATATATCCAAAAAGATGACCCTCTTTCAAAGTATTATTATTTGCAGGGATAGCGAATGTGCACCACACTTCATTTTTTCTTTTTTGTTTATTATTTTTTTATGGTATCTTCATCTCAAACTCTATTATATAGCACCAAGGCCAACAATATTGTAAGTGTATCAATCCATCAGTCAACAGCCATAGTAAGTTTGTAAAAGAGAAATGACCCAACTTGATGGTATTTTTTTTTATTATTATTTTTTAGAAGATAAAAGGGAGCAAGGGAAAGGGGATTGAGGTAGGCAAAGATAAATAAAAAATAAAAGCACAATCTCTCTTTCTCTTTGTCTCTCTCCAGGACCAGCAGTGTTGAGGGTACTATTAGTTGGTGTTGGTTCTTTATAGCTGTTGGCAGTTTTATATCTGCAAAAAAAAAAAAAAAGTGGTCCTCAATAAAATGTTAACTAGATTTACACCAATGGAGAAACACAATTCTAATCATCTCCACTGCCTAGCCTTGTAGTTACATTTCATAAACTACTGCATGCATTCACTTTTTTTTTTTTTTTTTGCCTATTTTTTCAATACCCATGAAAATTAGTGAGATAAAAAGAGGAATTATGTTTTTTTTTCTATCATAGTTCAATATTTAAGAAGAACATTATAAAAAATAAACTTTTAAATGTGTCACAGGCCGAGATATAATCTCTAGGCTCACGCGGCTTCAGGACATGGGTATACACTCATTCGGTATTTCAGATCAGCCTACCTATCAGAACTCATACCTTTATGAGGTATTGTCCGCTCTGATCCCTCTGACCTCATGATTTTGTCCCACAAAAGGTACCTTACAAGAAAAGGACGGTGTAAACTCATATATCCCAAGATCAATTTTAGTACACATCTGATGTGAAATTCATGGCTTCTTTTTAGAATTATGACATCCTCACTCACTCTAACAAAGGCCCACAGTCCTCGATGGCACATTGCTTGTACCCCAAGTGTTGATTCTGATACCACTTGTCACGAGTCAAGACTCAACTTCCAAGCTCATGTGACTTTAGGACCCAGGCATGCACTCATCCGACGTATCAGATCAACCTACTTGTCATTGTTTACACTTTTGTGAGGTATTGTCCGCTCTAATTCTTCTGACCTCACGATTTTATCTCACAAAAAGTACCTCACAAGAAGAGGACAGTGTGAACCCATATATTCAAAGACTAACTCTAGTATACAGCCAATGTGAGATTCATATATTAGGATCGTGACAAGTGTAGTGCCCTTAAGATCGCCTCCTTTATTGCATTATTAAAAAAAAATCAATGTTACATACTTACATTATATATACTAAACTCCCTTTCATGTCTTCTTCAATTTTTCAAACATAAAACATGATCAATTATAACCTATACATATATATCACATATTAATAATCATTTCCTAATAATTTTCTTAAAAAATATATTTTTATAATTTTTTTTGACAAAAAACTAGAATTATTCAGAATTGTTTTTCAACCTTTAACTATATTTAGAAACCCTTGTTTTCGGTTTTCCAAATAAGTTATTTACTTTATTTATTGATCAAATTTCTAAGTGTAAAGAGAAACGAAAAACAAAGAACAATTTAGAATTTAGGGTCATAAGCTTTTTTTTCTCTATTGACACAATGTTAATTTCATGTAATAATCTTCTTCTTGGTTTCTCTAATGCTAATTATTTTTTTCACACAATTACAACTCTCATTATCAACATTTTAACCTAATACGGTTTAAGTAATTATTTGTCTCCATATATAGCCCAAAAAAAAAAAAACTACTAATATATGCCTTCACATATATAATTATGTGTAGGTAGTGATTGGACCACATTATTAAAACATTTATCTAATTAAGAATAAAGAGAACTTGTACTTAATTGTTTCTTGAAATCCCCATTCAATTTTCTAGACCAAGCTGATAATAATTCAATATAACAATACAATGCTAGAATATTTACTCAAATAACAAAAATAGTTTTGTAATTGTTTTATTTGAGATTTTTTTTTAATTTATTAGATTTTGTTTGATGGGTAAAAAACTTAGAAGACAAGAATTATAAGAGAAAATAGATTCTTAATAATCAAGTTGATAGACATAAACAAAAAGAAGTCTTCATAAGGTGATATTTGAAAAAAAGATATGAAAAGGGTTGAAAGGTTTTACGGGTAGACACTTCGTGGGACTCAATAAAATTGAGAGTGTTTATAGATATATTGCGTATTTGAATATTCAATTTAATTTGTAGAAATTTTATGCGATTAAAGGAAAATGAAAGTGTGTGTTTAATTTGGGATTGTTAGAGGCTAGACAACAGTGTTTATAGAGTGATCGAGTATTAATGATTCATTTGATATGTTTGTAAGTATATACAACTAATAAATTTTTTTTCACCTGCATACATACATATGTTAAGTGCTAAAGCATGCTAAATTATTATCTTTTATGTGGATAATTTATTGTTCGATTTTGCTTCCATTTTCTTGTTGACTATTAATTGGTAGTTTGGTCCAATAGTAGTATTAGGCTAAATTGTTATGGATGATACATATAAAAGAAGATTATTATGAGATTTTCGTTGCAGGTGAAGTCAAGTATATTTAGTGTGAAAATTAATGATTTGATGAAATTTAAGTCAAAGATAACAATTTTGAAAATATTAACTCAAATCCAAAATGATTTGGTGATAGATTTGTTTCAAATATTTTTGGGATTAGTTAAATATTATTTGGTGGAAGAAGGCTTAAAATGTAAGAATTTTGAAAAGAAAGAAATTTTTGGTGGCAAAGTTAGATGGTTAAAAATACAAAGATAATTAGGTATAATAGAAATATATATAAGGATGATTACAAGATTTTACGAGGTAAACATCATATAGGACTAAAAGAAATTAAAAATATTCATAGATGTGTATGTTTAAATGTCTTATGTATAAACACTTTATGAGGCCCAATGAAAATGAGAATGCTATGCCTAGGGACATTTGATTTGGGATTATTAGAGACCAAAGTGATTGAGTGGATAGTTTATTTGATATGTTTGTAAGTTTTTACAATTAGTAAATATTTTCTATCATTCGGGGACATAAGTAAGTTAAGTATGAAATTAATTATATTAAATTATTATTTTTGTGTGAATGATTTGTTATTCAATTTTGCTTCAACTTGCTGCTTAATTATTAATTGGTAACTAGATTTAAGCCTGTGCGATGCACAAGTAATAATTTTATTTTATAATAATTTTTAAACAATGAAAATTTTAAATATTAATAATTGACTAACAATAACAATAGATTCAAAATAATTACACAAAAAGGATTTGACTTAGTAATAATGTTCATTTAATCTACAAACACTTTAAAATAAAAGGAAATAAAAATATAATCAATTAAAATTTTAATTGAGAGATGATTATGCATACAAATATTTAAATATATGAGTAGCAAATTCTTTTTTTATTTGAATTTGTAATTGAATTTTGCTAATAATTAAAAACTTTTACCAAATTCAAGCCGAAATTTATAATGTCATTAAAAGTAAAATGTTATTAAATAAGTTAATTTGGAATATGATAATTAAAAAACGTGATTTTAAATTAGACTATCACACGTAAAAAAATAGATCAACCACAAAATTAGATAATTTTTTATTATATATACAACTATTTAAAAATTAGAGTATTATTTATAAAAAAAATCAACATGTTTATTTTAAGAAATGTTATATTTATAATTTTGAAAAAAAATTATTTTTTGATAATAAAATACATTATTAGTATTCTCATAAAAAATTAAACCTATCAACCTCAATATAAATAATACTAATAATTACCATATATATAGCTTTCTCTAATTTCTGTACTTTTTTTATTTGGGTAATTTCTTTAATATCAGCATCAATATTAAATAGCCAGCTCCAAAAAGTTGGGGTTTTGCAAAACCATTTGAGGGGTTTTACAAAACCATTTGAGCTCTTTCATAACAAATCATGCTTTTGCAATGATAATGATACTAATTACCTCTTCTTTAACTAATAATAAGCAAATCAAAAAATGGATTAATATTCTACAAGTTCATCTAATAGTTATCATATAATATATTAATTTTCTTATATATTTTAATGAGACATTATGAAATTTAATAATTTCACCAAAAATATATAAATAATATCGAGCTTTCCATAAAAAAAAAAATTAATTTCAATAGTCGAAATTAAATTATAATAATCTCAAATAAAAACAAATCTTCGAGAGGGGAACATAAATTTTTTGTCATGTATAAAATATATATATATATATAAGTGAATCTATTAATTCTTTTTTCCTTCCTTTTTCTTTTCCTTGTTTCAAGAACTATATACATATACCAACCATTTTTTTACCGTTTGCTAGCTTAAAAAGCTCTTCCCTTTTCCTTTCCTTCGTAGTTGAGGAATACTTGAAAGAGAAAGAGAGAGAGAGAATGATGAATTTATGTTGTTGTTGCAAGTGAGTTGAAAGGGGAGCTTTTTCTTCAGTAGTACATGTAGATTTTGCATGATGTACATTATTTGAAATAGTAATTTTAATGATTTTTATTTGGTTTTTGGGAGCCATTGCTGCAAAAAACAGACTGCTATATTCGTGCATGCTTGGCTCGTTTTGCAATTATTCTCAAAGCCCCCCCAACTGCCTTCACCTTGTTCATAATTCTACCTTTTGTTGCCATCCCACGAGATGTCACTATCCTATTCCTTTCTTGACTCGTTTCTCACCTCTCTCTCTCTCTCTCTCTACATCTTCTCTCATAATTTCTTGGGCTCTGCAATTAAGTTAAGACCAACCCTTTTTTTTTTTTTTTGTTTAGGCTGAGGGCTGATCAGCCCCATTTTCCCAAATTTTAAGTCATCGGATTTAATGGAAGTAGTACCCTTATAGATTTTTTTTGGCCAAACCCTCTTTCATGCATGTTAATATACGTGGAGTTAATGTTTGAAGGTTACATATTCGAAAATTTTAAGTGCATAACGTACTTTTTAGAATGAAAAGTATATTAAGAATTTCAAAACATAAAAAAAATAAAAACCCACGAATTTTTTTGCTTTTGTATGCCATTAAACAATAACAACCCTTCATTCGTGCAAACACCTTCTTTGCCATTAAAGTCATAGTCGCAGAGGTTGTGGCTTGGAAGGGGACCATTTGATGAATTGTATTTTTTTTTTTTTCAAAATGTTTGGGGGTTTCAATTCAATACTTCAATGCAACTGCACCACTTATCTCATAAAGTAGAAAACTATCTGACGTGATGCCCATCCCTCATCTCTAAGCCTTTGCTGTTTCCTTTGGCTTCTTGATGTGGCAACATCTTATGCGACGTTTCGTCCCACCACCTCTTCACTCTGAAACATGTTGTGTTGGGTGTTTGCTTTTATACTCCACAGCCAAAATAATATAGCATTAATGATGTTTCATTTGGATATTCTATCCATTTAGAAATCTCTTTAATTATTTCTTTTTTATCAATAATTCATAACATACACAATCACACGATATTAATAAAGTTCATATGCATTCAAATATATATTTTTTTGATAATATATCCAAACTTTTATTTGGATTAAATCTCATTTTTCATAGGATTTTAATTTTTTTAGATACTCTTCACAAAAGTCAAACTTTGGTTGAAAAAAAAAAAATCCTTCTCCATCAATTGGACTAACATTTTTGAGTTATATTCAAATATATTTAAGAAACACCTTCACTTCATACTTAAAATTTAAATTTTCAAGAAAATTTCGATCTTGGTAAAGAGGGTTGAAATTTATAGGATGGGAAGGGGTTAGTTCCCAATATTGTGTAGTTCAAGCCCAATGAATTGTCACATCTATAACCAAAAAAAAATCTATGGTAATTGGAAAAATAGTAAATTTGGGATCAACAGATTTTGACCTGTGCAATTTATAATCCAAGTAAATATACCTGCGCACTTTCTACTAGACTTATTAATTCATTTTGTTGCTTTACGTCAAAAAATTTTTTTTTTTAAATTTTTTACTACATTGTAAAGGATATATTTCGCTCTATTAATTTAGTCGGTAAATGTGATAAGTTTTCGTAAATTTATATAGGTACCTCTTTCATTTTTTTTTTTTTTATAAAATGCAAAACTGATGACTGCTTACATTACTTTTTGAATCTACATTAATTGGTTTTGAATGTAGATGCTTTTCTCACATTACTTCGGTTTGCAACTTGTGCTGGTCCAAATTCCGAATTGGTGCAATTGCCATTATAATTTGTACTTGTTGTTGGGAGAAAGTACTTGAAAGTTTTCACAAGGTGTAAATTCAAGGTCCCCCAATTAAAGAAATTTTTTTTTTAATAATCCTTTGTTATTATGATTTCAACAAATAGTAGGTAGCCAATATATTTTAAAATTATTGGTATATGTCTACCACTTTTTGATTTAGTGGTTAAAGAGGTTTTCTAAGATATAAAGATAAGGTTGTTAATATTATATATGATAATATTTTTGTTTTTTTAAAAAATATGATGTATACCAATATCAATTATTTTGATATATTATTTCAAAATTTTCGATTTAGTATAAATATATTTATAAATATGTATGAACTTATATATTATAATATTATTAATAAGCCACAAAATAAATATATAATATATTTAAATCAAATAAATAAGTTTTAAAACATAAGAAATAATATCATAAATTTTTCATAATATTTTTAAACATTTAATCTGATTATATAATATTTAAATAAGTATTTTTTTCATATAAATATTAAGAAAAAATAAAAAGATGAAAAAAATTAATCAAAACTTTATGATTGTTAAACTTTATAAAAAAAAAAGTATAATTGTTTAAAAAAAAAACTGAAATACTTATAAACTTTGGTTTTAAAAAATAAAGTTAAAATAAAAAATAAAGAAACTCAACTTTTAAGAATTATTTTGTCAATTAATTTTATTTTTATTAAGTTAAAAATAGTTAAATAACAAAATATAAGTTAAAAATTACAAAATATATTTCACATTTATCTATCAATCAAAACATGTTATTCTATCAAAATTCATCAAAATAGGTCGAAATTAATAAAAATAATTGGTATTATCCGATACCAAGTCCAGTGCAAAAAGTTATCATTAGGTGTGCCATATTTTGATATAACTCAAGCGTATTGGCCGGTATGATCGGTACCGAAATGAAATTAACAACTATACATAGAGGTCCTAATTTCGAGCCAAAATCTCCACTCCTTTCCCCCTTGTAAGAGTTATACCTTCCCTTGAACAAAAAAAAAATTATTGATATATAGGTATACCATAATACATTCTAAATATGCCAAAATTGAAACTTGAGAAAATATTTATTGCAATGTTAATGTCTAGCTTTTTAGCCAAATTTTGATATGGGGAACCAAATGAAATGTGAGACCACATCCACATGGAATGGAAGAGTCACCATCCTAAGAAACCCTAATTCTCCACAAATATAGTAATTAATAGGGTTTGGTTATGGTTTGGTATTGGGTGTGGCTAGCTAGCTTTGCTTTCTTGAGTCTTGGCTCAGCTTTCTCTCTCTGGTGTGTGGTGTGTCAGGCAGTGGCGTTGATTTGTCTGGTGTGGGCACATAAGGGAAGGGTCGCTATCTCGTAGTTCCTCATCTCTCTTTCCCATTAGGTGGCTTGAAAGCAACCTTGCCTTGCAGAACTCCTGTCTCGAGCCTCCCACTTTGCTCTCACGCACAAATACAAACCGCCATCCTTTCTTTCTCCAGCTGCAACATCTCTATGTATGTATATGCAACATGTTCCCTTGTGGACCAAAAGTTAGATGTCGAGAGTTCATACTTTTCAAACTAAAGCCTTCTTCTAATCATTAAAACTATGCCTCGTTTGGATATATATATATATATATATATATATATATATTTATATATATTTATATATGCAACTATATCTTATGTACATAACTTTTAAGAAAATTCTAAAGAGTATGAAGAAAATAGTATTATAAGTCTTTTGTTACTTAATCACAATATATTATTTTTAAAGTTTACATTTGATGTATTATTAATATATATTTTATATATTGTAATGAATCATATGATATTACTTTATTAATAAAAAAATTATTTTAAAATTTTAAGTTTTTGTGTATTTATTTTAAGAGCTTGTAAAAATTTATGTTTTTTTATTAATGAAATGGCATCATATTTGGCAACATAGTAATTTCGAGTTTTAACATCTCAAGTTATTGTAGGTGAAAAAAATAATTGTTGTTTCTATCAGCTGCCGACTCCATGGAAAAAGCAAACAACTTCGTTATCATCAGTTATTACATATTGATCATGTGACCCAGCCAACCCTTGAGAAGTGCTTCCATCGCCTATGGAAATTATGCTGAAACATTCCAAATTTTCCTAGAGAAAGCATATATCATTGATTTCAACGACCAACCCCCTCCCCCTTCCTTTATTTGCTCAACTTCAAAAAGGTTTTTTTTTTTTTTGAGGAAACATAATTGTTGTTGATGACAGCTTCATTGATTTAAGCTGTGAAGGTCAGAAAATTAATGTTAAGGAAAGAAAGGTTATCCAGCCATGGGTTATATATAAGCATGATGTCAATGAATTCATTGAGCCAAGACAGTGAGACACTCGAATTTTTTTTTTAAGAAGCAGATTCAAAATTTTTATAAAAAAAATCACAATTAAGAGATTAAAAAAAAATTGTAGGTTTTAAAATTTGAATTCTAAATTTATTTAGATAATACTTTTAAGAATAATTATATAAATCAACTGAATTAAATAAATATTTTTTAAAAAACTTAAACAAAGAGCAATTTCTTGGAAGATCACAAATTAATTGAATTTTCACTCTTGTAATTAATGATGATATTAATGAATTTACTATTAAAAACAAAAATTAAGTTCAAATTCAATGATTTAATAACAATAACCAATTGAAGTTAATGCATGAAAGCTGAATGAATAGAGACAAAAGAATGTTATAGAATGGGCTTCCGAATCCGACCATGAAATAAATTATAAGAATATAATTTTTCTTTTATACATAACCATTTGACAAGTCAAAATTATGGACTTCTACATGTCGCATGCTCTTTTTGTATTAAAGAAAAGAGGGAATTCGAATGTTATCTTAAAAAAGAATAATCTTATAATAATTATTCGAGCCAAACTCAACAATTAATTTGTAATAGTTTGGAACTAAATGTGCATACATTATGATGCATGTTGTCCCATGGTTGTGATAGCTAATTATATTGAGATGTGGAAATTAATGAAGATGAATATGTGAACATGATCAAGAAGGAAAAAAAGGATTTTTTTTTTTTTTTGCAGACATTTCCCCATGCTTGGCCCTTTTCATACATGTGACTTCATCACATTCTCATCAACTTGGGAAGCCAAAATTTAATTTTTTTTTAGAGGATTGAACTTGAAGAGAGATATTTTTTCTTAGGCAGATGAGAACAGAACCAGAGAATGTGGATGCCAAAAAACCAATCCATGTGGGGAGAGATAAGAACATGACAGCCCACCATTCTTGTGTTTGCAAGGATAAAGAAAAGGGAAAAGTTTAAGGCAAAACACAAAAAAACAATATGCATGGGGCTGACTGATGATGATATTGATGGGTGTTTTCTACATGTAAAGGACCCTTAACTGTCAATACAAGGATAGCTCTTTGAACTCCTTAAAAGCTTTGGTGGCCATGGTCATTGTTGTCTGAAACTGAGGATTTTGGACCACAATGTGGGCATCTTTTCAGATGTTGCATTTACATTATGGGGTCTGGGGCACCCTTTATATCTAATATTACATATGTCATTTCTTTTTTGTCCTTAATTTTTCCTTAATTTTTTGTAAATTTTAATTAAATAAAAGTAAACATTTCTTATTATCTAAAATTCATTTTTCACTTAAAATTATTTAAGTAACAGAAGGTAAATCAATTTCATACATAATACATATTTTATTAAAGTCAGGATGCTGTTAAATTGATTGATTAAAATAAATTATGTCTGTTTAATTTATGAACACGAAAGCATCCATCATTAATAATTCATCATCAATGTTAGAACTGATATAGCAACCAAAGCTCTCACGATCAGTTGTTTAATTTTTGAAGAGTTGGGGAATGAATTTGGCTTCAAAATGATATCAAAAGAAATGGGAAATAGTTCACGTGTCCGTTACTAACAATTGTCCAAAATAATTTCAGCATGAATGTAACTCTCATTCCATTATTCCAATTGAATTTTTTTTTTTTTTTTTTTAAAAAAGCAAAGCCCATGTTGTCACTTTCCCTGGATTTTGCTATCATAGATAAAAATTGGTGTCATTTCTGTCCCAAACGGAGAGAGACAGAAAGAGAGAGATAAATATAAATAAATATATGTGGTTTTAAATTGTAGAAGAAGATATTATCAATTAGAACTAAACAACTTGCAATGTGATATCCCCTTTCGATTATTTCTTTTTCATTATTATTATTATTATATAAAGATTACAGTTTAAAAATAAAAAAAGAGATTGCGATGATAACTGTATGAATTAATTAAATTAAATTTTAAAATTTATTATTATTATTATTATTATTATTATAACATAAGTCAATTTAAGGACAGAGAAAGTTTGGATACCTTGAGTTAGTTGTAGACTTGTAGTTCATGATGTAAAGTCAAGCAGTGATTGGTGGGGTTATGACATATACAGGAAAATGCAAATTCCCCTCAAATAAAGGTGTCATGTACTATTTTATGTTAATGTCATTTTTTTTTAGTTTTAATTTAAAGATCATTAATTCGTTTTCTACTTTATCGCGGTAGAAAACCAAAAGAATTTCTTTTAATTACATGAAAAAGAATTCTATAATTCAAATTCAAAATTTTACCTAAGACTCTACTTTTAAAGGTGGTACCGTGGTAGATGGTTGAATTAATTGCTAACAATAACAGCGAAACATTTGTAGATTTAATTTGAAAGAATAACAAAAAATAAATAAATTTAAATAAATAAAGCATATTTTATAACATCTAAAATGCCCTTTTGATTAATTAAAATTTGTAAAAAAAAACAAATGTTTAATATAATTAGTAGCTAATTACACCTTTTAATAATTTATTTTAATATAGATTAAAAAAAAGAAAAAAATTTAAGTAACAATATTAAAAACAATAATTTGAAACATTACGAATTTAATTCAATAGTCAATATATATCTTTATTCAAAGTACAAGATTTGAATTTTTTTCAAATAAAAAAAAATGAAAATAATCAAACCAAAATTTTTGTTTAAAAAGGAATTTATCAAAACAATCCTCCCATGCAACTTTTGTTACGGGAGAATTTAAAAATTCGATTTCAAAAATTTTAATTATAAAACATTTAAATTTTACAAAGTGCGTTTAATTATCGTCATGATGACATAATAATAATAAAAAAAAAAACAAAGGAATATTATACATATATATGTAATTTTATGTTTATTTGGGTTTGACATTAAATAAGCGGGGAGTCGCAGATCGTAATGTCTGAATTGGGTAGTTGTAAGTTAACGACGATCACATGAATAATGTTCCCTCCCATTTACTTCATTTGCTGAATATTTGGTCCACATCTTTGATTCATGATGTTGACATGAGAGACCGTCATATTCAATGATCCATATTTCATTTCTCCTCCATTTTTCTTTTCCTTTTACCTTAAGTTTTTACTATTTCGTCTTTTTAAAATCCGCTAAGTTTTACTTTAAAATTTCCAATGTAATTCAATTTTTTAGAAAAAAAATAAAAAGTTTGTTTTTTTTTTGTATAAAAAATTTACATTTTAAGGATCGTAAGTTAACTAAAACTTGTAATTAAATTATTAAATATCATATTTTAAAAACAATTGTATGAACTAATGAAATTAAATTTTAGTTTTATAATATCATGTTTTTAAAATGCACAAAAAAAAAATTAAAATGCCTAAGAAAATCGTTATTTTTTTTCTTGGATTACTAAAGATTATATAGTTGTATGGCATCTTTTCTTTATCAATAACATCTTGAAAAAAATTTTCCTTAATAATAGTAGTAGTTATAATTCATATTCAAATGTTGTTTGTATGAGACAGTTTTGCTAACAAATTTTACCCTATGATAGAAAGAGCTTCTTTCTCCAAGTTGAGTATTCACTTTTCTTGTATTTCTTTTTTCTTTGGCAGAGTAACATGGGGTGATGAATTGACACTTTTTTTTTTTATGTTTGCAGTTGTTCCATGGTACTTTTGCCCTAATAACCAATGCTCTTTGGACAACACAACCTTAAGTGGTCCTAAAACAAGTAATTCTTTCTATATGCATGTCTTGTCCAAAAAAAAAAAAAAAAAAAAAACCAAGTACTCTTACTCATGTCTGGTTTTTTTTTTTTTTAATCTTCTTTTGGTTCACTTCCTCCGCAGTCCACATATGAGCTTTCTTGATTTTTCTTTATTACCAATATGAAATAATGTAGGACCCTTGACGGAAACTACTTGATGGAAAGCACATCGACAGCCATATCAGACACCAAATAAATCAATTTTATATGAACATGGTAAAGTACACTATTCACTTGGTCGAGAGTCGTGGCAATTTCAAGTAAATAACTACATGTGAGTGTACTTCACAGTTGCGCAATTCTCGTTAAGAATATTTCATCATGTTTATAATGACATTTGTTATATCCTTTATGACTTTATTTAATTTTTTTTTTTTTTTTGGTTATCTAAATTTCTAGATATAATAAAGTGCACAATTCTTTTAGTCGTCAAGATCTAAATTAAAGTCTTATGTGTTTATGTGAATTATGAATTACACAATTCTTGTTACAAATATTCATCATATTTATGATATTAATTCATTTATGTTTTAATAGTTAGAGTTGTCACGAATTAAATTTTTGTTATTGAAACTAATAATCCAACATTTATTAATTAATTCCATGACTATCATAATCGTGAACGAAATAGGTAAGTTAAGAGTTAAAATTTTATAATCGTGTAATTAATTAGTTTTCCTACATTGAGGAGTAGGATTAATCTAATGGTTTGTATGCTCTCTCCAATATGAAAATCTGTCAATATAAATTCATTGCTGCATTATTAAATTTCCATGGAGTGAAATTGCCATGATCACATGCAAGAAAAATGTTAAATTAAGTCAATTCCTTCTTTTTTTTCTCTCTCTTTTTTTTTCATTAGCAAATGGGAAAAGAATTTAAAAAACGGCATAGAAAATCTAATTGGTTGTATAATTTTACTTCCTTATTATAGCATTTCTTAGGTTTTAGAATTCAAAGAGGAGGGAAGAAAAAGATAGATCTCCTTTCCCTTTGGTTTTGCTTTAAAAAGATTAGAGGTAGGACATAGGATTGTGGCCAAGTTATGAAAATTGCAACATCTTCTTCAACTGTCATCATCATCACACCACTTGATCACTAAGGGAACTACATCCGTCACAAGTCAAGAGGGGGAAAAGGCTAAATGGGGGAGGGTCCCTTTCCCTTTGATATTGATGGATTCTAGTTGAGAAAATTCCATCATTATTACCTTTTTTTTAGGCATCTATTAGATTTGTAAGATAACCTACATAAAGACTTTGATTGGAAAATTTTAACCAATTTTTTTTATGATTTCATTATTAATGGAACCCTTTACATTACACACTACCCCACATTGGAATTCTCCGTCATATATAGGCTTTAACAGCTGGATTTCAATAGATTTTTTTTTTTTTTTATCAAGAGATATTTATGAAGCCAAGCAAAAAGCTATATGCTACTACTTACCACCAATTATTGACATGGGGTTCATTTTTTTGCTTTAAATGTTTTATCAATGAGGGATCAATTATTTATCATGTTTCAATTTGCAAATTTTTAGGATTGACTTGTCACTTTGTATTTACCATATATATATATATATATAATTATAGATTAATATTTATGAATAGAATCAAATCAAATTAAATCTTATCAAAATTTTAAAATATTACAAATTATTAAAATATCAATAATTAATATTTTTAAATTAACATTAAATTTTATTAATAATTTAATATCCTAAATTAAGTTGCATTTGGTTCTCGAAAATCCCTGTTTAAAGCTCGACTTGAGTTGAATCAGGTCTTCAGTCCTTAGGCAAATTTTTTTTATTTTAATCCAAAGAAAAAAAAAAAGCTGCCATGAAAGAAGTTAATGTTATTAATAAAAATTAACCTAACATATTTATTAATCATATAATAGGAATTGAAGGCAAAAGTTGATGCATTTATATATGTATTTATTGTGTCACATAATTGAATTAATAAATCCTATTTTTTCTAATATTTAAATTTAAAGCATTGATCATATACATCATTACTAGCATGAACAAGCTGGACTGGCAACGAGTCTCCTTGGAATGAAAGAAGCGGCCCAAGAAAAGTCCATAAGGGCCTCTCAGAGTATGATTAATTATTTTATTTAGCATTCCCCTTAGCCCGTTAACTGTTCCAAAAGGGTAATGTTAAACTTAAAAAATTGTAAATTAATCACTTAAATCTTTAGTCAATTTTGATTCTTAACTCAGTGCCTAAAACAAATTTGGTCTGTTCATCTTGTTTTAGGGAAAAAAATATCCATATGTTTTTCGGCTGGATTGATGTTTCAATTTTTTTTTAATTATTTAAGAGTTTAAATTCTTTTGTACAGATTATCAAGCCCTCAAAAGAAGTTGCTCTACAGCTGCTAGAGTCAGGTCGTCAAAATTTTCAAATTAGGAAGCTGGGCTCAGATATGCTGAGACAGCTTTCTTTACATCATGATTATGTGTTGTTACTTGTGCAAGATGGATATTATCTTGAAGCTTTACGTTATGCATGGAAGCATAAGGTAATCCTTTATTAAATAATTGCAGTGGAAAATAAGTTAGTATGTTATTTATTTATCTAAATGCCAGTTTTGTGAATCCAGAACCGGATTCATGATATTTGTTCATTCAGGCATGATTATTAAAGTTTTCTGAGATCTGTAGGCTTTATGACATGGCCAAGCAACCTTTTCTTGTTTCACCAAAATGTTGGTAAACTTTGCTTTATGTTTATTGTTTTCCGTTTTCAGATTATCCATGTGTAACTATGCATGTTTCGAACATTAGGTTGCTGCCTAATTTTTACTTGTTTGAAATTGCTGGCAAAAGATAGGTATTTGATGGCATTTCACCAAATGCTGGATGGTTGTGTTCAGCTGTTAGTTTGGTTTGATTAAGTTTGAAGATTTAGTAACAGGGATATTTTTAAACTGTTCAGGTCACTACCATTCGACCCTCGTTATTTCTTGAAGCAGCATTTACCTCCAGTGACTCACAACATCTGGCTGCAGTTTTGAGATTCTTTTCGGATTTTATTCCTGGCTTTCGGAGCACTTCAGATTTCTTTACGTACTACCACATTCTCAGTGAGATGAACTCTTCTGAGATCCAATAAAAAGATGACAACCATGTAATCTTTGGTCATAGTTTTAGCCATGCTACCTGCAAGTTAATTTTGATCACATCTCAATAAAAGCATGCAACTATCCAAATCTGATGGCTGTAGAATGTTAAAATGTGCAGTTAAAGTATCATACTTTTCTTAATTTATATTAAGGGAAAAGAAGAAGCAGAAGAAGTATCATACTTTTCTTAATTTACATTCCTTTTTTTCCCACTTCTGATGAATGATGTTTGTTGATCTCTTTGATTACCTTTTCATGTCCAGACTTTTGTTTGCAGGACTTTTTGGAGACACAACAACAGGAAAAATTCCAGAGTTTCTACAGAACTCGAAAACAACAATCAGTTGTTTCAATTAAATGTTTTACGGTACTCCCCTTTTCCCCTTTCAGTTGATTTATGCATCGTCTAGAGTTCTACAGAATCTCTGCAATTAATAGCAGTATGTTCTTCAACCTCAATAGTTAGTGAAGATTCTTCCTTTGAGACATCAGGAGCAACAAGAGTAATACTTTCAGAACATTTTTTTTCTCTCTCTTTCTTTTCCTCTCAGTCTCTCCTTTCTCCTGAGCTTTTTCTCTCGTTGTTTTGTTCTTTTCCTCTCCTTGCGTTCTTCTTCTTCACGCTTTTCCTTTTCTTCTTCTTCAAGAAGCTTCATCTGCAGAAATCATGTAGTGTCACTGTGTCGGTAATATTTATCAAAAAATGAGAATAGCCACCTGTATTTACAGATAAGCATAAAGGAAATCTATCCTGAAGTATCATCAATTATTCAAACCTGCTTTTATAACATAATAATTTCCTTGAATGCAACATGAACACGTTCTTCCAGCAGCTTTAGTGCAAGACAAACAAAGATACTGTGTGCATTCTGGCGTGCTGCTTCTTCCCTAAAAGCCTTTTCAACCTGAATATCAAAATGGATAAATTGTTTTAAGTTTGTAACAAGAATTTTAGCATTGATGAGAACACAAACAACGGAAACAGATTGACCTGTATGTTTGCTTTGTCACAACTCCATCACAACCCACAAGAACCACTAAACAAAGTCCCAAGTTTATTCTTACCAAGTTTTAGAAGTATTCAAACTCTTTGTAACTCTTCTCATTCAAAAAAAAAAACTCATTGTTAACTATTGCAATTCAATTAGTTAATATCTTTTAAATTGTTAACTACGTATATAAGCAAACCATTTGTTCGAGTTTTGACAGATATAATGCCAATCACCCATATTAGAATTAAGGACCAAAATACTTAGCCTTAAGTTTGAATGTTTAGCCTTGATTGCAGATGACATCACTTAAATTATAGGTTCTGCATCCTTTCTCACAGCATTTCACTCTGATACTTGGATCAACTCACTCTTCCCCACCAGGCAATCACTGGTGTTCTTCCCTATGATCAAATGCTCTATTGTACTTTCACTCCTTTAGATTGAGTACCACTGCCTACTATTTCTTAAAAATAAGAATCATTTTAGACTACTCATGAAAACATCTTCATTTTAGCCAGAAGAAATGTGCTACTACCTCTATATTGACATGAATTTGAGCAAAGGAGAATAAGGTTGAGCACCTGCATGGGATTTGTTTGACAATTCCAAAACTAACAAGATGGCAGATCAGCATTTGTATCCCAACAAACTTAACAGGATGGACCAAGTTGGCAAGGTTGGCCTAATAATTGACTCAAGATATAAATCATATCATTACTTGCAAAACAAACTAATTGCATTTCCTCTCGCCTGCCAAGTTGCTATAGTATCATGAACATTGCTAATCTTTCTCAAAGTAATTACAATCTTCACAAATTTATGCATCACTCATATAAGTGTTTCCAGGTCATCAAGCTTAAAGCACACACCCTATCCTTCTCAAAGTTTCACCTAAGACAATTTTTCATTTATCATTAGTCCTGCTTCTCTAAAGCACAAAATTCAACAGCAAAAACCATTTTAAACACAGATTCTGTCAAAAACAATGGAATGAAATTCTGGTTAATAACTTGCTTGCCACTAACTATCACATCAAGTCATTAATATAGACCTGATTTTTGTTACCTTCCTACTGATCATATTCTTCTACATACAGAGAGAGGTTCTAATTATCAAATGGAAATGATAGAAACCCACAGATGATATTTTTTATGTAAATAATTAACAAGAATGGCTGGCATTTTGCAAGACTTTAAAGCACAAGAAAGGTGAAGATTTGAACATGCCTGTTCCTTAAAAATAACAGTCGCCGCATCAAGAAGAAACTCTCGAGCGAGTTCAGGACTCTTTGCATGCTTTTGGGGACGAGAGCATTCTCCATCAAGCTCATTTCCTTCCTTGTCCATGGAATAATCATCCTGAAAAGATGAGTTAAACGTTCAACATCACTATTATCCAAACAACTTCTTGGATAAGACTAACAAAGTTTGAACTACCTCTTCGTCCTCGGCCGCTTCAGCATGCTCAAAAAACCTTCTAATACTTTCAC
Source organism: Durio zibethinus (assembly GCF_047325235.1). NCBI lineage: Eukaryota > Viridiplantae > Streptophyta > Magnoliopsida > Malvales > Malvaceae > Durio > Durio zibethinus. The sequence goes on along the minus strand of NC_143162.1, from coordinate 2,239,325 downwards.
CCCTTGTGATTGTAACATAACCATCCCAACTACAAGTCTGCAATGCATGCATTGTTGGCCCTTTAATGCATGGGCTTTTACAGAAAGGTCAAAGCTGCGGCCATCCAATTTCCAGGCCCTCAGGGTGATATAACATGAACTCAAGCCATCAAGATCCAAGCCATTGACTTGAGCACTCCCATTGATGCCAACATTTTCAAATTCCATAATATCTGATTTTCCTTCCCCAGTTCCAATTGCCCATTCAAAGTGGTGGTAAGTTCCAATAGTGTCAGCAAAAGTTTGGCACCAATCAGCCTGCACTGCACCATCAGAAACCTGGGCGAGTAGTAAAGAAAAATGTTGTGTAAGTCACATATATTTCGGAAATTCTCACAGCAAGCTCAATAACTTATGGCTAAAGTAGTCAGAAATGAAATCTCAGCCATAAAATTTTTAGGAACAATTAGATCAAAAGATGAATATATGATGGTATCGTAACAAAAGTCAGTGCACTAAAAGGTTAAAGATATGGATGAAGCACCTCATATAGAAAGGCTGTATCTGCAACACAAAACGAATTAGTGCATCGAGTTTCTCTACACATGCATTTGAGCTCCTTCAGCTCCTTGAATTCATGGATAACGTTTCTTCTGCAATCTCTGCAAAATCTTTTGCTGTCGAACCTGAGACAAAGATGCAAATGAGAGATATGAGATCCATACAAAACAATAGAGAACAGAAGTCTACAAGCAAGTTGTAAACACTGCAAATCATAAATGGCTAACAACTGAGTACAGTTTTAGCCTAGGCCTAATACTTCTGTATGAAACTCCAGAAAGTACAAAAACAGAGATTTTTGCAACATAAAAATAACATCAATTTTAGCACAAAGCTTTCCGGGAGGAAAAATAATGAATAAGACTACACCATCAAGTTTGCTGGATAACCACCCATAGGGAACCCAATTGTCATTCTGAGAGAGTAAAATGGAGGGAGCCCTGGATGTATGATAATTTTGCCATCCCTTCAACTTATCACCGAGGTAATGAGCAGAAGAGGTGAAAGCAGATGCAAATCCTTTTCAGCCATTCTAGTCTAATAAATGTCTCGTTTTCATTGCTCAAAAGAAATTGTCTCATGTTCATTTTTTCTTACTAAAGGGGATACAAATTTTACTCTCTCAATACCCTCTAAGCATATCCAGCCATCCAACCATTTCAACAGCCTCAATTCATATGTACTTCTCAACAAAGACACCTTTTCAACACCTTCATCTTGTTCTTAGTGACAAATTTCGTTTCAACATTCAACTCCATCATAACAATGAATATTTAAGAATTGAAAAAGTAACAATAAAGATGATAAGCATGACAGAAATCACATAGAGAAAGCAATCTGTTAAAGAAAGTCCACATGATTAAGAAAACAAAAGCAATAAATCTAGAGGCCTTTTTTGGAGAAAAACGGATGCAGACAGTTGTATGCAACCTTCACTACCCAGTATTTCAGGGACTTCAGATTCCAACTCACCCTTCCAGTTCATCTTCAGTAAGAGTCACTTAGAAAGAGGACCATTGAAACAAAGCACACATATTTAGGATACCTTAAAAATATGGGTGATAGCAGGGTGAGTAACATCAATTTCATCAAATATTTTCTCTTGCTTTTCCTTTGATAACAGAACTGGAAAGCCTAAAGCCCTAACGTTGACTATTCAGAGGAAGGAACAAAACAATTTTAAGAGAGGGACAGAGACAAAGACTACTCATTAACCGTTTATAAGTCCAGGTTCTAAGATCATATTGTTTTCATTCTACAAAAGAATCTTAACTTTTCTTTTAATCTCCTTCAACATAGAAAAATTTAGTCTAACATCAGTCATCCCCATTATCCGCCACTTAGTTTCTTGATAAAAAACCACTTATAGAGGTCATTTTTTAGGGTTGACTATCCTCCAAAGGAAGCAGCACTCGCGTATTGCAGGTTTCTTACTGATTTATGCCTTCAAAGCTGCTAGGAATGGATGGTTCTTAAAGCTTTTGCTTTCTGGTCTTAATGGTTTCATATCATGCTTAAAGCGAGAAAAAAAGGATAACTCCCAACTGCTACAGGTCAAAACATGCTTCCAGGAGTACTAGTCACCATATCTTCCAATCGCTAAACTCTGGAGATTGAAGAAGGATTCTTAAAAATGACCAAAACATTTTCACGACAAGGATCTATAGTTACACCCCTGTTCGAAAGAACAAACTCATCGAAAGATGAATAAGAGACTGCTTTAATAATGCTTATGTCATAGTTAAGTCGACCAACAAAAAGAAAAACTCAGTACCTTGTACATTAACATTTTTCAATTATCTCAAATTGTGAATTGTGCATTAAAATAACGTCAATCAATCCTGCTAATTTCGGGAAATACCTTTTTTCCAGTCTGCAGCATGGAGTTTCATTTCCTCGCTTCATGGGCCATCATAAGTTTTATTACAATAATTTTCCATTTAAAAGACTTACACTCTCATAGCTAGGAAATCAGATGCTCCAAAACTAAATTTACTTCACAGGGCTAGTCAGCTGTCAGGTAGGATATGAACACAGAATTCCTGAAGCTTTCAAAAGCACACAAATGAAATTATGAAACTTTTACGTCTTTAATACCATCAAATAAAATTATTGTCCTTTTCATGTCCTGAAACTCCCACCACTATTCTTATATTTCTAGCTCCAATGAGAGCTGCTTGATCAATGAACATTAGACTTCACATTGTTCACCAGCTAACCAATATAGCAAATGAAACACATTCATCCATAGAGAAGGAGCTACAAACACACCTGCACATGAGCCTCTCAATGAAATCCTCTTCCTTCATTCTTAAAAGACTGCCAAGTTTCTTCTCCAAGAGCTGACCAGAAATCCACCAAGGTGTTGCAAGAAAGCCTGGCAGTGTGCAAAGCACACGTTTCTCTTGTTCCATGTCCTCTTCCATAACTGGCAATTCCATGGCTTATCCAACCCCGACTTCCCCCTCCACAAGCATCAGGATAAAGCAATTCATGCTCACGCTCCCTTGCACGTGCACTGTCAAACACCTGATTCAATTGAAACATCAACAACTAGATGAAAAGGGAAAACATAATCAGAGAAAACAATTTGATCAGCACGAACATCTTGGAGACCCTTGAGTGACTTCGAGCACATATAGCAGTCAAGAAGTGTCAGTGACCCATCACGAGTTGTGGTCAAACCTCCCCAAGGGTGGACAGATGGATCTTGAATTTCATCTTGTGACCCATTCATCATACTCAATCCACCATCACTCTGGTTTTTTGAAACTCCTAACCTGTTGTAATGAAGGCTACCAGCTACCATCTCCTGCTGCAAGGATTTTCCATACATGACAATCTGCAAAAAACCTTCAAGCAGTAGCCCATAACATCTGGAGCAGTACATGTTCTTGCGAGCTTGCTCAAGGAGGGTTTGTTTATCAATTCTAAGAAGACCCTGCCAAGCTTGGAATGAAAGCTCACTCCAGAACTGCAACGCAAAAACACAGCTCTTTCTTAGCAACTAATCAGAAATAAAATCAATAAACCATGTATTTATAAAACATATCCATTATTAAATTGCACAATCAACACTATCCCTCTTTTTTGGTACATATGGAGAGTGAAGAACAGAGTGTGGAGACCCACTAGGTCTTGGGCTACACAATGGTTAGGTAGCTCTCACCCATACCATAGACCCTGCCTCCTCTCATCCGAAGGACTTGAACCTACAATCTCAATATTGGAGTTTCACATTCTAACCACTTAGGCGCCCCATTGGATACAGCTATCCTTATTAGCTAATTGCAAACAAGCATCATTCCTCGAATTCCCAATTCCTCAATCACCTCCAACACTTTTGATAGCCAAAAAATAAAAAGACCTTAGACCTCGACGGAATGCCACATTGAACTCAACAATGAGTAAAGAAATTCTTTAAGAACCGACGGTGACGAAGTTAATTAACAAACTTCGAAACTTTATTTCTTTACTCAATTCAAAGCCACGAATAGCACTAAAATATCAGTGCCTTGTCTCTAAACAAAATTTGGCAACAAATGTGTAACGTCTGTAAGCGAAAGGCAGATGTCATTAAACAACAAATCAATACTAGGACCAAAATAGGCACATAATCAAAATTATAATTCTCTAACTGGATCTGGTAAACAATTAAAAAAATTAAAATAAAAATAAATTAAGATCCAATCCAAACTCAAAGTACCCATTAAAATAAACAAAAAACCCAATCCAATCCCAATTCAATAAAAACAATTATATCACCAAAAATTTCAACCAGAAAAAATAATAATAAAGTGAAGAAAACGAAAATCAAATACCTGCTGGAGTTGATTGTAGCTAACATCATCGCTATGCTTAGACTAAAACCCAATTGAGGCATTACTATATTGCTCATTTCTTTGCGCTAATTCTGGCATCCTTTGATTTCTCAAACTCTCTTTGATTTACATCCCCCACCCCTCAATTCCGTTTTGTTTCACCGATCCAAAAAAAAAAAGATTCAATAAAATCGAACCGGATTTGACAAAAAAATACAAAACAAAATAAAATTCAAAGATCCTGAAAATGATGATTGGGGTTTTTTTCCTTTGGGGATCCAAATCGGATTGAATTTGAGAAAGAGATCGAAGCGAGAAGGCAACAAAATTGAATGGGATGGGTTTTGGGAGGTTGATGACGATGATCAGATTTGTTGCTGCATTTCTTTATTTATATCTATAAATATTTGTAAGAGAAAATCAGTGAGAAAGGATTTGAGGCCGCTTTGTTTGGCCATTGGGAAAAAGGGGAAGACGGTTAAAATGGAAACAGACTCTTACTTTACAATTTTTAACTATCTCAGGTAAATAATAATATGTTTTTATTGTTTGTGAGAAATATTTTTGGCCTGAAAATATAAGGTGTTTCAATATTAGTTTAACAATACCAAAAAAAAAAAAAAGTTTAGAGGAAAGTAGAAAGTTATTTTTCAAATAAAATCAATTCGTAATATATTTGTTGTTTTTAGGTGAATAATTAATTATACAATGGAATGGAAATAAGTTTTGACTTATTTTACAGTTTTAATTTTTTTATTTCAATTAATTAGATGGTTAAAAAGGGTTACATTTTGTGAATTAGATTTTACTTATATTTATTTTGCCAGTTTAGCATAGGAAAGAAAAAAAAACTCATAATACATTAAATTCGAAATTCAACTTAATTATTTTATATAATTATAAATGATATTTAATAAGTATAAATTTTATATTTTATATTATGATTTTTTTATAAAAAATAATAAAATTACACAATTGCTCGTTTTCATTTAAAAAGTGTAAAATCAAATTCCACTTGAACATAAAAAAAATACAATAAATAATTATAATATTTAGTATATATATGAAATTTAGCTTATCATTTATAATACCGAAGGATATAAACAAAATTATTACTATATATATAAACATGATGAAATATGAAATAATGACGACATAAATTTTTTATTTTTATAATTTCAAAAAGAATTGTCCATTTTTATTTATCACACATGAAAATTTTTTATTGACAAAAATGTCCTCAGCTGTGGACAGGTTGCAGTACATTAACGTGCACGAACCGTTGGGGTCATATTTGGGCAGAAATCGAGAAAAAAAATAGTTTAATCATATAATACATAGTCATATTCCACCCGTAAAAGCCCAATAAAAAAATGCCACGTATGTCCTTTCAGTATGGGATGGATTTCTGCTAACGTACAAATACGATGGACCCCATCACCTTTTGCTTAATTATATTATTAATTTATTTACCTATTATTGTCGGCGAAATAATAGGAAGTTTGAGATTTTGCAAGCTAGGGATCTCAAAAGTTTGTTCTTTTTTTTTTCCCTCAATAATTAAAAAAAAAAAGAGGGTGTGAATATCAACCATATTAACGGTGCTGATTTTGGTTTCAAATTAGTTTTCATGCTATTAAGGGCATCCTATCTTTTTCCACAATTTTAGATATTATTTTTTAATGATACACAATTTAATATTTATACTATTTATCATGAGTATGATTGAATTTGATATTATATTGGCAAAAAATTTTGATATTACTGATCAAATAACATCAACTTAATTAAAAAAATAGATAAAAATGATAATAAAATAAAATATTTATATTTATATTTATATTTTTTAAATGAAACAATTAAAATAACTATTCACTCATTGAGTTGTTTTTCCAAAACATTTTATTTTTATTATTTTCAATCTTTTTTTTTTTTTTATCAATATGCTTTTAGATTAAAGAGATTAAATAATCATCTGCATTTGATTTAATGATAAATAAATAATTAATGTTTTAAAGGTTAAATCTCAATAAATGGATAAAGAATCAACATGGGAGAGAGATGAATTAACAAAGAACCTAAAAAAATTTCTCATGCACATGTTGTTTGTTCGTTGAGAGTGTTGTCATTTTTTTGGTTCTCTCTAGTTTAGATTAAGGCATGGATGTTTCCATTTTGTTGATAAATGAGACCATACCATCGTTGATTTGAGTTTCTCAGTTAAAAACTTGCAAGTTGGGCTTGACAACGATCCACCGAAAGGGAACCACTTCCATCACAAGTCAAAAGGGGGAAAAGGCTAAATGGCGGAGGGTCCCTTTCCTCCCTTTGATATTGATGGATTCTAGTTGAGAAAATTCCATCATTCCATATATATATATATATATATATATCAATTATTATTAGGTTATAGATTAATATTTATGGATTAAATCAAGTCAAATTAAATCTTATCAAAATTTTAAAATATTAAAAACTATTAAAATATCAATAATTAATATTTTAAATTAACATTAAATTTTATTAATAATTTTAATATCCTAAATTAAGTTGGATTTGGCGTGAGTTGAATCAAATCTTCAGTCCATAAACAAATATTTTTTTATTTTACTCCAAAGAAAAAAAAAAGCTGCCATGAAAGAAGTTAATGTTATTAATAAAAATTAAAGTAACACATTTATTAATCATATAATAGGAATTGAAGGCAAAAGTTGATGCATTTATATATGTATTTATTATAAGTCACACAATTGAATTAATAAATCCTTTTTTTTTTCTGATATTTAAATTGAAAGCATTGATCATATACATCATTGCCAGCATGAACAAGCTGGACTGGCAACGAGTTCCTTGGAAGGAAATTGCGGCCCAAGAAAAGTCCGTAAGGCCTATCAGATTATGATTAATTATTTAATTTAGCAGCCCCTTAGCTCATTAACTACTCCAAAGAGGTAATGTTAAACTTAAAAAATTGTAAATTAATCACTTAAATCTTTAATCAATTTTGATTCTTAACTCAATACCTAAAACAAAATTGGTGTGTTCATCTTGCTTTAGGGAAAAAAAATTGTATTATTTAATAAGTAATTTTTAAATACGTAATAATTGAATTTTTCGTAAACCGATAATAAAAAATAATCCTCTTTCATCATATAAATATTTTGATATTATAATTAGGTCATGATCTTATTTAAGCATAATTGTATTTTTGAAAATTTAAGATTTTATTTTTGAAATTTACAACCCTTTACTAAACTTTAAAAATATTTCACAAATTAAGGTATTCAAGTTTCAATTAGTTATTATTTGTAGAAAATATTTTTAATTATTTATTGTTTTGTCTCTTAAAAACGTTTTTACTAAGAAAAATGTAAATTTAGAAAAACCTTTTGAAAATAAACAAAAATTTTAATCTTTGGGCTTTGTTATTGGCCCATGGACATTTGAATTGAACCGGGTCGGCTCAAAAATCTCCCCAAATTCTAAACCCCTGCCCAAAGCAAAAAAGAAAATCCTTGCTTCTTCTTCTTTCCCAAGGGATCCACGCCTGGTGGAAAGGAAAAAACCAGGGAAGGCAAAAGCAAGGAAGAGCTTCCAATGGGTCAAGCGTTGATCAACCATTGCTGGCCTGTTTTTGTTGCTCAATTGTTCCTCAAGGATCTTTAAAAAAAAAAAAAAGGGTTTTTTAAAACTCTTCTAAAATTTCTCTCACGGTAACTTCACATGCTTCATCATAAAGTATAAATTTTTTAAATGTCATTTTATTTAACTATATTATATTTTTTTAACCTTACACTAACACGACCCGCATTTTAGATCCGAAACCCGCGCATATTCATGACCCGATCAGTGCTAATTTTAAATGGTTTTAGATACGTTCAATTGAGTTTCTGAAAACCGGTCCCACTTTGTATTACATTACGAGGCAGGGATTTATTTCTCAAAGCCTAACACATAAGCGGGGGGAATCGTAGACGGTAAGCACATTGCATTGGCGGATGGTCACTAATCACGATCACCGTAGCCCTTTTTTTTTTATTCATTTTTTGTTCTCACTTCATCATAGCCGCTGGTCTCGCGCCTCCAAGCATGGTTAACGTTCTACTGTTCTAGCGGGACGAGTCCTTTTACCTTCCCTTAATTCGTCATACAAAGACCGTTAGTTGTACTCGTAACTCGCTGCAACTATTAAAAAAACAATTCTTTAGTTTCGATCAATAGCAGGAAAGAAAAAAAAAAAAAAAAGAACAAAAAACGAGAGCACTAGAATTTTATTCCCTGAGTGAATCTCACAAAAAAAAGATAGATGTTGAATTGCTCAGGTATTTTCTCTTTTCTCTCTTCGATTCTGCTCACTAGCCATTTGGATTTGATTTTTTTTTCTAATTTTTTTATCAATTTAATTGAAAACCCTAATTTCATTAATTCGTGTACAATTCTAACTCCATCGTTAATTCAATTTTTTGAGAATTATGATATTTTATATTCACTTTTTTAATCCTTTCCCCTTTTCAGAGCTGTGGATATGAAAGAAAAGAACGCTATCTCTCCACTTAGGCGCATTTTAGTGAATTGTACGGCAGAGGTTAGGCGATCCTAGTTTTTCTCTGTGATTTAGTACTATTCAATTGAAATTTTGGACCTATCTTATTAGAATTATGTTTTAAATTTATGTAAGTAATTTAGGTTGAAAATAAATAAACAAAAATGTGATTTCAGAAAGGCATTTTCTTGAACCTGCTGTTAATTCTGCTTGCGCTTTGCTCATTGTTTCCACAAAAAAGTCGTCTTTGCAGGCGAAAGAATATGGGGCCTGTGTTGCAGCTAAAGTTCCAGAAGTTGAACGTGATATGTGTTTGAAAGAATTTCTTGCACTAAAGACTTGCATGCAGAATACGGTATCCATATTCTAGGATTTCTTTCATTGAATGAAAAAAATATATTGTACTGCATAATCCGGTGACAAAGATTTTAGCTTTTTATCTCTTGAAAATGCTATGCCTAACATTAATGTTTTCTCCTTTTTTTGGTTTGTAGCTCCGGAGAAAAGTTTAATTTTTGTAGCCTTGAAGGAAGTTGTTTGATATTTGTATAAGACGGTAAATCCAATGAACTTTTTCTTTTACTCTTTGATGCTAGACTTTAAGCACTGATCCATTCTTGCTATTGTGTGCATACTATCCTTTGGTGCTTTAGTAGTGTTATTATCTCCAGCAATTTGGGTTTTGAGGTTTAAAACTTAACATAACATTGGGAAAATGGCTGGAAAAGCATCAAGCTCGCAAGCCAGTGTTGGTGGATTAGGATCCGGTGCTTTATCACATGTTTTCATACAATATCCCCCCCTTCGTTGCAACATTCCTGGATCAAGAGGTTTCTATTACGATGATGGAAATAAGTTGCTAATCTCTTCTACATCTGATCAGGTTTTATAGTTCTGAAGTTGAATAGTGTGCTTGAATTTTGTTTGATCTTGGTAGTTCCATATTTTACATTTTCTATTTGCCTTTCTACACAGCTCGTTTCGTGGAAAACTGCTCTGTTTTCTCCTCTTGTTGTCCCTATCACTGATTCAATAAGCGAAGGGCCTATCTGCTCCATCCGGTTTTCTCTAGATGAAAAGCTTATAGCAGTGCAACGATCCAACATTTTAATACAATTTTGGCATAGAGAAACAGGGGAAACTTTCACTCACAAGTGCAAATCCGAGTCAGAGAGTATACTGGGGTTTTTCTGGACAGATTGTCCGTCATGTGATATTGTTGTTGTAAAGACCAGGTAGGCAGAGGATTCCTGTCTGTTTTATGTGTATACTGGGTAATGATTTTGTTGTTGTGAATATCTTAAGCCGTGATATTTTGTGTAAGAATTCATCTTCATCCAAAGTATGATATTTTTGACGAGGAATCATATATATCAATGTTATGCTGCAGCTGAATGCTTACTTCACTTTCACTTGGATGTCTAACATATAAAATTTCCATGGTTATAATATTTACAAGAAATTTTGATTTGCCAACCGACTTGATAATTACTTTTTCCTCTCTCTACAAGAGGAGCACTGCAGCATAAGCTTTAGGATCTCTGTCCAAATCCCACCCCACCCTTACCACTCAAACTAAGCCCAAGTGGGAACTTAGGGTTACCTACTATTTTGGCATGCATCAAAAAGATGTTATTATCACCTAATGCACATAATTTTATCCTATCCTAATTTCTATTTTAGCATTGGATAGACTTTTTCAGGCCATACAACTAGGCAATGTGCATTTTCTATTGCTATTGAGGCTTGGAACTGTACTTTTTTTGGCTCCATGACCAAAGACTGAAGTAATAAATATGAAAAAGAGAAAGGAAAACCATTAACATTTCAGGAAGCATTTGTTTTTAGACATTTTGTATTAGTTCCTCTGGGAAAGGGAACAACGTATGTTACTTATTTTCGGGGAGATATTGCTCTGGCATGTATCCTTATTAAGCAGCAATACCTAAGGCCAGAATCAACAATCTTCATTATGTTTTATACTGTTAAATTTAATTTATCAGCTTAAATTCATTGTTCATCCACCATCATCTAGTCAACCTCACAAGATTTGCAATCATTTTTGCCCTTGTTAGTGAGTAATAGTAGTCCTTCCTTGACTCTTTTGAGTTATGTTGTATAGACTTATTTTTATTTTTCCTCTTCATGTTTCTACTTTCTTGGCACCAAAGATTTAATGTCTTCAATTCACTGAAATGGAATTTAATCACAGTGGGTTGGACTTGTTTGCTTATGATTATGCCTCAAAGTCACTTGTCTTGGTGGAGACAAGGAAATTGAATGTTAGTTGGTATGTCTACACGCACGAGAGCAGATTGGTTCTACTTGCTTCAGGAATGCAGTGCAAGACATTCAATGGATTTCAGGTAGCTATGAGCTTTACTATTTAATCAATGTTATAGCAATCCTCTTAGATTTAGTCTCCACTTTGGCTAGGCTATGTTTGCTCTATGCAAGAAAATAAAGTTATAAATTGGTCTTGAAGGCTAAATGAGAGAAAATGGTCTAAAAACGAAATTGTTCATCTATTAAAATGGGCATGAATATGTAGCATTAAAGTGAGTGGTGATTCCCATCTGAAAGGGATCCTGTTATTGTAGTTCCTTTTTGCCTTAAATGGACAGTACAGACAAATGGTAATCCTCTTTGTCCTCAATTTCATTAATTTGACAAGTTGCTACCTCTTCTGTTCAGCTTTCATCTGCTGGGATTATTCGATTGCCAAAGTTTGAGATGGTAATGGCTAAATCTGAAGCTAACAGTAAACCTGTCCTTGCTTCTGAAGATGTCTATATTGTCACTGTGTATGTTTCTTTTGTCTATTTTTGATAATACACCAAATTCTTTGCTAAATTATTTTTATATTAATATCTTTTTATCTACTTTGACAGCTATGGGAGAATATACTGCTTGCAAGTTGATAGAGTTGCAATGGTACTGCACTCATATCGGTTTTACCGCGATGCTATTATCCAACAGGTAAGTGTTACTCAAAACTCCCTCTAATTCATTTCTGGTGCAGGCTTTATTCAATTTGTTTTGTGTCTGAATCCTAACCATATTCATTCTCTTTGCAGGGTTCATTACCGATTTATTCAAACAAGGTTGCTGTGAGTGTGGTTGATAATGTTCTGCTTGTGCACCAAGTGGATGCAAAGGTTGTTATACTCTATGACATATTTGCAGATTCTCGAGCTCCCATATCTGCCCCACTTCCTGTACTGTGGAGGGGTTTCCCAAGGTCCAATATTTCTACGTCTCGACCTAGCAGCAAAGAAAGTGAAAGTTCAGAGGCCTCTAATACAATTGATCATGAAGCAATTATTTATGGAGATGACTGGACCTTTTTGGTTCCTGATCTTATTTGTGATGTTGCTAATAAACTTTTATGGAAGATCCACTTAGACTTGGAGGCAAGTCTTGTTGGTCGTACTTTGTTATTTTGTAAGGTTCTTGTTATGATTGCCCCCTTTTTCTCCTTGCAGGCAATTTCTGCTAGTAGCTCAGAAGTTCCATCAGTATTGGAATTCTTGCAAAGACGAAAGTTGGAAGCCAACAAGGTCATTTCTCAGCTCTCTTTCTCTTTCCACAATGAAGGGCAATGTAGTCATTACTGAATGTTAAGTATATATTCTTTCTGCTATTTCAGGCTAAACAGCTATCATTGGAAATTACACAAACAGTGATTCTAGAACACAGACCTGTGACCATGGTTGCCAAGGCAATGGATGTATTAGTCGCCTCATATTCCCACTCTCTTAAAACTGGCAGTTATTTCAAGGGAATAAAGACTGAGAGGAATCCCTCTAGTGTGTCAAATGTGAGTGGCCCAGGGCAAGGCATAGATGTATTTGCCAGCAGAACAGATGGACTTGGAAAATCTATCCAACATGAATCTGCTTCCAGAGTCAACAGTGTATCCTTCAGTAAGCCTTCAACTTATTCGTCTTCAGAGACTGAGGATAATTCCAGCGTTGAAGCATTGAAAATCCGCCCAAATGATACTCAATTTGTTGCTGGTAAAGTGGATATGGGTGCTGAAAGTTGTACCACTGAAGCTCAGCCATCATCCTTCCCATCTCAACTTCCAGGTCCTAGTAATAATCCGTTAAATGCTAGTGTTTCTGAGCAGCAGGAGTCTCAGCTCAGTTCACCTGCAATTTCACCTGATGAGATGTATAAATTTGTCTTTGCTCCTATTGAGGAAGAGATGGTTGGAGAGCCTTCTTATCTGGTTGCCATCATTCTTGAGTTTTTTCGAAGGTATGCCAATTATTAGAAGTGGTTTAGGACTCTGCTGTGTAACAATTCTAAAGGATTCTTAAAATGGGCTAGAATCTTATAAAGAACCATATTCTGGATAAATGCACAAATCTCCCCATCGTGGATTGACATTTTTTAATCACGTTTTCTTAGCCATATATTTTACTCATGTTAATTATTTTCTGCTTGTCTTGAGGAAGCCCTTGGCCTGCCCTTCAACCGAGGAGCAGTGAAATTTGTATGGCCTTATCCAAGTCTTTAGAAGTATATAATAGATTTATCAAATAAAGTCTAACAAAACATAGCTAACACTAAATTTATGTAAGTTATAGTGATGTTTTGGAAACTAAAGAAAAGGAAAAGAAGAAAAAAATCTTTTGGCATAATTGTGTCAGAAGGAGGTTAAAGAAAATAAATGCATGATCTAGCAAATATACCAACCAGGGCCAAATCACTTTACTTATTTACCTACTGATAGAATGCATGGTTATGGTACACTCTATGGGAATGGAAGGGTAAGTTTGGTTTGTACCTTTTTCCATGAAATCTTATTCATTCCTCTGTGCAGTGCTAATTTGGAAAAGGTCAAAGTGCATCCAAATCTATATGTGTTAACTATTCAACTATTGGCCCGTAGCGAGCGATATGCAGAACTGGGTTTGTTCATCATAAACAAGGTTTTCAAGTCTCTTTTACCTTCACAATAAATGTTCCTTGCAAAAGAATGAAAAGTTATCTATATGTTTTTTGGCTGGATTGATATGTCAATTTTGTTTTTAATTATTTAAGAGTTTAAATTCTTTTGTACAGGTTATCGAGCCCTCAAAAGAAGTTGCTCTACAGCTGCTAGAGTCAGGTCGTCAAAATTTTCAAATTAGGAAGCTGGGCTCAGATATGCTGAGACAGCTTTCTTTACATCATGATTATGTGTTGTTACTTGTGCAAGATGGATATTATCTTGAAGCTTTACGTTATGTTCGGAAGCATAAGGTAATCCTTTATTAGATAATTGCAGTGGAAAATAAGTTAGTATGTTATTTATTAATCTAAATGCCAGTTTTGTGAATCCAGAACCGGCTTCATGATATTTGTTCATTCAGGCATGATTATTAAAGTTTTCTGAGATCTGTAGGCTTTATGACATGGAAAAGCAACCTTTTCTTGTTTCATCAAAATGTTGGTAAACTTTGCTTTATGTTTATTGTTTTCTGTTTTCAGATTGTCCATGTGTAACTATGCATGTTTCGAACATTAGGTTGTTGCCTAATTTTTACTTGTTTGAAATTGCTGGCAAAAGATAGGTATTTGATGGCATTTCACCAAATGCTGGATGGTTGTGTTCAGCTGTTAGTTTGGTTTGATTAAGTTTGAAGATTTAGTAACAGGGATATTTTTAAACTGTTTAGGTCACTACCATTCGGCCCTCGTTATTTCTTGAAGCAGCATTTACCTCCAGTGACTCACAACATCTGGCTGCAGTTTTGAGATTCTTTTCGGATTTTATTCCTGGCTTTCGGAGCACTTCAGATTTCTTTACGTACTACAACATTCTCAGTGAGATGAACTCTTCGGTAGCTGCTTGAGATCCAATAAAAAGATGACAACCATGTAATCGCCAGTCATAATTTTACCCATGCTATCTGCAAGTTAATTTTGATCACATCTCAATAAAAGCATGCCAACTATCCAAATCTGATGGCTGTAGAACGTTTAAATGAACAGTTGAAGTATCATACTTTTCTTAATTTATATTAAGGGAAAAGAAGCAGAAGAAGTATCATACTTTACTTAATTTACATTCCTTTTTTTCCCACTTCTGACGAATGATGTTTGCTGATCACTTTGATTACCTTTTCATGTCCAGACTTTTGTTTGTAGGACTTTTTAGAGACACAACAACAGGAAAAATTCCAGAGTTTCTACAGAACTTGAAAACAATAATCAGTTGTTTCAATTAGGTGTTTTACGGTACTCCCCTTTTCCCCTTTCAGTTGATTTATGCATCATCTAGAGTTCTTTTACAAGTATAATAATTCAGCATTAACACATGAACATGGACGAGCTTGCATGGACAGATACCTCCATTGCTTTCTGTTTTTTCAGCTTAGGAATTTGCTTGCTCTTAGACTAGGAGGAAAGGGGTTTCTTGCTTTTCCTCTCTTGACTCGCATTAGTTATTATTTGGTGCTTCTCCTTTGAATGGAAATCACATGTCTTCCACTTTTGCAATTGGTTTCTTTACTTTCTTGGATTCCAAGCAGTGGCAAATCTGTATGCTTGATTTTTCCAGCCTAACTACTCTTTTTTTTCTTTCAAGGAGAAGCTTTTTGCCCTTTATTCTCGTTGCTTTTCCTCTTTACATCTCTACTCATCCAGGGAAGCTTCTATCTGATTCCTTCTTCCATGGGTCAAATGTCATTGAGTTCAGTTCTTGTGTCAAATCTTGACTCAAAATTTCATTCAAAGCTTAGCCACCTAACCCATGAATGAAAGACAGCTTTGGGTCACTTGATGGACAAGGGTCGAACCTTGGACCACTGATGAAGTCAATCATGTTTCATGGTTGGTTACCCATCATAACCAAAACAACCCCGTGCACTGGCAGCTGCCTGCCTTATTCTTCCACAAAATCTTAACATTCTATTTATTTCAATAATTGCTATCAAACTTTTGGACGATTTATAATTTCCTAATCAAAAGGTAATAGCGATGAACAAATAAAAGTAGTACATTGTCTTTTACATCTCTGCACTTGCTGCCCTTTTCCGACACAAATTTTTTTTTTATAAAATTTTATATGGTAGTTGGTTTTACATCATTATAACTGCAAGTTTCTTATTGCGAAATTTTATCAAGAAATTGGCCCATTGTAAAAGATGGTAATTTATTTTGAACTTAAACATAAAATTTAATATCTTTGACTGATTAAAAGAAAAAAAAAAAAAAAAAGCAAGCGTGAACAAAACGATTTGAAGTCTACCATGGAATTTTGGTGCATCAGCCATTAAGCCTTGGAGTTGTAGGCATTTATTTTTCAATTAAAAAAATTAATTTATTTTTCAATGAATTATGAGTGAACTTTTTTATTAATTCGTTTGACAATTTAAAATTGAAAATTTTATATAAATAAATCAATTGTTAAACAATATAATTTTAATCAAAACAAGAAAATAAATATACCATTTTGTTACTAATTTTCTTTTTTAATGATGGCTTTCATGAGTTTGCATGTGTTTGCATGCTAAGGTGGTTTGATTTAGATCGATGTTAGGTCTTTGATAAAGATAGACGTTATTCCATTTTATTGAATTTTTTTTTCTTTTATGATTTATGCAAGTCTTACCTACGAACTTTCATTTTTATAACATTGAAATGGATATAGTTTGACAATGACCATTTGGCTATTATTTTTCTTTTTTAATTAGCGTGAATGGGGGTTCAACTAATTTGAACAAAAATATATGTATAAATTATTGATTCAAATTTCTAATTTGAACAAAGTTATATTTATAAATTATTGATTCAAATATTTAAATATAATTAAAAAACTAATATTAAATAATTCAAAGATGTAGATTTTTTATATATCCAACTTAATCACTTTTTTTTTATCTCAATATTAATAGAAAAATTATCAAATACATTGGTAATGAAATTTTTTAATTCCACAAGTAAAGTTAAAATGATAACACATACCTTTTAATATATATTTAAAAAATAAAAAATTAAATTAAAAGAGTGACATTTGTGTTACCGTCCTAATTTTATTTGTATAATTAAAAAATTTCACTATTAATATATTAAATAATTTCTTAAAAGATAAGTTATTAATAAGGTTTTAACTTATCACTTACATCAAGTCAGAAAATATTATTACATTTTGCATGGAATTGTTTTTTTTTTTTTTCTCAATTTTTTGGTAAATGAATCTTACTTCGCATAAACATTGTCACTAATGCTAAAAAAAATTATTCATTTACATTAATTTTTTTTTTATAAAGAAGATTGTAATTTGGATATAAGAAAAAAAAAAGATTGGCATTTGTTAGGATTTAAATTTTAAATATAATAATTACATAAATCAATTAAATTAAATTTCAAATTCTTTAAACTTTTGTTCATATATATAATTTTTAAAATCTCATGTGCTTAATTATCTTTCAACGTAATTTTAAAAAATTATGTGGACTAGTAAGCAAGAATTGGATTTTTTTAGGTAATAAAAGTACAAATTATCCAAAAAAAAAAATTTTGGATTTTGAATGTCATGAACCAAGTATATATGAAGAATAATAGCATTGTTTTCTATTGATTTCATAATGGAAGGCAATTTTCAGTTAATTATTACTATCTTTATTATTATCTATTTGAATATTGCATACCAATGATGAATAAAAAAAATCAATGTTTACAATAATAAATCATGTGTATGCTTATGACTGAGTCAGTCCCACTAGCAGATCAATTCCACTTGCCTTAAGCAATTGTTAACATCATTAACAATCTTTTTTATCAACATGTATCCCACATTTGAAGGTAAGTGCAAATTAAGAAATCTCTAATTAATATTAATAATTATAAATATATTATAGACATCCAATTTGGTCTAAGCTCGGATTAATAGGACCTGACCCAAATGAGTAATCCCAATTCGATTTTTATTTTGTATTATTTTTATTTTTATTTTTTTTCTTTTGTATTTTATGTATTTTATTATTTATGTATTAATATATGTATATCTTTATTTATTTATTTATTTTTATTTGTTAATATTTATATGTATTTTATTTATATAGTTATATATTTATTATTATATTATTATTTATTTATTTTTTTATATCTTGTAATATTTTTTGGATTTATCTTATTTTATTTTTAATTATTTGTTAATTTTTTTTTATTTTTTTCGTTTATCTGATTCTTATTTTTTTTCTTTTTTGGGGCTGTGATTAAAGGTTGAAGAATCTTACTGTGAATGGAGATTCAATCAGAAGAGTCCAGATTGGATTCAAAGATTGAATCCCCGTCCAAAGAGGAATTGTGATTGATTAGGAACTCCTGATCAATACTTATAAAAAGGATCCTCTGGAACAAAAGCAAGACACAAAAAAAACAGTGAGTAAAGCTACTGATTTGAGAGAAAAGGGACGTATAGAAAGTTAAGAAAAGGTTTAGAAGGGTTCTGGGAATTAGCAAAATTTTTTTGAAGATTTTTGGCTTTTTTTTTCTGGGAATTTCTGGAAAATTCCAGATTTCGGTTGAATTTTCCGGTGAAAGTTACGTTTTCCAACAAAAATTTCAGCCAATCTTGAAGTTTTCGACGAGCTGCCCAGTTTTCGACGAAAAATCTCATAAACCGACGAACTTCCGACGAAAAACCCAGATTCTGACGAAAAATCTCAGAATCTGGTGAATATTCAACTGGAGTTCTTCAGCCGTTTAGAGAGAAGCGAGAGAAAAAGAAAAGAAGAGAGAGAGAAGAGAAGAGCGTTCTGTCGAAAAACAGAGGGAAGAGCCTTATATACCCTCCCAAAACGACGTCATTTTGGCCTTAAGTGACCCAGAAGATCCATGCGTTTTGTCGAGATCCGACCCGACCCGAGCGTCGACCCGCGTCCTGACCCATGCGTGTATCCCCCTCCGAGCCGATAGTCGTGCCGAGCCGGGTTTTCAAGCCGCTTCTCTGAGCCATTTTCTCTTCCTTGAGCCGAGCCGAACCGTATACCGAGCCGCTCCAGGTTTTTTTTTTATTTTATTTTATTTATTTATTTTATTTATTAGATTATGTTTAGTTAATATTCTTTTTATCTTTATTTTATTTTTTTATTTTTGTTTTACTTTTCTTTATTTTATTTTTTTATTTTCATTTTTATTTTATTTTATTATTCAATTTTCTTTAAATAAAAATAAAAAATATATATTTTTGGGAAAAAGTTGAAAGTATCAATTTTTCTTAAAAAAAAATTTCAAAAAAAGGTTTTTTTGAGGAAAAGTTGAAAGTATCAATTTTCTTTAAAAATAAAATTTCAAAAAAAAAAGTGTTTTTTTTTAGGAAAAGTTGAAAGTATCAATTTTCCTTGAAAATCAAAATTTTCAAAAAAATATTTTTTGGGGAAAAATTGAAAGTATCAATTTTTCTTAAAAAATAAATTTCAAAAAATCATTTTTTGGAAAAAAGTTGAAAGTATCAATTTTTCCTGCACAAGAACAATCATCATTTCTTTCTTTTTTATTTTGATTTTGATTTTGATTTTTTTTTAAATAATCCGACAACGGAGCCTCTGCAAGTGAAACAATAGTTTTTCTTGCATACTCTTGAGGTGAGGGAATTTTTTTAATTTTCTGCTAAAAGTATTAGAGTCAATTGAGAATAATTTCTAATAATTAATTACTTGGTCAAATTTTAAGGCTCATTGGATAACATAAATTCAGCTGGTACCATCTTTTGATGGGCGTTGTGAGGGTGCTATAACCTTCCTCACACGTAACCGAACTCTCGAACCTTGTTCTGGTTAGTAGACTTGAACCTATTGTTTTAGGGATCCTTAAACTTAGGTGTTCCCTCAAAGGATAGATTCTTTAGGTGGTCAATTGCACCTAGATAAAAAAGATTGGTGACGACTCCCAAAAGTCAATGTCTAGCGATAGATCCCCGGATCTAGACGTTATGATAGCTTGGCGACTCCACTGGGGACTTTGAGAGTCAGGCCAGCAAATAATTTGTGTTATCCAAAAGCCTAATAAAATTGAACCCTTTTGTATATATGTATTATTATTCATTCATGTTTATTTACTTTATTAATTATGTCATTCATGTGCATGTGCATAACATGAGCTCTATACCCGAGCTCCGTCCCTCTAGGAGGGAGTAAAGTACCTATTGCTTTCGTGAGGTCTAATGCCTCCGCAGTGGCTAGCGAAATACTCCCACTCAAATTGAACCTTTTTTGCTTGTAACCTGTAATGGGTGAGGATGAGGGTGCCTTACTAGTCTGTGATGGACAAGGATGTAAGGAACAATTTGAGGACCTTTAGACTTTGACCCTAAAACCGTATATAGTGAACCTTAAGAGTGTCTAACCTATAGATAGAGCCATCACTCTTTCCTTTTAGAATTGACCAAAAGCATAGGATTCATCCTTTTTACTTTGTGTGATGTTTAAATTTACTTAGTTATTTATTCTTTTTTTGGGTATACTAACCTTTTTCTTATTTCTTTTGCATTGGTTCATACGCATATCATAAAGTTGCATAAAGAACATTTGCTTAAAAAATGATCTTCAACAAATTTTTTATGGACGCCAATGAACGCTTAGTTTCTTCTTCATCAGTATTAGCACCTTGTGGGACACCCAATGAAGTGAGGACCTAGTCAGAAAAGACTCAACTAAAGATGAGAGATTGCTTGCCAATTGGATATGATTCTACTCTGTCTCAAGAAACATCTATCCTCCTCAAACAAAATAATTTAGAGGATTTGATTGATATCTGGAAAAAGATGAGTTCGTCAAGATAAGAGCAGTTTTGTCAGAAACATGGGCATATAGCACACCTTTTAGCAGTGGCTGTTGATGATCAGCTAATCAGAGCTGTAACATAATTTTGAGATCCTGCATACAAGTGTTTCATCTTTAATAAAGCTGATATGACTCCCACTATCGAAGAATATTCGATCTTTATAGGTTTACATCTCAAGACTCCTGACAAGATATATGTCAAAAAACATAAGTCAAGATTTCGTAAAAGTCTAGCTCAACTCATGGGGATAGACAAGGAAATTATGGATTCTCATACAAAGAAAAAACTGGAACAGGTTTGCCTACCTTAGAAGTTTTTTCATGAGTTTCTAATGCAACATGCCAATGAAGAACGAGGGTTAGACATATTTACCTTGGCTATATACGGATTGGTAATCTTTCCAAAGGTTTTGGGACATATTGAGATAGCGGTGGTTGATTTCTTTGAAAGTGTGATCAATGGCTGTAATATTTCAATGGTGATATTAGCAGAGACTATCAGATCTTTGAGTTATTATCATCGGAATGTAGGGCACTTCATAAGATGCATACAGTTATTATACTTATGGATGAAAAGTCATTTTGAACAAGAAAATGATGTTTTCTCGAAGCTTTACATTCGTAATCGTTTTTCAATCAAGGAATTCTGTGAAAGTGGGGGTCAAAGCGAAAGTCTAAACAAGAATGGATAACTTTCTTACAAAAATTAAAAAGTGCCAAGGTGAGATGGTTGGCCCCATGGATGAATCGTGAGCCTATGTTATACCAATGTGGGGATAGTACAGTGGTTCTGCTTCTGGGTTTATGGGGAGTGACGAATTATGCACCATTCCTAGTAAGAAGGTAATTGAGGGGAGAACAGTTCATTCCTATGACTTATGGGCTTCATCAGTTAGATTTCTCTTACAGTGAGCCTAAAGCATTTCAGAGGATGAATGAGATGATCAAAGCATGGAAAAATCCCCAAAGAATGAGTCATGGACCATTCACTAAAAAAGTCACCCCAGGTTACTTGGTTTAGAGAAAAAAGAGAAGACAAGAAATGATATTCACTTATGAAATCTCTCAACCACCAACAGAAGAAAAATTTGAAGAGACACCATCAGAATTAGAGCTGCCAACAAAAGAATTTGAGTTTAAAAAGATCAAGTTAAAGAAAGAGATTCAGAAACTTCAAGAAGAAAAAGCCCAGTGAAAAGGTAGAGCCAAAAATTATGAAGTTAAAGTTCACAAGATTGCTAGAGAACGTGATACAGTTACTGAAGATCTAGCAAAGTTACACTAAGAGCATAAGAGGCTATGTGTGAGAAAAAAGGCCAAAGAGATAACCATTGTCGAGCTGACTGAGGAAAATACAAGATTGAAACAAAAGTATGCCGAGTTAAAAGAAGAAAGTACTGAAGCACAGGCAGAAATTAATATGCTAAACAGTTATTTGAGCAGGCCAAGTCAAAAGTTGGATGAATAAGAAGATCACATCGTTGTATTGGTTAGGGAATATAGATAATTATCATATCAAGTCTGGTGTGGTAAAAGAGAAAACTTAGGAAGGCAAAAATACATTGAGCACTTAACAACCCAAATCCATAAAGGGGTATATAAGGTAAGAGAGATGGTGGAAGAGGTAGAGGTATTAAGATAAGTGGTGGCCCCAGTAGGAGAACATAGACAGCGTCTTTTGAACTTCATAGAAGAAGCCAAGGTCCAGTATGAATAGATCAAACAATTTTATGGCTATAATTCTAGGATGATAAACTCAATATAGATCAAAGTTTTTTGGAATAAATGAAATTTTTTAGTTGAATACTGTTTTAAGGCAAATGTTCTCTGCATACATGCATTTTTCATTCATTGCATTCTCATTCATTACACTTAACAAAGTAACCATGTGATGATCATGTAAATTTACTAATTCTAAGATATGGTACTCAAGGTTTTAGGATAGCTTCATCTAACAAAAATTTTGCCCATAGACACAACACAAGATCTAAAATAAGGCAAATGGAGCAGAAAAATTTTCATAGATTTAAAAAGATAGAAAAAGTACAGAAAAAGATTGAAAGTGAGCTAAGCAAGATTCTGGAGGCTCTTAATAATATGAATAAAGGAAAAGGAGTTGAAAAAAATACAAGCCAGCACATTCCTCTATTACAAGAAATGGTTGACCCTTTGTATCCTTCAAGTTTTGGCCCACCTCAAGCCCAGTATGCTCAAGAGGTCCTACCACAACACTTCGCATATTCGACATATCCTGGAATGCCATCAGCTTTTAATCCAGGGCAGTATAACAGCTATGTAAATCCTATTTTCACTGAAAAAATCGTAAAACTAATTTTTGATCTAGATGATTTAAAAGAGAATGAAAAAGAAAAGATAAGAGTGAAAGTTCAAGAAAGCTTTAAAATTAGCATGCTAGAGCAAATGTTACGGGCTGTGGAAGGATTTAGCTTTTATGGGTCAGTTGATGCTGCTGGGCTCTGCCTAGTTCCTGATGTGGTTATTCCCCATAAGTTTAAAGTATCAAAATTAAAAAAATATGACGGTACAAAGTACCCCAAAACCCACATCACCATGTATTGTAGGAAGATGGCAGCTCATGCACATGATGAAAAACTCTTGATGCATATTTTCCAAGACAGTCTTACTGGCTCTACGGTCAGATGAAATATTCAGCTGGACAGAACTCGCATTCGCTCTTGGAGGATATGGCATATGACTTTATCGGTCAATATCGACATATCATCGATTTGACCTCTGATCATTTGTCTTTACAGAATATGGAAAAAAAAAGTAAACGAGTCTTTTAAAGAGTATGCTCAGAGGTGGAGGGATGTTACTTCTTAGGTACAACCTCTTCTGACTGAGAAAAAAACTACAGTATTGTTTGTTAGCACTTTAAAACCTCTCTATTATGAAAAGATGATAGAAAATGCAACGAAAAATTTTACTGATATGGTAATCTCGAGAGAAATCATTAAGAGTGCCATCAAGAATGACAAGCTAGAAGGAAATGAAGCATCTAGCAAAAGAGTCCTGAAGAAAAAAAAATTGAAGCTCAGGCTGTGAGCTTTGATAAATAGCCACTTAGAGGTTATTCACCTTACCCACCACCAGAATATATGTCATATCACCTCGCTGTAAATAACATTTTCTTTCACCCATACCAACCATTTACACAACCACTATACCCCCAAACATATCAAGCCCCTCATAAACCCCAAAATACCATGTATAGTCCTAACATTCAACCTACCTCAAGACCTCAAAATCGCCCAACTAACCCTATTGGTGGCTCGCGGGAGCAACGAACCACTCGTGAGAAACCCATTTTTGACCCAATTCCAATGACTTATACGAAATTATATAAGGAGCTCTACAACAGTCATTTGATTGCTCCAAGTAAATTAGAACCCATCAAGCCACCTTACCCTAAGTGGTATGATCCTACCGCCCACTGTGATTACCATTATGGGATTGCTGGTCACTCTACTAAAAATTACACTATCCTGAAACACAAAGTGCAACGGTTGATCAAGGATGGGATGATTTGCTTTGATACTGGAGGGATGACTACGTCGAATGTTAGTGGTAATCTTTTACGGGATCATAATGTGAATGCTATAGGTGAAGAACAGGAGCATCATGTGAAGAAAAAAATGGTAAATATTAAGACACCTCTCAGCCAACTGTTCGATGTTTTACGAAAAGTAGACATGATACAACTAGTAAGTCCACACAGCTATCATGGAGCATATATAGTTGGTACTAGTTGTAAATATCATAATGGGGCAATGGGCCATTCCATTGAGACCTATGAGCAGTTTCACTAGGAGGTGCAAAAACTCTCAGATTCACATCAGATGAAGATTTATGAAGAAAAAGAAAACTCAAAGAATGTTAAGGTGCACATGACTGATAGGCCTGTAAAGCTGTTTCCAAAACCACTGACAATTCAGTGTAGAAACAAACCAAAGTCAGTCATAGACAAACTCCTCCCCAGGTCGATAACTTTTAAAGTCCCGACTCATTTTCCATACAAAGATGATAAAGCTGTACCATAGAGATATGGTTGTGACACTGTAGTTCAAGGACAGAAAGAAGAGGTCTCTAAAGCTGATGCTTCCAATATTACTAGTGTAGGAGGCATTATTCAAAGTGAAAGATGTTACACTCCAGAAATGCTAGAGAAAGCTAGAAGAAAGAAGGCTAAAGAAGGAGAAAGATGGAATAATCCTGAGATAGAACCTGAAGAAGATCAGTCGAAACCAGTATCAGAAAGAGAGGTTTATGAATTTCTGAAGCTGGTAAAACATAGTGAGTATTCTGTTGTGGAACAATTAAATAAAATGCCAGCTTGAATCTCATATTATCATTGCTATTGAACTCAGGTCACACCGAAACGCTCTGCTAAAAGTGTTGAATCAGGCATACGTGGCACATAACGTATCTGTTGAATATGTGAATCACTTGGCTGAAAACCTAGTCATGCCAAATCACATTTCATTCAGTGATGATGAGATTCCTTTGAAAGGAAAAAAAAATGCCAAGGCTCTGCATATCACAGTCAAATGCAAGAGCCATATTATAGCCAAAGTTCTTATCGATAATGGCTCTGCTATCAACGACATGCCTATGTCAATTTTGACAAGGTTACCCATTGATTATTCTCATATGAGGGACAGTCAGATGATTATGAGAGCCTTTGATGGGACCAGAAAAAAAGTTTTGGGGGATATTGAAATGCCTTTACAAATTGGGCCATGCACTTTCAATATAAAATTTCAAGTGATGGATATCTCTCCATCCTACAGCTGTCTGTTAGAAAGACCATGGATTCACATGGCAAGAGTTGTACCTTTTACTTTGCACCAAAAGATCAAGTTCAATGTAGAAGGTCAATTAGTAGTGGTAATTAGGAAGGAAGACTTACTGGTGACCCAACCATTGAACACTTCATACGTAGAGGCTGCTGAGGAAGCATTGGAATGCTTCTATCGATCTTTTAAATTGATCAATTCTGTAGGCGAAGGATTTCAAAATTAACTTTTTTCAAAGATAATGGTGAGCCAAGTCATCAACAAAAGCTGGTATCCAGGACTTGGGCTAAGTAAAAACTTGCAGGAAATTAAAAAACCTCCAACAATAATAGACAACAACGACAGGGTAGGCCTAGGCTATGAGATGGCAGAGTGGGAAGTCAAAAAAAGGCCATCAAAAAAGATGGTAAGACTGATATTTATCCCACACTTATATGAAACCTTCAGACCTGAAGGATTCATGTACTCAGATACAAAAAAAAATGTGGAAGAAGTTTTTGACCAGTTAGCCATTAATGTTGTTGAAGATGAAGTGAAGGTTAATCAAGAGGAGTGGGTTCACCTTTGTCCATCAGATTTTGAGCTCAATAATTGGAGTGCCATCGAGATGCCTTCAACTTTTGATTTTGATGCAATGTAATTGTAACATCCCAATAACTATTGCCCAAGGCATTGGGGTGATCTTTTTTGTTCGGGCCATTCATCATTTATTATTTTTAATAAAAATTAGAAAGTATGCATTTTCATTCATTTCTTCTTGTATTTTCATTATTTTTATCTTTCTAAGTACATTTTGCCAACATATCCCATTTCATTCAATTTCAGGTCTTTAAATGAACATGAGGATAATCATGATAATAATCAAGATGTTAGTTTTGAGAATTCAATTAACACTGATGAACTTGACAATGAAGAGAATTCTGAAGAATATGTTATGCCTCCAGACTTAATGAGGATGATTGAACAAGAAAATAAGCCAATTGAACCTCATCAGGAGGTAGTGGACTTAGTGAATTTGAGAAATAAAAAGAATAAGAAAGAGGTCAGAATTGGCACTTCACTTTCATCAAGAAATAAGTAACGATTGGCAGACCTACTTCGAGAATTTATAGATATATTTGTTTGGTCTTATCAGGATATGCCAGGGCTAAGCATAGAGATAGTGGAGCATGGATTGCCCCTAAAGCCAAAATGTAAGCCAGTTCAATAGAAACTGAGACGGATGAAACTCGAAATGCTACTAAAGATTAAAGAGGAGGTGAAGAAACAATTGGATGCAGGTTTTCTACAAGTGGTTAAGTATCCAGAATGGGTAGCCAATATAGTCCCAGTTTCTAAGAAAGATGAAAAAGTATGAATGTGTGTAGACTATCGAGACTTGAATAAGGCTAGCCCAAAGGATAACTTTTCTTTGCCTCATATCGACACACTGGTAGATAACAGAGCTAAGCATTTGATTTTCTCTTTTATGGATGGTTTCTCGAGATATAATCAGATAAAAATGGCTGGAGATGATATGGAAAAGACTACTTTTGTGACCATGTGGGGAACCTTTTGTTACAAAGTCATGCCTTTTGGGTTAAATAATGTTGGGGTAATACATCAAATGGCCATGGTAACACTCTTTCATGACATGATGCACAAAGAGATTGAGGTGTATATAAACGATATGATTGTAAAGTCTTGTGAGGATGAAGATCATGTTACTAGCCTCAGAAAGTTATTTAAAAGATTAAAAAAATTTCAGCTCAAATTAAACCCAGCCAAGTGCACATTTGGGGTAAAGTCAAAAAAGTTGCTAGGCTTTGTGGTCAGTGAAAGAGGAATTAAAGTTGATCCCGATAAGATACGGGCCATCCAGAATTTATCTCTTCCCAAAAGAAGTTCGAGGTTTTCTGGAGAGATTGAACTACATTTCTCGATTTATCTCTCAGTTTACTTATAAATGTGATCCCATATTTAAGTTTTTTCGTAAAGATAATCCTGGAAAATGGAATGAAGATTGTCAAGAGGCGTTTGATAAAATTAAGCAATATTTATCGAACCCTCCAGTATTGGTGTCACCTGTTTCAGGGAAACCTTTAATCTTATACTTAACCGTATGTAAAAATTTAATGAGATGTGTGCTGGGGCAGCAAGATGAGACTAGCTAAAATGAGAGAGCTATTTACTATCTGAGTAAAAAGTTCACGAAATATGAATCCAAGTATTCTTCATTGGAAAAAATGTGTTGTGCATTAGCGTGGACTGCCAAAAGACTCAGACAGTATATGCTCTATCACATTACGTGGCTCATAGTAAAACTGGATCCCATTAAGTATATCTTCGAGAAACCTTCTTTATCTGAAAGAATCGTTAGATGGCAAGTAATGCTCTTGGAATATGATATTATATATGTGAGCCAAAAAGTAATAAAAAGAGGTGCTATAGCAGAATTTCTTACAGATCGTGCTACTAAAGAGTATGAGTCGATGAAGCTGGAATTCCCTGATGAAGACTTAATGACTATTTTTCAACTGAAAGAAGAGAAACATGTGGAAAAATGTTAGAGAATATACTTTGATGGAGCTGCTAATGCCTTGGGGCATGGAATTGGGACAATTTTGATTTCTTCAGAAGAATGGTACTGTCCTGTAACAGCGAGGTTAAATTTCAATTGCACAAATAATATCGCTGAATATGAGACATATGCCATGGGCTTGCAAGCTACTATAGATAGAAGAGTGAAGGTACTAAAAGTGTTTGAAGACTCGACTTTAGTTATATATCAGTTGAAAAGAGAATGAGAGACGAGAGATTCAAAACTCGTTCCATATCATAAGTATATTCTAGAGTTAACGAAATAATTTGAAGATATCCAGTTTGATCACTTACCTCGAGAAGAGAATTTGATTGTTGACGCATTGGCTACTCTGGCTGCGATGATTTGAATTAATAATAATACTGATATTCAGCTCATCAAGTTAGATGTTAAGGATATACCAGCTTATTGCTCTAATATGGAGGGAGAAGAAGATGGAAAGCCCTGGTATTATGACATCTTACAGTATATTTAAGATCAGCAATATTCAGTTCAAGTAACAAAAAATAATAAAAGGATCATTCGAAGATTGGTTATGAGCTTTTTCCTGGATGGGGATGTCCTGTACAAAAGAAGCAAGGATCAAGTATTATTGAGATACGTAAATAAGATTGAAGTGAAGAAAATCATTAAAGAGGTGTATGATGGAATATGTGGGGCACATACTAGTGGACATATGATGGCAAGATAGATCGTGAGGGTAAAATATTACTGGTTGACGATGAAGAATGATTGCATTGATTATGCTCGTAAATGCCATAAATGCCAGATATATGCTGATAAGATTCATGCTCCGCCATCTACTTTACATGTTATGGCACCACCATGACCATTTTCAATGTGAGACATGGATGTCATTAATCCAATCACCCCAAAGGCTTCTAACAGGCACAGATTCATTTTTGTGATGATAAATTACTTCACAAAATGGGTAGAAACAACATCATATGTAAATGTGACATGTTTCGTGGTTTGTAAGTTCATAAAGAAAGAGATCATCTATAGATATGGACTTCTAAAAAGAATTATTTCAAACAATGTCAAGAATCTAAATAATAAGATGATGCAAGAAATATATGCTCAATATAAGATCAAGCATCATAACTCGGCACCATATCGTCCGAAAATGAATGGGACAGTTGAGGCAGCCAATAAGAACATAAAGAGGATTTTAGAGAAGATGATCGAGACTTACAAAGATTGGCATGAGAAGTTACCATTTGCATTGCATGCATATCGAACGTCAGTTCGTACCTCTATTAGGGTAACCCCATTTTTTCTGGTTTACGGGATGGAAGTTGTACTACCAGTGAAAGTAGAGATCCCCTCTTTGAGAGTCTTAAAAAAAGTAGAGTTAGAAGAAGCTGAATGGATTCGAGAATGTTATGAGCAGTTAAATTTCATAGAAGAAAAGAGATTGACTGCATTGTGCCATGGTCAGCTATATCAAAGAAGAATGATGAGAACTCATGATAAGAAGATTCGACCCCATTGCTTTCGAAAAGGAGAGTTGGTTTTGAAAAGAATTCTCTCAATCTAGCACAATGGTAGAAGAAAATAGACTCCGAATTGAGAAAAGCCGTATGTGGTGAGACGGGCTTTTTTGGGTGAAGCGCTGATACTGACTGAGATAGATGGAAATGATTTATCCCATCCTATAAATTCTGATGCTGTGAAGAAATACTATGCTTGAAAAAATAAAAAATGAAAAAAATGAAAAAATGAAAAATGATGAAAAAATGAAAAAATGAAAAAAAAGAAAAAAAAAAGTGAATGAAAAAGGAGGACTCAAGGCGAAAACCTTAAAAGGGCGATTTGAGTCATAGGGGGTTTGTCTAAGTTGAAAACCTGAAAAGGCAGCTTAGATAAGGAGAATACAGCATCGAATTTAAAAGTTCGCTGATATGGAGGCTAGCAAATTCAGAAGAGTTCCAAGTTGTTAAATACATCAGAGGGTTGAGTTTTCAGAAAAAAAACTTTGAGATGTGTTATCATAATTATCTGATTGTTCATTTTGGGCTTTATCCCCATACCTATCCTTGTAATTCTTTCTTGGCCAAAGTTTGTCAACATTTTGCTAATAAAAAAATATTTTATTTCATTCTTTGTGCCTTTTTCTGATGACTGTTTCCCAACCATTCATATTCTTTTCTTCTTAGTACCCCACCATGGAAGAAATGTGCAAATGCATTCTTACTTTTTGAGTTTGAAATAATAATTGATGAATGAATAACAACATAAAAAGATTTTTACATTACATTGAATAAATCAAGAGTGATAAAGGCAGAATCGAGATGTTCAGTTTCTGATTAGGATATTGAATCTAGGAAGAGATTTTTTTACAGAAAGATTATGAGTGAAAGAAACAATTAAGAGCTACACTGGTTCGATCTTAGAAGAGCAGTGTAATTGGATCTCTGAAGAATCAAAAGGCTTGATGCCTAAGAAAAGCTTGAAAAACTTGAGTACCATACATTGAACAGGAATTAATTGGTTAACATTTGCATAGCATGTATTGAAATTCATATGCATTTGCATAGCATACATTACTTTCAGAAAAGTATAGTGTATAAATTCAAGAAGCAAGGGTGTTCCAACATCTCACATAGAGAAGACAGATATGAAGATATTTTGTAAAATTGAAAAAGAAAAAGCTTGTCAGGTAAGTTCCTAATCCTTGAAATAGGATATCTTTTGGTATCAGGGTTGATTTATAAGACCTTTGGGCATAATCTCCTGAAATTCTTTCAAACACAACTTTCAACTCCTTTGGACATGATTGTCAATGAGCAATTTATTTTCCAAAGTTTCGTTACCTTTGTTTAAAGGAGCAATTTACTTTTCAAAGTTGTGGTGCCTCTGTTTAGAGGAGCAATTTACTTTTCAAAGTCGTGGTGCCTCTGTTTAGAGGAGCAATTTATGTTTTTCAAAGTCGTTGAGCTTCTGTTTAGAGGAGCTTTGGTAAAAAAAAAACACAAAAAAAAACAAAAAATGACAATTTTGAGTTGAGTCTTGATTGGGTGTCTACGTCTTTGCGCAATTTCTATTTCACAAAAAATGTGCAAAGAGGGGCAGTTGTAGACACCCAATTTGGTCCAGGCCTGGATCAATTGGGCCTGGCCCAAATAGGTAAGCCCAATTCGATTTTTATTTTGTATTATTTTTATTTTTTTTTCTTTTGTATTTTATGTATTTTGTTATTTATGTATTAATATATGTATATCTTTATTTATTTATTTATTTATTTATTTTGTTTGTTAATATTTATATGTATTTTATTTATATAGTTATATATTTATTATTATATTATAATTTATTTATTTATTTATTTTTATCTTGTAATATTTTTTGGATTTATCTTATTTTTTTTAATTATCTGTTTATTTTTTTTTATTTTTTTCGTTTATCTGATTATTATTTTTTTTTCTTTTTTGGGCTATGATTAAAGGTTGAAGAATCCTACTGTGAATGGGGATTCAATCAGAAGAGTCCAGATTGGATTCAAAAATTGAATCCCCATCCAAAGAGGAATTGAGATTGATCAGGAACTCCTGATCAATCCCTATAAAAAGGATCCTCTGGAACAGAAGCAAGACACAGAAAAAACAGTGAGCAAAGCTACTGATTTGAGAGAAAATGGGCGTATAGAAAGCTAAGAAAAGGTTTAAAAGGGTTCTGGGAATTAGCAGAAATTTTTTGAAGATTTTT
This sequence comes from Durio zibethinus, assembly GCF_047325235.1. Classification (NCBI taxonomy): domain Eukaryota; kingdom Viridiplantae; phylum Streptophyta; class Magnoliopsida; order Malvales; family Malvaceae; genus Durio; species Durio zibethinus. The sequence continues at coordinate 2,207,535 of NC_143162.1, read as the reverse complement.
GGCGATTTTTTTCTTAGAATTTCTGGAAAATTTCAGATTTCGGTTGAATTTTTTGACAAAAGTTACGTTTTCCGACGAAAATTTGGTCCAACCTTGAAGTTTTCGGTGAGCTGCCCAGTTTTCGACTAAGAATCCCAGAAATCGGTGAACTTCCGACGAACTTCCGACAAAAAACCCAGATTTCGACGAAAAATCCTAAAATCCGATTAATATTCAACCGAAGTTCTTCAGCCGTTTAGAGAGAAGCGGGAGAAAAAAAAAGAAGAGAGAGAAAGGAGAGGAACGTTCTGCCAAAAAACAGAGAGAAGAGCCTTATATACCCGCCTAAAACGACGTCGTTTTGGCCTTAAGTGACCCAGAGGATCCGCGCGTTTTGTCAAGATCCGACCCGATCCGAGCGTCAACCCGCGTCCTAACCCGCTCGTGTATCCCCCTCCGAGCCGATAGTCGAGCCGAGCCGGGTTTCCAAGCCGCTTCTCCGAGCCGTTTTCTCTTCCTTGAGCCGAGTCGAGCCGAGCCGTATACCGAGCCGCTCCAAGTTTTTTTTTTATTTTTTTATTTATTAGATTATGTTTAGTTAATATTTTTTTTATCTTTATTTTATTTTTTTATTTTTGTTTTACTTTTTTTTATTTTATTTTACTTTCATTTTTATTTTGTTTTATTATTCAATTTTCTTTAAATAAAAATAAAAAAATATATTTTTGAAAAAAAGTTGAAAGTATCAATTTTCCTTAAAAATAAAATTTCAAAAAAAAAGTTTTTTTTTTTTTAGGAAAAGTTGAAAGTATCAATTTTTCTTGAAAATGAAAGTTTCCAAAAATATTTTGAGGAAAAATTGAAAGTATCAATTTTTCTTAAAAATAAAATTTCAAAAAAAGGTTTTTTTGAGGAAAAGTTGAAAGTATCAATTTTTCTTGAAAATCAAAGTTTCCAAAAATATTTTTGAGGAAAAGTTGAAAGTATCAATTTTTCTTGAAAATCAAAATTTTCAAAAAAATATTTTTTGAGAAAAAGTTAAAAGTATCAATTTTTCTTAAAAAATCAATTTCAAAAAATCAATTTTTAGGGAAAAATTGAAAATATCAATTTTTCCTGCATAAGAACAATCATCATTTCCTTCCTTTTTATTTTGATTTTGATTTTGATTTTTCTTTAAATAATCTGACGACGGAGTCTCTGCAAGTGAAACAATAGTTTTTCTTGCATACTCTTGAAGTGAGAAAATTTTTTTAATTTTTTGCTAAAAGTATTAGAGTCAATTGAGAATAATTTTCAATAATTAATTACTTGGTCAAATTTTAAGGCTCATTGGATAACACAAATTTTAACTGGTACCATCTTTTGATGGGCGTTGTGAGGGTGTTATAACCTTCCTCACACGTAACCGAACTCCCAAACCTTATTCTGGTTAGTAGACCTGAACCTATTCTTTTAGGGACCCTTAAACTTAGGTGTTCACTCAAAGGATAGATTCTTTAGGTGACCAATCGCACCTAAATAAAAAAAATTGGTGGCGACTCCTAAAAATCAATGTCTAGCGATAGATTCCCGGATCTAGACGTTATGACATATATATATTGAAAACTTAATTAATATGTATTATTTATTGGAGTTTGTTTTTTATATACATAAAAAATTTTAATTTTATAAACGAGATTAAAAAAATTATCACACATCTCATTTTTTTAAATTATTTTTTTATTATATCCTAAAATATATGTTATTATGCTAACATTATTATAAAAAAATTTAAAACTCTACTGTTATAATTTCTCTATTAATTAATAACTTATAATATTATTATGCTATTAGTTAATTATATACCTAGCAAACACACCTACCCTTCAGTTCTGATAATCATTTATAAACTACTTCTACTTAAATAATAGTATAAATTAAGTGTGGTCAAATGGTCAGAAAGTGGGGACAATTAGAAGAAACAAAAGGTAACATTAAGTTAAATTATGATGGCAGATGTCAAAAAGTATATACATGAATATCATACAAATATTATAAAATCATTCATACATGTCACCCAATCATAAAATATTGAACTTAATTTTCAATCTCACCATGTCTTATTATTATTTTTTCATAATTAATTCAAGAACACTGATTAATGATAGTATTTAATTTGTAGTTGTACCTAGCTTTCCAGATGTTTCATGCATTTCTTTATATAATGAACATTATCAATTGGTAATTATATGATATATTTATCGAAGCTTATAGTCGATGAATAGAGTGTTAAATTTTTAATTTTAATAATTTTAAATAAATAAATAATAAAATTCAACTTTTTTAAGAAAAATACAAAACTTTATAGTTGCTTCCACTAGAAAAAAAAAGTTGTTTATTAACCAATCTTGTTTGAGTATGTTTGTGTTAGCATCCCAAGTAAATTAAACTATGATGATTGATGAGGCACCCTCCATATCTACACATTGCCTAACCAAACTCAAAAATATAGTTAAGAAATAATAAAAAAGAACATTAAGCATACAATAAAATATGTAAAAATATTGTGAGCTGTGGCATAAATATGCCTCAACTACTTTTATAATGCATGGCTTTCAATTCCTTCTACTTCTTCTACCAACAAATTAAACAGATTTGCTTATTTGTTTTAAATCAACTCTCCTTCATTAACTCATTGTTTCGGCTTAGAAAGTTTCGAGTTTGAATCATAATTGTATAAACTCTTTTAAGTATATTTAAAATAATAAAATTTGTAATTTAATTTTAACATTTTAATCTACATGTATTTAATTCATTTACTAATGATATTATGCACTTAAAATTTTTCAAAGTTAAAATTTCTAATCAGCACGCATATCATATTATTTATATTTTTTAATTTAATAAGCGAAAATAGTGACTTTTTCAAATAAAATTGAAATTTAATTCTTAATAAATGAGAAAATGACCAAAAATCACGGGAATGTGGTGTGGCTGGATTTCATTGTTATCAAAAACTTAATTGCGATCAATGTAATTAACCAACAACTTTTCTTCTTCTTCTGTTTTTTTTAGGGAAAAAAAAGGGTGCCGTAAAGGCAATAATATGCCATATTAAAACACACTTTATCATTATGAATAGACCACATTATTTGAGGGCATTGCCCACTTGCAAAAGCAATCCAATTTTTTTTACACATATGATCTGATTACAGAACAATATCTCTTTTATTTCATAAATCTCAACTTGTTTATTTCATAATTCAAACTCAAAATTTTTTAAAAATAAAATTTTAAATTTTAATCATTGAAATGTACCTCTTAATTAAAATTGAATTTCATTTTATCGATGTAGAATTGTAGGCAAGCAATTATGAAAGTTGTGCCTATTAATCTTGAATTATCATCTTCTTCAATACTATGAATTTATTCTCATCGTAATTTGAATTATATTATAGCAATTTAATCCCTTTTATCTTTCAAAAAAAAAAAAATTTCAATTAAAAATTTGCAAGTTACAATTACTTACTACAAATTTAAAGCAGGGTGCAATTATAAAGTTGTGATTTGAATTTAAGATTTCATTAATTTTTTTATTTTTTAATTTTCACTTTCCTTACGCATTTGCAATCATTGCCAGCTTATGCTTCTATTTTGTGTCACTTCAAATTATCAATATATATTTTTTTCTACTAATGTAATTTTCAATCTAATTAAAATGACGAACAAAAGATTCCTAGACTATGTGCCATTGATTTTGAAAATAAAGGTAAAAAGTTAAATGTTTAGGCAAAAATAATATAGGACCCATATGTGCGAAAAAAGTTAGTATGCTACTCTAACAAATTAATATGATGCTAAGTTCTAAAATAGTGAAATTTTAAATGTATTCACTTTGTGTTCGTACGTATAGAAAATCTAGGGAAACTTTGGCGGCATGCGATGTAATTGAATAGTTAAGCTTTTTGTTTATGCTTAAAAATTTGCTATCGAATTTGTTGGCTAAATTGATAGATCAAAAATTTTTTTATTATTATATCAAATAATTCAAAATGTAATCTTAGTTCCGTAGATACCATATGGATTGGAGGGACCGACAATGACATTATATTTTGGTAATTTGTGTGCCGTAGCATCGGACAAATGGAAAAATTGAAAAAGAAAAAAATATAGTATGGTTTTTTAGTGGAATATTAAATTCTTAAGATATATTTAGTAAAGTAAAAGTGAAAGGATGAATAAAAGGTGAGAAAAAAAAAAGAAAAAAATAAAATTTAAATGTGTTTCATAAAAAAAATAAAAAGAAAGAAAATATAAATATAAATAATTTTACACTTATTCACATATAAATCATTTTGAATTGAAATGATAAAAAAGACGTAATGAAAAAGGTGTGAGAAAATGAGTATGTATTTAACATTTATAAGATTATTTATTATATTAAAGTTTTTCTTCATGTTATTTTATAAAATATTATAATAAAAAATAATATAAATTTTTAAAAATTTTTTAACCTTTTCAAATAATGGTGGAAATAAGAATATATTTTCTTTCAATCAAACGCACGACCCGAAATTTTTTTTTTTAATTTTATATTTTTATTTTGTCTGTTATACCAAGTAAAGCTTTAATTTTCAATGATTAAATTTAATTTTTTATAATTTAAAGTAAAAAAATTTAAATTAAAAAATATATTTTTACGTTTATTTAAACTTGTTACTTGCAATAAACGCCATATGTTTTGTTTTTTTTAAAAACCATATGTTTTAATTTCAATTATAATTTGAAACGCCACTAGAACATGTGATTCATGCACAAATATACTCCACCCTAAGACTTAATTCATTAAGAAATATATTGCTTATAATTACCGTAACATAATTAATTATAATTTAATAATATGTATGATCTATAAAAAATTATAAGAAATTCATATTTTTAAGAGATATATCCTTATATAATTTTTTATTATAATTAATTAATTATAAAATTATAATAAATAAATTATAGATAAAATGCTCCGAATTCATTCATATAACTGAAGTAATAGTTTAATAATTGTTATATATCCCATTCCTCTAACTTAACTAAAAAAAGAAAAGCAATTATCTATTCATTAACTTTGAAGTTATACAATAATAAAACGTTAATATTAATTTTAAAACATGACTTAAATAAATAAAAATAGATTGAACTGATGAAATTTAAATATTTTATTTATAAGAGTTAAATTCGAATTTCATTATCAATAATTTTTTTTTTGCAGTGCTTTAATCTTGAAATAAAAAAAAAACCTTCTCTTACCCTTTTTCTATAGAAAAAATATGACTTAGTTTTTGGAATTTTGATTTTTTAAGATTTATTTTAATTAAAATAACGTTAATTTTTAATAGTATTATTACAAATTTGAAAAAAAAACACATTTTACTTTTACCAAAACTTGTCTTATTTCATTTATGACCAAGTGGGAAAAGCTAACGAACAATCGAGGATTCGGACACGTGTACTACAGCAAAACTGGGCCCCACCACTTATCCCTTCCCTCTCTTCTCACGCGACTCTTGTGATCGTGTCTTATAAACTCAGTACTAATTTCGAGCTAAAATAAAAAATAAAGGAAATTCAATCATAAAGAAAAGCAAATATTACACCACCCATTTATTTCTCTTTTAAAAATTTTTTTTTTCTCAAAAAGGTTGGACGACTGAGTTTGCCTTTGGGCTTTTGATGAAAGGCATCGCTTCGAAGGCAAGCAAAAAAGCTACTCTCCCTACTGAAATCAGACAAAAAAAGAAAAGAAAAAGAAAAAAACAAAAGAAAAAAAAAAACATTTCGCTTTCTATTTCTTTTTGCTCTCTACTAATGAGTGAAGATGATGTTTTTATGGTAGTCATGTATGTACAAAGACTCTTAATCTTTCTTTCTCTCTGATTTTTTTTCTCTAACAGTTAGATCTGTAGATTCTAATTTTTCTCTTACTTTTGGAAGAAGATCTAAAAAACTCTCTGTTTTTCTCTGATTCTGCACTGGTAAGCTTTCTTTCGTTACTCAATGCATCAAATTAAAAAAAAAAACCCCTAAAAAAGTTTAGTGTCATTTTGTTTGGATTGAAGAGGTAAAGTTTTGAGGGAAAAATGATTTTATTTAATTTTTCCTGCAATTTCCCTTTTTTCCCCCCTAATTGTCATGTTTTTGTGTTTGATTGGTGAGAAAATTGAGGATATAAACGGAAATTTTTTTTCATTTTTGCGTTGTAAAAGTCAACTGGATTTATGTACAAAATTGACTGGGAAATTAGAGTTTTTGTTCGACAATTTGATTACGTAAAGGAAACTCAAGAACTTTGAAATTGCTTCAATTTTCTATATCTGGAAATCAATTTTGTTACAATGTAGCTATTTCAAGAATTCATTATTTTTAGCTCGAATTTTTTTTTTTTTTAAATTTCGAGTCGCTTTTCTCATTGATTTTTTTCCACTGTGTAGAAGCCGGTGATTTTTCGGTGAAGTGAAAATGTCGTCGAGAAGAGGATCGAAATCGAAGAAATTAGGTTCAAGCAACTCAAAAGCTGTAAATTCGCCTTCATCTTCAACAACATCATCATCCAAACACTTTCTGGAAACATCTATCGATGGCCAGAGTTCACCGGCGTCTTCATCGGCTCGAAGCAAGCCACAGTATTTTTACTCTGAGAATTTGCATGTGGATGCCGACCGATCCAAAGAAAATGTCACCGTCACCGTTCGTTTCCGTCCTCTAAGGTACATTATTTGATTTGGTTCTCTTTTGAGTATTTAGTTAATTTATTTGCGTTTGATGAAGGCTTATAAATTTTGTTTGGTGTTTGTCGATGTAGTCCGAGGGAAATTCGTCAAGGCGAGGAGATTGCTTGGTATGCAGATGGGGAGACTATAGTGAGAAATGAACACAATCCATCGATAGCATATGCATACGGTTAGTTTTGTAGATTCTATCCACAAACATTTTCTATTTCTAAAGAGAATGAGTGTTATTTGATGCACTTGATTGAAGAAACCTTTAGGTTTTACTCAGAGTTATCTTTACTAGATATCGACTAATGAAAAACTTTGAATAAAAATATCTTGAGGAATTCCAGTGCCAAAGAGCTGGTCATATTCGAAGTTTCAAACCATAATCTCGTAACATTGGTATCGACTTTTAGGTTGTTTATGACCCCAAAATTCGTTTTATCTTTAGCCTTTAATATCAGTTTTTGAGGATTCTTTTTTTTTTTTTATTTGTTTTTTGTTTTTCAGAAACATTTCTCCCCTCAACATGTTTTATATGTGAATTTGACATTCTTTAGATGGGCACATTTCTGTTTCTGTCATGGTTTATTATGTATAGAATCTTTAAGTTCTGATTAAAGTTTTGGTTTATTATGTATAGAATCTTCTTTAAGTTCTGATTAAGGTTTTATGTTCATGTGTGAAATAGCACTGTGATACCATATGAAGTTTGAGAAACATTTACTATTTGTGTTCTATTTAGATTTAAGAAAATTTACCTTTCTCTGTCATTTTTATTTGAGGCAACTGTCTCATTGACATAAACTATATATTATCCAGTGGCCCTTTTTTCGTTTTTTGGTCTAAATTTTTTTAGTATTACATCTCACTTAATTGATATGTTATTTCTTACGCTTTTAGATCGAGTGTTTGGCCCTACAACTACTACACGCCATGTCTATGATGTTGCTGCTCAGCATGTTGTCAATGGTGCCATGGAAGGCATCAATGGTATGTTGTGAAGATCTCTCTTCTTAGGAAAAATTGGCTCTTATATTATTTACTGATTGCTTGAATTTTGTCCTTATCAGATGAAATAAAGTGTCTTTGTTTTCTTAATTGTGCTTTTATTTTTTTAGAGAGTAGAAAAAATTCATTACTTTTGAATCGTCAACGGTGGCCAAAAGAAAGTTAATGAACTAGTTGACAAGGATTGAGATTATTCCATGACCACCTGTTAAACCAATGTTTAAGGCTATTTTGAAACTTAATAGTTTTGCTATTTTCATGCAACGTGGGCTGATGTCTTTATGAATGCGTACATGCACTTATCCATGAGAAGTTAGACCAGGCAAGGCTGTTGCTGCTCTATGACCTGCATAGTGTTGGTCACTCTTTCAGAATTTATGACAAGGTGCAAGGATGTTGCCAAGGCTTCCTAATAAGGGCAATAATGATCTGGTGACTTTGGCTTATAAGTTTGTTTGAGGAGGCTCCAGGGTATAAGTGGTTTTCAGAGTGCTGTACTGCTGTTGCATATGGTCATTTGTTAGTGACTGCTATTTATTGTGTTCATAGTTGAGACCTAATTGTTAATTGGTCCTATTTCAGCTCTTTAACTCGTAGTCACTCTGTAGGAGGACCATTTTAACCTAGGAAAACTCAATTTGATATGTCTGGAACCAATAGATTTGTTATCAAGGTATCCTAGGCTTCTTTGGTAACTGCTGTTTCAAGCAAGAAGCCGCCTTGCCTTCTTTGAATAGAAGTGTTCACAATTTTGCATCAGAAGTTGATGGATTGATGCTGAAAGTTCTGGCATTTAATTTGTATTTTCTCAAAGCATTTTTGTTCATATAGCTTACAGTGTTAAATTCCCTTCACAGGCACCATTTTTGCTTATGGCGTGACTAGTAGTGGGAAGACTCATACGATGCAAGTAAGACTATATAATTTTCTACTTCTTTTCCTTATCTTTGTTTGTAGGTTGTGCATTGCAGGATGGTTTCTGCTATTTTAAATTCATCTAAAGTTGTAATGTGATGGTATGTTGGTTTTTAATTTGTGTTATAGAGACCAAACATTTGGTTCTTTATGCTGTTACACATTAGCGAAGCATTGGTTCTTTTTGTCAACGGGGATTGATTGAGTTGGTAAGGGTTGAATACTTTGCTTGTAAGGCCTAGGTTCTATTCACGCTGCCAGCAGTTCCCCTTGGTGAGTCCAACGTAAGTCCTAATTGAGGCCTGCAATATGCCTGGCACTGGAATGGGATAGCCTCCCCTCACCTAAACTTTTTTGTATTAAAAAAGATTGGGATATAGAGAATTGGATTAATGATTATTTGTTGATATAGGAACAAGAAGGGATTGTGGACTGGTTATTTGACCTTATAAGTTAGTGCAGCAAGGATTGAAATTATTTTGTGCCCTTTAAGTCAACCTATTTAATTTGGCCTCTTCCTCTTATGACATGCTTATTTGAACTAAAGCAGCAATATCATGATCTTCGTCTACCAGTGTCCTATAAATTTGATTTGCTTCCATATTTGAGCCTAGCCACTTTTACATCTATCTTTGCATATTCTATTTTCTGAGAAGTGTGTTACAAGGTTCACTGAAGGGTTGTGGACTTGTTATTTAACTTATAAGTTAGTGCAGCAAGCATCAAAATTACTATGCCCTTTAAGTGAAGTCTATCTAATTCTGTGTCTTCCTCTTGTGACAAGCTTAGAAGTAGTAGTGATTTTTTTAACTAAAGCAGTAACTTCCTGCTCTTCATCCACCAACATCTTATAATTTGATTTGCCTCCACGTTCGTGCATAGCTACTCTTTATTTCTATCTTATCAAAATCTGTTTTTTGGAGAAGTGTATTACCCTGGTTTGTTCTGCACTATTAATGGAAAACACCATATGTTGTCTTTGACTGCCTGTATATATATATTATGGATCTTGGCGAGGATAATGATTATGCCATATTAAAGGGTATGGTTTATTATCCTGTATCATATCTATTGAGTATCTCTGCAAATGTAAGACTTCATAGTCAAATTCTCCTGTTTTCTTCTGGCGTATTTCCAAAATCTTTAAAACTTCAAGCATGCTATTTTTTCTCAAAAACTGTGCAATTTCTACATACAACATTGTAATACATAGTATGCTTTGGTTTCGGATTACTGTTTCATGTAAGGGAAAGGCACACTATGCATATGTATTTTAAAATACAAGTGGCATGCTTAATTTCATCTTAACTGCTGAAATGGCAGGGTGATCAGAGGTCGCCTGGAATTATACCTCTGGCAGTGAAGGATGCTTTTAGTATTATTCAGGAGGTACTTGTATGGAATGTTGACAAATGTAGTTTCTATTTCTTGTACTTTCTATGGATACTAATGGGCCCCTTATGCTTTAGACACCAAACCGGGAGTTTCTTCTTCGTGTTTCATACCTTGAGATCTATAATGAGGTGAACTTTTTCCCTTTTTTCCTTAGCTATTAGCCAGTTATTCTTCTCTCTATCTTGACAACCCTCCTTTCCCTAGAAAACTTAGTTAAACTACCTTCAAATCTACATTTTCTTTTATATAAGATCACTATTCTTCAAGGTTTTTATCATTTCAGGTTGTTAATGACTTATTAAATCCAGCAGGACAAAATTTAAGAATTAGAGAAGATGCTCAGGTACTTGTTTATCGGTTATAATCCTTGTTTGATATGTTCTTTTTGTCATTTATAACGTTTCTACTTTGGAATGATGTCCACTATTGATCGCCTTTTTTATTTTTCTTCAATGGTTAGATAATGATTCAATATCAACTTAGATAGACTTCAGTGAATGTGGAAAATATGTTAATTGGAGATTCATGTTGAGCTTTTGGCATGAACATCATGTTTTATCATCCAAATGAGGCCAACTATAGTTTATGACTATTTAATTTCTGCTTAGTATAATATGTTCTAGCGTGATATGTAGTGGGTACACATCTGTAAAGTTGCTTAGTGGTTCCTTGTTATGGCCACGTGTGTGCACTCGGGAATATGATGTTTGCCTTGTCTTTAATTCTGCATGTGTTTCTATTTTTTAATTCTTGGATTTTTTTTTCTATTTTCTCATAATATAATATTTTTTCTTCCAATTAGATTGTTATTGGGTGTATGTGATTGATATGCCTAGTGTTTCTCACCTGTTCAGAAGTGTGTTATTTATCTATTGCTTGGTTTATGAGTGTAGGGAACCTTTGTTGAAGGAATAAAGGAAGAAGTAGTACTATCCCCTGCTCATGCCCTCTCTCTTATAGCGGCTGGAGAAGGTAAAGCATGCTGGCATGTTTTGCTATATCCAGGGATGAGTTGCTCAAATTTGAACTGGAAGATTGTATAGAGAGCTCTGGAACCTGAGCTTCATATTATATATGTTATGAGAACTAATGTTATGTATTTTTAAATTGGATAAAATGACTAAATAGTTTACTGACACTAAAAAGGGGGAGTTCATGCACATGGATTTATTAATGTGGATATGTGTTTGTGTGTGGCTGTCCTCTTCGTTGCACACCTTGTCAATGTTTGTTATTTGGGCCAGTGTCCTTTTCCTTTTGATAGCAGTAATGGAATTTTTTTCATACTACGTAATTAGATTTCATTCTTTCATAACAGAGCACAGACATGTTGGATCAACAAACTTCAATTTACTCAGCAGCAGGAGCCATACAATATTTACACTGGTATACTCTCTGTTACTCTGTATCTTGTAGAAGTTCCTCATTCCCCCCTTTCAGTTTTACCACTTTAAGTGAAAAAGATGTTTGCTGATACTATTTTAAGTGGTATTAACTGCAATCTGTTTATCTAAGAATTTGTGAGAAACAATGTTGATTCCTTGTTTTGAAGTGTGGATTTGCAGTTACATGTCAAATATGTTAATCCTGTTTGCTATAGTTCTGATTTCGGATGTTGTATTTGATTAATTGATTGTCATTTACATTTTCACAAATTCACTGCCACAACTGATTATTTCCTGAGACCACGTTGTCTACAGACGATAGAAAGCAGCCCATGTGGTGAAAATAGTGAAGGTGAAGCAGTAAATCTGTCACAGCTGGTAAATTCTGCAGCCTTATTCATGGGACCCATTTTGTTATTTTCTTGTTACTTTATGTTTCCAGTTTTGTCTTATTTTTATTTATTATTGTATTTATGTATGTTTATCTTCTTCTCTGTTTTGGAAGGAGCTAATAATTTTAGTGTCTATTAATTCCCCTGTTGGTGAAAGCATTTTAACTTTTCCATAATTTACCGACACTTGCAGAACCTCATTGATCTGGCGGGTTCTGAGAGCTCGAAGGCTGAAACAACTGGCGTAAGGCGAAAAGAAGGATCTTATATCAACAAAAGCTTGTTAACACTAGGAACTGTGAGCCCTAATTTACTGTTTTTGTTCGAGTCATGATGGAAATTGAACTGTTTTTGGTTTGTATTAAGTTCTTTCTCATTTATTTCTATGTCAATAGCTGGTTATATATAGTCCACCATCTCTGGTGTGTGTGAGAGAACTATGTTTAGGTATACGCTTGACTTGATTTAAATTCTTTGGTAACTTTAACAAGTGTTTGGAGAGAATATATGTAACTACAGCAGAGTAGCATTAAACCAACTTCCTATCTAATATTTTTTCTCAGCATGGTATTTTTTTCCCTCTAAAATATTGTTAAAATTGAAAGGGAGACACCAAAGGTTTTTCCCTAATTTATTAGTGTAGCTGTTGATTGAAATTACTATAATGTGTTGTATGATCTTAATTTTCTCTTTTCAAAATAGGCTTGCTTAGATATTGGTTTCTGAAATTGTTAGACAAGTCTGTAACAACCACGTACTTCAACCTCATACACAGATAAACTCATGAATCATGCCTCTGTGTCAAGTACTTATCATTTTGTTCTCCGGTCTTATATGATGCATAAACCAGTAAATCAAAATAAAAATAAAAAAATGCTACATTACGGGGCTAAATTAATGTCAATTGTTATGCATTTCTGAATTTTTAATTGGACAAGGGTGGCGCTGAATGTATTCTTTGCATAAGATATTTTATAGCACATGAGAATACTCTGTTCTTATAACTGCTGACAGTTACTTTTGGAATATGATGACATAGACATACCATTTACTTTATCCAATGGTTTCATAACATTCTCTCCCTCTCTCTTTAAATAAATAATTATGTTGGCGATTACTTTATCTTTATTTAACAATAGCAATTTCCCTTTGGTCCTATGCATATTTTTCAATACTATTATACATTTATTTTATATGGGATAAACTCTGTTTAGAATATGACCTGTTGATTTTTGTAGGTTATATCTAAACTGACAGATGGTAGAGCCACTCATATACCATATAGGGATTCTAAGCTGACCAGGCTGCTTCAGTCTTCGTTAAGTGGGCATGGGCGTGTATCTGTAAGCATCATTGCATACCTTTGTTGAAAAACACGTCAATATTCTAGATTGACTAAAAGATATTAGAAATATTCAATGTGGCACTGTATTCCTCTTTGGAAAGGTAATACTGGCTTATAGGTCTCGTTTTTATTTCTTTTCCTTTTCTGGCCAAAATTTCAGCTTATTTGCACTGTCACTCCTTCATCAAGTAACACAGAAGAGACTCACAATACACTGAAATTTGCCCACCGTGCTAAACACATTGAAATCCAAGCAGCACAGAACAAGGTATGCACGTATTTTTTGTGTTTGTATTTAAATGTGCAGATGCATGTGTGTTGTATGAAGTGCACATGTCTGTACACTGTAGATATTGGTGTTGACATGCACACCCTGCGCTCAAATGTGTGTGCACACATGTAGACACACAAGTATGTTTATTTGGAATATTATTTTCTTCAATTTTTGTTATTTGCTTTGACAAAAAGCAGATTATTGATGAGAAATCACTTATCAAAAAATACCAAAATGAGATACGCTCCTTGAAGGAAGAGTTAGAACAATTGAAGCAGGGTATTGTAACAGTTCCTCAACTAAAAGATATTGGAGAAGATGATATTGTACTCCTAAAGCAGAAGGTACATTTGTTCTACGTTGACTACAATAGCTGAAAATTTAATGTTAAGTTTTTTTTTCTTTATCTAATTGTGAATCTTGTCTATGGGGAAATTTTGCTACTTTATAAGTTCCGTTATAGACCATTATATCATTATTGTCTTTTTAACTATGTGATTTGAGCTAATTGAGAGGTAGGCAGTAGTACAAATTGCTGACTCATTGTGGTGTTGTGTGCTTAACCTTTTAATATATTTTAAAAGTGCTGCGTCTTGCTGAACTCATGGTTTTTATTTATTTGTGGGCTATGTTGGTTGTGAAATTATGTTTTGTCAATAGTAGTACAGGTTGTTCTGCTTAATCCTATACTGTGGATGATTCTGTCTAGCGAAATATTATCCAAGGCTTAGCAGCCATTGACCATTCTCCTTCCTAGCACATTATCACTCTGTGGATGGTATAGGATTCTCTATTTGATTAATCTTTTGCTGAATAATCAGTCATTTTGATTAGCTAATTTATGTTTAAGCAATTCTGAGGATACAAAAAGTAATAGGTTTGACCCGTTAGCTTGAACCCCACTCTTTATGCATTTTCGAGATGGGCTGTGTAAACTTTTTTTTGCTTCTGGTTACCATATACAAAGTACTGGCCTAGATTACCTAATTTCCTCAGCAAACTAATAACAGGTGTGAGAAGAGTAAATTAAAGAAGGTTTTCTACACTACATGGTTTATCTTCAGCAGGCTTCCTACAGGAAGAGTAAACTAATAACTTTTGCTTGTTGCCAGGCATTTTGAGCTGCTTCCTTGGTTGTCAATTTGTAGTTATTAACTTATTATATTTAGACAGCCTCTGTAGTTCTTGAATCTTTTGGTGACCTTAAAGTAGAGACTTGGGGAGAAGAGCGCACCAATTCTAGTTGCTTGTGGTAGAAAGAGAAACTAATACCTTCCTAAATAGGGGGTAAAAGTTTTTTTTTATTGCCAGCCTTCTTATCCTCTCAATCTTTTGTTACCACACTTCAAGATGATGAGTTGAGATTGGACGCTGAGGTGAAATCATAGGGGAAAGACAACTTTGAGATAATTATCTCTAACAAAATTCTCCATGATGCTATCTCATGAGATCCTGTTGTGTTAACTTGGATTTATTTAGATTAGATTTCAATTCAAAAGCTTATGATAGTGTGCATTGGCATATTTTGGCATAAGCAGTGAACCTAAAGGACATCCTTGTTGTCATGTCGAAATGATTCTATTTTCTTCTTGCCTTTTTAAATAAAGTAATATTATGGTTTTTATTCTTCATTTTCATGTCTCACTTTAATCAGTTGGCATCACGTTAAATGAGTTGATGTAAATAGTTCTTGAATCATAGCTGCTAATTTTATCTCAAAGGGGAAAAGAGAGATGAATCACATCTTGACTTTGACAATTCCTTTATTGTGATTTGTAAAGCTAGAAGATGGTCAAGTCAAGCTGCAATCAAGGTTGGAGGAAGAAGAAGAAGCGAAAGCGGCTTTATTGAGTAGAATACAGCGATTGACAAAATTGATTCTTGTCTCCACAAAAGCTTCACAATCAACAAGATTTCCCCAACGCCCTGGTCCAAGGAGGAGACATTCATTTGGAGAAGAAGAGGTATCATGGTTATCTTATTTACTTCATATACTTGTTGTTCATGTTCTACTGCATGACTAGATTTGTTTTTATGCACTGAGACTTTCACTTTGTTTAATCTAATTGTCTCTACTTATAGTTACTTATATCTAATGGACAGCTTGCGTACCTACCACATAGAAGGCGGGACTTGATCCTGGATGATGAGAATGTTGAGTTGTATGTTTCCCTTGAAGGGAATGCTGAAACTGGAGATGATATACTTAAAGAGGAGAAAAAGACCCGAAAGCATGGCTTGCTAAACTGGCTTAAGCTCCGAGTATGTTTATTCTGGACTTTTAGTACTCTGTGTTTGTATTGTTAAAGTCTATGTTTGTTGTTTTATAGCAAGAATATCAGCTTGATAATGTGGCTACGATAGATTAGTGGATGGAATTTTTTCACCATCTGATCTGACATTCATTTCAGCAACTCAGCACATTAAAACAAATAATCTGAAATAATCTTACTTTTCTAATGATAACTGTTGACACTTGATTCATTAATTTGGAGTTCTCATAGGTGATTTCTCACCTATCATTATGGGAGATTTGCTCTAAAATGCAATAGTTAACATGTTAAGTGAGAGCTTAGAATTATGTACTTACAAAGATTATAAAACAGCTGAGCCACATTTTTTTTGTCTTTAATATTCTTTTTCCTCAGTAAGGTTTAATTTATTGCCTTGTAAAGTTAATTGCTTTGCACTTCTCTATTGGTGGAGTTTGCGAAACTAATCTATCATATAATTGCCAGCTCAAAATATTGTAACTGTTATATCTTTATCTGAATCCTAAAAAATAAAAACTGATAACTATCTCTTAATATTGCTGTGGAAGAAAAGAGATAGAAGACAACTTAGTCTATATGCTATGTAGCAAATGTATTTTTTCTTTTTAATTTCAAAATTGGTGCCTAACATAAAGGGTTTAAAGATAAATAGCTCATGGAACTAAATAAGATCATGCAAGCATTGATGCGTTGGTGTCATTTACTTGAATTGTTTTTAGTGAAGCATGTGTAGAAGTAAATTTTTTTTCCCTCTTTAGTAGCTTGTATAATAATACTATTCTTGTCCAGAAACGTGATAGTGGTGTGGGGACCTTGACAAGTGCCAGCGATAAATCAAGTGGAATTAAGTCTAATAGCACACCTTCTACCCCTCAAGCAGGAAGCAATAACTTCCATGCAGAATCTAGGCTTTCCCAGTCCTTACTTACAGCAAGTTCTCCACCCATGGATCTTCTATCCGATGCTAGACAGGATAGAGAAGTTCCAGAGGACAATTACCTTGGACAAGAGACACCTTTGGTATGCAAACATTTTTTTTTCTTTTTATTTTTATTATTATTATTATTTTATTTCTTTTTCTGTTCTACATAATCCCCCTAAGTGTATTAGGTTTTTAATTCATCTCTTTCTTGCTCTGACTTTGTTAAACATTTCGAATCTGTATGGTATACTCTCACTATTAAGGAATGTTGTCTAACTACTGTTAAATTTAGAACTTGCTGTGCCTTATTTATTTTAATTCTGCGGATTGTATTGTGCATAGTTCAGTAAGTAGATTTTGCTGCCTTATTTGTTCCAGACAAGCATAAAAACAATTGATCAGATAGATCTACTAAGGGAGCAGCAGAAGATTTTGTCTGGAGAGGTAGCACTTCATTCAAGTGCTTTAAAGCGATTGTCTGAGGAGGCTGCAAGAAACCCCCAGAATGAACAGATTCAAGTAATATACTGGCTTCATACCGACCCTGTTATTTGCTTTATAGACTTCCCAAAGACTGAATTTTTGTTGTTCTTTTTTGTATTTAAGGCTGAGATGAAAAAGTTGAGTGATGAAATCAGGGGCAAGAATGAACAAATTGCTTTGCTAGAAAAGCAAATTGCTGATTCCATTATGGTTTCACACACCGAGATGGACAAATCAGAAATATCACAAGTAAGTTCAGCCAGCCTTATTGGTTCCACAGGCCATTTGCCTCTTCCTGCTACTCCATGTTTACGCTATTTTTTTTTTAATGCTACAGTCTATTGCTGAATTGGTGGCACAACTAAATGAGAAGTCCTTTGAACTTGAGGTAATTAGTTTTCTGTATATGTTCAACCAAGAATGTATCTCATGAGATTTTGCATTATGTGGTAAGAGCAGTTTAGGTACTCAAGTTAAATCAGGTTATATGATGTAATTCTAGTAACCAAACTTGTGAACTCGGTCCATTGCTACGAGTTACTACATAGTATAGTACCATAGTCTATAGAAAATGAACTGCAGTGTTGTAGTCAAAGGAAGCAAAGAATGCTATAAAACTTTCCTCAGCCTTTGATTCTTCTGATTTCTCTTATGAGTATTCTATTATAAATTATCTTTCCAGGTTAAAGCTGCGGATAATCGAATAATTCAAGAGCAGCTCAATCAGAAGGTAAATATACCTATTCAACATATGTACAAATATATTTGTCCCATGCTCATACCTTACTAGTAGCTTCCCAATCTGAGAGCCAGTTCTGACTTAACCTCTTTTATCAGATTTGTGAATGTGAAGGACTGCAAGAAACTGTTGCCTCCTTAAAGCAGCAGCTCTCTGATACACTACAATCACAAAATGCCAGTCCTATCGCAACATATTCTCAAAAATTCGCGGAAATGAAAGGCCTGCAGATGGAAAAAGAAGTTGCGGCATCAAAATATAGTGGTGCAGATTTGCTTATAAAAGCACAGGTGCTTATAAATACTTGATGCCTTCATTGCTCATATGGTGCCTTAATTGAGTGTGCCTTCTTTTAAGGCCAAGTCATGCAATTGCATACTATTCACACTTGATCCTATGCTCTACCCCCTTTTAAAATAATTACATATTAATTTTTTAGATTATATCTTTTGAGTAACCAAAATGAAAATTGGAGATAATCTCATAGTTTTTTGGGTATTGTGTTACACCCTTTATATTTTTGTAGACAATTTGGTGCTTGATAATCATTCTTCTTAGTCTTTTTACAGGTAACTCTAGCATGAAAAGGGAAATAACTTCTTATATCTCTAAATTTGTAATTCACGCAACAAAGCAATAAAGCAACATCCTTGTTCTATACGAGATGTTCCAACATTTTTCCTTCAAGCATTTTTTAAAAAATGCAGAGAAGTCCTAGGAAATAAAGTTTGGTATAGTAAAATATGATTATCAAATTCCCTATTGCTTTTCTTCTCAGTTTATGCATTACAGTGATGTTAGTATGTATGCTTTGCTTAACATAACTTTCATTGTGTGCTGACTTTTTAATGATTTCAGTTTCGTGAAAGTCGGTATTATAGCTAAATTCCTGATTTTGCTCAATCAGGTGACTGAGATTGAAGAACTGAAGCAGAAAGTTGTTGAACTAATGGAGTCGAAAGAACAGTTAGAACTGCGGAATCAAAAACTAGCAGAGGAGAGTTCATATGCCAAAGGGCTAGCCTCAGCTGCAGCTGTGGAGCTTAAAGCATTATCAGAAGAAGTTGCTAAATTAATGAACCACAACGAGAGACTGGCTGCAGAACTGGCAGCAGCAAAGAACTCTCCCACCCAACGTCGATCAAGTACAAGTACACTACGGAACGGCCGAAGAGAGAGTCTGATGAAACGACATGACCAAGTTGGATCACCCTCAGATCTAAAGAGAGAACTGGCTATGAGTAAAGAAAGAGAGCTTGCTTATGAAGCTGCTCTTCTAGAGAAGGATCAACGAGAGGCTGAGCTTCAACGAAAGGTTGAAGAATCCAAGCAAAGAGAAGCTTATCTGGAAAATGAACTTGCAAACATGTGGGTTCTTGTTGCAAAATTAAAAAAGTCCAATGGAGTTGATACTACTGTTTCGGAATCAACATGAGAAAAACAGCAAAGTGAATCAGGAATTATGTTTAAGGTGCTCAATTATCCAGTCATAATAATTCGGCTTTGGTTAGTATTGATTTCGGATAGTTTTGCCCAGAGAATGTTGTGCATTGCAAGTTGGGGGCAATTGTGTATTCCATATGAGTTTTTTTTTTTTTTTTGATTGATTCTTCAATTTGTTTGTACCCATTGGGTTGTTTTCTTTTCCTCTTCCTTTCCTTTTATCCAATGGGGCATTGTATATGAAAAGCTTCATTTGTGTATTATTATTAGTATTGAAAGTAATGAAGCTCTCAACGTGTACTTTTGTTTTTGGTCAGTCAAATTTCGTGTCTTTTTGGTTGGAAGAAGAGTTTGTTGGATCTATTCCGCAATGGTTTTCGCTGGACAGAACTTTATTTAGTTGCCCTCTCTTTTTTTTTTTTTTTATTTCTTTTGTTTTAAAAAAGATTGAAAGAGATAACACATGTTTCTTTGAGGAATACGAGTGCAGAGGCTTAAGATCCACGAGATTTGTGCAGTACAAGTTCGTTTGCTCAATGTTTGATATTTATGTATAGAAGAGTTTTGAGGCCGCCATGAAAATGGTGATTAGAAAGCTAAAGAATTTTGCTTCAACTGAGGTAGAATGCCGTTTGGGATTTGAAGGAGGTTTCAGATGTAATTTTTCCTTCAAAACTTTTAATTATAGTCAATACGATCAACTATTCCAGCTTTTGCCAACAAGAAACAACTCAACAATGTTGCCATTGCCTTCAAACAGAAATTTCAATGTTTTTCACAAGGCTTCCATGGTGAATTTTGGAGACCACGAGGATATCAATGAAGCAGTCGATTGGCAGAAAGGAAGAGGGTTAAACAGCTTTAGGAATTAGGTTAGAAGTTTAAGAGATAGAAAATCCTAATAAAAAAAGAATTACCAATTTCTGTGCTCAGGAGGGATAACACTGCGGGACAAGTTTGCGGGAAAAATTGCATTCTCCATCAATGTGGGATGTAGCCCTGTGGGCATTCGAATGAATTATAAAGAAAAAATGTACTCATTAAAACAATCCAAAAATGGAATAGCAAATGAAAACACTGTTTTTTATTATATTATTAAGCATCTCTTTAAAGAGAGAAAACAAAAAGGAAAACATAATAGCCGAGGCCCAAGACCAAGGAACAAAAACGAGCAGCGCATCCCTAGCTAAACAGATTTATAGCTTCATCATATCTTTATTTTTTCCCCCATGGTCCCAATGACTTTCCATTTAGAGCTTCGAATTTAAGTCCATCTTTTCTGAAACAGCACCTAGTAAGTTGTAACTCAGTCTTGTTCCGATCTTCACCATTCCTTTCCGCTGAAAGAGATGATTCAGCTCCAATGGGATCAGTTCCTTACAGCAGGGAGGCTCAAAATGATCATTGTGCTCCTCAGTCAATGGTACCGAGTCTACAACACTTTCACCTTCATAAACCGGTACTGATACATGATCATCAATGATAGAGCCTGCTTGGGCTATCAGGTCATCCCAATTATAGCCAGTGTATTGGCAATCTTTGCAGGGTGGCATAACCTATATATTAAAAGGCTCAATACTATCCCTGGTATCGGCTTTTTGTTTCCCATTAGTTCCTTGGAAGCATTTATCCCTACCAAGGCTTCCTGATCTCTTGCGGTTAATGCATTTTGAAGGTCTCCTCCTAATGCATTTGGGGGATGCATGGGAGGTCTTGGAGCTCATGAAAGGACAATACCACATGGATTTCAACAGTGCCTCTAGGCTCACCCTAGGGTTTGGCTTTGATTGAGCGGTTGAGCTCTCAGAAGACTTGGCCTTGGCTTGCCTGTTGGTGGATATAGCAATTACAAACCAGTAAAGGCAATTTATAGACGAGTTTTCGTATACCTCAGTTGATATAACATGGTCAAAATTTCGGGTTAAAAAAGTGAGAAGGCTGAAATTAGGTTTAGGGTTTTATCAAATGTACATGTAATAAATGTTGTGTCAGTGCTGCGTTGTTGCACATAGACTCAGTGAAAGAAATATTAAATCTGCCATTAACAATTTTCGTTTGTTTAAAAATGAGGTCTGAAGAATCTGTGTAATACCAGAAAAGAATTGAAAAACAGGAACACAAGATCAGTCATGTATGTAATGCAAACAACCCCAACTTCCACCTCTAATATAAATGACTATACCATTTTGTATACAGCATATTAATCAAATTCTTTTTTATCTCAAAATAAAAGCCACACTCATATAGATTGAGGAATTGTGACATGCTGTAAAACTTTAATTCGAGTTCAAATAATTTCAACTCCCAATGCTAATATAAACAAAAACTATATAAAATTAATCATGACTCATAATTAAAACTCATATATTCATTTAATTACTCATCAAAGCCAGAGATAAAATTAAGATTTATGATCAGTAGAGATAAATATTTTAAGTTAATTTAAAATTTTTTTCATTGAAATACAAATTAATTTTAAAAATTACAAATAAAATTAGCATGTATAATTTTTTTGTAAATGAAAAAAAATTGTTTTGCAATATAAATAATATTTGCATAATTAATTATATGATTTTTGACGAATATAACCTAAACACTATTTAGATAAATTATTTATCATAATAGACACACACACACACACATATATATATATATAGATATATTAATTTAATAAAATTTTACTTACAAAATTCTTAAAAATAAATATAATATGTGAAAAAATGAAATAAAAATTAATATGTCTAATTTTATTATTTACTTTTAATATGTTTAGTTTTATCATTTACTTTTAATAAAAAAATATATTTTATTTTTATTCATTATAATTTTAAAAATAAAAAATTATTTTTTCTCACATACAATGAAAAGAGAATGAAGATGATTATTTATTTTATTATTTCATATTTTTTATGTTTTTTTTTTTATTAAAAAGTGGTTAAATCATTTAAATAGTGCAAGCTCCATATCTCATTATCCCTATAAGATCAACTTACATTAATCTAAATAAATCATTATGGGAAATTAGAAATTTAACAATTTCAATTTATTTTATTTTTTACAAACGCGAAACATATATACAAGTATATATATTATAATGATATTGCTTAGCACTCAAAGTGTTAATATTCAATTATTAGATAAATAATGAAAATTTTCATGTATGAACCTTAATTTAGTGGGGGCAAATATGATCACAACAAAGATTTCTTATTAGGGCAAAATTTTAAATTTTCAAAACTTTTGACATTTTTTATAATAAACCCAAAAGATTTTATGAACTCAGTGGGGGCAACTGCCCCCACATGCTTCTACGTAGATCCATCCCTGATCAAAAGCATTTAACTAATTAATAATTAATCTTCTACGTTGCAAAAAGAATAACATACATTTATCCTTTAAAGTTTAACCTCTTCAAAGGAAAATAAAAATTAACATTTTAGCCTTAGCACATAGATTAGATCAGAAGATATGGTAATTAGGGCCACAAGCCAACAGTTTTCCTGGTCTTAATGGCAGTACAGTCACCATATAAAAACCAGCCAAGGACGCATTAATTGATTCAATAAACCACATTTCTTTGTCAAAGCAAATATGGAAGGAATCTCTCCTTCTCTTTGTATTTGTGAATCAAAGGAGCTTTGAATAAGGAAGGGTATTTTATCTACTTTTTCAATGTCTGGTTCTGTGGTTGAAAAACAAAACTATGAATCCTATTGGACCGACTGAAAAAAGGAAGCTTTCAAATTTAAGCTCTATATGGCAATCTCCTCGGATTTTCTAATTAATATGCCTTATTACACTCCAAATATCATCATAAATGCTATCATATACATGGAAATTAAATGCTCCTCCATTACCAACCTATTTCTAAGAATGGATTCTAAGTTGATCAAAGAAAACAATTTTGGTAAAATACATTTTTCATGAAGGCCATATGTTTCTGTATCTGTATTTTCTCCATTTAACTTCTTACTCTTCAAGCTGTAAAGCATTCTTCAATACATCCATTGATAATTATAATAGAATCATCACATATATTCAATACATTATATGTCAATGATCAGTTAAATTTGCATCTTAATTTAATTAACTGATTCTTGTTACTTTTGTTATGTGTTATATATATGTACACAAGAATAATATTCCATTGCTATTAATTATAAACGAATTCATCGTGTTGTGACAAATTACCAAAAAAAGAAAGACTACCATGACTTGAATATAAAATTTCTACCCAAATTAGACATCTTTCTTACCAGTTTAAGTTGAAACACGCCTAGTTGCACATCATGAGAAATTAAGACAGTATGAGAAATATGATAATTAGGAATAAAATTTTATTGAGTTTTGGACGGTGTTGCAATCTGTCATATTATAAAAAGTATTGATAATAATTTTTAGTATATGCTTTCAATTATATGCCTATTAGTATTGACGTATCTTTATATAGAAAAAAAAAAAAAACAGCTTTGATTATCTTTGAGTTTGTTTAATTTATCTTAAATTGTGTATGTTCTTTAAATTTATCATAAATCGATGATAAGATACGAATTATTATGAAATTATGTTACTCTCTTTTCAATCTTTAGATTGTTAATATATATGATTATTTGTTATGAGTTATAACGAGTTTATCAACTTACACGTGTTTTATTATATTATTGAATTACTTTGTCATTTATTATATTTTCGAATATACAAATTTATGAATACTATAAGTTGTAACAAATTTATTAATTTATTCGTGATCCATTATATGTTATTGAATTAATTTGTCATTTATTGTATTTTTCAATGTACATATTTATAAGTACTGTAAGTTGGAACAAGTTTATTGACTTATACATGTTCTATTATAGATTATTGAATTAATTTGTTGTTTTTTATATTTGTTAATATACATATTTATGTTTATTATAAATTGTAATAAGTCTATTGATTTACACTTGTTTCATTATATATTACTATGCAAGGTTTATAAATATCCTTTAACGAAAGAGATCGCCTAAGGTAGCTTCTAATGAAAAAAAAAAAAAAAGAAATATGAAAATGTACAAATAAATACTCCTAGGAAATATAGGAAATTAAGGAGACCAACATATCACCAATTCTTGTTTTTAAATTAAATTAAGCCCTAACGGCTCCATTAAAAAAAAAAAAGAAAAGCAAACTTGAACACCCTCATTTCACAATATATCACATGCTTGAGAAGAAGAAATCCTAGATGCGAATATCACTCAACTATGTCATTGATTCTTATAATTATAAAAATTTTAAGCAGGTGATCAACAAGATATTCAAGATTTCTGGGAAAAAAGAGAAAATTTTTATGATTACAGAGAGAAAAACATTTTTTATTCATTTTATTTGTTATATTTATATACTAGTTCAGGAAAAAAAAAAAAAAAGAGCACAAATGAAACGACAATAAAAACCCTATTGTATCTTGAGGGCCAGCCGATCTTCTATAGATTTGATTAGTACACTAGATTCTGTCTAAAAACAAAAGGGTTAAACCTGACAACATTTTATATGACATAAAAGGGAATTAAAGCAGACCCAAAATTACATCCATTGACACTGACAAACCATTGCAGGTGTAATCTAATGTTCCCTCAAAACCCTAGCTTCAACTCTAAGTCCAAGTGCCCAGTGCTTGATGTTTTTGAACCAATTTGAAGACCAGCTTTACCTTCCATCAGATAATTCCTTAAAATAGGATGAGATAGGGTTTCTCCACAGGATGTTCCGAGGTGACCATGATCTTCAAAACCACTTATGGGCATCCATTCACCCAGCAGATCCATGGTGAGACACTGGGGGAGAGAGTACTCCTGATTGTATTCTGGCACTACCATTTCATAAGGATGATATTGAGGCTCCTTTTGGAGAAGCTGGCTCAGAAAAGCCTCACCTTCTGGTTTCTTATGAGGATTATTATAGTAGCTGCTAGTAATTTCTTTCCTGAGATTGTCCTGGAGCTGGATAGGCTCCTTGTCTAGTCTCTTGTAAGGATGATAACGAGGAGATACATTTTCAGCACCACCACGCGGCTTAGAAACAAGCTCCTTGACTGCTGAAGGATTGACTCCAGGTTTAGGACGCGGAGGGATCAACACAGGCTTATCATGAGGGGGAAGAGGATTATTCAAAACTGCTGCTAGAACCGGTGACATTTTCATGGGTTCTTTCACAAGGCGATGGGCGTTTTGGTGGCCACATAAGGCAGGTGCAGAGTGAAAAACTTTGGAACATCTTGGGCACTTGAACTCAGGCTTTGGCTCTGGCTCTGGCTCTGGCTCTGATGAACCAACAACAGCCTTTCCTTTGAAGTCTGATTCTCCTGGTTGCACCATGCTGCTGGAAGTGATGGGGTTTGTTTGAAGGCCCAATTAAGCCCCTATCTAAGTTCCTAATGGCTCAGCTAAAAACTTTGATTGATGACGATGAAAGGAAAAAGGCAAAGGAATTATATAGAGTGAAAAAGAAAAGGCTACAAAGCAAAGGATATATAGAGGTGAGTGCTGGACCTGAACAAGAAATAAAATTGTAACTTATGCTGAAAACACATCTTTTAATAGATATGGAAAATTAAGGTTTTGTCAAACTAATGATTCAAGGAAAGGTTTAAAATTGCAGTACTGTGTAATAATCTTTAGAGTCAAACAATTTGGATTCATTAATGAAGCGTTATGTTTTTATTATTGCATTGGCCAACTGGTTCATTTTTGTTCTTTCTGAAAATATGAAGAAACCCCCCGATAAGTTTAGGATTTGAAATGAGAGAAAGAGGGAAAGGAAAAGAACTATTGAATCATTAAGTACCATACCTTTCTCACGGTTTTTTTTTTTTTCCACTGCTTTGATCAGTTAGAGATTAGAAGCAAAAATTGCGACTTTTTAGGCAAAGGAACCACCCTGTATAAGCATGCATTAACCCTGTCTGCACGCTCATCCTAATTCCTAATAACTCCATCCATCCTCAGGCATCTCATTACTTGCATCAGTCCAAGGAAGAGGACGTAGTTCAATAAAAACAAATTTGGGCAATTAACTATCCTCTTAAAAGACTACAGTCACTGCTACATTCATGTGTTGTTTGGGAGAAATTTTGAATAGAAAATTTTACCTGATGCATGAAAACCTGATGATCTTTCTTCTTACATATACATACAATTTATATATATAGAAAACACTTTTGCAAATGATCAAGACCTGGAATTAATATTAAAATATTGAGATTTCAGTGTTGTTGTAGGCGTTTCTATAGGCTGAATTTTGTTATCAGCTGTTTGGTTAATGGTTTTTTCCTATGCTTGACATATTTGCTAGATTCCTAATAATTTGAATTGAGCATAACGCTCTTCAAACCACTAGAAGAAGGAGAAAACATTGACTTTTAATACAGCTAGACCAGGATTTTTTTTTCTTATTATAAGTAATTGAGAATTACATATTTGAAACTTAATTATGGAAGAAAGCATAGGATATTAACCATGGCCAGAAGTTATAGCTTCTACATAGCATAGTTAGAGAAAGAAAATTTGGAAATATCCATGAGGACCACCACCACAGTACCCTTTTTTTTTTCCCCATAAATTTTATTTATTTTTTGTATATTCGGCAGATTCTCATTTACGATGCCCTTAAACATCCTTACTTTTTCTTCCAATATTTTCCATCTTTCTTTAGAGCCTCAACGTCGAGTCCAGCTCTTCCTCCTTTTAAGTGTTCTGATAAGCATCTTCCCTGCCTTCATTGATTAAGGATTCAGCATTTGGACCAACATCGGTTGTAGTTGAAGCAGATTAGTACTCCTTGGAACTGGTGTTTGCCCGAAATCCCCTTTTTCATTCAGACACAGCTTCAACGGCATTGGTTTCGTGTTGACGGGCTTGTTGTAAGGATGATAATTTTGGTTTTCTTGATGAGAACCGTCATATGGGACCTCTCCACCCTTGACTCCTGTCCTTGTTGAACCGTGTTCGAACCCAGCAGGCATGAAAACTGGCGAAGTTTGGATAATCATACCTGTAGATAAAGCCAGGAGTCGTGGGTTGCAGCTGCTCCACAGGGCCATAGCTTGGCACTGATGAGTGATTAGTCCTTACTGCTAGCGCTGGTTGTGCAAAATGGCCAAAAGTTTTGGCACTACCATCAGGTAGGACAATCAAAGGAGGCGTAGACGATGGAATAGTTATAGGAGCAGTCTGCCTCGTCAATGCGAGGGCGTTGCTCAATAGAGAGCCCGCTCAACTCATTCCGTTCCTTCTTGTGCGCATTCTGGTGACCTCCCAAGGCATGCATGGAAGAGAACCTTTTTGGGCAGCGGAAGCATACGAATGGATGGGTAATTTCTTGGGAGGTTTCGCTCAACAGTGGTATTGGTAAACTAGCATTTGATTGAGTGATTGAATTGGAGCACTCTGCAGAGTCAGCTTAGCCTAGTGTTGTTTTAGACATTTAGAAAGTGAAAGGTTAAGCAGAGATGAAAGTCAAGTTAATTGAGAGAAGACAAAGGTGGCTTCTACGTCAAAGCGAGGAAAACTATTTATATATAGAAATTGATTTGGGATTAACATAAAAGTTTTAGCTTAATTAATTAACCTTATTTTTAAAAAAGACTTGTCAGAAATTTGATATAAATATCCGAATTTATAATTATGTAGCCTGTTAATAACATATTATAATCAAGAATCAATCTTTCACAACCTCGTAAAAAAAAGCATGTACAAGTACTTGCATGCAGTTGATAAGGCTTTGAGCTAGGTTTACAGCTTAATCGACATGAAAAGTGGACTAAAAAGTCTTTCAAGACTATAATTTAATTTTAGCTTTTGCACGAGGTAATTTCTTTAAAAATTGATCATGATCTAATCACAATAATCGGTAGTTACTTGAAAATCTTTAAAATTTATTAACATAATTTACATATTTTTAATGATGTATAACTAAATAAAAATAAAATATATATATTTTTACATATAGCTGGGGGGCATACTAAACTTCAACCCGATTTCGATTTTTTTTTTTTTTCAAATCGATCTGCCCAGCCCTGATCCCCTATTTTCAAACAAAAAAAACTACCTCTGTTGGGGCAGGGCAGAATCCGTTGAGGATGAAGTATTTTACCATCCCTAATTCCAGAGCACAAGATGAAGAAGAAACAGGATGGCATACACATACATACATACATATACATATATATATATATATATATTATGCAACACTAGCAATATTTTAAACTAACCCAGCACAGTATAAAACTAAACAGCTTATTTCACAGATTTTTACATGCCAAATCTAAACCTTAACCTCAAAGTTCAATGACCATTCATAAGTATATTTTACTCAGAAATACGACTTTCAAGTATGATGTCTTCCTTAGTTCTAACTTGTGACAGCGAGTTCTCCAAATAATAGAGGTCATCTTCCTTCAAGCTTCCAATAGAATCCCAACATTAGAAAGTAATTAAAAAGAACAAAGAATTCATCGAGATTTACTTCATTTCCAGACAATTGAACAAGCAAAACAAAACAGTATTCTCAAAGCTTAAGGACCAATCTCTGAGCAAAGGATATATTGTGGATCTAATATCAGTTTCCACAAAATACTCTAGATTATGAAATGATTAAGATATGCAAATAATTAGATCACCAGTTCATAGATTGTATAAATTGTATGATATGTACAATAAACCATTGCGCCAGACATTGGATCCATGAAAGCTTCAATAAGAAACTGGATGAACATCCATTACACTACAAACATTTCACTAAAACATTCTCAATAGATTTAGAGAAAGATGGAATCAAGCATGGATTATTCCAATCTAGGCATGACAGAGCCCACAGGTTCTCAACTTCTCATAGGTAAAAATTTCAATCAGATAGTAAGGGCTGTACTGGTTGGATATAAAATCATTAAATCCAATCTAGACTTCAATCACTGGCAACTTACTCCTCATACAAATCAATAATAATCAAATGCAGAGAACAAAAATTCAAATATAAAAGCAGTTATTGTCACTAATTATCACATAAAAATCCAAAATTCTAAATACCCATTAACAAAATCATGATTCTCATTTGAGAAACTGTAGCTAAAATTAAAAACAAAAAAAAAAAATCACATACCCAGTTCCTTAAATCCCCCAAAGATCAACTAAAATTGAATCAACTAGTCTTGGGATCAGGCATTGGGAACAACCCAGCACCAGCAGCTCCTCGCGGTGGCGAAAACCCCAAAAGCTTCTGCAAATTAGTCCTTATACTAATCGAACACAAGAAATACAAAAACACCATCGAACAATCCGTGGAATCCTCCCCTTGTAACCCTCTATGACTCATCTTCATCACAATCCCAATCGGCTTAAACGGCAATTTGGCCACAACTTTACCTTCGAAAAGCGAATTCAAGAACCCAAAAACGACGATCAAAACAAGCGCAACAACAGCCCCAGATTTGAACTTGAACAAGGAAAGGTCACGACTGGATTCTTTGAGGCTGGTTTCGACACGGTCAATTTTCTTGGTTTTGGATTTTTTGTTGGATAACTTGTTTGGGTTTTGGTCGGTTTTCATGGTTTCAAGTTTCTTGGCGGCTTTGTCGATTGAGGATTTGAGGGATTTGTAAGAGTTGGTTCGGTAGATTAAGAGCCAGGATATGGCTTCGCAGACAATGGCTGTGCAAACGGAGATGGCTACGACTGTTAGGCTGTCGGAGTATTTGAAGGATGATAGGAATTGGGGTGTCGCCATTTTGAGGGAAAGAGAAGGAAAGGAAAGGAAAGGAAAGTGTTTTCTAGGGAAAGTTCGTGGGGAAGAAAACTGAAAACGTCCGACCCGAGGCTCGTTCGTTGCTAGTCAAAGAGAAAAGTTACGATTGTGGGCTGCAAGTTGGGCTTTGACAGTCGTGCTTTTGCTATTCATTTGAATTTTCTGAGCTAGCCCATTTCAAATTGGGCTTTTTAGACTAGTTTGGATAATGAGATTTTTTTTAGTTAAAATTAGATGTCATTTTTTTAACCATTTACATATATTGTGAAATTAGTTCTAATGAAATTAAAAATAGTAATAAAATTTTTTGTAATTTTGATTAAAAAATTATTATAAATGTGATTAAAATAAATTCAATAAAAATTTTATGTTAGATGAATTTAATTGAAGTTGATATTTAATTTTAACTGATGATACGATAAATTTAATTACATTACAATAGATATGTGATAAAATACAAACCTAATTTCAAAAAAGAAATGAAGCTTTTTCTTCGTTTATTTTTGTGAAAGTGCAGTGAAGTTGCTTTAGAAATTTTTCTTGGTTCAGGAATTTGGCCATATAATAAGTTTCCATTTTATGACTAGTATTTTGTCTTTGCTTTCCCATTCCACATTTTTTTTTTTTTGGCTCAGCATATGAATAATTGATGAAGACAAATTGTGATTGTGCACGTCATTATGAAAAATAATGAAGCAAAAGAAATTTCAATCCTGTCCAATCGTGAATGAATCTATTTCTTGACTTCTACAATCTGATCCTACTTGAAGACATAAAGGAAAATGCGAAGGCCCTACCATTTTGCAAGTCACTATCAGGGACAGAATCTGAAGCATAGCATTCAAGAAATGAAATTGAAATCATAACAAATCCAAATAAATTTCAAGAAAACAAAATCTCATACCAGCAAAGCTTCATTAATTTAAAAAAAAAAAACTGACTTCATTCAGAAAGCCCTCAAACATTATATGGCACTCTCCCAATTTTTTCTTTCTCTACATTAAATAAAACAATTAGACAAATTGGGAAACAATCTAATAAAGAAACTATAAGCTAAAATTGGATTTTCTTTCACAGTAAGATTATTGTATACCGAATTACAAAGTACTCTCAAACTTTCCATTTTCTGGGCAACAAGGTAGGGATTGAACTGCCAAACAGTCACCCATACCCAACTACTATTTTAGAAGAATGAAAACCTTATGCCGTTGCTCACTGCAAACAAGTTGTACTCTTCAATGGTAGTCTCTTTTTTATTGCAAGCATGACCGTTTTCGACATGATCTGCTGAAAATTGAGAAGAAAGTTCTCCCACAATCTCATCTTTCAAAGGGACAGGATTAGATTTGCAACCTGTTGAAAGAGCCACAGGCCCACCAAAATGGAACAAGGAAAAGCTAGTGTCATCCGTGTGTGATTTGGCAGAGACATCATTTGGCCTACCTTCTTCATTTGCTCCTTGTTCTGATGCATCCAGCCTGCCGGGAACAACCATCTCTGCGTTAACTTCAGTGAAAGCTTCTTTTGTTGTACCAGTCTTGGGAATCTGAGATCGCTCCTCTGCATACAAGCCATTGGTCTTTGAAACTGGTTGATAAACTGGAACGGGACCAGGATTAAACATGGGGGTGCCTAAATGCTGCAGCGTGCCATATGGCATGCATAATGGTGAGTTCCCATTTAAACCGTAGCCAAGAGGGCCAGTATAAAGATAATAAGGGTTTGGAGGAGGGAAATGCATTAATCCATTAGTTGGAGTTGCTGTCCAAGAAACAGGATTCTGATGGTAGTAACCCATGGTTGAAGGAGCTTGATACACTGGAAATTGTATATGTTGGTTATGCACTGATGTAAACATGCCTTGATGTTGAGAACCCATAACAGCAGTTGGTTTTCCATTATCAGAATTTTCAGCAGTTTTTGTCAGTGGATTTCCTGGAGCTTTGTTTCCTTTATCAGCTGGTGAATGTCCAAACAATGCCTGGCTTTCCAGATCAACCCCTCCATTGACATCCTGTATTTTATCCATTACTTTCACCTGACACTCAGAGAAGCCATTTTGAATGCAGACTGAAGTATCTCTCCCATCTAATTGTTGACTGCCATCTTCAGAATCTGATGTTGATGAAGATTCCAAATTCCCATGATTTGAGGATAAGGTATTGCTATCTCCTTCACTAAGGCATGAAGAGCAGTTGTCAGAATTAGAAGTGCTACTCATCATAGAATGAGAAATTCCATTCAAGTTATGATTTTTATTAGGACAAAGTCCAACTTCCTCATATGCAGCATTTAGCAAAGAGCATTTATCCTGAGTTTCCACATGACAGTCCTCATTTGTTGCAAGGCTGGAGTTTTTTAGTTTGTTAACGTTGCTATGCTCAAGATCAATTTCACCCAAATTTACACTAACTTCCCTTGAGCATGCCTCATCAGATGACTTAACAAAGTTATCACTAGATCCGGCCCCTTCATTGTAAGTTGATGACCTCAAAGTAATATTTGTATCAGAATTGCTCCGGGGGTACTTTTTTTGGGCTTCTGTGGGCTCCCAAACTTTCTTGGAGTGAAATGAATCTCGAGCAGAAGGATTGTTTCCTGCAATAATTTTATTTCTCAATCTTCCACAATCTTCACGCATGTAATCTTGTCGATTATACTTGTTACCACGATAGACTTGCTTGGACATATCCAATGCAGATTCTGCGAGCAGATGTCGACCTACTCTAGTTGCAGAAACATGCGGCTCAATCTTGGCTCTGTATTCGTTGTGTTGGCCACAGCTGCAAGAGTAGAAGTCATATCTGTCACTCCGGCTATTGGAACACTGAAACTTCTCATTATACTTAACACCACAATTCCAACCATTGGACTTTGCACTGCTTATCCTTAATGGCCTATTTAATCCATTGATGCCCCTGGAAGGAGCCTCAGAGTATTCACTTTGAGATCTTGGCTCAGATCTATTGACAGGAACACTTTCTGAAACAACAGCAAACCGTCGATCACACCATTTCATGGATGGATCAAATTGACCAACCTTGCAAAATTTCAATCTCCGACGAGAAATTGATTGCTCCATTGTAAAAGATACATTTCCATCTTTTACCTTTGTACCTTCTCCATCAGGACCATCAAAAGAGTGATCTAGCAATCTAGAAGTGGAATGCGCATCTAAAAACTGTTCTCCTTGAGCATCTGGAGAGCCAGGTCTAGACACAATAATATCACCTGAGTCACTAACAGAATCTCTGCAATTAATAGAAGTATGTTCTTCAACCTCAATAGTTAGTGAAGATTCTTCCTTTGAGACAACAGGAGCAACAGGAGTAATACTTTCAGAACAATTTTTTTCTTTCTCTCTTTCTTTTCCTTTCAATCTCTCCTTTCTCCTGAGCTTTTTCTCTCGTTCTTTTGTTCTTTTCCTCTCCTTGCGTTCTTCTTCTTCACGCTTTTCCTTTTCTTCTTCTTCAAGAAGCTTCATCTGCAGAAATCATGTAGTGTCACTGTGTCTGTAATATTTATCAAAAAATGAGAATAGCCACCTATATTTACAGATAAGCATAAAGGAAAATCTATCCTGAAGTATCATCAATTATTCAAACCTGCTTTTCTAACGTAATAATTTCCTTGAATGCAACATGAACACGTTCTTCCAGCAGCTTTAGTGCAAGACAAACAAAGATACTGTGTGCATTCTGGCGTGCTGTTCCTTCCCTAAAAGCCTTTTCAACCTGAATATCAAAATGGATAAATTGTTTTAAGTTTGTAAAAAGAATTTTAGCATTGATGAGAACACAAACAATGGAAACAGATTGACCTGTATGTTTGCTGTGTCACAACTCCATCACAACCCACAAGAACCACTAAACAAAGTCCAAGTTTATTCTTACCAAGTTTTAGAAGTATTCAAACTCTTTGTAACTCTTCTCATTAAAAAAAAACCAAACTCATTGTTAGCTATTGTGATTCTATTAGTTAATATCTTTTAAATTGTTAACTACGTATATAAGCAAACCATTTGTTTGAATTTTGACAGATATAATGCCAATCACCCATATCAGAATTAAGGACCAAAATACTTGGCCTTAAGTTTGAACGTTTAGCCTTGATTGCAGATGACATCACTTAAATTATAGGTTCCGCATCCTTTCTCGCAGCATTTCACTCTGATACTTGGATCAACTCACTCTTCCCCACCAAGCAATCACTGGTGTTCTTCCCTATGATCAAAAGCTCTATTGTACTTTCACTCCTTTAGATTGAGTACCACTGCCTACTATTTCTTAGAAATAAGAATCATTTTAGACTACTCATGAAAACATCTTCATTTTAGCCAGTACAAAATGTGCTACTACCTCTATATTGACATGAATTTGAGCAAAGGAGAATAAGGTTGAGCACCTGCATGGGATTTGTTTGACAAGTCCAAAACTAACAAGATGGCAGATCAGCATTTGTCTCCCAACAAACTTAACAGGATGGAGCAAGTTGGCAAGGTTGGCCTAATAATTGACTCAATATATAAATCATATCATTACTTACAAAACAAACTAATTGCATTTCCTCTCTCCTGCCAAGTTGCTATAGTATCATGAACATTGCTAATCTTTCTCAAAGTAATCACAATCTTCCCAAATTTATGTATCACTCATATAAGTGTTTCCAGGTCATCAAGCTTAAAGCACACACTCTATCCTTCTCGAAGTTTCACCTAAGACAATATTTCATTTATCATTAGTCCTGCTTCTCTAAAGCACAAAATTCAACAACAAAAACCATTTTAAACACAGATTCTGTCAAAAACAATGGACTGAAATTCTGGTTAATAACTTGCTTGCCACTAACTAACACATCAAGTCATTAATATAGACCTGATTTTTGTTACCTTCCTACTGATCATATTCTTCTACATACAGAGAGAGGTTCTAATTATCAAATGAAAATGATAGAAACCCACAGATGATATTTTTTATGTAAATAATTAACAAGAATGGCAGGCATGTTGCAAGACTTTAAAGCACAAGAAAGGTGAAGATTTGAACATGCCTGTTCCTTGAAAATAACAGTCGCCGCATCAAGAAGAAACTCTCGAGCAAGTTCGGGACTCTTTGCATGCTTTTGGGGACGAGAGCATTCTCCATCAAGCTCATTTCCATCCTTGTCCATGGAATCATCATCCTGAAAAGATGAGTTAAAAGTTCAACATCACTATCATCCAAACAACTTCTTGGATAAGACTAACAAAGTTTGAACTACCTCTTCTTCCTCGGCATCTTCAGCATGCTCAAAAAACCTTCTAATACTTTCACCCCTTGTGATTGTAACATAACCATCCCCAACTACAAGTCTGCAATGCACACATTGTTGGCCCTTTAATGCATGGGCTTTTACAGAAAGCTCAGAGCAGCGGCCATCCAATTTCCAGGGCCTCAGGGTGATATAACATGAACTCAAGCCATCAAGATCCAAGCCATTGACTTGAGCACTCCCATTGATGCCAACATTTTCAAATTCCATAATATCTGATTTTCCTTCCCCAGTTCCAACTGCCCATTCAAAGTGGTGGTAAGTTCCAATAGTGTCAGCAAAAGTTTGGCGCCAATCAGCCTGCACTGCACCATCAGATACCTGGGCGAGTAGTAAAGAAAAATGTTGTGTAAGTCACATATATTCCGGAAATTCTCACAACAAGCTCAATAAATTATGGCTAAAGTAGTCAGAAATGAAATCTCAGCCATAAAATTTTTATGAACAATTAGATCAAAAGATGAATATATGATGGTATCGTAACAAAAGTCAGTGCACTAAAAGGTTAATGATATGGATGAAGCACCTCATATAGAAAGGCTGTATCTGCAACACAAAACCAACTAGTGCATCGTGTTTCTCTACGCATGCGTTTGAGCTCCTTCAGCTCCTTGAATTCACGGATAACGTTTCTTCTGCAATCTCTGCAAAATCTTTTGCTGTCAAACCTGAGACAAAGATGCAAATGAGAGATATGAAATCCATACAAAACAATAGAGAACAGAAGTCTACAAGCAAGTTGTAAACACCACAAATCATAAATGGCTAACAACTGAGTACAGTTTTAGCCTAGGCCTAATACTTCTATATGAAACTCCAGGAAGTACAAAAACAGAGATTTTTGCAACATAAAAGTAACATCAATTTTAGCACAAAGCTTTCTGGGAGGAAAAATAATGAATAAGACTACACCATCAAGTTTGCAGGATAACCACCCGTAGGGAACCCAATTGTCATATTCTGAGAGACTAAAATGCAGGCAGCCCTGGATGTATGATAATTTTACCATCCCTTCAACTTATCACCGAGGTAATGAGCAGAAGAGGCAAAAGCAGATGCAAATCCCTTTCAGCCATTCTAGTCTAATAAATGTCTCATTTTCATTACTCAAAAGAAATTGTCTCATGTTCATTTTTTCTTACTAAAGGGGATACAAATTTTACTCTCTCAATACCCTCTAAGCATATCCAGCCATCCAACCATTTCGACAGCCTCAATTCATATGTACTTCTCAACAAAGACACCTTTTCAACATCTTCATCTTGTTCTTAGTGACAAATTTCGTTTCAACATTCAAATCCATCATAACAACGAATATTTAAGAATTGAAAAAGTAACAATAAGGATGATAAGCATGACAGAAATCACATAGAGAAAGCAAACTGTTAAAGAAAGTCCACATGATTAAGAAAAGAAAAGCAATAAATCTAGAGGCCTTTTTTGGAGAAAAACGGATGCAGACAGTTGTATGCAACCTTCACCACCCAGTATTTCAGGGACTTCAGATTCCAACTCACCCTTCCAGTTCACCTTCAGTAAGAGTCACTTAGAAAGAGGACCTTTGAAACAAAGCACACACATTTAGGATGCACACATATTTAGGATACCTTAAAAATATGGGTGATAGCAGGGTGAGTAACATCAATTTCATCAAATATTTTCTCTTGCTTTTCCTTTGATAACAGAACTGGAAAGCCTAAGGCCCTAAAGTTGACTATTCAGAGGAGGGAACAAAACAATTTTAAGAGAGGGACAGAGACAGACTACTCATTAACCGTTTATAAGTCCAGGTTCTAAGATCATATAGTTTTCGTTCTATAAAAGAATCTTAACTTTTCCTTTAATCTCCTTCAATATAGAAAAATTTAGTCTAACATCAGTCATCCGCATCATCCGCCACTTAGTTTCTCAATAAAAGACCACTTATAGAGGTCATTTTTTAGGGTTGACTATCCTCTAAAGGAAGCAGCACTCAGGTATTGCAGGTTTCTTACTAATTTATGCCTTCAAAGCTGCTAGGAATGGATGCTTCTTAAAGCTTTGGCTCTCTGGTCTTAATGGTTTCATATCATGCTTAAAGCCAGAAAAAAAGGATAACTCCCAACTGCTACAGGTCAAAACATGTATCCAGGAGTACTAGTCACCATATCTTCCAATTGCTAAACTCCGGAGATTGAAGAAGGATTCTTAAAAATGACCAAAATATGTTCACGACAAGGATCTATAGTTACACTCCTGTTTGAAAGAACAAACTCATTGAAAGATGAATAAGAGACTGCTTTAATAATGCTTATGTCATAGTTAAGTCGACCAACAAAAAGAAAAACTCAGTACCTTGCACATTAACATTTTTCAATTATCTCAAATTGTGAATTGTGCATTAAAATAACGCTTATCAATCCTGCTAATTTCGGGAAATATCTTTTTTCCAGTCTGCAGCATGGAGTTTCATTTCCTCGTTCCATGGGCCATCATAAGTTTTATTACAATAATTTTCCATTTAAAAGACTTACACTCTCATAGCTAGGAAATCAGATGCTCCAAAAAACCTTACTTCACAGGGCTAGTCAGCTGTCAGCTAGGATATGAACACAGAATCCCTGAAGCTTTCA
This sequence comes from Durio zibethinus, assembly GCF_047325235.1. Classification (NCBI taxonomy): domain Eukaryota; kingdom Viridiplantae; phylum Streptophyta; class Magnoliopsida; order Malvales; family Malvaceae; genus Durio; species Durio zibethinus. The sequence continues at coordinate 2,169,529 of NC_143162.1, read as the reverse complement.
AAAGCACACAAATGAAATTATGAAACTTTTACGTCTTTAATACCATCAAATAAAACTATTGTCCTCTTCATGTCCTGAAACTCCCACCACTATTCTTATATTTCTAGCTCCAATGGAAGCTGCTTGATCAATGAACATCAAACTTCACATTGTTCACCAGCTGACCAATATAGCAAATGAAACACATTCATCCATAAAGAAGGAGCTACAAACACACCTGTACATAAGCCTCTCAATGAAATCCTCTTCTTTCATTCTTAGAAGAGACTGCCGAGTTTCTTCTCCAAGAGCTGACCAGAAATCCACCAACGTGTCACAAGAAAGCCTGGCAGTGTGCAAAGCACAAGTTTCTCTAGTTCCATGTCCTCTTCCATAACCGGCAATTCCATGGCTTATCCAACCCCGACCTCCCCCACCACAAGCATCAGGATAAAGCAATTCACGCTCACGCTCCCTTGCACGTGCACTGTCAAACACCTGATTCAATTGAAACATCAACAACTAGATGAAAAGGGAAAACATAATCAGAGAAAACAATTTGATCAGCACGTACATCTTGGAAACCCTTGAGTGACTTTGAGCACATATAGCAGTCAAGAAGTGTCAGTGACCCATCACGAGTAGTGGTCAAACCTCCCCAAGGGTGGACAGATGGATCTTGAATTTCATCTTGTGACCCATTCATCATACTCAATCCACCATCACTCTGGTTTTTTGAAACTCCTAACCTGTTGTAATGAAGGCTACCAGCTACCATTTCCTGCTGCAAGGATTTTCCATACATGACAATCTGCAAAAAACCTTCAAGCAGTAGCCCATTACATCTGGAGCAATACATGTTCTTGCGAGCTTGCTCAAAGAGGGTTTGTTTATCAATTCTAAGAAGATCCTGCCGAGCTTGGAATGAAAGCTCACTCCAGAACTGCAATACAAAAACACAGCTCTTTCTTAGCAACTAATCAGAAATAAAATCAATAAACCATGTATTTATAAAACATATCCATTATTAAATTGCACAATCAACACTATCCCTCTTTTTTGGTACATATGGAGAGTGAAGAACAGGGTGTGGAGACCCACTAGGTCTTGGGCTACACAATGGTTAGGTAGCTCTCACCTCTACCATAGACCCTGCCTCCTCTCATCCGAAGGAATTGAACCTACAATCTCAAGATTGGAGTTTCACATTCTAACCACTTGGGTGCTCCATTGGATACAGCTATCCTCATTAGCTAATTGCAAACAAGCATCATTCCTTGAATTCCCAATTCCTCAATCACCTCCAACACTTTTTATAGCCAAAAAATAAAAAGACCATAGACCTCGACAGAATGCCACATTGAACTCAACAATGAGTAAAGAAATTCTTTAAGAACTGACAGTGACGAAGTTAATTATCAAACTTCTAACTTTTATTTCTTTACTCAATTCAAAGCCAGGAATAGCACTAAAATATCAGTGCCTTGGCTCTAAACAAAATTTGGCAACCAATGTGTAACGTCTCTAAGCGAAAGGCAGATGTCATTAAACAACAAATCAATACTAGAACCAAAATTGGCACATGATCAAAATTATAACTCTCTAACTGGATCTGGTAAACAATTAAAAAAATTAAAACAAAATAAATTAAGATCCAATCCAAACTCAAAGTACCCATTAAACTAAACAAAAAACCCAATCCAAAACACTGATCCAATCCAATCCTAATTCAATAAAAACAATTATATCACCAAAAATTTCAACCAGAAAAATTAATGATAAAGTGAAGAAAACGAAAATCAAATACCTTCTGGAGTTGATTGTAGCTAACATCATCGCTATGCTTAGACCAAAACCCAATTGAGGCATTACTATATTGCTCATTTCTTTGCGCTAATCCTGGCATCCTTTGATTTCTCAAACTCTCTTTGATTTACAATTATTTACCAATCTTTCCATCCCCCACCCCTCAATTCCGTTTTGTTTTACCGATCAAAAAAAAAAACCGATTCAATAAAATTGAACCGGATTTGACAAAAAAAAAAGACAAAACAAAAAAAATTCAAAGATCCTGAAAATGATGATTGGGGTTTTTTTCCTTCGGGGATCCAAATCGTATTGAATTTGAGAAAGAGATCGAAGCGAGAAGGGAACAAAATTGAAAGGGATGGTTTTGGGAGGTTGATGACGATGATCAGATTTGTTGCTGCATTTCTTTATTTATATCTATAAATATTTGTAAGAGAAAATCAGTGAGAAAGAATTTGAGGCTGCTTTGTTTGGCCATTGGGAAAAAGGAAAGGACGGTTAAAATGGAAACAGACTGTTACTTTACAATTTTTAACTATCTCAGGTAAATAATAATAATAATAATAATATGTTTTTATTGTTTGTGAGAAGTTTTTTTAAATGTGGGTTTTTTTTTTTGGCCGGAAAATATACGGTATTTTAATATTAGTTTAAAAATACAAAAAAAAAAAAAGGTGTAGAGATAAGCAGAAAGTCGTTTTTCAAATAAAATCAATTAGTAATATATTTGTTGTTTTTAGGTGAATAATTAATTATACAATGGAATGGAAATAAGTTTTGACTTATTTTAGAATTTTAATTAATTTATTTCAATTAATTAGATGGTAAAAAAGGGTTACATTTTGTGAATTAGATTTTACTTATATTTATTTTGCTAGGTTAGAATATGAAAAAAAAAAAAAAAACTCATATTATATTAAATTCGAAACTCAACTTAATTATTTTATATAATTATAAATGATATTTAACAAGTATAAATTTTAAATTTTATATTATGATTTTTTATAAAAAAAATAATAAATTTACACAATTTGCTCGTTTTCATTTAAAAAATATAAAATTAAATTCCACTTGGACATAAAAAAATATAATAAATAATTATAATATTTAGTATATATATAAAATTTAGCTTATCATTTATAACGTCGAAGGATATAAACAAAATTATTACTATATATAAACATGATGAAATGTGAAATAATGACGACATAAATTTTTTATTTTTATAATTTCAAAAAGAATTGTCCATTTTTATTTATCACACATGTAAAAATTTTATTGAACGTCCTCAGCTCGACAGGTTGAAATACACTAACGTGCACGAACCGTTGGGGTCATGTTTGGGCAGAAATCAAGAAAAAAAAAATTTAATCACATAATACATAGTCAAATTCCACCTGTAAAAGCCCAATAAATAACTGCCACGTATGTCCTTGTCAGATGGGATGGATTTCCGCTAACGTACGAATACAATGGACCCCCGTCACTTTTTTTTAATTTTATTATTAATTTATTTATCTATTATTGTCGGTTAAATAATAGGAATTTTGAAGATTTTGCAAGCCAGGGATCTCAAAAGTTTGTTCTTTTTTTTTCCCTCAATAATAAAAAAAAAAAGAGGATGTGACAATCAACCATATCAACGGTGTTGATTTTGGTTTCAAATTAGCTTTCATGCTATTAAGGGCATCCTATTTTTTTTCCACAATTTTAGATATTATTTTTTAATGATACACAATTTAATATTTATACTATTTATAATGAGTATGATTGAATTTGATATTATATTGGCAAAAAAATTCGATATTACTGATCAAATAACATTAACTTAATTAAAAAATATATAAAAATGATAATAAAATAAAATAAAATATTTATATTTATATTTATATTTATATTTTTTAAATGAAACAATTAAAATAACTATTCACTCATTGAGTATTTTTTACAAAACATTTTACTTTTATTATTTTCTAATATTTTTCTTTTATCAATATGTTTTTAGATTAAAGAGATTAAATAATCATTCATCAACATTTGATTTAATGATAAATAAATAATTCATGTTTTAAAAGTTAAATCTCAATACATGGATAAAGAATCAACATGGGAGAGAGATGAACTAACAAAGAAACTAAAAAAATTTCTCATGCACATGTTGTTTGTTTGTTGAGACTGTTGTCATTTTTTTGTTCTCTCTAGTTTAGATTAAGGCATGGATGTTGTCATTTTGTTGATAAATGAGACCATACGTACCATTGTTGATTTGGGTTTCTCAGTTCAAAACTTGCAAGTTGGGCTTGACAATGATCCACCAAGAGATGTTGGGCATTCAATTTCAAAGTAAGTGGACGTTCAACATTGTTCAATAGTTTGAATCTTCCACGTATTTCAAGTAGAATCATTGCTGATTCATGAATTGAAATCATGAAGGTTACCTGGTGAAGAAAAACTTCCTGGAAGATTCTTTATCATATGACTTTACTCGATAGAAGAACAGAAATGATTATAAGTGAATATAAATAAGGTTTATTTATCTCATCCAGCTTCATTCATTCATGTTCATAAGTTTCGTTGCACTCGTTCCACAGAAGGACTAACAACAAAACCAAGCATATTTCACCATATTGCAGATTGAAATGCAATGTTGTGTTATTCGATTCTGACAAAGAATTTATATTACAATCTATTTAACAATGATAACACTGAATCTTCAAGTCTTGAGTAAACACTAAACCCTTCCAGGGAATATATTTGATCGTAAAATCGAATTCGAAAAGTGATGAGATTACAAAACATGAAGAAAATGTTACAACTACACATGCCTCACTACTGGTTTTTAGGTCAGCTATATATATTATGGTTGAGAGTCTGATCCTGCTGGTTTTGCATTAAGAAGTGGCTGAAGAGCTTTGACAACAATAGTCATGTTTGGCCGGAAGTCTGCCTCATACTGGACACAAAGTGCTGCAACTGCTGCTAGCTGAGATACCCAAATAAATAATACAAAACATGGGATGTAAGTCGAATTTAAAAGGAAAATAATTTCAACCTGCAGTATGAAAAACCTGGAAGTCATAATGAAGATAATGTAGCAGAAGAGACAACCTTGGCAATTGCCTTCGGTGGGTAGTCATTGTTTAGCTTGGGATCCACACATTGCTTAACCTTGTCTTCACTCAATCTTGGAGTTGCCTGCATTGTTGAAACTGAGTTAGAGACACATGCTAAATGGCAGCAGATACGAATAGGGAAAGAAACACACCCAAGTAACAAGACTCTGTTGTCCTTTGGGCATTGTATGGTCTACTGGTTTTCTCCCTGTCAAGAGCTCAAGAAGAACAACTCCAAAACTGTATACATCACTTTTCTGGGTGATCTGCCCCGTCATAGCATACCTAGGCAGAAAGAAAGTTTAAATGAATCATGGGAAAACAACAAGACAACAAAAACAGAAAATCTGTTCAAGTCTGTTAACAAAAAGAATGTTGAAGCAAAAGATTTCATAGCTTGCAGTAATATCATGAATCAGACACTAGATAGGGTTTGATTTATGATACCACTAGTTTCAGTGTTTTAAGGTAATAATAGCAACTTCTGCAGATACGGAAAATCTCTGATGTCATGGTTCTTGAAGCTAATTATATCTTATTTTTGGAACATTGGAAATCTCTAATGTCTTGGTGCATTTCAATCATATGCAGGTATCCAACACTTATAACTCAAATCAATTTATAGGTTCAGATCCATAATAGGCTTCTTTGGCAGTTAATAGTCATAAACGAATTAAAATGCTGGATTAGAAGACTTACTCTGGGGCATGGTACCCAAAGGTACCCAACACTCTAGTCGAATGCAGTCGAGCTGCGGTGTCAGAAGATTGATTTGTCAAGTTGAAATCCGCAATTTTGGCCTTGAAGTCATCAAAAAGAAGGACATTGCTTGATCTGACATCACGATGAACTATCGAAGGCTGAACTTTCTCATGCAAATATTCAAGACCTTTTGCTGCACCATGAGCAATTTTTGCTCTTTGGTTCCAGCTGAGAACTGGACCTGGTTCAGCTCCTTGTACACCTTTCCTCCCTGATTTAAATTTATATACTGAAAATGAATAAAAATTCCAAAATGCAAACAAAGGGAAAGCTCAAAGATGAACGATGAAACTAAGCATACCATGTAATACATCATGTAAAGAGCCCATTGTCGCGTGTTCATACACCAAGATTCTGTTATTTGCCTCCAAACAATACCCCATCAACTCCACAAATTGTTCGTGTTTAAGTCTTGAAACTATTGATAACTGCAAAACCATTGCAGCAGTAAGATGGAATACAACTTAAAATTGTAGACAGATCACTTTAATGGGGAAAAGAAACGGGTTCTCTATATCTCACCTGTGCTCCAAAGTCATCAGAATCTGGTTCTGGTGAAGAACCGGTATCCAGCTTCTTTATTGCTGCAGGCTGACCATTACTTAACTTTCCATAAAAAACTCGGCCATAAGAACCTTCTCCGATCAATGCCTTTGTACCGAAGTTACCAGTCATCCTATTTAACTCATCTAATGGAATAGCTGGAACATCAATAGGTAGAACTTTTTGAGGAGCCCCACTTCTAACAACATTGGAAGTCCTTGGCTCTCCTCTTCCACTGCCTGTTAAAAACATAAGTAAACATTGCATTTTAAGGATTAAGAAAATCTATGCCATGACTCGAGGCATAAGAAGGAAAGATATAACAGACAAAGCTCAAAAGTTAAAGATATACCAGCACCACTGTATTGATTTCCTCCTCTAGGTGGGGCTGTATATTGGTTTGCAGGTGGACCGTTGGGTTCATCCTCCTCACCTCCGCAGCAGAACATAGCTTAGGATGTTAAAATCTCAAATTTTTCATGCAGTGAAAATGAATCTCCTATCAATTCAATGGAAAATCAAATCTTTTCCTGCATGGTCAAAAAATGAAACGGTATTATATCATGATTCAAGGAACAATCCAAGCTTCGTTAGCCTAGCGATTTGGTTGTTTATCATCAATCTTTTGGAGTCAAAGGATGATGTCCAGGCTTCAATCACCATCCCCTTAGAATTTTCCTAAAATGTAGTAAAAAAAACTACTAGGACTTTAAAAGCGACCTGGGATTTTATCAAAATTATTGATCTTGAAAGAAAATGTGATCAGATTACATAGCAGCGACAGCTAAATACAAGTACTAATCATAATCAATTGTCAATGCATACATGTTGATTTCATAGCAAAATGAAATGAGCTAATATCTCAAACGAAAAACCAAAAAAGACAGCGTTGAAGGATTAGAATCATACTTGAAAGCCTGCGATCTGATCAACCCCAAGAAGGTATGAAAAATAAGAAAGGCTGGATTGAGAGAGAGAGAGAGAGGGAGGAGGGAAAGGTTGATGACAGAGAATTGCAGAAACAGAAACAAAATCTTTATAGGAAACAAAAAAAAGTGAAAGAATTGTTGTTAGGTTGTTTCCACTTAATTTTTTTATTTCTTCTTCTTTTTCTGTTTATTCCCCCTTGCTCTGTAATGGCTCTGTATTGGAACAGACACACATGTTTCTCCTGTTTTGCGACAAACTCGGGTCTCTCATACTTTAGCCGTTAATCTTAAAACCAACCTACTTCTACGTGCATTCACGTTTGCACGTCTCTAAACCAAACCTATATTTTCCATTTTCTATTAATGTATTCTTTGTCGTTTCTTATGATAATCTAACGGTCTAAGATTTGCAATTTTGCATGATCAACATCGTGGGGTGCATGATCTTACATTTTGATTTTGTTGGATATGATATCAGTTTAATATGGACTGTCCATGTTTACTGGTAATTGGCAACGACATGGATGGAGACATGGAACCATGCATGGCAAGCACCTTCCAAAATTTCAATCTTTCCATGTTAACTGTCCAAGGCTTCTTGGTTGGAATATGACTTGTTAATGATTGAGAGAGGGGGGTTATTCTTTCATTTTAATGATTAACGAAAGGTTTTAGAATATTAAATAAGTGGTTTGATATTCAAAACTGGAGAAACATGATCAGCACGTCTTCTCCACTCTTTCAAAGTTTGGCAAAGTTTTAGAAGATTTGACATTCTTGTTAATAGAGTAATGTTATTCCTACTAATAATTTAGATTTTTTTAAAAAATTTAATCCATGGTATCGAACTATAATACTTTGACATTATTAAAGTACGTTTTACTTTGCATCCAAATTTCTTATTCACTCGTCAACAGTTACATAATCTGTTAATAAAATAAAAGTCAACAAGCTATATTATAATTTGATTTCGAAGAAATTTAGAAGGTCTTGTTGTTTTCTCATAAAATTTTCAGGATAATTATTAAGCTACATCTTGGACGAAAAATAGAGGAAAAGGGAAAAAAAAAGAAAAGGGTAAATGAGTAAAAATATAACTTGATAACAATGACATGGTTTAATACAGGAAGCCAATGGCAATCGCAGCCAAAAGATGCCACAAAGAGGGTAAGGATTCAAAAGGAACATTCCATACATGTTGCTGCATTAAACTTTGAGCAATCAAGTTGACTCATATAAATCATCATTTCCTACACTAAACATTCAGCACAAGGCGTCGGTCAGCGGGGGGATTAGACTGTAGTGGACATATCCCAGTAAAAATACACCATGTAAATACAAAAGAAAGCCCCAATCAGAAAAACGAAAGCTCCATCTGTTTTCCAAGAAGACTCGGAATTTTCTGAAACTGTACAAAACCACTTACAAATCTCCATGGTTTCCTATCTCATTCTTCTTTCCATATGCGGCCAGTTACCCTCAACTTCAGCTCCTGCCTATCGCCACCAGAAAAGTATAGAGCTAGATTCCTTTGGATAACAAGTCCATCCAGACTGTCACGCACTTTCCTATGGCTGTCCCGGATGCTCCTGGGAATCCCCTGCCATATTAGCTTACGGCCATTGGCGCCAACTTCCAAACTATAACTAAACTTTTTTGCTTCATTATCATCGCCCATAAAACGTAAAAAGGCCATATAGACAGGTGCCATCCCAAGCTGGAAAGCCTCAAAATGCAAGCAGAACTGTCTTCCAAAACAATTGAACACCTGCACAGGATGTCGGAGGTCAAAAACGAACTTGCCATAGGAATGCTTTCAGAAGCATAAATTTGCAGTTTTAAACGCACTAATTATAACTTTAACAGTCTTAACAGAAACCACATAATCTCCTTGGTTTTTCAATTTCTTTTGACAACTAGAAAAGAAATAACTAGGAGCAAAATTTACAACCACAATGTTTATCAAATTCACTAATAACTATTATCAGAGAAGCATAGAACACTTGATTGTCATGTGCTGCAGCATAAACAAACTTACAGTAAGCATCCAAGTGGCATTTTCAACTTCGTGTGGATTTGATTTGACATATCGATGGTTGAAGGTACATCCATCATGCATGTCAACCTTATGATCATCCTTGAGATGTGCAACAAGGGCAGGGATGTCACCTGTGACTGAGCACTCAGACCCAGCATAAGGGCAATTGTAGGGACGAAACCGACAGTGTTGCTCATGCTTGAGCTTGCTGTAATAGGGGAAGATATCATGGCAACCTAGATTCTGGTATTTACAAGGGAGTTCCAAGGATTCTGCAACTTTCTCCAAAGCTAAACACCTTATATTTCCAAGCTCATAGCGACATGTTGGGCAACAGTTGTGCACTCTAATCTTGCAGTTAGAACACAAAGTGTGTCCATTTGGGCACTGTAATAGAAGATTGAATGCAAGATATAAAAATTTTAGTAACGGAGTAATTTTATAGAAAAAAAGGAAGAGGCTGAGAACAATTTTTCTATACCACATCCAAATCCCATAGAACTTAATTAGTAAAGGAAGCAGTAACCATATTATACTAAACATCAAAAGAGACTATGTCTTGACAAAAATTGCCAAATCCTTTCAAATTGCTTTCCAAGTACAATGATTACTTTTCCATCTACCCTCATGAAAATAACTCTCCACTGCAGTAACCAAGCTTCAAGATGATAAGCTATCCTCTTTGATAGATATCTATAACCCTTTTTCCCTATAACACTATGTCCATAACCCTTCTGTGCCTTGCAACTGATTCCCTACACTTCACAAGGTACATAACCAAACACCTAACTAGATAAGGTATCATAACCAGTTCTTCATAACAATTTTCACCCAAGCATACAGATATCATCACTTAGTTCCATACAAGCATGTGAAGGCACAAATGTAGCATTCACAATGAAGTAATTTAGAATATTCAGTAATATGAAAAACAATGAAAAAAGGGTAAAAAAACAAAATACTACTACAAAAATATATATTTATCGAAGAGCCAGGGTAAGTGTACACATGAGAACAAACCTGATGAATTGGTGGATACATCAAATTTGTGCATACAGGACACTCAAGGAGCTCATAAACACCATTGTTTGAATGAATTCCATGTTTTCCAACAAAACTAACAGCACTTTTCATCGTTGTAGTATTACTATCAGATTTTGTTGTAGGAATGTCATAATCTGAAACAGGGGAATGAGATTCAACAACTTCTTTGCAAGCACTGCCTCCAGGAACCATTGCTACCCCAAATGTGGCAATATCTCTAGTAAACTACTTTAATTATTTTATATTTATCTACTTTTGAGAGGCTTCTCTCTATTTCCCTGTAACACAGGCTAAAAATAGATGCCATCAGACAGAAAGATATTTTAAATAAAACATGATGAAAGCAAATTACCCAATCACATGCAGTTGAACATCCAGGAGAATATAAGACAAGCAGGGCATAATATGTGAACTATTTGAAGGAAACTGAACAAACTTGTTCTCATCCACAACATTAAATTTTGGTGGGTTAGGGGAACTATGGCAGCCTAGAGCAGCTCTTTGGTATAGATCTAACAAGATTAGAACCAGATTCTCATTTAAGCAGTTAAACTTCATGAAAAGTCTCAATTTGCTAAAATTATTCATCATACTGCAATAAAAACCAAATAATTCTGAGGTAGCATTTTCAAATGTACTCGGCCTTTTTAAAGAAAAATCTAGCTACAGCAAACTAAAGATAAAAATTATAATGTTATTAAAGTCCAAAAGGTCCATGGCAATGATTGTATATAAAAGTTTCACTAGGAACATCTCAATATTCATGTAAGAAGCCTTCTTCCTTCTTCTCCCTTGTTCTTCAAATTTCCAAAAGATGAAAAAAATGTCTAAACACAAAACTTTTTCCGTACAGTTTGTGTTTGTGGTCAGTGAAACTAATAAATAAACAACAAGAATCTATGAAACAGTACTGAGCACTTTAAAAAGCAACATCCTAATACGGAATAATGGTTTTCAGTCTTTCCAAGAGAAAGATACGAAATTCGGACATGGGGAAGTATATTCTACAAAAATAAGATTAACTGTTTCCATGTTGGACATGTTTACCAAGCAGAAAAACAAGAAGAACGCAAAAGCATGGTAAAAGTGGTCATTCTTCCATCAATCAAAGAATGCAGATTGTCATGAACAACACAAACAGACATGCTTTCAAGTTTATTTCCTATGCCGAACACTCTTATAACATAATTTGCTACATCTTTAAGCAAGCAAAAGGAAGGATCACCAATAAAATAGAATCCAGATTTGCTAAAAACTACCTTTCCTAATAACATGGTCACCTAAGAAAGCAAGAAACATTTAGAATTTTAATGAAAATACTGTCAATTTCAATCAACTGTAAAACTGAACGATGAAGAAAAGAAAAATCTTTATATTTTATGCAAAATTACCATAAAAAACAACCAAAATATGGGACAAGAACAACATAAAGAACAAAACCTCCTATCAAATTACAATCAAATCCACCCTTATTACTTGGATTTTACCCACCAAAAAAAAACCAAAATCCTCAATTTTTTTATGGCTTCTAATAAAGCAACCAGAAGATAAGACAGGGAAAAAGTGATGTCCAAATACCAACAAAGTTTAATCTTTTTCGATGCAATGTCAACCTAAGTTTATCCAAAAACAAACTTTCCCGTTGGATTAATTAAAACACACACAACAATGAAACAAAGCAAAAGCACAATTTTTTTCAAATTTCAAACATTACCAATCAAAAGAAAAAACAAAACCAAAAAAGAACAAACCCAAAGAGAAAAGAAAAACTCCAATACCCAGTTCAGATTTCCAAGCTTAGTGTCTTTACACACCATTAAAATCCACAAATAAAATCTGGGTTGTGCTCAAAACAATAAAATAATAAATTAAAAAAAAAAAAGAAAGAACGACAGTGCCAAAGGAGCAGCGAAACTTACGGGTTTAAACCAAATACATGGAAAAATGAAGGAAAAAAATGGAGAATTGTTTTGCATCAAATGGTGGCCCTGCTTTTTTTTTGCAAAGGCAAAGGCAAAGGCAAACGCAAACGCGTCTAACTTTTTTTGTTCGATTATATATTTTGATATTTTTGGGTTGGGTTTTTTGAAAGTAAAATATTTCGGTTTGCGTTATGTCGTTTTATAGCAATGATTTCTTGTTTTCTCCCCCTCAGTGAACCGATGGCTCTACGCGCACGCAAGTTTGAATTTTTATTTTTGTTTTTGCCCTTTTTCCCTTTAGCTTAGACCTTTCTTTTCTTTTTTACTTGACGTTTACTTTTTTTTACTTGAGGATGAAGTCGGTAAATTTTGTTTTTTTAGTGATTTATGTATATTTATATTTCGTAAAATATTAAAATTTATATATTTATATTATATTTTATATAAAAATTATATGTTATAATTTATATCGATATAAAAATATAAAATATATTTATAATTTTATTAAATTTATATATAATTATTATTAAATTTTAAATAATATTATTTTTATATTTTATATTTATAACATATTCATGTCATATCATTATATTATATTTTAAATTATTAAAAAAAATTTTATTTTGAATGTTTACGAAATTAAAACTACAATTTTTTTTTTGTTAATTTTTTTTATTGTTAAAATATACTAGTATCTCATATTATAAATAATTGAATTTATTTTTTTTATCCTTTGGTTTTTGCGTGAGTGAGAATTTTAATAATTTTAAAAATGATTAAATCTCATTTCATATGAATTTAATTTAATTTTATAATTTTGATAAAAAATATTTAAATTTTATTGCTATAATTTTAAAATATAATACGAAAATATATATTGATAAAGATTTTAATTGATTGGTAATGTTCAATGACCTAATAAATGAATTCATAAATGAATTCAAATTTTAATTTAATTAATTTCTAAAATTACTTTTTAAAAATAATATTTAATAGATTTAAAATTTAAAATTTAATATATACAATCTCTTTTTTTTTTCAAAAGTATTACCTCTTTATTTTTGCACTAATAAAATTAAATCACTTAAAAAAATAAAATTAAACTATAAACGATTGCTAATAATCGAAAAAAATTATATTTCTTACACATTATTTTTTACGAGGACTAATATATAAGAGACTTTGTGTATTTCATATAAAAAGAGAAAATTTTAGAATGAATAGATATTTTCATTAATTATTAGAATGATTATTATTCTCTATTATAAAAACTTAATTAAAAGTTATAATTCTTTAATTATGTTAATTTGTTCAACTAATTTATCTTTTTAATAAGTTAATATCTTTTAAACATCATATTTGTTACAAATATTTTGAAAAAATGGGATTGGTCACAAAAGTCATTAATTTAACCTTTATATATATATATATTTAAATTTCAACTCAAAGTTTATAAAAATCTCTCCGATTACTATGGTGATTTTAGACCATCTCCACAAAAGTTGTTCCAGCTTTTAGTTATGCACTCAAAAAGATTTCTGGTGCATATGGTTGAACGAATTGGGCTACCTGGCCATGGTGGCCCTCTTACACCAACCATTTAAGGTGAACATTGGATCCTTCATTTTACCACAAAATCAGGGCTACTTTTTTTTTTTTTTTAATCTGGGACCATCCCAATTCTATCTCTTCAGTAACATTTAAAATAACCAGACAATAAACGACAAAAAAAAAAAAAAAAAAAAAACTGGACAATAAGTTCCAAAAATGGTGGTTGAAAATGAAAATACTATTATAAATTAGACACTTGAAAATAATTAATCAAACGCTGCAGTTATAATTGTGGAATTATATAAGTTTAGTGACTCTAAAATTTTAATTAATATTTTGGACACTTCTGTTCAATTCTTTATCTGGTATTGGTGTCATATACTTTTCAACATTGCATACAATATTTTATTTTCTTTGTGATTACTATCATTTTCGTTTATGTCAGCACAATGACAAATTTTCAATTAAATTAGGTGATGAAGTTTCCCCCCCTCAATGGGCTGAAATTGTAAAGCTTACCCACATTTTATTTTCTTAGGAAATTTCATCGAAGTTAATTTTGGGGTACAATATAAGAAGTTTTCAGCCATGGCTGCCATGCTGCAATCAATGTGTCTCTCACTTTGAAATTTCAAATTGGCAGCTAGAAACTTCTTCTTCTCAGCCAAAAATTTTTTTTTTCATTTAAAGTTTTTAATCTATTCTTTTACCCCCTATCCTATTACATACTTAATTAAAAAAAAATATTATACGTGTAATTTCTCTGAAATTCACAACTTTTAAATATTAATTTTAATGATATATTAATTAATTTAAAAGGTAATTGACTTTTTAGCTAACTTTTTAATTCTTGAGCATTTTGCAACAAATATACTATTGGTATCAAACTGTCCACGAAAAATAAAATCTTAAAAACGCACCCAAAAAAAAAAAAAGGGTTAACAATAGAAGTTAAAAGTTGTTTTGATATTTGTGTTCCAACATTTAATTCAAAGTTCAAAGTAAGAAAGTAAATAAAAAAGAAAATTAAAGATTAATGATACTAGATAAATTAAAAATACTTAGATGAAACAATTTATATTTGTGTGATAGGACATTTTGAATAACTCGAGATTAATATAAAAGATTAATATTAGTCTTATAAACTCAAATTAAATTGACAGTTGACTGTTTATTTAATATATGACAATATAATATATTGTGACACTAATTGATAACATAAATTCTGAAAATTTATATTGATCCAAAATGTCAACTTAACAAAAATAATCAAAATATTTTTATTTATCAACTAATTTATATTTAAATAAATATATATTTATTTTACCTTTTAAACACTAAAATACTCCTAACATAAACTATTTTCAAGACTTTTCAACTAAGAATCATATACTGTTTCAGAATCTTGGAAAAAGCAAAAGAGAATTCAAATTTTAAATCTTTAGCTTTTTAATAACGGTAAAGTTAATAAATGTGGTGAATTCATGCATAAAGAAAAGAGTTATATGTTTACATTACCGTGCGGATGTTGATATACATAATACTAGCATACAAAACTCAATGTTTTAATACTATTTTAGGAAATTTTTTTTTTTACATATAATGTATTATTTTCAACAAATTCAATAAAAGATAACGTATTAATTACAATTTTCTTTATTTAGTGCTTTTTTTTTCTTTTAACATCCATAATATAAGTGCCAATTTTATTTTTTTTTTAAAATCAATAAATTCCAAACTTATTTAAGAAAAAAAAAATTCAAAATCACCTCATTTATAATAATCAATTTGATATACTTTATCAATAGGTTGAAAATAACCTATAATTTAAAAAATTTGTCAACAAGTGAGGTTAGCTTAGTAATTGGATATGAAACTATCGAAGAAATGCCCATTAGGGGCACACTTGTTGCTCTTGTCATAAGGCCCATTACCCAAATCAATGGGCTTTTTGGGCAAACAAAACCCATTAATTCAAAACTTTTAATAAACAAATATTTTTAGTAATAAAATAAAAGGAAAAAGAACTAAAATTAAAGAATTTTTTTTTTTCATTTGCCGCTCATATATAAAATCAAACAAAAACCTTTTTCCCCAATTTCTCTATTTTTTTTCTTTTTTTTTTCTAAAAAAAAAAAAAACTTCCTTTCCTTTTCTGTTTCAGAAATGGAAGAAGAAGATCAACGCAAAGTCACAGATCTAGTAATTGAGCTAGTCCGTCGCTTACTCTCTCAACAAAACCCTCAAAGCCCAAACCCTAACTCTCCTCATTTCTCCCAATCTCTTCGTTACGCTCTCCGCATTCTCTCCAGCCGTTTAACCCCTTCCGTTTCCCCCGATGCGGACGCCATCGCCGAATCCATCAAGCGCCGTCTCGCCAATCAAGGTAACTCCTCTGATGCTCTTACTTTCGCTGATCTCTACACCAAATTCGCTTCTAAGAATGGTCCGGGCAGCGTTAATAACAAATGGGCTGTTCTTTATCTGCTTAAAATTATATCGGAGGACCGAAAAACTGCGAGAAAAGGGATGGATTCTTCGATTTTGTTGCCTAATTTACGGTTAAATGATGATGAAATAGGAAATCATGTAAGGGTTTTGAATGGTAAAGAGGATAGAGAAAAGGGTTGGCAAAACGGGGTTTTGTTGGTTTCAAAAGACCCCGAAAATTTACGTGAAATTTCGTTTAGGGAGTTTGGGAATTTGGTTAAGGAAGAGAACGAGGTGACTGAAGAGGTTTTGGTTAGAGATGTATTGTATGCTTGTCAGGGGATTGATGGGAAGTATGTGAAACTTGATAGTAATTTAGATGGTTATGCTTTATCGGATTTAGTTAAGGTACCTAGAGCTACTCGAATTATTGTTAGGAAGCTTTGTGAATTAGGGTGGTTGTTTAGGAAAGTGAAAGGGTATATTTCAGAGAGTATGGATTGCTTTCCTGCTGAAGATGTGGGGACTGTGGGCCAGGCATTTTGTGCTGCTTTGCAGGATGAGTTATCAGAGTATTATAAGTTATTGGCTGTGCTAGAGGCTCAGTCCACGAATCCGATACCATTGGTTTCGGGGAATGCAAGTTCAGGGAATTATTTGTCCTTGAGGAGGTTGTCAGTTTGGTTTGCTGAGCCAATGGTTAAAATGAGATTAATGGCTGTTTTGGTTGATAAGTGTAAAGTTTTGAGGGGTGGGGCAATGGCTGGCGCTATTCATTTGCATGCACAGCATGGTGACCCACTTGTTCATGACTTCATGAGGCGATTGCTTAGGAGGGTTTGCTCTCCGCTTTTTGAAATGGTGAGGAGTTGGGTTTTGGAAGGGGAATTGGAGGATATTTTTGCTGAGTTCTTTATCGTGGGGCAACCAGTGAAAGCGGAATCCCTTTGGAGAGAAGGTTACCGGATGCATGCTGGAATGTTGCCTTCATTCATTTCACAGTCTCTTGCTCAACGTATTCTCAGGACTGGGAAGTCTATTAATTTTCTTCGTGTCTGTTGTGATGACCGAGGTTGGGCTGATGCTGCAACAGAGGCTGCAGCAGCTGCTGGAACGACAACTAGAAGAGGGAGTCTTGGTTATGGAGAAACTGGTGCACTTGAATCTCTGGTCATGGAAGCTGCCAAGAGAATTGATAAGCATTTGTTGGATGTCATATACAAGAGGTATAAGTTTAAAGAACATTGTCTCGCGATCAAGCGGTATTTGCTGCTAGGGCAGGGTGATTTTGTTCAGTACCTGATGGATATTGTTGGGCCAGAGCTTTCTGAGCCTGCTAATGCTATTAGTTCCTTCAAGCTAGCTGGACTACTGGAAAGTGCAATTCGGTCATCTAATGCACAGTATGATGATCCTGACATACTAGATCGGTTGAGGGTTAAGATGATGCCACATGGCACGGGTGACCGTGGATGGGATGTTTTCTCATTGGAATATGATGCTAGGGTTCCACTAGATACAGTGTTTACAGAATCTGTCATGACAAGGTATTTAAGAATTTTTAATTTTTTGTGGAAGCTTAGACGAGTGGAGCATGCACTCATTGGTGCTTGGAAGACTATGAAACCCAACTGTATTACTTCTCATGCATTCACAAAGCTGCAACGTACAGTAAAATTGCAATTGCTTTCAACATTGAGGCGATGCCAGGTTCTTTGGGATGAAATGAATCATTTTGTTACAAACTTGCAATACTATATCATGTTTGAAGTCTTGGAGGTATCATGGTCCAATTTTTCCAACGAAATGGAAGTAGCCAAAGATCTTGATGATCTCCTTGCAGCACATGAGAAGTACCTCCACTCAATTGTAGAAAAATCACTCCTAGGTGAAAGATCACAAACCCTTTACAAGTCACTGTTTGTCCTGTTTGACCTTATACTACAATTTAAAAGCCATGCAGATCGGTTGTATGAAGGAATTCATGAGTTGCAAGCAAGGTATGTACTCATTTCATATTGTTTGCGTGTATTTAGATATCTTAAGTCAAGTGTCCTGTTTAGATGTTCCCTTATGCTTGCTTTTTTACTTTTTGTAGAACCGTTGAATCCTCTTTAAACTCTCGAGACAAAACCAAATCAAGGAGGCAAACAAAGGATAAATCTTCAGAGCCAGGGTCTTGGATTAGTGAAGGCAGGAAAGCCCTAACACAACGTGCTAGTGAATTCCTTCAAAATATGGGACAAGATCTAGATGCATTAGCTACAGAGTATAAATCATTGCTTGAGGGTTTCTTAGCTCAGTTGCCTGTTCAGCAACATATAGATTTGAAATTCCTCCTCTTTCGGTTAGATTTCACTGAATTTTATACTCGGCAGCATCCAACTGTGTAAAAGCTGTCTATACATTTGAGTTTAAGGAATTGCTGCTCACATTTTGAGACATGAATGTAGTGCTTCAATTCGCTAAGGTCATTTCAGCCACACTGTCACATGAATGAACAATCGCCTGATAGCCTGGTGACCATTTAGACTGACCGATTTGAATGGCATTGCTTGATTTTAGGTAAGACAACTTGTGCTCTCTTTACTTAAATTTTGCTCTATTTTTCTTTTCCAGGTATCTCACACTTTATCTTACATTTCAGATGGTGTGCTTTCTGATGGCTTGTTTGGCACTTTGAAGTTGAGTCGAAGGTATCTTTATGACTTTGTTTGTGGTGTTCAATGTTGTAGTGTACACGTTTTGAATCTGATAGTCCAATGATTCATTGGTGTTTTCTTACAGCTCTCAGAACTTATGTCCTAAGCTTGTATATCTGTACCATATTTCTCTATTTGTTAATTGATGAGCAATTCATGTTATATGCTTGATTTTTATATCTCTTATTTAACTTAACTATTTCTTTGGGCATACCCTTGGGTATTTTATTGTGGCATTAAGTTGTGGTTTTCATTGTTGCAAAGCCTGGTTTTTGGAATTGCTTGTAAGTTTCATTAGCAACGCAAAATGTGGTAGCCCCGTGAATGTGCACAAAGAAGATTGAGTATTTTTCATGATTTTCTACTTTAAGAGAGCTTTAATCTACTTGTAATATATGTAACATCTCTCGTTGCCATAACGAGAGTGATTGGTTTTAAATGTTGGCATGGAAAAGAGATCAGTAAGGACTAGAATTTTGAAGTGTGAAGTATGACTGACTCTTTGTTCGGGTGCTACTTTAGGGCTTGCTCCTTTGACCTTCCTGTCAGGTGCAGATTCGTTTACATTTTTTTTAAATTGTGGGAAATCATTAAAATTAAAATGTAGCCAGCAGTGTGGCCAGAATTTATTGTGGAAAGCAGATGCTATTGTCTTGAAAGAGATGACATGTTTTTTGTTGTGGGACACTATCACTTCTGTTTTGTTTCCTGTAAAGTTCAGTTTATTTTTCCAATGCTGATGTGTACTTAATTCTCAGCCATGGTCTTAATTTGTTTTCTATGTTTTCCTTTAGCATTCCACAGCTGTTAATATATCTGTTATGGCTACGGTAAATGTTGCCATTCAGTGTTGAATATTGAGAGTTGCCAAGAATTTGGGCTTTGTATGGCAAAGTTCTTCTTATGGATCGTGTTTTACACGTATTTTGTAGAATACATATAAATACATGAATTATTTTATCTATCTCTTGCTTTAAATAAAATATAAAAAAAGCCTGAAGTTAATGGATAAAGTTGCTACCATTGAACATTGTAATCTCATTCGCCATTTCTGGAACTGTTTCAGCTTCCTAGTTCTCCAAGGCAAAGAAATTTGGATAAAATTTTTGAAGTGAAGTTTGTGAAATGTTTTTTTTTTAAATGATTTAATAAAAATTTTAATAAAAAATTCAAATTAATAAATTGATAGAATTTGATTAATTATATATAAAAAAATTATTAAAAAAATTATTTATAACTCAAAATTAATAGATATTTATTTAATGTAAAAAATTGTCAATATTTTTAACAGAAATGTTTATATAAAAGTATATATCAAAATTTATTAAATTTTTTTTAAAATTTTACACATTTAATTTATGTAATAAAAATTTTTAAATCTATTGATTTTGATTTTTGATTTTAATTTTTATTTTATTGAGAATTTCATAAATTTTATTAAAAAAACTTAATTTATGTGTTTCGCAATAAATTTACCCATTTCATTAAACAAAATATTTAACATACTAATGATTCTTGCACACAAGCGTTTGGCCTAGATACATCTATGGTCTCTACTTAATGCAAGATTTGCATTTCCCTTTTCCTAAATCAAAAATCATGCTAATGGTTCTCGAGTTTGAGATAAATAATACTAGAATGAGTGAAACACGCCAAAGAAACTTAAAAAATTAAAAAAGACTCTCAGTATTAGTACTAATTAACCATTATGATGGATAAGGCCAAGGTCACCCAGCCAATGTGTATTTCTTCCCAGTGAACGGCTGAAACTTTGAGGGATTTGCTTTATCCTTCAAAGTTTCAGCTTGCACATTCTCGCTTGTGAGCTCTTTTCCTTTGTTTCGAGGCTGGTTCCTATCCGTTTGGAAGACTAATCCTTCTGGACTTCTCTTTGACATGGGTTTTGCTCCGGCAGCCTCCCTTTTCTCAAGGGCAGCAGCAGCTGACGGTTGCTCATTAGGCAAAGAATCTGAATCTAATTTGGTGGAACAAGGTTCTTCATTCAAGCGTCTTGCTAAACCTGTGAAAGGTTTGAACTTGGGTTTCTGAGTTGCCTCCTCTTGTTCTTTCTCTAAAGCAATTTTAGTTGCACACTTTTCAGGCTCTTTGTAATCCAAAGGAGGAGCAAAATCCACATTACAGTCTGCATCAATGATACTAATAGCAGCAGATGGCGTGGTTTCTATTATGTCAACGTAGAAATTCTTACCCTCGTGGCTGATCATTATGGTATCACCCATTGTCAGGCAAGAGAATTTCTGCAGATTTTCTTCCAGCACATCTTTTGGATTTGAGATCCCCAGGAAGTCGGTGGTGTGGGGTTGTAGCTTGATATATGTTCCCTTTTTCAGATTTTTGTTCTTCATGAACATGGGATCGCCTTCATGTAGTTGCATGTTCTTCATCATCCAATCTGGCAAGAAAACTGCACCCTCTTCCTCGCCAGTGAACTCGATAACCCCACAATGGGATACCCTTCCTGTGGATTGGTTCTGAATCTCAAATTGCATAGGCATGGAGATTTGAGTTGCCATGAGAGGCACGAGTGCCTCGGCTGGCATAATGATCTTATTACCAATCTCTAGGTGTGTCTTGTCAACAAAAGAAAGTGGGAAACAACGATAAACTCGTTCAAACGAAGCGTAAACCAAAGGTTGATCGTAGTAATAATCAACCCAATCATCATCATCATCAATAATCTCTTCTAATGGAAAATCACCATCATCACTTTCTTCCGAAGAATCATCTCCACCATTACCATTATCTTTGCCGTCTTCCTCTTCTTGCTTATCAGAATCATTAGATCCTTCCTGCAGGGTTCTGGTTTCATCTTGGTCCAGGGAAGAACCATCGTTTCCTTCAGGTTTAAGAGAGGACTCTTCCAAGGGATAAACGCTTTGATCAAGCTTTTCAGTGGGATGATCGAAGTCATCAACTTGATCACATTCTTGAGGAAATCCCTCCATGAACGATCACTAACTTAAGGCCAAAGAAATTGCAGTTATGGACTACTGATAAACAATATTGCTTCAAGTTTAAAACCTAGCTAGAGTTTGATCATATTTAAGTGTTTTGTGGGATTACGCCTGTGTTTAAATAGCCACAAAATAGCGAGAATATCGGCCTAACCCTATTAGTAATTTCGGAAGGAGTCCTTGACTATTGGTGAGAGGCGGCTTCAGAGCCATAGTTGAAAAAGGAAACCAATCTTAATAAAACTACTATTATATTAGAACAAAATTTTTCCCTTTCTTTAGTGAAATTAATTTTCCTTTAATTTTTAATTGTACTCATTTTTTTGTCAAGCCATAGGAAATAATCCTTCAAATTAATAACAACAATTACAAGCCAAGGATGCAAATGCATCATTACTCCAATTTGCAGAAAAGTAAAAGGATATTCAAACTTTTCTGTTTGCTTTACAGGCTTGCTTTATTTACAATAATAATAGAAATACATATGTTTCACAATTTTCCAATCCAATGACAAAGGAAAACAAAAGAGATCAATACAAATTCATGTTCTCAATCCCTACAGAGTTCCTTACTGCCAGGAGTTCAAGACTAGCTAGGGAAGCCTCAGAGTGTTTTTAGGAGCACTTATCCAAGGAGTACCAGCAATGGCAAATCTCCACAAGGCGTTAACATGCTCAGGTAAAGCATACTCAATGCCCACACGAGGACCGATTAATATCTTCTCCGGCTCTGGTCCATCCAAGAGTTCCAAACCACCTATATATGCCACAACCACTTATGTTTATTACAGAACTAGGTATCAGTGGAAAATAGAATTATGGTACATTCGTAGCAACTAATTACCAGGAGTGTAAAGGGGATGGTTGGACCATTCTGTCGAAATTCCAAGTGCCTGACCAACCTATAAACAGAAATGTAAATATTAATGGCCCAGCAATCCTACATTACGCAATAGAGGTCATTACTCTATGCACTAATAGTATATATATATATTTTTTATGTCCAGAGCATTAATAGCTCATTCAGGTGATTTGTCTGTTTGCTTAATTGCATCAATTTTAACACAAGAAGGATTGGAAGAATTTACCACCTAACTATTGCCATTTTTGTTAATTTTTAGCAAACCAGCCAATATTTCGATTCCAAACAAGAAGCAACTTCCTCACCTGATTGTACATTAATATTAAGTCCTTATCATATAACTTCTTTCCTAACTGATATGTCATTGAATACCTCCACATTTTATTAGCTAGAGTGGTGAACCAAACACATTTTTTGCTAAATGACTTACAGAATTGAAATACAAAAAGAAGGCAAAAGTTAATTTTTCATTAATGCTAAACTGCAGAAGAAAAGAATGAAAACTGTGAAGTCCATGTGCACATGTGTGGGCAGAGATAAGCCTCCTGTTTGCATGCAGGCAAATACATATGGTACTTTCATGTCTTTAAAGAATTTTTAAGCCATTAAAGACTTGCAATTACGGTATCTTTTCAAAGTTGTTCGAGTCACTTTAAACCTACTTAGTAGAAAAGATTAGTTTTATAAATGAAAATTTTGTTTTCACTTCCATCACTTTCATTTCCTCTTAATCCTCCAATTCTAATGTATTGAGCCAGAGCTTTGTTGCAATAGCTCATGTCACTTCTCACTTCTGAATTTGCAAGTAGGGGTGATGCAATGATATACCACGGTAGAAAAAGGATCAAGACTTTATCTGCATTTGTTGAAGAATTCATGCATTAATTATCCCAAACTAATATTTAAAAATTATTTATGCTAATCAAAACAACAAAGCCACCACTGACAAGAACAAGAAAATTACCAAGTTTAACTAGCACTTTTCACAAAGTTTTAAACAATTAAGTACAAGAGAAAGAGAAATATCAAGATATTGCAAAAATAAGAGGAAACAATCAACTCTAACCTTTCCAGGCCCAGTAAGAAGAATAGGCTTGTCAGTTTGCTGACCTCGACGCTGCTGAATGGTCACCAAACCTGCAGTCGTGTTCACATATTTCAAGAAATATTGCTTTCAATAAACAGTATGCTTGCTTTTCTGATAGCATGTAAAGGTTTGAAACCGTAATGAAGTGCAAGGAAATACTGGAAATGAATATTCCTACCAAAACTTTTAACAGTTACAAAGTTATGAGATACTATCAACAGTAGAGAAAAATATAAGTAGGCAACTGCAAATAATTGAATCAGGATGACTCAAGGTATGATCATCTTTACATTTGCAACAACAAAAGGCTAAATAGGGTATAAATATAAGAAATACTAGCAATTTAACAGATAAGAGTACAAGTGCATATATAAGTAAGTAACTAACTAACCACACACTGGTGCACAAGCACGTATTAACACTGCAGCCCCAACTCCTTCCTTGTCAGCAACAACATTGAGCATTGTATGAAGTCCATAGCAAAGATAAACATATGCATGCCCTCCAGGACCAAACTATAACAACTCATTAAGCAAATCCATTACTATTAGTACCAAATAAACAGAAATAATCTTAAAACTATCAAGTTTTTAATGAAGGAAGAATCAAATTAGCTGGCACATTATAAGATTAAAAAGGGAGCTAAACCTACAACAGGGGCTGTTCTTGCTGTGATTCCAAACCTACCATGACAAGCTGAATCATTTGGTCTATAAGCCTCTACCTGTCAAAACATAATAAATCAAATTAGAAAACATATAACAAAGAAAAAAAAAATGAAACTTACGTCAAAACCAATTAGTAGATAGCCTCAAAAAGAAAATTTAAAGAATTTCCTTCAATTTTCCTTGGTTTTCTCAGCAATCAAACAAATGGGCATTTAAGCCAAAGTCAACTACGCCAATTAATGAAAAAACCCAAATACCCAAAAACTACAAAATTGGAACTTTCATTCATATTTTCCCGAGAAACAAACAGAACTTGCGAAACAAAATTAACAAAAAATGCAGCAAATTTACCTCAGTAATCCGAAGAACCACATCATCTCTCCTTAAAAACTTGCCAAGCAAACGAGGCGCCAAATCAAGAGCGTCAATTTGAAAGAACTCGGGGGACAAAATCGTCAATTTGGGAAAAGAAGGGTCAGAAATTGGAGAAGATTCGATTTTGAGTTCGGGTTGAGGCTGAGTTTGCTTTTGGCTGGGTTTGGGTTTGTGTTTGGAAAGAAGGGTCGCTGATTTGGAACGCTGACTCGCCCGCCTTTCCAGATCATTACCGGATTGGTTCGGTTGAATTGATTTGTTGGGTTTTGAAGCAACTCGTTTGAATCGGTGCGTTCCGTTCATTTGGAGCCAAAATAAAGGAGAAAAAATGAAGTTGATTTTGGTCAAAATTTGAAGCATGCAGGGGAGGAGTTTGGTTGACTTTGTCTGGGGTTTTGGCGGGTGTTTGCTTATGCATGGTATATGGGATCTTTTTTCTTTAGTTTTAATTTTTTAAAAAAATAAATAGTTAATTTTGGAAAAGGCTAATTATATAAAGGGTTAACGT
Source organism: Durio zibethinus (assembly GCF_047325235.1). Taxonomy (NCBI): domain Eukaryota; kingdom Viridiplantae; phylum Streptophyta; class Magnoliopsida; order Malvales; family Malvaceae; genus Durio; species Durio zibethinus. The sequence continues at coordinate 2,144,233 of NC_143162.1, read as the reverse complement.
GTGAATCGCGAATGATTTTTTAATTATAAATTTATTAATTAGCGTTATATTTATTTTTAATTAATTTCAAATGATACATGATAAATAATTTTTTTATATATTATATTAATAAATATATTTATAATTCAATATATTTTTAAAATTTATGAATTAAATTATATATGTTATTATAATTAAAAATAATTTGTGATTATTTGTATAAAAATAATAAATAATTAATTTTGCAATTTTTTATAATGAATGGAAACTCTCATTTTATATTTTCAAAATTTTTATTTTATTAATGATTTTTAAATTATAATAAAATATTTAATATAACATTTTAATTTTAAAAATTTTAATACGTTAAATCTTATAATTAATGTATTATTTCATTTTAATATGATTAATTTTAAATAATAATATGTAATAAATAAATAATTTTTAAATATCATATTAATTAATAAATTTATAAATTAAATATTAAATATTTTTAAATTTTAAATATTATATTGATCTATAATTTATGGATTATTAATAACATTATCTCTAATAAATAAAAAAGTTTTATAAAAAAAATAATAAAAAATTTTTGTTAACTAGAAATATTCGGTAAGTGGAAAAAATACAGTTGTTAGTCTTTCCAGATCCTTCCAAAAACAAAACATTAGGTAAATAATTTTTTCTCAATCCCCTTTTGCTCCGGACTTCCACATTCTAGAGTCTTCTTGACCCCCCGTAGCCTCCAGAGAAGCCCTTTGATCCCCTTTCTCCCCCTTAACCCCATTTAAGCTTTCCCTTCAATCGAAACCCCTCCCAAACATAGAAACCAACTTTCTCTTTCTCTCTCAATTCAAACTCGCCCATTTTCTTCATCCTCTTGATGGCAAAGTATGGCGAAGGTGACAAGCGTTGGATCGTGGAGGAACGACCCGACGGAGCCAACGTCCACAACTGGCACTGGGCAGAAACCGATTGTCTCCCATGGTCAAAGACCTTCTTCACCAAATCCCTTTCCAATCTCACCATCCTTGACGGCGAAGGCAATCTCCACATCAAGACCAAGAAGGTTGAAAAGGTCGACGGCGAAGCCTACGTTAATGTCAGGAAGGGTAAGATCATTCCCGGATATGAGATCAGTTTAAGTTTATCCTGGGAAGGCGAAGCCAAAGATGGAGAAGGGAAGTCGCTGCTGAGAGTTGAAGGTAATGTCGAGATTCCGTATATTTCGGATGAGAATGCAGACGAGGATCCGGAAGTTAAGGTGACAGTTAAAGATGAAGGACCGATTGGGAAAACGTTGAAGGAAGCAATGCTGGCCAAAGGGAAGCCTTTGGTTTTGGAGAAAGTGAGGGATTATGTTCAAACTATGGCCAAAGGAGGCCCGGCCAAAGATGAACTGGAAGCCAAGAAATTGGCTCCCAAAGTTACTAATAATAATAGTGATTCAGCTGGGGTGTCTAAGGAGAAAGTTGCGGTGCAGAAGGAGGCAAAGAAGGAAGTGAAAAAGGAAGGGAAAAAAGGGTTTAAGACAATAACCATGTCCGAGAAGTTCAATTGTAGAGCTAAGGATATGTATGAGATTTTGATGGATGAGAATAGATGGAAAGGGTTTACTCAGAGTAACGCTAGGATTAGTAAAGAAGTTGGTGGGCAGTTTAGTATTTTTGATGGATCGGTTACTGGGAGTAATTTGGAGTTGCAAGAAGGCAAGTTGATTGCTCAGAGATGGAGATTTGGGAGTTGGCCTGATGGGGTGGATTCTACAGTAAGTTCATTGGTCTTCACTTTTGACTGTTTTGATGTTTTTTGGATTTAGACTGTGGTTGAATGTTGGCTTTTCTTTAAATGGGTTGTGGTTGCAGGTAAGACTTGACTTCGATGAGCCTGAGCCTGGCGTTACTATCATCAAACTAATGCATACGGATGTTCCTGAGGAGGACAGGTTGGTCTTTATTCATTTTTGTTTGTTTATTGTGTAATGTGAATAATCTGTTGCAAATTGAATTGGGTTATTGATTTGGAGTTTATGTTGATTTGTTATGCAGATATGGGAATGCGACTGTGGTGGAGAACACTGAGAGAGGATGGAGGGATCTTATTTTCAATAAGATACGGGCAGTATTTGGTTTTGGAATATGATTTAATTTATTCCTAAATGAGGAAATGGTCTTTTTTTTAATTGTGGAATTTTGTCAAAACTTGTTTCTTTCTTTCGGCAATAATTGCGAAAGATTTGTATGAGCCTTGCAATCCTGATCCTGGTCTATTGGTTCATGGTTTTAAACTTGAAAGTTGGACGGAGTGAGTCTCATTGTTATCTTGTGTGTCAATTTATCGAATGTTGCCTTTAATCTTATAACCTTGACAATGACGAAAATGTTTTCTTATGGTGACTTTATTTAAATTCCAGCAGTTTGCATTTGTTTCCTCTATAGGACCTTAATCCTTACAGTACTTTCAAATGATTTGTGTTCATGATGGTTTTATGATGTTCTTAGAGTGAAAATCCTGATCACGGTGCTGGTTTAGTTCTGTACGATTTTTACTTCTTGTTCCTAACCTTTGTTAGAATTCTGAAGAGGTCAATTGTATTCTTCTCTTTCTTCTGTCAAAAGCATAAGAACTGTTTTGCAGTAGGTCTTAGAAGGATGAGGTCTGAAGGGCAAGTTGAACTCTGGTTTGCTTTCCGATGGTGTCCATGTTTTCACAAGAAGAGAAGTAGGGATCAAATGCTATAAGTCTGGTACTTGGCTGGTGCATTTTTCTGGGGGGAGTTTGGTGGTTTTGTGATTATGCTGATGTAGTTTGAATTTTGATTAACGAGCTCCCGTTTTTTGCCAGCGGTGTTATCAGGCTAATTACTACTCCAGTTAATGTAGGTTTTAGGATAAGCCGTTGCTTTAGGATGTATTTGAATTGGTTTTCATTTTAATATCTGGAGCTTGGACCAGAGTTGGGTGGTGAATATGTAGTCATTCTTTTTGGTTGATTAGTTTGCCAATACAATGGGAAGCATGATCTTGTTTCTGAGTTCGTAGTGGGCATAATTATATAGAAGTTTGTTATGTGGCATTCCTTGTACTTGCAATCAAATTTCTCTTGTACTTGATATGTTGAATTGTTAACAGTGAAGCACTTCGGTATTTTAGCCAACTGTGTTGGCACTTGAAAGAGCATGAAGAAACATATTAGGCTACCTAACACGGAGTATGCTTAGGTACAACAAAGCAATTACGAGCTTAGAAGAGGAAAGATGAGGATTGGCTGACAGGGGTTAAGTTTTGCAGGTAGATGGATATTCAAATTGTTGATGATGATTAACTTATGTTTTTGTTGGATATATATATCCATTTGCAAAATGGCTTATAACTAGAGTTAAAGAGCGCTTCGTATACAGAGAATAAGATGTTTATTTAGTGCTATCAAGTGCGTGAGTAGTTGAAGTGAGCCTGATCTCAATGCTTTGATGGGATGATCAACTATATATATTAGTGAAATACTCTTTTAGTAGTGGACATACCAAGATGATGTAATTTGTAAAGACGGATTACACAGCATCAAGTACTACCATTAGTAGCAGAGCGGGAATGACTGCGTCATTGCATGCGTTCTATGAGTTAATAACAGGTTTCAATGTGTCTTACAGCAATATGGGAAGGATTCTTTCCCTCGGTTGGACATGATCGAAACTTCTACTCCTGCCCCTTATCAGGATTTTTTCCTTACCGTTATATTTTTTATCCATCTTTAAGAATGTTTCTGTGCATCTATTTCCATTAAATATTTCTGTATAACGCAGATTCAAAAGTTCTTTTCGAGCTCGCATGATGACGTCTTTCACGTGGAAAACTTCGCCGAGATAGGGTAGCCCTGGGCTAGATATAATATTAGTCTCATCTGGGTCGTTGAAGCTTTAGGTGTCCACTATGAGTTGTTTCGAGTGTCGTTACTCCTTTTAAGAATTAGCCATCGCAGTTTCCATTTCCTTTTGTAATGTGATGATGTCCTGGGGTTTTAATAAGAGGTTTTCTAGTGTTCAAGGTTCTTCGTCCCTAGCTCTTCGAAAATCTGATGAACGCCATATTTATTACCCTATCGTTGGTAACAAAATAAGAGATGGATAAATTTTGCCTAAACAATCTACGTATGTTGAAGTAAGAACCCTTGGCAGGAGTGAAGTTTGCTCCTCTTGATGTGACCTAAGTTTTATTGCGTAAAATGTAATGATCAATGTTCCACGTTTCTGTTATTTGAGATGGCTACAGTAAGTGTATTGTTTGAATACTACAAAGGGGAAGGGATTTAAAGCAAACAGATTAATGAAGGGCAATGGTTATCAGATCCTTTCCTTGGAGTATTTGTCTCTTTTTTTTTTTTTTTTCTATTATTGTCTGTGGTAGAAGGGAAATATGGAAAGTTTAAAGAAAAAATGAAGCTTTGTTCGTTAGATTGGTCGCATTTTACACTGTGGCTCCAAATCTCAGACAAGAAAAAGAATGAGGCCTCGCGGCTCGCGTCCTTCAACGAGCAAAAATGGGCTTATCGTCGCCTGAGAGATTCGAACTCTCGCGGGAAAATCCCATGTACTTAGCAGGCACACGCCTTAACCACTCGGCCAAAGCGACATGATATTACGTTTGTATTCCTGAAAATCCAATATCTAGTTAACTCATAATTAATACGAGAGTTGAGAACAATGCCTTCGGGTTATGGCGTGAAATACCCAAACAAGATTAATAAGCCAAATAGGCCTATCAAGTTTCAAATTTTAATTGTTATATATTCTTGACTCTGCATTTGATTCAATAATTAATGTAAATATAATATTCAAAGCATAGGATTCAAATCTCCCATCCCTAGTATTAAAAAAATAATTTTGTTTTGGATGTATGACCGACAGCATTCAAAGTTTATCAGAATTCAGACTCTGGTACCAGCAGACAAGCAATATGAATTTAATATTGCTTCATACATCTACACTGAATCAGTGCATGATGGCCATGATAATTTCATCAAATTAAATTGCATCTTTAGCTTGATGCACCAACACTGATTAATGGAATTACTTTTACTGTACAAATATGACTTTTTGTATAGGAAGTGAGAGTATAATCATTATCATGGCATAGTAGAGGGGAAAAAAAGGGCTAATTGTACAGAAAAGAGTGATAGTTTCCACTTCCCAGTAGTTTTTATCAGACAAATTTTTTGATCATTTGTCTCACTTCTTCAATCACAAGCCATGCCTTGTGCCCTCCAATTACTTCTTCTTTCATCTCTCCATCCTTCCATACCTGCAATAAAATTACTTTAAATCTTTCTGTCAATCTCATATCAATTCTCTTTCAGTATCAAAGAACTGGATTTAATTTTATAGTGAACACACCTGAATTGTTGGCATTTTCTGCTTAGAAACAAACAAAAGCAACAAAAAAAAAGGTGAATAAAAAATGTTAAAAGATTGAATTAGATTAAAAAGAGGAAGGAAACTGAACACGAAGCATTAAGCAAGTCATTTACATACAGAGATGTTTCCCCGCTTCACTAGAACTTGTGGTACCTTGTTGACATCCACATAATAAAATTTGATTCTAAGAATAAACAAGAATTTGTCAAGAAAATATCACCAACACATTATTTGATTGTAACATGAGAAGAGCATTTCATAGTTAAACTAGTTTTAGTTAAAGTTTTGAGCTAATGTGATGATAAAATTTCTCATCATGGTGCAACTCTTAACTTCATAGTTAAAGTTTTAATATTGTAAATATGAACTAATAAAAAAGAAAGGAGGCAAATTTACTTGGTATCAAACTCAGCTGCTAATTTCTCTAACTTTGGCTTCAAATAGATGCATTTCCGGCACCAAGCAGCCATCCTATATATCAACAATTAAACAAAATCAGATCCCAAACTTTTGCAAATCAAGGAAAGATTAGATTAATAAAAACATGGCTCTGCTCTGTTGAATAGAGAGAGGGTGAACCAGTCAATGAGAATAGGCCGGGAGAGCTCTTGAGAACGAAGCAGAATCTGATCAAGCTGATCACAGTCGTTAATGGGTTCCATCTCAACCGTGCTTGGTCTTGACAAATCAGGCCAAAAAGATTCTACTCTCCAATCTCTCCTAACAATATTCTTCTTCCATTTTCTATTACTCCTATCAAACCCAAAATACCCACAATTTTTTTGCAACAATAAACAGCTCCCATTGTTCCAAAGCTGTTGTTGTTGGTAGATTTCTCTGTACAAAATTTGAGAATTTCCAGGCAAAACTGACATCTTCCCTTTTTCTTTCTACTCCAATATTTGGAAAATGTTTTTGTGATAGGAACTCACAAATCAGATAATTAGGCAAAAGGGTTTGTGAAAAAGTTGAAGAAACGCTTAATTGGCTTCCAAGGTTAAGACTTTTTTTTTTTTTTTTTTGCGTTTTGTGTGGGATTGAAACTTTGGAGGAAGGAGAGAGAGAATGCTGAAAAAAACAAAATCTTATCCACAAGGAAAGGGGGGGTGAATGGGATGTGGGGACCACAAATGCCAAGTTGCTAACTTTTTTTTTTAATTTTTGAGAAATTATTTAAAGTATAATTTTTTTATTCCGCAAGTCAGATAATGACACATATTTTTTATATATTTAAAAATTTTAATTAAAAATTACATATATTATTATCTAAACTCTGCTAATAAAATTAAAAAACTTCACTATATTAAATAATTTCTCTTTATTTTTTCTATCAATTTCCAATATCCTCATCTATGTTTTGTTTTGTTCTTCTTTCAAGGGCTGTTTGATCTTCTTGTGACCGCTTGAATGTAGATTTTTCAATATTATAACGATAAATGTTTATAATTTAAAGTAATGACGTCAATATAAATTATTTTGTTTTGTGATTTATTGATAACATATTATATTTTAATAATTAATATTAATATTTTGATAATTTTAAATAAAATATATATATATATATATATAAGAGCAACTAGTTCTTTAGCTTTGATGTTGCTCTAGTTGACAATCCAATCATAGTGACATATAATAACACTTATGTCCTTATGTTTTGTCTTAATCATCCTAGTTTTAGGGATGCAAGCCTTTTTAACAGAGTTTTCATATATTTTTTTTATTTCTAAATATTGTTGTACCAATAACATATTGTCTTAATGGTAAAGAAGAAACATACTGTTCGTATTTTTAAGCTGTAAATCTATTTTTGTTAATGTAATTTTTTATTTTGATACGAAAAAAAAAACTGAGAAAGAGTATAATAAAAATATTGCATGCATGAGCTGATTCTTTTTTTTTTTAATTATTTTATGAATGATGACATAATTAATCAAATAATTATGAATAAGCAGTGATGACATAATTGTCCGTATGTTACTGACATTAATATACGAGTTATAATTTATTTTATGTGTGAGTTTGATTTAATTTTATATTAAAATTTATATTTACATGTGATGTAGTAATTGATTAATTATATATGATTTAATTTTTATTTGTGCATTTACTTTCTTTTGAAAAAATTATAGAATAGTTCCAACAACCAAGTAGTAACTTTCCTTGCAACTGTTTAGATTTTTTGTCCGGCAACTTTCCTTGCAACTGTTTAAATTTTTTTATCAGAGGTGTAATCGAGTCGAGTTGAGTTAATACAGTAAGAAGTTCGAGTTTAGGGATGGGAATTCAACCCGACTCCGGCGGGTTCCGACCCGACCCAACCCTATGAGGTCGGGTTTTTTTTTTTGAATTTTGGGTTTCGGGTCGGCTCGAGTAATGTTAAGAAATAATCGAGGTCGGGTCGGGGTCGGGTTTTAGGCATACCCGACCTTACCCTACCCGATATTATTTAAAAAATTATTTTTTAATTAATTATTTATATTTATATATTTATATAATGATATTTTTAAATATTTATATTTAAAAAATAATATTTTATTAATTTCGGGTCGGGTCGGATTCGGGTTTATTGATGATAAAGTCGGGTCGAGTTCGGGGCGAGCAAAACCAGCCCCGAACCCTACCCGATGCCAACCCTATTCGAGTTCGACTCTCAACTCGCGATTCGATATTCGGTTCGAACTCGATTGAGCATCATTTTTCTAGTTGAAACTCGATTCGTGATCGAATTCGAGCTACTCAAATTTACTCAATTAAGCTCAAAAATATATAAAAATAAGCGTATTTTTTATACTCGACAAGAGTTCGATTATTTATGCTCGAATTCAAGCTTGAATTCGAGATATTTTATTAATTAAAATAAAAAAAAATTAAATATAAAAATTTGATTAGGCTCGCGAGTTATTCAAGTTGAGTATAAGAATACTCGAATTCGACTCGATCGATGAGTCGAGTCAAGCTACTCAAGCTCGAGCTCGACTGGATAATAATCGAATCGAATTCAAATTTTATTCAAATTGAATCCAAATAGCTTACGAATACTAATGTATCATTTATACTCCTAATTCAAGCATATAGAGCAACGGTGTTTTTTTTTTTCTCCATTAATAGCTAGATTTGGTAAATTAATATAATCAAGATAAATGCTATATATTACGAGCTGTCTCCATTATGCTTAGCTGCCTCTTAATTGGTTACACCAAATGCCTATTAACTTTGGTAAAATCATCATACAATGTAACCCACTATAATATTAAGGAAAGTTAAAAATATATAATAATATATATTAGGTGAGCAACACTTAGCAGCACCCAACATGGAAATTCTAAAGAAAATGGACAGAAATAGAAAGGAAGCAACCATGTCTCTCTTTCATTTCCGGTTTCTGTCAAACCTATACACAATTTCATTCGTAATTTGATGCAAAAGCATAAGAAAAAAAAACATTTCCTGCTTCTGTTACTCTACCATTTTCAACTCCACTACTTTCCTATTAAACTAAACCATTAATAGTATAACAATGGAACGGTGTCTCTAAGCAAGCTACTCATGGATCGAGCCTTGACCACCCGGACCCTCTTGTTTTCCCTGATTTGGTTGGCTCTATCCTTAACGGCCAAGGATTCATCCTCTTGGTTTCTGCCGGGGTTGTTGTTATTTCTCATCCTTTGCATTTCCAAATGGTGCTTACACAAGCTATGACCCTTCACCCTCATTTTGTCACACCTCCATCCTTTCCCATTCCCCCTATTGCACCTCTGATCATAACCCTCCTCCAATGCACCCTTCTTCATCATCTCTTTGCTCTGGTTTTTTTCGTGGCTGACTGTCACTACTACTCTCCTTTTCTTCAATGGTATTGCTCTTTCTTCCTCGCACCACCACCCTATATCGTGCCAAATAAAAACCCAACATGAAAAGAAAGATGGTAACATTTTTATTTAAAATTTCAGAACTTTTACCATCGTAAGATAGGGATGAAGAAACTGAGCTTGAAGTTGATGTCTGACCAAAAATGCTGTGCCCAAAACTGTAGAAACATGCCAAAAAAAAAACAATTCATTAGGGTGAAAAGAAAACAGAAAATTACTAAAAAGATGGAAACTTTTTTGTATAACCTCTTATTAGTTGACATGGACCAGCTATCATTCGTGGTACTTTCATCTTGAGCAAAGGGGCCATTGGTAAAGAAGTTATCTTTGCTATCAGAACCATTATGGATGGAGGAAAGTCGGGCGTTGATTCTACTGATCATGACATGCGGCGCCGGTTGGTCAGATGGTGGGGAGGAAAAAGGAGTGGTCTTCATGGCTTTGGTGGGGAAAAATGATGGCTTATAAGGCGGTGGAGAGGGTGGTTGTTGTAGTATAGAAGAGAGAACATCAGGTGGAGGTGAAATGGAGCGTTGATGGTGACTACCACTGTTTCTGATCCTCATATTTTGATGGACGATCAAATTGGACCAAAGCAAAAGTGTTGTGATTTTTGTAGGCGCAGGCAGAGGAGGGAATAAAACAATGCAAAAGCAACGATTTTGGTTCGATATATTGTGATTTTTTAATGTGGTTGGCAGAGGGCAGAGGTAGTGGGAGAGGGATCCCTGGCAAAAGGGTACGACGTGGGACGAGGCACGCAGCGAAGCGCGTACGGCATGGATTTTATTAAAAGGAGAATTAACGCGCTCTATTGATTTGCGTGCAATTTCTCTATCCAATCCTCCATTGCCATTTGCCATCAGGGTCGATTGTTACGAGGGTGGCTCTAACGAACTTGTTTTGCCACTAGTTGAATGCTACGAAGGACATTGCCATAGAGGAATTGCTTGCTAGTTTGTTTCTTTAGCACAAAATATGTAGTTCGAGCTTTGGGATGCTCTTTAGAAAAAACCTGGAGCATTTAACAATTGCAACAAGGCTTGCTAGACCTTGGGGTTTACCCATAAATCAATAAGGTCCTAAAGATAAAGGTTTGATAGTTTCCTACTGTACTAGTATTTGTTGTTTGATGGCATTCTAATGGTAGTAGTAGTTAAAAATAAGCTTCTTTGGTGGCTCCAAAGGCATATTGTTGCTGACCTTTACAACACCATTGTCCCCAACTATTAGGATGAAGATGTTCTGAATTCATGATATATAAATGTACATCTTCGTCATTTTTTTTTGGTACAAAAGAATCATATCATAAGATATGAAAAAATATTTTAAGTGTTGAAATTTAAATACCATATATATTAAATATTACATCTTAAATATAATTATATGAAACAATTAAATTAAACTTCATTCTTCTTTATAATTTCTGATATGGTGCCCAAAACTCCTAATGGTCCTCCACCCAAATCGTTTTCCTTCTTCCTTTATTTTTTTTTTCCTTTCATAATTAGTTAGAGCCAATTTTTTTCGTTCTTCAGAAAACCCAGCCCACTGACATGTAGCAAGAGGAAAAGGCTTGCTCCTGATATGAATATCTAGGGATCTGCCAAAAAGGGCAAATTTTTGGGCCTGAAGGTCCGTGAAGGAGTCTTCTTCGGCCCCGCTGGTTAAAGCACTGGCAACGTTGTGTTTGGATGAATTTGGACATGGACAATCTTAAAGTAACAAAATCTAAATCATGTAAAACTTCAAAATCAGACAATTGTTGAGCAGAGAAGAATTGGTGAAACTTTATAAATGAAACTATTGATATATATATATATATATAGATAACATTGTGATTGTTAATTGTAAACTTGGTATTACTATTAATTTTGAATGCTGCATCATTTGAAGATACATAAATATCACTTTAATTAAAAAAAAAAAGATAAAAATATATAAGTGAAGCTCTTACATCATCTTGGGAAGGCAATATGTATTTGTAAAGAGAATGGAGAAAAGAGCATCTGCAAGTACAGTGGGACAAAGTATTCCATTTTATTTTATTTTAACTGAAAATATAGAAGTGCTTGTGCGGGAAACATGGTCAAATCACTTTACAGATTGGTATCTTTTTTATGATCCCTTACTTCCTCTTCCCCAAGGCATGGACAATCTTCCAGAGAAGAAAGAAAATGTTTAAGTTTTCTCCTTTCCAAATCTACACTAAATTGAAACAATGAGTTTATTTAAAAATTAGTTCAAGTCATCTTCCTTTTTCTACTGCTTTAGTGCATGCAAAGGAACCCCAAGTAAAGGGGTGTTTCCATCAAGAAGAGAAGGAAGCCATTGAGAACCATTAATAATTTAGTTGGTCATTAAGGTAACAGGTGTGTAAGTTTTAATGCAATAAATCTTGGATCTCAAGTCGTTTTTCGGCTCCGTTGAGTAAGATGTGTTGTCATAATTTAGAAAGGCAAAAGCAGAATGATAGCTTTTGTTTCATGTTTCATATAATCAATGGCATGCTTCTATCCATCACGTCCTCTATTTTGTATTTGGAAAGAGAAAAGAGCTCGGCCTCTATTTTGCTTTTTCCTCAAGGTCTGGGCCATGGGGGGATCCTCCACTTTGTACAATTGCCCTTGTATATTAATAGTTCTAACTGCTTTATATGGTAGGTAATATGGCCAGCTTACTTTGTAACCTGTATATACATATTCTTCATCCTCTAAAGTTACCCATATGAGCTATGAAACCAAAACGTAAATGATTGAAGAGTCCACTAAAATTTTCTTCTTTCGCAAAGCATTGGTCGGTGAGGGCGTGGGCAACGTGGGGTCTATTACTTTGGTGGTTTATGGTATAAGCTAATTCAGTCTAAAAGCTGGGGAAGTTCCTGTGAGACTTGCTTTTGGAACTAACCTTTTAAATATCCCAACTTTAGAAGTAGTGAATCATAGTATCATGTATATATATGTGCTAAGCAAAATCTTAGCCTATTTCTTCGTTGCTCGGGTATGTAATTTGAAGAATCAAAAGAAACATGTCAAATTAAGATCTTTCTTATTTAAAATTTTTTTTGCAGGATAAGCTTCTTTCGATTCTACTTGGAGTTGGATGCTTGGAGTCACTCATAATTCGCTTGGCATCATGGCGATCTTTGCCTCATACACTTATTAAGAACACATGGAGTGTATGTGAAGTTCTCAATTATACGTCTCCAACATCATCAATACCGTGTTCAAGCAAATGAAAGGGGAAAATAATTAAAAAAAAAAAAAGAACTCCGGAAATTAAACCCATAAAGTCCAATCCCACGAGTAGATGAATTTAATTGAATTCCATACTTGTTTATAATGCCCCTTTGGCCATTTCCTTGCAGCTTCGTTTGTGATCAATATACATGTGGGGCAGGAAAGACTAAAGGGAGAGCTCCTTGTCAATATCATGGAAGTTAATTAATTAATGGGACATTTCATCTTATGCATTATCAGTTAGTGCAAGTCAATAGACATTTATTCTGCAGTTTGAATCTTCATTCTAGATGCCCTTTTGGAAACCACAACCAAAAAAAATATGACCTCTAGTTTCCTGCATTGAATGGCAGAACATACAACCTGCTTCAGTTCCAATCCCCGTGAAAGGAGCCGATTCTTAGTAAGAAGTCTGCTATGAATGGCCTGGCCATCCAGGAAATCACTGCATGCTTAGGAATGTGATGTGTGAACCACAACAATCTATCCTAACCAACTTTCCGCTGCTTAGGACTGATCTCATTCCAGCTGAAGTCATTGAATATCTAGATCTAGGAAAAATCTAGACTGCTCTCCAACCTTGCTGCGTTATAAATTGAGTAGCCATCTGCCTGAACTGTAATAATTAATTTTCTCCAACTCCAACTACTTCCTTGAGTTTCTACTAATGCATGCCAGATTTTTCTTCCCTTGAGTTCATATACCTGAATCCAGGCAATCCATAGTGATCCTGCTTTACTGAATATAGACCAAATATGGTTAATTATGCAAGCTTGATTCCAGGTTAGAAGACTTTAAGCCCAAGACCTCCTTCTCATTTTGGACGGAAAATGAATTGTCAGTTGACTCTAGCCCCTTTTGTGGAACTATCTTTACCGGTCAAAAAGGATCCGGAGCAAAGTTGATTGATCCTCTTAATGAAATGCTTAGAAAGAATAAAATCCCTACACCATAGTTCTGGAGATTAAAAAGAATAGATTGGAGAAGCTGAAGCCTGACTGCGTGCCTGCATAAGATAAGAACTTAGCAACCCAACTATTTATCCTGGCAGTGACCATTTCAATCAATGGAGCATAGTCCTTGTCAGTGAACCTTCTTGAAACAAGAGGGACAACCCAAATACCTATAGGAAGAGTGCCAACTGCCAAGCTTAAACCCAGACACCTGCTAAATTCTTGAGGGGACTCCCTGCTGATAGCAGATGAAAAAAAAAAGCTCACTACTTTGGGTACAATTTAGGTACAAACGAGAAAAAAGAGAGTAAAAGACCTTATAACAGAATCTAGATTGCCTTTGGTAAGGATCAGCAGATCATCTGCAAAGCACATGAATGAGTTAGATTGATCCCTTTGCATTTAGGATGACAAGCAAATGCTTCAAACTTGACTACAGTATCCAAGAGTCTGGACAGAAGATTCGTTACAAGGACAAACAAGGAGAAATAGGATTCCCTTATTAATTGTTACAAGCTTAAAACACCTTTGGTTTCGAAGAGGTTTTTATGCTTTTACATCATAATTCCCCTCTGGTATCTTGTGTAATTGTGCTTTGAAATTTGAGCTTTGGTGCTATATAATTCTAGTACGAGTGAGTGCCTGCAACATTAAAAAAAAAAAATACCACTGCTGCTATTCTTTTTGCTGTTCTTTTTATTGTAAACTGTAATCAATCAAACGTTACGGTATTTGTCTTCTTTGGTTTTAATGAATAGGACATGTGGCAAATCATGGATTTTTGCTAAAAAACAAATCTCAGATCTTGCAAAAACAGTGCATGGATACAGGTGTTTCACACAACAGAGTGGAAAAAGAATCATGTGAAACAGCTAGAACATGTTTAGAAAGAAAATACCACGAGAGACCAACAATGGGAACGAGTAGAGAAATTAAACTGTGCTCTTTGTCAACCTCCAAAAATAAAATATGTTATGGTGTCAGTGGAGAAAAGTAATTAGCTTCTGAGTTGGATGAGAGTGGATGACTCTGGACCCTTCTTTCTTATTGTCTTTTTCCTCCATTTTCTGAATGATTTTGATGGGGCAATGCTAATTTGATTTATATTTCTCCTTGGTAATGATCAAATTTCATGAATTTTTTTACCATAAGATTTTCAATTTTTGAGGTTCAAAATAGAATACTCTATTTGCCAAATTATTTTGTTGGTAAAACCACTATCACTTTTATTTTTTGGCAGAACATCGACACAAGCAAATTAGGAGAAAAATTAAAGTTGATAGATTATCATGAGAAAATTTTTAACTGTACGATTAATTTTTATTTTTAAAAATATATAATAATATATAATAATATCACTGGAAATAGATTTTTAATAGTATTTATAAATTTTTTTTGAAATAAAATTCTAATTTAACTTATATTAAAATTAATACAAATAATTTGGCAAATCAACTATTCTATTTTAAACAATATATAATAAACAAACAATTTCAGGATCCATAAAAAGGAATTATTAGTTGACGATTTAGTTGGAAATAATAAATCCTAAAACAAGGATTTATTGACGGCACCGACAGACATTGAGCATGGATTTCAGGAGTTGACGCGTTCCCGAACAAGTCCACCCAAGTCCACGCTGGAAAAATATTTATATTAAAAATTTATTTAGATATAAATTAAAAGATAAACGTTTATTTAAATATAAATTAAAATTTAGTGATTTATTTTGATACAAAATAAAAATTAAAAAAATTATTTAAATAAAATAATAAAATTTTAGATTTTTTTATTAATTTAATCAGAGCAAATTGTATATAAATTATAAAATCATTTATTAATTGTTAGAATATTTCATGACAAAAGTCATCTACTTCTCTGATCTCATTATTAAGGATGACTTACTCATTCTCCATCACAAACTTTAAATGACTTTTTTGTCCTCAAGATTTTTCTTTAAAATTAAATTATGACACACTCACATACAGATGAAAAAAATGTGAAAGAAATAGGAGAAAGAAAATAAATTAATTAATTATAAAAGCATTTGAAGGTTTTTTAATTGAGTGTGTGAATATTTTAATATAAATTAAATTTTGCATTTTATTTTATATATTTTTTTATAATTTAATTCGACTTTATATTAAATTTTCAACTGAATTAATGTCACTTGATTTAATAACATCAAATTCAACCGGCCCTTTTACTAATAATATAGATTTTATGTAATGTAATCATCAACTGAAAATTTTAATCTCTTAAATTTTACTCCTCTTTATCTCCAATTTCAAATTCCTGATAATATTAAAATTGAAATTTCAAACTCTAATCATCAAGACAATTGAATATAAATACTTTTATCCTCTAAGTTCACAAATTTTATTTTTTGAAAGCAAGAATCACCAATTAATATCTTTTTCTTTCTTTCTTTTTTCTCAATTATTCCTCTAATTATTGATTATTAAATAAACCTTATATCTAATAAAAACATTTCACTGGCAATTCTTTTTATAACAATCTGTCAATAGCCTAATACTGTCTAGCAATTGTTCAATAACAATTAAAATTATATAAAAATCCATCACATTTTATTATAAATTTTTTATATAATTTTAAATTATGATTAATTAATTATAGTCTAATAAATGCGGACTTTGCATTTCATATGAAAAGTCTAAAGACAATTGATAGAGTATATAGGTTTTTCTCTTCAATTTTCCAATAATTATTTGATTTTGGAAACAAAATTTATGAAAATATATATTAACCTATATATAAGAACAAAATTTAGATGAACATGCCGGTTTTAATCTAGAAGTCCACAAGGTCACTAACACAATCCAACAAAAATAAAAACTGACCCAAATGCATATATGAGTTAAATCTTGTTGAATCTACGACTATAAAATTGATGCTATCATCACAAGATCTTCATTGCCTATCTTTTGGGTTTGATTAGAGATCTGTACAGTAAAAAAATGAAAGCTACTTTGTTTCTTTAAATTGGAGTTATAAAACTTGATTAATTAATCTCACGCGCACATATGTGTGTATATATATATATATATATTTAATAACAATCATATTATTTTTTGAATATATTATAATATAATATCATAAAAATTATTTATTATATAATATTAATTAATATAATTTGATAAATAATAACTTTATTTATCTATCAATATAAGATAAATACACCAGTCATTGAATGGTGCTATAACTACTCTTTTTCCAAGGGCCTATACGCTTTTACCATACAAAAAATAATGAGTTAGTTGGACAAAAATGTTGGCTGTGATCTGATTTTATTATTGTATGATATGGAATATCGTGCATGGTCCCATCGGGATCATCCAAACAACCCCTCAAAATATTTGCTGTCTAAACTTAAGCCTCTTGTTTTCGTATGAGGCCAAAGGGGAAACCACTTGTATTTTATATATTACTCATTTTAATTTAAATATTTTTTATTATTGGGAAAACGCAAATCAGGACCTAACTTTTTGAATAGGAAAACACATAAAGCAGTATTTGATATATTAAATCAATTATTGAGTGTCTTAATTATATTTTTTATACTGATAAAAAAGTATTAGTAGTTCATAGATAAGCTCATTTGGCTTATCAGCTCGTCACATGCATTCTAGAAATGTTTCCCAATGGTCGAAACTTCCCAACCTTTTATATATACTTTTTATTTAAATAAATAGGATTTGTTTAATCCTCTCATTTGCTTTCAAAATAACCCCAAAGCTTAGGAAATTAAATATTAATTTTTTATTTTTAAAATTATTAGAGATCAAATTTTAATCACAAAATAAAAAATTAATATTTTATCAATCGATCGTATAACTATTGATAATTAAATATTAATTTATTGATAATTCAAAGAGGAAAAAAATCCTTCTTTTTCCATCAATGGATGAAGATTGTGGGAAAAAATCCTTCTTTAATGCATTAATGGATGAAGATTTTGGGAAAATAGCCATCAACGGTTCACTTTGCATTGACAAAGAGTTTCTTTCATGAAGTAGTTTAAGTAGAAAGAAATTTGAAAAGGTCAATCATTTTTCATTTAACAAACAAATGATTAAATAATTATTAAATCCATTTAATAATTTCGGGTTGGGTGAAGCTTTCAAAGCAAACTCACTCCAATTACATTCTCCAATCCAACATTTTCAAAATACAGGTGAGAGTGAAGAAAATTTAAATTAATAAAAAAATAAATAAGCCACAACACCTTGACAGATTTAACGATAGCCACAAATTATTAACTTATTATAAATTAATAAATATTACTTTAAATACTTCAAATAAGTAACTTTAACATTTTTTAATAAAAATTTAACAGTCAATAATTTTATTTTACAACATATAACCTAAATTCCAAAAATAAATCATTTTTTCTTTTTTATTTGCAAAATAATATAAAATTAAAATTTTCATAATTGAGCTATAAACTTAATTTAATTAATTTATATAATTATTTTTAAAAAATAACATCTATAATATTTAAAATTCGAATAACAATACCAATAAAATTTTCTCATATTTTTAGATTGAGATTTAAAAAAAAAAGTGCATAATTTATCAACACAATAAAATATTAAGTATGCTTAAGGGGGAATTTTAATTTATATATTCATTTAGTGTGGAGCATTTCTGACGCCGAGTTTGACTTATATTGTGTCTTGATACTCTTGAAAGCTTTAAGGGATGAAAGTAAATGGAAAAAAGGTGAAAACGAAATTATGATATTGTTTTCATTTGTTTACTGGTATGCTACAATAATATTTGAACAATGAGCAGAAAGGGATGATGAAAAAAATATTGCCAAGCTGTTTGTATTTTAAAGCAAGTGTTGAACTCAGACTTTGCCTGCTCAAATTTCAAAGGTTTTTTTTCTTGGAAGGATCCCCAACCAAATTGTTGTCTAATCATATAAATATTTTTTTCATTTAAATAATTTCCTATAATCATATTAATAAAAACTTAATCATTTGCTATAAATTATAAACAATTAAAATAACTGTTTCATACATTTTTAACGGAAGGTCTGACTGGTAAAAATAGCTTAGTAATATCAATAAATAATTAATTTAATTAGTTAAAATTTATTTTTTTTATTAAAAAATTTTGAGTGCAAATCTTATTAATAATTATTTATTTAAATTATTTTTAATGCATAATTTATAATTAATTATTTTAAATTATTAAATATATTATATTTTATTATAATTTAAAAAATTAAATAATTTATCTATTTTAAATTAAAAAAAAAAAAAAAGAAAAAACCCAGTGAAAATACAGATAAAATCCAACTGCCTCGAACTTGTCAAAGGCAAAGCCGAAAGACACTCGGCAAACTCAAATCCTTCAAAGTTCAAACCCAAAACGACAAAGCAAGCCTGTTGCTCTTTGCCACAGCTGGTTTGGGGCGGTGATTCCAATACTTTAATATTATTGGTTGGACCCTTAAACTCTCTCCTCCACCATTTTGTCTGCGAGATGGGCCCCCTCCAATGAAAATGGGTCACAGCCACCGCTAACCTCACCATCGGGTGCCGGTGCGCTTCAGGAGTCAATCCACCTTTCGATCTTCACCGTACGTTTGTATATAATTTGTTTGTTATCAATCGACCGTACATGTTAGACACGTACGGTTAAAACATTTCGTGGCAGAAAAAAACAAGGAAAATAAAGGAAACAGTTAAAATGGGTCCCACAGGTCACCCATTTATTAACGTGAAAGGTAGAAAATCTCATGAATCGAAATTTTCGAAATAAAGGAATCTAAAGGGTAGGTTTATTCAGGAGATTTTGATCAATATTACGACTTCTGCCACTACTTTTTTTTCTTCGTCATTAATTTTTAAAATTTGATGGGAAACTTTTATTATTCAATTACAAATCAAAAAATTATCATATAAATACCTGTGGTAAAGAAAAATTCAAACCCCACAAACTTTTTTTATAGGATTACCATTTATAACTGTTAAACAATAATTAAGAAAATTAATAAATTAAAATAATTATTAATTACATATATGTGAATAATAATGACAAAAAATTGATAATTTAATGTACAAATCAGAGCAATTGTGAAAATGAAATATATAGGTATTTAGCGAAATGCGATGATTATAATGAGATTAAATCGATGAAAAAATAATTATTAAAATTATTAAATAAAAATTACTTATATTATAATTTTATAAATATATGATATTTGAAATGATAAAAAATTAACAAATAATAAATATAATAGTGTAAATTTACATATATGTATAAGAAAATTTGTTTAATATTGTGTTAAATAACACATAGTATTGTACAAGAAAAAATATTTAATATTGTGTTAAATAACAAATATTATTAATTATTAACTATAATACTAATAGTTATATATTTTATAGTGTTTTGCATAATTTTGAATACAAAGTTAAAAATAAATTGTACAGAATGACTTTAAACTTTTGTAAATGCATGAAATGAAATTTTAAAAATAAAATATGAAGGGAGGAGGAGCCACAATGACAATAGGATAGACATTCAACAATTTTTTTTTTTAAAAAGCAAACTCAATAATTTGAAATTAAATAAATAAAATTATGTCATTTTCGATATATTTTTTTAAATTCATCTATAAGATTAAAAAATTACCACATAATTACTATTAAAATAATATCATAAAAAAATAGACAATATACTAGTTCCATTTGTAAAATCTAAAAATGTATAAAAAATTATAGTTTAATAAAAAATGTTAGTAAAATTTAGACAAGAGAATTTCTTAATTGAATATGAATTAATTTTATAATTTTATTAACTTATTATTTTATTTTTAATTATAACTTAAAGGCTACATATTAATCTTGTAATTGAGCTTAAAAAATCAATTTATAATTTGTAAGATAATTGTCATTGTGTATAAAAGATATCATTCTTACAAATTGTTATTATTTATTTAAGAAAAGAGAGATTCAAACCTTACTATTTGATAGGATAGATGAATGAAACAGTTCTTACAAAATTTTAATTTTAAAAGATAAATAGAGATTTATACATAAATTACTAAAAAGCTTTTAAAAATTGAAAATCCAATCCCCAAAAGCACCCAATTTTGGTGCCATAAAAATTGATTCTCCAATGGTAGGACTGTTATTTATGTAGAAACCGATCCCTTTTTCGTAAAACCATTTATTCTTCGGTTTCTCTTTTTTTTTCTGCTCTTGTGTATCACATAGCCATAAAGAGCCCTCTCAGCGTACCCAACTTTCTCTTACTGTACTGTCACGTTCACTTTTTAAATTCGTCCCGGTTCTCCACTTTCTCTCTCCCCAAACACTATTTTCTCTTCACTTTACCATCTGCTTCCTTCCATTTCTGAGTTCTGAGTGATAGACATTCGAAAGGCCATTCGCCTTTGCCTTCCATGGCGAATATTGCAAAGTACATGCCTATCAATGCGGGAACGACTGTCACTACAGACTTGAAGAATCTGTTTTCAGTAATCAAAACAAGAAGAACAGTGGCTTTCTTCATGTTTGCCTTTGTTGGTTTCACTGTTTTTTTAGCTTTTTTCCCTTCTTCAAACTCTTCTTCTCCTTGGGTTACCAACATCTTTTCATCAAGTTCCACCACTTCTGCTACTGCATACGCTGGCTCTTATAGATCTCAGTTCTCTTCCCTCTTTAATTACTTCTTTTCCAACACTTCTTCGCCACAACAACAAGGCCTTAACTTTACTACTTTTGATTCTTCTTCTTCAAATAATAATACCAGATCTAATAACACTGCACCTCAATTAGCCAACCCTGGAGAGGAGCTACTTTCTGAGAGAAACATCAACAAAACCCAATCTTTCGACAAAAATAAACAACTCCCCAGTTCAAAAAACACAACTTTGCAGTCTCCTAACACAAGTACAAACAACACTCAAAGTACGGTTTTGCAGGCAAATCTGCCCACAGTTTCTCCTCCCAGTGTGAGTAAAAATCTGCCTAGCACAAGCAACCAGGCTGAAAAGAAAGAGAATTCTGATAAAGCTCAAGTTTTGAAGGCTAATCAGACTACAACTGTCACTGAAAAAACTCCGGTGGTTGCTAATGAGAGCACAAATTCTCCAGCTAAATCTGATTCCTCCAACAAGGTAAGTTCTGGGAAGGGAGAGAAAAGTGTAGTGCAAAAAGGAACAGTGTCAAACTACACAGCATCCCTCACAAAGAAACAGGGGAACGGGAAGAACCAAGGGAATGGAAGTGGTTCAGGGCTGTCAGCTAAACAGGGGATCGAGAATTTGATAGAGTCTTTGATGAATTGCGATTTGTTTGATGGAGGATGGGTGAAGGATAACTCGTATCCGCTTTATAAACCAGGGTCTTGTTCGTTTATTGATGAGCAGTTTAGTTGTATTGTCAATGGAAGGCCTGATAAAGATTATCAGAAATTCAAATGGAAGCCTAAAAGCTGCACTTTGCCAAGGTAGCACTATTTTGAGCATATATGATCAGTTTAATTTTTTCTGTAGATTTTTCTTTAATGGATATTCAAACAATTTAGCAGTTGGATTGGTGTCGATATTTGAATTAGTCATATAGGGAATATATTTAATTTTGTTCATAATCTATCCCGTTGATTGTAATGAAATGAATCTTGTTTTCTTTTTTATTAAGCTAAGATGAATTAACATATATGAAATGATAATTTTTTCTGTTAAAGATTGGATGGCGGCGGTCACATGTTGGATTTATTGAGGGGGAAGCGGCTTGTTTTTGTCGGCGACTCCCTGAATAGGAATATGTGGGAATCTCTAGTTTGCATCCTGAGAAACGCTGCAAAAAATAAAAAAAATGTTTATGAAGCTAATGGAAGAAACTATTTCCGAGGGGAAGCTTCCTACTCTTTCATATTCAAAGTAGGTTATTGATATTTCCCACTTAATGGTATTGATTAAATTGCTGAAATTTGATGAGACTTAATTTGTTTACCTGGCTTGTATGATGATGAATAGGATTATAACTTCACTTTAGAGTTCTTTGTATCTCCGTTCTTGGTCCGAGAATGGGAAATGCCAGACAAAAATGGAGCGAAGAAGGAGACACTGCGGCTTGATCTTGTCGGAAAATCATCTGATCAATATAAATCGGCAGATATCCTCATCTTCAACACAGGGCATTGGTGGACTCATGAGAAAACTTCCAAAGGGTTGGTTGATTATATTTCCATGTAACTTTTCGCAATTTACGGCTGTTACTGTAATCTACTGATTTTAATGATTATTTCGGTATTCAACAATGGATAACTACAGGAAAGATTATTACCAAGAAGGTAGTCATGTTTACAATGAATTGAATGTTCTCGAGGCCTTTCGGAAAGCTTTGACAACATGGGCTAGATGGGTTGATGCCAATGTAAATCCTACGAAATCTATGGTGTTCTTCAGGGGTTATTCTGCTTCTCATTTCAGGTAAAGGGAAATAATTTTGACATTGTTTTGGATGCACGATACTATTTGTTCCTTCATCTGCAGTTGGGTTTTGAAACAGAACAAAGGGATGGGGTAACCGGTTACTACTTTGAGAATTATGGAGGCACTGCATGTATATCTAACCTTGTTTTTTCTTCATGGTTGTTTGGAATTGTGTTTTGGTTAAACTATGATACAGCATTTCTAAATGTTTTCTTGCTGTTTGAATCTTTCTCCAGTGGCGGGCAGTGGAATTCAGGAGGAGCATGTGATAGCGAAACTGAGCCTATCAAGAATGACACATATCTAAAGCCATATCCACCAATGATGTCGGTCTTAGAATCGGTGCTTAAGGGGATGAAAACGCATGTCACCTACCTAAATATTACCAGATTGACTGATTTCCGAAAGGATGGCCACCCATCAATCTACCGGAAACACCCAAAGCAACAGTTGTCGGAGGACGAAAGAATAGCACCTCTAAAATACCAGGACTGCAGCCATTGGTGCCTTCCTGGTGTACCAGATTCATGGAACGAGCTTTTGTACGCTGAGCTCCTTGTGAAAGAAAACAAAATGCGACAACATCAAAGGAGAGCTAGGTAATATAAATCATACAAACTTTGATCTGTTTCGAGTCGAATCACATATAGGCAGTACAGATTTTTCGTTCATTTTGAAAATTGTAGAAACAAACAAACATAAAAAGGATAAGATCAAATAAGCCTTCTTTTTCCCACTTATAAATTATGGAAGTGTGATAACGGATAAATCAAGCACTATTCTTAGAGAGATCAATCTGTACTGTAATAATTTTTCCTTGTTGATAGTATAATTGAAAGTAGAGAGGATGGTTTTGGATGTTTTAAGATTTGGAGATGGAAAATATATCCTTCCCCTCCCTTGCCACCTAAAATATTTTTTTAGCCTCAAATTTACTTTGAGGATTGTAAATCTCCTTTAGTTTATTTAATTTAAAAATAAAATTGCAGTGGATGGTTTCTCTTTCAATATATACAGCCTTGCATGTTTTTCTCTCATCTGTTCGGTCTTCCTCCTTATAAGGATTCTGCCTTCTGAAGAACCAAAAAAAATTATCTTTTTAAACATATATTTAATTGTTAAAATTTTTTTATACAAAATTATTAAAGAGTATAAAATTAAATTAATTTGAAACCAATGTAAGGGAATTTCTTTCCTAATTAAAATAATATTATGAGAAATATAGAATTTTTAGCCATTTAGGTTTGAATTTTTTTAAAGATTTTATCAAAGCATTATTATCTGTTTTTCAAATATTTCGGCATACCGGAAAAGCAAAATTGACGCAAAAGAAGACGCCTTGATCGCCGTACTGTCTATTTATAATTAAAAAAAAATGAAATCATTGTGACTTTCTGACTTTTGCTATGTCATATTCGTCTTGTAAAGTATGGGTCCCTGTGATCCTTCGGACAAAAATGAATTCTAGAACTGTAAAAGACCGACCATCCGCGGCTTTTCATAAACCAAATTTTTAATATTAAATTTGATTAGGTTGAATAATTCTACTGTGGTCGTTTTCTCACATTGTCACATCGTATGTTTTGACTAATCCGTCATCGTATTAAAAATCAGTGTATTTTTAAAAATAAAATACAATGTAATTTTGAAATAAAGAGGATATAAATATTAATTTTAAAAAAAAAATTATATAAACTAATTAATGTAAATCTTGAATTTAAAATTTATATTGTTAATATAGTTTGCAGAATTATTAAATTGATAAAACATTATTATAAGATAAAAAGCTTACCTTGTCTTAATCAAAAGCCTTTTCCATATTATAATCAATCATTTTCTTGTCAATTAAGAGTTTTTTTTTTTTCTTTCCTCTTAATAATAGTCTTTAATCTCTAGTGTCGGCAACTACAAGCAAAGCAAAGAAAAGCAAGGCTCTTATCTCTTATGATCAGTGTATATTTAATCATGATGTAACATTATGCTTATTCTTTTAATGGTAAAATGAGAGTTTTAAAAGTTCAAATCTAAAATATACAAAATTTTTGCATTGATAACTGCTTGTAGAATTAAAATTTCCCATCTCTTATTATTTATCTTATTTCCTTTTGTTTCTTTTTTTTTTTTAAATTTTTAGTTATATATTTTTTGAAACTTCTTTTATCTTGATATAATGACAGCATTCAAATTTAAATTTCTGCCACTGATCTTAATATCTTAATTTGGTTCTTTTTTTTTTTTTTTTTTTATCAATTTAGACTATTGATTAATGCCTCTATCACGAACCCACACTGAATTTTCTTTTCTTCTTACAGCATCCTTATCTCTACCTTATTTTTTAATTAATATTTCACCCACTCGACCATCAGTCCATTTCTGATTCATTCTTTTCAAATTCTTTAATTAACTTTAAATATGAAAAATCTTTAACATGGCTAAATAACAGAAATTGGATATAAGAGGAATTAAGAGATAAAATATGAAGCCGAGAATAAAATTGCCAAATAAAGAAATTATAACCAAAATGTTAAAAAGGAAAAGTTATTAAATATGAGGTTTTCGAAAAGAATGCCTCGATCAATTTTTGTTGTCATATTGTATGTGAATTTGGCTAAATATCAACAGAGAAATCAACCCAAAATGAGGGGAGAATCTATTTAGAAAGAGACAAGAAATAAGGATGATTTGAATGCTAAATATCAAAGTTTTTTTTATTAGTTTGAATACGTTGAAACACGTAATCAACTAAAGAAATATTACTCATTTTAATTCAAAAATATGATAATTTTATTTCATAAAAAATGTTTAACAAATTTGAGTTTATATATCTATATATATCATATTATATTCATATATTTTTTTAATGTAGGATCGAAAATATTACAATATTTACACTTTTAAAACTTAATTTTTTTCAAGTTGAGTTTAACTATGAAATTAAAATCATATCAGATATTAAAATTTTAGAAATAATTTTTCACCGTATTCTTGTGACTCTTATGTTAAACTGAAAACATTATAATATCCTCACTTTTAATACTTAATATTTTTGTCAAGCCGAATTTAACATAAAATCAATATCACATCAGATGTTAAAATTTTAAAAATAACTTATCACCGTATAGCATTTAGCAACTCTCATGATATAGTTCTTAATTTTTTTTAACCGATGACTGCTCTAATACAATTTCTAAAGGCTCGTTTTTAACTTATAAAATATTATTTTCTTCGACCTAAAAATTTCATAATTTTATTCTAAAAAATATATATTTAAATTTAAATATTTATATTATATTATATCATATTCATACGTTTCTTCGATATAAGATTGGTAGTTTCACAGCATATGTTGAAATGATAAAAAGAGTTCCAATATGTCCAAAAGAGTGAATTTTTTTTCCCCCTCAAAGTGCAAACATGCATGTTTCTGAATTATAATCATTTTGGGCCAATTCGAAGGAGTGGTTTTTGGGCATTGTGGGTTTGCTAGAAAAGTTTGCCCACAAAATTTGCAGACCCTGATCCCTAATGATTTCTTGGGCCTCAATTTCGCTACTATAAGCTGTGGAAACAAGCCCACGTATATTAATGTTGAGGTTCCTAGGCCTGCCCCTGTTATTCTTTTTTCTTCTCACCGAAGCTCGAGGTTAGCTTTATATATACACACGAAGATGGATTTAACTTGCATAATATAAATTTAAAAAATTATTTTTTAATTATTAATTTTAATAAATTATAAGAATGAGAGAGACAAGTGAAAATTTTGATTTAATCTCATCCTTTTGATCTTAAAATCGATGATTGAAAAAATATGTAATTTTTTTTTAATTTTATACTATGTAAATTAATCATTCTTATATATATATTTCTCTATGTAGATAATATAGGAGAGGAAGTGGCCAAATAGCTCCAACCAATGATATCTTTTATTGATTGATGTTTGGTCTTAATTCATTTTCAATTCATTAATTTCGAAATTGGACATCTCATCCCAAAAAATCTATATCCGTCGCCAATCCCCCATTTCCTTTACCCCTTTTCTCTCTCTTCCTTTCCTTCCTCTCCCCCTCTACTCCTTTTTCTTTTATATTTATTTAAATCAAAATAATATTTTTAAATTTAATAATTTTAATCTAAAATATATATTCCAGTTCGGATCTCCTCAAATAAAAAAATTTATATCATTATCCAATCTCTTTATCAATTATCTTTAAAAATCACAAATTCTAATTATTAGGTGTTACTTGTGAATTTCTCAATAAAAAAAAAACATAATAAAAAATGCTCTACTTCCAATTTATTTTTTATTGAAATTATCCAAATTTAAATATTAATCATTAAAATTAAAAATTTAAAGTTATACAAATGCATCACTCTCAATTTGCTCTAAAATTGTAGAAACTAAAGGGAAAGCAAGATACCACAAGTCAAATGGAAAATGTCGAAATAAATGAATACTAGTATAATAAATAAACATCTAGGATTAAATATTCAATTTAAATACAACAAACCATTAGATTACATTACATTAGGGCAGTCACTATAATTAATCAATTTCTTTCCTCGTCAAACAGAACAGGCAGCATTCTAACAAAATTTCTTAGACTTCTTCCCCCCCCTCAGCCCCCCCAGTCAAAACAAAATCTAACAAAATCTCAAATCTCGTTTTTCATCACCAAGAAACCTTCTGGAGTGTAGAGACAAATTAAAAAATTTCAAGAAAGGCAACAAAAAAATTCCTCCAAGCCAATAATATTTACAAAATTTTTTTAAAAAAAGTGGTCACATCCTTTGACTGGTCACATCCAATGATTTCATGAAGCTGCCTGGTGGGCTTGGGGCTGGCTCTGGGTCACATGCGTTTGAATAGGTGAAAAAGGGTATCCTCTGGTCTTAGTCAGTGTTAAGCCTCCAGTTTTGGCATCGGTGTTGCTGCCAGATGGGGCAGCGGCGGCGGCGGAGGCGTTGGTGGTGGACGTGGTGGCGACACGCTCACATGAAGGACACATAGTGAGGGTAGTGGCAGGTAGCTGCATGTAAAATGGTTGAGAAGTTTTCAAGGCTCTCAACTCTTGCAGTTCTTTCTGCAACCTCCTATTCTCTTCTGTCAGTGTCTCGCAGCATCTCTTTAAATACTCACAATCTACCTCCGTCTGCTTCAGTTTTGTCCTGTTTTGTAATATTTTATTCAAATCAAAATTAAAAAATAAACCCAAAAATTACATATCATTAAAAAAATATAATTCTATTCTATATTAATAAAAACATTCTCAGTTGATCATATTGGAAATTATTGAATCCAACAACCATGAAATAAAAAAAAAAAATACCTTGCTCTTCTATTCTGAAACCAAACTTCCACTTGGCGAGGACGAAGATTTAATTGCTTGGCCAAGGCAAGTTTTTGCTTCTTAAACAACATTTAAAACGTAAATCAATGAAAATTTTAATCCAGAACCCTAAAACAGTGAGAAATAAAATTAAAAAATTTTGACTTACAGGATTGAGTGTATTGTGTTCTTTGAAACTTTCTTCAAGAAAAGCAGATTGTTCTTTAGAGAGCCTTAGTTTCTTCCGGGTTGAACCGTTCTCATCATCATCGCTAGCTCTCGAGCTAGCCCTTTCAGTTTCAACTTCCAGGTCTCTCTTCCCTATGCTGCTTCCGTTTCTAATCCCAAAATCCATCTGAAAAGAAGACACCGCGCTGTTGGGAGACGACAGCGCTGCTCCTTCCTCAGCTTCATCAGCCATCGCGACCACCGGTAACCGGTTCACGTCTAACCCTCTTCCCGGTCCTTCTGATGAACCCGTTTCTGTCATCAATGTTACAAGGCAAAAGTTAATATCTTTCTTCAAGTCAGATGATAAAAACATATAAAAAAAAGTCAAAATCCAAGAACACCCAGATCCAAATATCCCATAAAATATCATATTTGGTTGCGAAGAGAACTAAAAGAAGAAAAAAAAAGGCCTGTCTTTTTAATTTTCTTCATTAGGAAAAATGGAAGCTTTTGCTTTGACCAGGCTAAGTACTTAATTAATAAATATTAGAAATAAATTTTTATTACAAACCGGAAATGCAAACTTCAATTTTGTTTCTTCCATATCTTAACAAAAACCAGAAAAATAAACAAAAAAGAAAAGATGAAGATTGGAGTAAAGGGGTAAATAAAACACTAACGATTATTAGTGAGCCAACGAAAGCGAAGCTGAGAAGAAGGTTGGGTCCGAGGAACAGGAGAGAAAGGAAGAAGATCAAGCTGACGAGGTGGATCTGAAGAAAACCTTTTGTCATGATCTCCATCTCTACTAGCTTCTCCTCTACTTCCACCTTCAAAAGCAACCCCTTTCTCTTGTGATCTGAACCCATTTCCGAGCACCATGCAAAAACCTAGATTCTTGCTTGTTAACTTTGGGGTTTTGTTTAGAAAAGAAAATGGTTTTGAGGGTTCACCCAAGCTCAAAGCTAACTCCATTAACCTTGTTCTTGCAAAGAGAATACACAAAAACAACTGCAAAGACGGCTTCGAATATCTTCTTGTTATTATTTTCTTGATGAAGTGAGATACACCCTGAAAAGAGAGTTATTTTTTTAAAAAAAGAAACCCTACCCCAATCTTGCTTAATGTAAAACACACAACCCACCACCCCCTTGACACTCCTTTTTATTTGCTTTGCCTTGTGCGAGTAAAGATTGACCGACAAATCCACGTTGATAAACGCACGTGAATCTATATAAATATACACCGGTTCATACACGAGAGAGAGAGAGAGAGACAGAGACTGAGGAAAGAGAGATTTCTTGAGGGTTAGAGCAAAATCTTTGGTTATAGTATGTTAACAAAAGGAATTCGAATAAGTTTGACTTTTTAGAGAAAATGAAATGGAGAGAGAGAGAGAAGAGAGGGATATATATGCCTGATGACTGACGAGAAAAAATGAGGCCTTGGGCAAATCTTTTCTTTTACCGGGTAGAAGGCAACGGCACCTTTTTCTTGTTTTTCAATTAAGAACTGTATCTATGGCAGCACCACTTTCCACAGCACAATGCATTATTAAATACTTGATGTGAAGATTTTGTCAATTAATGTTACTGAATTATTGTGTTCTCACCAAACAAGGACCACAAATCATCATCATCATCTCAACATGAGAAAATTATTTTTCATCCGATGGCACGGATCAGCAAATCTTATTCTTCTACCCTTTGGACCCAACTTGTTTTTAACCCCCTTGCCAACCCTTTTTTTTTTTAATTTTTATTACTATAACGTCTATTAAATACTACTATTATTATATATTATACTCATCATGATGATATGAGGAAATAATGATTAAAATGTTTTGTTTACCAAACACAATTATTCAGCATCGGAACTGTTTGTTGTTTCGTTTGTTTTCAAATGATAGCCAATTTAATCCAAGATTTGCAGTTTCCCATTAGTCAATTAACATTTCCTCCAATGACGTAATTGAAATGAAATCTGACCCCGCCTGGGAGAGCTGACTAGCCAACCAAAATAGTGCACCTTTACCAGTTTCTTCCAAGGTGGCATCAACCAATTGGCTAGACTGATACAAAACCATTCTTTTGAGCTAAACCTGATGTATGAACAGAGAAAAACACTGGGAAGAAAAAGAAAATAAAAAAAAAAAGATAGTCGTTAAATAATTCCATAGTCAGATTAGAGATTAGCATGAGATTTTGACAAAAAAAAACTGCTTTTTATTAATGTTCAATCCAAGCAGACAAAGAGACCATCTTTTACTATTCCAAAGAAAGTTAGAAGCATATATATTTGTGTTGTAACAATAATGAAAAATAAAGGGCAATGTTCTTTTGTGTCTTTTAAGCAGAAACTGGGTATCCAATGAGTGAAAATTTTGGTTGAAAATTTGAAGAGGGATGGATGGGGGGTTTTTTGGGGCTTGGGGAGTCTGATGAACAAGACGAGTGGTCCCACGCGCGTGGGGTGGCCTTTGAAGAAAGGAGGTAATAAAAATACACATTTAGAGGATGTGACCAGGTCAGATATGTCATGCTTTTGGGATCATTGCAATAATTGAAGTCATGCAGGCTTTAATGATAGGTTGGAGAGAGAAAGAGAGAGAGATGAGTGAATTATTGGGTGGGCACATAAAAGAACCGCGGGACAAAGTGACACCCACACACGAAGGCTCTAACTTAACCCCCAAGTACTGCTTTCCTTGTTTGATTTTTTTTAACGAAAAATTCTAGATAAATAAATTATTTAATTTTTAAATTAAATTAAAATATATTATATTTAATAATAAAAAATAAATAATTTTAAATCATACATTTAAAATTATTTTAATAAATAATTATTGATAATATTTAAATATAACATTTTTTATTAAAAAAAAGAAACCAATCACTTTCTATTTGCTTGTCATGATATTCAAGGATTTAATCATATGGTTTAGACCTTTTCCGAGATTGCACATGTCATTTGCTCATTTCATTTTACTACCAAACAACTTGTTTATATTTGTTCATAAAAAGTATTCGGGAAATGATAAATTGTTCAAACTTTATGTTAAACAACACATGTTGAGAATTATCCCTACATTAAATTATATTTAAATTTTATTTAAATGCAACCACATCATAAGGAACACAATCAATGGTGATTAACCATCAAATATCAAAATATCATTCATTTTCTTATTTTAATTTTTTATTATTATATAATAAATTAATAAATAAAATTTATTATTATGTAATTAATATGAGTTAACTAAAAATATATAATTAATAATAAAAAATATTATTTGATATATTACTATATTTTATTTTTATTTTATTTATTGTAATTCTTTTTATTATTTTTATGGAAGCTTAGTAATATGAATATATTTAACTATAATTTCAAAATAAATTTTTTTAAAAACAATAAATTCAAAAATATTAGTAATTATGTCCCAGAGAATTTGGAACATAGCATATTTTAAAATATTAAAATAACTCTTAAATTATTTCATTTTTTAAAAAAACCTTTATGCTTTAATTATATTTAAATAAATTTTTTATTTTTTATTTGTATTCAAATAAAAAATTGATTTATATTAACGTTTATTTAAATATAAAAATTTAAATTTAATGATTTATTTAAATATAATAAATATGTAAAAATTTATCTCAATAAATAAAGAAAAAAATTTTATGAGTTTTTTTTTTAGCCGTTATCCATTTACCGAACGTCTAATCCGTAGTGCCAAATTCGTATACGTCCAATCAAACTCAAAATCATAGTTACGTTGAAAAACATCAAAATTTTGGCTGATTTTCAACTACGTACAATCATATAAACAATTTAACCCCTCAATTATCACTTCCCTCTCCTTCTATCGGAAGGCCCACACAACATGAACAACATTCTTCTCATCGTTTCTTGCATCCACTCGCTTGCATTCTCAAAGTTACTCGAAGCAATGTTTACAGAAGAAGTAAGGTGTGAATTGCCTCGTGGCCTGCAAGCGATGCGAATTCTAAAATTATTACATAAATTAATTAAATTAAAATTTAAAATTAAATAATTATTTTATTGATTCAAAATTTTCATCTTTTAATATCAAGATTCAAATATGAAATTATTAGATTAAAATTTTATAATCAATAGAATAAAATATATATTACGATTCGAATTTAAATTTTTTATCTAAATTCTATTTTATTTGTCATAACGATTTTTTATCAATAGGGATTTGATCGTTAGATTTGGTAAAAATTTTTAAAATCGTCACCAATCTTTTTATAAGATGTGATTAATCACCTAAAATATCATCTTTCAGTAAAAATTTTAAAATTAATTAAAATTTACTAAAACAAGTTTAGGTCTGCGAAATCAAGAATAGATTCGAAAGTATTATTACGAATGATGAAAGTATTAGTACTCTCACGTCGCTCGTTCGAAGAACAGTACCATTTAAATATACGTAATCTTATAATTTTGATAACGTGATCTTTTTTATTTAAGTTTAACTTCTTAAAAGTTATTTTAAAATATTTTTCTCTGTTTCGAAGTTAACATTATTATTATTATTATTTCGTATTTTATAAATTTTTCAATATTTTGGTGAAATTTATAAAAATCACTATTTAAAAAATATTTCAAGAAAATTGACCATTCACAAATTCTTGAAACTTCATCATAAGATATTTTAATTATTTATTTTAAAAGGGATTTTAAGAATATTTCAACTCTTCAGTGAGTTTTCAAAATTTTGAACAAATTTTAAGATTATCCCGACTCTTCGGTGAAATCTAAATATTATGGTTATTTTTAAAATTTTGTATTATTTATTCTTTAATTATTTTTTACAAGAAGAAATTTAGATTATCCCAACTCACTGGTAAAATCTAAATATTAATCTCTTATTTGTATTGAAGAAAATTGAACTCTTTCAATTTTTTATATTTTAAAAAAATCAAAAAATCAATTACTATTAATTTTATTTTTTATTATTGTTTTACATTGTTTAAATCAATCATTATTTTAGTGAAAATAATTTTGGATTATCCATATTTTGCAAGGACAGTCTATCTAAAGCCATGTCTATGACATGCTTGTATTGAGTAATAAATTTTTTGGCTAGATCTTTCCATGAATGAACACCACTCATGTATAATTGAATATACCATTTGGCAGCAGATCCAGTAAGATTATCCTAAAAATAATGGATAAGTAACTTGTCATTGTTTGTATGCCCAGTTATTTTTTTATAGAACATAGTGATATATGCCTGAGGGCATTTGGTTCCATCATATTTTTTAAATTCTGGTACTTTAAACTTTGGTAGGATTACCAAATCTGGAACCAAATTGAGTTCACTGGCATCAATTGGACCAAAAATATTTACACCTTCCGTAGCTCGTAGCTTTTCTTTTCAAGATCTAACTTTTGTTGTGCCTTTGTATTCTCAGATTGTTCGAGCATGCCTTTCTTTTATTTTTTATGTTCTTTTGGGTCATCTAAATCGGAGACCATAATGGGTTCAATATGACTTGCCCCAATATTTAAACCAACATGTCCTTGACTTTGTGGTTGAACCGTAAATGAAAGTAAATTAAATTAAGCATGTGGCTGCCTTTCAAGCTGTGTCATTTGTGAATACATTTGATGAGAAGTTTGAGCATAGGGTGGTGTAAATCCTGGTGGATACAACGGATTTTCTCTATCACTGGTATTTTATTAGGCTTGAGGCTCTTTTTCAGTGGTTACTTCTTTAGCTACCCCTTTTTCTTTGGTTATTTTCCTCATCATGTCCATCATTACAGTCTTTTTTTTCGAGTCTCTTCTTGAGTCCTAGTCATTTATTCGATCAACTCTTGTTGAGACCTAATCATTTGCTCATACATATCAAATTGAACTTTTTTTATCTTTTTTATTTTAGATGCTTGCTCATTTTTCATGATTCTGACTTATAAGCAAGTATTGTAATGATGATGAGTGGTCTGATCTATGTTTTCTTGATGGCCTAACTATCATTGCACCTGATTGAGTTAAAGAAAACTCTTTGAGATTTATTATTTTGAGGTCTTTTTTTAATGTATTTTTTTTAAATGAAACATATATATGATGCATGAATGCAAAGATATGCTTATTATATATTCAATATTTGTAAAAGATTTTAAATTTGAACTTGAACCACCGTATCATAACTTCACATTATCCTTACTAAATACTTCTTTCATTACAATATTAAAATTAAAAAAAAAATGCCCTACATGCTTGAATTACTCATAAGCATTCTCTAAAAAATTGGTCAAACGTTGGCTATGTTGTATTGGGTAAACCTCTTTTTTCATTTGTTTAGCTTTTTTGGTCATGTCTCTTACTTTGAAGCGGACTACTCTTATTTGTTCTACTAGGAGAGTGGCTTGAAATTTTTTCAACTAATTTTCTTTATTTCAATATTGTGCTTTATGTTCAAATTGATCTTGTTCCTCTTTCAAAACTTGAATGGCTTCACATCGATAATGCATTTACTATTTCAAGTCATCTTGGAGACCTTGTAGTACCTTTTTTTCTTTCATAGATTAACTAAGCTTTTATTCTTTAGATAATAAATTGGATCGAAACTATTTTACATTCTTTTTGAAATTTTCAAGCTTTTTAGTCATTATGGTGATTGGCTTATGCCAGCTTTCAGAAATCTTTTCTTGTTCTCTTTCAAGCCTTCGAGACTTTGCTTCACTCTCATTAGTCTTGTCTTTTCACTCATTAATCTCATGTCGAAGCCTCTTCTTTTCAAGCTCTTATATTTTTTTTTCTTTTTCAAATTTACGTTTCATAATTTTCATATCCTCAGGAATCTTTTCACAATGGGTGTTTTTTTTGGTGGCATAGTCTATTTTTTTTAAGACCAACTTTACTTGTGACCCGTTAACTTCTTCATATTAGATATTCAAGTATGGTTTTATCTGTATATACTTCATGATTTACTTTTTGAGTTTGCTTTCACTCTTTGATAATCTCTTTTATCTTCTCATAAATCTTGATTCCTCAAAAGAGAATTCCAATTCTTGAAGCCCATGAGTCATTGGGACAAATTGCTTTGACCTTAATTGTTGACGAACCAATGCCCGAGCATAGCTTATACCTCTCCATGGTCCTAAGAGTGGAACCCATAGCATGTCACCACACTTGTATAACATGGCTTCTTGTGGCATCATGGAGCTCTCCATATAACCTGAGCACTAGTGCAATCTTCCAAAATCAATACCCACTCTTCCTTGGTCTTTGATTTTGGCCATTCAACATTGCACCATTCTTTAATTGGCCTACTTTTATTACTATAAGTATGATAAAATTTACCCATAGGATGTTAAAGATGACTTTTTACCCAAATGTAGAGTAACTGTACACACCTTGTGAAGTATCATTCTCTTTTTTTATAATGATTTAATGATCTAAAAGTCTCTGCCAGTATAGAAGGAACATAATTGATTTTATTGTCCACCTACTCGAGAAAGTCAATCATTAATACCTCAATGTGCCCCAGGACCTTTGAAAAGATAATCAAGCCATAAATTGCCAAAATTATCATTCTCATACCTCGTTTATCCTCTAAATGTTTGATGATGTAATCACGTAAGATTTTTCATTGGATGCAATCACTTTTACCTTTTGTTTGGATATACGAGTTCACATTTTAAGCGGAGACATCCATCATACAAGCAAGTTTCTTTCAAGATCCAAGTTTTTGACCTCGCCAATAGATTTTGTCTGGATTGAGAAAATGCAATCATAACAATGTAGTATACTCTTCGATCGTTAGGGTCATATCTATTTCGTTGAATATGAAACATCTGTATGCAGGATCCCAAAATTGAACTGAAGCTCTTATGAACTAATTTTTCATAGGCACCTCAAGCAGTGAAGAAATATGACCATATTTTTTTTGAAAGCCATCTTCTTAGAAGTTATTACACAGTGCCAGATCTCGACTAACTCAGAGATATCATTTTGTTGAAGTCCAAACTTAATTTTTTCAAGAAAAATTTCTTGTTCAAATTTTTTCAAACAAATTTTCATTCTACCTTAGGCTTCTAATGATAGAGCTATCACCACATTGGCATTTTCACACACGGTGAGCTTTAAAGCTGAGAATATCATAATGGTATTTTCGAAGCAAAACTGAAAATCTTTTTACTGATATTGACATATTGATAAGCATATCTCATCCGTAAGTGTTTATAATGATGTATGATCATGAAACAAAAGGAAATCAAAACAAAATAGGGTTAGTAATCACATTAAAATAAATATTCTCTCATGTGTCTTAATTTATGGTATAATAAAAAAATGGTATGGCCTTATCTAAGGTTGGTTTCTTAATGTTCACTATATGCATGGTTTGTTAATTAACATAGGTTAAAATGGTTCCCAGATTGATCCTCATTGTCATCCACTTCGAACTAGTAAGGCCTCAGATCCTCACCCATAATGGGCTCTACCTATGAACAAGATTCAACTTGAGTGAAAGTATTTCGCTAGTCCAAGCAGAGGCATTATAACTTCACAAAAGTGTAGGTACTCTATTCCCTTCTAAAAAATATATATATTTGGGAGCCCAGGTATATAGCTCATACATGAATGTAAATGTACATGTGTGTGAGGGAATGTAAAAAATAAAATTAACAATATAATTAGTAATAATATAAAATAATAACATATCACAACCAAATGAAAAAAAAATTCATATTCGAAGATGAGATAAGAAATTAAAATTAAATATCGAAAAGACCATGAAATCAAATTTTGGATGACGGATGTTTAATTTTTTGGCTTAACTTTCACGCGTCCCCAATGTAGTCGCCAAGCTGTCATAATGATTTTTTTTTCAGAGGGATGCAATCGTTAGACTTGGTGAAAATTTTCAGAGTCGTCACTAATTTTTTTTATAGGGTGTGATTGGCCACTAAAAATATTATCTTTTAGTAAAAATCTTAAAATTAATTAAATCTTACTAAAAGAAGTTTAGGTTTGTGTAATCAAGACTAAATTCGGGAGTACGGTTACGAGTGAAAAATGTATTAGCATCTTTACATTGCCCGTTCGAAAAATAGTACCATTTAAACATGTGTAATCTTATAATTTTGATAACGTGATCTTTTTTATTTAAGTTTAATTTCCTAAAATTTATTTTAAAACATTTTTCTCTATTTTGAAATTAATATTATTATTATTATTTCGTATTCTATAAATTCTCCAACGCTTTGACAGAATTTATAAAAAATCACTATTTAAAAAATATTTCGAGAAAATTGATTATTCACAAAATTCTTAAAACTTTGTCATAAGAAATTTTAATTATTTATTTTAAAAAAGATTTTAAGAACATCTCGACTCTTTAGTGAGTTCTCAAAATTTTGAACAAATTTTAAGATTATCCCGACTCTTCGGTGAAATCTAAATATTATGGTTATTTTAAAATTTTGTATTATTTATTTTTTAATTAATTTTTATAAGAAATTTATTTATCCCGACTCACCAGTGAAATTTAAATATTAATATCTTATTTGTATTGAAGAAAATTAAACTCTTTTAATTTTTTATATTTTTTTTTAAATTCAAAATATCAATTATTATTAATTTTATTTTTTATTATTGTTTTACATTGGTTAAATCAATCTTTATTTTAGTGAAAATAATTTTGGATTATCTCAACTCTATAGTGAAATCCAAAAAATTATTTTTACTTGCAATAATTAAAGAAAACTAAACTCTTTTAGTTTTCTCTAAAAATTACATTTAAAATATTCATTTAAATAATTTATTTTTGAGAAAAAATTATTTTTTTAAATTATCCCAACACTTTGGTGAAATTTAAATAATATTTTTGCTTGTAATAAAATTTATTTCCTTTAAGTAGTTATTATTGGTAAATTTTTTATTTATATATATTTTTAGGTCTTTATTTTATTTCAGTTTCATTTTTTATTCTATTTATTTATTTAAAAATTATTATCAGTAATAATATAAAATAACAACAACAATAATAAAAAATAACATAAAAATCAACATAAAAAATCAAAATCAAAATCAAAATCAAAATGAAAAATTAAAAGAAAAAAAAAAACCTATGAAACGGGTCGGGTTGGTGTGTGGATCCTGCACGAGTCAAGTTTGATCCAGACACCCAAAACGACGTCGTTTTGAAGAGCCTATAAAAGGCTTGTTTCAGCTTTTTTTCTTTATTTTTTTTCTTTCTTCTTTCTCTCTTTAGCTAGAGCTCTTCTCTCTAGAAATCCCAGTCCCTATGCCAGTCGCTATGGAGACCAATTTTCGATCGGTTATCGTCATGCACTGATGGCTAGAAACTTCAACTGCGTCGAAAAATTCAAAGATCCCCAAATTTCGGTAGTCAAAAAATTCAACGATCATTAAAATTCAAATTTTTTCAAATTTTGGTGCCTAAAAATTTAACGGTCGTCGAAAAATTTAAAAATTTTCAATTTCCAACGACCCAAAAAATTTTTCAAAAATTTTCAAAAATTCCCCCAATGATCCTTTTTGCTTTGTAAACACCTTTCCAAACCCAAATTTTTTTTTAAAAAAATCTACAACTTCTTAGATCAAGAATTTCATTCTCGAAATTTTTTTTTATTGTGTGCGTGTTCCCTTTTATTATTCTTTTTTTTTTTTTATGTTTATTCGATTAACTCTATTTGTAAAGCTTCTGAGATTCAAGATCCTAGATCTTCTTGGATCTTTTTGTGAAAATTTTGGATGTCTATCCGATGACTTTTGGTTATCGAATTTTATGCTGCCATGTTAAATAGTGTCAGAAAGAAATTTGGGTCACTATGATAGTTTAATTTCGGCTGCTAGAGTTAAAATCAAAGATTTTTTTTTTCTTTTTTTTCCTTTTGTTTTAAATAATAATAATAATAATAATAAACAAAATTATATAATATTAATAAAAAAAGAAGAACAAAATTGGTGCCCACGCTATCAAGACAAAATTAATTTTATGAATGGAATAAAGAAGAAAGATGATTACGAACAACAACCATGGTTGACAAAAAGAAACCAGCATAATACCCAATCTCATGAACAATGAAACAATTACAACCAAGCAATCAACATACCAGAAAGATATATATATATATATATATTTATATATATTAGTACTATAGATCAAGCACCATATTATTCTCTTTAGGACACTATGATTACTAAAATTATTATATGGTAAGAAAAATCTACACATTAGAACAAAAGAAAATGAACATTGCAACCCATTTTTGGTCAAGTTGTCGATTGCATCCAATAGGAAAAACGCATTAGAATTGAAGGCTATTCTTCAAACCATTCATATATAAATGTTTAGTCAATATAGAAATTGATCATTGCTTAACACCATCAATATAGTGCAATATTGCTTAATAAATTTATCAAGAGATTATTGTTCAAATACTTCCTTAGTAAAGTTTTTCAAATTTACAAAAAGGTTTTAAAATCTTAATATATAATTGTTTATGATATTTTTGAAAACAAAATATTTAATTAATAAATGAACATGTTATAATAATAATAATATAAATTCACTTTGATTTAAATTAATAAAAAAGTATCTTTAATTAAATCTAATATTGTGCGATTGTAATCCAATTTAATTTATATTGATTTATCTATTATTTGATTTTTAGTATGAATATATACTATTTAGATTGAAAATAATTGGCTGTGTTTTATAATTTTTACTTGTAATTAAACCTTAAAAAAAAAAAAAACCACAACCATCCTATATTAAAACTAATAAAAATTACTACATAAAAGGATAAATCGATATTATTGGTACCAATATCGTCCTGGCATAGATGGTATCGACCAATACTTATCACTTTCGAGAAAATTTTGCTAAATAAAAGGATAAATCGATATTATTGGTTCTACCAGCCAGTACAAGATTTTGCTTATATACATAAATATATATATATATATTTATATCATTTATTTTTTTTCTTTATTCAATTCATAATACTTTTTCTTTCATGATATTTTTAATATTTCATAATTTCATAAAAAATATTATATATTTAATTAAATTAGTTTATTGGAGAACAACTTTTTATATTTGTCTAATATTTAATATTTATTTCATTTATTTATTTGATATTTTAAATTTTTTTATATTAAATATTTATAATTTTTAAATAGCTAAATTAATTTTAAAAAATATGAACTTACCTCTTTACAAATAAATCTTTATAATCTTATTGCATTGAAATAAACTATTCATTTTTAATTTTCACCGAAACAAACTTTCAATTTTTAATTTGTAACTAAATAAATATTTTAGATAAAATATTAAATAATATCGTAAATAAAATATGGTATGCCAAACATACCAATACAAATACCTACTAATAGTAAAATAAATTGTTGACTCAATCGATCAAATATCAACAAATGATTGGTTAAATTAACTAAGACTCATTTTTAACGATGAAAATATTTTGAGTTTAAATATTATCAATGACTGTTTATTAAAGTTATCTTAAATATAAAATCTGTAATAATTTATTTTAAATTATAAAATATAATATATTTTATCATAATATAAATAATTAAATAATTTATTTATCTCAAAATTAAAAAAAAAAAAAAAAAAACTCCTCTGGTCCGATAATTAAGATAAAAGCATAAAAAGAAGGAAAATTAACTGAAAGTAGTATAGAATTTGGTGAACCTGCTGTCAGGAAATGGTAAAATTAAAGTGAGAGGTTGAATAAGAGCTGGCATGTATAATTCACATTTGTCAAATGACTTTAAGAATGGAAACTAGTGGTGGTGGGGATGCTCATTCAATCTTGTTGGTTGTACGAGTCTATATTTTTCATCTGAAATGAACAGACTAAATGAGGGCTCCAATTGGATTTAAAGGTGTTTCAACAGATTTATAGCGAGGGAACAAAATAATTTATGATTAATTTATTAATATCATAATATCTTTCCGTACTTGAAGTTTTTAATACTTAATACTTTAAAATTTTTTAATAAATTGATAATTAATTCAACAATAACGAAAAAGGAGTTTCTTTAGATATCTATTGAAAACGTGTGAAAGCAACATTACATGCCATCGATTTCAAGGTTGGTGCCACATCAATTCGTAGTATGAATTACCAATTATGGAAACAAACGAGTTAAATTATTCTTGAGTTACTAAGACTCGATTTAATAAATATTTGAGTTTAATTTATTCATTATTAATCGAGTTTGAATTTAAATTATTTAAATAATAAATAAAATTGAATTTAAATATTTTAATAGTTATGCAAGTGATTTATAAGCCTAATCAAGCATTTGATTTTGTTTTTAACTATAATTATAAATTATAATTATAATCAAATATTATATTCATATATAAAAAAATTATTAAATAATCAAATAAATAAATCAAATAATAATTAGAATATAACTAGACAAATTCAACATAAAATTGAACTAAAACCATACAAAGTGAGATTTAAATTTTAGGATCTTAAGACCTCTTCTTTGTTGCTAAATATTTTAATATATTTAATAAGTATATATAAATAATGATAAAAATATAAAAAATATTTAATAAAAAGAAATAATAATATAAAAAAATTTTAAAAATAAAATTACTTTTATGACCTCAATATTCAAGGAACATTAGTTCCAAATTACAAGTGATTATCATATGTATAATTATTGTACATTTAATAAAAATACATGTACATTCAAACAAAATACATTTAAAAAGTATGAAACAATAAATATTTTCGGTAAACCATGTTTTTTTAATTCCCCTTTATATTACTTCCTCGATAAAACAAAAGGTAAAAGGGATAGTGGGACAAATTAACAAGCAGAAAAGGCAGAGAAAAAAAAGGGCAAAACCCTAGGAGAGGAGGGAACATGGAAGGGGAAAGGGAGAAAAGAAAGAGACGAGACACCGTGTCAATCACCTTACAATTATTCAATGTGTTTTTTGGGCTCTGTGGTCTCTACAAATAATAATAGTCGTGAAAATGAATGGACAAAGGAGAGAAGAAGAGGAGCAAAAGAAAGGAAAACCCCCGTTCCTATTACTGTTCCTATTAGTATTCCAAGTACAAATGATTGCTGCTGTAGCCGTTGTCTGCTTAAGTCACTGCATCGTGTCCCCATCGCCACAAGCTTGGACCCATCCTTCTTCTTCTTCTTCTTCTTCTTCTTCGTTGCCCTATGTTTCTGACTTTTTTTCTTTCTCTCACGTCATTTCTGCTACTCTGGCCAAAAACCCTCCATCATCATTTTCTCTCTCATGCACGCCTATCTCACGTGACTCTTTTATTTTTTTCTTAGATATTCACGACTTTATACTTAGGTCCTGTTACATCGTCCCTGTTGTACGTACTGTACTAAATGTACAGTATTTGAAATTCCATTGGTGAGATATTCAGAATCGGTGGCTCAGTGGCTCTCTGTCAAATAAAAAAAAGCGCAAAATTTTTAACCAGCAATTGCAGTCTTTACTGCTCTCTGCAACTTTCACACTTCATTCTATTTTTGCAGTCTTTAGTATTCTTCTTCTGCCCTTGTTCCTCTATTGTTTTAAACTTCTCCCAAAACACAATATTTTTAATGGGCAATGAAAATAAAATTATGGAAACTATTTTTTTTTTCTTTGGGTTAAATCCCTTCCTCTTTGGAATTTCTAAACTCTTGAGTGAAAATAATCCGTTCGAATTCGACAATTTTGTTAGATTCACTTGAATCCAGTTCAATTTGATTTGGTTTATAAAAATCAATTACCCAATCATGTTTAGTTTAAACTCGAATAAAAAAGAGATTAAATCAAATTGGTTTAATTTTAAAATTTAATAATTTAAATTAAAAATTATTCAAATTCAAAATTCAAATTTAAAAATTTTTAATCCAAAAAAATCAAACACCACTAAACTTGATTATGCCAATTGATCAAACTTGAAAGTTAATTAGTTAGATTTGATTAATTTACGGTGACCCCAAAATTTAAATTATCAGAATGAGTTAAATTTGAATAATTTATAAAAAATTTGTAAGTTCAATAAAGTTATTTTTTAATTTATTTTTAATATATTTTTTAAGATAACATGTAAAGAAAAACAATCAAGTACTTGTGCTGGAACTGAGTTTAATTTAGAAAAATAAAAATCAATTGAAAGCAAAAATTTGAGATAGAATTTGTATTTGGTGGACACAATATGTAAAATTTATTGGTGAAGTACATAGAAAATAATTAATAACCTTAACAAAATGACAAATGCTACAATCCAAAGTGAAAATCTTTTAAGATCCTCTGCTCTACGTGTTAAAAGTTGAAGGAAATTAAGTTCCAAATTACCAGATATTTCCAATATTAAATAAAGTAGAAGGGCCTTTGGCTTATGTCGATGCCCACTTCAATCCAGGCAGGACAAGGGTCCCTTTCCAAACAACTTTCAAATTATGTGGGAAAGAGAAAGTATGGGTGCCCACATTGAAATGATTGATTCTTAGATTTTCCAAAATCGGGGCCCATTTACCTTAATTATTTTGTAAAGATAAAATAATGGATGTTCATAATAATACGTTTGTATTTCAATGTTCCTATTCTCCGTAATGTCTTGAGCCAGTGGGATTTTCAACCTCACTCATTCCCTTAACATAAACAATAAGAAATAATGCACAAAATGTGCATGTATACTTTATCGAAAGAGTTAAATTTATAAATTTTTTAATAAAATTTTTTTAAAAATTCAATAACTATTCTTATATAATTTTGTATCGTAATTTAAAAATAAAAAAATAAAAAAATTTAATTTTAAAATTTAAAATTTAAATTTATTAAATATAATTTTTTAAAAATAATTGTACGAAATAATAAAATTAAACTCCTATTTTACACATTTTAGTATATTAATTTTTTTATGTAAAAAAAATTACAACTT
This sequence comes from Durio zibethinus, assembly GCF_047325235.1. Classification (NCBI taxonomy): domain Eukaryota; kingdom Viridiplantae; phylum Streptophyta; class Magnoliopsida; order Malvales; family Malvaceae; genus Durio; species Durio zibethinus. The sequence continues at coordinate 2,099,854 of NC_143162.1, read as the reverse complement.
AAAAGTAATAAAATAGATTGTAAATATTGAGATTTGATTATTAAATTTGTTGAATATTATATTTTAAAAATAATTATATAAATTAATTAAATTAAATTTTAATTTTGTATTTTTATATATTAATTAATGTCATTGAAGAAATGAATTTAATTGAAAGTGCTGTCATAAAACCAAAAATTGAAAATTCATTATTTCTCCATCGGGTCAGAAGCTTGGACTCATGCCCTTGTCATTAATTGCTCCAAGAATCTATCACCTAGCTACAACATGATAAAGCAGAAATGATGGGGCTGTGTTTATCTACTACCGTTTTTGGATGCACAAATTTGAGGTTCCTAACTCGAGCATTGATTGCAACATTACTTTCACTTACATGAATCATGATTCATGTAAGTGTAACTCCCCTCCGTTTAAACTTACTTTTGAACAACCCCATTCCAATGATCATTCTTGGCGTGCATTCAGCTTGTTGCTCACAGTCGCTCGTTTGGCATCATGGAAACAGATTTCTAAAACAAGTTTTTTTTAATAATAATTAATGATTTTCCTACTGACAAGAAAAGAGGTGCTTGGATTTGGAAACAGGTTTTGACTTGGTAAAAGATTCTAGTAATGGAGGTAGAGATTTTGATGGTTGAAGGAGCCTGCCATGATCTGAGGGGCAACCCCAAAAAAGAATAGCCTAGAGATGGTGGTAGCTGACCCACTAATTGAAGTTGATGAGAGAAAATTAGGCCATTGATATCAGCCGTTGTATGGGCTATGGAGGCGGTGCCCCAGCCCCAAGACCGAGAAGGACAGTCAAATTTTTGTAATGATAACTATTCTGCATGTGCCCATGGAGGGGTGGGTGGGTGCCTCCTTTGTCAGCTCTCTGAATGTGCTGTGGGGTTTGTTTCTGTGTGTCCCAAATCTCAATCCTTTTTACGCAACAGTCAGACTCACCTTTCCATCCTCATTTTTCTCTCTTTTTCTTCTTTCGCTTGGAAATTATCAAACATTCAAAAGGTCATTTCCATTAGAACAAGATTATTAAAGAAAAAAAGATTTAGCTTAGTTACTTTAAATATGTGACAGAAAAAATTAAAGCAAGAAAATCTGGTTAGCTTTATTTGAATTCAACGGATGTTTTAATCTCAAAAGTGGGTCTGAGTGCAACTTTTTAATATGCATTTAGGATCATTTCTTGCCATCATTCATCCCTCTGGATATTTATGAATCTCATAATGATTTGTCTTTTACTTCTCCTTTTATTGCAGTAAAATAACTAATATTTGATTATATATACGCATAAAAAACCCTCAAATCTACCCATAATTTATTTTTCCTCGAATTAGCTTTTCTAATCAAACAAAAAATCTTTTTATTTATTTATTTACTTATAAAAATATCATTAGAAATTAGTTATATTTAAATTTGTGTGGATTTCTATGGTATTGTTTTTTATTTAACTTTTTTATGTAAAAAATAATATAAATAATAGACAATTAAATTTATTTTTGTTCTTTTTACATATAAGAATTAATTTAGTTAATAAAGAGATGCGTTTATTTAGTCAAGATTCAATTTTTGAAAAATTATTTTAAAAGTAAAATCTTAAATGTATCACGTAAATTTTGAAAAATGCTTCCTTAAGATTGTTTGAAAAAAAAAAAGAATCCAAACAATGCTTGGAAGTATTTATGATTGTAATATAAAAAGGTTTTTTTTTTAATTTAGACTATTTGATTATTTATAAATAATGTAAAAATAATAAATAATAACTTTATAAATATTCATTTTTTTATAAATTATTAGATTATCCCATTTAATCAATTTCTATATATATTTCATAGTAACTTTTTATCCTTTTAAACGTGAACGAGATCATACGTACGTGTGTATATAATATTAATTTTATTTAAGAGAAAGAAGAGATTTAAATTTTTTTTTTTTAAAGGATGCATGCACTTGACATTTGAATTAAATGTTGAGGGTCGCACCAATAGTCCAAAACTTACATTATAAAAAACTGATTAAATTTATATATAATCACTGTCTGTAAAGTCAAAACTTGTGTGGCCCATAGCATAAAACTATAGCTAAGAACAAATGGGAATAGGGGAAAAAGGTAAAGATTTCAAAGCAAAAAAAATCATGTTATTTGCTATTAAACTTGTTGCTTATTGGGTGATAAAAGAGAATCAATAATATAGCGTTGATGATAATAATCAAATAAAATCAAGAAATAATGAGGAATAATTATGGATTAAGTACAAATAGTTCACATAGTTATTAATTACATATATATAACTTAATGATTTCTTGCTCATTGTTGCTCCTTACAACAATGTTGTGAAGTAAATTCTTTTTTTTTTTATTTAAAATTATTAAAAATTAATCATTGAAATTAAGAATTTAATATTTTATTAATAAATAAATCACATGATTGTTAGCAATTAAGCTCATCACAAAAATCATGTTTGGCACTATTATCTTTTGACTAATGAGCTGATTAGTTATATATGTAACATCAACCCTACTTAATTTAACTTTTGAAACAAAGTAAGACCCACTAACACATAAGTAAGATCCTCACTTTTATGATAAAGTCAAACGATAAAAGGCGCAAGATATAATTTGAATAAAATTTTAAAATATTTATTTTCAAATTAAAAATGCAAAAAGTTTAAAAGTCTAAATGTTTTTTACATGTTGCGCAATCAAAAAAAATTTTTTTTTTTTATATAAGGCATTTTAATAACTTTTTTAACCTTTAAAAATAAGAGAGATCAAATTAGGAATAAAAAATAATCATATAAATGTAAGTTAACAAACTCTTGTCTTAATCAAGCTCGATTTTTATGTTATACGTGAATTTTATTTAATTTTACGTTGATTTAATTTATTTATTTGATTTTTTTTCAATCTATTTTGCTCTATGAATTAGTGTAGTTAATGCCGTGTAAGGCAAAATAACATTTTTTGATTGTGAATATAATTTTAATCTATATATTTAAATTTCGAAAAATTTTTAAAAATAAAATAAGCATATATAACATAGGCATGCTTGTTTGTAAATTTCAGGAATAACAATATTAGTTCTTAGAAGTAAACCAATCAAAAGAAATGGGGTATAATGAAGCTATGCTTTCATTCTATCATTTTGCATGGTTGGACAAATAATTGGGTTTAATTTATGATTTTAGGCAGATTAAGAGCAAATAAAAGACAGAGGCAGTCGAGCAAGCAACCCCTGGAATGGAAGAATCTTGCATGTTCAGTTCCTAGACATAATCATTAAGCATTTTGCCATGCTTTCTTTCGTTATCATAATCATCACCAACCATCATCGTCATCATTATTTCTCATGGTCCCATTTTTCTTCTGGGATGCTTTTTGATGCTGAAAAAGCAGGGACAAAAGACCCTAAAACTACTGCATTTTAGTGAGAAAATGATGATCATCATGAACATCGATCCTTCATCATGCACTTATAATAATTTAACGTTTAATTGGCTAATTGAATCCATGTGTGAATTTTTTTCACTTTCCCCAAAGTTTGACAAATTAATCTCCTAAAAAGGTTAATTGTTCCATCTTTAGAGACTCATGCGTGCCTAATTAAAGGTTAAATATGGTTTAGTGCTGCAGCTTTTTTTGTTATTTTTTTAATAATACAATAAAAAGTATTTTTTGGTTTATTTAAAATTTTCTTTTTTCGCGTAATTTTTATGTTAAACTCCCTCGTAAAGACATAAATTTTTAAAATTTTATTTTATAAATGTTTCCCACAAATATCGAATTTTGAGTGATAAAAAAAAAAATCATTTCTTTATCAAATAGATTAAACATCTTATGAAGAGCTGATTTTGTTGTTAATCATAAAAATTATTGTGACACGAAACATTAATATATATTTTGGATAAAGCCATGTATTCTTAAGCTCCATCAAGCTCATCTTTGACGACTTATATATATAAACAAGTTAATGTACAAGAAGTTGGATGATGCAGGTTTAATTTCACTACTCTTACCCTAAACATTATCTTTTCCTTTCTGCTATTATTATTACAATTATTTGGGCATGCATCATCTAGGCATCATGAAAATCCCAAGAATATATTCCAATTTATGAGAATCCTATGATTTTACTAAGATAAACCAATCTAAATGAACAATGAAATGTTGACATTATCATCACAATTAAAAGCAAGAATCCAGAAAGATAACAAAACAAAATCATGATAATAACAAAACAAATTACAACTATTTATGTGAGTTAATTGGTTTAAAAGTGATGATGAGAAATGTTGACCACTGAACTATGTATGCCTTCAAACATACTCTCTCGTGTGCTCAATCATTCTCTTTGTATCCAGCAATCATTAATTTCATATCCCCATTCTTTTTTTTTTTTTTTATAATTTTTTCCAGCTTTTAATACTTTTGTCCACTATTATTATCATCTTCATCTTTACCAGCATTTTCAGCCACCCATGCCCATAATCTTCCTTGAATATTTCAGACCAAAAAACATGTTATCCCCATTTAGAATTGTGCCACCGGCCTGTTTTGCCTTTGGGTGACCTCACGTAATAATCCTTGTTTCTTCTCTTTTTCCTTATATATTTTTAAAATTTTTTAGAGCTTGGAGTAATATAATTTTTATAGTCTTACCAATTTTCTCTTTTAATCAAGATAATTTCCATTAATTTTTTTATAAAAGATAGAATCATGGCTATGAAAGTAATATAGCAGTTAATTTTACCAAAATTAGATCTACATTTACCACTTTTTTTGTATTGATATCTTGAAATAAATTCAGATGGTGAGATTGTTAATTAAGATTTAATGCAATTTTTAATTGAAACAAACTAACAGAGAGTTGTTTCTCCTTCAGGCCTTCCCTGTTCAAACAGCTTTGGAAAAATTATAAAACTTGGTGCTACTAATCTTTTATACTTTTGTTCTATCACTTGCACGGAGTTCCAAACTTAAAATTTCCTATTTGAAGAAGTGTTATGGTTATTACGAAGGTAAGGCCTCGAGTGATTTGTTTTTATTTTATTTTATTCGTAAAGTTGCGGAGGAAACGATGTAAAAATGTGAAGTTAGCTATCGAAACCAGAAGGAGGCATGATAGTTTTGGGGCCCAAATTCTATTGTTGTCCCAGCCCCAGACTTTGGCATATGGGATAAGGGCTAGAATGGGCTGCAAGATTGAGATGTCGAACTCGTTCCATCCATTTTTGACAAGCTGGACATATAAAAAAGGCCTAAAGTCCATTCGACTCAAGCACTTGAAAGCCCCAGTATCTCCATTGCCTTCTGTACCAATAGCAAGAAGATGAAAAGAATGATTTAAAAGCACCTCAAGAATAATCTAAAAAGTATCTTTTTTGTATAAAAGGGCACCGCAATCTGGGATAAAAAAAAAGATTTAAAGTATTGAGATTTAAATTTTAAGCTTATTGAATGCCGATTTTTTGAAGTGATAGCATGAATTGTTTAAGTTAGGCGCTAATTTCATCTAAAAGAGTATTTTGAAAAAGAAATTGGTATTTATGGAAGTTTTTCCTGGTTTAGGAGGTGGGAGGAATGGATGATTAAAAGGGAAAAAAAAAAGGAAGACATCTGAAAGGAAAATCGGATATATGAAGCTTGCAATTTGCATGGCTATGAACAGCAAGAGTAAAGATGGGTCTACCAGCTCCATAGTCCATACAAATTGTTTTGCCATAAAACATGAAGGATGGACACTTAGGAAAGGATGATACCATTTCTCAATTCACATAATGTGAGCATAACATATTCAAACCCTTATGATCACCCTTGTCAAAATCATAAATGTTGAAGCTGAATTCTTTGTAAAGTAAAAGCAATATAGATGGAATGCAGTTAAAACTATTTTGGAGCAGTTCCAGGACGTAAGCTATGCTAAATATCTTCTAGCTCCTAGTTCAGTCTTCTCCTTCTGTGTGCGCGAGAGTCGCCACTGTCAACATCTGTAATCCTTGAAGCATCATTTCTTCTCCTAGAAGATGAAGCTGAAAGTGATACCCCAGAGTCTATTTCGACAGCAGTGTCCATTTGACTCTCTGAGTTTATTACGGCAGCAATGCTTGAGAAAGAATCTCTATCATCAACCGATGGTGGCTGCTCCTGATTTCTTCCCACCTGGTTGCTTCGAAAATATGTCTCAACTATCCTTTCTGCTGAACTCAATGCAGATGACAGAGAAGTAAGTCTTGCACCTCTTCGCAAATGTGGATATCTTTGAACGAACAATGAATGAATGCGGGAGGACATAAAACCAGTACCCGTTGTGCTGCTAGGCATCAAGTCAACATCATCAAGGGACACAACTGAATTTTGCTCTCCACGCAGTCCTTGAGATGCCAAAATCCTGTTAAGAACAGAATTAGATCTTTCCATTGTTTCCCTGGTACCATTGGTCTCCCGTGGTGGAGTCAGGTCACGGGCCAAATCCAATCTGCTTCCAAGGCGGCGAATCATCTCCTCCACTGGGAGATTAAAAGCAGTCCTTTGAATAGTTTGCCTCCAACTGTCCACCCGCCGACCAGCGGGCCGAGGAGGGATCTTAAGATCAGAGTCCTCTTCTGGCTCATGGGTAATGTTCCCCCGACCATAAATTGGGGTCAGAGTTTTAACAGTCACCTCTCCTTTGCAGACAGGACATTCCTTAGCATCTGAATAAACATGTAACCATCGGTAGAGGCAAGACCAGCAAAATAAATGACCGCAACAAGTTACAACAGGTTCCCGAGCCAAATCCAGGCATATGTTACAACCGAAAAAGCTCCCATCATTGCTAACACCCTTCTCAACATCATCCTTTTTTTCTGAAACCTCTTCTTCCAAAAATCCATTGGTATTTTCACATGCTTTCGGTATGTCACTCGTTCTTTCCTCGGCAGCAACGCTGCCCTCACCTGCATGCAATGTACTCACATTGCCTGAATTACCCATAAATTGATCCAACTCCGCAAAGGAGTTCTGAGTTGCAGCAGGAACTTGAACCTGCGGCAATCTCCACCGCCTTCGCCTAATAACTTCTCTAATCCTATCAAATGGGCCCTCAACCAAATCATCCCAATTCACACCTTCATTCGACCCTAATACTGGCCCTGTCTCGGGAGCAGGATCCAGATTCAAATCAAGGTTCATTGTATCAGATGTTTCATCACCCATGACAAATGCTCCCAAAAAAAAAACAAAAAGAAAACCCTTCTTTTCGACCGCAGATAAAACCCTCCTTATAATCTTCACAAGTTTAAGGTACCCAGATATAAAAACCTCAAATTTACCCTAAAATTAAAGAAACTAATATCACAGAATCAAAAAACCAAACATACCCATATCATAAAAATCCTAACTTTTACCCTAAAAACCAATAAAACCCAAATCCAAAAACTATTCCTTTATCAGAAATTCATCAAAACCAAAAGGTAAAACCCTAATTTCATCACAGATATCAAGAAACCCAGATCTAAAACCCAAATTTACAACCTCTCAAGTTAAAGGAACTCTAGTTTTAGGTCATCAAGACGGTCACTTCAAAAACAACAATAATAAATACAGAAAAATAATAGTAAAAATGAGACTTACAGAAGAAAAAAAAAAGACCTGGCTTTAACAGCTGATGAACAAGACCATCAAACTCGGAGCTTTTTTAAGTGCTCCGAGCCACAGAGTTGGATGGTAGAAGCTGTTTTTGAGTTGAGTTGTGTTCAACTTGACTCTCCATAAATTGATAGTTTCTTGGGTCAGCGACCTCCCATCTTGTTTAGAGAGAAAATGGGGAATTAAAAAAATAAAAAAGAAATAGAAAAAAAAAATAAGTGAGGTACCAAGCCTCCAAGGAAGGAGAGAGAAAGGGAGAGAAGAGAGTGGGGGGATTTTGTGGATCTGTCCCTTTTTTATAATCTATGATTGGGTTTAATCAACGGTTACGATGAATAGAGTGGATATTGGATGATGACATGGCAAAATCTAGGAGGGATAATGGGAGATCATAATCTGTGATATTTTGTAGGTAGATTTCCAACTGACATTCCAGCAGTGCCTGGACTAAGATTTATTTATCTCATTTGTGCATTTATAAAAATGTTTTACTAACATTAATCTTTAATTTGTAGGATTTCAATGTTGTAATGATAAAATAATTGCATTCATAATTTTAATCACTTTAACACAACAAAAATATTTTTTTTAGTCATGTTTGACTTTTAAATAATTATTATTAATATAAAAGTACTCTAATTTTAATGTATTTTACATTTAAAATAAAAAAAAATCAATGCTTTTTAACATGACAAAGAAAAAAATTGAGAAGTAAAAAGTATTAATTGTTTTAAAAAAATAGCTCTTCAATTTTTGTAACATCTCCAATAAAATTGGAAAAAAGTTAGTCTGTATTTTGTAATTTGATTTCATGATGTAAACAAATCATGCTTTTTTCACATGTTAGATTAGCTGTTAATCGTAATAAAAATGATTGTATTTTTTTAAAAATTGAGATTATATAATAATATAAAAAAAACATATTATAAGTATTAAAATTTAAAATTTAAAATTATTATATATCATCTTTTAAAAATAATTGTATGAATTAATCGAAATAAATTTTAAATTAAAAAAAAAATATAAATGTGAGGGACGGAACTCATTTTTATTGAAAATTACTTAAGAATTTATAATTATTTATAATTTGAATGAATCCTATAGTTAAGACTCTAATTTGGGGGTTGTAGATTCATTATTGGTACATGTCAAAAATCTATTATTTCTTAACTGACTGGTTGACCATATTTGTAAGAAATAATTATTCTATTAATTTGACTTGAAATTATTATTTGTACATATGCTCTCAATTTTGATTTAGCTATTGTTATTCACTTTAGAAAGATTGAGATTCAAAGTTCAAATTCCAATACCCCCTTTCTACTCAGACTATGTGCCAAATAAATGTTTTAGAACTCCTAACTTATGATTGCCAAGTTGCATTATTGCAAAATTACATGTAGATGCATATTATGAATGATGAAAAATATAAAAAAAAAATTCTTCAAAAGTGAAAATATTGGTATAAGAAAAATTACAATTATGATATAATATTATATTTTATACAAAAAATTAAAATTTGAGATTTAATTTAATTGATTTATACAGTCATTTTCAAAAGCGATATTCAATAAGTTTAAAATTTAAATTCAAATATTTATATATATATATATATATATTCTCAAATTGATATAAAAAATGAATAAATTAAATTAAACAAACAAATCAATATATGAATCATCATGTGATTAGATAAATTTAATATAAGGTTGAACCAACACATATGAAATCAAGAATAAAATCAAATAAATATATCTAAAATAAAATGAAATCAACACATATAATGAAACTTGAACTACTTAAAACTTGAAATTTCAAGGTTTCAAGATTTCTTTGTCACGAACACACAGTGTCAATGGATGTCTGACTTCAGCTTGAACACGAACGGGTATGAGTCAAAGATAAATTTTCTATATATTGCAATGTTTTTATTACATGTTTCAATTTTCTCACGCTGAGTCAATTCATCTTTCATCTTTTATTTTTAATTTTTATTACAGGATTGATCTGATTTGAACGAGCGGCTACAGAATAGATGATGTCTTGGCCGCATTTTGATGAAAAATTAGACAAGTTTTTGATGAGATTAATTGATAATTTGATATTGGATCTAGATAATTTCCCTGTTTCTCAGCGAGTGGTGCAGCCGGTACATAGAAGGATAGAACCAAGTTGTGACAGATGCCTGGTCATTGTTACAATAAATTTCAATAAAATTCTTTCACAAATTTATCTTTTACAGGAACAACTGGTGATGGATATTCTGCTTCCAGATCAAACTTCACTGAATACAAACATGATATGCTCCCGTTATTTTTGAGAATATTTCAGTTTTGATTCTTTATAAAATCCATTTTTTTTATTATTATTCTCAAGCATTTAAGTCCCGATTACTTAAATTAAGAAGTCCAACAACCTATCTATGCATGCATAGCTTGATTTTGATTTTGTAACAAGCTAGCAACTCCTATTAATCCTGTATCTTTACAGATTACAGAGGTTAATTAACTTCCATTAACCTTCTTACAATCTGATCTGATCTCTCCGTTGCTTCCTGTTAATGGGCTGATATTCCCCATATTTATCATTGACTGAACAAAGCTTTGAAAGAAGGCAGTTTGGTTACTGCTGAAGGTGTTGACAATGGAGATAGTGGGAGCCCCAGTTGTTGAAAACAACTCTTGGTCTGACGGGAGAAGGCCCTGATTGTTTTGAAGGTTGGAAAAATAGTTATTGTCAAAAGTGTTAGGAGTCGTAGGATCAAGATTTGCAACATTGAATCCGCTTCCGGATTGAGGACAGGTTTGTTGGAGGGTAGTCAAGTATGATGAATTGAGTGTTGGGTCAGGGTTGCCTGTTCCGCTGAAATTGTACAGCCTGCTGCTGATAATTCTGCACTGTGCACGTCCAAAAGTATGTGCACCTACATAATTACAGATGGAAAAATATAACAATCAAGATCACGTTTCAGTTACTCGAGAATTTAATGCAAATATGAATACAGTAATTACCAGATAATGCGACGAGATCATTAGTATTTAGCCCGACTGCATTGAACTTGGAAGTGATGTTGCTTAAGCTTTCGAATGGTGAGGGAATGGAGGAATTAGCTCCGGCTTGGTTTGCTGTCAAACTGTCTCTTCTTCCTAGTAGTACTTTCCATGAAGGACCTCCTTGCTTCAAGCATAAGGGATAATTTGTGAGCTAGATAGCTTACCTATTTCATGGCTCGATATTCATTTAATACTACCTTAATTGATGTTTGATAAATTTTGGCACTCTTTATGGGCTTACCAAAGAAACAGAAGCTTCAGCAGCAAGGGCTAGAATGTCAGCACAAGAGACGATGCCAGGACAAGAGTTTTCAAGAGCAGTTTTGATGTTATCAACAACGTTGAAGCCTCGAGTGGAGTTAGTATTTGGACCAGCATCTTTCTCGCTCTTTATATTGGCGCTGTTGTCTAACAAGATTGAACCATCACATCCCTGCGATAATTAAATCACCATAAACTTCATATCAAGTAAATCCAAAAAGGGAATCAGACAACAATACACTTTCAGATTGGACAATTGATATGCAGAGTCTTTGGAGCTTGAATTTACATTGACAAAGCAATCATGAAAATGCAGACGAAGAAGGCTGGCACCATTCCGAACATCTGATTGCAAAGCCTGCTGGATAACACCGCGAACGATGCTCGACGCATTGGGGCATGTGGTATCATAAAATGTAGAATTCAATTGAGCTCTTGATTGATAAATCAATAATGTCAGAGAAATGGTTGACAAGAAGAGGGAAGAATAGGCAATATTTGAAGAGAACATTGTGAGTTTCCTCCCTGAAACTGGTTTCTTAGTGTGCGAATGCATGGCTTCCATCTAGCCATTATATATAGAAAACCTTCACCCGTCAACCTCTACTTCATTTGTATATCTTAATGTATAAGGATTTATATTTCTCAGCAACTTAAAATTTGGTTTGTTCATCGGTTTCTTTTCTTTTTTTTTTCCCCATATGGGTCCGTTTCATTTTTTCCCTCTCACTTTCTCGTGAATGCACAGTGCACACAAAATAAAAAGATTAGAGTTTTAAAAATTAATGGATTCAAATCCTATCAAATGCCCACCGACAACCTTAGTAGAAAATAGGCATCTTTTGGATGTATTTAACTGAATTTTCTTTGATTAAGTCTGAAGCGAAGTTAAAAATTGCCGTGAAATGTTAAACAAACTTCTAGAAGTCAATGATTGTTGGTACTACATACAATCAAAATTAATTAAAGGGTTTCTCTAATAATTATTCAATCTACGTATATCGGAGATAGTTTGAGAACTAGGTATATTAACCTTTTGCTTAATTGAATCCACTAATCTAATCCTGGATTTGACAAATTTTCACATAAATTGAACTTTTTTTTTCACCTGAATGGCTAAGAAACCCAGATCCTTGACTTCAACGAGCAACAACAATGGTACAACGTAAATAACTTGCTTTTCAGCCTAACAAAAGTTCATAGCGTCCTCAGTGATCTAAGATGTAAAACAAGTGTTCTTGGCCAGTACTGTCAACCTTGTGAAATCAATAGATCGACCAAGTAGTTGACATGACATCTGATTCCTTGGACGCAATGAAATTTCTTTGTAACTTTCCCTTATTTTTCTGCAATCCAAGGGAAGTGGAGACTGGAGAGTCTTCTGCTAGCTCTTCATAATGTTTATCCTCTGAATTATTCTAGAACAAAGTGAGATGCCAAATTGCCAACCTCATAAATAAGAACTCATCACATAAGTGTAATTTTCAGCCACGTGAATATATAATTCCTTGAAAGTGTGAAATAGCCATATTAGTATTAATCAATCAATCCATAAAACGGTATATGATGACGAGAGAATTGATGAAATATTTCAAATCATCAACAGAAACCATCATTCTCCCTGAAAATGTTCTCATGCATTTTCCAGTTTCTTGCAGTTTTCTTCTCCATATTGCCATATTGGTATTCAAGTTTTAATGGGCTGCTTCTTGTTATCATATTAATTATACTTAGGCTACCTGCTGTGAGAGTGATCGGTCCCAGTTCCAACCTATATGGGAAGCTTTCCACAGCAATCCGAAATATATAGTTTATTTTGAGCATGTGATATGATTGTTGTAATAACAATTCCCAAAAAATGGTTCGTACCATGTCTCTAAAAATTGTAGTCAGCATTTCAGGCATTCACTTGGAAAGGACAAGGTATGTTTGGTAAGAGCTGTTGGAACTTTAAAACAAACTTTAAATAGAAGGGCTTGCTTGACAACATTTCGGCCAATCAGCTGGTTTCTAACACATCAAACTTGTGAGAATATACTAATTTTTGAACAACATGAGATTAGATAAATCTCATGGCAGGCAAGGCATGCATAAAATATAACAAATGTTGAGGCATCTAGCACCAAATCTTGATTAATCAAAGAAGATACACGTCTCTGATTAGTATATCCAGCTAGCCATGAATATATCCAGCTAGCCATGAATATATTAAGGCAGATTACAAGTTTACAACTAGTAAATTAATGGTGTTAACAATTGCAGTTTTTTTGGTGTGTGAATTTGCTAAATAGGTTATTTCAATAAGAGAATTGTTAAAATTCAAAGACCCGCAGATTTCAGTAAATGAACTGACAATACAATATATATATTATCTTTTAAACTACGATTAGGGTTCAAACTCAAAATCTTTAATTAGTTTTGGAATTGATTTCACTATCATATTAGCTCTCATTGGTAAAGGGTATGTTTTTAATTGAAAATCGAAGCTTCCTCCTATTTGGTATAGATGGTCCTCCTCTCTTTTTTGATAATTCATATCATTATTTCAAAATCTTTTAAAATATTGATATTGAGCTGTTGACAGATACATCTGAACTTTACATATATTTTGATGATATATATATTTATATATATACACACATCAAAACTTAATTGCCATCAATTTCATAGCAATCATTCAGAATTTTTATAAAGGCATCGCTGAATAAACAAATGCATATTCATATATGTATAGATATATAAACATAAATTAATACTAAAATAAACAAAAATATTTAAGAAAGAGAAAGACATATATAGTGTAAATCAGTAAGTGTTGAAATTAAAAGACAAGTAGTATAAATTTTTCAAAGGGTTCAACCTTTAGAACTATTTGTTTGATTAGCATGCAGGCCTTGGGTTACACTCCATCAAGATTCAAGACTCTGCATCTTTATCTCTTTCACCTTTTCTTCACCAACTGTAAGACAAAATAGCATTACTCATGTTACAAAAACATAGTGATATACAGTGCTTAAATCATTATCAATTAAAATAAGCTATCAATTGATTTTTGTAATTAGACAAGCCACTACACGATAATTATTTTATTCACGAGTTTTTTTTTTTTTAGGAACAAGGAATTCTTAGATTTTACTCGATATATTTTCTTCTCAAGCTGATATAATATCATATTTAACGGATTCATGAGAAATTATATTGAATAAGATTCAGCAAAAAAAGAATTTTTTTTACCACTAGCCTCTTTTAATTTAAAGGTTTAATGACCAGGTTGAAACTAGAAAGCTATTTATTGATGCAATCATCATCATATTGATAATAGGATATAGAAATTAGTAACCTTTAACTTATTTTTGCAGCTACATGAAACCACTTGGAGAGATGATTTAAAATTTTCATAGCCCCTTTTAAAAGGTTATTATGAAGTTCAAAACCACTTATCAGATTGCATATTGATATTTCTTAATTAGAATTAGCGAAATGATATAACTAGGTTTGCCCAAGAAACCAATTTATGATGACTGCAAGTTCTTGGCAAGGGCCAAGACGTTATTGTGAGATGCCCTCTTACCATGCATAGGAAAATGCCAATGGGCCAAACGAAGCCTAGAATTCATGAATTCAATTCAATATCACCCACCGGTCCATTAATATCATCTCATGGAATGTAATTTGTTTCATATAAAAAAAAAGGGGGTTTAGGGACCGAAGTAATTTTACATTTGGTAATTTTTCTTAAAGATTGAAAATGATTGTTGTATTAAAAATTATTATATTACTGCTTTATTCAGATTTTGTTGTTATAACTTTATGGTGATTTTTATGATAAATTGATGTTTGATGGCTATTGAAATTTATATTTATTTTAAAATTTGATATTTGGTATTTTATAAAGGTTAATAATAATTTTTAAATTAAATTAATATATTGATAAATGGTTGGTAAATTAAAATATTTAATAGTGATATGAGTTGATGTAAGTGAAAATTTTTTTTTTTAACTTTAGATGTTGAATCAAACATATTTAGGATTATTAAATGGTAGAAAAAATTATGTCAAACGATATTATAATTTATGAATTATTCTATGATAGTTGTTGGATTTATGTTTTATTATTTTTTTACTTAATGTCAGCATAATGAGATAAATTTATTTGGATTAAATTAAATTAAATTAACCAATAATGAGACGACCCCATAAAGTGAGGCCGGCGACGGCAGCCCCATGAGAGCGCATTGTTAGCTTTAGCTGCAAAGATCTAAAGATGGAGTTTTTCTCTCTCTTTTTTTACTACAAAACAAACCAATCCCATTTGGCCACTGGCAGCGTCGGTAGCCAGTTATAATCCCCTTGGCCTTGGACGACTGCAATCTCAGCCACACGTGCTTGACCTTTTCCAACTCCCAGACCCCATCGCTTCTACGTTTCTTCATCACCAAAAGCACGGTGCAACGGATAAATTAAAACCACATAAACAAAAAATAACAAAAGGTAAAAAAAAATTCCTTCCAGGGACTGAAAACTCTGTACTTTTACTCATTTGTGCCTAAAATCACTGCTATACATATAGATATCTTCAGATAGCTGGTTTGATCTTTTTATTAATGGCTATGGAATATTGGTTTTAAGTTTAGTAGTCTTCTCTCTTCAATTTTTTAAGGCTGGCTCAGCGAAACAATAAGAGAATAAAAAAAGACAAAAGAAAAGAAAAGAAAACGACAGGAAAGTTTCTTTAATTATGAGTTATATGAGGCTAAGAACTGAACTCTCCAATGGCGTGTAAAAGGTGCATGTTAGCATATAGCAATAATTCAGCAGACCAAGTTTTGATTGGGATTTGTTTTCAAAGACTTGGAATTAATAAGTATAAGTAAAAAAAAAGAAAAAAGAAAAAAGAAAAGAAACTGAAGTAGATAGTAATAACTAATGATCTGTAGCTGTTTTCATTTACCCTAGCGACAATAAGCCGGAGAGACTTGTATATATATATATATATATATATGTTCTTTTGGGCTTCCCTTTCTTCATTTAATTCGAAATTTGGCTCCATGCTCAGGCGGTGCACATTAGCACGTGAAGATGGTCCCCCTCTATTTCTTTCTTTCTTTTTTTTTTTTTTTTGGGTTTTTCTTTTTACATAATGTGCAGCCCATTATTCATCTTTACCATTGGTGCAACTATGTCTTCCTTTTCTTTTCCTTGGTCCAGTTTGTTTGGATGTGAATACAAATGAGGTAAGTGCGGCTACCTATCTCCTTCCAGCTTCATCTATTCCTTACCAAAAGGAACAGCTTGGCTATGGAAAATGAATATGTTCGCTAATTGCTAGAAAGGATAAAAGACTAATTTGAAACTGAGAGAGTAAGAGGTGAAATGGGTTCATGACAATATCAAAGAAAAAGAAAAGTTGAACTGCAAATTTATCCAAATAATCTGATATATAGTGGCCATGAAGCAGCTTTCAAAGAAAGAAAGAAAAAAAGAAAGAAAGAAAGAAAGACTCAGGGAATTGAATGAGACATAATGTTAGAACATAACATATAGGTTAGATCGGTGGGGTAACAATTGTTTTGAACAGAAAGAAAGATGACAAAGCAGATCGATAATGAGGAGAAAGGAATAACAAGACAGAATCAGCAAAACTTGCAGCATTGCAAGCAAGAAAATTGGATTCAATTTTGCAGTAGAATGGTGCAGTTTTAAGCGCTTAATCAGTTAAGACTTGGATACTTAATTGACTTTGCTTCTTCTAGTTCAAGAAAAAGTATATGAAGTTTTGAGTTATAAGTGCATGGTATAAAATAAAGCTAGTGCAACTACATAGGAGGAGAGCAATCGAAACTGAGAAAATTCAGTGCTCAAACAAGGCAGATCAGGATGAAGACGACGGCTAGCTGCTATATATCTAACATAATGAGATATCCGACATGAGTAATTAACTCTGCAGGAAGATTTAGGTGAAAATATGAATTGGAGCTTTGCTATGAAAAAGATCTGATGAGTTAGAGAATTCTATCTGATTGTAGTAAATGCGGGCAAGAAAGGAATGATCTTTTATATATATCTAGTAGCTACCTAAATAGGCCCCTTACAGGAAACTGGACCACATAGAAAATAGCTTCATAGAAAACATAAATGGAGCAAGAGAAGCCATTTTCATTTTCTACACCTTTTAAACCCGCTAAAGCAGGCACTTTTCTGGTTTTTCCTTGTCACCTAGGTATATTGCAGGAGACATGATCTTATAATTAGTCTTAGACAGACAATTTAGAGCAATTCTGTAACCCAAACTCATCATTTTTGTATCATCTATGCTTATATATAGATGCAGTTTCTATGAGAAAAATTTCCTTGCATTAATGAACCAAGTTGTGAATAAGTGCAAATAAAGACATTCATTCTTTGGTAGGAGAATCAAATTTCAATCCAATCAATCAGCTGCAGTTTATCTGCTATTCATCATTGGAATTTAACCAGTGACAGTCAATTGGAATGAAAAGCAAAGATGTACCCCTGACTTGACATTTTGTTGAATTTTGGCAACAAAATGCATGTTCATTGCTTGAAAATAAGATGGTGGACCGCCACTCCCATTGATGTGCTAATTATGTCATGTTCTCAGTTGGAATCTAGTTTCAAACCAGTTTGAGAAAACAGATACTTCCATCAATATTGGCGCAACCCATGCTATCAGCAACAAGAAGTAAACTGGACACCCAACATTCAATTTTGATTATGAGGCTTCAATTTCTAAATCAAAATTGGAGATGGGTGAGACTTAAGATTTCAATTAAATCATCTACGCTATTGGCTTAAAATTAAATTAATCTTCTACATTAGTCCAAATATAATCAATTCGAGGGAAGAAAATTCACTTTCCTGTACTTCAAAAAAGCCGTAAATTAGTAATTATTTAAACATATCCAGTTAGGCAGTCTAAACTTGTGAATATAATCAAAGAATAGGAAGAAGATTCTTCTCTAAAAATTCCAGTTCATGTGGGTCCTTGAATATGACGGCCATGTCCTACATCCTTAATATCGAGCCTAACAAACTTATACTATTTAGGGTTTTAATTAGTAATATTCTTTTATTTTGTATAAAAAAATTTAGAAGTAGGGGAGGTTACCCATCTTCATAAGGAGATTTATAAATTTTTTTTTAAGACTTTTCAAATTTACAAATTGCCTACTAACAGAGGCCATGAGAGTTTGAACTTGTGTACTTTACATTTAAACGTTAAATTTTAATCATTTGCGTTAACTCCAATTGACTAATTAGTAATATTCTCTCCATATCTTATGTTTGATTTTGACTTTTCACAAAGTTTAAAAATTTTAAGTTAAAGTTTTGATTTTATAAAGCTTGTTACTTTGAATTACTCTTAAGAAAAATAATTTGTAATTATAATTAAAGATGATAAACGAAAGTATGAACCATTTTTCTTTGACTTTTTAAAGAAATATTATTTTGGGACTCGTATGGTATGCACAGGACAGTATTTATGGGATGCAGGTATTATTTGTTTGTTATCTTTTTTATGGTTAATTTAGTTTGGTATAAGTAGGATACATATGCATATACTATTTAAATTTATATAAGATTAATTAGATGTTTTAATTATTTTAAACAATTTAAAATTATAATTTAATAATGCTTGATTAAAGCTTATGGATTAGCAATTAAGAACACCTTTTTGGATATTTAAATTATGCATTTCGTTTGAAATTTATTTGTTATGTTCTCTAATGGAGTAGCTTAATGATTTTATATATATATATATATATATATATATTAACTTGCATTGGGTTACATGTAGCTATATTTATACACTATAAATTCATGGCACACAATATATATGTATGAGGCTAAATATATAATTGAAAAAAATCAAATTACTATATAATAATAATAATAATAATAATAATAATAACAAGAACAACAACAACATCAACAACAACAACTTTTACCAGCCAATGATGCTTTGTTTCATTAGCAAGGAGATTTTTTGAAGTCTTTATATTTTAGATTCAAGTCTTATTATCTATGTGGGGTTAATTTAATTTTATATTGGCTTGTTTATTCATTTCTTTCGTTGATCATGTATTATTTGATATGTTTTGAAAATTAATATTTTTTAATAGTTAAAACTGTAAAAAAAATTCAGTTTACATAATTAAAATTAAAAATTCAGTACTCTACCAATAAATTAATTAGTTGTTGGCTGTGAAAATTAATATTTGATTATGATATATTTTAATTTTACTTGTAATATATAATTTCATAAAAAAACTTTTATCGAGCAAAAATAATAAATTGCATAAAAAAGAGAAAGAAACATATAGGAGATAGTGAAGAGAAAAAAACAGGAAATGTAGGAGGCTTTAGTTACTAAAAATTAGAATGTCACCAACTCGAGCAATAAATTATAGATTAATATAGGCATATTTTCCTTTTGGGGCTCTAATAATTAATATTATCTAGCTGGACATGTTACAATAGTAATTAATTAACTAATCAACACTCTTAAAATACTTAAATGATTGTTAAGACTTCTAGCTAGCTAGCTAGGAATTCAAGAGAATTAGCTAATAGGCATATATGAATTATGGAGTTAATTTGTTATTTACAGGAACTGGAATTATGGTATTATATATATGGGTTTTGTTTAATTTAGAAGTTGAAGTTATTTAAAAAATGTGAGCATAAATTCTAAATTCCAAGGAAAGTAAAAAATTGTTTCTCTCAATAGCAAATAGAAGGTTAATTATGAAACATTTAGGTTTGATTTATTTATTAATTTTTCTTCTTGATTTATAGTAAAAGTTATTTGATTATGAACATTAATTTTTACATGATAAATGTAATTTCATAACAAAAATAATGATATTTTGTATTCGATTATTGTCCGACTATTTTTATAAAGAATTATTTTCTGATTGCTTATAAATACTATGAAAGATAATAAATAATAATTTTATGAGTATTTATTTTTTTATAAATAGTTGGATTGTTAGCATTTAAAAGTAAAAATCTCAAAAAATAAATGCAATTGTGATTGCAAACTCCCAAGGATAAAAGCTAGACATTGCTTAATTAATTCGATTTTTTTAAATTAATTATCCTTTGATCTTACAATATTAGGAAATAGGGATGACATAGGAGTGGATATCCACTCTTTTTGAAGTATCTGTATTTGAATTCGTTTAATATTTATAATTTTTAAATTTGCTTAAATTGAATATCACTGTCTAAATTTGAATTCATTTAAATAAATATTATGTATTTAAATATCCGAATCTATTAAAATATTAATTTTTATTCAAATATAAAATAAATAATAATTAAATTTAAAATTTAAGTTTGCTCTTAATTAATATCAAATAAAGATTATTTGTTCAAGTTTGAAACTTTCTATAAGTATAAAATTCTAAATATTTTATATATGTAAATTGTTAATAAATTTAGATATCTATTACTATTTATTAAAATTTAAACAGATTCGAATATTGAATATTCAAAAATATTATTTGTATTCTATCTAAATCTATCATAAATAATAAATCTTCTATCCTAATTCATTAATTATTTGTTTATAACTATTCAATCTACCGTGAACAGATTAAACAATAATAAATATCTATTTATTTACTATTTATTACTGTACCTATCCTAATTAATTCTTATTATTTTATGCACATAACAATTTTGTTCTTTGAACATCGTTTTCATTCAACAGAATCTTTCCAAAAACACATACCTATCCTAGGAAAAGTCGAAAAAAACAAGTCATTACTCAATTTATGCTAAAGTACATGGCGTTTGGATGGAAAAATTTTGGAACAAGAAAATTGAACTAAATTAAAAAAAGGGGGGGGGGGTTAAATAAAAGATATGGAGATTCTAAATTTTTATTTAGATGCCAATTAAGTCCCTAAACTATGAATTCTTCCAAATTGATCTTAACTCTAATTAGGTTTATGTTATCTTCTTAGACAAGTTTTTAACTTTAATAGAGTTTAAGAATTCCATAAATTCCACCTCTTGCATTGGAATTTCAAAAGGGATTAATTTGAACCCTCTAAAATCTCTCTTTCAAATTTCAATAAATTCGACAATTATAATTTTTATTTTACCAATTAAAATAATTTTATTTTCCAATTTGGAAAATTTTTTTATAAATGAATTCTCTCATTCAAATGCACCTTAAAAGATATAAATTGTGATTAATTTGGAGAGATAAAACAATCAAATAAATGAATAGAGGAATATATTAAAATTTTTAATTAAAATTTTATTTTTTAATACAATTTTCAGAAAAATAGATTCCGATGCAACGATAAAAGATTTAAGGAGATTATGAAGAGAAATCAATATAAATAGATTTTGACACAATGAAAAAAAAAGTTAAAAAAATAAAATTAAAAAAGGTGAAAAAAGAAGTTAAAGTAACTATAAAAAATTATTCAGTAGTTTTTAAATTGAATGTTTGATTTCTTTTAAAAGAAATTAATTTAAAATAATTAAAATTTATATTAATCGACATTTATATCTTTTATTATTATTTTTTGAAATTGACATTTATATCTTTTAGTGTATATTTATTATGATGTAATTTGGGTTTGGTGTCAATTCACCAACGGAGGTAATGTCACTTAACGACATCAAACTTAATCAGCCACTTTATTAATAGCATAGTTGCAAAATAAAATACCCTACTCAATCATAAATTTCAATCCAATTTTCATCCATTTTAAGATTGATCTAATTAATTTGATATAGTGAAATTTGGTAGTATTAATATTTGGATTATTATTTTATATATAGTTAAAATACTAATTTGTGTCTTTTTTTTATTAATTTGTTGATATTTTTAAATATACTCTAATATAAGATATGTAGGACTTTCTAACTCAACTTTAAACTACATTAATAATAATGTAATAGCTAATTTTTTTAAATATTTTCATTAAACAAATCCAAAAAGAGGGTGAAGAAGGAGTCAACAAGGTCCAAATGTTTGAGCATTAATAGATGTGACAAAATGAATTCGAACTTGAAATCTCATTTGAAAAAGTTCAAATTTAAATAAAAAAAAAATCAAACTCAAATCGAAGTGATAAAATATGATAAAATAATTACATTTTTTCAAAAATCTAAAATTATGGCTTAGATTAGTTCAAATCCGAACTCACCTAAACCTAAAAAATTTTAGATACAATATAATTTGAATTTGAAAGAACTCAAATTCAAAATAATTTGAATACGATATGATTTAAACTTGAAACAATCCATATTTAACATAATTTGATTCCAAAGTACTCGAACTTAAACTCACTCGTTTGCCTCCTTTAAACATTAACCCTCAAAAAAATACTTGAATGATCTATAATCAGAACCTCCATTATAATACATGGATTACAAAAATAAGAAACACCAAATTGGTCTAACTACTAAGTGATTATAGGTTAAAGTGTTACCTGTGGCCTACTTTGATACTATCGAGTGAAAGAAGATAATTTCCAAAATCTAGCACTGTAATTGAATGCTATCTCTTACCTATCTATCTTAGATTTTGTGAGATAAAAGAAAGAATAAATAATAAAATGAGTTAAAATTCAAAAGAGAAAAAAAAATCGAAATATGAAGTAATTGAAATAATTTATTTATTTTGGATTTTTTGAGAATACACAATAGATTACAAAAGTAGAGTTAAAATAAAAAAGAAAAAAAATTGAAAAGACTCATAAAACACATCATCTAAATTTGATTATTTAAAATATGATATGTTAATATAATTTAAATATAATTGATAATAAAATTTAAAATTTTAATGATAATTATATATAAATTTAATAAAATAAAAAATATATTTTATATTTTTTTTATTGATCAAATTATAATATAATATTTTTATATAAAATATAAATACATAAATTTTATTATTTTATAAAATATAAATACACGAATGTTTAAATCTATCATGACAGCCGTTGCAGAGGAGAAGACGAGGGGGACCCACCAATCTCATCTAAAAAGTACTATAAACGATAAAACTAACCACTCCCATCATTTTGTATTCTCCCCCAATTCCACCCTGGCACGTCCTCTTCACCTTCGCCCGATTCCTCCACCGCCTACCTTTTCAACCGGTCAACCACGTGCAACTCACCTGCATTCCCCCTTGTTTCTGTGGTGCAACAAATTAAAGTTGAGAAAGAAAAATAAAACTTGATATTATTAATGTTATAATAATAATAATAATAATAATAAGAATTATTATTATTTGTTTGTTATTAAGAAAAAATAAATAAATTTCTTGGTCTTGGTGTTGTTGGTGTTGTTGGTGTTGGTGGTGTTGTAGTATTTGGGTCTTGCACTTTCTTTGTTTTCTTTCTCTCTTTTATTTCTCTCACAGCAAAATCTGACCCCCACTCCTTTTCTTTTGAAAGATCGTTTCTTTCTTTGATTTTTGCTTGGAATTTTTCAGCTTTTCTTTTCTGTTTTTGAGAGGAAGTGAAAGGGAAAAAAAATTATCTTGCATCGATGAGGATCAGGAAAAGACAGGTTCCGCTACCTTTCTCTTCTATTTCACCAGTGTCTCCTCCCTCAGATCCCAACTTTAACCGGTCTCCGGTGGTGCAACTCCCGCTGCAGCAGCACCCTCCTTTACCCGCCCCTTGGTTTGATCCCCAGTCCCCCTCTGATGATCCCAATCACCCGATCGGACAACATCCACCAGCCCAAGGCCGTGATTTGTCTGCTTTCCATGGAACAACAACAACAACACATGGACAAGAGCTGAAGAAGAAAGAAGATTACTTGGTCAGTTCAATGATTCAATCCCAACAAAAAAGTACAACTTTTTGGTTATTTTTATCATAGTTTAAGGTTGTTTACAAGAGTGCACTATTTTGCAATGTAATAAAAAAAAGCATCTTGGTTGAAATTCTTTTTACTTTGATTAATTTGCACCCATGAGAATTGCATGAGGTAAAAGAATACAAAAAACTGAGTAGGATCCTTTTTATTTTTAACTTTTTGTAGGTTTTGCAGCAAGGAGGAGGAGGAGGAGAAGGGGAGAAGAGTAATTATACCAGGTAAGAAAGGAAGGGCTGAAAAAGTTAAAAACAAAAACTATTTTTTCTTCTTTTATTTCATGATATCTTGTAGTAAAAAGGTGAAAAAAGAAAATGAAAATTGCAAAAATAAAAATAATACTGTGAGTGGAAATACTGTTTTAGTTGTTTTATATCAGCTTTGGCTAGCTACCATACCTTCCTATCGAATCTAATCTTAGTTGTAAGTTTCTTCTTTTTTCTTTTCCTTTCAATTTTGGTCATGCAGTGCACGTTAGCATGGGATGCTGGTCCCCTTCTCAACTCTCAACCAATATCTTTTACATCTTTGCTCTATTTTGCACTCGTTTCATTTATCTATTTTCTATTTTTTTTCTCTGGCTGTAAAAATTTATGTTTGTGGCTGTGGATCTTCTGGGTTTGGTTGGTTTTCTAGGAAGAAAAGTGTTACGGGTGCAGAACTAGGAACTGGGTCTCTTTCACCACCGACTTCTTCCCATCAAGGTAGGATCAATCATTTGCATAAAAAATGTTAGTCAAGAGGAAGAACGAAATCACTAGTGTTTGATATAGTATTGAAGATGTTGCACTTGTTGTTGTTGTTTTGATTGCACTAAATAAAGCTGGTGGGAGCTGGGGTGAGGGAGAGAAAGCATTTCCATTGAAAAAGAGAAGAGGGAGCTTCGAAAGAAGAGGGAATGATGATGATAAGATAATGGAGAAAGATACTCATAAGAAGGTGATGATCAATACCAACAAGATGAAGACTAAGATGAACAAGAAATTTGTGCAGCCGCAAAACGATAATGAACAAGAAGAAATCAAAGAGATCAAAGACAGTGCTAGCACTACTACAGGTGATAATAATAATAATAATAATCCTAGTAGTGCAAAAAAGAGAGGTCGAGGTGGTGCACTAATGGAAGGGTCACGTTGCAGTCGAGTTAATGGAAGGGGATGGAGATGTTGCCAACAAACCCTCGTTGGTTACTCTCTTTGTGAGCATCATTTGGGTAAAGGTAGGCTAAGGAGCATGACTAGTGTTCGAAGCCGATCTTTAGCTAGTAGTAATGCAGCTGCAAAGGAGGAGCCGCCTAATAATAATGATCATCATGATCAGCCATTATCGAATTGCTCTTCCCCATTTCAACAAGCAAAGCAAACACAGCGTGAATTGCTTGGTGAAAGCGGTGAAAATGAGAATGAAGATCAGGAGGATCAGAAACCATTGATGATGACAAAGAAGAGAGTAAAGCTTGGGATGGTAAAAGCTCGATCGATAAGCAGTTTGCTGGGTCAAAACGACAATGCATTTGCAGTAGCTGATGATAATAACTAGCAGAGAGTGTATAAAAAACAATAATAAAAGCTGTTGCAACTGTTTCCAGCTTCATTTCTGTTTGAGATTTTTGATGAACAGATGCTTGAAAAAGTGTTTTCAGTTATCGTTTTCTTCTTCTCTGCTTTTTAGTGCCTTTATTTTATGAATGATGGGCTTAATATTAAAGATAAGGATTGGAGTTTTTTCCAATTAATTGGAGGATGATCTGGCCGAAATGTATACTTTAAGAAATATTATTATAATAAATCTATATGTCGGGACTCGGGAGCCACCCCCAGGAGGCCCTAAGCTTAGATAGTTACTGTATATCTTTTGACTAAGGAAAGTGCATCAACATCCAGTCATGGTCATGGCTGCAGGACACATGGTCTGGAAATTCTTGATCAAGGAAGCAAAAAAGAATCTGACTACGAAAGAAATTAATTGAATCTTTGTTTAATTAGAATCATATATTGACTTCTGCTTACAAATGGAAATGTCTATTGAATTTACAAGATTTCCCTCCATCTGCGGATTGTACTATCCTTGTTTAAGTAATTTCTGAGAAGCTTTCTATCCGAAATCTGAGTCCTTAGTTTTATCAATTATTTTTTTCCTTTTGATGATGAAGCTGGCCTTGCATAATAGAATTGAAACGGAAGTTTTCTCTAGAGGAAAAATAAGTAGTATAACTATATATCATCAAGCTTTATATGTAATTGCATGGGTCAGAATGGTTTTCCTTATTTTGATCAAAGATATTTGTTCTATGATAATTAATTCTTCAAAATAATAATTTGATGGACTAGGTAACCCATACTGCAGGTGATTTTGTTTTCTTTTTAAACAAAAAAAAAATCTTAATTTGAGATAAAAAAAAAACTGTAAGTGCTGGATTCAAAACAAATATTTGTGATAATGTGAATAAGGAAATGAGATCCACAAGTAAATAAATGTTATGATTTGCGTAAAAGTAATATTACTCGTGTATTGAAGTTCAAAGATATGGAATTTATTTCGACTTCAATAAATACCAATTTACCAGTCAACATTCTAACGTCTCCCATAATATTGCACATGATTGACTAGATAAAATTTAATGAAAATTCCATTCTTTCATGCAAAATTCATTGTTTCTGCAGGATGTATATTCTGATCCTTAATATAGATGATCATGATGGAAAATCTACTGTTGATTGGCTCGGTCATATACGTTGAACTTAATGCCAATCAACGAAAACCTTTTTTATATATGTTGGGAGCAGATTGTGCAGATCCAAATTTTTGGCAAAATTTTATTTAGGACACCAACTACTGCTAAAGAAAACATATGGGTTCAAATGATAGGAAAAGATCAAACTTGGAATAAGTTTTTTTATGAGAGGAGCTGTCTAAAACCTGATAAAACAAAAAATCTAATATTTTACCAACAAATCACATGATTATTGACAGATGTTGAGTTTTTTGGCACTGGGGAAAGGGTGTCATACTGTCTCCTTGCCTTAATTATAGATGTTGGGGTGTCTAGAGCTTTGCATGGGACAAGCGGAAGCTGATGATCATGGTTTAACATACGCTAAGTCCTAAGAAACACTAATTCAAAAACATTTTTAGTCTTGGTCGTTAGAAAATCCTGTAACTTGATTTGATTCGTCAGGAAAATTTGTTCTTGTTACATGAATGAAAGATCAATGGAATGAATTTCATCTTGTTTTTGGTATAAGGTTATAGCATGGTTTATTTTTCGCAAGCATCGTTGCTTTCTTTTGAATAAATAAATTTCACTTATCTAACAAAAAAAAAAAAAAAGAAATGAAATTCACGATATAAGAAATTCGATATTTGGTAACAACTTTATTTTTTTTTTCCAGAAATTTTATAATATTAGAGATTTTGTACACAATAAACTATTACAAATTACATTTCACAGTAAAAATGTGTATAAGAATTGCTAGAAATAATTTTTCCATCATAATCAATTGTACCACTTATTACAGCAACGTATACCTTGTTGCAAAAAGATTTTTGGACGATATAAAACGTTTTAGATTGCAAGATTAGGACATAGGTACTAATTATTTCGGTGCATCTCATTTGTAATTTTTTACTATAATTTTATAATTATTTAATTATAATATAAAAATTATATAAGAATCTATTATTTGTAAATGTGAATTTTATATAAAATTTTAATGATTTAAAAAAATTTTTATATTATAATTGATTAATTATAATGTAATAATTGTAAGTAGAGATCACAAAAAATTTGAAATTTTTTAAAAATTAAAATATTATTTTAATATTTTAATATATTTTTAATTAAAAATAAATTAAAAATATTTTTATTAATAATTTAATATCTCAACTGAAGCTTTTAAATTCTTATTCAATACTTAATCTAAATCGAATTAAATTTTGAATTGAAAGAATAATTCAATCCGTGAACAAACCTAATGATAAGTAATACGGAGACTGCACGTATTTCGTACCAAAAAAGAGTCTTAGGATGCTCTTGAAAATGCTTGATTTGCATGCAGTACTTTGAGCAGCCCTATAAAGTCATAAAAGAACCCCGTTTAGAAGACTCTTCTTCAGCTCATAAATGTCTTATGTGTTGTGCAATTGGCTTTTGTGATGAAAACGCAACTGAAAAATATGGCATAGACCCACAAGAGAGAAAGGAGCATTTGCAAAGAATAAAATCAAGTTTATAAAATTCACATAAAGAAACGAGGGCCCTCTTGCTTTCCGCCGTATAATGGGGGCATTTTTAAATAAAAAATTATTTATTTTCAATTAAGATTTGATTTTTATGAAAAAATATTTCTAAATTAAAATTTTAAAAACACCAAATTAATTTTAAAAGTATGTTTTTAAGATCGATAATAATGGATTAAATCGAAATAAAATCCGAAGACATATTTGATTGTAAAAATAATTTTCTTTTATTTACTCGGATACAACAAGGAACAATAAATGTCGCGTATCTTAACGGTAGAAAAATATGCGATGATATGATTATATATGGTACGTTTCATAATTACGTTTGATGAAGTTTGACTCTTAGTATGAATGCCAAATTAGATTGTCTCCAATCATGATCATTTGGAGTAAGTGCTAAGCTTAAAAAATAGTATATATATAAGAATATTCTCCACCAGTTTGCCTTGTTTCATTGGCTGATCTGCTTGCTTCCGGGCATCCTATGCTTATCAGTCACGCCAAGACATGACGTTGTGGAATTTTGTGAGAAATGTTTATCTTGTCTGGCCTTAATTTGCTCTTCGTCGGTACTTCCAATATTAACCAGCACAACAGAGGTTGACTTGAGATTTATTAGCTAAGCTCCTACACTTAATTGTCATTATCATTTACCATGTGTCAAAATTATTAGTTTTGTACAACACAAGGAGGCTAAAATTAACAATTGATAATACGAAATTATACCTTAATTGATTAGGTGGCTATCCCTAAGAGTGGGCGATTTAGGTAGAAATCTTACATTCCAATTGTAAAACAGTTGGTTATTTTGCAATTGCATGAAAAAAAAAATGTAATTTTGATATCCTACTTGCATGAAATTATGAACTGTTTTTCAAATATACAGAAAATTCTGTTTAGAAATGAAGAGCATTTCGATCAGTGTCAGCTGTGTTCAATGGATTCATTTCATCCCTAGCTAGTGCAAGGATCTATCAGAATATATCTGTAGCTGAATATGTTCAATAAGACTTGATTTGGATGTGTGGTGGGTGGATTTTCATTGCATAGTGGATGCTGTTTTGTGATTAAACTTAGTTAATTTGTGTGGCTCAAATACAATCAAATTATTGTTCCTGATGAGCCTAGGCCATTAAATGTGACAATGAGACCTTTCAAAGATGGAGACCTATTTAGATTGAGACCATTGCCAAAGCCATCTCCACAAGCTCAGATTCTGGTGCCCCCTTAACCTCTGTACTCTTTACTTTGAAACCATACAAAGTAATAAGAAAATCAATTCGCAACAGTAAAAACATAATGAATTTAGCTTCAGTCTTTTGGAAACTCTAAACCCATTTTGAGCCAGCCTAGATTTGACATTTTCCTACTAGTTATGCAATTTATTATGTAAACCTGGAATCGTAATTATCACTGAAAATTTTTACCCCAAAGCAATCTTAATAAAAATATAATGTTTATAAATCGATCTTCAAGCTCTGGCTCACTGTTTCCACTTTCCCATGTTTCAAACATCTTAAATTTCTAGCTATCATCAATCGACTTGTTTGAGCCCTGCATGTCCCAGCCAAATGCCATGGTGAGGTGGCCTAACCTAATTAACTAGATTATCAAATTAATGTCCCTTGTGTAACCAGATTATCAAAGGGCTCTAAAGCAGAAGACAAAAGATTGCGTAATTGCTAATGCTTCTCTGTCGGATGGTGATTTCCAGAACAGAAGAAGAGCATTGTGCGCAGAAGAAGCCGAGTCAAGTTGGAAGATTGGGAAATTGCTAGGCATGAGTGCAACTTATGGAGATGAACTTGTGATTGGTAAGTTAACTGGAAATAGCGGCCATGAATAGGCAGTGATCTGGTTTCCAGGTACTGTTCCCCTGCTTTCTATATTTTAATCTTTCGGTGAGCCTAGTTTTTTGGAGGTCACTTGGGTGCTTATCTAGTTAAGATCTTATTATTGGATAAAAGATTCAAAGATGGACGTCTCTATCACAGAATCTTTGTGGTGGTCTACCCCTGGGGCCTGTGTGTCATTAGTATTTGGTAAGAATAGGAGTTATTCCGTTCAATGGATTCCTCCCCCGACGGGTTTGTTAAGGAAAAACCATTTCCGGCTTGGTGCGTGGATTCCTGCGAAATGATGATGGTATTATTATGGCTATGTTTTTCAGGGCAGGAAGGTTTACAAGAATTATATATTTACTGATCTTTTGACCATTTAAATGGATTTAGAGCTTTCAATCATATTACTCAACAATACGTTTTTCAGGTTATTATATAGTGGGTTTACTCAGTGTATCTGTCTCAAGGATTGATGTGAGCTGGCGTGAAAGGAGGCTTACCGCCATTGAAAACTCTGGAACATTTTCTTGATGATTTGATCAGGGAGTTGCCTTATGTTTAATGGTTAATGATTTTCGTGAAGTAAATGGGATGACATGAGTGTTGGCTTAAGCGGGGTAAAAAGATCTGATATGTTTTATTGCCTGGGGGAAATGTTTATCCTTATCTATGGGTTCTCTCTATGCTTTTTTGAGTTTGAACTGATACGTAAGATCTATTTTGTAATGGTTGAGAAATTGAGAACTCTCTACAACCTTTTCTATCCTTCTATTAATACATTACACCTTCTTTAGCACCAAAAAAAAAAAAAAAATTAATGTCAGATGTAAAGTGAGCTATTAATTAGACAATGAAATTAATTATATATATATATATACTTTAATTTAATGCTGCAAATCATAGCCGAAAGCCAAGATATTTGAGAATAAATTTGGTAATTTTAGACACAATACAAAAATATTAAATAAAAATACTAAAAAAAATGAAAGTGATATCATTTAAAATTTTGATAAAAATTATATATTAATTTAGCAAAACTAAAAAAAATGCTTAATGTATGGCTTATCAACACGAATTTAATATAATAATTTTTATATTTTACACGTATTTGATACAAAATAAACATGATACGAATACACAAATTATTAAATCTATATAAGAATAAATTAATCTATTATGTTTTTTCTGATTTAAAGTGTAATCCTTTTTGATGTCTGCAATTATGTGATTAAGATGTATGACTTCATTGTTTAGTTTTCCTGCCTTTCTCATGAATGGGAATTTGCATTTTTTTGCTCGTAGTTGCGTATGTTCATTGATGAATCTTACATTTGTTAATCCTATTTTTCATTTGCACTAAATTTTGTTTTCTTATGTTTGACACTTAAATTTTGTTTTTCTTCAAAATATATCTCTCAAATAATCCAATTTATTTTTACAGTGAATGAAAACAAAAAAATCTTGGTTTTATTAATGGAAGAAAATCTGTTGTCATCGCCACCATAAAAAGTAGCAATTGTTGCAGTAGCATGCATCATAGTTAAAGAGGGAAGAGATGTGATTTTAGTTTGCTGTTAGATATACAGCTCGGGTGAGACTTTTAGAAATTTGTCTGGTTTTAATTTCTTAATTTTATGGTGAACGAGGCATTTGAATCTTTTGAGGAAAAACTCAAGGTGCAATATTAGCTTCCTTTGTTATAACTATTTTACCTTGTAAGTCTTCAACATTAAATTCATTCAGGAAAGACCAGCAGATACAAATCTCAGATGTCATTTTATGAGCCTTAATGGCTCAAGAAAAGTTTCCATCAGATTCAACCTTAAAGCAAATTAATTGCTCTCAAGTGCTGAGTGGCATAATATTGTCTTCTGCAACTTTTATAAGATCCTTTTTCCTTTTAATTCTTTTCTTTCTTTTCAATTGCTATTGATCTATTCATATAGTTATCTAAAGCTCTATAACATTTCATACAAGGAAGAAGCTTATGCTTGTTATCGGTTTTTCATTTCCTATTTTACAGTATGGCCTCTAGATCTCATCAGATTCATTCCTTTCTTTAGTTGTAAAACACTCATGCACACATATATCAGAATGGATTCCATCATGTTGAGATTTTGTACCCTGAAGGTTGACATTATAGCTATGTTTTTGGTTGAAATTTGGGAGTTTTAAGTGATCTACCGGAGTCACTTCTATTGATTTATTAAAATGGTGACAGGGAACACAGGAGCAGTAGTCTGATTTTTATAAGATAGTTTGTTATGTTAAAGGAAGAATGATCGTCATAGGAGGAGATTGTTTTTGCAAAAGCAATGAAATTTGGAATCAAATGAAAAAAAAAATGATTAGAGATACTCTTTTTGAGAAGAAACTAGAAACAGAATCAGATTTGTAGGAACATGCAGTAATAATAAAGATGATGATGGCAGTGGTGAGGATATTGCCAAGTTATTGAAACAAGTCATAATGAAAGATAATCAAGACAGCAGTCTAGAGAAACTGCTAACATAACATCTCCATGTAACAAATGGCTATGATGCAAACAAAAGCTAAATACAGAGCTAGAAAAAAGAAAATAAAATAAAATAAAAATAGAGAAAGAAAGAAAAGGCAGAGGATACATGTAATATGCATCATGTGATTTCTATCATCCAAATCCTTGGATCAGCAATCAGGAATTGCCAATATCTATATCAAATGGGAGGTTTCCAGAGGTTACACTTTCAAATATAGTCTCTCCTGCTTGGTTAATGAAACCATCAATTAATTCTTGAACCACATGGCCCATGAGATTGTTGCCTGGCTTTGTCGTGTGAGGAGGCTGAACATACTGAGGAACTGCAGCAATGATGGTTGGCGTACTTGTTGTATAACGATTCATTTGATGAATAGGTTGTGGACCATGCTGACCAATAGCTAAGGTTGGCATACTTGCTGCATAACCATTCACTTTGTAAGGTTGATTCCAATTTGATGAACCGGCTTCGGGAATTGGAGTTGGAGTTTGAACGTATGGAACAAAGATTTGTTGTGGTGGTATGGGTATGACAGGTTGAGAAACATGGTAAAATGTTGAACCTGAATTTGGAAGATCGGTCATGAATTTGGAAGACTGGGGAGGGAAACTTCGAGACCTATGCAGTTGGGGCTGTTGCTGTATTTGTTGGATATCCGTGACAGGTTGAACATTAGTGTAGGCTCTATCAGAATGGCCTAGAAGTTGCTCCTGATGTGTTTGTTCGACTTGAATTGCTCGGATAGGTTGAATTTGAATATTGACACTATTGCCGTCATGAAGTTTTTGCTCCTGTGTTTGTTGGATCCCTTTCACAGGTAGAGGATGGGTAGTGGCAATAATATTGTGGCAAAGCAGTTGATTCTGCTGTGTCTGTTGGACCCCTCTGACAGGTTGAGGTTGATTGTGCGCTTGATTGGCTTGGCACAGCACTTGCTCCTGATGTGTTCGTTGGGTTTGGATCGCTCTTGCAGATTGGAGTTGAGCATCGGCACAATCAGTAGGGCACAGAATCTGTTGCTTTGTCTGTTGGATCTGTGTGGCTGGCTGCAATCGGTTAGACATCGCACAGTTCATGTGAACATCATATTTGCAGGAGCCACATCTATACAGCCAATGGTTTGAACCAATTTGCTTGCAGATGTCACACTGAAATTTCTTCTTACTATATGGAGGGCTGAAACAAAGTTCCAGTGTGTGATGGTGGGTGCTAGTATTGACTGATGAAGGGTTATAGATGCAAAGAGTGTGTATATCAAGCTGACAATCTTTACAGTGGTAGCAAAAGCCTGTGCCAAGTTTCCCACAGGCATTGCACTTGAAGGAACCAGTAGCATAAACAGGGGATGAAAGAAGAACAAGGGTGTGTTTCGAGTCGACTTGATGCTCTACGTTTGGAGGCATACGGGAGCAACTTTTGTGAAGGCAGTAGTTGCAAGTACTGCAAAGGTAGAACCATCCTGAGACCTCTAATTTGCAACCTGCACAAATAAATGTGTTAGTGGTTTGCGGTCGAAAATTTAGCAGTTTTAAGGGATGTGGGTGACTGAAATGTTGAACAACTGGATCCATATCAAGCCTGCTCATTTCTCCCGTTGTCCCCATGAAATGATCATTTATCTGCTGAGGAATTCAGAAGCAATATTAAGATACTCCAAGTGCTAATTTATGAGAAGATTGTATGTGAACATTTGATCTCCTGGACGCTATTTTCCACAAGATGTCGCTTCATGACAAACCCTGATTGCAAGGTTAGCTGTTTAAAAAAATCTCAAATCTCCACTATAGGCCAAGTCGGCCTGCATCAGTTGAGCTTGACATTATCACCGTTTACTTTGTTTGGGATGAAAGCGGAATACAATACAAAATTTTATAGACATAAAAAATTATTTTAGACGGCTTAGCAATGGTGTTCACACTTCAGACTATCTGAGCATCCAGGGAAGAAAACAAATGGTATATTCCTAGTTATCTCTTTCACAAGAAACCTGTCTCTTGAGTTAATTTGCCATCCATACATAGTTTTGCACTGTTCTGCTAGTTGTCTTTATTCATATAAAGTCAAAGTCAAAGTTAAAGTTAG
Organism: Durio zibethinus; assembly: GCF_047325235.1. Taxonomy (NCBI): domain Eukaryota; kingdom Viridiplantae; phylum Streptophyta; class Magnoliopsida; order Malvales; family Malvaceae; genus Durio; species Durio zibethinus. The sequence continues at coordinate 2,065,351 of NC_143162.1, read as the reverse complement.
CTAATATCATTAATAGAAGGTAATGCTGTGTTTTTCCAGTATGTCAATAGCTGACTCTCGAGCCCTAAGCTTTGTGATTCCAAGTATATGCCATTACAAGTTTGATGTCCGAAATATTTTTTTTTTTTTGCATTTTATTTTTGAACATACTCATATATATATCAAATTAATTTTCTATTTTTTTAACTTTTTGACAATAAAAAGTATTGTACATCAAATGATAAAAACATTTTGAATTTGTAATATTAAATACATGCTAAAAAAAAAATACAGAGTCTAATTAGTAACAAAGAGATTGACTCTTAGAAGTCATCTTGTAGCTTGGTTTCCTATCACCTAAAATATTTTGCTTACAATTCCGTAATTATTAATTCCACCAATCTGTGAATCCGAAATGGAGACCATACACTCACACACACACTTCACCTTCATCGATGGTTCAGAGCTCATAACTGTATAGAATTCATTGTAAAATTGAATCTCAAAGAATGATCAATAGCCAATCAGGATTGGCTTAGGCAGCAAAAATATAAAAATTCTATGCTTAATAATAACTGAAATCTGTTCTAAAAGTGGATTAAATGTTTTAGTTATGAGTTTTCAGTTTTAACTGAATGTTCTAGAGTCTGGACACTTCAATCCACTCAATGATGAGAATAGCAATTAGGAATGTCTGAATCTGTAATCCTACCATGCAATGGAACTGAGGTAAAACTCAAATATATATACATTCCATTTGTTCATCATTAATATGCTTGCCAAGTGTAAAAGAAATGATAATGGAACTCTGACTCAGATTGGAAGGACATGATATCAAGCTAGCTAAAACTTTGAATAGCTCATCTTGAAAATTTACAACATTGTGTTAAAAAGGGTAAAAAAAGAAAAAAGCATACTGGATACATAGGTATCCACCCTGGACACTCAATTTGCCTTTTCTGCTTTTCAACTTCTTCCATCACTGAAAACTGTAGTACTTGTCCCATATTTTGGTGAAGGTCAATATTGTAAGAGCTTCCACCAACATGAACACCATGATATTCGCGGCAAAGATGAAGCAACATAATGATGCATTAATCTTTACCCTTTAAAAAAAATAACTGACTTTCCCTACATTTGACAAAATATTAGTATCAAATTCTGTTCATTTCTGCTAAAACTTAATCGGTTTAAACTATGGAGGTAAATTACCAACAACTTGACTAAAAATACTGTTAGGAGGAGGAAAAATACATAAACTTGCCAAATGTATTTTCTATGAGACAGAATATGCGGAGACCCGTACCCAATCTAAAATTTATAATCTACTTTAACTTAAATGTCTTACGATTTTGTCCCACACAGAAGGTGCCTTGCAAATATAAGTTTAAGCCTCACTTGTTAACACTTGAAGGTTTCTCCGCCTGATGAAGGCATGACATGGAGGGTTAACAAGTGATCAGGGTGACTAGGATGTCGATATGATATATTATAGCTATGTTTTTGGTTGAAATTTGGAAGTTTTAAGTGATCTACCGGAGTCACTTCTATTGATTTATTAAAATGGTGACAGGGAACACAGGAGCAGTTAGTCTGATTTCTATAAGATAGTTCGTTATATTAAAGGAAGAATGATCCTCTTAGGATGAGATTGTGTTTGCAAAAGCAATGAAATTAGGAATCAAAGGAAAAAATGATTAGATATACTCTTTTTGAGAAGAAACTAGAAACGGAATCAGATTTGTAGGAACATGCAGTAATAATAAAGATGATGATGGCAGTGGTGAGGATATTGCCAAGTTATTGAAAGAAGTCATAATGAAAGATAATCAAGACTGCAGCAACTGCTAAAATAACATCTCCATCTAACAAATGACGTTCATGCAAACAAAAGCTGAATATAGAGCTAGAAAAAAAAGAAAATAAAATAAAAATAGAGAAAGAAAGAAAAGGCAGTGGATATATGTAATATCCATGTGTGATTTCTATCATCCAAATCCTTGGTTCAGCAATCAGGAATTGCCAATATCTAGATCAAATGGGAGGTCTCCAGAAGTTGCACTATCAAATATAGCCCCAACTGCTTGGTGAACGAAACCATCAATTAATTCTTGAACCACATGGCCCATGAGATTGTTGCCTGGCTTTGTCGTACTAGGAAGCTGAACATACTGAGGAACTGCAGCAATGGTTGGCGTACTTGCTGTATAACGATTCATTTGATGAATAAGTTGTGGACCATGCTGACGAACAGACACGATTGGCATACTTGCCGTATAACCATTCACTTTGTAAGGTTGATTCCAATTTGATGAACCAGCTTCGGGAATTGGAGTTGGAGTTTGAACGTACGGAACATAGATTTGTTGCGGTGGTATAGGTATGACAGGTTGAGAAACATGGTAAAATGTTGAACGTGAAGTTGGAAGGCCGGTCATGAATTTGGAAAATTGGGGAGGGAAACTTCGATACATGACCAATCGGGGCTGTTGCTGTGTTTGTTGGATGCCTGTGACATGTTGAGCATTAGTGTTGGTTCTATCAGTATGGCCTAGAAGTTGCTCCTGTTGTGTTTTTTCAACTTGAATTGCTCTGATAGGTTGAATTTGAATATTGAAACTATTGCTGTGATGCAGTTTTTGCTCCTGTATTTGTTGGATCCCTTTGACAGATCGAGGATGGGTACTGGCAAAAATATTGTGGCAAAGCAGTTGATTCTGCTGTGTTTGTTGGACCCCTCTGACAGGTTGAAGTTGATTGTGCGCTTGATTGGGTTGCCACGGCAGTTGCTCCTCATGTGTTCGTTGGTTTTGGATCGCTCTTGCAGATTGGAATTGAGTATTGGCACAATCAGTAGGGCACAGAATCTGTTGCTTTGTCTGTGGGACCTCTGTGGCTGGCTGCAACCGGTTGGACATGGCACAGTTCATGTGAACGTCATATTTGCAGTAGCCACATCTATACAGCCAGTGGTTTGAACCAATTTGTTTGCAGATGTCACACTGAAATTCCTTCGTACTATACGGAGGGCTGAAACAAAGTTCCAGTGTGTGATGGTGGGTGCTAGTATAGACTAATGAAGGGTTATAGATGCAAAGAGCGTGTATTTCAAGCTGACAGTCTCTACAGTGGTAGCAAAAGCCTGTGCCAAGTTTCCAACAGGCATTGCACTTGAAGGAACAAGTAGCATAAACAGGGGATGAAAGAAGAACAAGGGTGTGTTTTGGGTCGACTTGATGCTCTACCTTTGGAGGCATACGGGAGCAAGTTTTGTGAAGGTAGTAGTTGCAAATACTGCAAAAGTAGAACCATCCTGAGACCTCGTATTTGCAACCTGCACACATAAATGTATTTGTGGTTTGCGGTGGAAAATTTAGCAGTTTTAAGGGATGCGGGTGACTGAAGTGTTTAATAACTGGATCCATATCAAGCCTGTTGTCCAGATGAAATGATCATTTATCTGCTGAGGAATTCAGAAAGCAATGTTAAGATACTGCAATTGCTAAGTTATTTAGAATGTATGTGAACATTTGATCTCCTGGACGTTATTTTCCACAAGATGTCGCTTTATGACAAATCCTGATTGCAAGGTTAGCTGGTTAAAAAAATCTCAAATCTCCACAGTAGGCCAGGTCGGCCTGCATCAGTTGAGCTTGACATTATCAGTGTTTACTTTGTTTGGAATGAAAACGGAGTACAATGGAAATTTGATAGACATAAAAAATTATTTTAGACGGCTTAGCAATGGTGTTCACACTTCAGACTATCCGAGCATCCAGGGAAGAAAACAAATGGTAAGTTCGTAGTTATCTCTTTGACAAGAAACCTGTCTCGAGTTAATTTGCCATCTGCACATAGTGTTTGCATTTTTCTGCTAGTTGTCTCTATAAATCTGAAGTCAAAGTTAAAGATAACTAATAATATCATTAACAGAAGGTAATGTTGTGTTTTTCCATTATGTCAATAGCCGACTCTCGAGCCCTATGTTTTATGATTTTAAGTATACGCCATTACAAGTTGGACACTGATAAACTACTCCCCCATCTCATTTTTTGTCCTTTTTTTTAGAGATGTCCTGAAATGAATTTTTTTTTCATTTTTTAACGTACTCTTTTTTTATACATATTTCAAATTAATTTTCTATTTTTTAACTTTTTAACAATAAAAAGTATTGTACATCAATATGATAAAAATATTTCGAATTTGTAATATTAAATACATAGAAGTCTAATTAGTGACAAAAAGATTTGACTCTTATAACTCGACTTGTAGCTTGGGTTCCTATCACCAAAAATATTTTCCTTACAATTCCATAATTATTTAATTCCACCAATCTGTGAATCTGAAAGTGGATTAAATGTTTTAGTTATTAGTTTTCAGTTTAACGGAATATTCTAGAGTCTGGACGCTTCAATCCTCTCAATGATGAAAATAGCAATTTGGAATGTCTGAATCTGTAATCCTAATACACAATGCAACTGAAGTAAAACTCAAATATATATACTTTCCATTTGTTCATCATTAATATGCTTGCCAACTATAAAAGAAGTGATTATGGAACTCTGACTCAGATTGGAAGGACAAGATATCAAGCTAGTCAAAACTTTGAATGGCTCATCCGGAAAATTTACAACATTCTGTTAAAAAGGGGAAAAAGAGAAGAAAAAAATCCTGGATAAATAGCTCTCTCCCCTGGACACTCCATTTACCTTTTCTGCTTTTTATCTTCTTCCATCACTGAAAACAGTAGTACTTGTATCATATTTGGGTGAAAATCAATATTGGAAGAGCTTCCACCAACATGAACACCATGATATTTGCTGCAAAGATGGAACAACATAATGATGCATTAATCTTTATCCTTTTAAAAAGTAACTGACTTCACCTACATTTGACAATATATTAGTGTCATCAAATTCTGTTCGTTTCTGCTAAAACTTAATCAGTTTAAACTATGGAGGTAAATTACCAATAACTGGACTAAAAATATTGTCAGGAGGAGTAAAAATATGTTAACTTGCCAAACCTATTTTCTACAAGACAAAATACCCGTGCTAGACTATGGCCTTTGGTTACTTGCACTTACTTTCTCAGATTTACTGCTCTGATCTCCATTTCTAGACACGCTCCTGGATTCATTTGACATTTTCTTTCTATTCCTTTGCTCCCCTGAATAAGTGCCGTCTCCAGTTAAGAATGCCTCATTCATCCTACTATTTGGATTACAAAAATCAAAACTTCCCTTATTAGCACAAGTAATTTCTTGTTTGGTTGGTTCAAAGTTGATTGTAATCCTCTCGAGCATAATGTTATTTCTATCATTTACTGTTTCTTTAACTTTCTGGAGAGCGCTTGCATCAGAAAGTTTAGGCTCCTTTCTTGCCTGATTTGTATAATCGAAACTTGAATAAGATCCTGCCAAATCTATTGAAAAACATCCATCGCTGAACTGGTAACTTGGCGCTGTAATAAGGTCACCAGAAAGTAGACTTGATTGGTCTGTCTCTTGTGCTTGTACTTCTGAGCTTGGAGAAGTGCCAGAAATATCCGGCTTGCGACTTGATACAATGTATTCATTCTGGCCATTTCTTATTTTAAGTTTCCTTTTAGGACTATGCAATCTCTCATCCCATCCAACCACTGTTTTAAGAAAATTTTCTTGTGTTTTCTTCTCTCTGATATTTCTAGCCACACCCAGGGATACTAATTGAACCAGCTCTGTGCCTTCATGAATGTAATCTTCTGCTTGTTTAGTTTTCAAGAAAGATCCTGAAGAATACTTTATCTTTCTTGTCAAAGGGTCTGGCAATGGTGCAGTTGGATGCCGAAAAGATTGTGTTCTTTGATTGGAAATGGCACAGGCAAGATGTGTATCAAACTCACAGATTTGACACCTATAAAGCCACCCTTTATAGCTGGCCAGTTCTTTGCATATGTCACATTGCAAGTCATAAGGAGGTGAAAATTCTAGTTTGAGTGTGTGAAGGTGGGAAGTGATTGCTACGGAAAGTGGCAGTGCTGAGCATAAGATATGGTAGCAGTTGCAAAATTCTGCACAGTTGTAGTAGAATCCATTGACATGGTGTCCACAAGCCTCACACTTGAAGGTTTCTTCGCCTGATGAAGGCATGACATGGAGGGTTAACAAGTGATCAGGGTGACCAGGATGTCGAGTTTTCCTAGGCATATTGTAGCACACTTGGTGAAGGTAGAAAGGGCAGGTTTTGCAGTGGTAATAGCTTTTAGCTGGGAATATACTGATCTTGCACCCAGAACAGGTAATATTTTCTGCCAAAATAAAATTGGTACACACCATTGGATGGTGATGACTGAAATGTGGATACATATGCTCCTCCTTAAGTGCTTTCATCTTCTCTTTCTATTAGTTTTCTATCTTCTTCTGCTCCTCATACAATTTTTTGCTTCCTCCTCTGCTTGTCTAAAAGTGTGCATTGCGGGGAGGGGCCTGCTTGATTAAGATTGTTTGTGGAAAAACAGAAGATGTGGGTTTGGAATTTGAACCTCGAAGGTGGCCTAGCTGCTAGCTAACAAGTTCTTTATGACAAGGACTCGTACCGGCCTTGACAACAACACTTTCTTGATTGCGAGGTTGTAGTTTTTGTCTAGTATGTACTCTGGATTCAGATCATAACTCACAAGCCACAGGCCGGCCAAAAAAAAATTGTTGATCTTTCGACTGGAATATTCCAACTTCTTCTGTAACTCCATACTCATGTCTCTATCTGAATCCTAATGGCAAAGAAAAATAGAGGTAGCGTCCAGAGTGCTAGAATTTTCAAGCTAATAATATAACCGTCAGATTATTTTCTTGCTGAATACTTACCAGTGTCATACTCCTATTCTGCTACCCAATCTGTTCGCATTTAGGTATTATCCTATGTTCCTTTTGCATATATACTTGTTCAAAATCAGATCACATTTATCTTAGAGAAACTCAACTTAATTTGTTCAGGTATGCAACATTCAAACTTGCAATCACTTATATATGTAGCCCACATTCCCGCAATGCAAAGATTCATGGTACCAATTGAACCATAATCCTTTCTTCATAGGGGAGAGTGCGTTGAATAAGTTTAAGGTTCAAATAGTTATCAGTCACTATATTGAATCAACTAAATTCTGAAAGGCTAAATAAGTCTATTAAAATTTGTTCTGCTGGCCAACGAGAGTTCCTCAAGTACGAATTCAAGTTGACAAGGTCAACAAAATGTTCTGAACTATCAGAACAATTGATGGATTGGAGTAGAATGTTCAAAATTTCTCCGAATAATGAAGCTTGTTATGTGATGTTCCTTGTTCTGTTCAGTTTACTAAAACATACTCTGAATTTAGGTTAGGGAATTGATTGCACATGTATTTTGGTCTATATGCATAAAGGGCATTGATTGCACTTGTATTTTGGTCTATGTGTACTGTTGTAATAGGAGTCTAACAAATAAAATAAATAAATCTGAATGAAATTTTCAATTGATAATATAAATAAGTTATTTAATTTAATTTAATAAATTAATAGGGGTATTTAATTCGATCAACCACTATCTATCCTCATACGAACATCAAGGAATGAATAATTCATTTATCAACAAGGATTGATTCAATCGATAGTTCCCTGATCTTTCTTTCATAATGAAGTGAGAATGAAGTTTGGGAAGAAGAATAAAAAAAAAATGATAGAACCAGACCAACAATCAGGAGAAATGAGTAATTGCCAAAAAGTTGAGCTAGTTGTTGAAAGATAGAAACAGTTCTGAAAACCAGGATAATTGGTTGTTTACAGCCAAAGGTTTGGAAATTTTTGTAATAATTTAGAAGATAGATCATGGTAATGTTCAGTGACTGATTTAGTGAAATGTGAAAACAAAAAGTGGTACTAGAGGATTGGAAGAAAATAAGTGAAGTCATTAGATTTAGTCTATTAAGCCGTTGATTTTTCATTTTCCCTTCTTAAATGAAACAAATAAATAATGTAGGTCCTTTCTACATTCTAGTCAGTCTTGGCTGCTGGAATAGTAATCAAAACAGCTGAAGCCAGCTAATTGTCTTTTATTTCATGTTGAAGCTGATTTTGACCGGATTACATGGATTTCTTCGGTGTGCATCACAGCCTCCGAAGCAGACCTTGTGGATCATGCAATCCAGAGACTTTGACCAAGATGCAAGAAAATGGAGAATACTATCCATATTCTCATTAAACTTTTTATTTTTAAACTGAATATTTGTTAATAAAATAATAAACTCTTTTTTTTTTCTGACTGCAGAAATTTCGATTTTCAGATTGTACTGGCAGCAACAGTTTCAGAAATCCATTGCCGGTTCTTGACACATGTTTTGTCACCCCAAATTCATGCCGTTTTTCCAAGCTCCTAAGCTGCTAGTGCAAGCAATTGTGATCTGTAGCAGCCTTATACAGGTTCAATGCTTAAACTTCAGTTATCCATCATTCAGCGGTGCAGATGCCAATGAATTTGTAAGTCTTAGTTCCTTGATCATCAACGATGTCATTGAAGTGAGTCCTCTTATCACAGATGCATCAGGAAGAGTCCTGTATAAGGAACAACTTAAACTATGGGATAAGCTGAGAGGCACCAAGTCATCATTCATCTCAACCTTTGTGATTAACATCAGGCCCCAGACCTCTCCTGGCGGTGAGGGACTTGCCTTCATATTAACTGACAACCCTGCTCTCCCTAACGACAGTGGACGTCAATGGCTTGGGATTGTTAATGCAAGTACCATAAATGTTAACAACATAGTTGCTGTGGAATTTGATACAAGGAAGAGTGATTCCGAGGATGTAGATGATAACCATGTTGGAGTAGATGTGAAAAATATCTATTCCATCAAGCAAGAACCATTAGCAGGCCATGGTGTTAATCTTTCAAGTGGTGAAGATATCACTGCTAGAATCCAGTATGATGCAAAATCTGATAAAATGACTGTTTTTGTGATGTTAACTAGAACAGGTCAACTGAACATAGGGAACCCTATTTTCACCGTGGAACTTGATTTGTCTGAAAATCTTCCGGAGGATGTTTTTGTGGGATTTTCTGGTTCAACTGGAGAGCATACCCAGGTCAATTCTCTAAAGTCCTGGAATTTCACCAGTTTTGAAGTTAGAGTTAAAAGTAGAGTCAATCTTCTTTGGCTTTGGATCTTGATTCCAATAATAGTTATAATTTTGATAGGAGGATTTTCCTACTTCTTGTTTCGAAGACGCAAAAACAGAATAAAACAAAAGGACGATGATGAATTGGAGATTCAGCAAGAAATTCAAAGGTCATCTAGTGCTCCCCAAAAGTTCAGACTGAAGGAACTTATAGCTGCCACAGGTAATTTCAATGTTAAAAACAAACTTGGCAGTGGAGGATTTGGCACCGTCTATAAAGGAATTTTGAGAAAGGAGGAGGTAGCCGTGAAAAGAATTCAAAAGAACACACGCCGTGGAAAGCAGGATTTTATAGCAGAAGTGACCACCATTAGCAACCTCCACCACAAGAACCTTGTTAAACTATTCGGTTGGTGCTATGAAAGCAATGAACTACTCCTCGTTTATGAGTTCATGCCAAATGGGAGTCTAGACAGGTTCATATATAGGAATACAATTCCAAACAATTTGTATAAAACTCTGAATTGGGTAACGAGGCACAATATCATTTGTGGAGTAGCTAAGGCGTTGGACTATCTGCATAATGGTTGTGACAAAAGGGTTATTCATCGAGACATAAAAGCCAGTAACATAATGTTAGATTCAGACTTCAATGCTCGATTGGGAGATTTTGGACTAGCCCGAACCATTCAATTGAATGAGAAAACACACTACTCAACCAAGGGGATAGCAGGAACACCCGGATACATGGCTCCAGAAAGTTTCCATACCGGTAAGGCAACTGTTGAAACTGATATCTATGCATTTGGAGTACTAATACTGGAAGTTGTCAGTGGGAGAAAACCAGGACACCAAAATGAGCAGAACAGCTACAACAGCAGCATTGTAGAGTGGGTGTGGGAACAACACAGGTTGGAAAAGCTTGGTGATGTTATAGATCTTCAATTAAACAAGGACTTCGATGCGGATCAAGCACAGTGTATTCTTCTGTTGGGGCTGGCCTGTTGCCATCCAAACCCGTACGAGAGGCCCTCTATGAGAACTGCTTTGCAGGTTCTTACAGGGGAAGTAGCTCCACCGTCTGTGCCTGCTGAGAAGCCTGCATTCATTTGGCCGGCCATGGTTCCAACCATTGGAGAAGAGATGGATAACTCCATCACCGGAGGTCAACTTACCACAACAACGGAACTCAGTGGCAGGTGATAAGTGCATGTATCTCATATTTAATAACAGAAAACTGAGTTCGGATTCTCTTTCCTACATTTAAAAAAAAAAACTTCTCTTTCTATTAAAATTAAACATCCGCTCGTAGGGTTGATTATTAATAAATCATGAAATAGGGAAGGATAAAAAAATTTATTAGTTCAAAACATCTATTCTTTACTTAAATGTGTTAATCATCTTTCATAAACTTCACTTGTTTGTTATCTACTAACATTAACAATGAAGCAAAGTTAGGAGATGGCTGGCGTAATTAAACCCCAATGCTGACTCTTCTTCAATCCTCCCACAATTTCTATCTACTATTCCAATTCAAAGAAAGCTCATGTAAATACTTGCTTCACCTCTTTCTTATGGTAGTGCTTCTACTCTGTAATTTTATAGCTATCTACATTTTCTAGGGAATATTCTCCAACTAATGGGTTTGGTTAAGAATCACTTTAAAGTTTAATGTAAGTAAGATTTACAAGTAGAGTTTACTTTTGACAAAAAAAAAAAAAAAGGGTTTACTATTTTTTCATTGTAGACACCCAATTGGGTCCGGCCCAGATCAATTGGGCCTGGCCCAAATGGGTAAGCCCAATTTAATTTTATCTTATATTTTTTTTTCTCTTTTCTTCTTCTTTTGTATTTTATGTATTGTATTATTTATTATTATTATTATTAATTAATATATGTATATATTTATTTATTTATTTTTTGTTAATATTTATGCGTATTTTATTATTTATGTATATATATATATTTTATCTTTTTTATTTTATTCATTTTTGTATTTTTACTTATCTAATTATATATCTGATATATTTTTTTATTATTATTTATCCTATAATATCTGCTGATTTATCTTTTCTAATTATCTAGTTTTTTTTATTTTAATTTTTATTTTGGAGGGCTAGGATTGAAAGTTGAAGAATCCCATTAGGAGTGAGAATTCAATCAGAAGAGTCCAGACTGGATTCAAAGATTGAATTCCCGTCCAAAGGGGAATTGGGATTGATCAGAAACTCCTGATCAATCCCTATATAAAGCACTTCAAGGAACAGAATGGAAACACACAAAAAACAGTGAGCAAAGCTACTGATTTGGGAGTAAAAGAGGCGTATAGGAAGCTAAAAAAGGGTTTAGGAGTGTTCTGGGAGCTAAAAGAAATTTTTTGAAGATTTTTCGATTTTTTTTTTCTGGGAATTTTTGGAAATTCCAGTTTCCGACGAAACTTGAATTTTCCGGCCAAATCTTCGGCCAACCTTGAAGTTTCCGGCGATCTGCCCAGTTTCCGACGAAGAATCCCAGAAACCGGCGAATAATCCCAGAAACAGGTAAACTTTCGGCCAACTTCCGGCTAAATTTCCAGATTTCGGTGACTTTTTCTAGAATCCGGCATCGGTGTTCTTCAGTTTCTAGAGAGAAGAGAGAGAAAAAAGAAGAAGAGAGAGAGGGGGAGGAGCGTTCTGTCGAAAAACGGAGGAAGGTGCCTTTTATACCTTCCCAAAACGACGTCGTTTTGGGCTTTAAGTTAACCAGGAGATCCGCGCGTTTTGCCGAACCCGACCCGACCCGGACGTCGACCCGCTTTCTAACCTGCGCGTGCCAGCCACCCTCCGAGCCGAGCCAAGCCGCCAAGCCGCTCCCCTCGAGCCGTTTTCTCTTCCTTGAGCCGAGCCGCGATCCGAGCCGCTCTAGGTTTTTTTTTTTTTTCCTTTCTTTGTTTATTTGTTTATTTTATTTTTTATTTATTAGATTAGGTTTATGTAATATTCTTTTTATTTATTTTTTATTATTTTATTTTCTTTAAATAAAAATAAAAAATTCCAAAAAAATATATTTTTAGGGAAAAGTTGAAAGTATCAATTTTCCTTAGAAATAAATTTCCAAAAAATATTTTTAGGGAAAAGTTGAAAGTATCAATTTTCCTCAGAAATAAATTTAAAAAAAAAAAAAATTTTTAGGGAAAAGTTGAAAGTATCAATTTTCCTTAAGAATAAATTTCCAAAAAATATTTTTAGGGAAAAGTTAAAAGTATCAATTTTCCTTAAAAGAAAAATAAATTTCCAAAAAAAAATATTTTTAGGGAAAAGTTGAAAGTATCAATTTTCCTTAGAAATAAATTTTCAAAAAAAGGGTTTGTGAGGAAAAGTTGAAAGTATCAATTTTTCCTACAAAAAAAAATCATTCTTTCCTTCTTTTCTATCTTAATTTTGATTTTATTTTTTTTTCTTTAAATAATCCGACGACGAAGCCTCTGCAAGTGAAACAGTAGTTTTTCTTGCATACTCTTGAGGTGAGGAAGTTTTCTCAATTTTTTGCTAAAAGTATTAGAGTCAATTGAGAAAAATTTCCAATAATTAATTACTTGGTAAAATTTTAAGGCTTTTGGATAACACGAATTTCAGCTGGTACCATCTTTTGATGGGCGTTGTGAGGGTGCTATAACCTTTCTCACACGTAACCGAACTCCCGAACTCTGTTCTGGTTAGTAGACCTGAACCTATTCTTTTAGGGACCCTTGAATTTAGGTGTTCCCTTGAAGGACAGATTCTTTAGGTGGTCAATCGCACCTAGATAAAAAAGATTGGTGACGACTCCCAAAAGTCAATGTCTGGCGATAGATCCCCGGATCTAGACGTTATGACATTCATATATATTAAAAATAATTAAATAGAAAAATAAATAATTATAAAAGAAAGAAAAGAAATATATGAATCTAGAAAGGTTTATAAAATATGTTCTTTTATTCAGTAGATTTCATTAATTTCATTCATTCTATACGAGGTTAAGAGGGTGATTAAGAAATTTTTATTTATTTATATTTATTTTTTGTAAATATTTAAAATATAAAAATTAATTATAAATAAGTAAAACAATTAAAAATTCTCTAACTCTATTTTTATGTTTAGGTAATAATGAGAATGATTCGTTGTTTAATTTTTTTTTTAAATAACGTATAAAATTATAAATATTTAAATTTTGATCTTAATTCAAATTGAATGTTTATATAATCAAATTTAATTTGAATTGAATTTTAATGATTTAGTTTATTAATTTTTTTTATTTTTTATTTATATATTTGTTATTTTAATATAATTTTTAGTACATCTAAATAGATTTAAGTATAAAATAATTATTTTATTTTATAAAATTTTGAAAAATATATTAAAGGACTATGGTAGGTTTTAATGAGAATCTACCAAACGATCACAATGTACAAATTAAGAGATTGGCCGTGGACGCTTTAGAACTCTCTTCTCTGTCGTCCTGAAAGATTTCTTGGCTTTGCGTAGATGACAGAAAGAACCTTAGTGCGAGCAGAACCTTTTGGTTTATCATTGGAACCATATGCCAAGTTTTATTTAGAGACGTTATCATCAGCTGCATCCAGAACAATTTAGCTTTTTAGTTTTTTATTTTTGTTGCTTTAATTTATAAGCTTTTTTTTTCTTTAACACTTGATATTAAAATTTAAATCTTAATCACTTAAATTATTGATAAATCAAACGACTGTTGACTTTAATATGTAAGCTTTGATACATATTTTCTTTTCGTAACTTCTCGTTGGCACGTAAAGATCTCGGAAATCTTGGCGATTTGTTTTTCTTTAAAATATGTTTTATTATTTCACATTGAATAGCAAAACTGTGGACTGCCGATATCTTGGTGGCAACTTTTTCCCTGGCAGTGTTAGAATTGCTTGATAACGCAGGTAAATTTAGAGTTGGCGGGTCTGAGTCGGGTTCGGGTCAAATTTTGTTCATATAGAATTTGATCCGATTTTATATGTTATCAAATTCAAATTTGATTTTATTTAATTTTTTTTTTTGTTTTTTCATATTTGAATCTGTTTCGATATTATATAAATCGTACCCGATCTAATATAACTTGATATTATATAAAATATTATTTTTAAATATAAATATTTAAAAATATTATTATATAAATATATATATTAATTAATTAATTAAAAAATAATTTTTTATATAATATCAGATCGAATCGAATTTGTTTAAAATTTGAATTTGATCCAATCCTAATTATTTTATAATCCAATCCGATCAAAAATTCGAATTTCGAAAAAAAAATCGATTTTATAATATTGGATCGGATCGAAATTCATCGAAAATAAATTAAATTATCGATCCTAAATAAATTGAAGTGTGAATCTAAGAATTAAAACTGTAATATCCTGTTTAATTCCAATTTTAGCATTGAAGAATAAACTAAAGACTTAAATTGGGCATGTTGACCTTAAAACAGAGTCTTAGTCAAGAGTTTGCAATATGCTGTTGTAATTCCAATTCTAGAATTGAAGAATAAACTAAAAGACTTAAATTAGCCTAAGACAGAGTCTTAGTCAAAAAGTTTGTCATATAGGTCCCACCGTTGATTAGACTAAATGAAGTAAACGATGATGGAAAGCGCACATCCCCATCTTGTTGTTTTAGGATCATTCTAAACTATATCATTGTACCCTTTTTTACAAATTTTTGAAAATAAAAAAATTATAAGAGTTAAAATTAAATTTAATAATTTGTGTATTACTATTTTTTATATTAAAAAATATAAAATATAAAAATTATTATATTATAATTCATATTAATAAATTAAAAATAAAATATGTATTTTGATTTTTACAAAATTTATATATATTTTTATTATAATTTTAAATCATAATATTTTTATATTTTTATTTATCATGCATTGTTTAATATATATTAAATTTAATTAGAATAAAAAATTATAAGTAATATATGTAATTAATTAAATACAAGCATAAATACTTTATTTATGGCAAGATATTAATCTTTGTTATACTAAAATTACAAATGACGGGTAATTTTCGAAAACTTGAAACTTAGGAGGAACTCTTGTACAAACAAGTCTTGAGGAAATTTCGAAGTAAGGCTCCCTTTTGGTATGTGCACTAAAAACTTTTAACTTGTTGCACAAGTTTTCGGTCTTCACTTTTTATATAAAAAATAATATTTTATTAACAAATAAATGTAAATAACATAATATTAAGTCAAAATATAATTTTATGGTGTATAATTGATAAATTGTGTGATTATAACTAGTGTATGTGAAAAAAACTAAAAGTTGTAGTATAATTTGTTTATTATTTAAAATAATTAATTAAGTAATTTAATAAACAATATAAGTCAAATGTAACAAAACTTAGTAAATTTTTTTATCCAAAATAACAAATTAAATAATGAAAACAAATAAATGTAACAATTAAGAAATTTAGTAATATATTATTTTTTATCTAATCAAATAATAAAATTAAGTAATTTGAGACTAAATTACTATGAAAGTAATAAAATTTAATAATAATACTACTTTTAATTATGTATTATTGCTACTTTTATAAAATTAACGTCATGGAAGACAGGATCTTTGTATATTACTCTTTGGAAACAACAATTTAAAGGATTCAATACCAATTGCTTTCATGTTTTTGGTTTTTACATTTTTGTCATATAGGCAAGTATGATTGTTGGGTTTGGGTGAAATTATTTGATTAAGTAACAGAGCGACATATATCTTTTAAAAAATATTAAAAATAAAGAATTAATTAAAAAAATAAGCCATGAATAAATTTCTAAAGTCTACAGGTAAAATTAAAATAATTTCACTAATAATATATAAAAACAAACTCTCAAATATTACCCCTTGCATAATTACATATTATAAGTTGTAATATTAATTCAACGTTTTTTTTACTTTGACTCTTACCAATGGGTTTGGCTAAGAATCACTTCCATAGATAAGGTTTACAAGTAGTGTTTACTTTTGACCCCCCCCATAAAAGGGGTTTACTATTTTTTTATATATATTAAAAATAATTAAAAAGAAAAAAATAAGTGATTATAAATGGAAGAAAAGAAATATATGAATCTAGAAAGGTTTATAAAATATGATCTTTTACTCAGTAGCTTTTATTAGTTTCATTCATTCTATATGAGGTGAAGGGGGTGATGAAGGAATTTTTATTTATTATTATTATTTTTTGTAAATATTAAAAATATAGAAAATAATTGAAAACATTTTAATCTTATTTTTATTTTAGGTGGAGATGATAGTAATTTAAATTAAATTTATTTTGATTTTTTTAAATAATGTGAAATTATAAAATTATAAAATTCAATCATAATTTGAATTAAATTTTTATATAATCTAATCTAATGCAAATCAAATTTTATATGTTGGTTCAATTCATTAATTTTTAAATTTAATTTTTTTATTTTTATATATTATTATAATATAAATTTTAATATCTTTAAATATAAAATAATTATTTTTTATTTTATAAAAATTTAAAAATATAAAAATTAAAATTCGATTTGATTTAAATTTATTTAAAATTTTCATTTACAAATATAAATTCTATTCAAATTTAATATATATATATAATATTTAAATTTAATCTAAGCTAAATAAAAAAAAAAACAAATTTTAATAAAATCGATTTCTTCAATTTCAAATCGATTTTGTAAATTTTTTTCTCACCCACAAATTACTAACAGCAAAAAGACAACCCAAATTGCACGTAAACATTGTGGAAAAACAAAAATTTAAAGCACTTGAGAAGATAATTTTTTTTTTACTTCGCCTATTCGTTATCGTTGCTGCCCTTTCTCTTTCCCCCGCCACCGCCACCACGAACCCTTCTTCATCGCTACTCTATCCATTCGAAAACTCCCACCAGGTGTCCTTACGATTTAAAGTTTTAATTTTTCTCCATCATCATAAACCCTAAACCCTTCCTTTCCGTCTTGCTTCTGCTGAGTTAAGAAACTTTAATTTCTTATATAATCAAATCAGCTAAAATTTCAACTTTTCCTTAATTTTTTGGACAGTTCAAAATGGCTTCCCTTCTTAAAGCATCTTCCAATGTATTTCGGTCGGAGAAGCTACCATTCTTGTCTAAAGGTAACGTCTTTTTCTATATAGAAATGTTGATCTTGTGTGAATTCCATGCAACATCTTTGTCGCCAGGACTTGTTATTTGCTGTTGGACATGGGAATGCCCTGTTTTTGACAATTTGTAAATATCGATTTTGGGGATATAAGCATCAGACTCATATGAATTCAAAGTGTTTAAGAAGTGTTAGATTTTGGTATGTTAGGGAAAAGTGAAGAGTCCATGTAACATAGTGCAAGATCCATAGCTACTTCATTGACCCTTTGCTTAGATATGTTAATAATAACATTTGCTATGAGGAAGGGACTGGGAACTAAATCTAGGTTATTACAGTTTTTCTTGTTACAGTGATAGCTATTCTTTGGATTCTGATGATTAGGAGTCTGTAAACTTGTCTGCGTAATAGTAGGATGTGACCAAACATACCTGGGATATCATATTAATTGGTGTTTAATCTGTTAGCTGTGTCGTTAAAGTTGAGTATTAAAGTTCAACTGTAAGTGTGTATAACTAATCTCAGTTTGAATCTTGGTTTGATCCCACATATGCTGTCAACTTTTTTTGTCTATGACAATTATCGTTTCTTGTTTCTCTATTTTTCTTCCTCGGCTTGGATGCTTTTCTGAGTTTTGCCTTGTTAGTCTTGCAAAGTATTTGTAAATATTCCTTTTATGAGAAGATAGGTAACCAGATAACATGGCTTAACATTCACTCCATTGCTTTGATGTTCCTCTGCCTGTTGCAGGTAAATTGTTGTACTGGTAAAATGGGAAAGGCAGTTATCAAAGCTGGAGATTCTGCTGGACTTCATATTGTTCCTGCGTCTTTTGGTACAGAGGAGTCTGGGCAGACTGTTGAACTGTGTGGGAAAGAGATTCTGGTGCATGGTCCTTCTGAAAGAGAAAGCATCCTTGCTTCCTTCTTTCAGGAGTATCCAAACCTGATCGTGGTAGACTACACTGTGCCTGCCACAGTTAATGGTAACCTATTCAGGAACATGCATATAAACCTTTATCATATTTCATATTTAATGAATGAAGAAAGCAAACTGAACTTGAGTGAGAAAATTTTGATGGTCCAAGGAATAATGTCTCTAAAAGTTGAAGCCTCATCGTGGCAATAATCTATCACTATTGCTGAATTACTTTTTTCTCAGGCATATCATTAAAAAGGTTATGACTCGTTAAATAAATTTATGCTTGGAAATGTAAGTACCATCAATATGAACAACATAGTTGCTGTGGAATTTGATACAAGCAAGAGTGATTCAGAGGATTTCGATGATAACCATGTTGCAATGGATGTGAAAAGTATCCATTCCGTCAAGCAAGAACCATTCGCAGGCCATGGTGTTAATCTTTCAAGTGGTGAAGATATCACTGCCAGCATCCAGTATGATGCGAAATCCGATAAAATGACTGTTTTTGTCTTGTTAAGTAGAACAAGTGGAAAGAACTTGGGGAATCCTATTTTCACTGTGGAGCTTGATTTGTCTAAAAATCCTCCGGAGGATGTTTTTGTGGGATTTCCAGGTTCAACTGGAAAGTATACCCAGGTCAATGCTCTAAAATCCTGGAATTTCGCCAGTTCGGAAGTTAAAAGAGTTAAAAGTTAAGTCAATGTTCTCTGGCTTTGGATCTTGATTCCAATAATAGTTATAATTTTGGTAGGTGGATTTTCCTACTTGTTATTTCGAAGACGCAAAAACAGAATGAAACAAAAGGACGATGATGAATTGGAGATTGAGGAAGAGATTCAAAGGTCATCTAGTGCACCCCAAAAATTCAGATTGAAGGAACTTAAAGCTGCCACAGGTAATTTCAACGTTAATAACAAACTTAGCAGTGGAGGATTTGGCACGGTCTATAAAGGAATTTTGAGAGAGGAGGTAGCCGTGAAAAGAATTCAAAAGAACACACGCCATGGAAAGCAGGATTTTATAGCAGAAGCGACCACCATAAGCAACCTCAGCCACAAGAACCTTGTTAAATTATTCGGCTGGTGCCATAAAAGCAATGAACTACTCCTCGTTTATGAGTTCATGCCAAATGGTAGTATAGACAGATTCATATATAGGAATACAATTCCAAACAATTTGGATACAACTCTAAATTGGGTGACGAGGCACAATATCATTTGTGGACTCGCTAGGGCGTTGGACTATCTGCATAATGGTTGTGAGAAAAGGGTTATTCATCGAGACATAAAAGCCAGTAACATCATGTTAGATTCAGACTTCAATGCTCGATTGGGAGTTTTTGGACTAGCCCGAACCATTCAATTGAATGAGAAAACACACTACTCAACCAAGGGGATCGCAGGAACACCCGGATTCATGGCTCCAGAAAGTTTCCATACCGGTAAGGCAACTGTTGAAACCGATATGGAGTACTAATGCTGGAAGTTGCCAGCGGGAGAAAACCAGGACACCAAAATGAGCAGAACAATTACAACAGCAGCATTGTAGAGTGGGTATGGGAACATCATCGGATTGAAAACATTAGTGATGCTATAGACCTTCGATTAAACAAGGATTTCGATGCGGATCAAGCACAATGCATACTTCTGTTGGGGCTGGCCTGTTGCCATCCAAACCCGTACTAGCGGCCCTCTATGAGAACTGCTTTGCGGGTTCTTACAGGGGAAGTAGCTCCACCAGCTATGCCTGCCGAGAAGCCTGCATTCATTTGGCCGGCCATGGCTCCGACCACTGGAGAAGAGATGGATAACTCCATCTCCGGAGGTCAACTTAGCACAACAATGGAACTTAGTGGCAGGTGATACGTGCATGTATCTCATATTTAAAAACTTTGAAAGCTGACTTCGGATTCTCTTTTACTACATTAAAAACAAAATTCTTCTTTATTTTATTGAATCAAGCATCGGCTCTTCCGGATGATTATTAATAAATCATGAAATAGGGAAGGATAAAAAAATTTATTAATTCTAATCATTTATTCTTTACTTAAATGCGCTAATCATCTTTCATAAACTTTACTTGTTTGTTATCTACTAATTCAACATTAACAATGAAGCAAAGTTAGGTGATGCCTGGCGTAATGACACCCCACTGTCGACATTTTCTAGGGAATATTCTCCAACATAAACCACATACAGTAATATAAATTAGTTAATAATAAACAAAATTTACTGGTAAAGATTTTAGAAACCAAGCAAAATTTTTTTCAATTTTTTATTTATTATTGTAATTTTGCAAAGTCTATACAAAAATACAGGATATATGGATATTCATATAGATATTCAATTTCAATCCCACATTTATCACTATACTATAAGTCAATATTGAATTTAATATATTATATATTACATTTTTCATTGAATTTAGTCACAATACTATTAATATTGTCAATTTTTAGATAAAAAGTATGGTATTCACGAAACTTTGTCATTTACATTAACAAAATATTTTTTTGAAATATTCTAATTTCGTTATTTTTTGTACAAAAACCAATAAAATTAAAAATATATTGACAAATTAAAAAATTCAATAAAATTAAAAAATGATGAAAAATTTTAATATTGAACTACGGTGACAAATTTGACCTTAATAATTCCTTCTTTTCTTTTTTTTTTTTAAGAGTCTCTTGAAATCAAATGAACCTTATAATTATTAAGATTCACTTAACCAACAAAGAATGAATAGCTGAACAGAAAACCATTTCATAATTAAACAAGAATATTTTACATACCTGAATGCTAATTCAAAGGCTAAAACCCAGCAATCTTCACAATCATTTGGAACTAAAATATTATATATATTTATATGGTAACAAAAATTTTCCAACATCTTTTGCATTTAGTCAATGATGAGCAGATCGTCCAACCATTAATTTGCGAGCGTTCTTCTTTGACTTTTTTGGCCATTGATGATGTTTGGCTTCAACCAACGAGACAATCCAATGTGGCTTACCAGTTTGAAAAACGACAAATCCCTAACCAGTCCAGATATTAATCCACACACATAACCTATCACCACAACTCTCCAGCGAAATGCAATTTTATACTTCGAGTCATCTTCATCCTGTAAGTTTGAAGGTGGTGGGTGTTGTGCTTCGGTATCACTGCTGCAATCTCTAGAGAGTGGGAAGCCACATAACCTGTCATTCCCTTCATATGAAGTGTTCTCAAACGTGTTGAATTGATTGCCTCGAGGAATGCGCCCAAAAAAAATCATTATTGGAAAGGTTTAAGACAGAAAGCCATGTCATATGTACTAATTGCTCGGGAATCTTTCCGCCCGGCTCATTCCAGGAAAGATCTAACCATTCAAGACTGATCAAATTTCCAAATGATGGCGGAATAGAACCATTAAGGTTATTATGAGAAAGGTTAGGTCCAATGAGTGAACTAAGGTTTCCAATAGCCTTTGGAATCTCTCCTTGAAACTTGTTTATTTGATAGGTCGATGATCGTTAAGGCAGCAAAAATTTTGGTTATTTCAGTCCCAGTTCCTTTTACTACCAAACGAACAGAATAGCTTTAGAAGCCATTAAAAAACAGCCCAATATATGGCATAGCACTTTTGTCTTCTTTGAGATTCATAGCCTTGAAATCTTTAATGTACCTAACCGGCAACGGCCCAGTAAAACCATTGTTGGAGATGTCAAAAATTCGCAACTTAGGAAAAGAATGTCTGGGCATTGTACCATGAATAGGACCATGCAATAGATTTGACTGCAATACAACAACTTGTAGATGTGGAAGAGTTCCCAACCAGTGAGGGAATGTTTCATTGATCTTGTTGTTACCAAGATCTAGAACTTCTAAACTTCTGCAATTAATGATAGATTGTGTTAATGGCCCTTCTAATTGGTTACCATTCAAGTTGAGATTCCTCAAGTTACATTCTTTTGCAAATGTTGAAGGAATGTTTCCACAAATGTTGTTCATGCCCAAATTCAACATCAAAAGACTTCTGCTTAAATTTCCATAACATTGTGGGATCGTTCCACTCAAATTGTTATGAGACAAGTCAAGAATCTCATGGGAAGTTCGATTGCATATCAAAGAAGAGATATCTCCACTTAGATTATTATTTGAGATCAGGAAGTCAAGTTTTCGTCTTCACTTTTTATATTAAAAAAAAGTTTATTAATAAATAAATGTAAATAAAATAATATTTTCATAATATAATTTTATGGTTAACAAGTGCATGTAAAAATAACTAAAAGTTGTAGTATAATTTGTTTATTATTTAAAATAATCAATTAAGTAATTTAATAAAAATATAAGTAATATGTAACAAAACGTAGTAAAATTATATTTATCCAAAATAACAAATTAAATAATAAAAAAAAATAAATGTAACAATAAGAAATTTAGTAGTATTTTTAATCAAGTCAAATAATAAATTAAGTAATTTGAGACTAAATTATTATGAAAGTAATAAAATTTAATAATATTGCTACTTTTAATTATGAATTATTACTACTTTGGGAAAATTAACGTCATGGAAGGCAGGATCTTTGTATATCACTCCTTAAAAACAACAATTTAAAGGATTCAATTGCAGTTGCTTTCATGTTTTTGGTTTTCTTTATAATATTGCTAATATTGATGCATTAGTAATTATTTGTTATTGACTATTTTCTCTTCAAAGTTGGTTTTTAGTCATATGGGCAAGTGTGATTGTTGGGTTTAGGAGAAATTATTTCATTCAACAATAGAGAAAAATAATAGAGAGAAATTTTTTTTAATATAAAAAAATAAAAAATTAATTAAAAAAATAAGATATGAATAAATCTCTAAAGTCCACTTAAAAAATTAAAATAATTTCACTAATAATATATAAAACAAACTCTTAAATATTATCCCTTGCATAATTACATATTATAAGTTGTAATATTAATTGAACGCTTTTGTGAATTTGACTCTTATTAATGGGTTTGGCTAAAATCACTTCAAAGTATAGCATTTGACTCTTACTAATGGGTTTGGTTAAGAATAACTTCAAAGTTTAACGTAAGTAAAATTTACAAGTAGAGTTTACTTTTGACCCCAAAAGAAGGGGTTTTACTATTTTTTTTCATATTTATTAAAAATAATTAAATTGAAAAATAAGTAATTATAAAAGAAAGCAAAGAAATATATGAATCTAGAAAGGTTTATAAAATATATTCTTTTATTCTATAGGTTTTATTAATTTCATTTATTTTATATGAGGTTAAGAGGGTGATGAAGGAATTTTTATTTATTTATTTTTATTATTTGTAAATGTTAAAAATATAAAAATTAATTATAAATAAGTAAAACAATTAAAAATTCTCTAACTCTATTTTTATGTGGAGGTAGGAATGAGAATGATTTGGATAGGATTAGATTTTGTTTGATATTTTTCAAATAATGTATAAAATTATAAATATTTAAAATTCGATTTTAATTCAAATTGAATTTTGATATAATTCGATTTGATTTGAATTAAATTTTATCGATTCGGTTTAATGATTTTTTAATTTTAATTTTTTATATATATTATTTTAATATAATTTTTAGTCTATTTAAAAAGATTTAGGTATAAAATAATTATTTTTATTTTATAAAAATTTTAAAAATACATAAAAACTAATTAAAATATATTAAATGACTACGGTAGGTTTTAATGAAAATCTACCTAATGGTTGCAATTTGTAAATTGAGAGATTGGCCGTCGACACTTTAGAACTCTCTTGTCTGTTGTCCTGAAAGATTTCCTGGCTTTGCATAATGACAGAAAGAACCTTGCTTCGAGCAGAACCATTTGGTTTATCTTTAGAACCATATGCCAAGTTTTATTCAGAGACGTTATCATCAGTTGCATCCAGAACAATTTAGCTTTTAGTTTTTTTTTTTTTTTTTAACTTTTGTTGCTTTAATCAGTAAGCTTCTTCTTTTTTTTTCTAACAATTGATATAATTTTTAAATTTTAATCACTGAAAACATCAACAAATCAATTGACTGTTGGTTTTAATATGTAAGCTTCGATACATGTTTTCCCTTTGCAACTTCTAGTTGGCATGCAAAGATAGGGGGAAATCTTTGGGATTTTTTTTCTTCAAAATTTGTTTTATTATTTCACATTGAATGGCAAAACTGTGGACTGCCAATGTCATGGTGGCAACTGTTTCCCTGGCAGTCTTAGAATTGCTTGATAACGCAGGTAAATTGAAGTATGAATCTAAGAATTAAAACTGTAATATCCTGTTTTAATTCCAATTTTAGCATTGAAGAATAAACTAAACACTTAAATTGGGTCACCAAATAATTAAACACGTTTTGACCTAAAACAGAGTCTTAATCAAGAGTTTGTAGTATAGGTCCTACCATTTTGTAATATCCTAAAGATTATTCAAAGCTATATCATTGTAACGTTTTTTTACAATTTTTTTATAAAGAAACCATATTTTGAAAATTAAAAAAAAATTATGAGAGTTAAAATTAAATTTAATAATTTCTGTATTGTTATTTTTTATCTTATATTAAATAAATATAAAATATAAAAATTATTATATTATAGTTCATGTAGACACATTAAATATGAGTTGTGTTTTTTTTTATTTTTACAAAATCTATATATAATTTTATTATAATTTTAAATTATAATATTTTTACATATTTATTTATCATATCATCTTTAAAATTATTAAATTTAATTAAAACCTACAATTATAAATTATATATCACTGAAATGGTTTGTAATTAATTAAATACAAACATGAATACTTAATTTATGACTAAAGATTTTTTTATTTCCGCATGAAAATAATTTTGTCAAGGTAGTGAACTTGATTATATTAAAATTATAGATGACGAGTCGTTTTCACAGGATTGAAACTTTGCGGGAATCCTAGGACACAAAGAAGTGAGGAAATCACGGAGTAAGCCCCCTTTTTTTATGTGTGCTAAAAGCTTTAACCTAGTTACACAGGTTTTCGGTCTTCACATTTTATATAAAAAATAATACTTTATTAATGAATAAAAGTAAATAACATAATAGTGAGTCTTACGCTATATAATTGATAAATCGGGTGATTGGAACAAATTTATGTGAAAATAACTGAAGGTTGTAGTATAATTTGTTTATTATTTAAAATAAAGTAAAATGTAACCAAACTTAGTAAAATTATTTTTTATCCAAAATAATAAATTAAATAATAAATGTAACAACAAGAAATTTGGTAATATGTTTTTTTTTTTATCAAGTCAAATAATAAATTAAGTAATTTGGGAATAAATTATTGTGAAAGTAATACAATTTAATAAAACTTCTACTTTTAATTATGTATTATGACTACGTTTAGAAAATTAACGTCATGGAAGGCAGGATTTTTGTATATTACTCTTTAGAAACAACAATTTAATGAGAGTGAAAGGATTCAATTGATATTGCTTTCATGTTTTTGGTTTTCTTTATAATATTGCTATATTGATGCACTAGTAATTATTTGCTATTCACTACTTTCTCTTCAAAATTGGCTTTTAGTCATACGGGCAGGCATGATTGTTGGGTTTGGTAGAAATTATTTTATTCAACAATCGTGAAAATTAATAGAGTAACATATATTTTTTAAAATATATTTAAAATAAAAAATTAATTAAAATAATAAGACATGCATAAATTTTAAAATTACATTTATAAAATAAAAAATTTTCACTGATAATATAGACTTCGAAGACGCAAAAACAGAGTGAAACAAAAGGACCATGATGAATTGGAGATTGAGCAAGAAATTCAAAGGTCATTTAGTGTTCTCCAGAAGTTCATATCGCAGGAACTTAAAGCTGCCACATGTAATTTCAATGTTAGTAACAAACTTGGCAGTGGAGGATTTGGCACAGTCGATAAAGGAATTTTGAGCTGTGAAAGAATTCTAAAGAATACTCGCCATGGAAAGCAGGATTTTATAGCAGAAGTGACCACCATAAGCAACCTCCACCACAAGAACCTTGTTAAACTATTCGGTTGGTGCTATGAAAGCAATGAAGTACTCCTCTTTTATGAGTTCATGCCAAATGGGAGTCTAGACAGATTCATATATAGGAGTACAATTTCAAACAATTTGGATACAACTCTGAATTGGGAAACGAGGCATAATATCATTTGTGGAGTAGCTAGGTCGTTGGACTATCTGCATAATGGTTGTGAGAAAAGGGTTATTCATCGAGACATAAAAGCCAGTAACATAATGTTAGATTCAGACTTCAATGCTCGATTGGGAGATTTTGGACTAGCCCGAACCATTCAATTGAATGAGAAAACACACTACTCAACCAAGGGGATCGCAGGAACACCCGGATACATGGCTCCAGAAAGTGTCCATACCGGTAAGGCAACTGTTGAAACTGATATCTACGCATTTGGAGTACTAATACTGGAAGTTGTCAGTGGGAGAAAACTAGGACATCAAAATGAGCAGAACAACTACAACAGCAGCATTGTAGAGTGGGTATGGGAACATCACAGGATGGAAAAAATTGTTGATGTTATAGATCTTCGATTAAACAAGGATTTCGATGCGGATCAAGCACAGTGTATACTTCTGTTGGGGCTGGCCCGTTGCCATTCAAACCCATACAAGAGGCCCTCTATGAGAACTGCTTTGCAGGTTCTTGCAGGGGAAGTAGCTGTGCCTGCCATCTGTGCCTGCTGAGAAGCCTGCTTTCATGTGGCCGGCCATGACTCCAACCATTGGAGAAAAGATGGATAACTCCATCACCGGAGGTCAACTTACCACAACAATGTAACTCAGTGGCAGGTGATAGTTGCATGTGTCTCATATTTTAAAACTTCAAAAACTGAGTTCGGATTCTTTTTCCTACATTATTAAAAAAAAACTTCTTTCTTTTTATTAAAATTAAACATCCGCTCCTAGGGTTGATTATTAATAAATCATGAAATACGGAAGGATAAAAAAATTTATCAATTCAAAACATTTATTCTTTACTTAAATGTGTTAATCATCTTTCATAAACTTCACTTGTTTGTTATCTACTAATTGAACATTAACAATGAAGCAAAGTTAGAAGATGGCTGGCGTATTAAACCCCTCTGCTGACTCTTCTTCAATCCTCGCACAATTTCCATCTGCTAGATCAATTCAAAAAAAGCTCATGTATATACTTGCTTCACCTCTTTCTTATGGTAGTGCTTCTTATCTGTAATTTCATGGCTAACTACATTTTCTAGGGAATATTCTCCAACATAAGCCACATACAATAACATAAATTAGTTAATAATAAACAAATTTTACTGGTAAAGATTTTAGAAATCAAGCTAAATTCTTATTCCATTTTTTATTATTATTGTAATTTTGCAAAGTCTATACAAAATTATAGGATATATGGATAGCCATATAGATATTCAATCCCAGATTTAAATTTTATACCTAAAATTACCTTTTAAAATTGATTGTATAACCGATCGAGTTAAGTTTTTCGTTCGTTTATTTTTTTCATTATAGTATTAACTTTAAAGTAATTGAGACATAGATTCTAATTAGACATAGCTTTACAAAGCCACAATTACCTCCTTGCAACTCATTAGCCAAGATAAATAATTTATTAATACATGTTACATGATATTACTTCAATAATTAGACTTTAAATTAGCTTTAAAAATTATTTCATTTATTTCAATAATTATTCTTACATGTAAACCATGAAGCCACCATGTGACATTTTCAATGGAAAATTATGTACTCTTTGCATTTACAAAATTTATCTATACTATAAGTGAATATTGAATTTAATATATTATTATTATATATTATATTTTTCATTGAAATTTGTCACTATAATATTAATTTTGTTAATTTTTAGATAAAAAGTAATGGTATTTTTCATTTACATTAACAAAATATTTCATGAAATATTCTAATTTCCTTATTTTTGTCCAAAAACCAATAAAATTAAAAAATATATTGACAAATGAAATTTTTAATATATTTTAAAAATATGAAAAACTTTAATATTGAACCACGGTGACAAATTTGAGCTTAATGATCCCTTTTTTTAATTATTTTTCTCGTGAAATCAAACTAATTGAACCTTATAATTATTAAGATTGACTTAACCAAGAAAGAATAAATAGTTGAACAGAAAACCATTTCTTAATTAAACAATAATATTTTACATACCTGAATGCTAGTTCAGGGGCTAAACCCCAGCAATCGTCACAATCGTTTGGAACTAAATATTATATATATGGTAACGCAAATGTTCCAACATCCTATGCATTTAGTCAATGATGAGCAGATCGTCCAACCATTAATTTGCGAGCGTTATTCTTTGACTTTTTTGGCCGTCGATGATGTTTGCCTTCAACCAAGCAGACAATCCAACGTGGCATACCAGTTCGAAAAACGACAAATCCCATAACCAGTCCAACCATTAATCCACACACATACCCTATCAACACAACTCTCCAGCCAAATGTAATTTTAGACTTAGAGTCATCTTCATCCTGTAAGTTTGAAGGTGGTGGGTGTTGTGCTTCGGTATCATTGCTGCAATCTCTAGAGAGTGGAAATCCACATAACCTGTCATTCCCTTCATATGAACTGTTATCAAACGTGTTGAATTGATTGCCTCCAGGAATGCGCCCAAAAAAATCATTATTGGAAAGGTTTAAGACAGAAAGCCATACCATATGTACTAATTGCTCAGGAATCTTTCCGTCCAGCTCATTCCAGGAGAGATCTAACCATTCAAGATTGATCAAATTCCCAAATGATGATGGGATAGGACCATTAAGTCTATTATGAGAAAGGTTAAGACCAATGAGTGAACTAAGGTTTCCAATGGCCTTTGGAATCTCTCCTTGAAACTTGTTATTTGATAGGTCGATGATCGTGAAGGCAGCAAAAATTTTGATCATTTCAGTCTCAAGACCTACCATACGAACAGAATAGCTATAGAAGTGACTCCCATCAAGCACTCCAAGATATGGCATAGCACCTTTGTCTTCTTTGAGATTCATAGCCTTGAAATCTTTAATGTACCTAACAGGCAACGGCCCAGTAAAACCATTGTTGGAGATGTCAAAAATTCGCAACTTAGGAAAAGAATGTCTGGGCTTTGTACCATGAATAGGACCATGCAATAGATTTGACTGCAATACAAGAACTTGTAGATGTGAAAGAGTTCCCAACCAGTGAGGGAATGTTTCATTGATCTTGTTGTTACCAAGGTCTAGAACTTCTAGACTTCTGCAATTAACGATAGACTGTGTTAATGGCCCTTCTAATTGGTTACCATTCAAGTTGAGATTCCTCAAGTTACATTCTTTTGCAAATGTTGAAGGAATGTTTCCACAAATGTTGTTCATGCCCAAATTCAACATCGAAAGACTTCTGCTTAAATTTCCAAAACATTGTGGAATGGTTCCACTCAAATTGTTATGAGACAAGTCAAGAATCTCAAGGAAAGTTCGATTGCATATCAAAGAAGAGATATCTCCACTTAGATTATTATTTGAGATCAGGAAGACATATGTTGACAAAGGTGGAATTTTAAGATCTCCTTGAATCAAATTAGAGCTGAGATCCAGTATTGCAACGTTCTTCCATGGAATTTGCTCTAACTCTGTCAACGAGTTGTGAGAAAGATTCAAGTACGACAAAGAGTCCTTCCCTACATCCCACATCCATTTGGGGACGTGACCATAAATACTATTGTTGGACATGTCTAAACATAGCAAACCTTTTAAGCCTATTAAAAATTGGGGAAATTCAGTAAGATTGAAGTCATATACAGCTCCTCAAGTTTAGAAAATGTCTGCCCAACACCGGTATTGGACATCAATGATAGACTATTATAGGAAAGATCAAGGTGTTGGAGATTTTGAAGTTTTAGGAACATGTCAAACTCCAAACTGCTTTTGAAGTTATTCAACGATAAATCAAGAAAAGTGAGGTTTACAAGTTGGAATATTGAGAATGGAATCTGACCTTGAAGTTATTCATCAAAACATGCTTCTAGTGATTTATGTACCTAACTGGCAACGGCCCAGTAAAATTATTGTTGGCGAGGGCAAAAATTCGCAACTTAGGAAAAGAATGTCTGCGCTTTGTACCATGAATGTGACCATGCAATAGATTTGACTGCAATACAAGAACTTGTAGATGCGGAAGAGTTCCCAACCAGTGAGGGAATGTTTCATTGATCTTGTTGTTACCAAGATCTAGAACTTCTAGACTTCTGCAATTAATGATAGATTGTGCTAATGGCCCCTCTAATTGGTTACCATTCAAGTTGAGATTGCTCAAGTTACATTCTTTGGAAAATGAAGGAATGGTTCCAAAAACGTTGTTCATACGCAAATTCAACATCCAAAGACTTCTGCTTAAATTTCCAAAACATTGTGGGATGGTTCCACTCAAATTGTTATGAGACAAGTCAAGAATCTCAAGGGAAGTTCGATTGCATATCAAAGAAGAGATATCTCCACTTAGATTATTATTTGAGATCAGGAAGACCTTCGTTGACAAAGGTGGAGTTTTAAGATCTCCTTGAATCAAATTAGAGCTGAGATCAAGCATTTCCATATTCTTCCATGGAATTTGCTGTAACTCTGTCAAAGAGTTGTGAGAAAGATTCAAGTACCTCAAAGAGTCCTTCCCTACATTCCACATCCATTTCGGGACGTGACCATAAATACTATTGTTGGACATGTCTAAAACTTGCAAACCTTTTGAGCCTATTAAAAATTGGGGAAATTCCGTAAGATTGCAAGAAGTCATATGCAGCTCCAGAAGTTTAGACAATGTCTGCTCAACACCGGTATTGGACATCAATGATAGACTATTATAGGAAAGATCAAGATACATGAGATTTTGAAGTTTTAGGAACATGTCAAACCCCAAATTGTTTTTGAAGTTATTCAACGATAAATCAAGATAAGTGAGGTTTACAAGTTGGAAAATTGAGAATGGAATATGACCTTGAAGCTTATTATTTCCAAAAGATATGGATTCTAGTGATTTCTGCTGGGCAATTCCTTGATAGGACCAGTGAACTGGTTATTTTCAAGATGTAGCATCTCCAATGACGATGAGGTGTACAACCATGGTGGGATTGTTCCGTTGAGAAAATTATCAGACAAGTCTAGATGGACTAGATTAGGAAAAGAAGTTACCTTGTCAGGAATTTTGCCCTCTAGTTGATTATGGTGCATGTCCAAGAATTTCAGTTGTTTTAGATTTGTGATTAAGGATGGAATCTGACCATCAAAATGATTGCTTGAGAGAAACCAGTTAACAAGTTGTGTAAGGTTACTTAATGATCTCGGAATGGATCCTGAAAAGTTGCATCGTCGGAGATCCATATACTTCATAGAAACTAGATTGCCAATTGAGATAGGCAATCTTCCAGATAAAAAAGAGAACGATAAATCCAAATACTCCAAAGATGCTAGATCGCCAATTGAGTTAAGGCAATCCTCCTGAAAATGAAGACAATGATAGATCCAATCGCTTCAAAGAAACTAGATTCCCGATTGAGTCAGGCAATCCTCCTGAAAATGAAGACCAGACTATATCCAAACTCTCCAAGGAAACTAGATTCCCAATGGATTCGGTCAATCCTGTTGAGGACGATGTTCCTGATAGATCCAAATGCTTCAAGGAAACTAGATTGGCCATTGAATCAAGAAATTCTTTCGAGAGGAACATATCCCTTAGATTCAAAACCTCAAGATGGCTGCTCCAATTGGTCTTTGAAAGATAGAAAGTGAGGTTTATGTTCATTCTAAATCGACCAGCTTAAGGTTTGGTAGGTGAAAAACTTTTTCTGGAAATTTTCCCCGCAAATCACAATAAGAGAGACTGAGAGACATTAAGGAAGAGGATAGATTCATGAAGGAATTAGGATTTACAAAAGAAATGTTGACCAAATCAAGAAAAAGTTCTCTCACCTCTGGTAGGTTGTGAACAAGTCCTTCCAAAGTATGTTTGTCATGAATTTGGAGATAATTCCAAGACAAATCAAGTGAAACCAACTTTGACAAGTTGGAGATTTGAGACGGGACTCGCCCAGAAAAGAAAGAATTAGAGAGGTTGAGATACACTAGACTTTCAAACCGACCAAAATTAGCAGAAATCTCCGACCCATTAAAATCATTATAAGCTAGGTTGAGCTTCTGCAAATGTGGAAGATGGAAGAGACTAGCATTGGAAAAGATGGTTCCATATAGCCAACAGCAACTCAGGTCAAGACCAATCACTTGACCTGTTTTGTTGTCACAAGTGATCCCATCCCATGAGCAGCAATCTGTACCTTCCTTCCATGAAACTGACTTGGGATATTTGCATACCCCAAGAGCCCTTGTTTCGTCAATAGCAAGAGAGCTCTTGAATTGGATTAAGGCAGCAGCCCCATTGTGAGAGCATAGTTGTGTTGCTGAAGAAGATAAAGAGAATGGAGTGGATAAAAATAAAAGGAGAGAGACAAATTGACAGAGAGTTGGTAAGCGTCTCATCCTTGTAACTCAAAAAGGGTTTCAATAAAAGGTATGTTAGCAAACAACTATAATATATATTGCATAGTCAAAGCAAAGTCTTGTCAATTCATGGTAGTTTAAGTTGGAACTTGGAAGCCATAATCCAAAGGCACATATGGGAAAAGTGCCCTGTCTGATCTGTATCAATTCCCTTTTCTCGCATCCTGTTCAAAGGAGTATGGTAGGTTTTAATGGGAATCTACCCAACATTGCTCCTACCGTTGATTAGAATAAATGAAGTAAACGATGATGGAAATCACATGATTTGAATATTGTCATTTTTACCCATCACCGTCTTGTTGTCTTAAGATTAATCAAAGCTATTTATAGTGGAGTCTTATTTTGAAAATTAAAAAAAATATATTAATAAATTATATATTTATATTTATTTTGTATTAAATACATATAAAATATAAAAATTAATATATAATAATTTTTATAGATATGTTAAACATGATGTATATTTATTTTTATAAAATTTATATATAATTTTTATTAAAATTTTAAATTATATTATTTTATATTATATCATATTTAAAATTATTAAATTTTATTAGAATCCACAATTATAATTTTATAATTAATTAAACACAAATATAAATAATTTATTTATGATTAAAGTCTTTTCTATTTTCACATGAAAATAGTTTTGGTATATTACTAATTTTGATTGTACTAAAATTACGGACGGGTCGTTTTCGAAGAGTTGAAATTTTGAGAAAACTTTATGACAAATAAGTCTTGAGGAAATTTTCGAGTAAACCTCCCTTTTATTACGTGCTCCAAAAGTTTTCGTCTTCATTTTTTATATTAAAAAAAAAACTTTATTAGTAAATAAATGTAAATAAAATAATATTTTCATAGTATAATTTTATGGTTAACAAGTGCATGTAAAAATAACTAAAAGTTGTAGTATAATTTGTTTATTATTTAAAATAATTAATTAATTAATTTTAATAAAAAAATAAGTAATATGTAACAAAACTTAGTACAATTATTTTTATCCAAAATAACAAATTAAATAATAAAAACAAATAAATGTAGCAATAAGAAATTTAGTAATATATTATTTTTTATCAAGTCAAATAATAAATTAAGTAATTTGAGACTAAATTATTATGAAAGTAATAAAATTTAATAATATTGCTACTTTTAATTATGTATTATTATTACTTTTGGAAAATTAACGTCATGGAAGGCGGGATCTTTGTATATCACCCTTTAAAAACAACAATTTAAAGGATTCAATTGCAGTTGCTTTCATGTTTTTGGTTTTCTTTATAATATTGCTAATATTGATGCATTAGTAATTATTTGTTATTGACTACTTTCTCTTCAAAGTTGGTCTTTAGTCATATGGGCAAGTGTTATAGTTGGATTTGGGAGAAATTATTTCATTCAACAATAGAGAAAAGTAATAGAAAGAAATTTTTTTTAATATTAAAAAATAAAAAATTAATTAAAAATAATAAGATATGAATAAATCTCTAAAGTCCACTTAAAAAATTAAAATAATTTCACTAATAATATATAAAACAAACTCTTAAATATTATCCCTTGCATAATTACATATTATAAGTTGTAATATTAATTGAACGCTTTTTTTAATTTGACTCTTATTAATTGGTTTGGTTAAGAATCACTTCAAAGTATAGCGTTTAACTCTTCCTAATGGATTTGGTTAAAAATCATTTCAAAGTTTAACGTAGGTAAGATTTATAAGTAGAGTTTACTTTTGACCCCAAAAGAAAGGGTTTACTATTTTTTCATATATATTAAAAATAATTAAATTGAAAAATAAGTAATTATAAAAGAAAGAAAAGAAATATATGAATTTTTATTCAATAAGTTTTATTAATTTCATTCATTCTATATGAGGTTAAGAGGGTGATGAAGGAATTTTTATTTATTTATCTTTATTTTTGCAAATATTAAAAATATAGAAATTAATTATACATAAGTAAAACAAGTGAAAATTCTCTAACCCTATTTTTACTTTTAGGTAGAGGTGATATTTGAATTAGATTCAATTTGATTCAATTTTTTTTAAATAAAGAATAAAATTTTAGGTAGAGGTGATATTCCTTATCGTTACTGCCCTTTCTCATTCCGCCGCCGCCGCCATTGCCTCCGCCACCGCTACCACGAACTCTTCTTCATCGCTACTCCATCTTCCACCAGGTACCCTTACGATTTGAAGTTTTAATTTTTCTCCAACATCATAAACCCTCAACCGTTCCTCTCCATCTCGTTTCTGCTGAGTCAAGAAATTTTAACTTCTTGCATAATCAAATCAGCTAAAATTTTCACTTTTCCTTACCTTTTTTGACAGTTCAAAATGGCTTCCCTTCTTAAAGCATCTTCCAATGTATTTCGGTCGGAGAAGCTACCATTCTTGTCTAAAGGCAAGACAAGCCAAGGTATTGTTCCAAAGAAAGCAGCTTTTCGTTTGGTCCCAGTCGCATTATCCTTATCTACGTCAACCGGAACCGTTCAGCATGACCAGAAATCCGATTCACCAGACATCGCCATCCCAATCATGGTACCATTTTTCTTTTTCTGTTAAAAAGAAAAAAAAGTTAATTTTATTCAGCAAATGGTCTTGATTCGGAATGATTTCTGTGAGGTGTATGTTACTAATTTGTTTGATCATGACTGAGTAACACCCTTTCATTTTCCGGAGTTTAGTTGGAGTTAGACTGTCACTATAATTGATAAATTTTTCTTTTTCTGGGAAAAGCTGTAAATCTATCAATGGTAAAGGTACTGTCTTCTTCTATATAGACATGTTGATCTTGTGTGCATCCCATGCAACATCTTTGTCGCCAGGACTTGTTGTTTGCTGTTGGACACGGGAATGTCCTGTTCTGTCAATTTTAAATATCAATTTTGAGGATCTAAGCATCAGACTCATATGAATTCAAAGTGTTTAAGAAGTGTTAGATTTTGGTACGTTAGGGCAAAGTGAAGAGTCCATGTAACATAGTGCAAGATCCATAGCTACTTTATTGACCCTTTGCTTAGCTTTGTTAGTAAGAACATTTGCTATGGGGAAGGGACTCGGAACTAAATCAACGTTATTACAGTTTTTGTTGTTACTGTGATAGCTACTCTTTGGATTCTGATGATTAGGAGTCTGTAAGTTTGTCTGCTTAAGAGTAGGATGTGACCAAACATACCTGGGATATCATATTAATTGGTGTTTAATCTGTTTGCTGTGTTCTTAAAGGTGAGTATTAAAGCTAACTGTAAGTATGTATAACTACCCCACATATGCTGTCAACCATTTTTTCTATGACAATTATCGTTCTTGTTTCTATATTTTTCTTCCTCAGCTTGGATGCTCTTCTGAGTTTTACCTTGTTACTCTTGCAAAATACTTGTGAATATTCCTTTTATGGGAAGATAGTAACCAGATAACATGGCTTAACATTCACTCCATTGCTTTGGTGTTCCTCTGCCTGTCGCAGGTAAATGGTTGTACTGGCAAAATGGGAAAGGCTGTTATCAAAGCCGGAGATTCTGCTGGGCTTCATATTGTTCCTGTGTCTTTTGGTGCAGAGAAGGAGTCTGGGCAGACTGTTGAAGTGTGTGGGAAAGAGATTATGGTGCATGGTCCTTCTGAAAAAGAAAGCATCCTTGCTTCAGTCTTTCAGGAGTATCCAAACCTGATCGTGGTAGACTACACTGTACCTGCCACAGTTAATGGTAACCTATTCAGGAAAATGCTTATAAACCTGTGTCATATTTCATATTTAATGAATGAAGAAAGCAAACTAAACTTAAGTGAGAAAATTTTGATAGTCCAAGGAATAATGTCTCTTAAAGCTGAAGCCTCATCGGTGGCGATAATCTATCACTATTGCTGAATTAATTTTTTCCCAGGCATTAAAAAAGTTATGACTCGTTAAATAAATTTATGCATGCTATTCAAGTTCAACATTATGATTTTATCTCTGTTTATTAACTTTTAAAAATTTTTTTGGGGTTGGGGGTGTTTGAAAAACATAGATAATGCTGAGCTATATTGCAAAGTAGGAGTGCCTTTTGTTATGGGAACCACTGGTGGAGACAGAGATCAACTCTATAAAACTGTTGAGGAGTCAAATGTTTATGCTGTGATCTCGCCACAAATGGGGAAACAGGTCATCTAACCCTTATTTAGTTGAATTACTTCTTTTAACAGTTGGAAATAGGGATTTTTTTGGTTGCTTAATACTGACGTTTTTGTTAGGTTGTTGCCTTTCTTGCAGCCATGGAAATCATGGCTGAGCAATTTCCTGGGGCCTTCTCTGGATATTCTCTGCAGGTATTTCTTAAATAAGGTTGCTTTGAAAGAATATTCTGAGAGTGTTATCAATGGCTTGAAAGAACAGTATCTTAAACAAGATTGATAAGGTATAACCAATAGCATAATAATTTATAAATAATTGAGGCTGTAAAATGAAACTGTTTGAGGCAGTATCAATAAGCCAGTTTGATATATTTTGAAGAACCATTGGAAGCAGCAATGAAAAACATGTCTGTTAACTTTTAGAGTTTACAGTTGCATATGAATTTCACATCCATTAGTGTGTGTATAGAATATGTAATTTAAAATCCTTACCTTGGCCTTGTGAACTGTTAGTAAATTTTAGTTGGACTCCTTTACTTTTTTCTTGAATTGCTTGTAATAAGTTTTCTTGTCAGCATCATTAGTAAACATTCCTTATCTTCATTAATCTTCATTAGGTGATGGAGTCCCATCAAGCAAGCAAATTGGACACTTCTGGGACTGCTAAGGCTGTAATTTCTTGCTTTCAGAAATTGGGGGTGTCATTTGACATGGATCAGGTGCGTGGTTCTTGAATGTCCTTAATTATGACTCGGAGAGAGCGAGAGAGTTCCTTTTTTTCATTGGTTGGAAGACGGGAGGGGAGGTAGGAGAAGGTTAGGGGATATTGTTCTTTAGAGTGACATATAATGATATAAATCTGCCCATTTGCAACCCACTGTTTTATCATCATGATAAATTCCTTTTATTATAAGTTTCTTTCCAAATTTGGACTTTTTAATGCTTCTTGTTTCCTTTTCCTTTTTCAGATACAAATGGTCCGGGATCCCAAGCAGCAGATTGAGATGGTGGGAGTTCCAGAAGAGCATTTGTCTGGTCATGCTTTTCATTTGTATCATGTAACATCACCTGATCAAACGTAATTACTACCATTTTCAACTATACCGTACATCTTGGTCAACTTTTAAACATCACCTTTAATATCATTTTGGCAAATACTTCTGCAGAGTGTCATTTGAGTTTCAGCATAATGTTTGCGGCAGATCTATATATGCCGAGGGTACTGTTGATGCCATAGTTTTCCTTGCTAAGAAGGTGCTGCTATTCATTTCCCTTGCCACTTTGAATGCATCTTAATGCTTTACAGAACGTCTTTACTGTTTATAATGAGATAGTTTTTGAAGGGATAACTGCCACATGCTTAGCCAATAAAAGGGGGGATTTTCTATAATTTTTGTAGTAACTATCTATAACTCTCTGAATATGCTGATTTTAGATGTCTAGATGGGACTTGGGGGGCTTATCATAGTTCTATACCTTACCATTGTTTGATTAAGGATGTTGTTCAAGTGCAGGTTAAGTCAAAGGCAGACAAGCGAATATATAACATGATTGACATCTTGCGAGAAGGTGACATGCGATAAAAGAGTTTTCTAAGCATGTTGTTGTTTTGACTGTGTTCTCTTGCTCAAGATGTTTATGATTATGAGACGCAAGGTAGGCAATTTTGCATGGATGGTGTGTGCCTTCCTCTGGTCTTTTGCAGTTAATTGTTTCTATTAGTGTATGAAGTGCAATATCATGGTGTTGGAAGCATAATTAGTTTTAAACAGTGGCTGGGAATAGTTAATGTTGGCCAAAGTGATTGGTGTGATGCTCCTAAAACTGGCTCTCGTCTTACAAGAAATGGTTTTCTTGCAAATTTGCATTCAAAATTGGCTTCCTGTTGTTGGATATCTAAGACATGATAATTTTAAACACTATATTTTGACAAGATTTAAAATTGATAAAAGTTGTATTTGAATTTAGAAAAAAATTAAAAAATATTTTGTATTTAACAAATTAACATGAATTTATATATGATAATTTTTATAATTTACTTATGTTGACACGAAATAGACACGATATGGATGCATACATGGATTTTTTTTTTTGCAAGAACGTTGACCAATTTGACAATTCAGTTATTGCTTTCATCCCAGAAATGCTAATATTTTATTAGCAAAAAAAAAAAATCAATTTGATAATTTCAAGTACTCCTCCTGTCACGGAAATAATATTTTAATTTTCTTTTACTGTTATTTCCTTTTAGTTTAAATTTTGTGATTTATTAATCTTGAAAAGGAAAATAATTCCTAAATGAAGTTAATGAAAAAAATATTCTCATGTATAAAATATTTGAAATATTTATACAATAAATGTTAAAATTGAATAAAATAAAATAAAATAAGACTTATGAAATGACAATTGATATAAATCGATAGAATATTAAATCCAACAGTTGATTTAATTAAATAAAATATTTCCATTTTCTTTTCGAATGCTAATATCAAATAGTTTATTTAATTATAATTTTTTTTTTAGAAAAAGTTGATTCAAAACCAGTACTTTGCTAAAAAGATAAAACGAATGAATGGTAATTATATTTTTTTTATCTTACAATATATTTTATTAACAATATATGAAAGTATAATTTTGGAGGGCTAACTTATTATATAAATAATAATAGGATTAACATGAGAAAAATATAAATTATTTATAAATTATATTATTTACTAAAAGAAAAATTATTATTATTATTAAAAAAGAATTTTGTTCCTTGGCAACTTGCCAAAAATTTTCTATTTATGGTAAAAATACGTCTTTGGACGCGTTCTTCTTCCTGATGACGGTGAAACTCAACAATATGCAAAAGGTTTAATTTTAGCATCAAATGAATTAATGAGATACAGTTAATCTATAAAAAATATTATAAATGGCTAAATATTGTCAATGAATATATATAAAAAAATTCATCATATATTCTTATTAGGGTATACATTTATGTGTAATTTGGAAAGAACCCATTTCGAAGGTGAGATGATCATGTTATTATTTTAACTGAAATTCCTTTATTTTTCTTGAGTATACTAATTTGAATTTCCTTTATTTTTCTTGAGTATACTAATTTGAATTAACCTTCGTCTATATAAAAATTTGGGGATTAGTGGATTATAAGAACTAGCTGCTAGCTAGTAACTAGTAAGGCTACCTTTTGAAATTTGTCTCAAATCTTTTCCTTCTAGAATTTGTTCCATAGATTGATGATGTAAAGAAATTTCCTCTTTTGATTCTTTACATAAAAAAAATAATATCAAGTTGAAATAAAAAAATCAAATTCGGAGGTTGTAATTTATAAAAATAATAATAATAATTTTGAATTTAAAGTTTAGTTTAATTTATTCATATAATTATTTTTAAAAAATAATATTTAATAGATTTAAATTTTAAATATTAATATCAACATTTTATTTTTCTATCTCAAGTAATTATTTGTAAAAAAACAAAATAATGGCCATTTTGAATTTGTTGACCCTAACATAAGTAGTTTAATAAAGAAACTATAAGACTTGTCTCGCCAATTTATGTTTCCTTTGCTTACCTTTTTTTTTTTTAAATTTCTCTATATATCTTCAGAAAAAGTACTAACGTAATTAAACTACATTAACAAGCTATTAATAGAACATGAGATTCAATGGTAACTCCAATTGATGCAAATATCAAAGAAAACTCTATGTTTGATCTTGTCAAAAGAAAACTCTATGTATATGTTGATTAGTCCTACATAAATAATAATCAAGAATAAAAAAAAAGAATAAGAATATTGGAAAATAATATATACCTAGACTTATTCTTCGTTGAATTTAGGGATATTTTAAACTATTTTATGAGAGAATTTTCCAGCCTTGAGCAAGAGTGAAGAGGGGATAAGGCCATATGAAGCAAAAGTGGAAGAGATTAGCTAGGCATGTCATCTTGCATATATCTACCGATGGCCTGGATATATTGCAGTGCTGATCCATTATCATTGTCAACTATACCTTTTAAAAATTTAATATTGGTTTTGAAAAACAATGAAACTCCAATTTAAAATTTGAATGGGATTAAGCAGACCAAGGTTTTAAAATTGCATAATATATATGGGTTTTTGTTCAACTTTATAAAAAATTATTTGTTTGATTTGTTTATTGAATTTTTCTATTAAATGTATGTTATATATATTTGATTATTATTGAATTTTTTTTATTGATAAATGTAATTTTATAAATAAAAAAACAAAGACAACCATATAAAAATTCAATGTGATTCAGGCCTAGTGCCCTAACAAAATAAAATACTGTTGAATTCTTGATAAATTCTAATAAAGTATGTATGTATAATGGCAGAATATTTATAAAAAAAAAAACATAATAATACAAACTTTATAATTACAACTTATTACAATTTAATTTTAAATATATTATTTATTTAAAAATAATAATTACTTACTTTTTTTAAGTTAAACTCATGATCAAGAATTATATAATATAATCAACTGGATAACCAATTATTAAATCATAATCAAATTACAATATCCAAATAATCAACAAACAAACTATAAAATAATTAAATAACGGAATTCACAAGTCTAAAACCACAAAATTATAAAACCTCATGTTACCTCTAAGTCAAACCTCATTGGCAATTACTTTGCCTCTTTAAATATCAAAATTTTCTTATAATTTACAAAAAAAATAAAATAAAATAATAGTGAAAGTCGGATATTCCAAGTATTTTTAAGAATTGAAAGATATTACAATTGGACGGTAAGAAAAGAAGAAAGCACAAGGAAGTTGCACGGTTATACAATTCATTGGTTGACCAAATTTGTTTAACAAAATTTTTTTCTTTATAAAATCACAATCACCTGTGAAATTTGAAACTTAACACCTCCAATCCGATATTATTCATCATATAACCCGAAACCTTACCGGTGAGGCT
This sequence comes from Durio zibethinus, assembly GCF_047325235.1. Lineage (NCBI taxonomy): Eukaryota > Viridiplantae > Streptophyta > Magnoliopsida > Malvales > Malvaceae > Durio > Durio zibethinus. Next base: position 2,023,539 of record NC_143162.1, on the reverse strand, counting down.
ATTCGAGTGTTTCTCCAGCAGCATGTGCTCTTCTCTACTGGCCTACTGTTTAATCCTAGCAGTGTTCCTGAGTCAGGGTTTTATTCAGGTAAGCTGCTTTGGATTTAATTTTTCAACTTTCCAGAAAGAAGATGAAAGGCAGCTTATCTTGAGCAAAAATTCTTACATAGTCCAAAATGCCATCCAAGTTACCCCGGATATTACTGGAGGTTCCATGGAAAATTTATCAGGACGAGCCTTGTATAGGAAATCATTTAGGCTGTACAAAGGCAATCGCACCATTGCTTCCTTCAATACAACTTTCGTCCTCAATATCCAAAGTCGTACGTCTCCTGGCGGTGAAGGCATGGCCTTTATAATAACCGGGAATTATAGTCTTCCAGAGAACAGCGATGAGAAATGGCTCGGGATTGTAAATGCAAATTCGAATGGTTCTCCTCAAGCCATGGTGGTGGCTGTGGAATTTGATACAAGGAAGAGCTACGATGAAGACTTGGATGGCAACCATATTGGCTTAAACATAAATAGCATCGACTCAATCACGCAAGTTTCCTTAGGCGGCTACGGTATTAATATTTCTGGAGGTGAGGATTTAAGGGTACATCTTCAATATGATGGCAAAAACTTGACAGTTTTTGTGGGGGACAACAAGACTCTTGTGCTTTCTCAGCCTCTTGATCTCTCTGCCTATCTTCCGGAGAAGGTTTTTGTTGGATTCTCTGCTTCAACAAGCAATCAAACAGAGCTAAACTGTGTCAAATCGTGGGCGTTTTTTGGGACCGATATCGGAGACCGAAATTTATTGTGGGTTTGGATCTTGATTCCGGCAGTGGTTCTGGCTCTGATAACCGGAGTTCTTTTCTGCTTGTGTTGGAGAAGGGACCCCATTGAGCAGGATTTGGAGGGTGCACCAGGAAATATAGAAGATGAGATTACACGTTCCAATTTGGCTCCAAGAAAGTTTCGATTGAAAGAATTAAAACAAGCAACTGGCAACTTTAGCCCGAAGTACAAACTTGGGAAAGGTGGATTTGGAACTGTCTACAAGGGATCCTGGAGAAACAAGGACGTGGCTGTCAAAAGGGTATCAAAGAAGTCTCATCAAGGCAAGCAAGAATTCATAGCAGAGTTAACAACAATTGGCAACCTCAATCACAAAAATCTTGTGAAATTAATTGGATGGTGTTATGAAAGGCGCGAGCTCCTTCTTGTGTACGAGTACATGCCAAATGGAAGCTTGGATAAGTTCATCTTTTGCGATGACAAGGCAAGCATGGAGGAATTAACACTGAGCTGGGAGCAAAGGCTAACTATAATACAAGGAGTAGCTCAAGCGCTAGAGTATCTTCACAATGGTTGTCAGAAGAGAGTGCTTCACCGCGACATAAAAGCCAGCAACATAATGTTGGATACAGAGTTCATCGCCAGGCTAGGAGATTTTGGATTGGCTAGAACTATTCAAGAAAAAGAGAAGACACACCACTCCACCGTAGAGATCGCCGGCACACCTGGTTACATGGCTCCAGAAACCTTTCTTATTAGCAGGGCCACAGTTGAAACGGATGTTTATTCCTTTGGCGTCCTTGTCCTGGAAGTTGTTTGTGGGAGAAAGCCTGGTAACCAAAGTGAGCAGAACAATTATAACAATAGTATTGTCAATTGGCTGTGGGAATACTATAGGAAAGGAAGGATTACTGATGCTGCGGATTCCAGGATGGATGGGAACTTCATTGAAAAAGAAGTGGAGTGTGTGCTCATTCTAGGATTGGCCTGTTGCCATCCAAACCCACACTGCAGGCCCTCTATGAGAACTGTTTTGCAGGTTCTTTCTGGGGAAGCAGATCCACCAGAGTTACCCCTAGAGAGGCCTTCATTTGTGTGGCCAGCCATGCCCCCATCTTTCGGTCAAATGGATTACTCTCATAAAGGAAGCCAACTCACTCCGTTTACAGAGCTTACCGGCAGGTAAAATCATATGTCAACCGCAAACTGCCTCGGAAGTGAAACAATGTTGTTTGTTTCATCATCGGTTCATTGTGCCTTTTTTTCTCTTTAATCGACTTGTATTTAGTGGATTGTGTGCTTTTAAATACTGTAATTGTGTCAATATCCCTACTTTTAACTCTTGGGAATTTTTGTTCACTGGACGCTCTAAGATGTCTGACAAGTACTAAATATTGTGCTAGAAGTGTTTCAGTTTTAGATCAAAATAGTAAGTTATCAATCTTAACGGGTATATTTAATTCAAAATTGATTCGTATAGCCATCGTTAAAAGATGATATCCACCAAGTTAAGAGTTCAAATCATAGTACTTATAACTTTTTCTTCTATCCCAAGCCGCAGCCTCTTTGTACCAAAAAGAAATCTTAACGAGTATCTCCATTTTCTACATAGTGTTAGCTGTATATAACAAACTTTGAAAACGTCCATAACTGCAGCATATGGCCGACCAAAGACTTAATTCCAAACCAAAGCGTTAGTCATGGAGGAACAAACGCCATCAGCAATTTAATAATACCAATAAGCAGCAAATGATTAGACAATAAAAGTGGATCAAAATAAAATAAAATAAAATAAGAAAAAACAATGTCTGCCAGAATGTGAACTACACTAACAAATAAGAACAAATTATTAATGCATCGATCCCCCTCCAAAAGTTGATACAATACTGCTTCTATAAACTAGAGATGTTGGTGATCGGTCTTAAGAACTCAATGAGGCTGTTAACTATCAATGGAGGGACAAATCTTTTCTGTTCATTAATCTTACGGGGAATAGTTTTTTCAACAATTTTCCATTGAGGGATGTACCTCCAAAATGATTTCTAAGAACCAAAGTCCTTATCTCATTTTTCCCAAAGAAAAATAGTGATTACAGACAACTGGATAGTTGTCATTGTTCCAGTAGGAATAAGCCTTGAGCAATGTCTTTATTGGAGAAATCCTTATCCTAAGCTGTCATCGTTACATTAATTCAGGGTTCACGAAATCCATCAAAATCAATGTTTCCATTCCATTCAAAACATCTGACCTATTTATTTCCATTTTGTTACTTTCCCCGCCAGTTTTCCAACTATGAAAATGCTGTATTTTGTTGTCTTTCATTTGCAGCGTGTTAACTTTTCCTACCTAGCTGTCTCTTCTTTACTCACATCAAATAACTTCGTCGGTCTAACTCGCACTTTATCCATAAATTTCCGGATAACATCAAATATTTCCACAAGGGACGTAGAAAAGTGACAGGTCAATTGGGTTAACAGCTAGCTCAAAAAAAAAAAAAAAAACCCTTTTTCTGGAAGGAAAGCTGATGGCTTAAACAAAGGTTTAGCCATTCCACAGAACAAGCTCTAAACCAAAAAGAAAACTGAAGTGCTTGCATAAGAAAAGATTGTAACCCAATTTAGGTTTTGCCCATATATCATCTGTTAAAACAACCACTGAAACACTAAAACCAAAAATAATACCAAAGTAAAGCATATAAAATAACTAAATGCAAGATTCCCTCTAGAAGACAAGCTCATGAGGTTTCATGCCGGACTTGAGAGAAAATCGTGCAGCAAGGTAGGCCTTCAAGTCAGGGACTCCCTCAATTGACTTTAACAAAGAAGCATCAACAGCTTTCTGGTCATCTTTCTTGTCATCTGGCAATTTTTTCTTATCCTAGAAATTTGAGGAAAAATAAAAGAAATAGAAAATCAGCACATGCAACAAGACAAACCCGATTAGCACTGCTTTAAGTTTTAAATTAATTCATGACAAACTAACTAACCTCTTTTTCAGCTTTGAAAAATTCGCCCTCACCCTTTTTCTTCTTCTTTTCTACTTCCTTGGCAAAGTACTTGTCATCAAACGTTTCTACATCAACTCCTGAGATGTCAACCTTGGTTGAAGTAGCAATGACATAGGATTGGTTCACACGCCTTAAAGGAACACCATTAATCTTGAATGGTCCTGCAACAAAATGATATTACCAAATTTAAAAAAAACACTCGCAAAACCATGAAAGAAGCATTGATTTATAATGAACAGTCAACACATTATGATAGCCCAGCCCCATAAACCACAAAACTTAATTGTAGACACTACAAACAGACGTGAATAAAATACAAGTAAAAAGCACCAAATTTTCAGGATCACATCACTCAATCTCCATCGCATTGAATGTCACATGGATTGTGCTATAACAGCATCTAACCTATATACATAAATATGCTAAAACTAATAAGCACAAGCACAAAAAAGTAATACAACCTTGTTCTTCTTCAAAAACAAAACAAAATTCATTTACTCGTCAATCCTACTGCTCAGTGCTGGCACTTATCAAACCATTTTGTGGCGTAGAGAAATCAATGAGAAAGGTTTTATCACCATTGTCCTTCATCCAATATTTTATTGAATTAAATAAATCATTCTTTATTGGGTAAGTATGAGCTGGAACAGCTTCAAATTTACATTTCCACAGTTACTGATTTTATTTCATCAACAAAATTCCATATAAAGATTCAACAAAACAGTGTCAATAACTAATAACAGGCAGTAGTAGAATATGTTCAATGCGTGATTCAAACTAACAATATTACTATGAAATTAAAAATAAATAAATAAAAGAAAAAGCTCACCAGTAACCAAAAGAAGCCCAGAAGTAAGTTGCTTCAAGAAAACAACTCTCTTCCCCATAAACCTCCCAGCCAATAAAATCAACACCGTCCCTGGAGTAATGCTCGCTCTAAACAAATAAAAAAACCCAACAATAAGAAACATATCTACAGAGATCAAGCAATAAATAAATAATATTTTAAAAAAAGAACCTGAGCTTGGTGGGTTTAGGCTTGCGCTTATTAAGAAGCGGCTTCTTGACGTCATCAGCCGGGTAAAACTTGGGTGGCTTCTCGACGGCAGCGGGCGCCTTAGGCTTGGGATCATGGCGGGGCAGTACACCGCCGTTTTTGGCCTTGATAGCCCAAATGCCACGCTTGTGGTACATCTTAGACCTGGAATACTTGCCTACGCCACGTATCAGATCTGGGTTTCGGCTCTTAACAGGAATCTGTCTTTTCGCCGCCATTTCCTCTCTAAACCCTTAACTCTGCAAGCTTTTGCTCTTCGTGTGTCTAAGGTTGGAAAGGTCGATAAGAGCTGAACCCTAGGACGGCAAATATCGCAAGACCCAAAATGAGGGTTCCTTTGTACACTCCTTTGGGCCTTTTATTGGGTTGGGCTAAGATCTTCCTTGTTTTGGGTTCTTTGGTCTTGGGCTTTAGAAGTAATTAGAGGAGCCCATCTTGGCCCACATTAGATCCTCCTTTAACTTATTCATACTCCATAATCCAAATAATTTTTTTATTTAATTTATATAATTTGACATAATTTTTTCCTTTTATTTTTAAGTATAATTTTTCATTTTCCATCAATATTTATAATGAACTCTTTTTTTTTTATCCAACAAATCATTCTACATAACTTTTGAATTTTTAATATAAAAGCTTCAAGTTCGAATTTTGAAAAACCAAAAGAAAATTTATAGATCGAGAAAGATTAACTTTTCCTTTTCTTATAACTTCTGTCAAATATATAAAAGAAATATGAATTAATTTTTCATTCATCAGTGATAAAGTTTTTAAATTTCGCAAAAGAATTAAAAAATTATCATTTGTTATTTTTTAATTATATTCTCTTTTTAATATATCTTAAAAAAATATGTGACAACTCTCAAATGGAGTCTAAAACTCCACCAATGTTATATTTAACTAGAAACTGTGATAAATTCCTCTACTATGTTGGAATTTTGTTGTAAGAAAGATGTCTGATCATTTACTAAGTATTGTTTTAAAGGTGTCTTTTTTATAAAGGAGATCAAGATTTGGGGGAAAATTAGAGAAAGAAAATTTGTAAATGTAGGAATCAAATCTCAACTTTGTAAGAATCTACTTTCTAGGAGAGATAGATAAATTATTTGGACTAACTTCCAAATATGTTTTAGAGGTGTTTCATCTTAACAGTTATAGCCTTGCAAATTGAAGCAATTCCAAGAAGTTACCATTGGCCCCATATTGTTTTTATATAAGTGTTTATAATTCAATTAAAATCGAATTAATAAATTGAATTGAATTAATTTGATTAATCGATTGATCATTAAAATAATTTTGATCAATTATTAAAAATTATTTTTTAAAAATTTTGATTTTTGATTAATTTAATTCGATAATTGAATTAACCAAAGTATAACAAAATCCTAAATAAAACTAAAATATATATAATGAAATATTTTATTTTAACTTAATATTTGGATATTTAAATATTTTGTTAGATAATTTTATTTAATTTATTTTAAATATGAAAAATTAAGAGTTTAAAATATAATTTAATTTAAATGTATTTTATTATTCAATTAATCGAAAAAATTAATCAAAATAACCGAATTTAATTCAATTAGTTAATATTCAAAATTAATAAATTTAATTTAATTAATTAAAAAATAAATTAATTTGATTTTAAATAATTTATTTTAAAATTAATCGAATCAACCGCTTAAAATATTCACACAATACTAACATTCATTTAATTATAAATCCCTCTTTGATATTAGTTTCGTACCGTCATCTTGCCTTTTACTTTAATCAGTCTTGTTATAACAGCTGTTGTTTCTTTTTGTGACTTTAGTTGCAAGAGAGCTAAGGAAATGTGTGGATAAATATTTACAAAGAAAAGGAAAGGAAAAGAAAAGAAAAAGAAAATTTTTTTATAGGAAATGAAATTATATATGCATTCTTCGTATTGATAATTAAAATTAATAAATGAAAGAAAAGGAAAAGAATTATAACACAAATTATTTAGATAAAGAGTGAAAAAAAATGATTCATTATAATAAATTTTTTTAATATAATTTTTTATTATTTATGATTTTAGAGCATTTTTGAATCATGATATGTTTACTATCTTCTATGATCTTATAATTACTGTTATACTAATAAATTTTAATCAAAGTGAAATAAAAAGATATTTTATAAATATGCATTAATGAATTTTTTGATCATTACAAAAATTTTAGCACATTATCACTATGACGAAATATTCATATAAAAGTTATTAATTATAAAAAAAATATAATCACATAAAAATATTACATCTTATAAACTCAAAAAATATGTCTATTCATATTCAATCATTCATCAAAATCAAATTACCAAAAAATTATAAAAAATTTATAAAAATGATGATTGTGAAAAAATTATAAAAAGATTGTGATGTAATTAGGTTTTTCTGACTAATTTTTTAATATTATTAAAATGATGAATATAATAATCTTTTTATAAAAATAAAAAATTTTTAATTTTTCTTTCCTTAACATTTTTTCCTAAATTGGGATATTAAAAAAGTAAGGATTATAAGAAAAATAAAAAATTATTAAGTTTTCACCTTTTTTTTTTTTTTTTAAATTAAAAATTTATCCAAATAAAAAAAAATTTTATTTCCATTACTTTTTTTAATTTTTCTTTCCTTCCCCTCCCTTCAATGAAAAAATAGTGTAAATGTATAATACTCGAACTTTATTTCAAGATTCAATGAAAGATTTGACTTGTAATTTTAATTCAATCATAATATTTGATTATTTACTAATCAATAAATTAAAATTTGACTAGATAAATTTAATATAAAATTAAATTAAATTAAATTAAATTAAATTCATCCAACAAAACTTAAATTTAAAATTTCACATTTTTAAAATTTTCTCGTTATCATTAAACCAAATTCTTATTTACGCTAACCAATTTAGTTATGATTAAAGGATATCATGCCGAATCCTGATTGAACCGAGTGAACTATCAAATCTTCCAATTAAAAGTTTTAACTATTTTTTTAAGTAAAAAAATTTATTTATAAAAAAAGGGAAAAATACTGCTACATCAAAATTATGCTAAACAATATGATTAGGATATAAAAAATAAAATATTAAAAAGTAGAATTTTATAAGCTCCAAGCTATATAAAAGTTTCGATTAACATGGTCTACCGGAACATGATTCAATCCTGTTAATTTTTTTTTCTTTCAATATTAATTCTAAAAATTGTCACAAAAAATATAAAAAAGCTCAAAAACCAAAAAAAAAAAAAAAGAAAAGAAAAAGAAAATTAACAATTCAAGCTTAAGTTAAGTTTTTTTTTTTTTTTTTATATTTGATTAATGGAATCGGTTATTACTAATTAATGTTTGCTTCTTATTCAAAATATTTGACCTATATTTTATTGCCATTTTATTACTCACCTACCTTTACGATTTTTTTCTATGTTGAAGTGCAGATCGAACCTTCTTGACTGTAACCTTTCATGCTCTTTTCTGCTCAAAAGTATGCAGTCCAGGATTTGACATTGAAACTTAATGATGTTCTTCTCTTTTTGTCAGTGTTCATAATTCCAAGTTTGAAAAGAAGCCAATTTTCCAAGTTTGAAAAGAAGCCAATTTTCCCCCAACTGGCAAGTGATAACCCACTAATTTTAATTTTGTCCCTTCAGATTAGAATTTAGAAAAAGAAGTTTAATTTAATATATATACTATTAACGTAAACAAAGTAATTTTCATTGTAATGGTTGATTTGACTCATGTAAAGTTGACTATGACTTTCTCATTAAATTGTGTTGGATATCGAAAGAGAGATTGTTAAAAAATTTAATTCATATTTAATTTATGAAGATTTTGTTTCTTTACAATCATGTTAATTAAAATTATCAATAAATAATTAATTTAATTGGTTAAAATTTATTTTTTTGAATTAAAAAATTTTGAGTTTAAATCGTGTCGATGATCGTTTATTGAGATCATTTTAAATATATGATCTGTAATAATTTATTTTAAATCATTAAATAAAATATATTTTATTTTAATTTAGAGATTGAACAACTTATTTACTATTAGATTTTTTCTTACCAAAAAAATGTTAGATAAAATTATTTATCTGATGTATTTTATTTTTTTAAAGCTTTGATTGTGAATTGATAAATTTTATAAAAATACAAATAAAATGAGATATTTCGAATAAAAAATATAATTATAATCAACCTCAAAACCAAATTCAATGGCCGAACAAGTTGCAGAGGATAAAAAAAAATTATAAATATTAAAATTAAAATTAAAATTAAAATATATTAAATATTAGTATCATCTCCTACAATCATTCTTTTTAATTATCTGCGGTCTACTTTTAAACCATTCTTTGTGTTTATATTTATTTAATAAGTTCTATGTACAATTTTCCATTTAATTTGACGGAAAAAAAACAATGAAAAAAATCAACAACAATGGGAATAAAAAATACTAAAAAAATGTTGGAAATATTTCCAAGTTCCTAAAACAAAAGATCCCAAGTTATATTCATTAAAAGCAGTCTAAGAAATGTTAAGCAGACAACGAAACCTTTGTAGTCCCATCTATAAATTGTCCCTTTGACAAGAACAAAGCAACCAACGCTCCACATTTTGTTTACTTTCTGACGTTTTATACTTAGCACTAGAGGAGCAGTAGCATTAGTCAATTATTGTAGGTAAGGTAGAAGCATAAATTAAAAATTTTGAAATTAATTCAAAATTATAATATTTAATTTAATTCAAGTTATTATATTTAAATTTAATTTAATTATTAAATATATATAATAAATTCGAATCAAATTTTAGATTGATACGTGAAAAATTTTAAAAATTAAATTAAATTAAATTATATATTTTTAAAATTTTTATAAAATAAAAATTATTTTTTATATATAAACTTATTTAAATATATTAAAATAATATATAAAAAAATTAAAATTTTAAAATCAATAAATAAAATCAAACCAATAAAATTTTATTCAAATCAATTTTAATTAAATTTTAAAAATTTATACTATTATATATTATTTAATCAACTCCAATCCAATTGAATTCAAATCGTTATCATCCCGGCTTAAATGCCCAAATCTCAAGTTGAGTGGGATTTGGAGGAAGATGTCCATTCTATCTAGAGTCGCTTTTCTAGCCTGGCTAGTTTCCAACAACCAGCCTGGCATGTTTTTCTTGACTTTTATTATAAATAATAAAACACGTGAGTTGTTTTGATGTACAAAAATGTAGGATAGGGGAAGATTTTTCCGTGCGATTTCAAAATAAACAGTAAAATTTTAAAAATATACATTAAATTTACAAATAATTCGGTAAAAAAATTTTTTACAGTAAAATTGGAATTTAATACTTACAAAAGAAGCATTTGAATTTTACTAATTCAATAATTCGTATCAATAAAACACGTAAGTTTTAATTAAGCATCAATTTGAACGCGTCTGTGGGTGTTGGCCAGCAATCAAAATTGAATTAACCATAGCATGGCTCGGTCTTTGTCAAAGAGGAGCAGTTTGGAAAAAAAAAAACCCTAAAATACCATGCAAATTAGCCATTTCAAGAACGGTCGGTTTGTTTTAGTTTCAATTTGGGATTTTTTTTTTTATTTTTTATTGATGAGGATGTGAAGTTCCTCTTGGATGAATCTCTAGCCCATTTGAAGTTTCTTATTTTCAAGACACAAAATTAGTTTTTAAGGTTTTATCTAAAATTTTAGTTTACAAAATTTTCCTTTTGGATTTGTGCGAAGCATATAAAACCCATGAATTTTGAATTACATTTACATGTCCCTGTATTAATAATTCTTTTTTTTTTTTTTAGTTATTTTAACCCACAAGAGCTTTAAATAAAAAAATTTCTCTCCTTATCTCAAATTATTTAAATATTATTAATTTTTACGAAATTTAAGAAGAATTTTTTACTTAATATATATATAATATTATAATTTAATTTTTTTATAAAATTAAATTTTCATAATTTTTAATATTAAAAAGTAAAAAAATCATAAAAAATAATTTTAAAAATAAACATACTTTGAGATATTAAAAAAAAATTGCGAAGGAAGGAGTATTAATTAGTTCGATCACTAAAAAAATTAATTTAATTGTCTTCAGCTACAACTTTGAAGCTGGACAATGTTTATTCTAGGAAAGCTCTTCTTTTTTTAAAAGATAGAAAAAGTCTTTTGCTTGTCCAATTTTAGTTTCAAAGACAGTAGAAAATACCCAGTGGCTTCCTTACAGAAATCTCAAACTTGACCAAAAGTTACATTAATTTCAAAGAAGACTTGTCTTCCATAAAAACACACCTTCATCCCTCAGAGTGGCCAAAACTTTTTCCAAAAGCCTTTCGTTATTTTCCACTGCGTCCTAATTTTGCAGGCATTATCAGAATCTCATTGATTCAATCCTGCTCTTTCCTCCCTCACTTTCGTTATGTCTACTTTGCCTGTAGTCAAGCTTTTGGTAGTTTTAATTGCCATCTTTGGGGCTTCTTGCTCTAATGTTCAGTCCTTTTATTTTAACTTTTCAGATTTCCAGAAAGAAAACAGTAAAGATATCCTGCTGAGTGATAATAATTCTAACGTAGGCGGAGGTGCCATCCAAGTTACAACTGATCGTTATGGAGATATAACAAATATATCTGGAAGGGCATACTATGGAAAGAAGTTCAGGCTCTGGAGCAAAAAGAAAGGAATAGCATCTTTCAATACAACTTTTGTAATTAATATAAGTAACCAAAAAACAACTGATGTTGGGGAAGGTTTGGCTTTCGTACTTTTTGCTGACTCCAGTGTTCCGAAGAATAGCTTTGGGCAATGGCTCGGGATCGTCAACGCAAGCACAAATGGAACCTCTCAAGCCAGTATAGTTGGAGTGGAGTTTGACACAAGAAAGAGCTACGAGGAAGAACCTGATGGTAACCATGTAGGCTTGGATGTCAATAGTTGTTACTCAATCGAGCAGCGGTCATTGACTAGCAAAGGTATTAACCTTTCGATGGGCGAGGACGTGAGGGCAGTTGTTCAATATGATGGCAAAAACATGACTGTTTTTGTTTCCAAGGGAAATGAAACGGGGAACTTGACAAGTCCTGTATTTTCAGTGCCTCTTAATCTCTCAGTACATCTCCCGGAAAATGTTTATGTAGGATTCTCAGCTTCAACTGGCAATTTCACAGAACTGAATTGTGTAAAAGCTTGGGAATTTCATGGTGTAGATGTTGGCGAGGATTCAAATATGTTGTGGGTTTGGATTGCTATTCCAGTTCTCGCTCTGGCTTTGATAAGTGGGCTGGCTTTTTACATGTGTTGGACTAGGAAATCCAAAAAGGATGATCTGGAAGGGGCATATCCAAATATAGAAGATCATATAAAGAGCTCCACTGCTCCAAGAAGGTTCCGGTTGAGAGAACTAAAAAGAGCAACAGGCAATTTTAACCAGAAGAACAAGCTAGGAAAAGGTGGATTTGGGACAGTCTATAAGGGAGTTTGGAAAGAAAAGGAGATAGCTGTCAAAAGAGTCTCCAAAAAATCAGATCAAGGAAACCAAGAATTCATAGCTGAGGTCACAACAATCGGCAACCTCAACCACAAAAATCTTGTGAAACTAAATGGATGGTGCTATGAAAATCGAGAGCTCCTGCTCGTATATGAATACATGCCAAATGGAAGCCTCGATAAATTCATATTCTATAATGAGAAAATAGGAGAAGAGAAATCAAGCCAACCAACTCTCAGCTGGGAAACTAGGCTCATCATCTTACAAGGAGTGGCAGAGGCACTAGAATATCTTCATAATGGCTGTGAGAAGAGGGTGCTTCACAGGGACGTAAAGTCTAGCAACATAATGCTGGATTCAGAGTTCAATGCTAGGTTGGGAGATTTCGGATTGGCAAGAACAATCCAACAAAGAGAAAAAACATACCACTCAACCGTAGAGATTGCAGGCACGCCTGGTTACATGGCACCAGAAACATTTCTTATTAGCAGGGCAACAGTGGAAACCGATGTTTATTCATATGGTGTTCTTCTCTTGGAAGTTGTATGTGGAAGAAAGCCTGGTAATCAAACTGAGCTGAGTAATTATAACAATAGTATTGTGAATTGGCTATGGGACTATTACAGGAAAAGAAGGATTGCTGATGCGGCGGATTCCAATTTGGATGGAAACTTCGTGGAAAAAGAAGTGGAATCTGCACTAATCTTGGGTTTAGCCTGTTGCCATCCGAACCCACACTGCAGGCCTTCTATGAAAACTGTTTTGGCGGTTCTTACAGGGGAAGCAGATCCACCACAGGTGCCACAAGAAAGGCCTTCATTTGTGTGGCCAGCAATGCCCCCAGTTTGCAGCCAGTCAGATTACTCTCTCACAGGAAGCCAATTCAGTACATTTTCTGAGTTCAGCGAGAGATGAGCCATGAGCCAAAGATCAGTGTTGTTCGTTCTGCAATACTACTATACCAGAATACTCCAACTCGACTTTTTGTCAATTGAGTAATCGTGTCAATATTGTTTTATTCTTAGTAAACTGTTTGGTCATTACACAAAATGATTCACTCTCCCTTCGATTGCATTGAAAGATGAAAATTATCTGTATCATTAGAAACCCATTGTAAGAAAATTCACACTGCTTCTGTATATATATTGGTCCTATGACCTTCCTTGTACTTGCATGAATAAAGCATTTGATTGGGCAGAATGGAACTTTGTCAAAGGGTTAGCGGAATTTTTTTTGGCTTTTTTGACTTGGCGTCTTAGCCTTTGGATCAAAGGGACCATCTACTTAGTAACGATTGTTTCGTAGCCTGATTATCAAAAGGGAACGAATTAATGGATGACAGAACTAAAACACTGAAAGTTATAAGCTTTAAACTTTTAAATTCAATTAAAGAAAGTGCAAGATTATCCTTTCAAAACACGGAAAAAAAAATTAATGATTGAATAAAGGATGACTAAGGTTAAGAACGCATGCAGAAGCCATTGAACTGATCAACAGAGAAATGAGAAAGGCAAAGAGAGCCATTGGAGCCCACGTTCTACGCCTGCCTTACCCTGCCCAAGGCCACGTAAGATAAGTCCCGTGGTTCGATGTGCAAAACGTTTAGTCTCCGGAGACGTTGAAGACACACTAGCAACCACAATCTTCGTTTCTGATGAATTCGATTAAGGTGGATATGCACAGGCTGAGGGCCGGGAGACCTCCCTCACAACTTTAAGAACTGTAGGGTCAAAAACTTTGGTTAATGTTTTGCTTCCTGGGTTACCCTTGCTTGGAGCTTCTGAGACACCATCATCTGTATTTCTATGAATGTTCCCCGACAAGGTTTGACGTGGTCATGAATCAATTGGAGAAAGGGGTACACTACAGTCCTTAGCTGCATAATTGATAAATTAATTTCTATTGAGAAAGGTTTACGTTTATGCTCTCTATTATTTTCGTCATTTTAGGTTGTGGGTTGGAAATGTCGAAACTCTGGAAACTAGGGACGATTGGACCAAGTCTTCCATCTACGCATCCAGACAGAAGACTTGAAGATGGCAAAGACTACGATATTAGTCTCTTTTTAAGCCAAAAACACAAGCAGCACACCTTGCACGAGTTGGCTAAATGATAATAAGCCAAACGGGTCAGTTGTATATGTGTCATTTGGGAGCATGACAGAACTAGAAATGGAGCAAATGAAAGAGCTAGCTTGGGGATTGACAAGAAGAAACTTCTACTTCTTATGGGTTGTGAGGGCATCGGAGGAGGCCAAGCTACCAGCCAACTTCCTAGAAGAGTCATCTTGGAAGGGTCTGGTGGTGACATGGTGCCCACAATTGAGTGTGCTAGCTCATGAGTCTGTGGGATGCTTTTGTAACGCATTGTGGATTCAATTTGTTCTTGAAGGTATGAGTTAGGGAGTTCCAATGGTGGAAATGCCTCAGTGTACCGACCAATACACCAAGACCAAGTGCGTGGAGGATATATAAAGAAACGGATGCGAGCTCACTCTGACGAGACAGGTTGGTGATGGTGGAAGTTCGGATAAGAACATTGATGAATAACGAAAACTTAATATAGCTCCATTATTTCTTCTCTGTCATAACTGTAAGAACATATATGATGAATTACGTTCCAATTTGGAAGCATGTAAACAGGGGAAGATCCAGAAACATACATAGAAACAAGTCAAGTTCAATCAACTATGATTATCCCATAGAAAACTCATGGTTTAAAATTTATAAGAAGAATACAATTTCAAATACATATATATAAAAGGATACCATACATGCTAAAGAGATATAAAACCAAGCACCGATCTCATAAAACCAATGAAAATAAGGGGAAGAAAAAGGGATGAGGTTCATACATAATCAGTTTGCACAGTCAAATCATGTATTCCTAATTCATGGTATAAACTATGCACATACTCTAGTAAACGGCGATCGTCCAGCTCTTTCTTCACCTGCTCAAGTGTCAACAACAGATGCAATATTAAACATCCAGCAATGGATACAAACATTATGTAAAACCTACAAGGGCACCTATTTGCTGCCCTAAGAATAGCAGATGAGATGAATGTTTCAGTAAAATACCTGTAGTGAAAGGGATCCAACAACATGACCAGGTACTAGTTCCCAAAACTGAGCTTGAGAAACTTCTGTAACATCCTCATGAGAAGCAATCTAAACAAGATAGGAAATTAAATTATAATTCACAAAAGAAAGATGTATAAATTTGACAAAAAAAAAAATTAGAATAACATATCAAAGGTAAAGGTAAACACCTGCCGCCAGCATTTGCTCATGGCTGAAGATGGAATATTAGGTGGTGCCATCTGAAGCAAGAAGCCACCACTAGCTTTAAATAGTGGCATGACAAGCATGAAGACTGCACCTGAAACTAATCCTAAGCACAAAACTTCAGCATTATTAACCCTGCAAGAAGGGGAACAAAAGTTACAAGGCAAAATGAAGAAAGAAAAAGGGGGGAAACAGAGGAACAGGCCAAGTTTTTGTTGGAAGGAGCAGGACAGTTGATATTTGGCTTGTTTCTTCAGCAGCAGTTAATTTAAAATAGAAGCAAGAAATTACCCAAGAGAGAGAAACCAGGATGCCAATATCAAACCTGCACTGAGAAAAAACAAATGTACAGCCGCTTAAGACAGTTGTAAACAATGAAAGAAAGAAGCAGTCATGCATGGATAGAAAGAGAACACATCACACCTGCGAATGGAGTCTGCAAGAACATGCAAGCAAACTGAGTGGTAATTCATATCTTCAGGTTTCCTGTATACTGCAAGAAAAATATGCATGTAAGAATAACACATGATCTCAAGCTCATGTCCCAAATTGTGGCAATCATAACCTTATTAAGCTCTAGGTTGTTGTAACAAAACAAATTGCCGTGCTTTGAACACAACATAGTTGTGTCAGTTAGCACACTTCAACTGACAGCAGGTAAATAAGCACATGAATAATAAAATACTAGCATGAAAAAAATAAAAGAAAAAAAAAAGATCATCCAGGTAAGCTAAAAGATTATCTAGATATATCAAGCATCTACTATCACTGTATGTAAGCCACAATGTTATGAATGAACATAAATAAATGAATGAAAAAATATAGTACAGAAACAGGCAGTTAGAAGCAGCAGCCACCATTACAAACTGCCATCGTTTATTCTTAATATAAAATTCATAATAAATTGATTTCAAATATTGTAAGCCGTTTATCACCAGATGAACTCACCAGTTTACGGATTCATCAACTCTAAAACACAGAGCTCTCTTTGCAACCCCCTTACTCAGCAGAGTAAAGGCACTAGCCTCACCATGCATGGTTTTTCTAAAATGATCACTTAATTTATATTTTAAAAGCAATTAGATATTGTTTTATCAATCTTTCTAAACTAAAACTAAAGGGTATTGATCCCCGGGAACGTATCACCTACAATCATTGCACTAAGTGATGGACTCCTACATAATTCTTCATTGTGATTAGACAATTGTAGGATTGTAGTAAAACCAATTGTAGGTGAAATGCACCCATTGATCCCCTGGCTCCATCCATGCATAAGCATTCTCATTTTAATTTGAAATATAACCTCTCAAACATCAAGAACCACAGCATCTGACTTACCAATATTGATTCGAGCATAATTTCTAAAGAACCAAACGCCAATAAGATTCACCAATAGATTTGTCACTGCCGAAACAATCAAATAATGCCTATAAGCAACAAAAAAGTTAGTACATAGCTTTCAATTATTATCATGTATAATAAATTAGATTAAATAACTGACAACTTATTAATATTGACTGCTATACCACCAATCAAAGGCAAGATAACTGACTTACTTGTGCTCTGATTCATCTTGGATGAAAGCATGAAGTGCTTCCACAGCTAAGGAGAATGACATGAACAATAGAAACAGCTGTCTACACATGCAGCAAAATCAAGAATATCAAGTTGTTAACCTACTTTATGCAATTAAAACAGAAGCAACAAAATAAAATTGCAGAAATATTTCAAAGAACTAGGAGTACATGTAAAGCATAAGAGAACATGAAACACAAATTCATTATGAGATCTACATTGCCCTTAATGGGAAGATAAAAAAAGAAAAAAAAGAAAAAGAGCAAGCCAACAATTACTTTTTAAGAAATAACTATCACCCCTTACAAATTGTTTCAAGGATTTTCTATCTCCTTATCATTTTACTCTATGAAAAGTAGGCATCAAATACTCATAGAAGGGAACACCCAGATTGACGAAAGTCTATACTCCTTTCCTATGAGAACCGTTATATTGATATATCATTCATTGTTCTCAAAATATTCTAAGTCTCAAGACCATTAACTTCTGCACAATCACAACATTCATCTCAAGCCAAAGGAAGGAAAAAAAGAAATAGAACTGTTAACACTCACACACACACATATATAGTTTATTATTTTCACTTAATTTTTATTAAATCTATCCTTTCCTACACATTTTTAAAGTATGAGTTATTGTTTAACATAGTTTCCTAAATTTACACATGTTGATTCTTAATATTTTCAATAGTTTTTTAATTAAAGTTATTGATAATTATTGAGTGAATGAATCAATATTAATAGCAATAATTGACAGAAAATTTTTATTGCAATAACAAACTCACATCATTTTGCAATAGATTTAACCTATTTCACATTTCATTAAAATAATAACAAAAGAATTATTAGTCTTATTTTCAATCACTAAATAAATAAATAAATAAATAAATTTTCTTCTATATATTTTCATCATATTCATCCGATATGATTCACAAGCAAATCATTTGTTTTGGAAGAATTACTTCTTGGGCATTTAGCAATCAGCATATCTGGTAACTGCAGACATCTTAAACGGTGAAGCTTTAAGTAAAATACAGGTGCATTTTATCTAAATTTAATATAGATTATCTAAAAGATAACAAATATCTAGTCCTACTAGCATTTTAAACTTTGAAATTCAAATGTCACATAGAACCGTTAGAAGTCTCTTCCAACATGACTAATGCCAAGTGACTTCTAGCAAAACTAAACCCTAGATATGTTCAGCAGCTGGGATTTCAAGGGACAATTTTTCCTATCCTTGTCCTAAGTTCATTGTACTTCAAACTTCACTAAAATGAAATCATAACATGAACATGGTATAAACTGAGAGAGTGCAACTGGAACACAACATTTTGACAGAAAGAAGGTTGAAAATAAATATACTTACAGCATTGGTGAAAGCAGATAATACTTCGAGTCTTTGGTACCTGATAATGAACAAATTTACAACTATAAGCTGTCATGTACAACCAAACATCTAATCTACACAAAATAACTAGAAAAGGAAAATATTTCTTTGTCATTTCATAAGTGATTTGGGGGATGGATGATTTGCAATTGAGATGCCCTTTCTAAATGAGAGATAATGGCTACCAATTAAACAATGCCTTTGCCACAAAATAACTGAGGGCAAAGAAAACAATAGACAACTGTAAAACAGAAAATGAATCTGCCAGGCTGGTGAATAAGGGTGCATGTAAGTGTGGTTTTCATGTGCTTGATAAAAAAAAAAATAATCTCAATCAGAGGCATAACTTCATGTAGAAAGTATGCTGGTAAATAATTAAAGTTCAAATAGCAACAAGAAAATATATGCTGACTGGAAAAATGTAACCGACTACAGAACTCCAAGAAATACCAATAAATTGCACCATCTCTCATGGACATAATTGAAATTGTATGATCTCACCCGTAAGTATAAACATGATCAGGCTTTCTTCGAGAAGCAGCCATCGCAAACAAAGAAAATGTCAAGAGACCACAACCAAATGTCAAATGAAATGCATCAGATACCAAACCTGAAAAGAAAAACATAATAACAAAATAAAGAACAGAGAAAATTTTAACTATAAAACCAGGAACCGTAAAAACTTGATGCAAACTAAAATCAACAAGGAATTTCATTCAACCCAGGATGATATTTTCAAGTGGTGCATTCCCTTTCACGTAAAGTATTAGAAAGGACATCAAAATTCAAAGCTGAATTGTTAAAAAAAAAACAGAACAACTGAACACTGATAAATAGGGTCACAAAATTGTCAAAACAACAAACTTTTATAGCCAAAAAAAAAACATACTGTCCATAATACCACTTAGAATACGAACATTAAAGCATACAATCAACAAGAAAATTTAACATTAAAACAAAGGGGCGAGCTTGCATCAACACAAGTAGAAGTATAGTTCAATTGTGAACTATCAGAACTACAAACAACAATTATAGCTGAGAATGATAAAAGCAGTTAATTTGCAAGCAACTAATGTTATTACCTAGAAATACCAAGTCAACTTTATATACTAGCTTTTCTTTGTCCAAATTTATTTGCCAAAATTCTTTCAAATACATACATACCTCAATATTTTACAAATAAGTACCCTAATTGAATTAGCAAATATGCAAATTCATGCATATAAATGCAAAAAACAGGAATAAAACATATTAGAATCTCACCAATACGGCCGGTAAAGAGCCCAATCGCCAACTCAGCGGTAGAATATGCCACATTAAGTGAAATCATAATCAGCAACCTCTTCATTTGCCGGCTACCGGTTCTCATAACCCGAAAAAGCGACAAAACCGAATCCAAAACCGAGAATTTATCCGCCCCCGCCGATCCTGTGGCTTCGAAAAATCCATCCTTCGCTTGGTCAAAAGAGTAAAACCCTGCCACTATGTCGATGCTTGAAACATTCCTCGATAGAAAAGAATTAATGGAATCGTTGGAAAAGTTCGACGTCATCGGCGTGCGGGTATCTCTCTGCGATTGTTGAAACGACGGTTGCCGCGAAAACGCGTAACGCCGATCGCTTGCGTTGGTAAATCCGAAATCGGCGTTCCATGGATGAGGTGAATCGGGCTCCTGAGAGTAGTATTTGAATGATTTGTGTTTCTCCATATTTAAAAAATAAAATAAAATCCTAAAATTTATTTTTTGCTTCAAAAACCCTAATTAACTGACGATGAATCTTTAAACGATAAGAAATTAATCGCCATTGGATTTGAAATATATATAAAGAACGCCAATTTTTATGATTTTGCTTTTCTTTCGAATTGGGAAATTGAGATTTTGAAAGTACTGAAAATTTTAGGGTAATGAAAATTTGTGATTGTTAGTACAAAAAAAGGAAGGGAAAGTCTGCTTTTTCAGGAGAAGACTTGGGAGAGGGCAGCCGAAGTAAACGGAGGGAGTTTAAACAGGGTACACCGATGCCTAGAGTAACTAAGGTGAGTTTAGGTAGGTCCCAGTCTGCCAGATATTAATGTTGGGGCAATCAGAGATCTTACAATTGGTGATCTTTGATTGGATGATCAAATCAGGGGACCAATCCATCTCATGATAAATTTTTTGTACACTTTTTGGCGGCCTTGGCCCCGCGAAATTCGGAAATTAAAGTTATTTTTGGATAAATAACTTTTTGGAAAGCTATTTTTGTATAAATAATTAAATATTGACTGAAATCGATCTGCTCAGACAGCTACTCCAACGTGAGTTTATGGTTTTGACCACTTCGGAGTTCGGACAAAGCGAACTTGCTCTTTGCGCTTTTTTTTTTTTTCCTCGAGAAACAAACGGAGTAGAGAAGAAAACAAGAAGCAAAGAGGATGCTGCTCTCTACATCTCTGAATTCACTCGCCGTAATCCCCAAAGCCTCTCCATCTAAAAACCCAATAATCTTCAACCTCCTCAAAACTCCATCATTGAGAACTCGCCTCAAAGCCAACCCCATTTCGAAATCCTCTTCTCTTTTTACTAAACCATCCAGAATCAGACCCAAGACCCAATATTTCCAAAGCCCCAAAATCCATGCTCTCTTCACCGGCATCGTGGAAGAAATGGGTGAAATCAAGCAATTGGGTATGGCGGATCATGGCGGTTTCGATCTCAAAATACACGCGAAAACCGTTATAGAAGATGTTCACCTCGGTGACAGCATTGCCGTTAATGGAACTTGCTTAACAGTGACGGATTTCGATACCCTTTTGGGAGAATTCACGGTGGGGTTGTCTCCTGAAACCCTAAGGAAAACTTCATTGAGTGAATTGGAACCCGGGTCATTGGTGAATTTGGAGCGGGCTATCCAGCCCACAGGCCGGATGGGAGGCCATTTCGTGCAAGGGCACGTAGATGGGACAGGGGAGATAGTGGGGAAAGAGGTGGAAGGGGATTCATTGTGGATTAAGGTTAAGGTTGATAAGAGTTTGTTGAAATATGTGGTGCCCAAAGGGTTTATAGCTGTGGATGGAACTAGTTTGACTGTGGTGGATGTGTTTGAAGAGGAACTTTGTTTTAATTTTATGTTAGTTGCTTATACACAGCAGAAAGTGGTGATTCCCTCGAAGGAAGTTGGGCAAAAGGTGAATTTGGAGGTTGATATTCTTGGCAAGTATGTAGAGAGGCTTCTCAGCAGTGGTTTTGTTGATTCAATTAAAGGCTTATGACATGCAGAAATGATAAAGGTTTGTTGTTTTTTTTCTTCTTTGGGTTTATTGTATCAGTGGTTTCTGTTTCTCTTATGTTGTTTTTACTTGTTCAAGTCGAAGTATTTTAATTTGCATTAGTTTCTATATTTAGGATTTAGAAAGAAGCAGATTGAGTTAATGATTGGTATTGGTGTTAGTGCAGTAAATATACATATGGCTATGTTTTCAATGATTAGGTGAGGGACGTCACTTTCAAAGCCCGTGAATCTGTTTGTGATAGCTCTTGTAAACAGTGTCTACGAGTAAATGCCCGATTCTGCATGGCTTGACTGACTGATGGTCTTTATCAGACAGGCATTTTGAGCTAGTTGCTAAATCCTTTCAATATATCTAACATACTGGCTAATGAAATTTCAGTACTTCTGCTTGTCATTTTCCTCCGGTGTGTCGTATGTGTTGACACCTAACTGATTGAACTTGGGTTTGTTACTTTGTTAGTATCGAGTCAATTGGAGGCAGTTGCTTGAGGGGTTTTCTTTGGCAGGGAGGATGGAAAATTTTTTACTAGGTTTCATAACCACATTTGTTATTTTGTAACTCAACCTTTAAATTAAAACATTTTCTTTCTTTTTCTTTTTCTTGTCTCTATCCCCTCTACCAAATGGACCCTTAATGTTATATCGAATGTCAATAATACTTTCATGTTGGTGGATGAACAAGAATTTCAATTCTAATCATCCGTAGGTAACCACATCATTTGTCTGCAGTTGCTTTCAGTATTGGTCCTTTAATTTTTGTTTTTAGGTTCCCATGTATGCATTTTTTATGTTGAATTTATCGTAGTTTACTTTTCGATACATCAATTCCATTAATACACTGCCTAACTGAAACGACCTTAGTATTTCAATTTCTTCCATGTTTTGATTAAAACCATATGCAGCTTGTCTCTCTTGACATGTAGAAAGAGTAGCTCCTCGTCAACTAAGTTGTTCTTACCCTCTGATAATCGCCACAAGGTTTTGTTTGTGTGTGTTTTTGTTGAAGTGGAGATTCTGTCTTAAGCTACCTTCTGAATCCTGATCTTGAAACCCCTGTTCTGTTTTCAGGTGCTCTCGACATCAGTGAAACGTGTAGTAAAATATTTCAAATTCCAGAATCCAGAGGCAACAGGTTTCAAATATTTCAATTCAATAAAGGGTGCTTTTGCCTGGGGCTGACCTCCATAACTAAAACTTCCCATTCAAGATCTTGAATTAAGTCCACTCCTTCAATTGACATTCAAGTAAAGTTGCAGTCATCTTGGCACATGTTTTTGTTTTTGAATAAAAACTAGAATACTGGTTTATTTATGGAGATGAAATGGATCGAGAGATGCAAATAAAGCTGCTTTTTATGTTTTCTTTTGCTATTTATTTATGAGAATCTAAAGTGATTGAGATGGTACTGCATTTTTTTTTCTTATGTGACTTTTTGCTGCAATAATGCAGTTGGAAAAACTTCCTGATGAGAGTAATTGCTATTACAGGGGAAAGAAAGAAAACATCTTGATTGCCATTACAGTCATTGTTTAACAATGAAAGCAACAGAAAAAAGTTGATTAGTGTAGAGTTCAACGCATTGAACAATTCAACAGTCAGAGATCAAAATCTCTCTTATCCGACAAAATCTATTGAACATGAAGCGGCTATATTTGGATTCAAAATTCTTTTTCCTCTGCACCCCCTAAAACCATTGAATGGAACAAAACTAAATGAAAGTTGCTTCTCCAGTCGATCAAATCAATTGAAATCACCTGAATAATACCAAACTTTTAAGAGTCTCCAACTCCAGATCTCTCCTACAGTCCTTTACAAGACAAAGACGAAATTTTGCAGGGGTACATAATGGAATATTTGCACCATACATCATTTATCTAATAAATTCTGACTCAAGAATTGTTATTTGTAGAAACAATCTATGTATACAAATTTCGAGAAGCAAAATATATCCATTACCAATTTCAGTAGATACACTTGCTTCCTCAGAAATCTTTTCACTCCATAAACATGGTAGTTGACTCAACATCGACACCATAGAGTCATGTGTGAGAGTCAGACTCTAATCATATGCCTTCCACTCAAAAATCGGATCCTAGAAAGCAGCACAAGAGAAAACAATAACTCAAAATTCGATCATAGTTCAAAAATAAGTTTACCAGTGCAAAAGAGACTCAATTCAATAAAATTTTTAGCTCAGAGAATCTGGAGGCTAATTACCACAATAAACTTCACCGGATTAGAAGCAATAAGAGACGAATGACAATATGTACAACCATAAAAATTCTAGAAGAAAAATGAAACTACATGATTGGCAGCTCATCCTGCCATCCGGATATTATTTTGTCAGCAGCATAAATTATAAGGAGTTTTTACTTGAAAACCTCAAATATCAATGGAAGTTACAGCACCAGACAAGCAAATTTCTCTCAGGAAAGTAAAAGTACAAGGATTTCACTCCCAGCTATTCAGTATATTACCCTTACAGACTATTATGCACTGGACAAGAAGCAGCAGAGCAATCAACCGCATGTCAGACCTGCAAATGATAGTCAAGTGTAAAGGCACGAATATCAGACGGGCCTGTCCCAAGCCTGCCAACAAACATCAGAAACAAGACTCGATAATGAGAGTAAGCTTTTCTAAATTTAATAATAAAACAAAAAGTAAATAATTGTCAATGATGAATGAGCAAAATGGTAAATTTCTCTATTTCATTGATAGGTCACATAACAATAGGATTCACTGAACAAGTAGAAAGTAATCTCAAAATTCAGACAGCCAAACCCAAATAGAGAGAAAGAAACAATGACACTGTAAAACCTAAAATATCATTTTTACTCTTCACCAAACATCAGGAAACAGGTTACTGCCATCGAATGGATGACTTGATTGCTATTTCCCAAGATGATAAATAAAAGTTCAGAACATAAATTTCTCTTTCCCCAATGAACTTCACAAAATTTTCTAGTGGCAGTTTCACAAATAAAAAACTGAAATACCTTTTGTTAATGATACCATAGTGAAACTTTATTTTTCCGGATTTAACATCTTCAATGTACTGCACCAACAAAGAGACAATTCAATGTATTAAGAGTTAAGATATGTGGTTCTTTTTGGCCATAAGATAAATGATTGATGAGAATTGTTAAATGAATTTTAACAAGATTTATTTTTACCGAAAGAACGAAAAAAGAAAAAAAAGCTCTTACCAAATTCAAGGTCACGAAAATTGAAGAAAATGCCAAAGAATCAAAAGGAATATTGTCCAATTCAAAGAGACAGCACTCAGATGATTCGGGTCCTGGTGAAAACTGGGGCTTCTTCAGCTTTGCCAAGAAGATTATGTAAGTCTGCTCCAAAAAAAGGAAAAGAAAAAGCAATTTTAGATACACAAACATCCTCAGTAAATGCAGAGGAAATAAAAGTAGAAGTAATTAAGGATGCTTCTTCTAACTTGTCCAATAAGAGGAATGTCCAGTTGCGCAAAAGGTGAAACCACTTCCACTTCAGCACCTGCTTCTTCCCAAGTTTCCCTGATTGCTCCTTCTGTAGCTGACTCCCCAATTTCCAGGTAACCAGCAGGAAGAGTCCTATGTCAATGCCACCCGATCAACTCAAATATTGTATTGACCATCAGAGATGGTAGAAATTAGCTATTCACAAGAAAAGAAAGTGCTAGTGCCCCAAATTTGAAATGCATAATTAATCTCTATTCAGGCAAATAACAGAAAAATAAGAGAAAACAATATTCAATCCTTTCCTAAACCAAATTCCAATCATCTAAATCATACCAAAGACCATAAGATGGTTCAATGTTTCGCTTGCAAAGTAGGATCTTTCTATCATGCTCGATGAGGCAACCCACAACCTAAGAGCATCAATTTAAAACAAAAATTAAGCATAAAAATTTCATCTGAGGAAAGAAAGTAATTCAAAGCCTAACAAATTATAAATTAGAAAAAGGAATGTGATTCAGAAGACAGGATGCAGCACATTCAAAGCAATATTTGTTCCAGTAACCATCCAAAATTATAGGGGATATCTACCCCCATCTCGAATGCAAGTGGACTATTTTAGGGAAGGAAGAAAATACCACACTCTAACTAGCATGAGTTAGTAGTTAATGTCATACATCGACAAAGTTATTCAATTTTGCAGAATGTTAAAAAGGCAAAAGGACCTTTTATACATTAGCATTTTGAAATAACCATCACCAGCAACTGTTTTAATAAATAGATACCAGGAATAGGATTGGAATTAGGACACTCCATATTTTGCATGAATCACAATAAATAAGGAAAACTCAGAACAAAGCAACCATTATAGGTAATATAATAATTACATTTCACTTCAAAGATGTTGATTAAGTTTGACCATCCCATGATCCTTTACATTACTTTCAAAAATCTTGGTAGAAAACTTTGGAGATAATCATGAAATCATACAGTGAAAAATAGAACATCCTTTTATCTAAAAAATAAACCTAACCCCACCCTACGCAAATCTAGGGGGCTTCTCTTCCAAGGCTTATCAAAGCACATCAAAATGATTAGTTATGTGCAAGAATAACACCTAACCCCTTCCTCTGTAAAGGGGCTTCTCTTCAAAGATTTATCAAAGCACAGGAAAATAATTAGTTACACGCAAGATGCCCAAGCATCAACATAAAGAAACTTGAAGAGGCAAAGACTAAAACACCACAGCTATACTCAGGCAAAAACATACCATCTGGCAAATAGCAAGCTACATTCTATTTTGCTGCAATAAATCAACCTACCATTTTTGGATTTTGATAGGCAATTTTTCCACAAATAGTGCAAATAGCTCTTATCTTCTCTTCTCCATCAGGTATTTCATGCTTCGCCAGGCCACCACACCACTGACAGAACTTGATCTTATGAACATTGCCCTGTAACATGATATCTATTTCTCAATCACTGGCATACAGATAGGTATTATCCTTAAAAAGTTCTTAGCCTTTACCTCATGGGATATTCTACCATCGTAGGTAGAGAAAAGAACTATGAATAGTGCCAATACAGAATCCATCTTTCATTTATTACTTCATAGAAGCAGTTTATTTTGTAATTATCTTGTTTCTAAAAAAATGCTACAGCTACCATCACCACTTAGAGTTTCAATAATAATTTAATTTCGAAAGATAAAATTAAAATTTCCAGCCAGCTTTAGTTTTCAAAATAAAATAAAATAATGAATGCTCAATGGTAGAGCATGTAATATATCAATTCTTTCTGCTCCCTCAAACCAAGTTAAAACTATAAAATTCTTCTAATGCTTAAAGCTTAAGCATTCTGAAAAAATAAATAAAAAAATAAAAATGAAAGACAGAAAATAGAATCAGATGTGTACATCATTGTCAAACAAAGTGACCTATCCTATGTTTAGCAAGAAACTAATCATACGATATGTTTATGGCATATAAACCACCAAATAATAAGACATTAGAAGCATCCACAAAGGAATACATCAAGGCACATTAGGTCTTTAAACTTCCTAGGAAATTCCTTTTGCCCAGTGCTTTATTGCTTGCAATATTGCAGAAATCAAGCAAAGGAACCATTTCTGACAAACTATGTTAGTATGTAACATTAATCTAATTTAGGTGAATAAGATAGAAATCAGACATCAAACATTAAATGAGTTTGACAAATGCCTGCGAGCTACAATTAGCTAATATAGAGAATTGCACTCTATACTAAAACTCAATTCAAATTTATTGTTCATTCTCTCACATTTTATTGCTACAGGAAGCCTATTTGTGTTTAATCTGGTACCACTTAATCACACAGCCTTCCAACAAAAAAAAAAAATTTCTCACCGCCAATTGACCATAGGATGATGATTGTAAGATGATAAAAACACATTTAATATTACATAGAAACCACTATTTCCCTTTTGTCACGAATCTCACCAATGTAGGCCTAGAATTGCACCAAGCTTTACAATCACTGCAAAACCAAACATGCTTGCCTTGCACAAGGAATTATCCAATTTATATCATAAGTTTCAATGGAGGTTGATCACATTATTATAATCTGCATTATCCAAAATTATAATTCCAAAGACAATTAAATCCAAACCCATAATTCAATATTCCAGAAAATGTTGGTAAAGTATAAAGCCAAATTCACCACATAAGCATTTGAACCCCCAAAAAAAAAACACTTAATTTTTTAATTTAATAATAATAATAATAATAATAATCACATACACAGCTTACTACTACATAAAACTAAATCACTGAATTAGCAGCTTAATTGCCCAAAAAAAGCAAACTTTCTTTTATTACAAGGTAAATTAAGCACAAAATCTCAATTCACAGTTCCAAAGAAAAAACTCACGGCTGAATGAACTGCAACCGAATAAGAAGAGGAAGAAGGGGCATCGGAGTTGGACTCGGACTGAGTCGAAAGCATTCGAATCACTCTAAAAGAACGAGATTTCGGAGCCCAAAAAGGACGCAGAGACAAAGAAGTTGAACTGTAGCTTCTTTTTGAATGGATTAAAGAAAACCCATTACCAGAATGAGGCTTTTTTAGTCTTTGAGAGATAAACCCAGATGAACAACCAAGAATTTGTATAGCTCTTAGCATTAGGAAGTTAAACAATGAAAAAGAAAACTAAGGATGGAGGTAGAAAAAGAAGAAACAGAGAAGACTTATAAGAAATGGGATATTTTGGGTTTCAGATGTTGATGCTGATACGGATTACGATGAACGTAAAACGCTGCGTTTGGTGCCCATGATGTCAATGATTTCATCCTCCGATTCAACTCGGACACCTTTTTACTTGGGTGTTAAACGCTTAGAGGAATAAGTTTCTGTCTGAGTGCTTTCTTTGTTTCATAAAATCTGCAAAATAAAAAATAAATACTTTCAAACTTATTGTTAAAAAAAAAAAACTGAATTTACTATTTTAAATATGTAATTTAATAATAAATACTTGTATTTCTCATAAAAATAGTTTTTTTCAAATAAATAAAAAATTTTCAAAACCCCTTATTTCGAAATAAAAAAATTATAGTATATAGATTTTAGTTCACTTCTTTTAGGTGAACCATACAAAAAAGATAGCAACAATTATCAACACCGTTGCTTGAACATATTTTCCTTGTTCTAATTTGAATCTGTTCCATTATAAATGTTATTCACCAAACAAGCACATATCATTCATGAGCAGGCAAGATCCTTCTATTTCGCAATGTGATTAATACGACAAACTTGATTGAAATGAATCAAAATGTTTTTGGTCGAATAATTTTAAATTAAAAAAAAATTTAAGTTTATTTTATATTCAAATTTTTTGAATTTAACATTTAAATTATTTGAATTTAAATAATTTAAAATTTAAATTAAGTTTCTAAATCAAATTATAATAATATTGGATTAAACTTTTAGGTTTGAACCGTTTTAAAATTAAATTAATTTAAGTTTGAATTTTTTTTTTATTTTGAATTAGATAATTTAAATGGTTGATTTTTTTGTCGAATCGACTTAGATTAATTTCGGATGATCGAACGATTTTTTTTTTTATTACCTTAAACATATTGAATGACTTTTTTAAGTTCCGATTACTTTGACAGCTCTACCAAATGTTCCCTTCTTCGGAAAACATGAACTAAATGTAATGGCAATCTCTACAGTGAGACTAGTAAAGGATTAAGGATGGCTGTACTTTGTGTTGGTCATCAGTTACTCATTTCATTGTCCCTGTCAATTCTGGCAATCAACCTGGATGAGAAACAGAGAGGCCTATTATTGTCGTACATGATGATAGATGTATTATTATATGGTGTAAAATATTTTATTTTTATAAAAATTATATATCATAATATATATAAATATAAAAATATAAAAATATAAAATATAAATTTTTAATTTTATTTAATTTATTTATAACTTATTTTTATATCATATTTTAAATTATCAAATCTATTTAATAATATCAGTATAAGTGTAACTTATGGCGCATTAAGTCAAATTCCAAGAAATCACCACAGCTGGGGTTTATGCCACGGTACACATGGGGGGAACGGAACTATACCGCAAATCCCATGCCACAGCACCTATTACCTCCAATGAATCTAAACTACATAAGAAAATAAAAAGTAATAAGGCAATCACAAATAAAAAAATTTATAGGCATTAGAATTTAAATTTAAATTTAATAAATATTAATTTTAAAATATAAATATATAAATCAATAAAATTAAATTTTGAATTCATAAAAAAAAAAACTCTAATTAAAAGCAAGTAAACAATTCAAGCATCAACATTCAAATTCTTAGTTTCTGAAATTTCAACCTTGGAACCTGTAATTCCTTGTCTTTGTTTTAATTATCAGATGTAAGAACCCTATAACTCAGTTATAAAGCTTTAAGCCACACAGTCATCGTGAATAAAATAATTTTTCATAAATTAATATATACAAAATAATAAAAAAAACCTTTAAGAAATTTTGTTTACATATGATCTTGAATTATACATTAAAAATAAATTTCTTTCTCATCTCATAAATCTCAATTCTTTTTTTTTTTTTCAAGATTCGAACCATAGACTTCACAAATTCTTAAAACCATTACACTAGCAAATTGCAATTAAAATTTTCCAAAATGATGGTTATATGGTGGCCATGCATCCATTTATCCAGCGTTACGTTAGGTCCATATCCTATGGGATGCAACTGAATGCTAGATAGACCAGGCTGGAAGAACATGACCTGATTCCCACTCAGCAATAATACCAGTTCTAGTGATGCAATTGATGTATTTGAACGTTTGTTTCGAAGCCTCGGCTGACAAATTTTAAAATACGATTATAAAAAATAAAAATAAAAACAATAATAAAATATAAAAATTTATGATTTAAAATTTTAATAAAATCATATATGATATTTTAATTTTTATGCAATATCGACCTTAAAAACGAGACTTGTTAATATTAGTTTGATTTTCAAAGCAAGTAATTATGATCATTTTAAAATTTGTTTTATCTTGGAGGAAAGACTTGACAGCTGAGGCACGTAGGTAACGAATCAAATAAATAACAAACTAACATTCAGGTTAACTTTAAGTTGGGTTTAATTAAAACCTCCTACCAACCTTAACCAAACGTGATTGACAGGTAACTAATACGAATGAAATGCAAATGAAACCATTGCACATGACTTCACTTTTAATTAGAAACCCCAAACTTTTAAAATGAGGAAAACTCCCTTTATTGCAATACTTAGCTGGATCACTTTTAGACCATATATGTATATTTGTCATATTAAATATTAAAATTTACATATTATGTATAATAATTTATATCAATATAAAAATATAAAATATTTTATTTTATTTTATTAAATATATATAATTATTAATAAAATTTTAAATCGTATTATATTTATATTATATTTAAATTATCAAATTTACTAGCTAAAAATTTTAAGAATTTAAAAGCGAGTGGTGACCTCGACCAACAAAATGGAAAAAGGTTTCTCTTTACATTCGTGCGGGGCCGATTATGAGATAATAGCCGGCCATAGTTATAAAGGTAGAAGAGAGGTTCACATAAATAAAAGATGTGCCCAAAAGGAATCTCATTTGATCCTATGATTATGTTCGTTCCATGTCAAGCATGATTAATTAAAGTAAAAATGTGTTTTTGTTTGGTTTCTAATAACAACTTTGCCTTGAAAATAACTAAAAATAGAAATATTAACCAAAGAAAATGGGTCTTTTAATCATGTTATTTGTCCCATCAATTTTGTATTAAATTTTTGTAGTCTGATTGGATAATTGGATAATTTTATTTTAAATTTTTATATACCAATTTATATAATTTCTTATTAAAATTAAAAAAAATATGGTTCAAACTCCAAATTTCTCATTTTTAAATAAAAATTTCTAAAAAATTTTAAAAATAATTATTTTTATTTATCTAATTCAATTAATTAAACAAAAAATAAGAATAATTTTGAGAAAAGAATATTTTTAAGATTAAAGAATCACAAAAACACATTTATTATATTGAAATTCTTTTTGATGAGAATATGAAAAAATTAAAATTTAATATTAGAATAAAAAGACATCTTAATGGATGAAAACAAAAAAGAAAAATCCACCAAGCTCTTTTATTTTCTTTTTCTTTAAAAGGATTATTATATTTCTTTTAAATAAATTTTCCAATAAAAAAGAAAATGAAGTGGTCAAACTTCTAAACGTCAATGTCTGAGATTGGAGACCACGTGGTGTGCTTTTCTTTAACGTTAACGCATCGCACGTTATATATGGCCGCACACGATCAGTTATCAAACGCAAAAATCGTCCGCAATATTACGGCAACGTTTGATGATCAACGTTGATCCGGCTTTATAGTTGAGAGTAAATGGGAATAATACATTAATACTCTCAAACCGATTTAATTTAGATAAAATTTAAATTTAATTTGTTCATTATCAAGTTGAGATTTAATAATTTAATTTATCAAATACATCAAATTTAAATATTTTTATATTTAGTTTGAATTATTTATGAATTTAATTTAATTTTTAATATCTTTTTATTTTTTAAATAAAAAATTATTATTTTATTTTTTAATATATTAATTCGAATTCAAATTTAAATTTATATACATAATTGAGTTTAAAATAAAAAATAAAAATCAATTTTATTTTTGATCAAATAAAGATCAAATAGTTTGATTTATTAAATGAATCGAATTCAAAAATTTTAATAGCCAACTTGTTTAGTTTAAACCAATTTTTTAAATTTTTATATATTTTTATTATTTTAATTAAAATTTATTGTTTTATTTTTATATATTAATTTAAATTTATATCAAATTTATACACATAATCAAATTTAAATTCGAATACAAATAAATTTAAATAATTTAATTTTTATTTTAAATTAAATTTAAATTTAAAAAATAAAATTGGATGAAATTCGAACTAAGATTTTAATAATGAATTTGAGTTAAAACTCAAATATTTTATTGTAACGATTCAACTCGGAAAGATTACACTAGAGAGAGATAATATAAGAGGATCAGACAAGTGTAGGTAAAAGTGACCGCAGGTGAATAAAAAACAAAGGTAGATATCAATTCCAACGGTTAACTGGACCAAAAAGGAATTTAATTTAGATATATATATTTTCTATTGTTTTCTTTAGCACTACAAAAGGTCAATCTATTTAAAGAGATGGGTATATCCGTCCACACAGATTGACAAGCCGAAAGGGAGCCAGCTGTTTCCACCACGAATATGGAGAGAAATGGGGTCCGTAGATGGGGACAATGGCAACGGACGGCCAAGATCTTCGGAAATGGAATTTGAGGTGAATTTACGTTTGAAGCGGAGTTTCATTTGCACCACCTTCCTTTTTTAAAACAAAGAGGGCGGGTACCCTAACCGCACTCATTCCCACAAACCTCGACAGTCCGTTGAACCAGCAAGACAGAGAATCGAAAAGAAAAAGTATTTTCTTTTCTATCTTTGTTCGGATCTTCATTTTGTTTGTTCATCTGTTTATTTTTTATCAAAATTTGGGTACTAATTAGATCGAATTTCGATGCTTATATCTTCAATTTCAGGATCTTTTTAATGTAATCTTATGATTTTTTACTTAATTTTGCGTATAATTATTGATATTTCTGTTTCATTATCATTTTACATAATTATCGATTAATTATGATGTCGTTTTCGGCTACGGATGTTAATAGTGCCACATCTTGGAAATAGCTTCGGGTGATGGGATGTATCAGATTCTGATATGAGATCATTTTGTGTTATATATGATTATTGATGTTGGTATCGGCTGTGTATGAAACAGGCAATAGAAAATGGCGGAAAACGAAGATATTCAGCCTCTTGTTTGTGACAATGGGACTGGGATGGTCAAGGTAAACCTTTTATTGCAGTGTGGTGATGGTGTTGGTTTTTTTTTTTTTTTTTTTTTTATCAGTGTTTGAGATGCTGATTGATGTCAAAATTTTTTAGGCTGGATTTGCTGGAGATGATGCTCCTAGAGCTGTGTTCCCTAGCATTGTTGGTCGCCCACGTCACACAGGGGTGATGGTTGGTATGGGCCAAAAAGATGCTTACGTGGGAGATGAGGCTCAATCGAAGAGAGGTATTTTGACATTGAAATACCCAATTGAGCATGGCATTGTTAGCAATTGGGATGACATGGAGAAAATCTGGCATCATACCTTCTACAATGAGCTTCGGGTTGCCCCTGAGGAACATCCAGTTCTCCTCACTGAAGCGCCTCTTAACCCCAAGGCCAATCGTGAGAAGATGACTCAAATTATGTTTGAGACATTCAACGCTCCCGCTATGTATGTTGCTATCCAGGCCGTTCTTTCCTTGTATGCCAGTGGTCGTACAACGGGTAAGCACCAACTATCTGTTTCTTTTCTATTCACCATTGTATGTATGCATGGGAAATTTTATCCATCTGATCATAGGTCAAGATTTATGTCCGAAGAGGGTAATAGAAATTTTAGAGGTAATGAGTGAAACCAGAGATCTTCTTGCCTAGATCTTGTTAGAAACACAAATATGCTGATTTCATCAGTCATGATCAAGCTTGGTAAATCAAGATCCATGGAAGCCCATATAAACATATCACTTTACATTTCATATGTGCATATTGCTCTTGTCACTTTGATAGCAATGGTAAACGGCTTGGTTACCTGAATTTCGGGTGTCCTGCAATTTCCTGTTTCCATTAACACCATAAATTATCTACAGCTATCCTTTGTTCCTCATGGTAAAAAAAATTACCTTGGTCTAACTAGCAAAGTATATTTTTGACTTGATATAGAAGTGATTGTTTTTCTGAACAAACATGTTTCATGGTCTTGCCTAATATGCATGGTTACTGTTTAGGTATCGTTTTGGACTCTGGGGATGGTGTGAGCCACACAGTTCCTATCTATGAAGGCTATGCTCTACCACATGCCATCTTGCGTCTCGACCTAGCTGGTCGTGATCTCACAGATGCCCTCATGAAAATTTTAACAGAGCGTGGTTATTCTTTCACAACTACCGCTGAGCGAGAAATTGTGAGGGACATGAAGGAGAAACTAGCTTACATTGCTCTTGACTATGAGCAAGAGCTGGAGACGGCAAAGACCAGCTCTTCTGTGGAGAAAAGCTATGAGCTACCAGACGGACAGGTTATTACCATTGGGGCTGAACGATTCCGCTGTCCAGAAGTCCTCTTCCAGCCATCAATGATTGGGATGGAAGCTGCTGGCATTCATGAAACCACGTACAACTCTATCATGAAGTGTGATGTTGATATTAGGAAGGATCTCTATGGAAATATTGTCCTCAGTGGTGGCTCCACTATGTTCCCTGGAATTGCTGACAGGATGAGCAAGGAAATTACAGCATTAGCTCCTAGCAGCATGAAGATTAAAGTGGTTGCACCACCAGAGAGGAAATATAGTGTTTGGATTGGAGGCTCCATTTTGGCATCCCTCAGCACCTTCCAGCAGGTATTGTCTTATTTTATCTTTGGAAAGCAAATCATATCTTGGTCGATACATTTATAATTCTTTAGAATATTGTGTTTTATATAAATATGCTTTGGAATCACTTTATCATTCTTGAATTTCTCATAACTGTTGGTACAAATACTTATACACAACTTTGCATTCTCTGTTGTAACCTACCTGACAACGACTATGTCTCGGCTAAAAATTTGTTGCGTTTGCTATAATATCTGCTTTCTCTGAATAGTTTAGACAATGTTTGTTCCTGGTATTTTGTACTTGAAACAAATACAGATTTTAAGATATTAAAAGAAAAGGTAAAATTGACTGCATATTTTCTGTGCAGATGTGGATTGCAAAGGCAGAGTATGATGAGTCAGGGCCATCAATTGTCCACAGGAAATGCTTTTAGATATGCAAAGCAAGAGATGGGGATGAAGAGATATACAGTACACATTTTGTACCACCGCAAGGCTTATAAATCAAAGGGTTGCTATTTTATCTTATCTCTATTTTTTTTTTTCAAGTTATTTCCCATTTTCCCCCTCTTGTTCCTTTTTTTCCCTGTCGTTTTCCACTCTTGATGTTCAGAAGATGAACATGATGCAATTCATTTTTTTACATTACCATTTGATTGTAGAAGAGTTGCGTATTGTTACTGATTTTGTTTTGGATTGAATCAGAAATCTTTTCATTATAATTTCACATGCCTCCATTTGATGAACACAAGAACAATTCTTATATATATATATATATATATATATACACACACACTGCTGTTAATATACACGTTTTGTATAATCATCTGGAACCAAATGAAGGGGGGAAAACAATAGAAAAGGAAGAAAAGGAAAAAAAAAAGAAATGAAAATGTAGCTTCTCTTATAGGGGTTATAATAAGTTGCATATCAAAGTAAAAGTTACTAATGAAAATCAGTTCAAACTTTTCTTGCTTGGTAATGGGAGAAAAAGAAAGAAAAAAAAAAAGCTCAGAAAAATGCTATCAGCAGTTGAAGAAAAAAAAAGAAAGTAAAATTCATAAAGAAACTTGCTGAACTTCGCCACAACCCCACCGATTATTTCAAGTGACAAGGTAATAATTCAGATGATAGACCACGCATTTGCTGCTTTGCATCAATCCTTAAAGAATGTTGAAGTTTGATGGTCCAATGGTGTCAACGAACCCTCGAACAGACAGCTCTGGAACAGACATCTTTGTGCTGAGCGACTCTTGGTCTATAAAGACGACAACAACTGTAATATCATCATGGAAAAATCGCCTAATCCCTTTATCAACCTTCTTAAGATCTTCATATCTCATCTCCCTTTTCCTAGCTGCCTCGTTTAAAGCTGTTTTAATAAGTCTTCTTGCAATTCCCTAACATTTTTTTGGAGGAAAAGAGTTAAATAAGAGACTTGAAGTTCAATGGTAAAGGAAGATGCACTAAAAATAGCACTTACTGCTCGTGGATAGTTAAAAACAATCTCGACAGCCTGCTGATTTGTCAAATGTTCCCAAAGTCCATCAGATGCAAAAATGAGAAACTTATCACTAGGTTTTAATTCCCTGGTGCACAAGGATGGTTCTGCTGTTAACACAGGTTGACGAATGGGTTCAGAAAGGTGAAACCGTGGGAAAGAAGGATCAAGAGAAAACTCTGGCCGCTTCAAGTATGCATCTCCAATAGATCTAGATACCTGATAACAGTTCATAGGCGAACACAAAGAACATAGAAAAGTCAAAACACAAGTGAATTCCACTAAAATGTGTTGTGAGCAAACCGACATCAAATTGACTTCCAAGTCAAGTAAAAGAAAAAATCAGAACTTTTGAAGATAAACGATCATGTGAAGAACCAACTAAGATGCACAGCTTGCTAAATACGTTTATCTTATCATACCGTTGAAAGCAACAAGTTCATAAAGAAAAGTTGGAGTATTCCCTCCTATTACACCTTTGCTACTACATAGATAGTTCTGACCATCAACAATATAGCTGCTAACACCTCAAACAAAGGCAGGCTGCCATTATCGTTCCAGAAAGCTTCAAGACATCTGAAGAAGGAAAAGGCCAAATGGTGTAGCTTGAAAGGACATTTTTCTAGAGGTAAGATAATTATATATATCTTAGAACTTCAATTACGACCAGCAAAACAAATTTCCTAAGGCTCTCCAAAATCAATATCGCACAACCAGCAATGCAAGATTTGCGGTGGTTTCTGCAACCACATAATAAAATCCTTGACATTCCAATATTGCTTAAAAACTTTTATTATGATCTCCTAGACAGTACTACTCTCTTATTATGAATAAAGAGTGCTATTTCTGAAGCAGAAAAATATCATAAAATAAGAAAAGAAAAAGGACACCTTAACACAGGAAGGCCAAACCATAAGAAGCACATGCTACAAATACCTATGAGTAATGTACATATGGAACCAGTAAGCTCTGAATCCATTAACATTGAGAGAGAGAGAGAGAGAGAAAGAAACTGACTGAATGACATATAGGTAATTCAAGCAATTAAGTCTAATGACAGGGATTTCATATTTCATTAAGGCATTTCGTATGCAATGAAAGTAAATTAAAAAAAAAAAAAAGGTAAAAGGTTTCTATGGCAACCTTGGCAAACCATCAACATTTCAACAAATAATCTGATATTTGATGATTCAATAGTTATAGGACCACAACATTCATCCAATCCCCTGATAATCATAGACCAAAAAACTAAACAAAATTGGATACAATTCATTAGTTCGAGGGTGTAATTATCCCAAACAATCTTAAAAACATATGCAAGAAAATTATGCTCCATTATTGCTTATGTAAAATTCAATAAAAACGTAAGCCATTCTTGTTTTGCATGTCCCAGTGGTGGTCCCCATAAATAACAACACACATACATCATAGCATAAAATACGGAGAGCAGATGAAAATGAACCAAAGAGAGGATACCTGAATGATGCCTTTAATACGCCATGCTCCATGCTTCATGACAACAATATGAGAATCATCTGGATGCAATGACCTGAGTTCCTGTCTGACCTCCTCTATACTTGCATTATGATCTTTAGTCAACTGCTCAGCAACAATCTTATTTGATCTACCTAAATAGCCAATTACAGCTCGAGAATCACCCAAATTAGCAATGTATAATGTCCCCCTCCATATAACTCCAACCAGACAACAAGATCCAATTGCTGCAATTAATGGTTTTATTCCACATGTTCTACGTACAAGAGTAAGAAACCCATCTTCAGTTGCAGAGAAAGCGCTTCTAAGAATATCTTCAGAAATGGTTCCATTAGCCTGAGCAAGCCCTGTTGAATGATATGTAACACATGTTCTAGAACGAATTACTAGAAGGCAATAGAAAGGACACGAGAATGATCTCTAGAAAAGCATCCAATACAAACTGAGCAGTTTATTTATTTGGAAGGAAGAACACAATCATCTCTGTCAAGCTTACGTGAACATCCTTCTCTTTGTTTATCATACAGCATTGGTCCCAAGTAAATTCCAACCAATGAAGTTGACACTCTTAACTTTGTTAAGCAAATGTTGAGTTTCCATAGTCAACTTTAATTTACTTTGTTTGTTGACAACTTGACATTATATTTAAGCCATAACAGGTTTACATTAAAAACGAAATTTTCATTTACCAATGTTAGAACTCTAAATAACATCCAACTCATTGTGACATCACATCATTTTTGTTGTGGCCTCCAATAAAATAGACAAAAAGAAAAATACAAATTCATATACGATTGCTCTAAACCAGCATCTACAACAGCCTACTCCAATATAAAAACTAGGGCGGATACCAACAAAAACTACATTCAAACAAATATGGAAAAGGAAATAAATAAAACATAAATAAATAAACAAATATATTTCCAACAGACACATAGAAATCCAGAAAAATCTAAGCAAGGAATTCTTCAAGATGGCTCAAATTACATACAAGTTGTTTTTATTAGAAGAAAGATATCCAAAAATTGAGACTGAAGATAGTATACAAAAAAAATAAAAACAAACCACAAAAATTCATAATATTAATACCATATGTGGACAAAAACTACAAGACTAAACACCAAGGATTAAAAATCCCCAAGAACTCATTACCAGAAAATTCAACCAAGAAACACATACTTAGAACGAATCAACAAACCAACAGAAAGAAAAGAAAAAAAATAATAAACCCCAAATTAAGAAAAAAAATAAAGGGAAAAAAATTCTTAAATAACTCAACCAATTATCCACTAAAACAGAAAGCAAATTTTGAAAGAGAGAAAAAAAAGAACTTACTAAGCAAATTTTGGAAGAGATGATCGGAGATAAAGCGAGAAGCATCAGGGCCACCATGTCCATCATAGACACCAACAAAAGTAGCATCGTTGCCGGTCTCAACTTGACTATAATCTTCAATGATCTCATTGGCTTGAACAACAGCATAGGAGAAATCACCATAAGAGTGTTTTTCAAGGTCTCTACACCAAAGAAGTGAATTACTTAAAGAAGAGGAATCTTCTTCAAGTTCATCATTATTACTATTGTTATTATCCTTGTTCATACGGGCATATCGACTCACTGGTCTCCAACAAGCGAGAGTTATCCTTGCCAACCACGAAAACATCCCTCATTTCCCTTAAAAACAATACCCTTTGTTGAACTTTGCCCTTTGAAAGCAAAAAATGGGTCGAAAATTAAAAAAAAAAATGGGGTTTTTAAGGTTTGGACTTTGGATAGCGAAAATTTTTGAGAACCCCACTAAGTTTTTTTTATCAAAGGAAGTGAATTTCTTGGAAAAGTGAGGAAAGTTTGAAGCTTTTGAATGGATTAGTTAGAGTAATGGATCAAAGAAGAAGAAATGTAAAGAAAAGGAAGAAAAGATGAAGAATTTCATGGATCGGAGAGACAGAGAGAAAGTGGGGGGGAGAGTAGTAGAGAGAAAAAAGTAGACATTTTTCTGTTTTTCTTTTTCTTTTTCAAAAACAGAAAGTTGTCATTTTTTCATTTCTTTTCTTTTTCTTTCCTGATTCCATGTTTCAAGTGAGAATTACGATGATGCCATCACTTTGAAGATCGGATGATGATGACCCAAGAGACCCGGATCCTATTTAATTCCTTTGATCTGTTGAAACCTAATTGCAGCAACTTCTTATTTGTGTTTGAAACATAAAAATATTTTTAAAATCATAATACTAATTAATTGCCAATTTAACTCTTAATTAAGAAAAATAAAAATGGTTGGAGTACATTGAACAAGATGATTATGGTTTTTGTGTAATATTTTATTTTTATTCATGATCATTAAAACTCAAAATTGAAACTGTCATTTTTTTTAAAATTCAAATTTATTCAGTTTCATAATCACTTTTAAATTTCATAGAATATATCATTTCAATTTAGATATTCATAGAGTCAAAAAAATGTACTTAAATTTTTTAGGATAAATGTGACAAATAAATAAATTCGAATATTTAAAATTTAAATTGTAGCTTATTAAGGTCATTTTAAATTCAAGTTAATCTTGTTTTTAATTTTAATTGTTTAAATTTTAGATTTTTATGTGTTAAAGTAGTTTTAAATTTGAGTTTAAGTTTTTAGTTTCTCAACTTTTTATTATTTTTTTCAAATCGAATTAAAATTTTTTTAAATTAGTTTTTATGTTTGAATTTATTTTGTCACTCCTAATTTTAAACTAAAATTTATGTCATATGAATGTTTATATGAATGATACATTTCCTTGAATTTTAAGCTATTGATGAAATAGATAAATTTAGAATAGTTTTTAAATTGCACAAATGTGAGGGAATTTCTCAAAGAGTTGACCTAGCACCTCTGCAAAAGATGAGCAACTTTTTTTTTTGCAAGTAGCTTAGAACATGAGAGTCAGCCAAATGCTATGTGTAACATTTTATTTGAGATAATTTGCTGCAATGCTCTTTGATTGCAGATAAAACCCTATTGTTTCACTGGCAAAGAAGTTTATGGAAGTTCTTACTGCTGGCACAAAAGAAGGCAGAAAAATTTTAGTAGTGGAAACCATCTGAATCCAACAGATTGAAGGAAAACAGGTGAGATGGAGTAGGTGGCTCAGTAATTGCAACTCCTTTGTAAGGACTGTGGTGGTAGAGTTATGTTCCTTTTCGAAAACTAAAGGGACCCAAATTCATGTGACATTGTGGCATGTGAAGCTGAGTCCCCTTTTTTTGTGTCACAAGCTTTTCAATGTGTTTCAGCTTACCTATAAAATCATCCCAATCTTAATCTACAATGCCACCGATCAATCATACTTTTTCTCCAACAAATTATATAGAGATCAGCATCAGCATTTGATTGACCCCACCAGACATTTATTCAATCGGAGGGTGGTGATGATTTCCGCAGTTTTTGTCAATATCAAATGGACAAGTGAATCGGGGGATGGGGGTGTTCAAAGTGTCCAGAATTAATGGAACTTCCAAAACCTTGATGTTGTGCTGGCTCTCTCAAGGTAATAATACTGCTATGTGTTTTTCTCCTTTTTTTTTTTTTAGGTGGAGCAATGTAAATATTATCTGTTTATTCCAGATTATCTTTTTTCTTCCCTGGTTCAATGTTAAGCATATGCCATTTTCATTTTACATCAAAACCAGCCTTATTTAGGGATGGTAATGAATCAGATCAATTGAGGTGGGTTTTTGTTGGTTGAACTTAATCTAATTTTATATCTATAATATTTGAATTTGATTTGATTTTTTTTTAATTTTTTTAATATTTAAATCAGACTCAATATTATATAAAATTATATTAAATTTGATCTAAAATTAATAAAATATTATTTTAAAAATATAAATATAAATATAAAATTAAATAACTATAAATATATATAAATATAAATATAAAATTAAATAAATAATTAAAAAATAATTATATATATCAATGGATTTGTCTAAAACTCAATCATGATGCAAAATTTTTTATTGTTATTCTATTCGATTTCATTCGAAATTTAATTTTAAAAAAAGTTACTTTTAAAAAATTGGATCAAATCGAAACCGTCGGATAAAAATGAGGTTGATGTCCAGTGA
This sequence comes from Durio zibethinus, assembly GCF_047325235.1. Lineage (NCBI taxonomy): Eukaryota > Viridiplantae > Streptophyta > Magnoliopsida > Malvales > Malvaceae > Durio > Durio zibethinus. The sequence goes on along the minus strand of NC_143162.1, from coordinate 1,981,062 downwards.
ATCAGGGGATGGGGGTGTTCAAAATGTCCACAATTAATGGGACTTCCAAAACCTTGATGTTGTGCTGGCTCTCTAAGGTAAAAATACTGCTATGTGTTTTTCTCCTTTGATGGGATAGTTCTTTTCTCTTTTTTTTTTTTTCTTTGGGTGGATCAGTATTTTTTGTTTACTCCAGATTCATGAAAACCAGTTCAGGATAGAAATTGACTGATCATCTTTTTTCTTCTTTGGTTCAATATAGGGATGGTAATGGATTGGATTGAGTTAAGTTTTTATTTGTCTTTAATTTAATTTAATTTTATATTTATAATATTTGAACACGATTTGATTTTTTTAAAATTTTTTTTAGTATTTGAATTTAATTTGATATTGTATAAAATTATATTCTATTTGATTTAAAATTAATAAAATATTATTTTTTAAAATATAAATATAAAATTAAATATATAAATATAAATAAATATAATATTATATAAATAATTAAAAAATAATTATATATATTGTATCGAATCGAAACGAGTTTATCTAAAACTATGATCTGAAATTTTTTGACTATTACACAATCCAATCCAATTTAAAAAGAAATCAAACCTGAAAAATTAGATCAAATCAAAATATATGGAGTATAGAACTCCCATCCCTAGTCTTATGCCACTCACTTTTAAGTTTTGGCCAACTCTGAATCACTTTCATTTCTCTTTGCAAAATGCCTAATTGATTCATATATTTCCTGCTCCAAGAATAAATAATATTGGAATCTATAAGTGAGATACAAGCATTTTACACTCATAAGAATTCCTTAAGTGAGATTGAATCGGAATTGATCTATTTTTATTATGTTGATAACAAAAAAATATATATGAATAGTCAATACAAATACATATAATTTGATTCCAATGTACCAATTGCTGAGCTTTTTTTTTTTTTTTGCCAGTATTACAAGGCCTAAATTAAATTTCCATTTGCTAGGTAGCTGTGACCTATAATTAGACAACATCATTAATCAAACGCCTATGCTTGTTATAATGTTTCTCCATGAAAATTTTTGAAGCTCCATCAATAGTTTTCCGCCATGTCTGCATCAAAAAAATTAAAAATATAAATATAATATTTTTTTTATCTTGCGTATAGGTACGTATAACACAAGTAATATAAAAAAGAGCAATAGAAACCAGAAATACCAATACAACAAACTTCATTTTCTTCCCAAAAATGAAAAAGGAAAATTCAAGGGGAAAAGAAAAGGAAAAGAAACGAGAAGAAGATGTTGAAAATGATTGGTATCTACTTGCAAAATTAGAGATGAAAGATTTTGGTTTGGGTCATTTTCTTGACCAAAATGATGAGCATAAATATAATCATATCTATGTCCTATTGTATAGCTTCAGAGAGTAGCTATTAGATAACTTATCAATATTAAAGTATTATTTAGGAGTGAGAAAAAAAATAAAAAAATAAAAAATTAATTTGTAATTATAGTGTTAGGTTTGTTTTGGTTTGATTTTTTTGTTAGGTTGGATTAAATTTAAATATTAAAAAATATTATATTTAAATTAAAAAATAAAAAATTAAATTAAATAGAATTATATATTTTTATTAATTTATATATATTTAAAATTTTTATAAAAAAAATAATTTTATATCAAAATTTATTTAAATATATTAAAACAATATATATAAATTAAAATTTAAAAATTAATATACTAAACCGAACATGTAAAATTTAGTTCAATTTAAATCAAATAATATAAAAAATAATTTGAATCGAATTTTAAAAATTTATAATATTATGTAATATCTAAAAAAATTAAAATGAATTTAATTCAATCTAAACTATTATTATCTTAATTTTATTATATTATAATTAATTTTCTCATTTATTCATTTAATCATTATGTGTTAACTCTACAAATTGAGATTGATTTTTATTTAAAAATAATAATAAAATCCACAAAATAGGAGATTAAGAGAGCTCAAACTATAGTTAAGTCCTTAACTCTTACCTTCTCGATGGTGCCAAAAAGGGATCTGCTTTTGATTTCCCTAGCTCTTAAATGGGACCTCCCAACCCCAAGTTGCCTAAGCAATGTGGAACGCCGCGTCGCCGCTGGAGGAAGAAGCCATTTCCTCTCCACTAAGCTGGTGCTGCTTTCATTGCCTGAAGGACTCTCACACTGACTATAGCCACCTGATTCCCTTCTCCTCGCCGTTTTCCTCCGTTTAACCACCACCACCCTTAACTCCTTCCTTGCTGAACATTTATGAGCAGCATCATCTTCCAGTTCAGCAAACTTCCTCAGCAGCTCATCGGATGATTTTTTAGTCACATGTTGAACTTGAACATTACTAGGGTTAGCATTAGCAGCAGCTTCCATTGTTAAAAAAAAAAAAAAGAAAAAGAGCTAAGAGTTTTGGATTAGATCAGAAAGAGGGAGAGAAATATTACTATATTAGCGACGAAAGAGTACGTATATAAATGGTGGGTGGTGTTTTCGGTTGGTTTGTGGGAAAATGGAAATGGACCGTTGGGGTGAGTGAATGATTTGAATAATGAACGTAGCCGTTGGGTTGGGCGGAGGGGAATGAACAATGGGATTTTTGAGAAGAACGATGCGTAGGGATTGGGTTGGACTTGGACATGTGGCTTTTAATGACGACATTAATACTAATAATTTCACTTAGGTTGGTCAGATCTCTCTGTAAAATGGGCTCTCCCCATGTTAGTTTTGCTGACAAACGGGATCTGATTGAACAACACGTTTTAGTGTGTAATTGTCATATGTATTGTATTTATTTTTGCATTTTTGGTTGGTTAGACTGTTTGAGGGTAGAGCAATCTGATTAATAATAAGAAATGCTCGAAGATCAAACTTGAGACAGTTGGGCACCCTTTGCATTTGTATTTCAAGCGACGGTTGAGGTTTTCTTTTCCAAGGGGTCTTTTCAAGACAATATGCTCAGTACAGCTCACATAAATTAAGGTCCTTTTCCATTTGTTTCCATCAATGTACGCTTCGGCTTTTCTATACTCTTCGGCTTTTCTTCTTCTGGGGCAGTTATAGATCCTTTCTCAGGGATTGATGTTAACATGGAACATGAGATTGCATTGTTCAACCATATATCATATGACAATAAAGTAAAAAAAAAGGAATAAAAAATGATATCAGCAAGCTGAAGCACCCTGTTAATCATGGAGTTATCCCTAACTTCCTATCAAAATTTATGTTCAAAGAGAAGAGACATGAAGGGAGATCATAGAACATCATATTCTGTTTTACTCGTCAGTCGTATATTTCAATTAACAAACAGAAGAACAACCATTGTTTTCTTTGTTTGATGCAGGTCGCACTGATTTTTTTTTCCCCATACAAATTGTAATCAAATTATAAATAGTTCATAAGTTAGTAAAATTTAGCAGATCCACAATGCTATTTGGTATTTAAACTCCATACCATGTTATGAGCTGAATTGGGCCCCAAAAGTAAGAGTGCGGCATTCAAGATTTCTCATGTTGAGCTGCAAATAGAAAAACAAAGATTAGAAAGGATGGTGCATGTTACCAGAGAAAGCTTATAATCATGTAATAAAAAGAAATAAGACATTTGCCTATGTCTTTAAACCTGCAAAAAATCAATTAACTCTTACTTTTCTGGGCGCAACTGATAAAGTCTATGAGAAAAAACTTTACTAAATTGTGCTTATTTCCATTTCCTGATCATTTAACAAAGGAAGTAACAAATAAAACCTGTTTTCCAGTGGAAATAGACAAGCTGCCAGTTTAAAAAAAAAAAGAACCAAGGAGGAAGCATCTCTACAACTACAGTAAACAAGGTTATTATATCCATATATAGTTATATACACGTTTCCTTTGACAACTCTGGCAACCAAACAAGCAGAGCAAAAGTAACACGTAAAACTGACAGACAAAAATGTGCAAAATGTCACGGAAGCTTATTATCTGTTCTTTTCTTTGAACAATCCCAGTATTACTTTCCTTTCTTTTTGGAGGGGGTTGAGGTTTGGTGGCTATTCAACTTAGTGCAAACTCAAGTCTTGTAAATAAAGATTCCTCATGAGACCTGCACTGAATCCAATGACTCATGATTAATCCATAAAACTGGCTATGTGCTAAGTACATTTTTCTTCTTATTTATTAAGTACCATGGATCAGGTGATTTGAAAGTCAAACTCCATACAGTGCTTTTACTTACACATGTATAACAGTTTACTATCAACACTTAAATTAGTTACAATCTTCCACTCAGTGTAACTTTTATTTATATACTAAAATAGAATAAATGACACTACCCAAATGGAAAGCAAGCTACCACAGAGTTACTCCGATGGTATTTGACCCACATTTCCCCTCTCTTACCATTTTCTTGTTTTTTTTTCTCTCTTATCGACTCTGAAGAAGAGTCCTAGATGTATAACAATAACTTTTATGCACATGCATTGGGTAGATGACTAGAATGTTTCTTGTCTGAACAGGCTGACACAAACAAAAGCACTTGATTAATTATCATTTATTTAGTAGAGAGGGATGATTTTGGATAAAGGACAGCAAGAACAAGATTATACTCTATTTTACTGCTTTAAAGTAACATCACACTATATAATAGATTGAAGACATTGTTCATCATGTGCCATTTCCACCATGCTAGCTTAGGTCTTGGGTAATGCATAACACAGGCATGGATATCCTCAAACTAATAAAAACGTGGTAGCTTTATTTCCTAGTTTCAGCATCTTGGCAGGAGACAAATGCTTACCACAACAGCAACTCCTGTTTCGCAGAATCTAGGAATGCAAATAAGTCTTAACAATTGCCCTTCCATTCCTGCATCAGTTAATAGTAAACTGAGTTTTACTGGCCAGGTATTGAAATAAGGATGCTACCTTTTTTAAGGTAATTTTCAATTGGTAAGTGCAAGTTTGGAGTAATTACCTTTTAATAAATGAGTTTCATATTTTTCCTGATTACCAACAAAGTAAACATGAGGACAACTATCAATTAGGAAGGGATCCCGATCCGTGAAAGGGTAACATCCTGTCAGATAACAACAGGCAGTAAACAACTGACATAAGCTAATAAACAGTTATATTATGTTAATTTAGCACACTAAAACAGTTATTGAATTCATTTTGAACTCAAGATCTGAAACATGTCAATCTCGTATTATTACTCAGGATCAATCTTGTATTATAAAATCACAGACTTCTTCCGTAAGTAAGTCCTTTTTTTTGAAGACTATATGATTCGATGATGTGCTCAGCCTGTCAAAATTTCCAGGCTAACATATAAAAATGACTAAATCATAAAGATGCAAATTGTACTAGTTTAAGAATGAAAATATAAGAACATATAAAAGTTTTACCAAGGGTATTAGGTGCTGTTGGTGCCAGATGCCTCCATCTTAATGTCCTTTCCAAAAAGTCAAGTTTATCCTTTGCCTCTGAATACTTAGCAAGATCATCTATGTTCTGACCTGATGTTCCAAGAAATCTAGAAAATAAAGAGCAGAATGACAGCATCAGTGTATATCTAATCAGGCTGAATACTCACAATCAGTAATATTGATGCATTACCTGATGTTGTCAAGCTCAAAGCAATGAGGATTAGTACAGGACCTAAAAGTGCTATAAGATGCTGACCCTGTTCAAAGGCTGAAAGAAGTAGGATATTATAAACCATACAAGTTCAGTTACAATGTACATACTCTCAACATATAAAACAAACCTGCTGGGGTAAGGAAAAATTTGCGGGGTCAGTAGATCCAGGCATGATATCGAACAGCAAACTTGCTGCAATCTGAAAATAGGTAAAATCAAATAAGCAACAAGGACAATATGGAAACTACAAGAAGCTTACCTTAAGTTGCTGATCATAAAAATGGTGAAAAGGGAAAAACCTGAGTCAAAAAGATATCCAGCTCCTTAATTGACTCTGACAACCTCGACTGGTCCTTTGAAGCTAAATTCTGCTTAAAAATCATCATCCAAATATCAGTTTAAGATGCCTTCAGGATTTTATAAAATATCACCTCTCAGTAATTATTATTTTTATTGTCTACACCAAATGGACCTACTACAACAGCAAGACCTTTGCCTGGAAATATTTAGTTAAATGGAAAGTTAGATTTTTTTTTTGGTTAGGGTGGGGAGGGAGGTGGAAACAGAATTTATGGTTGCTATTGTTTAATTAGAAAATTCAGGAAGGAGGTCAGTGCTATATCCACAATCCACAATGAGACTATTATCACTGTCAGACTACTCTGAATAGAGATCCTGATATGAAGCCAATGATTTTTCTTAATCAAGTACAAAAAGATCAAAACTTATAACAAAAAAGGACAATGTTGACAGGTTTGCCAAGAAAAAAAAAAGGAAAAATTTACCTGGCCACTAAGAAGTCCACGTGAAATTTCAAGAGAGTTCCCAGCACTCAGAAGATGAACTATCTCTACTGTGAGGCCTTGTTCCTATTCAATCAATATTATTAAGTACGCAAGCTGTAACAGTTCACAACATATACAGTAAAAAAGGCTTGAAAAAGGAATATAATAGAATTGGCAAGAACCTTCTCATCTCCCAGATGCCCTGTTATATGATCAACAAGAAGCTGAAATTGAAGGGGATTAGAAGATCTGCTTCCAATGCTAAGCCCAGAAACAAAAACAACATATTTGTCTTCTCCTGCCCACAGTCAAAATTTGAAGCCTTTGAGGCACTCTTTATGGACAGAGGAAGGCCAAATTTAAGACACAGCCTATGTCTACTGAGATAAAATCACAAGGCCTTGTATTAATGAGCCAAATTAAATTCAAATATTAAAGTTAAGAAAAGGTCCAATAATACATTATCAAGCTAATTTCTTCCCAACATTCCCAAAACTCAAACCCATTATTCTGATGTATAAATGGGGAAATCTGACAGGAAACAAGTGGCAGACATGATTCCTTTAACCCTTTACAACGAAAAGCCATAACAATAAACATGAGACAAAACAAGGTACAACTTGTAGCGATTACTTAGACATACTTAAAACATTTCATGTCCTGCAACATCATGGTTAAGACAGAGACAGAGATTGAGAGAGAAAAAGAGCTCTACTTGTCAACACTTACTGAAAATCACATCATGAATCAGCACAATTTTCTTCCTACCATTCCCAAGTTTCAAACCCATTATTCTGACATATAAATGGGGAAATCAGACAAGAAACAACCGGCGGATATGATTCCTTTTAACCCTTTCAAAGAGAACAACAAAGAGCCATAACAATAAACATGAGACAAAACCAGGTACAAATGTAGGGATTACCTAGACATACTTAAAACATCTCATGTCCTGAAAGATCATGGTTAATACAGATACAGAGATTGAGAGAGAAAGAGAGAAAGCTCTGCTTGTCAACACTTGATGACCAAAAATCACATCATAAATCAGCAGAATATTTCCAGCTTTTAAGGATGAATCCTTTCATGACCAATGTGTCACTCCATTTCCTCAATCAAAGTGACTACACCTATTATTCTATACATGGTGAATGATAACTTGCTCAAATAATTTCTCTATTTTAGTACAAACAAAGAAAAAATCAGTACACCAAGCCATCCATAATTTTCTTAGCAAATTAGATAGTAGTACTAATTTAAACAGGGATAACACTTTACTCAGACTATGTAAAATGAGGAATGACTATAGCCAACAGACAAGTAGCTCCTTTACAGGGTTCTAGTGCAGCTTTAAAATACTAAGAACACAACATTTGGGGAGAGTGGGGGCAGTCAGATCGTACTTGATTTGAGTGGTTGTTGGATCTGAGGTGGTAGGCCAGCTTCCAGAACATCTTCAACAAAGAAGTCTCCTGCACTGGTTTCCTTTCCATGCAATGCAACAACAACACCTATCAAATTTATTATGTAACTGCAAGTCAACATGCTTCATAAGAGTAATATTTGAACCCTTAAATTCCAGTAATTGAAGCCTTGATTATGCATAAGCACTAGGTTGTTGGAAATCACTCAATTACATGCATTTTCTAGATCTTATAAGTTTAAATTTAATAATAAGGAGAAATGGAAAGTTCATAAAATGGTGAGTAAAACTGAATGCTTTCAAGAGGACAAAAGGATGGAATGAGCCAAATAGTTCAAGCTCTTAACATGCCGATATGATGAAAAATTGATCATCGAGAAGCTGAAGAGCACATGAGTGCAATTAACAGTTTGATAATGCCTTAAAGTGCAGTTTATAAAAAGGGTTTTGAAGCAATTGATTGCAATAAATGCGCTCATTTCCAATGGATTAACAAAAACATGTCAATTGCAAATAGAAATTTCTATAATACTGTCAACTGATTGCAATACAGACCTGTCACATAAACAGAAGGTGAGAGTATAGTGCCGCTAATCTTAACTCTTCCGCTTTCATCTTCCAAAACCAAATAATCATCTTGATGCATAAAATTATTAGGTTTTACAAGAGGGGTAACAGATCTCAGTAAATTATAGAAAGTACCTTTGAAGTCAAATACATTGAATTTTCCATCTAAAGGTCAACATACAAAACGAAAAAAAATAAATTGCCTCCATTGACAACCATAATACCTCCTTAGAGTATTCATCAAGAATGCAAGGTTTGAGCTTCATATGCTTGTAAAGGGTCCCAACAATAATGCATTCTTTGCCTTCTTCAAGCTCTAAAACTGTACATAATGCCAAAAAAAGATACAATACAAGAGATTACTAATATATTCAAAACACCATTATCTTTTATCCACAAATATTTTGAGGACTGGCTTTGCCCTTGGTCTTCAAAACTCTAAATGAAAAAAGAAACCAATGGAGTCAACAGAATCCCAAATACACACAAATGGTATTAATAACAAACTCACTAAAAAGTATAAGCAAATAAAACCTAGAGCATTATCAAAATTCAAATTTCTCAAAATACAGGCTGTCACCTAGAAAATGCTTTTGAATGAGAAATCCACCATTAAAAAGTAGAAATACTCTATTTTCAGACCAGCCCCCTATGAGTATGCGTATCGGTAATAATGCAAGCATTTTGAATATAACCTTCCACTCGAATCACTCAAAACCTCCAAATGAATCTAAATAATCACAAACTAAGCTCACAACCAATTAAAAGCCAAAATCAAAACTTTTCTCATATTAGCTGCCAAAACCCTAAAACACTGCAAATTAAAAAAAAAAAAAGTCATCAACGACAATAGGAGGGAACAAACACTCCCAACCAATGACCTCGTCAAAGCTGCCAAATTCAAAACCCAAAACCCATAAGCAGAGTACATTAACTATAATTAATTAACCTCCGCCCCCCCAAAAAAAAACCCTAATTTTGACCCCAGAAAAATGGTAAAAATTAAAAGTTCAAGTACAAAAAGAAACTAAAAGAAAGGTCACCGGGGAGATGGGATTTCCAGTTGGGAACAAGAGAATAGAGCAAAGTTATCATAATGTGGAGACGAGCAAAGTAAATTTGACTGTACTGTTGGCCTCCATAAACTTCCTTCTGAATCTCGAAATTCTCATCCTACAACCCCCAAAAAAGGGCTTAACTTTCTTCAAAATGTGATGAGATTTAAGGATATTACAGTAAAAAAAGAGAGCTAAAAAGAATTGAAAGGCAGAAAATGGGGTAAAAGAAAAGAAAATAACTTACTAATGAGAGGTAAGTAGACTGTTTTCTCCGCGGCAGCTTTTGCGAGTCCACTTCCATGGCGGGAAAAATAGAGATGGAGACTGAAATTCCTTGGCTTCCCTTAGTGAAGAGATTTAATACGATAATTTTAAAAAATAAAAGATTAAAACTGATTCTTGTATAAAATATCACGAGGGGATGTAGCTCAAACGGTAGAGCGCTCGCTTTGCATGCGAGAGGTACGGGGTTCGATACCCCGCATCTCCATTTTCCATGATTCTTATTTTTTACATTACGTGGCATTTTTTTTTTGCAACAAATTATTTTTATTCCATTTTTTTCCTTTCCAGATATTCTCTGATTATTATTATCTTCTATAAAAAAAAATAAAGGCTCTATAATTAAATAGTAATGAATAATAATATAATTGCTACTGGAAAATAACCTTGAAATATCCAACTTTTCATTTTAAACAAAATTTGTTGAAAATTTATATATTTACGTACCTAAGAAAAAAACTATCCTTGTCTTTTTTTTTCTTCTACAGTTTGAAATTAATTTCATGCATAAAAAAAATAAATACAATATTTTTCATAAAAATAAAAAGATTAGCACCAGAGTTTTGCTATGTTTATTATATGTCAAAATTTTACCAATAAAATACATATAATTTTGAAATTTTCTTTTCATTGAAAGAGTGGTTTAATACCATTTAATCAATATAAACACGGGACTAATTAAAACATTAATTTCTGAATTAACTTGATTAAATCTTTAAGAGGAAAAAAATTTTCCGATATTTCAAACTCACCTGAATGCATCCAATTGTCCAAAAAAATTTACATAAATATTAATCTATTAAATTTATGTAATAAATGACTATTAATCTTTACTTTTCAAACATTTAACAGATCAGCATTTTAAATTCTTTAATTAGAATTAAAAATGATTTTGACATTTTCTGTTTTATATAACCAAAAGTCGGCAGCAGTCATAGTCATTAGTAGTCGCAGTTATTATTATTTCTTTCTTCGACAGAAATGTTTCCCGTTTGCCCTTTTTCTTTTTTTATTTTGATTTTGATTTTATTTTGAAACATAAAAAAGTTTCCGTTTCCTCCAACAGGGCATCAAATTTTTAATGTAAAAAGTCTCTCTTTTACAAAAAAAAAAATAAATAAATAAAGGGAAAAGCCTTAACAAAAATTTCCGTTTATCAATGGCTGCTCTACAGGGATTGGTTCCTGCAATTTCAGCGATTCGCTCGAGCTTCTCTTTCTCGTCTTTGACGGGAGTTTCTTTCGTTAGACTGCCGGAGTATGACCGGAGGAGATCCGGCCACGGGCGAAACCGTCGTAGAATGGCCTGTAGTGCAATGGTCCAGCAAGCAATGCTGGGAGGATCTCCGGCTACTTATGCTAAAGAGATGGAACGACTTTCTGCTAAGGAATCTCTGCTTCTTGCTGTGAGTTTCTCCTTTTTATTTGAATTTTTTTAAAATTTTGATTATTAATAATTTTTTATAGTTATAGAAATTGCCTAAGGAAGACAGTGATTTGAAAGTTTTGAGGGCTTTCAAGCCAAATTTTGATAGGAAGAATCAAATTAAAAGTAATTGCCTTATTCTCACACTTGGCACTTTTTTTGAATAAGTCAAAGCTGTTTCAGTTTAGGTGCTTAGGTTCTGCCTGGGAATTGTCTTTTCTTGCTATGTGCTAAAACAGTTGGTAAAAAGTTTCATCTTTTCTATTTTCAGGACCTGTGAAAATGTTAATCTTGTCTATAATAGTATAATAATTTGGTTTAGTCCTTCTGTTGAATGACTATAATAGTTACTAGAAAGGAGAAAATGAATCAGTGGGATAGTTTTGAAGTTACATATGGGGAAAATTGTAGCCATCATCTGAGACCTTTTTTAATTTAGTTTCATTTTCATCTATGACATTTTAATTTCAAAATCCTGACTGTATCCTGGGCTTTTTTAGAAGTCTATCAATGCTATCCTTTCTTCAATTAGGCACTAAGTTTTGATGGAAATGGTCACTTACGCAACATGTGGTGTGCCATGTGGCAAGTATGAGTTCGAAAGAAATAGGGTAACTTACACCCATTGTCCGTGATGTTTCCATATGATTTCATTGTCATTTATTGCTTTTCAACAACCTGGATCTTTTACACAACTTCTTATATATACAATAACCTGTCTGGCATGAACTCATGACATTGTGGTACAAGTTTAGAAGAAAATTAAATTTATAAAATTTGGGAAGGTATTTCTTGAAATTAGTTGATAGGCATTTCAGTGTTGTGAGAGAAAATAAGAACTATAAGTTGATTGAAAAAGAAAAAGAGGGAAAATGAAGTAAAATTGGGGATGGTCTGGTGCCAGCGGTGAAGTACTGGAGTCAACTTGCTGATGCCAGTGACTGGTATGGTTGATAAGGTGAAGTAGAGGGGTTTGTATTTGTGACAGTGCAGAGAAAGAAAGAAGAAATGCAAGAGAAGTGCAGAAAAAGGGAAAGAAAAAGAAAGGAAGAAGAAAGGAAAATGAAACATAAATAATGTGGCTGCCACATCAATGCTTCTTTGGGCATTTATATGAAAAGTTCCATCCTTTTTCCACGACAACCAAATGGTGGATAATGCCAAAGCACTTATGAAAGGTCATGAAGCATTATGTTAAAATTGATGATAATACAATTGCATAAAATGGTCACCTCATGGGTGCAATTCACCTATCTTTCACTTCCCATACTTGTGGCTGACATGTTGCTTATGTGGCTGCCATATCAATGCTTATTTGGTATTTATATGAAAAGTTCCATCCTTTTTCCAATGACCAAATGATGATGTCAAAGCACTTATGAAAGGTCATGATGCATTATGTTAAAATTGATGATAATACAATTGCATAAAAAGGTAGTGGATCATGGGTGCAATTCTCCTATTTTTCACTTTGCATACTTTTTAGATGGAATGCTACTTTTGCTTATGTGACTATTTGTATAAACTTTCTGAAGTCTGACCAATGAAAGGATGAAATTGGCACACATATAACATGCCATGTAGTATTATGTTAAAATTGACAGTCATGGATGATAGGTGTAATTTGTTCTATCCAATGTATTTCTTTAATTTTCTCATTGGTCAATCTGCATATTGTCTAGCAGTTATCGTTCACTCAGAATGCAATACAATAATAAAATTTGTCCGATTTGTTTATGAAACAAATTCCTTATAGTTGATTGTTTTTATTCAGTGGTAATTGATTATTCTAACTTCAAGCCAGTATTTGAAGCTAGATACTTTCAATGAATTTATGTCACCTAAAGATTGAGTAATCTAACTTATCCGTTACTTCTTGGTGAGTGTTTGATGAAGTATACGTGTATTTTTCTGCACCTTCAAGCTTGAACTTTCATCTTTACTTTGTTAAATGCTCTTTCAGTTTAAGGATGCTGGGGGTTTTGAGGCTCTAGTCACAGGAAAGACAACAGATATGCAACGAATTGATGTGAATGAGAGGATAACTGGTCTTGAGAGGCTCAATCCAACACCAAGGCCTACAACGTAGGTGCTTATGCAAAGAACGAATTTTGGCATGTTCATCTTTTCCATTAGACTTTTATTTGTTAATATAGCTTTCCAGTTCTCCCTTTCTAGAAGGTCGATGGAACTTTGAGTGGTTTGGGTTCGGAAGCCTAGGACTTTTTGCTGCTAGAATCATATTTGAGTGAGTTTCCTTTGATAGCTAATGATCTCCAATTTTTCTGAGTGACTGGCAGCTAATCTTCTTGGAGACCCCTTTGTACTTTGCAGGAGATTCCCTTCGACATTTGCAAATTTGTCAAAAATGGATTTGCTTCTTAAGGATGGATATGCAAAGGTTAAAGCACACTTGAAACTGCTTAACTCGGTAAATGTTTCCTCAGCAACATTATATGCTCGCCTTCTCAAGTATCAGTATGGTCTTCCATATGAAGTGCTCAACCTTGAACTTTATATTGATGTTCAGCTATCATCTTCCTTTATTTAATCATGCATAGCACCATATTATTGCTAGCTTATGTAAGTCGGATGTGAATTAAATCAAATTACTTTAAATTAATTCTTTTAAAAAGATGTTTTAGCCAACTACATGTACCATGTGGTCTCAAATCTTAGTAGTTTTCTGGACAACAACATCTACAATGTGCTACTAGTTATTAATAGTACTTGAGTATTAAGTAAAACATGAAAAATTTTGCTAATTTATTGCCCAATGGAAGTGTTGTTGACCGTCATTTGCTTCAAAATGATATAATAAACCCACGTGCAGAAACTATGTAATATCTTGGACGTAATTAAATAGTTTATTTTTTTTCTTGACTATGGAAGTGGGTAAAGATTGTGCTTATTATCATTTTAACCAACCGAAGGAAATTGTCCTTAATTTTAACTAGATGGATGAACATCCTAATCCTTCATTGGTGTCATATTGGATTAAAGAGATGAAGTACTTTGAGATAATAGTATTTTTCTTCCACTTAAAAGTACTTGTATTAGCTGATTTTGCTTTAGCTTGTCTGCTAGAAAAATTGGTCCTCACTCAACTTCATTATATATGGTTGAAATATCGCTGTTTAGAAAGGTGGGTTGGGCTTCTGTTAGTGTGAGATTTGGCACCATTAGTATTGGCACCACTAGTTAAAGGATTTTGGAATAACAATGTATATCAATGATTCCTCTTTAAAAAGTTTCTCTTTTATTTCTGTTACTGTCAAATTTAAATAACTGGAGACGAATTTAGAATCATTGCCTACCTCTATTTCTTTGTTTCCTTTGATCATTTCAAACTTGGTGCAATGGTAAGATTGCTCCGTTAAGATTTGTAGATCACGAGTCGAAGATGTGGAAAGCAGGGTAAGCTTGGACCCTCCCGGGACATTATGCAAGCCTTTGTATTGGCTGCCCAATGAAATTCCTCTTCTAGTTTCTCATTTGTATTCTATCATGTGCTTGTATTGCGTACAACTTCACAATTCTCTAATTGAAAAGTGGAAAAGTGTTATTCCTCATTTAGCATTTCAGTTTTCTGTTTCTAAACTGCTACTTGAATTTTGATCAAGAGTTATGCTAGCTTTGATTAAAAAACTTTCTCAAGTATTAGAGTTAATTAAAATAGCCACTTTTTTCAACTTTTTCTAACTGTATTTTGTCTGAGTGCTAGGAAAGCTCTCCTTATTACACAATTTTCAAGTGATTTAAGGCTATCTCTGGTGGAATGCAGATAGAAAGCAAATTTATTCTTTCCACCAGGGTATCTGTTCAGGGACCACTACGAATGAAAGAAGAATACGTTGAGGCGATACTTGAATCGCCAACTGTTGTTGAAGAAACAATACCAGAACAGTTGAAAGGTGTATATAGTCAGGCTCTTACTACTGCCCAGCAACTTCCAGTTCCTATTAGGGATGCAGTGGCCAGTGGACTGAGAGTTCCTCTGAGTAAGCATTTTGATATTTTCTAATTTTTCCCCTGATATCTCTAGCTGAGAGTAATATAGACCGTTAATGTACATAATTGCACAAGACCGAGCTGAAATGACCACAAAAAACCTAGTTGAAAATCCAATCTAGGATGGCATTATGAGAAACAGTATTCTTACTTATGTTGTGGGTGAATATTGTGGCCCATGGCCATATGATCTTCATGGATGCTAGGTATTAATTTCACTTTTGGCACCTATGGGATTTCTCCTTTTGCAGACATTCATGGTAGTAGTAGCACTATAGACTTGCTCTGAAGTATCTAAAAAATATTGGAAATGACCATTCCTTTTGCCATTTTCTTATGATTCAGCTCCTAATATTTGAATTGTAGATAGAAAGTTAATGTCTGGTGATTAAATAGCCTTTGAAGGTACTGACTAGAGTTGTTATTGTCATGATGCATTTTCTTTTGGCGGAGAAAGCTGTTGATTATTTGGAAATCTTTTTAGAGGTTGCTATATGAAATGGGATTCTTTCTTTTGAGAGCAATAAACATGGGTATTTAAAAATGCTGAACTGCATCTCAAGATGGCCAGTGTACTTCTTATTAGAGATTTGTCATGGATGTAGCCACCCTTTTTGTAAAACTCTAAAAAGGTTATTGGAAGATGGTTTGGCTCTGTTTCTGCAGCAGCATAAGGAGACCGGTTAAGCTGATAATGCTTACATGCTTATATGGCTTTATTGTGGATTTTCAAACGGAAATAGTGAATCCAATTGGTTAATTCGTATTTTGTTCCATGAAGTGGAAAAATATTACCAGCTAATTGTGATGGCAACTGTTCATTTAATAAACTTCTGTTAGATTAAAAAAAATGTAAGCTAAAAGAGTGGTTATATCATGAGTTATCATCTCTGTTCTTTTAAATTCCCTTGTATAATATGGAGTTGCCACCCCTCGATTTGGGAGCCTTTGGATATTTGCCAGTCCAGCAGTTGAACTTTTGGCTGGTTGGTGCTGGTAGGATTTTAGGAAAAGGGGTTGTTGTCTCAGGCAAGTCCATCTATTCTTAAGGGGAATGAATTGTTGGAGTTTACTTCTAGCCCGGTCAGTTGTTTGAGGAGATAGGAAGGTGGGCAAACACAACAAAATTAAAGATTCTCATAATAAATTGTCTTTCTGAATCTCAATATGTAGTTTGTTTCTCATCTGTTTTCTTTCCGCTTCTGTAACATGTTTGTATCTGGTTTCTGTTGTAAAATTAATGTATACAAATTTCAAAAGGTGATTGTTTAAATGCTTTTTCCTTCGAGGGACACTAGTTTTCAAATTTTGCAATTTACTAAGTCAAATAGAGGATGTTGTAAATTCATCCCTCCCCTCCTCCAAAGCATAGCAGCCTGTTCCTCTGTATACTTCAACAAATAGGCTACTCCTACTAATTGATAAAGTTGTTACCTATGAACAAAGAGAAGAACCAATGCGCTTGCAATGGAATCATTGCCTAAATTGACGGTAAAAAATCAGTTCCATGAATGGATTCTGTTCCAATTTTGTCATCACCCGTGACTTTGGAAGCAATTTGGCCAGTTGCCCCTTCCTGGATTATTAATGTGTTAAGGGTAATATAGTACAGAGAAGGAAGCAATAAAGTTCATGATTAAGGGTAAATTACATAGCTTTTCTGTTTGATATTCAACTCTTTTATGAATCTGAGCTGAAGTTTCTTTGTGTTTCAAGGTGGGACATTCCAAAGACTGTTCATGATTTCTTATCTTGATGAAGAGATCCTTGTAAGTTTTATATCTGTACTTTGTTGTCCTTTTTTCTTTTGATTTTGGAATTATCTTTACACTTTTTGGCCGTTAGGTTGTTCTCTAGATAAATCATTGTTAAAGTTGACAATAACATAAGATGTAATGAGTACATCACATAGATGTAATTAGCAAGTGATCCACTGACCAAAGGTTTGAAATGGTCATTACATGCCTTGAGAAAAATGGAATTATACCATTGATTTCTTTTATTCTGAGAACTAATGAATCAAGTAGAGCAGAATGATTTCAAAAGAAAATGGATTTTTTGTTGTATCCCAAGTGTAGCATATCCGTGCTTTGGATTAGCTATATGATTTTCCTTTTGTATTTTAGTTTTTTCAATGGCCATCTGTTCTTATGACTTATTTCATTAGATTCATTGACTTCCCCACTGATCTTGGGTTCCTTTTGGTAAAGTTCATATGAACCATATTATTCCACTTAAAATATTTGTAGTCACTGTTTTTGTTCACACCTTAGCAAAAGGTCTCTCAATCTGTTGGACATTTTGATCGGTACGCTGATAATTTTACAGCATCATAACCTTAACATTAGTTTGCTAAGCATCTGTCATCTGAGCTTAAGATACTAGAATGAGAAGGTTAAATTTGCCCAAGAACCTTCAATTTCTATTTCTTTTTGCCGTGTAGAAGCAATTCTTAAGATTAAGAGTTTGCTATAGATTTATAGTATTGACAATGAGGCTTCTGCTGTCAATAACTTTTGTATATGATGAATTGATGTTACTAGATATATACTGCTCAATGCGAGATCACATGATTTAAAATGGCAGTTAAACAAAAATCTGAGAAGGGGAAAGAGAGAAAAAAAAGGCTAAGACCTATTTCTTCTAGTTGGATAAAATTGTAGAATTAAAAATAACAATGAAAGCTAATGATGCATTCTGCTTTCCTTGATATCGAATCTGTAATGCAGAATTCATAGGTGCCCTAACTTTGCAGATGAATTTCCTGACTTGAATAAATGATCTATGCATCTTGAAATTTTTTAGCCCTAGAATGCAATAGGTGTAGCATAAATAATCACCACTTTCAGAGGTAACTGAGTGAATTGAATTTTGAATTCTTTCTGTTGCTTGTTGCAGATAATTAGAGATACTGCTGGAATACCTGAAGTTCTTACTAGGTTGGATGCAACCTCGTCTGGCATGGCGGAAACTAACCCAAACTATGAGAACTAGTAAGTCATATACATGTCCTAGAACTGTCTTTGTTTTTATCTCTAGTAATTCAATCTCTTAATGTATTGTCATTCCTGTTTAATCGTGTTCAACATTCCTTTAAAGTCAAATAGTGTATCAAATTCTTGAATTCCACGAGGAAATTCATACATTCAACTTATAATTCATAGTACAATTCATTTATTGTTAGGATCATCAGTCAAAATCCCAAGATCATCCTAAAATCGGTCCAAATCAATAGATCAAATTATAAATGGGTGAAATTGGATCATTGCTCACCTTTGTTATAATAAATTCTAAAACATTTTTGTAATATCACATAACTATTACAAGTTTTGAGAGAAGTTTTAATTTGGTCTTTATTGAAGTTTAATATTAATTTTGATTAATATTATTATTACTTATTTAATAGTTAGTAAACATTTAAAAGAAAAGTTTTACTTTTTTCTCCGTGCAACTATAGTAGGAAAATTATATTTAGTTGGAGTTGTTTTTACTTAACTAATAAATCTCAAAGAAATCAAATGGATTTCATTGTCTTTATTACTATTTTTAAATACAATTTAATTAATTAATGTTTGAAAATGACAAGATTAATTCATTAATATAATTAATTTGTTTAAATATGGTATCATTAACATGATTAAGCACAATTAAATATAAACTCGATAAAATTTGAACTGGGTGTATGCTATTCTTATTGTGTTAATGGGTCGTTACCAAAATAATTTGAGTGGGATATTTTGGTAGTATTTGATAAAATAAAATACTACGTAAACAAAAAGATATGACGGCGAAGAAAGCCCTTTCACATTCTTTATAAAATTACATTCATAATTAATTAAAGCTTAATAAATTTGGCCCTCTTATTTTTATCCTTCTATTTATATATATAATCATCTAACATATATATCACACATCTTGATTTTCAAGTTGGAGCATTAGATGAAACCAATCATCCTGAAGCCAAATATTTAGCAATTCTGAAAGTGATGTTTGGAGCTAGGTCATCTATCTGTTTCAATACTTAGAACTCCATTGGCCTCATCATCGCATAGAAAATGGAAAATCTATGTTTTTGTGTTTGTTCTTGACTTTGTTGCTATTTTATAAACATGGCAAGTGGCACACTTGGCTAAGGAGAGGTTTTTTTTTTGGGTACTAAAATAAGATCTAAAACAAGTGGTTTAAAGACAAAGCGCATGATCATATGGTAGTATTTTAATATTCAAACAATCAATTCATAAATTCAAAATTAAGAATTCCCTTTTTCATATTTCAAAAAAAAAAAAAATTCCCTTTTTCATCACAATTTGTAGTTATAATCCATCGTTTTATTTTCGTCTCGAGATAAAAGAAGAGATTGAAAACCCTAATCTTTGTTCTCTCCAAATATCATCAAAATACCTTAAATCTTTTTTTCATGTCCTTTTAAAGCTAAATATCCTAGCCTAATTCTTGATATACATCAACACAGTGATTTAGTATATCATTTACCCGTGATCTTTTTTTTTTTTTTTTGGAAATAATTACACTGAAGAAAAAAGAAAAAAAAAACTTGTACGTAATAACAACCTAGAGTTCATACGGGATAAAAGTTAAGTTTTAATTTTTGACAATGTACATTAAAAAAACAACAAAAATAATTTTTGTGAAAAATTTTCCGAAAATAATATCTTAAAAGCAACAAGTTGATGTAAATGGAATACTTTTAAAGTCGTTTAAAAAAGAATATTAAAGCAACACGTCCTTCTTCACATCCTTCCCACCACCATTCCGTTGACATTCTTATCCAAGTCTAAAGTCATCAATTAACTATAAAAGAGGCTGAAAAGCCAAGGGCTATTTTCTTCTTAAAACAATAGGGTAATGGTAATTTGCAAAGAAATTATATATGTTATGGATGTGTTTGGTGTATAAGATTATGATAAAATAAGATAAAATGATATTATAAATAGAATTAAATTAAATAATATCATTTTATTTTTTTGTTTTATATATGCAAGAATTAAAATAAGATAATTTATTTATTTGTCAACATGATTTTTTCTCAAATTTTATATAATTTAAATTATTAATGTAATTTTTAATGGTATAATTAAACATATAAGTTTAATCTCATGAATTAAAAATAATCATTTTCACTTGAGGAGAATTAAATCATTCTATGCTAAAAGGATGATTAATCATCCTTACAATCTTATTATTGTCTTTAGTTATAAACTAAATATGATATAAGATAATTATAATCTTATCATATTCATTATCTTACATATCAAACATAATCTATACTCAGATAGTTTTAGATTATTAGCCGGTGGTTCATATCTCAATTTTCAAACTCCTTAGCTTTCCAATTTTTTATTAGCCCAATTGATCGGTTCTATTCTATGAACCGTCCAAAGTAAATATTTAATATTGCAATTTGCTAATAAAGTTTACCAAAAATGTTGACTTAAATATTAGGTGTCTAAAGTCAAATATCAATGCTAACCTTTGCCTCCAATGTTGGGTTAATTTCTTTTAGCTTGGATAAGCACATGATTTTGGTCAAAATTTAAGCCTCAAACTTATTAAATGTCAACTCTTAAGAATGATTGTACGAAACAATTAAATTAAATTTTGAATTTAATAAAATAATAATTTTAGTTTGATTTTATATATTTTCTTTGGGTGATTTCTATCTTAAGAAATCCTGTCCCTGTTGAAGAAGTAAATACAAGTTTACAACCAGATGCATGTTCTCTCTGTGTCCAGCACATATAATTCAATTTACCCATATTCTCTGGATAATCAATCTGACAAAAAAGAAGAAAAAAACAAAATTAAGATCTTCCTTTACTGAACACTACCAACTGTTTTATTCTTCTGATCTTACCATAAATAAAAAGATTCATAGAATTTTGTCTTCTTTTCACCTGTCTACAAATATTCATCCATTATTCCTCTCTAATAATCTAAATTAAAATAAGCTTAGCAGGAACTAATTCAATTGGTAAGACTTTGGGTTTGATAGTGAGTGGTCTTTGCATATAATATCAAGTTTTATTAATAATTTCTTGTTGATGTTTTATCTCAAATGAATTGCTTTCATAGGGTACAACATATCTTCTCTTAATTTAAGAGATAGAACATTATACTTTATCTATTCATAATTTTATGTAAAAGAAAATTTTAGATCACAAATTTTTGTTGCATAAAAATTGTAATTTTAAATCGAAATTTTTAGTTACAATTAAAGAGATTTTATTTGCACTTCATCTTAATTATTTCACTTGGAAAAATGTAAAAATAGGAAAAATCGCCTTATAATAGTTTTTTTTTTTTTAAAGGAATTTTACATCAAATTGGAGGGGAATAAGAAATTAAAAGTATACACAAGTTTTACATTCAAACTTGGTTAAATTTTTAGAAAACCTATAGCTTTACTATAAAGTGTTCAAATGGTTAAAGGAGGGTGAGGTTACATCAATTAACCATTATATAAGTTGCCATATTAAGTTAAAAAAAAAAAAACTCATTATCAAATCAAAAGCTAGGTTTTCTCAAATTTGTGATGCTTATGAGATATGCATCAAAAGATTGCTTACTGCTAAGTGCTAACATCCTATTAGTGGGAGGCAACTTGAAGGGATATAAATTCATTTGTTATAGTAATTATTATAATATAAAGATCATAGCCTTGCAAGAGAAGAAAGACATTTATCAAAGCAAATAACATAATATTACTAACAATTGCGTTGATTATTGATAAAATATTATAGTATTAGTTTTAATTATCGGAATTCAAATCAACCAAAATAACATGATATAGTTTTTCTATTTCATGTTTGGTCTGCCAAACTGCTATTCTTCCCAAAGGTAAGAAGAAAACACCCATTTTAGATAAGAAAAAGGCGATTGCACAGTCCAAAGGAAAAGAAACAAAATCCTTCTTAATTAAATTAAAATGAATGTAATTTAGAAAAGAAAAGACATAAAACAATTATAAAATGAAGATGTTTTCAGTTGCTTCTATTACATCAAAATGGGGCATAAAGGAAATTTAAGAAAGAACAAATTTCTTTTGCAAAAGTAGAAATCTCAAAGTCACAGGAAATTAATTAAGTTAATCTCTTATATTTACATTAGAGATAATAAGATTAAAGAGAGAGATCAGACAAACAGATCCATAAAATTCAGTTAAAACTCTATCTAATAACGCCACCCAAAATCAGCATATTAATCTTCAATGATCAAACATTCAATTATAAAATTAAAAAAAAAAAAAAACAAAGTAAAGAATCAATTTATGCAAGCTGAGCTTCTTCAAATCCATGCATGTGATGAGAAGCATCCAAAGGAAGCAAAGGAAATTCACCAAGCTCTTGAATAAAACCATCAAAATCTCCAAAACCACTTAAGAAACCACCTGAATTCTCATCAATATTAGTCCACATGCCTTCTTCTTCCTTAACCCTTTCTGATGTTTCCAAGCCTGGAAGAAACCCAGTTCTGAGCTCCATTTTCTTCGCCGCCATAGCTGCTACCACTGGCCTGTCACAAAAACTATGATCTTTTCTGGCAGTTCTCAGTTTCTTTTGGCAACCCTTTTCTTGAGATGGTTTCCCTGTGAGTCTTTGCACCAGTTCTCTGAAGTTTGCTGCGTCAGTCTTGATGATCTCTGGTGCAAATATGTGAATTATGCGTATCTTTGGCTTTGGCTTTGATATTGTTTGTGAATCCTTGTGAATGGACAGTGCTGCTGATGGGGTTGAAGGAGGCATTCTGGTTTGATTTCTGATCATCAAATTCTCCATGGAAAAATGTTTTGAAGACAAAGAAAGAAACAGAAAGAGGTGGGGGAGTTGGTGTATTTGTTTAGAGAAATGAAATTGGGGAGGCTTATATAGGGAGAGAAAGTGACTGGAAAGATTTTGTTTAAAGGTGAAAACTTCAATTCAAAAAAAAAATTGAAAAACACAAGCTGTCTGTTGGGACTAAGGCCTGGACGAATCCTTGTCTGACAAAATGGAAGAGATTCATTAAAGTAATAGACAACTTAAATGGTCCCCCAATTCCCCTTGTTGGATTAACTTTTAAGAATTATTATAATTTGTTTTTTTTTTTTTTTGCATCAAAATGTGCATTTTTCTTTACATATATAGAGAAGTTATTGAACATATTGTTTCTTATATCCTACTTGCAATGACCAAACCATCCTCCCTATTTTTTTTTTTTTTAACATTTATATGCGCATTGGCTTGATTTAATATATAAAATTATATGTACAACGGTGTGGTTAATTTCCTCTACTTGTTGATATTAATATTCATGATACAAATTAGTAGATTATTCAATGGGAAATTAATTCTCTTTCTATTTTCTTAAAATTGGAATGTCAATTACTAGATTTGATTGATGAAATCATTAATTAGAAAAGAAATATATATAATTCATTTTTATTTTAAATCTAATTCAAGTTATAAAAATGAGATCTATTAAGACATAGATTTTAATTTCGAGCTATCATTCACTTCATCGTATATATTTTTCGCTTGCAAAATGAAGATGTTCAATTGCAAATCCTAAAACCTAGCTAAATCGATAGAAAAAAAATTTCTTTGATTCCATAGAAAGAGCAAAACTACATAGAATAAAACACACACACAAAAAAAAAAAAAAAAAACCTTCAAAATTAACAAAGTAAGGGGCGTTTTGGTCATGAAAGAGTAGGAAGAATATCTTACTTTTGCCAGTAAGTGATGATTCCACAACTTAATACTTTACACACGAATCCGCGTAGTTGGAATAAAAACCAGCGTCATGCCATGCATAAACGACAGCCGTACATAATCCGCGTTTCACTCTCATATCTATTAATAACAAAAATATTACTATATATATATATATATATATATATACACTTTTATCAATCAATTTTGAAAATGCTAGTGATCCCTTAATTTGTTTTTTCTTTTATAATCTTTGTGCCTTCTAATGATTGTAATTTTGTATATCCCTTTCATAATTTTTTATTCTTCAAGTTTATGCTAATGAATGTTTGGCTCAAGTAATAAAAAATATATATTCTTTTCTTGATTGTGTGGGTTTAAATTCCGTAAAAAATTATGAGACAATAATTTTATATGAATTCATTAAATCTAACATAAATAAACATATTGGAACTAATCCAAAGAGAAAATGCATTAGGAGGTTATGATTTTGTGACCTGATGATTTAAACTTTAAACTTGCGGAATCCAAAAGTTAGGAGGAAGTTATATATTCATCCTTTAGCAATTGAAAAAAAAAATCCAAAACAAAGCTCAAAATGTATTAGGAATTTTTGGTAGTTTGGGCACATAATTAACAATTAATATCAATCATTTATCAAAAATTAAATTACTAACAATATCAATCATTGGGTAAAATTAATGCTTCCAACTATATCAAGTTGACTAAAAACTTTGGCAATGTTAAAAAATACTACAAATTTCAAGCTTCATGCCTCTTTTTTTTTTTTTTATTTTGGGTCATTATGGATCTTAACTCATTTATTTTCAAGTTGATTTCAATAAATGAACTGAGTGCCAAAAGAAATAATAAGCTCTAATATATATTATATTAAATTGCTTATATAAAAAGGATTTTATAATTATGCACAAAAAGAATGGGATTTTATTTGAAGGGTTATAAAGATATATAGCATTGGCTCAGGTACCTAGATAGATAAAGATTTCATAATTAAGAATCCTAAATTTAAATTGGAATCAATATCTATTCCCATCTTCTTAATTAAAAAAAAAAATCAAACTTTAGGAGGCTCATGGTTATATTTTGGACAAGGGTAAATTGAAAAAAAATGTCAAAATATTTAGCCTCATACTCAAACGAAAGATTCCAAAAATGTCACACATATTTAATTGAATACGAGTTAGTAAAAATGATGTTTTGGTTGCGTCTTGTTTGATTACCTCTTCAAACGACAGACAAAGTCTTGCATAGAAAATAAATTTATATTTGAATCTTGTTTAGGTTATTGTAATTTAAAAAATTATTTTATTTACTATCAGTAAAATTTTAAAATTTTATAAACAACGTTAATGAGATTCCACATATCCTTTAAGTTCTAATTTTTTTTTTTTTTAGTAACAAAAACATGAGAGGTTTTTGGGTATATATCTCACTTTTGATGTATTATTATATACAATTCACTTGATAAATATATAATGCTTTCATTTGTCCCTATGCTTTCATCTTGTAGCTAATGAGAAAAACCATAGCCGGTATCAATACCCCTACTCACTCATGGAGCTTTCCAAGACTAAATCAACAAAAACCCAAGTTTTCTTTAAACCCTAATTAAGTTAGCATTAGGGTTTTTGGCATTTTCTTTGTTTTTCCTTTGTTTTCTTTTGCTTTGTTCCTAGCTACAAAGCCTACAACAAATTATTTGCTGGGCATATATATATATATATATATCCTATTTTTTTAATGCCATCATCTACAATAGTTTTTAATTTCTTTATTCTTTTCTTACAATAAATAATTAATTATTGAAAATTTATTAATATAATAAACATTACTATCCTTTTTTTTAATTACAAATTTATTAACCGATCTTGAAATGACATATTTTTTTCTAAAATGCAATATTAAATGCAAGAACAACTATATACTTTACATTAAATATCTAATAAAAACATAAACATGCAAAAATATATTATTATTTATGGATACAAAAAATGGAAGGAAAAACTAATAGTTCCTAGAATCACAGGAAATGCAAGGGTGGAGAGCATGATAGCCGGCGAAGAGGATTTGTATAAAATCTTATACCCCCATTTTTGTACCAGAATTTTGGAGATATTATTTTAAAAATAGACCACATTTTTTTTTTCAAAAAGAAAAAAAAGGAGAGAGAAAGAGTAAGGATGGCCGTTGGATGTGCACGTGAAGACGGAGATTGGATGAGATCTGAGGGCCAGAGTTGTTTGCGTCACCAAAGGCGAGCAGCTTCAGCAGTGCACACGAATCTCGTGCCGGCGAGGCCGGCTCAAACACGCCCCCCACCCCAAAAAAAAACAATTACAAAAGAAAAAAATGCCAACTGTTCTCTGATTCCCACTCGTATAAAAAATTATTTATTATAATTCATGTTATATATTAAGTAAAAATAGTTTTAAAATTTTTTTAAATTTATACATAATTTTTATCAAAATTTTAATTTTTAATTTTTCGTATTATTTTTGAATTTTTAAAATTATCATAAATTTTTTAATTTTTTTTAATGGATTGTACCCAAAATCAAAACAAAAACCGTGTGAGCGAGGGGCCCACTGGTTGACGTGGTTCCCTGTTTCTTTCTTGGCTGGGTCACCTCGCCTTAGCTGAGATGAATTAATCTTTGTTTCTGGAATGGGATACCTTTCAGTTTCAGCAAACGTGGCCTGAGGCTATATTTTTTGTACTACAACGTAACAATTATCCCACTGAACACGTCGTTTTTTAAATTATCAAATTCAATTATTATAATAAATATTATTTAATAATTAGTAAGGAAGATGAAATAAATTGAAGAAATGTTAAACCATGGAAATAAGTTTTCATTGAAAACTTTTCGTATAAAAATAATTTAATTACATCATTCATAAATATTGATTAATTCTAACCCCCTGACTTAATAACCACGAACAATCTTCATTATTCTAATACAAGTTGATTCATTCATTGTAAATTTATTACTTAATCATATCTTTAAGTCATATGTAAGATTTGATTGTCAATTCATATGAATATATATATATATGGAAGATTTTCATTGTTCTAAGTGAATATAGTAAAATTTCAATTGATAAAACAAAGAAATAGAATACAAATGTCTCGCTATTGGATCACCCATCAGAGGTCAAGATTACAAATTTTTTATTTTAAAATAATATAAATTAAATACATTTTTTTTAAAAACATTTAAAATAGATAAATTATTCAATCTCTTAAATTATGATAAAATGTATGGTATTCGATAACTTAAAATAAATAGTTACAAATTATACATTTAAGATTATTTTAATAAATGACCACTAATAAAACTCGAAAAATCAAATTTTCTTTATCAAATAAAACAAATTTTAAATAATTTAGCTACCCACTTATCGATTAAAGTACATGAGTTTTTATACTAATGGAAAGTGTCTGTATCTATCTTATTCGATGGTTTGGATTTCGGTTTTTCTAATAAAAATAACTATTCAATAACGTATATATTATCTAATTTTTTATTATTTAAATCGTAATATATAATAAAATTCATTAGTAAGTTTTGTAATTTATATACATACAAATTAGTAGCGACTTTTTCAAAATAATTTATACATACAAATTAATTAGTGCACTGGTTCTAATTAGAAGCAGTCATTGCAACCTAATTTCCACAATCCTTTTCTCGAAAGAAAAATTATTACTGCTTGATATGACATAATTTTTGACATGTTCAATTTCCTTTTAGTAAAAACTCAAATACTTGATGTAATTAATAATAGGATATATATTTGATATATTATTAGTATATAAAATTTATATATTATTAATTAATTATATATTATTTTCTCATTAATAAAATGAATCAAGTAAGATCAATTCATTAATAAATAAATTTTTTAAAATATATTAATTTATACTATATTTATTTATTAGAAAAAAATTATTTAATTTATTAATAATATATAAAATAATGTATCAAATATAAACTTGTTAACAATATATATCTAAACAACCACTCAATTCAAAGTCAAAGTCCTAATTGTTTTTTTTTTTTTTTGGACAATGAAGTTCTGATAGTTAATCAAACAATACTCAAATTCAACATCATATGGACTGATTTGATTTTAGCAATAAAATTAGATATAATAAAGTTTTGACAACTTTAATTATAAAAAACAAAAAGAAAGTCTTGTAAATATATAGTTAATTACATGTAATTATATGACTATACTGGCGTACATCTTCTGTTTACACACCAGCTACCTACTCCATAAGAAAAGTCGTTTTAAATTATATATAATTGTGTTCATACTAGTTTTAGGTTATGGGATAATGGAATTGTTCTCATACCTGGGTTCTATTTTCCTCGAGATATTCATGAATTTGTAGAACAATCAAATCTATCTAGAACATTATTGCTGCTTATTAACTTTTCCACCAGTATTTTATATTTCATTTCTTATTCATCTTTGTATCTAATTTACCTAATGCAGAAAGTATGAAAGCAAGCAAGCAATTAATATGTTTTAAACAAGTTTAATTTCCCATATTGATGTATAGCTTGCAAATTAACTCATGGCCATGGGTGGAATTACACCTTAAATTAAATATTGAAGAGTCAAGGGTTACCTGCTCTCACATAAAATAGGTTTATAACGGAGAGGAGAGGACTATGAAGAGATGGCTAGGCAGTGTAAATTCATTGGTTTCATTCCTTTCAAATACAGACAGCTTGAAATGTGGAAAAAGAAAGGTGGCTGATCATGAAGTTTCTCAAATTCTATATATGGTAGTGCATGGTACTATGGCCAGGAATCCTAAATATAATAATATGAAAGGGAAAGCAATTATAACCATAATTTGTCCTTCATGTAAATCAAAGCATGGTCAAGGATGACAGCAAAGATTTTTGTTACGGCTTTTTAAGTTTGTAATAGAATTACTTTCAATCCAGAAAGCATAATTGTTTACTGAAAATAGTGTCAATGAATATATAAAATTATTTTGTATTTCTTTAAAGGATGAATTTCGAAGTGCTAAAATCCTGTTTTGAAATCCAATTTTTGGGTAAAAATAATTGTGTAATATTAATCATTGAGGTGTTTGAAGACTAATTAATATGCTAGTTATTACTTTTAATGAATTCATGTTGAATCTAAATAGAAACAAGTAAAGATTTTGGGGTTTAAAGCTTATTCAATCTTCACTGAAAATTAAGGAAATGATGGAAATTATTTGCATGTCTTATAATATATATAATAATTCTTTAAAAAAATCGTTCAGTAAGGAAATCACCATATTCATTGTCAAAGCAGCATTTAATCTGAAGATATTTTCAAAAATAACATGTTATCAAAAATGCGAAAAGAAATGCTGAAACTCAAACGAAACATGAATAGTCCAAAGAGGCCCAGCTTAGCATGCTACATGCCATGGTAGTTTATGGTAGAATGTTGTGTAGGGTCATTTTGAAGCCGTCAGGGCGGCAGCCCATTTCAAGCAATACCAACATTTTCAATCAAAGCAACAACTGATCTTTGCAGCAAAAGACTGCGAATTTTCCTTCAATGGCTTTCATAAAATACAGAACCCAGACTGCATCTCAAAGCTCCTCAAACAATAATTAGTGGTCAAACAAAATGATTGGAAAAATGAATGCCAAAAGCATGCAGACATATAACCAATAAGTACGAGGGGAGGATAAAATCCTTAAACAACAAAACTAACACATTCCTACGTGCAATTTAAATGGTTAAATACTTAATTTGAGATCAAATGATTGTGGTTGTTTAATTTAAAACTAAACGTATTATTTTGTATAAATAAAAATCAAATCTTATCTAAAATTTATAATTAAAAATATATTTAAATAAAAATTTATGCGTGTTTTTTATACGCTATTTAGTTATGTCCCAAAACTCAAAAAAAAAAATAAATAAAAATCTATGCTTGTCTCCTACCCATAACACAATTTTTTTTTCTTCTTTCTTTCCAGATTTTTTCTTTTTGTCTTAATTTTAGATTTTTTTCTCTCGACTCTTATTTCTCTATCAAGCCTTCCATTGTTCTGTTCATGCATAGGGGCTATCTCTCTTTTTCATTCAACTCTTTTTTCTTTATTCAACTCCTCTATTTCATTATTTACGTTCTCTCTTTAACTGTAACTTCTTTTTTCCAAAAAACTAAAAATTTTAAACATTACCTTGTTAAGCCGCTAGAAGCTTATTCATGCTCAATCTTTGGTAAATTTGAAATTTTGGAAGAAACTCATATTAACAAACACCTAAACAATGAATCTTTTTTCTAATTTTTATTATTGAGAAGTTGGAGATGCAAGTTGGCTTAAGGCTGGGATTGATAGATTAGAGAATTTCATGGCCTGGCGGTGAGTAAACCATCCAACTTTGTTAGTTAAGATCTGGGATTTGGGTGTTTGGCTGTACTAGAGTTGGTATTTGGGAATTTATTGTAATCATCCGGTTATGGCTGTACTGCAGGTTGTGTATCCAGTTATGAGGTTTTGAATTTCATGAGTATTATATTTTAGATTGGTGATTTTTTTTTTTTTTGTATAGATTAATATTGAATAATTGAAATTTTAATGATGGTGTAAAAAATACTAGAACTCTGAATTTTTATTTTCTTATTTTTTTTTATTTTTAAACTGTATTTAAAATAGTAAGAAAGAATGAAATGAATTTTTTTTAAAAAAAAATAAATCTCACTTTTTGGATATTTTTAATTTTTTATTTAAAATGATACTTAATCACTAAAAAAATGACACATGACTACTTTTTTTTATTTAATTATTATTTTTATTATAGTTAACGATCCGTACATCACACGCATTGATTTTCATCTAAATATATCTTCAGTTGTAAATTTTCGATAAATGATTCTTATTCATATATAATAAAACATCTAATCCTAAATTAAACAACCACATAAATATTTGATTCCAAATTAAGCATTTAACAAATTTAAATTTTATTTCTAAACCAGAAGACGCCTTTGTCCTGGTCACCTTCATCTGGTTCAACGTAAATACATTCCTTCGCCTCCCTAAATATCGCCTTGTACACTGGAGTACCATCAAACTGGTAATATTCTCCCAATATTGGCTTCATTGCATTTGTAGCCTCCATTGCATGATAGTGAGGTATGGTCGAAAACAAATGATGAGCCACATGAGTATCGGTGATGTTATGGAAAACCTTGTTCAAAATTCCATAATCTCTGTCAACAGTTGCTAGAGCTCCCCTTAACCAGTCCCACTCTGAGGAATCATAATGTGGCAAAGATGGGTGAGTGTGCTGCAAGTATGTGATCGTGACAAGGAACGCATTAACCACCAACAATGGTACTCCGTAGACACTAACAACCCAAGCCAGCCCTTTTGCTAAGGCAAGACGATACAGCCCATAGCTGACAGCAAGAACACCAGCATCAGAGACGAAGACTTGTAGTCGTTCACGATCATTAAAGATGGGGCCGTAAGGGTCATAGTGACAAGCAAATCGTTCATAAGGCCTGCCTGCTGCGTTGAATGCTAGGTAAAGAGGCCAGCCAAGAGTAAGCTGAATTGTAATTGAGAGGAATCGACCTGGTGGATTGTTAAGATATTTGGCCCACGATTTTAAAGCGGTTTTTTGCTTGGGAACAAACACTTCATCCCGGTCAAGGGAACCAGTGTTAGAATGATGACGGCCATGGCTATATTTCCAAGAGAAGTATGGGACAAGCAAAGAAAAGTGGAGTACGAGACCAACAGTGTCATCAAGCCATTGATAATCACTGAAGGCATGGTGGCCACACTCATGTGCTATAACCCAAACACCAGTTAATACAGAGCCTTGCATGGCCCAATAAATCGTCCAGGCAACATAAGAGAGGGGCCGAGGAAGCTGATGGATGTAATTGGTAGCTACATAATAGAAGAGAGAGGCCAAGATGACGTCATAAACAAGATAAGAGAATGAGCGAAGAAGAGACCGCTGGAAACAGTGAGGTGGGATGGCTTTCTTGACCTGACTGAGAGTGAATGGTGGTTTTGAGCAAGGAACTCTCTTCAGGGAGTCAGATTCTGACTTCCTTGCACTTGGGGGAACGGACATTCTGACACCTGCACCCATTGTTCCACACCCTGAAGAAGATAAAAGATGACAAAAGGTTAAGACCAAACACAGGTTATCGAACAACAGATACAATTTATCTACTTGTCTGATTCTTAAACCATCTAGAGAATATCACTAAACGGTTATCACTTATCAGCACAGACTTGCCCCTTTAACAAAAAAGAAAAGCAGCCATTAATTTTACATGTTAATACTTACTAAAATATCATTAAAAAGAAGATAAAATCTGTCGGGAAAATAGTGGACTGTACTTGTTAGGCAGATTTCATTTACGTAAAGGTTCATGTGTTAATATTTTCACTAAAATTATACTACAAATAATGCTGTCAATAATTGCAATATTGATAGTAATTGGGTCGGTGTCGACACGTAATTAAGCTTATCATACGAATGATTCATTAATTAAATCAAACACGTATCAGGAAACGGAGACTTATCGAAAATAGAGTAATCCCACTTCCTACCCCACCGGCAAGCTATTATAAAGTGACAATTGAGTCACTGACTGGCACTGAGAATTAGGCTGACAACGACACAAACGACAAAACTTTAGAAAAGCAAGTGCTCATCACGAGATGCAACACTGTTATCATAAATCAGACCAAAATCAAACCGATCATCTCAAATAATCGGTCACAGGTAAATTTATTAATTCATATATTTATATAAGATAAAATATTTATAATTTATGTATTCATATTATATTTTATATAAAAATTATATATCATAATTTTTATATATAAAAACATAAAATATAATTTTTTTGAGTTTATTAAAATAATATATTATTTTTATTAAAATTTTAAATTTTATCATGTTTATATTTTTTTCATATAATTTTCATGATATTATATTTTAATTTATCAGATCTTATAAGGCAGTCACGCATCGCTTTCTTATCCAAACGGTATCACCTCTAGGCAAATTCGCTTAATCTCTCTAATTGGCTAGTAAACGCAGTGGATTTATTCATAGATAAAAAAAAAAAAATGACTAATATCACAAATTCTTGTTAAATTATAATGAAATGTTAAATTTGATATATAAATTTTAAAAATATTTTATATAATATTTAATTTATCAACTTATTAATTAATGTAATATTTAAAAATTTTAAATATTATCATTTGAAATTAATAAAAATATATACATATTAATTAATAAATTTATAAAAAATATTTAAAATTTAAATATCATATTAAATATTTTATTATAATTTTATACTATTCATAAAATTAAAAAAATAAAATATTTATATTTTAAAAAGATCCGATGAATGAGGTGTTCAAATCCGAGTTAAATAAAAACCTCAGGAAAAAAAAAAAAAAAAGCAAGAGATCTTAATCTCCATTATAAAGGAGGAAGGAATATAAAATTCAATCACTATCCAACTAAATCTAACCATCAAAACAAAACAGAAAAGGGAGCAACCAAAAAAGAAAAGGAAAAAGAATCTAATGGCAAGGAATAAATTGATGATAACGGAAAATCAACTGAAAAAAAAAAAGAAAAGAATGAAATCACCTTAAAATTGAGATTGAAAATCTTTCTTTCTCTTCGTAGCCTCTCTCTCTCTCTCTCTCTCTCTCTCTCTCTCTCTCCTTATCTATCTTTCTAAAATAAAGGAAGACGCTTTCTCGCTTGTTCGGCCTCTTCCCTTTTTTCTCGTGTGGCTGCGTAAACAGACGGCCCTTTTGTCGGAAGTGGAAGAGCAAAGCAGCGCTGAGACCTCTATTTAAGCTCTCAGCTTTCCCTCCTTGGAGTGGGACCCATCTCAGCATTTTCTCATACCAGATTTGGTTTGGACATTCCATATTTGCACGTGGTGTAATCTGGCAGTGTCTTTGACTGTTTCATCGTAAACGTAGGTTTTAATATATGGCATACGTTGGGTCTAGGATGGCAATTTTATTCATATTTAATAAAAATTTAATTTTTTTTATTTGAGATAAAAATAGATATTATATTATAAATATGGGAGTGAAAATATGTATAATTTTAAATTTTTATTAAATATAAAAATAAAAATAAATAATATAATATTCACTTTCATACTCATATCTTATACATATATTTTTATATATTTAATATATAATTTTTTATTAAATAATATAAATTATTATTTTAAATTAATTAAAATTAATATATTTTTGTTAAATATATATATTAATATATATTTATAAAAATTATTTAAATATAAAATATAAAAATAAAAGCTAAAAAAATTTTAACTTTTAATTTTTTTTTTAAATTATAAGTACGAAGATTATCCAAACCTATTAAATATCCATGAGAATAAAAATAGGGATTGAATATTGGTACGAAGATAAATATAATATAAAAATATGAAAATAAGGATAAAAAATGCCCTATCTTATTCATATCTTATTAATTGACATTCGGGCAAATTACACTTTTTTTTTTAGAATTATAAAAAATATTTTCTATTTGCATTATATTTATCTATTTAATTTTAGGTTACACAAATGGATAGCACTTATATTTTACATTAACCCCTATTGAAGACGGATCTCAGCTCTTTGATATTTACGGCTATAAAAAAATTTATGACCAATTAATTAAACTAATTAGTAGGCTTCTTAATTTGTGCTAGGAAGTAGGAACTATGCCTTTGACGACAAAAGAAACGATGGAATATTGAAAGCAAACACCGAGAACCCATCAAAAACGTGATTTGATGATATGAAGTATTGGAAGAACAAAACTTAACCAATTATAAAAAAAAAGAGAGAAAAATACGATTTTGTTCATTAATTATTCTAAATTCTTTCAATTTTTGCATAAAAATCATTTCTTTCACGGGTACGTTTACCTACTCCATCAAAATATGAATACATTCCGGTGAATTTTTACAATGTTGCTGATCAATTTTATAATAATTACTATTTTACCTACTCAATTATTTCAAATAGTCTAATTTTTCCTCCATGATTATAAGAAGCTAAAAGATCGATTACGACTAATTGAATTCAAGTGATATTCTCAACCAAAGTTGGCTTAATTAATAAAAATAATTTAGCTTGATGTAAAAGTCTTAGGTTTGAGTTTAGTCAATGATTTTTTGTTGAGATTATCTCAAATTTATAATATTCAATTATTATTTTTAAATTATCAAAGACAAATACATCTTATCCAAATTCTTAAATACGATACACTTTATCATAATTTGAAAGATCAAACAATGTATCTATCTTTGTATTTTTCGTACAAAAAAAATTCATGTGATATTGAAGAAGATATCATAACATTAATTTATTGTCTATTAGGGGTGTAAACAAGCAAAATTTTTGACAAATTATTCATGAATATGTTTAATTTCTATTTGTTTATATTTATTTATTAAGTTTGATAAATAATCTTGAACAATATTTTTATATTCGTTTATTAAACAAACTAAATTCAAATAAATATCTATTTGATTCGTTTATATTTGTGAATATATTTTTTTAAAATTTGTTCATTTGTTATTCATTTATTGTTCGTTTATGATAATACTAATATAATTACATTTTTATCTTTTACCTCAATCTTATTTTACGGTTTATTTATATTTATTTGAGTTTGTTTATATTCATTTAAAGTTTTGTTTATTTAAATTTATTTGATTATGATTTGTTTATTATTCATAAATATATTCGTTTATATATGTTCATAAACATGTTCATCTAATATTCATAAATGAGCTTGTTAACTTGATTGAATTGAACATGAATAACCTATTATTTAAATGAATCAAACATGAATAAATAGAGTAATTTTTTTACCGAACATAAATCAAATCTAAATACTTTTAAAAATAAATGAATAAACCAAACAAATTTAAATAAAAAGGGCTAAAGTAGAAACAGCATTCCTCTATGGGCAACTTGTAATCAA
The DNA here is from genome assembly GCF_047325235.1 of Durio zibethinus. NCBI lineage: Eukaryota > Viridiplantae > Streptophyta > Magnoliopsida > Malvales > Malvaceae > Durio > Durio zibethinus. The sequence continues at coordinate 1,945,128 of NC_143162.1, read as the reverse complement.
AATCAAATTATCTTTAAATTGGACTGATCTTTTATTAGTACTTAACGTGAAGGCTCAACAAGATTACTGTGCCAACAAATGATTGCTTGACGTGCATTTTTTTAAATTTCCCTTCTTCTTCCAGTCGTGCCCCGTTGAGATGACTTCCATTTGTTTACTTTCTCTAAAAATGAAAAATTCTGAAAAAAAAGACAAAGTTTAGATAAAATAAAATCTTTATGTTACCATTTTTTTACCCCAATACAAATAAATCATGTGAATCTCATGGTAATACGGTTTAATCACTTTGTTTGCTTTTCTTGAAGTCTCATTTGTTAATTTGGTATTACTTTCTAACTAAAATGTATCTAGCATCGGTAATATATTTTATTTTCATTTGATGAAAATTCTTATTGCTTTTTTTAAAAAATTATTTCATCTCTAATTTATAATCTATAATTTTTTTTGAAATATTTTAAATCAATTCATTTTTACCATTAATCATTAAAAATCAATTAAATCTGTCAACATTACTCCTTGATCCCACCTCATGCTGCTCAACCTAAACATGAATGGATTAAACACATAAAAAAAGTTGCCTTGCTTTAGGGTTAGTATGGATTGAACACGATGTTTAAATTTTTCTTAATTTGCATGAAATGTGATGATAAAAATATTTAAATAATGTATCTAAATACATTTTGATTCAATGATTGATACATACATGAGTAAAGAATAAGATTTGAATTTCAGTCCTCAAATTAAAAAAATCTACAAAAAGTCTGACCACTAAAAATCACTTCATCCTTTTGGCCAAAAAAAAAAAATCACTTTATCCTAAACCAAAGCCCAAGACTTTTGCCTCCATTAATTTCAAGTTGAAGTAAATCTTTTAAAATATAAAAGAAAATGTTAACTAATGTTTGTCGACAATAACGTATTGTTTGAAAAGTTGTTTTATATGTTGTTGAAAATTAAATATTTAGTAAGATTTTTTAATTTTTTATAAAATAAAATTTTATTAATTATTTTTAATTGATAAAATTATAAAAAAAGAATATAAAATTATAGTAATTAAATGATATTTTCTCATTAAATATTTAACATTGACTTAATAGACTAAGTAGTTAAAATTATTTAGCTTTTTCAATATTTTCATTGCAATTTTCTATTAAGTTATTTACAAAAATAATTTATCAAACGTGTTGAAAAGTATCAAACACACTTTAACCAAGGTAATATATTTTTAGAAATGTATTTTGATCTTAACATATTATATATTCAATCTTGAATTTGACAATGAATTAAATAAAAATTAGTATTTTTAAAAAGACAATGCTATACATATTTCATATGCATAAATTATATTATATATTTGTATTATTTTTTTCTTTCAAGTTTTATTTTTGTATACATCATCAATTTTTTTATAAGTAGTTATAATTTAAAAATAAAAAAAAGTTATAAATATTAAGATTCAAATCTTGAACTTAATAAATATTATTATTTAAAAGTGATGATATAAAATATATGAATTAAATTTCAGATTTATTATCAAATTCCATTTATGAATTATGAAAATTTTGTATATATTATATATTATCTTTCCATTCTTAAAATAGAAATGAAAGGACGAAGACACGTAGTTACTCAGAAACTACAAATCTCAAAACTCTGCGTTGCTGCGATGAACAAACCACACGGCCACTGCAGGTACCGGCTTCGTGTCGCCACGTTATCTTGTTTAATTGTTTTGCATATACGAAACCTTTTGCAACTGCCAAAGCCTTACATGTTTGCCATATGGCCGAAACGTGTCAGAATTTAAATGACCAAAGGAACCAACGTGTCACACCACCTTCTACACGTGGCAGCTTCGAAACTATCTATTGGGTCCTATTTGATGGGGACAATGAAGTAGCTAAATTCATCTGCAAACGAGTTACCGATCTTCAGTGAGCACCGTCTTTAAACTAAAACCCTAAACCCCTTCAGCTTTGGAGAGAAGAAGAAAGATGTAGTCGATGAGGGAAGCAGCTGCCAATGCAGGAGCCTCTTCTGGCATGGAGAAGGCCAGGGCTTCCATGCAGGAAAAGGTTTACAATGACTTTGTTATTTCTTTTTCTTTAAAGGGTTTTGCTATTTCACTTTATAATCACGTTATAATTGTCATGCATTACCAATAAGTGGTTAGTTCAATTAGATAAAATTTTTTTTTTTATGAAAATATTTTGAATTCGAATTTTATTGATGGTTTTTTATCAAAATCATTTTAAAATGTTCGACTTGCAGTTATTTATCTTAAACTATCAAGTACAGTACATCTTACTTTAACTTGTGAGATTGAATAATTTATTTACTTGAATTTTTCTTACCAAATAAAAAATAATAATTGTCATGCATTGGTATTTTTATCTAATCAAGAATTTCAGTGCAAGAATATTATTTATTAAAACTGAATCCAAATGTGGAAAATGAACACTTAGGTGGACAAAATGAAGACCAGAGACCCTAATGGGAAAGAGATGGCGAGAGAGAGGAAAGAACATGCAGAGCAGAGGAAACAAGAGGCCGGAGATCAAAACGCAACAGCTAGGCAAACTGGTGGCGGCTACACCACAGGTGGAAACAACAGAGGGGACGCTCGTGGCTATGGCGACGACGTCAACCGTGGCTACACCACCACCACCAATGGTACTGGCTATGATGCAGGCAGGTAAGTTGGGTACGACAACAATGTTGGCTATGCTGGAGATACAGCAGGCCGTGGTTACGCTGATTCGACAACTGGGAACCAAGATTACCGAAGTGGGGAACACCAGACTAGGGACTGGGAGGAACGTGAGCCTAATAATGCAGGCACTAGAAGGAACAATCGCGTTGCCGAGGTTGATCCATATTATGGATCATATCAATGAGATGGACAAGTTTAATTTTGTGCTCTGAAATGAAGAATTAAGAGTGATTTTGTACTTTGTTGTTTTGTTTTCTATTTTCCTGTTTTTGGTTTCGTCCTGTTGTTTGAGGTCAAATGTAATGTTTTCTTTCAGGGCAGTTCTATAAATAAATAAAAAGTTGGAATAATTAAAAAAAAAATTAAAGTCTTGATGAATCCAATAATTTAATTTTCTTTTTCCCTTGGCAATAAAAATTAAGCACGTATATATTTAAAAATTTTTAAAAGAGAAATAATTTATAATTGAAGAGTTAGCTCGTGAGATTCAATGTCCAACGTTTGTGATATATAAATCACTCAATTTATTATAAACTTAAGAACTCAAGCTTTTTCATTGGTTCACCTCTTCATATGTATAACACTCCCATTGAAAAATACTTGCAAAAAGAGTTGAAAACCTTTAAGACTCTTCCCCTTACATATTTGTTTATATAATTCAGATGTAACAACAAACTTAAGCTTTTTGCATACTTATTAATTATATGGATTCAACGATATTATATTCACCTCCATTTTTGAATCAAAATGGAATAATGGATGAAAGCAAATAAAAAAAAAAAAACGGTTTCTGAATCCTTATTTTTAAATTTCTTTTTATAATAGATAAAATAATACATAATTGCTTAGTCCATTAAAAAAAAAGAATAAAAAACTAAAAATAGTGGTCAAAATGCAAGGTATAAGCGGATCTTAACAACTCGCCAAGTAGCAAAAAACGTGTGGGGACATTAGAAAAAGCCCTGTCCACGAGTGCCACCTATATTTCTTTAGGAACACGTGGCAGAAACCCATATGCTCCTTTGCATCTATTTTTTGGACAACAATTAAGTCGCCAAAACCATCTGAGAGGCTTAGATTAGTTTGATAATAGAGTGAAGAAGAAAGAAAAATGCAGTCCATCAAGGAAACAGCAGCCAACATTGCGGCCTCTGCCAAATCTGGCTTGGAAAAGACCAAGGCTACTATGGAGGAGAAGGTCCATTCCTCCTCCTATTATTTTCCCTCTCAATTTGTTGAGTACTTGAGATTATCTCAGTTATATATGGAGTAGCTTATTATTCAATTGCACATGCTTCTATCCTGGAAGGACCAAAATTTTATGCCTCGAATCTTAATTATCAGTAATCTGTAATCATTACTTGAATAACGTAATTACGAATGATTGAAAATCTGATTTAATTTGGACATGGAAAATGGTGATGCAGGTGGAAAAAGCGGCAGTCCATGACCCAATGCAGAAAGAAATGGCAACTCAAAAGAAAGACGAGAGGATCCGCCATGCAGAACTTGACAAACAAGCGGCGCGTCAGCAGAATGCGGCGGCGAAGCAAGCCGGTACAGATGACGGATTCACGACAACAGGCACTGCTCCTCAAATCGCAGGTGGGACTCGCAAGCATTCAACGACTGGTGAACATGGGCTGCCCACTGGGGTAAGCCAGATGTCAGCTTTGCCTGGACATGCCACTGGGCAGCCTGCCACGCAAGTGCCGGATGGTAGGGCTGAGGTCCACCCTATTGGGACCAATCCTGGTGTGGGTGGGTCGACGTCCCATAATATTTGAGTGGAGGGAAATCCGCATGGGTATGGGACTGTGGGGACATACAGTTGAAATGGGCCTCTTTTCTTTTTAATTTTCCTTGAATAAAAGCAAACTAGTAAAGGATCTTTCATTGAGTGAATGGGTATCGCCTATAGATTTTGTTTCCCATTAATTTGCAGGGTTTGTTTCTGGAGAGTGTATGTTTGGAACTTGTTCTTCGATTCTCGTGGAGGAATTGAGTTGTTTCTAATAAAAATGATTTGAGTATATGCAGTTTGTTATGATAAGAGTAGAAGTTATCAATGTATATTAGTATTTAAAACTAGAGTCGAATTAAAGAAAAATGAGTTAAATTCAAATAAAAAATGAACTTAATTTAAATTCTTAAATTATACCATATGAATCGACTGATATCACAAATCATTGTGGTGGGTCTGATGCTAAGATACCATAAGCTAGCTCTAGGTTAAGAAAATCCTGGTGTAATGGGGTAGTTGGTAGGGGTAGACCAATCGTGACCTTGTTAACAAGAACTGCAGTTCATTGTCCAGCCATCGATATTACCGACTACCATAACCTGATTACTCATAGACATTCTTTTCAACAAACAAAGAGGGGAGGTATTCAATTTGCAGCGCTTGCATTAGTTGTCACCATTGATTAAGATAACAATGCCACAAAAAATGTTGTTTCTTTGAGATTGACAATGTAGTTCATTATAGGACACCTTGAAGGATTCACTCTTTCTTGTCCACAACTATCAAAGGAATTGCTATAACTTTCTTCATTCCAATTGTATTCTTGGGGACACCTTAATTAGCATCCATTGGGGATGCCTTTCTGTCTTTAGAGAGACACCGATTGGCCATGCCTTCGGTTTTTGAAGAAGCATATGGTATGTATGACATTACACTCGCGTTTATCAAACGAAGAAGTTACAAACTCACATGTCAGTGGCTCGTGGCTTTTATTTTGAGGTAGAACGAGGTCTAGTGGCAAAAAGAAAAATATTATCTGCTCTAAGCTTACAAAATAACATTAAAGATCGAAGGGGTACTCAGACAGGGAAAATTACGAAGATCAAAGCTGACAATTACAAATAAGAAATGAGAGACTAAAAGAGAGTCAAGAAACCCTGATTCATATCACTTCCACTAGATAGTTGCACAGCTAGCATGTTAAACAGAGCTCTAACTAATACAAGACTGAATAGATATCTCATGCTATCAACTAAATAGAAAGAACTAGTAGCCCTCACAGTACTGACTTTCGCAATTCAGCTGCACCATGTGCAAAGTGACATCTTTCTCCAAAAGTGCAACTTCCCTTTGCAAAATTGTCGCACAACTTTGTCTTGTAGTTGCTTCCCGCATGCCCTTGACCACCAGGCACACCAGGCGTTTTCACAGGACCTGGGCCCGGACCAAGGCTGGTGATTAACTCTCTAACCATTGCACTGGCTTGTTTAATTTGCTCAAACGATCCTTCAAGCTCGATGTTCCTGAGGGTGGGATCTGACTCATGCTCCCGAATAGAAAGTTTTGCTCCGGTTCGACGACATATCTGCTTGGAGTGCACACCACCCTTCCCAATTATGGCTCCTGCAAGGGAAGCATCCACACTAATTTTTGCAGTGGCTGAGGCACCAAAGCTAGCAGCAGGACCTGATGGGGGTAGTGGCTCCATCCGACTGCCCATACGACCAGGAATAGATGCCATGGCACGAGGATCATCATGAGATGGAGCAATAGGCTTTCCAAGTTCCCAGTCTCCATGTGCAAAATGACATTTGTCACCAAACTTGCAACCTTCAGCGCTACTAAATTTGTTGCACAAGCGAGTTTTGACTGCAGAGGGAGATCCATTTGGAATGGTAGCCGATGCTGCCATGTTTCTAGAAGCTGGTGGAACAGCTGGTGAAAGGTTCATTATCTGGGCGACCGCATTGTAACCTCCAGGAACATAGTGCAGGAAGTGGCAGCTCTCACCAAATGGACAACCTGCAGTGCTGCAATTAAAAGCAAGACAGGATTAGATAAAGCTTAGATGAATCCATGAGGTCAGCTAATATGAATCTATCAAAAGAAGATGAACTAGACATGCTTCACTAGCATTAGATGTCGTAGCTCTAAACTCAAACTATCAGAAAACTCAGAAATCAAGCTAAAGCAAGCACAGAGCAAATATCTAGAATTAAAAGCAGCCTGAGGAAAGCAGTTCCCTACTATGTTTACTATTAGAGTTTAGTGGCAGTACACCACAAACAATGGAATGTGTCTTGCTTATTTCAGGGTGGATACTTAAAGGCCAAGTAATACAACTAAAGCTTCTTTCTAGATTAGCTACCGGTTCTCTCTTTTGCATTTATATGCACAGCCAACAAAATAAACCAGAAAATCTTCATCCAAATCAGAAAAGAATATATGCGTATCAGAGTTGAAAAGCTATTGATATCAATATGACCAATCAAAAGTAATGCCCTTGCAACACCATAATTTAATAATGGGATATAAGAACTAAAAAGGGAGTTCCAATCACAAAATTTGACATGAATACATCATACCTGAATTCCGTCATACTTTGACTTAACTTATAATAATGCGAGCAACTTACCAATGGATTCAATAACAGTACCAATTCCGAAAAATTTATCATTTAATTCAATCTTAGGTACAAGTTTGTAAGTTATATACAAATGATAGATCTTTGATATAATTTGCCTTTATCATCAACTAACTCCAGCAAAATTGTTATAAATGTAGCCAATCTCTGTTATTCTTTGACTTGATTATGATCAAACAACAGTAATGTACCTGTAATAACTCAATACCCACATTTCATTAGCAAAATCTCAAAATTTTAACTATTATTAAGAGATTGTAAATTTAAAATTTTTGCAGCATAATCATTAGACAGAAACGATAGAAACCGAATTAAGTATAATTTAAATTGGAAATACTAATATTTATTTAGGTGGGTATAAGAATTTTAACCTGAAAAACTTGGTGCATGGCTTCGATTTGCTTCCTACACCAGTTGATAAAGATTCCAATTCTGTTGCAAAACATTAATGAATTGATTTTTCTCAGTTACAATTTTTTTATATATATATTTTAACCAAATTACACCCCATAAATTTCACGTTATTAATTCATCAAATGCGATATTAATGAAATTTCATTACTAATAATTAAATAAATAATAATTTCCTAATACTAAGTACCATTTACCCACGCTAGTAAATATTAACAAGAAGAAAAAAAAAGTTTCATTTTTAAAGAAAAAGGGGGCAAACCTGGCTTCGATTTCTTGATGCCACCATTAACATTGAATCCAGCTTCATGCCTTCCTCTCTTACGAGTATCCATTCCAAAATTTCGTTTTAACGAAAATCACAGATCCAGATCCAAAGAACGAACAAATAAAATAATTTTCCAAATGAATGGAAAATCAAATAATATTAAGAATTTCAGGAACCCTAAAAACCTAGAAAGAGAAATATATAAAAACACAAGAGAGACAAAAACCCTAGCCCTAGAATCGGAGGGGTTTTGGGGAGGAAGGGGATGAAGAAGCTAAAAGCTAAAGCCGATGCGACGAGAGTGGGAAAAAGGTTGAAAGATAGTGATATTTAATAGCGACGATTTTTTTTTTTTTTGTTTACGGAAAGTAACAATTATTGGGTGGATTTTGTAATAAGGGTTTAAATGCAGTTAATTGCTGAGGCTGGATTCCGCAAGTTGGCCGACTTGTTGTCACGCTGCTGTCACGTGCTCCAAAATCGAAAGGGCAGGATTTTGTTTGACGTCAGAAAGAATCTAAGCCACTTTTGGTTCTTTTGGATGAGCCCAATTCTCTTGGGTCTAAGCCTGGCTGATTTTATAATGAACCATTCAAGTCCAGCCCATAAGGAAAACTAATTGGCCCAAATGTATTTTTGTTTAGATCAAATTCTCTTTTACATAATCTTAAAAATATATAAAATATATATTTTTTTTATTTAAGATCTTTCATGTTTAATAATCACTTTAAATTTTAATTAATTTGAAATTAAATTGAGTCACATTTCATAAAAAAAATAATTTTTTTTTAATTTATTTTTTTTATTCATAAAGTTTGAAATTAAAATCTTATTTAAAAATAATTGAACTCTTTCACTACTTGAACTTCTTTTAACTATTCAGATCAACGGATGTCAATAATCTTAAAAATGTATATTTTCTTTTTAACTTGGTCTCGTCTAGCATTGAAATCTAAAACCGTAAGCTACATTTTACTCCCATTACTCATGTTAATGCGATACTAATTGGTTCTGGAATTGGCTTCTTGGGGAACAACTGCCGAACAAATTCCGAGGAATTTCCAAACGTAGGTTTACCCCAAACCGTAAGCCAAAGACCACCCAGGGTCAATTGTGCAGATGGGCAAATCAGTCTTTTCCTGCGGGCGCCAAAACCAAACTCTCTCCTCGACATTTCCAAAGCTCCCCAGTCCCCCCTCCCAAGTCCCAACGATTCGAAATCAAAACTTCATCAAACCACTTCGATTTCATCGAAACCCCAAATACAAGACGCAACCACATTTATAATCACAACAAACACTTGACATTTAAAGCAAAACCCAAATCTTCTCTCCGTCTCCATTACCCTTTCTCTTCTTCACTTTGGTGAGTTTTCGGATCTTTCAATGTTATACTGTTCTTCAGTTTTCTTGGGTCTCGTTATTTCTTCTTCTATAATCACTGTGAGACAAATGTTGTTTTGAACTTGATCTTCTGTTTTGTTTTCATGTTGCTTGACCATTTAGAGAAGCTAATATGAGAAATCTCCTGTTTTCATTTTTGATTGCTGAGAAATGTGATGAAAATAAGCAATGATCTGTTACATGTCAGATTATTGCACCACACAATGTTCAAACTATTTCTGGAAGTAGAAACCATAATATGGGAAACCAAGCTGATCCCTTATAGGATTTACCTTTTAAAATGATTATAGTTTTGATTTATACATTGCAAGCTAATTAGAATTGGGTGTTTGAGATGCCATTATTGATTATTGGAAGGAGTTTTTAACTTACAATCTGTTTACATATCCAAACTTTTGAAGAGGGGGTGTAGTTGTCTTTTTATTCTATTTAGCTAAGATCCTTGCTGATGATGATGCTTAAAAGTTGTCTTTCTATGAACAGTGTTATTATGTGTTTCCATTGATTACATAAATGTGCTTCTCGATCTTGCAGAATTTTATTAATATCTGGTGATTCAAATTAAAAAAGAGATGGTAACAGCTGCAGCTCCTGGCACGTACATGGCCACTATTAAGACTTGTATTTCTTCTTCTTCTTCTCGTAAAATGCTTGTCTCAGGTGCCATGAACATCAGCACTGAGCATAAAGAGGCACCCTGGACAAGGCTTGCAAGCTCCTCTCACATCTCATCAAGGCAGCCATTCCTCCAGAGGATTACATCAGGACCCGTGAAATTTGAAAAGTTTGTTACGAGAGCTATGTCTGAGACAAATGACAACAAACCTTTGCCAGGACTGCCTGTTGATTTGCGAGGTCATCCATCTTCCCCCCCCCCCCACGCCCCTTCATTTTCCAAAGTTTGATTTTAATATGTTTCATTTTCTTCATAGATTTTACCTTTCTGTTACTGCTTGTGTCTTTCTATGGTCAGAAAAAGTATGACATTTGGTATATATATTCTTGTATCAAGCATGTTTTGCCACCATCATCTAAGCATTAATTCAAAAGCCTACTTGTATTGGTCCTAAATGAAATCATGAAACAACATTGAACACAGATAGACCACATGGTCTTGTGTATAATTTTCACCATGTGCTCATGTTTTTTGAACCTGAAAAACTTCTTCAATGGGTCTTGTCCTGACTCAAAAGCACATAAGGCACAAAACTTATCTTGAGGTACTAACATAACCACTTGAACATCTAACATGAGTCATCCGTTAGCAGGTAAAAGAGCATTTATAGCTGGTGTTGCTGATGACAATGGATATGGTTGGGCAATAGCAAAATCTCTTGCTGCTGCTGGAGCTGAAATTCTTGTTGGGACGTGGGTGCCTGTATGTATCTTGATCCAACTTAATTGGTCATTTAGAAACAGAGATTCTCATTTAATGTCAAAGTTTTATTGTTTCTTAAAATTACATCTATCCATGCAGGCACTCAACATATTTGAGAGCAGTCTAAGACGTGGGAAATTTGACGAATCACGCATGTAAGAACAAATGGGGCCTTTACTGATTGCATATATTTTTATATTTGTTGAACTCTCCCTTACACTGTGTGAATTGGAATTCAACTTTTCTAGATTGCCGGATGGATCGTTAATGGAAATCACAAAAGTTTATCCAATGGATGCTGTTTATGACTGTCCTGAGGATGTTCCTGAAGATGTAAGCTTTCTCTCCATTTAGTTTCTGGAAGATGGCAAATATTAATTTTTGATATCCTAATTTTTTGGTTTCATGTAGGTCAAAACAAATAAACGCTATTCAGGGTCTTCAAATTGGACGGTTCAGGTAAAACAGTTTTTGTTCAAACTCAACCTCATAATATGTAAACTTTAAGTTGCCTAGGCAGCTCTTAGGACAGATAAAATCATTCTTTTGATTTAGGTGCATATTCTCAATCTTTCAGTGCCAGTGAGTTTTCCAAAATCCATTTCTGCTGCATGGTATACTCAACTTTTGATATTGAACCAAGCAGCAAAAATACCTGCATGGTTTAATGAACTGCATTGTTATGTCCTAAATAGTTAGAGCAGTATAAATCACAATGTTCAGATTTGCGCAGCTTTCCTTTCCTTATGCTACATTGGCCAGAAAAAGGTTGGAATTTGAGTCCATTTAGTTAAATTAAATGTATGGATGGATCATGTATTGCTAGGGATCCATGGCTTCACCTATTAATTAGGTGTCAAAATCATTTGGTTTTCACAAAACAGAGTGTCCTACTTGACCATAATCATATGCAATCTATTATTATTATTATTATTTTTTAAAGGGCTCCTCAAGCTGCAAACTTTTTATTCTAGATATTTATATTCAAAGACTTGGACGTTTAGCTGTAATCTTTGGAATGCATCAAGTTTATGATGGTTCTCCAGTTCAGTGATTAAAATGCCTCTTTATTTGGTTAAGGAATGGTACCACAACTGACCACGTTGTGTTAATGCCGCACAGGAGCTTGTTGAATCTGTGAAAAAGGATTTTGGTAGTATTGACATTCTTGTTCACTCACTTGCAAATGGACCAGAGGTGTGGTGTTCTTCTCTTTCATACTTCAGTGCTGCTTTTCTTAAATATTGTCAAGGTACTTATCTATTTTTTACCTACATTGGTAGGTAAGCAAACCACTTCTAGAGACATCAAGAAATGGATATCTTGCTGCCCTATCTGCATCAAGTTACTCTTTTATTTCTATACTCAAACACTTTCTTCCAATAATGAATCCAGGCATGTTTCTCATCCAATCTCACCCTATTTTCTTTCTTAACAATCCATGGAAACAAACATGCAATTTTTGCTTGAATTTAAGCTTGTTTATTGACGCTGCAGGAGGTGCTTCGATTTCTCTAACATACATTGCTTCTGAAAGAATAATCCCAGGGTATGTTGCCATATATTTTTCCCATTTAAGACATCTTTCTTATAAATATATTCTTTACATTTTATCATGTCATTCTATGGGCAGATATGGTGGAGGCATGAGTTCAGCTAAGGCTGCTTTGGAGAGTGATACACGTGTGAGTTTTTCCTTTTGTGTAGTGTCTGGGCCTCGGTTTTTGTTTTTACCTTTTCGGCTTGCCATATTTAGCATCTCTTTCGGCTTTGTCCAAGTATTGGTAACTTTGTGTTTGCTTGATGCAGGTGCTGGCTTTTGAAGCAGGAAGAAAACACAAAGTCAGAGTCAACACAATATCTGCAGGTCAATAACTTATTAATAAGAAAATACCCCCCCCCCCCCCCCCCCCCCCTCACATCCCAACACACAAACATGCACGCATGAAAAAGGATTAAGCATACTTGGTGTTGTTTATATCAATCCCCTCACGAAAAAATGTCAGGCCCATTGAGGAGTAGAGCTGCGAAAGCAATTGGATTCATTGACATGATGATCGATTACTCGCTGGCTAATGCACCCCTACAGAAAGAACTATCAGCAGGTAAGTCTCCAACTACACATATATCTGCATGTCGTGGCACTAGAAATGAAGAATTGCCATTTTAACTTTCTCTCAATCAAGAAAGTTTAATTTAATTATATCTGAAATTTAAAACTAAATTTTTTTATACTATAATTTTTCGGGTAAATAGATGGAGATCATAAAGTGTAATGATTAAAGCACAACAATGTGCCTTGCTGCCTATATATCTTTGAATTTATTGTCTCAATTATAACTGGACAGAGGAAGTGGGAAATGCTGCTGCCTTTCTGGCGTCCCCGTTGGCTTCAGCTGTCACTGGAGCTGTTGTCTACGTTGATAATGGTCTAAATGCAATGGGAGTGGGAGTTGACAGTCCAATATTTGCGAATCTTGACATTCCAAAAGATAACTGAAGCTTGGGTTTTAAGACAAGGAAAAGTTTCGCCTCGTATGGTCTTGAAATTTTTTATTTTGCAAAAATAAAATGTTCTTTTTCCCAATCGTTTTACAAGGAAGACAAACATGTTTAGGCATCTACCCTTTCATTGATAGGGCAATTAAATCTGTAGTTCAACCGTTCCATTTCAATTTTCTTTTCAACATCATATGCAACAGGATGAATTTCTCCTTTCAGTTTATTCTTAAAGACAAGTGCTGAAATTGCAGACGGCATTTGTCCAGCAGTGTCACAATTTCAGGGTATATGTGTGGTATCCTGAAAGAATGTCTGCCACTTGAACCATTCAATAATAACTTATCATCTCTCTAAAAGCCCGAAACACATTTACAAACTTATACATAAGAATTCCAAGCAAGTAAATCAAACTAGTAGAAAACAATCTTTTCTTTGTGCCATCATCATCGCTTAGCGCACCCTAGCAGTGTTAATGAAACCCAGAAAATTTCGTTGAGAAAATGCCGTACAAGTGTCTGCATTCACCTTCAGAATTAGCTAACCTTTCATTTCCGCATCGTAATGGTAGCACATGTTTGTTCTGTGTCATTACTCTGAGGTGAATCTTCCACCGTTGACTGTTCCCGTAAAACCAAGCCATGGTTTCTGGAAAGCTTTCTAATTGGTGTTATAGATACTGCTGCTTCAGAACATACATCAACTTGACCCCTATTAGGCATCATTTCTTGCCCGATCTCAACATAATTTGTCATCAGCTACGAAAATGCAAAAAGAAACATTCAGGCAAATGGAAAAAATTAGATTTAGGGGAGTATAATTTAAGCAGTCAAGAATTATTTCCTCCCATTCAAATAAATTGAAGAAAAAGAAATGAAAAGAAAGTGGTATATTGCCTTATGTCAATCTACAAATTCGACAAATACAAACCCATTCTCTTAAGTTTGAAATGGTGAAAACCAGCAGCTCCATGATAGACAGAAAGTTGACAGCTCTTTTGCATAAAGACTTTTGATGTATGAAGCCATGTTTATGAGGAAGCAATTCAATAGTAAATCTCAAAAAAAAAAAAAAAAAGAATTTCCCAGTACCTTCCAATCCTTAAAATCAAATCTGAAGACAAAGTGGTTGTAAACAACCTCTTTTGATGCAACTAACCTGGCAGCAGGAGCATTCCTTGGTGCTGACCAAAAAAAAAAAAAAGAACAAAAAAGAATGTTATATTTAAAAATGAAAATAACACAAGCTTGGAAAGGGGACATAAGCAGACATCCCGAAGTGACTTACAGACTAGATGAAAGCCTTTCTCATCCATTTTTATCTCAGCGCGCCCATCTTTAACTAGAAATGACAGGGCAAATAGATTTTCCACTGTTTGTGCAAAAGAATTCCTATTCAATACTAAATATTCAAGCTTCACTCTTCTATGCTTCCTCAGAATGTCAAACATGGTTGACATATTACCATCAGTCTCTGTCCTCGTGTGCGTACCGGTATCATCAACCTGCACAAATTTGACAAAGACAGACCCAAATGAGGAGTATGCAAAAAAGTTGCATTAGCACATGTTACACATTAACAATAGTGTTAAAGAAGAGTTAACTGCCAATATTTGACGAGAAATGCAAACTAGTATGTACAATGACCTGAACTTAATTCCATTAGAAGGTAAATTTAATTGAATCAATCGTCCACATTCTAACAGGAAAAATCATCTTCGGATAACACTGCTTCTATAGTTATTAGCAATGATTGCAGCTTGAACAACAACTCTTACCTCTGCAGGCTGCACATTTTCTGCAGGTCTCATACGTTTTCTGCGAACACTGGCTCTCCGTTGCTTTAGTTGCGTATCCATAGGCCCAATCCTGAAGGAGTAAAAATAATAAATACACATTTTATTCTAATCTAAAAGATTGAGTAATCTATCTAACTTTGAATATTACTTACAAAAAAAAATGATAAATACAAAACTATGTAAAATTTAAGTACAGAATTATACTCAAATTGCAATTACATGGTACGACATCCAGGACTGCTCCTAAAAACATGTGAGACTTCAATTCCAATCTTCTTCCAATCTATTAAGGTTCTGCCATCCTGACTATTACTACTATCACCACCTAGTCCACTTTGTTTTGCAAAGTCTCCAAGAAGACAGTTAACGAAATCAGCAACAGTAATCCCATCACCATTTGTTGCTTTGACAGAGGTAACCAAGGTGTTGGCAATGTCCAATAGTGCCTCAGCATCAGCAATTTGTTCTCTAGGTTTCTGCACTGAAATTCACATGAAAGACCCAAAAAAGGGAAACAAATCCAGTAACTCCCAGTGATGAAACCAAAAATAATGAAAAACATTTCACATGATGGAGAAAAAAATCCAGAGACAATACCATGTTGATGTAAGCTCTCTACTTCATTAAAAATTGAGTTGAATTTAGCAGAATCAGTCCTTGAAATATCATCTCTTTCATCTGCAAAAAGGGTTAACAAAATTCCCCATTTAAAATTATAATAGTAAATGGGAACCAAATTCAGAATCAAATTACGATTTTTCTTTTACTTCAACCACAATATTAACCATTGCTAAGTACAGAACTTCATTGATTTCCCGCTCATTTTCTCCCAAACCAAACCGAAGCTAAAACTCTAAAACAGAGACAAAAAATTAAGAATAATGAAAAGAAAAATAAAAAAGCGAAATTACCGAAAATAAGAGTCTTAACAGCGAGATAACGAGAACGAAGAGTTCTACGGTCACTAACATGTTGATGATCGGAATCGTTAGCTTCAGTTTCACTACTATTGCTATTACTACAAACTATTTCACGCTTTATGATTCGAGCCATGGCCTTTTCGCTTTCATTGATTCTCTCGATGAAACAAAATAAAATGGAAATCAAGGAAGATTTAATAAAAAATAAAACAAAAAAAAAAACCCTAAAATTATAAAAGGCGAAACATGCTTCGATTGCGTGTGTTAGAAGCTTTTAAAGAAAAAACCACCCGATAGATTAGAAATTCGAAGAGTCGTTTTTCACTTATTATTATTTTAATTATTTCTCCACTCGTCTCTTCCTCTCCTGTGCTTTGTCGATGAGTTTGGTTGTTAATATATGGATTTTTTTAAAGTGACTTAATTTGCATATGGTTTACATTATTTACATTATTTATTTCAATGAAAATAAAAGAGATCATCCAACCGCAAGGTCTCATATTTTATTACTTTAAAAACATAAAGAGTGTCCAAAAACCTTAAATATTACCGTTTCAAGTTTTGGTATTTTTATTTTTTTTTAGTTTTTCTTAAAAATCCCTTTCCTTATTTTTGGGCAATTGGTGAAATGTAGTTATAACGTAAAAGACCGCCCCGTTACTAGAGGTGTAATCCATTTAAGCCAAGTCCATATAATGAAAATTTTAAGTACAAACTTGATTCAAAATTTATTATTTAAAAATTATTCAAAATTAATCAATTTTTAAAATTTAATAAAAATTAAATTATGTGAACTCATTTATTTATTTTTATTTAATAAAAATGAGTTTAATTTTTATATTCAATTTTAATTTTGATTATATATTTAAATTCGAATTCAAATTCAAATTAATATATATAATCATAAAATAATAATTTTTTAATTAAAATAATTAAAATAATAATTTTTTAGTATTTAAACTTAATTTACTTAATAAATTAAATTATTTAAAATAAAATTTAAATATAATTTGATAATATTTAAATCGAATTTAAATAATTTATAAATATTAATATATCATTTATATTTTTATCTATAACTAATGCTAACTAACAGTTTGCTTAAAATCTATGGGGTGGGTTAACTTTATACAAATTTAAATACTGAATTATTTATAAACAACGGATGGAAAATAAAATGACATTTGAAAACGATTTTTAAGTTTTTGAAATTAAAAAAAACAACTTAGTTTGCATAATACATACAATACTCCAAACCCGCAGCCTTTTCCTTGTTTAATCAATCATCTTTGGTGGTAGCCATGGCTTTATAGATCACAATCATCCACCGTTACCCCCCTAATCCCCCTTTCCATTCCTCATATTTACGCCCCCAACCTGAATTCTCCTTTCCCTTACTCTTTTCGTAATTTCCTGAAAATTTTATGGCAAAAGGTAACGTACTTTCCCAATTTTTAAGCCCACGACCAAAGCATAAACCATGAAACCCTCCCCGAATCCCATCCAGGCTCCAGCCATAATTTGGAGGAATATCAGCTAAATATTTTTAAAAAAATTTCCTATAAATTCAAAACCCCCTAAGACTCCAATCTTCGGTGTCTGCTCAAAAAGGTTTTTTTTTTTTTTTTTTTCAATCCAAATTTCAAATTAGGGTTTTGAGGAAAAACAATGAAAGCTTCATTGAAATTTCGTGAAGAGAAAAGGCCAGTATTGAGAGCGAAAATACCTCTAAACATTTTAGGCTTGCCGTTTCAATCAGGAATCGTCGCCGGCGAATCCAAGGAGCTAACATTAAATCTTTCTACTTTCTTTGAATCTGGACCCTCCATCAAGTTCGCTTACCGTCCAAATGATCCCTGGAACCCTTTCTCTCTTATCGTCAAGACCGGAACCGGACCCTTCGGTTCACCCATCTCTAGCTCTATGCTTATGAGCGCTGAGTTTAACCTTCTTGGCCGTGGAAACCCTAGCTTTAGGCTTCACTTCAAGCCTCAGTTTGGGAATTTCTCGATCAAGAAGTCAGAGTCTTCGGTTTTTGATAAAGTCGTGAAGCCGAGGAATAGCGCCGTTTTGGAGGATGATTCGTCGGTTGAGGTGGTGGATTCGCCGCCGTTAAACGGCGGCTCAGCCGGTTTCTTTGCCGAGAAGAGGAAACTCGAGGCTTTGAGTTCGGGAGATATCGCGGGGATTCTGTCCGGAATGGAGGTAGCGGCGAGGACGGCGGTGCCTGTGAAGGGAAAGGCAATGGTGAAATTCCGGTGGGGAATGAGGATTCCGTCGGAGATGAAGAGTGGCGTCAGTGGAACCGGTGATCCAACGGCTGGGAATTCGTTTAGGAAGATTCCGTTTTTGGTGATGGATAAGATCGGGATCGAACACGTGGACAGTTCTGATTCGAAGCAGGCTATATCGACAGCCAGCAAGGCGGGTCCAGAGGTGGATACGAATGCGGAGGTGGCGGAAGCTTGTTACACAGTTAAGCGTCAGCTGGAAGCTTTGCAAGCTGAGAATGGGTTATTGAAGAGAGCCGTGGAGGATCTCAGGCGAGAAATCTCCGGCGGGAAATTCGGGGATTTGAATCAAGGGAAATATAGAGAAATTGAAAGAAATGGCATTAATAAATCAAAAATGGAGAGAAGACACGGTGAGAAGAAATCGATGGAGGCGGATGTGAATGAAGAATTGAAGAAGAAACTGAAGGGAGCCACTGGTGCTTGAATTCGTCGAAATTAAATGTAAGCTTTGGTTAGTGTTTTTACTGAGCCTTTGTGCTTGGATTAGTTAATTATACGGACAATATAATCAATTTTGTGAGTTTTGTTTAGAATATAATATGAAATTTGCTAGTATTAAATCTGTGGGTGGTTAGTGAATAATTCAATTGTAAATTTCTTAATGGATTGGTTTATTTGGTTCCTCCAGCCCTTAGCCAAAGATCAAAAGCAAAAATGAGTGAACTCCTTTATTGTTTACGTGAAGCTTAGACCTCAGGGTATATCCGGAAAGACAATGGACAAAGATGGACCCACAAGTAAGGACATAAATGATATATTAGTATTCGTAAGTTATTCGATCTCGATTCGAATAAAACTCAAATTCGATTCGATTATTATCGAGTCGAACTCGAATTCGAGTAACTCGATTTATCGATCGAGCTGAGTTCGAGTATTCTTATATCCGATTTGAATAATTCGTGAGCTTAATCGAGTTTTTATATTTAAATATGTTTTATTATTTTAATTAATAAAATATTTCGAATTCGAGTTTGAGTTTAAGCACAAATAATCGAGTTTTTGTCGAATATAAAAATCGAGTTTATTTTTACATATTAATCAAGTTTAATCGAGCGAGTTCGAGTAGTTTGATTTCGATCACGAATCGAGCTGGAGCTTGGAAAATGAAACTCAATCGAATTTGAACCAAGTATCGAGTCGCGAGTTAAGAGTTGAGCTCGAATTCGAGTTTCTCACTATATCAATCAGACTCGATTCGATTACATTCCTATGCACAAATCAAAATATATAAGATTTGAAAATAGAGCAACAACGAAAAATAAAGATAGATTACCCTTCAGTGAACGTTTGTTTAGACCTTCGAATTTATAAATAAGCATTGGGAGATCATTATAAAACAATAAGGACAATGCTGAATTGACGTGACATTAAATATATGAGATCGATTTATTGACACAAATATCAAAATTATTTTTAATTATTTATTGAAAGCATCTGACCAAAAAAAAAAATTTATTATACCCTTTTAACTTGTAAATGCCTTCAACAATTATCTTTCCTTTATCTTCAATTCCACCGTTAACATCCGATGTCTTAACAAAGGAGTAGGTTTCCTCTCACAATGCATGACATTAGTTTTTCGTTTTTCAATGAGATGAAATTTGGCCCTTTTTAGCTGGAATCCCATCCAACATTTCCTTGTCTTTTTGATCTTGTAGCCCATTATAAAAGGAAATGCCAAGGGTTTGAGCCAGAAAGGAAATGGCGTACCTTCCTTCCAGTGTTTCCTGATTCCAGGACTTGCCTCCTCAATGCTTCAATCTCAAATTCGTCTAACAAATCTTCCACTTCATAACCAGCACCTTTGAGCTTTTCTAGCCAAAGGCTTGGCTCATGGATACGAGCCTGTTGTTCTTCAGCATCCAGGAGTACAGCTTTGATAGCAGTTAGCATCTCTTATCTGATTTCTTTTGTACTAAAAAGAATGCAGTGATTCAATTTATATGTATTGGAAATTTGGAATACGTGGTTTTAAGTTAGCTATATGACATGTGGTAGCCTAAGTTGAATGATTCCCAAAAAAAGAAAAAACCAGAACAATTGGTGTTATTTCTCAACAGATTTCACTTGGGCTCATTTTCAATTAGCCCACTTAGGAGTCTTTTTCTTTTCTTGGGTGGGATCCTTGTATAGGTTACTTGCTTCCTAGCCTAAAAGAATCATGCAAACTTCGTTTGAGGTGCAACGACTAGGAGCCCATCTTTATTTTTTTTTTTTAATTAAAAGATTTTTGATATCTCAAATATTTTTATTTTGCAATATTAATAAATATGAACTTTAGTTTTAATATGTAAAATTTTTTTAATTTTAATGATTTAAATTTAATTTAAATAAATCTAATTAAATAAAAAAAATATCAGTCTTAAAGTTACAGGAATTCACAAAAAATATAGCATCGTATCTATTCGATTTACTCAACAATAATTCTTTTGGCTTATTTAACTTTGTACCAAATTAGAAAAAAAAATTTAAATTTTATAAAATAAAAAATAAAAGGGCTAAACAGTAATTTGAAGGGCAAAAGGAAAAACAAGTCATCGTTGAACTCGTACAAACAACGTCCTCGAGATCAGTAAAAAAGGCAGCCGAGCCGAACTATAAAAGCACACAAAGAAAGAAAAAATGAAACAACAACAACAACGATTAAGCCCTAGCTTATCTGAGTAGCTATTCCTTTTCTTTTTTATCTTTGAAATTCCAAAAAGAACATAAACGAATCATAGAAAAGATTATTTTAAAAAAAAAATTTATTATTCAGAAAAGAGACTGTTATTATTATGAAATCGTGATCGATACTATTTTTTTTTTCCTTTTTTGGTTCATGGCTAGACACGATAACTTTCCCGAGAAACAAACATGGGGTACGTGGGAGGAGCTTTTACTTGCCTGCGCCGTTCATCGTTACGGCAGCGACAGTTGGGACTCTGTTGCTATGGAACTCCAGAAACGAACTTCCACGCTCCAGCACCTTTTCGTTACTCCTCTGGCTTGTCAACAGAAGTTTGAAGACCTTAAACGCCGTTTCTCTGAAAACGACGTCGGAGGATGCGATGCAAAAACTACTAATAACAACATCTCCACCGCCGCCGTTCCTTGGCTTGATCAGCTCCGAAAGCTCCGCGTTGCTGAACTCCGTCGCGAAGTTCAACAATATGACCTCTCCATCGTGTAAATGATTACTACGAAATTAAGTTTTTTTTTTAAATTAAATTATTTCCTTTTTAGGGTAAAAATCGAATTTTTTTTGCTTTTTTTACAGGTCGTTGCAATTGAAGGTTCAGAGATTGAAAGAAGAGAGAGAACATAGCTTAAGAGAGAACGGAAAAGTAACTGAAAAATTGGATCTGGAGAGAGAGAAGGAAAGTGAGAAAAAGGACGAAGAAATCGAACCGGTGGATCAAACCCGAAAACCGGTTCACGGCGGGGAAGAGTCCGACCGGGAGAATCGTTCAGTAAACGAGTCGAATTCTACAGATCCGAAGGATGAGAGTCCAGAAACCGGGCCAGAGGAAGCGAAGGTTGAACCGGAACCGGTCGAGCCGGAAGTATGTGAAAAGGCGAAGGTGGAGAACGACAAGCCAGCAGGAGAGGATTCGTGCAACGGGAGCTGTGATAGTGTGGCGAAGCAATCGGCTGAAAACTCGGAGCGAGTTGACCCGAGGGGGGAACCTGGTGACTCGCCCGAGTCAGTGGCCGAATCAAAGGGTGACGAACCTATTAGAGAGAGCAGCGATGTACAGAGCTCGGCGAGCTTGTCCGGCAAGGAAAAGAAAATTGCTGAACCGGGTGAACCGGACGAACCGGATAACGAGGAATTGGACCAATCTCCCGCCATCAAGGAGGTGTCAATTGAATCTCAGCCGTTGGTTGAGTTCCTCGAGATCCTCCGGTCTCATACGCTCGGCTCCCTCTTCGAGCGCCGACTCGAAAGCCAGGTAAAACAAAATATTCTTTTTTTTTAAAATTCGATTTAAATTTTTAAATAAATTATTAATTTCTATTTTTAATGAAAAAAGATAAGAGAAGGTTTTTATTGGATGCTACGCGGGTGAGGTATAGTATCACTGTCAGTACTGTTGGTCCAATCTGGCTTTGACGTGTCAGCACGATTAGGTTTGAAGACTTCTAACTAAATAGTTATCGGACATGGATAATTCTACTTTGATATTGGTATTTGAAAATGTTTCGACCATTTGATTTATCTAATCAGATCCTTGCAACTGATCTTGACCGCTGATCTGGACGTATTAATAACGTCTAAAGTTGGAATAATAATTAATAAGTGTCTTTTTTTTTTTAATTTCAGTGTGTTTACTGTTTAGACTTAATTTTATTTGCTGCCAATTTTTCAGTGTCTGGAATTGACGAAAACATCCCTTTCATTTTGTTTTTTTTTTCCCCCAAGTGTAATTATCTTGGCTATTAAGATTATGTGCTGCGGAACTTAGGATTAAACCAAATGGTTTACACGGCCTGCGAATTGTAATATCATGTGCTGTGGAGATGGGTTGGTTTGGGCCCATGCAGCCATGCTTGTAGATAAAGAGCAAATGAACCTTGTCTCGTGGAATTAGGTTTTTCTGCCCACAAAACTAAGAAAGATTCTTTTTCTTTTCATTTTGTCAAAAAGATTAAAAGTGAAAACCATACTCAACAATGGAAGAGAAAAAGAAAATACTATTAAAAAAAGAACTGGTAGTACCAAATTCTAACTTTATGGTCTACGCGTCATTGGCCAGTGCTCTCTTGTCTTTTTCTCGGTCCTTATTCGTTCCTAATGAGTAGGATTGTTAAATGTTAGCTCGGACTATGGTGTTCTGATTAATATTACTGATTCTGTTAAATTTCATCATGTGAATTTTTTGTCTTTTAATAATTGTTACATAGTCAATTTGCATAGAAAGACCCAAGAGTGCTTAAATTTCCAGGTCATATTCACAAGCTAGATATTTTTGGGCGTTGCCGTTATTGAAAAGGAAGAAGAGCCGTGGATTGAGGGTCCACTTGGTAACCCGATAATGAGTTGTTAGTTGGTCCATTTTTGCTGTGAACCCGCGATTACTTTTAGGGGTAATGAGTTGAGTGAAAACAAGAAATTCCATTCGGCACGCTAATTGTTTTAAGATCTACGGTGGTTAATAGGGGAGAATCTTATCCGAGAAAGAAATTGGGAGAGGCCCCTTTATTCCAATCTACATCCCAAGTTTGGTCGGGGATCAGCGTTGATTAATATTTAATTTTTTTTAGGTCTTCCATGCTGTTTGTCTTCTCCCTTTTTCTATTATACTTTTTAAATGATATTGACTAGTAAATTTTATTAGATCTTATTACTTATTGATGTTAAGGTCCCTCGCATCTAATTTACATCAATATAACATTTACACGTGTACGTATGCTGTATGTCAGAGGAAACAAAAGCACGTGTGTACCACTTGGGATTGGTTTTTATATAGTTGATTAGAAAGGTAAGGTTTAGGTAGGAAGTTAAGTTGGTCATAACGCTCTTCAAATAGAAATAAAAACCTGTGTTTTTGTTTTGTATGCTATGTGCGATCGTCTGCTCCCTTTAACCTATGTGCTCCTATTAGTTGCCATTTCTATAAATTTGTTGTTTTTGGGTGCCTGACAGATGATTAATTCAATGTGTGAATATCTTACGCTTGGCTTCGTTTTCAATACTGCAGGAAACACCAGATTACCTGAACTTGATTCGGCAACATCTTGACTTTGAGTCCATCCGCATGAGGCTTGAAGAAGGTTGGTATTCAGGATGGAAAATCAAGTTCTTTAGAGACCTGCTGTTGCTTTTAAACAATGCCATTGTTTTCTTTGGCAAGAAGTCCCCACAATACATGGCTGCTATTGAGTTTCGACAACTTGTTTCAAAGGAGATTGCTGCCCAAGCTCCTAATTCAAACGTATTGCCCAAAGAAAAATCGTCCACGCTGCCTGAATCCCAGATGCCTTTGAATCCAGAACCTGAACCATCCCTTCCCTTGTCAATGAAACCTAAATTATCAGTTCCATTGATTGCATGTCGCAAACGCAGCTCAATTACTGCAAAAGCATCAACATCATCTTCTGGACAAGAGAAAAAAAGGCAGCCAATAGCTTCATTGATGAATGAAAAACCAGCTCTAGATTGGAAGCAACAAGATAAATCGTCTGAGAAGGCCGAGGAAAGTCCTGTAACAAAGAAGAGAACAAGAGAAAGATCTGCCGCCTCAGGTGCAAGAAAAGCCAACAAAAATGTCAAGACTCGTAATAACACAAACACAACAAAAAATTCTGATACCAATAGTCATGCTGCCATTTCAAGCAAAGGTGGATCGTCAAATGAGAATTCGGAATCCAAGGGTGAGATGGAGAAGACCAACACTAATGTCAGTTCAAAGAAGCGAAGTGCGGCAAATTTCCTGAATAGGATGAGGAGCTCCTCATCCAATAATGGGCCACTAATAGAGACACTAAAGGGCGTGATTAGTTCTGATAATGGTAAAGTAGATGCAGGTGAGCAAAAGAAGAACAGCAGTAGTAAAGCTGATCAACGGAAGGATCAAATATCAGCTCCTCGGACTCGTTCTGGTGGAAAAAAAGCAAAAGAGAGGGGAAGTCCGGCAAAGAGGAGTACGGGACGACCACCAAAAAGAGCCGCAGCACCATCCCCTGCTACCCCCTCTGTTACTGCTAAGCGGGGAAGGGAAGTTGTTGAGAACGATTCCGGCACTGGACAGGCAAAGAAGCGTTCAAGAAAATGAAGGGTGTTTCCTGTATTTTTTTAAAAATATTTTTGTAAGATTGTTCAGCGCCTTGTAGCAAATTGTGTTAGGCAGTTAAATTATATTTTCTTCTACCAATTCCATGTTTCTCCAACAGGATGGAGAATGTCTAGCAACATGTCAACTAATTATAGAAAAAGCAGCTCATTTTGACTTGTACGATTTGGCCAAATGTTTTACCAGTCTGTTTGCAATTTGCAAGGGACTCTTTGCAGAAACAATCCTTCGGCACAAGTATACATTACTCATTAATTTGTTTCTATATTTTTGGCAAGGGAAATTGACAGCAGTTTGTACAATAAGACACTGACATTTTCTTTATCCTATGGGCAAAAGTTGCTACAAATGTTGAGATGGATCCATGACAGGATTTACTCAACACGGGAACATTGGGATCATCACCCAATGAGCTGTAGGGTTATCCATGTGTTGGGCGAAGACTAGAGGGCAGGCAGAATGAGCATAAAAATGGTTTAGTTTTTTGCTCACTGTAAAATTAATTCTAAAAGGGGTCCAGATGTATAATTTGCTTATAGTATCACTCAAATGATTTTGCAAACATCATTTCTCCATAAAATTATCATTTTTTATTTCCTTAAAATAATCATGGGATAAGATTCAATTTTCCATTCTACTTACGTGAATAAAGAGATTAAACAACTTTTGTTGCCATATATCAATATCATATTTTGTGTATTTAAAACTTAGATAAGTTGATTTTTCTAAATTGATTTTTTAATATAATGTTCAAAATTTTATCAACGGTAAAACAATTTAAATAGAATATTTCAAGGAATATTCTTTCTGTCGAAATTGGATGAATTTGGTCCAAATTTAAAAATTTGCAGTTGTAAAATTGGATGTTTTAAAGATTTATGATAAATTCAAATCATTCTTGTAGTTTGCAACCTTTATTTTAATAATCATTTGGATATTCACCACTACTCCTACAATTCATCCTTTTCTATCTAACGTGACAACCTCAATTTCTGCTCCACTTTTTCTCCAATACCCTTCATTGCCCCCACCCCCTGGCCTCAATTGAACCTGCCAACAATCTCAAAATCCAGTGGCATAGCTCTAATTGCAAGAATGATGACATGGCAACCTTACCAATGACATCAATGTTAAATACAGGGCAAAACAATCAACCTTTGACATGGGAGGACATGGACAGATCTTAAAGATCAATTTTGTTTTGTTGTTGCTATCTCCAAACGGGTTCACCAATTCTTCGCCTCTAATATGATTATCTTGGTGGGTTTCCCTTGCAGGTACGGTGGCATTGACCAAGTTTTTGTTCACATAATCTTTTAATGTCTTGGTGAATGGTTCATGGTTTGGATCTTTGCGCTTGTAACAGTTCTTTTGCTTGATTTTGATTGGCGATCATTGGATTTATGTGCTTAGCCTGAAATGTTAGGTTCCTAAATTATTCATGCAGTTCTTTTGTTTTTATGGTTTTTACGTTTTTTTTTTTTTTGCTGATGATCATTGATGGATGTGCCTGATTGAAGTTCCTGAATTCTTGGAATTGTTTTAGTGTGTTTATGAGTTTCTTGGCTTTCTTCTCTTTTCCTTGTTGTAATTGGAGTCATAGGATTACCAGATGATTGATCCTGCAATTCCCGTCAGAATCTGAAGATTTTGTTTTTGAAAAGAAAATCATTTAGCAGTTGAGCTGAAATTTGATTAGCCTATTTCAGAAAATTTGAAAAGCTCTATATCCTCATATCTTATCTGTTTCTATTTGCCTAGTTTACATCACAACTAGATCTCTTCTACAGGACGTAGAAGATGGGTGACGATCTCTCCATGATTGGGGGATTGTTTTTCTTGTGAAGTAAGATCAGTGGTTTCCCTGAGGCTAACTAAGGTTAGATGGGTGATTAATCTCCAACTTTGATGGCCTTAATGTAGTAGGTAAGAGCAACAGTGTTCCCCCAAGCTGATCAGATTGTGCAGGCATGCAAGCAATGAGCTAGTTCAAGGATTTTTTTTTTTTTTTAAATTGAGGAATGGTAGTTACTTAAAGATTGAGTTTTCTTGAGATTGCATTTTGGCGCTATCATCATTTGCAGGCAGAGCGTATTTCCTTGTTTAGCAGGACACCCCTGAATGAGTTAGAACCAGTAGTTGTCCAGGGAAGTCAAGTCAAGCTCTTAGAATTAAGCCTGTGTATTATTAACAGGTGTCGTGAATTTGCCAGTTTTCCGACATTGTTCTGTTGTTGAGTTGTAACGCTGTCTTCTTTGCAGGAGTCGTCCTTTAGGTTGCCCTGAAAGACAAGGACTCTCCCCATCTTTCTTTTATTTATTCTTGGCAATTTAACTAGGACCTGTTCATACGAAATTCTAGCTTATGTGAGATTTGGTAGCCGCTGTTTCCTTTTACTCTTTTAGAGAAACTGTTAAGCCATTACAGTCCCTTGAAGGTTTACAAGGGCAGAAACTTCCATCTGATGTGAACAAGCTGCCAATCGACCAAGTTAAAAAGCAATCACATTAATAGACTCGACAACCAAATAGACACCTTAAGCTAAAGGAAAGGCAAAGATTTAAGTGCTCTTTGTGAACTGATCAGCTATTTGCTGGCTGTAACCAGGCCAATTCTCCCATCACCTTCCCAACTTTAACAACCTTCAAACCCAAAACTATACATGAATTGGACTTAAATGAATCATTCATTCTCATGAAATGTCACAATATTTTGTTGCACATGCAAAATTTAATGGTACTGATGTATTCCTGTAGTTCATTTCAAGTGTCTTGTGCTGTGGCTTGCAGGAAAAGCATATGTTGGAAAAATATCGTGGCAAGCTTGGTTTCAACCATGACATGAATTTCACAAGGGGTGCACGATAGACTGCAGCCATTTTAGCCAAAAATCAAAATTTTCTACATTGAACTGACAAGAATAATTTTACATTCCTGTCCAAGTTCTCAACCAAATGATCAGGGAAGGAGAAGGAAAATTTTGAAATAAATAGAAAAACCAACTAATCATCTATTGCATTTCGCATCCTACCACAATTTGATGCAACCTTATGAATCTTTTGGACTTTCATAGTACAACCCAGCATTTGAGTTGGTACCCTGATGGTGCCCATAGTCACAGCCGGTCTATTGGTTGGCCACAAGAGAATGGTTGTTCTCCATCTGAAAATAAAAAATGAAACACACAAAAAGATTAATCTCCCGGGTGTACATGACAGAATGGTTAACTCTGTGTGCTCCATTGTTGAAATGGCATTATTTAGAAAGCAAAAACTTGATGCATTTAGGTGAGCCCTTCACACAGTCCACGCACTCTGGATCAACACCAAGTTATGCATGCCCATTGCCCAGTCTTACATTCTCCATTCTATTACATTTGTGATACCTACTCTTACAGTAGCAATTCATCAACCTAATAAGCCTGTGTGTGTCGCTTACATGTTGCCAAAAAATATACAGGAGGCCTAAGAGTAAATGGATTTATTACTGTCTTGATCAATAGACAACAACGCTCTAGATGATTAATAGAAAAAAAATACCAATGGATACATGTTGAACAAAGAAAATGCAGCTAGCTTTCTCCCAAATCAAACGGAATTTAAAAAAAAAAAAATAGTAATGAGACACTGTGTAGGTACTGGCTTCTGCAGTATGCAGAAAAGAATGAAATAATCACTATGTATACATATGTTGATTACCACTTTCACCATCAGACGCATCAGCAAGGCTCGCAATAGCATCAATAAGTGCTTGTTCATGCTCCTGCATTACATATAATGGTTAAGCTTCTAGTACTAAGCAATGAAAAGAAAGATATATTCAGGCTGTATGAATCAATCATAAGCTTACTTTCAGCTTCTTCTTTGCCCTCTCAAGCTCCAAAGGATCAGGATGACTTGTATCAAAAACCCTCTCCACCTGTTGAAGGGATCAAAATAAAATTAGCAAACTTATAATGTGAATTATCACAATTTGACATGTAACAGTACGAGCTGGTTCTCCATAAATACCTCCTTTAGTAGGGTCTCTGTGTTAAGCAATTCAATATCATCCAAAAGTTTCTTCGCAATACCATTCTGCGATGGCAAAAATTCTTTTCTGGATTGGCCCTTCACTGGACCTCTGCCTCTTCCAGGACCTGGAGCACGAGCACTACGACTGAAGGATTTCTTTGCTCCATGGAAAACATGCCCTCCTCGATAAGATATGCCTGGGTCCTCACCATCCCATCTGATATCGTCTGGAGAAATCTGTAATCATTTGGAGATCAACATTGTTCACAATAAAATGTATTCAGAAACTATTCTCTGGTAAGAAGTAACAAAAGAATTGGCAGGCTTAGACTATCAGAATAAGCCCCTTTAAAGCAACAACGCAAACAAATATATATAGCAACATGTTCCTATTCTCCACAGTCCACCCTGTTGTTCTTACAAACAGTTCTATTTTCTCTCCCTCCCAATATCCCCTTGTGATTCAAGGTCAAATGTTTTTCAGAGTCCACTTTAGCTTCAGTTGACATCAGACTGAAAAATAATAGCACATATCCATTGTCCACGACAAAGACTGGAACAATATAGGGTCTTAAGTAGACAGCTCACAATCTTCTAAAAGACAAGTTCATCACCTAAGCAACATGGCTCAGGATGTAGAATATTTTTAAGTAAACATGGTTATTCCTAAAACTCTATCAAGTTATCATGGTACCCCTGCCACTCATACTGCTGCCTGTTGTGTCCAATCAATTTATGTACATGACATCAGAGAACCTGCCAAATTTTACGCTATTATATATTGGCCATCTCAATCCACTTCAACATTTCTCTGGTTATCAGCATTTGGCGAAAGTAAGTCATGTTCTCATATCCACATCAAGGGACCTTTTGACAAAAAATATATCACTTCATAGTTTTGGATTATTTGCTTTTTATATCCCTAATTGAAAGGGTGAAAGAATTCATGCTGTTGTTATTTTCAAGTTTCAACTAACCATTACAACCATTGACAAAAGTTGATAATCACATGTGTCATTCTGAGGCTCAGATTTATCAGTTATTTCTAAGTTTGGATTGATTGTCATGTCTAATAAAGTAAAATGGGTGCAAAACACTGCACAAGATCTATCCAATCAAAGAGGCCTGTCGATCTTGCCACATAAGGCATACAGGATGATTGATTTCATAAATCTACCTATATGGTTAATGGTATAGCTTAGACTAAAAAAAATAAGGGAAATCAAGATGATGAAAGAACTTGACATGAAAAGCACAGAAATAAAGGATTGGAGGAAATATAACTGCAGAATTGGAGCATCAGGGATCAATGCATCAGGGAACGCAACCAAAATATAATATAATGGCTCACTTTCTCGCAAATTAAGAGGATAGGCACAACTAACAAGGAAACTACTGAACAACTGCATAAACAACCAAGACTGCTAGGAAAAAAAAAACACCAGCTTCCTTGGACTTCCTGGAAATATAAACTTCAATAGAGTATAATAATACCGAATCACACTGTAATTGCATAAAAACTAAATCATACTGTAATTGCATAAAAACTAAATCACACTGTAATTGCATAAAAACTATCATCCTGCCCCTGAGCACAAAAGTCCCACATCATAAAACAAAAGAATCATAGCAATTGTAACTGCTTCCATGAAAAACCCTTCCCTTTTTTCTGCCTCATAATGAGAAAAGTTATTGAGTAAAAAATGAGGTGATGTTAGCTGCATTTGAACTATATGTTACTTTATTAAGGTTACTAATTATTATTTTCCTTTAGAGAACAATAAGGTTACCAAAGTTAGTAACTGTACTTCAATGCATTATATATCTGTTTTTAGTAATAATCTTGTAGAATAATACAGCCTGTGTTCCATTTTGGTTTAACTTAACACAATGCTTACCATTGAAAGGTCAAAACATCAAAGTTTTGCATTTCCATGGTAACCTTACTGAAATAACAACTAAATAATGATTACAATCAAAAGAACCATTTGTGAGCGATCACTTTCTGTTGACTGTGTCAATCTAATATTTACCCGCTATTAGAAAGGCCTTTCTTTATGAGATTGAGAGAGTATTACTTTATAAGGCTTTCAAATTTCTTCTCCAAAACCAACAAACCTCACTCCAGCCAGAGCCTAGCCAACTTCCAAATTCTAATTGTATGCCAGAACAGATATGTGGACACATAAACCTATAATAAGGTTTTTCTATTTCCTGTATTAAGTTTCACTATTATGCAAATAATATTTATATTAAAATTATATTTTTCAACACATTCTAACGTTATTGCTGCACAAAATAATGACTAGCAGAAACAAATGATTCAGTTCATGCTAAGAAATCATATCCACTTACCTCTTTGAGATCAACCCATTCCCAGGTCTCATTTGCTGTATTTATATCATAAACCAGAGCATGTCGCCCCTGTAAAACAAAATAATAAAATATACCGATGATAGCTTAGCAATCCACAGACTTATTATTAAAATAGTTCTAAAAGGCATTTTACAACTCTTAGCAAGCATTTAAATTTTGAGGCATAAAGCACAATCCTTTTGAACAATCAGATTATGATTATGGGTGCCTTTAAATATCTAATAAAGTTTTTTCCCAATAAAATAGTTGCAACATTGGGAAATAAAAAAGCATCATATGTGCTTTTGACTCACAATTCAAGGAACTGCATAAAGAAGTCCAGAAAGTGCAACTGTGACTAAGCCTTAGGTTTCATACTTATGCTTTCAATGTTACATATTTTTAAAACTTTCATCATCACCTAAAAACTCCAGCTTAAGATAAATCTCAGAGTGAGAGACAGAAAATGTCTTTGTATGCCTTGAACATACCTCAGAGGGATTGTAATCAGTTATTACAGCTACATAGAAGCTGTTGTCTTCAGGCCACCTTGTCCACACTTTCTTTCCAATTAAGGGATCAAAAGTTGCTCCTTCAGCATGTTCATTTGCTGAAAGGCCACCAGCGGAGCCACAGTTATTGATTTGCCTATTTCCAGCAGAAACTGCAGAACTATAATGCATAGCCTTTGCTGAGGATACGCCAGGCAATGACTGACCCTGTAAGGGAAAAATGTGAGTAAAACAAAGCAAGCCAAATGGAGGTCAATGTACTCTTTTGCATTTCTGTAATGAAAATAAAATCATTGCTTCGAGCATTTAGTCCCTGTTTCTAAAGCAGCTTTCTAGTTAACATCCAAAGAAGAAAGCTTAATGTACAGAACCATTATGACAGATTCTAAAACCTGTGTGGTTGCACCAGCAATGGTTGGAGAAGTTACCGAGTGAGATCTCTTCTGTTTCTTGCGGGATGCTGAAACAGTTGGACTAGATAAAACACCGTGAACAGGACGAGATGCAATAAGTCTTGAAGACTGGTTGCCACCAGCTTGTCTCCAATCGCTGCTTGCATTGCCCGCATATAACCCATTAAACAGAAGAAGATATAAAAGGCCCATTGAATCAATTACTGGCCCCTAAAAGTCATACTAATTCATGAAGCATTCAAACCTTATCCTTCTGATAATATCATCAGCATTAACCTTGGTCAGAAGCTCTCTATGCTCATCGTCTGACACTCTTAGTTCTTTCCTAAGTTCTGTTATCAACCCTTCCTTTTCCTGAAGACACAGCATATGACAGAGCATGCATATCCAATCAGCATGAAATAAATAGGAACATTTATTAAAAACAATAAGTGCAAATACAAAAAAAAAAAAAGTTAATACCCAAGTAATGGCATCGGATTGAGCTTTAAAAGCACGCAGGACAGAACAGTAAGCTTCTTGCTCAAGTAGATGTATTTGGGCCTCCATGTCAGAATGCAACCTAGAATACAAGGCAGAACCTACGATAGATCTTCCATATCCAGCAATATTACACCCTCTTGAAACTCTAGTTGGATGTGATGGAGGTATATCATCATCAGTACCTGTAGTTATTTCAGATAAAAACCTGCATGATCATGCCGCATAGAACATAAAAGGGCAATAACTAGTCTTCCAATGCTCTTGTTTGAAAGGTTGATTGGCATTAATCTCTTTGACAGGTAACAAATTTACTAGGGGTAAAAGAACAGCTATAAGGAAATGCAATCTAACCAATACACATAAAGAAGAAGGAAATAATTGGATCTATCAAGAATCTTCTTGTATAATATCATAAACTTTAATCAATTTACGCATATAAACAAAAACCAAAGTTTACTAGGTTTGCATATCACAGAGTACAATGTTAAGGGGAACAGAAACAATATGATTAAATTAGAAAAGGATGTGAATATACTGTGTTGACTGTAGCTGGTCTGGTAGGTAACCAGGATCAAAGCTCAACATTGAGCCAAATGAACAATTTAAACAATAATAAAAATCAGAGATGAAAATCTTTGAAACAATTATAAGAAAATAAAATAGTTTATTGCCTGACTAAAAGAACATTAGCTTCTCCTAACAATAATAGATATTTGTTTATTCTTAACTATCAAGTAACCCAAAATCTACCAGAAAAAAAAGAATTCATCTTTTATCATGGATTTCTCTACATTTGAACCCCAATAAGAATTCAAAGAAAAAAAAGCAAACTACACCTAAAAATTGGAAATAAATCCATACCCTGAAAGCAAAATTCAAAGAAAATCATACGACTTCATTGCCCGAATCAAAATATCAAAAATTCAATGACCCCAATTAAACCCTAAACCCTGAATTCCCATCTTACACCCAAAACCCAAAATATCAATGTCCTTATTATCCAATTTTCAAATGTAAACAAAAATCCGCAACCGCGAAAAAGAAAAAAAAAAAAAAAAAAAGAAAAGAATTCCAGAAACACCCACATTGTTTAATGCAAGAATAAGACATTAATGAATGCAACATACCACTACCATAGCAAACTTCATAGTCCATACCAAGAAATAGAAAACAAAGCGGGAAAATATCTTTTCTTCGTTGAAGAAAAACACCACCAAGAAACCCTAACGAGAAATTGCCCCGAGGAAGAGAGATTCAAGGTTGAAGCTGCTGAGGATGTGCTCCAATGCAACGCAAAGCCAACTTAAAGTAGAGAGATTTAAAGAGAAAGTAGGAAGCCTCTGTTTTCCTCTTGTTTTGAAAGGCTTTGATTGGTTTTTATAGAGAGAGGAGCGAGAGACAGATCGGTTAACTTAACGGAGAGGGACAGGGACAGGGAGAGGAGGGACTTACGGACTTGAAACTTCACTTTCAGGTTTTCAAAGATCCGTTGCTGTCAGTTTTTTTTTTTTTTTTTTAAGGTTGGGTTGTTTTGTTGTTGTCAGTTTCGGTCCAGTTCGGACATGTTTTGGTCCAAAATCTTTGTATCAGTGAATTTTCTTTGGGCTTTTTGGGCTTATATTTTAGCGAAGATTGTGGTTTAGGCCTTTTGGGCTTTAAGGCTTTTCTTTTTTGGGCTTTATTACTTGAAATGTTTTTAATTTCGTACAAAATATAAGTCGTGAAATCCGTAAAACTGTGGTCCAAAATATTTGTAATTGAACAATCCCAATAGTGAAAATTTTGGGCTTTGCATAGGCTCAGATCTTTGCCTGCAAAGGTTATGGTTTTGGGCTCAAGCTAACAGTTGAAGCTAATGCTGAAGATTCATGATTTATTTTTCTTTTTTTTAGCGTTAATTTAGCATCGATGTTTCGGTGGCAAAAAATTTAAATTATAAAAATTATATTTAAAAAGTGTAATAAAAAATATGGTTAAAAATTTTGAGTCTTTAGTATTATTATGAAAAAAATACTGTAAGTAATTGAAATTTCTAAAAAGATATGTATAAAATAATAAAAAATTAAAAATATAAGGTAATATAATAATTTTTTATTTCAAAATATTTTTTCATTATAAAAATACTTTTTGAGTAGTTTTTTAGTTTGGATTGCAAAACAAATTTTTAATCTGAAAAAACTATTTTTTTATTGTTTAACATTGAGATTGGATCAAAAATAATTTTTAAATATGAAAACTACTTTTAACAGTAATACTAAATTAAACCTTAATCTTATGCAAACATGATACCTAAAAAAATATATAAAAAAAAGGAAGATGACAAATGTTTTTTTTTATTATTTTATAAATAATTTTAAAATTTAAATGTCAACAATTATAATTTTTTTTAATTATTTTTAAACTGCAGCCTCTTCTGTTAAAAATGGTGAAGCAGTAACATGGCAGTCAAGAGTCTCGGTCGTCATATCTCTTGATTGCTATAGAAATTGTCAGAGTTGTTGAATCCCACGTTTCATTCCTATCTTATAGCCTAATCTGTCTTAGGAAAATCCATCAGAAAAATATACTAATTGAGCTTTGGGGAATCAATCCTGTTAAAGAGCAAGTAAATGTATATACAGCCAATGAGAAATCACATTTAGCTGACAAACCAGCTTTGTCTAGTTTGGGTCAAAGTCCCCTTCACATGCTATTTTTAAAAACTCAATGTTAGCTTCCGATCCCTTTGATTAACCAAATTTAGTCTATGGTTCCCACATTTCATATTTCTGTAGCTAGGAAGGGTGGGAATGTGGGATATACCATGGGTGACTTTTAACAGAATTTAGCAAGATTAAAGATATATAATAGAGGTGTTAAAAGATGATGATATACTACTAAACAAGTAAATTCTTTTTATAAAAGAGATGCAGTCTTGAAATAAAAAAAAAATACAATTTTAAATTTTAAATTTATTGAATATCACGTTTTAAAGTTGATTGTATATAAATCAATTGAATTAAATTTTAAATTTAATCACATTATAATTTCTGAAGTGAAAAGATGGTGAAAATTAAAGGTGAATTAGCATAATTAAAATTTATCAGTATTGACTTATAGAAGGTATAGAACTAGCTAGCTTCAAAGCTAAATGAAGAACATGAATCCTCAAGGTATGACTGTGATTCACGCGGCGTGTCACATGATTTTGATAGTTTAATCTTTCCGTTGCAGAATGAAGCCAGAAACCATAATAGTCAATTCAGCATCACATGATTGGCAGCTTCAAAGTTCAAAGGTGGTGAAAGAGGATGAGAAAAAGTACCATTTAACATAATTATTATAGTATGAAATATACACAGCATCTTCAATAATGAACATAATATAGACTTCCCATTGTTTTTTGACGAGGTTGAATCTGATACAGGACAAGATCATATAAACCCACTTGTTTTTTCGTTTTATTTGTTTAATTAGATAGTCAAATTTAAGTAAACATGCATACATAAAAAGCTTGAAAGCTTATTCCAATTTTCAACTTCATATTTAATGTTAATTCTTACCGAAGAGGTTTATCTTTACATTGATGAGTGAAATTTTTTTTTTTTTTTATTTCAAGGGGACAAAACCTTACATCAAAAGAGAATGAGAAGAGATTAGAGTCAAACCTCAACCCTATATCTTTTTTAAGTCTTACTTGATCTTAAAAATAATTGATGATTAAAATTAACTCAAAGCAATGGTTATTTTATTGAACTTTGTTGTCTTTTCATAATTCTAGAAAAACACAAAGGTATCATGAATTCCCATCTTGGAAAAATACAATCAATCATCAATGTTTTGCTAAATTAAATTAAACTAAAATTATTTTAAGCTAGCTAGTGGGTTATGGCAAACCACGTGCAAAAGAACACGCATGCATGCTGCCCTTATAAACCTGCTCCAAGTTTTAGATCATTTGAATGCTTGATTTCTAATCCACTATTACTCTTTTTTCTTCACTGAATTCCACTCTGATGAAGATCAATTCCATAAACTTGACTGCTTTCTTTGTCTTAATTCTAGTTCACATCCTCATCAGTTGCTCTTCCTTGTGTCTCTGCCATGGAGAGGTTCCTCCCGGAGAAAGAAATGATCAGATTTCAAGAAAGCTACTGTCATCTGTGGCTTCATTTCCTACTGGTCAAAGCAAGTTGAATGCAGCCATGAAAGAGCCCAAGAAAGCTGTGGAGCCAAGTCTAAGGAAAGCACCACCCAGCGTCCCAAATCCTACCCAGAACTAGCAAATTTATAGTACATGATCCGGAGATCTCTCAACCAAGAATAAAGGATTCACTGTTTTTTTGTTCAGTTTTTTTTTTCAAGCTTTGGGTCTTTAATTTTGGCCTTCCTATTTATAGTGCTTCCTTTAATTAAGTAGGAGATGTGATAGAGAATTGTATGTAAAGTATGCATGTAAATAAAGACTTGAATTAGATAATTCATTTGTTTCTATTTGCTTTAATCTTTCTGAATCTTTAGTTAATTTATTTCTCAAACTTGCTCGAAGTTGTTGATCAACAGAAATCAGAAGGCATAAATATTCCAGGCAATTAGTGCTTGAAGCCTGTTTGCTGCAAGATATAGCTCTTCAGTCTTGGAATTCATGAAATAGTTTCATTACTTAATTATCTGTTTCTGATCAGTGATCATCACTGACAGTTTTTTCTTGGTAATTATTATTGGTAAATAAACGACTTACAACCTGAGACCTGACAGTAATTTTTTTTTCTGAATGAAACTAGTTGTTATGCGATTACATTTAAAAGTTGAATTGCAGCAGCTCATGTCTCCACTTCAATGGAGTTGATCCTGCAGGCCAAGGTTCAATCCTGGCTCCAGCCTGAAACTTATTGTTAACCAAACAAAACATAGTTTTTCAATATGCAAATCAAAAAAAAAAAAAACCCTAAGGAGATGTTTTTACTATAATTGAGCTTTACTCAAACACTGAAGGAGATAGGGAGTCGTAATTCTTTCTTCCAAGGCCTATAATTAGCAGGAGCTATCAAACACACCAAACCACGTGCTCCTTAATCTTTAATTAATTCAAGTCTTGGCTTTACCATTGTTGTCTGAATATTTGGTCAATGGTTTTAGAGAGTGATGATGAACGTAGACTGGGGTCATTGAAGATTGAACCATGACTTTCTGTCGGTTTATGAGAAAAAATGAGCACCCAGCCAGCCCCAAGAATTAGATGGAAAGTGAAGAACTGCATGTTGGGTTGTCACCTTCTATTGTGTCGGATTTGGCTATCCATCCAACTTTTAGGCGTAACGAGCTACTCTTTACAACCCAAAAGGTAGAATATAAATATAAATATATATATATATATATAAGATTGTAATACATTAATCGCCGCATATAATACATTAATCGCCGCATACATTATTATAATTATCATAGCCTATGTAATTTTGGGAATATAATGTGTTTTACAAGATTCTCTATCTCCATTGATTATGCTTGTTTATTTAATTTTGAGTTTATTTTTTATTATGTAATTCAATATTACATTACGTAGATGATAGCAAATATTGTAATTGTTTATTTTTTAAAAAAATTAATAGACTTATCAGATAAAATTTTTTATGATTATCGGGATCGGTTTCGCTCGATTCAAGTTTATGTAAGAAGCATGGTGTAAAAAGAAATTAAAATAGTCTTTGACAAATTTTATGTAAAAGTATTAGAGAATTTTAAAAAATATTTTATGATATTTTTATATTTAATAGTTAAAAATTAAAATATTCAACTTTACTAAAATAAATCACAGGTTTTTATATAAAAATAAATAAATAAAATTAAGAGATGGTTTTGTTAATTAAAAATAAAAATAAATCAAAATCAAAACAGATATTTTATCAAACAAAAAAGATGAATATGAAATAATATTATGTTCTTATAATTTTATGAATTATTAAAAGGTAAAGTGAAAATGTAAAAAAAATTCATTAAATATTTTTTATTAAACATTATCATTTTTTGAAAAAAAAAAAGTTAAAAATCTTAAATTTTTTAGAATAATAGAGGATTATGGTAAATCCAACCAA
Source organism: Durio zibethinus (assembly GCF_047325235.1). NCBI lineage: Eukaryota > Viridiplantae > Streptophyta > Magnoliopsida > Malvales > Malvaceae > Durio > Durio zibethinus. The sequence continues at coordinate 1,906,431 of NC_143162.1, read as the reverse complement.
AGGCAGGTTATAGATATTGGGCCAACAGAGGGTTCCTTTTTCTTCTACAAGAAATGCTGAAGCTCAATTGAGGTCTGAATAAAAGACTGGTTGTTCTAATCAGCCCATAACCGTGATGAGCAAAGCCCGTCTCTCGAGCTTTGAATCAAGGAAGGCCTATATCTTGAAATTGCAAAATGTTTTAAAATCATTTATTTTTTTTATTATGCATGCATAATAATTTTTTATCTGTTTGGTTTAAGAAAATGAAAAATGGAAAATGGTACAAGAAACATGTTTGGTTTTTTTTTGAACAAATTTATCACCATATTTCAAAATTTGAAATAAATTAGACTATTCAATAAAAAATTATGTCAGAAACTGTTTTACAGTTTAAATAATATTTTTTAAAAGATTATGAAGCCAATTTTCAAAATTTTTTATTCTTTATTTTTTTATCATAATTTTTTATTAAATAGAATTAATGTTACGAATGATCTTTAAACTATGATGAAATGTTAAATGTGGTATTTAAGTTTCAAAATCTTTAATGTAATTCCTTAACAATGAATCTATTAATTAATATGGTATTTAGATAATTATTTGTTAATCACATATTATGATTTGAAATTAATCATATTAAAAATAAGTATTACTTTAATTCAAATACCACATTAAAATTTTTTTAAATTTATGTACTACATTAAACATTTTTATATAGTTTAAACCTTTAAGAGCTATTCATGACAATGACCCTATTAAAGATAATGTCAACCAATCAAATTTGTTTTTTTTATTTATTTTTTTATCATGATATTTTCTACCACATATAATATGATATCATACTTTTTCAATTAGCCTTGGTATTTTTTCTTGTCATTTTTTTTTATAAATTTTTAATTATAAAATAGTTTATGTCATAACGTATTGATTCTAAAGTGAAAGTCACTACTAAATTTGTTTTGTTGAAGTGTTATTGGTTACTAATCCTATTTTTTCAATCTACGAATTTGAGGTTGGATTTTGAAATACAATTACGTTTGTAAAATGTTATAACACATTCATAACGTTTGTCAGAAGATGATACCAATTAATTTTATATTATCATAAATTGATCTCAATCAAATAGTCTTTTAACTTTATCATTTTTATTTTTATTTTTTATTTTTTGATTTTTATTATTTGAATATTGAAAATTTTCTAAATTATTTTTGACACTTTCAATATAATTTAAAAAATTTTCTCACTAAAGAGTATTTAAAAAAATCACTTATTTCTTTGAAGAGACTCTGTCATTATCTTAAAAGTAGGTTATGATTCATTTATATAAATAGTTATGATATAATTTAAAAAAATTAGAGGAAAATTACCATTTGTGATTTTCTCTTAATGTTATTATTGATGAAAATTTAATTTTATTTTGGAACGCTTATTTATTGTTTAATTTTAATATTGAAAAAAAATTTCATTGGTTAAATTCTCAAAATATTTTCAACACTTTTTAAATATTCAAATAAAATTGTTTGTTTAAGAAATTTTGATAAAATCTTTACTCGCGTCTTTATTCTTGTAAAATTTTATTTACCTTTATAATTTAAGTATTTTATATTTTCTTAATTTTTATTGAAAAAATTTTCAAAAATCTTACCAACAATTTTGGCAAAATTTTGAAAAATAATTTTTTAAGAATCACCATTTTTTATTTTTATTTTTCCTGTTATTATTCTTTTCTTTATGTATTTATTTAATTTTTATTAATGATTATTATTATTATTATACTAAAAAAATTTTAAAATATTTTTAACACTTTTTAGAATATTTTAAAAAAATTGTATTAATTTTTCAATAAAATCACCACTTGTAATTTTATTGTTATTTTAACATTTTATTTATTTTATTAGAAAAATTCTTGAAAATATTTCTAATATTTTTGATAAATTTTTGAAAAATTCATTAATTCAAGATTATCAATAAAATCACCACTTGTGATTTTATTAGTATTTTATTTTTTTATTTTTTATTGTTTATTATTTAAACTTTATTTTTATTATTTCATTTTTATTTTATTGTATTTGTTTTTATATTATTTATTTTTTTTTATAACACTAAAAATCGCCACTATGTACATCAAATTTATTTATAAAAAAAAAACAAAAATACTTGATAGTAAAAATAAAATTATTAAAACACAAATAAATATTAAAGCAACCCACACACATAATACATCAAACTAAAAGACAAGAAAAATACCCAACAAATCTATGGGTCTCAAACCCATATTGTTTGGACTGGACTCCAAGTGGAACAAGCTTGAATTGGATCCACCAAGTGTGACTGGCTTCCTGTGCGACCTTTACGAGCAATTCTCAAATTCCACATTGTTTATCTTTCTCCTTTGACTTATCTAGCACCTATTCTTGTAACCTTTTATTCTCTCCCTGCCAAGCCAGTCGTGCCTTTCCTTTCCTGAAACAAACCAAAGATATTTTATATATTTATTTATTTATTTGGATGGCTTGGCCTTTTTTTTTTATTAGTAACCACTAAGATTTTTTTTTTGTTCTCTTTAAAAAAATTGAAAAAAAATAAAAAATAAAGATTTTTGGGTTTGTGAATGGTGGTTTGGCTATGAAAGATGGGGTGGGCCAATTGGTGTGTATGGTGAAGGCTTTAGGTGATAAGGACTGCTATAAAAGGGATTTTCAGCTTTGATGAAGGTGTTGGGTGAAGATGTGATGGCAGAAAAAGGTTTTGGCTAAGCAAGTTTTGGAGATGCTCGGGTGTTGATGGTTTGGGTACAAGAAGTTTTGGTTGTTGGGTGATTTGGGTGGTTGGATTTCTTTTTTGCTAAGGTCTTTTGTTCTGTATTTTGGGCGATGGGTTTGCAGAGGGCTTTGGCTTTCAAAAAATTAGAATTTGTGTTTGAGTTTTTCAGTGTTCCTCTTCTGTCGTCTCTGTCTTCTGTTCTCTTTCCCGGTTCTGTGATTTCCGGCTTAATTTAAAGAGCTCACTGAGTTCAAATCCCAGATTTTCTAGGATTTGAGAAAGACTTTAGGGCCGATCATTGTGCTGCCAACTTAAGCAGTGGCAGTTGGGCGATCAAAAACATTTTCAACGGCCGAAATGACTGAATTTTGGCTGTTCAAAATTTTCAAGCTTTCTCTTTTATTTTTTGGATTTTTGTTTAAAAACTAATTAATGAAATAATATATATAATAATTGTATTCTATAATTCGAATAACATTAAACTAAACATTAAATGCAATTCAGATTTATTTTGATTAATCCTAACAAAATTAATTGTTAACTATAGCGGAAAATTTGTGCCTTATCTTACTTGTAGATAGCTATAACTTCTCTTACTTGTCTTAAGAAAGACCAAATCCCAAGAAGTACTAAGCATCAACTTTTCTATGTAAAAGTCAGTCCAAACATTAGGAAACAAAGAGACCAAAGGAACCAATATGACTTTGGTAAAGGTCTTTCCCTCCCATTCTATTTTACATGTAAAAGCAACAAAGGAAGTTTTGGAATAAAGAAAAACACACCAACAGATAAAAGCACCCATCATTTGATTTGATGCGTTGCCTCTCTTTTTACAGTCCTAAGTAGAATTCTGTGCAAAAGAATGCTTGACTGGTCTTGAGCTCCTCTTGGCTTATCTGTTTCTACTCCTGGTGAAATCCAATCTAAATAAATGGTTTCAGACTTCTCAATGGTTCAGTCTCCAATGCCTGCAAATTTTCAAACAACGTAGACTTATTTAATTTGGCTAAGACACACAGGTTAATTGTATGTGCATCTAGTACAATTGGAGTCAACTTCTTAAACCAGGGATGTCCTTTAAACCTTCCAGTCTCACCACCAAACTTTCAGCTTGGTGGAACTTTTATCGGGGTCATCAATTATTCAATTTCAGTCATGATCTAGATTTTGTTGCTTGCAGCTTTGATGGACAAAGAATGCTAAGAGCAAGTCTCATGACTTTGTCTATTGAAGTTAAGGTACAGAGAATGTTGTGGCTTTGATTATGTCAATTGATACCTTATGTCACCAGCTTCATGCCATGGTCATGTACATGTGCCTTCGATCATATGAGATTCATCAAGATCTTCGTTCCTTTTTCTGAATTGGAGTAGGTTCAACAAAATGTTTTCCTTTAGCTTTCCCTTCTTTTTGGGGCTTCATATTTTTGTTTCGAAAGAGATGAGAAGATTCTAGAATTGCTATGACATTGTAAAAATTGGATGTAAAGTAATTAGAACAAGAACATTATCTGGCATATAGACATTAGAAAGATTAAAGGTGCTATAATGGTTTGTTATTCTTTGGGTAAAAGGGCTTTCTCAATCACTTTCACTTTCTTATCTTTGTAAAACAGTGTCTTCCGAATCTTCAGAGCTTCATATGAAATCCAGAATGACTTTCATAGAAGTTCAGAATTGGAAAGAATTAGAACCACTTCAAATGCTAGTTAAGTGAGTATAGTGTCTAATATGATCTTTCTTAGGTATTTCGTTTGTCTTCACTGTCTATTTGAGATAAGCATGGAAAGTATTCTCTCCTTTCTTTTTTTTTTTTTTTTTGGTAACTTTAACAATATGGTAAGTCTCTAAGATAATATGATCTAAACATCAATCGAATTATATTATCAATAATCACGTGATCTGTTAATATCAAATTAATTTAAATTTTGATAATGTTGTAAAAAAAAAATCACATTCATCAAACTAGAAAGTAATCGGAGAAACCTAGTTTTCATTCATGACGAGGAAAACATGAATCTAGTACGCTTTCCAGGACAAAATGGTGAACTTGATAATTGGAGGATTGGATGACCTCATTGGAATCTGGTTAAATCATTGCTTTCAGGTGTTGAAATTTCTTCCACAAATTGGCCAAAAAATATATATATTTTGGATTGAAAAAGTTGGCTTAATTACATTGGTAGAAGTGTAACAACTTGATAACTTTGATAAATGATTAAGTTACTGATCCCAAATTAACATATTAATGAAAGTGGATATGTATCGACACAGGACTCTCCATCATATATAATAAAAATATCTATTAGTTAGGCCTTTTGGCCCTGAAACCTGGCTATAGCAAGTATATTTCTCCCACCTGAACCTGATAGAATAGAACATTCATCTACCAGCTGTCTCTAAAGAAATAAGAGAGCATACAATTCTGGAAATTTTCACTGAAGTTTTTTCTTCAACATTTTTTCTTCCCCTAAAGATGTTTTTTTTGGTCAAATTCCCCTAAAGATGCTGAAATAGTATACCTAAGAGAGAAAATTGAGGAATTTTCAAAAGCTCAATTCAAGGACTTTAGCAGATCCTGAGTACTCCCACCAATTATATAACCTTGAAAGTGGAAACCAAACCATCACAACTTTAAGAGAAGAATTGCACAAAAAGCCCACACTCTTATCATGTACAATTCTCCAAACACAAAATTAGAGATGGAAAGTTACAAGGATAAAAAAGAAAAAACCAAAAAAAAAGAAAAAAACCCTTCAGTACTTTCCTTAAATCTACCAATGTGTGTCAGAAACAAAAGCTTGGGAAAGCAAATATATATTAGCTAATAATTAAGAAAAACTTCACATGCTTCTAGCCATCATTTCCTGGAATCTACTGTAAGACTCCTGCTTCTCCAACCTAAACTTTTCATGACAATTGGCTATGAATATTTCTGCTAGCCTATCAATCTCATTAATATCTGTCTCAGCTGTAGAATTGCCATTAACCTTCTTTTCTTCTAGCCATTGAAGGTAACCTGAAAGCTCAGACTCCACAGTATCCAGATCACATTGCTCAGTTGAAATAACTGAATTCCAGGTTGAATCATAGTACAAATGAGTTGCACTACACCCTTCTAGAACTGGAGCTGGAACTGGTGTAACATGAGAAGAGCACCAATTATAGTGTAGCCTAAATGAACCAAAGAACAGCTTCTTGTGCTTGTAGTTCTTTTTTGTGGTCTTTGAGTAGGAAATGGAATATTGTATAGGCTTGTGTTCTTTATAAATTTGAATGACAATGGATTTTGCTTTGGAAAAAGCTCGAATGAGACGACAAACCTGAGCATAGATGAGGGTGTGGATTAGAGTTTTGATCTTCATGGAGCTTAAGGTAGAAGATGGTGATTTCAATGAAAAGGCTTGAAGAGGGAACAAGGTCTTTATGTAGGAGGGACCAACCATTTTTAATTGTTTTTGGTATATGGGAATCCTGAACCATGTTCAAATGGAGTTATAAAGGGTCTTGATTACTAATTTGCCACTTGACTTTTGAGTTTTTTAAAGCATTGCCATCTACTTTGCAGATTTCTGCATACTCTTGCCTTATGCCTTTTCTATGGATTTAGAATTTGATAAGAACATGAACATAAAAAATATGACCTTGTTTGGTTGCATCACCTAATGTGACTGATAAGTAATAAATCACTCTTTCTTGAAATAAATTACCAGAACTTGCAGAAGTTCACTCTGTTCAAATAATAATAATAATAATAATAAAGCAGAATACCCTTTTATTATCTTAGTAAGATCATAATTACAGTCCTACTGTGTTTCTCTTCTGCTTAACATCAACCAGCTCAGTAATTTCTTTCATTTGCTTCATAACTAAATAAGGCTTGGAATCTTAGGCCATGCAGGGAATTTTTTGGATTTTGGTACCAAACAAATCTCAAGGCTTTTCCGTCACAAGACCCGCTTACATATTTTGAAAATCTGTCACCTTTTTCACTGTTTAAAAGTGTAACTGGGGCCATTTTGGCATTAACCCAAGGGTGATAAATATTAGCTTGGGGATGAGATCTATGGTAGGTTTAACACTTGAAAATCTTTTAAAACAGTACAAGCAACTCGAGGACGACTATTGAGGCTTAATATCCGCCAAAATTACCACTCCAAGGAATAATATAATCTGGCTGTTATTAGAATTAAGAACTAGAATTTAGTACTACTTTGCAATCAAACCTTTACTAGCTCAGATCTTTTAAGGATCTCTTTGAACAATTTCTGGTTTTTCTAGTGATGCAAATCTCATTTCTTTAAGAAATCTTTGTGCGTACGCATATCTTGCAAGCACTTATTTTGGCCGTATTGGACCAAAAGAAAAAAAAAGCATTGAAATTCCACTATGTTTCAACTAAACTAAGCATTGAAAGTAGTATTAAGAATATATAATTAGTGTTTTTCTACAGGGTTAGCAATGCATAATTTCCTCGCAACTTTGCCCTCAGACTTTTTCACTACAAGCCGAACTAAATTGGAGACCAATATTGTATAATATATGGGGGAGTGGGGAGTTGTTGTGGACCTTGGGGAAAAAATGGATTGACTATGTACATGAAGATGATAACGCTTTTGAATTTCCTGGACTCTAAAAAAAAAATTGATGATGACACCAGTAATTGAGTTGTAAGACAAGAGAACAAAATCAAAACTCATCCCTATCCACCAAATTTTTGAAAAGGAAAAGAAAACCAATGCTGATATAGAGTTTTAATAGACTTATTGTGGAAAAAACAGCAGATTGACCCGCAATTATTATAGAAAATGAAGGTAAACCTTATCAATTGAAGCAAATTGAAAGGTCATTTTCCTGACAGACCCAGATTTAAATAGTTTCCGAACACCTTTTGATTTAGTCTGTGTCTAGTCGCCAATAATTTCCTCCTCCTTTGTAACTTACCCTGCAGGTCTAAAGGGAGAGGAAATAACTTGTACCCTTGAAATTACTGCACCAGGATGCGACTTGGAAGTTTGCTTTGCTAGCGATGAAATGGATAACCATGTTTTCTATAATTTCTTTGGAAGGTGTTGGAAGGAGTTGGGATTAAATTACTTTCCATGTTTTCTAACAAAACTTTTAGGCAAGAGGATTTTATCTATTCCAGGACCAGGACATGTCACAGGCTTAGCAAAATTTTATATTGGACTTACTGTTCACTAATAAAGACTATTAATAGTGAGAATCGAACTTAAACGTTACAAATTAAATATTCGATTCTTATTAATTCAACAAATCTAAGCAATTGCTCTCCAATTTGTAGATAAGCTACTGCCTCGTATATTTTAGCAATTCATCATCTTGATGTCCCTGTAAAGTTAGATCCAATGTGCCATGTGTTTTATCATTTGATATGGTGTTGAACCACTTAAGTAACCTCGCCTGTAAAAGCTTCATATACAAGTAAAAACTAAGTAACGCCCGGCCCCCTCCCCCATCCTGTAATTTATTATCGTTGTTTCTATTTGTTGTAGGAGGAGGATCCCCATCATCATTAATGTGGACTTCAATTATTTATTTTGGGGAATCTAATCCATAAACAACTAACTGAGATGCAATGCGAAAGGCATCCTTTGAAATATTGCAGCTGGCTGTCATATTAAACATTTGTGCACATGTTCATGTTGAGCATAATATAGGTAGTTTAACTACTTAAACCAGGTAGTGATCAAGATTTGTATCTCAAAAACAACAAAAAATTTTGAGATATAACAAGACAAAAACAGCTATAGATAGTTAAATCAAGATCTGCCAATGAATTGTAAAGCAGTACAAGGTAAGATTGTAGTGTTTTTCTCCTAAGTTTAGCAGGTGTTAAGAGAATCTAGGCAACACAGTGAAATAAAGCAAAGTCCTCTAGGCCAACTTTAATCTGTTACATAAAGATATGTTCAGTGACATTGGAAGATTGGAACACATCACCTTTCCTTTAATGTATTCCCTAAGAATCACTTGTCACAATCAGAGAAAGTCCCATGGAATTCAACATTTCAACTTTCCGTTCCCTGTCCTGTTCTGCTTTCAGTTTCTGTTTTTCCTTGGTTTTTCTATATTAGTTTGGAGAAATTTCATAGCTATCCCTGTTCACCTACATCAACCAATGACTTCCTATAGCACCTCAAATATAATTAAGAACCTCCAGGTCATAATCTATCAGTTATTTTAATAGCAGGAATCACATCATTATTATTGTATAAAAATGGCTGAACTGGAAGGCAGATTCGAGTAATTAACACCACACCTAACTGGCTAATTAGTTTAAGGTGCATGATCCTGGTGGCTAAATTGAACTTGTATCAAGATTAGGTTTCTGTTCTGGATGGAGCCATGGATATATTTTGGAAGGAAAGGTAGAATTTTTCATATTTCAGTTTCTATCATTCCATGTGATTTTTTAAGGATTCTTTATCTTTTCTGGATAATTAATGGTTTTATTAATAAAAAAAGAAGCAGGAAAACCTGCCACAAAATAGTACCAAGTACCAACCTGCCAAAAATTAGGCAGAACATGAAACCAAAGAACAAAAAATTACAGATATAGTTTCAATACAGAGACAGCAGAAGAAAACAGTAAACTAATGTTCTCAAGTCACCCACACGAAATCCCCAGCTTTGACAGATTTTATAACGATTCATTCTTTTTTTGGTTGGCACATTTTAAAATTCAGTGGGGCTGCAAAGCGGCAGAACAGGAAGTCTTGCCATTGCCAAACATGTGGTCAACTTTCAGCTTCTGCAACCTGCATGGTAGTCATTTGTTACAATCTGAGCCTTCTGACATTAAAACTTTGAGTACTGCCATGAATTTCTGAAACAGTCCTTTGTGGTTATGATTATTAGTTACCTTTCTCTAGGTCTGAAATTATGGGTAATTTTTCCTGTATTACACCAAATCATGGGCCCCGGAATATCATGGCAATATCTTTTACTTTACTATATTCCTTTCTTTATGCAAAGTTTTATTCCAACCTCTAAGATTAAAACATGTAATTTCTCAAGTTATCATGTTCATTAAGCTGAATAACATACATTAAATTAAAGAAAACTTCATATTCTTATATTCTTAATGCTTCTTCATCCTTCAGCATGTATACTTAGAAAATGTTATGAATAATTGAAATGAAAAAAAAAAATCCATAGAATAATAAAATACTAGAAATATAGAGAAAATATAATAATTTTCTATTCTAAACCTTTTTTTTTTCATCTTAAAAGCACGTCTTTTTTATTTGGATTTGAAAACTAGACTTTTAAACTAAAAAATCACATTTTTTTTATTATTTAATGTTGAAATTGAGTTAAAAGGAGACAATGCTAAACTATGCTTTGTCCCTATTGACTGACAACTTACTAATTTTGGCTAGTGACTGAAATAATTACGAAAAACAATAGTGTGTAATGCAAATGCGGAGAAAGATTGGTTGCAAAATGTATTAATTAGTAACAAAACACGAGGAAAATATCTCTTCATTATTTAAAAAATAGTAAAAATTTTCATTTAAGGGTGAATGATACACTTTAATTAGATCTATGATTGTTTTTTAATAATTTTAAATTGACTATGAAAATAAATAAAAATAGTTTGAACAAATATGAATCATAAATTTATATGATAGTGCAATATTTACTCTTAGATAAAGTTGCGAAATCTTTATCATGAGATATTTTTATAGGTTATTAGTAGAATTTATATATTTAAAAAAATCAAGATTTGATACTTAAAAGTTATTTGATAAATTATTTGTGATTTTCTTTTTTTTTTTTAATTTTTTAATCTCTTCATAACTTCTTTGAAAATGTGTTTATAAATTAATATGTATTAATTATAGGCTAAAAAAATTAAGTTTCAAACTTTCAAACTTTTTAAATCTACACTATTTGTACATTAAAAATAATTTATTATAATTTTATTAGTAAAATAACAAAATTTATTAAATAATATAATATTAACATATTATATCATTCACGTGCGCAAGCTTAAAATAATTAGTACTGGAAAACAAGCCTCTTCGAGAATGGACCTCGCAACCCACTCCTTCAAAGTACAAACAAAGTTTTTAACCGTCAGAAGACATGTATGGGCCGACCTGATTAAGGTCCAATGATAACAATGATTTCGCCCAAATTTGTTAAGCCTTCAATTGTAGCCGATCGAACAAAGAAAAAATTGAGGGGCTAAACTATTTTCTTTTTTTTTTGAATGGAGGATTCCAACTTTTTTTTAAAAATTTTTTTTATAAAAGAGTCCGTAGATTAGAAATAAGAGATAAGATCATAAGTATTAAAATTCAAATTTTAAATCTATTTGATATATCTTAAAAATAATTATATGAATAAAAAAAATAATTTATTTATTTTTAATAAAAACTCGATACACTTAAATTAAATGTTTTGGAATTAAAATATATTGTTTTACACATATAAAAAATAAAAATTTCTAAAATAACTTTTTTGGTACATTAAGATTTAAAAATGCATAATACAACTTAACCTTTTGTTATTCTATATATTTCACCGACTTATCTCAAGATTCAATCTAAAATTTAAAAAAAAAAAATCTCAAATTTTAACTTTTAAAGTGTTTTCTCAAAAATAGAAAAAGAATTAATAGAAATAAGCCAACTTGATTCCATAAAACAACATTATTTTCGTGAAGACAAAATCGAATTTGAAACCCATTATGTTTCCACTACCTCTACAGCCTTTTTCTTCCAAATAATAGAAGACAAGATATTGTATGAATGGCTTATATTTCTGCTTTTTTTGAAGTGGCCTATGAGCTTTATGAAACATATATGAAAGTCCATAAAATTAAAATCTCAGCCATCATACTTTGCTAAATTTATAGGTAAGGTGGTCCAAAATTGCATGCAAATTGGCATTCGAGCAGTCCTATCAATTGTACTTCTCTTATTCCTTCAATTACATTATTAATTGGACATGCTTGGAATTTTTTTTTTTTTTTAATTTTTATGAAGCACTATCTCTTGCATTATCAGCAAGAAAAGAATATTAAAAAAGGTGTTATGGGAATTGTTCTTCCATGAAGCATGGAAATGCCATCAAATCTGGTCTATGCTATACATCATTTCATTTATAAACAAAAATGCTTGCTTTCCTAACTATAATTTCAGATCTAAGAAGATAAAATAAAAATTTTTGCCTAAAATAAATCTTAAAAGTTTTGTGAAAGATTAATCCAATTCCATTGCTTAATTTGTATCCTAATTTTTTTTCCTTTTTGGTCGATATATTTCTTACTTTATTTTCATGAAATATATTTCTTTTTTTTTATCTTAAAATCTCCTTTTGTTTCCTTTAAATTAAACATCTCTTTTTGTTTTTTTTTAATCGTTTTGGCGCAAAATTAATTAAAATTTATTTTATTTTCTACATTTAGACCTAAAAGTATTCACCAGCGGGATTACACGCTTAAATTACTATGGATTCGTCTGACTTGGATTGGGTTTAGAATATTTTTTAGGCTCAATTTTGACCTGAGAATATTATTATATTAATATATAATATATTTTTATTTATTTTTATTTAACATATTTAAAATATTTTAATAAGTATAAAATAAATTTATAGGTTGAACTTACGATTTTCTTCCATCAATTAGGTTTTATACATTGTTCAAAAATATTAAAATTATTTAATTTTTATTTTAATATTTTTAAAAATAGTTTAGAATGAAAATAAAATAAAAACCTTTTTATTAATTGAATAATATTTCGGATCAGACAAGTCGAGACTAGAAAATTTTTATATAACATTCGGCCTGAGTCAAGCCAAGCTTACAAGCCTGGTGGCTCACTAGGCTCATCAACAGGCTTAATTAGAACGTTTTTTTTTTTTTTTTTAGTCTTTGCCTACATTTTTATGTATGAGTTGAATAGATTAGTAATTTACCATCTTTATCTTAAGATAAAGATTCAACAGTACTCCTCACGTGTAAGATAACAAATTTAATTATCATGTATTTCTATGTGCATTTTATAACTAATCATAATAAACCCATCCTTCTAAAAAAGGAAAATCATCATAAATAAACCCATCATGTAAAGGTCATCAAACTAGGATGGAGACCACTTTTATTAAATGTGAATTTTATACACGAAATATTTAATTTAAAATTAATTGATAATAGATAATTTTTTTTATTAAACAATAAAATCAAAGTTTGAAAATCCCATGTTTATTTATTACTATATTTATAATACTTTATTTTATAATAATTTTATCATAAAAAATCAACACATGAAGTGACAAAGAGTTTGACTATCTTTAAGTAAAATCTCGATTTTGAATCTTATAAATGAAAAAAATAAAGTTAAAATAATTTATCATCTTATAAGGTTTGATCTAATTCGACTATAAATTAATCGAAATCCAAAGTAATTACCGGATACAAGAAGATCTCAAATAAAAAAAATTAACAAAAAAAAAAACTCTTAATATTAATCGGTATTGATAATAGGTAAAAAGAACCTCTTCCATTACTAAGGAATCAAGACAATTCAAACTTAATTCATATGATATTTACTATTATCAGTATGTATAGAATTTGATGATAATTCTTGGATCTCTATCTTAAATAGATAAGGCATGATTATTCATGAGACAAGAGATTAGATTATTTCTTAATGTGTAACTAAGTTCATTCGAAAAATTAATAAATAAACAAATAAAATTGTTTTAATTACATGAATGACTGAAATTTTGGACAAGGAAACTTTCGGCCAAAATTCGTGAAAGGGATTAGGAAAGATCGAAGCCATCAGTAAATTAAGGAAATGAGAAAAAATAAAATGGAAAAAGAAGCATTGAAACAAATAAAAAGAAGAAGGGAGCTGTCAATGGAGAGGGTGACTAAATTGGCACAACGTCCCTCCAAAGCATTGAGGGGGCAATTTTTCATCTATGGCAGCTAATGTCCAACAAAGATAAAGCGACAAGAAACAATGCCCTCTTGGTTATATCCATTTGAGATACAATGTCGCTTTTAATTGTTTACTATTGTCTTCTTCTTGATTCCATTGGTTTTTATTTAATTTTTACATAACGCTTACCTGTTTATTAGCCTAATAATTAATACTCATCCAAAGAGCTTTTTATTTTTATTATATTGCGTGATATAATGATTTAAGAGTATCACATCAACAAAGAATGCTCAAACCCAATAATTGGAAAAAGTAGGAACCAACAAATTAAGTAACGTTAGAAAGGTGTTATTTCAAATTTAATGAATATTTAATTTTTTATAGTTTTATATTTAAGTTAAATTTTTTTATTTATTGTCAATTAATTTTAATTTGGATGCTTAATATAAGATTATATGATATTTAATATTTATTAAATATGAAATAACATCACATTAACAGATCTCTATCACGTATAAATGAAAACGAAAAAAATTTATTATGTGATAAATTTGAAAAATGTAAAAGAAAGAGTCAGATTGGATGCTTAATATAAGACTACAAAATATTAAATAGTTATTAAATATGAGATAAAATCACATTAATACTATTACATGCAGGCGAAAATGAAATAAACTTATCACGTAATAGATTTAAAAAGAATAATAAAAAAATTTTGATTCTAATATTATATTAAATATTTAACTTAAAATTAATCGATAATAAATAAAAGAATCTAATTTAAATATAAAATTATAAAAAATTAAATATTTATTAAATATGAGATAATACTATTCTAACAAATAATAAAAAAATTTTCATTAGTGGAAAGAGCAAAATGAAAGGTTAAATAGGGCCATATCTAATTGGATTTGGAGGAAGGAAGAGAACAATATTCTCCCGGCATATGGTACCTACATTATTTACAAATAAAAGATCCTCAAAAAGTGTTGAAGCTTTTAAATACCTTTGATTAAGACATGGAACATGGTTCTTTAACTCTCCAACTGCCTCTGCTTGCTTATATATGTTCCCTTTACATTAATCCTTGTCTCCATCGTACAATTTATACTCTAAATTAAAGTTGAATTGTCTTGTCAAGAAGAAATTTATTTTTCTTTCTTTTTTTTTTGTTATTTTCTTTTTAGGCTCTTTTACATAGAAATTGCAAATACTGAAATATGTAAAGAAATTATTACTTATGTAATTTTAGTTAGATTTTTTTTTACAAATAAATTTGAATTATATTACAAGAAAGTAATCATATTTTAATTCATAAATTTCTTAATTTTTGTCTCAAAATTTAACTCAATTGAACTATTAAATTTTAACTGCTATAAAAAATTCTATTCAAATTTTTTAAAGAAAAAAAAAACTCGATTCCCAAATTTTTATTTTTATAAAATTCATTATTTTAGGAAAACACTAAAGAAGAAGAAACTAAACTATTTTAGAAACATAACAGTTTTTTTAGTAAAGGAGGCTGCAGAGGAGAAAAAAAATTATAGACATCGTGATTTGGATCTACCTTTTGTAGAAGGGTATCCATATACACTCTCCAAAAATTAAAAAATTAACAAAATTTAAAGAAAAAATTTATTTTGGACAACCTTAAAAATTTGTCATGACATCACAAAAATTGAAAAAAAAATTCAAACACTCTTTCTCCTGATCAAATCAATAAATTTATCAATAATTATATATTATAAATAAATTATTTCAAAAGGAAATTTGAATCTACTAATTGTTATGCATAATTATTTTTTTTATTATCTTCAAGTTTTTGATTTAATGATTAAAACGTTTGAAGAGATATCAAAAATTTAATTTTGAATTAAATTTATTTTTTTCCCTTTTACTTATACTAAAATTTTACTTTTTTGATGTAAAAAATATATATATATATATATATATTCTTTTCTCATCATGAAAAAATTAAAAGTTAATCAAGGAATCGAGCTTTGTGCCATAAGATCTTGAAGCCAGAATGCATCGGATTTTTTAGCACGTCTTCGGATAATGACATAGAGGAAAGTACAAGAACAATTAAAATTTAAAATTAAAGCACTTAATTAATATAATTAATGCTAACAACAATTGTTGTTATTAATAATTCCATCCTAATCTGGAATATAGCCAGATGTGTTGTCCGAGACTTCCCAAGCAGAAATTATGGTTATCATCGTTTATAATGCTTTGCTGTCTTGGATGCACTCTGTTGAAAATGCCACCTCACCTTTTTCGTGTTTTCATTTTTTGTTTCTGTCTTTATTTAGATGTAAGGCTGAATTCTACCATTTTTTTAAAAAATATTTTTAAAACTTAATTAGAGAATTAGTTCTGTGTCTTTTCTTTTTCTTTTTTTTTTTACTTTGACAAACATATTATATTACAACTTCTTTATCTAATGATCCAAAATTCAAACGCTAATTAAATATCTAAAATCCAACAAAATTTCAACATCAATTATGAAGATGATATTTTGCTTACTTTTTGTTTTTTATTTTTCTTTCTTTATGAGATTACGAATAGATTTATAACTACAAGTTGATAATCGTTAACCTATATGACATAATTATAGATTAAATTTTGTTATACAAACTAATGAAAAATCTGTTAGGAATGACCACAGCCAAGGCTTAGTTAGAGTGAACCTGACCCAATAGGTTGCACTTAAGCCATGCCTAGTCTCCTTGGACCACCGGTCTGGCGCCTTGAGAAGGCTTATTACGACACCTTTATAAATTAAGGAGCAAGGAGATGAAAACACTTGGTAGGCCATCCAATGACCTAGGACAGTATTCATGACAAACAACTCCCTCAACACTCACAAAGACTATAGCTTCTCTCGCTAAATTACACCTCCGTCTAGAATTTACCTCAAGTCTATTAATTTGCTTTATGTCTATATTTATCTTATTTATATATATAGCATGTAAATTTGATAGGAAATTTGTCCTAACATAGTGGAGCTATATATATTTAATACAACACTATGTAAGGTTTAGGTTAAACATCAATTTTTATATATATCGGCTAGATTCTTCTCTTTTAACTTTTGAAATTAAATATTGATCGATATGTTTAGGCCTTAATTAATCGGCTTTGGATCATCCAAAGTTTGATTTTAAGAAATTCAGTTTATCTTATATGCACAAAGCATTTTGAACATGTTTCTTCGAATCTTACAGTTGCGAATCCACTAAGATGTTAGTATAATAGCGCTCCATGAACTTTTGCTGATAATTTCAGATACCCCACTGTGCAAGATGCAAATTGTTGTAGGAAGGAAAGAAGAATAATTCTCCTTGAAGAGAAAAAGAAATACAGTTTTATACTATTTTTTTTTTTTTTTTGGTATAATGTTTAGGGATGGCTAATTTTGAATTTATGCAAGTATCTTATTTTTCGAATTATAAGGACTTAAATGCCTAAGTTGAAACCCCAATAATCCTTTGATGTTCACTTTTGATCTGATTTTAAGTCTTGTTTTTTCTCCGGTTTTTGTCTTATGTGTTCCTTCGTTGATTGAAAAGTTTGAAACATTTTTTATATTGTAATTAGTTTTGCAAGCAAGGGCAAAATTTTTTATTTTAATTTATGTTATTATCTGGAAATGAGTGTTTTTTTTTTTTTTTTTTGAAGGGGGTGGGCTTTGGTCGTGTCAATATATCAATGTTCATTCGAACCCATTTTAGGATATATATATATATATATAGTTATATTCATATCTTAAACCTCAAGTCTTGAGGAATATAAATTAGAATTTTTCTACCATACATCTGAATTCAGCATTGCTATGGTTCTCCATCTTATCTGAATCTCCTTTTCTTTGGTCTTTGTGGTATTCTGCGTGGCTTTTAATCTTATAAGTGATTCATACTAGAGTGAAGTCAGATACACTTTCTGATGCTAGCCAAGAAAATCTGCTAGCTGTTGTTGTTTGGGTAGTTAGATTAGTTCATTTGTAAATGAACACTGAGAAGATTGATTGCCAAGAGAACCTTGGGTTCAGAAGGGACTGCAATTTTGAATATTTTAATCATGTTGGTTTTCAACAGCCTTGGAACATGGAAATCAGGATTCAGGCACCTGACATGGGGGGAGGGTCGCAGCAGCAAAATCCTGGACCTGATAAATCATCATCCAATACAATTATGGGTGGTTTTCAGACTCCAGCGTCTGCCTTTTATGCAACTGAAAGATGCATGGGGTTTCCCCAGTACGGGCCTCAAGGAGGTAGTTCTTTCTGCTCCCAATACAACAAGAGCTGCAATTATCAGTTTCCTTCATTTCATGTTTCAGGAGAGAACTTTTCCGTTGAATCAGTCGCTCAAGATGAGCACAACTATGAATTGAGAAATACATTGCAGTCACTTGTGAAACCCCAAATTTTTTGCAATCAATACCAGAAGTCCTCAGATAAATCCTACAAAAATCCTTGCACCAATTTACAAGGGAGTCAGCTTCCCTCACATAATCATAGTAACTTGCTTGGAAACAATGCTGCCACTGTTGGGAATCACTTTTCAGTTCCTTTCCGAGGAAACCAGCATCAAAGGGTAAGTTTTCTTTTTCTTTTATTTTTTGAGTTTCCGCAATTAACTTACCGAAGAAGTTGTCTTGAATATAGCCACCTGTTTCCTTGCAGGCTTATTGTAACTCATATAGTTCTCCTCTTGCACAGCTAAGCATCTTTCAGCAAGAGAAGCAATCTTCAAACAACTCTTCTGGGGGCTTTTCTGTTTCTTCCGGTAACTCTGTTTCAACCGGGCCAGTTCTCGCTAGTAAAACTCGAATAAGGTGGACACAGGATCTTCATGACAAGTTTGTGGAGTGTCTTAAGCGCCTTGGGGGTGCTGAGAGTAAGTAATAGTATGATATTAACTTTATCAGATCTTCAGATATTCATTCAGCAATCAGCAATCAGCAATCAGCAATCATTTTAGTTATTTATTGCTTTTATCTAACAGAGGCAACTCCAAAGGCAATTCTGAAACTGATGGATACAGAAGGATTGACCATCTTTCATGTGAAAAGCCATTTGCAGGTATTGATACAATTTTAAGAAATTTGACTGTTGATTATATTATGTTGGTTGAGATATGCTTCTGAAATTTGTTTCCTTCTGATTTCTGTGATGTAGAAATATCGTATTGCAAAGTACATGCCAGACTCTGCTGAAGGTATACCTTGATACAGTGACTGCTTCCCTTTTTATTTATTTACTACTTTCCTCAACAAGGCAGGGAGAGCCCACCCTTTTTTTCAATGCTTGAGATTGCCAAGATTTGATCCTGAAACTAAGAGTCCAGTGTTCTACCAAGACCACTAGGCTATTGGCGAGAGCCCTCCCTTTAGAATAGTCATAGTGCTTTGATTCTTCTGCTCCTTAGCTGCTTGAATCTGCAATACCAAGTATGAGTATTAGGATATAAAGACCATAAACTCCCAGTTTTCACTGTAATTCAAGAGCTTAGTTCAGATCATACCCCACTAAATGTTTTAATTTAGTATAGGTTTCAGTTCAATTAAAGTGACTTGTGAAGAGGGATACTCCTCAAATTTGCTTTAGTTGTTTGAATTGTTATACTTTCATATCTCCTTGGGTGTTCACAAGCAGAATCAGATGACTTGACATCTCACTTATGTGTAATCACCAGAACCATATACCCCGACCCTTTATGCCTTTGTCCCTTCGAAAGGTCATTCACATCAACACATTTATTAGGCAGAAATTGTTTGGCTTATATAAACTTTTCAGATTCGTACATTTTTACTCTGATATTCCAATTATCTGTTTCCTGCTGCCTATAATTTCCAGGACATGACAACCTTGTGTTTAAGAATAAAAACCATTTTACTGTTTTAACCAGAAGGAAATTTTCACTGTTCTTTGTTTGACATTTTTTCTATAGGAAGCTATAAAATGTTCACAGGTCAGCTTTTTTTGCTTTGGTTAACTGTATGAGATTACAGAAGTTCATCCACAAAAAGTCTGATCCCATCAATACCCTTTCTTGTTGCAGGGAAATCAGAGAAAAGAACTAGTACAAGTGATGTAACTCAGATCGATGTCAAAAAGTAAACTTCTTACTTCATACATCTCTTATTCTATCCAAGTACATTCTTTTCTTTTTCTGAAATCTACCATCAAAATTCTTTTGCTTTTCCACCAAGTTTTCCTATTTCAGTCACAATTTCCAATCTGTCTGGCAGTGGTTTGCACCTCACAGAGGCATTGCTACTTCAGTTGGATGTCCAGAGGCGTCTTCATGAACAATTAGAGGTACATGAATGATCTTTGATTCCAACTCATTTTCATAGCTTATCTTGCCCTAATTTCTGTTTCTCCTGAATGCAGTAACTTATACCCAGACAACTGTAGCAAAGAGCTTCTGAATCTGTTCACTAAACCAGATTAATTGCCAAAGCAAAAAAAAAAATAAAAAATTCATTGAATAAAATTTTTAAATGAAGTTAATAAGTTAATTGAACATATAAATCAAATGCAAAGAACTATTTGGTGGCATCCTGTTTATGAACCATGAAATTGAACTTGTTTCTTTTTCCTGCTCAGATTCAGCGAAATTTGCAGCTGCGAATTGAAGAACAAGGAAAGCAGCTCAAGATGATGATTGATCAGCAACAAAAAACAAATGCAAGCCTCCTTAAAACACAAGATTTCGACATCACACCCTTTGATCATGATCCATCATTTAGCGTCGAAGACATTGAAGCCTCAATTGCAGAAAGTTCGGGAAATGCTCACTTACCATCCAAGATAAGTTAGAGCCTCGAAATTAAAGTAAAAAAATGGCCATTTACACATATACAGGTGTTCATGGCATGTCAACAAAGCCCACTTCCTCAGAATCCAGAGCAAGAATGTCAAACAAATGACTGTAACTAAAGCATAGAAATACAAATGAGTTTCAATCTGAGTCGTGCCCTTAAGAGCTTGGACATGTGATGTGTGTTGAACTACTTATGCACATCAAGCTCATATAAAGAACAAGGACTAGCTTTAAGTGCCATAGGCTAGGCCATAGAATTCTTTTTTTTTTTTTCCCCTCTGCATAGCTAGTTTGCTTGCAATAAAATTCAATACCTTGTATGTAAGAATGTTGGAGAATATTTGTGCCTATTTTCTTCTGGTTTTTAGACATTTGATAATAGATTAACAAAATTATGGTTATTCTAAAGAAACTTGTTTTTTCTCCTCTCATTATTATTTTTGGTACTTAAATTTTAAAAAATATATGAATTAGCACTTAAAAAAATTTATCTAGAATCGATCAATTATTTTTAATCACATGTATCTATATGAAGTTTTTACAAAATATTTAATACTTTTATTTAACAAATGACAGATATATAACAAAATTATATTAATTAGATATTATATAAACGAGTTAAGTTAATATTATTAAATTTTAATTTAAAATAATATATTATTTTAAAATTTAAGATACAAATTATATTTTTTTTAAGTACCAATTTGTATATTTTCATAAAGTTTAGATAATAAAAATATAATTAATTTCTTTAGCCTAATACACTTTAATGTCTCAACAATTCATGACTGAGTTTTGTAAGTGCTAAATAATGATGATAATTGCATTGAAAAACAATGGAGCATAATCAAACCAATATAACAAAGGGTGTCAAAATGGGCAGATCTTAAATGGAATGGATAATAAAAATTACCCAATACTCATATGACCTATTTACTTTACAAGGCCCAACCTGTCCTTTACTCCTTTATTGTTTTTACTCCAATGTGGAATCCATGCCTTTTTAGGCTTTACAAATATTGTTGCTTCTTTTTACATGGAAAAAGGGTGGATTCAAATACAACTATGAATATGAATAGAAATAGGAGTGTTTATTGGGTCGGTTTGATTAATTTTAAATTAAATTATTTAAAATTAAATTAATTAAATTATAATTTTTTTATTTTTATTAATTGAACCAAATTTATAAATTTTAAAAATTAATCGATTGAATTTAATTCGATCGATTCAATTAATTTTTTTCTGTTAGTCGAATAATAAATGCATTTAAATTAGACTATATTTTAAATTTTTAATTTCTCATATTTTAAACAAACTAAAGAAAATTATTTAATAAAATATTCAAAAACTAAAGTATTATGTTAAAAAATCTAAAATTTTATGAAATTAAGTGATCTATTTCATATATTTTTATTTTATATTTAGATTATATTATATTTCGATTAAATTTTTAATTAATTCGATTATGTTATATTTTAATTTTTGAATCAAATTAATTGAAAAAAAAAAAAAAAATTTAAATCATTTTTATTAATCGACATAAATTAATTTTGTAACCGATCAATTAATTGAATTAAATTGATTCAACTGATTAATTCAATTAAAACTGAATTATAGATACTCATAAATAAAAAGATTATATGCATCCATCATTCAGCCAATTTACTTTATGCTTTAACAAAATGGATTCCTTATTTTTTGTGGTATTTTTTTAAGTAAATATTACCTATGGATCCTAATTTTTTTTATTCTTGTTTCACATTAGTTTCTAAAAATGTTCCACTTGGATTTTTAACATCTTAAAATGGTTTCACTTTTATCATTTCATCAAATTGTTTCGTTAACCTTAACATAATACCATATTGTAAATTACATGTCATCTCAATTAAATATTCATTTGGTGTTTGTAGGCAATTTTTTTTAGTTGTTAACGAAATAAAGTAATAAAAATACCAAAATGAAATCATTTTAAAAGATTAAAAATTCAAATAAAATAATTCAGAATTTACGTGAAATCAAAATTAAAAAAAAAAGGAACAAAAAGAAAATTTAACCATCTTTTTTCTCAGCCAAATTCTTTATTACTTTCGTACGGTCTGAAATCTGAATGTCGTCATTATTTGCCATTCCCGCAAAGCACTGGTGCAGCCCTGCACGTAAAGATGTCGTCATTCATTGCAATTATTTCGTTTTTTTTTTCTTTGATAAGCATCATTTCGGTATTGAAGTTGTAAAAGATTCCCAATTTTCATCAATATAAAAAAAAAATCAAACTAAAAATAATAATGCTTGTAATATAAAATGGTTATGTTATATCCTTTTCCCTATATTTAATAATTTAAAATATAATAATTATATAATAAAAATAATTTAAATAAAAATATTAAAATAATATAATTTAAAATTTTAATAAAAATTATAAATATATTTTATATTTTTATATCAATACGAATTATAATTTTCGTATAAAATATTATATAAATTATTAATATTTTACACAAATAAAATATATAAATTATTAGATCTATTTATCTCATTTTATTTTATTTTATCAAGTATATTTTGAAAAAAAAAATTTAATTATAACATTTTGAATAAGAAAATACAAGTATAATTTAGCATTGAGTCTTAGACATGATTAATCTATGAATAGAAAAACACAAATGCAAAAATTTTGTTCAACTCACATATTTGCTTATTATATTTTTCAAAATATCATTTGTTATTTTGAATTATTTTGAATTTAATATTTATAAAAAAAATAGTATTATAGTCAATTACCAAATTTACTCATTCAGTGTTAACTTTAATTAATTAAATTACAGTTAAGAAAAAAGCAAATATGAAACTAAAATACAAATTCTTTTAAATTTGATTTATTTTCTTTTTTATTATGAAATTTTTACTAAATATAATGTCACACGATTTAAATTTTTTACAAAATATAATACACATCATACTTATTTTAGTTGATCTTTCTATTTTATTTTACCTGTATCTATCTATCTTGTCATGATAATTAATCTACCTTTTGTCTGACCAATAAAAAAAATAGGATAATCTAGCTTAATTATTATATTTCAATTTTAAAATAAAATAAAAAAACCATGAAATCGTCATTATTTTACGTTCACATTTCTATCAGTAATATATCTTAAAAAACAATATTTAATCTTCTTAATTTATTTTAGTGCAACTATTAAAAAAACATTTAGATAAATGATAAGATTAAAAATAATAATAATAATGAAATTAATTATTATAATAGTAAATTTAAAATTAATAATAAAGATATAAATTTAAAATAAAAATAAAATAAATTATATATATTTATGTATATCGCGAAAAGCCAAAAACACTTGGCAATGTTTAGTATAACAAAATGTTCAAATTGAATGTTAATAATCATGAATCTATTGAAAGGATGTTAGTTTTTTTTTAATTTAATAAAATATTTTTTAATTTTAATGATCGGCCTTTCTACCTCAATTATTATTAAGAAAAACATTTATAAAAGCTAGCTGCTAATTTTTTATTTTCAAATGAACATAACGTGTCCTCGTTCAATGAATCTTAAAGATGTCCAAATTCAACGAACCGATTTTCCCCATATCTCCTAATTCACAACGATAAATTACTGTTTATTAATTGATGGAGCTTTAATTATGTAAATGCAACTTTTTGTGTGTGTTTTTTTTTTGTTTGGTATATTTTATGTTCAGTATTTTATTTTGAATTTAAACTAATTTAAAATCAAATCAAATTAAATTTTATAAAAAAATAATTTTTTTTTAATATTAATTTTTTTCATTTACAATATTTAAAATTAAAATTTTACTTAAAAATAATCAAACCTTTTAACCATTTAAATCAACATTCGTACTGTAATGCAATTTTTGTACTTTAATGGAATGACAAAATCAGTGTTGGACATTTCGACACAAATAGTAATTACTATTTGCTTGGGTCCAACATACCCAACAAAACTACTTGTTTTTTTTTTTTTTAATTGAATGTTGTTGTCGTGTAGTTAGTGATGAGATGATAAGGATCAGACAACAAACAATCTGCCGCATCACAATTATTTATTTATTCTTGGAAACCGTTGAGGATAACGAAGTACAAATAAATTTTCGATGAAACTTTTTAAATAAAATACGTTAGGTCTTTTAAAAAAAAATGATTAAATTAAAATTAATAAATTGATAAAATTCATCAAAAAGATTAATAATATTTAAAAAATTATTTAAAATATAATTTAAAATTTAAATTTAATCAATATTTATTAATAATAAAAATTTTATCAAAATGTTTATTAAATATGATTATATAAAAAATTAAAATTTTTTAAAATTTATACAGTTGATCTAAATCTTTTTTAATGCAGTACTTAAAAAGGTCAAAAAACAAAGGTTCTAAAAAAAAATGCATTTTTATATATTTTTTTTATTCTTTTAAATTGCGTCAGAGTATTTCAAGTTTTTTATTGTATTCAAAATTTTATTCCTTTTTTATTGGATTTTAGTTAATAAAAAATTGTTATCCTTACTAATTGAGAATCATATTTTTTTATTAATTATTATTTAAGATTCAAACCTAAGATTTTAGAGTTAAAAAATAAAGTTTTAAGAAGAACATAAGAATTAGAATTCTGGATTTTTTTATTTGAAAAAAAAATTCAAATTTAATTCCTCAAATTAATTCATAAGAGATACATACATTTATCATTTAATAAAAAAATATCATAAAAATACTGAAACATTGACAACCAATTTAAGTATTAAAAAAAAGAGAAGCAAATTTCCATCTAAATATACAGGGTCATAGTTTCCATCAAGCTATTATTGAAGAATCCGAAGATTTCATTGCAACAGCTCTGAACAAGGATCATTGAAGTGAAGCACCAGAAGCCATGGATCAAGCATCAGTATCACAACAAAAACAAAAGCGTCTTATGTCACATTCAGGCACCCTCAGCTCCAGCACACCATTGGAGCAACTGGCTTCTGCTTTCTCTGCAACTGATCAGCGTAAGATCAGCTACTTCGATTTTCAAGCAGCAGAGAGTGACAGTGATGAATCCCAGGCGGCAGGATACCAGGTTTCCAACCATTCATCAGATCAGCAAGCTATCCCCAGCAGCAGTATCAATCAAGCAAAGGACACCTTGTTGTGGATTGTGAATCCTCATCTACGGAGGAATAACCAGTTCTGTCATGGCTTTAGCGAAAAGTCTAACGCTAAATGTTATTGGTCGCAGCAGGGAAACCTTCTATCACTTGACCATAACAAGTTGCTTGCTGAGGCAACCGGCAACTCCAAAGCAAGTGATCTAAATTGTCTTCCATTTTAAGCATTTCTTTGTTTGGTTTTTGTAAGAAAACTAAAATTTGTTCATAATTATTGCTTAATTTTTCATCAAAACAGGTTAGCTTATGCTTTCAAGATGAACCAGAACAGCAATCTTCAAACTTTTCCAGGATTTCTGGAACTTGTGGTGGGCCTGTTTCATCCGGAGCAAGGCCCTCAAACATCAAAACAAGACTAAAATGGACTGCAGATCTTCATGAGAAGTTTGTCAATTGCGTCAATCTCCTTGGTGGCGCAGAGAGTGAGCCAATTCTTCCTATAATTGAATTAAAAAAAAAAAGAAGAATTTTTTGTCATATGCACCAAAGAAAATGAAATTCCTTATTAATCCATTAAATTCTATGAATCATAGAGGCAACACCAAGGGCAATCCTGAAGCTGATGAAATCAAATGGGCTGACACTCCTCCATGTCAAAAGTCATTTGCAGGTCTACAAGTTTTTACATAATTAAATATTAACAATTTGTCAATTATATATATATATATGTATGTATAGAACATATAACGTAAGTAATAGTCTTAAACTATTTGCTCTGCAGAAATATCGATACGCAAAATGCATTACCGATTCCACACAAGGTGATAAGCTGAAGAAAAATTTACCCCTTTTTGAATATTTTCTTTTTTTGAGGAAAAAGATAAAGGGAAGATTAATACTTTTCTTTTCTTTTTTTTTTACAGGAAAAGCTGACCAACGTGTTGATGGTGATGAATTCCCCATGCTCTATTTGAAAAGGTGAGTTTTAGTCGTAGTAAAAAAATTACAGCTCTAAAACATTAACTTTTTTGCATAATATTTGATTTTGAATTGTAAAATGGGAAATCCCATTCAAATACGAAATTTTCAAGACCAAATTTCAAGTTCTTCATTATTTTTTAATGTACATAAGCACTTATAACTCGCCAACCGCCATGTATGTTGTGTAGTGGCCTGCAAGGAAAGGAAATACTGCAAATGCAGCTAGAACTCCAAAGACATCTTTGCCAACAATTAGAGGTATCACTTTAATTGTAAAATTTTATAATTCTGAACTCAAAGCTATGATTTGGTTGGAATTTTCCTGTACTAGATTTGGCCTCCTGAAAACTATTTCATGGAATTAATTATTATATATCACATATGTGACATCTGATAAAATTTATACTTGGACAATTAAAAAAAAAAAAAATTGGAATTGAAAAAGAATTTCTAATCATCCCTAAATCAAAAAGCATTAATTGAATATTGGAATTAATTTAGTTTCAAGTCTTTAAAACATTCCTAATGCACTTTTTTTTTTTTTTTTTTACTTTTTTTTACCTCACACAAACCCAAAAAACAAAATAACATATTTATATTAAAACTCTAAAATCTTAAAGACACACCAATGAAATAACTATTAATAAAATATTAATTACAGTAAATAAGTGAATAATGATGGTAAAAATATAAATTTTGGTTTGATTCCAACATAAATGCTTAATGTACATTTATAATATGCTAATTATGATTCTCTTCATGGTAATTTGTTAATTATTTTTGCGCAGATTCAGCAAAATCTACAGCAAGCAATAGAGGAACAAGGAAAGCAAATTCAAATGATGCTTGAGCAGGTAAAGAAAACAAATAGGGCATGTTGAGATTCAGAACTTGGATTTATATCAAATCCCTGTGTACCATAATTTAACCCTCTCAACTTCAATGTAACAATTAAATGGGTACTTTTTATTTTGTGGAATTGAAAATAACCATTAATTACATTATTTTTGGATATATAGCTTAAATCTAGAAAAAAAAAATCTCTGTTATTTGTGATCTTTGATGGAGTATTTTTATAATTTTTTAGTAATTGTAGTTTTTATATCATAAGAAATAGCATTTTTATTCCAAATCAAATATAATTAGTCTCATATTTACCAATTATCTATGGATGCTTAAACTTTTTCAAAATATATACTCATACAAGACTTTAGATGTAATACTAATTGATGAATTTTGGTATTTCTCAAGAATTGATTTTTTTTTTTTTACTAAATTGGGGTATAAATAAGTTAAATTAAGCTACTAGATTAAGAATTTGATTCGATGAATACTCAAATTTTGCTCATTAATGAGTGGGGTTCGAGCTTGAGTCATACAGGTAATGAGTTGATATTTTGTAATAATGACTAATTTTATTGAGTTTTTGAAAATTTTAATAATATTTAATATTTTCTTCATATATAAAGGAAGTATTATTTTTGTTCATAGATATTTAAGTTATATTTGAAATTTGATTTTAATTCAAGCTCAAGCTCTAAGTGAATTTCAAGATTCTTATTCAAATTGGTGTTAATTGAGCTTAATCAAATTAAACTTTAACAATTTGAAAAATTTTTTAGCAACAAATAATAAAAAAAAGGTTTCATCAAGCTTGAGATGAATTTGAGCCATGAGTCTTTTAATAAGTTAAACTCAAGCTTAACTCTATATAAATTTAGTTAATTATATTTCTAAGTAAAATTTCAATTTGAGGTGAAAATAAAACCAAATAATATATTTATATAATTAAAACTAAAAATTTAAATCCTTCACAAATATAAAATGAATAACTTTAGTTAAAATAATTATGTTGGAATTTGTGAATTACTTCAATATATATGTATATATTAATTTTTAGTGGATTACGATTTTGTTTTTTTATCAATCTTTTGAAAAGTAAATTCAAGTATAACAAAAGAAAATTCAATTTTAAATGGAGTCTAAGTTTGATTATTTTTAAATTTAAATTTAATTTTAAATTTGGAAATGTTATTTTTTAAATAGTCTCAAATTAAAATTTAATTGAATCAAATAGATCTAAGTCAAAGGAATGTCAAATATGTCAAATACTAGTAAACTTAAAACATCAAATAGACCTATATACAAAACCCTGGGGGTTTAATTGAAATAATCAAAATTTTACGGTGGATATTCTAACAGAATTCAAATTACAAGGTTTCATATGCAATAATTACCCAAAATACAACACGTTGCTTTGCTTAACCTAGAAACCAAACATAGAAACCGAAGTCGTGAACGAAAGAACCAATTTTTGCACAGCGAAACAAAGCTGAAAAAGAAAGCAAAATAAAATGGAGGATTTGAAGAAGAGGAAGATGGAAGAGATGGGAAACAACGGAGATTTATCAACTCAAGAAGAGCTACGTTCTTTGCTTGACCCTCTTGCTAAATCCCAGCTCGTCGATCTTCTCTCTATACTGTATGTTCACTTTTTTTTATGACCTTAATTTCTTTTCTTTTTTTTTTTTACTAAAAACCCAAGTAAATTTGAATAATAATGAATGGGAATTTCTGGGTTTTCTTTTATTTTTTCTGTTCTTCAAAGGGTAATTTTTTTCATGGGTTTTTTGAGAGTTGGTTTGGTCAGTTTAAGGTTTTGATTTTGGTGAAATAGTTCTAATTTAATGGCTGTTTAAGTTGGTTTTGAAATTATGAGTCCCCGAGTATATCTAAAACAGCTGCAGAAGGAAATTGCTATTTCTTTTTACTTCGAAAATATGGGAAATAATACTACATGGGTGCTTTGCCATTTCTGGATTTTTGGGTTTTTCTGGAGAAGGGTCTTGATTTATATTCTTTTACATCTTGCATCAGAGTAGAGCTGTCAATATAAAATATGACATGAGACAAGACATGAATATGGTACAAAAATAGGACTCGAAGATGATATGGTTTAAAATTTTAGTAATAATTATATATAGGTTTAACAAAATAAAAAAAAATGTATTTCATATTTTCGTGTCGACATAAATTGTGACATGCAATTTTCGTATAAAACGCTATATGAATATATGGATTTCAGTATTTTACACTACACAGAATACGCAAACTGCTAGATCTAAGTCAGAGTAGATGTTAGACCAAAATTTTGGTTCACCTATCCTTCATGTTTTTGGAAGTTCTAAAGAAGAGAAGAAAGAGAGTGAAACCTACTGTATATATCCAACAAACGGTGTCACTCCTGCTCTGTATGCTGTAGAGAAGAGTAGATTAATAGTAAGTTCAGTAGTTCAGTGAATGAAATGACGTTGATTCTGGAAAGCTCAAACGTTAAAGAGGCACTGTTTATGCATATGTCACAGTAAAATGTGACTTTGCTTTCATAAAAGATTAAAAGAATGCAAGGGGGGCAGTCGTGTTTTGTTTACTTCACTAATCATGCCAAAAAAAGCTCTCTGATCTTGTTTCATTGGATTCATTAAGCTTTAATGCGAACAAATCTTCACCAACAAGATGGTATAAGCTTTAAATCCGCGAATAACATCCTGAAATAATAGTTCAATACATATGATGTAAGAGTATTGGTATTTAAAGAATTGAAGGCTATTGTTTCTTAGAATCTCCTGTGTCAATGTAGTTCATCTTGTGTGTGAGAGTGTGATGCTTGTGTTAAGTGAATGGGTGCTATATGAGTGTTGCTTGAAATTGTATGCTGTGTGATTGACTCTGTGAACGTGTGTTTATTTGCATGTTGACGCATAAAGAGGGTGCCAATATCCTTCGATTGCTGAAGAAATTAAAAGTATTGCCAGTTCGGATCCTGTACACCGAAAGCTTTTTGTTCGTGGCTTAGCCTGGAATACCACTTCTGAAACCTTGTGTGCTGTGAGTGCATTGCTGATTGCTGTTTGTGTTTTTTGTGATAATATATTGTGGTGATTGTCCCACACGATATTGAGTTCTGGGTTAATTTTTCTCATAATTCTATATCTTCCTCTTCATTATTATTATACTGCTGAACTTTTAGAAGACTTGAACTCAGAGCCATTTTAACTGAATAGATTGAGCCTATGTTTTTGCTCTAGGCCTTTCGAATGCATGGAGAAATAGAAGAAGGGGCTGTTATCTATGACAAAGCCACAGGAAAATCTCGTGGCTATGGTTTCATTACTTACAAACACATGGAGTCAGCGCATAGTGCACTTAGAGCACCCAGCAAACTTATTGATGTAAGCAATATCTACTTTTCAGTCTTTTGCATTTTAGGCTCTTCTTTGTAAAGACACGAATCTCATTTCATCTCATCTTTTTGTTTTCCATTTTCCTAGGATGAGACATACATGCCATCTCAATCGTTCTCTCCTTTTGAGATTTGCTACTCTCTCTCTCTCTCTTTCTCTCTCTCAACAATCATTCATTTAATAAACATGATGGACAATGGGAATCACCCATTAATAGAATCAATTTGATAAGACTTCTATTAACATGAATCTGATCAAAGACACTGCTAGGACATGTATTATAAGTGATGCTGATTATGATATGTGGATTTCAATACCCTGAATGCATGTGCATAAAAAAGCCTTATTTCTGTGGCTGTCAGAATGT
The DNA here is from genome assembly GCF_047325235.1 of Durio zibethinus. Classification (NCBI taxonomy): domain Eukaryota; kingdom Viridiplantae; phylum Streptophyta; class Magnoliopsida; order Malvales; family Malvaceae; genus Durio; species Durio zibethinus. Next base: position 1,875,205 of record NC_143162.1, on the reverse strand, counting down.
AACACAGTTACCATGAAAACAGTGTCGCATCTTGGTTCAAGGTACGAAATCGGGATCTGGGTTCATGATTTAAAAATTTTGTGGTACGAGACGAGTAGGTTTAGTTGGTATATTAGTTCGGATCATGGTACACTATATGGTGGTTTTAAGGTCACTTATAGTATTTGGATCATTTTTATTTTATGAAGCCCAAAATATTTACAAATTAAATCCGAAGTTGTTTACTCACTTCAACTTATATAAAAAAACAATGTTAGTTTATTTGCTAACCCACCAAATAAACAGAATGTAAAATGCTAAAGGTTCAGCACAAATAAAAATACCTTCACAAGCTTAAGGCCCAAAACCCAACCCATGTGAAAACCTCATTTTTTGTTTCCTTCTCTTCCTTGAGTGCAGTTGAGTGTTTCTCTTTATCTTTTGTTTTCACATATGCATATTCTGTACAAGAGCCAAAGCTGTTATCAGCCACATTCTTCCTTCTTTCAATTCTCTTTGTTTTACCTTCATCTTTTTCTTATCTTTTTTAGCTCATGATTTATCGCTTTCCTCTCTTTGTAATCTTCCCAATGTTTTCTCACCTTTCTCTTTCCTCACCCACAAGTAGCTCCAATTTCTCTTTTGCTGATGGTGGGGTGTTTGGCACTAATATCTCTTTCTTTAGTCTTAGGATCCCAATTTTAGGGATCCTGATTGCACACCATGCCGTCCAGGATTGCAAAAGTATCACGTGCCAGATTGCACAAATTTGATTGTGGTTCCAAGGGGTGACTGAACCTGGTAACTTAGGAACATAATCTATAGTTTAGTATACAGTCCTACGTCTAATATGCAAGGTCGGAAAGATATTTGTTGACATGATGGTCTTGGCATTGTTATCAACATCAACAGTCTCTCTCTCTCTCTCTCTCTCTCTCTCTCTCTCTATCTTGATACTGTCTATACTGAAAATGGAAAGCATATTTAATGTCATGCACACGTGCAACTCCAGTTTGCGCACACTGCATAAAAATGGAGTTGGATGATTTCAATATATACTTTCTTCAAATGCATTCTGTCCTTTGATATGCCCATGACTCTTTATTTACATTTTTTCATTAATTCTTTATTTTCTTGAATGGTTTGAATTCAGGGCCGGATGGCTGTGTGTAATCTAGCTTGTGAGGGGTTAAGTGGGGCAAGTACCACACCTGATCTAGTTCAAAGGAAGCTCTACATTGGGGGCCTATCACCAGATGTCACGAGTGAGATGCTTCTGAATTATTTTGGAAGGCATGGTGAGATTGAGGAAGGTTCAGTTGCATATGACAAAGATACAAATGAATCACGGTGCATATCTTCCCTATCTTCGTGGATGTATCTGTTTAGTTATACTAATTCATCTATTTTTAGACATATTTGATACATGTAAAGAATTGTTATCATTTTCCTTTCACGTGCAGTGGGTTTGGTTTTGTTACATACAAGACAGTGGAGGCTGCTAAGAAGGCCATAGATGATCCACAAAAGATCCTTGGGGTAAGTGGACAATTCCACTACATGTGGTGCCTTGACTTGCAAAATCTTTTTTTTTTTTTTTGGTCAACAAAATATGCTGGTTATAGATTGCATGTTAGCCAAAGATGCAGATAGCAAATCAACTGTTGCGACTAAATCCAGAAACCACTATGACAGAAATGATAGAATAGAAAGAAGATGCCACAATAAGTTTACACACAAATGTTGATATGGTGGGGGAGTGAACCCCAAAATTTTTAAAATTCCTACAATTTAGAATATATAATAATAAAATGATTTTAATATGATCATTGCTGCCTTGAAGATCTATGGAGAAATTGCATGATAGTTTGTGTTTCTTTGCAGGGGAGAACTATCATTGCGAAGCTTGCTGATACCCACAAGGGCAAACCTGTACAAACACAGTTACCTGCAGCAGCTGTGGTTCCTCTTGCATTGCCTATGGCACCTGGCTATCCACAGCCTGTGAAGGCACATCCCACTGCCGCCCCTGCTGGCTACGCATATCCTCAAACTATAACGTCATATCCAGCTTCCTCATACCCTAGTCCTGCTGCAGCACCAGCACCATACCCAACGCAACCGCCAATTCCTTATGCACCACTATCTGCAAAGAAGGACCCGCAAGGAATGCCAACAACTACACCCATGGGAATGGGTGGGTATCCATACTATATCAGCAAACAATAATAAAGTCCCAGGCAAATCATGGTGATATACGGAGCTTCATTTATACATGCTTTCTTAATACGACTATTATTTTGATACATAAATTATTCACCAACACGTTTGACCTTTGCAGTTCAATGACTTGATCAATTGTTATCTTAAACCAACTTGGCCAGACTACATCAGAACTCGATGAGATCGGAAGTTTTGATACAGGAGAGCTTAATGATAGTGTCTTGCTTAATTTTCGCAGGTTTCTTGTAGTTTTAGTTTTGGATAAGTGTGTCTAATTAATATTATTTTCTGTATTCGAATTGAAATGATACGAAATAAAGTTCTTAATTTATATTTGTCTGAGGATATTAGGCTCCTTTTGAAGGGATGAATGCAGGACTGTGGCAGTATCAGGTTTCTCAGCTCACATTGGAAAATTGAAATGAAATACAATGAGTGAATCCAGAACTAATAGTCATATTTTTTTAATAAATATATTTCAAAATTAAAAGTATAATAAAATAATAAGTAGAAGACTAGTAATATATTTAACTCAACGTAATATGATAAATTTACGAAGTATCCTTTTTTTTTTATTTTAAACCCAAACAAATCACTTATCATTTTTGTTTTCTTGATGAAACTTTTATTATCATTTATCATGCCAAAATAGGAGACAAGATAATTTAAAAGATATTAAAAAAAGAGAAAGAGAAAGGAAAAATACGTTAGAAAGACCGGAAATTTGAATTTTTGAATGAGAAATTATCAAATACTGAAGTATTTTAATTTCGTGTGAGCAAGGAAAAAAGATATATATTTAATGACCAATATATCCTTCTCTAAACCCGCGGCCGTCGTCCAAAAACCCTATGGGAAGTTCGAACTTAATTTCACTGACTGTAAACCTCATTGGTTCACTGCAACTTCTTCATGGCTGCCTCTCTATCAGTTGTAGAAGAATAAACAATCAGACTACCAGATAATCCTCCCCAACTTTCCAAATCCTAGGTAAAACACCATAACTCGATCCTTTTCAGCTTTTAAAAGTTTTATCTTTTCTCTGGTCTCTCTACCTAGTTATTGTCTAGTAGGCTTCATTTTTGTTCAAACTAATCATGACCCATTTTCAAAATCTTGGGAAACCATCTATTCTCAAATGGGTATCTGTTTATTTTGTTGAAAACCAACTTAAAACCCCATTTTTGGAAATGGGTTCATTGCACTTTGCTCAAAGGCAAAACCCTAGACTTTATAGGACAAAAAGATCAGTTGTAACTGAAAACTGTGATGGCAAAGAGGTTGCCAAGTTCCCCCCTTCCACCTTGAAAGAGGCTCAAGCTGCGTTATTGGAATATTTGCATTCTACTAGGAGTATTCCCTTTGTGGATGCAGAGAATATGAGCAAAAACTCACCTCATTTTTTACGAAAGCTTTTGGAAAAGGTTAAAATTGTGAATGATGTTGGGAGTTCTATGTCACGGTTTTTGCGTTACCATCCCATTAATGAATTTGAGCCCTTCTTTGAGAGTTTGGGAATGAAACCTTGTGAGTATACTCCTTTACTTCCTAGGGATTTGATGTTTTTGAGTGATGATTATTTGTTGCTGGAGAACTATAGGGTCTTGTGCGAATATGGGATTGAACGAAGTAAGATTGGTAACATATATAAGAAAGCAGTTCAAGTGTTTCAACATGAATTCGGAGTTTTGCCATTAAAGCTTCAAGCTTATCAAGAACTGGGGCTTAGTCAGTCTTTTATGACCAAGATTGTTGTTTGTAGTCCTTGTCTTTTGATTGGGGATGTAGATATGAAGTTTATTAAGGTATTAGAGATTTTGAGGAGTGCGGGATTTGATTATGCTTGGATTAAGGAGCATTTGTCAGAGCAGGATTCTTATAATTGGAGCATGATACTTCGTGTTCTGAACTTCTTTAGTAAGATGGGTTGCAGCAGTGAGTTACATGGGTTAATCAGCCAGCATCCAGGGCTTTTATTTGAGGGCTCTGGCGATAGAACACTTTCACTAATCGCATTCCTATTGAAATTTGGACTTCCAATGGATCAGATATCTTCTATGTTTCTGCAGTTTCCAGAAATCCAAGCTGGGCAATTTGTTTCAAATCTTATCAAATGTTTTCTGTTTCTTCATGAGATTGAGATGGAACAAAATGAGATTGGGAAAATTGTGTGCTCTTACCCCATATTACTTGGTTCATCCATGTTGAAGAAAACTAATAGTTTGCTTAGTAACTTGAATGTTGGAAAAAAGCGGCTTTGTAAATACATTCAGGAGAACCCCCAAGAAATGGGTAAATGGGGTTTGGGAACAAAAGTTGGGCCATTACCAAGCTCAGAAGAGGACTTAGAGTCACAAAGGTTGAAGATGAAGTTCTTTTTAAACTTGGGATACGGACAAAACCCAAAAAGGATGGAGAAAGCTGTCAAGACTTTTCGAGGCAGGGGAGGGGAGCTTCAAGAGAGATTTGACTGTATTGTGAATGCTGGTTTGGATAGGGAAGATGTTTCTGAAATGGTCAGTGTATCCCCTCAAATCCTAAATCAATCAAAAGCTGTCATCCAATCTAAGATTGATATTCTAGTGAACGAGTTGGGCTACCCTATATCCTCTTTAGTGTCATTCCCCTCTTATCTTTCCTACACAACACAGAGGGTTAGGCTTAGATTGGCAATGTATAACTGGCTCAAAGATCATAAAAAGGTAGCGCCTGACCTGGCCTTGAGTACTATAGTTGCATGCACAGACAAAGTATTTCTGAGCCAGTATGTAAATCATCATTCTAGTGGCCCTCAAGTTTTGCAGTATCTGAAAAGCAAAATTTACCTTGGATAAGTTATATTATTTGCCTATTTATTGCACTTTTATGCCTTATCCCCTGCAATCGTTTGAGGATACTTGATTCTGTTTCTTCTACAAGAAAAAACTTCACTAGCCTGCATCCATACATGGTAAAGGGAAGCCAGTTTTCTTCAACTACCATTAGCCTATAGGTGCAGAGTCGATTTGCATAAGTTAATAAATTTTCAGATTCTGGTTCCTCCTCTATGTTTTTTTTTTTTTTGGTTCAGCATTTAGGCATCCATGTGCATTACTCATAACCATTGACTTCAAAGTGAGGCCATCATGATACGAATGACTACTATCAGTTGTAACTTTTTATTTCTTCATCAATTGTTTAACATAAGTAAATTTCAGTGTTTAAGATTAAAATTTATGTGAATTTTGTGTAGGACATGCAAACTTATTAAGCAAAGCGTCTGAAAATTTGTGAATTTCGTGTTTAATTGTTTGTAAAGAGGTTCTGATTCTACATACATGTATCAGAGTTCTGCCCTTAAAACTAGTGGAATGCATATTATATACTTTATGCTTCTTGAAATTTGAATAACATGTGTAGATATCATCTAGTTTAAGCAACTTATTGACCTTGTTGACCAAAAACAACTACACAATAGTTTCAATCAAAGCAATCTGGATTATCAGTGTAAGTTGGAAAGATGAGCTAGGAATGCTGGCCATAACTTCTTTCAAAGTGATTACAACTGAATAACATCGTAGTAGGAACCTTCCATTTGCTATTGGCATAGTAGGGCAGGAATGAGGAAAGGCAATACTGGGTAGGTAGTTATCTCAAACTTAATGTTGACTTAGCATAGGAGCTTTGAAGAGCAGATGATTAATTGCAATAAGCTTTGAGGCATGTTTGGATGTGCTATTTATAAACAATTTAGAATAAATCTATTTTGTCTGATAAGGACCAATCTAACATTCAGAACTGGTATTTATAAACATTTTTTTTGAGTGGTCCAAAATTTGGATAGTTTGACATTTTTCTTTAGTTTATTGTATGTGTGTTTCTCTTCTACCAGATTACAAATAAGCAAACAAGAGTTTGTCAATTGTTGTTGGGACTTGGGAGTGGCATAACTTGTCGAAAGGGATTCCTAATGGGGTTTCTTGAAACACTTTGGTTTTCACTTTTCACAACCACACAGACTAAATCAACTACTTTCGTATAATCAAGTTGAATTTGGTATTAAGCTTCAAGGTAAGTTGATTGAACAACAATTCAGCCTCAACTCTGTTTATATAATAATAATGTTAATTACTAAGCATTTTATTTGAATTTGAACTGATTCATCAACCCCAAGTGCCCGACAGTTCCAGGTACAAAGTTCCATCATCTCACCACTGCACATTGTTGGAGCTTGAACAAAACATAAATCTCTAACCCCAACTCATCCTCTAACAATAATGATGCTAAATCTATTATTAGTAAAATCTTAAAGCCTTGTTTATCTTGTAATGAAATGTGAAAAACACCGTTCAACTTCAAAGACAGATCCATTTCATCAGATACAGACATTTATGATATATTGATAGGTGTATCATTCCATGTGAAGGAAAAAAATTTTGGAATTTTCAAAATAAGCAAATGGGGATTATACCCTCAAAACAATAAACAAATTATGTATAGCTTTGAAAAGATGGGGATTTTAGGTCAATGTCAAGGGACACTTGCCAACCCTCTCACTTGAATAAGCTGAACTGAATAAATGAGGAGCCAGTTTTCTAAACCAAATCACTCCCTCTAAAAGAAGGTCATCGACACGAGCCTTTATGTTTACCTTTGAATTCAGTCACGGTCTTACTTGCGCGTATGATTCAAACCAAGTCTCAGCTCACAGAATCTGTATCCAACTATGGAAATCCTGTGTACAAGCACTTATTCTTATGTTATGCCATAATCAACGTCCCCGTGTCAGTCAAAGCCACCCAAAACCGACAGTCAAACTTGTGATGGTGATCTAAAGAGTAGAGAAATTGATCCTGGCAGTGAGGAAAGTCTACTACTAATATAACTAAGGTATTATTTGAATAGTCAATAAAATTAATTACGGTGAAATTAAAAATTAAAAAATTAATTAAAAAATTATATTGATTTAATTTTATTAAAATTAATATTTAATTTAATTAATGATGCGATAAACACAGCACTCGCACGAAAGGTGCGGTGAAATCGGAAACGGAGACTAACTCTTCTAAAACACACCAAAAGAAAAACCTTTTAACACTTTCTCTTCTCATCTCTTAGCGTTCCTCTTTCTCAAACTGTGCCTCTCAGCCTATTGCTTAGCTCTGTTAGAAACTCATTGTGCTGTTGATGATGTTTCCTTTTAACTTACACCATATTATCTGATCTGGTTTTCTTTATTTTTCTTTCAGATCATAGATTTCAAGAAAAACTTTCCTTTTTTCTTTGCTAGCATCACTCTTGTAAAACCATTGAAAGAAACAAAAACCCAGCTTTTTTTCTTGGGGTTTTAGTATCTTCCCTAGTTGGTATAATGAGAATCTGAAATATGGAATTTTGTGCCAAAGATGCAGAATATTGATGTATGTTTTAAGTTTAGTTTCATCTTTTTTGTTTCTTTCTTTGTAGATAGATAATAGAGTTCTCTATATATAAAAAAAAGAAAAAAGCTATGTATGTAAATGTTTCTTTTCTGATGTATTGGTTTATGAGAAGTTAATGCTGTGTTTGGTGGTGTAATTATAGGAAATAAAGAATATTTATATAGCTATTCCGAATCATTGATTTAATATCTTTAGGACTTTAGAGTATGAAAATCTTTTGCTTTACTCAACCTTAGGCTAGTATACCAGAGATGATGTGTGTTTTATATTGGAAGGTAAATAACATGAAAATTTTGAAGTTATGGGTTTTGTATTGATTTGGGTTTTCTCTATTCTTAGTTGGTAACTCAAAATTGGAGATTACATGGATTTGTTGTTGTTTGGTTTATGGTTGTTTAGATTTGTTGCTGTGCAATTGTCTGGTTTAATACAGTTTGAAATTAGGTCGATATGTGTTGAATCTTTTTATTTGCTTTATTCTTTTTCTATCCAATGATTCATGTCTCTATGAACTCTATGATTGAGTTTTTTATCCTTTGATTCATCCCAGAAAAGAACTGGAATTAAAACAAGAAAGGGCAAAACCTACAATTGGATCAACCATATAGGAGTTTCTGTTGTGGTTTAGGTGAATTTTTTGAAAGAGGGAACATTAAGAAGAAAATATCTAAACTTGCAATTTCTTTCTTAGATTTTTTTGTGACAAAACTAAGGTAAGGAGTGGATGTGTTTGTTGTAATGATGGAATCATTGCATGAATGTTTTTCATTTAATTTGTATTGCCTCTTGTTTCAAGGCTCTGCCTTTCTATTCGATTTATGTATGTTAACTGATGGTACGCTCAATTATAGTGTTGGCATGGTATGTATTTGTCTTAATATGTAATGGATTTGCATAATGGAGTGTGCTATTTCCTATTTTCTGTCACTTAATAACATATGCTCTTCTTATTTTCACAGTTCTTTTGTTATTTAATGTCGATTTTTTTGGATTGAATCTATCTTTTTGTCTTTGCAGAAACATTCTTCAGTTGTTTGAAATCGTTTTTTAGGCAGTTCTTGGACAATGAAAAGAGGTAGAGGAAAAGCAAAGAAGCAGACTGTTGTTTCTTCTTCTCATGAGGATCCGGGAAGTGGTGATGATGAAAAATTTCCAGCGTATAAGAGAAGAGGAAGGCCGCAAAAGCAATTGAAGGATGATATCGATGAAGATGAAGTGGAGAAGACAGAAGAAGATGGTGACGATGTAGAAGGTTCCATTCCTATCAAGGAGATGAAAAATCAGGCTGCCACAGAGAATGGAAGGAAGAGGAAACGGTCAATGCAGGCAAAAGAAAACATAGATTCAGTCAAGAAAGAAAATGGTATCACAACAAAGTTAAGCACTGGTGACTCAACTAAATCTGTTGGGTATCGACAAAATGGTAGCAGGCGCAAAAACAAGCCTCGTCGGGCTGCTGAAGCTGTGGTTGAGTGCAAGTGAAGTTCCAGATAATCATCACCATGGATTTTGCCTTCTTTTTCATACCTGATAAAAATCATCCCAAAAGTAATGCTTGTCAGCTCATGTATGAATTCAGATGTTTCTTTTTGTCACATGATATTTGTTTTTGTAGTTTCTGAATTCCATTTCAGTAATGGATAATTTTTGTTGGGAGCTTTTTTATATGTTTGCAGTGCATGCTTGTAATATTTGATTGTGTTATCGCAAATTAAAAAATCATTCTGCTAGTCTTCTGTTTGTGGCTTTTTACAGTGAGAGAACTTGTTATTCAATCAGAATTTTCTCTTATCAAGTTTATTAAGTTTGTGTTTTAGTGGCATTGCATCTATAACTAACCTTCTTTCCATATCTATCTTTCTAATTTCTTTGCCAAGTTATATATGACATAACAGAAGCTTGAAGATGTACTAATCTTTTTAATTCTAGACAGCAGAGAATGAGTGCTTTCGTGCAGGATTTGCTTTATCTTTGTTCTTCTGGATACAAGGAGAAAGGCCTTAGGTGCAAGCCAAGGGTCAGAGAAAGAACATGAAGTCTTGAAGCTGAAAAACAGGTGGAGTAAATGTGAGTGTATATGCAGATGAACTAAAGCATTAAGCAGATGGCTTTCGCAAAAGGAATGCTAGATTCTTGTGAGTTAATTATGCCAAAGTGGTTGAAATGAGGTAAAGCTTTTTTTCTTCTAATAAACAGTTCTTAATTTTACGAACAGTGTAAGATTCCTTTCCGCACTTCGCTAAAGAAAATCAGTTTATTAATAGGGTGCTGTAGATTTCCCTTTTCTCTGCTTCTAAGCCCTTTCACAGCATGGTATCTTTGATAGTTGTGATGATTAATATCATTAGTTTGACACACTGATGCAAGAAATCTCTTGCATGAAAATGGTGCCATAATCATCTTTAGCAGAAACTGCTTATCATCCTTATCATGTAGCAATAGCATTCAAATAGAAACTAGATCTATTCATTCTCACATCTCTGATTCTTTAGTCTGTTTTGCATTGTTTTGCTTTTTCATGTGTCTTTGGCTTACTTCAGCTGGTGGCAGATCTTATGATTGAGATTTTACGGAAAATCTCTGATCTCTGATCAATCATCATGAGTAAAATCTATAATATTAAACCTGTGTTGAAGAACATAAAATTTGTTGGTCATAAATGATAAAAATTACAAAAACCAAAATGTTGGTTGTTGCCACTTGCCATTAACTAAAAAGCCTACATTTTTGTTCTGAATCAGTTTGGCTTTGGTTGAGTGTTTTCAAGGTTTCAGATGGATTGATTCTTGGAGTGATCCTCAATTCATCATCAATAAAGCCACCCACCCCAATCTATCAAGCTGTTTAATGCTTATGTTTCCATGTCAGGGGACTGGGGCAATTGTGTGAGTTTTGACTTGTGAGATAGTTGCAATGTGTCAACAACAAATAAAAGTTCTTTTTTTTTTTTTCCCTGCATGACTAATGATTTAAAAGATAACAGTTTGCTTCATCCTATTTGCTGTTCATAGTTTAGTCTGCATTTTTTTATGCAATTCTGTTGGTAGAGGATTTTTCTTATGGAACAGGAATAAGTGGTTCAAATGATTTGTTAGAACTCATAAATCCAAATGTTCATGTAAGCTAAAGTTGAATGTTTACATGAAATAGAATCCATGAATGCTTTTTGGTGCTCAATGATACAGCAGGTGCTGGTAGACATGGCCTAAGCTAGAAGGTTCCATAGATGCTAAAAGATCGTAACATGAAATTTTTGCTTCTTTCATAAACTTGACTACTCGAGTTAGGTTTAGTTTAGCATTACGGTTGAAAATAACGTTTGCATTCAAAAAGTGTTTTTAATCCAATTTCAATGCAAACCGAAGTTGTATATTTTATAATTTTTTAGATATCAATTTGTACAAATTTTCTTAAATTTAAATATTAAATGTGTAATTAACTCTTATAGTAACACTCAAAGCATTCGTGCTTGCTTAGACTTTGAGACTAATAATATTACTTATTATATAAAAATACAAAATTAGATTTGTATGTATATAGTCTTTATGCTATATATACATATACTTTTGAAATTTTTAGCATTCCTTGTGACATGCAAATCTGCAATATCCAAAAATGTGTTATTAATACAAATTTTAAAATTTAAATTTAAATTTAAAAATTAATTGTGACACTTGAAGCACATTATAAATATATTAAAATCAAATCTCATCATCATATCAATTGAAATATTAATAGGGTTTTATATCTAACTCATGTAATTAATTCAACATATAATTTTTATTTGAATAAAAAATAAAATGTAACAAATATATAATATAAGTACATTTTTTGGTCATTTATCATTTATTTTTCATGGAAAATTAAAGTTGTTATCGTCAGGCCTATGCTAGACTTGCTTGTTGCCATAGGGGACAAAAGACAAGTAGAGAAGTTGAAAAATTAGATGCGTGCTTTACAAGGGACAATCATTACAAAAGCTTTTCAATTGATTTTTTTTTTTTTTTGGACCGTCAAATTTTAAATTTAATATTTCATCAATAAATTACATAATTTTTTATCAATAATTGTAAGATGAGTCTCTTCTATTACTCCACCTGCCGAATCAGGCGTCATTGACATGTCCAGATTCGAAGTTTCCTTTTCTTAGGTAACAAAAATCCAAGTTAAAAGGACAGATGTGCAGCCCCATTTGTCTTGCCAGGAGGCTCACATTTTGGTAGCAGCAATGAGGAGTCATTGATGCCGAAACCAAAATCTCGTTAAAGGTCAAGGCCAATGAATCAACCAATTGAACCAACTCATCGTCGACAAGATTTCACTTTTTTTTTTTGGGTACATTTCCCACTTTCTTTCCTTATTCAATTATAATATATCATTTATAATTATTATATTACAATTAATTAATTTTTAAATTATATAAGATTTATCAAAATAATCTGTGAAGTTTATTTTTGTAAGTGATAAATTATCACATAATTTTTTATTATGATTGAATAATTATAATATTATAATAAAAATTATAGTTGAAATTATTTTATTTGATAGAAAGAGAGAAATATTAAAGGAGGAAAAAGGAAGACATTTTTATTCTTTCCTTGTATGTGTGTGGTATAATAAATAGAAAATGAAAGAAACAAAAAAAATTATGGATAAAACTATAAATGAAGTGATTAATCTATATAATTTGTATGAGATTTTTTTTCTATTTTTTCCAAATAAATGATTTTGAGGAAAAAATTATAAATTTATTCATTTATCTTAAGTCATGTTTGGTACTTAAATAATGTCATTTTATTTTGTGTTTAATGTATGTAATAATTAAATAAAATAATTTACTTATTTGTCAAAATTATTTTTTAAAAAATTTATACAGTTTAAATTATTGATATAATTTTTAAGGGTATAATTAGATATGTAAATTTAATTTCATTAATTAAAAATAATTTTCTCCATTTTGATAGGATTGAATAATCCTATACTAAGAGGATATTAATCTTCCTTACAATTCTTATCATTCTCTTTATATGCAGATTAAACATAACATAAGATAATTATTATCTTATTATATCAATAATTTTATACATCAAATATTACCTTAAGTCGTAAAGATATCTCATGGACTTAATACATTAAGATGTCATTTATATACATAATGCATTGTTCATTGGTTGAAAAATGGACCCGGCATTCTTGCTTCATTAATAGTCAATTTAATTAAGGATATATACCACCATCCAACAGCTTCAATTATCCTAATTAAATTATCTTTAATTTGAATCGTAACTATAAAGTATAACCAATAAAATTTTAATGTATTGAGTATTGCACCATGCTCTTATTTATATCTAGCTACATATATCATGTATTAAATGTTCAAAATATAAGTTCAAGATTATGATATCTAAGGGTTAATAGGTGTTTATAAGGCTATACATTATTTATACAAATTCAAAGAAAAATGACAAAATATAAAGGACTATTGAATTATAAGAAAAATGAGATCCATGTTTTTACTAATGAATACTAAATTTTATTTTTAGCTATAATTTTTTTTTTCAACATTTCGACTAATAAGTCAAATATTCAATTTTTTTTACATAGAAAAGGTCGTAAATTAGTTATAGAAAAAGAAATTATTAGTACTAAAATTTGAATTCAGACTTACTGAATATTATTTTTTAAAAGTGGTTTCATAAATTAACCGAGTTAATCTTGATATTCAATATTTTATATTTTCAATACTAATATTTTTTATATTTTGTTTTGTTTTTTTTTTCATTTTAGTGCAATCTTTCTCTTCCAATGACATGAAGTGAATAATTTATCATTCAAAAGAAATTAATAATCAAGAGACTTTTTATAATCTTCTTTTTATCTTATAAAAATTTATCATTCTTATGTTTTAAAATTCAAACTTAAAAGAAATAGACAAATTTTATTTTTATAATTTTTTTCTTTTCAACTGAAACACAATTATATGTATCAATCACTTGGAGTATATTTTCTTTATTGAAATTAGTTTGTTAGTATAAAAATGAAAGATTATAATAAGAAATGTAATTAACATGCTACTTTATGTTTTCCAAATATTAACTTAATTTGGTGAAATCTATTTATAATGAAGCCTTGGCTAACCCACCCTAACTCTTGAAGCAATTATATAACTTAGAAAGAAACCATTAATCATGTAAACATTTTGTGTCTTGTTGTTTCCAAGATGCTCGGTTGTGGGAATGATTCAAATGAATTATAAAGTGGAAAAATCCTTGGAAAGTGGGATTGGTGGTGGAACTTTTGTTGATTCCAAATGTAGCAAAAAAATCATCCTCAAAGCAAAAAAATAAACGTTGGTTTAGTAGGGTAGGGCCATGAATTTAAACCCTTTTTCCCTGTTTGGGCATTCATTGTTTCGGTGGGGATTTATACATTCTGCCACTGCCATTAATATAATATGACAATGAGTAATGAGTAATAACCTCCCCAACCTGTAAATTTTTTGCATTAATTACTGCGAAAGAAAAGCTCATTCATTAAGTAACTCTAGTGAAAAAAACAACATTGACACAAGTTGATGTCGAACCCGAGTTAGAGGTGAAAATTTTAAAATTATATATATATATAAAAAAAAGAATGATCAATGATAAAAATAAGAGTATTCATTACGTTTTAATTATGATTTTAAAGTCATATATTAAGATAAGAGAAATAATAATAATAAAAAAAGAGATGAATAGATAGTATATGAATTATTTTATTTATAAAAAAAAATGAATGATATGTAATCAAGTAAAAACGTAACTTAATTAATGTGATATTATACACTATTAAATCATTTAAAAATTAAAATTATTTATATTTATTTACTAAAAATCTTTAATAAAAAAGATGAATTTATTTTTTAAATTTAAAAATACCTCTAACAAAAAAAAATATATATATAATGATACTATCGTTTTTTCTCGCTAGAAAAGAAAATAAAAATATATAATGTAATTAATTTTGATAACTCCATATTTTAAGTAATTTACTAAACCAAAATTTTTAATCAAGATTTTTCAAAATATTTTAATGAATAACATTTAAAATAAAATTTTAAACCTTGATCAATCGAATTAAAATTTTTTTGAAAAAATAATTAAGTCAATATTCGCGAGATAAAAATTTGTAATAGAAATTTTTATTTAAAGATTTTCTATTTTTACCCAACGTCCGTACAGATTGAGTGTCGGCATAACCCATAACTTTCGGATTAAGAATTGACCCTTGATTTGACATTAAGAAAATAGAAAAAAATGATTATATTAATAGGAAAGTAAAAAGTTTTGGGAAAAAGGGTATTTTCCATCTTTGGATCCATATTCTTTTTTCCATATTAATCATTAATTTGAAAATCTGACATCCATCAAAGACATGGGTCCATCAAAATAATTAGCAATAAAGAATAATGGACAGCATAAATATTGCATTAATTTTTTTTCCTTTTCCCCTTTTATATATTCTAAAGGTTTTCGACTAAAAAAATGATTGAAGTTTCGGTCCAACACGCTGACGACCAAATCATTGCATATTTCGAATTTAGAAATTATTCTAAATAGCTAATAAAAAAGATAGTAATAATTTTGTATAAAATTGAGCTTCGAATATTTGACACATAATTTTTTTTAATTTTAATTCTTCCTTATGTCTTAACCCTTTTTTTTTTTTTTTAAATTATCATTCCTTTTTTACCAAAAAAATATAAATATTTTTCATATTTGCTTTTTAATAAAATTTTGTGATTTCTTTTTAAATTATCATTTATCTAAAAATAAATTTGATAATTCATATATTATATCATATTTATTTTATATTAAATATGTATAAAATATAAAAATTATCATATCAAATATAAAATATATTTTTTATTTATTATATTCATATAAAAATTTTACTAAAATTTTATACTATATTATTCATATTTTTTATTTTTCATCGTATTTAAAATCATAAAATTTATTAAAAAAAAGTTAATCTCCAGCTAAGACAACCAAAAGTATTTATTGTGCATAGACTTGCAGTCCATAGACTGGCAGGAACCTTGGGACATAAATTAATCAGTGGTTGTTCCTGTCACTTTAAAATTGTACCGCCTAAAATGTTAAGGATGTGAATATTGGAAATTCTTGTTCTTTTATAGTTGCCATTTTGTACGGACAAAGCAATTTGTAGTTGGTGTGAATAGTCTTACCAATAATGATAAGGGGAGAAAAGAAAAATCAATGAAGAAGGAAATAAGATCGCTTGTTATCCTTGAATACACCAACTGTCAAAATGTGCTTCCTGTGTGGGAGCATGACACCCAGTTTCACTGGATTGACAGTGAAATTTGTTCAACCATCTGCTCCCAATGGTGAATTTCAGAGTTAATAATAATTATAGTAATTAATGGATTGTACAATTATCAATCCAACTCTTTTTTTTTTTCATAATCCAATTTTAGTTAAGAAAAAAAAAAAAAAAGAAAGAAGTTTTAGATCATGAGGATAAAAGTTCAAGTTTCATTTTCATTCCGTATGATTTTGATTATTTAATTATATTATATTTTATTAATTAATTATTCAGTTAATTGTAATTTAATTGTAATATAATAATTAATTATTCAGTTAATTATATAAATATAATATTTAATTATAATTATAATTAAAAGTTCCCAATACCAACAAATGTTTATGTATTTAATTTTGAAAAAAACATATAAATGCTTCAAAACATTTTAAAGATTTATTGATATTAAGATTTATTGTTTGAACATTTAATTTAATAATTAATATATTTAAAAAAAATTGAATATTTTTCCCATCTAAAAAAATACTATGATTATCAATATCATTCTCAATTAAGATAATAAAAGTCAAGTTTATGTCAGCCAATCATCTAAAAATTAAATTAAATTAATTTAATATCAAATTTGATAATTTTAAATATGATATAAAAAATATAAAAGTAACATATTTTATAAAATTAACGTGCTGATATAAATTATAATTTGAAATTTTTTTTATTTTATATTTGTTAAATGTAAAATAAATACAAATATATGATTATATAACTCTCTAACATAAAAAATAAAATAAAATTTAAATTAATTAATTGGGAAAAGAAAAAAAAAAACCTATACCAAACTCATTCTAGTATTGGCCCAAAAAAGTAGGTTATGATAATAAAAGACACTTATAATTGTATTCTTAATATATATATTTTTATCTTTTACCAATAATATAATTAAATATAAATATAAATTTGATAATTTTAAACACCAGCGTACAAGCTTATAAAAGAATACAAACAAAAGAAACTCGGGGATCTTGGTTTTTTTGGTCAAAGGGACAGTGAATTTTGCCATTGCTGCCCAAACTCTGTTGCAGGGAAATTTTTTTTCCTAACAGGTCTCCAAATCTTTGATTAAACTAATATTAATTGTCTTATTTGCCGACGGTCTAATCCCCAAAAAATGTCACATCCTTGGTTCCAAAAATCCCTCGATTTTATTCTCCAAATGCCAATGAAATTGTGAATTGGAGTTTAAAATAAAAAAAAAAAAATTTGGATGGTGAGTTGATGGGATGGGGGCACTCATTGTTGATTGACCACCCCTTTCTAAATGACAAACAAACTTATCATTCAAAAGATTTCTTTAGTACCATCATAATGTAAAATTTTACTAATTTTAACAAGGTTTTATTACTACAAATCTACATTGTACCCAAAAAATCATTACAACTAGAATATTAAAAATACAAAAAAATAATTTACAAATAAAAATTTATAAATAATAAATTTTAAATATATTAAATATTATTTTTAAAAACAATTATATAAATTAATTGAATTAATTTATAATATTCAAAGAAAATTATTTAACATCTAATACTATCGTGACATTTAATATTTATTTATATAAATGTATCCTTCGAATGATTTATTATAGTAGTACCTTTTTATAATTGTGGCTAATTTTATCTATTAAAATAAGATTCAATTTATATTCAGAAACAGAATTCAAGATATAGGTTCAAAGAAATTCAAGATAAAAAAATGCATAGATATTTGAAAATTTAAACATTAGAATAAGAACTTTATATCCAAAGGGAGACTGGGTGTGGGCGGTTGATATCACATGCATTTTGTTTTTTAGCTTTCACTTTTAACTTTTGGATTACTGAATTTTATATTTATTCATCAATATAATTTATTAATAAATGAATTAATATTTAAATAGATTGTATCGATTCAATGCAATCTATTTTCATATTTCTACAAATTAAGAAAATTTTTTGCAGTTATTAGTTTTGATTAATTTATCTTAATTTGATATGAACTCATTTACAAATCACACTTTACCACCAAAAAGAAAAAGAAAAAACCATTTACACCACCAACAAAACGTGAACTTAACATGCTAATAATTTTATGTTAGGTACATAATCTTTATGGGTTCTGCCACTTACTATTGTTTACCATTCTTAATGATGGCATCCACCAAGTAAATTTTATTGGACAAAACTTAATTAAAGTCTTTTAGGTAAAGTTATTAAAGTTGCTTTTTAAAAATAATTTAATAAAAATTTTAGATTAATAAATTAATAGAATTTAATATGAAAATAAAAGATCAATAATATATAAAAATATTATAAAAAAATATTATTTATAATTTAAATTTGTCTTATATTTGTTTAATTATACAAATTTTGTCAAAATTATTATTAAAAACATATATCTAAAAAAATCAATTTTTTTTTTTAATTTTTTCAAATTTTACATACTTAATCTATGTAATACAAAATTTTTAATGTATCACTTTTAATTTTTATTTTATCATTTTTAATAAAAAAATTTACAAAATTCACTTAAAAATTTTCATTAAAATTTTTTTCCAACTTTATTAATGCAAAAATAATTGATCAATCTTGACTTTTCCGTTGACTATTACCCTTCAACCCAAATGATGTGCCTCTGCATCAATTGAATGAGCACCCGACCAGCTTAATCTCACTCCCAAACTTCAAACATATAAGTAAATAAATAAATAAATAAAATTTATTTTTTCAAAGGGTTTCCCTAGTTAATATTCTATTTAAAGTAATAATTTTTTTTGGAATAAAGTAATAATCTTATATTAAATATAATAACTGATAATTTTATTGATGATTTCAAATGTATTGGATAAAAATATAGTAATATTTTAAAAAAGGTGTCCTTAAAATACTCGAAAATAAAATATTTTTTAAAACAGCAGTTGAAGATTATTGGACATTAACTCGTTATGTAAACGTATATACATTTAGATTTCTATCACTATTTTTGTAGATTTATGGCAAAATATTGGTTCTAGGAGTTTGAATTGTGAGGGATCATATGAATGTTTTAACGGCATTAGATGATAAAATATGTTGATATGAATAAATTTTAGTTTTGATAATTTATATATTTGTATTGTATTAAATATTTATAAAATATAAAAATTATTACATTATAAGTAATATTCACACAAATTCATAAATAATTTAATAAAATATTGGCCGCTCACATTATTTATCAATTATTTTTCAACAAAATATTATATTTGTCATGTTATTAAAAATTATGATAAAAATACATAATTTAATAATTTCAGATTATTTTAATCAAACACAAAAATCTAAAAATAAAATATCATGAAAATCATATTTTCTTCGAAAGAGTATATTTTTTCTCCAAATTCCATATTTTAGGAACCAAACGTTTTTTTAATAATATTTATATAATTAATAATTTTCAAAAAACAATACTTACCATTCTTTGCTGATTCTTTCTGTTTCTAAAAGAGTAAAGACTGACAAATTTGGTTTGTTCTGAGCTTTCTTTATTTTTTCTAATAAAGTAATTTAGTCAGAGTGTACTATACATCCCTCGCTGGCATGGGCCAGTTTCAGTGTCAGGTGTCTAACCTTTCACTGTCTCTCTCTGTGGATCTCTTTTTCCTCTTTACTTTACTTTATTAATGTTTATCGCTCCTTTATATTTATGTTTGTTTACTACTGTTTAGACTAAACAAACGCATTAAAATTTCTGTCTGTTGGGTGCGTGTACGGTGAGATAAGAAAGAGCACATTTTCATGACCCTCAAAGACAAAAACCCCATGAATGGGCACTAGGCAGAGCTCATGGAAATGGGTTCGGGCTCCTTGGGAGAGTCGGGCGGTTCTTCCACCAACTCTTCAACTGAATCACTCAACGGCTTGAAGTTTGGTAAAAAAATCTACTTTGAGGATGCAGCAGCTGGTGCACCACCAGCAGCTGCTGCTACTGCTACTGCTGCTGGTGGTTCAAACGTGGGGACTCCATCCAAGTCAGGCCCGGGGTCTTCAAGCTCATCCAGGTCGAGTAGGAAGGCCAGGGTGGGTGGAGTGGTGCAAGGGGCTCAGCCTCCAAGGTGTCAAGTAGAAGGGTGCAAAGTGGATCTGAGTGATGCTAAGGCTTACTATTCGAGGCATAAGGTTTGTGGTATGCACTCTAAGTCACCTAAAGTCATTGTTGCTGGTCTTGAGCAAAGGTTTTGTCAACAGTGTAGCAGGTCAGCCCTCCTAATACCTCTAACTTTGCTCTCTTCATTCTCCTTTTCAGTTCCAACTTTTTTAGTCTTGCTTTGTTTTGACTGGTCTTTGTCGTCCGCCTTTTCCCTTGTACTAATTTATGAAGAGCTTGTTAATTGGATTCTTTTTTTAGTTAATGTTCTGTTTCTATGATTGATGGTTTTGAGTTTTATCGGGTTAACTTTTGATTTTATTTGTTTTTCCCTTGTACCAGTCTTGGTGGCTTTCTGCATTATGTCTGGAAGTTTGTTACTTTCTTCTATTTATTAGTCTTTTTAAATTTCTCTGTTTAGTGGGAAGGGATATGGTGGCTAGAATTATGAGCCTGTTTCTTATGGTTGTGGATTAGGTGGTTTTGGATTTATTAGGTTAGTTAAATGGGTGTATGGGCTTAATTGAGTTCTATTTAAGTTAATTCGGACTTAAGTACTCTAATTATCTTGTTTCTTGGTTTTGAATTCTTATAAAGTGAAGGGTTGGGGTTTTGGTTTCTTATTGTCTTTTTTGGATTGATGTTCTTGGTTCTTTGTGTTTGGATTTGTAGATGGAGTCGATTCTAGTGAAGGTTCTGGACTTCATTGGTTGTGTTTGCTTGCTTTGGTGTTTAGCTACGGATTGGTGGCATAGATTTTTTGGTGCTTTTAATTTGTCTTCTCTTACATAGTTTTATAGTGATCCTTTTAATCTATGTTGAGCTGGTGGCAATGTCTGAACTATTTTGTTAAATAAATTTTTATGCTGAGATGGCATTGCATTTACACAAAATAAAATTTCAACCATCCTTCAGTTTTCTTTTATAACTTCTGGTTCTATGGTTTATGGGTTTGGCTTACACATATTTTCTTAAAAATCTCATCAGCGCATCCGGTATGCAAACCTGATCTTTTCTTAAACCAAACAGCATTAGTAACCAGTATTGGAGCATTTAAGACCAACTGAGTTCTAACTGTACTTCATCTTGAACCTGGCACCTCAACTTTGAATAAGTAGAGAAGTAAAACTGATAGTAGGTTATCAGTGATCTTAAGAAACTTCTTTCTTGGTTAACCGTCCTAAGTAGATTTTGGTTATTATGTCCTATGTTTTTCAGGTTGCTTAATTGTAATGTAATTGTGTGCCTGTTGCACCGATGTCTTAATTTTTCATACACCTAGGACACCTTCTTGTAATATGCTAAAGCATGCACTAAGTTATCAACTTTAAAGTAATCCCTGATCCTTATCTTGTGTTCTTCAGACATATGTTTATATCAATTCTGTGTTGTATATATTATTCAGTAACTTTAGTGAAATTAGTTTTCTGGTCTTGTTGAATGGCCTGTTTAAAGCCATTTGAGTTGCATGTTTCCTAAACCCTTTTTACCTGTGCAGTGGTGAATCTGTCACTTTATCATACTTTGTTTGGAGATAAGCAGATTGTCTATTATACCGGAATTAAACATGATTGTATGGAGGAGATTCATGTGATTAATATATCCATTGGCAATTCATAAAAATTGCACATATAAGGAAACATGGGATTAATAAAAAATAATCCAGTTGACTACATAAATAATCATGTAATTAAGTTAGAAATAATTGAATGTTGTGTCTTGATCCTTTACTTTCAACGTATGTGGTATTTTACTCTCTGGATATATTTGGCTGCTTCCCTAATGTTCTGTAATTTTTAATCAGATTTTTTGGAGCCATTTGCTTGGTGTGGTGGTTGTTGATCAATTGCATCCACAATTGGTGTATTGTATTTCCATTATTTTGAAAAAGAAAACCAGATGCTGTTTTCATCATTTTTGAAACGTTCACAAATTATGAATTGACTACACGGTCTAACGAAGCTTATAATTCTCAAATGCATGGTTTGCAAAATAAATGACTCATACATAATGCACTTCAAAGCTAAAAGAAAGAAAAAATCGAATGGTCCTAAATTTTTTGCTCATGACAACTTTTGGTATTTTGACATTCCCTCTGCCATTTTATGCTGCTCATACCTTGTTGAATGCAAGAGCCCTTTTATTTCCATGCTAGTAAAACTTAAGAAATCATTAAGTGTAGGAGGTTTACTCCTTGAGATAGTCACTGGGGTTAATTTTAGTGATGGAACTTGAGTGAATGTGCTAAATAGAGTTTGAAGCATGCATGCTGTTTTCATCATTTTTGAAACTTTCACAAATTATGAATTGACTACACGGTCTATCGAAGCTTATAATTCTAAAATGCATGGTTTGCAAAATAAATGACTCATACATAATGCACTTCAAAGCTAAAAGAAATAGAAAATCGAATGGTCCTAAATTTTTTGCTCATGACAACTTTTGGTATTTTGACATTCCCTCTGCCATTTTATGCTGCTTATACCTTGTTGAATGCAAGAGCCCTTTTATTTCCATGCTAGTAAAACTTAAGAAATCATGAAGTGTAGGAGGTTTACTCCTTGAGATAGTCACTGGGGTTAATTTTAGTGATGGAACTTGAGTGAATGTGCTAAATAGAGTTTGAGGCATGCATGCTTTTGACTGTGGGAAGTAATACACTCTGATAAAAGCAATCCAGGTCATGTAAAAGCTGTTTCAATTTCCTAGGTGAAAAAGATGTTTCATTGCTATCTTTAGATGGAATAACATGCATATGGAGAAGCTGAAAGTTTTTTAAGGATGTATTTACCTCTATCTGTTCTTTTCTTATAGTTATGCTGTAAAATTCTCAGGGTGCAATCAGGCTGTGCCTATTAAGATATTGTAATATGGTTTCCTTGTTTAATTTGAATCTTAATCATACGATTTGCGTCTTTAAGGTAGGCTTGACTTTGAAAGAAGTGACAACAGACAATAATAGTAAATTGGCAGATTGTTATATTCATTGGCAAGTTCTTTCTCAATTCAGTTTGTTATGTTTGAGAATTCTGAACTGTAGTATGCTTGGTAGCCTTCCAGATTGGGGATTTAGCATGTACCAAGGACCTATTTTAGGTGATGGCAATATCTGAGTTTCTTGTCTGGTTCCAGACTTGTTTATGCATCAGGAAAGAGAACCAGGTCTAAGGGTTCCTTTTTTTTTTTTTTTTTCAATAAAATGTCTTAAGCAAAAGTATGCCTAAGAATAGTATGTATGAATTATGGAAAGTATCTTATTCTTATAGATTTTGTCTTTGTGCTTCGACAAGGCTTGAGTGTGTGGTATATCCTACATTGACAGTTAAAGTTAGTTACTTTTGAATTTCTGATCCCATTTGCTGCAAAAGGCATGTTTTGTAATTGCTTATATGAATCATTTTTCACTCGTCCTCCTCTATCACAAAAGAAGAATTATGCTCTGTTGTGTGCCCACTATTATCCAGATTTCATCAGCTTCCTGAATTTGACCAAGGGAAACGGAGTTGCCGAAGACGGCTAGCAGGTCACAATGAGCGACGCAGGAAACCACCACCAGGATCATTATTACCCTCTCGTTATAGCAGGCTCTCTTCATCTATTATTGGTTAGATCGTGCTTAGAAATGGTGTTTAAAACTTTGTTTAGTAATTGCAAGGGAATGGCTTGCAGTTCTACTGTGTATTTAATAAGGTGTCTGCATTTGATACAGAAAGCAGTAGAGATGGAAGCTTTATCATGGATTTCACAGCTTACCCAAGGCATTCCTCAAGGGATGTGTGGCCAACAGCAAGATCATCAGAGTACTTACCTGGAAATCAAAACACAGCTGCGGCAAGGTCACTTCCACATCCATGGCAAAACAACTCGGAGAATCCTCGACCTGACCTTTTCATGCAAGGTTCACCGGGTGGGACTGTTTTCTCCAGTACTGAAATTACTCCGGGACAATGCTTCACCGGAGTTGGTGACTCAAGCTGTGCTCTCTCTCTTCTGTCAAATCAACCATGGGGCTCTAGAAATCGGGCGTCGAGTCTTGGGGTAAATAACATGATAAATACCGAAAGGTATTCTGCGGCCCAACCAGCAACGCGTCATGGTGCAGTTGTGAATCCTTATTCAAATGCCTCTTGGGGTTTCAAGGGCAATGACTCTGGTAGTAGCTCTCATGAGATGGCCCCTCAACTCGGTTTGGGTCAAATTTCAGAACCTGTTGTTAACAGTCAGTTTTCTGGCGGACCGGAGTTCTGTCAGCAAAGCAGGAGGCAATATATGGAACTTGAGCAGTCTAGAGCATACGACACCTCCACGCAGGATATTCACTGGTCACTCTAAGTTAGTTGTGTTTCTCTTTCCTCATCATTTTGGCCACTTTTCATGCCCAATCTTATGTCATACATGACATGCTGTTATTTTAGGCATCTGATTTTAAGTTTTAAGTCAGTGTCGGATAAACCCAAACTATCCCTGTTATGTGTCATCCCAAGGTTTGTAAGATGCTGAATAGCAAGGTGTTCCCCGCGCCAGTAAACTAATTAGATGTCGAACCATCTAGCAAGGTATTAAGCCTTAAGATAATCTGTTTGGCTTATCAAATTAGTTGTCACTGATGAGGATTAATGGTTCTGATGCCCTCTTATGTCATTGCTGCTGCCTGAGTAGCAATGTGTTGGTATACTTGGTTATGATGGGTGGCAGAAATAAATGGGCTACCCAATCTATTCAGAAGTTCAAAATTTCCAGACATGAATAATAGAACGTGGCATATGAATGAAGACAACAATTGTTTTTCTAAAATTTGGGTGCCATTACGAAGATGGTATCATGAGGATTTTAGTGCCCCATTCGGTGTTATGGTTAAATTTTTGGTATGGAAATTAAAACATCATGTGCTGCAGCTACTGGATGCTTTTCAGTATTGATTTAGTGTCAAACATCAATGTCCTGAAAATTGGAACTCCGCTTACATAAAAATGAAAGAAAAACACCTCCTAAGTTCTTGTGACTCGTGGTGTGCTGAAAAACCCTAGATTCATGGCTTTAACAATTGCATCCCGAAAGAACCTGAAGAATGTTTACAAAGCATACTATATTTTTTTATCCTCTGTTTTAGTCTCTGTTTAACTGATCTATATTCCAGCTTTTGGCTCATGTTGACTTAAAAAAAAAAAAAACAATCTAAGTGCAGATAATCACCTGCTTCCATGAATTCCATCAGCAGGAAGCTCAAACATTTCACCGACAGTGGCATCACTCATCAGAATTCACTAAAAGTGAAAATTTATTTCAACGTCTAAATCAATTAACTCCACTCTAGTGGTCATCTTCGTTTGTTCCAGGGCAGTTGGATAAAAGTGCTTCCATCGATTCATACTGAAACAAATGGAAGATTCAAGCTTAAAACAATAAGGAATTCAGATTTCTGGAATTTGGATTTAGCTCAAAATTTCTAGAGTCACACATTAATAACCAAGTGCAAAGCTTTGAAGTGGTAAAAATGTTAGCATAATCAAACTTACCTGAAATCCACAGAAGGGACAGTACTGATATTCATCTCTCAGTTTCATCAATATATCTTGCAAATCCTGCATCCAAAATAGTGTGACTATTACCCACACCAAATTAACTCTCCCAGTCATGCAACAAAAAAGAAGACAATAGTTTTCAGAATAAAAATATCTTAGGCTCTTAGCTACATTCAGATACACAAGGACCACAGGAGGAAAATAAGGTAATGCTGAAAGTACTGTTAGCACAAGAAGTTTGTGCTAGCATACCTTCGACCAAGTGGGCAGTCAACTGAGATTTATAATGAGAATTGGAGTCGTAAGACTGGCCAGGTTTGTTGGTCTTCAGTTCACACACATCAACTTTATGTTAGAATTCACCCACCCAATGGACATAATGTCAATACCACCAAGAAAGCTAAGTTGACAAACACTGGTCGTCCTTTCAGGTGAAGACAACAGTGCAAGAAGAGTACTAGCTATCTGATAGTAGCAATTAAAGACTTGGATGCCCATTCTATCAAAAGACATCTTTTTCTTGGATCAAGTACTCGTGCTAAGTAAAAGGTGTTATAGCATCATTCCTTAACAAGAGCATGCATGTGGGTTATTCATACAACCATATTTCTCTCTCACTCTCTCTAACATTTTTCATTAACAATACTTTATTCTAACAATTAGGGGTAGTCGAAATCGAAGAGAAGATGAGAGAGGGCCGTTTGCGATGATTTGGACATGTGAAATGTAGGCCTAGCTGTGCACCGGTTAGGAGAATTGAGTCTCTAGATCTAGAAGAGATCATAACATCTAGAGGTAAACCATGAAAGATATGGATGCAAGTAATAAAAAAAAACAATATGATGGTTAAAGAATTAGATGAAAAGGTGGTTGTTGATAGAAATGAGTGGCGCAAGAAGATTTAACCTATAACCTAACCTAATTCTCTTATTTGGTATTTCATACAGTCGACCTCAAAGTATGGGATATAAGGCTTAGTGTGTTGTTGTTGATGTTGTAATACTTTATTCTAACACCACAGGTCCATGCACCACCTGGTAAGCTACTTTTTGGACCTAAAACACTGGCCCTAAAATGTTGAAACTTATATGAATGATAGATTTGAATACTTACATAAGTTTTGATAATTGTATTCTTAACCAATGGGGGATAACGTCACAAATGCAATAATGACCAATTCACAATGGGCGTAATGCGATGCCATGTTGGACTGGCATATACTCTGATCCTAATTCTAATGTTACAAGCTGATACCACTAGCCCAGCTACTTTTGGACCTAAACCATTGGCCCTCAAAAACTTAAATTCAAGTTACTTGTCGTGACTTGAACCCATATATGGGCTTCACAACCACATTCCTATCCATTCGCACATATCAGATTATTATAGTTTAGGCCTAAAAAACAGTTCAGTCACTTGTGTTTACTTTGAGCATGATTTTGGGGCATTATATACACACACCATACACATCTTTTTAACTTCATCAACAATGAGACTTGATTTTAACTACTATAATACAAAATGTTTCATGCATAAAAGCCATAGCTATAAAAGCAAACTTAGCTTGAACTTTAACTAGTAGAATGCACTGAAATAATTATGCAGTCATAAAATCATCAACAAGATGCTCAATCCGAATTTATTCGTCAAGCAGAGAATTTTAAACTTTGTTATTCAGACTCTTCACTTTGCTTTGAGTATTCATGTTGATGCAACATGAAATTTGTAAGGTTTAAGGCAACCAGAAATCTACTAAACCTAGATACACATAACATTAGGAAATGAGACGAATCTATACCAGTATACAATTCTACATGACATAGGCATTAACAAAACACGCTAAAAGTAGGTCTAAAATAAGTTTGTACAACTATATACTTTATACGTATGTGCGGATACTTATATCTAATATATATATGTATGTAAGTCTACATACCCCTTCTGTCACTTCTTCTTCCTCTTCCTCTTCATCCTGTCCCCCCTCATCTTCATCTTCATTCTTCTTGGGCGCTACAACTTCTTTATTCTCTAGTTGATCAAGGGCTGCCTTTGCCTTCTTGTAATTTACCACAACTCTCCGACTCTGCCATTGTAACTTTTGCCAAGAACCAAATTCTGCCATCAAAGCCTCCTCATTCTTCTTTTTTGTCTCTAGCTCAATCTCCTCTTTTTTTCTCTTCACCTTAAGTGGGTCCTCCCGTCCAATCCCAGCTCGTGACCGCCGAATGTCAAGCCCCACCGGCTCAGCTCGACCCAAGCCCTCCTTTCCAAGTGCTGAGCCTGGGATGTAACCCATTTGCTTTAACAACTTGAAGCCTATGTTAGATTGTGGAATTGGAGCATCTATTTTTGCTAACGTTTGCTCATCCTCTTCTAGCTGCTTCCTTTCTCTATCAAGTTTACGCTGTTCTTGCCAATTCAACTTTTTTGACTTTTTCTTGGAAGGTTGGGAACTCAAAGAACTGGTGTTAGGAATCTGCAAACATTAAAATGACTGTAACAAACCTATAACAGTTGCCACAAACTTTAGCAATGGAGGAAAGGTCTTTAAAGTTTCATTTCTGAAAATGCAAAATGTCTAAAAGCTTGTTTATAAAAGGGGGAAAATAGGTACAAAATTATATTCCATTGAAATAACTGGCATTCTTTATTTGTTCGTTAGAACAATCTTTGAATTTGTTGAAATACTATCAAATAATGAAGTAAAAATGTACCCATGACCAGAGAGAGTTTACTGTTGGTTCAAATTCTTCCCTATCTCTTCCTCTGATAAAAAAAAATCGACTTTTTTTTTATAATTACGCCAAATCAATGTAATAAACAAGAAAAATAAAGCCATAGTTCCATATAAATGAAGAACTCAATTACTTCGGAGAGTTTAATTGCAAACTTTAAACGATATATTAAAAAAGAAAAAAAAAACCCAACCTTTTTGGAAGAGAATTTAGAAGGGTTAGTAGGTTCAGGAGAAAGAAACTGAGACAGATCACCCATATAATCTTCTTCGTCCTCTCCTTTTCCATTGCTGCCTTGATTTCTGCTTGATTCTTCTGCCATTTCCACCTTCAGAAGCAGAAAACAGAGATTTTAGTAGTAACCTTTGAAGAAGAGAACTTGACAACAGTATCTGGGCTTCAGGCCCAAAGAATATGGGCTTCTTTTAACCTCTAAAACTGTTCAAACTCGGGCCGAGTTTGGATCCAAAATGAACTTGCCCACGTGGCATTTTTCAAAACGACCTCAACTGCTTTTGCGGACGTGGATCCTCTTCTTCTCTTTCTCTCTCTGGAAAATTCTGTCCTTCAGCGCTTTTCTGGAGCTCTGCTTCAGTCAATGTCAAGTCAAAACACTTCTTAAGTTCACTTTCTCTAAATTTTTTTAAAGTTTGTTACCAGTTAGATTGATGATTCTTTGAAAAACTTGAATCATGCTATAAAGAAATCTGATATTCTCCGTTTGGTTTTCAAGAAAACGAAGGAAAATGCAAGAAACTTGGTTTACTTTCCAAGAAAGCCAAAATATGACAAGCTTAGCCTCCGTTTACAAACATTATTAAAGCTTGTTTCTTTTTCTATCGTTTAGATTTCTCAGAAACCTTCTCGTAATCTGATTTTTCATTGTGACCTAACATTTCCTTTTCGTTTCTGTTTTTCTTCTGCGTTTCCAGGAAAAGCTAAGATTCTCGACGAAAATGTATAAGGAGCTGCTGTGTTTGTATTTACTGTAGTTGTTTTCTCGGCGACTTTGTTGTTAGAGTCTAAAGCTACTACTGATGAACTTGATGGTAATTTTGTTCCAATCTTTTTTCCCTCTTATATTTATTGATAGTTCCTTTCGTATTATATGTTCTGTTTGGTTCGTAAGAAAATATAGGAAAATCTAAGAAAGTTTACATAACTATTTATTTTCTCGCTGTCAAGTTTTTGAGTTACTTAATACTTTTTGGACAAGAAGGGTAAAAAAGTATTGAGATTCTGGTATGTTAGTTTAGGGTAATTGATTTATCTGATGACTATAAGATCATGGAAAACTCATGAAAAAGGATGAAAAAAAAGGCATAGTTATGAGATCATAATTCATAAATGCTAGACTGCATCATCATTCATTTTCTTATTAAAGTTGAGAGATTAAAAAATCCGATGATTTGGGGTTTTCTGTGTCCAGATCCAGAATACATTGACAAAGAAGTTGTCTATAATTGGATTACTCTTTATTCCCCCTTTCTTTTGCTATGGATGTGATCAAATTAACTTGATTTTGTGGACCATTAACATTGTTATTCATAAACCTTATGCCATTTCAGGTCAATTATTACGCTTAGCTTTAATTACCATATTAGTGATAATCTTATGCCAGTAATATATATTGCGAATCTGTATTTACTTGTATATGCCTTTTGCCTTTTGTCAGTCGTAGCTCTAAACAGTCTGTTCAAGGCCGTGATGTACACGTCCTCGCTAAAAGGGTGGAAATTGGATGGTGGGAACCCATGTGGAGAATTCTGGACAAGAGTGGCATGTTCTGGGTCTTCCGTGACACAACTGTAATGCGCAAAACCTACAGCTTAAATAAAACCATCCACTCTATTTGGATAATCAATAATTAGTCACTTTCTTTTGTGCCTACTGACTAAATAAACTTGTTATCTACCCTTTTGCAGGGAACTACCACAACCAAACCTTAGTGGGTATCTCGGCCAACTTGATAATCTCCGTAACCTAAGGCATCTGTGAGTAACTTTACTTTGTATTGGATTTTGTACTTCAGAAAATGTATGGCAAGCTCTAGTCTGCATTAAACTCTTTGAGCTGTTTTTACTCTGCTTAGGGATGTAAGCTTCAATAACATTGAAGTTGAAATTCCTTACGGCTTACCGCCTAATGTCACTCGTGTAAGATGCCTGATCTCTATAACTTCTGGTTCGTTATTCAACGAATTTCATCTCAATTTAGACTTTGTCCCCCGAAATTTTCAGTCTTTTGTCCTCCCTTTCACTGTTTTTGTTATCATGACATTTAATGAATGCAGAAATATGGCATGTAACAAGTTGAGCAAAAATATACCCCAGTCATTATCTTTCTTGACAAATCTCAGGCATTTGTAAGTTGCTTTTACCATGACTACCTAGTTTGCTGGCTTTACTTCTGGTTATTCAATGATGTACTCATAATTATTTCCTTCTTTTTGAAGGAATCTAAGCCACACTTTTTGTCTGGACCTATTGGCGATGTGTTTACTAGCTTACGGAATCTGAAAACAATGTATTCTTTTCCTCCTACTGTTTTCTGTTTTGCATTAAAACTTGAAAGTGAAAGGGAAGTCGCTATCTATTAAATTCTGGCTTTTGAAAAGAGGGAAACAAAATCAGAATTCTGAACATTTTTCAGGCTTCATATTCATGTTAGGTTTGTTTACAGAAACTGGTTTGCAACCCTTATTAATGATTTCCATCAAAACCTTCTAGTTTAGATTGTTGGAAACTTACATTTAGTGAAACTAGTTTTCGTACGAATTTCTGAACTGAATATTTTCCATGATGACGTGAATCACAGTGTCTTATCAATTTACAGAACTGTGATCTTGAATTGTAAAATGCTGCACCTGTCTGATATCTTGTTTTCATTCCAACTTGTTACTAGTTTCCACACCATGCCTTTCATGGACATAAAACTCTAACGATGACTGATATAAAATCTTAAACATGTTTATGATAGAGATCTATCGAACAATAAGTTCACTGGAGATCTACCAAAATCTTTTGGAGCACTGACTAATCTTACTCGACTGTGAGTTATATTCAGC
This sequence comes from Durio zibethinus, assembly GCF_047325235.1. NCBI lineage: Eukaryota > Viridiplantae > Streptophyta > Magnoliopsida > Malvales > Malvaceae > Durio > Durio zibethinus. The sequence goes on along the minus strand of NC_143162.1, from coordinate 1,843,773 downwards.
TTAATAAAAAATTTTCTTGTTGCATGCCCCAGTTTCTTTTAGCCTTTATACAGGCATCTTGATTTCCACATATTGCTTTGGTCTCTGCACAGGTTCTTGCAAAATAACAATTTCACTGGATCAGTGATATATCTGGATCAGTGATATATTTGGCTGAGCTTCCACTAGCTCACCTGTAGGTTTACGAGGACTGGTTTCTGCTGCATCTTTTGGCTAATTTTTGGCCAAGTTTGATATTTATTTTACTGTTTACTCATGCATATCTTTCTCAGGAACCTTGAGGATAATCATTTTGGTAGCATTATTCCGAAGCAGTTTCAGTTAATTCCAAATTTATGGCAAGTGAAAATCTCAATGGTGTTAGCTTGCATAAACTAACAAATCATACTATGACTATTTTCCTCTTTTACTTCTTAACAGGTTTTGGGGTAATAGATTTGACATAAGGGCCATTTATCCACCCTGGAATTTCCCTTTGGACAGTGTTCCGCTTGAGCAAAATATTAGTAGTCCACCAACAACTCAGCAGAGTGCTGTCGTGGACTACCCCTCCCCTGAATTTAGTGAAGAAAAAAACAAGTTAAGCCCTCTTGGAATAGCTTGTGTGGTTGTTGGTGTGGCTCTTGTGGCTATCTGTGCAGCGTTATTCTTTGCAAACCACATTAACCGTTCTCATGCAAAAAGACTAAGAAGCTTGGACAGCAGCAATAGAACGCTGCATTCTCTCCCAATCAGTACAACCATAGGTGAGAACTCCACTGGTTGGCATTCTTGAGTGTGTGTGGATATCAAGTGCATTTGTCACTCTGATTAGTTATAACTAAAAATTCTCTCTTTCTTCCTATGCTTATAGACTGTTCTACTACTGCACAAGCAGCGAGCCCACCATTCTTCAATATCAGCAGTCTCCATCCAATCTCGTCCAAGGGCATAATCCCCCTGTTCATCTTACCGGTACTGAGAAAACATCTAGAAGAAAATGTCTCGCAAGAAAACCCAAATTTGCAATGAATGCAAAAGTGTATACTGTGGCAGAGCTTCAATTAGCTACGAACAGCTTTAGTGAAGACAAACTTCCTGGAGAGGGATCTCTTGATTCTGTTTACAAAGCTGAGTTTCCTGATGGTCAAGTAAGTCTGTAATTTGCTATAGGTTTTTCTACAATGCTCAAGAGACAATCAAATTCTATGCAAGGTTTTAGCATTGTTTTTAACCGAAATTCTGTTACTTTTGTTTTTCGTCCAGGTTTTTGCTGTAAAGAACATCCACATGTCATCTTTGTCTTACCATGAAGAAGAGCAATTTATGCATGTAATTCAGATGGCATCACAACTAAGGCACCCCAACATTGGAAGACTTATTGGCTACTGTGTAGAACATGGACAGCATCTTGTAGTATATGAATATATGAGAAATTTGTCTCCTGACGATGCTTTGCACAATGAAGACTTCAAGCCACTGTCCTGGGGGTTACGTCTTTGTATTGCTCTTACCATTGCTGGGGCTTTGGAGTAAGTATTTCATATGGTTTCTGTAACAAGCACTTCTTTTCTTCAAAATTCTCTGTAGTACACCTTTATCCCTTGAGCACCCTATGAGGTGAATTAATCTTGATTACTGCATCTAAAAGTATTATCTGCATGATAAAAATTAAGCCATACAAGATTAGTTACACACTTTACAATCAAGAAGATAGGGATATGGACTTAATATTTAAGGCTGCTTTATCTATGAAGCCAAGGGAGTATGAATCCTACTATGATCTTTCCCTTCTGCTTTTTGATGGTTTCTATGTTGATAATGTTTTCAGCTATTTGCACTCTACATTCTCACCACCAGTTACTCATTGCAACATAAAAGCTGCCAACATCTTGCTTGATGAAGAACTAATGCCTCGCATATCTGACTGTGGCCTAGAAGTTCTAAGACCACTTACGAGCAATGTTGTCAAAATTAAGGTAAGCACTTCAAGGAATGTGAGATGGGGGGACAGTAACTTGATAAGTAAGAGCAAGCATTCCATATTTGTCTACTGAATTTAGCTAATTTTATTACTCTTCCATTCGCTGATAAAGAACTCCAGTCAATAAGATGAAAGAACTAGCTATAAAGAAAATAGTACCCAGCAATTTCATAGGTAAATGAATGGTTACTACTAATAACATCAATCCGTGTGACTGCCAGTATATCTGCATGCAGTTGGCAAAAAATTTTACTCTCTATTCTGTCCTCTCAACAAAAGTTGTTAAGCCTCTGTTTAGAAGAGTATTTATTTTTAAAAGTTGTTAAACCTTTGTTTAGAAGAGCTTTATTAATTTTTTAAAGTTGTTAAGCCTCTAATTAGAGGAGCTTTATTTATTTTTCCAAAGTTTTTGAGCATCTGATTAAAGAAACTTTATTTATTTTTCAAACTCGTTGAGCCTCTAATTAGAGGAACTTTGTTTATTTTTTCAAAGTTGTTGAGCCTTTGATTAGAGAAATCGTATTTATTTTTCTAAAGTCGTTGAGCTTCTATTTAGAGGAGTTGTATTTATTTTTTTCAAAAGTTGTGAGCTTCTGCTTAGGAGAGTTTTGTGTCATTCAGCAAGTTTTGGGTGTCTAATTTAAAAAAAAAAATGTGTTGAGATGACTATTTTGATATGAGGGGTATCTACATCTTTGTATAATTCCTATCACACAGAAAATGAACAAAAGGAGACAACTGTAGATACCTTATTCAAGCTGAGCCCAAATCAATTGGCCTGGCTCAATAGAGGCCAAGTAGTTAAACCTAATAGCTTATTGTTTTATATTTTATATTTTATTTATGTATTTTTAATTTTTCTAGATTTAATTTTTTGAATATTTATTTATTTTGATGTTTATCTGTGATTTTCTTTCTCTTTGTTTTTTGATTTATCTTTAGGGGTTAGGATAATGAGGTAATAGTTAAAAAAAAAGAAAAATAAAAAAAATAATGAAGATTTATGCCGGTGGAAGAATCATAGTTGGTTTTAATTTCTATAGGATAAATATGATGATTTTGTGATAATACATAATTTCTGTCAATGGTGGACTTAGGGTTAGTCAAAAACTCTTCTTATTATACTCTAAAAATACCCATACTAATAAGAGGTAGAAAATACAAAAATGCAAACGCAGATAGAAAGGTAAAGAAAAGCACACAAAAGTAGCCAAAAATTTTTAGGGAAATTTTAAAGGAAATTTTGCAGTATTTTTTTGGAAATTTTTTGGAAAATTTTCAAATTTTGGCCAATTTTCTGATGAAACTCATTTTTTTTGAAGGAATTTTCTAGTTTTTGGTATGTTTTTCTTAGTTTTTGATAAATATTCAACTAGAATCCTAGGTTTGTAGAGAGAGAGCAAGAGAAAAAAAAAGGAAGAAAAAGAGAAGAAAAGGGAAATCTGAAGAAAAAAAGTGAATTTTGGCTTTTATATCGGCTCTAAAACTATGTTATTTTTGCCTTAAGAAAAACCTAAGATCCACGTGTTTTTATTCGGGCAACCCAACCTAAGTGCAACCCATTTCGTTAACCTGCACCTTAACCAAACTCTTTCAGTCGAGCCAAGTCAAGCCAAGCTTCTGAGTTGAGTCATCGAGCCACTTTTGTGCTTGAAGCCAAGCCACATCGAGCCATTTTAGTTGAGTCGTTTCTTTTTTTGTGTTTTTACTTTTTTATTATTTATTATTTAATTATTTCTTTATGTGTTTGATTATCTTTATAGGTATTTTTGCATGATTAAGTTTAGGAAAAATAATAAAGAATAAAATTTTTAGAATTAAATATTAATTATCCAATGATGAAATTTTTAGAAATTTCAAATAGTTAATTTTTATAAAATTCCTAGATTTCTATATGAGAAAATTTTTTTTTCTAAATTTATCCCAAATGGTAAAATAATTTAGATAAAGTTTCAATAACAATAATTAATATTTATTTTCAATAAAAAAATATAAAAATTTTGGTTGAAAATATTTGACAATTATCCAAGGATGAGATTCTTAAAAATTTTAAATGGTAAATTCCTAAGAAATCTCTAAGTGAGAAATTTTTTTAAATTTGACCCAAATGATGGAAGAATTTAAATGAAATTTCCATAAAATAATTGTCATTTATTTTCTTTCCAAAGATAAAAAAACAAAACAAAACAAAATTTTAAATTGACCCAAATGGTAAAAAATTTAGAAATTAAAAAAATATATTTTTAATTTGGCCTAAATGGTAAAATAAATAGATATATCTTCAATAAAAAAACTAAACCAAATAAAAAATAATTAAACCTTTTTTTTTCTGACGATTGAGCTTCTTAAAAAAAATAAATAGATTCTTGAATACTTTTGAGGTAAAAAAATATTTTCGAGAATTCTACTATATTGATGGAGAATCTGATGAATTATTTTCAATATTTGAACCTAAAAATTTAAAATCATTAGAATCAAAACCTTAGGATAAATTTAAAATAAATTAGTACCATCCTTTGGATGGGTATGTGGGGGTGCTATAACCTTCCCTATATGTAACTGAACTCCTGAACTCAATTCTAATTAGTAGACCAAAACTTATTTTTTTAGAGACCTTTAGTCAAGCTTAGAATCTCTTTAATAGGATAGATTCATTATGTGCCCAATCACACCTAGTTAAAAAAGATTAGTGGTGACTCCTTCGATTAAGTCTAACTATAGATTTTTGGATCTATATGTTATGACATTAAGCAAATGTATTAGGCTTCTTGGATTGGCTATGCTAAAAAATCCAACTCCATTCGCTTTAATTAATAAATTTGTATTTATATGTTTTTATTTTGTAATTGAATGAAACTTTATTGATGAAGAAATACTTGTAAAAAAATAGTCTTGTACAAAAGTTTTGGGATTGAATTTGTCTAAGCATTAAGTGAGTTTTTATTGACTATAATATGTTTTTTTTTCCTATAGTGATTAGGATGGAACAAGAAGCTTTAAAATTGTGTTAACCGGGTTTTATCACCAAAGCAAAGTTTATAGTTTTGAGTCATTTATTGTTATACAATAAAAAAATTATCTTTATACTCATCATACTAAAATATACAAGCTTTAATTTTCTGTAAGAGGCATTTCACCTAGTTCATCTCATTTCATCCATTCATTCGCTTCTGATAACCAAACATAAGTTTGGATGGATATTTCTTTTAAAAGAGAATTTAAGGAAATGAAATAATAAAGAAAGAAAATGACAAAGGTCAACATATAAACACATGTAGACACCTAAATCTGTTTAGGGTTTTACTTGTTTTTTATAATTAAAAAATAATAAAAAAATAAAACTTAGGAAATTTTAAGGTGGTTGGTTTGGTTTAGGGTTGTTTATCTAAAGTTATCAAATTTGGGGTAAATTCAGGAGTTAAAGTTCGAATTTGAAAGAAATCAAAAATCCTTTCTTGTTTAGGGTTTTCAAACTCAAAACCCTATAAATACATATACATAAAACATATAGAAAAAACAAAAAAAAAAAGGATCAGAGAAAGGCTAATCACATAGAAAATCGAAAAGCAGTTAAAAATTTTTTTTGAAGATTTTTTGGGTGTTGAAAAAAGGGAGAATTTTTTTGGAAAAATCTAGAAAAATCCTAGATTCCAATGAAAATTTTCAATTTTTAGTGAATTTTTTGATGTCGATTGAATTTTTTGGTGAACTTTCTAGCATCGGTTGAAATTTTCAGTAGGTTTTCTAGAATTCAATGGAAGATTCCAACATCGGTTAAATTTTTCGATGAACTTTCGATGAACCAACCTAGATTTTGATAGGATTTTCATACTCCAATGAAGAATTCAACTGAAGTTCATCTAGTTGTAGAAAGAAAGTGAGAGAAAAAAAAAAAGGGAAAGAGAAATATGAAGGAGAAATCAAAATTTTGACTTTGATACCCGTACCAAAATGACAACATTTTAGCATTTAAAAGGCCTCAGGGTTCGTGTGTTTTTATTCAGGCGACCCGATCCAACCCAAGCGTAACTCACTTTTGTCGACCCACGTACCAGTCGATCCCTTGAACTGAGCCAAGCCGCCAAGTCACGTCCTCGAGCCACTTCTTGTGACTAAAGTCGAGCCACCAAAGCTGCCATGCCGAATCGTTTCCCTATTTTGGTATTTTTTCCTTTATTTATTTATTTTATTTATTTTTTAAAGTATTTTTGCATGAATAAATTTTGAGAAAAATAAAAAAGTATAAAACAAGAATAAAATTTTTTTTGAGAATAAATATTAACTATCAAATGATGAAATTTTTAAAATTTCAAATGGTAAATTTCTATAAATTTCCTAGGTTAGAAATTTTTTTTCTAAATTTGTCCCAAATTGTGGAATAATTTAGATAAAATTTCAATAACAATAATTAATATTTATTTTCAATCAAAAAAATAAAAATAAAAAAATTAAATTTTGGTTGAAAATATTTGACAATTATCCAAAAATGAGAATCTTAGAAATTTCAAATGATAAATTTCTAAGAAATCTCTAGGTGAGAAATTTTTTTAAATTTGTCTCAAATGGTGGAAGAATTTAAATGAAATTTTAATAAAAAATAATTGTCATATTATTTTCTTTCCAATAAACAAAAAAAAAAGAAAAATTTTTTTTAAATAGACCTAAATTGTGAAGAATTTAAAAATTCAAAACAGGAAGATATTTCTAATTTGGCTCAAATTGTGAAATAATTAGATATATTTTCAATAAAAACTAACTAAAAAATAAAAATAATTAAAACCTTTTTTCGATGACAGAGCCTCTTCAAGAAAACAAATGAATTTTTGAATACTTTTGAAATTAGAAACTATTTTTAAGAATTCTACCAGATTGATGGAGAATTTTAAAAATTATTTTTAATATTTAAACATAAAAATTTAAAATCATTAGAATTAAGACCTTAGAATAAATTTAAAATTAAATGGTACCATCTTTTGGATGGGCATGTAGGGTTGCTATAACTTTTTCCACATGTAATCGAACTCTGAAACTCTGTTCTGATTAGTAGATTAGAACTTATTCTTTTAGGGACCCTTAGTCAAGCTTAAAAGATCTTTAAAATGATAGATTCATTAAGTGACCAATCACACCTAATTAAAAGAGATTGGTGGTGACTCTATTTGTCAAGTCTAGCTATAGATTTATGGATTTATATGTTATGATAGTTTGGCGATTTCACTAAGGACTACTAGAGAGTCAGGCCATAACAAATTTAAATTTATCTTATCCTTGGGTCTAAGGGTTTTAAAGTGTAATGATTATGTTATTTGTTTGTTTACTAACGTTTTTTCTTTTTTCTCTTGTATTTTATTTATAGGGATTGACAAATATTATATTCTTTCATACACACTATCACATGTGTTCTCATTATATGAGCTCTATACCAGAGCTCTGTCTCTCTTAAGAGGGAGTAAAGTACCTACATTCTCGTGAGATGATAATCTTCGTAATGGCTAGTGAAATACTCTCACTTAAATTGAATCATTTCTATTGGTAGCTTGTGATGGGTGAGGATTGAAATGCTTTACTAGTCTATGATAGACTATGATGTAAGGAACAATTTAGAAACCTTTAGTGGCCAAAGTAATCTAACCATGCATATATGATTATGTAGTTTGAACGAGAATGAGCGATCTTAAGTTTTATCTAAGTTCTCTACCAATGTTGAAAATAACCTGTTACTTTTGTGGCTTCAAATTGAAAATGCACCCTGAGTCGACCACCGATGTCTGAAATCATGGAATCTCTAACACGTCTGTTACAGCAGATGGGCATGATAAAAAGCAGAGAAATAGATGGTACTGAAGTTCATCCCTTGGAGAGATCTTTCCGTTCAACTCAAACTTGCTTCAGGGGCTCCCCAACGGGTAGCTATTTGTCCCCCTAATCTTACATCAGAGTACTTAAACTTGGCATAGATTCTTATTCCTGATGTAAGAAATACTTCAAAATCAGTTCATTTCATTCCTTGGCACAGCATTACAGTTTTCTAGTGCTACACTCTCAGGATTCTTGGATTAATCTTGTTGGTGATGCACAGGCAATTTTGTTGATTCTTTTAATGCGGTTTAGTTTCATATATAGGCAAGTCCATTTTACTAGTGTTAAAATTTGATTGCTGGTAATGCATATGTATGAAATGGTTAGGGCTACATTAACCTGTTCACTGGTTCAATCTTTCAAAAACTACTCTTCCCAATTCTTATCAGCATTCTACAAGTTAAACTGACTAATCCTGACCTGATGAAGTTTAAGAAAAATGATTTGATTCCTTGGATGGCTTGTAACTCTGGCAGAAGGTTTATCCTTTTTTGAGGAGAAATTTGATTGAGATCTCTTGTACAAAGAAATTCCCAGAGTCACCCATGGCTATGAGCATGATACTAGTTCAGCAGCTAACAACAATATGACAGCATGTCAAATTTAAAAAATTAAAGCTACAGAAATTACTTTGCTAAACAAACAAAGAACAAATATCCTCCAACAAAGCAGCACAACCTCCATTAAAAAATTTCATATACATAGCAGGCGAAGTGTCAACTCCGGAATTAATTGATTTCATAATTATTATGTAACATAAAAAAACAGAAATAACAATACGGTAAAGCATAAAACGATGACAGCACATTAGAGTTCTAACTTTTAAGCATTGCTACCAAAACAAAAGAGGACAACCAATCGAACTGCACGATTTCCAAAACATCTGCTGACGTCTAATGCCAGCCGCTGATCCGATGGTTCTAAAGTAACATTAATACAACAAGCATCAACCTGCGACCTTAGTTTTAACATCTCCCAACACAAACTCCCCTTGGGAGCTGCTGGTCCTACGAACATGCATGGAAAACATCCTGACAGAAACATTAATGTAGGATAAGTCTGCTCCTCTCTGACAAGCTTCTCAGGGCCGGTGGCATCCTATTCTTCCTTAATTCTGAAGACATAAGGCATCTTTTGGTAAACTTCTCTCCCATTTAGTTTCAGCCTCTGAAGACGAGGATAATGTGATTTAATGTTATCTCGACTGTCTAATGAAAGAGGCCAAGGCCAAATTATCGAAAAATCTCGAAAGTAGTGGACTATGATGGTTGGGCATTCGAAGATTCCATTAAACCTCCTGAGTGAGATCTCATCAGATATCAGTATCTTCAATTTCCTAAGATTGGTCAGTCTGATCAGATCTTCTACGTCAGCATTAGATGTTGGAAAATTTACCAGTTTCCATAGGTCGCTCAGATCTGCAAATTGCAACTTTTTTTTTCCCTTCCAGATCTTATAGGAAGATAAAGATGCCTCAATATTTTCAACTTCCAAAACACATCCGGTATGGTTCTTGCTGAATCAAAAGGATCTAATATTAAGGTCAAAAGGCAACTCAAGTTGCCTATAGATGGAGGAAGATTTCCAACCCAAGCAGACCTCAAATTCAGGAGTCTCAAGTGAATTTAACTTTCCTATTTTTGCAGGTATAGCAAAACCCTTAACTCTTTCGAGATCTAGGATTCTAAGCAAAATCAAAATAAAGACATTATTTTGAAAATAAAAATAAATTAATAATCAATAATCATTATGAAAATAAAAACAGAAATAACATTACTGTAAAGCATAAATCAACAATAACAGCATAGTAGGGTTTTAACTTTTAAGCATTATTACACAAACAGAATAGGGCAAACAACCAAACTGCACGATTCTAAAACATCTGGCTGACGTCTAATGCCTACCACTGATCCGATGGTTCCCAAGTAGCAATAAAGCAAGCACCAACCTGCGACCTTAGTTCTAACATCTCCCATACATACATACATTCATTTTTTACAAATACATTCATTTTTTACAAACAAACTTTATTGCAAACTCCCCTTGGAAACTGCTGCTCCCACAAACATGCATGGAAAACTTCCTGACAGAAACATTAATGTACGTCCTTGCATAGGATAAGTCTGCTCCTTTCTGTCAAGCTTCTTAGGGCCGGTTGCATCCTATTCTTCCTCAATTCTGAAGACATCAATCTTCTCGTAAACTACACTCCAATTCAGTTTCAGCCGCTGAAGACGAGGACAACGTGATTTAATGTTGTCTACAACCAGAGATTCTAATGAAGGTAGCCGACAACAAATTATCGAAAAATCACGAAGGTGGTTGAATGTGATGGTTGGGGATTCGAAGATTACATTAAACCTCCTGAGTGAGATTTCATCAGATATCATTATCTTCAATTTCCTAAGATTGGTCAGTCTGATCAGATCTTCTACGTCAGCATTGGATATTGGAAAATTTACCAGTGTCCGTAGGTCGCTCAGATCCGCAAATTGCAAGCTTCTTGTGCCGCTTCCAGCTTTTCTAGGAAGATATAGATGCCTCGATCTTTTCAACTTCCAAAAAACATCCGGAATGGTTGATGCTGAATCAAAAGGATCTAATCTTAAGGTCAACAAGCAAATCAATTTGCCTATAGACGGAGGTAGATTTCCGATCCAAGCAGACCTCAAATTCAGGAGTCTCAAGTGAATTAACTTTCCTATTGTTTCAGGTATTCCAAAACCCATAACTCTTTCGAGATCTAGGATTCTAAGCAATTTGAAGCTTCGAACGAAGGTTTCAATAAGTGGCTGGTTTATACCACTGTGTCCATCTAAGGAGAAACCTATAATAGACCTGAATGGGGGATATTTTTCGCATTCCAGGGCAATGTCTCCAGGAAAGTTATTTAAATGCAAAGAAAGTCGGCGAACTCTGCCTTTCTCTTTGGTTGAAGAAGAAGAAATATTCAAACTCTTCTCTCTAGCTCCGTAGAATGGTAGAACTTGAAAGAAATTTTCCTCTTCAGCCTTGGACAAACAAAACTCCCTCATAAGATCGTGCATTTGGCACCTTTTGATTCTTCCAGATGAATCTCTTCTTTCCACATTAACCATGTACCTCTCCGTCAACACTGTCAAGTAACGATATGCGATATCCTCCAATGCTTCCTCACTTTCTCTCTCTATTTTTGGAGGTAATATAATACCGTCAGCCACCCATAAATTAATCAATCTATCCCGGGATACCTGAAAATCTTCTGGAAGCACGCCCATATAAAGGAGACACGGCTTCAGCTCATACGGTAAATCATCATAGCTTAAAGCCAGCAGCTGAAAAATTCCGAAATCTTCTCCCTTTAAGTATGACTTGATACATTCATGCATCGTATCCCAGCCATCGTACGTTCTTTTACTTTTTAAAAGACCTCCAAGGACAACGATGGCCAGTGGCAGACCCCTACAATGTTTTACCATTTCCCTCCCTAGCTTTTCCAAGCTCGGATCAACCCCGTAGGCTGAAGGAAGAGAACAAAAAATAATGTGGTTGTTTCAATTTGCAAAGGATAACGACAAAAAACAATCGTATTTAGTAAGTTAATTGCTAGTAACATGTATGCGTCACGAATCTCATAGGAAAGAGATGAAGTCAAAATTATTGTAAAATCAAGTTCTTTTTCCGATCAATAAACAATTCTTTACAGTTGAAAATGTGGACTTGTGACACACGCATTGGGTAAGTCCAATCAATAAATAGAATTAAATTGAGATGGTGAATAGTACTTTTGGATTGAATTATATAATATATTTTCCTTTTTCATAAATTATGTCTTGATTGCATATTTTAGTTATTCTAAATTATTGTTTTGTCTGAAAAGTGAAAAAAAAATCGTTATTACCCTCGCCTATAATTATCAACTTCTTATTTTTCAAGGTAAAGGTGATTCGAGAAAGAAATTTTACAATCAATAGAAATCAAATTTCAACTTAAGATTTTGAAACTGAAAAGTCAAAATCAAATATTATTATTTATGGGAGGCAGAAAATAATAGTTAATAAAGGATTGTTAGGTATAGATATTTTTGTACGTGTGTGTTGGCAAGACTTAAGTCACGATTTCATTTAAAAAAAAGTTTATAAAAGTTTCAACTGAAATTATAATTAAATAAAGAGTATCTTTGATATTGTAATTTTTTATTACACAAATCGAATTAAAAAATTTATCACATGTTTTATTTTTAATTAATTTTTTATTTTATAATATATTTTAAAAATTATCTTTTCCCTTATTAATGTTGAGTTTAAAAATTTTATTGATAATGAATAAGCTAATTTCTTTTAAATGATTAAACTTGTTAACTAGGTCAGGTATAGAAATTTCTAAAAAAAAAAATAAATACTACATTTAAATAGTAGGAGGAATATTTTCGTAGTTATAGTAATAAAGGCGTCATAGTAATTCTATCAAATTATGGTAAGAGGGACTTCTAATTTTAATTAATTTATAGTAAGAGAAACATTTTATGTAATTATGATAAAAGGAATATTATAATCATTTAAGACACATGTCAACTCTTAATAAAAAATCAAAAAGATATTTTGATAATTTTAATGAGATTAGTAATTTAAAACATAGTGAATTTTATATTATGTTAAAATTTAATATATATATATATATAATATAATAAGAGTATTATAGTAATTATCAAATAAAATTTCGCACATCAATTTTATATGAAACGATAATAAAGGTATTTTAATAATTTAATATATAATTAATTTTATATTGTTATGTTAAAATTTAATTTGTAAATTAAAAAGGATATTATAGTAATTTTTAAATTAAATGTTACATATCAACTTCTTACGAAGCAATCATAAAGAGACTTTGTAATTATGGTAAGGAGTATTATAGTTATTTTGATCAAGTTTGGTAAGAGGGTATTTTTATATTATTATAAGATAATTATAGCAAATTTGGTCAATTATAGGAGTAGGGATATTTTCATAATTATAATAAAAAGGATATTTTCATAATTTTAGTTAATTATAAGAAAGAGGATATTTTTGTAATTATGATATATATCATAATAATTCGTCATTTATAAGAGGGGTGTTTTCATCATTTAAGACATAAAGGACATTTTAGTCATTTGATATTTATAAAAAAGTCCTTTTGTAATTTAAGAAAAAAAAGGGTATTATAGTAGTTTATCATTTAAAAGAAGGGTATTTCTATCATGATCATTTTGTTGGCATTATAGTCATTTAACATTTATATGAGGGATATTTTTTCAATTTAAGAAAGGACGGGCATTATAATAATTTATCATTTAAAAAGGGATATTTTTGTCATTTAATACAGGAGGAGCATTGTCATCTTTTTTACAATTGTTAAGCAATTGGTAAAAAATTGAAAGGGTAAAATGATCATTTTGTTGGCGTTATAGTTATTAGATATTTATAAGAGGAGTATTTTTGTAATTTAAGAAAGGAGGGCATTATAGCAGTTTATAATTTAAAAGATGGATTTTTTTGTCATTTAATACAAGAGGGACATTGTTGTCTTTTTGAACATATGTTAAGCAATTGATAAAAATTTGGAAGCGTAAAATGATCATTTTACTGGGAGTTACTATCTATATATTATATAGATTTAAAACTTAAATTAAAACAATTTTCATCATTTGACAAGTGTTGATAAAGTTGTTTGTATATAATTTATAGTAGATAGTAGTAGAATTTTTTTTGGAGGAAGTATATTATTTATATATATTAGTTATATACTAACAACAAGCTCTAAGTTGGACCTAATTGCTGATCATACTCGAAAAATAACATACCCGTTATCCATACTCAATATGATAGATTTTTTCTATAAGACAAGAGTTTGAAGGGGATAAGATGATGTACCTGCTGGATTGATGTTTTGTGTCGATAATGCAGTCTTTTCAAGTAGTTCCCAACTATCTTCATCATTCAGGCATTTTGGTTCATAGATGAATACGCTTGGATCCACAAGATGAACCAAGTTTTTGTTGCGGGTGGTGATCATAAATTTGGTACTAGTCTCCTCAGTTGGGAAGCCAGGTTTCAATGCGTCCCAGACATTGTCCCATATGTCATCAAGTACCACTAGACATTTTTTCTTCTTCAGTTCATCGTGGAGCATTTTGGCCACAGCACCATCGTTCATTTTCTGAATCTTTTTCCATTCTTTTTTAAACTTTTTCTCGATCTTCTCGTCTTCTAACTGTTCTTTAGAAGGAGAAATAAGCTCGTGAAGAAATGTCTCCCAAATGTTCCTTTTTTGCCATTGTTGTGACACGAATACCCAAATGAAAAACTCAAAATGGCTCCCATCTTTACATTGACGGTAAACCTTCTTAGCCAGAGTAGTCTTTCCCAAGCCGCCCATCCCACATATCGACACAACTCGACAGTTAGTGCGTACAAGTTTTGTGAACAATAAATTTGTGGCTTCCTCCAACCCAACAACATTTTGTTCAATCATGTGAGAATAAGACTGCCGATCAATGACCCTATTTTCTGAAAAGCTTGGTGGCCTCTCTCTTTCCTCGTTGTCCCTTAAGGCATAAGTTGGTAGCCTTTCGGTTAATCTAGTAAGCCTGGTTGTAAGACCCTCAATTTCTGATCCCACCTTGTGGAGCAATTTTGTATCATTCCCCTTACATAAAAAGAACAAATATTTTAAGGAGGCATATCTAGAAGAACTTCTCCTGGATGTTGCTTTGAGGGCAAAAATCTCGAGGACATCTTCTGCATCATAAGCAATGTCTCTGATTTCTGCAACCCTAGTGCGTATGTTCCTGTCATTTCCCTGTCCTGACTCCGCTTCTCTTAAAAAACTCCGCATGCGCATTAGTTCAGTTCGCATTTCTTCCACTTTGCCCCTTACGTCGTACAAGAATCTTGCTTCCTGTATGATCACATCGCCAATTCTCTCCACAGCAAAGGAGATAATAGCCTCCACCACTGCCATTTCCGTGTTTAGTAAGAGGAACAGAAATGAAATATGGGTTTGGTTGGTTCTATATCTCCAAACCTTCACCGTTATATATAGATGTGCTATTTTGTTTTTTTCTTTCTTCTAGTGTATAATCTATAACCTACATAAAAATTATGTACGAGATCATGATAGAAATAATAATTTAAATCTCATCGTAAATCTATTTAAAATTGATTAAATATTAATCAATGGATAAAAAAAATTACAAAAGAAGAATTAAGAAAAATGCTTGATAAGTAAATTAGTATACATATAAATAAGTAGAATCTCTATTAGTAAACATTTCGTAAAATTAGAAAAAATTAAGAAGATTTTTATGAGTTTGTATATTTGACTGGATTAAAAGATAATGATAGAGTTCACATTATTATTGTGTATGAGTGCACAATTGATATGTATTTATTTAGATTAAAAATATTTCACAAAAATAAAGGAGAGTGAAAAAGGTCATAGGTATTGATTATTAAGTAATTGATTGAAAATATATATTTATAATTTTTTATAATTAGTGAACCTATTTTTTTTATTCATAAATGTAGGTAAATTGAGCTGAATCATGTTAAATTATTATCTTTTGTATAGTTAATTAATCATTTAATTTTGCTTTCTCTCTCTTGAATGTTTAATTGGATTGAACTTTTATGCCTAATAACTATTATCAAAGCTATCATGATCCAAATAATTGATATCAAAATGTAGGTTTGAGATATCGAAAGAGGCAAACCTAGAGGTACTTGATTCAATTGATGGATTTGAGTTCTAGTTTTGATGATTATTTTATAAGAAGCGTGAAGACACATAAAAAAAGCTTGCTACTAGACTTACATTGTAAATTGAGCCAAGTATAACTAGCATAAAAATTAATAATTTGATAGAATTTGAATAAATGTGAAAATTGTTGGGAATAGTACTCAAATACCATAAAAGATTTATTTGATATTGACAATATATTACTTGATGAATAAAAATACTTTAAAAAAAAATTAAGAGAAAGAGAATTCTTAATAAGAAAATTAGTATGCTTATAAATATGTAAAGTTTCCATAAAGTTAGATATTAGAAAAAAAATTTAAGAGAACTCTAGCATTTTATTAAGTAGACACTTCATAGACTAAAAGAGATTGATAAGGTATTTATAAGTGTATATGTTTGAGTAAATTAGAGAAAAATAAGAGAATCTACATATGTATGGTGCATGGATCTATATGGATATATGTTTATTTGTGTTGAGAATATTATATAAGATTAGAAGAGAATGAGAGTGTTTATAGGTATTGATTATGAGTAATATTGATTTATTGATTTTTTTGTAATTTTTTATAATTAGTAGATTTTTTTTCATTTCTGGACATATGTTGGATGGGATCACATAAAATTATTATCTCTTATGTAATTCATTAATTGTTTAATTATATTTTTATTGACTTAATTGTTTAAATAGATTGGGGCTTTTTAGCTTAACAAATCATTAGTTGACTTAAAAACTTTTTTTTTGTTTTTAATTTTGTAATAATTAATATTAATAATTATATTATAATAATTCAAGTAGTATTTTTAAATAAAACTTGTTATTGTGTAGGTAGATACTTAGTTACATTTGGTTCATATTTTTATTATTAGCTTTTTATATTTAAAAAATAATAAATTAAAAATTAAAAATAATTGACAAATAGTAAAAAGCACTAATCAATCTAGCTGTAATGATTTTTATTTTTATTTTAAGTAATTTAGGGTTTAGGTGAATAACTTTTTTAAATGACATATAAAATAGTTTTTTTAAGAATATATTTTATTTTAATTACAAATTGGATAATCTTGAATTTATTTAAATATCAAAATTATTCAAATTATAATTGCAAATCAAATTAACTTAGAGATTTTTTTTTAATTAAAAATTTGACATGTGGATTTTATCTAAATAATTTCAATTTTTTACAAGATAACTTTATTTTATAAATTATTTAATTGTAAAAATCTTTCATTATGTTTTAAATTTATAAAAATTAAGTTTATCCGGTTTTTTAAAAAACTAACTATGTTCTTTTATTTTAATTTGTATCAAACAAAAATGATCTTTTAAAAAATTTACAAAAATATTGAAAATTCAAATAGTCTTTTTATATTAAATCTCTAAATAATAGAACCTATATCCATCTCAATTCTAACTATTAAATTTATAGCTAAAAAATAGATAAGAAATTTAATTTAATTTTTATCACTTATATCCTTTTAATTTTTTAAATATCAATTTGAAAATTATCTACTTAATCTTAAATGTCATCCAAGAGTTGTTTTACAAATTAAAAACTATAAATATAATGTATTATATATTTTTTTTATTTTTCAACTTGTAGCTTTTTGAAATTTTATTGTTGTTGCAATTTATTTTTTCAATTTGCATCTTTCTTTTTTAACGTTTATTCTATTACTATTGTAAGTTTATTCTTATGAAAATTAACTTGTATTTATTTTTTTTAACGCATCTCTTAACTTTTTTTTATATTTTGTCTAGTAATTTGAATAAAATTACAAAAGTGAAAGCGTATACAAACTTTTTTTATTATTTAATTCATTATTCAGTAATATATATGTTTTTGTGTTTAAAAAAAAAATCATGTAATTTATTTTTTTATCTAAATTTTAAGTATATAAATATTATCGTAAATAAAAAAATGCAAAATATAGATATATTATTTTTAAAAAAAATTATTTTTTATTACAAATTAATCAAATATAAAATATTTTATATGTTATAAATTTTAAAATTTTAAATATATATTTTAAAAAGTACAATTTTATAGGTATTTACATATAAAGTAAATAAAATTTTTTCGTGCATAACACGAACTACAATCTAATAGCTAAAAAAAAAGATAATTATTAAGAGAAGACGGGGTAACAGTACCTAGATTGATTAAACCTAAGGGATAACTGCATTTCTTTATTTGTCCAGTAGAAAAACTCTTTTATCCTTTTACAGTGTCAAATATTTTATTAGATAAAAATAGTAATGATTTGGATTAGATTTTGTTTTATTTTTTTAAGTAATACATAATATTATAAATTTTAAAATTTTGATTTAAATTTAAATTTATATTTTTTAAAATCAATCTGATCTAAGTTGATTTTATTGATTCTATTAATTTAGTTTAATTTATCGATTTTTAAATTTTGATTTTTTATATATATTATTTTAATAAAATTATTAATATATATAAATAGATTAATATATAAATAATTATTTTATTTTCTAAAAATTTAAAATATTATATAAAAACTAATAAAATATACATAATTTGATTTAATTTTTTTTATTTTTTATATTGTAATTCGAAATTTGATTCAAACTTAACTTATACATTTAATATATGATTTTGATTCAAATAAAATAAAAACAAACTGATCCAAATTAATCTGATTAATATGATTTTAAATCAATTTTTGAATTTCAAAATTTTTTTTTACTCCTATTATCAATTACTAATTCTTAATTGCACGAAGGATTCTCTCTCTCTCTCTCAATATATATATATATATATATATATATATATATATAGAAAAACTTTAGGAGAAATTGGATGTAATGAAAAAAATCAAGTGACTGATTCCTCAAAAGCTAACCCAACATCGTTATTGAACGATAATTATATTATTGAGATCGATTGCATGGATCAAATTGACTTATCTGCTCTTTGGTATCTCCCAATTAAAGAGACGTAGACTTTGTTTCTAAATTTAACCAAAAAAAAATGACTCAAACTTACAATTAATGAGACATAGACATAACAAGGAAAAGGACAATGACGTAATTAGACCAATTATCTAAGTCTTGGATATAGTTTCATTTCGAAGCACATTGATAAAGCAAAAAGGACAATGACTTAATAGACAATTCAAAAAGCACAATAACTAGATTAATGACTTAATTATACAATTCAGAAAAGACACTGATTTAAGTAGACCAAAAAAAAGGACAATGACTTAAAACAATTCAGAAAAGGACAAATATAACACAAAAAGAAGTAATAAAATTTTTAATATATTTAAATAGATTAATATATAAAATAATTATTTTATTTTATAAAAATTAATAAAATATATATAAATTAATAAAATATATATATAATTCAATTTAATTTTTTATTTATCATATTTCAATTCAAAATTTAATTTGAACTTAATTTATATATTTCATATTTAACTTTGATTCAAATCAAATAAAAATAAATTAATCTAATTTAAATTAAATACTATGATTTTAAATAAATTTTTGACTTAAAAAAATTTCTCGCTCCTACTATCAATCACTAATTCTTAATTGCACGAAGGATTTTTTTTATATACATAGAAAAACTTTGGGAGAAATTGAAAGAAATGCAATAAAAAAAAACCAAGTGACTAATTCCCCAAGAGCTAACCCAACATCGTTATTGAACAGTAATTATATTATCGAGATCAATTGCATGGATCAAGCTGACTTGTCTGTTCTTTGGTATCTTCCAACTAGTGAGACGTAGACTTTATTTCTAAATTTCACAAAAAAAATATAAAATGACTTTTCAAACTTACAATTAATGAGACATAGACTTAACTAGGAAAAGGACAATGACTTAATTAGTCCAATTGTCTAAGTCTTGGCTATAGTTTCATTTCGAAGCACATAGATAATTCACAAAGGACAATGACTTAATTAGACGATTCAGAAAGCACAAGTTATTAATGACTTAATTATACTATTAAAAAAAATAATGATTTAATTAGACAATAAAAAAAAGGACAATAACTTAATACAATATAGAAAAGGACAAGATTTTACAAAAAGAACTAATAAAATTTTTAATATATTTAAATAAATTAATATATAAAATAATTTTTTTATTTTATAAAAATTAATAAAATATATATAATTCGATTTAATTTTTTATTTCTCATATCTTAATTCAAAATTCAATTTTAACTTAATTTATATGTTTCATATTTGACTTTGATTCAAAATAAAGAAAAATAAATTAATCTAAATTAAATTGATACCATAATTTTAAATAAATTTTTTATTTTAAAAACATTATCTCGCTCCTATTATCAATTATTAATTTTTAATTGCACGAAGGATTTTATATATATATATATATATATATACAAAAACTTTGGGAGAAATTAAAAGAAATGTAATGAAAAAAACAAGTGACTAATTCCCCAAGGGCTAACCCAACATCGTTATTGAACGGTAATTATATTATTTGAGATCGATTGCAAGGATCAAGCTGACTTGTCTGTTCTTTGGTACTTTATTTCTGAATTTCACAAAAAAAAAAAAGGGATTTTTCAAACTTTCAATTAATGAGAGATAGACTTAACCAGGAAAAAGACAATAACGTAATTAGCCCAATTATCTAAGTCTTGGATATAGTTTTACTTCGAAGCACATAGATAACCCCAAAAAGGACAATGACTTAATTAGACAATTCAAAAAGCACAATAACTGGATTTATGACTTAATTATGCATACAATTCAGAAAAGATACTGATTTAATTAGACAAAAAAATGGACAATGACTTAAAACAATTCAGAAAAGGACAAAGACAATACAAAAAGAAGTAATAAAAATTTTAATATATTTAAATAAATTAATATATAAAATAATTATTGAGATCGATTGCATGGATCAATCTAACTTGTCTGTTCTTTGGTATCTTGCAACAAGTGAGACGTAGACTTTTTTTATGAATTTAACTTGAAAAAAAAAAAAAAGACTTCTGAAACTTACAATTAATGAGACATAGACTTAACAAGGAAAAGGACAGTGACTTAATTAGTCCAATTGTCTAAGTCTTGGCTATAGTTTCATTCTAAGCACATAGATAATCCAAAAAAGGACAATGACTTAATTAGATAATTCAAAAAGCACAATAACTTGATTAATGACTTAATTATACAATTCAGAAAAGATAATGATTTAATTAGACAATAAAAAAAAAAGACAATGACTTAATACTATTCAGAAAAGATATGATTTAATTAGACAATAAAAAAAGGACAATGGCTTAATACAATTCAGAAAAGATAATGATTTAGTTAGACAATAAAAAAAAAGGACAATGACTTAAAACAATTCAGAAAAGGACAAGGACAATACAAGAAAAGAAATAATAAAATTTTTAATATGTTTAAATAGATTAATATATAAAATAATTATTTTATTTTATAAATTTTAAAATATATATAATAACTAATAAAATATATGTAATTCGATTTTTTTTATAACTCAATTCAAAATTTAATTCGAATTTAATTTATATATTTAATATTTGTTTTTATTCAAACAAATAAAAATAAATTGATATAAATTAAATTAAATGTTATGATTTTAAATTAATTTTTTATTTTGAAAAAATTTTCTCACTCCTATTATCAATTGCTAATTCTTAATTGCACGAAAGATTATATATATATATATATATATATATATATATATATATATATATATAAAAGCTTTGGGAGAAATCGGAAGAAATGTAATGAAAAAAACCAAGTGACTAATTCCTTAAGAGCTAAGCCAACATCGTTATTGAACGGTGATTATATTATTCAGATCGATTGCGTCGATCAAGCTGACTTGTCTGTTCTTTGGTATCTTCCAACTAACGAGACATAGACTTTATTTCTGAATTTAACAAAAAAAAAAGACTTTTCTAACTTATAATTAATGAGACGTAGACATAACCATGAAAAGGACAATGACTTAATTAGTCTAATTATCTAAGTCTTGGCTATAGTTTCATTTCGAAGCACATAGATAATCCCAAAAAAGATAATGACTTAATTAGACGATTCAAAAAGCACAACAACTTGATTAATGACTTAATTATACAATCCAGGAATGATAATGATTTAATTAGATAATAAAAAAATGGACAATGACTTAATACAATTCAGAAAAGGACAAAGACTACAAAAAAAATAAGTAACAAACTTTTTAATATATTTAAATAGATTAATATATAAAAAATTTATTTTATTTAATAAAAATTTAAAAAATATAAAAACTAACAAAATATAAATAATTTTTTTTAATTTTTTTTATTTTTCATGTCTTAATTCGAAATTTAATTTGAACTTAATTTATATATTTAATATTTGATTTTAATTCAAATAAAATAAAAATATATTAAAATAAATTAAACTGAATATTATGATTTAAAATTAATTTTTGATTTTAAAAAAAGTTTCTCACTCCTATTATCAATTACTAATTCTTAATTGCACGAAAGATTTTATATATATAAACTTTGGGAGAAATTGAAAGAAATGTAATGGAAAATACCAAGTGACTAATTCCTCAAGAGCTAACCCAACATCGTTATTGAACGGTAATTATATTATTGAGATCGATTGCATGGATCAAGCTGACTTGTCTGTTCTTTGGTACTTTATTTCTAAATTTCACAAAAAAAAAAAAAGGGAATTTTCCAACTTTCCATTAATGAGAAAGATTTAACCAGCAAAGGACAATAACGTAATTAGCCCAATTATCTAAGTCTTGGATATGGTTTTACTTCGAAGCACATAGATAATCCCAAAAAGGACAATGACTTAATTAGACAATTCAAAAAGCACAATAATTGGATTTATGACTTAATTATGCATACAATTCAGAAAAGATACTGATTTAATTAGACAAAAAAATGGACAATGACTTAAAACAATCCAGAAAAGGACAAAGACAATACAAAAAGAAGTAATAAAAATTTTAATATATTTAAATAAATTAATATATAAAATAATTATTTTATTTTATAAAATTTTAAAATATATATAAAAATTAATAATATATATAATTTGGTTTAATTTTTTATATTTTATATTTTAATTTGAAATTTAATTTAAACTTAATTTATATATTTAATATTTAATTTTGATTCAAACCAAATAAAAATAAATTAATTTAAATTAAACTGAATATTATGATTTTAAATCAATTTTTTATTTTAAAAAAATTCTCACTCCTAATACCAATTACTAATTCTTAATTACACGAAGGATTTTTTATGTATAAATAGAAAAACTTTGTGAGAATTGGAAGAAATGTAATGAAAAAAACCAAGAGACTAATTCCTGGAGAGTTAACCCAACATCGTTATTGAACGGTAATTATATTATTGAGATCGATTGCATGGATCAATCTAACTTGTCTGTTCTTTGGTATCTTGCAACAAGTGAGACGTAGACTTTTTTTATGAATTTAACTTGAAAAAAAAAAAAAAAGACTTCTGAAACTTACAATTAATGAGACATAGACTTAACAAGGAAAAGGACAGTGACTTAATTAGGCCAATTGTCTTAGTCTTGGCTATAGTTTCATTCTAAGCACATAGATAATCCAAAAAAAGACAATGACTTAATTAGACAATTCAAAAATCACAATAACTTGATTAATGACTTAATTATACAATTCAGAAAAGATAATGATTTAATTGGACAATAAAAATAAGGATAATGACTTAATACAATTCAGAAAAGCACAAAGGCAATGCAAAAAAAAAAAGTAATAAAATTTTTAATATATTTACATAGATTAATATAAAAATAATTATTTTATTTTATAAAATTTAAAAAATATATATAAACTAATAAAAAATATATAATTTAATTTAATTTTTTTATTTTTTATATCTTAATTCAAAATTTAATTTAAATTTAATTTATATATTTAATATTTGATTTTAATTCAAATCAAATAAAAATAAATTGATCTAAATTAAACTAAATACTATTATTTTAAGTCAATTTCTGACTTTAAAAAATTTTCTCACTCCTATTATCAATTACTAATTCTTAATTGCACGAAGGATCTTTTATATATATATATATATATATATATATATATATATATATAAACTTTGGGAGAAATCGGAAGAAATGTAATGAAAAAAATCAAGTAACTAATTCCTCAAGAGCTAACCCAACATCGTTATTGAACGGTAATTATATTATTGAGATCAATTGCATGGATCAAGCTGACTTGTCTGTTCTTTGGTATCTTCAAACTATTGAGACGTAGACTTTATTTTTGAATTTACCAAAAAAAAAAACTTACGAGAAATTGGATGAAATTTAATGAAAAAAACCAAGTGACTAATTCCTAAAGTTCTTGAGCTAACCCAACATAGTTATTGAACGATAATTAGATTATTAAGATCGATCGCATGGATCAAGCTCATTTGTTTCTTCTATGGTATCGTCCAATTAGTGAGATGTAGACTTTATTTCTAAATTTAACAAAAAAAAAACTTTTCAATCTCACATTTAATGAGACATAGACAATGATTTAATTAGTCCAACTGCCAATTAGTGAGACGTGGACTTAATTCTGAATTTAACAGAAAAAAAACTTTTTAATCTCACAATTAAGGAGACATAGACAATTATTTAATTAGTCCAATTGACAATTAGTGAAACGTAAAAAATCAATCTAATAATTAATGAGACATAGACAATGATTTAATTAGTCTAACTACTAATTAGTGAGAGGTAGACTTTATTTTTGCACTTAACAAAAAAAAAATTTTCAATCTCACAATTTAATGAGACATAGACAATGATTTAATTAGTCAAACTGCCAATTAGTGAGACGTAAACTTTATTTCTGAATTTTCAATCTCACAATTAATGAGACATAAACAATGATTTAATTAGTCCAACTGCCAATTAGTGAGACAGATTTTATTTCTGAATTTAACAAAAAAAAAACTTTTCAAATTCACAATTAATGAGACATATATAATGATTTAATTAGTCCAACTGTCAATTAGTGAGACATAAATTTTATTTTTGAATTTAACAAAAAAAGAAACTTTTCAATCTCACAATTAATGAGACACAGACAATGATTTGGTTACTTAACGGCCAATTAGTGAGATGTAGACTTTATTTCTGAATTTAACCAAAAAAAGCTTTTCAATCTCACAATTAATGAGACATAGACAATGATTTAATTAGTCTAATTGCCCAAGTCTTGGCAATGACTTAATTAGTCCAACTGCCCAAATCTTGGCTGTAGTTTCATTTCGAAGCACACCAGAAAAGGACAATGACTTAATTAGTCCAACTGCCAAGTCTTGGCTGTAGTTTCATTTCGAAGCGACAATACAGAAAAGGATAATGACTTAATTAAACAATATGAGTTTTAAAACATTATAATTTTTTTACACATTTCTTATTCTAAAAATATCCAAATATCAAATATAAATTTTAGCCTTTAATAAGTCAAAAATATCTTAATTGTTAAACTCAATTGAGTTTGAATTTTTGATGCTTTTGAAAATTTGTTTTCGAAACTGCAATATAAATTTCTACAATTTATTTTCGTGAATTATATTGTGTGCTCGAATATGAATTTTTGAAAATATATTACAATACTTAAAAATAAATTTTTAAGAATTATATATATTTTTATTGTTATAACGTTTAGATTCGTAAACTTATTGTTAGACATTAACTTAAGAGTCGTCATCAAATTTTTTTTTAGGTGCGATCAGTCACCTAATCGAACTGTTTCTTTAAAAAAAAAATTTTTAAGCTTGACTCAAGTATCTTTAAAAAATCAATTCAATGTCTAAAAAATCAAAATTAGGTTCAAAAATACGATTATATGTAAAAAATATTATAATAACCTCACAAAGCCAATCCAGTGATGATACCAATGCGATTTCGTATTACCTATTAAGCCTTAAAAATCTTACTGAGTAATTAATTATTAAAAATTATTCTTAATTCACTCCAATACTTTAGGTAAAAAATTAAAAAATTCTCTCACCTTAGGAATATAAAAAAAAAACTACTATTTTTCTTGTAGGAGCTCCGACGTCGAATTATTTAACATTAAAAAAATTCAAGAAAAAAAAATTAGTATTTCAACTTCTTCTTGAGATTTCTTTTCTTATTTTATTTCTTTTTAAAAATCATTAATGACTTTATTCAAGAAAAATTAATACTTTTAATAAAAAAATAATTAAACTAAACCAAATAAAAAATAATTAAACCTTTTTTTTTTACGATTGAACCTCTTCAGAAAAACAAATAGATTCTTGAATACTTTTGAGGTGAAAAAATATTTTCAAGAATTCTACTATATTGATGGAGAATCTGAGGAATTATTTTCAATATTTGAACATAAAAATTTAAAATCCTTAGAATCAAAACCTTAGGATAAATTTAAAATAAAATAGTACCATCCTTTGGATGGGTATGTGGGGATGCTATAACCTTCCTTATATGTAACTGAACTCCTGAACCTAGTTCTAATTAGTAGACTAAAACTTATTTTTTTAGAGACCCTTAGTTAAGCTTAGAATCTCCTTAATAGGATAGATTCATTATGTGCCCAATCACACCTAGTTAAAAAAGATTAGTGGTGACTCCTTCGATTAAGTCTAACTATAGATTTTTGGATCTATATGTTATGACATTAAGCAAATGTATTAGGCTTCTTGGATTGGCTATGCTAAAAAATCCAACTCCATTTGCTTTAATTAATAAATTTGTATTTATATGTTTTTATTTTGTAATTGAATGAAACTTTATTGATGAAGAAATACTTGTAAAAAAATAGTCTTGTACAAAGGTTTTAGGATTGAATTTGTCTAAGCATTACATGAGTTTTTATTGACTATAATATGTCTTTTTTTCCTATAGTGTTTAGGATGGAACAAGAAGCTTTAAAATTGTGTTAACCAGGTTTTATCACCAAAGCAAAGTTTATAGTTTTGAGTCATTTATTGTTATACAATAAAAAATTTATCTTTATACTCATCATACTAAAATATACAAGCTTTAATTTTCTGTAAAAGGCATTTCACCTAGTTCATCTCATTTCATCCATTCATTCGTTTCTGATAACCAAACATAAGTTTGGATGGATATTTCTTTTAAAACAGAATTTAAGGAAATGAAATAATAAAGAAAGAAAATGACAAAGGTCAACATATAAACACATGTAGACACCCGAATCTGTCTAGGATTTTACTTGTTTTTTATAATTAAAAAATAATAAAAAATGAAAACTTAGGAAATGAAATAATAAAGAAAGAAAATGACAAAGGTCAACATATAAACACATATAGACACTCGAATCTGTCTAGGGTTTTACTTGTTTTTTATAATTAAAAAATAAAAATAAATAAAAACTTAGGAAATTTTAAGGTGGTTGGTTTGGTTTATGGTTGTTTATTTGGAGTTATCAAATTTGGGGTAAATTTAGGATTTAAAGTTCGAATTTGAAAGAAATCAAAAATCCTTTCTTGTTTAAGGTTCTCAAACTCAGAACCCTATAAATACATATACATAAAACATACAGAAAAAACAAAAAAAAATCAGAGAAAGGCTAATCACATAGAAAATAAAAAAGCAATTAAAAATTTTTTTTGAAGATTTTTTGGGTGTTAAAAAAAGGGAGAATTTTTTTGGAAAAATTTAGAAAAATCCTAGATTCCAATGAAAATTTTCAATTTTCGGTGAATTTTTTGATGTCAATTGAATTTTTTGGTGAATTTTCCAGCATCGGTTGAAATTTTCAGTAGGTTTTCTATAATTCAATGGAAGATTTCGACATCAGTTAAATTTTTCGATGAATTTTTGATGAACCAACCTAGATTTCGATAGGATTTTCATACTCCAATGAAGAATTCAACTGAAGTTCATCTAGTTCTAGAGAGAAAGTGAGAGAAAAGAAAAAGGGGAAAGAGAAATATGAGGGAGAAATCAAAATTTTGACTTTGATACCCGTACCAAAATGACAACATTTTGGCATTTAAAAGGCCCCAGGGTTCGTGTGTTTTTATTCAGGCGACCCGATCCAACCCAAGCGCAACTCACTTTTGTCGACCCGCATACCAATCGATCCTTTGAGCTAAGCCAAGCCGCCAAGCCACGTCCCTGAGCCACTTCCAGTGCCTAAAGTCGAGCCACCAAAGCTGCCATGCCAAACCATTTCCCTATTTTGTTTTATTTTATTTTATTTATTTATTTTATTTATTTTTTAAAGTATTTTTGATTGAATAAATTTTGAGAAAAATAAAAAAGTATAAAACAAGAATAAAATATTTTTTTGAGAATAAATATTAACTATCAAATGATGAAATTTTTAAAAATTTCAAATGGTAAATTTCTATAAATTTCCTAGATTAGAAATTTTTTTTCTAAATTTTTTCTAAATGATGGAATAATTTAGATAAAATTTCAATAACAATAATTAATATTGTTTTTCAATCAAAAAATAAAAAATAAAAAAATAAAATTTTGGTTGAAAATATTTGACAATTATCCAAGAATGAGAATCTTAGAAATTTCAAATGATAAATTCCTAAGAAATCTCTAGGTGAGAAATTTCTTTAAATTTGTCTTAAATGGTGGAAGAATTTAAATGAAATTTTAATAAAAAATAATTGTCATATTATTTTTTTTCCAATAAACAAAAAAAAAAGAAAAATTTTTTTAAATAGACCTAAATTGTGAAGAATTTAAAAATTCAAAAGAGGAAGATATTTCTAATTTGGCTCAAATGGTGAAATAATTAGATATATTTTCAATAAAAACTAAATAAAAAAATAAAAATAATAAAACATTTTTTCAATGACAGAGCCTCTCCAAGAAAACAAATGGATTCTTGAATACTTTTGAAGTTAGAAAATATTTTTAAGAGTTTTACCAGATTGATGGAGAATTTTAAGAATTATTTTTAATATTTAAACATAAAAATTTTAAATCATTAGAATTAAGACCTTAGAATAAATTTAAAATTAAATGATACCATTCTTTGGATGGGCATGTAGGGGTGCTAGAACTTTTTTCACATATAATTGAACTCTCAAACTCTATTCTGATTAGTATATTAGAATTTATTCTTTTAGGGACCTTTAGTCAAGCTTAAAAGCTCCTTAAAAGGATAGATTCATTAGGTGACCAATCACACCTAGTTAAAAGAGATTGGTGGTGACTCTATTTTTCAAGTTTAACTATAGATTTATAGATCTATATGTTATGATAGTTTGACGATTTCGTTGAGGACTGTTAGAGAGTCAGGCCATAACAATTTTAAATTTATCTTATCCTTGGGTCTAAGGGTTTTAAAGTGTAATGATTATGTTATTTGTTTGTTTACTAACATTTTTTCTTTTTTGTCTTGTATTTTATTTATGGGGATTGACAAATATTATATTTTTTCATACACACTATCACATGTGTTCTCATTATATGAGCTCTATACCAGAGCTTCATCTCTCTTAAGAGGGAGTAAAGTACCTACGCTCTCGTAAGATGATAATTTTCGTAATGGCTAGTGAAATACTCCCACTTAAATTGAATCATTTTCATTGGTAGCCTGTGATGGGTAAGGATTGAAATGCTTTACTAGTCTATGATAGACTATGATGTAAGGAATAATTTAGAAACTTTTAGTGGCCAAAGTAATCTAACCCTGCATATAATCAACACTTAAGAGGCCAGCCCTAAGATAGAACCCTCTTACCTGTTGATAGATGTAACCCGAAGATAAAACACAAGAAGGAATGGCTTGTGATCTAACCATTTTATTTGTTTAACTTTGTGTATTTGCATTACCATATCATACATTATTTTCATTGTCATATTTAACATTGTGCATTTGCATCATTTTCATATAAGGAATATCTGCCAGATATTAGATTTCATTCATAAAGCATAGCATTTTTTATAACATAATTATGGTACTCAAGGTTCAAGAATAGCTCCACTAACCAAGAATCTCACATAATCAACTCACCAATAGAATACAAGAGCTCGAGCCAAACAAATGGAACAAAAAAATTTCAATCGTCTTAAGAGGATAAAGAAAACTTAAGAAAATCTTGAAGGCGAGTTGAGTAAAATCTTGGATGCTTTAAACAAGTTGAATGAGAGAAAGAACGTAGAAAAAAAATACTAACCAACAAGACCATCCATCATAAAAGGTGGATGACCTTTTGTACCCTCTTAGTTTTGTGCTACAACAAGCCCGATCTACATAAGACCCACCACCATAGTAGTTCACATATCCTACAGGGTATACATATCCTGAAATACCATCAGCTTCAAATTTAGGGCAATACCAGAATTATATAAATCTTATCTTTACTGAAAAGGTAGTAAAAATGATATCAATCCCTAACTTAGAAGATTTAAAAGAGAAAAAAAAGCTGAGCCTTAAGGAAAAGGAAATATTAAAAGGTTCAAAAGCTAAACAGAAGATGAACTTGTTAGAAAAAATGTTATGAGCAGTGGAGGGAATTGGTTTTTATGATTCTATAGATGCTGTTGGGCTCTGTTTAATCCTAGATGTGATTATTCCTTTTTAAAGTTCAAGTTGTCAGAGTTTAAAAAATATGATGGTACAAAGTGCCCAAAAACTTACATTACTATGTATTATCAAAAGATGGCTGCCTATGCTAATAATGAGAAGCTGTTAATGCATGTGTTCTAAGACAACCTTACTGATTCTCCTCTAGATGATATGTTCAGTTGGACAGGACTCACATTCAGTCCTGAAGTGATATGGCTCGTGACTTTATCAGTCAGTATCAACATATAATAGATTTAGCTCTTGATCGTCTGTCTTTGTGTAATATGAAGAAAAAAGTGACTAAATCATTTAAAGGGTATGCCCAAAGGTGAAAAGACATAGCTACTCAAGTTCAGTCATATTTGATTAAAAAAGAACCACAGTGCTATTTGTAAGCATTTTGAAATCTCTTTATTATGAAAAGATGATAGAGAATACAACAAAAAACTTCATTGATATGAGAATTTCAAGGAAAATTATGGAAAATATCATTAAGAGTGACAAGCTCTAAGAAGGAAAAACCACTAAAAAAAGAGGATTGCCTAAAAAGAAAGAAGCTAAAGCCCAAGCTATGAACATTGATGGGTAACAATTCAGAAGCTATGCTCGATATCCATCGCCAGTTCATCCTATTTATTATCTCATAGTTAATATTATTGCGCAAGCTTCTTACCAACTATATCCACAACCAGTTTAACCACTAACCTATCAATCAGATTTTCAAGTACCTACATCAATTTAAAAGCCTAACAATCAAGCAAGTGGATTAAAAAGATCTTGGGATAACCAAGAAAAGGTGCACATTTATCCTATCCCCATAACTTACACTGAATTATTCTCAGAATTGGTCAAGAATAACTTAGTATCTCTACTTATTCTTGAACCATTGAAGCCATTCTATCCAAAGCGGTATTATGCTAATCGACGTGCGATTATCATAATGGGAATATGGGTTATTCTATTGAAACTTGCACTGCTTTCAAACATAAAGTGTAAAATTTGATCCAAAAAAGCTTAGTAAGATTCGATAAATCAGGGGGTAAGATGTCAATAAAAATCCATCACTTGATTATATAGGGACATAATTTTAAAAAAGATGTTAAGGCTGGTTGAAAGTTGCTTGTCATTTTAAGATTTCTTTCAGAGTAATGTTAGGGATTCTTTCATGCAATAAGATTTCATTCATTATCATTTTAATAAAAAATAAATTGATGCATTTCATTACATTTTCTTTTTCATCCAAGCTATTATTCCATGCTTTGCTATCTGCCACATCTTTTTATTTTCATTCTCAAATTTCAAATAATGAATGTTTAGACAATGATAACAATAATTTTGGGATTTAAGTTTGAAAACTCATTTACATTGATAAAGTTCAATCTGTGGAGACTATTTGAGCAAAAAACAAAAAGGCTAGCAAATGTGAAATAGATATGTCTTGAAGATATACAATCTTTTATAAAGATCCATGAACTTGTTTTTATTCAATAGATGATATTCAAGGAAAACATTCACATTTGAAATTAAAAATGGTCATATTTCTTTTACCATTTAAAAAATCATCTATTGCTACCCCTTTAAGCCTATTATGATTTTTTTTCTAAAGAACCCCAACCAAGGATCATCCTCCACATTAAGGGACCAATTGAGAAAAATATGCTTAAGCAAGGAAAGAGGCAAAAAATCGTAAAAGGTCTCAAAGATAGAGTAAAAAAAAAGGGAAAAAGAATCTTTTTTTTTAAAAAAAAAATGAATGCCACACATGATTTGGGGCAAAATAATGAGAATCCTTTTGTGAGGAATGAGATGAATGAAAAAATAGTGAAATGATGAAGAATGGGAAAAAATGCCAAGCTACATCAAATGATGAATGATCTTTTAGTTCTGAACCCTTTAAACATGTGTTTTAAGCCTATTTTATCCATTTTTGTATGACCTCTCACCATAGCCTACATTACAACCTTTAAAAGTTCATTTAGATTAAATGTGAATGCTCAAATTGAACGATCATATGTTAGACTAAGGCATGCTTGTGATGGAACAAGGGAATCATGCTATGTTTTTTTATAGATTAATGTGGAAAAGATATAAATAATGGGTGAAAAAATGAAAGAAAGAAAAAAAATGAAAAATGAAAATGAGAGAAAAGGAAGACTCAAATTAAAAACCCGAAAAGTGATTTGAGTAGAAAAAATTAGAGCTGAGAGTTAAATAGATAGTTCAAAATAGTTAAAAAATCAAAGACGTCTTAAGATCCCTTAAAGCTGGGGGTAAAGTTCACTGAGCTTAAAATGATTTTGAAAGTCAATGGACTGAGTTTTTAATAAAGAATTCTGGATTAATGTTAAGAATTATCTAAGTATTCATTGTTTGGACATTGTTGTACCATTCAATACCATCCCTAGTGATAAACTTTGAATTTGTTTCTTTGCCCATTTATTTTTATATCAGATTTACTTTTCATTGATTACCTTTCTTTCAATTCACATTGTGCTCTCTTTTTCTTGTATTCCCAAAATAAATTGAGAATATATGAATGCATTATATTTGTCATAATTTAGAATGATAATGAATGAATGATAATGCATATAAAAAATTCTTGCATTCCTTTTTAAAAAAATTCAGGATGATAAGTGGCAAAAAAAATAAAAATATGGCAAAAACCTAAAAGCATGATTTGAAAAGACATTTAGGGTGACCAAGTGATGAATATGGTGATGAATTGATTGACATAACTTGTGAGATATAATCAAATGATGGAAATAATATGGATTAGTAGACAAAATTTATTCTAAAATGGCTAATGTTGAGAAGCTTGTGAATTGTGATAAAAATAGTATGGATTAGTAGACGAAACTTGTTCTGAAATTACTACTGCTGAAAAGCCTATAAATTGTGGTATCAATTGATGAAACTTATTCTAAAATGGTTAGT
This sequence comes from Durio zibethinus, assembly GCF_047325235.1. Classification (NCBI taxonomy): domain Eukaryota; kingdom Viridiplantae; phylum Streptophyta; class Magnoliopsida; order Malvales; family Malvaceae; genus Durio; species Durio zibethinus. The sequence continues at coordinate 1,810,653 of NC_143162.1, read as the reverse complement.
GATGAGAAGTTGAAAAAGAAAGATGAGAGATGGTGGAGTCTTGAGAATCATATTACGACAATTAATTAGAATTTCATCATATGGACATCCGCATTACATGCATTACGTTTGCATTGTTGTTTGGAGAATATTTAAAACTTTGGTTTGGCTATGCATTTACATTATATAGTAAACATTTGAATCATGGATGAGAATATGGCATTATAAGAATCCAGATTGTTGCATTTACAAAATTAAGAAGGCATTTGTATCATTAATCATGACATTCATTACATACAAAATTTTGAGTCACCTGGGAAAGAAATTATGAATATTTTAAGATGAAATTTTGAATCCTCAAATGAGAATCTTTGAGGTTTCAAATGAGAATCTTTGAGTTTTAAATGAGAATCTTTGAGATTTTAAATGAGAATCTTTGATTTTTCAAATGAGAATCTTTGAGTTTTCAAATGAGAATCTTTAAGTCTTAACTGAAAATCTTTAAAAAGTTTTCAAATAAGAATCTTTGAGTTTTCAAATGAAAATCTTTAAGTTTTCAAATGAGAATCTTTAAGTTTCAAATGAGAATCTTTAAATTTTAAATGAAAATCTTTGAATTTGAAATGAGAATCTTTAAGATGTGAAACCCTAAAATTTGTCAAATGTGAATCTTCGAACTAGAATGAGAAGCTTTGAACTTTTAGATGTGAATTTCTAAATTTGTGAATGAAAAACTTAAAAATAATTTGAATGTGAATATTTGAAAAGCTTTAAACTTTTTAGACGTGAACCCTAAATTGTCAAATGTGAACCTTTAAACTTAGTTATGAAGCTCTAAGATATGTTGAATGTGAATCTCCAAAATTCAAATGTTTAAATGTTGGATGTGAGCATTGCAATTTGCATGCGAATCCCTGAATTAAAATTTTGGATGTGAATTTCATAAATGCGAATATTGAAATCTTACGAATTTGAATTCTTGCAAAGTTGAAAAATCTTTCAAATATGATCTTTAATTCTTGTGAAACTGAAATTTTTATGATCAAATTTTAGTGAATTCTTACGAAGCTGAAAAAATTTTACGAATTTAAAAATTCTTATGAATCTTTGAATCACGAATCTTTGAATTTTGAACTCAAATTGTGAATCTTTGAGTTTCTAATATGATCTATAACTTCTCTGGATAAGATTATCGATGAGTTTATTTATTTTCTCAAAGTTGTTGAGCCTCTTATTAGAGGAGTCTTATTTATTTTCTCAAAGTTGTTAAGCCTCTGATTAGAAGAGCTATTTATTTTCTCAAAGTCGTGAAGCCTCTGTTTAGAGGAGTTTTTAGGAACTGTGAGTATGTTTAAAAAAAACCAAAAAAAAGGCATCGAGTTTATTTTAATTGGGTTGTCTACATCTTTACACAATTCCTGTTTTACAAAAAAATGTATAAAGAGGGGCAACTATAGATACCTTAATCTGTCTAGGTTTTACTTGTTTTTTATAATTAAAAAATAATAAAAAATGAAAACTTAAAAAAATTTTAAGGTGGTTGGTTTGGTTTAGGGTTGTTTCTCTAGAGTTATCAAATTTGGGATTTAAAGTTCAGATTTGAAAAAAAATTAGAACTCCTTTCCTATTTAAGGTTTTTAAACTTAGAACCCTATAAATACATGTACACGGAACACACAGAAAAAATAGAGAGAAAGATCATAGAAAGGCAGATCACAAAAAAAAAATAAAAAATAGTCAAAAAAAATTTTTAAAGATTTTTTTGGGTTTTAAAAAAAGGGAATTTTTTTGGAAAAATTTGAAAAATTCTTAGATTTTGATGAAAATTTCCAATTTTTGGTGAATTTTTCAATGCTGGTTGAATTTTTCAGCACTAGTTGAAATTTTTTGTAGGTTTTTCAGAATCTAATGGAAGATTTCGACACCGATTGAATTTTTTGGTAAACTTTTGACAAACTAACCCAGATTTTGATGGAATTTCCATAATCCAGAGAAGAATTCAATTGGAGTTCATCCGGTTCTAGAAAGAGGGAGAGAAAAAAAAAAAAAGAGAGAGAGAGGGAAGGAGAAATCTAAGGGAGAAATCAAAATTTGGACTTTGATACCCTCACTAAAACGATGTCGTTTTGGCGTTTAAAAGGCCTCAGGGTTTACGTGTTTTTATTCGAGGCACCCGACCCAAGCGTAACCTACTTCTGTCAACCTGCATACCAGCCCATCCCTTGAGTTTAGTCGAGTCGCCAAGCCACGTCCCCTAAGCCACTTCCTGTACCTGAAATTGAGCCAACAAAGTCGTTGAGCTGAGCCGTTTTCCTATTTTGGTTTATTTATTTATTTATTTTTATTTTTAAGTATTTTTGCATGAATAAATTTTGAAAAAAAATAAAAAAGTATAAAACAAGAATAAAATGTTTTTTTGAGAATAAATATTAACTATCTAATGATGAAAATTTTAAAAATTTCAAATAGTAAATTTTTATAAATTTCCTAGGTGAGAAATTTTTTATCTAAATTTATCCCAAATTGTGGAATAATTTAGATAAATTTCAATAACAATAATTAATATTTATTTTTAATAAAAAAAATAAAAATAAAAAATAAAATTTTGGTTGAAAATATTTAACAATTATCCAAGGATGAGAATCTTAGAAATTTCAAATGGTAAATTTCTAAAAAATCTTTAGGTGAGAAATTTCCTTAAATTTATCCTACATGGTGGAAGAATTTAAATGAAATTTCAATAAAAAAATAATTGTCATATTATTTTCTTTCCAAAAAACAAAAAGAAAAAGAATTTTTAAGTAGACAAAAATGGTAGAGAATTTAGAAATTAAAAAAAGAAAAATATTTCTAATTTGGCCCAAATTGTGGAATAATTAGATATATTTTCAATAAAAACTAAATAAAAATAATTAAAACATTTTTCGATGACAGAAGTTTTTTAAGAAAACAAATAGATTTTTGAATACTCTTGAGGTGAGAAAATATTTTTAAAAATTCTACTAGATTGATGGAGAATCTTAAAAATTATTTTCATTATTTAAACATAAAAATTTAAAATCATTAGAATCAAAACCTTATGATAAATTTAAAATTAAATGGTACCATCTTTTGGATGGGGATGTGGGGATGCTATAATCTTTCTCACATGTAACTGAACTCCTAAACTTTGTTCTGATTAGTAGATTAGAACATATTTTTTTAGGGATCCTTAGTCAAGCTTAGGAGCTCCTTAAAGGGATAGATTCATTATGTGGCCAATCACACCTAGTTAAAATAGATTGATGACGACTCTATTTACTAAGTCTAGCTATAGATTTATAAATCTATATGTTATGACAACACAAATTAAGTTACGAAATTGCACCTTTTAGAGTTGTGAATCATGATTAAATCTTATGTTTTTCCAGTTGTTAGCAGTGAAATTGCCAATGAAACATGAGATATCATTTTTCTGATGGCATTAGGTATATACTACTGTAACACCAAGGAAGCAACTGCTTGGACTTGATTTTACAAGGACAGAGTGTCTTCATTCCTCAACCCCACCAATCATTGGTTCAAAATTGATTTCATCTGATATCACAACATTAAACCAAATATGAAGCCTTAAACTAAAAATATCCTTTGAAGATTGATCGAATAATATGAACGATTACACCATAACGACAAACATGCTATCGTAACGATTTTGGGACTACCAGACGTAAAGTGTTTTAAGATCGAGAAAAATAAAAAAAGAGTCATCACCAATCTTTGTTAGAGTGTGATTGGATATCCAAAAGTTTATCTTTTTAATAAAACTATAAAAATGGGTTTAAAGCTTATCAAAAAGATAAATTTTGGTCCACGAAAAACCAAATTAGGCTTGGGACTCGGTTACATGTGGGGAAAGATTATCACCCCCACAATGCCCATAAATTGGTATCATTTAATTATGCGCTATTTTCGATGTTGGATAAAAATGGTTTCAATTTGAAATGTAACACTAATTTCTTTCATTTGAAAATATAAAATTTTTCTAAAGCTTTTTATTTAAGAATATTAAGAAAATCTTTAAGTTAAAAAATTATCTTCAAATTCTCCAACATCTAGGCAGAATTTAAAATAATCCTTTTCGCTTAAGATTTAACACAATAATCCTTAAAATGAAATAACACTTTTTATAGAAGATAATTATTGGTGACTCTCCAACATCTAGGCAGGGTACCAAAAATCATTTCTTTCGAAATGTTATTTTTATTTTATTTTAAAATTTTACATTTTTGTACTAATTTTTTTTTTAAAGAATATTTTTTGTGAAAAAATACATGATAAAACTAACAAGTAGTGAACGAAAATTAAAGGCATAAATATGCGAAGCGAGTGCAAACAATAACAAATAAATGCATGTAAGCTAATAGGTGTTATATATAATGATGGAATGCAAACTTGAAATTGGATTCCTAAATATAATGAGACCACTTTGACTTTCTAATATCTAGGCAAAGCTTAGGTGCGACTATTTATATTTAAAATCTCATTTTATTATTATTCTTATTTATTATTAATTGATTTTAATTCCATGGTTAAAGTGAATTAAGGGCTAGCATGAAAACTTAATGAAATAAAGTTTCTCAAATACCTCATCATCTAGACAGCATTCAAGAAAAAATTATTTTGAGATATTCATACATGTCTTTAAGATATTATGATGGTCCTGGTTAGAGCCTAGGGTCAAGGTTTTAAAGAATTGGTGACTTTCAAATGATGATTTGGGAATGCATATCAAATTTGGGATTTTTAGAATTTTGGATTTTAAGAATTTTTTTTTGGTTTAGGGTTTTGGCTCGGAGGATTTTGAGACCTTTAGATTTTGGATTTTGAAGGTTAGGGATTTTGATTTTAGGATTTAGAATTTTGGATTTTAACTTTTTGGTTTAGGGTTTTAATTTTGAGGTTTAAAGGTTTTAAGGTTTCAATTTAGTGAACATCTCTAAAAATCCCTAATATTTAGGCGGACTTTCGAAGTAAATTCGATTTTTTTATCATTTTTCAAAAATTAATTTAAAAAAATCTCTCTTTTTTTAATGAAAATTTATTAAAAAAATTAATTTTTTATTATTATTATTATTGAAAAAAATTTTATATAATTTTTCAACATCTAGGCGAAATTATATTTTTTATTCCTTCTAACATCTAGGCAGGGAAAACAAAAAAAATTATTTTATTCTGGTTATAATTTTTTTAGATTATTATTATTATTATTTGCATTTTTAGTATTTTTTTTAGTTATTATCCTATTTTATTTCATTTTATTATCAATAAAAATAATCAAATAATTATTCTAATAAATTTAAAAAATTATCATGCATAAATATTAAAAATAAAACTCAAAATAAAAAAATTAAAAAAATTAAAAAATTAAAAAAAAATACTCAAACCGGACCGGTCAACGATTCAGTCAAAGCTGGTCTAGATCGATTTGACCGGTTCAACAGTTAAATCAACGATTTGGGTGGTCTAACCATTCAGACCGATTCAATCGATTCACTGGCAGTTCATCTAGACCGATTCAAGGCTGGCTGAAGTGGGTTGTAAGTCGGGTTGCACGGATCCTAGGTCGGATCTAGGTTGACGCGCAGATCCCTTTAGTCCAAAACAACATCATTTTGGGTTTTGCTCTTCTATATAAAACCAATTTTTTTTTTTACTTCATTCTCACTTTTTAGCCCAAAAAAAAGTCAGAGCTCTAGGAGAGCTCTGAGGGCTTGGTTGGCATCCAATCACCAGTGTCTGTGCTGTCGTGTTGGTCACCATAACTACTACCATCAATGGGACTCTGTTGGTGGTCAAAAAGCACAAAAAAACTCTCAAATGTTCACCTCAACATGATCTTCTCAGATCTAGTGTTCGTTTTACCTGAAACAGCCTCGATTACATAGATCGGGGCTTAAAGTTTTCAGTCTCTTCTTTTTTTTTTGTAAACAAAAGTGATTAAAATTTTTTTTTGCAGGTGGCTTGGCGCTGGGTTCTTCCCTACGGGGAAGACTGCGTTGATTTTTTGTGTGGATTTTTTTGTGTGTTTTTTTTGTATCAGTTTGGTTTTTTTAGTGGATGAAAAGTTTGATAGGGGTCTCTAGCTTTCTGGTAGGTGAGGGAAGGATGTCTGAGCTTGGGGGTTGCTCGTATCTGGGTTTGTATATGAAAAGCTTGAAGAGCTATTACGTGTTGAAGGCTTTATTCAGTGTGTGCACTGAGTGAGTGGTTGGGACTCTGAGACTAGGGTGATTAGTTTAGTGCTAGGTCATTTTAGGTGTGGAAGCTTGGGTGTCAAGAGCTTCGAAGGTGTTTTTCCCAGTGGAAGAAAGAGATGATTGGTGCTTCAGGCTATATGGGTTTTTAAGAGCTTTAAAAGGAGAACATGTGATGGCTGGTATGGCAGGGTAAAGGTTCTGGCAATGCAGGGTATGGTCGGGCCAAAAGGGTGGGTGGTTAAGGGTCTGGGGTATGATGCTGGCAATGAAGTGGGCGGCCAATAGGGTGTGTGGCCAATGGGGTGGATGGTCAGTGGTGCCGTGCAAAACACCATTGCCACCAGTCCCTACCTCTTTGTTTCTTCTTTCGTTTAGATTTTTCTAATTGTCTCTTCTCTTTTTTTTTTAATTTTTTTAATAATTTTTAATTAATTAATTTTTAATTTTAATTAAACTAATATTATTATTATTGTTAAAATTATTATTAATAATACTAAACAAGAATTGAAGATAGTAGACCTGGACAAAATTAATGTCTACAACTGCCCTTATTTACACATTACTGAGAATCAAGAATAGGGTAAAGAGAATTACAAGTATTTTATCCGAAAGCAAATTGTGGATTTTTCAAAAGTTTTTTCTTTTTTTTTAATTTTTTTTAACCACAGGTCAAGTGATAAAGAAATTGACCGAGATGACATGATGAGTCGAAAAATAAAAAAATCGATCGATATAACACTGCAAGTCAAGAATAAAGAATCGATCGGGATAACACTGTAAGTCGAAATTAAATAATTGATCAGGACAACCCCACGAATTGAAATTATGCCTGGAGGTCTTACAAAATCGATAGGATAACACCGTAAGTTGAAAAATAAAGAATCAATTAAGACAACATTGTGAATCAAAATTATACTTGGAAGTCTTAAAGATTATGTTCGGAGGTCTTAGAAATCATGTTCGAAGTTCTTACAGAGTTTATCGGGATAATATCGCAAGTCAAAAAATTAAAAATCGATCAAGATAACACCGCGAATCGAAATTATGATCGAAAGTCTTAGAAATCATACCCGAAGGTCTTACAGAATCGACCAGGATAACATCGTAAGTCAAAAAATTAAAAATCAATTGGGATAACACCGTGAATCAAAATTATGCCTGGAGGTTTTAGAAATCATGCTCGAAAGTCTTATAAAATCGATCGAGATAACACCAAAGTTGAAAAATAAAGAATCAATTAGGACAACACTACGAATCAAAATTATGCCCGAAAGTCTTAAAGATTATCCCCGGAGGTCTTAGAAATCATACCCGAAGATCTTACAGAATCGATCAGAATAACACCGTAAGTTAAAAAGTTAAAAATCGATATGGATAACACCTCAAATCGAAATTATACCTAGAGGTCTTAGAAATCATGCTCGGAGGTCTTAGAGAATCTATCGGGATACATTGTAAATTAAAAAATTAAAAATCGATCGAGATAATACCGCGAATAGAAATTATGCCTAGAGGCTTTAAATATTATGTTCGGAGGTCTTAGAAATCATGCCTAGAGGTCTTACATAATCAACCAGGATAACATCACAAGTTAAAAAATTAAAAATCAATCGGGATAACATCGTGAATCGAAATTATACCCAGAGGCCTTAAAGATTATGTCCGAAGATCTTAGAAAACATGCTCGAAAGTTTTACAAATATCAAAACCTTTGAATGCTCTTCTTAATTAGAGGCAATGAAACTTTAAAATTTTGAATTTTTTTTTTTAAATGGCTTTCGTATGGTCAGAGATTTTTGAAACTTTAAAGGTCTTGTTTGAATAAGGTTCCTCCTAAACAGAGGCTTTAAAATCTTGAAGAAAAAACTTGCTCCCTCATTTTTTTTGTTTCTAATACTTACAAAGTTGATAAATGCAATCATGATACAAATGTTTATTCTCATCAAATGATGCTAATGGAAATGTCAATGTGAATTTAAATGTTAATACAAATGCAAGGATATGAATGCTTGATGCAAATATATTTGACTTTTTCATGATGCAAATATATTTGACTTTTTCATAATGCAAATGACAATGTTGTTTTCATGTAAATGCCCCTGCACATACATTTTTTTAGGATGCAGATGCCATGATGCAAAAGCAAATTTTTCTTCGTGCGAATGCAAATATCTTTCACAAGTGTAAATGCAAGTGATGCAAATGCAAATGTCTTTCTTATGGTGTAGATGCAAGTGATGCAAATACAAATGTCCCCTTTATGATACACAAGCAGGTGATGCAACGAATATCTTTTTTTTGTTTTTTTTTCTTGTAGGTCAAATGTCTTTCTCATAATACAAGTGATGCAAATGCAATATCTTTTAAAAGGTTTTGCATCAATAATTTTTTATTCTGGATAGAACCTTGAAACTCTAAAACTCTTTTAGGGCCAGATAAACTTGGCTTAAATTTCATTAATGGCCAGTTAAACTGGGCTTAAATTTCATTAATGGTCAGCTAAACTAGGCTTAGAACCTCATTTAAGGTCAAATAAACTCGGCTTAAAACTTCGTTAATGGCCAAGTAAATTGGGCTTAAGACTTTTTTAGGGGCCAACTAAACTAGGCTTAAAACTTCATTGATAGCTAGATAAATTTGACTTAAATTTCATTAAGGGCTAGCTAAACTAGGCTTAAAGCTTCATTGATAGCCAGATAAACTGAACTTAAATTTCATTAAGGGCTAACTAAACTAGCTTAAAACTTCATTGATGGCCAGATAAACTGGGCTTAAATTTCATTGATGGCAATATAAACTAAGCTTAAATTTCATCAAAGGCCAGATAAACTGGGCTTAAATTTCATTAAGAGCCAGTTAAACTGGACTTAAAACTTCAATGATGGCTAGATAAACTGAGCTTAAATTTCATTAAGGGCCAGATAAAATGAGCTTAAAACTTTATTGATGACCAGATAAACTGGGTTTAAATTTCATTGGTGCCAGATAATCCAAGCTTGAAATTTTTTTTTTTTCATTTGGCAATACCTATCAAAAATGAAAGATGTGAGAATTTTATTTCCAAATAGACGTAATGGTTCTATAGACAGAGATTTTTGCTTATTCAAATGGTTTCAACACTTGAAATTAGTGAAAGAGGCATATAATTTTTCTTGCAAGCTCACAGATGAAACATAAGCCTTTCTAAAAACATGAATTCTTTAAAAATCAAACATATTCAATATTTTTCTTAGTCTCCAAATACAACATTTTGATACATGTCAAAGTCAGTCGTAAGAGCTTAAAATTTTAAAAGGTTATCTGGGAATGAACAGTAGTTGAGATTTTCAAAATCAACCTATCTCAGACTTCTGTGACTTTGATATTTTAAATCTTTCAAAAGGTTTGGCTTTATCTTTGTTCAGCATCCATCATATTTAGCATAAGGAGTGACCTTTTATGGTTTGCTCTAGACTACTTTTTTGAGGGTTTTCACCTTAGAGCTACTTTTATTTCTATTTTTTATTTGATTTTTTTTACACACCATGTATTTAAAAAATTCAAACCTAATCCAAAATAGGAAAAGAATTTGTTTGAAAGGGTTTAACGGTTCAGACAGAAAATTAGGTAATAAAATGGAAGCTCAAAAAATTCATGTTCATTTTTCCAATAAAAACTCTTCAAGATTAAGCCTTTATATTTGATCCAATATGGAATTTTCAAAGCTTGTAACGTAGGTTAAGGTTCATGGTTACCAAGAAAAAGGATAAAAAGGCCCAAAACAAGTATTTAAGGATATATGAAACTAAGGATCATTTTTTATTTGAAGGATACACTCTAAGGTATATTTTTTTTTATGCCTTCCACCCATTCATTTCTTTTTCTTTCCTTTTTTTTTTATTCTTTCATTCCTTTCTTTTTTTTTCTTTTGCATTCTTTCACCGAGTGGATTTAAAACTTTTATGAACTTTTATACCGAGCTTTTGCCCCCATACATGAGCTTCCATTAGACACCCATTCTTAACCCTCAAACGTATTTTTTTTTACCCTTCAATGTGGAGGGAGATCTTTAGTTACGATTTATTTTGAAAGACTTCAGTCAGGCTCAAGGAGGTAACAAGGGATAAATTTTTATTTTTGTGAAGGGATAATGAAATATGACCATTTGTCATTTCAAGTATAAACACTTAAATTGAAGAATAGTTCTCTTTAGGAAAATGAACTTGAAGAGAGGATTTTATTTTGAAAATTTTTTGTTTTTTTTTTTAGTTATTGGTTTTTTCTATTTTGGTTTTTTTTCATCCATTTTTCAAAACTTTGAATTTTTCAGAACTTTATTTGGATTTGTTTAAATTTTCTAAATGCATTGTGTCATAACCATTTTTTCCTTTGCTTTTTTTTCTTTTTTTTTGACATGCCCCATAACTCACACCTGGATTTATTTTGCTAGTAATATGTTTTATGAAAGATACCCTATTTTAACAAACCACCTTAATGAAAGTAATTACAAGAGAAGAATCATATGAAATGGATGAGAAAAGGATTATGTGGGATAAACATGTTTAAGGTATCAAATGATCTAAGTTACTCCATAAAAAGAGAACAAAATGGGTGATCATAACTCAAGTTACCTTAAAGGCAATGAGGTATTTATTTTCTTACAAACATACCTCAGGACAAAGGATCGGGTCAATTTTGGGGTAAAAGGCTGAAAGGGTAGTATGTTTGAGTGTATTTTACAAAACTTGGGCTTGAAAATTTTGGAACTATAACATAATCTTGACACATCAAATATTGCATTTGAATTCTTAAAAAAAATGTATATACTTGATTTTCTAGGAATCATACATTTTTTCAATGGTTGTTTCATGGTTTATTGCCTTAAAAAATAATATTGCCTTAGAAAAGAATATTGCCTTTTGATATAATAACAATATTAGGTGAAAACAAGGTTCACAAATTCGAATTAAAGGCTATCAAAGGGTCATGGCTGATGAATAGGGTCAACTAAATGATTTAAGAAAATTAGTGTTTAGGTATTTGAAAAATTCCTAATAGTGATTGCCAATTCATCTTAGACTCAATACTTTCCTTTTTTTCCTTTTTTTTTTTGGCTTTTTTTACTTTTTTTTTCAAGGCATTTCTATAACCTTGGTATTTAACCACATAAAGCTTTATTCATATCTAACATCTTCTCTCTTCTTTTATTTTTGAATTTTTTTGTTAAGAAAACCAACCATATATAAAAAACTTATGCATAATGTTTACTCATGCAATGCAAACCTTAAAACCTAACAAAAAAATTTACCATCTTGATGGTGCTGTTGAGATGACATTCAAAGTTACATAAACAAAAATTTTCCCATTGATCTTTCAACTTTAGCATCATTAACTTGCAACTCTACTACTATCAATCATCAAAACACCAACCAGTTCTTTAAACTTTACAACATCTGCATTGATCAAAGCTTGAACTGTATCCTTAAAGGTAGTACAATATTCTATGAAATGCTCTTCAACTCCATCATGAAATTTACATTTAACATTAGGATCATACCACTTCAAGTATGGAGGCTTTCTGGGTCTTGTAGGAACAACAAAGATTATATGATTTTTTATCAATAAGGTAAAGAGCTTAACATAAGGTATTGAAAGTGAATGATACACTTTGACTCTTTTTTTCTTACAGCTTCGTGAATGGCTTAAGTTGACATTGGTTCTATAATTGTTTATGGTGAAGGAATTGGAGCACACAAATGAAGTGGTTGGGAAAAATCACTAATCTAAAATATTAGTTGAAAATGATATGGTGACCATTGCGAATAGTCATCCATTAAATTTTCTTGTATCATGGTAAAGTTTCTCTCATTTCACCCTTTAATAATTATTTTTTAGGTTGGTTCTACAAAAATATCTCTTATCTTTTCATCAATAACATTTTATAACTCTTTTTTTTTTCATCCGATCCTTAATTCTACTCACAGCAAATAATAAATTTGTAAACTCTGATGAAGTATTACTGATCAACTTATTATAATAAAGAGAAAAAAGGGTATCCACAAACAAGGAATTCAACTCCCTGTTGGTAAAAGGTGATTGTACTTTTGATGCCATATTCTTCCATCTAACAGCATATTCTTTGTAACTCTCATTGGGGCTCTTTCTCATATTTTGAAGGGTTAATCGATCTAGACCTAACTCTAATATATATTGGTATTGCTTCAAGAATGCCAGTGATAAATCCCTCTAAGTATGAATTTGACTACTCTTTAGACTATAATACCAATTAGCTGTTGTCCCAATTAAACTTTCTTGAAAGACATGAATAAGCAGGTTTTCATCACCAGCATACCCAACAATTTTGTGATAGTATTGAGCCAAATGTATTTTAGGACATCTAGTTCCATCATACTTTTCAAATGTCAGAACCTTGAACTTGAGTTGAATAACCACATCTGAAATTAGCTGAAATTCTTTTATATCACAAGATTCACCTTCAATAGCTTAAACTCTTTTTTCCAAGAGATTGTACCTTCTTTGTTCATTTAGATTCTTTGATTTTTCCCTTATGAGTCCTAAATCAAGTCATTCAGGATGATTATTTCCTTGAGCACATTGTCTATCGATGATCTTCTCCATCTCTCCTAAACTGATCAATATTCTTCAAATCCTTAAAAAAAATCACAGAGATTATTCTTGAAAAAAAATTCTTTCTTTTAGAGCATATGAGAATTGCATTAAATTGAATGAATACATAAATGGATGAATGAATGAATAAATGAATGAATGAATGAATGAACGAATAAAAGAATGCACAACAGACAAACTCTTTAGTGAAAATTATGAAAATTGGCAAAAGGGCAAAAATGAAAGATGAACCATAATTCACAAATCTAAGTTCGACAGACAATGTCATGTCAAAATAAAAAATTTTCAAATAAAAGAAATTCATAAGGCATTTTATTTTTCAAATAGCTTATCACTTAAAGACCCACTTTAAACAAAAGTCCCATCCATGTTTATCATCTTGCAATCCTTTTTCCTATTATTCCTAGATCTCTTAATCCCCTATTGTAGTTAGATCGAACCATTTCGCACCTATGAATGACTATACCTTATGCTTGAAGCCCTCATAATTCTTGATGAAATGCCTTATATTCCCTTCATGGTATTCGTATCTTACATTCAAGTTGAAATATTTTTAGTACGGAGGCTTTAAAGGCACAAGGTCAATAAGGTGTCTCTCAAATATATGAGAAAGAAAAAAAAAATTTAATGGGGGAAAGGCCTCACTCTTTCTTTTTTTTTGGGTAATTATTTTGTAACAGGTTGATTAGGAGTCTTAAGTTTTGACATGGTGTAAAGGTTCAAACTTGAGCAATTAGCTGAACAGGTGGTTGGGGAAGGAAAACCCGAAGATTTTAGTTCAATATGGACTTCTTGGAGATTGTATGAAGTTTTGGGCCCTAATCACAGATGTTTGGAAAAAAGGGCAAAAACAATCATGAGAAGGATTTGAATGCAAGTTTGAGCTTGAAACAATTAGTGACAGTTGCACAAAACCTAGTAATCCCTTCTTGAAAATCAAATTCTAAAGCTTAGACCTTTGAATGGTCAGATCACTCATTCCTTTCATGATTTTGTTGAGACTTTCATTATTACTCAAACCATTGAATGATTTAACATGCTTTAAAAGTGTACTAGGCCTAGTGAGAATCGGTTGATCATGACTCTATGAATTAATAGACTCACTGGGGCTTAAGTTGGTTAGAACTTTTTTTTGAAAAGGTGTCAAAATAAATTTCTTAAATCTATCCATGATTTTCATCAACTCAATAAGCTATTTTGAATGTCATGACCAAACTCCTCTTGATTTTGTTTTAACACACTAATTCGGGCCTCCAAGTGATCTTCCATATTTTTGGCTTCTTATACCCACTAATATTATTTCAAAGGTTTAACACCAATAATGCTTATGCGATTATTCTTGCTAAATGAATGGTACAATTCCTAATTTGTATGTAACATGTTTATGAATGCTTGAATATGATAATGATACAAAGATATATACAAAAAATAAAATAACCCAAAAATATACAAACTAACTTAATGATGAATAGAATGACTAAATTCCAAAAAGAAAACCGACTTTTTACCTATCCTAAATCTCTTTTTTTCTCTTTTTTTTTTTGCTTTTTTTTCTTTTTTTTTTCCATCTCTTTTTATTTATCCTAACTTTATTTATACTATTATTACCTTTAAACACTAACTGTATCAAAGTGCCCTACCTATCCTAATGTGAATAATTTTTATGGAAGAAGAAGAAAAAATGGCTTGGCTTTGGACTTCTAAATGATTTTTACAAAAGGTTGACACCACTAATGGCTCCATGCGAACTCTTTTTTTTTTCACTTTTTTTTCAATGATCGATCTAAAATAAATACCACATCTTAAATAATGCACGTAATCAAAGAATATATAAAAAAAATGACTCAAGAATTCAAAACAAATAAGTAAGAGAAATAATATAACAACCATACAACAAAATAATATAATGTATAATGTCCTAACTTTTGGTAATTTTCTAAAAAAAGTGGCATGGCTCTATCCTAGGCAGGCTTTCTATGGCTCTCAATATGTCGGGTCGAGATTTCTTTATCTAAGGTTCCCAGGCTATTCCTTACATCATTGTTTACTATAGACTAGTAAGGCTCCCTGATCCTCACCCATTGTAAGCTATTAACAAAAATGGTTCAATCTGAGTGAAAGTATTTTGCTAGCAAATACGAAAGTTATCACCTCACGAAAACGTAGCTACTCAACTTTTTCCTAAAAAGAATAGAGCCCGAGTCTAGAGCTCATGCATGCGAATAGATATGCAAAGTGTGTGAAAATGATGTATTAATCAAAATAAATAAATCATGAGAACAAATCAAAATAATAACTAATATGCAATTTATTCTATTTATTAACTCATATTTTTTTTTAAAAAAAAAATTAAACTAAATACTAAATAAAACCAATTAAATCTAACCATTGCTAATAGTGCATAATTAAAGTTTTGGCCTGACTCTCAAATATCTCCAATGGAGTCACCAAGCTGTCGTAACGATTTTGGGACCACCAGACGTAAAGTGTTTTAAGATCAAGAAAAACAAGAGGAGAGTCACCACCAATCTTTGTTAGGGTGTGATTGGTCACTTAAAAATTTATCTTTTTAATAAAACTATAAAAGCAGGTTTAAAGTTTATCAAAAAGATAAAATTTGATCTACGAAAAATTAGGTTAGGCTCAAGAGTCGGTTACGTGTGAAAAATATTAGCACTTCCACAACGCCCATAAATTGGTACTATTTAATTATGTGTTATTTTTTGTGTTGGATAAAAATGATTTCAATTTGAAATTTAACACTAATTCCCTTCATTTGAAAAAATAAAATTTTGCTAAAGCTCTTTATTTAGGAATATTGAGAAAGTTTTTAAGTTAAAGAATTCTCTTCAAATTTTCCAACATCTAGGTAGAATTTAAAATAAGCCTTTTCACTTAAGATTTAACACAACAATCTTTAAAATGAAATAACATTCTTTATAGAAGATAATTATTGGTAACTCTCCAACATCTAGGCAGGGTATCAAAAATTATTTCTTTCGAAATGTTATTTTTATTTTATTTTAAAATTTTACATTTTTGAAGTAAGTATTTTTTTTTAAGAATATTTTGTGTGAAAAAGTAAATGATAGAACTAACAAGTAGTGAACGAAAATTAAAGGCATAAATATGCAAAGCAAGTGCAAACAATAACAAATAAATGCATGTAAGCTAATAGGTGTTATATATAATGATGGAATGCAAACTTGAAATTGGATTCTTAAATATAATGAGACCATCTTGATTCTCCAACATCTGGGCAAAGCTTAGATGCAATTATTTATATTTAAGATCTCATTTTATTATTATTCTTGTTTATTATTAATTGATTTTAATCGCATAGTTAAAGTGAATTAAGGGCTAGCATAAAAACTTAATGAAATAAAGTTTCTCAAATACCCCATTGCCTAGGCAACATTCGAGAATAAATTATTTTGAGATATTCATACATGTCCTTGAGATTTTGGGATGGTCTTGGTTAGAGCCTAGGGTCGAGGTTTTAAAGATTCGGTGACTTTCGAATGATGATTCAGGAATACGTATCAAATTTTGAATTTTTAGAATTTTGGATTTTAAGGAATTTTTTTTAGTTTAGGGTTTTGGCTTGAGGGATTTTTAGATTTTTGGATTTTGGATTTTGAAGGTTTGGAATTTTGATTTTAAGATTTGGAATTTTAGATTTTAAGGTTTAGAGTTTCGATTTAGAGTTTTAATTTAGGGTTTTGTCTAGGGATTTTAAAATTTTAGGTTATGATTTTATTGTTTTTTTAATTTTAAAATGCGAACATCTCTAAAATCTTCAATATCTAGGTGAATTTTCGGAGCAAGTTTATTTTTTTATTATTTTTAAAAAACTAATTTTAAAAAATCTCTTTTTTATGAAAATTTATTAAAAAAATTAATTTATTATTATTATTATTGAAAAAAATTTTATATAATTTCCCAACATCTAGGTGGAATTATATTTTTTTATTCCCTCCAACATCTAGGTAGGAAAAACAAAAAAATTATTTTATTCTTATTATAATTTTTTTAGATTATTATTATTATTTTAGCATTTTTAGTTTTTTTTAGTTATTATCCTATTTTATTTCATTTTATTATCAATAAAAATAATCAAATAATTATTCTAATAAATTTAAAAAATTATCACGCATAAATATTAAAAATAAAACTCAAAATAAAAAAATAATAATATAAAAAAATTTAGAAAATTCAAAAAAATACTTGAACCGAATTGGTTAACAATCAGGTTAACGCTGGTCTGGACCAATTTGACCAATTCAGTAGTTTAATCAGTAGTTCGGGTGATTCAGCGATTTAGACCGATTCACTGGCGATTCATCTGGATCAGTTTAAGGTTGGCTGAAGCGGGTCGTGGGTCAAGTTGTGCAGATCCTAGGTCGGATTTAGGTTGACGCGCGGATCCCCTTAGTCCAAAACGACGTCGTTTTGGGTTTTGCTGTTCTATATAAAACCATTTTTTCTTCATTCTCACCTTTTAACCCAAAAAAAAAAGTCAAAGCTCTAGAAGAGCTCTGAAGGCTCAGTCAGTGTCCGATCGTCGGCGTTTGTGCCGCCATGCTGGCCGTCGATGGTCAAAAAACACAAAAAGTTCCCAAACATTCACCTCAACGTGATCTTCTTAGATCCAATGTCCGTTTGCTAGAAACAGCTCGAATCAATGTAAATCAGGGCTTGAAGCTTTTGACCTTCTTTTTTAAAAAAAAAAACAAAAGTGACGAAATATTTTTTTTTATAAGTAGCTTGGCATTGGGTTTCTCCCTACAGGAAAGACTGTATTATTTTTTTGTATTTTTTTCTTTTTTGTGTGAATTTTTTTTTTGTGTTTTTTTTGTGTCAATTTGGTTTTCTTGGTGGATTGAAAGTTTAGTAAGGGTCTCTGGCTTTTTGGTAGGTAGGAGAAGGATGTCTAAGCTTTGGGGTTTCTCATATTTGGGTTTGTATATGAAAAGCTTGAAGAGCTATTGGGTGTTGAAGGCTTTATTCAGTGTGTGCATCGAGTAAGGGGTTGGGACTCTGAGACTGGGGTGATTGGTTTGAATGAGTGCTAGGTCATTCTGGGTGTGAAAACTTGGGTGTCAAGAGCTTCGAAGGTGTTTTTCCCAGTAGAAAGAAGAGAAGATTGGTGCTTTGGGCTTTATGGGTTTTTAGGAGCTTCAAAAGGAGAGCAAGTGATGGTTGGTATGGCAGGGTAAGGGTTCTTGCAATGCAGGGTATGTCAGGCCAAAAAGGTGGGTGGCTGAGGGTATGGGGTATGGTGCTGGCAGTGAGATGGGTGGCTAATGGGGTGGGTGGCCAGTGGTGCCGTGCAAGGCACCATTGCCACCAACCTCTACCTCTTTATTTCTTCTTTCATTTGGATTTTTTTAATTGTCTCTTCTCTTTTTTAAAATTTTTTAATTAATTAATTTTAAATTTTAATTAAAATATTATTATTATTAAAATTGTTATTAATAATATTAAACAAGAACTGAAGATAATAGATCCGGATAAAATCGATGTCTACCCATACCTAATGAAGTTTTAATGCAATTTTACTTCTCTTATTTTGTTCATACAGAAGATAAAATGGTATTGGCAAACCAAACGTCATTATGCATCCATCACAAATTACATATAGTTGTCTATTAATGAAACCTTTTCTTCCACTTAGATATAAGCAAAAAAAAAAAAAAAAAAAAGAACTATTACAGCAATATTAGCCAATCAGAAATTTCTGTGAGACTAATCAGCATATACCTCGTACAAATCATCCAGAATCTTATTTCTGTATTCCTTCACCACTCCTCCCTGGTTCCTCGGGTAAGAGGTAAGCAATCTGGAGCATATGTCTGATTTTCCAATTGTATATTTTGTAATTAAGCTGACCTCATCATTCACATCAACCAGTGGTGTTTCAACACTAATGTCCCAGAATATATCTGATACAGATATTTGAGGAGGTGGGTTGCCTTCTGTTTTATGTAATGGGGTTTTATCAGATTCAGCAGCTTCATTTAGTGAAGAATTCTGCAATATCTCACTGGCATTAACTATCTCATATGGGCCCAAACCATTACCACCATCATCTGTTTCTTCCTCGGTACCAATATCCCCATCAATTTGAGCAGTGTCAACAGAGATATCCCAATCAATAGTATCGGTGTTGGCATCTATGTCTCCCCTCACGAGGTTTATTTAATTAGAGCTAAATTGAGTATTCTCTAAATCAAGGGTCTCAGAAGCTGCAGAAACAGTAAAAGATGGAGGATTTTCACGAATGTCTTTCCAGTTCAGCAAGAAAGCAAGTGAAGATTTCTGCAAATCTTTTTTGTCAGCAGCTACATCATATAACTTACAAAGTTCAAGTTACAACCCAGATCCAAAAAATAAGCTAAAACTTTGGAGTGTGCAAACAGCAATAACACAAGCATGATCGGAATTTTATTGTCTTACATCCTTTTCTGTATGAGCATCGCTGACAAAATTAGAATAATATTTTATCACTTATGGAACAGAATCACCATCAATGAATTCTAGAATCCTGCCAAATGTGCTTGGAAGTGAATTAGCAGTCTCTAAGAGTTCAAGCTGGACATTTTTTCCCTGTAACGTGCATTGATTGTATGAAGGAAAACAAATCAGACCAATTTGCTACCATCAATATAAATACTTTCATAACCTGCAAACCAAGCTCTGGCGAGCCTCAGCGTATTTAGCAGCTGATAAAGCTGCACTTCTTTTTATATCAGATTCCTTCTGCTCAATTTCTGCCAGTCGTTGCTCAATCTTTTGCACCTGTTTTTTCTGATATGAGCTTTTACATTTTAAGAAAATTGATCAATAAAGTGCATCATATTGACAATAAATCACTACTTGTGTGTACTGACAGAGAGATGATTTATATTGAAGTTTTAACAGTAAGAAAACGGAGGACAACAGCAATTAATTAGGTTGTGTATCGATTGCCTATAATTTGATTTTAGGGGTTCATAAACTTTGTTGCAATTGTCTGGTTCTTCGTCCTTACTGCCAGAATATACTTCTTTTTTTTTTTTTTTTTGGAAATGGCTCGAAACTAGAATTGTCAGAATTTATCAATCGAAATCTAACTTGAAAATTGCCAGAATTTGAAATTGTAATAACTGATTTTGAAGGATGGTTGTACTGAAAGTAGTACCATTTTATAGTTGCTTGTGAAAGAAGAAAACACCTTAACGTTTATATGATTATGCAGTTTGAACGAGAAATGAGCGATCTTAAGTTTTATCTAAGTTCTCTACTAATGTTGAAAATAACCTGTTACTTTTGTGGCTTCAATTTGAAAATGCAGCCTGAGTCGACCACCGATGTCTGAAATCGTGGAATCTCTAACACGTCTGTTACAGCAGATGGGCATGATAAAAAGCAGAGAAATAGATGGTACTGAAGTTCATCCCTTGGAGAGATCTTTCCGTTCAACTCAAACTTGCTTCAAGGGCTCCCCAACGGGTAGCTATTTGTCCCCCTAATCTTACATCAGAGTACTTAAACTTGGCATAGATTCTTATTCCTGATGTAAGAAATACTTCAAAATCAGTTCATTTCATTCCGTGGCACAGCATTACAGTTTTCTAGTGCTACACTCTCAGGATTCTTGGATTAATCTTGTTGATGATGCACAGGCAATTTTGTTGATTCTTTTAATGCGGTTTAGTTTCATATATAGGCAAGTCCATTTTACTAGTGTTAAAATTTGATTGCTGGTAATGCATATATATGAAATGGTTAGGGCTACATTAACCTGTTCACTGGTTCAATCTTTCAAAAACTACTCTTCCCAATTCTTATCAGCATTCTACAAGTGAAACTGACTAATCCTGACCTGATGAAGTTTAAGAAAAATGATTTGATTCCTTGGATGGCTTGTAACTCTGGCAGAAGGTTTATCCTTTTTTGAGGAGAAATTTGATTGAGATCTCTTGTACAAAGAAATTCCCAGAGTCACCCATGGCTATGAGCATGATACTAGTTCAGCAGCTAACAACAATATGACAGCATGTCAAATTTAAAAAATAAAAGCTACAGAAATTACTTTGCTAAACAAACAAAGAACAAATATCCTCCAACAAAGCAGCACAACCTCCATTAAAAAATTTCATATACATAGCAGGCGAAGTGTCAACTCCGGAATTAATTGATTTCATAATTATTATGTAACATAAAAAAACAGAAATAACAATACGGTAAAGCATAAAACGATGACAGCACATTAGAGTTCTAACTTTTAAGCATTGCTACCAAAACAAAAGAGGACAACCAATCGAACTGCACGATTTCCAAAACATCTGCTGACGTCTAATGCCAGCCGCTGATCCGATGGTTCTAAAGTAACATTAATACAACAAGCATCAACCTGCGACCTTAGTTTTAACATCTCCCAACACAAACTCCCCTTGGGAGCTGCTGGTCCTACGAACATGCATGGAAAACATCCTGACAGAAACATTAATGTAGGATAAGTCTGCTCCTCTCTGACAAGCTTCTCAGGGCCGGTGGCATCCTATTCTTCCTTAATTCTGAAGACATAAGGCATCTTTTGGTAAACTTCTCTCCCATTTAGTTTCAGCCTCTGAAGACGAGGATAATGTGATTTAATGTTATCTCGACTGTCTAATGAAAGAGGCCAAGGCCAAATTATCAAAAAATCTCGAAAGTAGTGGACTATGATGGTTGGGCATTCGAAGATTCCATTAAACCTCCTGAGTGAGATCTCATCAGATATCAGTATCTTCAATTTCCTAAGATTGGTCAGTCTGATCAGATCTTCTACGTCAGCATTAGATGTTGGAAAATTTACCAGTTTCCATAGGTCGCTCAGATCTGCAAATTGCAACTTTTTTTTTTCCTTCCAGATCTTATAGGAAGATAAAGATGCCTCAATATTTTCAACTTCCAAAACACATCCGGTATGGTTCTTGCTGAATCAAAAGGATCTAATATTAAGGTCAAAAGGCAACTCAAGTTGCCTATAGATGGAGGAAGTTTTCCAACCCAAGCAGACCTCAAATTCAGGAGTCTCAAGTGAATTTAACTTTCCTATTTTTGCAGGTATAGCAAAACCCTTAACTCTTTCGAGATCTAGGATTCTAAGCAAAATCAAAATAAAGACATTATTTTGAAAATAAAAATAAATTAATAATCAATAATCATTATGAAAATAAAAACAGAAATAACATTACTGTAAAGCATAAATCAACAATAACAGCATAGTAGGGTTTTAACTTTTAAGCATTATTACACAAACAGAATAGGGCAAACAACCAAACTGCACGATTCTAAAACATCTGGCTGACGTCTAATGCCTACCACTGATCCGATGGTTCCCAAGTAGCAATAAAGCAAGCACCAACCTGCGACCTTAGTTCTAACATCTCCCATACATACATACATTCATTTTTTACAAATACATTCATTTTTTACAAACAAACTTTATTGCAAACTCCCCTTGGAAACTGCTGCTCCCACAAACATGCATGGAAAACTTCCTGACAGAAACATTAATGTACGTCCTTGCATAGGATAAGTCTGCTCCTTTCTGTCAAGCTTCTTAGGGCCGGTTGCATCCTATTCTTCCTCAATTCTGAAGACATCAATCTTCTCGTAAACTACACTCCAATTCAGTTTCAGCCGCTGAAGACGAGGACAACGTGATTTAATGTTGTCTACAACCAGAGATTCTAATGAAGGTAGCCGACAACAAATTATCGAAAAATCACGAAGGTGGTTGAATGTGATGGTTGGGGATTCGAAGATTACATTAAACCTCCTGAGTGAGATTTCATCAGATATCATTATCTTCAATTTCCTAAGATTGGTCAGTCTGATCAGATCTTCTACGTCAGCATTGGATATTGGAAAATTTACCAGTGTCCGTAGGTCGCTCAGATCCGCAAATTGCAAGCTTCTTGTGCCGCTTCCAGCTTTTCTAGGAAGATATAGATGCCTCGATCTTTTCAACTTCCAAAAAACATCCGGAATGGTTGATGCTGAATCAAAAGGATCTAATCTTAAGGTCAACAAGCAAATCAATTTGCCTATAGACGGAGGTAGATTTCCGATCCAAGCAGACCTCAAATTCAGGAGTCTCAAGTGAATTAACTTTCCTATTGTTTCAGGTATTCCAAAACCCATAACTCTTTCGAGATCTAGGATTCTAAGCAATTTGAAGCTTCGAACGAAGGTTTCAATAAGTGGCTGGTTTATACCACTGTGTCCATCTAAGGAGAAACCTATAATAGACCTGAATGGGGGATATTTTTCGCATTCCAGGGCAATGTCTCCAGGAAAGTTATTTAAATGCAAAGAAAGTCGGCGAACTCTGCCTTTCTCTTTGGTTGAAGAAGAAGAAATATTCAAACTCTTCTCTCTAGCTCCGTAGAATGGTAGAACTTGAAAGAAATTTTCCTCTTCAGCCTTGGACAAACAAAACTCCCTCATAAGATCGTGCATTTGGCACCTTTTGATTCTTCCAGATGAATCTCTTCTTTCCACATTAACCATGTACCTCTCCGTCAACACTGTCAAGTAACGATATGCGATATCCTCCAATGCTTCCTCACTTTCTCTCTCTATTTTTGGAGGTAATATAATACCGTCAGCCACCCATAAATTAATCAATCTATCCCGGGATACCTGAAAATCTTCTGGAAGCACGCCAGGAGACACGGCTTCAGCTCATACGGTAAATCATCATAGCTTAAAGCCAGCAGCTGAAAAATTCCGAAATCTTCTCCCTTTAAGTATGACTTGATACATTCATGCATCGTATCCCAGCCATCGTACGTTCTTTTACTTTTTAAAAGACCTCCAAGGACAACGATGGCCTGTGGCAGACCCCTACAATGTTTTACCATTTCCCTCCCTAGCTTTTCCAAGCTCGGATCAACCCCGTAGGCTGAAGGAAGAGAACAAAAAATAATGTGGTTGTTTCAATTTGCAAAGGATAACGACAAAAAACAATCGTATTTAGTAAGTTAATTGCTAGTAACATGTATGCGTCACGAATCTCATAGGAAAGAGATGAAGTCAAAATTATTGTAAACTCAAGTTCTTTTTCCGATCAATAAACAATTCTTTACAGTTGAAAATGTGGACTTGTGACACACGCATTGGGTAAGTCCAATCAATAAATAGAATTAAATTGAGATGGTGAATAGTACTTTTGGATTGAATTATATAATATATTTTCCTTTTTCATAAATTATGTCTTGATTGCATATTTTAGTTATTCTAAATTATTGTTTTGTCTGAAAAGTGAAAAAAAAATCGTTATTACCCTCGCCTATAATTATCAACTTCTTATTTTTCAAGGTAAAGGTGATTCGAGAAAGAAATTTTACAATCAATAGAAATCAAATTTCAACTTAAGATTTTGAAACTGAAAAGTCAAAATCAAATATTATTATTTATGGGAGGCAGAAAATAATAGTTAATAAAGGATTGTTAGGTATAGATATTTTTGTACGTGTGTGTTGGCAAGACTTAAGTCACGATTTCATTTAAAAAAAAGTTTATAAAAGTTTCAACTGAAATTATAATTAAATAAAGAGTATCTTTGATATTGTAATTTTTTATTACACAAATCGAATTAAAAAATTTATCACATGTTTTATTTTTAATTAATTTTTTATTTTATAATATTTTAAAAATTATCTTTTCCCTTATTAATGTTGAGTTTAAAATTTTTATTGATAATGAATAAGCTAATTTCTTTTAAATGATTAAACTTGTTAACTAGGTCAGGTATAGAAATTTCTAAAAAAAAAAAAATACTACATTTAAATAGTAGGAGGAATATTTTCGTAGTTATAGTAATAAAGGCGTCATAGTAATTCTATCAAATTATGGTAAGAGGGACTTCTAATTTTAATTAATTTATAGTAAGAGAAACATTTTATGTAATTATGATAAAAGGGATATTATAATCATTTAAGACACATGTCAACTCTTAATAAAAAATCAAAAAGATATTTTGATAATTTTAATGTGATTAGTAATTTAAAACATAGTGAATTTTATATTATGTTAAAATTTAATATATATATATATAATATAATAAGAGTATTATAGTAATTATCAAATAAAATTTCACACATCAATTTTATATGAAACGATAATAAAGGTATTTTAATAATTTAATATATAATTAATTTTATATTGTTATGTTAAAATTTAATTTGTAAATTAAAAAAAGTATTATAATAATTTTTAAATTAAATGTTACATATCAACTTCTTACGAAGCAATCATAAAGAGACTTTGTAATTATGGTAAGGAGTATTATAGTTATTTTGATCAAGTTTGGTAAGAGGGTATTTTTATATTATTATAAGATAATTATAGCAAATTTGGTCAATTATAGGAGTAGGGACATTTTCATAATTATAATAAAAAGGATATTATAATAATTTTAGTTAATTATAAGAGAGAGGATATTTTTGTAATTATGATATATATCATAATAATTCGTCATTTATAAGAGGGGTGTTTTCATCATTTAAGACATAAAGGACATTTTAGTCATTTGATGTTTATAAAAAAGTACTTTTGTAATTTAAGAAAAAAAAGGGTATTGTAGTAGTTTATCATTTAAAAGAAGGGTATTTCTATCATGATCATTTTGTTGGCATTATAGTCATTTAACATTTATATGAGGGATATTTTTTCAATTTAAGAAAGGACGGGCATTATAATAATTTATCATTTAAAAAGGGATATTTTTGTCATTTAATACAGGAGGAGCATTGTCATCTTTTTTACAATTGTTAAGCAATTGGTAAAAAATTGAAAGGGTAAAATGATCATTTTGTTGGCATTATAGTTATTAGATATTTATAAGAGGAGTATTTTTGTAATTTAAGAAAGGAGGGCATTATAGCAGTTTATAATTTAAAAGATGGATTTTTTTGTCATTTAATACAAGAGGGACATTGTTGTCTTTTTGAACATATGTTAAGCAATTGATAAAAATTTGGAAGCGTAAAATGATCATTTTACTGGGAGTTACTATCTATATATTATATAGATTTTAAACTTAAATTAAAACAATTTTCATCATTTAACAAGTGTTGATAAAGTTGTTTGTATATAATTTATAGTAGATAGTAGTAGAATTTTTTTTGGAGGAAGTATATTATTTATATATATTAGTTATATACTAACAACAAGCTCTAAGTTGGACCTAATTGCTGATCATACTCGAAAAATAACATACCCGTTATCCATACTCAATATGATAGATTTTTTCTATAAGACAAGAGTTTGAAGGGGATAAGATGATGTACCTGCTGGATTGATGTTTTGTGTCGATAATGCAGTCTTTTCAAGTAGTTCCCAACTATCTTCATCATTCAGGCATTTTGGTTCATAGATGAATACGCTTGGATCCACAAGATGAACCAAGTTTTTGTTGCGGGAGGTGATCATAAATTTGGTACTAGTCTCCTCAGTTGGGAAGCCAGGTTTCAATGCGTCCCAGACATTGTCCCATATGTCATCAAGTACCACTAGACATTTTTTCTTCTTCAGTTCATCGTGGAGCATTTTGGCCACAGCACCATCGTTCATTTTCTGAATCTTTTTCCATTCTTTTTTAAACTTTTTCTCGATCTTCTCGTCTTCTAACTGTTCTTTAGAAGGAGAAATAAGCTCGTGAAGAAATGTCTCCCAAATGTTCCTTTTTTGCCATTGTTGTGACACGAATACCCAAATGAAAAACTCAAAATGGCTCCCATCTCTACATTGACGGTAAACCTTCTTAGCCAGAGTAGTCTTTCCCAAGCCGCCCATCCCACATATCGACACAACTCGACAGTTAGTGCGTACAAGTTTTGTGAACAATAAATTTGTGTCTTCCTCCAACCCAACAACATTTTGTTCAATCATGTGAGAATAAGACTGCCGATAAATGACCCTATTTTCTGAAAAGCTTGTTGGCCTCTCTCTTTCCTCGATGTCCCTTAAGGCATAAGTTGGTAGCCTTTCGGTTAATCTAGTAAGCCTGGTTGTAAGACCCTCAATTTCTGATCCCACCTTGTGGAGCAATTTTGTATCATTCCCCTTACATAAAAAGAACAAATATTTTAAGGAGGCATATCTAGAAGAACTTCTCCTGGATGTTGCTTTGAGGGCAAAAATCTCGAGGACATCTTCTGCAT
This sequence comes from Durio zibethinus, assembly GCF_047325235.1. NCBI lineage: Eukaryota > Viridiplantae > Streptophyta > Magnoliopsida > Malvales > Malvaceae > Durio > Durio zibethinus. The sequence continues at coordinate 1,783,610 of NC_143162.1, read as the reverse complement.
CATAAGCAATGTCTCTGATTTCTGCAACCCTAGTGCGTATGTTCCTGTCATTTCCCTGTCCTGACTCCGCTTCTCTTAAAAAACTCCGCATGCGCATTAGTTCAGTTCGCATTTCTTCCACTTTGCCCCTTACGTCGTACAAGAATCTTGCTTCCTGTATGATCACATCGCCAATTCTCTCCACAGCAAAGGAGATAATAGCCTCCACCACTGCCATTTCCGTGTTTAGTAAGAGGAACAGAAATGAAATATGGGTTTTGGTTGGTTCTATATCTCCAAACCTTCACCGTTATATATAGATGTGCTATTTTATTTTTTTCTTTCTTCTGGTGTATAATCTATACCCTACATAAAAATTATGTACGAGATCATGATAGAAATAATAATTTAAATCTCATCGTAAATCTATTTAAAATTGATTAGATATTAATCAATGGATAAAAAAAATTACAAAAGAAGAATTAAGAAAAATGCTTGATAAGTAAATTAGTATACATATAAATAAGTAGAATCTCTATTAGTAAACATTTCATAAAATTAGAAAAAATTAAGAAGATTTTTATGAGTTTGTATATTTGACTGGATTAAAAGATAATGATAGAGTTCACATTATTATTGTGTATGAGTGCACAATTGATATGTATTTATTTAGATTAAAAATATTTCACAAAAATAAAGGAGAGTGAAACGGTCATAGGTATTGATTATTAAGTAATTGATTGAAAATATATATTTATAATTTTTTATAATTAGTGAACCTATTTTTCTTATTCATAGATATACGTAAATTGAGCTGAATCATGTTAAATTATTATCTTTTGTATAGTTAATTAATCATTTAATTTTGCTTTCTCTCTCTTGAATGTTTAATTGGATTGAACTTTTATGCCTAATAACTATTATCAAAGCTATCATGATCCAAATAATTGATATCAAAATGTAGGTTTGAGATATCGAAAGAGGCAAACCTAGAGGTACTTGATTCAATGGATGGATTTGAGTTCTAGTTTTGATGATTATTTTATAAGAAGCGTGAAGACACACAAAAAAGCTTGTTACTAGACTTACATTGTAAATTGAGCCAAGTATAACTAGCATAAAAATTAATAATTTGATAGAATTTGAATAAATGTGAAAATTGTTGGGAATAGTACTCAAATACCATAAAAGATTTATTTGATATTGACAATATATTACTTGATGAATAAAAATACTTTAAAAAAAAATTAAGAGAAAGAGAATTCTTAATAAGCAAATTAGTATGCTTATAAATATGTAGAGTTTCCACAAGGTTAGATATTAGAAAAAAAATTTAAGAGAACTGTAGGATTTTATTAAGTAGACACTTCATAGACTAAAAGAGATTGATAAGGTATTTATAAGTGTATATGTTTGAGTAAATTAGAGAAAAATAAGAGAATTTACATATGTATGGTGCATGAATCTATATGGATATATGTTTATTTGTGTTGAGAATATTATATAAGATTAGAAGAGAATGAGAGTGTTTATAGGTATTGATTATGAGTAATATTGATTTATTGATTTGTTTGTAATTTTTTATAATTAGTAGATTTTTTTTCATTTGTGGACATATGTTGGATGGGCTGAATCACGTAAAATTATTATCTCTTATGTAGTTCATTAATTGTTTAATTATATTTTTATTGACTTAATTGTTTAAATAGATTGGGGCTTTTTAGCCTAACAAATCATTAGTTGACTTAAAAACTTTTTTTTTGTTTTTAATTTTGTAATAATTAATATTAATAATTATATTATAATAATTCAAGTGGTATTTTTAAATAAAACTTGTTATTGTGTAGGTAGATACTTAGTTGCATTTGGTTCATATTTTTATTATTAGATTTTTATATTTAAAAAATAATAAATTAAAAATTAAAAATAATTGACAAATAGTAAAAAGCACTAATCAATCTAGCTGTAATGATTTTTATTTTTATTTTAAGTAATTTAGGGTTTAGGTGAATAACTTTTTTAAATGACATATAAAATAGTTTTTTTAAGAATATATTTTATTTTAATTATAAATTGGATAATCTTGAATTTATTTAAATATCAAAATTATTCAAGTTATAATTGCAAATCAAATTAACTTAGAGATTTTTTTTTAATTAAAAATTTGACATGTGGATTTTATCTAAATAATTTTAATTTTTTACAAGATAACTTTATTTTATAAATTATTTATTGTAAAAATCTTTCATTATGTTTTAAATTTATAAAAATTAAGTTTATCCGGTTTTTTAAAAAACTAACTATGTTCTTTTATTTTAATTTGTATCAAACAAAAATGATCTTTTAAAAAATTTACAAAAATATTGAAAATTCAAATAGTCTTTTTATATTAAATCTCTAAATAATAGAACCTATATCCATCTCAATTCTAACTATTAAATTTATAGCTAAAAAATAGATAAGAAATTTAATTTAATTTTTATCACTTATATCCTTTTAATTTTTTAAATATCAATTTGAAAATTATCTACTTAATCTTAAATGTCATCCAAGAGTTGTTTTACAAATTAAAAACTATAAATATAATGTATTATATATTTGTTTTATTTTTCAACTTGTAGCTTTTTGAAATTTTATTGTTATTGCAATTTATTTTTTCAATTTGCATCTTTCTTTTTTAACGTTTATTCTATTACTATTGTAAGTTTATTCTTATGAAAATTAACTTTTATTTATTTTTTTTAACGCATCTCTTAACTTTTTTTTATATTTTGTCTAGTAATTTGAATAAAATTACAAAAGTGAAAGCGTATATAAACTTTTTTTATTATTTAATTAATTATTCAGTAATATATATGTTTTTGTGTTTAAAAAAAATCATGTAATTTATTTTTTTATCTAAATTTTAAGTATATAAATATTATCGTAAATAAAAAAATGCAAAATATAGATATATTATTTTTAAAAAAAATTATTTTTTATTACAAATTAATCAAATATAAAATATTTTATATGTTATAAATTTTAAAAATTTAAATATATATTTTAAAAAGTACAAATTTATAGGTATTTATATATAAAGTAAATAAATTTTTTTCGTGCATAACACGAACTACAATCTAATAGCTAAAAAAAAGAGATAATTATTAAGAGAAGACGGGGTAACAGTACCTAGATTTATTAAACCTAAGGGATAACTGCATTTCTTTATTTGTCCAGTAGAAAAACTCTTTTATCCTTTTACAGTGTCAAATATTTTATTAGATAAAAATAGTAATGATTTGGATTAGATTTTGTTTTATTTTTTTAAGTAATACATAATATTATAAATTTTAAAATTTTGATTTAAATTTAAATTTATATTTTTTAAAATCAATCTGATCTAAGTTGATTTTATTGATTCTATTAATTTAGTTTAATTTATCGATTTTTAAATTTTAATTTTTTATATATATTATCTTAATAAAATTATTAATATATATAAATAGATTAATATATAAATAATTATTTTATTTTATAAAAATTTAAAATATTATATAAAAACTAATAAAATATACATAATTCGATTTAATTTTTTTTATTTTTCATATCTTAATTCAAAATTTGATTAAACTTAATTTATACATTTAATATATGATTTTGATTCAAATAGAATAAAAACAAATTGATCCAAATTAATCTGATTAATATGATTTTAAATCAATTTTTGAATTTTAAAATTTTTTTTGACTCCTATTATCAATTACTAATTCTTAATTGCACGAAGGATTCTCTCTCTCTCTCTCTCCATATATATATATATATATATATAGAAAAACTTTAGGAGAAATTGGATGTAATGAAAAAAATCAAGTAACTAATTCCTCAAGAGCTAACCCAACATCGTTATTGAACGGTAATTATATTATTGAGATCAATTGCATGGATCAAGCTGACTTGTCTGTTCTTTGGTATCTTCAAACTAGTGAGACGTAGACTTTATTTTTGAATTTACCAAAAAAAAAACTTACGAGAAATTGGATGAAATTAAATGAAAAAAACCAAGTGACTAATTCCTAAAGTTCTTGAGCTAACCCAACATAGTTATTGAACGATAATTAGATTATTAAGATCGATCGCATGGATCAAGCTCATTTGTTTCTTCTATGGTATCGTCCAATTAGTGAGATGTAGACTTTATTTCTAAATTTAACAAAAAAAAAACTTTTCAATCTCACATTTAATGAGACATAGGCAATGATTTAATTAGTCCAACTGCCAATTAGTGAGACGTAGACTTAATTTCTGAATTTAACAGAAAAAAACTTTTTAATCTCACAATTAAGGAGACATAGACAATGATTTAATTAGTCCAATTGCCAATTAGTGAAACGTAGGAAAACACTTTTCAATCTAATAATTAATGAGACATAGACAATGATTTAATTAGTCCAACTACTAATTAGTGAGAGGTAAACTTTATTTTTGCACTTAACAAAAAAAAAATTTCAATCTCACAATTAATGAGACATAGACAATGATTTAATTAGTCAAACTGCCAATTAGTGAGACGTAAACTTCATTTCTGAATTTTCAATCTCACAATTAATGAGACATAAACAATGATTTAATTAGTCCAACTGCCAATTAGTGAGACATAGATTTTATTTCTGAATTTAACAAAAAAAACTTTTCAAATTCACAATTAATGAGACATATATAATGATTTAATTAGTCCAACTGTCAATTAGTGAGACATAAATTTTATTTTTGAATTTAACAAAAAAAGAAACTTTTCAATCTCACAATTAATGAGACACAGACAATGATTTGGTTAGTCAACGGCCAATTAGTGAGATGTAGACTTTATTTCTGAATTTAACCAAAAAAAGCTTTTCAATCTCACAATTAATGAGACATAGACAATGATTTAATTAGTCTAATTGCCCAAGTCTTGGCAATGACTTAATTAGTCCAACTGCCCAAATCTTGGCTGTAGTTTCATTTCGAAGCACACCAGAAAAGGACAATGACTTAATTAGTCCAACTGCCAAGTCTTGGCTGTAGTTTCATTTCGAAGCGACAATACAGAAAAGGATAATGACTTAATTAAACAAGATGAGTTTTAAAACATCATAATTTTTTTACACATTTCTTATTCTAAAAATATCCAAATATCAAATATAAATTTTAGCCTTTAATAAGTCAAAAATATCTTAATTGTTAAACTCAATTGAGTTTGAATTTTTTATGCTTTTGAAATTTTGTTTTCGAAACTGCAATATAAATTTCTAAAATTTATTTTCGTGAATTATATTGTGTGCTCGAATATGAATTTTTGAAAATATATTATAATACTTAAAAATAAATTTTTAAGAAGTATATAGTATTTTTATTGTTATAACGTTTAGATTCTTAAACTTATCGTTAGACATTAACTTAAGAGTCGTCACTAAATTTTTTTTTAAGTGCGATCAGTTACCTAACTGAACTGTTTCTTTTAAAAAAAAAAATTTTAAGCTTGACTCAAATATCTTTAAAAAATCAATTCAATGTCTAAAAAATAGAACTAGGTTTAAAAGAACGATTATATGTAAAAAGTATTATAATAACCTCACAAAGCCAATCCAATGATGATACCAATGCGATTTCGTATTATCTATTAAGCCTTAAAAATCTTAATGAGTAATTAATTATTAAAAATTATTCTTAATTGACTCCAATACTTTAGGTAAAAAATTAAAAAATTCTCTCACCTTAGGAATATACAAAAATACTACTATTTTTCTTGTAGGAGCTCCGACGTCGAATTATTTAACATTAAAAAAATTCAAGAAAAAAGAAAATTAGTATTTCAACTTCTTCTTGAGATTTCTTTTCTTATTTTATTTTTTTTTAAATGATTAATGACTTTATTCAAGAAAAATTGATACTTTTAATTTTTCTTCAAAAAAATTTTTTTTGAAATTTTTTTTTTTAAGAAAAATTGATACTCTCAACTTTTCTTCAAAAAAATATCTTTTGAAAATTTTATCTTCAAGAAAAATTGATATTTTCAATTTTTTCTAAAAGAAAATATGTTTTGAAAATTTTATTTTTAAGAAAATTTGATAATTTCAACTTTTTCATAAAATGTTTTTCTTTTGAATTTTTTATTTTAAAATAAAATTAATACTTTTAACTTTTTCTTGAAATGTTTTTTTTTTTAAATTTGATTTTAAATAAAAATTGACACTTTCAATTTTTTCTTAAAAAATATCGTTTAAAAATTTTATCTTTAAGAAAAATTGATACTATCAATTTTTTCTTAAAGTGCTCTTTGAAATTTTTATTTTTAAGAAAATTAATATTCTCAATTTTTCTTTAAAGCACTTTTTTGAAATTTTTTATTTTTAGTGTCAAATATTTATCAACTACTAATTCTTAAGGGCAGGAAGGATTTTTTTTATATATAGAAAAACTTTATGAGAAATTGAAAGAAATTCGATGGAAAAAACCAAGTGACTAATTTCTCAAGTTCTTGAGCTAACTAAACATAGTTTTTGAATGATAATTATATTATTGAGATGGATCGCATGGATCAAGCTGACTTGTCTGTTCTATGGTATCTTCCAATTTGTGAGACGTCGGCTATTCTGAATTTAACAAAAAAAAAAAAAGGCGTTTCAATCTTACAATTAATGAGACATAGACTTAACCAGGAAAAGAACTATGACTTAATTAGTCCAACTAACTGAACAAGTCTTGACTCTAGTTTCATTTCGAAGGACATGGACAATGCAGAAAAAGGACAATGACTTAATTAGGCCTGCTGTCCAAGGCTTTAGTCTTGGCTGCAGTTTCATTTCAAAGCACATAGATATTCCAGAAAAGAACAATGATTAGATATTCCAGAAAAGGACAATGATTTAGTGATAATTTGGATTTTATTATATTTTTTATGTGATTAAATTTATTATATTATCAATTAAATTTAAATATAAAATTTTTATTTTTTTAAATTATAAATATAATATATTTTTTCAATAATAATAATTATTATTATTATTATTTTTTTAATTTCATCACTCAATTTTATCGTTCAAGAACTGCCTAGTCTTTACTGTAGTTAGAAGACAAAGTTCTGTCTCGAGGTGGGCTGTTCAAACACAAGTTTTTATATTCACACGACACGAGATAAAATGACGAAAAAAATAAAAAAAAAAAAGAAAAGAAAAGAAAAGAAAGAAAGGTTAGAGGACATCAAAGAACAAAAACATAAATAAATATGAAACTTGCCTTCTGATAACCAAACATAAGTTTGGATGGATATTTCTTTTAAAAAAGAATTTAAGGAAATAAAATAGTAAAGAAAGAAAATGACGAGGGTCACCATATAAACGCAAATTAAGTTATCGAGTTGCACCCTTTTAGAGTTGAGAATCATGATTAAATCCCATGTTTTTCTATTTGTTAGCAGTGAAATTGCCAATGAAACATGAGATATCATTGTCCCGATCGCATCAAGGATATACTGCTGTAGGACCAAGGGAGCAACTGCTTGAACTTGATTTTTCAAGGACAGAGTGCCTTCATTCCTCAACTCCACCAATCGCTGGTTCAAAACTGATTTCATCTGATAGCACAATATTAAACCAAACATGAAGCCTTGAACTAAAAATATGCTTTGATCTAATGACAGAAACAATTACACCATAATGATAAGTATGCCTAGGGAAGTTTTAATGCAGTTTTACTTCTCTTATTTTGTTCATACAGAAGATAAAACGGAATTGGCAAACCAAAAGTCATTTTGCATCAATCACAAATTGCATAGAGTTGTCTATTAATGAAACCTTTTCTTCCACTTAGATATAAGTAAAAAAAAAAAAAAAACTATTACAGCAATATTAGCCAATCAGAAATTTCTGTAAGACTAATCAGTTTATACCTCGTTCAAATCATCCAGAATCTTATTTCTGTACTCCGTCACAAAAAGTTGTCTCCTGTTTTATGTATTGGGGTTTTATCAGATTCAGCAGCTTCATTTAGTGAAGAATTCTGCAATATCTCACTGGCATTAACTATCTCATATGGGCCCAAACCATTACCACCATCATCTGTTTTTCCACAGTAGCAATATCCCCATCAATTTGAGCAGTGTCAACGGAGATATCCTAATCAATAGTATCGATGTTGACATCTGTCTCCCCTCACAAGGTTTATTTAATTAGAGCTAAATTGAGTATTTTCTAAGTCAAGGGTCTCAGAAGCTGCAGAAGCATTCAAAAATGGAGGATTTTCACGAATGTCTTCCAAGTTCAGCAAGAAACATTCAAAGATGGAGAATTTTCCCAGTTCTTATCAGCATTCTACATGAGAAACTGGTTCAATCCTGATCTGATGAAATTTAAGAAAAATGATTTGATTCCTTGGATAGCTTGTAACTATGGCAGAAGGTTTATCCTTTTTTTGAGGAGAAATTTGATTGAAATCTCTTGTACATAGAAATTCGCAGAGTCACCCATGGTTATGAGCACGCATACTAGTTCAGCAGCTACAACAATATGCCAGCATGTCAAATTTAAAAAATAAAAGCTACCGCAATTAATTGGCTAAACAAATAAAGAACAAGTATCCTCCAACAAACCAGCACATTCTCCATTAAAAAATTTCACATACATGGCAGGCGAAGGGTTAACTCCAGAATTAATTGATTTCAATAATTATTATGTAAAAAGAAAAAAAAGAAATAACAATACGGTAAAGCATAAAACAAAAACAAAAGAGGACAAGCAATGGAACCGCACGACTTCCAAAACATCTGCTGACGTTTAATGCCAGCCGCCGATCCGATGGTTCTAAAGTAACATTAATTGAACAAGCATACCTACGACCTTAGTTCTAATATCTCCCAACACAAACTCCCCTTGGAAACTGTGCTCCAACAAACATGCAGGGAAAACATAAATGTAAGATGAGTAGGTCCTATACATAAAAGGTAGAAATTTTAAAATATATAAATATTTATTAAATATTAAAAATAAAAGATATACAAGATTAAAAATTTTGGTACAAATGAGTCCATACATGAAAAATAAAATCTTATAAAATATATTTTATAATTAAAAAAAATAAAAAAGTTTTATTAAATATTTTTAAATAAAAATTTAAAAAGGATAAAAAAAGCAAAAAAAAAAAGATATAAATGGATCTCATACATAAAAAGCAAAATATTTTAAAATATAGGTTTTTGAATATTTGAAAAAAATTATTGAATATTTGAAAATTCAAGAAAAAAATTGAAAAGGATAAAAAAAAGCAAAAACGAAAGTTTAGTATAAATAAGTTTCATGTATAAAAATCAAATATTTAAAATATATTTTTTATAATTTTAAAAATATTTATTAAAATTTTTAAAAAAATTAAAAAGAATAAAAGATAAAAAAATTTAATATAAGTTGATCTCACGCATAAAAATAAAATCTTTAAAAAATATATATTTTTATAATTTTACAAAATATTTATTAAAATAAAAAAAAAAACTAAAACACAGCAAAATAAAAGAAAATTAACATAAATAAAAAAAAGACACGTGACAGCTTAAGGAGCTGGTCCTGTTTCGATACATTTGTTAGATTAAATGTTTAGATTTACGCTTTTGTTCTTTCTCTCTCTCTTTTTTTTTTGGTGAATTTTCTGTCATTTTGTCTTGTGTGTATATACATACTTGGGTTTGAACTGCCCACCTAGAGACAGTTCTAGCTACAATGAAGAACAGCAAACACGCTTGTTGGACTATTCATGTCATTGTCCTTGTACTTCGACATGAAACTATGTGCTTTCGAGATGAAACTACGGCCAAGACTTGGACAATTGGAGTATTCAAGTCATTGTCCTTTCTGCGTTGTCTATTTGCTTAAAGATGAAACTACAGCCAAGACATGGATAGTTGGACTAATTCAAGACATTGTGCTTTATAATTATCCAATGACCCCCTACATCATTTTTATGTAGGGTATAGATTATACACTTGAATAAAAAAAACAAAATAGCACATCTATAGAACGGTGAGAAGGTTTTGAGCTATAGAACCAAACAAAGCCCATATTTCATTTCTGTTCCTCTTACTAAAACACGGGAATGGCAGTGGCGGACGCCGTTATCTACTTTGCTGTGGATAGAATTGGCGATGTGATCATACAGGGAGCAAGATTCTTGTACGGGGTAAGGGTCAGACTCGATGAACTACGAACGGAATTAATACGTATACGGTGTTTTTTAAGAGATGCAGAGTCAAGATAGGGAGATGAAATGAGCATACGCAATTGGATTGCAGAAATGAGAGACATTGCTTATAATGCAGAAGATGTACTCGAGATTTATGCCCTCAATGCAGCAGAATCCAGGAGAAGTTCTTCATCTAGATATGCCTTCTTAAAATGTTCCTTTCTTTTCGGTAAGTGGAATAATATAAAATTGCTCTGCAAGGTTGGATCAGAAATTGAGGGTCTTACAGCCGGGCTTACTACATTAACCACAAGGCTACTTATGGCTTAAAATGTTTCTTATGGCTTAAAGGAAATCAAGGAAAGAGAGAGACCACCAAGCTCTTCAGAAAATAGGTTCCTTAATCGGCGGACTTATTCTCACAAGATTGAACAAAATGTTGTTGGGTTGGAGGAAGATACAAATTTATTGTTGACACAACTTGTGCGTACTGACTGTCAAGTTGTGGCGATATGTGGGATAGGTGGCTTGGGAAAGACAACTCTGGCCAAGAAGGTTTACCGTCAATGTAAAGCTGGGCACCATTTTAAGTTCTTCATTTGGGTATTCGTGTCTCAACAATAGCAAAAAAGAAACATTTGGTAAACATTTCTGTACGAGCTTATTTCCCCTCCTAAAGAAAGGCTAAGAGATGAGCAGATGGAGAAAGAGTTTAAAGAAAGATGGAAAAAGATTCAGAAAATGAACGATGATGCTGTGGCCAATATGCTCCACGAAGAACTACAATAGTCTAAATGTCAAGTGGTACTTGATGACGTATGGGACAATGTCTGAGACGCATTAAAACCCGGCTTCCCAACTGACGAGACTAGTACCAAATTTATGATCACCACCCGCAATAAGAACTTGGTTCAACGTGTGGATTCAAACGTATTCATCCATGAACCAAGCTGCCTGAATGATGAGGATAGTTGGGAACTATTTAAAAAGACTGCACTACCGGCAAAAAAAATCAATCCAGAAGGTACATCATCTTATCCCACCAATCTATAATTCCGCTTCAAACGCCAATTATCTCGTCTTATAGTAAAAATCTATGAACAATATGCAAATTATTTATTTTCCTGAGTTTGAGCAATTAGCTCCAGCTTGCTATTGATTAATATATAGAGCTAGTTATGACTATATAAATAATATCTATACAAATAATTAAAACTATCCCATATAGCAGCGTTAGTTTTTTTTCTTAAAAAATTATTTGTGGGGCATTTTTGAAGCTAATACTAATATTTGAAGATAACATGGTCTTTGTCATATGTTAAAAGTTGTCGTACTCATATTTTTTTGCTTTGATTTTTTCTTTTTATTTTTAATTTTATTTTGTTATTATTGATTTTTATTTCTTTAATTTTGTTTTTTTTACATATTTCACTTTTCAAACAAGACAATAACTTAGAATAACTAAAAGTATGCAATTAAATTGGCAAGAAAAGCATGGAAGACATAATTTATAAAAAGGGGGATATATTAAAACTCAATCCTCAATTTACTCTGTATTGATTGGAAAGCAAAAATCACCTCATGCATGTGCCACAACTCCACGTTTTCAACCCAAAATAATTGTCTATTGACTGGGAAAAAAAGAAACTTTTGACTTATACCCTATGTGTGGACGGAGGTAAGGGAAGAGAAAGAAAAGGAATGGAAACGATATAGAAGAAAATGAGAAAAATTTTTTTATTTGTATATAATATAAATTTTTAAAAAAAGTATGCCTATCTCTCTTTGTTTTTCTCAATTTTTAAAATTTTTAATTACATCAAATTGGGAGAAAAAAAGAAAAAAATATAAAATATAAAATAATTACTATATTTTTATTAATTTTTTAAATTAAAAATGTATAATTTTGAACTTTAAAATTAAATTGAAAATATAAAACATCATTTACTAATAAATTTATTATCTCAAAATTTTTTTTATTTTTATGAATTTTATAAATTTTATTGATGAATATTTTATGAAAAAAATAAAAAAATTGAAAACATGAAAGACATTAATATAAATATTATAATAAAAACAAAGATTATCAAAAATTATAATAAAAAAATAATATGATAAATGATTTTTTATTATTTAATTAAATAATAATTGTTAAAATTTTTTAATTAATTTTAACTATCCAAATAAGTTTATATATATTTTTAAAAATATTTTTCTTTTCTTTTATTTTTTTATTAATATTTATCTAAATATAGCGATAAAAACAAAACCATTCGGGTTCGTGATGTATGGATATATATTGCTTCTTTGTTGATGTTATCCTTTGCAAATTGAAACAACCACATATTTGTTTTCTTCTTCAGCTTACAGAGTAGACGCGAGCTTGGAAAAGCTAGGGAGGGAAATGGTAAAACATTGTAGGGATCTGCCACTAGCCATCGTTGTCCTTGGAGATCTTTTATCAAGTAAAAGAACGTACGATGAATGGGATACGATACATCAATGTATCAAGTCATACTTAAAGAGAGAAGATTTCGAAATTTTTCAGCTTCTGGCTTTAAGCTATGATGATTTACCGTATAAGCTGAAGCCGTATTTCCTTTATTTAGCCATGCTTCCGGAAGATTTTAATATATCCCGAGATTGGTTGATTAATTTATGGGTGGCTGAGGGTATTATCTTACCGCCAAGAATAGAGAGAGAAAGTGAGGAATCATTGGAGTATGTTGCATATCGCTGCTTGACAGAGTTGACGGAGAGGTACATGGTTAATGTGGAAAAAAGAGACCCATCTGGGAGAATCAAAAGGTGCCGAATGCACGATCTTATGAGGGAGTTTTGTTTGTCCAAGGCTGAAGAGGAAAATTTGTTTCAAGTTCTACCATTCTACGGGGCTAGAGAGAGGAGTTTGAATATTTCTTCTTCTTCAGCAGAAGTGAAAGGCAGAGTTCGCCGACTTTCTTTGCATTTAAATAATTTTCCTGGAGACATTGCCCTGGAATGCGACGGATATCCCGTATTCAGGTCTGTTATAGGTTTCTCCTTACACCGACACAGTGGTATAAATGAGCCTCTTATTGAAACCTTCGTTCGCAGCTTCAAATTGCTTAGAATCCAGTAGATCTCGAAAGAGTTAAGGGTTTTGCAATACCCGAAACAATAGGAAAGTTAATTCACTTGAGACTCGTGAATTTGAGGTCTGCTTGGGTCTCCGTCTATAGGCGACTTGAGTTGCTTGTTGACCTTAAGATTAGATCGTTTTGATTCAGCATCAACCATACCGGATGTTTTATGGAAGTTGAAAAGATTGAGGCATCTATATCTTCCTCGCTGGTATGGAAGAGGCACAAAAAGGTTGCAATTTGCGGACCTGAGCGACCTAAGGACACTGGTAAATTTTCCAGCATCTGATGCTGACGTAGAAGATCTGATCAGACTGACCAATCTTAGGAAATTGAAGATATTATTATCTTCTAATGAAATAACACTAAGGAGGTTTAAGGGAATCTTCGAATCCCCAACCATCATACTCAACTACCTTCGTGATTTGTCCATCCTTTCGTCACTTTCATTGGACGGTCAAGATGTAGAGAACATTAAATCACGTTGTCCTCGTCTTCAGCGGCTGAAACTAAATGGGACAGTAGTTTACCAGACGCCTGATGTCTTCGGAATTAAGGAAGAAGAGGATGCCACCTGCCTTGAGAGCGGACTTATCCCACAATATTAATATTTGTCAGAAAGTTTTCCATGCACGTGGGAGCGGCAGTTTCCAAGGGGAGTTTGTGCTAGGAGATGTTAGAACTAAGGTCGCAGGTTGATGCTTGTTGTATTAATGTTACTTCGGAATCATCGGGTCGGCGGCTGGCATTATTAGATGTCAGCAGATGTTTTGAGAATCATGCAGTTCGATTGTTTGTCCGGTTCTATTTGTTTAATAATGCTTTACCGTTGTTGTTGTTTTAGGTTTTAGGGAATCTAGTGGGCCGTTATTGTTGGTTTATGTTTTGCCGTAATTTATTTCAGTTTTAATTTTCATAATTTTTATTGAAATAAATTGATACTGTAGTTAACACTTTGCCTGCTATGTACGTGACATTTTTTAAGGGAGGTTGTGCTTTTCTTTTAGGTTATTTGTTGGTTTCTTTTTCTTTGTTTATTTAGCCAATTAATTGTGGTAGCTTTTACTTTTTATATGTGACATGCTGGCATATAGTTGTAACTGCCGAACTAGCATGCATGCTCAAAACCATGGGTGACGGTGAATTTCTATGTTCGTACAAGAGATTTCGTCAAACTGTAACTGTAATGCTGAGAGTCTAGAACTAGAAAACTGTAATGCTGTGCGAAAGAACAGTATGAGCTGATTTTGAAGTATTTCTTACATCAGGAATAAGAATCTACGACAAGTTCAACTACACTGTGTAAGATTAGAGGCACAAATATCTACCTGCTAGGGATATGTCTGTTGACATCGCTCAAGTTGATTGTAATATTGTACTGTGGAAGAAACAGATGATGGAAGTAATAGTTTGGGCCCATATGAGATAGTTAATGCCAGCGAGATCTTGCAGAATTCTTCACCAAATGAAGCTGCTGAATCTGATAAAACCACATTACATAAAACAGAAGACAACCCACCTCCTGAATTTCTGTATCAGATATATCCTGGGACAATAGTGTTGAAACACCACTTGTTGATGTGATTGGTGATGCTATCTTACAAAATATACAATTGGAAAATCAGACATATGCTCCAGATTCCTTACCTCTTACCCGAGGAACCAGGGAAGAGAGGAGCCAACTTTTGGAAACAGAGTACAGAAATAAAGATTCAGGATTATTTGTACGAGGTAGTGAAGATCGTGGCTAGTGGCGTTTTTAAATGAAATGCCGCTACAAAACTGCTACTAATCTTCTTTTTTCTTGAGACGTGTGTTTGATTATCGGAAGCGAATGAACGGAGGAAAGAAGATGAACTAGGTGAAATCCCTCTTACAGAAAATTAAAGCTTGTATATCTCAGTATGCTGAGCATAAAGTTAAATTTTTTATTGTATAAAGATAAATGATTCAAAACTATAAACTTTGCTTTGGAGATAAAACCTGGTTAACACAATTTTAAAGCTTCTTGTGCCATTCTAATCGCTAGGGGAAAAAAGTAAAGACATTATAGTCGATAAAAACTTCCTTAATGCTTAGACAAAGTCAATCCCAAAACCTTTGTACAAGACTATTCCTTTATAAGTATTTCTTCATCAATAAAGTTTCATTCGATTACAAAATAAAAACATATAAATACAAATTTATTAATTAGAGCGAGTGGAGTTGGATTTGAGTAAGATTGAAAAATTTTAGCACAGCCAATCCAAGAAGCCTAATACATTTGCTTAAGCCCACGCCCAGATTTTGCTTGGGCTCTTTGACTTCTGAGTTTATGCAGAATCAGTCCATTATACCATCGATGATTTGAGCTAAAGAGGGCCGAGTCATTGCTGATCAAATTAATTTTTAATTCAAGAGTTTGATTACCAAGTTTTATCCTTAACAACGAAGTTCATTTGAAGATAGATATAGTCATATCGGTATAGTATTTTATATAAAAATTATGTGTTATAATTTATGTTAATATATATAAAATACAAAATATATTTTTTATTTTGTTAAAATTCATATGCAAAAATAAAAATAAAAAATCGGATGAAATTTATTGAGTAAATTTGAGAATAATGAATTTTAATGATTTCGATGTAACAAGTTAAACTTCAACGACCTAATAGAGAGGATAGGTATAGTTATGCCACATTTAAAAGGTAGAAGATACCACAATTGACTAAACAAACAAAGAAAAAGAAAACAACAAATAATTAACCTAAAAAAACAGCTCAACCTCCCTTAAAACAGGTCAGAAACTTAGCAGGCGAAGTGTTGACTCCAGAATTAATTGATTTGAATAATCATTATGAAAATAAGAACAGAAATAACATTACGGTAAAGCATAAAACAACAGTAACAGCATACTAGAGTTTTAACTTTTAAGCATTATTACAGAAACAGAATAGGACAAACAATCGAACTGCACGATTTTGAAACATCTGCTGACGTCTAATTCCAGCCGCTGATCCGATGGTTCCAAAGTAACAATGCAGCAAGCATCAACCTGAGATCTTAGTTCTAACACCTGACAACACAAACACACACACAGAAACACAAGCACACATATAAACACAAACAAACTTTATTGCAAACTCCTCTTGGAAACTACTGCCTCCAGAAACATGCATGGAAAACTTAATGGAGGTCCGTACGTAAGTCTGCTCCTCTCTATCAAGCTTCTCATGGCCGGTGGCATCCTATTCTTCCTCAATTCTGAAGACATCAGGCGTCTTCTGGTAAACTACTTTCCCATTTAATTTCAGCCTCTGAAGACGAGGACAACGTGATTTAATATTGTCTACATCTTGACTGTCTGAAAGTAATGAAAGTGCCAACTCTATCGAAAAATCACGAAGGTAGTTGAATGTGATGGTTGGGGATTCGAAGATTCTTTTAAACCTCCTTGGTGAGATCTCATCAGATATCACTATCTTCAATTTCCTAAGATTGGTCAATCTGATCAGATCTTCTACATCAGCATAACATGTTTGAAAATCTACCAGTGTCCTTAGGTCGCTCAGATCCGCAAATTGCAACCTTTCTGTGCCGCTTCCATACCAGCGAGGAAGATATAGATGCCTCAATCTTTTCAACTTCCACAAAACATCTGGTATGGTTGTTGCTGAATCAAAAGGATCTAATCTTAAGGTCAACAAGCAACTCAAGTTGCCTATAGACGGAGGAAGATTTCCGATCCAAGCAGACCTCAAATTCAGGAGTCTCAAGTGAATTAACTTTCCTATTGTTTCAGGTATTCCAAAACCCTTAACTCCTTCGAGATCTAGGATTCTAAGCAATTTGAATTTGCGAACGAAGGTTTCAATAAGTGTCTGGCTTATTACACTGTATTTATCTAAGGAGAAACCTATAACAGACCTGAATGGGGATTCTTCACATTTCAGGGCAATGTCTCCAGGAAAGTTATTTAAATGCAAAGAAAGTCGGCGAACTCTGCCTTTCTCTTTGGTTGAAGAAGAAGAAATATTCAAACTCTTCTTTTTACCCCCGTAGAGTGGTAGAACTTGAAAGAAATTTTCCTTTTCAGCCTTGGACAAACAAAACTCCCTCATAAGATCGTGCATTTGGCATCTTTTGATTCTTCCGGACGGATCTCTTCTTTCCACATTAACCATGTACCTCTCCGTCAACTCTGTCAAGTAACGATATGCAACATCCTCCAATGAATCCTCACTTTCTCTCTCTTTTCTTGGCTGTAATATAATACCCTCAGCCACCCATAGATTAATCAACCTATCTCGGGATATCTGAAAATCTTCCGGAAACACGGCTTCAGCTCAAACGGTAAATCATCATAGCTTAAAGCCAGAAACTGAAAAATTCCGAAATCTTCTTTCTTTATGTATGACTTGATACATTGATGTATCGTATCCCATTAATCGTACGTTCTTTTACTTGATAAAAGACCTCCGAGGACAACGATGGCCAGTGGCAGACCCCTACAATGTTTTACCATTTCCCTCAGCTTTTCCAAGCTCGCCTCAACTCTGTAGGCTGAAGGAAGATAAGAAAAATGTGGTTGTTTCAATTTGCAAAGGATAACAAAAATAAAAGACGCAATTGTCATTAGTAAGGAGTTGCCAGTAATATACATCCATGCATCACGAACCTAACGGTTTTGTGCTTGTAAGTCAAAAGTTTTTTCCAGTCAATAAACTTTTTTTAGTCGAAAATGTGGAGTTGTGGCACATGCACAAGATGATTTCTGCTTTCCAATCAATAAATAGTAAATTGAGATCCTGAATAGTACTTTTGGATTGAGTTTTATATATTTTCCCTTTTAATATTAAATTATGTCTATTTTTCGAATTTAATTGCATACTTTTAGTTAGTCTAAATTATTGTGTTGTTTGAAAAGTGAAAAAAAATCACTCAAACTCTTTTTTATTAAGTTAATATTTGATGTATTATCATTATAAATTTTAATTACACAAATAAAATTAATTGAGTGACAAATGTTTTATTTTTTTAATTTTTTAAAATATATTCTAAGATTATATATTTTTTCTTCTCTGTTACTCTCATTTATAATTATACTCCTTCTGTTCTAAATTATTTATATGGTATTAATTTTTATGAAATTTAAGAAAAAATATTAAATTTAATATATTAAAAAATATTAACTTTAATATATTAAATACTAAAATTAATTTTTTTATAAAATTAAATTTTTATATTTTTATTATAAAAAATTAAAAAAATAATTTTAAAATATAGAAAGTAAGCGTTTTATATATTAAAAATATATAATTTTAGGATATCCAAAAGAATGAAAAAAATAAAGGATAGAGAGAATAACTTTTTATTGTTCAAGGTAAAAGTAACTCGAAAAAGAAAATTTATAATCAATAGAAATCAAATTTCAACTTAAAATTTTTAAACTCTTTGTAAAGTCGAAATAAAATCTAATATATATATATATATATATATATTATAGGATACAAAGTTACCGGATAAAATATGTTGATATGAATGCTTATATGATAGCTTTTCTTTATGACACATAAGATAATATTTATATTATATTATTTATCAAGTAACTTTATTTAATAAATTATTTAAATTTAATATGTTTGGATAATTATTTAAATTCAAATCAAAACCTATAAAATATTAAAAATTTTACAGAAATTTTAAATTCAAATATATTGAATTATAAATTATCTTTTTTTTAGTTTAATTGTAATTCCAAATATATATAGGCTTAATAAATTTTTCTTTGCTTTCAAATAATTTTATTTAATAAATTATATAAAATAAATATTTTTAGGTAACTATTTAAATTCAAATAAAACTTTATCAAAAATTGAAAATTTTACATAAAATTTAAATTTAAACATATTAAATCATAATTTATCTTTTCTTTTCAAATTTAATTATAGCTTTACATGTATGTATATATATATATATATATATATATATATATATGTGTGTGTGTGTGTGTGTGTGTGTGTGTGTGTGTGTGTATGTGTTTGTGTAAGCTTAATAAATTTATATTTGTTGAAATCAAAATCTCAAAATAAAAATAAAAAGCTCATAAAATGAGAGCGTCACCTCCTAACCAATATTATTTTATTTGTTATTATTAGAATTATAAATTGAAGAATACAATCTATTTTTTATTTGACGATTATGATTTATGAGTTTTGAAAGGAATTAGTAAAAATTAGAAATAATAATAATCACATCATACTCATGAACAAGTAAATTTATTTTATGCCTTTATTTTTCTTTTATTTTTTTATTATTATTTTTTTAGTTTTAAAAATAAGTTTGTGATGGTGTTGGATTGTTTTTTCTTTGTTTTTATAATATTGAATTTTTTTTTAGATTTCAATAATGAAAGAAAAATGAGCATACATTTAAATTGGTTTCAACTAGGTAAGAGGTATAGTTCATTATTTTTTTCCTATTCTATTTATTTTTTTTCTCTCTATTTGTTTGTTTTTTCCAACCTTTTTTATTTACATTGTATGATATATACATTTAGATTTGATTTATTCTAAAAAAAAGTTGGTTCATATTTGTGTGTGTGTGTGTGTATATATATATATATATATATATATAATTAAACTAAATATTTACTATGCACAAGTATAAAATATTTAAATTATATATACGTTCTCAATTTGTGTATTTTGTAAAATCAAAATCTATAAAATATTAAAAATTTTACATAAATTTTAAATTTAAATATATTAAATTATAAATTACTTTTCTTTTTTAATTTAATCATAATTCCAAATATATATAAGTTTAATAAACTTTTATCTACTATCAAATAATTTTATCTAATAAATTATATAAATTTAATTTAATAAATTATATAAATTTAATATCTTTGGGTAACTATTTAAATTCAAATCAAAACTTTATCAAAAATTATAAATTTTACATAAATTTTGGATTTAAATATATTAAATCATAATTTATCTTTTTCTTTTTAAATTTAATCATAACTCTACATATATATATATATGTGATATGTGTGTGTGTGTGTGTGCGAACTTAATAAATTTTTATTTGTTGAAATTAAAATCTCAAAATAAAAATAAGTAACTCGTAAAGTGAGTGCATCACTTTTTAACCAATATTATTTTATTTGTTATTATTAGAATTAAAAATTAAATAATACAATCTTTTTTTTTATTTGATGATTATGATTTACAAGTTTTGATAGAAATGGACAAAAGCTATAAAGAATAATAACCACATCATAGTCATAAATAAGTAAATTCATTTTATGCCTTTATTATTTTTTAGTTTTAAGAATAAGTTTGTCATGGTGTTGGATTCTTTTTTATAATATTGATTTTTTTTTTTTTGTTTTTAGATTTCAATAATGAAAAGAAAATGAGAACATATTTGGTTGGGTTTTAACTAGGTAATAGGTATAGTTTATTACCTTTTTTATATTATATTTCATTTTTTTATTATTTTCCTCTGTTTGTTTGTTTCTTCAAACTTATTACTTGGTTTTATTTGCATTATATGCTATATGCATCTAGATTTGATTTATTTTAAAATAAATTGGTTTATATATAGTTAAACTAGATATTTGCTATGCATAAGTACAAGAGATGTAAATTATTTATAATTCTCAATTTCTATATTTAGTTTATATTCTAATAAAAAAAACAACTATGTATGTTAAAGTACATAGCAAATTGTAACTCGGACAATAGCAAATTATTGTCATAGCAAATTTTATTAGTTAAAATACAATATCAATTAATTTTATATTATTGTAGATACTTCAATCTGTCTGGAAAGTCTACTTTTAATTTTACTAATAAAAAATAAAATATAAATATAAAAAATAGATAGTTGAATTTGTATGAAATTATTGGAATTGAGTTTAATATTGAAATTCAAAGAAAATTGAGATTCATTTTTGGATTGAAGTTCTCAGATTCAGAACCCTATAAATATATACCCACATAGATCACACATACAAAAACAAAAATCAGGGAGAGAGACAGAAATAAAAAAAAAACAGTCAAAAAAACTTTTCAAAGATTTTTTGGGGTTTTAAAAAAAATTTTTGAAAATTCTCAAATTTCGGTAATTTTTTCTAGTCTTTGTCTCAAGCCGAGCCACTTTTTAAACTGTTTTAGCTTTTTTTCCTACAGTCGAGTCAAGCCTTCTAGTTGTTGAACTGAGCCATTTTCCTGTTTGGTTTTTTTTTATTATTTTTTATTAATTTATTTTTTTATTTTCATAGTATTTTTGCATGATTAGATTTAGGAAAAATAAAAAATGTAAAACTTGATAAAATATTTTTTTTGAGAATAAATATTAATTATCTAATAATGAAATTTTTAAAAATTTTAAATGGTAAATTTTCTAAGAAATTCTTTGGTGAGAAATTTTGTCTAAATTTATCACAAATGGTAGAATAATTTAGATAAAGTTTCAATAATAATAATTAATATTTATTTTCAATATAAAATACAAAAAATAACAAAAATTTTTGGTTGAGAATATATGACAATTATTCAAGGATAAGAATCTTAAAAATTTTAAATGGTAAATTTTTAAAAAATCTCTAAGTGAGAAATTTCTTTAAATTTGTTCCAAATTGTGAAAGAATTTAAATGAAACTTCAAAAATAAAAAATAATTTTTATATTATTTTCTTTCCAAAATAAAATAAAATAAAATAAGTCAAATAGTGAAAAATTTAGAAATCCAAAAAAATAATAAAATAAAAATATATTAAAAATAAAAATTTTAAATTAGCCCAAATGGTGAAAAATTTAAAAATCCAACAAATAAATAAATAAAGAGAATTTCTAAATAGGCCCAAATGGTGGAGAATTTAGAAATCCAAAAAGAGAAAATATTTTTAATTTAGCCCAAAATAATTAGATATATTTTCAACAAAAACTAAACAAAAAAAATCTTTTTGACGATGGAGCCTCTTCAAGAAAATAAATAGGATTCTTGAATACTCTTAAGGTGAGAAAATATTTTTAAGAGTTCTACCAAATTGATGGAAGAATCTTATGAATTATTTTCAATATTTAATAAAAAAATTTGAAATCATTAGAATCAAAACCATAAGATAAATTTAAAATAATATAGTATTATTTTTTGGATGGGCATATAAGGGTGCTATAATCTTTTTCACATGTAATCGAACTCCCAAATCTTATTCTAGCTTGTAAAATCAAACATATTCTTTTAAGGACCTTTAATCAAGCTTAAGAGTTCCTTAGAAAGATAGATTCTTTATGTGACCAATTACACCTAGTAAAAAAGATTGATAGTGACTCCTTTTATTAAATCTAATTATAAATTTTTGGATCTATATATTATGAAAATTATCTTAAAAGAGTTCTAGCTAAATGGTATTTTATTTTTAATTAAATTTTATTAGCTAAAATATTTAAAAAATTTTATCTCCAATATTATGACATAATTTTTAGAAAATTCTCTAATCTCAAGAATATTCAAAACTTCATTTGTTAAAAGGCTCCATTGTTAAATTAATTTAAAATTTTAAGGAACAAATGTATTTTTTATTTTTATAATGATTTTACCAACATTTATTTTTTACTAAATAATTTATTAAAAAATAAAAATATTTATTAAAATATTTCCAAAATCTTTCCATCTCTTTTGGCAACAATTTTGGTTTAATTTCATCATTAGAATAATTTTCATTTATTTTCAAATTTTATAAAAATAAATAAAAATAATTATAAAAAACTATAAATTTATTTGTCTAACCCATATTTTTTGTTTTTTTGTATATTTTCAATAACTAAATTATATTCTTAACATACATTTAAATGTTTATGTGAATAAAAAATAAACAAAGAAATAACAAAATCAATAAATAACAAAATATAAATTTTTTTTAAAAAAATCAAAGCAAACAAAATGAGTCATTAACTTTTAATGTGACAGACAATTCTATTCTCAAATATAAATATTAATTTAAAAAATGTCCCTCAAATAATTTTTTAAGA
This sequence comes from Durio zibethinus, assembly GCF_047325235.1. Lineage (NCBI taxonomy): Eukaryota > Viridiplantae > Streptophyta > Magnoliopsida > Malvales > Malvaceae > Durio > Durio zibethinus. Next base: position 1,760,294 of record NC_143162.1, on the reverse strand, counting down.
CAACATTGACGTGGCTGTATCTGATATTTTAATTATTTGTAAAGATATTATTTATATACTAATAACAAGCTCTATATATTAATCTATAGCAAGCTGAACCTAATTGCTCCAACTCAGGAAAATAAATAATTTGCATGTTATTTATAGATTTTTACCATAAGACAAGATATTTAGCATTAGAAGCGAAATCATAGATTGGTGGGATAAGATGATGCACCTGCTGGATTGATGTTTAGTTTCGGTATTGCAGTCTTTTCAAATAGTTCCCAACTATCTTCATCATTCAGACATCTTGGTTCATGGATGAACACGTTTGGATCCACACGATGCACCAAGTTCCTATTGCGGGTGGTGATCATAAATTTGGTACTAGTCTCCTCCGTTGGGAAGCCAGGTTTTAATGGGTCCCAGACAATATTGTCCCATATGTCATCAAGTACCACTAGACATTTCGACTTTTGTAGTTCTTCGTGGAGCATTTTGGCCACAGCATCATTGTTCATTTTCTGAATCTCTTTCCATTTTTCTTTGAACTCTTTCTCCATCTGCCCATCTCCTAACCGCTTTTTAGAAGGGGAAAGAAGCTCGTATAGAAATGTCTCCCAAATGTTCCTTTGTTGCCATTGCTGAGACACGAATACCCAAATGAAGAACTCAAAATGGCGCCCAACTTTACATTGATGGTAAACCTTCTTAGCCAGAGTTGTCTTTCCCAAGCCGCCCATCCCACATATCGCCACAACTCGACAGTCAGTACGTACAAGTTGTGTCAACAAGAAATTTGTATCTTCCTCCAACCCAACAACATTTTGTTCAATCTTGTGAGAATAAGTCCGCCGATTAATGAACCAATTTTCTGGAGAGCTTGGTGGCCTCTCTCTTTCCTTGATTTCCTTTAAGCCATAAGTTGGTAGCCTTGCGGTTAATATATTAAGCCTGGCTGTGAGACCCTCAATTTCTGATCCTGTTGGGAATATTGACTCAAATCCCATAAGAGATTTGTTTGGGATTTGTCAGATATTGCTTAATGGACAAGAAGACTTGCAAAAGAAGAATTCCAAGAGAAAGAGGATTCTTAATAGGTAAGTTTGATTTGCAAGAGAAGAATTCTAAAAGGAAAGGGATTCTTAATAGGCAAGTTTGACTTACAGGAAAAGAATTCTAAGAGGAGAGGGATTCTTAATGGGCAAGTTTGTATGGTTATAAATAGGTGAAGTCTTTACAGGGTTTGGTATGAGAAAAAGATGTAAGAGAGTTGTAAGGTTTTGTGGGATAGACACCCCATAGGAGTATTGGGGCTCTACGTCTTATGGGTGTGTGTGTTTGTTTGTGAGTGGACTAGAGGAGATTGAGAGGGTCCATATAGGTATGGTGTATGGGAGCATATGGGTATGTGTTTGGTTATGTTGAAAAAGTGCACAAGGGTTTGGGTTTGTGTTTGTTTGGGTAGAGAATACTTCATAGGATTAGAGGAGATTGAGAGTGTCTTATGAGTATTGATTGTTGAGTGAGGTTGATGATATGATGTATGTTTGTAATTCTCTACAACTAGTGGATCTTGTTTCTCATCCGTGGATGTAGGTCAGTTGGACCGAACCACGTTAAATTATTGTCTCTTGTGTGTTTGATTTATTGTTTGATTTCGCTTCCGCTGGTGTGATTGAATTGGAGGCTTTTAGCCCAACAGATCCAACCTTGCAGAGCAATTTTATATTATTCCACTTGCCCAAAAGAAAGGAACATTTTAAGAAGGCATATCTAGATGAAGAACTTCTCCTGGATTCTACCGCTTTGAGGGCATAAATCTCGAGTACATCTTCTGCATCATAAGCAATGTCTCTGATTTCTGCAACCCAATTGCGTATCATTTCATCTCCCTGTCTTGACTCCGCATCTCTTAAAAAACACCTCATACGTATTAATTCAGTTCGCAGTTCATCGAGTCTGCCCCTTACCTCGTGCAAGAATCTTGCTCCTTGTATGATCACATCGCCAACTCTATCCACAGCAAAGGAGATAACGGCGTTCGCCACTGCCATTCCTCTGTTTTAATAAGAGGAACAGAAATTAAATATGGGCTTTGGTTGGTTCTATAGCACAAAACCTTCGCCAATATATATAGACATGCTATATGTTTCGTATTTTCTTTCTTCTACCGTATAATATAATATTTTATTGACTATACTAAGGACGCTCTCACTTCTTTGACCATAATTGTCGGCGTAATTCTCGATGATATTGGAATAATTATTATTTATACTGTTCAATTTTCTTGTTATGGTATCATCTCTACGTGCTTCTCATTTTTTTCCTACTGTTTTTTTTTTCACCAATTCCCTGTCGTTTGTTTCTTTTTATTCTGGCATTGTAACATTACATTAAAAAAATTAAGCCTTCTTTTTAGTCCTTGCTGTTTTTGAATGGCTCCCACCTAAAACCAAACTTTTTTTTAATTCTTTTAAGCATCATCTCTCAATCACTTTTTCTTTAATCATCACACGCCATCATTTTGCTCTCATCGTAACCATTTTTCTTTAATCACACAGTCTATTATTTCATCAGATTAATGATATATTTGCCCCCTGACTATTAATAAAATCTTTAACGTAGTGTTTATATTATGATTTTGTTAATTTATATATTATTTGCTTTTAACATCATTAATGATAATACAAATATTGATCAATAAAAACATAGGATGCGTCATAAAAATTCTTATATCATCAATTTAATCAATTTCATTACTCATACATGGCTTTTACATATGACACTAACATATCACCTTAAATTATTATGTATCATCGTAATCATGAAAAGAAGGATGATTGTATATACAAATTTTGAATAAAAATAAAATTAAAAATTTTGGATGATATGTCATCATAAAGTTACCACATATCACTGTAATCACCGGAAGGAAAGCGGTTATATATATAAATTTTAAGTCAAAAATAAAATTGAAAAAAATTTTAAACAAATAATAAACTTATTAATCATATATAAAATTTATAATCTTTAAAAATTCTCATAAAAAATCTCTTGATTTTTTTTCTTCATCAAAATAAATAAAATTTTAACGATGTTTTTTTCTTGTTTACAATAAAAATTAAAAGATAAATAAATAAATAAATGATCCGCAAACCACTTGATCAGTGATCAACCGGCATCATTTCTGTACATAGTTTAATCTAAAAGGACATTTTTTACTATACAATACAGTTGACATATTTTTCCACGATAACCATACCTTAAATCCAAAAGCAGCTTAAGAGTTGTTTAAAGCACTTGATTGCCTGTCTCTTTCCCTTTATTTGCTTGCTCAACCCGGTATGCTCTTCTTAAGGGGGAAAAAAAAAGGTGGAAGCCGATTTCAATTAATTGAATACCCCCAAGTCATTCTCTACCAATCCCTTTTAAAGTGGGGGAATTCAATAGCTTTCTTTAATTCTTCATTCGTCAGGGTCTGGGGGAGGTAGGAAGCTGCCTTAAAGGGGACTTATCACATTAAGAAAAGAATCTAAGCAAACTAACAACAACCTTAGTTAGATTCTTTTTTTTTTTCTTTATGAATCTTATTTTCCTTTATCCTCCCATTTGTCTTGCTTGCTCCCTTTATCCTCTTTTTTTTTTCTTTCAAGCATATTGCAATTGTAATTGATTAAGCAAAATTTCTTCCGCCGCAGAGATTCCTTACTTGGGGGTTTCTTGGTACCTCAATTCCCTTTTTTTGTCAGTCTTTTAAAAATTTTAATTTATTCTTAAATATACATTAAAATATTATGTAAATATTTTTTTAATTTATACTTTTAAATGTTAATTTTAATATTATATCAATTGATTAAAAACTAATTGGTATATCTTGTATATTAATTAAATACTCATACATGCTCGAAACTCTTTTAATTTTGGCTCACAAATCAAATCATGCATACAATATATCACATTACAAGTCAAGCACATGCAAGTTGACACTTATTAACTTGGACATATATGATTTGTTAGTGCTTTCTTGCACCGTGCATCACTTGTGAGAATAACCCTGCTGAAGATCCACTTAATGCTTGAAGATATCATGTTTTGGATTTACATTTTTTTTACTAATTAAATTCCTTCATTGCGAAGCACTGATTCCAATTATTCCAATGCATTATCGTCTTCAGTTTGAATGATGATAAATTAATTTTAGCCCTGATTTCAAGCCATTCGGTGTATCTATGAATTCAAACCCTTCAATGTTTCAATGAACCCAAGCTATTTGCCCTTTGCATAATCTTTCATTCTTAATCTTGACATAATATTCCTTGGAACCCCACCAAAAAAAAAAATGCCTTGCTTGAATTTTTTTTAATTCATAACACGGTTTTTTTTTTTTCTGTCTCTGACCCTGATGTACTTGTCTCGAATAACAAGTAAAGAATTCTTTAAAATTCTTTCGATGGCTAGTTGGAATTGATACTACTTGTTGTTGGACCGGCTCTTCTCCAAGGTAATGGTGACAGTTTCCTGTATCTTTTAAAGTTTTAAACTTTTCTCAAGAAGATGAATAGAAAGTTTTTAATTCTAATGCTTAATTTCGAAAGTTAATTTGTGGGTTTGGTTGCTGAGAGAATCAGAATAGTTGGGAAGAAAGAATTGTCAGAACTATCCATTGCATTGGCAAAGCAATCATCCATTCATAAAATATAACCTTAATAAGTGCGCTTAATCAAGGTACTCGTCAGCATTTATAAGGCTTGCTGCCATTACAAAGCGTGAAAACACTCACATTATTTTCTTCTGTTCTATAGCCTTCTGAATCGGCGGATTATATTGATTCTTTTTTTTTTCTGCTGAATTTCCTGAAAAATGGACCAAAAAAAAAATAAAGAAGATGAAGAATGCACTAGCTTGTTCATGAACTTTTTGTTGGAATATTTGTAGTTATATAGTTTAGAAATGACACACAACCAGTGTAGAAATTGAAATAAAAAGGCTACCAACATGGAAGTAATGAATTAAGATGTGGTTTCAGCAATTCTAGAACTTGGCTGGAATTAAAGACTCACCATGGAAGGGCCATCTCAGGGATACCTATCCAGCGTAGACATTTAAGCATTGGAGCGGATGTGAATTTTGTAAATGCTGAAGAAGCAAAAATAACTTATAGCCATTGAGGGTTATGCAGTTTTTGATGTCCGTGATAAATTTCATTTTGATCGAGCTCATATCAAATCATGTTATCATGCGCCTCTTTTCATTGAAAATAAAGACAATGATCCTGGTAACACCATCTATCTTCATTTCTTCTTCTAAATTCAGTTCATTTTTTCATTTTTGTCTCTCCCCTCTGAAGATTATTAAGTACTACATACATAACTGCATACGAGGGAATTTTGGAAATAGCAATTAACTCATTCTTATTTTTCTTTGTTTTGTTTGTGCGGGCACAATAATAAAAGAGGACTTTGCACGATAAATTTTCAGGTTTATTCTTTGGGTTGCCATTTAAAAACTCAATCCTGAATTTGTACAATCTGTGAAAAGTCAGCTTTCACCTGAATGTAAATTGCTTCTTGTATGTTAGAAGAGGCTAAGGATAGTTTTTACTACCATCCTTATGGTGTCTCAGACTTACTTTACTCGGACTCGAAGGTGAGTGTCGGCTATGGTATGCGTCTAGCACAAGAGTATATCATTTACATTTTTTTTTCTTATAATGCTACAATTGTCCAATCACAATAAAAAATTATATAGGAGTTCATCACTTAAAAATGTAAAGTTTACCTAAAATTATGATGGATTCCACATAATTTTAAATTATGATTGATTATATGTATTATAATTATTGTCGGTCAAGAGATCCCATCGGACATGGGTATATTCAATTTTTTCTAAGTTTTTTCATATATTTGCAGAATCTTACCCTAATCCATAGTCAATACTGATACTTCTGAGGAGTCAGAGGAATATAGTCCCTAACAGTTTCAAACCCAGAACGTTTTTTCATCAATTTTATTTTGTCTTAACATCTGGTTGCCAGAAGATTGTAAACATATCATACTCATAACACAGGACTAGTTGGTATGGCCTATAGAGGAACTTATTATTTATGTATATCTTTTTCAGATGAGAAATGTAGTGGTGAAGTCTTTAGATTTGCTATAATAGATATGTTAACTGTGCGATCTGATTTAGTAGTATACCTCCGATTTCTAAATTCAATCCATCTTATTCTTGTTTGTGATAAAGGCAGTTCGCATTCGCATTGAATATACCAGTTAAGTATTCAGATATCAACTGATGAATAATCTGAATTTATTTCCACACTCTTATTACTTCATTGTATCCAGTTAAATTTGCCTCAATGTGGAAACCATTTGACGGGATTCTGCTTCTTTTTTTATGTCAAGGTCTGCTGCTGCTGCCAATAAATTGGACCAAGCTGGTTTACAGAATATAGCATGTATAACGGCAGGGCTTCAAACTGCAAAACCAGGTTAGACATCAATTGCTTGACCTTGTAAAGCCCAGCTTGTCCTGTATGCAAAGGACAAGAGAATGAAGTAGTTCTTGTTTTGCAGGTACATGTGATTCTGTGGGTACTACTTAGTTGCCAGATGCTGGCAAAGCTGGTTTGGAGACGATGAAGCAGAAAAAATTCACCCAAATTTGTAAGATTTGAGCTGTAATCAACCTTACCTAAATGACCAACAAAAAAATGCTGAAAAAGAGGCAACTATGAATTTTTCTTAATGACAGACCATGTCTATTTTAACTATCGTCGAATCTCACTGTGATTGTTATACCAACGAAAACAAATAAACCTGCAAAACTGCTTTTATCTTGAGTAGTTTAATTTGCTACCATCAAAACCTAATAATTTAAAAAAAAAAAAAAAAGGAAGAGAGGAAAATAACTCAACAAAATTAAAATAAAAAAAAAGATTCAGTATTTTAATTCACATGGCTAGATGAAGGGGATCAAAAAATTCACAAGATTGCAGACCTAGGTTAACAAATATTACAGTAAGATTATTTTTCTTTTCATCCAAAAAAAAATATTACATTGGGATTAGCAAATGTATATATAATTGCATTCTGTGCACAAAAGCCAATCCATAAAATTTTTGTGCCGTTCCAAATTAAACGGGTGATTCTCAGCTGCCTGTTGTACCCACAGAAATGACCTGAGGAACTGGCAAAGGGGTTGAAACTGAAAGAAAACTATAAACCGTCGTTCTGTAACTCATCTAATCATGAAGCATAACCTTGAAGTATCAGTCACCTTGTAGGCAGTACAGCTGACGAATATTTCCAGAAGCTGCCATGTTATTACAGGAAATGAGCTCATTTGCTAAAAATCTTTTAAGTTCGTACCATACAGTATAAAATTCAGAAACACCAGCTAAGATATGGTCACCGGTCATAAACTCAGAAAAACTCATAGACCATATCTAAAAAGTTGACAGTTCAATCCTACCTTTAGTTGATCTCCTAATTTAGGTATGTCCAACACTCAATTTCACATATAATTCAGAAGGGTGAGAGAAATTGGATAAGGGTAAGAAATCGTATAATCTATTTCTATTTTTGAATTTTCAAGTAAGAAACAACCATATAATCTTTACCACACAGCATCCTACCATCGAAAGAACTCTGGACTAGGAAAGTACAGAAGTGGAAACAACTATAACCATGAATATACCTAAAAGTAAAAAATAACGAAAACCACATAGAAATAAAACGAAGAAATAAAATGATGAAATTAACAAAGAGACCGAAATGATGGATTACCATATAACCAGTCTTTGAAGTATACATGAAGAGCACATGATAATTCTCTTTTTCGATTTTCTTCAAGAGGAGCTTCCCTCAATATTTGCTTTATCTCACCCAAATTCTTTTGCTGTTGATAACATCAGGAAGAAAACCAAAATTCAGTTAATTCAAAGTTAGAAAGATCAACAAAACCAATCACTAATTCTAAATACGCAACAATGCTTCTATCATGCAGATAAAAACCAATTCAAACTATAACGTCAAACTTTGCCATCCTCAGTTGAGATTAGTGCATTTACATTTCTCTGTTGAGATGTTAAGTACGCATCAGGTAAGGGGAATGGGTTATCCTTTGTCAACCCAGTGGATTCACCTTCAAACCAGTTTGGAATCTGTGTACGAAGAAATGCTTATGTCAAGTACAATAAAAAGGTAACAGAAAAGAAAGACGTAAAAATACCCCAAGCTAAGCTATGAAATACACAAAAGCATACCAGAAAATTTGTGAACTGATCAGGATCTAGGAGTGCAGCTGACTCAGCTTGAGCATCAGAAACACCTGCAGGATGTGATAATGAATCATGTGGATCAATAACTCCAAGTGCCAAAGGTTCATCCCATCTATTGATAGTTGTCCCAATGCCAACTTCAGTCATGTGCTCCTCCAACTTAGAATAGAATGTGTTATATGGTGCCACCTGATGAAATTTAAGAAAAGAATTTCCAAAACTGTCAGTCTTCCGGGTGTTGAATTTAATAATGGTGATAAAACCCATAAACCAACTCAAAACAATAGCAAAGATGGGTCTAAAAAGTGAAATGTCGTTAAAGATTAATCAATAATCTGTAAGGGCCTGTCTACCAGCTCTAAAAAGAAGGAATGACTTCTTGGGGTGCTCTCCACTGATGGTCTGGAAGAGTCCATATTCTATTTTGCAGCACAATTAGATATTAAATATGTTAAATCAAATCCTCGAGGAATTAAATATCCCTTGAAAACCTTAATACTTCATGCTGTCTATACAAACAGATATAGCAGCATTTGCATTAAAATGGCCAGAACCAAATCCCCGAAACCCCTCCATCATTGCAAGCTAACAGACAGAATTGACTAGACAGCAACAAAAGCCCACCAATGATGATACTACAAAGAAATCAAATACTAAGTGCAAAATATTGAGCTCAAACAAGTGTTGAAAGACCTTAGTTAAACAATATGCATGAAAAAAGATCAAGAAGTTTAGCTTTGGAGTATTTTTTCTTCTCTTGTCACTTGTGGTTTGATTGCTTTTCTTTGTGAAATGATTTTACCAAGAATGATCAAATTGTTATAATAACCTTAGTACTATTCTCAGCAAGATATAAGGCACTACAGGCATGCTTCCCTTGTGCCCTCTATCCAGCACAGACCCATTGACTATAGCGATCAACAAAAAGATTCTACAATAGAACTTGTGCCCAATGTTTTAACTTGATCAGTATTCATTAATTTGGCTCATAGGTGGTTCAAAATTAACTCCTGAACAGTAATTTAAACCCCATCTTGTTCAAAGATTAACAGGATATTCTGTTGATGATTCGTTTCAAGCAGTTAAAAAATTAAAATCTTGGCTGTAATGGGAAAAAAAAATCATCTTTATTTGAGGACAATCAGCCTTAAGAACACATAAAATAAAACATGACAAAGAATACGAAAGAAATTCTCCCTTCCAACCATAAGCCACAGCACCAACCAGCAATCACCTACAGACATCTTTCACACGTAAATGAACCAACCATTGGTGGACTGTTCATAAACAAGATTGGTTTAAATTTATTTATGTTCATTTATTAAGTTAAACAAACAAGCTCAAACAAGATTTTAAGGCTTGTTTAATATAAGAGCCAAACAAGAACAGAGGAGTTCAACTCATTTTTGTTCATGAATCATAAACTCGTTCTAAGTTCATGAACAAGTTTAATAAAAAACTTGATTATAGCATGATCAAATTTGTTTATGTTCAGGAATAAGCGTGATCACATTAAATTCTCATTGCACTCACAAATGGGGATGCTTGTGGTTTACTCACCTGGAGCTTGTGGTTATCGCCAACAATAAGGGGACGATGGTTCACTCCCAAAAAGAATACACACTCACGACAATTGACAATGCAGACTCGTTTTGCAGCTATAATCACATGAACTCGTTCACAGTGTTCAATTCTTACCGCCTGCAATGACAAAAAAAATCATATTATATTCATCCATGAAATGAGAGTATATCAATTGCTTGAACTGGAATTGTGTAAACATCAGGTCAATTGTTTTACAAGAAAGTACTATAAAATATGGAAAGAGAGGTGAAGGGAGCCTATAAAGTGTTCCTATAAGAGAAGAATTATCACAAACAAGTAAAGAATATAAGAGGGAATACCATAACTGGAACCAGCAGCAAGACTTAATAAATGACTTAAAACAAAGATGACATATGCATATATCATGTAGGCAAGAAAACATCTATTATTGATTTAACAATCTTAGCAATCGAAACTGAAAGTGCACATGTCCATGGCAATATTTCAGTTCATACAAATTCCTTTTAGCAATTTTGAGATAGACAAGAAATGGAGCAGAGATGAAGAGAGGCTATTCTTCTACAAGTTCTGACACATTTGTTGAATATGTATTCAAAATAAAAACAGACTAACCAACATTAGATGATAGATTTTGACATTCCAACCATGAAGAGTTCATAGATTGCTGAGAGATGCTAGGCAGATGAAATGACAGATACACGTCTAGCCATTTCCTAAAAGTCAAAACATAAGGAATCAAACAGTAAGATGCTGGGTTGCCTTTCATGTGAGTTTCAGTTCAAAATACCATAGAAATGTTTTCAGCAATTCCAAACACCAATACTGAATTAAAACGATGAAAACAATTTTGTATCTTAATTCCGCATTACAACGTTTCCACTGGTTCCAAAATTAGTGAAATACAAACAGCTGACAGCACAAAGGCAATGATACCTTGCCAACAGCTCCAAGAACTACAGTAGCATCAGAGCATCCATAAATGGTGGCATATCTCAAAGGCGCTAAAATGTAAATGACTGAATCATGGCAATTAATGACCTGAAATTATTAAATCACAAAAAGTTAGGGGTGTTTTATGTCACAAAGTACATAAATATCAAACAATAATCAAGAATTAGATAAAAGTTGTTGGCATAGCCCAATTAGCACCACATCTTTCCTCAAAATTGAAGGCCCCAAGTCAAATCCCCCTACTCCCAATTATCAAAAATATTTTAATTTTAATAAAAGCAAGCTAGGTGTTCATGAAATAATTGGGTAGAAGACAAACATTACAAAAAGGACAGCAATTCGAACTGTGTTACTTGCAGCTTTTAATTAATAATAAGATGATGATTATAATGACATTGAGGACAGTGACTATGAAGAGGGGATGGAAACAAAAGAGCCATATTTGGTTGCATTTAAATGGGAATCAAGAAAAACACTACACGGCGAATACCCATGAAAAATTCCAGATTTCACTAAATCACAATGCATTTAAGCTCACCTTAACAGAAGAATTTTTAAGATCAGATGCCTGCTTTATATAAGATGATTTAGAGACCCCCTCGATGAAACAAGGACTCCTCACACTTGGTGAGGCTTTAGCTGAACTTGGGCTAGCATCAGCCATTGCAACATCCTGATCAGAGCCGCTTGGAGGACCATTTTCTTTTGCAGAAATTTTTTCAGTAACATGCTCCAAAGAAGAAGCTATATTCTGTAGAAGCCAATCATGAACTTGTGACGCTGGAACGGGAACAGCAGGCATGTCTGGATCTGAATTAGCAAAAAAAGGAGCAGCTTCGCTTAAAGGAACTCCTTCAGATCCCTTATCACCAAATTGAATCAGAAATCCAAGGTGCTCAAATCCTTCCATGGTTAAAACCTGAATGAACAGCAGTTACATGAGAAAACCAAGCCATAGAAGCTAATAACACGCACAAACAAATGACAACAGAGTAAGATATGCAACAACTAGAAAGACCAATCAAGAAGAATACATAATAAGAGAGATATAACAGCCTGGCTGATAACAAAAAGGAAAAATAAAGAGTGCAGAACAAATCAAAATATAATAAAAAAGACAGGGTATAAGGGAAGTCATGTATGTTGGTTAAGGTAAAGAAAATAAGAACAAAAGATTCATAAAACTCAAATTTATACTCTGAACATTTTACAAAGAAAAATTCAGCTCAAAATCAGTGAATAATTGCTGAAAGCTGACAAGGACTTCTTTTGACCTCTTTTGGTCAAAATTGCTCGTATTTCTTATTTTAATCCTGTAAATGAGGCCCCTGACTCTTCCTTCCATCATAAAACCAGGTTTAGCACTAAAACAAACCAATTTTTGGTTGCAAAACCAATAATAAAGCAAAGAAACAACACATAAAGAGAAAAAGCGCATAATGAGGATCCCATTGTTTCATAACAAACGGTCTCACCAAGTTATCTAGTAAGACAAACCAGGCTATGCCTTCAAAGACTAGAATAAAAACCAAATGAAACATTTTATAAACAGCAAGATTAAATTCCAGCTCATTAGTATTTTACATCAATATTTGGCTCTAATGAGTCTACCACTAAAATAATTCTCCTATGGTTTCACCTGTTATCCTTCTAAACTACAGTTACCACACATTGGAATTACAAAATTGTATTTCAGAGATGAACTAAAAAGAAAAAGAATAAACCAAATGCAACAAAGAAATGCAATCCTTGACATATATTTCAAATATCTCAGTTTTACTTGAATTGAGAAAAACAAAACAAAACCCAAAAACAGAAAAAGAGAAAAGAGAACTCCACTAGACTACAGATAGCAAGAAGCAGTATTACAAACCAGAGACTCTTCACCTTCCCCCTCCACAGGCTCTGACAAAAGAGAGAGAATATTAGCCAAGTGCTTTTTTAGATAGGACAATTGATGGGCCTCTTCATCAGCCTGTGATGGCATAAAGCGACGCGTGTTGCAGCGTACAAGCTGCAATGAGAGGAACCACCAAGGTTAAATCTAAGTAACTAACTCACATAAAGTAAAAGACTACAGCTATTAACTTCCAACAACAAATTGAACCATAATTATAACAAATGTTCACAGACATAGTGAAATCCATATTAATGAGATACTTAGCTGGACAAAACAATAAGACAAACAACAATGATAGAAAATCCTAGTGTCTAAAACACAAAGTTAAATGAAACCATAAAATTTTACAATCTCTCCAGTAACATAGTGCCAGCTTCATTTATCATATTTGACAGCAATCTTAAAGCAAAAGGCACAGGGAAGAAATTAAAACACAACTATCAAAACCAAGCAATTTAGTTATTCCTTTTGCCACTTGCTTTTTGCTTTCTAATAGTCTATTTGGTTGTTACTTTACTCTTGCCATTTATTTTCCGCTATTTGTTTTTCACCTCCTAAAAAGTTATTAAAAAGAAAAAGTAAATAATAGAAAGCAAATTAATAATCGATTAGAAATGAATAGATAACTAAAATGCAACACCAATGCTGATATAATTGTTCTACATAAAAGTATAATCATGCATTTTATTTTCCAAAAACAATTGTATGTTCAATTTTAAGTTATTAAAAATGTTGTTTGTTTTTGTATATGCACTTGTTCATTTTTCCTTTTTGCTTCATATGCAAAAAGAGAGTTGCCCAAATAACAAGCAAATCGTATTTGAAAAATTGCCAAAAAGAAAAGGCAAAATTATATTTTATCAAAATAAGAATTCGTAAAATGTAAAATATATTCAAACATAATAGTTCCATATAAAAGTATAATCATGTATCTTTGGTATTGAATTTAATTCTTCGAAAATATTAGTAGCTTTTGTATCTTAAAAGACCTTTTGCTTCCAATTTCCAAAACCAAAAAGCTAGAGACAAGGGTAACACCAAACGCAGCTTCAATTATCAAAAAGATTAACTTAATCCTAAAAGACATCTTTCAATTTGCCAAACATAAACGGAATCACATTTGGTTCTTTTCCAAATGCCAATCAAGAGTTAACTCTATCGTTAATTTTATCACCTCCAGCACCAAAGACGTTCATTTTCCTAAAAGTAGCCATAAATCTAACGCAATTGTATAAAATGACATTGAAATTAAACCATAATTACCTACTTTTAAACAACCACAAATCAAATACAAAAAAAATCAACCACATTTCACCAAAAAGATGGCGAATTGGTCAAACTCCTTACTTGCAAAGGAGAAAGGGCCGACAAGTAACCGTCGAAAGCTGACGTGGAAGGCCAAACATCGGCAACCGCAGCGGAGTCCTTGTGCGGGCGCGGCAAAAGCCTCTTATATGATTGAATATACAAAAACATAATCAGATCACGCAAATCGGCACCAACGGAATCGACATCCTCGGGCCTGGCGCTGACAAGTGGGTCGGATTCGGAGTGGAGCACCAAGGCGAGGGTCTCGAGGACGAGACGTGCATGGTCCAACGAGATCTGGAGCGCGTCTGCGAGGGCCGCCGAGTCGACTCGGTGAGTTGAGGACGATACAAGTTTTTGCTTGAGAGGGGTTAGGGCTTGTACCGGGTCGGCGAATATGAGCTTCTGGATTGGTAGGAGGCCGTGCTCGAAAGGCTCGCGTCGAGGGAGGAGGAGAGTGCTCGGGCTTAGATTCAGATTCGGGTCGCTCGTTGACGTTGATGGTTCAATGGGGTCGGTCATCGCTTTGATTTAGAGAGAGAAACAGAAAGAAAGCTCCTTTTTTTCTTTTTCTTTTTTTTTTTTTGTTTGAAGAGAAAAAAAAAAAGGGATGGTTTTGTCTTGCAGATCTTCGAGCAAGGAATGATGATGTTGAAGGCGGAAGAGAGAGGAGAGAGTGAGGGGATGGCTGTGGTGAGGTCGGGGCTAGCGGAACTATTTACGTGGCTGGGTTTCATTGGGTATAACGTTAGTGGAGCAATCAAATAATGTAATAAAATCAAAGTCTACCCGGTTCCTCGTTCTTGCATGATTTTGTGGTTGAGATTTCCTTGATCCGATATTAAAAAAAATTATAGTAGAGCTTACGTCAGTTGCATGTAATTATTTTTAAAAATTTGTATTTAATAAATATAAAATTTTAATTTTAATATTTATATTTATATTTTTTTTTATAAAATTACAATCTGTGTTACAAGAAATTATATTATAATTATTAATAAAATTTTATTTAATATAACATAAATAAAAAATTTTAATTATATAACGAAGTTAACATATGATACATGTCTTATTTTTTTTATTAATTTTATATATGAAATTAAAATTTTATTTTGATAATATATTTGATCATTCCTATTAATAAATTTAATTTTTTTAAACATATAAATTTCTTTTTTTTTCTCTAATAAAAATAATCAATATGATTATTCCAACAACAATATTACGATTATCAAGCGCGGATTCGAATGGACACTTAGAATGCTTATAGACACTTAAAAAATGAAAAAAAAATTAAAAAAATCCTATATACCTCTAAACTTTTTCACTAGGCACCCAAAAAAAATGAAAAATAATAAATTTTGAAAAAAAAAAAAGACATCTCAAAATTTTATCTTAAACACTTCGAAAACCAAAAACAAGAAAACAAAAAACAAATCTTAAACAATCAATAAAATTGATAAATATATCAATATTATATATATTATAAATAAACAACCGTAAAAATCTTATATTCATTGCTTATAGTTATTAATAAATTTGATCATTCTACTCTCTGTTAATTAATATTCTAACAAATATATATCAAGATCAATCTTTTTTTTATTGATAATTTTTGTTCAAACACTTAAAGATTAAAGATGGAGGTGTGACCGAAGTCATTAAAAAAAAATAATAATAATAAAAGAAATTATGTGACCCAAGTTGATCCTCAATCCAGAACAAAATAGCAATGTTGATTTGTTGAGCAAACATGCAAGTATGGCATCTAGGCTTTTTTTTTTTTTTCTTTTATCTAAAGTTATCTTAGCATCGATCATTTCAAATTTTAAATAATTTCATATGCGATACTTTTATTTTTAGATTCGGGTAATTGAGAATACATAATTTTTATTTTAAATTGTTAATTTTAAAATTAAATCAATTTATCTCAAGTTAATCATTTTGATCCTTTCAATTTGACTTAAACAAGTTTAAATTGTTTTTTTTTTTTTAATAATTTGGGTTGAAGCAGATAAATTTTTCACATTTAGTCACATTTGCTAATTCTAATTTTAAGGATGCCTAAACATTGAAGCTTGGACATTTGTGATATCACTTCTTTCCACAATGTTTTTATCTTCACATTCAAATGTATTTACCACTACCTAAGTGTAAAGGGCCAAAAAATATCAATTAAGACTGAAAAAGATATCGATAGATACCAATGAAGTTTTAATTTAGTGACAAAAAATTTTTAAAATTGAAGATTTAAATTTAAATTTAATAATTATAAACGTTTAGTCGAATTTTATATAGTTTTGTCTAATTATATAGTAATCATTAGTATGTTTGTTTATTTTATTTAATTCAATAAAATTATTATACAAACAATAATAGTTAGTGGAAGGTAGAAAAGTGATAGATCATGAAAATCATAGAACATTGCGTGACAATTTCATTTGTCATAATTACAAAATTCAAGTAAAAAAAAACTCGATTACAAACTAAAAATTCAATAGGCTGATGAATTAACGTGGCTCAAAAAGAGCAAGAATTGAATTAATTACGTTTCAATTAGTTTCTTAATGGCATGCAACTTTGACAAGCTACCTTTCTATGGACCAATTTTTGCATTGTTAATTGATTGAACTTAAAAAAAAATGTATAATAATTTAGTTTGAAATTGAAGTTGTTAACAAAAAGCCCTTTGGTTCATTGTTTTTTTTTAAGTTACATAAGTGGGCTTTTAGGCTGGCTAATGCTGGTAATGGACCTTTAGAAGTGTGAATGGGATGGGCTGGGGGCACAAAAAGACCAATCAAGCTAAATATGCTGAAGCAAAAACCAGACAAACAAGTTTATAAAAAGCAAGGGTGTTTTTTTTTTTTTTTTTACAAAGATAAGAGCTTTAAAGCAAGTTCACGATGAAATCCATTTCCACACACACAATTTATTTGACAATGCTCTTCTTCAATCCAATTCCTAAGCATTTACTGTAAAAACCACAAAAAAGGAATCGGTGTTTGAACGATGTAGAGAGAGAAATGACATGATGAGTAGAGATAAAATTAATTGAGTTTAAATTGATACAGTATTACATTTGAGTTCAAGTTTGACTTTAAATTTAAAATTCGAAATTCAAATCAAATTCGATTAAATTTTTTTTCAATTTGAGTTTAATTTGAGATAGAAATCGAGCTCACTAAATTATATTCGATTAATATATAAAAATAAGTTTGATTCTTATATTCGATAAAAACTTAATTATTTATACTTGAGTTTAAGATATTTTATTAATTTAAATAATTAAAATATGTTAAAATATAAAAATTTGATTAGATTCATGAGTTATTCGAATTAGATATAAAAATATTTAAATTTGACTCAATCGATAAATCGAGTTATTTAAATTTGAGCTCAATTTAAATAATAATTTAGTTGAATTTAAATTTTATTTAAATCAAAATCAAATTTTATTTAAATTAAATTCAAATAATTTATTAATATTAATATATCATTTACATTTTTAACAGTGAAGCTTTAATTCCTTTTTGAGCCTTCCATACTAACTCACTCCTACTAACTTGTTTTTTTTTTTTTATATAATGTTTTCGTCAATTTTCTGCCTAACTGACCATATGGAACTTAGTTGACAGTTGCATCAATATATTAATCATGGGAGGTTGAAAAGGCATTACCATGACATTTTCACACAATTTCATGATCAAATAATGCGATATCATTGGTCGCATGAGCTTGGAACAGCCATGATTTGATGGATAGTAAAAATTTCCAAGCATTTCCTAACATGAAGGGAGCTTGTCAGTTGTATTTTGGGCTTCAATTGTCATTGCTCTTACTTCAAAAAAAGTTAGAATCTCCATATTTATACACCAAACTAAGCTCTAAATGCAAGTTTAAAGGATGAAGGGACTGTCAAATTAAGCCAAAAGCCAAATCTACTTGTAGTACATGCAACATGTTGCTGTGCATTTCCATATGCCCCAAAGCATCCCCCGCCCCTGGGGGTGTCCTGCCTGGTGCAGCGCCACCTATAGCCACGATTCTTACCCAGGATGGATTCTTCTCAAGCTCCTGCAAGCTGCTGCACTACAAACGCTAGGGAATATGGATTTCTGTAAGACACCTGCAAAGGCCATCTCCATTAGGATTAGCCATTAGGTCCTTTCCTTAGGAACCCTTTTTGCCCTTGTACGGCAATGGAGGCTTCTTTACCCTTACTAGCCTTATGATTTCCATCATAAACCAGCTCAAGAATCTAACACGTACGTACGTTCACCAAGCCTTGTCTTGTTACGTGTCAGCCAATTTTCGGGGGCTTTATCACTGGCTCACTGCCATGCATATAGGTCACTAGCTTTCCAAGATTTTCGTTAATGTCGAAAAATTTAAGTCTTGTCCTAATTTTTTTTAAGATTTTAAAAATAAACTCTAACATATTCTTATGAAAACATCTTACGTACAACTATTGCTTTATATGAATTAATCATAGTTTAAAACATGTAAGATCCATCACAATTGCTTATATAACCCATAATTATAAATTAATTAATTATAAGATTATTGTAAAGAAAATGATAGGTGAAATGTTCCATTAATACAGTATATTCAAATTTAATTTTATTTTTTAAATGCTCCCACAATGAAAAGTAATATTTTCCACGTCATATGAAGAAAATAAAATGAACAAACAACTACCCATCAAAAAGAAAAAAAAATTTCCAAATTTATGACTCTGATTTTGCTCTCGTAAATCCCTTTTAATACAGCCAAATCACACCAACTTAGCCTAAATTGAAAAATAAAATTCTGAAGTGATAGAGTAGGTAGATCCTCAACTTAGTTAAGGAATACACAAATTTAGATTTCCTGAGTTGCTCTTTCAGGATTTATTTGTTTCATGGTAATTGCGTTATAAAAAATGTTGACATTTTAATAATTTTTTGTTACTTAAATGACTAAAAACAATGTTTTTGGTTATTTAGTTATTTTTTAAATATTATATATTTTTGAAAAGAATTATATTGACATAACTGATAAAATATAAAAAATTATTTATTATTAAATATTAATATTTTAATATTTTCAAGTAGTAATATATAATAATATTGAATATTAAAATATTATATTAATATTGAATGTTTGGAAATACTATTTATTATTAATACATTATTTATAATAATATTTTAAAATATTTAAAAAATATTATTTTTCTTAATATAAATATATTAAAATATAAATATTTGTTATTAAAATTTGAAAGTGTTTATACTATTAAAATAGAAAAAATTTATATTGAAAAAATTTATTATTAAAATAATAATATAAAACATTTTTTTATAAAAATAAATATATATTTTAAATTTCAAAATCTTAAGAAATGATTAAAAATACTCACTTTTATTAAAAATTATTATTAAAATTATAGTTATATTAAATATTCATTATTAAATTAATAAAAATATTATTTATTATATGAATTATTATTTTTAATTAAAACAATATTAAAATAATATTTTTATTAAAATATTAATTTTTAATAATAGTTAAAATATATATTTTAAATTAAAATAGGAAACGATTTTTTATATTAATATTTTATATATTTTAAAATCAAATAAAATAATAAATTTTATGAATATAATAATACTTTAGATTGAATGAGCAATAATCCTGTTCACGGATTTTTTTTTTTTAAATATTTGTCTCTTTTGAAAATAGTAAGACAACTTTCCAAAAGATTACTTTTTTTTTGTTGATTAGTAAATAAGTTTTAATTAATCAAATAAATTTTGTCAAATAAATATTAAAAATATAAAAATAATTTTTATAAATAAATTTATCCGAAACACTCATTCTTTAGTTAATTAGTTTAGTTAAAATTTAAACAAATGAATATTGCTTTAAATATGAAGTATTTCAGCTACAAATTCAAATTTTTAATTATAATTCTGCAATTAACTAATTACAATAAAAAATTATGTAAAAATTTACTATTTAAAAGTGTGAACTACGTATTTTTTTTATGGATCCTAAGTAATATTAAATTATAATTAATTAATTAAATTACAGTAATTATGTTTAAACCTGATTTCAATAAACCATGCATGTGGCCATAACCATTTACTCCCTTAAGCAAGTTGTTATTAAGTCAGTGTCAATTAATTAATTTCCACTTTCATGCTATGATAAGCTTCAATTTCAGTTTCTACATAATCTGGAAACAAACTCAAATGCATTTTCAAAACTAGTTCGAACAAACTTTCAAATTGATGACTAATTTCACACGAAACCCGCTTTTTAAGCTAAGTTCGCCATCAGTATAATATAGTTAGTACGTAATTTCAAAAAAAAAAAACAATTCCGTCCCAATTCCGAACCGAGAAAAAAACATTCCAAAAGATTACAAAATAAGTGAAATCCCAATAATATCCCTAAGAAAACAAAGAATCCGATGACAATAAAAGAATATCAAAACGAGAAGAAATATAATCGTGATTTGTTCATTTATTTTTAAAATTATTTATGTTTGATAAAATATTTTTATATTGTATTTGAATTTAATTTATTTAAATATTGAAATATCAAATTGATATGAGATCTATTTATTCAAATTAAATGAACTCATTTCCTTTATAACTTATTTATTGATTATTTTAAATGATTAAAAATTATATTTATAATTATGTTTTTAAAGCCATTATAAAAGATTTTTTTATCTATTAGATAAGGGATAAAAAATAAAATTGATGAGGTTCGAACTTTTAATTTATATGTTTTCTTAAGGTTTTTTAATCATTAGGCTAAAAAATTGAAAGCTATGAAAGATTTTTAATATATATTAAATATATTTTTTAATGTATTAATATTACATTATAATTAAAATTTTATAAAAAATATTTAATATGAAATAATTATTTTAAAAAAATAAAAACAAAATATAAAAAAATATTTGATGAATTTTCTCATGAACACTAAATAAATATTTTCATGACTAAAAAGAAATTATTAAATAAATATTAAAATATTATTCATCAAGCTTAATAAATAAATATAAATAAATCTTCCTTTACATTACTGATCAGAGCAGATGAACTAAACAACGTCATAAGGGGTTGATTCCGACAATTCACCTTAAACAAAGACACGTTTGAAATCCGGACGACGTTCTCCTCACAAGCGTGAAAGAGTCGGGTCCCCACTTTCACTGTATTCCAACAGAGAAAAAAACAGACAAAGCAAAGCAAAGCACCACCCAAAGAAAAAGAGAAAGGCAGACTCAGAGAGTATTCTCTGGCAGATTCATTAGATCCCAACCAACAAAAAAAAAAAAAAAAAAGCAAAAAACTGCACCGTTTCTCTTTCTCTATAGACAAGACTTCTCCTTTTTTTTTTTTTTTTCTTTCTTGTTCTTATCTTTGATTTTTTTGTTTTGGTTTTTCACTCTCTTGAAAGAACAGAAAAAATTTTTTTTTGTTTGATTGGGAAGTTCTTTTACTTGTCCATTTTGGTTCAATTATTGCTGATGAGACTTTCATTGATGTAATCGAGCTTTTTTTTTATTTTTTTGTTTGAACGTTTTATTTTGGGTCCTTTGTAAACCGATCTTCGAGGGTATAATATTTATCTTTTTCTTTTTTGTTTTCAGTAGTTTTTGATTTACCATTTGAATCTAAAAGCCTTTCTAAAATGTTTTTAGGGTTTTGTTGGTTCATTTGATAGTGCAGTTTGGTGCTTTGTTTCAGTGTTCTGTTTTTTATTCCTATTGTTTATAAGTTGTTTTTTTTTTCGTGACTTGTGCTTTGGTTTCTGAGAAAAGCAAGGGGAATGATAAGTGTACGTTGTGATTTATTTTTTTAAATGTTGGTTTAGTTGTTTTGTTACTGAGAAATATTTTGGAATCAAAAGGAAAATCTGAAGTTTTGAACTCTTTGTCTCTTCGAAAATAAACAAAAAAAAAAAAGTTTTTGATAGTTTTACTATATCTAGCACCATCAGAAATAAAAAAAAAATCAGAGAAATTAGCGTACATTTTCACGCATTTTCGCAGGAACCAAACAGGGGATTACTTGTAGATACTCTGTTTTTTCACATCTCTTTGTAATTGGATCTAAAGCTTCATTTTCATACACTTTCATGCTTTTTCAGGAATCAAGGTTGGCAGATCTGAAAGTTTGAAGGAAGTCTCTGTTTACGTCCCTCACTTGAAAAACCTTGTAAGTTTCGGTAGCTGTCTTTGTCTACCAAGCTTTTCTTACATGACTGCATTTTGCGTTCTATGTTTCATCCGATGTCGTTTTGAGTTCATATAATAAAATGGATGTAGCCTCATTTGTAGTAGTTGGTGTTGTTATAAATGTTTGGATTTTTTATATCATTTTTTCCCTAATTTTCAGTTTCCCTAGCATTTAGGCAAACTCAGCTTTTTTTTGTTCTTTTGTTAAAGGAAATTTTGTTTCGATCTTTTAGGTTTCTGTAGGTAGTTAACTCTTGAACTGCAGTTCCAGGTTTTTGGTTTTTTCGGTCACTTTGTTTGAATCCAAAGATGATGCATCGTCCTCAACGTGAAGAATTCGCCCTTAAGGAGACCTATCCCCACCTTGGTGGTGGAAAGATCAGTGGGGACAAGCTTACGAGCACTTATGACTTGGTAGAGCAGATGCAATACTTATATGTTCGGGTTGTAAAGGCAAAGGATTTGCCAGGGAAAGATGTTACTGGTAGTTGTGATCCTTATGTTGAGGTTAAGCTTGGAAACTACGTGGGTTTTACTCGGTTTTTTGAGAAAAAGTCGAATCCTGAGTGGAATCAGGTGTTTGCTTTTTCGAAAGATAGGCTTCAGGCTTCATTGCTTGAGGTTACGGTTAAGGACAAGGATTTTGTGAAGGATGACTTTATTGGGAAGATTTTCTTTGATCTCAATGAGATTCCAAAAAGGGTTCCCCCGGATAGTCCACTGGCACCACAATGGTATAGGTTGGAGGATAGGCAGGGGAATAAGGTTAAGGGAGAGTTGATGTTGGCTGTTTGGATGGGAACTCAAGCTGATGAAGCGTTCCCTGAAGCTTGGCATTCTGATGCAGCTGTTGTTAGTGGGGCTGAAGGTCTTGCAAATATTCGATCAAAAGTATATCTCTCTCCAAAGCTTTGGTATTTGAGGGTTAATGTTATTGAGGCTCAGGACTTGCAACCTGGTGATAAGGGTCGGTATCCTGAAGTTTTTGTGAAGGCTACCTTGGGAAATCAGGCTTTAAGGACTAGGATTTCTCAGGCCAGGGGTATGAATCCAATGTGGAATGAGGATCTTATGTTTGTGGCAGCAGAACCTTTTGAGGAGCGATTAATTTTGAGTGTAGAAGACAGGGTTGCTCCTAACAAGGATGAAGTTCTGGGGAAGTGTGCAATTCCTTTACAATATGTAGACAAGAGGTTTGATCATAAACCTGTGAATAGTAGGTGGTTTAATCTTGAGAAGCATGCTATTATAGAAGGAGAGAAGAAGAAAGAGACTAAGTTTTCGAGCAGAATTCATATGAGGATCTGTTTGGAAGGTGGTTATCACGTTCTGGATGAGTCAACCCATTACAGTAGTGATCTTAGACCAACTGCAAAGCAGTTGTGGAAGGCTAGCATTGGGGTTCTGGAATTGGGTATTCTTAATGCGCATGGTTTAATGCCAATGAAGACAAAAGATGGACGGGGGACAACAGATGCTTATTGTGTTGCAAAGTATGGTCAAAAATGGGTTCGAACCAGGACAATCATTGATAGCTTTGCACCCAAGTGGAATGAGCAGTATACATGGGAGGTTTTCGATCCTTGTACTGTCATAACTATTGGGGTGTTTGATAACTGCCATTTGCATGGAGGAGATAAGGGTGGAGGGGCTAAGGATTCTAAGATTGGGAAGGTGAGAATTCGTCTTTCCACTCTTGAAACTGATCGGGTTTACACTCATTCATATCCACTTCTGGTGCTACATCCAAATGGGGTCAAGAAGATGGGTGAAATTCATTTGGCTGTGAGGTTCACTTGCTCTTCGTTGCTTAATATGATGCATATGTACTCTCGTCCTCTTTTGCCAAAAATGCATTATCTTCATCCGTTGACTGTTATCCAACTTGATAGCTTGAGGCATCAGGCCACACAGATTGTGTCAATGTGGCTAGGACGGGCTGAACCACCATTGAGAAAAGAGGTGGTCGAATATATGCTAGATGTGGGTTCTCACATGTGGAGCATGAGAAGAAGCAAAGCAAATTTTTTCAGAATTATGAATGTTTTGGGTGGGTTAATTGCTGTTGGAAAATGGTTTGATCAGATTTGTAATTGGAAAAACCCTATTACGACAGTATTGATTCACATCTTGTTTATCATACTGGTCCTCTATCCTGAACTTATTTTGCCGACAATTTTCCTCTACCTGTTCTTGATTGGGGTTTGGTATTATAGATGGAGGCCAAGGCATCCTCCTCACATGGACACTCGCCTTTCTCATGCAGATTCCGCACATCCTGATGAACTGGATGAAGAGTTTGACACATTCCCAACTTCCCGGCCATCTGATATTGTCAGGATGAGATATGACCGACTGAGAAGTATTGCTGGGAGAATTCAGACAGTGGTTGGCGATTTGGCTACACAGGGTGAGAGGCTGCAATCTCTATTAAGCTGGAGAGACCCAAGAGCCACGGCTCTGTTTGTAATTTTCTGTCTGGTTGCTGCCATTGTTTTATATGTCACACCATTCCAGGTTGTGGCGCTGCTAGCAGGATTTTATATCTTGAGACATCCAAGGTTTCGCCATAAGCTTCCATCAGTGCCTCTCAATTTCTTCAGGAGGTTGCCTGCTAGAACTGATTCCATGTTATGAACAAGACTAGTTTTGTGTGCAATTTCCTCAAGGTAGTTTGGAACTGGATTTTTCCCCTTGTTGATTCTGACAAGAATATGCTGAAACAAATGGAGCTTGTTTCTTTTCTGTGTTCAGTAGCTATTGTTGAGTTCTGGTATGATGTATAACCTTCCCCTGAAGGTAGTAGATTTTGTGGGTTTGTGTTCATTTATGGTATCTATAGGATTTCTGTCTTAAAACTGAGGTGTTTTCCATGATCAATCAGTTTTCATTGTAATTTTTTAGGTTGTGATTGGAATTTAGCCAATTGCTGGACCTTCCCTATCCTTATTTTGCATCTAGCAGATAGTGTACTAAAACGTTATGGGACTTATAACCCCAAGCTTTAGTTCATCCTTCATGACAAGTTATTTGTTTTGTTCAATGGTGATATTAGAGCATTAGCATATTGACATGAAGCGTGTGAATTTTAAATTAAATCTTGATTAATCGATGTGAATGTCGTCTAGGATTTGGAATTGAAAAAGCATTCTTTTTATTAGATTAATCGGGTTGCTGATCAAAGCTGTTAATTTATAGTAACAGATAAACACCAACATAATTTTTTTATTACATTGTAGGGATCTCCTATTGGTTGGTTTCATTCCTCGAGAAGTAGATCAGCTTCATTGTTTATTGCTTTGTTCTCGTGGAATATCGTGATAGCGATTTGTTTATGTATGGTATATCTAATTATCTACCATTAACTGATACGAATGTAGATGTGGATTTGTTTGGGAAGTGAAAAGGACATATTTTCTGAGGTGCTGTCTTGTCCTTTTACCTATTTTATTCCAAGTTGGTTTCACTCGATAGAAGATTCAAGAAATAGGGACAGGCTGGTTGCCCCTGGCTGGCTCTGGGCATTTGTGTTGTGTGTCTCTCATATCATTTTTTAAACAATAAATGCTGGTAAAACTTGGTTTCTTTCTTGGTAAAACAATTTCCTATCAATGATCATGGTATGAGTGTGAATTCTGAGAACCTGGTTTTATCCGTTAGTTATAAAAAATGTGGTGTTCAAAGTTTCTGAATGATTCCAAAAAAAAAAAAAAAAAAAAAGAAAAGTGGGCTCTCCCATGGAACCTTGGCAGACCAAAGCAGAATAGGATTGGTTAAAGTGCCTTCTACGACGGAGCCTATCTGATTTTCAACGGCAAAATTTGACGGTTAGGACTACTAAAATGTGACCTTTGGGTAGAAATATGGCTCATCTGCTTCCTGGTATTCTCTGAAAATGGCCTGCCCAATTCTTAGTTGTAGGGGCAGTGGGGACCTACATCTCTTCCTTTATGTTTTTTCTCACCCCTTTCCTCCTTTACAGCCTGTAAAATTGCTTTCTTCTTCTTCTTCTTCTTCAAGTCTTTTGTTTTTGTTGCCAATGCAACCTGTGGATGGGACTGGGAGCCCTTAGAATACTGCTTTTACTCTTGTTTTTCATGTGGTCCAATCCTTCTTTCTCATCACACTCGGCCACATTGTGAATTCTAAAGCCACATTGCTGTCGGGGCTACAGTTAATTTGTGAGACATGAAAAGAAAGTTATTAATGTAAACTTCAGACATTTGTAACCAGTAACCACACCACACATGATGCTCACAAAAGAAGCAATAGGAAGAACGAAACGTGCTGCCATTGCATTAATTTTTTAAATATAGATACCTTTTTTTAAAATGTGCATGAATGTAGAATAGAAGAATTCATGTGAAAGTCTAATAGATTCATAAATTTTAATTGAATTGATGATTTATCTTAATCTTAAGCTTCATCTTCCTTACTCTTAAATTTTTCTGGATAAAAAAAAATGTTTTGGGAGCATTTTGTTTTAATGACGTTTCATCAAAAAAGGAAAGCAGTCTGCAATAAATTTTCCTAAATCTGCTACTTCCCTTTACGTATCATCCTGAAACACAGCTTTATTATTATTAGCATATCAAACATTAATTGATAAAGGACCCCATTTTTCCCTCCCACACTCTCCCTTTATATAATCAAACATTTATTTGGACAGACAGAATTCATAATAAAAAATTAAATTCCATCTCCGTCTCTATCAAACATTTATTTTTAGATTCACATCAACAACATAACATAATATTAAAAATGAGTCATTCACTATCCTTTCAGAATTTGAGAATTAGGGCTCCAAATTACTTGCCAAATGTCATTTAATTTGGGAAATTAGGGTATTTTTGATTCAATGGGATAGATGGTTCTTGGCCTGATGATTGGCCTCATGGAAAAGTCTACTGTGGACTGTAGACATGGGTTTATTTTAGCTCAGCCTTAACCCTGTATTAGGTTGTTTAAGAGTTGGGCTAGGCCTTGCTTTGTGATTTTTTAGTTCAAACTCTGGTTTCTTACACAAAAAATCTTTTAAGAATCAAACAAGATCAGCAACCAAAAATTTACTTGAAATTGAACAAATGGCCAAGCCAAAAATTATGAAATGTATCAGGACACAATTATTAAATTTCTTATTCAACAAAAAATAGCAAAACCATTTAACTCCATCACCCAATCAACCCATCCAGATTTACTATATTTAGAAACTTGACAGTTTGCTCAAGGGCCCAGCCTGGAACTTTGTTGATAAGTGTTGATTTATCATTTAAGGCCCATTTCTGTTGAAAGAAAAGCAGAACAAAAGGAAAAAGCCATTGCCAAATATAGCAAAATGGTTATCTCCACCGCCCACTAACCAAAGAGAAATCAATGCCACTTTAATTTTAGAGTATGGTGCTTGAGATTTCCAAGCCTAAACCTTTTGCCACTTTTAGCTATAAAATAACACATGGAGTCCGTACAAGACAATGAATCGGTTGGGCTGTCTATGTTATTGATTTGATTTGATTACCACCTCCTTCAAGCAAAGGTAATGTTTGAGGATTTTTGTCACTTTGAATACCAAAAAAATCGTTTAGCATTACAAAATTTGCCTTTGACGGTGAATATATATACGCGCATATATATATATTAATACGTTATAAGTATTGAGATATAACAATATTTATATAAATCAATTGAATTAAATTTTAAATTCAACATTTATATTTTAAAATGTGAGTTTAGATATTCTTTAGTTTTTTCTTGAGAAAATGACTTCCAATGACAATATATAGTTCTTAAGATATGTCTACGCTTGTGTAAAATTGAATATCACCTCAAATTGAAAAATGAAAAGTATTTTGCGTTTTTAGATTAATCAACAAAGCAAAATCCAATCTTCCTTTTGTAATTTCTGTCATGTGACCTCCTTTGTGAAACGAGGATGTCAAGACATGAAAAAGCAAAAACTAGTTATACAGATATATATATATTGATAAATGGGAAGATTTCTTGTTTGACAAATTGAAAATTAATGATATGGGTTTTGGTATACCATGTAATAAATTTATTTTAAAAGTTGGAGCATCCAATTCAATCAACAAATCTTCAAAGCTTGGGAAAGGGTACTGTTTTGTCCTTATTTGATACCTGCAGTTAGACAATTCTGACTTTCCAACATCAACGAAGTAGATTTAGTTGAAAACATAGATTTAATAGAATTAAAAAAAATAGATTTAATAGAATTAAAAAGCATAAGGTAAATTAATTGCTCTATGGAAGTAGGTATACATACATATACAAGTGCATGAAGTGCCTTAAATTATTAGGAGAATTTTCCTCATTTAAGGCAAGCAAGATTAGGCTAACCATGCCTCTTTTTTTTTTTTTTATCTTGATTTTGTTAAACAACCCTAAGTTATTATTATTATTAAGTAGAGTCAACAATACAATATATGTGTACTAACAATCAAACAACACAGACAAGTGAGATTATAAGTTTAAAATTATAAGAAGACTAAGAAAGTGGATGCCCTCTCTTAAATTGAACTTGGAACTCCTCTCTTCAAATTTTGATTGGGGACATAACTAGGTTAAGAGGAGGTTTGGATTGCATCGCATCTTTAATGCGATGCAATTAAATTTATTGTATTATTAGTTGAATTTAAATACTAATTTTAATAAAATATATTTAGTATGAATTTTTTTTTATAATTTTATTTTCAATCGCAATTACATTAATTTTTATTATTATTTTCAATCTCACATGAGTTAATATCAACATCCATCTAAATAAACCTTTAATATATATGAGTTTGATTGATTCATGTCAATTAATTTTCAAAACAGCTTTAATAAAATCAATAATTCATGATTAGATCCAAACGATGGATATACGAAAAACATAGATAAAAAAAGTAACAAAAGAGAGACAAATTCGAAACATATTATGTATTCTAGATTGAGATAATCTATGTTGCAAAGCATCACATAATTTGTCTAACAATTTGACTTGCGTGAAAGAGTGCTCAAGCAACTTGTAAAACAACATCTCCTATACAATTTGTGTATTATCGATTAGTTTTATATAATATATATGTAGTTTGTTCTAATAAGATGCCCTAATTGGTTGACCAAAATATTAATATAAAAAGTCAACCAAAGAATAATGAAAGATTTGGGGTCGCATCAATAGGATAAGTGAGCAAACTAAAGAGTACATATAGATTGGTGCAAGGTAGATACATTGGATTTAAACAATATTTCGATATTTATTGTGGGAATTTAGAAAATTAAATGAGCAGTTAGGAAAGTAAACCATATTGAAAATATTTGAGTTCTATGATAAAATCTGAATATGAAGAACTTGGAATCTAAATCACGGAATATCGTTTTAATAAAAAAATTTAATTATTAATCTGACTCTGATTTTTTAAATAAATAAAATAAAATAAATTATTCTTTTAATCATAAAATTGTAAAGTACTTTACTCGGGTCCAAATAAATTTTCTTCTTTCAATCGCCAAGTGTGACTTGTCATGCTTCGGTTGCCTTCCTAGCAATTTCAGTTTCATTTGATTTTTCAATAGATCTGTTCATAAAACAAATTATTTATTCAATTTATAAATCTAACATGATTTAAATAATTATTTTTAAATCTGAATTCGATTCAATTTAATATATTAAATTATTAATAAAAATATTTTAAATTTAATTTTATTATATTTTAAAAAAATTCAAATCTCTTAAACCGACTAAACTAAATTAATTGAGCCTCGAATAAAATCTTTAAAAAACCAATCCGACCGGACCCACAAACAGGTTGAATGAGCGCAGACTTTCCACATTTGCAAAGCCCTGAAAGTGATCAATATTATTTACTTTAATAATAAAGGATCAGTCCCCCCAGATTGGTTAACCTAATTTTGAACCAACATAGAAAATTAGCAAGGGCTAACAAGAAAACTCAGCCACACGGCAAACAACCTTGAGTTAAAGGGCGGCATCAAGTATTAGTGATATAATTGTTAAATTAATGTGAAAGTAAAACTTTAATTTCAATTTTTTAATCAACTTCAAATCCACGTATATAAAGGGTTGTCCAAAAATACCGTGTAATCTATTATTATAACTAATTATAAAACATATTAAATTCCAACAAATTTTTTTAATTAAAAAGGCACGCTTTGAAACAATTGAATATATTATACATTTCTTACACAAATTGGTAAGTTATTGTATCTTGGGCAATTTCAACCACATATGCATATTTCTCGATTTCGAGGTATTATTTGTTTTAATTTTATTAGGTTTTATAATTTTATCTCATAAAAAATATTTTATAAATTAAAAATGATGTAAATATTTATATTTTAAAATTAACTTTAATATATAATTGATGTGAAATTCATGTTTCTTCTCCTGCTCCAATCAAAGTCATCATTTTCGATAATAATTGCTAATATTTAAGTGTTAGTTCATTGTCAAATATCATAATTTATACTAACTTATAAAATATTTTTTGTAAAATAAAATTATAAAATTTAATAAAATTAAAATGAATAAAATTTCATAAATAGATATAAATCATAATGCCGTGTTATTACGTCAAAACGATAGTATTTTTTTTTGTTACAACATATCCAGTTTTTACTCGTGATGATGAAGCAAGTCATGCGGTTTAATTCATCCACAAAATGGAAAATGAATAATTTTTTTTATTTTATATATAATGACATAAATTGTCATTTTCTGATTCGAAATGTCAGCCAATGAAAGGAGTTGTTGGAAACTCTAGCAACTTAAATGGCCTTAATAAGGACATAAATCATTTATCCATACCTAATCCAAATAGTTTAGTTTTTTAGCATTTATTCTATAATAAGAACAAAGAAATATATAGTAAATAAATAAAAAGAATTAGTTTGCTTTTTGAGCAACAAAATAAGTTAGTGCATCTTTTATTTTTTTTTATAATATACGGTTAAAAAAAACTTATTTGATAATGATTGTTCAAATAAGAAACAATTCTACTAACCGACTGATGTTTGTATTTAATGTATAATACACATATTATAAATACCTTGGAGGTTTTGCATACATAAAATAAGTAATTAAATGTGTATATAGTCAAACAAAGTTTCCGTATGTATATACATATATACATTAGCAACTTGATCAAAATATATCCATGAAAGGAACTTATTTAACAGTTCTGATAAATTTTAATTTATTTCAGTTATTTCTTATTCATGTTCTTCTCATTATTTATATATATATATATATATGTATATATGAAGAGCAGTCCAATTATATCAATGTAGAATTTTTCAAGTTTATATTTTTTTAATTATTAATTTCAATAGATCTAAAGGATATGATTAAATCATTTTTTTTTTACTTATTTCTTTTATTTTTTAGATTTATTGAAATCAATTATTAGAAAAAAATGTAAAATTTTTTCCCATTCCTCTCTCTCTATATATATGTGTATATAAGTATATATATATATATATATATATTTATATATATATCATAGTATCATTTGTCCTTACCTTTTTTTTTTTTTTGAAAGATTGGTACGTCAAATTAACTGGTTGGCGTTAATAATACATGATATAATGAAGAAAGTAGTAAAGAGTGGGGAGTATGCTCTTAAAATCATTCGAAAATATATATTAAAGTTACGTAAAATAGAGAAGTTTATGGACGGGTCGCATTGGATTTGAACAGAATCCAAGTATAATGTTAACATTATATATGCTTGCCCAAATGATATAGCTCAGACCCATCCATGTTATTTTTTATCTAAAAAATAAATAACATGTTAGTAATTTAATAATTTTTTTATTAAATTTCAAAATATGAATAACTTAACATAATTTCTGATGTTTAAATTATAATATTATATATATTTATCCTTTATATAATATAAATTAGTACATAATATATATCTAAAATTGAAAAAATGAATTGAATTGGGAATTAAAAAAAGGGATCAAATTCAGATCTTAAATATTAGAGTCAAAACCTAACTCGTTTTTTTAATGAGACTATTTTTTTTTTCCAAAGACACGTTGCAGGCTTTATATTTTTGCCCATTATTCTAGTTTCTATGTCATCACACAAAAACTTGATTATATCCCTTAAAAAAATAGGTCGAATTCAAATCTTTGCAAATAAAAAAATCCACTACCAATTTCTCAGACATAAAAAAATAAAATGATGCAAGGACGAATTTAGAGGGAGTATGTACATCAACATTGATGCATGCTTGCGATGCCAAAGGCCTCTAAAAGTGAGTTTTAAACTTTAACAGTTGAGATGTCTTCTCTATAAATGTGAAAAACCATCATATGTAGAGAATTTCTTATTTATCCTATGATGGAGCATGTGGTAGGTTATAAATATCGACAGTTAAAAATTTTCGTTTATTAAAGATTTGAGCAAAACTTTTAACTGTTAATATTTATTTTCCTTCGATCGATGCTCAATTAGGTTAATTGTATGAAAATAAATATTTAAACATTTAAATAATTTAAAATAAAAAATTCAAAATTTGATCGATTAAAATAAAATATCAAATATTTAAAATTTTGTTCGAAGATTTTTTTTATCCTTTAATCTTATAATAATTATGTAATCACATTCTTACCAGTCCAATAGCATTCATTCAGCCTAAGATCTCATCCTGGAATGAGGATTTTCTGAGAAGATTTTGGTTTTTATTATTTTCTTCTTGTACCCATAATCATGATTAAATAATAGAAGGTAACCTTCTCCAATCTTGAAAGTTTCACTCTTTTCCTATTTTAAATATTTGAAATCGAGATTTATTGGTTACAACTTAAATTTTATGTTGTTAAAAGCAATAGTTAAATAATCCAAATTAGTATTTTTTAAAAAAATCTTATTCTATTCAAACTATTTGAATAGACATTAAATTTTTCTTTATTTAGCATTGAAAAAGTTTATTCAAACTCTCAATTTCACATTAGAATACAGGCACATTACACATGAACAAAATTTGCTTTCGAAACAAGTCAAATTTTACTATCAACATCCAACATAAAATTATAGATAACAAATAATAACAATATTATCATACATTTAAAAATTTACGAAACCCTATTAAGTAATTAATGAGGTTTTGATTTAGTGATAAGGAAAAATTTTAGAATTTTAGAATTTTAAGTTTAAATTTCACTATGTGAATTTGGTTTTTTGATTAAATTATAATTTATTAATTGATTATTCAGTGATTCATTATATGAATGTAATATTTGATTATAAGTGTAATTTTAAAAAAATTTATTAAGCAATTTGAGATTTATTTTTCTTTATCACTTAAACTTATACATGAAAAAGTTTACTCTACACATTTAATTTATTTGTGGAACTTGAACCTTATAGAGTGGTTTATCCTTAAAAATAGACTTTCCATGCTTTAGATTATTCTTGCTTTATAAAACTTTCTATTCAAAATTTTCCAACATTATTGATGGTTTTTTTTTTGTTGCGTAGATAATGAAATTAAAGAAAATAAATACAAAGTATAATTAACATTAATTACCAACAAATAGTTGATTTAATCGATTAAAATTATTTTTTTCGATGGAGAGATTTTGAGTTTGAATTTTATTAGTGATCATTTGTTAGAATTATCTCGAATGCACGATATGTAATTATTTGTTTTAGATTATCAAATACAACATATTTTATCTTAATTTAAGAAACTGAACAATTTATCTATCTCAAATTATTTCTTACCAAAAAAAAATTAACATTAATTTGTTAATATTATTCATCTTTATTTTTATATTTGCAGTGGTTGGAAGAAACAAGGCAGAAGAAACATCGCGGGAAAAGTTGTGGGGCGGTCCGGTTGGGCCCACTCCAAATTGGGACAGCCGTTCGATTGTTTGAAAGTTTCCCTTGATGCTGTGGTCCCACGTTCTCCACTTCTCCTTCTTCTTATTCCAACGCCTTACAATCGCCAAATATCAAAGTCGGAACTCTAATCTTACACGTGTTCCATAGTCAACAGTCCAACCTTACTTTTCTTGAACATTTTATTTTTGCTGACAATTCTACCCCTTCAGGATTCAGTAAGCTTGGAAAATTTTGGTCCTTTTCACATTTTTATTTTTCTTGACCTTCCATATTTCCATATTGTCATTTATTAGTATTATACATTTAATTTTGAAATTTACAATTGACTTATTTTATGCGTAATTAAATGGTATTCCTTCCTTTCAAAATTGAAATTCAAAATTTTCAAACTGAAAGATTAATTAATTTTAATTTAAAAAAAATCAAAGATAGAAAGATTACTTTTATATCTTGATGATACGATGTTGTTGCATTCTACGTAAATCAGCATTCGAGATTAATTTTAATGATAAGTGACAAGAATAAAATTTACATAAAATTTTTTAAATTAAGTTTGTAACGTTTTTTTTTAAAAAATGATTCATCAAAATTTTAATAAAAAATTTAATCTAATAGATTGATATAGCTCAATATCAAAATCAATAATATATAAAAAAAATTATTAAAAGTTTTATTTATAATTTAAATTTAATCAGTATTTATTTAACAGTAAAAACTTATTAATATTTTTACTACAAATATCTATCTAAAAATATAAATTTATTGAATTTTTATTCAAAATTTATATACTTGATCTATGTAATAAATCTTTGTAATTTATTAATTTTGATTTTTGATTTTAATTTTGATTTAATTATTTTTAGTTGAAAACTTCACAAACTTTACCAAAAAAAACTTCATCTATATCTTTCCCTAAGTTACGATGTTATGTTAATCCAAAAGCATTTATTGTCGAGATTGAATGAATCCTAACCATTTGACTAACTTTAGTTGATGTTTGATTAATTATTTACTGTTATGAATTTATTTGTAGATAATCAAACACTTTAATTTGAAATTGAGATTAAAGGTTTACTTGATAAATTACAAAAAGGAAAGTGGTTATGAATTTTAACTATTGGATTAACAAATTTTTTATTATCACTTATTTTCATTTTTCATATTAAGCATAGCCTAAAATATTAACATATATCTTAATTTTTAATTATTTTTTATTTTTAATATACTATAAGTGATATGTATCACCTTATTATGCTAATTTCATTTATAGAATTTAAATTTTTCATTAACAGTAAATGAGATAATTTTCCTCCTTTTATATAATTTTATGCATAGTTATTAAAGTTTTAGAAACTTAAATTGACCCATTAAATTAAATGATACTAAGAATTTATGGGTTATTAAAGTTTTAGGAACTTGACCCCTTGGTTGGTAGAGTTGGGAAACTAGATTTTTTTTCTCATTCTTGTAATTTAGCACGATTGATTAGGTGAACATAATAGACAAAGAACATAAAGGGTGTGAAAATGTTGGTCCCGATATTTATAAATGCATATTACCCAAAGTCTAGTGTTGGCAAAAGCTAGCTTGGAAACGAAGGAATTTTCTTAACATTGCATTATTGCCCATTGATTCTAAGGATTCCAAAAATCCACATGTTCAAGATATAGCTTTCAAATCTTACCTTATGTCTTCAAATCTATGAACAGGTTGAATTAATGAACAATTTCCCACACTTGCTATCATTTTCTTCTACACATTATAATAAAAATATTAATATTAATATTAATTATATAGTGTTCATTGAACTAGCCTAGAATTTTCTGTCGCTTTTACATATTACATGCATAGAACATTGACTTTGGCTTCCTTAAAGTTACCGATGTTTCAAACTCAATAAAATCTGATTAATGTAATTTGTGATAGACAAAATTTGGAAGAATGCCATCAACATTCAAAGCTTTAAGCAACAGTTTTTTTGTCTTTCTGAACCATTAAATTAAAGTGTTAGATTGAAAATCCCACTTCAACAACCAAGCCATTGAAGAAAATTAGATTATTGAACAAAGAAAAAAGGAAAAGACTTTGGGCAGTAAATGATGCATAGTAATCTTATAAAGTACAATTATATTATGGAAAGGATATTGTTTGTTTTATGTGTTTTTTTATTTGAAAAAAGGTGAATCAAACTTTATTCTTTAAGTAGAAAATCACGCATCAATTAACTAAGCTAAATGCTTAATGTAGTTAGTTTCATGTTTTAATTATTTATTTTATTATTTTATATGATAATGATTTATGAATTTATATTTGATATATTGTTAATATATAAATTTTATATAATGTTAATACATCAAAAGAGGTTACCTTATTAATGAGAATTTTTTAAAATTAAATTTTTATCTATTTATTTTAAGCGTTTGTAAAAATTTATGTTTCATCATTGATGATATGAAATCATCTACTTTATTAAAAGCATATAAAATTTATACATTGACAGCACATCAAATATAAATTTATAAATTTATTAATTTATCTTTAATATTTTTTTACATACATAAATTAATTCATCCACCCATAAACTCTATCTTATTAAATTTATGCAATAAATTATTATCACGTCAAGGTAAATTTGTTAAGACATAACTCATGAAATAATCAACATTATTATGATTAAAATAGTTAAGATTAAAAATGTTATTTTAAATTAAATTAAATAAAACTTACAGAGATATAATATATTTCCTTACTTTTACTCTAATAATAATAATATATATTATTAAATTTTTTTTTTGGCATGATTATAAATGTTTATTAGTCTAAAAAGAGTTCAAGTTAAAAACTCCAACTCAATAGAAGTTTAAGAGCTAAATATCAAATTTATCTTTACAAAAGGAAAATTAAAGAGACAAATGCAAAGTAAAAATAGGGCTAGAAAGGCCTGAGCGGTTGTTGGCGTTTGAACAAGAGCCGCCACCGGCCCACCACAACATCTACGTGTAAGTTTACATGAAAATGTCAATAGTAATTATGGTTTTTCATAAGGGCATAATCATCATTTCAGTACATAAATTTTTAGAAACTGCACCAGGGAAGTCCTAAGCAGTTTCTCTTATAAAAGTGGTTTTATAAATAAATAAATAAATGAATAAATTATAGAATTGTTTTTTTTTTTTTTTTATAGCCAAGCAACCCAACACAACACTCCTAATATATATATATATATAACCCACTTTATCTGAAAATTTTGGTTTATAAAAGAAAAAAAAAAGTTATATAATTCGATATATTTATATAAAGAGATAAAAGGGGTTTTGTCTTTTGTTTATGGGTATCCAATTCCATTCTTCTTTTTTCTTGTTTTCTTTCTTTCTCTCTGACTGTCTCATTCTATCATTAAAAAACCTCTTCTTTTCTTTCAAACTATAACCGACTCTTTATTTTTTTTCAATCTCTCTTTCTTTCTTTTTTATGACTATTTTGATGATGGAGGTGGAAGAAATTATCTGCAAATGAAAAAAAGGAAGGTGATTTTGACATTAATGGTGAATTCAAGAGCTTTTTAAGTAGCAGACAAAGAAGAAGAAGAAGTGCAAGCTTAGCTAGCTTGTGTTGGGGTGGGGTTTTCGTTCTCATGGCTACCGGTAGAGGCAACATGCACTCCATCCAACTAGACCACCAGCAACATACTAATCAACATCATTATCAAAATCAGCAGCAACAACCACATCAGCACCAAATACAAGAGTATAATCAACATCATCAAAATCAGATTCCTTATGCAATGATGCAATCATCGTCATCATCTTCCATCCCTGGAAACTTCATGTAATTGTTTTTTTCTTTCTGCATCAAGCTAAGCTAGGTCTTAAAACCCAGAACTTTTCTTTTTTCTTCATATAAATGTTAATTTTTTTGAAATTTTATTTCTGTAATTTGTTGTTTGCGTTAAGCAGAAGCAAAGACACTGGAGCTTATGATTTGGGTGAATTAGATCAAGCCCTTTTTCTCTATTTTGATGGACAAGACCCTTCCAGTATTCAAGACCAAAAACGTGAGTGTTCACTCCATCTCTAGCTCTCTCAAATTTTTTTTCACTGTTTGCTTCCAAGTCTATAGGGGTTTTCCTTCCTTCCTAAGAAGATTCTTTCCGGACAGGGCCTGTTTTGGTCACAGGAAAAGCATGTTCATGAATTCAACAGATTTAATCTGGCAGTTCTTTCTTTTGACCAGATCCTTATAGAAAAAAATCTCTGAAAGAAAAAAAAAAAAAGAACTGAAAGAAACAAAAAAAAAGAACTAAGATTTTCAAAGAAAAAAATCTGTTTTTATTTTATTTTATTTGTGTTATGAGTAGCTTTGGACCATGACATGTAACAAACAACTCTATGATCATGAATTCCTTGCAAAATTTCTTTACATGTACCGAAAAGAGTACGTGTAGAAGTATGGGTTTTCTTTGCCTTTTTTTTCCTTTTTTTTTTTTTTTTTTCTGTTTTGATGGAACAAAGCAACAAATTAATGCATGAAGATCCCTATCTTTTATTTCATATGTCATACTTCTCTTGCCTTTGTCTTCCTTCCCTTTCTTTTGGGTCCTGCTTTAATCAGTTTCACTCGTTTGCTCTCTTTCTTCTCTTTTTAATTTCATGGACTCGAAATTTTCTTGTAAAAGAATTTGAGTTAATGCTTGAGAGTATTAATATATATACATATGCAGATAACGCTGGAATGAGGCCTCCGACTCTGAACATTTTCCCTTCACAGCCTATGCACGTTGAGCCACCATCTTCAACAAAGGTAAAACTTATTATTTATATTGATATAGAGTTTTATATTAAGTACAATAATTTAAATACTAATTTTCTAAGTGGGTTTGTTTCGTATTTGGTAGACGAGTACAGGATTGGTTTCTCCAGCAAAAAGTGGTTCAAAGAGACCATCAGAGCCGTCCATAGAGTTGGCCAACGCCAGAAATGATGCTTCAGCTTCTGCAACAGATCAACCAGCTAAAGCTGTCAAGGTATGATGGACTCTGAATATAAAATGAAATAATATATTTTTATATATTTAAATCAGGAAACAGAAACCTGATGCATTATTTTATAGAAGAAAACTGAGATTCCCATGTTTTGATTTTGTTTTTCTAAGAGGTTAGAATCTTTGTAACAAATGCAAGTTTTAATTTGGCAGCGTGAGGGGAACCGTAAAGGGCCAGCATCAAGTTCCGAGCAGGAAGGACCCAAAACACCTGACCCTAAGGTGAATCCTTTGACCCTCTTTTTATAGACATTCATTCATACTTTTTTTTTCTTTCTACT
The DNA here is from genome assembly GCF_047325235.1 of Durio zibethinus. NCBI lineage: Eukaryota > Viridiplantae > Streptophyta > Magnoliopsida > Malvales > Malvaceae > Durio > Durio zibethinus. Next base: position 1,720,865 of record NC_143162.1, on the reverse strand, counting down.
ACTTTTTTTCTGTAACCAAAAAAAATGTTGAATGTATGTAATTTGTTTGGATCATTTCCAAGCAGACATTGAGAAGACTTGCTCAGAATAGAGAGGCAGCAAGGAAAAGCAGGATAAGAAAAAAGGTTAGGCCGTAGAAAAAAATTAACTACTACTACTAGTACTGGTTTGTTTGGTACAAATAAATTTTCTTAAATTTCAAACAAGATTGTTTTCTAGCGTTCATTTATTTTCTTGTTAATTTCATTACAGGCTTATGTTCAACAGTTAGAGTCAAGTAGGATTAGGCTTACCCAACTGGAACAAGAGCTTCAAAGAGCTAGAGCTCAAGTGAGCATTTCTTTTAAACTTTATTTTTATTTTTATTTTTTCCCATATTTTCTTTTCATATCGTTTATCTTTATATATTTGAGTATGAGTTTGAAATTTTTATTTTACTGTTTAGGGCATGTTTTTTGGTGGTGCTAATATCTTAGGAGGAGAGCAAGGCCTTCCTGTTGGTATTAACAACATAAGCTCAGGTTTATATACTACAAATTAAGTCTCTCTCTCTCTCTCTCTCACTCTTTTTCATGTCTTTTAATTTCATGGCTATATATCGACTGAATTTTTATGTTTCAGACGCTGCTGTGTTTGACATGGAGTATACAAGATGGCGAGAAGAGAACCATCGACTCATGTGTGAGCTTCGAGCAGCAGTTCAAGAGCATCTACCGGAGAACGAGCTTCGGATCTTTGTCGACAACTGTTTAGCACACTTCGACGAGGTGATAAACCTAAAAAGCATGGTGGCCAAAACCGATGTCTTTCACCTTGTGTCCGGCATGTGGAAGACACCAGCTGAACGATGCTTCATGTGGATGGGTGGATTTCGGCCGTCTGAGCTCATCAAGGTACTCTAATGATCTAACCCTATCCTTGAAATATATAATTCAAAACTTGGAATACTAACTTCAAACTAATTTATGTCTACAAAAAGACTAAAAACTAATCATTACTATAGGTTTATATTCAATAATCAAAGAACAATCCTACTAATTAGATTCCTTTTCCTTTATATTTTTTACCTTATTTTTCCCATATAAAAGCCTTTCACACTATATTTTATTCGACAAAAAAAATTGTGAAAAAGAATTATGTTTCTTTTATTAGGAGGATGAGTGAAAGAAGATATTAAAGATTTTATTCATGATATATGAGGATATCTTGAGATAAGACAGGAGACAAATTGTACGTTTTAAATTGCATGGGTGCAATTTGTCGGTAGTCGTGACAAGGAAATATATGGGGATAACAAAAAGAAAAAAAAAAATCAATTGAATGACGAAAGGTATCGTGAATGTTTTTCTCTAAAAGGATTTGGTTAGTTGTCTTTATGATAAAGCTATGTCTGTTTCTACAATTTGTGGTGGTAGAAAAGAGAGAACTGCACGGTTCTCTACTCTCTGCTTTATCTTCTCCTTCCTCTCCATTACCTTCATGGGAATCAAGAATCTTGTTTGTAGTAAATAAATAAGCAAAATGGCAAAGCTGCAGTTTCATAATAAAGAAAAAATATGAAGGATGTTTCAGTTTTTTATAAATATTCAGCTTTTGTCGACATTAGAGAAAATGTTTTGATTCTGGGTATGATTTATTTTTGGTTTCAGGTTATACTGAATCAGATTGAGCCATTGACAGAGCAGCAGATAATGGGCATATGTGCATTGCAGCAATCGACACTGGAAGCTGAAGAAGCTCTATCACAAGGCTTGGAAGCTCTGAATCAGTCTCTTTCTGATATTATAACATCCGATTCACTAAGCTGCCCTCCTAATATGACTAACTACATGGGCCAAATGGCTATTGCCATGAACAAACTCTCCACCCTTGAAGGTTTTGTTAGACAGGTATGCCAGCAGCTTCATGATCATTACATGCATTAGTCTCTTTTACATAGTTAATTTGTTTGATGTGTTTGTGGACCCCTCTCTAGGCCCTGGCCCCATGAATGATGATCAATTCATGATCACCAACTTGGGGTCGTGTGTGTGTGGGAAAAGAATCTTGTTGGGAATATTTAAACCTAACCCCAAAATGATGTTTTCCCTACGAAACTACTCCCATATCTTCCTTGTTCTTGAGGAGGCTTTGTGGTTTCATAATTCCATTAACATTATTATTATCTACAAAACATATATATATATATATATCTGTCATCCCATAAAATGCTTGGGGGTTCAAGCATTTCTGTGAAAGTGACATTTGTATGTAGTAGTCATTTAGGTTTCCGGTTGTAGTCCATGCCATTTGAGCATCATATAATTAAAAATACCAGCTTCAGCTTGTCTGATTTAGGTAATTTTTCCCAAAATAACATAGTTACCAATTAGAGGAAAAGAAAAAAATTGGATTAACTTCATGGGTAGATTGAGTTTTTCTGCTAGCAAATCGGATGGCTGCAATAGAGCGTAGTATAGCTTTCGAAACTTAAATACTTCTATAGGAATGAAACTCTATTTTAATTGTTCTAGGAGTTATTAACTGTAACAAGAAGACATTAACTTTGAAACAATGGGCAGATCTCTCTGTCAAATAATGATCTATCTATGCCTAAAGCAAGCATGAAGAATGGCAGCTTGTCTTTGTGTCGATTTCCCAATGCTTAAAACCTAATCACTATGAAGTTGTCAACTGATGGAAATAGTATAAGATGAATGGTGGCAACTAAGTCTAAGAATATTTTCATTTTCACATGCTGATGGGTCCCTCCCTTAAATAATGCATATATATCGACGTCCTAAGAGATCCCTCGTGCCCATATGTTTGTGATGTCATGGTCGTAACCGTTTGACTAAAAAGACATCTTTAAAGACCATCTCCTACAACTTCCCCTTTTGACCATTCTTTAACATAGCCTAAATCTCACCCACTTATGTGCCCACGGTTGCACATGGACATGCCCTCTTCCATCCATCATTAATTCACACTCCTCGACACCCAGTTAATTTAGAGTTACGGTAATGAAATCTCGAGAGCTACTAATTGTTTATTCTTCTACGCTCGAAAACGATTAAGCCTTACATGATTGATCTTTGATATGGATCTCTAAGAGAATTGACTTTGTAATTGTGGGAATTAGAGTATACCTAGTTTAAACTTTGAGGATCCAGGGTAGGTGGGGACTATTTAAGGTTGGGAATAAAGCAGTTAGCCTTTTGAAATTCATGTTCCCACACTTAGAAAAACCATGAGATTTTCAATTTTTTTGACATTTGGTTAGTAGAATTGTTAAGTGAAATTCTAATGAAGATGTTTACCTATCAAATTATCAGAGGAAGTCATAGTAATCATCATTGATGATAAGCCAACACTCACCAATAGGACAATATTGTTCATTGACTACTTTTTATAAGTAAATTAGCATCATTAAGTTTCTTATAGGGATTGGTTGAAAATGAAATGAATTAACAAGTTGTATAGTGAAGATTATGATCACCCTTGAATTATATTTTATTTTCTGTCAAAACGTTCTAGACAAGGTAAGTAAAAGCCACACCCCACAAGTAATTAATTTGGACCAAAGAAAATGAGATGAAAAATATCCTATATCATTTTCTTCTTTTCTTTATTCTTTTTCCCATTTGACAATCAAAACACCATAGTGCCACAAAGTCATGGGTGGATAGCCAGTGTAAAATTTAAGAAAGCAAAATTTCTCTTGCCCTCAAAGTCAAATTTAATCCATTTTCAGTCTTAATATTACTATCTTATTTTCAAGTTTAATCCATTGCACTCATTTATTTTCAAGTTCTATTTTAGGGATTTAAACGAAAAATATTAAAATTTTATGAATTATAATAGAATTTTAAAAATAACGGTTTTTTTTTCATAAGATGAGTGCGTACAACATTTTCCTTTAGCATATACTGTTCATTTATAATTATTATTAATTTGCTTAAGAAAAAACTTACAGGCTGATAATCTGAGGCACCAAACCATACAACGGCTGCATCAAATCCTGACGACCCGTCAAGCTGCAAGGTGTTTACTGGCGATTGCTGAATACTTCCACCGCCTGAGAGCTCTCAGCTCCCTCTGGCTGGCTCGACCTCGGCAGGAACAATAGAAACCCTAGCTAGCCCATAGCCACTTTCGTATCTTTTTACTCTTTATCATAATTATTGTCTTCTTTTGATATTCTCCCTTTCTGCAGAGAGATGTATAGATACACTAAAATAGATTAAATTTCAAAGTTAAATTAGTGGAAGTTTCTCTGACTATACTGATTTTTCTGCTTTGAACAAAGAAATCCAAATAAAGGCAATGATTTCGCAGCCATTTCTGACTGATTAGAAAGAGATAGAACTGGTTAAGAAGAAGAAAAGAGCATTGAGAATAGAGAAGAAGGTTTTATTTTTTTATTATTATTTATTTTGGGTTTATTTTTGTGGTATCGAAGAAAGACTAAAATTATTTGGTTCTCGGAAGAGAAGGAGATGCCGAGTGTTGAAATATAAACGTACATTTGGCCTAGGTATGTGTTGTTGCATGCATGCTTTTAGGGGCTAAAAATCCAAAGATGAAGCTCACAAACTTACTTTTATTTTTTTGACTTTGTTGGTTTTTGCCTTTTGGGACGAAGGAACTTAAAAGGGTAATTTGTCCAAAGATATCTATTAGATTGAATAATTCATATATTTATATTTGTGTATAGTTTGTGTTAACAAAAATTTTATTTCAAATTCATGTGGATACGTTGAACATGAAACATATCTCATTTTTGCACCAAAGTCATATACAATTTTTATTAAAATTTTAAATTGTTATTTTTATATATTTTTTATATCGTTTTTATGTCATATCATAGTGTCATGTTTAAGATTATCAAAATTTTTATTATTAATTATCTTTGATAAATAATAAATCCCTCTCAAGCCTCTTAGTAAGATGATAATTAAATTCAAAGTAATTACTCATTTTAGGTTTGTCCAAACAAAAGAACAAACGATGAGTAAGGAAGAAGAAGAAATTCTAGCTTGGTGTTTACTCTCTCTAAGTTTGTAAGTCAAGGGGAGAAGATATGGAAAAAAGAGATGGAGACATTTTTTTTGTTATTCCATTTTTCTTAGTCTTTGAAAACCACAATTTGGAAACATTTGGAGCTAGCTAGTTATATGCTTAAGTTTATTTATTTGATTATTTTTTGTATTTAAAATGACTTCACAAACTGCACCTAAACATTTGAGTGAATAGTTTATGGTAGTCAAGTTCGAGCTTTCCTTCTCTAATAAGAAAACAACTTCATATATACAATAGTTTAACCCTTTATACATGTGACATTTAGCAATAAAAAATTTGTGTAATGCTATAAATAACTATGATAAAAATATTTACAACAATTTCAACATACACTTTTTCTTGCAATGAAATATAATTTATAATAGCTTGTTACAACAAAATATTTTTTATAATATGATGAAAATAAGATTTTACGATATTAATTATTAATTAAAAATATATGTGCAGCTAAACATTTTTCTAGGGTTATGTAATTGTATTTGTAAGTCTTACTTTTTAGGCTTTTAAATTTAAGTCTGCCCAAGAGTAATTTGGGCCGTAGATATGTGATTTTCGGTTAGATCGTGGCAACGATCAATTCTATCTCCTCATTTGCTTCTCCTTTGTTTTGTTTTTCAACCCAAAGCCCAAAGCCACCTCGCATTGGCACTTTGCATGACCCCTAAAAACCCTAGACAGAGGAAGCCATATATTTCTTAGACGCCAAGCGAGGAGCAGCAGCAGAGCAAAGGGTTTAGAGAGGAAATGGTGTCGAAGAGGAAGACCCCTGTCAAGACCCGAAACCCAGATCTCATACGTGGTGTGGGCAAGTATTCCAGGTCTAAGATGTACCACAAACGTGGCCTTTGGGCCATCAAGGCCAAAAACGGCGGCGTTTTTCCCCACCATGATCCCAAACCTAAGGCCCCCGCTGCCGCCGAGAAGGCTCCCAAGTTTTACCCGGCTGATGATGTCAAGAAGCCGCTTCTTAATAAGCGCAAGCCAAAACCCACCAAGCTCAGGTTCCTTTTTTGAAATGATTATTTGTTTATTTGTAGATCTCCGAACATATGTTTCTTATTTTTGGGGTTTTTTATTTGTTTAGAGCGAGCATTACTCCAGGGACCGTGCTGATTTTGTTGGCTGGAAGGTTTATGGGGAAGAGGGTTGTTTTCTTGAAGCAACTGCCTTCTGGGCTCCTTTTGGTTACTGGTGAGTTTTTTTTTTTTTTTTTTCATGTTCTTGTTTGCTGAATGTTTGTTTGGAAATTTTCTTGATGAATTATAATTAGTGGCTGAAAATGTAATTTAATTTTAAAGCTGTTGCAGCATATAGTTTAACTAATAAAGTATGATTTTTGTGATTCAAATACAAGTTGGATCTATGACAATGATGTTAAAACCTTTGTTATTGATGTCTTCAGTGTTGCTTCCTTAGCGTCGATGGTCTCTTGTTTTTCAAAAAGTGCAAGGTTGTATATCCCTTTTCATGTTGCTTCTGCTTGTAGGTTAGATACTGTCATGACACGATCCATTTAATGTTCAATATGATGGAGATTCAGTGCTGCTATCTTGAAATCATAACCTGAGATTTACTTGATGCTTTTACTTGTATTGTATCGTTATAGGCATAGTATCCTCATTTGCCTATTGTGGCTTAGGGTGGCTAGGCTTATTATCTGGGAATTTCATTTTGTTTTTCAGGACCATTCAAGATTAATGGTGTTCCTTTAAGGCGTGTGAACCAATCCTATGTCATTGCTACTTCCACCAAGGTTGACATCTCAGGAGTTAATACAGAGAAGTTTGATGACAAGTACTTTGCCAAGGAAGTAGGGAAGAAGAAAAAGAAGGGTGAGGGCGAGTTTTTTGAAGCTGAAAAAGAGGTTAGTTTGTTTGTTTTGTATTTATTATAATTTAAGCTGTCCTAAATGGGTTCATCTAATATGATATGCTGATTGTCTATTATTTTACTTTTCCTCAAACAATTGTAGGATAAGAAGAAACTGCCCGAAGACAAGAAAGAAGACCAGAAAGCTGTAGATGGCTCTTTAATAAAGTCCATTGAGGTAGTTCCAGACTTAAAGGCCTACCTCGCTGCAAGATTTTCTCTGAAATCTGGCATGAAACCTCATGAGCTTGTCTTCTAGAGGGAATTTTGCATTTACTTAACTGTTAAGTGCAACATTGGTTTACAGTATCTTTGGTTGTATTATCGGATTCTATATGTGGAAAACCTAAATTTTGGGATACCATCTTTTGTTATGTAAGAGCCTCAACTTTCCTTATTTGACTGTGATTTGTGCTAATCTGATTGGAGCTTGTTCTATTAAGGTCAAATTTTGTATTTGACAGAATTGAATAGCTTTTTGTTGTTGAACAGCTGATAGGTTTCTAATTTGTGCCATGGAAGGCCAACCAAAGTAACTTTGATTCTGGGCCACTCCCACTATACCCCCTTGAGTTGGTACTCCTTTCTGATTTACCAATTCTCTGTTTCTGGGTTACCGGTGGTATGAAGATATGTGCTCCTCATCCTACGCTCTCAATTCGAGTTTCTCTACTTACACGAAAATCATATAAGTAGAAACAACTGCGTTTTTTCCCTTTGCTGATGCTTGTCATTGAAATGATAAGGATGTTTTTTAGTTGTGACTTTTAGTGTATCTTGTATGGTTTTAAAACTGTAATTAGATCAGGAAGCTCGAGTTTATGGAGTCGACATTAATTTGTAATTAAAATGACTAAGTAAATGAAAACTGAGACAAACAAATACAATAGAACATAGAAATTTTATTGGGAAGGTAGTGACAGAAATTTATAAGAGAATAAGAATCGCAATGGAGGTGAAACACTCTAATTCTTCAGAGCATGCTATCAGCTCGAGAGGGCAATCTCCTGAAGAAATTGCTTGGTACTAAAGGTAGCTTGCTCCGGAATCTGGGATGGCGTAGCCAGAATAAGCCTGCAAACAAAGCCATGATTTTGAATGGCGTCACATACAGCGCCACTGCAGCAAATAGGCAGAATATTACGAAGAGGCTGGTTGCTCTGGGGTCTCTCCAACTGAGTAGAGCCAGAAATCTTTCTCCTTGAGTTGCCATGTCTCCTACCACCGTCTGAATTCTTCCTGCCACACTCCTAAGCCTGTCATATCTCATCCTCACTACATCTTGAGCCTTGGATGTTGGGAAAGTATCGAATTCTTCATCTAGTTCATCTGGGTGAACTACTTCTGCCCATGAAAGCTTGGTGTCCATGTGAGGAGGATGCCTTGGCCGGAACCGGTAATTCCAAATCCCAATAAGAAACATGTATAAGAAGATGGTTGGCAGGATTAATTCTGGATAGCAAATCAATATGAAAAACAGAACATGTACTAGGATCGTAGTGACAGGATTCTTCCAGTGGCAAACTTCACCAAGCCACTTGCTCATAGCTATCACACCCGAAAACAATGAGACAATTCTGAAGAAGTTAGCTTTGCTTCTTCTCATGCTCCACATGTGGGAATCCACATCCAACATATACTCGACAACCTCTCTCCTCAGTGGTGGCTCAGCTCGGCCAAGCCTCACTGCAACAATGTTCATGGCCTGATATCTCAAGCTGTCTAACTGGTTTACGGTGAAAGGTTGCAAATAATGCATTTTTGGCAGCAAGGGATGCCAATAGAGATAAATCATACTTGCAAAAGAGAGGCACGTGAACCTAACTGCTAACTGAAGTTCCCCCATCTTCTTCAATCCAGATGTTTGTAGAACAAGAAGAGGGTAAGAGTTTGTATAAATTTTATCTGTTTCCAGGGTTGATAGTCTAATCCTTACCTTACCGATTCTGGAATCATTTTTACTTCCACTACCTGAAGCTGGTTTTTCACTTCCACCTAAGTGGCAGTTGTCAAAAACCCCCAATGTGATCACCGTGCAAGGGTCATAGACCTCCCAAGTATATTGCTCATTCCATTTTGGATTGAAGCTTTCAATTATAGTTCTCGTGCGCACCCACTTCTGCCCATATTTAGCCACACAGTAAGCATCTGTGGTTCCCCTGCCCTCCTTGGTCTTCATCGGCTGAAGACCTTGAGCACTTAAGATGCCCACTTCCAGGATTCCAATTGGTTTCTTCCAAAGCTGCCTGGCAGTTGGCCTTTGATCACTTATATACATGGTTGAATCATCCAGCACATGATAAGCTCCTTCAAGACAAACTCTAAGATGAATCCTGCCTGCAAATTTGAGTTCGTGCCTCTTGTCTCCCTCCAGAGCACCGAATCCAAATTTTTCGAGGTTGAACCATTTAGAATGAACTGGCCTATGATCCAAGCGGCTTTCAAAGGTGCGGAGGGGTTGGATTATCGTCCCCATAACTTCATCTTTTGCAGGGGTCACTTTATTTTCAACTGTTAGATACAGTTTCTCCTCGAAAGGTTCAGCTGCTACAAACATCAAATCTTCATTCCACATGGGATTTATCGTCTTCTGGGGACATAGCTTAGTTTTCAGTACTTGGTGTCCAACTTGAGCCTTAACAAAAGCCTGTGGTAATTGGCTTCTGTCATGTGGCTCCACATCCTGAGCTTCAATCACGTTCACTCTAAGGTACCACAGTTTTGGAGAGACATAAACCTTTGATCGTATGCTGAAAACACCCTCTCCTTGAACTGAAGCAGCATCTGTGTGCCAGGCTTCTGGAAAAGCTTCATCAGCTTGTGTTCCCATCCAGACCGCAAGCATGACCTCTCCTTTCACCTTGCTATCCCCTCGACGGTCTTCTAATCTATACCATTGTGGTGCCAAAGGGCTATCAGGTGGAACCCTTGTAGGCACTTCATTCATGTCGAAGATTACCCTTCCTATAAAATCATCTCTGCCAACAATCTCTCTGTCTCTGACAAAGACCTCAAGAATTGAAGACTGTATCTTCTCCTTTGAGAATGCAAAGACTTGTTTCCATTCCGGGTTTGTTTTCTTCTCAAAATGCTGTGTTTTTCCTTTATAGTTCCCCAGCTTCACTTCGACATAAGGATCAATATTTCCGGTAACAGGATTAGGGGGCAGATCTTTGGCTTTAACAACTCTGACATACAGATAAAACATCTGTTCAACGAGATCATAAGTGCTTGTTGCTCTTTCACTGCTAATCCAACCACCTCCGCCACGCATTCCTCCATGAGGCCATCGTTCTCCTAGCTGGGGCTTTGTGTCCTTCAATTTGAACTCTTCTTTCTGGGTAGCAGCAGCTGCCGGATTCATTGGTGCAAGACTTTAACTCACCCCTTATGCCGGTTTTGCCTAATGAAATTTTGTTGCTTGATCTTTCTATCTTTGTATGACTTAGGAGCCTTCAAAGCTGCCAAATGAAGTACAATGACTGCTTTATACCTGTATACTTCTCTTGTACCTTTAATACCTGAAGCTGAATGATTAGCATCAAAAAGAGAATTAGAAGGGATTTTTCACTTTAAGGACAGGAAGACAGTTGCCAATGCTACATCATAAATCGTATTCTAAAGTTCTGTAACTCACCTCGGCATACAAGAAAAACCCACTTCTTTTCTAATTGGAATTGATCATAATTGTCTCTCCTTTATTGACTTGTATAGTTGTATTCAAACAATGGATTCTTATCTTCCCAAGAAAGTTGCCCACCAGATATTTTTCTCTCTAGACAGATATCAGTCTCATGGTTTTGGGAGGCATTTGGGACCCTTGGGCTTGATTTGAAGCTTCGGGTTTCAAAAGGGTTTCAGCTACTGTATTAGAGTTCTTTTTCTCTGGTTTTAAATTAGAAGCCTATTTCCTGGAAACATGTCATGCCATTAGCTTTCTATGTCCCTGGGGTTTAACGTGGCTACCTGCCTCATTACACCTTTTCTGCTTCTTTAATGTTAAGAAAAAGAATCTTTTCTTTTTCAAAGAAAAAAAAAAAGGTAATAAAAAAGAATGATCCAGGCTGATATTGAAGATTAATTGGTACAAGGAAAAGGCATCACAAAACATGACCATCCAATATCCGTACTTAAATCTGAAAACATGGAGAACAGCAGTGACTTGGTTCCTAGAATTCCATGTACCAGCAAAAAGATTGTTGATGCCCTACTTGGGTGGACAAAGATAACCTTTTTAACATTTCAATATAGGGTTGAGACCAAGTGCATCCTCACTTTCCTAGATTCTTTGTTAAAATTTTGTCAAACTGCAAAAGCCAAAAAAAAAAAAAAAAGAGCTTAAACTACCCTTCTCTACACATATAGGATGCTGCTAAGACAAGGGTATCCTAGTGATTTTAGCTCAGTTGCATCACTTTGCAGTTGGCCTCTGATTGTGGACAGTTTTCTTCTTTCTGAAACACTGCCAATGGGTGAATGAAGTAAAGGTAGCAAAACACATAAAGAAATTCAATGAACTACAACAGCTGTGTGATGAGAAAGCTTAAAAGAAAAGCAAAAGCAAAGCAGAAAGTTCAAGGGTATATGACCTTACATTGATGCAAAGATGATTTTGCCCTTTTATTCTCCTTCTTTATTCCAATCTTTAGTTTAATTTTTTCCCAATGGCATCTTCAAGTAAGAATTTGGTGTCACTTCAACCTGGGCATCTCTTAGTTGTTTATCATCATCCATAGAATAATAAAAAAATGGAAAATAAATTACATTTAAGTAACACAAGAATTTGGCAAAAGAAAAATGAACTTGAATTATATTAGAATGAACCTAAAAAATGGATTTTTTGAGCATTAATAGAAAATTCCACATCTATTTCTCTCTTTTATTCTTATCTTAATTTTGATTAAAATATCTCAAAGTTTTTAGGTTAACTTAAAATAACACAAACAATTATTATTATTTTTTTATATTCTTGCCATCCATGGTGTTGGTTATGGTGCAAGGGTTTGTAATAGTCTCACACCATTTTTTTACCAAACAAATTAGAAAAAGAAATCGGAAAATATCGCTAAATGAATACACAAGGTTATGTGATCATGAAGAAATTAACAGGAAAAAAAAAGACATATAGATTCATATTACTAACCAGAAGATTAATGAACTTACATGAATCCTTTACAACAATAGAGAAGATGATTTCTTGATAAACCCCATATGTTATTCATCAGTAGAGACAATTACACAAACAAAAGAGGAACAGAAATTGGGTAAATACCATTGGGATATTTTTGGTTTTCTAAAAAATTTATAATTAGTAGTTTTTGAAGAAGATTTTTTTTTTCTATGAAAATTAATTCTAGTTTAAAATTTTTTATATTTAAGATTATTAATATTTAAATCTTAATCGTTGAAATTGAAAATTTAATATTGTATCAATAAATTAGACTACTAAAAGTTACGATAAGTCATCATATAAAATTATGATATGATATTTTAATGGATGTCAAAAATTCATTTTCTAAAATCATTTTATAATATAATTTAAAATTCATAAAACAATGAGTAATCTTTTTTTCCTTTTGTCTAGAAATTCTATTGCATGTGCATATCTTTTTGTCATGGTGTTTAAATATATGTTTTGAAATGTGAAGTATTTTTTACCTTTGATTACTGCAATAAATGTTGTAACTTTAATGATTAGTATAAAGGGCTAAAAAAGTTCTTTTAATTAGTAGATAATGATTACCTTATCTAGCCTTTGGATTTTATTAATAAGTACCAACTGTTTTTAAGATTAATGTATAAAATAACACTTTCACTCAATACATTGAAATCACGTTTAAAATTATTAATTATTATAAATAATATATTAATTAATCTTTATAAATACAATAATTAATTATAATTGTAATTTCTCTAATACTTATAATTTTAAAAAATAATATTTATTGAATCAAACTTGATCACAAATATTTTTATCTTTAATATAAAAATTATCATTTTTTATTGATGAAGGAAATTAAAAGTTAAAATCAATAAGAGGTTGGTTCAATTGATTAAGGTTCATCTTTTTCGATGAATATATTTTGAGTTTAAATTCTGTCGATAATTATTTGTTGAGATCATCTTAAATGTACAATCTATAATCATTTATCTTAAACTGTTATGTACAATACATCTTATCTTGACATGAGAGATCAAATAATTTATCTACCTTCAAATTTTGATGTTTCTTATTAAAAAAAAAAAACAACTCTTTGAATAAAGAATACATGCATTATTTTGGAACATACTCGTTAGTATGATACTGTTTGGATTCTTATCAATATATATATATAAATATTATATATAAAAGTACCAACTCGAAAAGTAAAAAAACAAAGTTTTGGCCAAAAAAAAAAACACAAATACAATGATAATATGTTCTAATTAAGGTGATATTTAAGAAAATAAGTGCAATTAATACATTATTTTTCTTGAATTTGTTAAAAACAATGCATGAAATGCAATTTTTTTCTATTAAATAGTAATTAAATAATGGATTCTTGAATAATTAATTGATGAATAGTTATTTATTTACTGTAACTTTTGATTAAAAATTATTTATTATTTTATTATTGAAAAATTAAAATTTTTAATAAATTCATTCTAAAAAAATAATATTATCATATTATATTGTTTACTTGCAATACACGTGTGGATTAAATTTGTCTTTTAAAATGAACAACAATATATATATATATTTATATATATGCAAAAATGCTGTTAGAAAAATTTTGATACTTATGATATTTTATATAATTCTTAAATTTGGGTTTAAAAATTAAGTTTTAGAATGAAAATTTCAAAAGAAACCTACACCGACAAATTTTATTTTAAAAAAAAGGTTATATTCTTAGTTAAAAAAGATTAGAACATATATATATATATTTTGTTATTCATGATAGTTAATTTGGCTTAAGGTAGAGGATTTATTTTGCATTTTTTTTTTTGAAAAAACAAGAAAACCCAAAAGAAAACAAGGATTTGGATTTGGGCCTACGCTGTCTTATAAACGTCGGGAAGGGAAACCAATTTGTTTTTGAAGCCTGGGCCTAGCCTATAGAGTTCCCTCAATTGTCATACTTTGCTTCGCCGCTTCAATGTTCGAGTTGATATGTCTAAGTTTTTCTTTTCTAGCTAATTAAAAGTCTAAATCTGTCTTCAATTTCTTAGTTTAGTGGTCAAATAAATCTTAAGAAAACACCAAAATTGAGATTCATCTCCAACCTATTTCTTTCTTTTGTTGTAAGGTTCTGTCCCTCTTATTAAACAAAAAAAAAATCTAAATAAAAAATGCATCTTCCTTTATATTAAAATTTTATGAAAATAAAAGTGAAGTTCTATTAGCCTTTTAAAGGCTTTGTCTAAAGCTTAGCTCTATCCGTTGAGTCGAAGAGCTCAAAATTTTTAAAAATATATTAAAATATTAAAAATTATTAAATATATATTTGAATCAAAATTAAATTAAAAAATATTTTTATTAATAATTTATTATTTAAGTTGAATTAGGTACAAGTTCAAAAATATTTATTCAAAATATTTGTGTTGGAATAAATAATTCGATCTGTAAATGAATTTAGAACGTATTTGTAATTGATGATTTATTTTATTTTTATTTATTATGTTACACTTGCATATAATGATATTTTAAATATAGAACGTTAGGGATCAACTTGAATATATTAATATCCATTTTAGTCTCTTCTATATTGTAAGTTGCTAAAAGAAATCAAATAGTATATATGTAAGATTTATTTAACTCTAATTTTTACCTATATCTTTACACTTTCAATACAAATTATTCACATTAATAGTCATCATATTTAATTTTAAAAATAATTAAAGCATGTTGAAATAAGGTCATGTAATTAATACTAATTATACCAATATTACTCTTTTCGGTAATTGAGCTGAGAAAAAAAATGTATGCAATTTGCTCTTCGCTTCCATTGGCACCTGGTTTTCATTAATCTCCTTGTGCTGCCTAAAGCTTCCATCAGTCGCAAGCCTCATTGGCACATGGAAAAATTAGACCAGGAATTGAACAGTCCTCATCAAGCAATATATATGCATAAAACATGTAGCTCAATCCATTTTAACCATTGGATTTTAAATTATATTTTTTTAAAAAATGTGGATCACCCGTTACATTCTAAACATGTAAGATGCCATGTCTATGAAATAAACATTAGATTATACAAAATAAATACGATTTTGTCATACTAATTTGATTTAAATGAAAAAAAAATTCTCTTAATTTTACTCCTGATTTGACTGGAACCAAAATTTTCAATACCATTGAGCAGTCTAAAGCTTCTACGTGCCGAAACCAATTCACAAATGGACAATCTAGTCCCACCACTCTAACCTGCCTCACCCTATAAATCGCATTTTTTGAGCAATATGGTCTCGTCAAGCAAATAGTCTGAAACGTGAAGATTGTTCCAGTTTTTCTCTGCTTTCTCCTCCTCTCCATCTTCTTTTCACCTTTTCTGTCAGAACACTGCAACCCTCATGACAAGAAGGTCCTTCTCCAGATCAAAAAAGCCTTAAACAATCCTTACCTCTTGGCGTCATGGGACCCAAAAACAGATTGCTGTGATTGGTATTGTCTTGAATATGATCTCAACACCCACCGTGTTATTTCACTCACCATGTTCTCTGATGACCTTCTCACAGGCCAAATCCCAGCTGAAGTTGGCGACCTTCCTTACCTTGAAACTCTTCTATTCAGACACCTGCCTAACCTCAATGGTACCATACAGCCTACCATTGTAAAGCTCAAGAACCTCAAGACTCTTCGCTTGAGCTGGACAAACCTGTCTGGTTCTGTACCAGATTTTCTTAGCCAACTTACGAACTTGACTTACTTGGACCTGTCATTTAATAACCTCTCAGGCTCTATTCCAAGCTCCCTCTCTTCACTTCCAAATCTTGGTGCTTTGCATTTGGATAGAAACAAGCTTACAGGTTCAATACCAGAATCTTTTGGTATGTTTCCTGACAAAGCAGTAGGTTTGTACTTGTCTCATAATAAACTTTCTGGTACAATTCCTGCTTCTTTAGGCAACATGGACTTCGATACCATTGACTTGTCCAGGAATATGCTTGAAGGTGATGCTTCAAGGTTGTTTGGATCGAACAAAACTACATCTGAAATTGATCTTTCAAGGAATATGTTCCAGTTTAATCTATCCAAAGTGAAGTTTCCCAAGAGTTTGGCATGGCTGGATCTGAATCACAACAAGATTATGGGAAGCATTCCTACTGGGTTGACCGGAGTGAATTTGCAGTTCTTGAATGTGAGTTACAATAGGTTGTGTTGGCAGATTCCAGTCGGAGGGAAGTTGCAGAATTTCGATTACTCCTCGTATTTTCACAACCGTTGCTTGTGTGGTACTCCGCTTGAAAGCTGCAAGTAACGGTGGAGACAGCTAGGGCTTTGATTGCCGGGGAACACAACCAGTGAAGTGTGTATAGATGATAGTTCAGGAAGAGTTGTAATAAGCACATAGTGGCAAATGATCTGGCATTCAATTTGCTTTTATGTGAGTCTGCTTGTAATTTGATTCGGCTAGAACGTAGAAAAGCACATAATCAGGGTGTAGCTTCCTAATAAACAGCTGTGCAGTTATGTTTTACTCCAAAGTTATTTGCTCTTACATTGCAATGCGGGGCATGAATTTTCTTAAGGGATCAGAAAACGAAGTAATACAAAGGCAGCATAGTAATGCGACTCACATAAATTTGGCCCCCTTCATGAGTTAAGATAAAGAACATGAAGGTGGGAAAATCTCTCTGATCTCCAAAGAATATAAAGGCAGAATCATTCGAAGTACAATAAATTCAGAATGGCTGCTCTAAATCAAGTTGTGATAGCACAATATCCCTAACTCTCAAAATCAAAATTGAACAAAAACTTTTATCGGCAATTTGACCCTTTATTATTTACTCAAAGAAATCAAAAACATTATATTTCCCCTAAAATTAATGTAGTTAAATACAAACACATAAAGTGGAAATAAATTATTCACAAAGCAATTGCCCTTCTCTTTTCGTTTAAGGGTTGCAGTCAAATATCAGTTGCTATAATCCAGTTTACAAGTGTGATGTTAATAAATAAATGCAGTAATTTCTTGATGCACTGTCACAAGGAAGATTCCTTCCATTCTAATCTGTTAAGCCCGTCAACAATTGCCTTCCGAAATTCACCATGATGAAGAAGAAAGGATGACACATGCCCACCAGTAACCCATCTCACTTCTGAACCAGGCCAAGCCTTTTGAAGCTCCAGCACAGAGTGCTTTGGTATGTAACCATCATCCTGAAACACATAATTGCACTTGAAGATATAAATGATGAGATTAAATGACGAGAAGTGACTCTCGAAGACCATTATAAAGAGAGCATTAAGCTTGAGAGGAGATAATTTAGGGATCTAGGCATTACCATAGACATTCTATGAAAAATCTAAAACCTAAGAAGGGTAAGCATATAGGTGTTAGATTCTCCTGTGAGCTTATTTACAGTATGTGGAGTTACCCATGCCCCCTCCCCCTTCTAACAGGGGAAGAAACCTGAATAGTGGGCCTTAAAATAAGAAAAACATGGATGATTCCAACAATCAACAGCATGGACTGCAGGAAAAGGACAACTGTATCACCTAAGTTGTTTGCAAATTGGAATTTTAAATGCAAAAGAAATTAAGTGTTGAAACTTTGGAATCAAATCTTTTAAGTGTAAAAATTGAATAAAACTTTTGCTTTGCAAAAAAATTTTTTCATTGAATTTTTTTTTAAATGCAAAAGAATTTTTTTTTTTCATTGAAGACTTCAAAATCTAAAAATAAAGAGTAACCAAACATGTTTGAAAAAATAGCTTAAAATATCGCAACTAAATTTTCAGTAGTTTTGATAACATGCAAACGAGAGGAAATAAGCAGTTCCATAACAAAATCAACAAAAAATAACTACAAGCTCCTTATCAATATTCTTAAGGAACACCCATTTTGTTAGACAGAGATATGGTACTTACAGTAGCAGCAACAAATATTATGGCACTAGGGTTTTTGGGAATTGGAAAGCGTGTGACATCTGTGAGAGACAGTACATTTCGCATTCGTTCTCTCACCTCCTCGAGAGTCATTGCAGCCTCTTTTGCTGCAAGATCCTCTCTCAGTGCCTCCCATGCAGTGGCATGCTTCAATAAACCCTCACAGAATGCCACAACAGCAGAATGTGGGGAGAGAAAAGGAAGGGTTGCAACAGGTGTGGGGTGCAGTGATCCAACCATTGCAGCATGCACTCCCCCTAATTCCATAAAAGCGTCAAACTTTAAAAGGAAGTACCAATTAAGAGTGAGAGCAACCCAGTTTCAGGAAGAATATTGACCATATATTTCACAACCATGAACCTGGTAATTTAGTTTCTAGCAAAAGGTAATATATGAAAAATACGAATAGAATAATAGCACCACAACAACAACAATTCTTACCCATACTAAGCCCACACACACCCATCTTGCCGAACCCTGCCTCAGAGTCTAACCAATATAAAAGGCTACGTGCCTCTTCAATGGTTGCTCTTCCTAATAAAAGCAAGTCACTAACACACAAGAGTTTTGCACCACGTTGCAGCATAGGGCGTCTTTGACCATAGAAAGGGCTACCAAAAATAGTTATATCAATTAGAAAACATAAATGCATAAGTAAAAGAAGTCAAGCTTTGCTTTTAGCTTCTAAAAGTAGTTGACAACACCAAAAGGACTCCAACCTCTCAAGCACCATAGTTGCAATGTTTTGCTTCAATAATGGTCCACCAAGACGTAATCTCCGTTCAAATGTATGATCTCCTGTGCCTGACAAGGGAGGTTAAATTATATATCAATAAGGATGAGTTCTAAACATCAAATTCACAACCCAAATGATTTTCAATTTGAAGCAATAGTTGCAAGATTGAAATATACATCAAAACTGAAATACTCTGACATGAATAATCTGGGAAGTAACAGCCAATGATTTTACACGGGTATAGCAAACAAACAAAGAATTTATAAACACGTGTAAATGAAACAGCACCACAAGAACATGAAATCTAGTGAATATGTCTATATTCTGTTCTATGAGAGTAGGAATCAGTTCCCTGAATTATAACATAGAGAAAAGCATGTAAACCCTCAAAACATCCCCAATAAGTAGGTCAGGTGAAATTCATTTCAAACATCTTCATATTTCTAGTAAGAACAGATTTTTGACAAATTAGAACAAGAAAATAAATTAAAATAAAAAAGAATACCATTAATTGTGGACGAAAATTAGAAAAGAAAAAGAATAACTAGGAATGAAACAGAGAACAACTTGCGACTGTATGATTTGAAAGAAGGAAAGTGGTTCAGCTATCAACTTGGATGTGTTGCCATGCTCAAATGTAAGCTTATATCAAGCTGCTGTTTGGTATAAACAGTTCAAGGAAAAAAAAGAAAAGAAAGAAATAACACTAAAATCTTTAAAACAAACAATAATAAGTGTGCTAAAGCTTGAAATATATAGAGCTAGTCACAAACAACCATCACAAGACCCAATTAACAAACGGTAGGAAGCTGGTGACATTCTCATTTACCAACCAAAGGTTGTCCATCGTTGTAAATAGACATAATACGAAAATCTCCTTCAATTTTACATCCTGAATAAAGCAGAAATAAACTAAGCCTAAATATTCAATTCCCACCATGTAGAAGATGATTCATTCTAAGCTCACACCAAGAATAAAAAGCAATCAACTAGCATTATCCAGGTATATAAGTAAACATAAATAAACAACTAAGGTTTACCTCCTAATTAAATAATGCAATCACTTATTAAACTAAACTACAGCCAACGGATACAAAACCATATCAAGGGTTTAAATACAACATAATTAATCAATCAAAGAAAACTAAAAGAGCAGGATTTATCTGAAGGCTAAAAGATATACCGTGATACCTGCGAGGTGAACCACACATGCCATCTTTTGAGGTGGCACAAATTTTGGGACAAGGAAAGCAACCCTTGCATTGTGACTTTCAGCAGGCAATGCACTCAGCAAGTGCTCATCACAAGGGGTCCTAAACACACCTTCTCTCAAGCAAGAACTTTGGGTCTCCCAAACTGTTTTCCAAATGGGTTGTATCAATCTTGGAGGCCAGTTTTGGCCTTCAACTTCAGGGAACAGCTGGCTTATCAATCTCTCCAGAAGCTGAAGCTTTGTTCCACCCCATCCTCTTGAGAAAAATGGTGGGGTTATCTTTGTTCTATGCATAAATGCACCATATACATGGTCTAGAATGTAATGAAGCATCCCCAAATTGACTGTAACCATTTTTTTGGAGGAAAACCCAGATTTCAAAATCGCTTAAACCAATGGAAAGTTAGCTCCTTTTTTTATTGTTTTTAGAAATGCCGTGAAAAAGCTATTCACAATCTGAGTTAATTACAACAACCCAGTAATCAAAACTCTATAACAAGATTAGGGTTTTGAAATTTTTTGGTTAGATTGTGAAGAAAGCACAATAGAATAGATCTGGTAAATTAATAATACCTTCTTCCCTGTAAAATTTGAGAAAAAAAGCATGTAAAGATTGGAGTGGATTCAATGAAACAATAGAGTTGCAAAACACAGAAATTTTCAGAAAAAGAATTGAAGATCTGTAAACTATTCAGGGTATGAAATTAATAAGAAAAAAATACAGAGAGGGCTGATATGAAGAAACCGAGGGGGATCCAAATATTATGAATTTTAATTTGAACCAAAGGCAAACTCTGGACTGAGCCCTGAGATAGAATTTAAAACAGCCAATGACACGCGGAAAAGGTTCCTACATGCCATGCCATCCTTATCTAATTGCCACGTCATAGAAAAATCCATTGCGGTTTTGTTCGTTACGAGTTTTTTTTTTTGGTTCTTTTTTGTGTGTTCGGTGAGTCCCATGATTCTGAAGGTCAGCAGCGAACAGAGCGGACAAGTGATAAGGTTGCAATAATTCCTCCATTTTACCCAACTAAATTTTAATAGTTTAATAAAAAATACTAATATATTAAAATACTATTCATGTTTTTCTTAAATAACTAACCTACCCAAAGAAAGAAAAAAGAAACTAGAAAAAGAAATTGGGTGGAAACTGGCGATGATGATCATGATTATCCAGTATAATTAATTGTCCCAAGAAGTTGACTTCTCAACTGTAAGTTAATGCTAGGATGATCAAACTCAAGATCCCTTCAAAAAATATTTTTTTATAGATAATTAAAGTTTTAAATTGAAAATATCTAATTGCAATTATTAGTAATTAAATTAACAGGTACTTTTAAAATTGAAGTCTATCTTTTGTTTTATCTTAAATATATATCTGTGGATGGTTCAAATTTATCATAATCTTTTAGTTAGTGTAATTTTATCATCTTACGTTAATCTTCGAGTAAATTTATTCTTATACTTCAATTTTTGAAATAATTAATGAATATTCAACAAAAATTTTATTAAAAACTGTTTGACAATTCAAAAAATAATTTTTAAAATGATATGGCAAGAAAAATAACCTTGAAGCACACAACAGTTTCAATTGGTTTCTATTTCCATTTGATAAATCAGAACGATGGAAATGGAGATAGCCTAGGGACAGGGATACAGATTAAGGGATGAGCCCGTGGAAGGGTCAGACCAGGTCCTTCTTTCATGTCAACAGTACCATTTGCCCCGTCAACCTTCCAATCAAAGCATTGAATCATAGCAGCAAGACTTGTCTGAACAACTTGCAATGCTAGTGAGGTTCCAGGGCATGATCTTCTTCCACTCCCAAATGGCAACAGTTGAAAATGCTGTCCTCTTACATCCAATTGAGTTTTTCTACTTCCCTCTATGCTGAGAAACCTCTCTGGGCAGAACTCAAGTGGGTTCTCCCAGTGATTAGGATCCCTACCGATAGCCCACACATTGACAAAGAGTCGGGTCTTGGCTGGAATGTCATAACCTCCAATAGTACAGTTTTCACTTGACTCCCGTACAATTATAGGACCAGTGGGGTGAAGCCTTAATGTTTCCTTTACAATAGCTTGAAGGTAGGGGAGATTGGTGATGTCTGATTCTTCTACTATTTTGTTCCTTCCTACAACAATATCAATCTCTTCTCTTGCTTTCTCCATTATATCAGTATGATTAATAAGCTCAGCTAGAGCCCATTCTGTTGTAACAGCAGATGTGTCGGTGCCAGCAGCAAATATGTCCTAGAAAATTTATAAACTATCCATCAGTATTGTCTGTGAATTCTATTGTCAAGTCATTTTCATTTATATTGATAATTCAGAGGTCATCTACACTAACATGATGTCAATGCCAACCGGTGAATTCGGAGTGATTGTCTTTTATAAAAATTTGTTTAAGATATGCGATGATTTGTTCTTCTAACTGAAATTAAAATGGATACTAGCTAGGACCGAGTTTTCTGTAGTTTGTGTAGATTTAGCTCCATTGATTTTGTTCTTATAAATAATAGTTTAATTTCTGGAGACTTTCAGGCTTGAGGACAGAAATAGATTCCCCTTTCAGGAAAGAAGTGAAGAAAATTAGACTACTAAAACAAGGTACTTCAATGTTAGAAAGTAGCTTTATGAGAAAGAGAGAAAGAAACAGTAAAAAAATTTACCAGGATGAATGCCTTTATGTTTTCTCTGGTCAATCTCATCTCTGAGCTTTCATCTTCTGATATATCAAGTAAAATATCAAGCAAATCTTTCACCGTATCACTATCACCTCCATTCTTCTTTCTCTTCCTCGCTTCTTCATGGTCCTTTATTATTTTATCCATCATCACATCAAACTTATCACGAACTTCCTTGAGTTTTTTATTCATTCCTTGCAAATCCAAATTCTTACAGAACCAGATGAAATCTGACAAATTAAACTGCCCTGAGAGCTTGGCTATTGCTTGCACCAACTTCCTTACCTCTTCAGCTTCATCCTCATTATTGGAACATGTTTGATTCATTGTCATTCTTGATACAATATTATTTGTTAGCCTTACAAGCTCTCCTCCAACATCCACCTTTTCACTTGCATTTGCTTTTTTCATCATGAACTGCAAAAACCGCCTTAATTCTTCACGTCTAACCGGAAGAAACTGGTCTAGCATTCGGCCACTTAGAAGTTCAGACATGCAAATTTTCTTCATAAACTTCCAGTAAGGTCCGTATGGGGCAAAGGAGAAATCAGCAGAGCCATATGTAAGGTAGTCAACGGTAGCTGTTTTTGGCCGGTTGGAGAAAGACGACTCATGGGTTTTGAGGAACTCCTTGGCCATTTCCGAGGAGGAAGCCACAACACAAGGGACAGATCCAAGCAGGATATGCATCAAGGGCCCGTGTTTGGTTGAAAGTTTGTGAAGAGCTTGGTGAGGTATTGGTGCTAGGAGGTGGAGGTGTCCAATGATTGGTAGTGCCATAGGGCTTGGTGGGAGACGTGATGTGGTCCGGATCTTGGTGAAGAGTGTTCTGACCAAAATAATGGATACCAGCCATATTAGGAAAAGTAGGAAGTAGCCTTGGAAATCAGCCATCTTTGAACCTTGGTTAATCAACTAACAGTAAGCCTATGGTTTTAGAGAGGTGTTTATATAACTGCTGCTAGGATGTTGGACCTCAATTAACTTCTGGGATCTTGTATTTGGATTTTGGGTGATCATCTTTCTTCCCTCTAGTTCTGCTTAGGATAGCCATGACTGGGTCAGTGGCCATCTGCCGTCGATCACAAGGTCAAAAGTTAAGGATCAGCCCTTATATTATATAATACCATATTGACATTTATTATTCTAAGTATATATATATCTTTTCTGTTCTCTTGA
Source organism: Durio zibethinus (assembly GCF_047325235.1). Taxonomy (NCBI): domain Eukaryota; kingdom Viridiplantae; phylum Streptophyta; class Magnoliopsida; order Malvales; family Malvaceae; genus Durio; species Durio zibethinus. Next base: position 1,697,027 of record NC_143162.1, on the reverse strand, counting down.
CATATTCGTAAATTGTAAGCTACTGTTAAGCCTCCATTGTTATATACTGATTTTTTATTCCTTTCTCACGTCATGTTTCAACCTTTTAGAAGTTGCATTTGGTTGTTTCTGCAAGTGGCCGGCCGGCTGGGAGCCAACAAGAAATGAGAAACCTGACCGGCCATTCTGATAACGATGTTTGAGCTTAAAACTGCAAAAGAATTGGCAGGAAAACCTAAACAGGCCCAGACACAATTAGCAATAAACAATTCTGAGAGGGCATTCCAATTCTTTTGAGTGAGGTTTCCTTCCTTTCAATGACAATTCACTGCATTTTCTCTAATCTTATAATAACGTGTCATTTTCTTCTTTTCTTCCGTCCTTTTGGGCCACCAATGATTTAATCACAATTCATTGGCGACATTAAAATTGTTTCCTGGAAAACAGACAAGATAATGGCCTTGTTCGTTTATGGTTGATTGTATCCTGCTTCCTCTGCCTTCTTCCTATCTAAATTCCTGGGTCTAATGAAGTTTATAATTCTTAATGCAAGCTGGAATTAGCTTTCTTTTACATATCTTTCCTTCATTAATTTTCAAGAGGACATGATTTAGCATCTTAAAGCAACAAGTGAAAAGCATAATTTTCTGCATGAAAGGATTTTTTATTAAGCAGCCTCAGTTAAAACTTTTGAATGGTGGAATTTTGGTGATAGATAAATCGAACCAATTGGAGCTAGTTCTGTGTTACATTTCCTAAATAGGAGATATGGATGCAGCTAGCTAGAAGGAAAACAAAGTTTGGCAAAACTAATAAAAGTTCTGTCTCAATGGCATGGACTGACCATGTATTTTCATGTTTGAGAACAGTTTGATCTCATTGGCTGTTCTTTTTCATTCATTTTACCCGACAGATCTGCAAAAATGGGGAAGAAATGTGCTATCTGAGATACAAACATGCACATACCAAACTCATATGACATAGAAAGTCAGAAAGTTTATTGAAAAAGGGTAAGGTGATTTGGCAAACCGTAACAGTGGTAATTCCAAGAAGAAACAAGCCCACCTGAATGCTAAACAACATGGAAAGCCACAACATAGGAACGGCCAATTTGCCTAGTTATAAGAGATTATACAATTTATGAAAATAGAAAATATGGACAGAATCTAAAACTACTGACAATCAGCTGCTGATGACAACCATATTTCTACTAACATTGTATTTTTATATAGCGGATTTAGATGAAGCAAGCAAGCTTGAGGCTCAGTCATTGAAGGTTTCTGAGCCAGGATGTATTTGAATGATTCACCATAGCAGTGGAGATCTGAGAAATTCAATAACTAGCATTTCTACAATCAGACAATGAACAGTATCAGAATCTCAGACTGATGGAAATGGAGAAAGCCTAGCCACAGGGTAACAAACCAAGGGATGAGCTCTAAGAGGAGCCATTCCAGCTTTTTTCTTCCATATTAACAGTACCATTTGCTCCATTCCCAACTTTCCAATCAAAGCAATGGACAATCTTAAATCTTAAATCCATAATTAGCAAATAGATAGGCAAGAGCCCAAATATAAAATGACCAAAGCATTATAAACCCAATTTGAAGAAGACATAATTGGAGATGATTTTGGGCCTAAAATTTACTAAGTCCTTTTTAAAGTCCAAGTAGTAATCTAAGTCAAAGCCCTAGTCTGAACCTAACTTCTGTTCTGCACCGTTCTCCTACCTTTACCAGTCAGCCATGCCACAAGCAGCATTGCGTAAACTCCTACCTCCTCTCAGCCTGCATCCATTTCTTCTTCTTCCTTTGATCACTAGAACAGGTAACCAAAAGGCGAAAAGGAGGCGTCAAAATGCTCCAAGCTATGTCAGACACATATATCACACTCTAACCATGTCGTGTCATTCGAATGTTAAATCTTAGGTTGTCTTACTCTTATATTCAAGTTGGATCAATCCACCTATTGTTAATTACTTTTAGGTTTTGATGGTTAACACTGCAGAGAACAGTCTTATTAGATAGGGATAGTCTTATCAAATAGGGATTAATGCATGCAAAGCAGGATACTGAAGGAGATAATAAATTTTTTTTCTTGTTCAGAAGAGCTAATAACTTGATCATGCATGCAGTGTCTAATAAACCTAAGGAACCGAAACTATAATTTTTTAACAGTGCCCAAATAGGTAATAATTAATCTGAGTTCCTTGGTAAACAGGTTACAGTTTCCTTGCAAACTTACAACATTCAAGAAAAGGTTTACATGATCAATGTTTACTGATACATGAAAAACTTCACTCTAGGTATAGCTGAGCAAAAATGTGTTTCTTAAATTCTGTATCTTTATTGGAAAACAGTCTTGAAAACAGTGGAATGGATAAAATGGATTTACATAACAGATGCCACTTAAGTTGGTATTAATTAATGTGTGTAAGCTGACCTTTCTCCAATATATCTACTTAATGATATGACGTAGGTTGTTCTAAATGCAATTGTTGCTTGGGTTATGACAAATTTCTTCCGGTGAGTAATAGTATATTTGTATTTCAATGTTTATTATATTTTTCTTGTACTATCTATGAAATGAGACTTGTAAAATATCATACACGTATGACGTAATACATGTATGTGCTTCCATTACGGGTCCTCTGGATAATTATAATTAATGCCATAAGAAATTGTACTGTTTTGTTTCTGACTTCTGTGTTCTTGATTATTAATGGCCATAATATACATTGTATATTAACTACATTATTTGTAGGTGAAAATGATGTATATATATAATTCTTTTTTTTTTGGATTATGATTTTTTTTTGGCCAAATTCTTGGATTATGATGAGGGATGCTGAATTATATTGTAAACCTTTTTTTAAAGTTGTATTAATTATGGGACCAAAATCGATGTGTATATATTATCTCGTGTTCATGTTAGTTATTTTTGTCTTTTGATGAAAGTGAACAATCTGGGGAAAAGCTTTCCCGACTCAATAATTGAAAATCTTGATGATACATATAATTTCTTTTGGAAGTCATTTTCTTCCGGAATTAGCTATCTTATAACTCCTTTGGAGGTCATTTTCTTCCTGCATATCAGATATAGATGATTGATTGGAAGCAAACGACACAAGTGGTCCATGAGCTTGAGAACTACATATGAAAGAAGCTCCAATGTATGCAGATCTGTATTTTCCTGGACATTCATATCAATTGTTTCATTTTCCAGGATTTATTTGTAAATATTTTATTCATCTTGAAAAGCATTGAAGGGTTTAGAGTTTAATTTATTTTGCCTCATCTTCAGGTCAAATAATTGGTCTATAGGTTGTTTTCTCATCTCCCTCATGAAAAAATTGTGGCTCAAGTAATAGAGGCCAACTACTTCAGTTCTTGCATATGGACATGTTTGAATAACCATACATTGATACAATTAATATTATCTTACCTTATGAATGCCATGAAAGTGAAACTGATATATTGAAAAATAGTGTCTGCATTAGAGGGGACAAAGTGCACTTATGAAATCAAGAGACAATAAGGTCCTTAATCCTTTCAAGGGAAAAATATAATATTGACACTATACACTATTAATGACTGCTACATTTCTTCATAGGATCTGAACCAAGATTGGAGTCTCACAGGGAAAAAAGAAAAGAAAAGAAAAAAACCCTTTGAGATGTTGCAGGTTACAATGGAAGAAGAAAATATGAGAGGTTGAAAACTACTTTGTAATTGTTGACAACCTTGGGAACTTAGAGTTTACTGACAATTACAAATGGATGGTGAAAGCTTCATGTCCTATAGTTAGAGTACTCTGAAATAGTCAAGCATCAGAAACAGAAAGAACTCTGTTTCTGTTGCAAGGTTAAAAAAAAAAAATTACATACAAATATAAATTGAATGGTTAATGAACGAAAATTCAGGTTTAAAGACATACAATGTTAAAACCATTATAATCCATCAATGACAAAAAACAACAGGCTGTATCCCTTAAATTTAATTGATTGGTGCTTTGACCACTCATGGAATTAACAGGATCTATGCTCATGTTCCCCTGGCAACAAAGTTCGCAGCCTAAGGACGCAAACAAATTAACAGCTTCTGCTAGGAGAAAACAGATGATACTGCAAGCCAAGTCAAGCTTGAGCTCCATAAGAGATGATACTGCTTTACTGAAAGTAAATAGTTTCATATAAAACTAACTGAAAGCATTCATCACCAAACAAGTAACTAATACAGTCTGCACATTTTGAGAACATGATCCATAAGGCATATATTTGATCATTGCATTATTCTAGAATGTAAAGTACTTTCTGTTGCTTGTTGAGTAGGCAACTTAAATAGTACAATCAACTTAAAAAAACACCCAAATTCCAGAGGAATTAAGACTGTTCAGCTTTTACATATCCTGAAAATGTTCCTAATAGCAAGCATATATTGCATGATAACCACATTTAGATTTATCAGATTGATGGAAACGGACTGAGCCTGGCCACTGGGAAACAAATCAAGTCATTAGCCCTCAGGAGAGTCATTCCATTCATCTCTTCCATGTCAACAGTACCGTTGCCTCCACTCCCAAGCTTCCACTCAAAGCACTGAATCATACAACCAAGGACAGTTGAGACAATGCTTAGTGCTAGTGAAGCTCCAGGACAGCTTCTTCTTCCACTCCCAAATGGCAAAAGATTAAAATCCTGTCCCAACACATCCAACCACTGGCTCTTCCCTTGCCACTCTTCACTATTAAGAAACCTCTCTGGCCGGAACTCAAGGTGGTTTTTCCACTGCTTTGAGTTTCTGCCAAGTGACCATACATTAACATAGAGACGAGTATCTGCTGGGATTTCATAACCAGCAATAACACAGGCTTTAGTTGACTCTCTTACAATGAATGGGCCACTGGGATGAAGCCTAAGTGTTTCTTTCACTATGGCTTGGAGGTAAGGCAGGCTGGCAACATCTGATTCCTCTAATATTCTGTTGTTTCCAACCACTGAATCGATCTCCTGTCTTGCTTTCTCAATTACATGTGGGTTGTTGAGTAGCTCTGCAAGTCCCCATCCCATAGTTGTGGAAGATGTATCTGTTCCAGCCCCAAATAAATTCTGCACAGTTCAAAGCATACAAATTAATTTCTATAATCTCGAGCTTATCTTTTTCATTTCAATACTAGTAATTTTATTTAATTATCCATTTTGGTACAATCTTTTATTTCTCTTATACTCATTTCCCTAAGAAAAATACTGTAAAAACTGGCTTGATATAAATACAATTGTCCGAAATAATTAAATTAAAATCTGTATGGATGTGTGCTTGAGTTTGTGTCAAGTATCATTACCAAAATGAAGGCCTTTATGTTTTCCCTGGTCAATTTGACCTCTGAGCTCTCATCTTCATAAATATCAAGCAAAATATCAAGTAAATCTTTCGCTGCATCACCTTCAATCCCCATCTCTTTCCTCTTCCTCCTCTCTTCTTCATGCTCTTTTATGATCTTCTCCATCATAGTATCATACCGGTCACGAACTTCCACTAGTCTTTTCCTGAAACCCTGCAAATCCAAATTCTTACAAAACCAAATAACATCAGCCAAATTAAACTTTGTCCCAAGGTCATTCATCTCTCTCATCATCTTCCTTATCTCGTCAGCTTTGTTCTCATCACCAGAACATCGATAGCTGACGGTCATTCGGGATATTGTGTTATTAGTCAGAGTCATAAGCTCTGATACAATATCAATAGCCTCTCCTATTTCAGCTTTCTTTTTGGTCATCTTCAGAAAGGACCTTATCTCTTGACGCCTAATTGGAAGGAGTTTCTCTAGTGTTCGGGGACCCAGAAGTTCAGCCATGCAAAGTCTCTTCATCAACTTCCACCTGGGTCCATAAGGTGCCGTTGAGAAATCGGATGTGCCATAGGTAAGGTAATCGAAGTTAGCCATTTTAGGGCGGTCTAAATAAGAAGTTTCATTAGTTTTCAGGAATTCTTCTGCTATGTCCGGGGATGAAACAAGGACACAATGTTTTGAGCCAAGGTAGAAGGACACTATTGGTCCGTAGCGTGTAGAGAGCTTGTGAAGACCTCGGTGAGGTATAGGGCGGAGAAGATGGAGATGTCCAATAATTGGTAGGGCTGGAGGGGTCGGTGGACGCCTACCCTTTGGCAGATTCTTTGCAAAGATGGCTAGGAACAAGATGATGGTTGCCAGGCAAATAGTGAAAAGTATAGCAGGATCTCCCAAATCAGCCATAGTTGAAGTTTTGAAAGATGACTGGCTGATAGTAAAGAGCTAGACAGAGTGTTAACAGAAAAGATGCCTACTTAAATAATTTAGGATTGTGTTTGGACCATGTGTATACGTATTCCTATAGTATATCCATAATGTAGATCATCAAAGCAACCACTAGGGTTTGGCAAAAAAAAAAAAGAAAGAGTAACCAATAGGGAAAAATAATAGAAAGTCTGAGCTTTGCGGCTTACAGATAATCAAAACAATGAAAATATTTTTAAATCAACCAGTTTTGACGTCAATGCTTGATTTTTATTTATTTTAACCTCTAAACAATATCACTATTGCCATGGAACCAAAGATCGAAGCTTCATCAGTCCTTCCATGATAATCCAGCCCATCAATCATTGAAGTCCATGAAATCACACTCTAGATGGCATCTTTCGAAACAAACAAACCGCCTTATCAACTTTTCCAAACTTCAAATACCCACAAATCATTGAATTCCAAGCCGTGACATCCTTCACAGGCATTTAAAAAGAAAAAAACCTTTCAGACACCTCGATTTTCCCAAACTGCAAGTACCCATTTATCATCGTCGTCGAAGAAACAGCTTTTCGTCCCAGCATTTCATCGAAATGCTTCTTAGCCGTAAATAATTCCCCGCAATGCAAATTCTTATGAGTCTCACAGCACTGATAAAATATGACGTAGGATATGAATATAATATAAATATAAAATATAAAAGTGATATTATTTAAAATTTTAATAATAATATTTAAATTTAATAAAATAAAAAATATATTTTATATTTTTATATTAATACAAATTATAATATATAATTTTTGTATGAATCATGATACAAATAATCATCAAACCTAAACATTACAATTTAGAATGGAGTTGAACTCAGTAAGCTATGGAAGTTAGCTGAGTGGTCCAGTCCAATAAATTATAATTAGTTTAAAAGTACGTTAAAGTTGGTTTGAGGATAGAATTTGTGTCCGTTGCTATTAACGTCTGGATTAGTTACGTTGCCGCTGAGTCATGTTCAGCTGGAGTGATTTAAGGGAGGTCACAATGGCTGTATGGCATATACGATTGCTGAATACAATTCTAGTCATGAAATTGAATCAATAGATCTCTTCTTATATTCTCTTTTTTTCATTTATTTTATTACATTCATATTTTCCGCTTTTTAGATTAGATATAAGTTTTAGTTATTTTAAATTAGTGATGGTAAAAAAAAAAAAAGTATTTAACAAATTTAAATGTTGAAAATTTTAAATTTCTCTGAAAGCATTTGTTGAGTTTGTGAAGCAGAACAAAATGATTTTCTTAATCATTCATATCTTTCAATTGTTAAACAAACTTGAATTTAAAATATCTAATTAACTTGAATCATATTCTAAGATAGCTTTATTGAACGTGATCAATTAAATTTAAAAATTAGTAATTATAATTTATAATTGATTATCAATCTTAATAGAAAATGACTTCGGAGCTACATCAAAATAGAAAAATTATAGTCAAACATAAAATTAAAAATAAAAATAAAATCTTTTGACGTAATTCCTATCAATATCTCTTTCTAACACACATCATCTTGCTAATTAAATTGAAGGATGAAATATAATTAGAAATTAAATGAAGGGTGAAGTTACTTAATATTCAATTAAGAGCGGAGAGAAAATGACATTGGTCCCAAATTGTGAAATTGGCTTTCTATTTTCTTTTTTTTTTTAATTTTTAATCTACCCTTAAAATCTCTCTTACTTTATTATTTACTTGATTGAAAAAAATATTATGCACATAAATATTCGTAAACACGTAACATTCAAACGATAATTCTAATAACACATCAACTTATTCAAGGAATAATCGACTCTAATTTCTTTCTTTTAATAAAGAAGAGATATAGTAAACCATTATTGTAAGATCGTGCATGTCATGTGCATGGTCCCTTTGGTATAGTTTCGCCATTATAAATAAATATATATATATATATATCTTCTTCTTTTCAATGACCTGGTTGGCATGGCTTATTGGAGTTTGATGTATACAATTTTTTTTGTTAATCATTTAACTTTCAACATATATCAAGTAGAAAAAACCAATAAGCATGTCGAATAAATATAATCATCCAACCAACATGAAGTTGGACGAAAACAACGTATGTTGAAATGTGTTGAAACTTGAATCACGGATCAAATAATTTTGCTATAAAATAAAATAAAAAATGATGTAGAATATATATTTTCTGTTTTATTTTAATATTGTACTATATGTATATATATAATAGAAATTGAGAAATACGAGAGAAACTGTTTTGGCAAAAAGCTTTTGGACATTCAAAATAATTGCCCTAAAGTTTTAAATAATTCCCAAGTTCATTAATTCATAAATCATATATCATAGTCTGTCATTTTTTTAGCAGTGGTCCATGAGGTCGAAAGTGGTCCAGAGAAAATCTTAATGTAACGGTGATTATTCAACACATTTGCCGTCTTAATGTTCAATCATTACATTATTTTTCTAATATTCAAAACAAACATTTAATATATATTATCTTTTGAAATACATTAGGGGTTTGAACTGGTAGGTATATATTTTTAATATTTGTTTTTATTTTAAAAAAACGAATAATATGTAAAAAAAAAAAAGAAAAATTAAATTATATAAAGCAAGTAAAAAGAAGTTTAAACCAAATGAAACCTCAGTTATATGCTTGAATATTGCCTTATCCTCCTAATAGAGGTTTATTTGCTGCTAATTGGTAAAGCTTGATTAGTAGTTTGTAATTAAGTTTATGGCATATGTATATGTATATGTATGTATATATAAAAAGAAGATTTTTGTCTTTTCTTTGTTAACGAATGCCAGTTATTTATGATATTTTTTTTTAATTATCAATTTTTTCTTTAATTTTTAAAATTTTTAAACTATAAAAAAATTTCGATTATCAAATCTAAAAGTCCAACTCTCCATCAACAATATATTTTTATTATCTATACATTATATACAATAATATGTGTGTATATATATATATATATAATATGATAAATTTCACCTTTATCCTGTTAAATGACCTTTTAGGAAAAATTGAAAACGTAAAAGAAAATGATAGAAATGTAATTAAAGCCTCCAAAGTCGTCCAACACGTAAAACCCTAAACAAATTAACCCAAAAATCCAAAAAAGTCTCTAACAAATTAAAAACTTTCCTTCATGTTTCTGATTGTGTCATTCAACATTCAAATGGCATTTTTTTTCAATACCACAGGATTTTTCACTCAACAAACGGTTTCTGGTGTGTTATTAATTACAAGTGATGTATACACTAATTCAAAGGCTCAAATGAGTTCCTTGCCTTGTAGCACTAGCAACAAGTACAACTGTACATAAAACAAGTTTCAGATATTGGATTCATGCCTCAAATGGATCAAAACGGGTGATGGGATAGCACACAAGAGGAAGTGCAAATGCCCCTGAATACCCTGTACCTGCTACTCCATCGTCGGTTTTCTTCCCATCTTTCACTCTCCAATCAAAGCATTGTATCAGGGCTCCAATCGTTGCATGCATCACGAACATAGCATGTGATGCACCAGGGCAAGCTCTCCTTCCACTACCGAATGGAAGGTAATGAAAATCCTGGCCCTTCATTTCAGTAGAGTTGCCTAAGAACCTCTCAGGCAGGAATTTTTCCGGTTCCTTGTAGCTATCTGGATCCCTCATGATCATGTAGATGTTGATGAAAACTCTAGTCCCTTCCTTGAGATCAAAGCCGTTGACCTTCCTATCTTTGTTGGAAAGTCGGCGGAGCAAGGGCCCTGGAGGATGTAGCCGTAGGATTTCCTTAACTACTGCTTGCAAGTATGGGAGTTTTGGGGCATCAGATTCTTTGATTAGCCTATTTGTACCCAAAACCGAGTCAATCTCCTCTCTGAGCTTTTTGAATATGTGGGGATGATTGATAACCTCTGCCATTGCCCATCGTATTGCTGCTGCTGTTGTATCCACACCAGCCATAAATAATTCCTATCAGACATGACATGAATCATGTGTCAACAAGCATTTTGCTGCTTTCATGTGATGGATATATAGCAGTAAGCCAGTAAAACAACAACACAATGATATTTCATAGAAATAAATTACTAAATAAATAAGATGATCTAATTGGAAAAGAAAAATGGACAAGGTCCTATAGTTTAGTGATAATGACTTAATTGATAAGTGATAATTGAAGTTGAGCTTTATGCTAACTAATTAATAATTGAAAGACAGATTGAACTCAACCATAAGATTTAGCTTATTATAATTTATAACTAAGATCATCAACTGCAACTGAAACTAAGCTTTAATTGATGTTTGGTAACTGTTCTTCTTTAGAAAGAAATTATGCAAGTAACAATTACCATGAAAAAGTTCTTGATCTGATCCCTAGTCAACTTCACTTCAGCATTTCTGTCTTTATAAGTCTTCAACAGAATATCCATCAGATCTTTCTCTTGATCACTTTCACAATTGTTCAGCTCATTATCTTGATAATCCTTCATAATCTGCTCCATCAACTGATCATAACCCTTCAGAGTCAACTTAAGCCTCTTCCCATTACCAAAGAGGTCGAATTTCTTCAAAGGACCAAAAACTTCTCCAAAATGAAACTTTGCTGCATATTTCATGCTATCTGTAATAAATTTTCTGATCTCCGCGGCTTGGTTAGGATTCTTTGAACATCGCCTTCCCATTGCCATTCTGTAGATCATGTTATTAGTTAAAGCTGTTATCTCAGTCGCCAAGTCGCATAGCTCTCCTTCTTTAGACCTCTTCAGCAGCGATTTTAAGAGCTTGCTTGTCTCTTGCTCTCTAATATGGATGAACCGATCAAGCTGTGAACCTGTAAACAGCTTAGTCATGCATAGTTTCTTCATGAACCTCCAATAAGCACCATAAGGAGCATTAGTAAAGGAGCTGTCTTCATATATGTGGTAAGTTGTCGGACCAGGCTGGAACTTGGATGCAAAATCAGTATCAAATGTTCTCAATATTTCTTCAGCAGATTTTGCATCCGAGGCCACTACAAACTTAGTAGCTCCCACGCGTATCTGCATTAACTGGCCATATTTTTTGGCTAGACTCTGAAAGGATGTAGGTAATCCGGATTTTAACATGTGAATGTGACCGATGATCGGTAGAGCCGGAGGGCTGGGTGGATATTTGGCTTTTGACTTAAACTTCCTGAAGGACTTAACCAGGAAAGTTAGCAGAATAGTAGAAATGATCAGGATTAAGAAGTGGTAGAAGTAGTCCATGAGGCCAAGAGTGGGCGCCATGAAATTCTGGTATGGCAGATGAAGAGGAGTAATTTTGAATACGGGGTGCCAACCATCAGACATATATAATTGGACTTAGATTTTTAATCCAGATATATCCTTGAAACAAAGAAATTTGGAAATAGAAATCCTCTGCCGCATCTAGCCACCCCTGTGTTCTGTTCTTGTCGGATGTGTTAGCTTTGAAGTTGGGCTTCGGCCCACATGTTTGGGCCAACCCAAAAAAAAAAACCTAATTCAAACAAGAAGGAACAAACCCCCCCCCCCTTCCTTCTCAGTTACTCTGGCTTTGGAAAGCAGACCAAAATGAGTATGCTATTGCAATCTTTCTTGTGCCCTAGATGAGTACACTTTTTGAGAGTATTGCTATGAAATCATGACTTTATTTAACTTGAACCATTATTTCATAACCCAGACATTTGAGAACCCAAAAGCCATACATGCTCTGGGAGCTTTGCAATGGCTTATATACTTCACAATGCAAACGACAATGTTGGGAACATTTTAAAGGCAGAACTGCACTTCAAGCTCCATTTATTCTTAGCATTTTCACTCCTGAAATGGATCAAAACGTAAAACAGGATAACATTCCATAGGAAGTGCCATTGCACCCGAAAATCCTGACCCAACGGTGATGTCAACCTTTTCCCCATCTTTAATTTTCCAATCAAAGCATTGAACCAAAGCACCAACTGTCCCATGAATCACTAGATAAGCATGTAAGGAACCAGCGCATGCTCTTCGACCACCCCCAAATGGAAGGAACCAAAAATCCGGATCCTTGTTTTGCATCAAATATTTACCATTATTTTCTCCAGAGTTGTCCAAAAACCTCTCCGGAAAATACTTATCCGGGTCGTCCCAGGCTTCTGGGTGTCGCATAATAGCGTAGGCATTGATCAGGACTCTATCCTTGACTTGGATGTCGTAGCCGTTGATCTTGCATTCTTTGATGCATTCCCTATGGAAAATAGGCACCGGAGAATGCAGCCTCAAGGTTTCCTTGGCGATTGCTTGCAAGTAAGGGAGGTTTGGCACGTCTGATTCTTTGACTAGCCTTTTGAACTTGACAACCGAATCAATCTCTTCCCTTAGCTTCTTGAAGACTTGTGGATGGTTGATGAGCTCTGCTGTGGCCCATTGTATGGCTGCGGATGAAGTATCAATGCTTGCAGTAAACAATTCCTGTGACACATTTTTTGTTAGTTATAACAAAAAGTTTATCTCAAAAACTAATAATAATCTTTGTTAAAACAGTCAAATATAATACTCGCTAACTCCAAAGCAAAAGTGTGATATACTGGTATTGGATTCTTTTTGGCCAATTACTGCTATTGGATTCAACTAACTATTAAACAGACAATTCCAAAGCAAATATAGAACTGTACTTCTTCTATCTTAAATTGACTGTCTGACCTAAGCGATAAAAAATACATTTTTTTCCTATAGGATTCAAGATGATTCATAGTAAATGATACACACGATCCAAGATAGACTTTATTCCATTTTTCATTTTTCTAAATTCTTTAAAGAGATAATATTGCAGACAACCTAAAGAAGTCAATATATTTTTGTAACCACATGTAGCTTAATTCAAATAAACTGTTTGTAGTGAATTAAGAACTCACAAGAACAAAGTACTTGATCTGATCTCTTGTTATCTTCAATTCAGCATTGTTGTCTCTATAAATCCGCAGCAAAATGTCCATCAGATCTTCATCTCCTTCACCATTTTCTTCATAATCCTTGATGATCTGTTCCACTAACCTATCATACCTTTCAAGTGCCTCTCTAAGCTTTTTCCCATTTCCAAAAAGGTCAATTTTCTTCAATAAACCATGCACTTCATTCACTCCTAGCTTTGCCGCAAGCCCCATCATCTCCACCACCAATTTCCACATCTTCTTCCCTGCATTCTCATCCTTAGAAAACCTCTTGCTCATTGTCATCCTGAATATCAAGTTGTTGGTCAAGTTGGCTAACTCCGCACTCAAATCACACCATTTCCCTTCCCTAGATCTCTTCATCAATGATTTCAACAGCTTGACGATCTCCTCCTCTCGGATATGGTTGAACCTGTCGAGTTGTGGCCCCGCAAAGAGCTTCGTCATGCAAAGCTTTTTCATGAACCGCCAGTAGGTGCCATAAGGGCCACTGATGAAACCAGCATCTTTGTATATGTTGTACTCAGCTGGACCAAACTCAAACCTGGAAGCAAACTCACCGTCATGGATTTTCAGGACCTCTTTTGCGACGTTGGCATCTGAAACAACGACAAAAATGGATTGGCCTATGTGAATGCGCATGAGAGGGCCATATCGGCGAGCTAGGTTTTGGAAGGACTTGGGCAATGAAGAGCTTAGGAGGTGGAGATGGCCGATAATAGGTAGAGCTAGAGGGCTGGGAGGGTAGTTGATGGAGGATTTCAGTTTCGTGCATCGTTTGATGAGCAAATAAACAATGATAATTGTAAAAACGGAAATGAAGAAAGGGTTGCTATAATTCAAGAACTCGGTGCTTGTTGCCATGGCAGCCTTGCTGTTGCTAACGAAAGAGGAAAATAAATTTTCATAATATAAAAGATAAGTAAATTAAGCCTTTACTTATGAACTTAGAGGTGTCCATGGCCCGATCCAGTATTAAAAAAATTATTTAATATTAATATTTCAAATATTTTATAAATTAAATTTAAATAAAATTTAATTTGTTATTAATAAAATCATAATCCAAATTAATTGAGCTAAGATTAAATTTTAAAATTTATATCAAAGACCCAATTCAAGTGAGATCTAATTCGCAATCTTAATGAATATCCCAACCCTTGAATAATTATGGTGCTTATTAATTATGATAGTCATATAATAAAATTAATATAGCTTTAAATAAGTTTTTTGTATGTATGAAAATAAATCGACTTTTAAATTATATATATCAAAACAAATAATAATTTTGTCACCCAATATATTTAATCATCCTTCACATCCCAAAATTTTTAAACCTACAAACCTTCAAATTAGAATTCCAAATACTAACCATCCTTCAAAAAGAAAAAAAAGAAAAAAAACATATTTTTAAAAGACTATATTTTTTGCATAATGCAAATATATATATAATTGTCTGTGTAATTCAAATTAATTTTATTATTTTCGTAACTAAAGCAAAGAGAATTAGAATTCAATTTTTTTAAAGAATATAACTAAGATTTAAACTATATCTTGACCCAAAAAAATGATATATATTACTCCATTATTTAATTTGCACAATAGCTTTTCTACTATATAACTATATGGGAGGGAGTCACATGCCCAAAGTACATGATTTGTAATTAAAGCTTCCAATTGACTTACTTAAAATTAAATCTTGATTTTGATTGGCTACGACCATTGGGTTACGAGTAGACCAAGATGAACATTGGATCATTGCTTGGGCATTTATATTTTAATTTATAGCTTTAATCATACATTAATAATTAAATTACCTTGTTTTTCGGTAAATTATTACTATATATTAATTTGATGATTCAATGAACCAATGCAAGCACTACTTAACTTGGATCTGAACTTGCGGGCAAGACCATGAATAATTGGTCGATCGTTCAATGTTAATGTTGGAATTTTTTTCTTCCTTTAATCAAACAATCAACTAATTAATTACTTCATTTTTTTACATTTTTAAGCAGTACTTTCTGTACTGTATAAATTCTTAATTTATTGCCTGCACAATTGCGGCAAAAGCAATCTAAACTATTCATAATTAAAATTATTCTTGTAAAAAAATACGAGTTTAATTCAATTAATTTATAAAATTATTTTTATCAGAGAATTTAGTTCAATTAATTTATTTATGAGAATGACCTTATAAAATAATTAATTAAAATAATTTTTCCTATATGGTTGACTTTTTAACTGTACAAATCTTTTACAATTTTTTTTTTCAAGTCAAAAACCCTAAACAAAGTACTAGGGAACAGGGCAAAAAGATGCAAAACATTGCACCAATTAATAAAGTGAACAAAAATTGGTAGAATCTATTCTTATGATACTTGAATGGTATATGGTAAGATGAATATAGAGCACAGAAAAATGTGAACCAAGCCTAAACAGGTTGTATATCTACATGGTTTGAAACAAAATCCTCCTATTCCTACACTGGCCCCTTTAAAGAATGAAGGAGAGTGAAAACAAGACTGCTTACCAATCTTATACCAGGGCCTTCAGCGAGGATTGAAGGAAAATAGCCTCCTCAGTCCTGATCCTATAGTTAAGACATCTGGTAATACGTCAAGCCGCAAAAGAAAATATAGAAAGGATCATGCTATATGGTAGAAGTTCAAGAATGTAAATATATCATCAGAGGATGATTGGCCAGCTTCCACTGCAACGTGGCTTTGAATTTCTAGCCTTCCAGTTGTCCTCACTGATGCTTTCTTCCCAATCCTTGTGGTTGCATAATGCACTAGAGATCAACGCATTGACATCAGTGTGCGGACTTTCTTTTGTCTTTCTGCTTTCTTAGCACTGGGAGTCCTCTTCATTTTCTGTAATTCCTCCATCACAGCTTTCTCTACAGTGCCAATGGAGTTCAAGAGTTTCTTTTGGGGTGTAAGAAGTTCTGATTCCTCGTCATTCTGATTAGTGACATTAAGCAAGATCTTTGACACATTAAGGACTGATGGAGGACGAGGCTTCAACCTGACAGTTGATGCTGGAGTAGAGAAATTGTGCTCGAGTTGAGCACATTATGATACATTTGAATTAAGAACCCTTTCATCCTGGGATATGGGGCTCTCAGTTATCTGGCCTTCACCTTCTCCTAAACGACCTCTCCTCCTTTCAATGGCCTGCATAAATCCCATCAAATCTAATTATCCCAATAAAGCAAGCGCAAGAAAAACCTCTTAGTGACAGAACAAATTAAAGAAATATATACTATCTGCTCCCTTTCAGTTCAAATGCTATGCTCTCCTCCTTTCAATGGCCTGGCTTCTCCCTCAAAATTGACATCCAAAATAAATATGAGAAAATTTCCAACTTTAACAGACTCAGAAAGCAAAGATAAATTCTGGCCATTCCGTTTGGTGCTGGAGTTGAGTACCCTATATAATTTGCTATATAAAGTTCTCAACTTGGGCAGAAGGATAGGACACCAATGTGGCTATTTCGTAGGATGACACTGTAACAGGGCAGTGTAATAATGAATGGCCATCTCACTACCATAGCCGATGAAACCATATAGCAAAAATTAGAACAAAATGGGAAAAAAAAAATAAAACAACTGAAGCCAATATATCAGACTGAAAATTACAGAGCATAAAGACCAGCAGGCAGTATGAATACAAGAACTAGTTGCAACCATACAACACAAAGAATTACAACAGCCTTACAGGCAAATAGACTATGGGTGAAAAAGACTGAAACAAGAGATGAATGGATCAAAATCCAGACCTGAGAAAGTAAAATCGAACTCATTCAAGACAGATTAAGAAATTACTATGATAATTTACTAAATTCAGCAACCACTAAAGCGTATTGGAAATAAGGGAAAAGGGGCAATAAATACCAAAAACAATCACATTGCCTTAAAATTTGAAATGTCGTCAACAAATGACCTAAATGTAACAAGCAAAAGGAAATGAAACCCAAACCATGAAAGTAAATATATCAGCAGTTGAATGGTCATAATTTCAAGAAGCTCTCATCAGCAAAACTAAATAGAGCATTTAAACAAACCAAGCAATCTTTTTTTTTATTTAACAAACATAAAAAATAGTTAAGAAACAGATCAAAAACCACAAGTAATATCTGACAACAAAATAAATAAATGAATAAATGAAGAAGAAAAAGCGAGCATTACCCTTACAACTGCGGTAATATCACGGAGAGGAGTTCTTGGGTACGAAGAAGGTAACACACTGCCCGCACCTCGACCCGTTCCACGGCCCATGTCACTCGCAGTCGCCGGCGATCGGTAAAGATTCCAGCCAAGTCTAATACCGGTTCTTGGAGTCCCGAAACGGTTTCCTCTTCGGAGCCCTCCACCACTGGCCGTGGCAGTAGTAAGACCAATACCCATTGGCCTACGCGTAACTGATTGTTGAACTGGGGTGCCTAACAACTCCAGTGCTGCATCTGAAAGGATTCCTGAAGGCCCAGACCGTCTTCGAGCCAAGACTTCGGCTATATCAACGGCCCTCGTGATCCTATCTCTTGACTCTGCCATTGCTTATCAATTTCAACAGAGGAAAAATGAAAATGGGAAAATGGGCAGCAAAATTGTTGGCACCTGCGCAAGTTCAAATTTTGGGTTTAGGCGCTTAAGCGTAGTCGCGTAATTTGTTTAAAATTACTCTTTTGTCATTATCGGAGCTACGATCTTGAGATGGGATTTATGATTTATCTCAATGTCAATTAAAATATATATACATACAAAAACTAATTAAATTAATCGATCATTACCTTCTGTCAAACAAAGAATATGAATAACCTTTTTCCTACAAAAATACTGAAATGCTTTTCTTATGAATTACAAAAATGAACCTAAATTAACAAATCAAAAAAGTTTGGCAAAACAAAAACAAAGGTGGGCTGTTAAAGTAGGATCATCCACAGCAACCACCTTTCCTTTCTGTTTGCAGCTCCTGATTGGGAACAATAATCCGGGTTCCCTTAAGAAGACCTGAATTGCCATTGGGATCTAACTCATCGTTAGCAGAAAGGGTTTTCTTGCTGATTATTCGATATATCTCTGTTAGAACTGTAAAAAATGCAGTTTCGACGTTGGTAGATTCTAGAGCTGATGTCTCCATGAAGAACACGTTCTCTTTTTGAGCAAACTCTTGTGCATCTTCAGTTGGCACTGCTCTCAGACTTCTCAAGTCACACTTGTTGCCAATGAGCATGACAACAATATTCTTATCGGCATGTCCCCTCAATTCCTCTAGCCACCTTGCCATGTGGTCAAACGATTGACGCTTGGTCATGTCAAAAACTAACATTGCTCCTACTGCTCCTCGGTAATATGCACTTGTCACGGCCCTATACCTGATAGGAGAATGAAAGAAGGATACTTCAGCGCACCATACAATATGAAGGAAACAGAAACAAAATGCAATAGCTTGATGCAAACAAAACACAGTCCCATGAGCTTCTCAATGCCATCAGCCATTGCCATTTTACTTTGTGCCCTAATCTATAAGTTAAAAAGAATAAAGATTGCGAATAGTGAATACCAAATCCAGAGAAAATAGACATCTTCCTGAGAAGATGGTTGTATAGTTTCATATGGAATAAGACAGCCCTAGGATTACCATGTCAAAAAGAAAGACCAGCAATCTCTAATTATTGCTGCTGCAGGATGTGACTAGTTTTTCAAAGAAAAGTCGTTGTCATCATCAATCTAAAAGAAGAACAAACAAAACAAACTGAGGTCAACCAAACTTCTTACTTTTAGCTATGATGAAAGCAGTAATAAGATGCATTTCATTATTAGATTGGATGAAACGTCCATGACCAATGATAGTTACTCCAATCACATTAGATGAAATGTCATGGGTTCATCACAATTCAAGGAGCATTTCAACAAGAACGAATAACCTTGAAGAATATCAGGTATACAAGTTTCTGTTTTATATGTCTCAGAAAAAATTCAAACAATTATTTGTGAGGAAAATAAAATTGATAGTTGCAACCCATGAAAGCTATTCTCTTGTTTAATGACAGAATCTAGTTTAGACATTACTTGCAGTATAATCTGTGGCATGTATACTCAATGATCAGAATTCTGTATTTGTTTAGGTGAACTAAGAGGAAATTTATCACACATGCCAAAACTATGGTAATGTAGGAAACAAGACTAAAACGCCTGATTTCAACAAGACCAAGTATAATTTTTTCTGCTATTAACTTCTTAGAGGATTACTCCAATCAGATCTGCTATCCTGAAGATAAAAAGATGAGCATGTGCATTTAGGAGGAAAATAAGTTATATACCAAAACTACAAATGAGTTTACATCCAAAATTGAATACCATTTGAAGATGGTATACACAGGACCATGATAAAGAAGGAAAAGGGTAGAACTGAAAGCAGAATAAGATTGTCATGGATGAACAAGATGATACTCTGGTTTAGAACTTGACAATGCAGATGAATTGAAAGAGCACATACCTATCACTGAAATTCAGAGCCAGATTTCTATATCTATATGTAATTTGAGTTCCCTCAAGATATGAAGGATCCACAGAGTAAAAATATTCACTGAAATAAGGTAAAGAATAGTACACGGTGGGTTCAAGATTGAGTAAAATGATGCAGCGATAAGCCATGTACCCAGGATAGTAAGATACTATCCTAAGGTAAAGAATACTAGTAAAAAATATTCACTAAGGTAAAGAATAGTACGCGGTAGGTTCAAGATTGAGTGAAATGATGCAGCAATAAGCCAAGTACCCAGGATAGTAAGATACCATGCCACAATCTTCTTTTCTGTGCTTGCTTGATGAACGAATCCATCCCAATAAATAAAGCATAAAGTTCCAAACAAAAAATCCATCAAATCAGAAAATACAAACGCCTAACTTTGATGTACCCTTGAGGAAACTATAATACAACTCCATCATAAATGAAAGAGGAAAAGCCTATTAATAGCATAAAATTACATGAAAAATGTTTTATTAGTACGTATGATGTTGGCATTGCAACATAAAAGAAACAATACTCTAACATGTTGCTGAAAGGTCTTAAGTCTCATTCATTGTTTCTTGATGTTTTAACCAGTGGAAATCAGATAGTTCTTTACTTCTTTCTTTTCCTTTCCTAATTTTAATTTTTCCAGGAGGAAGACAATGTTATGTCAGATTAAAAGCTTATATAAATAACAGCATCAGCAATGGGCTATTATATTTCATGATCTCTTCTCATTTGAAAAATTTTAGGATCTATAACCAGCAGAAAATAACCCTCTATCTTCAACAAGAATGACAACAAAAAATTGAAGTATTTATAGGAGGTCTAAGAATTTTCCACTAAATATCATCTAAAATCATTCATAGAAGACTCAGAAACTAACGAAACCTGGGAAGCAGTTATTCGCCTGCTATTACATTTCAGTTTACCATTTCAAACCAGCATTACAATAGAATCACTGATAGAATTTGTAACACTTAAGTTCCACACTAAACAACCTTACCACTGACATTATTCATTAAAAAGAAGCAACATAAAGATCTACTTCATATTAACCAAATAAGAAAATCTCAAGTCTACTGAGACCCTTGGCTTCAACTAAGTAATGCATCATAATCTCCAGAATTCCACCATAAGCCGGAGCACCACTTATTCTTCCAAATCATCATTACAAAATGTAAAAGGTACTACTTTCCTATCGAATTCTTCCTTCATTCATCCATGCACCTTTGACACGGCTTTACCTCACTTCCCATGTATTTTATTGTCCTAATTTTCTTAGCTTGAAATAATGAAACTCGGTCTGTCTATTACAAGTGTTCCTTTGAAAGGTAAAAAGATATAACATAATTGTTCCTTAACATTTTCTGCTCTAACTCTTTCTTTTCCTGAAATCTAACAATTGTGCAAATAAATAAATGAAAAATTCAGGGGTATACAAGTAAAAGTCTTACCTTTCTTGGCCAGCAGTGTCCCAAATCTGCGCTTTAACAGTCTTGTGATCAATGGAAAGGGTTTTAGTCTGGAATTCAACACCAATTGTGGCTTTTGAATCCACACTGAATTCGTTCCTGGCGAAACGAGCCAGCAGCTGAGATTTCCCAACTGCTGAATCCCCAATCAAAACCACTTTGAATACATAATCAATCTTCTGATTGTAATCCCCATACAAGTTTGACATGGTCACCACCCAATCAAAATCCCCCCTCAAATTGATCCACCGCTCAAAATCGAGAAATCAATTCGATCATTAAACACAATACTCAAATCAAATCAACTAGAAATGAAGCACTGGGTGGCATGAATATAGATTAAAGTAAGAAATGTGGAGAAGGGCAAAATGGGAATGAGGGTGAATGGGAAGAGACCAAGATGGGAATTGGAAATTAGGGTTAGGGTTAGGGCTAGAGGAAAGAGGAAGAAGAAGATCGGAGAATTTTTGGATTCATTGAAAAGAAGTGAAGGAGAAAGCCAAACACCAACGGTCAGTGCGGGACCCCATTAACGGTTTTTTGCTTATTGCTGCTTCAGAAGAATTGTTCTGGTGTGTTAGATGGATACCCAATTTTGGTGTGCCTCATTTTTATTCAACTTTATAAGCATACCTTTTCTATTTTTTTTAATGTAAAATTTTCTATTTTATCAACGAAAATTTTTTTTGGTGTCTATCTTATATCATTATTTTAATGATAAAAGCAAGTTTGTTTGAACTCTGACTTTAAAAAAAAAAAGTCTTCTCTCATCCTAAATTTTTATATATAAAAAAATTAATAAAATAGTTTAAATTTTAAAAATGTAAACGATGAAACAACTGTACTGCTTTTTACGTAGTGTTACATTTAAAATTTGAAATTAAAAATAAAATGAGTTGAATATGAAAAAAGAAAAGCAAAAATTAAAAAAGTATATATTATATGTGATTAAAATTAAAATATAGTTAAATTAAATTGAATCAATATATTTATTATCAAATTTGAGTTTATTCATATTTAGATTTAAATTCAATTAAATTTTATTTTTTATACTTAAATTTAAATTTATAATTTAATTTAACTGCTTAAATTCGATTTGTTAATTTGATTAAATTCAATCCGACTTATTATTGCATAAAACATGGATTCAAGTATGAGATAATATATTGAAATCAATTAAATAAGTAAAATATATATATTAAAAAAAGAAAATCAGTAGCATTTGGTATGGTTTCCGAGCTCAAAAATTGACATAATCTTTATGATTTACGTTGCCAAAACTATTGATAAATTGGTTGGAGGCTTAAGTACTCGTGCATGCCAAAGGCCATTTTTATTGACAATTTCTTGCATTGCCTTTTCCCCTTTCCCTTCCCTTTACGCAATATAAATAAAGGGTTGACGCAGCTGTTTTTTTTTTTTTTTTTTGTTAGACAGCGCCCTTTGAATAAATAAAAAGTGGACAAGGTTGGTTCAAGGCCCATACAGTGGCTTCCCAAAGATGGGATGACGAACAACTAAATACCTGGAAGCTAGCCATACTTGGGGAATTTCAACTTCAAATCAAAATTTACATAAAAAGTAACCAAAAAAAAAAAAAGTGAGAGATGATAACGAGGAATGCAATCCAAAAACATATCCTATACAATTTTCTCTTTATTCCATATACCTTGAAAGTGGGAAGCTTTTTTAGCTTACAGGATTGGAATCTCGTGATGAAAATGCAGCCAAACTTTTTATATCATAAAAGAAAAGGAAAAAAGAAGCTAAAAGTTCCTTTTTTACTTGGTTCACCGCATCAAAAAAAGACTAACAATTCATTCATATCAAAATTCTATCCCCTTCTCTCCATTACTTTCCTTATCTTTTGTACAGAAGCAAAGCTAATCATACAATTTGATTTGGGACTGGTTTCTGAATATTTAAGCACTTGCAGTTTGCTCGATTGTCGCTGAGAGTCTGCAAAAGAATGTTATTGCAAGTATGAGGTGAAAAACAAAGGTATCAGAAAAGAATGTTGAGTTAGAAGTTTAGGGTCTCCTTCAGTACCTTGAACTGTTTTTGAAGGTCCTTGATGTACTCCACTGCCAAATCTAACATGTCTGCTGTATTGGTTTGCTGCCAAAATCAAACCCCAAAACATTTAGTTTCCAAACACAGAAATTCTGTCCAAAAGTGTAAGGAAAAAATAATACCTTGTCCATGTTTGGAACAAGCTCTTGTAGCTTTCTCATCCGTTCACTAATCCGGGTTCTTCTCACCTGAAAGAAATTTACTCTTTATAGTCCCCTTTATGAACTGGCCGTATTTGTTAAAACAACTTAAGCAAATAGATATGGTCAATTTGAAAGCATGCTAGATATATGATCAGGAGGTAATTAGGAAGAGCAGACTACAACAGGTCTGAAATGTAGGCATTTTTACCCTTTCTGCAATGCTTCGAGGATGAGTAGCACAACCACGCTTAGCTCTAATCTTACAAGGGACTGAATCTTGAAAATATAGAAACTTCTCCGTGGCAACTATCTCGTTTGAAGTCTTTGGCAGACTCAAGTGGTGAGATAATACATGAACACGACTTCCAAGATCTCCATTCTATTAATAAAGAACCAATCCTAGATTAAAAATCGATGCAGTGACGAAGAACTAATTTAAGAAAAGCTAAAGTTTATATGAAAATTTATACCTGGTTAATGGAAAAGAACTTCCGCTCATTATCTTGTGTCCTTTTCAAGCCAGAAAAATTCTCTGTGAAGCGTGCAGAATCATTCCAAGAACTATATTGGTATCCAGTGCCATAGAATTGAGCATCACTGTTGCTATTTCCAAGTTTGCTATCATCGGGACTATTAGCCCCATTGCTTTCATCGCCAATTTCTGAAATCTGTGACAACATGCCCAAGGAAGAACGTAGTCCTGACGAGAAGCTGATCTGATTCTTCAATCTGTTTGAAGATGGACTTAATTCTCCATTAGTAACATTCACCCCACAGTAGTTTCCCACACCTTTCATGCTGGCATAGCCTGCAATTTACTGAAAACATTTTCAGTAGTTCATCCCAGTCTCTAACTTCCTCAGTACTAAGTTCGTTGGCTTCACATTACAACCAAAATGGATTCACTAGACAACCTCAAATCTCCAGGTTCAAAGAATTCCTTAATCAAATAGCATAAACTCAATCTAACTATTAGTAAAGAGTAAGTAACCAAATTGAATGAGTGGTCTGTATATTAATTTACAAAAAGATTAACGATTATTAGCTTGCTAGATCCATATTTCAACTCCAAATCTATTCAGCAAAACCAAAACCCCAAATTTAAACTTCAAATCCAATCTTAAATGATAAGAAAAGAACAGCTACCAAACTAGCAAAACCAAAAGTTAACTACAAACCAAAAATATTACAGACAAAGAATTAAAAGCCTAAACAAAATAAATTGATAATCATAAATGAAAACAATGACAATACCATTTTGAACAGAAAAGTTGGTAAAAAGCCCTGCAGGAGAGCTACTTTGCCTCATAAGGCTAGAAATAAACGGTTTCCCTTGACTGTGATGATCCATTCCCAATAACTCATATGAGCTATCCATGGTAGAGGAGCTCGTAGCAGAGCTCTGTCTCGGATAATGAGGCGGCAACCCTGAATAACTCTGCTGCGGATTCGCATAGTTAACAGCCGTCTCTGTCCCAGATTTATCCTCGATTTCTCTGTCACCGCCGCTTGAATTCATGAATCTGGATATCGATCTCTCTGAGTCGATACTGCCCTTGCTAATCCCGCAATCAAGGCTATTGGTGAAATTAGCAAGAAGAGAACTTGGAGCTGAACGAAAACGTAACAACCCTGAATTGGGTTGATTAGTTTGGTTTTGATAGCTTTGATGGGCACTTGAATCCATTAAAACTTCCTCTAATCTTCCCCTGTTTTGCCCTGTTTTTACTCTGTTATTTTTCTGCTTCGTAGAGCTGAGAACTTCAAGCTAGAGAACCATTCTACGTAGCTCAAGTCGACTTCCTATAAAACGAAGAGGAAAATTCTGAAGGAATTTTAGCATCAATTTCCTGGAAGAAAATCTTCAGCTTAATTTCTAAGCAGAGTGCGATAAGATCTTGAAGAAGAAGCAACTAAAAGAAACCCAAAGGTCCCAAAATAATAAGTTGACAAAGGGAAGGAAGGAAAAAACCCAACATAGAGAAAAGGAAAGCATAAATAGAATTAGAAGCTGAAGGTTTTAGAATAATTAAATCAGATACAAAAAAAAGATGGATTTTGTGAAAGAAGAGAGAAGATAAACATGAGCCTCAGATTAGCTTTTCACAGTACCAAAAGCAAAGAAGATCTAGAGAGAGAGAGAAAAAGGGCGGTTTTGACAGATAAATAGAAGTGGAAAAGAAAGAGAAAGAAAGGAAAGGAGGCGATATTTATCTTCTTTGCCTTTGGGCTTTGGGTTGTACACAATGGCAGAAGTACATGGAGAGCCATCAATTTCAGCTTCTCTTGTCCCCCACACGCTCGCACCTAACTTTTTTTTTTTTTTTTTAATTAAAAATAAATAAATTGATCGATCTTTTAAATTAAAATAAAATATATTATATTTAATAATTTAAAATAAATAATTATAAATAATATATTTAAAATAATTTTAATAAATAATCATCGATAAAATTTAAATTTAAATTTTAAAAAAAAAATAAATAATTTTAATCTATTAAACCATACGTAATTTTAACTCTTATGTCTTTGCTTATTTTATCATTATTTTTTTTTATTATTTTTATAATTTTTTTTTTCGTAAAAGTCAAACGAAAATGATTTTTTTTAATTAAAAATCAGAAGAGAACCTTCAAAAAAAAACAAATATGAGATTTATATATCATTTATTTAAAAAAGTCAAATATTTTTGTCTAAAATTATAATTTTTATAATTTATAATAATTAATATTATTTATTTAATATATAAATTAAAATTTTTTTATCTCAAAATTATAATTATTTTATATTATAAATTTTTATATCATCAATTGCACTAAAATTTTGAGGTGATAAATAAATTGTTTGCTTATACTCTTATTAACGGATTTTTTTAATATAAAAAAATTCTTTAAAATAATATACCAATTGATTTTGAATTTAAGACAAAGTCAAAATTAAGTACACAACTTTTGTTACCGGCAATGAATTCTCAACGTAGTACCTAACGTTTTGTCAAGAAAGAACAACAATTCGGCTCAAGGGCTTTCCTTTTTCTTGCCATACCTTTTAAACGTGCATTATTAATAAATGGATTAATATTATAAATAATTTTAAAATTACAAAAAAAATCTAATAATTTTAAAATAATTTTTTAGTATGATACATTAATATAATTTTATTACTTAATAAAATATTTAAAAAACTATTTATTTGTCATATAACATAATTTAAATCTAATCATATTAATAATAAATATTATGTTAATTAATAAATTTATAATTTAAATATTATATTAAAGATTATTTGTAAAAAAATTACGTTAATAATTTTTAAATTTTAGATATTATATTAAATATTTTATTATAATTTAAAATTTGTTCATGACATTAATACTTAATAAATAGAATATGATCTGAAAATTAATTTAATTAGTTTACTTCTAAAATAAAACATATAGTAAATTAAAAATTTAAATTCTAACATCTAAATTTTTTATCTCAAATTACAATTTTATTTATAAAAAAATAAAAATAAACAAAATACAACATAAATGATTTGACCCAATAGTAAGTCACCAATATAACAAGATAATTATCAACAAGTGAAGTTGTTCACAGATTAAGTTATTTTAAGTTCATTTAAGTTTAACTTAATTTGAATTTGAATATAATCTTTCGGATTTATTAGATATGATAATATTGTTATACTAATAAATAATATATATTTACTTAGTTTTAATTTAAATATTTTATTAATGAATATAAAATAAATTAGCTTGAGTTTATGTTTTTTATGTATCGATTAAATTTTATAAAACATGTATTAAATTTTTATATAATATTTATTTCTTTATTAAAATTTTAAATTATATAATTTTATATATTTATTATATTATATTTATATTATATTTAAAATTATTTTATTCTATTTATATTATATTTCCATAACCTTTTATTTTATCAAATTAAGTTCATAAAAAAGAGAATTTGAAAATGAAAAAGAAAAAAAATTGGTGTTGAACATCCAATAGTATTGCAAGGTGGAACAGAAACCACGGGGATATGGCGGAAACCACATGAGAATGGAAAGCAATGGAAAGCTATTGTTCCGTGATTACGCCTTGACGTAACCCGTGACTGCACCTGATTCATGCCGTATCTGATTCCTTCCCTCCTTCCTTTTGACCTTTTTCTTTCTTACCATCCTATCACATCAGAATTCAGATAAACCAGCGCCGTCTTGACCAAATGTCAGCTTCATTTTCACCACCCGTTTTCTCTTTAATTTACCAAATTGCCATTCCCGTAAATAATAAGTTTTTTCTTTATTTTTTTTCTTTATTTTTTTATTATACTATAAGCCACCTAGCCTTTTCAACTTTGTGAAACTTTAAAAAGGAAAAAGTTTAATTAATTAAGAAGTTAAAAGCATGTGTTCATATTATTTGTAAAAAAAATTCAACTAAGGTTAGTGAAAATTAAATGTATCAGTTTAATTTGTATTCGACGAATTTTAATTTAATTTATTTTTTTAAAATTAATTTTTTTAAAATTAAATTTTAAATAAAAGTAATTGAGTAATTATAAAATAACGTTAAGATCGAATTTTAAGTGAATTCAACTTAATATATATAATTATTTTTAAATTATTTATTTAATTTTATATTTATATAAAAAATAATATTTTATATTTTTAAAAATAATATTTTATTAATTTTAAATCAAATCAAATCAAACACAATTTTTCATAATATCATATCATATTCAAATATTATAAATATAGAATTTAATTGAGTTCTAGGTGAATAACAAAATTTTATCTCGACTCGATCTGCTACTATCTCTAATAAAAATTAATAAAAATTATTTAATTTGATGTAAATAATATGGTCAATGAGGTCTACAAGTGTAAAATTAAAAAGTAAGAAAGCATATCTTCGTTTTATATTTCTTTATCATGCAATAATAAGCAAGATTGATTAAAATGGAAGGATCTAAACACATTTAAATGATCAGAGATTAATCGATTTGGTACTTTTAGTATCTTAGATCAATTGGATTAATTTTTTTTTTCTTGTATCTTGTTCTTTTGCCAAAAAGAGAATTGATCAAATCCGCATTTAAAAAAAAAAAGGTAAGAAGCATAAAAAAATGTGTACTGGTTGGTTTAGATTTGCATGTTGGATCCTATTTTATATATGTATTTCTTTATTATTGGATCAAATCTTGTATGCTTTTATGCTTGTTCCACAACTTTATAGATGGATGGACAAAATCATAGTAATTTTCAGGTTAAAAAAAGAATAAGATAAGATAAAAGTCAAGTTATATTAGTATAAAATTTTTTAATTTTATATATTCTTTAATTACTAGTTTCAATAAATTACAATTAAAAAAAATATATAATTATTTTAAATAATTGAAAGTAAATTTAATTAATGATAAAAATATTTTTATTCAAATAAAAAATAAGTTTATATATATATGTGAAGTATAATTTTTTTTTTTTTTAATTTCAGTAACGAAATCAAAGTAACACATCTCTTTATAAAACACATTAAAAGGGAGTTTTTATTTGCAGCTCAATAATTACTTTCATATCTTAAATTTTCTATAATAAAAGTATCACTAAATGAAGTTATTTAATTAATTTTTGTTAAATTATCTTTCAATCCTTTATACACTTATTTCTACTTTTATCCTTCTCTTCCTTTCTCTTCCATTTTTCTTTTTCCTTCCATACACTCATATCTGTAACAAACCTTAAACCATAAAAATTGCAATTATTATTAAGGAAAGAAAATCAATGGGATGAAGAATTTGGGATTTGGGATTAGGGCTTTCAAGCATTCAAATTTGTATTTTTAAAATTTTATGAAAATTTTTAAATTTATAAATTCAAAAATTCATAAAAATATTTTACTTTCGAGCACGTAATTATGACAACTTTTAAAATATTCTAAAAATATAAATCTGAAAACTTGTGAAAACTTTCAAAAATGTAAATCCAAAATTAATGATTTCAGTCAATAAATAAATCCATATCAGAATTTAATTTTATCAATATTTTTCCAATATCAAATACAACTTATCTCTAAATTGAAACTTGATGAGTTAATTAACTTTGGAACTTATGATTATAGAGTTTAGATTGAAGTTTTAGAATGATTTTTGGAGTTAGAGGTATGAGTACAAATTTTATGTTAATAAGTTCATTGTGGTCTCAAATTGCCCCCATGGTTTTAGTGATAAAGAAAAACAAAGTGAAAAAAAAAATTTTTGATAGTGAGAGGAACAAGACAAGGGATGCACATTGAAGGGGCCTCCAATCCAAAGGAAACAAAGACATACGAGATTGCATTCGCTTGAATGGCTTTGCTCACAAACTTCTTTTTAGTAGTAACAAAAAATTGAGCTCTTTCTTTCTACTTTTGGGATTTACATCTCCAAAAAAATGTTATAAAAAATGCTTCTAATTTAAGCAAAGATCTCTTGGTTTTTGTGATGTTGTTTCTTTCAACTCTCATTTCTTTTTATTTTTCTGCTTTTTTTTTTTTTTTTTGAGAAAGAGAGATACCCACAATCCAATGGCAAGTAACCTCTTTGATTCTCTTGATCTTTTGAAGATCATTTTTATTAAGATACTTTATTTAGTAGTGTTAAGGTTGATTGCAACGGTTAAATTTAACTAATTCTTCCATCTTGTTAATTATGTTTGATTTGATTTTTTTTAATAGTTAAATTTTATTAATTTTAATCATTGATATTTTAAATACTATATTAAAATATATTTGAAAAATTCTCCATTCAAAGTTTTAAAAAGTTTTTTTATTTATCTAAAATAGTATTTTTCTTGTATTTTAATTAATAATCTATTTAAAATAAAATAAAATCAAATTTGAAAAAAAATTTGACCCTAAAAAGTTAAATTAAGACATTATTTATGTGACAAAGGGAGTAATAGACACATATATATATATATATATTATAAAAAATTTCAAAAGAATTTTTATATTTAAACTATTATTTTGCATGAAAATCACTAAAATTTACTGTTTTTATCATGTTAAACTCTACATGATCTTTATCTTAATTTATCAAATCTTCATTCACGTGGTATCATATAAAAAAATCATATTAAGTTGATATTGAGGAATTTCAAGTTCAAGTGAACATCCCAATTCAATTCGGCTAATGAAAGTATTGTAATTTTAATGTATTATTATATTTTACTTAATTTTAATTTAAAATCTATTTAAAACACTAAAACATTAATATAAAAAATAATTTATTAGATAAGCTAAAGTGGGTAAACTGAGTTGGACCTTAGGAGGTGTCAAATGTCAATTGCGTTTGACCCATTGACATATCTAATTGACATGTAGCAACAATTTACATGGTAGATCACAACATTTATTATTAATAGTATATTAGTATTGCACCATAAAATCTTAAAAAAAAAAAAAAAAACTTTGGTGTTATACGAGAAAACCTTTAAACTAAAAATTTTAATTTATAATTGAATAATTTTGAAATCATCAGTTTGAGAAAATATTATATTGGGATGTCTTATTTATAAATAAAAGTTTTTTAATAACTAAAGAAATAATCTCATATAATATTCATAATGTAATCTTAAATATTATTCTAATTATAATATTATAATACCTAATATTATGTTTGACTATATAATTATAATAATATTGTCTAATGAGAGGTTTTACATTAAGTGATGATGAAAGTGATTGTTAGCTTTTATCGCACTTCATTATACCTCCTTATAGATAACACTTTTGGAATATAAATATTAAATATGCTTTAATCTTTTTTATTATCCTAACTTATTTTGAGAAGAAAAAAATTTTTTTTGGAATATTAAAGTACTTTATTATTCTGCATACTTAGGATAACTTGAATCATATTTCTTAACCATTTTGGACCCTCTTCATTTTTTTTATATTTAAAACTACTAAAAATTAATATTAATTATTAAAAATTTAATACTCTTTAAAATAATTGAAAAAACTGAATAGTGTCCTAACAGGAAATGGGGACACGAAATAAATATTTGTACCCTCTTTAAGACAAGACAATTTTTGACAAATTTTTTTGGGCTTTTTTTTTTTTTTTTTTAATTCAATCATTGAAGTGGTGCTATTGAAGCACGCACGGTGCCTGTCATAGTTTTTCTTTGTCTTATTACAAGGTTCCTCTAATCCCAATGGCTTTATCTTCGTCCAGAACTGAAGCATTCAAGCTGGGCTTGCTCTGGTTACATGTAAAGCCAGCTCCTATAATTTGAGTTGTCGAGTGACAAAGCGCTTGCTATACGGGTGAATACTTTGATACAAGGGTTTACAATTACATTTGAGGCATTCCATTATGAACTTCTTAAACATATGGTTTTGCATGAATCTCACTTGATGGACAACTTCCAATTTGGAAGCACATGAGAGACATGAATATAATGCTCCATTAGAAAGAGAGACTAAGAGATTTTTGCATGATACGTTTGCTTGAGGATTTCATAACTATATAGATACTTGTTTTGCATGACCTGGATATGCTTCTTTGATCAACATTCAAATATGGACGTGACCTGGATATCCTTCTTTGATAAACATTCATATATGGACGGATTAAAACATTTAAAGATAACGCATTTGATTACAACAATAAAGTCATACATCAAAGTGTCCAAGGATTTCAGAAACCAAAACAGCTTCTGCAGGAGCCAGCGGTAAGCGACAATGATGGAACTTTACTAGATTCTTCCCGACATATTTTCACTACGATTTGATACGATCAAGACTCTCCGACACAGTTCTCATCCTAGGGCGCAACTCTGGATCCAGTTCTGTGCAATTGAGTGCAATGTGAAATGCTGCAACCACTTGCTTCTTCGCATAAACTTCTGTTAGAAGTGTTGGGTCTATGATTTCAGACAAGGGACGCTCTTCTCGGAATGCCTTCCTCACAAGACCTTCCAACCCCTTATCATCATTTTCTGGTCCAGCATCAGGCAGCCGACCAGTTAAAATCTCCAATAGCACAATTCCAAAAGAGTACACATCACATTTCTGAGTGAACTTGCTACCAGATACTCGAGCCTCAGGTGCCAGGTAAGAATTAGGAGTTGAAATTCTTGAAGCCACTGCAGGCGTTGCAATTGTTTGGGTTGTGTTCAGCTTTTTGCTTGCTGAACTGGTATACTTGGAAGTCCCAGAGACAAGACGAGTGAGTCCAAACCCGGAGATGTAAGGCTGGAGTTCATTGTCAAGAAGGATTTTTGTTGATTTTAAGTTGCCATGAACATATTTTCGAGGGCTGTATTCATGTATGTACATTAAACCCCTTGCAGTCCCCTGAACAATTCTCAACCTTGTAGCCCAGGAAAGCGGTGGCAAAGTATTGGACGGCCCTCCTGCATAGTTTGAAAACCACATTAAAATGGCTATGTTTCGCATGTTATCATAGAATTACCACAGTCAAACAAAAAGCACATAGGAAAAGCTCGTTGGATGACAATAAAGAAAAGTGTTTTTCTAAATCTATTATTTTTCTCACTTTGCAGTTTGCATACAATGACAAGTCACATACAAACTAATTGCAGAGCGATACCAAACAATCTACTGGAGAATAATAATTTCATGGGAACTTCTTTACAGCAAAACCTGAGACATGCAAATGCACTTCAGATAATAAGGCAAGTATTGTGTCAGTGGTCCACATTTTGTTAAATGTCATCAACAATGCATAAAAAACAATGCATTTGTCAGCCATTCTGATGGGGTCCGTTCAATAAATTTTGGCCCTTCAACTTGTAGAACAGCAGATCAGCAGGACCATATGCGTTCTAAATGCATACTTTATAGTGAAATGATACTAATAAAAGACAAGAGAGACATTAATCTCTGTTGAAAAGGAAAACACCAAGAGAAATATGTCACAAGTTAATACAGGGCCAATGAGGACAAACAAACTCTCTAAAAAGATCCAGCAAGTAATTCAAATGAAGTAAAACCAAAAGGCTTATATAAGATTCTCAATTTATTGTCTCCTCGGGCATGAGTGTGTAAGGGTTAGGAAAGGAAGAACACTCTGATTGTTATCAATTGTTAAAATTTGCTCCTATGCAGTTTTCAGCTTACACCCTCAGCAGGAAAAATTAGAAACTAAAAAAAATTGTGACAAGAAGTATCACCTACTTATCATCAAAGTAGGGAAAGCAATAAAGCCTATATTCTATTACCGTAATGTTCGGTGCTTTTCTCTTGTTCATCTTACTGGTGAAAATAAATATAGGAATTTTCCAAGAATGACCGACAAAATTTATAACAAAATCCGTGCAAAATCGATGCAAACTGTTCACTAGCTGAAGAATTTAGGTGTTTGAAAACAACTCGAGTCTCCTTCAGCTTACTTGTCAGTATATTTCCCTATCATTATACAAGACAGGAGCTGTCTTGAAAGAGATAGATTGTGTTGAACTTGTATCGTATTAGCAAGGCCAGGAGCCCAAGAACATATGACTGTTTATGCTAATACTCATCAATGAAAAGTATAGAAAGTAATGAATCACGATAGGAAGAGGAAAACAAGTAGAAGATATTGTCAAATAGATTTCAACAAGAAAATGCAGTAAGCAATAATTCTTCTAAATTAACCAGTATACCTGATATATCAGATGTAGAATTATCGGATTCAACCAGCTACCTAATATAATATACCAAGATCATGTACTACAAAAAGAGTACAGGAATGATCTAGACTTTTAAGCACTCTACAGTTAAAAATCAAAACTAAAGTTTACTCTGGAAATTTCATAACTAAAGTATCTCAGAAACATGATCATACATGAAAACTCCCACCAATGCTTTAATGTAATCATAACTCTGGGTTTTATTATCTTTCCATCTGGATAAATCATGAGCAGAACATTGAAATTGAAGTTCTAACAGTTCTCTTGTTCCTATAGTTATATAAATTACAAACCACCGACAATTTTGTACATAAATAAGAGTAATTTTGAATTGTTCAACAAGCCACAGGGATAAGAGAATATCACTGTTTTTTCGTATTCGAGGCTGTCAAGATTTGAACTCTAGTAGTTAGAACCAAAGGCCAATGAGATCAGAATATCATCATCATACGCATAGTGCAAGTAGACTCATTGCAAAACACAACCAAGATTCAACTGTAAAGTATGTTCCAAAATCATTGACTTATGTTTAATGACAATAAAGTTAGTGGGCAAGGGACCCCTCAAATCAATGTCCAATACCCCATTTTTTTCAAATTAGGGTCTCATTCAACAATCATAATTAAAGAAATAAAAAAATGCCACTAGCTACTTCAAGAACTGCATTAGTAGAATTTAGACGAATAAAAAACCAATGGATGGAGAGGAATGTTACCATGCAATGCAGCATACAAGCTTCCATTACGGATGAAATCAGTAACCAGCAACTTCTCATCATTGGCATAATAATAAGCTTTCAACCTAACAACATTGGGATGATTAACCCTCCCGATAGCCTCCACTTCAGCCTCAAACTCCTTGAACTTCCACGTGGCATCACCCTCACTCAATCTCCTTACGGCAACTACCGTAGTACCCACCGTGCAGGATCCCCTCCCCGTCACCACTTTGTACACTATCCCACTCCTACTCTTCCCCACTACGTACGCAGATGCCCTCAACAGATCCTCTAATTCCAAATTGAACCCTTCATCAATCACCACGAATTTACCATTTTGCCCTTCTTCATCAACCTCCTGTTCCTTTTTCGTTTTCCCCATTTTACCCTCCCCTGATTTCCATTTCCTCCGAAACAGCCAGACAAATACCGAAACCACCCCGATCACCACCGAAACGCCTGAGATCAAGGGAACAGCCACTGACCCATTTTTCTCCTTGCTTCTTTCTCCATTCCCATCATCTAAAATGGGCCTAAAACCATTGGGATTTTCCGGGTTTTCTTCAGGGTTTAAAATGGCTCTAGGGTTCTGAGCTTCAGGGCAAAGATTCCCCAACGGAAACCCACAAAGATTAGGGTTTCCTGAAAATGCGGTGGGCCCTTGGTTTAACAAAGAACCAACCTGAGGCACTTTCCCCGTTAAATTATTGTGCCTTAGATCCAAGCTTATCATAACAGGAAACTCTCCATAAGAAGCTGGGATTTTACCTGAAAACTTGTTATAAGATAAGTTGAGGGTTCCTGTCAAGCTTTTAAGCTCGACGAGTGACTCAGGGAGTGACCCGTTGAGTGAGTTGGAAGAAAGGTCGAGGTGGGTTAAGTTCTTGAGGGATTTTATTTCTGGAGGAACTGAGCCAGAGAGCGAGTTATGAGACAGGTCAATGTAGATAAGGTTTATAGCGTTGAAGAGATGATAAGGAATGGGTTTGGAGAAGTTGTTTTGAGAGAGACTCAGGCGAGTTAGCGAGTCGAGGAGACCAAGTTCTGATGGGATGTAACCGGTTAACCCTTTGTTATGAAGGAAGATTGAGGAGACTCGGTTACGAGTGCAGGCGATTCCTGGCCAGTGGCATGGGGTTGAGTCAGACTCAGACCATTTGTCAAGGGAACGACTTGGGTCGGATTCTATGGCTGCCTTGAGAGCAAGCAGAGAGAGACCATCCGAATTGAGAGAGGAAACCATTGAAGTAAAGAAAAACAGAAAGTAAACGACATTGGGAAGTGAAAGTAGCATCATTTTTCTTTGTGATTTTGAAAATGCCAGTCTTTCTAAAGCTTCATTGGATCGTAAATTCATAATCAAATTTCGGTTTCATGCAACGAGAAGTTGCAGAAGATGAGAGGAAGTAAGGAAGCAAATGTAAAGGAGAGATCTTTGATGTGTTTGAAAGTGGGGGTAGTTTCTCGAGGTGGAGAATGGAGAGAGGGAGAGGAGGAACGTGGCTGGCTAAGCTTTCTATACAAAACAAAAAGTTTGAATTTCTCTGAGCATTAAGCACTCAGCAGTGTTTTTCTTCATATATTGGGAAGGTTTTAAAAAATATTACTAGTTTATTGGACATCAACACTGACAAAGACAATTTAATCAGATGATATATTGGAATATTAATTGCTCGATTACATGAAAAGCTGTTCTGTCTTTTCTTGATTGCCTCGCAAACGTTGTAGCTTGAAAACATTTTGAATTGTTGTCTTGTAACTAGAAACTCTAGAACCACAACCCACAATCAAAGAGGATAGTTTTACCAGTACTAGTAATCAAGATTCTTTACTCATGTTGAAATATAAGATATTTAAAATCAGTTTTTTTTTAATAAAAAACATGTCCTTTAATTATTGAAATATATGTTTCCATTGCGAATCTAGGGTGAAAACCTGAAAATATTCCTGTTGAAGGTCATGCCAACTTACATACATTGAGATTATATATATATAGATATAGATACATATATATAGTTATAGATATCTTTCCATTTAATTTCAAAATGGGTGTTACTGAGTTGTGTCAATTAGAAAAACTGAAACAGGAATTGGTTGGGGGATTGGATTGTTCGGTAAATTGACACTTGAAACTTCAAAGTAGAAAGTGGGTGAGCTCCCTAGTTTGTAATTTGATACATTTGTTTATGTCAGACAATCATCCAGGCAGGGCCATCCATGCTTGTCAAACTGGCTCTCACTTTCCAGTTTCCACTTCGAAAAAAAGGTGTTTTACGTAATTTAGATCCTCTACAACTACAACAACACAACACACCATTTGAGATTTTCAAAAACCTCCATAGCATACGACATGCCTAAAAAGTAGAAATTTGTATGCTCCAATGCTGCTTATACCCTAATACTTGAGAGTATTACGTTTGGCTTTATTCGAAAAAGAACATTTTCAGATTTTACAGTGAAACTGAAACTCCTTTTTTTTTTTTTTGAACTTTTTAAAATTCAAATTCCCCTTTCCATCCAACATAGTACGTACAGATTTCATAGAGATAATCATTTAGATTTGGAGATGTGTTCAAGATTAGGATACATAATTTTATACTTTCGTTTTATTGTTATCTAATTGAACTACTTTCAACATAAGATACACATGAAACAGTTAGAATATCCTTAATAAGAATGCTTTGTTTAGGCATTAGGCCATACAGAAGACTAAAGGCAAAAAGAGCAACAGATTTTTATTAAAGTGATTAAAATTTTGGAGAATTTAATTATCCTAAAGATAGTTTGTTGAAACAGGGGAAGATATGGCTTCTAAAATATGTGATAAAGAAAAGTTCAACTGGTTAAAGAGTATCTGCATCCATCTACTTCCAAACATTCATCAATGGTACATACTTTTGAAAAATTATGTCAAATTCAAATCTCATCGTACATTTGACATATTTTTATGTTAAATTTGTTTAAGCACGTACTGTTGCACTGCTGCTTCGATGTTTAATTTATTTGCTTGATTTAATTTAATAATATTTTATATAAATATAATACTTAATTTTAATTTTCTTATTTATAGTTTCGTAAAAAAATTGCAAACTTTTGTCTGATAAAGAAGAAAACAGGGGCCGATGTTGCGTAGATTAAAAGTTGTAATGATCCAATAATTGACAAAGTTGTTGCATTCCTAACATTCAATTGGATATGATGATGTTCAAAACTTTTTCATTTTATCATTTTTGGTTCTTTACCGGTCAAAGGTGAAAGTAAGAGAATGATAATGCAAGATAGTGCAGTTTTCAAAGATTCAGAGAGAGCTCAAGTGCTGAAAGCACTAACGCAGCCCAATATACCTAATTTGAATTTTAGCCAAAAAGATAAAAGTAACGGCATTTTTGCTATCAAAAATGAAAAAGAAAAAGCAAAAAAGTATACTTTTAGGTTCATCCAAAGCAATATTTATGAAATAAAATCGTCAATACTTTTCTTTTGTATGGCAAAACGTAAAAAATCCACCAAACCTTAATCGGATCCAAAGCGTTCACCAAAAAACAATCACCTTTTCTAGTAATGTTATTGTACCTTTTAGCCTCAATGGAGTCATATGAGATCCACATGCGGAGATCGAAAATTGTCGTGTTAAAAAAGTTTAACAGAGAAACAAACTTGCCAATGTTGCCACACTCTTGTTCAGTTTAACTTGACAAAAGTTTCATGGCATAACTTTCGGCATTGTCGACTATTCCTCTGGTGCAAATATTCAGCTACTCTTCAGCTTCAATGTCAATGGAGTTGATAAAGTGATGGTTGAGTGTGAAATGGAATGAAAAGTGATTTATTATGTCAAACAAAAAAATAAATAATCTTGAATGATCATTTGCAACTAAACATAGTTACATATTTGACATCGATGATACAAATATAAAAGATTACATGCATATGCTCTAAAAATTGAATACTAATACTTATATATTGTCAGAATCAAAAGTTAAAGTTTCGATTTACCAGGCTTTGTTCCAGGCATCTGCAATGCATCATAATGACCAAAACCATAATAGAGAACTCTTATAGGATTTTCCTTCCCATATTCTTGGCCATACTCTGCAATCATAATCAAGCCGCCAGCATCCTTGTCATACATGTAGACTGTGATTGGCATCCTGTAATCATCAATTATAGATATATTTATTCATTTATTGACTTAAAAAGGGAAAGGCAGAAAAGAAAAATCTGCCATGCAAGACATCACGAAAGGGCTTTTTTCAATGCCAGTATATACAAGAGAAGAATACATTTGCATATGGTAACATTCACAATTCTGTGAATTAGGCTCTCTCGGTCAAGAAAACATAACCCTTTTTATACAATGCTGAAAAACACACACAGACAAAGACTTACTGGAGAACATGTGAAGCCATGAACAGTTCAGGTTCACCTCCCCACACATGTGGCTTCCTTATTTGCGATACATAGGCATCAAAATCTCCCTCAACAAACCTGTTGGCATTGTTAAGCCATCAGATACATGTTAAGAAGAAAAAGGTTCAGCCTAAGTGAAGCAATATCTTCTACTGAAAAGATGAATGCCATATGATTTTGCCCAATGTGAATGACAAGTATTTTTCATGTAGAGAGCTAATACTCTTAGAAAACTGATTGGCCACTATATTCAAATTGGTAGGAAAGGTTGCATCATGAACAATAATAAAAACATATCGGAGTTCTTCCTCTCAGAAATAGTATCAGTAAACTGAAATTTAACATTAATGAGTTGCCTACATGACTGCTGTATTGACATCTCGCTTTCATTTCATAGTATTTAACAATAGATGGAAGATTCTTCTGGCAATAAAATAGCTGACAGCAAAAGGGACAACAAAATGAGTCTAGAAGTTGACAAAGATGAGAGCAAACAGACTTACAACTCAGAAGACTTACCATTCTGTTTCTTTTCTTCTTTTGATGAATTCATCTGCAACCTGCAGAAAAGACAACAGTGCATTATGCATCAAACAAATCTGTTTAGCATCACAAACATAAGAATTATTCTGTGAACAAACTGGCATCACTTTTGATTCAGTAAAAAAATTTTATAAAAAGATTAACAAAAACTGCAAAGTTTTAGCAATTGCAAGTTATAAAAAAGGGATATATAATCAGTAAACCAATCAGAAGTAAAAT
This sequence comes from Durio zibethinus, assembly GCF_047325235.1. NCBI lineage: Eukaryota > Viridiplantae > Streptophyta > Magnoliopsida > Malvales > Malvaceae > Durio > Durio zibethinus. The sequence continues at coordinate 1,657,039 of NC_143162.1, read as the reverse complement.
ATTTTTTGTATATAAAATAAAACCCAAAAACAAAAAAAAAGAAAAAGGAAAAAAGGAAAATGATTATGGAAGCAGACTGAGAATATACTTTAGCCCTTAATTCATCTGCTAATTCTCTCTGAACATGCTCATTGGGAGCTGATCTCCCAGATCTTAAACAAGCTCCATGAGCCACAGACCGGAACATACATCTTCCATCTCCAGGTATTCCTGCACAATATAGGGCTTAGGGAGGTAACTTAACTGATACTCCAATTTAAATTCAATAACTAGGTGCAAATACTTTCTGACCAGGCTGAATAAGGGCTAGGGTGTAATCTGCCACTCACCAATAACAGAGAAGTTGGTATAGACTTTTTTCCCATGAGAGAATTTAGCATGAGAAGACCCATATTCATCTTCATTGCCCTCCTTTGCCCCAGCAGCTTCTGTGTATACTGTTTCAGAACTTGAATAACAAACCAACAAACCAAAAACTAAGCCAGCAGAAACACAACCTGGAGGCCAGGATATAGGTCCTCCAATGCATTTGAATTTTTGAAGTGTTCCTTGTTTGGGTAACAAAAGCCTTATTTTCATACTTTGGCCTGCCCAAGAAATTTCAAACTGTCTTTTCTGTTTTCCTTTATCACTAACTGATTCCTGTAGTGCTAGTGACTGGAATTTGCCACTTTGACTGGAAGAGCGAAAGCAGCCTGCTTGGAATTCTTGGCAGCCAATAGCAGGTGAACCAGATGTTGTATTGGAAACAGAAAGATCAGTATATTTTTTCTTGGGTCCGGCATACAAACAATAATAGCATGAACTGGATGGTCCATGGGAAATGACACTGGAGAGACTGCTGCTCATTCGGCCCTTCATGCGGACAACATTTTTTGCATATGTGCTGATGGGAGAACAAACCATCATGTCGGCAAAATCTGATGCACAAGCACAATAAAGAGAGCTAAATGCCCAATAATCCACAGGCATAAATTTCAAAATTATGTCACCAAACAATTAGCTGACTCATTAAATAATCACCAATTTACAAATCAAGTTGCATTTTTTCCATTACATATCACTCAATTTATAGAGATTATAAGTAGGTTCAGCCAAATTATTGAATAACCATACCCAAAACATCATGCAGGAGTATATGCAGGTTAAACAAGTAACGACTATATGTATTTCAATACCTTGACTAGCATTTTTAGAATTTGTATTTGGGGAAAATGATTTGATCAATAGTAACAGTATCATTGATACCTATTACTTCATGAAAAAATGATTCTTAGAATTGCAGCTATAGTGGCTGCGGCAATAACCTAATACAAGTCATACTTACCCCCATAGGGGGGGGGGGGTTTCCCAAGTGTAAATCCCCTTTCCAGCCCCAACTTAACAAGTCACGAGAATAATTTTTCCTATGATTATGCATATAAAGACAGTATAAGAGACTACTTTATCTTATTACATACATGAATCAAATTCAGGTTTGGGTTAGCGCAATTGTTGAATTGATTCCTAACATCACTCTCGGTTATATTTTCTGGCAACCTGAACGGTCCAAGCCAAAGAACAAATTAGGTTGACTGCTGAGTTTGGAATGTTCAATTTTGAGTTTGAAACTCAGAACTCAAGGTCAGCGTTAAAATTGCATGTCAACTTGAGAACCATGGCCAAAAATCATATTAGGTTCACTGTCAACTCAAGCCTCCTTTGTACCCCATTTATGAATAACAAAGAACATAATAATCATGCCACTGATTTTTTTTTTCTTTTTCTTTCTTTCAACCCCTTAAAGTTTCTGTAAGTCATTCAAAAGTTTGTCCTCAAAATTTGATTGGATTTGAAAAACATAAATGAATATGATCAACCCTTTTGTCATATTCATGCTTATTGCTTTCTCAAACTCTTTAGCATCTTAATGCAAACAACTACTGCAATACCAACGCTGATTTTGTTATTGCAGTTTATAAAATCGATCAAATTATCCCTCATCCAAACTATAACTATGTTAAAGCTCATGGAGCTAATTGCATCATTGTCTGATTTCTTCTATGTACAATATGCATAGCAGAAATGTCCAGAAATAAACAAGGGATAACAAAGTAAATAAGATAAAAATGTCGCAATAACAATAAAAAAAATAAAAAGAAACTAGAAAAGAAATTGGATTGAAATTGGAAAATTGATGAAAATGAAAAGAGAAAGGGGAAATGCGAACCTGTTGAATCGAGAAAAAGGGGGGAAATGATTGTAAAAGAAAAGGAAAGAAAGGGGAAGAAATGGAAAAAGGAAATGCAAAAAGAAACATATGGAAGGAAAGAATTACCTGGAAAATAAAAAGAGGGAATTGGAGTTTTCAGTAGAGACAAGCAATGGATTTTCTCTTTGTAAAACTTGCTTTAACAATTGATTGGCTTTTGGATTCTGAGATACGCTCAGGTGTCTCTCTCTCTTCCTGTGCTTGAGTACCAAGCAACGAGTCTGCATGCCTATTTACATCCCCTATGCTCAAAACGGTTGCGTTTTAAGTTGTTGCAGAACCCAAAACAGTGGTGTTATTCCATGTAAGAGCTCCAAGCTCTTTGTTTACCATCTAAGAAATTTACTACTAGTAAAAATTTGTTTACTGCAAAAAACAATTTTTTTAACAAATTTATTATTAAAAAAGAAAAAAAAATACCTTCCTTTGCCTTGAATCACGTGGCACCTGACGATCGGAAGCATGAAGGTGAGAGCAATCAGAAAAAAGTAGGCACGCTCACAAAGTGAAAAGGACCTTCCCCCGTTCTTTTCTTGAACGGTACTTCACTCCGTTCGCTGTCTTGAGTCTTCACAGTAAACCCTGCAAACCGGAGAGGGTTTTTCTTTTCTCTCCCTTTTGCTCTCAATAAAAACGCTAATAAGACCTTTCACATTGTTCGGGAAAATGGCTTGGGATTTAATGTTCTGGATTCTCTGTTTCTTTATCAAAATTGCTCTCGTCTCTTCATCCTTTTATCAGGTAATAATATTTTATTCTTTTTTATTTTGAAAAACTGTGAGTAATCTTTTTTTTTTTTTTTTAAATTGTTTTGGTGCAGTTGTTGTCGTTGTCGGATCTTGAGTCTGATCATCTGAATCCTTTCGAAGCATCGACTCGGATTAATTCGGTTGTTATCCCGGAGTTTCTTCTGCAAGGATTTCTCTGCGCTCTTTTCCTGCTGACGTGGCATTGGTTCATGTTTCTCTTGGCTGTTCCCCTCACTGTTTTTCATCTGATGTTGTAAGTATATTTATACTGATCATTTGTACTGATTGCTGTACTATTTTTGGAGTTGGAATGGTGATTTCTTTAGCTTTATTTGGTTTGATTTAGGTCAAATATTTTAGATTTTATAATTCGTAAGTGATGATATGGCGCCTGTATTGTCGATTTGGCATTTTAGATTGTAAATCTTCGGTAGTAGTTTGTATTTGTTGTGAATTACTACATCTAATATATATTTGATCTAAATGGAACCGGCTTTTATTACTTGGATCCTTGCAAAGAGGGTCCTGTCGTTCTTTCAAATGCATTTATTATGTTTAGAAAGTTGTGAATTCTATGAGATTCTATCACCGTTTCACAGAGAAAGATGTGTGCTGTTGTGTTAGAGGAAATTCTTCAAGCAAGAAATCTTAGAAGGTAAAAGTTTTGTTTGTAAATGGTTACTTTAGGCAATGCTTGCATCGTGGTTCCTTTTTAAGTGGTTGACAAAAGAGCTGACAACTGAATCAACTAACTTAACTTTTTTCGTGGTTGTTGAGGGTATTATTATGTTTTGACTAATTTTTCTATATAAATTTGTCACTGCACTATGTTTGTGGGTGATTGGTAATTGAATTTTTCAGGTACTTGAATCGAAAGCATCTGCTTGATGTCACTGAGATTTTCAGAGATCTTAACAACGAGAAGAAATATAGATTTGTCAAGCTGGGCATTTACTTATTGCTCTTCACTTTAGTTTTGTTCAGGTTAGTTCTGAACTTTAGCAATACTTTGATTTTGATTAGCCTTATTATTTCTGCATTGCCATGTACTTATCTCATGATTTAATATTTCTAATTAAGCTTTTCCCTCTTTTTTGGGTGTAGACTTCTTTCCGCAGGCATATTCTTTTTCTTCACTTCCAAGTTGGAAGAATTAGACATTCGATCCTCTCTTTTCTACTAGTATTTTAGGAACCTTTGGGTCAGTCATCTTGTTATAATTTAACCTATGCACGTACAGTGTCACTCTGTTCTCAAATTAGATTGCCATTTGACCTTATGATGCATCCATAGTTTATTTTCGTGCAAATATTGAATGCATGAATAGCTTGGCATTGTTACGGTTGCATTACATGAACTAGCTTCTAATGTGTCCAATATTTAATAGTAACTTGCCTATTTGTGATATCTGATTTCATTTCATTTCTTAGGTAACTTTTGAATGCTTAAGACTCAAAAATTTTGTTTTGAAAACCTGAAATTTCATGTTTTCATAAAGCAGCACATGTTATTAGTATACTTATGTCATACATGTAAACAAACCTGTCTCAATATGTATGGAGGATTCTATCTCTGAACCAAGAGTATTTCTGGTTCTAACATTTATAGTGTGTTAGCCATACATTATGTATCTTATGAGTACTGAAAAGTACTCAACTTCAAGAAAGTGTCAGTTGTTTATATTTTCTCTGAGGGAAATTGTCATCTGATCTAATGTACTGTAAAACTAGTAGAATTCAGTAGGCTGTTAAACTAAACTGCCACCATTTGTTATCTGTGTGACCAATTTCTTATAGCTAGGACAATTGCACAATTAAGCAGTGATAAAATTCAGTATGTCTGTCATCCAGAGGTGTTGTTGAAAGAGATATTTGTCATGGGCATGCTGAAGAGAACTGAACTCTTTCTTTAATTGATATGAAGATATTGTAGTTTGCTGTTGTTTGCTGCCTTAGAAAGTACATAGCCTGAATTTTACTTATAGTGGAAAGAATACAAATTAGGCTCTAAATTCTCCTTAATAATAATTTGGTTGAGTTTCCTTGAGCAAATCCAAGATCCGCAGGTGTTACTGTGTTGAAATACAAGGGTAGTCAAATGTGAAATGAACAAAAAGTTGACTGTATTGATGTGATATGAGCTCTGTGTGGACCTGTAACGAATGTCAAACAATAGTAATGGTGATTTAAAACAAGTCATAAAGTCTGGTTAAGAAGATATTTGCTATAAATTTATAAATGCTAAGCGTCTCACTTATTTGGGCATAATTCAATATAATTATAAAATATTGAATGATATTAGTAGCTGAGAACAGGTTTGTGTTTAGAGAAATAGAATTTTTGATGTTTAGAATCTTTTAGTTGTAAAGAGTAATTTTTTTTCTTAATTAGTTTGTGTTTTAGAGAAATGGAATTTTTTTTTTTTTATCTTTAGAATCTTTTAATTTAAAGAGTTTTCTTTCTTAATTAGTTTTTTTATCTCTTTCTCACTCTCTATCTCTATCTCTCTCTATGTTATACAAGCTGATAATAACCTCTGATTTGCAGGCTTATAATTTCTGCTTTCAACTCTTTACACGATGAAGTTGACGAGCATGTATTTTGATTACTGGGCAGTATGGTAGGTGGTATTTGCAAGTTTGTCATCCATATTTCTGATCCATATAGAAAGTGAACCTTAACTAACAGGCATAGATGTATTAAAACTTGGATTTAATTAGTTTACTGAATGTTTTTCCACTTGGGTGGTCATATCCTTCATCTGTTATGGCTGATTCATAGATGTGGGAGGTTCTGTAGACTGTTTAAATTTTGAAGAATGAAGGGAAAGGATTATTATTTTCCGTAAGTAGTGATTAAATCAAATGCTTTTTTAGTTGCCATGTAAAATTTCATATGAATTCACTAAGGTAACTTTTTTCTCTTTATGAACTTATTATACCAATTGATGATCAATTTAAATTTTTTTATGTTATGCACATGTTTATTTTATGATGGTGTCTCAGTCATCAAGTACTGTTTTTCTTTTCTTTTATGCTTTGAAATGGATATTTTGCTGCAATTGTAAGATTCACACTTCTCATGGTTTTTTTTTTTTTTTTTATAATTGAGAAAATAACCTTCTCATAATGATTCTGTGATCACACATGTTTGATAAATTAGTGATCGTTTCACATATGCAAACCATTCTGAATTATATATTGATGAGCAAGTATTCGATGTACTCACTTTCTTAGTTTGAAATCAACTAGTTTGTGCTTAATTGGACATGCTATAACCTGTCTAGCAGATTATATTTGCACAACAAATATATGGTATCAAGTGCTTATGGTACATGACTGATTGATGGTTTCACCAGCAGTAGGAAATTGAGTTTGCTGTTTGCCAATTGCCAGGCCACAACCAAGTCACCACCTTTGACATTCTATGCCTGTCATTTTTTATGAAACTAATCAAATTATTACGAGAATACTTGAAAATCCACAAAATTTCCTTGATTCAATTTCATTCCTAATCAAATGGGAGGAAATAATTATTCCATTTATCTTTTTTATTTATTTTTATTATTTTTTCTTTCTATTAACTACAGTGCTATGGATTTTATTATTGCAAGCTTTCTTTTAGGGAAAACCCTTCCTTTTTCTCCTTATGGTAATACTTTCCTCCAGGAATATTATTTTAAGATCTTTTAAACGGGATTGTTTGATCTAATAATTTTTTTTAATGAATTTAATGAAATAATTTTGATCGATCCGTTAGATTTAATTGTAAGCTAGAAAATTTCTTGTTCAGTGCTATGAGAGTTGCTTTAAAACTAATTTTGATCGAATTTCTTGAAGCCACCCTCCATGCAGGATTTTGCGATTGCATTAATATGAAAACATTCAAACCTTCCTTGGAAGACCATTAGCTCTGATTTTAATCATTTGGAGTACTTCAAATTTAAAAAAAAAAAAAAAAAAGTATGTATGAACCTAATATTTTCATCCAAAGCCAAATATCCTTGACATATTTTATCTCACGTATGGTTTTTTATAATATTTAGAAAATAATAAAAAATTATATCATATAATCATTCAAATTAAAAATTTTAATACGTTATCAATAAATCATACTTTTTGCGTACATTACGACGGGGAAGCGGAAACTGAAGTTGGCAACTTTTTTGAAGATAAAGAGAGGATAAGGATCATTTTTAGAGAATTCATAATGTCACGATCTCATCCGATAAAAGAAGAAAAAGAAACTTGAAATAGATCAGGATCAAGCAGATCATGTTACCTATTGAAGCCGCCTATATATATATATATATGTTTATATCTCCAGTTGCACTGACTATTATCCATAAATATTCATTTCATTTATACTCCTTTGGATAAATTTGACCAAGAATTGTATGCGGTGCCAATCTTTATTTCTTACGTCACCCCTGATGTCTTTCTATCTAATTTTTTTCTTCTAAGGCTGCAAAACCGAACACATAAAAATTGTTTGAGCTAAGCTTTTTATGTTAAACAGGCCTTACAATGAAACTTGATTTCTGGTTCAAAATCATTTTGATCAATTATTCATGAACTGTTATATTATTATTGTCTACTTTTTTGCATATAGAAATCTTCACTTTCTTCCAAAGATTGACTGCTAAGATAAAAGAGTAGTATAAATACAGATTTTTGCACACTGCATTTCATGCTTTTATTAATTTCTTCGATATTGATCCCTTGACTATAAAATACTTTGTTGAAGTTCATTATTGGCAGGAACTTACTTTTACAATAATTGATGAATAGTTTTAATGACAACAGCTGAAAAACCATAAAGGAAGCAGAAGATTGGGCCAACTTTGAAAGTCAAGTCACAGACACTGAGACAGGTCAGGCAGATCAGCCAGGTGGAAAGTTAGATGAATGGAACCCCTAACCAATGCTTCTTAGTCTTCAATTATAAAAGCTGAGCCATGGATGGACCACAAATCAGAGGTTTCTGTGACACAGTTTTGCATTGATAAAGAGTGCCATTTTATTTGGACAGACTCCAAATAACATCTTGGCCAACCCGCCCTTGTCAGAGAGTACAAACTGAGTTTATTTTTTGGGTTTCAAACTGTCTTAGAAGATCCCTCATCCCATGATTGTTCAACTAGTACAACTTCTGGTTTAACCATTTTCTTCTTGGCAAGTTTTAAAATTTTCAAGCGTACCCATTTGGGTTGAAAATGTTTAAGTAAATGTTAAAAACCTGAAGCGAAAGACTATAATGAAGCACATTTCAAATTCAAACAGAAATTAAGGAGTTGTCTGGAAAATTGCCCACAATTGGAATCAATGGTAAGGTGGGGATGGTACTATGAAAGTCTGCAAACTGATTGATTGATTGATTGTCTGCTCTGCTCAATGATTTTATTGTGGAAAAAAAAAAGGACCTGTTCTTTAATGGTGAAAGCAAACTGTGGAACCCTAAAGGAAGGCCATGGTTTAATTTAGAGCCACACCAAGATGTAATGAACTGCAAAAGCACTGTGGTCATGAATCTAATGGGAAAAGAAAAAAGGTTAGAAAGATAAAATGATAAAAACATTGGATAACAAATCAACAACCAGCTAATGTCTGATGACAATAATCTAATTTCTTTTTTGTTGCAATTATAATAATCTAAATTGAGACAACTATCAATCAATTTGTAATTTTTTTTTTTTGAAATGCAAAATATACATATTTTATATACATAAATTATATGTATCCGTTATTTTTTCAAGTTTTATTTTTTTTTTCCATTTAGTCTCTATAAATGTTGTCAAATTTATATGTATGTGTATGAAAGTTATGCATTTGTTATGCACGTATAATTTAATTAAAGACATTATGAAAATATCATCAAAATTATTAAAAAAATAATAATATAGATACAATAATTCATTAAAATTTTATTATCATGTCATGATCGTTATTGTCGTCGTCGTCATCGTCGAGAAAAGTTGATATAACAACAGACAAGGATCACGGACAAATGACCTAAGCATAGTGTGCTCGACCTAAGCTAGTTTTCACAATGGACAAAACCAAAGCGAATTTGATAGATTTTTATTGGTTGATTTATACACTTGATGGGAATCATATTTCACATCAAAATTTTTTTCTGTTTAAACAAAAAAAAAACAAAAAAATGGCAAGGAAGTAATGACAAGGGTGACGAGATCCCTATATTAATATTCGTTACTGTAAAAAGTTGGGAAAATAGTAATTTTTGGCTTTAAGTTTTGGTGCCTTTTAAGCTCATATGATCCTCTTCTTTTGTTGACATTGTTAAAGCGATTTCTTGCCTAATCTAAAATGCCGCATAACAAACTGTCTCGCTACAAATTCATAATCGTTACCATTTAGATGTTGATAGTAAAAGCGACAACATGGAAATAACAAATGGTATAATCGTTACTTTATATATATTATCAAACTTTTATGTGAATTATTTAAAATAATTTACCCAATTGAATTATTTAAAATAATTTTACTACTTTTATTATGAGTTAAATTTTATTTGTAGTTAAATCATGTCAAGATTTATGTTAGTTTGTTCATTAATTTCTCTGTGTAAATGTAATATTTATTTTATTATAATTAAAGATAACAAATTTATCCATAAATTTTGATTCAACTTAAATTTTAGGAATTTTTTGTTTTGAAAATTTGATTTCGGGTTGAATAACAATAAAAAAATTTAGAGTTAAGTTGAGGTTGTTTTAGGTAATCCTAACCTTATTCAATTTTATATATATTAAAAATTATTCTTATTTAATTATTTAATTTTATATTTATATTTTAAAAAATAAAATATTTTATTAATTTCGAATTTGATCGGATTCAACACTAATAATAATCTATTTCATCCTAATCTATTACCATCTCAAATATATAATTTTCACTTGTAAAGTAATAAAAATATTAATGATATGCGTAGAGAATAATTTTTAAAAAATATATATATAATTCAAGACACAGATTTGTACCACATACTTGAATTTATTTCCATTATTAGATTCAATATGAAAGAGAAACATGAGGCTCATAGTCTCATAAAACTTGAAAAGAAAAGCGTCGAAGCCACCCAAATTGGGAGCTCTGAATCAAAATTTATTACTCCATCGATTAACGTACCAGTAAAGGTAGTATAAATATAATAAATATTTCAAATATAATTTTCATTTAATATAAATTGGTTATAAATAAATGCAAGACAATGATGGGTCATCTTCTACGATTAAAAACAGTGTCTGGGCTCGGTTCATGGCGGTCCCCTCCGTAAGTGACCGAGCCAGTGTCTTACGCCCAACGGCTCGTCCTTCCATCTCTTCCGTGTCCACCGCATCGCTTTCAGTTTTTTCTATGGTTTTTATTCATTATAATAAGGCCCATGTTATCATACATGATATTATTGTACACATTGAAGTTTCCATTTTAAATGTCCTTTTTAACGTACTATTGGGCCTTAATTATTTGTACACATTCAAAATTTTATGCATATATGATATATACAGACCGAAGGTTTTCAAATTTTTTGGGAGCTAAGCCCCCTAAGGCTTTCCATTATCATAAGCTGCTTTTGCATATATTTGTATTTGACAGTTATTTTTAAATTCAACTAATGTATCAATCAAAATTTTTTATTTTATACAATATAAATACTAAATTTTTAATCTAAAATTTTTATCTATATCTATGTTATTTTCTAATTTAATTGTGCATCATTTTTGTTACATTTTTTTATTAAAAGTTACCAATAAATAATTAAAAATATTTTGAATATTTAAATTTATTTGATATGTTCGGTATCATATAATTTTAATTATATTATTGTTATCTCCTATAAATCTTTAATCTCTTATTTATAAATATGGACAATCAAATACTATCATTCTATGTTTTATTTTGTTTTAATTTTTTATTTTTTTTTATTTCAACCTCTTTTATTTTTATCTTTAATTTATCCGTCAAAATATAAACAAAAAAAAAAAAACTTTACCTTTGTATTCAACTGCTTTTTTGTTTTTGTATTTTTTCAAAAATACCCTTAAATCATTTTTTAAACCATGGGAGACTTCATTACTATGCTTCCCATACTCTATGCTCTATGCTGATGAAATTCACTCTAAGCCAAAGGAATTAGCAATATTTCTCATGGTACAAACAAACTGATCTACATTTACCAAAAAGTTGAGCCAAATCTATAATATCCAAAACCATTCCCCTACCATTCATCCCAATACGAATCACCTGCTTAATTTGAGAATTTCAGCATCATCTCCATGGTAAATGATCATTCAATCCAAATTCAAGTGTTTCAGCATGTATAGGAGATGATAATCATTGATCTTTTTTATGCATTGGGTTCAGCTTTTTAAAAAATTGAGAATTGAAAAAGGTCAAATTGTGGGGGAATCTTTTTAATCAAAAATCAGAAAAAAAAAAAAAGTGGAAAGAGCACGTTGAAATCACAATGTTAACATAATCCAACTCAACGTTGAAAAACACAAAAAGCAAATCACTAAAAAGTCAAAACCAATCACAAAAACACAACAATTAAAGTAAATAAAAATTAAATAATTATGTCAAGCTTAATAAGATATCTTCGTGGAAAACCCAAATTGAAAAACCATTTCTTTATTTTATTTTTAGGTAGTAATGTTTTATAAAGAAAATAAATAAAAAAAATCGTGGAAAACAAGAGCCTTGAGGAGACGGTGCCCAACCCAACAAACTTCTTTTCTTCTAATCTCAACGAACTATACAGTCGTAACTGTACGATTCTAGTGTGATTTGAAACTTTTTTTTTTAATAAAAAATTATCTCACTTTTAAAATTAGAATAAGTTATTTTTCTTTCTCCAAAATTAAAATATATTTTTTTAAATTTCTTTTTTATTATTAGACCGGACAAGCTCAGCGACGTTGCTTTCCCTATACTTCTATTGGCTGAGAAGTAATCTCTTTTCCAGAGCAACAAACTCTCTCTCTCTCTCTCTCAAAAAAAAAAAAAAAAAAAGACATTAACTCATTTTCTAAGCTTGACCGACCTGACCGCCTTTAAAGAAACTAATCGAAGTTTCTCTGAAGACTTTTTGAAGCTGTTAGACTCAAAATTGGGTTGAATTAACCAAGTGGGTACTTTTATTTTGAACGAATTTAAGTGGGTATTTTTCAGAATTTCGAAATTGGGTGGCTTTTCTTTTTTCCCCAAGGAGCCAAACGCAAGGACGATGGCAGCCAGATCCAATGGAACGGCGTCAGACAGGGGCGAAGTTGAGGTACTCGAATCGCTCCAATTTACAGACGAAATTCACCATTTGATGTCAGCTCCGACAACCGACAATGCGGGTTTCTTCACGGCTTTGCTAGAACTCCCGGCTCCACAAGCTGTTCAGCTTCTACACTCTCCTGAGTCGGCTAAGCTTATCGCGGCTCCAGTTCCGAACGTTGAAGATTTCAAAGGCAGCTTCCATTTTCCTTCTAATAGTGGTTTGATTGAACGAGCTGCGAGGTTCTCTGTGTTTGCTGGAGAGGGTAACAACAACACTAAGAAGAGTAACTCCCCTGAAACGACGTCGAACATTTCAAGTGCGAATCTTGAGAAGGCGGTGAAGAGTGAGCCGGCGGAGACCGAGTCATCGCAGCCGTTGGTTTCTGATCCAACGGTGGAGAAGCGGAGTATCAAGAGAAAGGACCGAGAAAAGAAGGTGGAAAACTAAAAACAAAAGAAGATTGTGATCTAGGGTTTCTGGGGTTTTCCATTTTTGGTATGATTTTGATTAATTTGTTTTTGAGGGTTTTTAGGTCAAAGAGTCAAAGAAGAAAAGCAAAACTGCGGCGAATGAGAGTTCAGAGGATGCCGAGAAACTGCCGTACGTTCACGTCAGAGCTCGCCGGGGACAAGCAACGGATAGCCATAGCTTAGCAGAGAGAGTAATCTAATAATTTTCATAATTGACTCCTTAATTAGTTTGCTTGTTAGTATTTATTTTTATGAAGCTAATAATTTTGGTGTTTAATACAGGCAAGGAGAGAGAAGATTAATGCAAGAATGAAGCTACTACAGGAGTTGGTACCTGGGTGCAATAAGGTCAGTTCAATTCGATCAATTGGTTGATTAATGATTTAATTGTGGTTTTGTGATTAAATTAAGAATATCTATGTGATTACGTCTTTAGATTATTTTTGTTTAGTAACCATTTTGTCCTTGTCACCTTTTACACAAAGTGGATTACTTTTGCAACAAGAAGAGTGCTGATATGGTGTCCTAATGGCATTTTGGTAATTCTAATGTTTGAGCTTTTTTTCTTTTGTGGGGACTGGGGATGGTTTGTTACAAGTCCTTTTTGAGCTTATTTTCGTCTTTTCAAATAGCAAGTGCAATTTAATTGCTAGTTTAGTAAAACGTTGTAAATTGAAAAGCTAGATTTTCTAGTTTTCATTAAATCTTTTGAATTGATGTTTGGACTTTGAATTATCTATGGAAAGGATAGTTATATTAAAATGACAATTCTAAGGCTTTGACGGCAGTGGATGAAAATTTTAGTCATGTGGAAATGCTAGCTGGACATTACCATGAAGTGTTTTGTAGACATGTCTAGTGGCTTGTTAGATTAAATGTCTTTATGTGGTCCCATTTCATTGATGTAGAATAGTTGCTAACTTCTCTTACAAGTTCGGTATCGTTCCTCCAAGGGATAAGTAGAAAAAGGATGACAAAAGAAAATGCCTTTTGATATGCCAAATGCCTACCTAACTACATGGGGACATGATGTGATAGTCCTTAACGAATTAGTTTAATTGTTCAAAACATAATCTTGATTTATGCCTTAACATTTCACAAGATCCTTTTAACAAATGAAAAGGGGTTCTGAGTTATTTTCTGGTGCCTTTTCTTCATGAAGTGACCACAATTCAGTGAATACTAAATGAACAAACCACTGAATAACCTTTCTTTTCTAGGACCACAAGTCATGATCTCCTTAAAACTTGAAAGGATGAGAGATGCCTAATTGTTGGAGAAAAATTGTTGATATTAATGGCTTTCAATTCCTTTTTGCATTTGCATTGCATCCTTTGGGAGACTGGCCATCTATAGGCTTCCAGCTTGCTTTAGATTTCTATTTGGATGAACTCACTTTGGAACTTATTTTATGATGAGGCCATGATTGTGCCATCTGACCTCATGCCACGAGTTGCTCCTTTGTTTCATGTCTGTTCCATGGTTCTTGATATGCAGCCAAGTTAAAGTTATGTGAATTGTGGCTATTGTGAAAGTTTAAGTCATAATTTTCAAAGAATCATATTCTAGTTGAAGGCCCTTGTATTAAACCTGAAACTTTTATCTGCTTCCCATGGAGTTGACTTCTTACTCTTTGGCCTGTTCTTCATGCCATTCATTTACACTGTTTGAATTAACGAAGATTAAAATTTTGGATTTAGACTTTATTTTCAGTCAATGCATATGTGTAGACTGAGTGGAGCTCCTTGTTACGGCCTATACAAATGATTTTCTGTAGTTTCAAATAAGAACAATAAATGAAAAGTTTAAATGGCGGGTGTCTTCTTGTATGTTTGTTATAAAAATATTCTACAAGGAGCCAATGTCAAGAGCTTTGATAACTACTCCTTTGTTTCCAAAGGCATTAGGTTCTAGAAGTTGACTGCTATGAAAAGCCTTTGTAGTTTGAATTTCTTTATAGAATGCATACAAAGTCAAATTATTGAAGACTTTTTTGTAATATGAGAAATACCATGTGCTGCAGATTTCTGGTACAGCATTGGTGTTGGATGAAATCATCAATCATGTGCAGTCCCTGCAACATCAAGTGGAGGTGAGAATTGTGTATCTCAAGCTTCAGTTTTATTTTTCTTAGATACCAGAAGGTTTGAACTTGTAAGAATATGGGTTCAAGATGTGTTCTTAAGCATTACAACTGGACTAATAAGGTGTAGGGAAAGACATAACTTGGCCACTGGATGGGCCCCTACTGAAATCACTACCCAAAATTTTTAAAAATTCTTTATCATATGGGTTTAAAAAAATATTTAGTCTTTATTTGTTCCAAAATCACTTTCAAATGATCTTAGATGTCAAGATGGCTTGAGATTTATCATCTTACATATTTACCAAGAGTTTCAGGTGGATTTAACCAATTTGTAGGAGGGCCCTTGTTGGAGCGATTCTCCATGTTCTGCAACCCTTGCAATGTTGATTTTTCTCTTGGTTCTTGTTGTGGACATCCTTTTCTGGCTTAACGAAAGCATTTCCATTGCCTCCCAACCATAACAGGAAAAAAATGCAAAATTAATCTAAGATCCCAATTAGCTGGCATGTCTTGTTATATGATTAGTTTTACTTACAGTATTTTCCATCTCCATGGTCTGACTCTGGTAACATATTCCTTTGGTTGCAGTTCTTATCAATGAGACTTGCAGCAGTGAACCCAAGAATTGATTTCAACCTTGATAGTATATTCACTGCAGAAGTAAGTATCAGGCACGTTTTGTCTTATATGTCTAGTCTGGATTAGGGAATTGAAAGTTCTTCTGGTGATTCTACCAGTTCATGTGATAAGTTGCTCTGCAAAGATTTTAGCCTTCTATAGCGTTGGTGGGAATTAAGCTACTGTTCTATTCCTCTAGAGCAATTTTATGACAGAAGTTTCTTGAAAAATTCTTTTTCATTCCAGGATTGTTGTTTGTGAACATGGCATATAGATTGGTAAAGCCTAAACAGGTGTTTGCTTTATTTTATGGCTTCTTCCACTGGATTCCTACCCAGTATCATAAAGGACCGTGCCTCATTAATATTTGGAGGGCAGTGGATCATGTCTGGACCACCGTCTTCCATCTGCCTATTTATGTTTTCAGCTGTTTGTTAATGTGTGAATGGGAAAAATGGTTGCTAGCTGAATTTAAATGTTGTCATTTCAATGGAAAATTGGAATGGTGGGTCCATCCATGAAGGCCCATGATTGCAGGAAATTATTGAAATTCATGGGTCTTCAAATGACTTGCAATGCTAGTTAGCTGAATGTGTTGAATGAAAATTACTGAAAAGATGCTACTAAATTTCCCTTTAAGTGAAAGGACTATACAATCTATTTGAGTACTTTTGCTTGTCATGTAAATTGGTAATTAAATGAAGCCTGTGAACTAACTGTATAATAGATTGTGTTGGGTATAAGCATCTATACGATGCCCCGTTTACACAGTTTTCCATCAAGTTTCTCTTCTTAGGGCAAGATAATAGCTATAGGTTTTAGTTACCTGAAAATTTCCTCTAACATGTCTGATCATCTTTTAATATGTGTAGAGTGGATCTATAATAGACTGTAACTTCCCTAGCATGGTTATGCCTATGATGTGGCCTGAGGTTCAAGTCAATGGAAACAGACAACAGTATCAGCAGCAATGGCATTTTGATGCACTTCAGCAGCCTGTTTGGGGTAGCGAAGAAGTCTGCAATAATTACATTACTCCAGAGAACTCACTTTTAAGTTATGACTCCTCGACAAATTCAGGTAGATAACAAAAGAAACTAGTGTATTTGCTTTCTAGTATATATGCAGAATCACAACATAACATTTGAAATACTGCTTACTTTCAAGTTTCAACTTAAACAAAAAATAGTAAGGCTTTAACTTTTCCCTTGGTTTAAATGATCAATGGACAACTAACAAATTATTGAGTTCAGGCATTTAGGCCGCTGTTGATAAGTTACCTTGCAGATTCCATTCATTCAACTGATTTTCATTTAATAAGTTGAACAGAATTTTGGTGAACAAATGGCATTGCAAATTATGGACTGTTTGAGATTTTTCTTTTGTTGTTAAGAGGGGTGTTTAATGATTTGATTGTACTGCTCAAGGTTTTAAAATTTATCCTATAATTACTTGATGTAGAGAACTTCATTTCCTTGTTAAGAATTGATGTAAATCTTGTTGTCAGCTTCCAGATGTTTGCTGCAAGAAACTTTTTTCAAGTTTGATATTAGTCATTTCAATTCATATCTTTCCTCTAATGCCTAGTAAACTGAGAACGATACTAACTTCTATTGCAACTTTGGTGCAGTTACGTTGCACTCAAATCATTTGAAAATGGAGCTATGAAGTCTGAAGAAGTTCCAACGGTTAGATTTATGGAAAAATTGTTCTAGTGCTAGCTAGTATTGTACATATCAAATATTAGAAATTAGGAGGTAGAGGAGAGGCCTCACCATTTATCTCTGTGTTCCCATGTCTTCTGTTTACCTGAGTCAATTGGAAGACTTTGATTTCTCAGGACCGGAGGCAGGAAATCTCAGTATGTTGTTATTAAATATATATATCTTACTATATATACTAACTCAGAGTCATTCAATCTAATACTTCATTTGCGAGGTTGATTGATTCATATTGTAAAATCATAGAACGAACTATGATTAAACTATTATCGAAGTCGGCTTCTTTTGTTCAGTATATAGATTATAGGCTGTCTGTCATCTTTTTCTTTCTATGTTGAAGACATAAGAAGCTTTTTATTGATTGTTAAACCATATATATTCTTCTCACCTTGATATCATTTCAACTATGGATCTTTATTGTTATGCTGGAAAGTAATACTCTACTATGTTGTGGCTGAATTTTGCTTCGACGATGAACTATCAAAAGGGTTCCACTGGCCCCTGTTTTGTCCAATGCTTTATGTATAACTTGATAGCAGGGGTGACATTTACAGCTGCGATTCCAATGAATCAATTCTCATTCTCCACTTTCTCCTGTGTCTCTAGCCTTACTTTCATCATAGTGAAAAGGAAAAGGCTGTCAGAAAACCATTGCCAATCCTACCAAAAAAGCCCCAGTGAACAGAGAACTCCATTATTGTGCTAGGCGTCAACAGTCCCGATTGGCCCAAGTCAAACCCATTGCGTCTTAATTTGGTTTTGCAATTTCTATTTGTTGAAGGAATTAAAGATTAATACTTTTTTTTTTTTTGTTTCGTCTTGGACTCTTCTTTGCTCTACGCATTCCAATGGTTACATTATATTAATTATTAATAGTAATATTTTAACTCCATGTTGATAAAGTCTAGATTTCGGCTTTACAAATGAGTTGACCAAATAAAAAAGCAAGCAAGAAAAATGGCTGCTCCAGCTCCAGCTCCCCAGCTAACAGTTATCACTTTCCTGTTCCTCCTCTCCACCATCATCCAATCCCATCGTTCCACCTACACCACCATCTCCGTCACCGACTTCGGAGCCATCGGGGACGGCAAACACTACGACACATGCGCCATCCAATCAGCGATCGACAGCTGCCACGCCTACTCCACCACCTCCAAACCATGCTATGTAACCTTCCCGTCAGGCACCTACCTAACAGCCACCATCTTCCTCAGATCCAACGTCTTTTTAAACATCCCAGAAGGCTCCACCATCTTGGGTGGGACCAAATTGGAAGACTACCCAAAAGATTCGGATAAATGGTATGTGATATTGGCAGAGAATGCTAGCGATGTTGGGATAACAGGTGGAGGGGTTGTGGATGGGCAGGGATTGAAGTTCGTGGTGAAGTTTAATCCAAGGAAAAATGTGATGATGAGTTGGAACCAGACCGGGGCTTGCTTAGGCGATGAGTGTCGGCCGAGGTTGGTTGGTTTTCTTGACTCCACCAATGTTAGAGTTTGGAATGTTACCCTCAACCTGCCGGCTTATTGGTGGTTAGTCCCTCTGCTTTACTTATCTGTTTCTAATTTGCTTTCCTGCTTTTTTCTTTTTAGTCAACTTGTATTCTTTTTTACTTAGTGATTTCAATATTCAAATGAAGAAAATTACACTACTAAAACTGTAAGTTCTAAAAATCTCTAAGGATCCGTGAATTTCATTTGTGAGTCGTCGGCTTGTCCTGCTTTAGAAATGAGATAACTTCCCCGATCCTAAACTTTTACAAACCCAAAAAAAAATTATTTCATTTTTTCTTTTATTTTGTTGTAGATAATTCATAATTGTTTGCCATAACTAAAATTTAAACCAACAAACAATGGTGGGTTGAAATCCCATAGCCTTAAATATAAAAAAATAAAACATTTATAAACTGCTTCAAACTTCTCCAATTCCAAATTGCTTGAGGCTGTCTTGCTTAGGGTTTAGGGATTTAATACTCTCTAAAAATAGTCTACCACATTTGAGCTAGGTTATCCTTGATGTTAAGACTAAGATCTGATCATAAAAAAACACTAGTATATTAAAATAACAAAGGGTATCTTTCAAACCCCCATTAAATATAGAGTCAAATCTTCATTTTGTTGATTCGTTTACATGTGTCAGAAACATATTGGCTTTGAAGCTTATTCTTTTCCCTTTCCCTTTACATAATTCCTTTATACGTAATTTTGTCTTGAATCTGAACCAATCCATTTTCTTCAACTTGAAATGAGACTTCCATTTGATGGATAGTCGCAATCCATGACTGACACATTGCATGTGAGCCTTTTATAGTTATAATAATATACAGATACATATACATGTAATTTAGTAATCGAGTGAGAGTTTTGACAATATTGCACGCATTTGCATTTTAGCTTTTATCCTCACTGTCATGGGTCATGGGTCATGGGTCATGGCTCTGTTCTCAAAGGACCCTTCTACAGGATGGTGACTGCTGGCTTTTCCATTGTTGCTTGTCTGGATAACTCTGAACTTTTCTTGACATAAAAGCTCAAAGTTTCTGTTTTTCCTTTCTTATTGGTGCCTCATTTTCTGTTATAATTTACAGCCTTTTTGTTACTAATACTAGTGTTTTCTAAAAGGGAATTGATAATTTGTCTGATATTTATTAGTTGATATTGTACTATTTTTTAAATAGGCACATTGCCACAACTAGTAAATAGATCAAACGTTAGGGTATTTAATTTTTTTGTCTACTTGGATACTGTGGATAATAAATCTCTCCCATTTTAACATTTTCCATTTTTTCCATGGAAAGCATCTTGCAATAGAAGATATGATTCCGAGATACAATTTAATATAGTTCCAAGTTACAAATTCAATGATTTAAGGGTGGCTACTGGCTAGCATAGGACCAGACTAGTTGCTGACAACCAGGTTTACGTAGTTGTTAAATCAGATAATCTGATACCATGTTTCTGGAGTTACTTTTATTTGTTTTTATTTAAAGAAGGATCAACTGAATATTCATTGATCAAAATAAACTATAAGTACATTTTGAGTTGGGAGTATAGGGAATAAATTGTTGCCCAAGCAAAAAGATGTAGGGAATGTTGGATCTACCAATTTATGTTATGTAAAATTATTCATAAATACAATGTTTAAATTTAAACCAATGATTTTTTTCACATCAGCAAGGACAAAATGGCAGGGTCAAATAGCACTACTCCTTTTAAGAGTGTTTAGAATGGTTTTAATTAATTGCTTGGTACAGTGTCTGTTGCTTAATATCCAGCCATTGCAAAAGGAAACAAATAATGAAACCAGAAAATTGGTGTTAAAAAGGGCTCACGAAATAAGCAAGAAACAGAGTCACTCCATTTATCGCATTTAAAAGATGAGGATTTTTTTTTTTTTTGTTTAAACTAAAATGATTCATTCTGAAAGGAAGGGGAACCATATCAGTTGGTTGAATGGTTTAAGCAGGACAATTCTATTAGATTCTGAGTGAATTTTTGTATGTCATTGAGTGGTTTTATTATTGGGGTATTAGAGCTATGGATTCTGATTCATGTCCTTCAATCCATTTAAATTAGTTAAATAAAGCAACTATCTTGATCAACGGTGTTTTTCTGTTTCTTCTATTCTTTTAACTTATCCTTGTATTCTGATGAAGAATTTGGATAAATGCAGCTTGCACATAGTTCGATGTGAAAACACATCAATTCATGATGTTTCAATATATGGAGATTTTAATACACCTAACAATGATGGAATAGACATAGAGGATTCAAATAATACAGTGATCACAAGATGCCACATTGATACTGGAGATGATGCCCTATGCCCGAAGACATCCACTTCTCCCCTACATAACTTAACAGCCACAGACTGCTGGATTCGAACAAAATCTTCCGCAATTAAACTTGGAAGTGCCAGTTGGTTTGAGTTCAAGAATATGGTCTTTGACAACATAACTATTGTAGATTCTCATAGAGGGCTTGGATTTCAGATACGTGATGGAGGTAATATTATCTGGTTTTGCACCAGGCTTAGTTTGTGAACATGAAACATGTTTCGGTTTTCTATTTGCCACAATGACTTGGGATTTATCTTGTGCAGGAAATGCAAGTGACATTACTTTCTCGAACATAAACATCAGCACAAGATACTATGATCTGTCATGGTGGGGGAGGGCAGAGCCAATTTACGTGACAACCTGCCCACGAGACTCAAACTCAGCAGAGGGTTCAATCTCTAATTTAAACTTCATAAACATCACTGCAATTTCTGAAAATGGTGTCTTCTTATCAGGTTCCAAAGGTGGACTTCTAAGGAATTTGAGATTCATTAACATGAATCTAACTTACAAAAAATGGACAAATTATGTTGGCGGGTTGGTTGACTACAGGCCTGGATGTCAGGGACTTGTGAATCACAGCACAGCTGGGATTATCATGGAACATATTGATGGGTTGGATGTTGAGAATGTAAATATGAGATGGTTTGATGGACGAACATTGCAATGGGATAATCCTTTGGACTTCAGGCCTTTAACTGTGAATAATATTTCTTTGCTTAACTTTCATTCTGGTTTCTACAGACAGTGACAGAAAGATTGGAGGCTAATTCCCTTTGCTCAATGTCATTCTTTGATGGAAATAAGGTACGGGTTCATGATTTTTATGCCAAGTATGTGTAGACAATACCATTTGATGAGTGGTTTTGCTTGTAAACTCTTATCATCAGAACAATTTAAACGAAATCATTTCATTAAAACTCTTTTCATTATTTCATACGTTTAGTTTAGTTTTGGTCTTGGAAGATGAAGTTACTTAAAAAATTAACTGCCTTTTCCCATTATTACCCCAAAGAAGCATCAGTTTCATTTTCATTCAACTTCTTTACCACCAGCCAACTAACTGTCACTACTTTCCCTCCAGACCCACAAATTCTTTTAACTACCCTATGCTACAACGGTCATCTGAAAGAAGCTTTACTAGAAATGGCGGTTCAAGCCCTTGAAATGAAGTTTGAAAGCTACAATATGTTATTAAACGCGTGTATAAACAAAAGGTTATTTAGAGAAGGCCAAAGGGTCCATGCCCATATGATCAAAACTCGATATTTATCGCATGTTTACCTTATAACTAGGCTGAATGTCACGGACTAAGCTTTCTCTCAACAAGCACTAGCCCACGAGGCACTTGAATGGACGTTTCCACCCAAGTCAGCCCTCAATAGATCGAGATCTGAACAAATAACCATAAACCATGGTTAGTCTCAAGCATTCACAATAAGGCACAATATATCAATATCAATCTCATCCATACACACAACAAGGCACATTCACATCGAGAAAGAAAAGAAACACATCGAGGCAACAATCGGGCATTCAATCGAGGCGAATTTCATTAAAATCGGGAATCATACATCGGGACCTCCCACCATCACCAGGGCCAGGGGGGCAGCCATGGTGGGTGGCCTAAGCTCGCATAGCACCCGGTGAGACAGCCCAACAATATCCTGCCGGCTCACCCCCCCTAAAGAGCCTTAGAGATTTTAGAGCTATGCTACCAGTAACCGTTACAATGTTTGAAATGGGGACACTTTTCCTAACACACGGGGTCTACCCGGCCATGGCCCTATACATGGGTGGCTCATGGCAACCTAAGTCCCGGTCATGGCCTTATACAAGGTTGGCTCATGACATCCTCCCCCACCTATTCTAACGACGTCCTCGTCGACTTGCTGGCTTGAAATTCTTCGATCTTCCTTTGAAATCTCTGGAGGTCGTGCTCTCTCTCCCAGTTGGTTTCTTCTAGGCCTAGTCCCTCCCACTTTACTAAGTACTCCCGAACTAGTCTTCGAGATATCTTGGTTTCCCTGTCAGCTAAGATCTCTTGGACTCGATGCTCTGAGGGTGGTTTCATGGTGATGGCGGCTCTGGTTGGCTCTCTTCGACCAGCATCTGTAGGATCTGCATGGAATGGCTTCAAGTTGCTCACATGAAATACCGGGTGCACCTTCATCCACTTTGAAGGGTTGATTTTGTAGGAAGCATTCCCTACTTTGGAAAGGACCCTTACTGGACCTTCGTACTTACGCACCAATCTACGATCTCTCTTCCTCAAGAACCTGGTTTGTTCAGGGACTAATCGAACAAGAACCAAATCCCCAACTTGAAATTGTTGAGCTCTACGACCCTTGTCTGCCCATTTCTTCATCCGTTTTGACGCTTTCTCTAAGTAGGCTTGTGCGATCTCCGTGTTTTGTTTCCACTCCTTGCTGAGGTTGAATGCTTTGGGATTCTTTCCTCCATATTGTTTCAAGGAAGTGTGGGGTAGCCTTGGTAATTGTCCGGTGATCACCTCAAATGGGCTCTTGTTGGTGGAAGAGCTTTTGTTGGAATTAAAACAGAGTTGAGCAACGTCCAATAATGAGGGCCAGTTCTTTTGGTTGGCGTGGACAAAATGCCTCAAGTATTCCTCTAACAATCCATTGAACCGCTCTGTTTGGCCATCAGTTTGAGGGTGATAGCTCGAGGAGATGTTGAGTTGGGACCCCAAAATCTTGAAAAGTTCTCTCCAAAAGGACCCCGTGAATCTAGGATCTCTATCACTGACAATGTTTTGGGGGAGGCCCCAATACTTGACCACATGTTTGAACAATAGTCGAGCTGTGTCCTCCGCTGTACAGTACTTGGGAGCAGGAATGAATGTGGCATACTTAGAGAACCGATCAATCACCACCAAGATAGCTCCAAGATCGCCAACCTTGGGTAGGCTCGAGATGAAATCGAGGGAGATGCTTTCCCACGGTTTGGTAGGTACCGATAAAGGTTCAAGCATACCTGCAGGTTTCCTCTTCTCGACTTTGTCTTGTTGGCAAATGAGGCAAGTCTTCGTATATTCCATCACATCTTGTCGCATTTGAGGCCAATAATATCCTTGTTTCAATAACGCCAACGTGCGCTGCCAGCCCGGATGTCCCGCCCATGGGGTGTCATGACACTCCCTCATCAGCATCTGTCTCAGACCTCCTGCTCTTGGCACAAAGACTCGAGGTCCCTTGGTCCACAAGACCCCATTTTCTTTCCAGAAATGTTTGGACTTCCCTTTTTCCACTAGCTTCAAAATGGCACAGGCTTGCGGGTCTTTCCCTAAATGATCTCCAATCAACTTATGGATGTCTGTAGTGGCTCTGCTAGCCACCATTGGGGCCATTCTTCTGAGGGCTGCTAACTCTGGCCGCCTGCTCAGGGCATCCGCCACTTGATTAGTCTTTCCCGCGGTATGCTCAAAATAAAAGTCGAACTCAGCTAAAAATTCCTGCCACCTAGCTTGTTTCGCCGTGAGTCTTGGTTGGGTGAGGAAGTGGCTAACGGCTGTGTTGTCTGTCTTCACGACAAAGTGCGCACCCAACAAGTAATGCCGCCAAGTCCTCAAGCAATGAACCACCGCAAGGAGCTCTTTCTCCTGGGCTGTGTATTTCCTTTCAGCTTCACTCAGCTTCCTACTTTCGAATGCTACCAGGTGATGTTGTTGTAAAAGCACACCTCCAATAGCAAAATCCGATGCATCCGTCTGGACTTCAAAAGGCTTTCCAATATCGGAGAGAGCTAAGATGGGATCATTCATAATAGCATCCTTCAATCCCTCAAAGGCCTCCTGGCACTCGTTCGTCCAACACCATTTATGTTCCTTCTTCAGTAGCTCCGTGAGGGTCGTGGTCTTACGAGAGTACCCTTCCACAAACCTTCTATAATAGTTGGCTAGTCCCAGAAAGGAGCGAAGCTCACTAACATTCTTCGGTATCGTTCACTCTTTGATGGCCCTGACTTTTTCCATGTCCATTCGGATGTGGCCACGTTCGACAATGTGACCAAGAAAATGGATTTGGGTCTGAGCGAATGCACACTTCTCCCTTTTTACATATAACTGGTGGTCCTGTAACCTTTGAAATACCTGGCGCAGGTGTTCTTGATGTTCTTCCAACGTGGAGCTATATATCACTATATCGTCTAAATAAATGACTACAAACTTGTCTAGGTAGTCATGAAACACCTGATTCATCAATGTACAAAATGTGACAGGAGCATTGGTTAGTCCAAAAGGCATAACAAGGAATTCAAATGCACCATACCGTGTCACACAGGTGGTTTTCGGCTCATCTCCCTCGAGGATTCTGACCTGATGGTATCCCGATCTCAGGTCCAGTTTGGAGAAGTACTTGGCCCCGTTCAATTGATCAAACAAGTCTGCTATGAGCGGGATAGGATATTTGTTTCTTACGGTGACTTTGTTCAAAGCCCTGTAGTCGGCACATAAGCGCAAGCTCCCATCATGCTTTTTCTGGAATAGCACTGGCGCTCCGAAAGGAGCCTTTGATGGTCGGATGAACCCGACTTGTAGAAGCTCATCCAACTGTTTTCTCAGCTCGGCCAACTCTGGCGGGGCCATGCGATAGGGGGCTCTAGCAGGGGGTTTTGCCCCTGGGAGTAGCTCAATTTCGTGGTCCACTGCTCGTCGAGGGGGTAGAACCTTAGGCAACATCTCTGGCATCACCTCTCTGAATTCTTCTAACACTTTTTTCACGCCATTGGGTATTGGTTCTACTTTCGACCCTTCTTTGTAGATCGGCATGGCCACAAAAGAGGGTTCCCCTCTCTTTATCCCTTTCTTGAATTGCAAAGCCGAAATTATTTTCTTCCCACTCTTTGGCAAGATATTGGCTGGCACCACACATGGGTGTTCTCCTAAGAACAACAAGCAGCTAGCAGCGGGGATAGGGATCACCTGAGCCAACGTCATGAAGTCCAATCCTAGAACGGCATCAAAGTCATCCATGGGGGAGACTGTGAAGTCTACCTTCCCTTTCCATGGCCCCAATTGGGTTGTCACACTTTTCGAGCTTCCACTGATTGCAAAGGCTGGCGAATTGACCGCCTTCATTCGCCCACAGTCTTTACTAATCTGAAGATCACACCTTTTTGCTTCTTCTGGTGTGATGAAAGTGTCGGTTGCACCTGTATCCACCATGGCCTTGGTGGCTTTCCCATTGATCGTCAAGTTCACGTACATCAAGCCTCTGCTTTGCTCTTTCTTTATAGTGTTCAATTGGGTGTGAAGGGCACTGAGGAACCTTATTGAGCCCATCCTGGCTGGCTCCTCTTCAGCTTCTTCAACGCTCTCGGGCGCTTTTGCAGACTCTTGGGATGAGGTCCTTAAGGCATTAAGGGCTCCTCGGTGCGGGCACTCAGCCACTCGATGCGGCCCCTTGCAAAGAAAGCAAGCAAGCGGTTGCCTAGGCTTGAAGATCCCTGCGTTGTTTGTCCTAGGCTGGGTGCTATCTCGCCCAAAGGACCTCCTGTCTGATCCCCAACTGAAGGGTCGGTCCAACCTAGTTATCTTTCCCCCATTCCCAAGATTAGAGCTACTGCCAGTTGGTGGAGGGTTCTTCCGTTTTAACGAACCATCATTAAAATCATGAAGACGTTCCGCTGCAGCCATGGCCGTCGTCACATCTTGCACTCTTTGCCTCTGTAGCTCTGTCCTCGCCCACGGCTTGAGGCCCTCAATAAAATGGAATAACTTGTCCTTTTCGGACATGTCCCTAATATCCAGCATCAGGGTAGAAAAGTTCCTCACGAACTCTCGCACCGTTCCGGTTTGCACCAACTCTCGAAGTCTCCTTCGAGCCATATAATCCACATTCTCCGGAAAAAACTGGTTTTTCAGTTCACGCTTCAGATCCGTCCAGGTATTAATCGGGCACTCGTCATCGACAAACTTGGAGCGCCACCACAACTTGGCATCCCCTACGAGATACATCGATGCCATTGTCACCTTGTCTTCCTCTGAACTTGTGTGTACAGCTCGGAAGTATTGTTCCATGTCGAACAGGAAATTCTCAAGTTCCTTAGCATCCCTTGCCCCCTCATAGCACCGAGGTTCCGGTACTTTGGGCCTTTGTCCCCTGTCCGTCGAGCTTGAACCCGAACTGGCCACCGCCATTTGTAGGATGCTCATCTGGGCCCTGAGCTCCTCAAACTCCTTGTGGAGAATGTTCAAGGCATCTCTAGCCTCTTCGTTCACATTGTGGAGAGTATCGGACAACTCCCGCTGGGTTGTCTCGATCTCCTTCACTCGGTCTTTTGTTACCATATGAGTTTTCATTGCGGCCACCGCGGCCTCAAGTTCCTCAATTCTTTGCCGATGATCCGGTCCACCACTTGTGGCCATCTCATCCATTTCTCTAGCATTTTTCAACCGTGCTCTGATACCACGTGTCACGGACTAAGCTTTCTCTCAACAAGCACTAGCCCGCGAGGCACTTGAATGGACGCTTCCACCCAAGTCAGCCCTCAATAGATCGAGATCTGAACAAATAACCATAAACCATGGTTAGTCTCAAGCATTCACAATAAGGCACAATATATCAATATCAATCTCATCCATACACACAACAAGGCACATTCACATCGAGAAAGAAAAGAAACACATCGAGGCAACAATCGGGCATTCAATCGAGGCGAATTTCATTAAAATCGGGAATCATACATCGGGACCTCCCACCATCACCAGGGCCAGGGGGCAGCCCATGGTGGGTGGCCTAAGCTCGCATAGCACCCGGTGAGACAGCCCAACAATACCCTGCCGGCTCACCCCCCCTAAAGAGCCTTAGAGATTTTAGAGCTATGCTACCAGTAACCGTTACAATATTTGAAATGGGGACACTTTTCCTAACACACGGGGTTTACTCGGCCATGGCCCTATACATGGGTGGCTCATGGCAACCTAAGTCCCGGTCATGGCCTTATACAAGGTTGGCTCATGACACTGAACGTGTTTTATAGCGTCTTGGAGGAGGTGAGGTATGTGCTTGATGAAATGCCTGAGAGGAATGTGGTTTCTTCACTTCTTGGACTGCTATGATTTCGGCTTATTCTCAAAAAGGGTTTGCCTCTTAAGGCGTTGGATTTTTTTTTACAGATGTCAAGGTATTTTACGCTAACATGACTTTTCATGTAATACGGTTTAGATCGGATTAAATCCGATTTACGTTTAAAATTTAAATGCGAATTTCAACTCAATTCACACATTTATGTTATGATTTTATTGAAAATTTTTTATATTAATATGTTAATATTTATAATTAAAATTGAGTAAAAATATATTATTTATTAATATAATAATATTTTCGAGTTTAAACATAAAAATTCGTTTGCAAAGCTTAACCCACGACTGATTGCTGGCTTTACACAACTCTTACACAAGCCCATTTGCCCAAGGGAGCGTTGTTAAAAACCAAAAAGGCCCAAAATGACACGACGTCGTGCAAGAGCAATTCCACTCCGTCATGACGCTCCCTTTTAACTAGCCAAACAAAACCCCCAGCACTACGAGACCCCAAATTCCCTCTACATTACCTTTCGGGCTTCAGCCACCGCCACGATGGCCTTGACCAACATGCTTCGCCAGCGCCTCTTCTCCCGAACATTCTCGTCCCACTCCGGTCCAAGCCGCTGGACGACGCCAGGCCACCAGGAGCGACCTAATGGTTACCTCTTCAACAGGACCCCACTACCTCCAGGCCAATCCCGCAAATGGGAAGATTGGGAGTTACCTTCCTACATCACATGCTTCCTCACCGTTGTCATCCTTGGTGTTGGCCTCAACGCCAAGCCTGATCTTTCTATTGAGACTTGGGCCCATCAAAAAGCCCTCGAAAAACTCGCCGCCGAATCCGAATCATCTTCTTCTTCTGACTGAGCTGTTTTGGGTTCAAACTTCAATCTGGGTCTGTTGGGTACGGATCTTAGGAACTCTTATGATTTTCTATTGTTGATAAAATGTGTAGCTCAAATAAAAAACTGTTCTTTTTTAATCGTTGAAGGATTTGTAGTTGTTAAATCTTAATGGGTTTTTAATTGGATTCATGCTTTCGCTGATGATGAAGTCATTGGCTGATTTGGGATCACAATATAATATATACTTTTTGAGTTTTAATGGCTTTTGAGTTTAGTTTGCTTAACCAATTGTGTGCTGTTCAAAAGAAATTGAAAATAGATTAGGGGTAATTGGCCCTGTATTAAAATGCCAATGCACTTATGATATCCTTATAAAAAAATGGATTATCTTATAAATATTGTACTGTGTAAGTTTTATTTCTTAGTTCTTTCGGTAGGTTCTAGGAAAATATCAGCTCTTTAGAGGTTCTTAGAGAAAGAATAATCCACGTTCGACTTGTGTTAGCCTGTGAAGAAAACGAGTATGTAGTTACCGTGAAGGATTGAGGATGATAGCCTTTACATAAGGATATTATTAGTGAAACAAGGGTTATGAGTTGACCACATACGGCTGTGGGGTGGGATATGTAAGAATGTTAAGATGTTCCTGTTTGGTAGATTTAGACGGTATGCAAGTTTCTTTCTCCGTGCTTTTAAGGATTGATTCTTAGGTCAGAAAGAAGGGGAAAAAACAGAATGATTCATGGTATTGTTATATTAAAGGCCTGTATTAGTGTTGAGCATGTAATAGTTAGTATCAGGATTGCAATTCAGTTGCAGAGTGAATGAATGTGTTGATTGATAAAGTTGTGATTAAGGATCTAAGAGCAGGGATGTTGTTAATCAACTACATTTTCTTGAATAAAACTTGTTCTTGTAAGTTTTTTAGTTTGTTTTCCACTATATATGTTGTCTTTAACACTGTTTATTTAGTAATGAAAAGTCTAGGACACTCGAAATTCTGTCTCATCCCTGCGAATGGACCTTTCCATATGGCTAAGGCTCGTATTCTAGGCTAAAACATTTTCTCATTAACCATCTGTTTGTTAAACTTTATGCATTTTTTTGTCTGACGCTTGATAGTCACTGCCATGGTTTCCAGTCTGTTTCTTGATAGAATTGTGATTGAGAATATGGGAACGCGGATCTATTAAATTTTTTCAGAGAAGTCTTGCCAGCTTAAGTTGCATGTTCTTGGCTAAAACCATTGTACATCTGGTTTAGAAAACTACAGATTCGTTTCCAGCACCATTGCAAGTCTGTTGCAGTGTATAGGATTATAATTTTTTATAGAGTTCTGATCAAAGAGGTGGTATTTGTGATGGGAAAGTTTCTTTATTTTTTTGTGAATTTTTAACGTTCATTAAGTATGATCATGCAATGAGGATATTTTCTTTATATTTCATCACATAGCCAAGGTTTTAATCGTATTTGTTGATACCATTTCTTACTGCAGTTGTCATTGAGACCTCTGCTTGCTTGGGATCATTAGGACATGTTTTTTATATATGAATTATTCCTGGTAGAAGTATCATCCTTATTTATGTTGTTTGCAACATGGAAGATAAATTTTTGCCTTCCAGTTATTTTATTGTGGGAAAGTTAGTACTACCTGAGAACTATAACCCTTTGCCCTTCAGATAACCAAACCATCTCCACCTTCCTAGCTGCCCCCTTTCTACCTCCATCTCTTTTCTCTGTCACACAATTCTGTAGTTCCCAGATTTCTTTCTATGCGTATGATGCAAATTTCTTGGTACTCTGTTGTCATCTGTGGAGTCATCTCCTTAAGTTCTGTTTATTTGAGTGTAACTTCCTGGATTATGGATGTTATTTTACAACTACAGATTATACATATCGTTAACAAAATTATGTTTACTGGAAGTCTGGAACAATGGAAGGCAAGTCACTAATTTGTGTTTCGTATCCTCCAACATCCATCGCTATATAATTTAACATTAATTTTCTTGTGCAATGGAACATAAAACACTTGAGCGTTTTCTTTATTCAATCAAGTTAAATG
The DNA here is from genome assembly GCF_047325235.1 of Durio zibethinus. Classification (NCBI taxonomy): domain Eukaryota; kingdom Viridiplantae; phylum Streptophyta; class Magnoliopsida; order Malvales; family Malvaceae; genus Durio; species Durio zibethinus. The sequence continues at coordinate 1,626,058 of NC_143162.1, read as the reverse complement.
GAAAATGCTGACAACATAAACAAGGAAATAAACGTAAGAATATTTGAGCCTTGTGTCTGTGTTGTTTCCTTTGTCCCTTGAGTCAATGAGATGGTTTTATGGTGATACTGTGCAGCACAGCAGTCTCGACGGTAAGACCTGGCCCGAATCCTAAAAGAACACCCCACTCTAACGCTTCACCTGTGGTGGCTTTCCCTTCCTCCACAGACTTGTTTCCCATCCCATCCAACACAAAGAACATGCTTGTGTCACGGTTTTAGGAATGAGTCATAAATCTCACATTGATTATATGCAAGAGTTGGTAATAGGATATAAGAGTTCACACTACTTTTAATTTGTAAAGTATTTGTTTAGATAAAATCGTAAGATCAAGAAAACCAAAATAAGAGTTCACACTACTTTTAATTTATAAAGTATTTGTTTAGATAAAATCGTGAGGTCAAGAAAATCGAAATAAATAATATCTTATAAAAATGTGAATCATGACAGTTAAGTTGATATGAGACATCAGATAAGTCTATGTATAGATCTTGAAGTTACACGAATCTAAAGGTTAAGCTTTGGCCCGTGACAAGTGGTATCAGAGTCAGTTCTGGTTGATTATGAGATATAAAGATTCACACAAACTTCAACTTGTGAGGTCATTTTTATGAGACAAAATCGTGAGGATAAGGAGATCGAAGTGGATAATATCTCGGTGTGAATCGTGATAATTAGACTGATCTAAGACATCAGATAAATTCATATCCAAGTTTTAAAACTGCACAATCCTAGAAGTTACAATCCTGGAAGTTGAGTCTCAACCTTGACACTTGCACTTGACATGTTGCCATACTCAGCACATGATGTGTCGCCGTCAGTTTGTGTTTTTGGAGACTTAGTTTTGCCTCTAATTGGTCAAGAATTTTCCGGCCAGCAGCACAGAAGATTGAGTCCCAATAGGTGATCATCCCAACCTGGGAAAGTGCTTCAGCAATGTTCTTCTCTTTATTGTTTGAGATCAATGTTGGTACATATTCAGATAACTGTACAGTTAGGCCAGCTTCACGTAAATGTGCCTCAACGGAAGCCTCTGAATCAGGTAGAATGGTCTGAGAAGAGAAAACCAGTTGGAATAATGGACGTTCATGACGGTATCAGGATCAGCGCCTACGATAACAGCTCTAGTGCCATCACCGTAAAGCGCCGAGGCCACCAGGTAGTCCTGGTTGGTATCAGACACCCCACGGAAATAATAAGCTGAGATTTCGGAGCACACGACAAGAACACGTGCACCTTTGTTATTCTCAGCTAAGTCCTTGGCGAGACGGAGTGCTGTGCCACCAGAACCTTGGTGTTAAATCACCATCCTTTAAACCGAAGGACTAAGAGCAAGGAGCTTGGTAAGTTGGTAGTCAGCACCAGCAAGCCTATGCTTGAGCTGATGCAAAAAACGAGGTGGGTGATCTTGGATTTGGGCTGCCCCCATTCTTCGATAGCTTTTGCAGCTGCTTCTTTGCCTAGTTTAGGTACCTCCAGCACGGTTATGTCTTGGCGACCGTCCAGCTATGGAGTCATGCAGCCACACATGCTTGGATTTTCCTTCGACATTTCTTCTGTCATGTAGAAGTAACGTTTCTTGCTCATTGATTTGTCACCTGTTGAATAATCAATCAAAGGCAAACGACACAACCATTACTTTAATTCAGAAAAGAACAGAAAGAAATGGGAGACCATAACTACTCAATTTTTTGCATGCATTTGAGCTTTTGAAGACCAATTTATGTATGTAACTAATAATTAGTACATATTCGCTTGAATTTTTGTTTGAACTCAGTCAAGTAGATGCTATTGGTGACGCGAAAGTAATAGTTGGGATAGTCAGACTGGGAGATGCAATAGGGTGGTGTGGCAGTGCTAATTGATAGGATGGTGGTGGCTACACCCTCGGCTCCCTGGGCTTTTCTAATCTCTTCAAGCTTTGCCATTGCCATTAGTATATACTGGTTGCTGAGTACTTGTTCTTAGTTTCGGTCTTAAGGTAAGGAACATATGATATAAAATATATATATATATATATTGATAGAAATTAGAAAGTATAAGTAAAAGACAGAACTATAATTAGTAGTTTGATTAAAATATGTCAAATTATTAAGATTTGATTAATTACCTTCCACCAATTCCTCCAAACATTTATATCATCTCGAATCACTCATTCATTATTATATAGTATACATAAAAAAAAATCAAATTCTTTATGCAAGAATTAATAGAATCATTAATTAATTACATATATATTTTTCTAAGAAAAAAATTATATCTTAAAAATGCAAAAAATTCTACTTGTATTAATGTAAATCTTACATTTATTTTAACTTTTAAATTACAAATAAAGAATTAAACAATCACAAGTTTTAACTATTGAGATAGTCTATAGACTTTCCTTTTGTTTAATTTCTTCAATAACAATATATTAGATGTTTTGTTGCTGTGATACAAAGATAATATAGTTAATTTATGAAATTTATTTTGGCCTCACTATAAAGTGAAGTAAAGGAGTATGATCATGTTGGCATGTCCACCGATGTCTATATATGCATGTGAAATCAAATCAAAACAAATATTTTTATAATATTCCGCTATATGAAGAATGAATTCCAATCCCTACTTAACTTATAATATATGAATTTTCTTGTAATTATTTCCGAAGAAAAGGTCATGGTTTTACTTTTTTTTTTACATATGAAGAAGTCGTATAAGAGAAAGAGATTTAAACGGGTTCGTAGGGATTATAAGCTAGATTTAGTAGATCTAAAGGAAGTATTAATGAAAGCATTGGTTAAATCCAAGATATCATTTTTTTAAATAATAATACAAAAAAAGATGATGATCACTAAGGATTATATCATAATTTGATATGGTGTATGTATAAAGGTGAACCAATATAATCTTTTACATGTCTATAATGTTAAAAGATTTTATATGCTAATTGGCCCCCTGAATCGTTTCTTAATTTAGGCAGCTTAAAAGGGAATTCTTCATTTTATATGCTTAAAAGGCACATTTGAAGCCTCGGTCCAGTAGATTAGCGGTTGGTCATCCTCTCCCCCTCCTCTTCCTTCTCCTCTTCTCTCTTTTTTTATTTTTTATTTTTTCTTTCTATTTTGAATTTAAAAAATGTAGATTTTAAATTCAAAATAAAAAGTTTTCAATATTTTGAATTTTCTAAAAATTTTTCCAAAAATTTTGAAAATATTAATTTTGATTTTTTAAAAGAAAACATAGTGTTTTATTTTTCATTTTTAATTAAAAAAAAATTTGAAAGGGACTGTTAGGTCCACAAGACGGTTTAGACACATTGCAGGGAATGTCTCTTAACATGTGAAATTATGAAAGGTGTTGGCATGGAATTTCTCTTTAACATTTGAAAGCTGTCGTGTTGATTGTGGTTCATTTGGGGCTTCTTTGCTTGGAGTGTGCTTTGACAACAACTTTCCATAGATAGACTGTATCTTCCTAATCTTTCCCTTAGCCTTACGCTTTTCTTATGTTGTTATTTACTTTATCCTCACTAATGTTCTTATTGTCCTGTTTAATGAATATTTCTTGACTCTTTAAAAAAAATAACTTTTTGAAACAGATTAGAAAAGAAACATATACTCATGAACATGATTAAAATTTCTAAGAGCATAATCTCATGCATCAGCTTTTGTCTTCTTTCAAGCTTAATTATGCAATTATCTGCCATACATGGCACTGCAATTGCATAAGACCGAGTCACTTATTTCAAGTTCATTATTAGGTTTATAAAAACTTTATAATCAGTCCCCCTTTTTTTTTTTTTTGAGTTAACCATAAACCTTCCCACACTTCAGAAGCATAGCGGTCCAAGTTCATCCGGTACTTGCAAACAACTGGAAAGGTCATGTTCGCAGTCTTCAAAGAAATTCACTCCATTTCCTGTATTTCCTGGGACTAGGTTTTCCACCATAGCTGCTCCATTAATGTATGAGTCATCATGCCCTCCTGTAGAAATATTCTCAATCTCCAATGGGCTTGGACCGTCCTCGAAAATCCCATTAAAAGAAACTTCTGCGTTGTAACCGCCATTCAACGGATAGACAGGAATGGGATTTGTTTGAAAATTAGTAGGGTTTTGATGCAGGTTCTGGGCGGTGGCATCCTCAATCGGGTTGAAGTTAAGAGAATCTTGTCTCTGAAGGGCTAACAGGCTCTGAAAGTTCTCACATAGCTGCATCTGTCGGATATCCCCTGATAATTCATTAGTACAAAAATTATCGTATGCTGTTGCCACTGCTGAATGGCCATCCATAATCGCATTACCCCGAAATATTCCTCCATTATAGTTACCAGTAAACTCTCTGTCAGTCTCCAAACAATTTCCCAAGCCAAACCCGGCAAGATTTTCCTGAAACTCAACCTGGTTTTGGTAGCCATGAAGAAAAGGAAAGCTAGGATTTTGATCATCACCTTGTATAAAGGGGAAGCCTGAATTTTGATGCAGGTTCTCCGGGGCTGATAATTCCTGTGGGAATTCAAAAGGCTGAATTTCTTGAAACCCATTCTCTAATCCACCAGTGTAATTCTCACCAGTCCCTGAAATTGTAAAGTGCCCATCCAGATCCGCGTTAAAGTTAAAGCTTAGATTCCCGTCTGTGCTCGTATCACTTCTAAAGCTGCTGAATCCTAGATGTGGCGTAGGATTAGTCTCAACCTCATCAGGGTTCTGGAATCCATGGGGAAAAATCTTCTGATGCTGCATGTTAGGATCCTCTGGAGCTAGTAGGTTTTGAAACTCTTCAGGGGACATTGATAGTAGATCCAAATCAGGGTTGCTTGAATCATCTTCTTGAAAATATACAAAGGAATTTTTCGCATTGGCATTTCTTTTCTTTCTAATGACATCATCCATGGAAGACCGCAGCAATAGCTTAGAAGCTCCCTTGCCAATTGGTAGCTTTATACTTTGAAGAATACCAATCATATCATACTCATTTATATCGAAATTGGTAATAGCGTTTTCACCTTTAAGCCTAATTGCTGCAACATCATATGCCCTAGCTGCTTCCTCTTCAGTATCTGATTGTTTAAAGCATGAAAGTGTGAGACATATGAACCATGAAAGTTAAAGCATTTAGTTCTTTGAAACAAGTAACAGCAATGTGCTAGCGAGATTTAGTTTCACCATTTGGCCAAAGAAGAAAAGGATTTAGTTTCACCATTGTTTAATACCATTATATCACATAAAAAGGATTACTTGATTGTCAAGTTATCTTTAATTATAATAATCATTGTCATTTTCATAAAAAAATGATATAAGTTATGATCAGTATTACCAAATGTTCCTAGGTAAATTCCTTTAATATCTTTTCCTTTTCCAATCCTTGCTTGCCATTTCTTGAAATCTGAGTTCCTGCTAAGTGATTTCTCATGAGAGAGTGAGAAGAAGAAGCAGAATACAACAGGTGGGGAGAAGGAGATGAGGAAATATATATATGCTACCTGGAGACTCCACGATAAATTGATGCACCCTTTGCAAAGCCTCTACTTTTTCTGAAATTTGTGAAGTTTTAAGCCATAACAGGAAACCCTCAAGAGTTAATTTCAAGTGACAATGACTTTCAGAATATAAGGAATCAGTTCATTTGTATATATTAAAGGATTATTTGAGCACAAAAGAAAACGAGTTCACTTCCAGGAATATAAGGCAAATTGAAATAATTCTAACTTGCGGCTAACCTTCTTATGTTGCGAAAATATTCATTTTTCGTATAAAACTGCATCTCTTCCAAATCCTTCTTATAGTTACTCATCTAGAGATACATGAAGAAAATTTAGCTGCTAATTGAGCATTAATTGATCATACTTGTAAAACATATGTTGTGAAAGGAAATATACTGGGAAATTTAGTGGCGCAAATTCGCCCCATAACTTCAGAGCAGCTAAATCATAAGCCCTGGCTGCGGACTCTTCGTCATCATATCCACCTGTCAAACCAAATGAACAGGCTGAGGAATCATTATTTGTTCTTTGGGATGTCTTACATAGTTACAAAGTGGCATTGAATGATCACTCACCTATATAAACTACAAGTGCAGAAGGAAGAAGAACAACAACCAAAGGATTAGTAATCAATGAGATGATGATAACTAGGAAAAAATATAATACAAAAAAGAAAAACAAAATAGAAAACCAGACATTTGAGTGACCTGTCTTTGGTTTTTGTCTCCTATCACTGTTATCCCACAAAAATGCCTCATATCGACCAGTGTATCTGCATCAAATTCAATGTCAACTTTGAATTTCAATCAGAAAATATATACGTACTTGAATATTTATGCGTTATTTACATGTCTAATTAACCTGTTTAATTAGCTTAAATATGGTGGATAGAATCAGACCTGCTTACTCCTCGATAAGTTGAGCTTCTCACACCAAAAATCCGCTGCGGATCCTGCCTTTGCTGACGCCTTCTCTTACATTGGTTACTCTTATTTTCATTACTTTCACCAGGGCTTTGACTACTGTTACCCTTATCACTGCCACAGGAATTTGTTCTGTTGATGATCAAATACACAAACTTGCATACATGATTAAGAAGGAAAAATGTGATAGACGCTAACCTTGTTTCTTCTGCTAGTTTGTGCTTCTTTGACGTATTTCTAGGCTTCCTTTTGGCACAGATGGATTTTTTACTTCCAAAGGTATTCATTTCCTCGGCATTTTGCTCCGTAGGAATGAAAGAGTTTGTCATCTCTCGAGGCATATTACAAGGCAATTGTGGGGGATTTTGAAGTAGCAATGAAGTTTCATGTCGTAAAGGATACTGATCAGGCAATGTGGCTGGAATTTGGTTCACTTGAAGGAGATTACTAAGGAAACCATAGCTTTCATGAGCATCGGTGGAGTAATTTGGCTGTGCCATTGGAAATAAACAATGGTTTTGGAGGAATATTAAATTATCCAAATTAGTACCATTCATGAATATTGCATTTGAATCTTCAAACTGAGGAGCTTACTGAGTTGGCAAAGGAAAACTTGGTAAACTCATGTTAGTTGAATTGAGAATTATCCTGCAAAAAATGGGATTCAACACGAATGAGAGAAATGCTAAGTGAAAAATAAACAAATGTAATAAACAAAACTATCATCATTGGTGAATTTCTGTAATTTTTCCAAGAGGATACAATTAATCTAGGCATCCTTGGAACCAATAAATTAAACATGCATGTTTGGGATCATTACTTATTGATACACATTTTCCCATTTTAAACTTAATTAAAAATAAGAAAAACATATAGACATTTAGTTTTAAGTTTGATCAAGAGAGACCGAAATTTTTTATTTTAGTACTGTTATCTATGTTATTAACCTAATGAAAAGCATTAATAAGGAAAGAGTCCATCTTAATTATTTTAAGTTCTTGTCATGAAATTTTTTTTATACTTCCACATTATTATTTTTTAGTTGCAAATGCCCTTAATTATTGATGAATATCTATATATATATATATATGTGTGTTTTAAGAGTGTATTCTTAACCCTCTACATTTCAAAACACATGTATAATATCATCTCAAATAAGATCATTTAAACATACACATATACTTGGATACTAATAACAATTTTATATCCATGCTAATCAATAAAAACATTTGAAATTTATATAATCATTATATTATAACAATATCCTGAAAACATCATTTACCAAACATTCGAAGATAAACATCTTTAAGTATATAAAGTTAGATTTTTAATAACATATAATATCAAGATTACACTTTTACATGATATTTTCATCACCAAGAGTATAATGATTAAAAATATATTGAAACAGATTTGGACATAAAGAGAATTTACAACTAAAGAGGGAAAAATACATATGTCAAGCACAAACCCTTGAAGGCAATGAATTGTAAGAAACATGCATGGCCAGCTCTCTTCAAATCATAAAAAATATTAAACAACCTTCAAAATGATTTGAACTCAAATGATACATCTAATGATTATGCAAAATTAAACAGGATTATATCTAATTAAATATTTTTCATATTTTCCCCATCTAAATGTGATTGAAAAAATTTAGTCACTCAGATTTGAAACCCCAATGTTGAAGAATCGTGCATGTCATCGTGATTGTCACCAGCACTAGATTTCTTGGATAACATACAAAATAAACTAGAATTAAATTGGAAAAAAATTAAAAAAAATGGGGCTTTGAAAGCAATGAAAACATGAAAATGAAAAAAAAAAAAAAAAAAGAAGGGTAAAAGTAGAGAATTAATAAATCACTTTCCTATCAATAGGACAAGGAAGTACTCCTTATTCAAACTGACCTGATTTTATCTCAATGGAACTAACTTTATATCCAAATTAAAACCCAAAATCTAAGATTTTTTTTTTTTTTTTGCATGATTTGCTCTATCATCCTGAGAAAATCTTTTCCTTTTGAGTGAAAGAAGAAAAAAGCAGAAACAGAAAATTTACTAAGTGAAATGGCAAGTTTATAATTGATAAAACAAGTGATAAATACAAGATTTTACTAACCATATATGGTTGTATATAATAAATTCAGAAACCATGCAAATTTGGCCACATGAATGGAAGTGTGGGTTCCACGATCTTGTCAACTTACGTTTTAGTTTAAATCAAAAAAAAAAAAAAATAGTAAAGCTGCCCAATCATTCTTACCATTTGAACAATTTTTTATACATATATTTGACCAGAAAAAGGTTGGGATAAGAATAAAAATTTGGGTTTCTTAACTCATCATGCAACAAATGTGAGGTTCATCAGTTACATGTTTACATTTGTATGCCATTTACCAAATTCCCTAGTTGGAATTTGGAAAATGTATTGGCCATGTGGGGTTACTACACTATAGGACTCTTTTTCTTTTCTTTTCGTTTTTTTTTTCTCGTTAAAACTATTTAATTTGAGTATATTTTAGATATTAAAACTAATTAATATATATATGAATTAGTTTATATTATTTTTGTCCAATTAATTTTTTAATAAAAAAATTGTAATATAAAAATAGAAGAGAAAAAATATTAAAAATATTGAAATTTCAATTTCAATTAAATACCACTTTTTAATTATATGAGTAAAATAAATTAAATTTTAATTCAATTAATTTTTTTATATAGATATCTTAAAATTGTGTTCTCATTTCATTTTTTAAGTATTTAATGCCTTATTTCTTTTTATGTTCCAAATTATTTTTTTATGAGTTTTTTATTTTTTGACATTAAAAGTCAAACATTAATTTTATATAAAAAATTCAATTTTAATAGAAAATAAACTGAAATCAAATTCTTTTTCTTTCAAATTTTGTAAAAAATCAGATAGAGACCAAAAAAAAAAAAAAAAAAAAACTGAAACTGAAAGAATAATTTTTTTTTTTTCATTTTTGTTGTTTAACACTAAATTTGTGAGTTTTTTTAGGCTAAAATGGGTTTCATTACATGTACTTTGAATTAAATAAGAAAATCAAAGACTTGTGGACCCATAAATTATTCCTCTTCCGAGGAAATGATAAAAGCTGAAGATATTGACATTAATTGATCAAGATATTAATATGGGTTACAACTAAAATCGCCTCTCATGGATGACAATTGCCAAGTTTACTTCCAAACGTGAAATCTATTTTATAAATTTTCCCGTAACTTTGAATGATGATATTCTTTTCTTCCCTTTCTAAGCCAACGCATAATTAAAATTTTGATATTTTATTAATAAATCACATGATCATTGATGTCAGCGTTTAAGTTTCAGACTTAGACCATAATTATTATGGCCTTAAACTCTTACAACTTCTTATCAAACATGAAAACTTTACAATATTGAATTTTGAAACTTAAAAAACAATAGTATTATCAGATTTGCAGCAAGAACCTGATGCACCTTCACAAGCATGCAAGACAGTAATACTTTCAATGCTTTAAGAACTTGCAATTAGTAATACCTTGTAAAAACCTCGTATTTCTAGTAATGAACTTCTGAAACAAATTCTGATAAAGAAATGGGAACACCATGCCCAAACATTTTCCAGTCAAAAAGAGATGATTACATACAAGACATGAACGAACACTTGATGATCTTAACTTTAATATTCAAACAGGAAGTGATAGCTCCTCAGAAGTAGAGAGCTCCAGATTTGGAAGGCAAGTCCTTGTGTTAAGGGACTGAAGTGTTCTCAGTACTTCAAACATTGAAGGACGTTTTTCTGGCATAACAGCAGTGCAACGCAGGGCGATTTCAAGAGCTCCTAGCATTTCTTTTTGGTAAGAATTTGATATCTTAGGGTCAAGAACTTGCAATGCCCCATTGGTGATATTAACTTTTCTACGAACCCACTTCACGATGTCAAGAGAGTCCAAGGATTCAATATCCTCAGCTTGTCGGCCAGTTATGAGCTCTAACAGCACGACACCGAAGCTATAAACATCAATCTGTTCAGTTGCTTTTTTACTGTATCCATATTCTGCAATCCAACAACTGATACAGTGAGAAATTTAACACATCAAATTTATAAGATCAGTTTTATATTTATACAATATAGTTATATAAAACGCATAATCACAACTGGTTAAAAATATTTTTTGGTCTACATCAAAAAGAACATAGAAAGTTACAATCATGAGGATTATTTGTTAAGACAGGCAAAACAGAGTTTGACTCAAATTCTGTTAGCAATATGGTGTGATAATATTCATTCATCAAATTCCATCTACATGTATGAAAGAAGTTTGGGCTAAATTTCAACAGGTAATAGATCAATGTAACAACGCATCAAGGAGCATTATATTAGTCCAATATAGTTTCTGTGAGATCCCTTACCTGGTGCATTATAGCAGGAGTGTGCAAATTCTGAAGTAATAGTTGACTGAAATGGAGCTTCTCCAACTATCCTATCAAGTGCAAAGTCTGTAAGCTTTGGTTCATAATCTGCATCCAGAAGAATGTTTTTTGACTTGAGATTTCTGTGAAGCAAATGTGGAACATAATCCTTATGTAGGTATACCAATCCTTGTGCAATCCCAATAGCAATCTTCAATCTAACACTCCATTGTATCTGAAAATCTGGTCTGCAAATCATATCCCCTAAACTCCCCTTCTGCAAGAATTCATAAATAAGAAAGACTGATTCATCTGAATGGAAAAACCCCAGAACTTTCACAATGTTCTTATGCCTGATCTTGGCTAATGTCTTGACTTCTGCCTTCAAAGCTTTGGATGATTGGCTCCCAAAATTGGTCAGTTTCTTTATGGCAACTAGTTCACCACTTGGTAGACCTATTGTATATACCCTGCCAAAAGGACCACCACTTCCTAGAGCACTTTTCTCATCCATTCCCATTACCAAATCATGCTCGGTGACTCTAAGAGGGTAGAAGAATACTGACCGCCAAACACCCATTTGAGACTTCCTCTTTGAATATCGATGAAACACAAAAATACCAGCAGCAAGAATCACAGTTCCAATAGCAAATGCTATAGATATCAGGGCACACATCAAAGTTGTCAGACCAGAAGAGTGATGTTTTGGCTGTTCATCAGAACAAGAATTTGGCAATCCAGGGCCGCAGAGTCCAGGATTTCCTTCCAAATATGAAGCTGGGAGACCTGATATTAGAGATAATGGGACCCTACCAGAGAGTTGGTTGAAGGATACGTTGAAGAGAGCTAGCTTCAAGTTTTGGAGTCCCTGTGGAATAGAACCACTGAGACGGTTGTGAGATAGATCAAGGTAAGTTAGCACAGGTAATTCAGCAAGGGAAGCTGGGATTTCTCCAGTAAGACTGTTATCGGCTAAAGACAAGGAAACTAGTTTCCTACATTTCTTCAACTCTGGAATCTGACCGGACAGGGTATTATGGGAAAGATTTATTATACTCATAACAGGTGAATCACAAAAGTTTGGAGGAAGTTCACCAGAGAAGCCATTAAGAGAAGCAGAAAATCTGTATAAGCTCTTTACCAGGCCAAGACCCTGAGGGATTTTACCAGTAAAGCTGTTATTATCTATCTGAACTTGCTCCAACTGAGCAGCCACTGATATTGAATCTGGCAATGCCCCAGAGAACCTATTGTTTTCAGCTCTGACGAGCATAACTTTGGGTAAAGACCATAATCCACTAGGGAAATCACCATAAAACCCATTGTTTTGAACTTGAAAAATCTCAAGATTCAAACAATCAGAAATGGAGTTAGGAATTGAACCATTGAAGAAATTTGTATGGAGACTGAGAAATTTAAGGCCTTTTCCATCACATATGCCACTTGGAAATGACCCAAAAAGCTTGTTCTCTGAGATGTCAAAAGACACCAAGTTCTTTAGAGAAGAGCCCAGTGTTTGTGGAAGCTTACCAGTCAGATTGTTCTGAGAAAGGTCCAAAGTGGTCAAATTTTGTAAACCCACAAAAGATTCAGGGATTTCACCGACAAAACCAGACCTTTGCAAAAAGATCTGCTCAAGTTTCTCAAGCTTCCCAATATCAGTAGGAATCTCACTCACCAAGTAAGCATTTTGAGACAAATCAAGGACAGCAAGCTCACTAAAATTGCCAAAAACAAAAGGAACAGTACCTGAAAGCAAGTTGCTTCCCAAGTTGAGCACTTGAAGATGCATCAATGACCCAATAGTCTCAGGAATCTTCCCTTCAATATGATTTTTGCTCAAATCAAGAACTTTCAAGGCATCAAACTGAGAAATCTGATCTGGGATGGTACCCCAAATGAGATTGTTACTAAGATTCAAAGTCTCCAAAGAACTACACTGAGAGAGGTGTAGTGGGATAGGCTGATTAAAAAGGTTATCAGCAAGGTTAAGATGAGACAAATACCGTAGCTCACATATTGAAGATGAAATTTCACCAGAGAGATTCAAGCTTTGCAGGTTAATGGAAGACACAGAGAATGAAGGAGTAGGGCAAGTAATACCAGTCCAGTTACAGTGATGAACAACGGAAGTATTTGACCAACTGGAAAGAGAGTTCATTGGGTCATCAATGACAGCCTTAAAATTAAGAAGGGCATCAGCTTCAGTTGAAGCTGAGCTAAACATGAAGAACGTGAAGCTGATGGAGAGAAGAAAAGGGTATATGCAGACTGTAGCCATTGAAGGGGACTGAAAGAGCTTGGTTTGGCTGTTTTCAGTGATTCCTATATAACCTGTGAAGTGAGAGAGAGTATAACTCAGAGAAATGGATTGGTATGATGTTGATAGGCTCGTGGATATCTATGCAAAGCTGAAAAGAACTCAAATCTTTTTTTTTCTTTTGCATGAATCTGAAAAGGGAAAATGGCACTGTCATTTTGAAACCTTTTGCCATTTTTTTTGTAAAATTTCTGAAAATTTGTAAAATATATATAGCTAAAAACAAAGATTACAACTAATAATTATATAAGTGATAAAAACAAATAAAAATAAATTAAAGAAAAGAATATTCATTAAGAAAAAAATCTAACTGTTCTGCTTGGTCTGATGTATGGACAAGCAAAATTAATTAAACCATACAAGGAGTAAACTGACTGAGTCAACTGGGCATTTATTGTTTTGGACCTACACACTTACCACAGTTTATATTTACAACTCCAAAGAATTACTGCAGAAATTTCTGGAGTCAACTTTACTGATTTATTATATTTATTGTACCAAAAAAAATCATGAATAAAAAATTGACATTTTCTTTAGATTTCCAAATCTAAAGTAACTTTCATTTTTCAACATTTCTTTTGATTGAATTTATTTTTTAATTTCTCGTGTACATTGTCCCATAATTGATTAGTGAATTAGTAGTAATAAATACGTAGGAATTGTGAATTGTGGTTGGTAATTTTTTAATTAATAACCTCTCTTGCAAGTATATTCATTTTAAGTTTATGAAAAATTACTCAATTGGTCATCAAAGTTTTTTAATTTTTTTCAATAATTGTTAAGTATTTTTCATTTACATTAATTAAATCTGATAATTTATATATTTATATTATGTAAAATATTAAAATATTTATATTTTATATAAAATTATATCATAATTTATGTCAATATAAAAATATAAAATATATATTTTTTAATTTTATTAAAATTATATATAATTATTATTAAAATTTTAAATCATATTATTTTTATATTTTATAATATATTTATATTATATTATTATATTATATTATATTTTAAATTATTCAATCTATCACTAAATATATAATTTATTATATAATTTAGTGTCCATTTAAATTTCATTATATTTTCGATGCGATATAATTGAATTTATCATATTTTAATTAAATTAAAATATTTAATTTTAATAAAATTTATTTAATATTAATTTATTATTATTATTATTTAATTATATTTATAATATTTTTTTATTATAATTATAATAATAATTATTATTATTTTTAATTTCATCATAATTAATTTTACGATTCATTCGACCGAAGGCTTAAGCGACACTCCAACCGTGGAATGCTTTTAATCACAAAAGATGGAAGACATGAAATGTCAGGTTTGAATTTCCTTAGTGCCTCAATAATGCACAATAATTATAAAGTTAATGGTTGAAAAGTGAATGGCCAGGCTAGAAAAAGCAAAAAATACAAAATATTTTGCGATCAACGTAATAATTTAGAATAAAAAATTAAATTCCCGGTTCTGTCTATAAACACGTTTTGTGATTTAGTTTGGCTCACCAACTCAAAAAGAGAATAAAATATCAGACCCAAAAACAGGAAACTAGCCAAAGGACTCAACTTCAAACCTCGAAAGACAACTGCTACAAAAAATAATAATAAAATGAAATGAAAATTTATAATTTTTTTTTGTGATAAAAAAATATGAAGATAAATAGATTATTTAATTTTTTATATTAAAAAAAATGTATCATATTTAATAATTTAAAATAAATAATTATAAATTATGTATTTGAAATAATTTTAAAAAATAATTCTTGACAAAATTTGAATCCGATTTTTTTTTCAAAAAAAAAAATTTTAATCAATTTGATCAATTATTTATTAATAAAAATTTATAATTCATACCACAAAAATAAATGTTTTCGTGAATAAACATAGAATAACTCATAATGGATTTTGATGCCTCCGTAGTTTTTATTTGAGATAAAATCATATATCTAGATTTAATTTATATATATAATTAAATTAAATCAAAAAATTATTGAATTTATTTAAATACGAAATTAAATCGAATTAGATAAAATTGTGTCAATGTGTTAAGTTATTTTGAGCATAAATTTTATTATTTAATTATTTAAAAATATTTTTTTCACGTGACGAGCTATGAATCTTCGACGCTTTAGCTTTGCATTAAAATCTTATGGCAAGTCAAGTACATGTATTTATTAAATCATTATTATATTTAACATTTATTAGGCGACAATTTGGAGATCCCATTGGTCCAACCTCCGATCTGATTTAAAAAAAAATTGATAGTTCATGCCACAAGTTATTGTATGTGAAAGCATATTTAGGAAGATAAATATTTTATGGTATAAATTCAAGGTCTTGTTGGATTTGAATAAAAATATTAAATGGATTAAATTAGTTTAAAAAAATAATGGAGTCTATTTAAAAAATGGATCAACCCGGATTTTAACATTCAAATCTCAAATCTGGCTCGGCTTGCAGGTTCATATGATAATTACAAAATATATATTATTTTATATATTATATAATTTACATTAGATAAAAGATAAATATATATAATTTTATGATGTAAACATTAGAAAATTTGTTAAATTATCAACATTTTAAAATTTTAATAAAAGAAAAAAAAATGCTAAAGATTAAATTAAAATTAACAAAATTTTTTTTTAAATGAATTATTTGGATAAGTTTGAATTATATTTTTTTAATCAAGACAAATTTAAATAAAATTTAAGATTCAAAATATCAAATCGAACAAGATTTGAGAAATCTTGTAAGATATTAATACCATGTTTAGGAGTGGCCCATGCACCCTTCTACTGCAAACTCTTATAATGAACACCATGTGTTACATTTGAATCATGATTGTAAAATTCGATAGCACTAATTATAACTGTTGGAGAAAAGAAAATTACAAATAACAGTAATGAACTCAAAATAATGAGACTTTGTTTGTCAAATAACAATGTATTTCTTGACAAATGCAAAACGTTTAAAATTTATTAAAATAACATACAAAATTTTGAATTGGAAGATTACTAAAATTTTGGGTCCTTAATTGATAGGAATGAAATGTGAAATCTTACAATTTGGTTTTATGTAAAGATTAGTACCTATGAGTTGATTTTAGTTTATAGATTTATATTTGATACATTATCAATATATAAATATTATATATTGTCAGTGAATCAAATGATATCACTTCATTAATAAGGTGAATTAAATGATGATATCTTGTTAATAATTAAATTTTTATATATTTTATTTTAAAAGTTGATATTTATTTATTAATAATATGATATCATCTAATTTAATAATAATGTATAAAATCTGTACACTGATATTTTATTAAATATAAATTCATTTGTTATTAGTACTTAATTCTTAATAAAAATCTTTCAAAAGAGGTAAAAGAAAAAAGTAAAAATCAAAAGAGAAAAAATAGTGCATTAAAAATAGATTAATTATGAAATTTAGGTGAATATGGTAGTTGTAGACACCGGTTTTGTCCGGATCTACTGTTTTTTTTAATAATAATAATATTTAACAAAACAAACAAAAAACAAAAAATAAACAAACAAAAGAAACATAAATAAAACAAAAGTCAAGGGGTTGGTTCGGCGCCGAACTGGCCCGACCAACTACCCGATCAGCCTCCCGACAAGCCACCAATCACGGACGGTAGGTATGATTTTTCAGTTGAAAAATGAGATTCAAATCTCAGAAAATCTGAGATTTGAATCTCAACAAGCTCTATAAATAGAGCTTGCAAACCAGAAAAAAAAAAAAAACGGAAAAAAAAAAAGAAAAAAAGGAGGCAGCTTCTGTAAAAAAAAAAATTCTGCAAAAACACACAAAAAAAAACAACAGTCCCCTGGAACGGGGAACCCAGCGCCGAAGCTACCTGCAAAAGCAAAAAAAAATTACATCAGTCTTGTTTCAACAAAACAAAAAAAAAAATTGAAAACAGAAACCTTGAGCCCCGATCTACGCTGATCGAGGCTGTTTCTGGTGAAAAAGAGACCGGATCCGGGTAGATCGCGTCGAAGAGAAACACCAGAAGAATTTTGGCGATTTTTCGATCACCGGTGACCACCGCCGACGGTGGACCAGGCGGCGGCCGGCAACTGAACGGCGACCGACCGGCGACCCTCCCCCAGAGCTCTCTCTCTCCCTCTCTCCCTTTTTTTTCTGAAACAGGAACCAAACTGACCAAAAAAAAATTTCTGAACCTTTTATATAAACACCCAAAATCAAAACGACGTCGTTTCATTAAAGGCCCAAAACGACGTCGTTTTAACCCTGAGGATCCGCGCGTCAACCCGCGACCCGACCCGGGGTCCGCGCACCCGACCCACAACCCGCTTCTTCACCAGCCTGTGACCGGTCTGTCTGGACCGAACCGAACCGCCCAAGCCGAACCAAACCGGCACTGAACCGTCCAGACCGAACCGAACCGCCGAACCGAACCAGGAGTTGACCGGACCGTTGACCGGTCCGGTTCAGGTAATTTTTTTATTTTTTTATTTATTTTTTTTTTTTTGAATTTTTTTTATATATTATTTTATTAATATTTATGCATATTAAAATACCTATATTTGTTAGACTAATTAATGAAATTGTGGTTAAATAATTTTTTATATAATTATGTTAATTTTTAGAATAAACTTTAAAAACAATAACATAAAAAATAAATTTAATAATAATACTAAAGTAATAAAAAAATGAAAGAAAAAGGAAATTTTTATCCGACGATGAGATTCAAAGGTATTCCGAGTAGTGATGCCTACAAAATCTCTAGGTGAGAAGATTTTTTTTAAAATACTACCAGCGTATTGGAGTATTTATAAAAAAATTTTCAATACAGTAAAGATTTTCTTTTTTAAAATAATAAATAAAAATTAATGAATATAATAAAAAATATAAGTAATAAAAATAAGAAGAAAAGAAATTTAATCCAATGATGAGATTCTAAAAGTATTCCGAGTAGAGATGCTTTAAGAAATCTCTAGGTGAGAAGATTTTTTGTAAAATATTACCAGCGTATTGGAATATTTATAGAAAATCTTCAATATGATTAAATTCCTTTTTTCTTCAAAATTTTAATTAAAATTAATAAAATTAATAAAATAATTAATAAAATTTTTGAATGAGAATAAAATGTGTGCATAAATAAGAAAATATTTTGCATGGCATGCATAACATAATTTCTTACGAAAAGTAAATTTAGACCTCCAAAGATGAGATTCTAAAAGTATTCCGAGTAGAGATGCTTTAAGAAATCTCTAGGTGAGAAAGAGTTCTTTTAATGTTACCAACGTACTGGAACATTTTAAGAATTATTTCAACAAAAAGGTTTTAATTTATTTTTCTCGAGAATAAATTTTTTTTTTTACATGACATTTTCTTACGAAAAGTAAATTCGAGCCTCCAAAGATGAGATTCTAAAAGTATTCCGAGTAGAGATGCTTTAAGAAATCTCTAGGTGAGAAAGAGTTCTTTTAATGTTACCAACGTACTGGAACATTTTAAGAATTATTTCAATAAAAAGGTTTTGATTTATTTTTCTCAAGAATAATTTTAATAAATAAAAAAATCAAAGAAATTATTTTTCGAATGCTGAAAATAAGACTGTTTGTATCAAAATCAAAGGATAACACGTTGTTAATTGGTACCGTTTTTTAACGGGCGTTGTGGGGGTGCTAATCCTTCCCCACGCGTAATCGACTCCCGAACCCAGACTGTTTCGCAGACCGTAAAATTATCTTTTTAATAAATTTTAATTAATTTTAAGATTTCATTAAAAGGATATGTTTTAATAGGTGGCCAATCGCACCTAGCCAAAAAAGATTGGTGGCGACTCCGTTATTTTTTATTTCGTTTCCAAATTCGTCGGGCGGACACAAAACCGTTACGACAGCTTGGCGACTCCACTGGGGACGCCTTTTGTTTTCGAGAGTCAGGCCAAAATTAACTACTTGTTATCCTCAAATTTTGATTTAAATAGTCTTAATCAATTTCTTAGTAAAAAAAAAGGTAAAAAAGAAAAACCAAACAAAACAAAACAAATCAACAATAAAAAGCAAAAAAATTCACATACATTTATCTTACTATGCCTCTTATGTTTTATTTTATATATTGCTTTCAATAAATTAGGATATATTTTGCACACAATGGCACGATGCATCTTATACATGAGCTCTATACCCGGGCTCCGTCCTTTATAGGAGGAAGTAAAGTACCTATGCTCTCGTGAGGTGATAACCTCCGCAATGGCAAGCGAAATACTTTCACTCGAATTGAACCCTTTCCGTGAGGATCGGGGTGCCTTACTAGTCCAATATGGACGACAGTGAGGAACAATTTGGGAACCTTTAGACCCTGTCAATCCAAACCCAGCATATAATAAGCCTAGGAAACCAACCTTATGTAGAGCCCCGTCCACCTTCTCTTAGAAAGTACCTAAGAATAAAAGTTGTGTGTAATACGAAACAAAAAAAAAATCTCAAAAACATTAAAAAAACAAAAAAAAAAACAAAAAAATGTTTTTTTTTTTCAAATCACACTAACTCAATTTTGCATTAATCATATCATACAGTTTTACATCGAGATATTTGCTCAAGGACACATTTCTCCTAAGAAGTTTCATGGATCCCATAGAACTACAGATTTGCTCATCCTCGGTTAGTGTGCCATGTGAGTCGTATAATGAAGTACATGTCTGGTCAAAAGAGGCTCAACAAAAGAATGGAGATTGTTTGCCTACCAGTTATGTGTCTGAGTTACCCGAGAAAGTGCATTTAGATCTCACACAGAATGATTTAAAAGAGTTAGTTGCTATCTGGGGTCAATTAAGTGAGGAAAGAAAAGAAAGCTTTTGCAAAAAGTATGGGCAGATTGCATCCCTCATTTCAATAGTGATTGATGAACAGCTGGTCAAAGCAACTATACAGTTTTGGGATCCATCATATAGATGTTTCACCTTTAATCAGGAAGATTTGGTGCCAACTATCGAGGAGTATTCGATTTTGCTCGGGATAGAACTACAATGTCCGGATAAGGTGTTTACTCGAAAGCCAAAATCAGGTTACCGTAAAAAGTTAGCCAAGCTTATGGGGGTTAAGGTAGAAACCATCGATTCTTTTGTGAAGTCTAAAGGTGAACATCTCGGCATTCGTTGGGACTTTCTCCGAAACTTCATTCAGGAGCATTTGGATAACGATCAAGGTATGGATGTGTTTGCTCTAGCATTGTATGGCATGATAATCTTTCCGAAGACTTTGGGTTATATTGAGATAACTGTGGTAGACTTTTTCGAGCAAATCAAAACCCAGGCAATTAATCCTGCTCCAGCAGTCCTAGCCGAAACTATCAGATCATTGAATTTCTGTCGACGAAAGGGGAAAGGACGATTCATAGGATGTGCATCTCTATTGTATATATGGGTCAGAAGTCATTTCAAATGTGGGAAGAGTGCATTTTCAAAACCATATCTTCGAAACAAGGCACCAATCGAAGAGTTTTGTAAAAGCCAATGGCCGACGTTAAAGACTAAGGAAGAATGGGTCCTTTTCTTGCGAAAGCTTACTGGGGATAAAATTGAATGGATGGCGCCTTGGATGTCTCGTGTGCCCTTGTTGTATCGTGGAGGAAATGAGCCATGGATTCCGTTATTAGGGCTATGGGGTGTTGTAAGCTACGCTCCATTGATGGTACTTAGACAATTTGGTGCGAAACAGTTTGTTCCTGCTACTCATGGCCTGGTCCAAGTAGAATTCATTTACGGAGAATCGAATCCATCAAGAATCCCAGAGCAGTTGATCCAAGCATGGAAGAGAACACAAAGAATGAGGTTAGGGCCTCTCATCGACAAAGTCACTTTTGATTACCAGATTTGGAAAGCAATGCGCCTTAGAGATATAGTACTCCCTCCAGAGGATAGCTCATATCAATTGGTTAATCTTTCAGAAGAAGTGCAATTATCAGAAGTTGAGCTTATCAAGAAAGAATTAGAAGCTGAAAAAGAAGAAATAAGAAGGGAGAATTTAAGACTTCGCGAGAAGGTAGGGCAATTGAAATATGAAGCGGAGATACAAGGGAGCAAATTAGAAAAAGTCATAAAAGAGCGGGATCAGGCTAATAGTGATTTGAAAAATCTACACCAAGAAAATAAGAGGCTACGAGTTCAATTCAAAACTGAAAAAGTTACCAAGTCTTACCTTAGTCGACAACGAGAAATGGATGAACTCCGAGAGGGAATAAACCAATGGAAGGGCAAAGCTCAAGAAAAGCAAGAGGAGACCACCAGAATTTTTCAAGAATGTCAGAATTGGAAGGGATTATACTCTACAACTTCAGCAAGATTGGTGGAATGCCAAAATGAAAAGGAAAGGTTGAAAGTCATGCTTGCAAAAGAGAGAAGAAAGCATTTTGAAGTACTGAATGAAAAAGAATCACTTCACCAGGTGATCCAAGGGTTAGAGATAGAACTACAAGACCACAAGAGTCATATTTCAGTAATGATAGATGAGTGGCATAGAAGGGAAAAAGATTGGATCTTTACATGTGATTCAGAGAGGGATGCCCACATGAGATGGAAGGCAGAAAGCCTAGGGAGGCAACAGTACATAGATCACTTGACTAATCAAGTTTGCAAGGCAGTAAAGAAAGCATGGGAGATGGTTGAAAAGGTAGAAGCATTAAGAAAAGAAGTCAATCCCATAGGAGAATATGGACAGCGCCTAGTGAACTTTCTAGATGAGACGAAAGACCATTATGCGCAAGTCAAACGCTTTTATGGATATAACTCTAGGATGTTAAAACCTATGTAATAACAGTTGTATGGGATCAATAAAAATTTCTAATGTTGAAGTTCGTCCAAAAGCAAATATCTCCCACTTGCATTCATGCATCATATGCATCATTTTTCAACACATAAACATTCTAATTTTTTTTTCTCAAAACAAAAACTTTGTGGTAATAAAGGTTCAAGAATAGCTCGCCCATCAAAAATTTCGGTCCAACCTACTCGTCATTCATACAATACCAAGACACAGACAAGAATCATGGAGCAAGAACAAGCCAGTAGATTTGAGAGAATTGAAAAAGCTCAAGAAGAACTAAAAGGAGATCTTAGCGCAATAATGGCTATGCTCAAGAAGCTTGACAAGGCAAAAGCAGTGGAAGAAAATCCTAGCCTTCAAGAGCAATCACCAGATATGGTCGATCCTGTCTATCCTCCAGGGTTTGAACCACGACTGAACCAACCTTCACAAGAAACTAGACTACCAGTTCCTACTCCTGGTGGATATCCTAATCCTTATCCAGGAATGACATCCACACTTGCTCCAGGACAATTTCAAAATTTTGTTAATCCCATTATGATGGAAAGACCACCTGAGCCAATCCTAGTTCCTGATTTGGATGATCCCAAAGAAAGAGAAAAGCTAGGGATGCAGACGCCTGAAAAGGTAGAAGATACCAGTGCTCGGGAGAAGATGAAGTTATTGGAAGAAAGGCTTAGGGCTGTAGAAGGAATGAATTTTTATGGCTTCACAGATGCGGCTGACCTTTGTTTAGTTCCAGACGTGGTAATTCCAACTAAATTCAAGGTCCCTGAATTTGAAAAATATGATGGCACAAAATGCCCAATGACCCACATCATCATGTATTGTCGAAAGATGGCAGCATATGCTCGAGACGAGAAGTTGTTAATGCACATATTTCAAGATAGTCTCACGGGTTCTGCAGTTAGATGGTATGTCCAACTAGATAGAACTCGTATTCATTCTTGGCAAGCGCTTACAAAGGCATTCCTTACACAATATCGCCATGTCACGGATATGATTCCAGATCGTCTATCTCTTCAAAGCATGGAAAAGAAAGCAACTGAAAACTTCAAGGAGTATGCACAAAGGTGGAGAGATGTGGCTGCACAAGTCCAACCTCCTCTCACTGAAAAAGAAACAACTGTTTTATTTGTGAACACCTTGAAAGCACCATATTATGAGAGATTGATAGGCAATGCAACCAAGAACTTTGCAGATATGGTGATATCAGGAGAGATCATTGAAAGTGCCATAAAAAATGGTAAGCTCGATGTGGGAGAGGCAAGTGGAGCAAGAAAGAGTGGAGCTCCTAGAAAGAAAGAGAATGAGGCCCAAGCAGTAAATTTTGTGGGGCAACAATTCAGAGGTTTCACACCCTACTCTGTACCAGTCTACCAAACCCATTACCCTTCTGTAAACCATGTTACATCCACCCCCCATTCATATCAACCATACCAGTCATTACCACAACCAGCTTATTCACCCCGTTTTCAGCCATCCTTTCGAACACCCACCTATTCCTATAATCGTCCTGTTATACCTACAAGACCAGATTGGAGACCTAATAGTGGTCCAAGAGCCCCAAGAAATACCCAAGAAAAACTCACTTTCGATCCCATTCCCATGACATATACAGATTTGTATCCTCGACTTGTTGAGAAACATCTGCTTGCTCCTGTTATCATTGAACCTATGAAACCTCCGTTTCCCAAATGGTATGACCCCAATGCACATTGTGATTATCATTATGGGAATCCAGGTCATTCCACTGAGAACTGTACTGCTTTGAAGCGTAAAGTGCAGGGGTTAATCAATGAAGGAGTATTAAATTTTGATACCAGCCAACAAGGGACTCCAAATGTCAATGAGAACCCTCTACCTAATCATACCAGACCATCAATAAATGCTTTGATTGATGGGCAAACAAGCTATGTGAAAAGAAGAATAGAAGAGGTCAAAACTCCTATGGCTAAGGTGTTCGAAGTATTGGTCAAAACTGACATGTTGAAGCCAATAGAACCTCAAAATTACTCTGAAATAATAAACTCAACTGAAAGCTGCAATTATCACAGAGGTGTTCTGGGGCATTCTATCCAAAATTGTCATCAATTTCGTCAGGAGGTGCAAAAATTGATAGATGAAGGTCGAATGGAGTTTTATCAAGAAAGAGGAGAGTTGGTGAAAACTGAAGTGTCTACCATTGATTCAAAGAATAAGTTTGTACGTAGACCGGTAACTATCTATTATGATGAAAAGCCAACATCAAAGCTAGAAAAACCCGTCTCTCGACCAGTGGTGACAATTAAAGTTCCTGGCCCTTTTTCATATCAGAATGATAAAACAGTACCTTGGAAGTATGATTATGATGTCGTAGTTAACCCAGATACTGCCAACATAACGGGTGTAAGAGGCATAACTCGAAGTGGGAGGTGTTATACCCCAGAAGCTCTAGAAAAAGCTAGAAAGGAGAAAGCCAAAGTAGGAGAAGAAAATGAAAATCAGAGTGGTCTTGACACAACCCTAGAAAAAGAATGGCAGAAGCCAGTATCTGAAAGTGAAGCAGGTGAATTTTTGAAGTTAATAAAACATAGCGAGTATAGCGTGGTAGAACAGCTGAACAAGATGCCAGCTAGAATTTCGCTATTGTCATTATTGCTCAGTTCAGAGTCACACCGTAATGCTTTGCTGAAAGTGCTAAATCAAGCATATGTGTCTCACAATGCTTCTGTTGAATATGTGGAACAGCTTGTTGGCAATCTGACGATTTCAAACTATATCTCTTTCAGTGATGAAGAGATTCCTCCTGAAGGTAGAGGAAGTACCAAGGCTCTTCACATTACTGTGAAATGTAAAAGTCATATAATGGCTAAGGTTTTGATTGATAATGGTTCATCCATCAATGTTATGCCTGTGACTACTTTAACAAAACTTCCTGTTGATGGATCTTATATGAAACCTAGTCATATGATAGTGAGAGCCTTTGATGGAACCAGAAGAGAGGTGCTAGGAGATATAGAAGTGCCATTGCAAATTGGCCCATGCATTTTCAATGTGAAATTTCAAGTTATGGACATCTCTCCTTCATACAGTTGCTTATTGGGTAGGCCGTGGATCCATATGGCAGGTGCTGTTCCATCCTCATTACATCAAAAAGTCAAATTCATTGTTGAAGGGAAGCTAACATGTGTGGCAGGGGAAGAAGATTTATTGGTAACTCAACCGATAAATACTCCTTATGTGGAATCAGCAGATGAAGCTTTAGAATGCTCTTATAGATCTTTCGAGATTGCCAATGCAACATATATAGCTGGAGGATCTAAATTGTATTCGCCATACTTATCTACGACTACTAAAATGGTAGTCAAACAGCTTACCAAGATGGGATGGCGACCTGAAGCCGGACTTGGGAAGAACCTGCAAGGAATCACGAAGCCATCGACTATAAATGAAAAGAGAGATAGATTTGGCTTGGGATATAAGCCAACAAGAGGGGACAGAACAAGAATGGTGAATGAGAAAAGAGATAAAAGGATAGCTAATCTTAAGGGATATGAGCTGGAGTCAGAGCCTATAGTCATTCCACACCTCTATGATTCTTTTCACTCAGGAGGATACATTTATTCAGATTTACCGAGAGCCTCAAGTGCAGGATTCATGGAAAAATTTTCAGAGCTGGCCATTCAAATGGTGGATGATGGGGAAAAGAAGAGTCGAAGTGAAGAGTTGTTCGTGTACCCTTGTCCTTCAGATTTTGAGCTGGATAATTGGAAAGTTATGGAGCTGCCTGTTGTTTTTAAAACTTTGGAAAAGTAATGTGAAACTTTAAATCCCTAATTACTTTTTATTAGGAGATCTTTTATGGTGTGTTTATGTTTGTCATTTTAATAAAAGACTTAGAAGATGCATCCATATTTTTTCTATTGTTTTTATCTTCATTTTACCTTTCATTCTTTTCTTTCCTACATTTTCTTGTCATTCCATCTTTGTGTGCCAATATTTTCTTCATCTTACCCTTTGCAGGGTCCCAAACAATGAACATGAAGATAATCATGGCAATAATCTCGGATTTGATTTTGAAAACTTAATTCATGTTGATGAACTTGATAATGAGGAAGATTCAGATAACTACACATTGCCTCTTGATTTGTTAAAATTAATAGAACATGAAGATAAGCCAATTGAACCCCACCAAGAAATTACTGAATCAGTAAATTTGGGAGGTGGTGAGAACAAAAGAGAGGTCAAAGTTGGTACATCTCTTTTACCAGCTGAAAGACAGAAGCTAGAAGAGCTACTCCGAGAATATGTAGATGTGTTCGCATGGACTTATCAAGATATGCCAGGACTCAGCACTGATATTGTAGAGCACAAGTTACCTTTAAAATCAGGATGTAAGCCGATGCAGCAAAAGCTAAGGCGCATGAAACCAGAGATGCTGCTGAAAATTAAAGAGGAAGTGAAGAAACAATTCGATGCTGGATTTTTGGAAGTGGCAAAATATCCTGAATGGGTAGCCAACATAGTGCCAGTTCCTAAGAAGGATGGAAAAGTGAGAATGTGTGTCGATTATCGAGATCTGAATAGAGCAAGCCCTAAGGATAACTTTCCTTTACCTCACATCGATACTCTAGTGGATAATACTGCTAGGCACTCCACGTTTTCCTTTATGGATGGTTTCTCAGGCTATAATCAGATCAAGATGGCTCGAGATGATATGGAGAAAACTACATTTGTGACCATGTGGGGAACATTCTGTTACAAAGTCATGCCTTTTGGGTTGAAAAATGCTGGTGCTACTTATCAAAGAGCAATGGTGACTCTTTTTCATGACATGATGCATAAAGAGATAGAAGTGTATGTGGATGATATGATTGCAAAATCTCGTGAAGGAGAGGATCATATCGTCAATCTCAAAAAGCTGTTCGACAGGTTGAGGAGATTTCAGTTGAAGTTGAATCCTGCCAAATGTACATTTGGAGCCAAATCAGGAAAACTATTGGGCTTTGTAGTCAGTGAAAAAGGAATCGAAGTGGACCCGGATAAGATACAAGCCATCCAAAACTTATCTCCTCCTCATACCTCAAAAGAAGTGCGAGGTTTCTTAGGGAGATTAAATTATATTGCTCGCTTCATCTCTCAACTCACTTATAAGTGTGATTCTATTTTCAAGCTTCTCAGAAAACATGATCCTGGAGAATGGAATGACGAATGCCAAGAAGCTTTTGATAAGATCAAAGAATACTTGTCAAATCCACCTGTGTTGGTGCCACCAATGCCAGGAAAACCTTTGATTTTGTACTTGACAGTGCATGAAAATTCAATGGGATGTGTGCTAGGGCAAAGAGATGAAACTGACAGGAAAGAACGAGCAATTTACTACTTGAGCAAGAAGTTCACTGATTATGAGTCAAAGTATTCACCATTAGAGAAGATGTGTTGTGCATTAACCTGGACAGCTCGAAGGCTGAGACAATACATGCTTTATCACACTACTTGGCTCATAGCAAAGCTGGATCCTATTAAGTATGTCTTCGAAAAGCCCTCATTGACAGGAAGAATAGCACGGTGGCAAGTTATGCTTTCAGAATATGATATCATTTACGTGACTCAAAAAGCTATTAAAGGGAGTGCAATAGCTGAATTCCTTGCTGATCGTGCAGTCGAAGATTATGAGCCAATGAAATTAGATTTTCCTGATGAAGATGTGATGGCCATTGAAAAAAATGAACCTGTTGAAAAATCATGGAGGATGTATTTTGATGGAGCTGCTAATGCTTTGGGTCATGGTATTGGGGCAATTTTGATATCTCCTGATGGACATTATTACCCCATCACAGCCAGATTAAATTTTAAATTGCACAAACAATGTGGCTGAATATGAGGCCTGTGTTATGGGTCTACAAGCAGCAATTGAAAAGAAGATCAAAGTGTTAGATGTGTTTGGAGATTCAGCTTTAGTCATCTATCAGTTACGAGGTGAATGGGAAACAAGAGACTCTAAGTTGATTCAGTACCATAAATACATCTCTGAGTTGGTTAAGCAATTTAAAGAAGTTCAGTTTGAGCATCTACCCAGAGAGGAAAACCAAATTGCTGATGCACTGGCTACTCTAGCTGCAATGATCAAAATAGATACAAATACTGAAATCCAACCCATCAAGCTGGATGTGAAAGATATACCAGCACATTGCTCAGGTGTTGAAAAAGAAATTGATGGAAGGCCATGGTATCATGACATCATGCAATACATTAAAAGCCAGCAATACCCAGAACATGCAACAGAAAATGATAAGAGAACTATCAGAAGATTAGCTATGAGCTTCTTCATTGATGGAGATATCCTTTACAAAAGAAGTCGAGATCAAGTGCTCTTAAGATGTGTAAATGCAGCTGAAGCAAAGAAGATTATTGAAGAAGTGCATGATGGAATTTGTGGGGCACATGCAAATGGTCATATGATGGCTAGACAAATAATGAGGGCTGGCTATTATTGGTTGACAATGGAGAGTGACTGTATTGATTATGCTAGGAGATGTCATAAATGTCAGATTTATGCTGACAAGATTCATGCTCCACCATCAACATTACACGTTCTAGCTCCTCCCTGGCCATTCTCTATGTGGGGCATGGATGTTATTGGTCCCATCACTCCAAAAGCTTCGAATGGGCATAGATTCATTTTTGTGATGATTGATTACTTCACCAAATGGGTAGAAGCTGCATCATATGCTAGTGTGACCCGATCTGTGGTATGTAAGTTCATAAAAAGAGAGATAATGTGTAGATATGGGCTTCCGGAGACAATTATTTCTGATAATGCCAAAAACTTGAACAACAAAATGATGAATGAAGTATGCACTCAGTTCAAGATCCGCCATCGTAATTCGGCACCATATCGTCCAAAAATGAATGGGGCAGTGGAGGCTGCGAATAAGAATATCAAGAGAATCCTGGAGAAAATGACTGAAACTTACAAAGATTGGCATGAGAAGTTGCCTTTTGCCTTGCATGCTTATAGAACATCAGTCAGAACATCTACTGGGGCCACACCGTTCTCTTTGGTATATGGAATGGAAGCTGTGCTACCGATCGAAGTGGAAATTCCCTCACTGAGAGTCCTGATGGAGGTAGAGTTAGAGGAAGCAGAATGGGTTCGAAATCGCTACGAGCAGTTAAACCTCATTGAAGAGAAAAGACTGTCAGCACTTTGTCACGGTCAATTATATCAAAAGAGGATGATGAGAGCACATGACAAGAAAACTCGTCCCCGTTGCTTTAGGGAAGGAGACTTAGTGCTAAAAAGATTCCTTCCAAATCAACATGATAATCGAGGGAAATGGACACCAAATTGGGAAGGCCCGTATGTGGTGAAAAAGGCCTTTTCTGGTGGGGCATTGATTTTGGCAGAAATGGATGGAGGTGATCTGCCTACCCCAATAAATTCAGATGTTGTGAAGAAATATTTTGCTTAAAAAAAAAAAAAAAAAAAAAAAAAAAAAAAGAAAAAAATGATGACTTATCTAAGTTGAAAACCTGAAAAGGCGGCTTAGATGTGAAGCAAAAGCATCATCAAGAAAAGATCCCACAATGCAGGGGCAAGTGTAGTTTGACGAACTTTGAATAATCAAGAAAGTCATCTGATTTAGTTTTAGAGAAAGAATCTGAGAATATTTTGTTCATGATTATCTTGTGATCATTCTTTTGACACCTTTATTTCAACTCAAACACTTTGACATACACTTGGTATCAGCCATAGAAAATACATTATCCTTCATTTGAAAATAATGCCTATCCTTTCCTTTATCCTTATTCGATATTTTTTGTCCATCAGAGAAATGTGATTGCATTTTATTTGTCTTGAACTTAAAATGATGAAAAGAAAAACAAACATGAAAGATTTCAGCATTACTTTTAAAGTTGACAAAGGCAAATGAAAAAGGGATGAGAAAAGCATGACAAGACATTGATGTTGTAGACTTTTGAAGAAAAACTATTGTGGTCAGATGTTGAAGACAGATTGGTCATATAAGAATTCAGATAAAAGAAGCCGAAAGCGAGAGATTTCGAGAACCTTTTTACTACAATGAACGATTTTGATTGCATTACATGCATTGCATCATGAGCACTCAGTACATGCATCCCTGAGAAGTTGTAACCCAGATAGAAATTTTCCATTTCTTAATGAAAAAACAAGATTTTGGTAAAGACAATGATCAAACAAAGGAATTCAAAAGAGGAAATTTACTTGTTCAAAGATGAGAACTCAAATTTGAAAACAGAAGATGAATTTTAAAGTTGTTGAGCCTCTGCTGAGAGGAGCTTTTTCAGATGAAATTTTAAAGTTGTGGAGCCTCTGCTGAGAGGAGCTTTTCCAAGATGGAATTTTAAAGTTGTGGAGCCTCTGCTGAGAGGAGCTTTTCCAAGATGAATTTTAAAGTTGTTGAGCCTCTGCTGAGAGGAGCTTTTCCAAGATGAATTTTAAAGTTGTTGAGCCTCTGCTGAGAGGAGCTTTTCCAAGATGAGATTTTAAAGTTGTTGAGCCTCTGCTGAGAGGAGCTTTTTCAGATGAGATTTTAAAGTTGTTGAACCTCTGCTGAGAGGAGCTTTTTCAGATGAAATTTTAAAGTTGTGGAGCCTCTGCTGAGAGGAGCTTTTCCAAGATGAATTTTAAAGTTGTTGAGCCTCTACTGAGAGGAGCTTTTTTCAGATGAGATTTTAAAGTTGTTGAGCCTCTGCTGAGAGGAGCTTTTCCAAGATGAATTTTAAAGTTGTTGAACCTCTGCTGAGAGGAGCCCTTTCAAAAATAAAAAAATAAAAAAAATCAAATCAGGATTTATCTTCGGACAAAATCGTCGTCTTTGTCTTTGCCCTATTCCTGATTCTCAGTAATGTGCAAAGAGGGGCAGCTGTAGACACCGGTTTTGTCCGGATCTACTGTTTTTTTTAATAATAATAATATTTAACAAAACAAACAAAAAACAAAAAATAAACAAACAAAAGAAACATAAATAAAACAAAAGTCAAGGGGTTGGTTCGGCGCCGAACTGGCCCGACCAACTACCCGATCAGCCTCCCGACAAGCCACCAATCACGGACGGTAGGTATGATTTTTCAGTTGAAAAATGAGATTCAAATCTCAGAAAATCTGAGATTTGAATCTCAACAAGCTCTATAAATAGAGCTTGCAAACCAGAAAAAAAAAAAAAACGGAAAAAAAAAAAGAAAAAAAGGAGGCAGCTTCTGTAAAAAAAAAAATTCTGCAAAAACACACAAAAAAAAACAACAGTCCCCTGGAACGGGGAACCCAGCGCCGAAGCTACCTGCAAAAGCAAAAAAAAATTACATCAGTCTTGTTTCAACAAAACAAAAAAAAAAATTGAAAACAGAAACCTTGAGCCCCGATCTACGCTGATCGAGGCTGTTTCTGGTGAAAAAGAGACCGGATCCGGGTAGATCGCGTCGAAGAGAAACACCAGAAGAATTTTGGCGATTTTTCGATCACCGGTGACCACCGCCGACGGTGGACCAGGCGGCGGCCGGCAACTGAACGGCGACCGACCGGCGACCCTCCCCCAGAGCTCTCTCTCTCCCTCTCTCCCTTTTTTTTCTGAAACAGGAACCAAACTGACCAAAAAAAAATTTCTGAACCTTTTATATAAACACCCAAAATCAAAACGACGTCGTTTCATTAAAGGCCCAAAACGACGTCGTTTTAACCCTGAGGATCCGCGCGTCAACCCGCGACCCGACCCGGGGTCCGCGCACCCGACCCACAACCCGCTTCTTCACCAGCCTGTGACCGGTCTGTCTGGACCGAACCGAACCGCCCAAGCCGAACCAAACCGGCACTGAACCGTCCAGACCGAACCGAACCGCCGAACCGAACCAGGAGTTGACCGGACCGTTGACCGGTCCGGTTCAGGTAATTTTTTTATTTTTTTATTTATTTTTTTTTTTTTGAATTTTTTTTATATATTATTTTATTAATATTTATGCATATTAAAATACCTATATTTGTTAGACTAATTAATGAAATTGTGGTTAAATAATTTTTTATATAATTATGTTAATTTTTAGAATAAACTTTAAAAACAATAACATAAAAAATAAATTTAATAATAATACTAAAGTAATAAAAAAATGAAAGAAAAAGGAAATTTTTATCCGACGATGAGATTCAAAGGTATTCCGAGTAGTGATGCCTACAAAATCTCTAGGTGAGAAGATTTTTTTTAAAATACTACCAGCGTATTGGAGTATTTATAAAAAAATTTTCAATACAGTAAAGATTTTCTTTTTTAAAATAATAAATAAAAATTAATGAATATAATAAAAAATATAAGTAATAAAAATAAGAAGAAAAGAAATTTAATCCAATGATGAGATTCTAAAAGTATTCCGAGTAGAGATGCTTTAAGAAATCTCTAGGTGAGAAGATTTTTTGTAAAATATTACCAGCGTATTGGAATATTTATAGAAAATCTTCAATATGATTAAATTCCTTTTTTCTTCAAAATTTTAATTAAAATTAATAAAATTAATAAAATAATTAATAAAATTTTTGAATGAGAATAAAATGTGTGCATAAATAAGAAAATATTTTGCATGGCATGCATAACATAATTTCTTACGAAAAGTAAATTTAGACCTCCAAAGATGAGATTCTAAAAGTATTCCGAGTAGAGATGCTTTAAGAAATCTCTAGGTGAGAAAGAGTTCTTTTAATGTTACCAACGTACTGGAACATTTTAAGAATTATTTCAACAAAAAGGTTTTAATTTATTTTTCTCGAGAATAAATTTTTTTTTTTACATGACATTTTCTTACGAAAAGTAAATTCGAGCCTCCAAAGATGAGATTCTAAAAGTATTCCGAGTAGAGATGCTTTAAGAAATCTCTAGGTGAGAAAGAGTTCTTTTAATGTTACCAACGTACTGGAACATTTTAAGAATTATTTCAATAAAAAGGTTTTGATTTATTTTTCTCAAGAATAATTTTAATAAATAAAAAAATCAAAGAAATTATTTTTCGAATGCTGAAAATAAGACTGTTTGTATCAAAATCAAAGGATAACACGTTGTTAATTGGTACCGTTTTTTAACGGGCGTTGTGGGGGTGCTAATCCTTCCCCACGCGTAATCGACTCCCGAACCCAGACTGTTTCGCAGACCGTAAAATTATCTTTTTAATAAATTTTAATTAATTTTAAGATTTCATTAAAAGGATATGTTTTAATAGGTGGCCAATCGCACCTAGCCAAAAAAGATTGGTGGCGACTCCGTTATTTTTTATTTCGTTTCCAAATTCGTCGGGCGGACACAAAACCGTTACGACAGTAGTGATTAGTGGTTTAGTGACATAGAAAAAATCTGTAGGCACCAAATTCGTATTGATTTGTTTAATCCCAATTTGATATTTAATCTGTTTTATTTATTGTAATGTTACAATAAACAATAGGATAAGGCTACTAATATTCATAAAATTAGACTAATTTTATCAATTACTTATAAAAATAATAAATAAAAATTTTATTTAATCTTAATTTTAAAATATATAAAATATTAATATAAATTAATTATTAAATACTTTAATAATAAATATAATTTAAATTAACAAATTAGATTTAAATTTTAAAAGTAGCCCTCTCACATTTTTTTTTTTGTTTTGCTGGAAGGGAATTGATTTAGAGGGATGGTTAATTATTTTCACAAATTGGTAATGATTTGTTTAACTTCTTACCTTTTGTTTTTCCACCCAATGGCATGTTGTGTCATAATTATTGATTGATTCATGAAATTTAAGAAAATTTGGAAACATTAGTTGTTGAAAAATCAAGTGGATGTTGGAAAAAAAAAAAGTGTAAAATGGTGGTTGAGAGGTGGAAAATGGTGTCTATTACCACCACTTGATGTGGTATTGACATCAGAAATGATTTTATTATTTCTATAATTTTTCCTTTGAATTTTTGCAAATTGACTTTTGAAAAAAGTTTTGACTCTTTTAAGCAAAAGTGTAAAGTTAAAAGGACAGTAATTATTGCAGACGCCTGCCGTAAAAGCATCCCAAGAAACTTGGTTACCATCTGGCTTTGCAATAATTATAAAAAAATATATATATTTAAAATATATTTTATCAAAATTTGTTTAATTAAAATATTTTATAAAATAAATTTAAAAATTAAAAAAATTAATTATGACAATTTAACTCGAACAAAGAGATTATTTGTTATCTGCTCTGTTGGTACTGACTGGTCAACTCATCAAGCCATATATATGCCTGGGAATGATGAGATTATAGTTGAGAAAATAAACACTTGTTTATCATATAATTTAATCAAATAACTCCTTACTGTTTCCTCTGCTTAATCAAAGACTTAGAATTTATAAATGTCAACCAATTGAATAAAATTTCACTAATCAACACCTAATTTAAATTAGTTATTAAGCATAAATTAATAATAAAAAAGGGTTATAGACGTGATCTCACACTTCAAGGGTCAACTTTTTAAGTAGGAAAATGAGTTAAAAAAAAAAAGACAGAAGCATCCAAGGGTGAGTGAGAGCATCCAAGGGCAACGAATCATTTCATTTTATGAATAATAAATTAAGATTAGGTCAATAATCACGTAATTGTGTTAGCAAAATATTAAAATTTTAATTTTAATAATAAAAAAATAAAATACGACGTCTTTAAATATTAAAAAAAATAAAGAATAGAGAGGGGCAGGTGGGTGTTTGTGCTTTGGTTGGTTGCAAAATGCAATATTCCGTAAGATAAGATAAGGAGTCATCCAAGTCCCAACAAAAGATTTTAAGAGTGCCCTTTTTGTCTTTGAGGAAAACAAACCAAAGACATTAATGTTAAAGTATGAGGCGGGTGGTGGTGAGTGAAAGTTGGTCATGGTCATGTTAATCAATTTTTTACTTATTGCATTGAAGAAAGCTATGACAACAATAATTCATACACTTTCAATACCAACATTGCTTTCAGCAGAAGATGGCACCTTTCTTTCTTGATTTAATTTGTTTTTCCATCATGCCATCTTCAAACCTTTTGCTTTCCATTTCCTATGGTTAATTAGTCAAGCTATATATTCCTAAAACTTTTTTCTGCATCTGAGAAAGAAATACACGTATGTTTACAATCAAATTAAATGTTCGGATACCAAAGATCGAGATATTTTAAGTACACAAGTATGGAGAGATTAGAATTTTATGTTCAAAGAATTGTTGATCTTAAATGTGAGATACATGATTGATTGGTCAAAACCATGTTGTATACACAATTATGTTCATTATTGTTGAATAATTGTGATAGTAGCCAAAAGAGAAATTGATAATTAGGGGAAAAATAACCATCCATTCCCCTTGAAAGAGACCTTGCTAGTGGCTATTACATCCACAGAGCAGATTAGGGTTGCCGTCCAGTTCAAGCCATTGCTATAGCTTAATATCAAAATTTTCTACCTTCTTCCCACAATCTTCACCAGAAGACTCTGATTTTTCAGTTACCTTTACCCCCATCAGAAACCAAGCTTCATGACTCCAAACAAGATTGGACAGCCAAATTAATTTACTTTCTGCCATATGAGGGCAAAAGCAATTTTAAAGCTCAAACGCATGATAGCTACTCATTTCAAAAATATTTGCCACTTGCTAAAATCATTTTCCGCACAGTTTTCATGCAGCTTAAATTTATTATTGTTATTATTGTTATTATTATTATTATTATTTTAACATGGGGTGCAATCACAATCAAACAAACCAAAAAATCAACTCGAGAGGCCGAAAAGAAAAAGCATACTTTTCCATGGAAAACGGGTTGCATTTGTTTTACCTAAATGCTGAGTAATAGTAGCATCGGAGAGCATCCAATGAGATATGTAAATAGAGAAATTATTCTATATTTTATAAATAAAATTTTAATTTCACTAATAAAACTAATAAAGTGAGACATGTTTATTTTTTAAATTAATTATTTTATTTAAAATATATACTAAACAATATATGTCATCCCTTAAACTTCGTACACGTGGATTAAAAAAATTTTACTATTAATATATTTGATAATTTCTTAAATAAATAAATAAGATCTTTTCACTCGTAAATTATTTTTAATTACAATCCTATAATTAATTAATCATAACAAAAAATTCTTTTCATATATTAGATTTATTTATTGAATCTAAATCTAACTTCAAAAAGTTACAAGAGTCAAAGCCATTGACATAGAAAAAATAAAAAAACGGCTTTCTTTTATTTGTATTAAACTTGGATAAATCCTTGCCCGGCATTATCTATAATATAATATATACAATTATAAATATAACATTTATAATCTATATTTTATATTCATAATCTATATCTATTAATTATTAATAGCATATATTATTAATTATTTTGTAGCTTACAAATTCGATTTGATTTTTTTAACCTTTTTTTCCTTCTCTATTTTCATTCTATCAGAAAGGAGAGTTTGGAACTAATTCAAATTGGATCCAATCCTGAGAGTTTGAGATGTACCTTAGAGACTGCCTTCACACAAGTTAATTGTTTCTCTCTATCAAGAATGCTTTTTACAGTATATATTTAGTGCAATTTGATATATTAAAGTTTAAAAACCCTTTTTTTAAAAGCTTAAAAAAGATTGTAAAAAAATTTGAAAAGCTTGATTTAAAATAAAAAAGTAAGAATATTAAATATTAACAAAATAAAAAAGACACCTAATCTTAAAGCTTCTTTAAAATAAAAAATGAATAAAAAAAGAGACTAGAAAATTCAAAAAACAGTTATGGAAGTTTTGCAAGGAGAAATATGCATCTTAACTCTTCAAGTAGGGCAAAACACTCCATTTATCAGTGCTACTAGAAAGAAATGCATACCACAAAGAAGCATTACAAGGTGATGACATCGATGTCCATCAAACCAGCACAAATAAAGACTTAAAAACTGGGGCGAACGTTGCCAACCAATCGACAAGGAATATGGACTTCCATACACTGCATCGATGTCCTCCCTATCATGGACTTATTAACATTTATATCAATCAAGGGGACACCTAATGAGACAAGCAGCCAACTTACATAAACCTTCACTATGATGAGCTGAAGACACAAGGGGGCAGAAGGAGTAGGCATCATATTTCATTACACAAATCTTCACCTTGATCCTGGACTCTTAGATTTTATCGAGCTTCTCAGCCCTGACTACAGGATTGGCTTTAGCAATAGCATCTCGAGCTGCAGTCCTATAATCGAAAGGACAGTCATGTTTGTCGGAGTAACGATGAGCTGCACAGAAGAGGTTTCCACACCTACAATTAAATCCTGTCAAACCAACACGCTTACTGCATGTGGTACACCTGCTGGGAGCCTCTTTCGTTTTCATCCCACCAAAAGTCATTTTGGATGGATCAATGGACGGTTCTGCTGACACGATTTTTGACTTGATAGTTCCAGATTGTACATCCAAAGCAGCAGCCACAGCTGGTTCCTTACCATTCCCACTAGAGCCACCATTAACAATGCTTCCAATGGATGATGCTGCGAGTTGTGCCTGTTCCTGCTTCAGAATCATTGCCTTGTGACACTTGGAGCACATATTCATGGTAGCTGCACTTCCAAAGAAGCCACAGTTGTTGACACACAGGATTGGGCCTTCAGGAGCTTGGCACCCTGTCTCATCATGAGACTCCATCTTCTCTAATCTCCTGCAAGGAAACCACCTTAATATCAATATCCCAAAATAAAGGAAGAACACAATTATAAAAAAAAAAAAAAGAAACGGAAAAGGAAGATTGGAAGGACCACAAGTGATTCAACTCCAATTGGATATCAATAAATGCTAGACAAAAACAAGTATGCCAACCAATGGACCTAGAGGACATGAGCACATACTAAACATGAAAATGATGAATTTAATCAACAAGAACTAGTAACTAGGACTGATTATCTCCATCATGATTCATGAATCAACATTATATCAGACACCACACATAAATACCATTGCTAATTGTAGGGATCTTAGGTGATGCAGATAACTAGTTTACTTACAATGGAGCCCTTAAAAAGGTAATACTGAATCAGCTGACAATAATACCAATCAAGGGCAAAAATGATGAGAACAGGTATGGGCAGCAAAGGAGGATATGTGAACATCAATATTCCAAGAAGCTAAGGGAGCAGGTGCAGGAGAAAACATCAAAAGGCTGCCAATACCAATAACACATATATCTAGTATGCAGCATCCTTGTTTATATCAGTTTAGCAGGATAACATGCCGGTGTTGCTGGGAACACAGGTTTCCCATTAACCATAAGTTCCGATATAAATCCCCAAACCAACATGCTTGCAACGGTATCCGTTATATCTATGTTATGCTCTAAACATGCTGCACAATCAGTGATTGGGTGCAGGCTGGCTCTCAGTCCCGCCTAATCATAGAATAAAAACATCTTTGCCACTGTTAAAAGGCAATGATTGCCAAACCACAATAGAGAAAATTAGTTCACTTCATGCAGAATTAAGCTAGGGCTCTTCACCTATATCTTCCTTCCATAGTAAATATTTTCTCACAAAAGTCATCATTTTATGAATAACATTAGTCCCAGAAGCAAGCATATAATCCACGACGCCCTCTGGCTCATAATTAGAGGATATAAAACGATCTTAATCGACACTAAAGTTCTTAACCAGCAAACAGCAACAGCATACAATTTTCTGATTCCTCTTTAAAAAAAGGGTTCAATATATTTAGCAAAGACCCTAAAAACCCAATTGACAAAACTTTCCTAGCGCAAATCAATTACAATCAAATGAAAGGAAACCTAAATTACCAAAATAAAAGAGTAATAGAAAAATTTTAAATTTTAAAAAGAAAAAGAAAAAAAAAAAGACAACTGGAAGAGAAGCCTTAATCAAGAAAACCCCTTACCTGAAATTTTAAATTGGTCGATCTTATCTGACAAAATCGAACCCGGCGGTTGTCTCATGCAAATTAAATACACACACAAAATTCAATTTTAACATAGAAATTAATAAAACCTAATCCCTTTCTTCATTTTTCATTTCTAATTTCAACCCATAAAAAAAGAAAATTACAAAAGGAGAAGGTGCAACAAAAGAATAATAAAAAGAAACCCTTACCTTAATCGGCGAGATTTATGTATGATAATCGGAGAAATCGTGACGAAAAATAGAGAAATTTTGGGTCATATGATTTTTTTTCTTTCCTTTTTCCTCCTATTTAAAAGCCTACTACTTTTTGGCTGCCAACAACGCTTTCCACTGAGCCGGTGATTCTTGACTCACCGCCCTTGGGAAAGCCTGTTTACAATTCTACCCTTGATTGTAAATGACGTGGCTATTATTTATTGGTTTGAGATTAATCCAGCCTGTTGGGCTTAATTGAGCCCAAAAGGCTGAGTCAAAACAAGTCTATACGGGCTTGAGTGGAGGCCTCAGGATCAGACTAAAAAACCCAGGCTCGCAATCAAACAATCACATCACCGGGTCATATCTCACTTAGTGTGGGTCCCATCCGCCGTCATCGGCGCTAATACATTGTTCTTTTTTTATTGTGATGAAGCTGGATCGTAGATCGGTCCACAGCATATCCTCGACCGGCGGGAAATGGGCAAAGCGATGACCAAAATGGCGGGAAGGAATCAAAGCCTAAAAACTACACTATAAATATAGAAACCAAAAAAAAAAAAAAAAGAAAATTTATAATTTTGGTTAATTTGGGCTAAAATGGGAAAGAGAAAGAAATCTAGGGTTTCACGCGATGAAGAAGAGGAAGAAGTGGAGCAAGATGAAGAGGAAAATCAGTCTTTTTCAAATGAGAAGAGCTTATATGAGGTATTTCTATGTTTCATGTTTTGATATTTGATCTTTTATTATTTGGACTTCGAAATTAGGGTTTATGGGTTGTTTTTACCTATGAGGAAGCTAGCTTTTAATTAGTTTAGAGAAATAGTTTATAACTTTATATTGGATTGGGCTTAGGTTGGAATTTAGAAAACAATTTAAGAAAACAAATGAAATGAAATGGATTATATATAGATAAGGGATTTAAATTGAAATTTCAGTTTTGTTTTGTGGGTTCAATATGACAACTGCTCCAAATATTTTCATTGTTTCATTCGAAGAGAGTTATTAAGGTTATTGGGTGGTTTAAACCATTGGCATTTCCATTGGAAATTTGAGCAACAGATGCCCTTTAACGACTGATTACTTGTAGGTTCTCGGTGTTGAAAAGACGGCATCTCAACAAGAGATTAAGAAAGCATATTATAAGTTGGCCCTGAGACTGCATCCTGATAAAAATCCTGGTGATGAGGTAAAAGCTGAAGTTAATTTGTGCGTTGCCGCTAGGTTTGGTTTGGTTGTGTGTGGGATTATACATGGAAGAATACTAGGGTAAAATTTGGTTCCTTTCATCTATTTGTAACACATCATATTGCTTGTACAGGAAGCTAAAGAGAAATTTCAGCAATTGCAAAAGGTGATATCCATTCTTGGTGATGAGGAGAAAAGGGCAGTCTATGATCAAACTGGTTGTGTCGATGATGCTGTGAGTAAATGTAGTTGGAGGCTACTGGAAGCCCCTAGGATATGGCAATATTCTGTTTCTTCTCAGCTTTTGTTGTGAAAAATGCATTCTTGGACTTCCTATTCTTATACAATGAATCGGTCGGTTTGTCAAATTTATTCCCTTACTAGTTGAGCATTATCTAATTTGTTTCTATTTATTTTGTTGGTCAGGACCTTGCTGGGGATGTCGTTGAGAATTTGAAAACATTTTTCAGGGCTATGTACAAAAAGGTTGTGACATTTGTTAACTCCTCTTCCCTTTATGTCATTAGAACTTTTGCTTTGTATTCCATCTCTTTATCAATGGTTTAATCAATTTCAGGTCACTGAGGCTGATATTGAAGAATTTGAAGCAAACTATAGGGGATCTGATTCAGAGAAGAAAGATCTAATTGATCTTTATAGGAAGTGCAAGGGCAATATGAATAAGTAAGAGAGGCTGTGTGATTTTTCTTTCCTTTAGGCTTTCCAGATTAATTCTGATTTGTTGCTTCATCGACAGACTCTTCTGTTCAATGCTTTGTTCAGATCCTCAGCTTGATTCACACCGTTTCAAGGATATGCTTGATGAGGC
Source organism: Durio zibethinus (assembly GCF_047325235.1). Lineage (NCBI taxonomy): Eukaryota > Viridiplantae > Streptophyta > Magnoliopsida > Malvales > Malvaceae > Durio > Durio zibethinus. Next base: position 1,584,898 of record NC_143162.1, on the reverse strand, counting down.
AATAGCTACTGGTGAGGCTTTCTTGCAGCTTTGATTTACATGCCGGCTTAGAATTATTCTGTTCTAGAAGTACAACTAAAATCTTACCTGGTTTTCGATTTAAAAATGGATGGCAAAAGCCAATTTGATAAATTCTGGATCCTCTATGGTGAGATCTTTGAATACTGATTCCATTCTGTGTTTAAAATGGCATTGCTAAGAAACATTTTTCTAGAAATGATAAAAAAATGGATCCCATTTCATAGTTATTTGCAATTTAAGAATGGGTGAGCTACATTGATTATCCCACTAGTGTCTGAAATTGCCAAAATTAGGATTGTGGATAATTCTGAAGCCTATTGAATTCTTACGTCAACTGGATTCCACTTTATAGCTATTTTGCATTTTAAGAACGGAATGGCTAATTGATTATTCCATTGTAGTGTCTTAAATTACCAAAATTAGGATGTGCATAATTCTGAAGCCTATTAAATACCAACAGCTCTTTCTTGATGTATGATTTTTCGGTTTTATTAACTCTTTTTCTTTTCTTCTTTTCTATATAGGAGAATTGAAAGAAACCAAAGCCTACCAGAAATGGGCAATGAAAATATCTCAAATGAAGCCACCTACCAGTCCCTTGAGGAGGAAGGGGAAGTGAGTCTTGTACTGGGTCTTTTCTATGCATTTTTAAGATATTTACCTTAGCCAACTATGAAGTAAAATATTTTGCGTCGTTTTTGGTCGACTAACAGATCAACTAAACAGTCAGAATCAGACCTATTGGCAATTATATCTCATCGCCAAAGTGAGAGGAAAGGCCGGTTTGATTCTATGTTTTCATCACTGGTGTCCAAATATGGGGGTAATGCAGATTCTGAACCCACTGAAGAAGAATTTGAAGCTGCACAGAGGAAAGTTGAAAGCCGAAAGGCCTTCAACAAATCAAAGCGGAAGTGACATTAGGTCTTCCCTAGATTTTAATCTAGGATTGTTTCTGTAAACGGTTGGTAACTTGTCTTAATTATCTGAATGCAAATTGCCTTACCTGCTCCGAAGGAACATGGAAAGTTGCCTTTGTTCTAGTAACTCAAAAACGACACTGTAATTTGTATTTCTCGAGTTATCTGCATTTTGATGAAAGGCTTAGGATGCAGTTATATTATGCCTGCTTTGGCTTAAAGAACAACCAAATTGTCAAGTAACCTATCTGGTATCCTGTTGGTGAGTTATGATAAAGACTATTCCCCACCGCTATCATGAGCTGTAATAGCAAAGATTGGTTCGGTGATGATGATTAATAAGTAGCTATTTGATGTTGGATTCGAAGACAGCGTGTGCCGTGTGGTTTCGAAATGTATTTTATCAGCAAGATGGAAGCAGCTATATCTCATTGAAAGGAGAGGATATAAGTTACTTCATTTTTACTTAAGCTTAAGATGGTTTCTGTCCTTCAGTATATCTTAATAGAACAAATTGTTACGAAGAAATTTAAAGATCTACTACAAGGCTGGTAGAAGCAACCAGTGGAAGATTCTTCAATGGCAAAACGTGAGCACCATGAATTTGAAACCTTTATTTGCCAAATGCTGAAAGATCTGCCCGTTGCCCAAAGTTCAAAATGTGTTGAAAAGGGCTTTAAAAATTGCTCCAAGTTGTTTATTCGAAGGAGCAAAGAATGAGGCTAACCAACAGTTTGGTCTCCCCTTCCAGCTGTGGTAAGGAATGATGTGCAAATGTTGAAACCATAGCTTAGTTGCAGGCGAAACCGCCTAGCTTAGAATGGAAAAAATGCTTCATTGAAAGTAGAGAGATGGGCCATTTTGTCTCTTCTTTCAAACTTTCATAGGTTTTCTGGAGTGGATTAAAGGACCCTTTTCCCTTTGCAGTCTTTTGATGCAGCTGAATTTTAGGGTCCAAATTTTGCGTTTGGTGTTTAATTGGGATCTAGGGACAGCACAATGTTTAATCTCATATTGTTAAAATTGTTAATGAAAATAATACTTGTTCCCTCTTTAACATAATGTTTAGATGTGTGATATGTCAAGCTCATGTCTTTAATGTTTTAATTTTTCTCTTTGATGTATGATATATCAAAATCTTTATTAGGTGAAAATTTTTCTTCAAAGAGAGAGAGAGAGAGAGAGAGAGAGCATCCTTAACTAGATCTGGATTATGGGAAAAGAATATGCATAATAGCTATGGGCCTAATACCTTTATTGTTTTGACGGGAAAGGTCAGACGAGGCGTTTGTTTATCTAGGTTTGTACTGTCTCTTGAATTAAGCAACAGTATAACTTGGTGTATAAACCCCGGACAGTAAGAAGCTTTGCTGGATTGATGATTCTATTTCCAACCCAACATTTTTAATTTTTTATATTATCATCAAATGACTCAAAAACAAAATGATTATACCCAATTAGTGATTCATATTTTCATATGATAAAGGTGCACATTATGAAATTCTTTTGCAGTCTTTGAAAAACGTTTAAGCCTATCCATCAATGTACCTAAAGCCAACCAAACAAACCTAAAATCCAGTGGTGCCCATCACACATGTACATAAAAACCCAAAAAGACCTAAAATACCCCTTGATTGAAACATTTTGGAACATTACTAATTTTTTTTTAAATGGGTTTATATATATTTTTTTAAAGATGGTGACATCACAACTACATGCTTGGAAACATTCCCTGGTTTTATTTTTGTTTGTGTAAGTAAGTGATCTCCCATGAATCTGTAAATGCAAGCAAAGCCTTTGCATTTTACGTTGGTCTTTCCCACACCTCACACTGTCCACTTGAATTTATTATCTTTCATCCCCTCTAAGCTATGTTTCTTTTTTTTTTTGGGGGTAGAATTCTTTTAATCAAATTAATCAACTTTCCAATAAGATATTACAAGTATTAATTGGATTCCTGTGTTAGCTAATTCTTGACTTTGTCCTTCCACCACTTGAGTCTTCTCTTCCCCATTTCATTAATTAATTTGGTAAGCAAGTCATCAACTTTTTAATTATCTTATAAGTATTGGATGTTGCTTTTACTTCAGTTTGTCCATCAACTTCTATCTCTTTTCTCTTTCTCTTTCTCTCTTTCACTCATATTACACTGTGATATCATCATTGTCAAATTTAGCTTTACTCAACTTTGTGTGTTTCTCTTTTACCTATAAGATCATTACATTGTTTTGGAGAGCTGCAATAGTCTCAAAGCTTCGATCTTTTTCAACAATTTTACTCTGTATTTAACTTCTATCTTGGGTAGCTGGGTTTTTTTTTTTTTTTTTTTTCTGCCTTTTCTGCAAATCTTCTTTCTGTTCGTTCTTTGTCTTTGCTTCAAATTTTGGAACTTGGCTTTTTCTTTGCTTATTAACTTGTTTTAGCTAAGATTTCTGAAATGGGTTTTTATTTTTATTGATGAACAAAAGACTGGATCTTTCATCTTTGTTCTTTTGAAGGTCTCCATGGAGAGTGATAATGGTGACGGCAAGTCCAAGATGGAAGACTATGAAGTTGTAGAACAGATTGGAAGAGGAGCTTTTGGAGCTGCTTTTCTTGTTCTCCATAAACTGGAGAAAAACAAGTATTTTCTCCTTATTTTGTTTCTAGTTGCAACTATTTTTTCCCCTCACTTACCTTGAGGCTTAATCTTAAGAGGAACATTCATTAGAAAAGTTTGAGGAAATGATATAAAGTTTCTTTTTTTTTTTTTCATAGTTCCAGGCAATAAATTTCCATGGGATTGTTAATGGTAGGTTGTTTTAGTTATCTTACTAATGATTTTCTGAAATGCAAAAATCAAGATTTTCTGTGATTGGTCATGCAACAAAGCCAATATTCTGAATATGTGGCCTTAATTTCATTATTGTAGCTGTCGGCACGGTTCCTCGTCTTTTAGCAATTATTGACTTTAGCTATCATTTTGTATTATATCTTTTACTTTTCTTATTTTGTTAGGTATGTGTTGAAGAAGATTCGCCTGGCCAAGCAAACAGAGAAGTTTAAGCGTACAGCGCACCAAGAGGTCCTTTCTTAAAAAAATTTCCTCATGGGAGTTGTGGTGAAAGTTGCATAGATTATTCCATGTGAATTAGGATTTAGATATTTTAATGTTGATTAACCACATAGCTTTTTGTTCTTTTCCGGTCCTCTTGGTCATGAAATTAGCTAGACCAGTTAAATTTCACTTTCAGTATCTTTGTTGTGTTCAGTTTCTTATGGTTGAATGAAATGCTGACTCTAGGATCTTAATTTAGGAAAAGTTTTGGTTGTGGTGTGTCTATGTTTTGTTCAACAATCAAACTTTTTATTCACGCGATGACCCCTAAGTCGCACATCTTTATCTACCCAATAGGATGTTCCATGCCCTGAATTGGCTCCATTTTCCATCCTTGTGGCCTCTTTGAAGGTTGTGATCTTCATTTTTTTCCTTTTAGGGCGAGTTATATTTTTATTTACAAAGACTATATGGATATGTTTCACATATTCTCCTGTTAGATGTGACCTCTTTGGTCTTTCTGATAATAAATTATTCACACGTAAAACACATTCCTGGAAACTGAATACAAGCAGTCAATCAATGGAATCATAAAAAACTGGACAGCGGGAAACAGTCTGAAATTATGTTCATACTGGTATGACAATCCAATTGCCACTCTCAACCCCCCCCTTTTTAACCATATTTGTCCATTAGTTATGGTGTCTGCGAGGGTATCTTCTCTTTATTTGGGTGGAATATTAATCTCAAATAATCAGTAATCTCATATGTAGCATATATGTATTATCTGCCAAACTAGGGAATAGCCTTCTCATCTGAACATTTTGGGTTTGAAGATTCCTAGTTGATTGAGAAAGGATTTATTATAGTTAGGCAGAAATGTCTTCACTTATCCAAAAATAAGAAAGACCCTCAAAACTACATGTAAAATTGATGCCAAATAAGACAACAAAATGTCTAGATAGCTTATTCTTTGATATCTAAATATTTTTTCACATCTCAAACCCAAAACACCTTAATTCATCTCTAGGCAGTCTATGTTTGAGAATGTGTCTCTCAAGATGTGCTTTTGTTGCATTGCAGATGGAATTGATTGCAAAATTGAATAATCCATATATTGTCCAATACAAAGATGCTTGGGTCGATAAGGTGAAAGGATTATATCACTATTTTATATTGACATTGGATATTGCAGAGTTGCTGTGCAATATTTTAATTTATATTCTTGAGACCGTGACTGACTCTTCAATAATTTTTTAATTTGTCTTCATGCTTCTTAGGGCAGCAACAGTATATGCATTGTAACTGGCTACTGTGAAGGAGGAGACATGTAAGTTACCACAAAAAAGAGTCATTTGTTAATAAGATTATGATGGAATATCCAAGTTCTTTAAGCGTCTTTAGCACTTTCTAGGGAATTTTTATGCTCATAGACTGCAGTAGTATAAATTTTTGTCTTTTTATGTGAGTGGAAAAACTTCCTTAATTATTGTGAAGTAACATAATTTATCATCACTAAAGTTAACTAGTAGGATTTTATGGTCAGCTGTAGATGTAAGTAACATAAATTTATCTTGGCAGATTGGTTAAGAAGTGATTAAAAAACTGAATATTTCTTATCTTCAACTTTTTAATCTTTCAACAGAAACAGTCGAGATGAAAAGAATAATTTCTCACCAGTAAAGTTAATGAGTGGGATTTAATAGTCAGCTGTATTGTATGTTTTATTGATTTTCTGCTTTTATTTGATTACAATGTAACTAAATAGTGATTCAGGAAGAAAAAAAGATAGCAGATTCTGTCTGATGCTTATGAATGACTAATTGGGGCACTGACATTTTTTGTTGGAATCAGGGCTGAGCTTATTAAGAAGGCCAGAGGTATGCACTTTCCTGAGGAGGTAATACAATATTCCTACAATTGAACTACTTATATACAAATGCTAGAGATGGTATTCACCCTTTTATTGTTCTCTTTGGCTCCCTAGAAAATCTGCAAATGGATGACTCAATTGCTGTTGGCTGTGGACTACCTGCACTCAAACCGTGTTCTTCATAGGGATCTGAAAGTACTTCTTCTATCTTCATCCCTATTATGAAGAAAAACTCATAAATAATCGCGCTAGGCTCTAACTTCTATTTTATCTCAGTGTTCCAACATATTCCTTACGAAGGACAATGACATCAGGCTTGGTATGAAGGCAAAAGGATTACTGTAAAAAGACTCCTTTTTTTGATGTCAGGTTTGCCCTCCTTTTTTTGATGTCTTCTAAGATATGTATGTCTTATATGGACTGTACAGGTGACTTTGGACTTGCAAAATTACTTAACACAGAAGATCTTGCTTCCTCGGTATGTACTTGCGCTAATCCTATTTAGCAAATTTTCTTGGAAAGTTTTCCTTAAAAAACCTTTGATTCCTCAAATTTAGGCTGTGTTAGAACTCCACCAATGCAACAAGCTTTTATTTGCAAGTACTTCTAATTTATTTCTGGTTGGAATAGAAACAGTTATTTTTATTAAATGTCTTGGTATTTTTGGTTATGGAATTTGGGATTCACTCAAATTCTTTTCTATAATCTGGAAATTCTCAATAGGTTGTTGGCACACCCAACTATATGTGTCCCGAGCTCCTGGCAGATATACCTTATGGCTATAAATCTGATATATGGTCACTTGGTAAGAAGTTCAAAGCATGATTGTGAGATACAAAATCTGTTATACTTTTAACTAGGAGTGACATAAACTCATTATTCCAGGTTGTTGTATGTTTGAGATTGCTGCACATCAACCAGCATTTAGAGCTCCTGTGAGTTTTTTTAACATGAGCAATATGACATTACCTCAGTATTCTTTGACTACCATCAAGTTGTGTGTGAATTATTTTACTATGGATTCTATAGTAAACTAAAGTCATTGACAACTCAACAGGATATGGCTGGACTCATTAACAAAATCAACAGATCCTCCATTTCTCCTCTCCCAATTTTGTATTCCTCCACACTGTAAGCATCTTCTTCCAACTGATTATATATACTAGATGTTTCTTGATGACCAATCTCATCCATATAATCATTCTTGGACGTATTAACTTAACATCACTAATCATTGTTATTTCATTTCATTTTAAAAAATCTAATGTATGTAGAAAATGAAATAACTACATGTTTCAGGAAACAAATAATCAAGAGTATGCTAAGGAAGAACCCAGAACTTAGGCCAACTGTGAGTGCAAGTGACCCTGTATTTAGCTTTCTAGTTTTAAACACTACTTTCCATACTGATCCCTGAGCATTCTGATGTTTTAGGCTGCTGAACTCTTAAGGCACCCTCATTTGCAGCCTCATCTCCTTCGCTGCAGAAACCTGTCTTCTGTTTATCTTCCAATAAAGCCCACAAACAGCACAAAGGAGAAGTCACCTAGAAAATCATTGTCCAGCAAACCTGCCATTGCAAAGGACAGGGTGTTTAAAGATGCTGGGGTATCAAATGGACAAGAAAATATACAGGCATTTCCGAGAATGGCAGATTTACACTTAAGCGGTTCTCCAACCTGTGACAAGCAAACATCCACAGCTAGTACAGAAGACAGCCTTGTCACTAAGAGGGTTGATCCTACTAGCTGTGCTGTCGAAATTTCTAACTCTATAAGTGATTCCAAAGACATATCCACTGATTCTGAAGTGAGTGTTAGCAATGGAGACAAACAGGCTCAGTTTAACATCAGTCCTCAAAAGGATGCTGATGTGGAGTCAACTTCAGAGATGGCATTCAATTCTCAGCATGATGAACAAGAAGAACCCACTTCTGAGATCATTCAAAATTTACAGGATGCTGATATCAAGTCTGTAAGTCGAAAAGATGAAGAGACTTTTTGTGACATGCAGGTTCTCGAAGAAGCAGCAAAAGAGGTTCTTGACGTGCAGGTTCTTGGTAGATCAGGGGATTCCAGTAAACTAACAATTTCCAGTATAAGCTGTGATGATAAAATTGGGTTCCCTGATGATGGAAGTTCATCATCTACTGTTTATGAGACTGACGTAGAACGAAGATGCTCTTCAAATAAAACAAGTAGTCCTAATGCAAAAACAGAAGGTGCCGACACCAACTACTTGTCATCAGAAAGTAATGTACTTCCATGTAAAGATGAAGCAGGAGCAACATCAGAGAATAATACTACCTTTCAAACAGAGAAAGATGGTGCCCAACCGATTCAATTGACACCAAGTGATGTGTCGTTACTGAGTAGACTTACAGCCTTGAGTGGTGATGAAATTAGGAGTGTGTGGGAGAATCCAAGTCAGCAAAGAGCTGATGCTCTGGAGTCTTTGCTTGAGCTATGCGCCCGGCTTCTTAAGCAAGACAAAATTGATGAGCTTGCTGGTGTGCTACGACCATTTGGGGAAGAAGTTGTCTCATCAAGAGAGACGGCAATTTGGTTAACAAAGAGCCTCATGTCTGCCCAAAAGTTCACGGGAGGAACCTGATGTTCATGATTTGTGCTTGGCATTAATTTATTCATTATTGCGAGAAAATGGTTTTTTGCTTTTTTTTTTTTTTTCAAAATGTCTTGACATAACGTGTTTGTTCAGAGTGGTTTGCTTGAAGAGAAGATAGTAAAGAAATGCAGATTGTTGGCTCACGGGTGGTTTTGATGGAAATATTGAAGCCATTCTTAGTACTTTTCAATGTTCCAAATCAAATTTTTGTTGGATGCTATGGAATGAGAATTTATCAAAATCAAAATCCAGAAACAATAATTCTTAAAATCAAATCCGCAAACTATAATCAACTCAGAAGTCAGGAGTAACAATCTCCATCCAATATGCATGCAGTGACAAGCTCATGATTTTGAATTTCTTTCCAGCTCAAGAAAAGGCATCAGGTTTTAATATGATTAAAGCTACCTGTCAAATTCCAGACAACTCCGAAGCAACTCTTAATGGCATGATTTTCTTTTGCTTCCAACCTCCATAAAATTCGTTCTTCTTTCTCTATTATAGGTGTTGCTGAATTATGTTTCTAATCTTCCAATCTACCAAACATTGAGCGCTTCTCATAGATAGCAGTTCCTGATAGATGGAGCAATTTAGCCTTTGATATATATATAGAACCCTTCATTTTTTAAAGGAGATGTAAAAGTTGATCTGAATTTGATAATATTAACCTGGCATCTAATGACCTTAATTTGCTTAATTTTCAGAAACATAAAACATAAAAATAACTTTTTATTGCAAAGAATCATAAAAGGAATTCATATTGTCATATATAAAAGAAGTGAAGAAAGAATCTTCAATCAATTGAACCCAAGCAAATAAATTTGAGCCTAATAATTAGGTTACATTATTAATCCTCCACCTTCTTGTACAATACATATGTTTTCATAGATTTACTGCAGGTAGTAAGCGAAAAAAGATACAAGGGAGGCCCCGACCAAGGACCCAAGAACAGGCAAGGGTGAGGATGCGGCGCTGGAGGCTGGCCCTGGGGCAGCAGCTGGGGCGTCAGTGGAGGCCATGACTGCGCTCATGGAAGCGGCGACAACAATGACAGCGCAGGAGATCTTCTTCATGTCCATAGTGATCAAGAATAAGCTAAAAGAGACCTGCCTTTATTCGGTGACGAAAATGTGATTTCGTGATTTTATTTTCTTTATTATTATATTTCTTTTTTGCAGGTCTGAATGAGAACGAGGGCCAAGGGGGGTTTTAAAGGTGAATCCAAGGCTATTTTTAGGAAGCAACGGTTGTAGTCAGCCTAAAAAAGGGCTTTACGTGTTTGGTTTTGCATGGTTTGAGGACTGAGATTGGCATGCCAGATTTGGAATAATTTGCATCCCTGAATTTGTGATGGATTTTGTCAAAACCAATAAAATCTTGCTCCTTAAATTTTGCATTTTCTGTTAAAACATAAAGACAATATCAATTTGAAAAATGCCTTATATAAATTTATTACTCATTTGATTATTTTCTCTTTTGTATTAAAAAAATATTATATTTTCTTATATATATATAGTTAACAATTAAAATTTGATATATTCCCACATAAATAGCTAGATAGCTTGGCCTGCCAGGTTTATTTGATGCAGAACCAGCTGCAGTATAATAATTTTTATCAAACTGTCCCTTCCATATGCTTAATTTCCAAGATACATGATAATCTGGTGCGCTACCAGTCTTTCCTTCAAGCACTCAAAATTGTTTTTTGATCAATTAAACTTTAATTAGACCAAATATCTATAAATCAAATTACCTCACAAATTCTTTTCAGTTTTGCCCTTGTGGGAATTGCCTTTTTTACTATAGTATGTATTTGTAATTTTCAATTATAAAAAGTCCCAGCTTTCACCTAAAATTTGTTGTTTCTAGTACTATTTCTCTACAATATAATGACTAAAGAGTTTGCACCAATGGTGGATGCCATGTTTGTTTCGAATACTTGAAGTTTCCTATATTAATATTCAGATTTGACAAAGTAAATAAAAAGGAACAATCCAGTCCAGACAAGACATGGTCCACAGAAAGTGACAGGTTTTGTAACTTCAAAGTAAAACAGATGGAAACTCAACGGCTAGTTTTCCTCGATAATATTTTTCCAACGCGTTGCCCTTCAACAATGGCTGCTTACCTTCTTTTTTGGGGTACACATACACACACACCCACCTAATTTCATAATTAACACAGTTAAAGCAAAGACATCTCACCTTAGCAATTGTTAATCATTATTATCATTGGTTGCCTGTGATTATTATAATAATCAATCAAGGACACATTCCCATTGCAATGGAAGTGGAAGAGATTGATGATGCATTAGCCATTTTGATGAAGGAACCTTAAAGAAGTCAACTTTTCTTAATAATTTAATTAGAATCATTATTTTGTATTTATTATTCAAATTAAAATAATTATATGACAAATACATGATTTTAAACACTGTTGGTACATACTATAAATAGATTGGAATATCCCCAAGTGATTTTAGATTCGAAAAATTAATTATGATTTGGATTATTTTAAACAATGCAATTAGTCTTTTTGATATAATAATGGGATTATTTTATAATAAATCATAATTTTATTCATCCATTCGATGTTAATTGGTTTTTCATCGATGTAGAAAATGAAAGAAAGAAGAAAAGAACGGATAAAACTTAAAAGAAATAAAAAAAAGGATTGGGGGTCCAAAACCTTCATGTGTCCCACGTATCAAACTGAAAGTTCAGAAAATTTTACAATTACTCCCCAACAAATTTAGCTGGCCAAAAGGGAATTCTCACCGGTAAGAAAACATTCATAAAAATAGAGTACCCGAAGCCACACTAGAATTCCTCCAATTGCTTAGTCCCAAAATCAAGTTTAATATGCTACAGAACGTTTTGTGGGTGTCCACAAGCCGTAACCTAAAAGGCATGGGAAGGAAATTTGTTACTATAAGTTTTCACATTCGTGCATCCGAAATTTGATGGCAATTTCACATAACAAGGAGACACCTATAAATTCTAAGCTTAGTACATTTCTACAATTCATACATAAAACCAAACAATTCTAACCTCAATTTCTCTTCTCTCTCTTTTGTGTGTGAATTTAGTGTCAAGCGTCAATGGCACGGTTTGGGACCTCTGCAGCTCACATTGTGATGGCAATGTTTGTTGTGGCACTGTTTCATGTATCCGGGATCATGGCACAGGATACCGCTCCATCTCCGGCGATGGACACCGGAGCAGGGTTTACTTTGCCGGTTACCGGTGTGTTGGTATGTTCTTCCATATTGGTATCTTTAATTGCTCTCTTGTTGCAGTGAATTAAAAACTTTCAAGACTATGACATGCCACCCTTTCACTTACTGGTGATGATTTCATGAGGAGAGACCTCTATTCTGCTCGGATTATTTTTAATTTCTGTTTTCAAATTTTCACAGATCTTTGTGTTTTATTAGTGGAATATATATAAACTTGATTTTGTAATGTAATTGCTGTGATTGATTATCATACATAAATAAAGGGGAGTGATCCTATTTCTTTTGTGTCATGTTACGCTCAAGGTGTGAAATTGAAATGGTACTGAAATTTTGCAAACCCTACAATCTGCCAATTGCAAATTTGTTAATAAATTACCGTTCTTAAGATTTACAAGCAAATGTGAGGAGTAAACACTTCTTTCCCTTAGATAATATATATATTTTTTATAAATATCAATGGCGATCTCCGTTGTATCTTTTACAATTTAATGGGATGTTAAGTAATTTTATCTCATTCTATAAATTTCTTTTTGTTCATGGCAAAATTGGAACTCAAACCCTTTAAATTTGAAATCTTAAGGTTTTTTAACTCTTACATTAATAATGATCGAAAAATATAAGAAAAATTTTTGGTCTTTAATTTGCATTTAAATAAAATTTTAACTTTAAAAAAGAAAAAACAAAGACAATAAAGGAAACGAAAAAATATTTACATGAAATTTTATAAGTGAAATTTATGAAATTTCTTATTAAAAATGAATAAATAAAAATTAAAATTGAAAAATCAAAATTAATAGATTAAAAGATTTTATTACATAAATCAAGCATGTAAAATTTGAAAAAATTTTAATTAGTAAAAATATTAACAGAATTTTTACTGTTGAATAAAATCTATAAATTTAAATTATAAATAATATTTTTAATTTTTTTTACATATTATTGATTTTTGCTTTAAACTTTATTAATCAATCGATTTGAATCTTTAAATACACAAAATTAAATTTTAGAGATGAAAATTGCACATTAAGCTAAATTGAGGTCTTAATTTGCAACTTTTACCTAAAAATTAAAGATTAAAATGTTCTAAAAAATCTCCATCGAGCAATATACAAAACCACGGAAATGTTCAAGGTCCTTATGTATTCGTTGCATCAAAGAAAGAGGGAAATAGTTCCAAGAATCAAAATAGATGGCTACGCCGGTTGAAACAAGTAATTAAAATTTTGGATTTTGATGTAAAATATTTAAGTTTAAATTCTTACGATTTTGAATTGCGGGTCTAAAAATTTTCAAAAAATTTATAATTTTTTTTGTATATTAACTACTTACCTAATTTTAAAGATAAAATAATTTTCCTTGCTTTTGTTAGCTAACGTGGGGCAATGAATTTCTTAAATGCAAGATTTGGGTTGCTTCCCATATGTAAATACTCGATAAACTTACCAATCTTTGAATGCGTAAATTGCTATTTATTTCATTTTAGGTGTTTGAAATAATAAAGGATTTGGATTTTTGAAGATTTGGGTGCGTGAACTTGGAAAAGCCGACTACGTATGAGGTGAATGTATGTTATGAATTAATCGTCGGCTTTAGGCTTTCAACCCAAGCTTCGTCCAAATTCCAACCCAACATTACATGAGGGCTTCCATGTGGTTTACCGACATAGATTCGGACGACCAACTGCAAGCAAAGGTGTCAATCTTCTATTGGCTTCCGCCCACAGACAGCAAGAACTTTCAACTTCACACCACACAACACAACACAACACAACGCAAGTTCTTCTGTCCTACTCACGCACCTTTTTAGCTGTTATGTGAACGTTACCCAGCTGTCACTCTCCTCTTCGTAGGCCCCACGCGCCGCTCACTTCTCCTATAAATACATTCTTTTCCCTTCCCCAACCCTAAACCAAAGAAGAGAAAAAGCCAAACAAACAAAATTCTCTCACAATTTCCAGAAAAGATATACAGTTTTTTTTCCCATCTTCTCTCTTTCAGCAATGGCGCAAGTTAGCATGTTGAAGGCTTTTTTGGTGGCTTTGGTCATGGCATTCTTAGCAGCCGCCTCGGCGCAGGTTAGTGAGGCGCCTTCTCCTGCCCCAGACGCTGGTGCTGGATTCTCAGTGGGCGTTTCCAGCATAGCTGTTGGCTTCTCTTTTATTGTTTCTCTTCTTGCTTTCTTGAAGCATTAAATTTATGGGCTTGTTTGGCTCTTCTATATTGGTTGTTTTTCATTTTCTAGATTCATTCTTTGTTACTTCATTGTACCATTGTAATGAAGTTGATTCTTTGAATATAGCAATTCTAGTGTGATTTTCTTTATTTTGCGAAATTATCTTTCTTTTTGGCAATATTAATCAAAGCAATATTCCAGTATTCGAGCAATTTTCACAAACATAATTTGATTATTGAATCCAGAGGCCCATGCCTGCAGAAAATTTAAGTTGAGATTTGGCTTTTTTAAGTAAAATTAAATATGTGATATTCTATAATTCAATCATTAAATTCTGTTTTATTTTTTGTTATTTGTTTTTAATTTTTCATTCAAAATTTTTTGCCCAACTTTTTCCTTTTTAATCTTTTTTTTTTTTGGCAAAAATAACAAAAAAGTAAAAAATATTTACCAAATGGTGCCTAAATTAAAACTTTTTGTTTGCTTATTAGCAAAAATAACCTTAATGTAATGCAGCTTTCTAAATTTACATAAAAAAAATTATATGCATCAAATAGTTTTTAGAATTAAAATAAATCTTAAAAAAATTATTGATTTACTTGCAGATAAGCAAATTGACACTGTTATTGATATGGATGAAGCAACCGGTCCATCTCTAAAATTTTGACCTCTTTGTTCAAAATTATATTTATTATCAAATATTAAAATTAAATTTCTTGGATTGATAAAAATGTTAAAAATATTTTTATATCAATATCTTAAAATTAAAATTAAATAAAATTGGTTATTATTTAAATATTCAAATTAAGCTGGCCTTATATCTAAAGGTCATGTCTTGGACCGGATTAAAAATGGGCTAGGCCCATGAGCCTAAAAATCTATCCAATTCCGATCAGTGAATAGATTGGGTTATGATTATTTCATTTTAATTATTAATAATACATTTTTCACTAATAAAAATATCTTGAAATTACACCTCAACACGATCACAATACTTTCCAATTAAGAGGTTTTGAATTTTAATTTTAACTATAATACTAACAAATGGTTAGCTCAATTAATTAAAATTTATCTATTTTAATATAAAAATTTTGAGTTTGAATTTTATATTGATAATTCATTGAGATTATCTTAAATGTATAATTTATAAATATTTATCTTAAATTATTAAATATGACATATCTTAACTTGAAAATTGAGTAACATATTTACTCTTGAATCTTTTTTTACCAAAAAAATATATATACAATGATAAAATTTACAACTATTTTTCTTTACGTAAATCAAATCCATGGAGTCATCCTTGTGCTAAAAAGAAGAAAGAAGCAAGATTAGTTGCACAATCTGGATCATCGAAGAAAATATACAGCATCATCAATGCATCAAGTCATCAGCATTCATGCATGGTCTCAAGCTCAAACAAAAAAAAAAAAACTTATTCAATTAATCACGTCATTATTCATAAAATTAAAAGGAGAAAATTAAATCACATATTCAATTACATTCTCTCCATTCTCTTTTTTTTTTTTTTAAACACTAAATATTAAAGTGTATTTTGAAATCTTATCTGTCATAAAGAAAGATAGTGCAACCTAAATTTGGTGAATTTTGGCTTGATCCGATCTCTTAAGATTTTTTTTTTTTTAAATTAGGTATCTGGTCAAGTCATATCGAATAATAGTAAAAAAATTTAAGATCAAGTTTTAAACAAATCTGACTCCATATATATAATTATTTTTTAATTAATTATTTAATTATATATTTTATTTAATTATATATTTATATTAAAAATATTTTATTAATTTCTTATCGAGTCATATATGAAAAAAATAAAAAAAAAATTATCAGATTAAATCAAGTTTAAGTTTTATTATAACAAAATTAAATCAAATTCAAAATAAACAAAAATTCATCTTATCTTTGCCCGTTACCATTTCTATACATGACACCCTTTCTTTTTAGTAGGTTTGACATATTTATTAGCTCAAAATTCAAATAAATTTGTTTTCACCGAATCTAGAAATGGTTGAACAGTTCCTTTCATTTTTTTTTCTTAGGGTTTGAGTACAAAGAAAGCAAAAATGAAAACATTTCTTTAGTCGTGCAATAATTCTTGTTATAATAACAAAATATAATGACTTTGACTAATTATTATTCTAAAAAAAATGTAATGACTTTAACAAAACTTCAAGGAAAACGTTTTCCAGGAAAATAAGACAGAGCTATAACAATCAAAGTTTCTAGAGTATTATAGGACTTTCTAGATGTGCCTTTCTTTGCAATCAGATTTTCAGTCGTTTTCTCTTTTATTAAAGTTGAATGACATTTCTCATTTCTTCTTTCAAGGATGTTTCGATTTGTGGTTAGGAGGCCTGGCCGCCTTGGCTTAACAGCACATGGCACATGGTGTTACTGTTGGGTAAGGTTTCCCATTCTTACATGAGAACATGTCAACCGACATCAACTTCAAACCTTGAAACAACAACTAAAACTCCCAACGTGTCCTGTTCCAACTGGCCGCCGCCCATTCTTTGAACCAAACAATCACCAACCACCCACAATTTGAGCTGTTCAAAGGCTCTTGTTACCACAGTCTACAAGCAAGCTGGTTCCACTTAATTTCTTAGGTCTACCACATTCCTATTATATATACACCCCACCCGAAATGTTATATCGCTACAACAGTTCAAGAAATTTTCCCAAACCAATTTATCATCTATTTGTTAATTAGTTTTTAGATATGGCAAAACTTTGCTTCTCCAAGGCCATTATGATCATTTTTGTTGCCGTTGTAGTCTCAGTAGCCACCACTGCATCAGCTCAGGGCAGTGCATTGGCGCCTGCCCCGCCAATGGACACCGGAGCCGCCTTCTCTACACCAGTTTCCGGTGTTGCTGTTGTATTCTCTCTTATTATTTCTCTTCTTGCTCTTATGAAGAAGTGAGTTACATTGGTTTTTGATAATTTATTGAGTGATTGTATATTGTATTGAATTTATTATTATTAATTTATTGTATTGACTATTTGATTAGTAATGAATAATTTCATTGGAATAAAAGGCTTATGATTTTGATTATACTTATTATTGTGTTGGTTCCTCTGCTTTTGGTAGCATTTAAAGAACGATCTCAAAATATAGACTTCAATTTGCAAACTCTTAAAACGGGTAAAAAACAGAGCATTGTAATTAGTGGATTGCTTTAATAATGCAATGAGCTGCCATTAGTGGCCAAGACGCCTCTATTTAGTGGTTGCTCAAATAAAGAAATAAGCATCAATTAATGGCCAAAACACCATTATTTAATGGGTTATATTTTATTTTATTTTAATAAAATAAGTATAAAAGCATCATTATATTTGATTATAAATAGTCATACTTTGATGAAGTGAATACAAGAAAAAAAATAGATATTTTTTTTTGTTTGACAGAGAATTAATTAATCCTGGCTATAAATACTCTATTATGTACTAAACGTAAGATATAAACCGTGAAAATCAAAATTTTCTGAACAATTGATTTTGTTTTAAATTAGTTAAATCAAGTTTGAGTTTCCACTCTGAACAATTCATTCATACTTTTTAGGAAAAGATTTATAGGAGATTTTATACGTAAAGTTTATTAAAATTTTGAAGTTTTTTATTAGAAACGAGTAAATTAAAATTAAAATCAATGAATTAAAAAATCTTATCATATAAATTAAGTGTGTAAATTTAAAAAAAAAATTAATAAATTTTTGATATATCTATTGAATAGATACTTTTTAGCAAAAATATTAATAGAATTTTTATCATTAAATAAGTATTGATTAGATTTAGATTATAAATAATATTATAGTAATATTTGTACATATTATAGTAAAATTTGGAGTATGAAAATTTAATATGTTCTTGAAGAACTAAGAGGTTCTAGAAATTCTTAACAATGTCTTAGATAAACCTCAAGAGGGAATACTGTCCAACTAGTATTATGTATAATGTAAGAATAATAGGGAATTCATTCATTTGTATTAATAGTTTCAATTGATGACGAATAAAAAATACTATTCATAATTGATTTCTCTACATATGATTATCAAAGTTAATTAAAATTTTATTTTAAAAAGGTTTTTTAATTTAAATGTTTTATTTTCATCAGAATTTTATAACATTTTTAAGTAAAAAAAGGCTAATGATAAAATAAGCCTTTGATCACTCAATGCTTTATTCTTTTATTTGAAGTGATTAATTAAGAGACCTTGAAAATCATATCACTTGTAATTATTGATATCATAATTAACAAATCATAATTCAAAATTATGGAAGATTTATCAAACTACTCCCTTGGTCTTAAAATTATTCTTTTATTGACTTTTTTGATCAAACTAATTCACCTTTGACTGTTACTTTTAATAAAATTATAAAATTAAAACATTTTTAAAAATAAGATTTGCAAATTTTGAATTTCAAAATTTTCAAAATGTATTTTTTAAAATTTAATTCAATATAATATTTTAAAAAATAAGGTCAAAGATGAGTTGCTTTGACAAAGAAAGTTAATATAAGACAATTATTTTGAGACAGAGAGAATACATATTATGTGGGGTTTACACTTATAAATAGTATATATTTGTATAAATTTTTTTTATTGTAAATGAATAATTTCATGATTATAAGAAGAAGAATTGCATTTGAAATACTTAAGCTAAAATAATAAAAAAGTTTTTGAAATATTATAATAAGAGAACTTATTTATATATAAATTAAAGGATAAAGGCTTATTTGAGTGCAAATTATAGGTTAAAGGCTTATTTGAGAGTAATAAAAATATTAAAATTTATTTAAATAAAGTGATAAAGTCCAGAGATTTTTTTTTATTTAGACCAAATGCTTATGATTTAAAACTAAATATGAATAGAAAGTGCTGATTTGACTAATAATCTTATTAATTAATAGATGCATACTAGTATCCCTTGTCATCCATGTAAACAAAAATTAAACGATGCTACAAATACACATATATTAATTTGATGACATAAATTAGATAAATAATTTTGAAGCGTCTTTGTAATTTCAAACCTATAGTTTTTTTGGATTAATTTCTCATTTGGATCCTAAACTATACTATTTTATTAATTTGGCACTCAAATTATAAAAATTCTTAATTATGTACCTTCTAGAACACAAGATAAATTATTGATAGTTAAAAGACAACTAGAGATTTGAACTTAAAAATAATTTGATCTCAATTGCAGTGAGAAAACAAGAACGCTGCAGGCGTTAGAAAGATATTAAAACTGTGAAGTGATGATGAGAAAGATCCAGAAAAGCTTAACTTCGGCTCAGTTGTCAAGTGCCTAAACAAGGATAAAGAAATTAAAAGAGATGGATCCATTGGGTCATTAGGAAATCATAAATAAGAACACGTTATAATTTCGTAACAGCATTTGCATCATTGTGACCAAGGCATTGCAAGATAGGTTTTATATGTGTTGTGTATGGATTAATGGGTTTTCTTATCATTTAAATTTCTTCTTATGTTTAATCAGTTTTTTTACATATAGCAAAAATAAAAATATAGTATATATATAGTAGTTTCGTTTTCTTCGGGTGGTCTTCTTATTGTTTGGGATTGATGTGGCTTTAGGATAATAAGTGTCTCAATTAGAAGAATTTGATGAATGTTAGAGGGCTCTGGATTAGAGTCAGTTTTGAATTTGTTAATTATATTTTTGCTCTATGTTATGGGGAAGGATGGGTATTATTATACTGTTTAATCCCAGGTGGGAAGTTTGGGGTGTGTGACTAATGGAGTGGGTTTTAGTGACTTCTATGAGTTTATACCATCTTGCCAGCTAATTGATTTACTTAGATGGGAAGAATTCTTTCTTGGTTTGGATATGGGAATAAAAATAATTGGAAAGATAGGTTTTTTGTTGCTCAAAGTCTGTTTTCTTGTAGATTTAGCGGGCTATATATATAATTTATATGTTGAATCTGTAAAATTTGTGCTTTACTTTATGTCGTTTATTCTCACTTGCAATCTCGGACTGTTGATCTCCATTAAATAAGCACTGATAAGTACTGATTTTATCTACCATTCAATAATTTTTCTTGACTTAATGTTTCCCATTTCTTCACGTTGTTTCCAATTGACTTTGATAAAAGAAATAAAGAAGAAAACAAGTAAGATGCCATTTCACAGCACCACTGATCAGTAGAAATATGATCTTGTTTTCTTAGTTCTACATCCTGATCTGATAAGACACGCCATTAGCCATGGATGGTGTTCTTTATAACTATGCCTCCTTGCTATTTGTTTTGTTTATTTGCAGCTATATCGTTAAGACCATCACTAAAAAACTGTTCAGTTACCGCACTGGAGTTCGAGTTCAACACCCTCCCAGCCCACCAGCTCTACCCATCATCGGCCACCTCCATCTCCTGGTAGGCTCCAGTTTTTCCAAGACAATACACAGCCTAGCTACTCGTCATGGTCCAGTCTTACAGCTTTACATGGGCGCATCAACATGTATCTTGGTTTCCAGTGCCGATTTTGCAAAAGAAATCTTGAAAACCCAAGAGCTTAATTTCGTCTCCCGTCCAGAATTCGCTTACTCTAATTACAGCATATATTTTGGGTCTGACTTTACTTTCGCACCCTATGGCACTCACTGGCGGTTTTTGAAGAAGCTGTGCATGACCAGGCTTCTCTCTACTTCGCAGCTTAATCAATTTATCCCTATCAGGGAGCAGGAGATCATGAAACTCTTGGAATATCTATTCTCGGTGTCTAGAGAAGAAGAGTCCTGCGATCTTGGTACGCCACTAACGACCCTGATGAACAATGTAATTTGTCGAACGGGGATGAGCACTAGCCTCTCGGATAATAATACTGATGAAGCTAAGAAGATTAAGGAATTGGTTGAAGAGATGCAAGTAGCTGGAGAAATGTTATGTGTTGGGGACATATTGGGTCCATTGGGAAAATTTGACCTTCTTGGTTATGGAAGAAAGCTTAAAAAAGCAATTGGGAAGTTCGATCAGTTGGTTGAAAACATTATGAAGAAACATGAAGATCAGAATGAAACAGGAGAGATTAGAAGTGGACAAGGGAAGGATTTAATGGATGTTTTGTTGGAAACTAGCAACGACCCTAGTGCCGAAGTGAAGTTAACCCGGAAAGACGTTAAAGCCTTCTTTCTGGTAAGTTCTTTTTTACTTTCAAGTTATTGAATTCAACTTCTCATCATTTTCGTTTAGCCCAAGAAGGGACAGGATGTATTACTTTTTTTTTTTTTTTACTTTTATTTTTTGAGCTTTTTCTAAACAATTAATTACTAAAAGCATGGCAATATCCATAGCTACTAGGAGTATACATTAAAATAAATCAAAGTGGGTTTACTATTCAAATTAAGGCTCAAAGTATATATTATCATGATACTTGATAAATTAGTTGCCCCCTTGTCCGCAAAAGGTTGTGAGATTTGAGATTGAAAATGTGGCCCAATAAAGGTTGGGAGAGAAATTTATCATGTAACTTGAAAATTACTAATGCTACGCAACGATAAGTCTCATTAGAGGATGCTAACTTTCCAGGACTTGTTTTTCGCTGGAACTAACACATCATCGGTGGCAATGAAATGGGCCATAGCTGAGCTGATAAACCATCCGCAAGTTTATAAGAAACTGAGACAGGAAATACAATCAGTGGTGGGGCATAGCAGGTTGATAAAAGAATCCGATGTGCAAAATCTCCCTTACCTACAAGCAGTTGTGAAAGAAACTCTAAGACTTCACCCTCCAACAATCACGACCATACGACAAAGCAGTGAAGATTGCAAGATCAATGGCTTTTATTTGATGGCTAAGAGTAGGGTCATAATCAACCTTTACTCCATCATGCGCGACCCAAGCAATTGGAATAACCCGGATGAATTTATTCCAGAGAGGTTCATGGCCAACTCCGATGATCTGAACTCTAATCTGGATTTTATGGAAATGAAAGGACAGAATTTTGATTACCTCCCGTTTGGGAGTGGCAGGCGTGCATGTCCTGGAGCATCGCTTGCCTTGACAATGATACATGCGACGGTTGGGGCATTGGTTCAGTGCTTTGATTGGAAAGTCAAAGATGGAGAATTGGTTGATATGAGAGAGGCGTCAGGGTTTGTCATTTCAATGGAAATGGCGAACCCGCTCGTGTGTTATCCAGTCACAAAATTTAATCCATTTAAGAAAGGTTAACTACGATGGGGTGTTTATCTTATTTTAGATTATCGTTTCCACGATCTTGCACTCTAAGTACATCTTTTATGTACGTTTATTTTCTTTTCCAAAACCCTCATGTAACTCGTTCATGTGTGAATGAACTCGAAAGGATTTGGTATAATTATGTCATGCTGTAAAAACAGTAGAATATGAATTAAATCAACTTAATTAATGTTGATTGTTTGTGATACATATATACACTTACTGTAGATAAGTTTAAGCTTATCTCCTGTTCAAGACTCAATCTTAATCTGCGATTTACATATAAACTACAACAATATTAGATTAGATTACATTTGGATAACTTAAGTTGCTAAGTCAATTGTGGACAAATTCTTGGGGTCGATCCTTAAACTGCTGCAGGTGCTGGGATGGATCATTTTGCAAAAGGATCGATTTGATCTGTTGCAGTTGGCTTAGCTGCAGTTGTACTGTTGCAGTTACTGATGCAGTTGATGGAGCTGCTGGGATGTCAACGACCAAACAAAACCACGTAATGATAAATCTTAAAAAAACACAATTTTAAGCATAAAGACTTGAAATTATAAAAGTATTAGTGTAATTATATCCTATGCCGGCTTTGATTTAATGGCAAGAAAAAAATTTTAAAATACTAAAATCTTATGTTCACGTTTCACTATTGTGTAGGTTTGATTGTTTAATCATATTATATTTTTTAGTTGATTATAACTTAATTATGATATAATAATTAATTATTCAATTGACTATATGAAAGCAAATTTTTGTTATGATTGAAATTAAAATAAAAAATTATATCATTCACTATTAGATATTGTCAAATTAATATATACTAGAAATGTACGTGCATGTTGTTACTAGGTATGTAAATGAGACTTTTGAACTCATATCTTAACATACGTTAATGTTATTATAATTACATTTTGTTTACAATGATAATTTTAATAAAAAATAAAATTGAAGTTAACAAAATCAAATATATCGAAAATGATTATTCATAGAACTACATAATTGCACCTATTCTTATTCTTTAATGTAATTGATATATTTTTAAAAATATTTATATTTAATATTTTATCGTATTTTAACACATTATAATATTCATTCGATCAAAAATACAATATTAATGCTCGTATTTGAAATTCTTTCGACTAATTCAATCTTTAATTAAAATTAGTTAATAAATTAATAATTTATATCATAATTTATTTGCTTTTATTGAAATATTTATATATAAGCATATATTATTTTTGTAATATAACATAGAACAAATGATCTTAAAATGACATTCATATTTTAGTGATTAATATTAAAGAAGAAATCAACTTCCACCTAATATAACATCGAACAAATGATCTTAAAATAACATTATAATAATTAATTTCAATAGATCAAAAAATGAGATTAAATCATATTTTTTAATTTATCTATTTTATCCTTTAAATCCATTAAAATCAATAATTTAAAAAGTATAAAACTAAAAAAAAAATTATAATGATATAAATAGATCTCTTAATATTAATTAAATATATATTTTTATGTATAACATAATCTAATAAATTCAAAACTCATGAGTATTTAAGTATACAAAATCTCTTTTTTTTTTTTAGTTCCTTTCCTTTTCTTTTTTTTTTTTCTAAAAATGTCTTTTCTTCTCCTTTTTAATACAATAAAAGGGAAAAATTGTACCTGGATTGTAAGCAATTACAACCGATTACACAATCTCTACTTTAATAATAACAAAACAAAAAAAAAATCACAAAGGGCTTAATTGGAGCTTAAAAAAAAAAAATCACATTTAAATAATGTTAATAAAAATAATAATTTCTATGAAGAGTTTGATTGACTCAATTAAAAATTGGGGCAGAGATCCGAAGAAACGGAGAAATTTACTACAATCAATAAGATTTTTCCAATCCTCCTTTAGAAAGAAGTAAATGATTTTTTTTTCCCTATTTGCAGGATTGCAAGAACCAAGAGATTAAATCTAATTAAGAAAAATTCTCGACTGACAATCAAACATATATTATATAATATTATATATACTTTTATTTTTTGAAATAATATATATTTATACTTTTTAAGTGCACTATACGTTAATGTCCTTAAAAACGTATGCAGGCCCGCAGTCCAACTTTTCAAGTTGACAAAAAATTATTTGTTTAGAGAAAAAAAATAAAGACAATTAAATTAAACTAGCCTATCTCATTGGCCTAGATAATAAATAGAATCTAAAGTCCTTTAGAAGCTGCTAATAACGGCTGAGACAAGACATGGCTTTTGCAACTGATGTTGTTATCTACTATGGCTCCTTGCTCTTAGTTTTGTTCCTTTCTAGGTACCTGGTTCAGATCCTGACTAAAAAGTTATCAAGTTATGGCACTGGGTATCAGCACCCACCAAGCCCACCGGCTTTGCCCATCCTTGGCCACCTTCATCTCCTGCTAGGCTCCAGTAGTTTTCCCAAGAAATTGCATAGCCTAGCCACTCATTATGGCCCACTCTTGCATCTTCAAGTGGGAGCTTCAGAATTTATCCTGGTTTCCAGTGCCAATTTCGCCAAGGAAATCTTGAAAACCCATGAGCTTAACTTCGTCTCTCGTCCACCACTTGGTTCCGGCTCTGATTACGATATATATTTTGGATCAGATTTTGTCTTCTCACCCTATGGCACATATTGGCGGTTTTTGAAGAAGCTGTGCATGACCAGACTTCTCTCTCCTTCTCAGCTTAATCAATTTCTCCATGTTAGGGAGCAAGAGATTGTGAAACTCTTGCAATCTCTGATGAAAATATCTAGAGAAAAAGATTTGTGTGACCTAGGTGCGGTACTAACCACGATGACGAACAACGTAATTTGTAGAATGGCGATGAGCACGAGCCTTTTAGATAATGCTGACGAAGCTGATAAGATTAAGGAGTTGGTTGCAGAGATTGCAGTGAATGGAGGGAAGTTTAGTGCAGGAGACGTATTAGGTCCCTTGGCAAAATTTGACCTGTTTGGTTATGGCAGAAAGCTTAAAAAAGCACTTGAAAAATTCGATCAATTGGTTGAGGGGATCATGAAGAAACATGAAGATAAGAATGAAGCAACAGCGAGGGATTTAATGGATATTTTAATAGAAACTTGCAACGACCCAGATGCTTAAGTCAAGTTGACCAGAAAAGACATCAAGGCCTTCCTCCTGGTAAGTTCCTTTCAACTTCTAGTTCTTTAAGTACAGTCATTGGTGTCAATGTATATATTAGTTTTTCTAAATCAGAGCCAAATTTTATTTTGATATGATGATTATGAAATGCTGATATAGGACTTAACGAAAGTTATGAATTTGCCAGGACGTGGTTATGGCAGCAACAGAAACAACCTCACTAGCAGTGAAATGGGCCATGGCTGAGCTGATCAACCATCCGCAGGTTTTCAAGAAACTGAGAGAGGAAATATATTCAGTGGTGGGAGGTGGCAGATTGGTCAAAGAATCAGACGTGCAAAATCTCCATTACCTACAAGCTGTTGTGAAAGAAACCCTAAGACTACACCCTCCATCAATCACGACCATAAGACAAAGCAGTGAGGATTGCAAGATCAATGGGTTTCATTTGAAGGGTAAGAGTACGATTATAATCAACCTTTACTCCATCATGCGTGACCCAAGTTCATGGAATAACCCTGATGAATTTATACCAGAGAGGTTCAGTAATCTGAACTCTAACGATCAGGATTATTTGATGGAAACGAGAGCACAGGTAAATTGTGATTACCTCCCTTTTGGGAGTGGCCGACGTGCATGTCCTGGAACATCCCTTGCCTTGGCATTGGTACATGCAACTGTTGGAGCCCTGATTCAGTGCTTTGATTGGGAGGTCAAAGGTGGAGAAATGGTTGATATGAGAGGGGCTTCGGGGTTTGCCATTTCAATGGAAATGGCAACCCCGCTTGTTTGTTATCCTATCACGCAATTTAATCCATTTGAAGAAAGCTAGGACGGACGAGTCACCGACTCACCGTTATAGTTTAAATCACTTCTTTATAGAATATATATGCTTAAGTACTTTTGTAATAAGGGCTTAAATTCCGGAGACTAACAAAATTTCATATTTCCATTCTCATATTTTTATGTTGTTAAAATGGAATAATTACACTTTTAATCAAAGTTTACTTCCTTTTCACTTTCAGTCTTAAACATTTCAAAATTATTATTTTAGTTCTACAAGGTATGGAATGGTTATTTTACCAAACAAATTTGCTATTCCATCTCTCTTTTTTTTTTTTTTTGGGATTTCATCATTTTTAAGCATCTAAAATTCTTACCTTTTTTTATTCCAAATTTGTTTTCATATATATATTTTTTTCACTTTTCAACATTAAAAATAATGAAACATCAATGTTATAAAAAATTTAAATTTTAACATAAAATATTGCACTCTAAAATCAAAGCATTTAATTTTTTAAAACCCGTAAAAATACAACAATACATAAACAGATGTAAAAGTTGCAAATGGGTACAAAACTTGATCTGTTTCTCTGCCTCTGGGTTGCAAGGTGCTTGAAATTTATGCTGTCTCATGCAGCTAACCGCGATACGTTTATAGTAAGTTCATGCTTTATTTTCAACCATGATGAGTAGTAAGAGTGACCCAACCATCTATTCTCTTCTGCAAAAGGTGAGAGGAATAACAAATAATAGCATCCACAAGCTTGGCAGGAAGTATTGATGGAGCAAGTTGTGGAATAGGATTCCAGTTTGATAATATGACTTTTGCCATGACTAATTAGAACAAATCTACCTAGAGAAATTCTGAGGGAAATAATTATTTCATTGGTAGCGTGCATTTCTCCTGAAAGTAAGGTGTATAGTATCTATCAAAGGTGTAGCTAGATGTCCTTTCCTAATGTTTCAGTCAAAATCAGGGCCCCTGCTGATATTCCAGCAAGGGCATGTGCAATGCCTTAAGAATCACTCTCTTCCACTATTTATCACAATTTATCACAACCTATCAATAATTCTCCAACATTCCAAACACACCCCAATGTGGAATTGACAGAACTTGTTGCAAGTCAAAAAAAAAGAACAATGAATAAATGCATAGGGCTTTTTTTATTTTTTCATACAAATCAGCTGCACAGGTTTGTTGCTTTCTCCTGCATATGCGATTGGCTCATGCAGGTGGCAGGAGCGGTGCAATGCTTAGTCCTACTGATATACAGGTTATAATTAGATGTACAAGTTGATAGTTGACTACCGCATAAAGTTTATATTCTTCCTTCGGATTTATACACCTTGTTTCTAAGATAAAAAGGTTTGATTCCTACAGAACTGTACATTTCAAGAAACTGTCCCTTTGGACTCTTGAATGTCCAACTCATGCTCTGCTACCATGATGCAAGAATCAGCTTCCAGCGACAAAACTGAGCTTTTATCCTTCATCAATGTTTCCTTGGGTGATGAATAGAGCATGTCAGTTGTGCATTGTACATCTGGTATTATGCCAACCTGATCTATGTCATGAAGAGCAGGTGATAGATACTTTGCAACTGTTATAAAAAGAGCAGATCCATCATGCAGCTCTGTCACACTCTGTTGCAAAAATGATTCAGCAACCATGTCAAAGAAGCTTTGACCAACTAAGGCTTAATTTAGAGTTGATAGAGCAAGTGGCCAAGTTCACTACTGAAAAATATTGTACTCGTAGAAAACTTAATTGGAGGTGTATCACTTGTAGGATAAAAAAAATGTTGGATGCTATTTATAAAGGCATACTTCATGTAAGTCATTCAACTGCATTGGGTTTATAGTGCCAAAATAAACTTCCTGACTGGTACCGATGGAAAATGAATTACCCTATTTGTTTTCAGATAATTATCTACCTTATTTAACCAATCTCCTTAGCATTGAGATGAGCAATGGCAAAATGAATTAACCTATAACAAGTGAACATTAAACATACCTGAATCTTCCCTTTGCCAAATGTTTTGTGACCCACAAGGATAGCTCGACCATTGTCATGTAGTGCACCTGCCAAAATCTCACTGGCACTTGCACTTCCCTCATTCACCTATTACAAAGGAGAGAATAATTTGTTGTTAAGAGCTTTAAAGACATAATGGAAAGTAAAATAAAACAGTTGAAAAAGGTATTCAGATTTTTCCTACAAAATTTCCAAGATTCAGCAGGAAGTTTCAAGCAGAGTGCTCCAGCTAAGCAATGAATTATATGTGTGCACGCACACACACACACACAAAAAGAAAGAACATAACAAGAGGAATTAATTAGTAAAATTTTGAATGTCAAGTATTGACACTCACAAGAACAACAAGAGGATCATGCGTAACAGCATGGCCATTGATCATGTTGATGGGTGACATATGCCCATCACGATCAACTGTGTTCACAAGAGTCTCATTCCCATCTAGCCATATCTTGGCAACATCAAGCCCAGCTTTCACTAGACCTCCCTGCACAATGATTGAGTGAAGAAACTTAAGGACAGAAATTTCATCAAAAAGATCTTAAATGCACAAAAATAGAAGTGGAAAATCACCGGGTTGTTCCGCAAATCCAGTATGTATGACTGTACACCCTGGTTTTCCATTTCCTGAATTGTATTCTCCATATCAGGAGCAGCAGTCTGTCAAAGAAGAAAATAAATGGTTTTATTAACCCTTCTGCTACTAAAATAGAAGATCAGAATTCATTATTACAGTACCATTTTTGTCACAATCACTTTTGCATGAAGAAAAAATATATAGTTATTGGTTACTACCTGTGAGAATGTTGACAGCTTCAAATAACCAGTCTTTGTTAAGTGGCCATCTGGGGTTCTATGAGGGATGACGGTACTGGATATTGATGAAAGCCTAATCAATTCACGAGGTAGTTTGACCTTCAAGCAGAAGGGCCATGTTTCAAGATTAACTGATGAAAAGAAATTCCATTGTACTTAGAATCTGGTGCTGTATGCATAATTTGGTGACTATTATTGATAATTTTCAATTTCCCTTTCTATAGGTTGGGAAGAAAATCAATAGCAGTAAACCTATAAACAAAGATGAGATTGAGAGGCTACATGTGATTATTACTTTTGCTCCTTAAATTTTGCTTCTACAAGCAAAAAACACACCATAAAAAGCATTGAACATAAAAGCAGACAATATTTTCTAAGAATTATCCAGTTTTAATGATATATGATCTTGGTTTTTACTATTTGCTTTTGCTTTATAGCAACTTTTATGAAAATAAAGAAGGAAAAGCAACAACCACAGGGTGCCTTAATAAACAATGTAGCATTGTCGGCATAATGAACATTAAAGGGTTTGTTACCTCTTTGGTACTTGAACCACGTCCTGAATCATATGCCTGGAGAACAAGACATTAGTTTTGTTATGTTAAGCAGGCTTGGCGTTTTGAGAAACCAATAATGCTTTTAGACAATCTGGCCTAGTCCTTTGGCTAGAAGAAGTAATACAAAAAAAGGAAACACTTGAGTTGAAATTAAACATAATACTGTCACTAAAAAAAGATACAAACGCTTATGGCACTTTTACAATGCTATGTTGCTTGCTTTTGGGACATAGGTAATGCAGTCAGGTTCAACTGAGTAAAGGTGTGATAAATTTCCGTATTCCACATGCTGAGGAAATTCTTTAGGAACAGATTGCTCAAGCAGGATACATTAGATTCACTATGAATGCAAACAGATTATAACTACTAGTTCATGACAAAGGGAGGGATAAAACATTGCAACTCTCACTATTTCACTCATTATTTTAAAATGGATGCACAAGCTGAATATGTCTGTGATCTTAATGCAATGAAGATAAAGATCAAAGCTAGACTGCAAATCACTAAATGTCCTGTCAAGAGAAGAAAGATCATACTTTACACAGGTTACTCAAGTGAACTTAATCTTCATTTACATTGCAGAGAATGAGAATGGATAATTACTGTGTGGAGCTTTACAGTAACCGATGTTCCAGCTTGGCCTCTAAGCCACTGGGCTGCTGCTTCACTGTCAACACCATCAAGTCTCTGCCCTGAAATCTCAAGAACAGAAACCAAAATTAAGCAGAGTTAAACTTTAATAGAAGCACAACATTGGAAAAGAAGAAACTTTGCACTCATGAATCATATCTTCAAGAAAGAAATAGAGAGTGGAAGGGGCAAGGTCAAAAGCTTAATAACATATATGTACCATTAATCTCAATCAACTCATCCCCCTCATGTATACCAGCACGAGCAGCTGGGCCACCCTCTAGACAAGACAAAACAATCTGCATAGTTTGAATAAAATTATCATTGCAATGCATGAACTTATGATTAATGCTAAAAATGAAACATCACGAGAGACATAAATTTGAATATCAAATTTCAACAGGTACAAATCAAGAAGCAAAGAGGGGAGAAAAACAACACTGTAAGAGAAATCTTTCATTGTTTAGCTGGAAGAATAGTGCAAATGAAAATTAAAAATTTGCTGGCAAGATATTTATAGTAATCAATTTTCAATGATCCTGAAGGAAACCCCCCTCATCTCCAATCTGTTATCATTAATGAACTAAACAAATTTAAATTGCTTGTCACTGGAAGGTCCTAGAGTTTCCAGGGCTCCTGCAACAGGAGGGCATTGTAAGGTTTGATATAACCTAGGTAAAGAAGACAATTTTTTTCAGGGAAGAAGTTATATATCTAAGGAGTGTCAAGAAGTTATATATCTAGCACAGGTAAGATAATGATGAAAAAGATTAAATTTATGCACCCACCAAATGACCAGTTTTCGGTTCAACACTTATGAATAGACCAACTCCTTGTAAATTCCCGTCACTTCCAATTCTAAAACTTTGGTACTCCTGAAAGTGAAAAAATTGTCATTAGATAGAGCAGTATCATAATTCCTTAACATAGATTCATCAATCGAAAAAATACTGTCATCACAAAGATTGAATAACCCTCAGAGCAACTAGTAAGGCTGAAATGACATCACATATGAGTAGCTACATCACAATTCATCATATTTTTTTAGTATCATATGCTGGCTAAACTGAAGTACCATTCACACAAGTCATAGGAAGCTGATTGTAATACCTTTGGACTGATAATCCGAGTGAAGGGATCGCCAAGAGTTGAAAGCATTCCTCTTATTTTACCATATGCTGCATCAGCCGAGTTCAAGGGAAACATTTCCACCATTGTCTGCTGCAACTTCAAATCCCAGTCTGCAACAGGATAACTCTCAAGAATTTATTTAGTCATTATACATAGTTCCTTAGTTCCTAATTAACTGACGAAAGGGACAAAATAAACAAAATATTATGTTTATATATCCCTCCCTTCCCTAAGCCTTTGTGCCAACCTACTTATCCAAAAGGAAGTTGCAGGCCTATGAGTCCCAGGACATTTAACTCTTTAAGGCACCCGAACACTTTGACAGACACAATGGCAGGTGATGTTATTGGATTCAAATTTAAGTCTAATACAACTTGGACACTAAAGCATTTATACAACCGTAATTGATTAAACATGAACAAATGAACAACATATAGCACACCAATTATAAGAAACATCCCATTTACCTTGATGATTAAATGTTGGGTCAACAAATGCTTCTCTTATCAACCCCCAGGCTTCCACAAGAGTTCTTTGCACTGTATTCACCTGTCAAAAAACCTTTAATCACTCAACAATATAACTTTAACGGTCATAAGTACCCAATTC
Source organism: Durio zibethinus (assembly GCF_047325235.1). NCBI lineage: Eukaryota > Viridiplantae > Streptophyta > Magnoliopsida > Malvales > Malvaceae > Durio > Durio zibethinus. The sequence goes on along the minus strand of NC_143162.1, from coordinate 1,553,076 downwards.
AATGTTTAAAATACCAAACGAATCACCTCTTGAGCGCGGGAAGCTGGAAAAGCGACGATCAGAGACTAAGCAAAAGCTGGAGAATCAGCACAAACGGAGGCCAGAGCCGTGGCTGCTGCAGCAAAACCAAGGAACCCTTTTGTTATTGACTTGACCAAATCATGACCGCTGGATTGTTGTCTAGGACCCTCTGTTTTAACCGCTTGATGATGATTATGGTTATGATTATATGAACCACAGGACAACGACACACTCGATTTTTTGCTAATGCCACGATTTAGCCACGAAAATCGCCGTGAAAAGAGTGGAATCGAAGTGGGTCTTGAGGCATTTAGGAGTTCAAAGTTTGCGCTGAGAGGCTCCATTTGTTCGTTTCAGCGACTAGAATGAAGGAAATAAGAAGAAGGAATATTTTTTCGATGTGGGTTTTGTTGTTGCCCGTTACTTTTACTGGCGGTGGCGGGATTCTGCTGGAGACGGGACCACATGAATCTTATTGAGGTTTCGTGTGGCGACGGGACCTGTTGCGTTTCGTGTTTGAGTATTTATGAAATAATTTAATATTTTATTAATTTTCACTATTTATGATTGTATATAAAGTTATTTTTCTTTTTCAAATAATTACATTCTTGCCAAAAAAATTATCCTATTAAAAATATTAGGACCATTTACAAAAGTCAACACAAATACCAAAGACTGAAAATGAAATAGAAATTAAATCTTAAATTCATCAAAAATGAAATTCAGCTCCACATATTTTTATAGATTAAAAAAATATTTATTAACCAAAATTAGCTAACACATCTTTTACCAACCCAACCCAACTTAATGGGCCACTGAGGAAAACATAAAATACCATAGGCCCAATTTTATATGGCCCAGAAGCGTATCCTGGTGGAAATATGAGACAGGGGAATTAAATTTGTTTAATTATTTGATAAAATAATAGTTGATCTACACTATACATTAAAAATTATTTATTATTAAAAGTTATAATTCAATATTTTAATATTTATTAAAATATATGTAATTATTGAGCTCCACGTGCATGTGTAATGATGTGTTTTCCCTACATTTCATGTGACATCTACAAAGCTATCAAAATGTAGGTGAAATTTAGGAGAGGACAGATTTTCTACTGCTAGAAAAAGAACACTGGGAAAAACATACCTCCTCAATCGACTGCTTTGCCTGCCCTAAAAATGCTAGAGAAAGTACACCAAATTTTTTTTTTATTGGCATCAACAATTGGTAAGAAAAATGCCATAGATTCAATTGTGTTAAATTGTGATTGAAACAAAAGCCCAATTCCTCATTACTAACTACAGAAATTTTCAGCATGGAAAAGAAAATAAATATCATTTTTAATATTTAAAATTATTAAAATTTAAATTTTGATTATTAAAAATTAATAATTTAATATTCTACTAATAAATTATACTTACGTTTGACAAATAAATACCACAAATAATATTGTGGACAATGGATAGAGATGTTAATAGGTTGGGTTAAGTTCATGCTTAGTATTAAAAATTTATATATTTATTTAAATTTTATTTAATTGGTTTTTTTGAATTTTAAAATTTTTTAAAATTTTACTTAGATTAAAAAATATAAATATCAAACACACCAATTAAATTTAATTTATATAATAAAAATTTTAAAAAAATTATTTTTTTAAAAAATATAAATTCACAAACATATATTTATATAATTATAATATTTTAATTATATATAATTTATTCATACTCAAGTTTTAATTTTTTTATTTAAAACCTAACTTAAAATTTAAACAAATTTAAGAATTATATTCAAATTCATTTAATATAATTCTTAAATTTATTATCCAACCTCTTTTAAAACTTAAGCGGTCTAACCGTGGATTACACTTCAAACATGGTATGCTGTTGGAACATTAACTTGACAAAGATTTTCTTGTTGGAACCAAAGCGTTTCTGCTCGGTTATCTTTCCTTCATGGCAAAAAGGTAAGGTTTTAATTGGATGTCCCAAAGTCAAGTTTGATGAGGAAAGGCGGTATGGGAAAGAGGTGGACAAAGATGCCATCACCTAAAGCAAAAAAGAGAAAGTGTTGTTGTTTCAATTTCAATCTTCCACCCACTGAAATGAGAAAGGAAAATGGAAGATGACAACATTGTCCTCATCAAATGGCTGCTTGGGGACAAGCAAATGGAACAATCAAAGGAGAATTTTGGCTTCCTGTTCATAATTTTAGGTGCCCCATGACAGTCCATGTGTGGCTGATCTAAAAACATTTGCTTAAAAATATACATCATTTAATGATTTCATGCTTTATTGGGAACAGGGACAGTTTGGTAGATACAATATCATCATAACTAAATCAATTATTGATTGAATATAAATACTGAAAAGCTACCTGAAAATACCCCAACATAGCACTCAAAGTGAAGAATAATATCAACCAGATTTTAACCCAAAAAACAAGAAAAAGGAAAATATGTACTGTCAAACAGATTTAGGCCTCACATTAAATAAGAATGGGCCTTGGTGATCATTATTTCGGTAGGTCTTTAAAGGAACTAGTTCCGCAGTCTCCATCCTCTTATTTATATATATATATATATATATATGTATATTTTATCATTTATATATTTATATTATGTTTTATATGAAAATTATATATCATAATTTATATTGATATAAAAATATAAAATATATATTTTTTATTTTATTAAATGTATTTATGATTTTTATTAAAATTTAAATCATCACTTTCATATATTTTATTTGTATTATTTTTATATCACATTATCATATCGTGTTTTAAATTATCGTATGTAATTTTTTCTTTAAGGGTTAAAAAAAATCAAGAAGAATAAATATTAAGATTTATATTTGATGCTTATCATATTCTATTAATGGGTAAATTTGTTTTAAAATTAAAAATCTTTGAAAATAAATCTCGTACATTTTTATAATAGATAGACATATTCTAAGTTTTGAGTATTTATTTTCAAATATTTCTAATTTTTCAGATTTTCTCATTAATAAAAATACACTAACAATTTGTCCTTATAAATTATCATTGATTGACAATGTATAAAATATATATACTTACAGACTATTTATCCATCAATTTATCTTAAATTTTTATTTATGATTTTAATTTGTAGTAAATTATTACTGCAAAATTTTCATGAACTTCACTTAATTTCACTTCACTATTGTTTATAGGGGGTAGACAATTTATCTTACCCTTTCTTTTCTTTTTCATTTTTATTTTTTGGATAAAAATTAATATCCACAGATTTGGTGAGATACATATGCAGCATCTTTAATCTTTCAATCATTTTTGTTAAGCAATCTAATCAGTAGATTAATCACTAAAAAACATGTCTAAATTCATTCGCTGGATTCAGCAAATTGCCCTAACCAACACCTTGTTATGACATTAGTGCGTATTTATACACTTCTTTTAAGGTGATGTTTGCCTTTGCTTAATCATTTGAGTGAACTAACCTTTTGTGAAAAAAAAAAAAAAAAACAACAAAAAATAAACTTAGTTGTTGTTGTTGTTGTTTTTTATGGGTAGATACGATTGCCTTGAGTCATGCCTAATTCGGATCGAGCCTTGAAAATATATTGCCCAAATCAAGGCCCCATATTTCAAATTTTAAATTAATAAAATATTTTATAACACCAATATTGCAATATTCTGTATTTATTTTTTTTAATTACAATATTCAATAAAAATATATTAATATAATATTATTTAACAAAATATGATCATTTGTGGAGATGTGGCTTACTCAAAAATTGTAGATATGATAATTTAAAACACGATAAGACGACACGATATAAAAATAATATGAATAAAGGATGTAAAGATAATACGACTTAAAATTTTTAAAAAATTATAAATAAATTTAATAAAATAAAAAAAATATTTTATATTTTCGTATCGATACGAATTATGACACACGATTTTTATGTAAAATATGATATGAATATAATATTTTACACGATACGATGATACAAATTATCAGGTCTAAAAAATTAATATTTTCCAACACTTACTTTACCTATATACACATATAGACACACACAAATATATATATATATATATATATTTTTACCATGAATTTACCAATAGTTATTTTTTTTATTTTTTAAAAAGTATTTTACCTAAATATCTTCTTTTATATATTCACAGTGGTCTCCAACATTTGCTTTTCTTCTTACCTTTACTACATCGAAACAGAAAATATCACTTTTTTATTTTCGCCTTTCCTTTTCTCCTTTTTGATATACGAATTCATTCCAAGGATAGGATCCTTCTAGGAAGCTGGTGAAAGTGCTCTTTTTTATAAAGAAAAGTTCCCCCCCGTATTTTTTGCTGGTTTGTTTTTGAGAAAGATTAAAAGGTTATCTTGGTAATTAGTATTGTTTATTTTTTTTTCATGGGTCCTACGATCCATACATAATTTAATCATGATCCTCAAGGCATCTATTTAGAACTTATCATTGGTTTCATTAGACTAATAAGACTTGTAACAATTCAATAATTACGTAATATATTAGTAAAATGTTAAACTCTTAATTTTATACTAATTAGAATTTAAATCTTGATGGTTTCCACTATTTTAAAAAAATTCTAACAATAATCACTGAAATTAATTAATATAAAGATGTCTAATAAAGTAATTTAAATAAATTACCATGTGCACTTAGCATTAATCCATTTTTCTATTCTTAAGTTACGGGTTTTTCTATAAAAAATTAGAAACATATTTTTGGAATAACAATTGAATAATGTTCTTCATAACCAAACTATAAGATCACTAATTACATGAGTTATAAGATATATGTAAGAAGCATCAAAATTTTAACTTCTAAAACTTTTACTAGTATATATATTTGGATATCAAATCGACAATCATGCTTATAGGAGCACATTATCAAGTAGAGAGCTATATATATTATTAATTTCATTAAAAAAAAGAAGAAAATTGAGAGTGAACTTTCTATTTAAAAAAGAAGAAAAAAAGAAAGAAATAAACTAATTATTCTGCTAGCAACTTGAAAATTTGCATGGAATGTCCATAATTGATGAATGCACTTTCTGAGGTTTAGTCCGTGTGGGTTTGCTCCTTAATGAGTGCTCTTTCTGTCTGTAACTACGTACGTGGGGTTTGGTTTTTTTAGTTTATTAGATGTTTAATATATACTATATTACTAGGACCGATGGAAATAGGATCTTGTGTCTGCAACTACACCCTTCCCTTTGATTACTTGTGTCTGATCAAAACAGTACTTTAAATAAATCAAAAGAAACCAAAAACAAAGTGGATTAACATACCCCATTTTGATTTTGATTTGATTGGCATGAAGTAACGTCAAAATTAACTTTTTCTCATGACCTAAAGATGAGCAGAAAGAAAAGCCTTGATATGCCCTTTCCTTTCTCTCTTTATATTCCCATGCTTTCTCTCCCTTTCTCTCGTGCTGTTTGGTGTAAATTTTAGATTTTTTTTTTAAAGTATATGCTCTCTCAAATTTCTTCTTCTTCAAGTTTTTTTGCTCTATATTCCCCTATTCTAATCATAGCTACCAAAATGCAAAATACCTACAACTTGGAGAATCTCCTTGGACCCAAAGCAGATAAACTTTAGCAAAAACAACAACAAAGAAAAGGGATCAAAGAAAAGCAATTTGGTCATGGATAATGATCATGGGAAAAAGAGATCATATATCTCTTCTAGCTAGGTATAGCCCAAAAGAAGGATTTTTTTGTTTCCTCTTGTTATAATTTTTTCCTTTTTCTTTTATAATTTTATCTCATTTTATTTTATTTTTTCCTTTTTCAAAGGTAAGTGTGATTATGAGTTAAGATTATTTCTTCCCCTTTTTTTCCCCTTTTCCTTTTGCTTGTTGGGGCCTCTCAAACAAAGTTGTCTCACATATTTTGAGGGTCAGACCTACCTCAACCCCCCTTCTTGCAGTTTGGTCCATATATATATTTTTTAGGGTCATATAGTTTTTGTGGGTACGTTGCTCATCATTTCACTGAAAAACAAGTGAATTTCATTAGCTCCTTGGTGTCCATAACTTTATATATATTTTTGGTACTAAACTTTTTTTAATTAGATATATAATGGCATGCGTCACCTTCCACAATTCACCGGCCCGATTTATACTTTGCATTAGATTTGAGTAATTATTGTTGATAAAGTACTTTGTTTTTATTTATATTCCTTTCGAGAGTTTTTTGGGCTAAAATTGTCTTATGATATTTAATTCTGTCTTTTGTAACGAGCAAAATAATGAAGTTTTAACTGGCCTGAGTAAAAGTTTGTGTTTGAACTTTGAAGTGATGCTTCAGCACTTGCTGAAAAACTTTAGCAGGACCACTGAAAAATGTTATGCTGATCTGCAAATCATGTAAAATTTCCCTGGATTTCATGTTAATTACAAAAGAAATTAAAACATGGTATTCTTGTCGTAATATACCGTGAATTTCACAAAACTCATAATAATATTTTCTTTCTAAAATATTGAGAGGAGGAGATTTGGTGTCCCTATTAAATCAGAACTTGCAGAAAAAAGGTAGTGATTCGAGCCAAAGGGAAACAAAGCTGTCTCCTTTGTGTATTGGAATATGAATACAAGGCAAAATAAATAATTATTTTACATATATATGTTCTCTCATGTAGGATGCTTGGTCTCCTTGACAAGTTCATGGGAAAATGCACTATAATTTATAAAACTAATTTTGAAAAAACAGTTTAGATAATGGGAAAAGATCAGAATGAAAATAAATTACGGTGTTAGACTTGGGATTTTAAGCAACTGTTAGACAGGAAAAAAAAGAAAGAATAATGAGCTTCTGTTAACCTGCATGTGTTATCTTCTATTAAATTAAGTTCCCATTCAGCCTTTTTTCTCTTTATAACTTTAAAGAAAATTGAAAGATTTTGAAGACTTGTCTTGGGGTTAGACCCATAAAACTTTTCATTTGTAATTAAGAGGATTCTTGACAAATCATTTACGTACATGCATGCATGATCAGTTAATACGTATATAGGTACTTTAGGTACCTTATTTGTTTAAATGGTAGTGATTTTTTTCAGAGATAACATTGCAGAATAAAAGCCATGGCAGTGGAGGAAATTAAAAAAGGTGATAACACTGATATGTCTGTAGAGAGATAGCCAGAAAGATGAGTTGCCTAATGGGAAGAAGAATGGCCCCAAGGGAAGGGTAAGTGGGGTCAATATATTTTGTAGAGCAGAGCTGGTCTCCCCAGCAAAAGGGTAATGTCAATAAATGCGAATTGGTTCTAATTTTCTTAGTAGTAAACCATACGGTTTTGGTTGATCTGGAGAGTGTTATAGAGCAGTATACAAAGGAATTGGTAATCCCCCCCAAGGGCCATCGGCTGACAATATTGTGGCCTGTTAACTTTGTGGTTTTTCTTGCCTGGAGGGATAACAAGTTGTCTAGAGAAAGGGAAAATCACTTAATTTTGTGTCCTTTTTTTGTCCTCACAGTATTCTTCATGATCATTATTGTTCTTGGGAACACTTAAAAATAAATCTTAGATAATTTTTTTTTACATATCTTATATAATATTAAATTTTAATTAATTAATTGTATAAAATAATTATAAATAATATGCTCAAGTTTGAGAGATGGTCAAAGATCGATTGAAATGTCGTTTCATGCTACAGTTCATCCTTCAGAAGAGGGTGTGTATGATGCACTGTAGGGGGCATGAGTGTATGCTGTAGATTTACACAACCAACAGAGCTTGGGCTCCACGCTGTTTCAGAGTTTTTTGGCCGCTGCACCCCTTTGCCCATGCCTTTCTCACTGGAAAGAAAGCTGCCAACAAGTTCCATTCCATTTCCATCCCTCCCAAACATCTTCCAATGTATAAACTAGTAGTAGTAGGAGTAGTGTAGTACTATTATTACTCCTACACCTATATTTCAATTGTATCCTCCCCTCCCATTAATATTCCCGTATCATATTTTTACCCTTATCTTTCTCTCTCTATATCTCTATGCTAAAAGCTAATCATTTGCTTTGAATTTTCCAAGTAATAGTGAATCTCTCTTATGGTATAAGTTCCATCCGTAAACAGACACATCTCTCCACTGACCAAAGCAAAAGGGCATCATATATATGCACCCCAAAAAGCTGGTTGCAGGAAAAGCCTACCTCAACTACATTTGGAACAAAATATACTCACCAGTCTTGTTATCCAGTGATCAGCTTGCTTTATATATGTACAGCCCTTCACGACCCATTTGTGAGACTGTGGGAGTGGCGAAGACTCATATGAGGATCTGAAAAGGAAAAATTGAATTATTAAAGCTACTAAGTCAGAAAGAAAAGCCCCCACACCTATTGTCCATGCATGTATATCTATCTATATTTTCATCCCCTAAAAGTTAGAATTAGCTGAAGTGGTCATATCTTATTTCCAAAAAGCTTTACTATACTCTCTTTTTTTTTTCTTTTTAACTTTAACTTATTCCCTTAACCAACTAATCTACAGAAATTTGAACCCAAATAATATTTATCCATCCATGTTTTGTCAAAGGTCTATCACTCAATCTTTCGAAGTAGCTAGGTTATGACATCAGTGACAGTTTCTTTTTCATCTTGTTTACTGTCTTCTTATAATTCAGCCCTCTGTCTTTGTACGTATAAATGTGGTGGATGCTTTTGTATCTCAACTTTCTCAAATCATAGGATTTTCGCAGAATCTTTTTTTTTTTTTTGGATAGAATGATCTATTGGCATTATAAAAAGAAAACCCAGAAATCTTTCCCATTATTCATGAAATTAAGATCAGTCAAATCAAAACTAAAGAAGAATATATAATTGCTTTAAACAATCAACAGGACTCAGGAAAAATAACTGCACTACTTTTCCTTGTGAAACATTTCATCATTACATAAAAAATAGATTTTCCATTATCCTTTTTTCAATGAGTATATCATAATTATCGTCTAATGCATCAATAATATGCTTTTCCAACAAGGATCTTTAGTTTCAGCTTCCGTTTTCCATGTCGGTGAGTAATGGTTTAAGCAATTTATGATTATTCACCATGCATATGCTGAGGAAGATTGAAAAGCACACTGCAAAGAGAAAGAAACCACTGAAACGATCAGTTGAAAGGGAAATGGATATATATGAACTTAGCCTAACATGGATGTTAAGGGACCCTACATTAATAAGGAAACTGCAAAGGAAATTGAAACAAAAGAGGAGGAAAAAGGTAGCTTCCCCATGTAAATTGAAAACTATATATATTTCTTACTTTGGAAGCCTGGAAAATAAAGCTTTATAATTAGAGAATTAATTAACCATTCCTTCATATCATACCCTTTTTAATTTTTTTTCCATTTATTCATCACTGCATGGTCTCATTATCTTGTTCCACCTCAGATGCAGGCTCATCTTCTTCTTCCAAGCCATCGATGCCATAAGCTGCATGGCCATTCCCAAAAGCCTTTATGTGGTCTTTAAGAGATCTCTTGTGCTTGAAATCGGAGCCGCAAATGCAATACCAGAGCTTCCCACAGTTCTTCTCATGGGTTCTCCAGTCTCCTCTCACAGCAAATGCCTTGCCACATTTCCTGCACATGAAAGGCTTGATCCCATGCTTCCTCTTGTAATGTGTTTGCAGGGTTCTGAAATCTTTGAGTGGCTTTGCTCTTGGATGATCAATGTTGTTCCTGCACCCTGTTGCACAACAATAGCAAGGAAGCCTTAGCATTCCTGTTGGCTGGGTTCCCCTCAGTGATTCAGGCCCTTTCCTATACTGAGATCCATGCCCCCACATATGCATCTGCACAGAATTCAGTCAAAGAAACAATCAGTAGAAGCCAACAAAATTAAGTTATCTGTAATCACGCCAAAACCAAAATCTTGGTAGTACAAGCATATATTTGTACCTAACAAAAACAAATTAAAAGCCTCAATACAATTTTTTTGGTGTCCTTCGAAAAGTGAATGCTTTTCCTCATAGAACTCTACATTATGTGAATGAATAACATTTATATTATTTGTTAATATGTTTCCTCAAAAAAAACCTCATAATTGTATTATTAAAAAGGAATAAATTTTCTCCAGGAAGCAAAAGAAATTCCTCAGCTCAACACAATTGTGGATCGCATCCCTATATTGAGTGAAATTGAGGTGGATGAGTTTCTCGTTTTAGAAGATGAAGAAGATATCTCCCACGCATGGGATTTTGATCGTGTCTGCAATGTTTTGTTAAAAACTGAAGGTTCAATCAGATAAATTGTTGCTTAATTTGTTAAAAGCATCCCAGTTCTGAAATGAACTGCAAAAATTTCAGTTGTACGCTGCCTGCCAATGAGTAAAGCACAAACTTCAAAGTACCAAAGGCATAAGGAACATTGCCTGTGTTGTTCAATCAAAAAAAAGAAGGTACTGATCTCGGACTCAGTTCGGATCAGACCGATTTGTTCAACCCACAAAACCCACAAGCCATGCAACAAAAACAAAAAAAATAAAATAAAATAAAAGAAAAAAGAACCAGAACATATACGTATCCAGAAAATGTGTTTAAGAAAAAAAAAAAACCCATTGGATAAATCTGCTTTTATGTTTCTTCTTTAAAATCTAAGCATGGGAAAGAAGGAAAAACAAAAAGACGGTTTAAGATTCCCATCAGGCAATAAGTCACAAAAACAAAAGACTTCGGATGGAGTATTTGTTTTTTCAATTGTCTTGTTTTATGTACTAAAGAAAAGGCTTAAACAAAAGGGAACAAAGGAAGGAATTAAAGGAGGCAATCATTCAAGTAATGAAAAAACTTACTTGCATGTTGTTGTATCTATTGAAGGTCTTGCAGCAAACCGGACAAGAGAACTGTGTAGGGCCAATAAGAATCTGAGAAGGGGTAGGGATCCAATACTGTCCCTTGTTGAGTCTGTTAACCGGGTACCCAGAATCATCACCATCCCCATCTTTGTCAGTGATCTCTGAGGAAGATGATAAAACCGAAGCCAACTCTGAAGCACTAGGGCTTGGTAACCCTATATGCAGTGCAACAGTAACAGTTTCATCTTCAGCTGCACTACTGTTACTCAAGAGCAGCCGCTGACCTTCCTCTTTCCCTTTGCTCTTGTCTATATCCATGGCAGTGCAAGAATATTGCTCTTGATCTTGATCTTGATCTTGGTCTTCCACATCCTGTTCCTGCTCCTCTTTGTTATGCCTTGTGGGACTCAAGCTCAATAGTGGTAAGACTTCTCTAACAGGAGGCGAAGGAGGTGATGAAGAAGAGCTGCTGGTTTGGTAGTGGAAAAACGGGTTAATATTGCTGGCTCCATTTCTCAGGAAGGTGGTGCTGTTGCTATAGAAGTTTTGGGTATAGGAATTAGGTTGTTGTTGTGGAGGAGGAAGAGGGTACTTGAACCAACCTTGGAAGAAATTGGAGTAAGGGTAGTCAGCCATGGTTGAAAACCAACAAAACAAAGAAACAAAGAAAGAAAAAAAAAAGGTGGTTGAAGGGATAGAAATCAAGAACAGTTTGGGCTTTGTTTGATTTGCTTTTATAGAGAGAGAGAGAGAGAGAGAGAGAGAGAGAGAGAGAGAGAGAGAGAGTACAAGATGACTGAAGGGTATGAATGGTGGAGAAGAGAGTGATTAATAAAGTCCATTAACCTAACAAAAATATGTGTTAATTACTTAAAGAAAGCAAAAGGGAAAGATATAATCACCAAAGTGAAGACCCAAAAAGAAGAGGTGTAACTGATCTAGGCAAATACCTTTAATGGCCATTTCTTGGTAAAACTTGGATTTCCAGTTAACCGAACACTAAATTCTTTTACTACTTCTTGCCTATTTGTTCAACTTAATGACTTGAATGCCCTTCATATTCTTTCCAAATTACCCACAGTGGCTAGAAAGAAAACTTGCTGATGCTGCTTCGGAAGCTGGACTTGGCTGCGGGCTACAAATTCTTCGGTTTTTATTTGGCTAATTTTGCTTAATCATATGTCAAATTTAAAATGTGTATATTTTTTCTTGTTATTTTGTAATTTGAAAATGTTATGAAACCAAGCAAGTGAAGGACTTTAACAGCCGGAAGCAGTAAATTAAATAATTATAGCATGTATATTATTTTAAGTATCAAACTTAAAATTAATTGACAATAAGGAGATAATTCAATTTGAATATAAAACTATAAAATTTTAAATATTCATTAGACGTGAGATAACATCATACTAATAGGTTACGTGATACTAATAGGCTATGTGATAGATTTAGATGTGGGTATAGATTTTAAAAAAATAACAGAAAGAAATCTTGACTTTGATACTATGTTAAACATTTAACTTAAAATCAATTAGTAGTAAGTGGATGGGCCCAACCTAAATATACTTAAAACTAATTGACAGTAAATGACGAGGCCCAACTTAAATATATTTAAAACTATACTAACATACCCCATTATTTGTAAGCGAAGATGGAAGAAATCTTTTACATGATAAATTTGAAAATGACAATAGAAAAAAATCATGACTCCAATATCATGTTAAGCATCCAACTTAAAACTAATTGACAGTAAGTGAAATGACTAAACTTGAATATAAGATTACAAAAAATTAAATATTTATTAAATATGGGATTAAATCACTTTAACAAGCTCCTATTCTGTGTAGATGAGATGAAATAAACATATCACGTGATATTTATTATGTTAAGCATTAAATTTAAAACAATTTATAGTAAATGGAAGGGCCCAATTTGAATATAAGATTACAGAAAATTGAATATTTATTAGATATAAGATTACATCACTTTAATGTTTTACTTATTGTCAATTGGTTTTAAGTTAGATGTTTAACATGAAATTAGAGTCCGAATTTCTTTCTGTTGCCCTTTCCAAATTTGTCACATGAAAGGTTTTTTTCATCTTCACCTATGCGTGATGGGGATATGCTATCATGGTGTTATCCTATATCTAATAAATATATAATTTCATGTAATCTTTACATTCAGGTTGGTCCTCCACTTACTCTGTCAATCGATTTGAAGTTGGATACTTAACATGATATCAAAATCATGATTTTTTTTCTGTTACCCTTTCTAAATTTATCACATAATATATTTATTTTATCTCTGTCTACACATGATGAAGTGTGTTAATATGATATTATCCAATGTCTAATAAATATATAATTTTTTGTAATTTTGTGGGAGTATAACTTGAATAAAAAATGATAAAATATTAAATATTTATTAAACATGAAACAACATCGTATTAACATATTAAACATAATTGTAAGAAATTTGGAACAAAAATTGACCGTTTAAAATATTTTTTGAACAAAATATTTTGTAATTTAAGATTTACATAAATAAGGATATCTTGACGGTTAAATCATTATGCCAATAAAAATATTATAATTTCAATTCTTTTGAAAGTAATTTCGACTAGCACTTTTGGGTTATTTAACTTTGCCCTCCTAATCTAACTAAAAAAAAAACCTCTTGGTGCCACCACCATCATCATCTTCGTCATCATAGTACTCACATATCAAAGCAAAATTAAAAGATTTGAATACATCTTAAAATCTCAAATGACATTATATAAATTATTGATAAAGTATTAAAATTTTTATTCCAGTGATTATTAATTAAAATTTGATAGTTTTAAATAAAAAAAAAGATTTCGGTCTATTACTTGCACATTATCAAGTATATGGCTTGGAGCTTTCTTTAAAAAAAAAAAATGATTTGGTGCGTTTTTTAGACAATTAAAATTTTCTACTAATAAGGTATTCTATTTGTACATATTAATTATATCTATATTCCTCTTTTACTTTATACATATGATATAATTTTATCCCTTATTTCATTCTTATAAAAAATTTTGATCAGTACATGTGATTTTTTTTTCCTAATTAATTAAGTTCAAGAAGCCATCCTATAAATCTAATTATTTTTTCTTTAAGCAAGAAACGAGGAGTAAATGGCTTGGTTATTCAATAATATATATACTACGCACCTGTTTTCAATTCAATTGATGGTATTCACCCTCCAACATCATGAATTTTTGTCATGTATTGAGCACAATTTTTAATGTGGCACACAAATTGAACATGATGAAACTTACAACTCGTACGTATGCTTCAGAGCAAACATATAAGATCCTTCTGCCCTATAGTTTACCCATATAGTAAAGCAATCCATCCATGGTAAACCATAAAAAAAAAAAAATAGACTGTCCGAGATATTTAATCTTTAATCACAGCTATGAGTTAAAATTACAATAATATTATTAAAAAATATACTCTTTTTTTTTTCTTTTTTTAAATTTCGGCAAAGGGAGAATATTCGAACCAATTCTTTAGCAAGGTACCTAATGTTCGGATGCATCAAATAGCTTTTAATATATATGAAATAAAAATTCACACGTAATAAAACTTGAATTCGAAACTTAAAAATTTAGAACTTCTTGTTTCCAATTAAAACAGGCTTCGTTAACACCTTTTTTTTATATATATATTTCTTAAGTAGAAAAGATCTGATTTCTTAACTTGCCCTGAGAAAAACATTTCAATAAACTTTGCCCTAAGAAATTAGATTATATTATTAAGTTAACATAAATAAATAAATTAATAAATTTATATTGATGAACCTTGATGATTGATATGGGTATCTTAGTCTATATATACATCTCGTCCCAACCAAGTGTGTCACTGAAAGTGTTTTTTTTTTTTTTTGGCCTTTTTTTTTTTTAATTTTCTTTGAAATCTAGAACATATATGTCAAGACCAAACCACATGGAGAAGAAGCAATTAGTTTGAGTGTATTCGAACATTTCGATTGAAGTGCGGGCGGTGGTCGGCTTGCACAAGTGTTCTCAGAGCTTATAGGATTGTCCCAATCACCATCACTGTGTTTTGCCCACTGCTCCTATCTTCTTATATGTCTGTTCTCTCTTCCATCTCTCTCGTTCTTCAACATTATTTTGATTTCTTTCACTTAATTTTAACTGCTTATGTTTTTCCTTCTTTTTCGGTATTGATGTAAGAATAAGTAGTTTTTTTGGTATTTGTAAGAATAAAATTTTTTTAATATATAGGAAAATACAAAAGAATTATTACATAAACAATTCGTATTATTTATTAAATTCAATGCAAATAAAAAATATCACATTATTAAAAAAATCATGTCTGAATTTGACGTTTGGCTTATTTAAGTGATTAATATATGCTTGTGTCAATTTTTAATTATAAGTTTTTTTTATTATTTATCAAGCCTATGATTGATTATTGATATAAATATATATATATATATATGGTAGAAAGAGTCTATACATAATCTATTAGATAAAACACATGACATGTGTATTCTATAGAGAGACATTTTAGAATTTAGAATTGAACATAAACTATTTGTTTTAAGAGAAATTATCGTATTAATTAACAATGTAATTTTTAAATTTCATTGTTAGAGTTAGTTAATTAGTAATTTTCAAGGTATAGTTAAAAAAAATAAAAATAAAACATGTGATAGTTTTTTTTTTTTCATTTGTGAAGTTAAAATCATTTTATTATCAATGTATCAAGAATAAACTCTATTTTAAATCCATATATATTTGCAAGTAGGTTCATGTGATCCATAATAAAAATATCCATCATAAGCCACGTCAAGGCTTGGAACCAATTTATTCAAATCTATCGATTTAAATTATCAATATTATCATAATATTATTAAAAATACTTCTATTTTAATATTTTAATTAAATAAAATATAATTATTTATCAAAAAAATAATATCATAAACCAAACTATATCTAAAAAAATCATATTCAAGATCCAATGCAAGTCAGACAAGATCCATAGACTTGATGAGCAACTCGGACTATGAACAAGTGTATTATGCAATTACAGACCTTAAATGAAGGTGTGAGAGTAGAGGTGCATTTAGTATATATAACTAGCAGCTGTGACATTTGCATACCCTTTGTCACACCCTGCACTTCATTTATGAATTTATTGTATGCATCGATCTGAATGATGATAAATCCTGTTATTTGGGGATATATTTAAAAAAATCTATATCATCATTTTCTACCTTTGACAGGTGAATTATTTTAGATGTTCTAAATTATGTTGGAATGTTAAGGACAGAAACAGATCAGAAGTGACCTAGCTCGATGACTTATGGTAGAGCTAGGCTAAATAGCCTGCTAGCAAATGCCGAACAAGTTAGAGTCTACAGTTGAATGGATTTTTTTTTTTTTTTTTTGCAGAAAAATGAAGGAAATGCTAGCTTACTAGAGCCAAATTTCACCAGGAAACAAGAACATCTGGGTGGCTAGCATCTAGCTGAAAAACTGATCCATGACCACCCATGGTACTTGGTTAAGCCTCACCAAGAGAGAAATTAAAGACAAATTAGAGGAAGACATTGATTGTAGTACTTGAAAGAAAAAAAAAAAAGGTGATGGGACCCTACTTGTCATACTTTGTTCTAATTAGGGTATCAGATGAAATGGTGACACGGCTGGCAGAGGGGACATTTTTGCTGGGAGTTAGTGGAAATAAATCTATATTTTTGTGGTATATATGTTCACCACCTATGTTTTACTAGTTACTGTGGATGTTGAGTACTGATTAAAGCCAAGACAATGGATTCCACTTTCTCCTTTTCCTTAAAGCATAAAGAAAAAAGTTAGCTTTTGGAGATAATGGCCTTTCACTGTCTAAATCACCTCATAAACCAGCAAGTTTCCAAAATTCATATTGACACTTTTCAGCTTGTAACACTCAGATTTTCTCCATTTCCACTGTAAGGGACAAATCTCACTTATATATATATATATATATATATATATATGAAAACTTAAATTCTAGGAATCTGATCAGACTTAATCCAAATGATTAGTTCGTCTTTTTTTAGTAGGTGATTCCTCAAATATGGGGTTCATTAGAGTTTTGTGCAATGATCATGTCTAGTACACTCAACCACCTAAAATAAGGTTTTGCAAGTTAAGCTTTCCATTTTGTTTTAGGAAACATGAAAGCAATTCTTAATTAGTAGAAGAAATGAACAAACATGTATGCATATTTTCAGTTGATGGAAGCCATGCAATGGAGGTGGGGGAAGCACGATGAGCATATGGGAACGTAATTAATCCCTTCAAAAATTAATAAACAAATTAAGATGGTCTTAAAAATAGCATAAGATTTCAGAATGTGTTAGAATAATGAAGGAAGAAAAACAAAGCAAACCAAATCAAAACATGTAGTAGCAAAAAAAAAGTCATATCTGTGTTCACTGCACGACTATGGTTATTGCATTGGTAAGATGTTGCCGACGAAACCACTTTGAGTTCCCATGTCCTTGTCATGTTTTTACATTTCCAAACACCTTTGCCCTTGCCCTGTTTATTGCAAATCCCTAAAACCACCGTAAAATTATTGTTTTTATGAAGAGAAAAAGTGCATATCACCTAGTACTTGTTGTTTCTAATTTTTTTGAAGTAAACTCTACTGAATCAGGTATTATATTCATATAATCAATTATTACATTATTAAATAATCAACTCTTACATCATTGAATAATACTCCTCCTTGCGACTAAGCTAAGATCTCGTTGGCTGTTATGTCTATTGTTTAACCAATTTGAATAGTGAACTTATATATTTTCTCACTAATATTCAGAATAGCTAATTCAGAACCCTCAATGGGTATTACCCTATATATTCTTTGAGTTGGTCAGAATAGAACGGTTTTAGTCTATATATTTGTTTCTCTATTTTTATCACAATTATAATTTGAAATTTTTGTCTTATCACCGATCTAAAGAGAGGAAAAAAAAATACAAAAAAGTCGTTGATAAGTTCTCTAATCACCTTTGGCGTCGGCAATGCTAAATGGATGACTAATGACATTAATCATGTCATGCATAGGAAGGGATGTATGTTAATGTAAAATCAAATTTTGAGTTGGCAATGCCAAAAGCATACCAAATTCAGTTGTTCTTGATATCCAATGAACAAGTTGGCTATACGCATAATGTAGTCTTTTTTTTTTTATTATTAATAGTTACGGATTTACATGATATCATGAGGTGCTCAAGAAAATTGAAAAATAAAAAAATTTTAAAAAATTTTTATAGACACCTCAAAAAAATCTTTTTTTAAACACCATTTTTATAAATAAAATTGATAAAATTATCGACAATATTTTATATATGACACGTAAACACTCCCAATAAAAATCCTGAGTTACTGAATACTATTTTCTAGTTTCTACTACTCCAATTTCAAATCTTTTATTTCAAAGCAGACGAACTTATCAACTGATCTACTCAATAAGTTTAGATGGAAAGAATAAATGTTTTAGGATATTCTAATATTGGAGAAAAATATCCATTGATACAGCAAAATGATATTATTGGTTTTTTTATCTATACCCAAGCAATTACTGAGTCACAATGGATTAAGAGTGCATTTGGGAGCGTCACAAGTGCGGTTCGTCGGTAAAATTTGTCCTTTTGTCTTGATGGGGCTGTATGTTTGACAGACTACCTGTAATTGTGGTGTTTTGCTCTGGTACGTAGCTTCTTTTATGGAACTACAGTAACGCTTTTATTTTATTCTTTTGGAGTTTTATGGTTCAATAGTCAGCTCCTTGTCTAACATACCATGGATAAATCTAACATGAATACGCTTTCAGATATTGTCTGAATCAACAATTTTCAGGTTCTGAGTCCTCTAGAGTGACAGCATTTTGCAAAGTATTATCTCTCGTGATTCTTAATTCAGGAGAAGCACGTTTCAATAATACAACTTCAATCAGACAAATTTAATGTTGTTTGACCAACATTCAAACTAAAGGAAGTTGTTTGATTCAGCTCAACATGCATATAGCAGTGAATGAAAGAGACACGTTTTTCAACCGAAAAAGAAGGAAGAAAACATGAAAAAGCCATTTATAATGATAATGGTGGAGCAAATGGTACAAATAAGATTGTAAGAAGATAATAATTGAATGGCACTGTTGATAGACAAAAAATGACATCATTTCTTTCTGTAGCTTAGCTAATTGACAGCGTGATTGTCATTCAGGTTTGTGTTTTGATCAAAAGATCTGAATTCAGATCAACAGTTTGGGCACGATTTTAATGGCATGTGATCTGATGTTGAACTTAATACATGTCTATTCTCATTAAGGCCCATAACCCAAAAATGGAAGACCTGAAAATTAGCGACTTCATATGGATGATTTCCCTGCTCCAAATTAATGCTTGATTCCGACTGTTAGCTTATCTTAAAACCTTAAGGAACAAATCTCGAGCTGAAAAAAGTTTGATGATTGATGATTATTAATCTCAGCCTCATTAATCAGCCTGATCAAAAGGCATTTCTTGTCCACACCCTTTGGAGATCCGAGGTTCAACCCCTTAATTAAACCCCACCTGAATCGCTAATTGTAGCACCGATTGCCTTTAAACATCCAGAGATAGTACAAGAATTTGGTTGGATTCACTTCCAAGGCTTCAATTTGGACACAATCAAAATTGGCGATCCACAAAGCTGGATGAGCTCGTTACTGTTATGATATATATAGAGTGATCTAAACTTGAATTTATAAAATATTTTTATAAGATAAAATTATAAGATTTTTAAATTAAAGTAAGCAATATCTTGTAGGTATAGATTTTCACAAATAATATCATAGTGGTCATTAATCGAATAACAACTAAGCGTTACACTATGAGAGTCCTACGAGAATTTAATACTACATAATGGGAACTATTTTTAGAATCTACCACCTTTAAAATCTATCATTTCTAAAATCTTACAAGAATTAAGTGCTATACGATAAGAGTAATTTTTAAAATTCTAATGTATGGTGTGATTTTATAATTTATGAATATTTTGTGTTAGATTTATATAACATTTGATATGATTCGATAGATTTATATGCTTTATGTTAGGTTTGACAAGGACGTCAAACCTTAAAAGAGAATAATCTGAAGCTTTGTTATGATATATATATATATATATCTAAACTTAAATTTATGAGGTGATTTTTATAAAATAAAATTGTGAAACTTTCAGATCAAAATAAATAATTTTTCGTAAATTAAAAACAGATTTTTACAATTGTATATATATATAACTTTGACGATTATTATCTGAAATTAAATGTATCAAAATCTGATGAAAGTAAAAAAAAAGAAGGAAAACAAAACCACCTAGATTGACTTCAGATCAAATCTGATTGAATTCTAATTAATTAAAAAAAAGTCAAAGATTCAAATTCCATACTCAAAACATCCAAATTGAAATTGATCTGAAACTGAATCTCAACCTAAAGGAATTCCAAATAACAAAAAGCCGAAACCTAAGACCATTCAAAACACGTAAAACCCAAATTTGGGAAGTCCAGCTATTAGCTAGCTGCTAATTAAGCTTTCAAATCATGCTGTTGGCAAGATCTAGCGAGGCGCCTGCGACATGAACTTGTAAATCACACGTCAGGCAATGATCTAAAAAAGGATGTAAATGCCTGTAGTTCAGATATTAGTGCTAAGCAATGATTCAGAATAATGCCATTTTAGTCATTCCCGACCTTGATAGAGAATTCGAGAGATTATTGGTTAGTCCAGCACCACATATTAGTGCAAAATTTAATGTTTTAGCATACGAAAATAAGACTTGCATGCCCTTACGTTAACAACCTATGTGAAAATAGTCAAACACTCGAGGAAAATGGAGCTATAATTAGCAATCCACGTCACACAAATTCAAAAGTCAACTTTGAACTTCATCTACTTTAAATATATAAAATTGAGTTAATTATACTTTTGATACCTGAATATATATATATATATAAATTGATACTCAAAAAAATATTCAAATTTACTCCTTCAATTTTTAAAAATGTATTATGTTAATTCAATTTCTAACATCATGATCAACTATTGCTAAAGACCTTAATTACCATCTAGTCAAACAAAAGATCAAATTCCAAAATTGGAGCATAAATTATGCTGACCATGACGATAATGAAAATAAAAAAGGTTTTGAGATTATAATTGAAAAATTAGTGGTTATATTGTTAGAAAAATAGGGTCCAGCCCTATGTAATTAATTTTAGACCAATTAAAGGCCATGACCTTGATCTTTTTTTTTTATATAGAGCTCTAACTACTTAATAAAAAGAAGTAGAGTTATTTTAAGGTGATGTCGCAAACCAAGAAGAAAAAGAAGAAAAGCTAGGAAAAATAAAAAGAAAAAGAAGAAGGGAGAATTGGTTGAACGAAAGTTGATCCGTAGTCTGATTGTGCTAAAATTTTGTCAGTAGGTTTATGATTCAAAGTTCTACATTTTGAACGGTGAAGATCAAGTTTGAAGCTCTCTAGGAACAAATCTAGGGTGTATTTGTTTGGTCACCTATTTGGTAAGATTTATCGAATTATTTTTTAGTTATTGATTAGCTCTAGTTTTAGCTAGAGAAGAATTTTGTATATCCATTATTTGATAGTAGAGATTTTTCTGGTGATCCGTGATTTTTTCCTTTACACTGAAAGATTTTTTGCATAAATCTTGGTGTGCTTTTATTTTTTCTGCATTGTTGATTATTGATTATTGTCTATTATTGTGGGTTTATTGCGTTATATTACTTTTGCATTATTATATTTATTGCTTCAGGCCCAACAAATAGTATCAGAACGAGGGTTATTTTAAGATATTGATACAAAAACAGCCCAAGATAAAAGTAAATTCTATTTGAGATCATGAAAGATGATATAAGTTTCATGATAAATTTGATAGCATCAAATTATTCAATTTGAAAGCCTATAATGAAAGATCATTTATACTGTAAAGCTTTGTATGAGTCGGTATTTGGTGATTCGGCTAAACCAGTATATATGAAAGATGAAAACTAAAAGAAGTTAGGTAGAATGACGTTGGCTACAATAAAAAAATGGATTGATATCAGTGTATTCCATTAAGTAGCGTAGGAGGTAGATGCCCACATTGTTTGAGAAAAATTGATAGCATTGTATGAGAAAAAAATACGTATGAATAAAGTTTTCTTGTTAAAAAGCTTGTAACTTTACAATACAAGGATGAACGATCTATTTCAGAGTACTTGAGTTATTTTTAAGATTTATTTAATTGGATGACTACTATAGAGCTTAAGATGGATAATGAAATGAAGACATTATTTTCTTTTAGGTTCATTGCTAAACAGTTGGAATACTTTAGTTGTGACTGTTCTTAATTCAGCTCCTGATTATAAGGTGATATTAGAGATAGTAAAAAATAGTATGTTTAATAAAAAAGCAAGATGAAAAGATATAGACCCTGAGAATCAAGCTCTGGTCACAAAGAACAGGGGTAGAAATATCGACAGAGGTTAGAACTCAAAAGGCTGTAGTAAGTCTAAATATAGATCCAAGTTCAGAGATGAAATGAAGTGTTTTCATTGTGGTAAAGCAGGTCATATAAAATAACATTGTAAAATCTTAAAACAAGAGCGAAAAGATGAAAAAAGTAAGAGTTTAGATTATGGCAATGTTACAGTAACGAATTCATATAGTAATTCAATTACTTTGATTTGTACACATAGTGATTGTAATCATGTTGATGATCTTGGCATTGAGTGGATAATTGACACAAGAGCGGCATATCATTGTGTTCTTAAGATAGAGTTGTTTATAACTTACAAAGCAGGAGATTTTGATTGCACTAAGATGTGAAATAAGAGTGTGTCACAGATTGTTGAGATTTGTGATATTGTTGTACAAACTAATACAGGTTGCATATTGACTTTGAGGGATGTCAGACACATTCTGGATATGAGAATAAATTTACTTGCTATTAATGTCCCTGATAAGAATGGATATAATAGTCAACAAAAGAATATACAATGAAAGCTTCTCAAAGGATCTATGATAGTTGTAAGAAAAAAATTATGTTGCACAATGTATAAGATATGGATACAATTAAATGGCAACCATATAAATATCGTTGAGGATAATGCTTTAGCAAACTTATAGAACAAAAGCCTGGCACACATGAGTGAGAAGGGGTTACAAGTTTTGGTAAGACAGTCTCACATTCTCTTGACCAAAGGTATGTTTCTCGATTCATGTAATCATTGTTTATTTGATAAGTATCATAGAGTTTCTTTTCGTAAGAATTCTCAAAGAAAAAAATAGATTGACATTGATTTATTCTGACATATGTGGTCCTATTGAGATTGAGTTATTAGGTGATAGCAGGTATTTTGTTACTTTTATTGATGATGCTTCACGTAAGACTTAGGTGTATATATTGAAAAATAAATGCCAGGTATTGCAATATTTTTAAAATTTTCATGCCATGGTGAAAAAGATGACAAGGTTACCCTTAAAGTGTATTCGGATTGATAATGGTAAAAAATACACATCAAAAGACTTTGAAAAATATTATTCAAAGTATAGGATCAGGCACGAGATGACAGAACCTAAAACATCACAACATAATGGTGTAGCTAAAATGATAAACCGCACCATTATGAAAAAAGTCAGATGTATGTTGAAGATGGTAAAATTGTCAAAGCCATTCTGGGGTAAAGCAGTCAACACAGCTTGTTATTTGCTTAACAAATCACCATCAGTTTTTTTAGGCTTTGACATTCCAGAAAGAGTGTGGATAAAGAAAGATGTTTCATAGTCTCATTTAAAAGTTTTCAGGTGTAAAACATTCATTATGTGCTGAAAAAGCAAAGGTTAAAGCTTGACAATAAAGCCACACAGTGTGTATTTGTAAGATATGGTGATGAAAAATTTGGTTACAGTGTATGAGATCCAATGAAGAGAAAGACAATCAGAAGTAGAGATGTGATCTTTCATGAAAAAAAATCATAGCAGACCTTGAGAAAAATGAAAAGAATACACGGATTACTGTTGAGTGCGATGTTTCAATAACGATAAGGGTTCTACAGGAAAGAGCCACAGATGATGAAAATGAGCAAGAAACAAACTTAGAGATATGAATGAGCTAGCCATAATTAGTGATAAGCCATATTTAATCAGTTTTGAGTAGGGGAAGCAATCTTATCCATCATAGAGTATTGAGTAGGGAGAGCTACCTTCGACATCAGGTGATGTAGAGTTCAGTCTAAGAGATCTACTAGAAAACACATGCCATCTATCAGGTATCCAAGTTTAGATTTTATTTTATTTACCAATGAGGGGAAACTAAAGAGTTTCAAAGATGTACATGCTACTTTAGATAGAGAGCACTGGTTAAAAATAATGAAAAAAAAGAGATGGAGTCATTATAAAAAAATGGTACGTATGATCTTGTTAAACTTTTTAAAAAAAAAATGTCGTTGAAAAATAAATGGGTGTTCAAGTGAAAAAATAATGGTGACAAGCTAGTAAAATACAAAGCTCGATTGGTGGTGAAAGGTTTTTCTTAGAAATCAGGTATCAATTTTGATGAAATCTTTGCTCCAGTTGTGAAGATGAGTTCCATTTGAGTGGTACTGGGATTAGCAGCTAGTTTGAATCTTGAACTTAAGCAACTTAATGTTAAAACTGCATTCTTACATGGTGACTTACAGTATGACATTTATATGAAATAGCCTAAGGGTTTTGAAGTGAAAGGGAAAGAGCACTTAGTTTGTAAATTGAAGAAAAACTTGTATAGCTTGAAACAAGCTCTGCGACAGTGGTATAAGAAGTTTGATTCTTTTATGGTGAGTTACAACTATAAAAAAATGGTAGCGGATCTTTGTGTGTATGTCAAAAAATTTCTTGATGATAACTTCATTATTCTCTTATTATATGTTGATGATATGTTGATTGTATGATAAGATAATGGTATGGTTTACGTGTTGAAAGAACAATTATCTAAGTCTTTTGACATGAAAAATTTAGATCCAGCAAAGCAAATTCTTGGTATAGACATTATCCAAGAAAAAAGAGTTAGAAAGCTGTGGTTGTCATAGAAAAAGTATGTTGAATGGATGCTTAATAGATTCAACATTCAATATGCTAAATCAGTTAGCAGTTTATTTGCCAATCATTTTTATTTAAGTAAGAAATCTTATTCGGTATCTAAGAAAGAGCAACTAGCTATGTCTAGTATTCTTTATTTTTTTGTAGTCAATTTTTTTAATGTATTTTATTATTTGTACACAGCTTGACATTGTTCATGCAGTTGGTGTAATGAGTAGATTTCTTTCTAATTCGAAAAAAGTTCACTAAAAAACAGTAAAATAGATTTTCAGATATTTGAAGGGTACTTAAAAAATGTGCTTGAGTTATGAAGTTTCACAACCAGTTCTAGAAAGGTTTATTGATGCTAACATGGTAGGTGATCTTAATGATAGAAAATCTAATTTAGGGTATTTATTCACTTTTGTAGAAAGAGCTATGTCTTGACAGTCTAAGTTACAGAAGTGTGTTGCTTTATCAATTACAAAGGCTGAGTATATTACATCAACTGAAGTAGGTAAAGAAATGCTTTGGATGAAACATTTTTTCTTGAATTGAGATTGAATCAGAAAGAGTATGTGATGTTTTGTGATAGCCAGAGTACTTTAGATTTGAGTAAAAATGTCATGTACCATGTTAGAACAAAAACACATTGATGTTAGATATCACTGGTTACATTCAGTGATTGAAAAATAGTAGCCGCTGTTGAAGAAAGTCAATGCAGATGAGAATATAACAGATATGTTGACTAAGATACTTTCTAAGAAAAAGCTTGAGCTCTACAGTAACTTGGTTGGAATAAGTTCATTGGCCAAGGTAAGATCCAAATGAAACTGCTATGGTGATGAGTCTCCTTCTAATAGGGTTAGAAGGGGAAATTGTTAGGAAAATAGGATCCAGCCTCATGTAATTAATTTTGGACTAATCAAATGCCATGGGCCTTGGTCTTTCTTTTTACATAGAGCCCTAGCTACTTAATAAAAAAATGTGGGGCTATGTTAAGGTGATGTCGCAAACTAAGAAGAAAAAAAAAAACCAGAAAAAATAGAAAGAAAAAAAAAGAAAGAGTTAGTTGAACAAAAGTCGATTCATGATCCAATTGAGCTGAAATTTTATCAACAGATTTATGATTTAGAGTTCTACATTTTGAACGGTGAATATCGGGTTTAAAACTTTCAAGGAACAAATCTATGGTATATTTGTTGAGTCACCTATTTAGTGAGATTTATCCAATTATCTATCTAATTATTGATTAGCTCTAATTTTACCTAGAGAAGAACTTTGTATATCTATTATATGATAGTGAATATTTTTTTAGTGATCCATGGTTATTTTCTCTACACTAGAGAGTTTTTCACATAAATTTTGGTGTACTTTATTTTTTTTACGTTGTTTATTGTTGTCTATTACTATAGATTTATTGCATTATATTGCTTCTACGTTATTGTGTTTATTGCTTTAGGCCCAACATATATTCCATCCATAGTTTCTCTATATACATATTTATTTATTTATTTATTTTGATTTCACTTTAGTTCTTAACCTTTGAATTATTTCATTTGGATCTTTACCATTTTTAAATAATTTCATTTTGATCATTTGTCCATATTAAAGTTTACTTGACACCTAACGTGAATATTATCTTGGTATGTTATGAGACATTTTTCTCACGTGTTAATGAAAAATATGTCAAAAGTAGGGATGGTAACAGATTGTATTGAGATGGATATTTATTCGTTTCGAACTCAATTCGATTTTATTTTCGCAATAATTGAATCTAACCTAATAATTTTTTTTATTTTTTAATATTCGAACTTAATCCAACATTGTATAAAATCATACCTGATCTAATTCGATTTGACCTGAAATTAATAAAATATTATTTTAAATATAAATATAAAATTAAATAGATATAAAGATATATATAACTATAAAATTAAATAATTAATTAAAATTAATTTTTTTTATATATCAAGTTGAGTCGAGATGGATTTACCTAAAACTTAGACTCTGAATTTTTTTTACTATTATCAAACCCGATCTGATCTAATCCAAAACTCGATTTAAGAGAAATGATCCTAAGATGTTGGGTCAGGTGGGGTTAGAACCCGTTAGGTACAGGTTGGGCTATCATCCTTAATTAAAATGATCAAAATGAAATTTTTTTAAAAATTTAAAAATCTAAATAAAATAATTCAAAAATTAAGGACCGAAGTGGAATCGAAATAATTGATTAGGAATCATGGATGAAATTTACCTGAAAATTAAGTATTAAAAACTTTCTTATTCAATTCTCGATAATTCAATTGATAAATTTACCTTTAGGCATTGCTCCACCATCTAATTATTGACACACAACGCGTACAGCATGCAGGGTGAAGTGGAAAGTGCGACAATGTAGTGGTAAGCAATGACCTCAAAGAACCATATGAAACACGCCCCATTTCTCATCCTATATATGTATGTTTTAACCAAGTTAATTTGAGAATCATCCATATCAAACAGCTTCAATTTTTACAGTGCCCGATTAGATAAATTTCTTTCTTGTTTCATTAGTTATCAGTAACTTTGGCATGTTCAACGTTCCAGGTACAGGCCAATGAAATTTACCAACTAGGATGAAAAGATTAACAATCGGCTGGAGCTGTAGTACAGAAGAGAAACACTCATAAATCCAAGAGACCTTTGGTCTTTGCAAGATGGTGGATTCATTCCTTTGAAAAAAGGTCTGAAAGCGAAGCTTGGATGGCTTACCATCATCAAGTGATTAACCTTGGAATTAGAGGTAAAAAAAAAAAAAATCAAGATCAATCTAAAATCATACAATTCAGTTCAATTTAATTTGAATTAATTTTTTTTATTCGATTTGAATAATAAATGTATATATTAAATTCGTATTAAATTTTGAATTGAAATATTAAAATAAAAAAATTAAATTATATATTTTTATTAATTTTTATATTTTTTTAAATTTTTATAAAATAAAAATAATTATTTTATATAAAAATATATTTAAATATATTAAAAATCATATTAAAATAATATATAAAAAATTAAAATTTTAAAAATTAATAAATCAAACTGAATCGATAAAATTCAATTCAAACCGAATTGATTTTAATAAAAAATTAATTTAAAATTTTATAATATTATTTATTATTTAAAAAAATTAAATAAAATTCGATTCAATTTAAGATGTTATTATTTTTACTAATACATTTAAAATGTATTTATTTTGTTATAAATACAGTTGCAGTACAGTCAGACGCCCTCTTCAAACGAATGATTAAATCTGGCACACGAAAATACAAAACAGTAGTTGAATTTGAACACGAAGAAGCAAATAATAATTAATGTAACTAGCTAGCATCAATGAAGCCGCTGGGAGGATCAGAAGCCAGAACCAACAGGGCAGGCAGGCAAGATTAGTGAAAGAAAATTTTGGATAGATGAGCTACTTTGGAGTAACATAAAAGAACCCATATTTCAGAACCCTAGTTACAGAATTAATTAATCATTAAATGAATATAATTTATAAATATTAATAAATTAATTAATCATTAAATAAATATGTAATAACCATCTATTATCTAATTTCGCTGGTTAAATTTGTAAATCTGCAATATAAATTAATAATTAGTGGAATATAAATAAAATGTGATAAATATGCAAAGATTTTATTTATTTATTTATTTATTAAAACTAAAATAAAACTAATTATTTAATTAAAAACTAAAAATAAAAATAGAAAAGAAGGGGAAAATGTGAAGTAAAATGAACAGGAACTTTGTTGGGCCGAGTTGGACCGAGTTGACCTCACGCTGGACCAAACCCAAAAAAAAGTCAACAAATCTGACCAAAATAAAAGAAAAATAAAATTTCTTGCCTCTCTCCTTGTCACTCTCATTCTTTGTCTCACAAAAACCCTAAAAAAGGCAAAGCCCTAAAAACCTCTCATTTCCCCTCAATTTCCCAAATTTTTATTACAATTTTTGTTCTCATGATCCACCGGTAATTAAGCTTATAGTTACTTATTTTTTCATTTCTGTTTTATTGTTGTTGAAAAATTATATGTATCTGATGATTAACTGTTAGTTAATGGTGATTAGCAGGAGATTAATATGACACAACCGTCGGTAA
Organism: Durio zibethinus; assembly: GCF_047325235.1. Lineage (NCBI taxonomy): Eukaryota > Viridiplantae > Streptophyta > Magnoliopsida > Malvales > Malvaceae > Durio > Durio zibethinus. The sequence goes on along the minus strand of NC_143162.1, from coordinate 1,523,941 downwards.
TACTAGCAACCGCCAGCTATGATCACAGTATTCGCTTTTGGGAGGCGAAAAGCGGTCGATGTTACCGTACTATTCAATACCCTGACTCGGTCAGTTCTTTTCTTTTTTTTTTTTTTTTCGAATCTGTCGTTTTTATTTCATATTTAGTGTAAAGTCTTAATTTTTTAGGAATTAATGGTTTTGTTTATTCGAAATTCTGGTTGTGAAATGAAATAAATGAATATTGACCATCGATTATAATTTTTATGTAATTCTACTTGTTATAATTATTGTAAATTTATTTAATTTTATTCTTCTTTTGTATTTATATATATTTGAAATTTCCTTCAAAAATATATATTTGAAAATTGGATAAACTTATTTGGGACCAATGATGTAATCCTGTTGTGGATGCACTAAGGTTTGTTATTGATATATATTTTCGGACCTATTTGTGCATTTTAGTTTGTTTAATTATTTTGGTGCGCAAATTGAAGGCCTTGATTTGAGCCTCTGTTCCTAATTTAATTATAAAAAAGAACTAGACAAAGAAGCCCCTGCATTGAATATTAATGATCGGTTTTTGATGACCACGCGGGAAAAAGATGAATGATATACGGCAGACCTACTAGATATCTTTAAATAGGGATGACATTAGGCTGGTAAAATTGGAGGAAGAACATTTATGTAGCCAAAAGTAGCTAGTGAGCTGCGTTGCGTGGTCGATGCTGAATTTCTGTTCTTCTTAAAATCATATTTAGATATGTTGCCTTTGAGAAAGTGAGGAGTAAATGAAGTTTTTGATTCGACTTAGTTTAGTTGTATGTTTCTGGATCTGTAAGTTTTTTTATGTGCGAAATCTAGATGTTTCTCTTAGTTTCTCATTGGTCCAATGGTACTTTTTTTAACACAAAAACTTCTATTTGTTGTAAATGTTTTGTATGGGATTTAATTTTGCCATGTCATGCCTGCAGCATGTTAATCGGCTTGAGATAACCCCAGACAAGCACTATCTGGCTGCAGCTGGTAATCCTCACATTCGTTTGTTCGATATTAATTCCAACAGCCCTCAACCTGTACGTTTTCCTCTACTTTCTGGATGATTTTCATGGACTTTGTTCTCTTACAATTAGTCTTCTTTTTTCCTTTTCATGCCATTGACTTTTGATTGGGAATTATTTTTTGCTTCTATACTTAATGGTTATATGGCAGGTAATGAGCTATGATTCGCATACAAATAATGTTATGGCTGTAGGATTTCAATGTGATGGTAACTGGATGTATTCTGGTTCTGAGGATGGCACTGTAAAAATTTGGGATTTAAGGCAGGTTAAATTGTGCCTAAAGACATGACACATTTATTTATTCAAATGGGTTTCTCTTTTTTTTTTTTATTTTGGATTTCATTTAGACTTATTTCTCATTTTTAAGTCTAATGCAGAGCTCCAGGTTGCCAAAGGGAATATGAAAGCCATGGTGCTGTTAATACTGTTGTCTTACACCCAAATCAGGTGATTATGTATCACGTAAATCTTGCAGTGTTAATTGCTTGAATTTTTTGCTGAATGTGCTATTATGTTCCATATAATTGTAGTTTCAAAAGAAAACATTTTGACGTTCTTCTTTGCTATTTTCTCGACCAGCATTTACCTAGTGAAACCCAATAGTTTTTCTTGTCGCTTTTATTCATTTTTTCTCACTTGTACAGCATTGATTGATAGATATGTTTTCTTAATTGCATATCCATGGTTTTGTAGACTGAGTTGATATCTGGTGACCAAAATGGTAACATTCGTGTATGGGATTTGACGGCTAACTCTTGCAGCTGTGAATTGGTATTCTTTTCTTTCTTCTATCTTCATTATATTTTTCTTTCTTCATCTTGGATTTGATGTTTTCAATTAAGAACATATGTGTGACTTGTCTTTAGCACCAACATGAACTTTGTGCCTTTGTGGTTATCTATATTGGTAGTTCTATACCATATTAAAACTTGAGTTCTGTTGATAATAGGAATTTCTTTTATTTTCTCATTGACACAATTATGAAAAAGCTCCTTTAAAATATATATTCATGAGTTTCCGAAATATAACTGTTTTAAAGCTGTGTGGATGAGTTTGGAAACACTTGGGGATAGCTGTTTTGGCCGTCACATGAAAGAAAATAACTGATTGGATTTTAGACTGCTGTTTTAATAACTTGTAGCGAGGAAATTGTTTATGGTATTTTTAGGCTGTTTTTATGATATCTATACACTTAAATAGTTTTCATGTACTCCAAGCTGGCTGGAAATGCTATAATGGACATCCCACTCTCTTACCTGCTTCTTTCCCTCTCGCCATATCTGCTTCTCTGCCCCTCTTCGTCCTATCCCCCCTTCCATATCCACCTATCCGCATAGACTCAGTCATGCACCTGAAAATGATTTACATTGAGTTGTCATTGTTATCAAATCTGTAAATTTGTAAACCTAGGTGCCTGAGGTTGATACAGCTGTGAGGTCTCTTACAGTAATGTGGGATGGAAGCCTAGTAGTTGCTGCAAATAATCGTGGCACATGTTATGTTTGGCGCCTATTAAGAGGAAACCAGGTTACTTTTATCTCTGATTTAATCAATTGTCTTTATCAACTTATAATGTTTTGCCTTATGAGGCATTGTTTTTTCTTGCAGACTATGACCAACTTTGAGCCACTTCACAAGCTACAAGCGCATAATGGATACATTCTCAAATGTCTCCTTTCTCCTGAGTTTTGTGATCCCCACAGGTTCTACTGCTTAATATTAAATTTGGTTTTTCTTTTTACGTTTTTTATTTCTTACAGGAACCAACTAATTTTGTGTCTACATTGAGATGCTAGTGTAATTGCTGTTAACATATATTTCAGATATTTGGCCACTGCATCTGCTGACCACACTGTCAAGATATGGAATGTTGATGGCTTCACATTGGATAAAACTTTAATAGGTATCCACTGAAGTCTCAACTTTTAAGCCATGCTATCATTTCGACCACACATATATTAAGCCAACTGTAAATTGTTTTTGAAGGGTTTTCAATGTGTTTTTTTGTGTTATTATGTATCAGGACATCAGCGCTGGGTGTGGGACTGCGTTTTCTCAGTGGACGGTGCCTATCTCATAACAGGTATTTAGCTTTAATAGTGCATGTCTAAATCATGCACACTGGCCTCCTTAATCCATTATTTTTAGCTTGCCTTGGTGTGATGGGGTTAACTTTTGTGTGCTGGTCAATTAACACCTGTCTTTTCTAACCATTTGGGTGCGCTCTCTACGATTATTTTATCCACACATCTCAATGCCAGAATCACATAGACTCTAGTAAACCATCAGATGCTACCGACCCAAATCATGGAGGCATCCGGCTCCCCATATAATATTGAATTTTATCTGTCTTTTGGTGCATGCTCGCCAGTTTATTAAACCCTAACCCTAAATCTTAAACGTGTGAAGATTCTTCTTTTCCCTCCACTTTCTCTTGCTAGAAGTTTTGCATGTAAGATACACAACTAAAGGGTTTATTACCATTTGCACATGCTTCTTTAGCAGAGGCCTACACCTGGATCTGCTAGGCCTACTCAACAACCTAAAAGTTTGAATTTTCATTTGGATCTTTTTTACCCCTTATTGTCCCTTTTCAGTCAAATTCTTTCCCTTATGAACGGATTTCGTGTATAAGCTTAGATGTTCCATAATGCTCAAAGAAAAAAGGGTTCTAATAACTGAATTTGATCCCATTTTGACGAAATGTTTGTGTATTTGACCATGCAGCTTCTTCTGATACAACGGCTAAGCTTTGGTCCATGTCAAATGGTGAAGAGATTAAGACATATCAAGGGCATCATAAAGCAACTGTTTGCTGTGCACTACATGATGGAGCTGAGCCTTCTACATGAAACAGATATGTGTCTCTATTATTATCCATTTGTACAAGTTGTACAGTGATCTTAGTGGTGTGAATTGTTACAATGCCTGTTTTCCAAACGAGCTGTTTGATGTTGTATTACTTCTGCATCCATTTCATGAGCTGAAATATCTGACTTTCAAACTAAAATAACTATAAATAAAGTTTAGTCAGAAATTGAATCAAGCAAACTGGTTGGATTAAAGCCACCAAAAATTGATTGAAAAAGAAAAATTACAAATAAAAGTGATGAACCCAAAATAATGAGAATTTTTTATTCAAATAAAAAATATTTTTTGAAAAAAAAAGTAAAACTTCTAAAAATTATCAAAATAAAATGCAAAATCCAGAATTGAAATTTTTGGCCCTTAATTGATAAAAATACAAGATGGGGTCCTAAATTTTGGTTGTGTAAATAATAGATCCCAAAAGTTTGTTTTAGCCGAGCTTCTACCAACATACTTTTCAGTCTCGCTTGCCAAATATCAGGAAATGAAAATGAAAGCTTTTATTGAAGAAAACGGCAGACAACAATTAAGGCATATGTACATGTTTTTAAAACGTTTCAACATTCAAACACTGCTATATCCACTAAAGAGATCTCAAAACGTGAGACTGGGACTAGCCTAATGTAAACATTGCTGCTACAGCCATTGTAACTGTATGTACAAAATTACCATAATTTACCAGAAAAACAAAGAATTGATACTGCATACAGATTAGTGTCACCTGATGACCCAAAGAGATGCTTGAGAGAAGTCTAGAGTTGAGTGGAAGTGATACAGACTATATATTTTAGGTTTATGGAAATGACTGTAGATGAGGTTCCAGCCATACGGATATCTTGGGAGGAAGCTCGATCTACTGCTGTTTGTCCCGTCTTGCCTCCAACTCTGAACTCTCCCCGTCATTCTTGGGCTTCCCTGGTGCAACCTTGGCAGGAGTTGAACGCTCTGACTGAGAGAAGAGAATCAAGATTTGCATGAGGAAGGTAACAATGGCCAAGCCAAATGCTGACAATGCAATGCCCTTCCATGAGGATAAAAGGGAAGACCATTGCAGGAACTTGAGAGCCCCAGAAGCCACAAGACATGCCCAAGAGATAACAACCTGACCAAGAATAAGAATATTGTTCATCATATTAGTTCCAGAAACAACTCTTACAACACCAAAAGAAACAAGACAATGTCACACTAACCGAAGATAATCAAAATGAAGATTGGTTAATTTGACACAGAACGAATCTCACCAAAAGAGACTTAATTGGCCGACCAAGATCCTGCAATGGTTGGTCACTGAAAGTGTCCTCAGCTATATGTTTGTCCAACAACTTGTCCTATAAGAGACATCAAACAGAAACAAAACAATAAGTAGGAAACGAATCCATGGACTACTGCAAGCATAAGAATAAAGATGATTAATCATTAAACATAAAAACACAAAGATACACAACCTTGTCAAGGTTAGAGTAATCCTTCTTTTCATTTTCAAACATATAATTATCTTAGACATGTATGAAAGACCACCTAGAACAGCACCCTGCTACAACAATAGATGAATAATACCCACCTTCTCCACAAACAGATCTTTACACCATTGTGCAACAGCCTCGTCTGTTGCAGGCAGTTCCTTCATGAGACGCCGCTTGATGTGTACATGCACCTGCAAACAAGTGAAAGATTATCTTAATCAGTTGAATAAACCCAACAGAACTGCAAGCCATTCATTTATCAACTAAGATATTTAAGATCAATGACACTTGCAGGTTTAATCATCTCAATTTTAGAATGTCAGAAATGTTTCAACTATAGGAAAACATGGAAATGCAAACACTTTTTCAGCATGACCTAAGACTATTCTCAGTGAGTTGCTTCCATAGTTCAACCTAGCAACTCAACCAATTCCATGCTGCCATAAAGTCACCACAAGTATTTAACTGATTAATGACATGCCCATGACCAACAAACTTGTTGGCCTTCACTCCAGCGATACTAAAAGATCAGATAAAAGATGCGAAAAAATTATGAAGCATGCCCTTCACTTCCTGTTGTCATTAGAGATATTTGACAGCAAATTATGCCTGATGATAATAAAAAATTTAGAAGTGAAATCCTCAAGGAGACATGCATCAAATTCTCCAAGGACATATCAATATGAAACAAAGCAAAAGCAATGTTAATATTCAAAGTCAATACATAATTATGCAAAGATATTTAACTTGCTTTACACAGTTAGCTTGAAATCTGACTTACCACAGAAGATTGCCCCTTGAAAAGTCTAACCATTGTAGGTGAAGGTGAGGTTTTTGGAATAGCCACTGTCATATCATAAATGGCTGGGACAAATGAACGCATATGACTTACAGCTGAAACAAAACCCTGAAGCAACAGAAATTATTGATATTTCAGGCATATGTATTTCATATGGAATTAGAATTAGTGAGGGCCATTAACAAAATAAAAAACTTCATTATTACAAATGAGAGAAGTTAAACAACATGCAACATGATTAACTTTCAACTATGGGACAGGGTCCATATGTGAGAGTGCACAGATGTATCAGGGCTGAGGCTGGCTAAGCATTGAACAACTGTACCAAAGAAGCAAACTTGCATTGGCCAGCAAGTTAGTTTTTGGCAGGAGGTTGAAACAAAATCTACCTATAATTGAACGAAATACTGTATGGTAAAATTGAAATACCATAAATCTTATACTGAAAGAATGCTATCAACTTGAGTACCAAAATCTAAATTCAGGTACACAAACACACCCGTATATATAAGGTACCTAGATAAATCATGAAAGAAATTCAAGAAAATCGGAGCAGCAAGAATCTGACCTTTGTACGAGGAATTAAAACATTTCTGGGTATAGGCAATCCTTGTGAGGTTGCATATTCTTGAGCAGCTAGAAGCTTTGCTTGTGTAAAGCGAGTTCCTTCAACAAAAAGTGCCAACCAAAAGGGTTGTGGGAAGTCCTTTAAACGTTGAAGGCCTGCCTGCAAATATAATTCCACAAGATTTTGACGAGATCTATAAGGTAGTTTAAAAACAAGCATGAACAAGCACACAAGTCAATACAGCAATATTTATGGTCATATATGTGTATACTGTATGGAGAGCATATGTAATTCTTGATACACATGCATTTACTAAATTAAAAGCAAACTTTTACCTTTAACGTGTTTTCATCCTTGGCCCAGCTTCGTTCCAAAAACAAATACTCAGAAAACCACATTGACCAACCTATGACCTGCACATATTAGACACGATTTTATTATTCATAATTATGCAAAAGTAAAACCATGTTTGCTTCTTTAATAAAGAAACTTTAAAAATAAAATGTGACATTTACTAGCATGCAGCAGAACCAAAACACAGTGAGATGCCCAGATGGCAAGTAAGGCATAACAATAATAATAATAAAATAAATAAACTAGATTTCAATCCCTTCACTGCATCACCTATAATGAGAAACACTGGCACTAATTGTCACTCTGAAGTACAAAACTAACAGTAGCAAGCTCTTAATAGCATTTGCTTCATATTATTCTAATTCAGGTAAAAGAAAGTAGGATCCAAGTGTTAATAATCAGAAACTGAAGACCAGTCAAACAAAAGAAGTTAGAGAAGAAAAGAAAAACAATAAACTACTACTTCAACAGGAGAACTGCTTCTCCATCACCCATATGAACTTCATGAATAAATATGACCATCTTCAAAAAAAATACTAAGATCATCCCTCTCTACTTCAGACAAACTCACTTCATACATGATATGCAAGCCGAACTTTGAACTCTGACCAAGACTACTAGATTTTCAAGTGAACAATCCTACTCCAGTTCTCAAAAACAGAAGCTAATGTAACATAAAATAAAACTGAGGAACTTAGACCAGAGTGCCTCATTAGTCTTCTTAATTTTCTTTGAAAAAAAAAATAGCATTTAAACTTACTTGCTGCTCATTTACTTATCTCATTAATTACCTACTGAGCTAATCACATCTCATGCGTTTACACGCATGAACATGTGTACTCGAGCATACACAAATGTGTATTAAAATACCATGTACATGGCATCTTCATCAGTTATTACCATTCAAAATTGAAGACTAAATATAAATATCAGCTGAAACTAAAAGAATTGGTAACAAACACAATCTCACTATTGAAAGTTGAAACTTCAAACAAATAACACCAAGACATACCGGAAGGAATTTTGATGATTTCTTCATCACAGCTAATGCACTGCCAAGACAACCTGATCGCTGTCAAAAGAAAATTTAATTGTATCTCAGCCGCAGAAAGCATTTTAAGAGAGAAAAAAATAAAGTTAGAATGCCAAATAGCAAATTTCCAAGCAGTGCTAAATATTTTTTTGAATGCACATTTCATTATGTAAAAAATTCTGAGTTGGAATACATTAATTACAGACCTGAGCCAAAACCCATCCAACTAACCAATCAATATCACTTCTGTGATTGGCTAAAACAAGGGCATGTTCCTTACCTGAAAAATTTTACAAAATAAGATGAAAAGTAAACAATTCAAAAGATTTAGGATAGAACAATACCCATTATACATGTAGCTTTAAGACCAAGAACTAAGTTTCTTAGTAGGGGAGATTGACATTACCCATTAAATTGAAGCTTTCATGATCTGCAAAAACTTTAATCTGCAAATAAAATGTCTCAAAGATCAAAAGCTAATTTTTAGGAGACTACTTAAGATATGGCATCCATCATACCAGTTCTTTATCCAAATTAAGAAAAGTTGGCTCCCTAACAGCCAATAATTAACACCCCACTCATATAACATCTATCAGCCCTTAGAGAAGATATAAAACTTCACAACAATAGTTCAACTCATATTTGCGTAATTATCTAGATGAGTAGACAATGCAGCAAGCCAATGGACACCAAAAATAGTAGTTGGGCAAAAAGCTTTCATCTAACTAAAGCATACCCAGCAAATGGGATCAGCCAGTCACTGGAGGCATGTAAATTTTGAAAATGCACAATGATCTCATTTACTATTACCTTTGTGTAAGTAACATCCTATCTCAAGTTGAGATTGTGAAATTTCCATTCACATTCATTGACCGAAAATATTGCCACCTTTGCAATCCCAAAGGAAGCAGTTAAAACCTTCAAGTGCAGTCTTCATCTTGGTACTTAGCATGTAAAGATTATTTTTGAGACCTACTTTTTATAAGTCTAGTTGGAAATGGAAATATAAAGCATTTAGCATTTGATCATCATAAACTGCCGTCTCAGATTACAACATTAAACTATACTATGTCAGAAAGAATTTCAGCATAAAACTATACTATCTTCAAAAATGCCCCAAAAAAGTAATATCCAGCGATTAAAAACATATTATTTTAAACAATGAAATAAAGGAGCTCATTAACACCTTAACTCCCGCCCACCAATCAACAAGCCATACGAGTTCCAGCCACAACAACTCTGCCACCACCCGATTGATCTTTCTATACGTGTTCTTGGACAGCGGCCGGATGAGAACATAGCATACTGCCTGAAAAAAAAAAAAGGGATCACATTGTATAACATGAAAAATGGTCATTGACAAAGAGATCCAATTAAAAAAAAAAAAAAAAACAAGATTTGCACATCAACCAATGAATCAAACTGAACCAACTCGTCTAACACAGTAAATTCTGATTGCCACAAAAACAAAGGCAACAAAAATGGACTCTTATATCCCATTTTTAGCATTAAAACGGTATCCAGTAAAAAGGTAAGCAAACAAGGCAACAAACGCAGAAGTTGTATCAAGCTGAAAACAAAGATCCCAATTTATTTATTTTTCCTAAATTTTATTAGCTCAAAGGTAAAGTAGATTCAAAACCCAGAAGTACATGCAGTTTCATTAATAATCTCAGCTCAAAAGAGAAAAAAAAAAAAAGAAGAAGAAGAAGAAAGAAACAGAGAAACCCATTTACCAGCATTTTTCTAACGCAACCATAACAAGTTTTAAAAGAAAACTAGAGACCCAGAAAGCAATATTACCAAAGAAAAGAGAAAAAAAAAAATCCACTTAACTCAATCAAACCAAACGACGAAGCCAATTCCTTAAGAACTAAAAACAAAACCAAATCTACAAAAAAAAAAAAAAAAAAAACCTGAATGAGATTGACAACAAGGCCGGAGATGAAGAAGAGAAGACCCAATGGGACGATGACAGCTGCCGCTGCAATCGCCATGGACGCCACCACCACTCGAGCTCTCGAGATTCGTACAAAAGGATGGGTTTGTAGTGAGATTTTAGACTGAATTGATTTATAAAAACAGAAGATTATAGCAAATCTTTCCTCTTCTCTTATATATATATATATATATATATATATATATATTGAGAATTGTTTATATATTTAATAGTGATGTGAAAGTGTGCCAAGAGACATAAGAATAGAAAATGACATGCTGAAAAAAAACAAACGATGATAATATTAAATTATTTAATTATTACTCATTTGATTTTGAAGTTAAAAATATTATAAAAACAAATTAAATTTTATGGTTAAAAAATTTTGAAATTAATAGTAATTTCAAAAAGATTTCATCTTCCATCTATTTTAACTTTGATAATTTAAACTTTTAAATTTTAAATATAAAAATTTAGCTTAATTTGAATTTAATTTTAAAATATAAATAAATGTACAAATTATTTAATATATCATTAAAATAAGATGTTTACGTAAGCACGCTTTATTGGATAAACTTTCATCTTGTAATATAATATATGATATTATATAATATGATTATGACGTAGAAGGAACCTTACACTGGAAGGACACTACAATTGTCTTTTTCGTCGTGTCATTTATTTATGTCTTTCTTTGTCTTGTTGTTTTTAACAGGTAAGACTTCAAGCATTTTTTCTTTGCCCAAAAAAATAAAATAATAATAAAATAAATCGTTTTCTCTTCGTCGGCTTTGACATTAATTTCAACCACTCCAACGGTCTGCATTGATTTTTTTTTTTTTTTTTTGCATATTGAAAGGTTTTGATTTTAAAGGTATCTGACTAATAAAAATAATTTTTATTCAATTTAAATTTTTAAATATTAAAATATCATTAAAATATTTTATTATATTTTACTGTAAAATAATTTGTAAAATGGGTGGTTGGACAACACTTGCGCTTGGCTCTTAAAATTTAAGATTGGTCCAATATAACTCTGACTGTGCCGGATTTAGGGAGATCTCAATTTTGATCTTCATATACATAATAATAGTTAGTTTAATTTTATATCATATTAGATCATATATTTATATTTGCTTCTTAAATTTTGAACATAAAAATTAAAACCAACAAATTAAAATTCTAATCTTTTTGAAAAATAAATTTATTAATACCTACTTTCTAAAATGTCGTTAATTAAAAGAATTTGTATTTAATTTAACAATTGACAATCTTAAAGATTAAGATATGAATTCGTTATAAATTTATGAAAAAAATAATTTTTATAAATTTATTAAATTCAGCATAAATAAATTTATTTAAATTCAATCCAAATATATATACATATATATATATATATATACTTAGTAAAGCTCAAAAACATCTTATTGATAAATATATGTATCTATCGTCGAATATACTAAAGTGGCATTAAGGATCTCTTTTACAATATGCAAATGATTTAATTATTGAACCAAAAAATATTTAATTATTAGTGCATAATAATATATATCTTTAAGCAAGATTTTAAATATGATATCACAAGTTGATTTTGAAGGAATGAAGATAATGGGTTGTGAATTGTGATTAAAATGGATGAACAAATTAAAGACCTAAATTAAATGAGTTTGATCTCCAAACCTTTTGAAATAAAGAAAATCACATGCAACTGCCATGTTTAACAAAACTCTAATTATAGGAGACATAATGGTAAGTTAGTATAGGGTTGGTCCAACTAAAATTCACAAAACATTGAGGCATACCATTTTAATATTGAATTTATGATCTCATACTCTAATTAGGGTTTACTATAGATTTCACTCTTGAGAATAGATTAGTATAGGGTTGGTCTAGCTAAAATTCAAAAAATGAGGCATTCCATTTTAATATTGAATTTATGATCTCATACTCAAATTAGGGTTTGTTATAGATTTACTCTTGAAAATAGATTGTAGGGTGACATTGATAATTACTATTAAAAAAAGAAAAAAAAAGAAAAAAAGTTTGTCATAATTATTATTGAAATTAAAAGAATAATGAAAATATTTTTATTTTTATGTTACACCCTTACAACCACATTGTCAAATATTACATATGACCTCAACTCAAAATTTTTCTATTTTAAAAAAAATATTTCATCAATATGAGTGTTGGAATGTGTCTTAAAATTTTAACTTTAGCACTTTCTAACCTTTTTTTCTTATCAGATCTCATAAATTCACCACTTAATCTTTAAAAAGTTTAACTCTCGTTTAACCTAAAATTACATTAATAGTTTTTTTTTGGAAATACTATTTTATTGAAAATTATTAATTACATAGATACTAGTGTGATAATTTTTTATTGAATTTTGTCATTCAACCTTGGCTCTTTTATTTTTTTACCCCTTTTTTGGCATATAATGTTATGGTTTTCAATTTTCTTTTGTTTCTCTATCAAGCTTTTGGATCTTCTTGAATATTATCACTTTTTTTTTTAATTTCATTGTTTTTCCCTTTGAATTATCTTTTCACTTGTTAATTTTTTGTTTTATGCTTAATTCCCAATATCTTTTTAATTGTCATTTTCTTTTTGACCAAATGTTTGTTTTTTCATTTTATATGTTGTATGTGTGATTTTTTGGCATCAATGTATCATTGCTAAAAAAAATTTATGAAATAATGAGCTTAAATCCTTATTTATTGTTAAAATAAAAGATTTGAAAAATGATAAACAATTTTAAATATTCATAACTATTTAATTTTTTATTTGGAAAATAAATAAATAATTTATTTTGAACTTTTGATATGTAGATTATAAAAAAAAATTATTAAAAATGATAGCTTTAGCTTTGCTTCCAACGGTCAAAAGAAGTTTAAAAACCCCCCCAGCTGTTAAGCTATTTCTTCCCTGACGTTACAAAGTCACAACAGCTCTTTCCTTCTTCACTATTTCTCCATTAAAAGCCTCTATCTTAGCTTCATTTTCAACAAGTTTAGAAGCTTCAGGAGTCTTAACACCAGACCAAACCTTACTCAATCTCCCTTTTTTTTTATTTGTTTCATTTTTCCTCTTCAATTTCTTTACACATAAAACTTTGCTTATTGATTTACAGTTTCTAACTTTCTTTGCTTTTGTTTTTATGTCTGTTTTCTGGGTTGGAGAATGGAGCACGAAAACATAGACTGGAACAACATAGAATCTATATTCGAAGAAGACGACACGTACGAGAATATCAATGCGCCTAAATGGGTTGATCTTTCTGCTCCATGTGAAACTATAGATGATGAAGCCTGGTTCTGCAAACCTGGTACAGCCTTGTGTCTTTGTACGCTGTTTGGTTTCTAAGAAAATAATGGAAATAATTGAGAAAGATAACTTATTTCATGAACCCATATTTTAATTTTTTTTTATCTTCATAATAGTTCGAAATTAATGCAGGTTGCAAGCATCCGAAGTGTGCCGAAGATTATCTTAAATCAAAGCACTACTCTAAGGTTCTTATGCTTTCTTCTTTTTGTTTATCATTTTAATATAATGCTTCAAGTATAAAGTTTCCTGATTTGCTGTTCTTTTTTTCTCTTTTTCAGGTGAAGCTGCTAAGGTCTATGACTATATCTGAAATTCTTCCTTTCAGGGACAGAACCCGCAGGTACAAATTTGTTCAGAAAACAATTTTCTAAAATTAGAAACAAATATGGATTCAAAGATTTTTATTTTAAACCAGTGTGTTATCTTTGTTGCAGAGAAGCAAAGGCTAAAAATGGAGAAAAATGGTCTAAACCTGCACAAAGTTTAACCGTAGACAATGAGAACAGGAACCCAAACTTATCTACTCCACCTCTCAGTGCCAAGACTATGCCAAACAAATTGGCAAAGAAATCATCTATGAAGGAGAAAACTCTGTTGGATGATTTAAGAGACAATTCAGCCAAGTCTGATGGGAAGCGGGGTTTGAAGAGTACTTTCTCTGCGCGTAATTTGGGAGCAGGACGAGAGATTTTAAGTCAGATCACTGAACTCTGCGCTGAATTGAAGAAAATGGCAAGGAAGGGTTCGAAAAAAGGAGCATCAGAGAAGGCTTCGGGTGGTGTTTTGGGTGAATTGAAGGAGAGAGTTAGAGAAAGAGAGAGGACGCCTCTGCTTGTGGTTAAAGATAGGGAAGGCTAGAGATAGTAGTGTAAATGAAACAGGGGGAAAACAGAGAATTACTGTAAATTTTATTTTACTTAATAAAAACTATGCTTGATTCCATCCTTTTCATGGCAAACATCTTCCTGTTTTCTTTCCAAAATCTCCGAATCCTGCTTGTAAATTGTAATTTTGATCAGAGTCCGTCAAGAAATTTGTTTAATCACTGTTTTCCTTGGTGGTTTTGAATATGCATTCGAGCACCAGAGAACCAATGATGCATGTTTCAGAGAAGTGTGTCAAAACTGGTCAGCTGGATATGGACAAGAAAGCCGGATATCCCAAGATATGCCAATTGATTCAAGATTATTAACCAAAGAGAATAAGATTCAGGATGCAGGATTTTGTTACAATTTTTTTTTTTTTTTTATGGATTGTCACCATTTTTTAAAGAGTATTTAAAAGAATACGGGACAAAGAAAATTGTTTGGGGAAGTGAGGAGGACCGAGGGTTTATTATCTCATAAGCAGTGAATTCACTGCTACCAATGAACTGCACAAAAATTATAGGTACAACTTCACATGAATTATACTACAAAATTTTCTCATTTTAGATCCCATTTCTCACATAACATTTTGTTGACCTCATATGCAATATTGTATAATCCCCACAATCGAAACCGGACAATATCCTTGATCTGTTTCACAATCTGCTCCCTGCGCATTCCACATTGTTAAATTGCCTTTGATTCCTTTCCTACCAAGCAACTCTAAGTAGGATAGATATGAGCGATTTCCCTTTGAGTTTCTCTACTGCCCACTTAAACTCATTTTCCCAGCTAACTACCTCCCTACTCAGATTACAAAGTTGCAAAACCTGCTTCCTTGCAGCCTTTGAATAACTGCATCTAAAGAAAATATGGTTCCTACTTTGACTTGCAAGAAAATATACTGCTACTATAAATAGTAACTAGTACCATTCAAAGTTGCATTTCTTTTCCGTTGAGATAGAATCGGACAAAGGTAGGCGAAGGAGTCGTTCTTCCTAGCCAGAAACTTCTTAACAATCTTCTTACGTAGCCAGTTTGATCTGGTTTCCACGTCTTAATTACGTAAACATTTTTTTGTATATTACCAAAGTCCCTATAATTAGTGTAACTCAACTTCTTTTTTTTCTGGCCGTCTTTTACAGTTCGATTTCGTTGTCAAAAAAGTTTGAATCTCATGCATGCAAAATTAATGACATTGTATCGTGAATATTAGCCAGAGGGTGTAGGCCTTTGTTTCTCCTTTTCATTTGTCTTTGTTAGCCAAGTTGTTTGTGCTTGGTTCAAAAATGGCTACCAACAATGCAACCGGTGCCCATGTTTGCCCTGCACCAATGAAGGCAACGTCCAATGGAGCTTTCCAGAATGAAAATCCACTCGATTTCTCTCTTCCATTGCTCATTGTTCAGATAATTTTAGTGGTTGGTTTTACCAGAATCCTTGCTTTCATTCTTCGACCTTTAAGGCAACCTAGAGTCATTGCAGAGATTATTGTAAGTTCTAGATTAATCTGCATATATGTTTCCCTATTTCCATCTTCATTTCAGCCTTTTGTTTCTTTATTCTGAAGATTAAGATGAGCAATTTCTAACTCTATTGTTTAAGCAAATCACCAGGGAGGGATTTTGCTTGGTCCTTCTGCCTTGGGAAGAAACGAGATGTTTTTGAACACTATTTTCCCAAAAAGAGGCATGACCGTGTTGGACACCCTAGCCAGCATTGGCCTGCTCTACTTCTTGTTTTTGGTGGGTCTTGAGCTTGACATTCGAGCAATTCGTCGCACAGGCAAAAAGGCCTTAGTAATAGCCGCTGCAGGGATCACTCTTCCATTTATTCTTGGTATTGGTACATCAATTGTTCTCCGTGCTACCATCAACAAAGGAGTTAGTCATTTAGCTTTCCTTGTGTTCATGGGGGTTGCTCTCTCTATAACGGCCTTTCCTGTCCTTGCTCGTATTCTCGCCGAGCTCAAACTTCTTACAACCGATGTTGGCCGCATAGCAATGTCTGCTGCAGCTGTCAACGATGTTGTTGCCTGGATACTTCTCGCACTTGCAATTGCACTCACGGGTTCTGACAATTCTCCCTTCGTCTCTGTATGGGTGCTGCTTTCTGGAACAGCTTTCATTTTATTTGCCATTTTCGTATTGAAACCAATACTTTCATTGATGGCTAGGCGTTCTCCTGAGGGTGAACCTGTGAAGGAGCTCTACATTTGTATTACACTATCACTAGTATTGGCGGCAGGTTTTGTCACGGATACCATTGGCATTCATGCACTCTTTGGGGCTTTTGTGGTGGGCATAACAGTACCCAAAGAGGGTCCTTTCGCCGGTGTGTTGATAGAGAAGATAGAAGATCTAGTTTCTGGGCTTTTCTTGCCTCTTTACTTTGCATCTAGTGGATTGAAAACCAATGTTGCAACTATTAAAGGAGCTCAATCATGGGGATTGCTAGTGCTTGTTATATTCAGTGCTTGTTTTGGGAAGATTGCTGGCACAGTTGGTTTATCAATGTTGTTCAAAGTACCTTTCACGGAAGCTCTGACACTTGGATTCCTTATGAACACGAAAGGCCTGGTGGAACTCATTGTCCTGAATATAGGCAAGGACCGCAAGGTATATATATTTTTTGAAATTACTATCTCTGGAATTGCTCCACAACTTTCAGGTATTTAATTGAAATTTATGCAACTAACCGTTCGCATTGTTCCATTGCAGGTGCTCAACGACCAATCTTTTGCTATCTTAGTTCTAATGGCATTATTTACTACCTTCATCACAACTCCGATTGTGATGGCTATTTACAAGCCTGCTAGAAAGGGACAGTCTTACAAGCATCGGAGGATTCAGCGCAAGGAACTTGATACAGAGCTCCGAATCCTGGCTTGTTTCCATAGTACTCGTAACATTCCTACTCTGATCAATCTGATAGAGTCATCTCGAGGGATTCAGAAAAGGGGACACCTCTGCGTATATGCTATGCATCTTATGGAACTCTCGGAACGATCATCAGCCATTTCAATGATTCACAAAGCCCGCAAAAATGGTCTACCCTTTTGGAACAAGAACCGTGAGGGTCAAGATCAAATGATCATTGCATTTGAGGCCTATCAGCAGCTAAGAAGCGTCACCATCCGCCCAATGACTGCGATCTCTGCTTTGAATAGTATCCACGAAGATATTTGCACGAGTGCAGATCGAAAGCGAGCTGCCTTTATTCTAATGCCATTCCACAAGCACCAAAGACTAGATGGAACAATGGAGTCTTTAGGACACTCATTCCATCTAGTCAACCAACGCGTCCTTCGACATGCCCCTTGCTCTGTCGGAATTCTTGTAGACCGTGGTCTGGGAGGCACCACCCAAGTTGTTGCTAGTGAAGTGTCCTACTCGGTGGTGGTGCCTTTCTTTGGGGGTAAAGATGATCGTGAAGCACTTGCGTTTGGAATGAGGATGGCTGAGCACCCTGGAATCAAGCTCACTGTCCTTAACTTTACACCCAAAGCTGGAATGTCACTAGATCCTAAAGCTTATGCTGGAGCTGATGAATCAGACATGGACAACGAAATTTTCTCTGAGTTCATTAATTTAAGCAAGAGCAATGAGTCAGTAAGACATGAACAGAAAACAATGGAAAGCAAAGAAGACATAATTGCTGCTTTGAGATCAATGAGAAACTCTAGCCTGTTTTTGGTAGGAAGAACGTCTCCAGCAATGTCATTGATGGAGAGGAGTACCGAATGTCCTGAACTAGGCCATGTTGGAAGCTATTTAGCCTCATCAGATTTCTCCACAACTTCATCCATTTTGGTGGTCCAACAATATGATCCTTCAACAAATGCCATGGAAAAACCTCTAAATGACAGCAGTGAGGTTTAAAATGCAGCAGAGCCAGGTGCTGTGTGAGGGATTGAGAGCTCCGTTTTATTTTATAGATCAATACTAATAATATCTCTTCCTCCGCGATAGCAATCACTTTTGGAAAAATAACAAGGTTACTGATGAATGATATTACAATGTAACGAATGAAGTGTAGCTTCACCCCACTGATGAATTCTGATCTTCTTGTCCGCTCAAATCTGAATTGTGCTCCAATAATGAATCATTCATATGCTAAAGGTAAAAATAGTTGATTATTTTATTAATTAAATTTAAAAGATCATGAATTAAAGCGATGCATTTTTCAAAGGTAAATGATTTTTACTAATTACAAGCCATAAGATTGGGTAGTCTTAGTTTGCATTCACTTTAGGTAAATTGTATGTTAATGTATTATAGGTGAATGTTTTATCGTTGTATTTTAATTTTATTGAATTTTATTGCTATACTTTTAATTTTGTTGATTTTTAAATTAATTAAAATTAATATAAATAACTTTGAATCTAAAATTCGAAATAAGTTAAATTTAAAATAAATCAAACTTAAAATGATTTTAATTTGAAAAAAATTCAATATTAAATCATTGAAAATTTGATGCCAAATAATAAAAACTTAAATTAACATTAAAAAAGAAATTCAATAAAAAAGCTAAGAAAAAAATTAACCAAATCCAAATTTTATCTGACTCATCCAATTGATCATTGTATAGGAACAAGATCATATTAAAATTTATGAACAAAATAAAATATTTTCGGATTTTGGAAAGAACTTTACGAGATTTCTCATTTTCGACGTCCGGTTGCAAGTGTAAAAAAGTGATGAATATTATTAAACGATTGAAATGAGATACCTATCGATGTGGGATAATTGTTTTATAGAATCCTTTTTATTTTGTTCACTTGACAGCGGCACAACACCACCACCACCGACGACAAGATAGGATCACCGGAATTCCGCCTACAACTTACTACTCTCTTTTTAAGTCCACGTGTCATCCATTCACAAGACCTCTTTGATCACCAACTCGTGACTCAATCATTTCCCGCCACCAAACCCTTCCTCGCTTCAGAAACCCTCGTTTCCTTTGCTTTAGTCTCTTCCGCTTTTACCATGAGCTTCTCATCTTTCGCTCTCGACCTCAGTCCGGTCGCCACCTCGAGATGGGGCAGTCAGGGGCCCAATCTCCACTTTCACCAGCAACAACAACACCACCGCCGTAGTTTCGTTTTCTGCTCCTTGAAGCCCGCAGCCCCCTCTTCTTTGAGCGTGGCTGAGTCAGCCGCCACTGAGTCGCTGAGTCGAATCAGGTCGCTCAGTCAGGTATCCGGCGTGTTGGGTTCTCAGTGGGGTGATGAAGGCAAAGGCAAACTTGTTGATATCTTGGCTGAGCACTTCGACATCGTCGCTCGCTGCCAGGTTCCACTGTTATGCGCGTATTTTTATACCCATTTTATTTTATTTTTCTTGTCTTTTCGTTTCATAAGCAAAAAGGTACCTATTGAATACTATAGAACAAACTGTTTTAAAAAAATTAAAAATATAATCTTGTTTGGGGAAAAATGTATATAATTGATTAAAGTTGATTTCTTTATTAGTGTGATTATTTTCAATTTGATGCATAGGAAATGGGAAATTTTTAGTGGTATTATTTGCAATTTGATGCATACGAAAATTGCTTGCAAAATGAGGTTGAAAGTCAAGCTCCATTGAAAATTGACTACCAAAGGTAGCATAAATAGTTTTACACCTGTTAGCGTATCCCAGGTTTCTTTTTGGATTTAGGAGACCTTAAATCTGAAATCGTGGTAGCAAACACGAGTCTTTTGAACAGAATTAGCAAGGGCTTACACTTTCAAGTTTCAACCTGATGGTTCTTTAGTAGAAGTACAAGTGGTAAGATTGTACCCTTTCATTTCACAGTTTGTTGTTAGTATTTGATTTTATGATTGGTGATTTGTGTATGGGAGAGTGTTTATGATGTCAGTGTACCTAATGTTAAGTTATGGAAATGTGATTAACCCACAACTCCAATTAATATACATTTGGAATGTAATTCTAATTTAAAGTTTCTTTGTCTTAGACTGGACCTTTAAGTTGTCTCTTAAGGTATTATGACCCTCTTACTTCATACTGCTGGTAATTTTAGGAACTTTTACAGATCATAAGTGACATGATATGACTTAGCCTTGCATGTGTGTTAGATTCTTTGTATCATAATAGGGTCTATCTACATCTTCTTTCTGAAAAACAAAAGGAAAATAAAAAATGTTGGATATTTATAACAAACTATTCTATGTGCACCACTACTGCTACAACATAAGCACATACAGAAATGTGTTATTTAGATAAAACGCAACTACATTATATAATGATAATTTAATAATTTAGTTAGCCAGCTTGAATTTCTGGTTATAAGAGTTTAATTGGCCAGCTTGAATTTCTGGTTTCTAATTAGTTACTGCAAGTAGCATCCTTCTTATATTGGGCATTTTTCTGATATCAGGGTGGAGCTAATGCTGGACATACCATCTATAATTCAGAGGGAAAGAAGTTTGCCCTTCACCTTGTTCCTTCCGGCATCCTTAATGAGGAGACTCTATGTGTTATTGGAAATGGAGTAGTAGTACATTTGCCAGGTCTATTCAAAGAAATTGATGGGTTGGAAGCTAATGGCGTCTCCTGCAGAGGAAGGATATTGGTATCTGACCGTGCTCACTTGCTCTTCGATTTTCATCAAGTTGTTGATGGACTTCGGGAAGCTGAGCTTTCTAAGTCATTGATTGGCACAACTAGAAGAGGAATTGGACCTTGTTATTCAAGCAAGTTGATCAGGAATGGCATTAGAGTAAGTGACTTGAGGCACATGGATACTTTCCCTCAGAAGCTTGATAGTTTATTATCAGATGCAGCTTCAAGGTTCCCAGGTTTTAATTATACCCCAGAAATGCTTAGGGACGAGGTTGAAAATTACAAGAGATATGCTGAGAAGTTAGAGCCTTTCATTGCTGATACTGTGCATGTGATGTATGAATCAATTGCACAGAAGAAGAGTATATTGGTGGAAGGTGGCCAGGCTACTATGCTAGACATTGATTTCGGTACTTATCCCTTTGTAACTTCCTCAAGCCCATCGGCTGGTGGAATCTGCACTGGGCTTGGTATAGCTCCAAGAGCTGTGGGTGATCTAATTGGAGTTGTAAGTGAATGATTTGTTTTGTTTACTTTTATTGGTTTCTTCATTAGAGAATTGATTTGGTCTATGGTTGGTGGTATGAATACTGAATTACAGGCAGACACAAAATCATATGGTTCTAAATATAGCTGTTTTTTTTTTTAATGTATCAACTATGTTTAACTTCAAACATTTTCCTCTCTTAAACTCTGTGTGCAGGTAAAAGCATATACCACAAGAGTTGGTTCTGGTCCTTTCCCGACAGAAATCCTGGGTCAAGGAGGTGACCTCCTTAGGTTTGCTGGGCAGGAGTTTGGCACAACTACCGGCCGCCCTCGTCGCTGTGGTTGGCTCGATATGGTTGCTCTTAAGTTCTGCTGTCATATTAATGGCTTTTCTTCACTAAATCTCACCAAACTGGATGTTTTGTCAGATCTCTCTGAAATTAGGTTGGGTGTTGCATATAAGCATGCTGATGGTACACCAGTGCAATCTTTCCCTGCTGATCTTCGTCTTCTTGAGCAGTTGAAGGTTAGTCAACTTCTCTAACATTATTGAAACTTATCAGATTTTTTATTTTTCTTTTTTTCACTATTACAAACGTAGCTTCTTCAGTTGTCTTATTGATATTAACATCCTACTGGAAGTCCTGAAAAGTAGGCACCATGTAAGAGAACACTATATGCTTTTTCTTCTTTGAGCCTTCCATAATAGAAGCAATGTTGATAGTTTTGCAATCTCTATTTTGGACAAAGACACCGTGAAAGGTTGCACCATATATGAAAATGATAAATATGTTGTTTTATACTGCTCAGAATGCTAAAAATGAATGCATGATGCATTAGCAATTACTAGGTCATATACATTTGGCTGCACCATCTATGAAAATGATAAATATGTTGTTTTATGCTGCCTCAGAATGCTAACCGTGAATTTTTAATGCATTAGCAATCACTAGGCCGTTCACATTTGCTATTTTCTAGCAGTTGGCAAGCACTCTTGTTAATTCATTTGCTTCCTATGTGTTTAGGTTGAATATGAAGTTTTGCCTGGATGGAAGTCTGATATTTCTTCTATCAGAAACTATTCAGATCTTCCAAAAGCTGCACGTCAATATGTTGAGAGGATAGAGGAACTTGTTGGTGTGCCTGTCCATTATATTGGTGTTGGACCTGGCCGTGACGCTCTCATTTTCAAATAATTGACAAATTTTCTTATATTATTGCTAGTTGATTTTCTTGCACTCAGGCAAAACAATACCAATAGTGCTGGGAAAATTTTAATCCCTTTATAGTGGGGAAATTTTTGAGACGAAATTAAGGAAATACATAGATTTGTTGTAATAAAATAACAAATATCTACATATATATGCAGGTTACTTGGAATTGGGGACTTGGTTTCTTTTTTTTAAAATTTTTTTGGGGAATCAAAATTTGACACATGTTCATTATTTGTGCTAAAACCAGGTTATTTACCAAAAAAATTCATGTGATTTAGAACAAAAACAAATAATCTTTCCTTTCAAAACAAATTAATCAAGGACCTTCCCAACCAACTCCATGATATGGAAGTGGACAGCCAAGCAAAAATCGTTGGAATTGTCTGGAATGTTGTATACAGCTGGTGATATATGTATTGGAAAGAGAATGAATGAACGTTACTTTCATCTGTTGGCTTTGATGTGTCATTCATGGGATAGCTTACTACCTCTATTTTGAGCAGAAGAAAATCGATACTCTTATTTTCTTGACATTTATCTTTTCTATTTTTGTTATATTTGTAAAAGTAAATGGAAAGTGACCTGATGGACGCATCCTGATGCTGGTGTCGAACAAGTAGGAACTTAGATTGCTTGACTGTTATATGGACATCAGAATTTTGATAGATTATAGTAGCCAATTAACTTTGATGGTCTTGAAAAGTCAGACGCAGCTAGATTGGTTGGATGGAGAAACCTTTAATTGTCACGAGAAGTACATGGCATGGAATGTGACAAGCCAGTGATTTGGATTCGAAAGAAGATTTTATAGATGGCACTTGAACCTCATTAACACATGGAGAAAAACAAAAAAAAAAAGTTGGCTTTTATCATTGATGACAGAAATGTCCAAAGCCTGGAACAAAATTCTTCATGCTAAAGTTTCACATTTTCAAAATAGCGAATTTGACCTACATTGCATATGCCTGCACCATTACTAGGTGCGATAACTTGGCAGATTTACTAGCTGCTGTTTTGTTTGACGCGTACTACATGACTTTATTTTCAGGTGTATCTTTTTGTCTTGATTATTTATTCGTATTGTTTTTAATCACTGATGTTCAGTTCTTACTGTTCCTTAGTTTGGTCCTGTAAATAAGCCCCCCACCAACAGAACTGTTCGATCAACTTAATTTTCTTCTACCTATCATGTTATGCTAGATGCTTTAACTTTTGGTGGTACACTCTTGCGCTGTCTAGGAATCCGCTCCTGATTTGGAAAGAAGTAGAGTTGCAGAAAAGCAAACTAGTCCAATAAAGTAAAGGTGACAGAAGACATTTTATCTGTTCCGATCAGACACATTGGTTGGAAAACAACTCTCCCACCGCTATCTGGAATAATTAGCTTCTAACCTCCTGCCACTCCAAAATATTCTTTCGCCTCTAAATACTACCATAGGCTCTCTCCTTTCACTCTCTTGTTATAAAAGTCGAAGCTATTTTCTTGTATGATCTCTTCTGCCAGCAATGGATAGAAATACTACAATTTACAGCCTTAAAACATTTCTAGAACTAGCATCAAATCTCTAGCTAGCTCAAATGCCGACTGAAAATGTATAAAAACCTACAGTGAAGCTAGGTTCTTCCAAGATTGACTGCTGCTCTTAGAAGTTCCAAATAGTAGTGGGAAAAGTTAACTCTTCTTGAGGATCATGAACTTGGAAGCTGGCCTCTGCTCCTTGGCAGTCAGCAACTCCATGCATCTCCATCATAGCATCCCAAACGAAGCTATTCTCAGCAAAGGCAGCTGATTCATCATAATCTTTTATTGAAGAATCTGTTGCTGTTAAACTTTCTATAGTATCAGCTCCTTCAAACTGCTTTTCTTCTCTCAGGATTCCCAGCTGCTGAAGGAACTCATGCAAATCAATCTGTGGTTTGTCCTCACATGCTTCCGCCATTTTATCTGATGAAATTTCAACAACCTTCTCCTTCACTTGAGGATCTTCTCCAGGGGTTTTATCATCTATAATATTCTGAATATCAGTTTTTGATTCCCATGAAGATGAGCTTGAAGAACCAAAAACCCCATTCTTCTTAAGTTCTTGGAGCCTCTGATGAATAACATGAACACTAGGTTGGGCGTTCATGTTAAGCAAACCACGAGAAGGAAACATTGAGATGAAGTTCTTGGAAGGAATCCATTTGAACTTGGGCAGTTTGTTTGGAGAATTCGAGATCGGTTGAAGGTGTGGAAGATTAAGATAAGCATCCGGGCCATACAATCTCCTCGCAGCCTCATCATAAGCCATAGCAGCTTCCTCAGCCGTGGCAAAAGAACCCAACCAGAGTCTACTTCTCTTCTTGGGTTCTCTTATTTCTGCCACCCATTTGCCCCATGTTCTCTGCCTCACTCCACGGTATTGACATGAAGCATTCTGGGGGCCACCTTTGCCTCGACTTGGACCTCTCTTCCATGGCTTCAATGGCGATTTTCTGTAACTTTCCATGGGAGTTGCAGTAGTGGAAAAGAGCAAGTTGATTGTGGAGTGAAGAGAGTGAGTCAAGAGAAGTAGGGTTGAAAGGCGCGGGATATGTAGGGAGTGGAAGCGTAGTTTAATTGGTTTAAATGTTTTCACGTTCCTTGAAAAGCTTTCAACCCCATGTGACCGTTAATGATTGTTAATTAGATAAGTTTTCAAATCCAATGGTTTATATTTTAACCATTTTGTTACCTCTTGCTGAATTATTTTCAGTGATTGCTACATGCTTTAGAACATGGAATTTCCGAAGGGAGCGTGCGTTCTTCAATCATGGATAATAATGAGTAAAAATATTAATCATACCAATAATCATATGATCCGTTGATAATATTGATAAAATGCTAAACTTTTAATTTTGATGATAAGATATTATGGACAACTTCAAGTGCAAAAAAATAGTAAATTTTTATAGATTTTTATTTATAATATTAAACAAACATAAGATTGATTCGATAATAAAAATATATATTATGGTCAATAAATCGAGTTTAAATTCTTTTTTTTACAATTAAAAAACAAAAGTAAAAGAAAACTAGACAAAATAACAAATTCCTAACAATATTATTGATTAATATAGCCAATCAACTTCAAAAATTAGAAGTCCATAAAACGTATGTCTCAAACTTTTCCAATAGATAACATTGCATTTGTTGGATTATTTACCATTTTTTGACCCATTTTGCAAGCTAAATAAAGAAGTCTGTAATGTAAAAAGGATTAAGAGAATGAAATCTAAAAAGTCTCCCTACTACTTCTACCTAAATAAACCACCTGAAAGGTTCTACATGAAATCTATGGATTTGGCACCTCAATTCAATTTTATATAATTAAAAGCCCCATTCCTATAATTCACATGTAAATGTGTGTTTTAACAAAAAATATATCTACAATAAATTGGAATTTTTTATATATGTATTAGGGTTAAGGGTTGGGGTTGCTTGAACTCGAACTCAAAGCTTTAAAATATGTCTCAAACTCTTTTTTTCAACCAACAATCTCTTGATCGTTAGTTACGATACATTGGAAACAGTAAGCAAACACACATGCATATAGCTTGTGGCAACCATGTAAACAAGAAGACATAGTTAAGCTTACCATTCATGTCTTGCTGATTGGCCTCCCAAGAAAGACAAAACGTGATGAGAATGCATTAATAGTTTTGTGGTGGTGACTACAATTTTTCTCTTTCTTTTTTAATCTCAAGTTGGTTGACTGTTTTGAGCAAGAAAATGCAGTGGACGTTGCGGTTGTTCTTGGCCTGGCAATCTCCCTCGGATTCTGTGAGGATTGATTTTGTATTTTCTAGTGTTGCTCATCCCACCTCACAACATTTTTCACTTTCACGAGCCATCACTGCTTCACATGTTTTCCTGCCATTCATGACCTGATTCCCGGGACTCCCTTCACTTTTTTCCCATGCTCTGCTTCCTTTCCATATTCCTAAAGCATCTCACTTGTTGAATTGGTTTTTACTATTACTCAAGTCATTTACTACTACTGCCTGCATGCATTTGTGTGTTTATATATATATATATGTGATCGAGATGGATTGTGATGATCACATAGCATGTTTTGGATAATTAATGGTTAATTACATATAAATAAATCCCATCTAAACATTCAAGTTAGCAAGTAATTAGCATACTTTATTATTTGCTTATTTTGTATCTAATTCGTGCCTGAATTCTATCGTAGTTTCTTGTAACCAAGACCTGTAATTTGTACAAGCAAAGTGGTAAGGATTAAGGTAGGATATGAGTTCATAGCACTCCGTGAAGGGGCTAAAAAAATCAAAATTTTCTTGGTGCTCTTATTTTTTACCTTCTATTTGTCTTTTGTCCTCAGTTATTTTTTTTATTTTTTACTGTCTATTTTCTATTAAAAGAAAAAATTAAAAAAAAAAAAAAGTAAAAGCATTATCCAAATTGCATCCAAATCGGCCCATAGTCATTTTATAAATTGGATAAGTTCTATGTCATTATCTTTCAAATTAAGGAGCTCTATTATCTCTTTCAAATATCCTTTTTTGTTTGTTTGTGATTGTGTGGTATAGTTCAATATAGACATGGCTGGTGACAATTCATTCATAAAACATTTGGATGGATTAGTTTTAGCCTATGTTTGGTAAGTTAGGATTAATCAAAGAATAAAAAAAAATATGATTGTACAAAAGATACCAAACGTTATTTAAGTAAAAAAGAAAGCAGAAAATAAAAAGAGAATAATATATAAAAATATGGCAAAGTGATGTTGTCAAGTTCTGTACTTTTAGTTCTGGAATAAAACTGAGCAAAATCATAAATGCAATGATTTAACTGTATTTGCTGTCCTCAAACCCTAACAATCTGGTAAGTTCCAAAACAGTCGATAAGTGAAGATGCCAAATGCAATGTTCTCAACAATCAATCCTTGAATTTCTCCAGCAAATTCCTCTGCTCAACATTAGGGCTTCCAGCAAGTTGTGTATGGCTGAAACTTTTACAACCCAAATGTCCTAATGAAGTGATTTACCCAATGATGAACTAATCATGTTGAAAGCTTACAGCATCAGAAATTTGCAGTACCAAAGAGGCGAAATGGCAAATGAGTTCATGTTGGATTTTTGCGGTTTGCCTCCCTCTACTATTTTTAAATACATTTAACCATTTTTTGTTCATATTTACTTACGATTATCATTATAGGTGTACTCAATAGGGTAATGAAAATGTACAATAATCACCAATCAACCTTGAATTTGTCCAGAAAAGCCAAAAAAAAAAACAGAAGCCAAAAGGACAAAGAAAAACGATTTTTTTTCTGACAAGAAGAAACAAAGATAGATTAATTGGTGTATGTTTCTTCCTTCCATAGCCAGAATTAATGAAACAAATTACTAACAATAATAAAAACAATCCCTGATAAAACATACTCACTAGTAATTAAATTAACCCACAAAAAAAAAAAAAAAACAAATATTTGTTTCCTTCATGAATCATGAGCACAGCAATAGAAAATACAGAACCCCAATAAAAAAGACAACAAATTTATCAGAAAATTTTGGGTTTTTAAGAGAAGCCCAATATGACAAATGTTAAATAATCACAGGTTATTTCAACACATTCAGGTATACCATCTCCAAAAACATCCCAATTTCACAACAAGAAGGAAAATTAAAAAAAAAAAAGTACAAAGAAAAGAAAAAAAAAGAACTAAAAAGGAAAAAAAAAATTTAAAAAGAAGAAATCTACCTAGACAAGTGAAAAATGGAGCCGAAGATACGAGAAAACCCGAGGCGGATACGAGGATAAGCCCTGAGTGTGTACAAGGTTGTCTGTCGGAGCATATCTTCGATTGTCTCGACGAATAGATTCAGGCTTCGAATCGGCGGCACGTAGAGGGTCAATGGCACCGCCGAGAAAGCCACCGCGAAAAACAGTTGCAGCATTTGCTCTGCTTTTTCTTGATTGGTTTGTTTGACCCGAAATCTAATTCTCTTAAATTTTTGTTTTGTTTGGGTTAAAAAAAGAAAAAGAGAGAAAATATATATAATTGAGGTGGGGAGCTTGAATGATAGTTGAATGGCGGTTGGGGCCTGGGAAATTATTTTATTTATTTTTTATTTATTTTAATGACTACGGAAATGCAATTCAATAATTTTAATATTTTATAAGTGAATGAATTAGTTAGAAAAAGCAAATTGCTAGACTTACATACATTCATTGGAGTTTAATTAATTCATCATTTGTTTATGTTTTTATCATAAAATTTTATTTTAATTTTATTTTCAATCAATTTTTAAATGAATTTTAATCAATTGTACAATTTATTTATGCTTTTTTAAATTACCAAAATTATAATAATAATAATAATTAATTTGGTCTTTTTGCTACCTTCCAAAACAAAGAATTGCTAGACAGATTACCATGTTTGTCCCATTTGATTTTGATGTGACAAAATTTGATTGGTACACCCAAAATTTAATAATAATTTTCACCCTGTTTTATTCAATAATAATAATTTAGTTTTTTTTTTTTTTTAATTACAATTACCATACTGCTCCATGATCCATATAAAGCTGTTGTATCAAATGTTTCTTTTGTTTTGGAAAAAAATTAAGCAAAACAAATCTTCACACAAATGAAACAAAATTCTAGTAGGCAATTACAGTGAAACGAAATTAAACAAAATTTTAAATTGATTATCGATAATCAATTTGATTACTCACAAATAATGTATGAATATGTATTTCTTATGAGTGGTAGAATTAATTAAAGAGGGTATATTAATTTTTTTAATAAATTATTATTTTATATATCGACGAAATTGACATACGTTCATACAAGATGTACATAAAAAATCAATTATATAATTATTAAATTAATATGTGTCACTTTTTAATTCGTTATACATACATATATTTATTTGTTTATGACCATTTGTTTCTATCTTATCTAAAAATCGAAAAAGAATGCAGCAAAAGTGGGTTTTATTTAGTCTTCAATCGAAAATATTTATACATAAGTGTAGAAAATAATGAAATTGGTTAGATTTAACTATTTCATATAAAGTATTTGTAAAATATTAAATTTATTGTGTTATAATTTATATTGATATGTTATATTTAAAATATATATTTTTTATTAAATATTTATAATTTTTTTAAAATTTTAAATTATATATTTTTATATTTTTATATCATTTCAGTCATTTTTAAAATTAATAAATTTTAAAATTCTAATTTGCCGACGGAAAAAATCTAATACCGGGGGCCAAAGCTAAAGGTTTCGTTCTATAAACCCATGAAAAGTGTACAAAACAAGAGGTAATAAAAAAAAATTAAGCAAAGGCTGACCGAAATTAGATGAAATTAGAGGTAATCTATTGCTTTGTTTAGAAAAATGAAAGTTATAAAAATCACACTTTAAAAATTTTACTAATGTGTTTAAAATTAATTTATATATTTAATTAATTTTATAAGTGTTAATGAGTCGAATTGAATTAGATTCAGAACAAATTTATATATGATATTAATAACTCATATATTTGTTTAAACTGTATGCTACTTTATATTTCAAGTCTCAAAATTTTTTCAAATCTAACTCAAATTAAAAAAAAAAAAAAACTCAAACTCACTCCTTAAACTTAATTTATCTAATAAAATTTTTTTAAAAATATTATTTTTTTAAAAATTAAAATATAAAAAAATTATAAATATATACCGATATAATTATAATATTGTAATTATATATTTTTTATTTTGATCGAATTCTAATTTTAATTCTTTTAAAATCCAATCTGAAATTTAAATAAGTTTAAAATTATGTTCAAATATATTTAATGAATTTTAATTTTTTATTCAAAATTTTTTTAAATTTAGATGGATCTTCGAGTTTGAATGAATAATCTGATTTTTAAACAAATCTAATCAATCTAATGTATTTTAAAAATAACTTTAACAGAAATATTTTATGTTCATTTAATATTTAGTGTGTTTTAGAATAAAAGAAAAGAAAAAATGTACTTAAATATTTGACTTATAATTGATTTATATTTTACAATTATAATACAAAGACTCAATTTAGAATTTCATTCCTTCAAGATTAGAATTGATTAAAAAAAAAGATTTAACTGAATTTCCTATATATTTTTACATGTTTCTCGAAGTATGACAGTAAACGTTCAACATTAGAATTCGCATGTGTCATTGTCATCTGGATCAAATCATGAAAAAATTATTCTAGAAAATTCATTCAAATTTTTTGAGTGATAAACATTCAATAAAGTCAATTTTGCTTGCTGTCTTTGTCTGTTGAAGCACTATATTCATTTGGTAAAATAATTTGCATGTTAAGGCTTCTCCTTGTTCTTCAGTTTCTTATTGCATTTTAATTTTACAAAAAAAAAAAGTTGCCCTTAAATTTTCAGTAAAAAGAGATTTTTTTTCAATGTTCAGACCCGAATGCAATTAAAAATTTTCTTTTAGTTTTTATACATAATAATATAATATTGGATTAAACAATAAAAAGTTATTTTCTTCCCTTTCATAAATTCAATTAGCTCCTCTCAAAATTTAAAACATTAATACTTGATACATTATCAAAGTAAAATTTTAATTCCACAGACAATATTAAAACGTTGGTACATGTTTTATTTTTTGTTTATTTTTTTTATTTTTTAAATATAGCTTAAATCCCACATCTGAATTATTCAACAATTTCAACTCTCAAGTTCTAACCATTTTTCAGCGACAAACTAAAAACCAAAGTCCTAGCGTGCACTGTTGTGTTGTTAAAGAGAGCAAATGCGTTTAAATTAAGGTCAAATTGAAACTTGAGAATAAAAAATCTGCCGTCCACCAAAGGATTGGTTGATTTCAACCACTTTCTGGCTCTAGGATCAAGGATACACAGAGAACCCTAAAACGATCTAGTCTTCCTTATATTTTTTTTTATTTTGCTTTTTTTTTTGTTTCTATTTTTTTTCCTCATTGCAATTGCTTACCCTTTGATTTATGCAGTAGTCTATCAAAAACAGCTCCCTTGCAGTGTTGAGGCAGGTAAGAAGTGTTTGGAGTATTGAATCAGGCCAAGCTGGGCTGTGGCAGAAACAGATTGATATTCTTGAATGCTCCGTAATTTTTCTGCTCGTGGATAAACTATACACCCATGAACCAAGTATTAGTCTAGTTCATGGTAATGTTTCTTTTTCCTATGCAGAAGTTATGCATGCTAGCAACTTTTTACAAACTTGTTGAATGTCAAATGATGGGTCAGTCATAGATATATCTGAAAGTAGAGATCTTGCTTCCAGTAATCCACCAGATATAGTCTCCAAAATCGAATCTTCACTCGCCATAAGAGAAGCCATCAGCTTCGCACCAGCCATCCTTTCCTGATGAAAATCAAGTGGCCGATCAACACCAGCTTAAATTTCTAATGAGACAGGGATAAGAAAGAACACAGTTGTTGGGCAGCAAGATTGAAAATTTTAGTTTTTCGTTTTTGCTTTTATTATTATTATTATTATTTTTGCTTCCCATAACATTTCCCTTTTGAATCAAGTTAAAAAACAATTAGAATATATGAGCATGATATAATACCTCTATAAAAAATAAGCTTGAAATAGATCCGTACAAGTCAAATAGTAACATTTAAAGATAACATAGAGGAGATTACTAAATTTCCAGATACAATGTTCTTTCCTAGTATGAGATAACTTCCCGTCGATATGAAACCAGCTAGATTTCAAGGTAAGGCATTTAGTTATGAAATAGGCCACATCCCAAGCATACGAGAGAAATAGTTCATCTATAATCTATAGTTTATACAAAAGCATGGATATAAATAATATTTTGAATTGACAAAAAAAATGCATTTTAACTCGTTATATTTCAATACTGTCATGTCATTTTTATATATTTTTAATTATTATTGTTATTACTTGGCATTTTTGCTTTTTGTTTTATAATCATAGTTTATTGGTTTCAAAGAGGATGGGTTTTTGAGTTCAAAATATACTAAATCAATCACTCAAATCAATAAAATCAGTTTGCTTGTCCTTTAATTAACAATGTTTTTATATTAGTATACTCGAAAATAGTTATACATCTTCATATTTTAATTTATTTTTTAATGAAAATTTTCACTTTGTAATTAAGATTTTCGTTTCATATAAAATATCTTGATTTTGAAAAAAAAAAAAAGGGACTATAATATTTAAGGATGTGCAATTCTATTGATAAAATCACTTATTACTTAAAAGTTTATTTATTTATATTTTATTATTATAGTTTAAAAATATATCAATAATACATATTTAAAATAAAATATAAATCAATGTGGAACGCAAGTGACCATATACTAGCATCTAAAAATGATGGACAACAGTGAGGTTATGTGATAATGATACATTCAATCAAAAGAAAATAGTGAGGTTATGATACCTTTTCTGATCCATTTCCAAGGAACTTTAGAGAAAGTTTGAAAAGATCACAGGAATAAGGAAGAACTGCAGACTTCAGATGATACACGGCAGAGAACAGAACCTGGATGCACGCAGCTCTAATCTCTGGTTGCATTATTACCTACATAATTTGACCCAATGTAGAAGAAAAGGTCAGAAGATCAGTCTCAGTTGTTGAAAGTGAAAGAAATTTAGAGACAAAAGTACCTCAACCGAATCAATTAGACATGGAAGAATTGTCTTTGCGAGGGGTTTTTTGCCATAGTCAGATATCTTCTGACAAGCACTGATGAGAACATTAGCCAAGCACAGACGAAAAGAAACAGGAATTGGTTCACAGTTTTCATCCCGCAACTTGGAGCCAGGGTTATGTTCACTTTTATCATTTATTAATTGATGGATCACGTATCTGAGGGCATAGAGCTTGGAGGTAGCATTCCCTACAATTTAGGCCAAAGAGGTGATATCTTCCCCATTGTATAACATAAATATTCATATCAAGAACAAAATACCAACCAGAATTGCCTTTCTTCCCAACAATGTAGCTCCTCCATGAGGTGCAGTCTTTAAACGATTCAGGAGCTTGCAACTCACCACATAAAATCAGTGCCAAACAATCAATGCAACCATGTTGTGCTTTGGAAACTGAGAGCAAAAGTAATAATGTAGACGTAATCTTAAGTATTAAATGAAAAATCAGTAGACATTTCTAGTATGGGGTGGGGTAAGGAGGAGAATTGATCAGTTGCATGGTTAAGTACCTTCATCTCCATCTGATGTAGGCCATAGCAATATCACTTCAATAGTTCTCCAGATTTGAAGGATAAAAGGATGCAAAAGGGACTCCATTCCTCTTACCTAGAAGCAAGAAGAAACCTTTGCATTAACTACAGCTTGAATGGAAAAGATAAGCTCAAATCAGTGCAGAAGCACTGGAATACACCATATTGTAACAAATATCTACTAAGAGGAGAAGATGGCTACCACAAGGGATGTACAGACTGAAAAGAGGCAAGCTTTAATCTTCAATATATCCTGAGAATCTGCAGCATGTTCTAATTGCGAGCAAACAAGTGGAAGCAGAACCTTAAAAACCATGAGGTAAATAAGACAAAAATCCCGATATAAGGACTAAGAAAATATTTATGTAAATTTTCAGAATATGTCAAGGAAAGACGAAGTGATAACAAATAATTAAGCAAAGCCATTGTTGCGTACTTGAGGATGAATGCGCCCACAAAGCTCAGCGGCAAGCTTTCTTACATCTTCAAACTCAAACTTACTAAATGCGCTGAAATGGGGAAAATAACAAGACATCAGGAGAATGTAAATCAGATTACAGAAGTTAGATTTCATTGTCAAGGATCAACCTATTTACAAGGAAAGCAACAACACTGTTATCATCAATGCCGCTGACATCTCTATATTCTGCAATAGAATAAAATAATAGATCAATCAAAAGTTATATTCATGGTATTATTTTCTTTTTATTTTTCTTTTTAAAGAAAAGGGGTATAAATAATAAGCAATTATCCAATTTTATCACATTTTCATGAATAAATGGAATGGATAGAATTTAATTTTTGTAACGCATCACAAAGCAATTGAGTCAACCAGATCTTCATTCCATAAAAAGAGTTGAGTAGAACAACTTGGATTGTCATGGGAAGAGAAGAGAAGATACCATGCATAACAGACAGATTATGAAGATGACCATACATCACAGAGGAATTGAGATTATTAAATACTCTCAATGGAAGCAGCCTAATTATGAGTAGTGGACAAAGTCGCTCAAACAAAGATTGCTGCATTCTCATGGAGTCATCACTCGTACATGTTCTTGTCTCCCATCTAGAGAAGAAATCTTCATCAATCCTACAAGAGGGAAAATTTGAATGGTTCATACAAGACAACAGCATGATCAACCATTGAGTAAATCCTTTCAGATGTCAAGCAAACGTGTTCCATACAACAGGGCTTATCTAATACATAAATTAATCTCCTTAATGATCCACAACTGGAAAAAAAGAAAACATTCTATTAACAAGTAGAATATTCTAACCTCTTCGCTTCTAGAAATTGTTACAATTGTTTAAAGAAGCTAATGAGTGAAAATTTACAATATAAGTTCATAAGAAAAACAATTAGAAGCTCCTAATGCTGAAATAAACCTGCTGACTGCAAGAAGTTTTTCTCTCCAGTAAAATGTTGAAAATAAAAAAAATTGTAACCAAAACATCCCTTAAATTATAGCATGCATCAATGGTTATTGGTCAAGGAAATTACAGATCTCAAGTAAGTGAAGATATTAGTCCAGCAGTATCATACAAGTGTCAGTATCACATATAGGCACAGCCCCGTTCTTAAAATGTTCATGCTACTTAGTTTACATAACATTTAACATACAATAAAACATTATTAGAGAACAAGTAGTCAATACATTAAAGTATGTTAACTTACAAACTTGTTTTTTCTTAAGTTTTATCTTATGTGCCCAAACGTTCTATATCTTGGTGGTCTCATTATGTATTCTTATTTGTGTGGCCAAGACACATTATAAAGAAATCTCATTGGTTAGATTGCCCAGTAACTATATGCATATCTACTTGAACCATTCACCAAATGACATTTTTACTCTCATTTTTCTCTCAAACATTCTTCTACAAATAATACTCTCCTGTTTCCCTAATTTCATTTATTCTCTACACCCTTCCACACCCTGATAATCTGCCTATCAGTCCAAACTCCACCATATCCAGGTCATGTCTTCCCTAACTGCTATGATACCTACCCCAACCTTATGTGAACATTTTCTTAAGATACACATGCTTTTCCTATCATATCAAATACCTACTTGCCTATTTTCCTACATACTTTTGGGCACCACATGGATAATCATGGCTACAATGCTATCAGCCTTAAACACTATACTTTAACTCTTTTTTAACGTTAAAACAAGCCTTAGAAAGCTAAGACAAAAAAAATGTCATGAAATAGTTTGGGTTATATTATGTACTTACCCTTTCTGTCCTTTCATCTGCAAGAGAACACGACAAAGGACTAAATCTGCAGCTTCTGCTAACTGTTCATTTATGTGACTCAAAAACCTGACAATAGTAGCATTTGATGGCTCAGCAAACATCTTGTCTAGCAGGGCTCCAATTAATGCGTTCCAGTCTTGAACCTAAAATATATCAGAAGACCAAGAAAATTAAATAATTCAAATACTGGCACATAAAATGGAGCTCCAACCATCCAATTTGACGGATATGCATATAGGAAATAGACCAAAATGATACATGCATGTGAATAGGTAAGATAGTACAGAACCAACAAAAAGAACATAACTGACCATCACATTCGAGTTAGCAATTGGAATAACTCAACCAACTAAATTAAATTTCATTTCAAACAAGTTGGGTCCAGTATATGCATCTCAGCCCAGTCCATGGCCATATTTTCTATGACCAGCAAGGCAAATATATTATTTTAGCTTCAAAAAGTATTAAACTCGATCGACCAACAATATTTTTTAATTGAGTACTAATATCAGCTTAGTTATCATCATGCACATACATCAATGGTTGCATTTATGTGTCTGCTGCATGCTCATGCATGCTTGTCTCTGTGTCTCGGTCCTCAAATTTTAGGACTTCATACCATCATACCATCCTCTTCCCATTCAATGGCTATAATGAAAAAATATAAGTCGCAAGAAGTAACTACGCCAGAAAATTGTTTGGGCAATTCCACTAACCATTGTAGTCAAGTTCTCATGTCAGGAAGAAAAACATAAATATGAAAAAGAAAACAAATGTTGATGGCATTAGAAGACCAGTTTTTTCCTCATATAGACATTACGCCCAAAAAATGACAACAAAGAGACATGCAATTTCTTGCTACTAGGCAGTAACGGTCCAAGATATTAGCAAAAGCCAAAGATACAAAGTCATAAAGTTTACACAAAAATTTTCCTCTGGAATAAGAAAGGCCAGTAAGCCATGATGCACAAACACTTCAATGCCTTTAGATATAATATTCAATAGATTGCACACAAACATGCTGAGGGATATACATGACAGATACTTCAAAATTAGAAATATCCCACTCGAAGCTCCCAGGGAATAAGTGTGGATATTAGATTCAGTTTTGAGTGAGTAACTCAAACATTCTCAACGATATAAAGTCTTCCCTTGAAACGTACTCAAGTTCCTAGGAAACCAGATTGTTCCTTTTGTCTCACCCTTTATCTCCTCCTTCCTTTTCCCTTTTTTTTTTTCAGAAAACAAAAATTCACTATATTTTTATCTATATAGGTAGTAATAGTAGTAGATAACTGACAGGAAATATGCCTGTAGATTCACATGTATGTGTGTGTGTGTGTGTGTGTGTTTGTGTTGATAAAAATTTACAGGAAATATGAATTTATGTACTTATGTATTTGTTAATATTTCATTGCAATTTCAACTCGATAAAAAATTGACAGGAAATATGAATTTATGTACTTATGTATTTGTTAATATTTCATTGCAATTTCAAATCATACTTTCTTGAGAAAACCTGTAGCTCTAAAGTCTAGCACTTCACATATCCTGTCTCTGTATCTCTTCTTAAAAGACCATATTATCTCAATGCATCTCAAAAAGGGAAATATCATGGAAAAATATACATCTAATGCAGGGTAGCATTATCATTCTCATTTCTTACAGTTTTAGACCACTCTGGGATCAGCCTTAGCACTCTATCACGGTCTAAATTTGATCCTGCCAAAACAGTATAAAGAGATAAAATGAATCCGAGATAGTATTATAGTCCAAAGAAACTAATGAAAATTGCAAAGAAATAGAATGCTCAAGTTTGAATAGTTGATGCTTAATCAACAAGAAGGTTAAAAGGAAAAGCAGACAAAGAAGGAGAAAAACAAAAAAAAAATGAGGCTTCAAACATTCCATTCAGAATCCAAACAAAAAATATAAGCATTATCAAATGGCAAAGTCCACTTCCTTAATGTTTTAAACAAGACAGAGGTAGCAGTCAGAATACTAAAGAAATACGACACAATTCATAATACACAGACATCCATACAAATATTAGACGACTAGATTCACAGCTCTTAAATTCTGCATCAATGACTTAGTTTCAGAAATTAAAGACAGTGAAAGCAATCCATAAAACACATCCAACAGCACTTTGTTTCTGCAACAATGAATTGGGAAGAAATTAAAACAGTTAAGAAGTGAAACAGTAAGAGACACACCTTTCCCTATACATGCTCCAGCTTCTGCATCAGTAAGGCACTGGCTGAGGTTGCTGGAAGGAGTTGAGCAGATTAATGTTAAACAAGAGCCAAAACTGTTTATTTTAACGCTATTAAGAAGTAGAATTTGCAGGTTATTAGAGACTCCCAGAAACCGCATGTATGCATCACCACATTCTTGCACGTTTACATGCACACATTCATGAAGGAAATGAAACTTTTCTTTATTCCTGATTGATTTCAAGTTGAGGATTGTGGAGGTAAAAGTTAAATAAGAAAGCAAGATACCTAAGATTGTCAAGTAGCATGCACATAACTTCAGGTTTCTGGTTATGATGTTTGAGCACTCTAATGAAGGCTTCACTAGCTGCTGGTTGTACTTTTTCATCTGATGAGCAAACAAGATGAACTAATGCAGGCAACACATATGATGGGTCTGCAAAAAGAGCTAATTCAGTCATACAGCAAGTTCGTTCAAATCATCAATCTTCAGTAGAAGAATTAAGAGTAAACAAACATTTGTCAAGATATTGAAGCATATGATTAATTTCATACAGCTTATACCCAAACCAATTGTAGAACATAAAATTGACATTAGAAAAGAATTTAGTAATACAGTCTTCATGAATTTCTTGTTTTCAAGAAAAGCGGTAAAGATATGCAAATCCATATGCATTTTGCTAAATTGATAAAATATGGAAGTCACACACGATAAAATACTTGGACCATCTTAACACTTGTCACAGTATAGTGGTTAAGCCTAACCAATCAGTGGAAGCAAATTGGGTGTTTGTTCTCGGATTGCAGTTTCTTCATCTTCAAGGCACACTAGTAAGTGATTTGCTATAACTTGCCTGCAACAATAATAGGGAGAAGATCAATGAAGAGACTAAACAGTGAAAACTCGAGAAATCACAAATTATAGCAGCTAAATCAAAATCTCATACTGGGTTGAGTGATAAGCTTTATGTGGTGAATCTTTCGATATGTGAATCAGTTCTGATATGACATCAAAAGCATTCCTTCTCTGAATAGCATTGCCAGAAGCTAGCCGTTTAAGAACTTCTTCAAGACAGTGACCGTCAGCACTTCTGGTGGACCATTAATCTAGGTTAGGTTTAAACAGAGACCAGTGAATTCTTGTTGCTGTCAAAAACTAATGAATGAAAAATTAGAGTTTACAATGAACAGTATTCTGCCATGAGAATAACAACAGCTCTCGCTGCAGCATCTCGCTCATC
This sequence comes from Durio zibethinus, assembly GCF_047325235.1. NCBI lineage: Eukaryota > Viridiplantae > Streptophyta > Magnoliopsida > Malvales > Malvaceae > Durio > Durio zibethinus. The sequence continues at coordinate 1,484,445 of NC_143162.1, read as the reverse complement.
AAGAAGGTGAAGCAGCAATGGTACCACAGCGTCCATTTGATTGGTGTCAGTTAGACTGCTTCCAGATGAATTATTTGTCTTAAAAATAACAGCCTTGAATATGCAGACAACCCCTTCTATTACATCTTCATCATTACAATGAAGCTAGCCAAAATGCACCAAGAACAGACAACAGTACAAGTATGTCAACATTGAGACACAACCCTTAACTGTAACTAAAACATTGTATCTTATACATGATAATAATATTGCATGATAAGTACTCAAATCCAGAGAATCATGGATGCTAAGATTGAGTACAATCAGTCAACTCATTTCCAATAAAGTGTCATAGATATAGACATTTGTGGCCCTTATTTAACTAAAGAAGATTACTTCAAAAACCTCATGCAAACTTACCTGTGATAAAAGAACATGTGATATCTGATTTCCATAATCCAACACTATGCCTTCAAATTTTTTGCCATCAAAACGCCCCAGCATAAGGCATAAGCAATTTAGGAAAAATTTTCTGGTCTCTATACCACCATCCTTACTCTCAGCATGCCCCTCATCGTAGTTATTTGTATAGTACTGCATTTTTATTCCTTTTTTGGCATCAGCAACTTGACAAACGCATCAAATCAAAGCAGACTTAATATTAAAATAAATAATCAATATCATGGCATAAAACATGATCCTGCAGAAAAGCACTTCATGAGATATGTATGTTATTCGATCAAACAAATATAAGCATTCACACTACATGAACTCTAATCAAAACCATGTTGCCACTTCTAGGAACTCTTGTGACACTAGACATGAGCTCAGATATGCATCTTCATAAAGCTAGCAATAAATATTCTTTAGCATTAGTATGACTAACTTTCAAATAGTTTCACAGGTAAACTTCTAAAGAAACAGACAGAAACAACTCAAATATGTGTGATACAGTGATAGTATTGACTACTAACTATAACTGGAAGATAAATAAGTAAATTACAGGCATAATGACTAATGATTCCACCCATCAAATAAGTCCACCAAACAAGCATGCACATACACATATGCACCCAAAAAGAGGGGAGGGGGGAGGCAAACCATAGTGAAAAAATTAGTATTGCAAACAATAAACAATCTAAATATAAAAAATAAAATACAACATGGCAGAGTAAGAAAAAAGAACCAAGGGAATGCGAAAAAGTAAATCCTCATATAAAAATTTTTGCATTAAAATGATTATATGGTTTCTAGTTCCCACTTACAATACCATAAGTATCAGGAAAAGAAAGAGTGACTTCAATTGCTTTACCAATTATTGGTTACAAGCTCTCTTGTGCCTTAGTTTACCTATAAATCTGTCTACAATTGTATGCTCAATAAAATCTTCCGGTGTACTTGATAACCTGTATATCCAAAGTTCCCTTTTTTTCTGATTTCTCTTCATAAAGTTTTGAAGGTCACTTCTCTTTTTTTACTAAAATATAGGATGTGTTTCTTAATCCTCCAAGAAATTAGAGGTGCCATCTCATGGATATCAGGAGTAAATGTGTATTTGTTTGCTCTTCACTCTTGCACACATGCATATGAGGCTACAAGCCATCAAGCTAGAATGTCTCACATAGAGGTAGATTCAAACTAAAACTTGACTTTATAACATCAGGAAACCCAAGTCAGCAGGGTGCTAAAAGTGTTTACAAAGATTACTTAGAAGCCAACTCCAAGTAATCACATACTTAACAAACCTTTTTATAAGGTAAATCTCACATGTATCATGTGAACAAAATCCTTCATCAAAATATACATTAGAACAATTAGAAGTAATCATTCAACAAGCATAAAACCACATAAACTAAATATCATAAAATTATTAAATATAATATTGATAAATCTGACCTGGATGCCTGACAAGTACTGTTCCAACAATTCCTTGTACTGCTGAGTAAATTTTTTATCTTCCAAGTGCAATAGCATGCCATAATGCTTCCAGCATGAAGAGAGTAGCAATGCTCTGGTCTTTAGAATCTTCGAGCCTGCCTACAATATTGCAAATGAGTAAATCACAATGAAAAAGTGGAGGCATGATTAGAAGTAACTATGCTTAAGAAGCACGATTAAGGGACAGGACCTGCCTCATCTTGAATGCCACCATAATGCACTTGAATCTCCTGCAACCACTTAAGCACTTGCTCCAATCCTTTAGCATGCAAGGGGCGGCTTTTTCTGCTCCACTGTAGTGCATAGTAAATGCATCAACATCCTTTTTTTTTCTAGGACTATAAAGCTAATACTTCACTAGAATGTAAGAAAATAAGAATTTGAAGATATTTGCATACACGTTTGACAAGAGTTATATTGTGATTAAAATTAGTCATCTCAGTTCTAGGCAACTTTTCCATTTCTCTAATCTCTTGTGGCTAGGCTCTTCTTTCCAATAAATAAAACAGCTAATAAAAACACTGAAGAAATAAATCCATGAAACTATGCACAAGTTAAATAAAAACCCATTCAGATTACTCACCGTTCAGAAATCTAATGTGACATTAAAGAATGTTTATTTTTTTTTTTTTTTACCCTCATATACATCCAAGGAACCATGCACAAGGTAAATAAAAACTCATTCAAAATACTAAAAAAGTAAATATAGTGATGAAAGAAAAGAAACAGAAAGAGGAAGCATAAGGGTAGACATTAGATGAAATGAAAATAACCAACTTATAACACATACAGCAAGGAGTCTCTCCACTAGGCAAATGAGATCCTCTAGATAATCCCAAAGCAAATATTCCATGCCCGTGTTTAAAACTGTAGAAGATTTATAAGCTGTGTTCATTTTTTTCTCATCAACGCTTGATGCTAATAAACTAACTGGAGGGTTGGATTCACTGGAGCTCAATGATTTAGGCCTGTTACTTAGCCTATCAGGCTTTTTTGTCAGCCCTTCAGTTAAAGCCAAAAAACAATCTGCAGCAGCCACTGAAAGGCGTGAAGGGAGCTCAGATTTATCCTGCAAAATGCTGTAGGAACAAATGGCAATAATGAGATGAGTTGGTTAAACACAAAATCACTTATGCCTTCTGAATGAAAAGACCATTTGCCACTTTTCAAAATTGTAAATTGACAAACTAGACCAATATAGTGACAACATCTAAATATCTAATGTCATCCTATATAATACTCTAAATTCTCAAGTTGCAAATATAGCAAGGACAATGGGAACACAACAACCCAATGAAGTAGACCTAATGTCAATCTCTCATCTCAGGGCATTAGTAAAGGAAAAAAACATCACCCTTCCAAGAAAACAGAAACCAGATATGGGTGAAGTCATGAAGCACCATTCACATTAAGAAAAGAAAACTGCTATTAGCATTAAAAATCAGATAATGCCCCAAGGGTACACACCCAGCAGTTAGAACTTCAGTCTTCATCTTGAAGGTCTCGGGTTCAAATCCAAAGGTGGGTAAGGTAGATGGGATATGAGAGGGCTACCCCTCATTATATAACTCAAAACCCCTATGTAATCCAGCTAACATGATGCTTAATTTATCATCAAACATATCAGAATAATGTTCAAGTTCACAGACCAAAAACTTAATGAATACTACCTTCCTTTACGTACAATACACAATAAATGTGGAATAGAAGTGCAAAGTATCTTCAGCAAAGCATTGTACTTCTCCTTTATTCCTGAATTCAGTGATTCAAAATAAAACTTCTTCAATTTTCAGAAGTAACAAGTAAAAGCACAATTTTTTATTAATAAAGATTATTCTCACAGACTTCCCAACAGAAACATGCTAAATAAAACAGAAAATTTGAAATTTTGGTAAGAAAATCAATTCTACTTTAACACAAAATACAGAATAGAAGGCTGTGTCTGGTTGTTCCTTTTGCTACTTTCTTTTTAATCCTTGAAAAGTTGCTATAAAGCAAAAGCAAATAGTAATAAGAAAACTCATAATCAATTAAAAATGATCAAGTTAATAAACCTTAAATTCTAACATAACGATTCCACAAAAACCTAAAATTATGCATTTTCTTGTTAAAAGAATCATATTTCTAAGTTAAAAAATATTGTTTGTTTTTGTATCAAAAGCACTTTTTTCTTTTTGAAGCAAAAAAATAAATGGGAGCGTATATTTATCCAACACCGTGAATCTAAATAAAACACCGAAAACATATACATATATATATTATCCACACCATAGAGACCACTTATATAGAAATAAAATACAGAATTTGTCCTTTTACCATTAACCAAATTCTGATCCGTAGTACTCTCACACTCCATGAGCCCTCGCACAAGAATACACCAACCAAAAGCTATAAATCGATCATCTTTCCTCATAATTATATTTGCCAGATTCATCGCAACTGCTTGGAAAAGAAGCTCATCTTGGAAAAGCCAACTGAGAAGTATCATAGGTTGACTGTCATGCTTTGAGTCCTTGTACTTCAATGACTGGCAACAAGCAAGTAAACACATAAACCTCCTTTGTAATTTTTGCATTTCTCACTTTCTTTTTATATGTAATATATATATATATATTTATGTATATATATATAATATATATACATATATACATTTGAATACAAAAGTCAACTAGAATTTTAAACATTTAAAGTTAAAAATTAGATTTTGTTAACAATAAATGCATTTTTACAATTATTTCAAACATTTAATCGATTGAAACGAAACAAAAACATTAAAAAAAAAAAAAAGAACGAAATTTTTGTAAAAATAAAAAAGGTTCGGTTACGTGTTGGATCATGGGAACGAGAATCTCATCCAAAGTCCCGTCTCTCTGAGACGCATCTGTGACGTACTTGTGAAGAAACCAGAGCGACTCATCCAAAGTTGCTACAAATTTAACATTAAAAAAAATCGTCAAGCTTTTATTGGAATTAATGTAAAAAGACGAGGATTGGAATGTAAATTTACAAAATCAGGCGCTTGAGAGCCTTAAATACCGAGCGAGGGTTTGTTGGAGGAGTCGGGGGAGAGGCAAGAAATGGAGTGGTGAAGTTTTTTGGGACGGGCGGTGAGGAGAGTAGTCATGGCTCTACCGATTGTGACTGAAACCATTGATTCCGGCTCTGATTTCCATATTAGCTGTTGTTGTTGTTCTTGCGCTTCTCGTCGCTCCATTTGGGTAAAGTTAAATGTAAAATTTTGAAGCTTTTGATAATTTTTTTGGCTAGTGGAAAACTAGGGCTTGCAGTGTACGGTCCGTTTATAGCAAGCAACTGTGGAGACTACGGGTTTTTTCGGTTTCAACCTAGAATTAGAAGGATTCATTAGATTCGACCGTTGGCAGGGTATGGGCCTAATAGCCCATATACCGAGTCAAGCCATGACCCAAGCATGGGCTTTTCTGGACTGAAACTCTTGAACCAATTTATGGGCCACCAATTTGTCATTGAACTAATCTCCTCAATTTTGCCATGTTGTTCAACTGGCGTGGATTGGCAGAAAAGAAAATCAAGGATTCAGTCCACCGAAGACCGGGACCTTGCGCCCTTGGTCTGCGAGTGGAATGGGTTCAACCCTTGTTATTAGCCAAATATGTAAATATGTTCTTAATTTTTTTTTTTTTTTACAAAATTGACATAAGTTTCATATTTTTATTGCATATAAATAAGTTTATAATTTTTTTTATTTTACTTTAAAAATTACATAAATAATCTTAATTCCGTTAAAAAAATTAATGATCGTTTATATTGAACAGTTAGCATCTTATGTAGAAGATGACATGTAAAAATGTTTATATTAACTAATGATGTGTCATTTTGATTAAAAAAACATGTAAATATGTCTTGAATTTCTTTTCAAAAAAATCAAAAATTAAAAAATGAAAAATCAGATAAATAATAAAAAAGGAAATAGGTTAAATTTTGTCATAAATTAAAAAAATCAAAATTGCATGTTAACATTTAGTCTCAAATAAAATAAACAAATTTTTTTAAAAAAAATTTTAGTTTCTCAAAATTTTAAAATATACTCAAAAAAATAAAAAAGTAAATTTTTTTTAGTTTTTTACTTTCCCTTTTTTTTTTCAAAAATAAAATTAATTTCGATTTTCTTGAATTTTATTCTCCGCCCTAATTTTGGTGGTTTGATTACCTCCGAGTTAATAAAAATAGCTTGAACTGTCATAGTTCAACATAGTCTAATCCAACATATTTATATACGGCTGTAGCTTGTAACTTTTCACTTCAAGTCTCCAAAATCGCTAACCATCTGATGCTCCATCAATTCCTAGAAACAATAAACCCCCCAAAACCTCCCCAAAACCCTTTAAACCAATTCTCCTTTGAACAAAACTACAGAAACATCTGCGACCTTCTGCTCTCTTTAACGCACTCAAGGTCCCTTCCAAAGGGTCTGCAACTCCATGCCCACATCATCAAGTCAGGCATCCAAACCATCCCTCTCGTTTCTCATCACCTCATCAACTTCTACTCCAAGACCCAACTCCCTCTCTTTTCCCGTCAAGTCTTCTTCGAAGCCCCACAGAAGAGTCCCACAACTTGGAGCTCAGTCATCTCCTCTTTCGCTCAAAATGAACTCCCTTCCCTTGCAATCCAGTTTTTTCGTGAAATGCTTGTTAATAACGTCAAGCCCGACGATCATATCTTCCCTAGCGCAACTAAATCATGTGCGATTTTGGGAAGGTTTGATGTCGGGCAATCAATACATTGCCTTGTTTTGAAAACTGGGTATGATACGGATGTGTTCGTGGCGAGTTCTTTGGTGGATATGTATGGGAAATGCGGGAAAATTAAGGTTGCAAGGAGATTGTTTGATGAAATGCCTGAGAGAAATGTGGTTTCTTGGAGTGGGATGATATATGGGTATGCTCAGTTAGGTGAATTTGGAGAAGCTTTGACGTTATTCAAACAAGCTTTGTATGAACGCTTGGAAGTGAATGATTTTACGTTTTCGAGTGTGGTACAGGTTTGTGCTAACTTGACTCTGCTTCAGTTAGGTAAGCAGATACATGGGTTGTGCTTTAAAACGAATTATGATTTGTCAAGTTTCGTAGGGAGTTCTTTGATATCTTTGTATTCTAAGTGTGGAGTGATCGGAGGGGCTTACCGGGTTTTTGATGAAGCCTGTGTTAAGAATCTAGGGATGTGGAATGCAATGCTGATTGCTTGTGCTCAGCATTCACATACAGAGAAAGCATTTGGTTTGTTTAAACAGATGCAAGATCTTGGGGTCAAACCGAATTTTATAACCTTTTTGTGTGTGCTTTATGCTTGTAGCCATGCCGGGCTTGTTGAAAAGGGGCAGTTTTACTTTGATTCAATGAAGGAGTATGGAATTGAGCCAGGAGATCAACATTATGCTTCTTTGGTTGATTTATTTGGTCGTGCAGGTAAATTGCAGGAGGCACTTTCAATCATCAGAGAAATGCCTATTCAGCCAACAGAGTCTGTCTGGGGAGCTTTTTTAACAGGGTGTCAAATTCATGGGAAAACTGAATTAGCAGCTTATGCTGCAGATAGGATCTTTGAGTTGGGACCTGTTAGCTCAGGTTTGCATGTGTTATTGTCTAATGCTTATGCCGCAGCTAGGAGATACGAGGATGCAGCCAAAGCTAGGAAGATGCTCAGGGACCAAGGGATTAAGAAAGAGACAGGTTTGAGTTGGGTTGAGGAGGGAAATAAGGTTCACACATTTGCTGCTGGGGATAGGTCTCATGCAAAAACAAAAGAAATTTACCAAAAATTAGAGGAATTAGGAGACGAAATGGAGCGAGCCGGTTATATTGCAGACACAAGTTTTGTGCTGAGAGAAGTAGATGGTGAAGAAAAGAATCAGACAATCCGATATCATAGTGAAAGACTAGCTGTTGCATTTGGGCTCATTACCTTTCCACCAGATAGGCCAATTAGGGTTATGAAGAACTTACGCATTTGTGGTGATTGTCATATAGCAATCAAGTTTATGTCCAAGTGCTCTGGAAGAGTAATTATTGTGAGGGATAACAACCGATTTCATCATTTTGTCGATGGCAAATGCTCCTGTGGTGACTATTGGTGAATGAATTATAAGATACAATTATTGTACCCTAACCAAATTCTGAAACAAGAAGTGGGAAGAAATAACTTAGAAAGAGTATATTGTGAGATAAACAAGTGGTTCCATTGTTTTGAGGATGGCAAAATGCTCCTTTTATGACTATTGATGAACAAATTGTAAGATGATACTTATTGTTCCTTAACAAAGTTTTGAAATCAGAAGCGGGAAAAACCAAAGAAAACCTTTTTTTCTTTTATTTATAACTATTTGCTTATCTGTTTTTCTTTATGTGATGTTTGATGCTTAAGGATCACTAAGCCACTATGCATGCATTTGCTTTTTAAAGTGCCATTCTGGTGCTTACTATCCTATTTTTAAATCTGTAATGTTTGATCATAGACCAGTGATGTGGCGTGATGTATCAAAAAGAAAAAGATTGTACTGTAGCAAAAATTCCCAAGAACTCGGATAATATTGTACATATAGACTTGCTATACGGATAGCAGATTTTATTCTACTTCGTGGTGTTCATTCCCTTGTAATTACTCATCTTTCCATATGATGAACATTTTTGTTTCAATTTCCCTGGTATGGCTCCTTCCAGATATGATATATCATCCTTTATGAATTTCATTGGTTTTCTTATCTTTTTTTTCTGACAATCTCCGAATATATTTTACCACTGACCCTATCATGACCTCCTTGATTAATAGAGATCATAGAGTACATTGAACAAACATAATACATAATTCCATCTGCTGCCAGGTCAAAGCAGAAACAATGAAAATACTAAAAAGTAGGCGAATTTTGACAGGGTTCCAATTGCCAAACAATTTTTATATAATTCTTTACTTTTTACATTGTTTTCATTTTCCGTACGGTTGATCAAATAGAGGTAAAGATTAGAATATTTGAACCTGTATGAGGAATCTGCCCTCAGGCTGATAATTATAGTTTTTCCAGCTGCTAAATATAGAAGAGAGACCTTGAATTTTTTCTTTTTTTTTTTTTTAAAAAATGCTTTCAGCCGGCCATGGTACGTAGGGAATATTTATGGTTGACCGAGAGAGTTGCCTGTTTATCCTCCAAGACAATGTAGCTTTGACCTTATATCTAGCAACTTTCCTGTTTGTATAAGCAAAGAAAATTTGTTTAGCTTCAGGTCAGGCTTATTTCAATCAAAGGAAGTCATTGCTAAAGACCATGGTGCATGTAAACCATCAGTCTCCTCTGTGAAGGAAAAAACTACAGTCACCTGGTCCAGCCATGACTGAAACAGGAGAATCTGTTTCACACGCTTGGTCCTTGGGATATTTTTTTTAATAATATAACTTCTTGTCTTCCTTGATTTTGGTTTTACTTGGTGGAGGTATAATACACCACCTATCTTCTACATTGATGAATAATATATTATTATTATTATTATTTAATCATTTTCATGGGAGTTCTCGACCTTGTATATCTAAGGTAGGTTTAAGCAATACCTGGTGTAGAACGTTTAGTTTAATATTGCAGACCACTTCTTTTCCAAATGGAAAATTTGCCCATTACTTCTTCATTAAACCTACTACAGTTGACCTTCTGCATGTCCATTTTGATTCCTTTGAATTCTTTCCCTGCATCGAATTGTTGGTTGTCGGTTGACCACGTCCTGGTATTGTCATTATTTTGAGGTTCTTGAACTTTTCCTGCTTGAAGAATTTCATTTTTTGGCATTGTCACGATTAAAAATAAAAAGAGATGGTGAATTATAATGAGTTCTTAGCCTTTTAAGTTTTTCTTTTCTTGAGTTGCTTGTTGGACAACGACATACAATTCATGGCTGTTGATGCCATTTTACGTCTGTGGAACAATATGGGAAAGTTACCCCTCTTCATGTTCTTCAAAGATACAAGGTATTCTTCATATTGCAATTACGTCTTTAAATCCACCTTCTATTAATTTAAATTGTTTTGATTGTTGCTAAAAGATCAATAGCCATAAATGACAATCTCTTGATAAATCGAATTGCTTCTGATTTAACCTGCTTGGAAGTAGGAGCACAATCCGTTAACCTAAGATTAAACGATCATCATGGTTTAAACCCAGAATTCATCTCAATCCCCATCTGAAACCAAAAAAGAAGAAACCCCATGCTGTCAGGCTTCTTGGCTTTTGTGATTAAGTTGAACTCTGAAGTCTGAACCATCAGTTAGGTTGTTTTATTACTCTTTGATTATATTAAACTAATAATGTATAGTTTGATAACAACTTTGCCAGGAATGTTCTCAAGAAGGATGAACTGGGTATAGAAATAGCACACATTGCGCTTCCTGCAACACTTGCTTTGATGGCAGACCCTATTGCTTCTCTAATAGACACAGCATTCATTGGCCGTATAGGTTTGTGGTCACTTTCTTCTGGCTTGATATGGATATATAATTATAATGTATATATGAGACTTGTACACTTGCAAAGACAAAATTAACTTATTTTAGGATTGCCAATATAGAAAAGTTGTTTGTCCCTTTCTAATTATGCTACATATCCTAGTAAAATGATGTGGGTTTTTTATGTTCTTAACATGAAATTGTTATACAGCAGCTTATTTTGTTCTTATTTTGTTATAATATTACCATAAGATAAAGTAAATCAATATTATACAAGCCTCATATTTCATGTACAAGCAAACATTTTGTTTTAATTGCTATTTTGAAAATAGAAGCTGTGAATCAGTTATAGTATTTGGTTTCAGTCCATATATCATTTTTCATATAGGTTCTGTGGAGCTAGCTGCTGTAGGAGTTTCAGTTGCAGTTTTTAATCAAGTATCAAGGATTACCATGTTCCCACTAGTTAGTATTACTACTTCTTTTGTTGCTGAGGAAGACGCCACCAGCAGATCAAGTACTGAAGTGGAGCAAGACGAAAACCTTGTAAAGGGCTGTGTTGTTGACCTTGAAATGGAAGAACTTATGCCTCTAGCTGGTATGCTTTCCCTATATTCACTCCCCTGCTTTTGTTGAAAGGCTAATCTGAGAGTGGATAAATTCCATTCTTACATAAGGTTCACATGCATGAGGTTCTTTATAGTCTTGATTATATCTGTTACAGTTAGCATGTTATGGCTTATCTATAATTTTAGTAATGAGAATCCTCATGCCTCATTTGTAGGCGACAATAACACAAAAATAGCCAGGTCTGAGCATGAGAGAAGGCATGTACCATCAGCATCTTCAGCTCTGGTTATCGGTAGCGTGCTTGGGATAATTCAAACTTTGTTCCTCATTTTTGCCGCTAAACCTCTCTTACGTTACATGGGTGTAAATTCTGTGAGTGTTCATTTAGTAATTCCCTTGTTGCAATTTAAACATTGATTCTCAATTCGTGCATGTGTTATAAAATATGAATGAATGACTAAAGGCCCCATTGATGCCAACATAGTTCTTTCCTATTCTTGTTAGTGCAATTTTGGAGAAGTTTCTGCTTGAAAGGTTGAATAGGTTGCAGCACTTTTATAATTGTTTATGTTGCTATGAACGAACACATAATATCAGATATCGAAGGACTGATAACCAAAGTAAACATGTGTCCTTTTCCAAATTGTCTTCTGCTGACAATCAGATTACTTTTAATTCACAAAAGTTTATCAAGCAGAGTTTATAATGTTTAAAATAGCTCTTCTCCAATCACATTTTCTTAGTTGTTGTAAAGTTTCTTTGTTCTTACTGAATTGAACTGAATTGCAAGGCATTCAGATTCTTTTCCAATAAATCACCATGAGGAAAGTGCAACTCTTTCTGCTTATGTAACTCCGTTTTATAGAAGGTTCTCAGTTTAGTTTCAGCTACAGCAATTGCCTAGATTGGATTCTGCCACTTGAAGTGAACTTATCCTAATTGGTCACCCAAGAATTTAAAATGCTGCATCTCTATTATTTTGTCAAATTTCGTTAGCTTTCTATTTTTTTTGTTAACAGTAATGGTTCTGCTTTTGCTTTGTGCAGGACTCTCCTATGCACAAGCCAGCACAACAATTCTTGATATTAAGATCACTTGGTGCTCCAGCTCTTCTTCTCTCTTTGGCTGCACAAGGGGTTTTTCGAGGATTAAAGGACACCAGAACTCCTTTATATGCTATCAGTAAGCAAATTTTCCTTGTTAATCATATTCATGTTAATTTTGTTGGTGATGGAATCAGCTTGTGGAGCTTATTTGGACAATCCCATAGAAAGGAATTCACCGAATGGGACTCTCAATCACGCATTTATGAATGGAAAACATTGCATAAAATTGCAAGGATTCTCATTATTTATGTGTCTACTTCTTTAAGAGGGACTTCACTTTTTGTGATTTAACTGCCCTTCAATCTTATTCAGTTGTTTGCAATTGTTAATGTAGTTGTGGGAGATTCAGCAAACGTTCTTTTGGACGCAATATTTATATTCATACTTGGTCTGGGCGTCAAAGGTGCAGCCATTGCTCATGTACTTTCTCAGTAAGTTATTTTCTTTTTGCTAATTCATTTTTATCGGATTCTGACTTGTTGGCTGCATCTTCTGTCTGGTCTTTTAATGTTCTTCATCTGGTTAATCACTTAGTGCTTCATTTTTGTAGGTATTTAATTGTTCTCATACTCTTTTGGAGATTAGTTGATAAAGTTGATTTGTTACCTCCAAGGTTTAAAGACCTACAAATTGGTCGATTTCTTAAAAATGGTGAGTGGTTTAAATATGGCACTTAACAAACTCAAAGAATGTTGATTGATTTAATCAATCAAATTCCATGGTTCAGTAGGGAATTGTAATCCAGTTTTTTTCTCTTTAATTTTCATGCCTGTTGATTTACCTTAGTTACTTGGAAAAAGAAAATGATATAGAACACTTGCAGGACTATGATATCTGTGCGGTCGCCATTTCAGGATTTCAGCTATTGGTGAAGGTAATAGCTGTGACATTTTGCGTGACCGTTGCAGCATCATTAGCTGCTAGGCAGGGATCAACACCAATGGCCGCATTTCAGGTTTGCTTGCAGATTTGGCTGGCAACCTCTTTGCTTGCTGACGGATTGGCTATTGCAGGACAAGTAAGGTTTCATTTAATTCAATCAAATACCTAGAGGATTTTTGCTCTTGATTTCCTATTTTGCAACAAGTTATCACTTAGAGTTGGCTTCGGAACCTATCAGAAGCATAAGATTCCTTGGCTGTTCCTTTAAAAATGTGTCACTGTTTTCAAGCAGACCTTGAAAGGTGTTAGGATTAGTGCTATAGAAATGTCTTGCTATATGTTACTTCAATGTATGTTCCCCCGGTTCTCATCTCTAACCTTCAACATATTTCCACCATTTCAAGACAATCCTTGCAAGTGCATTTGCAAAGAAGGATTATGAGAAGACCATCGCAGCTGCTTCCCGTGTGCTGCAGGTACTAATATTAACATTAAACTTCACTTGTTTCACTTTTCTTCATGCTTTAAATTGCTTATGATTTCCATGTGCAGATTGGTATTATTTTGGGGTTCCTGCTGTCATTTATTCTAGCAGTTGGGTTACAATTAGCTTCCAGACTATTTACAAAAGACTTTGATGTTTTGCAACAGATAAGTCTCAGCATTCCAGTATAGCACTCTTCCTTAATCAAAATCTTCAATTTTCTTTTTCTGTCTTCGAATGCTAACTTGTTATGTTCGACATTTTCTTGCTGATCAGTTCGTTGCAGTAACTCAACCTATCAATGCCTTAGCCTTTGTTTTCGATGGAGTCAATTACGGAGCTTCTGATTTTGCATATTCGGCCTACTCTATGGTTAGTTGAATAGTAACCATTTCTACTGAACCAACAAGTTATCACAAATTGAATATTACATTTGAATAAGCATCAGCATAGTAAATGCACAGCAAATGTAGAGCAAATGTTTAAAGCTTTCTATGTCGTTTCTTCATTTAATTTTCTTCAACCTTTTCCTAGGTTTTGGTTGCAGTTATGAGCATCTTTTGCTTATTCATACTATCCTCAAGCCATGGCTATGTTGGCATCTGGATTGCTTTATCGATCTTTATGAGTTTGCGGGTGTTTGCTGGTGTTTTGAGGTAATAATACCTCTAGGTAACAAACTATGGTTTCATTATCTTTCATATTCTGTTTGAGAAGTAAACAGCTATGCTGTTTTTCTGATAAACCAAAGAAGAAACTTTCACTTGATTTGAAATTGGAAAATTCTATATGATTCTAACAATTTCTCATCCACATGTTCAGGATAGGAACTGGCATGGGGCCTTGGGGCTTTCTCAGGAGCTGATAGCTGTAAATATATTAGAGTTATTTTGTTTCTTTGACTCTGCACTTTCACATTACCTTAAAAATCCAACATTAATGTTTATCATTAAAATGAATTTGATTCATTGTTGAACTTCTTGCAGTTCTTGTTCTATATTTGTTCATGTTACAAAGCAGTATGTTCAATTTTTTTTCTCAATTTAGGTCATTGCTTCAAGATGTTTGCCATAAACTATCACTCAGATTGTAAAATATGGTTGAGACATAACTGATAACCATGTCTTACTTCATTCAAAAGCCAGGAGGTAAATAATTGGAAATCTTTCATAATCAAAGCTATTAAAAGAGAATTTACCACCGGTCATTGATCCGTTGGTATAATATTGAACTTTTAGTTCCGGTAATCAGAATTCGATTTCTGACAACATAAGTGCCAAAAAAAGCTATTAAAACTGTGCAACAACTAATGCCAGAAGTATATACAAACAAAATCAGCTGAGTAAGCTTGGGATTAATGGATCATTAGCCATTTACTGTCTTTTACTACAAATATCAGTTCCTTGAAATACCAACCTAAATTGAATCTCTGTAAAATGGGGAAATTGGGAAGCCTTTCTCTCTCATGAAATAGATTAATTATCTGTTATAAGAACATGGCTTTAAAACTGAAGAGGACCATTGACCTACCAAAGTTTGCAAAGTCTTGAATTTAAAATCTTCAAGCACCCACTTTATATCATGAAAATTCTGGAAAATCACAATTTCATTAGCATTCCCAGATAGCATAAAATTATATTTGGATGATCAACAAAAGCTCATTATCACATTTGATATATCCACTGTCATCTAAACTGGGGGTGTTCAATTCATCAGTTCCTTTAAAAATTGTGGTAATGAAAAATAGCCCTTTTTCTGGATGATTTATTTGGTCACCAAAACCTATTTTCTGAATCATATAAAGGGTCAGTCCAATGAGTTATTAAGTAGCCTTGCACCAACTTCCTACCCCACCCTTCACAGCCTTGCTTATGTTTTGGTCAATGAACCTTTAGCTAAAGCATGCCTTAAAATGGGGCAAAATCTAATATACAAATACTATATGTCATTGGTTTGTAAATTAATATTAGAGATTCCTACTTATCCATTATAAATTGAACAAACATAATTCAACCCATCCATTATTCCAAACAAAATGAAGAGAGATTTTTTAAAAAGTAATAATATATCAAAGCATAATAACATTATAAGAAACCCTGTGGCATTCACAGTAAAATTAACCATCCAAAATAAGCAGTTCCTAGATATAAATGTAACAATTAGTGTATTTACTCACTTTTTATAAAAAAATATTTTTAAAAAAAGTAAATTACAACTTAAAAATAAAGAAAGATGTTACAAATGTTATAATTTAAACTTTAGATATGATGAATACCGTTTTTAGAAAATGACTATATAACCAATTGAATTAAATCTTAAATTTATAAAATTAATATTTTAATTTAATGAAATAAGGACTCTACTAGTAATTAATGATTATTTAATGGTGTTTACAAAAGTTTCACATTCCTTGAATCATATTTTATATATGGCATTGATAGACACACCCATTGAATCATATTTTTATAGATGGCATTGATACATTAGAATTTTAAATGGTTATAGCAGTTGATTTTTTTTTCTACAACTCATAATTTATTAAACCGACGATTGGGTTTAATATTTAATTCATATATATTATGCATCTCAATTTTCAAACTAATAAATGCTATATATATAAATATATATAAATATATATATATATATATATATAATATATAAATGGAAGGACATTTTTTATTACCTAAGTAGGCAATCTTTTGACACCATTTTCTTTTACCATAAATGAAACCCCACAATGCCTACCAAACTCAACCACCAGTTCCACACCTCCCAAAATAACCTAAAATGAGAATGTGATGTAAAATTTGCTTTGTCAACAGCTTCTCATATTCATATAAATATAAATATAAATAAATATATATACAAATTTAAAATTTAATTCAATTAATTTATGTTATCACTTTAAAAAAATAATATTTAATAAATATAAATTTTAAATTCTAACACTTGCAATTTTTTATTCTATTCTTAAGTTACGTACATATATTTCATAGAAATATGAATCAAACTTTGATACTGAAAAAGTAAAAGAAATCCACCACTTGAGTTTTTGTTTGATTAAGTGGGAGAAAAAAGAAAGAAAATAACAGGAGAATGAATATGTGACGATGGTATCATCAACTTTCTACAATTCTACAACCTTTATTTATTTTAATTTTTTTTCATAGAAAGCAAATGAAATTACCAACTTATTTTTTCTCTTTGTTAATTTTAATCTTGAGTGTCCAAATCAATCCTTCTAAACAAACAAAGAAAAGCTTCCCATGTATGATTCCTCCAAATGAAATTCACTTTCAGAACCTGAACTAGTGTCCAAATTCCCCTTGCAAGAGCATTTTTTGGCCACTTTGTTGCAACTTGATTGCTGAATTATTATATTATTTTTTCTTATTTAGATTATAAACGAATTAAATATGAACAAACAAATATATATATGTAATTTATTTGTTTATTTTTAAAAGTATTTATCTTCGATTCGTACTCATTAAAAAATTATTCTATTCATTCACATTCATTCGTTTAAATAATTAATTGTTTGTATTTAATTTATATTCATTCAATTAAATTAAACGAATTCATTCATAAACATTGAACAAGTATATTTATAAATAATAAACAAATCATAACGAAAACAAATTTATATAAACAAACCCTAAACAAACATAAATAAAAATAAACTTTAAAATAAGATTAAGATAAAAGATAAAAATATAATTTTATTAATTTTATTATAAACGAATAATAAATAAACAATAAACGAACGAACTTTAAATGAACTTATTCAATAATGTAAACAAATCAAACAGACTTTTATTTGTATTCAATTTATTAATAAAAAAATATAAATATATTATTCATAATTATTTGTTAAACTTAATAAATGAACAAAAATAAAATATTTTCACGAATAACTCTTTTTATTTACTCCCCTATTTATATATACATTTTTTTGTTTGCTTAGTTCTTTTATAAATGAACTTAATTTGATTAGTTAAGACTTACAAAGAAATTTAGAGCAACTAAGACACCGAAAAGTTGAAGAGGGAGGCAAGCTCCACTCAACTTTTTCTTCGCTTTCCTATTATTTCAAGAGATGAAGCTTGTAAATTTAAAGGTTGCAACTATAATTAATGGTACTTTTGTACACTTCTTAATCCCAAATATAATTTGTAAAATATGAGGGTAAAACAAGCCAAAAAGACAATTATGGAGAAGAAACGAAAAAGAAATTAATTGCAGTTCAAATATAAGTTACAATCAGGATATTGAAATAAGAATTAAGCAAAGATCATAGTTTCTTATCCTATTCTTTCCCCACATTACATGCATCAACAAAATTATTGATTCCAAACTGCATCAGAAGATACAAATCTTCCTCATTGTATAATCTCTCCACAAAATTTGACCCAACCCCAAACACTACAAAACTCTTGAGATAAAGAACTTCATGATCCATCTTAGTTTTGATTTCTCACATTGGTGATAATGAATATAGCAGAAAAAGGATTTAAGGAAACATGGGAATTTTGGTTCAGTGTCATCAAAACATCGTCGCTCATCATTAAATAAAAAAAAAGGTGAATAAAATGACAGCAGTAGAAATCTAGTTTGAAGACAAAACACCTAGCCTGGGCATAATTGCTTTAAACCTATCCTTAACCGTTTCTGAACTGTTTAGTAATAATAATAAATGGTGAAAAAATGAATTTTCCCTTCTTTCTTTGCTTTCACCTTGTGTTACTGTTTTACCTTTCCTTCCACATTTATCACCAACAAAATCCCGAAAAATACAAATGTTATTTACCAAAAACTTTGTGATGTCTCTACCTCAGGGCTCAGTGAAACTGGTTTCAGTTTTGCTGTGCCACAAGCTGATCAAGCTGCATTTGCTCAAGCCATACTCCCAACACGGCATGATCGACCGGATCAATTTGTGGGTTCATATTGGAACCCTCAGTTGTAGCAGCATTGGGGGCAACACCTGAGACAGGCGCTGTCATTTTCTCTTTGATCTCAGTGGGAGACTCTTTAACAAGGGATTGAACCCATGATAAATCGGGCTCATCTCCATTGCCAAGCTCAAATGAAGATGACCTCCGTAGCTTGCCCAATTCATCCACATTGACAGCCCAGTCTGGCGTCCCATTGGAAGATCCCCATTTTGACCAAGAATTTACTGGGGAACCGACAATGGCAGCAGAGCCAGAGCCGAGCTCTCTAGAGCTTAGGCTGCGAAATTGTTGCTGCTTCTCACGTTGAGCTAACATGGAAACCCGAGAACTCATTGGTGAGATAGGTTCCACATTTCGAGGAGACATCCTACCAGATAGAGAAGCCTGCAATAGAGGATGCTCCATATTTTTAGGAGAAAAATTTGTATTTATAGGTGATAGCATGCTTTGCTGCTGCTGAAATTGATTGAGAACAGCAGACTTATGGGTTGGAGAGAAAACGGCGGCAGCCAATGCTTGATCAGAGTACCGTGGAGATATGCTCTCAGCAGAAAAGAGGTCATCAAGGTTTGATGGGGTCAGGGTCTTCAATCGACCAGATCGGTTCAAAGAATTAGAACTCAGAGATGGCTGAGTGAGGCTAGATAACTCGTTTATCAGCTGTTGTTGCTGCACATCAAAATCCGGCAGCAAGTTGAAGTCTTCAGCTGGAATATCTCTTGCATTAAGAGAAGATCTCAAGCGACTAGATTGAAGATTGCTTCCTGGTAGATGCAGGGCTGGAACATTAGGCTGTGGCCAAGCAACATTAGAGTGAGACATGCCATTCACAGATGGAGACATGGGTGGTGTGAATGGTGAAGGAGACATAACAGATACAGATGAAGGTGATCCCGGCAAGAGACTCAAGGCGGCAGCAAAATCCATTGCTGTAGCACCAGAAGCACTTGAGCGAGGAGATAGAACAGCAGAGCCAGTGGAGACATACAGAGGTCGGAGTTCCTCCGCAGTATGAGCAAAGAAGCAGACTCTCCTTGCACAATTAGTACCATCCTTGCACAGCCGGGTTCGATATTGAGCAGGGTGTAGCCAGCATTCAAAAACACCATGAGCATATTCACACAAATCTCCACGCCTACATGCCCCCTTTCGAAAATCAGGGCAGGGAACACAACTGTAATGGAACTTTCTAGGATCCCGCCTTCGAGCATTCTCCCCCGGGTGAACAAACGGACACTCTGTCCAATCATGGGAGTAGGCACGGGAACAAGGCCGCACCTTGAATGAATACATCCGAAACTCATCAGTTGAATAGATGCTGTTCTTGATGTCTGGAAGAGATGGATCAATTGGGTATTCTTTCTTCTCTGATGCAGAAGAAAGAGGAGCATCAGTTGACTTTGACTTCATTGGGGAATCTGAAGCAGATGAAGGTGACCCATTTTCCTGAGAGGGCGACAGAGGAGGGGAGTTGGAATTTGCAACGGCTGTTGACACCCTTAAATTCCGCTCAAGAACAGAACTCTCAGTTGCAAGGAGTTCTTCAAGAGTTAATTTTACAGCTTCAAGCTTCGGAGGAACAACAATAACATCAACAGGAAGATAACCATTTGCATCAACCATATTTGCATCAGCACCAGCTGCTAAAAGTAGCTTCACAACATCAATAGCATTCACAGCTCCACCTGAAGCAGCACAATGAAGGGCAGTGCTTTTGACATGGCCACACACGCGATTAACATCAGCATCTGATGAAGAAAGGATCAGTTTAATAACATCAATACTACCATATGTAGCAGCAACCATCAAAGGGGTTCTCTCCTCATTAACCATCTGCTTCGAGCCCTTCTGACGTCCATACCACAGCCCAACCTCATCAACACAAGAAGGATCGCGTTCAATGGATCGTTTAAAGCCCTCAACATCATTATTAGCAGCAAGCTCAAGCAAGCTTGCAAAAGTATCTTCAGTCTCTACGGTCAAGTGATTCATAGCTACGCTAGGATATCTGCTATCTTCAAAAGAAATATTAGATGTTGTTGGAGACGGCGAGTGCTTTAACCCCTCCGATCCACAGCACATGCTTTCATTTGATAAGAATCCAACTGAGATTTACAAACAGCACCCATTAGAATCAACCTGTGGAAAAACGTCAACTTCATATATATGATCAAATATTCCATAAGATATTATTGTAAAAAAACCAAAAAAAAAGGAAAATTAAATTTAGATTTAGAACAAAAGTGACTTTAAGGTTCAACATCCGGATAGATCATCACAGGGGAAAAAGAAGAGGAAAAGCATACTCCAGAAGAAAATAAAAATACAACATAATTTCCCTCACTTTCAGACATAATTGCCTAGAACCAAACAGTGTCTTACCAAAAATAAAAAAAATAAAAATGAAGATTATATTATTTATTATTAGTATTATCAAAAGAAATTAGAGTTTTAAGAATAAAATATAGGGTTTAGCTGAAGACAGGAACTAGAAAGAAGTAAAACGAAAATAAATAATGGTCTGTTTGGCATCCGACAAAAAAAATAAAGAGGATGCAAAAATTTTTTAGGCTTTCATCTTCAAAGGTTCCAAACATTAAGAAAAAGAAAACTTCACTTTTAACTTGTAACAAGGTTTATTAAACTGAAAATCAAACAAAACAACATTGATTTTCTTCCATTTTCTTTCTTGATTTTCATTCAATATTTTTGCAGTAACCAACTAGAAGATCAAAAACATAAACGTCTGTAAAAATATTATTTTTAGAAAACCTTAAAACACACTATATTAACATTGAAGGATCTTGAAACAAATCTTTCAATGGTCATCACTAACAAACTAAAATAAATTTTAAAAAAACTAATATAAAAGAGTAACATAGAGCAAAAGAAGTAGATAAAAGATCTGATTCTGGGGCAATCAAAATCAAAATTTTAGCTAAAAGAAGAAGTGAAAACAAAAACAAAAGCAGAAAAGCCCCGTGAACAAGATCTTTCTTGCATGTGATCATCCACTCATTATATCAAAAAACGGTTTATTTTTAAGTAAAAAAAATAGTTAAAACTAGAACAGGAAAAGAAAACACCTTACCAGTTTAAGATTCCATCTCTGTTGTAAGAAACCAATAAAAAGGAGAGGTTTTTTCAGATCTACTTGGAAAAAGAAGAACTGGGTCTTTGATATATAGCTTCAAGAGTGAAGAAAAAAATTTGATCTTTAATTAGACTTTTGTGGTTTTTTTAAAGAGAGTTTTGAGAAAAGGAACAGGTTCTTCTTCTTCTTCCCATGTCTATTTCCTATGTTACTGCTGCTTTTTCTTTCATGGAAAAAAAAAACCAAAAATAATTTATTAAAAAAAAAAAAAGAAAGAAAGAACCCTGTTAAAGGAAAATTTTTTAGGAATTTGTTTATTTGTTTTAGATAAAATCGCCTATATCCAATTCCAATAAAAAATAAAATAAAAGATAAAAAAGCAAACGCACTGAGATGACGTTAATTGAGTGTCGCTTTGAATATTCCTGCTGGCCAATCAAATAGTAACGCGTCATATCCATCCGGGAAAGCATGTTACTAAAAAT
Organism: Durio zibethinus; assembly: GCF_047325235.1. Lineage (NCBI taxonomy): Eukaryota > Viridiplantae > Streptophyta > Magnoliopsida > Malvales > Malvaceae > Durio > Durio zibethinus. The sequence goes on along the minus strand of NC_143162.1, from coordinate 1,462,489 downwards.
TAAAGTTAAGGTTATTTTTGGGAATTCAAAGAATGCGATTTTCCTATTTTTGACGTGGCGTTAATTGATTGGCTTTGGTGATTTAACTAGGGCAACCCTTTGACAGGCAACCTAAGTTGTTGTGTAATAATTTAACCTTGTCCTTAGGTCAAATTCCTTAGAAATTCAATCTAAATTCACGTTACATGACGGTTAAATTTAAAAAAAAAAACAGCTATCCACTGCAACTTTTCTTACCGGAGAATTCGCAGGAAAACCTGAGCTGGCACCGTTTCATTGGCTCTTGTAACGTAAGGAAATCTTTTTTTTCCGAAATGCCCTTGATGTTTTGAAAAAAAACAAACCGCATCCCATTTATGACCAATATGATTCTGACACCTCATTATTGTCAATCAGGCAAAAAAAATAGCTTTTAAGTCTTTAACTAAATTGCGAACGCAACTGAGAACCGGTTGAGGAAGTGGAAGGGGAGAGGTGTAACTGGTTAGGTGAGTACAGGGGGGAGAGGTGACCGGAGGTGGCGGTGAAAGCGCGGGCGTGCGCGAGGAGGAGATTGAACTGGGATTTACAAAGTGGAATGGAGTCCGCCAATAAAAGGGATTTTCGGTTTCTAAGCGTACAAAAGGGCGGACTCGAAAGGCATTTGTCAAATTTGGTTAATTGTGGAGTCAAGTCACAAAGAGGCAAAAAAAGCATGGAACACCAACAACGTGAGAATTTTTACAATCTACAATCTCTGAGATTTAGTGACAATTTATAAAGTATAGAGTAATTATGAAAATTAAGAAATAAATAATAAATAAATGATAAAATTCTTAGAAAGCAAATAATATTTTTTAAAAAATGAATAAATTAAATGGGAAACTATTTTATTTTAATTGACCTTACAAATCAAATCCATTGCCTTTTTCATTTTAACTATTTAAGGGTTTTTTTTTAACATAAAGAGAAGAAATCCATTATATTTTGAATTTTATATTGAGATAAATGCTTTCTCATCTATAGACTATCAATTTTACTTCATTTTCAAGATTTAAATTGAGAAGCAAAAAAATTATTTATTATAAGAAAATAATTGGTGGTTCTTGTTTGTCATATTTTTCTTTGTCCCAAAATGCATTTTTTATAGTGTTGTGCATTAACTTTGATGAAAAAGAAAGTGGCACAGTTCTACCTTTTTTTTTTTTTAAAGAGGCATAGTTCTTCTTATAGTAGCATCATGTATTGGCAAATCAATGGATTGGATAACCTTCCGAATCCAATTCTAAAACTCAATATGTCTAATGTGTCTTTTTGGTACTGAATATTGTTGTCAAAAAATGTGTTTATATATATATATATATATATATATGTAACCTTTCTATAATTTATATTATACAATTAATGTCTTAAGAAAACAATCAGATTTAACAAATTATGTGTACTTACTTGTATTAGTACCAAAGTTGTTAATATTGTTTGGGACAATATTTAAAATTAAAAAAATGATATATGCTAATTCAATTATTTTAATATATTATTTCATATTTTTTTTATTTAATGTAAATATACGTAAATTTATGCATAATAATATTATTAATAATAAAATATATAAAATATTTTCAAAATCTAAATAAATAAGTTTTAAAATATATGAAATGATATCATCAATATATTATAATATTTTTAAACATTTAATCTGATCATATAATATTTAAAATAATTTTTTAATGTAAATATTAAAATAAAAACAAATAGATGAAAAAAATTAATTTTTGTTTCATGATTGTTAAACATTAAGAGTGCAATATTTTATTGAAAGAAATTGAAATAATTACAAATTTTAGTTTAAAAAATAAAATATAAAAGAAAATAAATTACAGTAAAAAAATAGAGAAACTTAATTTTTAAGGATTATTTTATCAAATTATTTTATTTTTATTATATTAAAAATAATTAAAAATTTTAATTTTAAAATTTATAAAAACATGTTCCACATTTACCTATCAATCAAAACATACAATTCTATCAAAATAGTCAAAAATAACGAAAATAATAAATATTATTCGATATCAAATTTGATATGAAATTATTTTTAAATTTATCATATTTTAATATAATTCAAACGTATTGATCGGTATCTTGGTATTGAAATGAAATTAAAATTATTGATTAAAATTAGTTAGACTCATAAATATTACATTTTCAATTAATCTAAAATTTGATATATATAATTTATGCCAATAAAATATAAAATTTATTATTATATTAATAAATATAAACTGTATAAAAAATATGAAATGATATAAAATTATTTTAATTTTACACTAATATAAATTAATTTCTTTATATATTCATTAAATGCCTATATATATATATATATATTGGGCAAAAAAAGCATCTAAATATATTTGTAATTTTAATCTAATTCCCATGGAATTTGTCCATAAAGTATATTCTACATCGTTTGGCAAATCGAATTATTCCATTCTTTCCTCGAAAGCTTTTGCTGTGTACTTTATTTTGAGGAATTTCCCTTTTTTTTTTTTTGAGCGAATATTTGTTTTTGTTTTCCTAAAATTTACTAATCAACGGTTTTCTCACTCTAAAATTCAATCGACTACTTAACAACTCAGTACCACTTGTTTTTGTTTTTTTTTTTTTTAAGTATAATTTTTAAAGAAAAGCAAGTTCAAATTCATTTTTATAAGGAAATACGTTCACATTGAGTAAAATACTTGTACATATATTTTTGTTTAAAGAGTTAAAAAATCTTTGAAGTAATATAATTTTGTTTCTTGATTTAACTATTTAATCAAGAAATGAAAGTAAAAATTCAAGTAAGGATAGCATCGAAGTGTATTAAATCAATACATTATTAAATTTAAATTTAATTTAATTTAAATTTTTTAAAATTGATGATTAATATACATTTAATTTGATCGAATTTTATTTTTCATACTCAAATTTATTTTTTAATTTATTAAATGAAGATATAATAATATGTATTAAGTGAGAGTCTTTAAATCCAAGCTCCCATATGGCTCCGTCACTTATCCTTGGTTAAGTCGAATTATTTCTTTATAGTAATTAAAAATTAGTATTTTTTTTTTAACATGGAACATGTGATAGATTTAACCTGAAATTCAAAGGTGTATAGTTATTGATGTAAATATACAGAGAATCAACCAACATGTGAGCTGTGACATATAGGTTCATTCATATTTTTTTTCTATTTGTAGTTACACTATTTATAGTTTTTCTTAATATTTGTATAGAATTTATCTTCTCTTTGTATTTACAACATTTATAGTTTTTCTTTATAATTTTATAGAGTATAAGAATTTATTTTCTATTTTTATTTACACCATTTGTGGTTTTTTTTTTTTTTATAATTGCATTAAATGAAGGGATATATATAAAGGAAAATTAAATAATAATGCAAAATATATATAGTAAATTTAAAACTTTTTATATTTGTAGGAGTGGAACTTTATTTTTATCTGGGAAAATGAGGGACTAAAATCCAACTTTTTGAGTATGGGTTACAAGCACTACTCATTAAACCAAAATTTTAATGAGAAATAAAAATTAAATACAAGAAAGATGCAATCTTTATTTAATCCTTTAGAGAGGGACACCTATAAGTTGTCGCGGAAAGTTCTGATCCTCACTAAAAGTCCTCGCCTTTTGTTTATGGCCGTCACTAAAGTCCTCACTTATTTCTCCTGTTTTTGTAGTAACTTGTTTTTGCCTTTTTTAGTATTTAGGTAATTTGGTTGCTTACAAATACTAATTTAAATTATTTATTATTTTTTAAATATCTATAATTTTTGTATTATTACTCTTAAAAAAAGACCTAAATAAATAAACTTTATGAACAAAAATTTGGCCTTAATAATAAAAACTATTTAAAAATATATTTTTTATGATTTCTTTAATTTTTTTATATTAAAAATCATGAAATTTTAGTATTAAATATATTAAAATCAATGTTTTTTTTTTTTAACTCCATAAAAATTAATGCAAAACAAACAAATAGAGATGAAGAGAGCATAAAATTATTGTCTTCAGAGGAAAATAAATGTTAAAAATGTTTGAATTCCCCAACCCATTTTGATAGTAAATAAAACTATTCCTCTAACTGGATAAAAAAACATATAAAATATTTTCCATACAAAATAAATCAATATATAATAAAAATTTATCAACATTAAATATGATTTATTTAACTTAATACTTTCAATTCAAAGTCACCCAATATGATTTTATTAAGGTTATATACATTTCTAGGACCAAGTCTCCTTCTCTCTTCATATTTCATTTTCAAACTTCTTTGTGAAATGGACACGTAAGAAGCATTGGTTCTAATTTTGACAAACACAAAGCAACTTTGCATGTTTTGTGCAATAATATAAGAATATATGGTCACAAATTTTGGAGATTTGGGCATGTAGGGATCAGATTGCACCATTTTTCAACTGCTTCTAAATCAGCCTTTTTGGACTGACTCTCTAAGGTTTTGATAAATGGGCTGAAAATTATTTTTTGGAACAAAATCTAACATAAAAAACACCCAAATTGACAAAGATTTTTTCACTTTCATATTGGTGGTAGGCCACAGCATGAAATGGACTATTATCATCTAAAAATTCAATTTTATGGGAATTTGATATCGTAATGTCCGGTTCAATAACATATTACTTTTTATTATTTTAATATAATTAATTACTTATGATTCAAAATTATAAAAAAATTTATCAAAAATTTATCAAAAATTTATATAAAATTTTTATTTATAAGTGATAAATTTTTATTACAATTAAATAATTATAAACTTATAATAAAAAAATTGTAAGAGAAATGATTCTTTGATTGACTCTTCCACGGAGACCAAAGTCAAATCATTCCAAATACTTGGCACGCCATGGTTGCATCGACCAATTCAATCAAGGGACGAAAATCTCTATGTTTGGTTTGTGGACTTAACCAGAAAATCAATGATAGATTTAGTGGTCTAATGATGAAAGGGGCTTGCACATTTACTATAATCATTGTTAGTTCAGTTTGCATATCCCTTCTTGTCTACAGGCATATTGATTATTTAAATTTATATTATTAAAATTATAATAATTAAATAAGTTGAATAGAAAAATAGTTCTTATATTATATATTTTTTTATTAATTTGATAGTTAAAATAATAAAATTCTCATTTTACTGTTTAAGCTTTCATTTCGTTAAATATTTTTATATTTCAATCTAATATCTTTAGTCAAAATTTTTATGTGGTATTAATTTCAATAAAATTATGATATATAGCTTGCATTGATTTAAAAAGATTGAATAACTTATAGCCTAAAATTTTGTTAAAAAATTTTTTTGTGTGTGGATGTATAAGCAATTAAATTAATTGAGATCAAAGATTAAATTAGAGATATAAATAATATATTAATATTAATAAATTATTTAAGTTAAATTTGAATAAAATTTAAATTCAATTAAATTATTATTAAGTCAAGTTTGAAATCAACTATTAATATATCGATCGAATGAAGTTCAAATATTATTATATTTGATTCGAATAGTTTTTGAGTTTAATTAAATTTTTATATTTTAATATATTTTAATTGTTTTAATTAATAAAATATTTCAAATTCGAGTTCGAATATAAACAATTAAGTTTTTATTAAATATAAAAATTAAAATTATTTTTTTAATACTAATCAAACTTAATCAAAAATTTAAATAGTTCGATTTCTATTTCAAATAAAATTTGAGTTAAAAAAAATAAACTTCATTTAAACTCAAATCAAATTTTAAATATCAAATTTAAAATTAAATTTAAATTTATTATTATATTAATTTAAATTCAATCGATTACATTTTAAATTAAATAAGACAAAATCAGAATGAAAGGAGATATATTTGGTCATAAATTACGACAAAGGGGAAAATCTTGGGTGTGGTCGGGTCATTTTCATTTGGGTGATGGATTTATAAATGGTTCAATAATTTTATGGATTTGCCTTTCCTTTTAAGTGAGGATGTCTGTGACTGACCATTTATGTTTTGGGGGTCCTTTAGCAACCAAAGTCAGACATTGTGCTTTTTACATTGAACTTGGTTCATTTTTAAATAAATCAACAAAATCTGAAGATTATTTTTTTTATTAAAATTTTGATTGAAAAGAACTTGGGTTTTTTTTTTTTTTTTTCCCATCAAAATCACTTTGATTATTTGACTCGAGCTGGGTTAAAATCTCTCAATTTCTCAAGATTACTTGATACTTCCTCGTTTCAATTGGGCTAAATGGCTTGGCCCACAGAGTCAAGAGTAGGCATGGCGTGACTTTTATAAATTGACATGGGCTCTCCAAATTAGCCCAACCTTCCCTGGGTTCAATAATGCTAAATTTTACCATAATCCCATTTTATTAGGTTTTTTTTTTTTCCCTGATGTATGAAGATTTAATCTCAACTTTTTGAGCACCGGATGCATGTTCTTATTATTGAATTAAATATTCAATTTATTAATATTTTAAATATCATAAATAAAATAAAATATGTATTTATTTCCACGTAGATGTTTTTCTTATTCAATACATATCAATCATATTTATTATATGTAAGTTTGCCTATTAATTCATATTATAAAAGATAATTAAATTCGGAAGAGTCAAAATATGCAAATAAATATGATTATTATTTTTTTGGACAAAAAATATGATATATATCAAACTTAATTTTTATTAATAGCAATTTAAAATACTAATGGCAAGTTATGATTCATTGATATTTAATAAAAATAATATAATATACCCCTTTGTTTTCTAAGGTACCTTAATAATAATATTTATTATTAAAGAATACTAGTACCATATATATTTATTGTAATATTTTAAAAAATAAAATAATTTTGACTTAAACTCTTCTAGTGGAGCTTTTTTTTTTTTTTTTCTAAATTAAAAACAAAAAAACCCAGAATCACCAGTGATATCATTGTCCAGAGCCCATCTTTTCTCTGTGAAATCATTTCATTTTTACAACAGTCCATTTCTATTCTCCTAAATTTGGGTCCAATCTCTTGTGGCCAAAAAGAAAAGGGTCCCATCTATGCCTAAAAGTTCCAATTTTTTTTTAGTCCAACTGCTCATCAAAATCACATATTTTAAAATCTTTTTCAGTTCATTCATGCATAACAAAATAAATATATATTTTTTTCAGTTTGATTGTCATATTCATTCAATCCTCTTCAAATCTTGTTGCTTTGGTCAAGTTTTAAATGCTCAATCGTCGATAAGGGCCACGAAGGGCACCCTCGGATTCTTTGTTTTTTGGTTGTGGTCAAGGCGGTATATTCTATGCCTGCTACTTTGATTTCTTGGCTCTTGGCGTATCCTTTCAGGTACCAAACTCTGAAAATACTCACTTGGAACTATTATTCATCTTAAGTTTTCTTTCTTTGATTTTTGTTTCGAATCCCTTGAAATTTTAAGTTTTTAGCTGGCTTTTACCTAATAAACATTGAAATGTGGTTCCATAACTTTGATTAAACACAGATAGTTCACAGTTTTAGAAGGTTGTGGTTACACTTTTCTATGAGCTGCATTATGCTTGGTCTTGAAAAGCATGCACTTTGCCTACATCCTCCTTTATCTTAGCCTAATTATATGCTAAATGAGGTTAAATGATTTAATTAGTAACTTGCTTTATAGTTGTTTTTTTTGGCGGTGGTTGTTGTACTGATTTTTTTTTTTTTATGTTGCAGCTCTAAAGCATATGCAAATATGCCTGAAAAGGAGAGATTTCTCCATGGTTGTGCCCTCCTGCTGTGTATCTCTCTCGGGTCTTTGCTACTTGGGGTTGCAGTTTCAGAAATTCCATTGGGATCAAAACTGTCTGCAGAAGAAAATAATTCTTGGGTTTCTTCTAATGGTGATTTTGCAATTGGGTTCTATAACCGCCCTGATCAACGAAACCAGTTTAGTGTTGGCATTCGGTTCAATTCAAAGTCGATTCCTGTTGATAAACAGACAGTGGTTTGGGTTGCCGGAGGTGATGTTACTGTTAGTAACAACTCCTATTTCCAGCTTCAAGAGAATGGGGAATTGGTTCTTTTTGATGCCTTGCAGAGTCATGTAGTGTGGACCAGCAAAACAAGCCAGTTATCCGTTGAGTTAGCTTTTCTTCGGGATGATGGCAATCTTGTCTTACTGAATGGGAAGAAAGATGTAATTTGGCAAAGCTTTGATAATCCAACAGATACGCTTCTTCCTGGCCAGCGACTTTCTGCTTTTACAACATTGAGAGCTGCCAGTCAAAATTATGTTTCAAGTTTTTATAGCCTCTACATGAATGTTTCTGGTCAGTTACAGCTAAGGTGGGAAAGCAGTATCATCTATTGGAGAACAGGATGGCCTTCTCATTCAAATCTCAGTGCTGTTCTCACTCCTGATGGAAGCCTGCAACTTGTGGCCCCAAATTTGGGACCTGTTTGGTCTGTATTTGGAGAAGATCATAATGAAACTGTAAGATTCAGGTTCCTCCGGCTGGATGTGGATGGTAATTTGCGGTTATATTCATGGATTGAGGTTTCTCAAACATGGAGATCAGTTTGGCAAGCTGTTGAGAATCAGTGTAAGGTCTTCGCAACGTGTGACCAGAAAGGCATCTGTGCATTTAATGCATCTGGTTCCCCTGTTTGCACGTGCCCATTTCACCACACAACTCAGTCTAATTCAAAATGTTTGGTTTCATCTCAGCATGTGTGCAAATCAGGGTCCATTATGGTTGAGTATGCCAACATATTTCTTTATGGAATTTACCCGGTTAACGGTTTTATCTCCTTAACCAGTTTAGACAAATGCAAAAGCATGTGCCTAAGTGACTCAAGTTGTACTGCTGTAACCTTCTCAAATGATAGAAGTGCAAAATGCAGGATGATGAAAACTCAGTATGTCAGTGGTTATTCAGATCCCTCTCTTAGTTCGACCTCTTTTGTTAAGAGGTGTTCAGACCCCATAGCTGCTGATCCCTTCTTCCCATTGAAGTCTCCGCCACAAGCACATAAGGATTATTATAAGATTTGCATTCCTTGTTTAGTTGGAGCAGCCTCTGGCACAGTATTTGTGTTTGTTGTGATTCAGTTGGGAATGGGATTTTACCTTTATAAAAGAAGAAAATCTTACAGGAGACTGGCTTCTTTAGCTTATTCCAGTCCTGATTCAAAATGTTTAATCATGTTATCCTTCACTGAGATCAAGGACCTGACTGGGAATTTCAACAACCAAATTGGGCCTAAAATGTTCAAAGGTGCCTTACCCGACAACCAACCAGTCGCAGTCAAAGAGCTGGAAGCAACAATTGAAGCAAGAAAATTTCGAGTTGCAGTGTCAAAGTTAGGAAGCATTTATCACAAAAGTCTTACCAAGCTGGAAGGCTATTGTTGCGAGTTGGATCACAGGTATTTAGTCTATGAATATGCCAAGAATGGCTCTGTGGAGAAATACATAGAAGATTCGACACTGGCTGAGAGATTGACTTGGAGAAAGAGAATGGAAATTTGCCTAAGTGTCGGTAGAGCCATATTTTATTTGCACACTGAGTGTAGAGAATTTTTATGCCTTGGAAATTTGAAATGTGAAAATGTAGTCCTTGATGAAAATTTTGAGGCTAAAGTGAATGAATTTGGGTTGGGGTTGCTTTATAGTGAGGCATCGTCTTCCTCCCATAGGGCTTCAGCACATAAAGACTTGGAAGATTTTGGCAAGATGGTTTTGACATTAGTTAGTGGGTTTAAAGACGTGAATGATGCTTTTGATTGGGCTTACAAGGAATGGATTGAAGGTCATCCGGAGAATGTAGTAGATAAAAGACTCAAGGATGAAGTGGATGCCAAGGAACTGGAGCGTGCATTGAGAATTGCATTTTGGTGCCTTCAAGCGGATGATCGTCTGAAACCCTCAATGGGGGAGGTAGTGAAGGTGTTGGAGGGCACACTTCCTGTTGATCCTCCTCCACCACCTCTTAGTTGTTGGAGATCATCAAGGGAGCAAGAAGACTCATCAGAATTAGGCTCAGAGACGTAGGATTGTAATGTACAAGTGTGATCGTTTTCATTAATTTTTCTTTTCTAGTTTTATATGGTAGGATTAGGACTAACCCTCACAGCAATGACACTCTGAGGCTTTATTCCAAAAAGGGACATATGCCATTTTTTCCCCTACTGATGTTAGTGCAAAAACCATGTTCCTTTTGTCAAATAGTCATTCTTTTCTTCAGCATTATGGCCCGGCTTGTTCTTGAATTTTTCACTTTCAGTTACTATAAAATGGGGCATTCTCTGGTTGTGTGGTTCTCATTTCTCTATGAAAATTTTAAAGGTATGAAGGGCTGAGCATAACCACTGGCTGGCCAATAGACAGAGCATACTGGTTTGGACTTGACATTAGACCTGGAGTTATTTCTTCTTGATCAATCCTGAGTCCTGAATCCTCATAGCTGATAATAAGAAGCCGCTTAGCTCTAATGATCTGAAAGTGTGACTGAACATAATAAAAAATCATAGCCATCAATAAAACCTTGACTAAGTTCGGAGGAAATTCAAATTAGACTGTTTAGCCATAATGAATTGTTTTTTTTTCCAGCTTGCTAATGTCTTCGTTTAAATTATGTTAAGGGGAAAGCTTTTAAAATAAAAAATATTTTCATATAAAGAGTTGTGGGTTTCTACATTTGAAGATCAAAGTTCTCTGGATTTAATATGATTCATTTACTAGTGTATTAATATTTAAATAAGTTGACATGACATTAAAATCAACATATGAAGAGTATGAATTTAAAAAAATTTATATGTTTAATGTCCTCATTAACTAAATAATTATAAAAATAAAAGATATACGAATAGATTAAAAATTAAAACTCTTTTGTTGGCCTATGATTTTTCAATTTATAAATTCAGTAAGACATTCGCACGAGAATATATTAATTTTTTTTTTTTAAAGATTTGAACTATTTTTTAATACAAAATACACTTACATATCATTACATTTAGCCAAAAAAAAAAAAAAAATCATTAAGTCAGAATTTGGAATATGAATATGCTTGAATTTTAAACTTAGACAAAATGTGCCGGTAAACTTTGATGTAAATTATGGAAAAAAGAAAATTTTATTTCAGTGCGGCAACCAACCATGGACCCCTTGAATTATGAATTTATGATTACAACTATGAAACCACAAACATGATATGACATGGATGACCATTTACTTTTCTTTTCCCCGCAATTAATATTATTAGACAAATTTGGAGATATCTTTTATTCTATTACAAAATAAAAATAACTTTTACTTTTATATATTCATTTATTTATTTATTTAAGCTTGGTTTAGAGAAAAAATTATCTTAGCCCATTAATTAATCAAGTAAATATCAAGGACTCATCTCCACTTGTTAGAATTTGAGATTTTATTTTAGATATTTTGAGTTCAAATGATGAGAAATTTTGTAATTGTTATGATATTCTATGCATTTTATGCCTTCTATGCACTTTAATATGAATAGGTTTGGGCCTGCTCTTCATCTACTATATTTTAATTTTATTTGAATGAGTTACTTTCTTTTTTTTAAAAATTAATAATCATAATCAAAATTTTATGTCTGAATTAAATTAAATACACGGTCGACAAATCCCATGTAAGATTAAAGGGTTTGACAGCCGAAACAGTAAGGCCTGCAAATACAAGCCTTATATTACGAAGGCCCACACAATTGAAGGAAAGAAAAATGTGTTCTTCTGATGCTTCAGTCACAAGCAAATCCAATGAGATATGTCACATCCTATTAATAACATTTCAACTGCACCTGTTGAAAGGATTTAATTTGGTTAATTATAAGAAAATGCGGGAGTGCAATTTTGAGGAAAAAATCATATAAAAAAATAAAACAAAATTATGGTATAAAAATTCAAGAAACAAATGTAAGACGAGTGAAATTTTGTCATAGTATCTTTTAACAAAAGTACTTAAATAAAATATTAAAATTCGTTCAAATTATTTAAAATTGTATATTTAATTTATATTTCACAATATCAATGGACATGTCAAGGCTTCGATCTTTATATGCAACATTTCAAAAATAAATTATTGAATGGACTAAACAAATGTGATATTATGTTTTGATATAAGTCATGAAAATATGACAAGAGATTGTAAATATTAAAATTTAAATTTTTTACATATTATTTTTTAAAAAAAATTATATAAATAATTAAATTTAGGTCAAGAGATAAAAAAATCCTTGAACTAAAATTTAATAATCATCAAAGCCCTTATTATTATTTTTGCAATCAATTAAACTTTCAAACATTTATTTTCATAAATTAAACTCTTATTAGAGGAAAAATGATTAACTGTTTTTGTCTAATTGATGGCTTAATTGAATGAAAATATAAGTGTTTAATTGGATGAAAATAGATATTTAAGATCTCAATTGATTTAAAGTAAAAAATTTTAAAATTTAATTGATTGTAATAAAATATCAAAGATTTAAATAATTATTAAATTTTTATTTGAATTTTTTTTTTTAGCTTTATGGCTTAAATTTATTTATTTACCAAAATATTTTACCATCTCAATCGGCAGCCATGCACGCGGAGCACAGTGCCAACGCAATTTTCAACTTCAATAATAAGGTGAGGTGAGTCCATAAATACTGAAACAAAATTGAAGATCTTGGGCGAAATTCTAACTTAGATATCGATCTCTCTTCGTCGACAACGTGTTTCAATCTTATCAGGATTTGGTAGAGTTTGGAATAAAATTTTAATTTTGAGTGGTAGTAGTTATTTGCTGCTGTAAGATTATATTGGACTGTACTTAAAAAGTTTAAACCTATAGCAGAAACTTTTTCCATTAGCCAAATTGTTAAATCAGTCCCTTTTGGAATATGTTTCTGTTTGCTATGTTTCAAGCAATCCCTTGTCAGGTTTTTGAAGTTGTTAGTGGTCTCTTTGTACAAAGCTAGCTGTGCTCCAGAAACCCAGCCATGACAAGCGAAGACAGCTCTATTTAATACAACACACACTTCATCAGACGTCTCATCGAGTTTTACGATTTCCACCATGCTTGTCTAGCCTAGTATATGCTATCCTTTTAGTTTTCCCAAATGGCTCCAACTGCAACAAGAAGGTCGAAAAATTGTTGCAGGCGGCTAGAGGTCGAAAGAGATTGCAGCCTGGAATCATCAATGGAGTTGCCTTGTGATCTCATTGGTGGTAGTAGTACTAGTAGTTGTTGTAGCAGTTCCAGTGACTCATCATCCAGGATTAGTACTACCGCTGACAAGGAAGACAATAACCCTGTGAAAGTTTTGCAGACTTGTTGTTCTACTCCAAAGGGTCAAAGGTTTAGAATACCAAAGGTTTTAACTTGTCCACCAGCTCCAATGAAACCCAGAGTTGCTCCAAAGTTCTTATCTAGGAGGTCTTCTGCTATCACCTTCTTTGCTCCTCCAGATATAGAGCTTTTCTTCTTACTTGCATTTCAGAATGTCTCATCTTAAATTAGTCCTTTAGCTCTTCTCTCATTAGCTTCGATTCTTCAAGCATCAGTACTACTTCAGCCTGTTTAAGAAATGACTAAATGTATGATGTAATGTTAATTGTTAATGTCATCTGTTAGGATTTTCTATGTGTTCAAGATGCCTATAAATAAATATATGAACAATGTATTGATCCAAACTTTGCTTACTGACCAAAAATAATGCATTCAAATAATTTGATGTGAGATTCAGACTGCATGTTAGACAATCATGTGAGTTACTGAAACAACCTCAGCCAGCTACCTCATTCAATAAAAAAAAATACAGTAAAAAAAAAGAAAGTGTAGTTGTTAGCTGTTTTTTAAATTGAAGAATAGAGATGATCTTCTCCCCGTTAGTATATTTTTTACTTTTTGATTTTAGTTGGGGTCAACTCCATAAAGAAATATATGCAGAAAAGCTTCTTTTGAATGTAAGCTCATATATATTGATTAAATATTCTTCAGCTTTCTGCACTTTCTTTCATAACCTTTTTGGAATTGATAGGGACATCATCTAATCTTATTTCCATAAAATATAATGTTGCTGCTAGCTTCCATGTGCATGTTAGCTAGATTTTGCTTTGCTTTTAGTTCTTTGACATATAGAAAAGTTTACACATGAAGCTTCCCTTCAACAATAAGTTCTAATTTTTCCAAACTCGGTTTGTAAACAGTAATCATGACTGGTAGATTTTAGGGTTCCTAATTTTTTTTTTTCACTAATTGATTTTGGACAATCTTTTGCTAGAAATAACATTATGGTAAAAAATGCTTTGAAAAAATTGAACTGTTCAATGTTGATACTATATAAATGTTAATATATCAGCATGGCGTCATAATTATAACTTATATATTATTCTAAAAATAAATTACAAAATTATTAAATATTACTAAAAATTATATATAATATTTTCACTGCGTGGATAGATGCAAAAGAAATATAATAAAATAACATAACAGCCGATAAATAGTCAACAAGTTTCAATTGCTGTTTTGGACAAATTTTCAAAAGCTAATGGAGCTTTTACATTGTCAAAGATGAGAATGCTTTGTGCATGTATATATACATTTAGGAAGAAATCAATTTATACAAAAAAATTTACATTTTTTTAATTATTTATTTTAATAGATTAAGAAATGAGATTAAACTATTTTTTTATTTGTTTCACTCATCCTTAAATTTATTAAAATCATAAAAAAAATATAAAATTAAAAAATTTTACAATAATTGATCACTTTTCATATAATATATTATATATATAATAAAAATGGTTTTCTTTTTTAATTAAAAAAAGTATTGGTTTTTTTTTTTTTTTAAATATCTTAGAATATATCTCACAATCAATTCCTTTAAATCGATATTCTAAAACAAGTACTATTATTATTTTTTCAAAAGATTCATGTAATTATATATATATATATATGTCTTGAAATCTGGACTAAAAACCCTCTTTAATATTTTAAAAACAAATTATAAATGAGTTCTTTCAGTAATCAAATGTAGGTTGATGCAATAATTATTGTTCTTGATTGATAATGGCTAAGAATAGGGATGGTATTCAATGGGATTGGCTGTGTTCTAAGTTAATGCTGAAAATCGAAAACAAGATAGACACAATCAAAGGAAGAATATGGCTACTTTTTTTTCACTTTATTGGGTGAGTTGTGGATCGATTAGATTTTGATATTGATGGGCGATGGGCGATGGCCAATGTTTTTGGTATTACGTGTGTGCGTGTGCGTGTATCACAGATAGTGGGAAGAGAATCCAATGAAACACCCTTATGCTGATCTTCGTTTGTGAATGTGAAACTGGCTGCTAATTTCACCCATCAACATTTCTAATTTCACCTTGATTTTTCATAGCTACACATCATGATCCTAACCTGATTTTTCAGTTGCCAGTTGTAGTTGTGGGGGAAAAACAATTCTATCCTAAATTCCTTTGGCTTGATCCTTTAGTGACACTCTACATTGATGCTAGCAGATTCTTCTTGGTATTTATGGTCGGCAAATTAATGATCTTCATCGAGCATTTGCCTGTTCAAATCCACTCTTTCCGCATCGATTCAAAACTTTAGACAATTAGCAACAATTTCCTTTAATTATATTGGATATACAAAGTAATTTACAGAAGACCATACTGGCATTTAATTGTAATAATTCTTGACACAATCAATCAGAATTAGAAATATTGAACATATATAGATCATAGAAGCAAGACACAAAAAATCAAGCTATATATAGCTGTCAAAGCAAGTTAAATTAATTAATATATATAATTATAGCTTGAGGAACATTTTATGCAGTTGTAGCTCATGATCTATGAATGTAGCACTTTCCTCTAGCAGCAGTTTGAATCAGGACCTGTCCAACCCCTTCTCCAAGCCCTTCAATCAGCCCTCCAATGAATTTTATCACCACTTGAGAAGTAAGCCTAATTGCAGTCCCAAGCATGCTTGGCTTATCCTTGCCTTTGATGCCATTGGCTTGAAGTCCATTCACCATGTTCTTAGCACAAACTGCATGGAGATGATAATCACAGATGGTGCAACCGTACATTCTCCCTGATCTCCTCCGATTGCACTCTCCGCAGACAAAGCCAGCAGTGTCCCCATTCAAAGACTGGCCTGGCACGGGCAAGAGCCTTAGAGGGTGTGGATGGACTGAAATGTTGATTTCTGTTGACAACTTTGCACAGCATGGGTGCATCTGAAAATTGCAGACAGTGCATTTGAAAACGCATCCTTTGGTGGGCTTGGCACAAATATCACACCTCGATTTCAATATTCCCCCTTTAACTAAAATCATAAAGATAAAGTTATGATCAGTATCAAGTATCAAGATATATTGAACACAAAATATAATTTAACTTTTTTTTTTTCTTTTGTGTTTGAAGCTGTCATAAATTGAATTGAATTTCGGTCACTGAAACATCAATCCTCAGATTTTTAGTTGACAATTTAGCTACTAATTGTATACGCATATATGCCCATTGCAAGTAAATATGTGGTATAGATATGTTTATATTACAAATTAAGATAGAATTCACTTATGAGAATATTAGCTTATTAGTTGAAAATTTTCTTTTAATTTGACATTTTATTAATTTTCTACAATCCATCATTTTTTGATGCTCTGTCGATAAGGACATACCAATTAGCTTATTTCATTCTTAATAGCAGGGAGGAAATTAAGTAGCATAAAACCAATGTCTTCATCTGGAAAAGAATGAAGCTTTAGTTTATAGAAAACCATGCATTTCACCCTGTCTTTATTTGAATTGTTTAAACATTTTGCAAATGACAAGAGAATGCTTCAAATTGGAAAACTGATAAAAGAAAAAGAGCTGCGATTAAGAAAAAAATGAGCATCATTCAAGCTGCGTTATGCGTTTTGGTTCATAGTCTTCGGAATCTAATAGCCTTTACTAGCTATGGCAATTTTTTTTCTTCCGTCTATTTTCTCGGATAGATTAATCTGAATACAAAATATTAAATCTTTATCTTTAAAATTTGTATTATTTACACGTGGTTGTGTACTAGTATTCATATATATGCTTAATTAAAAGTGAAGAAAGGAGAAAAGAAAGGAAGTAACTAAAAAATTACCCGGTTTTGGAAAGAATATGATGTTGTGAAGGGGATGGATAGGGTGTCTCTTAAGAGCTGGAGGCGCAAAGGCGCAGAAATCATGCAGCTGATAGTCACAGTCAGTGCAAGTGAAGCGCATGCCGGCGCCATACTCCTTGCAGGCAGCGCAGGTGAAGAGGTCAGGCAGGGTAGTTTGGGAGATGGGGTGTTGGGGGTGAGCCACAAGGAAGATTTCATCTCCCAGCTGGGGAACCACAGGGGAGGTTAGGGAACCAACTGTATTGGTTTGTCGATGATGAGGTTGATCCATGGAATTAGGGAACTTGTTCTTTTTGCGAAATTAAGTGGTCTTCTTCGCGGGAGGATTGTTGTTCATCATCTTTATGCTCTTGTATAAGCTAGTGGTGCAATTTGCAATGACTGATGGTGAATATTTATGCTGGAAAAGTTGACATTATTCCATATGGGTTTAACTTTGTAAGGGAAAATAATACCAAAAAAAAGGGGGCGAAAGTAAAGATCATTAACCAATAATGGGAGAGTAACTAATTAACTTTATACTACAAATTTTTATATCAGTAATCAAGCATATGTAAAATGTTTGGTTTAGCTTATGGATGAGTTTTTTTCATTAAAAAACAAAATCAAGATATTTAGCTTTTAAATTTTAAAACTTTTAGCTTATGTAGAAAGTCCCTTAATTCAGTTTTTAAACAAAACTATAATTTAAAATTTCTTAAAAAGTGTTAATGTGTAGAAACAAATTTTAGCATTGATGACCATATCGAACTATATCTTGAACATAGTTTTTAAAAGATCAATTAAGCATGATTCAATCCATAAATGCCTCTGATTTTTAGGTATAGAAATTATTTTATTTTTCACATTTTTGGTTCTTAATTTGGTATTGAACCTGTTTTATCTTTTTATGTGAATTTATATCTTTTCTTTAACTTGGTTGCAAATTTATCATGGTTTTACATAATAATTATTGAATAAAAGTATATTTGTCCAAAATTAGGTTATTTGCCAAAGCTGGAAGGATCTTATGATAATTAAAATGGTTTTTACAGATACCATTAAACCCATTAAATTGCTGGAGAAAAAATTAGGCTTGCTTAAAAGACCGGATTGAGTCTTGGTTCCATCTAGGTATTCAATTTTATTTTTTAAACAATATTTTCTATATGATAATAAGTAGAGTAAGTTAGAATATAATTCCGTACATATAGATCTTTTTTTTTGTTTAAAAATTTTAAAAATAAGTAAATTTCCACAAAGCATAAGCACATTATTTGTTTAGAAATATAAATATAATTTTAAAATATAAATT
Source organism: Durio zibethinus (assembly GCF_047325235.1). Lineage (NCBI taxonomy): Eukaryota > Viridiplantae > Streptophyta > Magnoliopsida > Malvales > Malvaceae > Durio > Durio zibethinus. Next base: position 1,444,004 of record NC_143162.1, on the reverse strand, counting down.
AAACTAAATTATAACCCGTGTGATATGCGAAATAATTTTACTTATTTAATATGAATATATATATATATACAAATTATTTTTTTAAAATTATATTCAAATCTTTAAAACTTATAATATATATATAATTTTTATATATTGATTTGTCATTCAAAAATAAATTTTCTAAAAACAGTAAGAAGAAAATTATGTCTTTCCTTTGGATATTTTTATTTACAATAATATTTATATACATGTAAGATTATATCAAATAAAAATAAATTATACCTTTCTTAAAAAAATAAAAGTATATATCATTGAATGATAAATTAAATAACATTATAAACAAAAAAATTTGCAATTGTAATAGAATATACCTTAAAAAAAAGTTGCTAAAAAAATAAAAAAAACTTGATATATAACATATTACATTTGTAGTCTTAAATTTGTCAAAAAAAAATTTTAGTGGCAATTAGGATTAAATAGATAATTTTAAAATTAATTTTTTAAATTTTAAAATGGATATTATAAGTGATAAAGATAATATTAAATTTTTTGCATTTATTTGAAATATAAATTTGATAATTAAAGTTCAAATTGATATAATCATTTTGATAATTTTATTATTTAAAGATTTAAGATGAAAGTTTTTTGAATTTTCAAAATCTTACATAAAATTACTAAAATTTTTAATATTTTACGTAAATTTTTTAAAAAGATAATTTTTAAAATAAAGATAAAAAAAATTATTGAAAGATTTAGATAAATTTAATTTTTATAAATTTTAAACATGTTTAAAAGATTTTGATAATTAAATAAATTTTTAAATAAGGTTATTTGGTAAACAACTAAAATTATTTACTAAAAAAATAAAATCCACATTTCATATTTTTAATTATAGAAAATATTTCTCTAAATTGATTTGATTTTTAATTATAATTTGAATAAATTTAAAATTATCTAATTTATAATTTAAAAAATTATCTTATTTTTTTAAAAAATTCTTATGTATCATTTAAGAAAATTATTCATATGAATGCTTATGTGACAAATTTATTTATATATGTTATTATAATATATATATATATATATTAGATTAGAAAACCTGAATTAGTATTATCTTAATTTTTTGTATTTTTTTCAAAGAAAAAAGTTAGGCCATGTCCCTTAAAACAATAACAGTAGAATACGTATAAAGGAACCCAGAAACAGTTTTATTCTCGATGACAATGACAGTTCCGAAATTGAACAGACAACACATTCAAGCAAAAATTCATAATTCTACTAGTTATTAATAATAATAATAATAAAAAAGACACAAAAAAAGTTAGGAAATTGGTGTCTAATTGTCTATAGATATATAATTAGATACCATTGGCACAAAAGTCACAGGTTTTTTTTTTTTTTAAGCTTTTCTCCATGTCATGTCATGATTATAGTGAGTCCCATACAACACTACATGTATGGAAGCGAATCCAAAACCTTTTAAGAGAGCTGTAAATATTATTCGATATAAAGGTAGCCAACGAAGAAAACATTGCAGCCTTTTTCCTTTTTTTTTTTTTTTAGTGAATTGATTAATATTAGCTGCAGAATCATGAAAATTGGAGATTGTTCAATCAATGTTGTACGTTAATTTTAATCTCCATCTCTTATTTTAACTTGTTTTTATATGAGCTGTCGTTGTGGAGTATCTTTAAAACATAAATTTAATAGGATGCCTTTCTCAATCACATTGACTAAGTGTCACTCTTGATTCCCCAATTATTTGTTCGTATTTCGCAAGTGATTCTCCGAGTTTTTAGCCCTTTGTCCCATCAAATTTCAACACAAGAAAGAAATTAATCTTTAGTAAAATAAATCAAAGTCAGTAGATTTATAACAAAGGGCAAGCTAATATAATTCATGTTAACTGGTCTAACAGTAGATATCTGCATTAAATTATTTTTCATTCAATTTTAAAGTAAATTTTAAAATTAAAAAATATAATTACGATACAAATATTCATCGACAAAGAAGAATTTTCACTATAATTAACATGAGTTAGTGTAAAAATTATGTTTGAATTAAATGGATCAATCCATGTAAAACATAAAATTTCATGTTATAATACTATCAGAAAAATTATTTTTATTTGATGAAAACTTTTGTTGTTTAAAGCTAATTTTTCATTGATAATAACATTATCGACGAAAAAATTCTATCGGCGTTAGCTAAGTTGGTAATATTATTTTATTGATAATAAATAAAATTTGTAAGTAATTATTGATAATAAAATTCATCAATAATATGTTAATAAATCTATCGATAATGTTAATTTTTTTGATAGTATAAGCTGAGTCGACACAAATACAATTATATAAAACAGTCCAATACTATCAGACCTAATCCATTAGACTACAAAAGCGAATCAAAGTCCTATGAGAGGGTATATATATATAAATGTATATATTCCTTTTAAAGTTGAGCAACAATGGAAATACTGCAGAGCCATTTTTACCTATGGTGTTCCTTTATGTTAGTTGCACAATCTTGAAAAATGGAGATGAGCACCAAATATCTTGTAATCTCAGTCTCTTATTGAATTTCTGTGTGCTGTGATGAGTTATAGTTGTAGAGCATCTTTCGACATAAATTTGATGGGTTGTATTTCTCCATCACCTTGACTAAGTGTCACTGATTGATTCTCAATAATTATTTGTTTGTGTTTTACAAGTGATTCTCCAAGCTATACTTAGTCTATTTGCTTTTCCCAATCAAATTTCTACACAAAGGAATCTACTAGGAAACACCCAAGCAGGAATCAAGCTAGTTCATCTTTATGACTTTATTATATGCATTCTTTGCTTTAGATAGGCAGTATCTTCAAGCTTCCGAAATTCATCCAATATATTAATTATTTGTGTTGCTCATATCTGGTATTTTAATCACAAAAATTTTTTGTTCAATTTTCATTCCTATTTGATTCATTTTTTTTTTTAAATAATAATATTTCGTATTACTTATTAATATTTTTTTTTTCAAAATCGAGTTGAATTGAGTGTATTTTAATCAACAATGTTATCGGTATTAGTATGAATCAATTTTAAGGAAAATCAATTCAGTAAATTGTACGTATCATTTCATTTTTCATACCAATCATACTAACCGGCCGGTACAAGGTTTTTTCTTTTTTTCTTTAACTTCTTTTAATTTTTTAATCAATTCCTAATGCCTTTTCTTTGAATCAGGAACATTTTTTTTATATAATTTTATCCAAAAATAATATATGTTCATTAAATTAGGTTATTGAACAATAATTAACTTGATATATTTTTCTAATATTTTTATATTTATTTTATTTATTTGAAGCTTGAGAATTTTAGATATTAAATGTTTATAACTTTTAAAATTTATATTTACATATAAACATATATATATATATGTGTAGCTGAAGTGTAAATATATATTATAAATAGAATATTAGATAATGCCAATAAATTCAAAACGATACATAAAAATAAACAAGCGAGGAAACTGAAATCCACTGCCCTAGGGCCCAAAAGCCCAATTAAAGACTGTCGTCGGCTCAAATGTCCAATGCATCTAAGTTGACACATTTTGTTTTCAAAAGGGCCACATGTGAGAAAGGTCTGAAAATACTTTTAGGCAACCTAAAATTGACGACGACGGTTTGAGAGATGATGCTTTTCATGTGGGCCTGATATAATTATTGAAAATATATAGAATATAATATAATAATTTATTTATATAAATAAAATATTAGATATTATTAAAAAAAAATTTAAAGCTTGAAAGCTATTTGAATCAGTACTAAATTTGGCTCAACTCAACAATAAATGAAAAGAATTCATTAGATATTTATTAAGTCTGAAAAGCTCGATTCATTTATACTTATTTGGATCGTAAAATTTGAGTTTAAATACGATTAATTTTTGTTAATTTCAAGTTTGCTTTATTTTTTGTTAAATTATCGTCTTTATCTTCGATCCATAATCGATATAACATTATATTACACAAAACACACGATTATAAGAATCAACATTACGACGGAAACTAAACCATGTCTTATATACCTTAATCAATGTGCAAAACTCATTGGTTCAGGCCATTTTCTTGTAAATAATAGAATCAAATTGGATTTCTATTTCCAAATGTTCATCCAAATTATTAAATGCAGCGCAGTTTTGGGGTAATTTCGTTGCCTATCTGATAAAAATATAGACCGTCAAAATGCAGTGCCCTCCTCTACCGACAATCCCAAGTCTCAAAGCACAAAGTGAGAAGGCAAAAGATGGGAATTAAACTCAAGGGGTTTGGCTAATTCAATTATTGTTAGGTTCTTGTACGGGAATCTGCAATACCCAAAATTTATAAGCCATAATAAAAGGTGGGGAGGACCAAAGCCAAACTGTCCCCACAAATAATGGAGGTGTCCCTTTAATACAGATAACAGATGGTATCGAAGCCATGCCACAAATGTTATGCGACATAGTTTTTCATCGATCAGGATTTAACAAGACCTTTGATTTTATGATTAACCCATTTTTAACCACCGACACAACAAAAATCAATTGCATTAGCAAAGTGACATGTATTACGAGAATCTAATCATTAGATTTGACTCCTTGTTGTTTCACTTCTTGTCTAATTGGTGTTTTAACCCTTAGCAGTTACCGCTTTGGTTTTTTCATCCATTAAGAAATGAAAGATTTTTAAAGACTATACCATCCCAGACAATAAATTATGGTAGTGCTGCTTAAGTCTTGAAAAAGAAGAAAGATAAGTAAATATAAAATAATTTAAAGTAAGACACGAAAACATAATAATATGATATAAAATATTATGATTTAAAATTTTAATAAAAATTATAAATATGTTTAATAAAATTAAAAATATATATTTTATAATTTTATATTGATAAAAATAATGTCATAATTATTTTATCTGAAATTTAAAAAATCTTGTCCAAATGCCTTTGGATACGCCGCTGCTTCTGCATTTTTTCTTCTTTCTAGGGTATTACCGGATCAGCTCTCGGTTGAGCCCCTTATACCATGAACGAATCATGGAAAGTGCATCATTCATCTTTACTTCTTTACCCACTCTCAAGAAAAGCTTCATCTTCTTTATGAACACAAGAAAAAAGTTCCATCCTCTTTTCTTTTGGATATTAATTGATATAGTTGTGCACAACAAAAAATAGAAGTCCCAATGTCAGGAAGAAAGCCTCAAGTTTTTTCAATTTCGGATTTTAAGTCCTACCATTTGTGAAGTTATTTAATTTTTTTATTTTAATTTTATACTAAATTATTGATTAATTAAGTTGTTTGATTTATTATTTACTTTCTATTAAATAACTGTGATCATAATTCTTACTTGTAATTTTATTTTTAAAAAAATTGCTAACAATCAGTTGATTTTATTAATCAAATATTAAACTTATAATTTTAGTGATCAAAATTTAAATTTTGATAATTTTAAATAAAAATAAAAAACTTGAATTTTTCTCTCCTATTCTGTGCCTTCTTCTGGGTAGATGAGCTATGTCCAGAAGTTTCTTGGAAAATAATTGTATGGGTATCTGATAATATTGAAAATTAAAGATTTGGCATTTTCTTCTAATAAGCAAAAGAAATAGTTGTAATGATTGTCATAATTCTGTGCTGCAGTGGCATGCACATGGCTCCTTTATCTTGAATTATGACCATCCTGCCTGCACAAGCCCTTATAATTTTATGTATAAAGTTTAGCTAGGCTTACATATCTTTATAATTAATTGTATTTGCACAAAAACAAACTTAATTGGTTAACCTATTCTTGGGATAAAGGAGGAATCACTTTGCTGACATCCATTAATGATCATAGACCTTAGGTAAACATATATTTGAGATAATGTTTCATTCCAGGAAAGCAAGCTCCAGATCAATATGTTGATTGGGAATAATATGCACATATTATTCAAATGCATTGACAGTAAGCAGAGGCGACTCCAAAAGGGGCAAGCGTGAGCTATGGCTCCTCAAAAATTTTTTTACAACATTGCAATATAGTAATTCAGTCTACCTAACACGAATCTTGACTCTCCTTTTTCCATTAACTTCACTATTTGACTCTCTTTTTTATTTATATTTGGCTTCGCCCCTGGTACTAAGAAGTCACGGATTCAAACACTAATTCTTTCATACAGATGACTTTCTTTTGTATTTATATTTAGATCTGCAATGCGATCTAACGTTGAAAATAGCTTATTTAATCTCAAATTTTCTTTTAAAAAAATATAACAACCGGGAGGCCTTGTGTGCACAGAATTGAGTATCCTTGTAAGCTTGTTGCGAAAGAAAAGAAGAGAAAAGGGGGATTGCAAACTGCTAAGCTTTTTTTTTTTTGGGCTAAAAATGCAAAAGATGTCCTTTTGAAGCCTATTGCGGATTGGATAACGTAAGTACTTTAGAAGAAATAAGGATGTTGTTGTTTGTATCATAATGATTTTGAGATCGTTGGACGTAAAAAATTTTAAAATAAAAAATATAAAAAAAATCACCATTAATTTATTTTAAGATGTGATTAGTCATTCAAAAGTGTATCTTTTTAATAAAATTCTAAAAATGAGTTTAAAGTTTATCAAAAATATAAATTTTGATTTACGAAAATTAGGTTGGGTTTGGGAGTAAGTTACGTGTGAGGAATGATTAACACTCTCACAACATCCATAAATTGGTACCATTTAATCATGCGTTATTTTCAGTGTTAGATAAAATGATTTTGACTTGAAATTTAATACTAATTTTCTTCATTTAAAAAAAATATATTTTTGCTAAAATTTTTTCTTTAGAAATATTGAAAAAATCTTTAAGTTAAAGAATTATCTTAAAATTATCCAACATCTACGTAGAATTTAAGAGAACTCTTTTCACTTGAGATTTAATACAATATCTCTTAAAATAAAATAACACTCTTTATAAAAGATAATTATTGGTGACTCTCCAACATCTAGGCAGAGTACTAAAAATTATTTTCTTCAGAATGTAATTTTTATTTTATTTTATAATATCACAAATTTTTTAAAAATATATTATTCCTTTTTATTATAAAATATTTTATCACAAGTAGTAAATAAATAAAAAAAATTAAAGACAGAAGAATGCAAATGATTGCCAATGATAACAAGATAACGTATGTATACCAATGAATATTATGCAATACAAACAAATGGATTCTTAAGTATAATGAGACCACATTGACTCTCCACCATCTAAGCAGAGCTTATGTGTGACTATTTATATTTAAGATCCCATTTTATTATTATACTTTTATTATTAATCAATTATTAACCCCATTGTTAAAGAGAATTAAAGACTCATGAGAAAAATTTAATGGAATAAGATTTCTTTAAATACCTCATCATCTAGGCAGCATTCGAGAATAAATTATTCCATTTAAGATTTTCGCACGTATCCTTAAAGTTTTGAAAAAATTTAGGGTATAGGTTTAGTCGAGGTTTTAAAGATTTGGTGACTTTCGGATGATGATTCGGGAATGCGTACCAAATTTTGGGTTTTTAGAATTTTAGATTTTAAGGTTTTGGATTTTAAGGTTTGAGATTTTGAATTTTAGGGGTTTTAGAAATTTGAATTTTTAGGTTTGGGATTTTAGATTTTCGGGTTTCAATTTTGGGGTTTGAGGTTTTAGTTTTAGGGTTTGGATGTTTTAGGGATTTGATTTTAGGGTTTGGAGGGTTTAAGGTTTCGTTTTTAGGGTTCATAAGGTTTAAGGTTTCATTTTTAGGGTTTAGAGGGTTTAGAGTTTAATTTTAGGGTTTGGAAGTTTGGGGTTCAATTTTAAGATTTGGAGGTTTGGGGCTTAATTTTGGAGTTTTGATTTTTGGGTTTTGAAATTTAGGGTTTGGATTTTAGGGTTTAAAGAAAACGCCAACATCTCTAAAATTCTTCAACCTCTAGACAGATTTTGAGAGTAAGTTTGATTTTCATAATTTTTAAACATTAATTAAAAAATTTTCATATATTTCTTTTTTTATGAAAATTTATTATTATTATTATTATTATTATTATTATTATACCCTTTTTTATTAATAATTTTTTTATAATAATTCTCCAACATCTAGGTGAAATTATTTTTAAAAATGTATTTTTATTCCCTCCAACATCTAGGTAGGAAAAACAAAAATAAAATAAAAAATATTATTAAAATATTATTATTTTTTATATTATTATTATTATTTTAAAGCATTTTTTAAAGTTATTATCCTATTTTATTTTCATTTTATTATTATTAAAAATAATCAAATATTTATTCTAACAAATTTAAAAAATTATCATGCATAAATATGAAAAAATACTCAAAATGACAAAAATAATAATATAAACAATTCAAAAAAAAAATTTTTACCTAAACCAGACTGGTCAATGGTTCAGTCAAAGGTCGATCTGGTTGACTCAGCTATTCGGTGATTCAAACCAGTCCAAACCAGTTCACTGGATGTTCGATATCGGTTCAACGAGATCGATTTTAAGCTGAGGTAAAAGTGGGTTGCTGGTCGGGTTGCACGAATCCCTAATCGGATCCAGGTTGATGTGCGGATCCTCTTAGTCTAAAACAACGTCGTTTTGAGTTTGGCTCTTCTATATAAAAGCAAAAAAAAAATTTCTAGCTCACTTTATCTTCTGCTAAAAAAAAATGTTCTTCAAAGCTCTAGAGAGAGCTCCCAGGGGTTTTACCGTTGTTCGATCGTCGACATCTGTGTCGCCATGCAGGCTACCGCGCCTACTGTCGTCGATGGGATGGTCAGTGGTCGATAAACATAAAAAACTTCCAAAACGTTCACCTCAATGTGATCGTTTCATATCCAGTGTCTGTTTTACCAAAAACAGCCTCAATCGAAGTAGATCGAGGCTTAAAGCTTCGGTCTCTTTTTAAAAAAATATATAAAAAATTGACATTTTTTTTATAGGTGGCTTGGCGTTGAGTTCCTTCCTACGATGAGGACTATGTTTTATTTTTTGTTGTGGATTTGTTTACGATCTTTTGGTGGGTGAGTGAGAGTGTGGGAAAGCTTGTAGGTTTTTGGGTATTTGAGTTTTGGTGCTTTTGTGTCTGAGAGTTTGAGAGAGTTGAAAGGGGAAAGGTTGGGTGTTTTATAGGCCTGATAATGGTGATGGCGGGTAGGGCATGCGCCTGGCAAGGTATGGGTGATGGTTCTGGGTAATTAGGGCCGGTGAGGTGCAAGGATTCTGATGAGACTGAGGATGGTGATGGCAGTAGGGTGGGTGGCCAGTGGTGCCGTGCAAGGCACCACTGCCATCCAGATTTTCTTTCTTCTTTTTCTTTTCTCTTTTTGTTTCTTTTTTTTGTTGTTTTTTATTTTTTTTAATTATTATATTTATAATAATATCAAAATTATTAATAAACAAAACTTGAAGACAAAAATTAATCAAGTAGACCCGGATAAAATTTGATATCTACAGCTGCCCCTCTTTGCATATTACTAAGAATCAGGAATAGAGTAAAGACAAAGATATCAATTTTGTCCGAAAGTAAATAGTAAATTTTTTAAAAGTTTTTTTTTTGAACCATAAATCAAGTGATAAAGAAAACAACTGGGATGACACCCCGAGTTAAGAAGTAAATAATCGATCAGAATAACACCGTAAGTCAAGAAATAAAAAATCGATCATGATAATACCGCGAATCAAAATTATGCATGGAGGTCGTAAAAATCATGCTCGAAAGTCTTATAGAATCGATTGGGATAACATCGCAAGTTAAAAAATAAAAAATCGTTCAAGATAACACTGCGAATCAAAATTATGTTCAGAAATCTTAAAGATTATGCTTGGAGGTCTTAGAAATCATGTCCGGAGGTCTTACAAAATCAACTGGGACAACACCGCGAGTCAAAAAATAAAAAATCGATTGGGACAACATCGCGAATCGAAATTATGCTCGAAGATCTTACAAAATCGATCAGGATAACATTGCAAGTCAAAAAATAAAAAATCGATCGAAACAAAATCGCAAATCAAAATTATGTCCAGAAGTCTTAAAGGTTATGCTCGAAAGTCTTATAAATCATGCTTGGAGGTATTACAGAATCAATCGAGATAACACCACAAGTCAAAAAATAAAGAATCGATTGAGTCAACATCGCAAATAGAAATTATGCCCGAAGGTTTTAAAAATCACGTTCGAAGATCTTACAGAATTGACTGAGATAACACCGCAAGTCAAAAAATTAAAAATCGATTAGCATAATACTGCGAATCGAAATTATGCCTGAAGGTCTTAAAGATTATATCCGAATGTCTTATAGAATCGATCGGGATAATACCGTAAATTAAAAAATTTAAAATTGATCGAGATAACACCGTAAATCAAAATTATGCTTGACAATTTTAGAGATTATGTCCAGAGGTCTTAAAAATCATGTCTGGAGATCTTACAGAATTGATTGAGATAACACTGCAAGTTAGAAAATTACAATTCGATCAGGATAACATCGCGAATCAAAATTATGCTCGAAAACCTTAAAAATTATTCCTGGAGGTCTTAGAAATCATATCCGAAAGTCTTATAAAATCGATCGAGATAACACCGCAAGTCAAAAAATTAAAAATCGATCGAGATAATATCATGAATCGAAATTATATCTGGATGCATTAAAGATTATGCTCGAAGATCTTAAAAATTATGTTCGGAGGTCTTACAGAATTGACCGTGATAATATCATAAGTCAAAAAAATAAAAAATTAATCTGAATAATATCGCGAATCAAAATTATGCCCGGAGGTCTTAAAAATTATGTTCGGAGGTCTTACAGAATCGATTAGGATAATACCGCAAGTTAAAAAATTAAAAATTGATCGGGATAACACCGCGAATCAAAATTATGCCCGAAAGTCTTAAAGATTATGCCTAAAGGTCTTGAACGTTGTGCTCAAAAGTATTAGAGATTATGCCTAGAGGTCTTATAAATCTCAAAATCTTTGAATACTCCTCTGAATCAGAGGCATTGAAACTTTAAAATTTTGAATTTTTTTTTTTAAATGGCTTTCGCATGGTCAGAGATTTTTAAGACTTTAAAGGTCTTGTTTGAAAAAGGTTCCTCCTAAACAAAGGCTTTGAAATCTTGAAAAAAAACCTACCCCCTTGTATTTTTTTCTTTTTTTTGTTTCTAATACTTACAAAATTTATAAATGTAATCATATAGGTTATAAGAGATATTACCTGTGATGAGGTGATAAGGTTGATGAAAAGGATGTGGATTGTACCAGATAAAACTATTAAGTAGATGTCCCTCTATTGTGATTGTTTGCACTTCCCTTTTATTCTTTTCTGATGTACTTTTCTTTTCAACATCTATTACATATTTTAACTTAATTCTGCTACTCTTGATTGCACTTTCTATAATTTCACCAGAAATCACCATGTCAAAAAAATTTTTGGAGACATTCCCAATCATTCTTTCATAATAGGGAGTGTTCAAAGAATTAACAAACAAAATAACAATTTTTTTCTCCGACAAGAGTGATTGTACTTGGGCTGTTATGTCTCTCTATCTGTGTGCATATTCTTTAAAAATTTCAGTTGACTTTTTCTTCATGTTCTGTAAGGACAACCTATCTGACATCATATCTTCAACATGCTTGTATTATGCTAGGAAGGCCCTAGCCAAGTCATTTCAAGAGCAAATCTTTCTTCGATCAAACTGAGCATACCCTCTTGCTGCAGGCTCAGTGAAACTATCTTGAAAGTAATGGATCAATAACTTACTATTATGAGTGTAACTTGTCATTTTTCAACAGTACATAGTGATGTGTGTTAAAGGGCATTTCGTTCCATCATACTTCTCAAAATTTGAGGCTTTGAGTTTTGATGAAATAACTAGATTAGACATTAGACTAAGTTCACTAGCGTCAACATTCCCGTACACATCATGGCTTTTAATTACTTTCAATCTCTCTTTCAACAGATTAAAGTTATCTTTCATCATCGTATCTCTTGATGGATCTGGCACCTATTTCAATTTCTTTGACTTTGAAGGTTTAATAAAAGCATATTCATAATCTTCATTTTTTATCCTTAGCTAGCATGAAAACAATGAATTCAAATAGATGATGCATGATGTACAAGTCAAATTTTATTATTAAGGAGGGAAAAACTTGAGTTTCATCTTATATTTTGGCTGAATTATCTAAAGACATTCTTTTCTCTTTAAAAGTTTGATGAAAGCATAATCATAACTATTACTTTTTTTCACAAGCTCCTTTAGACAAACAATTATTAAAAGTGGACAAAGGCATCAATTCATAAAAATTTAGGTCAAAAGAAGTTTCCATTCATTCCTAAAAGTATCAAGTTTACACATCATGAACCATTCTAGGGCTATGGCAAAAAAATGCTAGACCTGCTCTCACTCTCCCTTGTTTCACCTAAGAAATCCAAAAATAATTGACTATGATTGTTGGGGAAGATAACCTTTTACTTTAAAAACTTTTCATTCATCATCCTGACCAACCTTATTGTTGCCTACAACACTACCCACTATCTCAACATGGATCAATGAAGGGTTCTTGTGAACAACTGACTTTATTTTGGTGTCAAAATTCATATATCCGACTTTCATCAATCCTTGCACCCTATATTTCAAAGTTGTGCAGTCTTTTAGAAAATGACCCATAACACCAAAATGGTATTCACATCGGGCATTAGGGTTATACCATTTAAAAAAATATGGTTTGCGAGGTTCAGTAGGGATAAGGGCAGTGAGATAGCTTTCTAGGAATAATGTGTATAACTCTGTGTAAGACATGATATTGGATCAATATGGGTTTTTTTTTTGGTGTTACCAGAGTTTTTCTAGCCTATAGTTGGTTTGCTTTGTTGAAAAGATGGTGATCTTGAAGTGAATTGAGAAACTTTGGGTCAAAAATTAGGCTACGAAAGTGGTGATGGGATAGTATGCTGAACAAACGATTATGAAATATAAGGTAGTAGACATAGATTCAGGTGTGAAATTTTTAGAAGTTGTGTGAAATTTGTGAGATGAATTTTAGGTATCTGAAAAAGAGGTTGAAAGTAGTCATAATAAGGATTTAGGTACGAGTTTAGACTCGAGATAGTTGGTGATGGTTGTTTGAAGCCAAGTAACTCCTTCTTGAAAATTAAAATTTTGAGCTTAGTCATCTGTTTGGCTAGTTCACCCATTCTTCTTTTGAGTTTGCCCAAACCTTGGTCACTGTTTAAATCATCCAATGCTTTAACATGCTCTAGAAGAGTACTGAAACTAATAGGAGCCAGTTGATCTGACTCGATGAAAGTGATAATGATTCTTAAGGAGCAATAAACTCAACCATACCATTACTTTTAACCATTTCTATCAATTAAGCCATATGTTGTTTCATCTCTTGAAGCTCGAGCCATAATTCCTTTTGATTCAGCTTCAAACCACTAATTCTTACTTCTAATTGATTTTTCATTTTTGTCATTCTAATTTCTACCAAGACAGATTTTTTATTCTGAGAGTTAGACAAAAAATCCTAGATTACTAACCTTATTAAATGAATGTCAAAAAAATAATTTTTAACTTATATGACACACAAAATATGTTTACAAATACATGAATATGAGAATATCATTAAATGCATATATACTTATGACAATGGATTTTTATATGTATAAAGACCCAAATAAAAATTTTCGTCAACCATGAATGTGTATGCAAAGAATACAATGTTATGTTACAGGGATGGTGGGATATGAAATGCAATGTATGTTTCATAAACACTGACTAGTCCTGAATCCATATGTATGAGATGCAATGACATACTTACATGAATGATAAGATATACACCTATGACTAATGCAACATACTTGTATGGAATGCATAAGCCTATCAAGTGCACATTACATGAAATGCAATGCTTGTGTTATACCAACATAGTGAAATTGACACTACCTTTAAATATGTAATGAAATAGAGTGTACACACTACCTATTAAGATACCTATAAAAAACATGTATCATTTATCAATATGTGCATAACATGAGATGCATGTACTATCCATTGATATAGATAGCATGGAATGCTCACATTATCCTATTATGATGTGCATATGATGGGATACATTAAAAATCAAATGAAAATGCAAAAAATGAAACATCATTTAAAAAAAAAAAGAAAAAAAATCTTTTTTTCTAAAAAGAAAAACATTTTTTTTTCATATGGAATAACTATGACTCAAAAAAATTAATTTTTATTTAGCCAATAAATAAAGAATTTAAAAAAATTTTCATTTTTTGCTTGTTGGATAATGCTAAAAATAATTCAAAAATATTTAATGAAAATACAAAATTTGGATAACTACCAAATGAATGAAATACATGTCAAAAGGGAAAAAAAAAACTTCAAGAAAATGTGATTTGTTCATCTAAAGGTTCCCAAATTGTTCCTCACTAGCATCCATACTGGACTAGTAAGGTATCTCAATCTTCACCCATTACAGGCTACGAACATAAATGGTTCAATTTGAATGAAAGTGTTTCACTAGTAAATGCGGAGGTTATCACCTCACAAGAGTGTAACTACTTCACTTTCTCCTAAAAGGGACGGAGTTCGAGCATAGAGCTCATGCATGTCAATGCATATGCAAAGTGTGTGCAGAGTAAAGTATTAATCAAAATAACATAAATAAATCATAAACGCAAAATCAAAATAAAGTAATAAATAACATATAATTTATTTTATTTATTAACTTGTATGTATATATATTTTGAAAAATTAAAATTAAAGGAATTAAATTAAATCTCAAATAAAATCAATTAAATCCAACGACCATTAATAGCGCATAATTAAAATTTGGCCTGACTCTTAAACAGTCCCCAGTGGAGTCGTCAAGCTGTCGTAGCGATTTTAAAATCGTCGGACGTAAGAAATTTTAAAATCACGAAAATAAAAAGGGAGTCGTCACCAATCTGTTTTAGGGTGTGATTGGTCACTCAAAAGTTTATCTTTTTAATAAAACTCTAAAAGTGGGTTTAAAGTTTATCAAAAAGATAAATTTCAGTCTACGAAAATCAAGTTGGGTTCGGAAGTCGGTTACATGTGAAGAATGATTAGCACCCCTACAACGCCCATAAATTGGTATCATTTAATCATGCGTTATTTTCAGTGTTGGATAAAATGGTTTTAACTTGAAATTTAATACTAATTCCCTTCGTTTTAAAAAAATATATTTTTTTGCTAAAATTTTTTATTTAGAAATATTGAGAAAATCTTTAAGTTAAAGAATTATCTTAAAATTCTCCAACATCTAGGCAGAATTTAAGATAACTCTTTTCACTTGAGATTTAATATAATATCCCTTAAAATAAAATAACACTCTTTGCAGAAGATAATTGTTGGTGACTCTCCAACATCTAGGTAGATTACTAAGAATCATTTCTTTCGGAATGTTATTTTTATTTTATAATATCATAAATTTTTTAAAAATGTATTATTCCTTTTTATTATAAAATATTTTATCACAAGTAGTAAATAAATAAGAAAAATTAAAGACAGAAGAATACAAATGATTGCCAATGATAACATGATAACGTATGTATGTCAATGAATATTATGCAACACAAACAAATGGATTCTTAAGTATAATGAGATCACATTGACTCTTCCACATCTAGGCAGAGCTTAGGTTCAACTATTTATATTTAAAATCTCATTTTATTATTATACTTTTATTATTAATCAGTTATTAACCCAATTGTTAAAGTGAATTAAGGACTCATGAGAAAATTTTAATGGAATAAAATTTCTTTAAATACCCCATCATCTAGCAGCATTCGAGAATAAATTACTCCACTTAAGATTTTCGCACATATCCTTAAAGTTTCGAAAATGTTTAGGGTATAGGTTTAGGTCGAGGTTTTAAAGATTTTGTGACTTTCGGATGATGATTCGGGAATGCGTACCAAATTTGGGGTTTTTAGAATTTTAGACTTTTAGGTTTTGGATTTTAAAGTTTGGGATTTTGGATTTTAGGGGTTTTAGAAATTTAGATTTTTAGGTTTGGGATTTTTTATTTTAGGGTTTCAATTTTGGGGTTTGAGGTTTGAAGTTTTTGTTTTAGGGTTTGGATGTTTTAAGGATTTGATTTTAGGGTTTGGAGGGTTTAAAGTTTCGTTTTTAGGGTTCAGAGGGTTTAGGGTTTCATTTTTAGGGTTCAGAGGGTTTAGGGTTTAATTTTAGGGTTTGAAAGTTTGTGGTTTAATTTTAGGGTTTGAAGGTTTGGAGCTTAATTTTGGAGTTTTGATTTTTGGGTTTTGAAATTTAGGGTTTGGATTTTAGGGTTTAAAGAAAACGCGAACATCTCTAAAATTCATCAACATCTAGGCAGATTTTCAGAACAAGTTCGATTTTCATAATTTTTAAACATTAATTAAATTTTTTTCATTTATTTCATTTTTTATGAAAATTTATTATTATTATTATTATTATCCTTTTTATACCTTTTTCTATTAATAATTTTTTTATAATAATTCTTCAACATCTAGGCAAAATTATTTTTAAAAGTGCTTTTTTATTCCCTCCAATATCTAGACAAAAAAATAAAAATAAAATAAAATATATTATTAAATTTTGATTATTTTTTAGATTATTATTATTATTATTTTAAGCATTTTTAGTATTTTTTTTAGTTATTATTTTATTTTATTTTCATTTTATTATTATTAAAAACAATCAAATATTTATTCTAACAAATTTAAAAATTTATCATGCATAAATATGAAAAAAAATACTCAAAATGACAAAAATATTAATATAAAAAATTCAAAAATTCAAAAAAATTTTTTTACCTGAATCGGATCGGTCAAAGGTTCAGTCAAAGGTCGGTCTGGTCGACTCAGCTATTCAACGATTCAAATCGATCTGAACCAATTCACCGGCGGTTCGATATCAATTCAATTGGATCGATTTTGAGCTGAGATAGAAGCAGGTCGAGTTACGCGAATCCTAGGTCGGATCCAGGTTGACACGCGGATCTCCTTAGTTCAAAACGACATCGTTTTTGGTTTGGTTCTTCTATACAAAAGCAAAAAAAAAAATTTCAGCTCACTTTATCTTCTGCTCCAAAAAAAAAAGTTCTTCAGAGCTCTAGAGAGAGCTCCCAAGGGCTTTTCTAGTGTTTGGTCACCAGCGTCCAAGCCACCGTGCCGACCACAGCGCCTACCGCCATTGATAGGCTATCGTCGGTGGTCGAAAAACATAAAAATCTCCCAAAACATTTATCTCAACGTGATCTTTTCAGATTTGGTGTCCGTTTTACCAAAATAGCCCTGATTGATGTAGATCGGGGCTTGAAGCTTTCGGTCTCCTCTTTTTTAAAAAAAAAACAAAATTGACGATTTTTTTTTTTTTTACAAATGGCTTGACGTTGGGTTCCTCCCTACGGGGAGGACTGTGTTTTATTTTTTGTTGTGGATTTGTTTGCGGTCTTTTGGTAGGTGAGTGGGAATGTGGGAAAGCTTGTGGGTTTCTGGGTATTTGAGTTTTGGTGCTTCCTTGTATGAGAGTTTGAGAGAGCTGAAAAGCGAAAGGTTGGGTGTTTTATAGGGCTAAGAATGGTGATGGCAGGTAGAGCATGTGCCTGTCAAGGTATGGGTGGTGATTCTGGGCAGTTAGGGCCAGTGAGGTGCAGGGATTCTAACGGGACTGAGGATGGTGATGGCAGTATGATGGGTGGTCAGTGGTGCTGTGCAAGGCACCATTGAATCCCGATTTTTTTTCTTCTTTTTATTTTCTCTTTTTGTTTTTTTTTTTTGTTGTTTTTTGTTTTTTTTAATTATTATATTTTTATAATAATATCAAAATTATTAATAAACAAAACTTGAAGATAAAAATTAATCAAGTAGATTTAGATAAAATTTAGTGTCTATAATTTGATGTAAATTACTGCATTGCTTGTTTCTCGACTGATACACTCAAACCAGTTGGATAAAAAAAAAAAAAGAAAAGAAAATATTGAGCGGATTAAGAAGTTCAATGATTGCCTAGGAAATGGTTAATTGTAAAGCATAAAACTTGGATGATTGCTGCTATTCCGGGGGTGGATAGCCGTTGTAAGAACAAAAAGGAAATTCCTAAAATCTTGTGTAGTTTGGGCAAAAATCATGCATGTCTGATTTTGTTGTTTTCAAAGGTTTTAGGTTTGGATGAATAGTGGATTAACTGTGGTGAAATTAAAAGTAATAAAAAAATTTATTATAGTTATGATTGAAAACAAAAATTATCGTAATTGTTATTGAAAAAAAATTAATAAAAAATTTATATTGTTTTGATTTTATTAAAATTAATATTTAAATTTAATTAAAGATGTAATAAATTTAATTGCATCATATTAAAAATACAATGAAATCCAAACAAGGACTTAACCAATGGGGCATGATTAAAGTTGCTAGTTTTCACCTTACAACGATGATGGTTTGGCGAATGCTAAATGAACAAGATATGCTAGAAAAAAAAAATCAAAGCTAAAGGGTATAAAATGTTCGTGAATTATAATTAAAATTTTATTTAAATTTTTATTTTTATTACAATTAATCAATTTTTTAATATTTATTTATATTTAATTAAATTCTTATTTAAATAAAAAAATTAACATCGTTAATTTTTTACTAATTAATAAAATTTTATATGACATTAATAAAATAAATAAAAATTTATTACATTGCTCAATTAATATATATAAATTAAACAAAATAATATTTTTTTCTTTTTTTCCTCTATTTCTTCTTTTATTTTCTCTTTAAAACTCCTTTAAAAGTTTAATTAATTGTAATTTGAATATTATTTGATTTAATTTTTTCATGTAATTAGAATTCGTGCAATTAAATGTTTAAGTAAGTCAAAATAAAAAAAATTAAGAACTTAATTAATTGTAATAAAATATTAAAATATTAAATTATAATTGAATTATAATTAAAAAAATATTAATGATTTTTTAATAAAAAAATAAAATAGAGTGTCAATTTGGTAAATAAAAGGAGATCAAGACCTAACCTTGTAGCAGTATTGCCATCTCATATTATATAAATAATATTTGATAAATTAATGAATCGGAAGAGGAAGCCGAGGCAGGAGGTCTAGAGGAGGATGAGCATCTAGTGCTTTTCACTACGCCAAAAAAAAAAAGATTGTGTCGGTATGACCCCCATTTGACACTTTTTTTTTTTTGGGGGGGAATAATCAAAATCAACACTAAAGAAATAAGCATCACAACAATAACCATCCCCGCCGTAACTGTCACCAAAATGAGAAAGGAAGCGGCGCTCTCCTCCGCCCCTTCCGCCGCCACCACCGTCTGGAAGCTATTTGTTTGCTTTGAAACAAAACCATTAGTTGCCACATTGCTGGCCCTCACTTTAGTTATGCTTCTTTGGAACCTTCCTCCCTACTACCAAAACCTCCTATCCACCACCCGTCCCTGCTCTGCTCCACCTCTTACCTCCGTCGCCGCCGCCGCCGCCGCCGCTACCACCAGTTTACTCTCCACCAATGCCTCACTCCCTTATACGGCCACTCCAGTTGCTGAAAAGAAATACTACTCGGCTCCTAAAGCTAAACCCAGCGACACAAATAAGCGGGTGTTCGAGGCTTACGGGAACGCGGCTGCTTTGTTTGTACAGATGGGTGCTTACAGGGGAGGTCCTACAACGTTCGCGGTGGTGGGATTGGCTTCGAAGCCCATTCACGTGTTTGGTAAGCCGTGGTACAAATGCGAGTGGATCTCAAATAATGGGTCTTCTTTCAAGGCCAAGGCCTACAAAATGCTTCCCGATTGGGGGTATGGGCGTGTCTACACCGTGGTGGTGGTGAATTGCACCTTCCCTTTCAACCCAAACCAAGACAATGTTGGCGGAAAGCTGATGATCAACGCCTACTACGGGGAGTCCCAAAGGAAGTACGAGAAATTCATGGCTTTGGAGGAGGCCCCTGGATCCTATGATGAATCCAAGTACCAACCACCTTTTCAGTACGAGTATTTGTACTGTGGGTCGTCTCTGTATGGGAACCTCAGCGCTGACAGGATCAGAGAATGGATGGCTTACCACGCCTGGTTCTTTGGGCCAAGCTCGCATTTCGTGTTTCATGATGCTGGTGGGGTCACGCCTGAGGTCAGGGCAGCGCTCGAACCTTGGATGCGAGCTGGGAGAGCTACGGTGCAGGACATCCGAGGCCAGGTAGAATTCGATGGGTATTATTATAACCAGTTTTTGGTGGTCAATGATTGTCTGCACCGCCATCGACACGCTGCCAATTGGACTTTCTACTTCGATGTGGACGAGTATATCTATTTGCCTGATGGGAATACACTGGAATCGGTGCTGAATGAGTTCTCCGATTATACACAGTTTACTATTGAGCAGAATCCAATGTCTAGTGTGCTCTGCTTGAATGATTCCTCTCAACAATATTCCAGGTAATTTCATCAGTCACCATCTCAATTAGAATTTTTTTCTTATGTTCATCTGTTCAATTGCAATAGTTTTGTTATTATGTTCTTAAGAATGGAAAAAAATGAGAGATTAAAGCATAGGTCTTCCTAGTTTTAGTTATGCTTAATCAGTAGTTCAGGACCAAGTAAAGAAATGAAACTCATTTGCACATTTGGTTCAACTGCAACCCGTGCAGATTATAGAATTTTATGTTATTCATTCATACGATTTGGCAGGCAATGGGGATTTGAGAAGCTGCTCTTCAGGGAATCAAGAACCGGAATTCGGCGTGACAGGAAATATGCAATTCAGGCAAAGAATGCCTATGCTACAGGGGTGCACATGTCGGAGAATGTGATTGGGAAGACATTACACAAGACAGAAACGAAGATTCGTTACTATCACTATCACAACACGATTACCGTACACGAAGAGCTGTGCCGGGAATACCTCCCCCTTTCTGCCAAGAACAATGTCACTTGGTTCAATAAGCTACCCTATGTCTATGATGACAACATGAAGAAGCTAACCAACACCATTAAAGAATTCGAGCGCAAAACCATTGGAACCCTACATAGTAACTGATGATCTTATGACCCTCACTGTGCCTGCAGCTACCACATGATCATTCACTTGTGTCCAGCACCGCAGTTTAATGCGTAATGGTTGAGCATTCATCAAGGTGTAGGTGCTTATTTGTCGTCATTCCTAATTTGAGTTGCTCAAGCTTTACTCCTCTTTCCTGCTGGAGATCTGATGACCCCACGCATTGTTACCAGCGGTGAGAAACTCATGGAAAAAGCTGGAAGGAGGGTCTATTGTTTCTTGATTTGTCTGTAAAGGTGAGTGTTTTACTTGTACTATTCCCACAGTCCCCCACCCCTTGATAATAATTTATTTTGATTCTATCTCTCTATTGGAATACTTGTAAAATTGTTTCTTTACATTTTAATGTTATTGCTTTATAGATACATACCAGTAATATAATATAAAAATCCAACTATGGCCTGGTTGTCAAATTATAAATATTAATGGTTCTTTTTTTGTTTCTTTTCCAAGTAAAAGTTGCAGCAACTAATCCCAAAGGAGTGTTAATCAAGATAACCTTATTGTGATAAATTGATAGCAAATCATCCTAAGTTTCCGCTGATATATTTCTAACTGAGTTGTAATCTCCCGGATTGAAATTTTGGTTTCTCACATATGGGGAAAGAGTTCTAATCTTACTAGAAAACGAAGTTACCTATGGGGAAGGGCAATTGGGCAGGCCGAAACTAGAGGTTAGAAGAAAGAAGTTATAGATTTTTGTGTGTGAGAACTAAAATATTTTGAGCGACCAGTGGGCCCCAATACAGCGAAAGTCCATCTGTCAATTTTAACGGGTTTAATAGTGGCTGGCCCTACAAATGTTGTTCTAAGTTCCATTAATTGAAGAAGAAGAGAGCTTAGCATTTTTTTCATAGGAACATATTGTTATTATCATTTTGGGTTTCCCCATGCTGGATTTCAGAAGAATCAATAGACCTCCTGAAAAACCACGGGCATAAACCTGAATCAAATTGTAGTCTATGAATCATTCTATCCGCAACTTCCCCACTATACATGAACTCTATGGGCAACAATAAACTCTTCTGCATGCCTTAAAAAATCTCCGCACTACCTGCTCCACTACAATTCCAAAACAGAACTTACAAAGGAAAAGGTAGTAAAATAAAAACAACTAAAAAAGGTGTCAAGAACATGGTTGTCAAAGTAGCATCTTCTACCATTCTTGCATCTCCAGAGCGTAAACCAGATTCCTCGCGCCTTAGATCAACCTGGCTCCATGCAAGAAGGAGGATTTTTGCTAGGGCAGAACCATAGGACTTGTAACAATACCACTAGTATGTATGGCTCGATTGTGGCTACACTAAGACTAGAACGCTTGGGCTTGCATGTTCATCTTTAACCTTAATGATTTTGATACTTGGTAACTTGGGCTTGGAAATCGGAATGGACATTGGCCCAAAATTAATACAGAAGTCCATTGCTCAGTCATTTTATCCACATCATAGCCTTCTAGTTACCTACTGTTTTCCCACTATTCTTCCTTGTTTGACCTTCCTTTTGATCTGGATTCAATCCCATCTTGTGATTTGTCTCCCCATAATTACGTTGCATGGATGTCATATCAGCACCACTATCATCAGAAACATTCTGACCTAGCATCATCATTCAAGATTGCTTCCCTTAATTCGGCAAATCTATTCCCCTCTTTCCGCCACGAATCACTCTGATTTCTTGTCCTTTACTTTTCCATTGTTGCAATGTTGCAGCGGCTTTCGATTCTTCCTCTGTACAATCATTCATGGCCCGAATGACTGCTCCTCAATCTTCTGATCTGCCTGGCTTACCGCTTGATCAATGTTCGGGTCTGTATGTGCAACATCAGAAGGACAAGCATTTCGACTGTGGCCAAATTTTCCGCAATGGAAAGAGATAATATGAATGCCCTCAAATTTTGAAGCGAACCAAAAAAAAAAATCTTTTATGGCCTTCGAGCTTTGTCAATTGTCGTAGCAAAACAATGACGTAGTAAAATGTTTAAATTAGTATCTCAATTTTTTAAAAAAATTAATGTTATACTTAAACTAATAAATGGATAACAAATTTGATACTTAAATTATCATCGTTAATAAATCGTTAATAAAAAATAATGTTGAAAGCCATAACTTCCAACTCTGGAAAATGCCCCCACATCGGCAGATACCCATGTTACCCTTCTGGAGGGGTTGGGACCGTCCTTCAGGTTTCGAATTTATAGACTTATAGCTGCACTGTTGACAGACTGAAAGAAATAAGCTTCCCCACCACACCCACCCGGCCACCCCCTCTTCTTTGTCACATGTGGAGAGACACTAAGCCTAAAAAATGAAACCCATTTTGTTTTTTAATTTTCTAATGAAAAATGAAAAGAAATAGAAAGGGTAATCGAAATAAAATATGGTTAGTTTTTTATTTTTTGATTGCCCCACTGTCAGAGCAAAGCAGCCAAAAGTATTGTCTGATCGGTGTCAAAGGACCAAGGACCGTGCCTACTTGCCGACCTCTAACAGAAAAATTTTAAAGGTCTCTATCGCAATGCTTATTTCAGGGACCTACAACCCCAGAGGCATGCCAATGCCAGCAATTCAACTTTTGGTACCTTTCCTGGAATTTTCGCAGGGTCGCCTGCCCAATTGCTTTGTCTGCCTGGTGGGTTCACAACTGAAAACTGCATTAACGGTCATTCATTTGTCATTCGAGGAATATCTTCCTTGAAAAAAGATTAAAAACAAAGCTCATTGGCTCCTCCCCTCTCTCCCTTTTTGTTCCTTTTTTTTTTCCTTAGCTAAATGGAGTGAAAGAGAAAGATTCCAACGGCTGAATTGTACTAATATAGGAACAACCATTAAGATCCTAACAAAAGAAAGAACCCATTCCCCTTTTGTATCATCGTTAGTTGACAAGTAGCTCCGCCATAATCTCTAATGGAAAAAAACAACAAAAAAAGAATTTTCAGTAATGAAGTACACATTCATGGTCTTTCAAACCAAAGAGGTAGGCATTCCAAGCATAAGGAATATGTACCCTTAACCTTTGCAAGTAGAACCAAATGTCATGGTGTTTTGCCTCCCTCTTTTTTTTTTTCTTCTTTTCTTTGATATAGCATAGCCTGTTAACGAGACAAATATGATGGCTTCCCTTTTTGAAGAGGAAAAAATCCTTTTCTTTTCAAAAAAGAAGAAAAATCCACAATAAATAGATTGTTCTGCTCTTTAGGCCAAGATAAGATCTGTGGCCATAGACAAAAATCTATTATGCGTTATATGGATGGTGTCCTCGAGAATGATCCTAATAAAAGACCACCCATAAGACTAAAACCCAAAATCACTTGCTATTGAGACAAAGGAACTTACTAATT
Source organism: Durio zibethinus (assembly GCF_047325235.1). NCBI lineage: Eukaryota > Viridiplantae > Streptophyta > Magnoliopsida > Malvales > Malvaceae > Durio > Durio zibethinus. The sequence goes on along the minus strand of NC_143162.1, from coordinate 1,419,577 downwards.
CACCTACTCTTCATATTAGGACAAACATAATTCTATTGATTGCCGCACAAATCGTGAATTCTCTCTCATTGCCCATGTGGGAATAGTAATTGTTCAGTTCCTACACTTTTGGTTCTTAAAACAAGTAAAGAATTGAGTGAAAAAGAAAACCCAACTCATGCAATGATCTTACAAGACAACTAGAGCTTTACCATAATTCCCTTAAGATATATAGAAAAGCTTAAAACCATGTCCGTATCAATAGTGTTGCAGTCGTTGGCTCAGTTTATGAATCCCATTCAAGCCATCTGAAAATGAATCAATGGCATAGATATTTAGTCCTCTTGTCCGACCAGGAGCCCCACCTCTAAGCGAGGACACATCCAGTACAATCCTGAATAAACCACCAATGCTTAGTCAAGAACCCAATTAACTAAATCATAACCTTGCGTTTGTAAATTGAATGAAAGAAAGGTAAAAAAAAGGGGAAAAAGAAAGATAAACTTACAAGTTCTTTGATGCATTTCCCAATTCTGGAGTCTCACGTTTAATGAGGATCTTATTATCGATTTTTGACACCAAATGGTTCAAAGGCAGATCAATCCCTTTGGATGCTGGATGACATTTTAAATAAATTTCTTTCCATTTGCATTAAAAAGAAATAGAGGAAGTAGTAATCACAAGATAAACTTCTTACATGGTTTATGATTAGTTGGTGTACTTCCATCTAGACCCAGGAGTTCCTATAACATATCAAACTCATGAGATCAGGACATGAAAAAGTACTAATCCTCAGGAAAGTGATTTCAAAAGAACTTAAGATGCATGTGATATGGTTCAAGGGAAAGAAAAGTCACCTTAAGATTCTCGTAACAATCATCAAGATTATCATTAACTAATATATGGTCAAAGATGCCTGAGGATTTCCCTTGCTCAATTTCTGCCTTGGCATTTCGTAGACGCTTTTTGATTTGCTCCTCTGTCTCAGTCCCCCTATTGACAACATTCTAATTATAACAGGACCTGGAAAATAGTATAATGACAACTATCAAATGGACAGTGCAGATTCACCTTGCACGGAGTCGCTCTTCAAGCTTCCTCATTGAAGGTGGACAGACAAAGATGAAAACAGCATCAAGAGAGCTGGCCCTCACAGACCTTGCTCCTTGAACATCAATGTCAAGAATGCACCTCTACATTGAAATCAAGAACAAAAAAAAAAAAAAAAGAACAACTCAATTTGCAGAGAGATGATTTTGATGTAAAGAATGCTACATTGACAAGGACCATCGATATGCTTTCTAAAGTAAAAAACCTAAAATCCAACAATCGTTACTGAACCATCCATTCCAATATACATGACATTATTTTTAAAGGTCCTCAAGTTTTCTTAGTTATATGCAAGACATAATATATTATTTGCAACTCCCCCCACAGCAATATGCAGGAGATGATTAGTAATTCATTAATTGTAAAAAGGAGGAGCTAATGTGACCATAATTTCATGCGATCTGGTATGCTATTCATTATTCCCTTCCCCTTAAGAAAATAAGCCAACGTAGTGAACAGATTATCTAGTGATTTAAACCACTGGCTTTCCAAAAGTGGTTTTCCCATGTGCCCTCCTCCAAGATAATGAGTATCCCATGTGCAACTTTCAGAGCATCATTAGGACATTTAACCATTATCACTAGAAATGTAAAAATTAGGACCTTTTACCTTTCCAGAGTCTGCTACTGCCTCAACTGCTTCAATACTGGTTCCATAGAGATTCCCATGAACAGAAGCAAACTCAAGGAATTTCCCATCTTTTATATCTTTGTCCATTACACTACGCTCAGTAAAATGGTAATGAACTCCATTCTTCTCCATGCCCCTTGGTGCACGGGTTGTGTGGCTGACAGAGAATCCAAACATGGATGGGAATTCCTTCATGAGCATGTTTATTAATGTCCCCTTACCAACTCCAGAAGGACCGCTGATAACCACAGGCTTTTCAGCATCACCCCTCACACCCTTACTCCAGGCAACAACTTCAGTCCCCAAAACTTTTTTCTTATCCTTAACATACTTGGTGTCCACCTACCAATATTTTAACAGATCAAACACTTTTACGCATCAAAACATTCACAGTTTTTTATGCAACTCAGAAGCGCTAAGTTTTAGAATACGCAAATGTCACAAAGAAATGAGCAATTGTGACAGCAGAGTACGTGAAGTTTATCCTCAATAACCCTCAAAAGATCTCAAGTTTTCAAAATACAAACCTCAAGAAACCAAATGCAGTCATCTGGGGCGGAACCCCTAATAATAATCATTATCCGATCTTCATTCAAAAGAACAGCTGAATTGCCTTTACATGGCTTTGGTTTTGTTCCCAGCACTGTAGGAATCACCCTGAAAATATTACCAGAAACAATTACCTTATAAGTTATAACTCTAAACTAAAACCTGAAAGAAGAAACTGTGTAGATCATTCTAGCCACAAACCAGTTTCCTGTAGATTTGTCGAAAATTTGAACCCCAATAGATGATGCGGAATCATTGTTTGCCCCACCAATCACAAACTGCAAGAAAAATCCACACAAGTACTCAATCAAAAAGATGATTGAACATATTAACTAAAAGATAGCAAACAGTGACAAAAAGAAGCACTTTATGATGAAAACACATAATTAGGCCTTAAATTATCATACCGTTTTGTCACCAACGTCGGTAGAGGTCTCAAAGCCTTTGGATTTTAAACCAAATCCGTTTGAAAATCCATTTTGTGGACTGTCAACACAGAATGCTGGGGTTTCTCCCTGATGATCATAAACCAAAAACAAATCAAATCACAATAACCCTACTGTTTATATTCCATATTGCCAAACTAAAACTCAATTAGATTACTAATAAAAATCCCCCTCTATCTTTTTCTTCTTTCTTTTTTTTTTTAATAGATTAAAAAAAAGAAAACCAATTTTCATCCAAATGAAAATTAAAAACAAAATATTGATGATTAATGGCTCACCATGGAGAACCAAGGCCTCCAATACAAGATTCCCCCTGATCAATACACATGACGAGATGAGAGATCAAACAAAAAACTCATATGTCTTGGATCTATCAAGCAATGCAAACCAAATGCATTGAAAAGAAGATGTAATGGATTACATTGAATCAATATGTAATGAATGTAAAAAAGGAAAAAAGAATCAAATTTTGAGAGATATAACAACAAAATTAGACTAAAAAATCAAAACCCAGATTCCAATCTAACATTACAATGCAAAACCAAAAAAAAAAAAAGTATAAACAGACAGGAAAAAGCAACAAGAAAAAAGAGAAACAAGCTAAAAATCAAGTTTCAGTTGGTTTTTATGTCAAATTTCAAACAACTAATGTCTCAAAAACCACAGAAAAGGAAAACAAACAAAAAGAATAAACTTTAACCAAAAACCACCTTAAAAAATCCACGTTTTGATGCAAGAACAGAGAATAAATAAGAAAGAAACAGATTGGTTAAACACCAAGCTCATACCTTTGATCAGAGAAAAAAAAATTCGAAGTCTTTATATTGGTTAGGCAGATGATATTTGCAAAAGGGTCAATTATCATAAAAGAATCAAAAGAAAAAAAGGTTGTGCTTTAGGTTTGGGAGGTTTTTTAAAGCCTTAAGAACTTGGAGTCAGGGTGTCAAATCAAAACAGACTGAGGATTGAGAAAAAGAGAGGAAGGAGAAGGTGGGTTGCGGAAGTTGCAAGAAATCTTCACACCCATTCTTTCCTTTATATTTGTGAAGAGAGAGAGCAGTGGCATCCTTTTGGTCTCATTCAATTCACGAAAACCAGAAGACCCAGGTGGGGGCTGGCTGGCTCTAATTTTCTTGTGATGTGCTTGTGAAGCTTCCCTTTTTCTAAAATATAATTTTTTTTAATTGTACTATTTTTTTTGTTTTTATAATTTTGGACTTTTATGTCTTATTTTTTTTAATGAATTCTTTTCTTCAAATCCGAGGAAAATTTAGGGGGAAAAAAATAAATATATGTAGTACTTTACTATCTCTCCAAAGACAAAGAAGTTGGTCCTTTTTTAATTTTGTTAGGTAAATATATTATTAATTATTAATTTTATGATTCTATTTTTAAAATAATCACTAAATTAGTAAATTTTTTAATTTAATCACAAATAAATAATTTTTTTATCATTCGATAATTAATTTCTGTCATCCTACAAGTGTTATTGATATTATTAAATAACTCAAAAAGAGTTGAGATATTTTAAAAGTTAAAAAACTTTTTCTTTTTTTTTTTTTTATCTTGGATTCTATTTGATTTTTCTCTAATTTCTCAGTCTAAAATTCAAAAAGTTCATAAAAAATTTAAAGAAAAAAAAAACAATTTCTGATGGATGTGGCCACCACATTTATTTTTAATTTGAATGGAATAATCATATAGATTCTTATGTTCGAAGCTTAAGCAAACATCTTGAGAGCAAAGTCATTATTATCATCATAATGCTATTACAATAAAGTCTAGAACGGAAGTAGGAGAAAGAAAAAAATAAAAAAATTTAAAATTATAATACTTGATTTAATTTTTATTTTTTATTCAATTAAGTTTGAATATTAAATATATATTATATTTGAATTAAATTTTAGATTGCAAAGTAAAAAATAAAAAAATTAAATCGAATTATATATTTTTTAATTTTTATATATTTTTTAAATTTTTATAAAATAAAATAATAATTTTAAATCAAAATTTATATAAATATATTAAAATTTTATGTTAAAATAATATATAAAAATTAAAAAATATATAATTCGATAAACCGAATCAAATTAAACTGATAAAATTCGGTTCACATCGAATGAAAATTTAATGTAGATTTAGATTGAATTTTTAATTTTTATTATATTATGCAATATTTAAAAAAATTAAATTAAATTCGATCCGAACAGAATCATTATTATTCTCACTTAAGAAATTCATTTTGACACAATAATTAATACATTTATTTTGATTTAGAATTTGATATTCACTGAATTTTTTAAAAAATTTAATCATAAAATATAACTATAACACGATAAGAATTTTTTTTTAATATAAAAAAAAAAACCTTATTCAAAAGAGTTTACATTTAAATTTCCTTTATCAAATATAAAAAAAAAAAATCAAGAATGTAAAAGAATAATCTTTTCTAAAGTTAAAATCTTAAAGTTCTAAATTTAAATAGTCCAATTACAATGTTGTGGACATAATTGCTCATCGTATTGCAAGCATAACTTTTAAAAAGGTTCCAAAATCTTACCCATTTTCTTAATTAGCATCTTTTTGCTTCCAAATAAATATCTTTTGACAAGAAATATTCAAGCCAATGAATTGAGAGCATGCAGGGTAAAGTGCAAGACACAATATCTTTAGACATATATCATTTGCAGTGTTAGGTTATCACTACGATTGTTTCTTTGAATTGTTTACCAATCAAATCCCTTGTTTGCAACAATTGAGCTAAATCCGACAAGTTGGATTAAATCAAATTTCGGATAAAATTTTTCAAATATCAATCAAATTTGATTAGATGTGATTGATCCAAAATCAATTAAAATTTTGAAAAAAAAAAAATCTTTAAAATTATTATCTATGATAGGTATCTTATTGGCCAACTTGCCACTAATTAAAGTCACACCAAGTTGTGGAAATATTGACTTCAAAGCAAGTGGGAAAATTGTACAAATTAAGTGGTTTTCAACCTTGCGAAATTTTCTTGTCTTTTATTATTAAATTTGTATTTAAAATTAATTTTAAGATATTAATAAAAAATATATTTAAAATTTTATTAGTAAATTTAAATTAAACATATCCAAATAAGTTTAAATAAGTATGATTCCCAACAAAATTTTAAATGTGTTAAATTTAGCTTGACTTGACTCATGGGTACCTTGAATTGTCAATTTCTTTATTAATTAGAAATTACCTCTCATCTCTTCCGACAAAGACAAAAAAACAGACAGAATTGTTCAAAGAAAAGTTAGTTTGAATATACACAGTAACAAATGAATTGTTACTCAAAATATAATAATTTTAAATACAATAAAATTTATAATATAAAAATAATATAATTTAAATTTTAAATACAATTTATAAATAAATTTAATAAAATAAAAAGTATATTTTTTATATTTTTTTGTGTTAATATAAATTACAACATATAATTTTTATATTAAATATAATATAAATATTTAATTTTTTAATATTTTATATGATAAAAATTCATAAATTATTAGATCTATTATTTTTTATCATGGCTTACTTTGAAGGTTACTTTTTCAAACAATTTAGTATTGTCCAATAAAAAACAGAAAGCTATACATTTAAAATTAATTTGATAAAGACATTTGGGGGTTTTTTTTTTTTTTTTCAAATCAAGGAACAGTGAATTAGTTTGACTAGATATATGCATGAATTTGTCAAGAAATCTGTCTCAACATACACTAAATCACGAATTTAGCAAATTTGCTGAGAAATTAAGTATCCTCTTATGCTATTAAAAAATGGTGGGGATGTTTATTGATTTAAACATGTATTTTTAAACAAATTTAAGGTAAAAAATTTTCACACTATTTTCTTTTTTAAATGAACTTTTATGTATTTTTTTGACTCAATGTAAAATAATTAAAATCTCAATTGGTAAATAAACTTCAGTTTATATTAATTATCATAAAATGAAATAATAGATATTTTCACTATTTAAAAAAATCATTTTCTTTATCTTTTAATACATAAGAGATCAAAATTAAAAAAATTTACGAGAAGGGAATTTTCTTAATTTGCATTAATCAATTCAACATCGTATAAAAAAATGTTTAATTTTAAATATCTACCAAAATATTTTAATTTTATACTTAAATTATAAATTATTTATATTTAATATTATCTTGATGCGAGTAATCAATCATCATCTGCTATAAGAGTCTATGAGTTGCATTGAAGTGATTCCTTGCTGGCCGGCCTATGGTCCTAGCTAAGAATAATGGATGATGTATATAATTGGTGGAGAAGTCAAAGCAGGGCCGCCTTTTTATGGATCGATTGCTTCACTTTCTTGGAGATTAGCTCACTTTATCTTTTTCGTGACTTAATCAATAATAAAGATCATTATAAATTTAACGTTAATTCGTATGATTGTATTTAAAATGTAATATTTAATAAATTTATAATTTATAAGTTTTAAAATTTTAAATTATTTTTTAATCTAAAGTATGAATGTATATATAAATATAATATTTATATAATATAAAATATTAAAATTTGTATATTTATATAATATTTTATATAAAAATTACATATTATAATTTATATTAATATAAAAATATAAATTATTTTATTTTATTTTTATTAAATTTATATATAATTATTATTAAAATTTTAAATTATAATTATTATTAAAATTTTAAATTATGTTATATTCATATTTTATTTTTATATTATATTTATAACATATCATTATATTATATTTTAAATTATCATATTTAATTTAATCAATATATATATAAGGGAAAAGTAATACCTCTAAATTAAAATTGTTGCTTTCTTTCTTTTCCCTTTTGTTAAAGGAAAAATGGGGTAGAGTAGGCAGCTTGGAAAGAGAATTGTTGGTCTTGCTAAAACATGGGAATTTCAATGGGGTTTTAAATTGGGTTGGACCGACATGGGCTAAAGCAAATATTAAATGATTAATATTGGGCTAAAAATTTTCTCATTCTCATAGACTTCATGTTGAATATTCTTCGGTACAAAAGATTGGGTACTTTGTGCATATTAGCTCATAGCCATTAGCTGAACCATTGAGGACAAGCCTTGAGCCAGTTTTGTCCACCCTACTAACCCAACATGAAGCCTATATATATGCCAATGAGAAAATTTTGAGCCCAATATCGTATAACAAAAACGTATAATGCTTAAATAAGCCCTAAACTTTACTTTAAAATGCATATATGCCCCCAATTTTTGTTGTATGAAATTAAAATTATGAATTTTTATTTTATTGTAATTAGTAATTTGATGGTATAAAATATTTAATTTTTTTAATTGGATAATTTATTTGTAAAAAATATTTAATTAAATTTATTTGGATGAATTAAATGTAAATATTTTTAAAAATACTATTTTAAAGTTCTATCAATTGGACATTATTTATTTAATTTTAAGATTTAATAACTATAATTACAATAAAATAAAAATTTATAATCTTAATTTCATATAATAAAAGGTCAAGTGTTTGTTTGCATCTTGAAATAAAGTTAGTAATTCAAATAAGTATAAATAGTCTTACAAATATTCGAATACTAAACATAAGAAAAAATAATTTTAAAACACTCAAAAGCTCCACATAAAACCTAAAACATTAAACAAAAAGTGAAAATATATTTCGATTAAATTTAATGTAATTTTTTTTTCTTTTACATACCAAACCAAAATATCAGAAAAGCTTCATTATTTCAACAATTGACTAAAATGTTTTCAATCATGAATCGAAATATTATAGAATTAATTCAATTTTAATTAAATTGTGCATACCCTTAATGATCCAGACATTCAATTTGATAATAGTTATATGTATCTTATATTCAAAGATTGAATATTTAATTCTCTTTAAAAAAGAATTAATTATATACAGGTGAAAATTTTTTTGGTGACAAGGTAAATTTTTCTTTATTTATCTACCTCTTTTTTTTTTTTTTTACGGTGACGGAGGATGTCAAATTGAAGTGTCCCATATGTAGATTAACTTTCTAGCTAGCTCAGTTAAAGTTTGCGCTAAAACATGACAATTGACAAGCTAGCTATCTTGTTTTTGCACTAAGTGAATGTATATAGGTAGATAGGCTTTAGAAAATCGCCATTGTGTTTTGGATTGAGATTTGAGCCAATTTGGATTTTATTAGCTTGAAACTTGCTAGCTAGCCTACATTGTTTATTTAAAAAAGGTTGCCTCAGAATATTGAAAATTTGATTAATCAATATGAAAATGACTTCCATGCTTAAGGCAAAATCTGGGCTTAACAGTTGTCGCAAATCATATATTAATATTTATAAATTATTCGATTTGATTTAACCATTATCAAATTAAATTTAAATAATTTAATTTATTGAATAAGTTAAATTTAAATATTTTAATATTTGATTCAAATAATTTATGAATTTAATCAAAAAATTTAATTTTTAATATATTTTTATTATTTTAATTTAAAAAATTATTATTTTATTTATATATATATCAATTCGAATTCAAATTTAAATTTAAATACATAATTAAATTTAAAATCGAGTATAAAAATTGAGTTGATTTTTATTAAATAAATTTATCTAATAAATTCGAATAATTTAATTTTTAATTCAAGTTGAGCTCAAATTTAAAAATTAAAACCTGATTAAAGTTGAATTGAATTTCAAACAATAACTTTTAAGTTGAAGTCAAACTCGAATTTTTTACGGTATTCACTCAATTCAATTAATTATACCTTTAAGCAATAGTAAACAATTAAAATGAACATGATACAATTATTATTATATTTTTATTGCAGTGACATGATCATGTTTTAATCGCCAATAGCCTTTAAGCAAGTGATAAAAGTTCCTTTCTTAGAAATTGAAAATGGAAGCTCTAGCAAGGTTTTAATAGTCTATATTCCTAATTCCATCATTGCTTTGAAAAGTTTATATATTTGATCTGCATGCCGACTAGGGTTTAATTTTCTGGATATAAAAGGTAACAAATAGGAGAAAAGCACGTCTTTATATAATACTTCAATTAGAGAATTAAAGATTTAAAAGAAGAAAAAAAAAGACAAGGTTAAACATATAATCAGATAAGATTTTATAAACCTAAAATTAGATCACGAATCTTACCTGGCTTCTTTTGTATTAAGCTGTGCTTCTATATATGCTATTTTATTTCAATCATACATGTTCACATTACAATAATTATTTGTGAATTTGATAATTAATTTAATTGATTAATGTAATTACTTTTAAGATAATATATAAAATAAAATAATATTTGATATTCAACTTGTAACACATATAATATCTTTTTTATTTTTTAAATTATGATATTTTTATACAAAAAATAATGCTTGTATAACAGCATTTATTTATAAATTTATATAATTTAAAATTTTGTTGGTCGACTAATTTAGGGATATAAAAAGAAAAAATTAATATCTTAATAAGAGATTGACTAAATTAATAACGTTATCCATATTGATATATCATATATTGCATTGGATGTGAGAGATTGAGCAAATTTTCAACTCTTTTGTAAAAATTAATTTTACTTTTATTATATATCATTGGTATAAGTAGAACAACTCAAGGTATAATGATCATACTATTATTCTTACCAACATAAAAAAAAAAAAAAAAAAAAAAAAACTAAAAACTCTCTTATCAACATGTCACCCTCAAAAAACAAAATTCCAATGAAATCACAAACACCTATACCCAAAACTTCTGTCTCTCATAATAGTGGAGACTTGTCACATTGCACTTCCATTACATCATAAAAAGATAGCTCCTAAACTATGAATAAAGAATTAACCCCTTTTTTCCCCTCATCCCAGAAATTTGACCCATCAGTTCCAAAAAAAAAAAAAAAGAAAACCCTAATTTATACTAGGATCCAATTTTTCAGTGTGATTAGAATTATGTTTGATAGTAATTGGTAACTTTGAAAACAAAATACAATAGGGAAAACTTATTTATGATAAAAGTATTCCCATCATAACAAATTCATTTCAATTAAATTTTATTTTTAATTAAAATTGATAACTTTAAATATAATTTGATAATAGATACCAAAAAAAAATAAAAAAATAATTTTTTTATAAAATTTATATATAAATTAATTAAAAATAAAAAATATATTTTATATTTAATATATTAATATAAATTATAACATAAAATCTATATTTGATATATTTAATATAAAATAAATATAATACAAATACATAAATTATTAAATTTATTTTTAACAGCAATGACAATGGCAATATTAAGTTAGATTAATGCAAATGATAATCGTGAGATGAGTAAGGGCTAAGAAAAGCTTAGTTTATCACGTGAGACGTGTGCATCTGGAAAACATAAGACGTTAAAAATCTTGGTGGCCGTACACGTGGTGTCCATCTGGTAGAATTACGTCAGTGCTTGCATGGCGAGAACATACGTAGCTTCTTTGATTAGGCCCTAAGCCTGTGGATGAGTGGCACGTGGAGTCATAACAGTGATTTGATTATTACACTGTGACGCGTGTGTACTTTTCGCTGATGACTGGTCCACACGCCTTTACCTAAATGTTGGTGGGCTCCGCATCAAATCATTTAGCCGACACTGGATAACAGATTAAAAGACTATATTTGCAATTGCACCCTCATGATTTTACTTATTTATGATTTGGCCAAAAGAGATATTTTCTTTCTATTTCATCCAATCCTCGATATTTTCTTTTAGCTTTACAATTATTACCACTACACAAGGTGAAACATTCAAATTAACAAAATCAAAATGTCCAGAAAATTTTTAGTTTAATATTATTTAAACCTTCTATGGTAAAATACTGTAATGATTCTAAAAAATATTAATTTTTGGCTTGGCTTAGATGCCATGAATATTTATTTAATAGAATATTACATAATATTAGAGTAAAAAAATTAAATTATATACCGACAGTTAATATAAATCTCATGTTTCTTAAAACTTAGGTTCATATCATTAATTTATTTTGATTTTTTTCCCTAAATTTTTTTTTTTAACTTACATTCAATTCATCTTTTTTCTTTTGTCAAAATTATTCTATTTCACCTAAAAATTTAGTACTCTTAATTATATCTATCAAGTGTGTGATTAAGAGAAATTTATCTTTAAAGTTGGGTTTAAATAAATCAACATAGTTAAGGGACAAAGAAGCAAATAAATGCAGGATTCCCTGGAGAAAGAGAGCACAACTCAAGGATAGCGTCTGATTGGTGGCTTTAATATCTTCATTTGCTGCTGATTCTGAAGAATGCCCGTAGTTATCATCAAGAGAAAATTAAAAAACCAACCAATTATGAAATAATTTTAAAAAAGAAGGTAGGAGGCAGAAACACATAAGATAAACCAATAGCAGGAAAAGCAATAAGGTCTGCCTTTTTTTGTTTTTTCCTTCTCTCATAAGTTAATTATGTTTAAAAATTTTGATGATAGTTAATTTGATATTAGTGAATTTATGATATTACTTGCAACTTTTTCTAGCTAGCTATACTAGAAATGATTTATGGTTTTTATCAAGTTTCAACTTAGCTATAAGCCTTTATGAAATTAGAAATAAAAGGAAAACATTAAAACTAAGAGTTTAAAATTTTTAATAAAATATTTTAACGATTAAAATTTGAGATTTTATTTTAACAATCTTACGAATTTAAAATCTGATAAATTGATTGAGTTAATGAAACGAGAGAAAAATATTTTATCTTAATGTGTTTCTTAAATTTTATTTTTGAACTAAATAATAATAAGTGGTTTAAAGCATTAAATAAAATAAAGAAAAGCCAAAGCCACTTTTCAATCTCGTCTCACTTGCAGTACGATCCCTATCTTTAGGCTTATTTTTACTACACTTTACGTTATGGGATTTCAGTATTTCACTTCAAAGCCAGCTGCAGCTTCTTGAATTCTCTTTCACATATGTTAGTGGTTCATATTTCTTCAAACCAGTCAAAGCTTAAAGCTTAATAACTATAATAAAGACTATGTTCAAACCTCCCAAGCCTTCTCCTTCTTCCCCTCATCTCATCAGCAATTCTCCTTCACTTTCATCATATCCTTCTTCTGCTCAAACGATCCCTCAATCCCTATTATGTTAACCCTTCAAAGTGTTATTAGCAATGTCGAAAACGACCATGACCGGGACAATCACGACCATGATGTTGATGATGAACATATCAGGGACATCCATGCTCTGACTCCACCTCACCCTCCAGCTGTGAATCGTGGCCGTTGGGAGACTGGTAGCCATCGATCATCCTCTTTGTCCATGTCTGGTGAAGTTGCTTCCAGTACTGAAAACTTTACTACCATGAGTAGAGAGTTCAACGCTCTTGTTCTAGCCGGCTCTTCCATTGAAAACAATGATTCTGATTCCATAAATACTTTAAACAATCATAATCAGTTGAACAGGATTGGAGAGGAGGAACTGCCTGAGGAAACTAATCCTCTGGCTATAGTTCCAGATAGTAATCCGTTTGATCAGGGTTCAGATCAAAGAAGGGTCGGTTCAGGAGGGCCTGTGGCGGCGAGTGGTAGCAGCCATGGGGAGGTCTCTGTGCTGAGAGTGAAGAAAGAAGAGGTGGAATCCAAAATATCAGCATGGCAAAACGCAAAGGTTGCAAAGATCAACAATAGGTTTAAGAGAGAAGATGCCATAATTAATGGGTGGGAGAGTGAGCAAGTTCAAAAGGCCACTTCTTGGATGAAGAAAGTTGAGGTATGTTGGATACAGGAGAATTCCCATTTCTTGTGCAAGTTGATGGTGTGAATAATTTCTCATGCAAAGAGTAGTAATTATCAAGACTAATTTGAAGTTAAGGATACTTCTTCTTATGCTCTTTTTATGTCATGCTTTGAATGTTCAATTAATTGGATGTTAATTTTTTCATATGATTGTGCCAAACATAGAGAGTATTACTTAATTACATGGTTAATGATTTGATTTTGTCCTCTAAATTCGTTGATTAATAATTGATGATTCAATTGACTAAGTTGATTATTGGATTTAATTATGTTGTCGGCTAATCTTCATGTAATTATCATCTGTTCATGATCTTGAGCCAAATCTTTATCAGGTTACTGTGCATTATTTTCTGTAATTATATATTAGTGGAATATGATGACGATGGGTAATCCTTTTTTCCTTGTTTAGTTCTTCCTCCTTGCATTAATTCCTTATTCGTCCTTTAGATTCGATATTTTGAAGTCCTCATATCTTCACAAAAGTCCTTTGACTTTTATGTAGAGGAAGCTAGAGGAGAAAAGAGCAAGAGCCTTAGAAAAGATGCAAAACGATGTGGCCAAAGCACACAGAAAAGCAGAAGAGAGAAGGGCATCAGCTGAGGCCAAGAGAGGAACAAAAGCTGCCAGGGTTCTTGAAATAGCCAATTTGATGAGAGCCGTTGGGAGAGCTCCTGTCAAACGATCCATCTTTTGAGACCTTAATTATCACATACTACAATCAATGTTCCTTTATTCTGTGGACACAATAATTCTCCCCCTTCAAGAGTACCTTCATCTTTTCAACTGTAGGGTACCCTACATCCAAGGGCAGTCAAGAGTTGCACCAAATCTTTAGTGTTTGAAGTGTGTTGGGATTTTTGAGGATTTGTTGGTAATAGTGGTGGACCAACCTCCCTTGTCTTGTACAGTAATGAAAATTATATATTGCTTCTTTTTCTGGTTCTGGGCAGGGATATGGTGCTTTTGGTTAGCTGCCATTGTATAGTTGTTTAAGCTTATTATTAAATACGTTGCATTTGGTGCTAATTGGAATGTTATTGCGTTGAGGCAATATCTTTGTGCCAAATATATTATATTTAAATAATGGAGAGAGATGATAACAAGGACCCAATATAATTCTATATAATCCAAGCATCTTTGACTCCCAAATTTGTATGGATTTGCATTAACAAATGAGACCTCAACAGTGAAAGAATGTTATGCTTATTCCTGATTATCTCTTTTGCTAACCACTGCCCTGAGGAATCAAATGATTCCAAAGCAGCAACTTAGCACAAGTCTTGCAATCAGTGCTAAATTCCATACCATGTTACACTAAATTATCTTCCTGTTGAAAAACAAACATACACTTATTTTGTCTTCTTCATTTTTTTAAAATGTTTTTTCTTGGGTTTGATTCATTTAATTAACTAATTAATAGAAATGCTGGCTATCAATTGTTGTAGCTGAAACTGTAGATTGATGCAAAGGGTTGTGGAAAATATGAGAACAAAAATCAACAGGAAAATTAAAAAAAAAAAAAAAGACAAGGCCAAGTGCAATGAATTTTGAGAGTGGGGAAAGTAAAGGAAAAATAATGACTTGGGGAAATCTTTTGAGGGGGCCAAACAAGATGCAAAAGGACATTGATACATGTGTTTTATGTGTCTTAAAAAACTGCTATTTGAAGATGGTGTTTTCATTTATTTATTCTAAATTCTAAGAAAACACATATTCCTTTAAAGAGATTTGTTCAATCTTTGGAAGTGTGATTATATATATATATATATATATGTGTGTATATGAAGCTTTCATTAATTAGTACTAATTGTTCACCGAAAGCAATCTACAATCCACATTCCATAGTGAAAATGGTAAATATAAATGGCCACTAAACCTTTCCAAATATGCAGACACTTTTTCTAGCTTATTCTTTTATTGTAAAAACCAAAAAAAAAAAAAAAAATCGTACCAAAGTTCACACGATAATGCTAGTGCCTAGTGGAAGGAGAGCAATTGATACTTTCTGGTCCTACAAAGAACCGTAATTTGCGTTAACATTGTCTCAAAATTTTGCAATTTTCAATGATTTAGGAACTTTGGTTTTCGTTCACTTTCACTCATAGAGAATCTTTCCTATTTGATTTTTTATAATGTGATAATGGTAGAGTTGATAATTTTAAACATAAAAATGATCAATTTAAAATTTTAATAAAAATTTAATACATAAATTTAATAAAAATAAAAAATTGTATTTATTATAATGACATAAATAATAATATGATAATTTTTGTATTTTTTATGCATAAATACAAAATAAATAGGAATAGTAAAATTGCTAAAACTAAAAAGAGGGGCAGGCTAAAGAGAAAGGCTATCAGATTAACTAGTGGCCCCCCATAATGGCCTAAAATTCTATTTAGGTTTTCGATTTAACCTGCAATGAAACGGACCATGGAACTGACAAACCAGAAGCATATCTCGAGTTACAGGACAAAGAACTAGATTTTCAGTTAGAAAACAGAAGTATTTTGGTGGTTCAAGTAATACAGCTTTCTCCTGTTAAATTCCCCACAAGAAACATTACAATGATTTAACAATTTTAACAAAAAAAATTCTATGATCACTCAAGCTTGAACCAAGTCACAATCATTGTGATCATGAAATCAATGAACTGTATCCAATACAATGACTTGCATTAAAGAATCCTGCAAATTGCTTGATTGATGAAGATATCATAGAATATTTTTCAGATTTTTGAAGAACCAACTCGAATCAAATGACATTATGCAAACATTTGGAGATGAAATACAATCTCACACAAACGATTGTAATATACTAATAATATATGATCTTTCATTGTCTGTTGCACTTAAGATATATAGAAATACAACATTTACAGAATAAAGATTCCTTAACTATATAATCCACAGGTCCTTCCCACTTGCCACAAATTAAGGGATCTTATTATCAATATTAATCCAGCTACAACCTGCTAGTTTAGTTAACTTCAAATCATTCATATCTGTTCTTACTTTTGCTGCCTCATCTGACATTCCTGATTCAGCATACATGGAGATTATAAAATATATACATATATATATATATATTTATATATATAAGACAGAAAGAAAGAAGAGGCCAAAGATTTGTTTTTGGGCTGAAGGTTGGTTTGGGCTTAACATTGGATCCGAAAAAACATTGGCCATCGATGATGACCTGGAGGAAATCGGGCCTCCGAGTTTGGAAAAAAGTAACCCAATAAACTTAGGATTTATATTTATAAAGTTAAAGATGATCAATTGGTTCAGAATCTAAATTGAAATTTTCGTTATAGTCAAATATGCATGATCCACATGAACTATAACCAGTATTGAATGATCAAGACATTATGCAATTCTGATCACAAAATTGTCTTCAAACTTTCATTCCCACATTCAGCTGTACTTTTTTGGGTAAGATAGATGGTAAGGAGTATCCCAAGTGTTGTCCAAATCTAATACCCTCCAATTTTAAGAGCATATTTCTCAGCATCAGCTTGGGAACTAGAAGTCATAGGAAAATATTTTACCAAGATAGAAACATTTTGCACAAGAAATTATAATGCCCGATCAGTCATGGGAAATACAAGTCGTTTGTTGCAAGATTTTTCTGCTTGAATTGGCTCAAACCAGAACTGAGGTAGCAATGGAAATCTAGATTAAAGATTAGGTTACCAAGAAGGAGAACACCAAAGGCAAACAATGGAAGGTAGAGTACTTGTATTGGGACCAAATCCTAGCAAGGGTGGTGCATTTCAAAATTTCAATACATAAAATCAAAGCGGAGGTAAGCTTGGAAGAATTGAAGAAGCCGACCCTTGCTAACCGCGTGATTGTCTAGACTCTCTAGATGCATTAGTTTTGGGTCAATTGTGGTCTCAGATCACAACTGAACAATTCCATCTCCAAACCCCAAAGACTTTTCTTCTGCTTTTTTAGTTCCAAAAGCCTTTGATCTTAGCATATGTACACATTATAGAGGTCCATACCAATCAAAATCATTTACTGATTCTAGTCATTTGTACAATATAAATTCATTTAAACAATTTTAATAAAATTACGTTTCTTTTTACAAACAAAAAAATGAAAACTAATTTAAACCCGAAATCTTAAATATATGAACAAATACAGTTATCGTTGAACTTAATACTTAAGTAAGTACAATAAGTCTGCCTACTTACAAGTTGGAAGCGTGTGAGAGTTTCAATCAATAACATTTTTGGCGACTTAAATGGAATTGATGTGATTCAAGGTACCAAATAGGAGGACTTTTGGCACGTACTATGTGAAAAATGTTAGGTCTAATTCTCCACATACCATTCTTGACTTTGTAGTTGGTAGCAATTTATATGCATGCACCAATGAAGCCAACAACAAATTAAGCTACCAATTTTTTTTCTTTTTCTTCTAAAATGAGCTGACTCGCTTGAAACCTTGATTAGGATATGATTCTTTTCAACCATTGGCAATTCTATTTCTTAAGCTAAATCAAACGCCCATATAATCTTACCATGTTGGCAATTATTATATGATTTTTCCATTTGAAAATTTTCTTGGTCCATTAAATCTCAACTATATAACCTAATTAATTAGTTCCCTCTGCCGTCTTTCATTTGGCATTTGTACAATCACCCAGTGTTCTTTTATTTCTTAAAGAAGTAGGTATTAAAAGTCAATACTCTTAACTAATTTTACTACAAAAGATCTCTTGATTTAAGGTCAAACAGCCATTGGTGTTGGTTGAATTTGGCATTGTGTTCATTCTGTTGTTCTCTTTGTTTGTTTTCCCATTTAAACAGTTCAGAGCTATGGCAGCTAATTTATTCCCTTTACAGGGGCAGAGGGCGAATAAGGCAGTCTCTACATCTCAACAACAATTCAATTTCACACCATGTTTTTTATTATTCTCTATGAAAACAGTCATGAATTGCTTTTACATCATTTCTAGAAGCATAAGCTTGGGGAATGGTACAGGAGGAGGACTAACGTAATATGCTTGGGCATATATCTTTCCCCCTTGCTTTTTCATTTCTAAAATATTTTCTATACAAGGCCAAATAATATGCTGAGAATATATGAAGAGTTCATATTTCAAATTAATATATATATATATATATATATATATATAAGCCAATGCAATGGAGAGTTAAATCAAATCAAACTCAAATCTAATCCTAATATAAATCCAATTACTATCTCTAGTTGAGTAATGAAATTCTTACTCAACTCAAAGCTACCAAAATTTTGATCTAACCAAATCCCATTTCACTAAAAAAGGAAATAGAGTTAGACCTAAAATTATCTAAATCATAAATCCAAATTGACCCACTCAAAGATGAAATTACTTAAAACACTAAAATAATAACCAAAACCAGCCACATGCTATACTTGTTTAATTTCTCCCTTCCTTGGGTTTGTTATTTTGGGAATATCCGTTTGGTTAAACGAACCCAAACCCATTAGTATATCTACAAAAACATTATTTAATTCTTAATATGAAATGAGTTAGAATTTTATTTCTGATAGCATAAGTGATAAATAGAGGCATATGTACTTGTGCAAATTAACAGGATGAATTAATCCCAATTGCTCTTTCTTACTTACTTAATCAATGGTGTCTGCTTTAAATCCTAATACTTTGAATGTGAAAATTTTTAAACAACTGGAGTAATTTTTTCATAGAGGAAGACCAATTAATAAGCTGTCAAAAAGTAAATCAAGAAATAGATCTTTTGAGGTTCATGAAGCAAGCATCAGTAAATCGATCTTAAAAATTCATATTAATATTAAAGTAAATAATCTTAAACCTATTTTCGTTCAATGATTTTTTACCTCTAATTTACTTTTATAATTGTTTGACACTCTAGAATAAATAAAAAGTCAAGATAGATCGTAGAAATGTTAAACACTATCTGGATGATAATAAATTCTACTTGTAAATTCAATCTCAAGAAAAATTATGAAGCTCCAATGCATCTAGAAGTGGAATCATTCAAATCTTCTAGAGAATAATAATATTGAAAACATTAAATTTTCAGTGACAATGTGGACCATTATTCTTTATCGTACTTGATGGACTGGAGAAGGGAACATTAGCATCACTTGCTTTAATCCTTTGCCAATGAAAAAGGTTTCGGTTTTCAGAGAAAACTTTGGAGATAGGATTCAGAAATTGTACTTCCAAACTAGTAATTAATCTTGTAATTTGTCATGTTCCACAATATTATTAATTTTTTTTCATTATAAAGTTGTCATTATCTTTGACCAAACTTGATTAATTTTTTTTTTCTTCTGTTACTTTTATTGTTGAATTAATGCTTGTTGCTCTGTAACGCAACCAGAATTCCACCTGACTTCATTTGGCATCATGCATTTTCCAACCCTAACCCCTCCAGCTTTTATTATGTATCGTTCTTTTCACTTCATTTTTCAACCTTTAGTTGTCATTCTTAAAACGCTTTTAATTATGTTTCTTGCATTGCTGTAGAAATAACGACCCATATTTTAGAATTCTAATTATAAAATGGGGTCTAGAAAAAAAAATGGAGTGTTTGTTGCTAAAAATAGATAGAATTAACTCTTAATCAGGAAAATGCTTTGAGGCTTGAACAAGTAAAAAATGGTTTCTCTTAGTTAGCAAAATGCTTTATCGAACAATCTCGTGATCTATTATTAAAATATTTTAGTCTTAATTTTAATAATTAAAGTTTAAATTCTAACAATTTTAAATAAAAAAATGATGCTGTTCGGAAATTTTTTCATCAAATTAGCCAAAAGGGTAAGATGTACTCAATGTATAAAGTCAAATTATTAGTCATTGGCAATTGACATAATGACTTTAGACCAATCATTCCCCAAATGCAATAAGCTTTCAATTCTAACATTATCTTCATAATCAATAGATAAAATATATAGTGACAACTAATGACTCATTATTTCCTATTTTAAGGCCAAAGTTGCCAAGACAAATACTGTTTTAAAATTAAAAAAAAAAAAAAGGTCTAGCACTACTCATATAATCCTTTTATATATTATTGATATAGATTATTTCAATAGAATTAATAAAGTCTATGTAATAGATAAAAAATCTATTCCTATAAAAAAGTTTACTAGTATTAAATTTACAAAAAATAATTAATCTATTTAAGAGTATATCTTCCGTATCACTTAGTAAAATTGGAAGGGAGACAAAGCTGATGATGAGTGAAAAGGATTTAATTGTTATTGTAACATTCATGAATATTGCATCGCCCCAACTACCATAGTTATTAAACTTGGACTGGCTTGCTTGGATCTATCCACTTGATGATTCAGCTCTTGATTAATATTGGTTCAATATTTGAATTGTTTATGCAATTGCTCCAAAAAATTTTGAATTGATGCATTGGATTTATGACAAAAACTCGTTATCCATCAATTTTTTTATGATTTGGATCAATTAAATAATATGATTTTTAATCATGTTTAATTTTTTTTTATCAATAAATAATTGATTAAATTGGTTAAAATTTATTTTTTTCGATAAAAAAATCTTGAATTGAAGTTTTGTCGATAATTATTTATTGGGCTCATATCAAATATACAATCTATAATTATTTGTTTTAAATTATGAGATATAATATATCTTATTTTAATACGAAGATTGAGCAACTTATCGATCTTAAATTTTTTTCTTATAAAATTTTTTAAAAAAATTTATTAAGAATTGAACTTTGATAGTAAGAATTAAAATCTAATATTCTAATAACATAAAAACAAAATAAATTTATAGATAAGACAGAAAAAAATACTTTTATGATTTTGCTGTAATGTATCAAAAAAAAAAAAGACACAAATATTCGAAATTCCAAAATCCAAGTTGGTACTTTGGATTTTTCTTTTTCTTTTTGGTTTTCATTCTTTGTGAGAACAATAAAAGGCATAACGGATAGGAGGAATCGAAATCCAAATTCCAAACGTTACCGTTCTAAAGTCAAAATCGACGAGTTTGACCGGACGGATGAAAGGTGGCACAGCGGTGCTTTTCATGTATCTGTTCGCATTGTCTAAAATGCCCTTTTAGCCCCGTAATCTTGCGTATGAGACAGGCTACGGCTTTTTCTCTTCCATTTTTTCGGTGGACAGAAAATAACCTGGTCATCATCCCAATTTTCATGCTTCTGCTTTCAATGTGGGCCCATTGACCAATAATTACGGGATAGGGTTAGTACTGCCATTTACTGAATGGTCCGGTATATTACTAGAAGATTCTTATAATATTTCAAATCTCTTAAAAATTATTTTTTTAATGAGTTTAAAAGGACAAAAAATAATTCTCACAAAAATATCCAAAAATAATCATTTTAAGATCTAATGTGTCATAATTTTTGTTATTTGCACTACAATATCCTATTTTTATTAATTTAAGATTTTAATTTTTAATTTTTGATTAATTGAGAAAAACTCAATTACAAAAAAGAAAACTTATAAGTATTGTTATAATACCATAAAATTTGTCTTAAAGTTTTGTTTAAGTTTAATTCTTTCATAGAACAATCTTAACTTATATTGATGAGATTTTGTTTTAGCAATAAGGTAGAGATTTTTGTACCTTAAAATCTCAAATTCAAGTATTTAGCATATGTGAATTTGATTTAATTTTATATTGATTTGTTTAATTATATATTAGTTCGTTGATTATTTTATTTGTTTGATTGAATTTAATAATTTTTTATATAAATGTAATATTTTATTGTGATTTTAATTTCTTTTATATTTGTAATTTTTTTCAATTTTATTGTTTTGGTATATTTACTCATTTTCAAATAACCCATTTATTTTTAAAAATTTGTGATTTGAGCTGAATAAATTTATGTAATTTTATAACAAATATTATAAATTTTGACAATATAAGATCAAGTGAAAAATAAATTAATTTAAACAATAACAAATGATTAGCAACATGTCTTTCACTAGCTTCTCATTTTAGTAATCAAAAGACCCCTAAAAAAAGTATTAGATTTTTTTTTTGGCTAAATCTTCCAAGCAAGTATTTAATAGTACAACTTTTTTTGGACCATTTTTTTATTTTGTGGTTCTGTGGGCAATTTTGGAATTAAAATGTTGTAAGGGTTGACTTTTGCTATTCCTTCTAGATGGCCTCAAGTGAATCTCTGCCAAAATACTAGTCACATAAAGTTTGTTAATTAAAGTATTTTAAAGCTAATTAAAATATTATTTTTGTTGAATATTATGAATTTCAATACATTAAAAAATAACTTTCTAAAAGAATAACTTTAAATAATATCTTTAATGCATTTGTTAGCATAATTCGTCTTATTTTCCATTTTTAAAAATGATTTAAGTAATATTCCTTCTTAGATAACCAACTTTAAACTATAGACATCACTTAATAAATGAAGAATTACAATTACATTTTACATTTAAATTCTATGGTGATTAATTTCATTTTATAAGTGTAGATTACAAATTATTTTATATAATGAAAGAAGTTAAAAGATTATAATAAAAATATTATCGAGTATTGATATCTAAAATCAATATTGTTTATTAAATATGTATATTCGATAGATTTTTTATGTTATTAAATATGTATATTCGATAATATGTTATAATTTTTAGATATACTTATTGTGTCATATGATTTTATGAAAATATATTTTAAAATATACAAAAATTTCAAACAAAATCAAGACGTATCTCGTCTTTTATTTCGCACTCTTCACCAACATCAATTTTCTTTCCCATTTAATTATTCATGTTGACAATGTATAATAATACAAGAGTATAGAAAAATTATAAAAAAAAAAAAAAAAGAGTTGGAAGGGTTAAAAGGTAATTTAACTGAGAGTTATTAAGTCATCTTATTTGATGATATTTTCGAGCTAAAAAACTTGGATGTAATTAAAAGCGGCTAAAACTTTTTGGGGTGTTTTGCAATGAAGAACGTATTTTCCAGCTTTCACGTCTCCAAAATCCGAATTTTGTTTTGGATATTTTAGGAAAAACAACAAAAACCCTCTCTTTCTCCGAAAGCTAAAAAGTGAAAAAATAAAATAAAAACACGGCTAAGGGAGGGAAGTCTCTGAGAAACAGATCAGCTTTGACCCTCTCTTTCTCTCTCTTCCAATTCCCATGGTGGTTGGCACTTTCCTCCTCTTCTTCTTCTTTTAATTTTCTTCGCAATTTGCACACGCTGTATGAGAAATTAAAAGAAAATCCTTCTTCTCATCCTCATTATTCTCTTCCCATATATATAATTCAATTCTCAAATTCTCCTTCATTTCATTGCCTGATTTTCCATAAAAAAAATCCTATCTATTCCCAAAACTTTGTTTGCTCTCTCACTTTGATTTCGTAATTAAAGCATTCCCAGAAAATACAGAAACAGGGTTTCTCTATTTTTCTGGGAAGATTTTTTTTTTATTTGTCTATTTGGATAGAAGAAATCTTTAGATTTGCAAGCTCCTTTTTTTTTTCATTGTTGCTAAAAAAAGATCAGATTTTGATCCTTTTTGGACCGTTTTAGGTTTTAATTCAAACACCCATTTCAGAAAAAAAAAAAAAAGCTCCAAAAGAAAGATCTAGATTAAATTTTTGGTTTTGATCTCATGGGAAATTGTTGTGTGACTCCATCAACAGATTCTCATGAGGAGAAGAAGAAGAAAGGAAAAAAGAAGCAAAACCCATTTTCCATTGATTATGGGCATCACCAAATCAACGGGGGCCATAAACTTTTTGTTTTAAAGGAGCCAACAGGGAGAGAAATTGAGCAAAGATATGAACTTGGGCGTGAGCTTGGCCGTGGTGAATTTGGGATCACATATCTTTGCACAGACAAAGAAACAGGTGACAATTTTGCATGCAAATCAATATCAAAGAAGAAGCTGAGGACAGCTGTGGATATTGAGGATGTGAGAAGGGAAGTTGAGATCATGAAGCATTTGCCAAAGCATCCAAATATTGTTAGCTTGAAAGATACTTATGAGGATGACAATGCAGTGCATTTGGTCATGGAGTTGTGTGAAGGGGGTGAGTTGTTTGATAGGATTGTTGCAAGAGGTCATTACACTGAGAGAGCTGCTGCTGCTGTCACCAAGACCATCGTTGAAGTTGTTCAGGTAAAATTATTTTATTTTATTTTCTTAAAGTTTTGTATTTAGTGCTGAATTTTTACGGGGGATATTGGTTGAATGTTTGGGTGGTGGCAATTGGTAGATTTTGGTTAACTGGAGTTCTGATTTTTATGAGATCTGACATTATGTTTTTACTTTTATAGCTTTGGTTGATCTTTATTATTATTATTATTTTTTCGTATCTTATTTCTGTACAAGTTGGGCTGGATATAATATGAACCTTTTAGTGTGTGGATATATGAATGGCTTTGTAATTGGATCAGAGGGCACATGACATGCTAAACTAGTTGCTTTAAAGTGATTAATCTAAAATGCTACACAAATTTTGGTTTTAAAATGCTTGCTTGGAGATGAATGTATTTTTGTTGTTACAGATGTGCCACAAGCATGGGGTGATGCATAGAGATCTCAAACCTGAGAACTTTCTGTTCGCAAATAAGAAGGAGACAGCGGCTTTGAAGGCGATTGACTTTGGTTTGTCAGTTTTCTTTAAACAAGGTAATGCCATTCTACAACCATGATGTCAAAATTTTTTTTCCTCTGGTTCATGTTTTCACCTATTTGTTTCTTCATTCCATGTTTATCTATTGGAGTTTGAATCTTTCCCCTTGCAGGTGAAAATTTTACTGAGATAGTTGGAAGTCCATACTACATGGCTCCTGAGGTGCTGAAAAGAAATTATGGACCTGAAGTGGATGTTTGGAGTGCTGGTGTGATCCTTTACATCTTACTTTGTGGTGTCCCACCTTTTTGGGCAGGTTAGTATTGATTTATAGTTAATCAGAATCCCTGTTCAAGTAATGAGATTTATTGAAAAAGAAAGAAAAAGAATTATTTTACTACATTGGGGCGACGTTATCCCCGGATTACTACTATCCCTGGATTTTTGTGTCTGACTTGACTAAACCATTTAACACATTTTTCCCTTGACTTCCTCAAGTAGTCCTATTTCCACCTTCTTATTTTAGTAAATACTAATGGAACTTGATACACCTTCCACATTGTTTTTTTGTTCACTTCCATTTTTCATTTTTATTCTATCTATCTTTCTACTCTCTAACTTTCCTTCTTTCTATGCAGAAACCGAACAAGGAGTTGCTCAAGCAATTATTCGTTCTGTTATAGATTTTAAGAGGGATCCTTGGCCTAAAGTTTCTGATAATGCAAAAGACCTTGTGAGGAAGATGCTCAATCCTGATCCCAAGCGGCGACTTAAAGCTCAGGAAGTGCTAGGTAAATTGTAGTTTTAATGATATAGGTTTTCTGTTCATGACATTTTGGTAGCCTCAAATAAAAGTTTCATAGCAAAACTCTGTTGCTGTATATGGGAATGCCTAAAACTGAATTATTTCTTGCTTATTAAATTCAGATCATCCTTGGCTGCAAAATGCAAAGAAGGCTCCAAATGTTTCCTTGGGTGAAACTGTGAAGGCAAGGCTCAAGCAGTTCTCTGTAATGAACAAGCTCAAGAAAAGAGCTCTCAGGGTAATGCTTCTGGCTTTTTTGTTGGGCAATAGAACCAAAATAAGCTTCCAGTCAGCTTATTAACTTTTCCCCCTTTTTCTTTTTGGGAAATCTTATACTGACAGGTTATAGCTGAGCATCTCTCGGTGGAGGAAGTAGCCGGCATAAAAGAGGGATTTGCATTGATGGATACTGGCAATAGAGGCAAGATTAACATCGATGAGCTAAGGGCTGGGTTGCATAAACTTGGCCATAATATTCCTGATGCAGATCTTCAAATACTAATGGAAGCTGTAAGTTTTACCCTAAATTTGCATCATGTTTTATCTTTGATCTTTGGCTGGGAAGGCTTGAAAATGTGTCACCGTGAATTTATTGATGCTAGCAGTTTCTTAATGTATGTGTAATTAGATGTCACTTTGTTACAACAATGCTGTTCACCCTTTAACTGAGCCAGTATTCTACCAAAATCTAGTTTTTTGAAAATCAGTGGGTCAACAAAATTTCTTTTATGTTCGAAATCCAAGAGTCTTAAACATCCATAGCTTGTCCTTGTTATATTTACCACAGAAAAAGGCCAATTGTAATAGGTGCATTTTCTTTTATCTTTTCTAAGAAAAATATGTGCATTGGGAAGATAATGAACCTGCTTGCCACTTGTACAAGAGAAGTGACTAAAGACTTTTTATTATTTTAATATTTTCTTCACAGGGCGATGTAGATAGAGATGGATATCTGGACTACGGAGAATTTGTTGCCATTTCAGTCCACCTGAGAAAGATGGGCAATGACGAGCACCTTAAAAAGGCCTTTGAGTTTTTCGATAGAAACCAAAGTGGTTATATTGAGATTGAGGAACTAAGGGATGCCTTGGCCGATGAGGTTGAAACAAACAGTGAAGAAGTCATTAGTGCCATTATGCACGATGTGGATACAGACAAGGTTAGACAGATATTCCTTTTCTTTTTTAGCATGTTTATTCTGATGATCGTATCATTTTAAAGATAGATTTTCCTTGCTTGTGAAATCACATGCTGAATTCTGTTTGATGAACCCGCAGGATGGGAGAATAAGTTATGATGAGTTTGCTGCAATGATGAAGGCTGGTACAGATTGGAGAAAAGCATCAAGACAATATTCGAGAGAGCGGTTCAACAGTCTGAGTCAGAAATTGATGAGGGATGGATCATTGCAGTTGAACAATGAGCCTAGATGAACCGACAACATAAACTTTACTTATTGGAAAGAAAGACAAGTTATACTAATGAAAAAGTCTGTTGATTTCACTATTATTTTGTCTGTTAATTATTTCTTTTGGGTCTAAAAGAAAAAACCCTTTTTGATACCCTTGACAAGGGGGTCATTAGGATTGAGCCATGCCAAGGGGTTCTCCTGTCTATTCGAAATTTGAGTTTGTGTTGTTTGTTATGAGGGTTGTAAAAGAAAAGGAGTGGATTAAGGTTGGGGAGGGTTGTTTACTTTGTATTTGTAAATATATCTTGTTAAATCCCATACTTGAATTAATGTCTGTACCTGTTCTTTGTTTGGTATTCTATTCCTATATCTGGTTGAGTCATTAAACTGAAGAAGCTGGCTGTTTTGGTTAGAGAGCAGTAGTTATTTTTCCTTTTGATAACGAGATCTGATGATAATTTAAAACATGATAACAAAACCCGAAAATGAT
This sequence comes from Durio zibethinus, assembly GCF_047325235.1. NCBI lineage: Eukaryota > Viridiplantae > Streptophyta > Magnoliopsida > Malvales > Malvaceae > Durio > Durio zibethinus. Next base: position 1,391,757 of record NC_143162.1, on the reverse strand, counting down.
GAGTATTAGTGGTAATTTTAAACACGACAAAATGATACGAAAAAAAAAAAAAAAAGATGTGATGGCTTAAAATTTTACAAAAACTAGTTTTAAATTTACTTAAAAAGTGCATTTAATACAATAAATAAATATGACACAGATAAACAAATCGTGAGGTCTAACAACTGAACTGACGAGATAGCAACCAAATCAGTTGGACAAGCTATCTAAATTCCTACAACTATCCATTAATGGGCACTAGAATTTGAATGACACAAGTGGGACCTTAGGATTTCATATTCAGCTCACAGTAATAATCTTCATTTATTCAATCTGCTTGAATTCAATGCTCTCAGTCAAACCGAAAACTAAGGAGAAATGGATAGTTTTTATTAACCAAATTAAGGCATGGTTGAGTTTTAGCTAATGTTCCATTCCTTGTTGCTTCAAACAAAGCTCTTCAATTTAACTAACTAAGAGTGCTTTAAACTTGCCCTCACAAATATAAATGACATAATTGTGTTCAATAGGTAATAAATCAGATAATAAACTAAACAAACTAATAAATAAATATAAAATTAGATAAATCTGTATACGATGAGATTAAAACATGATACCATTACAATAATAATAATAATAATAATAATAGCATATATAGTGCTAAAAGGAGTAAGTAAATGCATGTTATTAGGCAATATTTTGTACTTGTTAATCACCTAAATTTTTTGGCCAAAATTAAGAAATCACCTAACCAAGAATCATATTCTCCAAAAACATGCATGATTTTAATTCTTTCCCCAATTACATTACACGACAACATGTCAATCGTTGAAAGAAAGTTGTTGGTCTTTTATACATACATTATTAATCATCAGTGATATATGTATACATTAAACAGGGAAATTAGTAACTTAAAACCTAGAAGTGGTCTTCAAGAGCTTTATAAAGTATATCTATATTTTGGTTGCAATTGACAACTATGTTAACTTGATTTCAGTATTGAAAATATGTTATTATGAAATGACAAGCCCAAAATGGGACAAAATTCCTGTTTTAGAATTATCGTTGGGTGGTAGATCCATTGCTTTGGGCCCAAATGGAACTCAGGAAGCCCAGTTACAATGTAAAACTTTAATAATGCTTTTTAAAATATTGTTACATTTAACGGCAATTGTTTTACATTTAGCGGAATTTGACAATTATAAAAAAATTTTTACTTAGAATGAAAGTTCAAATTAGATATAATTGCATTGTTAAATCACCAAATGTATATGAAATGTCTGAATCTCAATGATCATATATAGGAAATGAGTATGATTTAGGAGCCATGGTGACTCCATTAGGTTTCAATTATTGATGAAAATAACAAACCCAAATTCAATCCCAAGGCTAAAAGTTGCGGAGTAAAATTTGGAGTGAAGTTGAAAATCAAGCTTGATATATATTTAGATGGTGACGGATTCAGTCATTTGGAAGAGGCGTGATGGATCTGGCCTTTCGTCTGATTATGTCAGCTTGTGAATTTTGCACATTACCAAATGGGTCATCATCATCATCGTCATCAGTATCTCAGCGTCCAGATCATGAGGATAACACCACCCCCCCCCCCCCAAAAAAAAAAAAAAGAAATCTCGTGATACTGTCAATGATTGCACTTATCTTAATCGCGTAACGCTACACATGGACTAGTGGATTAGAGCCTCATTTACCAGTCACGAACGCGGCAAATGGTGACCGTCCGATATATATGTCCTTTTTTTTTCCCTTAATTTCTAGATAAGCGGGGCCTGTTTGAATTTTTTTTTTCATTCAAATAAATAAGGACAAATTTGGGATAGAAACAGAAATGATGACCATGAAATGGTACGACGGTAGTCTATTTAGAGTCACTTTATGTTAAATTTATTATATAAAATATTAAATATTAAAAGTTATATATATTTATATTATATATTATATAAAAATTAAATATCATTATTTATATCAATATAAAAATATAAAATATATTTTTAATTTTATTGAACTTATAAAATTATTATTAAAATTTTAAATTATATTATTTTTATAATTTTATTTATGTTATATTTATATCATATTATTTTATTATATTTTAAATTATTAAATCTATTTAAATATTGTCATTTGCAACAATGACAAATCTATTCACGTTTTCGTTTATCAAAGTGCTATAATTTTAAGAGAAGGATAAATTTGCAGTTTAGCAGCTAAGAAGTGTCTAAAGAATTAGGAAAATGAATTATTAATTAATTATATTGGAGGTTTTTTAAATACTGAGGTTAATTAAAACTTTTTTCAATATTTTCAAATTTTATTCCACAAGTGAAGTAATTTTGTCCAGTAAATGCCATGTCAATAAATATATGATATAATTGATTAAGTTTAAATTAATTAAATTTAAATTTAAATTTGATTCTCAATTCAAAATTTGAGATTTGAAATTTTATTTGAATTTAATCAAATTTTATTTTGTATCTTAAACTTGACTAAAAAAAAAATGTTAATTATTCGAATTCGTTCGATTAATATGTGAAAATAAGTTTGATTTTTATATTCAATAAAAACTTAATTATTTATGTTTCAATTTAAGTTCAAGTTTAAGATATTTTATTAATTAAAATATAAAATATATATTAAAATATAAAAAATTTAATTAAATTCATAGATTACTTAAATCGAATTTAATACTTAAATCAAATATAAAAATATTTAAATTCGACTTAATTGATAAATTTAAGTGACTATTGTCAAGTTGCAATTAAGTTTTTTTTTTTGTTTACGCTATGTTGTTTTATATATTTACTTTTCTTCTTTTTATATCGATGCTTAACGGTGTTGTCATTTCCAACACAATGAAGTGAATAATTAGGTTTGTTTATCTTTAATTATAATTTTTATCCTTGGGACATTGTTCAAAATTTTACACGTTTTTTTTATTTTTTCAAGATATTATAACGATCCATCAAGAATGCTAATTGAGGCATTTATTTTCAAAATTGTTTTTAAAGTATGAAAATTTGCTTATTTTCAAATTAAGATTCCAAAATATTTTCATTTCATATCTTCTTCTCCTCAAATTCTAAAGAACCTCTTACAGTTCTTTATTTCAAATACTTGAACTTCAAATGAACGTTATTTTTAGGGATGATAATGGATTAGGTTTATAGGTTTTTATTTACTTTAAATTCAATTCAATTATTATAAAAAAATTTAAATTTAATCTTATCTAACCTAAAATTAATAAAATATATTTTTTTAATATAAAATATTATTTTTAATATAAATATAAAATTAAATAATTAATTTTAAAAATAATATATATATATATATATCGGGTAGAGTTGAATTACTTAAAATTCAATCTCGATTTTCTTTTTTACTATTACCTTACTCGATATCTAAATTTTTTAAAAAAAATCAATAATAAAAATTTAAATAAAATCAAAATATATTGGATTTAAATTAAATTGCTTTCCCTACTTATTTCCCTTTTTTTTTCGCTTCTAAAATACAATGGTAAAAACTTATCTCTCAACAAACCCGAAAAAGAAAGTCGGAATCAAGAATCAGTGATTTGATTTCCCTTAAATAAAAATTGAATCAAAATCCACTTATATCGAACTTGAAAGAAAAAAATAAAAGAAAAAAAAAAGAAATGATGTAAAAAGAACAGAAATAAAATGAAATTCTAACTTGTTAATGATTTGAGAGAGTAATAACCGAGCGAGTTTCTTCGATAGACTGCTTTAATTAAGAAAATTACTGTCCACACTATCACTTTTATCTTAAATTGTTTTTACTAATTACAATATTACTGGTTATTCCAATCCTACTAATCCAGCGAATTCGCTTATTGCATTTTGACAATACAAAGTGGCACAACATATTCAATAACCAATAATATTCCTGTCCCCCTAACATATTCTTGCATTTTATTTTTTTCTTTTTTATATTAAGAATCATTATAAATTTGATCTCAACTCTTTAAATAATAAAAAAATATGTATCAATTATTAAATTAAATGTAATCAAATATTTAAATTAATGATTGATAGATATTTATCTTATTATATATTATTAAATTAGATGTTCGGATCATACCAATAAAGATAAAATTTTGAATTCTTATTATCAAGCTAATTAAAAATGAGAGAAAAATTGGAGGATAAAGTTTTCAATGCTTCTAATAATTACAAAGATTTTATATTTTTTCTTAAAAATAAAGATAGAGAATATAAAATTTAAGATTTAATTTAATTAATTTATATAATAATTTTATAAAAACTATATTTAATAAGATCAAAATTATTATAATTTATAATTTTTTTTCTGTTATCTCTTGCTACAAGTAAAAGAAATATAAAGAATATGGCATAAACTTGTTATTAGGGATGAATGTAATGCTGCAAGGGAAGAAATTAGACAAAACAAAACTTACGCTTGGTCCAAAAGAAACGACAGAAGATGCTGACGAGGAGAGAGAAGGTGTAATCGGAGACAGTGCTGACGTGTCCGGGACTAAAACACTAATCCTTGAAAACGATGCTTCAAATAAAACAAAACTAATTCACCAAAATCAGTCAGCTTTAAATGAAACTCCATAAACTTATGGGGTGCAAGGGACCCACCTGTCCAACTCAATTTTCTGTACAGATCTTCTCGGCCATACTTTTACGTGTTGAGTTCTGATTGGGCCACGCTTTCATCTCCATAGCTCCCTTCTCCACCTTATCATTCCCCCACCACCACCCCGCCCCCCCCCCCCCCCCCCACCCAAAAAAAAAAAATCGCTCCCTGTCTTGGCTACGGGCTAACTATCTTCTTTGTTCTTTCTTTCTTTTTTTCAACCCAGATGTGAGATGTGATGTCCGAAAATCAAGCCACTTCAATTTTTTAGCTACTTCATATATATATATATAATATATTTAAAATATTAATTATTAATTTCAAATAATTATTAAATTTTAACATTATTTTAAACACTAAATGAGTTTAACATTATTAATATATCAAACTTTCTACAAAATCTTAAAAGTGTTAATTAGGTCTAACTCCATTAAAAGAATTCCACCCTTTTTTTTTTTTAAGAAATATTCTTATACATCTTAGGGAATTTGTAGAAATGCTTTGAGCGTAGTAAACATCCATTTTAGGCAATGATAAGATAAACTGATGGAAATTCTTTTTTTTTTTTTTTTGGTATAAATACAAATGAACATATTCTTAAGGTTGACAAAGGCTAATATTGCCAGTTGTAGGGCAGTGCTTAAATAGATCAATCTGAGGCAAAAGAATGGACAGAATTTTTTATGTTTAATAATAGAAAAAAAACCAAATTTGAATGCCTTGATAAAATGCTTCTTAGAGTTTGATTTTATACGTAAGAATATGGGATTTGTTTTAGTTTATATTCTGATTCGTGCACCTTTATAATTTAGCTTAAAGAGCTATATAATTAACCATAAAAACGTTTCTTTTTTTTTCACAAAAAATATCTTTTGTCACTTTGTTCATTCGTTTATCAAGAAAAAAAAATTCTATAATCATTGAAATGACTGGAACTTGATAATTAGGAATATAGTTTTGGTGACTAATGCTTAATGCTAGATAGTAAAGATTTGAATAAGGGTGATTTAATTGATAAATTCATTTCTTTAAATAATAAATAATATTAAATTCACATTGACCATAATTTGTTAGTATTAATTGTAAAAAAATTATTTAATATATTGTCCATAAAATTTATTAACTTCGCAAATAGGAGTAATATGTTGACACATTTTATTTTTTTAATTAAAAATTTTTATTTTGTTAAATATATCTAACATATGTTTCTCCATTCACTTTATTTATAAAATTAAAAAATTACATTAATAATATATTTAATAATTTTTTAATTTTAAAAATATGAATTTGATAGAATATGACACATTTTGCTCTAGATGTGATGGTAATTTATTGACGCCTTTTGCTCTTTGAATTTACAATCGATTTAGCACATTTTTATTTAAATGATTGAACAATTTTATATATTTAAAAATATATTTACAAATATCTTAGCTGTTGGTTATAACTTATGACTGACGTTCTTGTTCCTGTAGCTTTATTCAGTGTCCAAATTCATTTTCTCTGCTGTGTAGCCAATGACAAGTGCCTCCGCTTTCGAGTGAAATCAGGCGGCCACGAAAAATAATCAAACAGACAAAAGCTCTTTCCATGCACTTTCCCATTTTCTCAAAAGCCTATAAGGCCAGTGGCTAGCTAGAGCCTCTGTCATTTTGTCCGTAAACTTCACAATCGTGTTTTTTCTTCCGTTGATTCTTATCAGATTTGATAAAATATCGTAGATAATACGATATGAATATAACAAAAGGTCCCTTTGTCACCTTGTCGATAACCTTTACAATTATATTTTATGTATTAATATTCTCATTAAATTTAATAAAATATTATAAATGATACTACATGAATATAATAAAAAATTAATGATTATTTTAAAATTTTCTCATTTTATCTATAAATTTTATAATCATATTTTATTCCTTGATTCCCATTAGATTTGATAAAATATTATAAATAATATGATATAAAAATGATAAAATATACGTAGTTTTTTAAAGTTTCTATCACTTTGTCGATAAATGTCATAATCATGTTTTATTAATTGATCTTATTAGATTTGATAAAGCATCATAAATGATGTAATATAATATAATACAAATAAATGGTGTAAATATGATATGATTTAAATTTTTAATAATAATTATATATGTGTTTAATAAAATAAAAATATATATTTTATTTTTTTATGTTGATATAAACTATAACATATAATTTTTATATAAAATATAATATAAAAATATAAAATTTTATAATTTATATGATAAAATACATGTGAGATTTCAATTCTCATCCAATAATAACAAGGGAGAAAAATAAAAGAGAAAACCAGTTTTTGTAACGTTCCTAATGACAGATTCTGTCATGGGCAACGCGGGTTCAGTTGCACACCATGACATAAAAATGAAAAATGAGAAGTTATACCTCCCAGACCGAAGGCTTAATTAAGCTAAATTTGAAAAAAATTTGATATTTCGAGAAGAAAAGTTTGATAAAATTCGAGGCACTATTCAGCTTTACAAACTGGGATTTCCATTTTTTTTTGGAAAGATTTGAAAAGAAAAAAAATTTAATTATTGATCCACTTCTCTTATGAGGTAAATTTTAGACTTAGAGATTCAATTTTAAGCACTTAAAATTTTTATTTTTTCAAAATTTTTTTACCTCTTTTGTAAAAATAAAATCTGTGTTGGTAAAAAGTTTAATTGATGGAAGTTTACAACTAATTTACAAATCGTTCATAAAAAAATTTATTGATAATAAAAATTGAATTTAAACATTATAAACAGAATATTCAATACCTATAAAATTAACAAACCTTTGGTTGGCAAAAAGAATTCAACCCTCTCTTTTTTTAAAAAAAAAAAATTGGAATTTTAGATGTTTAGAAATAATAACACCTTAAAAAAACAAGTGAAAAATGAATTCTTTAAAACATGCTTTTGTTTTATAGAATTTTTTTATGAAAAAGACCCCAATTTTATGAAATACATCAAGTTCAATTTTCCTTTCTTAATTTGCTGATCCAAAAAAGATAAGAAGTGACAATTTAGCATATGCTTTTAATTGATGAATGGAAAACTACATCATCTGTTAAACATTATGCTCTAAAAAGTTCTCATGGTAATTTTCGACCATACATATATTAAGTCATTGACATTTGACAGAGAAGTGATTATATATATATATATATATAAAAATTATAAATATTAAAATTTAAATTTATTATATCTTATTTTTTAAAAAATAATTAAATTAAATTTAAAATTTGATATATAAATGAAGATTATCTTTTTCGAACATCACTTGTGTGTAAATTGGGTTTGAAGCCTAACTTGTTTTTGTTCACCTCCCAACTTAAAGAATCCGCTTACTGAATGAAACAAAGCATTCTCTCCCCCAAACTTACTCCGCTCTTCATTCAAGTACTTTAAATTTACAGATCATATGCCCTATTTCTCTCGAATTATATCATCTATAATTTTTTTTAATATCATAATTAATTAATTATAATAATATATTATATAAGAATTTATCAGTTAAAAATAAAAATTTTACATACTTTTTCAATAAATTTATATGGTATTCTCTTTCTTACCGACTCACTCACTAACCAACGGTCTTCGTCTTCGGCAAAAACAACCACAGTATCTCAAATTGATCATTTTTAAGATGTTATAAAATAAATTAAAATATTCCACGTGGTGATATCCGAACGGGTCTAGTATATGGAAGTTGCTCGATGTTTAACTCCAGGATTGGTATATAAACCCACCTTACGCGCCATTCTCATTCGCATTCTTGACTAAAAAAACGGCCATAATTGAGTCCTTATACTGCCCTGTAATCACCTTCTCTCTGACTCACTCCCTCTAAAGAAGAGGCATTCCCTTAGTTGGGGTGCGCTTCTGCTGAGTATTGTTTCCTTCGTTTTCTCTCTCGAAGGTTTTAAATTAACAAGAGTTTAAGTGCTCTCGGCGGCCTAAGGAGCTAGCTAGCTACCGGTGAACTCTCAACTTAGTATTTTAGGCTGAATTCTTTCGAGTATTTTTTTTTTTTTTTAATTTCTAAGTTGTTGCTGGGAATATGATTGATGGATATATATATATATATATGTATATGTATATCTCAATTAACGTTCAAATATTTGTTTAATTCAAAATTCATTTTCTTTTTTCTTTTTCCCTCTCTCCCACTGAATTAATCGTGAAGATTTTTGAGCTTATTGGAGGTGCTTTTCTGGTGAATCGATCCAAAGTTGCTCTTTTCTCTTTAACTTTTAGCATACACTTTTCTTTTCTTTTTTGAGAGAAAGAAAATCATTTTTGTAAAGTTCAAAATTAAGAGTTTTTTTTCCTAAAAAAAGAGCTTTATTTATTTATTTCCCTAAGATTAAGAGTTTTTGCTTTTTTTTTTTTTATGATTTTGAATGAATCCACCTGGAAGTTACTATAATTACCAAAAAATGTTGGTATATTTCTTCCATAAAAACCCAAAAAAGCAAAGCTAAAACACAAAATTTTTTTCTCCAGAGAATAAAAATAAGCCGAACTGAAGCTTAAACACTGTCACAAAAAAAGGTTGGACGATAAATTCGAATAATTCCTTTCTTTTCTATTCATAGCTTAATCGTGCTGGACATTTTTCTTCATGGAGATAATAATTTCTTCCAAGAAGCAAAGAAAAAAAAAAAAAGAGCCCAGAGCAAGCATGCTGATTTATTCCAACAAATAAAAATGATATTTTAAATATTTCATGCAATTTCAAACCCAAGATATTTTAAACCCATTGGTCAAAATTTTGTTTTTATTTTCCATATTTATTTGCCGGCAAAAAAAAAAAACCAAATTTTTTTTTTAGTTTTTTATTTTCTGCCAATGGGTGGTCTTGAATTTTGATCTAGTTTAGTTCTTTGTTTGATTGAAACTCTGTTTCTAAGCTAATATAAACATGTTCTGTACATTTTCATTTATGTTGTTTATATGATTTGTGACAGTTATCAGGTGCTCATTATCAACAATGACTGTCACACCAAGAATTTCCATCAACGATGGGAACCTTGTGGTTCATGGGAAGACCATCCTCACTGGAGTGCCAGACAACATTGTTTTGACTCCAGGATCCGGTGTAGGCCTTGTTGCTGGAAATTTTATTGGTGCTACTGCTTCTGATAGCAAAAGCCTTCATGTCTTTCCTATAGGTGTTCTACAGTAAGCACTTTCTTCTTTTTAAACTTTATTATCCTCCTATATAGCTGCTTTTTATGAATTGGAATCAGTGTTTGTCTTTTAATAACATTCTGTTTATGGGTTGGTGATTGCATTATTCCGTGAAAATTGCTTACCAGTGACATTTGTTAATGGATCGAGAATTTGAGATTTAGCAAATCTATGAATTTTCATTTCACAATTTGGTTATTCCTGGTTTTTTGTAACATATGGTACCCAGCTATAAACTAAAATTACTGGTCATCAAAAAGATGTTTGATTTCAGTTTTTAATACGACAGTATAAAGCTTCTCATGTCACTGATTTTTTTCTTTAATATATTCCACTTCAGCCTTTTACTTTATTTCACTCTTTTCATCTGTATACATGTTTGGACAAAGATTCAATTGGGTTGATTTCTTTCCAACTTGGAAAGAAATTAATTATATGAAATATGTTGTAATTTTGAATCTAAAGTTTCATAACTTTTTTTTAAGTGTTGATTCGAATGTTTATTAATATGCTTCATGCTTAAATATATTTTAAGTTATTTTCAAATGTGCATGTTCATTGGATTTTCTAACCTGCCATGCTTATTCCTAATAGTTAGCCAGGGACTATTGTTTAATCTGACATATACTTTGCACACTTATGAGGCTTATAAAAACTCTATGTTCTTAGATGATTATGGTGTGGAGGAGGTGCCAAAGTCATGACCTCTAGTTGTAATTATTTTCCTGTAACAGGGATCTCCGATTCATGTGCTGTTTCCGTTTCAAACTATGGTGGATGACTCAGAGAATGGGAACTTGTGGGAAAGATGTCCCTCTGGAGACTCAATTCATGCTCATAGAGAACAAGGAAGAAGATGATCCTAATGCCCCAACAATCTACACTGTTTTCCTCCCACTCCTTGAAGGCCAGTTCCGTGCTGTTTTGCAAGGCAATGACAGGAATGAGATCGAGATATGCCTTGAGAGTGGTGAGTAGCTTATGGCACTCAAAAGTATCTGGCATTGGCTGTATGCATCCTGTCTATCATTCAATTATATAGGACAAACCTTCAGTCTCATCTTATCGGCCATTAATGAAGGAGTCAAATCATATGAAATCATCAAAATGGGCTGGAGTTGTCATTAATATGATCAACAAGAGTGGAGAAACAGTGAATGACCGCCAACCCAATAAATCAAGATTGATGGCATATGTAGCATTTTGTGAAAGAAATAGATAGAAAGGATCAAGTTTCAAAGAACCGACACTGACTTGTTTTTTGTGGTGTCCGATTTGGTTTTGCAGGAGATAATGCTGTTGAAACAAATCGAGGCCTTTACCTTGTTTACATGCATGCTGGTACCAATCCATTTGAAGTTATCAATCAGGCTGTAAAGTGAGTAGATATGTTTCTTCATGCAATTTATTTTCCACAATTTCTTTTATCAAAATTGGTGGTCATTAAAATTTGTTTTTAAACAACTTATTATCCATTTTTCTTTCCCTGGAAATTACTGACAAATTACAATCATATGTCTGAGACTTTGATTTGATTTCCTAAATATGTTTTGTTTCTTATGGGTTCAATGACTGCCTAATGAGTACTTTATTATTTTTTGATTCTGTGAACCAGGGCTGTGGAGAAACACATGCAAACTTTCCTTCAACGAGAGAAGAAGAAGGTATAATTACTGACGTCGATGTTTACCTCCCCTGCCTTTCTTTTATTTTATAGAATGTTGGATTATACTTCTAAATTGGTGTGCGACCAAGCTAAGATTGTCTTTGTGAATATTTCCTGAAATTATTACATTGGTTGTGAATAGTTGCCAACATTTCTTGATTGGTTCGGCTGGTGCACATGGGATGCTTTCTACACTGACGTCACTGCTGAGGGTGTTGAAGAAGGACTCAAAAGGTAATAGAAATTTATAGTAATGTGAGCTACTGATTAATTCAAGATGCAAAGAAAATGCTATGATGATGTTAAGATGGTTGTCACTGAATTCTTTGTCTTTAATTGCAGTCTATCAGAGGGAGGGACCCCACCTCGATTTTTGATCATAGATGATGGTTGGCAGCAGATTGAAAATAAACCCAAGGACGGTGATTGTGTTGTACAAGAAGGGGCACAGTAAGATCTCTTTCTCCCTCACTCACACACACACACACAGAAATGCGTGCGCACGTGCATGTACCCAATCACATTCTGAACCAAAAATTTATTATTATTATTATTTTGTATCATTAGTTGCCCACAAGTGTCTTGTATAAGGATCATGGACAGATCGAGCATCATCTGTCTTAGAATATTTTATATTTTCTCTGACAATTACCCTTTGTATTTTTATGGCAAAGCGTAGTTTGGTGTTAAAATTTTGTGCCTGGTTGGACGACTAAGGCTCTTAGATTAATCTGCCGTAGGATTTTGAAATTTTAATATTTTAATATTTCTTTTGTCGGGTTTCATATGATACATTATTTTTCAACTCTGTGCAAACAAAACTTTCTCCACCTATCATTTTTAAATGTTGTAAACTGAGAATTAGGAAAAAGTGGCCTGAGTAGAAAATCAAGAAGTTTTGGCAGCTGTAGTCTAGCATTACTTTTGTAGACCAGGTCTAGAATACAGCTCTCCTCATGAGAGGCAACTCTTAGGTGATGCATCCACAACCTGTGGGCAGGCTGGAGTAACCGGCTAAACAGGGCCAGCCTATTTCTTCAGGTGAACTGGAGAGGAACAAATATCTTAATGTTGAGTCTTCAGTGGAAGTTTTAATTTTGCACGGCCTAATGATTGTACCATTTTTTTTGGTGAAAAGATGATTGTACCATTATATCACCATATATTAGATATAACAGTCTGGTGAAGCCTATTTGTTGGTCCCTATCCTGGAAGTATTCTGTTTTTACTTTTGTGTGGTCCCAGTTTATGTCAGAAATCAGTCCTATCTCTTGGATTTTAGCTCAGTATTAATCCTTCAATGCATGTGAATGACATGTAGTTGAACTAGCTCAGTAGATGACATGTTTTGTCTTCTTTTGCTATCTCCTTTTTATATTCAACTTTCAGTCAATTATTTATTTTTCTTTTTTTTTTTTGGACGATGATCTTGCACATTTAACCATGATTATTACAAAAATTGGATGCTGTTATGATGTTCAATTAATTCTTGCAGGTTTGCAAGTAGGTTGACCGGGATTAAAGAGAATGCAAAATTCCAAAAGAGTGGCCAAAACAATGAACAAATCTTGGGCCTAAAAAATGTTGTAGATGAGGCCAAGCAGCATCACAATGTGAAGTAAGTGGTCCAAGTTATTCTGGTTCGCGGTGTTTATTAGTTGGTTATGGTGCATTTTATTGTGAACTCTCTTATGAAAGCAAAAAAAGACCGTCTTATATGCTTTGCAGATATCGCTCTCTCAACCAATATCTCCCTCAAGCAGATTCCCATTTTTTATTAGAATCAATTAATTAACTTCTCTCAACCAGTATCCTACCTTAAACTTATTAATCATAACATCAAACTTTTCCCTTGGTCATTCTTCCTACAGTGATCTTGAATCAAAACAGCATATTTCAGTTGGCTACTAGTAGTAAATTTGAGTAAAGAAAGTCGACTTGTACTTAATTTGTCAATCTATAACATGGATCTTATTTTTGGAAGTTCATTCTCTGTAAATAATATTGACTTCTATCTCAAGGAACATTCTGACTTACTTTGAGCTTAGGTTTGTGTATGTGTGGCATGCGCTGGCTGGTTATTGGGGTGGAGTTAAACCTGCAGCGGCTGGTATGGAACATTTCGATACAGCATTGGCATATCCTGTTCAGTCCCCAGGTGTGATGGGCAACCAGCCAGACATAGTTATGGACAGCCTTGCAGTTCATGGCCTGGGTTTGGTGCACCCGAAGAAGGTTTTCAACTTCTACAATGAGCTTCATGCCTATCTGGCTTCATGTGGAGTTGATGGAGTGAAGGTTGATGTGCAAAATATTATTGAGACCCTTGGTGCTGGACACGGTGGTAGAGTGTCTCTTACCCACAGTTATATCCAGGCACTTGAAGCCTCAATTGCCCGAAACTTCCCTGACAATGGATGCATAGCATGCATGTGTCATAACACTGATGGAATCTACAGCACCAAGCAGACTGCTGTTGTTAGAGCTTCTGATGACTTTTATCCTCGGGACCCTGCTTCGCACACCATCCACATTTCCTCAGTGGCTTACAACACTCTTTTCCTTGGAGAATTTATGCAACCTGACTGGGATATGTTCCATGTAAGTAAAAATTAGTGTTTTATGCTTCTTAAGCCATCTGTAGTTTTCTTAAAGTCAGCTTGTAATAAGCATTTTTCACATGAAATGATGGTCAACCAATATTCTTACTAAATGAATCAGAAGGTGGGGGGGGGGGGGGGGGGTGATGGATTATGACCTTATTTCCAATGTTATGGAAGAAATTACTTTTCATTCTCACTAAAGAAAGGCTCAAAATGAGGGTTAGAAGGGGCACTGATGATAATGTTGATGGTTTGCAGAGCTTACACCCAGCTGCAGAATACCATGCCGCTGCTCGTGCAATTGGTGGATGTGCTATCTATGTCAGGTATAGTTATGCTAAAGTTGATTTTTAATTTCACTAATCATAATGATAAGTTAGCAATTTCTAATATGCATTTTGTATTTGTGTTGTTTATGCAGCGATAAGCCTGGCAACCATAATTTTGAGCTCTTGAAGAAGCTGGTCCTTCCTGATGGATCAGTTCTCCGTTCCCAACTGCCTGGCAGGCCTACTCATGACTGTTTGTTTGCTGATCCAGCTAGAGATGGGATTAGGTGAGTAGCATTCTTTCTCATTGCTTGTTGCACATCCAGTGTTGCAGCTTTACCAATAGAATTCTATTTTGCAGCTTGCTTAAGATATGGAATGTGAACAAATGCTCTGGTGTGGTGGGTGTTTTCAACTGCCAAGGTGCTGGTTGGTGCAAGATCGCCAAGAAAACTCGCATTCATAATGCATCACCTGGTACCCTTACAGGTTCTGTTTGTGCCAACGATGTTGATTCGATCATTCAGGTTGCTGGTGCAGACTGGAATGGGGAGACTGTGGTTTATGCTCATAGATCAGGTAATTATTCTCTCTGCCTCCGGTGCCCTCAATGCCTCTTAAGTTCATTTATCTATAGATGTCCTCGTATCCCTTGCACTTTGTGAGGTGATGAGTGCCAATTGGATCTAGGCCCTTGGATTAACTGGATATATTTGAATGTGTATATATGATGTATTTACTAAAAGAATACCTTTTGACTTTCAGGGGAGGTGGTAAAGTTACCTAAAGGTGCGTCAGTGCCAATAACGCTTAAGGTTCTTGAGTATGAACTATTCCACTTCTGTCCTGTCAAGGTTAGTTTCTTTCAGTTCCTTTCCTTGCTTTTAGGCTGCTTTGTTAATATAATTTGACAGTGGTGGCTTATTCAGTTCCTTTTCCTATGGTGCAGGAGATTACCACAAACATTTCATTTGCACCAATAGGCTTGCTTGACATGTTCAACAGCAGTGGTGCTCTGGAGCAGTTCGAAGTACAAATGACATCATACGAGAAGCCAGAGCTCTTTGATGGTGAGGTTTCCTCAGAGCTGACAACTTCTCTCAGTGACAACCGGTCTCCAACTGCAACAATCACCCTCAAAGTTAGGGGTTGTGGGAGGTTTGGTGCTTACTCTTCTCAGCGCCCATTGAAGTGCACTGTGGGCAATGCTGAGACCAACTTCAACTATGACTTAGCGACTGGATTGGTGACACTGACTCTGCCAGTTCCGCAGGAGGAGATGTACAGATGGCCCATAGAAATCCAAGTCTAAGTAGTTTGAGGTTAGTAGCATCATGTTACAACTATCATCATTGATAATTGTTATGGGGGGGGGGGGGGGGGGGGTTTATGACTGTCTAGTCGTGGTGATGTGTAATATGCGAGGAAATGAAGAGCGAGGGAGGCCCTTACATATAATCGGGGTCCTATGTTATTGCCACATTCTCTTTAATAAAAATGCCTACTTTTCAGAAAATCATTTTGTTCGTTGTCTATGGTTGAATAGCTGAATTATTGGCCAAAAGAAAAGGAGTAACTGAATTATTTGGCTGTTAGTTTCTAATTAAACCGTTTCTGAGGTTCAGTATATATCGGACCCATCCACGTACCATCTCAATGCCTGTTTCAACTATTATAGTGTAGGCATTTGGTCCTATTGAACATTCAATTAAATTTGCAGTATACCAGGTTGGCGAGTTGTGGAATCCAAAATTGGGTCCGGAAGCCTCTGATTTTCGTTTGAGAACCAAGTGGAAATTGCTATACTGGCAAATATTCATACACGTTGAAACAATTTTCTTTCACAGAAATCACTTTCTAGGCAAAGAAAGAAAAGCCAAACTGCAGTGGACATTCATATATGCAGGCTAACAACTGAAACAAGAAAGAAATGGTTTGAGAGTTGAAGTTTGTTATGTAACATTTAAACTAAAAAAAAAAAAAAGAGAACTTGAACTCGGAACATTATGTTGATGATTTAGGAAATTTGAGGATATTGACACTTATGTTGCTTGAGCACAGAAATCACCAGATCCAATTCTCGCCTACACGATAATGTTTATTCAAGAATGGTAAGGATATTAAAGAAAAGAAGTGGAGGATCAGTAAAATTAAGTCACCAATAATCCCTGCAAGAGCAACTACCATTTACAAACTTATGGAACCGAATTCTATCTCTAACAATTATTTCGCGCTCATAAAGTTTACTGATGATCTTTGTGACTTCATGGCAATCACTACAAACTCTTAGGTTCTTTACTACTCTAATTGGCACTGGTGCTTGAGTCTTCAAAAGTCCGTAAGCAATAGCAAGCCTCTCACTATGCTCACACAGGTAAATTCCTTTCTCTTCATCACCAACATTGTGCAGCACATCAGAAATATGTGGTTCATGCCCAGAATCACTAACTCGCTCAGAAATATCCTTCAAAACCTGTCTTATCTCCTTTGCCTCAGGATGGTACCAGTCTCCCATCACAAACTCATGCACAAAGCCATCAATTTCAATTGAGGTACACCCTGGCACTCCCTTCATGCCCTTTTCCTTCATCATCTTTCTCACATGGCTCATCTTCTCCCACTGTGAAACTGATGCATAGAAATTTGACAGCAGAATATAGTTCTCTGTATTCAATGGTTCTAATGCAAGAAGTTGTTCAGCTGCAATTTCACCTTTATG
Organism: Durio zibethinus; assembly: GCF_047325235.1. Classification (NCBI taxonomy): domain Eukaryota; kingdom Viridiplantae; phylum Streptophyta; class Magnoliopsida; order Malvales; family Malvaceae; genus Durio; species Durio zibethinus. The sequence continues at coordinate 1,374,664 of NC_143162.1, read as the reverse complement.
CAACATCTTGTTCTTCTGGCAACCAATGAGTAATGTTCGCCAAATTACTGGATTTGGAGAGAAAGGCATGGTTTGAACAAAATTGTAAGCCTCATCAACAAGGCAGGCTCGGCAGAAAAGATCAACCATACAACCATAATGCTCTATTGATGGTTCAATTCCTGACTCCATCATGCTTGACCAATATCTTCTACCCTCAGAAACTAGTCCACTATGGGCACAAGCAGCTAAAACGCCAACAAAGGCAACATGATTAGGTTCAACCTGGAAAAAAAAATAAAAGAAGAAAATGAGAATCACCAACTTGTTTTTTCGTTGCTCCAAACTATAACTACTTACTAAACGATGATTTTATCCTGGCAAGCCAGCCTGATGCAAGCATGAGCATATATGCATAGGTTCATAACATTATCTTCCAGAATGCAATGTTATGTGAGTCTAAACTATAATATGCATATCCTGTTATCTATGTCAATACCTCTGATTCTTCCATCCTAGAAAACGCTCCCAAAGCGTCTTCTGCTAGGCCGTGAACTGCCAGTCCAACAATCATCGAGCTCCAAGCTTTCTGGTCTTTTACTGGCATTCTCTCAAAAATTTCTTTTGCTTTTTCAATGCACCCACACTTTGCATACATGTTAACTAGTGCAGTACTCAGCATAATATCAGTCTTAATCATCTGCTTCTCAATATACACGTTAACCCACCTACCAATACCCAATGCCCCTGCCACAGCACATGCAGAAATCACACTCACCATTGTAACCTTATCAGGAACAACACCCAACTTTTGCATTTCCCGAAACGCACCAAACGCCTCATTGACCAATCCCATCATAGCATACCCACTTATCATTGTACTCCATGCTACCAAGTTTTTCTCTTGTATTTCATCGAACACATTCTCTGCAAGCCCAATATCTTCACATTTTGCATAAAAATTCAATAAACCAGTTTGTACAAACTGGTTCGAACCAAACCCAGACCGAAAAATATGGGCATGAACCTGCTGGCCCTCTTCAAAAGCCAAAATATTTGAGCAAGCCTTAAGCACAAAAGCCAGGGTAAAAGTATTAGCTGAAGGGTACCCTTTTCGTACCAACTTTTTATACAAAAAAATGGGTTCTTTCGATTGGCTTCCGATAAAAGAATAACCCCGAATAAGCGAATTCCAAGAGAATATATTTGGGTTCGGGTTTTGAGCGAAAACTTTGCGAGCATGATTGATATCTCCATGGCGAGAAAGAGCACAAAAACCAACTATTTTCGAGAGAAGGAAGGAGACGGAAGAGATGGGAAGGAGGCGAGTCAGAACATGCGCGTGGATTTGACGGATAAGGCGCGTATCTGGGCATTTTTCAATTAGATAAGCGATCTTCTCTTCCTCCAGCTTTTCTTCAGATTGTCGGAGTTTTTGTTTTTCGTTTTTTTTTTTTTTTTGTCTGTAGAAGCCGGGAAAACTTTACTGGAATTTGAAAGCCAAGGCAACGGTTGATAGTGATAATAAATGGGCCAAGCACTCAAGCCTGGACTCCATATGGGCTTATTAAGGCACATAAGTATCCCTACCCTAGCTTTCTACTATTATTAAGAGGTGAGATAAAAATTTTAAAAAATTGATATGAAATGGTAAAGTTTCATTTAAATTAAATTATATATTAAATATATAAATTAGATTCGAATTAGATTTTGGATTGAGAAATAAAAATTCAAATAGAACTTAAATATATGTTTTTATTAATTTTTATATACATTTTAAATTTTTATAAAATAAAAACAATAATTTTATATTAAAAACTAATTAAATATATGAATATTTTATATTAAAATAATATATAAAAAATAAAAAAATAAATTTTAAAAATCAATAAACCTAATTGAACCAAATTGATAAAATTTGATACAGTTTGATTCAAATAAGATCATATGAAAAATTGATTCGAATTCGAATCAATTTTTAAAATTCATAATATTATAAAATATTTGAAAAAATTGAATTAAATCTAATTTGATTCGAACTATTATCAACCCTACTAGTAAGCAAGATATTGTCACTTTCATATTTCCTTTTGTATCTTCATTTCAAAATTCAAATCTTACATTTTTCCTTTTATTTAAATGCCATAAGTATTTATTTAAAAAAAGCCATAAGTAATAATAAAAAAGAATTGGAGAAAATTAAGAATCAGTGCTGGAACGTAGAAATTTTTTTTTTCTTTTTGCGAATCTACCCAAATAAGAACAAAAGGGTATCAAGCAAATTAAATGGTATGTTTCTCATCACTTAATTTCCTCTAAAATTATGAATGAAATTGATTGCATGCAAATGTGTTGTTGCCATGAGCGTTAAAGGAAATTTAATGCCCATTTTGTTTTGTGTACACATTATAAGGTTCCGTTAAGATGTAATTCTTAGACAAAAGACATGAGCAGTTATCTGTTCTAATCCGTTTCTTTTGTACCATACCACCTTGGTCCACCAGAAAAAAAAAATTGGCCAAACAATCAAACAAAGACTTTTTTTTTCCTTTTATTTTTATGCTTACGGCAAAAATACTGAATTTTTGGTGTCAGGTTTAGATTTAAGATCGTGAAAAAACATGTGTTGCCAATGGATTTGCTAGTTCTCAACTATTATAACCGAAATCTACTTATGGATTGCTTATTCTTGGTCTACAACCATTTGGTGGAAGAACAGAAAATTTATTGATATTAACAATTCTTTAGGGTTGCCTAAAGTCTTCCATTCATGCATCATGCAGAATGACTATCAGCCGCAATATATTCTCTATGCCAAAACCATCACCCTTACTCCAACATTATATGATCTCACCACCTTGTGATACTATCCTAGCATCCTTTCAGGTGTACCAAAGATGCACGCTTTTCTGATTACGCGGACCATCCACACGCGACACGTTTAGTTTTGCCATTTGTACAAGCCAGCCAACATACAACTACAACATACAACTACTTGCCTGGTTTAACTTCTCTAGGGTTTGATGATCATGGCTGAGTTTGGCATAATTTGAAACTAATTCCACATGTTACACGTAAAACTAAAGTGGCTTAATGACCACAAATTTTGAGGCTTTGTGGCGCCTTCCAACTCTTTATTTATCAAAGTAGATAACCCTAAAGCCTGAAGGGCTGAAGTTCCTAACTAATATATGAACCATGCTTTTTGTGTGATGTCATGAGTATAGTTTAACGCAAGATTTTGAATGTCTAGACGAATTTAAAACTATGGATAACTATTATCCATATATTTTTATTTGGAGATTTCGTATTGATTTAATTTTTTGAACAAAAGATGTATTTATTAATAAATCAAATATTCAGGTATAATCATCAAGATTTAAGATGTAAAAATATATCAAAATACTTAAACATTTTAACAATTTCATGCATATATATATATATATATATGCCACGGATTAAACATTAATTAATTGTGATTGGCCAAAAAAATCATTAATTATTTGTGTGGTTACTTTATTATTGCATGCCATCTGGTATTAAAAGGTTGAATCCTATTCAAATTAAGGTTTAATTATTACATGAATGGTTTAGAATTAGAAACTTCGATTTTGAAATTTGAAAATAATTGCGTTCTATTATAAGTATTTTAAATTTGTGAATGTTGATTTTTTTTTTTTATTTTATATATAAACAAAGTAAAACATGCATCTTACATATGCATGTAGAATTATTATTAGGTTTGTGATTTAATGATTCTTTATATAATACCAAAGCATGTATGATATGATCAACCTTGTTCTTGTAAGTAATATAATTAAACATCAAGAGGAAATAAACAATATATATTTATATATATCAGGAGAGCCATTGGGTTTTTTTATTACATAAATAACATGTTCTTTAGGATTTGAATTTAAAATTCCTAACCTTTGGGAACATGCTTGATCTCCATTAGGGTGTGAAGGCCATGCCAAATCTTTAAACCCTATAAAACGTGATGTAAGTTTTAACTTTCAATCATAATATATATTACAAAAAAATAAAAATAAAAATTGCAGTACAATATTGCAATGAAATTGCATAATGAATTGCATCACACATCTATGTCTTATGTCTTTCGTGCAATATTTTATTTTTATTCACGATTTTTAAAATTTAATTTTCAAATTCATGGCCTTTTATAAATATTAAAAAAATTCATTCATTTATTTTAATTTCTATAAAATCTGATAAAATTTATTATGTCGATGCCACATGAATCCTTTTCATATAAAAAAAAAAGGGTAAGTCCATTTGATTTTTTGGTTAAAATTTATTTCGATTGTTCATATGGTATATAATTTTAATTAAAAAGCTTTAGATTCAAAAATTAAAATTTAAAAATCATATATATATTAAAATGAAATATAGTGCAAAAATCACAAATGATTGGTGAATTTTAGTCAACTAGTTGGTATTATCTTTAATTTGCATATTTTCATAAAAATGTACAATTTTTTAAAAACAAGTCGCCATTCAATTCAGAACTTTCTAAAAAGTGAAGGAAATGAAACGCAAAATGGCAAAAATTACATGAACGAAGTCTCCAAAAGGTGGATAAAGGGTGGGTGTTTTTAGATTGAGGTGCCTTCTCAAACCATTAAGTTCCCATGCATTGCGTGCATTTTGCCTTGATAAAGTCACAACATGTTTTGTGGCAACCTATAATATTATTTTGGGTGACTTATAAGAATCTAACACCTAAAAAATATTTCAAAATTGTGCCTTCACTTGTTCTTTTTTCCCCTCTTTTTGTGCAAACCAACAAGAAGTAATTGGTTTTTGCTATCTCAACCATCAATATCATCACTTTCTCTTGAAATTATAAGAGCCAAAAGTGATTATAACATTAAGTTCTTGAAACTCTAATTTTACAAATCATAACTTCGACATCATACAAACACATTATATATTAATTCACGAGGGATTAACTTGAATAATTCTTATACATATAGTTATATTTTTTGAGTGGAAAATTTTTTAATAGTACATATATATTTGTATTCTTTTTACTTGAAATTGTTATAATTTAAATCTTAATCATTAGAACTAAAAATTTAACATTTTATAAACAGATCATATATCTATTGACTTACATATATATATATGTATATATAGAAATGTACCTATATTTATAAACACCTAATTTGATTGAGGCCCGGATCAATTGGGCCTGGTCCAAATGGGTTGGTCCACTTTATTTTTTTTATTATTTTTGTATTTTATATTTTATATTTATTTATATTATATATATATATATTTTCTTTATCTTTTACATATTTATTATTTACTTATTTATTATTACTATTTATTAATATATATATCTTTATTATTATTATTTTTTTCTTTTTTCTTTTCTTTCTTTCCTGTTAATATTTATATATATATATTTTATTTACCTAGTTATATATTTATTATTATTTATCTATTTATATGTTATAATTTATCTGTTATTATTTTTAATTTATCTGTTAATCTTCTGATTTATTTGATTATTTTTATTTAATTATCTATTAATATTTTTTTATTATTATTTGATTTTTTTTATTTTTTTGATTTCTTTTTTTTGGCTAAAGATTGGATTGAGATTCAATCAGAATCCATATTAGATTCAATATTGAATCCCAATCTAAAGAGGAGTTGTGATTGATCATAAACTCTTATGATCAATCCATATAAAAGGACATACGGATCAAAGGAAAAACACACAGAAAAAAGAGTTACTGGCTGAGAGAAAAAGGCAGATAGAAGAGTTTTGAAAGCTGAAAAAGGGTTTAGAGGCATTAGAATAGCTTTAGGAATTGGTGAGAAATTTTTGGAGATTTTTTTTGCGAATTTTTTTTAGAAATTTTTGCAAAATTTTCAGATTTCGATTGAATTTTTCAGCGAATGTTAAATTTTTTGGTGACTATTCCAGCCAAGTTTGAAGTTTTCGGCTAGCTGTCCAGTTTTCGGTAAGGATTTTCAGAAATCGATCAACTTTTCGATGAATTTTTGACGAAAAATCCATATTTCGGTGAAATTTTCAGAATCCGATGAATATTCAACCGGAGTTCTTATGAAATTTTAGAGAGAAGGGAGAGAAAAGAAAGGAAGAGAGAGAGAGGGAAGGCTCGATCTGATGAAAAAATGAAGGAATCAACCTTATATACCCTCCCAAAACGACATCGTTTTTACGTTAAGTAACCCAGAGGATCCATGTGTTTTGTCAAGATCCGACCCGAGCGTCGACCCGCACGTGACCCGCTTCTCCGAGCCGTTAGCCAAGTCGAGCCGACACCCCGAGCCGCGTCTCTGAGCCATTTTTTTTCCTTGAGCCGAGCCGAGCCATTCCCAGGTTTTTTTTTTTTTCATTTTTCATTTTTTTTTATTATTAGATTAGGTTTGCTTAGTATTTTTTTAATTTCTATTATTTATTTATTTTTTATTTGTATTTTCATTATTTTATTTTATTTTCTTTAAATAAAATTCAAAAAAAATATTTTTGAAGAAAAGTTGAAAGTATTAATTTTCTTTGAAAATAAGCTTTCCAAAAAAATATTTTTGGGAAAAAGTTGAAAGTATTAATTTTCCTTAAAAATAAATTTTCAAAAAAAAATTTTTTTTAAGGAAAAGTTGAAAGTATCAATTTTTCTCAAAATTGAAATTTCAAAAAAAAAATGTTTTGGGAAAAAGTTGAAAGTATCAATTTTCCCTTGTACAGAAGCAATCATTTTTTTTTATTTCTTTTAAATTTTCTTTAATGTTAATTAATCCGACAACGGAGTCTCTGCAATGAAACAATAGTTTTCTTGCATACTTTTGAGGTGAGAGGATTTTTTTAATTTTTTGCTAAAAGTATTAGAGTCAATTAAGAATAATTTTCAATAATTAATTACTTGATAAATTTTTAAGGCTCATTGGACAACACAAAATTAAGCTGGTACCATCTTTTGATGGAGGTTGTGAGGGTGCTATAACCTTCCTCACACGTAACCGAACTCTCGAACCCTGTTCTAGTTAGTAGACCTGAACCTATTCTTTTAGGGACTCTTAAACTTAAGTGTTCTCTAAAAGGACAGATTTTTTAGGTGATCAATCGCACCTAGATAAAAAAAATTGGTGATGACTCCTTAAGTCAATGTCTAGCGATAGATTTTCTGATCTAGACTTTATGACAATATTTATGAATTCTTTGAGCATTGGATATTGGAGCAAAAGTGAGAGGCTGCCAACAGATTATTTCGTCTCAATCTCTCATATCCTAGAGACCATACCTTCAAGAGTCTTGCTGAAAGACACTAAGCAAACTCTCTCCTTTTCTCAGAATTTTCTTCTATAAATATAGAATCCCACCATTAAACTAATTCACAACCATACCCTGTATCTCCAGCTGCTAGCTTTCAGATTAGTTTTTTTTTCTTTTACAAAACAAGAAACAATGGCTCTACAAATTAGACAAGTACTGCTAGCCCTATACTGCATAACCATTTTCTCTTTATTCTCACGTTACAACTCTTTGAAAGACCAGAACCCACCTGCTTCTTATAATTACTTTGATCATCAAGTGTTAGATGCCGCTGGCTATGATCCACAAGCATACCCTTCATATTTCAGCACCATTGAGGATGACAAGTTTAAGGATTCGATCAGACCAAGGGCTGAAGTTATTAGCCTCCAGAGATTAGGTATCACATCAACTTCAGCTAAAGCAGTTAATGTCGATGATTTTAGAGCTACTGGGGATGGCACTGATGACACTGAGGTTAGAACGCATTAAATTTTAATGCATTGAATTTTCTTTTTCAATTGCAGTTTTTATGTGACATTATCATCCTTGCTTTATATATGCATAGCTATTTGATGATTTTCATAATTATAGTTATAATAATCGCTCTAATATACTTTGAAAAATGAAAATTTTGATACCTTGATTTGTTTTTAATATCTAACTAGAATAAATTATATTAGTACGTAATTTTTATGTAATATTTAATTTATTTTCACTCATTACTTAAAAAATTTGACTTTTTCATTCATGATCTTTTTAATTTGTTTCAAATCTATTCATTCATCAATACGCTATTATAATATGTATAAAAATATGGACCAAATTTGACACGCAACACTTTGGCCAACATTATATTCACATTTGAAGGGTGTATTAAAGAGCACTGTGATCTTTTTTTCTCATTTTATGATTTGCAGGCATTCGAGAAGGCATGGGAGGAAGCTTGTTCGTCAAAGGGTGCAGTTGTTGTTGAGGTGCCCGAAGGAAAGAGCTATCTTCTTAAGCCTATTAGATTTTCAGGTCCCTGCAAATCTAATCTTACAATCCAGGTGAGCCTGAAAACCACATTAATTACTTAATAATTACCTCAACCTCAAGGTGACGATGGATCATGATCATCTGAAGAATCGTATGAAAATTTCAGATATATGGAACTATAGAAGCATCTGATGATAGAGCAGACTACAAGGAAGATAGAAGACATTGGCTTATCTTTGATAGCGTTGATAATTTGTTAATTGAAGGTGGTGGGACTGTCAATGGCAATGGGAAGATATGGTGGCAGAACTCTTGCAAAATTAACAAACATCTTGTAAGCTAGCTCTATATATGATGATTTGCTTCATTTATATTCTAGTTATGATCTTCCTTCTCTAATCAAATGCTGACTATTTTTGTTTCTTTCATTGTGTAATTGCAGCCATGCAAGGATGCACCAACGGTAGGTTAAAATTTTCTTGTTATTTTGTTTTTACTCATCATGCATGCCAGCTATAACTTCAAAATAGAGATTCAAAACAGATAGTTTCAATTTGATTTCCAAAGCAAAACAGATGTATTAGTGTATTATTTAACTTTCATCATTATTTTTAATAAAATCATTGAATTATAGAATTTTCAAAAATAAAATTTGTAAATTTTGAATTTCAAAATTTTAAAACACATTTGACTAAAAAAATCAAATATGAATAAAAAAAAGGCAAAAAAAAAAAAAAAATACTATATGCCAACTCCTTAAAAAAAATTAATAAATATCTATTGATTTTGTTATTTATTACTTTTGTCGCTGATAAGCTAGTCTAGGTTTAAGCTGGGCTGAAAAATGTTTTGAGTCATATTCATGAAACTCACAAAATGTTAGAGTCATATTCATGAAACTATTTTTGTTCATATGAATGGTTTTGGAAAACTTTCTTTCAGGCACTCACCTTTTACAATAGCAAAAACTTGAAAGTGCGAAACTTGAACATCCGAGATGCACAACGAATTCATGTTTCCTTTGAACAATGCACCAATGTTCAAGCTTCTCGTCTGACAGTAACAGCCCCAAAGAAAAGTCCTAACACTGATGGGATTCATGTCACTCATACTCAAAACATCCAGATCACAAACTCTGTCATAGGGACTGGTACGCTATATCATTCATTTATCATATCACACTCAAAATTCTAACTACTTTTATTCTTTAACTTGATCTTTTTGTTATTAACTCAAGGTGACGATTGTATCTCCATTGTAAGTGGATCAAAAAATGTGCATGCCATGGACATAACTTGTGGCCCTGGTCATGGAATCAGGTCTTTAACTCAAACTTATAATCTTATATATATATTGGATTTCTGTTAAGTCTTAATAAAATTTCTTGTGAAATCTTCTTTATATCAATTAGTTTTAAGTTGTATACTTAAAACATTCTGTCAGAGCTTAGGTTTTGTTCTGTGTTCTTCTTGCCTCATACCCTGCTGAATTGGTCATGTCATAATCTCGCGTACACGTAATAACAATTGTTAAAGTGGTGTTATCTCATATTTGTTAAGTCTTTGATTACTTATAATCTTATATTCAAATTAAACCTCTTTACTTGTAGTCAATTGGTCTTAAGTTGAATGCTTAACATAGTATGGGAATCCAAGTTCTGTTATGTTATCCTGCTCATGTGCCTGTTAAAGTGGTACAATCCCACAACTGTTAAGTTTTGAATTTTCTGTGATCTTATGCTGAAGTTGGGCACTCCATTTATTGCTTTTTGGTTGAATGGTTTATATATATATATATATATGTATATATATTGATCTTAACAAGCACTAAGTCAATCCTGAATTGATAATCACATCATGGATAAATATGGATTCCGTGATTTTCAAATTTTTTTCCATTTATGTTTCTTATATCTTTATGTTTGTGATGATGGAACTCAGTATCGGGAGCTTGGGGTCAGGAAATTCAAAGGCTTATGTTTCCGGTGTGACTGTTGATGGAGCTAAGCTTTCTGGAACCACAAATGGAATGAGGATCAAGACTTGGCAGGCAAGTGCAGCACTGCTAATAATATCATGCCTTCAGGATCCTTTAATTACTCACATGGCATTAACATCCAATCTTCTATAATTAATGATCTCCAGGGAGGGTCAGGAAGTGCAAGCAACATCATATTTCAAAACATTGAAATGTATAATGTGTCCAATCCCATCATCATAGATCAAAACTACTGTGATCAAGATAAACCGTGCAATAAACAGGTGATCAAAAAGAAATAACTGTTTGTTTATTTATGAAAAAGAGTAATCTTATATTTTTTATTTTCTAACGTAGAAGATTTCTATTTGTTTAATTTGTGCAGAGCTCTGCAGTTCAGGTGAAAAATGTGGTGTACAAGAACATCAAAGGGACTAGTGCTTCTGAAGTGGCAATAAAATTTGATTGCAGTAGCAGTCATCCATGCCAAGGGATTTTGCTACAAAATGTTAACTTGCAGGAACAACGAGATAAAACAACCAAAGCTATCTGCAACAATGTTAAATTGAGTGAAGGGAAAGCTGTTTCCCCACAATGCCCTTGACCTCAGAGGAATGGATATCAATCAGGAGATTAGCCTTGACATGTAAAATACTATATATAAAATGTATGTCAATAACACAATCCAGATTATTTGTTCAGGAGTCCACTCAGCAGTTCAGTTTGCAGATAAGGACAAATGAAGAAATCACTAGAACTGCTTGGATCCTCACTTACAAGTTACAAACTTGCAGAGATTGTTTCTCATTACAATGGCTGGGCTGACTCTATAAATTAGTACTATTTATTTGGAAATAGATATGGAAGATTGTTAATTTGATGCAGGATATACTGTAATAACATTGTTATAAAATCTAATTATCTGCTTGCCTTATGAATAAAATTGAATTCCTATAATATTGCAGTGAATAATGAGATTTGTTTACAATTTACAGTGTGAATCCCCTTCACAATCATAGCTCATTAAATTCAGAAAATTTCTCAGTTTTCCTTTGGCATCAATTATAAAGACTGCAAACATTCTTCATTAAACATATTTTATTCTTCAAATATTCTTCATTAAAAAAGGCTTTCGCATGCATCGGTGTGAAATATAATGTTTTTGATTGCAAATTTGAAGCTTTAATTAAGCACTTAATACATAGTTATAGACCTTTATAGAAAAGAATAATGAATAATAATGCACATTTAAACCATTCATAATTATGAAGACTAAATATAGCCATGCATCTAGGCCTTTAAACATAAGAGATCATGAAGAAATATTATTCAAAGATCTCAATCTTTCTTATAATATATAAGCTCATCAACGTTTCATGGTTTTCACTATCATATACAACTACAATCATATGTCATCAGTCTTCTGCTCCTTTTTATTTTTCCTGTTAACAATGAAATTGCAGAGACATCTTTTCTCATCTATCATTATCTTTTTCTCTTTGTTCTCAACTTATTACCTTGGAGAAGTATCTGGTTATAATGCTCAAGCTCATGCAAATCCTTCATATTTCAGCTCCATCTGGGATGGCAAGTTAAAGGGGTTTTTCAAGCAGACAACTCGGGGTCTTACATTGCACAGGTTTGATGATAATAGGGAAAATTTCTCTTCATTGCCTGCAGGTGGAGGACCTACATCTAAAACAGTTAGTGTCGATGATTTTGGAGCTAAAGGTGATGGAACTGATGACACTGAGGTACTCACCTAACAGCATATTGTGGTTTTTCGCAGCACATAATTTTTCTCCCATGGACTAACCATTTCTATTTTCTCTAGACTCGAATTAAGTTGGAATATATCTATGCTTTGTATGTACATAAATGGAATCATTTTTTTTTTAATAATTGAGACTATCGGGATTTGAATCTTGATTACTGGAATTATGAGTCTAACACTGTTGGTTGGAATCACTTTGTAATCATGCAAATTAATACAGAAGGAATTAAGAATATCATGACTTTTGGGGTCGATTTGGAATAACTATTTTTGCTTCTAACAGAACCATCAACCATTGTTGCCTGTGATTTTGCTAACATATATTTGTGACAAACATGTATATGCTGACAGAAATATTACAAGGATGTGATGTGAGTAAAAAGAAACAAGAAAAAGGATCAAATATAAGCATGATTTTTGTTTTTATCCAAAAATAATGTTTTAGTTAATTATAAGAGAGAGACTATTTATGATTAGAGAGTATTATAATAATATTGGCTAATTATACTATGAAAAGTATATTTGTTATTATGAGAGAGAGAACGTTATAGTAATTTTGGCCAATGATGGTAAGATGACATTTCTTCAATTATGATTGTAGCAATAATATGGTAACTTTGACCAATTATGATAAAAAAGGTATTTTAATAAATATATTAAAAAAATTATAGTAATTTTGATTAATCATAGAAAGAGAAATACTACAATCAATTTAAATACATGTAATTCAATTGTCAAGTAATTAAAAATGTATTATGATCATTTTTAAGGGAATTAATTTCATAATATTAATGTAATTTCTAGACTTTAGAAACATTTGGGCTTGAATTTGAACAAAACATATGGATTAGAGAGGTCAGTAAAGATTATCTTTTGTTCCCCAATGTAACCATTCTTGTTTTCTTTTGAACTCTGTCAGGCATTTGAGAAGGCTTGGGAGCAAGTGTGTTCTTCTCCAGACGGAGTAACTTTTGTAGTGCCTAAAGGAAAGAGCTACCGTCTTAAGCCAGTTAGATTCACTGGTCCATGCAAATCCAATCTTAGAGTAGAGGTAAGATCTATAATTTAGATAGACAAAGGTCCATTAATTGTTATAAGTTCCAACGAATTTACCAAGTAATGTTGAAATATGTTAGATATATGGAACCATAGAAGCATCTGATGATCAATCAGACTACAATGAAGATTCCAGGCATTGGCTCGTCTTTGATAGTGTTGAGAATTTAGTAGTGGAAGGTGGCGGAACTATTAACGGCAATGGCCAGATATGGTGGGAGAATTCATGCAAAAGAAAAAAAGATAAAGTAATCGAGTAAAATTTCTCAATCTTGCTTCATTTTCTCATCCTCTAATCAAATCCTAAAGGCTAACCATCCTTGTTTCTTTTGTTGATTACAGCCCTGCAAGGGAGCCCCAACGGTATATTCATCTGTTTTTATGTAGCAAACCTGTACTAGGAGATTGCCAACTTATGATTTGGAGACTATGGTTTGGCAGGCTCTGACCTTTTACGAGAACCAACATTTGGTGGTGAACAACTTGAAGATCCAAGATGCGCAGCAAATACATGTTTCTTTTGACAAATGTGTGGATGTTCAAGCTTCCAATCTGGTAGTGACCGCACCAGGAGATAGCCCCAATACTGATGGAATTCATGTCACCAAGACCCAAAACATCCTCATTGAAAGCAGTACTATTGGAACTGGTATATACCAAAATCAAGTAAAACTATGAATTGAACTAATCCTTAATTAGTTCCTTACCACAATAATCTATCTAATTGTTTCAAGCTTATATCTATCCAAGGTGATGATTGTATCTCCATTGTAAATGGATCCCAGAAGGTTCAAGTCCACGACATTACTTGTGGTCCTGGTCATGGAATCAGGTATTGAACTCTACGCCCTTACACCAAATGTTCACAAAAAATTTAATTCATTTAAACAATATTTTCCTCCTTGATTTTTATCTTCCACCGGCGAATCAAAAGCATCTTAGATTCCCTTCGGTTACCAATTCCTAATTACATTTGTGTATATATGCATGCATGTGTTGACCACATATTTTTCTTCTCTAAATGGTGGGCATATAAGTATTGGGAGCTTAGGGGAAAATGGTTCAAGAGAATATGTTTCGGGAATAATTGTAAATGGAGCTAAGATTTCTGGAACCTCAAATGGAGTGAGGATCAAGACATGGCAGGTTAGAACCAGCAGATATTTATACCCAAACTCATGAATTAAGCATATACCATTTCCAGCATTATTCATTCAACATTCATTTTCTTTTTCTCTGATGCAGGGAGGGTCTGGCTCTGCAAACAATATCAGATTTGTGAATGTGGAAATGAATAATGTGACTAACCCAATTATAATAGACCAAAACTACTGTGACCAGGACGAACCCTGCAAAGAACAAGTAATTTCTGCAACAATCAATAGTGCGTATGGTATCAATTAAGCATACATATATATCAACAAGAACTATTTGTTTGATTAATTTGCAGCCATCAGCAGTCCAAGTGCAAAATGTGGTTTACCAAAATATTCATGGAACTAGTGCTTCGGATGTGGCCATAGATTTTGATTGTAGCAAGAGCCATCCATGTCAGGGGATCACATTGCAAAATGTTAACCTTAAAGGAGAAGGAAATGAAGCAACCACTGCAACATGCAACGATGTTCAAACCATAACAATAGGCAACGTTTATCCAGCTTGTTCCTCAAAACAAATAAACATGAAAGGCTGAATCAGGAAAGTGAAGATGACATGGCACGAGTTCTAAATAATATAGTTTGATGAGATTATTTTTCTTTTTTCCAAATCTAGAAAAGAATTACATGTGTACATTTCACATTGAAACGCTATTGGGAAATGGAGTTCGAAAATATAATGATCGAAATAGTCCGAATAGAACACATAAAATGTTTCTTCTAAATTTGTTTCTCACACCAGTTTTTTTATTCGTATTTTAATACAACCACCATAATCATTAATAAATAAATTAAGAACCGTCTGTCCATTTCATATATATCATGGCTTGTGAAACACTAGGGCGACAGGAAGAAGAATAAGAAAAGAACCGCAGCGAACCGACCGGACAGACAAAATAAGAATGAGATAAATGATATGGTTTGGCATAATCAATGATACGACACATGTCATATTCCTTTTAGTAGGACCCCAAGACCAAGAGTACAATGTGTCAGCAAAACGACAGAAAAAGATCACCAATCTTAACTGTTCAAGTTGAGGTGTTAGTTACCCTCTTTCTACTGTTGCAGCTTTTCTTTAATTGGAAAGAAAAATTAAGTTAGGGGGTCTGGGATCTTTGCAAGTTTTGCCTTGTTTCACTCTGCCTTAGTGTCAGTGTGATATACTCCGTTTGTGTGTGTATGTGTGTGTTTTTTTTTTTTTTTACAGCTTCTCATTGTGAACTTCTTATAGGGGGAGCGGAGGTGGGGGTGTTTCAGACCCCAATTGTCTCTCTTTTTTTTTTTTTTTTCAAATCGGTTTATTTTTTATTTTTGATTTTGGGTTGAATTTCATTTCAATGAAGTTTTAGTCTTTGGGTGGTTTCTTGATCTGGGGAGTTGCACTTGAATTGGGTTTTCTCGGACATTGGTCTTGGGGACCAAATCGATCCAACAGCAGATTCAGTGGTCAGTTGAAAACACTCTAAATTCCTTTGTTTTGATTTTGCTACTTCTTTCCTTCTTTTTTTTTTTTTTGGGTTTTTTTTGTATCCAAAATTTGATCTTTGTTTGCCTTGTTTGGATCTCTGGAGGTGGAGTCAGGAAAAGGAAACAAATATTGCCTTTGAATTGTTTCAATATTTTTTTTTGACCCATTGTTAAGAATCTGCCTTGCCTTCTGCTAGTCATCTTAAAGATCCAAATGGATTCCACTTGTTTGAACACCTCTACATTCCTTAGATGGATTTGGTTTATATTGTTTATTTGTTAGGTTCTGGAAATCTGAATCTTGTTTTTAGCTTCATTCTATACTTTTTTGATTCATGGTTATTCTCTGAAGTGTTTTGCAATGTTCATTTATTAGTAGAAGTTAATTAATAATGGGATCATATGTTCCCAAATTCCATTAAGGTAGAAGTGGTCCACTTTCTTTCATGATTTCTACATCTGGGAATTATGTTGCTGTATTTAAAAACGACTATTTATAACTACATTTTGTTCTTTTTTTCCTAGAAAAAACATTTCTGAATTTTAGTTTTATTGCTTGAAGGTGAAATCCGGTAAAATTGTGGGGCAAGTTTGCGATCTGCAGAGATAATGTTGGTCTGACTGCTGATGGTGAGCCCTCTGTTGCTTGTCATGTTTGTGCATTTCCTGTTTGCCGTTCATGTTATGAGTACGAGAGAAAAGATGGTACGCAGTCTTGTCCTCAATTCAAGACCAAGTACAAGAGGCATAAAGGTTAGATCGTCTTAACTTTCGTCTGTCTTATGCTGTTGGTCTGGTGACAAATATCAGACAAGTGATGCATATAGGTTCTTCTTCACCTTTAGGAAGCCCTGCGATTAGTGGGGAAGAAGTGGAAGATACCGTTACCAATAATGTAGCAAACAATTCAAGTCATACATCAATGACATAAAGCGAGAAGCATAAGAAGGCAGAGAGAACGCTGAGTTGGGATACGAATTATAGCTGAGGGGAGGACATGGCTCTCCCCAACTACGATAAAGAAGTTCCTCTTAGCCATATTCCTTTTCTCACCAATGGCAGTTCGGTAGGTTGAGGAATAATTCACACTTTTTTCTTGCTTCTCTTGTTTTTCTCAAATCTGAGAGTAAAATTAACAATAACTCCTTTTGATTTTGAGTTCTAGGTTTCTGTGGAGATATCTGCTGCATCTCCTGCAAGAATCTCAATGGCATCTCCTGAAAGTGGGATCAGGGGAAAGAGTATGGATCTAATCCATTATGCTGAAGGTGTCAATTTGGTTTTGGTTTTGCTGTTGGATGCTATAACTAAGTGATAAGTTTTTTTTTTTTTCTTCGCAGATAACATTAGGTTGGTTGATCCAGCTAGAGAGTTTGGGTCATCAGGGTTTGGCAATGTAGCCTGGAAGGAGAGGATTGATGGTTGCAAGATAAAGCCAGAGAAGAATGCAGTTCCGATGAGTGTTAGTAATGCCCCTTGTGAATCTTGGGGAGGTGGAGATTTTGATGCCAGCACTGATGTAGTAATGGATGATTCTATATTGTAAGTGTCTCACTTTATTCACTTTAATGCATTCCTGTTCATTCAATGTGAGCATATCTCTATCAGCTGCTGAGCATCATTCTATCCTTTTACTTCATCCCAATTTGCACTTTCTTTTCTCTCTCTTTCTTCTTTTCATTCTCCAGTTCCTTCTTCTCTCTACGTGTGCATGTAGTCAATGAACTTCTTTCTTCTAGTTGACTAAAATAGAAAAAAGAAAGTAATGCATAGTTTATAATTCAACATGATAAATATACAAATCAAGATGCTGTGTAAAGTAATCTTCAAAACGTATTGCTCTCTCCATATGGTCCCTATCAGGTCGAACTGTGTATTTGTATAAAAATATTAAGTTATGCTGTATCCTTTGGTAACCATGTCGGCGGCCTTCCACAAAGAAATAGAGACATTATAAGTGATGCTATAATTTAACTAGTGTTTCACCTGAAGGCTTGCAAGCCTTGTTCTATCTTGGTAATCAGTGATGGTATATGATGCATAGTTTCCGATTAACACTACTCCTTCTGGAGTGTAAGGGTAGAAATTCTGCTGAGTTTTTCCCTATATTCTGATTTAGGCATACTTTTATATATTAGAAAATAATAGTTGATCCTTATATTTTATATGCTTTTTTTCTATTAATCTTCTATATATGTTTTTGTTATGCAGAAATGATGAAGCCCACCAGCCTCTATCAAGAAAAGTCTTAATTCCTTCCTCTAGAATCAACCCTTATAGGATGGTCATTGTTTTGCGGCTCATTATTCTCAGCATTTTCCTGCACTATCGTATAACTAATCCAGTTCACAATGCCTTTATGGTTGATATCTGTGATTTGTGAGATATGGTTTGCAATATCATGGATATTGGATCAGTTCCCTAAATGGCTTCCTGTGAACCGTGAGACATATCTTGACAGGCTGGCTTTAAGGTAGTTACTCCACTTCTGAGATCTTGGATGACACAAAACTGTTTGAAGTCCTAATGGATTTTGATTTCCAATTTCTGAATAATCCGCAGATATGACCGAGGAGAGCCATCCCAGTTGGCTGCTGTTGACATTTCTGTCAGTATAGTTGATCCTTTGAAGGAACCTCCACTTGTCACAGCCAATAAAGTCCTATCCATTCTTGCAGTTGACTACCCAGTTGACAAAGTTTCCTGCTATGTTTCAGATGATGGAGCTGCTATGTTAACATTTGAAGCTCTGTCTGAAACTTCAGAATTTGCCAGAAAATAGGTTCCTTTCTGCAAGAAATACAGCATTGAACAACGAGCGCCATAATGGTACTTTGCACTAAAGATTGACTACCTAAAAGAAAAGGTTCAACCAGATTTTGTCAAGGAACGCAGAGCTATGAAGGTATAAAATTCTACTTTCATTTAATTATAGTGATACCGGAATAGATATTTGCACTGTTTTTCACAACAACTATACTTTTGTTGCAGAGAGAATATGAAGAGTTTAAAGTTCGTATTAATGGACTTGTTGCGAAAGCACAGAAAGTCCCTGATGAAGGATGGGTTATGCAAGATGGCACTCCTTGGCCTGGAAATAACACGAGGGATCATCCAGGAATGATCCATGTTTGTTCAGTTAGAACTGGCTTTTTTTGTTCATCTGCAGGAAGCGCCTTCCTAGTAATACTTGGTTCAGGTTCTTTATATATAGCAATTAGTTTTGAGAAGAGAGATTTTTCTTTTGAGTCCATAATATCAAGATGTCAAGATATTTCCGAATGCTTTATTATATGCTAAATATCTGAATCTGATAATTTTGAAAGCTAATTTATCCTTACTCTACATTTACTATTACATATATCTCTTCAGTTTTAGTTTTATTCTCCATGATGTGCAAATTGTGATTTTTATGACACCACAAAGACTGTTATTGGCTTTCCTTCTTGGTTTGAAGCTCATGTCATATTCTTACTTCATAATTGGCAGGTCTTCTTGGGTCATAGTGGAGGACTCGATTCTGAAGGTAATGAGCTTCCAAGATTAGTCTATGTGTCTTGTGAGAAGCGTCATGGATTTCAGCATCACAAGAAGGCTGGTGCTATGAATGCACTTGTAAGTATCTGTAATTTAGTCTTATAGATTCTTGTGTTTTGGCATGTACCCAGCTTAACAATATGTGTACCAATATCAGGTTCTTGTTTCGGCAGTTCTCACCAATGGACCATTCTTGTTTGATCTTGATTGTGATCATTACATAAACAACAGCAGGGCATTGAGAGAAGCTATGTGTTTCTTGATGGATCCCAATCTTGGAAAGTCAGTTTGTTATGTTCAGTTTCCCCAAAGATTTGATGGGATAGATAAAAATGATTGTTATGCCAATCGTAATACTGTTTTCTTTGATGTAAGCTTTGTTGCTGTCTATGCCATGAACTTGTTACATCCCAATTTATCATTTTATGATCCTATTTTAGTTGCAGAAATGTTAATTTAGTATTCCTCTTTTCTTTTAATTTTTAGTGAATGTGGAGATTAATTTAAGAGGCTTGGATGGAATTTAAGGCCCTGTATATGTGGGTACAGGGTGTATCTTCAACAGAACGGCCCTGTATGGATATGAACGTCCTCTCAAGCCTAAGCATAAAAAACCAGGACTTCTTTCTTCATGCTTTGGTGGATCACGAAAGTGGAGCTCTAAGACAAGTAGATGGGACTCTAGTAAGAAGAAATCAGGAAAGCATGTGAATTCTACTGTGCCAGTATATAATCTAGAAGATATAGAGGAAGGGGTAGAAGGTATAATTTTGGTCTTTGAAATTTGACTTCAACAGTCACACTACTTGTTTAGGATAAATTTATATTTCATTTCTTGATATGTTGGTAGATAATGAGCTGTCTTATGTTTTCAGTGAATCAAGTCCCTTTTGAACCATAAAACTTAGATGTTTTAATCTTTTAATTGTTATAAAGTTGTTTTGCATATTGGAGTTGTTCAACATTTTATTTAATTTTTTCTCATTGAGGGTTATGTTATTCAATCCTGACTTCACACGTACTTAGTCCTGTTTGTGCTTAAGTAGAAATATGTTAACCATTTCTGATGGATTACGAGATTCTACCAAATGCATGAACTATATGGTTAATGTCTGAGTTTTTGAAGATTTTCCTGAGAAAGTGACTTGTTAATTCTTATTTTGTGCCTCTACAATAAATGCCCCATTTGTTTTTTATGTGGACTGTTTGTGTGTGCTACTGAACTATTATCTCCAATGTCATAAATAATGCAACTATGGTGTGTCGGTTTTACTGAAACACATTTTTTAAAGGTGTGATACTGAACTCAATGCTTATGTCACAGATGACCTTAGAAAAAAGGTTTGGTCAATCAGCAGTTTTTGTTGCTTCAACACTTATGGAAAATGGTGGTGTTCCACAGTCTGCAACTCCAGAATCCCTCCTTAAGGAAGCTATTCATGTCATTAGCTGTGGATATGAGAACAAAACAGATTGGGGAAGTGAGGTTTGTAGGGCTTTTACCTTTTGTCACCTCTTTGTTAGTTTCCTTTATTGCTGTTTAATCCTTTGGTACATATACACTGAACATTTGAGCTAGTGGATGGGATGGGAAAATCAGAAATGGGCCTTTCAACTATGGGAACCAAGTTATCTGAAAATTTTTTGTTGAGCATAAGGATTCAGTTTTTCAAGGCAAACATCCTTCATTTGCAGTCGTCTTATTTCCTTGAAAGTAACCAAGTAAATAAAATCTTTTGGGGATAGGGGTGGGGCCTAACATTGCCTTTCTTGTTTGCTTTCCTTGTTTAAGGCTTTAAGCTGAATGATGGATGTAGCAGGTTTCTTGAATTGTTGCATTGTTTCATCAATATTCAATCTTATATGGCTTATTGAGTTAAAGTTATGTTTTGCAGATAGGATGGATCTATGGTTCAGTTATAGAGGATATCCTTAGTGGATTCAAGATGCATGCTCATGGTTGGAGATCAATCTATTGCATGCCACAACGCCCTGCTTTTGAAGGATCTGCTCCT
The DNA here is from genome assembly GCF_047325235.1 of Durio zibethinus. NCBI lineage: Eukaryota > Viridiplantae > Streptophyta > Magnoliopsida > Malvales > Malvaceae > Durio > Durio zibethinus. The sequence continues at coordinate 1,353,409 of NC_143162.1, read as the reverse complement.
ATTAACCTTTCAGATCGTTTGAATCAAGCGCTTCAATGGGCCTTGGGTTCGGTTGAAATTCTATTCAGTCGTCATTGCCCCATGTGGTATGGGTATGGTGGAAGGTTGAAATGGCTCGAGAGATTTGCTTATATCAACACTACTATTTACCCAGTTTCAGCCATTCCCCTTCTTGCCTACTGCACATTGCCTGCGGTTTGTCTGCTCACTGGGAAGTTTATTATTCCACAGGTAAGTGCAATATCAATTTCAGCCTCATGGAAAGAATTTGGTTCCTCCTCAATGCTGACACTTACATATCACTTGACACTTACTAAACTCTAATTGAATAATAGATTCTCATATGATGTGTCATTTTGCTATGACATATGATCTAGATGAACTTGTTAAAGATCATATCACAAGATCTCCAATTGTTGTCACCAAATTTATGAATAATTAAGAGTTTTTCTTGATTCTGCCAAAGAGAGGAAAATAAATGTATCAAATCTTTTCAAATACATCTAACGTTATGATAGCACACCAGCTGAGATTAAATTTGCAACTTGTCATATATTGCAGATCAGTAACATTGCAAGTATATGGTTCATATCTCTCTTTCTTTCCATCTTTGCCACCGGTATATTGGAGATGAGGTGGAGTGGGTTAGGATCGATGAATGGTGGAGAAATGAGCAGTTTTGGGTTAGTGGAGGTGTATCAGCCCATCTGTTTGCTGTGTTCCAGGGTCTTCTCAAAGTGCTTGCTGGCATTGATACCAATTTTACTGTCACTTCAAAAGTATCTGATGAAGACGAGGATTTTGCTGAACTCTATACGTTCAAGTGGACTACCCTGCTGATTCCTCCGACCACGCTCCTGATAATTAATCTTGTTGGAGTGGTTGCTGGAGTCTCCTATGCTATGGACAGCAGTTATCAATCTTGGGGTCCTCTCTTTGGCAAACTGTTTTTTGCTTTTTGGGTGATCATTCATCTGTATCCATTCCTTAAGGGTCTGATGGGACGGCAGAATCAGATGCCAACAATTGTTGTTGTGTGGGCGATTCTACTTGCTTCTATCTTCTTACTTCTATGGGTCGGATTGATCCATTTACCACCTAGGTGACTGGCCCTGATGTCCAGCAGTGTGGAATCAACTGCTAGTTGAACATGTAGATCAGAGAAAGTACAAGCAAAAGATGGAAGGTAATTGTTTTGAGCTTTGTTATGCTTGAATTAGAATCTTTACTATTTTGCGGGGGAAAAGGAAAAATGAAAAACTGAGGGTTTTAAGTTGAACCCTTTAATTATTTGATTAAGTTCATTTTTTAAGCTTGGTTCAGCTAATTTATTTTTTAAAGTCAAAATTATACCATGATTTGTAATTGGTGTTAAGACTAGTCAATTTTCAATTACCATGTTGTATGAATAAGAAAATGGTTGTTACATTCTTTTGAACTGCTCTTTCCTTTTGTTTTGGATGAAAGTCAAGAAAACTTTCCACAATGGACCTGTCAAACTTTCTCAATCTTTTCTTCCAAGGTTACCAAGCTCCTGTTATTGAAACATTGGACGAATCTAGTTTATTGTGATAAGACTTCAGCTAATTAGAAACATTAAACTGAATGTTAGAACCTATTATGTCAAAGTTTGTTGAACAATTTGATAGTTTTCCCAGATGACAGGTGGCTTAAAGGTCCTGACTCCTGATGCACTTAATGTAGTTTGCAAACTATATACATGGAATTAAACCATGAAATATTCCAATAAAAACAGTTGTCCTCTGTCAGCCCTATGAGAAAAAAAAAAAAAAAAACACTTGGGCCATGTTTATGGCACCCTGGAGCCCCTCCTCTTTGTACTTAGATTTTTTTTTTCAAGCTAGAAGCTCGAAGTAACATTTGATGAGAGTAACAAGCTCTATGTTTATGGCACATGTTTTGAAGATTGCATTCCTTTATCAAATTAAATTGTGTGAAGTATATAAAAATGAAATGAAAACTGATTATCAGGTTTTTAATCAAAGTTCATATAAATATAAAATGGAAGAGGGAACAGAAGTCTCTTGAACGTTCAGAGCTGTGGCATAATCAACTGTCTACCTGGGATATAGCTAACCTCATTAATGATCTGTCTACCGGGGATATAGCTAAACGGAATTGAGTTTATTTTGTCACCTTTATTAACGAAGAAGCAGCTAACCTCCTGCTTTAGGCTCAATTGCTAAGTAGGTCAAGCCTGATCACCCTCAGGCACAACCAAAAGGCTTGTGGTGGATGTTATTATTGCTGATGTGAAAAAATAGAGTAAGCTTGTGGGGTATGCTATGATTGCAAATATAGCGGTGAAAGTAAAGCATAAACCATGACATGTTGCTTAGTCGGATGAACATGTTTTAAATGATGCTTTTAGCACCATTTTGTATCTTTTTTCAAAAGAGAAGTAGCAACGGTAAGTTTTCATAGGACATTTAAGATATATATATCTTATAAAATGTAGAGAAAGTATTAGCTTTTGAAAAAGCAACATTTGAGCATAAATTCAAAAGCCTGTTATTAGTGTTTCATGCTTTTAAAGTTGTTAGAGACTCCTTTGTGCCTTGCTGTTGCACTGCCTTTGACTACTGTAGATGTGGTAGAAAGCATGCATGATTTCTGGGCTAAAAATTTTGCTAAAGTTCCCAACATATAGCACAATTGAAAATTGTTGTCCCCATGATAAAGAAGAAAAAAAATTTCCCCCTTAACCCTCAATTTTTCATATATGCAGGGACGGATACCGTTTGAAGTAGGGTGTCTATGGACACCTTACCTTCAAAACTTTCACTCCTTTCATCGATAAAATTAATAAATCTGTCAACAATTTTATAAAAAATCCTAGATCCGGTGAAGCACATGTACCATTAAAAGAAGAAATATGTTCCATTAAAGGCACTGTCCTGTTATGCTGCCATGGTAAAGAATGAAGTAATAAGTAAAATATTGTAGACAGAAGCTGCTAATCCACAGTTATAATGTTTCCACTACAGCATCTCCACAACATACAATTTGGAGTTTTGAACTAATCAATAATTACTTACGTTTGCATCAAGGCATTCCATCTATGCATGAATCTTCATTTCTTTTCCTCTTCTGTTGCTGGTTTTGATTCTTGTGGGGGAGATGCAGCTACAGCAGGGACTCCACCATCAATGCAACTTCTACACTTCTTTTCTATCCATCCTTCTATGTCATTCTCCCCATTTCCACCAAAATGCCTTCCACCACATAGTCGAGCAATGATACCTGCAATAACACCTACGATAGTGATCACAGCCAGCACTACAATCAGAGTTTCGATTGATCGATGGGAATAGCGACTGGGTTCCCTCACTGTAGGTGGGGCCTCAACTACTGGTACAAATTGATCCTGTAACCTTGCTTCCATAGCCTCCATGAACTAGATGCTCATAAACTCCTGTTTCTCTCTTGCTACTCTGTAACGGTAAAAGACTGAAGCAAAAAAATGCAGAAAGAGAGAAAGTGAGTCACAACAACTGTAAGATATGATTTGGCAGTGAGTAGAGTTAAAAACAAGGATAGATGGTTGAGTGTTGAGACTTGAGAGTAAAAAAGAGTGAACAAGTGAGCAGACTATGAAACTAAGAAAGCAAAGTAGCAGACTACCGATGTTTGGTATATGAAATGTACTATAGGAAACTGGGATGGGAAGAAACAATGGAACTTCAGGTGTGCATGATGCTTTGGGCTAAATGATGCTGAGAGAAGGAGGGGGAGAGCAATTTTCTTGGTTGGGGGTGAAAGAGAGAACACAAATTTTTATAGGTGGGAAAAGCTGAAATAGGATTCAAGAGTTGCAGTCTCAATTTTGGGTACTTTGAATCTTCTTTGCTGTGATTATTTCTAATCCGGCTTTTCATTTCTTTAAGCTAAATAAAAAGTTAGAACCACTTCAAACCATGTCAGTGGTTTCTTGAATTCATCTGTGGTGCAACCCCAGTGAAAGATCTTTTTTATTTTCTCTTCCCAATTTGTCCTTATTGATATCACATGTTAATGTTAATTAATGTGACTCCCTATACGAAATGTACTCTAGCTTTTTGGAACTTTCCTAATTTGTCCCTAGTTATTTGCTATTTTCTTGTCCCTTATAGAAGTAGGAACTTAACTTCATGATATTGGTTGCCCATCTCAGTCTTTCTCCAGTCTCCCCCCATGGCCCTGAGTCCCTGACCAGTTGGCTAGTTTGTCAATTTGCAGAAGATATTGACAGGCGTGAGTCAGGTAAAAGAGTCACTTGACCGAGGGATCCCCTGAGTACACCATGTGTTAACGCAGGGTGTTGGGATAGAGATGTTAGGAAGTAGTGGTTGGGATTTGCCTATACTTGCATGTTTCACATGCAAGAAAACATTAATAATGGGTCACCCAGGACGTGGAGAATAAATTTTTACAAACAACAACCTTTCTTTTTTACTATCACAATAAATAGACTTCTTGCCACTAGTTGTGGTTCAGTCAGTGTCTCAGTTCAGTTCAATAATGCAATCTGGTTTTGGAAACTGCACGAAATTCAGTTCAATAGTTTCAGTACATTGTTCTTCTTCCAGGTGTATGACAGGAAACAGGATTGAACATGTGATAGTCATTGAAGAATCTTATAGTATTATAAAATGAGACTAAAGTTGTGAATGTTGTACAAGAAATTTACTCCTTTGAAAAACCCCTCCTTGAATGGATAAACCTTGGATTCCCTAACTATTCTTAGTAATATATATATTTTTATTCTTTTAGTTGAATGTCAAGCGATTCTTAAATTTTATGCTACACATTTTTTTTTAATCCATTCAAGCAGATTTATTTAAATTGAGTTTAAATAAAAAAATATTACTCCCTTCGTTTCATTATGTTTATCTTTTTATTGTTCTTTTGTTAAACTAATTCAATTTTGATAATTACTTTTAACAAAATCATAAAGTTATAAATTCTTTAAAATAAAAATAATTTTTTTAATTTTATATGATATTAAAAAAAACATAATGATCAAAATGGAATTTTCATTTAATAACGATTTGGATATCAAGGAGCGCCATGATTTGGATCAAAAGAGCAAACAAGATAGTCCAAACCAAAATAGGCCCAAACCCGTAAAAATTTTTAATGTTGGCCCACTCTTGAAACCAAGCAACCAGCTGAAACGGCTGTCTCACTTTAGACAGCCCAAAACAAAGACATTCCACAGTACACCGTGCGTATCTGGCTGCCGAATTTGTCAGAAAAGCAAAACGACTTTGAAAAGAAGACAACAGGAAGTTTCAAGTTTCAACGACCTTTTAGTTGTTTCTGGCCTCGGCGTTTCAACTTTCGATTCCACGGTTTCTCCCTAAATACGCGGAATTCGTGACCCAATCTAAGAAAATCATTTCTCTTCATCTAAATTTGGATTTAGCTGTGCTTGTTCGGAGGGGTGTTGGATTAGAATGGGGACTCCAGAATTCCCAGATCTTGGAAAGCATTGCAGCGTTGAAGATTGTAAACAGATTGACTTTTTGCCTTTCACTTGCGATCGTTGCCACCTGGTACGATTTCTCCTTTCCTTTTCCTTTCCGGGATTTTTTTTTCCAATTTGTGGGAGCTTGGTTTAGCTTATATTCTTGGAAAATAAAATTGGGACCTTTGAAAATTTCCAGGTTAGCTTCGATATCTTGGTTTTATTGGAGTCATTGCAGTTTTATACTTTAGATTTATATTGGCCAATGTCCCTGTTTGTTTTCTATTGACCCTGTATGAAAAAAAAAAAAAAAAACCATTCGTTCGGAACCCAATCTATTAGGTCTTTAATGATAAGATGTTACTGATAATATGTTTCATGAATTCTGAGATATGCTGAGAACTACAGTGCTCAAACATTGCAACTCTGCTTGTTATATTTCTCCGGTTATGTACCCAGAACATGTTAGGTTTTAGAATCAGAACTTTCAAAAAATTCATATCAAGCTTAAGCTTGAATCTTGCTTTAAATGTTTTGCTGTGTAATGGACTATTGTTGTCCAGCCAATTATTTTGTTGAATTCTTTTGGTGAGATTTCTTCTTTTATTTATTTATTTTTTTTATATTAGTGGAATATAACGAATCTTTCAACAGGTCTATTGCCTGGAGCATCGAAGCTACATTAAACATCACTGTCCAAATGCTGATAAAAAGGATGTTACTGTTGTCATTTGTCCGCTATGTGCTAAAGGAGTTCGCTTGATTCCTGACGAAGATCCAAACATCAATTGGGAGACGCATGTTAATACTGAATGTGATCCATCAAACTATGACAAAGTTACTAAGAAGAAAAAATGCCCAGTTCCTGGCTGCAGGGAAGTCTTGACATTCTCAAACACAATCAAGTGTAGGGACTGTACTATAGACCATTGCTTAAAGCACCGTTTCGGGCCCGACCACAAATGTCCTGGACCTAAGAAACCCGAGTCAAGTTTTCCATTTATGGGTCTTTTAAGCAGGAGTAGAAAAGAAGAATCAAAACCCAGCAGAGTTCCTGCCACATCTTCGTCTAGGTGGGCTACAAGCTTTCTTAATGCAGCTTCAACTGTTCGAGCCTCAGCAGAAGCAAGCATGACAAAATTGAGTAGTGAACTTAGTCAAAAATGGCAAATTGCAAGGGATGGAGTGGGGCTGAGTAGCAGTAGCAGCAGCAGCAGCAGCAGCAGTGGAAGCGCCGGACAAGTGGAGGAGTGCCCACAATGTAGAGTAAAATTTTCGTCAGTTACAGCTTTGGTGGAGCATGTGGAGAAGGTACATGAAAGGAACAACCATTCTCGAGTCTTTAAGATGTCTATTGATGTCTGCCCCAAGTGTAGTAAAGGGTTTCGTGATCCAGTTGCCCTTGTAGAGCACGTAGAGAGGGATCATGGTGGCACTTCGAAAGCTTAAAAAGGTTTGGCTGCAAATTGTGAAGAGCATACTGCTGGAGAAGTGATTGTGTCATCTTGTATTACTTCCATTTTTTAACCTTAAAATTAAATTGCAACCCTCTTTTCAGAACTCAACTTCAGTTCAAATGATTTTTCAACATTCAATTTATTAGTTTCATGTAACAATTTAAACATTAAGGTTAAATATAAGTGCTTATGGGAATACAGCAAGCTGCTTGTTTACAGCCAAAGTTTGTTTTTTTTGGTATCGATTTGGTTTACTTTGAGTTTTGAGGCTTTCATAATTGAAGCTTACAACCAGGAGGTTCCATTTTCTTCCCTCATTCCACAAATCTGTATTTTTTGAGATGATTAAAATCTCTCGAGACATGACAATGGACAAATTTTGTATAACAGGGCTGCTTACCTTGTGGAGACCTTTCATGAAAAAGCAAGTTTCTGTTAACAAAATCACTTTTCAGGGATTTTTATCATTTAGCAAGATTATCTGAAAATATGATTAAACCTTTTATGGTAATAGAAGATTGGATACTATCTAAAATTTAACTTAATTGATTCATATAATTATCTTTAAGAAATGACATCCTCAAAGTATAAAATTTAAATTCCAACATTTACAATATTTTTTTCTATCCCAAATTACAGTTTCCATAAAAAATAAATTTGAAAGCTTTTGAGTTGTTTTACACATTAGAGAAAAATAATGATTACCTGTTTAGAGTGTATCACCCGCAATGGATTACCCTCCTTTTCTTTGGAATTGGAATGGCATTTGTATCATTTAATTATATCATGATTCATGAATGTTATCTCCATTACACCTTGAGTTTGTTTTAAGCAATTGAGAACGAGACCCTATGTTATTTGATTTCTTTCAGGTTAGTTAAGTAACTTAAGTGAACCCAATAATGAGATGACAATTTAAGGAATAATTGGATTGAAACGAGGGATGCTTTCTTCGAAAGGAAAAAAAAAGTGATGGTTACTTTAATTATTGTCTTTTTGAAAAGGGAAAAAGGTTATGTAACAAAATAAATACGATTCATCATTTCGATGAAAAATATGTGAAATTTAAAACCAAAATTGAAACATGATAATGAAACTTTATTTTATAAGGAAAATGATTTTTTTTTTTTAATGTTTTGGCTTAAAACTTTGAATTTGATTTTTCATCCCTTCAAAAACGATAGATTTGTTTTTTGATTATTTTAATTAATCATATAATTTATTAATAAAATATTAAATTTTTAATTATAATGACACAATTCGATTTTCGACGTCTACAAGGATTAAAAAATAAAAAAATGTTTATCTTTTAAAAAAATTACTTGCCAAGTTTATTTTTCTTTGATATTTATAAAGCCAATACCTCCTTTTTGGATTTTTTCAAATTGATCCATTATTGTTAGGATTAAAGAAAGAAAAAATGTGATATTCCAATTTTTGACTCAATATTAAACACATATATATCTTTAAAAGTTTGCTTTCGATAAAAAAAAATGTCAATAGTAACCTCATAGTTTTGTAATAACATTTTTTTTGGAAAATTAAGAAATTTGGGATTTTAAAATTCAAAATAGTAATAAATTTTTTAATAAAAGTATAAATACGAATAAAAATTAAAATCATAATTAAATAATCAAAATCTTTAATTTCATTTATAATAAAAACAAAAAAATAAAAAATAAATCAGATACCTTATAAATAAAAAAATTATTATAAAAATTGAACTAAACTCAAATAAATATAGATAAAAAGACCAAAAAAAAAAAAGTAACTGAAAATATTTAAAACAAGTGACAGAATAAATATGAACAAAACCAAAGAAAGGCCGGTAATTAACGGTCATCATGTACCAAGAACAAGACAGCACAGCACGTTCTTATTGGGAAAGCAACGTTTGAAGCAATAATAATAAACGCAATATTTGTTTTATTATTAAAAGAAAAAGTAAAAGCAAATCCAACGGTTGAAAAATTCACTCAAATAAATATAAATTTTAATTTGTTGATACATTGGGGTCCAAAAAATAATACCGTTGAATGTGTTCAAAGATATTTTATTGGCTGGCGGCAACCTGAACTGATCATATAGCATTAGGCAAAAAAAAAAAAAAAAGAAAAAGAAAATCACAGCACAAAAATTTAATTTTAGCATATAATTTTAGATAGTTGAATTTTGCGGTTTGAGGAATGCTGGAAACGCGGTAATTGTTTTGCATGGATTAGACGGATTTCCACCCTCTGCTCTGCTTTGCTCTTTCTGGCATTGATTCGAGGTAACTTTGGAAATTTTTTTTGATCAAAAACGCATTTTTTTATGATTGATTTCCCATTAGTTTGATCAAAATTTGCATTTTCTGGATGCCTTTTGTTAATTTTATTTAGTCAATCCAATTTTGTTTGGTTCTTATCGAATTTTGATTCAACATTCCATTTTGTTGATACCCTTTTTTGGTTTGTTGAAGTTTTAATCCAGGTTTTAATAGCAATCAGTCATAGTTTGATCAAAGTTTATGAACCAAAATGCTGATTGTTACTATTTACCTTATAATTCATAGTATTTGATTTGGTTTGATTTGGAGGTTAAAAGTTGTGACACCAGGATTGTTGTTCACAGGTTGGTGATTGGATTTGGGAGGTATCCCATTTGTTGTCAAGCTTTTCTTTCCCTTCTGGGCATTCAAGTCCAAGTTTTTTTTTTATTGATTTAGAAGGGAAAGAGAGCAGAAGGATATTGAAAACTTTTTAGCTATTATTAATAATTTCAAATCTGAAAAATATATAAAAATGAGCTTCATCTCCGGACTGATTTCCAGACAAGTCTTGCCTGCATGTGGTAGCCTATGTTTCTTTTGCCCTGCAATGCGTGCAAGGTCCAGACAGCCTGTCAAGAGGTATAAGAAGCTGATTGCTGAAATATTTCCTCGTAATCAGGTTTGTGCTTTTCAAGTTTTCTGTAAATTTACACATTTTTTTTTCGTAGTAATATATGGCTCATCATATTTTTCTTAACTTTTGAAGATCAACTTAAGGCACAGTTAACTTGGCTCATGCTTGTTTATGTGTAGGGCCTGTTAGTATTGTACCAATTTTGATACATTCGTTTATGTTTTACTTTATAATGCAGCCATGCAGGTGGTCAGTGACAGATCAATTAGAACTAATTTAGTTCAATCATTAGATAAGGTTTATCTAAGCAAATATTAGTCATGTGACAGTAATTTACTTGTTTTAGTCATTCTCTAACTATATCCTGGATGGGATTTGCAGCTTTAGCTTGTATTGGTCTTTTGTTGTAAAACTTTTTCCTTCTACTTTTTTAATCATATAAGTCGAACTTTTTTCCGTCTAATAGGAGGAAGGACCGAATGATCGCAAGATAGGAAAACTATGTGAATATGCTTCAAAAAATCCTTTACGCATACCAAAGGTACAATATATTTGCAAGCCTTAGGATAATGCCTTTGATTTGATTAATGAATTTTTTGAAATCTTACTGTTGATATCTTGGTTTTGACAAATGACAACACTTTGCACTGTTTTTTTTTTCATGAAATTTTAAAAGTACTCATTCAGAACATAAAGTTCAAATAAATCATGATGAGTTTCATCAGAACTCAGTGCCAAAAATAAGAAGTTTTTGATAAATAACTTTCAGGTTTTTATTTGGTTTTTATGGCTTAAGAACCTGTACTACAAGAGAAAGCTTTTACTCTTGCAGCAGGTGGTCGTCAAGCCTCAGTTAAAAGAGATGCTGCAAATGTCAAATCAAGTATGTTTATAAAATCAGATAGATTAAAGGTTAAAGTTTGTAAAATCAGATAGATTAAAGGTTAAAAGTACAGACGTGTCAAGCTTTGTACTTCGGAAAGAAGGTTAACTCTTTGTATTGAAAACGTGGAACCTATGTTCAGATGACTTTTGGAAACAGTTTGAAAGCCTGGCATGATCAGATCTCAAAGTAAACAATTATTTTAGAAGGAGAGTTAAAATAGGCTGCATGGAATGTTCTAGTGATCAGATAGCAAAATTGGCAGTGTCTAAAACTGAGCCAAAATATTAACTGAAAAAGAGTGATAGCTTGTAATTAAGCATATTTTTGTTCTATTGGTTATAGTTAATATTTAACATTAGTATAGTGCTTGGTCACCTGCATCAGCATGGGATTTATAAATGCCTATCTATTATGTAGTCCGATCCAGATTAGTTGTATATAAACAATTTCATGCTTAGTTTCCTTGCTGAATAAACGATTATATTCATTAAATCCTCAAAACTATCCTCTTTGCCATTGGATCCAAGTTTTCTTCCTGTCGGTGTGTGATAAAATACCTATTAAAGTTTTTTGAAAATTAAATATTCTACTGGTGTAAGAAAGGCATTATTTAGCAGTTTTTGCTGTTACATTTGTTCTGGGCATGCTCATCTCTACCGATTAGAATGAAGAATTTTCTTTCCACAACATGCACATTTATAGCTAGTTAATTATGTTAATCTTTCTTATAACTGGTTCTTGCAAATTTTATGACCAGATCACAAATTCCCTTGAGCAAAGGTGTTACAAGGAGTTGAGAAATGAGAATTTTCAATCTGTGAAAATCGTTATGTGCATTTACAGGAAACTGTTGGTCTCTTGTAGAGAGCAAATGTGAGTTTTTTTGTTGCAAAATTCATGGGTTTGTGTCTCACTGTTTTGGGTCATGTCAAGACTGTTGCATCATGAGATCTTTGGCTTTTTTTTTTTTTTGGTCATTTCCTCCCCTTTCTAAGTGATTTTGGTATTCTATCTTTCTTTAACCACCATTAAAAGGAAAACAAGGAAACTTTACGCTCCAAAATGGTATCTAATAAATATTTTTTCCAGTGCTTTGCTTAGATGAGAGAGCAAGTCTACTTCCGTAAGAGAAATACTCCTGATTCAATAATGAAAAGGACTCCTGTCATTTAATTAAGTTATAAACAAAACTAGGTTGGAGGATTAAACTCATAACCAAATGCTTAGAGAACCAAAGTTATGAACAATTACCATACTTCTTTTCTCTGTAACAAAATACCCTTAGTAGAACTTAATGACGGAATCCAAATTTGGGGATGGGGGAATCGATCATTATGATTTATGATTAACAAGTTTTATGAGCTAAGTGGATATTTTAGCTAATTGCAAGTTACAAGGCAATGCAAGACATTTTTCTATCTTATAGTCTATAGAGATGATACTCTTGTTGACTGAAACTTGTTATGCATCTAGAATTTGCTAATTTAGGTGTTGTTGTATTATTTATACTTGTAAATGCAAGTGATCATGTCCCTTGATCAATGTTTGGATTATCTCCTAGTGCTATGTTCGGAAAAATGAATTTGAAATAGTGGATTTAGATGTAATATACTATATAAAATGTCAGAATGAAATGCACACACTATGCACAAATTAGTTAAGATTCATTATGCCTATTTATTTGAAAGGTATAAAATGATGAATTTCAAATTCAAAAATACCTATAGGTTTTTCAATTAATAAATAAGCATCTGACAAATCCATGAATTTGAAAATACTCATGAAGGTATTTACATGTGCTTTACACGCCATTTATACTAAATTTGAAACCCAAATCCTTTCTCTTAAATCAAGTTACCAAACGCAGCCTAAATGTTAAGAATAAATATCAATCATGTTCAACCTTTTATCATAAGATAGAAAGCATCCAGATTGTAATTTCAAGTTAATTTACTGAAATAATTTTAATTTGCTTTCAACTTTTAGTATTTTCTTGAACTTATTTGATTTCTGGTTATCAATAATTTATAGGACACTATTTGCTAGTAGCTTACTGAGCATTATACAGACTCTGCTGGATCAAACACGACAGGATGAAGTTCAAATTATAGGATGTCAGACTCTTTTTGACTTTTTAAATAATCAGGTTGGTGCTTTGGCATTACTTTTGTACTTCTCATGTTGTGAAAAATGGATATCCAGCTCGCAATGTAATTTATTTTAAAAGCTAGTGTGTTTATGGCAACGGTATTTTAACTTATTTTGTCTTACCGCATTTTGCAGAAGGATGGTACTTGCATGTTTAACTTAGAAGGCTTTATTCCTAAACTCTGTCAGTTAGCCCAAGAAACTGAAGAAGGTGAAAGGGAAAGAAATCTATGTTCAGCTGGATTGCAAGCACTTTCTTCGATGGTATTCATTCACATGGCTTCTTTTCTTTTGAAATGCATGATTATGTCAATTTTTAGTTGGTTTCTGGGAAATAGATGATAAAAATGAAACTTAAATCATATAACTGGTACTAACAATTATATAGGCTCTGGGAAACTAAACCAGAAGAAACTAATATGCAGTATGTACAATGAAGGCAGAAGAAACTACACCAGAAAGTTTTGCAGTAAATTACTATCAATGAGTTTTGCCGTAGTAATGCTGAAGTATGATATTTTTTCTTTTATTTATTTTTTTTTGGAAATTTATGATGTAGGAATCTGGGATGTTCCAGTGAGGCTAACTTCTTAGAATGATGGAAGTAGACTTCCTTTACTGGTAATCAAGATTTAGTGTTAGTCTATCTTTCCAATTACATATTGGAACTTCTAAATAGTAGCTTGTGAATCTAGGCTGTTTCAGTGAGCCTAACTTCTTAGAGTGATGGAAGTAGACTTCCTTTAAGATTTAGTTTATAACACTCTTTCGTATTAATTATTGCAACTTCTAATAGTAGTCAATTGAATTAGACACCATAATTTATATTGTTTATTTATTTGTTTTGCTTTTCTTTTGAGGGTGGGGTTCTTTTAATTTTTGTAATCCTATCTTTTTTTGCCTCAGTGCATTAGTTAGTCTTTACCTTAAAATGGTTTCGAAGTTTGAGTTTTTTTTTTTTAAGTTGGAGTGCTTAGAATAGTAGGAAAAGAGGAAAATGGAATATAAACCCCAATATTCTTGGACACCTGGCTGTTAATCCAGCCTTGCCTTAGCTGGAATGTAGATGGTTATGGTATGTTGCACAGGAACCGACACATAGTATGGTGGTAGTAGTAGTAGGGCTTTCACCTTAGTCATTGCATATTGGTCAAGCTCACTTATGGTATATCAAATGGGCTGTGTGCTCAAGCTTACTTATGATTGTTTGAATTGTATATATAAGTATTCTAATGCATGTTGAATTATCTATTTCTTGTGTAGATTTGGTTTATGGGTGAACACTCTCACATTTCGGTGGAATTTGATAATGTAAGCAGATTCAGGCTTATTCACATATCTTTGCAATTTTGTTGCTTAGTTATTCATTTATTTATTTTATTCATTGCCTATATTTGCATGTTTTATGTTTTAGTGATAGATTTCATTTATAAATCCTCAATTAAAGTGATTCAAGCCTTTCTGATCTGGGCAAAGCAGCTAGATAAAAGTATGATTTATGGTTTATTTTTTTATATACAAAGTCTTATGTGTTAAGTCAAAATTATCTTCTGGCTATTTCCATGTTAGTTCCATTGCAAAATATTTTCATTGGTGATGCATATAATTTACCAATATTTTGGCAAATTCTTTTTCTTTTTAAAAACAATTTTAAATCTCTAAATTTATATATATTTATGAAGTTTTTTTTTATGCGTAACACTGGAATAAAGATCATGACAACATGATGATTCCTGTTAATCCAATATTGACTGAATTCCCGTCCAGTGTTATACTGGCATTTAATGTACAAGCATATTACTGATGGATGTCATTTGCTCCAATACAGTTCTGCTACGTTAGAGCCCTTAAATTTATTTGTGTTGCTTTACTTCATTCTCTCCACTGATCGATTGCTTACAGCACTTGGATCCGTCTATTCCAGTAACCTCTGCTGTCTGGTCTCCATGTTGCAGTGAAATAAACTCACATGTATCCTGTCCAAAAGATTACTCTAGTTGTGGACAAGATTGCCAAAACTTGCTTTCATTTGTCTTTTATCCCCTCAAAATTTTACTTGGTGATGACACATATTCACCAGAATGATTTGGTCATTCTTAGTGCAGTTGATTTCTTTCATGCTTTAACCCTTCTCATTTTTCCCTTTAGTGGTTATCAACATTTTGTATTCAGCTGTACTGGTTAAGCAGCTTTAATAATTGCAGCTCTCTGAATTTTGCGCATGTTGTTTCATATCATTTTGCATTAAAGGCATTTTTATTTATCAAAAACAGATTGTTTCTGTAGTCTTGGAAAATTATGGAGGCCCAAGGAAAAATTTAGAGAACCTTAATGTTTCCCAAAGTCGGTGGGTGCAAGAAGTGCTAAAAAATGAGGGTCATGTTTCTCCATTGCCAGATGTCCTCATAACAATTCCTTCTTGGGAGACAATTGTGAACGACAAAGGAGAACTAAATGTCACAGCGTAATCCCATGACTCAAGATTTGGATGCAAGTTTGCGTTTTACTTATTTATTTAAATAATTACCTTGCAATGGGTTTCTTTCTTTTTCTTCTCACAGGGAAGATGCCCAGAATCCCTGCTTCTGGTCCAGGGTTTGCTTACATAACATGGCAAAACTAGCAAAGGAAGCTACAACAACACGGCGTGTTCTCGAGTCTTTGTTCCGTTACTTCGATAATGAAAACTTATGGTCTCTTCAAAATGGTCTTGCCTTTCCAGTCTTAAAGGATATGCAGCTTTTAATGGACAGTTCCGGTAGTCAAGCATTTTTCAACAGTCAATATGTTTGACCTTTCTTCTGTTTTCTGATTTTATTTTATTCTATTTTATTTTCTCTCAAATTATCTGTTTTCTGATTAATATGCTATTCCTCTGCTTTTCCTAAAAATTTTGACTTGTAAAACGTGAGGAACTGATAACTATTTGTTTTCTCATGTTTGCAGGACAGAATAAACATATTTTGCTGTCTGTATTAGTTAAGCATCTTGACCACAAAAATGTCCTCAAACAACCTGACATGCAGCTTGAAATTGTTGAGGTTACAACCTCTCTTGCTCAACATTCAAAAGTTGAGCCTTCTGTAGCAATACTAGGTGCAGTTAGTGATGTTATGAGGCATTTACGAAAGTGCATACATTACGCACTCGATGATGCAACTATAGGGTCTGACATTGTAAATTGGAACATGAACTTTAAAGAAGCAGTGGATAATTGCCTTGTACAGTTAGCACGTAAGGTAGGACCATTCTCTTGTCATTCTTGAGTAAATTTTATTGAAACTTGCATTAAAAAAACATGTTCTAACACTTCACTTTGAGTTTCTTTCCAGATCAAGTGACCCAATAACTTTGCATTTTACTCCTGTGTTTTATTCTTGTTGGATATTTCAAAATTGAGCAAGCTATTGTGAACAGGTTGGAGATGCAGGTCCGATTCTTGATGCTATGGCTGTGATGTTGGAGAACATCTCAAATGTTACAGTTATAGCCAGAACTACGATCTGTGTTGTCTATCGCACTGCTCAAATTATAGCCTCAATTCCGAATCCATCCTATCTAAACAAGGTAATGATCATATTGGTTAATTCTTTTTTGTTCATTAACATTTCATAGTGTTGGCGGCAGTATTTTTAATTTATCTTTGTTAATTCGTGTTTCTTTGTTCCCATAGGCATTTCCCGAGGCTTTGTTCCATCAATTGCTCCCAGTTATGGTCCACCCTGACCATGAAACACGAATTGGAGCCCACCGTATCTTTTCTGTTGTTCTTGTGCCAACTTCAGTCTGCCCTCAACCATCCTCTGTTACTCCAGTAACAAACAAAGCCTCTGGTATTCCAAGAACACTTTCAAGAACTGTCTCTGTCTTTTCTTCTTCAGCTGCCCTTTTTGAGAAGCTAAGGAAGCAGAAACCTTTCTCAAAGGAGAATGCTTGTCTAGAGAACAAAGAAAATGATGCTAGTGAGGGGGAACTGAAGAACAGTAATAATGGGATTCTGAATAGATTGAAGTCATCTTATAGTAGAGCATACAGTTCAAGAAGTCTGCCTGTACCTTCGGCAACAGATGAAAATTCTCTGAGCGATTCAAATACAGTATCTGTGAGTGTTTGCAATCTCCTCTCTAAAATTTCTCATCTACTCTATCATGGCTAATGCTCTCCCTATAGGACCATTCTGTTCAATTCAATCTAGGTTTGGTCCTTGCACAAAATGTGGCTTGGAAGCCGAGGCTTGAATTTTGCGGTTACTTTTACTTCCATTTGGACCTGCTCCTGGATCTTAGTCTCAGGCTCTTCCAGCATGATAATGAACTTACTAATAAAAAAAAAAAAAAAATCTAACTCCATAGAAAACCGGTTTTTTTTTTTTTTTTTTTCTTGGGTGGCATAAGGATTACAAAGCACAAAAAGGGTGGGGAGAATCGAGGGTGATACTGATAAACCAGTAGGAATTTATGGAGTAGAGAAAGAAAAGTACCCTTAATTGAGATAGTAATTGCTTAATATCATAACGTTAGTAGTGAATTGATTTTCTGAAGTTTTGTTATATATGGGCATAAACGTTGATTAGGAGAGGCACTAGCTTTCTAGCATATGATATAAGGAGGCAGAAGACCTTCCTTGGGCAGCACTGACTTGCTCTTATCTATTTTCTTAAAGACCCTTCTTGGTTCAAATGATTAACCCTATGAATTGTTTGAAATTGGTTCCATTTGTAGTGACTTGATTTTCTGAAGTTTTATTATATATGGGCATAAACGTTGATTAGGAGAGGCACTAGCTCTCTAGCATATGATATAAGGAGGCAGAAGACCTTCCTTGGGCAGCACTGACTTGCTCTTATCTATTTTCTTAAAGACCCTTCTTGGTTCAAATGATTAACCCTATGAATTGTTTGAAATTGGTTCCGTTTCTGATCTAATTTTTAGTGACTAATTTCTATTTGTCAAACCTCAGGAGGCCAATTCCCTACGGCTTAGTAGCACCCAGATTGGTCTCTTGCTTTCATCAATTTGGGCACAGTCTATCTTTCCTCAAAATACTCCACAAAACTATGAAGCAATTGCTCATACATACAGTCTTGTGTTGCTCTTTTCTCGAGCCAAGGTAATTGCTCGCTTGATGCTACCTTAAAGGCATTTGTTTATATGATTTACTGATTTTCAGGACAGGTTTTTCAACTTGGATCTTGGTTCTCTTGTTATGGATATCTGTGCTAATAGCAAATGTATATTATATATTCAGTATTCTATTTGATGTGCCTGTCGTCAAAGGTAAGTTCTTCTCAACAAGGACCTGCTTTGCATCTCAAACTTAGATATCTCAAAAGTTTCCAAAAGGATTCTGTTTAATCAAGTTTATAATGCTGAGTTAGCTTCAAAACTAGGGGTAGTAGTTCTGCTTATCAAGTAATAGTGCTGATGTTATGTTTTATGGAATTAATTGCAATAAACTCTGCTGATATATTAGGGAGATTTGCCCTACAGCTTACCTTGAGAGGAGTATTTATCCCCTCAATGTTGACCGGCTATGGCCTGGGGGTTATTTAGAGTCGCTAGACCATTTTGGTTGTTTTTGAGGACCATCAGGAAACCTGTGAGGGTTTTACGTACTTAAAAGAAAAAGGGAAAATTGTGAGAGTAGTTTTCATCTTGTTTAGATATGTAAATGCTACAGATTTATGTTAAGCAATTAACTTGTTATTTTAGGGTGTAGGAACAAAAATTATGGAGAGTAAACTTTGTTTTATCGATGGCAATCTTTATTTTGTGGACCTTAAAGCCTGCCTTCTACTAATACTGATAACTATCTGACCTAAAATCAATTTGCCAAAATGCAGAGAGGCACAACTACAGCAAACTCAAGACTTAATTTATGAGACATAGCACCACATAACACTCACTCTCCCGTGTAATCCCAATACTAACAACTGAACAAACAGGTCCACCATGTGGATAATCGCATAAGGGGCAACAATAAACAATAATAACAAACTTGGGATTCAGTTACTCTGAATACTAACAATAATTCTACCTAGAGTATTAGGTTCCCATTTTTGTATGATATAGACATTTGTATAGGCCAACCTAAGACCTTCAAAATTGCAAGTGATTTGTGTAGCCTATGATAGAACTTATTAAGTCTTTAAGTCATATCTTATTTGAAATGTATTGGTATAGTTGATTGTCTAAGTGGCTTATTGGCAAGAAAACTTCTTTGGTTCATTGTATCAATAGCATCTAACTGCTATTCCTTCTCTTTCTGGGGGGTTTAATTTCTGTATTTATTTTTATGTAATGCAGAATTCTAGTAATGAGGCTCTTGTTCGTAGTTTCCAGCTAGCTTTTTCATTGCGAAGTATCTCTCTTAATGAAGGAGGTGAGTTTCCAAAGTTCAAGCTGTCTTTGCAATCACTTGGCTTTTACTGGTGTCTGCTTCCTGCTGCCTTACTCTTTAATGACCCCCTCTGCAAACAAAAAATAAAATGACTAAAGAAAATTAAAACTAGTGCATTGGAATATGTCTTGCATGAAAATGAAAATCTTTGTTTATTTAATCTTTATTTTTAGTAAACCTGAGTCACATATGTTTAGCATATACATGGATGACACCAAGGTTTCTCTCCTGCAGAAGAAAAAAAGAAACAATAATATTGATGGATTGGAAATGTAAGAAGCTCTCTTAAGGACATAAATCCTGAACCCAGTAGAAAATATAGCAGATTTGTTCTTTCAAATCATACTTTTAAGTGAAGTATCTTAACTGCCAGCTTGCCACATATACAACCACTAGTCAATCTTTAGCGTGTTATGGTTGGCATGAAAGATGCTAAATTTTTGTTCAAATTGATAAATAGTCCAAACTTTGATTTTATGTTTTGCCCAATTGCACATCAAGAAGTTCAAATGTAAAAACATGAAATAGGTTTGCTGATAATCTGTTGTACAAAAATTATCTTTGAAATACATCTTGAGAACCTCTTATAAATTTTTTTTCATGAATGCTGTACATAATATGGTGAGAGTGGTTTAGGAAGATGTCTTGGTTCAATTGGATTAGATTTACAGCACAAGTCCTTTGAAGAAGTTACACCTAAGTAACTTCCCTTTTTTTTTTTTTTCCATTTTGGCCTTTCCTTTGTTAGTTACAAAGGAGGGAAACAACAAGGAATGGAAGCAACTAATTTGATAATCTGTTATTGGAGTATCATCTCTTTAATGTGTAGCTCCACTAATGCTGCAGGGCCACTTCCACCATCACGTCGAAGATCACTTTTCACCTTGGCAACTTCGATGATCCTCTTCTCATCAAAAGCATTCAATATTCTCCCTATTGTCTATTGTGCCAAGGTTGCTCTTTCAGAAAGAACGGTACAGAACTAATGAGTGATGAAACTATCTTTACTACTTGCTTTTCCATGCTAGTTATTTCTGGAATATGTCTTGAAGTTTCTATATTTCCTACGAAAAATATTCTTTTTTTTTTTTTGAGTTCATCTGGTATTATGGGGCAAAGTAATTAATATCATGCAAATGTAAAGTAGTGTCCATATTTTGTTTTCTTCTCCCTGTTTTCATTTTTTTTAACAAAAAGAAAATTATGGTGCTTGCAAAGGCAAATAACTGTTAGTTCTGTTTTTTTTTTTTTTTTTCATCTGTTAAATAAACAATCCAAAACCAGATATCTTGTTTTCATGTTATTGTTCTATGATTAATAGGTTGATCCATTTCTGCGCTTGGTGGAAGATCGCAAGTTACAAGCAGTTAACACTCAGTCTGACCAGCCAACAAATGTTTATGGGTCTAAAGAGGATGACAATTTGGCTGTAAAGACACTCTCAGAAATTCAGATTGCCCCAGAGCAACATAGGGAAAACCTTGCTTCGGAGATCGTGAAAAGCTTGGGAAATTTGTCAGGAGTAAAGCTTTCTATTCCAAATTCAATCCATTTCCTTCTTGTTGCTGGATATCTCACTTTTGAGAATCTTGGACTCCAATTCATCATCAAAGAACTAGTATTTGCTGTTGTAATTAGCCTACACTAATATCTGTCGACTATATGTGCAGCCTGAATTGTCCACGATACGGGGACAGCTGTTAAATGAATTCTTACCGGATGATGTGTGTCCACTAGGTGCCCAGTTGCCTCTTGATGCACCACATAAAGTATACCAAGCAGGCGCAGAAGAGAATAAATCTATTAAGGAGGTAAATCTCCTAGTACTACCTTCCAAATTTTATCTGTGATGCTTGGAACTCATGTGATTTCTTTTGTTCTGCAGGGAGATCCAATTTTCTCAATAGGTGACGATGCTTTTCCAGAACCATTTGAAGGTCAAACCAAGGATAATTCAGAGTTGTCTTTGGGAATTCCAAATCTCTTGGATGTCAATCAACTCCTAGAATCAGTATGTCAGCTATGTCATTCTTTTTTACTTTGTCGGAAGCACAAGGGGCACGTTTTACATCCATTCTTAAAGAGCTTTTTTTTTTTGTTTGAGAATCATCTCATATTTCATAACATTGGTAACATGAGACAGGTAATAGGTATCATTTATTTTGTGAGATAGAACACATAATTATTTACTCTATCTGCACAGGTATTGGAGACGGCAAATCAGTTTGGAAGAATTTCTGTCTGCACTGGACCTGAGATGTCTTACAAGGATATAGCCCATCATTGCGAGGCACTCCTAACAGGAAAGCAGCAGAAGATGTCTCATTTGATGAGTATCCAACTGAGACAAGAAAGCTTGATTCGCTTATCTTTTCAACATCCTGATAATGAGACAAAACAGGTAACCTCCAATTCCCATGTCAATAGGGATTCACAAGCCCTTGATTTAAGGGAATTTATGCATTCTATATTTATTGTACATGTTTAAATGCACCATGAACTTGCCTCTCTGCTTCCAAATTCTGTTTTATTCTATGCAAGAACCATTTGAGTTTTGAGGCATCTAACATTCACAACCTAACTTAAAAATGCAGACTGGTCCTTTCCTTGAGCAAACTGGTAGTACTAATCCCTTCACACAACCAGTTGGCACTCTTCCACTGCTGTGTGCAACTGAGTACCAGAATCATCCTCGGTCCTTAAGTTTACCAGCTTCAAGTCCATATGATAACTTTCTAAAAGCAGCTGGTTGTTGATCCTGTAAAATTATGGAGTTAAAATTTTCAAAAAACATCCGATAATTGTTCGTGTAGAAGGACAAAAATATCCATCTCACTTTTAATCCAAGGCCGAAAAGGTACAGTGCTGTTGAACTGTTGATTTTAAAGCTGCTCAAAGTTTTTTCAGCTGCAACAAATTTCTATCATGTGCTTCTTGGTATGCGGAGTAAGGCCAGCATTGTGATTTAGATTGGTTGAGTTTGTAAGTTTGTTTAGCATTTAATTCATTCATTCATTTCCCTTTTCCTTCCATTCTATTATGAAGTTTCCAGAAGATGCCAAAAGTTTCCCACTCTTCGTATTGTAAGTAATTTACTTATTTCTTCTTCTTTCCATCATAGTGATGGACATGGATGTAAAATATAAGGCTTGATCTCATTAATTTTGGGATATGTCAACCCATGTAATGAAATGTTACTTTTGGTTCTTCATATATTACGGCAGAAATTTTCTCATTGTTTTGCTTACTTATGGAACTTTCATTTTTGCCTACTTGACCAATATAATTATCACTTTTTTTAATCGAGGGTATCAAGTTTTGAATTTTCATCATTATAATTAAAAATTTCATATTTTATCAATAAATTATAAGATTGCTAACGATATAATTATTACTTTATAAGAGTCAAACATGAACTTATGAATGGATCATACATTTTATTCAAGTGAATTGTTAGTAAGTCAGGAAGCACTAATTAGTTTAATTTTAATGGGTTAATTTTAATGTTTGATGACAAAAAAAAAAGAGAAAAAAAAAAAAACCTTAGTCGGAGACTTGCATGGCCTTCATGTTTCTATGGGTCGTTATATCAATATTCACAAAATGGTGATTTCATGCAATCCATACAATAAAAACTACGATGCTTTGTTCACTTAAACCTTGATGGTGGCCTTTTTTATTTGATGGTAATTGTAATTTTTACTTATATTTATAATTTATAAAAAATAATAAATATTTTAAAATAAATTTAATAAATTTTATATTTGTATGTGTTGTTTTATATGAAATATATAAAAAATATGATATTATCGTATTACAATTTGTGACATGAAATATGATTTTAATTTTAATTTATTATTATTATTTATATATATAAATTAAAATATAAAAAATATAGAGTAATAATCATATTATTATTTTTTTATTGTTATTTATTTTTATCATCTTTATTGGTGTATAAAATTTGTAAAAAAAATCCTATATTTTTTAAAGAGTAGTATAAAAGATTTATGTACGAATGAAATTTGGTAAATTACTTCATAAAGAAAATAAGAATAAAAATAAATAAAATAATTAATTCAAAATTAAATTTTATTATTTATAATTTAAAAATAGTATTTTGAAATAATTATTTTAATTTTAATATTAATATTATTTTTTGTAATAATTTATTATTTATAATATTATTTAATTTAAAATTTTTTATAAACATTTTTTTTTAAATACCGGACTTCAAAGTGGGGAAATAATTCTAATTTTATAGAAAAAAAAATCTAAGTTCACTTAATTGTAAAATAATCCAAGGGTTTTTATCTCTAAAATATACTTACCCATCTTGAACCGTCGGATGGAAAGAAAAGAATGTGGCCGTTGGATCTAAAGGGCTATAAATTAAACCTCCGTTCACAAAACGACGCCTGACCCAATCTTTTCTTCTTGCACGCTGCTCCTTACCCTTTTTTCGTCTAGAGCTTTCAGCTTCTCCTTGTCCCGAGACCCGGCACCGCAGGTAAATCCGACCCGATCATCTAATGGGTATAAAACCCTTTTGCATTTCATCTAGATATATGGGTTTCGTTTCATAATTTTGATGATATTCCCCTTTTGTTTTTTTTTTTTTTTTTGTTTTCGTTAATTCATTTTGCGTTTGTTATTGAGAAGAAAAAAAATGGTTTCTTTTTTGGTTGTATTTATTGATTGGGGATAAAGGCTTTGCTTTTTGTGATTTGGGTTTGCATGAATTTGGGTCAGATTGGATTGAATAAGATCAGAAGAGTAATAGTTTCATGGGTCGAATTTGGTTATGGTTGTGTTCAAGATTTCATTTCGAAAGATGGATTTTTTTTCCCTTAGAAGACAAGGAAGCAGATATGGGATGATATAGGATTGGCTAGGTAATTAGGGGTTTTTGGGCAGTTTTTAAGGTTTTAAATTCATGAGGAAACAGAGGGAATTGATTTTATTTATGCAAAAAGAGGAAGTCCATAAGTAGGAGTCAGTTGCACAGCTAGAATTGATTGGATCACACAATGTCTAGAACAATAATGCTGGAAATTCTTCGACAATAGTTTCTTTAACGATCGTAGTCTGATAAAAGGCAACACTCCTAGTTTTAAATTATGACTCAAATAGAACTAATAATGCCTACACAAGCTCCCAACAAAGCATCTCGTCATGGGGAATGTGCCTTTGAACCAACTCTAGCATGTCTTCTGAAAGCTACTATAGGCTTCCTTCAATGTGCTTCTTTATGGGGTAATAACTATCTTTGCAAGGATTCAGATTAATTGGGTGGTTTTTTGTGAAAAAAGAATAAAAGACAACTTGCTGAAATAACCTGAATTGGATTGGAAGGTTTGTAGTTTACCGTATCTCAAAGAACCCTTTCTGAATTTGAGTTCTATGCTTTATAACTTAGGGTTATAGGTTAGTTGCAAGTACTGTCAAATATGATGTGTGGAATTAGTAATAGAAAATTATTATTTAGTATGTTTAAGAGAGACCCAGTCTTCCTTTCTTTAGAGTTGATCCCAGTGGTTTTGTTTGTTGGTCAAATAATGTCGTGATAAGTTATTTTTCATAAGTAAGTTGGTTCTATTTCCTGGGCTGGTTAAAACCTTTTATCAGTCGGTTATTTGCATAGAAACTTGTCTAAGCTAGTCAGTTTTTAGCTACAACTTAAATTTAAGCCTAAAGGTATTAAATTAAGACAATAGAATAGGATACCTATGGATCCTTTTCTTAAGCATTCTAGATGGTGATTGTTGTGAAGTTCTTTTTGATGGCCTTTTGGGAGATAGTGGAGGGGTTTTTCTTTTGCATTATGTTAGAAGACAGTAGTTATTGATTGAAAGGAAAAGACAAATAACAAATGGTGAAGAGGGATATAGGTTAGATTGGTAACTTTGAGACAATCTGCATTCTACACTATTGGAAAGTAGATGAAGTTCTGAAATTTTGAATAATGTTTTAAATTGCCACTGATTTGATGCATGTCATTCTGAGGTGCTGTATTCCACATTGTGGTGAGTGTTATAATATGAATCTGATTCATTATTGTTTGTCTTGTCAGAGGGAGAAGTAAACTTTACTCGTTGAGTCCTTTGGTATCATACTAGGACTGTACATGTCAGGTCATGAGAATTTCTTCACTTTTATGATTTTCCATATGTGGCGAAATACATTAGGCCAAGAATATATTTTGTGGTTCATTTGAGAATTTTGTCATAAGTACTTTTTCTGTTTCTCTTTCTTTTTTGACAATAAGTTTCGTAACATAAAACTTTTACTGGTATTCTGGTTCTCTGTTAGGTTGCCTGCTCATCTAATTGTTCTTTCAGACTGGTGCTTTGAAATTCATTATTATCACATGCAACTTTTATCTCATTTTTGTCTTGATCATGGCTTCTTGTTTACAGTTTGAAAATGGCAGCAAAGTATATAATTGCTTCTGTTGCGGGATCATTTGCCATTGCTTTTGCAGCAGATCAGCTTGTTGCTGAGAAGAAGTTTTTTGGAGGTAAGTTGCTGTTGTAGTTTTCTGAAGCTTTTGTTATTGGCTATTGCAGAGGTTTTGTAATTGCTCTCTCTCCTCTCAAACTCAGGGACTACACCTCGCACTGTTTCAAACAAGGAATGGTGGGAAGAAACTGACAAAAAATTTCAGGCATGGCCCCGCACTGCTGGCCCTCCTGTGGTGATGAATCCCATCAGCCGCCAGAATTTCATTGTTAAGTCTTCATCTGAATCTTGAAGACTTGACTTTTACTTCTGTTTTGTCAATGACTTCAGTTTGATTTGCTATTCCCTGTGAAGAAATTGTGGTGCCAGACTTTGTTTAGTCTGGCTTTTCATTTAGAGTAGTTCTTAGTTCAGAAAATTGTCTCGGTGCCTCTTTTTGTTTTTTTCAAACTCAATCTGGCCAGACTCGTGTTTGAGGATGATATCAGTCGTCCTAGATCTCAATAAATTTCTGCGGAGCAATACCAAACTGCTTTTTACATTACTAGATCTCAATAAATTGTATGATGAGCAGCATTGTATAATCAATTGCCTGGAATCTTGTTATTGGAAGATGTTTTGCAGCATGCTTTCGAAGGGCTGAGGTTGTTTGGCCATGTTATGAATTGGTTTTCGAACCTCTCATTGACTTTCATTTGCTATAACAAACGAAAATTACGATGTGCAAACAATACAGATGCAGATGTGAGGTTGTGCCAACCATAATCCGACCTTAAGAATGCATTCCACCATTTTCTATTGCTCATCTGGTCGGTGATCAATTTGTTATTGAGCAGACAAAAGGCAGCATGCCACATGCAGAAAAGTAGAGTTATGGATCAAAATGGGGAATTGGATTCAGTTTTTAGTACAAGAATGAAACTTCATTGCAGAAGAAAATCACATGTAACAAAAGGTAGGAAATCAAAAACTTTGATATTACAATTGTAAGCATCTTATGCAATATAACTCAGTATTCTTTTTGATTTGTCAACAAAATATTATCATGACATTATCATGGTTTTATTTTGCTAATTAAACAGCAATTTCAAGAAATTGTTAACAATTTTAAATGGAACTCATGCAATGCTCTCAAATTTGTAGAATGTTGGGTGGATTGCAATGACAAATATTTAACGGTTGAGAAAGCCGTTTTCTCTTCATCGATTCATGGGATTGATAAAGATTGGAAAAAAAAAAAGTTTTAAAGATTAGACATGTGGCATCTTCTAAAAAATTGGGCCACTCATGCCGAGCCGTGGAAGGATTTTTGGATGTCTAATCGGGCCATACTCAACCCAAAGACAGATCTACTTAGTTAAATATTAAAAAATATTAATAATTTTAAATAAAAATTACTTTTTATTGATTAAATAATGACTCAGGTTAGGATTGGACGGATAACTTAACCCATGAACAAAATATCATAACAAACAATTTATTTTAACACTAGAAAATAACTTTTTTAACATAATTGTTTATATTAATTTAAAAATAAATATATTAAATTTTCCTAAAAAATCTTGCTGTAGAAATTCTCAACGTTATAGGAATTCCTTGTTAATAGGAACTTAAGTAGTGCAAGTTAAGTTGAACTGTGATTTTTTTTTATTTAATGCATTTTAGTCATAGAATTATATTTCATATCCTTTTAAGGATTGCATTATACCGTGACCTCAGTATTCATATTATACATAACATCATCAAAATTATTTGACCAATAATATTTAGTCTTTTTTTTTTTTGGGTGTTTTTCTCTGTTTCCTTGAATATTCGACAATGAAGCAAAACCCTCATGAGCAAAATAGCATGCAATCTTCAGCTGCTGCTATTGGCACCTCGTCTCAAGTCTGCAATGAAGCCACCATTGAAGAGTATTTCAAGTCGTTTCCTCCAGGATATCGGTTTGCCCCTACTGACGAGGAGTTGCTTGAGGACTATTTGATGAAGAAGGTTAACAAAGAACCCTTACCTCCTAACCTCATTCGTGAGGTTAATCTCTACAGTAAAGATCCTACCGAGCTTATTGGTAACTAAATAAACCCTAAACTCTGTTCTTAAATTCGTACTTAATTTCCATGCACGTTAGTTTATATTTTTCTATATTATCCACGTCTAAAATATATTTTTCTTATTCCGTTTCTTTCCATTTATTATTAAATTGATTAAGTTTTACAAGAATTTAGATGTTTATGCTATATTGTTACAGATTTTTATATATATATATATATATAAAAGATGTTGCAGTTTAAAAAAAAAAAAATTACAAATGCCTTACGTAGAACAAAAAATTTGCATAAGCCGAACTAAGTTTTTATTATTAATTCATGTAATTGAATGATTTATTCCATAGGCTGAGGTCAATTTTTAATGTACTTACATGGCCATAACATATATAATATTATATATTTGAACAGTGTACTAATAATAATTCGGAAATAATCCACATTATTTTGATCCTAAACAATTGTTATGTTTTTTAGAAAATTTTTTCTTTTTAATTTCATTGAGTTGTAAATAGACTATCTTACAAAAAATTTGGTGAAATTGTTAATTTTATTGATAATATAAGACACTATTCTTATTTTTATTTTTCTACATTCTTTTCAAATATCAATTGGATTTTAGGAAGTAATCATACTTCTGTCTCATCTCTTTACTTTCCTCACGAAAAATTAGTAGATAAACCTTCTTACCAGAATCGTGGCAGACCAAACCAATCAGGTAATTAAAGACATGTCCCTAAAATTATGGTTATTGATTACGCGTTTTAACTTGATTGGTTGGGTTTAAAATTGACGTGATAGAAAAGATTTGTCCTATAATTTCTCATGGTTAGTTCAATTAATTATTAGTTTTAATTTTTTTTTACCTTGATAAAAACTGATGACTGGAAATATTTGCGATGGCTCAGTTCAAAACGAACCAATTACAGAAGCAGAGTGGTATTTTTTCACTCCGAGAGAAAAAAAATATCCTAATGGATCGAGGCCAAAGCGTTCTACTCCAAACGGGTATTGGAAGCCAACCGGAACTGATAAAGCCGTTCCTCATGGTTCTAAGCACCCTGTTGGATACAAAAAGACCCTTGATTTCTATGAAGGCAGGCACCCTGGAGGCACTAAAACTGATTGGAAAATGCACGAGTATAAAGTTAAAGACAGCAACTCCCAAAACAACCCCAAGCGCAAGGATGACATGAAGGTAAACGCTCTCAATAATTCATGTATTATGCGATATTGTATTAATTCAATTTTGTAAAGTAATGTAATTTTGTGTTGTAGTTGGATGATTGGGTTTTGTGCAAGATATACATGAAGAGGCAAAAGAATGGAGGGGACGAAGAAGAGAGTAATGGTGATGGAACTCAGCCTACAACTGTTATAGCACAGAATAATGATGCATCTTCAATGGTTGGAACCAATAATGAATTTGAAGATCAGAAATCGAATGCTAATTCTCAGCCAATTGTCAATGTGAATTCACAGGAAAATGAAGCATCTATGATGGGTGGAAACAATAATATTAGGTTTGAAGATCAGAATTGGAATGCTAATTCTCAGCCAATTGTTAATGTGAATTCACAGGAATATAGAGCATCTATGATGGTTGGAAACAATAATATTGGGTTTGAAGATCAGAAATCGAATGCTAATTCTCAGCCAACTGTTAATGTGAATTCACAAGAAAACGGAGCATCTAGGATGACTGGAAACAATAATATTAAGTTTGAAGATCAGAATTGGAATGCATTTCAGTCAACTCTTAATGTAGTACAGAATAATGAAGCTTCTTCATTGGTTGGAAACAATAAATTTGAGTTTGAAGGTCAGAATTCGAATGCATCTCAGCGAACTCTTAATGTAGCACGGAATAATGAAGCTTCTTCAATGGCTGAAAACAATAAATTTGAGTTTGAAGGTCAGAATTTAAATGCATCTCCGCCATCTCCTTATCCGGAACTAGGGACTGTCGAATCGTATTTCATGGTCAGTCAACCTGTCAATCAAGACGAAGAACAAAGTGATATCTGGGAGGATTTTGACTTTTCTTTATTCGACGTTCCAAGTTCAGAAAAGAAAAAATAAGATACTGTTGCTTTTTTTTTTTTTTAGGAGGCTTTCTTAAACTTTTTTTTTTTTTATTATTATTTAAAGTTATCGGGGATTAAACCCTAGTCATTAGATTTAAGAATCCAACAAATCATAAGATATATTTATATTTATATATACATATGATATGCCTAATTTTTTTCTTCAAGAGAGGAATATTATAATTTAATATTAGTAGGATAGTTTTTAAGCGAAATATTAATTACCTAATTAGTTTACCATTTTTGAACTCAAGTTTTAGAGTCATTTTTTTATACATATAAAAGGTGCTTTTAGGTTTTATTTTTTAGCCAACATATTTTTTTTCCTTTGTTAATTATTCGCATTGTCTGGATGTATCATAATGTTTAATTTCCTCTAAATTTTGTACTTGCTCTACATGTAAATTTTATATTTTTTTCAGTTTTCCATTTTGTGACAATAATTTCTCTCTTCACCTTATAGAACTTCCTGTTTCTTGATGCAATGTGAAATAATTTGCCAAAGGATATGGTTTTGAAAACATTTTTCCTTTGGAATAAATCAGATTTGTATTCATCCAAAAAAAAAAAAAAAGTAAGCAAGCCTGCAATGAAGTGAACAAGTTGCATATTGCAGTATTACTGTCAAACCACCAAAAACAACAGCAAGAAAGCTAAAAGCAATTTGCTAAATTTACAAACATGTTATCTTCTAATCCCCAATTATGCCAAGCATCCCTATTTATGCTATTCCCTGAGATTTCTTTCTCCATGCTAATTTGAGAAGTACAGTAATGATCAGAGCCTTTCCCTTGAGCTTTAGTTGCAGTACTCATCTGAATTCAGTGACCAATCACCAGCTTCCCTATATATTAATGCCACATAAGATGATGGACTTGTTGCCAAACCTGTTCGATAAGATCACAAATGATAAAGAGATAATCTTTAGATCACAGTGCACTATGATCACAAAACCAAAAACACACAATTGGTGTTGACAGATAGACCTCCTCAAGAGTTGGTCTTTGTCTGGTAGGAAGCTTGTCAAGAACGATCAATAATGGCATTTCCTGCTCTGTTTTCTCTTGGTTTTCATTGAAGGCAGAAAAATTTTTTCAAATGGTTGACAAAAAAAAAAAAAGCCTAATAGCGTGCAAAATGATTCTTTACACATGAAGATGGCAAAGCCAAAAGGATGATGATTCTAATTTTTACCTTGGCTATATCAGTATCACAAGTTCGCATGCTTATCAATTTACTGTTTGATTTTAATTTTGTTATTAGTTGATACATCATATCTGACTCGAATTTTTAATTAATTATATTCATCTTTTTTTCATTTAGCAACATGATGACATTTGACAAGAATTATTTTGCATGCAAAAGTTAAAATATCTTCCTTCATTTTTCATGCATGCAAATTTTTGTATAGAGCAGAAGCTTATACTAGTTAATTCTATAATACTAGTAAAGCTATTGTAGACATGACTAGATTAATATTTGCTTTGGGAAATAATATAAGGCCACAAGTGTTTAATTATGTAATCAATGTTTACAATATCTTTATTTTTAAAATAAGAAGTAAATAGAATTAAATATATATGATTTTGTGAAATATTTTATTTTTATTGATGATTTTTAAAATTCAAATTTTAAAATATTCCCAATTCACCTAATATTTTATCAACTCATTAAATTCTAATGAAATTTGTCATTTCAATAGAGGTAAAAAAGGTTAGCTTGTTTGATTTTTTGGATTGAAATTTACATCATATGAATATCATCTTGGCATATTCTATTAATTTTAATGATGATTAATGAAATAAATGAATTTGAAATTATAGATCTAAAATTCGAATTTCAAAAATCATGTATAAAAAAGAAATATTACACAAAAATTAATGATAATTGGTATTTTTACTTTTAAATGTAACATTTATAAGATTATTTGAGATATAATTAATATATAAACATGCGTGTAAAATATTACTGTGAGATATTTAGCATGTATCTTGCGTAAGTGTATTAATAAATACGTTGTTGTTGGGTCAAGTACTTGGGCTTTGTAGAGAATCTTTTATATATAAATTATAAGAAACTAGACAATTCAAGAAAAAAAAAAAAGGAGAGAAATCTTGCTGTCCTTGCACATTAGTAGCTAGTATATATTTCATATAAAAGGTAATTAATCATCTAAATTAATAATTATTATTTTATGTCAATTTAATTTTTTACATCCAAACATTAAATTCAGTAATTGATGTATGATTTTTTATTTTTACAAAATATGATTCAAATCTCTCCTTAATTTTCCAAATCAAAAATTAAAAAAATTTTAATTTCATTTTATATTTTTGAATTAGTAAAGACATGCTTATATCTTTAATTAATGTTCGCATGTACAACTAATTCAATTGTGTAATCAATCATATTTGTTTGTATGCATGCATGTACTTATGTTTACATATATTAATGGAAACAAAATCCTCTCTCAGTCTTAATTTGAAGAAATGGAGCAAAATGATCAACACAACAAGCTAACCAGAACGCAAACGGATGGCCAAGAAGAAGGTGAAAGCAATATTGAAGAATACTTCAACTCTTTTCCTGTTGGAGTTCGATTCTTCCCCAGCGATGAAGAGTTGATTGAACAATTCTTGAAGAAAAAGGTTATGAATCAACCCATTTTCCCTAATATCATTCAACAAGTTAATATCTACCAACATAATCCTCAACAACTCACTGGTAATTACTAGCACTTTGACTTCATTTGATTTCTTCTTTTTTCCTATTCATAATTTAATTTAAATTTTTTAATCGAGTTTATTTTAATATAAATATATAGCAATGTAATTAAATTTTACACGTGTGAGCTTAAGCCTTAAGGAAAGACTTAACTGCTACTATTGTTTTTGTTAGGGATGTACAATCCACTTACAGAAACGGAATGGTATTTTTTCGCTTGTAGAGATCGAAAGTACCCCAAAGGATATAGGCTGAATCGTGCTACTCCTGATGGATTTTGGAAGAAGAATTGTAAAAAGACTATCACTTTAGACTCTAAAAATGACCCTATTGGATACAGGGAGTTCTATGCTTTCTTTGAAATGGAGAATCAACAAGTAAGAAGTACGGATTGGAGAATGCATGAATATAGTATTCACAACAAGATTTCACCTACAAACCAGGAAAGTGCTGCTGGGAATGGCTTCCAGGTCAACTACCTCGACCATCTTTCCCTTTATAATTCTTAAATGATTTCCTTGAGAAAGATTATTGATGAAAATATTCAAGGTTAACTACAGAATTCAGGGATTAATCTGTTGGGTTTTTATTCTAATATGGTTATTTTTGTTGCAGCTTGATGAATGGGTTTTGTGTAGGATATACAAGAAGAACGATAAGAATATGGAGGAGGAAGACAATGAAACTTTGAATCCAAAATTGGCTCAGGGTCATGATTTGTTTGACGATTATTTGCAACTCACAGCTAATAACCCTTTTCCTTATCAAAAAACCAATGGTTGCTTTGATGATTTAGAGGAAGTTGATTTGTGGTCCATGTAGACAGTTCAGCAAAGAGAAATAAATAATTGATTTATGGTGTATATACGAATCCGATACCATTTAAAATGTATATAGATTTACAGAAAATATACATGTCAAATTAGTATTTACTTATTCGAATGGAAATTTTTTTAATTTCTTTATCATTAGCTAATAGAAATTATATCATCTCTCCTACCATACAACAACCAAAAAAAGAAAAGCATATCATCTCTGCAATACCTCCCACTCTTGAAGAAAGATAACTTGCCGCAGTAACTGGCAAACCAGAAGCAGCATAAGATATGAAGGTATCACACACCAGAAGCATATCAAATATGTAATGGTGACAAGTACAAAAGCAGCAGCAGCAGCAGAGCACATCGATAAAGATCCATAAACCAACAAACCAAAAGTATAAGAACACATTATAACAGGAAATATATTATATATCTAACATACCCACAAAAGGTTCAGCACCACAAAACAGTCATAAACGATAAACCAAATATCTAAACCAAATGAGTTTCTGATGTTATTTAAAGCCAAATGGCCAACAACCAAACACCTTAATTGCTTAACCAGATTCTAAGCTTTAAAACTTAGAAACCACCACGAAGGCGAAGAACAAGATGCAGAGTAGACTCCTTCTGGATGTTATAATCTGCAAGAGTCCTCCCATCCTCAAGCTGCTTCCCAGCAAAAATCAACCTCTGTTGGTCTGGTGGGATCCCTTCCTTGTCCTGAATCTTTGCCTTCACGTTATCAATGGTGTCTGAACTTTCAACCTCCAAAGTGATTGTCTTTCCAGTTAAGGTCTTCACAAAGATCTGCATGCCACCACGCAGTCGCAACACCAAATGAAGAGTTGACTCCTTTTGGATATTATAGTCAGCCAATGTCCTCCCATCTTCAAGCTGCTTGCCAGCAAAGATAAGCCTTTGCTGGTCTGGGGGGATACCCTCCTTGTCTTGGATCTTTGCCTTCACATTGTCAATGGTGTCTGAACTTTCAACCTCCAAAGTTATAGTCTTTCCAGTCAGAGTCTTCACAAAGATCTGCATACCACCACGAAGGCGGAGAACCAAATGGAGAGTTGACTCCTTCTGGATATTATAATCGGCAAGAGTCCTTCCATCTTCAAGCTGTTTTCCTGCAAAAATCAATCTCTGCTGGTCTGGTGGGATACCCTCTTTGTCCTGAATTTTGGCTTTCACATTATCAATGGTATCTGAGCTCTCAACCTCCAAGGTAATTGTCTTTCCAGTGAGAGTCTTAACAAATATTTGCATACCACCTCGGAGACGAAGTACCAGGTGGAGGGTGGACTCCTTCTGAATGTTGTAGTCAGCTAGGGTGCGGCCATCTTCGAGCTGCTTTCCAGCAAAAATAAGCCTTTGCTGGTCTGGTGGAATCCCTTCCTTGTCTTGGATCTTTGCCTTCACATTGTCAATGGTGTCAGAACTCTCAACCTCAAGGGTAATTGTCTTGCCAGTAAGGGTTTTGACAAAGATTTGCATGCCACCTCGAAGACGAAGCACCAGGTGGAGGGTAGACTCCTTCTGAATGTTATAGTCTGCCAGCGTACGACCATCTTCAAGCTGCTTTCCAGCAAAGATAAGCCTCTGCTGGTCTGGGGGGATTCCTTCCTTGTCTTGGATCTTAGCCTTGACATTATCAATTGTGTCAGAGCTTTCAACCTCCAAGGTAATTGTCTTTCCAGTGAGAGTCTTGACGAAAATTTGCATGCCACCACGAAGACGAAGAACCAAGTGGAGGGTGGACTCCTTCTGGATGTTGTAGTCAGCTAGCGTGCGACCATCTTCAAGTTGTTTGCCAGCAAAGATAAGCCTTTGCTGATCTGGTGGGATCCCTTCCTTGTCCTGGATCTTGGCCTTCACATTGTCAATGGTGTCAGAACTCTCCACCTCAAGGGTGATGGTCTTGCCAGTGAGGGTTTTCACAAAGATTTGCATCTATTAAATAAAGGGACCAACAACCAAAGGATCGACAACGGATTAGGATCTCAAAAGTTTTAAAAGATTAGCAGAAAAATCAAAGTGGTAACCCAAAAATCACTACTCACGGACCAATAATGGATTAGTAGATACATAAAACACGAAAATAAAATCAGCATGACAACCAAAACAAGCCCTTTCGAAATTAAAAATAAAAAAAAAATCAAGAAAATTCAAAATTATGACAAAAAAAAGTGTAGATCAAAAGCCATAGCGACAAATAATATAGCAATTAAAATTAAGAATTTCAAAGAACCAATAGCGACAAATAAAAAAAATTACATTTTTACAACTGAATTTCGAAAAATAAAGATGATCTATTGAAAGCTTCCACCAATAATTAAGCTATCCTCCTTCCAGGCAACAGATTCAAGATAATACGATTCACAAACAAGATTTCAGTTAATTGAAAAAATATAAAACGTAATTCATAATAAATAAAGACGATCAAAATGTTGATTGCTACGGAAAGATCAATCAAAATTCAAAGCAATTAAAATTAAAAATTGAATCGAAACAATTATGATTACCTTGAAAGAGAATTTGGAAAAAGCTTGGAAGCGTTGAAATTAAAATTGTTCGCTGAACAAAAGACAAGGAGGCTAGGGTTTGGAGATCTACGCCTTTTTTATAGATGGAATTTGCCAACTTAATGACGATATTGCCGATAAGATAACCAATCAATTACTGCCACGTAAATTTCGACTCCGCGTGTACCGTTGCGCCGAGTAAGATTTTTTTCTTTTCTAAATAAAATAGAGGAAATAAAATGGCAAAAGCCTAAAACTATGCATTCGTACGACTAAAATTAGGCAAGTTATTAAAAAAATTAATCTATTCTTAATCTTCAATTTTTATCTATGTTAAAACATTTCGATCATAAATTTTGTTGAACTCAATAATCTTAAAAAATACGGCTAACATACGTAACATATGAGCAAATACTATAAATATTATATTTTTATTTGTAATTAACTTTTAAAAATTTTTATTTACATTTTATTATTAAAAATTTCATTACATATTTTATTAATTTTTTTGAATTTCTTACTCTATCCTTAAGTTTTCTTAAGTTTTCAACCTCTATTTATATTGTTACAAATTCCATTACATATTTTATTATTTTTTAAAATTCTTAATATACTCTTCTCAACTTATATTTATTTTTTATATAAAGAATGCCTTTGAAGGGGGATGTAAAAATAGATTACATATTTTTTAATTTAAACATTGAATCTATTAATATCATTTTTAAAAAATAATTATACCAAATAATTGAAGTAAATTTTAAATTTTTATTTATTTAACTCAACTAAAAAAAATTAAATACTTAACTACTCTTAAAATTGCAACCTTCAATAATATTTTCAAGATGAATTTCATTGGAGTTAATGCTCATATAATGTTGATTGCCCAAGTTTTAACTGATCTAACACTATGAATTGTTAATTAATGGTTGAGCCATAAATTTTCAATATATTTAATAAACAGATTTATGTATACGTAAAATTTCAATTCAAATCAAAATAAATATTGAAAACTGACAGTATAACATATAGGTAAACACACAAAGTTTCCTTCTATATATTGTTATTTTTTCTAGTTACTTTTTGCTTCAACAAGATGAGCCACCTCTTTATAAGCCTTGAGAACTTGTATGAAATTGATTAGTAGATGATTACACCTATAACATTAATGCTGCAAATGCATGGAGATTACTGAGTATAAAATAAACTTATCAGGATAAACTTACATTATTTTTTGATAAATATTAATAAAAAAAAGAAAAAGAATAAAAAAAAAGTTTTTTAAAGAAAAGAAAATGATACATGTAATTATTATTTGGATAATTAAAATTAATAAAGGAAAGAAAATAAAAAAAATTTTAACAACTATTGTTTGGATAAAGAGTAAAAAATAAAGGAAATAATTCATTATAATAATTTTTTTCAATTATAAACTTTCATTGCTTGTAATTTTAGAACACTCCTAAGCTATGATGTGTTTGTTATCTTATCTAGCTTCACAATTACTGTTGTATCAATGATTTTTAATCAAATAAAACAAAAAGATATTTTACAAACATGTATTGATGAATTTCGAATTAGTCTATCATCTCATAAATCTAAAAAAATATATCTATTTATATTTAACAATTCATCTAAATCAAATACAAAAAAATTATAAAAAAAATTTTATATTAAAAGAGATATGTGAAACTTACTTAAAAAAAAAGATGATTTTGAAAAAATTATAAGATGATTATGATTTGTTCAGATTTTTTTATTAAATTTTTAGTATTAATAAAAATATGAACATAATAATTTTTTTATAAAAAAAATATTTTTAACTTTCCTTTCCCTAGCTTTTCCTCTAAATTAGAGTATTAAAATAAATGAGTTTACAAAAAAAATTAAAAGTTATTTGGTTTCTACCTTCTTTTTTTAAATTAAAAATTTATCCAAATAAAAAAACAAGTGTTTTATTTCTTTTACATTCATTTACTTTACTTTTCTTTCTTTTTTCTACCTTCAATTTAAAGACACTGTTAGTCTCTTTTTTGAAAACATATACATTAATTCATAAAAAATTATTTTATACAATGTAATTAATTATGAAGTTTTTAAACTTGACAAGCAAAATTCGATGGTTGACTATTAAGATATTTTTTTAGGAAATTAGTAAATTTTTATAAAAAACAAATAAACAAATAATGATATTCTTACTTATAAAGTTTAAATATTATGTTGTTGTACAGAATAATAATCTTAAAATTCATTTCTAAAATTTTTAAGGGTTAAGTATTGATTTAACCCTTATACTATATATTTTATATCAATTTAATATTTAAAAAAACTTTTAAGTAGAGATCTAAATTTTTATTCTATATATTTTATATCAATTTAATTTTTTTTAAAAATTTTAATTAAATACTCAAAATTTGATTCTATCATATATTTTAATATTTTAAATTAACATTATTAGTTAAATCATTATGTAATATGAATATCTAATAAAATTATACACATGCTAACAAAATATTACATCATTATAAATAGAAAAAAATTGAAAAATAAAAATTCCAAATACAAAATATGGTTTTATAATTCAAAATTAAAAAAAAAAAAAAAGAAAGAGGGAAAAGAATAGAGAGAGGGAGAAGGACGGAAAGAGGAGAGAGAAGAGAATGAGGGTGAAGGGGGGGGGGGGGGGGGGGAGGGGTAAGAGGGATGGGAGGAGGCGTTGCCACAGTCGATTGGTCAATTCGGGGTGAAATGGGATTAATCGCTCCAGACATGGCGAATCAGCACCGATCTGACTTATCAATCACGATATTGGCGATGCTGAAGCATCCCCCCTTCCTCTTTCACCGTTTTCCCAATCCTTTTCTTTTTTTTTTTTTCCCTTCAAATTTTAACTTTTTTATTTAACAAAAATATTT
The DNA here is from genome assembly GCF_047325235.1 of Durio zibethinus. Taxonomy (NCBI): domain Eukaryota; kingdom Viridiplantae; phylum Streptophyta; class Magnoliopsida; order Malvales; family Malvaceae; genus Durio; species Durio zibethinus. Next base: position 1,314,585 of record NC_143162.1, on the reverse strand, counting down.
ATTTTTTTGAAAATTTCGGAAATTTTTATATAAAATTTCATATTTTTTATTTGTATGTTTTTTAAAAATTTAAAAATAAATTTTTTTTATTTTGACATGATAATAAATGATGTGATCTGAAAATATCTAAATTTAAAATGATTTAAATCTAAATCATTCGAATTTAAGATAATATGATTTCAAATTTACCTGATTCAAACCCACCTATACCAACAGTAATTAGTTTAGTAATTAGTTTGCCACTACACTGGCTTGAATTTTAGAAGTGAATTTTTCACTAAAGCGACATTCTCCAACTCAATTACGGTACTAACTTTATTCTTTTGTCCACACATGTCATCCAATCCAACGATCAATTGCTTACATTTTCCACACTCTCGTCATTGGAGCGTGCACTCAAAATTCCTCCTCTATTGGTGATTTGTTTCTCAACTCCGACTACAACCCAAAAGTCCGACCCCATTTTGATGGTGTGTTAAATTTCCTAACAGAGAAAAACACTCAGACAAAAAAAAAAAAAAAAGTTGAGAGCAGCAGAGCAGTTCTTCCTTTGATTTTCTGATGGTGATCTTCTCTTAAATCCAGTGATCATCAGCCGCTTAATCTATAGCTAGCTTGGAAGCCCGCTTGAGGTAAAGCCTATTTAGAGAAAAGTGCTTCTATTTTTTCCACCTTGTCATGAACTACAATCTATAACTTCTATCCTTAGCTTTTTATATTTATTAACTTCTTTTCTTTTGAAAACTTTTTTCAATCTGTATTTTACTAAATTACCTGATCAACAATGTTAATAGTATTTCTGTTTTATTTCTTAATATAAAACACTTTGGTTTTTCAAACTAAAACAATTAAAAACATTTCCGTTGATATGATCAAACAATTAATAGTTTTGTCAGCTTGATGTTGTCTTAATTTTATGCAGCTGTTTTAGTTACTGTAGCTTATTGTGTGGTTTTGTCGACTGAATTCCTTCTCGTCGTGCTTCATATTTCGCAAAGGCAATTTCCCCTCAAAAGTCAGGTACTTGATGTTGAGCTTCTCACATATACAATATCTCTTCTTCTATTCGTGTCTCTCTCTCTCTCTCTCTCTCAATAATTTTACTTAAGAGAATTGTTCTTCAACTCAGATCATTTTGAAGAATTAATGGCTGCTGAATTTGCTACATCCGTCGCTAGTGGTGTCGCGGAAAACCTGGTGGAGCAATACGTGCTGAGGCCAGCATTAAGTAATCTTCGTTACGTGTTTTGTTTTCAAAACATTGTCGAAGAATTTAATGAACAGAAACAATTATTGTCATCGGCACAAACTAGGCTGCAAAATGATGTTGCGGAGGCCAGAAGGCAAACTCTAGAAATTGAGCAGGACGTGAAGAAGTGGCTAGAAGAGGCGGATAAAGTTATGGAAGAAGTAGAATGCCTGGAAAATGAAATACAAGAAAACAAGCCATGTCTCACTTGGTGTCCAAATTGGAACTGTCGTTACAGGCTTGCTAAGAAAATAGCAAAGAAGACGCCTGGGATTGCTAAACTTGTAGAGAGTTCAAAATTTGATCCCAATCGCATTGGCCATCGTGCTAGTCTGCCCAACTTCCTCCCATCTAAGGATTTTGTGCCTTCAGAATCTTCGACATCTGTTTTGAGTCAGATCTGGGAGGCGCTGAAGAATGATTCGGTGAATATGATTGGAGTGCTTGGGATGGGAGGGGTGGGTAAAACCACATTGGTCAAAGAAGTCGGAAAGAAAGCTGAAGAATTGAAGCTTTTCGATGAAGTTGTGATGACTACAGTGTCCCAAAATGTAAACATTGACAAAATTCAAGATGAAATTGCAGATCTCTTGGGTTTAGAGTTTGATAAGAAAAGCGAACAAGGAAAAGCACGACAGTTATGGCTGAGATTGAAAAATGTGGAGAGAATTCTCGTGATTCTTGATGATGTTTGGACTAGCATCAACTTGAATGATATTGGAATTCCCATCGGTGAAGATCACATAGGTTGTAAAATTCTTTTGACAACGCGTCTTCGACAAGTATGCTCTTACATGAGTTGCCATCCGGTGATTGACCTGGAAGTTTTAGAAGAGGATGAAGCATGGGATTTGTTCCAAAAAAATGCAGATCTAAAAAATGACTTTGAAGGTATCCGCTTGCGTGATGTAGCAATGGAAGTTGCCAGGGAATGCGGGGGTTTGCCCCTTGCAATTGTAACCATAGCAAGGGCCCTAAAACATAAAACTCTTGATGCATGGATAGTAGCCAATAAACAGCTCAAAGAAAGCCAACATTCTGGTAATAGCTATGAAAACATCTATACACGTCTCAAGATTAGTTATGACTGTTTGACGGGAGAAAAGATCCAATCATGTTTCTTATTATGTTCGCTTTTTCCCGAAGATTATGATATCAGTATTGAAGATTTGACCAGATTTGGCGTTGGGCAAGGACTGTTCCATGATGCTAGCTTAATTGATGATGCAAGGACGGAGATGCGTGCCAAGCTAGAAGACCTTCAAAACTCAGGTTTGTTGTTGGATAGTCGTAAAGATAAATGTGTGAAAATGCATGACGTGGTTCGTGATTTTGCTCACTGGATAACATCTAAAGGAGAGAAAGTATTCAAGGTAAATGCAGGCCTTGGATGGAAGGAATGGCCTAGGAGTGAAAGTTTTGAATGTTTCACAGCAATCTCCTTGATGAACAACAAAATAGAGAGGCTTCCTGATGGACTAGAATGCCCGAAGCTTGAAACCCTGTTAGTGGGTGGAGATGGTTCAACCAAAGTTTCAGGTGCATTTTTCGAAGGAATGAAAGCCCTCAAAGTCTTAACCCTTGAAAATGTTCTGTTGTCACTAGAAGGACTTCAAGGCCTGACAAATCTTCGAAATCTGCGCTTGGAAAAGTGCAAACTCGAGAATGTTTCTTCATTGGCGAAATTGAAGAAACTTGAGATTCTAGACCTTCGCAGTTCTCATATCTACGAGTTACCGATTGAGCTAAGGGGATTGAGGGGCCTAAGATTGCTGGATCTCTCAACATGCGGAATGCTTCAGAGGATTCCCATCAACTTGCTCACAAGGTATGTATGTATCGTTCAGATGTTTGTTTTCCATTTCTTCAGAGGAAAAATATGGGTATACCTTTCTGATGAAATCAACATAAGCATTCATTGATCAGTTTAATGCTTCCATTTGTAATTTAATGTAGGTCCTCTATTGAACTGATTGCTTTGATTTTTTTGTGTTTTTCTAGATTGGAGTCCCTGGAAGAGCTATACATTGATTATCCTAGCTTTGAACAATGGGCAACCGAAGAAAAAAGTGGAGAGGGAAGCAATGCAAGCCTTTCAGAGCTAAATCTGTTGAGCCATTTAAAGGCACTTACCTTGTGCGTTCGTTCTAAATGCCTTTCAAAACATTTCGTGTTCCCAAAGTTGGAGAGGTACGCGATAATGGTAAATAAATGGCAACATGATAACTATCCCACCTCTAAAACCTTGAAAATAAAGGAATCCTCACTGGACGCATTTAAAAGTTTGCTTCTCAATGTGGAAGATCTTTCCTTGGATAGCATAACAGGTTATAAAAATCTTGTTCCAGTCTTGGATCGACAAGGCCTTCAGAAATTAACTTTTCTTGAACTTCAAGATTGCAAGGATATTGAATGTCTGATCGATACTACTCAGCACCAATCGCCAACCACTGCATTCTCTAATTTGGAGAAATTGAGCATGACTAAAATGGTTTCTTTGAAGCAGTTATGCAATGGTCTGCCTCCGAAAGAGTTCCTGCAAAACTTAAAAGAGTTGTCAATAAGACATTGTATGGACATGATCTCTGCAGATCCATGGGTACAAAATCTAAGAAAGGTAACAATTAAAGATTGTCGTCAGATGCTATTAGTATTTGAAATGGGTAAGCTTCTTCATTTCAAGCAAGAACATGATCAGCCACAATTGCTCTCAATGTTAACGTACCTGGAATTAGAGTTCTTACCAGAGTTATTGTGCATATGGAAAGGACAGACTCACCATGTAAGTCTCCACAGTCTAAAGGTTGTAAGGGTACAACATTGTGACAAATTGACGTCTTTATTCTCGCCTTTCCTTGCTCAAAGTTTGATTCAGCTTGAAGAACTTGAGATACTCCATTGCCCTCAATTGAAGCGAATCATCGCTGACTTCGAAGAAGATGATGAAGAAATATCACTAAACTCCTTTTTGCATCCTTTGTGCTTGCCAAAATTGACAACTATTAGGATAATTGACTGTTCTAGATTGGAACATGTCTTCCCGATGTCAATGGCTGAAGGTCTTCCACAGTTGAAAAGCCTTAACATAATTGATTCCTCTCAATTAGAACAAATTTTCAGCACCGTAAAAGAGAAGGATGAAAAGGATATTGTGCTCTCACAGTTGCAATCATTAGTGCTTCAAAATTTAGTGAATTTGAAGAGTTTCTGTCCGGAAAATTGTTTTGTCAAATTGCCATCTTTGGTAGAGTTGAAAATGTATAGATGTCCTGAACTGACTCGTTTTACTGCTCAACTGCCAGCTAGGACTTTGGCTCAACTAAAGGTACTTCCCTCTCTCTTCAGCCATGATTTTATGCATCATAATTATTAGGAAGAGATCTAGAGTTCTAGTTTAGTACTTTCTTCTTAGGCAAAAAAAATAGTATTATGTATTTATATTCAACATTCACAATATAATCAAGTAAGAGCATGTTTTGATAGGAGCTACGCCTCTTTGAGGTTGGGAATAATAGCCAATTGTACACCAGAGTTGGACCCCAATTGAGACAGACGTCATCATCAGATTCAGAATATTTGACAATTGGGAATTGTCAAGAGATATTTCAGCTTCAAGGTGGTGACCTCCTTCTCAGTCTAGAGACACTACACTTGGAGGACTTATCTGAGTTACAGGTTATATGGAAATGTCCAACTCAAGTAGAAACTCTTCAAAATCTCACACAATTGATGTTGATTGACTGCAAGAGCTTGAGATACGTCTTCCCGCCGATGCTTGCCCAACATTTGTCGCATTTGAGCTACCTATGTGTAAAGGGGTGTGAGGCATTAGAGCAGATAATTGATCAGGACCAAAGTTCAACATCGTCATCTAATGCTCAACTTCAACCTACAATAAGCTTCCCTAGTTTAAGAAAAATATGGATCATAGGTTGCAACAAATTGAAATGTCTGTTCCCAATCAGTGTTGCTCATTGTCTTCTTAATCTCGAAGAGTTCAAAGTAGAAGGAGCTTCCAAATTAGAGCAAATATTTGGAAATGAAGATGAAACAGACCTCAAAGATGGGAAAGAGATGGTACTTCCTCAATTGAAACGATTATTCCTTAAAAGGCTACCTAGCCTCATAAGGTTCATCCCGGAGTGTTGTCATTTTGTGTTCCCAACATTGGAATATTTGGAAGTAAAAGAATGTTCCAAGACAACTACAAATTTTCTTGTTCATTCAGATTCAGCATGTTCTATGCATGCCCAAAAGGTATCCAATGAGCTCTCCTTTTTTTTTTAATTTTTTTTATGTATTGCTGATAATAATTTATAGTCAAAGCATGGTCACACACATCAGAAGTTTTATCATTTTTACCATAGATATAGAATTATTAGACAGGTTTCAAAACAAAATTCTGCAGTATTAGCCTTATTAAAGTTTTATAAGATTGGGTTATTTCTGTGTTTGCAGGAGTTTTGCCTCTTTAATATGAGACATAAGAACAAGCAGTGTGACACCATTGTCCCTGAATTGAGACAAAAGTCACCAAATTTGGAAATTTTGGCTGCTAAAAATCATGAGAGGGTATTTCAGACTGATGGCGGATATACTCTTTCAAGTTTAAGGGTATTGCGATTGGAGACTCTACCTGAATTATGCATTATATGGAAGGATCCTTTCCAAAATGTAACCCTTCAGAATCTTATTACATTGAAGGTGATTCATTGCAAGAGCCTGAGACATGTTTTTTCACCAACGATTGCTCAGAGCTTGTTGCACTTGAAATATCTAAAGATATGGGGATGCGAAGCATTGGAGCAAATAGTTGCCGCGGATCAAATTTCACCATCACAAGTTCTTCTCCAAGTATGTTTCCCCAATTTGACCAGGTTGCAAATTGGAAAGTGCAAAAACTTGAAACGCCTATTCCCTGCTAGTTCTGTTGGTTATGTTTCAAAACTCAGATATCTCATAATTGAAGAGGCCTTGGAATTGGAGCATTTGTTTGAAAATGAAGATAAAGCGAGCACCAAATATGGGAAAAGGGTGTTCATCCCTCAATTAGAAGTTTTATTCCTTGGGAAATTGCCAAGCCTCTTGAGCTCCATCCCCGAGGGTTATCATTTTATATTCCAATCTTTGCGGTCTTTGACGGTGAAAGAATGTCCCAAGATAACTACAGCTTTTACAGTTGATACAAATCTTTTTGTTCACGCCAAAACAAAGGTATCACTCAACACTCCTGTTCCTATGTTCAGCAGAATTTCATTATTTTCACATCTTTAGGCAATTTTTCCTAGAGATTAGTAGCATATCTCATATATAGTGACATTTTAATTAATTGGTTGGAAAGACATCCCAAGTTGTTGAGAAAGATACGGTCAAAACTGCTACTGCAATTCAACAAATAGAGGATGGAGCAGACAGGTCTACCGGCAAAGACATATATTGGTATCGTTGGTATCAACCAAATGAGCTACCTCCATACATGGAAGAACCAGGAGAAAGTTTCTGACAACAAAGTGCAGAAATCTTGCCTCCGTATCATGAGGTAGATCTTATTTATTTCTTCTTTCATTTGTTGATCAGATTTTTAAATTGTTAATTTGGATTATTTTGGAGGGTTAAGTTGAAGGCAACTACTTCTTTTGGCACTTTTACAGTTGCTAGTGCTTGGGAGGAGATTAGGCACTCAGTCCTTGCTTGGATGGAAATTTTGGGCAGATTACCTTCTCTTCCGAGAACTAGCTCCTGGAACCATTCTTCAATCGCTGCTACAAAATTGTTTATTCTGTAGTTTTGCTCCAGTATGCGGAGAGATCATAAATCTTCTCCTATCCTTTTTCTCATCAGGCTTAGTCTTTCATTTTGCAATTGTCTCAGACAAACAGATCACTTGGTATTCGGATGCTGAATTTCAATAGACTACTGCTAACTCAAGGGGAATTATATGGCCGCCACTGTCCTCAGCTCAGGCTTGCCTGATCAGTTCGTCTCTATAAATAATTTTATATATATGGAGAGAAAGAAATAATGTTCTGCACTTTGTAATCATGTTCTGTTGTTCTTAACTTTGTTGTTCTTAACTTTGGCGTTGCTGCTCCTTCCTTGTGGCTTGCATGTTTTGCAGCAAAACTTCTGATTTCCTTGTATGAATAACATTAGATTTTATCCAAAAAAAAAATGATAAATGTCGAAGACAGACCGCATTTCATTTTTCGTTGAATGAAAGGTCGAAGACAGCTAGCAAGACTCCTGATTTCATTTACGGTGGCCGTTACTATTTGAATGAAAAAATTGCGCCTTTTCGTTAGGGTATTTTTGTTTTACCCCATTTTTTAAAGTCTTAAAACAAGAACAAAATTATTTTCAAGAAAAAAAAAAAACAAAATTGGCTTTGTATTGATGACTAAAACTAGGTTTACATTTTTGTGCTTCATCAATTCGTGGGACCTTGATAAACCATCCAGATCTTATTGAATGTGTCTTAGCTAAGTAACAAAGTCCACAGGGACTTTTAAAAAGTTGAAAAGTATCAAAGATAATATGAAAAAGATACATATAAAATCAAATTATTGTTATGTGTCAAAAATAAAATAAAATTATTGTTTATATTTTCTAATTTTGGGTCCAAGACAATAACATTTTTCATTATTCAAAAGCCCACTATTGGTCAAATTTCTTTATTCACATAAACCAGGGATTTTTGAAAATATTATGTTCATTAAAATGAATGTAATTGCTAATATAGATAAGCTATAAAGTTCGAACAAATGCATCAATAATATACATGACATACCAATCATGCATGACATAAAAAAAAAAAGGATAATAATTTTTTTAAGAGTAAAAAGTTAAGTAACAAAGTCCAATGTGCATTTAAAAAAATGGAAAGTATCAAAGATAATATGATCAAGGCATATACAAAATCAAAATTTTGCTATGTGCCAAAAATAAAATAAAATTATTACTTATTGATTCTCGTGCTGAAATTCAAGATAATATTTTTTTTTTATTATTGAAAAATCTATTATTATTATTTGTCAAATTTCTTTATCCATGTAAACCAAGAATAGTTAAAATATATAATGTTAGTTCATTAAAATGAAAATAATTTTTTATATAGTTAAGCAATAAAGTTAAAACAAGTGCATCAATAATATACAAATCATATTAATCATACATGACATAAAAAATATATATAAGAATTTTTTGAGGATAAAAAGCCAAGCAACAAAGGTACTTAAAAAAAAAAAAGGCAAGTAACAAAATCGAAAAGTACTTTTAAAAAATTTAAAACTATGGAAGATAATACGAACAAGGCACATGCAAAATCAAAATTTTGTTATGTGCCAAAAATAAAATCAAATTATTATTTAACGATTCTCATATTAAAATCTAAGATAATGATATTTTTCATTATTAAAAAACCAATTATTATTAGTCAAATTTTTTTATTCATGTAAATCAAGGATATTTGAAATATATTATGTTAGTTCATTAAAATAAAATCAAACTATTGCTTAACGATATTTGTGCTGAAGTCTAAGATAATGACATTTTTCATTATTGAAAAGCCCACTATTAGTAATCAAATTTCTTTATCCACGTAAGTCAAGGATATTTGCATTAATATATTTAGGATTGGCAACGGGTCGAGTTAGGATAAATTTTTATTCATCTTGAATTCAATTTGATTTTATGATTATAAAACTCAAATTCGATCTGACTTAAATTTTTTTTTATTTTTTATACCCAAACTCGACCCGACCCAACCCGATTAGAAAATAATGAAATATTTTTTTAAAATATAAAATATTATTTTTTAAATATAATTATATATAAGTTAAAAATTAAAAAATAATTTTTAATATAATATCGGGTAAGATCGGATTTACCTAAAACGTAAATCCGACCTGACTCCGAATTTTTTTAATAATACCTGACTTAACATGACCCGAAACCTAATTTAAAAAAAAAAAAATCAATCCTATGAAATTAGATCGAGTCAGAACTTGCCAGGTGCAGGTTAAACTGCCAACGCTAAATATATTATGGTAGTTCATTATAATGAAAATAATTTCTAATATAGTTAAGCAATAAAGTTAGAACTACTACATCAATAACATACAAAACATAAAAATCATGCATGACATGGAAAAAAAAAATTTAAAGATAAAAAGCCAAGTATTAAAGCCCAAAGGTTCTTTTAAAAAATTGAAAAGTATCAAAGATAATATGAATAAGAAACATGCAAAATCAAATATTTGCTACGTACCAAAAATAAAATCAAATTATTGCTTATACGTGACACCTCAATCTCGTATCAAGAGATTTTAAGAATCTATTAAGATATATAAATAGAGATTTAAATTTAAACTTGTGATACACTTTTTGTAAGATAAAATCATGAAATTTTCGAGTGAAAATAAATAATTTATCGTAGATTGAGTATATGGCTCTATAAATGGTATCAGAGTAATTATCTATCAAATGAGAGCTAAGTGTTATATCGTGAAAGTCAATTCTAAAATCCTATCAAGTTAAGTATTACAAGGTGAGAATCACTTTTAAAATTTTAATGTCTCGTGTGATCCTAATTCTATGATTCTGTATGTGCAATTTTGTGATTTTATCTATATTTTATATTAAGTTTGACTAAACATCAAGTTTTAACAAGATAAGTTTGTGATACTTTAATATTACATTAGAAGATTTTCAGAATTTTTTATGATATATAAGTAGAAGCTTAAACTGAAACTTATGAAATAATTTTTGTAAGATAAAATCATAAGATTTTTGAATCAAAGTGAATAATATTTTACAAATTGAGTGTAAATCTCTATATTATCGATTCTCATGTTAAAGTCTATGATAATAATATTTTTCATTATTAAAAAACCTATTATTATTAGTCAAATTTCTTTATTCATGTAAACCAAGGATATTTAGAATATATTATCTCAGTTCATTAAAATAAAATAAAATTATTGCTTATCGATTTTCATGCTGAAATCTAAGATAATGACATTTTTTATTATTGAAAAAATCATTATTATTAGTCAAATTTCTTTATTCATGTAAACCAAGGATATTTAGAATATATTATGTTAGTTCATTAAAATAAAATAAAATTATTGCTTATCGATTTTCATGCTGAAATCTAAGATAATGACATTTTTCATTATTGAAAAACCCATTATTGTTAGTAAACCTTTTTTATTTGCGTCAACCAAGGATAATTGAAATATATTATGTTAGTTCATTATAAAAATAATTGCCAATATAGATAAGCAATAAAATTAGAACTACTGCATCAATAATATACAAAACATACCAATCATGCATGACATAAAAAATAAAAAAATAAAAATTTTTTAAAGATAAAGAGCCAAGTAATAAAATCCAAAGATGCTTTAAAAAAATTAAGAAGTATAAAACATAATATGAATAAGAAACACGCAAAATCAAAATTTTGCTATATGCCAAAAATAAAATCAAATTATTGCTGATCGATTATTGTGCTAAAATCTAAGATAATGACATTTCTCATTATAGAAAAGCCCACTATTGTTAGTCAAATTTCTCTATCCACATAAATCAAGGATATTTGGAATATATTATGTTAGTTTATTAAAATAAAATAAAATTATTGCTTATCGATTTCCTGAAATCCAAGATAATGACTTTATTCATTATTAAAAAGCCCACTGTTATTAGTCAAAGTTTTTTATCCACGTAAACCAAGGATATTTGAAATATATTATGTTAGCTCATTATGAAAATAATTTCTAATACAGCTAAGCAATAAACTTAGAACTACTGCATCAATAATATACAAAACATACCAATCATACATAGCATAGAAAAAAGATAAGAATCTTTTAAGGATAAAAAGACAAATGATAAAGTCCAAAGGTGCTTTTAAAAAATTGAAAAATATCAAAGATTATGAGCAACAAACAGGCAAAATAAAATTTTTGCAATGTGCCAAAAGTAAAATCAAATTATTGCTTATTGATTCTTGTACTAAAGTCCAAGATAATGACATTTTTTATTACTGAAAGTCCAATTATTATTAGTCAAATTTCTTTATTCACGTAAACAAATGATATTAGAAATATATTATGTTAGTTCATTGAATTAAGATCAAATTATTACTTATCAATTTTCGTGCTGAAATTCAAGATAATGACATTTTTCATTATTGAAAAACCTATTATTAGTCAAATTTCTTTATTCACGTAAACCAAAGATATTTAAAATATAGTACGTTAGTTCATTATGAAAATAATTTCTAATACAACTAAGCAATAAACGATAAACTTAGAACTACTGCATCAATAATATACAAAAAATATCAATCATACATAAAATAGAAAAAGGATAAGATTCTTTTAAGGATAAAAAGACAAGTAACAAAGTCTAAAGTTGCTCATCAAAAATTGAAAAGTATCAAAGATAATATGAACAACAAACAGGTAATATCAAATTTTTGCTATGTGACAAAAAAGTCAAATTTATTGGTTATCAGTTATTGTACTAAAGTCAAAGATAATGACATTTTTTATTATTGAAAAGCCAATTATTAGAAGTCAAATTTCTTTATTCACGTAAACCAATGATATTTGGAATATATTATGTTCGTTCATTGCAATAAAATCAAATTATTGTTTATCGATTTTCGTGTTGAAATCCAAGATAATGACATTTTTCATTATTGAAAAAATATTATTAGTCAAAACTTTTTATTCACATAAACCAAAGATATTTAAAATATAGTACGTTAGTTCATTATGAAAATAATTTCTAATATAACGAAGCGATAAACAATAAACTTAGAACTACCGCAGCGATAATATACAGAACATACCAATCACGCATGGCATAGAAAAAAGATAAAAAATTTTTAAGGATAAAAAGACAAGTAACAAAATCCAAAGGTACTTTTAAAAAATTGAAAAACATCAAAGATAATAGGTCAAAATATGTTTGACGTTCTTATATTTTATAAAAATTTAAAATTTAATTTATGTATTATAATTTATATAAATTTAGATCTTATGTTATTTTAATTTGATAAATTTAATCTAATCATTAATTTTATTAATTTTTTATTGTTAAAAATGTTTGAGTTTGTTGACTTTGTTGATGTTGCCATTGACTTTATTGACTTGATAACTTAAAAGGATGAAATAAATTATTAAATTATATAAATGATCCCTATACTTATATAAAATTTGATATTTAATTTATATATTTGCATAAAATTTAAAATTTACTTTTTTTAATATACAAAAGATTTTAATATTTTAAAAATTTTAAAAATATTAAAAATTAAAAATATTTTAGATCTTTTAATATAAAAATATTTTTTGAAATATATTAGTTTTTATTATATATAATTAATTATTAATAATATCATATTAATAATAATACTATTATCATTTATATTAATCAATTTTAATATTAATAATTTAAATTAATAGATCAAAATTAATATTATTTTAATTAGTTTAAATATATCATATAACAAAATTTATATGAACCAAACTATTAAATAGAGTTGCACTTGTAATGAATCCGAAATAGGCTATGAATGAAATGACAATTCCATCCAACAAAAGAAAAAATATTCATACCTAAATTCTTACAAGGGACGAACTCCTATTCATTTAAAGGATAAACTTTAAATCCTAACTGTAGATATCAAATTTGTTCGAATTTTAATTAATAGTTCTCAGACTATTAGACCGAGATCCGATTTCAATTCAATTGGGCTTCAGGCCCGATTTCAATTTGACTAGACTTAAAGTTTGATTTCGATCGGGCTCGAAGCTCATTTTATTCTATAGGCTCAGCCTGCATTTTATTTTCTTTATTTTATTAAATTAAACAAAAATATAAAAAAATACAAAAAAAAAGAAAAATACAAAAATACAAAAACAAAAAAAAAAAAAAACAAAAAGGGGCTAATGGCAGGGTGCCTTGCACGGTATCACTGGTTACCCATCCCTCTAATCACCCATACCTTGCAAACCAGCTTATCCACCCCATCAGCACTTCTTGAACCATGCAAACCTTATCCACCCCATCAGTACCCCTATTCACCACTGCCACCCTTACCCACGCCTAGGCTTCTAGCCATCATGTTCTACCATTATCGGATAAGATAGATGAAAGAAAATGGGTAAAGGCTGGTGCTTACACCCCCATGCTAAGCGCTGTGCCACTCACTCAGGCACAGGGCACGATTGAAGCTCTATAAATAGAGCTCTTAGCTGAACCCAACAAAAGAGAATGGAGAAGGAGATCTTGTAAAAAAAAAAAAGTTTTCAGAATAAAAAATTCTTCTTGCAAAAAAAAAATATTCAAATAAAAATCACAGTCTTCACTGAATTGGTGAGGAACCCAGCGCCAAGCAAAAGCTGCAGAAACAAAAAAATAGTTAGTTTTAGTTAAAAAAACTGAAACTTTAAACCCCAATCTACGTCGATCAGGGTTTATTTTGGTGAAAAGGAGTTCAGATCTGGTAAGAGGGGGTTAAAGGGAATGTTTAGGTGCTTTTGGATATTTTCCAACGATCGGATGGCAACCACTGACGACGGTCAGACACCAATTGGCTAACCTCCCTGCGTTTGGGCCGAGAGGGAAGAAAAGATGTTTTTTTTTTTTTTCTGAGAAGGGAGGAAATGACAAAAATTTTTTTGGGCCTTTTATAAAAACTACCAAAGCCAAAATGACGCTGTTTCAATAAAACCCTAAAACAACGTCATTTTAGCCTCAGGATCCATGCGTCAACCCTTTGACCCGACCCTGGATCTGTGCAACTGACTCGACAACCCGACTCACTCTTAGACTCAGACCGATCCAGCTGAATCGATCCAGACCGAATTGAACCATCCCCAAATCACTGACTCTGAACCGCTCTAACCAGAATGAACCGCTAACGTCAGATCGAACCGCACGTTGACCGGACAGTTGACTAGTCAGGTTTAAGTATTTTTTTTAAAAAAATTTATATTATTTTTGTTATTTTAATTATTATTCTTAATATTTATGCATGTTAAAATTTTTAAATTTATCAAAATAAATTTTTGTTGTTTTATAATAATAATTAATAATAAAATATATAATAAAAGTTTTTTGATAATTATATTAATTTTAGAATAAATCTTATAAAATAATAAAAAATGTAAGAAAAAAAAATTTTTATCCGACAATGAGATTCAAAGGTACTCCGAGTAGTGATACCTATGAAATCTCTAGGTGAGAAGATTTTTTTAAATATTACCAGTTTATTGAAGTATTTATAAAAACTTTTTAATACAATATAAATTTTCTTTTTTTATTAGAAAATAACAAATAAAAATTAATTAATAAATTAAGAATAAGTAATAAAAAATGAAAAAAAAAGAAAATTTATCTGGTGATAAGATTCTAAAAGTATTTCGGGTAGAGATGCTTTAAGAACTTCTTAGGTAAGAATATATTTTTTAAATATTACTAGTGTGTTAAAATATTGTGGACATCAAATTTGTCCAGACAAAAAAATATAAAATACGAAATACCAAAAAAATATAAAAAATAATACAAAATACCAAAAAAAAAATAATACAAAAAAATAAAAAAAATAAAACAAAAAAAAATCGAGGATGGCAGTGGTGCTTTTTTCGGCACCACTGCCACCAGGCCCTACACCCCACCCTTCCGATTACCATACCCTACCCTCCACTGCTCTGATCACCCATCTCGCTGACAGCCACTATCTTCATTGTCAAATAAGATAGAAACAAATAATAGGGCATAGGGCTCGTGCTTACACCCTATGCCGAGCCCTGTGCCCTTCCCTCAAGCACATGCATGGTCGGAGCTCTATAAATAGAGCTCTTAACTAAACCAAAAAACAAACAGAGGAGGAGAGACGTTGCAAAAAAAATGAAAAAAAAACAATGCAAACTCAAAAAAAAAATACAGTCCTCCCCGTAAGGAGAAACCCAGCGCCGAGAGCTTCCAGCATAAAGAAAAAAAATGTCAGTTTAAAAAAAAAAGTCAGAATACAAAAGAAAATAGTTTCACTGAAACTTTGAAAGCAGATCTAGGGAAGTGGGGACTCTTTTTGGTGAAAAGGAGGTCGGATTTGGGTTTAAGAGGTCGAAAAGAGTTTGTGAATATTTTTTAAAATTTTTTCGACATTGACAACAGAGGCCGGAGCTCACTGCCAGCAAGGACTACGACGACTGTCACGACGGATAGCCACCAGGTCGGTCGACTGAAAAAAAAAGAGAAAAAAAGGAATTTTTTTCTAAGGAAAGAAGGAAATGATTGAAAATTTTTTTTGGGCTTTTATATAAACTGTCAATAGCCAAAACGACGTCGTTTCAATAAACGCCTAAAACGACGTCGTTTTAAGCACCCAAGATCCACGCGTCAACCCACAACCAGACCCGGAGTTCACGCACCTAACCCGCGACCTGCTTTTCCATCAGCTTCTAATCGATTTGATTGAACCGGAGCCGAATCGCTGAACCTGAATCGACCTTTATGAAACCGTTGACCCAACCAGACAGCACCTAGACAGAGCCGAACTGCACTCGAACGATCGAACCGAATAGCCGAACCGAACCGCACGTCAACGGTCCGATTCAGGTAAAAAAAAAATTTTTTTAGAATATTATTTTGGTTATTTTAATTATTATTTTATTAATATTTTGCATATTAAAATATTTATATTTGATAGATTAAATGATAAAATTTTTTTTTTTATAATTTTGTTAATTTTTAAAATGAACTTTAAGAATAAAAAATAAACTTAATGATAATACAAAAAATAATAAAAATGCAAGAAAAGAAAATTTT
This sequence comes from Durio zibethinus, assembly GCF_047325235.1. Taxonomy (NCBI): domain Eukaryota; kingdom Viridiplantae; phylum Streptophyta; class Magnoliopsida; order Malvales; family Malvaceae; genus Durio; species Durio zibethinus. Next base: position 1,298,489 of record NC_143162.1, on the reverse strand, counting down.
TGTCTGACGATGAGATTCAAAGGTACTCCGAGTAGTGATACCTACGAAATCTCTAGGTAAGATTATTTTTTTTAAATACTACCAGTGTATTAGAGTATTTATAAAAATTTTTAATACAATAAAAATTTTCTTTTTTTCTTATAAAATAGTAATAAATAAAAATTGATTAATAAATTAAAAATATAAGTAATAAAAATGAGAAGAAAAGAAATTGTATCTGATGATGGGATTCTAAAAGTATTTTGAGTAGAAATGCTTTAAGAAATCCCTAGGTGAGAAGATTTTTTGTAAAATATTACCAGTGTATTGAAATATTGATAGAAAATCTTCAATATAATGAAAATTTCATTTTTTTTTAAAAATTAAAAATAAATATTAATAAAATAATTAATAAAATTTCTAACAAAAGAGAATAAAATGTATGCATAAACATGGTAGCATTTTGCATTTCATGCATGGCATTTTTTACGAAAAATAAATTTAAGCTCCGATGATGAGATTCTTAGGTATTCCGAGAAACGATGCCTAAGAAATCTCTAGGTGAGAAAAAGTTTTTCTAATGTTACCAACGTACTGGAACATTTTAAGAATTATTTCAATAAAAAAGTTTTAATTTATTTTTTTCGAGAATAAAAAATTTTCTAATAAATAAAAAAATCAAGAATTTTTTTTAAATACAAAAAATTAGACTATTTTTATCGAAATCAAAGGCTAACACATAGTTAATTGGTACCATTTTTTTTACAGGCGTTGTGGGGGTGCTAATCCTTCCCCACGTATAATCGACTCTCGAATCCAGATTATTTCGCAGATCGTAAAATTATCTTTTTAATAAATTTTAATTAATTTTAAAACTTTATTAAAATTATATGTTTTAGTAGGTGGCTAATTGCACTTAGCCAAAAAAATATTGGTGGCGACTCCATTATTTTTTATTTCGTTTTCAAATTCGTCGGACGGACACAAAATCGTTACGATAGCTTGACGACTCCGTTGGGGATGCCTTTTGTTTTCAAGAGTCAGGCCAAAATTAACTACTTGTTATCCTCAAATTTTGATTTAAACAGTCTTAATCAATTTCTTAGATTTTTAATTTTCATTTTCAATAAAAAAGGTAAAAAGGTAAAAAAAAATAAAAAATAAAAAGTAAAAAAATTCACACACATTTCTTTTACTATGCCTCTTATGTTTTATTTTTTTTCTATATATTACTCTCAATAAATTAAGATATATTTGCACATAATGGCACGATGCATCTCATGCATGAGTTCTATACCCGAGCTCTATCCTTTATAGGAGGAAGTAAAGTACCTATACTCTCGTGAGGTGATAACCTCCGTAATGGCAAGCGAAATACTTTCATTCGAATTGAATCCTTTTCGTTCGTAGCCTGTAATGGGTGAGGATCGAGGTGCCTTACTAGTCCAACATGGACGATAGTGAGAAACAATTTGGAAACCTTTAGACCCTGTCAATCCAAACCCAGCATATAATAAGCCTAAAAAATCAGCCTTATGTAGAGCCTTGTCCATCTTCTTGTAGGAAATATCTAAGAATAAAAGTTATGTATAATACAAAACAAAACAAAACAAACAAAAAAATCTCAAAACATAAAAAAAAACACTAAAAAATAAAAAATGTTTTTTTCTTAAACCACATCCTCACACTAACTCAATTTTGTTTCATTTTTTTTCTTTTTTTGCATTAATTATATCATACAATTTTGCATCGAGATATTTGTTCTAGGACATAGTTCTCTCAAGAAGTTTTCATGAATCTCATAGAACTATAGATTTGCTCATCCTCAGTTAGTGTGCCATGTGAGTTGTATAATGAAATACATGTTTGGTCGAAAGAAGCTCAACAAAAGAATGAAGATTGTTTGCCTACCGGTTATATGTTTGAATTACGCAAGAAAGTGCATTTAGATCTCACACAAAATGATTTAAAAAAGTTAGCTGCTGTCTGGGGTCAGTTAAGTGAAAAAAAAAAATAAATCTTTTACAAAAAGTATGGGCAGATTGCATCCCTCATTTCAGTAGTGATTGATGAACAGCTGGTTAATGCAGTTATATAATTTTGGGATCCATCCTATAGATGCTTCACTTTTAATCAAGAAGATTTGGTGCCAATTATCGAAGAGTATTCGATTTTGCTCTAGATAGAACTATAATGTCCAAAGAAAGTATTTACCCGAAAGCCAAAATCAAGTTATCGTAAAAAGTTAGCCAAGCTTATGGGTGTTAAAGTAGAAACCATCGATTCTTTTGTGAAGCCTAAAGGTGAACATCTCGACGTTCGTTGAGATTTTCTTCGAAACTTCATTCAAGAGCATTTAAATGATAATCAAGGTATGGCTGTGTTTGCTTTAGCATTGTATGGTATGGTAATATGTCCGAAGATTTTGGGTTACATTGAGATAACTGTGGTAGACTTTTTCGAGCAAATTGAAATCTAAACAATTAATCTCGCTCCAGCAATCCTAGCCGAAACCATCAGGTCATTAAATTTCTGTCGATGAAATGAAAAAGAATGATTCATAAGATATGCATCTCTATTATACATATGTGTTAGAAGTCATTTTAAGTGTGGAAAGAGTGTATTTTTTAAATCATATCTTCGAAATAAGACACCAATCGAAGAGTTTTGTACAAGTCAATGGCCAATATTGAAGACTACGAAAGATTAGGTCTTTTTCTTACGAAGGCTTACTGAGCATGAAATCGAATGGATGGCATCTTGGATGCCTCGTGTGCCCTTGTTATATCATGGAGAAAATGAGTCATGGATACCATTGTTAGGATTATGGGGTATTGTAAGTTACGCTCCATTGATGGTACTTAGACAATTTGGTGTAAAGTAGTTTGTTTCGCTACTCATGATCTGGTTCAAGTATAATTCATTTATGGGGAATCGAATCCATCAAGAACCTCAAAGCAGTTGATTCAAGCATGAAAGAGAACACAAAAAATGAGGTTAGGGCCTCTCATTGACAAAGTCACTTTTGATTACCAGATTTGGAAAGTAAGGTAACCTAGAGACATAGTACTTCTTCATGATGATAGCTCATATCAATTGGTTAATTTTTTGAAATAGATGTAATTATCAGAAGTTAAGCTTGTCGAGAAAAAATTAGAAGCTGAGAAAGAAGAAATAAAAAGAGAAAATTTAAAACTTCACGAAAAAGTAAGGCAATTGAAATATGAAGTAGAGATACAAGGGAGTGATTAAAAAAAGTCATAAACGAATGAGATGTGGTCAATAGTGATTTGAAAGATCTACACCAGAAAAATAAGAGGTTATGAGTTTAATTCAAAACTAAAAAAGTCACCAAGTCTTACCTTAGTCGACAACGTGAAATGAATGAGCTCCGAGAGAAAATAAACCAATGAAAGGGCAAAGCTTAAGAAAAGTAAGAAGAGACCACCAGAATTTCTCAAGAATGTCAGAATTAGAAGGGATTATACTCTACAACCTCAGCAAAATTGATGGAATGCCAAAATGAAAAGGAAAGGTTAAAAGTCATGCTTGCAAAAGAGAGAAAAAAGTACTTCGAAGTACTAAATGAAAAAGAATCACTTCACCAGGTGATCCAAGGGTTAAAGATACAACTGCAAGACCACAAGAGCCATATTTCAGCAATAATAGATAAGTGACATAGAAGGGAAAAAGATTGGATCTTTACATGTGATTCAGAAATGGATGCTCACATGAGATAGAAGGTAGAAAGCTTAGAGAGGCAACAATATATAAGCACTTGACTAATCAAGTTTGTAAGGCAATGAAAAAAGCATGGGAGATGGTTGAAAAGGTAGAAGCATTAAGAAGAGAAGTCAATGCCATAAGAGAATATGGACAACGTCTAGTAAACTTCTAGATGAGGCGAAAGACCATTATGAGCAAGTCAAACGTTTCTATGAATATAATTCTAAGATGGTAAATCCCATGTAATAAAAATTGTATGGAATCAATAAAAATTTCTAATGTTGAAATTCGTTCAAGAGCAAATATCTCTCACTTGCATTAATGCATCATGTACATCATTTTTCATAAAATACATAAAAAATAAAATTTTTAACACATAGCATTTTGATTTTTTTTTTTAAAAATTTTTTAGTGATAAAGGTTCAAGAATAGCTCACCCATCGAAAATTTTGACTAAACCTACTCATCATTCATAAATACTATGACTCAGACAAGAATCATAGAGCAAGAACAGGCCAGTCGATTTGAGAGAATAAAAAAAGTTTAAGAAGAACTAAGAGGGGATCTTTGTACAATAATGGATATGCTCAGGAAACTTGACAAGAAAAAAGTAGTGGAAGAAAATCTTAGCTTTCAAGAGTAATTTTTAGATATGGTAGATGTCGTAACGTCTAGATCCGGGGATCTATCGCTAGACATTGACTTTTAGGGAGTCGCCACCAATCTTTTTTGTCTAGGTGCGATTGGCCACCTAAAGAATCTGTCCTTTCAGGGAACACCTAAATTTAAGGGTCCCTAGAAGAATAGGTTCAGGTCTGCTAACCAGAATAGGGTTCGGGAGTTCGGTTACGTGTGAGGAAGGTTATAGCACCCTCACAACGCCCATCAAAAGATGGTACCAGCTTAAATTTGTGTTATCCAAAAGCCTTAAAATTTTACCAAGTAATTAATTATTGAAAATTATTCTCAATTGACTCTAATACTTTTAGCAGACAATTGAGAAAATTCCCTCACCTCAAGAGTATGCAAGAAAAACTACTGTTTCACTTGCAGAGGCTCCGTCGTCGGATTATTTAAAGAAAAAAAACAAAATCAAAATTAAGATAGAAAGGAAGGAAAGAATGATTTTTTTTTTAGGGAAAATTGATACTTTCAACTTTTCCTCAAAAACCCTTTTTTTGGAAATTTCGATTTTCAAGAAAAATTGATACTTTCAACTTTTCCCCAAAAACCCTTTTTTTGAAAATTTATTTCTAAGGAAAATTGATACTTTCAACTTTTCCCTAAAAATATTTTTTGGAAATTTATTCTTAAGGAAAATTGATACTTTCAACTTTTCCCTAAAAATATTTTTTTTTTGAAATTTACTCCTGAGAAAAATTGATACTTTCAACTTTTCCCCAAAAATATTTTTTGGAAATTTATTTCTAAGGAAAATTGATAATTTCAACTTTTCCCTAAAAATATATTTTTTTAGAATTTTTTTATTCTTATTTAAAGAAAATAAAATAATAAAAAATAGATAAAAAGAATATTACATAAACCTAATCTAATAAATAAACAAATAAAAGATAAAATAAACAAATAAACAAATAAACAAAGAAATAAAAAAAAAAAAAACCTGGAGCGGCTCGGATCGCGGCTCGGCTCGGCTCGGCTCAAGGAAGAGAAAACGGCTCGGGGGAGCGGCTTGGCGGCTTGGCTCGGCTCGGCTCGGCTCGGAGGGGGGCTGGCACGCGCGGGTCAGAAAAGCGGGTCGACGCCCGGGTCGGGTCGGGTTCGGCAAAACGCGCGGATCCTCGGGGTTACTTAAGGCCAAAGCGACGTCGTTTTGGGAGGGTATAAAAGGCACCTTCCTCCGTTTTTTGGTAGAACGCTCCTCCCCCTCTCTCTCTCTTCTTCCTTTTTCTCTCCCTTCTCTCTAGGAACTGAAGAACACCGGTGCCGGATTCTGCAAATTTTCGTCGGAATCTGGAAATTTCGCCGGAAGTTGGCCGAAAGATCGCCGGTTTCTGGGATTCTTCGCCGGAAACTGGACTGGTCGTCGGAAACTTCAATGTTCGCCGGAATTGTTGCCGAAAAATTCAAATTTCGCCGAAATTTTCGTCGGATTCTGGAAATTTCCCAGAAATTTCCAGAAAAAATTTCGCCAAAAAATCTCTAAAAATTTTTTCTCACTCCCAGAACACTCCTAAACTTTTCCTAGCTTCCTATACGCCTCCTTTTCTCTCAAATCAGTAGCTTTGCTTACTGTTTTCTGTGTGTTGCATTGTTCCAGAGGGTCCTTTTTATAGGGGTTGATCAGGAGTTCCTGATCAATCCCAATTCCTCCTTGGACGGAAATTCAGTCTTTGAATCCAACTGGACTCTTCTGATTGAATTCCCCTCCAGAGTGGGATTCTTCAACTTTGAATCTTAGCCATCCAGAATTAAAATCAAAATAAATAAAAAAAATACTAGATAATCAAAAGATATGATAGTATAAAAATAAAAAAATAATATCAAATAATTCGAAAAAAAAATCAGATAAAATTAACAGATAATAAAAAAAAATAACATAAGATAAACCCAAAAATATATTACAAAAAAAAAAGATAATAATAATAATAAATATATAACTATATACATACAATACATATAAATCTAATCTAAATAAAAATAAATACACAAAGATATACATAATAATAATAATAATGAAATACATAAAATACAAAAGAAGAAAAAGAAAAGAAAAGAAAAAAAAAATACAGGATTGAAATGGGCCTTACCCCTTTGGGCCAGGCCCAATTGATCTGGGCCCGGACCCAATTGGGTGTCTACAGTAGATCTTGTTTACCCTCTAGGGTTTGAGCCACGACTGACCCAACCTTCTCAAAGAATTAGAGTACCAATTCTTACTCCCAGTGGATATCCCAATCCTTATCCAAGAATGACATCCACACCTGCTCCAAGATAATTTCAAAATTTTATTAATCCCGTTATGATGGAAAAACAACCTGAGCCAATCTTAGTTTCTGATTTGGATGATCCCAAGGGAAAGAAAAGCTAAGGATGCAGACACTTGAAAAAGTGAAAGATACCAGTGCTCGAGAAAAGATGAAGTTATTGGAAGAAAGGCTTAGGGCTGTAGAGAGAATGAATTTTTATGGCTCCACAGATGCGATTGACCTTTGTTTAGTTCCAGATGTGGTCATTCCACCAAAATTTTAAGATCCCTAAATTTAAAAAATATGATGGCACGAAATGTCCAATGACTTATATCACCATGTATTGTTGTAAGATGACAGCACATACTCGTGACGAGAAGTTATTGATGCATATATTTCAAGATAGTCTTATGGGTTCTACAGCTAGATGATATGTTCAATTAGATAGAACTCGTATTCGTTCTTGGCAAGAGCTTACAAAGGTATTTCTTACACAATATTAGCATGTCACGGATTTGGTTTCAGACTGTTTATCTCTACAAGATATGAAAAAAAAATAACTAAGAGCTTTAAAAAATATGTACAAAGATGGAGAGACATTGTTGCACAAGTTTAACCTCCTCTCATTGAGAAAAAAATAACTATTTTATTTGTGAACACCCTGAAAGCATCGTACTATGAGAGATTGATAGGCAATGCAACCAAAAACTTTACAAATATGGTGATATCAGGTGAGATCATTAAAAACGCCATAAAGAATGAAAAGTTCAATGCAAGAGAGACAAGTGGTGCAAAAAAAAGGTGGAGCTCCTAAAAAAAAAGAGAATGAAGCTCAAATAGTGAACTATATGGGGTAATAATTCAAAGGTTTCACACCTTATCCTACGCCAGTCTACCAAACCCATTACCCTTCTATAAATAATATTACATCCATTGCTTATCCATATCAGTCATTACCACAACCAGCTCATCTATCCTATTTTCAGCCAACCTTTCGGACACCCACCTACAACCGTCCTGCTGCACCTATCAGACCAGAATGGAGACCTAGTCCTAATAGTGGTTTGAGACCCCGAGAAATACCCAAGAAAAAATCACTTTCGATCCCATTTTCATGACGTACATAGATTTGTATCATCGACTTGTTGAGAAATATCTATTTGCTTCTGTTATCGTTGAACCCTTGAAACCTCTTTTTCCAAATGGTATGACCCCAATGCATATTGTGATTATCACTATAGGAATCCAAGTCATTCCATTAAGAACTGTACTGCTTTGAAGCTTAAAGTGCAAAGGTTAATCAATGAAAGGGTATTAAACTTTGATACCAACCAACAAGGGACTCCAAATGTTAATGAAAACCCTCTACTAAATCATACCAAACCATCAATAAATACCTTAATTGATGGGTAAAGAAGCCACGTGAAGGAAAAATAAATGAAGTTAAGATTCTGATGGCTAAGGTGTTCGAAGTCTTGATCAAAGCTGACATGTTGAAGCCAATAGAACCTCAAAATTACTTTAAAGCAATTAACTCAACTGAAAGTTGCAATTATCACAGAGGTGTTTTGGGGCATTCTATCGAGAATTGTCACCAATTCCGTTAAGAGGTGCAAAAGTTAATAGATATGGGTCAAATAGAGTTTTACCAAGAGAGAGAAGAGTTGGTGAAAGCTAAAATGTCTACCATTGATTCAAAGAATAAGTTTGTGCATAGACCGATAACTATCTATTATGGTGAGAAGCCAACATCAAAGCTAGAAAAGCCCGTCTCTCGACCAGTGGTGACAGTTAAAATTTTTGGCCTTTTTTCATATTAGATTGATAAAGTAGTACCTTGAAAGTATGATTATGATATCATAGTCAACCCAGATACTGTCAACATAATGGGTGTATGAGATATAACTCGAAGTGAGAGATGTTATACCCTAGGGCTCTAGAAAAAGCTAGAAAAAAGAAAACCAAGGTAGGAGAAAAAAATAAAAGTCAGAGTGATCTTGACATAGCCCCAGAAAAAGAATGTCAGAAGCCAATATTTGAGAATGAAGCATGTGAATTTCTAAAGTTAATAAAACATAATGAGTATACCGTGGTAGAACAGCTTAATAAGATGTCAGCTAAAATTTTACTATTATCATTATTGCTCAATTCAGAATCACATCATAATACTTTGCTTAAGGTGCTAAATCAAGCAAATGTATCTCACAATGCTTCTATTGAATATGTGGAACAACTTGTTGAAAATCTGACGATTTCAAACTATATCTCTTTCAATGATGAAGAGATTCCTCCTGAAAATAGAAGAAGTACCAAAGCTCTTCACATTACTGTGAAATGTAAAGGTCATATAATAGCTAAGATTTTGATTGATAATGGCTCATCTATTAATGTTATACCTGTGACTATTCTGGTAAAACTTTTTATTGATGGATCTTATATGAAGCCTAGTCATATGATAGTGAGAGCCTTTGATGAAACCCGAAGAGAAGTGCTGAGAGATATAGAAGTGTTATTACAGATTGGCCCATGCACTTTCAACGTGAAATTTTAAGTTATGAACATTTCTCCTTTATACAGTTGTTTATTAGATAGGCCATGGATCTATATGATAGGTGCTATTCCATTCTCATTACATCAAAAAGTCAAATTCATTGTTGAAAAGAAGCTAACATGTGTGACAGAAGAAAAAGATTTATTGGTAATTCAATCGATAAATACTCCTTATGTGGAATCAACAGATGAAACTCTGAAATGCTTTTATAGATCCTTCGAGATTGCCAATGCAACATATGTAGCTGAAAGATCTAAATTGTATTCGTCACACTTATTTGCGATAACTAAAATGGTAGTCAAATAGCTTACCAAGATGGGATGGCGACCTGAAGTCGAACTTGAGAAGAACCTGCAAGAAATCACAAAGCCATCAGCCATATATGAAAAGAAAGACAGATTTGGCTTAGGATATAAGCCAACAAGAGGGGACAGAATAAGAATAGTGAATGAGAAAAGAGATAAGAGGATAGCTAATCTTAGGGGATATGAGCCAAAGTTAGAGCCTATAGTCATTCCATACCTCTATGATTCTTTTCACTCAGGAGGATATATTTATCCAGATTTATTGAGAGCCCTAAGTGCAGGATTTATGAAAGAATTTTCAGAGCTGGCCATTCAAATGATGGATGATATAGAAAAAAAAGTCGAAGTGAAGAGCTGTTTGTGTACCATTATCCTCTAAATTTTGAGCTGGATAATTGAAAAGTTATATAGCTACCTGTTGTCTTTAAAACTTTCGAAAGTAATGTACTGTGAAACTTTAAATCCCTAATTACTTTCTACGAATATTAAGAGATCTTTTATGGTGTGTTTATATTTGTCATTTTAATAAAAGACTTAGAAGATGCATTCGTATTTCTTCTATTATTTTTATCTTCATCTTACTTTTCATTCTTCTCTTTCTATCATTTTCTTATCATTCCATTTTTATATGCCAATATTCTCTTCATCTTACCCTTTGCAGGGTCCCAAACAATGAACACGAAGATAATCATGACAATAATCTCGAATTTGATTTTGAAAACTTAATTCATGTTGATGAACTTGATAATAAGGAAGATTCAGATAACTACACACTACCTCTTGATTTGTTAAAATTAATATAACATAAAGATAAGCCAATTGAATCCCATTAGAAAATTATCGAATTAGTGAATTTGGGAGATGGTGAAAATAGAAAAGAGGTCAAAGTTGGTATATCTCTTTTACTAGCTGAAAGATAAAAGCTAGAAGAGCTGCTCCAAGAATATATAGATGTGTTTACGTGAACTTACCAGGATATGTCAAGACTCAGCACTGATATTGTATAGCACAAGTTACCTTTAAAACCAGGATGTAAGTTGATGTAGCAAAAGCTAAGGCGCATGAAACCAGAGATGCTACTGAAAATTAAAAAAAAAAGAGAAGAAGCAATTTGATGTTGGATTTTTGGAGGTGACAAAATATCCTGAATGGGTAGCCAATATAGTGTCAGTTTCTAAGAAGGATGGAAAAGTGAGAATGTGTGTCGATTATCAAGATCTGAATAGGGCAAGCCCTAAGGATAACTTTCCTCTACCTTACATCGATACTCTAGTGGATAATACTGCTAGGCATTCTATATTTTCCTTTATGGATGGCTTCTCAAGCTATAATCAGATCAAGATGGCTCGAGATGATATGGAGAAAACTATATTTGTGACCATATGAGGGACATTCTGTTACAAAGTCATACTTTTTGGGTTAAAAATGCTGGTGCCATTTATCAAAAAGCAATGGTGACTCTCTTTCATGACATGATGCATAAAGAAATAGAAGTATATGTGGATGATATGATTGTGAAATCTCATGAAAGAGAAGATCATGTAGTCAATCTCAAAAAGCTGTTTGACAGATTAAGAAGATTTTAACCAAAGTTAAATCCTGCTAAATGTACATTTGATGTCAAATCAAGAAAACTATTAGGTTTTATGGTCAGTGAAAGAGAAATCGGAGTGGACTCAGATAAGATACAAGCCATCCAAAATTTATCTCCTCCTCGTACCCTAAAAGAAGTGCGAGGTTTTTTAGGGAGATTAAACTATATTGCTCGTTTCATATCTCAACTCACCTACAAGTGCGATCTTATTTTCAAGCTTCTCAGAAAACATGATCCAGGAGAATGGAATGATGAATGCCAAAAAACTTTTGATAAGATTAAAGAATACTTATCAAATTCACCTGTGTTGGTGTCACCAATCCCGAAAAAACCTTTGATCTTGTACTTAATAGTGCATAAAAATTCAATGAGATGTGTGCTAGGGCAAAAAGATGAAATTGACAAGAAAAAATGAGCAATTTACTACTTGAGCAAGAAATTCACTGATTACGAGTCTAAGTATTCACCATTAACGTAATTAAATCAGATCAAAAATCGAAATGAACCATTTTTGTCTTGATCAAAACCTAATTGATCTAAGTACGAAATAATCCTAGACTAAAATATAGATTTATTGCCTCATATGTTGGGAAATCAACACCCACATGCAGCACTCACACATAAAATAGTAAACTCAAATCAAGAATAATAACACACAAATATATTTGGTTCAACCCAACTCAAAATGGCTTACTCCAAACCCAATTCACTAATAAATAAATTTTTACAATTGTGAGACTTTTGGAATGAAAAAAGTCATAAAAAACTTATTACTCAAAACTTAACCTAAAACCCAATTACACTCTTTAATAGCCTACTCACCTAGCTATTCTTTTAGTGTCTAACTATCTGGGACTATCAAATCAAAATCAAAATATCCTATTTATAAGGGTGAAACCCCTTATGCTTTACTAAACTCCTAATGTGGGATACAAGACAAACTCAAAACTTTTATAACTTTCGATGTGAGATTATAAGATTCAAGGCAAATCCCAACAAATCCTCCCTTGACTTAAATCTCCAAACACTTCAACAGTATCTGTAAAGCTAATACGCTTATCTTTTTTCTTTTTTTTCATCACAGGGATCCCAGCAACTAAGCCTCCATCAAACATATACAAGTGATTTTTGACCCTATTCCCTTGTAAAATCACACTACCATTCTTATACACTTTCAACCAATCATTATTACCATAATATGTGTACTTCTCAGAAGTTAACTCACCTAAAGTAATCAAATTGTAGCATAACTCGATACATACCTTACATGACAAAGCATCCTAACAACACCATTGTGAGATCTAAGGTGAACACTCTCAATGCCTTGAATCTATACCTTTTCATTATCGGCAACCATAATATCTTTATACTTCTCATTCTTATCCAACTCCACAAAGCAACTCCTATCATTACAAACATGAACTGTAGCAGTTAAATCTAAAACCCGACCTTTATCACTTTTTAAAGTTTGAGTCTCATCTATATAAGTCGTCAAAACAATATCATTATCATCAAATATGATGACAGTAGTATCACTATTTTTTTCATCTAATTTTTTCTCATTATTTGACTTTTTGAAAGCAACCATATCCCTTTTCAGCTTCCTGCAGCGTACTTGTATATGTTTTTTTTCACCACAATAATAATATTTTATATCATTGTAATCTCTATCTTTTGACTTAGATCTCTCTCTTAATCCATCAATCCTCTTTTGAGTCCTCTCTCGATCAGAACCCTCAACAGCTAGTATACTCTCCCTAGGTGATGAGTTCTGTGTTCCCATAAACCTTTCGTTCTCACATAACAAAGTAGTCACATCATCTAACTTCAAAGTAAACTTACCCACTAACAAAGTCTGAACTAAAGCTATAAAACTTGGGCAAAGATGACAGTAAAATTAAAGCCTTCTCTTCATCTTTTAACTCATCAACAAAAAATTGCCAGCAATTGAGAAACTAATCTATTAAACTCATTCAAGTAATTATGAAGACTCGTACCTTCTTTCATCTTCAAAAAATACAGATCCATCTTCAAACATAATCTATTAGTCAATGACTTCGAAGCATAAATACCCTCAAGCTTATCCTATAAGTTTTTTGAAGTACTCTCAGTCAACATACTGTACTTTAGCTCTAGAGCTAGTACCAATCTAATAGCACTTATAGCTTTCTTCTGAATTCTATTTCAATTACCATTAGACATTCTCTTAGGCTTACCACTCTCTAACGTCTAATCCAACCCTTGTTGTACCAACAGATCTTGAATCATACTTTGACATAACATGAAATTACCCTTTCCATCAAATAATGAAATCTCAAACTAAAACATAGGCATACTAGACATACCTTCTTCAGATATTTTGAAACACTACTTCATAATCTCTTGGGCCAATGAATCTTAAACCTTGAACCTTATTCTAATATCACTTGTTGGAAAATCAACACCTACATGCAACACTCACACACAAAATAATAAACTCAAATCAAGAATAAGAATACATAAATATATTTGTTCAGCCTAACTCAAAATGATATACTTCAAACCCAATCCACTAACAAATAAATATTTACAACTGTAAAATTTTTAGAATGAGAAAAGTCACCAAAAACTTATTACTCAAAATTTAACTAAAAATCTAATTACATCCTTTAATAACTTACTTATCTAGTTATTTTCTCAGTGTCTAACTATCTGGGAATACTAAATCAAAATTAAAATATCTTATTTATAAATGTGAAATTTTTTATATTTTTATTAAACTCTCAATATAAAATATAAGATAAACTCAAAACTCTTATAACTTTTAATGTAAAATTATGATATTCAAAATAAATTCTAACTTCATAACATTCCACTGAGAGAGTATACAAGACATGCAAAATCAAATTATTGTTTAATGATTCTCGAGCCGAGATCCAATCGGGGCATTTCTCAATGAAAAAAAAAACTTTTGCCTTGATTTAAATGAGAAATGAGTTGCTCCTTTTCCACTATTATGGGTCAAATTCCTGTCCACGCACCCCAGGCAAATTTGGGAAATATCATATTAATTCATCAAAATAAAAATAATGTCTAATGAGTGATGTGAAATAATTTTATAGAGCTTTAGTGAATTTAACGTCATCCCTCCATTGGCGATAGTCTTTACTGCATAACGACGAAAGGAAAGTTATCGTTTTCGTAGTCAAAGCAGTAATGGATTTAAGGTTTAATTTTGAGTAGATTGAAATAATATTTTATAATAATAAATATTTTTATTTATTTAATATAAAAATTTATTAATAATAAAAAAGATATTTTTAATGTAATTATATAATAACAAAATTTATAATTATAAGTATATTAATATATAAATATATGTATAATAAAATAAATATATTAAGCAAACGATTTTATTGTATCACTAACAACATTTGTAATAAAAATAAATTCATTATATTTTTTATATTATTAACATATTATCTTATCATATTTAATGTTTTAAGTCTCAAAGTAAAAAAATCATAAATAGTTATATTTTATAAATAAAAAATTAGATTTTAGAACAATAGACTAATAGAGTAGAGACTCTAATTCCATAAGTTAAAACCTTCTAATATTTTACATGATATACTTAAATTATGAAAAATGAAAAAATATTTAAATTAATCATGTTAATTATTTTAACAAATAACTATTTTAAAAAAAGCATGCAGGATATTAAAAAAAGGTTTGATTGAAAAAAATCACAATTGAATATTTATCAATTCGATTTTAATTATCATAATACTTGTATATATATTAAATTAAATCTACATATTTATAAAAATGTAGTGATGATAAATTTATTTATTTTAAATTAAAAATAATTTATAGTAAGTAAATTCAAATTAAAAAGTTGTAATATTTACATATAAATAAACTTTTTATTATATATCCAATATATATAATAAAGAATAAAATATATGAACACAATAAATTTAAGTTTAAAAAGACTTAACTAATTTATTTATATAAAAAATTTGAAATTATTAAAAAATAATAAATGTATTAAAATATTGTCAAAATTTTGGGAGATTTTGGACCCCCTGCTCTCATAGATCGGTCCATGCTCACATATTTATTATAACATGTTAAAAAATTAATAAAATCATTTATATAAAAATAATAAAATATGTGATAATATATTAATATTATTTATAAAATTTAAAAATTTTAATTTATAATTTTTTATAAATTATAAATACAAATTACAATTATAATAAAATATTATATTTATATATAAAAAATATTAAATAAATAATATAAATAAATCAATTAATAAATTAAAATATAATTAAATTAATTTAACATAAAATTAAATAAAATTCACTAAGATGAAAACTTAATCTTAAAATGTTAGAACCTCCAAAATATAAAGCGTCATCCTTGCCGCTCATCAGCAAAACTCCAACTTATAATTGAGACCACTTATTCTCAACGTACTGAAAATCTACTCTTTTTTACACTTAAATATCTTTCAAGCGGCAGAAAGATAAAAGCAAATTGCTCTTTCTCTTTCGACCGAGCTGAAACAATGGCTAATGGGATAGAAAACGAGGAGTTAGTTATAGTAAAGCCTCGAACAGACGAGAGAAAATACAGGAGGATCGTCCTCGGAAACCCCCTCCAAGTTCTCCTGATCAGCGATCCCGACACCGACAAGGCAAGCCAATCTCCATGCCATGGCCCTTTCTTACTCCTTTTCTTTTCTCTCCAAATTTTATTAATCTATCCCCAAAAATTATGATTTTCACTTTTCATGTTTCAGTCTGCTGCATGTATGCTTGTTAGTGTGGGCAACTTCTCCGATCCTGATGGCCTCGAGGGCCTTGCCTATTTTCTTGGTACGTATATATCTATATCCTTCATTTTTCTTCTAATAAGAATTGAGTTTCCGCATAGATTTTTTTTATCCATGATTTTCTAGTTTTATAACGGGAGTTAGTCGTCTTCTACCCTATAAATTTTACTCTCCTCCCTCTAGATTCGAATAGAATTTTCAATTGGAATTTTAAGTTTTAACAATTAGGTGCCTTCTTATGCTGAAATAGTTAAGAAGCTTTTGTCCTTTATCACGCGCGTGTTATGTTTCTACCGCTAAAGGGGAGGGAGCGTTGTGACTTGTGATCTTTCCACTGATCTCTTGAATAGACAAGTCTTTGGGTTTGAGGTGTTTGGTAATTTAAAATGTGATATATTTTATATTGAATACAAATATTTAATTATTAATAAATAAAATATTTTTAAAAATTATATTTAAATAAAAATAATTACCATATGATAAATTATCAAAATTATTTTAAATAAAAATAAATTATTATTCATAAAAGTTATAATTATATAAAAGTCATAATTATTTGAATAAAAATTAAATGTTATTCATTCATTATAAATAAATCTTTCAGTATAACTATTTTTATTATTTCTAATTAGAGAGTTTGAGACTTTATTGTATTTTACAGGTATAATTGACTTTAAAAAAGTATTTTTTACGTCTCAAAACCAATTTTTTTTTATTATTTTTTTTCTCATTTATTTTTTCTAATAACTTAAGGGCAATTATGAAATTCATATTTCGCATGAGGAAAACACAAGAAAAAGAAATTGACAAAGTTGGCAAAATCGACTTTTGAAACAAGTATGAAAAGTTTCAATTATCCAAATAGTTTCTTTGTGAAATAAAATACAAGATAAGTTTATTGTTATTATCTTTCTAGTTTTTATGCTCTACTAAAAGAATTGATAATTAATAATTCAAAAGAGACCTTAAGTCTCATTATTTTTTTTATTGACTATTCTTTTAATCTTTCGATTCTGAATTAAATTATTTAATTTATGATTTATAATTTTATAGTATGTTATATGTGGATTTTCTTGATCATGGCATTGAATGGTCATGAGCATAAAATGGACATGGAGTACTTGCTAGCTTTGGTTATGAATCTTTTATTAAATAAAAATGATTAAATTCTCAAGAATTATTTTATGGCATAAAAGAAATTGTAAATTTATAAATCTTTTCGAAAATGAAGCAAGTATATATGTTCTTATCATAAAATTTATTTTATAGTCTATATTCTATGATTGCATTTTATTGACAAAAGAATAGTGCAAGATTCATATTATTTGATTTGTATAATATTATTGCGACAAGAAATAAACATATTATCTAAGATAACTTTAATTCAATTGGAGAAGTATATATTTCTTTGTAATTAGTTAAAATGCTTTCTATTTGTTGGATAAAAAATTTTCATGTATTTTATAATTTGGGCATCAAATTTATAGTACTGTGTGGTTATACATGAAATTTTAAGTGTTTTTAAACATGAACCATGGTGGATATGGCTTTAATGTTTATGATTAAATAATTTGTGAGTATTCGAGAGTTGGAATGAAAGTCTCAAAATGAGACTATAAAAAGCATGAGTTTGCTAGTTTTGAGAGTGATTATATTTGGTATCTGCTTATTGATGCATACTCTCATATTGAGTTGAATTAAAAATTTTGAAACTTTTATGAAAAGAAAATATTAAGATATAGAGTATTTACTAATTATCTTTCACTAAGGGTGGGTTTGAAGGCCTTCTACTTAAACAAAAACAACCACCCAATAGTGAAAAGATAAATAAAATGATAATTTAATTAAGTATACATGATATCTTGATAATTGAATGGAACATTCTTTAATAAAAGAATGCAATTTTGAATATGGTGGTGGTGATAAGAATTAAAAAGAAAATAAAATTGCTACCATAGTGTTGTAAGATTTTAGTATAATTTTATGAGCAAATTATATATGCTAATAAGTTTAGCACAACTTATTAAAGTAAAATCATAAAAGGTTTTTAAATATCTTAAAAGGACTAAAATGGTTTGGTTTATTCATTAAGTTTATCCAATTGTACTAAAAGAATAATTGTATTAAAATAGATAAATTTGTAGAAATAGAATAGTTGAATTTTTATATTAATAAGTATAGAGTTGTAGCCACAACCAATACTATCTATCAGCTGTGATGTTCTCAATTGAATCTACTGAAACCTGGTTAAAAAGAGACTCCTTATCTATGTTACTCTAATAGACTCTTTCCTATCTTTGGCTTATGAAAGACTTCAGGTTTGGGAAAGACACTGTCTTGCCTTTGCTCGTGAACCTATTAGACTTGAGGAAAGACTCGCTTGGATTAGAAAACCACTGGGGACTGCCACTCAACATGTTACCCCTACATTGACCCCATATATGGCTCGAAATTAGCCTATGCCATCGAAAGATAAACTGGCTCTTACATAATAAAAGACAATAACGCTCCGTGTTAAACTCTTTCCCACCCTTGGAGGAAGAAGATTTATGGAATTCCCGAAAGGATCGAGACAGATTTATAGATTTTTCACATCTAGCACATCAGTCAGGTTGTGACTCAAATAACAAGGATCTCCAATCAGATAGAAAGTATGGCTTGAGGTATCCCTCTACTAGGGAATTGCCCTTAGGATTTGCCACATCCAAGGTTAAGGATTTTGGAATTGTATACGGAATAGGAAAAAGGTTGTGATTTCTTAAAATGTCAAGAACAAGGCAACAATGTCTAGAGCATATAAATGATATGCAAAATGAAAAGTTTAGACATATTAGTATGAAATGATTATATTAGAGATTCAATCTCAAGTAAAAGTAATTATCATAAAAAAAATTGAATTTCAAAATATTTTGTTAGTGGTACTATAAGTAGAATGGATTTAAACCATTACTATTAGACACTAATAATGGGAACCCAACTTTGAATTAATAACATCTAATTATAAAGTTTAATGCGTAAAAATAAGTTATTATTATTTGCCTATTAAGCATTAGTTTAATCCATTCAAATTTTAGAAACTAGTGTAAGATATTGCGTGGGAATGATGAGTTTTTTATACTTTTAATGGAGTTTATTATTTAAATATCTAAAACAATAGAGATATAATAGAAATTCTATATATATAAATATAGAAGTAGTGTCACTTCAATAAGAAAAATTGTGGTCTTTCTTGTAAATATTTATGACTAGGATAAGTACATGGCTATAATAGTGCAAAAGCGATTATAAACCTCTAACGAAAGAATAAATAACTATTATGTATGTTATATCTTTAATTTTAATACTAGGAGTTGAGTTTTAATCTGAGGATATTATCAACTTCATTAAAATTGTAAGATATATACACTAATTGAAGGTTAAAATCGAGAGATATATTTTTATATTCATAATATTTATTTGCATGAAATGTTAAAGATTAAGCATCAACATTCCAAACTAGTGGGAGATTGTTAGTAATTTAGAATGTAATACATCTTACATTAGATAGAAAGATTTAATTATTAATGAATTAAATTAATTTTTGTATCAATCTTATTCATATTTTAAATAATTATATTTGAATAAAAATAATTATCATATGACAAATGGTCACAACTATTTGAATATAAATAGATTATTATTCATATAAGTCATGATTATACAAAAAATTATAACCCTTTGAATAGAAGTTTATGTTTGTTCATTCATTATAAATAGATTTTTCAGCATAACCATTTTCACTACTTTTAATTAGGGAGTTTGAGGTTTTATTGTATCTTATAGAGAGAATTGCCTTTAAGAAAATATTATTCATGCCTTAAAGCTAAAGTTTTTTTTTTTTAAATTTCCCTTCTCTTATTTATTTTTTCTTACATGAGGTATAATCCCATAATAAGTGATATCTAAAAAGAGGTGAGTATAAGTTTAGGCGAATTGAAAAACTTGATTGAAATCTATTTCATTTCATTTGGTTTGTAAGGGGGATTAATTCGATTATGGATTTCATTCAATTAAACTACGTGAATTATTTGGTTATTTGTTCGTGTTTTCTATTTTTAAAATTGATAATCGAATTAGAGTGTAAATAGATAAATATGAACGGATTTTGTTATATTTATGATTTGTTTATTTAATTAACGAATGATAAAATCTTGTTTGTGATTATTTGTTAAACTTAATAAATGAATATAAACTAAACATGTTCACATGTTCACGAATTATTTATTGAACGTTTGTTATTTACATTTAAACAAACGAAAAATAAACAAAATTTGTTATGTTTTTTTTATCTATTTATTTAATTAACTAATCATGAAATGTTATCCGTATGTTAAACTTGATAAATAAATAAAAACTGAACCCAAATTATTCGTCATTCTATTCGTTTACACCTTTAAATTGATCTGATTGAATTAATTGATATTAATTGTAATACTTCATATATTTAAAATATATTTTTTCATATAAATATATAATAAATATATTATTTTTATTTATAATTTTAAAGCAAATGGCAAATATATACATACCCACCTAATTCCCTAATTAATAAAACGCTAAACCCAGATCTTTTTTCTTATTGTTTCATTATTCATTCATAAATACATTGATGCACTTGAAAAATTTGTTGTTGAAAATTGTTGATTGGGTTTGAATTTTGAGTAATCGGAAATTGTTAAAAGAGATTGTTGAAAAATATTAGAAAATTGTTCAAACCATGAAACCGGCCAAACCTATCAACTTAGTTCGGTTTCGGTTATTGTCAGCTCCTAATTCAAGTTCTCAAGTTCGGTTGTTTTCAGTTTATTAATTCTGTTTTTTGAATTTTTAAGATCCAATCAATTGGATGCTCTCCCTTAGTATAAGAGCTTACGTGATGTGAACCCTAAGTGAGAGATACTAGTATTGAGATATCCTTGGATGGCGCCGTATGATTAGGTGGAAGAGAATGTGATGGATCCCTCGTCGTAAAAAGATGAGATGGATCTTGGACTTAAAAGCAAAGGCTTGCCTTAATGTGAGAGATTTTACGTTTTGGATAAGAAATTTGAATCAATAACACTTAACAAAGAAAATTTCGGTACTTTCTTGTATTTTTAAGCCTTAAAATACCTTTAAAAACCTTAAAAAAAGATAACAATAGTTATCTATGGCCTTAGGATTCATATTTTCTTTATAAATCATAGATTGTATAATAATAATAATAATAATAATACTAATAATAATAATAAAGCTACGGAAAGCACGGCCTACTTTTTTACATACGGGAAGTTCTATTTAAGGAGAAGAGGATTCAAATGTTAGACTCTAATACTGCTAAATAGAGACAACAGCGCAAGATCAAGACTGAGTTTTAATTATAAATTTATCTATAGATAATAATAAATATAGTAAACTTAGATTGTGTTTGGTATAATGATTATAATAGAATAGAATAAAATGATATTATAAATAAGATTAGATTAAATAATGTTATTTTTTATTGTGTTTTATATGTATAAAGATTAAGATAAAATAATTTATTTATTGATAAAAATTACTTTTCTTTAATTAAAGTCTATATAATTTAAATTATTGATTTATTTTTTAAAGATATAATAAAATATCTTATATTATATTGTAGCGCACGTGCTGCCTAATGCTAGTGAAAAATATCCTTCAGAGGGTAGTTTCATCAAGTACGTTAGCGAGGTATTATTCATCTTAAATGTACTATGTTCCTCTAGATGTTATTGTAGTCAAACTGGAATGTTGTTGAGGTACATGCTGTCTTAGATTTTATGCTATACAAGTCAATGATTGTTGGTTATCTTAATAAAAATAAAAATACAGACTTAGTAAATAATTTTCATCTGGTTATGTTCTTTCTCTTTATCATAAAGTTAAAAAAGAAAAAGTTTTAAACTTACTTAAGGTTTAAACAAATGGGAAATAAAATGACAATCTAAGAACATGACTATTTAATTATTTTGTGTTAATGGTCCAAATTCTAACTCGTACAAAAAAAATTGAAATACATTAACTTACAAAACTCTTCTTAGATTTAAACTTAGTGCATTTTTTCTGCTGTTTAGCATGGAGGTTACCAAAATGGCATTATGGATTGTGATTGCACCAGGCATTATTTTGACATCAACAATGCAAGTTTTGAAGAAGCTTTGGAACGGTATGTGTGTGTGTGTGTGTGTGTTTTTTTTTCTTTTCAGTTTTCCCAGATGTTATTTCGATTAAATGTTCATTTATTATACTATTCAGCTTTTTCTTTTTGGTACAATATTATTCAGGTTTTCCCAGTTCTTCATCAAACCATTAATGCCAGCTGAAGCTACCATGAGGGTAATTAAAACTATTGATTCTGGTGAGCTCCTTTGCTTTTCGTTTTTGGTTTAATAAAATGCTTTCTAGCTAGTATTTTTGGACCATAACTCATCTCTCTTCTCTCTCTCTCTCTCTCTCTCTCTCTGTCTCTCTGTGTGTCCAGTATACCAACGTGACTTGTTGTCTGACTCGCGTAGAGTGTATCAGGTATTAGTTTTACTTTGTTCTTGAATCATTTGTTGCCACCAATTAACGAATTAATGCCGAATGTCAATATACTAATTCAAAATTAGTGTTACACTGAATTTTTTTTTGTTGGTTTATTGCGTTTCAGATTCCATGTCTAGATTTGTTAAAGTTGGTGATAAAAATAAATCTTATATTGGTTAAATTTGTAATGTTTTGAAATTTTAAATATAATAAAAATCTCTCTTTATTAGCAATTGTTTATAAGTGGAATATCCAAAATTCAATATAAACTTAACATGATAAAAAAAGAAGGTGCAGTTTTCATTAGTAAGGCAAATTTCTTGAATACATGCTAAGGGTGTCCGAGGGACGGGCTACTCGCCTAGGTTTATGAGCCACACTTGACTCATGTTGGGTTTAGGGATAAGTTTTTATACTTAAATCAAGTTTAATCGGTTTCAATTAAATTGTTTTATTAGTAAATAATATTTTAATTTAATTTTAAAATATGTTTTAAAATATTAGTAATATTATTATTATTTTTAATAATAAATGATAATAAAAATGGATTGATCAAGTAGCACTGGAACTTGACTTCTCGGAAGGAAGACCAAGTAGGCTTGACTTAACCTTTAGTGTATACTTTTATACATAATTTATCCAATAAATTATATCAATTTATCAGTTTTAATTCTTAATTTGATTTAGTTTTCATATAACCAGTTTTCTTTAAAAACTTTACTTGTATTTACTTTATTTATGAAAACTATAATTAAATGAGTAAATTATTTCATTAGAAAAGACACTAACATATTAAAAGTTTAAGGTTGTTATGTGAACATATATCTTTTTTATTTTTGAGAAGACAAAAAGAGATGCTCTTAATTTTTTATGAATAAAAAAATTAAAAATTTACATATAAAAGAGGCAAAATAAATTTATCTTAAAATTTTAAAATTTGACACTTAACTATTAAGAACATTACTCATGTAAATTACTTTCGTTAGTATCGGGTAAACACTATTAATGTGAGAATTAGAAGTGTCTATGTCTTGAGTTAGATATGCCTATTTGTGTACCATTTAAGAGAAATAAGTTTTTGAATTTGAAAAAAATCAAACTTGTAAAGATAAATGATGAAAGATGTGAATATAAATAATAAAGATATGAGGATTAAGAAAATAAATGAAAATGTTGTTTTTTTATAAAAATGAGTGATATAAAAAAATTTATAATTACAACCTAACATTATTTTTTTTTAACTTTTCATACAATCGATCCTATAGAGCTGTGAGATAAATCTTAATTTGTTGTTGTTGGTGTATGCATTGGACCTAGTCATTGGCTCCTCTAAATGCTAAGGTTGGGCTCATCAAATAATACAGGTGGGCATCATAAAAAGAGAGTCTAGAAAGCATCTCTTTAAGCTCCTTATTTCATTAATTTCAAACTCCGTAATTTTATTCCAATTATACCAAGTCTCTCCACATTCCCAAAGCATCAAATAGTACTACAAGTGGGCATCATATCTGGAGAGCATCTTTTTAAGCTTTTTATTTTACTGGAGAGCATTTCTTTAAGCTTGTAATTTTATTCCAAATAAACAAGACCAAATTTCCACATTCGTAAAGCATAAAAAAAACCTACAAGTGGGCATCATATCTGGAGAGTATCTCTTTAAGCTTTTTATTTTATTGATTTCAAACTCTTTAATTTTATTCCAAATATACAAGACCAAGTTTCCACATTCCTAAAGCATCAAAAAACGCTAAAAGTGGGCATCATAGCTGGAGAGCATCTCTTTAAGCTTGTAATTTTATTCCAAACATACAAGACCAAGTTTCACATTCCTAACAAGTGGGCATCATATCTGGAGAGCATCTCTTTACGCTTTTTATTTTATTGATTTCAAACTCTGTGATTTCATTCCAATTATACCAAGTCCCCACATTCCTAAAGCATCAAATAATACAAGTAGGCATCATATAAAGAGAGTCTAGAAAGCATCTCTTTAAGCTTTTTATTTCATTAATTTCAAACTCAGTAATTTTACGATATTCAAACAAAAATATTTATTTTTTTGAAATTTTCGAAAATTTTTATATAATTTTTCATATTTTTTATTTGTATGTTTTTTAAAAATTAAAAAATAAATTTTTTTTATTTTGACATGATAATAAATGATATGATCTAAATCTGAAAATTTATGAATTTAAAATGATTTAAATCCAAATCATTCGAATTTAAGATAATGTGATTCCAAATTTACCTCATTCATACCCGCCAATGGCCACCTATACCAACAGTAATTAGATTAGTAATTAGTTTGCCACTACACTCGATTGAATTTTAGAATTGAATTTTTCACTAAAGCGACATTCTCCACCTCAATTATGGTACTAACTTTATTCTTTCGTCCCCACATGTCATCCAATCCAGTGATCAATTGCTTACAGTGTCCACACTCTCGTCATTGGAGCGTGCACTCAAAATTCCTTCTCTATTGGTGATTTGTTTTCTCAACTCCGACTACAACCCAAACGTTCGACCCCATTTTGATGGTGTGTTAAATTTCCTCACAGAGAAAAGCACTCAGACAAAAAAAAAAAAAAGGTAGAAAGCAGCAGAGCAGTTCTTCCTTTGATTTTCTGATGGTGATCTTCTCTCAAATCCAGTGATCATCAGCCGCTTAATCTATAGCTAGCTTGGAAGCCCGCTTGAGGTAAAGCCTATTTAGAGAAAAGTGCTTCTATTTTTTCCACCTTGTCATGAACTACAATCTATGACTCTGTCCTTAGCCTTGTATATTTATTAACTTCTTTTCCTTTGAAAACTTTTTTCAATCTATATTTTACTAAATTACGTGATCAACAATATTAATATTATTTCTGTTTTAGTTCTTAATATAAAACATTTTGGTTTTTCAAACTAAAACAATTAAAAACATTTCCGTTGAGTTGATCAAGCAATTAATAGTTTTGTCAGCTTGACGTTGTCTTAATTTTATGCAGCTGTTTTAGTTGTTGTAGCTTATTGTGTGGTTTTGTCGACTGAATTCCTTTTCGTCGTGCTTCATATTTCGCAAAGGCAATTTCCCCCCAAAAGTCAGGTACTTGATGTCGAGCTTCTCACATATACAATATCTCTTCTTCTATTCGTGTTTCTTTCTCTCTCGCACTCTCAATAATTTTACTTAATAGAATCGTTCTTCAACTCAGATCATTTTGAAGAATTAATGGCTGCTGAATTTGGTACATCCGTCGCTAGTGGTGTCGCGGAAAACCTGGTGGAGCAATACGTGGTGAGGCCAGCATTAAGTAATCTTCGTTACGTGTTTTGTTTTCAAAACATTGTCGAAGAATTTAGTGAACAGAAACAATTATTGTCATCGGCACAAACTCGGCTGCAAAATGATGTTGAGGAGGCTAGAAGGCAAACTCTAGAAATTGAGCAGGACGTGAAGAAGTGGCTAGAAGAGGCGGATAAAGTTATGGAAGAAGTAGAAAGCCTGGAAAATGAAATACAAGAAAACAAGCCATGTCTCACTTGGTGTCCAAATTGGAACTGTCGTTACAGGCTTGGTAAGAAAATAGCAAAGAAGACGCCTGGGATTGCTAAACTTGTAGAGAGTTCAAAATTTGATCCCAATCGCATTGGCCATCGTGCTACTCTGCCCAACTTCCTCCCATCTAAGGATTTTGTGCCTTCAGAATCTTCGACATCTGTTTTGAATCAGATCTGGGAGGCGCTGAAGAATGATTCTGTGAATATGATCGGAGTGCTTGGGATGGGAGGGGTGGGTAAAACCACATTGGTCAAAGAAGTCGGAAAGAAAGCTGAAGAATTGAAGTTTTTCGATCAAGTTGTGATGACTACAGTGTCCCAAAATGTAAACATTGACAAAATTCAAGATGAGATTGCAGATCTATTGGGATTAGAGTTTGATAAGAAAAGCGAACAAGGAAAAGCACGACAGTTATGGCTGAGATTGAAAAATGTGGAGAGAATTCTCGTAATTCTTGATGATGTTTGGACTAGCATCAACTTAAATGATATTGGAATTCCCATCGGTGAAGATCACATAGGTTGTAAAATTCTTTTGACAACTCGTCTCCGACAAGTATGCTCTTACATGAGTTGCCGTCCGGTGATTGACCTGGAAGTTTTAGAAGAGGATGAAGCATGGGATTTGTTCCAAAAAAATGCAGATCTAAAAAATGACTTTGAAGGTATCCGCTTGCGTGATGTAGCAATGGAAGTTGCCAGGGAATGCAGGGGTTTGCCCCTTGCAATTGTAACCATAGCAAGGGCCCTGAAACATAAAACTCTTGATGCATGGATAGTAGCCAATAAACAGCTCAAAGAAAGCCAACATTCTGGTAATAGCTATGAAAACATCTATACACGTCTCAAGATTAGTTATGACTGTTTGACGGGAGAAAAGATCCAATCATGTTTCTTATTGTGTTCACTTTTTCCCGAAGATTATGATATCAGTATTGAAGATTTGACCAGATTTGGCGTTGGGCAAGGACTGTTCCATGATGCTAGCTTAATTGATGATGCAAGGACGGAGATGCGTGCCAAGCTAGAAGACCTTCAAAACTCAGGTTTGTTGTTGGATAGTCGTAAAGATAAATGTGTGAAAATGCATGACGTGGTTCGTGATTTTGCTCACTGGATAACATCTAAAGGAGAGAAAGTATTCAAGGTAAATGCAGGCCTTGGATGGAAGGAATGGCCTAGGAGTGAAAGTTTTGAATGTTTCACGGCAATCTCCTTGATGAACAACAAAATAGAGAGGCTTCCTGATGGACTAGAATGCCCAAAGCTTGAAACCCTGTTAGTGGGTGGAGATGGTTCAACCAAAGTTTCAGGTGCATTTTTCGAAGGAATGAAAGCCCTCAAAGTCTTAACCCTTGAAAATGTTCTGTTGTCACTTGAAGGACTTCAAGGCTTGACAAATCTTCGAAATCTGCGCTTGGAAAAGTGCAAACTCGAGAATGTTTCTTCATTGGCGAAATTGAAGAACCTTGAGATTCTAGACCTTCGCAGTTCTCATATCTACGAGTTACCGATTGAGCTAGGGGAATTGAGTGGCCTACGATTGCTGGATCTATCAACATGCGGAATGCTTCAGAGGATTCCCATCAACTTGCTCACAGGGTACGTATGTATCGTTCAAATGTTTGTTTTCCATTTCTTCAGAGGAAAAATATGGGTATACCTTTCTGATGAAATCAACATAAGCATTCTTTGATCAGTTTCATGCTTCCATTTGTAATTTAATATAGATCCTCTATTGATCTGATTGCTTTGATGTTTTTGTGTTTTTCTAGATTGAAGTCCCTGGAAGAGCTATACATTGATTATCCTAGCTTTGAACAATGGACAACCGAAGAAAAAAGTGGAGAGGGAAGCAATGCAAGCCTTTCAGAGCTAAATCAGTTGAGCCATTTAAAGGCACTTACCTTGTGCGTCCGTTCTAAATGCCTTTCAAAAGATTTCGTGTTCCCAAAGTTAGAGAGGTACGCGATCATGGTAAATAAATGGCAACATGATAACTATCCCACCTCTAAAACCTTGAAAATAAAGGAATCCTCACTGGACGCATTTAAAAGTTTGTTTCTCAATGTGGAAGATCTTTCCTTGGATAGCATAACAGGTTATAAAAATCTTGTTCCAGTCTTGGATCGACAAGGCCTCCAGAAATTAACTTTTCTTGAACTTCAAGATTGCAAGGGTATTGAATGTCTGATCGATCCTACTCAGCACCAATCGCCAACCACTGCATTCTCTAATTTGGAGAAATTGAGCATGACTAAAATGGTTTCTTTGAAGCAGTTATGCAATGGTCTGCCTCCGAAAGAGTTCCTGCAAAACTTAAAAGAGTTGTCAATAAGAAATTGTATGGACATGATCTCTGCAGATCCATGGGTACAAAATCTAAGAAAGGTAACAATTAAAGATTGTCGTCAGATGCTAGTAGTATTTGAAATGGGTAAGCTTCTTCATTTCAAGCGAGAACATGATCAGCCACGATTGCTCTCAATGTTAACGTACTTGGAATTAGAGTTCTTACCAGAGTTACGGTGCATATGGGAAGGACAGACTCACCATGTAAGTCTCCAAAGTCTAAAGGTTGTAAGAGTACAACATTGTGACAAATTGACATCTTTATTCTCGCCTTTCCTTGCTCAAAGTTTGATTCACCTTGAAGAACTTGAGATACTCCATTGCCCTGAATTGAAGCGAATCATTGCTGACTTCGAAGAAGATGATGAAGAAATATCACCAAACTCCTTTTTGCATCCTTTGTGCTTGCCAAAATTGACAACTGTTAGGATAATTGATTGTTCTAGATTGGAACATGTCTTCCCGATGTCAATGGCTGAAGGTCTTCCACAGTTAAAAAGCCTTTACATAATTGATTCCTCTCAATTAGAACAAATTTTCAGCACTGCAGAAGAGAAGGATGAAAAGGATATTGTGCTCTCACAGTTGCAATCATTAGTGCTTCAAAATTTAATGAATTTGAAGAGTTTCTGTCCGGAAAATTGTTTTGTCAAATTGCCATCTTTGGTAGAGTTGAAAATGTATAGATGTCCTGAACTGACTCATTTTACTGCTCAACTGCGAGCTAGGACTTTGGCTCAACTAAAGGTACTTCCCTCTCTCTTCAGCAATGATTTTATGCATCTTAATTATTAGGAAGAGATTTAGAGTTCTAGTTTAGTACTTTCTTCTTAGACAAAAAAGTAGTATTATGTATTTATATTCAACATTCACAATATAATCAAATAAGAGCATGTTTTGACAGGAGCTACGCCTCTTTGAGGTTGGGAATAATAGCCAATTGTACACCGGAGTTGGACCCCAATTGAGACAGAGGTCATCATCAGATTCAGAATATTTGACAATTGGGAATTGTCAAGAGATATTTCAGCTTCAAGGTGGTGACCTCCTTCTCAGTCTAGAGACAATACACTTGGAGGACTTATCTGAGTTACAGGTTATATGGAGATGTCCAACTCAAGTAGAAACTCTTCAAAATCTCACACAATTGATGTTGATTGACTGCAAGAGCTTGAGATACGTCTTCCCACGGATGCTTGCCCAACATTTGTCGCATTTGAGCTACCTATGTGTAAAGGGGTGTGAGGCATTAGAGCAGATAATTGATCAGGACCAAAGTTCAACATCCTCATGTAATGCTCAACTTCAACCTACAATAAGCTTCCCTAGTTTAAGAAAAATATGGATCGTAGGTTGCAACAAATTGAAATGTCTGTTCCCAATCAGTGTTGCTCATTGTCTTCTTAATCTCGAAGAGTTCAAAGTAGAAGGAGCTTCCAAATTAGAGCAAGTATTTGGACGTGAAGATGAAACAGACCTCAAAGATGGGAAAGAGATGGTACTTCCTCAATTGAAACGATTATTCCTTAAAAGGCTACCTAGCCTCATAAGGTTCATCCCGGAGTGTTATCATTTTGTGTTCCCAACATTGGAATATTTGGAAGTAAAAGAATGTTCCAAGACAACTACAAGTTTTCTTGTTCATTCAGATTCAGCATGTTCTATGCATGCCCAAAAGGTATCCAATGATCTCTCCTTTTTTTTTTTTGTTTTTCTTTATTGCTGATAATAATATATAGTCAAAGCATAGTCAGACACATCAGAAGTTTTATCATTTTTATCATAGATATAGAATTATTAGACAGGATTCAAAACAAAATTCTGCAGTATTAGCCTTATTAAAGTTTTATAAGATTGGGTTATTTCTGTGTTCGCAGGAGTTTTGCCTCTTTAATTTGAGACATAAGAACAAGCAGTGTGACACCATTGTCCCTGAATTGAGACAAAAGTCACCAAATTTGGAAATTTTGGCTGCTAAAAATCATGAGAGGGTATTTCAGACTGAAGGTGGATATACTCTTTCAAGTTTAAGGGTATTGCGATTGGAGACTTTACCTGAATTATGCATTATATGGAAGGATCCTGTCCAAAATGTAACCCTTCGGAATCTTATTACATTGAAGGTGATTCATTGCAAGAGCCTGAGACATGTTTTTTCACCAACGATTGCTCAGAGTTTGTTGCACTTGAAATATCTAAAGATATGGGGATGCGAAGCATTGGAGCAAATTGTTGCCACGGATCAAATTTCACCATCACAAGTTCTTCTCCAAGTATGTTTTCCCAATTTGACCAGGTTGCAAATTGGAAAGTGCAAAAACTTGAAACGCCTATTTCCTGCTAGTTCTGTTGGTTGTGTTTCAAAACTCAGATATCTCACAATTGAAGAGGCCTTGGAATTGGAGCATTTGTTTGAACATGAAGATAAAGCAAGCACCAAATATGGGGAAAGGGTGTTCATCCCTCAATTAGAAGTTTTATTCCTTGGGAAATTGCCAAGCCTCTTGAGCTCCATCCCCGAGGGTTATCATTTTATATTCCAATCTTTGCGGTCTTTGACGGTAAAAGAATGTCCCAAGATAACTACAGCTTTTACAGTTGATACGAATCTTTTTGTTCACGCCAAAACAAAGGTATCACTCAACACTCCTGTCCCTATGTTCAACAAAATTTCATTATTTTCACATCTTTAGGCAATTTTTCTTAGAGATTAATAGTATATCTCATATATAGTGACATTTTAATTAATTGGTTGGAAAGACATCCCTAGTTGTTGAGAAAGATACGGTCAAAATTGCTACTGCAATTCAACGAATAGAGGATGGAGCAGACAGGTCTACCAGCAAAGATATATATTGGTATCGTTGGTATCAACCAAATGAGCTACCTCCATACATGGAAGAACCAGGAGAAAGTTTCTGACAACAGAGTGCAAAAATCTTGCCTTCGTATTATGAGGTAGATCTTATTTATTTCTTCTTTCATTTGTTGATCAGATTTTTAAATTGTTAATTTGGATTATTTTGGAGGGTTAAGTTGAAGGCAAGTACTTCTTTTGGCACTTTTACAGTTGCTAGTGCTTGGGAGGAGATTAGGCATTCAGTCATTGCTTGGATGGAAATTTTGGGCAGATTACCTTCTCTACCGAGAACTAGCTCCTGGAACCATTCTTCAATCTCTGCTACAAAATTGTTTATTATGTAGTTTTGGTCCAGTATGCAGAGAGATCATAAATCTTCTCCTGTCCTTTTTCTCGTCAGGTGTAGTCTTTTATTTTGCAATTGTCTCAGAAAAACAGATCAGTTGGTAATCGAATGCTGAATTAATAGGCTACTGGTAACTCAAGGGGAATAATATGGTCGCCATTGTCCATAGTTCAGGCTTGCCTGATAAGTTCGTCTCTATTAATAATTTTATATATTTGGAGGGAAAGGAATAATGTTCTGCACTTTGTAATTATGTTCTTTTGATCCTTGACTTTGGTTTTGCTGCTCTTTCCTAGTGCCTTGCATGTTTTGTAGCAAGACTTCTAATTTCTTTGGATGAATAAGGTTATGTCAACTTTTTATACATAGGATTATGGATAAGATAAGATATTAATTATTTTATATCATATTTTATTTGTATTTAAAAAGAGGGATAGATATTATAAAGAATATTAATATTTTTTTGGCATAAGATTAATTAATTCTCCTCAAGTGAAAGGATTATTTTTTATTCATAGGATTAAATTTACATGTTTAATTATATTTTTAAAATTTATATTAATAATTTAAATTATATAAATTTTAAAAAAAAATAATTTTGATAAATAAATAAATTATTTTATCATAATTTTTACATACATTAAACACAAAATAAAAAATATTATTTAATTTGATTTTATTTATAATATTATTTTATTATATCTTACCATAATCCTGTATTTCAAATATGATTTTAAATTTTATAAATTTTATAAATATATATATATGTAAAGGGTCCAAGACAGCTAGTAAATCATTTTTATTTTTCTATGTTGCTTGCATGGCGGGTTTCATTTCTACGAGGCCCCATGTACGGTGACCTTTACTATTTCAATTAAAAAATTGTGCTTTTTCGTTAGGGTATTTTTGTTTTACCCCATTGGTTATAGTCTTAAAACAAAATCAAAATTATTTTCAAAAAAAAAAAAAGAAAGGAAAATTGGTTTTGTATTGATGGCTTAGACTAGATTTACATTTTTTATTTTTTGTGCTTCATCAATACATGCATGGGACCTTGCTAAACCATCCAGATCTTGTTGAATGAGCCTAAATAAACTATCCGGGGAAACAAGAAGCTTGGAGATTTGAAAGTTGCCACCAACTGCCCAATGAGCCAAGCAGTATGCGCAAAGATAGCTTCTCTGCAGGTGTGGTCTATAGAACTTTGCCAATCTGTTTGTAAATTTAATTCTCTTTGTACATTTATTGGAATCATATACATGTAATAAAAAGTAATTAAATGATAGTCTTTCCAATGATGAAAATTTGATGAGTGATCTTTTAAAAAAATTTTAGATGGGAAAACCCTTTTAACTTTTACCATAACCATGAAATTTTTTAAAAAGATATTTGAATATCAATGATCATACTTATTTTCAAGTAAAAAAAGAAAAGAAATAAAAAGTGAAATATCAGGAAACGAAAATAAAAATTAGAAACTGAATAATTAGAAAATAGATAATTTTAGGATTTTTTTCATTAAAAACAAAATAAATTTGACAATCAAATCTTTTTAAGAAAACAAATAAGTTTTCTAAGATACTTTGCTAGAAAGTTGGAGAAAAACTAAGAAAGTTTTTAATATTTAAATTATAAGATTTAATTAAGGATAAAAGATCATTTTAGTTAAGATCATTTAGAACAACATTAAATTAATTGATACCTATTTGGACGGGTATCATGTGGTGTTAATATTTTTTTCACATATATCAAATTCTTGAATCTAATTTTAAGATCCAATTTAGAAATTATTATTTTAAAGAGGTCTTAGTCAAATTTTAATTTTTTTTAAATATGAATTCAATTAAGTGATCAATCATATTGTAATAAAAAAATCAATGATAAAATTTTGTATCTAGTAGTCAAGTTCTTAAACTTACACATTATGATATATTTTATCTATATAACAATATTTTTTTAATTTATCGATTGAATTTAAATTTTTATCTAATCATTTAATATGAAAATCTTACAAATTGAATCTGAAACTTAATCTTGCCCCTAGAGTAAATATTGAGTGGAAACATAAGATTAAATAAACTTAATTCTTGTCCATAGATTAATTAGGTAGAAACAATGTAAAACTTTTTAATTTTATTTTTTTAATTAATTGATTTTAATAAATTTAATTGATTAGATTAAATATTTATATTTATCTTTCTCCTTTTTTAATTATTAAAATTAATATTCAAAAAATATAAAATTAAAAAAATTTACATTAATATAAAATGATTTTGTCTATTTATCTATATATATATATATTTATAGATGGCCTTGAAGGTAATAATAAGACGTCCTTAAAAAGCAAAGTACAAAAATAAAGTGTAACAAAAAGCAGTGCAATAATTAGCCAAGCAATAAAGTTAGAAATCATGTATGACAGAAAAAAGATAAAAAAATTTTTAACGATAAAAAACTAAGTAACAAGGTCTAAAGATGCTTTTAAAAAATTGAAAAATA
This sequence comes from Durio zibethinus, assembly GCF_047325235.1. Lineage (NCBI taxonomy): Eukaryota > Viridiplantae > Streptophyta > Magnoliopsida > Malvales > Malvaceae > Durio > Durio zibethinus. The sequence goes on along the minus strand of NC_143162.1, from coordinate 1,264,418 downwards.
ACAAAGATAATATAAATAAGATAAATACAAAATGAAATTATTACTATGCACAAAAAATAAAAATAAATTATTACGTATCGTGCTAGAATCGAAGATAATCACGTTTCTCATCATGAAAAATCCATTATTATTGATCAAATTTTTTTATCTACGTAAACCATGGATATTTGAGAAATATTATATTAATTCATTAAAATGAAAATAATTTCAAATATAGCCAGGTAATAAAATTAAAAAAAGTGCATCAATAACGCGCAAAACATTCCAACTATGCATGACATAAAAAATCATATATATAAGAATCTTTTTTAAGATAAAAAGCCAAGCAACAAAGTCCAAAGATACTTTTAAAAAATTAAAAACTAGCAAAGATCATATAAACAAGACAAATGCAAAATCAAATTATTGATATGCAGAGAAAGTAAAATCAAATTATTGCGTATCGTGCAGGAATCCAAGACACCACTCATGCATGGAATATTATAAAGATAAGGAATTCTTAAAGATAAAAAGCTACAAAGTCCGAAGATGCTTTTAAAAAGTTGAAAATTAAGAAACAAAGAGATTAATAGCAAAATATTAATTAGGCATTTTTAAAAGTGTCAAAAGCTGGATCGGTACGAAAAACTCACTTCCTCTGTCTGAATTCAACTTCAATAGCTTGATTTGATTAAATCATCAACAATTTGATTTTCACATGATTCCCATTTGAATTAATTTAAATTCAATATAATTTATTGTTAAATTTAAAATTAATGATAAATAGTTAAATATCATAATTATTGATCAAACTATTATATTATGATAAAAATATAATTAATTTTCAATAATACAAGGGTTACATCTTTTTGAGCCGAGTTAAACTTAAATATTTATTTTTACGATGCATTCATCTTCGTCTAACCATAAACAAAATTTTGAAAGAGTCAACAAAAAGTTATTGTAATAACTAATCGATTAATCAATATCAATAATTTTTTTTAACATTATCGTATTCTTTGGTAATAATTTTATGTTAAATCTTCTTAAAATTATTTAATTATTTGTTTATTTTCTATACTATTAATAAGTGATTTGGATGAATACTATTATATAAAATATAAAAAATTTTATAATAATAAATTAGTAATTAATGTATGAAATATTAATAACAAATATTAAATATCAATTAATAAAAATCATTTATTTATTATGAATAAAATTAATTTTATATTTCACTCTATTTTATTATAAATTATTTTGTTTGATTTTAATATTTTAATTATATTTATTTAATTTTATAAGTTTACAAATAATCCAACGACCAAACTATTAAATTAAATAATCTAAAATCCAAAATTTTAAATTTTAAATTAAAATATTCGTAATTCAAATTATTGGAATCTAATTAGTTCAAATATAAAATAATTTTAATTTAATTTAATTTAAATTCGAATTAATCTAACTTAAAATACCTAAAACCCGTTTTTCTTTAACCCAAATTCAATGTGACCTAAATTGAAATGAATCAAATTTTTTCTTATCAGAACCTGCTAAATCCAAATCTGAAATTATTCTTTCCAAGTGCGACTAAAATGCACATTTGCTACCTCACAGCATTCAGCTGAGATAGGGTACAGGAAATGCAAAATCAAATTATTCTTAACGTATCGATTCTCGTGCTCCACTCAGACATGGAACAAGACATGTAAAATCAAATTATGCTTATCGATCTCGTGCTGCGCTCCACTGACAATGAAAGACGTGCAAAATCAAATAATCCCTTATCGATTATCGTGCTGAGACGCAATTGGGGCATATCTCGTCAGTGGAAAAAAAAAAAAAAAAACCTTTGGCCTTTATTTAAAAGAGAAAAGAGTTGTTCCCTTTTCTACTATTATGGGTCAAATTCCCTTGTCCACGCGGACCAGGGAAATTTGGGTAATATCATATTAATTCATCACAATGAAAATAATGTCTAATGAGTGGTGTGAGATAATTTTATATAGTTTTAGTCTTTATTGCACAAGACGACAGGAAAGTTATCTTATTCAACTCGAAGCAGTGATGGATTTAAGGTTTAATTTTGAGTAGATTGAAGTAATATTTTATAATATTAAATATTTTTATTTATTAATAATAAAAAAGATATTTTGAATGTAATATATAATAATAAAATTTATAATTATAAATATATTAATATATGAATATATGTATAATAAAATAAATACATTAAGCAAACGATTTTATAATTTTTAGTTATGAACCACCAACAACATTCGTAATAAAAATAAAATAATTATATTTTTTGTATTATTAACACATTATTTTATCATATTTAATGTTTTAAGTATTCAAGTAAAAAATATCATAAAAATTATATTATAAATAAAAAATTAGATTTTAAAACAATAAAGTAGAGAATTTAATACTATAAGTTAAAAGCTTCTAATATTTTACACGATATTTTTAAATTATGAAAATAAAAAAAAACTTTAACTAATTATGTTAATTATTTTGACAGTTAACAATTTTTTTTTAAAAAGCATGCAAGATATAGAAAAAGTTTGATTGAAAAAAAAAATCACAATTAAAAATTTATCAATTCAATTTTAATTATCATAATATTCGTATATATATTAAATTAAATATACATATTTGTGCAAATATAATAATGATAACTTATTAATTTTAAATTAAAAATCATTTATAATAAGTAAATTCAAATAAAAAAATTATAACATTTAAATACAAATAATTTTTGTTATTATATATCAATATATAATAAAGAATAACGTATATGAACACAATAAATTTAAATTTGAAGAAACCTAATTAATTTATTTATAAAAATTTTTAAAATTTTATAATAATATTTTTAAAATTTTTGGGAGATCATGGATCCTAAGCTCTCTTATACATCCGTGCATGGGCCAAAGTTTAAAATTTTCATTGATGGGATTTGAGGGTGATCACATATTTATTATAATATGTAAAAAAAATAATTAAAAAAAATGTGACAATTAAAAACTCCAACTCATAATGGAGAGACAACTTAAAGACGAAATTATCCTTCTCAGAGTATTGAAAATCAACCAGCAGAAAGATAAAAACAAATTGCTCTTTCTCTCTCGACCAAGCTGAAAATAATGGCTAATGGGATAGAAAACGATGAGGTTGTTATAGTAAAGCCTCGAACAGACAACAGACAATACAGGAGGATCGTGCTCGGAAACTCCCTCCAAGTTCTCCTGGTCAGCGATCCCGACACCGACAAGGCAAGCCAATCTCCATGCCACCCTTTCTTACTCCTTTTCTTTTCTCTCCAAAATTTATCAATCTATCCCCAAAGATTCTGATTTTCACTTTTCATGTTTCAGTCTGCTGCATGTATGCTTGTTAGCGTTGGCTACTTCTCCGATCCTGATGGCATCGAGGGCCTTGCCCACTTCCTTAGTACGTATATATCTATATCCTTCATTTTTCTTCTAATAAGAATTGAGTTACCGTATGATTTTTTCATCCATGATTTTCTAGTTTCATAACAGGAGTTTAGTAGTCATCTTCTATCCTATAAATTTTACTCTCCTCTCTCAAGATTCGAATAGAATTTTCAACTGGAATTTATAGTTTTAACAATTAGTTTCCTTCTTCTGCTGAAATAATTAAGAAGCGGAAAATTAAGAATATTGTATTTCGATTAAAAAATTTTAGAAAATTATTAGACAATATTACAAGTAAATTACAGCAATATTGATCACTCAAGTTTATACAAATTTATTTTGATCACACACATATTATAAGTTACAATTTTTTTTTTGAACCTTTGTCGTTAATCACTGACGTTTTATTTTTCTACTGCTAAAGGGAAGGGAGCGTTGTGAGTTGTGATCCTTCTACTGATCTCTTGAATAGACTGGTCTTTGGGTCGGAGGTCCAGTCCCGTAATAAGTGATATCTGATAAGAGTTGAGCATAAGTCTAGGCAAAGTGAAAAAACTGACTGAAATCGATTTCATTTGGTTTATAGGGTGGATTAATTCGATTAAACTAAGTGACTTATTCGGTTATTTGTTCAAGATAACTAAATTAAAGTGTAAATAAATTGAATATGAATCAATTTTATTATATTTATAATCTGTTTATTTAATTAATGAATTATGAAATGTTTTTTGTAATTATTTATTAAGCTTAATAAACAAATATAAATCAAACATGTTCATACGTTTACAAACTGTTTGTCAAAGGCTTTGTTATTTATATTTAAACGAACTGAATATGAACAAAATTTGTTATGTTTTTTATATGTTTGTTTAATTAATTAATCATGAAATGTTGTTCATGATTTTATGCTAAAATTGATAAATAAATAGAAATAGAACCTGAACTATTCGTCATTCTATTCGTTTATACTTTTAAATTGAACTGATTGAATTAACCATTATTAATTATAATACTCCATATATTTAAAATATATTATTTCATATAAAATATGGAATAAAGATATTTATTTTTATTTATAATTTTAAAGCAAATGGCAAGTATGTACATACCCATCTAAATCTCTAATTAATACAACGCTAAACCCAGAAAATATCTTGACCTTTTTTTTTTTTTATTGTTTCATTATTCATTCATAAATACATTGATGCACTTGAAATTTGTTGATGAAAATTTTTTATAGTGTTTGAATTTTGAGTTATCGGAAATTGTTAAAAGAGATTGTTGAAAAATATTAAAAAATTGTTCAAACTATGAAATCAACCAAACCTATCAACTTAGTTCAGTTTCGATTATTGTCAGTTCCTAGTTCGAGTTCGTTGTTTTCAGTTTATTTATTTATTTATTTATTTTTTAAGTTGAAGAAAATTTTTTTGAGACAACAGCAGTTAAATTTACACCCAAGTTATAAGGTCATAATTGTTTTCGGTTTTTTTGAATTTTTAACATCGAATCAATTGGATGCTCTCCCTTAGTATAAGAGCTTACATGATGTGAAATTTTATAGAGAGATACTAGTATCGAGATAAGCTTGGATGGCGCTACACGATTAGGTCGGAGAGAATCTGATGGATCCCACATCCTAAAATTAAAGGCTTATCTTTCACAACGGATTATAGGTTTTTGGTAAGAAATGTGAGTCAACAACACTTAACAAAGAAAATTTCGGTACTTTTCTTGTATTTTTAATCCTTAAAATATTCTTAAAAACCTTATAAAAAGACAATTTAATAATTATCTATGTCCTCAGGATTCATATTTACTTTATAAATTATAGATTGTATAATAATAATAATAATAATAATAATAATAATAATAATAATAATAATAATAATAAAGCTTGGAAAAGCACAACCTATTTTTATCATACGACAAGTTCTATTTAAGGAGAAGAGGGTTCAAATCTTATACTCTAATATTGGCTAAATAGAGACTATGACACAAGATCAAACCCAAGTTTTGCAAAACATGACTTAATTATAAGTTTATCTATAAATAATAAATATAGTAAACTTAACATATTTGGGTATTACTTAGGTTTATGCTATACTTTCATGGTCAAATTTGATTTTATTTTGAGATTTTTTTTTTGGTATGAGAGGGAGTATTATGACTTCATTTGAGCAATTGCATAATTTTCTTTTCTATTGAATATGTTTCTTTCTGTATTGTTGTATTGTAGTGCACGTGCTGCCATATGCTAGTGAAAAATATCCTTCGGAGGATAGTTTCTCAAAGTATGTCAGCGAGGTACTATTCATCATAAACGTACGATGGTCCTCTAGATGTTATTGTTGTAGTCAAATTATAATGTTGTCGAGGTACTTGCCGTCTTGGTTTATGCTACACGAGTCAATGATCGTCGGTTATCTTAATAAACATAAAAAAAGATAATAAATAATTTTCATTTGGTTACGTTTCTTGCTCTTTATCATAAAGTTAAAAAAAGTAAAAAAAAAAATTATAATAAACATAAAAAATTTAGACATGATATCAATTATAACATAATTAGTCTATATAAAAAAAAATCATGTTTTTTGTTACACAAAATCATTTACATTTTTTCCTTATATATACAATCAAACAGATATATATTAATGTTTTTCGTTCAAATAAATCATATCTAAATACATTTTTTTTTTTGGGAAAGTAAAATGCAAGTAATAAAAGTCCTAACAAAACGTAACCTAATTCTCTTCCATTGTGTCTTTAGTCTATAGGTTTAAACAATGGGAATAAAATGAAGGTATAAGAACATGACTCTTACTATTTATTTTATGTTAATGGTCCAAATTCTAACTTGTACAAAAAAATTGAAATAGATTAACTTACAATACTCTTCTTAGATTTAAACTTAGTTTATTTTTTCTGTTATTTGTTACTTAGAATGGAGGGTACACAAATAGATCCGTGTCTATTGATCGGACCAGATATTATTTTGACATCAACAATGACTGTTTTGAAGAAGCTTTGGAACGGTATGTGTTGTTGTTGTTGGTTTTTTTTTTTAAGTTTTCATAGGTGTTATTTTCATCAAATGTTCATTTATTATACTATTCAGCGTTTTCTTTTTGGTAAAATATTAATCAGGTTTTCCCAGTTCTTCATCAAACCATTGATGCCAGCTGAAGCTACCATGAGGGTAATTAAAACTATTGATTCTGGTGATCATCTCTTTTGCTCTTCGTTTTTGGTTTAATACAATGCTTTGGAGCATAACGCATCTTTGGAGCATAACGCATCTCTCTCTCTCTCTCTCTCTCTCTCCAGCATACCAAACTAACTTATTGTCTGACTGGCGGAGAATGGTCCAGGTATTAGTTTTACTTTATTCTTGTTGCCACCAATTAAAGAATTAATGCCGAATGTCAATATACTAATTCAGAATTAATGCTACACTGAATTTTTTTGTTGGTTTATTGCGTTTCAGATTCCGTGTCTAGATTTGTTAAGGTTGGTGATAAAATAAATCTTATTTTGGTTAAATTTGGAATGTTTTGAAATTTTAAACATAATAAAGATCTCTCTTTATTGTCAATTATTTGTTAGTAGAATATCGTAAAATTCAATATAAACTTAACATCATAGAAAAGAAGGCTCATCTTTCATTAATAAGGCAAATTTCTCGTAGACATGCCAACCTAAACCGAGTTCAAACCGTTTCAATTAAATTATTTTATTAGTAAATAATATATTTTAATTTAATTTAAAAATATGTTTTAAAATATGAAATGATATTTTATTATTTTTAATAATAAAATGATAATAAAAATGAATTGATCAAGTTGCACTGGAACTTGACTTCTCAAAAGGAAGACCACGTAGGCTTGACTTAACCAATGGGAACCTCTAATGTATCTTTTTATGCATAATTTATCCAATAAATTATATCAATATATGAGTTTTAATTCTCAATTTGATTGAGTTTTCATTTAACCCGTTTTCTTTAAGAACTCTACTTAAAAAGGTTTACCTAAATCCTTTGATTTTATCTTTTTCTTTTATCCCGCTGTTTTATAGTTTTGTGTTTAAGTAGTTACTTTATTTATGGAAACTATAATTAAATGAGTGAATTATTTCATTAAAAAGAACACTAACATATTAAAAGTTTAAGGTTGCTGTGTGAACATATATTTTTCTAATTTTTAAGAAGACAAAAAGAGATGCTCTTAATTTTTTATGAACCGAATAAATTAAAATTTTTCATATAAAAAAGGCAAAACAAATTCATCTTTAAAATTTAAATTTTGACACTTAACTATCACGTGCGTTACTTTCTCTGGTATTGGATAACCATTGCTAATGTGAAAATTAGAGGTGTATATGCGTTGTACGGGGTCATTGGGTCCTTTAAATGCTAAGTTTGTTCTCGAGTTTGGTCCACTTGGTCCCACCCATTTAGGCCTTTTATATTTTTAAATATATTTTAAAATTAAATAAAATATTTTTTATTAATTAGATAATGACTTAGACCTAACTAGGTCGGGGCTTGAAAATTCTTATCAAGACCCAACCGTGTCGGGCTGGCGAGCTAACGGGCTGCTAGACAAAATAGAGTACCGATGAAGTACAAAAGCTAATGAAGGGATTTAGCTGAAAATTTTGCTTCATAGTACCATGCAATAAATTAAGATGAAGCTCAAAGCACTCGTAAAAAGGGAAAAGAAAATTTTCACAAGATCAACAAGTAGAAGAATTCGTAAGTGAAAATGGAACTTAGGTTATTGAATTGAGCTAGAAAGTTTGAGTCTTGAGATTTGTGTGACCAAAGATTAGGGTTTAAAGAGAAAATTGTTGTTTTCAGTGGGTGTAAGAACCAAATTAAGGAAGAGAGAAATGGTTTCAAAGCTTATTGCAAATGCCATTTTCTTCTATACTATATTTAGATTGAAGGGAGGAAAGGGAAAAGAAAGAAAAGGAAAAAATGGGAAGCTTTTTTCTTGTTTCAATATTATTTAAATTGAAATAAAGGAAAGGAAGAAATTGAGCACCTTTCATTTTTCCTCAAACGCTTCATTTTTCAATTATCCTAAATTGGATGAAAAGCTAAGGAAAGGAAATGGGTGAAAATTTTTTAAATGTAAATAACATTTTTATATTTACTGTTTTTTTTTTCAATTTTCAAAGAATACATTATAAACTAGACAATTGATATTAATATTTATTTTTTATCACACTCAAACTTGTTTCCCTACTTTACTTTCTTGTAGTTTTCATCAACTTTTTATATTATGATCTTCAAATTTATTTTTATGGATTTTTTGTGTATATATATATATATATTTTTTTTTTTTTGTTTTTTAAGCATATTTTCTTTATTTTATATGAAAATAAATTTGAAGCCATAGTAGGTTTAATAGTCTACCCTTGTCCATAAAGGAAAACTAATCATATCCTTTAATTTTTTTAAATTTATTTTGGATCTTATATATTTTTTGAAAATTTATTATTATTTTACAAATTTGAAAAAAAAAAACATGCATATGAAAAACACATACAATTGGAGAAATTATACTTTTATTAATGAAACTTGTTAAACTTGTAAGAAAATATTAATTCAAGTTTATAATTAATTTTATTTACTAAAACACAGATTTTTTGTGTTTTCATTGGAATTAATTTTGAAAAAAATATATAATTATATAGAAATAATTCCGAACGTACATTCTTTTATGGATTAATAAAAATTCATCTCTTTTTTTGAATTTTTTTCTTTTTACTTAAAACAATTAATTTCTAGATTATTCACATAGTAAATGAACATTTTATTTAAAAATGGTATAAGTGAAAAAATATTATAATAATCTCTTTTATTTCTTTTCTACTTTTTAATCAAAGAGTGGTCGCTAAGATTTTTTTTTTAATTTTAATTATCCAAACAAGAAATATATGTATTTTTTTTTAAAAAACTTTGCATTCCTCTTTTTAACTAATATCTATCCAAACACATTGTTAGATTCATTTTTCTCTATGAAGGAGGACAAAGCTTAAGAAAATTTGAAAAAGAAGAATTTGCAAACGTTGGAATTAAACCTTAATAGGCTTATTTTGCTCATCAATAACGGTATATAAAGTAGTAAATTGAATAGTTTTAAGATATAATAAAATATATGTTTGACAGTAATTTGCGCTAATAAAATCAAAGCCACTGAACACTTTTGATGTTGAGGAATGAAAATATCTTTCTTATACAAGGCTTTTGTAGTAAAAAATTGTATGAGTGACTTAAACTATATATATATATATATATATTTAAAAAAGAGAGGATTGTTTTGAAGATGGTTTGATGTGTTTTGGAATGATTGCATCCAAGAAATATGTCTCTTCAAAAGTGGTGGTAAGCAACCAACCAATTATCCTTTTTTTTTTTTGAACTTATTGAGGACACATCTTAACTTCCATAAAAGTCAAAAGAATACCTTTTAAAAAGGTTTAAATGCTTTTAAAGCAAGACTAGTGGTTGTAAATTTCTCTTTTTTTATTTTATTTTAAAAATATTCCAACACAAAAGTGAGAAACTCATGTCATTGAACTATTTGTCAATTGAAGCTTCTTTCGCTTTATTTAAAAAAAAAAATTCCAACACAAAGGTGAGAAACCCATTTAATTGTATTATCTATGAAGCTTCTTTCACTTTCTAAAAATATTCCGACACAAAAGTGAGAAACCCATGCCATTGCATCATCTATGAAACTATATTAGAGAATTGGAATATATTTTGACATTTGGAGTGATGGGGAAAATGGGTTTAGTTAAGGAATTAAGACATATTGAAAGAGGAAAACAACTGAAAGGATTATAAAAAAAAAAAAGAAGCACATGGTTGGCGTAGGACTTTGTTGAATGATGACTAATAATTAGACACGAGTGTAGGAGATTGGTGAAAAAAAAATGCTTTCAAGGAATAAGGGAAAAAAAAGGCACCAATTGAACAAAATGAAAAATGAGTTAACGGTGTTAGTATTAAACTAATTGAAAAATGCACAAAGCAATAATGTATTAAATTTAAACTATTTGAAGTAAATTTCTGTTCAAACCATAGAATTTTATTTTGTAATTTATCATACATAAAACCCACTATAACTGACATTTTTTTCCCTTAAATTGCATTTCAACTTTAATGTGGATATTTAATTTAAAATAGAGAGTAAAATTGGAACGAATCATATTCAAAGCATTGTTATCCTTTCCTATTTCATTTAAATAATTTATAAAAAAATACCTTTTTTGGCTTATCAAACGATCACTCTTTTTAATTGTCCAAAAAAAAAAAAGATCACCTTTAATTTAAAGGCAACTCTTACAAATTTTTATTTCCAAAAGCAATGGTCATAATGAAATGCAGTTGACTTTGAAATTTTTTTTATAGGCAATCGATGAAGTTCTTTAATTTCACAATTTATTTTTATATTGTAGCATATTTATAACTTTTCATATAAATTTATTCATAATTTTTGGATAACTTTTTTTCTCTAAACAGCTTCGGAAGCATTTCAGTACGGAAAGTCATCCTATTCATAAATTTGGTACAGGTAAAATAGGATATCAATAGGTAGAATATGAATAAGATAAAACATTTTTCATTTTTATCTCTAGATTTTTATTTTATATCTATTTTTATATTTATATTTAATGGATATTTTAAATTTATCTTTATTTCTATCTCTACGGATATTTAATATATATGGGTAATCCCCGTACCCATAGTTTTTTAAAAAAAAAAAAACTAAAAACTAAATTTTTTTTAGCTTTTATTATTTTTATCTTATATATCTAGGTAATTTGTTTTATAAATATATATTAATATATATATTTTAAATAAAACCATATTAATTTTAATTAATCTAAAATAATAATTTATATTATTTAATAAAAAATCTATACATATCTATCTCTATTCTCATCCCCATACTCACCCCCTACTCATAATGTAGCACCTATTTTCATCCCTATCCCCATTTGAATAAAAAATTAAAATTTTCATTAGATATTGATAAAATTGACATCTCTAATTTTTACCTTTTTATCTCCACTAGCCATTTCCTCTTATTTCTCTTTGTTATATATATATATATATATATATATTATATTGTGTGTGTACACATGTTGTATGTCATGATTCATATCACTTTGTGAGATATTATTCACTTTAACTCATAGAATCTCACAAATTTATTTTACAAAAAAATTTTATGAATTAAAAGTTGTGTGAATACTTATATTTCAAGAGCAACTTTAATATATAATCGATGTGTACTTAACTTGCTATTTGCTAATATGTAGGAAATTGGTATACGTTGGAAGTTAGACCAAAAGCAAAAGGACTGGATATAAGACATGAGCTCTTAAAGTTCTATGAAGAAAATTATTCTGCCAACCTTATGCATTTGGTTGCATATACAAAAGGTTAGAAGCGTTTCATTTGGTTGTTACATTTGCTATATGCAAACTCCCCCTGGTTGATTATTTTTATTTGTTTTTTTGCTTTTAGAATAACAAAAATAAAGTAATATCATAATCATTGATTTGCAATGACAAATAATTATAGTGTAATACCAAATTCAATATTATTTGTCTATATAAGTAGTAAAATGCATTTTGTCATATAAGAAAATTAATTCTTTTGTGTATAATTTTTTAAATAAAATTATTTATTTTTGTAGTCAAACATGGTTTTACATGTTTCCATGCAAAAAAAAAAAAAAAGTAAAAGCATCAATCATACAGAGTAAAATTTCTTTCTTGCATTTTGAGTAGTTGTATGGTAAAATTAAGAATATAATATATATATATATATATACTTAATTAAAAATGAGCATTCAGTAAAAATAAATAATGTTTCATATATAACTGTTTCTTTTTTAGTATATGTGATATTAGGCTACTCTAAGAAGCCGAGTTTCACATCTCGTAATCTCATCCCAACCATTTTAGATATTCAAACTCAATGCCATTTATATGAAATCTCAAACTTTAACTATTGAGTTGTCCCCCACAAACCCAAACTTAAAAATATCATATAGAAGTAAAGCCATGCATTTTATTGCATTGGTTTTTTCTTTCTCGCTAAAATTCATTTTATTATCTATAAAAAGTTAAATGTTTATTGTTTTAATCTTCCCAAAAACTATTATTTTCACATCCAAATGCATTTTTTTATTTTGTTTTTGTCTCAAAGTAAAAAGAAGTAAGAAAAGATCAGCCACTAAAGTCTAAATTTATTTTGCTATTCTCTTACCACAATACTCAGAAAGACTTACAATTTTTTTTTTCTCAAAAAGAAGGACTTATAGTTTAAATGGTTGATTGCTTAAATTTTCAATAAGATTAATTCTTTGTTATGAATTTGTAGAAAGCCTTGATAAAATACAAAGCTCCGTGGAGAACAAGTTCCAAGACATTCGAAACTCCAACCAACGTGGTTTCCACATTACCGGTTTGCCCATCGCGTCAGAACATCGAATGGTAAAATGAAAATCAGCATGTTGCACTAACAATAATTTCTATAATCATAATGATCCTAACCAATGTCAATAAGTATTTATTTATAATTTTTTTTAATTTTTAAAATCTTTTTCTTTTAAATTTAAGAAAATAACCGGTAAATTTCATACATGATCCATTAACCTTTTTATTCTACTTTTATTTTAGTTTTTAATTTTTGAATTGTTTTATTTGCATTCATGACATTTTAAATTATTCCATTGTGATTTTTTTATTATATTATTATGTTAATAATTGAGAAAAAAATATTAACATAAAATGCCAAGAGATCAATGTTGTGATGTGCCGTGTGTATATGACAAATTATTCCTTTTGGATCCATAACTTTTCAACCTTTTATTTTGATTCTTTTTTAAAATTATTTAGTTAAAATGATTAATATGAATGGATATGACACCAATTTTAACGGAATAACTTCATAAAATAATCAAAACGAAATCATTTTGAAAAATTAGGAATTCAAACGGAATAATTTAAAAATTACCGAATTAAAGTGAAACTAAAAAAAAAAATTAGAAACTAAAATTAAAACAAAACAAAAGGCTGAGAACCATATACGAAATTTACACAGAAAATAACCTACATTAAATTGTAGAAATTTTCTTAAATGAAAGCACCTTAATAATATTATTGGTTGAAAGTTAAAGTTGGGAAAATAATTTCGCGCTGCTTTTCGCTTGTAATTTGATTTCAGATTCTTGTCAAGCTTGTTCCAATAGCAGAAAGGCACAAATTGATAATTGAATGGCCAATAACCACAAGCAGGCATCATTACAAGGAAGGGCCATGCAAGTACCTGGGTCATGTCATTGGCCATAAAGGAGAAGGATCCGTGTATTACATCTTGAAAACACGAGGTAAGTTTGCTGCGTCTTTTCAAAAAAAAAAAAAAACAAAAACAAAAAAACAGTATGCTTAAGTATGTTTAACATTTTTGAACATATGCCTTTGCTAAGACTCGAGATGAGTCATGTCAGAATCCTATCAAATGTTTTCTTTCTAAACATATAAGTTTTTTAGGCTTTGTATGATCTGAAGATATTTAAGTTGTTTTGGTATATTATTTTGAATTTTTTGATTTAATACAAATATATTTATAAATATATATATATAAACTTATGCATAATATTGCTACTAATAATCTATATAATATTTTCATAAACTGTGATTTTTTGAATATTTAATTTGATTATATAATATTTAAATGAATATTTTTCTTTTTTCATGTAAAAATTTATTAAGATAAAAATAAATAGTTGAAAAAGAAATTAACTTTGGCTTCAGAATTATTATACTTTAGAAAAACTTAAGGGTTATTTTGTCTATTTTTTTATTTTTATTAGGTTAAACATAATCAAATAACAAAAGATAAGTTAAAAATTACAAAACATATTTCACAATTATGTACCGACCGAAATAAGTTAATTCACCGAAATTCACCAAAACCAACCAAAACCAATGAAAACAACTAGTATTACTTGATATGAAGTCTGATACGAAAAATCACCCTTAAGTATCTTTTTTTTTTTTTATAACTAAAACATATCGGCTGGTATCATTGGTGTAGACACCATTTTATTATTATTATTATTATTTTTGCTAGCTGCTTACTGACAGCCATCGATAGCCATCCTAGTAGCTACCCTAATCCTAGGCCACCAAAATCTCAGATTTTTTGGGATTTGATTTTTTTTTTTTGTTCTATAAATAGAGCCATGAAAAAAAAAAAACCTCAAGAAAAAAAATCGCTGAAAACAAAAAAAAAAATTTGTTAAAAAACCATGAAAACCAAACAAAAAAAACAACACAATTCCCCCCCCCCCCAAAAAAAAAAACAACTCTTGGTATCGGGGATCTCAACGCCAAAAACATAAGAATTTTTTTTTTTCATTTTGGCCTAATTTTTGGGCCTCGATCTACATTTTTTGAAGCCGTTTATTGCAAAAAGGTTGGATTTGAGTTCAGAGGGTCGAAAACAAATTTTTAGGTATTTTTTAAGAATTTTTCTGACACACTCAACGATGACCGACGGTGACGGTCGGCGACAACTGGATTGTCGAAATTTAGGAAGGAGAAAGAAGAAGAATTATGGAGAAGAGAGAAAGAAAGAAGAGAGAAGGAGACAAAAGGAAAAAAATGAAGGAATGGGAGTGTTTGGGGGCTATTTATAGTGAAATCAAAACGATCGTTTTGATTAAGTGGTAGCCAAGCCACCAAGCTGAGCCAGGAACAGAGTCGAGCCGTATACCTAAAGCCAAGCTGACTAAGCCGTTGACTATAAGTCCAAGCCGGTTGATCGAGCTGACTGAACCGTTTCGGGTATTTGACCAGTGTTGACTAGGGGCATTTTAGGTATTTTTGCAGTAATTTTTTATTTTTTTATTTTTTTACTCAAAAATTTTATATATTTCTATTATTTAATTTATGATTTTTTTGTTATTTTTATTTTATTTTTGTATAAATTTTTCATATAAAATAAATGGTAGAAAATATAAAATAGTTTTAATTTAATTAATTTAAAATAATTACTAAACATAAACTTATTAAAATTTTAATGACCAAGAATAAAGAAAAATATACAACAATTGATAAAAATTAATAATAACAAAATAATAAAAAATGTAAGAAAAGAAAATTTTATCCGACGATGAGATTCAAAGGTTCTCCGAATAGTGATGCCTACGAAATCTCTAGGTGAGAAGATTTTTTTAAATACTACCAGTGTATTGAAGAATTTATAAAAAGTTTTCAACACAATAAAAATTTTCTTTTTGTTAATAAAAAATAAAATTAATTAATAATAATAACAAAATAGTAATAAAAATGATAAAAAGGAAATTTTATCCGATGATGAGATTCTAAAAGTATTTCGAGTAGAGATGCTTTAAGAAATCTCTAGGTTAGAAGATTTCTTTAAATATTACCAATGTATTGGAATATTTATAGAAAACTTCAATATAATAAAAATTCTTTTTTTTTCAAAAATTTAAATTAAAAATAAAATATTAATAAAACAATTAATAAAATTTCTAAAAAAGAGAATAAAATATGTGCATCAATATGGTAACATTCTGTATTGCATGCACGATATTTTTTTTTACGAAAAGTAAAATTGAACCTCAAAGGATGAGATTCTAAGATATTTCAAGAAGCGATGCCTAAGAAATCTCTAGGTGAGAAAGAGTTTTTCTAATGTTACTAACGTACTGAAACATTTTAAGAATTATTTCAATAAAAAAGTTCTAATTTATTTTTCTCGAATAATATTTGAATATAAAAACCAATTTCCAATAAATAAAAAAATCAAGAAAAATTTTTTTTTAAACATAAAAAATGAGACTGTTTTTATCAAAATTAAAGGATAACACATAGTTAATTGGTACCGTTTTAAATGGGTATTGTGGGGGTACTAATCCTTTCCCACATGTAACCGACTCCTAAACCCAGACTATTACGCAGACCCTAAAGTTATCTTTTTAATAAATTTTAATTAATTTTAAGATTTCATTAAAAGGATATGTTTTAATAGGTAGCCAATCACACCTAGCCAAAAAAGATTGATGGCGACTCTATTTTTTTTTATTTCGTTTTCAAATTCGTCGGACGGACATTAAACCGTTACGATAGCTTGGCGACTCCACTGGAGATACCATTTGTTTTCGAGAGTCAGGCCAAAATTAACAAATATTATCCTTAAATTTTGATTCAAATAGTTTTAATTGATTTTTTAGATTTTTATTTTTCACTTTCAATAAAAAAAAGGTCAAAAATAAAACAAAGAGAAAACAAAGAGAAAAAAATTCACACACATTTCTTTTACTATGCCTCTTATGCTTTATTATTATTTTTTTTATATATTACTCTTGATATATTAGGAAGCATGTACACACACAATGACACGATGCACTTCATTACATGAGTTCTATATCCGGGCTCCATTCCTTATAGGAGGAAGTAAAGTACCTATGCCCTCATGAGGTGATAACCTCCGCAATGACAAGCGAAATACTTTCACTCAAATTGAACCCCTTTCGTTCGTAGCCTATAATGGGTGAGGATCGAGGTGCCTTACTAGTCTAGCATGGACAACAATGAGAAATAATTTGAGAACCTTTAGACGCATGTCAACCCAAATCAAGCATGTAATAAGCCATAAGAAGCTAACTTTAGGTAGAGCTTTGCCCACCCTATTGTAGAAAATACCTAAGTCCAAAATGTATAGGAATAAAAGTTGTGTGTAATACAAAAACAAAACAAAAAAAAAATGTTTTTATCTCAAATCACATCTTCATACTAACTCAATTTTGTTTTTATTTTCTTTTTACATTAATCATATCATACAGTTCTATATCAAGATATTTGCTCTAGGACATCTCTTTCCTAAGAAGTCTTCATAGATCCCATAAAACTATAGATTGCTCAAATCTCAGGTAACAAAAGTTGTATGAAATTAATGAGAATTTTTAGTGCTGAAATTTGTTCAAGAGCAAAATCTCCCATTTGAATTCATGCATCATGTGCACCATTTTTTTCAAAAAATAAAAAAAATAAAAATTTCAACACATGGCATTCTTATTTTTAAAAAAAAAAAATTATGATAATAAAGGTTCAAGAACAACTCGCCCACGAAAAATTTTAACTCAACCTACCTGCCAACATTAGAGCTCAAAAAAGAATCATGGAACAAGAATAGGCTAGTCAATTTGAAAAGATGGAGAAGGCTCAAGAAGAACTAAAAGGGGATACTGATAAGATCTTGGACATGCTCAAGAAACTTGATAAAAGAAAAACGGTGGAAGAAAATTCTAGCTTTCAAGAGCAATTGCTAGACATGGTGAATCATGTTTACTCTCTAGGGTTTGAGCCACGATTGACCCAACCTTCTCAAAGAACCAGAGTACAAATTCTTATTCTCGGTGGATATTCCAATCTTTGTCTAGGAATGACATCCACACCTACTCCAAGATAATTTTAAAATTTTGTTAATTCTGTTATGATGGAGAAACCACCTGAGTCAATCTTAGTTTTCGATTTGGATGATCCCAAAAAGAAAGAAAAGACAAGGATAAAGACACTCAAAAAAGTAAAAGATATCAGTGCCCAACAAAAGATGAAATTATTAGAAGAAAAACTTACGACTATAGAGGGAATGAATTTTAATGGCTCTACGGATGCAGTCGACCTTTGTTTGGTCCTAGATGTGGTCATTCCATCGAAATTTAAAGTCCCTGAATTTGAAAAATATGATGGCACAAAATGCCCAATGACTCATTTCACCATGTATTGTCACAAGATGATAGCACATATTCATGACGAGAAGCTATTGATGGATGTATTTTAGGACATCCTTACAGGATCTGCAGCTAGATGGTATGTTCAACTAAATGGTATGTTCAACTAGACAGGACTCGTATTCGTTCCTGGCAAGAGTTCACAAGGGCATTCCTTACACAATACCAACATGTCATGGATCTAACTCCAGATCATCTATCTCTACAGAACATGGAAAAGAAAGTAACAGAAAGTTTTAAAGAGTATGCACAGAGATGGAAAGATATGGTTGCATAAGTACAACTTCTCTTTACTGAAAAAGAGATAACTGTCTTATTTGTGAATACTTTGAAAGCACCGTACAATGAGAGATTGATAGGCAATGCAACCAAAAATTTTATAGACACGGTGATATCAGGTGAGATTATTGAAAATACCATAAAAAATGACAAGCTCGATGCAAGAGAGACAAGTGAAACAAAGAAAAAAAATGAAGCTCAAGCAGTGAACTACATGGGGTAACAATTCGAAGGTTACACTTCATACCCTACACCAGTGTACCAAACCCATTACCCTTTCATAAACAATGCTACATCTATCTTTTGTCCTTATCAGTCATATCAGTCACTACAACAACTAGCTTATCCATCTTATTTTCAGCCATTTTTTTAGACACTTACCAAATTAGAATGAAGATCTAATCCAAGTAGTGGTTCAAGAGCCTTAAGAAATACTAAAGAAAAAACCATTTTTGACTTTATTCCTGTATTTTATGCAAAATTATTACTTCAACTTATCCAGAATCAGCTTTTGGAGCCTGTACGTCTAGAACCCCTTCAACTCCCTTACCCAAAATGGTATAATCCTAATGCAAAATGTGATTACCATAGTGAAAATCAGGGCCACTTGACAGAAAACTATCCCACACTGAAATATAAGGTTAAAGATCTCATTAAAGCTGAAAAAATAAAATTTGAAATTAACGATGATCATTGAGTCCTTAATATATTGGAAAAGAGGTAAACCGAGGATGCTAAAGCATTGATATGAATAATTTGAATGTAATAGACAGATGAAGAATTAGAGAATGGTTCTGTGGGTTTTTTTAAAAAAATGATGGTTCGTTGGGTGTTGCAAAACTTCAGAACTTGTATGAAAGTTGAATCTGAATGCTAATTGAAAGAGTTTTTCTTCTTTTCTTTCTTTGTCTTAAGTTTTAAAAAAATAAAAAAAATAAAAAAATATTTTCTCTTTATAATAAAAGTCTTAAAAATTGGTGGTCGTTATTATGAATTTACCCGAATAAAATATTCTCGTGTCCTTTTCATCTCTCAAAATTACTTGAAAAACCTTTATGCTCCAAAGGATACAAGTTTGAACTTTGTGATACCTCTTGTCAAGGCAACAAATACTGAAATGATCAATTTGGAAAAACCTCCTGAGTTCCTTGAAAATCAGACAAATATGATACTTTTTTTTATCTAAATGTTGGTGAATTGATAGGTGTCAAGACCATGCTTCAAACAAAAAGTCATTTAGATATCCACAAATACACAAATGCACCTTTTATCTAGAGGCATGTTGACAGAATAGAATGATTTCCAATTGCCCCAAAATTATTAAGTTCATGCCACTATCCAATTTGGTGATCATATGCACAATCAGGACCTAAACAAGCCCTTTCAACATGATTCTCATTGTCACATAAACCTTGTTGACTTACCAAGATTGAACAAAGATTGGTTGTTATATGAGTTGTGAAAACAAAAAAAAAAAAAAAGAAAAAAAAATATTGATGGGTACATCATGCACTCTAGATATTCAAACGATCCTAAAAAGATAAAGCAAATAAAGCAAAAAAAAGATAAAAAAATAAGAGGTGAGAAAAATAAAATTTTGATTTTTCAAGGAATCACTCTTCAGCACAAGTGACCAGGCTTGAGATGACAAATGGCCATCTTTTTTCATCCTTTCACAAACAAGAAATTATCCATTTACTACCCTTTTGAGCCTAGTGGATTCTTTCTAAATGAACCTTGATCAAGGATCACCTTTTACCAAAAAGATTTGTTTGATGAAGTCATGAGTTATATGGGCAAATGTCAAACAAATTGAGTTTTAGAAGTTTTGAACATATGAAATATGCAAGAAAGAGCAAAAGTCAAAGCAGTAAAAAAAAGGAAAAAAAGAGATGATTGAATACGACGAAAAGAATAAAAAGGATGAATGCCCTTAAAAAAAAGTCCTTCACATGATGTAAAACGATTCTTGGTCTAATCACCTTTAAACACATGTTTCAAGCCTGTTTATCCATTCCTTCAGAACCTCAAACCTTGGCCTATGTTACATACCTTGAAAAGTTCATTTCGATCAAACATGGATACTTGAACTGAAGAATTTATTCCTTGTAGAACCCTCATGACCAATTTTGCTTTTGTTTATTTTCTTTGCAAAATTTTCTCTTTCATTAAAGTATTTGAGTGCATGATGAAATCGTAAAAAAAAAAAAGGAAAGAAAAAAATAAGAGAAAAATGAAAGAAAAAAGCTTTAAGGTGAAAACCCCAAAATGGGCAGTCTAGAGCAAGAATGAGATTGCAACAATAAAACTCATTACAACTAATGATTGAGATAGAATTTGCCAATATGATCTTGAATTTGCCACAGTTGGTCTTGACATTTATTAAAATACCACATTGTGATACTAAAAGGGTGTCAAATCTGATTTAACCACAAAAGAACATTTCGAAAGAATTTGCTGTTAAGCCTGGATAAAAATTCAATTTTTCATATCAAGTTGTGAAGTCCTTTTGATAATTAATCATCCAAGCCATTTGAAAAGATGGAATTGCCATTCTATTCAGATATGTACATAGTAATGATCACCATTTTTTAGAGACTTAAGAGTCAAATAAAGGTTGATTAAGGCAAAATTTTTTTTCATTAAAATAAAATATTTTTGAAAAAAAAACTTTGAGGAAAATAAATGGCATTATGGGAAAACACATTTTAATACAAAAGTATGTTTAATCAATTGAGTTTCATCACAGTTTGATGGTTTATTCACTCTCATCAAGTTCGAGTTGATCATATGCATGTTTGATTTGAAGATGAAAAATAGAAAGAAAAATTAATAAATCCAAATTGTGAAGAAAGAAAATAGAAATTGATGAAAAATGAGCAACAAAGAAAAGGAATTGGAATTGAAATGAGATGAATGATTCAAGTTTGAAAGAAAAAGAACTTTAAAAAATTAAAAAAAAAGATTTTGGGCAGTTGCATATCTTGATTTAGCTATTTTTGAAAGGAAAATTTTGAGCATTTGAATCTTTTGACTTTGTATTTGCAACATTGATAGGAAAGTATTCATTAGTATTTTTGAAAAAGACATTTGCATTTCATGTGCATTTTTTAAGAAAAGACATGTGCATTTCATTTGCCTCATAATGATGTTCACCAATTTTGGAAATATTAAAGAGAAAAAAAAAGGAAAAGGGATAAAAACATACTCAAAAGATAAAAAATTTTCAAGAATTTCATTGAGATGGCATAAGATGAGAGCTTTAAAACCAATCTAGCTGGCAAAAAAGTTGTTAACTCAATGAAATTAGCAACGTTTAAGAAAAATATTGTGATAAATTATTTTCAAAGCCCTCGGTGATGATATCCGAGTATCAAAGTTTGAATTACATTTTTTCGATGGTGATATCCGAACTCATTAACCTTTTTTCGGCGGTGATATTCGAGTGTCCAAGTTTTTTGCATTTTTTTGGTGATGATATCCAAGTGTTAAAAAATTATTTACATTTTCTTCGGTGGTGATATCCAAAGTCATTGACATCTTCTCAGTGGTCATATATGAGATTAAGTCCCTTTTTATGGTAATATTCAAAGTTATTTTTTAATAAATTAATTTTAAAGTTATTAAACCTCTGCTTCGAGGAGCTTTTTCAAGATTCTTTTAAAGTTATTGAGCCTCTGTTTAGAGGAGCTTTTTCAGGATGAATTTTTAAAGTTATTGAGCCTCTGGTTAGAAGAACTTTTTCAAGATTTTTTTTAAAGTTGTTGAGCCTCTACTTAGAGGAGCTTTTTCAAGATGAATTTTTAAAGTTATTAAACCTCTGTATAGATGAGCCTTTTTTCAAGATGCTTTTTTTAAAGTTGTTGACCCTCTGATTAGAAGAGCTTTTTAAAATTAAAAAAAAAAAGGTTTTATGCTCAATGTTTATTTTTTTCGAATAAAATAGTTTTCTGTTTGTCTTTGTCTTATTTCTGATTTTAAAAAATAGGCAAGAAGGGCAGCTGTAGACACCATTTTATTATTATTTTATTTTATTTATTATTTTTTTGCTAGTTGCTTATTGACAGCTATCGGTAGCCATCCTAGTAGCTGCCCTAATCCTAGGCCACCAAAATCTCAGATTTTTTGGGATTTGATTTTCTCTTTTTGTTCTATAAATAGAGCCACGAAAAAAAAAGAAACCTCGAGAAAAAAAATCGTTGAAAACAAAAAAAAACTTTGTTAAAAAGCCAAGAAAACCAAACCAAAAAAACAACACAATTCTTAAAAAAAAAAAAAAAAAAAAAAACCCATGGTAACGAGGATCTCAATGCCAAAAACACGAAAGAAAAACATTTCTTTTCATTCTGGCCAAAACTTTGGGCCTCGATCTACATTTTTCAAAGTTGTTTATCACAAAACAGAGGTTGAATTTGAGTTCAGGGGGTCGAAAACAATTTTTTAGGTATTTTTTTTAGAATTTTTTTGACACACTCAACGGTGACGGGCGACGACGACGGCAACGATGGCTGACTGCTGGCGGCAACTGGATTGCCAAAAACTGAGAAGGAGAAAGAAAAAGAATGCTAAAGAAGAGAGAAAAAAAGAAGAGAGAAGGAGAAGAAAGGAAAAAATGAAGGAGTTGGGGTGTTTGGGGGCTATTTATAGTGAAATCAAAACGACGTCATTTTGATTAAGTGGTAGCCAAGCCACCAAGCCGAGCTAGGAACGGAGCCGAGCCGTATACCCAAAGCCAAGCCGACTAAGCCGTTGACTATAGGTCCAAGCCAGTTGATCAAGCCGACTGAGCCGTTTTGAGTATTTGACAAATGTTGACTAGGGGCATTTTTGGTATTTTTGTCGTAACTTTTTATTTTTTATTTTTTTTTGCTCAAAATTTTTATATATTTCTATTATTTAATTTATGATTTTTCTTTTATTTTTGTATAAAATTTTCATATAAAATAAAATAAATGGTAGAAAATATAAAATAGTTTTAATTTAATTAATTTAAAATAATTACTAAACATAAACTTATTAAAATTTTAATGACCAAGAATAAAGAAAAATATACAATAATTGATAAAAATTAATAATAACAAAATAATAAAAAATGTAAAAAAAAAAATTTTTATACGACGATGAGATTCAAAGTTTCTCCGAGTAGTGATGCCTACGAAATCTTTAGGTAAGAAAATTTTTTTAAATACTACCAGTGTATTAGAGTATTTATAAAAAGTTTTCAATACAATAAAAAATTTTTTTGTTAATAAAAAATAAAATTAATTAATAATAATAATAATAAAATAGTAATAAAAATGATAAAAAAGAAATTTTATCCGATGATGGGATTCTAAAAGTATTCTAAGTAGAGATGGTTTAAGAAATCCCTAGGTGAAAAGATTTCTTTAAATATTACCAGTGTATTAGAATATTTATAGAAAATTTCAATATAATAAAAATTCTTTTTTTTTTTTAAATTTAAATTAAAAATAAAATATTAATAAAACAATTAATAAAATTTCTAAAAAAGAGAATAAAATGTGTGCATCAATATGGTAACATTCTACATTGCATGCATGACATTTTTTTTTATGAAAAATAAAATTGAACATCAAAGGATAAGATTCTAAGGTATTCTGAGAAGCGATGCCTAAGAAATATTTAGGTGAGAAAGAGTTCTTCTAATGTTACCAACGTACTGGAATATTTTAAGAATTATTTCAATAAAAAAGTTCTAATTTATTTTTTTCGAATAATATTTGAATATAAAACCCAATTTCCAATAAGTGAAAAAATCAAGAAAATTATTTTTTAAAACATAAAAAATGAGACTGTTTTTATCAAAATAAAAGGATAACGCGTAGTTAATTGGTACCATTTTAAACGGACGTTGTGGGGGTGCTAATCCTTCCTCACACGTAACCGACTCCCGAACCCAGACTATTGTGCAGACCCTAAAATTATCTTTTTAATAAATTTTAATTAATTTTAAGATTTCATTAAAATGATATGTTTTAATAGGTGACCAATCGCACCTAGTCAAAAAAGATTGGTGGCGACTCCCTTTTTTTTATTTCATTTCCAAATTCGTCAAGCAGACACAAAATCGTTACGACAACTGGTACCAAAACGAAATTAACCATATTAGTGGGAATATTTCAATGTATGGGTATTTGATGTATGAATACATTAAATTGTAGGTAATACCTAAAATATCATCTTAAGGGTGTTCGGTTAGCAAAATCTAATTTTCTCTTCTACAATTTTACTTCTCATAATCCAATTCCTTTGGTTTAGGGTGTTGTTCATGGAGTGCAGAATTGTTGAATTCCCAACAATATCAAAGAGGGAAGAATAGGAGAATCTGAAACTCTCATCTTACTGAAGTTTTTTAGCATTTCTTTTGGAATCTAAATTTTGTCCATATTTTGCTCGAAAGAAATGGTTTTTAAGATTTATTTTACTTTTCAATATCAAAGAAATTAAATGATTAATCGAGATCCAATCCTATACACAAGTTTTATAATTTCGACAAAGACTTTTTGATAGTGAAAAGATATTATGAGAAAATTTATTTTAAAAATTTTATAGTTTCAACTAAACTACGTTTTTTATCTTAAAAATGTAATTTGTATAAAAAATATATTTTGAGACAAAGACAAAAAAATGTTACTCACAGGGCTTGAGTAGAATCAACATAAAATACATTTTTGAAATAAAAAAATAATTTATTATGAAAATAATTATTTTTCAAAATTTTACTATTTGCACATAAATCACGTTTTTAGATGAAAAACAATCAATTATAAAAATATGATATGAAAATAATTATAATATATTTTCATAATTTTTATGTTAAATAAATAAATAATTTACATATTATATGTGCAATAAAACCAAAAATAATTTACCACACCTTTCAACCCTACGTTGATATTACGGCAAATTTCGATTCTTATATTTACTGTACGTAAGAATAATTAAAGTTAGAATAGTAATTATGCTCTATGTAGCTTAAGAAAATACATATACAAACTTCTACTAATATTATAACTAAAGACAATATAGTAAAAAATGTGATTAGATAATTTTACATTCACTTACTAAAACATAGCAGCTAGGATTGTTCATGAGTCGAGCCGGACTTAGCATGATATTTTAGCATTTTAAGGAAGCACAATTTGTTCAAGCCCGTTCTTAAATGTAATAATAAAGTCAAAATCTGTTCAAAGTACTAATATTTAAAATTAAGAAAAATAAATTTTTTTTCATTTTTTGTAAGTTATTAATTTAACTAATTTAATTAATTTTAATTGAACTTATGAGTAATTTGGATTTGGATCCAATTTAATTTTGTTGAATGTAATTTAAAATTGAATCATTGTTTTAATGTTTTGTATGAAGAAAAAATTATGCTTTATCCTATTAAAAGTAATAAAGCAAATGGGACTTGTCCATTATAAAAAATAAAACAAATAGACCTTATCTCATCATAATAAAAGTATTTTTTTAATTTTCAGGTTGGGCTATGTCGGGCTTATGCCTTAAATAGTGAAATCTAACCCTGGCCTTATTTTTTTGATCGGGTTTCATTTATTTGTCCAAATCCTTTTAACAGGTTTAATATTCATGTTCAAACTCATTAAAATTTCAAACAAACTTTCAGGTTTGGGCAAGCAACTCGACCCATAAGTAGGTCTAATAGCAACTCCAAACACATAAATGTAATGTCTTCTGGAATCAGTCAAATAAAATATTTAAAGGAGAATTACATTCCCTTCCAAAATACTAGATTCCTTGAACCAAATGTTCTTTAATAGTTTCTATCATTTTTTTTATTCTATGAATAGAAAGCCCTAAAAAAGGTGTCAATTCTTATAGTTGATAAAGTCTCTTTATATATTTGGTATAACAAAAAACTTCGAAATAAAATTATCTTATTAATGAAATCGTTGAATAAACATGTCACTAAATTATGTGTATGTACAAAAATTTCACAGGATGGGCTACGGGATTGTCTGCTGTTGAAGATGAGATCACATTAGAGTTCTCTTCCTTTACAGTAACAGTTGATCTTACTGAAGAGGGTCATGGTTAGTATATATGTTTATTTGATTTGTGCTAAGGACCCTGGTCATATTATATTATATCATATTATATATTTTTTTGTTAAGCCAAAATTTGTTTAAAAACCACAAGGTTACAAAGCTAATCAAGACTAGTAAAGACAAAAACCCAAGTGCCAATGCAAATGAATTTAAGTAATAAAGATCACCTAAAATTAAAGCAAAAAAGAAACACCCACCTAGCTTTCAAGGAAGACTAAAAACGATTAAGATACGTAAACACGAAATCCTAACTAAAACCAATTATGAGAAGCCCACCACACTTGAGTATTGGAGTAGAATATGAGATACTAAATATTGAATAGATAGAAAGCAAGTAGCAGCCAACCAATGAAAGGATCAACCACACCATCATAAAAGACAAACCTAGCATGAGGCATCAATCGAACACTAACTGCTTGTATCATCATCTAGGTCATTCTGTTCCATTAGCTTTTCAAAAAATAATTTCTTCATCTCCGTGAAATGAAAGCCTGAAACGTTTGTTAATCTCTCAAGTTTTGACAGCCTCATCTCTGAGTGAAGAATATACCTATCTAATATTATTATCTTCTTCATGAATCATTAGGGGGCCATGAATGCGTAAGGGGATCTTTGAAATTTTCTTCCTACTTCATTTGTAGTTTTTTTTCATTTCTCTTTCTTGATTTTGTGACATTAAGTTTCTTCCTACTTGAGTGTTCAACATGGTCTACAATATTATCACCATCAACACTATACTCTTCATGTTCCTTTTTGAAATCACCCTCAACATTTTGGATTGATATCTCATTTTTCTCCTTTTCTACTCCCTCACCTAAATTCATGGAATTTGAGCTCAACCAATCTTCTACTAATTGTTTGTCCTTGATTACCACCTCACCATTACCAAATTCGACTATTTTTAGACAACCACTAATATTGTTCGACTCTCCCACTAATTCACAAGAATTTGGAACCACATCACAATCATCATAGCTACTTTTAGTATATTTACAGCAGATAAATCCTCCATTATTCCCCATAAGATCAAGGCTCTAATTATTTACTTTCATTGAATCAGTATTAAGAATATCTGAAGACCTCGCCTCACTTAAAAAATGCTTTATCACCATCGAAAGACAAGCTTGTATTGGTTTATCCTCTAACTCCTTAGCCTAGTCATGGCTAGCCAACTATATTGAGTGATTCTCATATGCCAGCTCCTTTTCACTGTTCTGCATGCTCACCATTGAATTCTCTAAGCCATAGGCTTTTAGCATCTTTTTTAGATTGATTTTGATAACTAAAGACCACTTGTATAAAAAAACTTGTATATGATTATGTGTAGCTCTATAAGAAATAGAAAACACGCTCTTGTTAACTTTATCCCCCACAATCATGCAAGAATCATCTAATTTTTGTATTCTAGGTTTCGATAAGCTCTCTTTATGGTAGTTAAAATCTATTACATTTTCTTGCCAAATACCTTTAATTACCTTTGCTTAAGATTTGCAATTGTTGAAAGGAGCTTTAGACCTTCTATGTTCTTTAATCTTGGAAGTCCTTGCATGTTGAACTAGTTTTGAGCCACCAGATATTCCTTTTGCTTTGAAAAATCCAAGTTTAAAATTATCAATCTATATACCATTCAACACTATAAGTAACTGCTCAACATCCTTCACTTCTTAAAATTGACAAACCCATATCTTTGCCCTCGAATATTTCTTTTATTAGGAATGTAGACATTGCCAATGTCACCATACCACTTGAACAATTTCTAAAAAATAAGTAGTGAACCAAGAATCAGGAAAGTTTTGTGAAATGAAAGTGTTAGAATTGTAAAATGAAAAGGTGCTAGTATACCTTTACCATAGCAATTTGCATTGGATTGTTGATGTTACTGCTCTCTCTGGCTTACAAATTGTTACCCAAAATTATCCATGTTTCCTTCTTAGATAGCATCTCCAAGTTAACACATATCTTGATTGGACAAAGTCAGACCAAAATCAGCCTTCTTATACTCAGCTCTCAACATCAAAAGTGGTATAATGCTGAATAATGGTCAAGTAGGTAAAGACTGGAAATTGAAAGGGAAGAGGCACACAAGTGTGAGGCTATAGCAAGTAATAAAGACAAAATGCGATTCTTTGGAGAATTTTATAAAGCAAGAGGAGGGTGCTAGGTTCTGAAGGATGGATATTGTTAAGCAGTTAGGGACTGTAAAGTGAAAAGATATGGGTTTGCAGATGTAAGTATTAAGCATTCAACTTAAAACTAATTGGTTATAAGTGAAGGGATCCAACTTTAATATAAGATTATAAGAAATTAAAAATTTATTTAACGTGGGATAATACCACACTAACAGGCCCCTATCATGTGTAGAGGGAGATCGAAGAAGCTTATCACGTGATGGATTAGAAAAGGGCAATAGAAGGAAATTATGGCTCTAATACCATGTTAAGCGTCTGACTTAAAACTAATTGGTTGTGAGTGGAGGGGCTCAACTTGAATATAAAATTATAAAAAATTAGATATTTATTTAATGTGAAATAATATCACACTAACAGTGAGGATGTTGCAGGCAAAGAAGACAAAAGGCTATTTTTTGGGGAAAAAAATCAAACAGGTGGAAGGTGCAAGGTTTGAAAGGAGGTTTTAAGGAAAATAAGAAGAGATCATTCCTTAGAAACAAGATAATATCATATCATATCATATCATATTATATTATTTTATATTACATGGTTAATGTAAGAATCCATTATATATGTCTTTTAACATAGATTTCTTTGGTTTCATCACTGATATAGCTTTCCCTGATTGAATTTTCAGAGCATATGCAGGAGATTATAGGGTTGCTCTTTAAATACATCAAATTTTTGAGGGAGTCTGGTATTTGCAAAAGGGAATTTGAGGAGGTATGTTACTATGTATGAGCACTAAGAACGTAGAAATAAATTATAGCTGTAAATAGGCTGAATTAAGTTATAGTATTGACAATTTTAATGATGATCTAGCTATCCATCATGGTTTTCACTTTTCTTATTGTTGTGATATGCCTTGAATTCTTGCTATTCGCTGTTGGATATTTGTTTAAGTTGCCTTCCAACAAAAAAATAAAATCACGCTGGTTTGTACGTATGCTAATGGATAAAGTCTCTCATGAAAGAATTAATTACAAATATGATATTTACATTGAAATCTTATGTTTAAGTTTCACCATATATGATTAGATCACAAGCAGAAAAGCATTAGGTGAATTATGTACTTAAATTCCATCATTTAATGCTTCTCAACATCGAATTTTGTAATCTTATCCAGATATATTATTGTGAATGAGTTTCCTTTTCTATTGAAAAAAATTCACCCTAAATTTTTTCTTTTAATTTCATACTTAGCACTTATATTAATTTTTTCTTTTTTTTTTTTTTTTACTTTTTGACATTAAAATCCACTAAATCTCAATATATTATGTAAATTTTAAAATTTTAGTATAACATGTATTAAAGTACTCAAAATTTTTTCTTATTAAAAAGCTTTAATAAGAAAAGTATGCATTCAAATTGTTCTTATAATAACTGTTGAACAATATTTTTAACCAAAAAAAAAGTATGCATTGTAATTGTTTCAAAAATACTTTTTTGCAATGTGAGATGTTATGATCAACTTTGAGCTAGGCGCTTCATGCATTTGTTAGAAAAATAGACGGATTTCAATATTGAGAATTCGACCTAAAGCTTAATTTAATGTTTATTAATTCTGTCCTCATAACTAGCTATGCTTGAATTTGAACAACAATGAAGCTGGCGATGTTGGAAGAACTTTATCTTGCTAGTTCTATAATCGAAGAGTTGTATAAGACATTTTTATTTTTGTATGAAGTTTTCAACTATTTGTGAGATAAACTTTCACTATCAAGACAAAATCCGACCTATTGATTATGTTACGGAAATCGCGTCAAGAATGCAGGTAATTCCTTTTATATATTCCCTTATTTTATAGTAATTGTTTTTACTGTAAAGCATGATGATACAATTTTCTCCTAAAACTTCTGTACTTCAATCTACGCTAGGGTCCTTAGGTAGTGTTTGTTGTAGAATATTTCTGGAGAATCTAAAGTGATTGGTTCTAATAAGCATAGAGCTATAGTATTGAGGATCTTGTGTTGTAAACTCTACTAGCTTTTTTATTTTTATTTTTTATGACAAGTTAGTTTGATTCCTTTGAAATACTATTCTCAGGAATATCCTCCCAAAGATTGGTTGGTTGGCTCATCATTGCCTTCAAATTTCAATGCTAACCTTGTGCAAAAGATTCTAAGAGAGTTCTCACCAGAGAATGTTCGGTATGCTTTTGAATATAAGTTTTTAAGTTTTAATTAATCAAAAGTTACAATATGAACTTAAACCTAAAGCCTGCAAAAAAAAAAAAAAAAAAAAAACTTGAATTTGAACTGGCCAAATTACCGATTTACCAAAAAAGGTAAAGATCAAACTCAAGAAAACTTGAATCTAGGATGGTTTGAATCCAAAATAATTTATGGAATCTAAAATTGTTTGAACCTAAAATGTACTGAAACAAAAAAAAATTCCTTTATCAAACCCAATGTGAAATTGAAAAACATACTAAAATGATTATATTTTACATAAAATATAAAATAGCAAGAACTAAGCCAAACTTGAATATAATTTGAATCTGAGCAAACTCAAATCCAAAAAAAATTTGAATTTGAAATTGCTCAAAACAGAAAAAATTCAAATTCAAAATAACCAAACTTAAACCCACTTGTTCGTCGCCCTAATTAATATTTTACTAATTTATTATTTAAATTTAACTTGAGAAATCTGTCAACCCCTAACTTTGTTATAAAGTATAAATCACTTTGTATAAATAGTAATTTGATTAATTTATGATTCAATTAGCATTTATTATTATTATTATTATTATTTTACTTCGTACCAAACAATTTAGAAGAAAAAACCATTCTTTCTGCTATTTTTTTTCGTTTTCCTTTCCTTATTTTTTTTCTTCATTCGAAGAACAGATCTTAGATATAAATATGTTAAGTCTTTTTTCTCTAGTAAGTGCCCTTTTATTTTAACAGAATCTTTTGGGAGTCAAAGAAATTTGAAGGGGAGACGGATAAGGTTGAGCCGTGGTATGGTACTGCTTATTCTGTTGAGAGGATCACAACTTCGACGATTGAGGTTACTGTTGATCTTTCCCATTGTACTGTTATTTAACAATTTTATAGAAGTCCATTTGTTTGCTATACTCTCTAGTCCCTAGTTTATAAGGCTATGGTAAGTGGCAACTAATTTGATTTCAGCAAGAGAAAAAAGGTACTTGATGGAACTTTTACTTTGATTGCAGAAATGGATGTCATCAGCTCCAATTGATAATTTGCAGCTACCAGCAGCTAATATGTTCATACCTAAAAATTTGTCTCTTAAGGATGTGCGAGAAAAGGTAAGTTGATGAATCTTTCAATCAAGTTTGTTGTGATTGTCTTTATCGATCAATCCCAAGTTCCAACTCTAATTATTAGTTACTTTGTTATAATGAGTTAAGCTTTGGATTTGATCAAGCAGGTCAAGTTTCCAGTTTTGTTAAGAAAGTCATCCTATTCAAAACTGTGGTACAAGCCTGATACAATGTTCTCCTTACCTAAGGCATTTGTTAAAATAGAATTCAACTGTCCCCATGCTAGAATCTCTCCTGAAGCTGAAGTTCTTGCAGACATTTTTGTACGGTTGTTGAGGGATTACTTGAATGAACACGGTAAATTAATTGTCTTAGCAGTCAATTCTTTGTTAATCGCAATTAATTTTTTGCTCCGTTCCTCCTTTTTCTTTCTTGCTCTTTACTCAAAACTCAAAAGCTCCGCTGCCCACCTTCTTGACAAAAGCCGTGTTTTATCTTCCATCCTTCAGCTTACTACGCCCAAGTTGCTGGCCTTCATTGTGATATATGGTGCACAGATAGAGGTTTTGAGGTATATGCTCCTCTCATTTTTTATTTGTCATCAATATACATGGGAGTGGCTGCTGGTAATTGATAGAGCCTCAATTTATTTTTATGAAATCTTTTAAACCCAGTATTAAATGAAATCATGATATGGTGTCAAACACGGATACACTATTTTTTTTATAATTTTTTATATTAATTTTGAGGATCAAAGTGTTAAACCTACATGAATGATGATGTGTTCAAAAAATGTCAAACACAGATATTTTAAGATAAAGTGAAGAGTTCATATTGTTGGGGAGATAACCACACTTAGAACCCATGGAAGCACATCAGAGAGCTCATATATATATATTAGACACCACTTGAGTCCAAAAACTTAAGTTATTAGGTTCTTGGGTCCTTCATGCATATATAGGACATACATCAGAGAGCTCATACATACATATTAGATACCACTTGAGCCCAAAATTTTAAGTTATTAGGTTATTAGGTTCTTGGGTCCTTCATGCATATATAGGATATCTCATTCAGATTTTTTAATTTTTTAATTCAGATTTTTTAATTTTTTAATGATCTGAGATTCTTTACTCACGTATAAACAATCTTCCCCATTCATTTGTGAGTTCTACTCAAGTCTCACCTCGGCTCCCTTGAACAAGTAAGTCTTATAATACTGACGTTCGAACACATTAAGTTGATGGACGTGACCAACCTCCGATAAACCACTGGGACTCGAACTTGTCGTAACCTTGACTCTGATACCACTTGTTGGGGAGATAAATCACACTTAGAGCCCATAGGAGCACACCAGAAAATTCATACATACATGTTAGATATCACTTGAACCAAAAAACTTAAGCAGTTAGGTTTTTGGGTCTTTCATGCATATATAAAACATCCCATTCAGATTTTCTAATAATGTGTGATTCTTTACTCATATGTGAACTATATCCCAACACATATTACATAATTTGAGAAAAAAAACATTATGCTGATATATATATATATGCAAGGTTTGGAAAAAGCAAGATTAATAAGATTAAATAAAGAAATTGATAGAATATTTATATGATATAATCATATCATATGTTCTATATGTTCATACGTAAATATGCAAAACTATGACCAGGATAGGATGCTTGAAAGAGGAAACATTTCCTTATTTTAAAATTATGATCTAAGACTATTTGTTATTAAAAATTAATTAGTAAAGTAAATTATTTTCTTGCTCGTTCGCTAGATGCATTTTTGCATTTAGGGATTGTAGAATCAGCCTGCATCATTTCTTATATCCTTTATTAATTAAGTTGTGTTCCTAACTTAGTATGGTTTTCGTCTATAGGTAACATTGTTTGGTTATAATGACAAGGTGAACAATTTGCTGGAAATTGTAATTGATAAGATTGCAAATTTTGGAGTGAAACCCGATAGATTCTCTATAATCAAGGTAATGCATACCATTAACTTATGATTTCTCACCTTTTTTCATCATAAATATCAATAATCAGTACCACTATATAATTAAAACAAAATGTGGAATTTTGGACGGGTTCAAGATGAGCTTGATGGAGGTGGTCAATTTGTTATATTATTTTTATGATTATTCACGAAAATCTGTTTTGACTTCTTGGTCGCTAACTGGGAATCGTCCTCTTGTTTGCATGGAAGTTTTGTTTGATTTGTTTCCCATGATGAAGTCTCTGTATTCTTCTTTTATTGATATTTGGTGGAGCAAGGAATTTTTAGTTTTAGGTTTACAGTTGGTTTGATTTGTTTCTTATTTGCTAGGTGTATGTTCTGAATATGGTCGATATACTTGTAACAAAATCTATTTGGGAGAGAGAGAGAGAGAGAGAGAGAGAATGTGGTGGCATGGAGGCAGCATTTGAGGGGGAAGTAAGTCGCAGGAAATCTGGGTACCCATGTTGTTTTGTTCACAAGTATAAATCAGGGACGTGTGTTGTGTATGTGTTTGCTAATCAAACCTTCTGTCAGGTTTCATTAGTTGTGAAATGTGCTTTTTTTTTTTTTGGGTGATACCTGTTGTTAATGGGAAGGGTGTTATTGCTTACATTAGAATATATTTGGACAAGCTAACGACATGGTTGATTCTTTGGCAAAGAATGATATGGAGGGGATGGATGATTTTGGAAGTCGATGATAAGGCTGGTCATTGATTATATCAGAATACATTTTCAGAAGCTAATAGCATGGTTGGTTCTTTGGCAAAGGAGGATGTGGCTTGAGGAAATACGTGTATACATGATTTTGGGATTGGTGTTGGCTTGTTTATCATATGGACCTCCTAATGGCTTTATAAAGTGAAGCTTAACAAAGAACTGGTGTAATGGAATTTCCATGATTTTGGCTTGGCTTTGCTGATAATTAGAGAAGCTATTAGTCTGACAGATTGATTGGCAAAGTCAGGTATGTCTTGAGCTGATTTGGTTTTGCCAAGGTGGTGAGATGTGATCCTTTTCCATTGAGTGCTGATTTTTTTTCATCAAGATCAAGTGGTAACCAGCCTTTTTTTTTTTTTTTTCTGATTTCATTATATGAGCTTATCTGTTAGAGTTGTATCAGTTGATTGGATTCCAGCTTTGTCTTATATTATCTTTTATTCTTTTTAGTTTAGGAAGTTTGGTTTATTGGGGATTACTCAGTATTTTGTTGTTGGGGGTCCTCTGTTTTGTATGCATTTTGGACAAGTGAGAGTTTTTACGTCTCTCTCCATGTTTCTGTAAACTTTCAAGAAACTTCATTGGCTTAGGAAAAAAGAAGATTAGTTGCAGCCAGCATGGTTGGGGATTTCCATTGGGTTTGTGTTTCTATGTTTTTTGTAACCCAAATTCTAGCTTATATTAATGAACCCGGGTTCTAGCTTATATCAATGAAATTCAATTTCTAATAAAAAAAATTCTATACTTATCGCCTCCTTGGAAGGGAAAGTTAAGAAAAATAGAAACTTATTGGCTCACTCTCTAATAAAACATCTAATATGAGAGTTATCTTAATTGAGTCAAGTATATTGCCTCTATGTGTTAATTTAATAACCTTTTGTTTTATGTTTCTCTTCTTTTTTTGTTTTATTTTATTGTCACAGTTTCATTTTTTTGCTCTTTATCATCAGGAAATGATAACAAAGTACGTTTACAACTTACGATTTCAAGAACCCTATGAGCTGGCTAAGGACTACGGCTCACTAATATTGAAGGACATACTATGGCCTTGGAAAGACAAACTTGACGTTTTACCTCTTTTGAAAGTAGAAGACCTTGTCAAATTTATTCCCATGATGTTCTCAAGTACCTTTTTGGAGTGTTTCATAGCAGGTTCGTACTATATTTCTTCTCCTTCTCTTCGCATCAACAAAAATTAAAAAAAAGGAATAAAAAGATAAAATCAACAAATATATATATATATATATATATACAGAGAGAGAGAGGAATTCATACCAGTGTAAAATTAATTAAATTTTACAAACAACTTTATGACTTACTATTTTTTCAGCCAAATAAAGCAGTAATTTATTAAAAATTGGAATTAGAAACACAAATCTGGATTTGAAAGATATTCCAAGAACACAGAAATTTAATTTTAAGATTTTGGCAAGACCAATAATGGGCTGGCTGAAGTTATTTATATTTTAGAATATATTCAAGAACACAGTATAGAAAGGTAAAGGCATAACTAAAAGTTTACTGCAACCTCTTTATCAGAAACAATACCAAAAAAAAAAAAAAAATACAACTCAGCAGTGTAACAGTAAAAGGCTAAAAATATACGCACGCGTTTGAATTAATAAAATCTCTGAACTTTCATAAAAAAAAAAAAGGCTAAAACTCTAGTCTCTTATCTATCAAACTCTAGCTACCTAATACATGAGCTGAAATATGGTTGACATTTGGTTTAATTGATAGATGTGCCTACACCAAGTCTTCATTAGGTTGACAATTTTATTATTTTATTTTTTGTAACTGAAAAAGAAAAAAAAAAAAAAAAAACGTTGTTTGGATACAAAAGCAAAAAAAAAAAAAAAAAAAAAAAAAGAAGATTTTAACAGAAAATATGTATTTTTTTTTAGATGAAATAATGCATGATTAATTGTACTACTATGTAAACTAATCATTTTAAATTAACTATGGTATTACTTTTTACCTTTTTTTTTTTGCTTTATAGCATTTTTTTTCAAAAAAGTACAAAAATAAAAAATAAAAAAAAAGTTGCAAAAACATTGATCAAATGGATATAATCACATTAATTAAATTTTTTTACATATTATTTTTTTTTTTTAATTAGGAAACATGGAACGTGAGGAAGCGACTTCAATAATTGAAATTGTTGAAGACATATTCTTTAAGGGTTCAAACCCTAAATGCCAGCCATGGTTTCCATCCTTACATCTCACGAATAAAGTTGTTAAATTTGAAAGAGGCATTAGTTATTTATACTCAGAGGAGTGCCTAAATCCAAGTAATGAGAATTCCGCCCTACTCCATTATATTCAGGTACTTAATTATATGAGTTTTTTTGAGAACTAAAATGTTTGAGTTTGTCATGCAACTTTGGGTGATCCCCTTTTGAAATGCTTTTACATCTAAGATAAGATTAGATTTTTCTATGATTTTTTTTCATGCAATTCTAATGTGAATAATATTTGACTGTTATAGGTTCATCGAGATGATTTAGTGTTGAACGTAAAAATTCTGCTTTTTCAGCATATTGCAAAGGAAGCAGCCTATCATCAGCTTAGATCAGTTGAGCAACTTGGGTACATTAATAACTTCCATTTAAGGTATAAGAAAAAAACTTCTTATTATATACATGAATGTTATATACTCCCTATAGATTTGATAATTTTTGTTTCACTATATCAAAAGTATATATTTCCGCTGTTTAATTTTCTTTGTTCATCTTTCTTTTTTAGGATGTCTCAAAATTTTGTTCTATTTTTTTTTTTTGACCACTAAAATTCTTTCTTTTTTATAATTTAAAATTATTTTTTTGTGTTTTTCTTTTTATTTTTTGACATTAAAAATCATGAAATTTTAATTTTATAAAAAAATAAAATTTAATACTAAATACATTAAAGTCAAAATTTTTTTTTAAACTCTGTGAAAATCAATAAATATCAAACATTTTAAGAAGAAGGGAGTATTTTTTTACGTGTTGTTCAATAGTCACTATTATCGAAAAGAAAATGTTAAAAAGATAAAGGTTAGTGTACAATAAAAAGTAATAGAATTATTTGCACCTAAAGTGAGAAAAAATGTGTATAATTTTATAAAATTTAAAAAATATATGAATATAAGTTGAAATACTAAAAAAATTTTCTTGAATTATTTTACTTTTCTTAAATAAGCAACATATTTTTATTATACTCAAATAAATGAATATTCTTTTATTTATATCCATATAAATTCATATTTCAAAACAAATGATTGATTTATATTAAGAGTTTATTTATATATAAATAAAAAATTAAGGGTTTAATTGAATAGAAATTAAAAGTTAAAGATACATTTTGATGTAAATTAAAGGTCAAAACCTTATTTGAATATAATAAAAATATAAATATTTATATACATAAAATATAAAATTTAGAGTTTTTTTGTTATTTTAGCTATGAGTATACAGTTTGAAAAGCAAGGAACTAAATCTTTTGTTTTACTAATTTTCTCCCATTATAATCAGCAATAATCTAGGAATTCTTGGACTTGAATTTCTCATTCAGTCGACAACGAAGGTACGCAATGTGCTTCCTTTTCAATTCTAATTTCTATGCAAATGATTCGAGTTCACAATGAAAATTGAAAAAATTACCTCATCCACTGTAGATGAAATTTAAAATTATTATAGAATTCAACTTTATTCATTAAATAATATATCGGATCAATTAACTTAATTGCCTAACATATCATCTTTTAAAGAGTTTGAGCATTTTTAACAGAGTCCAAGAGATATTGATTTGAGAGTTGAGGCATTCCTCAAGATGTTTGAGAATAAAATTTATGAAATGTCCAACGATGAATTTAAGGTAAGATGGATAATTCATTTGCACATTATGATTATTTCTCTTTTTACTAATATTATTAATGTGCTATGTTTTTAGCCAGCATAACAAAGGTCTAAGGTACAATTTAACCCACATCATATAAGTTTAAAGCTAATAATATATCTTTAATCAGAAAAGAAAAGTTTTCCTTTTGTTTTCGGATATATTAAAAGTGTTATGTCACGTCGACATCTACTTAATTTTCTCAAGTAATAACTTCGAAAATACTTGAATATTGATGATTAGAAGTATAATTTAAGCCAAATTACATATGAATGTGTTTTTATTTTGATTTTAAGATCACGTTTGATCATTTGTTCTTATTATATTTCTTAAAGTTTCTCTTTTTAAATTATGGTATATTTATAATTGCGAGATAAACTAAGTTAATATTTAAAAAATAAAATAAATCATATAAAATCTTTGCATAAATATGAAGGAAAATCATACTTTTTTTTTGGTTTATTCCTAGAAGTCATACACTCAGTTTTGTGTTCATTAAAGAAAAAAAAAACAACTGGAAAACAAATTGCAAGTAAATGTAACCTTGATTAATGCATCAAAGTTTCTCTAAAAATTTTGATGGTTTTAGATTAATCAGTAACTATTGAACTTGTTTGTATAGAATAATGTAAATGCATTGATTGATAAGATTATGGAGAAGCACAAAAACTTATGGGATGAATCTACTTATTACTGGGGGGAGATCTTCAGTGACATCCTCAGGTTTGATAGGAAAGAAGGAGCGGTAAGTAACTCTTTTTTTTTGTAATTTTTTTTTATTTTGATATTTAAGGTAAGTCACTCTTTTGATAGTTATAGTTTGTGTCTTACCATCTGTATTTGTATTTTGAGCTACAGGTTGAAATGTTAAGACAGCTTACAAAACAGGAATTCATAGACTTTTTTGATGAATATATAAAAGTTGGTTCACCCCAAAAGAAGACGCTAAGTGTGCGAATCTACGGGAAGAAACATCTATCCGAATACAAATCAGAGAAGAGTGAACCACTTCAATTGCAGTCCGTTCGCATCCATGATATCCTGAGTTTTAGAAGATCGCAACCTCATTACGGTTCATTTAAAGGAAGCTTTGGCCATATGAAGCTGCAAGTAAATTAAGAAGAAGAGGGGAAGACACGGATTTGGAGCCACCCAACCCTCTTCTCATCAGTTAGTAACTCATTGAAGAGAAATAATATTGAATCTTTGACAAGCTTTATCTATTTGGAAGATTAATGTTTAAAACGCCACGTTAAATAGAGCTTTATCCAGTTTTTGGATGTATTCCCTCTCTTATTTCTCTTTGTTGTCCATTTATGTGTTTTTTTTCCCTTTTTTAAAATGATTCTTTTTCAATAATAAAATAGATGTAATTACGCTTGTAAAAATGATAGTATACAACTCCATTATAATTTCAATTTTTTAAATTTAATTTTACGTGATGTTTTCTCATCAATGAGCCAAATATATTGGATTCGTCTTCATTCAGTAAATTTACAAAATTAAAGTGTATTTGTTTGGCTTTTAAGACATTGAGTTTGTACAAAACCCAACATATAGATATGTTGAATGATGAGTAATTATTAATTTATATAATTCGAGCATTTCATTCTAAAAATTATGTAATAAATTTAGACGAAATCTATTATTACAAATTCATATGTTCAAATAAAATATTATTACAAGAATTAGTTTTTGAAAGTCACTTTTGGCACGATACAAAATCTAAGGGCCCAAGATATAATAATTGAAGAAAAAAAAAATGAGAACCCCATAACACGGAAAGATTAATATGTAAATATATTATTTTATTTGTAAATATATTAAATAATATAAAAATAATAAAAATTAAAATAATTTTATTTTGAGGATTGAATCAAGTAGAATTAAACCCATAAAATTTTATTCGAATTTAAAAAAGTTTTGCTTGAATTTCTATTAATTTTTTAAAATTTAAAATACTATGCATTAAGCTAACGAATATATTTTACCCATGGTTATTCAATTATATTTTTATTTTCATTTGAGTTACACAATTTTAATTTGTATAAATAAAATTATTAAAATTTAATAAATATATAAAAAATATCACTTAGACAGATTTTATCTAAATTATTTAACAAAAAAAATAATGTGGTATCGTGTTATAGCCAAATCATTTGGACATCAGCTAAACTTTTTTTCATTTCTTTTCTCTCTTTCTAATCTCTCTCTTCCTCTTTCCAATTTTTCAAGCTTCTACCATTTGGCACCACCAAAAAATCATATTACACCAGCTGATACAGATAGCTTGAGTCCCTGTGCGTGTAAGAACATGGGCAGATTTACTCCTGCTGTGGCTTCTTATCAAATTTTTAAGACGCAGCTTTTCCTGAGTTTGATCCCAACTCCCAAACCCCGACTGGGAAAATTAGAAGAAAAATCCAATTCTACTGCCAGCTTAATCTATCCCCTAGGAAGAGAAATGAGTTGTATTTGTCTGAAAATTTATTTCTGTTGAAGATTTTAATGCCTTTGGAATTGGAATTGGAATTGGAACAGGATCAGTATACTTTTCTCATTGATATTAACCGGCACACAGTTCTAGATCTGGCATCGGCATATGCATTTGTACGGCCGTTTGGGGACATTCAACTTTAACGCTACATTTCATTCCGTTTTTGAATGACGGTGGCGATCGAGCCTATTATGCATGCAGCTAGTAGTCTGGTACTAGTCCTACTAATACTATAGGAATGTTGTATGAAGATTGAAGGTTGTTACTGCGATGCGGTTTTGGTGGTGACATACGGCGGAGGCTTAAAAAATTAGACAGAGAAATTAGAGAGAAAAAAGAAATGAAAAAAATTTAAGTTTAATTTATGTGGCAGATAATGTGGCACTGAGGCCAGAGCCATATATTTTTTTTTAATACTTTGGATGAAATCTGTTAAGTGACATTTTTTATATATTTAACAAATTTTAATAATTTTATTGATACAAATTAAAATTGAGTGATACAATTGAGAATGAGGGTAGAGCTGAGTGACTATCGATCGGACTGCTGTTTATCACCTCTAACGAACCAATGCCTTATCACCTTAACGAATGGTCCCCTTTCTTTCTTTATAAAACTCTCCTCCGGGCCCCAACACAAACCAAGAACTCATCTCTCTTCCTCTCTAAAACCAAACATAAAGAAGCAGACAGGACTGCTATTTTCTCTGTCATAGAACTGAAAAGATGGCTGTCAGAAGAGAAGATCTGGAGATTATAAAGCCCAGAACGGACTAAAGAGAGAATCAGAAAATCGTCCTCAGGAATCCCTTCAAGTCCTCCTCATCAGCGATCCCGCACCGATAAGGCAAATTCAATCTTCCAATTCGTTCATTATTTCCTAAAAGTTATTTTTTTAATGTTTTTTTTTTTTTTTTGACGTTATAGTGTGCTGCTTCTATGAATGTGGGTGTTGGTTCCTTCTGTGACCCCATCGGCGTCGAAGGCCTTGCCCGTTTACTTGGTATTTCTTCTTTCTATTTTTTATCCATTTATTTTATCTTCTTAATGTATTTGTGAACTGCCCGGAATTTTTGTTTTCTGCACTTTCAATTTTGACAATGTGTGATTTCACTTACGTAATTCTATTGCTGATATTTTATTAAATAATATTATTGATTTGCACCCGGTATTTGATATTCTCTGATCAAAAAGTTTTGTTCAACAGACCCTTCACCCAAATCATAAAAATAAGCTTATTGATTTTATGATTATTATTATTCTTATCGTTTGCTGTCTATTGATTTTATTGTTGAAATAACTTCGGTTAGAAATTGGATAAGAATAGCATGCTCGCGGGATGCTTATGATTTTTACTTTGTTTCTTTCTGTTTACCTTGTTGGCGTTGCTTGCAGAGCACATTGCTGTTTTATGCTAATGAAAAGTATCCCTTGGAAGATAGTTACTCTAAGTACATTACGGAGGTACCGGTTCTCCTAAATGCAATATGTTCATCTAATAGTACTTGCATTTAGTTTTAATAGTTGTTTTCGAATTACATTACATAGGTACTAGTACTCTTAAATGCAATATGTTCATCTACTGATACATGCATTTAGTTTTAATTGTTGTTTTGAATTTATGCTGTTCCTTGTGTTTTAAATAGTAACTTGCTATATTAGCATGTGAAAATGCTCAAAAAAACATGTTTCAAAGGGATTAGGGCTCTTAGTATCTCTTATCATTCTTACTTGGTGGATATTCACGTGAGGAGATGGCAATAGGGTGGGTTGGGTGGGTTTTTGGCTTTTCCCGATCTCGACCTGACTCCCTAATAGTTCTAGCTGACGCCACTCCGATCCAACACACGTATATATAATTTGCATCCGACTAAACTCGACTTAAAATTAATTTAATAATTTTAATTTAATATAATTTTTATAAAATATTATCTTTAATGTAAATTATATTTCAATTATATATAAATATAATATTTTATTAAGTTGATCTCTTAAATTAATATATTAAATTATAAATTAATTAATACAATCATATACAAAATGTAAAATTAAATAAATAATAAAAAATATATTTATAAACATACACCCTGGGGCGGATCAGGTGAGGGCAGAGCACCTTAAACCCGATTTTGACCACCCTGATTTTTTTAATCTGAAAACTGCCCGCCTTGACCCGACTTTGATTAAAAAAAACCTGCTCTATTGTTTCAGGGTGAGTCAGAACCTATCAAATACATGTTGTTTTTCCATCCCTAGTAATATGCATCACACCTAATTAGTCGTGTCACTACAACAACTGTGCCTGTTCACTATATGCGATCAGCTTTATGGATCAGCTATTGGAGTATCATACCCAATATAAAACCATATCCTCAATAAGCACATGAATGGTTATTTTATTGATACAAACGTTTTAAACTATAAAATTTTAAATACAATGTTTGAAGCATATATAAAGGAGTGAGTATTTCAAATTCTTGGTATCTTTTTGGCCAGAATAATTTATTAATATTAGAATTAGAGAAATACACAAAGTAGA
Source organism: Durio zibethinus (assembly GCF_047325235.1). NCBI lineage: Eukaryota > Viridiplantae > Streptophyta > Magnoliopsida > Malvales > Malvaceae > Durio > Durio zibethinus. The sequence goes on along the minus strand of NC_143162.1, from coordinate 1,220,736 downwards.
TTAGCCATCTTAAAGCAATTGAAAGTCAAGTTCTAAATGATTCATTTAAGATGTATATCTTATTTAATAACTAATTATATATTAACTAAATTTGAATAATAATTTTAAAGGGATATGCTCAGAAAACAAGATGCTTATGGTGAAGTAAATCATTTGTATCACTTGTTTTCTGATAATATTCTTTTGATATGAAATTTACATGCAGTCTATCTTCCTGATTTACAACATGGAGGCAGCACAAATGCCTTCATAGCTTCTAAGCAGACCGACTATTATTTTGATGTTAACACCAATTGCTTTGAAGAGGCTCTGGACCGGTAGGTGCTATATGTGCAATTTCTCTTTAGCTGTTATTTTCATCAATGTTCTTGTAGTGTATGTGAGTTTGGGTGTTTTCCTGTCATTTGCTCTTCAGGTTTGCACAATTCTTCATGAAACCATTGACGTCATCTAATGCTACCACTAGGGAAATTAAAGCTGTTGACTCTGGTTAGCTATTTGGTTCTTGGTTTCCTTTAATACAGGGATTTCCTCTCTTTTAAAATATAATTAATCAATACAGCTCTCTCTCTCTCTCTCGATCTCGAGAACCAGAAAAACTTGCTGTCTGATGCTTGGAGAATGAACCAGGTATTGTTTACTTATTGTTGAATCACTTTTCGTCCTACTGAAAGATTGCAAAGTCTCAGCTCTGACTAATTAATATGCCATAACGTTTTGTTCCTTTTTTTGTTATTACCTTTTTTGGAAGAAGTGAAACCTGGAATCAGTCCCCCATCCACCAATTGCAACTTCATTGTTCTGTGATTTGACTTTCAACGATGCTTTTCATGGGTGTTCATGCTTATCACTTTTGTTTTAGTGATCAAAACCAAAGCCCAAAAGCTTTTGACTGTTCGCAAATCACTGTTGAAAATTCCATTTTCCAAGTGTGCTAGTCATGCTTAGATTTCTCATTCAGTACTAAGTTGGTGTTTCGCTGGCCTTCACAGAGAAACAAGTTTCTAACTTTAATGTGATTGGTTCTCAAAGTGGTGAACTCAGCCTACAACGGCAAGTTTTCTTTCATCCTTTCAAATTGATACATGAGGATGATCGAATTCATTAAGGACCATTCATCTTCAATTCTTCATTGTTTCCTTATGTCCTCTTGAGGGGTTAGATAGTATGCATGGAGGTTGTGGTTTCATTGCTAAAGGGTACTTTAGAGATGTTTTCCTTAGTAAGTGAAAGATATATGGGATTATTAAAGACAGTGAATCACAGGTCATATTTGAGCCATTGTTTGTCACTCTCAATACATTCTAGTCATTTGAAATGGTTGATTTATACCATTAAAATTGGTTAAGGATGCTGATGGGGTTGGTTGAGTTGGTAAAGTTTGAATATTTCGCTTGTAAGGCCTAGGTGCCTAGGGTCAAATCCCACTATTGGCAGATCCCCTCGGTGGACGATCTGTAAATCCAACGCAAGTCTTTTAAGAGGCCTATAGTCTACCCTGGCCTTGGAATGGGGAAGCCTCCCCTCACCCTAAAATTTTTTTTACCAAAAAATTAGTTAAGAATTGATAATTGTTAGAAAAATAAGCACACTTTTAGAAACTTTCCAATCTTTTTGTTTCTTGAAAATAAACAAAAATTCTTGGTTTTATTGCTTTTAGTTAAGTAGGAAAATTCTTTGCTGGATAATGGATATTGATAATGCTAAAAATAGATTCAAAACTTTTATGTGGTCTTAGTTTGCACTTACTACTTTTTTGTTTCATTTATTTCAGGTTGCTTATCATGTAATATCCTTCAACGGTAACGTTTCTAGATGTGTTCCTAACTGCATTTTCATTTGAACTTTTCCTTCTATGCAGCTTCAGAAACATCTAAGCTTGGAAAGTTATCCATTTCATAAATTCAGCAAAGGTTAAAACCTTTTCTTATTTGATCTGCCTTCCCCCCTTCCCTTGCTCCCATTTGTGTCTTCCATCTTCTCTTTAGTTGAATTCATTGACTAAGCATGCCATAGGCTATGCATTCTAATTCATAGTTAATTAACCTAGTGATATTGGGGACAAATTGTCAAAAAACTGAATGTCTGCAATACAAAAACATATATGAATCTGATGACGAATAATTTAGCACTTCTAAAATTTTGAATTTTTCCAAGACCTTTTTCTGAATATCTTTGCTTCTGAGATACTTGTTCTCCTTTTAGTCAAATGCTAAGATTTTCTTTCTCTTTTCTGGATTTCTTGGATGGATTTGATTTCAGTGCTTATTTACTATACTTCGTTTTCAAGTGCTCTCTTGTTTTTGATGTTCCTTCAATACGCAAGGATGGCACACAGGAATAGATTTTAGTTTTGAGATATTGATGATATCTCTGTTTCTCTCTTAGATAATCACTTTGGTGATTTTATCTTTTGTTCTTTTATTTTGTTGGATATGTCAGATTTTTTTTATCTCTACCACATTTTGCCAGTCTTCCTTTTCTTTTGTGTTTTGAACTTTTAAAAAAGAAATGACACTAGTGCCTACCGTTATTCTGAATATCTATAATTGTCAGTAACTCATTCATGTATAGGGAACTGGGATACGTTGAATGTTAGACCAAAAGCGAAAGGATTAGATACAAGGCAAGAGCTCCTTAAATTCTACGAAGACAAATATTCAGCCAACCTCATGCACCTGGTTGTTTAATCAAAAGGTTAGTAAATAAGTTTTCCAGTAACTTAAGGGCTATGGCTTTGGTAAGAAGAAAAGGAGTTGCTGCTATGATTGATTTGAATCGTCAGGAATTACAATTTCTTTGCTCCGTAATTTCAGAAAGCCTTGATAAAATTCAAAGTCTGGTGGAGGACAAGTTCCAGGAAATTGGAAACAGTGATAGAAGCTGTTTCCAGTTTCCTGGTCAGCCTTGCACATCAACATCTTCAGGTATATAATGCTGCTATTCTGCTTATTGGAGGACAATACAAAAATTTTTAACAAATAACAATGTAATTACAAAAATTAAGTACAAATGACGAAAAAAAAAGGATAATTATCTTACATGATAGTAGAGTTTTTAATTTTATAAGTAAGATTTGATGATTATCGTGGGTTTATTAAAACTATATTTGGAAATAATAAATAAGTCAATTATTAAATAAATATATATAAATCATTTAGCTTGTGAAGTTTAAAAATTCAACATCTAATTCAAAAAAAAAAATCTTTAATATAAAGATATAATTTTACAATTATAATATTTTCAAAATCATCGTTTATATATCAAATGTATTTCTTTGTTTTATGTAATCAAATTATTCATCAATCTATTTTTTATTAGTTTGAGTAACAAATTTTCTCTATTTTTATTGCTAAAAAAGTTGTTTGTATACTAACAATGAGACATTGGCTTAGTGACGAGGAAATTTTAAAACCCTAAACTTTCATATTCAAGTCTTATCATATATGGATTTAGTCAAACATTATATTATTGGTTTGTTATTTAGTTGGTTTTTATATTATTGGTTTGTTATTTAGTAGGTTTTGTCTATTTGATGTAATTCATTTAATATATTTTTTGTAATATTGGAATATGATTATATTTTTTTCTTGTATTAGTAATTCCATAAAAAGAAAATTCATATACTTGCAATGGCATTTGGAAAAGTCAAAACTAGTTTTCGTATTAAAAAATTAGAGAATAAATAATATTTATATTTTTCTTGTCTTAATTCCTCTTTACGTAATTTCTATTTTTCACTAACTTTATATTATTATACTTTAAATTTTGGAATGATAAAATAATATTCCATATATAGAAAATTTTGTTAGGAACTGTTTTATAATTCAAAAAGTAATTTTAAAAATGATGTGGAAGGGGAAAATAATCATAAAATTAAAATATTAAAAATTTATTTATTTATTTTTTATATTGACATTTTCTATTAAATATAATGTTAAATAATTCAATATTTTTCTTTTATCATGGTATTTTCTACTAAATAGAATGCAACATCTGACCTTTTTTTTTCCTTTATCATGTTATTTTCAAGATTATTTTTGAATTAAAAAAAAAAACCTCTTTTTACAAAATATTTTTTAATTGTTATATTTTTACCAAATTCACTCTAATTCTTTTTTCTTTCTCAGTACATACAAAAATTCATTGGATCTGAACTATTCAAAGAAATTAAAGGAAATCTCTGATCCATTCTGTAAATCTTATATATTCACCCTTATTTTGCTTGGAACCTGAGATCTCTGAATAGAATTCTTCATAATTTTATATTTACGGTGTCCCCTTGGAACCCAACTCCCACAATTTGATTAATAAGTAATCAAACAGTGCTATGACGATTTTCTAATCACAACAATCAAGGCTTAAAACATAAACCTATATAACATATGGGTCACATTTAGCATTAAAAAATTCAAACTACTAATATCGATTCAAACTTCAAAAGCATATTAAAATAATTACATTTTTCCTAAATTTAAAGAAATGACATGATTAATTCAATTTTTTATTTTTTTTCAAACCAAAAAAATAAAATAAAATCATAAATGATTTGAAAAGATCTGAATTTAAAATAATCTAAATCCAAAACATCCAAACTTAAAATAATACGATTCCAAAATTAGCCAATTCAAACCTGCCTATTATCACTTCTACCAGTAATGATTAGATTAGTAATTAGTTTGCCTCTACACTTGCTTGAATTTTTAGAAATAAATTTTCACTTAAGCGAAAGTCTCCACATCAATTGTGGCACCAACTTTTTGCTTTTGTCCACACATGTCAACCAATCCAATGATCAATCGCTTACATTTCCACTCTTCTCATTGGAATGTGCATGTAAAATTCCACATCTATTGTTGATTTGTTTCTCCATTCCGAGTACAACCCAAAAGCTAAATACCATTGAGCAACAAAACGCTCAATCCAATAACACCAGGCAGACAAAAAAAGGTAGAAAGCAGCAGAGCAGATCTTCCTTTGATTTTCTGATGGTGATCTTCCTTTGAATCCGGTGATAATCGGCCGCTTAATCTATAGCTAGCTTGGAAGCCCGCCTGAGGTAAGCCCATTTAGAGAAAAGTGCTTCTATATTTACCACCATGTCATGAACTACAATCTATAACTCTGTCCTTAGCTATATAAATTTATTAACTTCTTTTCTATTGAAAACTTTTCTCAATCTATATTTTACTAAATTACCTGATCAACAATGTTAATAATTCTGTTTTATTTTTTAATATAAAACATTTTGGCTTTTCAAACTAAAACAATTAAAAACATTTCCGTTGATTTGATCAAACAATTAATAGTTTTGTCAGTTTGATGTTGTCTTAATTTTATGCAGCTGTTTTAGTTACTGTAGCTTATAGTGTGGTTTTATCGACTGAATTCCTTTTCGTCGTGCTTCATATTTCGCAAAGGCAATTTCCCCGCAAAAGTTATGTACTTGACGTTGAGCTTCTCACATATACAATATCTCTTCTTCTATTCGTGTCTCTTTCTCTCTCGCACTCTAAATAATTTTACTTAAGAGAATTGTTCTTCAACTCAGATCATTTTGACGAATTAATGGCAGCTGAATTTGCTACATCCGTCGCTACTAGTGTCGTGGAAAACCAGGTGGAGCGATACGTGGTAAGCCCAGCATTAAGTAATCTTCGTTACGTATTTTGTTTTCAAAACATTGTCGAAGAATATAATAAGTAGAAACAATTATTGTCATCGGCACAAACTCGGCTGCAAAATGATGTTGAGGAGGCCAGAAGGCAAACTCCAGAAATTGAGCAGGACGTGAAGAAGTTGCTAGAAGAGGCGGATAAAGTTATGTATGAAGTAGAAAGCCTGGAAAATGAAATACAAGAAAAACAAGCCATGTCTCAGCTGGTGTCCAAATTGGAACTGTCGTTACAGGCTTGGTAAGAAAATAGCAAAGACGAAGCTTGGGATTGTTGAACTTGTAAAGAGTTCAAAATTTGAGCCCAATTGCATTGGCTATCGTGCAACTCCTCCCAACTTCCTCCCATCTAAGGATTTCGTGCCTTTAAAATCTTCGACATCTGTTTTGAATCGGATCTCGGAGGAGCTGAAGAATGATTCTGTGAATATGATTGGAGTGCTTGGGATGGGAGGGGTGGGTAAAACCACATTGGTCAAAGAAGTAGGAAAGAAAGCTCAAGAATTGAAGCTTTTCGATGAAGTTGTGATGACTACAGTGTCCCAAAATTCAGTGACCAATTACCAGCTTCCCTATATATTAATGCCACATAAGATGATGGACTTGTTGCCAAACCTGCTCAATAATATCACAAGTGATAAAGAGATAATCTTTAGATCACACTGCACTATGATTCCAAAACCAAAAACACACAATTGGTGTTGACAGATAGACCTCCTCAAGAGTTGGGTCTTTGTCTGGTAGGAAGCTTGTCAAGAACGATCATCCAAGCAATAATGGCATTTCCTGCTCTCTTTTCTCTTGGTTTTCATTAAAGGCAGAAAAAATTTATCAAATGGTTGACAAAGGAAAAAAAAAAACAAAAAAAAAAAAACCATGCCTAATAGCATGCAAAATGGTTCTTTACACATGAAGATGGCAAAGCCAAAAGGATGATGATTCTAATTTTTACCTTGGCTATATCAGTATCACAAGTACGCATGCTTATCAATTTACCGTTTGATTTTAATTTTGTGATTACTTGATACATCATATCTCACTCGAATTTTTAATTAATTATATTCATCTTTTTTCGATTTAGCAACATGATGACATTTGACACGAATTATTTTGCATGCAAAAGTTAAAATATCTTCCTTCATTTTACATGCATGCAAATTTTTGTATAAAGCAGGAGCTTATACCTGTAATTAATTCTATAATACTACTAAATTTATTGTAGACATGACTAGATTAATATTTGCTTTGGGAAATAATATAAGGCCACAAGTGTTTAATTATGTAATCAATGTTTACAATATCTTTATTTTTAAAATGAAAAGTAAATAGAATTAGATATATATGATTTTTGTGTAATTTTTTATTTTTATTGATGATTTTTAAAATTCAAATTTTAAAATATTCCAAATTCACCTAATATTCTATCAACGTTATTAAATTCTAATGAAATTTGTTATCTCAATATCTATAATGGTAAAAAAAAATTGGCTCGTTTGATTTTTTGAATTGAAATTGACACTATACAAATATTATCTTGGCATATTCTTTTAATTTTAATGATGATTAACAAACTAAATAAATTTGAAATATTTTAAAAATATTGCAGTTCTAAAATTTGAATTTTAAAAATCATGTATAAAAAAGAAATATTACACAAAAATTAAGGATAATTGATATATTTTACTTTTAAATAGGAGAAATGTAACATTTATAAGATTATTTGAGATACAATTAATATATATATGTGTATATATATATATATATATGCGTGTAAAATATTACCATGAGATATTTAGCATGCATCTTGCATAAGTATATAAATAATAATATTGTTGTCGAGTCAAGTACTTGGGTTTGTAGAGAATCTTTTCTTTATAAATTATAAGAAATTAAATAATTTCTTTTTTATTTAAAAAAAAAAAGAGAGAAATCTTTACAAATCTTTGCACATTAGTAGCTAATATATATTTCATAGAAGGTAATTAATCATCTAAATTATTAATTATTATTTTATGTCAATTTAATTTTTTGCATCCTAACATTAAATTCAGTAATTGACGCATGATTTATCATTTTTAAAAAATATGATTCAAATCTCTCCTTAATTTTCTAAATCAAAAAATTAAAAACAAATCTAATTTCATTTTATTTTTTGAATTAGTAAAGACATGCTTATATCTTTAATTAATGTTCGCATGTACAACTAATTCAATTGTGTAATCAATAATATTTGTTTGTATGCATGCATGCATGTACGTATGTTTATATATATTAATGGAAACAAAATCCTCTCTCAGTCTTAATTTGAAGAAATGAAGCAAAATGATCAACACAACAAGCTAACCGGAACCCAAACGGATGGCCAAGAAGAAGGTGAAAGCAATATTGAAGAATACCTCAACTCTTTTCCTGTTGGAGTTCGATTCTTCCCCTGCGATAAAGAGCTGATTGAACAATTCTTGAAGAAAAAGGTTATGAATCAACCCATTTTCCCTAAAATCATTCAGCAAGTTAATATCTACCAACATAATCCTCAACAACTCACTGGTAATTACGAGCACTTTGACTTCATTTAATTTCTTCTTTTTTCCCATTCATAATTTAATTTAAAATTTTTAATCGAGTTTATTTTAATATAAATATATAGCAATGTAATTAAATTTTACATGTGTGAGCTTAAGCCTTAAGGAAAGACTTACTGCTACTATCGTTTTTGTTAGGGATGTACAAGCCACTTACTGAAACGGAGTGGTATTTTTTCGCTCGTAGAGATTGAAAGTACCCCAAAGGATATAGGCTGAATCCTGCTACTCCTGAAGGATTTTGGAAGAAGAATTGTAAAAAAACTATCACTTTAGACTCTGAAAATGACCCTATTGGATACAGGGAGTTCTATGCTTTCTTTGAAAAGGAGAATCAACAAGTAAGAAGTACGGATTGGAGAATGCATGAATATAGTATTCACAACAAGATTTCACCACCAAACCAGGAAAGTGCTAACAGGAATGGCTTCCAGATAAACTACCTCGACCAGCTTTCCCTTTATAATTCTTATAAGATTTCCTTGAGAAAGATTATTGACGAAAATATTGAAGATTAACTACAGAATTCAGGGATTAATCTGTTGGATTTTTATTCTAATATAGTTATTTTTGTTGCAGCTTGATGAATGGGTTTTGTGTAGGATATACAAGAAGAAAGATAACAACATGGATGAGGAAGACAATGAAACTTTGACTCCAAAAGTGGCTCAGGGTCATGATTTGTTTGATGATTATTTGCAACTAACAGCTAATAACCCTTTTCCTTATAAAAAAATCAATGGTTGCTTTGATGATTTAGAGGAAGTTGATTTATGGTCTATATAGGACAGTTCAGCAAAGAGAAATAAATAATTGATTTATGGTGTATATACAAAAAAAAATCCTCTCCTATACCATTTAAAATGTATATAGATTTACAGAAAATATACATGTCAAATTAGTATTTACTTATTCGAATGGAAAATTTTTTAATTTCTTTATCATTAGCTAATAGAAATTATATCATCTCTCTTAGCATACAACAACAAAAAAAAAGCATATCATCTCTGCAATGTAACACTCACAGTCCTTCTTGAAGAAAGATAACTTGCCGCAGTGATTGGTAAACCACAAGCAGCATAAGATATGAAGGTATCACACACCACAAACATATCAAATATGTAATAGTGACAAGTACAAAAGCAGCAGCAGGAGCATCAGCAGCAGCAGAGCACATCGATAAAGATCCATAAACCAACAAACCAAAATATAAGAAGACATTATAACAGGAAAAATATTATAGATCTAACATACCCACCAAAGGTTCAATACCAAAACACAGTCATAAACGATAAACCAAATATCTAATCCAAATGAGTGTGTGATGTCATTTAAAGCCAAATGGCCTACAACCAGACACCTTAATTGCTTAACCAGATTCTAAGCTTTAAAACTTAGAAACCACCACGAAGGCGAAGGACAAGATGCAGAGTAGACTCCTTCTGGATGTTATAATCTGCAAGAGTCCTCCCATCCTCAAGCTGCTTCCCAGCAAAAATCAACCTCTGCTGGTCTGGTGGGATCCCTTCCTTGTCCTGAATCTTTGCCTTCACGTTATCAATGGTGTCCGAACTTTCAACCTCCAAAGTGATTGTCTTTCCAGTTAAGGTCTTCACAAAGATCTGCATGCCACCGCGCAGTCGCAACACCAAATGAAGAGTTGACTCCTTTTGGATATTATAGTCAGCCAATGTCCTCCCATCTTCAAGCTGCTTGCCAGCAAAGATGAGCCTTTGCTGGTCTGGGGGGATACCTTCCTTGTCTTGGATCTTTGCCTTCACATTGTCAATGGTGTCTGAACTTTCAACCTCCAAAGTTATAGTCTTTCCAGTCAGAGTCTTCACAAAAATCTGCATACCACCACGAAGGCGGAGAACCAAATGGAGAGTTGACTCCTTCTGGATATTATAATCGGCAAGAGTCCTTCCATCTTCAAGCTGTTTTCCTGCAAAAATCAATCTCTGCTGGTCTGGTGGGATACCCTCTTTGTGCTGAATTTTGGCTTTCACATTATCAATGGTATCTGAGCTCTCAACTTCCAAGGTAATTGTCTTACCAGTGAGAGTCTTAACAAATATTTGCATGCCACCTCGGAGACGAAGTACCAGGTGGAGAGTGGACTCCTTCTGAATGTTGTAGTCAGCTAGGGTGCGGCCATCTTCAAGCTGCTTTCCAGCAAAAATAAGCCTTTGCTGGTCTGGTGGAATCCCTTCCTTGTCTTGGATCTTTGCCTTCACATTGTCAATGGTGTCAGAACTCTCAAACTCAAGGGTAATTGTCTTGCCAGTAAGGGTTTTGACAAAGATTTGCATGCCACCTCGAAGACGAAGCACCAGGTGGAGGGTAGACTCCTTCTGGATGTTATAGTCTGCCAACGTACGACCATCTTCAAGCTGCTTTCCAGCAAAGATAAGCCTCTGCTGGTCTGGGGGGATTCCTTCCTTGTCTTGGATCTTAGCCTTGACATTATCAATAGTGTCAGAGCTTTCAACCTCCAAGGTAATCGTCTTTCCAGTGAGAGTCTTGACGAAAATTTGCATACCACCACGAAGACGAAGAACCAAGTGGAGGGTGGACTCCTTCTGGATGTTGTAGTCAGCTAGCGTGCGACCATCTTCAAGTTGCTTGCCAGCAAAGATAAGCCTTTGCTGATCTGGTGGGATCCCTTCCTTGTCCTGGATCTTAGCCTTCACATTGTCAATGGTGTCAGAACTCTCCACCTCAAGGGTGATGGTCTTGCCAGTGAGGGTTTTCACAAAGATTTGCATCTATTAAATCAAGGGACCAACAACCAAAGGATCAACAACGGACTAGGATCTCAAAAATTTTAAAAGATTAGCAGAAAAATCAAAGTGGTAACCCAAAAATCATTACTCATGGACCAATAATAGATTCGTAGATACATAAAACACGAAAAATAAAATCAGCATGATAACCAAAACAAGCCACATTCGAAATTAAAATTAAGAATTTCAAAGAACCCATAGCGACAACTAAAAGAATTATATTTTTACAACTGAATTTCGAAAAACAAAGATCTATTGAAAGCTTCCACCAATAATTAAGCTATCCTCCTTCCAGGCAACAGATTCAAGACAATACGATTAACAAACAAGATTCAATTAATTAAAAAATATAAAAGGTAATTCATAATAAATAAAGACGATCAAAATGTTGATTGCTACGGAAAGATCAATCAAAATTCAAAGTAATTGAAATTAAAAATTGAAATCGAAACAATCATGATTACCGTGAAAGAGAATTTGGAAAAAGCTTTGGAAGCGTTGAAACTAAAATTGTTCGCTGAACGAGAGACAAGGAGGCTAGGGTTTGGAGATCTATACCTTTTTTATAGATGGAATTTGCCAACTTAACAAGATAACCAATCAATTACTGCCACGTAAATTTCGACTCCGTGTGTACTGTTGCGCGTAGTAAGACCTTTTTTTTTTCTTTTTTCTAAATAAAATAGAAGAAATAAAATGGCAAAAGCTTAAAACTAGGCATTCATACGACTAAAATTAGGCAAGTTATTAAAAAAATTAATCTATTCCTAATCTTCAATTTTTATCTATTTTAAAATATTTCAATCATAAATTTTGTTGAACTCATTAATCTTAAAAAATACGACTAACATACATAACGTATGAGCAAATACTATAAATATTATTTTTTATTTTTAATTAACTTTTAAAAATTTTTATTTACATTTCATTATTAAAAATTTCATTACATATTTTATTATTTTTTAAAATTCTTAATGTACTCTTCTCAACTTGTATTTAGTTTTTATATAAAGGATGCCTATGAATGGGGATGTAAAAATGGATTATATATTTTTGAATTTAAACATTAAATTCATTAATATCATTTTAAAAAAATAATTATACGAAACAATTGAATTAAATTTTAAATGTTTATTTATTTAACTCAATTAGGAAAAATAATAAATACTTAACTAATCTTAAAATTGCAACCTCCAAAAATATTTTTAGTCATTTGACTTAATACTTATATAATGTTGATTGCCCGAATCTTAATTGATTGACACTATGAACTGTTAATCAATGGTTGAACTAAAAATTTTCAATATATTTGATAAACATATTTATGTATATATAAATTTTTAATTTATATCAAAGTAATTATTGATAACTTGATAGTATAACGTATATATAAACACATAAAGTTTCCTTTTATATATTATTATTGTTTCTATTTACTTTTTGCTTCAACAAGATGAGCCACCTCTTTATAAGCTCTGGAACTTGTATGAAATTGATTAGTAGATGATTGATTACATCTATAACATTAATGCTGCAAATACATGGAGATTACTGAGTATAAAATAAATTTAATAAGATAAACTTAGTCTTTTTTTTGAAAACATATACATTAATTCATAGAAAATTATTCTATACAGTGTAATTAATTATAAATTTTTTAAACTTGACAAGTAAAATTCCATGGTTGACTATTAAGATATTTTTTTAGGAAATTAATAAATTTTTATAATAAATAAATAAACAAATAATGATATTTTTACTTATAAAGTTTAAATATTACGTTGTTGTACAGAATAATAATCCTAAAATTCATTCCTAAAATTTTTAAGGGTTAAGTATTGATTTAACCCTTATACTATATATTTTATATTAATTTAATATTTTTAAAAAAATTTAATTAGATATTTAAATTTTTATTCTATATATTTTATATCAATTTAATAATTTTTAAAAATTCTAATTAAATATTCAAAATTTGATTCTATCATATATTTTAATATTTTAAATTAACATTATTAATTAAATTATTATGTGGTATGAATATTCAATAAAATCATACAAGCTAACAAAATATTACATCATTATAAATAGAAAAAATTTGAAAAATAAAAATTTCAAATACAAAATATGGTTTTATAATTCAAAATAAAAAAAAAAGAAAGAGGGAAAAGAATAGAGAGAGGGAGAAGGACGGAAAGAGGAGAGAGAAGAGAATGAGGGTGAAAGGGGAGGGGGGGGGGTTAGAGGGATGGGAGGATGCGTCGCCACAGTCGATTGGTCAATTCGGGGTGAAATGGGATTAATCTGCTCCAGACATGGCGAATCAGCACCGATCTGACTTATCAACCACGATATTGGAGATGCTAAAGCCTCCCCCTTCCCTCTTTCACCGTTTTCCCAATCCTTTTCTCTTTTTTTTTTCCTTCAAATTTTAACTTTTTTATTTAACAAAAATATTTATTTTTTTGAATTTTTTGGGAATTTTTTATATAAATTTTCATATTTTTTTATTTGTATGTTTTTTAAAAATTTAAAAATAATTTTTTTTTATTTTGACATGATAATAAATGATATGATCGAGGGAAAAGAATAGAGAGAGGGAGAAGGACGGAAAGAGGAGAGAGAAGAGAATGAGGGTGAAAGGGGAGGGGGGGGGGTTAGAGGAATGGGAGGATGCGTCGCCACAGTCGATTGGTCAATTCGGGGTGAAATGGGATTAATCTGCTCCAGACATGGCGAATCAGCACCGATCTGACTTATCAACCACGATATTGGAGATGCTAAAGCCTCCCCCTTCCCTCTTTCACCGTTTTCCCAATCCTTTTCTCTTTTTTTTTTCCTTCAAATTTTAACTTTTTTATTTAACAAAAATATTTATTTTTTTGAATTTTTTGGGAATTTTTTATATAAATTTTCATATTTTTTTATTTGTATGTTTTTTAAAAATTTAAAAATAATTTTTTTTTATTTTGACATGATAATAAATGATATGATCGAAATCTGAAAATATCTGAATTTAAAATGATTTAAATCTAAATCATTCGAATTTAAGATAATGTGATTCCAAATTTACCTGATTCAAACCCGCCAATTGCGACCTATACCAACACTCATTAGATTAGTAATTAGTTTGCCACTACACTCGCTTGAATTTTAGAAGTAAATTTTTCACTAAGCGACATTCGCTCTTTTGTCCACACATGTCAACCAAACCAATGAACAATTGCTTACATTTTCCACACTCTCGTCATTGGAGCGTGCACTCAAAATTCCTCCTCTATTGGTGATTTGTTTCTCAACTCCGAGTACAACCCAAAAGTTCGACCCCATTTTGATGGTGTGTTAAATTTCCTCACAGAGAAAAACACTCAGACAAAGAGAAAAAAAAGGTAGAGAGCAGCAGAGCAGTTCTTCCTTTGATTTTCTGATGGTGATCTTCTCTTAAATCCAGTGATCATCAGCCGCTTAATCTATAGCTAGCTTGGAAGCCCGCTTGAGGTAAAGCCTACTTAGAGGTAAGTGCTTCTATTTTTTCCACCTTGTCATGAACTACAATCTATGACTTCTGTCCTTAGCTTTATATATTTATTAACTTCTTTTCTTTTGAAAACTTTTTTCAATCTATATTTTACTAAATTACCTGATCAACAATGTTAATATTATTTCTGTTTTATTTCTTAATATAAAACACTTTGGTTTTTCAAACTAAAATAATTAAAAACATTTCCGTTGATTTGATCAAACAATTAATAGTTTTGTCAGCTTGATGTTGTCTTAATTTTATGCAGCTGTTTTAATTACTGTAGCTTATTGTGTGGTTTTGTCAACTGAATTCCTTTTCGTCGTGCTTCATAATTCGCAAAGGCAATTTCCCCCCCAAAAGTCAGGTACTTGATGTCGAGCTTCTCACATATACAATATCTCTTCTTCTATTCGTGTCTCTTTCTCTCTCGCACTCTCAATAATTTTACTTAATAGAATCGTTCTTCAACTCAGATTATTTTGAAGAATTAATGGCTGCGGAATTTGCTACATCCGTCGCTAGTGGTGTCGCGGAAAACCTGGTGGAGCGATACGTGGTGAGGCCAGCATTAAGTAATCTTCGTTACGTGTTTTGTTTTCAAAACATTGTCGAAGAATTTAATGAACAGAAACAATTATTGTCATCGGCACAAACTCGGCTGCAAAATGGTGTTAAGGAGGCCAGAAGGCAAACTCTAGAAATTGAGCAGGACGTGAAGAAGTGGCTAGAAGAGGCGGATAAAGTTATGGAAGAAGTAGAAAGCCTGGAAAAAGAAATACAAGAAAACAAGCCATGTCTCACTTGGTGTCCAAATTGGAACTGTCGTTACAGGCTTGGTAAGAAAATAGCAAAGAAGACGCCTGGGATTGCTAAACTTGTAGAGAGTTCAAAATTTGATCCCAATCGCATTGGCCATCGTGCTACTCTGCCCAACTTCCTCCCATCTAAGGATTTTGTGCCTTCAGAATCTTCGACATCTGTTTTGAATCAGATCTGGGAGGCGCTGAAGATTGATTCTGTGAATATGATTGGAGTGCTTGGAATGGGAGGGGTGGGTAAAACCACATTGGTCAAAGAAGTCGGAAAGAAAGCTGAAGAATTGAAGCTTTTCAATGAAGTTGTGATGACTACAGTGTCCCAAAATGTAAACATTGATAAAATTCAAGATGAAATTGCAGATCTCTTGGGTTTAGAGTTTGATAAGAAAAGCGAACAAGGAAAAGCACGACAGTTATGGCTGAGAATGAAAAATGTGGAGAGAATTCTCGTAATTCTTGATGATGTTTGGACTAGCATCAACTTGAATGATATTGGAATTCCCATCGGTGAAGATCACATAGGTTGTAAAATTCTTTTGACAACGCGTCTTCGACAAGTATGCTCTTACATGAGTTGCCATCCGGTGATTGACCTGGAAGTTTTAGAAGAGGATGAAGCATGGGATTTGTTCCAAAAAAATGCAGATCTAAAAAATGACTTTGAAGGTATCCGCTTGCGTGATGTAGCAATGGAAGTTGCCAGGGAATGCAGGGGTTTGCCCCTTGCAATTGTAACCATAGCAAGGGCCCTAAAACATAAAACTCTTGATGCATGGATAGTAGCCAATAAACAGCTCAAAGAAAGCCAACATTCTGGTAATAGCTATGAATACATCTATACACGTCTCAAGATTAGTTATGACTGTTTGACGGGAGAAAGGATCCAATCATGTTTCTTATTGTGTTCGCTTTTTCCCGAAGATTATGATATCAGTATTGAAGATTTGACCAGATTTGGCGTTGGGCAAGGACTGTTCCATGATGCTAGCTCAATTGATGATGCAAGGACGGAGATGCGTGCCAAGCTAGAAGACCTTCAAAACTCAGGTTTGTTGTTGGATAGTCGTAAAGATAAATGTGTGAAAATGCATGACGTGGTTCGTGATTTTGCTCACTGGATAACATCTAAAGGAGAGAAAGTATTCAAGGTAAATGCAGGCCTTGGATGGAAGGAATGGCCTAGGAGTGAAAGTTTTGAATGTTTCACAGCAATCTCCTTGATGAACAACAAAATAGAGAGGCTTCCTGATGGACTAGAATGCCCAAAGCTTGAAACCCTGTTAGTGGGTGGAGATGGTTCAACCAAAGTTTCAGGTGCATTTTTCGAAGGAATGAAAGCCCTCAAAGTCTTAACCCTTGAAAATGTTCTGTTGTCACTTGAAGGACTTCAAGGCTTGACAAATCTTCGAAATCTGCGCTTGGAAAAGTGCAAACTCGAGAATATTTCTTCATTGGGGAAATTGAAGAAACTTGAGATTCTAGACCTTCGCAGTTCTCATATCTACGAGTTACCGATTGAGCTAAGGGAATTGAGTGGCCTAAGATTGCTGGATCTATCAACATGCGGAATGCTTCAGAGGATTCCCATCAACTTGCTCACAAGGTACATATGTATCGTTCAAATGTTTGTTTTCCATTTCTTCAGAGGAAAAATATGGGTATACCTTTCTGATGAAATCAACATAAGCATTCCTTGATCAGTTTCATGCTTTCATTTGTAATTTAATGTAGGTCCTCTATTGATCTGGTTGCTATGATGTTTTTGTGTTTTTCTAGACTGGAGTCCCTGGAAGAGCTATACATTGATTATCCTAGCTTTGAACAATGGACAACCAAAGAAAAAAGTGGAGAGGGAAGCAATGCAAGCCTTTCAGAGCTAAATCTGTTGAGCCATTTAAAGGCACTTACCTTGTGCGTTCGTTCTAAATGCCTTTTAAAACATTTCGTGTTCCCAAAGTTGGAGAGGTACGCGATAATGGTAAATAAATGGCAACATGATAACTATCCCACCTCTAAAACCTTGAAAATAAAGGAATCCTCACTGGATGCATTTAAAAGTTTGCTTCTCAATGTGGAAGATCTTTCCTTGGATAGCATAACAGGTTATAAAAATCTTGTTCCAGTCTTGGATCGACAAGGCCTCCAGAAATTAACTTTTCTTGAACTTCAAGATTGCAAGGATATTGAATGTCTGATCGATACTACTCAGCACCAATCGCCAACCACTGCATTCTCTAATTTGGAGAAATTGACCATGACTAAAATGGTTTCTTTGAAGCAGTTATGCAATGGTCTGCCTCCGAAAGAGTTCCTGCAGAACTTAAAAGAGTTGTCAATAAGAAATTGTATGGACATGATCTCTGCAGATCCATGGGTACAAAATCTAAGAAAGGTAACAATTAAAGATTGTCGTCAGATGCTAGTAGTATTTGAAATGGGTAAGCTTCTTCATTTCACACAAGAACATGATCAGCCACAATTGTTCTCAATGTTAACGTACTTGGAATTAGAGTTCTTACCCGAGTTACGGTGCATATGGAAAGGACAGACTCACCATGTAAGTCTCCAAAGTCTAAAGGTTGTAAGAGTACAACATTGTGACAAATTGACATCTTTATTCTCGCCTTTCCTTGCTCAAAGTTTGATTCAGCTTGAAGAACTTGAGATACTCCATTGCCCTGAATTGAAGCGAATCATCGCTGACTTCGAAGAAGATGATGAAGAAATATCACCAAACTCCTTTTTGCATCCTTTGTGCTTGCCAAAATTGACAACTATTCGGATAATTGATTGTTCTAGATTGGAACATGTCTTCCCGATGTCAATGGCTGAAGGTCTTCCACAGTTGAAAAGCCTTTACATAATTGATTCCTCTCAATTAGAACAAATTTTCAGCACCGCAAAAGAGAAGGATGAAAAGGATATTGTGCTCTCACAGTTGCAATCATTAGTGCTTCAAAATTTAATGAATTTGAAGAGTTTCTGTCTGGAAAATTGTTTTGTCAAATTGCCATCTTTGGTAGAGTTGAAAATGTATAGATGTCCTGAACTGACTCATTTTACTGCTCAAATGCCAGCTAGGACTTTGGCTCAACTAAAGGTACTTCCCTCTCTCTTCAGCGATGATTTTATGCATCTTAATTATTAGGAAGAGATCTAGAGTTATAGTTTAGTACTTTCTTCTTGGACAAAAAAAATAGTATTATGTATTTATATTCAACATTCACAATATAATCAAATAAGAGCATGTTTTGACAGGAGCTACGCCTCTTTGAGGTTGGGAATAATAGCCAATTGTACGCCAGAGTTGGACCCCAATTGAGACAAAGGTCATCATCAGATTCAGAATATTTGACAATTGGGAATTGTCAAGAGATATTTCAGCTTCAAGGTGGTGACCTCCTTCTCAGTCTAGAGACACTACACTTGGAGGACTTATCTGAGTTACAGGTTATATGGAAATGTCCAACTCAAGTAGAAACTCTTCAAAATCTCACACAATTGATGTTGATTGACTGCAAGAGCTTGAGATACATCTTCCCACCGATGCTTGCCCAACATTTGTCGCATTTGAGCTACCTATGTGTAAAGGGGAGTGAGGCATTAGAGCAGATAATTGATCAGGACCAAAGTTCAACATCGTCATCTAATGCTCAACTTCAAACAACAATAAGCTTCCCTAGTTTAAGAAAAATATGGATCATAGGTTGCAACAAATTGAAATGTCTGTTCCCAATCAGTGTCGCTCATTGTCTTCTTAATCTTGAAGAGTTCAAAGTAGAAGGAGCTTCCAAATTAGAGCAAATATTTGGACATGAAGATGAAACAGACCTCAAAGATGGGAAAGAGATGGTACTTCCTCAATTGAAACGATTATTCCTTAAAAGGCTACCTAGCCTCATAAGGTTCATCCCGGAGTGTTATCATTTTGTGTTCCCAACATTGGAATATTTGGAAGTAAAAGAATGTTCCAAGATAACTACAAGTTTTCTTGTTCATTCAGATTCAGCATGTTCTATGCATGCCCAAAAGGTATCCAATGAGCTCTCTTTTTTTTTTTGTTTTTCTTTATTGCTGATAATAATATATAGCCAAAGCATAGTCACACACATCAGAAGTTTTATCATTTTTATAATAGATATAGAATTATTAGACAGGTTTCAAAACAAAATTCAGCAGTATTAGCCTTATTAAAGTTTTATAAGATTGGGTTATTTCTGTGTTCGCAGGAGTTTTGCCTCTTTAATATGAGACATAAGAACAAGCAGTGTGACTCCATTGTCCCTCAATTGAGACAAAAGTCACCAAATTTGGAAATTTTGGCTGCTAAAAATCATGAGAGGGTGTTTCAGACTGAAGGTGGTTATACTCTTTCAAGTTTAAGGGTATTGCGATTGGAGACTCTACCTGAATTATGCATTATATGGAAGGATCCTGTCCAAAATGTAACCCTTCAGAATCTTATTACATTGAAGGTGATTCATTGCAAAAGCCTGAGACATGTTTTTTCACCAATGATTGCTCAGAGTTTGTTGCACTTGAAATATCTAAAGATATGGGGATGCGAAGCATTGGAGCAAATCGTTGCCGCGGATCAAATTTCACCGTCACAAGTTCTTCTCCAAGTATGTTTCCCCAATTTGACCAGGTTGCAAATTGGAAAGTGCAAAAACTTGAAACGTCTGTTCCCTGCTAGCTCTGTTGGTTATGTTTCAAAACTCAGATATCTCATAATTGAAGAGGCCTTGGAATTGGAGCATTTGTTTGAACATGAAGATAAAGCGAGCACCAAATATGGGAAAAGCTTGTTCGTCCCTCAATTAGAAGTTTTATTCCTTGGGAAATTGCCAAGCCTCTTGAGCTCCATCCCCGAGGGTTATCATTTTATATTCCAATCTTTGCGGTCTTTGACGGTAAAAGAATGTCCCAAGATAACTACAGCTTTTGCAGTTGATACAAATCTTTTTGTTCACGCCAAAACAAAGGTATCACTCAACACTCCTGTCCCTATGTTCAACAAAATTTCATTATTTTCACATCTTTAGGCAATTTTCTTTAAGAGATTAGTAGCATATCTCATATATAGTGACATTTTAATTAATTGGTTGGAAAGACATCCCAAGTTGTTGAGAAAGAGACGGTCAAAACTACTACCGCAATTCAACGAATAGAGGATGGAGCAGACAGGTCTACCAGCAAAGACATATATTGGTATCGTTGGTATCAACCAAATGAGCTACCTCCATACATGGAAGAACCAGGAGAAAGTTTCTGACAACAAAGTGAAAAATCTTGCCTTCGTATCATACGGTAGATCTTATTTATTTCTTCTTTCATTTGTTGATCAGATGTTTAGATTGTTAATTTGGATTATTTTGGAGGGTTTAAGTTGAAGGTAACTACTTCTTTTGGCACTTTTACAGTTGCTAGTGCTTGGGAAGAGATTAGGCACTCAGTCATTGCTTGGATGGAAATTTTGGGCAGATTACCTTCTCTTCCGAGAACTGGCTCCTGGAACCATTCTTCAATCTCTGCTACAAAATTGTTTATTATATAGTTTTGGTCCAGTATGCAGAGAGATCATAAATCTCCTCATGTCCTTTTTCTCATCAGGTGTAGTCTTTTATTTTGCATTTGTCTCAGAAAAACAGATCAGTTGGTAATCGAATGCTGAATTAATAGGCTACTGCTAACTCAAGGAGAATAATATGGCCGCCATTGTCCTCAGCTCAGGCTTGCCTGATCAGCTCGTCTCTATTAATAATTTTATACGTATGGAGGGAAAGGAATAATGTTCTGCACTTTGTAATTATGTTCTTTTGTTCCTTAACTTTGGTTTTGCTGCTCCTTCCTAGTGGCTTGCATGTTTTGTAGCAAGACTCCTGATTTCTTTGGATGAATAACGTTATGTCATGTGTAATGCATAGGCTTATTGATAAAATAAGATATTAATTATTTTATATCATATTTAATTTATATCTAAATAGAAAAATAGAGATTGTAAGAAAGATTAATATTCTCTTGGTATAGTATTATTCAATTCTCTTCAAGTAAGATGATTATTTTTAATCTATGAGATTAAATTTATATGTTTAATTATACCTTTAAAAATTATATTAATAATTTAAATTGTATAAATTTTTAAAAAAATAATTTTGATAAATAAATAAATTAATTTATCATAATTTTTACATATATTAAATACAAAATAAAATGATATTATTTAATTTAATCATATTTATAATATTATTTTATTTTTTTTATTATAATTTTATGTGTCAAACATAATTTTAGATTTTATATAAAAAAAAGGTCCAAGACAGCTAGTAATTCATTTTTATTTTTCTATTTTGCTCGCATGGCAGGTTACGAGGCCGTATATACGGTGACCTTTACTATTTGAATGAAATAATTGTGCTTTTTTGTTAGGGTATTTTTGTTTTACCCCACTGGTTATAGTCTTGAAACAAAAACAAAACTATTTCGAAAAAAAAAAAAAAACAAAAATTGGTTTTGTAGTGATGACTCAGACTAGGTTTACATTTTTATTTTTTTGTGCTTCATCAATACATGCATGGGACCCTGCTAAACCATCCAGATCTTCTTGAATGAGCCTAAATAAACTATCCGGCCGAACAAGAAGCTTGGAGATTTGAAAGTTGCCAATGAATGCCCAACGAGCGAAGAAATATGCGCAAAGATTAGCTTCTCTGTAGGTGTGGGCTATAGAACTTTGCCAATCTGTTTGTAAATTTAATTCTATTTGCACATTTATTGGAATCATATGCATTTAATAAAAAGTAATTAAATGATAGTCTTTCCAATGATGAAAATTTTTGTTGAGTGATTTTTTAAAAAAATTTTAGATGGGAAAACCTTTTTAACTTCTACCATAACAATGAAATTTTTCAAAAAGAGATTTGAATGTCAATGATTATACTTATTTTCAAGTTAAAAACAAAAAAGAAGTAAAAAAGTAAAATATTTGGCAAAGAAAATAAAAATTAGAAATTAAATTGTAAACATTCTATTTTGTCGGAATATGTTTTTGAAATTCATTTGGTTTTGAATTTTGATTTTGATTGTACAATAGGGTTTTAATTGAAAAAAATGAGTTTTGGGCACAAAAATTAAACTCTAAATTTTATTTGTAATTTTTTTTTAGTTTAATTTTTTGTTTAATTTTTTTAGTTAAAAGAGTCAAAGTCAATTGGTATAAAAAATTTTAAAAAATGGTAAAAATAAAAAATGTGAGATTTTGCATGAAAAATTTTTGATTCAATTCAACTCTTGAATTTTATTTTAGATTTTAACTTTAATAGTTGAATAATTTTGAAAAAACTTGAGGCTCAATATATTGAAAAAAGAAAGATTACAATGATAATAAAATTTGAAGAGAAATATTAGATTCAGTTAAATTAATTTCTTTCAAATCAAAAGGGATTCAATTCCTATATAAAGACCTTAAATCTAAAATCAAAATGGAGGCATCATAGCAATTCACTTCAAAATCAAACAAAAGTCATTAAAAAAGAGAAAATTTAGGCAAGATTTTGAATCAATAAGGAAGAAACAATCAAGCAAAAAATTACAAGAAGTTTCAGATTGAGTTTTTGGAAAAAAAGCTAAGATTTATAATAAGAAGTATAAGTTTTTTAAAGGTTAAAAATTATTGGAACCTGTGATTCATTGAGGTAATATTTACTTTCATTTTTTTTTTTATTTTTACATAACTTTTATAATACTTAATTATTTAATTTTATTTTTATATTTATTACATGATATTAATTTTTGCATTACTAATATTATATTTATATGATTAATATTATATTTACATGATAATTTATTTGCCTAATATTTTATTTACATGATTAATATATTTGCATGACCATTAATATGTTTGCATGATTTTTAATTTATCTGCATGATTATTAATTTATCCGTATGATTATCAATTTATTTATTTGTGTGATTGCATGATTATTATTATTATATATTTAATTGGATGTGTATATTATTATTATTTGTATTATTATATATTTAATTACATGTTTATTTACATGATTTATATTATTATTTGCATGATTATATATTTAATTGCATGTCTATTTGCGTGGTTATTAATTTATTTATTTATGTGATTGTATGATTATTAATATATTTATTTGCATGGTTATTTATTTATTAATATTATTGTATGATTTTATATTTATTGTGTGATATGATATTATATGTTATTGCATGATTAATATTATATTTGAATGATATTTAATTGTATGTTTCTGTATTTATTGTGTGCATAATTGCATGATTATACATCATTACTATTATATTTGTGTGATTATATTTGATTGCATGGTTATATTTAATTGCACAATTCTTAATATATTTACATGATATTATATATTTATATGATTATTATTATTATTGCATGATAATTAATATATTTGCATGACATTCTTGCATGATCTAGGTATGATATTATTACATGATATTTGATATGATTTATAATATATTTGCATGATATTCTTGATAGAATTTTTGCATCACCGTGTTATGATTTGATTTGCATGATAAAAACCATCTTTGTTAAAACTTAGATAAGATAGCACATAATTAATTTGGTACTAATTTAAGGTATAAAGGGGTGCTAATACTTTCCCTGCATGTAACTAACTCTTAAACCTTAGTTCTAATAATGTAGACCAGAACCTATTCTTTTTAAAAACTCTTAATTTATACTTAGAACAACCTTAAAAATGATAGATTTATATAAGTGGTTAATCACACCTAAATAAAAAATATTTGTGGTAACTTCATAGTTTTTATGTCTAATGGGTAAGTTCTTTCAACCTATACGTTATGACATGAATAATTAGAAAATAAAACGATTTTAGGATTTTTTTAATGAAAAACAAAATAAATTTGACGATCTGAGTCTTTTTAAGAAAACAAACAAGTTTTCCTTAATAGCTTAAAGATGAAAAGTTTTCTAAGGTACTTTGCTAGAATGTTGGAGGAAAACTAAGAAAGTTTTCAATATTTAAATTATGAGATTTAATTAAGGATAAAAGATCATTCAATTATAATAATATTAGATTAACTGATACCTATTTGGATGAGCATTTATGTGGTTCTAATACTCTTTTCACATATAACAAATTCTTGAACCTAATTCTAAGATCCAAATTAGAAACTATTATTTTTAAGAAGGGTCAAATTATACAATTAGTCTATATACTTATATGGCATTTAAACTTCAGTTCTTATCTAATAATTTACAAAAATTAGATCCTCGTACTAATTTATCAAATAATGTTGGTCGAATTGATAACACCGCTACTTCATCTCCATTAAATAGTTGACATGGCCATTAAACCATGTTGATGTAGTTGTTGACCATGTTAACATGACCATTGACCATATTGACGTGTCATTGACTTATTGACGTGATAATTAGGATTGATGAAATCAGTAGTTAAATTATGCAAATGGTCCTTATACGAAATTTGATATTTAGTCTTTCTACTTACATCAAATTTAAAATTTGTCCCTATACTCACATGAAATTTGAAATTTAATCCCTCTAATATAAAAAATATTTTGAATTTTTTAGTTTTTTCAAAATATTAAAATTTAAAAATATTTTAGTTCCTCTAATATGTTAGTTTTTATTATATATAATTAATTATTAATAATATCATATTAATAATACTATTATCATTTATACTAATCAATTATAATATTAATAATTTAAATTAATATATCAAAGTTAATATTATTTTAATTAGTATAAATATATCATAATGAAAACTTTCAATGTTTTTGATCTTCACAAATAAAAAGTTATTTAAACAATTAAGTATGATCTAATTTAATAGTCTTTTAACAAGACTAATAATGTAAAATTAATATAGTAAAAATATATTTAAATAAGTAAAAATTTATAAAAAAAATAATGTAACTAAAATTTATATAATTTATAACTAAACACATCAAAAATTTATTGACAATAATTTTTAAAATAATTAAAAATATTTTCTTAATTATGAAATTTTGCATTTTGTGAATATTTGGTTTACTTTGAATCATAAAATATCTAGCATCTTATAGTGATAAAAGAAAGCACAAATTTAAAGTAAAAATGTCTATAACTTAGAATTTTATTTTGGCAAAAATGATTTCTAGAAATTTAAGTTTCGGAGGTCAAAACTTTATAAATCATCACAAACAGTACATATTAGTTTAGATTTTATTTTTGATGATTAGCAAAGTTTTGACCTTCAAAACTTAGACTTATGAAAATCATTTTTGTCGAAACAAAATCTAAATTGTAGTATTATATTTCTACTTTAAATATGTACTTTCTTTATCACTAGAAATTGTGGGATGTTTGAGATTTCATGGCTCAAAATAAATCAAATGCTCACAAAATGCGAAAATTTCAGAATTAAAAATTTTTTTAATTATTTTAAATTATTTTCAACAAATATTTAATGTATTTTTTTATAAATTATATAAATTTTAGTTATATTATTTTTAATAAAATTTTACTTATTTTAATATATTTTTACTATATTAATTTCATATTATTAGTATTATTAAAAGACTATTAAGTTAGATTTAAACTTAATTATTTAAATAAGCTTTTTTTTGTGAAGACCAAAAAATTTGAAAATTCTTATTATGATATATTTATACAATTAAAATAATATTAATTTTATATATTAATTTAAATTATTAATATTATAATTGATTAATATAAATGATAATAATATTATTAATATGATATTATTAATAATTAATTATGTAAAATAAAAACTAATATATTGTAAAAACTAAAATATTTTTAAAATTTAATATTTTAAAAAAATATTTAAAATTCAAAAAAAAATTTATATTAGAGGGATTAAATTTCAAATTTCACACAAAAACAGGAACTAAATTTCAAATTTCATACGAGTATAAGAACAATTTCAAATTTCGTATGAGTATAGATACCATTTGCATAATTTAACAACTGATTTCATCAGTCTTAATAGTCATGTCACTATGGTCAACAGCCACATTAACTATTTAACGAAAATAAAATAATGATGTTATCAATTGGAACAATATTATTAAATTAAACCAATACGAAAATCTAATTTTTGCAAATTATTATATAGGGACTAAAGTTCAAATTTCATATAAATATAGGGACTAATTGTATAATTTGGCCTTTAAAAAGTCTTATTCAAATTTCAAATTTTTTAAAAAAATGAATTCAATTAAGTAATCAATCTTACTTAAACAAAAAAATCGATGGTAGATCCTTGCATCTACTGATCAAGTTCTCAAGCTTACACATTATGATATATTTTATTTATATAATAAATTTTTTTAATTTATTGATTAATTTAAATTTTTAATGTGAAAATCTCATCACCAATTGAATTTAAGAAACTTAATCTTGCCCCTAGAGTAAATATTGAGTGGAAACATAAGATTAAATAAACTTAATTCTTGCCCGCAGAGTAATTAGGGTAGAAATAATGTAAAATTTTTTAGTTTCGTATTTTTTAATTAATTGATTTTAATAAATTTAAAAAATGAGATTAAATTATTTTTTATTTGTCTTTTTCGTTTTTTAGGTTTATTAAAATTCATATTTAAAAAAATATAAAATTAAAAATTTTACACTAATATAAAATGATCTTATATATATAGGGAATAATAAAAATGCCATAAAAAGCAAAGTATAAAAATAGTGTAACAAAAAAGCAGTGTAATAATATAGCTAAGAAATAAAGTTAGAAAAAATGCATCAATAATATGCAAAACATATCAATCATGCATGACACAGAAAAAAGATAAGAAAATTTTCAAGGATAGAAAGCCAAGTAACAAAGTCCAAAATGCTTTTGAAAAATTGAAAAGTATCAAAGATAATATGATCAAGACCATGCAAAATTAAATTATTGCTATGCGCCAAAAATAAAGTTAAATTATTGCTTATCTATTCTCGTGACGGGATCCAAGATAATCACATTTCTCATCATGAAAAGCCCACTATTAGTGGTCAAATTTCTTTATCCACATAAACCAGGGATATTTGGAAAATATTATATTAGTTCATTAAAACGAAAATAATTTCTAATATAGCTAGGCAATAAAGTTAGAAAAACTGGATCAATAATATCCAAAATATACCTATCATGCATGACAAAGAAAAAAGAGATAAGAATCTTTTTTAAAGATAAAAAGCCAAGTAACAAAGGACAAAGGTGCTTTTAAAAAGTTGAAAAGTATAAAAGATAATATGAACAAGACACATGCAAAATCAAATTATTGCTATGCGCCAAAAATGAAATCAAATTATTGCTTATCGATTCTCATGTTGGGGTCCAAAATAATGACATTTTCATCATTGAAAAACCCATTATTATTGGCCGAATTTCTTTATCCACGTAAATCAGGGATATTTGGAAAATATTATGTTCGTTCATTAAAATGAAAATAATTTCTAATATAGTTAGACAATAAAGTTAGAAAAACTGCATCAATAATATCCTAAATATAACAATCATGCATGTCATAGAAAAAGATATGAGAATCTTTTTTAAAGATAAAAAGCCAAGTAAACAAAAGACAAAGGTACTTTTAAAAAGTTGAAAAATATCAAAGATAATATGAACAAGACACATGCAAAATCAAATTATTGCTATGCGCCAAAAATGAAATCAAATTATTGCTTATCGATTCTCATGTTGGGGTCCAAAATAATGACATTTTTCATCGTTGAAAAACCCATTATTATTGGTCAAATTTCTTTATCCACATCAGGCATATTTTGAAAATATTATGTTCGTTCATTAAAATGAAAATAATTTCTAATAAGTGATGTGAGATATAGAGAGATATACACGACCTTGAAAGGAAAAACAAACACGTCCATAAAAAGCAAAAATATATATATATATATATGTAGTATTTATTCTGTTTCAAATTGTTGATTTTTTTATCAAATTAACTCAATTTTGATCGATATTTTTAATTAAATTAAAAAATTTAAAATTTTAAAATAAAATTTTAAATTTTTTAAAATTTTAATTTAATATAATATATGAATAAATGAAGGTTAAAGTTGAATTGATTTGAAAAATAAAAATAAAAAATAATTATTTTGGGGTTGAGGGATCGAGTAATAAATAAAATTTTTTTTTAAGTACGATTGATCACATACTAAAACATATCATTTTAATAAAGTTTTAAAATTAATTAAAATTTATTAAAAAGATAATTTTATGGTCTGCGAAACAGTCTGAGTTTATGAGTCGGTTACACGTGGGAAATGATTAGCATCTTTATAGCGCCCATTAAAAACGGTACCAATTAACAACATGTTATTCTTTGATTTTGATAAAAATAGTCCAATTTTTTATGTTCGAAAAATAATTTTCTTGATTTTTTATTTATTGAAAAAAATTATTCTCGAGAAAAATAAATTAAAACCTTTTTATTGAAATAATTCTTAAAATGTTTCAGTATATTGGTAACATTAGAAGAACTTTTTCTCATCGAAAGATTTCTTAAGCATTGCTTCTCGGAATACCTTAGAATCTCATCATTGGAGACTCAAATTTACTTTTCGAAAAAAAAGTTATGCACGCAATGCAAAATGTTACCATGTTGATGCATACATTTTATTCTCTTTTGTTAGAAATTTTATTAATTATTTTACTAATATTTATTTAAAATTTTGAATAAAAATGAAAATTTCATTATATTAAAGATTTTTAATAAATATTTCAATACACTGGTAATATTTTACAAAAAATCTTCTCACCTAGAGATTTCTTAAAGCATCTCTACTCGGAATACTTTTAGAATCTCATCATCGTATAAAATTTCTTTTCTTCTCATTTTTATTATTTATATTTTTAATATATTAATCAATTTTTATTTATTACTTTAAAAAGAAAATTTTTATTGTATTAAAATTTTTTTATAAATACTCCAATACACTGGTAGTATTTTAAAAAAAATCTTCTAACCTAGAGATTTTGTAGGCATCACTACTCAGAATACCTTTGAATCTCATTGTCGGATAAAAATTTCCTTTTCCTATATTTTTTATTAGTTTAGTATTATTATTAAATTTATTTTTATATTATTTTATTTTTAAAGTTTATTTTAAAAATTAACAAAATTATAAAAAAAATTAACCACATATTTCATCATTTAATTTAATAAATATAAATATTTTAATATGCATAAATATTAATAAAATAATATATAAAAAATAAGAAAAATTAAAAAAAAATTTTTACCTGAACCGGATCAGTCAACGGTCTGGTCAACGCGTGGTTCGGTTCGACAGTTCGGTCTGGCGGTTCGGGTGCAGTTCGACTTAGTCTGGTTGGTTCAACGGTTCTGTACCGGTTCGGTTCAGGTTTAGCAGTTCGGCTCCGGTCCAGTCAGACCGGTCAAAGACTGATGGAGAAATGGGTCGCGGGTCGGGTGCGCAGACCCCGGGTCAGATCGTGGGTTGACAATTGGATCCTAGGTGCTTAAAATGACGTCGTTTTCGGCATTTATTGAAACAACGTCGTTTTTGACGTTTATTGAAATGACGTCGTTTTCGGCGTTTATTGAAACGACGTCGTTTTCGACGTTTATTGAAACGACGTCGTTTTGGTTTTCACCATTTATATAAAAGGTTCAATTTTTTTTTCAATCAATTTTCCTTTCCTCTCCAAAAAAAATGCATGTTT
The DNA here is from genome assembly GCF_047325235.1 of Durio zibethinus. NCBI lineage: Eukaryota > Viridiplantae > Streptophyta > Magnoliopsida > Malvales > Malvaceae > Durio > Durio zibethinus. The sequence goes on along the minus strand of NC_143162.1, from coordinate 1,190,597 downwards.
TTTTCTCTTTTTTTTATTCGGTCGACCTGGGGCCGGTGGTCATCCATCGTGACGGTCGTCGTAGTCTTCACCAGCAATGAATTTTGACCACCGTCGACGGCGCCGAAAAATTTTAAAAAACACCCACAAACTCCTTTCGACCTCTTTAACACAGATTCGACCTCTTTTTCACCAAAAAGAGTCTCCACTTCCCTAGATCTGTTTTCAAAGTTTCGATGAAACTATGTTTTTTTTGTAACTGACTCTTTTTTTTTTAAACTGACATTTTTTTCTTCTTTGTACAGGAAGCTTGACGCTGCGTTCCTCTTTACGGGAAGGACTGTGTATTTTTTTTTACGGTGTTTTTTTCTTTTTTTTTACAGCGTCTCCTCTTTCTATATTTCTTTTTTGGTTTGTCTAAGAGCTCTATTTATAGAGCTCCGACTGTGCGTGTGCTTGAGGAAAGGGTATAGGGCTCGGCATGGGGTCTAAGCACGAGCCCCATGCCTCTTTTTTTTTTGGCAACATCTGCCAGTGGTAGGGTTAGGTGATCAAAGGGGTAGGGGTAGGGCATGGTGAGGGATGGGTGGTAGGGTATGGTGGCAATGGTGCCGGAGAAAGCACCACTGCCATCCCCCATTTTTTTTTATTTTTTTTGTATTTTTTTGGTATTTTATATTATTTAATTTTTTTTGTATTTAATAATAATAATATTATTATTATTATTTTTTGGGACAAATTTGATGTCCACAGCTACCTCTCTTTGTACATTACTGAAAATCATAATAGGTCAAAGACAAAGACAAAAATTTTGTCTGGAATCCAAATGGATCAAATAAAAAAATACTCCTCTCACTTGAGGCTCGACAACTTTAAAATCTCTTTTGAAAAAGCTTCTTTCAGCAGAGACTCAACAACTTTAAAAATCATCTTGAAAAAGGCTCCTCTCAGCAGAGGCTTAACAACTTTAAAAATTCTCATTTTGAAAAAACTTCTCTTAGCAAATACTCAATAACTTTAAAAATCTCATCTTGAAAAGGGCTCCTCTCAATAAAGGCTCAACGACTTTAAAATCTCATTTGGAAAAGGGCTCATCTCAGCAGAGGCTCAACAACTTTAAAAAAATTCTCATTTTGAAAAGGGCTCATATCAGCAGAAGCTCAACGACTTTAAAAATCATCTTAAAAAGGGCTCCTCTCAGTAGAAGCTCAACAACTTTAAAAATTATCTTGAAAAAGGCTCTTCTCAGCAGAGGCTTAACAACTTTAAAAATTCTCATCTTGAAAAAGCTCCTCTTAGTGAGACTCAACAATTTTAAAATCTCATATGTTTTTCAAATCGAGTTCTCATATTTGAACAAGTAAATTTCTCTCTTTTGAAATTCTTTGTTTGATATTATTTTTCATTAGGAAATAGAAAGTTTCTGTCCTTATTAAAACTGTTCATGGATGCATGTACTGAGTGCTCTAAATGCAATACATATAATGCAATCGAAATTTTTCATTGTAGTAAAATGGTTATCAAAATCTCTTATTTTTGGCTTCTTTTATCAGAATTCTTATACAACTAATATGTTCTTAACATCTGACCACAATATTTTTCTTCTTCAAAAGTCTGCAACATCAATGTCTTGTCATGCTTTTCTCATCCTTTTTCATTTGCCTTTGTTAACTTTTAAAAAGTAATGCTAAGATCTTTCATGTTTGTTTTTCTTTTCATCATTTAAGTCTAAGACCAATAAAATGCAATCACACATTTCTTCATTCATATGGTGGACAAAAATGAGAATAAAAGAATGGATAGGTGTTATTTCCAAAAGAAAGATAGCATATTTTATTAGACTGGTAACAAGTGCATGGCAAAGTATTTGAGTTAAAACAAAGGTGCCTAAATGATGATCATAAGATAATCATGAACAAAATATTCCCAGATTCTTTTTCTAAAACTAAATTAGATAACTTCCTTGATCCTTTAGAGTTCATCAAACTACACTTATCCCTGTAGTGTGGAATGATGTTTCTTCTTCACATCCAAGCTGCATTTTTTCAAGTTTTCAGTTTAGATGAGTCATTATTTTTTATTTTTTTCTTTTTTTTTTCAAGTAAAATATTTTTTCGCAGCATATAAGTTTATCGGAGTAAGTAAATCACTTCCGTCCATCTCTACCAAAATCAATGCCCCATAAGAAAAGGTTTTTTTCACCACACACGGGCCTTCCCAATTTGGTGTTTATTTTTCTCGATTATCATGTTAATTTGAAAGGATCTTTTTCAGCACTAAATCTCCTTCCCTAAAGCAACGAGGATGAATTTTGAACCCATTCTGCTTTTTTTAATTCTACCTCCATCAGGACTTTTAGCGAGGGAATTTCTACTTCGACCAGTAACACAACTTTCATTCCATATACTAAAGAGAATGGAGTGGCCCCAGTAGATGTTCGGACTGATGTTCTATAAGCATACAAATTAAAAGAGAACTTTTTATGCCAATCTTTATAAGTATCAGTCATTTTTTTCAAGATTCTTTTGATATTCTTATTTACAGCTTTTACTGCCTTATTCATCTTTGGATGATATGGTGCCGAATTACAGTGACGAATCTTGAACTGAGTGCAAACTTCATTCATCATCTTGTTATTTAAATTTTTGGCATTATCAAAAATAATTATCTCTGGAAGCCCATATCTGCATATTATCTCTCTTTTATGAATTTGTATACCATAGATTGGGTCACACTAGCATATGATGCAGTTTCTACCCATTTTGTAAAGTAATTAATCATCACAAAGATGAATTTATGTCCATTTAAAGCTTTTAGAGTGATGGAACCGATAACATCCATACCCCACATAGAGAATGGTCATGGAGGAGCCAAAACATACAATGCTATTGGAGGAGTATAGATCTTGTCAGCATAGATATGATATTTATGACATTTTTTGGTATAATCAATACAGTCACTCTCTATTGTCAACCAATAGTATCTAGCCCTCATAATTTGTCTAGCCATCATATAACCATTTACATGTGCCTCACAAACTCCATCATGCATTTCTTCAATAATCTTCTTCGCTTCAGCTGCACTCACACACCTTAAGAGTACTTGATCTCGACTTTTTTTGTAGAAGATGTCTTCATCAAGAAAGAAACTCATAGCCAACCTTCTAATAGTTCTCTTATAATTTTTTGTTACATGTTTTGGGTATTGCTAGCTTTTAATGTATTGTATGATGTCATGATACCATGGCTTCCCATTAACTTATTCTTCAACACTTGAACAATGTGCTGGTTCATCCTTCACATCCAGTTTGATGGGTTAAATTTTAGTATTTGCATCTATTTAAATCATTACAGCTAGAGTAACCAGTGTATCAACAATTTGGTTTTCCTCTCTAGGCAAATGCTTAAATTGAACTTCTTCGAATTGTTTGACCAACTGAGAGATGTACTTATGGTACCGTATCAACTTGGAATCTCTGATTTCTCATTCTCCTCGTAACTAATAGATGACTATAGCTGAATCTCTAAACACATCTAATACTTTGATTTTCTTTTCAATTGCTGCTTGCAAACCCATAACACAAGCCTCATACTCAGCCACATTATTTGTGCAATTAAAATTTAACCTGGCTGTAATAAGATAATAGTGCCTATCATGAGATATTAAAATTACCCCAATACCATGACCTAAAGCATTAGCAGCTCTATCAAAATACATCTTCAAAAACTCTTCAACAAGTTCATTTTCTTCAATGGCCATCACATCTTCATCAGGGAACTCCAGGTTCATTGGTTCATAATTTTTGACAGCACGATCAGCAAGGAACTTAGCTATGGCACTTTTTTTTATAGCTTTTTGAGTCACATAAATGATATCATATTCTGAAAGCATAACTTGCTATCACACTATTCTTCCTGTCAATGAGGGCTTTTCAAAGATATACTTAATAGGATCTAGCTTTGCTATGAGCCAAGTAGTGTGATAAAGTATATATTGTCTAAGCCTTCGAGTTGTCTAGTCTAATGCACAACATATCTTCTTTAATGGTGAATACTTGGACTCATAATCAGTGAATTTTTGCTCAAGTAGTATATTGCTCATTCTTTCCTATCAGTTTCATCTCTTTGCCCTATCACATATCCCTTTAAATTTTCATACACTGTTAAGTACAAGATCAAAGATTTTTTTGGGATTGGTGGTGCCAACACAGGTAGATTTGACAAGTATTCTTTGATTTTATCAAAAGCTTCTTCGCATTCATCATTCCATTCTCCTGGATCATGTTTTTTAAGAAGTTTAAAAATAAGATTGCACTTATAGGTGAGTTGAGATATGAAACAAGCAATATAGTTCAATCTCTCTAGAAAACCTCACACTTCTTTTGGGGTATGAAGAAGAGATAAGTTTTGGATCGCTTGTATCTTATCCGGGTCCACTTCGATTCCTCTTTCACTGACCACAAAGCCTAATAGTTTTCTTGACTTAGCACCAAATGTACATTTAGCGAGATTCAACTTCAGCTAAAATCTTCTCAACTTGTTAAATAGTTTTTTAAGATTAACTATATGATCTTCTCTTTCATAAGATTTCGTAATCATATCATCCACATATACCTCTATTTCTTTATACATCATGTCATGAAAGAGAGTTATCATTGCTCTTTGATAAGTGGCACTAGTATTTTTTAACCCAAAAGGCATGACTTTGTAATAGAATGTCCCTCACATGGTCACAAATATAATTTTTTTCATATCATCTTGAGCCATCTTGATCTGATTATAACCTAAGAAACCATTCATAAAGGAAAATATAGAATCCCTAACAGTATTATCCACTAGAGTATCGATGTGAGGTAGAGAAAAGTTATCCTTAGGGCTTGCCCTATTCAAATCTCGATAATCGACACACATTCTCACTTTTTTATCCTTATTAGAAACTGGCACTATGTTGGTTACCTATTCAGGATATTTTATCACTTTCAAAAATCTAGCATCGAATTGTTTCTTCACTTCTTCTTTAATTTTCAGTAGCATCTCTAGTTTCATGTGCCTTAGCTTTTGCTGCATCGGTTTACATTTTAGTTTTAAAGGTAACTTGTGCTCTATAATATCAGTGTTGAGTCCTAGCATATTGTGGTAAGTCCACGCGAACATATCTACATATTTTCGAATTAGCTTTTCTAGCTTCTGTCTTTCAGTTGGTAAAAGAGATATACCAACTTTAACTTCTTTTTTATTTTCACCATCTCTCAAATTCACTAATTCGATAATTTTTTGATGGGGTTTAATTGGCTTATCTTTATGTTCTATTAATTTTAACAAATCAAGAGGTAGTGTGTAGTTATCTAGATCTTCTTTATTATCAAGTTCATCGACAATAATTAAGTTTTCAAAATCAAATCCAAGATTATTGCTATAATTATCTTCGTGTTCATTATTTGGGACCCTGCAAAGGGTAAGATGAAGAGAATATTGGCACACAAAAATGGAACGGCAAGAAAATGATGAAAAAAAAAGAGAATGAAAAGTAAAATGAAGATGAAAACAATAGAAAAAATACGGATGCATCTTTTAAGTTTTTTATTAAAATGACAAACATAAACACACCATAAAAGATCTCCTAATACTCGTAGAAAGTAATTAGGGATTTAAAGTTTCACAGTACATTACTTTTCTAAAGTTTTAAAGATAACAAACAGCTCTGTAACTTTTTAATTATCTAGCTCAAAATTTGGAAGATAAGGGTACATGAACAACTCTTCACTTCGACTCTTCTTTTTTTCATCATTCACCATTTGAATGGCCAGCTCTAAAAATTCTTCCATGAATCCTGCACTTAGGGTTCCCGATAAATCTGGATAAATATATCCTCCTGAGTAAAAAAATCATAAAAGTATGGAATGACCATAGACTCTGACTTCGACTCATATCCCCTAAGATTAGCTATCCTCTTATCTCTTTTCTCATTCACCATTCTTATTCTGTCCCCTCTTGTTGGCTTATATCCCAAGCCAAATATGTCTCTCTTTTTATATATGACCGATGGCTTCGTGATTTCTTGCAGGTTCTTCTCAAGTTCGGCTTCAGGTCACCATCCCATCTTGGTAAGTTGTTTGATTATCATTTTAATTATCGTAGCCAAGTGTGGCAAATACAATTTAGATCCTTCAGCTATATATGTTGCATTGGCAGTCTCAAAGGATCTATAAGAACTTTCCAAAGCTTCATCTGTTGATTCCACATAAATAATATTTATTGGTTGAGTTACCAATAAATCTTATTTTCCTGCCACACATGTTAGCTTCTCTTCAACAATGAATTTGACTTTTTGATGTAATGAGGATGGAACAACACCTACCATATGGATCTACGACCTACCCAATAAATAACTGTATGAAAGAAAGATGTCCATAACTTAAAATTTCACGTTGAAAGTGCATGGGCCAATTTGTAATGACACTTTTATATCTCCCAGCACCTCTCTTCTGGTTCCATCAAAGGCTCTCACTATCATATTATTAGGTTTCATATAAGATCTATCAACAGAAAGTTTTATCAGAGTTGTCAGAGTTGTTACAGGCATAAAATTGATGGATGAGCCATTATCAATCAAAATTTTAGCCATTATATGACCTTTACATTTTACAGTAATGTGAAGAGCCTTGGTACTTCCTCTACCTTCAGGAGAAATCTCTTCATCATTGAAAGAGATATAGTTTGAAATCGTTAGATTACCAACAAGCTATTTCACATATTCAACAGAAGCATTGTGAGACACATATACTTAATTTAGCACCTTCAGTAAAATATTACGGTGTGACTCTGAACTGAACAATAATGATAATAGTGAAATTCTAGCTAACATCTTGTTAAGCTGTTCTACCACTATATACTCGCTATGTTTTATTAACTTTAAAAATTCACATGTTTCACTTTCAGATACTAACTTTTGACATTTTTTTTCTGGGGTTGCGTCAAGATCACTTTGACTTTCATTTTTTTCTCCTACCTTGGCTTTCTCTTTTTTAGTTTTTTTTAGAGCCTCTGGGGTATAACACTTGTCACTTTGAGTTATGCCTCCTACATCCATTATGTTGATAGTATCTGGGTTGACTACGACATCATAATCATACTTTCAAGATACTGCTTTATCATTCTGATATGAAAAAAGGTCAGAAACTTTAATTGTCATCACTGGTCGAGAGACGGGTTTTTCTAGCTTCGATTTTGGCTTCTCATCATAATAGATAGTTATCGATTTACGCATAAACTTATTATTTGAATCAATGATAGACACTTCAGCTTTCACCAACTCTTTTCTCTCTTGGTAAAACTCTATTCAACCCATTTCCATCAACTTTTGCACCTCTTAACAAAATTGGTGATAATTCTTGATAGAATGCCCCAGAAAACCTCTGTGATAATTGTAGCTTTCAGTTGAGTTAATCACTTCAGAGTAATTTTGAGGTTCTATTGGCTTCAATATGTCAGCTTTGACCAAGACTTTGAATACCTTAACCATCGAAATCTTAACTTCATTTATTTTTTTCTTCACGTGGCTTCTTTGCCCATCAATTAAGGCATTTATTAATGATTTGGTATGATTTGGTAAAGGGTTCCTATTAACATTTGGAGTCCCTTGTTGGTTGGTATCAAAGTTTAATATCCCTTCATTGATTAACCCTTGTACTTTACATTTCAAAACAGTACAATTCTCAGTGGAATGACCTAAATTCTTATAGTGATAATCACAATGTGTATTAGGGTTATATCATTTGAAAAATGAAGGTTTCAAGGGTTCAACGATAACAAAAGCAAGCAGATATTTCTCAATAAGTCGAGGATACAAATCTATGTATGTCATAAAAATATCATCAAAAGTGATTTTTTCTTAGGTATTTCTCGGGGTTTTCAAACCACTATTAGGATTGGATCTTCATTCTGGTTTGATAGGTACAGTAGGACGATTATAGGTGGGTGTCTGAAAAGATGACTGAAAACGAGATAGATAAACTAGTTGTGGTAATGATTGGTATGGTTAATATGAATGAGGGATGGATGTAACATGGTTTATAGAAGGGTAATGGGTTTGGTAGACTGGTGTAAGATAAGGTGTGAAACCTTTGAATTGTTACCCTATATAGTTCACTACTTGAGCTTCATTCTCTTTCTTTTAGGAGCTCCACCTTTTCTTGCTCTACTTGTCTCTTCTGCATCGAGCTTACCATTCTTTATGGCATTTTTAATGATCTCACCTGATATCACCATATCTGTAAAGTTTTTTGTTGCATTGTCTATCAATCTCTCATAGTACGGTACTTTCAAAGTGTTCACAAATAAAATAGTTATTTTTTTCTCAGTGAGAGAAGGTTAAATTTATGCAGCCACGTCTCTCCATCTCTGTGCATACTTCTTAAAGTTTTCAGTTACTTTCTTTTTCATACCTTGTAGAGATAGACGATCTAGAACCAGATCCGTGACATACTGATATTATGTAAGAAATGTCTTTGTAAGCTCTTGTCAAGAATAAATATGAGTCCTATCTAATTGAACATACCATTTAGTTACAGAACCCGTAAGATTATCTTGAAATATATGCATAACAACTTCTCATCATGAGCATGTGCTGCCATTTTTTTGATAATATATGGTGATATGGGTCATCGAACATTTTGTGCCATCATATTTTTTAAATTCAGAAACCTTGAATTTAGGTGAAATTACCACATCTGAAACTAAACAAAGGTCAGCCGTATCTGTTGAGCCATAAAAATTTATTTCTTCTACAACCCTAAGCTTTTCTTTCAATAACTTCATATTCTCTCGAGCACTGGTATCTTCTACTTTTTTAGGTGTCTGTATCTCTAACTTTTCTCTTTCCTTGGGATCATCCAAATCAGGAACTAAGATTGGCTCAGGTGATTTTTTCATCATAACAGAATTAACAAAATTTTAAAATTATCCTGGAACAAGTGTGGATGTTATTCCTAGATAAGGATTGAGATATCTACCGAAAGTAAGAATTGGTACTCTAGTTCTTTGAGAAGGTTAGGTCGATCGTGGCTTAAATCATGAAGGGTAAACAAGATCTACCATATTTGACGATTGCTCTTGAAAGCTAGGATTTTCTTCCACTACTTTTTTCTTATCAAGTTTTTTGAGCATATCCATTATTGTACTGAGATCCCCTATTAGTTTTTCTTAAACTTTTTTTATTCTCTCAAATCGACTGGCCTGCTTTTGCTTCATGATTCTTGTCTGAGTCTTGGTATTGTATGAATGACAAATAGGTTGGGTTAAAATTTTTGATGGCGAGCTATTTTTGAACCTTTATTACCATAAAGTTTTTTTTTAAAAAAGAAAAAAAAATTAGAATGCTATGTGTTGAAATTTTTATTTTTTATTTATTTTATGAAAAATGATGTATATGATGCATGAATGCAAGTGAAAGATATTTGCTTTTGGACGAACTTCAACATTAGAAATTTTTATTGATTCTATACAACTTTTATTACATAAGATTTACCATCCTAGAGTTATATCCATAGAAGCATTTGACTTGCTTATAATAGTCTTTTACCTCATCTAAAAAGTTCACTAGGTGCTATCAATATTCTCTTATGGGATTGACTTCTCTTCTTAATGCTTCTATCTTTTCAATCATCTCACATGCTTTTTTTACTGCTTTACAAACTTGATTAATCAAGTGCTCTATGTACTGTTGCCTCCCTAAACTTTCTGCTTTCCATCTTATGTGAGCATCCTTTTTTGAATCACATGTGAAGATCTAATCTTTTTTTCTTCTATGCCACTCATCTATTATTACTGAAATATGACTCTTGTGGTCTTGTAGTTGTATCTCTAACCTTTAGATCACCTGGTGAAGTGATTCTTTTTCATTCAATACTTTGAAGTGTTTTTTTCTCTCTTTTATGAGCATGACTTTCAACATTTTCTTTTCGTTTTGGCATTCCACCAATCTTGCTGAAGTTGTAGAGTATAATCCCTTCAAATTCTGACATTCTTGAGAAATTCTAGTGGTCTCCTCTTACTTTTCTTGAGCTTTGTTCTTCCATTGGTTTATTCTCTTTCGGAGCTCAACCATTTCACATTGTCGACTAAGGTAAGATTTGGTGACTTTTTCAGTTTTGAATTAAACTCATAACCTCTTATTTTCTTAGTGTAGATCTTTCAAATCACTATTAGCTAGATCTCATTCTTTTATATGTTTTCTAATCTGCTCTCTTGTATCTCTGCTTCATATTTCAGTTGCCTTACTTTCTCACGAAGTCTCAAATTTTCTCTTCTTATTTCTTTTTTTCAGCTTCTAATTCTTTCTTGACAAGCTCAACTTATGATAATTGCACCTCTTCTGAAAGATTAACTAATTGATATGAACTATCATCAGGAGAAAGTACTATGTCTCTAGGTCATCTTATTTTCCAAATCTGGTAATCAAAAGTGACTTTATCTATGAGAGGCCCTAACCTCATTCTTCGTGTTCTCTTCTATGCTTGGATCAACTGCTCTGAGGTTCTCGATGGATTTGGTTCCCCATAAATGAATTCTACTTGGACCAGGCCATGAGTAGCAGGAACAAACTATTTTACACCAAATTGCCTGAGCACCATTAATGGAGCATAACTTATAACGCCCCATAGCCCTAATAACGATATCCATGGCTCATTTTCTTCACGATACAACAAGGGCACATGAGGTATCCAAGGCGCCATCCATTCGATTTCATTCCTAGTAAGCCTTCGCAAGAAAAAGACCCATTCTTCCTTAGTCTTTAATGTTAGCCATTGACTTTTGCAAAACTCTTCGATTGGTGCCTTATTTCGAAGATATGGTTTCAAAAATGCACTCTTTCCACACTTGAAATGACTTTTAACCCATACGTATAATAGAGATGCACATCATATGAATCATTCTTTTATATTTCGTCGATAGAAATTCAATCGGTTAGGATTGCTGGAGCAGGATTAATTGTTTGAATTTTAATTTGCTCGAAAAAGTCTACTACAGTTATCTCAATGTAACCTAAAGTCTTCGAAAAGATTACCATGCCATACAATGCTAGAGCAAACACAGCCATACCTTGATCATCATTTAAATGCTCCAAAATGAAATTTCAGAGAAAGTCTCAATGAATGTTGAGATGTTCACCTTTAGACTTCGCAAAGGAATCAATGGTTTCTACTTTAACCCTCATAAGCTTGGCTAACTTTTTACGATAACCTGATTTTGGCTTTCGGGTAAATACTTTATCTGGACATTGTAGTTCTATCCTGAGTAAAATTGAATACTCCTCGATAGTTGGCACCAAATCTTTCTAATTAAAAATAAAGCATCTATAGGATGGATCTCAAAATTGTATAACTGCCTTGACCAACTGTTCATCGATCACTACTAAAATGAAAGATGCAATCTGCCCATACTTTTTACAAAAACTTTTTTTTCTTTCTTCACTTAACTGACCCCAGACAGCAGCTAACTCTTTTAAATCATTCTGTGTGAGATCTAAATGCACTTTTTTGGGTAATTCAGACACATAATCGGTAGGTAAATAATCTCTGTTCTTTTGTTGAGCTTCTTTCGACTAAACATGTACTTCATTATATGACTTACATGGTACACTGACTAAGGATGAACAAATTTATAGTTCTATGGGATCCATGAAAACTTCTTAGAAAAAATTTGTCCTAGAGCAAATATCTCGATGCAGAACTGTATGATATGATTAATGTAAAAAGAAAATGAAACAAAATTGAGTTAGTATGGTTTGAAAAAAATGTTTTATTTTTGTTTTGTTTTGTATTACACATAATTTTTCTTTTCAGGTACTTCTTACAATAAGGTGGACGGGGTTTTACCTAAGGCTGGTTTTCTAGGCTTATTATATGCTGAGTTTGGATTGACAAGGTCTAAAGGTTCCTAAATTGTTTTTCACTGTCGTCTATGTTGGACTAGTAAGGCACTCATATCCTCACCCATTATAGGCTACGAATAAAAAGGGTTCAATTCGAGTGAAAGTATTTCGCTTGCCATTGCGGAAGTTATCACCTCACGAGAGCATAGGTACTTTACTTCTTTCTATAAAAGATGAAGCCTGGGTATAGAGCTCATGCATGAGATGTATTGTACTATTATGTGCAATTATATCCTAATTTATTGAGAATAAATATATACAGAAAAATAAAACATAATAGGCATAATAAAAGAAATGTGTGTGAATTTTTTTACTTTTTATTTTTGACTTGTTTTGTTTTGTTTTTTTTACCTTTTTACTAAAAATGAAAAATAAAAATTTAAGAAATTGATTAAGACTGTTTAAATCAAAATTTGAGGATAATAAGTAGTTAATTTTGGCCTGACTCTTTAAAACAAAAGGCTTCTCCAGTGGAGTCGCCAAGCTGTCGTAATGATTTTGTGTCCATCCGACGAATTTGGAAACGAAATAAAAAATAACGGAGTGCCACCAATCTTTTTTTTGGCTAGGTGCGATTGGCCACCTACTAAAACATATCCTTTTAATAAAGTTTTAAAATTTATTAGAAAGATAACGGTCTGTAAAACAGTCTGAGTTCTGGAGTTGGTTATGCGTGGGAAATGATTAGTACCCCCACAGTGCCCGTTAAAAATGGTATCAATTAATAACGTGTTATCTTTTGATTTTGATAAAAATAATCCAAATTTCGGTGTTCAAAAAATAATTTTCTTGGTTTTTTATTTATTAAAAAAATTTTATTCTCGAGAAAAATAAATAAAAACTTTTTTATTAAAATAATTCTTAAAATGTTCCAGTACATTGGTAACATTAGAAGAACTTTTTTTCACATAGAGATTTCTTAGGCATCGCTTCTCGGAATACCGTAGAATCTTATCCTTGGAGGCTCAAATTTACTTTTCGTAAAAAATGTCATGCATGCAATGTAAAATGTTATCATGTTGATGCACACATTTTATTCTCCTTTGTTAGAAATTTTATTAATTATTTTACTAATATTTATTTAAAATTTTGAAGAAAAATGAAATTTTCATTATATTGAAGATTTTTTATAAATATTTCAATACATTGGTAATATTTTACAAAAAATCTTCTCACCTAGAGATTTTTTAAAGCATTTCTACTCGAAATACTTTTAGAATCCCATCATCGGATAATTTTTTTTTCTTCTCATTGTTATTATTTATATTTTTAATATATTAATCAATTTTTATTTATTACTTTAAAAAGAAAATTTTTATTGTATTGAAAATTTTTTATAAATACTCTAATATACTGGTAGTATTTAAAAAAAAATCTTCTCACCTAGAGATTTCGTAGGCATCACTATTCGAAATACCTTTAAATCTCATCATCGGATAAAAATTTCCTTTTCCTACATTTTTATTAGTTTAGTATTATTATTAAATTTATTTTTATATTATATTATTTTAAAGTTTATTTTAAAAATTAACAAAATTATAAAAAAATTAACCACATATTTCATCATTTAATCTAACAAATATAAATATTTTAATATGCATAAATATTAATAAAATAATATATAAAAAATTTAAAAAATTTAAAAAATTTTTTTTACTTGAATCGAACTGTTGACGAGCGGTTCGGTTCGGCGGTTCGATCCGACGGTTTGAGTGCGATTTCGGCTCGGTCTGGTTGGTTCAGTAGTTCGGTACTGGTTCGATATCGGTTCGGTTTGGGTTTAGCGGTTCAGCTCCGGTCCAGTCAGACCGGTCAGAGGTTGATGGAGGAACGGGTCGCGGGTCGGGTGTGCGAACTCCGAGTCAGGTCACGGGTTGACGCGTGGATCTTGGGTACTTAAAACGATATCGTTTTGGACGTTTATTGAAATGACGTCGTTTTGATTTTCACCGTTTATATAAAATGTTCAATTTTTTTCAGTCATTTTTCCTTTCCTCTAAAAAAAAATGCCTATTTTTTTTCTCTTTTCTTTGGCCGACCTGGGGCCGGTGGTGAACTCCGGCCACCGTCGATGGTGCCAAAAAATACCCATAAACTCCTTTCGACCTCCTTAACACAGATTCGACCTCTTTTTCACCAAAAAGAATCCTCACTTGCTTAGATCTGCTTTCAAAGTTTCGGTGAAACTATATTTTTTTTGTAAGTGACTTTTTTTTTTGAAACTGACTTTTTTTTTCTTCTTTATGCTGGAAGCTCAGCGTTGGGTTCCTTCCTACGGGAAGGACTGTGTATTTTTTTTGTTTTTTTTACAGTATTTTTTTTGTTCTTTTTGCAGCATCTTCTCCTCCTCTGTTTTTTTTTTGGTGCGTGTGCTTGAGAGAAGGGCACAGGGCTCGGCATGAGGTGTAAGCACGAGCCTCATGCCTCTTTTATTATTTTTTTGGCAACATTTGACAGTGATAGGGTTAAGTGATCAAAGGGGTAAGGGGTAGGGCATGGTGAGGGATAGGTGGTAGTGGTGCCAAAAAAGGCACCACTGCCATCCCCCATTTTTTCTTTTTTTTTGTTTTTGTTTTTTTTTGGTATTTTGTATTATTTGATATTTGTTTTGTATTTCGTATTTTGTATTTAATAATAATATTATTATTATTATTTGGGACAAATTTGATGTCCACAATTTAAATTTGACATGATTCCCATTTCAATTAATTTAAATTTAATATAATTAAAATTCAAAATAATTTATCTTTAAAATTAAAATTAATAATAAATATTTAAATATCATAAATAATGGTCAAACTATTATATTAGGATAAAAATATAATTATTTTTCAATAATACCGGGGTTACATCTTTTTGGGCCGAGTTAAACATAAATATTCAATTTTAGGATGCATTCATCTCTGTCTAACCATAAACAAAATTTTAAAAGAGCTAACCTAAAATTATTGTTATAACCAGTCAATTAAGTAATCAATACCAACAATACTTTTTTTTCTAACATTATCAAATTCTTTGATTATAATTCTATGTTGAGTCTTCTAAAAATTATCTAATTATTTATTCATTTTCATTTCATTATTAATAAGTAATTTAAACAAATATGATTATATGAAATATAAATATGAATTAATAATAATAAATTAGTAATTAATGTATGAAATATTAATAATAAATATTAAAAAACAATTAACAAAAATCATTAATAAATTTTTTATCATGAATAAAGTTAATGTTATATTTAACTCAACATAATTTGATTTTATTAGCAAATTACTTTTAAATTGTTTAATTTTAACATTTTAATCTTTATATATTTTTTATATTTATTTAATTTTAGAAATTTACAAATTAACACATGAATAACCTAAATGTTACATCAAATGATCCAGGAGTCAACTCCTAAAAATCTTAAACAAAAATTATTCAAAATTGAAATAACCTAAATTTAATTAATTCAAATTTAAAATAATTCAAATTTAAATTAATTTGAATCGAATTGACTTAACTTAAAATACTTAAAGCCCTTTTTTTCTTTAATGTGAATTCAATTTGACCTTAAACTAAAAACAACCAATTTTTTTCTTGATCAAGATTTATTTAAAATTCATTTGGATGAATAATGAGAGCGGTTCTAATGATATTGAAAATAGCATTGAGGTGAGATTTGTTATTTTAGTTGTGAGATTAAAATTAATTATGAGATATATGTTTAGATTAGGGATGGCAATGGGTCGGGTCGGGGCGGATTTTTGCTCGCCCCGAATTCGACCAGACCTGATAATTTTTTATTATTTTTATATCCGAATCCGATCCGATCCGATCCGATTGAATTAATAAAATATTATTTTTAATATAAATATAAAATTATATATATAAAAAATATAAAAATAATTATAAAATTAAAAAAATAATTAAAAAAATTATTTATATATATATCGGGTCGGGTATGCCTAAAACCCGACCCGACCCTGATTTTTTTTCATGCCATCTGATCCGACCCAACCCGATACCCGATTTAAAAAAAAATCGACCCTAAAAGGTTGGGTCGAAACCCGTCGATTTTGAATTTTTTTGCCTTCTCTAGTTTAGATGCATTAAAAAATAATGGTGATGATGAGATAAATTGTAGTGAAAAAAGAAAATGCTCATTAAAGCTATTAGACTAAAATTTATACATAATAAAAAATTTAAAAAATTTAATATTTATAAAATTCATAACTAATTAAAATATAATTTTTATGATAAATAATAAAAAATTAATAATAAGAATATATCAAATAACATTTTTATTATATTAAATTAAAAAATTATTTAAAAAGTTTTAAGTAAAAAAATAAAAGAAAATATAAAAAAGAAAAAAAATTAAATTGTAGGATATTTTTGTATTTATAATATGAATAAGGGGCAAAAAAGAGAAAAAAATAAAAGAAATGAATCTTCAATTAAGCACTGGACCAACAATGACCAGTGAGAAATCGACAGCAATCACGCTGCTCGATTAAAACCAAATGCACAGTGCGGTATAATGCAAAAATGCATTGTACCGCACTGTACGGTGTAAAACTTTGCATTTGGTTTTAATGTCAATTTCTCACTGGTTATTGTTGGTCCACTGTTTCACTAGAGATTCATTTCTTTTGTTTTTCTATTTTTTGCATCTTAATTCTTTTTACAAATACCAAAATATCCTACAATTTAATTCCTTTCTTTTTTATTTTTTCTTTATATTTTTTTATTTAAAAATTTTGAAATAATTTTTTAATTTAATATAATAAAAATACTATTTGATACATTATTAATAATTTTAAAATTATATATGAATTTTACAAATATTAAATAATTTAAAATTTTTATTATATACAAATTTTAATGTAATACATTTAATGGACATTTTTATTACAATTTATCTAATTGTTACCCCTATTTTTACATCTAAGCATATATCCCACTACTAATTTTAATCTCATCATTATAATAACAAATCTTACCTTCGTCATTATTTTTAATCTCATTAAAATCAATTTCATTACCTATTTAAATAGAACATTAATATAAATATGAATTAATCCTATCCAAATGCGACTAAAGCCCTATTTGGATATAACTATATCTCCAATGAGGTGCAATTAGCATCCAAAAAATCAATAATTGTATCCAAATCCTATTTCAGTGAGGCACGATGCAGCTAATCCACCGCACCATACCCATATTTTGCCACTGACCTTTTAGGTCCGATGGATACTTTTTGTCTCCATCATACTTTAATTTTCAAATTTACCCCTGTTTTTACTTTTTTTAAAAAAAAACTCTTGAAACAGAGACCACTTATTTTTCCTTTTGTTTTTTTTTATCCAAAAAATTTTAAATAACTAATCTTGATGGATAAAATAATTTAACAATTTTTTAATTATTTACTAATTTTATAAATATTAAATAATTAAATATTTTTATTGATACATATTTTAATGTAATGTTTGTAATGGTCATTTTATCATTTCAATGTAATTTTTTTCATTACAATTGTTGTTTTTATTTTTAAACACATTGTATTACTGATTTTAATTTTATTATTACGATAACTAATCTTACATTTATTATTATTTTTAATTTTATTAAAATTAATCTCAACGTCTATTTAAGTAAACCTTAAAATGTGCATTTGCTGCCTCACGGTACTCCGCTGAATTAGGGTATAAGATATGCAAAATCAAATTATTGCTTATCGTATCGATTCTCATGCTCCACTGAGGCTTCATTTAGATCCTAGTTGGCTGTGGTGCGGTGGGCAACCTTCAATAATGTTGGAATCTCATTTGGATCACTTTGACTATGGTGTGGTGAAGCTATTTTCACTATGCTGCTCTCGCAATTTTTCATTAGAGCTCAAAGGTCCAGTGAAGATTTTGAATCTTCAACTGCAGCTTCTATTTCCATTATATCCACGCTTTCTCTTTTTTTTTTTTTTAATTTAATTTTTGCCCTCATAACAATAGTGTAGAGACAAAAATGCATGTACCACATCTTTTTTTATTTTTATTTAACATTTTTTAAATAAATTTTTAATTTAATATAATAAAGAATTTTTTTATAATTATAGGATAAATTAATTAATAAAAAATAGAAATTAAATAAATATGTAAAATAAATAAATAATTTTAAGGATTTTCTATTACTTATTAAGTTAAAAAATATTAAATAATTTAAATTTTCTTTTATATAAAAATTTTAATATAATATCTTTAATAATTATTTTTTATCATTATTATTATATTTACGTTTAAATATATATCTCATTATTAATATTAATCTTTTTATTATAATACTCAATTTCATTATTATAATAATTAATTTCATCCTCATGCTATTTTTTATTTGATGAAAATTAATCTCACCTACCCTAAATTTGAAGCAAGACTTGCAAAATCAAATTATTACTTGTCGATTCTCATGGTTAGATCCAATTGGGGCATTCCTTGTCAGTGAAAAGGAAAAACATTTGCCTTTGTTTAAAAGAGAAAAGGCCCTTTTCTGCCATTATGGGTCAAATTCCTTTGTCCACGTACACGAGGGAAATTTGGGAAATATCATATTAGTTCATCAAAATGAAAATAATGTCTAATGAGTGGTGTGAGATAATTTATTGAGCGGTAATAGCCCTTCGCATAAAGATGAAAAGAAAGTTATCTCATTCATTCGAATTTTACCGGTAATTATTTATTGAGTTCATTTTTAATGCACGATCTGTAATTATTTATTTTAGATTGTCAAGTATAATATATCTTACCATAATATGAGAGATTAAACAATCTATCTACTTTCAAATTTTACGACCCAAAAAAAGTTATCTCATTCATGGTCAAAATAGTGATGGATTTAAGGTTTAATTTTGAGTAGATCAAAATAATAGTTTATAATAATAAATAATTTTATTTGTTTAATATAAAAGATTTATTAAAAAATAAAAGATATTTTAATGTAATATAAAATAAAATTTTTAATTATAAGTACATTAATATATGAATATATATAATAAAATAAATATATAAAACATATGATTTTATGATATTTAGTTATAAATCACTAGCAATATTCATAATTAAAATAAATTTATTATTTTTATGTTACTAACATATTATCTTATCATATTTAATATTTTAAGTATTAAAGTAAAAAATCATATATTTTATAAATAAAAAAATAAATTTTAGAATAATAGAGTAGAGTTTCTAATAGTATAAGTAAAAACCTTCTAATAATTTACATGATATTTTTAAATTTTGAAAAATTAGAAGGTACTTCAACTAATCATGTTAATTATTTTGACAAGTAATAATTTTTTTTTTTAAAAAATGTAGATATAGAAAAAAGCTTGATTGAAAAATAATCATAACTGGATATTTGTTAATTTGATTTTAATTATCATAATATATATATATATATATATTAAAGTAAATCCATATGTTTGTGAAAATATAATGATGACAAATTTATTTATTTCAAATTAAACATTATTTATAGTAAATAAATCTAAATTAAAAAATTCTAATGTTTAAATGCAGATAATTTTTTAAATATATATTCAATATATATAATAAAGAATAATATAAATAAACACAGTAAATTTAAGTTTGAAGAGTCTTAACTAATTTATTTATAAAAATTTTTGAAATTATTAAAAAGTAACATAGGTATAAAAATATTTTCAAAATTTTTGAGAAACCATAAACCCTAAGCTCTTATATAGATTTGTCAATGGGCCAAAGTTTGAAATTTTTGTTAATGGGATTTGAGGGTGATCACATATTTATTATAATATGTTAAAAATAATTTATATAAAAATCATAAAATGTGTGGTAATATTTTAATATTATTTATAAAAGTTAAAATTTGTTATTTATAATATTATTGCAAAGAAAGGTGTAGGATCAAATGGAATTTCGATTGAAATTTGGAAATATTTGGGTTAAACAAGGATAAGATGGTTGATAATCTTTTTAATAAAATTTAACGCACTCAAAAAAAGTTAAAAAATAGAAAAAGAGTACTTTTGTGCCTTTATACAAGATTAAACATGATATATAAAATTATTCAACTATCGAAGAATTAAACTTATGAGTCACACTATAAAACTTTGGAAAAGAGTAATTGAATATAGGTTGCAACGTGAGTTTATTATTTCCAAAAACTAATTTGGGTTTACACCAAGACGTTTTATAATAAAGGCAATTCACCTATTGAGGCTTTTGTTGGATGTTCACCTATTGAAAAAAATATTTATATTGATGTTTATTGACTTAGAAAAACATATGATAGAGTTACTTGAGAGGTGCTTTAGTGAGCTTTAATAAAGAAAGGAGTTTCTTTAAAATACACTAACATAGTTAAAGATATGTATGAAGGAGTTATAACTAATGTGAAGATGTTTGGGGGCATAACTGATAGCTTTCTCATTACATTGGGATTGCATTAAGGCTTAGCACGAAATCCATTTCTTTTTGCATTAGTTATAGATAAGCTTACTGGACATATCGAAGACAATGTGCTATAGTGTATGTAATTTACCAATGATATGTTTTAGTTGCTGAAACTAATGATGATCTTAATGAGAAATTGGAATTATGGAGGCATACATTAGAATCTTGAGACTTTAAATTTAGTGGATCTAAAATTGAACATATGGAATGTAAATTTAGAAATCACAAGAAAACGAGTGCTAATATGATTAAGTTGGATGGTAAGATAGTACAAAAAAGTAGTCATTTTTTATATTTGAGATTACTTTTTTAGAGTGATATTGAGATAAAAAGGGATATATATCATAGGATCCAAGCAAAATGGGTTAGGTGGTGAAGTATATCATATGTGTTGTGTGATCGAGACATGTCTTTAAAGTTAAAAGTGAAGCTGTATAAAATAACTGTAAGATCTGCATTGTTACATGAAATTAAATGTTAGATCATTTAAAAACAACACAAGAAAAAAATAAGTGTAGCTGAGATGAGGATTTTTATATAGATGTGTGGTAAGACTAAAAGAGGCAAAACAAGAAATGAAGAAATTTGAGAAAAAATAGGGAGCAATCTAACTTGAGGAAAAGATGAGAGAGGACCATTTGAGATAGTTTAGATCTATGAAACATATGCCTATCGTGCACTAGTTAAAAGAAATAAGGTTATAGATTTAAGAAAGACTAAAACTTTTAAAAGTAGACCATGAAAGACATAGATGCAAGTAATAAGTAAGATATAAGGGTTAAGAAAATAAATGAAAAGATTGTTGTTGATAGATGTTGTAATAGCTTTGGGATCGCCAGACATAAAAAATTTTAAAATCCAAAAAAATGAGAAGAGTCACTACTAATCTTTTTTAAGGTGTGATTGATCACCCAAAAATTTATCTTTTTAATAAAACTATAAAAGTGAGTTTAAATTTTATCAAAAAGATAAATATTGATCTACAAAAATAGATTTTGAGTTCAGAAGTCAATTACGTGTAAAAAAAGATTAACACTCCCACAATGCCCATAAATTAATACCAGTTAATTCTGCACTATTTTCAGTATTGGATGAAATGATTTTAATTTAAATTTAATAATAATTCTCTTCATTTAAAAAATAAAATTTTGCTAAAACTCTTTATTTAGGAATATTGAGAAAATCTTTAAGTTAAAAAATTATCTTTAAATTCTCCAACATTTAGGTAAAATTTAAAAATAACTATTTTCACTTAAGATTTAACACAATATTTCTTAAAATGAAATAACACTTTTTATAGAAGATAATTATTGGTGACTCTCCAACATCTAGGCAGAGTATCAAGAATTATTTCCTTCAGAATGTTATTTTTGTTTTATTTTATAATGTCATAATTTAAAAAAAAATGTATTACTTTTTTTTATAAAACATTTTATCATCAAGTAGTAAATTAAAGACAGAGAATGCAAACAATTGCTAACAGAACAAGATAATGTATGTATGCCAATGAATGTTATGTAAAGTGATGAAATGCAATTTTAAAGTTGGGTTCTTAAGTATAATGGACCACTCAGACTCTTTAACATTTAGGCAGAGCTTAGGTGCGACTGTTTATATTTAAGATTCTAACGTACTATTATTTTTTTTTATTTATTAATCCCATTATTAATGTGAATTAAGGATTCTTATGAAAATTTTAATGAAATAAAGTTTCCTAAATGCCCCATCGTCTAGGTAGTATTTGAGAACAAATTATTTCATGTAAAATTTTCACACGTATCCTTGAAGTTTGAAAATAAATTTGGGCATAGGTTTTGGTCGAGGTTTTAAAGTTTGGTGACTTTTTAATGATTTGGGATTGTATATCGAATTTGGGGTTTTAAGTTTTGAATTTTAGAATTTAGGGTTTTAGGTTTTGGATTTTAAGATTTAAGGTTTTTAGGGTTTGGAGGGCTTAAAGATTTTTATTCTAGGGTTTAAAAGGGTTTTTAAGGTTCGGGGTTTAAGGTAAGGTTCGGGGTTTAAGGTTTTGATTCTAGGTTTTAAAGCCTTTAGGGTTTTAGTTTTAGTGTTTGAAGGGTTTAGGGTTTCGATTTTAGAGTTAAAGGGTTTAGGGTTTTGATTTTAGGGTTTGAAAGGTTAGGGTTTTGATTTTAGGATTTCAAAGGTTTAAGGTTTTGATTTTAAAGTTTGAAGGGTTTAGGGTTTTAATTCTAGAATTAAAGGTTTAGAGTTTAGTTTTAATGTTTAGGGGTTTTAGGGTTTTGATTTTAGGGTTTGAGGTTTATGGTTTTGTTTTAAGGTTTAAATTTTTTTAAAAAAATTTATGGTTTAAATTTAAAAAAAAAACATGAATATCTCTAAAAATTTTCAACATTTAGGCAAACTTTCGAAACAAGTTCGATTTTTATAATTTTTTAAAATTAGTTAAAAAATCACACATATTTTCTTTTTATAATAACTTATTATTAATGAAATTACTAATTTATTTAGTGTTGTTATTTTTTTTATTTTTTTATCTAATAATAATTCTTCAACATCTAACAGAATTATCATTATTTAAAATATGATTAAGTTCCCTCTAATATCTAGGTAAGGAGAATTTTCTTATTACGAATTTATTTTATAATCATTTTATTATTATTATTTAATATTTGGGTTATTATTATTAAAAAAAATAAAATTTTGAAATCATTTTTTATTATTGTTGTCATTGTAATTTAATATTAATAATAATAATTATTATTGTAAAACAAAAAATGTTTATTCTAATAAATTTTAAAATTTTTAAAACATGCATAAATAACAATAATAATAAAGTTAAAAAGGATATAAATAATATATAAAAATAAAAAAATAAAAAATATTTTACTTGAATCGGATCGATAAATGATTCGATCAATGTTGGTTTGGTTGGACTAAAAAAATGGTCGATTCGGTGAGTGGTTTGGTTGAACCGGATAAGTGGCAGTTCAACGCGCGATTTAGTTGAACTAGTTCAGAATTGGTTAAAGGACGGGTCACTGGGTCGGGTCGCGCAGATTCCAGGTCAAGTTTGACCTAAAACAACATTGTTTTACTTCATAGTCTTCTATATAAAAGTCTCTTTTTTTAGCGCATTTTCTTCTTCCTTTAAAAAAAAAAACATTTTTTTTCGCTCAACTTTCGTCGGCCAAAAACTAATAAAACAGTCATGCGTTGCCGACTGTCGTTTACCACTGATGGTCGTTGGTGATCAAAAAATAGTGAAAGACCTCCAAAAATTTCTCCTCAACATCTTCTTTCCAGACCTGATCTCCTTTTTGTGAGAAACAACCTTGATAAGTGTAAATCAAGGTTTGGAGTTTTAAGTTCTTTTTTTAAAAAAACTTAAACTAATGATCTCTTTTTTTTTTTGTTGTAGGAGGGCTTTGGCGCTAAGGTTCCTCATTATAAGAAGGACTATTTGTTTTTTTTTTTTTATGTTTTTCGATAGGTATTGTGATATTTAGGTGTGTCATCTGAGGCTAAGCTAGGGTCGAGGGTACTTGGCAGAGTACATAGAGGCTTGGGTTTCTGGGCGTGCAAAGACTGGATTGTTTGGGCTGAGAGCTTAGGGTTTCTAGGCAAGGGAGACTTGGGGTTTTTAGGTATCTAAGAGCAAGGTATCTATGTATGTGTCTATGTTTTTTTATGTGTCTGAGAGAGCTAAAAAGGGAAGAAAATGGGTGCTTTATAAGGTTAAGTCTATGTTTGGGATAATGGGTGATCTATGGGGTGTAGAGGTGGCTGTAGGAGTAGCAGGAGCTATGGCTAGGGTAGGCTATAAGAGGTGGCTGGTCTAGGGTGCATGGTGGTGGTTAGAAGGCTACAATAGTGGCTGGACATGCTAGTGGCAGGGTGATTAGACATGGGGTGACAGTGGTGCCGTGTACGACATCCACTTACACCAACCCCTCTGTTTTCTTTCTTTTTGTATTTTTTTGTTTGTTTAATTATTATTTTTTGTTGTATTTTTTGTTTTAATTAATAAATTAATATATGAAGAATTAATATAAAAATAAAAATGAAACAAAAATAACGAACTTGGGCCCGAAAGAAAAATCAAACTTTGGCCTGTGAGTTTGATAAAACCCATAGAATTAAACCGAGACCCGAATAAATTTGGTATCTATAGCTGCCTTTCTTTGCCCATTGCTGAGAATCAGGAATAAAGGAAAGATAAAGATGCCAATTTTGTTTGAAGCTAACTCGATGATTTTTTTTTTTGTTTTTTTATCATGGGTTAGAAAATAAAGATGACCAAGATTAAACCGCAAGTTGGTAGATATGAGAGCGGGATTGAATTGTAAATCATAAAATAAAGAGATCAAAATTAAACCATGAGATAAAAAATAAAGAGATCAAGATTAAACCATGCATTGGAAAAACTAAAATGATTAGGATTTAATTGTAAGTCAAAAAATAAAGAGACCGAGATTGAATCTCAAGTCATAAAATAAAAATGACTAGAATTAAATCCCAAGTCAGAGAACAAAGAGACCGAGATTGAACTGCAAGTTAGAAAATAAAAATGAATAAGATTAAATAGTGAGTCAGAGAATAATGAGACTGAAATTGAACCGTAAGTCATAAAATAAAGATGACTGGGATTAAACCATGAGTTGGATAATAAAAAAATCGAGATTGAATCGCACGTCAGAGAATAAAGAGACCATGATTGAACAGTGAATCAAAAAATAAAGAGATCAGGATTAAACCATAAGTCATAAAATAAAGTGACTAGAATTGAACCACAGGTCAGAGAATAAAAACGATTGAGATTAAACTATGAATCAAAGAATAATAATGATGACTAGGATCGAATCGTAAGTTAACAACTAGGATTAAACCACGAGTCGAAGGATAAATATGACCAAGACCGAGCTGTGAGTCAAAAAAATAAAGGATTGGGTATTTTCCAAATTGATGTCTCGATTTTGAAAGTCATACTCAAGGTAATATTTCATCTTTATGACCATCATCCTTATTTCAAACATGTTGATTTTTCCTGACGTATCATAGAAAGACCTTCAATGCAACTTATTATAAGAGGTATGTGATGTATGCATGATTGTGATGAATGAAAAAATAAAGATGCAAAGATTATGATGAAGATACAATGAATTATATCATGCACATTCATTCATGTTAATTCAACTTTTAATTCGATCCTTTCAAACTTTAAAAGCTGTTTTCAGTATTCTCATCTTTCTGAATCTTTTGATTTTCATCTAGCTATTTTTTCCCTATTATTTTGGAATCTTCAACTTTTGATGGACCTGTTTGACTTTTGCTTACCCTACAATCTTCTCTGAATTTTTTTTATATTCTTTTCCTTTTTCTTTTTTCTTGTTTTTAGTGATCAATCAATTTTTTTTCATTTTTTATCTTGTATTATTATTTCTATCATCCTTACATTCTCTTTTTGAGTGATGCATTGGTCTATTATGAACTTTATTAGTCATTATCTTAATTTTAAATGACAAATGCAATGATTTTAGGTTCAATGTTAGATATGAAACATAGTCAACAATGAGGTATTTTGGGTTTAGAAAGATAAAGATAAACTTTTTGGGACACAAAAAACAATTAACTCAAAAGCATTTCAAGAATTAAATATCAATTCTCTAGATAATGAACATTTGAATGACCTTGACCTACTTAAACTAGGTTTTTTCCCAAACACTTATTACATTTGCAATCTTGTCACATTTGATTTCATATAACTAATCCTTGCCTCATATCCGTAACTAATGAAAACTTGCCCTTAAAAGTTCTATCTCTTAATTTTGGTGTCGATTGATTCAGTTTGTGCCACTCATTCATTCTTTGAAGGATTTTCTCTTAGCTTTACCTGTATTTAAATTGTTTTTTTAGGTTTTCAACTTAAACGATCCTCATTTTAGTTCAAACAACCCTTTTTAGGTTTTCAATATGAATCGTCTCTCTTTTTTCTTTTTTTTCTTTTTATTTGTATTTAGTTGTATTTTATTCCTTTTTTATCTTTTTTTAAGCAAAATATTTCTTAACAGTGTCTGAATTCACAAGGTTTGACAATTCATCACCATCTATTTTTGCAAAGATTAGAGCTCTATCAGAGATTGCCTTTTTTACCACGTATGGACCTTCTCAATTAGGTATCCATTTTCTTTTATTGTCATGCTAATATGGTAAAATCCTTCTCAAAACCAATTCATCTCCATGAAAGCATCGATGTTGTACTTTTTGTTACGTGCTCGCATAATTCTTCTTTAGTATATTTGCCCATGGTTAAGTGCTAAGAGCCTCTTCTCTTTAATAAAATTCAATTGCTCGAAATGTATCAAACCCATTCTGCTTCATCCAATTTTGCCTCTATCAAAACTTTCAAGGAAGGAATTTTCACTTTGATTGGTAGTACAACCTCTATCCCGTACACTAGCAAAAATGGGGTGGCCCTCATAGAGGTTCGAATTGATGTTCTATAGGCAAGTATAGTGAAGGGTAATTTTTTATGCTAGTCTCTATATGTATCAGTCATTTTTCTCAATATTCTTTTAATGTTCTTGTTTACAGCTTCTACAACATCATTTATTTTTGGACGATATGATGCTGAATGATTATGCTTTATCTTAAACTGTGCACAAAATTTTTTTATTATTTTATTAAAGTTGCTGGCATTATCAAAGATAATCTTTTTTGAGAGCCCTTACCGACATATTATCTCTTTTTTATGAATTTGCATACCATTGATCACATATACGAAGTTGCTATAACCACTTTATGAAGTAAGCAATTATTACAAAAATAAAATGATGCCCATTTGAAGCTTTTGAGGTTATAGGTCCAATCACATCCATTTTTTACATAGAGCAAGGCCATGGTAATGCCAAAACATGTAGTGGGACTGAAGGGGAATGAAATTTATCTGTATAAATTTGATATTTATGGTACTTTTTGGCATAACTTATGCAATCATTTTTCATTGTAAACCAATATTAACCTACTTTCATAATCTATTTGACCATCGTATACCTATTAGCATGTGTTCTACAAATTCCTTATGTACTTCTTCAAGTATCCTTCTTGCTTTAATGGTGTCTACACATCTTAGCAAGATCTGGTCTTGGCTCTTCTTATATAGGATTTTTCCATCAAGCATGAACCCTATTATTAATCTTCGAATGATCCTCTTATCATTTTTTGAGGCTTGCTCTGGATAGTTTTGACTATTGATATACTGTACAATGTCATAATACCACAATTATTGGTTTACCTCTGCTTTTACATTCGAACAGTAGGCTGATGAATCTTTTATTTGTACTCTGATGGGCTGAATTCCTATACTATCATTTAGCTTAAACATTGCTGCTAAAGTAGCCTAGGCATTAGCAATTTGATTTTCTTCTCAAGGAACATGCTAAAATTAGATCTCTTTAAACTGTTTTATCAAGCTAGTTATATATCTTTGGTATAACATTAATTTTAGTTCCCTAGTCTCCCATTCACCTTTTAGTTGATAAATTACCAAGGCTGAATCCTTATAAACTTTTAGTGTTTCAATCTTCTTTTCAATGGCCATTTGTAAACCCATGAAACATACTTCATATTCAGCGACATTGTTTATGCAATTGAAATCTAACATCGTAATACAGAAGTAATAATTTTCTTTTAGGGATATTAGCACTGCCCCAATGCCATACCCCATTATATTGATGCTCTATCAAAAAACATTTTCCACACTTTTCTTATGGGTTTTTCGTCTTCATCCTACAAGATTGCCATCAAATCTTCATCTGAAAACTTGAACTTCATTGACTCATAATCTTCTATAGTTCAATTAACAAGAAAATCATTTATTGCACTTTTTTTTTTATGAATTTTTATGTCACATACATAATATCATATTTTGAAAGCATGACCTACCATCTCACCATCCTGCCTGATAGAGACAATTTTTTAAAATGTACTTGATGGGATCTAACTTTGATATCAACCAAGCTGTATGATAGAGCATATACTACTGAGTCTGCAGGTAGTCCAAGCCAAGGCATAACATATTTTTTCTATTTGGGGGTACTTAGCCTCATACTCTGTAAACTTTTTACTCAAATAGTAGATAGCATGCTTTTTTTTTACCAATTTCATCTCTTTGTCCTAATACATATCCCATTAATTTTTCCTGTACTGTTAAATATAAAATTAATGGGCTTCCTATAACTAGTAGTACTAAACCTAATGGGTTTGTCAAATGCTCTTTAATCTTTTCAAAGGCATTTTGGCATTCTTCATCCCATTCATCAAGATTACTTTTTTGAAGCAACCTAAAGATTAAATCGTATTTCGTGGTCAATTGAAATATGAAGCAAAAAATATAATTCAATTACCCCAAAATGCCTCTGCTTCCTTCTACATATGTGGCACTAACAACTCTTGAATGGCATAAATCTTATCAAGGTCTACTTTTATACCTCTTTCACAACTATAAACCCTAACAATTTTTTAGATTTAACACCAAAGGTGCATTGGGTTGGATTCAACTTAAGTTATTATTTTTGCAACATTTCAAAGAGTTTTTTGAGAATAGCAACATGATTTTCACCTTCTTAAGATTTAGCTATCATATCGTTGACATACACCTCTATCTCCTTATGCATCATATTATGAAAAAGAATGACCATCACCTTTTGATATGTGACACTGACATTCTTTAGCCCAAAAGGCATGACTTTATAGCAAAATATGCCTCACATAGTTATAAATGTGATTTTTTCCATATCTTCACGAGCCATTTTGATTTGGTTATAGCTAAAAAATCTATCCATGAATAAAAAGATGGAGTGTTTAGTAGTATTATCCATAAGGGTATCAATATGTGACAATAAAAAATTATCTTTTGGGTTGGCCCTATTTAAATTTCGATAGTCTATACACATTCTAACTTTTTTATCTTTCTAAAAAACTATAACTATATTAGCTACCCATTCAAGGTACTTGGCTACTTCTAAAAACCCTATGTCAAATTACTTCTTCACTTTTTCTTTTATCTTCAATAACATTTTTGGCTTCATATGTCTTAAATTTTGCTATACTGGTTGACACTCTAGTTTTAACAGTAATCTGTGTTTAACTACATATGTGCTAAGTTCGAACATATCTTGATAGGATCATGTAAATACATCCATATATTCTTGTAGCAAATTCATCAATTTATGTTTCTCAATCGATGATAATGAAGTACCGATCCTAACTTTTTCTTATTCTTACCATCTTCTAAGTTCAACAAGTTAGTCAATTCTTTGTGGGGTTTTATGATTTTCTTTTCTTACTTTATCCCCTTTTAACGGATCATAAGGTAAATTATAGTCTTCTAAATCAACATTGTTATCAAGCTTGCTAATGTGAATTGAATTTTCAAAATCAAACTCGGTGTTATTACCTTGGTCATCCATAATATTCATTATTAGAAAACCTGAAAGTGGGTATAATCACAAAAAAATATATATACTGATCTTGGCAAAGGTAAAGAGGATAACAATAAAAAAGAAAAGAAAAAAAATGGAAAAATGGTATATGTGAAATGCATCGTATACCTCATTTTATTAAAACAATGAAAATAAGCCTATACATTTAACTTTCGCATGCTCTTGGGTAGAAGCAATTAGAATTTTTAGGTTATGAAGGTTCAAGGATAATAGAAATGGTACATCATTCTTGAGTTTTTTATCCTAAAAAGGAAAAAACATTTTCTCAGCTTGGATAACTTCATCATCTACTCCAATTTGAACTTGAGAAAAGGCTTCTTCCAATCCCATTAATGGTTCCCCTTGTTCGACCTCTGATGATCCAAGATAGACATGCCCTTATGAATAGAATGTTTCATACAAATAAAGGAACGCCATTTTTTTATCAACTGAAGCTTAACCTTTGAGGAATGCCATTCTCTTTTTTTTTTTTTCAGTATTATATTCTTTCTATCAGTAGTAGTAGGCTTATGGCCTAACCTTCATTTTTTTTTTTTTTCAACTGAGCTTGGTGCCTTTTTTATTCCTTATAAAGCTTTTCTTAAGTCTTGCTTGACTTGCTAACCCTTGCCAATAGTTTGTTTGATCGTCATATCTATAGTCTTTAATAATCGAAAGATTGGTATTCTTGACCCTTTTTCGATATAAGTAAATTTGCTACTTTAAAAACTCTAAATAAGCATTCAATCATCTTTTTTGTAGCTTCAACATAAAGAATAGTTATGGTTTTTGTTACTAATTAATCCTCCTCACCATCTATACAAACTTGTTTCCCTTTCACAATGAATTTTACCTTTTGGTACAAAGATGAAAGTACAACTTCAGTCGTATGAATCCAAGGTCTTTCAAGTAAACAACTATATGCTGAAGTTATATCCATCACCTGAAATAAGATATTGAAAGTACATGAACCAATCTGTAACTAAATTTTTATATTATCGGTCATCTCTTTTCGTGCTCCATCAAAGGCTTTTACAATCATATGACTATTTCACATGTGAGAGGCGTCTACTAGAAGTTTTGACAATGTCATTAAAGGCATGACATTAATAGATGATCCATTGTTAATCAATACTTTGATTATAGTATGGGTTTTGCACTTTATAATAATGTGCAAGGCCTTAACACTACCTTGTCTTTCTAGGAGTATTTCATCATCATTAAAAGTGATGAAATTTAGGACTATAATATTCCTGACCATGTGATCTACTTTTTCAATAGAAATATTGTACTTGACATAAGCTTGGTGAGCACTTTTAGCAAAGCATTCATATGTGACTCAAAATTCAACAATAGTGACAATAAAAAAATATGTGACTATACTCGGTATGCTTAATGATATTTAAAAACTCATAAGCTTTTTTTTCTAATATTGGTTTATTGATATGCACTTTTGAGCTTACTATCGGCTGAAAACCTTGACTTTCCCTTATGTTTTTTTCTTCTATTTTACCTTTCCTTTTTGTTGCCTTTTTTGACATTTGGGGAGTATAACACCGACCACTTCGAGTCATTCTTTCTATTCCTATTATGTTG
This sequence comes from Durio zibethinus, assembly GCF_047325235.1. Classification (NCBI taxonomy): domain Eukaryota; kingdom Viridiplantae; phylum Streptophyta; class Magnoliopsida; order Malvales; family Malvaceae; genus Durio; species Durio zibethinus. Next base: position 1,159,150 of record NC_143162.1, on the reverse strand, counting down.
GCAATATTCTCCATACCTAAATCATTCGAGGTCATATCAAGCTTTCGTATCACATCATCATAATCGTACTTTCATGGAACTACTTTATCGGTCCGATAAGAAAATGAACTAGGGACATAAATAGTCATTTGTGCCCTAGAAGAGGAAATGGCTTTCTCGACTACGAACTCTGATTTCTTATCATAATGGATCGTGAAAGGTTTGGGAATAAAAACTCACCAGAATGCTTATTGCCCATTGTATTCACAGTACTCTCATCATATTTATCATAAAACTTAATGGTGGCCACATCCATCAAGCTCTGCAATATTCGTCTAAATGCTTCACAACCTTGGATCGAATGTCCAACCATTCTTTTATGGTACTTACAAAATTGGTCGAGGTTTTCATGACTTTTACTGTCATCCAAAAATGGCAATTGAATCATGCTTGTTTTACATAAATAATCATATATCCATTCAAAAGGGGTTCTCACTTTAGCCACACATTTTTTGATCATCACACCTTTTTCATTACCCTCTATATTAATCTTCCCTTCGGTGTGATCTAGCAAAGGTTTTCCACTAGTTTGAACTTGGTATCAAACGTCAAAAGCCCATTATTTATTAGACCTTGCGCTTTATGTTTAAATGCTGTGCAATTTTTGATAGAGTGTCTTGTAACACCATAATAATAATCGCACTTGACATTAGGGTCATACCAACTTGGGTAAAGTGGCTTTAATGGTGTTACATAGGTAGGAACGATAAGGTGGCTTCTCAACAACTGAGGGTACTAATTGATGTAAGACATGAGAATTTGGTTAAAAAAAGTTCTTTCTTAATTGTTGTTATTTTAGGGATTTCTTTGGTTATTGTTTTGGTGAGTTGATTGGGCAAATGGTCAACTTGAAAGTACAAAGATATAATTGGATGGTTGAGGATTAAAGCTTGATCTGTGTGGTGGTTGTTAGGGTGTTTGGTAATAATATGATTACTGAAAAATTTAGTTGGTAGCAGGGTAATAGGGAGGGTATGGTGGGTTTGGATTATATGAAACAAAATGACGATGTTAGGGATTTTTGTGAGTGATAGCATGTGTCTCTTGTTGTTTCTTTTTTGAATTTGTTGTCTTATTTTCGAGCCCTTCAATTTTGTCACTTTTAATGGTGTTCTCTATCATTTCTCCTGAAATTACCATATCAGAAAAGTTTTTCATGGCATTCCCCACTAACTTGTCACAATATAGGGCTTTCAATGTGTTGACAAATAGCACAGTTATCTCTTTTTCAGTTAATGATAGTTGAACTTGGGCCAGTGTATCTTTCCATTGATGTGTATATTCCTTAAAGGTTTTCATTAATTTTTTCTTCATATTTTGTAATGATAAACTATTAGAGGCCGCATCAAGGACAGGCTTATACTAGGCGATGAAAGTTTTAGCCAAGTCTTTCTATAAATATATTCAACTTTGATCTAACTACACGTATTATCTTGCTACTGATCCAATTAATCTATCCTAAAAACAGTAAATTAAAAGTTTATCATTTTGGGTATGACTCACTATCTTTCGATAGAACATGGTAATATGAGCATAAAGACATTTTGTTTTATCATATTTCTTAAAATTTGAGGTTTTAAATTTGGTTGAGATAACTAAATTAGGTACTAGGCTTAGCTTATTAGCGTTAACAACCCTATAGATATCATTACCTTCTATTGTTTTTAGCCTTTCTTTAAGTTGATCATTCTTGTTTCGTATTTTTGAATTTATAATGGGCTCTGACATTTCACGAGATTTTTTTTATTTAGTTGGGTCATCAAGATTTGACACGATGGTGAGGTCAACTGGGATAGATCCTGAGTTAGTATTTAAATATATCAATTGTTGATTAGCAAAATGATTGACATAAAGGCATGTTTGTGCACTTGGTGGTCATATGTGTATTCCACGAAGAGCTTGAACTTGAGCTTGAGGCGGGGTGAATCTCATAAGGTATAATGGCTTCTTCATATTACCTTCTTCCCCTGTCCTTGATGTGCCAACGACTTTTTTATCTTTCAATGAACTAGATAACAATTGTCTTAATTCAGCCATCTGTGCTTTGATACTTTGTTGTATCTCTATCACTTTTTTTTTTTTAATTTTTTCTTTTACTTTTTTTACTATCTCAAATCTAGTTGCATTCTCTTCCTCCATAACTCAAACCTGAGAATGAGTACTATATCTATGCGAGATTGATTAACTTAAATTTTTAGCTTTGCTATCCTTGAACCTTAGTTTATTAACCATGAATTAGATCACATGATATAATATCATCATTATTGTTGTTAGTATTTGCCTTTAATACATGTATAGAATGAATGTTATACAAATTGAGGTATTGTTTTGGATCAATTGGAACAAAAAAAAACTTTTATTAACTATGAGAATCTTTAGACATCATCCGATTATCCTTACATTAAAACAATAAAAACATTTAATTTAAGCATATTGCTCCATAGCTTCACACAAAAAGTTTAACAATCTTTGACTGTGGCCTTGGGTTGGTATAATCTCTCGTTCCAATGCTTTTGCCTTTTCGATCATGTTGTCTGCTTTTCAGATAGCCTTGTAAATTTAAACAGTCAAATATTCTATATATTGCTGTGTCTCTAAACTTTTTACTCTTCACATTTCTCAAGTATCCACTTTCATGTTACAATTACGGGCTCAATAATCTTTTTTTCTTACCATTTAGTCAAAATCTTATCTATGTGGTTATGATTATTAGTCAACTGAAGCTTTAAGCTCATTAATTCCTACCACAAAGCTTTTTTCTCATTTTGTAAACTAGAGTTTTTATTTTGTTCTTTCCTTAGTTCAGTCTTTAGCTTCTCATTTTTCTTTTAGCATTTAGTTACCTTTTCAGAAGCTTCCGAAAGTTTTTCTTTTCATACGTGCTATTCTTTGATAAATGCAGAGATCACTTGTTTGTTTTCTTAATCTATATTCTTCCAATACTCCACCATCTCTTTTAATTCTTCTATATCCTTTCATAATATTATCTGTAAATCTAGTCGGGCTCATTCGGTTAACTTACTTTCATGCTTTGATAACTTTACAAATCTTTTTGATATAACCAAATGCCTCATAATCAAATTCAAGTGAATTAAGCCTATGAGTCACAGGGATGAATTGTCTTGATTTATATTGTCTTTGAACCATAAGAGGTGCATAACTTATTATCTTCCATCTTTCAATAAAAATTAAGTGATCTAATGATTTCTACTAAAATAGTTGGTAAAGGGTTCATACCTTTATCCAATTACTTAAAAAAGTCAACCACTGATGCTTCTGTATGTCCTAATATCATCAATCCATACACAACCAAAGTAAACACATCCAACCCCTGATCATTGTCAACATATTTCTTTATATACTAAAAAAAAAAAATTTGATAGAGTGGTTTCAACCCCGTTCTTTTCTTTATTGTGCTTATCTATCTCTTCAACCCCTATTTGTATAATCTTGGCTAGTTTTTTCCTATATCCAATAGTTTTCTGCTCTTTTCAATATATCTTATCTTAATTAATGGACTCTATTCGAAGTAAAGATGAATATTCTTCAATTGTTGGAGCCAAGTCTTCTTGGTTGAACATAATGCATCAATAAGATGGATCTCATAATTGTACTGCGACTCTAATAAGTTGTTCATCAATCTTTACCAACATAAGTAATGTCATATCTACATATTTCTTGAAAATAGATTTTTTTCTCTCTGTTCCTCATGTTTCCAAATGGTTTCTAATTCTGATATGTCATTTTAACTGAGATCAACATGCACTGATTGCAGTAGTATTGATATATGACCATTTACTAAATAGTTTTCTTCTTTCTCTTGAGTACTTTTTAATTAGCTCTTAACCTCTAAATAACCTAAAAGGGTATTGTCTTGGGTCAATCTTCCTAAAAAAAAATAGGAAGATTGACCCAAGACAAAATAGGAGACAATATTTCTTCAAATGAAATAACACTTTTTATAAATGATAATTGTTAGTGACTCTCCATCATCTAGGTAGAGTACCAAGAATTATTTCCTTCGAAATGTTATTTTTGTTTTATTTTATAATGTCACATTTTTAAAAAAAATGTATTGCCCTTTTTTATAAAACATTTTATCATCAAGTAGTAAACTAAAGACAAAGAATGCAAATGATTGCCAACAAAACATGATAACGTATGTATACTAATAAATGTTATGTAAAGCGATAAAATCCAATTTTAAAGTTGGGTTCTTAAGTACAACGAGACCACACTAATTCTCTAACATCTAGACAAATGTGAATTATCATTTTTTATTTATTAATCCCATTATTAATGTGAATTAAGGATTCGTATGAAAAACTTAATGAAATAAAAATTTCTAAATACCCTATCATCTAGGTGGCATTCGAGAAAAAATCATTTCATATAAAATTTTCACACTTATCCTTAGAGTTTTGAAATAATTTTGGGCATAAATTTAAGTTGAGGTTTTAAAATTTGGTGATTTTTTGATGATTTGGGATTGTGTACCAAATTTGGGATTTTAAGTTTTGAATTTTAAAATTTAGGGTTTTAGGTTTTGGATTTTAGGGTTTAAGATTTTTAGGTTTTGAAGGGTTTGAAGATTTTGATTCTAGGGTTTAAAAGTGTTTAGGGTTTAGATTTTAGGGTTTGGGGTTTAAGGCTTTGATTTTAGGTTTTAAAGGGTTTAGGGTTTTAGTTTTAGGTTTGAAAGGTTTGAAGGGTTTAGGGTTTCGATTTTAAGGTTAAAGAGTTTAGGGTTTTGATTTTAAGGTTTCAAGGGTTTGGGAATTTGATTTTGGGGTTTAAAGGGTCTAAGGTTTTAATTTTAGGGTTAAAGGGTTTATGGTTTAGTTTTAGGATTTAGGGGTTTTAGGGTTTTGATTTTAGAATTTAATGTTTAGGGTTTTGTTTTAAAGTTTGAACAGTTTTAGGGTTTAAATTTTTTTAAAAAAATGAACATTTATAAAAATTTTCAATATCTAGGTAGACTTTCGAAACAAGTTCAATTTTATAAATTTTGAAAATTAGTTAAAAAAATCGTATATATTTTCTTTTTATAATAACTTATTATTAATGAAACTACTAATTTATTTAGCATTGTTATTTTTTTTAATTTTTTTATATAATAATAATTCTTCAACATCTAGGCGAAATTATTATTATTTAAAACACAATTAAATTCCCTCTAACTTCTAGGCAGGGAGAATTTTCTTATTACGAATTTATTTTATAATCATTTTTGATATTATTATTATTATTATCGTTTAATATTTGGGTTATTATTATTAAGAAAAAGAAAGTTTTGAAATCATTTTTTATTATTTTGTCATTGTAATTTAATATTAATAATAATTATTATTGTAAAATAACAAATATTTGTTCTAATAAATTCTAAAAGTTTTAAAACATGCATAAATAATAATAATAATAATAATAATAATAATAATAATAATAATAATAATAATAAAGTTAAAAATGATATAAATAATATAAAAAAATAAAAAATTTACCTAAACCGGATTAGTCAACTGTTCAATCAACGTTGGTTCGATTGGACAAAAAAAAGGGTCAGTTCGATGAGTGGTTTGGTTGAATCGGAAGAGTGGCAGTTTGGTGCACAATTCAATTGAATTAGTTTAGGGCCAGTTGAAGGACGGGTCATCTGGTTAAGTCGCGCAGATCCCAAGTCAAGTTTAGGTCCACACGTGGATCCTCTTTGGCTTAAAACAGCATTGTTTTACTTTGTAGTCTTCTATATAAAAGTCTTTTTTTTTAGCTCATTTTCTTTTTCCTTTTAAAAAAAAAACTTTTTTTTGCTCTCAACTTTTGCCAACCAAAAACCAAAAAAACAATTGTGTGCCGTAAATCGCCGTTCACCGTCGATGGTCGTCGATGATCGAAAAATATCGACAGACCTCCAAAAATTTCTTCTCAACGTCTTTTTTCTAAACTCGATCTCTTTTTTGTGAGAAACAGCCCTAATCGATGTAGACCAGAGTTTGAAGTTTTTGAGAATTTTTTTTTTAGGAAAACTTAAATTGATGATCTCTTTTTTTTTTTTTTTGTAGTAGGGCTTTGGCATTGAGGTTCCTCCCTACATGGAGGACTATTTATTTTTTTTCTTTTTCGATTAGTGCTGAGGTCTTTGGGTGCGTCATTTAGGGCTAGGCTAAGGTTAAAGTACCTGGTGAAGTGCATGGAGGCTTGGGTTTCTAGGCATGCAGGGACTAGATTGTTTGGGTGTGAGAGCGTTAGGTTTCTAAACGAGGGAGACTTGGGGTTTCTAGGTATCTGAGAGCAAGGTATCTATGTATGTGTCTGTGTTTTTTTTTTTTTTGTGTCCAAAAGAGCTAAAAAGAGAGGAAGATGGGTGTTTTATAGGGTTGGGACTGTGTTCGAGATAATGGGTGATCTAAGGGTGTAAAAGGTGGTTGTAAGAGTGATTGGAAGTATGGCTAGGGTAGGCTACAAGGGGTGGCTGGTCTGGGGGCTGGTCGAGGGTGCATGGTAATGGTCAGGAGGCTGGCTGGACAAGCTGGTGGCAGGGTGGTTGGACAGGGGCCGATAGTGGTGCCGTGCACGACACCCACTGACACCAACCCCCTTATTTTTTTGTATTTTTTTGTTTTATTATTATTTTTGTTTGTTTTTTGTTGTATTTTTTTGTTTAATTAATAAATTAATATATGAAGAATTAATATAAAAATAAAAATGAAACAAAAATAATGGACTCGGGCCCAAAAGAGAAATTGGACTTTGGCTTGTGAGTTTCGTAAAACCCATAGACTTAAATCGAGATTCAGACAAATTTAATGTCTACAATAAAAATAAATGGTATAAAAAAATTCAAAATTACAATCTAACATTTTTTTTTTTGACATTTTATACAATCAATCTCAGAGTTATGAGAGATAAGATTTAATTTGTTACTATTATATAAAATTTAAAAACTCCAACTTATAATTTTTTTATAAAATTATAAATACAAGTTATAATCATAATCAAATATTAAATCTATGTAAAAATTCAGTGAGTAATTAAATAAATAAATTAATTAATAAATTATAATATAATTAAGAAATTTAACATAAAATTAAACCAAACATGCAGTGAAACTTAATCTAACTGGCTAGAACCTAAAAAATATAATGCCTTCTCCTTGCCACTCATTGGCCAAACCCCAACCTATAATTAAGATAACTTAAAGATGAAATTTTCCTCCTCAAAGTATTGAAAATCTACTTTGTTTTACATTTTATCTTTCAAGCGGCAGAAAGATAAAAAGAAATTGCTCTTTCTCTCTCGACCGAGCTGAAAAATGGCTAATGGGATAGAAAACGAGGAGGTAGTTATAGTAAAGCCTCAAACAGACAAGAGAAAATACAGGAGGATCGTCCTAGGAAACTCCCTCCAAGTTCTCCTGGTCAGCGATCCCGACACCGACAAGGCAAGCCAATCCCATGCCACGGTCCTTTCTTACTTCTTTTCTGTTCTATCAAAATTTTATTAATCTATCCCCTGTATTCTGATTTTCACTTTTCATGTTTCAGTCTGCTGCATGTATGCTTGTTAGCGTCGGCAACTTCTCCGATCCTGATGGCCTCGAGGGCCTTGCCTATTTTCTTAGTACGTCTATATCTATATCCTTCATTTTTCTTCTAAAAAGAATTGAGTTTGTGTAGATTTTTTTTTATCCGTGATTTTCTAGTTCTATAACAGGAGTTAGTCATCTTCTACCCTATAAATTTTACTCTCCTCTCTCAAGATTCAAATAGAATTTTCAATTGGAATTTCAAATTTTAACAATTAGGTGCCTTCTTACGCTGAAATAATTAAGAAGCGCAAAATTTAGAATATTGTATTTCGTTTAAAAATTTAAGAAAATTATTATAAAATATTACAAGTGAATTGCAGCAATATTGATCACTCAAGTTTATAGAAAATTTTGTTTTGATCACTCACATATTATGAGTTACAATTCTTTTTAATCTTTGTCGTTTATCACGCACGTGTTACGTTTCTACTGCTAAAGGGAAGGGCGCGTTGTGAGTTGTGATCCTTCTACTGATCTCTTGAATAGACTAGTCTTTGGGTTTGGGGTCCAGTTCAGTAATAAAAGATATCTGATAAGAGGTGAGCATAAATCTAGGCGAATCGAAATAGGATGGATAAATTCGATTTCGGATTTCATTTGATTTATTCGGTTTTTGTTCAAGTTTTTTATTTTTAAAATTGATATGTAAATGAATTGAATAGGAATAAATTTTATTATATTTGTGATCTATTGATTTAATTAATGAATTATAAAACATTTTTTATAATTATTTATTAAAATATAAATGAATATAAACTGAACATGTTCACATGTTCACTAATTATTTATCAAATGTTTTGTTAGTTTTGGATTGAATATAAATAAATTTTATTGTATTTGTGATTAGTTCATGTTAATGAACTAAGAAATATCTTTCGTAATTAAATATTAAATTTAATAAATGAATATAAATTGATCATGCTCACATGTTCATGAATTATTTATTGAATGCTTTGTTATTTACATTTAAACAAATTGAATATGAACAGAATTTGTTATTTTTTTTTATCTATTTGTTTAATTAACTAATTCTGAAATATTGTTCGTGATCCTATGTTAAACTTAAAAACAAATAGAAATAGAATCTGATCTGTTCTTCATTTTATTCGTTTATATTTTTAAATCGAATTGATTGAATTAACCTATATTAATTATAATACTTCTTATATTTAAAATATATTCTTCATATAAAATATATAATAAATATATATTTTTTATTTATAATTTTAAAGCAAATGGCAAATATGTACATACCCATTGAAATCTCTAATTAATGCAACGCTAAACCTAAAAAATATATTTTATGCACCAAATATGATTTAATATTTTTAAATAGAGACAACAACACAAGATCAAACCTAAGTTTTGCAAAACATGACTTAATTATAAATTTATCTGTAGATAATAAATATAGTAAACCTAACATATTTAGGTATTATTTAGGATTATGCTATATTTTCATAGTCAATTTTGATTTGATTTTCAGATTTGTTTTGGTATGAGAGGGAGTATTATGACTTCATTTGAGCAATTGAATAATTTTCTTTTCTATTGAATTTGTTTCTTTCTGTCTTGTTGTATTATAGTGTACGTGCTGCCTTATGCTAGTGAAAAACATCCTTCGGAGGATAGTTTCTCCAAGTACGTTAGTGAGGTATTATTCGTCTTAAATGTAGTATGTTCCTGTAGATGTTATTGTAGTCAAATTAGAGTGTTGTTGAGATACTTGCCGTCTTAGATTTTACGCTATACAAGTCAATGATCGTTGGTTATCTTAATAAAAATAACAATAATGGGCTTAGACTTAGTAAATAATTTTCATTTGGTTATGTTCTTGCTTTCTATCATAAAGTTAAAAAAGAAGAAGTTTTAAACTTACTAAAGGTTTAAACTGTTGGGCTAAAAGCCTCCAATCTACTCACACACAGCAGAACTAAAATCAAACAATAAATCAAACACACAAGAGACAACGATTTAACGTGGTTCGGTCCAACTGACCTACATCCACGGATGAGAAACAAGATCCACTAGTTGTAGAGAATTACAAACATACATCAAATCATCAACCTCACTCAACAATCAATACTCATAAGACACTCTCAATTTCTTCTAGTCCTATAAAGTATTTTCAACTAAAACAAACACAAACCCAAACCCTTGTGCACTCTTTCAACATAACCAAACACATACCCATATGCTCTCATACATCATACCTATGTGGACCCTCTTAGTCTCCTCTAGTCCACTCACAAACAAACATACACACCCATAAGACGTAGAGCCCCAATACTCCTATGGGGTATCTATCCCACAAAACCCTACAACTCTCTTATATCTTTTTCTCATACCTAACCCTGTAGAGACTTCACCTATTTATAACCATACAAACTTGCCCATTAAGAATCCCTCTCTTCTTAGAATTCTTCTATTGCAAGTCAAACTTACCAATTAAGAATTCTCTTTCTCTTTCTCTTGGAATTCTTCTTTTGCAAGTCTTCTTGTCCATCAAGCAATATCTGATAAATCCCAAACAAATCTCTAACAAATCTCTTATGGGATTTGAGTCAATATTCCCAACAATCTCCACCTTGACTCAAATTCCATCAATCATCTGTCTTCATGCTAGACATGCTTGGCTCCACCTGCAATGAAAGTCTCACAATCATTTTCTCTTCTCTTGTGTCTTCACGCTTTATACAAACCAATCCTCAATCTTCAAAACTCGAACTCGAACTTTTCTTTTTTTCATATCTCAAACTGTCAACTATTCCCATGTCTCGAACTATCGGCTCTTTCCACATCTTGAATCTTCAACTCTTCTCACGTTTCGAACCTTCAGCTCTAATACCACTTGTTGGGGAACATCACAACTCTGATACCATTTGTTGGGCTAAAAGCCTCCAATCTAATCACACACAGAAGAAGTAAAATCAAACAATAAATCAAACACACAAGAGACAACGATTTAACGTGGTTCGGTACAACTGACCTACATCCACGGATGAGAAACAAGATCCACTAGTTGTAGAGAATTACAAACATACATCAAATCATCAACCTCACTCAACAATCAATACTCATAAGACACTCTCAATTTCTTCTAGTCCTATAAAGTATTTTCAACCAAAACAAACACAAACCCAAACCCTTGTGCACTCTTTCAACATAACCAAACACATACCCATATGCTCCCATACATCATACCTATGTGGACCCTCTCAGTCTCCTCTAGTCCACTCACAAATAAACATACACACCCATAAGACGTAGAGCCCCAATACTCCTATAGGGTGTCTATCCCAAAAAACCCTATAACTCTCTTACATCTTTTTCTCATACCTAACCCTGTAGAGACTTCACCTATTTATAACCATACAAACTTGTCCATTAAAAATCTCTCTTCTCTTAAAATTCTTCTCTTGCAAGTCAAACTTACCAATTAAGAATTCTCTTTCTCTTGAAATTCTTCTTTTGCAAGTCTTCTTGTCCATCAAGCAATATCTGATAAATCTCAAACAAATCCCTAACAAATCTCTTATAGGATTTGAGTCAATATTCCCAACATAAACAAATAGAAAATAAAATGAAAATCTAAGAACATTAATATTTAATTATTTTATGTTAATGGTCCAAAATTCCGACTCGTACAATAAAATTGAAATAGATTAATTTAAAATACTCTTGGTAGATTTAAACTTAGTGTATTTTTTCTGCTATTTAGCATGGAGGGCACCGAAATGGCTCTATGGGTTGTGATTGGACCAGCTATTATTTTGACATCAACAATGACAGTTTTGAAGAAGCTTTGGAACGGTATGTGTTGTATTTTTTTTTTTTTTTTCAGTTTTCATAGATGTTATTTTCATTAAATGTTTATTTATTATACTATTGAGCTTTTTCTTTTTGGTACAATATTATTCAGGTTTTCCCAGTTCTTAATCAAACCATTAATGATATCTGAAGCTACCGTGAGGGAAATTAAAACTATCGAGTCTGGTGAGCTCGTTTGCTCTTCGTTTTTGGTTTAATTCAATGCTTTCTAGCTAGTATTTTTGGACCATAACTCATCTCTCTCTCTCTCTCTCCCCAGTATACCAACTTGGCTTGTTGTCTGACCCGCGTAGATTGAAACAGGTATTAGTTTTACTTTGTTCTTGAATCGTTTGTTGCCACCAATTAATGAATTAATGCCGAATGTCAATATACTAATTCAAAATTAGTGTTACACAGAATTTTTTTGTTGGTTTATTGCGTTTTAGATTCCATGTCTAGATTTGTTAAAGTTGGTGATAAGATAAATCTTATATTGGTTAAATTTGTAATGTTTTGCAATTTTAAATATAATAAAAATCTCTCTTTAATAGCAACTGATCATAAGTCGAATATCAAAAAATTCAATTGGGTTTAAGAGTAAGTTTTTATACGTAAATCAAGTTTACTCCATTTTGATTAAATTATTTTAGTAGTAAATAATATATTTTAATTTAATTTTAAAATATGTTTTAAAATATTAAATAATATTTTATTATTTTTAATAATAAAATGATAACAAAAATGGATTGATCAAGTCGCACTGGAACTTGACTTCTCAAAGGAAGACCAAGTAGGCTTGATTTAACCAATGGGCACCTTTAGTGTATAATTTTTTTACATAATTTATCCAATAAATTTTATCAATATATCAGTTTTAATTCTCAATTTGATTTAGTTTTCATATAACCGGTTTTCTTTAAAAACATTACTTGTATTTACTTTATTTATGAAAACTATAATAAAATGATTGAATTATTTCATTAAAAAGAACACAACATATTAAAAGTTTATGATTGTTATGTGAACATGTATCTTTTTAATTTTTAAGACAAAAAGAGATGCTGAACCAAATAAATTAAAAATTTACTTATTAGAGAGGCAAACTAAATTTATCTCTAAAATTTAAAATTTGACACTTAAACTATCATAAACATTATTCATGTATATTATTTTTGTTAGTATTGGGTAAACACTTTTAATGTGAGAATAGGTATCTATGTCTTAAGTCGGGTAGGTTTATCTGTACACTAGTTAAGAGAAATAAATTTTTGGATTTGGGAGAAATTAAACTTTTAGAGATAAATCATGAAAGATGTAGATGTAAATAATAAGAAATTATATAAAATTAAAAAAATAGATAAAAATGTTGTTTTTTTATAAAAATGAGTGGTGCAAAAAATTTGAAATTATGACCTAATATTATTCTTTTTCACCTTTTCAGCAATCCTAGAATCATAAGATATAAAACTTAATTTATTATTATTGTTGTATGCATTGGGTCGAGTCATTTGCTCCTCTAAATGTTAAGATTGTGCTCAGGTTTGGTCCACCCGAGCCCACCCATTTAGGCCCAGTACTATTTAAAAATATTAAAATAATAAAACATATGTTTATATTACTATTTTAGTATTTTTTAAATATATTTTAAAATTAAAATTAAATAAAAATAATTTTTATTAATTGAATAATGACTTAGACCTAACTAGATATGGGCTTGAAAATTTTTATCAAGAGTGAACCGTGTCGGGCTCGTGAGCTAACGGGCCGCTAGACCTATATGGGCAAGTCCAGTGCGAATCATGTGATCTACTTCTTCCCAGTACCTTGTTCTCTTTTATGCAATTTCTCCACTTCTAATGCATCCAAAATAGAGTACCAATGAAGTACAAAAGCTAATAAAGTGATTTAGCTGCAAATTTTGCTTCATAGTATCGTGCAATAAATTAAAATGAAGTTCTAACACCATAACAAAACACTCAAAAAAGGAAAAGAAACTTTTCACAATATTAAGAAATAGAAGAATTCGTAAGTGAACGTGGAACTTAACAAGGAAAGTTATTCAATTTAGGTAGAAAGTTTGAGTCTTGAGATTTATGTGATCAAAGATTAGGTTTTAAAGAGAAAATTGTTGTTTTCGGTGGGTGTAAGAACCAAATTAAGGAACAGAAATAGTTTTAAAGCATATATTGCAAATGCCACTTTCTTCTATACAATATTTAGATTGAAGGAGGGGAAGGAAAGGAAAAGAAATTGGGAAAAATGGGAAACCTTTCCCTTATTTGGATATTATTTAAATCAAAATAAAGGGGGAAATTGAGTACCCTTCATTTTTCCCCCAAATTCTTCAAATTTCAATTATCCCAAATTGGATGAAAAATAAGGAAAAGAAAGGGGTGAAAATTTTTTAAATGTACCTTTATTTTTTTATTAATTTTAACTAGTTAAACAAAAAGTATATGTATCTTTTCCTCTAAAAAACTTTGCTTTCTTTTTTTTCTTTACTAATGACTTTCCAAACATAGTGTTAGACTCATTTTTCTCTATTAAGGAGGCCGAGGCCTTAGAAAAATTGGAAAAAATGAATTTGAAGTGTTGGGGATTAAATCTTGATAGGCTTATTTTGCCCCATCAATAACGGTATATAAAGTGGTAAATCGAATAGTACTATAAGATATAATAAAATCTATGTTTGACAGTAATTTGCATTAATAAAATCAAAACCACTAAACACTTTGCTGTTGAGAAACAAAAATATCTTTCTTATATGAGGTTTTTTGTAATAAAAAATTGTATAAGTGACTTAAACTATTTAAAATAAAAAAAAAAAAAAAAGAAAAGAGAGGATTGTATTGGAGCTAGTTTGATGTGTTTTGCAATGATCTCCATCTTACATATTGATAGAGATCTTTCTCAAGAGATATATCTCTTCAAAGTGGTGGTAATTAACCGAACACTTTGCTTTTTTTTTTTGAACTTATTGAGGACACATCTTTTAAACCTCCATAGATGCCATAAGATGTCCTTTTAAAAAGGTTTAAACGCTTTTAAAGCAGAACTAGTGGTTGTATGCTTTGAAGTGGAAATTTCTCCTTTCTTTTATTCTATTTTTAAAATATTCCAACACAAAAGTAAGAAACTCATGTCATTGCATTATCTGTGAATTGAAACTTCTTACGCTTTATTTAAAAAAAATATTCCAACACAAGGGTGAGAAACCCATGTCATTATATTATCTGTGAAACTTCTTTCACTTTATTTGAAAAATATTTCAACACAAAAGTGAGAAACCCTTGTCATTGCATTATCTATGAAACTATATTAGTGAATCATATATCATATCATATATAATATTATATTACAGCATACATGCTTACCTAATAAATTTTGTTTACATGAAATTTTATGTGGACAATCTAAATTATTGACACATATAATAGTTTTTTAATTGTAGTTAATTACTAAATAACCTCATTATTTAAATTTAAAAGATATTTCAAATCTTAAAAAATAATTTTTATCCAATTTTTTTATGTTAAATAATTTATAATCTTTATCTTCATTTAAATGAGATAAGATTATTGGGATCATTCCAATGAAAAAACTAAAAATAAAATCTCATTTAAAATTAATTTGAGTATTTTTTATATAAAACATGTATATATTATTTATCTTGCATTTAAATAAATAAGCAAATTGTAAAACAATTTTGAAATTTTGAACTTCATTTATTTATTTATTATTATATGTTATGTAAATTAAGTATGGATATATGTAAGTATTGCGTTTTTATTATTATATCTGTAATATATGTTTTCAATATTTTTTTTATTTTAAATTAATTGATTTTGTATAATAGTCAGTAAAATTAAATGCATGCATGAAAGATGTGTATTGTTATAATTTCATCATGTAAATTAAATATATAACCAACTTTCACTTAATTATTTTTTAGTGTATAAATTAAGTGTTACAAAAAAAGACTTTCTTTAGTAAGTTAAATAAGATCATAGGTCAATAATAACATATAATAGTTATAGTTATTTTTTATTTGCATTACAATAATAATCTTTTAATGTTTTCATATGTCATATGATATATAAAATTCTTTCAAAAAATAGTTAAGACTAAAATAGATGAAAAAATATTTTTTACATAGATGGTGAATTTAAACTTTGGTGTGCGGTTGGATTCATATTACATAGGTAAGAAGATAATAATATATGACAAAACATTCATTAACCAAGTAATTAATTTTTAATTAAAATATTGATAAATTTAAAACCAAATTAAACTATTGATGTTTTTAACTATAAATATACAAAAATAAATAATTGAAACAAAAATATTCTCCCTAAATTTAAAATCACATATATCTCTTCTTTTTTAAAAAAAAAATTTTCAAATACTTTATTATTATTATTTTTTAATTCAAAAAACACATATCACTTTAAGTCTATTAATAATTAATAATATGTGCTACATCATTTTTTTAGTATTCAATTTTCCTTTAAGATTTATATTGTTTTCGTAATTTTATTGTTTATTTTATTTAGATGATTTCTTCTTTTGACATTATTTTTATTCATTTTTTTTGTTTGTCACACATTTCTTGAATGATTTTTTTTAGTATTTTGATCAAAATCATAATTTAGTAAAAGTATTCAAAACACTTCTTTTATTATTTAATTGATCATTCAATATTTATGTTGTCCTAAAAGACCAATATTATATTTATATTCAATTCTTTTTACTTTTTTTATTCATTTCCAATATCTCTTATTTTTCACATTTATTTTCAATGTTTTGATCAAGATAATAATAGTAAAGTTTAATTGTCTTATGATATGTTAATTGAATATATATTTATATTTTATATTTAACATAAAATTTTAAATTTAGATATAATTGTAAGAAAAATATAAATTTTACAGTGTAAACACATATTTAAATAAATAAAATAATCCATGCATTGCATGGGTCACAAACTAATTGAAATATATTTTGACATTTGGAGTGATGGGGAAAATGGGTTTAGATAAGGAATTGAGACATATTGAAAGAGGAAAACAAAAGAAAAAGGATAAAAAAAAAAAAAATACACGGTTAGTGTTGGACTTTGTTGGATAATGACTAATAACTAGGCATGAGTGTAGGAGATTGATGAAAAAAAAAAATGATTTCAAGGAATAAGGTAAAAATGGCACCAGTTGAACAAAATGAAAAATGAGTTAACGGTGTTAGTATTAAACTAATTGAAAAAAATTCACAAAGCAATTATGTATTAAATTTAAACTATTTGAAGTAAATGTCTGCTCAAACCATAGAATATTTTTTGTAATTTATCATATAATAAAACCCATAACTCATATTTTTCCTTGAATTGCTTTTCAACTTAAAGGTGGACATTTAAAATAGAGGGTGATGCCAATATAAAGAGTGACTTGGACCAAAAAGGACTCTAATCAACCCAAATTGGAATGAATCACATTCAAAGCATTGTTATCCATTCATATGTCATTTAAATAATTTAAAAAAAAACTTTTTTGACTTATCAAAAGATCACTTATTTTAATTATCCAAAAAAAAAAGAAGAAAAGATTACCTCTAATTTAAAGGCAAATTTTACGGTTTTTTACTTCCAAAAGCAATGGTCATAATAAAATGGAGTTGAATCTGAAGGTTTTTTTAATATGCAACGATGAGTTATTTAATTTCACAATTTATTTTTGATATTGTCACATATCCATTACTGTTTATATAAATTTATTCATAATTTTTTTTAACTTCTTTTTATCTAAGCAGCTTCAGAAACATTTCAGCATAGAAAGTCATCCTTATCATAAATTTAGTACAGGTAAAATCTGTGCAACTCTATCTTTCCGAATTTCCCTCATCTCCATTGGCCCTATCTTCGATTTTCTCTTATATATATTATTTATTTTTTATTTATTTTATTTTTGAATTCAAACTTAAAATAATTTTTTTAATTTTAACCATTTTGATCTAATAATTTAAAAAATATAATCCCTCCTTTTATATATATATATAATGTATGTGCACACATTATATATCATAATTTATATTAACTTGTAAAATATTGTTTATTTCTATCCATTAAATCTCGCAGCTTTCTCTCACAAATAAATCTTACAAATTAAAATTTGCGTGAACATTTCTATTATAAAAGCAACTTTAGTGGGCAGCTGATGTGAACACTAACACTTAACTTGCTACTTGCTAATATGTAGGGAATTGGTATACGTTGGAAGTTAGACCAAAAGCAAAAGGACTGGATATAAGACATGAGCTCCTAAAGTTCTATGACGAAAATTATTCTGCCAACCTCATGCATTTGGTTGTATACACAAAAGGTTAGTAGCATTTCATTTGGTTGTTACATTTGCTATATACATACTTACTTTGGTTGATTATTTTTGTTATTTGGTTTTCTGCTTTTAGAATAACAACAATAAAGTAATATCATAATAATTGATTTGAAATGACAAATAATTATAATATAACAGCAAATTCAATATTATTTGTCTTTAGAAGTAGTAACATACATTTTGTCATCTAAGAAAATTATATAATTTGTGAATAATTTTTTAAATAAAATTATTTACTTTTGTATTCAAACATGTTTTTAAGTGTTTCGATAAAAAAAATGAAAAAAGTAAATAGTAAAGCAGCAATTTCTTTCTTGCATTTTGAAATAGTTGTATGGTAAAATTAAAATTATAGAAAAAGAAAAAATATACTTGATTAAAAATGAGCATTCAGTAAAAATAAATATTGTTTCATATATAACTGCTTCTTTTTTAGTATATGTGACATTAGGCTACTATAAGAAGCAGATTTTCACATCTCATCATCTCATCCCGACCATTTTAAATATTCAAACTCAAGACCTTTTATATGGGATCTCAAACTTTACCTATTGAGCTGTCCCGTACAACCAAATTTAAAAATATCATATAGAAGTAAAGCCATGCATTTTATTACATTGCTTTTTCTTTTTTCTCTAAAATTCATTTTAATATCCATAAAAAGTTAAATCTTTATTGTTTTATCTCCTCAAAAACACTATAATTTTCACATCCAAATGTATCTTCTTTTTTTTGAAAGTAAAAAGAAGTAAGAAAAAATCAGCAACTAAAGTCTAAATTGCTTTTAATTGCCATATAGAGTTTTATTTTGCTATTCTCTTACCACAATACTCATAAAGACTTACAATTTTTTTTTCTCAAAAAGAAAGACTTATGGTTTAAATGGTTGATTGCTTAAATTTTCAATAAGATTAATTCTTTGTTATGAATTTGTAGAAAGCCTTGATAAAATCCAAAGCTCCGTGGAGAACAAGTTCCAAGACATTCGAAACTCCAACCAACGTGGTTTCCGCATTACCGGTCTGCCTTTCACGTCAGAACATCTAATGGTATAATGAAAATCAGCATGTTGCACCATCAATAATTACTATAAACATAATCGATCCTAACCAATGTCAAAAAATATTTAGCAGTCTTTTATTTTTAAAATTTTTTTCTTTTAAATTTAACAAAATAACAGGTAAATTCTTACATGCTCTATTAACCTTTTTATTCTAGTTTTATTTCAGTTTTTAATTTTCGAATTGTTTTATTTGAATTCTTGACATTTTAAAATATTCCATTATGATTTTTTTTTCATTATATTATTGTGTTAATAGTTGAGAAAAAAATATTCACATAAAATGCCAAGAGATCAATGTTGTGATGTGCATTGTGTATATGATAAATTATTCCTTTTGGATCCATAACTTTTCAACATTTCATTTTGATTCTTTTTTAAAATTATTTTCATTTTGATTCTTTTTTAAAATTATTTAGTTAAAATGATCAATGTGGATGGATATGACATCAGTTTTAACGGAATAGCTTCACAAAAGGATCAAAATGAAATCATTTTGAAAAATTGGGAATCCAAACGGAATAAATTAAAAATTGGGAATTAAAGTGAAACTGAATAAAAGATTAGAAACTAAAATGAAAATAAAATAAAAAGCTGAGAACCATAAACGAAATTTACACAGAAAATAACCTACATTAGTTAAATTCTAGAAATTTTCTTAAATGAAAGTACCTTAATCATGTTTTGGTTGAAAAGTTAAAGCTGGAAGAGTAATTTCATGTTGCTGTTCGCTTTTAATTTGATTTCAGATTCTTGTCAAGCTTGTTCCAATAAAAGAAGGGCACAAATTGAGAATTGAATGGCCAATAACCCCAAGCAGGCATCATTACAAGGAAGCGCCATGCAAGTATCTGGGTCATGTCATTCGCCATAAAGGAGAAGGATCCGTGTATCACATCTTGAAAACATTAGGTAAGTTTGCTACGTCTTTTAAAAAAAAAAAAGTATGCTTAAGTATATTTAACATTTTTGAACATATGCCTTTGCTAAGACTCGAGATAAGTCATGTTAGAATCCTATCAAATGTTTTCTTTCTAAACATATAATTTTGTTTTAGGTATTGTTTGATCGGAAGAGGTATCAGTTGTTTCAGTAAATTCTATTGGATTTTTTTATTTAGTATAAATACATTAATAAATATACATGAATTTGTACATAATAATATTATTAATAATCTATAAAAAAAAATACAATATATTCATAAATCATAGTTTTTTAAACGTTTAATCTGATTATTGTCATAACATATAGATCTGTAAATTTATAGCTAGACTTACCAAATGGAGTTGCCGTTAATCTTTTTTACCTAGGTGTGATTGGCCACCTAAAGAATCTATCATCTTAAGGAGCTCCTAAGTTTGACTAAGGGTCCATAAAAAAGTAGGTTCGGGTCTACAAACTATAATAAAGTCCGAGAGTTCGGTTACATGTGGAGAAGGTTATAGCAGCCCCCACATGCTCATCCGAAAGATAGTACCATATTATTTTAAATTCATCATAAGGTATTGATTCTAATGGTTTTAAATTTATTATATTGAAATATTGAAAATAATTCTTAAGATTTTTCATCAATCTGATAGAATTTTTAAAAATATTTCCTCATATCAAGAATATTCAAGAATCCTATTTGTTTTCTTGAAGAGGCTCCATCGTCGAAAAAAAGTTTATTTATTATTCTTTTTGTCAAAAATATATTTAATTATTTCACAATTTGGGCTAAATAAGAAATATTTTTTCTTTTTGAATTTTAAAAATTTTCACCATTTAGGCCTATTTAAAAATTCTTTCTTTTTTTATTTTTTTTAATTTCTAAAATTTTCACCTTTTAGGTCATTTTAGAAATATTTTTCTTTTTTAGGAATTTCTAAATTTTTCACCATTTGGGCCAATTTAGAAATTCTCTTTTTTTTTTTGTTTTTGGAAAGAAAATAGTATGACAATTATTTTTTATTGAAATTTTATTTAAATTCTTCCACCATTTGAGACAAATTTAAAGAAATTTCTCACCTAGAGATTTTTTAAAAAATTTATCATTTGAAATTTCTAATAATCTCATCATTAGATAACTATCAAATATTTTCAACCAAAAAATTTTATTTTTTCCTTTATTTTGGGTTTTTTTTATTGAGAATAAACATTAATTATTGTTGTTAAAACTCTATCTAAATTATTCCACCATTTGAGACAAATTTAAACAAAAATTTCTCACTTAAGAATTTTATAAAAATTTACCATTTAAAATTTCTATAAATTCCATCAGTGGATAATTATCATTTATTCTAAAAATTTTTTTTCTTTTTTTAAAATTTATTCATGTAAAAATATAATAAATAAAATAAATAAAAAAATACCAAATAGGGAAACGACTCAACTCGACGGCTTTGGTGGCTCGATTTCAGGTACAAAAAACGGCTTGGGGACGCAACTTGATGGCTCAGCTTCGCTTGAGGGATCGACTAATATACAGGTCAAACGCGGATCAAAAGCAGGTTAGCACTACGGATTGAGTCACTCGAATGAAAAACATAGGGATCCTGGGTCTTCTTAAACCCCAAAACAGTGTCGTTTTGGTGAGGCTATAAAAACCAAATTTCAGCTTTCTGCTTCAAATTTCCTTTGCCCCTTTTTTCTTTCTTTTTTTTTTTTTTTCTCTTCCTCTTTCTCTAACCCAAATGAACTCTGGTTGAATACTTCACCAAATTTTAGAAATCTCGTCAAAATCTGGATTGGTTCGTTGGAAGTTCGGTGAAAAATTCAATCAACACTAGAATCTTCAGTCAAATTCTAGGAAACCTGCCGAAAAATTTAATCAATGTCAAAAAATTCATCGAAAATTAAAAATTTTTCAAAAATCTGAGAATTTTCTAGATTTTTTTAAAAAAATTTCCTTTTTTTTTACACCAAAAATCTTCAAAAATTATTTTCTTACTGCTTTTTTCTTTTTTTTTTATGTTTTTTATTTTTGTGATTTTTTGTGTTACTTTTCTGTGTTCCTCCTCTAATCCACGGGCATATATTTATAGGGTTTTGAGCCTAAGAACCCTAAATAGAAAAACAATTCTACTTTCTCTTAAATCCAAACTTTAATCTCAAATTTATCACAAATTTGATAACCTAAAGAAACAATCCCAAATCAATCCAACCTCCAAGAATTTTTTTAATTTTTTAATTAAAAAAATAAAACACCCCAGACAGATTATGGTGTCTAGAGTTGCTCCTCTTTGCGCATTTTCTGTGCAACAAGAACTATGCATAGACGTAAACACCCTGTACATGATCATCCCAACATATTCACTTTTTTTTGTTTTTGTTTTTTAAATTAGATACTCAAACTAACTGAATGACACAAAATTTCCCCAAGTAGAGGCTCAACGACTTTGAACAAAATAAATATGGCTCCTCTAAATAGAGATTCAACAACTTTGAAAATGAAAAGCTTTTCTAAGTAGAGACTCAATGACTTTAACAAATAAAAGCTCTTCTAAACAGAGGCATAACAGCTTTTGAAAAAATAAAAGGCTCCTTTAAACAGAGGTACAATAACTTTGAAAAAATAAAAGGCTCTTATAAATAGAGGCACAATGACTTTGAAAACTAAAAAGCTCATCTAATCAGAGGCACAATAACTTTAAAAAATAAAAGACTCCTTTAAGTAGAGGCACAACAACTTTGAAAAATAAAAGGCTCCTCTAAACAGAGGCACAACAACTTTGAAAAATAAAAGCTCATCAACAATCATGTCCACAGGAGTCATAGATTAAGTCTAATGAAATTTGTAATGGAAACTTAAAGATTCACAATTTAAGTTCAAAATTCAAAGATTCAGATTCGCAAGAACCTTTCAATTTCATAAGAATTCACTGAAATTTAATTCTCAAAATTTTAGTTTCACAAAAATTTGATTTGTGAAATTTTAGATATGCGAGAATTCACATTTGTGAGATTTCAAGATTCGCATTTGTGAGATTCTCATCCAAAGTTTCAATTCAAGGATTCACATGCAAATTGCAAAGCTCACATCCAACATCTAAAGATTCTCATTCAAATTTTAAAGATTCACATCTAAAAGTTCAAAGCTTCATTTGAGTTTGAAGATTCACATTCGATAAATTTTAAGGTTTCACACCTCAAAGATTCTCATTTGAAACTCAAAACTCAAAGATTCTCATTTGAAAACTCAAAGATTCTTATTTGAAAATTCACAATCCTGTCTTAAAAGACTTTATCCAAAAATTCAAAAAAATTTTTTTTGATGACTTTCAAACTTTTACCAAAGTCAAAATTTTGTATGTAATGAATGTTATGATCAATGATACAAATTTTTTCTTATTGATGCAAATGCAACAATCTAGATTCTTATAATGCCCTATTTTAAGTTATAATTCCAATGTTTACTAGCTTATGCATGTCCAAACAAAGTTTTAATTCATCGAATTATGTGCATGTACCATTCAAACAACAATGCTAACATAATGCATGGAATGTGGATGTCAATAATGTCATGAAATCCTAAATAATTGTGGTAATATGATTTTAGCACTAGTCATCTCAGAATAAATTTTACCTTTTATCACTTGATCATCGCTCATAAGCTTCTCAGCACAAACCATTTCAAAATAAATTTCGTCCTTCATCACTTGGTCACCACTTATAGGTTTCTCAACATTAGTCATTTCAGAATAAATTTTACCCACTTATCCATATTATTTTCATCATTCAATCATAACTTACAAGTTATGTCGATTGATTTATCCCCATATCCATCACTTGGTTATATCACTTTTTTAAATTTTGCCTTCTTTTCATTTTGTTGAACAATACATCATCATATTCATCATTTGGTCACACCATGTATCTTCTCAAATCATCTTTTATAGGTTTCTACCATCTTTTTATTTTTTTACCCCCTATCATCCTGAATTTTTTTCAAAATAATGCAATAATCTTTTAAGCACATATTCATTCATCATTATCATTTCAAATCGTGACAAATACAATGTAATCACACATTCTCTCCATTTGCTTTGTGAATAAGAAAATATAAGGTGAATTGAGAGAAAGATAATTAATGAAGAGTGAGTCTAGTACAAAATAAATAAGCAAAGAAACAAATTCAAAGCATGTCATTAGGAATGGTATTGAACAAATGAAATAACAATATCCAAACAATGAATACCTAAACAATTCTTAGCATTAATCTAGAATCAATTTTTAAAAACTCATTCCATTGATTTCTAAGATCAATCTTGAACTTTGCCTCAATTTTGAAGAATCTTCAAACGTCTTTGACCATTTCTTCATGTGAATTGTTTATCTAATTCTCAACTAAGATATTTTTTACCCAAATTACCCTTTCAGGTTTTCAATTTGAGTCTTCCTTTTCTCTTTTTTTCCTCTTTTTTTCATTCTTATATTTTTTTTTATTTTTTTCTTTATTTATTTATTTATTTATTTATTTTTATCTTTCATCCATTAGTGATATCTCTCACCCATCAATCTTTAGAGCAATGTAGCTTGATTCTATTATTCCATCATGAGTATGCCTTAGTTCAACATATGATCATTCAGTTCGAGCATTTACATTTAATCCAAATGAACTTTTAAAGGTTATAATATAGGCTATAGTAAAGGGTCATAAAAGAAACAAATAAAGTAGGCTCAAAGCATATGTTTTAAAGGGTTCAGAACCAAATGATCATTTTTTATCATCTGATGCAGCTTGGTATCTTGCCCCACTTTACATTATTTTACTACTTTTTCTTCTTCCATTCATTTCATTCCTTACAAAAAGATTCTCATTATTTTACCCCAAATCATGTGTGGCATTTTTTTTTCTTTTTTTTCTTTACTTTTTTTTAGATCTTTAATGATCTTTTACCTCTTTTTCTTTCCCAAAAGTTATCCCACAATGTGGAGGGTGATCCTTGGTCGGGGTTCTTTAGAAAAAAAATTCATAATAGGCTCAAAAAGGTAGTAATGAATGGTTTTTCTAATGGTAAAAAAAAGATGACTATTTTTTATCTCAAATGTGAATGCTGTGTTTGAAAATCATCATTTGAACAAAAACAAGTTCATGGATCTTTATAAAAGACTACATATCTTCAAGACATATTTATTTCACATCTACTAACAGCTCACTTCTTTTGCTTAAACAATCTCTTCAGATCAATGTGAATGAGTTTTCAAAATTAAATTTCAAAATTATTGTTATCATTGTCTAAATATTCACCATCTAAAATTTAAGAATAAAAATGAAAAGTTATGAAAGGTAACAAAGCATGAAACACTAGTTGAATGAAAGAGAAAATGTAATGAAATGCATTATCCTTGTCTTTTATTAAAATGATAACAAATGAAATCCTATTGCATAAAAAAAATTATAACATTACTTTAAAAGAAAACCTAGAATGACAAGTAACATTTAACTAGCCTTAACATATTTTTTCTTTCCAAGATTATGCCCCACGCAATCAAGTAAAAGATTTTTATAGACATTTTGCCCTCTTGATTTGTTACAGCTCTCCAAGTCTTTTTAAATCACACTCGTTCTTGATCTTCACTTGAAACATTGATATTGTGATTGGACAATAGATTGCTGCTAACATTAGGCATTGTTATCCCTCTGTATTAAAATTTATCATCCCATCCTTAATCAATTGTTGCACCTTATGCTTTAAAACAGTGTAATTCTCTATGGAATGAGCGACAATCCCATAGTGATAGTCATAGTGGGCTGTAAGATCATACCACTTATGATAGGATGGCTGGAGTGGCTCCAAATTGCTAAAGGCAATCAAGTGGTTGTTATAAAGCTCTTGATATAATTTCATACAAGTCATAGGGATTGGATCAAATACGAGTTTTTCTCGAATAGTTTGTTGCTCTCGTGAATCACTTGTTGGGTTAGCAGAATGAATCTAGGGTCTTGTGAGAGGTTGAATATTAAGGCTATATATGGGAACTTAAGGGCTAAAAACAGGTTGGTATGTTGATGGATAAAATGGCAATGAGGTTGGTCGATATGGGTAGGATGAAGTATTGTTCACAACTGACAGTATAGGGAATAACCTTGGGGTGGATAAGGTTGATATCCCCTAAACTGTCTATCAAAACTCATGGCTTAAACTTCAATCTCTTTTTTCTTTGGCCCTTTCTCGGTTTTCCCTCCTTTCAACTTGTCATTTTTAATGGCATTCTCAATGATTTCGTCTGAGATCATCATGTCAGTGAAATTTTTTATGGCATTCCCTATCATCTTTTCATAATAGGAATATTTTGAAGTGCTAACAAATAACACCATGATTTTTTTTTTAGTTAAAAGAAGTTGTACCTGAGTAGCCATGTCCCTCTACCTTTGGGCATACTCTTTAAAGGATTTAGTTACCTTTTTTTTTCATATTTTGCAAAGATAAGTGATTAGAGGCTAAGTCTACAACATGTCGATACTGACAATGAAATCATGGATCATATCACTCTATGAATGAATGCAGATATTATCCAGCTAGATATATCATATAGTAGTAAAGTTAGTAAGACTATCTTAGAATACATACATTAATAGCTTCTTATTATTAACATGGGTAGTCATTTTTTGATAGTACATGATGATATGAATTTTTGAACACTTTGTACCATCATACTTTTCAAACTTTAAAACCTTGAATTTTAAAAGAAAAATGACATCTAGGACTAAACAGAGCCTTGCAGCATCTACGAAACCATAAAAATTAATTCCTTCCATAGCTCGTAAACTTTCTTCTAATAAGTTCATCTTCTGTTCAATTTTTTAGGCTTTCAAAGTCTCTTTTTCCTTAGGCCTCAATTTTCTTTTCTCTTTTAGATCATTTAAGTTGGGGATTGGTAGTAGTTTCATCATTTTTCTAGTAAAGATAAGATTTACATAACTTTGGTACTGCCTCAGATTCGAAGCAGATGGTATTTTAGGGTATGTATATCCTATAGGGTATGTGAACTATTGAGGTGATGCATCATGAGTGGATTGAGCTTGATGAAACTTAAAGCTAGAAAGGTATAGAAGGTCAGTCACCGCTTGTAATGGATGGTTTTGTTGGCTAGCTTTTTCTTTGACATTCTTCCCCTTGTTCAACTTATTCAAAGCCTCTAGAATCCTATTTAATTTCCTTCAAGCTCTTGGGCTTTCTCTATCCTCTCAAGATGGTTGAAATTTTCTTGTTTCATCTATCTGGCTTAAGCTCTTTTATTGTATTGGTAAGTGAGGTTCTTACTTGGTGGAGCTATCTTTGAACCTTGAGCACTATAATTATGATAAAAAATGCTATGCTATGCTTTATGTTTAGTATATTGATGCATAAATGAAATGCATACTTTCATAGATAAAATGAAAATGATGCAGATGCACAATGTTACATATAAAAATGAAAATGATGCATTGCATGATAATACAAATGCACAAAGTCAAACAAACAAAATAGTTATATCACAAACCATCACTTATCGTGTCCTAACTTCAGGTTACATCTATCAATGGGTAGGAATGGCTTTATCTTAAAGCTAGCCTCTTAAGGGTGAACTATATGTAAGGTTAAGTGATTTTAACCATTAAAAGTTCTCAAATTATTCTTTACATCATTGTCCATCACAGACTAGTAAGGTATTTCAATCTTCACCAATCATAGGCTACCAACGAAAATGATTCAATTTAAGTGGGAGTATTTCGTTAGCCATTATGGAGATTATCATTTCACGAGAGCGTAGATACTTTACTCCTTCTTAAGAGGGACAGAGCCAAGGTATAGAGCTCATATAATACAAATGTATGTGATAGTGTGTGAAGGAACATATAATGAAAGAACATATAGGTTTCATACCCTAAAAATAAAAGACAAAAAACACAAAAACGTTAGTAAACAAATCATTACAATTTAAAACCATTAGACCAAAGAATAGGAAAAATTTAAAAGTTTATGGCTTGACTCTCTATGGCTGTCCCTAGTAGAGTTATCAAACAGTCATAACATATAGATCCGTAAATCTATAGCTAGACTTAACAAATGAAGTTACTACCAATCTTTTTTATTTAGATATGATTAGCCACTTAAAGAATCTATCATTTTAAGGAGCTCCTAAGTTTGACTAAGGGTCCATAAAAGAATAGATTCAAGTCTACAAACTAGAACAAGATCCACGAGTTCGGTTACATGTGGGAAAGATTATAACACCGCCATAAGCCCATCCAAAAAATGATACCATATTATTTTAAATTCATCTTAAAGCTTGATTCAAATGGTTTTAAATTTTTTATGTCGAAATATTGAAAATAATTTTTAAGATTCTCCATCAATCTGGTAGAATTCTTAAAAATATTTTTTCACTTTAAGAATATTCAAGAATCCCATTTATTTTCTTGAAGAGGCTCCATTATCAAAAAAATATTTATTTATTATTCTTTTTGTTGAAAATATATATAATTATTTCACCATTTGGGCCAAATTACAAATATTTTCTCTTTTTGAATTTCTAAATTTTTTACCATTTAGGTCAATTTAGAAATATTTTCTTTTTTTAGAAATTTTTAAATTTTCCACCATTTGGGCCTATTTAGAAATTTTCTTTTTTTTTTTTCAGAAAGAAAATAATATGAAAATTATTTTTTATTGAAATTTCATTAAATTATTTCACCATTTGAGACAAATTTAAAGAAATTTCTCACATGGAGATTTCTTAGAAAATTTATCATTTGAAATTTCTAAGAATCTCATCATTGGATAATTATCAAATATTTTCAACCAAAAAATTTTATTTTTTCCTTTTTTTTTGGTTTTTTTATTGAGAATAAACATTAATTATTACTGTTGAAACTTTATCTAAATTATTCCACCACTTGGGACAAATTTAGACAAAAATTTCTCACCTAAGAATTTTATAAAAATTTACCATTTGAAATTTCTATAAATTTCATCATCGAATAATTATCATTTATTTTAAAAAATTTTATATTTTTTATATTTTTTTAAATTTATTCATGAAAAATATGTAAAAAATAAATTAAATTAAAAAAAACCAAAATAGGAAAACAGCTTGACTCAACGGCTTTGGTGGCTTGGCTCCAGGTAGAAAAAGCGACTTGGAGAACGTGACTTGGCAGCTTGACTCAGCTCAAGGGATTGGCTAATACGCGAGTCAAACGTTAGTCAGAAACGGGTCAGCACTACGAGTTGAATCACCTAAATGAAAAATGCGCAGATCTTGGTTCTTCTTAAACCCCAAAACGATGTCGTTTTGGTAAGGTTATAAAAGTCAAATTCCAGCTTTCTGCTTCAGGTTTCCTTTTCCCCCTCTCTTTCTTCCCTTTCTTTTCTCTTCCTTTCTCTATAACCTGAATGAACTCCAATTGAACACTTCACCAGATTCTGAAAATTTCATCAGAATCTGGGTTGGTTTTCTGAAAGTTCACCTTAAAATTCAATCGATGCTGGAATTTCAATCAGATTCTGGGAAACCTGCCAAAAAATTCAATCGGTGCCAAAAAATTCAATTAGCACTGAAAAATTCATTGAAAACTAGAAATTTTTTAGAAATCCAGGAATTTTCTAGATTTTTTTAGAAAAATCCATCTTTTTTTTTACACAAAAATCTTCGAAAATTATTTTCTTACTGCTTTCTGCTTTTTGTGTTTTTAATTTCTATGATTTTTTGTGTTCTTCCTCTAATCCATGGGCATGTATTTATAAGGTTTTGAGCCTAAAAACCCTAAACAAAATATGAATTTTACTTTCTTTTAAATCCAAACTTTCATCTCGAATTTATCCCAAATTCAATAACCCAAAGAAACAATCCCAAACCAATCCAACCTCCCTAGAATTTTTCTAATTTTTTAATTAAAAAAAACACCTTGGACAGATCAAAGTGTCTACAATTATTTGATATTTAAATAACTATTTTTATTTTTTCATGCAAAAAATTTATTAAGATAAAAACAAATAGACAAAAAAAAAATAACTTTGACATCAGAATTATTAAACTTTTGAGAGGAGCACAATCATTTTTTAAAAAATTGAAATATGGAAAAATTAAGTGTAAAAGAAAATAAGTTGTAAAAAATAGAGACACTTAATTTTAGAGAGATTTTATCCATTAATTTTATTTTTATTATGTTAAAAAATAATCAAACAACAAAAGATAAGTTAAAAATTACAAAATGTGTTTCACAATTACGTATCAACCGAAATAAGTTAATCTAATAAAATTTACCGAAACTAGTCGAAACTGATAAAAACAATTTGTATTATTTGATACCAAGTCTGATACAAAAAACTACTCTTAATAATACCTTTTTTGTATAACTAAAGTCTACCGGCCGCTACGATTGGTACCAAAACAAAATTAACAACATTAATGGGAACCTTTCGATGTATGGATATTTGATGTATGAGTAGGTTAAATTGCAAGTAGTATCTAAAAAATCCTCTTAGGGGTGTTTGGTTAGCAAATTTTAATTTTCTCTTTTGAAATTTTACTTTTCGTAATCTGATTCCTTTGGTTTAGGGTGCTGTCAATGGAGTACAAAAATGTTGAATTCCAACAATGTCAAAGAGGGAAGAATAAGAGAATCTAAAACTCTAATCTTCCTAAAGTTTTTTTGCATTTCACCTAGAATTTAAATTTTTTCCATCTTTTGCCCAAAAAAAAAATGGTTTTTAAGATCTATTTTACTCTTCAATATCCAAAAAGTTAAATAATTAATTGAGATTCAATCATATACGCAAGTTTTATAGTTTCAACAAGATTTCATTTTTAAGATAAAAAAATGTAGTTTTAATGTAGTTTTTGTTAAAAATATATTATATATGAAAATTATTTTTTAAAAATTTTTTAGTTTCAATAAAAGACTATGATTTTAAGATTAAAAATGTAGTCTTTATTAAAAACATATTATGAGAAATTTTATTTTAAAAATTCTATAGTTTCAACAAAATTATGTTTTTAATTTTAAAAACATAGTTTTTGTTGAAAATATATTATGAGACAAAGACAAAAAAATGCTACTCATAGGATATGAGTAGAATCAACATAAACTACATTTTTAAGATAAAAATATAATCTATTATGAAAAGAAACCACGTTTTTAGATGAAAAACATAGTCTATTATAAAAATATATTATGAAAATAATTATAATATATTTTCATAATATTTTTCTTAATTTATATGTTAAATAAGTAAATAATTTACATATTATGTACACAATAAAACCAAAAATAATTTAGCACACCTTTCAACCCCACATTGATCTTATCGTAAAAATCAATTCTTATATTTACTCTGCTTAAGAATAATCAAAGTTAGAATAACAATTATGCTCTATGCAACTTAAGAAAATATACATACAAACTTCAACTAATAATGTAACTAAAGGCAATACAGTAATAAATGATGTGATTAAAATATCGCAACTCCAACACATAAATCTAATATCCTTCAGAATTAGTCAAGCAAGATCATTTAAGGGAGAATTACTTTCCCTTTTAAGAATATTAGATTTCGCAAACAAAACGTTCTTTAATAGTTTTTATCATTTTGTTTGTTCTATGATTAGAAGGCCTTAAAAAAGGGTGCCAGTTATCATAGCTGATAAAATCTCTTTATATAGTTGGTATGACAAATAAACTTCGAAAATTAATGAAATTGTTGAAAAAAAATTTGCAGGATGGGCTATGCAATTGTTTGCTCATGAAAATGAGATAACATCGGAGCTCTCTTTTTTTACAGTAACAGTTGATCTTACTGAAGATGGTCATGGTTAGCATTTATGTTTATTTGATTTCTGCCAAAGATCCTGGACATAGTATATCATATCATATTATATTATATTATATTACATGATTAATGTAAGAATCCATTATGTATGTCTTTTAACAAAGATTTCTTTGATTTTATCACTGATATAGCTTTCCCTGACTGAATTTTCAGAGCATATGCAGGATGTTGTAGGGTTGCTCTTTAAATACATCAAATTCTTGAGGGAGTCTGGTATTTGTAAACGGGTATTTGAGGAGGTATGTGACTCTGTATGAGCACTAAGAATATAAGAATGAATTGTAACTATCAATAGGCTGAACCTAGGTATGCTATTGACAAATTTAATGATGGTTTAGCTATCTGTCCTGGTTTTCACTTTTCTTATATTGTGATATGCCCTGAATTTTTGCTATTCGCAGTTGCATACCTTGAATTCTTGCTATTCACTGTTGGGTATTTGTTTAAGTTGATTTGCAACAAAAAAGTAGAATCACGCTGGTTTGTACGTATGTTAATGGATAGTCTCACATGAAAAAATTCGTTAGAAACATGGTATTTACCTTCAAGTTTTATGTTTAAGTTTCATTATTTGATTAAAAGCAGAAAAGCATTAGGTGAATTATATACTTAAATAACATCATTTATTGCTTCTCTACGTCGAATTTTGTAATCTCATCTAGATATATTATTGTGTGAATAAGTTTCCTTTTCCATTGAAAAAAATCCATCCTAAATTTTTCTTTTAATTTCATACTTCGCACTTATATTAATTTTTTCTTTTTTCTTTTTTACTTTTTGACTTTAAAATCCACTAAACCTCAATACATTATATAAAATTTAAAATTTTAGTATAAAATGTAATGAAGTACTCAAATTTTTTCTCATTAAAAAGCTTTAATAAGAAAAGTATGCATTCAAATTGTTCTTATAATAACTGTTGCACTATATTTTTCACCCAAAAAAAAAGTATGCATTGAAATTGTTGCAAAAATACTTTTTGCAGTGTGAGATGTTGTGATCAACTTTGAGCTAGGTTCGTCGTGCATTAGTTAGGAAAAATGACGAATTTCAATATTGAGAATTAGATCTAAAGCTAAATTTAATGTTTATCAATTCTGTCATCCTAGCTAGCTATGCTTCAATTTGAACAGCAGTGAAGCTGGAGATGCGGTAAGAACTCTGTCTTGCTGGTTCTATTTATCGGAGAGTCGTATAAGACATTTTTATTTTTGTCTGAAGCTTTCAGCCGTTTGTGAGATAGAATTTCACTATCAAGACAAGATCCCACCCTTTAATTATGTTGTGAAAATCGCATCAAGAATGCAGGTAATTCCTTTTATATAGTCCCTTATTTAATAGTAATTGGTTTTTACTGTAAAGCATTTTGATACATTTTTCTCATAAAACTTCTATATACTTGATCAGTCTATCCTGGGCTCCTTAAGTAGTGTTTGTTGTGGAATGATTTCTCGAAAATCTAAAGTGATTCGTTCTAATAAGCATAGAGCTATCGTATTGAGGATCTTGTGTTGCAAAATCAACTAGCTTTTTTTTTTTTTTTTTTGATGACAAGCTAGTTTGATTCCTTTGAAATTCTATTCTCAGAAATATCCTCCCAAAGATTGGTTGGTAGGCTCATTGTTGCCTTCAAATTTCAGTCCTGAGCTTGTACAGATGATTCTGAGAGAGTTGTCACCAAAGAATGTCCGGTATGTATTTGAATATAAGTTTTTAACTTTTAATTAATCAAATTATTTTGAGAGAGTTCTCACAAAAGAATGTTCGGTATGCATTTGAATCCTAAATCCAAAACCTGCATTAAAAATTTTAAATTTGAACCTGCCAAATTGTGGATTGACCAAGAAAGTTAGAGACCGAACTCAGACAAAACGTGAATCCAAAAGAATCTGAACCCAAAAAAAAAAATCCTATCTCTTTTTCTTCATTGTACCATCGTCGATTGTAATGAAGCTACCTCATTCATTACCATTTTTTTTTTTTTGGAAAAAATCATAGCACGGATGTTTTTTACCTTCAACCAGACGAATTTGTCGTAAAATATCAACTCCATATTCCATGGTTTGGTCCAGAAGAACCATTCAGTCAGCCGTGTTTTTCCATCCTTCAACATACCTAACATTTCCTCCCTAGATTCGAATCTTAACAATATCATGCTGCCTCCCATTACAGTAACTGAGAATTTGTCGTAACATGTGAGACCCCCTGGCTGAAGATATGCTGTTGCAGCATGTGGATTGATTGAGGGTTTTTCACCTCAGCCACTGCACAATTTTTTAGCCATTGCATATCTAATTGACTAATTCTTCCTCCTTCATGACTGTCGGCTTATCATCATCAGGCTGCACATCAGCGATCTGTAAGGGTTCTTCGACCATTTATTCTTTCCTATTGATGGAACATCAAAGGCATTGGTTGTCTGATTTGATAGATTTCTTCTGACCACTTCCGTATACGATGGTCTATCATCTCCCGTTGTTGTCAAGCGAGGCCGTGAAGCACTACTGACATTTCTAACAACTGGTTTTTTTCCTGCAGCACCTACATATCCCTCTCATACTTTGCTAGTCCCACCCTTAAGAACCATCCATTCCAGCTTGTGCCATCCAGTGCTCTTATGACTGACAAAGCCTTTCTCAGGTCTTTGAACCTAAAGAAGCCAAATTTTCCGTGTCTTGAATTTCTTCTATCGAGAGGAATGTAGAAATCCAAAACCCTGCCATACTCCATTACCAAGTCCGGCAACTCACTTCCCCTACCCTTAAGATGGATGTTATCAACATAAACAGTAATAAGTTTCCTCTTCCAGTGCTCCAAATCTGACATGCTGCGTCTGTGATTCCCATTTGGATTGTGGCGTTGCTTCCCGTCGTACCATCACTCTCTCTCTCATTTTATTTGTAGCTTGTCGGTTTAAAATAATAATCCGATTAATTTACGATTCAACCAGCTTTATTATTATTATAATTATTTTACTTCATGCCAAACAATTTAGAAGAAAAAACCTTTCTTTCTGGTATTTCTTTTCCTTTTCCCTTCCCTCATTTTTTTTTCTTTCATTTGAACAAAAAATCCTAGATATAAATATGTTGGTGTTTGTGCTATGTTTTTTTCCTCTAATAAGTGCTCTCTGTTTTAACAGAATCTTCTGGGCGTCAAAGAAATTTGAAGGGAAGACGGATAAGGTTGAACCGTGGTATTGTACTGCTTATTCTGTTGAGCGGGTCACTACCTCGATGATTGAGGTTGCCTTTGATCTTTCCCATCATATTGTTATATAATAAATTCGTAGAATTCCATTCTTTTGCTATACTCTCTAGTTTATAAGTGTATGGTAAGTGGTAACTAATTTAATTACATCAAGAGAAAAAGGTACTTGATGGAACCTTTTACTTTGATTGCAGAAATGGATGTCATCAGCTCCTATTGATAATTTGCAGCTACCAGCAGCTAATATGTTCATACCTAAAAATTTTTCTCTCAAGGATGCCCGAGAAAAGTTAAGTTGTTCAATCAAGTTTATTTGTAGTAATTGTCTTTATCGATTGATCCCAAGTCCCAACTCTAGTTAGTAGTTACTTTGATTTAATGAATTAAGCTTCGGATATATTCGATCAAGCAGGTCAAGTTTCCAGTTTTGTTAAGAAAGTCATCCTATTCAAAATTGTGGTACAAACCTGATACAATGTTCTCCATACCCAAGGCATTTGTTAAAATTGAATTCAACTGTCCCCATGCTAGAATCTCTCCTGAAGCTGAAGTTCTTAGAAACATTTTTCTACGGTTGTTGAGGGATTACTTGAATGAACACGGTAAATTAATTGTCTTAGCAGTTAATTCTTTGTTAATCGCAATTAATTTTCTGCTCTGTTCCCCCTTTTTTCTTGCTCTTTACTCAAAATTCAAAAGCTCCGCTCCCCACCTTCTTGACAAAACCCGCGTTTTATCTTCTATCCTTCAGTTTACTACGCTCAAGTTGCTGGCCTTCATTGTTATATACGGCACACAGACAGAGGTTTTGAGGTAAATGCTCCTCTCATTTCTTATTTGGCATCAACTTGAGTGGCTATTGGTATTTGGTAGAGCCTCGATTTATTTCTATGAAATCTTTTAAACCCACTATTACATGACATCATGATATGGTATCAAACATGGATACACTATGTTTTTGTTTTTTTTAATAATTTTTTATATTAATTTTGAGGAGCAGAGTGTTATACCTACATGAATAATTAAGTGTTCAAGAAATGTCAGACACGGATACTCTAAGATAAAATGAAGAGTTCATATAACAAAATTTGAAAAAAAAAAATTATGCTGATATATATGCAAGGTTTTGAAAAAGCAAGATTAATAAGATTAAATAAAGAAATTGATAGAATAATTATATGATATAATCAAATCATACATCCTACATGTAAGTAAATATGCAAAATTATGACCTGGATAGGATGCTCAAAAGAGGAAGCATTTCCTGATTTTAAAATTATGATCTAAGACTATTTTGTTATTAAAAATTAATTTAAGTAAATTATTTTCTTGCTCGTTCTCTAGGTGGGTTTGTGGATCCAGGGATTGTAGAATCAGCCTGCATCATTCCTTATATTCTTTATTATTTAAGTTGTGTTCCTAACTTAGTATGGTTTTTCTTCTATAGGTGACACTCTCTGGTTATAACGACAAGGTGAACATTTTGCTGGAAACAGTAATTGATAAGATTGCAAATTTTGATGTGAAACCCGATAGGTTCTCTATTATCAAGGTAATGCATTCCATTAACTTATGATTTTTCACCCTTTTTCATCACCAGTCAATACTATCTATCATCAATATCTATAGTCAGTGCTCAGTACTACTATACAATTAAAACAAAATGTGAAATTTTGGACGGGTTTAAGATGTTGATGGAGGTGGTCAATTTGTTATGTTATTTTTATGATTATTCAAGAAAATCTGTTTTGAATTCTTGGTGGCTAACTGGGAATGGTTCTTATTTACTTGGAAGTTTTGTTTGATTTGTTCCCCATGATGAATTCTCTGTATTCTTCTTTTATTGATATTCGGTGGAGCAAGGAATTTTAGTTTTGAATTTACGGTTGGTTTGATTTGTTTCTTGTTTGCTAGTTGTATGTTCTTAAGATGCTCTATACACTTGTAACAAAACTATTATTTTGTTCTTTATAAAATCTATTTGGTTGAGAGAGAGGGAGAATGCTGTGGCGTGGAGGCAGCTTTTGAAAGGGAAGAAAGCTTAGAAGAATCCGGGTACCCAATGTTGTTTTGTTCATAAGCATAAATCAAGGAGGTGAGTTGTGTACGTGTCGTTTGCTAATCATAGCTTCTGTCAGGTTTCATGACATGTGAAATGTGTTTTTTTGGGTGATTCTGGTTGTTAATGGGAAGGTTGTCATTGCTTATTAGAATGTATTTGGATAAGCTAACGGCAGGGTTGATTCTTTGGCAAAGAATGATGTGGAAGGGATGGATGATTTTGAAAGTTGATGATAAGGCTGGCCATTGATTATATCAGTATATATTTTCAGAAGCTAATGGCATGGTTGGTTCTTTGGCAAAGGAAGATGTGGCTTGAGGAAATACGTGTATACATGATTGTGGGATTGGTGTTTGCTTGGTTGTCATATGCACCTCCTAATGGCTTTATAAAGTGGAGCTTAACAAGTACTTTAAATACATTTTAATGAATTGTCATTGGCTATGGGATTTTCAAACTCTCAGCTTGATTGTCGTTTTTTAATGCGACTGGTGTAATGGAATTTCAAAAATGAAGTTTCAATGATTTTGGTTTGGCTTTGCTGATGATTAGAGAAGCTAATGGTCTGACAGATTGATTGGCAAAGTCAGGTATGTCTTGAGCTGATTTGGTTTTGGCAAGGTGGTGAGATGTGATCCTTTTCCATTGAGTGCTGAATTTTTTTTTCATCAAGAACAAGTGGTAACCTCCTAATATTTTTTCTGATTTCATTATATGAGCTTATCTGTTAGAGTTGCATCAGTTGATTGGATTCTAGCTATATCTTATATTATGTTTTGTTCTTTTTAGTTTAGGAAGTTTGGTTTTTTGGGGAGTACTCAGTATTTTGTTGTTGAGGCTCCTTTGTTTTGGATGTATTTTGGACAAGTGAGAGATTTTTTATGTCTCTCTCCTTGTTTCTTTAACTTTCAAGAAACTTCATTGGCTTAGGGAAAAAAAAAGTTTAGTTGCAGCCAGAATCGTTGGGGATTTCCACTGGGTACATGACAGGCAAGGCTTGGATGCGGGTAGCGTGGTGTCCGATACTGTGTGGCCTTTACGCCACCAGGGGTGATCAAGATCAATGTTGATGCAGCTGTCAGGTTGGAGGCTGGTAGTACAGTTTGCTTGGGAGTAGTGGCAAGAGATTCTGAAGGTAGGGTTTTGTTTGTTGTCATTTCTGAAGTCGATAAGTTCCTTCAAGCAGAGGTCAAGGCAACTTTGTTTGGTTTGCAATTGGGTCAGGACAATGTTATTGCTTCTCTACAGATGAAATCTCAAAAAAGGATGAGAGTTTTTGGGAGCGGGAAGACTTAATGAAGATACTGTGGACCTTGCTTTCGAGTGTAACTCATGCCAATTTCTTCATGCGAGGAGGGATGCTAATTTCTTTGCTCATAATTTAGCTAGATTAGATTGTGATTTGGGTGGTTTAAGGTTTTGTGGAGATCTCTCTAATGTTTTTTGTAATCCAAATTCTAGCTTATATTAAAGAAATTCAATTTCTAATAAAATTCTATAGTTCTCTCCACCTTGGAAGGGAAAGTTAAGAAAAATGGAAACTTATTGGCTCAGTATCTAATAAAACATCTAATATGAAAGTTACTTCAATAAGTCAAGTGTATTGCTTCCATGTGTTAATTTAATAACCTTTTGTTTTAAGTTTATCTTTTTTTTTTTTTTGCCACAATTTCATCTTTTGCTCTTTATCATCAGGAAATGATAACAAAGGACATTCACAACAACAAATTTCAAGAACCCTCTGAGCTGGCTAAGGTCTACTGCTCATTAATATTGAAGGATAAACAATGGCCTTGGAAGGACAGACTTGAAGTTTTACCTCCTTTGAAAGTAGAAGACCTTGTCAAATTTATTCCCATGATGTTCTCAAGCACCTTTTTGGAGTGTTTCATAGCAGGTTCGTTCTATGTTTCTTCTCCTTCTCTTTGCATCAACCAAAAATAAAATAAAATAAAATAAAAACAGAAAATCTACAAATATATATATATTTATATATAAAGAGTAATCTATACCAGTGTAAAATTAATTAAATTTTACAACCAACTTCATGACTTAATATTTTTTCAGCCAAATAAAGCAGTAATTTATTAAAAATTGGAATTAGAAAAGCAAATCTGGATTTGAAAGATATTCCAAGAATACAGAAAATTTAATTTTAAGATTTTGGCAAGACCAATAATGGGCTAGCTGAAATTATTTATATTTTAGAATATATTCGCAGAAAGGCTGATTTTACTGGAAAAATGAAGGTACAATATAGCAAGGTAAAGGCATAACCAAAATTTTACTTCACCTTTTTTTGTCAAAAAGAATACAAAAATATATATATATATATATATATATATATATATTACAACTCAAAAGTATAACAGTAAAAGGTTAAAACTCTACAAAAATTCACTTGTCATAACATATAGATCCGAAAATTTATAACTAGACTTAATAAATGAAATTGTCACCAATTTTTTTTATCTATGTATGATTGATCACTTAAGGAATCTATCTTTTTAAGGAGTTCTTAAGTTTGACTAAGGGTCCTTAAAAGAATAAGTTTGAGTCTACAAATTAAAATAGAGTTCGAGAGTTCGATTACATATGAAGAAGGTTATAGCACCCCCACATGCCCATCCGAAGGATGGTACCGCTTTATTTTAAATTTATCATAGGGTCTCGATTCTAATGGTTTTAAAATTTAATGTTCAAATATTGAAAATAATTTTTAAGACTCTCCATCAATCTAATAAAATTTTTAAAAATATTTTCTCACCTCAAGAGTATTCAAGAATTTCATTTGATTTCTTGAAGAGGCTCCATCGTCAGAAAGATTTTTTTTAGTCTTATTTTTATTGAAAATATATCTAATTATTACATCATTTGGACCAAATTAAAAATATTTTCTTTTTCAAAATTTTTAAATTTTCTACCATTTGGACCTATTTAGAAATTCTTTTTATTTTTTGTTAGATTTCTAAATTTGCCACCAATTGGGTCAATTTAGAATTTTTTTTTTTGAATTTCTAAATTGTTCACAATTTGGGCCTATTTAGAATTTTTTTTTTTCTTTTTTGTTTTAATTTTTGAAAAGAAAACAATATGACAATTATTTTTTTATTGAAATTTCATTTAAATTCTTTCATCATTTGAGACAAATTTAAAAAAATTTCTCACCTAAAAACTTCTTAAGAATTTATCATTTGAAAATTTTAAGATTCTCGTCCTTTGATACTTGTCAAATACTTTCAACAAAAAAATTTTATTTTTTCTTTTTTTATTTGAAAATAAATATTAATTATTGTTATTGAAATTTTATCTAAATCATTTCACAATTTGGGATAAATTTTGATAAAAGTTCTGACCTAAGAATTTTATAGAAATTTACCATTTGAAATTTTTAAAAATTCTATCATTAGATAATTAATACACATTCTAAAAGAAAATTTATTTTTTATATATATTTTATATTTTTTCCCAAAATTTATTCATGCAAAAATACTAAGAAAAAAAAAAACAAACACATAAAAACAAAAAATATCAAAAAATGAAACAGCTTGGCTCGGTGGCTGCGAAATGGCTCGGTATAAGGCACAGAATGTGGCTTGGGGGGATGCGGCTCGGGGGGATACGGCTTGGCAGCTCAATATGGCTCGGCTCCGCTTGACTAGAGCCTAGGACCGGACCACGGGTAAAAAAATAGGTCAATGCTCAGGTCGAATCACCCATTAGCAAAACGCGTGGATCTTAGATTCTTTTAAACACCAAAATGATGTCATTTTTGGGTGATCTAAAAGGTAAAGGTTTTCGATTTTCCCTTCAAATTTCTCTTCCCCTTCTCTTTCTTCTTTCTTTTTCTCTCTCCCTCTCTCTACCAACCTAAAAATTCGGTTGAATATTTCACCGAAAACTGAAAAAAAAATTGCTGGAAATTAAAAAATTCCACTAAAAATTTGATCGAAATCTAAAAAATTTCCAAAAAAAAATTGCCCAAAAATTTTGAAAAAAATTCCTAAAATTTCTAAGATTGCTTCTGCTCTTTTAAACACCTTTTTTTTTCTTGCTTCTGTTTTTCATGTATTCAGTGTGATTTAGGTATGGTATTTATAGGATTTTCAAATCACAGAATCCAAATCCGAATAGAAATCCCAATTTTCTTCGAACTTTAACCCCATTCAACCTTTTTCAATCTATCTCAAACTTCTTGACCCAATTTTACACAAATTCAACCACTTTTTTCATTTTTTATTTTTATTATTTTTTATTTTATTTTCTAATTAACAAAATTATCCTAATAGACCCTCAGCCAGATTGGGGTATTTACAGTTATCCTTCTTTGCATATTTTCTATGAAACAGAAATTGTGCAAAGACGTAGACAATCCAATCAACTCAACACACTTTTTTTTTTTACTTAGACTCTTGAATAACATAAAAAACTCCTCTAAACAAAGGCACCACGACTTTGAACAAAGCTCTTTTAAACAGAGACTCAACAACTTTGAAAAATAAATAATGCTCCTCTAAATAGAGGCTCAACAACTTTGAAAAATAAATGCTCCTTTAAACAAAGGCACAACAACTTTTGGAAAAATAAATGGCTCCTTTAAACAGAGGCACAACAACTTTTAAAAAAATAAAAAGTTCCTCTAAACAAAGACATGATAACTTTTGAAAAAATAAAAGGCTCCTTCAAACAGAGGCACAACAACTTTGAAAAAATAAAAGGAAAGGGGCACAACAATTTTTGAAAAAATAAAAGGCTCCTATAAACAGAGGCACAACAACTTTTAAAAAAATAAAAGGCTTCTTTAAACAGAGGCACAATAACTTTTGAAAAAATAAAAGGCTCATCTACAATCATGTCCAGAGGAGTTATAGATTTTGTCTTGAAGAAATTTTAGGAGATTTTGCCCGAAGGTCTTACAAATCGTTCCTAACATTGAGAAATATCCTCTTAAAAAGATTAGAATCTTACCTTATAAGTTTTTTCTCAAACGATAATTTAAAACTTTTTCATCAAAAAGTCTTTACATCTATCTTTTCCATGTATGATCTTAGATTACCCCTACTTCCTGCATTAGACATGTAATACATGCCATGCACTCAACATTTAGAAATGCAATCCACGTTATGCAAATGCTAATTAACTTCTTTTCAATTGTGGTACTCAAGTTTCTCAAGTTCTTTCCTTGAACTCTGAACCCTTCAATCTTCATGTACTAATCATCATTCTCATTTAACTCCTATTTTTCTATTTCAAGAAATTTTTTTTCTTTTTTTCTTTTTTTTTTTTAACCATTATCCTTATTAAGAGTTGAACATTTCATATTTGCCTTTATCACATTAACCTTTCCAAGATAATGTAGAAATCTTTCATGCTATTATTCATTTATCCATCATTATTTCAATATCAAAAGTAAGAATGTAATCACACATTTCTTTCATTGTAAGGTAGTAAAGAGAAAAAAGTAAGAATGGTTGGGAAATAATCAACAAAAAGAGAAACACAAAAAATGAAATTGAATGTCTTTTACTAGCAAAAATGATAGCACAACTTTGGCCAGTGTGACAAGAAAAGAATTACAAAGATGGGTATAGAGAGACAATGCCTATAATAAACAATCAAATAATCATGATAACATATCTCGAAGTCTTTTTCAAAAAACTCAACCACCTGATGCCTTTAACAACTTAGAGCTCATCAGAACATGCTAGCCTCTTTATGCTAATGAATTTTTAAATTCAATACTATAACATCCTTATCTAACTCATCTTTTTAGATTTTCAACTTAGATAATCCCCCTTTGACTCAAATTGTTCTTTTGGGGTTTTCAATTTAAGTCTTCCTTTTTTATTTTTCTCTCTTTTTTTTTTATTTTTTTAAATTTTTTTATTTTTTTCTTTTTTTTAAGCATAGTACTTCTTCACAGCATCAAAATTTATAGGATGAGGTAGATCATCTCTATCCATCTCAACTAATATCAATGCTCCACTCGAGAAAGCTCGTTTTACAACATATGGTCCTTCCAATTCGGAGTCCACTTTTCTTTATTATCGTGCTAGTTTGGAAGAATTCTTTTTAAGACTAACTCTCATTTCCCTAAAGCAACAAGGTCAAACTTTTTTATCATGAGCCCTCATCATTCTTTTTTGATATAACTGATCATGACACAGCACTGTCAATCTTTTTTTTCAATGAAATTCAACTGTTCATAGCGCTCTCAAATCCATTTAGCCTCTTCCAGTTCAACTTCTTTTAGAACCCTCAAAGATGGGATTTTCACTTCTACTGGTAATACAACTTTCATCTTATAAACCAAAAAAAAAAGGGTTGCCCTAGTAGAACTAGTATCGATGTCTAATAAGCATACAACGTAAATGATAACTTCTTATGCCAGTCTTTATAGGTCTCAGTTATCTTCTCTAAAATTTTTTTAATATTCTTATTTATTACCTCAATTACCCCATTTATTTTCGGATGATATGTGTTGAATTATGATACTTAATCTTATACTGGGCATATATTTTTTGTAACATCTTACTATTTAGATTATTGGTATTATCTAAAATGATTCTCTCTAAAAGTTCGTATCTACAAATAATTTTTTCTTTATGAACTTGCAGACCATAAATTGTATCACACTTTCAAATAATGCTGCTTTCACCCATTTCGAGAAATAATCTATCATTACAAAAATGAACTTATACCCATTAGAAGCCTTTGGGGTTATAGGACTAATGACATACATGCTTCACATTAAGAATAGCCAGAGTAGTGCCAAAACATATAAAGTAGATGACGAAGCATGAATCTTATTAGCATAAATCTAGCATTTGTGATATTTTTGAGCTTAGTCAATGCAATCGCTCTCCATTGTCAACTAATAATACCCTGCTCTCATGATCTATCTTGTCATCATATGCCCATTGACATGTGCCCCACATATTTTGTCACGCACTTCTTCTATAATTTTTTTTGCCTCAATTGTTTTCATGCATCTCAACAATATTTGATCACGACTTTTTTTTATACAAAACATCTCTATTCAAAAAAAAGCTCATAGTTAATCTTCGGATGACTCTTTTATCATTCTTTATTGTGTGGATGGGGTATTACTAGTTCTTAATGTATTACAAGATATCATAATACCAAGGCTTCCCATCCTCTTCCTTTTTCATATTAGAGCAATGAGCTGACATATCCTTGACATCTAGCTTAATGGACTGAGTATCAATATTATCACTAATTCGAATTATTACTGTCAAAGTAGTCAAAGCATCAGCAATCAGATTCTCTTCTCGAGGTAAATAATCAAATTGAATATCTTCAAATTGCTTGATCAATTCTAGGATATACTTATGATATGGAATTAGTTTCAAATCTCTCGTCTCCCATCCTCCTTTCAATTGACATA
Source organism: Durio zibethinus (assembly GCF_047325235.1). NCBI lineage: Eukaryota > Viridiplantae > Streptophyta > Magnoliopsida > Malvales > Malvaceae > Durio > Durio zibethinus. The sequence goes on along the minus strand of NC_143162.1, from coordinate 1,114,790 downwards.
TAACTAGAGTTGAGTCTCCAAAACTTTTAATGCTCTAATTTTTCTATTTATAATAGCTTGTGAACCCATGACACATACCTCATATTCAGCAATGTTATTTGTGTAATTGAAATTCAACCTCGCTGTTATAGGATAGTATTGTTCTTTTGGAGAAATCAAGATTGCCCTAATTTCGTGTCCCAAGGCATTGGTAGCTCCATTAAAATACATTTTTCAATACTTCCCTTCATGATCTTTCAGTTGGAAAATAGTTATCAAATCTTCATCAAGAAATTTTAATCTCATTGGCTCATAAACCTCAACAGCACGATCTGCGAGAAATTCAGCTATAGCATTTTCTTTAATTACTTTATGGCTCACATATACGATATCATATTTTGAGAGCATTATTTTTCATCTACCAATTCTTTCAGATAAAGAGGGTCTTTTGGAGATGTATTTAATTGGATCTAATTTTGCTATAAGTCAAGTGGTATGATAGAGCATATACTATCTAAGTCTTTTAGCCGTCCAAGCTAATTCGCAACATAATTTCTCCAAAAAAAAACTTGGACTCATATTTTGTGAATTTTTTACTCAGATAGTAAATAGTCTTTTTTTTCGACTAGACTCATCCTACTGTCCTAGCACACATCTTATTAAATTCTCGCACATCGTTAGCTATAAAATCAAGGGTCTCCCTGGAACAAGTGGTACCAGTACTGAAGGATTTGATAAGTACTGTTTAATTTTATTAAAAGTCATTTGGCATTCCTCATTCCATTCTTCAGGTTTATTCTTGTAAAGAAGCTTAAATATGGGATCACACTTGTAAGTAAACTGAGATATGAATAAAGAAATGTAGTTCAATCTACCCAAAAAATCTCAAACTTCTTTTGGTGTGCTTAGAGGTGACAAATTTTGAATAGCTTGTATTTTATCAAGATCAACTTTAATCCCTCTTTCACTGACTACAAAGCCTAGTAACTTTTTTGACGTTACATCAAATGTGCACTTAGTTGAGTTCAACTTAAGTTGAAACTTTCTCAACCTCTCAAATAGCTTTTTAAGGTTGGTGACATGATTATCGTCTTCTCGAGATTTAGCAATCATATCATCTATATACACTTCAATCTCTTTATGCATCATGTCATGAAAGAGCGTCACTATGGCTCTTTGGTATATTGTCCCAGCATTCTTCAAACTAAAGGGCATGACTTTGTAGCAAAAGGTTTTCCACATGATCACGAAAGTGGTTTTTTCCATGTTGTAGTAGCTATCTTTATTTGGTTATATCTTGAGAACCCATCCATAAAGGAAAACATAGAATGCTTAGTCGTGTTGTCTACCAGTGTATCAATATGAGGTAAAAGAAAGCTATCATTTAGGCTAGCCTTATTCAAATCACGATAATCTATGCACATTTACAACTTTCCATCATTTTTGGGGACTAGTACTATGTTGGCTACCCATTCTGGATACTTGGCCACTTGCAAAAAAGCTGCATCAAATTATTTTTTCACCTTTTCTTTAATCTTTAGCAACATTTTAGGTTTCATTCACCTTAATTTCTACTGGACTGGTTTACATTCTGGCTTCAAGGGTAGTCTATGTTTTACTATTTTTGTACTGAGCACAAGCATATCTTAGTAAGACCAGGCAAACACATCTATGAATTTTTGAAATAGATTTTTCAACCGTTGCTTATCTCCTGATAACAGTAAAGTGCCAACTCTAACTTCTCTATTATTTTTCTTATCTCTTAAATTCACCAATTTAGTTATCTCTTGATAAGACTTAATTGGTTTACTTTCTTGCTTAATCAATCTCATTAGGTCCAGAGGGATAACATACTCTTCAGAATCTTTTTCATTGTCAAGTTCATTAGTGTTAATTGAATTCTCAAAATTAACTTTTTGATCGTTATTATGATTATCTTTCTATTCATTTAAGGACCTAAAATTGAATAAAATGGAATATGTTGGCAAAATATATTTATTGAAAAATGAAGGCACTAGAAAAAATAAATGAAAATGCATCCTTCCTAATTTTATTAAGATAATAATAGATAAATGGCCCAAACAAGAAAGACCACCTTAAGGCCCTAGGCATAAGCTATTGGGATGTACAATTATATTGAATCGAACTTAAGGATAGTAGGCATTTTGATAATGCTTTAATTATTTAGCTCGTAATCTGACGGACCAAGGTGTACCCATACTTCTTACTCATACCTATTTTCATCTCCAATCGTATGGATAGACAACTCAGCGAAAGCATTCTACATACTTTGTTCTAAATCTTCTTCTATAGTTGGGTACATAAACCCTCAAGGCCTGAAGGTCTCATACAAGTGTGGGATGATCATTAGTCTTGTTGTCTTATTGGCTTGTCTTCCCTTGATTTATCAATCTTCTACTTCATAGTCGAGACCCAGCCTCTCACTATTGTCCATTATTATTAGGAGCTCTTTTATCCCCTGTAAATTTTTGCCCAGCCCTACTCTAGTATACCAGCCCTTATTGATGACTTGGCTTATCACTATTTTTGAAAAGTGTTAGTTTTTAGGTCTTTCACCCATAAAATTGACTAATTCAAAGGACCAATAAGAGCATTCCATCACTTCTTCAGTAGCTTTCACATATAGAGCATTCAATAGTCAGGTTACCAGCATGTCTTTCTCCTCAAATATTACAACCAATTGACCTTTCACATTGAATTTGATTCTTTGGTGTCGGGTAGAGGGAACGGCACCTACCATGTGAATCCATGGCTTTCGTAACAAGCAGCTATAAGAAAGAGAAATATCCATCACTTGAAATTTTACATTGAAAGTGCATGGCCTAATTTGTTAGAGCATCTCTAAATCTCTCAAGACTTCTCATCCAGTCTTATCGAAAGCTCGAACAACCATTTAGCTATCTTTCATATGTGAGTAGTCAATAGATAACCTTGCCAAAGTTGACATAGGCGTGACATTAATAGCAAAACTATTATCGATGAAGACCTTAGCTATAATATGGCTCTTACACTTGACAATGATATGCAAAGCCTTAGTGCTTTCTTTTCTTTTTGGAGAAATCTCATCATCACTAAATGATATGTAATTTGGCATGATCAAGTTTTTAGCTAAGTGGTTCACATATTTGACAGATACATTATATGCCATATATGCCTAGCTTAGCACCTTTAACAAGGTATTTCAGTATGGTTCTGAATTCAATAATAGTGATGATAATGAGATCCATGCTGGCATCTTATTTACCTACTCAACCATTAAGTATTCACTATGTTTCACCAACTTTAAAAATTCACAAACTTCTTTTTTTTATACTAGCTTTTGACATTCTTCTTCATATACCATTTTTAGATCATTCTATTCCTTTTTTATCTTGGCTTTCTCTTTTTTTACCTTTTTCAGCATTTTTAGAGTGTAATATCTTCCACTTTGGTTATGCCCCCCACACCAGTTATATTGGCAGCATCAGATTTAATGACATTTTTCTTTTACCCTTGGACCACCATATTATAGCCATATTTCCATGGCATAGATCTATTGTTCTTGTAAAGGAATGAAGTAGGACTTTAAAGGTTACTGACTTGGGAATGTGCTTGTCCATGGTCAACTTTGGCTTATCCCCACAATAAATTATTACCGGCCTTAGAAATAATTTCGATGGTTGGTCGATCATAGACACTTTAACATTATTTGAATCCTTCCCTTCTTCATAAAGTTCAATTTGGTATGAATTTATGAGCTTTTGTACCTCATGGTAAAACTATTCACAGGTCTTAATAGAGTGACCAGTTGCTTCACTATGATATTTATAACTTTCACTTGCTATATATGCTCCATGATAACTATATGAACTCACTGGTTATATCATGTCAGCTTTTTATAAGATATCAAATAGCTGACTGAGAGGAGTCTTAATTTTTTCCACTTTCTTTTTTAAGTGACGCTTATGTTCCTCACTCAGAACACTCACGTTGTGATTAGGTAAAGGAATACCATTAACGTTTAGTGCAGTTACCTTTTCTTATATCAAAATTGATCTTTTCATCCTTGATTAATCGTTGCACTTTGTGTTTCAAGACAGTGCAATTCTCAGTGGAATGGCCAACAATCCCATAATGATAGTCACAATAGGCTATAGGATCATACCATTTAGGATAAGGTAACTTGAGAGACTCTATTCGACTAGAAGTAATTAAATGATTATTGTATAACTCTCGATACAACTCCATATATGTCATGAAAATTGGATCGAATACGAGTTTTCACGAGTAGTTCATTACTCTTGTGAACCAATCATGAGGCTAGCTGAACGGGTTTGAAGTCTTGGAGAAGGTTGAGCATTAGGACCATATGTGGTAATCTGAGGTCTAAAAGGGGGTTGATAGGTCGAAGGGTAAGATAGTTACGGGTTTGGCTAGTACTGATAAGGAAAAGCATTATTCACAGTGGGATAATATGTAGAATAACCTTATGGTGTGTAAGGTTAATAACTCTTGAACTGTTATCTATCGAAGCTCACAGCTTAAGATTCAGTCTTCTTCTTCTTTAAGGCTCTTTTAGTGGATGCTTCCCTTCTTTCTAACTTACCATTCTTGATGGTGCTCTTAATGATTTCATCAGAGATCACCATGTTAGTAAAATTTTTTGTTGCATTTCCTATCATCTTTTCATAATATAGAGATTTCAGTGTGCTGACAAATAACACTGTAATTTTTTTCAATTAGAAGAGGTTACACTTGAAAAGCTACATCCCTTCACATTTGGGCATATTCCTTAAATGACTCATTTGCCTTTTTTTTCATGTTCTACAAAGACCAACGATCAGAAGCCAAATCCATGATAATTCGATAATGACTAATGAAGTCATAGGCCATATCGCTCAAAGAACGGATGTAAGTCCTGTCCAACTAGACATACCCCCTAGCAGTGGAGCCCGTAAAGCTATCTTGAAAAATATGTATTAATAGTTTTTCATTATAAACATGAGCTACCATCTTTCAACAGTACATGGTAATATGGGTCTTCAGGTATTTCATACCATCATATTTTTCAAATTTTGATACTTTAAACTTTGATGGTACAACAACATCTAGGACTAAACAAAGCTTGACAACATCTACAGAACCATAAAAACTAATTTCTTCCACAACCCATAACCTCTCTTTCAGTATACTAATATTTGAATCTTCTAGAGATTTAACCACTTTTGCTTTCTCTTTCTCTTTTTCTTTTAAATCATCTAGATCAAGAACTTGGATTAGTTTTACTGCATTTTTAGTAAAGATAGAATTCACATAGCCATGGTAATACCCTGGGTTTGAAGTTGATGGCATTCCAGGATATGTAAGATATATGAATTGTTGTGGTGAAACCTCTTGTGTAAACTGGGCTTGGGGTAAATCAAAACCAGGTGGATATAGGAGGTCAACCACCTCTTATGATAGATGGTCTTATTGGTTGGTATTCTCCTCTATTTTCTTCTCTTTTTTTAACTTGTTTAGAGCATCTAGAATCTTACTTAACTCATTTTCAAGCTTATCTTGAGCTTTTTCTATATTCTCAAGACGATGAGAGTTTTTTTACTCCATTTGTCTAGCTCGGGCCCTTATGTTGTATCAATGAGTGGGATTTCTACTAGATGGAGCTATCATTGAACCTTGAGTACCATAATTATATGATTATTAAAAATTATATATTTGATACTTGATATGTTAATACATGAATGAAATGTACTAATACTTGTCACATCACCATTATTGATAAAAAAAATCTTAATTTGAAACTTTATTTAGTAAAATTTTAAAATTACATCATAATAAAGCCAAAGCAATATTCTAAAGTCCTAAGCATCATCTTTTATTTCTAATGCCTTTTTATAAATTTCCTAGCTTGCTAGTAATGATTTTGTGCCTCATCTAGGAATTCAAATTTTTCATTTTTTTTTCCATTTTGACGTTTTATCGACAGCAATGCATAGCTGATCTAACAAATGCCTTAGATGTTTTTATTTTTCTGTGTACATGTCTTTCCATAGCTCACACTGTTTAGCTTGTCTTCTGCATTCATCAGACAAGGTTTTTACTTGTGCTATGCACCTATCTACTATATTTTGTAGCATCTGGCTATGTTTATATGCCCTAGCGGTGGCCTTTTGTCATTCTTCCACCCTTGCTTTCAATAATTTATTTTCTTTTAAAAGTCAAACAAGCTCGGGTGTAACCGACGAATGTGTCATAACTAGATCATTGAACAAGGCTTTCCACTTATCTTTTTACTCTGTAAGGCTTTGGATTTTCAGTTCTTGGAGCCTTAAACTTTCTTCCATTTCTAACTTCAATCATTTATTTTCTTATTCGAGCTCATCTTTCTCGGTTTGGAGTTTTGTTTTGGTTGTTTCTATTTTAAGCAAAAGATCTTGAAAAATGGGCTTTAAGGAATGGCCAAATATTTGTTCTTGATGAAGCATAATGTCTTTACCCCTCCTTGCATGCCACACTATATTCTAAGGTAACGTCATAAGTAAGCCTCCTTTGATTAACTCGGATGGTTTACTTCCATACTTTTTTTATTTTTTCAATCATTTCATATGCCCCTTTATCATTGAAAGAGAACTTTTACTGGTTAAGTCTATAGGTTTCTGGAATGAATTGCTCACATCCGAATTGTCTTCTCACCAAAGTTGGAGCATAAGTACTAGCGCCCCATAAGCCTAATAGAAACACCTATGGTTGATTTCTACAACTATACAATATTGTGTCGTAACGCATCTAAGGTGCTCTTCAAACTATTCTTTGACTATCAAGGACCAAAAGTATGAAGCTCATTCTTCTTTTGACCTTGCTTTAGGCCATATACTATAACAAAACTCCTTGATTAAGGCATTGAAATGTAGGTATGTTTACGAAACTGGCTTTTTCACACTCCATGTGACCTTTATCTATACATAAAGTTACTGTAACCACCCATTAAACCAACCCTTACCATTTTGACGATAAAAATTCAAAGAACAAATGGTTTTTGCTAAAATGGTTGGTGCTGCATTGATTTGGTATGCTAACTGATTGACGAAGTCTATCACTGCGACATCAATATACCCGATGACTTTTAGGAAGATCACCAGTCCATATAGAGCTACAGCCATTGCCACTAACCTGTGATCATCATCCAAATGCCCTTGAATGAAGTCTCACAGAAACCTTTATGGGATAGCCTTACTTTCACCTTTTGTTTTGATACATGCATCAACTTGAGACGAACGAAGTCCAAGCATTTGCATTAGTTTTTTTTTACAGCCCACCTTATTTGACCAGTAAATCTTGTTCGGGTTTGGCAAATCAAAGTGAAATAAGACTATGTACTCTTCAATTATGGGCATCATGTCTGCTCATTGAAGATGAAACACCTGTAAGAAGGATCCCAAAACTGAATGATAACTCTAATCAGATTATTGTCCACATCCACTTAGAGCACTGAAGCTATGCCCTCATATTTGCTCCCAAATGCCTCCTACCTTATTCTACTCATGCATCCTCAGACACTGCTTAGGTCAGCCAAGTCATTTTGTTAGAGATCGAGATAAACTCTCTCGGGCAATAAAGAGATAAAACCTTTAGGCAAGCAATTTTCTTTTTTTTTTTTTACCTTCTTTGGACTTGATTTTCAATTGATAAGCAGATTCATGATGAACTGATATAAGCTTTGATTGCATTTGACTTTCCATGGATTAAGTGTGAGATCTGGTTTATCAATAACTGATATGTGACAAATATTCCCTATATGAGAATGATGCAAATGCTAATATTAAATATGACAATGAAAATGATCCATAGAATGAAATGATATGAAAATGATGCAGTTGCACAAAATCAAACAAACAAAATGGTTAGATAAGCAATATAAAAATTATTCCTTCTTGTGTCCTAATTCTAAGTTATATCTATCAACATGTGGGAATAGCTTTATCTTAAGGCTAGTCTCTTAAGTGCAAACTATATGCAAGGTTAGGTGACTTTGACCACTAAAGGTTCTCAAATTGTTCCTTATATCATTTTATCATTATCCATCACAAACTAATAAGCCAGTCCAATCCTCATCCATCACAGGCTACCAATGAAAAGGATTCAATTTGAATAGGAGTATTTCGCTAGCAATTATAGAGATTATCATCTCATAAGAGCGTAGGACTTTACTTTCTCCTAAGAGGGACGGAGCCCAGGTATAGAGCTCATGTATTGTAATGCATGTGATAGTGTGTGTGAAGGAACATATAATTATCAACTCCATAAATAAAATACAAGACAAAAAGAAAAAAGCGTTAGTACATAAATAATTACAATTTAAAAACATTAGATCAAAGGATAGGATAAACTTAAAATGTTATAGCCTGACACTCTATAGCATCCCCAACAGAGTCGTCAAACTGTCATAACATATAGATCCAAAAATTTATAGCTAGACTTAATAAATAGAGTTGCCACCAATCTTTTTTATCTAGGTATATTGGTCACCTAGGGAATCTATCTTTTTAAGGAACTCTTAAGCTTGACTAAGAGTCCCTAAAAGAATAAGTTTAGGTCTATAAACCAGAACAGGGTTTGGGAGTTCGATTATATATAGGAAAGGTTATAGCACCCCCACATGTCCATCCGAATGATGGTACCATTTTATTTTAAATTTATCATAGGGTCTTGGTTTTAATGGTCTTAAAATTTAATGTTCAAATATTGAAAATAATTCTTAAAACTCTCCATCAATCTGGTAAAATTCTTAAAAATATTTTTTCACCTCAAGAGTATTCAAAAATCTCATTTGATTTCTTGAAGAGACTCCGTCGTCGGAAATATTTTTTTTAGTCTTATTTTTATTGAAAATATATCTAATTATTCCACTATTTATGCCAAATTAGAAATATTTTCTTTTTTGAAATTTCTAAATTCTCCACCATTTAGGCCTATTTAGAAATTCTTTTTATTTTTTCTTAGATTTCTAAATTTTTCACCATTTGGGTCAATTTAGAATTTTTTTTTGAATTTCTAAATTCTTCACCATTTGAGCCTATTTAGAAATTTTTTTTCTTTAAACTTCTTTTTTTTTTGTTTTTATTTTTAGAAAGAAAACAATATGACAATTATTTTTCATTGAAATTTCATTTAAATTCTTTCACTATGTGAGATAAATTAAAAAAAATTTCTCACCTAGAGATTTTTTAGGAATTTACCATTTGAAATTTCTAAGATTCTCATCATTGGATAATTGTCAAATATTTTCAACCAAAAAATTTTATTTTTTTCTTTTTCTATTTGAAAATAAATATTAATTATTGTTATTAAAATTTTATCTAAATCATTTCACCATTTGGGACAAATTTAGACAAAATTTTCTATCTAGGAATTTTATACAAATTCACTATTTGAAATGTCTAAAATTCCATCATTAGATATTTAATACTCTTTTTCAAAAAAGTTTTTATTTTTTATATATTTTTTATTTTTTCCAAAATTTGTTCATGTAAAAATACTAAGAAAACAAAACAAACACATAAATAAATAATATCAAAAAATACCAAAAAACGAAATGGTTTGGCTCGGTGGCTGCGAAACGACGCGACTTAAAGCACAAAATGTGGCTTGGGAGGATGCGGCTTGGTGGCTTAGTGTGGCTCAGCTCGGCTAGAGCTTAGGATCGGACCACGGGTCAAAAAGCAGGTTAGCACTCGGGTTAGATCACCCATTGACAAATTACACGAATCTTGGATTCTTTTAAACGTCAAAATGATGTCATTTTTGGGCAATATAAAAGGCAAAGGTTTTCGTTTTTCCCTTCAGATTTTCCCTCCCCTTCTCACTCCTCTTTCTTTTTCTCTCTCTCTCTACCAACCTAGAAATCCAATTGAATATTGCACCAAAAATTAGAAAAAATCATCGAAAACTAGAAAATTCCGCCGAAAAAAATGAATTTCGCTAAAAAATTTATCGGAATCTGAAAATTTTTCAAAAACTTTCCAGGAAAAAATTGCCCAAAATTTTCAAAAAAAATATCTTAAAATTTCTAAGCTTGCTTCTACACTTCTAAACACCTTTTTTTTTTTTCTTGCTTTTGTTTTTTGTGTATTCTATGTGATATAGGTCTAGTATTTATAGGATTTTCAAATCACAAAATCCAAATCTAAATAGAAACATCAATTTCCTTCGAACTTTAACCCCATTCAACCTCTTTCAATCCATCTCAAACTCTCTAACCCAATCTTACACAAATTCAACCACTTTTTCTATTTTTTATTTTTATTATTTTTATTTTATTTTCTAATTATCAAAATTATCTTAATAGACCTCCAGTGGGATTGAGTTGTCTACATTACTAATTAAACACCTCTTTAAAAAAAAAGTTACAATCAAATCAAGATAATCTCTTATCTATCAAACCCTAGCTACCTGATACATAAGCTTAAATATGGTTGACATTTGGTTTAATTAAGAGATGTGCCTACACCAAGTCTTTATTTGGTTGACATTTTACTATTATACTTTTTGTAACTGAAAAAAAATATTATTTGCATACAAAAGCAAAAAAGAAAAAAACTTGAAGGTTTTTACAGAAAATATATATTTTTTATTATTAATTGTACTGCTATATAAACTAACCATTATAAATTAATTATGGTATTACTTTTTACCTTTTTTTTTTTGCTTTATAGCATTTTTTTCAAAAAGTAAAAAAAAATTTTAAAAAAAGATTGTAAAAACATTGATCAAATGAATCAATCACATTAATTAATGTTGGTTTTTACATATTAATTTTTTTTCTTTTTAATTAGGAAATATGAAATGTGAGGAAGCGACTTCAATAATTGAAACTATCGAAGACATATTCTTTAAGGGTTCAAACCCTATATGCCAACCATTCTTTCCATCCTTACATCTCACTAATGAAGTTGTTAAACTTCAAAGAGGCATGAATTATTTATACTCTGAAGAAGACCTGAATCCAATCAATGAGAATTCCGCCCTGCTTCATTATATTCAGGTAATTATATGTGTATTTTGGAGAACTAAAAATGTTTGAGTTTGTCATGGATGATCCCCTTCTGAAATGTGTGCATCAATGCTTCTTTATAAGTTATGGTTAAATAATAAATATTTTGGAAGAATTGCAGCTTGAAACTGCTCTGAGATCGAACATCTTAATAGAATTCAAGTTAATTAATTTAATCCATTATTTTGCCGCCGAAATCAAAAGTTTAACATTTCCTATGCCACTTTATTTTTAGCTCTCGTAGTTGCAATTTAGCTTCAAGCAACTTTAGTTCTTAGGGATGATTACTTTGACACTTTTTTACTTACTCAATTTATTTAAAGCACACGTATATAAATTTATATATATATATATATAAAGTAAGGATCCAGTTGTATTTATGTAACTCATGCTTTTTTTTGGATTTTTGGATAAAAATTAAATTAGTGATTCATTTGAATCAAAATAATATTTTTTAATTTACTAATTTTGATTCAATGGTCAAAAAAATGTAAAAGTTATATTAATGTAAGTGAATTTCTCCTCATATATATATATATATATATTACTTTCTTCATTGAATAATGCTATATATGAGACAAGACATAAATATTTTAAATATGGGAGAGTTAGGGTGTGTGAGTATGAGTTATATAAGATTTTATGTTTGTTACAATTATCACGATTTTAACAAGTGGTGTGTTTTATCTCAAATTAAAAGAAACATATAACATAGATATTTATGTTTCTTTATATCTATACAAAATATATAAAATTTAAAAAATCATCAATTCTACATAAAAAAAAATTACCCAAGTAACTTCTCTTTTCAAACTTTATTAAAAAAAAAAAAAAAAAACTCATATAGTGGGTATACCAAATTCTGGTATATAAAATGCAACGTTACAATATTTGTGTTAGAATATATTATTAAATCATTATCTTCACCCTTCCATACCCTCATTACTCTTATTCAATCTCCTATCATATAAGTGCTTTTGTTATTCTAAGATAATTAAGGTTACATTTTGATCTGATTTTTTTATGCAATTCTAATGTGTTTGAATATTATAGGTTCATCGAGATGATTTTGTATTGAACGTAAAACTTCGGCTTTTTCGCCTTATTGCAAAGGAAGCAGCCTATCATCAGCTTAGATCAGTTGAGCAACTTGGGTACATTAATGACTTCTATTTAAGGTATAAGAAAAAACTTATTATATACATGAATGCTATATATAATCTTGATTTGACTTTAATGTTTTTCTTTCACTGTATTAAAAGTTTATATTTTTTACACTAGTGTTGTTCAATAGTTACTATTATCGAAAAGAGAGCATAAAAATAAAAGTTAATATACAATAAAAAGTAATGAAGTTATATGCACATAAAAAAAGGAAAACAAAAGCTTATAATTTTAGGATATATAAAAAAAAATACATGGATATTCAATTTGATAAGCAGGGAAGCATATTTTTTGTTTTACTAATTTTCTCCTATTATAATTAGAAATGATTTTGGAATTCACGGAGTGGTATTCCTCATTCAGTCGACAGTGAAGGTACGCAATGTGGTTTCTTTTCAATTCTGATTTTTGATACAAATGACTTCGAGTACACAGTAAAAACTGTACACAATGAAAAGTGGAGTTTAAAATCTTCATCAACAATATTAGAATGTAGATTTGTACATGATTTAGATCGAGTCATACCCAATCGATTTTGTAAAAGTCCAGTCCAATACCGCTCGTCGGGTTTTAAAGGTTTGAAGATTTTAAAATATATTTAAATAAAAATATTTTAATATTTTAAAATTTAATTTTTTAATTAAATAATATCTCGAATGAATCAAGTTAAACTTGAGTTTGAAAATGTTTGTCTAAGATATTAAGATATATTTAAAAAATAAAAAATTTGTTTTCTATACAAATATAAAGTTTTTAAATTTTATGAGTGGAATTAAAAAATTATCATATGTATTTTTTAATTATCTTAATAATTTTAATTCTCAATAATATACCTTAAAGGTATATGTGGAAACCATCTAATTCCATTGTTGGAATTAAAAAAATCCACCAACAATGATATACTTTTTAAAAAACTAAATTCATGCTATAAAAAATAATGGGATGTGGCAACATTCTAAGTACAAAATTTAAAAACTCTATTCACAATGTATAGAAATTCAAATTCCTTTTTGTCCAATAATCTGTATTTTTTCTATCTAAGTTAACTATTGTTGCACGTTTTAATTGATAGTTAGATAGAAAAATGAAAAGATAAAAAAATGAGAAGAGAAAAGTGAAAATATGGAAAAACATTTTTTTCATTAATGTTTTTGATAGGAAATATGAAAAAATTGAATTATCTAAAAACAATAGAAATACGTAAAAATTAAAGGAAAATAAATAAATAAATAAAAAACAAAACAAAACCACATTAAAAAGCAAAATAAAAAGAATGATAGATAATATTGTAAATATGAACAATTATTCACACTTTTTTCATTTTCTCTCCTCTTATCTTTTTAATTTCGAATTATTTGTTATTTTAATAAAAGTGAAAAATAATTATTTTCTTATTTTCTTTCCTTTTTTTTTTCTCTTACGGAACATTAATGAAAATTATTTTCATTCCACATTTCCCCTTACTCATTTTCATCTTCTCACTTTGCTGTCCTATCAAGCAAAGAAACAAATGAAGGGGGACCCTTGTAATCAATTAACTTATTGCCTAACATATATTGCTTTGTTTACTTCATCTTCTAAAGAGTTTGGGCATTTTTAACAGAGTCCAAGAGAGATTGATTTGAGAGTGGAGGAATTCCTCAAGAAGTTTGAGAATAAAATTTATGAAATGACCAGCGATGAATTTAAGGTAAGGTGGAAAATTTATTTGCACATTATGATTATTTGGCTTTTTACTAATATTAGTAATAGCTATGTTTTTAGCCTGTATAACAAAGGTCTAACGCACAATTTAGCCTACATCATAGAAGTTTGAGCTAATAATATCTTTTATCAGAAAAAAAAAAAAAAAACAGGTTTTTATTTTGTTTTCTGATATCTTAAAAGTCTTGCGTCATGCCAATATCTAGTAAATGAAAATACCTGAATATTGTTGATCAGGAGTACACTTAAATGTGTTCTTCTTTTTGGTTTTGTAATCATGTTTGATCATCTGTTTTTATTATATTTCTTAATCTTTCTCTTTTTAAATTATGGTATTTTTACAATTGCGAAGTAAATTAAATTAATATTTAAAAGTAAAACCAATTCATATAAAATCTTTGCATAAATATGAAGGAAAATCATTCTCTTTTTTTTTTTTGGTCTATTCCTAAAATTCGAACACTCTGTTTTCTGTTCATCTATTTGTATTTCATTTGCTTGGTTTGTGAGTTTTGCTTTTCACCTGTTGCTTTCTATTTGGACGTTCATTGGATTACTTTTTTTTAGTCTTTGAGGTATAGATACGAGTTAGATTGGTGGAGTTTTGGTTGTGATTGGATTATTATAAGTGAGTTATATGGATTTTAGTTTGGGTGGCTGAAGCTAATATTGAGGATTATAGATTATTTCCAATAGAGATTTGTTTTTTTGGCTCTTGAGTTTAAATGGAAGAGGAAAGTTTGGGCTGATTGTGGATTTGGACTTCATATTTGTTGTTAAATGGGTGAAGAAAGTGGAGGATGAACCTTTGGAATGTATATGTGATGAATTCCTTTTTTGGCGTGGTCGATGTTTGGAAATGGTCTAGTGTTGTAAATGGCTTGGAAACTTCTTTGGCCAATTGGGTGTTTATTTATTGGTCGACTGTTTCGTAGAAATTTGAGTTATGCTATGAACTGTCCAACACGATGTTAGAGGTTGTGATGCTTGATTCGGAATCAAATGGGATGGCAGATGCATTGGCCAATGGTGGTTCTGAGTGTAATTCTGATGCATTGGCTGTTGGCGCTTTTCTTTGCTACAGCAGTGCCCTAGTGGCAGCTGGTAATCTTGGCGTTTGAGTTTCAGTTGATGTTGTTCTGGTTTTTTTGTGTTGAACTGTTTTGAAATTTTGTCTCCTATTATGAGTGTGTATCTCACTCCCATTATTAATGAAATTTGACTTAAAAAAAGTAGAAAACAAATTACAAGTAAATGAAACATTGATTAATGCATCAATATTTCTCTCAAATTTTGATGATTTTAGATTAATTACTAACTGTTGAAGTTGTTGTATAGAGTAATGTAAATGCATTGATTGATACGTATATGGAGAAGCACAAAAACTTATGGGAAGAATCTAGTTATTACTGGTGGGAGATCGTCAGTGGCACCCTCAAGTTTGATAGGAAAGAAGCCCAGGTATGTACCTCTTTTATTATTATTATTAGTATTTAAAGCCAGCAACTCTTTTGATAGTTATTATTAGTTTGTGTTTTACCATCTGTATTTGTATTTTGAGCTACAGGTTGAAATATTAAGACAGCTTACACAACAGGAATTCATAGATTTTTTTGATGAATATATAAAAGTTGGTTCACCCCGAAAGAAGACTCTAAGTGTGCGAATCTACGGGAAGAAACATCTAACAGAATACAAATCAGAGAAAAATGAACCACTTCAACTGCAGTACGTTCGCATCCATGATATCCTGAATTTTAGAACTTCACAACCTCATTACGGTTCGTCTAAAGGAAGCTTTATCCACATGAAGCTGTAAAAAAATTAAAGAAAAGGGGCTGATATGGAGTAGCAGCCAGCCGACACCCTTCTCCTCAGTCGGTAAGCTTTGTCTAATTGGAAGACTAGTGTTCAAAACGCCACATTAAATAGAGCTTTATCCAGTTGTTGGATGTATTCCCTCTCTTATTTCTCTTTATTGTCGATTTATGTATTTTTTTTTCTTTTTTTTTTATAAGATTCTTCTTCACTAATAAAATGGATGTAATTAGGCTTGTAAAAATGATAGTATACAACTCCGTTATAATTTCAATTTCCTTTGTTTAATTTTGTAGGATATTTTATCATCAATGATCCATATATATACATACATATACATATATATATATATATGTATGATTCGTCACAATGGAGTAGATTTACAAAATTAAAGTGTATTGTTTGGCATTTTAAGACATTGAGTTTGTACAAAACCCAACATATAAATATATTGAATCATGATTAATTACTAACTTATATAATATAAGCATTTCATTCTCAAAATTATGTAATAAATTTAAACGAAATCTACTCTTAAAATTTTATATTTTTAAATATAAATTATTGTCAAATATTAGAGAATTAGTTTTTGAAAGTCTAATTTTAACACAACACAAAGTTTAAGAGGTCAAAATAAAATAATTGAAGAAAAAGAAAGCTGGAACGCAACTACACGGAAGGATAATAAATTCGGAAAAAATTAACATGAAATTTTTTAAAATTTATGATTTTAAAAAAAAAAATGATTTAAAAAAATTTTTAATAAAAAAATTTAAATATATAGATTGATAGAATTTAATTTAAAAATCAATAATATGTAAAAAATATTAAAAATATTATTTATAATTTAAATTTGATTGATATTTATTTAATAATAAAAATTTTATCAATATTTTTACTAAAAGATTTATTTTAAAATATATATCAAAATTTATTAAAATGTTGTCAAAATTTACACAATTGATTTATGTAACTAGACTTTTTAATCTACTGATTTTAATTTTTTATTTTAACTTTTATTTAATTTTTTTAGTTAAAAACTTCACAAATTTCACTTAAAAAATTTTATTTTTAAGTCTTTCCTATTTTTAAGCCAACAAAACAAAATAAGTACCAAAAAAAAATAAAGAATGGTAAGGTTACAAAAAAAAAATTAAGAAAATTAAAATTAATTTAAAATTATAGCATTTAATTTGATTTGGATTATTTTTTATTTCGTTTGATTTTGAATTTAATATTAAATATTTTAATTCAGTCAAAATTATTTTTCAAATCATGAAATGAAAAATTGAAAATATTTAAATTGAATAAAAATATTTTTTATTATTTTTATAAAAATTTCAAATTTTATAAAATAAAATTTATTTTATTAAAATAATATAAAATTAAACCAAACCGAATTAACCCATAAAATTTTATTCCATTTTAAAAAAAAATTTGCTTGAATTTCAATCAATTTTTTAAAATTTAAAATACTATACATCAAGTTAAATAATGGAACCAAATCGATTCGAACCAATCCCTTATCACCTCTAACGAATGGTCTCCTTTCTCTCTTTATTGAAGCATCTACCGGGCCCCAACACAAACCAAAAACTCATCTCTCCAACTCTCTAAAACCAAACATAAAAATCTGACAGGACTGCTCATTTATCCGTCAGAACTGAAAAGATGGCGGTCGGGAGAGAAGATGCGGAGATTATAAAGCCTAGAACGGACAAAAGAGATTATCGGAGGATCATCTTGGGAATTCCTTTCAAGTCCTCCTCATCAACGATCCCGACACCGATAAGGAAAATTAATCTTACAATTCGTTCATTAGTTCTTATAAAAGTTTTTTTTTTTTTTAACAAATTGAAACCCATGCAATTAATCATGCATCAACAATTCTAGCAAAAATCATCCGATTATTGAATTTCTTCGACAAAATAGAAAGGGATAGTTCATAAAATGTGTACCGTTATTATATGTATGAGTTAGAAGTCATTTTAAGTACGAAAAAAGTGTATTTTCAAAACCGTATCTACGAAATAAAGCATCAATTGAAGAGTTATGCAAAAGCTAATAGTTAACATTGAAGACTAAATAAAAGTGAGTCATTTTCTTACGAAGGCTTACCAGGGATGAAATTAAATGGATGACGCCTTAAATATATCAGGTGCCTTTATTGTATCGTGGAGTAAATAAGCCATAGATACTGTTATTAAGGCTATGGGGCATTGTAAGTTATGTTCCATTAATTGTGCTTAAGTAATTTGATGCAAAGCAGTCTGTTCTTACCACTCATGGCCTAATATAGACACCGATTTTATCCGAGTCTATTATTTTTAATTCTTATTAATAATAATAAATTTAATAATAATACTAATAATGGTTTAAATATAAATAATATTAATTAATTAAAAATTATTTTAAAAAATATTAATAATAAAAAAAAACAAAAAGAAAAAAAAAAACAGAAAGTAGGGTGGCTGGAGTATGGCGTCGCTGCCGCCCCCAACCAGCCACCCTACAACCCGTCTCCACCAGACTAGCCGTCCTACCTACCTCTAGTAGACTCCTCACCAGCCCTCGACCAGCCAACCCATAAACTACCCCTACAGCCACCACCTACATCCTAGACACTCAATCTGCTATAAAGCCCCAGCTTCTTCCCCATTCAGCTCTGGTTCCCATCGGGCATACCTTCTGCAACCAGAAGAACCAAACCTTTCAACAACCTGAAACTCTAGAAACTCTTATACCCATAAACCCATCTAACCTCACACGTTCAAAGAAACCTAAGCTCCAATATCCCATAACCAAAGCTCTCCTCCATCCCTACCTACCAGAACTAAAAATCCGAGACAAATCCACACCAAAAAAAACAAAAAAAAAAAATGGTCCTCCCCGCAGGGAGGATCCTAAAGCCAAGCTCTTTGCAAAAACAAAGAAAACAGATCAGTTTTAGTCCAAAATACAAAAAAATGGGAAGAAACCAAAACTTTAAACCCCAATCTACGATGATTGAGGTTGTTTCTTGTGAAAGTGACACCGGATCTGAAAAGGGGATGAAGAAAGAAAAGTTTTTGGATATTTTTGAAAGTTTTTCGACACTGGTGACCAACGGTCGGTTGTGACCCATGGCAGTCGGCATGAACGTTGATGATTGACTCCTGGCAGTTAACCGACCTTCTGTTTTTTGGGTTGAGAGAAAAAAAAATTTTTTCTTTTTTTTTCTGAAGCAGGTGAAGAAATGAGCAAAAAAAAATCTTTTGAGCTTATATAGAAAAATTTAAAGCCTAAAACAACACAGTTTTAAGTAAAGACGATCTGCGCATGGACCTGAACTCAACCAGGGATCCGCACGACTTGACCCGAAGACCATCCTTCAGCTAGCCCCCAATCGATTTAACTGAACCGCTCGTCAAATCACCCTCATTCGGTTCAACAAGATCGAACTGTAGAACCAGTCCGATCGGTCTAGATCAGTGGTGATTGGATTGTTAACAATTCGGTTCAGGTAAAATTATTTTTTTAAAATTTTTTTAATTTTTTTAATTTTTATTATATATTATTATATTTATTATTTTGAGTATTTTCTTTATATTTATGCATGATAAATTTTTAAATTTGTTAGGATGAATATTTAATTATTTTAATAATAATAAAAATGAAAAAAAATAAGATAATAATTAAAAAAATACATATTAAAAATGTTTAAAATAATAATAATAATCTAAAAAATAATTTTTATTATTTTTCCTACCCAGATATTGGAGGGAATAAAAATATATTCTTAAAAATAATTTCGCCTAGATGTTGGAGAATTATTATTAATAAATTTTCATAAAAAATAAAAATAAAAAAAATAAAATATGAGAAATTCTTGATTAATTTTCAAAAATCACTAAAATCGAACTTACTCCGAAAATTTGCCTAGATGTTGAAAATTTTTAGAGATGTTCACATTTTCTTAAAAATGAAATCTTAAATACTAAATCTTAAAATTCAAAACCCCTAAAATCCAAACCCTTAAAATCCAAAACCCTAAAATCTGAAACCCCTAAAATTCAAAATCCCTTAAATCCAAACCCCCTAAAATTCGAAACCCTAAAATCTTTAGACTCTTAAATCCAAACCCCTAAAATCCAAACCCTTAAATCAAAACCTCAAATCTCAAATTTCAAAACTAAAACCCTAAAATCTCCAAACTTTAAAATCAAAACCCTAAACCTTCCATACCTCAAAATTCAAGCCTTAAGACCCTCTAAACCTCAAAACCAAACCCTAAAACCATCAAAACTCAAACCAAAACCCTAAAATCCGAATCTTCGAAATCTTGAAACTCTAACCTTTAAAACCTCTACTCAAGCCCTTACTTAAAACATTCTGAAAATCCTAAAGACACGTGTGAGAATCTCATTTGAAGTGATTTGTTTCCGAATGCCACCTAGATGATAAGGTATTTAGGAAACTTTATTTCATTAAGTTTTTCATACAAGTTCTTAATTCGCATTAATAATAAGATTAATAAATAAAAAGTATAATAGTAAATTGGGATATTAAATATAGACAGTTGCACCTAAGCTTTGCCTAGATGTTGGAGAGTCAGGGTAGTCTTATTATACTTAAGAATCCAACTTTAAAATTGCATCTCATCCTACATAACATCCATTGGCATACATACGTTAACGTGTTATCATTGGTAATTATTTGCATTATTCTGTCTTTAATTTTTATTTACTATTTGATGATAAAAAAATTTATAATAAAAAAATAATACATTTAAAAAAAATTGTGATATTATAAAATAAAATAAAAATAACATTCCGAAAGAAATAATTCTTGGTACTCTGCCTAGATATTAGAGAGTCACTAACAATTATCTTCTATAAAGATTGTTATTTCATTTTAAGGATTATCGTGTTAAGTCTTAACCGAAAAGAGTTATTTTAAATTCTACTTAGATGTTGGAGAATTTTAAAATAATTCTTTAACTTTAAGATTTTCTCAATATTCCTAAATAAAGAGCGTTAGCAAAATTTTATTTTTTCAAATGAAGGAAATTAGTGTTAAATTTCAAATTGAAACCATTTTTATCCAACATCAAAAATAGTGCGTAATTAAATTGTACCAATTTATGGGCGTTATGGGGGTGTTAATCCTTCCCCACACATAACCGACTCTCGGACCCAACCTGATTTTTCGTAGATCAAAATTTATTTTTTTGATAAACTTTAAACCCGTTTTTATAGTTTTATTAAAAAGATAAACTTTTGGGTGACCAATCACACCCTAACAAAGATTGGTGGTGACTCTCCCATTTATTTCGATTTTAAAACTCTTTTACGTCTGACAGTCTCAAAATCATTACGACACCTAGCCCAAGTAGAATTCATTTATGGGGAACCGAATCCATCAAGAACCTTAGAACAGTTGATACAAGCATGGAAAAGAACATGAAAAAAATGAGGTTAGGGCCTTTCATCAACAAAGTCACCCCTGATTATCAAATTTGAAAGGCAAAGTGGCTTAGAGACGTAATACACCTTCTTGATGACAGCTCATATCAATTGGTTAATTTTTTAAAAGAGGTGTAATTATTAGAAGTTGATCTTATCAAGAAAGAATTAGAAGCTAAAAAAAAAATAAGAAGAAAAAATTTGAGACTTCGTGAGAAAGTAGGACAATTGAAATATGAAACAGAAATACAAAAGAGCAGATTAGAAAAAGTCATAAAAGAACGAGATGTGGCCAATAGTAATTTGAAAGATCTACACCAGGAAAACAAGAGGTTATGAGTCCAATTCAAAATCGAAAAAGTCACCAAGTCTTACCTTAGTCGACAACGCGAAATGGATAAGCTCCGAGAGAAAATGAATAAATGAAAGAGTAAAGCTCAAGAAAAGCAAGAAGATATGACCAAAATTTCTCAAGAATGTCAGAATTGGAAGGAATTATACTCTACAACCTCAGCAAGATTGGTGAAATACCAAAAAGAAAAGGAAATTGAAAGTCATGCTCACAAAATAGAGAATAAAGCACTTTGAAGTACTGAATGAAAAAAAATTACTTCATTAAGTGATCCAAGGGTTAGACACATAACTGCAAGATCACAAGAGCCATATTTCAGTAATAATAGATGAGTGGCATAGAAGAGAAAAAGATTGGATCTTCACATGTAATTCAAAAAGGAATGTTCGCATAAGGTGGAAAGCAGAAAGCTTAGGGAGACAATAATACATAGAGCACCTGACTAATTAAGTTTGCAAGGCAGTAAAGAAAGCACGGGAGATGGTTGAAAAGGTAGAAGTGTTAAGAAGCGAAGTCAATCCCATAAGAGAATGTAGACAACGCCTAGTGAACTTTTCAGACGAGATGAATGACCATTATGAACAAATCAAACGCTTATATGGATATAACTCTAGGATGGTAAATCTCATGTAATAAAAGTTGTATGAAATCAATAAAATTTTCTAATGTTAAAATTCATCCAAAAGCAAATATCTCCCACTTGCATTCATGCATCATGTACATCATTTTTCATAAAATAAAATTTTCAACACATAGCATTTTTTTTTCTTTCTTTTTTTTTCAAACAAAAAATTTTGTGGTAATAAAGGTTCAAGAATAGCTCACTCATAAAAAATTTTGACCCAACCTACTCGTTATTCATACAATATCAGAACTCAAACAAGAATTATGAAACAAGAACAGGCCAATCGATTTGAGAGAATTGAGAAAGCTCAAGAAGAACTAAAAGAAGATCCCAGTACAATAATGGATATGTTTAAAAAATTGGACAAGGAAAAAGTAGTGGAAAAAATACTAACTTTCAAGAGCAATTGCTAGATATGGTAGATCCTGTTTATCCTTCAGGGTTTGAGCCACGACCAATCCAACCTTTTCAAAAAATTAGAGTATCAATTCCTACTCCTGGTGGATATCCCAATCTTTATCTAAGAATGACATCCACACCTGCTCCAAAACAATTTTAAAATTTTGTTAATCCTGTCATAATGGAAAAACCACCTGAGCTGATCTTAGTTCCTGATTTAAATGATCCTAAAGAGAGAGAAAAGTTCGGGATAAATACACCTAAGAAAGTGAAAGATACCAATGCCTAGGAGAAGATGAAGTTATTGGAAGAAAAGCTTAGGGCCATAGAGGGAATGAATTTTTATAGCTCCACAGATGCAATTGACTTTTGTTTAATCTCAAATGTGGTCATTCCACCAAAATTTAAAGTCTCTGAATTTAAAAATATGATGGCATGAAATGTCCAATGACTCACATCATCATGTATTATCGTAAGATGGTAGCACATGCTCATGATGAAAAGTTATTGATGCACGTATTTTAAGATAACCTTATGAGATCTGTAGTCAGATGGTATGTTCAACTAGATAAGACTCGTATTCATTCCTGACGAGAGCTCACAAGAGCATTTCTTACAAAATATCAACATATCAGAGATTTAGCTCCAGATCGTCTAGCTTTACAAAGTATGAAAAAAAATAACTGAAAGCTTTAAAGAATATGTGCAAAGATGAAAAGACGTGGCTGTACAAGTTTAACCTCTCATCATTGAGAAAGAAATAACTGTTTTATTTGTGAACACCCTGAAAGTACCATACTATGAGAGATTGATAGGCAATGCAATCAAAAACTTTACAGATATAGTGATATCGAGTGAGAACATTGAAAACGTCATAAAAAATGGTAAGCTCGATGCAGGAGCGACAAGTGGAGTAAAAAAAATAAAGCTCCTAAAAAGAAAAAGAATGAGGCTCAAGCAGTGAACTATGTGAGGTAACAGTTCAAAGGTTTTACACCCTACATGCACCAATCTACCAAACTCATTACCCTTCCATAAATAATATTACATCCACACCTTATCCATATCAGTCATACTAGCCATTATCACAACTAGCTTATCCACCTCATTTTCAGCTATTCTTTCAAACGCCCACCTACAACCATCATGCTACACCTATCAGATCAAAATGGAGACCTAATCCTAATAATGTTTTGAGAGCTCGAAAACTAAACAAGAAAAAATCACTTTCGATCTCATACCCGTGACATACATAGATTTGTACCCTCAATTTATCGAGAAACATTACTTGCTCCTGTTATTATTGAGCCTTTGAAACTTTCATTTCTCAAATGGTATGATCCTAATGCATATTATGATTATCACTATTAGAATCCATGTCATTCTACTGAGAATTGTACTATTTTAAAGCTCAAAGTGCAAAGGTTAATCAATGAATAGGTGTTACACTTTGATACTAGCCAATGAGGAACTCTAAATATTAATGGAAACCCTTTGCCAAATCATACTAAACCATCAATAAATGCTTTGATTGATGGGCAAGCAAGCTATGTGAAGAAGGGGTAGAAGAAGTTAAAACTTCGATAGCTAAAGTATTTGAAGCCTTGGTCAAAGCTGACATATTAAAACTAGTAAAGCTTCAAAATCATTCCAAAACAATTAACTCAATTGAAATATACTTTTTCAAAAAAGTGCTTTGAGACACTCTATCGAGTGTTGTGATCAATTTTATCAAAAAGTGCAGAAGTTGATAGATATGGGTCGAATAGAGTTTTATGAAGAAAAAGAAAAGTTGAGAAAAACTGAAGTGTCTATCATTGATTCAAAGAATAAATTTATGCGTAGACCAGTAATAATTTATTATGATGAAAAGTCAACACCGAGGCCAAAAAAACCTATCTCTCCACCGATAGTGATAATTAAAGTTTCTGGCTTTTTTTCATATCAAAATGATAAAGTAGTACCATGAAAGTATGATTGTGATGTCGTAGTCAATCCAGATACTATGAACATAATGGGCATAGGGGATATAACTCGAAGTAAAAGGTGTTATACTCCAGAAGCTTTAGGAAAAGCCAAAAAAGAGAAAATAAAGGTCACAGAAGAAGAAAAAAGTCAGAATAATTTTGTTACAGTCCCAGAAAAAGAATATCAAAAGCCAATATTTGAGCATGATGCTTGTGAATTCTTAAAATTGATAAAACATAACGAGTATAGCGTGATAGAACAGCTCAACAAGATGCCAGTTAGAATTTCACTATTGTCATTATTGCTCAATTTAGAGTCACACCGTAATGCTTTATTAAAAGTGCTAAATCAAGCATATGTATCTCACGATGCTTTTATTGAATATGTGAAACAGCTTATTGGTAATCCGATAATTTTAAACTATATCTCTTTCAGTGATGAAGAGATTCCTCCTAAAGGTCAAAAAAGTACCAAGGTTTTCCATATTACTATTAAATATAAAAGTCATATAATGGCTAAAGTTTTGATTGATAATGGCTCATCCATCAATGTTATGCCTGTGACTACTTTGAAAAAACTTTTTATTGATGCATCTTATATGAAGCCTAGTCATATAATAGTTTGAACCTTTGATGAAACCAGAAGAAAGGTGATAAAAGATATAGAAATGCCATTACAGATTGGTTCGTACACTTTTAACATAAAATTTTAAGTTATGGATATCTCTTATTTATACAATTATTTATTAGGTAGGCCATGGATCCATATGACAGGTGTTGTTCCATCATCATTGCATTAGAAAGTCAAATTCATCATTGAAAAAAAGTTAACATGTGTGGTAGGAGAAAAAGATTTACTGATAACTCAGTTAGTAAATACTCTCTATGCGAAATCAACAGATGAAGCACTAAAATGCTCATATAGGTCTTTCAAGATAGCTAATGTAACCTATATAGCTGAAAGATCTAAATTGTATGCATCACACTTGTCTACGACAACTAAAATGATTGTCAAACAGCTTACCAAAATGGGATGACGATCTGAAACTGGACTAGGAAAGAATCTACAAAAAACCATAGAGCCATCAATAGTATATAACAAGAAAGATAGATTTGGGTTGGGATATAAACCAATAAAAGGGGATAAAATGAAAATGGTAAATGAAAAGAAAAACAAAATTATGGCTAATCTTGGGGGATATGAGCCGGAGTCAAAGCCTATGATCATTTTATACCTCTATAATTCATTTCATTCATGAGGATATATTTTTTTAGATTTTCCTAGAGCCCTAAGTGCAGGATTCGTGGAAGAATTTTCATAGCTGACCATTTAAATAGTGGATGATGAAGAAAAGAAGAGGTGAGATGAAGGGCTATTCGTGCACCCTTGTCCTTCAGATTTTGAGCTAGATAATTAAAAAGTTATAGAACTGCCTGTTGTCTTTAAAACTTTTGAAAAGTAATATATTATGGAACTTTAAATCCCTAATTACTTTTATGAACATTGGGTGATCTTTTATGGTGTCTTTATATTTGTTGTTTTAATAAACGACTTAGAAGATGCATCTACATTTCTTATATTGTTTTCATATTCATTTTGCTTTCCATTTTTTTCCATCATTTTCTTGTCATTCTATTTTTGTGTGCTAATATTCTCTTCATCTTACCCTTTGCAGGGTCCCAAATAATGAACCCGAAGATAATCATGGTAATAATCTCAGATTTGATTTCAAAAAATTAATTCATGTTGATGAACTTAATAATGAAAAAGATTCAGATAGCTATACATTGCCTCTTGATTTGTTAAAATTAATAAAACATGAAGATAAGTCAATTGAACCCCATCAAAAAATTATCTAATTAGTGAATTTGGGAGATGGTGAAAACAAAAAAGAGGTCAAAGTTGGTAAATCTCTTTTACCAGTTGAAAGGCAGAAGCTAGAAGAACTACTCTGAGAATATGTGGATTGTCATAACGTCTAGATCCGGGGATCTATCGCTAGGCATTGACTTTTAGGGAGTCGCCACCAATCTTTTTTATCTAGGTGCGATTGACCACCTAAGGAATCTGTCCTTTCAGGGAACACCTAAGTTTAAGGGTCCCTAAAAGAATAGGTTCAGGTCTTCTAACCAGAATAGGGTTCGAGAGTTCGGTTACGTGTGAGGAAGGTTATAGTACCCTCACAACGCCCATCAAAAGATGGTAGCAGCTTAAATTTGTGTTATCGAAAAACCTTAAAATTTTATCAAGTAATTAATTATTGGAAAATTTTTTCAATTGACTCTAATACTTTTAGTAGAAAATTGAGAAAATTCCCTCACCTCAAGAGTATGCAAGAAAAACTACCGTTTCACTTGCAGAGGCTCTGTCGTCGGATTAATCAAAGAAAAATCAAAATCAAAATCAAAATAGAAAGGAAGGAAAGAATGATTGTTCTCGTGTAGGGAAAATTGATACTTTCAACTTTTCCCCAAAAATACTTTTTTGAAATTTTGATTTTCAAGGAAAATTGATACTTTCAACTTTTCCTCAAAAACCCTTTTTTTGAAAATTTATTTTTAAGGAAAATTGATACTTTCAACTTTTCCCCAAAAATATTTTTTTGGAAATTTTGATTTTCAAGAAAAATTGATACTTTCAACTTTTCCTCAAAAACCCTTTTTTTGAAAATTTACTTTTAAAGAAAATTGACACTTTCAACTTTTCCCAAAAAATATTTTTTGGAAATTTATTTTTTAAGGAAAATTGATACTTTCAACTTTTCCCTAAAAATATTTTTTTGGAAATTTTGATTTTTAAGGAAAATTGATACTTTCAACTTTTCCCTAAAAATATTTTTTTTTTGGAAATTTTGATTTTTATTTAAAGAAAATAGAATAATAAAAAAAATAAATAAAAATAAAAAAATAAAGAAAAGTAAAACAAAAATAAAAATAAAATAAAGATAAAAAAAATATTAAATAAACCTAATCTAATAAATAAAAAATAAAAAAAACAAATAAGCAAAGAAATGAAAAAAATTCAAAAAAAAAAAAAACCTAGAGCGGCTCGGATCACGGCTCGGCTCAAGGAAGAAGAAAACGGCTTGGAGAAGCGGCTTTGGAGCTCGGCTCGGCTCGACTTGGAGGGGGACGGACACGCGCGGGTCAGGAAACGGGTCGACGCTCGGGTCGAGTCGAATCACGACAAAACGCGCGGATCTTTTGGGTCACTTAACGCCAAAACGACGTCGTTTTAAGAGGGTATAAAAGGCACTTTCCTTTGTTTTTCGGCACAACGCTCCTCCCCTCTCTCTCTCTTCTTCCTTTTTCCTCTCCCTTTCTCTTTAAAAGCTGAAGAACACCGGTGGAATTTTCGTCAGATTCTGGAAAATGTTGCCAAAATCTGGAAATTTCGTCGGAGGTTCACCGGAAGTTGATCGAAAGATCACAGGTTTCTGGGATTCTTCGTCGAAAACTGGGCAGGTCGCCAAAAACTTCAATGTTGGTCAAAATTTTCGTCGAAAAATTCAAACTTCGTCAAAAAATTCACCGGAATCTGGAATTTTCCAGAAATTCCCAGAAAAAAAAATCACCAAAAATTCTCAAAAAATTTCTTCTCACTCCCAGAACACTCCTAAACCTTTTCTTAGCTCTCTATACGTCCCTATTCTTTCAATCAGTAGCTTTTGCTTACTGTTTTCTGTCTTCAGCAATCTGTTATAGGAGGTCCCTTTTATAAGGATTGATTAAGAGTTCCTGATCAATCTTAATTCCTCCTTGGACGGGGATTCAATCTTTGAATCCAATCTGAACTCTCTTGATTGAATTCCCCTTCACAGTGGGATCTTCAACTTTCAATCCCAGCCCTCCAAAATCAAATAAAAAAAATAGATAATTAGAAAAGATAGGATAAATAAAAAATAATAATAATAATATCATATATACAAAAAATCAGATAAACGGAACAAAACAGAAAAAAAAATTATTAACAGATAATACAATAAGATAAATAAAAAAATATTACAAGAAAAAAAAATAATAATAAAATAATAAATAAATTATAATATATAATAAATATAGAGCTATATAAATAAAATACATATAAATATTAACAAAAATAAATAAATAAATAAGTAAAAATATACATATAATAATAATAAATAATAAAATTCATAAAATATAAAAGAAAAGAGAAGAAAAAAAAATAATATAGGGTAAAAATTGAATTGGGCCTTACCCATTTGGGCCAAGCCCAATTGATCTGGGCCTGGACCTAATTGGGTGTCTACAGCTGCCCATTTTTGCACATTTTCTGTGAAACAGAAATTGCGCAAAGACTTAGATACCCAATCAAGACTCAACTCAACATTGTCATTTTTTGTTTTTTTTTTTGTTTTCTGTGTTTTTTTTTGTTTTTTTATTTTTTTTATTTTTTTTACCAAAGCTCCTCTAAACAGAGGCTCAACGACTTTGAGAAATACAAATTGCTCCTCTAAACAGAGGCACCACAACTTTTGAAAATAAATTGCTCTTCTAAACAGAGGCACCACGACTTTGAAAAATAAATTGCTCCTCTAAACAGAGGCAACGGAACTTTGGAAAGTAAATTGCTCCTCTAAACAGAGGCACCACAACTTTTGAAAAGTAAATTGCTCCTCTAAACAGAGGTACCACGACTTTGGAAAAGTAAATTGCTCATCTAAACAGAGGCACCACGACTTTTGAAAGTAAATTGCTCCTCTAAACAGAGGTAACGAAACTTTGGAAAAGTAAAATTGCTCCTTGACAATCATGTCCACAGGAGTTGAAAGTTGTGTTTGGAGGAATTTCAGGAGATTATGCCCCAAAGGTCTTATAAATCAACCCTGATACCAAAAGACATCCTATTTCAAGGATTGGGAACTTACCTGACAAGTTGTTTTTTTTCAATCTTGCAAAATATCTTCATATCTGTCTTCTCCATGTGGGGTGTTGAAACACCCTTGCTTCTTGAATTTATACACTATACTTTCCTAAAAGTAGTGGATGCTACGCAAATGCATATGAATTTCAATGCATGCTATGCAAGTGTTGGCCAATTAATTCGTGTTCAATGTATGTTACTCAAGTTTCTCAAGCTCTTTTTCCTTTCTTGGGTGTCAAGCCCTTTGATTCTTCAAGGATCCAATTGCACTGCTCTTCTAAGATCGAACCAGTGTAGCTCTTAATTATTTCTTCCATTCATATTCTTCTTGTAACAAAAAATCTCTTCCCAAATTCAATGTCCTAATCAAGAGCTGAACATCTTGATTCTGCCTTTATCACTCTTGATTTATTCAATGTAATGTAAAGATCTTTTTATGTTGTTATTCATTCATCAATCATTATTTCAAACTCAAAAAGTGAGAATGCATTTGCACATTTCTTTCATGCTGGGGTACTAAGAAGAAAGGGATATGAATGGTTGGGAAACAGTCATCAGAAAAAGGCACAAATAATGAAATAAAATGTTTCTTTATTAGCAAATGTTGGCAAACTTTGGTCAAGAAAGAATTACAGGGATAGGTATGGGGACAAAGCCCAAAATGAACAATCAGATAATCATGATAACATATCTCAAAGTTTTTTTTCTGAAAACCCAACCCCCTGATGTATTCAACAACTTGAAACTCTTTCGAATTTGCTAACCTCCATATCAGTAGACTTTCAAATTCGATGCTGTATTCTCCTTATCTAAGCCACTTTTTTAGGTTTTCAACTTAGACAAACCCCCTATGACTCAAACCGCCCTTTTAGGGTTTTCGCCTTGAGTCCTCCTTTTTCATTCACTTTTTTTTTTCATTTTTTCACTTTTTTTTTTCATTTTCAAGCATAGTATTTCTTCACAGCATCAGAATTTATAGGATGGGATAAATCATTTCCATCCATCTCAGTCAGTATCAATGTTCCACCCGAAAAAGCCCGTTTCACCACATACGGCCCTTCCTAATTCGGAGTCCATTTTCCTCTACTATCGTGCTGGATTGGGAAAATTCTTTTCAAAACCAACTCTCCTTCTCGAAAACAACGAGGTCAAATCTTCTTATCATAAGCCCTCATCATTCTCCTTTGATATAGCTGACCATGACACAGTGCAGTCAATCTTTTCTCTTCTATGAAATTTAACTGCTCATAACGTTCTCGAATCCATTCAGCTTCTTCCAACTCAACTTCTTTTAAGACTCTCAAAGAGGGGATCTCTACTTCCATCGGTAGTATAGCTTTCATCCCATAAACCAAAAAAAATGGGGTTGCCCCAGTAGAGGTACGAACTGACGTTCGATATGCATGTAATGTAAATGGCAACTTCTCATGCCAATCTTTGTAAGTCTCGGTCATCCTTTCCAAAATCCTCTTTATGTTCTTATTGGCTGCCTCAACTGCCCCATTCATTTTTGGACGATAGGGTGCTGAGTTATGATGCTTGATCTTATATTGAGCACATATTTCTTGCATCATCTTACTATTTAAATTCTTGGCATTGTCTGAAATGATTCTCTCCGGAAGTTCATATCTACAGATGATCTCTTTTTTTATGAACTTATAAACCACGGAACGTGTCACATTTGCATACGATGCTGCCTCTACCCATTTTGTGAAGTAATCTATCATCATAAAAATGAATCTGTACCTGTTAGAAGCCTTTGGGGTGATTGGACCAATGACATCCATGCCCCACATTGAAAATGGCCATGGTGGTGCCATAACATGTAAAGCAGATGGCGGAGCATGGATCTTATCAGCATATACTTGACATTTATGGCATTTACGAGCATAATCAATGCAATCACTCTCTATCGTTAACCAGTAATATCCTGCTCTCATGATCTGCCTTACCATCATATGTCCACTAATATGTACCCCGCATATTCTATCATGCACCTCTTTAATGATTTTCTTCGCTTCAATCTCATTTACACACCTCAATAATACTTGATCCTTGCTTCTTTTGTAAAAGACATCTCCATCCAGGAAAAAACTCATAGCCAATCTTCGGATGACCCTTTTATCATTTTTTGTTGCTTGAATTGGATATTACTGATCCTTGACATACTGTAAGATGTCACAATACCAGGGTTTTCCATATTCTTCTCCTTCTACATTAGAACAATACACTGGTATATTCTTAACATCTAACTTGATGGGCTGAATGTCGATATTATCATTAATTTGAATCATCGTAGCCAGAGTAGCCAACACGTCAGCAATCACATTCTCTTCCCAGGGTAAGTGATCAAACTGGACATCTTTAAATTGTTTCGTCAGCTCTAGAATATACTTATGATATGGAATGAGTTTTGAGTCTCTCGTCTCCTATTCTCCTTTCAACTGATATATGACTAGAGCTGAGTCCCTAAACACTTTTAGTACTTTCACTTTTTTATCTATAGCAACTTGCAGGCCCATGACACATGCCTCATACTCAGTGATATTATTTGTGCAATTAAAATTTAACCTCGCTGTTACAAGATAGTATTGTTCTTCTGGAGAAATCAAAATTACCCCAATTCCATGCCCCAAGGCACTAGCAGCTCCATCAAAGTACATTCTCCAACATTTTTCTCCATGCTCCCTTTCTTCTAGTTGGGACACAGTCATTAAGTCTTCATCAGGGAATTCCAGCTTCATCGGCTCATACTCTTCAGTAGCATGATCTGTAAGAAATTCTACTATAGCGCCCCCTTTTATTGCTTTTTGGCTTATGTATATAATATCGTATTCCGAAAGCATTACTTGCCATCTAGCGATTCTCCCAGATAAAGAAGGCTTTTCGAAGATATACTTAATGGGATCCAGTTTCGCTATGAGCCACGTAGTATGGTAGAGCATGTACTGTCTGAGTCTTTTAGTAGTCCACGTTAATGCACAACACATTTTCTCCAATGAAAAATACTTGGATTTATATTCCGTGAACTTTTTACTCAGATAGTAAATAGCTCTCTCTTTTCGACTAGCCTCGTCTTGTTGACCCAGCACACATCCCATTGAATTTTCACATACAATTAGGTATAAAATTAAAGGTTTCCCTGGAACAAGTGGCACTAATACTGGAGGGTTCGATAAATATTGCTTGATTTTATCAGATGCCTCTTAACATTTTTCATTCCATTTCCCAGGATTATCTTTACGGAGAAGCTTAAATATGGGATCACATTTGTAAGTAAGTTGAGAGATAAATCGAGAAATGTAGTTTAATCTCTCCAGAAAACCTCGAACTTTTTTTGGTGTGTTGGGAGGTGACAAATTTTGGATGACCCGTATCTTATCGGGATCGACTTCGATTCCTCTTTCACTGACCACAAAGCCTAGTAGCTTCCCTAATTTTATCCCGAAGGTGCACTTGGCTGGGTTTAATTTGAGCTAAAATTTTTTCAACCTTTCAAATAACTTTCTAAGGCTAGTAACATGATCTTCATCCTCACCAGACTTTGCAATCATATCATCTACATACACCTCAATCTCTTTGTGCATCATGTCATAAAAGAGTGTTACCATGGCTATTTGATAGGTTGCTCCAGCATTCTTTAACCCAAAAGGTATGACTTTGTAACAGAAGGTTCTTCATATGGTCACAAAAGTAGTCTTTTCCATATCATCTGTAGCCATCTTTATCTGATTATATCCTGAGAAATCATCCATAAAAGAGGAAATCGAATGCTTAGCTGTGTTATCTACCAGTGTGTCGATATGAGGTAAAAGAAAGTTATCCTTTGGGCTAGCCTTATTCAAGTCTCGATGTTTACACACATTCGTACTTTTTCATCTTTCTTGTGAACTGGGACTATATTGGTTACCCATTCTGGATACTTGGTCGCTTGTAGAAAACCTGCATCAAATTGTTTCTTCACCTCTTCTTTAATCTTTAGCAGCATTTCGGGCTTCATCCGTCTCAATTTTTGTTGAACTGGCTTACATTCTGGCTTTAGGGGTAATCTGTGTTCCACTATCTCTGTGCTCAGTCTTGGCATAT
The DNA here is from genome assembly GCF_047325235.1 of Durio zibethinus. Lineage (NCBI taxonomy): Eukaryota > Viridiplantae > Streptophyta > Magnoliopsida > Malvales > Malvaceae > Durio > Durio zibethinus. Next base: position 1,081,317 of record NC_143162.1, on the reverse strand, counting down.
CCCGGTAAGACCAAGAAAATATATCTATAAATTCTCGAAGTAGGTCTGCCAATCGTTGTCTATCCCCTGATGAAAGTGAAGTGCCCATTCTGACCTCTTTCTTATTCTCTTCATCTCCCAGATTCACTAAGTCCACTACCTCCTGATGAGGCTCAATTAGCTTGTTCTCTTGTTCAATCATTCTCATTAGGTCTAGAGGCATAACATATTCTTCATAATTCTCTTCATTGTCAAGTTCATCAGTGTTAATTAAATTCTCAAAGCTAACCTCTTTATTGTTATCATGATTAACTTCATGTTCATTTAAAGATCTGAAATTGAATGAAATGGGATATGTTGGCAAGATGTGCTTGGGAAGATGAAAATAATGAAGACACAAGAAGAAATGAATAAAAATGCATACTCCCTAATTTTTATTAAAAATAATAAATGATGACTGGCCCAAACAAAAAAAGATCACCCCATGGCCTTGGGCAAAAACTATTGAGATGTTACAATTACATTGTGTCAAAATCAAAAGTCAAAGGTATTTTGATGGCACTCCAATTGTTCAGCTCATAATCTGGTGGACAAAGGTGAACCCACTCCTCTTGATTAACCCTCACTTCATCTTCAACAGCATTAATGGCTAATTGGGCAAAATTGTCTTCCACACTTTTTTTTGCATCTGGGTACATGAATCCTCAAAGTCTGAAGGTTTCATACAAGTGTGGGATAAACATCAGTCTTGTTGTCTTTCTTGATGGCCTTCTTTTGACTTCCCACTCTGCCATCTCATAGCCTAGGCCTGCCCTGTCGCTATTGTCCACTATTGTTGGAGATTCTTTAATTCCCTGTAAATTTTTGCCTAGCCCAAGTCCTGGACACCAGCCTTTGTTGATGACTTGGCTCACCACTATCTTTGAAAAAGGTTGACTTTAAAATCTTTCACCTACAGTATTGACCAATTCAAAAGATCGATAGGAGCATTCCAATGCTTCTTTAGCAGCCTCTACGTATGGAGTGTTCAATGGTTGGGTCACCAGCATGTCTTCCTCCCCAACTACCACTACCAATTGACTTTCTACATTGAACTTGATCTTCTGGTGCAAAGTAGAGGGCACAGCTCCTGCCATGTGAATCCATGGCCTTCCTAATAGACAGCTGTAGGATGGAGAGATATCCATCACTTGAAATTTTATATTGAAGGTGCATGGCCCAATTTGTAAGGGCATCTTAATATCCTTCAGGACTTCTTTTTTGGTTCCATCAAAGGTTCTCACAATCATCTGACTGTCCTTCATATGAGAGTAATCAATGGGTAACCTTGCTAAAGTTGACATAGGCATGACATTGATGACAAAACCATTACCGATAAGGACTTTGGCTATGATATGGCTCTTGCACTTGACTGTGATATGCAGAGCCTTGGCATTTCTTTTTCCCTCCAAAGGAATCTCATCATCACTGAATGAAATGTGATTTAGCATAACTAGATTTCCAGCCAAGTGGTTCACATATTCGACAGACACGTTATGTGCCACGTATGCCTGATTCAACACTTTCAGCAAGGTATTTCAGTGTGGCTCTGAGTTCAGCAACAGTGATAATAATGAGATTTGAGCTGGCATTTTATTCAACTATTCCACAACTAAATACTTACTGTGTTTTACCAGCTTCAGGAATTCACAAACCTCTCTTTCTGATACTGGCTTTGGCTGATCTTCTTCAGGCTCTATCTTCGAATTATTTCGTCTTTATCTTTCTTTAGCCTTCTCCCTTCTAACCTTCTCTAGCATTTCTAGGGTTTAACATCTCCCACTTCGAGTAATACCTCATACACCAGTAATATTGGAAGCATCAGCTTTGGAGACCCCTTTTTTCTGTCTTTAAACTATAGTGTCACAGCCATATCTCCAGGGTACAGCTTTATTATCTTTATATGGGAAAAGAGTTGGGACTTTAAAAGTTACTGACCTGTAAAGGAGTTTGTCTATGACTGACTTTGGTTTGTTCCCATACTGAATTGTCACTGGTTTAGGAAATAACTTTTCAGGCCTATCAGTCATGCACACCTCAGCATTTTTCAAGTCTTTTTTTTTCTTCATAAACCTCCATCTGATATGAATCCAAGAGTTTTTGCACCTCTTGGTGAAACTGCTCATAGGTCTCAATGGAATGGCCCATTGCCCCACTATGATACTTACAACTAGTACCAGCTATATATGCTTCATGATAGCTGTGTGGACTTACCAGTTGTATCATGTCTATTTTTTGTAAAATATCGAACAGTTGGCCGAGAGGTGTCTTAATATCTGTCACTTTCTTTTTCACATGGCGCTTTTGTTCTTCACCTATAGCATTCACATTATGATTTGGCAAAGGATTACCACTAACATTTGTCGCAGTTATCCCTTCAGTATCAAAACAGATCATCCCATCTTTGATCAACCGTTGCACTTTATGTTTCAAGATAGTATAATTTTTGATTGAGTGACCAGCAATCCCATAATGGTAGTCACAGTGGGCGATGGGATCATACCACTTAGGGTAAGGTGACTTGAGAGGTTCCAATTTACTCGGAGCAATCAAATGACTGTTGTAGAGCTCCTTATATAATTTCGAATAGGTCATGGGAATAGGGTCAAAAATAGGTTTCTCACGAGTGGTTCGTTGCTCTCGCGAGCCACCAATGGGGTTAGTTGGGCAATTTTGGGGTCTTGGGGTAGGTTGAATTTTAGAACTGTACATGGTATTTTGGGGTCTATTAGAGGTTTGATATGTTTGGAGGTATGGTGGTTGTGTAAATGGTTGGTATGGGTGAAAGGAAGCGTTACTTACAGTGGGGTAATATGGCAAATATTCTGGTGGGGGGTAGGGTGAATAACTTCTAAACTGTTGTCTATCAAAGCTCACAGCCTGAGCTTCCGTTTCTCTCTTCTTCAGGAACCTTTTGCTAGATGTTTCGTTTCCTTCTAGCTTGCCATTCTTGATGGTGCTTTCAATGATTTCTCTCGAGATTACTATATCGGTAAAATTTTTTGTTACATTCCTTATCAACTTTTCATAATAGGGAGATTTTAAAGTGTTAACAAATAGCACTGTAGTTTCTTTCTCGGTCAGAGGAGGCTGTACTTGAGAAGTAATATCCCTCAACCTCTGGGCATACTCTTTAAAAGACTCGTTCGACTTTTTTTCCAAATTTTGCAAAGACAAACGATCTGGGGTCAAATCAATGATATGTCGATATTGACTGATAAAGTCATGTGCCATATCGCTCCAAGAACGATTACGAGTCCTGTCCAACTGAACATACCATCTGGCCGCAGAGCCAGTAAGACTGTCCTGAAAAACATGCATCAAGAGTTTTTCATCATGAGCATGAGCTACCATCTTCCTGTAATACATGGTGATGTGGGTTTTGGGGCACTTTGTACCATTATATTTTTCAAATTTTGGTACTTTAAACTTATAGGGGATAACCACATTAGGAACTAGACAGAGCCCAACAGCATCAACTGACCCATAAAAGCTAAATCCTTCCACAGCCCTTAGCCTTTACTCTAGCATGCTAATCTTGGAATTTTCTTCAGCTTCCACTCTCATCTTTTCCTTCTTCTTCTCTTTTAAATCATCTAGATCAGAAATTGGTTATGCTATCTTTTCAGTGAAGACAAGATTTATATAGCTATTATACTGCCCTGGGTTAAAAGCTGATGGCATTCTAGGATATGTTGGATATGCGAAGTATTGTGGCGGGACCTCTTGAGCAGACTGGGCTTAAGGTGGGCCAAAACCTGAAAGGTACAAAGGGTCAGCCACTTCTTACTGGCTTGTACCTCCTTCAACTCCTTTTCTTTTATTCATGTTATTAAGAGCTTCCAGAATCTTGCTTAGCTCACTTTCAATCTTCTCCTGGGCTTTTTTTATCTTTTCAAATCTTTGGAAATTTTTCTGCTCCATTTGCCTTACTCTGAATCTTGTGTGGAATCGATGGGTAGGGTTTTCACTAGATGGAGCTATCCTGAAACCTTGAGTACCATATCTCAGAATTAGTAAATTTGCATGATCATCACATGGATGCATTGTTAAGTGTAATGAATGAGAATGCAATGAATGAAAAATGCATGTATGCAAAAAATATTTGCCTTAAAATGGTATTCAACTAAAAAAATTTTTATTTATTCCAAAAACTTTGATCTACATTGAGTTTATTATCCTAGAATTATAGCCATAAAATTGCTTGATCTGTTCGTATTGGGCCTTGGCTTCTTCTATGAAGTTCAAGAGACGCTGTCCATATTCTCCTACTGGGGCCACCACTTGTCTTAATGCCTCTACCTCTTCCACCATCTCTCTTGCCTTACACACCCCTTTATGAATTTGGGTTGTTAAGTGCTCAATGTATTTCTGCCTTCTTAGGTTCTCTCTTTTACCACACCAGACTTGGTATGATAATTCTCTATGTTCTCTAACCAATGCAGCAATGTGGTCTCCTTGTTCTTCCAACCTTTGACTTAGCCTACTCAAATAACTGTTTAGCATTTTAATTTCTGCCTGTGCTTCAGTACTTTCTTCTTCCAACTCGGCATACTCTTGTTTCAATCTTGTGTTTTCCTCAGTCAGCTCGACAATGGTTATCTCTTTGGCCCTTTCTCTCACACATAGCCTCTTATGCTCCTGGTGTAACCTTGCTAGATCTTCAGTAGCTGTATCTCGTTCTCTAGCAATCTTGTGAACTTTAACTTCATAATTTTCGGCTCTACCTTTCCACTGGGCTTTTTCTTCTTAAAGTTCTTAAATCTCTTTCTTCAACTTGATCTTTTCAAACTCAAATTCTTTTGTTGCCAGCTCTAACTCTGATGGTGTCTCTTCAAGTTTTTCTTTTGTTGGTGGTTGAGAGATTTCATAAGTGAATACCATTTTTTGTCTTCTTTTTGTTCTCCAAACCAAATAACCTGGGGTGACTTTTTCAATGAATGGTCCATGACTCACTTTTTGAGGATTTTTCCATACTTTGATCATCTCATTCATCCTCTGAAATGCTTTAGGCTCACTGTAAGAGAAATCTAACTGATGAAGCCCATAAGTCATAGGAATGAACTATTCTCCTCCCAATTGCCTTCTTACTAGGAGTGGTGCATAATTCGTCACTCCCCATAAACCCAGAAGTGGAACCACTGTACTATCCTCGCATTGGTATAACATAGGCTCACGATTCATCCATGAGGCTAACCATCTCACCCTGGCACTTTCTAATTTTTGTAAGAAAGTTATCCATTCTTGTTTAGACTTTCGCTTTGACCACCCACTTTCGCAGAACTCTTTGATCGAAAAATGATTACGAATATAAATCTTTGAGAAAGCATCATTTTCTTATTCAAAATGGCTTTTCATCCACACGTACAATAACTGTATGCATCCTATGAAGCGCCCTCTATTTCGACGATAATAACTCAAAGATTTGATAGTCTCTGCTAATATCACCGTTGAAGGATTACAGCCATTGATCACACTTTCGAAGAAATCGACCACCGTTATCTCAATATGTCCCAAAACCTTTGAAAAGATTACCAGTCTGTATATAGCCAAGGCAAATATGTCTAACCCCCGTTCTTCATTGACGTGTTGCATCAGAAACTCATAAAAGAACTTCCAAGGTAGGCAAACCTATTCTTGTTTCTTCTTTGTATGAAAATCCACAACTTCTTTATCTATCCCCATGAGTTGAGCCAGACTTTTACGAAATTCTGACTTATGCTTTTTGACATATATCTTATCAGGAGTCTTGAGATGCAAACTTACCAAGACTGAATATTCTTCTATGGTGAGAGTCATATCAGCTTCGTTAAAGATGAAACATTTGTATACAGGATCCCAGAATTGTGATGCAGCTCTGATTAGTTGATCATCAACAACCATTACTAGAAGGTGTGCTATATGCCCATGTTTCTGACAAAACTGCTCTTGTCTTGACGGACTCATCTTTTCCAGATATCAACCAAATCTTCTAAATTGTTCTGTTTGAGGAGGATAGATGTTTCTTGAGACAGAGTAGACTCATACCCGATTGGCAAGCAATCTCTCATCTTCAGTTGAGTCTTTTCTGACAGGGCCTTTACTTCATTAGGTGTCCCACAAGGTGCTAATACTGATGAAGAACAAACTAAGCATTCATTGGTGTCCATGAAAAAAATTTGTTAAAGATCATTTTTCAGGCAAATGTTCTTTATGTAACTTTATGATATGTACATGAACCAATGCAAAAGAAAAAAAAAGGTTAGTATACCCAGAAAAAGAATAAATGACCTAGTAAATTTAAACATCACACGAAGTAAAAGGGATGAATCCTATGCTTTTGGTCAATTCTAGCAGGGAAGAGTGATGGCTCTATCTATGGGTTAGGCACTCTTAAGGTTCACTATATGTGGTTTTAAGGGTCAAAGTCTAAAGGTCCTCAAATTGTTCCTTACATCCTTGTCCATCACAGACTAGTAAGGCACCCTAATCCTCACCCATTACAGGCTACAAGCGGAAAAGGTTCAATTTGAGTGGGAGTATTTCGCTAGCCACTGCGGAGGTATTAGACCTCACGAAAGCAATAGGTACTTTACTCCCTCCTAGAGGGACGGAGCTCGGGTGTAGAGCTCATGTTATGCACATGCATATGAATGACATAATTAACAAAGTAAATAAACATGAATGAATAATAACACATATATACAAAAGGGTTCAATTTTATTAGGCTTTTGGATAACACAAATTATTTGCTGGCCTGACTCTCAAAGTCCCCAGCGGAGTCGCCAAGCTGTCATAATGTCTAGATCTAGGGATCTATCGCTAGACATTGACTTTTAGGGAGTCGCCACCAATCTTTTTTATCTAGGTGCGATTGGCCACCTAAGGAATCTGTCCTTTCAGGGAACACCTAAGTTTAAGGGTCCCTAAAAGAATAGGTTCAGGTCTTCTAACCAGAACAGGGTTCGGGAGTTCGGTTACGTGTGAAGAAGGTTATAGCACCCTCACAACGCCCATCAAAAGATGGTACCAGCTTAAATTTGTGTTATCCAAAAACCTTAAAATTTTATCAAGTAATTAATTATTGGAAAATTTTCTCAATTGACTCTAATACTTTTAGCAAAAAATTGAGAAAATTCCCTCACCTCAAGAGTATGCAAGAAAAACTACTGTTTCACTTGCAGAGGCTCCATCGTGGATTAATCAAAGAAGAATCAAAATCAAAATCAAAATATAAAGGAAGGAAAGAATGATTGTTCTCGTGTAGGGAAAATTGATACTTTCAACTTTTCTCCAAAAATATTTTTTTGGCAATTTATTTTTAAGGAAAATTGATACTTTCAACTTTTCTTCAAAAACCCTTTTTTTGAAAATTTATTTTTAAGGAAAATTGATACTTTCAATTTTTCCCCAAAAATATTTTTTTGGAAATTTTGATTTTCAAGAAAAATTGATACTTTCAACTTTTCCTCAAAAACCCTTTTTTTGAAAATTTACTTTTAAAGAAAATTGATACTTTCAACTTTTCCTCAAAAACCCTTTTTGAAATTTATTTTTAAGGAAAATTGATACTTTCAACTTTCCCCTAAAAATATTTTTTTTTTAGAAATTTTGATTTTTATTTAAAGAAAATAAAATAATAAATAAAAATAAAGAAAATAAAGAAAAGTAAAACAAAAATAAAAATAAAATAAAGATAAAAAGAATATTAAATAAACATAATCTAATAAATAAAAAATAAAAAAAAAACAAATAAGCAAAGAAATGAAAAAAAATTCAAAAAAAAAAAACCTGGAGCGGCTTGGATCACGGCTCGGCTTGGCTCAAGGAAGAAAAAAACGGCTCGGAGAAGCGGCTTTGGAGCTCGGCTCAGCTCGGCTCGGCTTGGAGGGAGACGGACACGCGCGGGTCAGGAAGCGGGTCGACGCTCGGGTCGGGTCGGGTCACAACAAAACGCACAGATCCTCTGGGTCACTTAAGGCCAAAACGACGTCGTTTTGAGAGGGTATAAAAGGCACTTTCCTCTGTTTTTTGACAGAGCGCTCATCCCCCCTCTTTCTCTTCTTCTTTTTTCCTCTCTCTTCTCTCTAAAAACTGAAGAACACCGGTGGAATTTTCGTCAGATTTTGGAAAATGTCACCGGAATCTAGAAATTTCGTCGGAGGTTCACCGAAAGTTGGCCAGAAGATCATCGGTTTCTGGGATTCTTCGTCGAAAACTGGGCAAGTCACCGAAAACTTCAATGTTGGCCGGAATTTCTGTCAAAAAATTCAAACTTCGCCGAAAAATTCACCGAAATCTGGAATTTTCCAGAAATTCCCAGAAAAAAAATCGTCAAAAATTCTCAAAAATTTTCTTCTCACTCCCAGAACACTCCTAAACCTTTTCTTAGCTCTCTATACGTCCATGTTCTTTCAATCAGTAGCTTTTGCTTACTGTTTTCTGTCTTCAGCAATCTGTTCCAGGAGGTCCCTTTTATAGGGATTGATCAGGAGTTCCTGATCAATCCCAATTCCTCTTTGGACGGGAATTCAATCTTTGAATCTAATCTGGACTCTCTTGATTGAATTCCCCTTCACAGTGGGATTCTTCAACTTTCAATCCTAGCCCTCTAAAATCAAATAAAAAAAATAATAAATAATTAGAAAAGATAGGATAAATAAAAATAATAATAATATCAGATATACAAAAAATCAGATAAATGGAACAAGAGAGAAAAAAATTATTAACAGATAATACAATAAGATAAATAAAAAAATATTACAAGAAAAAATAATAATAATAAATAAATTATAATATATAATAAATATAGAGCTATATAAATAAAATACATATAAATATTAACAAAAATAAATAAATAAATAAATAAGTAAAAATATACATATAATAATAAATAATAAAATTCATAAAATACAAAAGAAAAGAAAAGAAAAGAGAAGAAAAAAATAATACAGGGTAAAAATTGAATTGAGCCTTACCCATTTGGGCCAGGCCCAATTGATCTGGGCCTGGACCCAATTGGGTGTCTACATGGATGTGTTCGTGTGAATTTACCAGGATATGCCAGGACTTAACATTGATATTATAAAGCATAAGTTACCTTTAAAATCAGAATGTAAGTCAGTGCAGCAAAAGCTAAGGCGTATAAAACCAGAGATGCTGTTAAAAATTAAAGAAAAAATGAAGAAACAATTTAATGCTATATTTTTGGAGGTGGAAAAATATCCCAAATGGGTAGCTAACATAGTACCAGTTTCCCAAAAGAATGAAAAAGTGAGAATGTGTTTCGATTATCGAGATCTGAATAGGACAAGCCCTAAGGATAATTTTCCTCTACCTTATATCGATACCCTAGTGGATAATACTGCTAGGCATTTCATATTTTTTTTTATAGATGGCTTCTCAGACTACAATCAAATCAAGATGGCTCGAGATGATACGGAGAAAACTACATTTGTGAGCATGTGAGGAACATTCTATTGCAAAGTCAAGCCTTTTGGGTTGAAAAATGTTTGTGCCATTTATCAAAGAGCAATGGTGACTTTTTTTCATGATATGATGCATAAAAAAATAGAGGTATATGTAAACGACATGATCGTAAAATTTCATGAAGAAGAAGATCATGTAGTTAACCTCAAAAAGCTATTTGACAGATTGAGAAAATTTTAGCTGAAGTTGAATCCTACTAAATGTACATTCGATGCCAAATCAGGAAAACTATTAGGCTTTTGTGGTTAGTGAAAGAGGAATCAAGGTAGACTCGGATAAGATACAAGCCATCCAGAACTTATCTCTCCCTCATATCCCAAAAGAAGTGCGAGGTTTCTTAGGGAGATTTAATTACATTGCTCACTCCATCTCTCAACTCACCTACAAGTGCGATCCTATTTTCAAGCTTATTAGAAAACATGATCTAAGAGAATGGAAAGATAAATGTTAAGAGGCTTTTGATAAGATCAAAGAATACTTGTCAAATCCACCTACGTTGGAGTAACCAATCCTAAGAAAACTTTTGATTTTGTACTTAACAATGCATGAAAATTCAATAAGATGTGTGCTAGGGCAAAAAAATGAAACTGACAGAAAAGAATGAACGATTTACTACTTAAGCAAGAAATTCACTCATTATGAGTCCAAGTATTCACCATTAGAGAATATGTGTTGTGCATTAGCCTGGACAGCTAGAAAACTCAGACAATACATATTTTATCACACTACTTGGCTCATAGCAAAGTTGGATCCTATTAAGTACATCTTCGAGAAGCCTTCATTGACAAGAAGTATAACACAGTGGCAAGTTATGCTTTCAAAATATTATATTATTTATGTGACTTAAAAGGCTATTAAAGAAAGTACGATAGTCGAGTTTTTTACCGATCATGCAATCAAAGATTATGAGCCAATGAAACTGAATTTTCCTGATGCAAATGTGATGGTCATTGAAGAAAATGAACCTGTTGAAAAGTTTTTGAGGATGTATTTTGATGGAGCCATAAATGCTTTAGGCCATGGTATTGGGGCAATTTTAATATCTCTCAATGAACATTATTATCCAATCATAGCTAGGTTGAATTTCAATTGCACAAACAATATGACTAAATACGAGGCCTATGTTATGGGTCTACAAGCAACGATTGAAAAAAATATCAAAATGTTAAATGTGTTTAGAGATTCAGCTCTAATTAACTATCAATTACAAGGAGAATGGAAAATGAAAGATTTCAAGTTGCTATAGTACCATAAATACATCTTTAAATTGGTTAAACAATTTGAAGAAGTTCAGTTTGAGAATATGCCTAGAGAGAAAAACCAAATTGTTGATGCATTGGCTACTATAGTTGTAATGACTAAAATAGATGCAAATACTGAAATCCAACCTATCAAGCTGGATATGAAGGATGAACCAACATATTGTTCAAGTGTTGAAAAAAAAATTAATGGGAAGCCATGGTATCATGACATTATGCAATACATTAAAAGCCAACAATACCCAAAACATGCAACAAAAAATGATAAAAGGACTATTATAAGGTTGGCTATGAGTTTCTTCTTTGATGGAGATGTTTTTATAAAAAAGATCGAGATCAAGTACTCTTAAGATGTGTGAATGCAGCTAAAGCAAAGAGGATTATTAAAAAAATGCATCATAGGGTTTATGGGGCACATACAAATGGTCATATGATGGCTAGCCAAATTATAAGGATTGGCTATTATTGGTTGACAATGGAGAATGATTATATTAATTATGCTAGAAAATGCTATAAGTGTCAGATTTATGCTGACAAGATCCACGCTCCTCTAATAACATTGTATGTTTTGGCTCTTCCATGGCCATTCTCTATGTAGGGCATGGATGTCATTGGTCCTATCACTCCAAAAGCTTCCAATGATATAGATTCATCTTTATGATGATTGATTACTTCACTAAGTAGGTAGAAGTTGCATCATATGCTAGTGTGACCCGGTCTGCGGTATGTAAGTTCATAAAAAAAGAGATAATATACAGATATAAATTTTCAGAGACAATTATTTTTGATAGTGCCAAAAACTTGAATAGCAAAATAATGAATGAAGTGTGCACTCAATTCAAGATCCATCATCATAATTCGGTACCATATCGTCCAAAGATAAATAAGGTAGTGGAGGCTGCAAACAAGAATATCAAAAGAATCTTAGAAAAAATAACTGATACTTATAAAGATTGACATGAGAAGTTGACTTTTGCTTTACATGCTTATAAAACATCAGTCCGAACATCTATTGGGGCCATTCCATTCTCTTTGGTATATAGAATAGAAGCTGTGTTACTAGTCAAAGTAAAAATTCTCTCGCTGAGAGTCCTGATAGAGGTAGAGTTAGAGGAAGCAGAATGGGTTCGAAATCGCTACGAGCAATTGAACCTCATTGAAGAGAAAAGACTTACAGTATTTTGTCATAGTCAATTATATCAAAAGAGGATGATGGGAGCACATGACAAGAAAATCCATCCCCATTGCTTTAGGGAAGGAGACTTAGTGTTGAAAAAGATCCTTCCAAATTAACATGATAATCGAGAAAAATGAACACCAAATTGAGAGGGCTCGTACGTGGTGAAAAAGACCTTTTCTGGTGGGATATTGATTTTGACAGAGATGGATAGAGGTGATTTGCCTACTACAATAAATTCAGATGTTGTAAAAAAATATTTTGCTTAAAAAAAAATGATGACTTATCTAGGTTGAAAACCTAAAAAAAGTAGCTTGGATATGAAGAAGAAACATTATCAAAAGAAGATCTCATAACACTAGGGCAAGTGTAGTTTGACGAATTTTAAAGAATAAAAAAAATCATCTGATTTAGTTTTAGAAAAAAAATCTAGGAATATTTTGCTCATGATTATCTTGTGATCATTACTTAGGCACCTTTGTTTTGACTCAAATACTTTTGTTGCCATGCACTTATTGTTAGTCTAATGAAATATGCTATCTTTTTTTTTGGAAATAATGCCTATCCATTCTTTTATTCTCATTTGATATATTCGTTCACCATACAAATAGGAGAAATGTGTGATTATATTTTATTTGTCTTGAACTTAAAATGATGAAAAAAAATGAACACAAAAGATCTCAGCATTACTTTTTAAAAGTTGACAAAGGCAAATAAAAAGGGATGAGAAAAGCATGACAAGTCACTAATGTTGCAGGCATTCAAAGAAAAGTATTGTTAAGGAAGAATACAATGGTCAAATGTTAAGAACATATTGGTCATGTGACAATTCTGATAAAAGAAACTAAAAGCAAGAGATTTCGAGAACCTTTTTACCACAATAATTTTGATTGCATTACATGCATTACATTTAGAGCACTCAGTATATGCATCCATGAGCAGTTATAATAAAGACAGAGACTTTTCATTTCCTAATGAAGAACAAGATCAAACAAAAGATTTCAAAATAGAGAAATTTAGTTGTTCAAAGATAAGAACTCAATTTCGAGAACAGATGAATTTTTAAAGTTGTTGAGCCTCTGCTGAGAGAAACTTTTCTAAATAAATTTTTAAAGTTGTTGAGCCTCTTCTGAGAGGAGCTTTTCGAGATGAGATTTTAAAGTTGTTGAGCATCTGATGAGATAAGCTTTTTCAAATGAATTTTTAAAGTTGTTGAGCCTCTACTGAGAAGAGCTTTTCGAGATGAGAGTTTAAAGTTGTTGAACCTTTACTGAGAGGAGCTTTTCAAGATGAGATTTTAAAATTATTGAGCCTCTGCTGAGAAGAATTTTTCCAAATATATTTTTAAATTTGTTAAGCCTCTGCTGAGAAGAGCTTTTCCAAATAGATTTTTAAAGTTGATGAGCCTCTATTGAGATGAGCTTTTTCTAAGATGAGATTTTAAAATTGATGAACCTCTGTTGAGAGGAGCTTTTTCCAAATAAATATTTAAAGTTATTGAACCTCTGCTGAGATAAGCTTTTTTTTTGTTCAGATTTTAAATTTTTAAAAGCTGTCGAACCTTGAGTAAGAAGGGCATTTCGATTTGATGACAAAAGCCTTTTGATTAGTTTAAAAAAACAAAACTCTTTGGATTTCAGACAAAATTGTTATCTTTGTCTTTATCCTATTCTTGATTCTCAACAATGTGCAAAGAGGGGCAGTTGTAGACATCAAATTTGTCTACCCTTGATCAAATTTGTTATTTTTATTAAATAATAAATAAGATAATGATAATATTATTAAATATACTAATAAAAATTAAACAAAAAATATAAAAATACAAAAATAAAATAAAAATTAATAAAAAAAAGACTGGTGGCAGTGGTGCCTGGCACGGCACCACTGGCCATCTTTCCCTACCACCCATACCCTGTTCACCACTGCCACCCCTTGTTCACTACCTTCGCCTAAGCTCTTAACTATCATGCCCTACCACTATCAAATAAGACAAAAAAAAATAAAAGCAGCATAGGGGTCGTGCTTGCACCCTCATGTCGAGCCTTGTGCCACTCCATTGTCGAAGCTTTATAAATAGAGCTCCTGGCCGAACCTAGGATAAAAAAATAGAGAAAAGGGAAACCCTGCAAAAAATAGAAAAAGCTTTATGCTAGAAAAACACTAAAAAATATAACTCAGTCCCTGGAATGGGGAACCCAATGCCGAGAGTTTTTGCACAAAGAAAAAAAACAAAGTCAATTTTAAAAAAAAGAGTAAAAAAAAAGTAAGGGTTTGACCGAAACTTCAATAGCAGATCTAAGAAATTTGAGACTTTTTTGGTGAAAAGAAACTTGGATCTATATTTAGGGGATCGAGGGGAGCATTTTGGGAGATTTTAAAATTTTTCGACACGGGGGACGACGGTCGGAGCTCATCGTTGGCAAGGACCACGGCGATCGTCACAGCGGACGGCCACCGGCCCTAGATTGATCAAAAAAAAAAAGAGGGAGTTCTTTTCGGGTAGAGAAGAGGAAATGAAATGAAAATTTTTTTTGACTTTTATAAAGCTACCAATAGCCAAAACGACGTCATTTCATTTAAATGCAAAAATGATGTCGTTTTAAGCCCAAGGATCCGCGCGTCAACCCGCTACCCGATCAGGGATCCACGCACCCAACCCACAATCTGCTTCTCCATCAACCTCTGACTGATTCGACTGAACTAAAATCAAACCGCTGAAAGTGATTAAACCGTCGGATTAAACCGCACATTGACTGGACTGTTGACTGGTCCAGTTTAGGTAAAAAAATATTTTTTTTAGAATTTTTTTAGATTTTTTTAAATATTATTTTTGTTATTTTAATTATTATTCATAATATTTATACATGTTTAAATGTTTAAATTTAATAGAATAAATTTTTGTTATTTTATAATAATAATTAATAAAAAACATATAATAAAAGTTTTTGATAATTATATTAATTTTAGAATAAATCTTATAAAATAATAAAAAAATTTTATCCTATGATGAGATTCAAAGGTACTCCGAACAGTGATACCTATGAAATCTTTAGGTAAGAAGTTTTTTTTAAATACTACCAGTGTATTGGAGTATTTATAAAAAAATTTTTGATACAATAAAAATTTTCTTTTTTTTCTTATTAAATAATAAATAAAAATTAATCAATATATTAAAAAATAATAATATAAATAGGGAAAAAGAAAATTTTATCTAATGATGGGATTCCAAAAGTATTTCGAATAGTAATGCTTTACGAAATCCCTAAGTAAGAAGGTTTTTTTTTAATATTACCAGTGTATTGAAATATTTATAGAAAATCTTCAATATAATAAAATTCTTTTTTCTTCAAAATTTCAATTGAAAATAAAAAAAATCAAATAAAATTAATTAATAAAATTTCTAAACACAAATAAAATGTGTGCATTAACTTATTATCATTTGCATTGCATGCATGGCATAATTTTTTACAAAAAATAAGCTTGAGCCTCCAATGATAAGATTCTAAGGTATTTTGAAAAGTGATGCCTAAAAAATCTCTAAATGAGAAAAAGTTCTTCTGATGTTACCAATGTACTGGAATATTTTAAGAATTATTTTGATAAAAAAGATTCTAATTTATTTTTTTGAATAAAAAATGAAACAATAATTAATAAAAAATAATTTTTAATAAATAAAAAATCAAGAAAATTATTTTTCAAACACAAAAAAGGACTGTTTTTATCAAAATCAAAAGATAATACATAGTTAATTGGTACCATTTTTAAACGGGCTCTGGGGGTGCTAATCCTTCCTTTACGCGTAACCGACTCTCAAACTCAGACTGTTATCTAGACTCTAAAATTATCCTTTTAATAAATTTTAATTAATTTTAAGATTTCATTAAAATGATATGTTTTAATAGGTAGCCAATCGCATCTAGCCAACAAAGATTAGTGGTGACTCCATTTTTCGTTCTTTTATTTTCGTTTCCAAATTCAACGGGCGAACACAAAACCATTATGACAATATGCATTTAATAAAAAGTAATTAAATAATAGTCTTTCCAATGATGAAAATTTTTGATGAATGATTTTTTAAAAAATTTTTAGATGGGAAAACCTTCTTAACTTTTACCATAACCATGAAATTTTTCAAAAAGAGATTTGAATGTCAATGATCATACTTATTTTCAAGTCAAAAACAAAAAAGAAATAAAAAGTAAAATATTTGGCAACGAAAATAAAAATTAAAAATTGAATTGTAGACACTTTATTTTATCTAAAGATTTTTTTTAAAGTAATTGGGTTTCAAATTTTGATTTTGATTGTACAATTAGGTTTTAATTGAAAAAGTGAGTTTTAGGCATAAAGATTAAGCTCTAAATTTTATTTGTAATTTTTTTAGTTTAATTTTTATTTTTTTAGTCAAAAAAGTCAAAGTCAATTTATATAAAAAATTTTTTAAAAAAAGCTAAAAATAAAAAACAAATGTGGGGTTTTGCATGAAAAATTTTGATTTAATTCAACTATTAGATTTTATCTTAAAATTTAACTTTAATGGTTAAAAAATTTTGAAAAGACTTGGGGCTCAATATATTAAAAAATGAAACATTACATAAAGAATAAAATTTAAAGAGAAATTTTAGATTTAGTTAAATTAATTTCTTCTAAATTGAAGGGATTTAATTTCTGTATAAGGACCTTAAATCTAAGATCAAAAGGGAGGCCTCATAACAATTCACTTCAAGATTAAACAAAGGTCATTAAAAAGAAAGAAAATTTGATCAAGATTTTGAATCAATAAGGAAGAAACAATTAAGCAAAAAATTGCAAGAAAATTTAGTTTGAGTTTTTGAAAGAAGGGCTAAGATTTATAATAAGTTCTAGTTTTTGAAAGGTGAAAATTGTTGGAATTCGTGATCCATTGAGGTAATGTTTACTTTTTTTTTGTGATTTTTGCATAACTTTTATAATATATAATTGCTTAATTTTATTTTTATATTTATTACATTATATTTATTTTTGCAAGACTAATATTATATTTATATGATTAATATTATATTTGTATGATAATTTATTTGCCTAATATTTTACTTACATGATTAATATATTCGCATCATTATTAATTTATTTGCATGATTAGTAATTTATTTGCATGATTATTAATTTATTTATTTATGTGATTGCATAATTATTATTATATATTTAATTGGATGTGTATATTATTATTTGTGTTATTATATATTTAAGTGCATTTTTATTTACATGATTTATATTATTATTTGCATGATTATATATTTAATTATATGTTTTACATTGTTAATTGCTTGATTATATATTTAATTGCTTGTCTATTTTCATGATTATTAATTTATATATTTATGTGATTGTATGATTATTAATATATTTATTTGCATGGTTATTTATTTATTAATATTATTGCATGATTTTATATTTATTACATGATATTATATTATATGTTATTGCATGATTAATATTATATTTGAATGATATTTAATTGTATGTTTCTATATTTATTGTGTGCATAATTGCATGATTATACATCATTACTATTATATTTGTACTATTATATTTTTGTGATTATATTTGATTGCATGATTATATTTAATTGCTTAATTATTAATATATTTGCATGATATTATATATTTATATGATTATTATTATTATTGCATGATAATTAATATATTTGCATGACATTCTTGCATAAATATTTTAGCATGATCTAGGCATAATACTATTATTACATGATATTTGATATGAATTATAATATATTTGCATGATAATTTTAGTATGATATAATTTAATATTTATCATGATTACTTGATATTCTTGATAGAATTTTTGCATCACCATGTTATGATTTTGATTTGCATGATAAAAATCATCTTTGATAAGGCTTAGACAATATAATACATAATTAATTTGGTACTAATTTTGAGCGTAAATGGGTGCTAATACCATCCATACACTTAACCGACTCTTGAATCTTAGTTTTGATAATGTATACAAGAATTTATTTTTTTTAGGGACTTTTAATTAGTTTACACTTAGAACAACCTTAAAAATGATAGATTCATATAGGTAGCCAATCACACCTAAAAAAAAAAAGATATTGGTGGTGACTCTATAGTTTTTATGTCTAATGGGTAGGTTTTCTCAACCTAAACGTTATGACATGAATAATTAGAAAATAGACAATTTTAGGATTTTTTTAATGAAAAATAAAATAAATTTGACAATCATGTCTCTTTAAGAAAACAAACAAGTTTTCTTTAATAGTCTAAAGATGAAAAGTTTATAAGGTACTTTGCTAGAATGTTGGAGAAAAACTAAGAAAGTTTTCAATATTTAAATTATAAGATTTAACTAAGGATAAAAGATCATTTTAGTTAAGATCAATTAGAATAATATTAGATTAATTGATACCTATTTGGATGAGCATAATATGGTTCTAATAATCTTTTCACATATACCAAATTCTTGAACCTAATTCTAAGATCCAAATTAGAAACTATTATTTTTTAGAAAAGGTCAAATTATACAATTAGTTACTTTTCGTATATGGCATTTGAACTTTAGTTCTTATATAATAATTCACAGAAATTAGATCCTCGTACTAATTTAGCTAATAATGTTGGTCCAATTGATGACACCACTACTTCATCTTCATTAAATAGCTGACATGGTAGTTAACTATGTTGACGTAGTTGTTAACCATGTTAATATGGCCGTTGATCATATTGACGTGACATTGACTTGTTGACATTATAATTATGATTGATGAAATTAGTGATTAAATTATACAAATGATTTTTATACGAAATTTGAAATTTAGTCTTTATACTCACATGAAATTTAAAATTTAATAAAAATATTTTGAATTTTTACAGTTTTTTCAAAATATTAAAATTTAAAAATATTTTAGTTCCTCTAATATATTAGTTTTTATTATATATAATTAATTATTAATAATATCATATTAATAATATTATTATCATTTATATTAATCAATTATAATATTAATAATTTAAATTAATATATCAAAGTTAATATTATTTTAATTAGTATAAATACATCATAATAAGAACTTTCAATGTTTTTGGTCTTCATCAAAATAGTTATTTAAATAATTAAGTTTGATCTAATTTAATAGTCTTTTAACAAGACTAATAACATGAAATTAATATAGTAAAAATATATTAAAATAATTAAAAATTTATAAAAAATATATAACTAAAATTTATATAATTTATAACTAAACACATCAAATATTTTTTCAAAATAATTTTTAAAATAATTAAAAATATTTTATTAAATATGAAAATTTCATATTTTGTAAACATTTGATTTACTTTGAGTTACAAAATATCTAACATTCCACAATTTCTAATGATAAAGAAAAGTAAGAATTTAAAGTAGAAATATAATACTATAACTAAGAATTTTGTTTTGGCAAAAATGATTTCCAAAAATTTAAGTTTCGGAAATTAAAACTTTGTAAATCATCACAAATAGCACAAATTAGTTTAGACTTGTTTGTGATGATTGACAAAGTTTTCACCTTCAAAACTTAAATTTTTGAAAATCATTTTTGTCGAAACAAAATCTTAAATTGTAGAATTATATTTCTAAATTAAATTTGTACTTTCTTTTGTTACTAGAGATTATGGATGTTTGAGATTTTATGGCTCAAAATAAATCAAATGCTTATAAAATGCGAAAATTTCAGAATTAAGAAAATTTTTTTAATCATTTTTAATTATTTTCAGCAAATATTTAATGTATTTATTTGTAAATTATATAAATTTTAGTTATATTACTTTTAATAAAATTTTACTTATTTTAATATATTTTTACTATATTAATTTCATGTTATTAGTATTATTAAAAGACTATTAAGTTAGATTTAAACTTAATTATTTAAATAAGTTTGTTTTGTGAAGACCAAAAAAATTGAAAATTCTTATTATGATATATTTAAATTATTTAATATTTATAAAATTCATAAATAATTAAAAAATTATTTTTATGATAAATAATAAAAATTAATAATAAGAATATATCAAATAATATTTTTATTATATTAAATTAAAAAATTATTTCAAATAGTTTAAGTAAAAAATATAAAATATAAAAAAGAAACAAAATTAAATTGTAGGATACTTTTGTATTTATAATAAAAAATAAAAGAAATGAATCTTCAATTAAGCACTGGACCAACAATGACCAGTGAGAAATCGACATCAATCACGCTGCTCGATTAAAACCAAATGCAAAGTTTTACACCGCACAGTGCGGTATAATGCATTTGCATTTGGTTTTAATCGCTAGATTAATGTCAATTTCTCACTGGTTATTGTTGGTTATATATATATATATATATAGATGGCCTTGAAGGTAATAATAAAACGTCCTTAAAAAGCAAAGTATAAAAATAAAGTGTAACAAAAAGCAGCGTAATAATATAGCTAAGCAATAAAGTTAGAAAAAGTGCATCAATAACATGCAAAACATACAAATCATGTACGACAGAAAAAAGACAAAAAATTTTTTAACGCTAAAAAACTAAGTAACAAGGTCTAAAGATGCTTTTAAAAAATTGAAAAATAACAAAGATAATATAAAATAAGATAAATGCAAAATCAAATTATTACTATGCACAAAAAATAAAATAAAATTATTACTTATCGTGCTAGAATCTAAGATAATCACATTTTTCATCATGAAAAATCCATTATTATTTATCAAAATTTTCTATCTACGTAAACCATGGATATTTGAGAAATATTATATTAATTCATTAAAATGAAAATAATTTCAAATATAGCCAGGTAATAAAATTAAAAAAAGTGCATCAATAACGCGCAAAACATTCCAACTATGCATGACATAAAAAATCATATATATAAGAATCTTTTTTAAGATAAAAAGCCAAGCAACAAAGTCCAAAGATACTTTTAAAAAATTAAAAAGTAGCAAAGATCATATAAACAAGACAAATGCAAAATCAAATTATTGATAATCAAATTATTGCGTATCGTGCAGGAATCCAAGACACCACTCATGCATGGAATATTATAAAGATAAGGAATTCTTAAAGATAAAAAGCTACAAAGTCCGAAGATGCTTTTTAAAAGTTGAAAATTAAGAAACAAACAGATTAATAGCAAAATATTAATTAGGCATTTTTAAAAGTGTCAAAAGCTGGATCGGTGCGAAAAACTCACTTCCTTTGTCTGAATTCAAATTCAATAGCTTGATTTGATTAAATCATCTACAATTTGATTTTCACATGATTCCCATTTGAATTGATTTAAATTCAAAATAATTTATTGTTAAATTTAAAACTAATAATAAATAGTTAAATATCATAATTATTGATCAAACTATTATATTATGATAAAAATATAATTAATTTTCAATAATACAAGGGTTACATCTTTTTGGGCCGAGTTAAACTTAAATATTTATTTTTACGATGCATTCATCTTCGTCTAACCATAAACAAAATTTTGAAAGAGTCAACATAAAATTATTGTAATAACTAATCGATTAATCAATATCAATAATTTTTTTTAACATTATCGTATTCTTTGGTAATAATTTTATGTTAAATCTTCTTAAAATTATTTAATTATTTGTTTATTGTCTATATTATTAATAAGTGATTTGGATGAATATTATTATATAAAATATAAAAAATTTATAATAATAAATTAGTAATTAATGTATGAAATATTAATAACAAATATTAAATATCAATTAATAAAAATAATTTATTTATCATGAATAAAATTAATTTTATATTTCACTCTATTTTATTATAAATTATTTTGTTTGATTTTAATATTTTAATTATATTTATTTAATTTTATAAGTTTACAAATAATCCAACGACCTAACTATTAAATTAAATAATCCAAAATTCAAAAATTTAAATTTTAAATTAAAATATTCGTAATTGAAATGATTGGAATCTAATTAATTCAAATATAAAATAATTTTAATTTAATTTAATTTAATTTAATTTAAATTCGAATTAATCTGACTTAAAATAGCCAAAACCCGTTTTTCTTTAACCCAAATTCAATGTGACCTAAATTGAAATGAATCAAATTTTTTCTTGTCAGAACCTACTAAATCCAAATCTGAAATTATTCTTTCCAAGTGCGACTAAAACGCACATTTGCCACCTCACAGCATTCAGCTGCGACAGGGTACAGGTAATGAAAAATCAAATTATTGCTTATCGTATCGATTCTCGTGCTCCACTCAGACATGGAAAAGACTTGTAAAATCAACATATGCTTACCGATTCTCGTGCTCCGCTCCATTCAGAATGAAAAGACGTGCAAAATCAAATACTTGCTTATCAATTATCATGCTGAGATCCAATTGGGGCATATCTCGTCAGTGAAAAAAAAAAGGAAAACTTTTGCCTTTATTTAAAGAGGAAAGAGCTGTTCCCTTTTCTACTATTATGAGTCAAATTCCTTTGTCAACGCGCACCAGGGAAATTTGGGTAATATCGTATTAATTCATCAAAATGAAAATAATGTCTAATGAGTGGTGTGAGATAATTTTATATAGCTTTAGTCTTTATTGCACAAGGACGACGGGAAAGTTATCTTATTCATAGTCGAAGCAGTGATGGATTTAAGGTTTAATTTTGAGTAGATTGAAGTAATATTTTATAATATTAAATATTTTTATTTATTAATAATAAAAAAGATATTTTGAATGTAATATATAATAACAAAATTTATAATCATAAACATATTAATATATGAATATATGTATAATAAAATAAATACATTAAGCAAACGATTCTATAATTTTTAGTTATGAATCACCAACAACATTCGTAATAAAAATAAAATAATTATATTTTTTATATTATCAATATATTATTTTATTATATTTAATTTTTTAAGCATTAAAGTAAAAAAATCATAAAAATTATATTATAAATAAAAAATTAGATTTTAGGACAATAAAGTAGAGAATTTAATACTACAAGTTAAAAGCTTCTAATGTTTTACATGATATTTTTAAATTATAAAAAAAAAAGAAACTTAAACTAATTATGTTAATTATTTTGACAAATAATAATTAAAAAAAAAAGCATGCAAGATATAAAAAAAATTTGGTTGAAAAAAAAATTACAATTAATAATTTATCAATTTGATTTTAATTATCATAATACTCATATATATATATATATTAAATTAAATATACATATTTGTGCAAATATAATGATGATAAATTTATTAATTTTAAATTAAAAATCATTTATAGTAAGTAAACTCAAATTAAAAAATTATAACATTTAAATACAAATGATTTTTGTTATTATATATCTAATATATAATAAAGAATAACATATATGAACATAATAAATTTAAATTTGAAGAAACCTAATAAATTTATTTAAAAAAAGTTTTAAAATTTTATAATAATATTTTTAAAATTTTTGGGAGATCATGGACCCTAAGCTCTCTTATACATCCGTGCATGGGCCAAAGTTTAAAATTTTCATTAATGGGATTTGTGGGTGATCACATATTTATTATAATATGTAAAAATAATAATTTAAAAAATAATAATAAAATATTCACAATTAAAAAAAACTCCAACTCATAATAGTGACAACTTAAAGATGAAATTATCCTTCTCAAGGTATTGAAAATCAACCCGCAGAAAGATAAAAACAAATTGCTCTTTCTCTCTCGACCGAGCTGAAAATATGGCTAATGGAATAGAAAACGATGAGGTAGTTATAGTAAAGCCTCGAACAGACGAGAGAAAATACAGGAGGATCGTCCTCGGAAACTCCCTC
Organism: Durio zibethinus; assembly: GCF_047325235.1. Classification (NCBI taxonomy): domain Eukaryota; kingdom Viridiplantae; phylum Streptophyta; class Magnoliopsida; order Malvales; family Malvaceae; genus Durio; species Durio zibethinus. The sequence continues at coordinate 1,057,556 of NC_143162.1, read as the reverse complement.
CAAGTTCTCCTGGTCAGCGATCCCGACACCGACAAGGCAAGCCGATCTCCATGCCACCCTTTCTTACTCCTTTTCTTTTCTCTCCAAATTTTATCAATCTATCCCCAAAAATTCTGATTTTCACTTTTCATGTTTCAGTCTGCTGCATGTATGCTTGTTAGCGTCGGCTACTTCTCCGATCCTGACGGCATCGAGGGCCTTGCCCACTTCCTTAGTACGTATATATCTATATCCTTCATTTTTCTTCTAATAAAAATTGAGTCACCGTATGAATTTTTCATTCATGATTTTCTAGTTTGATAACAGGAGTTAATTAGTAATCTTCTATTCTATAAATTTTACTTTCCTCTCTCAAGATTCGAATAGAATTTTCAACTGGAATTTCAAGTTTTACAATTAGGTTCCTTCTTATGCTGAAATAATTAAGAAGCGAAAAACTGAGAATATTGTATTTCGATTTAAAAATTTTAGAAAATTATTAGAAAATATTACAAGTAAATTACAGCAATATTGATCACTCAAGTTTATAGAAAATTTTGTTTGACACACATATTATAAGTTACAATTTTTTTTTTTAATCTTTGTCATTAATCACTGACGTTTTATGTTTCTACTGCTAAAGGGAAGGGAGCGTTGTGATCCTTCTGCTGATCTCTTGAATAGACTAGTCTTTGGGCTGGAGGTCTAGTCCCGTAATAAGTGATATCTGATTAGAGTTGAGCATAAGTCTAGGCGAATTGACAAAACTGACTGAAATCGATTTCATTTGGTTTATAGGGTGGATTAATTCGATTTCAGATTTCATTCGATTAAACTAAGTGACTTGTTGGGTTATTTGTTCAAGTTTTCTATTTTTAAAATTGATAACTAAATTAAAGTATAGATAAATTGAATATGAAGGAATTTTGTTATATTTATGATTGTTTATTTAATTAATAAATTATGAAATATTTTTCGTAATTATTTGTTAAGCTTAATAAACGAATATAAATCGAACATGTTTATATGTTTACAAACTGTTTATCAAAGGCTTTGTTATTTATATTTAAATGAACTGAATATGAACAAAATTTGCTATGTTTTTTATATGTTTGTTTAATTAATTAATCATGAAATGTTGTTCATGATTTTATGTTAAAATTGATAAATAAATAAAAATAGAACCTGAACTATTCACCATTCTATTCGTTTACACTTTTAAATTAAACTGAATGAATTAACCGATATTAATTATAGTACTTCATATATTTAAAATATATTATTTCATATAAAATATAGAATAAAGATATTTATTTTTATTTATAATTTTAAAGCAAATGGAAAATATGTACATACCCATCTAAATCTCTAATTAATACAATGCTAAACCCAGAAAATATCTTGACCTTCTTTTTTTTTTTAATTGTTTCATTATTCATTCATAAATACATTGATGCACTTGAAATTTGTTAATGAAAATTTGTGATTGTGTTTGAAGTTTGAGTTATCAGAAATTGTTAAAAGAGATTGTTGAAAAATATTAAAAAATTGTTCAAACTATGAAATCAACCAAACCTATCAACTTAGTTCAGTTTTGGTTATTGTCAATTCCTACTTCGAGTTCGTTGTTTTCAGTTTATTTATTTATTTATTTTTTAAGTTGAAGAAAATTTTATTGAGACAACAGCAGCTAAAATTACACCCAAGTTGTAAGGTCAGAATAGTTTTCGGTTTTTTTGAATTTTTAACATCGAATCAATTGGATGCTTTCCCTTAGTATAAGAGCTTACATGATGTGAAACTCTAGTGAGAGATACTAGTATCGAGATAAGCTTGGATGGCGTTACACGATTAGGTTGGAGAGAATCTGATGGATCCCACATCATAAAATTAAAGGCTTATCTTTCACAAGGGATTATAGGTTTTGGGTAAGAAATGTGAGTCAATAACACTTAAGAAAGAAAATTTTGGTACTTTTCTTGTATTTTTAATCCTTAAAATACGCTTAAAAACCTTATAAAAAGACAATTTAATAATTATCTATGCCCTTAGGATTCATATTTACTTTATAAATTATAGATTGTATAATAATAATAATAATAATAAAGCTTGGAAAAGCACAACCTACTTTTTATCATACCAGAAGTTCTATTTAAGGAGAAGAGGATTCAAATCTTATACTCTAATATTGGCTAAATAGAGACCATGACACAAGATCAAACCCAAGTTTTGTAAAACATGGGTTAATTATAAATTTATCTATAAATAATAAATATAGTAAACTTAACCTATGTGGGTATTACTTAGGTTTATGCTATACTTTCATGGTCAAATTTGATTTGATTTTGAAATTTTTTTTTTTTTTTGGTATGAGAGGGAGTATTATGATTTTATTTGAGCAATTGAATAATTTTCTTTTCTACTGAATATGTTTCTTTCTTTATTGTTGTATTTGCAGTGCACGTGCTGCCATATGCTAGTGAAAAATATCCTTCGGAGGATAGTTTCTCAAAGTACATCAGCGAGGTACTATTCATCATAAACGTACGATGGTCCTCTAGATGTTATTGTTGTAGTCAAATTATAATGTTGTCGAGGTACTTGCCGTCTTAGTTTATGCTATATGAGTCAATGATCGTCGGTTATCTTAATAAACATAAAAAAAGATAATAAATAATTTTCATTTGGTTATGTTTCTTGCTCTTTATCATAAAGTTAAAAAAAAAATAAAAAGAAAAATTATATTAAACATAAAAAATATAGACATGATATCAATTATAACATAATTAGTCTATATAAAAAAATCATGTTTTTTGTTACACAAAATCATTTACATTTTTTCTTTTTATATACAATCAAACATACATATTAATGTTTTTCGTTCAAATAAGTCATATCTAAATACATTTTTTTTTGGAAAGTAAAATGCAAGTAATAAAAGTCATAACAAAACGTAACCTAATTCTCTTCCATTGTGTCTTTAGTCTATAGGATTAAACAATGGGAATAAAATGAAGGTATAAGAACATGACTCTTACTATTTATTTTATGTTAATGGTCCAAATTCTAACTTGTACAAAAAAATTGAAATAGATTAACTTACAATACTCTTCTTAGATTTAAACTTAGTTTATTTTTTCTGTTATTTAGAATGGAGGGTACACAGATAGCTCCGTGTATAATGATCGGACCAGCTATTATTTTGACACCAACAATGACTGTTTTGAAGAAGCTTTGGAACGGTATGTGTTGTTGTTGTTTTTTTTTTTTTTAGTTTTCATAGGTGTTATTTTCATCAAATGTTCATTTATTATACTATTCAGCGTTTTCTTTTTGGTAAAATATTAATCAGGTTTTCCCAGATCTTCATCAAACCATTGATGCCAGCTGAAGCTACCATGAGGGTAATTAAAACTATTGATTCTGGTGATCATCTCTTTTGCTCTTCATTTTTGGTTTAATACAATGCTTTCTAGCTAGTATTTTGGACCATAACTCATCTCTCTCTCTCTCTCTCTCTCTCTCTCTCTCTCTAGTATACCAAAATGAGTTATTGTCTGACTGGTGGAGAGTGTATCAGGTATCAATTTTACTTTGTTCTTGAATCATTTGTTGCCATCAATTAAAGAATAAATGCTGAATGTCAATATAATAATTCAAAATTAATGCTACACTGATTTTCTTTTTGTTCGTTTATAGTGTCTTAGATTCCATTGTCTAGATTTGTTGAAGTTGGTGATAAAATAAATCTTACTTTGGTTAAATTTGGAATGTTTTGAAATTTTAAACATAATAAAAATCTCTCTTTTGTTGGGAAAATCAACACCCACACGCAGAACCCACACACAAAATAGTAAGTTCAAATTAAGAATAAGAACACAAATATATTTGGTTCGACCCAATTCAAAATGACATATTCAAAACCTAATCCACTATCAAATAAATCTTTACAATTGTCAGATTTTTAGAATGAGAAAAGTCTCATAAAACTCCTTACTCAAAATTTAACCCAAAATTCAATTACACCATTTTAATAACCTACTCACTTAGCTAAGATTTTTAGAATGAAAAAAATCTCCTAAAACTCCTTACTCAAAACTTAATCTAAAATTCAATTACACCCTTTTAATAGCCTACTCATTTAGCTATTCTCTTGGTGTCTAACTCTTTGGGATTTATCAAACTAAAAACAAAATACCTTATTTATAAGGGTGAAACCCCTTATACTTTTACTAAACTCCCGATGTGGGATATTGGACAAATTCAAAACTCACTAACTTTCGATGTGGGATTATGAAATTCAAGGGAAATCCCAACAAATCTTTCATTGACTTGAATCTTCAAACACTTCAACAGTATCTGCAAAGCTAACACGTTTACCTTTCTTCTTTTCTTTCATCATAGGGGTCCCAACAATTGAGCGTTCATCAAGTATGTACAAATGATTTTTGACCTTATTCCCTTGTAGAATCACACTATCATTCTTATACACATTCAATCAATCATTACTACCATAATATGTGTATCCCCGAGAAGCTAACTCACTCAAAGCAATTAAATTGTAGCTATAACTCGGTACATACCTTACATGACGAAGTGTCCTAATAACACTATTGTGAGATCTAAAGCGAACATTCTCAATGCCTTGAATCTGCACCTTTCTTTGTTAGCAACCACAATATCCCCATACTTTTTATTCTCATCCAACTCCACAAAACAACTTTTATCATTGCAAACATGAACTGTAGCAGCTAAATCTAAAACCTAACCTTCATCACTTTTCAAAGTCTGAGTCTCATCAACACAAATTGTCAAAACAACATCATCATCATCAGACACGACAGTAGCAGTATTACTCTTTTCTTCATATGATTTTTTCTCATCATTCGCCCTTTTAAAAGCAACCGTATCCCTTCTCAACTTCCTGTAGTGCACTTGGATATGTCATTTTTCACTACAATAATAACATTCTTTATCACTGTAATCTCTGTCTCTTGACTTGGATTTTCCTCTTGATCCATCAATTCTCTTTTGAGTCCTCCATCGATCAAAACCCTCTACAGTTAGTGTACTACCCCCAGGTGATGAGTTTTGAGCTCTCATAAATCTTCTATTCTCACGCAACAGGGCAGTCACATCATCCAACTTCAAAGTAAACTGCCCACCAACACAATCTGAACTAAAGGCATGTAAGACTTGAGCAAAGATGACAGCAAAATTAAAGCCTTCTCTTCATCTTTTAACTTATCAATAGAAATCGCTAGTAATTGAGAAACCAATCTATTACACTCATTCAGGTGATTATGAAGACTCATACCTTCTTCCATCTTCAGAGAATACAGATCCATCTTCAAACATAATTTATTAGTCAATGACCTCAAAGCATAAATACCTTCAAGCTTATCCCATAAACTCTTCGGAGTACTCTCAGTCAACACATTGTATTTTACCTCTGGAGCTAGCACCAATCTAATAGTACTAACAGCTTTATTTTGAATCATATTTCAATTAGCGTTAGATATTCCCTCAAGCTTACTATTCTCTACTAATTTGTTAAGAATTAATCGAATTAAAGCTATAGCGTCATCATTTACTGGAATCGAAAGATCTGCGAGAACGGGATCACAATTTGTATTGATTAAACAAATTGTTGGAAATTTTGAAGTGATACATTCTCGAAGAGCCGTATATTCTTCTTGCTGATCAACGATGATTACAATACCAGGCAATCCCGTGATATATTTAATCCCGCCCAGATATGTTTGAAAGCGAGATAATTGTCTCTTCAACATAGCTGCATCTCTTTTCAGAAGACGATTGAGTCTCCCCATCTTTTGTTCTGTTCTCAGGTCCCTGAACTTACGAAGCCTTGTTTCTGTAGTGGGCCAATTTGTTAACATACCACCGAGCCATTTTTTATTAACATAATAACACCGCGCCTCTCTTGCTTTGCTTGACTGTTCTTACTTAATATGAACCTATGATGTGAATCCTTACTCTGTAACCCTAGGACTAGGAGTTGAACAATGCCTGATCCAATCCTTGTTGTACTAACAGATCTTGAACCGTATTTTACCATAACATAAAATTACTCTTTCTATCAAATAACAAAATCTCAAACTTAGGCATAGGCATACTAGACATACCTTCTTCAGACATCTTCAAACACTGCTTCACGATCTCTTAGGTCCACGAACCTTAAACCTCGAACCTCGCTCTGATACCACTTATTGGGAAAATCAACACCCACACGTAGAACCCACACATAAAATAGCAAGCTCAAATCAAGAATAAGAACACAAATATATTTGGTTTGGCCCAACTCAAAATGACCTATTCAAAACCTAATCCACTATCAAATAAATCTTTACAATTGTGAGACTTTTAAAATGAGAAAAGTCTCCTAAAACTCTTTACTCAAAACTTAACCCAAAACTCAATTACATCATTTTAATAGCCTACTCACTTAGCTATTCTCTTGGTGTCTAACTCTCTGGGATTACCAAACTAAAAACAAAATACCTTATAAGGGTGAAATCCCTTATACTTTTACTAAACTCCTGATGTGGGATACTGGACAAATTCAAAACTCATTAACTTTCGATGTGGGATTATGAGATGCAAGGCAAATCCCAACATCTTTATTGTCATTTATTTGTAAGTCGAATATCATAAAATTCAATATAAACTTAACATCATAGAAAATAAGGCTCATCTTTCATTAGTAAGGCAAATTTCTCGTAGACATGCCAACCTAAACCAATTTCAAACCGTTTCAATTAAATTATTTATTAGTAAATAATATATTTTAATTTAATTTTAAAGTATGTTTTATAATATTAAATAATATTTTATCATTTTTAATAATAAAATGATAATACAAATGAATTGATCAAGTTGCACTGGAACTTGGCTTCTCAAAAGGAAGACCAAGTAGGCTTGACTTAACCAATGGGCACCTCTAATGTATGTTTTTATACATAATTTATCCAATAAATTATATCAATATATCAATTTTAATTCTCAATTTGATTGAGTTTTCATTTAACCCGTTTTCTTTAAGAACTCTACTTAAAAAGGTTTACCTAAATCCCTTGATTTTATGTTTTTCTTTTATCCCGCTGTTTTATAGTTTTGTGTTTTAGCAGTTACTTTATTTATGGAAACTATAATTAAATGAGTGAATTATTTCATTAAAAAGAACACTAACATATTAAAAGTTTAAGGTTGCTTTGTGAACATATTTTTTTTTAATTTTTAAGAAGACAAAAAGAGATGCTCTTAATTTCTTATGAACCGAATAAATTAAAAATTTTCATATAAAAAAGGCAAAATAAATTTATTTTTAAAATTTAAATTTTGACACTTAACTATCATGTACAATACTTTCTCTAGTATTGGATAAACATTGCTAATGTGAAAATTAGGTGTATATGCGTTGGATGGGGTCATTGGGTCCTCTAAATGCTAAGTTTGTTCTCAAGTTTGGTCCACTTGGGCCCATCCATTTAGGCCTACTACTATTGCAAAAATTATTAAAATAATATATAAATATTTTTATATTATTATATTAATATTTTTAAATATATTTTAAAATTAAATAAAAATATTTTTATAATTAAATAATGACTTAGACCTAACTAGGTCGGGGCTTGAAAATTCTTATTAAGATCCAACCGTGTCGGGGTGGCGAGCTAACAGGGTGCTAGACAAAATAGAGTATCGATGAAGTACAAAAGCTAATAAATTTTGGTTCATAGTACCATGCAATAAATTAAAATGAAGCTCTAAAACAAAACAAAGCACTCGTAAAAAAGGAAAAGAAAATTTTCACAAGATTAACAAGTAGAAGAATTCGTAAGTGAACATGGAACTTAGGTTATTGAATTGAGGTAGAAAGTTTGAGTCTTGAGATTTGTATGACCAAAGATTAGGGTTCAAAGAGAAATTTGTTGTTTTTAATGGGTGTAAGAACCAAATTAAGGAAGAGAGAAATGGTTTCAAAGCATATTGCGAATGCTATTTTCTTCTATACCATATTTAGATTGAAGGCAGAAGAGGGAAAGGAAAGAAAAGAGAAAAATGGGAAACTTTTTTCTTGTTTCAATATTATTTAAATTGAAATAAAGGAAAGGAAGAAATTGAGCACCTTTCATTTTTCAATTATCCTAAATTGGATGAAAAGCTAAGGAAAGGAAAGGGGTGAAAATTTTTTAAATGTAAATAACATTTTTATATTTACTTTTTAATCAATGATTGGTTGTTAGGATTTTTTTCTCTTTCTTTTCTTAATTTTAATTACCCAAACAAAAAAAAAATATTTAAAAAAACTTTACCTTCCTTTTTTTTAATTAATATCTATCCAAACACATTGTTAGATTCATTTTTCTCTATTAAGGAGGACAAAACTTAAGAAAATTTGAAAAAGAAGAATTTGCAAACATTGGGATTAAACCTTAATAGGCTTATTTTGCTCATCAATATCGGTATATAAAGTGGTAAATCGAATAGTTTTAAGATATAATAAAATATATGTTTGACACTAATTTGCGCTAATAAAATCGAAGTCACTAAACACTTTTGATGTTGACAAATGAAAATATCTTTCTTACACAAGGCTTTTGTAGTAAAAAATTGCATAAGTGACTTAAACTTTTTATTTTTTTTAATAAAAGAGAGGACTGTATTGAAGATGGTTTGATGTGTTTTGGAACGATCTGCATCCAAGAAATAAGTCTTTTCAAAAGTGGTGGTAATTAACGAACCAATTATCCTTTTTTTGTTTTTTGTTTTTTGAACTTATTAAGGACATATGTTCTAAACCTCCATAGAAGTCAAAAGATGACCTTTTAAAAAGGTTTAAATGCTTTTAAAGCAAAACTAGTGGTTGTAAATTTCTCCTTTTTTATTTTATTTTAAAAATATTTCAACACAAAAGTGAGAAACTCATGTCATTGAACTATTTGTCAGTTGAAACTTCTTTCGCTTTATTTAAAAAAAAAATGCCAACACAAAGGTGAGAAATCCATGTCATTGTATTCACTGTGAAACTTCTTTCACTTTTTAAAAATATTCCAACACAAAAGTGAGAAACCCATGCCATTGCATCATCTATGAAACTATATCACAGAATTGGAATATATTTTGACATTTGGAGTGATGGGGAAAATGGGTTTAGTTAAGGAATTAAGACATATTGAAAGAGGAAAACAACTTAAAGGATTAAAAAGAAAAAAGAAAAGAAAGCACATGGTTGGTGTAGGACTTTGTTGAATGATGACTAATAATTAGACACGAGTGTAGGAGATTGGTGAAAAAAAATGATTTCAAGGAATAAGGGAAAAAAAGGGCACCAGTTGAACAAAATGAAAAATGAGTTAACGGTGTTAGTATTAAACTAATTGAAAAATGCACAAAGCAATAATGTATTAAATTTAAACTATTTGAAGTAAATTTCCGTTCAAACCATAGAATTTTATTTTGTAATTTATCATATATAAAACCCACTATAACTGATTTTTTTTCCCTTAAATTGCATTTCAACTTTAATGTGGACATTTAATTTAAAATAGAGAGTAAAATTGGAACGAATCATATTCAAAGCACTGTTATCCTTTCATATTTCATTTAAATAATTTATAAAAAAAAAACCCCCTTTTTTGGCTTATCAAACGATCAATCTTTTTAATTGTCCCAAAAAAAAAAAAGGATCACCTTTAATTTAAAGGCAATTTTTACAATTTTTTACTTCCAAAAGCAGTGGTCATAATGAAATGCAGTTGACTTTGAGTTTTTTTTTTTTTTTTTATAGGCAATCGATGAAGTTCTTTAATTTCACAATTTATTTTTATATTGTCGCATATTTATAATTTTTCATATAAATTTATTCATAATTTTTGAATAACTTCTTTTTCTCTAAGCAGCTTCAGAAGCATTTTAGTACGGAAAGTCATCCTAATCATAAATTTGGAACAGGTAAAATCTATGCAACTTTATCTTTACTAGAGATATCAATAGGTAAGATATGAATAGGATAAAGCATTTTTCATCTCTATTTCTAGATTTTTATTTTATATTCATCTTTATATTCATATTTAATGAGTATTTTAAATTTATCTTTATTTTTATTTTCACGGATATTTAATATATATGAGTAATCTTCATACCCATAGTTTTAAAAAAAAAACAAAAAACTAAAAATTTTTTTTAGCTTTTATTATTTTTATCTTATATAACTAGGTAATTTTTTTATTAATATATATATTTTTAAATAAAACTATATTAATTTTAATTAATCTAAAATAATAATTTATATTATTTAATAAAAAATCTATATACTAAATATATATAAGATAAAGGTATAAGGTGAGCGTTATATTATCCATCTCCATCTCATATCTAATAAAAATTTAAAATCATATCTATCTCTATTCCCATCCCCATACTCATTCCATACTCATAATGTAACACCCATTTTCATCTCCATCCTCATTCGAAATAAAAAATTAAAATTTTTATTAGATATTGACAAAATTGACATCTCTAATTTTTACTTTTTTACTTTTATCTCCACTAGCCCTCTCCTCCCATTTCTCTTTGTTATATATATATATATATATATATATATATATATATATTGTGTGCATATGTTGTATGTCATGATTCATATCAATTTGTGAGCTATTATCCACTTCAACTCATTAAATCTCACAAATTTATTTTACAAAAAATTCTTATGAGTTAAAGGTTATGCGAATACTTATATTTCAAGAGCAACTTTAATATATAATTGATATGTACTTAACTTGCTATTTGCTAATGTGTAGGGAATTGGCATACGTTGGAAGTTAGACCAAAAGCAAAAGGACTGGATATAAGACATGAGCTCTTAAAGTTCTATGAAGAAAATTATTCTGCCAACCTTATGCATTTGGTTGCATATACAAAAGGTTAGAAGCGTTTTGTTTTCAAACATGGTTTTAAATGTTTCCATGCAAAAAAAAGAAAAAATAGAAAAAAAAAAGTAAAAGCATCAATCATATAGAGTAAAATTTGTTTCTTGCATTTTGAATAGTTGTATGGTAAAATTAAGAATATAATATATATATATATACTTAATTAAAAATGAGCATTCAATAAAAATAAATAATGTTTCATATATAACTGTTTCTTGTTTAGTATATGTGATATTAGGCTACTGTAAGAAGCCGATTTTCACATCTCATAATCTCATCCCAACCATTTGAGATTTCATATATTTTAGATATTCAAACTCAATGCCATTTATATGAAATCTCAAATTTTAACTATTGAGTTGTCCCTCACAACCAAATTTAAAAATATCATATAGAAGTAAAGCCATGCATTTTATTACATTGCTTTTTTCTTTCTCGCTAAAATTCATTTTATTATCTATAAAAAGTTAAATGTTTATTGTTTTAATCTCCCCAAAAACTATTATTTTCTCATCCAAATGCATTTTTTTTAATTTTGTTTTTGTCTCAAAGTAAAACGAAGTAAGAAAAGATCAGCCACTAAAGTCTAAATTGCCATATAGAGTTTTATTTTGCTATTCTCTTACCACAATACTCAGAAAGACTTATAATAATTTTTTTCTCAAAAAGGACTTATAGTTTAAATGGTTGATTGCTTAAATTTTCAATAAGATTAATTCTTTGTTATGAATTTGTAGAAAGCCTTGATAAAATACAAAGCTCCGTGGAGAACAAGTTCCAAGACATTCGAAACTCCAACCAACATGGTTTCCACATTACCGGTTTGCCCATCATGTCAGAACATCGAATGGTAAAATGAAAATCAGCATGTTGCACTAACAATAATTTCTATAATCATAATGATCGTAACCAATGTCAATAAATATTTATTTATAATTTTTTTTATTTTTAAAATCTTCTGATTTTAAATTTAACAAAATAACAGGTAAATTTCATACATGATCCATTAACCATTTTATTCTAGTTTTATTTTAGTTTTTAATTTTCGAATTGTTTTATTTGCATTCATGACATTTTAAATTATTCCATTGTGATTTTTTTCATTATATTATTATGTTAATAGTTGAGAAAAAATATTAACATAAAATGCCAAGAGATCAATGTTGTGATGTGCCGTGTGTATATGATAAATTATTCCTTTTGGATCCATAACTTTTCAACCTTTTGTTTTGATTCTTTTTTAAGATTATTTAGTTAAAATGATTAATATGAATGGATATGACACCAATTTTAACGGAATAGCTTCATAAAATAATCAAAATGAAATCATTTTGAAAAATTCGGAATTCAAATGGAATAATTTAAAAAATGGGAATTAAAGTGAAACTAAAAAAAATTAGAAACTAATATTGAAACAAAATAAAAGGCTGAGAACCATATACGAAATTTACACAGAAAATAACTGACATTAAATTGTAGAAATTATCTTAAATGAAAGCACCTTAATAATATTATTGGTTGAAAAGTTAAATAATTTCGTGCTGCTTTTCGCTTTTAATTTGATTTCAGATTCTTGTCAAGCTTGTTCCAATAGCAGAAAGGCACAAATTGATAATTGAATGGCCAATAACCACAAGCAGGCATCATTACAAGGAAGGGCCATGCAAGTATCTGGGCCATGTCATTGGCCATAAAGGAGAAGGATCCGTGTATTACATCTTGAAAACACGAGGTAAGTTTGCTGCGTCCATTCAAAAAAGAGAAAAAAACAAAAACAAAAACAAAAAGACAGTATGCTTAAGTATGTTTAACATTTTTTAGCATACCTTTGCTAAGACTTGAGATGAGTCATGTTAGAATCCTATCAAATGTTTTCTTTCTAAACATATAAGTATTTTAGGCGTTGTATGATCAAAAGATATTTAAGTTGTTTTGGTATATTATTTTGAATTTTTTGATTTAATACAAATATATTTATAAATATATATAAACTTATACATAATATTGCTGCTAATAATCTATATAATATTTTCATAAATCGTGATTTTTTAAATACTTAATTTGATTATATGATATTGAAATGAATATTTTTCTTTTTTCATGTAAAAATTTATTAAGATAAAAACAAATACTTGAAAAAGAAATTAACTTTGGCTTCAGGATTATTATACTTTAGAGAAACTCAAAGGTTATTTTGTCGATTTTTTTTAAATTTTTGTTAGGTTAAGCATAATCAAATAACAAAAGATAAGTTAAAAATTGTAAAACATGTTTCACAATTACGTACAGACTAAAATAAGTTAATCCACCAAAATTCACTAAAATCAGTTAAAACCAATGAAAATAACTAGTATTACTTGATATGAAGTCTGGTACTAAAAACCACCCTTAAGTATACTTTTTTTTTTGTAACTAAAACATACCAGTTGGTATCACTGGTACCAAAACGAAATTAACCATATTAGTGGGAATATTTTGATGTATGGGTATTTGATGTATGAATTCATTAAACTGTAGCTAATGCCTAAAAAATCATCTTAGGGGTGTTTGGTTAGCAAAATCTAATTTTCTCTTCTAAAATTTTACTTCTCATAATCCAATTCCTTTGGTTTAGGGTGTTGTTCATGGAGTGCAGAATTGTTGAATTCCCAACAATATCAAAGAGGGAAGAATAGGAGAATCTAAAACTCTCATCTTCCTAAAGTTTTTTAGCATTTCTTCTGGAATCTAAATTTTGTCCATATTTTGCCCCAAAGAAATGGTTTTTAAGATTTATTTGACTCTTCAATATCAAAGAAATTAAATGATTAACCGAGATCCAATCCTATACACAAGTTTTATAGTTTCAACAAAGACTTTTTGATAGCGAAAAGATATTATGAGAAATTTTATTTTAAAAATTTTATAGTTTCAACTAAACTACGTTTTTTTATCTTAAAAACATAATTTGTATCAAAATATATTATGAGATAAAGACAAAAAAATGTTATTCTTAGGACTTGAGTAGAATCAACATAAACTGCATTTTTGAAATAAAAAACATAATCTGTTATGAAAATAATTATTTTTCAAAATTTTACTATTTGTATGTAAATCACGTTTTTATATGAAAAATTGTCTATTATAAAAATATGTTATGAAAATAATTATAATATATTTTCATAATTTATATGTTAAATAAATAAATAAATAATTTACATATTATACGTGCAATAAAACCAAAAATAATTTACCACACCTTTCAACCTTATGTTGATCTTATGGCAAATTTCGATTCTTATATTTACTTTGCATAAGAATAATTAAAGTTAGAATAGTAATTATGCTCTACGCAGCTTAAGAAAATACATATACAAACTTCAACTAATAATATAACTAAAGGCAATATAGTAAAAGATGTGATTAGATAATTTTACATTCACTTACTAAAACATAGCAGCTAGGACTGTTCATGGGTCGGGTCGGACTTAATGCGGTATTTAGCATTTTAAGCAAGCACAATTTGTCCAAGCCCTTTCTTAAATATAATAATAAAGTCAAAATCTGTCCAAAGTACTAGTATTTAAAATTAAGAAAAGTAAATTTTTTTCATTTTTTTGTAAATTATTAATTTAACTAATTTAATTAATTTTAATTGAATTTATGAGTCATTTGGATTTAGATACAATTTAATTTTTTTGAATGTAATTTAAAATTGAATCATTGTTTTAATGTTTTGCATGAAGAAAAAATTAAGCTTTATCCTATTATAAGTAATAAAATAAATGAGACTTGTCCATTATAAAAAATAAAACAAATAGACCTTATCCCATCATAATAAAAATATTTTTTTAATTTTCAGGTCGCGCTATGTCGGGCTTATGCCTTAAATGGTGAAACCTAAGCCTGACTTTATTTTTTTTATTAGGTCTCATTTATTTGTCCAGATCTTTTTAACGGGTTTAATATTCATGTTCAAACTCATTTAAATTTCAGATAGACTTTCGAGTTCAGGCGGACAACTCGACCCATAAGTAGGTCTAATGGCAACTCCAAACACATAAATGTAATATCCTTTGGAATCAGTCAAATAAAATATTTAAAGGAGAATTACATTCCCTTCCAAAATACTAGATTCCTTGAACCAAATGTTTTTTAATAGTTTCTATCATTTTTTTTATTCTATGAATAGAAGGCCCTGAAAAAGGTGTCAATTATCATAGGTGAGAAAGTCTCTTTATATATTTGGTATAACAAAAAACTTCGAAATAAAATTATCTTATTAATGACATCGTTGAATAAACATGTCACTAAATTATGTGTATGTACAAAAATTTCGCAGGATGGGCTACGGGATTGTCGGCTTTTGAAGATGAGATCACATTAGAGTTCTCTTTCTTTACAGTAACAGTTGATCTTACTGAAGATGGTCATGGTTAGTATATATATTTATTTGATTTGTACTAAGGATCCTGGTCATATTATATTATATCATATTAAATTTTTTTTTTTGTTAAGCCAAAATTTATTTCAAAACCATAAGGTTACAAAGCTAGTCAAGACTAGCAAAGATAAAAACCCAAGTGCCAATGCAAACGAAATTGAGCAATAAAGATCACCTAAAATTAAAGCAAAAAAGAAACACCCACCTAGCTTTCAAGGAAGACTAAAAGTGATTAAGATACACAAACACGAAATCCTAACTAAAACCAACTATGAGAAGCCCACCACACTTGAGTATTGGAGTAGAATATGAGATACTAAACATTGAATAGATAGAAAGCAAGTAGCAGCCAGCCAATGAAAGAATCAACCACACCATCATAAGAGACAAACCTAGCATGAGGCATCAATCGAACACTAACTGCTTGTATCATCATCTAGGTCCTTTCATTCCATTAGCTTTTCAAAAAATAATTTCTTCATCTCCGTGAAACGAAAGCCCAAGACGTTTGTTAATCTCTCAAGTTTTGATAGCCTTATCTCTGAGTGAAGAATTTACCTGTCTAATATTATTATCTGAAATATTATTATCTTCTTCATGAATCACTAGGGGGTCATGAATGCGTAAGGGGATCTTTGAAATTTTCTTCCTACTCCATTTGTAGTTTTTTTCATTTCTCTTTCTTGATTTTGTGACATTTAGTTTCTTCCTACTTGAGTGTTCAACATGGTCTACAATATTATCACCATCAACATTATACTCTTCATGTTTCTTTTTGAAATCACCCTCAACATTTTGGATTGACACCTCATTTTTCTCCTTTTCTACTTCCTCACCTAAATTCATGGAATTTGAGCTCAACCAATCTTCTACTAACTGCTTGTCCTTGATTACCACCTCACCATTACCAAATTCGACTATTTTTAGACAACCACCAATATTGTTCGACTCTCCTGCTAATTCACAAGAATTTGGAACCACATCACAATCATCATAGCTACTTTCAGTATATTTACAGCAGATAAATCCTCCACTATTCACCATAAGGTCAAGGCTCTAATTATTTACTTTCATTGAATCAGTATTAAGAATATTTGAAGACCCCGCCTCACTTAAAGAATGTTTTATCACCATCGAAGGACAAGCTTGTACTGGTTCATCCTCTAACTCCTTAGCCTGGTCATGGCTAGCCAACTATACTGAGTGATTCTCATGTGACAGCTCCTTTTCACTGTTCTGCGTGCTCCCCAGTGAATTCTCTAAGCCATAGGCTTTTAGTATCTTTTCTAGATTGATTTTGATAACTAAAGACCATTTGTCTAAAAAAACTTGTAGATGATTATATGTAGCTCTATAAGAAATAGAAAATGCGCTCTTGTTAACTTTATCCCCCACAATCATGCAAAAATCATCTAATTTCTATATTCTAGGTTTCAATAAACTCCCTTTATGGCAGCTAGAATCCATTACATTTTCTTGCCAAATACCTTTAATTGCCTTTGCTTAAGATTTACAATTGTTGAAAGGAGCTTCAGACCTACTACCATGTTCTCTAATCTTGGCAGTCCTTGCATATTGAACTAGTTTTGAGCCACTAGATATTCCTTTTGCTTTGAAAAATCCAAGTTTAAAATTACCAATCCATATACCATTCAACACTACAAGTAACTGCTCAATATCCTTCACATTCCTAAAACTGACAAACCCATATCTTTGCCTTCGAATATTTCTTTTAGTAGGAATGTACACATTGCTAATGTCACCGTACCACTTGAACAATTTCCAAAAAATGAGTAGTGAACCAAGAATTAGGGAAGTTTTGTGAAATGAAAAGGTGCTAGTATACCTTCACCATGGCAATTTGCATTGGATTGTTGATGTTGCTGCTCTCTCTGGCTTACAAACTGTTGTCCAAACTTATCCATGTTTCCTTCTTAGATAGCACCTCCAAGTTAACACATATCTTGATTGGAGAAAGTTGGACCAAAATCAGCCCTCCTATACTCAGCTCTCAACATCAAAAGTGGTAGAATACTAAATAATGGTCAAGCAGGTAAAGAATGGAAAATGAAAGGGAAGAGGCGCATAGGTGTGAGCCTATAGCGAGTAATAGAGACAAAATACGATTCTTTGGAGAATTTTATAAAGCAAGAGGAGGGTGCTAGGTTCTGAAGGATGTATTTTGCTAAGCAGTTAGGGACTGTAAAGTGAAAGGATATGGGTTTGCAGGTGTGAGTATTAAGCATCAAACTTAAAACTAATTAGCTATAAGTGGAGGGATCCAACTTTAATGTAAGACTACAGGAAATTAGATATTTATTTGACGTATGATAATACCACACTAACAGGCCCTCATCATGTGTAGAGAGAGATCGAAGAAGCTTATCATGTGACGGATTTAAAAAGGGCAATAGAAGGAAATCATGGCTCTGATATCATGTTAAGCTTCCAACTTAAAACTAATTGGCTGTAAGTGGAGGGGCTTAATTTGAATATAAAACTATAAAAAAATTAGATATTTATTTAATGTGAGATAATATCACACTAACAGTGAGGATGTTGCGGGCAAAGGAGACAAGAGGCTAATTTTTGGGGAAAAAAATCAAACAGGTGGAGGGTGCAAGGTTCGAAAGGAGGTTTTAAGGAAAACAAGAAGAGATCCTTCCTTAGAAACAAGATAATATCATATCATATCATATTATATTATATTACATGGTTAATGTAAGAATCCATTATGTATGTCTTTTAACATAGATTTCTTTGGTTTCATCATTGATATAGCTTTCCCTGATTGAATTTTCAGAGCATATGCAGGAGATTATAGGGTTGCTCTTTAAATACATCAAATTTTTGAGGGAGTCTGGTATTTGCAAAAAGGTATTTGAGGAGGTATGTTACTATGTATGAGCACTAAGAACGTAAAAATAAATTGTAGCTGTAAATAGGCTGAATTGAGGTATAGTATTGACAATTTTAATGATGATCTAGCTATCCATCATGGTTTTCACTTTTCTTATCATTGTGATATGCCCTGAATTCTTGCTATTCGCTGTTGGATATTTGTTTAAGTTGCCTTCCAACAAAAAAGTAGAATCATGCTGGTTTGTACGTATGCTAATGGATAAAGTCTCTCATGAAAGAATTAATTATAAATGTGATATTTACATTGAAATCTTATGTTTAAGTTTCACCATATATGATTAGATTAAATGTAGAAAAGCATTAGGTGAATTATGTACTTAAATACCATCATTTAATGCTTCTCAACATCGAATTTTGTGATCTCATCCAGATATATTATTGTGTGAATGAGTTTCCTTTTCTATTGAAAAAAATTCACCCTAAATTTTTTCTTTTAATTTCATACTTAGCACTCATATTAACTTTTTCTTTTTTTTTTTTACTTTTTGACATTAAAATCCACTAAACCTCAATATATTATGTAAAATTTAAAATTTTAGTATAAAATGTATTAAAGTACTCAAAATTTTTTCTTATTAAAAAGCTTTAATAAGAAAATTATGCATTCAAATTGTTCTTATAATAACTGTTGAACAATATTTTTAACCAAAAAAAAAAGTATGCATTGAAATTGTTTGAAAAATACTTTTTTGCAATGTGAGATGTTATGATCAACTTTGAGCTAGGCGCTTCATGCATTTGTTAGAAAAATTGACGGATTTCAATATTGAGAATTCGACCTAAAGCTTAATTTAATGTTTATTAATTCTGTCTTCATAGCTAGCTATGCTTGAATTTGAACAACAATGAAGCTGGAGATGTTGGAAGAACTCTATCTTGCTAGTTCTATTTGTCGAAGAGTTGTGTAAGACATTTTTATTTTTGTATGAAGTTTTCAACTATTTGTGAGGTAAACTTTCACCATCAAGACAAAATCCGACCTATTGATTATGTTAAGGAAATCGCGTCAAGAATGCAGGTAATTCCTTTTATATATTCCCTTATTTTATAGTAATTGGTTTTACTGTAAGGAATTTTGATACAATTTTCTTCTAAAACTTCTATACTTCAGTCTATCCTAGGGTCCATAGGTAGTGTTTGTTGTAGAATATTTCTGGAGAATCTAAAGTGATTGGTTCTAATAAGCATAGAGCTATCGTATTGAGGATCTTGTGTTGGAAACGCTCTGCTAGTTTTTTATTTTTTATTTTTTATGACAAGCTAGTTTGATTCCTTTGAAATACTATTCTCAGGAATATCCTTCCAAAGATTGGTTGGTTGGCTCATCGTTGCCTTCAAATTTCAATGCTAACCTTGTGCAAATGATTCTAAGAGAGTTCTCGCCAGAGAATGTTCGGTATGCTTTTGAATATAAGTTTTTAAGTTTTAATTAATCAAAAGTTACAAAATGAACTTAAACCTAAAACCTGCAAAAAAAAAAAAAAAAACCTTAATTTGATTTGGCCAAATTACCGATTTACCAAAAAAGTTAAAGATCAAACTCAAGAAAACTTGAATCTAAAATGCTCTGAATCCAAAATAATCTATCAAATCTAAAATTGTTTGAACCTAAAATGAACTGAAACAAAAAAAAATCCTTTATCAAACCCAATGTCAATTGAAAAACATAAAATATAAAAAAGCAAGAACTAATCCAAAATTGAATATAATTTGAATCCAAGCAAACTCAAATCCAAAAAAATTTGAATTTGAAATTGCTCAAAATAGAAAAAGTTCAAATTCAAAATAACCAAACTTGAACCCACTTGTTCGTCACCCTAATTAATATTTTACTAATTTATTACTTAAATGTAACCGGAGAAATCTGTTAACCCATAACTTTGTTATAAAGTATAAATCACTTTGTATAAAATAGTAATTTGATTATTTATAATTCAATCAGCATTTTTTATTATTATTTTGCTTCATACCAAACAATTTAGAAGAAAAAACCATTCTTTCTGTTATTTCTTTTCGTTTTCCTTCCCTCATTTTTTTTCTTCATCCGAAGAAAAGGTCTTAGATATAAATATGTTAGTCTTTTATCTCTAGTAAGTGCCCTTTTATTTTAGCAGAATCTTTTGGGAGTCAAAGAAATTTGAAGGGGAGACGGATAAGGTTGAGCCGTGGTATGGTACTGCTTATTCTGTTGAGAGGATCACAACTTCGATGATTGAGGTTGCCGTTGATCTTTCCCATTGTACTGTTATATAACAATTTTATAGAAGTCCATTTGTTTGATATACTCTCTAGTCTCTAGTTTATAAGGCTATGGTAAGTGGCAACTAATTTGATTTCAGCAAGAGAAAAAAGGTACCTGATGGAACTTTTGCTTTGATTGCAGAAATGGATGTCAGCAGCTCCAATTGATAATTTGCAGCTACCAGCAGCTAATATGTTCATAACCAAAAATTTGTCTCTTAAGGATGCACGAGAAAAGGTAAGTTGATGAATCTTTCAATCAAGTTTGCTGTGATTGTCTTTATCAATCGATCCCAAGTTCCAACTCTAATTAGTAGTTACTTTGATATAATGAGTTAAGTTTTGGATTTGATCAAGCAGGTCAAGTTTCCAGTTTTGTTAAGAAAGTCATCCTATTCAAAACTGTGGTACAAGCCTGATACAATGTTCTCCTTACCTAAGGCATTTGTTAAAATAGAATTCAACTGTCCCCATGCTAGAATCTCTCCTGAAGCTGAAGTTCTTGCAGACATTTTTGTACGATTGTTGAGGGATTACTTGAATGAACACAGTAAATTAATTGTCTTAGCAGTTAATTCTTTGTTAATCGCAATTAATTTTCTGCTCCGTTCCTCCCTTTTTTTCTTGCGCTTTACTCAAAACTCAAAAGCTCCGCTGCCCACGTTCTTGACAAAAGCCGTGTTTTATCTTCTTTCCTTCAGCTTACTACGCTCAAGTTGCTGGCCTTGATTGTTATATGTGGCGCTCATACAGAGGTTTTCAGGTAAATGCTCCTCTCATTTTTTATTTGGCATCAATATGTATAGGAGTGGCTATTGGTAATTGGTAGAGCCTCGATTTATTTTTAGGAAATCTTTTAAACCCAATATTACATGAAATCATGATATGGTATCAAACACGGATACACTATTTTTTTTATAAATTTTTTATATTAATTTTGGGGATCAAAGTGTTATACCTTCATGAATAATATGTTCAAAAAATGTCAAACATTTAAGATAAAGTGAATAGTTCATATAACATAATTTGAAAAAAAAAAGGCATTATGCTGATATATATGCAAGGTTTTGAAAAAGCAAGATTAATAAGATTAAATAAAGAAATTGATAGAATATTTATGCGATATAATCATTTCATACCTGCTACATGTACGTACATAAATATATAAAATTATAACCAGGGGTTGTAGAATCTGCCTGCCTCATTCCTTATATTCTTTATTAAATAAGTTGTGTTCCTAACTTAGCATGCTTTTCTTCTATAGGTGACACTTTGTGGTTATAATGACAAGGTGAACATTTTGCTGGAAATTGTAATTGATAAGATCGCAAATTTTGAAGTGAAACCTGATAGGTTCTCTATAATCAAGGTAATGCTTGCCATTAACTTACTATTTCTCAATCTTTTTCATAATCAATTAATACTATCTATCATCAATATCAATAGTCAGAACTACTATATAATTAAAACAAAATGTGGAATTTTGGACGGGTTTAAGATGAGCTTGATGGAGGTGGTCAATTTGTTATGTTATTTTTATGATTATTCAAGAAAATCTGTTTTGAATTCTTGGTGGCTAAATGGGAATGGTTCTCTTGTTTACTTGGAAGTTTTGTTTGATTTGTTCCCCATGATGAAGTCTTTGTATTATTCTTTTATTATTGATATTCAGTGGAGCAAGGAATTTTTAATTTTAAGGTTACGGTTGGTTTGATTTTTTTCTTATTTGCTAGGTGTATGTTCTTAAGATGCTCGACATACTTGTAACAAAACTATTATTTTGTTCTTTATAAAATCTATTCGGGAGAGAGAGAGAGAGAGAGAGAGAGAGAGAGAGAGAGAGAGAGAGAGAGAGAGAGAGAGAGAGAGAATGTGGTGGCATGGAGGCAGCATTTGAGGGGTAAGAAAGTCGCAGCAACTTGGAAGAATCTGGGTACCCATGTTGCTATGTTCATAAGTATAAATCAGGGAGGTGTGTTGTGTATGTGTTGTTTGCTAATCATAGCTTCTGCCAGTTTTCATTACTTGTGAAATGTTCTTTTTTTTTGGGTGATTCGGGTTGTTAATGGGAAGGGTGTCATTGCTTATATGAGAATGTATTTGGATAAGCAGACAGCATGGTTGATTCTTTGGCAAAGAATGATGTGGAGGGGATGGATGAATTGGAAGTTGATAATAAGGCTGGCGATTGATTATATCAGAATATATTTTCAGAAGCTAATGCCATGGTTGGCTCTTTGGCAAAGGAAGATGTGGCTTGAGGAAATAAGTTTATACATGATTGTGGGATTGGTGTTTGCTTGTTTGTCATATGGACCTCCTAATGGCTTTATAAAGTGTAGCTTAACAAAGAACTGAAAAACATTTTAATGAATTGTCATTGGCTACGGGATTTTCAAACTTTCAGCCTCATTATTGTCGTTTTTTAATGCAACGGTGTAATGGAATTCCAAAATGGAGTTTCTATGATTTTGGTTTGGCTTTGCTGATAATTAGAGAAGCTAATGGTCTGACAGATATATTAGCAAAGTCAGGTATGTCTTGAGCTGATTTGGTTTTGGCAAGGTGGTGAGATGTAATCCTTTTCCATTGAGTGCTGATTTTTTTTCATCAAGATAAAGTGGTAACCTGCTAATATTTTTTTCTGATTTCATTATATGAGCTTATCTGTTAGAGTTGTATCAGTTGATTGGATTCTAGCTTTATCTTGTAGTATCTTTTATTCTTTTTAGTTTAGGAAGTTTGGTTTTTTGGGGATTACTCAGTATTTTGTTGTTGGGGCTCCTCTGTTTTGGATGCATTTTGGACAAGTGAGAGATTTTTTGTCTCTCTCCTTGATTCTTTAAACTTTCAAGAAACTTCATTGGCTTAGGAAAAAAAAAAATTTAGCTGGAGCCAGCATGGTTGGGAATTTCCATTGGGTTTGTGTTTCTAATGTTTTTTGTAACCCAAATTCTAGCTTATATTAATGAAATTCAATTTCTAATAAAAAAATTCTATACTTGTCTCCACCTTGGAAGGGAAAGTTAAGAAAAATGGAAACTTATTGGCTTACTATCTAATAAAACATCTAATATAAGAGTTATATTAATTAAGTCAAGTATATTCCTTCCATGTGTTAAATTAATAACCTTTTGTTTTATATTTCTCTCTCTCTCTCTCTCTCTCTCTCTTTTAAATTCTTTTTGCCACAATTTCATTTTTTGCTCTTTATCATCAGGAAATGATAACAAAAGACATTTACAACTTACAATTTCAAGAACCCTTTGAGCTGGCTAAGTACTGCACCTCATTAATATTGAACGGTATGCTATGGCCTTGGAAGGACAAACTTGAAGTTTTACCCCTTTTGAAAGTAGAAGACCTTGTCAAATTTATTCCCATGATGTTCTCAAGCACCTTTTTGGAGTGTTTCATAGCAGGTTCGTTCTATGTTTTCTTTGCATAAAAAAAAAAATCAATATATATATATAGAGGAATCCAATACCACTGTAAAATTAATTAAATTTTACAAGCAACTTCATGACTTATTATTTTTTCAGCCAATTAAAGCAGTCATTTATTAAAAACTGGAATTAGAAACAGAAATCTGGATTTGAAAAATATTCCAAGAATACAGAAATTTAATTTTAAGATTTTGGTATAACTAATAATGGGCTAGCTGAAGTTATTTATATTTGAGAATATATTCTCAGAAAGGCTGATTTTGCTAGAAAAATGAAGGTACAATACAGCAAGGTAAAGGCATAACTAAAAATTAACTGCACCCTCTTTATCAGAAAGAATTAAAAATATATATATTTATATATAAATTACAACTCAAAGTGTAACAGTAAAAGGCTAAAAATTTGCATACGCATTGCTATTAATAAATCTCTTCAACTTTCAAAAAAAAAAAAAAAAGAAAAAGCTGAAACTCAAGTCAAGATAATCTCTTATCTCTCAAACTCTAGCTATCTGATACATAAGCTGAAATATGGTTGACATTTGGTTTAATTGAGAGATGTTACTACACCAAGTCTTCATTTGGTTGACATTTAACTATTTTTCTTTTTGTAACTGAAAAAAAAAAAACATTGTTTGGATACAAAAGCAAAAAAGGAAAAAAATTGAAGATTTTTACTGAAAAAATGTATTTTTTTTAGACGAAATAATGCATGATTAATTGTACTGTTATATAAACCAACCATTTAAAATTAACTATCGTATTACTTTTTACCTTTTTTTGCTTATAGCGTTTTTTTCAAAATGTTAAAAAAAAACAATTAAAAAAAGTTGTAAAAGCATTGATCAAATGGATATAATCACATTAATTTATGTTGTTTTTTTACATGTTATTTTTTCTTTTTAATTAGGAAACATGGAACGTGAGGAAGCGACTTCAATAATTGAAATTGCTGAAGACATATTCTTTAAGGGTTCAAACCCTAAATGCCAGCCATGGTTTCCATCCTTACATCTCACGAATGAAGTTGTTAAACTGGAAAGAGGCATTAGTTATTTATACTCAGAGGAGTGCCTAAACCCAAGTAATCAGAATTCCGCCCTACTCCATTATATTCAGGTAATTAATTATATATGTGTTTTTTTGAGAACTAAAATGTTTGAGTTTGTCATGCAACTTTGGGGTGATGCTCTTTTGAAATGCATTTACATCTAAGATAAGGTTAGATTTTTCTATGATTTTTTTTCATGCAATTCTAATGTGAATAATATTTGAATGTTATAGGTTCATCGAGATGATTTTGTGTTGAACGTAAAAATTCTGCTTTTTCAGCATATTGCAAAGGAAGCGGCCTATCATCAGCTTAGATCAGTGGAGCAACTTGGGTACATTAATAACTTCTATTTAAGGTATAAGAAAAAAACTTCTTATTATATACATGAATGTTAGATACTCCCTATTGATTTGATAAATTTTGTTTCACTATATCAAAAGTATATATTTCCTCTATTTAATTTTCTTTGTTCATCTTTCTTTTTAGGATGTCTCTAAAATTTGTTCTATTTTTTTTTTTGAACATCTAAAATTCTTTCTTTCTTATAATTTAAAATTATTTTGTGTGTTTTCTTTTATTTTTTGACATTAAAAATCATAAAATTTTAATTTTATAAAAAAATAAATTTTAATACTAAATACATTAAAGTTAAAATTTTTTTCTTAAACTCTGTGAAAATAAATACATATCAAACATTTTAAGAAGGGAGTATTTTTTTACGTGCTGTTCAATAGTCATTATTATCGAAAAGAAAATGTTAAAAAGATAAAAGGTTAATTTACAATAAAAAGTAATAGAGTTATCTGCACCTAAAGTGAGAAAAAATGTGTATAATTTTATAATATTTAAAAAATATATGAATATAAGTTAAAATATTAAAAAAAATTTTCTTGAATTATTTTACTTTTCTTAAATAAGCAACATATTTTTATTATACTCAAATAAATGAATATTTTTTTAATTATATCCATATAAATCCGTATTTCAAAAGAAATGATTGATTTATATTAAGAGTTTATTTATATATAAATAAAAAATTAATGATTTATTTGAATAGAAATTAAAAGTTAAAGATATATTTTGATGTAAATTAAAGGTCAAAACTTTATTTGATTATAATAAAAATATAAATATTTATATACATAAAATATAAAATTTAGAGTTTTTTTGTTATTTTAGCTATGAGTATACAATTTGAAAAGCAAGGAACTAAATCTTTTGTTTTACTAATTTTCTCCCATTATAATCAGCAATAATTTAGGAATTCTTGGACTGCAATTTCTCATTCAGTCGACAACGAAGGTATGCAATGTGCTTCCTTTTCAATTCTAATTTTTATGCAAATGATTCTGAGTTCACAATGAAAATTGAAAAAATTACCTCATCCACTGTAAATGAAATTTAAAATTATTATAGAATTCAATTTTATTAATTAAATAATATATCAGATGAATTAACTTAATTGCCTAACATATCATCTTCTAAAGGGTTTGAGCATTTTTAACAGAGTCCAAGAGATATTGATTTGAGAGTTGAGGCATTCCTCAAGATGTTTGAGAATAAAATTTATGAAATGTCCAACGATGAATTTAAGGTAAGATGGGTAATTCATTTGCACATTATGATTATTTCTCTTTTTACTAATATTATTAATGTGCTATGTTTTTAGCCAGCATAACAAAGGTCTAAGGTACAATTTAACCCACATCATATAAGTTTAAAGCTAATAATATATCTCTAATCAGAAAAGAAAAGTTTTCATTTTGTTTTCGGATATATTAAAAGTCTTACGTCATGTCAATATCTAGTTAATTTTTTGAAGTAATAACTATGAAAATATCTGAATATAGATGATTAGAAGTATAATTTATGCCAAATTACATATGAATGTGTTCTTATTTTGATTTTGTGATCACCTTTGATCATTTGTTCTTATTATATTTCTTAATGTTTCTCCTCTTAAATTATGGTATATTTATAATTGGGAGATAAACTAAGTTAATATTTAAAAAGTAAAATCAATTCATATAAAATCTTTGCATAACTATGAAGGAAAATCATATTTTTCTTTTGTTTGTTCGTAGAAGTCATACACTGTTATCTGTTCATTAAAGCAAAAAAAAAAAAAAAGAAAAAAAAAAAAGAAAACAAATTGCAAGTAAATGAATCCTTGATTAATGCATCGCAGTTTCTCTAAAAATTTTGATGGTTTTAAATTAATCAATAACTATTGAACTTGTTTGTATAGAATAATGTGAATGCATTGATTGACAAGAATATGGAGAGGCACAAAAACTTACGGGAAGAATCTAATTATTACTGGGGGGAGATCTTCAGCGACATCCTCAGGTTTGATAGGAAAGAAGGAGAGGTAAGTAACTCTTTTTTTTTTAATTTTTTTAATTTCGATATTTAAGATAAGTCACTCTTTTGATAGTTATAGCTTGTGTCTTATTATCTATATTTGTATTTTGAGCTACAGGTTGAAATATTAAGACAGCTTACACAACAAGAATTCATAGATTTTTTCGATGAATATATAAAAGTTGGTTCACCCCAAAAGAAGACGCTAAGTGTGCGAATCTACGGGAAGAAACATCTATCCGAATACAAATCAGAGAAAAGTGAACCACTTCAATTGCAGTCCGTTCGCATCCATGACATCCTGAGTTTTAGAAGATCACAACCTCATTACGGTTCATTTAAAGGAAGCTTTGGCCATATGAAGCTGCAAGTAAATTAAGAAGAAGAGGGGAAGACATGGATTTGGAGCCATCCAACCCTCTTCTCGTCAGTTAGTAACTCATTGAAGAGAAATAATATTGAATCTTTGACAAGCTTTATCTATTTGGAAGATTAATGTTTAAAACGCCACATTAAATAGAGCTTTATCCAGTTTTTGGATGTATTCACTCTTATTTTCTGTGTTGTCCATTTACGTATTTTTTTTCCCCTTTTTTAAAAGATTCTTTTTCAATAATAAAATAGATGTAATTAGGCTTGTAAAAATGATAGTGTACAATTCCATTAAATTTTAATTTCCTTAATTTAATTTTACGTAATGTTCTCTCATCAATGGGCCAAATATATTGGATTCGTCTTCACTCAGTAAATTTACAAAATTAAAGTGTATTTGTTTGGCTTTTAAGACATTGAGTTTGTACAAAACCCAACATATAGATATGTTGAATGATGATTAATTATTAATTTATATAATTCGAGCATTTCATTCTAAAAATTATGTAATAAATTTAAACGAAATCTATTCTTACAAATTCATATTTTCAAATAAAATATTATTATAAGAATTAGTTTTTGAAAGTCACAGGCTCTGGACCGGTAGGTGCTGTTTGTGCAATTTCTCTTTAGCTGTTATTTTCATCAATGTTCTTGTAGCGTATGTGAGTTTGGGTGTTTTCCTGTCATTTGCTCTTCAGGTTTGCACAATTCTTCATCAAACCATTGATGTCATCTGATGCTACCACTAGGGAAATGAAAGCTGTTGACTCTGGTTAGCTCTTTGGTTCTTGGTTTTCTCTAATACAGGGATTTCCTCTCTTTTAAAATATAATTAATCAATACAGCTCTCTCTCTCTCTCTAGAGATACAGAAAAACTTGCTGTCTGATGCTTGGAGAATGAACCAGGTATTGTTTACTTATGGATGAATCGCTTTTCGTCCTACTGAAAGATTGCAAAGTCTCATCTCTGACTAATTTGAATGCCATAAATGTTTTTTTTTCCTTTATTCGTTATTACTTTTTTTGGAAGAAGTGAAACCTGGAATCTGTCCTCCATCCACCAATTGCAACTTCATTGTTTTGTGATTCGACTCTCAGCGATGCTTTTCATGGGTGTTTCATGCTTATCACTTTTGCTTTAGTTATCAAAAGCAAAGCCCAAAACCTTTTGACCGTTCGCAAATCACTGTTGAAAATTCCATTTTCCAACTGTGCTAGTCATGCTTAGATTTCTCATTCAGTACGCTGGCCTCCACAGAGAAACAAGTTTCTAACTTTAATGTGATTGGTTCCTCAAAGTGGTGAATTGATCCTACAACGGCAAGAGTTCTTTCATCCTTTGACATTGATACATGCGGATGATTGAATATACCTGTCATTAAGGATTATTCATCTTCATTGTTTCCTTATGTCCACTTGAGGGGTTAGATAGTATGCATGGAGGTCGTGGTTTCATTGCTAAAGCGTACTTTAGAGATGTTTTCCTTTGTAAGTGAAAGATATATGTGAAATACAGTGAGTCACAGTTCATATTTGAGCAATTGTTTGTCACTCTCAATACATTCTAGTCATTTGAAGTGGTTGATTTATACCATTGCAATTGGTTAAGGATGCTGATGGGGTTGGTTGAGTTGCTAAGTTTTGAATATTTTGCTTGTAAGGCCTAGGTGCCTAGGTTCAAATCCCACTGTTGGACAATCTGTAAATCCAATGCAAGTCCTTTAAGAGGCCTACAGTCTACCCTGGCCTTGGAATGGGGAAGCCTCCCCTCACTCTGATTTTTTTTTTTACCAAAAAATTGGTTAAGAATTGATAATTGTTAGAAAAATAAGCACACTTTTAGAAACTTTCCAATCTTTGTGTTTCTTGAAAATAAATGAAAATTCTTGGTTTTATTGCTTTTAATTAAGTAAGAAATTTTGTTGCTGGATTATGGGCATTGATAATGCTAAAAATAGATTCAAAACTTTTATGTGGTCTTAATTTGCACTTACTACTTTTTTGTTTCATTTCAGGTTGCTTATCATGTAATATCTTTCAACGGTGACGTTTCTAGATGTATTCCGAACTGCTTTTTCATTTGAACTTTTCCTTCTATGCAGCTTCAGAAACATCTAAGCTTGGAAAGTCATCCATTTCATAAATTCAGTGCAGGTTAAAACCTTTTCTTATTTGATCTTCCCTCCCTCCTTCGCCTGCAACCCTTCTTGTCCTCCATCTTCTCTACAGTTGAATTCATTGACTAAGCATGCTATAGGCGATGCATTCTAATTCATAGTCAATTAACCTAGTGACATCGGAGATAAATTATTGAAAAACTGAATGTCTGCAATACAAAAACATATATGAATCTGATGACGAATAATTTAGCACTTCTACAATTTTGAATTTTTCCAAGACCTTTGTCTGAATATCTTTGCTTCTGAGATACTTGTTCTCCTTTTAGTCAAATGCTAAGATTTTCTTACTCTTTTCTGGATTTCTTGGATGGATTTGATTTCAGTGCTTATTTACTAAACTTCGTTTTCAAGTGCCCTCTTGTTTTTGATGTTCCTTCAATATGCAAGGATGGGACACTCGAATAGATGTTAGTTTTGAGATACTGATGATATCTCTGTTTCTCTCTTGGATAATTACTTCGGTGATTTTATCTTTTGTTCTTTTATTTTCTTGGATATGTCAGATTTTTCTTATCTTTACCACAGTTTGCCAGTCATCCTTTTCTTTTGTGTTTTGAAATTTTAAAAAGGAAATGACACTAGTGCCTATCGGTATTCTGAATATCTATAATTGTCAGTAACTCATTCATGTACAGGGAACTGGGATACGTTGGATGTTAGACCAAAAGCGAAAGGATTAGATACAAGGCAAGAACTCCTTAAATTCTATGAAGACAAATATTCAGCCAACCCCGTGTCATGGACTTAAGGAAGAGTCTTAAATTCCACATCAAACATAATAGGAGGGTCATTGGGATATAAAAGGGTTCACACCACCTCTTCCTTGTGAGGCGTCTTTTGTAGGATAAAATCGTGAGGCCAGAGAGACCAGAGCAGACAATATCTCACAAGAGTGTGAACCGTGGCAGAAAGACTGATCTGAGACGTCCGATGAGTGGATGCCTGGGTCTCGGAGCCGCGCGGGTTCGGAGCTTAAGTCTCGACCCGTGACAAATGGTATCAGAGCCAGCCCTAAACCGTTTGATCCACGCCAAGTGCCTCGAGGGAGGTAAGCAGGGTGGCCAACTTCCGTGACGAGGGCGTCACAAGGTTGGATGGGAGAGAATATCACGGACCTAAGGAAGAGTTATGAATCCCATATCGAACATAATAGGAGGGTCACTAGGATATAAAAGGGTTCATACCATCTCTTCCTTATGATGCATCTTTTGTAAGACAAAACCGTGAGGTCAGGAGGGCCAGAGCGGACAATACCTTACAAGGGTGTGAACCGTGACAGGAAGGTTGATCTGAAACGCCGGAAAGGTGAATGTTCGGGTCTCAAAGCCACACGAATTCGGAGCTTAAGTCTCGATTCGTGACACATACATATGGTTGTTTTATTCAAAAGGCTAGTAAAATAAGTTTTCCAGTAACTTAAGGGCTATGGCTTTGGTAAGAAGAAAAGGAGTTGCTACTATGATTCATTTGAATCGTCAGGAATTACAATTTCTTTGTTCCGTAATTTCAGAAAGCCTTGATAAAATTCAAAGTCTGGAGGACAAGTGCCAGGAAATTGGAAACAGTGATAGAAGCTGTTTCCAGTTTCCTGCTCAGCCTTGCACATCAGAAAATCTTCAGGTATACAATGCTGCTATTCTGCTTATTGGAGGATAATACAAAAATTTTTAATAAATAACAATTTGATTACAAAAATTAAGTACAAATGACAAAAAAAAAAGGGATAATTACCTTACATGATAGTAGAGTTTTAAATTTTACAAGTAAGATTTGATAATTATCGTGTATATATTAAAATATATTTAGAAATAATAAATTAATCAATTGTTAAATAAATATATAACAATCAGTTAACTTGTGAAGTTTAGAAATTCTACCATCTACTTATAGAATAATAATTCAAAAAAAAATCTTTAATATAAAGATATCATTTTACAATTATAATATTTTCAAAATCATTGTTTATGTATCAAATGAATTTCTTCATTATATGCAATCAAATTATTCATCAATCTATTTTTTATTAGTTTAAGTAACAAATTTTCTGTATTTTTATTGCTAAAAAAGTTGTTTGTATACTAGCAATGAGACATTGGTTTAGTGACAAAGAGGAAATTTGAAAACCTTAAACTTTCATATTCAAGTCTTATCATATATGGATTTAGTCAAACATTATATTATTGGTTTGTTATTTAGTTGGTTTTCTCTATTTGATGTAATTCATTTATTTATTTTTTTGTAATATTGGAATATGATTATAATTTTTCTTATATTAGTAATTCCATAACAAAAAAATTCATATACTTGCAATGGCAATCGGAAAAATCAAAACTAGTTATAGTATTAAAAAATTCAAGAATAAATAATACTTATATTTTTCTTGTCTTAATTACTCTTTACGTAATTTCTATTTTGCGCTAACTTTATATTATTATACTTTAAATTTTGGAATGATAAAATAATATTCCATATATAGAAAATTTTATTAGAAACTGTTTTATAATTTAAAAAGTAATTTTAAAAATGATGTGGTAGGAAAAAATAATCATAAAATTAAAATATGAAAATTTTATTTTATTTTATTTATTTTTTATAATGACATTTTCTACTAAAAATAATGCTAAATAATTCAATTTTTTTCTTTTATCATGGTATGTTCTACTAAAAATAATACAACATCTGACCCTTTTTTTTTTTTCTTTATCATGTTATTTTCAAGATTCTTTTTGAATTATAAAAAAACAACTCTAACAATCTATTTTACAAAATATTTTTTAATTGTTATATTTTTACCAAATTTACTCTAATTCTTTGTTCTTTCTCAGTACATACAAAAAGTCATTGGATCTGAACTATTCAAAGAAATTAAAGAAAATCTCTGCTCCATTCTGTAAATCTTATATATTCACCCTTATTTTGCTTGGAACCTAAGATCTCGGAATAGAATTCGTCATAATTTTATATTTACGATGTCCCCTTGGAAACCAACTCCCACGATTTGATTAATAAGTAAACAAACAGTGCTATGAAGATTTCTAATCACAAAAATCAAGGCTTAAAACTTAAACGCTATGAAGATTTTCTAATCATAACAATCAAGGCTCAAAACTTGAACCTGTATGACATATGGACACATTTAGCATAAAAATTTCAAACTACCACTTTCGATTAAAACTTCAAAAGCATATTAAAATAATTACATTTTTCCTAAATTTAAAGAAATGACCTGATTAATTCAATTTTATATTTTTTTCAAACCAAAAAAAAAAAAATCATAAATGATTTGAAAAGATCTGAATTTAAAATAATCTAAATCCAAAGCAACCAAACTTAAAATAATAAGATTCCAAAATTAGCCAATTCAACCAAACTTAAAATAATACGATTTCAAAATTAGCCAATTCAAACCTGCCTATTGTCACTTCTACCAGTAATGAGTAAATTAGTAATTAGTTTGCCTCTACACTTGCTTGAATTTTTAGAAATAAATTTTCACTTGAGCGAAAGTCTCCACATCAATTATGGCACCAAATTTTTGCTTTTGTCCACACGTCATCCAATCCAATGATCAATTGCTTACATTTCCACTCTTCTCATTGGAATGTGCATGTAAACTTCCACATCTATTGTTGATTTGTTTCTCAATTCCGAGTATAACCCAAAAGTTCAATACCATTGAGCAGCAAAACGCTCAATCCAATAACACCAGGCAGACAAAAAAAGGTAGAAAGCAGCAGAGCAGTTCTTCCATTGATTTTCTGATGGTGATCTTCTCTTAAATCCAGTGATCATCAGTCGCTTAATCTATAGCTAGCTTAGAAGGCCGCTTGAGGTAAGACCATTTAGAGAAAAGTGCTTCTATTTTTTCTACCTTGTCATGAACTAAAATCTATAACTCTTTCCTTAGCTTTATAAATTTATTAACTTCTTCTCTATTGAAAACTTTTCTCAATCTATATTTTACTAAATTACCTGATCAATAATGTTACTAATAATTCTGTTTTATTTCTTAATATAAAACATTTTGGTTTTTCAAACTAAAACAATTAAAAACATTTCCGTTGATTTGTTCAAACAATTAATAGTTTTGTCAGCTTCATGTTGTCTTAATTTTATGCAGCTGTTTTTGTTACTGTAGCTATTGTGTGGTTTAATCGACTGAATTCTTTTTCGTCGTGCTTCATATTTCGCAAAAGCAATTCCCCCCCCAAAAGTCAGGTACTTGATGTCGAGCTTCTCACATATGCAATATCTCTTCTTCTATTCGTGTCTCTTTCTCTCTCGCACTCTCAATAATTTTACTTAATAGAACTCAGATCATTTTGAAGAATTAATGGCTGCTGAATTTGCTACATCCGTCGATACTGGTGTCGTGGAAAACCTGGTGGAGAGATACGTGGTGAGGCCAGCA
This sequence comes from Durio zibethinus, assembly GCF_047325235.1. NCBI lineage: Eukaryota > Viridiplantae > Streptophyta > Magnoliopsida > Malvales > Malvaceae > Durio > Durio zibethinus. The sequence goes on along the minus strand of NC_143162.1, from coordinate 1,023,206 downwards.
TTAAGTAATCTTCGTTACGTGTTTTGTTTTCAAAACATTGTGGAAGAATTTAATGAACAGAAACAATTATTGTCATCGGCACAAACTCGGCTGCAAAATGATGTTGAGGAGGCCAGAAGGCAAACTCTAGAAATTGAGCGGGGCGTGAAGAAGTGGCTAGAAGAGGTAGATAAATTTATGGAAGAAGTAGAAAACCTGGAAAATGAAATACAAGAAAAAAAAGCCATGTCTCATTTGGTGTCCAAATTGGAACTGTCGTTACAGGCTTGGTAAGAAAATAGCAAAGACGAAGCTTGGGATTGTTGAACTTGTAAAGAGTTCAAAATTTGAGCCCAATCGCATTGGCCATCGTGCTACTCTGCCCAACTTCCTCCCATCTAAGGATTTCGTGCCTTCAGAATTGTCGACATCTGTTTTGAATCGGATATGGGAGGACCGAAGAATGATTCTGTGAATATGATCGGAGTGCTTGGGATGGGAGGGGTGGGTAAAACCACATTGGTCAAAGAAATCGGAAAGAAAACTGAAGAATTGAAGCTTTTCGATGAAGATGTGATGACTACAGTGTCCCAAAATTCAGTGACCAATTACCAGCTTCCCTGTAGATTAATGCCACATAAGATGATGGACTTGTTGCCAAACCTGCTCAATAAGATCTCAAGTGATAAAGAGATAATCTTTAGATCACACTGCACTATGATCACAAAACCAAAAACACACAATTGGAGTTGACAGATAGACCTTCTCAAGAGTTGGGTCTGTCTGGTAGGAAGCTTGTCAATAACGATCATCCAAGCAATAATGGCATTTCCTGCTCTCTTTTCTCTTGGTTTTCATTAAAGGCAGAAAAAATTTATCAAATGGTTCTTTACACATGAAGATGGCAAAGCCAAAAGGATGATGATTCTAATTTTTACCTTGGCTATATCAGTATCGCAAGTTCGCATGCTTATCAATTTCCTGTTTGATTTTAATTTTGTGATTAGTTGATACATCATCTCTCACTCGAATTTTTAATTAATTATATTCCTCTTTTTTTCATTTAGCAACATGATGACATTTGACACGAATTATTTTGCATGCAAAAGTTAAAATATCTTCCTTCATTTTACATGCATGCAAATTTTGTATAAAGCAGGAGCTTATACCTGTAGTTAATTCTATAATAGTACTAAAGTTATTGTAGACATGACTAGATTAACATTTGCTTTGGGAAATAATATAAGGCCACAAGTGTTTAATTATGTAATCAATGTTTACAACATCTTTATTTTTAAAATGAGAAGTAAATAGAATTAGATATATATGGTTTTTGTGTAACTTTTTATTTTTATTGATGATTTTTTAAATTTAAATTTTAAAATATTCCAAAGTCACCTAATATTCTATCAACGTCATTAAATTCTAATGAAATTTATCATCTCAACATCTATTATGATAAAAAAGATTGACTTGTTTGATTTTTTGAATTGAAATTGACACCATACAAATATTATCTTAGCATATTCTATTAATTTTAACGATGATTAATGAACTAAATAAATTTGAAATATTTTAAAAATATTACAAATCTAAAACTTGAATTTTAAAAATCATGTATAAAAAAAAATATTACACAAAAATTAAGGATAATTGATACATTTTACATTTAAATGGGAGAAATGTAACATTTATAAGATTATTTGAGATATAATTAATATATATATATATATATACATGCTTGTAAAATATTACCATGAGATATTTAGCATGCATCTTGCATAAGTATATAAATAATACTATTGTTCTCGGGTCAAGTACTTGGGTTTGTAGAGAATCTTTTCTTTATAAATTATAAGAAACTAAACATTGTTTTTAAACGGAAATCTTCCCGAATCCTCGCACATTAGTAGCTAATATATATTTCATATAAAAAGTAATTAATCATCTAAATTAATAATGATTATTTTATGTCAATTTAATTTTTTGCATCCAAACATTAAATTCAGTAATTGATGTATGATTTTTAATTTTTAAAAAATATGATTCAAATTTCTCCTTATTTTTCCAAATCAAAAATTTTTTAAAAATTTAATTTCATTTTATATTTTTGAATTAGTAAAGACGTGCTTATATCTTTAATTAATGTTCGCATGTACAACTAATTCAATTGCGTAATCAATAATATTTATTTGTATGCATGCGTGCATGTACTTATGTTTATATATATTAATGGAAACAAAATCCTCTCTCAGTCTTAATTTGAAGAAATGGAGCAAAATGATCAACGTAACAAGCTAACCATAACGCAAACGGATGGCCAAGAAGAAGGTGAAAACAATATTGAAGAATACCTCAAACTCTTTTCCTGTTGGAGTTCGATTCTTTCCCAGCGATGAAGAGTTGATTGAACAATTCTTGAAGAAAAAGGTTATGAATCAACCCATTTTCCCTAATACCATTCAACAAGTTAATATCTACCAACATAATCCTCAACAACTCACTGGTAATTACTAGCACTTTGACTTCATTTAATTTCTTCTTTTTTCCCATTCATGATTTAATTTAAAATTTTTAATTGAGTTTATTTTAATATAAATATATAGCAATGTAATTAAATTTTACATGTGTGAGCTTAAGCCTTAAGGAAAGACTTACTGCTACTATTGTTTTGTTAGGGATGTACAAGCCACTTACAGAAACGGAGTGGTATTTTTTCGCTTGTAGAGATCGAAAGTACCCCAAAGGATATAGGCTGAATCGTGCTACTCCTGAAGGATTTTGGAAGAAGAATTGCAAAAAAAACTATCACTTTAGACTAATGAAAATGACCCTATTGGATACAGGGAGTTCTATGCTTTCTTTGAAAAGGAGAATCAACAAGTAAGAAGTACGGATTGGAGAATGCATGACTATAGTATTCACAACAAGACTTCACCTACAAGCCAGGAAAGTGCTGCTGGGAATGGTTTCCAGGTAGACTACCTTGACCATCTTTCCCTTTATAATTCTTAAAAGATTTCCTTGAGAAAGATTATTGATGAAAATATTGAAGGTTAACTACAGAATTCAGGGATTAATCTGTTGGGTTTTTATTCTAATATAGTTATTTTTGTTGCAGCTTGATGAATGGGTTTTGTGTAGGATATACAAGAAGAAAGATAAGAATATGGAGGAGGAAGAGAATGAAACTTTGAATCCAACAGTGGATCGGGGCCATGATTTGTTTGAGGATTATTTTCAACTCACAGCTAATAACCCTTTTCCTTATCAAAAAACCAATGGTTGCCTTGATGATTTGGAGGAAGTTGATTTATTGTCTATATAGGACTGTTCAGCAAAGAGAAATAAATAATTGATTTATGGTGTATATGTGAAAAAAAAACCTCTTCAAGCCCATTTAAAATGTACATAGATTTATAGAAAATATACATGTCATATTAGTATTTACTTATTCGAATGGAATATTTTTTAATTTCTTTATCATTAGCTAATAGAAATTATATCATCTCTCTTACCATACAACAACCAAAAAAGTTCATATCATCTCTGCAATGTAACATTCACAGTCCTTCTACCATACCTCCCACTCTTGAAACTTACCGCAGTTATTGGCAAACCAGAAGCAGTATAAGATATGAAGGTATCACACACCAGAAGCATATTAAATATGTAATAATGACAAGTACAAAGCAGCTGCAGCAGAGCTCATTGATAAAGATCCATAAACCTACAAACCAAAATATAATAAGACATTTATAACAGGAAATATATTATAGATCTAACATACCCGCAAAAGGTTCAATACCACAACACAGTCATAAACGATAAACCAAATATCTAATCCAAATGAGTTTCTGATGTTATTTAAAGCCAAATGGCCAACAACCAATCACTTTAATTGCTTAACCAGATTCTAAGCTTTAAAACTTAGAAACCACCACGAAGGCGAAGGACAAGATGCAGTGTAGAATCCTTCTGGATGTTATAATCTGCAAGAGTCCTCCCATCCTCAAGCTGCTTTCCAGCAAAAATCAACCTCTGTTGGTCTGGTGGGATCCCTTCCTTGTCCTGAATCTTTGCCTTCACGTTATCAATGGTGTCTGAACTTTCAACGTCCAAAGTAGTGATTGTCTTTCCAGTTAAGGTCTTCACAAAGATCTTCATGCCACCACGCAGTCGCAACACCAAATGAAGAGTTGACTCCTTTTGGATATTATAGTCAGCCAATGTCCTCCCATCTTCAAGCTGCTTGTCAGCAAAGATGAGCCTTTGCTGGTCTGGGGGGATACCCTCCTTGTCTTGGATCTTTGCCTTCACATTGTCGATGGTGTCTGAACTTTCAACCTCCAAAGTTATAGTCTTTCCAGTCAGAGTCTTCACAAAGATCTGCATACCACCACGAAGGCGGAGAACCAAATGGAGAGTTGACTCCTTCTGGATATTATAATCGGCAAGAGTCCTTCCATCTTCAAGCTGTTTTCCTGCAAACATCAATCTCTGCTGGTCTGGTGGGATACCCTCTTTGTCCTGAATTTTGGCTTTCACATTATCAATGGTATCTGAGCTCTCAACCTCCAAGGTAATTGTCTTTCCAATGAGAGTCTTAACAAATATTTGCATGCCACCTCGGAGACGAAGTACCAGGTGGAGGGTGGACTCCTTCTGAATGTTGTAATCAGATAGGGAGTGGCTATTTCAAGCTGCTTTCCAGCAAAAATAAGCATTTGCTGATCTGGTGGAATCCCTTCCTTGTCTTGGATCTTTGCCTTCACATTGTCAATGGTGTCAGAACTCTCAACCTCAAGGGTAATTGTCTAGCCAGTAAGGGTTTTGACAAAGATTTGCATGCCACCTCGAAGACGACGCACGAGGTGGAGGTTAGACTCCTTCTGGATGTTATAGTCTGCCAGCGTACGACCATCTTCAAGCTGCTTTCCAGCAAAGATAAGCCTCTGCTGGTCTGGGGGGATTCCTTCCTTGTCTTGGTTCTTAGCCTTGACATTATCAATGGTATCTGAGCTCTCAACCTCCAAGGTAATTGTCTTTCCAGTGAGAGTCTTGACGAAAATTTGCATGCCACCACGAAGACGAAGAACCAAGTGGAGGGTGGACTCCTTCTGGATGTTGTAGTCAGCTAGCGTGCGACCATCTTCAAGTTGTTTGCCAGTAAAGATAAGCCTTTGCTGATCTGGTGGGATCCCTTCCTTGTCCTGGATCTTAGCCTTCACATTGTCAATGGTGTCAGAACTCTCCACCTCAAGGGTGATGGTCTTGCCAGTGAGGGTTTTCACAAAGATTTGCATCTATTAAATCAAGGGACCAACAACCAAAGGATCAACAACGGATTAGGATCTCAAAAGTTTTAAAAGATTAGCAGAAAAATCAAAGTGGTAACACAAAAATCATTACTCATGGACCAACGATAGATTAGTAGATACATAAAACACAAAAATAAAATCAGCATGACAACCAAAACAAGCCCCTTTCGAAATTAAAAATAAAAAAAAAAAAAGAAAATTCAAAATCATGAAAAAAAACCGAGTGTAGATCAAAAGCCATAGCGACAAATAATATAGCAATTAAAATTAAGAATTTCAAAGAACCCGTAGCGACAAGTAAAAAAAATTACATTTTTACAACTGAATTTCGAAAAACAAAGACGATCTATTGAAAGCTTTCACCAATAATTAAGCTATCCTCCTTCCAGGCAACAGATTCAAGATAATACGATTAACAAACAAGATTCAATTAATTAAAAAATATAAAAGGTAATTCTTAATAAATAAAGACGATCAAAATGTTGATTGCTACGGAAAGATCAATCAAAATTCAAAGTAATTAAAATTAAAAATTGAAATCGAAACAATCATTATTAACTTGAAAGAGAATTTGGAAAAAGCTTGGAAGCGTTGAAATTAAAATTGTTCGCTGGACGAAAGACAAGGAGGCTAGGGTTTGGAGATCTCCGCCTCATTTGTAGATGGAATTTGCCAACTTAATGACGATATTGCCCATAAGATAACCAATGAATTACTGCCACGTAAATTTCAACTCCGTGTGTACCGTTGCGCGTAGTGAGTCTTTTTTTTTTTTTTTGTAAATAAAATAGAGGAAATAAAATGGCAAAAGCTTAAAACTATGCATTCATACGACTAAAATTAGGCAAGTTCTTAAAAAAATTAATCTATTCTTAATCTTCAATTGTTATATATTTTAACACATTACGAGCATAAATTTTGTTGAACTCAGTAATCTTAAAAAATATGACTAACTTACATAACATATGAGCAAATACAATAAATATTATATTTTTATTTTTCAGTAACTTTTAAAATTTTTTATTTACATTTCATTATTAAAAATTTCATTACATATTTTATTAATTTTTTTGAATTTCTTACTCTACCCTTAAGTTTTCAACCTCTATTTACATTATTACAAATTCTATTACATATTTTATTATTTTTTAAAATTCTTAATATACTCTTCTCAACTTATATTTATTTTTCATATAAAGGATGCCTTTGAATGAGGATGTAAAAATGGATTGCATATTTTTTAATTTAAACATTAAATCTATTAATATCATTTTTAAAAACTAATTTTAAGAAATAATTGAATTAAATTTTAAAATTTTTTTATTTAATTGAACTAAGAAAAATATGAAATACTTAACTACTCTTAAAATTACAACCTTTAAGAATATTTTCAAGATGAATTTCACTTGAGTTAATACTCATATAATATTGATTGTGCGAGTCTTGACTGATCAACACCCTGAACTATTAATTAATGATTGAGTCAAAAATTCTCAATATATTTGGTAAACAAATTTACATATACATAAAATTTCAGTTCAAATAAGAGTAAGTATTGATAACTGATAGTATAACATATATGTAAGCATACAAAGTTTCCTTCTATATATTGTTATTTTTTTCTAATTACTTTTTGCTTCAACAAGATGAGCCACATCTTTATAAGCTTTGAGAACTTGTATGAAATTGATTAGCAGATGATTACATCTGTAACATTAACGCTGCAAATGCATGGAAATTACTGTGTATAAAATAAATTTAGTAGGATAAATTCAGTCTCTTTTTTGAAAACATATACATTAATTCAGAGAAAATTATTCATACAGTGTAATTAGTTATAGAGTTTTTAAACTTGACAAGTGAAATTCGATGGTTGACTATTAAGGTTTTTTTTATAAAATTAGTAAATTTTTATAACAAATAAATAAACAAATAATGATATTCATTCTTATAAAGTTTAAATATTACTTTGTTGTACAAAATAATAATCTTAAAATTCATTTCTAAAATTTTTAAGGGTTAAGTATTGATTTAACCCTTATACTATATATTTTATATCAGTTTAATATTTAAAAAAACTTTTAATTAGATATCTAAATTTTTATACTATATATTTTATATCAATTTAATTTTTTTTAAATTTTAATTAAATACTCCAATTTTGATTCTATCATATATTTTAATATTTTAAATTAACATTATTAGTTAAATTACTACGTAATATAAATATTTAATAAAATCATGCAGGCTAACAAAATATTACATCACTATAAATAGAAAAAATTGAAAAACAAAAATTCCAAATACAAAATATGGTTTTATAATTCAAAATTAAAAAAAAAAAAAAGAAAGAAGGAAAAGAATAGAGAAGGGAGATGGACGGAAAGAGGAGAGAGAAGAGAATGAGGTGACAGGGGAGGGGGGGGGGTTAAAGGGATGGGAGGAGGCGTCGCCACATTCGATTGGTCAATTCGGGGTGAAATGGGATTAATCTGCTCCAGACATGTCGAATCAGCACCAATCAGACTTATCAACCACGATATTGGCAATGCTAAAGCCTCCCCCCTTCCCTCTTTCACCGTCTTCCCAATCCCTTTCTTTTTTTTTTTTTTTTTCCTTCAAATTTTAACTTTTTTATTTAACAAAAATATTTATTTTTTTTGAATTTTTCTAAAATTTTTATATTTTTTATTTGTATGTTTTTTAAAAATTTAAAAATAATTTTTTTTTATTTTGACATGATAATAAATGATATGATCTAAATCTGAAAATATCTGAATTTAAAATGATTTAAATCTAAATCATTCGAATTTAAGATAATGTGATTCCAAATTACCTGATTCAAACCCGCCAATTGCCACCTATACCAACAGTAATTAGATTAGTAATTAGTTTGCCACCCCATTCGCTTGAATTTTAGAAGTGAATTTTTCACTAAAGCGACATTCTCCACCTCAATTATGGCACTAACTTTATTATTTTGTCCACACATGTCATCCAATCCATTGATCAATTGCTTACATTTTCCACACTCTCGTCATTGGAGCGTGCACTCAAAATTCCTCCTCTATTGGTGATTTGTTTTCTCAACTCCGACTACAAACCCAACCGTTCGACCGCATTTTGATGGTGTGCTAAATTTCCTCACAGAAAAACACTCGGACTAAAAAAAAAAAAAAGAAGGTAGAAAGCAGCAGAGCAGTTCTTTCTTTGATTTTCTGATGGTGATCTTCTCTTAAATCCAGTGATCATCAGCCGCTTAATCTATAGCTAGCTTGGAAGCCCGCTTGAGGTAAAGCCTATTTAGAGAAAAGTGCTTCTATTTTTTCCACCTTATCATGAACTACAATCTATAACTTCTGTCCTTAGCTTTATATATTTATTAACTTCTTTTCTTTTGAAAACTTTTTTCAATCTATATTCTACTAAATTACCTGATCAACAATGTTAATATTATTTCTGTTTTATTTCTTAATATAAAACACTTTGGTTTTTCAAACTAAAAAAATTAAAAACATTCCGTTTATTTGCTCAAACAATTGATAGTTTTGTCAGCTTAATGTTGTCTTAATTTTATGCAGCTGTTTTAGTTACTGTAGCTATTGTGTGGTTTATTCGACTGAATTCTTTTTCGTCGTGCTTCATATTTCGCAAGGGCAATTCCCCCCCAAAAGTCAGGTACTTGATGTCGAGCTTCTCACATATGCAATATCTCTTCTTCTATTCGTGTCTCTTTCTCTCTCGCACTCTCAATAATTTTACTTAATAGAATTGATCTTCAACTCAGATCATTTTGAAGAATTAATGGCTGCTGAATTTGCTACAACCGTCGCTTCTGGTGTCGTGGAAAACCTGGTGGAGCGATACGTGGTGAGGCCAGCATTAAGTAATCTTCGTTACGTGTTTTGTTTTCAAAACATTGTGGAAGAATTTAATGAACAGAAACAATTATTGTCATCGGCACAAACTCGGCTGCAAAATGATATTGAGGAGGCCAGAAGGCAAACTCTAGAAATTGAGCGGGACGTGAAGAAGTGGCTAGAAGAGGCGGATAAAGTTATAGAAGAAGTAGAAAGCCTGGAAAATGAAATACAAGAAAACAAGCCATGTCTCACTTGGTGTCCAAATTGGAACTGTCGTTACAGGCTTGGTAAGAAAATAGCAAAGAAGACGCCTGGGATTGCTAAACTTGTAGAGAGTTCAAAATTTTATCCCAATCGCATTGGCCATCGTGCTACTCTGCCCAACTTCCTCCCATCTAAGGATTTTGTGCCTTCAGAATCTTCGACATCTGTTTTGAATCAGATCTGGGAGGCGCTGAAGATTGATTCTGTGAATATGATTGGAGTGCTTGGGATGGGAGGGGTGGGTAAAACCACATTGGTCAAAGAAGTCGGAAAGAAAGCTGAAGAATTGAAGCTTTTCGATGAAGTTGTGATGACTACCGTGTCTCAAAATGTAAACATTGACAAAATTCAAGATGAAATAGCAGATCTCTTGAGTTTAGAGTTTGATAAGAAAAGCGAACAAGGAAAAGCACGACAGTTGTGGCTGAGACTGAAAAATGTGGAGAGAATTCTCATAGTTCTTGATGATGTTTGGACTAGCATCAACTTGAATGATATTGGAATTCCCATCGGTGAAGATCACATGGGTTGTAAAATCCTTTTGACAACGCGTCTTCGACAAGTATGCTCTTATATGAGTTGCCATCCGGTGATTGATCTGGAAGTTTTAGGAGAGGATGAAGCATGGGATTTGTTCCAAAAAAATGCAGATCTAAAAAATGATTCTGAAGGTATCCGCTTGCGTGATGTAGCAATGGAAGTTGCCAGGGAATGCAGGGGTTTGCCGCTTGCAATTGTAACCATAGCAAGGGCCCTAAAACATAAAACTCTTGATGCATGGATAGTAGCCCATAAACAGCTAAAAGAAAGCCAACATTCTGATAATAGCTATGAAGCCATCTATGCGCGTCTCAAGATTAGTTATGATTGTTTAACGGGAGAAAAGATCCAAACATGTTTCTTACTGTGTTCGCTTTTTCCCGAAGATTATGATATCAGCATTGAAGATTTGACCAGATTTGGCGTCGGGCAAGGATTGTTCCATGATGCTAGTTCAATTGACGATGCAAGGACGGAGATGCGTGCCAAGCTAGAAGACCTTAAAAACTCAGGTTTGTTGTTGGATAGTCGTAAAGATAAATGTGTGAAAATGCATGACGTGGTTCGTGATTTTGCTCACCGGATAACATCTAGAGGAGACAAAGTATTCATGGTAAATGCAGGCCTTGGATGGAAGGAATGGCCTAGGAGAGAAAGTTTTGAATGTTTCACAGCAATCTCCTTGATGAACAACAAAATAGAGAGGATTCCCGATGGACTGGAATGCCCAAAGCTTGAAACCCTGTTTGTGGGTGGAGATGGTTCAACCAAAGTTTCAGGTGCATTTTTCGAAGGAATGAAAGCCCTCAAAGTCTTAACCCTTGAAAGTGTTCTGTTGTCACTTGAAGGACTTCAAGGCTTGACAAATCTTCGAACTCTGCGCTTGGAAAAGTGCAAACTGGAGAATGTTTCATCATTGGCGAAATTGAAGAAACTTGAGATTCTAGACCTTCGCAGTTCTCATATCTACGAGTTACCAATTGAGCTAAGGGAATTGAGTGGCCTAAGATTGCTGGATCTATCAGCATGCGGAATGCTTCAGAGGATTCCCATCAACTTGCTCCCAAGGTACGTATGTATTGTTCAAATGTTTGTTTTCCATTTCTTCAGAGGAAAAATTTGGTATACCTTTCTGATGAAACCAACATAAGCATTCCTTGATCGTTTCATCCTTTCATTTGTAATTTAATGTAGGTCCTATATTGATCTGATTGCTTTGATATTTTTGTGTTTTTCTAGATTGTTGTCCCTGGAAGAGCTATACATTGATTATCCTAGCTTTGAACAATGGACAACCGATGAAAAAAGTGGAGAGGGAAGCAATGCAAGCCTTTCAGAGCTAAATCTGTTGCCCCATTTAAAGGCACTTACCTTGTGCGTTCGTTCTAAATGCCTTTCAAAATATTTCGTGTTCCCAAACTTGGAGAGGTACGCGATAATGGTAAATAAATGGCAACATGATCACTGTCCCACCTCTAAAACCTTGAAAATAAAGGAATCCCCACTGGACGCATTTAAAAAGTTGCTTCTCAATGTGGAAGATCTTTCCTTGGATAGCATAACAGGTTATAAAAATCTTGTTCCAGACTTGGATCGACGAGGCCTCCAGAAATTGTCTTTTCTTGAACTTCAAGATTGCAAGGATATTGAATGTCTGATCGATACTACTCAGCACCAATCGCCAACCTCTGCATTCTCTAATTTGGAGAAATTGACCATGACTAAAATGGTTTCTTTGAAGCAGTTATGCAATGGTCTGCCTCCGAAAGAGTTCCTGCAAAAATTAAAAGAGTTGACAATAAGAAATTGTATGGACATGATCTCTGCAGATCCAGGGGTACGAAATCTAAGAAAGGTAACAATTAAAGATTGTCGTCAGATGCAAGTAGTATTTGAAATGGGTAAGCTTCTTCATTTCAAGCGAGAACATGATCAGCCACAATTGCTCTCAATGTTAACGTACTTGGAATTAGAGTTCTTACCAGAATTATGGTGCATATGGAAAGGACAGACTCATCATGTAAGTCTCCAAAGTCTAAAGGTTGTAAGAGTACAACATTGTGACAAATTGACATCTTTATTCTCGCCTCCCCTTGCTCAAGGTTTGATTCAGCTTGAAGAACTTGAGATACTCCATTGCCCTGAATTGAAGCGAATCATCGCTGACTACGAAGAAGATGGTGAAGAAATATCACCTAACTCCTTTTTGCGTCCTTTGTGCTTGCCAAATTTGACAACTATTAGGATAATTGATTGTTCTAGATTGGAACATGTCTTCCCGATGTCAATGGCTGAAGGTCTTCCACAGTTGAAAAGCCTTTGCATAATTGATTCCTCTCAATTAGAACAAATTTTCAGCACCGCAAAAGAGAAGGATGAAAAGGATATTTTGCTCTTACAGTTGCAATCATTAGTGCTTCAAAATTTAATGAATTTGAAGAGTTTCTGTCCGGAAAATTGTTTTGTCAAATTGCCATCTTTGGTAGAGTTGAAAATGTACAGATGTCCCCAACTGACTCATTTTACTGCTCAACTGCCAGCTAGGACTTTGGCTCAAATAAAGGTACTTCCCTCTCTCTTCGCCGATGATTTTATGCATCTTAATTATTAGGAAGAGATCTAGAATTCTAGTATAGTACTTTACTCTTAGAAAAAAAAAAGTAGGATTATGTATTTATGTTAAACATTCACAATATAATCAAATAAGAGCATGTTTTGACAGGAGCTACGCCTCTTTAAGGTTGGGAATAATAGCCAATTGTACACCAGAGTAGGACCCCAGTTGAGACAGAGGTCATCATCAGATTCAGAATATTTGACAATTGGGAATTGTCAAGAGATATTTCAGCTTCAAGGTGGTTACCTCCTTCTCAGTCTAGAAACACTACACTTGGAGGACTTACCCGAGTTACAGGTTATATGGAAAGGTCCAACTCAAGTAGAAACTCTTCAAAATCTCACACAACTGATGTTGATTGACTGCAAGAGCTTGAGATACGTCTTCCCACCAATGCTTGCCCAACATTTGTCACATTTGAGCTTCCTATGTGTAAAGGGGTGTGAGGCATTAGAGCAGATAATTGATCGGGACCAAAGTTCAACATCCTCATCTGATGCTCAACTTCAACCTACAATAAGCTTCCCTAGTTTAAGAAAAATATGGATCATAGGTTGCAACAAATTGAAATGTCTGTTCCCAATCAGTGTTGCTCATTGTCTTCTTAATCTCGAAGAGTTCAAAGTAGAAGGAGCTTCCAAATTAGAGCAAATATTCGGACATGAAGATGAAACAGACCTCAAAGATGAGAAAGAGTTGGTTCTTCCTCAACTGAAACGATTATTCCTTAAAAGTCTACCTGGCCTCACAAGGTTCATCCCAGAGTATTATCATTTTGTGTTCCCAACATTGGAATATTTGGAAGTAAAAGAATGTTCCAAGACAACTACAAGTTTTCTTGTTCATTCAGATTCAGCATGTTCTATGCATGCCCAAAAGGTATCCAATGAGCGCCCTTTTTTTTGTTTTTCTTTATTGCTGATAATAATATATAGCCAAAGCATAGTCACACACATCAGAAGTTTTATCATTTTTATCATAGATTTAGAATTATCAGACAGGTTTCAAAACAAAATTCTGCAGTATTAGCCCTATTAAAGGTTTATAAGATTGGGTTATTTCTGTGTTCACAGGAGTTTTGCCTCTTTAATGTGAGACATAAGAACCAGCAGCATGACACCATTGTCCATGAATTGAGACAAAAGTCACCAAATTTGGATATTTTGGCTGCTAAATATCATGAGAGGGTATTTCAGACTGAAGGTGGATATAATCTTTCAAGTTTAAGGGTATTGCGATTGGAAACTCTACCTGAATTATGCATTATATGGAAGGATCCTGTCCAAAATGTAACCCTTCAGAATCTTATTACATTGAAAGTGATTCATTGCAAGAGCCTGAGACATGTTTTTTCACCAACGATTGCTGAGAGTTTGTTGCACTTGAAATATCTAAAGATATGGGGATGCGAAGCATTGGAACAAATCGTTGCCGCGGATCAAATTTCATCGTCACAAGTTCATGTCCAAGTATGTTTCCCCAATTTGACCAGGTTGCAAATTGGAAAGTGCAAAAACTTGAAACGCCTATTCCCTGCTAGTTCTGTTGGTTATCTTTCAAAAATCAGATATCTCATAGTTGAAGAGGCCTTGGAATTGGAGCATTTGTTTGAACATGAAGATAGAGCGAGCACCAGAGATGGGAAAAGGGTGTTCATCCCTCAATTAGAAGCTTTATTCCTTGGGAAATTGCCAAGCCTCTTGAGCTGCATCCCCGAGGGTTATCATTTTATATTCCAATCTTTGCGGTCTTTGACGATAGAAGAATGTCCCAAGATAACTACTGCTTTTACAGTTGATTCAAATCTTTTTATTCACGCCGAAACACAGGTATCACTCAACACTATTTCCCCTATGTTCAAAAAAATTAAATTATTTTCACGTCTTTAGGCAATTTTTCATAGAGATTAGTAGCATATCTCATATATTGTGACTTTTTAATTAATTGGTTGGAAAGACATCCCAAGTTGTTGAGAAAGATACGGTCAAAACTGCAACTACAATTCAAGGAATAGAGGATCGAGCAAACAGGTCTACCGGCAAAGACACATATTGGTATCGTTGGTATCTGCCAAACGTGCTACCTCCACACATGGAAGAACCAGGAGAAAATATCTGACAACAAAGTACAAAAATCTTGCCTTCGTATCATAAGGTAGGTCTTATTTATTTCTTCTTTTATTTGTTGATCAGATTTTTGAATTGTTAAGTTGGATTTTTTTGGATAGTTAGGTTGAAGTCCACTACTTCTTTTGGCACTTTTACAGTTGCTAGTGCTTGGGAGGAGATTAGGCACAAACAGTACTCAGTCATTGCTTGGATGGCAATTTTTGGCTGATTAGCTACTCTACCGAGAACTAGCTCCTGGAACAATTCTTCAACCTCTGCTACAAAATTGTTAATTATGTAGTTTTGCTCCAGTATGCAGAGAGATCATAAATGTTCTCCTGTCCTTTTTCTCATAAGGTGAAGTCTTTTATTTTGGGATTGTCTCAGACAAACAGAGCAGTTGGTAACGAAATGCTGAATTTGAATAGGCAACTGCTAATCTCAAGGCGAATTCTATGGCTGCCGTTGTCCTAAAGCTTGCCTGATCAGTTCGTCTCTATAAATAATTTTATATATATGGAAAGAAAGGACTAATGTTCTGCACTTTTCAATTATTTTCTGTTGTTCCGGAACTTTGGTTTCGCTGCTCCTTCGTGGTGGCAAGCATGTTTTGTATCAAGACTCCTGATTTCTTTGGATGAATAACGTTAGATTTTATCCAAAAAAAAGAAAGGTCGAAGACAGCCAGTAATTAGTTTTTATTTTTTTATTTTGCTCACATGGCAGGTTTCCTATATACGGTGTCCTTGACTATTTGAATGAGAAAATTGTGCTTTTTCGATATGGTATTTTTGTTTTACCCCATTTGTCACCGTCTTAAAACAAAAACAAAATTGGTTTTGTATTGATGAGTTTGTTCATCAATGATTTGCGGTGTCAAATATTTTTTCTTGTTTTAATTTGTTATTTATGATTAAATGATTTCTGTTCCACAATTTATAAATAAATTTCATTATTACTCCTTATCTTTGCTTTTTCAGCTACGAAAAATTGGCACTAAACTAATCATAAGTCAATATATCATTAGTTTGAAAGAAATTTATCGTATGTGATGCTTTGACGAACATACACATACACACTTAATATATTTTATTTAAATTCTAATGTTATGTTAATAACTAATAAATTTTATTTAAATTCTAATGTTATGTTAATAACTAATAAATTTTATTTAAATTCTAATGTTATATTAATAGATTGATGGATTTGAAATAAATTTAAAGATAAAATTTACAATTTATTTTTTAAGCCATAAATAAAAATATGCTAGATATGATATTGAAAAGATATATAACAGATTAACTATGCAATTTACTCTACCAACTCCGTATCTATGAAGGTTCAACAATATCAATTTTTGAACCATAATAAGAAGAAAACTGATTGAACGTTTTCCTAGAAAGTAACGGTTATAAGAGGCCTTGAGAAAAATAAAAGTAACCAAATACTAGGAATTATTGTGTAAAATCGATATTATTCTGTACGTAGCAGTTGTTAACTTGTTTTCGAACTCTAAAATAATTCTTCAACTTGTTTTTTTTTTTTTTTTCAATCTGAAATTTTAGGACTTTAAAAATGAAAAATAATTCTAAAATTTCAAGAAAACTATTTCTGGGCTGATCTATGCTTCTTTCTTTTTTTTTTTTTTTTTACTTTTTACTATAGGTAAAAAACGGATGTTTTACATTTGATATTATGAAAAATCATTGCATGATAGCTTCATTGTCTGTATATAAATTGTACCATCAAATTTTTTTTCTTCGTATCTAATCATTTAGTTCAAAAATAAAAAAATAAAAAAATCTGTTCCCATATTAATTCATTAATTTTTCTTATAATTATGCAAATGAATCTTAACATATCCGGGTTTTCTTTTCATACTTTCAATCATTACAAATCAACAATTTATGGTGATTTCTTGAGCAAAGCAATTGAAGGGTAAGCAACGTTTTTTTTTCATGCATGGGATCTTGCTAAACTATCCAGATTTTCTTGAATGAGCCTAAACTAACTATCCGGTGGAACAAGAAGCTTGGAGATATGAAAGTTGCCACTGAATGCCCAACAAGCCAAGAAATTGCGCAAAGATTAGCTCCTCTAGCTATAGAACGTTATCAATCTGTTTGTAAATTTAATTCTCTTTGTACATTTATTGGAATCATATGCATTTAATAAATATTAATTAAATGATAATCTTTCCAGTGATGAAATTTTCTCAGAAATTTTTACATGAAAAGACCTTTTTAACTTTAACCTTAACGATGAACATTTCAAAATTAGATTTGAATATCAATGACTAGATTTATTTTCAAGTAAAAAACAGAAAAGAAATAAAATTTGAAAAATTAGGAAAAGAAAATAAAAATTAGAAATTGAATAATTAGACAATAAACAATTTTAGGATTTTTTTTTATTAAAAAAACAATAAATTTGACGATAAATCTCTTTTAGGAAACTAAGTAGGTTTTCTTTAATACTCAAAAGAAGAAAAGTTTTCTAAAAAACAAAGAAAGTTTTCAATATTTAAATTATAAGATTTTATTATTGGGTCCGTTTTTCAACTACTGATCCAGAAAAATAATTGAAGCTGGTGGATAGTGGTATTTATCATTAATTAAATAGGCTATTAATGGAGCAAGCACGTTGGGTCCGTTTTTCAACAACTGATCCAGAAAAATAATTGAAGCTGGTGGGTGGTGGTATCTATCATTAATTAAATAGGCTATTAATGGAGCAAGCATGTTGGGTTCATTTTTCAACGACCGATCGAGAAAAATAATTGAAGCTGGTGGATGGTGGGGGTATCTATCCGTTATTGAATAGGCTATTAATGGAGCGAGCTTGTTGGGTCCATTTTTCATGGTTTTTTTTTTTTCTCAAACAAGAGTAATTTAAAATTTTTATTTCTTAATAAATATAATTCTAAACTTAATTCCCTTAACGGCTGGGTTAAACCAACAAATACCGCATCAACACTTCATTCATCTTTTATACCTCGCTTTGTTTTAACACAAGAAAACCAAAATATTTGAATTAAAGAACTGCTGTTTATATTCTCAAGCGAAAACCTCACCCCTTACCAACATTGTTTGAGATTGATTAAACCAATAAGAATTTATTGGCTACACTAAATTTCAAAGAAAATCATCAAATCAGTTCAATGTAGAACTTGGAAAAAAAGCACTTCCTAAATTTTCTGGCAAAATTGTTTGATTTAATTGT
The DNA here is from genome assembly GCF_047325235.1 of Durio zibethinus. Lineage (NCBI taxonomy): Eukaryota > Viridiplantae > Streptophyta > Magnoliopsida > Malvales > Malvaceae > Durio > Durio zibethinus. The sequence goes on along the minus strand of NC_143162.1, from coordinate 1,005,292 downwards.
GAGCCAAAAGTTTGAAGATTAGAACATGAAAATTCATCATTTTATTTCTTTCCTCTCTTCTTTTTTTTTTTTTTTTTTGACTTTTCTGTACACCATTATCGCATCATCATTTTCTTTGTCAATAAAAAACTGAGTGTTTTCATCTTCAGGAACATGTATTTTTACAGAAACGAGGAGATCTACAACAACGGGTTTGAGATATGGCCACAGTATTATGACCAACAACAGCAAAACGTAAACAACTAGTCGTTTGAAGCGGGTCCTAGTCGAAGAACTTGATGGCTTAACCTCTCGATATATCGTCTTCCTTTTGAGCAGGTTTTACGTTTATGTGACAAGGAAGCATGAATTGCCAAGATTGTGGAAATCAAGCTAAGAAAGATTGGGCACATTTGAGATGCAGGACTTGGTGCACAAGTTGAGGGTTTCAGTGCCAAATTCACGTTAAGAGTCCTTGAGTTCTTGTTGCTAGAAGACAAGAGAGGCCACCAGAATCGCAGCTTTGCAACAAACACAGCAGCAAAAAAATATCCAGGAACACAGAGAGTAAAAAGCTTATTTTTAACTACAAAGCTTTTGTTTCGTTTGTTTTGAATCTTTTTCTGTTTGAAAATACAAATCAAATTATTGCTATGCGCCAAAAATGAAATCATATTATTGCTTGTCGATTCTCATGTTGGGGTCCAAAATAATGATAATTTTCATTATTGAAAAACCCATTATTATTGGTCAAATTTCTTTATTCACATAAATCAGGGATATTTGGAAAATATTATGTTCGTTCATTAAAATGAAAATAATTTCTAATATAGCAAGGCAATAAAGTTAGAAAAACTGCATCAATAATATTCAAAATATACCAATCATGACATGGAAAAAAGATATGAGAATCTTTTTTAAAGATAAAAAGCCTAGTAAACAAAGGACAAACGTGCTTTTAAAAAGTTGAAAAGTATCAAAGATAATATGAACGAGACACATGCAAAATCAAATTATTGCTATGCGCGAAAAATGAAATCAAATTATTGCTCATCGATTCTCATATTGGGGTCCAAAATAATGACATTTTTCATCATTGAAAAACCCATTATTATTGGCCAAATTTCTTTATCCACGTAAATCAGGGATATTTGGAAAATATTATGTTCGTTCATTAAAATGAAAATAATTTCTAATAAGTGGTGTGAGATATAGAGAGATATACACGACCTTGAAAGGAAAACCAAAAAGGTCCATAAAAAGCAAATATATATATATATATAATATTTATTCTGTTTCAAAATTATTCTTTTATTGATTTTTTTTATCAAATTAACTCAATTTTGATAGTTATTTTTAATTAAATTAAAAAATTAAAAATTTTAAAATAAAATTTATAAGTTTTAAATTTTTTAAAATATATTTTTAAAAATTTTAATTTAATATAATATATGAATAAATGAAGGTTAAAGTTGAATTGATTTGAAAAAATAAAAATAAAAAATAATTATTTTGGGGCGGAGGGATCGAGTAATATATATATATATATATATATATATATATAGCTAAGCAATGAAGTTTTAAAAACTTTATCGATAATGTGCAAAACATGCCACAAATAGTATAAGGGTAAGGAATTCATAAAGATAAAAAGCTACAAAGTCCAAAGGCGCTTTCAAAAAGTTGAAAATTAAGTAGCAAAGAGATTACTAGCAAAATATTAATTAGGCAGCTTTAAAAGTGTCAAAATCTGGTTCGGTATGAATTAAATCCTTCTATCTGAATTCAAATTCAATGACTTGATTTGATTAAATCATCAACAATTTAAATTTGACTTGATTCCCATTTGAATTAATTTAAATTTAATATAATTCAAATTCAAAATAATTTATCTTTAAATTTAAAATTAATAATAAATATTTAAATATCATAAATAGTGGTCAAACTATTATATTATGATAAAAATATAATTATTTTTCAATAACACCGGGGTTGCATCTTTTTGGGCCCAGTTAAACATAAATATTCATTTTTATGATGCATTCATCTCTGTCTAACCATAAACAAAATTTTAAAAGAGCTAACCTAACATTATTGTTATAACCAATCAATTAAGCAATCAATGCAAACAATATTTTTTTCTAACATTATCAAATTCTTTGGTTATAATTCTATGTTGAGTCTTTTAAAAATTGTCGTAGCGATTTTGTGTCCGCCTGACGAATTTGAAAACGAAAATAAAAAAATAAAAAATGGAGTTACCACTAATCTTTTTTAGCTAGGTGTGATTGACCACCTATTAAAACATATCCTTTTAATGAAATCTTAAAATTAATTAAAATTTATTAAAAAGATAATTTTAGGGTCTACGTAATAGTCTAGGTTCGGGAGTCGATTACGTGTGGGGAAGGATTAGCACCCCCACAACGCCTATTAAAACGGTACCAATTAACTATGTATTATCGTTTGATTTTGATAAAAAAAGTATCATTTTCGGTATTTGAAAAATAATTTTCTTGATTTATTTATTTATTTTTATTTTTATTGTTCAAATTTTATTTGAGAAAAATAAATTAGAACTTTTTTTATCGAAATAATTCTTAAAACGTTCCAGTACGTTGGTAACATCAAAAGAACTTTTTTTCACCTAGAGATTTCTTAGGTATCACTTCTTGAAATACCTTAGAATTCCATCCTTGAAAGCTCAAATTTACTTTTCGTAAAAAATTATACCGTGTATGCAATGCAGAATATTACCATGTTAATACACATATTTTATTCTTTTTTTTGGTAATTTTATTAATTGTTTTATTTGATTTTTTTTTATTTTCAATTGAAATTTTGAAGAAAAAGAAATTTTATTATATTAAAGATTTTCTATAAATATTTCAATATACTAGTAATATTTAAAAAAATCTTTTCACTTAGGGATTTCGTAAAGCATCACTACCCGGAATACTTTTAGAATCCTATCATTGGATAAAATTTTCTTTTCTATCATTTTTTATTACTTATTCTTAATTATTAGTTAATTTTATTATTATCATTTTATAACCAAAATAAAAAGGAAAATTTTTTATTTTATTGAAAGTTTTTTTATAAATACTCCAATACACTGGTAGTATTTTTTAAAAAAATCTTTTCACCTAGAGATTTCGTAGGTATCACTACTCGGAATACCTTTAAATCTCATCGTCGGATAAGAATTTTTTTTTCCTACATTTTTTATTAGTTTTGTATTATTATTTAATTTATTTTTAAAGTTTATTTTAAAAAATTAACAAAATTAAAAATTTTATCATCTAATCTAACAAATATAAATATTTTAATATGCATAAATATCAATAAAATAATATATAAAAAATAAAAAAAATAAAAAAAAAACTTTCTTTTACCTGAATCAGACTGGGCAATTGTCCGATCAACGCGGGTTTGGTCTAGCGATTTGGTCTGGCGTTAGTGGTTCGGGGAGGTCCGATTCGGTTTCAGTGGTTCAGACGGACCGGTCAAGGGCTGAAGAAGACACGGGTCGGGGGTCGGGTGCGCGAACCCCGGGTCGGGTCAGGGTTGATGCGCGTATCCTCAGGGGTTAAAACGATGTCGTTTTGGGCGTTTAATGAAACGATGTCGTTTTGGACGTTTAATGAAACGACGTCGTTTTAGCTTTCAACTTCTTATAAAAATAAAAATAAAAAATTTTCTCTCATTTTCTCATCCATTCTCTCTTTACACTCTTCAGAGCTCCACTCTCTAGCCAATTTGCTACCGGTCAAGCTGCTGTCACCATCACTCCGCCCATCGTCGGTAGTTGTCGATCGATCGTCGAAAACTGCCCAAAAACACCAAAATGTTTCCCTTTGCCTCCTGAGTATAAATCTGAGCTTGGGTTCACCTGAAAGTGTCCCAAATTCCTTAGATTGCTCTCAAAGCTTCGGTAAAACTTTTTTTTTTGGTATTCTAACTTTTTTTTTTTTTAAACTGACTCTTGGCACTAGGTTCCCTGTTCCAGGGGATTATGGCTTTTGTTGTTGTTGTTTTTTTTTTTTACAAAAAAGTTTTTTTTTTAGCAGGGTCCCCTCCCCTCTTTTTTGTTTCCCCCCATTCTAGGGTTTGGCTAGGAGCTCTATCTATAGAGCTTTGACCGTGCATGGCACAGGGCTTGGCATGGGGTGCAAGCACGAGCCCCATGCCCTTTTTATTATTTTTATTTGATTTGACAGTGAGGGTAGTAAATAGGGTATGGGTAGTAAAGTAAGGGGGCAGTGATATGGGTGATCAAAGGGGTGGGGTAAGGTGGACAGCGGTGCCGCGCCAGGCACCACTGCCACCGGTCTTTCTTTGTTTTTTTTTTTTGTTTTTTCTATTTTGTTTTGTTTTTATTTTTTATTGTATTTTGTATTTTTGTTTAATTTTTATTATTGTATTTAATAATATTATTATTATTTTATTTATTTATTTTTTGTGACTGGACAAATTTGATGTCCACAGCTGCTCCTCTTTGCACATTGCTGATAGTCAGTAATAGGGCAAAGACAAAGACAATAATTTTAACCAGGATCCAAATGGATTTTTTTTCTTTTTTTTTCTCTTTTTTTTGAGCATAAACTATTCAAAAAGTCTTTTTGTCAAATCGAAAATGCTCATTTCACTTAAGGCTCGACAATTTTTGAAAATTTAAAATCTGAAAAAGGCTCCTCTCAGCAGAGGCTCAACAACTTTAAAAATTCTCTTGACAAAGCTCTTCTCAGCAGAGGTTCAACAACTTTAAAATCCATCTTAAAAAAGCTCATCTCAATAGAGGCTCAACAACTTTAAAATCTCATATTGAAAAAGCTCCTCTCAGCAAAGGCTCAACAACTTTAAAAATTTTCTTAAAAAAGCTCTTTTCAATAGATGCTCAACAACTTTAAAATCTTCTTTTGAAAAAGCTCCTTTCAACAGAGGCTCAACAACTTTAAAAATTCATTTTGAAAAAGCTCCTCTCAGCAGAGGCTCAACAACTTTAAAATTTTATCTTGAAAAAGCTCCTTTCAATAGAGGCTCAATAACTTTAAAATCTCACATGTTCTTCAAATCAAGTTTTTATCTTTGAACAAGTAAATTTCTCTCTTTTGAAATCTTTTGTTTGGTTAGGAAATGGAAAGTCTCTGTCCTCATTATTCTTGGATGCATGTACTGAGTACTCTTAATGCAATGCATGTAATACAGTCAGAATTATTCATTGTGGTAAAAAGGTTCTTAGAATCTCTCGCTTTTTGCTTCCTTTATTAGAATTCTTAACAATTGCCATATGATCAATTTATTCTTAACATCTGACCATTGAATTCTTCCCTACCAATACTTTTCTTCAAAAGTCTACAACACCAATGTCTTGTCATGCTTTTCTCTTCCTTTTTCATTTGCCTTTGTCAACTTTTAAAAGGTAATGCTAAGATCTTTCATGTTTGTTTTTCTTTTCATTATTTTAAATCCAAGACCAATAAAATGCAATCACACATTTTTTCTATTCGTATAGCGAACAAAAAATGAGAATAAAGGAATGGATAGGTGTTATTTCCAAATGAAAGATAGCATATTTTATTAGATTGGTAACAAGTGCATGGTAAAGTATTTGAGTTGAAACAAAGGTGCCCAAATAATGATCATAAGATAATCATGAACAAAATATTCCCAGATTCTTCTTTTAAAACTAAATTAGATGACTTCTTTGATCCTTCAAAGTTCATCAGACTATACTTGCCCCTGTATTATGGAATAATGCTTGTTCTTCGCATCCCAACTACCTTTTTCAAGTTTTCAGCTTAGATGAGTCATTATTTTTTATTTTTTACTTTTTTTATTTTTTTCTTTCAAGCAAAATATTTCTTCACAGTATCTGAGTTTATCGGAGTAAGTAAATCACTTATATCCATTTTTGCCAAAATCAATGCCCCACCAAAAAAGGTTTTTTTCACCACGTACGAACCCTCTCAATTTGGTGTCCATTTTCCTCGATTGTCATGTTGATTTGGAAAGATCCTTTTCAGTACTAAGTCTCATTCTTTAAAGCGACGGGGATGAATTTTTTTGTCATGTGCTCTCATCATTCTTCAATGAGGTTCAATTGTTTGTAGCGGCTTTAAACCCATTCTGCTTCCTCTAATTCTACCTCTATCAAGACTCTCAACGAGGGAATTTTTATTTCGATCGGTAGCACAGTTTCCATTCCATATACCAAAGAGAATGGGGTGACCCCAGTAGATGTTCAGACTGATGTTCTATAAGTATGCAAAGCAAAATGTAACTTCTCATGCCAATCTTTGTAAGTATCAGTCATTTTCTCCAAGATTCTTTTACTATTCTTGTTTGCAGCCTCCACTGCCCCATTCATCTTTGGATGATATGGTGTCGAATTACAATGATGAATCTTGAACTGAGTGTAAACTTTATTCATCATTTTGCTATTCAAAATTTTTACATTATCAGAAATAATTGTTTTTGAAAGCCCATATCTACATATTATCTCTCTTTTTATGAATTTACAAATCGCAGATCGGGTCATACTAGCATATGTGTGGCTTTTACCCACTTGGTAAAGTAATCGATCATTACAAAAATTAATCTATGCTTATTCGAAGCCTTTGGAGTAATATGACCAATGACATCCATGCCCCACATAGAGAATGGTCATGGAGGAGCCAAAACATGCAATGCTATTGGAAGAGTATGGATCTTGTCAACATAGATCTGACACTTACGATATTTTTTGACATAATCAATACAGTCACTCTCCATTGTCAACCAATAGTATCCAGCCCTCATAATTTGTTTAGCCATCATATGACCATTTACATGTGCCCCAAAAACTCCATCATGCACTTCTTCAATAATCCTCTTCGCTTCAACTGCATTCACACACCTTAAGAGTACTTGATCTGGACCTTTTTTATAGAGGACGTCTCCATCAAGAAAGAAACTCATAGCCAACTTTCTAATAGTCCTTTTATCATTTTTTGTTACATGTTCTAGGTATTGCTGGCTTTTAATATATTGCATAATGTCATGATACCATGGTTTCCCATCAACTTCTTCTTTAACACCTGAACAATGTGCTGGTTCATCCTTTACATTCATCTTGATGGGTTAGATTTCAGTATTTGCATATATTTTAATCATTGTGGCTAGAGTGCTGGTGCATCAGCAATTTAGTTTTTCTTTCTAGGTAAATACTTAAATTGAACTTTTTCGAATTGTTTAACTAACTCAAAGATGTACTTATGGTACCGTATCAATTTAAAATCTTTTATCTCCCATTCTCCTCGTAATTGATAGATGACTAAGGTTGAATCTCCAAACACATCCAACACTTTGATCTTCTTTTCAATTGCTGCTTGTAAACCTATAACACAAGCCTTGTATTCGGCCACATTGTTTGTACAATTGAAATTCAACCTAGTTGTGATTGGATAATAATATTCATCGAAAGATATTAAAATTACCCTAATACCATGGCCTAAAGCATTTACAGCTCCATCAAAATACATCATTCAAAACTTCTCAATAGGTTCATTTTCTTCAATTTTCATCACATCTTCATCAGAAAAATCCAATTTCATTGGCTCATAATCTTTGGTTGCACGATCGATAAAAAACTCAACTATCACACTTCCTTTAATAGCCTTTTAAGTTACATAAAAAATATCATATTCTAAAAGCATAACTTGTCACCATGCTGTCCTTTCTGTTAATGAGAGCTTCTCAAAGATATACTTAATAGGATCCAACTTTGCTATGAGCCAAATAGTATGATAAAGCATGTACTGTCGAATTCTTTTAGTTGTCCGGGCTAATGCACAACGCATCTTCTCTAATGGTGAATACTTAGACTCATAATCAGTGAATTTTTTGCTCAAGTAATAAATCGCTCATTTTTTTGTATCAATTTTATCTTGTTATCCCAGCACACATCCTATGAAATTTTTATGTACCTTAAGTATAAGATCAAAAGTTTTCCTAGAACAGGTGGTCTAACATAGGTGGATTTGATAAGTATTCTTTAATCTTATCAAAAGCTTCTTGGCATTCATTATTCCATTCTCTTGGATCATATTTTATAAGAAGCTTGAAAATAGGATCGCACTTGTATGTGAGTTGAGAGATGAAAAGAGCAATATAGTTCAACTTCCCTAGGAAACCTCGCACTACTTTTAGGGTACGAGGAGATAAGTTCTGGATGGCTTGTATCTTATCCAGGTCCACCTTAATTCCTCTTTTGCTAACCACAAAGCCTAAAAATTTTTTTGATTTGGCACCAAATGTACATTTAGTAAGATTCAACTTTAGCTGAAATTTTTTCAACCTATCAAATAACTTTTTAAGATTAACTACATGATCTTCTTCTTCACGAGATTTTGTAATCATATCATCCACATACATTTCTATCTTTTTATGTATCATGTCATGAAAAAGAGTCACCATTACTCTTTGATAAGTGGCACCAGCATTTTTTAACCCAAAACGCATGACTTTGTAACAGAATATTCCCATATAGTCACAAATGTAGTTTTCTCCATATCATCTCAAGCCATCTTAATTTGATTGTAGCCTGAAAAACCATCCATAAAAGAAAATGTGGAATGCCTAGCAGTTTTATCCACTAGAGTATTAATGTGAGGTAGAGGAAAGTCATCCTTAGGACTCACCTTATTTAAGTCTCGATAATTGACACACATTCTCACTTTTTCATAATTCTTAAAAATTGGCACTATGTGGGGTACCCATTCTGGATATTTTACCACCTCTAAAAATTCAGCATCAAATTGCTTCTTCACTTTCTCTTTAATTTTCAGCAGTATCTCTGGTTTCATGCCTCTTAGCTTTTACAGTATCAGCTTACACTCTGGTTTCAAAAATAACTTATGCTCCATAATATTAGTGCTGAGTCTTGGCATATCTTGGTAAGTCCACGCAAACACATCCACATAATTTTAAAGCAGTTATTTTAGCTTCTATCTTTCAACTGATAAAATGGATGTACCAACTTTAACCTCTCTTTTATTTTCACCATCTCTCAAATTCACTAATTCAGTAATTTTTTAGTGGGGTTCAATTGGCTTATCTTCATGTTTTATTAATTTTAACAAATCAAGAGGTAGTGTGTAGTTCTTTGAATCTTTCTCATTATCAAGTTCATCAACATGAATTAAGTATTCAAAATCAAATTCGAGATTATTGTCATGATTATCTTCATGTTCATTATTTGGGACCCTACAAAGGGCAAGATGAAGAGAATATTGGCACAAAAAAATGGAATGGTAAGAAAATGATAGAAAGGAAAAATAGAAAGCAAAATGAAAATAATATAAGAAATACAAATGTATCTTCTAAGTCTTTTATTAAAATGACAACATAAAGACACCACAAAAGATCTTTTAATGCTCGTAGAAAGTAATAAGGGATTAAAGTTTCACAGTATATTACTTTTATAAAGTTTTAAAGATAACAGGCAGCTCTATAACTTTCTAATTATCTAGCTTAAAATCTAGAAGACAAGGGTACATGAACAGCTCTTCATCTCACCTTTTATTTTCTTCATCATCCACCATTTGAATGGCCAGCTTTGAAAATTCTTTCACAAATCTTGCACTTAGGGCTTCAGGTAAATCTAGGTAAATATATCCTCTTGAACGAAAAAAATCATAGAGGTATGAAATGACCATAGGCTCTGACTCCGGTTTATATCCTTCAAGATTAGCTATCCTTTTATTTTTCTTTTCATTCACAATTTTTATTTTGTCCCCTCTTATTGGCTTATATCCTAAGCCAAATATATCTTTCTTATCATATACTACTGATGGCTCTATGATTCCTTGTAGATTCTTTCCTAGTCTGGTTTTAGGTCACCATCCCATTTTGGTAAGCTATTTGACAATCATTTTAGTTGTCGTAGACAAGTGTGACGAATACAATTTAGATCTTTCAGCCATATAGGTTGCATTAGCTATCTCGAAAAATCTATATGAGCATTTCAGCACTTTATCCATTGATTCCATATAAGGAGTATTTATCAGTTGAGTTATCAATAAATTTTTTTCCTGCCACACATGTTAGTTTTCTTTCAATGATGAATTTGACTTTTTAATGCAATGATGATAGAACAGCACTTGCCATATAGATCCATGACCTATTTAATAAATAACTACATGAATAAAAGATATCCATAGCTTGGAATTTTACGTTAAAAGTGTATGGGCCAATCTGTAATAGCATTTTTATATCTCTTAGCACCTCTCTTCTTGTTTCATCAAAGGCTCACACTATCATATGACTAGGTTTCATATAAGATCCATCAACAAAAAGTTTTTCCAAAGTAGTCACAGGCATAACATTGATGAATGAGCCATTATTAATCAAAACCTTAGCCATTATATGACTTTTACATTTAACAGTAATGTAGAGAGCCTTGGTACTTTCTTGACCTTCAAGAGGAATCTCTTCATCACTGAAAGAGATATAGTTTGAAATTATCAGATTACCAACAAGCTGTTCCACATATTCAACAGAAGCATTGTGAGATACATATGCTTGATTTAGCATATTCAACAAAGTATTACGGTGCGACTTTGAACTGAGCAATAATGATAATAGCAAAATTTTAGCTGGCATCTTGTTAAGCTGTTCTACCACACTATACTCGCTATATGCTTCACTCTTAGAGATTGGCTTATGACATTCTTTTTATGGGGCTGCGTCAAGACCACTCTAACTTTTCTTTTCTTCTCCTACCTTGGCTTTCTCTTTTCTAGTTTTTTTTATAACTTTGGGGTATAACACCTCCTACTTCGAGTCATGCCTCCTACGTCCATTATGTTCGTAGTATCTGGGTTGATTACAACATCACAATTATACTTTCACGGTACTACTTTATCATTTTAATATAGAAAAAGATTAGAAACTTTAATTGTCACTATTGGTCAAGAGACGTGTTTTTCTAGCTTCAGTGTCGATTTCTCATCATAATAAATAGTGACTGGTTTACGCACAAACTTATTTTTTGAATTAATGGTAGATACTTTAGCTTTTATTGACTCTTCTCTTTTTTCATAAAACTCTATTTGACCTATATCCATCAATTTTTATACCTCTTGACGAAATTGGTGACAATTCTCGATAGAATGCCCCAAAGCACCTTTGTGAAAATCACATCTTTCAATTGAGTTAATTATTTCAGAGTGATTTTGAAGCTCTACTAGTTTTAACATGTCAGTTTTGACCAAGGCTTCAAATACTTTAGTCATCGAAGTTTTAACTTCTTCTACCCTTTTCTTCACATAACTTACTTGCCCATCAATCAAAACATTTATTAATGGTTTAGTATAATTTGAAAGAGGGTTTCCATTAACATTTGGAGCTCTTCATTGGTTGGTATCAAAATGTAACACCCCTTCATTGATTAACCCCTGCACTTTCCTTTTCAAAATAGTACAGTTCTCAGTAGAATGACCTAGATTCTCATAGTGATAATCACAATATGCATTGGTATCATACCATTTAGAAAATTGAGGTTTCAAAGGCTCAACAATAACAGGGGCTAATAAATGTTTCTCGACAAGTTGAAGGTATAGATTTATGTATGTCATGGGTATAGGATCGAACGTGGATTTTTTTTAGGTAGTTCTCAAGGCTCTCAAAACATTATTAAGATTAGGTCTCCATTTTGGTCTGGTAGGTGGAGCAGGATGATTGTAGGTGGATGTCTGAAAGGATAACTGAAAATAGGATGGATAAGCTGGCTATGATAATGACTGGTATGGATAAAGAGTGATGTAATATTATTTATGAAAGGGTAATGGGTTTGGTAGACAGGTATAGGATAAGGTGTGAAACCTTTGAATTGTTGCCTTACATAGTTCACTGCTTGAGCTTCATTTTCTTTTTTTTTAGAAGCTCCATCTTTTCTTGCTCCACTTGTCTCTCCTGCATCAACCTTACCATTCTTTATATCATTTTCAATGATTTCACCTGATATCACCATATCTACAAAGTTCTTGGTTGCATTGCCTATCAATCTCTCATAGTATGGTGCTTTCAGGGTGTTCACAAATAAAACAGTTATTTCTTTCTCAGTAAGGAGGGTTGAACTTGTGCAACCATGTCTCTTTATCTTTACGCATATTCTTTAAAGCTTTTAGTTACTTTTTTTTCATACCTTGTAAAGATAGATGATCTAGAGCTAGATCCATGACATGCTGATATTGTGTAAGAAATACCTTTGTAAGCTCTTGTCAAGAATGAATACGAGCCTTGTCTAGTTAAACATACCATCTAGCTACAAATCTCATAAGGTTATCTTGAAATACGTGCACCAATAACTTCTTATCATGAGCATGTGCTGTCATCTTACGATAATACATAGTGATGTGAATCATTGGACATTTTATACCATCATCTTTTTCAAATTCAGTGACTTTAAATTTTGGTGGAATGACCACATCTGGGATTAAACAAAAGATAGTTACATCTGTGGGACCATAAAAATTCATTCCCTCTATAGCCCTAAACCTTTCTTCTAATAACTTCATCTTCTCTTGGGCACTGGTATCTTTCACTTTCTCAAGTGCTTGGATCTCTAACTTTTCTCTATCTTTAGGATCATCCAAATCAAGAACCAAGATCAGCTCAAGTGATTTTTCCATCATAAAATTATGGAACAATCCTAGAATAGTCTTGGAACAGGTGCTGATGTCAATCCTGAATAAATATTGGAATATCCACCGAGAGTGAAAATTTGTACTCTGGCTTCTTGAGAAGTTTAGGTTGGCTGTGGCTCAAATCTTAAAGGGTATATAGGATTCACCATGTTTGGAGATTATTCTTAAAAGCTGAGATTTCCTTCCACTGTTTTTCTCTTGTCTAGTTTTTTTAGCATCTATATTATTATACTAAGATCTCCTTTTAACTCTTCTTGAGTTTTCTCAATTCTCTCAAATTGACTGGCTTGTTCTTGTTTCATAATTCTTGTTTGAGTCCTGATATTGTATAAATGACGAGTAGGTTGAGTCAAAATTTTTGATGGGTGAGCTATTCTTGAACCTTTATTATCATAAAGTTTTTTTTGTTTTTTTAAAAAAAAAAAAACAATTAGAATGCTATGTGTTGAAAATTTTATTTTTCACTTATTTTATGAAAAATTATATACATGATGCATGAATGCAAGTGAGAGATATTTGCTCTTGGATGAATTTTTACATTAGAAATTTTTATTGATTTCATACAACTTTTATTACATGAGGTTTACCATCCTAGAGTTATATCCATAGAAGCATTTGACTTGTTTATAATGGTCCTTTGCCTTGTCTAGAAAGTTTACTAGGCGTTATCCACATTCTCTTATGGGATTAACTTCTCTTCTTAATACTTCTACCTTTTTAACCATCTCCCATGCTTTCTTTACTATTTTGCAAACTTGGTTAGTCAGGTGCTTTATGTACTGTTGCCTCCCTAAGCTTTCTACTTTTCATCTCATGCGAGCATCCCTTTCTAAATTGCATGTGAAGATCCAATCCTTTTTTCTTATTTGCCACTCATCTATTATTGTTGAAATATGATTCTTGTGGTCTTGTGGCTGTAGTTCCAACCCTTGGATCACTCGATGAAGTGATTCTTTCTCACTCATTACTTGTAGCTGTGTTATAACGGTTTTGGGACCGCCGACACAAAAGAGTTTTAAAAATTGAAGTAAATGGGATAGTCGCCACCAATCTTTGTTAGGGGTGTGATTGGCCACCCAAAAGTTTATCTTTTTAATAAAACTATAAAAACGGGTTTAAAGTTTATCGAAAAGATGAATTTTGGTCTACGAAAATTAGGTTGAGTTTGGAAGTCGGTTACGTGTGGGAAAGGATTAGCACCCCCACAACGCCCATAAATTGGTACCATTTAATTATGCATTATTTTCGATGTTGGATAAAAATAGTTTTAATTTAAAATTTAACATTAATTCCCTTTATTTGTAAAAATAAAATTTTACTAAAGCTCTTGATTTAGGAATATCGAGAAAATCTTGAAGTTAAAGAATTATTTTAAAATTCTCCAACATCTAGGCAAAATTTAAAATAATTTTTTTCGCTTAAGATTTAACACGATAATCCTTAAAATGAAATAACAGTCTTTATAGAAGATAATTGTTAGTGACTCTCCAACATCTAGACAAAGTACTAAGAATTATTTCCTTCGAAATGTTATTTTTATTTTATTTTATAATATCAAAAAAATTATTTTTTTAAAGTATTATTCTTTTTTATTATAAAATATTTTATCATCGAACAGTAAATTGAAGAAAGAATAATGCAGACAATTATTGATGATAACATGCTAACGTATGTACGCTAATAAATGTTATGTAGGATGAGATGCAATTTAAAAGTTGGACTCTTAAGTATAATGAGACCACCTCGACTCTCCAACATCTAGGCAGAGCTTAGGTACGATTGTTTATATTTAAGATCTCAATTTACTATTATACTTTTTATTTATTAATCTTATTATTAATGTGAATTAAGAACTCATGTGAAAAACTTAATGAAACAGAGTTTCCTAAATACCCCATCATTTAGGCAACATTCGGGAACAAACCATTTCATCTGAGATTTCACACGTATCCTTAAAGTTTTGAAAATATTTTGAGTAAAGGCTTAAGTAAAGGTTTTGAAGGTTTAGTTTTAAGGTTTGAAGGGTTTTAAAAATTGAATTTTAGGATATGGAAGGTTTAGGGTTTTGATTTTAGAGTTTAGAGATTTTAGGGTTTGGGTTTTGTGGTTTAGGGTTTTGATTTAAGGGTTTGAATTTTATGGATTTTGGATTTTAGGGATTTGGATTTTGGGGTTTGGATTTAGGGGTTTTGGATTTTAAGGGTTTTAGATTTTAGGGATTTTAATTTTAGGAGGTTTTAGAAACCTAAGATTTTCAAAATTAAGAATTAGTGTTTAAGATTTCATTTTTAAGAAAATACAAACATTTCTAAAAATCTCTAACATCTAAGCGAATTTTCGAAGCAAGTTCGATTTTAATGATTTTTGAAAATTAATTAAAATTTTCTTATATATTTATTTTTATAAAAATTTATTAATAATAATTCCCCAAACATCTAGGTGAAATTATTTTTTTTGGAAAATATTTTTTTATTCCCTCCAACATCTAGGCAGGGAAAATAATAATAATTATTTTATTACTATTATTATTATTATCTTAAGCATTTTTAATATATATGTTTAATTATTATCCTATATTGTTTTCATTTTATTATTATTAAAAACAATTAGATATTTATTCTAATAAAATTAAACATTTATCATGCATAAATATATAAAAAAATACTTAAAATAACAATATATAAATATAGAAAAAAATTAGAAAACTCAAAAAGAAATTTTTTTACCTAAACTGGATCGATCAACGGTCTGGTCAACGACAGTTCGGTTGGACCGAAAAGGGGTCGGTTCGACACGTGGTTCAGTTGAGCCGGTTGAGGAATGGTTCAGACCGATTCAATCGATTCGCTGGCGGTTCGTCTGAACCGGCTAAAGGTTGGCTGAAGCGGGTCGACGGGTCGATTTGTGCGAATCTCGAGTCGGGTTCGATCCACGCGCGGATCCTTCTTTCGCTTGAAACGACGTCATTTTGGGCCTATGCTCAAAACGACGTCGTTTTTGCTTTTATATTTTCTATAAAAGTCATATTTTTTTTGGCAGCTCACTTTTCTGTTTTCACGCAAAAAAATTTTTTCAGAGTTCTAGGTTCTCTCCGGCCCCACCGGAATCTAGTTACCGGACTGTCGCGTTGGCCACTGCCTGGGTCACCGCCAACGGTCGTCGGCGGCGATTGAAAACACCAAAAACCTTTCAGAAGCTCCTTTCAATGAGATCTTTTCAAATCTGACATCTGTTTTACCAGAAACAACCTCGATCGACATAGATCGGGGCTTGAAGCTTGCGGTTTCCTTTCTTTTTTTTTTGAGAAACTGACTTCTTATTTTTTGGTTTATTTTGCAATGATGGCTTGGCACTGATGGTTCCTCGCCGTAGGCGAGGATTGTGTTGTTTTTTTGTTTTTCTTTGGATTTTTGTAGATCTATTTGGGTTTTTTTTCTGTTGGTATGGTTTCTGTTTGAGGTTGTTAAAGGGAGAGTTTGGCTTGGTGTTTGAGCTCGAAACAAGAAGGTGTTGAGGGTAGTATGTCTGGAGGTTTTTCAGAGGGGTTCCGAGAGTTTTCAGTTCGCTTCAAAGTAAGGAGAATCGAGTGTTTTATATGGTTGAAACGGTGGTTGCGTGTGTTGATGGAGTGAAAAGAGTAGACGAGGGTGTGTTATAATGGCTGGGGTGGTGGCAGGCATGGGTGGCCAGCGGTGCCGTGCACGGCACCTGCTGGCACCAGCCCTTAGTTTGTTTCTTCTTCTATTTGGCTTTTTTTGTTTGTCTTCTTTCTTTTTTTTTTTTTTTTTTAAAATTTGGTTTAACACTTTAATTTTTAATTAATTAATTAATTTTTTTAGATTATAAAAATGTAGACCCGGACAAAATTCAATGTCTATAGCTACCCCTCTTTGCACATTACTAGAAATCAGTAATAGGGCAAAGATAAAGACAACGATTTTATCCGAAGCAAATCATGGATTTTTTTTTAAAAAAAATTTTTTAACTACAAGTTAAATGATAAAGAAAACGACCGGGATGACACCACAAGTCGAGACGTAAACAAAAATGATCGGGATAACACCACGAGTCGAGAAGTAAAGAATCGATCGGGATAACACCGTGAATCGAGAAATAAAAAATCGATCGGGAAACACCACGAATTGAAATCATGCATAAAGGTCTTACAGAAATCATGCCCGGAGGTCTTACAAAATCGACTGGGACAACATCACAAGTCGAGAATAATGAATCGATTGGGATAATATCGCGAATCAAAATTATGCCCGGAGGTCTTACAGAATCGATTGGGACAACACCGCAAGTCGAGAATAATGAATCGATCGAGATAAAATCGCGAATCGAAATTATACTCGAAGGACTTAGAAATCAAGATCTTTAAATGCTTCTCTCAATCAGAGGTAATAGAACTTTGAAAATTTTAATTTTTTTTTTTAAATGGCTTTTCCCCAATCAGAGTTAATGAATGTAAACAATGATACAAATGTCTATCTTGATCAAATGATGCTAATGCAAATGTTGGTAAAAATACAAATCTCAATGCAAATGCTTGATGCAACTATATTTGACAATGACAATGTTCTTTTCATGTAAATGCTCATACAAATACCTTTTCTTAGGATATGGATGCCATGGTAGTGCAAATGCGAATTTTCTTATAGTGCGAACGCAAATATCTTGCACAAGTGCAAATGCAAGTGATGCAAATGCGAATGTCTCTCTTGTGGGATAGATGTAAGTGATGCAAATGCAAATATCCCTTTCATGATGCACAGATGAGCGATGCAAATTTGAATATCTTCTTTTTTTTTTTTAGGTCAAATGTCTTTCTCATGATATAAGTAATGCAAATGCAAGATCTTTCAAAAGGTTATGCATCGAGAATTTTTTTATTCTGGATAAAACTTTGAAACTCTAAAACTTCTTTTGGGGCCAAGTAAATTGGGCTTAAATTTTATTGAAGGCCACCTAAACTGGGGTTAAAACCTCATTTGAGGCCAGATAAACTAGGCTTAAAATGTCATTGATGGCCAGATAAACTGAGCTTAAATGTCATGGCTAGATAAACTGGGCTTAAATGTCATTGATGGCCAGATAAACTGGGCTTAAATATTCATTAATGGCCAAATAAACTGGGCTTAAATGTTCATTAATGGCCAAATAAACTGGGCTTAAAACTTTATTGATGGCCAGATAAACTGGGCTTAAATGTCATTGATGGCTAGATAAACTAGGCTTAAAGTTTCATTGATGGCCAGATAAACTGGGCTTAAAACTTTATTTGAGGCTAGATAAACTGAGCTTAAATTTCATTGATGGTCAGATAAACTGGGCTTAAATTTTATTGATGGTCAGATAAAACTGGGCTTAAATGTCATTAATGGCTAGATAAACTGGGCTTAAATTTTATTGATGGCCAGATAAACTGGGCTTGAAACTTCATTGATGGCCAGATAAACTGGGCTTAAAGTTTCATTGATGGTCAGATAAATTGGGCTTAAAATTTCATTAATGGCCAGATAAACTGGGCTTAAAACTTCCTTGATGGCCAGATAAATTGGGCTTAAATTTTCATTGATGGTCAAATAAATTGGGCTTAAAACTTCATTAATGGCCAGATAAATTGGGCTTAAAGTTTCATTGATGGCCAGATAAACTGGGCTTAAATGTTATTGATGGCCAGATAAATTGGGCTTAAATTTTATTGATGGCCAGATAAAATGGGCTTAAAACTTTGATGGCCAGATAAATTGGGCTTAAAGTTTCATTGATGGCCAGATAAACTTGGCTTAAAACTTCATGATAGCCAGATAAACGGGGCTTAAAACTTCATTTTTTTTTTTAAAATTTGGCGATCCCTATCAAAAATGAAAAAGGTGAGGATTTTCTTTCCAAATGGATGTAATAATTCTGTAGATAGCGATGTTTATTCAAAAAGTTTTAACCCTTGAAGGGAATGAAAGAGGCATGCAAGCTCACGAATGAAACATAAGCTTTTATAAAAGCATTAATTCCTTGAAAATCAAACATATTCAACATTTTTCTTAGTCTCCAAATGCGACATTTTGATATATGTCAAGATCAGTTGTAAGGGCTCGAGATTTTAAACGGTTATTTAGGAATAATCAACCTATTTCAGACTTTTATGGCTTTGATATTTCAGATCTTTCAAAAAGATTTAGCTTTACTTCTGTTTAGCATCCACCATACTTAACATCAGGAGTGATCTTTCAGGGTTGGCTCTAGACTGCCCTTTTAAGGGTTTTCACCCTAGAGCTGCTTTTATTTCTATTTTTCTTTTTCTTTTTTTTTTTACACACCATGCACTTGAGAATTCAAATCTAATCCAAAAGAGGAAAATAATTTTTTTTTTCAAAAAGGTTTAACGATTCAAATAGGAGATTAGGTAATAAAAGGAAAACTCCAAAAATTCATGTTCATTTTTTCAAGAGAAACTCTTCAAGTTTAAGCTTTCATACTTGATCCAATATGGACTTTTAAAAGGTTGTAATGTAGGTTAGGGTTCATGATTGCCAAAGAACAGGATAAAAAGGTCTAAAACAAGTATTTAAGAGTATTTGAAACTAAGGATCATTTTTCATTTGAAGGATACACTCTAAGGTGTATTCTATTTTATGCTTTCCACCCATTCATTTTTTTTTTTTATTCTTCTTTTCCTTTCATTTTTTTTTTTTTTGCATCCTTTCACTGAGTGGATTCAAAACTTTTATGAACTTTTATATTGGGTTTGTGCCCCTATCACATGAGATTCCATTAGACATTCTCATTCTTAACCTTCAAATGCATTCTTTTTTTTTTACCCCCAATGTGGAAGGTGATCCTTAATCAGGGTTTATTTTGAAAGAATTCAATCAGGCTCAAAGAGGTAACAAGAGATAAATTTTTATTTTTGTGAAGAGATAATGAAAGATGGCCATTTGTCATTATCTCTTCACAAAAATGGCCATTTGTCATTTTCCTTAAGTTAAAGAGTACTCTTTAGGAAAATGACAAATGGCCATCTTTCATTATCTCTTCACATTTTTCCTAAAGGTTGAATACTACTCTTTAGGAAAATGAACTTGGAAAAAGGTTTTTTTATCTCAAAAAAATTTTTGGTTTTTTTTTTGTCTTTTTTTTTCAAAACCTTGACTTTGTCAGGACCTTTTTAGATTTGTTCAAGTTTTCTTTTAGTGCATGATGTCATAACCAATCTTTTTTTTTTATTTCTTTACCCCCATAGCTCACACCTAAATTCATTTTGCCAGTAACATGTTTCATAAAAGATGTCTCATTTTAGCAAACCACCCCTAATGAAAGTAATTACAAGAGAATGGACATATGAAATGGACAAGAAAAGGATTATGTGGGGTAAACATGTTTAAAGTATCAAATGATCTAAGTTACTCCACAAAAAGAGAACAAAAGGGTTAATCATAACTCAAGTTACCTTAAAGGTAATGAGGTATTTCTTTTCTGACAAATATACCTCAAGACAAAGGATCGAATCAATTTTGGGATAAAAAGCTAAAAAGTAGTATGTTTGAGTGCATTTTACAAGACTTGGATTTGAAATTTTTGGAACTGCAGCATAATCTTGTCATATTAAATTATCGCATTTGAATTCTAAAAAAAAAAAGTCATATAGACTTGATTTTCTAGGAACCACAAATTTTTTAATGGCTGTTTCATTTGTTCATTGCCTTAGACAAGAATATTGCCAACAATATCAGGTGAAAATAAGGTTCACAAATTTGAATTCAAGGCTATCAAAGGGTCATGACTGATGAAATGGGGTCAACTGAATGAGCAAATGGGCATTTAGGTATTTGGAAAATTTCTAATAGTGATCGCCAATTCATCTTAAACTCAAAACTTTTTTTTTTTTTTTTTTTTGTGTTGCCCTTTTTTTTTAGACATTTCTCTAGCCTCGGTACTTAACCATATGGGGCTTTATTCATTCTAACATCTTTCCTCTTTTTTTTTAAACCAACTATATATCGAAACTTACACGAAATAAAACACTATGATGCACAATGTTTACTCATGTAATGCAAACCTTAAACTTGACCAAAAGGAATTTATCATCTTGATCATACTCTTGAGATGATATTCAAAGTTACATAAACAAAAGTTTCCCCCTTTGAAGTTTTAACTTTAGCATCACTAACTTGTAACTTTACTACTATCAATCATCAAAACCACTAACTAGCTCTTTAAACTTTGCATCATCTACATCGATCAAAGCTTAAACTTTATCCTTGAAGGCAGTACAATCTTCTATGGAATGCCCCTTAACTCCATCATGAAATTCACATTTAGCATTAGGATCATACCATTTCAGGTACGGAGGCTTTTTGAGTCTTGCAAGAACAACAGAGATCATATGATTCTCCATCAGTAAAGTAAAGAGCTCAGCATAAGGTATTAAAAGTGAATGATATACTTTGGCTCTCTTTCCCTTACGACTCTGTGTATGGCTTAAATTGATCCTTGATTTTATTCGTGGTGAAAAAATTTGAGCACATAGATGAAGTGGTAGATGAAAATCATCGATCGAAAATATTGGTTGAGGACAATATGGTAACCATTGTGAATAATCATCTGTTGGATCTTCCTGTATCATGGTGAGATTTCTCTCATTTTACTCTTTAACAATTATTTCTTGAACTTGTTCTGCAAAAATATCTCTTATTTTTTCATCATCAGTATCTATAATTTTTCCTCTTCTTATCCCATCCTCAATTCTACCCATAGCAAATAATAAATTCACAAACTCTGATAAAGTATTGCTGATCAACTTATCATAATAGGGAGAAGGAAGGGTATCCACAAATAGGGAACTCAACTCTCTATTAGTAAGAGGTGGTTGTACCTATGATGCCATATTCTTCCATCTAACAACATATTATTTATAGCTTTCATTGAGGTTCTTTCTCATGTTTTAAAGGGTTAATCGATCTGGAACCAACTCTAACATATACTAGTATTGCTTCAAGAATACTCATGATAAATCCCTTCAAGTATGAATTTGACTATTTTTAAACTATAATACCAATTAGCTACTGCCCCAATCAAACTTTCTTGAAAGATATGAATAAACAGCTTTTCATCACCAGTATACCCAACCATTTTGTGACAGTATTGAGCCTAATGTATTTTAAGACATCTAGTTCTGTTATACTTTTCAAATTTTAGGGCTTTGAATCTTGATGGAATAACGAGATTAGGCACTAGACTAAGTTCATTGGCATCAACATTCCTGTACACATCATGGCCTTCAATTACCTTCAATCTCTCTTCCAATAGATCAAATTTATCATTCATTATCATATCTCCTAATGGATGTGGCACACTATTTAATTTTTTTGATTCTTTAGGATCATCCCCATTAGGCATAGCAATGGAGTTGTTAAGAGTGCACTTGAGACCGACATTTGTCTGAATTGATGGCCTATTGGCAGAAATGTCAATAAAAGGTTGATGAGTAGTTGGAGGTACTTGTGGCATATGAGCGTCTTGAACATATATGGACCTAGATGGATACAATTGTGTCTCAACAGCTGTTTCCTCTCTTGCCCTGTGTGTTTCAACAATTCTTTTTCCTTTTGTCAACTCTGCTAACATCTGTTTTAATTCTGCCAACTGTTTGTTCATGTTTTGTTGCATTCTAGTAACTGTTTCACTGATCTCTCCTTGAGCCTTTTCTACTCTGTCCATTAGACTGGCATCTTTATTTTTCATGATTCTGGTACTGACTCGAGTGCTATAAGTGTGCAGACTCAACTGACCTCATTTCCTAGAATAGCTATCCTTAAACATTTTATTAATTGCCAGAAGTCAGAAATGCATGGCATGAATTCTATTATATAAAAAAAATTACTTCGACGGTTTGATGAAAGTATATTTACAATTATCATTCCTTGTCCTTAGCTGGCATGAAAAGTGGCATGAAAAGCAATGAATTCAAGCAAATGATACATGATATGCAAGTCAAATTTTGTTACTTTGGTGAGGGGAAACTTGAATTCCTTCATATATTCAAAATGGGTCATCTAGATATATCTCTCCTGTCTCAAAAGTTTGGTGAAAACATACTTGCAACCATCATTCTTTCTTACACTCTTTTAGGCACGCCAATAAAATAAACAAATGCATCAATTCATAAAAAATCTAGGTTAAAAGAAGTTTTCATTCATTTTCAAAAGCATCAAGTTTACACATCATGAACCATTCTAGGGTTGGGACCAAAAAAGTGCCAAACCTGTTCCCACTTCCCTTTATCTCTCCTAAAAAATAGTTGACTATGATTACTAGGGAAGACAACTCTTTGCTTAAAAAGCTTTTTATTCATCATCCTAACTAACCCTATTGTTGCTTGTAGCACTGCTTACCATTTTGGCATGGGTCAAAGAAGGGTTCTCATGAATAACTGACTTCATCTTGGCATCAAAACTCAAATATCCAGCTTTCATCAGTCCTTGCACCCTATGTTTCAAAGCTATGCAATTTTTCAAAGAATGGCCAATGATGCCAAAATGGTATTCACATCAAGCATTGGGGTCATACCATTCAGGGAAAGGTGATTTGCGAGGTTCAGTGGGGATAAGGGCAATGAGATAGTTTTTTAAAAGTAATTGATACAACTCTGTGTAGGACATGGGTATTGGATCAACAGAGATTTTTCCTTTGGTGTTGTCAGAATTTTTCTGCCTTATGGTTGATTTGCTTTGTTGAAAAGATGATAGCTTAGTTGGTATTAAGGTGAATTAAGAAACTTTAGGTTAAAGATTAGGTTCAAAAGGCAGTGACAGGATAGCATGCTGATCAGACGATTGTGAAATATGAGATGATGGATATAGATTCAAGTGGAAAATTCTTTGTGGTTGCATGAGTTTGGGGGCCTAATCTTAGGTGCTTGGAAAGGAGGTTGAAAATGGTCATAAGAAGGATTTGGGTGTGAGTTTGGACTCGGGATAGTTTGTGAAGGTTGTTTGAAGCCAACTGGCTCATTCTTGGAAATTAAACTTTTGAGCTCAGTCATTTGCATGGCTAGTTCACCTATTCCTCTCTTGAGTTCGCCCAAACCTTGGTCACTATTAAAATCACCCAATACTTTAGCATGCTCTGGCAGAATGTTGGAACTAACGAGTGTCAATTGACCTTGACTCGACGAAAGTGACAACGGTCTTTAAAGAGCAACTAACTCAACCATACCACTACTTTTAACCATTTATATCAATTGAGCCATTTGTCGTTTCATCTCTCGAAGCTCAAGCCATAATTTCTCTTGATTCAACTCCAAAGCACTAATCCTTGCTTCCAATTGATCTCCCATTTTCATGACTCTGATTCCCACCAAGACAGACATTTTATTTCAAGATTTAGATAAAAAAATCTAGATTACTACCCTTATTGAATGAATATCACAAAAAGAATGACACACAAAGTATGAATACATGAATACAATGGCTACAGAATGTCATGAAATGCATATATGCCTATGACAATAAATTTTTATATGTACAAATGACCCAAATGAAAATTTTTATCAACCATGAATATGTATGTAAGGAATGTTATGTTGCAGGGATAGTGGGATATGAAATGTAACGTTTGTTCTATACGATCCTACCATTCATGAATTTATATGCATGAAATGCAATGACATATTTACATGAATGATGAGATGTATTCCTATGACTAATACAACAAACTTGTATGGAATGCATAAACCTATCAAGTGCATGTTACATGGAATGCAATACTTGTATTATGCCAACCTAGCGAAATTGACACTACTTTTTATGATGTATATGGGATTGGATACATGTATTATTTTTTATGATGTATGAAATGCAAAAGATGAAACAAAATATAAAAAAAAAAATTTTTTTTAGAGGGAAAAACAAAATAACTAGGACATGAAAATTGATTTTTTGATTGGGCCAACAAACAAAGAATTTAAGAAAAATCTTTAATTTTTCTGAAAACCTTTTTGTTTTTTTTTTTTGGCTTGTTAGATAATGCTTAAAAAAATCACTTTATTCTAAAATATTTTATGAAATTGTAAAATTTGAACAATTACCAAATGAATAAACTACATGTAAAGAGAAAATTTATTGTTTTTTAGAAAATGCTTTTCTTTTGTCATCCATTTCTGGTTATTTCTATAAAAGGATCGACAAGGCTCTACCTTAGGCTAGCTTCATATGGCTCACGATATGCTGGGTTAAGGTTTATGCGTCTAACGGTTCCCAAACTATTCCTCACATTATCGTCCGTTATAAACTAGTAAGGTTCCCTGATCCTCACCCATTATAGGCTACTAACGGAAATGGTTCAATCTGAGTGAAAGTGTTTCACTAGCAAATGCGAAGGTTATCACCTCACGAGAGCGTTGCTATTTCACTTCCTCCTAAAAGGGAAAGAGCCCGGGTCTAGAGCTCATACATGCGAGTAAATATGCAAAGTATGTGCGAAGTAATGTATTAATCAAAACAACAAGCATAAATCATAAACACAAAATCAAAATAAAGTAATAGCTAACAAGCAATTTATTTTATTTATTAACTTGTATGTATATATTTTTAAAAAATTAAAATAAAGAGAATTAAATTAAATATCAGATAAAACTAATTAAATCCAATAGCTATTAATAGCGCATAACTAAAATTTGACTTGACTCTCAAAAGTCCCCAGTGGAGTAGCCAAGCTATCATAACGGTTTTGACACCGTCGACGTAAAAAGTTTTAAAAATTGAAGTAAATGGGAGAGTCACCACCAATCTTTGTTAGGGTGTGATTGGCCAGCCAAAAGTTTATTAAAACTATAAAAACGGGTTTAAAGTTTATCAAAAAGATGAATTTTGGTTTACGAAAATCAGGTTGGGTTCGGAAGTCGGTTACATGTGGGGAAGGATTAGCACCCCCACAATGCCCATAAATTAGTACCATTTAATTATGCACTATTTTTGATGTTGGATAAAAATAGTTTTAATTTGAAATTTAACATTAATTCCTTTTATTTGCAAAAATAAAATTTTACTAAAGTTCTTTATTTAGGAATATCGAGAAAATCTTGAAGTTAAAGAATTATTTTAAAATTCTCCAACATCTAGGCAGAATTTAAAATAACTTTTTTCGCTTAAAATTTACCACGATAATCCTTAAAATGAAATAACAGTCTTTATAGAAGATAATTGTTAGTGACTCTCCAACATCTAGGCAGAGTACTAAAAATTATTTCCTTCGGAATGTTATTTTTATTTTATTTTATAATATCAAAAAAAAATTCTTCTTTTAAAGTATTATTCTTTTTTATTATAAAATATTTTATCATCAAACAGTAAATTGAAGAGAGAATAATGCAGACAATTATCAATGGTAACATGCTAACGTATGTACGCTAATGAATGTTATGTAGGATGAGATACAATTTAAAAGTTGGACTCTTAAGTATAATGAGACCACCCCAACTCTCCAACATCTAGGTAGAGCTTAGGTGCCACTGTTTATATTTAAGATCCCAATTTACTATTATACTTTTTATTTATTAATCTTATTATTAATGTGAATTAAGAACTCGTATGAAAAACTTAATGAAACAGAGTTTCCTAAATACCTCATCATTTAGGCAATATTCGGGAACAAAACATTTCATGTGAGATTTTCACACGTATCCTTAAAGTTTTAAAATATTTTGAGTAAGGGCTTAAGTAGAGGTTTTAAAGGTTTGGTTTTAAGGTTTGGAGGGTTTTAAAGCTTGAATTTTAGGATATGGAAGGTTTAGGGTTTTGATTTTAGAGTTTAGAGATTTTAAGGTTTGGGTTTTGGGGTTTGGGGTTTGGGGTTTTGATTTAAGGGTTTGAATTTTATGAATTTTGGATTTTAGGGATTTGGATTTTGGGGTTTGGATTTTGAGGGTTTGGATTTTGGGGGTTTGGATTTAGGGGTTTTAGATTTTAAGGGTTTTAGATTTTAGGCGTTTGAATTTTAGGAGGTTTTAGAAACCTAAGATTTTCAAAATTAAGAATTAGTGTTTAAGATTTCGTTTTTAAGAAAATACGAACATCTCTAAAAATCCCCAACATCTAGGCGAATTTTCGAAGCAAGTTCGATTTTAATGATTTTTAAAAATTAATTAAAAATTTCTTATATATTTATTTTTATAAAAATTTATTATTAATAATTCTCCAACATCTAAGCGAAATTATTTCTTTAGGAAAATATTTTTTTTATTCCCTCCAGCATCTAGGCAGGGAAAATAGTAATTATTTTTCTATTACTATTATTATTATTATCTTAAGCATTTTTAATATATATGTTTAATTATATTTATATTATCCTATATTGTTTTCATTTTATTATTATTAAAAATAATTAGATATTTATTCTAATAAAATTAAACATTTATCATGCATAAATATATAAAAAAAATACTTAAAATAACAATATATAAATATATAAAAAAATTAGAAAATTAAAAAAAAAGTTTTTTTCCTGAACCGGACCGGTCAAAGGTGGTTTGGTTGGATCGAAAAAGGGTCGGTTCGACACACGATTCAGTTGAGCCGATTGAGGAACGATTCAGATCGATTCGATCAGTTCGCTGACGGTTCGTCTGAACCGACTGGAGGTTGGCTGAGGTAGGTCGATTGGTTGATTTACGCGGATCTCGAGTCAGGCTCGGTCCACGCACAGATCTTTCTTCTGCTTGAAACAACGTTGTTTTGGGCCTATGCTTAAAACGACGTCATTTTTGCTTTTATATTTTCTATAAAAGTTAGATTTTTTTTGGCAGCTCACTTTTCTGTTTCCACACAAAAAAAATTTTTTAGAGTTCTAGGTTTTCTCCAGCCTCGTCGAAATCCGATCGCCGCGTGGGTTGCCGTCGACGGTCGTCGGTGACGGTTGAAAACACCAAAAACTTTTCAGAAGCTCTTTTCAACGAGATCTTTCCAGATCCGACGTTCGTTTTACCAGAAACAGCCCTGATCGACGTAGATCAGGGCTTGAAGCTACGGTTTCCTTTTTTTAAAAAAAAAAAAAAACTGACTTCTTGTTTTTTGGTTTATTTTGCAGGGATGGCTTGGCGCTAATGGTTTTTTTGTTTTGTTTTTTTTTTGTAGATCTGTTTGGGTATTTTTTTTTGTTGGCATGGGTTCTGTTTAAGGTTGTTAAAGGGAGAGTTTGGTTGGTGTTTGAGCTCGAAATGAGAAAGTGCTGAGGGTAGTCTGTCTGGAGGTTTTTCAGAGGGGTTTCGAGAGTTTTCAGTTTGCTTCAAAGGAGGGAGAATCGAGTGTTTTATATAGTTGAAACGGTGGTTGCATGTGTTGATGGAGTGAAAAGACTAGACGAGGGGGTGTTATGATGGCTTGGGTGGTGGCAAGCATGGGTGGCCAGCGGTGCCGTGCACGACACCCGCTGGCACCAGCCCTTAGTTTGTTTCTTCTTCTGTTTGGCTTTTTTAGTTTGTCTTCTTTCTTTTTCTTTTTTTTAAAATTTGGTTTAAACTTTAATTTTTAATTAATTAATTAATTTTTTTAGATTATAAAAATGTAGACTCGGATAAAATTCGGTATCTACAAAGTGCTTTTTTCTCTTTTTTGTGACTATAGCCTTTAACCTTTCCTTTTCTTTTTGACATTCTACCAATCTTGTTGTGGCTATATTATATAAGCCTTTCCAATTCTAACATTCTTGAGAAATTTTACTGGCCTCTTTTTGCTTTTCTTGAGCTTTGCTTTTCCACTGGTTCATTTCTTCTTGGAGCTCATCCACTTTGTGTTATCGACTAAGTTAAGACTTGGTGACTTTTTTTATTTTGAATTGGACTCATAATCTCTTATTTTTCTGGTGTAGATATTTCAAATCACTATTGACCACATCTCATTCTTTTATGACTTTTTCTAATCTGTTCCATTGTATCTTTGTTTAATATTTCAATTGTCCTACTTTCTCGCGAAGTCTCAAATTTTCTCTTTTTATTTCTTTTTTTTTTTCAACTTCTAATTCTTTCTTGACAAGCTCAACTTCTGATAATTGTACTTCTTTCGAAAGATTAATCAATTGATATGAGCTATCATCAAGAGGGAGTATTACGTCTTTAAGCTGTTTTACCTTCCAAATTTGATAATTAGGTGTGACTTTGTCAATGAAGGGCTCTAACCTCATTCTTCGTGTTCTCTTATATGTTTAGATCAACTACTTCAAGGTTCTTGATGGATTCAATTCCCCATAAATGATTTCTACTTGGACCAGGCCATGAGTGGCAGGAACAAACAGCTTTGCACCAAATTGCCTAAGCACCATTAATGGAGCGTAACTTACAACACCTCATAGTCCTAATAACGGCATCCACGATTTGTTTCCTCCACGATACAATAAAGGCACATGGGGCATCCAAGATGCCATCTTTTCGATTTCATCCCTAGTAAGCCTTCGCAAGAAAAGGACCCATTCTTCTTTAGTCTTCAACATCGGCCATTGGCTTTTATAAAACTCTTCGATTGGTGCATTATTTTGAAGATATAGTTTCAAAAATGCACTCTTCCCACACTTGAAATGACTTCTAACCTATACATATAATAGAGATGCACATCCTATGAATCGTCATTTTCCATTTCATCGACAGAAATTCAATGACCTGATGGTTTTAGCTAGGACTACTGGAGCAGGATTAATTGCTTGGGTTTTGATTTGCTCAAAAAAATCTACCACAATTATCTCAATGTAACCCAAAATTTTTGAAAAGATTACTATGCCATACAATGCTAGAGCAAACACAACCATACCTTGATCATCATTTAAATGCCTCGGAATGAAGTTCCAAAGAAAATCTCAATGGACACCGAGATGTTCGCCTTTAGGCTTCATAAAAGAATCAATGGTTTTTACTTTAACCCTCATAAGCTTGGCTAACTTTTTATGATAACCTAATTTTGGCTTTCGGGTAAATACTTTATCAGGACATTGTAGTTCTATCCCGAGTAAAATTGAACACTCTTCAATAGTTGGCATCAAATCTTCCTGATTAAAAATGAAACATGTATAGGATAGATCTCAAAATTGTATAGCTGCCTTGACTAGCTATTCATCGATCACTACTGAAATGAGGGATATAATATGTCCGTACTTCTTGTAAAAACTTTATTTTCTTTTTTCACTTAACTGATCCCAGATAACAGCTAATTCTTTTAAATCATTCTGTATGAGATCTAAATGCACTTTCTTGGGTAATCAGACACATAACCAGTAGACAAACAATCTCTACTTTTTTGTTGGGCTTTTGTTGACCAAACATGTACCTCATTATATAGTTCATATGGGACATTAACTGAGGATGAGCAAATCTGTAGTTCTATGAATTCTATGAAAAATTCTTAAGAGAAATATATCTTAGAGCAAATATCTCGATGCAGAACTGTATAATATGATTAATGCAAAAAAAACAAAAAGAAAATGAAACAAAGTTAAGTTAGTGTGAAGTTTGAAAAAAAAAACATTTTTTTGAATTTTTTTTTTTAGTTTTGAGTTTTAAGATTTTTTGTTTGTTTTGTTTTGTTTTGTATTATACACAAATTTTTATTTTTAGGTATTTCCTATAAGAAGGTGGATGGGCTCTACCTAAAGCTAGTTTCTAAGCTTATTACATGCTGGGTTTAGATTGACACGTATCTAAAAATTTCCAAATTATTCCTCACTGTAGTCTATGTTAGACTAGTAAGACACCCCGATTCTCACCTATTACAGGTTACAAATGAAAAAGATTTAATTTGAGTGAAAGTATTTCGCTTATCATTGCAAAGGTTATCACCTCACGAGGGCACAGGTACTCTACTTCCTCTTATAAAAGACAGAGCCCGAGTATAGAGCTCATGCATGAGATGCACCGTGTCATTGTGTGTGCAAATATATCCTAATTTATTGAGAGTAATATATACAAAAAAATAAAGCATAAGATGCATAGTAAAAAAAACGTGAGAAAAATTTTTTCTTTTTGATTTCAATTTGTTGGTTTTTTTTTATATATTTTTCTTGTTGAAAATAAAAAAATTATTAGGACTATTTAAATCAAAATTTAAGGATAACACATAGTTAATTTTGGCTTGACTCTCAAATGGCATCCTTAGTGGAGTTGTCAAGTTATCGTAACGATTTTATGTCGGTCCAAGGAATTTAGAAATGGAAATAAAAGAACGAAAAATGGAGTTGCCATCAATCTTTTTTGGCTAGGTGTGATTGGCCACCTATTAAAACATATCATTTTTAATGAAATCTTAAAATTAATTAAAATTTATTAAAAAGTTAATTTTAGGGTCTGCATAACAGTCTGAGTTTGAGAGTCAATTATGTGTGGAGAAGGATTAGCACCCCTACAATGCTCATTTAAAACGATGCTAATTAACTACGTGTTATCATTTGATTTTGATAAAAAATAGTCTCATTTTTGGTATTTGAAAAATAATTTTCTTGATTTTTTATTTTTTATTATTTTTATTGTTCAAATTTTATTTAAGAAAGATAAATTTGAACCCTTTTTTTATCGAAATAATTCTTAAAATGTTTCAGTACGTTGGTAATATTAGAAGAACTTTTTCTTACCTAGAGATTTTTTAGGCATTATTTCTTGGAATACCTTAGAATCCCATCCTTGGATGCTCAAATTTACTTTTCGTAAAACATTATGCCATGCATGCAATGCAGGACATTACCATGTTAATACACACATTTTATTCTTTTTTTGTAATTTTATTAATTATTTTATTTGATTTTTTTATTTTCAATTGAAAATTTTGAAGAAAAAGGAATTTTATTATATTGAAGAATTTCTATAAATATTCCAATACACTGGTAATATTAAAAACAATCTTCTCACCTAGGGATTTCGTAAAGCATTACTACTTAAAATACTTTTAGAATCTTATCATTGGATAAAATTTCCTTTTCTCTCATTTTTATTACTTATTCTTAATTTATTAATTAATTTTATTATTATCATTTTATAACCAAAATAAAAAGGAAAAATTTTATTTTATTGAAAATTTTTTTATATATACTCCAATACACCGGTAGTATTTAAAAAAAATCTTCTCACCTAAAGATTTCGTAGGTATCACTACTCAGAATACCTTTGAATTTCATCGTCGGCTAAGAATGTTTTTTTCCTACATTTTTTATTAGTTTTGTATTATTATTAAATTTATTTTTATTTTATTTTGTTTTTAAAGTTTATTTTAAAAATTAACAAAATTAAAAATTTTATCATTTAATCTAACAAATATAAATATTTTAATATGCATAAATATTAATAAAATAATATATAAAAATTAAAAAAAAAAATTTTTTTTACCTGAACCAAACCAGTCAACACGGGTTCAGTCCGACAGTTTGATCTGGCATTAGCGGTTTGGGGCGATTCAGTTCGGTTTTAGTGGTTCAGACAGGCCGATCAGGGGCTGAAGAAAACGTAGGTCGCAGGTCAGATGCACGGACCCCGACTCGGGTCACGACGAGCAGATCCTCAGGGGTTAAAACGATGTCGTTTTGGGCATTTAATGAAACGACGTCATTTTGGCTTCCAACTTCTTATAAAAATCAAAAAAATAATTTTTATCTCATTTTCTCCTCTCTCCCTCTCTCTCTCTCTCTTTACACTCTTCAGAGCTCCTCTCTCTAGTCGATCGATCAGTCGGTCAAGCCACCATCGCTATCACTCCCGCCACCATCGATAGTCTCCGGTCGATTGTCGAAAACTGCCTAATAACACTAAAATGTTTCCCTCTGCCTCTTGAGCACAGATCTAAGCTTGGGTTCATCTGAAAGTGTCTCAAATTTCTTCGATCTACTCTCAAAGTTTCGGTAAAACTTATTTTTTAGGTATTCTAACTTCCTTTTTTTTTTTAAATTGACTTTGCTTTCTCTTTTGCAGGGACTCTTGGCGCTAGGTTCCCCGTTCTAAGGGACTGTGGCTTTTGTTAATTTTTTTATAGAAAAATTTATTTTTTTAGCAAGGTCCCCTCTCCTCTTTTTCGTTCCCCTCCATTCTAGGATTTGGCTATGAGCTCTATTTACAGAGCTCCAGCCGTGCGTGACACAGGGCTCGGTATGAGGTGCAAGCACGAGCCCCATGACCTTTTTTTTTTGTTTGTTTGATCTAACAATGAAGGTAGTAAATAGGGTATAGGTAGTAGAGTAAGGGGGCAATGATATGGGTGATCAAAAGGGTGGAGTAAGGTGGCCAGCAGTGCCACGCCAGGCACCACTGCCACCAATCTTCCTTTTTTTGTTTTTTTGTTTTTATTTTTTTATTGTATTTGGTATTTTTGTTTAATTTTTATATTGTATTTAATAATATTATTTTTTTATTATTATTTTTTTTGTGACTAGACAAATTTGATGTCCACAAAAATTATCTAATTGTTTATTCATTTTCAATTCATTATTGATAAGTAATTTAAACAAATACGATTATATGAAATATAAATATAAATTAATAATAATAAACTAGTAATTCATGTATGAAATATTAATAATAAATATTAAAAAACAATTAATAAAAATCATTAATAAATATTTTATCATGAATAAAGTTAATGTTATATTTAACTCAACATTATTTGATTTTATTAGCAAATCACTTTTAAATTGTTAAATTTTAGCATTTTAATCTTTATATAATTTTTTATATTTATTTAATTTTAGAAATTTACAAATTAACACATGAATAACCTAAATATTACATCAAATGATCTAAGAGTTAAATCCTAAAATTTTTAAACAAAAATGATTCAAAATTAAAATGATTCAAATTTAATAAATTCAAATTTAAAATAATTTAAATTTAAATTAATTTAAATCGAATTAACTTAACGTAAAATACTTAAAACCTTTTTTTCTTTAATGTGAATTCAATCTAACCTAAAACTGAAAAGAACCAATTTTTTCTTGATCAGAACTTACTTAGAGTCCATTTAGATGACCGGTAAGAATAGTTCCAATGATATTGAAAATAACATAAAGATGAGATTTGTTATTTTAGTGGTGAGATTAAAATCAATTATGAAATATATGTTTGGATGTAAAAACAAATGTGACGATAAGATGAATTATAGTGAAAAAATGCTATAAAAAATTTAAATTATTTAATAATTATAAAATTCATTTATCATTGGTTATTGTTGGTCCATTGTTTCACTAAAGATTCATTTCTTTTTATTTTTCTCTTTTTTGGCCTTTAATTCTTTTTATAAATACCAAAATATCCTACAATTTAATCATTTTCTTTTTAATTTTTTCTTTAGAATTTTTTTAAAATTTTTCAAAATTTTTTAATTTAATATAATAAAACTATTTTTTGATATATTATTATTAATAATTTTTAAATTATTTATGAATTTTATAAATATTAACTCATTTAAAATTTTTATTATATACAAAATTTAATATAATACATTTAATGATCATTTTTATTATAATTTATCTCATTGTTACTGTTATTTTGCATCCAAACGTAAACTCTATTACTGATTTCAATCTCATAGTTATAATAATAAATTTTACTTCTACCATTATTTTTAATCTCATCAAAATTAATTCTATCACCTATTTAAATAGAACCTTAATACAAATATTAGAACCTTAATATAAATATGAAATAATCATATCCAAATGCGATTAAAACCCCATTTAGATGTAACTATACCTCCAATGAAGTGCAATTAGCATCCAAAAAATCAACAAATATAGCCAAATGCTATTTCAGTGAGGCACAGTGTAACTAATCTATCGCACCATACCCATATTTTGCCACTGGACCTTTTAGGTCTGATGGATACATTTTGTCTCAATCATAGCTTTAATTTTCAAATTTACCCCTGTTTTTGCTTTTTGTTTTTTTTTTTTTTTTAATTCTTGAAATAGAGATCACTTGGTTTTTCTTTTGTTTTTTTTTATTCAAAAATTTTTAAATAAGTAATCTTGACCTATAATGTAAGGATAAAATAATTTAACAATTTTTAAAATTATTTATTAATTTTATAAATATTAAATAATTAAATATTTTTATTACATATATATTTCAATATAATGTCTTTAATGATTTTTTTCATCTCAACATAATTTATCTCATTATCAATATTATTTTTATATCAAAATATATATTTTATCACTAATTTTAATTTTACCATTATAATAATTAATCTCACATCTATTAATATTTTTAATTTCATTAAAATTAATTTCACTATCAATCCAAATAACTCTAAAATGCGCATCTGCTACCTCATGGTATTCTACTGAAATAGGGCATAAGATGTGCAAAATCAAATTATTGCTTATCGTATCAATTCTCATGCTCCGTTGAGGGTTCATTTAGATCCTAGCTAGCTGGCTGTGGTACGGTTGGCACCTTCCATCATGTTGGAATCTCATTTGGATCACTTTGACCATGGTGTGGTGAAGCTATTTTCACTATACTGCTGTCTCAATTTCTCATTGGAGCTCAAAGGTCCGGTGAAGATTTTGAATCTTCAAAGCAGCTTCTATTTCCATAATATCCACGCTTTCTCTTTTTTTTTTTCTTTTTAATTTTTGCCCTCATAACAATAGCGTAGAGACAAAAATGCTTGTACCACATCATTTTTTAATGTCTATTTAACATTTTTTAAATAAATTCTTTAGTTTAATATAATAAAGAATTTTTGTTTATAATTATAGGATAAACTAATTAATAAAAAACTAGAAATTAAATAAATATGTAAAATAAATAAATAATTTTAATGATTTTGAATTACTTATTAACTTAAAAAATATTAAATAATTTAAATTTTTATTATATAAAAAATTTAATATAATATATTTAATAATTAATTTTTTATCATTATTATCGTATTTACATCTAAATATATATATTTTTTATTAATTTTAATTTTTTATTATAATATTTAATTTTATTATTATAATAATTAATGTTACGGTCACGCTATTTTTAATTTGATGAAATTTAATCTGACCTACCCTACATGTGAAACAGGAGTCGCAAAATCAAATTATTACTTATCGATTCTCGTGCTTAGATCCAATTGCGGCATTCCTCGTCAGTGAAAAAGAAGAAGTTTTGCCTTTGTTTAAAAAAGAAAAGGGTTTGTACCCTTTTCTACTGTTATGGGTCCAATTCCTTTGTCCACGTACACCAGGGAAATTTGTGAAATATCATATCAGTTAATCAAAATGAAAATAATGTCTAATGAGTGGTGTGAGAGATAATTTAATTTAACGTCATCCCTCAGTTGGTATTAGCCTTTGTCGCATAAAGATGAAAAGGAAGTCATCTCATTCATGGTCAAAGCAGTGACGGATTTAAGGTTTAATTTTGAGTAGATCGGAATAATATTTTATAATAATAAATATTTTTATTTATTTAATGTAAAAGATTTATTAAATAATTAAAGAGATTTTAATGTAATATAAAATAAAATTTTTAATTATAAGTACGTTAATATATATAAAATAAAAGAAATATATAAAGCAATGATTTAATGATATTTAGTTATAAATCATTAGCAATATTTGTAATAAAAATAAAATTATTATTTTTATGTTACTAACATATTATCTTATCATATTTAATATTTTAAGTATTAAAGTAAAAAATCATTAAAAAAAATAGATTTTAGAATAATAGAGTAGAGTTTCTAATACTATAAGTAAAAACCTTCTAATAATTTACAGGATATTTTAAAATTTTGAAAAATTAGAAGGTACTTCAATTAATCATGTTAATTATTTTGACAAGTATAATTTTTTTTAAATGTAGATATAGAAAAAAGCTTGATTGAAAAAAAAAATCATAACTGGATATTTGTTAATTTAATTTTAATTATCCTAATATATATATATTAAATTAAATCCATATGTTTGTGAAAATATAATGATGATAAATTTATTTATTTCAAACTAAAAATTATTTATTGTCAATAAATCTAAATTAAAAAATTGTAGCGTTTAAATGCAGATAATTCTTTTAATATATATTCAATATATATAATAAAGAATAACATATTTTGAAATTTAAGTTAGAAGAGTCTTAACTAATTTATTTATAAAAATTTTGAAATTGTTAAAAAGTAACATAGGTATAAAAATATTTTCAAAATTTTTGAGAAACCATGAACCCTAAGCTCCTATATAGATCTGTCAATGGGCCAAAGTTTGAAATTTTCGTTAATGGGATTTGAGGGTGATCACATATTTATTATAATATGTTAAAAAATAATTTATATAAAAATCATAAAATATGTGGTAATATTTTAATATTATTTATAAAAGTTAAAAATTGTTATTTATAACGTTATTGTAAAGAAAGTTGTAGGATAAAATAGAATTTCGATTGAAATTTGAAAATATTTGGGCTAAATAAAGATAATATAGTTGACGAATTTAATAAAATTTAACGCACTAAAAAATTAAAAAAATAGAAAAAGAGTACTCTAGTGCTTTTATACAAGATTAAAAATGATATATAAAATTATTCAAAATATCAAAGAATAAAACTTATGAGTCACATTATGAAACTTTGGAACAAAGTAATTGAATGTAGGTTGTAACATGAGTTTATTATTTCCAAAAACCAATTTGGGTTTATACCAAGATGCTTTATAATAAAGGCAATTCACCTATTAAGGCTTCTGTTAGTGGATTTTCAAGTGAAAAAAAATCTATATTGGTATTTATTGAATTAGAAAAATATGTGATAGAGTTACTTGAGAGGTGCTTTAGTGAGCTTTAATAAAGAAAGGAGTTCCTTTAAAATACATTAACATAGTTAAATATATGTATGAAAGAGTTATAATGAATGTGAGGACAGTTTGGGGCATGACTGATAGCTTTCTCATTACCTTGGTTTGGACATCAAATTTGTCCGGTCACAGAAAAAATAATATTATTAAATACAATAATAAAAATTAAACTAAAATATAAAATACAAAAAAATCAAAATACGAAATACCAAAAAAATATAAAAATACCAAAAAAAGAATAAAAAAAATCAAGGATGGCAATGGTGCCTTCCCTGGCACCACTGCCGCTATACCTTACCACCCACCCCTCATCTTACCCTACCACCCATGCTCTACCACTCATCTCGTTGTCTCACCCTACTACTGTCAGATGTTGTCAAAAACAAATAAAAGAGGCATGGGGCTCGTGATTACACCCACATGCCTAGCCCTGTGTCATTCTCTTAGGCACAGGGCACTGCTGGAGCTCTATAAATAGAGCTTTTGGTCGGATTAAAAAAAATGAAAGGAAACTTGCAAAAAAACATTCTGCAAAAAAAACATAAAAAAATAAAAAGCTCAATCCTCCCCACAGGGAGGAACCCAACGCGCGAGAGCCCCTGCACAAAGAAAAAAAAAAGTCAATTTCAAAAAATAAAAAAGTCAAAATACCAAAAAAAAATGGTTTCACCAAAACTTCAAGAGCAGATATAGGGAATTGAGGATTCTTTTTGGTGAGAAAAAGGTCGGATCTGTGTTCAAGGGGTCGAGAGGAGTTTGTGGGTATTTTTTAGAATTTTTTGACATCAACGATGGTGGTCGGAGCTCGCTGCCGGCGAGGACTACGATAGTCATCACGATGGACGGCCACTGGCCCCCAGGTCAGACTAAAAAAAAAGATCCCAGGGCGTTTTTTGGGGAGAAAGGAGAAGAAAATGATCGAAAATTTTTTTTGTGCTTTTATATAAGCTGTTAATAGCCAAAACGACATTGTTTCAATAAACGCCCAAAACGATGCCGTTTTAAAGACCCATGATCAGCGCATCAACCCGTCAACCTGACTTAAAATTCACACAACCGACCCGTGACTCGACTTACCCTTAAACCTAGACCGATCCAACCAGACTGATCCCAGATCGAGTCGAATCGGTACCGAACCGTTGAACTAACCATACCGCACCCAGATCAAGCCGAACCGCACCCAAACCGTCGAACTGCACCCAAACCATCGAGCCAATCGGATCCACGTTAACCAAACCATCGACCGATTTGGTTCAGGTAAAAAAAAATTTTTTTTGAATTTTTTCTTATTTTTTAAATATTTATGAATATTAAAATATTTTATATTTGTTAGATTAAATGATAAAATATGTGGTTAATTTTTTTTATATAATTTTATTAATTTTTTTAAAAATAAACTTTAAAGATAATAAAAATAAATTTAATAATAATACTAAACTAAAAAAAATGTAGGAAAAGAAAATTTTTATCCAACAATAAGATTTAAAGGTACTCCAAATAGTGATACCTACGAAATCTCTAGGTGAGAAGATTTTTTTTAAATATTACCAATATATTGAAGTATTTATAAAAAAATTTCAATAAAATAAAAAATTTCCTTTTTTTGGTTATAAAATAATAATAAATAAAAACTAATTAATAAATTAAGAATAAGTAATAAAAAATGAGACAAAAAGGGAATTTTATTCGATGACAGAATTCTAAAAGTATTCCGAGTAGAGATGCTTTAAGAAATTCTTAGGTGAGAGGATTTTTTAAAATATTATCAGTGTATTGGAATATTTATATAAAATCTTTAATATAACAAAAGTTCCCCTTTTCTTTAAAAAAAAAGAGAATAATAATAATTAAATTAAATAATTAATAAAATTTCTTAAAAAAAAAGAGAATAAAATGTGTGCATCAACATGATAACATTTTACATTACATACATGACATAATTTTTACGAAAAGTAAATTCAGACCTTCTAAGATGAGATTTTAAAATATTCCGAAAAGCGATGCCTAAGAAATCTCTAGGTAAGAACACAATTCTTCTAATGTTACCAATGTACTGGAACATTTTAAGAATTATTTCAATAAAAAGGTTCTAATTTATTTTTCTCGAATAAAGTTTGAATAATAATTTTTTTAAAATAAAACAAATCAAACCAATTTCCAATAAATAAAAAAATTAAGAAAATTATTTTTCCAAACACTGAGAATGAGACTATTTTTAATCAAAATAAAATGATAACACATAGTTAAGTGGTACCGTTTTTAAACGGTCGTGGGGGTGCTAATCCTTCCCCACGCGTAACCGACTCTCGAACCCAGATTGTTTCGCAGATTGTGAAATTATCTTTTTAATAAATTTTAATTAATTTTAAAATCTTATTAGAAGGATAAATTTTAATAGGTGGCCAATCGCACCTAGCCAAACAAGATTGGTGGCGACTCCATTTTTTGTTTTTTTATTTTCGTTTCTAAATTCGTTAGACGGACACAAAACCATTACGATAGCTTGGCGACTCCGTTGGGGATGCATTTTATTTTCGAGAGTCAGGCCAAAATTAACTACTTGTTATCCTCAAATTTTGATTTAAACAGTCTTAATCAATTTCTTAAATTTTTATTTTTCATTTTCAGTAAAAAAGGTAAAAAAAAATGAACAAAACAAATCAAAAAGAAAAAGAAAAAAATTCACACACATTTCTTTTACTATGCCTCTTATGTTTTATTTTTTTGTATATATTACTCTCAATAAATTAAGATATATTTGCACATAATGGCACGATGCATCTCATGCATGAGTTCTATACCCGGGCTCCATCCTTTATAGGAAGAAGTAAAGTACCTATGCCCTCATGAGGTGATAACCTCCGCAATGACAAGCGAAATACTTTCACTCAAATTGAACCCTTTCCGTTCGTAGCCTGTAATGGGTGAGGATCAGGGTGCCTTACTAGTCTAAC
Organism: Durio zibethinus; assembly: GCF_047325235.1. Classification (NCBI taxonomy): domain Eukaryota; kingdom Viridiplantae; phylum Streptophyta; class Magnoliopsida; order Malvales; family Malvaceae; genus Durio; species Durio zibethinus. Next base: position 964,870 of record NC_143162.1, on the reverse strand, counting down.
ATGGATGACAGTGAGGAACAATTTGGAAACCTTTAGACCTTGTTAATCCAAACCCAGCATATAATAAGCCTAGGAAACTAGCTTTATGTAGAGTATCGTCCATCATTTTGTAGGAAATACTTAAGAATAAAAGTTGTGTATAATACAAAACAAAATAAAACAAAAATTCTCAAAACTAAAAAACAAAAAATATTTTTTTCTTAAACCACATCCTCACACTAACTCAATTTTGTTTTTTTTTTTTTTTTGCATTAATCATATCATACAATTTTGCATCGAGATATTTGCTCTAGGACATACTTCTCCTAAAAAATTTTCATGGATCTCATAGAACTACAGATTTGCTCATCTTCAGTCAGTGTGCCATGTGAATCGTATAATGAAGTACATGTTTGGTCGAAAGAAGCTCAACAAAAGAATGGAGATTGTTTGCCTACTGGTTATGTGTCTGAATTACTCGATAAAGTGCATTTAGATCTCACACAGAATGATTTAAAAGAGTTAGCTGTTGTCTGAGGTCAATTAAGTGAAGAAAAAAAAATGCTTTTGCAAAAAGTATAGGCAGATTGCATCTCTCATTTCAGTAGTGATCGATGAGCAGCTAGTCAAGGCAGCTATGCAGTTTTAAGATCCATCCTATAGATGCTTTAATTTTAATTAGAAAGATTTGGTAGCAACTATCAAGCAGTATTCGATTTTACTCGGGATAGAACTACAATGTTCAAATAAAATATTTACTTGAAAGCTAAAATTAGGTTATCATAAAAAGTTAGCCAAGCTTATGGAGGTTAAAGTAGAAACCATCGATTCCTTTGTGAAGCCTAAAGGTGAACATCTCGACGTCCATTTGGATTTTCTCTGAAACTTCATTCAAGAGCATTTAAATGATGATCAAGGTAAGGCTATGTTTGCTTTAGCATTGTATGGCATGGTAATCTGTTCGAAGACTTTGGGTTACATTGAGATAACTGTGGTAGATTTTTTCGAGCAAATTGAAACCCAAGCAATTAATCTCACTCTAGCAATCCTAGCTAAAACCATCAGGTCATTGAATTTCTGTTGACAAAATAAAAAAAGATGATTCATAGGATGTGCATCTCTATTATACATATGGGTTAGAAGTCATTTCAAGTGTGGGAAGAGTGCATTTTTGAAACTATATCTTTGAAACAAGGCACCAATCGAAGAGTTTTGTAAAAGTTAATGGCTAACATTGAAGACTAAGAAAAAGTGGGTCCTTTTCTTATGAAGGCTTACTGGGGATGAAATCGAATGGATGGCACCTTGGATGCCTTGTGTGCCCTTATTGTATCATGAAGAAAATGAGCGATGGATATCGTTATTAGGGCTATGGGGCGTTATAAGTTATGCTCCATTAATGGTGCTTAGGCAATTTAGTGCAAAGCAGTTTGTTCCTGCTACTCATGGCCTGGTCCAAGTAGAATTCATTTATGGAGAATCAAATCCATCAAGAACCTCGAAACAGTTGATCCAAGCATAGAATAGAACACGAAGAATGAGGTTAGGGTCTCTCATCGACAAGTCACTTCTGATTACCAGATTTAGAAAGTAAGGCGACCTAGAGACATAGTACTCCCTTCTGATAATAGCTCATATCAATTAGTTAATTTTTTGAAAAAAATGTAATTATCAAAAGTTGAGCTTATGAAAAAAGAATTAGAAGCTGAAAAAGAAGAAATAAGAAGAGAAAATTTGAGACTTCACGAAAAAGTAGGGCAATTGAAATATAAAGCAGAGATACAATAGAGCAGATTAGAAAAAGTCATAAAAGAATGAGATGTAACCAATAGTGATTTGAAGAATTTACACCAAGAAAATAAGAGGTTACGAGTTCAATTCAAAATTGAAAAAGTCACCAAGTCTTACCTTAGTTAGCAATGCAAAATAGATAAGCGCCGAGAAGAAATAAACTAATAGAAGGGCATAGCTCAAGAAAAACAAGAGGAGACCACCAGAAATTTTCAAGAATGTCAGAATTAGAAGGGATTATACTCTACAACCTTAGTAAGATTGGTGGAATGCCAAAACGAAAAGGAAAGTTTGAAAGTCATGCTCACAAAAAAGATAAGAAAGCACTTCGAAGTACTAAATGAAAAAGAATCACTTCACCAAGTGATCCAAGGGTTAGAGATACAACTACAAGACCACAAGAGCCATATTTCAGTAATAATAGATAAGTGGCATAGAAGGGAAAAAGATTAGATCTTCACATGTGATTCAAAATGAGATGCTCACATGAGATGGAAGGCAGAAAGCTTAGGGAGGCAACAGTAGATAGAGCATTTAACTAATCAAGTTTGCAAGGCAGTGAAAAAAGCATAAGAGATTGTTGAAAAGGTAGAAGCATTAAGAAGAGAGTCAATCCCATAGAGGAACATGAACAGTGCCTAGTGAACATTTTAGATGAGACAAAAGATCATTATGAACAAGTTAAATGCTTTTTATGGATATAATTCTAGGATGGTAAATCTCATGTAATAAAAGTTGTATAGAATCAATAAAAATTTTAATGTTGAAATTCATCCAAGAGCAAATATCTCCCACTTGCATTCATGCATCATGTACATCATTTTTCATAAAATAAGTAAAAAATAAAATTTTCAACACATAACATTCTAATTTTTTCTTTTTTTCTTCTTTTTCAAAATAAAAAAAAACTTTGTGGTAATAAAGGTTTAAGAATAGCTCACCCATCAAAAATTTTAACCCAACCTATTCGTCATTCATAGAATACAGAAACTCAGACAAGAATCATGGAGCAAGAACAGGCCAGTCCATTTCAGAGAATTAAAAAAAATTTAAGGAGAACTAAGAGGAGATCTCAATATAATAATGGATATGCTCAGAAAACTTGACAAGGAAAAAGCAGTGGAAAAAATGCTAGCTTTCAAGAGCAATCGCCAGATATAGTAGATCTTGTCTACCATCTAGGGTTTGAGCCACGATCGACCCAACCTTCTCAAGGAACTAGAATGTCAATTCCTACTCTCGATGGATATCCCAATCCTTATCCAGGAATGACATCCACACCTGCTCTAGGATAATTTCAAAATTTTGTTAATTCTGTTATGATGGAAAAACCACCTAAGCCAATCTTAGTTTCTGATTTGGATGATCCCAAGAAAAGAGAAAAGCTAGGGATACAGACACTTGAGAAAGTGAAAGATACCAGTGCTAAGGAGAAGATGAAGTTATTGGAAGAAAGGCTTAGGGCTGTAGAGGAAATGAATTTTTATGGCTTCACAGATGCGGTTGACCTTTATTTAGTTCTAGATGTGGTCATTCCACCAAAATTTAAGGTCCCTGAATTTAAAAAATATGATGGCACGAAATATCCAATGACTCATATCACCATGTATTGTCATAAGATGACAGCACATACTCGTGATAAGAAGTTATTGATGCACATATTTCAAGATAACCTTATGGGATCTATAGCTAAATGCTATGTCTAACTAGACAACATTCGTATTCATTCTTGGTAAGAGCTTACAAGAGCATTTCTTACACAATATCAGTATTTTAGGGATTTAGCTCCAGATCATCTATCTTTACAAGGTATGGAAAAGAAAAAAAATTGAGAGCTTCAAAGAATATGCATAAAGATAGAGAGACATGGTTGCACAAGTTCAACTTTCTCTCACTGAGAAAGAAATAACTATTTTATTTATGAATACCCTAAAAGCACCATACTATGAAAGATTGATAGGTAATGCAAGAAAAAACTTTATAGATATAGTGATATCTGGTGAGATCATTGAAAATGTCATAAAAAATAGTAAGCTCGATACAAGAGAGATAAGTGGAGCAAGAAAAGGTAAAGCTCCTAAAAAGAAAGAGAATAAAGCTGAAACAGTGAACTATATAGGGTAACAATTCAAAGGTTTCACACTTTATCCTTTACTAGTCTACCAGACCCATTACCCTTCTGTAAACCATGTTACATCCATCCTTCATTCATATCAACCATACCAATCATTACTACAACCAGCTTATCCACTTTATTTTTAGCCATTTTTTCAGACACCCACCTATAATCGTCCTGCTGCATCTATCATACCAGAATGGAGACTTAGTCCTAATAATGGTTTGAGAACCTCAAGAAATACCCAAAAAAAAATTACTTTTGATCCCATTCCTATGACATACACAGATTTGTATCCTTGATTTATTGAGAAACATCTGCTTGCTTGTGTTATCGTTGAACCCTTAAAACCTCCATTTCCCAAATGGTATGACCCCAATATACATTGTGATTATCACTATGAGAATCCGGGTCATTTCACTGAGAACTGTACTACTTTGAAGCATAAAGTGTAAGGGTTAATCAATGAAGAGGTATTAAACTTTGATACCAACCAAAAAGGGACTCCAAATGTTAATGGAAACCCTCTATCAAATCATATCAGACCATCAATAAATGCTTTAATTGATAGAGAAAGAAGCCACGTGAAGGAAAAAATAAATGAAGTTAAAATTTCGATGGCTAAAGTGTTCGAAGTCTTGATTAAAGCTAACATATTAAAGCTAATAGAACCTCAAAATTACTCTAAAATGATTAACTCAACTAAAAGCTACAATTATCATAGAGGTGTTCTGAGACATTCTATCAAGAATTGTCACTAATTTCGTCAAGAGGCATAAAAATTGATGGATATGGGTCGAATAGAGTTTAACCAAGAGAGAGAAGAATTGGTAAAAGCTGAAGTGTCTACCATTGATTCAAAGAATAAGTTTGTGAGTAGATTAGTAACTATCTATTATGATAAGAAGCCAACATCAAAGCTAGAACAGCTTGACTAGTAGTGACAATCAAAGTTTCTAGCCCTTTTTCATATCAAAATGATAAAGCAGTATTGTGAAAATATGATTGTGATGTTATAGCCAATCCAGATACTGTAAACATAATGGGCGTAGAAGGCATGACTCGAAGTGGGAGGTATTATGCTCCAAAAACTTTTAAAAAGCTAGAAAGAAAAAAGCCAAGGTATGAGAAAAAAAAAGTCAGAGTGGTCTTGATGTAGCCTCAGAAAAAAAATGTCAGAAGCCAGTCTCTGAGAGTGAAGCATGTGAATTTCTAAAGTTAATAAAACATAACGAGTATAATGTGGTAGAACAGCTTAACAAGATGCCAATTAGAATTTTACTATTGTCATTATTGCTCAGTTCAGAGTCACACCATAATGCTTTGCTGAAGGTGCTAAATCAAGCATATGTATCTCACAATGCTTCTATTGAATATGTGAAACAACTTATTAGCAATCTGACAATTTTAAATTATATCTCTTTTAGTGATGAAAAAATTCTTCCTGAAGGTCAAGAAAGTACCAAGGCTCTTCACATTACTGTGAAATATAAAGGTCATATAATGGCTAAAGTTTTGATTGATAATGGCTCATCCATCAATGTTATGCCTGTGACTACTTTGAAAAAACTTTTTATTGATGGATCTTATATGAAACCTAGTCATATGATAGTGCGAGCCTTTGATGGACCAGAAGAGAGGTGCTGAGAGATATAGAAGTGCCATTGTAAATTAGCTCATGCACTTTCAACATGAAATTTCAAGTTATGGACATCTCTTACTTATACAGTTGTTTATTGGGTAGGTTATGGATCCATATGATGAGTGCTATTCCATCATCATTGCATTAAAAAGTTAAATTCGTTGTTGAAGAAAGGCTAACATATGTGGTAGAAGAAGAAGATTTATTGGTAACTCAACCAATAAATACTCCTTATGTGAAATTAGTAGATGAAGCTCTGAAATGCTTTTATAGATCTTTCGAGATTACCAATGCAACATATATAGCTGAAAGATCTAAATTGTATTCACCACACTTGTCTACGATAACTAAAATGGTTGTCAAACAGCTCACCAAAATAGGATGGTGACCTAAAACTAGACTAGAGAAAAATTTATAAGGAATCATAAAGCCACTAGCAGTATATGACAAGAAAGATAGATTTGGCTTAGGGTATAAGCCAATAAGAGGGGACAGAATAAGAATGGTGAATGAAAAAAAAATAAGATGATGGCTAATCTTAGAGGATATGAACCAAAGTCAGAGTCTATGATCATTTCATACCTCTATGATTTCTTTCATTCAGGAGAATCTAGATTTACCTAGAGCCCTAAGTGCAGGATTCGTGGAAGAATTTTTAGAGCTGGCCATTCAAATGATGGATGATGAAAAAAAGAAGAGTTGAAGTGAAGAGCTGTTCGTGTACCCTTGTCCTTCAGATTTTGAGCTGGATAATTGAAAACTTATAAAGTTGTCTGTTGTCTTTAAAACTTTGAAAAAGTAATGTACTGTGAAACTTTAAATCCCTAATTACTTTTTATAAGTATTAGGCAATCTTTTGTGGTATGTTTATGTCTGTCGTTTTAATAAAAGACTTAGAAAATGCATCCGTATTTCTTTTATTGTTTTCATCTTCATTTTACTTTCCATTCTTTTCTTTCCATCATTTTCTTGCCATTCCATTTTTGTGTGCCAATATTCTCTTCATCTTACCCTTTGCATGGTCCCAAACAATGAACACAAAGATAATCATGGTAATAATCTCGAATTTGATTTTGAAAATTTAATTCATGTTGATGAACTTGATAATAAGAAAGATTCAGATAACTATACAATGCCTCTTGATTTGTTAAAATTAATAGAACATAAAGATAAGCCAATTAAACCCCATCAAGAAATTATCGAATTAGTGAATTTGAGAGATGGTGAAAACAAAAAAAAGGTTATAGTTGGTATATCTCTTTTACCAGCTGAAAGACAAAAGCTAAAAGAACTACTTTGAGAATATGTAGATGTGTTTGTGTAAACTTACCAGGATATGCTAGAACTTAGCACTGATATTGTAGAGCACAATTTACCTTTAAAATTAAGATGTAAGCTAATGCAGCAAAAGCTAAGGCATATGAAACCAGAGATGCTGCTAAAAATTAAAGAAAAAGTGAAAAAATAATTTGATGCTGGATTTTTAGAGGTGGTAAAATATCCTGAATAGGTAGCCAACATAGTGCCAGTTCCTAAGAAGGATGAAAAAGTGAGAATGTGTGTTGATTATCGAGATCTGAATAGGGTAAGCCCTAAGGATAACTTTTCTCTACCTCACATCGATACTCTAGTGGATAATACTGCTAAGCATTCCACATTTTCCTTTATAGATGGCTTTTCAAGCTATAATCAGATCAATATGGCTCAAGATGATATGAAAAAAACTATATTTGTGACCATGTGAGAGACATTCTGTTACAAAGTCATACCTTTTGGGTTAAAAAATACTGGTGCCACTTATCAAAGAATAATGGTGACTCTCTTTCATGACATAATGCATAAAGAAATAGAAGTATATATGGATGATATGATTACAAAATCTTGTGAAAGAGAAGATCATGTAGTTAATCTCAAAAAGCTATTTGATAGGTTGAAAAGATTTCAGCTGAAGTTAAATCCTGCTAAATGTATATTTGGTACCAAATCAAGAAAACTATTGGGCTTTATGGTTAGTGAAAGAGGAATCGAAGTGGATCGAATAAGGTACAAGCCATCCAAAACTTATCTCCTTTTCATACCCCAAAAGAAGTGTAAGGCTTCCTAAGGAGACTGAACTATATTGCTCATTTAATCTCTCAACTCACCTATAAGTGCGATCCTATTTTCAAGCTTCTTAGAAGACATGATCCAAGAGAATGGAATGATGAATGCCAAGAAGCTTTTGACAAAATCAAAGAATATTTATCAAATCTACCCATATTGGTACCACCTGTTCTAAGAAAGCTTTTGATCTTATACTTAATGGTACATAAAAATTTCATGGAATGTGTGCTATGACAAAGAGATGAAACTGATAAGAAAGAATGAGCAATATACTACTTGAGCAAAAAATTCATTGATTATGAGTCAAAGTATTCATCATTAGAGAAGATATATTATGCATTAGCCTGGATAACTCGAAAGCTTAAACAATACATGCTTTATCACACTACTTGGCTCATAGCAAAGCTAGATCTTATTAAGTATATCTTCAAAAAACCCTCATTGACAGGAAGAATAGCGCATTGGTAAGTTATGCTTTCAGAATATGATATCATTTATGTGACTCAAAATGCTATAAAAAGGAAGTGTCGTAGTCGAGTTCCTTGCTGATCGTGCTATCAAAAATTATGAACCAATGAACCTGGAGTTCCCTGATGAAGATGTGATGGCCATTGAAAAAAATGAACCTATTGAAGAGTCTTGGATGATGTATTTTGATGGAGCTGCTAATGCTTTGGGTCATGGTATTGGGGTAAATTTAATATCTCTTGATGGGCACTATTATCCAATTATAGCTAGGTTAAATTTTAATTACACAAATAATGTGACTGAGTATGAAGCCTTTGTTATGGGTCTGCAAGCAGCAATTGAAAAAAAAATTAAATTATTATATGTATTTGGAGATTCAGCTCTAGTCATCTATAGTTGCGAAGAGAATGGGAAATCAAAGATTACAAGTTGATACGGTACCATAAGTATATCTCTCAGTTGGTTAAACAATTCGAAAAAGTTTAATTTGAGCATTTGCCTAGAGAAAAAAACCAAATTACTGATGCACTGGCTACTCTAGCTGTAATGATTAAAATAGATACAAATACTAAAATCTAACCCATCAAGCTGGATGTGAAGGATGAGTCAGCACATTGTTTAGGTGTTGAAGAAAAAGTTGATAGGAAGCCATGGTATCATGACATTATGCAATACATTAAAAGCCAGCAATACCCAAAACATGTAACAAAAAATGATAAGAGAACTATTAAAAGGTTGGCTATGAGTTTCTTTCTCGATGGAGACATTTTCTATAAAAGGGGTCAAGATCAAGTACTCTTAAGGTGTGTGAATACAGCTGAAGCGAAGAGGATTATTGAAGAAGTGCATGATGGAGTTTGTGGGGCACATGCAAATGGTCATATGATAGCTAGACAAATTATGAGGGTTGGATACTATTGGTTGACAATGAAGAGTGACTATATTGATTATGCCAAAAAATGTCATAAGTGTTAGATCTATATTGACAAGATCCATACTTTTCTAACAGCATTGCATGTTTTGGCTTCTTCATGGCCATTCTCTATATGAGGCATGGATGTCATCGATCCCATTACTCCAAAAGCTTCAAATGGCCATAGATTTATTTTTGTGATGATTGATTACTTCATTAAGTGGGTAGAAGCAGCATCATATGCTAGCATGACCCGATCTGTGGTATACAAGTTCATAAAAAAAGAGATAATATACAGATATGGGCTTTCAAAGATAGTTATTTCTGATAATATCAAAAACTCAAATAGCAAAATGATGAATGAAGTGTGCACTTAATTTAAGATCCATCATCGTAATTCGATACCATATCATCCAAAGATGAATGGGGCAGTAAAGGCTGCAAACAAGAATATCAAAAGAATCCTGGAGAAAAAGACTGACACTTATAAAGATTGGCATGAGAAGTTACCTTTTGCTTTGCATGCTTATAGAGCATCAGTCTGAATATCTACTAGGCTATCTCATTCTCTTTGGTATATGGAATAAAAGCTGTGCTACCGATCAAAGTAAAAATTTCCTTGCTAAGAGTCCTAATAAAGGTAGAGTTAGAAGAAGCAGAATAAGTTCGAAATCGCTACGAGTAGTTGAACCTCATTGAAGGGAAAAAACTTACAGTACTTTATCATGGTCAATTATATCAAAAGAGGATGATGATAGCACATGACAAGAAAATCCATCCTCGTTGCTTTAGGGAAAGAAATTTAGTACTGAAAAAGATCATTCCAAATCAACATGATAATCGAAGAAAATGGACACCAAATTAGGAAGGCCCGTATGTGGTGAAAAAAGCCTTTTCTAGTGGGGCATTAATTTTGGCAGAGATGGACGAAAGTGATTTACGTACTCCGATAAACTCAGATGCTGTGAAGAAATATTTTACTTGAAAGAAAAAAAATGAAAAATAATGACTCATCTAAGCTGAAAACCTGAAAAAGATAGCTTGGATGCGAAGAAGAAGCATCATTCCACAATACAAGGGCAAGTGTAGTTTGATGAACTCTAAAGGATCAAAGAAGTCATGTAATTTAGTTTTAAAAAAAGAATCTGGGAATATTTTGTTCATGATTATCTTATTATCATTATTTGGGCATCTTTGTTTCAACTCAAATACTTTGCCATGCAGTTTTTACCAGTCTAATAAAATATGCTATCTTTCATTTAGAAATAACACCTATCCATTCCTTTATTCTCATTTTTGTCCGCCATACGAATAGGAGAAATGTGTGATTGCATTTTATTGGTCTTGAACTTAAAAGAAAAACAAACATGAAAGATCTTAGCATTACTTTTTAAAAGTTAACAAAGGTAAATGAAAAAAGATGAGAAAAACATGACAAGATATTGATGTTGCAGACTTTTGAAGAAAAAAAATTGTGGTCAGATGTTAAGAACAAATTGGTCATATAAGAATTCTGATAAAAGAAGCCAAAAGCAAGAGATTTCGAAAACTTTTTTACTACAATGAATAATTTTGATTACATTACATGCATTGCATTTAGAGCACTCAGTACATGCATTTATGAGCAGTTTTAATAAGGACAGAGACTTTCTATTTCCTAATGAAAAATAAGATCAAACAAAAGATTTCAAAAGAGAGAAATTTACATGTTCAAAGATAAGAACTCGATTTGAATAACATATAAGAATTTTTAAAGTTGTTGAGCCTCTACTGAGAGGATCTTTTTCAGATGAGAATTTTTAAAGTTGTTGAGCCTCTACTGAGAAGAGCTTTTTTAGATGAGATTTTTTTTAAAGTTGTTGAGCTTCTGTTGAGAGGAGCTTTTCCAAGTGAGATTTTTAAAGCTGTTGAGCCTCTGCTAAGAAGAGCTTTTCTAAGATGAAATTTTAAAGTTATTGAGCCTCTGTTGAGAGGAGCTTTTTCAGATGAAATTTTAAAATTGTTGAGCCTCTGTTGAGATGAGCCCTTTTCAAAATGAGATTTTTAAAATTGTTGAACCTTTGCTAAGATGAGCTTTTTCGATTTGATGACAAAAGCCCTTGGATTAGGTTTTTTTTTTTAAATATAAAAAAATAAACTCTTTGGATTCCAAAGAAAATTATTGTTTTTGTTTTTACCCTATTCTTGATTCTTAGCAATGTGCAAAAAGAGGCAGCTGTGGACATCAAATTTGTCCGGTCACAGAATAATAATAATAATAATATTAAATACAATAATAAAAATTAAACAAAAATACAAAATAATCAAAATAAGAAATACCAAAAAAAAGAACAAAAAAAATCGAGGATGGCAATGGTGCCTTCATCGACACCACTGCCGCTATACCCTACCACCCACCCCTCACTTTACCCTACCACCCATCCCGCTGCCTAACCCTACCACTATCAGATGTTGCCAAAAATAAATAAAAGAGGCATGGGGCTCGTGCTTGCACCCCTATGCTTAGCCCTGCGCCATTCCTTTAGGCACAGGGCACTGCCGGAGCTTTATAAATAGAGCTCATGGCCGGACAACAAAAAAAAATGGAAAGAACCCTATGAAAAAACATTTTACCAAAAAAAAAAAACAAAAGCTCAGTCCTCATCGCATGGAAGAACCCAGCACCGAGAGCCCATGCACAAAAAAAATCAATTTAAAAAAAATAAAAAAGTTAGAATACCCAAAAAAATGATTTCACTGAAACTTTAAGAGCAATTCTAGGGAATTGGAGATTCTTTTTGGTGAAAAAAAAGTTGGATCTGTGTTCAAAGGGTCAAGAGGAGTTTGTGGATATTTTTTAAAATTTTTCGACACCAACAATGGCAGTCGAAGCTCGCAGCCGGCAAGTACTGCGACGATTATCATGACGGATGGCCACCGGTCTCAGGTCAGACTAAAAAAAAGATCCCAAGGATTTTTTTTTTTTTTGGGAGAGGGGAGAAGAAAATGATCGAAAATTTTTTTTGGGCTTTTATATAAGCTGTCAATAGTCAAAACGATGTTGTTTCAATAAACGCCCAAAACAACATTGTTTTAAGGACCCAAGATCCATGCGTCAACCCGCCAACTCGATCCGGGGTTCGTGCAACTCACCCGTGACCCGACTTACCCTTAGACCCAGATCGATCCAGTCAGATTGCGCCCAAATCGAGCTGAATCAATACCGAATCACTGAACCAACCAAACCATGCCTAGATTGAGATGAACTGCACCCGAACCATTGAACTACACCCAAATAGCATAGTCGACTGGATCCGCATTGACCGGATCATTGATCGGTCCAGTTCAGGTAGAAAAAAATTTTTTTTTGAATTTTTTCTTTTTTTATATTTTTTATTAATATTTATGCATATTAAAATATTTATATTTGTTAGATTAAATGATGAAATATGTGGTTAATTTTGTTTATAATTTTGTTAATTTTTTTAAAATAAACTTTAAAGATAATAAAAATAAATTTAATAATAATACTAAACTAATGAAAAATGTAAGAAAAAAAAATTTTATCTAACGATGAGATTCAAAGGTACTCCGAGTAGTGATACCTACAAAATCTCTAGGTGAGAAGATTTTTTTTAAATATTACCAGTGTATTGGAGTATTTATAAAAAATTTTCAATGAAATAAAAATTTTCCTTTTTTTGGTTATAAAATAATAATAAATAAAAACTAATTAATAAATTAAGAATAAGTAATAAAAAATGAGACAAAAAAGAAATTTTATCTGATGACAGGATTCTAAAAATATTTCAAGTAGAGATGCTTTAAGAAATCCCTAGGTGAAAGGATTTTTTAAAATATTACTAGTGCATTAGAATATTTATATAAAATCTTCAATATAATAAAAGTTCCCCTTTTCTTAAAAAAAAAAAAGAGAATAATAATAATTAAATTAAATAATTAATAAAATTTCTAAAAAAAAAAGAGAATAAAATGTGTGCATCAAAATGATAACATTTTACATTGCATACATGACATAATTTTTATGAAAAGTAAATTTGGACCTTCTAAGATGAGATTCTAAGGTATTTCGAGAAGCAATGCCTAAGAAATCTCTATGTGAAAATAAAATTCTTCTAATATTACAAATGTACTAGAACATTTTAAGAATTATTTCAATAAAAAGGTTCTAATTTATTTTTCTCAAATAAAGTTTAAATAATAATTTTTTAAAAAATAAAACAAAACAAACCAATTTCTAATAAATAAAAAAATCAAGAAAATTATTTTTCCAAACACTGAGAATGAGACTATTTTTAATCAAAATCAAAGGATAACACATAGTTAAATGGTACCGTTTCTAAACGGGCGTCGTGGGGGTACTAATCCTTCCCCACACATAATCGACTCCCGAACCTAAACTGTTTCGTAAACCGTAAAATTATCTTTTTAATAAATTTTAATTAATGTTAAAATCTTATTTGAAGGATAAATTTTCATAGGTGGCCAATCGCACCTAGCCAAAAAAGATTGATGGTGACTCCATTTTTCATTCTTTTATTTTTGTTTCCAAATTCGTTGGGTGGACACAAAACCATTACGACACTTGAGATTGTATTAAGGCTTAGCATGAATCCATTTCTTTTTGCGTTAGTTATAGATGAGCTCACTGGACATATCAAAGATGATGTGCTATGGTGTATGTAATTTGTTGATGATATATTTTAGTTGCTGAAAATAATGATGATTTTAATGAAAAATTAAAATTATGGAGGCATACATTAGAATCTTGATACTTTAAATTTAGTGGATCTAAAATTGAATATATGAAATGTAAGTTTAATAATCACAAGAAAATGAATGCTAATATGATTAAGTTGGATAGTGAGATAATACAAAAAAATAGTCATTTTTTATATTTAGGATTACTTATTTAAAGTGATGCTGAGATAAAAAGGAATATAAATCATAGAATCCAAGCAAAATGGGTTAGGTGGCAAAGTATATCATGTGTGTTGTGTGATCATGACATGTCTTTAAAGTTAAAGGTGAAGCTGTATAAAACAACTATAAGGTCTACATTGTTACATGAAATTGAGTGTTGGGTCATTTAGAAACAACACAAGAAAAAAATAAGCGTAGCTGAGATGAGGATGTTTATATAGATGTGTGGTAAGACTAAAAGAGGTAAAATAAGAAATGAAGAAATTTAAGAAAAATTAGGAGTAGTCTAAATTGAAGAAAAGATGAGAGAGGACTATTTGAGATAGTTTGGATATATGAAACATATGCCTATATGTGCACTAGTTAAAAGAAATAAGGTTTTAGATTTATGAGAGACTAAAACTTTTAAAAGTAGACCACGAAAGACATAGATGCAAGTAATAAGTAGGATATGAGGGTTAAAAAAATAGATGAAAAGATTCTTGTTGATAAATGTTGTAATGGTTTTGGAACCGTCAGATGTAAAAAATTTTAAAATAGAGAAAAATGAGATAAGTCACTACCAATTTTTTTTAGTGTGTGATTGGTCACCAAAAAGTTTATCTTTTTAATAAAATTATAAAAGTGGGTTTAAAGTTTATCAAAAAGATAAATCTTGGTCTATGAAAATAGATTTTAAGTTCAAGAGTCGATTATGTATGGGGAAGGATTAGCACCCCTACAATGCCCATAAATTAGTATCAATTAATTATGCACTATTTTTAGTGTTGGATGAAATGGGTTTAATTTGAAATTTAATAATAATCCCTTTTATTTAAAAAAAATAAAATTTTGCTAAAACTTTTTATTTAGGAATATTGAGGAAATCTTTAAGTTAAAGAATTATCTTAAAATTCTCTAACATCTAGATATAATTTAAAAATAACTTTTTTCACTTAAGATTTAACACAATATTCCTTAAAATGAAATAACACTTTTTATAGAAGATAATTGTTGGTGACTCTCCAATATCTAGGCAGAGTACCAAGAATTATTTTTTTCGGAATGCTATTTTTATTTTATTTTATAATGTAACAATTTTAGAAAAATGTATTGCCCTTTTTTATAAAACATTTTATCATCAAGTAGTAAATTACAGATAGAGAATGCAAACGATTGCCAACAAAACATGATAACATATGAATGCCAATAAATGTTATGTAAAGTGATGAAATGCAATTTTAAAGTTAGGTTCTTAAGTATAATTGAGACCACCCTGACTGTCCAACATCTAGACAGATCTTAGGTGCGACTATTTATATTTAAGATCTAACTTACTATTATACTTTTTTATTTATTAATTCCATTATTAATGTGAATTAAAGATTCGTATGAAAAACTTAATGAAATAAAGTTTCCTAAATACCCTATCGTTTAGGCGACATTCGAGCACAAATCATTTCATGTGAAATTTTTACATGTATCCTTAGGGTTTCAAAATAATTTTGAGCATAGGTTTAGGTCGAGGTTTTAAAGTTTGGTGACTTTTTGATGATTTGAGATTGCATACCGAATTTAGGGTTTTAAGTTTTGAATTTTAAAATTTAGGGTTTTAGGTTTTGGATTTTAAGGTTTGGAGGGTTTAGAGATTTTATTCTAGGGTTTAAAGGGGTTTAGGGTTTGGATTTTAGGGTTCGAGATTTAAGGTTTAGATTTTAGGGATTTAAGGGTTAGGGTTTTGATTTTAGGGTTTCAAGGGTTTGAAATTTTGATTTTAGGGTTTGAAAGGTTTGTGGTTTTAATTTTAAGGTTAGAGGGTTTAGTGTTTAGTTTTACGGTTTAAGGGTTTTAGAGTTTTGATTTTAGGGTTTGGGGTTTGGGTTTTTGTTTTAAGATTTGAAAGGTTTTAGGGTTTAAATTTAAAAAAAAAAAACGTGAACATCTTTAAAAATCTACAACATCTAAGCGAATTTTCAAAACAAATTCAGTTTTTATAATTTTTGAAAATTAGTTAAAAAAATCACATATATTTTCTTTTTATAATAACTTATTATTAATGAAAATACTAATTTATTTAGTGTTGTTGTTTTTTTATGTTTTTTTATATAATAATAATTTTTCAACATCTAAGAGAAATTATTATTATTTAAAATACGATTAAGTTCCCTTCAACATCTAGGTATGAGAATTTTCTAATTACAAATTTATTTTATAATTATTTTTTATATTATTATTATTTAATATTTGGGTTATTATTCTTAAAAAAAAAACAAAGTTTTGAAATCATTTTTTATTATTGTTGTCATTGTAATTTAATAATAAAATTATTATTAATTATTTTAAAACAATAAATGTTCATTCTAATAAATTCTAAAAGTTTTAAAACATACATAAATAACAATAATAATAAAGTTAAAAATGATATAAATAATATATAAAAAAATTAAAAAAATTTTTTTTACTTAAACCAGACGGGTTAATGATTTAATCAACGTTGATTCAGTTGGACTGAAAAAAGGGTTAGTTCGACGAGCGGTTTGATTGAACCGAATGAGTGGTCGTTTGGTGCATGGTTTAGTTGAATCGGTTCAAGGCTGGTTGAAGGACGGGTTATCGAGTCGGGTTGTGTGGATCTCAGGTTGGGTTTGGGTCCATGTGCAGATCTTCCTTAACCTAAAACAACATCGTTTTGCTTCGTAATCTTCTATATAAAAGTTTTTTTTAGCTCATTTTCTTCTTCCCTTTAGAAAAAAAAACTTTTTTTCTTTTAACCTTTTTTGGCCAGAAACCAATAAAATAGCCGTGCATCGTTGATCACCGTTGGTGGTTGCCGGTGATCAAAAAATACTGAATGACCTTAAAAATTTCTCCTCAACATCCTCTTTTTAAACCCGATCTCTTTTTTGTGAGAAAAAGCCTTAATTGACGTAGATCAAGGTTTGAAGTTTCTGGGTTCTTTTTTTTTTTTAAATTTAAACTGATAATCTTTTTTTTTGTTGTAGGAGGGCTTTGGCACTAAGGTTCCTTCTTACGGGGGAGGACTGTTTGTTTTTCTTTTTTTTTTTGTTTTTTGATAGGTGCTGGGGTCTTTAGGTGTATCATCTAGGGCTAGGCTAGGGTAGAGAGTACTTGGCGAAGTGTATGGAAGTTTACGTTTCTGGGCGTACAGGGACTGGATCGTTTAGACATGAGAGCATGGCATTTTTGGGTGAGAGAGACTTGAGGTTTTAGGGTATCTGAGAGTAGGGTATCTGTGTATGTGTTTGTGTTTTTTTGTGTGTTCGGGAGAGCTGAAAAGGGAGGAAGATGAGTGCATTATAAGGCTGGGTCTATGTTTGGGATAATGGGTGATCTAGAGGGTGTAGGGGGTGGCTGTAGGAGCTACTGAAGGTATGGCTAGGGTAGGCTGTAGGGGGTGGCTGGTCTGGTGGCTAGTCTAATGGTTGGTTTAGGGCGCATAGTGGTGGTTATGAGGCTACAAAGGTGGCTGGATAGGCTAGTGGAAGGGTGGCTGGATAGGGGGCGGCAGTGGTGCTGTGCACAGCACCCACTGGCAACAACCCACCTACTTTTTTTGTATTTTTTGTTTGTTTTATTATTATTATTATTTGTTTGTTTTTTGTTGTATTTTTTGTTTAATTAATAAATTAATATATGAAGAATTAATATAAAAATAAAAATGAAACAAAAATAATGGACTCGGGCCTGAAAAAGAAATTTTACTTTGGCCTGTGAGTTTAATAAAACCCTTAGACTTAAATTGAGACCCGAACAAATTTAGAATTTACAATTGCCTCTCTTTAACCATTGCTAAGAATAAAAAATACAGCAAAGATAAAGATGCCAATTTTGTCCGAAGCTAACTCGAGGATTTTTTTTGTTTTTTTTTTGTTATTGTGGGTTAAAAAATAAAGATGATTAAGATTAAACTGCGAGTTAGTGGATACGAGACTAGGATTGAATCTCAAATCATAAAATAAAGAGATGGAGATTAAACCGTGAGATAAAAAAAATAAAGAGACCAAGATTAAACCATGCATCGAAGAATCTAAAAAGATCGAGATTGAATTATAAGTCAAAAAATAAAGAGATCGAGATTGAACCACCAGTCATAAAATAAAAACAACTGTGATTAAACCGCGAGTTAGAAAATAAAAAGATTGAGATTGAATCATGAGTTAGAAAATAAAAACGACTAGGATTAAATTGCAAGTCAAAGAATAAAGCGATCAGAATTGATTCGTGAGTCAAAAAATAAAAATGACTAGAATTAAACCGCTAGTCAAAAAATAACGAGACTGAGATTAAATCATAAGTCATAAAATAAAGAAAATTGAGATTAAATCATAAGTCAAAAAATAAAAAAATCGAGATTGAAATACAAGTCAGAAAATAAAGAAACTAAGATTGAACTGCGAGTTAGAAAATAAAAAGATCGGGATTGAATTATAAGTCATAAAATAAAGAGATCAGAATTGAATCGTAGATTAGAGAATAAAAACAATTGGGATTAAACCATGAATCAAAGAATAACAATGATGATTGGGATTAAACTACAAGTCAACACTGGGATTGAACCACAAATTGAAGGATAAATGTGACCAAGATCGAGCTATGAGTCAAAAAAATAAAGGATTGGGTACTCTCCAAATTGATAGTCTCGATTTTGAGAGTCATGCTAAAAGTAATATTTCATATTTAAGACCATCATCCTTGTTTTGAACATGCTAATTTTTCTCGATGTCTCATAGAGAGACCTTCAATGCAACTTATTATAGGAGGTTAGTGATGTATGCAATGATTGTGATGAATAAAAAAAAAAATGCAATATATTATATCTGCGCCTTCATTCATGTTAATTCAACTTTTGGTTTGATCCTTTCAGACTTTAAAAGCTACTTCCATTATTCTCATCTTTTTGAATCTTTCGATTTTCATCCAGCTATTTTTTTCCCTCTTATTTCAAAATTTTCAACTTCTGATAAACCCATTTGACTTTTCCTTACCTTACAATCTTCTCTGAATTCTTTTTTTATCTTATTTTCCTTTTTCTTCTTCTTAATTTTGGTGATCAATCGATTTTCTTTCATTTTTTTGATCTTGTATTGTTATTTTCGTCATCCTTACATTCTTTTTTTGAGTGATGCATTGGTCTATTATGAACTTTATCAGTTATTATCTTAATTTTAAATGACAAATGCAATGATTTTAGGTTTAAGGTTGGATATGAAACACAGTCAACAATAGGGTATTTTGGGTTTAGAAAGATAAATATAAGCTTTTTGAGACACAAAGAACAGTTAACTCAAAAACATTTCAAGAATCAAATATCAATTCTCTAGATAATGAACATTTGAATGACCTTGACCTACTTAGACCAAGCTTTTTCCTAAAAACTTGTGACATTTGCGATCTTGCCACATTTATTTCATATAACCAATCTTTACCTTATATTTGTAACTAATGAGAACTTGCCCCCCAAAAGTCATCTCTCTTAATTTTGGTGTCGATTCGTATAGTTAGTGCCACTCCTTCATTTTTTGAAGGATTTTCTCCTAGCTCCACCTTCATTTAAGTCACCTTTTTAGGTTTTTAGCTTAAATGATCCTTTTTTTGGTTTAAACCACCCTTTTCGAGTTTTCAGTGAATTGTTTCCCTTTCTGTTTTTTTACCTTTTTTTCTTTTTCCTTTTTTTTTCTCTCTCTCTTTTTTTAAGCAAAATATTTCTTAATAGTATCTGAATTCATAGGGTTTGGTAATTCATTACCATCCATTTCTGTAAGGATCTGAGCTTTGCCAGAGAATGCCTTTTTTACCACATATGGACCTTCCCAATTAAGTGTTTATTTTTCTTTATTTTCATGTTGCTATGGTAAAATCCTTTTCAAAACCAACTCACCTTTATGAAAGCATCGAGGTACTCACCTTCATGAAAGCATTGAGGTTGTATATTTTTGTCATGTGCTTGCATGAATATTTTTTGGTACATTTGCCTATGGTTAAATGCTGAGAGCCTTTTCTCTTCAATAAGATTCAGTTGCTCAAAATGATCTTGAACCTATTCTGCTTCATCCAATTTTGCCTCTATAAAAATTCTCAAAAAAGGAATTTTCACATTGATTGGTAGTATAGCCTCCATCCTATACATTAGCGAAAGTGGAATGACCCTCGTGGAGGTTTGAATTGATGTTCTATAGGCAAGTAGGGTGAAGGGTAACTTTTTGTGCTAGTTTTTATACGTATCAGTCATTTTTCCCAATATTCTTTTAATGTTCTTGTTTGCAGCTTATATTGCATTATTCATTTTTGGATGATATGACATTGTATGATGATGCTTTATCTTGAACTATAAATGTAATTCTTTGATCATTTTATTATTTAAGTTACTGGCATTACCAAAGATAATACTTTTCAAGAGCCCATACCGACATATTATCTCTTTTTTTATGAATCTACACACCATCGATCACGTAATATTAGCATACAAAGCTACTTTTACCTACTTTATGAAGTAATCAACTATTACAAAGATAAAATGATGCCCATTCGAAGCTTTGGGGTTATAAGTTTGATTATATCGATTCTTCACATAGAGAAGGGCCATAGTGGTGCCAAGATGTACATGAGACTAGAATGGAATGAATTTTATTTGCATAAATTTGGTATTTATAGCACTTTTTGGCATAACTGATTCAATATTATAGACCAGTAATAACCTGCTTTCATATTCTGTTTGGCCATCATATGCCCATTAGCATGTGTTCTACAAAATTTTTCATGTATTTCTTCAAGTATCCTTCTTGTTTCAACAACATCTACACATCTTAACAAGATCTGGTCAGTTTTTCTTATATAGGATTTTTCCATCAAGCATGAACCCTACTGCTAATCTTTGATGATTTTCTTGTCATTTTTTAAGGCTTGTTTGGTGTAGTTTTAACTCTTGATAAACTGCACAATGTCATAATACCATAATTGCTAGTCTACCTCTTATTCCATATTTGAATAGTGGGTCGATGAATGTTTCATTTGTACTTTAATGGGCTAGATTCCCATAATATCATTTAACTTAAACATGGCTACTAAAATAGCTAAGGCATCAGCAATTTGATTTTTTTCTTGAGAAATATACTGAAATTGGATCTCTTTGAACTGTTTTATCAAGCTAGTTATATGCCTTTGGTATAACATTAAATTTGGGTCCCTAGTCTCCCATTCACTTTTTAGTTGATAAATTATCAAGGCTAAATCCCTATATACTTCTAGTGTTTCAATCTTCTTTCCAATGGCTATTTGTAAACCTATGACACATGCTTTATATTTAGCAACATTATTTGTGCAATTGAAATCTAACCTCACGGTATAAGGGTAATAATTTTCTTTTAGGGATATTAGCATTGCCCCAACGCTATGCCCATTAGATGTTTCATAAAAAAATATCTTCCATACATTTTTTACAAGCTTTTCATCTTCATCTTACAAGATTGCCATTAAATCTTCATTTAAAAACTCAAACTTCATAGGCTCGTAATCTTTTGTAGTTCAATTAGCAAGAAAATTAGCTATTGCACGTCTTTTTATGAATTTTTTTGTCACATACATAATATCATATTCTGATAGCATTACTTGCCATATCGTTATCCTGCCTTATAGAGATGATTTTTTAAAAGTATACTTGATGGGATCCAATTTTGATATCAGTCAAGATATATGATAAAGCATGTACTGCCTGCGTCTACAGGTAGTCCAAGCCAAGGCATAGCATATTTTTTCTATTTAGGGGTACTTGGCCTCATACATTGCAAACTTTTTACTTAAATAGTAGATAGTATGCTCTTTCTTTCTAGTTTCATATATTTGTCCCAATACACATCCATTGATTTTTTTTACCATTAAATATAAAATCAATGGTCTTCCTACAATTGACGGTACTAACCCTGGTGGGCTTGTCAAATACATTTTAATCTTTTCAAAGGTATTTTGGCATTTTCTATCCCATTCACTAGGATTACTCTTACAAGTAACCTAATGATTGGATCATATTTTGAGGTGAGTTAAGTATGAAGCAAGAAATATAATTCAATCACCCCAAAAAGCCTCTCACTTCCTTCTATATACATGACACTAACAACTCTTGAATAGCTTGAATCTTATCAAGGTCTACTTTTATACCTCTTTCACTAATTATAAACCCTAGTAATTTTTTAGATTTAACATCAAAGGTGCATTTGGCTAGATTCAACTTAAGTTGGCATTTTCACAATCTTTCAAAGATTTTTCTGAGATTAGCAACATGATTTTCACCTTTTTGAGATTTAGCTATCATATCGTCGATATACACCTCTATCTCTTTGTGTATCATGTCATGAAAAAGAGTGATCATTGCTCTTTGATAAATAGCACCGACATTCTTTAGCCCAAAAGGCATAACTTTATAGCAAAATATAACCCACATAGTTATAAATGTGATTTTCTCCATATATTCACGAGCCATATTAATCTAGTTATAGTTAGAAAATTCATCCATGAATGAAAAGGTAAAGTGTTTAGTAGTATTATCTACAAGGGTATCAATATATGATAACGAAAAATTATCCTTTGGGCTAGCCCTATTTAAATCTCAATAGTCTACACATATTCTAATTTTTCCATCTTTCTTAAGAACTAGGACTATATTAGTTACTCATTCAAGGTACTTGGCTACTTCTAAAAAATCTATATCAAATTGCTTCTTTACTTCTTTTTTTTTTTTATCTTTAATAACATTTTTGGCTTTACGCATCTTAACTTTTACTGTATCGATCGACACTTTGGTTTTAACAACGATCTATGTTCAACTAGATCTGTGCTAAGTCTGGGCATATTCTAATAGGACTATGCAAATACATTCAAATATTCTTGTGGCAAATTCACCAGTTTTTGTTTCTCAATCGATGATAATGAAGTACCGATCCTAACTTCTTTCTTATTTTCATCATCTTCCAAGTTTAACAAGTCAGTCAATTCTTGATCGAGTTCTATAATTTTCTCTTCTTACGCTATCCATTTTAACAAATCATGAGGTAAATCATAGTCTTCTAAATTAACATCGTTATCAAGCTCACTAATGTGAATCAAATTTTCAAAACCAAACTCGGTGTTATTGCCTTAGTCATCCATAATGTTCATTATTAAAAAACCTGAAAGTGGGTATAATCATAATGAAATATATATACTGATCTTGACAAAGGCAAAGAAGATAGCAATGAAAAAAAAAAGAAAAAAATAGAAAATATGGTATATGTGAAATGCATTGCATTCATCATTTTATTAAGACAATGAAAATAAGCCCATATATTTAACCTTTACATGCTCTTGGGTAGAAGCAATTAGAATTTTTAAGTTATAAAGGTTCAAGAATAACAGAAATGGTACAACATTCTTAGGTCTCTTATCCTAAAAAAGAAAAAACATTTTCTCATCTTGGATAACTTTGTTTTCTACTCCAATTTGAACTAAACAAGGCTTCTTTTAATTCTATTACCGGTTCCCCTTGTTCGACCTCTGATGATCCAAGATAAACATGCCCACCTGAATAGAATGTTTCATACAAATAAAGAAACATCAATTTTCTATCAATTGAATTTTGCCTTTTGAGGCATGCTATTCTCTTTTTTTTTTTAATATTATATTCTTTCTATCAGTAGTAAAAAGCTTATAGCTTAAAGCCCATCTTTTTTTATTTTCAACTAAGCTTGGTGCCTTCTTGATTCTTTGTAAGCTTTTCCTAAGCCTTGCTCGGCTTGCCAACCCTTGCCAGTAATTTGTTTGATCATCATGTTTGTAGTCCTTGACAATCAAATAATCAGTATCTTTAACCCCTCTTCAACATAAGTAGCATTTACTACTTTAAAAACTCTAAATGAGCATTCAATCACTTTTTATACAACTCAACATAAGGAGTAGTTAAGGTTTTTGTCATTAATAATCCTTCTCGCCATCTATACAAACTTGTTTTCCTTTCACAATAAATTTTACCTTCTGGTGCAAAGATAAAGGTACAGCTTCGGTTGTATGAATCCAAGGTTTTTCAAGTAAACAACTATATGCCAGAGTTATGTCTATCATCTAAAATAAGACATTGAAAGTATATGGACCAAGTTGTAACTAAATTTTTATATCACCGATCACCTCCATTTGTGCTCCATCAAAAGCTCTTACAATCATATGACTATTTTGCATGTGAGGGGTCTACTGAAAATTTTGACAATGTCATTAACGACATGACATTAATAGATAATTCATTATCAATCAATACTTTAACCACAGTGTGGGTATTGCATTTTATAGTAATGTGCAAGGCCTTAACACTATCTCATCCTTCTGGGGGTATTTCATCATCATTAAAAGTGATCAAATTTGGGGTTATAATATTTTCGACCATGTGATCTACTTTCTCAACAAAAATATTATGCTCAAATAAGCTTAGTTGAGCACTTTCAGCAAAGCATTCCTATGTGACTCAAAATTCAATAGTAGTGATAATAAAGAAATACGAGCTGATAATTTGTTCAATTGGTCAACCACATTGTACTTGCTATGCTTAATGATCTTTAAAAACTTACAAGCCTTTTTTTCTAATGTTGATTTATTGATCTATACTTTTGAGCTTACCATAAGCTAAGAACCTTAACTTTTCCTTATGTCTTCTTCTTATATTTTACCTTTCCCTTTTCTAGCTTTTTTTGACATTTTGAGAGTATAACACCGACCACTTCAAGTCATTCTTTTTATTCATGTTATGTTGGCAGTATTCCCTATGCCTAGATTATTCGAGGTCACATCAAGCCTTCATATCACAATATCATAATCATACTTTCATGGGACTGCTTTATCGATTTGATAAGGGAATGGATTAGGGACATAAATAGTCATTGGTGTCTTAGAAGAGGAAATGGCTTTCTCAGTTGTGAACTTTGATTTTTCATGATAATATACCATGAGAGGTTTAAGAATAAAAAACTTACCAAGATTCTTATTGGCCACTTTATTCACATTGCTTTCATCATATTCATCATAAAACTTAGTGGTTTACATTGCTTTAAAGGCTCTGTAATTTTCATCTAAAGGCTTCATAGCCTTGGATCGAATGTCTAACTATTCCTTTGTGGTATTCATAAAACTAGTCAGGGTTTTCATGACTTTCACTGTCATCCAAAAATGGTAATTGAATCATGCATGTTTTACACAAACAATTATATATCCATTCAAAATGGGTTATCACTTCATCCACGTATCTTTTGATCCTTACACCTTTTTCATTACCCATCTTATTAATCTTCCCTTTGGTGTGATCTGACAAAGGGTTTTCGCTGATATTTGGTTTGAATTTGGTATCAAAAGTTAAAAGCCTATTATTTATCAAACCTTGCACTTTATGTTTAAGTGCCACACAATTTTCCATAGAGTATCCTGTAACACCATAATGATAATCGTACTTACTGTTAGAGTCATACCAACTTGGGTAAGGTGGCTTTAATGGTGCTATGTAAGTAGGAACAATAAGGTGGCCTCTCACTAATTGAAGGTACAAATCAATGTAAAACATACAAATTAGGTCAAAATGAGGTCTTTCTTGATTGTTGCTATTTTATAAGTTTCTTTAATTATTGTTTTGGTAAATTGATTGGGTGAATGGTCGACTTGGAAGTACGGGGGTGTAATTGGATGGTTGAGGACTAAAGCTCGATCTATGTGGTGATTGTTAGGGTGCTTTGTAATAATATGGTTGCTAAAAAATTTGGTTGGTAGCAAGTTAATAGGGAAGGTATGATGGGTTTGGATTATATGAAACAAAAAGATAGTGTTAGGGATTTTTGTGAGTGAAGCATGTGTCTCATGTTTTTTCTTTTTTGAATTTGCTGTCTTCTTTTTAGGCCCTTCAATTTTGTCACTTTTAATGACATTTTCTATCATTTCTCCCAAAATTACCATATCAAAGAAGTTTTTCATTGCATTCCCCACTAACCTGTCATAGTATGAAGCTTTCAATGTATTGACAAATAACATAGTTATCTCCTTTTCAGTTAGTGGTGGTTGAACTTAGGCCACTACATCTCTCCATCGATGCACATATTCCTTAAAGGTTTTTGTTAATTTTTTCTTTATATTTTATAATAACAGCCTATTAGGGATTGTATTAAGGACATGTTTATACTAGGCGATGAAAGTTTTAGCCAAGTCTTTTCACGAATGGATTTGACTTCGATCTAACTATACGTACCATCTAGCTATCAATTCAGTTAAATTATCTTGAAAATAGTGTATTAAAAGTTTATCATTCTAGGTATGACCCATCATATTTCGATAGAATATGGTAATATAAGCATAAGGACATTTTATTCTATCGTATTTCTCAAAATCTAGGGTTTTAAATTTGGTCAGGATAACTAAATCAGGTACTAAGCTTAGCTCATTAACGTTAACAACCACATAGATATCATTATCTTATACTATTTTGAGCCTCTATTCAAGTTGATCATATTTGTTTTGTATCTTTAAGTTTATAATAGGCTTCGACATTTTATGAGATTTTTTTTGTTCAACTAGGTCATCAACATTTGGCACCATGATGGGGTCAACTAGGATAAATCTTGGGTTAGTATTCAAATGGATCATTTGTTGATTAGCAAAATGATTGACATAAGGGTATATTTATGTACTTGGTGGTCGTATGTGTATTTCATGAAGAGCTTAAAGTGAGGTGAATCCTGAAGGGTATAATGACTCCTTTGTATTAACTTCTTCCTTTATCTTTGATGCGTCAACGACTCTTTTACTTTTCAATGAACTAGACAACAATTGTCTTAATTCAGCCATCTGTGCTTCGATATTTTACTGTATCTCCATCACTCTTTCTCTTATTTTCTCTTGTGCCCTTTTGACTCTTTCAAATTTAGCTACGTTCTCTTCTTCTATAACTCAACCTTGAGAACAAGTATTATATTTATGCATGATTGATTGACTTAGATTCTTTGACTTTGCTATTTTTGAACCTTAGTTTATTAACCATGAATTAGATCACATGATATAACATCATTGTTATTGTTGTTAGTATTTGCCTTTAATGCATGTATGAAATGAATGTTATGTAAATTGAGGTATTATTTTGGATCAATCAAAATAAAAAAATTCATTAATCATGGGAATCTTTATACATCATCTGATCATTCTAGCATTAAAACCATAAAAACATTTGATTTGAGCATATTGCTCCCCTTCAATCTCTCGTTCCAATCTTTTTGCCTTTTTGACCATGTTGCTAGCTTTTTGAACAGTTTTGTAAATTTGAGCGATCAAATGCTCTATGTATTGCTGTCTCTCTAAACTTTTTACTCTCCATATTTCTCGAGTATCCACTTTCATGTTACAAGTGCGGGCCTAATAATCTTTCTTTTCTTGCCATTCAATCAAAATTTTATCTATGTGATTTTGATTGTTGGTCAACGAAGCTCCAAGCTCATTAATTCTTGCTCCAAAAGTTTTTTCTCATTTTATAAATTAAAGTTCCTATTCTATTCCTTTTTTAGTTCGATTTTAGTTTTTCATTTTTCTTTTGGCCCTTAGCTACCTGTTCAGAAGCTCCTAAAAGCTTTTCTTTCTATGCGTGTTGTTTTTTAGTGAGTGCAAAGATCACTTTTTTATTTTCTTGAGCTATATTCTTTCAATACTCCACCATCTCTCTTAATTTTCTATATCCTTTTTGGATCCCTTCATAGGACTACTGTCTAATCTCAATTTTTTATTTTTTTATAAAGATTTTGCAAGTCTTCATTCAATACTTTTTGTTCATTGGTCAATTTTTATTATCAAATCATATCTCAATTGATTGATATAATCCATCATTGTCATCTTTTTTTTCTCTAACTTTCTTTTTAGATCTCAAACTCTCATTGGGCAATCTTAAAAGTCCACAGTACTGGCCCTGAAATAAGAGTGAGTAACTTTTCTAAAACATCAGTTGGTAAAGGCCTAACTTCATTAACCCATTTTATTCTCCACACAAGGTAACCTTTCACAATATTATTTGTAAATCTAGTCGAGCTTATTCGGTTAACTTGCTTCCCTACTTTGATCACTTCACAAACCTTTTTCATATAACCAGGTGTCCCATAATCAAATTCGAGTGAAATTAGTCTATGAGTCATAGGGATGAATTGTCATGAGTCATATTGTTTTTGAACCATAAGAGGTGCAGAACTCATTGCCTCTTATATTTCTAACAAGGGTACCTATGATTCGTCTTCATAACTATACAAGATGGGCATAGAAAGCATCTATGATGCCCTTTATGTTACATATTCACTAGTAAACTCTAGAAAGAATGACATCCACTGACCTTTTGTTAATCCCTCTTCCATTCCTTGATGACAAACTCTTTGATAAGAATAAAATGAATGGAGAATGACTGAAATGATATCTTTTTTTCCTAAAAAATGACTTTTAAGCCAAATAAAAAGCAGTTGAGCACATCCTATAAATCACCATTCACCTTTCTTTTGACAAAAATCAAGCGATCTAATGGTTTCTGCTAAAATAGTTGGTGAAAGGTTTATACCTTTATTCAATTGCTTAAAAAAGTTAAACACTGATGCTTTTATATATACTAATACCCTGGCAATATCATCAACCTATACACGACCAAAGCAAATACATCCAACCCTTAATCAGTGTCAACATACTTCTTTATATACTAAAAAAGAAAAGCTAATGGCGTGGTTTCAACCTCGTTCTTTTCCTTCTTATGCTTGTCTATCTCCTCATCCCCTATTTGTATAATCTTGGTTAACTTTTTTCCATATCTAGTAGTCTTCTACTCTTTCCAATAAATCTTATCCTGATTAGCAAACTTTGTTTGAAGTAAAGATGAATATTCTTTAATTGTAAGGGCCAAGTCTTCTTGGTTGAACATAAAGCATCGATAAGATGGATCCTAAAATAATACTGTGACTCTAATAAGTTGTTCATTGATCTTTATCGACATAAGTAGTGCCACATCTCTATATTTATTGGAAAAAAATTGTTTTCTCTGTTCCTCACTATTTTCGAATGGTTTCGAATTCTAATATGTCATTTTGACTAAGATTCACTTGCACTGATTGCAGCAGCATTGATATATGACCATCTACTAAATAATCTCTTTCTTTCGCTTGAGTACTTTTTGATTGGCTCTTAACCCCTAAATAGCTCTTACACATGGATGACATCCTTATAGGTTTCTTAAGAGTTTTTCTTATAGAAGATTGACCTAAAACAATACCCTTTTAAGAAATGTGGTACCTATATGATGCATACAACAAAATTAAAGGCAACAAAAGAATTAAACAAGTCAATAATGTAAATAAAACAAATAAATAAGTAAATAAATAAACAAACAAGCATTGTATATAATAGAACAAAATATATATAGTGTCCTAGTTTTAGGTAATTTTTTTGAAAAGGATGACATGGCTCTATCTTACGACTGGGCTTTGCAGCTCATTATATGCCAGGTTAGGATTTATGTGTTTAAAGGTTTCTAGACTATTCCTCATATTATCATCTATTATAAACTAGTAAGGTTTTTCGATCCTCACCCATTACGAGGCTACTAATGAAAATGGTTCAATGTAAGTGAAAGAGTTTCGCTAGCAAATGCGAAAGTTATCACATCACAAGAACATAGCTACTTCACTTTCTCTTACAAAAGATGAAGCTCAGGTCTGGAGCTCATGCATGTAAGTGTATATGCTAAAGTGTGCAAAGTGACATATCAATCAAAATATCATAAACGCAAAATCAAAACAAAATAATAATTAACATGCAGTTTATCTTATTTATTAACATGTGTATATATAGTTTTTCAAAAATTGAAATAAAGGGGACTAATTAAATGTCAAATAAAATCGATTAAATCCAACAATTCTTAATAGCACATAATTAAAATTTTTTGTCGAACTCTCGAATCTCCCCAGTAAAATCACCAAGCTATCGTAACAATTTTGGGATCGTTAGACGTAAAAAATTTTAAAATCGAAAAAAATAGGAAGAGTCACCACCAAATCTTTTTTTGGGTGGGTTGGTCACCCAAAAGTTTATCTTTTTAATAAAACTATAAAAAAGGTTTAAAGTTTATTAAAAAGATAGATCTCAGTCTATGAAAATAGATTTTGAGTTTGGGAGTCGATTACGTGTAGGGAAGAATTAGCAACCCCACAACGCCCATAAATTGGTCTTAATTAAATATGCACTATTTTCAGTGTTGGATGAAATTATTTTAATTTGAAATTTAATAATAATCCCCTTCATTTAAAAAAATAAAATTTTGCTAAAACTCTTTATTTAGAAATATTGAAGAAATCTTTAAGTTAAAGAATTATCTTAAAATTCTCCAACATCTAGGCAAAATTTAAAAATAACTCTTTTCGCTTAAGATTTAACACAATAGTACTTAAAATGAAATAACACTTTTTATAGACGATAATTATTGGTAAGTCTCTAACATATAGGCAGAGTACTAAGAATTATTTCTTTCAAAATGTTATTTTTGTTTTATTTTATAATCTCACAATTTTTAAAAAATGAATTGCCTTTTTTTATAAAACATTTTATCATCAAGTAGTAAATTAAAGACAAAGAATGCAAATGATTGCCAACAAAACATGATAACGTATGTATGCCAATGAATGTTATGTAAAGTGATGAAATGCAATTTTAAAGTTGGGTAAGTATAATGAGACCACTCTGACTCTTTAACATCTAGGTAGAGCTTAGATGCAACTGTTTATAATTAAGATCCTAACTTACTATTATACTTTTTTATTTATTAATCTCATTATTAATGTGAATTAAGGATTCGTATGAAAAGCTTAATGAAATAAAGTTTCTTAGATACCCCATCGTCTAGACAACATTCAAGAACAAATAATTTCATGTGAAATTTTCACACGTATATTTAAAGTTTCAAAATAATTTTAGGCTTAGGTTTAGGTCAAGGTTTTAAAGTTTGGTGACATTTTGATGATTCGAGATTGTGTATTGAATTTGGAGTTTTAAGTTTTAAATTTTAAAATTTAAGGTTTTAGGTTTTGAATTTTAAGGTTTAAAGTTTTTAGGAATTGAAGGGTTTAGAGATTTTGATTCTAGAGTTTAAAGGGGTTTAGGATTTGGATTTTAGGGTTTAGGGTTTAGGGCTTTGATTTTAGGTTTTATAAGGTTTAAAGTTTTAGTTTTAGGGTTTGAAGGGCTTAGGGTTTCGATTTTAGGATTAAAGGATTTAGGGTTTTGATTTTAGGGTAAGGTTTTGATTTTAAGGTTTCAGGGGTTTGGGGTTTTCATTTTGGGGTTTGAAGAGTTTGGGGTTTTAATTTTAGGGTTGAGGGTTTAGGTTTAGTTTTAGGCTTTAGGGGTTTTAGGGTTTTAATTTTAGGGTTTGAAGTTTAGTGTTTTGTTTTAAGCTTTGAAAGGTTTTAGGGTTTAAATTTTTTTTTTTTAAAAAAAAAGCGAACATCTCTAAAAATCTCCAACATTTAGGAGGACTTTTGAAACAAGTTCAATTTTTATAATTTTAAAAATTAGTTTAAAAAATCACATCTATTTTCTTTTTATAATAAATTATTATTAATGAAATTACTAATTTATTTAGTGTTGTTGTTTTATATATATAATAATAATAATTCTTCAACATTTAGACAGAATTATCATTATTTAAAACACAATTAAGTTCCCTCTAACACGATTAAACAAGAAAATTTTCTTATTACGAATTTATTTTATAATCTTTTTTTATATTATTATTATTATTATTATTAGTATTATTTAATATTTGGGTTATTATTCTTAAAAAAAACAAAGTTTTGAAATCATTTTTTATTATTGTTGTCATTGTAATTTAATATTATTAATAATTATTATTGTAAAACAACAAATGTTTATTCTAATAAATTCTAAAAATTTTAAAACATGCATAAATAACAATAATAATAATGTTACAAATGATATAACTAATATATAAAAAATTAAAACAAAAACAAAAAAAATTTACCTCAACCGAATCGGTTAACGATACAATCAATGCCGATTCGATCGGATCAAAAAAAAGGTCAATTCGATGAGCGATTCGGTTGAACTAGATGAGTGGTGGTTTGGCACGCATTTAGTTAAACCGATTCAAGGTTAGTTGAAGGACAGGTCACTAGGTTGGGTCATGCAAATCCTGGTCAAGTTTAGCTCCATGCGTGGATTCTCGTTAGCCTAAAACGACATCGTTTTGCTTCATAGTCTTCTATATAAAAGTCCATTTTTTTAGCTCATTTTCTTCTTCCCTTCAGAAAAAAGAAAAAAAAACCTTTTTTTTCTCTCAACTTTCGTCGGCCAGAAACCAATAAAATAGCCATGCGCCGTCAATCGCCATTCGTTGCTAGTGGTCATCAATGATTGAAAAATATCGAAAGATCTCCAATTTTTTTTTTCAACATCCTTTTTTCAGATGCAGTCTCCTTTTTGTAAGAAACAGTCTCAATTGACATAGATCGGGGTTTAATGTTTAAAAGTTTTTTTTTAAAAAAAAAAAACTTAAACTAATGATCTCTTCTTTTTTTTTTAAATTGCAAAAGGGCTTTGGCACTAAGGTTCCTCTCTACGGGGAGGAATGTTTTTTTTCTTTTATGGGTGCTAAAGTCTTTGGGTGTGTCGTCTAAGGCTAGGCCAAGGTTGAAGGTACTTGACAGAGTGCATGGAGGCTTGGGTTTTTGGGCGTGCAAGGACTAGATCATTTCGGCATAATAGCTTAGGGTTTTTAGATAAGGGAGACTTAGGGATCCTGTGTATCTGAGAGCAGGGTATCTGTGTATGTATCTGTGTTTTTTTGTGTGTCCAAGAGAGCTGAAAGAGGAAGAAAATGGGTGCTTTATAGGGCTATGTTTATGTCTAGGATAATGGGTGATCTAGAGGGTGTAGAGGGTGGCTGTAAGAGTAGCTGGAGGTATGGCTAAGGTAGGCTATAGAGGGTGGTTGGTCTAGGGTGCATGGTGGTGGTTAAGAGGTTACAAGGGTGATTAGACAAACTGGTGGTAGGGCCACTAAACAGGGGGCGACAATGGTGATGTGCATGGTACCTACTGGCACCAACCCCTTTGTATTTTTTTTTAATTTTTTATTTATTTTATTTATTTTTATTTTTTTGTTGTATTAATAAATTAATATATGAATAATTAATATAAAAATAAAATGAAATAAAAATAGCAGACTTGAGCTCGAAAGAGAAATAGGACTTTGGCCCATGAGTTTGATAAAACACATAAACTTAAACCAAAACCCAGACAAATTTGGTGTTTAAAATAAAAATAGATGGTATAAAAAATTCAAAATTATAACCTAACATAATTTTTTTTTTTTTTTTGCCTTTTATATAGCCAATCTCAAAGTTATGTGATATAAGGTTTAGTTTATTACTATTATATAAAATTTAAAAATTCCAACTTACAATTTTTTGATAAAATTATAAACACAAGTTATAATCATAATCAAGTATTATGTCTATGTAAAAATTCAGTGAGTAATTAAACAAATAAATCAATTGATAAACAATAATATAATTAAGAAAATTTAACATAAAATTAAACCAAACATACAATGAAACTTAATCTAAGTGGCTAGAACCTAAAAAATATAATGCCTCCTTGTCGTAACGGTATTGTGTCCACCCAACAAATTTGAAAATGAAATAAAAAATAATGGAGTCGCCACCAATCCTTTTTGGCTAGGTACGACTAGCCACCTATTAAAACATATCATTTTAATAAAGTTTTAAAATTTATTAAAATTTATTAAAAAGATAATTTTACGATTTACGAAATAGTCTGGGTTCAGGAGTCGCTTACGCGTGCCAAAAAATTCTAAAAAATACCTATAAACTCTTTTCGACCTCCTGAACCCAGATCCGACCTCTGTTTCATCAAAAAAAGTCCCCACTTCCCTAGATCTACTTTCAAAGTTTCAGTGAAACTATTTTTTTTTTGTATTTTGACTCTTTTTTTTAATTGACCTTTTTTTTTCTTCTTTGTGCAAGAAACTCTCAGGGCTGGGTTTCTCCCTACGGGGAAGATTATGTTTTCTTTTTTAGTTTGCAATGTTTTTTCTCATTTTTTTACAGCATCTCTCCTTCTCTGTGTGTTTTTTGGTTTGGCTAGAAGCTCTATTTATAGAGCTCTGGTCATGCGTGTGCTTGAGGGAAGGCACAGGACTCGGCATGAGGTGTAAGCATGAGCCCCATGCCCTATTTTTTTTTATTTTATCCAACTGAGTGAGGGTAGTAGTATGGGTGATAAGGTAAGGTGATCAGAGGGGTGGGGAGGAGGGCAAGGTAAGGGATGGGCAGTAGGGTATGGTGGCATTGGTGTCAGGGAAAGCACCACTGCCATCCTCCATTTTTTTGGTTCTATTTATTTTTTTTTTATTTTTCTTTGGTATTTTGTATTTTTTAGTATTTTGTATTTTGTATTTTTTTGTCTACTATATTTAATAATATTATTGTTTTTTTTTTTTGGATAAATTTGATGTCCACAGCTGCCTCTCTTTGCATATTGCTGATAATCAATAATAGGGCAAAGACAAAGACAACAATTTGGTCCAGAATCCAAATGGATTTTTCTTTCTTTTTTTTTTCTTTTTTGTTTAAACATAGACTACTAAAAAAGTTTTTCTCATCAAATCGAAAATGCTCCTCTCACTTGAGGCTCGATAACTTTAAAATCTCTTTTGGAAAAACTCCTCTTAGCAGAGGCTTAACAACTTTAAAAATCATCTGAAAAATGGCTCTTCTTAGCAGAGGCTCAACAACTTTAAAAATTCTCTTGAAAAAATTCCTCTCAACAGAGGCTCAACAACTTTAAAAATCTCATCTTTGGAAAAAGGTCCTCTCAACAGAGGCTCAACAACTTTAAAAATCTCATCTTTGGAAAAAGGTCCTCTCAACAAAGGCTCAATAACTTTAAAAAAATCATCTTGAAAAAGGCTCCTCTTAGCAGAGGCTTAACAACTTTAAAATCTCATTTAAAAAAGCTCATCTCAACATAGGCTCAACAACTTTAAAAATCTCATCTTGAAAAAAGCTCATCTCAGCAGAGGCTCAACAACTTTAAAAATCATCTTGAAAAGGGTTCCTCTCAATAGAGGCTCTACAACTTTAAAATCTTATCTTGAAAAAGCTCCTTTCAGTAGAAGCTCAACAACTTTAAGAATTCTCTTGAAAAAGCTCCTTTCAGCAGAGACTCAACAACTTTAAAATCTCATATTGGAAAAGCTCCTCTCAGCAGAGGCTCAACAACTTTAAAAATCTCATCTGATAAAGCTCCTCTCAACAGAGCTCAACAATTTTAAAATCCATCTTGGAAAAGCTCCTTTCAACAGAGGCTCAACAACTTTAAAAATTCTTTTGAAAAAGTTGATCTCAACAGAGGCTCAACAACTTTAAAAATTTTCATATGTTCTTTAAACCAAGTTTTCATCTTTGAACAAGTAAATTTCTCTCTTTTGAAATCTTTTGTTTAATTAGGAAATGGACAGTCTCTGCCCTTATTAAAACTACTCATGGATGCATGTACTGAGTGCTCTAAATACAATGCATGTGATGCAATCGAAATTATTCATTGTAGTAAAAAGGTTCTCAAAACCTCTCGCTTTTGGCTTTTTTTATCAAAATTCTTATATGACCAATCTGTTCTTAACATCTGACCATAATATTTGTCTTTTTTAAAAGTCTGCAACATCAATGTCTTGTCATGCTTTTCTCATCCCTTTTTATTTGCCTTTGTCAACTTTTAAAAAGTAATACTAAGATCTTTCATGTTTGTTTTTCTTTTCATCATTTTAAGTCTAAGACCAATAAAATACAATCACACATTTCTTTTATTTATATGGTGGACAAAAATGAGAATAAAAGAATGGATAGGTGTTATTTCCAAAGGAAAGATAACATATTTTAATAGACTGGTAACAAGTGCATGACAAAGTATTTAAGTTGAAACAACGGTGCCCAAATAATGACCATAAGATAATCATGAACAAAATATTTCCATATTCTTTTTCTAAAACTAAATTAGATGACTTCCTTGATCTTTCAGAGTTCATCAAACTATATTTGCCCCTGTATTTTGGAATGATGCTTTTCTTCGCATCCAAGTCACCTTTTTCAGGTTTTCAGCTTAGATGAGTCATTATTTTTTATTTTTTATTTTTTTCTCTTTTTTTTTTCAAGCAAAATATTTCTTTGCAGCATCTAAGTTTATCGGAGTAGGTAAATCACTTTCGTCCATCTCTGCCAAAATTAATGTCCCATCAAAAAATACCTTTTTCACTACATACGCGCTTTCCCAATTTAGTGTCCATTTTTCTCGATTATCATGTTGATTTGGAAGGATCTTTTTCATCACTAAATCTTCTTCTCTAAAGCAACGGGGATGAATTTTCTTGTCATGTGCTCTCATCATCCTCTTTTGATATAATTGACCATGACAAAGTGCTGTAAGTCTTTTCTCTTTAATGAGGTTCAATTGCTCGTAGTGATTTCAAACCCATTCTGCTTCCCCTAATTCTACCTCCATCAAGACTCTCAACGAGGGAATTTTCACTTCGACCGGTAGCACAGCTTCCATTCCATACACCAAAGAGAACGGGGTGACCCCAGTAGATGTTCGGACTGATGTTCTATAAGCATGCAAAGCAAAAAGTAACTTCTCATGCCAATCTTTATAAGTATCAGTCATTTTCTCTGGGATTTTTTTGATATTCTTATTTGCGATTTCTACTACCCCATTCATGTTTGGACGATATGGTGCCAAATTACGGTGACGAATTTTGAACTGAATGCAAACTTCATCCATCATTTTGCTATTCAAATTTTTGGCATTATCAGAAATAATTGTCTCTGAAAGCACATATCTGCATATTATCTCCCTTTTTATGAACTTACATACCACAGATTGGGTGACGCTAGTGTATGATGCGGTGTCTACCCATTTTGTGAAGTAATCAATCATTACAAAAATAAATCTATATCCATTTAAAGCTTTTAGAGTGATGGGATCGATGACATCCATACCTCACATAGAGAATGGCCATGGAGGAGCCAAAACATGCAATGTTGTTGGAGGAGTGTAGATATTGTCAGCATATATCTGACACTTATGATATTTTTTTACATAATCAATACAGTAACTCTCCATTGTTAACCAATAGTATTTAGCCATCAAAATTTGTCTAGCCATCGTATAACCATTTGCCTATGCCCCATAAACTCCATTATGCACTTCTTCAATAATCTTTTTTGCTTCAGCTGTATTCACATACCTTAAGAGTACTTGATCTCGACCTCTTTTATAGAGGACATCTCCATCAAGAAAGAAACTCATAACCAACCTTCTAATAGTTCTCTTATCATTTTCTATTACATGATCTGGGTATTGCTGGCTTTTAATGTATTATATGATGTCATGATATCATGGCTTTCCATCAACTTCTTCTTCAACACCTGAGCAATGTGCTGGTTTATCCTTCACATCTAGCTTGATGGGTTAGATTTCAGTATTTACATTTATTTTAATCATTGCAGCTAGAGTAGCCAGTGCATCAGTAATTTGGTTTTCCTCTCTAAGCAAATGCTCAAATTGAATTTCTTTAAATTGTTTGACCAACTGAGAGATGTACTTATGGTACCATATCAACTTGGAATATCTGATTTCTCATTCTCCTCGCAACTAATAGATGACTAGAGCTGAATCTCCAAACACATCTAATACTTTGATTTTCTTTTCAATTGCTGCTTACAGACCCATAACATAGGCTTCATACTTAGCCATATTATTTGTATAATTAAAATTTAACCTGGTTGTAATGGGATAATAATGCCCATCAGGAGATATTAAAATTACCCCAATACCATGACCCAAAACATTAGCAACTCCATCAAAATACATTCTTCAAGACTCTTCAATAGGTTTATTTTCTTCAATGGCCATCACATCTTTATTAAAGAACTCCAGGTTCATTGGTTTATAATTTTCGATAGCACGATCAACAAGGAACTTAGCTACGGTACTTTTTTTATAGCGTTTTGAGTCATATAAATGATATCATATTCTAAAAGCATAACTTGGTACCGTGCTATTCTTCCTGTCAATAAGGGTTTTTCGAACATATATTTAATAGGATCTAACTTTGCTATGAGCCAAGTAATGTGATAAAGCATGTATTGTCTAAACCTTTGAGTTGTCCAGGCTAATGCACAACAATATCTTTTCTAATGGTGAATACTTTGACTCATAATTAGTGAATTTTTTACTCAAGTAGTATATTGCTCATTCTTTCTTGTTAGTTTCATCTTTTTGCCCTAACACACATCCCATTGAATTTTCATGCACTGTTAGGTATAAGATCAAAGGTTTTTTCAGGATTGGCAGCACCAACACAAGTGGATTTGACAAGTATTCTTTAATCTTATCAAAAGCTTTTTAGCATTCATCATTCCATTCTACTGGATCATGTTTTCTGAGAAGCTTGAAAATAGGATCGTAGTTGTAGGTGAGTTGAGATATGAAACGAGGAATATAGTTTAATCTCCCTAGGAAACCTCATACTTTTTTTAGGGTACAAGGAGGAGATAAGTTTTGGATGGCTTGTATCTTATTTGGATCCACTTTGATTCCTCTTTCACTAACCACAAAGCTTTTCCTGATTTAGCATCAAATGTACATTTAGCAGGATTCAACTTTAGCTGAAATCTTCTTAACCTGTCAAACATCTTTTTGAGATTGACTATATGATCTTTTCCTTCACGAGTTTTTGTAATCATATTATCCACATATACCTCTATTTCTTTATGCATCATGTCATGAAAGAGAGTCACCATTACTCTTTGATAACTGGCACAGCATTTTTTAACCCAAAAGGCATGACTTTGTAATAAAATATCCCCCACATAGTCACAAATGTAGTTTTCTCCATATCATCTCGAGCTATCTTGATCTGATTATAGCCTGAGAAACTATTCATAAAGGAAAATATGAAATGCCTAGCAGTATTATCCACTAGAGTATCAATGCAAGGTAGAGAAAAGTTATCTTTAGGGCTTGCTCTATTCAAATCTCGATAATCAATACACATTCTTACTTTTCCATCCTTATTAGGAACTGGCACTATGTTAGCTACCCATTCAGGATACTTTACCACCTCTAAAAATCCAACATCAAATTGCTTCTTCAATTTCTCTTTAATTTTTAGCAGCATCTCTGGTTACATGCACCTTAGCTTTTGCTGCATCAGCTTACATCTTGGTTTTAAAGGTAACTTGTGCTCTATAATATCAGTGCTGAGTCCTGACATATCCTAGTAAGTTAAAGCGAACACATCTATATATTCTCAAAGCAGTTCTTCTAGCTTCTATCTTTTAACTGGTAAAAGAGATATACCAACTTTGACCTCTTTTCTATTTTCACCATCTCTCAAATTCACTAATTCAATAATTTCCTGGTGGGGTTCAATTCGCTTATCTTCATGTTCTATTAATTTTAACAAATCAAGAGGCAATGTGTAGTTATCTAAATCTTCCTCATTATCAAGTTCATTGACATGAATTAAATTTTCAAAATCAAATCGAGATTATTGCTATGATTATCCCTGTGTTCATTATTTAGGACCCTGCAAAGGGTAAGATGAAGAGAATATTGGCACACAAAAATAGAATGACAAGAAAATGATGGAAAGAGAAAAATGGAAAGCAAGATGAAGATGAAAACAATAGAAGAAATATGGATGCATCTTTTAAGTCTTTTATTAAAACGACAAACATAAACACACCACAAAAGATCTTCTAATACTTATAAAAAGTAATTAGGGATTTAAAGTTTTGCAGTACATTACTTTTTTTAAGTTTTAAAGATAACAAGCAGCTTTATAACTTTTCAATTATCCAGCTCAAAATCTAGAGGACAAGGGTACACAAACAGCTCTTCACTTCAACTCTTTTTTTCTTCATCATCCACCATTTGAATGGCCAGCTCTGAAAATTCTTCCATGAATCCTGCACTTAGGGCTTCCAGTAAATCTGGATAAATATATCCTCCCGAGTGAAAAGAATCATAGAGTTATGGAATGACCATAGGCTCTAACTCTAGCTCATATCCCCTAAGATTGCTCTAACTCCGGCTCATATCTCCTAAGATTAGCTATCCTCTTATCTTTTTTCTCATTCACCATTCTTATTTTATCCTCTCTTGTTCGCTTATATCCCAAGCCAAATCTGTCTCTCTTTTCATAAATGGTCGATGACTTCATGATTCTTTGTAGGTTCTTTTAAGTCTGGCTTTAGGTTGCCATCTCATCTTGATAAGCTATTTGACTACCATTTTAGTTATCGTAAACAAGTGTGGTGAATACAATTTAGATCTTCTAACTATATATGTTGCATTGGCAATCTTGAAAGATCTATAAGAGTATTCCAAAGCTTCATCTATTGATTTCACATAAGGAGTATTTATCAGTTGAGTTACCAATAAATTTTCTTCTCCTACCACACATTTTAGCTTCCCTTCAACAATGAATTTGACTTTTTGATGTAATGAGAAAGGAACAACACCTATCATATGGATCTATGGCCTAACTAATAAATAACTGTATGAAAAAGAGATGTCCATAACTTAAAATTTTATGTTAAAAGTGTATGGGCTAATCTGTAATGGCACTTTTATATCTCTCAACACCTCTCTTCGGGTTTCATCAAAGGCTCTCACTATTATATGACTAGGTTTCATATAAGATCCATCAATAGAAAGTTTTGCCAAAGTAGTTATAGGCATAACATTGATAGATGAGTCATTATTAATTAAAACCTTAGCCATTATATGACCTTTACATTTCACAATAATGTGAAGAGCCTTGGTACTTCCTCTACCTTTATGAGGAATCTCTTCATCATTAAAAGAAATATAGTTTGAAATCGTCAGATTACCAACAAGTTGTTCCACATATTCAACAGAACCATTGTGAAACATATATATTTGATTTAGCACCTTAAGCAAAGCATTACGATGTGACTCTGAACTGAGCAATAATGACAATAGTAAAATTCTAGCTGGCATCTTATTAAGCTGTTCTACTACACTATACTCGTTATGTTTTATTAACTTTAGAAATTCATATGCTTCACTCTCAGATACTGACTTTTGACATTCTTTTTTTAAGGCTGCGTCAAGACCACTCTGACTTTTATTTTCTTTTCCTACTTTGGTTTTCTTGTTTTTAGCTTTTTTTAGAGCCTTGGGGTATAACACCTCCCACTTCGAGTTATGCCTCCTACACCCGTTATATTGGTAGTATCTGGATTGACTACGACATCATAATCATACTTCTAAGGTACTGTTTGATCATTCTGATATAAAAAAAAAAGCCAAGAACTTTAATTGTCACCATTAGTCGGGAGATGAATTTTTCTAGCTTTGATGTTGACTTCTCATCATAATAGATAGTTATCGATCTATGCACAAACTCATTCTTTGAATCAATGGTAGACATTTTAGCTTTTACTAACTCTTATCTCTCTTGGTAAAACTCTATTCGACCCATATCCATCAACTTTTACACCTCTTGATGAAATTGGTGACAATTCTCGATAGAATACCCCAGAACACCTCTATGATAATTACAGCTTTCAGTTGAGTTAATTGCTTCAAAGTAATTTTAAGGTTCTATTGGCTTCAACATGTCAACTTTGATCAAGACTTCGAACACCTTAGCCATCGAAGTCTTAACTTAATTTATTTTTTCCTTCACGTGGCTTCTTTGCCCATCAATTAAGGCATTTATTGATGGTCTGATATGATTTGGTAGAGGGTTCTCGTTAACATTTGGAGTCCCTTGTTGGTTGGTATCAAAGTTTAATACCCCTTCATTGATTAACCCTTGCACTTTATGCTTCAAAGCAGTACAATTCTCAGTGAAATGACCTAGATTCCTATAGTGATAATCACAATGTGCATTAGGGTCATACCATTTGGAAAACAGAGGTTTCAAGGGTTCAACGATAACGAAAGCAAGCAAATGTTTCTCAACAAGTTGAAGATACAAATTTGTGTATGTCATGGGAATGGAATCAAAAGTGATTTTTTCTTGGGCATTTCTTGGGGCTATCAAACCACTATTAAAACTAGGTTTCCATTCTGGTCTGGTGGATGCAGCAGAATAGTTGTAAGTGGGTGTCCAAAAGGTTAACTAAAAATGAGGTGGATAAGCTGGTTGTGGTAATAACTGGTATGGTTGATATGAATGAAGGATGGATGTAACATTATTTATAGAAGGATAATGGGTCTGGTAGACTGGTGTAGGATAAGGTGTGAAACCTTTAAATTATTACCCTATATAGTTCACTACTTGAGCTTCATTCTTTTTCTTTTTAGGAGCTCCACCTTTTTTTACTCCACTTATCTCTCCTGCATCGAGCTTACCATTTTTTATGACATTTTCAATGATCTCACCTGATATCACCATATCTATGAAGTTTTTGGTTGCATTGCCTATCAATCTCTCATAGTATGGTACTTTTAAGGTGTTCACAAATAAAATAGTTGATTTTTTTCTCAATGAGAGGAGGTTGAATTTGTACAGCCACATCTCTCTATCTTTATGCATACTCTTTGAAGTTTTTAGATGCTTTCTTTTCCATACTTTGTAGAGATAGATGGTCTGGAACCAGATCTATGACATATCGATATTGTGTAAGGAATGCCTTTGTAAGCTCTTACCAAGAACGAATACGAGTCTTATCTAATTGAACATATCATCTAGCTACAGAACCTGTAAAACTATCTTGAAATATGTGCATTAATAACTTCTCATCACGAGCATGTGCTACCATCTTTCACCAATACATGGCGATATGAGTCATCGAACATTTTATGCCATCATATTTTTCAAATTCAAAGACCTTGAATTTAGGCAAAATGACCACATTTGGAACTAAACAAAGGTCAATCGCATCTGTGAAGCCATAAAAATTCATTCCCTCTACAACCCTTAGCCTTTCTTTCAAAAACTTCATCTTCTCCCGAGCACTAGTATTTTCACTTTTTCAAGTGTCTGTATCCCTAACTTTTCTCTTTCCTTGGGATCATCCAAATCAAGAACTAAGATTGGCTCAGGTGATTTTTTCATCATAATGAGATTAACAAAATTTTAAAATTATCCTGGAGCAAGTGTGGATGTCATTCTTGGATAAGGATTGAGATATCCACAAGGAGTA
Organism: Durio zibethinus; assembly: GCF_047325235.1. Classification (NCBI taxonomy): domain Eukaryota; kingdom Viridiplantae; phylum Streptophyta; class Magnoliopsida; order Malvales; family Malvaceae; genus Durio; species Durio zibethinus. Next base: position 921,651 of record NC_143162.1, on the reverse strand, counting down.
GGAATTGGTACTCTAGTTCTTTGAAAAGGTTGGGTCAGTCGTGGCTTAAACCCTGAAAGGTATACAAGATCTACCATATATGGCGATTGCTCTTGAAAACTAGGATTTTCTTCTACTACTTTTCCCTTGTCAAGTTTTCTGAGCATGTCCATTATTGTACTGAGATCCCCTCTTAGTTCTTTTTTAACTTTTTCTATTCTCTCAAATCGACTGGCCTACTCTTGCTCCATGATTCTTGTCTGAGTCCTAGTATTGTATGAATGACGAGTAGGTTTAGTCAAAATTTTTGATAGGCGAGCTATTCTTGAACCTTTATTACCACAAAGTTTTTTTTTGTATTTTGAAAAAGAAAAAAAAAGAAAAAATTAGAATGCTATGTGTTGAAAATTTTATTTTTTACTTATTTTATGAAAAATGATGTACATGATGCATGAATGCAAGTGAGAGATATTTGCTCTTTGACGAATTTTAACATTAGAAATTTTTATTGATTTCATACAACTTTTATTACATGAGATTTACTATCCTAGAGTTATATCCATAGAAGCGTTTGACTTATTCATAATAGTCTTTTGCCTCATCTAAAAAGTTCACTAGGCGTTGTTCATATTCTCCTATGGGATTGACTTCTCTTCTTAACGCTTCTACCTTTTCAACCATCTCCCATGCTTTCTTCACTGCCTTACAAACTTAATTAGTCAAGTGCTCTATGTACTGTTACCTCCCTAAGTTTTTTGCCTTTCATCTCATGTGAGCATTCCTTTCTGAATCACCTGTGAAGATCCAATCTTTTTTCCTTCTATGCCATTCATCTATTATTGTTAAAATATGGCTCTTGTGGTCTTGTAGTTGTATCTTTAACCCTTGGATCACCTGGTGAAGTGATTCTTTTTCATTTAGTACTTCAAAGTACTTTTTTCTCTCTTTTGTGAGCATGACTCTCAACCTTTCCTTTTTGTTTTGGCATTCCACCAATCTCGCTGAGGTTGTAGAGTATAAATCCTTCCAATTCTGACATTCTTGAGAAATTTTGGTGGTCTTCTTTTGCTTTTCTTCAACTTTGCCCTTTCATTGGTTCATTTCTTCTCGAAACTCATCCATTTCACGTTGTCGACTAAAGTAAGACTTGGTGACTTTTTCAATTTTGAATTGAACTCGTAACCTTCTATTTTTCTGGTGTAGATCTTTCAAATCACTATTGACTATATCCCGTTCTTTTATGACTTTTTCTAATCTGCTCTCTTGTATCTCTGCTTCATATTTCAATTATCCTATTTTCTCGTGAAGTCTTAAATTTTCTCTTTTTATTTCTTTTTTCTCAGCTTCTAATTCTTTTTTGACACGCTCAACTTCTGATAATTGCACCTCTTCCAAAAGATTAACAAATTGATATGAGCTATCATCAAAATAGAGTACTATGTCTCTAGGCCGTCTTGCTTTTCAAATCTGGTAATCATAAGTGACTTTGTCGATGAGAGGCCCTAACCTCATTCTTTGTGTTCTTTTCTATACTTGGATCAACTACTCTATGGTTCTTGATGGATTTGGTTCTCCATAAATGAATTCTACTTGGACCAAGCTATGAGTAGCAGGAACAAACTACTTTGCATCAAATTGCCTAAGTACCATCAATGGAGTGTAACTTACAATACCCAATAATCCTAACAACAGTATCCACATCTCATTTTCTCCACGATACAATAAGGGCACACGAGGCATCCAAGGTACCATCCATTCGATTTCATCCTCAATAAGCCTTCGTAAGAAAAGGACCCAATCTTCTTTAGTCTTTAATATTAGCCATTGGTTTTTATAAAATTCTTCGATTAGTGCCTTATTTCGAAGATATGGTTTCAAAAATGCACTCTTCCCATACTTGAAATTACTTTTAACCCATATGTATAATAGAGATGCATATCATATGAATCGTCCTTTTTCATTTTATCAACAGAAATTTAATGACCTGATGGTTTCGGCTAGGATTGCTGGAACGAGATTAATTGCTTGGGTTTCAATTTGCTTGAAAAATTCTACCACAGTTATCTCAATGTAACTCAAAGTCTTCGGACAGATTACCATGCCATATAATGCTAAAGCAAACACAGCCATACCTTGTCATCATTTAAATGCTCCTGAATGAAGTTTCGAAAAAAATCCTAATGAACATCGAGATGTTCACCTTTAGGCTTCACAAAAAAATCTATGGTTTCTACTTTAACACCCATAAGCTTAGCTAACTTGTTGCAATAACCTGATTTTGACTTTCGAGTAAATACTTTATCTGGACATTATAGTTCTATCCCAAGTAAAATCGAATACTCCTCAATAATTGGCACCAAATCTTCCTAATTAAAAGTGAAGCATCTATAGGATGGATCCCAAAATTATATAGCTGCCTTAACCAGCTATTCATTGATCACTATTAAAATGAGAGATGCAATCTGCCCATACTTTTTGTAAAAGTTTTCTTTTTTTTCTTCACTTAACTGACCCTAGACAGCAGTTAACTCTTTTAAATCATTCTGTGTGAGATCTAAATGCACTTTCTCGAGTAATTCAGATACATAACTGGTAGGTAAACAATCTCCATTCTTTTGTTGAGCTTCTTTCGACCAAACATGTACTTCATTATACGGCTCACATGGCACACTAACTGAGGATGAGCAAATTTATAGTTCTACGGGATCCATGAAAACTTTTTAAGAGAAATATGTCCTAGAGCAACTATCTCGATGCAAAACTGTATGATATGATTAATGCAAAAAAGAAAATGAAACAAAATTGAGTTAATGTGAGGATGTGGTTTAAGAAAAAATATTTTTTTATTTTTTAGTGTTTTGAGATTTTTTTGTTTGTTTTGTTTTGTTTTGTATTATACATAACTTTTATTCTTAGGTATTTACTACAAGAAGGTGGACGAGGCTCTACATAAGGTCAGTTTTTTAGGCTTATTATATGCTGGATTTGGATTGACAATTCTAAAGGTTTCCAAATTGTTCCTCACTATCGTTCATACTAAACTAATAAGGCACCTCAATCCCCACCCATTACAGGCTACAAACGAAAAGGGTTCAATTTGAGTGAAAGTATTTCGCTTGCCATTGCGGAGGTTATCACCTCACGAGAGCATAGGTACTTTACTTCCTCCTATAAAGGATGGAGCCAGAGTATAGAGCCCATGCATGAGATGCATCGTGCCATTGTGTGCAAATATATCCTAATTTATTGTGAGTAATATATACAGAAAAATAAAACATAAGAGACATAGTAAAAGAAATGTGTGTGAATTTTTTTGCTTTTTATTTTTGATTTGTTTTGTTCTTTTTTTTTTACCTTTTTTACTGAAAATGAAAAATAAAAATTTAAGAAATTTATTAAGACTATTCAAATCAAAATTTGATGATAACAAGCAGTTAATTTTGGCCTGACTCTCGAAAATAAAAGGCATCCCTAGCAGAGTCGCCAAGTTGTTGTAACGGTTTTGTGTCCGCCCAACGAATTTGGAAATGAAATAAAAAATAACGGAGTCGCCACCAATTTTTTTTGGTTAGGTGCGATTGGCTACCTATTAAAACATATCCTTTTAATAAAGTTTTAAAATTGATTAAAATTTATTAAAAAGATAATTTTACGATCTGCGAAATAGTCTGGGTTCGAGAGTCGGTTACGCGTGGGGAAGGATTAGCACCCCCACAGTGCCCGTTAAAAACGGTACCAATTAACAACGTGTTATCCTTTGATTTTGATGAAAATAGTCCAATTTTTTGTATTTAAAAAAATTAATTTTTCTTGATTTTTTTTATTTATTAGAAAAAAATTTTATTCTCGAGAAAAATAAATTAAAACCTCTTTATTGAAATAATTCTTAAAATATTTTAGTACGTTGGTAACATTAGAAGAAATTTTTCTCACCTAGAGATTTCTTAGGCATTACTTCTCGGAATATCTAAGAATCTCATCCTCGGAGGCTCGAATTTACTTTTCGTAAAAAAATATCATGCATGCAATGCAAAATATTACCATGTTTATGCACACATTTTATTCTCCTTTGTTAGAAATTTTATTAATTATTTTATTAATATTCTTATTTAAAATTTTGAAAAAAAATAAAATTTTCATTATATTGAAGATTTTCTATAAATATTCTAATATACTGGTAATATTTTACAAAAAATCTTCTCACCTAGGGATTTTTTAAAGCATCTCTACTCGAAATATTTTTAGAATCCCATCATTGGATAAATTTTCTTTTTTTCTCATTTTATTACTTATATTTTTAATTTATTAATCAATTTTTATTTATTACTATTTTATAAGAAAAAAAGAAAATGTTTATTGTATTCAAATTTTTTATAAATACTCTAATACACTGGTAGTATTTAAAAAAATCTTCTCACCTAGAGATTTTATAAGTATCACTACTCGGAGTACTTTTTAAATCTCATCGTCGAATAAAAATTTTCTTTTCCTACATTTTTTATTAGTTTAGTATTATTATTAAAAGATTTATTTTAAAGTTAATAAAATTATAAAAAACTTTTATCATATATTTTACTATTTATTTTTTAATATTTAATATTATAAAACAATAAAAATTTATTTTGATAAATTTAAACATTTTTTACATGCATAAATATTACGAATAATAATTAAAATAACAAAAATAATATTTAAAAAAATCTAAAAATTTTTTTTTTACCTAAACCGGACTAGTAAACGGTCCGATCAACGTGAGGTTCGGTTCAACGATTCAGGTGCAGTTCAGGTCGGTCTAGGCACGATCTGGTTGGTTTAGCAGTTTGGTACCGGTTCGATTCGGGTTCAGCAGCTCGCTTTCGATTTAGTCAGACCGGTCAGAGGCTAATGCAGAAGCGGATTACGGGTCGAGTGCGCGGGCCCTAGGTCGGATCGCTGGTTGACGTGCGGATCTTGGGTGCTTAAAACGACGTCATTTTGGGTGTTTATTGAAACGACGTCGTTTTGGCTATTGACAGCTTATATAAAAGCTCAATTTTTTTTTTCGATCATTTCCTTCTTTCTTAAAAAAAAAATGCCTTTTTTTTCTCTTTTTTTTTCACTCGACCTGGGACCGGTGGTCGTCTGTCGTGTCTGCCGCTACAATTCTTGCCAGTGGCGAGCTCCGGCCGCCATCGTCGGTACCAAAAAATTCTAAAAAATACCCATAAACTTCTTTCAACCTCCTAAATTCAGATCCAACCTCTTTTTCACCAAAAAGAGTCCCCACTTCCCTAGATCCGCTTTCAAAGTTTCGGTGAAACTATATTTTTTTGTATTCTGACTCTTTTTTTTTTAACTGACCTTTTTTTTACTTCTTTGTGCAGGAAGCTCTCGGCGCTGGATTCCTCCCTACGATGAGGACTGTGTTTTTTTTTTTAGTTTGCAGTGTTTTTTTTCTTTTTTTTTTTTTTACAGCGTCTCTCCTCTTTTGTGTGTTTTTTGGTTTGGCTAGGAGCTCTATTTATAGAGCTCCGGCCATGCGTATACTTGAAGGAAGGGCACAGGGCTTGGCATAGGGTGTAAGCACGAGCCCCATACCCTATTATTTTTTTTCTGTTTTATCCAACTAAGCGAGGGTAGTGATATGGGTGATAGGGTAAGGTGATCAAAGGAGTGGAGGGTAGGGCAAGATGAGGGATGGGTGGTAAGGTATGATGGCAGTGGAAGGCACCACTACCATCCTCCATTTTTTCGGTTCTGTTTGTTTTTTTTTTTTTTTTGGTATTTTATATTTTTTAGTATTTTGTATTTTATATTTTTTTGTATACTGTATTTAATAATAATAATATTATTATTATTATTATTATTATTATTATTTGGACAAATTTGATGTCCACACTCCTTGCCACTCATTGGCAAAACCCCAACCTCTAATTAAGACAACTTAAAGATGAAATTATCCTTCTCAAAATATTGAAAATCTACTCTGTTTTACACTTTATCTTTCAAGCGGCAGAAAGATAAAAATAAATTGCTCTTTCTCTCTCGACCGAGCTGAAAAATGGCTAATGGGATAGAAAACGAGGAGATAGTTATAGTAAAGCCTCAAACAGACAAGAGAAAATACAGGAGGATTGTCCTAGGAAACTCCCTTCAAGTTCTCCTGGTCAGCGATCCGGACACCGACAAGGCTAGCCAATCCCATGCCACGGCCCTTTCTTACTTCTTTTCTGTTCTATCAAAATTTTATTAATCTATCCCCGAAATTCTGATTTTCACTTTTCATGTTTCAGTCTGCTGCATGTATGCTTGTTAGCTTCGGCAACTTCTCCGATCCTGATGGCCTCGAGGGCCTTGCCTGTTTTCTTAGTACGTATATATCTGTATTATTCATTTTTCTTCTAAAAAGAATTGAGTTTCTGTGTAGATTTTTTTTTATCCATGATTTTCTAGTTCTATAACAGGAGTTAGTCATCTTCTACCCTATAAATTTTACTCTCCTCTCTCAAGATTCAAATAGAATTTTCAATTGGAATTTCAAATTTTAACAATTAGGTGCCTTCTTACGCTGAAATAATTAAGAAGCGCAAAATTTAGAATATTTTATTTCGTTTAAAAAATTTCAGAAAATTATTATAAGATATTACAAGTAAATTGCAACAATATTGATCACTCAAGTTTATAGAAAATTTTGTTTTGATCACTCACATATTATGAGTTACAATTCTTTTTAATCTTTGTCGTTTATCACGCACGTGTTACGTTTCTACTGCTAAAGGGAAGGGAGCGTTGTGAGTTGTGATCCTTCTACTGATCTCTTGGATAGACTAGTCTTTGGGTTTGAGGTCCAGTTCCGTAATAAAAGATATCTGATAAGAGGTGAGCATAAATATAGGCGAATCGAAAAAATTGACTGAAATCAATTTCATCTGGTTTGTAGGGTGGATAAATTCGATCTCGGATTTCATTTGATTTATTCGGTTTTGGTCCCAGTTTTTTATTTTTAAAATTAATAACTGAATTAGTGTGTAAATGGATTGATTATGAATAAATTTGTTATATCTGTGATCTATTCATTTAATTAATGAATTATAAAATATTTTTTATAATTATTTATTAAGCTTAATAAATAAATTTAAATTGAACATGTTCACATGTTCACTAATTATTTATGAAATGTTTTGTTATTTACGGATTGAATATGAATAAATTTTATTATATTTGTGATTTATTCATTTAATTAATAAATTATAAAATAATTTTCATAATTATTTATTAAACTTAATAAATGAATATAAACTAAACATAATCACATATTTATGAATTATTTATCAAATGCTTTATTATTTACATTGAAACAAATTGAACATGAACAAAATTTATTATGTTTTTTATTTGTTTATTTAATTAACTAATTATGAAATGTTGTTCGTAATCCTATGTTAAACTTAATAAATAAATAGAAATCAAATCCAATCTATTCTTCATTTTATTTGTTTATATTTTTAAACCAAATTGATTGAATTAATCTATATTACTTATAATACTTCTTATATTTAAAATATATACTTTATATAAAATATATTATAAATATATATTTTTATTTATAATTTTAAAGCAAATGGCAAATATGTACATACCCACCGAAATCCCTAATTAATGCAACGCTAAACCCAGAAAATATATCTTATATATCAAATATGATTTAATATTGCTAAATAGAGACAACAACACAAGATCAAACCTAAGTTTTGCAAAACATGACTTAATTATAAATTTATCTGTAGATAATAAATATAGTAAACCTAACATATTTAGATATTACTTAGGATTATGCTATACTTTCATAGTCAAATTTGATTTGATTTTGAGATTTTTTTATTTTTTTTGGTATGAGAAGGAGTATTATGACTTCATTTGAGCAATTGAATAATTTTCTTTTCTATTGAATATGTTTCTTTCTGTCTTGTTGTATTATAGTGCACGTGCTTGATTATGCTAGTGAAAAATATCCTTCGGAGGATAGTTTCTTCAAGTACGTTAGTGAGGTATTATTCGTCTTAAATGTACTATGTTCCTGTAGATGTTATTGTAGTCAAATTAGAATGTTGTTGAGATACTTGCCGCCTTAGATTTTATGCTATACAAGTCAATGATCGTTGGTTATCTTAATAAAAATAAAAATACAGACTTAGTAAATAATTTTCATTTGGTTATGTTCTTGCTTTCTATCATAAAGTTAAAAAAGAAAAAGTTTTAAACTTACTAAAGATTTAAACAAATGGAGAATAAAATGAAAATCTAAGAACATTAATATTTAATTATTTTATGTTAATGGTACAAAATTCCGACTCGTACAATAAAATTGAAATAGATTAATTTAAAATACTCTTGGTAGATTTAAACATAGTGTATTTTTTCTGCTATTTAGCATGGAGGGCACCGAAATGGCTCTATGGGTTGTGATTGGACCAGATATTATTTTGACATCAACAATGACAGTTTTGAAGAAGCTTTGGAACGGTGTGTGTTGTATTTTTTTTTTTTTTCAGTTTTCATGGATGTTATTTTCATTAAATGTTTATTTATTATACTATTGAGCCTTTTCTTTTTGGTACAATATTATTCAGGTTTTCCCAGTTCTTAATCAAACCATTAATGCCATCTGAAGCTACCGTGAGGGCAATTAAAACTGTTGAGTCTGGTGAGCTCGTCTGCTCTTCGTTTTTGGTTTTTGGTTTAATACAATGCTTTCTAGCTAGTACTTTTGGAACATAACGCATCTCTCTCTCTCTCTTTCCAGCATTCCAAAAAAACTTACTGTCTGACGGGCGGAGAGCGTACCAGGTATTAGTTTTACTTTGTTCTTGAATCATTTGTTGCCACCAATTAATGAATTAATGCCGAATGTCAATATACTAATTCAAAATTAGTGCTACACTGAATTTTTTTTCTTGGTTTATTGCGTTTCAGATTCCGTGTCTAGATTTGTTAAAGTTGGTGATAAAATAAATTTATATTGGTTAAATTTGTAATGTTTTGAAATTTTAAATATAATAAAAATCTCTCTTTAATAGCAACTGCTTATAAATCGAATATCCAAAAATTCAATTAGGTTTGGCCGTAAGTTTCTATACCTAAATCAAGTTTACTCCGTTTTAATTAAATTGTTTTATTAGTAAATAATATATTTTAATTTAATTTTAAAATACGTTTTAAAATATTAAATAATATTTTATTATTTTAATAATAAAATGATAATAAAAATGGATTGGTCAAGTCCCACTGGAACTTGACTTCTCAGAAGGAAGACCAAGTAGGCTTGACTTTACCAATGGGCACCTTTGCTGTATAATTTTTTACATAATTTATCCAATAAATTATATCAATTTATCGGTTTTAATTCTTAATTTGATTTAGTTTTCATATAACCAGTTTTCTTTAAAAACATTACTTGTATTTACTTTATTTATGAAAACTATAATTACATGATTGAATTATTTCCTTAAAAAGAACACTGACATATTAAAAGTTTACGGTTGTTATGTGAACATGTATCTTTTTAATTTTTGAGAAGACAAAAAGAGATGCTGAACCAAATAAATTAAAAATTTACATATAAAAGAGGCAAAATAAATTTATCTTTAAAATTTAAAATTTGATATTGAACTATCATAAACATTATTCATGTATATTATTTTCGTTAGTTTTGGGTAAACACTTTTAATGTGAGAATTAGAGGTGTCTATGTATTGAGTCAAGTAGACCTATCTATATATTAATTAAGATAAATGAGTTTTTAGATTTTAGAGAAACCAAGCTTTTAGAGTTAAACCACGAAAGATGTAGATGTAAATAATAAGGATATAAGATTAAAAAAATAGATAAAAATGAATTTTTTTTTATAAAAATGAGTAGTGCAAAAAATTTGAAATTATGACCTAACATTATTCTTTTTGGCTTTTTCAGACAATTGATATAAAACTTAATTTATTGTTATTGTTGTATGCATTGGGTTGAGTCATTTGCTCCTCTAAATGCAAAGATTGTGCTTAGGTTTGGTCCACCCGAGCCCAACCTTTTAGGCCCAGTACTATTTAAAAATATTAAAATAATAAAAAAAGGTTTATATTACTATTTTAGCATTTTTTTAAAATTAAAATAAAATAAAAATATTTTTTATTAATTAAATAATGACTCAGACCTTACAAGATATGGGCTTGAAAATTGTTATCAAGACTGAACCGTGTCGGGCTCGTGAGCTAACGGGCCGCTAGACCTATGGACAAGTCCAGTGAGAATCATGTGATCTACATCTCCCTAATACCTTCTTCTCTTTTATGCAATTTCTCCACTTCTAATGCATCCAAAATAGAGTACCAATGAAGTACAAAAGCTAATAAAGTGATTTAGCCGCAAATTTTGCTTCATAGTATCGTGCAATAAATTACAATGAAGTTCTAACACCATAACAAAACACTCAAAGAAGGAAAAGAAACTTTTCACAAGATTAACAAGTAGAAGAATTCATAAGTGAGCGTGGATTTTAAAAAGGAAAGTTACTCAATTTAGGTAGAAAGTTTGTGTCTTGAGATTTATGTGATCAAAGATTAGGTTTTAAAAGAGAAAATTGTTGTTTCCGGTGGGTGTAAGAACCGAATTAAGGAACAGAGAAATAGTTTTAAAGCATATATTGCAAATGCCACTTTCTTCTATACTATATTTAGATTGAAGGAGGAGAGGGAAAGGAAAAGAAAATTGGGAAAAATGTGAAACCTTTCCCTTATTTGGATATTATTTAAATTAAAATAAAGGAGGAAATTGCGTACCCCTCATTTTTCCCCAAATTCTTCAATTTTCAATTATCCCAAATTAGATGAAAATATAAGGAAAAAAAAGGGTGAAAATTTTTTAAATGTACCTTTATTTTTTTTAATTAATTTTAACTATCAAAACAAAAAGTATATGTATCTTTTCCTCTAAAAAACTTTACTTTCTTTTTTTTTTTTTTTACTAATGACTTTCCAAACATAGTGTTAGACTCATTTTTCTCTATTAAGGAGGCCAAGGCCTTAGAAAAATTGGAAAAAAGGAGTGTTGGGCATTAAATCTTAATAGGCTTATTTTGCCCCATCAATAACGGTATATCAAGTGGTAAATCGAATAGTACTGTAAGATATAATAAAATCTATGTTTCACAGTAATTGGCATTAATAAAATCAAAACCACTAAACACTTCTGATGTTGAGAAACAAAAATATCTTTCTTATATGAGGTTTTCTGTAATAAAAAATTGCAAAAGTGACTTCCACTATTTAAAATATTAAAAAAAAAAAAAAGAAAAGAAAAGAGAGGGTTGTATTGGAGCTAATTTGATGTATTTTGCAATGATCTCCATCTTACATATTTATAGAGATCTTTCTCGGGAGATATATCTCTTCAAAGTGGTGGTAATTAACCAACCACTTTGCTTTTTTAAAAAAAAAAAAAACTTATTGAGGACACATCTTTTAAACCTCCATAGATGTCATAAGATGTCTTTTTAAAAATATTTAAATGCTTTTAAAGCAAAACTAGTGGTTGTATGCTTTGAAGTGGAAATTTCTCCTTTCTTTTATTCTATTTTTAAAATATTCCAACACAAAAGTAAGAAACTCATGTCATTGCATTATCTGTGAATTGAAACTTCTTTCGCTTTATTTAAAAAAAATATTCCAACACAAGGATGAGAAACCCATGTCATTATATTATCTGTGAAACTTCTTTCACTTTATTTGAAAAAAATTCAACACAAAAGTGAGAAACCCTTGTCATTGCATTATCTATGAAACTATATTAGTGAATCATATAGCGTATATCATATCATATATAATATTATATTATAGCATACAAGCTTACCTGATAAATTTTGTTTACATGTAATTTTATCTAGACAATTTATATTATTGACACATATGATAGTTCTTTAATTGTAGTTAATTATTAAATAACCTTATTATTTAAATTTAAAAGATATTTCAAATCTTAAAAAATCATTTTTATCTAAAATTTTTATGTTACATAATTTATAATCTTTATCTTCATTTAAATGAAATAAGATTATTGGGATCATTCCAATGAAAAAAATAAAAACAAAATCTCATTTAAAATTAACTTGAGTATTTTTTATATAAAACATGTATATATTATTTATCTTGCATTTAAATAAATAAGTACATTGTAAAATAATTTTGAAGTTTTTGACTTCATTTATTTATTTTTTATTGTTATTATTATATGTTATGTAAAGTATGGATATATTTAAGTATTGCATTTTTATTATTATATTTGTAATATATGTTTTCAATTTTTTATTTTAAATTAATTGATTTTTGTATAATAGTCAATAAAACTAAATGCATGCATGAAAGATGTGTATTGTTATAATTTCATCATGTACAGTAAATATATAACCAACTTTCACTTAAATTATTTTTTAGTGTATAAATTAAGCGTTACAAAATTAAAAAAAAAAAAAAAGACTTTCTTTAGTAAGTTAAATTAGATCATAGCTCAATAATAACATATAATAGTTATAGTTATTTTTTATTTGCATTAGAATAATAATCTTTTAATGTTTTCATATGTCCTATGATACATAAAATTCTTTCAAAAAATAATTACTACTAAAATAGATGAAAAAATATTTTGTATATAGATGGTGAATTTAAACTTTGGTGTGCGGTTAGATTCATATTACATAGATAAGAAGATAATAATATATGACAAAACATTCATTAACCAAGTAATTAATTTTTAATTAAATATTGATAAATTTAAAACCAAATTAAAGTATTTGATTTTTTTACTATAAATATACAAAAATAAATAATTAAAACAAAAGCATTCTCCCTAAATTTAAAATCACATATATCTCTTCTTTTTTTTTTTAAATTTTCAAATACTTTATTATTAGTTTCTTTTTAAACTCAAAAAACACATATCACTTTAAGTCTATTAATAATTAATAATATGTGCTACATTATTTTTTTTAGTATTCAATTTTTCTTTAAGATTTATATTGTTTTCGTAATTTTATTGTTTATTTTATTTAGATGATTTCTTCTTTTGACATTATTTTTATTCAATTTTTTTATTTGTCACACGTTTCTTGATTTTTTTTTTTTAGTATTTTGATCAAAATCATAATACAGTAAAAGTATTCAAAACACTTCTTTTATTATTTAATTGATCATTCAATATTTATGTTGTCCTAAAAGACCAATATTATATTTATATTCAATTCTTTTTACTTTTTTATCCATTTCTAATATCTCTTATTTTTCACATTTATTTTCCACATTTTGATCAAGATAATAACAGTAAAGTTTAATTTTCATATGATATGTTAATTGAATATATATTTATATTTTATATTTAACATAAAATTTTAAATTTAGATATAATTGTAAGAAAAATATAAATTTTACGGTGTAAACACATATTTAAATAAATATAATAATCCATGCATTGCATGGGTCACAAACTAATTGAAATATATTTTGACATTTGGAGTGATGGGGAAAATGGGTTTAGATAAGGAATCGAGACATATTGAAAGAGGAAAACAAAAGAAAAAGGATAAAAAATAAAAAAAAAATACACGGTTAGTGTTGGACTTTGTTGGATAATGACTAACAGCTGGGCATGAGTGTAGGAGATTGATGAAAAAAAATGATTTCAAGGCATAATGAAAAAATGGCACCAGTTGAACAAAATGAAAAATGAGTTAACGGTATTAGTATTAAACTAATTGAAAAGAATTCACAAAGCAATTATGTGTTAAACTTAAACTATTTGAAGTAAATGTCTGCTCAAACCATAGAATATTTTTTGTAATTTATCATATAATAAAACCCATAAGTCATATTTTTCCTTGAATTGCATTTCAACTTAAAGGTAGACATTTAATTTAAAATAGAGGGTGATGCCAATATACAGAGTGATTTGGACCAAAAAGGACTCTAATCAACCCAAATTGGAATGAATCACATTCAAAGCATTGTTATCCATTCATATGTCATTTAAATAATTAAAAAAAAAAACCTTTTTTGACTTATCAAAAGATCACTTATTTTAATTATCCAAAAAAAAAAAAAAGAAAAGATTACCTTTAATTTAAAGGCAAATTTTACAGTTTTTTACTTCCAAAAGCAATGGTCGTAATAAAATGGAGTTGAATCTGAAGGTTTTTTTAATATGCAACGATGAGGTTTTTTAATTTCACAATTTATTTTTGATATTGTCACATATCCATTACTGTTTATATAAATTTATTCATAATTTTTTTAACTTCTTTTTATCTAAGCAGCTTCAGAGACATTTCAGCATAGAAAGTCATCCTTATCATAAATTTGGTACAGGTAAAATCTGTGCAACTCTATCTTTCCGAATTTCCCTCATCTCCATTGGCCCTATCTTCGATTTTCTCTTATATATATTATTTATTTTTTTATTTATTTTATTTTTGGATTCAAACTTAAAATAATATTTTTAATTTTAACCATTTTGATCTAATAATTTAAAAAATATAATCCCTCCTTTTATATATATATATATATATATATAATGTATGTGCACACATTATATATCATAATTTATATTAACTTGTGAAATATTATTTTTTTCAATCTATTAAATCTCGTAACTTTCTCTCACAAATAAATCTTACAAATTAAAATTTGCGTGAACATTTCTATTATAAAAGCAACTTTAGTAGGCAGCTGATGTGAACACTAACACTTAACTTGCTATTTGCTAATATGTAGGGAATTGGTATACGTTGGAAGTTAGACCAAAAGCAAAAGGACTGGATATAAGACATGAGCTCCTAAAGTTCTATGAGGAAAATTATTCTGCCAACCTTATGCATTTGGTTGTATATACAAAAGGTTAGTAGCATTTCATTTGGTTGTTACATTTGCTATATACATACTCCCTTTGGTTGATTATTTTTGTTATTTGGTTTTTTGCTTTTAGAATGACAAAAATAAAGTAATATCATAATAATTGATTTGAAATGACAAATAATTATAATATAACACCAAATTCAATATTATTTGTCTTTAGAAGTAGTAACATACATTTTGTCATCTAAGAAAATTATATAATTTGTGAATAATTTTTTAAATAAAATTATTTACTTTTGTATTCAAACATGTTTTTAAATGTTTCTATAAAAAAATGAAAAATGCAAATAGTAAAGCAGCAATCATACAGAGTCAAATTTCTTTCTTGCATTTTGAAATAGTTGTATGGTAAAATTAAGATTATAGAAAAAGAAAAACTATACTTGATTAAAAATGAGCATTCAGTAAAAATAAATATTGTTTCATATATAACTGCTTCTTTTTTAGTATATGTGATATTAGGCTACTGTAAGAAGCATAGTTTCACATCTCATAGTCTCGTCCCGACCATTTTAAAAATATCAGATAGAAGTAAAGCCATGCATTTTATTACATTGCTTTTTCTTTTTTCTCCAAAATTCATTTTATCATCCATAAAAAGATAAATGTTTTATTGTTTTATCTCCTCAAAAACACTATTATTTTCACATCCAAATGCATCTTTTTTTTTTTTTTTAAAGTAAAAAGAAGTAAGAAAAAATCAGCAACTAAAGTCTAAATTGCTTTTACTCGCCATATAGAGTTTTATTTTAATTTGCTATTCTCTTACCACAATATTCATTAAGACTTGCAATTTTTTTTCTCAAAAAGAAAGACTTATGATTTAAATAGTTGATTGCGTAAATGTTCAATAAGATTAATTCTTCATTATGAATTTGTAGAAAGCCTTGATAAAATCCAAAGCTCCGTGGAGAGCAAGTTCCAAGACATTCGAAACTCCAACCAACGTGGTTTCCGCATTACCGGTCTACCTTTCACGTCAGAACATCTAATGGTATAATGAAAATCAGTATGTTGCACCATCAATAATTTCTATAAACATAATCGATCCTAACCAATGTCAATAAATATTTAGCATTCTTTTATTTTTAAAATTTTTTTCTTTTAAATTTAACAAAATAACCGGTAAATTTCTTACATGTTCTATTAACCTTTTTATTCTAGTTTTATTTCAGTTTTTAATTTTCGAATTGTTTTATTTAAATTCTTGACATTTTAAAATATTCCATTATGATTTTTTTTCATTATATTATTATTTTAATAGTTGAGAAAAAAAATATTCACATAAAATGCCAAGAGATCAATGTTGTGATGTGTCATGTGTATAGGATAAATTATTCCTTTTGGATCCATAACTTTTCAACATTTCATTTTGATTCTTTTTTAAAATTATTTAGTTAAAATGATCAATATGGATGGATATGACATCAATTTTAACGGAATAGCTTCACAAAAGGATCAAAATGAAATCATTTTGAAAAATTAGGAATTCAAACGGAATAAATTAAAAATTGGGAATTAAAGTGAAACTGAAAAAAAGATTAGAAACTAAAATGAAAATAAAATAAAAAGCTGAGAACCATAAACGAAATTTACAAAGAAAATAACCTACATTAGTTAAATTCTAGAAATTTTCTTAAATGAAAGTACCTTAATCATATTTTGGTTGAAAAGTTAAAGCCGGAAGAATAATTTCACGTTGCTCTTCGCTTTTAATGTGATTTCAGATTCTTGTCAAGCTTGTTCCAATAAAAGAAGGGCACAAATTGAGAATTGAATGGCCAATAACCCCAAGCAGGCATCATTACAAGGAAGCGCCATGCAAGTATCTGGGTCATGTCATTCGCCATAAAGGAGAAGGATCCGTGTATCACATCTTGAAAACACTAGGTAAGTTTGCTACGTCTTTTAAAAAAAAAAAGTATGCTTAAGTATATTTAACATTTTTGAACATATGCCTTTGCTAAGACTCGAGATAAGTCATGTTAGAATCCTATCAAATGTTTTCTTTCTAAACATATAATTTTGTTTTAGGTATTGTTTGATCGGAAGAGGTATAAGTTGTTTCAGTAAATTATATTGGATTTTTTTATTTAGTATAAATATATTAATAAATATACATGAATTTGTACATAATAATATTATTAATAATCTACAAAAAAATACAATATATTCATAAATCATAGTTTTTTAAACATTTAATCTGATTATTGTCATAACATATAGATCTGTAAATCTATAGCTAGACTTACCAAATGGAGTTACCGCCAATCTTTTTTATTTAGGTGTGATTGGTCACCTAAAAAATCTATCCTCTTAAGGAGCTCCTAAGTTTGACAAGGGTCCATAAAAAAATAAGTTCGGGTCTACAAACTAGAATAGAGTCCGAGAGTTCGGTTACATGTTGAGAAGGTTATAGCACCCCCCACATGCTCATCTGAAGGATAGTACATATTATTTTAAATCCATCATAAGGTCTTGATTCTAATGGTTTTAAATTTATTATATTGAAATATTGAAAATAATTCTTAAGATTATTCATCAATTTGATAAAATTTTTAAAAATATTTTCTCATCTCAAGAATATTCAAGAATCCTATTTGTTTTCTTGAAGAGGCTCCATCGTCGAAAAAAGGTTTATTTATTATTCTTTTTGTCAAAAATATTTTTAATTATTTCACAATTTGGGCTAAATTAGAAATATTTTTTCTTTTTGAATTTCTAAATTTTTCACCATTTGGGTCATTTTAGAAATATTTTTTTTTAAGAATTTCTAAATTTTTCACCATTTGGGCCTATTTAGAAATTCTCTTTTTTTTTTTCAAAAAAAAATTAGTATGACAATTTTTTTTATTGAAATTTTATTTAAATTCTTCCACCATTTGAGATAAATTTAAAGAAATTTCTCACCTAGAAAATTTTTAAAAAATTTACCATTTGAAATTTCTAAGAATCTCATCATTGGATAATTATCAAATATTTTCAACCAAAATTTTTTTATTTTTTCCTTTTTTTTGGTTTTTTTATTGAGAATAAACATTAATTATTGTTGTTAAAACTTTATCTAAATTATTCTACCATTTGAGATAAATTTAGATAAAATTTCTCACCTAAGAATTTTATAAAAATTAAACATTTAAAATTTTTATAAATTTCATCAATGGATAATTATCATTTATTCTCAAAATTTTTATTTTTTCTTTTTTCTAAAATTTATTCATGCAAAAATATATAAAAAATAAATTAAATTAAAAATAAAAAATACCAAATAGGGAAACGACTCAGCTCGGTGGCTTTGGTAGCTCGATTTCAGGTACAAAAAGCGGCTTGGGGACGCGACTTGGTGTCTCAGCTTCGTTTGAGGGATTGACTGATATGTAGGTCAAGCGTAGATCAAAAACGGATTAGTGCTACAGATCGAGTCACACAAATGAAAAACACGTGGATTCTGGGTCTTCTTAAACCCCAAAACAATGTCGTTTTGGTGAGGCTACAAAAATCAAATTTCAGCTTTCTGCTTTAGATTTCTTTTTTGCCTTTTCTCTTCCCTTTTTTTTTTCTTTCTCTTTCTCTAACTTAGATGAACTCTGGTTGAATGCTTCGTCGAATTTTGGAAATCTCTTTAAAATCTGGGATGGTTCGTGGGAAGTTCGTTGAAAAATTCAATTGATGCTAGAATCTTCAATCAAATTCTAGGAAACCTGTCGAAAAATTTAATCAATGTCAAAAAAATTCATCTTTTGAAAAATCTAAGAATTTTCTAGATTTTTTTAAAAAAATTCCCTTTTTTTTACACCAAAAATCTTTAAAATTTGTTTTTTTATTGCTTTTTGCTTTTTTTTTCTATGTTTATGATTTTTGTAATTTTCTATGTTCCTCCTCTAATCCATGGGAATATATTTATAGGGTTTTAAGCCTAAAAACCCTAAACAGAAAAAGAATTCTATTTTCTCTTAAATCCAAACTTTAATCTCAAATTTATCCCAAATTCGATAACCTAAAGAAACAATCCCAAACCAATCCAACCTCCCTAGAATTTTTCTAATTTTTTATTTTTTTTTATTTTTTTAATTAAAAAAATAAACACCCTAGACAGATCAGGGTGTCTATAGCTGTCCCTTTTTTAGCATTTTCTATGCAACAATAACTATACAAAGACATAGACACCCTGCACATGATCATCCCAACATATTCACTTTTTTTACTTTTTTTTTTATTTTTTTGCCATTTTTTTGTTTTTTTTTTAAATCAGATACTCAAACAAACTAAATGACACAAAACTTCCCTAAGTAGAGGCTCAATGACTTTGAACAAAATAAATATGGCTCCTCTAAATAGAGGTTCAATAACTTTGAAAAGTAAAAAGCTTTTCTAAGTAGAGGCTCAATGACTTTAAAAAATAAAAGTTTCTCTAAACAGAGGCATAACAACTTTTGAAAAAAAATAAAAAGCTCATCTAAAAAGAGGTACAACAACTTTGAAAAAATAAAAGGTTGTTCTAAACAGAGGCACAATGACTTTGAAAAATAAAAGGCTCCTCTAATCAGAGGTACAATAACTTTAAAAAATAAAAGGCTCCTTTAAGTAGAGGCACAATAACTTTGAAAAATAAAAGGCTCCTCAACAATCATGTCCACATGAGTCATAGATCAAGTCTTATGAAATTTGTAATGGAAACTTAAAAATTCACAATTTAAGTTCGAAATTCAAATATTCAGATTCGCAAGAACCTTTCAATTTCATAAGAATTCTCTGAAATTTAATTCTCAAAATTTTAGTTTCACAAGAATTTGATTCGTAAAATTTTAGATATGTGAGAATTCATATTTGTGAGATTTCAAGATTCTCATTTGTGAGATTCTCATCCAAAGTTTCAATTCAGGGATTCACATGCAAATTGCAAAGCTCACATCCAACATCTAAAACTTTTCATTCGAATTTTAGAGATTCACATCTAAAAGTTCAAAGTTTCATTTGAGTTTGAAGATTCACATTCGATAAATTTTAAGGTTTCACACCTCAAAGATTCTCATTTGAAACTCAAAACTTAAAGATTCTCATTTGAAAACTCAAAGATTCTTATTTGAAGATTCACAATCTTTTCTTAAAAGACTATATCCAAAAATTTAAAATTTCTTTTTTAGATGACTTTCAAACTTTTACCAAAGTTAAAATTTTGTATGTAATGAATGTCATGATCAATGATACAAATGCTTTCTTAATGATGCAAATGCAACAATTTAGATTCTTACAATGCCCTATTTTAAGTTATAATTCAAATGTTTACTGGCTTATTATGCATGTCCAAATAAAGTTTTAATTCATCGAATTATGTGCATGTACCGTTCAAACAACAATACTAATATAATTCATGGAATGCGGATGTCAATAATGTCATGAAATCCTAAATAATTATGGTAATATTATTTTCAAGACTCCACCATTTTGAGCTTTTTAGCACTGGCCATCTCAGAATAAATTTTATCTTTTATCACTTGATCATCGCTCATAGGCTTCTCAGCACTGACCATTTCAGAACAAATTTCATCCTCCATCACTTGGTCACCACTCATAGGTTTCTCAACATTAGTCATTTCAAAATAAATTTCGCCCACTGATCTATATTATTTTCATCATTCAATCACAACTTACAAGTTATGTCGATTGATTCATCCCCATATCCATCACTTGGTTATATCACTTTTCCAAATTTTGCCCTCTTCATTTTGTTGAACAATACATCATCATATTCATCATTTGGTCACACCATGTGTCTTTTCAAATCATCTTTAATAAGTTTCTACCATCTCTTTATTTTTTTACCTCCTATCATCCTGGATTTTTTTCGAAGGAATGTAATAATCTTTTAAGCACATATTCATCCATCATTATCATTTCATATCATGAAAAATACAATGCAATCATACGTTCTCTCCATTTGCCCTATGGATAAGAAAATATAAGGTGAATTGAGAGAAAGATAATTAATAAAGAGTGAGCTCGGTACAAAACAAATAAGCAAAGGAACAAATTCAAAGCATGTCATTAGGAATGGTATTGAACAAACGGAATAACAATATCCAAACAATGAATAACCAGACAATTTTTAACATTAATCTAAAATCTATTTTTAAAAACCCATTCCATTGATTTCTGAGATCAATCTTGAACTTTGCCTCAACTTTGAAGAATCTTCAGATGTCTTTGACCTTCTTTCATGTGAATTGTTTATCTAATTCTCAACTAAGAGATTTTTTACCCAAATTGTCCTTTCATATTTTTAATTTGAGTTTTTCTTTTCTCTTCTTTTCATCGTTTTTTCATTCTTTCATTTTTTTATTTTTTTATTTTTTTATTTTTTATTTTTTATTTTTATTTTTTTATCTTTCATCCATTAGTGATATCTCTCACCCATCAATCTTTGAAGCAATGTAGCATGATTCTATTATTCCATCATGAGTATGCCTTAGTTCAACATATGATCATTCAGTTCGAGCATTCACATTTGATCCAAATGAACTTTTTAAAGTTGTAATATAGGCTATAATAAAAGGTCATAAAAAAACAGATAAAATAGGCTCAAAGCATATGTTTTAAAAGGTTCAGAACCAAATGATCATTTTTTATCATTTGATGCAGCTTGGCATCTTGCCCCACTCTACATCATTTCACTATTTTTTTTTCATTCATTTCATTCCTTACAAAAGAATTCTCATTACTTTACCCCAAATCATGTATGGCATTCATTTTTTTTTTACTTTTTTTTAAGATCTTTTATGATCTTTTGCCTCTTTTTCTTTCTCAAAAGTTATTCCACAGTATGGAGGGTGATCCTTGGTCGGGGTTCTTTAGAAAAAGAATTCATAATAGGCTCAAAGAGGTAGCAATGAATGGTTTTTTGAATGATAAAAGTAAGATGACCATTTTTTATCTCAAATGTGAATGCTTTCTTTGAAGATCATCCTTTAAATAAAAACAAGCTTATGGATCTTTATAAAAGACTACATATCTTCAAGACATATTTATTTCACATCTACTAACAGCTCACTTCTTTTGCTCAAACAATCTCCTCAGATCAATGTGAATGAGTTCTCAAAATTAAATTTTAGAATTATTGTTATCATTGTCTAAATATTCACCATCTGAAATTTGGGAATAAGAATGAAAAGTTATGAAAGATAACAAATTATGGAACACTGGTTGAATAAAAGAGAAAATGTAATGAAATGCATTATCCTTGTCTTTTACTAAAATGATAACAAATGAAATCTTATTGCATAAAAGAAATTATAACATTACTTTAAAAGAAAACCTAGAATGACAAGCAACATTCAACTAGCCTTAACATCTTTTTTCTTTCCAAGATTATGCCCCACGTAATCAAGTAAAGAATTTTTATAGACATTTTGCCCTCTTGATTTGTTACAACTCTCCAAGTCTTTTCAAATCACACACATTCTTGATCTTCACTAAAACATTGATATTATGATTGGACAATGGATTGCTGCTAATATTAGGTGTTGTTATCCCTCTGTATCAAAATTTATCATCTTATCCTTAATCAATCATTGCACATTATGCTTTAAAGTAGTGTAATTCCATAATAGTAGTCACAGTGAACTGTAAGATCATACCACTTGGGATAAGGTGGCTGGAGTGGCTTTAAATTGCTAAGGGTAATCAAGTGGTTGTTATAAAGCTTTTGATATAATTTTGTACAAGTAATAAGGATTTGATCAAATACGAGTTTTTCTTGAATACTTTGTTGCTCTCGTGAACCACTTGTTAGGTTAGCAGAATGAATTTAGGGTCTTGTGAGAGGTTGAATATTAAGGCTATATATGAGAGCTTAGGGGTTAAAAACAGGCTGGTATGTTGATGGATAAGATGGTAATGAGGTTGGTCGATATGGGTAGGATGAGGTATTGTTCATAACTGGACAGTATAAAGAATAACCTTAGGGTGGATAAAGCTGATATCCCCTGAACTGTCTATCAAAACTCATGGCTTAAGCTTTAATATCTTTTTTCTCTAGCCCTTTGTCGATTTTCCCTCCTTTCAACTTATCATTTTTAATGGCATTCTCAATGATTTCACCTGAGATCTTGTTAAAATTTTTTGTGGCATTCCCTATCATCTTTTTATAATAAGAAGATTTTGAAATGCTAACAAATAACATCATGATTTTTTTTTTAGTTAAAAGAGGTTGCACCTGAGTAGCCATGTCCCTCTAACTCTGGGCATACTCTTTAAAGGATTCAATTTCCTTCTTTTTCATATTTTACAAAGACAAGTGATTAGGGGTTAAGTCTACAATATGTCGATACTGACAATGAAATTATGAGTCATATCACTCTATAAATGAATGCAGATCCTATCCAATTGGACATATCATCTATTAGTAGAGCCAGTAAGACTATCTTGGATTACATACATTAATAACTTCTCATTATTAGTATGGGTAGTCATTTTTTGATAGTACATGATGATATGAGTTTTTGAACACTTTGTACCATCATACTTTTCAAACTTTAAAACCTTAAATTTTAAAGAAAAAATGACATCTGAGACTAAAGAGAGCCTTGCAGCATCTATGGAACCATAAAAATCAATTCTTTCCATAGCTCGTAAACTTTCTTCTAATAAGTTTATCTTTTGTTCAGCTTTTGAGGCTTTCAAAGTCTCCTTTTCCTTAGGCCTCAGTTTTCTCTTCTTTTTTACATCATTTAAGTTGGGGATTGGTACTAGTTTCATAGCTTTTCTAGTAAAGATAAAATTTACATAACTTTGATACTGCCTCAGATTCGAAGCAGATGGCATTTTAGGGTATGTATATCTTATAAGGTATGTGAACTGTTAAGGTGATGCATCTTGAGTGGACTGAGCTTAATGAAGCTCAAAGCTAGGAGGTTATAGAGGGTCAGTCACTGCTTGTAATGGATGGTTTTGTTGGCTAGCTTTCTCTTCGACATTCTTCCCCTTGTTCAACTTATTCAAAACCTCTAGAATCTTATTCAATTCCCTTCAAGCTTTTCTTACGCTTTCTCTATCCTCTCAAGATGGTTGAAATTTTTTTGTTTCATCTATCTAGCTTGAGTCCTTTTGTTGTATTGGTGGTGAGGTTCTTACTTGGTAGAGCTATCCTTGAACCTTGAGCACTATAATTATGATAAAAAATGCTATGCTATGCTTTATGTTTGGTATATTGATGCATAAATGAAATGTATACTTTCATGGATGAAATGAAAATGATGTAGATGCACAATGTTACATATGACAATGAAAATGATGCATGACATGATAATGCAAATGCACAAAGTCAAACAAACAAAATAGTTATATCACAAACCATCATTTCTCATATCCTAACTTCAGGTTACATCTATCAATGGATAAGAATGACTCTATCTTAAGGCTAGCCTCTTAAGGGTGAACTATATGCAAGGTTAAGTGATTTTAACCATTAAAGGTTCTTAAATTGTTCTCTACTTCATTATCCATCACAGATCAGTAAGGTATTTCAATCTTCACCAATCATAGGCTATCAACGAAAATGATTCAATTTAAGTGGGAGTATTTCATTAGCCATTGTGAAGATTATCATTTCACGAGAGCTTAAATACTTTACTCCCTCTTAAGAGGGATGAAGCTCAGGTATAGAGCTTATATAATGCAAATGCATATGATAGTGTGTGAAGGAACATAGAGGTTTCATGCCCTAAAAATAAAACACAAAAAACACAAAAACGTTAGTAAACAAATCATTACAATTTAAAATCATTAGACCAAAGAATAAGAAAAATTTAAAAGTTTATGGGTTGACTCTCTATGGCTGTCCCTAGTAAAGTTTATATAGATCCATAAATCTATAGCTAAACTTAACAAATGAAGTTGCTACCAATCTTTTTTATCTAGATATGATTGGTCACTTAAAGAATCTATCCTTTTAAAAAGCTCCTAAGTTTGAGTGAGGGTCTTTAAAAGAATAGGTTCAAGTCTACAAACTAGAACAGGGTCCAGGAGTTCGATTATATGTGGGAAAGGTTATAGCACCCTCATATGCCCATTCAAAAAATGATACCACATTATTTTAAATTCATCTTAAAGTCTTAATTCAAATGATTTTAAATTTTTTATGTCGAAATATTAAAAATAATTCTTAAAATTCTCTATAAATCTGGTAGAATTCTTAAAAATATTTTCTCATTTTAAGAATATTCAAGAATGCCATTTGTTTTCTTGAAGAGGCTCTATTATCGGAAAAAAGTTTATTTATTATTTTTTTGTCGAAAATATATCCAATTATTTCACCATTTGGGCCAAATTAAAAATATTTTTTCTTTTTGAATTTTTAAATTTTTTACCATTTAGGTCAATTTAGAAATATTTTCTTTTTTTAGGAATTTTTAAATTTTTCACCATTTGTGCCTATTTAGAAATTCTCTTTTTTTTTAGAAAGAAAATAATATGACAATTATTTTTTATTGAAATTTCATTTAAATTCTTTCACTATTTAAGACAAATGTAAAAAAATTTCCCACCTAGAGATTTCTTAAAAAATTTATCATTTGAAATTTCTAAGAATCTCATCATTGGATAATTATCAAATATTTTCAACTAAAAAATTTTATTTTTTTATTTTTTTTGGTTTTTTTATTGAGAATAAACATTAATTATTGCTGTTGAAACTTTATCTAAATTATTCCACAATTTGGGACAAATTTAGACAAAAATTTCTCACCTAAGAATTTTATAAAAATTTACCATTTGAAATTTTTATAAATTTCATCATCGGATAATTATCATTTATTCTCAAAAATTTTATATTTTTTTATATATTTTTTTAATTTATTCATGCAAAAATATGTAAAAAATAAATTAAATTAAAAAACAAAAAAAACCAAAATAGGAAAACGACTCGACTCGACGGTTTTGGTGGCACAGCTCCAGGTAGAAAAAGCAACTTGGAGAACGCGACTTGGTAGATTGGCTCAGCTCAAGGGATTGGCTGATACTCGAGTCAAACGCTAGTCAAAAACGGGTCAACACTACGGGTCGAATCACCCAAATGAAAAATGCACTGATCTTGGTTCTTCTTAAACCCCAAAACGGTGTCGTTTTGGTAAGGTTATAAAAGTCAAATTTTAGCTTTCTACTTCAGGTTTCCTTTTCCCTCTCTCTTTCTTCCTTTTCTTTTCTCTTCCTTTCTCTGTAACCCGAATGAGCTTCAATTGAACACTTCACCATATTCTAAAAATTTCATCAGAATCTGAGTTGATTTTTTTAAAGTTCGTCAAAAAATTCAATTGATGCTGGAATCTTCAATCGGATTACGGGAAACTTGTCAAAAAATTCAATCGACACCGAAAAATTTACTGAAAACTAGAAATTTTCCATAAATCTAAGGATTTTCTAGATTTTTTTAGAAAAATCTCCCTTTTTTTACACAAAAAATCTTCAAAAATTATTTTCTTACTGCTTTTTGCTTTTTTTGTGTTTTTGATTTCTATGATTTTTTGTGTTTCTCCTTTAATTCATGGGCATGTATTTATAGGGTTCTAAGCCTAAGAACCCTAAACAGAATAGGAATTCTACTTTCTCTTAAATCCAAACTTTCATCTCGAATTTATCCCAAATTTAATAACCCAAAGAAACAATCCCAAACCAATCCAACCTCCCTAGAATTTTTCTAATTTTTTATTTTTTTAATTTTTTAATTAAAAAAAACACCCCAGACAGATCAAAGTGTCTACAAGTATCTAATATTTAAATAACTATTTTTATTTTTTCATGTAAAAATTTATTAAGATAAAAACAAATAGACAAAAAAAAAATTAGCTTTGACGTCAAAATTATTAAACTTTTGAGAAGAGCATAATTATTTTTAAAAAAATTGAAATACTTATGAATTTTGATTTGGAAAAATTATGTGTAAAATAAAATAAGTTGTAAAAAATAGAGACACTCAATTTTAAGAGATATTTTGTCCATTAATTTTATTTTTATTAGGTTAAAAAATATTCAAACAACAAAAGATAAGTTAAAAATTACAAAACGTGTTTCACAATTATGTATCAACCAAAATAAGTTAATCCAATAAAATTTACCGAAATTAGTCAAAACTGATAAAAACAATTTGTATTATCTTATACCAAGTCTGATACAAAAAACTACTCTTAATAATACCTTTTTTGTATAACTAAAGTCTACCGACCGCTACGATTGGTATCAAAACAAAATTAACAACATTAATGGGAACCTTTCGATGTATGGATATTTGATGTATGAGTAGGTTAAATTGCAAGTAGTATCTAAAATATCCTCTTAGGGGTGTTTGGTTAGCAAAATTTAACTTTCTCTTTTGAAATTTTACTTTTCGTAATCCGATTCCTTTGGTTTAGGGTGCTGTTAATGGAGTACAAAAATGTTGAATTCCAACAATGTCAAAGAGGGAAGAATAAGAGAATCTAAAACTCTAATCTTCCTAAAGTTTTTTTGCATTTCACCTAGAGTTTAAATTTTTTCCATCTTTTGCCCCAAAAAAATGGTTTTTAAGATCTATTTTACTCTTCAATATCCAAAAAATTAAATAATTAATTGAGATTCAATCATATACGCAAGTTTTATAGTTTCAACAAGATTTCATTTTTAAGATAAAAAATGTAGTTTTAATGTAGTTTTTGTTAAAAATATATTATATATGAAAATTATTTTTAAAAAATATTATAGTTTCAATAAAAGACTATGATTTTAAGATTAAAAATGCAGTCTTTATTAAAAACATATTATGAGAAATTTTATTTTAAAAATTCTATAGTTTCAACAAAATTATGTTTTTAATCTTAAAACCGTAGTTTTTGTTGAAAATATATTATGAGACAAAGACAAAAAATGCTACTCGTAGGATTTGAGTAGAATCAACATAAACTACATTTTTAAGATAAAAATGTAATCTATTATGAAAAGAAACCACGTTTTTAGATGAAAAACATAGTCTATTATAAAAATATATTATGAAAATAATTATAATATATTTTCATAATATTTTTCTTAATTTATATGTTAAATAAGTAAATAATTTACATATTATGTACACAATAAAACCAAAAATGATTTAGCACACCTTTCAACCCCACATTGATCTTATCGTAAAAATCAATTCTTATATTTACTCTGCTTAAGAATAATCAAAGTTAGAATAACAATTATGCTCTATGCAACTTAAGAAAAAATACATACAAACTTCAACTAATAATGTAACTAAAGGCAATACAGTAATAAATGATGGGATTAAAATATAGCAACTCTAACACATAAATCTAATATCCTTCAGAATTAGTCAAGTAAAATTATTTAAGGGAGAATTACTTTCCCTTTAAGAATATTAGATTTCGCAAATCTTTAATAGTTTCTATCATTTTGTTTATTCTATGATTAGAAGGCCCTAAAAAAGGGTGCCAATTATCATAGCTGATAAAGTCTCTTTATACAGTTGGTATAACAAATAAACTTCAAAATAAAATTATTTAATAAATCGTTGAAAAAAAAGGCCACTAAATTATGTATATATACAAAAAATTTGCAGGATGGGCTATGCAATTGTTTGCCGATGAAAATGAGATAACATCAGAGTTCTCTTTCTTTACAGTAGCAGTTGATCTTACTGAAGATGGTCATGGTTAGTATATATGTTTATTTGATTTCTGCCAAAGATCCTAGACATATTATATTATATCATATCATATTATATTATATTACGTGGTTAATGTAAGAATCCATTATGTATGTCTTTTAACATGGATTTCTTTGATTTTATCACCGATTGAGCTTTCCCTGGTTGAATTTTCAGAGCATATGCAGGATATCGTGGGGTTGCTCTTTAAATACATCAAATTCTTGAGGGAGTCTGGTATTTGCAAACGGGAATTTGAGGAGGTATGTGACTATGTCTGAGCACTAAGAATTTAAGAATAAATTGTAGCTGTAAATAGGCTGAACTCAGGTATGCTATTGACAATTTCAATGATGGTTTAGCTATCTACCCTGGTTTTCACTTTTCTTCTATTGTGATATGCCTTGAATTCTTGCTATTCGCTGTTGGATATTTGTTTAAGTTTCCTTCCAACAAAAAAGTAGAATCACGCTGGTTTGTATGTATGTTAATGGATAGTCTCACACGAAAAAATTAATTAGAAATATGATATTTACCTTGAAATTTTATGTTTAAGTTTCATTATGAATGAATAATTTGATTAAAAGCAGAGAAGCATTAGGTGAATTATATACTTAAATACCATCATTTTATGCTTTTTTGCATTGAATTTTGGAAAAAAACTTCAATGATATTTTCTAAATGAAATTCATGAAGTTCCTAATTAAAATTGATCAAATAAAACTAAAACAAAAAATCAAAATTAATAAATTGAAAGGTTTCGTTACGTAGATCAAGTGTACAAAATTTAAAAAAATTTTAATAAATTTATATATATATTTTTAGAGAGACATTTTTAGTAAAAATGTTGACAAATTTTTTACCATTAAATAAGTATTAATCAAATTTGAATTATAAAAAATATTTTTAATTATGTTTTTACATATTATTGATATTCACATTAAATTCTATTAATTTATTGGTTTGAATTGTTTATTAAATCATTTTTAAAAAGAAATTTAACAAACTTCACATAAAAAAATTTATGTAAGTTTTCTCCCGAATTTTGTAATCTCTTCTAGTCTAAGATATATTACTGTGTGCATCAGTTTTCTTTTCTATTGAAAAAAATCTACTCTAAATTTTGTCTTTTAATTTCATATTTAGTACTTACATTAAATTTTTCACCTTTTTCTTTTTTATTTTTTTTACTTTTTGAAATTAAAAACCACTAAACCTCAATACATTACATAAAATATTAAATTTTAGTAAAAAATGTAGTAAATTACTCAAAATTTTTCTTATTAAAAAGCTTTAATAAGAAAAGAATGCACTTAAATTGTTCTTATAATAACTGTTGCACAATATTTTTCACCCAAAAAAATGTATGCATTTAAATTGTTGCAAAAATACTTTTTGCAATGTGAGATGTGATCAACTTTGAGCTCGGTGCGCCGTGCATTAGTTAGGAAAATTGACGAATTTCAATATTGAGAATTCGATCTGAAGCTTAATTTTATGTTTATGATCAATTCTGTCTTGCTTCAATTCGAACAACATTGAAGCGGGAGATGTGGGAAGAACTCTATCTTGCTGGTTCTATTTGTCGTAGAGTTGTATAAGAAATTTTTATTTTTGTATGAAGCTTTCAACTGTTTGCGAGATAAACTTTCACTATCAAGACAAAATCCCACCTATTGATTATGTTATGGAAATCGCGTCAAGAATGCAGGTAATTCCTTTTATATATTCCCTTGTTTTATGGTAATTGGTTTTACTGTAGAGCATTTTGATACAATTTTCTTCTAGGTCTTCTATACTTCAATCTATCCCAAAGTCTTCAAGTAGTGTTTGTTATGAAATAATTTCTCGAAAATCTAAAGTGATTGGTTCTAATAAGCATAGAGCTAACGTATTGAGGATCTTGTGTTGGAAACTCTACTAGCTTTCTTTTTTTTTTTTTTTTTTGGATGACAAGCTAGTTTGATTCCTTTGAAATTGGATTCTCAGAAATATCCACCCAAAGATTGGTTGGTAGGCTCATCGTTGCCTTCAAATTTCAATCCTGACCTTCTGCAAATGATTCTGAGAGAGTTGTCACCAGAGAATGTCCGGTATGCTTTTGAATATAAATTTTTAAGTTTTAAGTAATCAAAAGTTACAAAACGAACCTAAACCTAAAACTTGCAAAAAAAAAAAACTCGCATTTGAACTAGCCGAATTACTGATTTACCAAGAAAATTTGAATCTATAACGGTCTGAACCCAAAACAATCTTTCCAATATGAAATTGTTCAAACCTAAAACTATATGAAACCAAAAAAAAAAAAATCCGTTCTCAAACCAAAGTGAAATTGAAAAACATACGAAAGTGATTATATTTTACATAAAATTTAAAATGATAAAAACTAATTCAAACTTGAATATAGTTTGAATCTGAGTGAACTCAAATACAAAAAAAATTGAATTCGGAATTGCCCAAAACAGAAAAATTCAAATTCAAAATAACGGAACTTGAACCCACTTGTTTGTCACCTTAGTTAATATTTTACTAATTTATTACTTTGCTTAAATGTAACTTAAGAAATGTGTCAACCCCAAACTTTGTTGTAAAGTATAAATCTCTTTGTATAAATTAGTAATTCGGTTAATTTACGATTCAATCAGCTTTTTTTATTATTATTTTACTTCATACGAAACAATTTAGAAGAAAAAACCATTCTTTCTGCTATTTCTTTTCGTTTTCCCTTCCCTCATTTTTTTTCTTTCATTCGAAGAGGAGATCTTAGATATAAATATATTAGTCTTTTTCCTCTAATAAGTTCCCTTTTATTTTAATAGAATCTTCTGGGAGTCAAAGAAATTGGACGGGGAGACGGATAAGGTTGAGCCGTGGTATGGTACTCCTTATTCTGTGGAAAGGGTCACAACTTCGATGATTGAGGTTGCCGTTGATCTTTCCCATTGTACTGTTATATAACAATTTTATAGAAGTCGGTTTGTTTGCTATACTCTCTAGTCTCTAGTTTATTAGGTTATGGTAAGTGGTAACTAATTTGATTTCAGCAAGCAAAAAAAGGTACTTGATGGAATCTTTTACTTTGATTGCAGAAATGGATGTCATCAGCTCCCGTTGGTGATTTGCAGCTACCAGCAGCTAATATGTTCATACCCAAAAATTTTTCTCTCAAGGGTGCGAGAGAAAAGGTTAGTTATGAATCTTTCAATCAAGTTTGTCGTGATTGTCTCTATCGATCGATCTCAAGTTCCAACTCTAATTAGTTGTTACTTTGATATAATGAATTAAGCTTTCGATTTGATCAAGCAGGTCAAGTTTCCAGTTTTGTTAAGAAAGTCATCCTATTCAAAACTGTGGTACAAGCCTGATACAATGTTCTCCTTACCTAAGGCATTTGTTAAAATAGAATTCAACTGTCCCCACGCTAGAATCTCTCCTGAAGCTGAAGTTCTTGCAGACATTTTTGTACGGTTGTTGAGGGATTACTTAAATGAACACGGTAAATTAATTGTCTTAGCAGTTAATTCTTTGATAATCGCAATTAATTTTCTGCTCCGTTCCCCCTTTTTTTCTTGCTCTTTACTCAAAACTCAAAAGCTCCACTGCTCACCTTCTTGACAAAAACCGTGTTTAATCTTCTATCCTCTAGCTTACTACGCTGAAGTTGCTGGCCTTGATTGTTATATAAGGCGCACAGACAGAGGTTTTGAGGTAAATGCTCCTCTCAATTTTTATTTGACACCAATATATATAGGAGTGTCTATTGGTAATTGGTAGAGCCTCGATTTATTTTTAGGAAATTTTTTAAACCCAATATGACATGAAATCATGATGTGATATCAAACACGGATACACTATTTTTTTTATAATTTTTATATTAATTTTGAGGATCAAAGTGTTATACCTACATGGATAATGAAGTGTTCAAAAAATGTCAAACGCGGATACTTTAAGATACAGTGAAGAGTTCATACAACATAATTTGAAAAAAAAAAAAAACATTATGCTGATATATATATGCAAGGTTTTGAAAAAGCAAGATTAATAGGATTAAATAAAGAAATTGATAGAATATTTATATGATATAATCATATCATACATGCTACATGTAAGTAAATATGCAAAATTATGACTAGGATAGGATGCTCGAAAGACGAAACATTTCCTTATTCTAAAATTATAATCTTAGACTATTTTGTTATTAAAAATTAATTAAGTAAAGTAAATTATTTTCTTGCTCGTTCGCTAGATGAGTTTGTGCGTCCAGGGATTGTAGAATCAGCGTGCATCATTTCTTTTATTCTTTATTAATTAAGTTGTGTTCCTAACTTAGTATGGTTTTCTTCTATAGGTGACACTAGATGGTTATAATGACAAGGTGAACATTTTGCTGGAAACTGTAATTGATAAGATTGCAAATTTTGAAGTGAAACCCGATGAGTTCTCTATAATCAAGGTAATGCATAACTTATGATTTCTCACCCTTTTCATCATCGATCAATACTATCTACCATCAATATCAATAGTCAGTACTACTATATAAATTAAAATAAAATGTGGAATTTTGAACGGGTTTAAGATGAGCTTGATGGAGATGGTCAATTTGTTTTTTTTTTTTTTTATGATTATTCAAGAAAATCTGTTTCGAATTCTAGGTGGCTAACTGGGAATGATTCTCTTGTTTACTTGGAAGTTTTGTTTGATTTGTTCCCCATGATGGAGTCTCTGTATTCTTCTTTTATTGATATTCGGTGGAGCAAGGAATTTTTAGTTTTAAGTTAACGGTTGGTTTGATTTGTTTCTTATTTGCTGGGTGTATGTTCTTAATATGCCCGATGAAATTGTAACAAAACTATTATTTTGTTCTTTATAAAATCTATTTGAGAGAGAGAGAGAGAGAGAGAGAGAGAGAGAATGTGGTGGGATGGAAGCAGCATTTGAAGGGGAAGAAAGTCGCGGCAACTTGGAAGAATCTGGGTACGCATGTTGTTTTGTTCACAAGTGTAAATCAGGGAGGTGAGTTGTGTATGTGTTGTGTGTTAATCGTAGCTTCTGTCAGGTTTCATTACCTGTGAATGTGCTTTTTTTTTTGGGTGATTCTGGTTGTTAATGGACAGGGTGTCATTGCTTATATTAGAATGTATTGGATAAGCTAACGGCATGGTTGATTCTTTGGCAAGGAATGATGTGGAGGGGATGCATGATTTTGGAAGTTGATGATAAGGTTGGTCATTGATTATATCAGAATATATTTTCAGAAGCTAATGGCATGGTTGGTTCTTTGGCAAAGGAAGATGTGGCTTGAGGAAATACGTTTAGACATGATTATGGGATTGGTGTTTGCTAGTTTGTTATATGAACCTCCTAATGGCTTTATAAAGTGGAGCTTAACAAACTACTGAAAGTCTGAAACATTTTAATGAATTGTCTTTGGCTACGGGATTTTAAAACTTTCAGCTTGATTGTCGTTTTTTAATACAACTGGTGTAATGGAATTCCAAAAATGGAGCTTCTATGATTTTGGTTTGGCTTTGCTGATAATTAGGGAAGCTAATGGTCTGACAGATTGACTGGCAAATTAAGTCAGATATGTCTTGAGGTGATTTGGTTTTGGCTAGGTGGTGAGATGTGATCCTTTTCCATTGAGTGCTGATTTTTTTTCATCAAGATCAATTGGTAATCTGCTAATATTTTTTCTGATTTCATTGAATGAGCTTATCTGTTAGAGTTGTTTTAGTTGATCGGATTCTAGGTTTATTTAATATTATATATCTTTTATTCTTTTTAGTTTACGGAGTTTGGTTTTTTGGGGATTATTCGGTATTTTGCTGTTGGGGTGGGGCTCCTCTGTTTTGGATGTATTTCCGAAGTCGATCACGTAGTAAGTTCCTTCAAGCTCAGGTCAAGGCAATTTTGTTTGGTTTACAGCGGGCTCGGGACAATGTCATTGCTTCTCTACAGATTCAAAGTGATTCTCAGATGGCTTTTAATGAAATCTCAAAAAAGGATGAGAGTTTTTGGGAGCTGGAAGATTTAGTGAGGGATATTGTGGACCTTGCTTTGGAGTGTAACTCTCCACCTTGGATGGGAAAGTCAAGAAAAATGGAAACTTATTGGCTCACTATCTAATAAAACATCTAATATGAAAGTTATCTTCATTAAGTCAAGCATATTGCTTCTATGTGTTGATTTAATAACCTTTTGTATTATGTTTCTCTCTTCTTCTTCTTCTTTTGCCACAATTTCATCTTTTGCTCTTTATCATCAGGAAATGATAACAAAGGACATTTACAACTTCAAATTTCGAGAACCCTATGAGCTGGCTAGTGTCTACTACCCATTAATATTGAACAACATACGATGGCCTTGGAAGGACAAACTTGAAGTTTTACCTCTTTTGAAAGTAGAAGACCTTGTCAAATTTATCCCCATGATGTTTTCAAGCACCTATGTGGAGTGTTTCATAGCAGGTTCGTTCAATATTTCTTCTCCTTCTCTTTGCATCAACCAAAAAAAAAAAGAGAAAATCAACAAATATATACATATATATATATATATAGATACACACACACATATATAAAGAGCAATCTATACCAGTGTAAAATTAATTAACTTTTACAAACAACTTCAAGACTTTTTTTTTTTCAGCCAAATAAAGAAGTAATTTATTAAAAAATTGGAATTCGAAACACAAATTTGGATTTGAAAGATATTCCAAGAATACAGAAATTTAATTTTATGATTTTTGTACGACCAATAATGAGCTAGCTGAAGTTATTTATATTTTAGAATATATTCTCAGAAAGGCTGATTATAGTAGAAAAATGAAGGTACAATATAGCAAGGTGAAGGCTATCAAAAGGAATACAAAAAAAAAAAAAAAAAAAAAAACTACAACTCAAATTTGTAAAAGTAAATGTTTAAAACTCCAGAAAATTTTACTAATTAAACACATCTTTAAAAAAAAAAAAGTTAAGACCAAGTCAAGATCCTCTTATCTATCAAACTCTAGCTACCTGATACATAAGCTGAAATATGGTTGACATTTGGTTTAATTGAGAGATGTGCCTACACCAAGTCTTCATTTGGTTGACATTTTACTATTTTAATTTTTGTTACTGAAAAAAAAATCGTTTGGATACAAAAGCAAAAAAGAAAAAAATTGAAGGTTTTTACAGAAAATATGTATTTTTTTAGATGATACAATGCATGATTAATTGTGCTGCTATATAAACTAACCATTTAAAATTAATTATGGTATTACTTTTCACCCTTTATTTTTGCTTTATAGCATTTTTTTAAAGTAAAAAAAAATAAAGAAAAAGAAACTGTAAAAATATCGATCAAATGGATATAATCACATTAATTAATGTTGTTATATATATATTTTTTTTCATTTTAATTAGGAAACGTGGAACGTGAAGAAGCGACTTCAATAGTTGAAATTATTGAAGACATATTCTTTAAGGGTTCAAACCCTATATGCCAACCGTTGTTTACATCCTTACATCTCACTAATGAAGTTGTTAAACTTGAAAGAGGCATGAATTATTTATACTCTGAAAAGGGCCTGAATCCAAACAATCAGAATTCGGCCATACTCCATTATATTCAGGTAATTATATATGCTTATTTTGGAGAACAAAAAATGCTTGACTTTGTTATGGGTGATACTTTTGAAATGTTTGCATCTATCCTTCTTTGTAAGTTATGGTTAAGTAATAAATATATTGGAAGAATCGCAGCCTAAAAATGCTTTGAGATCGAACATCTTAGTAGAATTCAAGTTAATTAATTTAATCCATATTTTGCTCCTGCAAAAGTGAAATATCAAAAGTTTAAAATATCCTACATTATATTTAGCTCTCATAGTTGCAATTTAATTTCAAGCAACTTTAGTACTTAGAGATGATTACTTGATACTTTCTTTACTAACTTAATTTAATTTATTTAAAGCACATGTATATAAATTTATATTTATATATATAGAGTAAGAATTCATTTATGTTGATGTCATTTTTACATTTTTTAGGCTTTTAGGTAAAAATTAAATTCATGCTTCATTTAAATTAAAATAATATTTTTAGATTTACTAATTTTGATTTAAGGGTTAAAAAAAGTAATATTTATATATTACTTTTCTTCATTGAATAATGCTCTATATATATACGATTTTACATTTGTTAAACTTATCATGATTTTAACAAGTGGTGTGTTTTATCTCAGGTTAAAATAAATATGTAACATAGGAGATGTTTATGTTTCTTTATATTTTTACATAATATATTTTTTATTTAAAAATTTTTAAAAATCATCCAAGTCTACGTGAAAAAAATTACCTAGGTAACTTCTCTTTCCAAACTTTATTTAAAAAAAAAAAAAAAAAAACACTCACATAGTGGGTATACCAAATTCTAGTATATAAAATGCAACTTTACAATATCTGTGTTAGAATATATTATTAAATCATTATCTTCACCCATCCATGCCCTCATTACCCTCATTCAATCTCCTATCTTTTTTGTGCTTTTGTTATGTTCTAAGATAAGGTTACATTTTGATCTGATTTTTTTATGCAATTCTAATGTGAATAATGTTTGAATATTATAGGTTAATCGAGATGATTTTGTATTGAACGTAAAACTTGAGCTTTTTCACCTTATTGCAAAGGAACCAGCCTTTCATCAGCTTAGATCAGTTGAGCAACTTGGGTACCATAATTACTTCTATTTAAGGTATAAAAAATAACTTATTAAACACATGAATCCTATATATACTCCTGATTTGACTTTTATGCTTTTGTTTCACCATATTAAAAGTTTATATTTTTTACACTAATGTTGTTCAATAGTTACTATTATTAAAAAGAAAAAGCAAAAAAATAAAAGTTAATATAAAATAAAAAGTAATAAAGCTATACGCACCTAAAAA
This sequence comes from Durio zibethinus, assembly GCF_047325235.1. Classification (NCBI taxonomy): domain Eukaryota; kingdom Viridiplantae; phylum Streptophyta; class Magnoliopsida; order Malvales; family Malvaceae; genus Durio; species Durio zibethinus. Next base: position 884,145 of record NC_143162.1, on the reverse strand, counting down.
GAGGAAAAACAAGGCATATAATTTTAGGACATATAAAAAAATACATGGATATTCAATTTGATAAGCAGGGAAGTATATTTTTTGTTTTACTAATTTTCTCCTATTATAATTAGAAATGATTTTGGAATTCATGGAGTGGCATTTTACATTCAGTCGACAGTGAAGGTACGCAATGTGGTTTCTTTTCGATTCTGATTTTTGATACAAATGATTTCGAGTACACACGGTGAAAATTGTACACAATGAAAAGCGGAGTTTAAAATTTTCATCAACAAGATTAGAGGGTAGATTTGTACATAATGCAGATCGAGTCATGTCTGATTGATCTTTTAAAAAATCAGTTTGGCCCAATTCGTCGGGTTCAAAAGGTTGAAAAATTTTAAAATATTATTAAAATATTTAAAAATAATAATATTTTAATATTTTTAAAGCTTTTTAAAATTCAATTTTATTAATTAAATAATATCTTGAATGGAGTTAGAGCAGGTTAAGTTTGAGCTTGAAAATGCTTGTCCACAACCTCATTTTTGTACAAATCTATTATATGCTTACCACATATTAGGATATATTTAAAAAATCAAAAAAATTATTTTCTATACAAAGGTAAAGTTTTTAAAAATTAAAAGTGGAATTAAAAACTTATCATTTATATTTTTTTAATTTTTTTAATTTTATTTTCTACATTATAACCTTACAGGTATATGTGGAAACTATTTAACTCCGTTGTTGGAAATAAAAAAAAAAAAAACCACTAATAATGATATATTTATTAAAAAACTGAATTCATACTATAAAAAGTAATGGGATGTGGCAACATTCCAAGTACGAAATTTAAAAACTCTATTCACAATGTATATACAATGTATAGAAATTCAAATTCCCTTTCGTCCAATAATCTCTATTTTTCTAAGTCAACTATCGTTGCAGGTTTTACTTGATAGGTACATAGAAAAATGAAAAGATAAAAAATGAGAAGATAAAAGTGAAAATATGGAAAAACATTTTTTTTCATTGATGTGCTTGGTAGGAAATATGATAAAATTGGCTTGTCTAAAAAAAATAGAAATATGTAAAAATTAAAAGAAAATAAATAAATAAATAAGAAAACAAAAACGTATTAAAAAGCAAAATTTAAAGAATGATAGATAATATTGTAAATATGAACAATTGTTTACACTTTTTTCATTTTCTCTCCTCTTATCTTTTTAATTTTGAATTATTTGTTATTTTAATAAAAGTGAAAAATAATTATTTTCTTATTTTCTTTCCTCTTTTTTTTCTCGTACGGAACATTAATGAAAATTATTTTCATTCCACATTTCCCCTTACTCATTTTCATCTTCTCACTTTGCTGTCCTATCAAGCAAAGAAACAAATGAAAGGGGACCCATGTAATCAATTAACTTATTTCCTAACATATATTGCTTTGTTTACTTCATCTTCTAAAGAGTTTAGGCATTTTTAACAGAGTCCAAGAGAGATCGATTTGAGAGTTGAGGAATTCCTCAAGAAGTTTGAGAATAAAATTTATGAAATGACCAGCGATGAATTTAAGGTAAGATATGGACAATTCATTTGCACATTATGATTATTTCTCTTTTTACTAATATTAGTAAGAGGCTGTGTTTTTAGCCTGCATAACAAAGGTCTAACGCACAATTTAGGCTACATCATAGAAGTTTAAGCTAATAATATCTTTTATCAGGAAAAAAAAAAAAGGTTTTTATTTTGTTTTCTGAAATCTTAAAAGTCTTACGTCGTGCCAATATCTAGTAAATGAAAATACCTGAATATTGTTGATGAGGAGTATATATGAATGTGTTCTTATTTTTGGTTTTGAGATCTTATTTGATTTTTTGTTTTTATTATATTTCTTATCTTTCTCCTTTTAAATTATGTTTTTTTTTTTTATAATTACGAGATAAATTAAATTAATAGTTAAAAAGTAAAACCAATTCATATAAAAGCTTTGTATAAATATGAAGGAAAATCATTCTCTTTTTTCTTTTTTGCTTATTCCTAAAAGTCAAACACTGTTTTCTGTTCATTTATTTGTATTTCATTTGCTTGGTTTGTGAGTTTTGCTTTTCACCTGTTGCTTTCTATTCGGACGTGCATTAGATTGTATTTTTCTTTCGTCTTTGAGGTATGGATATGAGTTGGATTGGTGGAGTTGTAAGTGTTGTTCTTTGAAACAAAAGTGTTGATCTTCTTTGAATGGTAAGGTGTTTCGGTTATTTAGGTTGTGATTAGATTATTACGAGGTATTTGGATTTTAGTTTGGGTGGCTGAAGCTAATATTGAGGATTATAGATTATTTCTAATGGAGATTTGCTTTTGTTGGCTCTTGAGTTTAAATGGGGGAGGAAAGTTTGGGCTGATTGTGAATTTGGACTTCATATTTGTTGTTAAATATGACGATTTTGGATTAATACTTCTCTCAAATTTTGATGATTTTAGATTAATTACTAACTGTTGAAGTTGTTGTATAGAGTAATGTAAATGCATTGATTGATATGGACACGGAGAAGCACAAAAACTTACGGGACGAATCTATATATTACTGGCAGGAGATCGTCAATGGCACCCTCAAGTTTGATAGGAAAGAAGCCCAGGTAAGTACCTCCTTTTTATTATTATTATTTAAAGCCAGCAACTCTTTTGATAGTTAGTTTGTGTCTTACCGTCTATGTTTGTATTTTGAGCTGCAGGTTGAAATATTAAGACAGCTTACACAACAGGAATTCATAGATTTTTTTGATGAATATATAAAAGTTGGGTCGCCCCGAAAGAAGACTCTAAGTGTGCGAATCTACGGGAAGAATCATCTAACAGAATACAAATCAGAGAAAAACGAACCACTTGAACTGCAGTACGTTCGCATCCATGATATCCTGAATTTTAGAACATCACAACCTCACTACGGTTCGTCTAAAGGAAGCTTTATCCATATGAAGCTGTAAAAAAATTAAAGAAGAGGGGCTGACATGGAGTAGAAGCCAGCCGACACCCTTCTCCTCAGTCAGCAAGCTTTGTCTAATGGGAAGATTAGTGTTCAAAGCTTTATCCAGTTGTTGGATGTATTCCCTCTCTTATTTCTCTTTGTTTTCGATTTATGTTTTTTTTTTCCTTTTTCTAAAATATTTTTCTTCATCAATAAAATGCATGTAAATTAGGCTTGTAAAAATGGCAATATACAACTCCATTATAATTTCAATTTCCTTAATTTAATTTTATGTGATATTTTCTCGTCAATGAGCCATATATGTATATTGGATTCGTCATCATTGAGTAAATTTACAAAATCAAAGTGTATTTATTTGGCTTTTAAAACATTGAGTCTGTACAAAATCCAACATATAAATATATTGAATCATGATTAATTATTAATTTATATAATACGAGCGTTTCATTCTCAAAATTATGTAATAAATTTAAACGAAACTTACTCTTACAAATTCATATTTTCAAATAAAATATTATTATAAGAATTAATTTTTGAAAGCCACTGTTGGCACAACACAAAATTTAAGAGCCCAAGACATAATAATTGAACAGAAAGAAAATGAGAACTAAACGGCACGGAAAGATGATAAGTGGAGTAATATTTTTAGGCTAACAAAACAAAACAAATAAATAAGTACCGCCAAACATATAAAAACAAATAAATACTGGTTGGTTACTGAAAATAATCAAGAAAAAAATCAATTTAAAATTACAATATTCAATTTGATTTGGATTAATTTTTTTATTTGATTGGATTTTGAATTTAATATTAAATATCTTAATTAATTCAAATTAATTTTCAAATCATGGAATGAAAAAATTAAACATATTTAAATTGAATAGAAATATATTTTTTATTAATTTTTATATAAAATTCAAAATTTATAAAATAAAAATTATTTTATATTTAAATTAATTTAAATATATAAAAATAATATAAAAATAATTTAATTTTTAAGATTGAACCAAAAGCAAATTAAATCCATAAAATTTTATTCGATTTTAAAAAATGTTTGCTTGAATTTCAATCAATTTTTTAAAATTTAAAATACTATACATTACGCTAAATAACGGAACCAAATCGATTCGAACCAATCCCTTAGCACCTGTAACGAATGGTCCTCTTTCGCTCTTTATGATGTCTCTTCCGGGCCCCAACACAAACCAAGAAACCTATTTCTGGTCCTCTCTAAAACCAAACATAAAAAAGCAGACCGGACTGCTGTTTTGTCTGTCACAGAATTGAAAAGATGGCCGTCGGGAGAGAAGATGTGGAGATTATAAAGCCCAGAACGGACAAAAGAGAGTATTGGAGAATCGTCCTTAGAAATTCCCTTCAAGTCCTCCTCATCAGTGATCCCGACACCGATAAGGTAAATTTAATCTTTCAATGCCTTCTTTAGTTCCTAAAAGTTCTTTTTTTTTTCTAATTTCTTTTTTTTTCTTTTTTTGATGTTATAGTGTGCTGCTTCTATGAGTGTGGGTGTTGGTTCCTTCTGTGACACCGTCGGCCTTGAAGGCCTTGCCCATTTTCGTGGTATTTCTTCTTTCTATTTTTATCCATTTATTTTATCTTCTTAATTTACTTGTGAACTGCCCGGAAATTTTGTTTTTTGCACTTTGAGTTTTGACAATGTGTGATTATACTTAAGTAATTCTATTGCTGGTATTTTATTAAATAAGATTATTGATTTGCATCCGGCTATTGATTTGGATCCGTCATTTGATCAAACGTAGTTGCATGTATCCCTGCTCGAAAAGCTTTGTTCAATAGACCCTTCACCCAAATCATAAAAATAAGCTTATTGATTTTATGATTATTATTAGTATTGTTATTGTTTGCTGTGTATTGATTTTATTGTTGAAATACTTCGGTTAGAAATTGGATAAGAATAGCATGCTCGTGGGATGCTTATGATTTTTACTTAGTTTCTTTCTGTTTACCTTGTTGGCGTTGCTTGCAGAGCACATGCTGTTTTATGCTAGTGAAAAGTATCCCTTGGAAGATAGTTACTCTAAGTACATTACAGAGTTACTGGTTCTCTTAAATGCAATATGCTCATCTAATGGTACATGCATTTAGTTTTAACGGTTGTTTTCGAATTACATTGCATAGGTACTAATTCTCTTAAATGCAATATGTTCATCTATTGATACATGCATTTATTTTTAATGGTTGTTTTGAAGTTATGGTGTTCGTTGTGTTTTAAATACTAACTTGCTACATTAGCATGTGGAAATGCTGAAAAACCACGTTTGAAAGGGATTAGGCTTCTTAGTATCTTTAATCATTCTTACTTAGTGGATTGTCACTTGTAGAGATGGCAATGGGGTTGGTTGAGGTGGGGTTTTTTTTTCCCGATTTCAACCCAACTCCCTAATAGTTCCACCCGACACACACATATAAGTAACTCGCATCCAACTAAACTCGATTTGAAGTTATTTAATGATTTTAATTTAGTATAGTTTTTATAAAATATTATTTTTAATATAAATTACATTTTAATTATGTATAAATATAGTATTTTATTAAGTTAATCTCTTAAATTAAGATATTAAATAATAAATTTATTAATAGAATCATATATATATAATGTAAAATTAAATAAATAATAAAAATTATATATTTATATATGTACCATGGGGCGGGTCAGGTCAGGATAAAGCATCTTAAACCCGCTTCTAACCCACCCTGATTTTATTAATATGAAAACCACCATGTCTTGACCTAGCTTTGATTAAGAAAAACCTGCCCCTATCGTTTCAAGATGAGTCAGGACTTATCGGATACAAGTTGTTTTCCATCCCTAGTAACATGCATCACACGTAAATAATCGTGTCACTACAACAACTGTGCCTGTTCACCATGTGAGGTCAGCTGCATGGATTAGTTATTGGGGCGTCAGTATACCCAATATAAAACCATATCCTCAATAAGCACATGAATGGTTATTTTATTAAAACAAAGTTTTTAAACTACAAAATTTTAAATATAATGTTTGAAGCATAAATAAAAGAGTTAGTATTTCAAATTCTTGATAACGTTTTGGCCTAAATAATTTATTAATATTAGAATTAGAGAAATACATAGAGTAGATTAGCAATCTTAAAGAAATTGAAAGTCAATTTCTAAATGATTCATTTAAGATGTATATCTCATTTAATAACTAATTACATATTAGCTAAATTTGAATAATAATTTTAAAGGGATAAGCTCAGAAAACAAGAGGCTTATGATGAAGTAAATCATTTGTATCACTTGTTTTTTGATAATATTCTTTTGATATGAAACTTATGAGCAGTTTATCTTCCTGATTTACAGCATGGAGGCAGCACAAATGCCTTCACAGCTTCTGAGTGGACCAACTATTATTTTGATGGTAACAGCAATTGCTTTGAAGAGGCTCTGGACTGGTAGGTGCTGTTTGTGCAATTTTCTCTTTAGCTGTTATTTTCATCAATGTGCATGTAGTGTATGTGAGTTTGGGTGTTTTCCTGTCATTTGCTCTTCAGATTTGCACAATTCTTCATCAAACCATTGATGTCAACTGATGCTACCACTAGGGAAATTAAAGCTGTTGACTCTGGTTAGCTCTTTGGTTTGTGGTTTTAATTTAATACAGGGATTCCTCACTTTTAAAATATAATTAATCAATACAGCTCTCTCTCTCTCTCTCTCTCTCTCTCTAGAGAACCAGAAAAACTTTCTGTCTGATACTTCAAGAATGAACCAGGTATATTTACTTATTGTTGAATCACTCTTCGTCTATGGAAAGATTGCAAAGTCCCAACGCTGACTAATTTAAAATGCTATAGTGTTTTTACCTTTTTTTAATCACTTTTTCTGGAAGAAGTGGAACTTAGAATCAGTCCCTCTCCAACAATTGAACTTCATTATTTTGTGATTCCATTCTCAACAGTGCTTGTCATGGGTGTTCATTCTTATCACTTTTGCTTTAGTGATCAAAACCAAAGCATAAAAACTTTTGACTGTCCACGAATTTCTGTTGAAAGTTCCATTTTCCAAGTGTGCTAGTCATGTTTAGATTCTCATTTGGTACTAATTTGGTGTTTGGCTACCCTTCACGGAGAAAGAAGTTTCTAACTATAATGTGACTGGTTCCTCAGAGTTGTGAACTGAGCTAATGACAGCAAGTATTCTTTCATCCTTTGAGATTGATACATGTGGATGATTGAATATACCTGTCATTAAGGACTATTCATCTTCATTGTTTCCTCATGTCCTTTTGAGGGGTTAGATAGTATGGGCAAATGCCGTGGTTTCATTGCTAAAGGGTACTTTGGAGATCTTTTTCTTTATAAGTGAAAGCTATATGTGATTATTAAATACAGTGGGTCACCATTCATATTTGAGCCACTGTTTGTCACTCTCAATTCATTCTAGTCTTTTGAAGTCGTTGATTTGTACCATTAAACTTGGTTAAGAATGCCAATGGGGGTTGGTTGAGTTGGTAAGGTTCAAATATTTCGATTGTAAGTCCTTGGTTCGAATCCTGATGTTGGCAGTTCCTCTTGGTGGGCGATCTATAAATCCAATATAAGTCCTCTCTGAGGCCTGTGGTCTATCCTGGCCTTGGAATGGGGAAGCCTCCCCTCACTCTAAACTTTTTTGTGCCAAAAAAATTGGATAAGAATTGATAATTATTAGAAAAATAAGCACACTTTTAGATACTTTCCAATCTCTGTGTTTCTTGAAAATAAATGAGAATTCTTGGTTTTCTTGCTTTTAGTTAAGCAGGAGAACTCTTTGCTGGATTATGGGTATTGATAATGCTAAAAATAGATTCAAAACTTTTACGTGGTATTAGTTTGCACTTACTACTTTTTTGTTTCATTTTTTTCATGTTGCTTTATTCCTAACTTCTTTTTATTTGAATTTTCCTTCTATGCAGCTTCAGAAACATCTAAGTTTGGACAGTCATTCATTTCATAAATTCAGCACAGGTTAAAACCTTTTCTTATTTGATCTTCTCTCCCTCCTTCACCTGCATTCCCTTTTGTCTTAAATCTTCTCTTTAGTTGAATTCATTGACTAAGCAGGCCATAGGCCATGCATTCGGCTTCATAGTTAGTCAATTAACCTAGTGATATTGGAGAGAAATTATCAAAAACTGAATGAAAAGGTCTGCAATATTAATTTGATGATGAATGATTTAGCACTTCTACAGTTTCGATTTTTTCCAAGACTTTGTCTGAATATCTTTGCTTCTGAGATACTTGTTCTCCTTTTAGACAGATGCTAAGATTTTTCTACTCTTTTCTGGACTTCTTGGATAGATTTTATTTCAGTGCTTAAGTACTATACTTCATTTTCGAGTACTCTCTTGTTTTTGATATGCCTTCAATATGCAAGGATGGGACACTGAAATAGATTTTAGTTTTGAGATACTGATGATATATCTCTGTCTCTCAGATAGTTTCTTTGGTGATTTTATCTTTTGTTCTTTTATTTTGTTGGATGTGATACAGTCTAAATCAATAGTTTCATAAATTTAATATGAAAAATAGCCTTGTAAATTTAAATTAATTAAAATTTATGGTTGAAAAGATTCAATTATAGCTTTTAAAGTCAAGTCACTAGATCTTAAAAACTATATAATTCATGTACCATCAAAATCATACAGTCTAAATCAATAGTTTTATAAATTTAATATAAAAAATAGCCTTATAAATTTAAATTAATTAGAATTTATGGTTGAAAATTGTGATTTACCGACTTTCTTATCTCTTTTTTTATGATTTAAAATAAAAAATATCTTATCTCAATTTAAAATGCATTCATATCTTAATTTAAAGTTATACAAATATTTTTTTATCTTGATATAAAAAAATCACTAAATAATTAAAGATTAGGAGATAAATAAACAAATCATGCAAAAATAAATGACAGCAATTGAGATGCATTTAAAATTAAAACCTCCATAATATTTAATCAATAGTTTTATAAATTTAATATAAAAAATAGCCTCATAAATATAAATTAATTAGAATTTATGGTTGAAAATTGTGATTTATAAATTTAATATCTCTTGTTTTTTATTTAAAATAAAAAATATATTATTTTAATTTAAAATTATACAAATATTTTTTTTATCTTGATATAAAATATCACTAAATAATTAAAGATTAGGAGATAAACAAACCTATGAGAGATATACAAAAGTTCTTCATGATCTTTATATTGTTTTAATCTTTCACAGATCTTGCAGCAATTTGACCAAAGACCCTCAGTACTTTCCCTATGTAGCAATTTACAGCTCCCAAGGATATTTGCTGTTTGATTCCCAGTTGAATACACTGAATTTCAGAGACAACTTTGTGAAATGAATCACAAGTTTCCTAAGCAAAATTGGCCAGAGCTCCAAGATGAAGTTCCATGTGGAAACTATCATTCAGAGTACAATTATCAACTCAAAATTGATAAAAAGATTTATGAAACTCGCTTTGATGGTGCTTGGACAGAACCTCTTTCTGAAACTATCAGATTTGAACTTGATCATGCAGGCCCAGTAGAATGGAATCCTTACTGGAAACCTCTTGAAGTTATCCCACAAATAGAATGGCAAGATTCTCAAGACCCACTTGATGATTTTGATCCAGATCAATGGTTAGTCAACATCGGCTATGATTTCACACTAGGCGCAGATAACTCACATCTCAACCTCTCTCTAGAACACACACAACGTTCTTTCAAATGATGACACTCATGGTGCTGCAAGCTAGAAGATTCCCTGTTCCAGTCCAATACTGTATAATTATGTGTGCTAATTTCAGTTTTCTTCAGAAGACTCCAAAGAAGTTGATCATGATGCCTTCACATCAAGACAACCTTATGACAAGTTTTCATCAATTTTATGTCTTAGTCAAGTCATAATAAGTCATTGTACTTTAGTATGAGTCATAGTGATGAGTCACTGTATCATAAGTGATGAGTCACTATATAATAATAACTCATTGTATCATAGTCATGAGTCATTGTCTTTAGTTATGACTCATCGTCCTTTAGCTTTATCCTAAGTTACTTGTAAAGTTGCTTTGTCCTAGTCTTATCTTATTAGGCTACTAGTCTTTTACTTTTTTCATGTATAAATAGCATGATACTTCTCTAGGAAGTAATCATCCACAACCTTTTACAAAAATCTCTTGTAAGAAAACTTTCTCTTTATAAAATATGTTTAGCTAAAAACCTTTCTTCTCTTTTGATGATTTCATCTTCCTTTTTTCATAGTTACATCTTTTAGCTTCATACTTCTCTTCAAGCTATTTAAAAGTTTGCAGTAATACAAGTTGAGTATGCTCTGCAGTTGTCATATTATTATGGATCTTCTACATCAGAAACTCTTGTTAATCTATTAAACAGATCATTGATCCATTTTTTTCAGCCAAAGAAAAGTTATACTGCCCCAAGATCATACTAATAGTGAGTTACTATAGTGAAAGACATATCTCCATAAAAGTCAGGCCCCCAGTTCGACGTTAAAGCCAAGAAGGCGCCAGAGTCTTGAACACCGGCTAGAATACATTGGTTATATGTCTGATCTATGAAAAGCTTATGGTTGGTATTATCTTGTCAAGTTTGATCGATCTACACACTGTTGTCATAGTATCAGATAGTATTGTCAGGACTCTACCACCCGAAGAGCCCGAAATTGAAGTCGTGTCAGTTACCAGAGCCTTGGCCGTACTACTTGCCGCTATGTATAGAAATGGTATCATCTGAAACTTCAACTGTTGGTTCTGTCATGAAAATCTGAGGGAGCATCATTTCATCTGAGTCATCAGTATCATCTGTTGCAATTGATTCATCTGATTTGACAGTGTCTATGTGAGATTCAGTCTCAAAAGTAAAGGGAAAAATATCTTCAAGGGAGAACTGAAGAAGGTTATCTTATGCCATCTGGTGAAGTATTTCTGGAAGGGTTTGTGTAGGAGAAATCATAAGTTGTACAGATTTTTGGGTTGGTTGTAGTGTAGGGTTTTGAGGTGTAGAACTTGAGCTTGGTTTTGGTTTTGAAGGTTGAGAAAGTGGTTGTTCTACTACTCTTGTAGGTTTTGGATCAACTAATTATTTTTCTCGAAATCTGTGAATCCATTTTTCAGTTGTACCAAAAAGGGGTTGGTCTGGTTGGTTTGAGATAAGAGTGAAGTATTGTGTTGGTTGTGAGGATGTTGGGATAGATGTTGGGGGAGGTTTGTACTGAAAAGGTGTGAAAAAAGGTTTTGAAGGTGAGGTTGAAGGACTGTATGGTTGAAATGGGGGAGGAGTATAGGCTTGGTAAGGAGTATCATGCATACCAGTATGATATGGTGTGAAGATATTGTAGCTAGAAGCTGCTTGTTGTTGTTGTTGTTTCTGACAAAACTGATTTTGAAGGTCTGCAAGTTGAATCTTTAGGCTCTTCATTTTTTTCTCTCGTTCAGTGAAAGCATAAGTGATTCCAGTATTGGTTTCAGCCATGTATCTGAGTTCTTGAATAAGTATGATTATCTTTGACTGAATTTCAAGAATAATATTCTGAAGATTGACAAGGCTCTGATCAAAATGTTGACTGACTTGGTCCAACTTATGTTCAATTCTGTGCAGGTAGGAATTCTGCTGGAGAGAATTTTTAGTCTGCCAGTTTAAAACTGCTTTAGCACGAGAAACACTTTTTTGGTTTCTATATTCATCTCTGTCAGTAAGAGTGGGGATTTTTGGAATGTGTTTGTATTGGTCTTTATAAAATTCTTCAAAATGAGGGAAATTTGAGCCCTGATAGGTTGGTTGCATCATGGAGATTTGTGGTAAAGGTGTGGGTAAAGGTTTGGTGGAAGTTTGGGTGGAATCTGATTTTTGTGTGGGTTGATTTGAGTAGGTTAGCACCAGATAGTATTGTCAGGACTCTACCACCCGGAGAGCTCGAAACTGAAGCTGTGTCAGTTGCCAGAGCCTTGACCGTACTACCATTTCTATACACAGCGGCAGGGAGTACGGCCAAGGCTCTGACAACTGACACGACTTCAGTTCCAGGCTCTCCGGGTGGTAGAGTCCTGACAATACTATCTGGTACTATGACAACAACGTGTAGATCGATCAAACTTGACAAGATAATACCAACCATAAGCTTTCCATAGATCAGACATATAACCAAGGTATTCTAGCCGGTATTCAAGACTCTGGTGCCTTCTTGGCTTTAACGTCGAACTGGGGGCCTGAATGGAGATATATCTTTCACTATAGTAACTTACTATTAGTATGATCTTGGGGCAATATAACTTTTCTTTGGCTGAGGGAAAGGGATCAATGATCTGTTTAACAGATTAACAAGATTTTCTGTTGCAGAGAATCCATAATAATATGGCAACTGCAGAGCATACTCAACTTGTATCACTGTAAACTTTTGAATAGGTTGAAGAGAAGGATGAAGCTAAAAGATGTAACTATGAAAAAAGGAAGATGGAATCACCAAAAGAGAAGAGAGGTTTTTAGCTAAACATATTTTATAAAGAGAAGGTTTTCTTACAAGGGATTTTTGTGAAAGGTTGTGGATGATTACTTCCTAGAGAAGTATCATGCTATTTATACATGAAAAAAGTAAAGGACTAGTAGCCTAATAAGACAAGACTAGGACAAAGCAACTTTATAAGTGGTTTAGGATAAAGCTAAAAGACGGTGAGTCATAACTAAGGTACAATGACTCATGACTATGGTACAATGACTTATTATTATATAGTGACTCATCACTTATGGTACGATGACTCATCACTATGACTCATACTAAAGTACAGTGACTTATTATGACTTGACTAAGACATAAAGTTGATGAAGACTTGACATAAGGTTGTCTTGATGTGAAGGTATTATGATCAACTTTTTTGGAGTCTTCTGGAGAAAACTGAAAATAGCACGTGTAATTATACAGTATTGGACTGGAATAAGGAATCTTCTGGTAGCACCATGAGTGTCATCATTTGAGAGAACGTTGTGTGTGTTCTGGAGAGAGGTTGAGGTGTGAGTTATCTGCGCCTGGTGTGAAATCATAGCCGATGTTGACTAACCATTAATCTGGATCAAAATCATCAAGTGGGTTTTAAGAATCCTGCCATTCCATTTGTGGTATAACTTCAAGAGGTTTCCAATAAGGACAACAAGTGAGATGCATTTAAAATTAAAACCTCTATAGTATTTAATCTCAACCGTAAAGGTAGTGGCAGATTATGCTAAAAGTGAACTTGGTCTCAAAAATACATAAGAAAGCAGTAGCACTCATGATTTTTGAAGGTAAAAATATGTGAATATCTATTAACTTTAATTTAATTTTTTTTTGTGTTACACGTTTTTATTTCTTGTTTTCTTTTTTTTTTCTCTTTATTTTTTGTTTTTTTTATCATTCAAGTTAATTATCATATTAATCTTGATTTTTTTAAAAATTTTCTTTTAATTTATTGCCGGTGCCTATTTGATTTGTTATGTCTCTTTGAAATTTTATTTTTGTATATACAAGCTTTTTTTTATATTATTACTTGCACATTATATAAGAGTGTGTTTATCATAATTAATCAATAAACTCAATATGATAGTTTGTCTAAATAGTTTTTTTTTTAGTTCTTTTTAATATTTGTAACTTTTTTATTTGGTTATCTTTAAAAGTGAATTTAAGATTATAATGAAATTTTATTTTTTTTAAATAAAAAAGAATATGAATTTTCTTTCCTAATGTTATATTCCAATTTGCTTTTCCTATTGTAAAGGTTTATTTTAGTATAATTCTTTTATAATTTACATTCCATTTGTATATTTTTATTCTAATTGAATACTTCGTTAGAAATCAATTAAACTATTTAATTATTACACTGATATCCTTATCAAAATCATTGTTTTAAATTTCATTCCTTAACAATACTATTTCATATTATATGTAGAATATACTATATCTTAAAAAAATCATTTTAATTCAAGCCTCCACGTTTTAATCTTTCTATATGATTTTATTTTCTTATTTGTATTTCTCAATATGGATACGTAGGATTGTAAAATTAAAATTTTTTTAGAAAGCAAAGCATAATATAATTTTGAGTATAAAATATAAGATAACAAAAACATAGTTTAAGAGTATATAGATTGAACTTTTATTTAAGTTTTAGTGCATCTATTAATTATTATATCTTTTTAAATTGCATAACTTTCAATATCATTTTAAAAATTTTTATTTCTTAAAAACAAAAAAAAAGAATAAAACGTACTAATAAATTAGTATAAATGAAAATAATTAAAATAAATAAAGATATTTAATAAATTAAAAAAAATAAAACCAAATCTATTTTTATTTTGCAGCAAAAAAACTTTGAAAAATAATTATTTCAATTTATAATTATCAAATCTATTCTTTAATATTTTCTTTAATTAAGTTGTAATTAATAAAATCTTTTTAGTATTTCATTTAATTATATTGAATATCATATTTAATGTTTAATGTTTTTTCTTTATATCAATCCTAAATTTGTAAGTCATAAATCAATAATTTTTTTTATTTTTTGGACAAATAATTTTTTTAAAATTTTTATTTATCATGTTTTTATTATTTTTATATTAAATAAAAATAGGACAACGAAATAGAAAAAATATATATAGCTTCTTTCACCACTATTTTTATTACTATCTTTTTTCATAGTTTACTTTTTAATTAACATTTATATCAATATATAATTATCTTAATTTTAACAAATCAATTCAAATTATATAGTAAATTAAATAATATTAAATAAATAGATAAAAAAAATTAATCCGTGTATCGCATGCGCTATAGCATGTGCATCAAAAGTAGTTAAAAATATAAAACTATTAGAAGTATATAATTGTTTTCTTTTAAATTTTTTATCGTTTCATTGGCTAACAACCGCGAGTGGAAAAACCCTGATAATTGGCTGCACCCAGTATTACAAGCTAGAGAAAGAAAGTCACTTTGTTATTCATCTGGTGTATTATTGTATTGTTTTTATAATACGTAATTTACTGTTTATGCTTTTTTTTTATTTTTGCTGACAGAAGAAAATTTTGGTCATGTGCATAATAACTACAGTATCGATAATCAAAGAATAAAAGAAAAAGAATTTGGTTGATGAACAATTGAATTCGTGAAGTTTAGATAACTAATTACATTTAAATTTTATTTTTATTTTTATTTTTTTTGTCGCTTTAAAATTTTTTTTTCCACCATGTATTATGGACTGGTTTGTAGATCTACAAATTCTTTTTTCCACCAGATATTATGAACTGATTTGTAGATTTACAATTAGGGACATGAAAAGTTTGCCTGAAAAAGTCACAACTATATTTGCCATGTTGCGAATAATACACATCAATGAATTTGATTGCATGAATTTAATGACATGCATTGGATAAAAAAAACTTTTGCAAGAAAAAAAAACTATTTTCTTTTTCCTCAAAAATTAATTTGCTGCTAATGATAAAATAAAGGCCATAAATCAATAAGTTTTTTCTTCAATCGGAAGAAGTCCCTAATTAATCGGGACCTGGGTAGTGTAATTCTAGTGGGACTCTAACTCTTTGCATTATAAAGTTTAACCTAATTTATCTCTTTTTAACTTTCCCCTCGAGTATTTTCAAAAAAAAAAAAAAAAGCACCTATATATATATATTTATACTATTAATTTTGCTAATGTACTCTCCAACTTCCCTGCCACTTGACGCAATCACATCTGTTCCTTTTTTTTCTTTTTATTTTTTATTCAATTTTTTTCAGTTTTTAAATTTTAAAAATATATTCTTAAATTTTTTTTTTGATGGGGCCCATTTTATCAAAATATTTTTCTTTTCTTAAAATTTATCGTTAGATAAATTTTTTTGTATGAATCTTAACTCGGATGCCATGTGACATTTAATTTTGTTTTTAAAATTTTTTTTAATTTTTTTTAATTTTTTAGTACGTTTTTATTACTTTTTATTTTTAAAATTTTTTTATATATTTAATAATTTTTTTCTCGTTTAAATTTTTTAAAGTTGGACTTATCTTATACCAATATTTTTTTTTCTTTTTTGACCTTTTCCTTCTAAAAAATTAATTATTTTTTAAAATTATAAAAATATATATTTGTAAAGATTATATTTTAATGTGTCGAACACGTTTCTACCAATTTTTTTTCTTTTTTTACTCTTTTTCATTTTTTTAAACAAAAAAAGTGGTTAAGATTTGTTTTTAATACAATTGAATGATCTGCTGTCTATGGTTCCATTTTCTTTGGCTATGTAGGTCATTTTCTAGATTTTAATTTTTTTTCCTTTTTTATTTCTTTAGTTTTCTTTAAAATTATTTAATAAATACTTTTAAAAATTAAAAACTTATATTTTTTTAAAGATATTTTTTATAAAAATTTGAGAACCACTTATATCAAAAGTGTTTTCTTTTTCCCTTTTTTAACTTTTTCCATATTTAAATTTTTAAAAAATATTTAATAAAAAATTTTTTAGGTTTAACTTTTTTTTGTAAAATCCACTTAATAGTAATTTTATGTGCCATATTTTTTTGTATTTTTTCCCTTATCATAATTGATCAAAATTATTATAATACTCTTATTATCATAATTACGAAAATACCCCTAACATTGTATTTTTCTAAAATCACTATAATACCTTTTAACCAAAATTAAAAAAAAAAAAAAAGCTTTTCGTCCTACTGAAAGATTGCAAAGTCTCAGCTCTGACTAATTTGAAATGCCATAATATTTTTTTTTCCCTTTTTTTGTTATTGGTTTTTTTGGAAGAAGTGAAACCTGGAATCAGTCCTCCATCCACCAATTTCAACTTCATTTTTTTGTGATTCGACTCTCAGCGATGCTTTTCGTGGGTGTTTCATGCTTATCACTTTGCTTTAGTGATCAAAACCAAAGCCCAAAACCTTTTGACTCTTCGCAAATCACTGTTGAAAATTCCATTTTCCAAGTGTGCTAGTCATGCTTAGATTTCTCATTCAGTACGCTGGCGTCCACAGAGAAACAAGTTTCAAACTTTAATGTGATTTGTTCCTCAAAGTGGTGAATTGAGCCTACAACGGCAAGAGTTCTTTCATTCTTTGACATTGATCCATGCGGATGATTGAATATACCTGTCAATAAGGATTATTCGTCTTCATTGTTTCCTTATGTCCTCTTAAGGGGTTAGATAGTATGCATGGAGCTCGTGGTTTCATTGCTAAAGGGTACTTTAGAGATGTTTTCCTTTGTAAGTGAAAGATATATGTGATTATTAAATATAGTGAGTCACAGTTCATATTTGAGCAATTGTTGGTCACTCTCAATACATTCTAGTCATTTGAAGTGGTTGATTTATACCATTAAAATTGGTTAAGGATGCTGATGGGGTTGTTTGAGTTGGTAAGGTTTGAATATTTTGCTTGTAAGGCCTAGGTGCCTAGGTTCAAATCCCGCCGTTGGCAGTCCCCTTCGGTGGACAATCTGTAAATCCAATACGAGTCTTTTAAGAGGCCTACAGTCTACCCTGGCCTTGGAATGGGGAAGCCTCCCCTCACTCTGAATTTTTTTTTTACCAAAAAATTGGTTAAGAATAGATAATTGTTAGAAAAATAAGCACACTTATAGAAACTTTCCAATCTTTGTGTTTCTTGAAAATAAACGAAAATTCTTGGTTTTATTGCTTTTAATTAAGTAGGAAAATTTTTTGCTGGATTATGGGCATTGATAATGCTAAAAATAGATTCAAAACTTTTATGTGGTCTTAATTTGCACTTACTACTTTTTTGTTTCATTTATTTCAGGTTGCTTATCATGTAATATCCTTCAACGGTGACGTTTCTAGGTGTATTCCGAACTGCTTTTTCATTTGAACTTTTCCTTCTATGCAGCTTCAGAAACATCTAAGCTTGGAAAGTCATCCATTTCATAAATTCAGTGCAGGTTAAAACCTTTTCTTATTTGATCTTCCCTCCCTCCTTCCCCTGCAACCCTTCTTGTCCTCCATCTTCTCTACAGTTGAATTCATTGACTAAGCATGCTATAGGCGATGCATTCTAATTCATAGTCAATTAACCTAGTGACATCGGAGATAAATTATTGAAAAACTGAATGTCTGCAATACAAAAACATATATGAATCTGATGACGAATAATTTAGCACTTCTACAATTTTGAATTTTTCCAAGACCTTTGTCTGAATATCTTTGCTTCTGAGATACTGGTTCTCCTTTTAGTCAAATGCTAAGATTTTCTTACTCTTTTCTGGATTTCTTGGATGGATTTGATTTCAGTGCTTATTTACTAAACTTCGTTTTCAAGTGCCCTCTTGTTTTTGATGTTCCTTCAATATGCAAGGATGGGACACTGGAATAGATGTTAGTTTTGAGATACTGATGATATCTCTGTTTCTCTCTTGGATAATTACTTCGGTGATTTTATCTTTTGTTCTTTTATTTTCTTGGATATGTCAGATTTTTTTTATCTTTACCACAGTTTGCCAGTCTTCCTTTTCTTTTGTGTTTTGAAATTTTAAAAAGGAAATGACACTAGTGCCTATCGGTATTCTGAATATATATAATTGTCAGTAACTCATTCATGTACAGGGAACTGGGATACGTTGGATGTTAGACCAAAAGCGAAAGGATTAGATACAAGGCAAGAACTCCTTAAATTCTATGAAGACAAATATTCAGCCAACCCCATGTGTCACGAACCTAAGGAAGAGTCCTGAATCTCACATTTAACATAATAAGAAGATCACTGGGGTATATAAGGGTTCACACCATCTTTGTTTTGTGAGACGCATTTTGTAGGATAAAATCGTGAGGTCAAAGGGGCCAAAGCGGATAATACCTCACAAGGGTGTAAACCGTAGCGATTAGGCTGGATGAGTGAATGCCCAGGTTCTGAAGCCGTGCGGATTCGAAGCTTAAGTTTCGACCCGTGACATATGCATTTGGTTGTTTTATTCAAAAGGCTAGTAAATAAGTTTTCCATTAACTTAAGGGCTATGGCTTTGGCAAGAAGAAAAGGAGTTGCTACTATGATTCACTTGAATTATCGGGAATTACAATTTCTTTGTTCCGTAATTTCAGAAAGCCTTGATAAAATTCAAACTCTGAAGGACAAGTGCCAGGAAATTGGAAACAGTGATAGAAGCTGTTTCCAGTTTCCTGGGTCAGCCTTGCACATCAGAAAATCTTCAGGTATACAATGCTGCTATTCTGCTTATTGGAGGACAATACAAAATTTTTTAATAAATAACAATTTGATTACAAAAATTAAGTACAAATGACAAAAAAAAGGGATAATTACCTTACATGATAGTAGAGTTTTAAATTTTACAAGTAAGATTTGATAATTATCGTGTATTTATTAAAATATATTTAGAAATAATAAATTAATAAATTGTTAAATAAATATATAATAATCAGTTAACTTGTGAAGTTTAGAAATTCTACCATCTACTTATAGAATAATAATTCAAAAAAAAATCTTTAATATAAAGATATCATTTTACAATTATAATATTTTCAAAATCATTGTTTATGTATCAAATGAATTTCTTCATTATATGCAATCAAATTATTCATCAATCTATTTTTTATTAGTTTAAGTAACAAATTTTCTGTATTTTTATTGCTAAAAAAGTTGTTTGTATAATAGCAACGAGACATCGATTTAGTGACAAAGAGGAAATTTGAAAACCTTAAACTTTCATATTCAAGTCTTATCATATATGGATTTAGTCAAACATTATATTATTGGTTTGTTATTTAGTTGGTTTTCTCTATTTGATGTAATTCGTTTATTTATTTTTTTTGTAATATTGGAATATGATTATAATTTTTCTTATATTAGTAATTCCATAACAAAAAAATTCATATACTTGCAATGGCAATCGGAAAAATCAAAACTAGTTATAGTATTAAAAAATTCAAGAATAAATAATACTTATATTTTTCTTGTCTTAATTACTCTTTACGTAATTTCTATTTTGCGCTAACTTTATATTATTATACTTTAAATTTTGGAATGATAAAATAATATTCCATATATGGAAAATTTTATTAGAAACTGTTTTATAATTTAAAAAGTAATTTTAAAAATGATGTGGTAGGAAAAAATAATCATAAAATTAAAATATGAAAATTTTATTTTATTTATTTATTTTTTATAATGACATTTTCTACTAAAAATAATGCTAAATAATTCAATTTTTTTCTTTTATCATGGTATGTTCTACTAAAAATAATACAACATCTGACCCTTTTTTTTTTTTTCTTTATCATGTTATTTTCAAGATTCTTTTTGAATTATAAAAAAACAACTCTAACAATCTATTTTACAAAATATTTTTTAATTGTTATATTTTTACCAAATTTACTCTAATTCTTTGTTCTTTCTCAGTACATACAAAAAGTCATTGGATCTGAACTATTCAAAGAAATTAAAGAAAATCTCTGCTCCATTCTGTAAATCTTATATATTCACCCTTATTTTGCTTGGAACCTAAGATCTCGGAATAGAATTCGTCATAATTTTATATTTACGATGTCCCCTTGGAAACCAACTCCCACGATTTGATTAATAAGTAAACAAACAGTGCTATGAAGATTTCTAATCACAAAAATCAAGGCTTAAAACTTAAACGCTATGAAGATTTTCTAATCATAACAATCAAGGCTCAAAACTTGAACCTGTATGACATATGGGACACATTTAGCATAAAAATTTCAAACTACCACTTTCGATTAAAACTTCAAAAGCATATTAAAATAATTACATTTTTCCTAAATTTAAAGAAATGACCTGATTAATTCAATTTTATATTTTTTTCAAACCAAAAAAAAAAAATCATAAATGATTTGAAAAGATCTGAATTTAAAATAATCTAAATCCAAAGCAACCAAACTTAAAATAATACGATTTCAAAATTAGCCAATTCAAACCTGCCTATTGTCACTTCTACCAGTAATGAGTAAATTAGTAATTAGTTTGCCTCTACACTTGCTTGAATTTTTAGAAATAAATTTTCACTTGAGCGAAAGTCTCCACATCAATTATGGCACCAAATTTTTGCTTTTGTCCACACGTCATCCAATCCAATGATCAATTGCTTACATTTCCACTCTTCTCATTGGAATGTGCATGTAAACTTCCACATCTATTGTTGATTTGTTTCTCAATTCCGAGTATAACCCAAAAGTTCAATACCATTGAGCAGCAAAACGCTCAATCCAATAACACCAGGCAGACAAAAAAAGGTAGAAAGCAGCAGAGCAGTTCTTCCATTGATTTTCTGATGGTGATCTTCTCTTAAATCCAGTGATCATCAGTCGCTTAATCTATAGCTAGCTTAGAAGGCCGCTTGAGGTAAGACCATTTAGAGAAAAGTGCTTCTATTTTTTCCACCTTGTCATGAACTAAAATCTATAACTCTTTCCTTAGCTTTATAAATTTATTAACTTCTTCTCTATTGAAAACTTTTCTCAATCTATATTTTACTAAATTACCTGATCAATAATGTTACTAATAATTCTGTTTTATTTCTTAATATAAAACATTTTGGTTTTTCAAACTAAAACAATTAAAAACATTTCCGTTGATTTGCTCAAACAATTAATAGTTTTGTCAGCTTCATGTTGTCTTAATTTTATGCAGCTGTTTTTGTTACTGTAGCTATTGTGTGGTTTAATCGACTGAATTCTTTTTCGTCGTGCTTCATATTTCGCAAAGGCAATTCCCCACCCCCCAAAAGTCAGGTACTTGATGTCGAGCTTCTCACATATGCAATATCTCTTCTTCTATTCGTGTCTCTTTCTCTCTCGCACTCTCAATAATTTTACTTAATAGAACTCAGATCATTTTGAAGAATTAATGGCTGCTGAATTTGCTACATCCGTCGATACTGGTGTCGTGGAAAACCTGGTGGAGAGATACGTGGTGAGGCCAGCATTAAGTAATCTTCGTTACGTGTTTTGTTTTCAAAACATTGTGGAAGAATTTAATGAACAGAAACAATTATTGTCATCGGCACAAACTCGGCTGCAAAATGATGTTGAGGAGGCCAGAAGGCAAACTCTAGAAATTGAGCGGGGCGTGAAGAAGTGGCTAGAAGAGGCAGATAAATTTATGGAAGAAGTAGAAAACCTGGAAAATGAAATACAAGAAAAAAAAGCCATGTCTCATTTGGTGTCCAAATTGGAACTGTCGTTACAGGCTTGGTAAGAAAATAGCAAAGACGAAGCTTGGGATTGTTGAACTTGTAAAGAGTTCAAAATTTGAGCCCAATCGCATTGGCCATCGTGCTACTCTGCCCAACTTCCTCCCATCTAAGGATTTCGTGCCTTCAGAATTGTCGACATCTGTTTTGAATCGGATATGGGAGGACCGAAGAATGATTCTGTGAATATGATCGGAGTGCTTGGGATGGGAGGGGTGGGTAAAACCACATTGGTCAAAGAAATCGGAAAGAAAACTGAAGAATTGAAGCTTTTCGATGAAGATGTGATGACTACAGTGTCCCAAAATTCAGTGACCAATTACCAGCTTCCCAGTATATTAATGCCACATAAGATGATGGACTTGTTGCCAAACCTGCTCAATAAGATCTCAAGTGATAAAGAGATAATCTTTAGATCACACTGCACTATGATCACAAAACCAAAAACACACAATTGGAGTTGACAGATAGACCTCCTCAAGAGTTGGGTCTGTCTGGTAGGAAGCTTGTCAATAACGATCATCCAAGCAATAATGGCATTTCCTGCTCTCTTTTCTCTTGGTTTTCATTAAAGGCAGAAAAAATTTATCAAATGGTTCTTTACACATGAAGATGGCAAAGCCAAAAGGATGATGATTCTAATTTTTACCTTGGCTATATCAGTATCGCAAGTTCGCATGCTTATCAATTTCCTGTTTGATTTTAATTTTGTGATTAGTTGATACATCATCTCTCACTCGAATTTTTAATTAATTATATTCCTCTTTTTTTCATTTAGCAACATGATGACATTTGACACGAATTATTTTGCATGCAAAAGTTAAAATATCTTCCTTCATTTTACATGCATGCAAATTTTTGTATAAAGCAGGAGCTTATACCTGTAGTTAATTCTATAATAGTACTAAAGTTATTGTAGACATGACTAGATTAACATTTGCTTTGGGAAATAATATAAGGCCACAAGTGTTTAATTATGTAATCAATGTTTACAATATCTTTATTTTTAAAATGAGAAGTAAATAGAATTAGATATATATGGTTTTTGTGTAACTTTTTATTTTTATTGATGATTTTTTAAATTTAAATTTTAAAATATTCCAAAGTCACCTAATATTCTATCAGCGTCATTAAATTCTAATGAAATTTATCATCTCAACATCTATTATGATAAAAAAGATTGACTTGTTTGATTTTTTGAATTGAAATTGACACCATACAAATATTATCTTAGCATATTCTATTAATTTTAATGATGATTAATGAACTAAATAAATTTGAAATATTTTAAAAATATTACAAATCTAAAACTTGAATTTTAAAAATCATGTATAAAAAAAAATATTACACAAAAATTAAGGATAATTGATACATTTTACATTTAAATGGGAGAAATGTAACATTTATAAGATTATTTGAGATATAATTAATATATATATATATATATATATATACATGCTTGTAAAATATTACCATGAGATATTTAGCATGCATCTTGCATAATTATAAATAATACTATTGTTCTCGGGTCAAGTACTTGGGTTTGTAGAGAATCTTTTCTTTATAAATTATAAGAAACTAAACATTGTTTTTAAACGGAAATCTTCCCGAATCCTCGCACATTAGTAGCTAATATATATTTCATATAAAAAGTAATTAATCATCTAAATTAATAATGATTATTTTATGTCAATTTAATTTTTTGCATCCAAACATTAAATTCAGTAATTGATGTATGATTTTTAATTTTTAAAAAATATGATTCAAATCTCTCCTTATTTTTCCAAATCAAAAATTTTAAAAAAATTTAATTTCATTTTATATTTTTGAATTAGTAAAGACGTGCTTATATCTTTAATTAATGTTCGCATGTACAACTAATTCAATTGCGTAATCAATAATATTTATTTGTATGCATGCGTGCAAGTACTTATGTTTATATATATTAATGGAAACAAAATCCTCTTTCAGTCTTAATTTGAAGAAATGGAGCAAAATGATCAACGTAACAAGCTAACCATAACGCAAACGGATGGCCAAGAAGAAGGTGAAAACAATATTGAAGAATACCTCAAACTCTTTTCCTGTTGGAGTTCGATTCTTTCCCAGCGATGAAGAGTTGATTGAACAATTCTTGAAGAAAAAGGTTATGAATCAACCCATTTTCCCTAATACCATTCAACAAGTTAATATCTACCAACATAATCCTCAACAACTCACTGGTAATTACTAGCACTTTGACTTCATTTAATTTCTTCTTTTTTCCCATTCATGATTTAATTTAAAATTTTTAATTGAGTTTATTTTAATATAAATATATAGCAATGTAATTAAATTTTACATGTGTGAGCTTAAGCCTTAAGGAAAGACTTACTGCTACTATTGTTTTGTTAGGGATGTACAAGCCACTTACAGAAACGGAGTGGTATTTTTTCGCTTGTAGAGATCGAAAGTACCCCAAAGGATATAGGCTGAATCGTGCTACTCCTGAAGGATTTTGGAAGAAGAATTGCAAAAAAAACTATCACTTTAGACTAATGAAAATGACCCTATTGGATACAGGGAGTTCTATGCTTTCTTTGAAAAGGAGAATCAACAAGTAAGAAGTACGGATTGGAGAATGCATGAATATAGTATTCACAACAAGACTTCACCTACAAGCCAGGAAAGTGCTGCTGGGAATGGTTTCCAGGTAGACTACCTCGACCATCTTTCCCTTTATAATTCTTAAAAGATTTCCTTGAGAAAGATTATTGATGAAAATATTGAAGGTTAACTACAGAATTCAGGGATTAATCTGTTGGATTTTTATTCTAATATAGTTATTTTTGTTGCAGCTTGATGAATGGGTTTTGTGTAGGATATACAAGAAGAAAGATAAGAATATGGAGGAGGAAGAGAATGAAACTTTGAATCCAACAGTGGATCGGGGCCATGATTTGTTTGAGGATTATTTTCAACTCACAGCTAATAACCCTTTTCCTTATCAAAAAACCAATGGTTGCTTTGATGATTTGGAGGAAGTTGATTTATTGTCTATATAGGACTGTTCAGCAAAGAGAAATAAATAATTGATTTATGGTGTATATGTGAAAAAAAAACCTCTTCAAGCCCATTTAAAATGTACATAGATTTATAGAAAATATACATGTCATATTAGTATTTAC
Organism: Durio zibethinus; assembly: GCF_047325235.1. Taxonomy (NCBI): domain Eukaryota; kingdom Viridiplantae; phylum Streptophyta; class Magnoliopsida; order Malvales; family Malvaceae; genus Durio; species Durio zibethinus. The sequence goes on along the minus strand of NC_143162.1, from coordinate 858,757 downwards.
TTATTCGAATGGAATTTTTTTAATTTCTTTATCATTAGCTAATAGAAATTATATCATCTCTCTTACCATACAACAACCAAAAAAATTCATATCATCTCTGCAATGTAACATTCACAGTCTTCTTGTTGCGCCTGAAGCAATAATCACAACAATACAGAAGCAATAGACAACAATCAATAATCAAATGCGCAGGAAAAATAAAGCACACCAAGATTTACGTGAAAAACCCTCCAGTGTAAAGGGAAAAACCACGGGCCACCAGAAAAATCTTCACTATCAAATAATAATTATACAAAGTTCTTCTCTAGCTAAAACTAGAGCTAATCAACAACTAGAGAAACAATTGGAGAAATCTCACCAAATAAGTGACTCAACAAATACACCATGGATTTGTTCCTAGAGAGCTTCAAACCCGATCTTCACCGTTCAGAATGTATAACTCTGAATCATAAACCTCCTGACAAGGTTCCAACTTAATCGGACCACGGATCAACTTCCGTTTAACCAACTCTCCCTTCTCCTTTTTCTCTCTCTGCTTTTCCTAGCTTTTCTTCTTTCTCTGCTTGGTTGTCGACACACCCCTTAAACAACCCCACCTCTTTTTTATTAAGTAGCTAGAGCTCTGTGTAAAATAAAAGATCAAGGCCCATGGCCTTTACTTGGTCCAAAACCACTTACATGGGACTGGACCCCATTTTCCTAACAATCTCCCCCTCCAGTCCCATTTGAAGGAGATTCATCACCATAGCAATTTCATTTGGAACTTACCTTGGCCAGGGAACTCATTCCGGCCAAGTTACTGCAAAGCTCAAGCTTTTTCCTGGGAAGTATCTTAGTCAACATATCTGCCACATTTTTATCAGTATGAACTTTCTTCAATAGCATCTGCTGTTCTTCAATCACTGAACGTAACCAATGATATCTAACATCAATGTGCTTTGTTTTAGCATGGTACATGGTATTCTTACTCAAATCTAAAGCACTCTGGCTATCACAAAATACCACATACTCTTTCTGATTCAACCCCAATTCAAAAAGAAAACGTTTCATCCAAACCATTTCTTTACATGCTTCAGTTGCTGCAATATACTCAGCTTCTGTAGTTGACAAAGCAACACACTTCTGTAACTTAGACTGCCAAGATACAACTCCTCCTGCAAAAGTGAACAAATACCCTGAAGTAGATTTCCTACCATCAAGATCGCCTGCCATGTCAGCATCAGTAAACCCTTCTAGAATTGGTTGTGAAACTCCATAAGTCAAACACATTTTTGAGGTACCCCTCAAATATCTAAAAATCCATTTTACTGTTTCCCAGTGAACCTTCCCTGGATTAGAAAGAAATCTGCTCACTACACCAACTGCATGAGCAATGTCAGGCCTTGTACAAACCATAAGATACATTAAAGAACCGACTGTAGAAGAATAAGGAATACTAGACATAGCTAGTTGCTCTTCCTTAGACACTGGACAAGATTTCTTACTTAGATGAAAATGGTTGGCAAGTGAACTGCTAACTGATTTAGCATGTTGCATGTTGAATCTACCAAGCACTCGTTCAACATACTTTTCCTGTGACAACCACAACTTTCCAGCTCTCCTATCTCGGATAATGTCCATACCAAGAATCTGCTTTGCTGGACCTAAATCCTTCATATCAAAGGACTTAGACAATTGTTCTTTCAACCTGCAAACCATACTAGCATCTTGTCCTACAATCAACATATCATCAACATATAATAATAGGATAATGAAGTTACCATTAGGGAATTGTTTAATATACACACAAGAATCCGCTGCTGCTCTTTTATAGCTATGACTCACCATAAAAGAATCAAACTTCTTGTACCACTGTCGCGGAGCTTGTTTCAAGCCATACAAGCTTTTGTTCAATTTGCAAACTAAGTGCTCTTTCCCTTTCACTTCAAAACCCTCAGGCTGATTCATATAAATGTCCTCCTGTAAATCACCATGCAAAAATGCAGTTTTAACATCAAGTTGCTCAAGCTCAAGATTCAAACTAGCTGCCAATCCCAGTACCACTCGAATAGAACTCATTTTTACAACTGGAGCAAAAATCTCATCAAAATCGATGCCTGGTTTCTGAGAAAAACCTTTTACTATCAATCGAGCTTTGTACCTCACTAGTTTGTCACCATCCTTTTTCAACTTGAACACCCATTTATTCTTTAATGGCCTCTTCCCTGTTGGAAGTTTAACAAGATCATAAGTACCATTCTTTCGTAATGACTTCATCTCTTCTTTCATTGCTTTTAACCAGTGCTCTCTATCCGGAGTAGCCTGCACATCTTGAAAGCTTTCTGGCTCCCCTTCACTGGTAACTAAAATAAAATCTGAACTTGAATACTTGGTAGATGGCCTGCGCTCTCTAGTAGATCTCCTGAGCTGAGACTCTACATCACTTGATGCTGAAGGTAGCTCCCCCTGCTCAACACTCTCAGGTAGAGAAGATTGCTCCTCCTGCTCAAAACTAATAGCATCTGGCTCATCACCAACTATGGCTGGCTCATTCATATCCCCAAGTTCTGTTTCTGGCTCATTTTCACCATCTGTGGCTCTTTCTTGTGAAATTCCTATCGGTGTTGAAACATCACATTCAACAGTAACTCGTGTAGTCTTCTCATTTTTCTTAAGGTCTGTTATGGTTTCTTTTTCATGAAAGACCACATCTCTGCTTCTGACTGTCTTTCTCTTTACTGGATCCCATACCCTGTAGCCAAATTCCTCATCACCATATCCTACAAACACACACTGTGTAGCTTTACTATCAAGCTTTGACCTCTGCTCTTTTGGTACATGCATGAATGCTTTACACCCAAAAACTTTCAAGTGAGAGTATGAAGCATCTTTCCCTGTCCACACTCTTTCTGGAATGTCAAAGCCCAAAGGAACTGATGGTGACCTGTTAAGTAAATAACAAGCTGTGTTGACTGCTTCACCCCAGAATGGCTTTGGTAATTTTGCCATCCTCAACATACATCTGACTTTTTCCACAATGGTGCGATTCATTCTTTCAGTTATACCATTATGCTGCGGTGTTCCAGGTTCTGTCTTCTCATGCCTGATCCCATGCTTTGAGCAATACTTTTCAAAGCCTTTAGATGTGTATTCCCCATCATTATCAGTTCGAATACACTTCAAGGGTAACCTTGTCATCCTTTCAACCATGGCATGAAATTTTTGAAAATACTGCAGTACCTGACTTTTGTATTTCAACATATACACCCAAGTCTTACGTGAAGCATCATCAATAAAAGTAACAAAATATCTGCTGCCACCTAATGACTCAACCTCAGTGGGACCACATACGTCAGAATAAATTAATTCCAATCTATTTTTTTTCTCTGAGAACTTTTACGAAAAGAAACTCTATGATGCTTATCAAACAAACAATAATCACATGAATAGAGAGACATACCTTTGGTCAAGGGAATGAGAGAGTGCCTTGCCAAAACCTGTAACCCTTTTTCACTCATGTGTGCCAGCCTCCTGTGCCACAAGTTTGTTGAAGCATCATTTTCAACGGTATTTACCTGGTTACCGTTCAATTGCATCCATGTCTTATACATTGTGCAGCATAGTTTTCCCCTTGCAACTACCATAGATCCTTTGAGAAGCTTCCACTGTCCATTCTTTTATCGGCTTTCATATCCCTCCTTATCAAGGACATTAATAGCAAGCAAGTTCATTCTCATATCTGGAATGTGTCTGACATCTCTTAAAGTTAACATGCAGCCTGTACTAGTTTGTACACCAATATCACCAATCCCAACAATCTGCGACACACTCTTGTTTCCCATCTTGGTACAACCAAAGTCTCTTGCTTTGTAAGTTGTAAAAAACTCTCTTTTAGGAACACAATGATATGCCGCTCCTGTGTCAACTATCCACTCAATGCCGGGATCACTAACATGATTACAATCAACATGTGTACAAATCAAAGTAACTGAATCACTATCTGAATTCACTGCTGCAACATTGCCATCATCTAAACTTTTGCCTTTCTCATCTTTTCGCTCTTGCTTTAAGATTCTACAGTTTCGTTTTATATGACCAGCCTTACCACAATGGAAACACTTCACTTTACCTCTAGACTTAGATCTATGTTTAGACTTACAAGTTGCAATCTTTTTAACAAGTATAACTTTATTCATACCTGTTTTTCTCTCATACAATGCTGCCAATTTTTCCCAAACAATGTAAGCATCCGATTCCTGCGCTACATGATGGAATACGCTGATATCAACCCATTTTCTGATTGTAGCCAGCGTCTTTCTACCTAGCTTCTTCCAGCTTTCATCTTTCATATCTGCTGGTTTAGCCGAATCACCCAATACTGGCTCATACAAATCTTTACAGTATAGATGATCCTCCATCATAGGCTTCCAAATTGAATAATTTGATGCTGTCAATTTTATCATGGAACCTGTATCACCCTCCATGATCTCAAACAGAATTTACTTCTATCCTGGGTTGCTTCTATATCGATGTCTCAAAATAACTCTCGCTCTGATACCACTTGTTGCGCCTGAAGCAATAATCACAACAATACAGAAGCAATAGACAACAATCAATAATCAAATGCGCAGGAAAAATAAAGCACACCAAGATTTACGTGGAAAACCCTCCAGTGTAGAGGGAAAAACCACGGGCCACCAGAAAAATCTTCACTATTAAATAATAATTATACAAAGTTCTTCTCTAGCTAAAACTAGAGCTAATCAACAACTAGAGAAACAATTGGAGAAATCTCACCAAATAAGTGACTCAACAAATACACCATGGATTTGTTCCTAGAGAGCTTCAAACCCGATCTTCACCGTTCAGAATGTATAACTCTGAATCATAAACCTCCTGACAAGGTTCCAACTTAATCGGACCACGGATTGACTTCTGTTTAACCAACTCTCCCTTCTCCTTTTTCTCTCTCTGCTTTTCCTGGCTTTTCTTCTTTCTCTGCTTGGTTGTCGACACACCCCTTAAACAACCCCACCTCTTTTTTATTAAGTAGCTAGGGCTCTGTGTAAAATAAAAGATCAAGGCCCATGGCCTTTACTTGGTCCAAAACCACTTACATGGGACTGGACCCTATTTTCCTAACACTTCTACCATACCTCCCACTCTTGAAACTTACCGCAGTTATTGGCAAACCAGAAGCAGTATAAGATATGAAGGTATCACACACCAGAAGCATATTAAATATGTAATAATGACAAGTACAAAGCAGCTGCAGCAGAGCTCATTGATAAAGATCCATAAACCTACAAACCAAAATATAATAAGACATTTATAACAGGAAATATATTATAGATCTAACATACCCGCAAAAGGTTCAATACCACAACACAGTCATAAACGATAAACCAAATATCTAATCCAAATGAGTTTCTGATGTTATTTAAAGCCAAATGGCCAACAACCAATCACTTTAATTGCTTAACCAGATTCTAAGCTTTAAAACTTAGAAACCACCACGAAGGCGAAGGACAAGATGCAGTGTAGAATCCTTCTGGATGTTATAATCTGCAAGAGTCCTCCCATCCTCAAGCTGCTTTCCAGCAAAAATCAACCTCTGTTGGTCTGGTGGGATCCCTTCCTTGTCCTGAATCTTTGCCTTCACGTTATCAATGGTGTCTGAACTTTCAACGTCCAAAGTAGTGATTGTCTTTCCAGTTAAGGTCTTCACAAAGATCTGCATGCCACCACGCAGTCGCAACACCAAATGAAGAGCTGACTCCTTTTGGATATTATAGTCAGCCAATGTCCTCCCATCTTCAAGCTGCTTGTCAGCAAAGATGAGCCTTTGCTGGTCTGGGGGGATACCCTCCTTGTCTTGGATCTTTGCCTTCACATTGTCGATGGTGTCTGAACTTTCAACCTCCAAAGTTATAGTCTTTCCAGTCAGAGTCTTCACAAAGATCTGCATACCACCACGAAGGCGGAGAACCAAATGGAGAGTTGACTCCTTCTGGATATTATAATCGGCAAGAGTCCTTCCATCTTCAAGCTGTTTTCCTGCAAACATCAATCTCTGCTGGTCTGGTGGGATACCCTCTTTGTCCTGAATTTTGGCTTTCACATTATCAATGGTATCTGAGCTCTCAACCTCCAAGGTAATTGTCTTTCCAATGAGAGTCGTAACAAATATTTGCATGCCACCTCGGAGACGAAGTACCAGGTGGAGGGTGGACTCCTTCTGAATGTTGTAATCAGATAGGGAGTGGCTATTTCAAGCTGCTTTCCAGCAAAAATAAGCATTTGCTGATCTGGTGGAATCCCTTCCTTGTCTTGGATCTTTGCCTTCACATTGTCAATGGTGTCAAACTCTCAACCTCAAGGGTAATTGTCTAGCCAGTAAGGGTTTTGACAAAGATTTGCATGCCACCTCGAAGACGACGCACGAGGTGGAGGGTAGACTCCTTCTGGATGTTATAGTCTGCCAGCGTACGACCATCTTCAAGCTGCTTTCCAGCAAAGATAAGCCTCTGCTGGTCTGGGGGGATTCCTTCCTTGTCTTGGTTCTTAGCCTTGACATTATCAATGGTATCTGAGCTCTCAACCTCCAAGGTAATTGTCTTTCCAGTGAGAGTCTTGACGAAAATTTGCGTGCCACCACGAAGACGAAGAACCAAGTGGAGGGTGGACTCCTTCTGGATGTTTTAGTCAGCTAGCGTGCGACCATCTTCAAGTTGTTTGCCAGTAAAGATAAGACTTTGCTGATCTGGTGGGATCCCTTCCTTGTCCTGGATCTTAGCCTTCACATTGTCAATGGTGTCAGAACTCTCCACCTCAAGGGTGATGGTCTTGCCAGTGAGGGTTTTCACAAAGATTTGCATCTATTAAATCAAGGGACCAACAACCAAAGGATCAACAACGGATTAGGATCTCAAAAGTTTTAAAAGATTAGCAGAAAAATCAAAGTGGTAACACAAAAATCATTACTCATGGACCAACGATAGATTAGTAGATACATAAAACACAAAAATAAAATCAGCATGACAACCAAAACAAGCCCCTTTCGAAATTAAAAATAAAAAAAAAAAGAAAATTCAAAATCATGAAAAAAAACCGAGTGTAGATCAAAAGTCATAGCGACAAATAATATAGCAATTAAAATTAAGAATTTCAAAGAACCCGTAGCGACAAGTAAAAAAAATTACATTTATACAACTGAATTTCGAAAAACAAAGACGATCTATTGAAAGCTTTCACCAATAATTAAGCTATCCTCCTTCCAGGCAACAGATTCAAGATAATACGATTAACAAACAAGATTCAATTAATTAAAAAATATAAAAGGTAATTCTTAATAAATAAAGACGATCAAAATGTTGATTGCTACGGAAAGATCAATCAAAATTCAAAGTAATTAAAATTAAAAATTGAAATCGAAACAATCATTATTAACTTGAAAGAGAATTTGGAAAAAGCCTGGAAGCGTTGAAATTAAAATTGTTCGCTGGACGAAAGACAAGGAGGCTAGGGTTTGGAGATCTCCGCCTCTTTTGTAGATGGAATTTGCCAACTTAATGACGATATTGCCCATAAGATAACCAATGAATTACTGCCACGTAAATTTCAACTCCGTGTGTACCGTTGCGCGTAGTGAGTCTTTTTTTTTTTTTTTTGTAAATAAAATAGAGGAAATAAAATGGCAAAAGCTTAAAACTATGCATTCATACGACTAAAATTAGGCAAGTTATTAAAAAAATTAATCTATTCTTAATCTTCAATTGTTATATATTTTAAAACATTACGAGCATAAATTTTGTTGAACTCAGTAATCTTAAAAAATATGACTAACTTACATAACATATGAGCAAATACTATAAATATTATATTTTTATTTTTCAGTAACTTTTAAAATTTTTTATTTACATTTCATTATTAAAAATTTCATTACATATTTTATTAATTTTTTTGAATTTCTTACTCTACCCTTAAGTTTTCAACCTCTATTTACATTATTACAAATTCTATTACATATTTTATTATTTTTTAAAATTCTTAATATACTCTTCTCAACTTATATTTATTTTTCATATAAAGGATGCCTTTGAATGAGGATGTAAAAATGGATTGCATATTTTTTAATTTAAACATTAAATCTATTAATATCATTTTTAAAAACTAATTTTAAGAAATAATTGAATTAAATTTTAAATTTTTATTTATTTAACTGAACTAAGAAAAATATGAAATACTTAACTACTCTTAAAATTACAACCATTAAGAATATTTTCAAGATGAATTTCATTTGAGTTAATACTCATATAATGTTGATTGTGCGAGTCTTAACTGATCAACACTATGAACTATTAATTAATGATTGAGTAAAAAATTCTCAATATATTTGATAAACAGATTTACATATACATAAAATTTCAGTTCAAATAAGAGTAAGTATTGATAACTGATAGTATAACATATATGTAAACATACAAAGTTTCCTTCTATATATTGTTATTTTTTTCTAATTACTTTTTGCTTCAACAAGATGAGCCACATCTTTATAAGCTTTGAGAACTTGTATGAAATTGATTAGTAGAGATGATTACATCTGTAACATTAACGCTGCAAATGCATGGAGATTACTGTGTATAAAATAAATTTAGTAGGATAAATTCAGTCTCTTTTTTGAAAACATATACATTAATTCAGAGAAAATTATTCATACAGTGTAATTAGTTATAGAGTTTTTAAACTTGACAAGTGAAATTCGATGGTTGACTATTAAGATTTTTTGTATAAAATTAGTAAATTTTTATAACAAATAAATAAACAAATAATGATATTCATTCTTATAAAGTTTAAATATTACTTTGTTGTACAGAATAATAATCTTAAAATTCATTCCTAAAATTTTTAAGGGTTAAGTATTGATTTAACCCTTATACTATATATTTTATATCAATTTAATATTTAAAAAAACTTTTAATTAGATATCTAAATTTTTATTCTATATATTTTATATCAATTTAATTTTTTTTAAAAATTTTAATTAAATACTCCAATTTTGATTCTATCATATATTTTAATATTTTAAATTAACATTATTAGTTAAATTACTACGTAATATAAATATTTAATAAAATCATGCAGGCTAACAAAATATTACATCACTATAAATAGAAAAAATTTGAAAAACAAAAATTCCAAATACAAAATATGGTTTCATAATTCAAAATTAAAAAAAAAAAAAAAGAAAGAAGGAAAAGAATAGAGAAAGGGAGATGGACGGAAAGAGGAGAGAGAAGAGAATGAGGTGACCGGGGGGGGGGGGGGGGGGTTAAAGGGATGGGAGGAGGCGTCGCCACAGTCGATTGGTCAATTCGGGTTGAAATGGGATTAATCTGCTCCAGACACGGCGAATCAGCACCAATCAGACTTATCAACCACGATATTGGCAATGCTAAAGCCTCCCCCCTTCCCTCTTTCACCGTTTTCCCAATCCCTTTCTTTTTCTTTTTTTTTTCCTTCAAATTTTAACTTTTTTATTTAACAAAAATATTTATTTTTTATGAATTTTTAGGAAATTTTTTTATTTTTTATTTGTATGTTTTTTAAAAATTTAAAAATAAAATTTTTTTATTTTGACATGATAATAAATGATATGATCTAAATCTGAAAATATCTGAATTTAAAATGATTTAAATCTAAATCATTCGAATTTAAGATAATGTGATTCCAAAATTACCTGATTCAAACCCGCCAATTGCCACCTATACCAACAGTAATTAGATTAGTAATTAGTTTGCCACCCCATTCGCTTGAATTTTAGAAGTGAATTTTTCACTAAAGCGACATTCTCCACCTCAATTATGGCACTAACTTTATTGTTTTGTCCACACATGTCATCCAATCCATTGATCAATTGCTTACATTTTCCACACTCTCGTCATTGGAGCGTGCACTCAAAATTCCTCCTCTATTGGTGATTTGTTTTCTCAACTCCGACTACAAACCCAACCGTTCGACCGCATTTTGATGGTGTGCTAAATTTCCTCACAGAAAAACACTCGGACTAAAAAAAAAAAAAAAGAAGGTAGAAAGCAGCAGAGCAGTTCTTTCTTTGATTTTCTGATGGTGATCTTTTCTTAAATCCAGTGATCATCAGCCGCTTAATCTATAGCTAGCTTGGAAGCCCGCTTGAGGTAAAGCCTATTTAGAGAAAAGTGCTTCTATTTTTTCCACCTTATCATGAACTACAATCTATAACTTCTGTCCTTAGCTTTATATATTTATTAACTTCTTTTCTTTTGAAAACTTTTTTCAATCTATATTCTACTAAATTACCTGATCAACAATGTTAATATTATTTCTGTTTTATTTCTTAATATAAAACACTTTGGTTTTTCAAACTAAAACACTTAAAAACATTTCCGTTGATTTGCTCAAACAATTGATAGTTTTGTCAGCTTAATGTTGTCTTAATTTTATGCCGCTGTTTTAGTTACTGTAGCTATTGTGTGGTTTAATCGACTGAATTCTTTTTCGTCGTGCTTCATATTTCGCAAGGGCAATTCCCCCCCAAAAGTCAGGTACTTGATGTCGAGCTTCTCACATATGCAATATCTCTTCTTCTATTTGTGTCTCTTTCTCTCTCGCACTCTCAATAATTTTACTTAATAGAATTGATCTTCAACTCAGATCATTTTGAAGAATTAATGGCTGCTGAATTTGCTACAACCGTCGCTTCTGGTGTCGTGGAAAACCTGGTGGAGCGATACGTGGTGAGGCCAGCATTAAGTAATCTTCGTTACGTGTTTTGTTTTCAAAACATTGTGGAAGAATTTAATGAACAGAAACAATTATTGTCATCGGCACAAACTCGGCTGCAAAATGATATTGAGGAGGCCAGAAGGCAAACTCTAGAAATTGAGCAGGACGTGAAGAAGTGGCTAGAAGAGGCGGATAAAGTTATAGAAGAAGTAGAAAGCCTGGAAAATGAAATACAAGAAAACAAGCCATGTCTCACTTGGTGTCCAAATTGGAACTGTCGTTACAGGCTTGGTAAGAAAATAGCAAAGAAGACGCCTGGGATTGCTAAACTTGTAGAGAGTTCAAAATTTTATCCCAATCGCATTGGCCATCGTGCTACTCTGCCCAACTTCCTCCCATCTAAGGATTTTGTGCCTTCAGAATCTTCGACATCTGTTTTGAATAAGATCTGGGAGGCGCTGAAGATTGATTCTGTGAATATGATTGGAGTGCTTGGGATGGGAGGGGTGGGTAAAACCACATTGGTCAAAGAAGTCGGAAAGAAAGCTGAAGAATTGAAGCTTTTCGATGAAGTTGTGATGACTACCGTGTCTCAAAATGTAAACATTGACAAAATTCAAGATGAAATAGCAGATCTCTTGAGTTTAGAGTTTGATAAGAAAAGCGAACAAGGAAAAGCACGACAGTTGTGGCTGAGACTGAAAAATGTGGAGAGAATTCTCATAATTCTTGATGATGTTTGGACTAGCATCAACTTGAATGATGTTGGAATTCCAATCGGTGAAGATCACATGGGTTGTAAAATCCTTTTGACAACGCGTCTTCGACAAGTATGCTCTTATATGAGTTGCCATCCGGTGATTGATCTGGAAGTTTTAGGAGAGGATGAAGCATGGGATTTGTTCCAAAAAAATGCAGATCTAAAAAATGATTCTGAAGGTATCCGCTCGCGTGATGTAGCAATGGAAGTTGCCAGGGAATGCAGGGGTTTGCCGCTTGCAATTGTAACCATAGCAAGGGCCCTAAAACATAAAACTCTTGATGCATGGATAGTAGCCCATAAACAGCTAAAAGAAAGCCAACATTCTGATAATAGCTATGAAGCCATCTATGCGCGTCTCAAGATTAGTTATGATTGTTTAGCGGGAGAAAAGATCCAAACATGTTTCCTACTGTGTTCGCTTTTTCCCGAAGATTATGATATCAGTATTGAAGATTTGACCAGATTTGGCGTCGGGCAAGGATTGTTCCATGATGCTAGTTCAATTGACGATGCAAGGACGGAGATGCGTGCCAAGCTAGAAGACCTTAAAAACTCAGGTTTGTTGTTGGATAGTCGTAAAGATAAATGTGTGAAAATGCATGACGTGGTTCGTGATTTTGCTCACCGGATAACATCTAGAGGAGACAAAGTATTCATGGTAAATGCAGGCCTTGGATGGAAGGAATGGCCTAGGAGAGAAAGTTTTGAATGTTTCACAGCAATCTCCTTGATGAACAACAAAATAGAGAGGATTCCCGATGGACTGGAATGCCCAAAGCTTGAAACCCTGTTTGTGGGTGGAGATGGTTCAACCAAAGTTTCAGGTGCATTTTTCGAAGGAATGAAAGCCCTCAAAGTCTTAACCCTTGAAAGTGTTCTGTTGTCACTTGAAGGACTTCAAGGCTTGACAAATCTTCGAACTCTGCGCTTGGAAAAGTGCAAACTCGAGAATGTTTCATCATTGGCGAAATTGAAGAAACTTGAGATTCTAGACCTTCGCAGTTCTCATATCTACGAGTTACCAATTGAGCTAAGGGAATTGAGTGGCCTAAGATTGCTGGATCTATCAACATGCGGAATGCTTCAGAGGATTCCCATCAACTTGCTCCCAAGGTACGTATGTATTGTTCAAATGTTTGTTTTCCATTTCTTCAGAGGAAAATTTTGGTATACCTTTCTGATGAAACCAACATAAGCATTCCTTGATCGTTTCATCCTTTCATTTGTAATTTAATGTAGTTCCTATATTGATCTGATTGCTTTGATATTTTTGTGTTTTTCTAGATTGTTGTCCCTGGAAGAGCTATACATTGATTATCCTAGCTTTGAACAATGGACAACCGATGAAAAAAGTGGAGAGGGAAGCAATGCAAGCCTTTCAGAGCTAAATCTGTTGCCCCATTTAAAGGCACTTACCTTGTGCGTTCGTTCTAAATGCCTTTCAAAATATTTCGTGTTCCCAAACATGGAGAGGTACGCGATAATGGTAAATAAATGGCAACATGATCACTATCCCACCTCTAAAACCTTGAAAATAAAGGAATCCCCACTGGACGCATTTAAAAAGTTGCTTCTCAATGTGGAAGATCTTTCCTTGGATAGCATAACAGGTTATAAAAATCTTGTTCCAGACTTGGATCGACGAGGCCTCCAGAAATTGTCTTTTCTTGAACTTCAAGATTGCAAGGATATTGAATGTCTGATCGATACTACTCAGCACCAATCGCCAACCTCTGCATTCTCTAATTTGGAGAAATTGACCATGACTAAAATGGTTTCTTTGAAGCAGTTATGCAATGGTCTGCCTCCGAAAGAGTTCCTGCAAAAATTAAAAGAGTTGACAATAAGAAATTGTATGGACATGATCTCTGCAGATCCAGGGGTACGAAATCTAAGAAAGGTAACAATTAAAGATTGTCGTCAGATGCAAGTAGTATTTGAAATGGATAAGCTTCTTCATTTCAAGCGAGAACATGATCAGCCACAATTGCTCTCAATGTTAACGTACTTGGAATTAGAGTTCTTACCAGAATTATGGTGCATATGGAAAGGACAGACTCATCATGTAAGTCTCCAAAGTCTAAAGGTTGTAAGAGTACAACATTGTGACAAATTGACATCTTTATTCTCGCCTTCCCTTGCTCAAGGTTTGATTCAGCTTGAAGAACTTGAGATACTCCATTGCCCTGAATTGAAGCGAATCATCGCTGACTACGAAGAAGATGGTGAAGAAATATCACCTAACTCCTTTTTGCGTCCTTTGTGCTTGCCAAATTTGACAACTGTTAGGATAATTGATTGTTCTAGATTGGAACATGTCTTCCCGATGTCAATGGCTGAAGGTCTTCCACAGTTGAAAAGCCTTTGCATAATTGATTCCTCTCAATTAGAACAAATTTTCAGCACCGCAAAAGAGAAGGATGAAAAGGATATTTTGCTCTTACAGTTGCAATCATTAGTGCTTCAAAATTTAATGAATTTGAAGACTTTCTGTCCGGAAAATTGTTTTGTCAAATTGCCTTCTTTGGTAGAGTTGAAAATGTACAGATGTCCCCAACTGACTCATTTTACTGCTCAACTGCCAGCTAGGACTTTGGCTCAAATAAAGGTACTTCCCTCTCTCTTCGCCGATAATTTTATGCATCTTAATTATTAGGAAGAGATCTAGAATTCTAGTATAGTACTTTACTCTTAGAAAAAAAAAGTAGGATTATGTATTTATGTTAAACATTCACAATACAATCAAATAAGAGCATGTTTTGACAGGAGCTACGCCTCTTTAAGGTTGGGAATAATAGCCAATTGTACACCAGAGTAGGACCCCAGTTGAGACAGAGGTCATCATCAGATTCAGAATATTTGACAATTGGGAATTGTCAAGAGATATTTCAGCTTCAAGGTGGTTACCTCCTTCTCAGTCTAGAAACACTACACTTGGAGGACTTATCTGAGTTACAGGTTATATGGAAAGGTCCAACTCAAGTAGAAACTCTTCAAAATCTCACACAACTGATGTTGATTGACTGCAAGAGCTTGAGATACGTCTTCCCACCAATGCTTGCCCAACATTTGTCACATTTGAGCTTCCTATGTGTAAAGGGGTGTGAGGCATTAGAGCAGATAATTGATCGGGACCAAAGTTCAACATCCTCATCTGATGCTCAACTTCAACCTACAATAAGCTTCCCTAGTTTAAGAAAAATATGGATCATAGGTTGCAACAAATTGAAATGTCTGTTCCCAATCAGTGTTGCTCATTGTCTTCTTAATCTCGAAGAGTTCAAAGTAGAAGGAGCTTCCAAATTAGAGCAAATATTCGGACATGAAGATGAAACAGACCTCAAAGATGAGAAAGAGTTGGTTCTTCCTCAACTGAAACGATTATTCCTTAAAAGTCTACCTAGCCTCACAAGGTTCATCCCAGAGTGTTATCATTTTGTGTTCCCAACATTGGAATATTTGGAAGTAAAAGAATGTTCCAAGACAACTACAAGTTTTCTTGTTCATTCAGATTCAGCATGTTCTATGCATGCCCAAAAGGTATCCAATGAGCGCTCTTTTTTTTGTTTTTCTTTATTGCTGATAATAATATATAGCCAAAGCATAGTCACACACATCAGAAGTTTTATCATTTTTATCATAGATATAGAATTATCAGACAGGTTTCAAAACAAAATTCTGCAGTATTAGCCCTATTAAAGGTTTATAAGATTGGGTTATTTCTGTGTTCACAGGAGTTTTGCCTCTTTAATGTGAGACATAAGAACCAGCAGCGTGACACCATTGTCCCTGAATTGAGACAAAAGTCACCAAATTTGGATATTTTGGCTGCTAAATATCATGAGAGGGTATTTCAGACTGAAGGTGGATATAATCTTTCAAGTTTAAGGGTATTGCGATTGGAAACTCTACCTGAATTATGCATTATATGGAAGGATCCTGTCCAAAATGTAACCCTTCAGAATCTTATTACATTGAAAGTGATTCATTGCAAGAGCCTGAGACATGTTTTTTCACCAACGATTGCTGAGAGTTTGTTGCACTTGAAATATCTAAAGATATGGGGATGCGAAGCATTGGAACAAATCGTTGCCGCGGATCAAATTTCATCGTCACAAGTTCATGTCCAAGTATGTTTCCCCAATTTGACCAGGTTGCAAATTGGAAAGTGCAAAAACTTGAAACGCCTATTCCCTGCTAGTTATGTTGGTTATCTTTCAAAACTCAGATATCTCATAGTTGAAGAGGCCTTGGAATTGGAGCATTTGTTTGAACATGAAGATAGAGCGAGCACCGGAGATGGGAAAAGGGTGTTCATCCCTCAATTAGAAGCTTTATTCCTTGGGAAATTGCCAAGCCTCTTGAGCTGCATCCCCGAGGGTTATCATTTTATATTCCAATCTTTGCGGTCTTTGACGATAGAAGAATGTCCCAAGATAACTACTGCTTTTACAGTTGATTCAAATCTTTTTATTCACGCCAAAACACAGGTATCACTCAACACTATTTCCCCTATGTTCAAAAAAATTAAATTATTTTCACGTCTTTAGGCAATTTTTCATAGAGATTAGTAGCATATCTCATATATAGTGACTTTTTAATTAATTGGTTGGAAAGACATCCCAAGTTGTTGAGAAAGATACGGTCAAAACTGCAACTGCAATTCAAGGAATAGAGGATGGAGCAAACAGGTCTACCGGCAAAGACACATATTGGTATCGTTGGTATCTACCAAACGTGCTACCTCCACACATGGAAGAACCAGGAGAAAATATCTGACAACAAAGTACAAAAATCTTGCCTTCGTATCATAAGGTAGGTCTTATTTATTTCTTCTTTTATTTGTTGATCAGATTTTTGAATTGTTAAGTTGGATTTTTTTGGATAGTTAAGTTGAAGTCCACTACTTCTTTTGGCATTTTTACAGTTGCTAGTGCTTGGGAGGAGATTAGGCACAAACAGTACTCAGTCATTGCTTGGATGGCAATTTTTGGCTGATTAGCTACTCTACCGAGAACTAGCTCCTGGAACAATTCTTCAACCTCTGCTACAAAATTGTTAATTATGTAGTTTTGCTCCAGTATGCAGAGAGATCATAAATGTTCTCCTGTCCTTTTTCTCATAAGGTGAAGTCTTTTATTTTGGGATTGTCTCAGACAAACAGAGCAGTTGGTAACGAAATGCTGAATTTGAATAGGCAACTGCTAATCTCAAGGCGAATTCTATGGCTGCCGTTGTCCTAAAGCTTGCCTGATCAGTTCGTCTCTATAAATAATTTTATATATATGGAAAGAAAGGACTAATGTTCTGCACTTTTCAATTATTTTCTGTTGTTCCGGAACTTTGGTTTCGCTGCTCCTTCGTGGTGGCAAGCATGTTTTGTATCAAGACTCCTGATTTCTTTGGATGAATAACGTTAGATTTTATCCAAAAAAAAGAAAGGTCGAAGACAGCCAGTAATTAGTTTTTATTTTTTTATTTTGCTCACATGGCAGGTTTCCTATATACGGTGTCCTTGACTATTTGAATGAGAAAATTGTGCTTTTTCGATATGGTATTTTTGTTTTACCCCATTTGTCACCGTCTTAAAACAAAAACAAAATTGGTTTTGTATTGATGAGTTTGTTCATCAATGATTTGCGGTGTCAAATATTTTTTCTTGTTTTAATTTGTTATTTATGATTAAATGATTTCTGTTCCACAATTTATAAATAAATTTCATTATTACTCCTTATCTTTGCTTTTTCAGCTACGAAAAATTGGCACTAAACTAATCATAAGTCAATATATCATTAGTTTGAAAGAAATTTATCGTATGTGATGCTTTGACGAACATACACATACACACTTAATATATTTTATTTAAATTCTAATGTTATGTTAATAACTAATAAATTTTATTTAAATTCTAATGTTATGTTAATAACTAATAAATTTTATTTAAATTCTAATGTTATATTAATAGATTGATGGATTTGAAATAAATTTAAAGATAAAATTTACAATTTATTTTTTAAGCCATAAATAAAAATATGCTAGATATGATATTGAAAAGATATATAACAGATTAACTATGCAATTTACTCTACCAACTCCGTATCTATGAAGGTTCAACAATATCAATTTTTGAACCATAATAAGAAGAAAACTGATTGAACGTTTTCCTAGAAAGTACCGGTTATAAGAGGCCTTGAGAAAAACAAAAGTAACCAAATACTAGGAATTATTGTGTAAAATCGATATTATTCTGTACGTAGCAGTTGTTAACTTGTTTTCGAACTCTAAAATAATTCTTCAACTTGTTTTTTTTTTTTTTTTTTTTTCAATCTGAAATTTTAGGACTTTAAAAATGAAAAATAATTCTAAAATTTCAAGAAAACTATTTCTGGATCTATGCTTCTTTTTTTTTTTTTTTTTTTTTTTTACTTTTTACTATAGGTAAAAAACGGATGTTTTACATTTGATATTATGAAAAATCATTGCATGATAGCTTCATTGTCTGTATATAAATTGTACCATCAAATTTTTTTTTTCGTATCTAATCATTTAGTTCAAAAATAAAAAAATAAAAAAATCTTTTCCCATATAAGTAACCGAATTAACAAACATTAATTCATTAATTTTTCTTATAATTATGCAAATGAATCTTAACATATCCGTGTTTTCTTTTCATACTTTCAATCATTACAAATCAACAATTTATAATTATGCACGTTGGGTCCGTTTTTCAACAACTGATCCAGAAAAATAATTGAAGCTGGTGGATAGTGGTATTTATCATTAATTAAATAGGCTATTAATGGAGCAAGCACGTTGGGTCCGTTTTTCAACAACTGATCCAGAAAAATAATTGAAGCTGGTGGCTGGTGGTATCTATCATTAATTAAATAGGCTATTAATGGAGCAAGCATGTTGGGTTCATTTTTCAACGACCGATCGAGAAAAATAATTGAACCTGGTGGATGGTGGGGGTATCTATCCGCTATTGAATAGGCTCTTAATGGAGCGAGCTTGTTGGGTCCATTTTTCATGGTTTTTTTTTTTTTTTTCTCAAACAAGAGTAATTTAAAATTTTTATTTCTTAATAAATATAATTCTAAACTTAATTCCCTTAACGGCTGGGTTAAACCAACAAATACCGCATCAACACTTCATTCATCTTTTATACCTCGCTTTATTTTAACACAAGAAAACCAAAATATTTGAATTAAAGAACTGCTGTTTATATTCTCAAGAGAAAACCTCACCTCTTACCAACATTGTTTGAGATTGATTAAACCAATAAGAATTTATTGGCTACACTAAATTTCAAAGAAAATCATCAAATCAGTTCAATGTAGAACTTGGAAAAAAAGCACTTCCTAAATTTTATGGCAAAATTGTTTGATTTATTTGTGAGCCAAAAGTTTGAAGATTAGGACATGAAAATTCATCATTTTATTTCTTTCCTCTCTTCTTTTTTTTTTTTTTTTTTTGATCTTTTCTGTACACCATTATCGCATCATCATGTTCTTTGTCAATAAAAAACTGAGTGTTTTCATCTTCAGGAACATGTATTTGTACAGAAACGAGGAGATCTACAACAACGGGTTTGAGATATGGCCACAGTATTATTACCAACAACAGCAAAACGTGAACAACTAGTCGTTTGAAGCGGGTCCTAGTCGAAGAACTAGATGGCTTAACCTCTCGATATATCGTCTTCCTTTTGAGCAGGTTTTACGGTTATGTGACAAGGAAGCATGAATTGCCAAGATTGTGGAAATCAAGCTAAGAAAGATTGGGCACATTTGAGATGCAGGACTTGGTGCACAAGTTGAGGGTTTCAGTGCCAAATTCACGTTAAGAGTACTTGAGTTCTTGTTGCTAGAAGACAAGAGAGGCCACCAGAATCGCAGCTTTGCAACAAACAGAGCAGCAAAAAAATATCCAGGAACACAGAGTAAAAAGCTTATTTTTAACTACAAAGCTTTTGTTTCGTTTGTTTTGAATCATTTTCTGTTTGAAAATACAAATCAAATTATTGCTATGCGCCAAAAATGAAATCATATTATTGCTTGTCGATTCTCATGTTGGGGTCCAAAATAATGATAATTTTCATTATTGAAAAACCCATTATTATTGGTCAAATTTCTTTATTCACATAAATCAGGGATATTTGGAAAATATTATGTTCGTTCATTAAAATGAAAATAATTTCTAATATAGCAAGGCAATAAAGTTAGAAAAACTGCATCAATAATATTCAAAATATACCAATCATGACATGGAAAAAAGATATGAGAATCTTTTTTAAAGATAAAAAGCCTAGTAAACAAAGGACAAACGTGCTTTTAAAAAGTTGAAAAGTATCAAAGATAATATGAACGAGACACATGCAAAATCAAATTATTGCTATGCGCGAAAAATGAAATCAAATTATTGCTCATCGATTCTCATATTGGGGTCCAAAATAATGACATTTTTCATCATTGAAAAACCCATTATTATTGGCCAAATTTCTTTATCCACGTAAATCAGGGATATTTGGAAAATATTATGTTCGTTCATTAAAATGAAAATAATTTCTAATAAGTGGTGTGAGATATAGAAATATATACATGACCTTGAAAGGAAAAACAAAAAGGTCCATAAAAAGCAAAAAATATATATATAATATTTATTCTGTTTCAAAATTATTCTTCTATTGATTTTTTTTATCACATTAACTCAATTTTGATCCTTATTTTTAATTAAATTAAAAAATTACAAAATTTGAAAATAAAATTTATAAATTTTAAATTTTTTAAAATATATTTTTTAAAATTTTAATTTAATATAATATATGAATAAATGAAGGTTAAAGTTGAATTGATTTGAAAAAAAAATAATTATTTTGGGGCGGAGCGATCGAGTAATATGTATATAACTAAGCAATGAAGTTTTAAAATGTGCATCGATAATGTGCAAATCATGCCACTCATGCGTGGAATAGTACAAGGATAAGGAATTCTTAAAGATAAAAAAGCTACAAAGTCCAAAGGTGCTCTTAAAAAGTTGAAAATTAAGTAGCAAAGAGATTACTAGCAAAATATTAATTAGGCAGTTTTAAAAGTGTCAAAATCTGGTTCGATATGAATTAACTCACTTCTTCTATCTGAATTCAAATTCAATGATTTGATTTGATTAAATCATCAACAATTTGACTTGGTTCCCGTTTGAATTAATTTAAATTTAATATAATTCAAATTCAAAATAATTTATCTTTAAATTTAAAATTAATAATAAATATTTAAATATCATAAATAATGGTCAACCTATTTTATTATGATAAAAATATAATTATTTTTCAATAATACCGGGTTACATCTTTTTGGGCCGAGTTAAACATAAATATTCATTTTTATGATGTATTCATCTCTGTTTAACCATAAACAAAAGTTTAAAAGAGCTAACCTAAAATTATTGTTTTAACCAATCAATTAAGTAATCAATACCAATAATACTTTTTTCTAACATTATCAAATTCTTTGGTTATAATTCTATGATGAGTCTTCTAAAAATTATCTAATTATTTATTCATTATCAATTCATTATTAATAAGTATTTTAAACAAATACAATTATATGAAATATAAATTTGAATTAATAATAATAAATTAGTAATTAATGTATGAAATATTAATACTAAATATTAAAAAACAATTAATAAAAATCATTAACAATTTTTTTATTATTAATAAAGTTAATGTTATATTTAACTCAACATAATTTGATTTTATTAGCAAATCACTTTTAAATTGTTAAATTTTAGCATTTTAATCTTTATATAATTTTTTATATTTATTTAATTTCAAAAATTTACAAATTAACACATGAATAACCTAAATATTACATCAAATGATCCAAAAGTTAAATCCTAAAAATTTTAAACAAAAATGATTTAAAATTAAAATAATTCAAATTTAAAATAATTTAAATTTAAATTAATTTAAATCGAATTGACTTAACATAAAGTACTTAAAACCCTTTTTTCTTTAATATGAAGTCAATTTGACCTAAAATTGAAAAGAACTAATTTTTTCTTGATTAGAATTTACTTAGAGTCTGTTTAGATGGATAGTGTGGACATTAATTTTATCCCAAAAAAATAATAATAATATTATTATTAAATATAAAATACGAAATACAAAAAAATATCAAAAATAATACAAAATATCAAAAAATAATACAAAATACCAAAAAAAATACAGAACCGAACAGAAAAAAGAAAAATCGAGGATGGCAATGGTGCCGGGGAAGGCACCACTGCCACCAGACCCTACACCTCATTTTTCTGATCATTATACCCTACCCTCTACCCCTCTAATTACTCATCCCGTTGGCAAACTGTCAAATAAGATAGAAATGAATAAAAAAGGCATGGGGCTCGCGCTTACACCTAATGTCGAGCCCCATGCCCTTCCCTCAAACACGCACGGTCAGAGCTCTATAAATAGAGCTCTATGAATAGAGCTCCTAACAAAACCAAAGAGGATAGACAAAGAAGGAGGGAGAGATTCTGCCAAAAATAAAAAAAAAACAAAAAAAATCAAACAGTCCTCCTCACAAGGAGGAACCCAGCGCCGAGAGCCCCTGCACAAAGAAAAAAATAAAGTCAATTTCAAAAGAAATAAAAAAAGTCAAAATACAAAAAAAAGAGATCTGACCGAAATTTCACCAGCAAATCTAGGGAAGTGGAGACTCTTTTTGGTGAAAAAGACCTCGGATCCGAACTCAGGAAGGCGAGAGGAGCATTACGGTGAATTTCAATATTTTTCGATCATCGACGATCACCGTCGACGACCACCGTCGGCGGCCTGAGCGGCAGCAGGCACAGCAGCCCAGCGATCGGACGGCGAGGCTCTGGAGCTCTCCCCCCATTTTTTTTCTGAAAACAGAATAATAGCTTAACAAAAAATTTTTTTTGTTTTATATAGAAAGTTATCACCCAAAATGATGTCGTTTAGGCCAAGAAGGATCCGCGCATTGACCCGGACCCGACTCGAGGTCCGTGCAATCGACCTGCTAACTCAGCTTCTCAGCTGCTCTGAACCAGTTTGATTAGATCGGATCGAACCATTCCCTGGACCGGCCTGAACCGCCCCTCAGCCAGCTTAATCGAACCACCGCTAAACCGAACCTTTTTCGATCCAACCGAACCATCGTTGACCGGTCCAGTTCAGGTAAAAAAATTTTTTTTTTGAATTTTCTAATAATTTTATATATTATTTTTTTGTTATTTTAAGTATTTTTTTATATTTATGTATTATAAGTTTTAAATTTGTTAGGATAAGTTTTTTTTATTGTTTTAATAATACTAAAAATGAGAATAAGTAAGATAATAATTAAAAATATATTTTTTAAAATGCTTAAATAATAATAATTATTATTATTATTATTATTATTTTTTCTGCCTAGATGTTGGAGGGAATATAAAAAAAAATATTTTTCTAAAGAAATAATTTCGCCTAGATGTTGGGAAATTGTTATTAATAATTTTTTATTAAAAAAGAAATATATGAAAAAATTATCGATTAATTTTCAAAAATCAATAAAATCGAACTTGCTCTGAAAATTCGTCTAGATGTTGAAGATTTTTAGAGATGGTCACACTTTCTTAAAAACGAAACCCTTTTTTTTAAAATCAAAATCCCTTAAATCCAAACCCCAAAATCTAAAATCCAAAATCCCTAAAATCCAAACTCTTAAATTAAAACCCCAAACCTCAAAACCCAAACCCTAAAATCTTCAAACTCTAAAATCAAAGCCCTAAACCTTTCATATCCTAAAATTCAAGCCTTAAAACCCTGTAAACCTTAAAACCAAACCTTCAAAACTTCTACTCAAGCCCTTACTCAAAACATCCTAAAAATCCTAAGGACACGTGTGAAAATTTCATTTGAAACAATTGTTCCCGAATGTCGCCTAGATGATGGGGTATTTAGGAAATTTTACTTCATTAAGTCTTTTCACACGATTTCTTAATTCACATTAATAATAAGATTAATAAATAAAAAGTATAATAATAAAATGGGATCTCAAATATAAATAGTCCTACCTAAGCTCTGCCTAGATGTCGGAGAGTCAAGGTGGTCTCATTATATTCAAGAATCCAATTTCAAGTTTGCATTCCATCATTATACATAGCACCTATTAACTTACATGCATTTATTTGTTATTGTTTGCATTTGTTTGCATTTCTCTGTCTTTAATTTCTACTTGTTACCTGATAACACCATCATTTACTTTTTCATATAAAATGTGTAATTTTAAAATAAAATAAAAAAATAACATTCCAAAAGAAATAATTCTTAGTACTCTGCCTAGATGTTGGAGAGTCACTAATAATTATTTTCTATAAAGATTGTTATTTTATTTTAAGGATTGTTATGTTAAATCTTAAGTGAAAAGAATTATTTTAAATTCTGCCTAGATGTTGGAGAATTTTAAGATAATTTTTTAATTTAAAGATTTTCTCAATATTTCTAAATAAAAATTTTAGCAAAAATATTTTTTAAAAAAATGAAGGGAATTAGTATTAAATTTCAAGTCAAAGCCATTTTTATCCAATGTAAAAAATAGCGCATAATTAAATGGTACCAATTTACGGGCGTTGTGGGGGTGCTAATCCTTCTCCACACGTAACTGACTCTTGGACCCAACCTGATTTTTCGTAGACTAAAATTCATCTTTTTGATAAACTTTAAACCTATCTTTATTATTATTATTTTTCTTACCTAGATGTTGAAGGGAATAAAAAATATTTTTTTTAAAGAAATAATTCTGTCTAGATGTTGAAAAATTATTATTAATAAATTTTCATATAAAGAAATATAAGAAAATTTTAAATTAATTTTCAAAAATTATTAAAACCGAACTTGCTTCAAAAATTCGTCTAGATGTTGAGGATTTTTAGAGATGTTCGTATTTTCTTAAAAACGAAACTTTAAACACTAATTTTTAATTTTCAAAATCCTAAGTTTCTAAAACCCCCTAAAATCCAAAATCCCCTAAAATCCAAACCCTTAAAATCCAAAACCCCCTAAAATCCAAAATCTTAAAAATCGTAAAGACACATGTGAAAATTTTATTTGAAGCAATTTGTTCTCGAATGCCGCCTAGATGATGGGGTATTTAGGAAATTTTACTTCGTTAAGTCTTTTCACATGATTTCTTAATTCGTATTAATAATAAGATTAATAAATAAAGAGTATAACAATAAATTGGCATCTTAAATATAAACAGTTATACCTAAGCTTTGCCTAGATGTTGGAGAGTCGGGGTGACCTCATTATACTTAAGAATCTAACTTTTAAATTGCATCTCATTTTACACAACATTCATTTGCATACATACGTTGGCATGTTATTATCAGTAATTATTTGCACTATTTTGTCTTTAATTTTTATTTACTACTTGATGATAAAATATTTTACAATAAAAAAAAAGAATAATACTTTAAAAAAATTTTTTTTTATGATATTATACAATAAAATAAAAATAACATTTTGAAAGAAATAATTCTTGGTACTCTGCCTAAATGTTAGAGAGTCACTAACAATTATTTTTTATAAATATTTTTATTTCATTTTAAAGATTATTGTGTTAAATCTTAAGCGAAAAGAGTTATTTTAAATTCTGCCTAGATGTTGGAGAATTTTAAGATAATTCTTTAACTTAAAGATTTTCTCAATAGTTTTAAATAAAAATTTTTAGCAAAATTTTATTTTTCCAAATGAAGGTAATTAGTGTTAAATTTCAAATTAAAATCATTTTTATCCAACACCGAAAATAGCACGTAATTAAATGGTACCAATTTATGGGCGTTGTGGGGGTGCTAATCTTTCCCCACGCGTAACCAACTCCCGAACCTAACCTAATTTTTCATAGATCAAAATTTATCTTTTTGATAAACTTTAAACCCGTTTTTATAGTTTTATTAAAAGGATAAACTTTTGGGTGACCAATCACACCCTAACAAAGATTGGTGGCGACTCTCCCCTTTTATTTTTCTTGATTTTAAAACTCCTTTACGTCTGGCGGTCTCAAAACCGGTACGATAACTTGGCTACTCCACTGGGGACTTATTTGAGAGTCATGCCAAAATTTATTTATACGTTATTGACAATTGTTGAATTTAATTGATTTTATTTGATATTTAATTTAATTTATTTTATTTTATTTTTTGAAAACATTCATGTTAATAAATAAAATAAATTATGTTTTAGTTATTACCTCATTTTGATTTTGTTTTTGGTTATGATTTATTCATGTTATTTTGATCAATACATTACTTTGAACACACTTTGTATATTCACTTGCATGCATGAGCTCTATACCTGGGCTCCATCCTTTTTAGAAGAAAGTGAAATAGCTACGCTCTCGTGAGGTGATAACTTTCGTATTTGCTAGCAAAACACTTCCACTTAAATTGAACCATTTCCGTTAATAACCCATAATGGGTAAGGATCGGGAAACTTTACTAGTCTATAACAGGCGATGATGTTAGGAATAGTCTGAGAACCTTTAAACATATAAATCCTAACCCAACATATCGTAAGCCATAGGAAGCCTGCTTAGGATAGAGCCATGCCACCTTTTTAGAAAATTATCAAAAATTAGGACATTATACGTTATATTATTTTGTTGTATGGTTATTATATTATTTCTCTTACTTGTTTGTTTTGAATTCTTGAGTCATTTTATTTTATATATATATATATATATATTCTTTGATTGTGTGCATTATATTTCAATATGTGGTATTTATTTTAGGTCAATTAATTGAAAAAAAAAGGGCAAAAGAACATTTTCAAAGATTAAGGATTTTTCTTAAATTCTTTGTTTATTGGTCGAATAAAGACTAATTTTCAAGCCTTATTTATTTCATTTTTCCTTCTCAAAACAAAAAATTTCGTATTTTATTTCATCTCTCGCATTTCATTTATCATACATGTATCTCATCCCATGCGCATTATAATAGGATAATACGTGCATTTCATCCCATCCATATCAATAGGTAGCACATACATTTTACTTCATGCACATGCATCCCATGCACTTCTTGATAAGTAGTGCATGTATTCTATCTCGTTACGTATCTTAAAGTAGTGTTTACTTTATTAAGCCAGCACAACACATGCATTGCATTTCATACATACATATCTCATACATACAGTAGGTTCATGCATTTCATACAAGTATGTTGCATTAGTCATAAGAATATATCTCATCATTCACATAAATATGTCATTGCATTTCATGCATATAGATTCATGAATAATAAGGTCGTATGGAACATACATTGCATTTCATATCCCACATTCTTGCAACATAACATTGCATTTTTTGCATACACATTCATGGTTGACGAAAATTTTTATTTGGGTCCTTGTACATATAAAAATCCATTGTCATAGGCATATATGCATTTCATGACATTCTTTAGCCATTATATTCATGTATTTATACTTCGTGTGTCTTTATTTTTGCAATATTCATTCAATAAGGGTAGTAATCTAGAATTTTTTATCTAAGTTCTAGAATAAAATGTCTGTCTTAGTAGAAATTAGAATGGTAAAAATGAAAGATCAATTGGTAGCAAGGATTAGTGCTTTGAAGTTAAATCAAGAGGAATTATGGCTTGAGCTTCGAGAAATGAAATGACAAATGGCTCAATTGATAGAAATGGTTAAAAGTAGTGGTGGAGTTGAGTTTGTTCCTCCTCAAGAATCGTTGTCACTTTTGATTCCATCAAGTTAAGATCAATCAGCTCTTTTAGTTCTAGCACTCTTTCAAAGCATATTAAGGCATTGGATGATTTGAACAATGACCAAGGTTTGGGCAAACTCAAGAGAAGAATGGGTGAACTAGCCATGCAAATGACTGAGCTCAAAAGTTTGATTTTCAAGAATAAGCCAGCTGGCTTCAAACAACCTTTACAAACTATCTCGAGTCCAAACTTGCACCAAAATCTTTCTTATAACCATTTTTAACCTCCTTTCCAAGCACCTAGGATTAGGCCCCCAATTTTCATGCAACCACCAAGAATTTCACACCTGAACCCATATTTACCATTTCATATTTCACAATCGCCTGTTCAGCATGCTATCCCGTCACTACCTTTTGAACCCGATTTTCGACCCAAAGTTTCTCAATTCACTTTGAGACTAACTATACTAGTATCTTTTCAGCAAAGCAAACCAACCATAGGATAAAAAAAACTCTAGTAACACTAAAAGAAAAACTCCTATTGATCCAATACCCATGTCCTACACATAGTTATACCTGCTACTCCTAGAGAACTACCTCATTGCCCCTATCCTTGCTGAATCTCGTAAACCACCTTTCCCTAAATGGTATAACCCTAATGCCTAATGTGAATACCATTTGGTGTTGTGGGCCATTCTCTAGAAGATTGCACAGCTTTAAAACATAGGGTGCAGGGATTGATGAAAGTCGGATATCTGAGTTTTTATGCCAAGATGAAGCTAGTTATTCACGAGAACCCTTTTTTGATCCATGTCAAAATGGTAGGCAGTGCTGTAGGCAACAATAAAGTTGGTCAGGATGATGAATAAAAAGCTTTTTAAGCAAAGAGTTATCTTCCCTAGTAATCATAGTCAACTATTTTTTAGGTGAGACAAAGGGAAGTGGGAGCAGGTCTAGCACTTTTTGGCCCTAACCCTAAAATGGTTTATGATGTGTAAACTTAATACTTTTGGAATGAATGAAAACTTCTTTTGACCTAAATTTTTATGAATTGATGCCTCTGTCCATCTTTAATAATTGAAGCTAGTGAAAAAGAATGACGGTTGTGAATATACTTTCATTAAACTTTCAAAGAGGAAAGAATGTCTTTAGATAACTCAATCAAAATATATGATGGAACTCGAGTTTCCCCTTTTTTAATAATAATAAATTTTGGCTTGCACATCACGCATCATCTGTTTGAATTCATTATTTTTCATGCTAGTTAAAGATAAAAGATGATGATTGTGAATTTGCTTTTGTTAAATCTTCAAAGCCAAAAGATTTTTCATAATAAAATTCATGTTGTGCATTTCTGACTTCTGATAATTAATAAAAGGTTCAAAGATAGCTATCCTAGGAAACGAGGTTAGTTGAGTCTGCACACTTATAGCACCCGAGTCAGTATCAGAATCATGAAAAATAAAGATACGAGTTGAATGGACAGAGTAGAAAAAACCCAAGGAGAGATCAGTGAAACAGTTACAGGAATGCAACAAAACATGAATAGACAACTAGCAAAATTAAAACAGATGATAGTGGAATTGACAAAAGGAAAAAGAGTTGTTAAGATGTACAGGACAAGAGAGGAAACAGCTGTCGAGACACCATTGTATCCATCTGGGTTCACATATGTTCAAGATCTCCATGTGTCATAAGCACATCCAATAATTCATCAACCTTATATTGGCCATTTTGCCAAGTTACCATTAGTTCAAACAAATGTTAATCCTGGGCATACTCCTCATGACTTTACTACTGTGCTTAATGTGGATGATCATAAAGAATTAAAGAAATTGAAAAGGGTGCTAGATCCATCAGAAGATATAATGATAAAAGATAAGTATGATCCATTGGAAGAGAGATTGAAAGCAATTAAAAGCCATGATGTGTACGAGAATGTTGGCGCCAGTGAACTTAGTCTAGTACCTGATTTTTTTATTCCATCAAAATTTAAAATCTCAAGTTTCAAGAAGTACGATGGAATGAAATGCCCTTTAACACACATTACCATGTACTATCGAAAGATGACATGCTACATTTATGATGATAAATTATTGATCCATTACTTTTAAGATAGTCTCACTGGACCTGCAGCAAGATGGTATGCTCAGTTAGATCGAAGTAAGATTTGCTCTTAGAATGAATTGGCTAGGACATTCCTAGCACAATACGAGCATGTTGAAGATTTGGTGCCAGATAGGTTGTCCTTGCAAAACATGAAAAAAAGATCAACTGAAACATTCAAAGAATATGCACATAGATGGAGAGACATAGCAGCTCAAGTACAACCACCCTTGTCAGAGAAAAAAATTACTGCTCTATTTGTCAATTTTTTAGACACTCCTTATTATGAAACAATGATTGGGAATATCTTCAAAAACTTTTCGAACATGATAATTTCTAGTGAAATTATAAAAAATACAATCAAGAGTGACAGGATTAAGTTAAAAGATACGACAGATATTGAAAAGGAAAGTACATCAGAACAGAATAAAAGAAAGATACAAGCAATCACAATAGAGGGGCATCTACCTAATAGCTTGATCCCGTACAATCTTTATCTTGCTTATCAATCTCATCACCCTGTCATAAGCCATATCTTTCAAAATCCACATCTTTGCCAACCAAGCTAGCATTTGGGCTTTCAAGCAAATTTCCATCCTCAAATGGTCATTCATGATCTTGTTCCTACATTTGAATCCACCATCCGATTGATAAAGAATCGAAAGAGACTAAAGAATGATCAAGAAAAATTATCCATCTCTATTTCTCACCTTTTACTTTTGCTAATAAAAGGTCGATATCTCACTTTTGTGCCTCTAAAAATAACATCAAATCCATCAACAAGAAGTTATGATCCCAATGCCAAGTATGATTATTATATGGGGGCAATTAGCCATTCAACTAAAAAATACAGGCAGTTGAAAGAAAAGATTGAAGATCTTATCAAGAATGGTATTCTGACCCCAGAGGTAATAGAACAATAAAAGTTGTTAACTCCATCTAATTGTCAAATGTGAGAAGTTGAGATGAAGAGGGAGGTGTCAAATTTTAAAAATCAAGATAGGATGATTTTTTTATGTATGACATATGCATAGTGTCCCTAGGAGTTATTTAACTTATTTTGAAAGAATTGAATACTTTGGATCTTTTTCATGAAATTTTCTCTTTATGCATTTGTTTGAATAAAAGTCTCACATAAGTAACTTTTAAAAAAAATTAAAAAAAAAGAAAAAAGAGAAAAAAAAGTTTTATTTTGCAATTAAAATGGAAGGATTTTTAAAAAAAATGGTGATTACTATTAAGAAAAAGCTCATCAAATACTTTCACACCCTTTCGAATACTTTCATGACCATAATCACTCAAATGATTGGACTCATCAACCACAATCTTTCAGGGAATGTGAGTTTGAGTTCAGACTTTAAAGGATCAATAATCTTTTCTTGGGCAAAGAACAAAAGAGATTAATTTTGAAAGTTTGTTTTGAATTTCAAAAATCATATACTCTTTCAAAATTTTCAATTGATAATTCAATATGTGTCAAAATTTTGCTATGACCATAAACACAAAAATGCTTAAGCCTTTTTCTAAAATAACCTTTGTTCCATGTCTTAAGGCACATTAAGAAAAAGAAAAAAAAAAGAATCCCTTTCTGTCTAAGACAATTTATTTCATACCTTTATACCTTGTCTTTTCCATTCACCAAGAAAATGCCAAAAATTTTTAAAGCCCAAAGAGCCTTTCTGAACTATGCGATCAATTCTATATCACTTAATCGTTATTAAAACCTTAAGTAAAAAAAGGATGGGGCATAAAAAAAAAGTAAAAGAGAAAAAAACAAACAAAAGGGACATATTCAATGATTTGCTCATCTAGCCAAGTGATTATGTTTGAAATGATGAATGGTCATCTTTCTCCATCTTTCTCTATCGTTCTCATACATAAAAATTATTCATTTGTTACCCATTTGAGCCTATTAAATTTTTTGTTCCAAAATAAACCCTAGCCAAGGATCATTTTCTACATTAGGAGAAAAATCAGGATACATTCAAGATTAACTTCAATAAAAGTATCCGATATTGAAAGCATCTAACATGCCCTTCGGAGGTGAAAGTTTGGGGTAAAAAGTGAACAAGGCTTTAATTGAAATTTCAAGATTCAAGAAAGTGAACAGCCAAAGATGAAGTTAAGTATTTCTAAGGCAAAACAAAGAAACCTTAGAGATAAGAATCTGAAGCTTCAATTAGAATTAAAAAAAAAATCAAATCAAAAAACAAGAAAAAAAAAGAAAAAATATGTACCTTGAAAATGAGAATTCAAGGCAAAAAAAAAAAAATGATGAGTAAAGTTGTTGAAATTAAAGCCAAATGCTCCAAAAAAACTGGGTAAAAGAAAAAAGTTAGAGAATGCTCATCAGGATCCGTGGCCTAATCACCCTGAATAACATATTTTGAGCCTATTTATCCATTCTTTCATAACCCTTAACTTCAGCCTACATTACATACCTTGAAAAGCCCATTTTGATCAAATATGGATACTTGGATTGAAGAGAATATCCTTGAATTTGTATATACTTGTTGAATTCTTCATTGATAAAAAAAATATAGCTCTAAGGTGAAAACTCAAAAAGGGCAGTTTAGAACTAAAGTCATTTTTGAGGCCTCATAATGAATTTCAGAGTTTCAAGGTTCTATCCGAAATTAAAAAAAAAAATCTCGATGCAAAGCTTTTTGAAAGACCAATACCCATTAAAGACCTTCCTTTAAAAAAAAAATAGCCTTATCTTCTTCTCAAATCTTGTTTGAAAAGTAATGGCTAGTTTTGACTCACATTAAAGTATCACATTTGCAATAAAAAAAGTGTTTTAAAAATTTGTCTCTTTTGTGAGCCCAAGAGAAATCCTTGCAACCCTCGTCGAGCTTTACATGAGATATACCACCAGTGAAAAAAATTGAATTGTCAATTGCCTCACCCATGAGCCTTCCAAATAGTAATCATCAATTTTCAAAAGATTCAAAAGTCTTGAGTTTTAACTTTTTTCATTAAATTGCAAAGATACTTTATGTGGGGCAATTTTTGATCACTTTTGAAAATTTTCAAGATTATTTGAGCATTTTGCACATAATACTGAATAAAACAATGAAAATTTAAACAAAAATTTTTCAAAAAAAAAAATGGGGGGCAAGAAGAGTCTTTGCATTTGCATCACTTGCATTTGCATCACAAGAAAGACATTCGTATTTGCATCACTTGCATTGGCATTTGTATAAAACATTTGCATTCACACCATAAGAAGAATTTACATTTGCATCATGGCATCTGTATTCTAAGAAAAGGTATTTGTAAGGGCATCTACATGAAAAAGTCATTGTCATTTGCATTATGAAAAAGTCAAATGTATCAAGCATTTGCATTCTTACGTAGGCATTGACATTTGCATCAACATTTCCGTTAGCATCATTTGATGAGAATAGACATTTGTATCATGTTTGCATTTATCAACTTTGTAAGTATTAAAAACAAAAAAAAAAGAAAAAAAAAGGGCATGTTTTTAAAGTTTTAAAGTCTCTGTTTAAGAGGAACCGTTCTCAATCAAGATTTCAAAGCCTCTATTTAAGAGGAACCAATTTTAATCAAGATTTCAAAGCCTCTGTTTAGAGGGAACCTTCATCAAAAAAGACCTTTAGAGTCTCAAAAATCTCTGATCAGGCGAAAGCTATGTTTTAAAATATTTTAAAATTTTTAAAGTTTCATTGCCTCTGATTATGAAGAGCATTCAAAGATTTTGAGATTCGTAAGACCTCCGAGCATAATCTCTAAAAGCCTTTGCACACAACTTTCAAGATTAAAAGAATTTCAAATTTTTAAAGTTTCATTGCCTCCGATTATGAGAAGCATTCAAAGATTTTGAGATTTGTAAGACTTCCGGGCATAATCTCTAAAAGCCTCTGCGCATGACTTTCAAGATTAAAAGATTTTCAAATTTTAAAATTTCATTGCCTCTGATTATAAGTAGCATTCAAAGATTTTGAGATTTGTAAGACCTCTGGGCATAATTTCGATTCATGATATTATCTCGATTGATTCTTCATCTTTCGATTTACGGAGTTATCCCAGTCGATTCTGTAAGACCTCCAGACATAAATTCGATTCGCGATGTTATCTCGATCGATTTATTATTTTTCAACTTACGGTGTCATTCCAATCGTTTTGTGTTTTTTTTTTTTAAAAATCAATCACGATTTGCTTTCAAACAAAATTGTTGTCTTTGTCTTTACCCTATTCTTGATTCTCAATAATGTGCAAAGAAGGACAGCTGTAGACATCGATTTTATTTGGGTCTACTGTTTTCATTTCAGTATAATATTAATAATTTTAATAATAATAATAATAATTTTAAAAATAATTATTAATTATATAAAAATATAAAAAAATAAAAAGTAGGGTGGCTAGTGCTGCTGCCACCCCCAACCAACCACCCTACAGCCTTTTGTTGTCGCCCTCGACTAGTCACCCTACAGCCCTCTATTCAGCCCACCTATAGCCACCCTATAGCCACCCAGATCTCCTTTTGAACCCCTTAAAAACTCTCAACTTCTTCCCTTACACTATCTCAGACCCCCTCTCAAAAAACTCTCTTAGACCCCCCTTTTCGAAAAACGCTCAGACAAGGAAAAGACCCCTCTCGAAAACCTTCGAACAGACCCTCAAAACCTCAAAGCCTCTTCCTTCAACAACCCCAAACACCCCCCAAAATACCCAAACTAAAAATGAAATAGATCTACACAAAAAAACAAACACAGTCATCCCCGCAAGGAGGAACCTTAGTGCCACAACCACTTGAAACAAGAAGGAGAAATCATCAGTTTAAACCATCCCAAAAAAAAGAAAAAAAAAAGAGAGATCAAAAACTTCGAAGACCGATTCACGACTGTCAAGGCACTTTCAGGCCAAACGAAGGTCGGACTGGAAAAAAAACGTCGAGAGAAATTTTTGGTGACTTTTTGATGCTTTTTCGATCACCGATGACCACCGCCGATGGTGACCCAGGTGGCGGTCGGCACGATGGTTCGACGATCGAACAGTGAGAGCCCGGAGCTCTCTTCCAAAACTCTCTCTCTCTTTTTTTTTTTTGAAACAGAAAATAATAAACCAAAAAAATATCTTTAGCTATATATAGGAAAGCAAAACTCAAAACGACGTCGTTTAGGGGAAGACCCAAAACAAAGTCATTTTAACTAATGAAGATCCGTGCGTGGACCTGGATCCAACCCGAGATCTACGCAAGCTGACCCGTAACCCGCTTCAGCCAACCTTGAACCGGTCCAAACAAACTGCCAGTGAACCGGTCTGAACCACTGACGAATCGCAGACCGATCCAGACCAGCATTGACCGGACCGTTGGCCGGTCCGGTTCAGGTAAAAAAACTTTTTTTTTTGAATTTTGGAATTTTTTTTATATTATTATTTTTGTTATTTTGAGTTTGTTTTATTTATTCTTGCATGATAAATTTCTAAATTTGTTAGAATAAATGTCTCATTGCTTTAATAATAAAAAAATGAAAACGATTAAAAATATATATTAAAAATGCTCAAAAAATAATTATTATTATTATTTTTTTCCTTGCCTAGATGTTGGAGGGAATAAAAAATATTTTTCTAAAGAAATAATTTCGCCTAGATGTTGAAGAATTATTATTAATAAATTTTCATAAAAAAAATATAAAAAATTTTTAAATTAATTTTCAAAAATCATTAAAATTGAACTTGCTTCAAAAATCCGCCTAGATGTTGAAGATTTTTAGAGATGTTCGTATTTTCTTAAAAATGAAACCTTAAACACTAATTTTTAATTTTCAAAATATTAAGTTTCTAAAACCCCCTAAAATCCAAACCCCTAAAATCTAAACCCCTAAAATCCAAAACCCTCTAAAATCTAAAATCTTAAAATCCAAAATCCTAAAAATCCTAAGGACAAGTGTGAAAATTCTATTTGAAGCAGTTTGTTCCCGAATGCCGCCTAGATGATGGGGTATTTAGAAAATTTTACTTCGTTAAGTCTTTTCACACGATTTCTTAATTCGCATTAATAATAAGATTAATAAATAAAGAGTATAACAGTAAATTGAGATCTTAAATATAAACAATCGCACGTAAGCTCTACCTAGATGTTAGAGAGTCGGGTGGTCTCATTATACTTAAGAATCTAACTATTAAATTGCATCTCATTTTACATAATATTCATTTGCATACATACGTTAGCATGTTATTATCATTAATTATTTGCACTATTTTGTCTTTAATTTTTATTTACCACTTGATGATATAATATTTTATAATAAAAAAAAGAATAATACTTAAAATTCTTTTTTATGATATTATAAAATAAAATAAAAATAACATTCCAAAAGAAATAATTCTTGGTACTCTGCCTAGATGTTGGAAAGTCACTAACAATTATTTTCTATAAAGATTGTTATTTCATTTTAAGGATTATTATGTTAAATCTTAAACAAAAAGAGTTATTTTAAATTCTGCCTAGATGTGAGAAAATTTTAAGATAATTCTTTAACTTAAAGATTTTTTCAATAGTTTTAAATAAAAATTTTTAGCAAAATTTATTTTTCCAAATGAAGGGAATTAGTGTTAAATTTCAAATTAAAACCATTTTTATCCAACATCGAAAATAGCACGTAATTAAATGGTATCAATTTATAGGCGTTGTGGGGGTGTTAATCCTTCCTCACGCGTAACCGACTCCCGGATTCAACCTGATTTTTCATAGATCGAAATTTATCTTTTTGATAAACTTTAAACCCGTTTTTATAGTTTTATTAAAAGGATAAACTTTTGGGTGGCCGATCACACCCTAACAAAGATTAGTGGCGACTCTCCCCTTTTATTTTTCTCAATTTTAAAAGTCTTTTACGTCTGACGGTCCCAAAATCATTACGACAAAAAATTGCATATATTTTCTTTTTATAATAACTTATTATTAATGAAATTACTAATTTATTTAATGTTGTTGTTTTTTTTTTTTTGTTTTTTTATATAATAATAATTTTTCAACATTTAGGTGAAATTATTATTATTTAAAGCATGATTAAGTTCCCTTAACATCTAGGCAGGGAGAATTTTCTTATTGCGAATTTATTTTATAATCATTTTTTATATTATTATTATTATTTAATATTTAGGTTATTATTCTTAATAAAAACAAAGTTTGGAAATCATTTTTTTATTATTGTTGTCATTGTAATTTAATATTATTATTATTATTAATTATTATTGTAAAACAATAAATGTTTATTCTAATAAATTCTAAAAATTTTAAAACATGTATAAATAACAATAATAATAAAGTTAAAAATGATATAAATATTATAATATTAAAATTTACCTGAATCAGATAGGTAATCGGTCTGGTCAACGCTGATTCGATTGGACTGAGAAAAGGGTCGATTCGACGAGCAGTTCGGTTGAATCGGATGAGTGGTAGTTTGGTGTGTGGTTCAATTGAACCGATTCGGGGCTGATTGAAGGACGGGTTGTCAGGTCGGGTTGCACGGATCCTGGGTCAGGTTCAGATTCACGTACAGATATTCCTTGGCCGAAAACGATGTCGTTTTGCTTTGTAGTCTTCTATATAAAAGTCTCTTTTTTTAGCTCATTTTCTTCTTCCCTTTAAAAAAAATCTTTTTTTTCTCTAAACTTTTGTCGGCTAGAAACCAATAAAACAGCTATGTGCCACCAATCGTTGTTCACTGCTGGTAGTTGTCGGTGATTAAAAAATATCAAAAAACTTTAAAAATTATCCTTAATGTTCATTTTTCAGACTTGATCTCCTTTTTATGAGAAATAGCCCTGATCAGCGTAGATCAAGGTTTAAAGTTTCTGAGTTCTTTTTTTTTTAGAAAACTTAAAATGGTTATCTCTTCTTTTTTTTTTTTGTTGTAGGAGGGCTTTGGCGCTAAAGTTCCTCTATATAGGGAGGATTATTATTTTTTTTTGATAGGTGCTCGGCTCTTTGGGTGTGTCGTCTGGGGCTAGGCTAGGGTTGAAGGTACTTGACAAAGTGCATGGAGGCTTGGGCTTTTGGGCATGCAGGGACTAGATTGTTTGGGCATGAGAGCTTGAGGTTTCTAGGCAATGGAGACTTGGGGTTACTGGGTATCTGAGAGCAAGGTATTTATGTATTTGTCTATGTTTTTTTATGTGTCCGAAAAAGCTAAAAATGGAGGAAAATGGGTGCTTTATAGGGCTGGGTCTATGTCCAGGATAATGGGTGATCTAGAAGGTGGCTAGAGGTATAGCTTGGGCCAATTGTAGGGGGTGGCTGGTCTAAAGAGCATGGCGGTGGTCAAGAGGCTATAAGGGTGGCTGGATATGCTGGTGATAGTGGTGCTATGCACGACACCTATTGGCACTAGCCCCCTACTTTTTTTTTTTTGTATTTTTGTATTTGTTTTATTTTTTTTTGTTTGTTTTTGTTGTATTTTTTGTTTAATTAATAAATTAATATATGAAGAATTAATATAAAAATAAAAATGAAACAAAAACAACGGACTTGGGCCTAAAAGAGAAATTAGACTTTGGCTCATGAGTTTGATAAAATCCATAGACTTAAACTGAGACTCAGACAAATTTTGTGTCTACAATAGAAATAAATGATATAAAAAAATTTAAAACTATAACCTAACATGATTTCTTTTTGATCTTTTATACAGTCGATCTCAAAGTTATGAAATATAAGATTTAGTTTATTGTTGTTATATAAAATTTAAACACTCCAACTTATAATTTTTTGATAAAATTATAAATACCAGTTATAATCATAATCAAGTATTATATCTATGTAAAAATTCAGTGATTAATTGAACAAATAAATCAATTAATAAACTATAATATAATTAAGAAAATTTAACATAAAATTAAACCAAACTTGTAGTGAAACTTAATTTAAATGGCTAGAACCTAAAAAAAATAGTGCCTCCTCCTTGTCACTCATTGGCCAAACCACAACCTATAATTAAGACAACTTAAAGATGAAATTATTCTTCTCAAAGTATTGAAAATCTACTCTGTTTTACACTTTATCTTTCAAGCGGCAGAAAGATAAAAATAAATTTCTCTTTCTCTTTCGACCGAGCTGAAAAATGGCTAATGGGATAGAAAACGAGGAGGTAGTTATAGTAAAGCCTCAAACAGACAAGAGAAAATACAGGAGGATCGTCCTAGGAAACTCCCTCCAAGTTCTCCTGGTCAGCGATCCCGACACCGACAAGGCAAGACAATCCCATGCCACGGCCCTTTCTTACTTTTCTGTTCTATCAAAATTTTAGTAATCTATCCCCGAAATTCTGATTTTCACTTTTCATGTTTCAGTCTGCTGCATGTATGCTTGTTAGCGTCGGTAACTTCTCCGATCCTGATGGCCTCGAGGGCCTTGCCTATTTTCTTAGTACGTATATATCTGTATCCTTCATTTTTCTTCTAAAAAGAATTCAGTTTCTGTATAGTTTTTTTTTTTTATCCATGATTTTCTAGTTCTATAACAGGAGTTAGTTATCTTCTACCCTGTAAATTTTACTCTACTCTCTCAAGATTCAAATAGAATTTTCAATTGGAATTTCAAATTTTAACAATTAGGTGCCTTCTTACGCTGAAATAATTAAGAAGCGCAAATTTTAGAATATTGTATTTCGTTTAAAAATTTTCAGAAAATTATTATAAAATATTACAAGTAAATTGCAGCAATATTGATCACTCAA
Source organism: Durio zibethinus (assembly GCF_047325235.1). Classification (NCBI taxonomy): domain Eukaryota; kingdom Viridiplantae; phylum Streptophyta; class Magnoliopsida; order Malvales; family Malvaceae; genus Durio; species Durio zibethinus. The sequence goes on along the minus strand of NC_143162.1, from coordinate 819,707 downwards.
GTTTATAGAAAATTTTGTTTTGATCACTCACATATTATGAATTACAATTATTTTTAATCTTTGTCGTTTATCACGCACGTGTTACGTTTCTACTGCTAAAGGGAAGGGAGCGTTGTGAGTTGTGATCCTTCTACTGATCTCTTGAATAAACTAGTCTTTGGGTTTGAGGTCCAGTTCCTTAATAAAAGATATCTGATAAGAGGTGAACATAAATCTAGGCAAATGGAAAAAATTGACTAAAATCGATTTCATCTGGTTTATAGGGTGGATAAATTCGATTTCAGATTTCATTTGATTTATTCGGTTTTTGTTCAAGTTTTTTATTTTTAAAATTGATAACTGAATTAGAATGTAAAAATATGAACAAATTTTATTATATTTGTGATCTATTCATTTAATTAACGAATTATAAAATATTTTTTATAATTATTTATTAAACTTAACAAATGAATATAAACTGAACATGTTCACATATTCACTAATTATTTATCGAACGTTTTGTTATTTACGGATTGAATATGCACAAATTTTATTATATTTGTGACATGTTTATTTAATTAATGAATTATGAAATATTTTTTGTAATTATTTATTAAATTTAATAAATGAATATAAACCGAACATACTCACATGTTCATGAATTGTTTATTGAATGCTTTGTTATTTACATTTAAATAAATTGAACATGAACAAAATTGTTATGTTTTTTTTTTATCTATTTGTTAATTAATTAATTATGAAATGCTGTTCGTAATCTTATGTTAAACTTAATAAACAAATAAAAATCGAATCCAATCTATTCTTCATTTTATTCGTTTACATTTTTAAACCAAATTGCTTGAATTAATTTATATTAATTATAATACTTCTTATATTTAAAATATATTCTTCATATAAAATATATTATAAATATATATTTTTTATTTATAATTTTAAAGCAAATGGCAAATATGTACATACCCACCAAAATCCCTAATTAATGCAACGCTAAACCCAGAAAATATATTTTGCGCACCAAATATGATTTAATATTGCTAAATAGAGACAACAACACAAGATCAAACCTAAGTTTTGCAAAACATGACTTCATTAAAATTTATCTGTAGATAATAAATATAGTAAACGTAACATATTTAGGTATTACTTAGGATTATGCTATATTTTCATAGTCAAATTTGATTTGATTTTCGGATTTTTTCTGGTATGTGAGGGAGTATTATGACTTCATTTGAGCAATTGAATAATTTTCTTTTGTATTGAATATGTTTCTTTCTGTCTTGTTGTATTATAGTGTACGTGCTTGATTATGCTAGTGAAAAATATCCTTCGGAGGATAGTTTCTCCAAGTACGTTAGTGAGGTATTATTCGTCTTAAATGTACTATGTTCCTGTAGATGTTATTGTAGTCAAATTAGAATGTTGTTGAGATACTTGCCGTCTTAGATTTTATGCTATACAAGTCAGTGATCGTTGGTTATCTTAATAAAAATAAAAATACAGACTTAGTAAATAATTTTCATTTGGTTATGTTCTTGCTCTCTATCATAAAGTTAAAAAAGAAAAAGTTTTAAACTTACTAAAGGTTTAAACAAATGGGAAATAAAATGAAAATCTAAGAACATGACTATTTAATTATTTTATGTTAATGGTCCAAAAGTCCAACTCGTACAATAAAATTTAAATAGATTAATTTAAAATATTTTTTGTAGATTTAAACTTAGTGTATTTTTTCTGCTATTTAGCATGGAGGCCACCAAAATAGCTCTATGGGTTGTGATTGGACTAGCTATTATTTTGACATCAACAATGACAGTTTTGAAGAAGCTTTGGAACGGTATGTGTTGTATTTTTTTTTTTTTTCAGTTTCCATAGATGTTATTTTCATTAAATGTTTATTTATTATACTATTCAGCTTGTTCTTTTTGGTACAATATTATTCAGGTTTTCCCAGTTCTTAATCAAACCATTAATGCCATCTGAAGCTACCGTGAGGGTAATTAAAACTATCGAGTCTGGTGAGCTCGTTTGCTCTTCGTTTTTGGTTTAATACAATGCTTTCTTGCTAGTATTGTTGGACCATAACTCATCTCTCTCTCTCTCTCTCTCTCTCTCTCTCCAGTATACCAACTTAACTTGTTGTCTGACTCGCGTAGATTGTATCAGGTATTAGTTTTACTTTGTTCTTGAATCATTTGTTGCCACCAATTAATGAATTAATGCCGAATGTCAATATACTAATTCAAAATTAGTGCTACACTGAATTTTTTTGTTGGTTTATTGCGTTTCAGATTCCATGTCTAGATTTGTTAAAGTTGGTGATAAAATAAATCTTATATTGGTTAAATTTGTAATGTTTTGAAATTTTAAATATAATAAAAATCTCTCTTTAATAGCAACTGATTATAAGTTGAATATCCAAAATTTCAATTGGGTTTAGGCTTAAGTTTTTATACCTAAATCAAGTTTACTCCGTTTTGATTAAATTATTTTATTAATAAATAATATATTTTAATTTAATTTTAAAATATGTTTTAAAATATTAAATAATATTTTATTATTTTTAATAATAAAATGAAAATAAAAATGGATTGACCAAGTCGCACTGGAACTTGACAAGTAGGCTTGACTTAACCAATGGCCACCTTTAGTGTATAATTTTTTACATAATTTATCCAATAAATTATATCAATATATCAGTTTTAATTCTTAATTTGATTTAGTTTTCATATAACCGGTTTTCTTTAAAAACTTTACTTGTATTTACTTTATTTATGAAAACTATAATTAATAACTGATTGAATTATTTCATTAAAAAGAACACTAACATATTAAAAGTTTTATGGTTGTTGGGTGAACATGTATCTTTTTAATTTTTGAGAAGACAAAAAGAGATGCTGAACCAAATAAATAAAAATTTACATAAAAAAAAGGCAAAATAAATTTAACTCTAAATTTTAAAATTTGACACTTAACTATCATAAACATTATTCATGTATATTATTTTCATTAGTATTGGGTAAACACTTTTAATGTAAGAATTAGAGGTGTCTATGTTTTGAGTTGGGTAGGCCTATACACCAATTAAGAGAACTAAGTTTTTGGATTTGGAGAAACTAAACTTTTAGAGATAAAACACGAAAGATGTAGATATAAATAATAAGAAAAAAATATAAAGGTTGAGAAAATAAATGAAAATGTTGTTTTTTCTTTTATAAAAATGAGTAGTGCAAAAAATCTGAAAGTATGACCTAACATTATTTTTTTTCGTCTTTTCAGACAATCCTAAAATTATAAGATATAAAACTTAATTTGTTGTTATTGTTGTATGCATTGAGTCTAGTCATTTGCTCCTCTAAATGCTAAAATTATGCTCAGGTTTGGTCCACCCGAGCCCACCGTTTAGGCCTAGTACTATTTAAAAAATATTAAAATAATAAAAAATATGTTTATATTACTATTATAGTATTTTTTAAATATATTTTAAAATTAAAATTAAATAAAAATATTTTTTATTAATTAAATAATGACTTAGACTTTACGAGATATGGGCTTGATAATTGTTATCAAGACCGAACCGCATCGGGCTGGTGAGCTAACGGGCTGCTAGACCTATGGACAAGTCCAGTGAGAATCATGTGATCTACTTCTCCCGAATACCTTTTTCTCTTTTATGCAATTTCTCCACTTCTAATGCATCCAAAATAGAGTACCAATGAAGTACAAAAGCTAATAAAGCGATTTAGCTACAAATTTTGCTTCATAGTATTGTGCAATAAATTAAAATGAAGTTCTAACACCATAACAAAACACTCAAAAAGGGAAAAGAAAGTTTTCACAAGATTAACAAATGGAAGAATTCGTAAGTGAACGTGAAACTTAACAAGGAAAGTTATTCAATTTAGGTAGAAAGTTTGAGTCTTGAGATTTATGTGATCAAAGATTAGGTTTTAAAGAGAAAATTGTTGTTTTCGGTGGGTGCAAGAACCAAATTAAGGAACAGAGAAATAGTTTTGAAGCATATACTGCAAATGCCACTTTCTTCTAAACTATATTTAGATTGAAGGAGGGGAGGGAAAGGAAAAGAAAATTGGGAAAAATGGGAACCTTTACCTTATTTGGATATTATTTAAATTAAAATAGAGGAGGAAATTGAGTACCCTTCATTTTTTCTCCAAATTCTTCAATTTTCAATTATCCCAAATTCGATGAAAAGAAAGAAAAGAGAGGATTGTAATAGAGCTAATTTGATGTGTTTTGCAATGATCTCCATCTTACATATTTATAGAGATCTTTCTCAAGAGATATATCTCTTCAAAATGGTGGTAATTAACCAAACACTTTGCTTTTTTTTTTTTAACTTATTGAGGACACATCTTTTAAACCTCCATAGATGTCATAAGATGTCCTTTTAAAAAGGTTCAAACGCTTTTAAAGCAAAACTAGTGGCTGTATCCTTTGAAGTGGAAATTTCTCCTTTCTTTTATTCTTTTTCTAAAAATATTCCAGCACAAAGGTGAGAACTCATGTCATTGCATTATCTGTGAATTGAAACTTCTTTCGCTTTATTTAAAAAAAAATACCAACACAAGGGTGATAAACCCATGTCATTTTATTATCTGTGAAACTTCTTTCACTTTATTTGCAAAATATTTCAACACAAAAGTGAGAAACCCTTGTCTTTGCATTATCTATGAAACTATATTAGTGAATCATATAGCATATATCATATATAATATTATATTACAGTATACATGCTTACTTGATAACTTTTATTTATATGTAATTTTATACGGACAATCTATATTATTGACACATATGATAGTTCTTTAATTGCAGTTAATTACTAAATAACCTTATTATTTAAATTTAAAAGATATTTCAAATCTTAAAAAATCATTTTTATCCAAATTTTTTATGTTAAATAATTTATAATCTTTATCTTCATTTAAATGAGATAAGATTATTGGGATCATTCCAATGAAAAAAATAAAAATAAAATCTCATTTAAAATTAACTTGAGTATTTTTTATATAAAGCATGTATGCATTATTTATCTTGCATTTAAATAAATAAGTACATTGTAAAACAATTTTGAAGTTTTGGACTTTATTTATTTATTTATTTATTATTATATGTTATGTAAAGTGTGGATATATTTAAGTATTGCGTTTTTATTATTATATTTGTAATATATGTTTTCAATATTTTTTTTATTTTAAATTAATTGATTTTTGTATAATAGTCAATAAAACTAAATGCATGCATAAAAGATGTGTATTGTTATAATTTCATCATGTACAGTAAAAATATAACCAACTTTCACTTATATTATTTTTTAGTGTATCGATTAAGTGTTACAAAAAACTCTTTAATAAGTTAAATAAGATCACAGGTCAATAATAACATATAATAGTTATAGTTATTTTTTATTTGCATTACAATAATAATCTTTTAATGTTTTCATATGTCCTATGAGATATAAAATTCTTTCAGAAAGTAATTATGACTAAAATAGATGAAAAAATATTTTTTATATAGATGGTGAATTTAAACTTTGGTGTGCAGTTAGATTCATATTACATAGATAAGAAGTTAATAATATATGACAAAACATTCATTAACCAAGTAATTAATTTTAATTAAAATAATGATAAATTTAAAACCAAATTAAACTATTGATGTTTTTTACTATAAATATACAAATATAAATAATTAAAACAAAAATATTCTCCCTAAATTTAAAATCACATATGTCTCTTCTATTTTTTTTTTTAAATTTTCAAATAGTTTATTATTAGTTTCTTTTTAAATTCAAAAAACACATATCACTTTCGGTCTATTAATAATTAGTAATATGTGCTACATCATTTTTTTTAGTATTCAATTTTCCTTTAAGATTTATATTGTTTTTGTAATTTTATTGTTTAATTTATTTAGATGATTTCTTCTTTTGACATTATTTTTATTCAATTTTTTGTCTGTCACACATTTCTTGAATGATTTTTTTTTAGTATTTTGATCAAAATCATAATTTAGTAAAAGTATTCAAAACACTTCTTTTATTATTTAATTGATCATTCAATATTTATGTTGTCCTAAAAGACCAATATTATATTTATATTCACTTCTTTTTACTTTTTTATCCATTTCTAATATCTCTTATTTTTCACATTTATTTTCAACGTTTTGATCAAGATAATAATAGTAAAGTTTAATTTTCTTATGATATGTTAATTGAATATATATTTATATTTTATATTTATCATAAAATTTTAAACTTAGATATAATTGTAAGAAAAATATAAAATTTACAGTGTAAACACATATTTAAATAAATAAAATAATCCATGCATTGCATGGGTCACAAACTAATTGAAATATATTCTGGCATTTGGAGTGATGGGGAAAATGGGTTTAGATAAGGAATTGAGACATATTGAAAGAGGAAAACAAAAGAAAAAGGATAAAAAAAAAAAATACACGGTTAGTGTTGGACTTTGTTGGATAATGACTAATAACTAGACATGAGTGTAGGAGATTGATGAAAAAAAAAAGGCACCAGTTGAACAAAATGAAAATTGAGTTAACGGTGTTAGTATTAAACTAATTGAAAAAATGCACAAAGCAATTATGTATTAAATTTAAACTATTTGAAGTAAATGTCTGCTCAAACCATAGAATATTTTTTGTAATTTATCATATAATAAAACCCACTATAACTCCTATTTTTCCTTCAATTGCATTTCAACTTAAAGGTTAATTTAATTTAAAATAGAGGGTGATGCCAATATACAGAGTGACTTGGACCAAAAAGGACTCTAATCAACCCAAATTGGAATGAATCACATTCAAAGCATTGTTATCCATTCATATGTCATTTAAATAATTAAAAAAAAAAACCTTTTTTGACTTATCAAAAGATCACTTATTTTAATTATCCAAAAAAAAAAAAAAGAAAAGATTACCTTTAATTTAAAGGCAAATTTTACAGTTTTTTACTTCCAAAAGCAATGGTCGTAATAAAATGGAGTTGAATCTGAAGGTTTTTTTAATATGCAACGATGAGGTTTTTTAATTTCACAATTTATTTTTGATATTGTCACATATCCATTACTGTTTATATAAATTTATTCATAATTTTTTTAACTTCTTTTTATCTAAGCAGCTTCAGAGACATTTCAGCATAGAAAGTCATCCTTATCATAAATTTGGTACAGGTAAAATCTGTGCAACTCTATCTTTCCGAATTTCCCTCATCTCCATTGGCCCTATCTTCGATTTTCTCTTATATATATTATTTATTTTTTTATTTATTTTATTTTTGGATTCAAACTTAAAATAATATTTTTAATTTTAACCATTTTGATCTAATAATTTAAAAAATATAATCCCTCCTTTTATATATATATATATATATATATAATGTATGTGCACACATTATATATCATAATTTATATTAACTTGTGAAATATTATTTTTTTCAATCTATTAAATCTCGTAACTTTCTCTCACAAATAAATCTTACAAATTAAAATTTGCGTGAACATTTCTATTATAAAAGCAACTTTAGTAGGCAGCTGATGTGAACACTAACACTTAACTTGCTATTTGCTAATATGTAGGGAATTGGTATACGTTGGAAGTTAGACCAAAAGCAAAAGGACTGGATATAAGACATGAGCTCCTAAAGTTCTATGAGGAAAATTATTCTGCCAACCTTATGCATTTGGTTGTATATACAAAAGGTTAGTAGCATTTCATTTGGTTGTTACATTTGCTATATACATACTCCCTTTGGTTGATTATTTTTGTTATTTGGTTTTTTGCTTTTAGAATGACAAAAATAAAGTAATATCATAATAATTGATTTGAAATGACAAATAATTATAATATAACACCAAATTCAATATTATTTGTCTTTAGAAGTAGTAACATACATTTTGTCATCTAAGAAAATTATATAATTTGTGAATAATTTTTTAAATAAAATTATTTACTTTTGTATTCAAACATGTTTTTAAATGTTTCTATAAAAAAATGAAAAAAGTAAATAGTAAAGCAGCAATCATACAGAGTCAAATTTCTTTCTTGCATTTTGAAATAGTTGTATGGTAAAATTAAGATTATAGAAAAAGAAAAACTATACTTGATTAAAAATGAGCATTCAGTAAAAATAAATATTGTTTCATATATAACTGCTTCTTTTTTAGTATATGTGATATTAGGCTACTGTAAGAAGCATAGTTTCACATCTCATAGTCTCGTCCCGACCATTTTAAAAATATCAGATAGAAGTAAAGCCATGCATTTTATTACATTGCTTTTTCTTTTTTCTCCAAAATTCATTTTATCATCCATAAAAAGATAAATGTTTTATTGTTTTATCTCCTCAAAAACACTATTATTTTCACATCCAAATGCATCTTTTTTTTTTTTTTTAAAGTAAAAAGAAGTAAGAAAAAATCAGCAACTAAAGTCTAAATTGCTTTTACTCGCCATATAGAGTTTTATTTTAATTTGCTATTCTCTTACCACAATATTCATTAAGACTTGCAATTTTTTTTCTCAAAAAGAAAGACTTATGATTTAAATAGTTGATTGCGTAAATGTTCAATAAGATTAATTCTTCATTATGAATTTGTAGAAAGCCTTGATAAAATCCAAAGCTCCGTGGAGAGCAAGTTCCAAGACATTCGAAACTCCAACCAACGTGGTTTCCGCATTACCGGTCTACCTTTCACGTCAGAACATCTAATGGTATAATGAAAATCAGTATGTTGCACCATCAATAATTTCTATAAACATAATCGATCCTAACCAATGTCAATAAATATTTAGCATTCTTTTATTTTTAAAATTTTTTTCTTTTAAATTTAACAAAATAACCGGTAAATTTCTTACATGTTCTATTAACCTTTTTATTCTAGTTTTATTTCAGTTTTTAATTTTCGAATTGTTTTATTTAAATTCTTGACATTTTAAAATATTCCATTATGATTTTTTTTCATTATATTATTATTTTAATAGTTGAGAAAAAAAATATTCACATAAAATGCCAAGAGATCAATGTTGTGATGTGTCATGTGTATAGGATAAATTATTCCTTTTGGATCCATAACTTTTCAACATTTCATTTTGATTCTTTTTTAAAATTATTTAGTTAAAATGATCAATATGGATGGATATGACATCAATTTTAACGGAATAGCTTCACAAAAGGATCAAAATGAAATCATTTTGAAAAATTAGGAATTCAAACAGAATAAATTAAAAATTGGGAATTAAAGTGAAACTGAAAAAAAGATTAGAAACTAAAATGAAAATAAATAAAAAGCTGAGAACCATAAACGAAATTTACACAGAAAATAACCTACATTAGTTAAATTGTAGAAATTTTCTTAAATGAAAGTACCAATCATATTTTGGTTGAAAAGTTAAAGCTGGAAGAATAATTTCATGCTGCTCTTCGCTTTTAATTTGATTTCAGATTCTTGTCAAGCTTGTTCCAATAAAAGAAGGGCACAAATTGAGAATTGAATGGCCAATAACCCCAAGCAGGCATCATTACAAGGAAGGGCCAGGCAAGTATCTGGGTTATGTCATTGGCCATGACGGAGAAGGATCCGTGTATCACATCTTGAAAACACTAGGTAAGTTTGCTACGTCTTTAAATATATATATATATATATATATATGCTTAAGTGTATTTAACATTTTTGAACATATGCCTTTGCTAAGACTCGAGATGAGTCATGTTAGAATCCTATCAAATGTTTTCTTTCTAAACATATAATTTTTTTTTAGGTATTGTTTGATCGGAAGAGGTATCAGTTTTTTTAGTAAATTATATTGGATTTTTTTATTTAGTTTAAATATATTAATAAATATACATGAATTTGTACATAATAATATTATTAATAATCTACAAAAAAATATATACAATATAGTCATAAATCATTGTTTTTTAAACATTTAATATTGTCATAACGTCTAGATCCGGGGATCCATCGCTAAACATTAACTTGAAGGAGTCGCCACCAATCTTTTTTATCTAGGTGCGATTGGTCACCTAAGGAATCTGTCATTTCAGGGAACACCTAAGTTTAAGGGTCCCTAAAAGAATAGGTTCGGGTCTACTAACCAGAACAGGGTTCGGGAGTTCGGTTACGTGTGAGGAAGGTTATAGCACCCTCACAACGCCCATCAAAAGATGATACCAACTTAATTTTCTGTTATTCAATAAGCCTTAAAAATTTACCAAGTAATTAGTTATTGAAAATTATTCTCAATTGACTCTAATACTTTTAGCAAAAAATTGAGAAAATCTCCTCACTTTAAGAGTATGCTAAAAAACTATTGTTTCACTTGCAAAGGCTCCATCGTCGGATTTATTCGACATTAGAGAAAATTCAAAAGAAATAAGAAAAAAAATGATTGCTTGTGTACAAGGGAAAATTGATACTTTCAACTTTTCCCTAAAAAAATTTTTGAAAACTTTAATTTCAAGGAAAATTGATACTTTCAACTTTTCCTCAAAATCCTTTTTGAAAATTTATTTTTAAGGAAAATTGATACTTTCAACTTTTTTCCAAAAATATTTTTAGAAAGTTTACTTTTAAGAAAAATTGATATTTTAAGGAAATTTGATACTTTCAACTTTTCTTCAAAAACCTTTTTTGAAAATTTATTTTTAAGGAAAATTGATCCTTTCAACTTTTCCCTAAAAATATTTTTTTAGAAAGCTTGTTTTCAAAGAAAATTGATACTTTCAACTTTTCCTCAAAAATATTTTTTGGATTTTATTTAAAGAAAATAAAATAATAAAATAAAATAAAAGTGAAAATAAAAAAAAATAAAATAAAGAAAAGTAAAACAAAAATAAAAATAAAATAAAGATAAAGATAAAATAATATTAAATAAACCTAATCTAATAATAATAAATAAATAAAATATATATATAAAAAACTTGGAACGGCTCTACTTGCGGCTCGGCTCGGCTCGACTTAAGAAAAAAAATGGCTTCGAAGAAGCGGCTTAGAGGTATCGGCTCGACTCGGCTAACGGTTCAGGACGCGGGTCGAAAGCGGGTCGACGCTCGAGTCGGGTTGGATCTTGGCAAAACGCGTGGATCCTTTGGGTTACTTAACGCAAAAATGACATCATTTTGGGAGGGTGTATAAGGCTGATTCCTTCATTTTTTTAGCAAAACCCTTCTTCTCTTCTCTCTCTTCCATTTTTTCTTCTCTCTCTTCTCTCTAGAATCCGAAGAACTCCGGTTGAATATTCATCGGATTCTAAAAATTTTCGTCGAAATTTAGATTTTTCATTGGAAGTTCACCGGAAAGTTGGTCGATTTCTAGGAATTCTCATCGAAAACTGGGCAGTTGGTCGAAAATTGCAAACTTGGCCAGAATAGTCGTCGAAAAATTCAACCTCCACCGAAAAATTCAACCGAAATCTGAAAATTTCCAGAAATTTCTAGAAAAATTTCGTAGAAAAATCTCTAAAAATTTTCCACCGATTCTAAAGCTATTCTAACGCCTCTAAACCCCTTTTCAACTTTCAAATCTCTTATGTCTGCTTTTTTTCAGCCAGTAACTATTTTCTCTTCTGTTTTCTGTGTCTTTTTCTTTAATCCGAGGGTCTTTTTATAAGGATTGATCAGAAGAGTTTCTGATCAATCTCAGCTCCTCTTTGGATTGGGATTCAATCATCGAATCCAATATGGACTTTGATTGAACCCCAATCACAGTAGAATTCTCCAAATTTTAGCCAAAAAAAAAGCAAAACAAAAAATATTAATAGATAATTCAAAAAAGAAATAATCAGATAAATAATAATATTAACAGATAACTAAAAATAAATACTAGATAAATTATAACATATAATCAATAAATATATATAAATATTAACAAAAAATAATAATAATAATAATAAAGATATATATATTAATAAATAGTAATAAGAAATAAGTAAATAAGAAATACTTAAAAGATAAAGAAAAGAAAAAAATATATGTATAAAATATAAAATAAATATAAAATATAAAAATACAAAAATAAAAAGCAAAGCAGACCAACCCATTTGGACCAGGCCCAATTGATCCGGGCCTAGACCAAATTGGGTGTCTACAGCTGCCCCTCTTTGCATATTTTTTGTAAAACAAAAATTACACAAAGAAGTAGACGCCCATTCAAAACTCAACTCGACCATTTTTTCATTTTTTTTTTGTGTTTAAGATTTGATCAAGGCTCTCTAAGCATAAGCAGAGACTCAACGACTTTGAAAATGAATAAACAAAGCTTCTCTAATCAGAGGCTCAACGACTTTGAAAATAAATAAAGCTCCTCTAAACAGAGGCAATTTTTTGTTTTTTTTAATTGTTTTGTTTTTTTTAATTTGATTAAAGCTCCTCTAAGCAGAGGCTCAATAACTTTGAAAAATAAATGGCTCCTCTAAACAGAGGCACCACGACTTTGAAAAGTAAATTGCTCCTCTAAATAGAGACACCACGACTTTGAAAAGTAAATTGCTCCTTTAAACAGAGGCAACGAAACTTTGAAAAGTAAATTGCTCCTCTAAACAGAGGCAACGAAACTTTGAAAAGTAAATTGCTTCTTGACAATCATGTCCAAAGGAGTTGAAAATTGTGTTTGAAAGAATTTCAGGAGATTATGCCCAAAGGTATTATAAATCAACCCTGATACTGAAAGACATCCTGTTTCAAGGATTAGGAACTTACCTAACAAATTTTTTCTCAAATTTGAAAATATCTTCACATCTGTCTTCTCTATGTGGGATGTTGAAACACCCTTGCTTCTTGAATTTATACACTATACCTTTTTTAAAGTAGTATATGCCATGCAATGCATATGAATTTCAATGCATGCTATGCAAATGTTGGCCAATTAATTCCTATTCAATGTATGGTACTCAAGTTTCTCAAGCTCTTTTTCTGGGCATCAAACCCTTTGATTCTTCAAAAATCAGATTACGCTGCTCTTTTGAAATTGAACCAATGTAGCTCTCAATCATCTCTTTCACTCGTATTTTTTTTGTAAGAAATCTCTTTCCAAATTCAATGTCCTCATCAGGAACTGAACATCTCTATTATGCCTTTATCACTTTTGACTTATTCAATGTAATGTAAAAATCTTTCATGCTGTTATTCATTCATCAATCATTATTTCAAACTCAAAAAGTAAGAATGCATTTTCACATTTCTTCCATTATAGGGTATTAAGAAGAAAAAAATATGAATTGTTGAGAAACAGTCACCAGAAAAAAGACACAAAGAATGAAATAAAATGTCTTTTATTAGCAAAATGTTGGCAAACTTCGGCCAAGAAAGAATTACAAGGATAAGTGTGGGGACAAAGCCCAAAAATGAACAATCGGATGATCATGATAACATATCTAAAGGTTTTTCTGAAAACCTAACCCTCTGATGTATTTAACAACTTGGAGCTCCTCCGAATTTGCTAGTCTCCATGCCAACACCTCCTATGACTCAAGCCGCCCTTTTAGGGTTTTTACCTTGAGTTCTCTTTTTTCATTCACTTTTTTTTTTCATTTTTTTATTTTTTTATTTTTTCTTTAAGTATAGTATTTCTTCACAGCATCAGAATTTATAGGATGGGATGAATCATTTCCATCCATCTCAGTCAGTATCAATGCTCCATTCGAGAAAGCCTGTTTCACCACATACGATCCTTCCCAATTCGGAGTCCATTTTTTTCTACTATCGTGCTTGATTGAGAGAATTCTTTTCAAGACCAACTCTCCTTCTCAAAAGCAATGGGGCTAAATCTTCTTATCATGAGCCCTTATCATTCTTTTTTGATATAGCTGACCATGGCACAGTGCAGTTAATCTCTTTTTTTCTATATAATTTAACTACTCATAGCATTTTCGAATCCATTCAGCTTCTTCCAACTCAACTTCTTTTATAACCCTCAAGGAGGGGATCTCTACTTCCACTGTTAGTACAATTTTCATCTCATAAATCAAAGAAAATGGGGTTGCCCCAGTAGAGGTGTGAACTGACGTTCAATATGCATGTAGTGTTAATGGCAACTTCTCATGCCAATCTTTATAAGTTTCGATCATCTTTTTTAGAATCTTTTTTATGTTCTTATTGGCTACCTCAACTGCCCCATTCATTTTCGGATGGTATGATATCGAGTTATGATGCCTGATCTTGTATTGGGCATATATTTTTTGTATCATCTTACTATTTAGATTCTTGGTATTGTCTGAAATAATTCTTTTCGAAAGTCTATATCTATAAATGATCTCTCTTTTTATGAACTTACAAACCACAGATCATGTCACACTTGCATATGATGCTGCCTTTACCCATTTTGTAAAGTAATCTATCATCATAAAAATAAATTTATGCTCGTTAGAAACTTTTAGGGTGATTGAACCAATGACATCCATGCCCCACATTGAGAATGATCATGGTGGTGCCATAACATGTAAAGTAGATGGCAGAGCATGGATCTTACCAACATATATCTGGCATTTATGACTTTTACAAGCATAATCAATACAATCATTTTCCATCGTCAACCAGTAATATCCTGCTCTCATGATCTGTCTTACCATCATATATCCACCAGTATGTGCTTCACATATTCTATCATGTACCTCTTCAATGATTTTTTTCGCTTCAGTTTTATTTATGCACCTTAATAATACTTGATCCTGGCTTCTTTTGTACAGAACATCCCCATCTAGGAAAAAGCTCATAGTCAATCTTCGGATGACCCTTTTATCATTTTTTATTACTTAAATTGGGTACTACTGATCCTTAATATACTGTAGGATATCATAATACCAGGGCTTTTCATCTTCTTCTTCTTTTACATTAGAGCAATAAACTAGTATGTCCTTAACATCTAATTTAATTGGTTGAATGCCGGTATTATCATTAATTTGAATCATTACAGCCAGAGTAGTCAATGCATCAACAATCAAATTCTCTTCTCAAGGTAAGTGATCAAACTGAATATCTTCATATTGTTTCATCAACTCTAAAATATACTTATGATATGAAATGAGTTTTGAGTCTCTTGTCTCTCATTCCTCTTTCAATTGGTATATAACTAAAGCTGAGTCTCTGAACACTTTTAATGCTTTCACTCCTCTATCTATAGTAGCTTGCAAGCCCATGACACATGCCTTATATTCAGCAACGTTATTTGTGCAGTTAAAATTTAACCTTGCTGTTACAGGGTAGTATTATTCTTCTGGAGAGATCAGAATTGCTCCAATTTCATGTCCTAAGGCATTGACAGCTCCATCAAAATACATTCTCCAGCATTTTTCTCCATGCTCTTTTTTTTTCAGTTGAGAAATAGTCATTAGGTTTTCATCAGGGAATTCCAACTTCATTGACTCGTATTCTTCAGTAGTACGATCTGCAAAAAATTCCATTATAGCGCCTCCTTTTATTGCCATTTGGCTCACATATATCATATCATACTCCGAGAGTATTACTTATCATCTAGCAATTCTTCCAGACAAAGAAAATTTTTTGAAGATATATTTAATTAGATCCAATTTTGCTATGAGCCATGTGGTATGATAGAGGATATATTGTCTGAGTCTTTTGGCGGTCCATGCTAATGCATAACACATTTTCTCCAATGAGGAATACTTGGATTCGTACTCTGTGAACTTTTTGCTCAGATAGTAAATAGCTCTCTCATTTTGGCTAGACTCATCTTGTTGCCCCAGCACATATCCCATTGAATTTTTGCTTACTGTTAAGGACATAATTAAAGGTTTTCCTGGAACAGGTGGCACCAAAACTGGAGGGTTTGACAAGTATTGCTTAATTTTATCAAACGCCTCTTGACATTCCTCATTCCATTTTGCAGGATTATTCTTGCGAAGAAGCTTAAATATGAGATCACATTTGAAAGTAAGCTGAGAGATAAATCGAGAAATGTAGTTCAATCTCCCCAGAAAACCTTAAACTTCCTTTGGTGTGCCAGTAAGTGACAAATTTTGAATGACCCGTATCTTATTTGGATCGACTTCGATTCCTCTTTCACTGATCACAAAGCCTAGCAACTTCCCTGACTTTACCCCAAAGATGCACTTGGCTGGGTTTAATTTGAGCTAAAATTTTCTCAATCTCTCAAATAACTTTTTGAGGCTGGTGACATGATCTTCATCTTCATAAGACTTTACAATCATATTGTCTATATATACCTCGATCTCTTTGTGCATCATGTCATGAAAAAGTGTTACCATGGCCCTTTGATATGTTGCCCTAACATTCTTTAACCCAAAAGGCATGACCTTGTAACAAACGGTTCTTCACATAGTCACAAAAGTGGTCTTTTTCATATCATCTATAGTTATTTTTATCTGATTATACCCTGAGAAACCATCCATAAAAGAGAAAATCGAATGCTTAGCCGTATTATCTATCAGTGTGTCGATATAAGGTAAAAGAAAGTTATCTTTTGGGCTAGCCTTATTCAAGTCTTGATAGTTACATATATTCATACCTTTCTATCATTCTTAGGAACTGAGACTATATTGACTACCCACTCTGGATACTTAGCCACTTGTAGAAAACCTACATCAAATTGTTTTTTCACCTCTTCTTTAATCTTTAGTAGCATTTCGGGCTTTATCCATTTCAGTTTCTGTTGAACTGGCTTACATTCTGACTTTAGGGGCAATCTGTGCTCCACTATCTTCGTGCTCAACCCTGATATATCCTGGTAAGACCAAGCAAATACTTCTACAAATTCCCAAAGCAGGTCTACCAATCGTTGTCTATCTCTTAATGAAAGTGAAGTGCCAATTCTGACATCTTTCTTATTCTCTTCATCTTTCAGATTCGCTAAGTCAACTAACTCCTGATGAGGCTCAATTGGCTTATTTTTTTGTTCAATCAATCTCATTAAGTCCGGAGGCATAACATATTCCTCAGAATTCTCTTCATTGTCAAGTTCATCAATGTTAATTGAGTTCTCAAAACTAACCTCTTGATTGTTATCATAATTATCTTTATGTTCATTTAAAGACCTGAAATTGAATGAAATGAGATATGTTGGTAAGATGTATTTGGAAAGAATAAAATAATGAAGACACAAGAAGAAATGAATGAAAATGCATCATTCTTATTTTTTATTAAAAATAATAAATGATAAATGGCCCAAACAAGAAAGATCACTTCAATACCTTGGGCAATGGCTATTGGGATGTTATAATTACATTGTATTAGTCTCAAAAGTCATAGGCATCTCGATGGCATTTCAATTATTCAGCTCATAATCTAACGGACAACGACGAACCCATTTCTCTTGATTAAACCCTACTTCATTTTCAACAGCATTAATGGTTAATTGGGCAAAAATGTTTTTCACACTTTTTTTTGTATCTGGGTACATGAATCTTTCAGGTACGAAAGTCTCATACAGGTGTGGGATAACCATTAGTCTTGTTGTCTTTCCTGCTGGCCTTCTTTTGACGTCCCATTCTATCATCTCATAGCCTAGGCCTAACCTGTCGTTATAGTCTATCACCGTTGAGGGTTCTTTTATTCCCTGTAAGTTTTTGCCCAGCCCTAGTCCTGAATACCAGCCCTTGTTGATGACTTGGCTCATCACTATCCTTAAAAAAGGTTGATTTTAAAATCTTTCACCTACAAAATTAACCAATTTAAAAGATCGATAGGAGCATTCCAATGCTTCTTCGATAGCCTCTACATATGGAGTGTTCAATGTTTGGGTCACTAGCATGTCTTTCTCCCTAACTACCATTACTAGTTGACCTTTTACATTAAACTTGATCTTTTGATGCAAGGTAGAGGGCACAGCTCTTGTCATGTGAATCCATGGTCTTTCCAATAGACAGCTGTAAGATAGAGAGATATCCATCACTTGAAACTTCACATTGAAAATGTATGGCCCAATTTGCAAGGGCATCTCGATATCCCCCAAGACTTCTCTTCTGGTTTCATCAAAAGCTCTCACAATCATCTGACTGTCTTTCATATGAGAGTAGTCAATGGGTAGCCTTACCAAAGTTGACATAGGTATGACATTGATGGCAGAACCATTATCGATAAGGACCTTAGCTATGATATGGCTCTTGCACTTGACCGTGATGTGTAGAGCCTTAGCATTTCTTTTTTTCTCCAAGGGAATCTCATTATCGCTAAATGAAATGTGATTTGGCATGACTAGATTTTCAGCTAAATGATTCGCATATTCAACAAATACATTATGTGCTACGTATGCGTGATTCAACACTTTCAACAAGGCATTTCAGTATGGCTCTAAGTTTAGCAGCAATGATAGTAATGAGATTCGGGCTGGCATTTTATTCAACTGTTCAACAACTAAATACTCACTATGTTTTACCAGCTTCAGGAATTCACAAACCTCTTTTTTTTATACCGATTTCGGATGATCTTTTTCGGGTTTTATTTCAAGATTATTTTGTCATTCTCTTTCCTTAGCCTTCTTTCTTCTAGCCTTCTCCAACATTTCTAGAGTGTAGCACTTTCTACTTCGGGTAATAGCTCCTACACTAATTATATTGGAAGCGTCAGCTTTGGAGACATCTTCTTCTTACCTCTGAACCATCGTATCGTAGCCATATCTCCAGGGTATAGCTTTATCATCCTTGTACAAGAAAGGGGTCAGAACTTTAAAAGTTATCGACCTAAGAATAAGTTTGTCTATGATTGACTTTGGCTTGTTCCCACAATGAATTGTCACTGGCTTTGGAAACAGCTTTGCGGGCTTATCGGTCATGGACACCTTAACACTCTCTAAGTCTTTTTTTTCTTCATAGACCTCCATCTGATAGGAATCTAAAAGTTTTTGCACCTCTTAGTGAAACTACTCACAGGTTTCAATGGAATGGCCTATCACCCCATTATGATACTTACAATTAGTACCGGCTATATATATATCCCATAATAGCTATGTGGACTTACTAGTTGTATCATGTCAGCTTTCTATAGAACATCGAACAGTTTGCTGAGAGGTGTCTTAATATCTGCCACTTCTTTCTTCAAATGATGCTCCTGTTATTCACTTAGAGCATTCACATTATGGTTCAGCAAAGGATTACCACTAACATTCGGTGCAGTCACTCCTCTTATATCAAAGTAAATCATTCCATCTTTGATCAATCGTTACACTTTGTGTTTCAGGGTGGTGTAATTTTTGGTGGAATGGCTAGCAATCCCATAATGATAGTCACAGTGGGTTGTCGGATCATACCACTTGGGGTATGGTGGCTTGAGGAGTTCCAATTTACTATGAGCAATCAAATGACTATTGTAAAGCTCTTTATATAATTCTGTATAAGTCATTAGAATTGGGTCAAACATAGGTTTCTCATGGATAGTTCGTTGCTCCCATGAACCATCAATGGGGTTAGTTGGGCGATTTTAGGGTTTTGAGGTAGGCTGATTGTTTGGACTGTACATGGTATTTTGAGGCCTAGGAGGGGTTTGAGATGTTTGGAGGTCTGGTGACTGTACAAATAGTTGGTATAGGTAAAGGGAAGTGTTATTTATAGTAGCATAATATGGCAGATATCTTGGTGGTGAGTAAGGTTGATAGCCTTCAAATTACTATCTATCAAAGCTCACAGCCTAAGCTTTCATCTATTTCTTCTTCGGGACTCTCTTGTTAGATGCTTCATTTTCTTCTAGCTTGCCATTCTTGATGGCACTCTCAATAATTTCTCTCGAAATTACCATATCAACAAAGTTTTTCGTTGCATTCCCTATCATCTTTTCATAATAAGAAAGTTTTAAAGTGCTAACAAACAGCACTATAGTCTTTTTTTCAGTCAGAAGAGGTTGTACTTGAGAAGTAATATCCCTCCACCTCTGGGCATACTCTTTAAAAGACTCGTTTACCTTTTTCTTCAGGTTTTGTAAAGATAAACGATCATGGGCCAAATCGATAAAATGTCGATATTGATCGATGAAGTCATGAGCCATATTACTCCAAGAGCGAATGCAGGTTCTGTCCAGCTGAACATACCACCTGGCAACAGAGCCAGTAAGGTTATCTTGGAAAACATGCATCATGAGTTTTTCATCATAAGCATGAGCTGCCATCTTTCTGTAATACATAGTGATATGGATTTTAGGGCACTTTATACCATCATATTTTTTAAATTCTGATACTTTGAACTTATGAGGAATGACCACATCAGGGACTAAGCAAAGCTCAGCAGCATCACTGAACCATAAAAACCAAATCCTTCCACAGCCCGTAGCCTTTGTTCTAGCATACTAATCTTGGAGCTTTTTTGAGTTTCCACTCTTATCTTTTCTTTCTTTTTCTCTTTGAAATCATCTAGATCAGAAATTGGTTCTACTGCCTTTTTAGTAAAGATAAGATTTACATAACTATTATAATACCCTGGGTTGAAAGCTAACGATATTCCAGGATATGTTGGATATGTGAAGTGTTACGGTGGAACCTCTTGAGCAAACTGGGCTTGAGAGGGGCCAAAACCTGGAGGATACAAAGGGTCAGCCACTTCTTGCAATGAGGAAACTTGTTGGCTTGTATTTTTTTCAACTCATTTTCCCTTATTCAACTTATTGAGAGTATCCAAAATTTTGCTCAACTCACTTTCAATCTTCTCATGTGCCTTTTCTATCTTTTTAAATTTGTGAGAATTTTTTTGCTCAATTTGTCTGGCTTTGGATCTTGTGTTGTATCGATGGGCAGGGTTCTCGTTAGATGGAGCTATCTTTGAACCTTGAGTATCATGTCTTAGGATTAGTAAATTTGTACGACTATCATATGGTTACTTTATGAATGAGAATGCAATGAATGAAAAATACATGTATGCAAAGAACATTTGCCTCAAAAATGGTATTCAACTAGAATATTTCATTTATTTCAAAAAATTTTTATCTATAATGAGTTTATCATCCTAGAATTATAACCATAAAATTGTTTGATCTGTTCATACTGGGTCTTGGCTTCCTCAATGAAGTTCAACAGACTCTATCCATGTTCTCCTACTGGGGTCACTACTTGTTTCAATGCCTCTACCTCTTCCACCATCTCTCTTACCTTGCATACCCCTTTACAGATTTGGGTCGTTAGGTGCTCAATGTATTTCTGTCTTCCTAAGTTTTCTCTCTTACCACATCAAACTTAGTATGATAATTCTCTATGTTTCCTAACCAATGCAGCAATGTGGTCTCCTTGTTCATTTAACTTTTGCCTTAACCTACTCAAGTAACTATTTAGCATGTTATTCTCTGTCTGTACTTCGATACTTTCTTCTTTCAATTCAGCATACTCTTGCTTCAATCTTGTATTTTTCTTAGTCAGCTCGACAATGATTATCTCTTTAGCCTTTTCTCTCATACATAACCTTTTATGCTCTTGGTGTAGCTTTGCTAGGTCTTCAATAGCTGTATCACGTTCTCTAGCAATCTTGTGAACTTTAACTTCATGACTTTCGACTCTATTTTTCCATTGATATTTTTTTTCTTGAAGCTTCTAGATTTTTTGCTTTAACTTACCCTTTTCAGACTCAAATTCTTTTGTTGCAAGCTCTAATTTTGATGGTGTCTCTTTAAGTTTTTCTTTTATTGGTGGTTGAGAGATTTCATAAGTGAATACCATTTATTGTCTTCTTTTTGTTCTCCAAACCAAGTACCCTGGGATGACTTTATCAGTAAACGATCCAAAACTCACTCTTCGGGGATTTTTTCATGCTTTAATCATCTCATTCATCCTCTGAAATGCTTTAAGCTCACTGTAAGAGAAATCTAACTGATGAAGCCCATAAGTCATAGGAACGAATTGTTCCCCCCCAAATTGCCTTCTCACTAGGAGTGGTGAATAAGTTGTCGCTCCCTATAAACCCAGAAGTGGGACCACTGTACTATCCCTACATTGATATAACATAGGCTCACGATTCATCCATAGGGCCAACCATCTCACCTTGGCGCTGGTCAACCTTTGTAGAAAAGTTATCCATTCCTTTTTAGACTTTCGTTTTGACCATCCACTTTTACAGAATTCTTTGATCGAAGTACGATTACGGATATAAAGCTTCGAGAAAGCACCATTTCTCTGTTCAAAATGGCTTTTCATCCATAAGTATAATAATTGTATGCAACCTATGAAGCACCTTCTATTTCGACGATAATAACTCAAAGATCTGATAGTCTCTGCTAATATTACCATTGAGGGATTACAGCCATTGATCACACTCTCGAAAAAGTCCACCACCCCTATCTCAATATAACCTAAAACCTTTGGGAAGATCACCATTTCGTATATGGCTAAGGCAAATATATTTAATCCCCATTTTTCATTGGCATGTTGCATCAGAAACTCATGAAAGAGCTTTTAAGGTAGGCAAACCTGTTCTTGTTTTTCTTTGTATGAGAATCCATAATTTCCTTGTCTATCCCCATAAGTTGAGCTAGACCTTTACAAAATCTTGACTTGTATTTTTTGACATATATCTTGTCAAGAGTCTTAAGGTGCAAACCCAATAAAACTGAATATTCTTCGATGGTGGGAGTCATATCAGCTTTATTAAAGATGAAACACTTGTATGCAGGATCCCAAAATTGTGCTGCAGCTCTGATTAGTTGATCATCAACAACTACTGCTAGAAGGTGTGCTATATGATCGTGTCTCTGGCAAAACTGCTCTTAACTTGACGGACTCATCTTCTTTCAGATATCAACCAAATCTTCTAGATTGTTTTGTTTGAGGAGGATAGATGTTTCTTGAGATAGAGTAAAATCATATTCGATTGGTAAACAATCCTTCATCTTCAGTTGAATCTTTTCTGACTGGGCCCTTACTTCGTTGGGTGTCTCACAAGGCGCTAATACAAATGAAGAGCAAACCAGTCGTTCATTGGAGTCCATGAAAAAAACTTGTTAAAAACTATCTTTTAAGCAAATGTTCTTTATGCAACTGTATGATATGAGTATGAACCAATACAGAAGAATGGGAGAAAAGGTTAGTACACCCAAAAAAAATAATTAATTAAATTTAAACATCACACAGAAAAAAAAAAAGAGGAATGAACCCTATGCTTCTGGTCAAATCTAAAAAGGAAGAATAGTGGCTCTATCAATAGGTTAGGCACTTCTAAGGTTCACTATATGTGGTTTAAGATCAAAGTCTAAAGGTTTCCAAATTGTTCCTTACATCCTTGTCCATCACAGACTAGTAAGGCACCCTAATCCTCACCCATTACAGGTTACAAGCGAAAAAAGTTCAATTTGAGTGGGAGTATTTCGCTAGCCACTGTGGAGGCATTAGACCTCACAAAAGCAATAGGTACTTTACTCCCTCCTAGAGAGACGGAGCTCGGGTATAGAGCTCATGTTATGCACATGCATATGAATGACATAATTAATAAAATAAATAAACATGAATGAATAATAACACATATATACAAAAAGGTTCAATTTTATTAGGCTTTTGGATAACACAAATTTATTTGCTGGCTTCACTCTCAGTGTCTCCAGTGGAGTCGCCAAGCTGTCATAACGTCTAGATTCGAGGATCCATCGCTAGACATTGACTTGAAGGAGTCGCCACCAATTTTTTTTATCTAGGTGCGATTGGCCACCTAAGGAATCTACCCTTTCAGGGAACACCTAAGTTTAAGGGTCCCTAAAAGAATAGGTTCGGGTCTACTAATCAGAACAGGGTTCGAAAGTTCGGTTACGTGTGAGAAAGGTTATAGCACCCTCACAACACCCATCAAAAGATGGTACCAGGTTAATTTTGTGTTATCCAATAAGCCTTAAAAATTACCAAGTAATTAGTTGTTGAAAATTATTCTCAATTGACTCTAATACTTTTAGCAGAAAATTGAGAAAATCCTCTCACGTCAAGAGTATGCTAGAAAACTACTATTTCACTTGCAGAGGCTCCATCGTCAGATTTATTCGACATTAAAAAAAATTTAAAAGAAATAAGAAAAAAAAAAAGAAGAAAAAAATGATTGCTTTTGTACAAGGGAAAATTGATACTTTTAAATTTTTCCTCAAAAAAATTTTGGAAACTTTAATTTCGAGAAAAATTGTTACTTTCAACTTTTCCCCAAAAATATTTTTAGAAAGTTTATTTTTAAGAAAAATTGATATTTTAAGAAAAATTGATACTTTCAACTTTTCCTCAAAAATATGTTTTTCGAAACTTTAATTTCAAGAAAAATTGATACTTTCAACTTTTGCTCAAAAACCTTTTTTGAAAATTTATTTTTAAGGAAAATTGATCCTTTCAACTCTTCCCTAATATTTTTTTGGAAAGCTTGTTTTCAAGGAAAATTGATACTTAACTTTTTCTCAAAAATATTTTTTGGATTTTATTTAAAGAAAATAAAATAATAAAATAAAATAAAAGTGAAAATAAAAAAATAAAAAAATAAAGAAAAGTAAAACAAAAATAAAAATAAAATAAAATAAAAATAAAAGAATATTAAATAAACCTAATCTAATAATAATAATAAAAAAATATATATAAAAAAAAAACCTGGAACGGCTCTGCTTGCAGCTCGGCTCGACTCGGCTTATGGAAAAAAACAGTTTCGAAGTATCGGCTCAGCTAACGGCTAGGCTCGACTAACAGCTCGGGTTAAAAGCGGGTCGACGCTCGGGTCGGGTCGGATCTTGGCAAAACGCGCGGATCTTTTGGGTTACTTAACGTAAAAATGATGTCGTTTTGAGAGGGTATATAAGGCTGGTTCCTTCGTTTTTTCAGCAGAACCCTTTTTCTCTTCTCTCTTTTCCCTTCTTTCTTTTCTCCCTTCTCTTTAGAATCCGAAGAACTCTGGTTGAATATTCACCGGATTCTAGAAATTTTCGTCGAAATCTGGATTTTTTATTAGAAGTTCACCGAAAAGTTAGTCAATTTTTGGAAATTCTCATCGAAAACTGGGCAACTGGTCGAAAACTTTAAACTTGGCCGGAATAGTCGTCGAAAAATTCAACATTGGCTGAAAAATTCAACCGAAATCTGAAAATTTCCAAAAATTTCTAGAAAAAATTCGTAGAAAAATCTCCAAAAATTTTTCACCGATTTTAAAGCTATTCTAACACCTCTAAACCCTTTTTCAACTTTCGAATCTCTTCTGTCTGTTTTTTTTCAGCCAGTAACTCTTTTCTCTTCTGTTTTCTGTATCTTTTCATTTGATCCGATGGTCTTTTTATAGGGATTGATCAGAAGAGTTTCTGATCAATCCTAACTCCTCTTTGGATTGGGATTCAATTATTGAATCCAATATGGACTCTGATTGAACCCCAATCACGATAGAATTTTCTAAATTTCAGCCAAAAAAGAAAAAGCAAAATAAAAAAAATATTAATAGATAATTCAAAAAGCAAATAATCAATAAATAATAATATTAATAGATAACTAAAAATAAATACTAGATAAATTATAACATATAATCAGATAAATATATATAAATATTAACAAAAAATAATAATAATGAAGATATATATTAATAAATAGTAATAATAAATAAGTAAATAAGAAATACTTAAAAGATAAAGAAAAGAAAAGAAAATATATATATGTATAAAATATAAAATAAAAATAAAATATAAAAATACAAAAATAAAAAACAAAAGCAGACTAACCCATTTGGATCAAGCCCAATTGATCCAGGCCTGGACCAAATTGGGTGTCTATAAATCTAATTATCTGATATTTAAATAATCTACAAAATATTTAAATAACTATTTTTATTTTTTCATGTAAAAATTTGTTTAGATAAAAACAAATAGATGAAAAAAATTAATTTTGATGTCAGAATTATTAAACTTTTGAGAGGAGCACAATTATTTTTTTAAAAAAATTGAAATACTTATGAATTTTGATTTGGAAAAATTAAGTGTAAAAGAAAATAAGTTGTAAAAAATAGAGACACTCAATTTTAAGAGATATTTTGTCCATTTATTTTATTTTTATTAGGTTAAAAAATAATCAAACAACAAAAGATAAGTTAAAAATTACAAAACATGTTTCCCAATTATGTATCAACTGAAATAAGTTAATCCAATAAAATTCATCAAAACTAGTCAAAATTAATGAAAACAATTGGTATTACTTGATACCGAGTCTAATACAAAAAACTACTCTTAATAATATCTTTTTTGTATAACTAAAGTCTATCGGCCGCTACGATTGGTACTAAAACAAAATTAACAACATTAGTGGGAACCTTCGATGTATGAGTATTTGATGTATGAGTAGGTTAAATTGCTAGTATCTAAAAAATCGTCTTAGGGGTGTTTCGTTAGCAAAATTTAATTTTCTCTTTTGACATTTTACTTTTTGTAATCCGATTCCTTTGATTTAGGGTGCTGTTAATGGAGTACAAAACTGTTGAATTCCAACGATGTCAAAGAGGGAAGAATAGGAGAATATGAAACTCTAATCTTCCTAAAGTTTTTTTGCATTTCGCCTAGAATTTAAATTTTTTCCATCCATTGCCCTAAAGAAATGGTTTTTAAGATCTATTTTACTCTTCAATATCAAAAAAAATTAAATAATTAATTGAGATTCAATCATATACGCAAGTTTTATAGTTTCAACAAGATTACATTTTTAAGAAAAAAATTTAGTTTTAATGTAGTTTTTGTTAAAAATATATTATATATGAAATCTTTTTTTCAAATTTTATAGTTTCAATAAAAGACTATGATTTTAAGATTAAAAATGTAGCTTTTATTGAAAACATATTATGAGAAATTTTATTTTAAAAATTCTATTGTTTCAACAAAATTATGTTTTTAATCTTAAAAACGTAGTTTTTGTTGAAAATATGTTATGAGATAAAGACAAAAAAATGCTGCTCATAGGATTTGAGTAGAATCAACATAAACTACATTTTTAAGATAAAAAATGTAATCTATTATGAAAATAAACCATGTTTTTAAATGAAAAACATAGTCTATTATAAAAATATATTATGAAAATAATTATAATATATTTTCATAATATTTTCCTTAATTTATATGTTAAATAAGTAAATAATTTACATGTTATATACACAATAAAACCAAAAATAATTTAGCACACCTTTCGACCCAACGTTGATCTTATCGTAAAAACCAATTCTTATATTTACTCTGCATAAGAATAATCAAAGTTAGAATAACAATTATGCTCTATGCAACTTAAGAAAATACACATACAAACTTCAACTAATAATGTAACTAAAGGTAATACAGTAATAAATGATGTGATTAAAATATAGCAACTCCAACACATAAATCTAATATCCTTCAGAATTAGTCAAGTAAAATTATTTAAGGGAGAATTACTTTCCCTTTAAGAATATTAGATTTCGCAAATCTTTAATAGTTTCTATCATTTTGTTTATTCTATGATTAGAAGGCCCTAAAAAAGGGTGCCAATTATCATAGCTGATAAAGTCTCTTTGTACAGTTGGTATAACAAATAAACTTCGAAATAAAATTATTTAATAAATCGTTGAAAAAAAATGCCACTAAATTATGTATATATACACAAAAAATTTGCAGGATGGGCTATGCGATTGTTTGCTTATGAAAGTGAGACAACATCAGAGTTCTCTTTCTTTACAGTAGTAGTTGATCTTACTGAAGATGGTCATGGTTAGTATATATGTTTATTTGATTTCTGCCAAGGATCCTGGACATATTATATTATATCATATCATATCATATTATATTATATTATGTGGTTAATGTAAGAATCCATTATGTATGTCTTTTAACTTAGATTTCTTTGATTTTATCACTGATAGAGCTTTCCCTGATTGAATTTTCAGAGCATATGCAGGATATTGTAGGGTTGCTCTTTAAATACACTAAATTCTTGAGGGAGTCTGGTATTTGCAAACGGGTATTTGAGGAGGTATGTGACTATGTATGAGCACTAAGAATGTAAGAATAAATTGTAGCTGTAAATAGGCTGAACTTAGGTATGCTATTGACAATTTCAATGATGGTTTAGCTATCTACCCTGGTTTTCACTTTTCTTATATTCTGATATGCCCTGAATTCTTGCTATTCGCTGTTGGATATTTGTTTAAGTTTCCTTCCAACAAAAAAGTAGAATCACGCTGGTTTGTATGTATGTTAATGGATAGTCTCACACGAAAAAATTAATAAGAAATATGATATTTACCTTGAAATTTTATGTTTAAGTTTCATTATGAATGAATAATTTGATTAAAAGCAGAGAAGCATTAGGTGAATTATATACTTAAATACCATCATTTTATGCTTTTTTGCATCGAATTTTGGAAAAAAACTTCAATGATATTTTTTAAATGAAATTCATGAAATTCCTAATTAAAATTGATTAAATAAAACTAAAACAAAAAATCAAAATTGATAAATTGAAAGGTTTCGTTACATAAATCAAGTGTACAAAATTTGAAAAAATTTTAGTAAATTTTTATATATATTTTTAGAGAGACATTTTTAGTAAAAATGTTGACAAATTTTTTACCATTAAATAAGTATTAATCAAATTTGAATTATAAACAATATTTTAAATTATTTTTTACATATTATTGATATTCACATTAAATTCTATTAATTTATCGGTTTGAATTTTTTTTAAATCATTTTTAAAATGAAATTTAACAAACTTCACATAAAAAAATTTATGTACGTTTTCTCCTGAATTTTGTAATCTCTTCTAGTCTAAGATATATTACTGTGTGCATGAGTTTTCTTTTCTATTGAAAAAAATCTACTCTAAATTTTTTCTTTTAATTTCATATTTAGCACTTACATTAAAATTTTCACCTTTTCCTTTTTCATTTTTTTTACTTTTTGAAATTAAAAACCACTAAACCTCAATACATTACATAAAATATTAAATTTTAGTATAAAATGTAGTAAAGTACTCAAAATTTGTCTTATTAAAAAGCTTTAATAAGAAAAGAATGCACTCAAATTGTTCTTATAATAACTGTTGCACAATATTTTTCACCCAAAAAAATGTATGCATTGAAATTGTTGCAAAAATACTTTTTGCAATGTGAGATGTGATCAACTTTGAGCTTGGTGCGCCGTGCATTAGTTAGGAAAATTGACGAATTTCAATATTGAGAATTCGATCTAAAGCTTAATTTCATGTTTATGATCAATTCTGTCTTTCTAGCTAGCTATGCTTCAATTCGAACAACATTGAAGCGGGAGATGTGGGAAGAACTCTATCTTGCTGGTTCTATTTGTCGAAGAGTTGTATAAGAAATTTTTATTTTTGTATGAAGCTTTCAACTGTTTGCGAGATAAACTTTCACTATCAAGACAAAATCCCACCTATTGATTATGTTGAGGAAATCGCGTCAAGAATGCAGGTAATTCCTTTTATATATTCCCTTGTTTTATGGTAATTGGTTTTACTGTAGAGCATTTTGATACAATTTTCTTCTAGATCTTCTATACTTCAATCTATCCCAAAGTCTTCAAGTAGTGTTTGTTATGAAATAATTTCTCGAAAATCTAAAGTGATTGGTTCTAATAAGCATAGAGCTAACGTATTGAGGATCTTGTGTTGGAAACTCTGCTAGCTTTTTTTTTTTTTTTTGGATGACAAGCTAGTTTGATTCCTTTGAAACTGGATTCTCAGGAATATCCACCCAAAGATTGGTTGGTGGGCTTATCGTTGCCTTCAAATTTCAATCCTGACCTTATGCAAATGATTCTGAGAGAGTTGTCACCAGAGAATGTCCGGTATGCTTTTGAATATAAATTTTTAAGTAATCAAAAGTTACAAAATGAACCTAAACCTAAAACTTGCAAAAAAAAACTCGCATTTGAACTAGCCGAATTACTGATTTACCAAGAAAATTTGAATCTATAACGGTCTGAAACCAAAACAATCTTTCCAATATGAAATTGTTCAAACCTAAAACTATATGAAACCAAAAAAAAAAAAAAAAAGCCGTTCTCAAACCAAAGTGAAATTGAAAAACATACGAAAGTGATTATATTTTACATAAAATTTAAAATGATAAAAACTAATTCAAACTTGAATATAGTTTGAATCCGAGTGAACTCAAATACAAAAAAAATTGAATTCGAAATTGCTCAAAACAGAAAAATTCAAACTCAAAATGACCGAACTTGAACCCACTTGTTTGTCACCTTAGTTAATATTTTACTAATTTATTACTTTGCTTAAATGTAACTTAAGAAATGTGTCAACCCCAAACTTTGTTGTAAAGTATAAATCTCTTTGTATAAATTAGTAATTCGATTAATTTACGATTCAATCAACTTATTTTATTATTATTTTACTTCATACGAAACAATTTAGAAGAAAAAACCATTCTTTCTTCTATTTCTTTTCGTTTTCCCTTCCCTCATTTTTTTTCTTTCATTCGAAGAGGAGATCTTAGATATAAATATATTAGTCTTTTTCCTCTAATAAGTGCCCTTTTATTTTAATAGAATCTTCTGGGAGTCAAAGAAATTTGACGGGGAGACGGATAAGGTTGAGCCGTGGTATGGAACTCCTTATTCTGTGGAAAGGGTCACAACTTCGATGATTGAGGTTGCCGTTGATCTTTCCCATTGCACTGTTTATATAACAATTTTATAGAAGTCGGTTTGTTTGCTATACTCTCTAGTCTCTAGTTTATAAGGCTATGGTAAGTGGTAACTAATTTGATTTCAGCAAGGAAAAAAAGGTACTTGATGGAATCTTTTACTTTGATTGCAGAAATGGATGTCATCAGCTCCTATTGGTGATTTGCAGCTACCAGCAGCTAATATGTTCATACCCAAAAATTTTTCTCTCAAGGGTTCGAGAGAAAAGGTTAGTTGATGAATCTTTCAATCAAGTTTGTCGTGATTGTCTCTATCGATCGATCTCAAGTTCCAACTCTAATTAGTAGTTACTTTGATATAATGAATTAAGCTTTCGATTTGATCAAGCAGGTCAAGTTTCCAGTTTTGTTAAGAAAGTCATCCTATTCAAAACTGTGGTACAAGCCTGATACAATGTTCTCCTTACCTAAGGCATTTGTTAAAATAGACTTCAACTGTCCCCACGCTAGAATCTCTCCTGAAGCTGAAGTTCTTGCAGACATTTTTGTACGGTTGTTGAGGGATTACTTAAATGAACACGGTAAATTAATTGTCTTAGCAGTTAATTCTTTGATAATCGCAATTAATTTTCTGCTCCGTTCCCCCCTTTTTTCTTGCTCTTTACTCAAAACTCAAAAGCTCCACTGCCCACCTTCTTGACAAAAGCCGTGTTTAACCTTCTATCCTTTAGCTTACCACGCTGAAGTTGCTGGCCTTGATTGTTCTATAAGGCGCACAGACAGAGGTTTTCAGGTAAATGCTCCTCTCAATTTTTATTTGACACCAATATATATAGGAGTGTCTATTGGTAATTGGTAGAGCCTCGATTTATTTTTAGGAAATATTTTAAACCCAATATGACATGAAATTATGATGTGGTATCAAACACGGATACACTATATTTTTTATAATTTTTATATTAATTTTGAGGATCAAAGTGTTATACCTACATGAATAATGAAGTGTTCAAAAAATGTCAAACGCGGATACTTTAAGATAAAGTGAAGAGTTCATACAACATAATTTGAAAAAAAAAAACATTATGCTGATATATATATGCAAGGTTTTGAAAAAGCAAGATTAATAAGATTAAATAAAGAAATTGATAGAATATTTATATGATATAATCATATCATACATGCTACATGTAAGTAAATATGCAAAATTATGACAAGGATAGGATGCTCGAAAGAGGAAACATTTCCTTGTTTTAAAATTATAATCTTAGACTATTTTGTTATTAAAAATTAATTAAGTAAAGTAAATTATTTTCTTGCTCGTTCGCTAGATGAGTTTGTGCGGCCAGGGATTGTAGAATCAGCGTGCATCATTTCTTTTATTCTTTATTAATTAAGTTGTGTTCCTAACTTAGTATGGTTTTCTTCTATAGGTGACACTAGATGGTTATAATGACAAGGTGAACATTTTGCTGGAAACTGTAATTGATAAGATTGCAAATCTTGAAGTGAAACCCGATAAGTTCTCTATAATCAAGGTAATGCATAACTTATGATTTCTCACCCTTTTTCATCATCGATCAATACTATCTACCATCAATATCAATAGTCAGCACTACTATATAAATTAAAATAAAATGTGGAATTTTGAACGGGTTTAAGATGAGCTTGATGGAGATGGTCAATTTGTTATTATTATTTTTTTATGATTATTCAAGAAAATCTGTTTTGAATTCTAGGTGGCTAACTGGGAATGATTCTCTTGTTTACTTGGAAGTTTTGTTTGATTTGTTCCCCCATGATGGAGTCTCTGTATTCTTCTTTTATTGATATTCGGTGGAGCAAGGAATTTTTAGTTTTAAGTTAACGGTTGGTTTGATTTGTTTCTTATTTGCTGGGTGTATGTTCTTAATATGCCCGATGAAATTGTAACAAAACTATTATTTTGTTCTTTATAAAATCTATTTGGGAGAGAGAGAGAGAGAGAGAGAGAGAATGTGGTGGGATGGAGGCAGCATTTGAAGGCGAAGAAAGTCGCGGTAACTTGGAAGAATCTGGGTACGCATGTTGTTTTGTTCACAAGTGTAAATCAGGGAGGTGAGTTGTGTATGTATTGTGTGTTAATCGTAGCTTCTGTCAGGTTTCATTACCTGTGAAATGTGCTTTTTTTTGGGTGATTCTGGTTGTTAATGGAAAGGGTGTCATTGCTTATATTAGAATGTTTTGGATAAGCTAACGGAATGGTTGATTCTTTGGCAAGGAATGATGTGGAGGGGATGGATGATTTTGGAAGTTGATGATAAGGTTGGTCATTGATTATATCAGAATATATTTTCAGAAGCTAATGGCATGGTTGGTTCTTTGGCAAAGGAAGATGTGGCTTGAGGAAATACGTTTAGACATGATTGTGGGATTGGTGTTTGCTAGTTTGTTATATGAACCTCCTAATGGCTTTATAAAGTGGAGCTTAACAAACTACTGAAAGTCTGAAACATTTTAATGAATTGTCTTTGGCTACGGGATTTTCAAACTGTCAGCTTGATTGTCGTTTTTTAATACAACTGGTCTAATGGAATTCCAAAAATGGAGCTTCTATGATTTTGGTTTGGCTTTGCTGATAATTAGGGAAGCTAATGGTCTGACAGATTGACTGGCAAATTAAGTCAGATATGTCTTGAGGTGATTTGGTTTTGGCTAGGTGGTGAGATGTGATCCTTTCCATTGAGTGCTGATTTTTTTTCATCAAGATCAATTGGTAATCTGCTAATATTTTTTCTGATTTCATTGTATGAGATTATCTGTTAGAGTTGTTTTAGTTGATTGGATTCTAGGTTTATTTAATATTATATATCTTTTATTCTTTTTAGTTTACGGAGTTTGGTTTTTTGGGGATTATTCGGTATTTTGCTGTTGGGGTGGGGCTCCTCTGTTTTGGATGTATTTCCGAAGTCGATCACGTAGTAAGTTCCTTCAAGCTGAGGTCAAGGCAATTTTGTTTGGTTTACAGCGGGCTCGGGACGATGTCATTGCTTCTCTACAGATTCAAAGTGATTCTCAGATGGCTTTTAATGAAATCTCAAAAAAGGATGAGAGTTTTTGGGAGCTGGAAGATTTAGTGAGGGATATTGTGGACCTTGCTTTGGAGTGTAACTCTCCACCTTGGATGGGAAAGTCAAGAAAAATGGAAACTTATTGGCTCACTATCTAATAAAACATCTAATATGAAAGTTATCTTCATTAAGTCAAGCATATTGCTTCGATGTGTTAATTTATAATCTTTTGTTTTATGTTTCTCTCTTTTTTTTTTTTTTTTTTGCCCCAATTTCATCTTTTGCTCTTTATCATCAGGAAATGATAACAAAGGACATTTACAACTTCAAATTTCAAGAACCCTATGAGCTGGCTAGTGTCTACTACCCATTAATATTGAACAACATACGATGGCCTTGGAAGGACAAACTTGAAGTTTTACCTCTTTTGAAAGTAGAAGACCTAGTCAAATTTATCCCCATGATGTTTTCAAGCACCTATGTGGAGTGTTTCATAGCAGGTTCGTTCAATATTTCTTCTCGTTCTCTTTGCATCAACCAAAAAAAAAAGAGAAAATCAACAAATATATATATATATATATACATATATATATATATATATATACACACACATATATATATATATATAAAGAGAAATCTATACCAGTGTAAAATTAATTAACTTTTACAAACAACTTCATGACTTTTTTTTTTCAGCCAAATAAAGAAGTAATTTATTAAAAAATTAGAATTCGATACACAAATTTGGATTTGAAAGATATTCCAAGAATACATAAATTTAATTTTAAGATTTTGGTACGACCAATAATGAGCTAGCTGAAGTTATTTAGCTTTTAGAATATTGCAAACATCGGATTTGTCCAGGTCTATTATTAAAATTAATAATAATAATAATAATAACAATAATAATAATAATAAATATCTTTTTTAAAAAATAATTAATTATTAAAAAAAAGAAAAGAAAGAGAAAACAAGAAAAGGAAAAAAAAAAACAAAAAGTAGGGTGGTTGGTGTACGGCGTTGCTGCTGCCCCCGACCAACCACCCTACAGCCCATCTCCACTACCCAGTAGCCGCTCACTCTCCTACTCGACCAACCCCCTATCCAGTCACCAGACCAGATAGCCACCCTACAGTCACCTTGCCATCACCTATTTCCTTTTGAACTTCTTAAAAACCCCCAACTTCTTCCCCTTGATTGGCTCTCTTAGACCCCCTCTCAAAAACCTTCGGACCCTCCCTTTTTCAAAAACTCTCAGACAAGGAATAAACCTCTCTCGAAAAGCCTTCAAACAGATCCTCGAAACCTCTTCCTTCAATAACCCCAAACACCACACCAAACCCATACCCAAACAGAAACGTAAAAACAGAAACAAAAAACAAAGACAAACAGTCCTCCCCGTAGAGAGGAACCTCAGTGCCGAGCTCCTTGCAAAAACAAAGAAAATAGATCAGTTTTAGTCTAAAAAAAAAAGCAAAAAATTTCAAGCCTTGATCTACGACATTTGGGGCTGTTTCTGACGAAAAGAAAGCCAGATCTAGAAATAGGGCGCTGAAGAGAGCTGTCAGAATAATTGTTGCATTTTTCGACGATCGAAAACCACTCGCAGCGACTGCCGGCTGTGACCCAAGTGACTGCCAGGGCGGTGGTCCGGCAAGTGGACGGCGAGAGAGCTTTGGAGCTCTCCCTAGAACTCTCCCTATTTTTTTTTTCTGAAATGCAAAAAGAATGAACCAAAAAAAATTTTTAGTTATATATAAAAGACTAAAGAGCAAAACGACATCGTTTTAAGTCAAGGAGGATCCGCACGTTGACCCAGATCCGACCTGGGATTCGCGTAACCCGACCCGTAGACCCACTCTACCAACAACTGCTAACCGGTCCAATTAAACCAGTTTGAGCCAGACCGAACCGTAGACCGCTAGCCTGAACCGTTGACTGAACTATAGAACTGGTCAAACCGGTCCAGACCAACATTGACCGGTCTAGTTTAGGTAAAAAAAATTTTTTTAACTTTTTTATACTATTATTTTTGTTATTTTAAGTATTTTTTTTAATATTGATGCATGATAAATTCTTAAATTTGTTAGAATAATTTTTTTAATTGTTTTTTAATAATAAAATGAAAACAAAGTAAGATAATAATTAAAATATATATATTAAAAATGCTTAAATAATAATAATAGATTTTTTTACTATTTTTTCTACCTAGATGTTGGAGAGAATAAAAAATATTTTCTTAAAGAAATAATTCCGCCTAGATGTTGGAGAATAATTATTAATAAATTTTCATAAAAAGAAATATAAGAAAATTTTAATTAATTTTCAAAAATCATTAAAATTGAACTTGCTTCGAAAATCCGTCTAGATGTTGGGGACTTTTAGAGATATTCGTATTTTCTTAAAAACGAAACCTTAAACACTAATTCTTAATTTTCAAAATCCTAGGTTTCTAAAACCCCTAAAATCCAAAATCCTCCTAAAATCCAAAATCCTAAAATCCGAAACCCCTAAAATCTAAAATCCCCTAAATCCAAACCCCTAAAATTCGAAACCCCTAAAATCCAAACCCTTAAATCAAAACCCCAAACCACAAAACCCAAACCCTAAAATCTTCAAACTCTAAAATCAAAATCTTAAACCTTCCATATCCTAAAATTCAAGCCTTAAAACCCTCTAAACCTTAAAACCAAACCTTCAAAACCTCTACTCAAGCCCTTACTCAAAACCTCCTAAAAATCCTAAGGACAAGTGTGAAAATTTCATTTGAAGTAACTTGTTCCCGAATGCCGCCTAGATGATGGGGTATTTAGAAAATTTTACTTCGTTAAGTCTTTTCACATGATTTCTTAATTCGCATTAATAATAAGATTAATAAATAAAAAGTATAATAGTAAATTGAGATCTTAAATATAAACAGTCGCACCTAAACTCTGCCTAGATGTTGGAGAGTCGGGGTGGTCTCATTATACTTAAGAACCCAACTTTTAAATTGCATTTCATTTTACATAACATTCATTGGCATACATACGTTAGCATGTTATTATCAGTAATTATTTGCACTATTTTGTCTTTAATTTTATTTACTACTTGGTGATAAAATATTTTATAATAAAAAAAATAATACTTTAAAAAAAATTTATGATATTACAAAAAAAATAAAAATAACATTCCAAAAGAAATAATTCTTGGTACTCTACCTAGATGTTGGAGAGTCACCAACAATTTTTTTATAAAGAGTGTTATTTCATTTTAAGGATTGTTGTGTTAAATCTTAAACGAAAAAAGTTATTTTAAATTTTGCCTAGATATTAGAAAATTTTAAGATAATTCTTTAACTTAAAGATTTTCTCAATATTTCTAAATAAAAATTTTAGCAAAATTTTATTTTTCCAAATGAAGGGAATTAGTGTTAAATTTCAAATTAAAACCATTTTTATCCAACACCAAAAATAATGTGTAATTAAATGG
This sequence comes from Durio zibethinus, assembly GCF_047325235.1. Taxonomy (NCBI): domain Eukaryota; kingdom Viridiplantae; phylum Streptophyta; class Magnoliopsida; order Malvales; family Malvaceae; genus Durio; species Durio zibethinus. The sequence continues at coordinate 782,631 of NC_143162.1, read as the reverse complement.
TACCATTTCTGGGCGTTGTGGGGGTGCTAATCCTTCCTCACACTTAACCGACTCCCAAACCCAACCTGGTTTTCATAGACCAAAATTTATCTTTTTGATAAACTTTAAACCCGTTTTTATAATTTTATTAAAAAGATAAATTTTCGGGTGGCTAATCACACCCTAAAAAAGATTGGTGACGACTCTCCCCTTTTATTTTTTTCGATTTTAAAATATTTTACGTCTGACGGTCCCAAAATCGTTACGACAGCTTGGCGACTCCACTGGGGACTTGTTTGAGGGTCAGGCCAAAATTTTAATTATGCGCTATTGACAATGGTTAGATTTAATTGATTTTATTTGATATTTAATTTAATTTCTTTTATTTTATTTTTTGAAAACATTCATGTTAATAAATAAAATAAATTATGTGTTAGTTATTACTTCATTTTGATTTTGTTTTTGGTTATGATTTATTCATGTTATTTTGATTAATACATTACTTTGCACACACTTTGCATATTCACTCGCATGCATGAGCTCTGTACCCGAGGCTCCATCCTTTTTAGGAGGAAGTGAAGTAGCTATGCTCTCGTGAGGTGATAACCTTCGCATTTGCTAGTAAAACACTTTCTCTCAGATTGAACCATTTTCGTTAATAACCCATAATGGGTGAGGATCGGAAAACCTTACTAGTCTATAATAGGCAATGATGTGAGGAATAGTCTGGGAACCTTTAGACAAACAAATCCTAACCCAACATATTGTGAGCCACAAGAAGCCTTCCTAGGATAGAGCTATGCCACCTTTTAGAAAATTACCAAAAATTAGGACATTATACGTTATATTATTTTATTTTATGGTTATTATATTATTTCTCTTACTTGTTTGTTTTGAATTCTTGAGTCATTTTATTTTTATATATATATATTCTTTGATTGTGTGCATTATATTTGAATATATGGTATTTATTTTAGGTCAATCATTGAAAAAAAAGGAAAAAAAAAAAGGTAAAAGAACATTTCCAAAGATTAAAGATTTTTCTTAAATTCTTTGTTTATTGGTCGAATAAAGACTAATTTTCAAGCCTTATTTATTTATTTTTCCTTCTCAAAACAAAAAATTTCATATTTTATTTCATCTTTCGCATTTCATACATCATACATGTATCTCATCAATGCGCATTATAATAGGATAATACATGTATTCCATCCCATCCATATCAATAGGTAACACATGCATTTTACTTCATGCACATGCATCCCATGCACTTCTTGATAATTAGTGCACACATTCCATCTCATTACATGTTTAAAGGTAGTGACAGTTCATTAGGATGACATAACACAAGCAATGCATTTCATATAAAAATATAATGAGCACTTGATAGGTTCTTGCATTCCATACAAGTATGCTGCATTAGTCATAGGAATACATCTCATCATTATGTAAATATGTCATTGCATTTCATGCATATAGATTCATGAATAATAGGGTCGTATAGAACATACATTGCATTTCATATCCCACCATTCTTGCAACATAACATTGCATTTTTTGGATACACATTCATGGTTGACAAAAATTTTTATTTGGGTCTTTGTACATATAAAAATCCATTGTCATAAATATATATGCATTTCGTGACATTCTCATATTCATGTATTCATAAACAGACTTTGTGTGTCTTTGTTTTTGTGATATTCATTCAATAAGGGTAATAGTCTATAATTTTTGGTCTAAGTCCCAAAATAAAATGTCTGTCTTGGTAGAAATTAGAATGGCAAAAATGAGAGATCAATTGGAAGCAAAGATTAGTGCTTTGGAGTTGAATCAAGAGGAATTATGGCTTGAGCTTCGAAAGATGAAACGACAAATGGCTCAATTGATAGAAATGATTAAAGGTAATGGTGGAGTTGAGTTTGTTCCTCCTCAAGGATCGTTGTCACATTCGATTCCATCAAGCTAAGATCAATCAGCTTCTATTAGTCTTAGCACTTTTCCAGAACAAACTAAGGCATTAGGTGATTTGAACAGTGATCGAAGTTTGGACGAACTCAAGAGAGGAATGGGTGAACTAGCCGCGCAAATGACTGAGCTCAAGAGTTTGATTTCCAATAAGGAGTCACCTGGCTTTAAACAACCATCACCAACTATCTCAAGTCCTAACCCATACCTAAATCCTCCTTATGACTACTTTCAACCTCCTTTCCAAGCACCTAGAATTAAGCCTCCAAGTGTTATGCAACCTTCAAAATTTTCAATCACGTCCCCCACCTCACATTTCATAATTGCTTGTTCAGCATGCTATCCAATCACCACTCTATCAGCCTAATCTTTAACCTAAAGTTTCTCAATTCACCTCGAAACTAACTATACCAGTATTTTTTCAGTAAAGCAAATCAATCATAGGATAAAAAAACTCTCGTAACACCAAAGAAAAAGCCCCTATTGATCCAATACTCATGTCCTACATAGAGTTATACCTACTGCTCCTAGGGAACTACCTCATTGCCCCTATCCCTGCTGAACCTCGTAAACCACCTTTTCCTAAATGGCATAATCCTAATGCCCAATGTGAATACCATTTTGTTGTTGTGGACCATTCTCTGAAAGACTACACAGCTTTGAAACATAGGGTGCATGGATTGATGAAAGTCGAATATCTGAGTTTTAATGCCAAAATGAAGCTAGTTATTCACGAGAACCCTTCTTTGATCCATGCCAAAATGGTAGGCAGTGCTACAAGCAACAATAAAGTTGGTCAGGATGATGAATAAAAAGCTTTTTAAGCAAAGAGTTATCCTCTCTAGTAATCATAGTCAACTTTTTTTAGGTGAAACAAAGAAAAGTAAGAGCAGGTCTGGCACTTTTTGGCCCCAGCCCTAGAATGATTTATGATATATAAACTTGATACTTTTGGAATGAATGAAAACTTCTTTTGACCTAGATTTTCTATGAATTAATGCTTCTGTCCACCTTTAATAATTGAAGCTAGTGAAAAAGAGTGATGGTTGTGAATATATTTTCATCAAACTTTCGAAGAGGAATGAATGTCTTTAGATAACCTAGCCAGAATATAGGATGAAAGCTCAGTTTCTCCTCCTTAATAACAAAATTTGACTTGCATATCATGCATCATTTGCTTGAATTCATTACTTTTCATGCCAGCTGAGGACAAGGAATGATAATTGTAAATATACTTTCGTCAAACCTTCGAAGTAATTTTTTTATATAATAGAATTCATGCCATGCATTTCTGACTTCTGGTAATTAATAAAAGGATCAAAGATAGCTATTCTAGGAAACGAGGTCAGTTGAGTTTGCACACTTATAGCACTTAAGTCAGTACCAAAATCATGAAAAATGAAGATACCAGTCGAATGGACAGAGTAGAAAAGGCCCAAGAAGAGATCAGTGAAACAGTTACGAGAATACAACAAAACATGAACAGACAACTGGTAGAATTAAAACAGATGATAGTGGAAATGACAAAAGGAAAAAAAGTTCTTGAGATGCACAGGACAAGGGAAGAAACAGCTGTTGAGACACCATTGTATCCATCTGGGTTCACATATGTTCAAGATCCTCATGTGTCACAAGCACCTCCAACAACTCATCAACCTTATATTGGCCATTTTGCCAAGTTACCATCAATTCAGACAAATGTCAATCCTAGGCATACTCCTTACGACTTCACTACTGTGCCTAATATGGATGATCATAAAGAATTAAAGAAATTGAAAAGGGTGCCAGATCCATCAGAAGATATAGTGATGAAAGATAAGTATGATATGTTGGAAGAGAGATTGAAAGCAATTGAAAGCCATGATGTGTACGAGAATATTAACGTTAGTGAACTTAGTCTAGTACTTGATCTTGTTATTCCATCAAAATTCAAAGCCTCAAGTTTTAAAAAGTACGATGAAACAAAATATCCTTTAACACACATCACCATGTACTGTCGAAAGATGACAGGCTACACTAATGATGATAAATTGTTAATCCATTACTTTCAAGATAGTCTCACTGAACCTGCAGTAAGATGGTATACTTAGTTAGACCGAAGTAAGATTTACTCTTTGAATGAATTGGCTAGGGCCTTCCTAGCATAATACAAGCATGTTGAAGATATATTGCCAGATAGGTTATCCTTGCAAAATATGAAGAAAAGATCAACTGAAACATTCAAAGAATATGCACATAGATAGAAAGACATAACAGCTCAAGTACAACCACCCTTGTCAGAGAAAAAAATTACTGTTCTGTTTGTCAATTCTTTGAACACTCCCTATTATGAAAAAATGATTGGGAATATCTTTAAAAACTTTTCGGACATGATAATTTCTGGTGAAATTATAGAAAATGCAATCAAGAATGACAGGATTAAGTTAAAAGATATGATAGATGTTGAAGAGAAAAGTACATCAAAACAAAATAAAAGAAAGGTGCAAGCAGTTACAAGGAAGGGCATCTACCTAATAGCTTTATCCTGTATGATCCTTATCCTGTTTATCAACCTCATCACCCTGCCATAAGCCATATCTCTCAAAACTCATATCTTTGCTAACCAAGCCAGCATTTGAGCTTTCCAGTAAATTCTTATCCTCAAATGGTCATTCATGATCTTGTTCCTACATTTGAACCCACCACCCAACCAACAAAGAATCGAAAGAAACCAAAGAATGATCAAGAGAAATTATCCATCCCTATTTTTCACCTTTTACCTTTGTTAATAGAAGATCGATATCTCACTCATGTGCCTCTGAAAACAACACCAAATCTATCAGCAAGGAGTTACAATCCCAATAGCAAGTATGATTACCATATGGAGGTAATTGACCATTCAACTGAAAAATACAGCCAGTTGAAAGAAAAGATTAAAGATCTTATCAAGAATGATATTTTGACTTCAGAGGTAATAGAACAATGAAAGTTGTTGACTCCATTCAATTGTTAAATGTGAGAAGTTAAGATGAAAAAAAATGTTTCGAGTTTTGAAAATCAGGATAAGATGATTTTTTTTATTTTTTTTACTGTATATGTATAACATGTACATTATGTCTCTAGAAGTTATCAACTTATTTTGGAAGAATTGAATACTTTGGATCTTTTTATTTTCTTTTTATGCATTTGTTTGAATAAAAGTCCCACATAAGTAACTTTAAAAAAAATAAAAAAAATAAAAAAAATAAAAAAAAGTTTTTTTTTGCAATAAAGATGGAATGATTCTTAAGGGAAATGGTGATTACTATTAGGAAAAAGCTCATCAAATACTTTCACACCTTTTCAAATACTTTCATGACCCTAATCACTCAAATGATTAGACTCATCAACTACAACATTTCAGGGAATGTGAGTTTGAGTTCAGACCTTAAAGGCTGATAATCTTTTCCTGGGCAAAGAACAAAAAAGATTAATTTTGAAAGTTTATTTTGAAATTCAAAAATTAGATACTCTTTCAAATTTTCAATTGATAATTAAATATGTCAAAATTTTGCTATGACCATAGATACAAAAACACTTGAGCCTTTTTCTTAAATAACCTTTGTTCCATGTCTTAAAGCAAATTAAGAAAAAAAAATCCCTTTCTGCCTAAGACAATTTATTTCATACCTTTATACCTTTTCTCTTCCTTTCACCAAGAAAATGTCAAAAAAAAATTTGGAGCCCAAAGAGCCTTTTTGGACTATGTGATCAATCTTATACGACTTGATCATCATTAGAACCTTGAGTAAAAAAAGATGGGGCATCACAAAAAAAAAACAAAAAAAACAAAAACAAAAAAACAAAGAAAAGAACACAAAAAAGAAAAAAAAAAGAAAAAAACAAACAAAAAGGACATATTCAATGATTTACTCTTTTAGCCGAGTGATCATGTTTGAAATGATGAATGGCCATATTTCTCTATCCTTCTCGTACATAAAAATTATCCATTTGCTACCCATTTGAGCCTATTAAATTTTTTATTCCAAAATAAACCCTAGCCAAGGATCATTTTCTACATTAGGGGATAAAATTAGGATATATTCAAGATTAACTTCAAAAAAAGTATCCGATATTGAAAGTATCTAACATGCCCTTCGGAGGTGAAAGTCTTGGGTAAAAAATCAACAAGGCTTCAATTGGAATATCAAGATTCAAGAAAATGAACAGCCAAAGATGAAATTAGGCATTTCTAAGGCAAAACAAAGAAACCTTAGAGATAAGAATCTGAAGCTTCAATTAGAATTCAAAAAAAATCTAATCAAAAAAAGAAAAAAAGAAAATATGTACCTTGAAAATAAGAATTCAAGGCCAAAAAAAAAAAGGTGAGTAAAGTTGCTGAAATTAAAGTCAAATGTTTCAAAAAAAAAAAAAGGGACAAAGAAAGAAAGTCAGAGAATGCTCATCAGGATCCTTGGGCTAATTACCCTGAATAACATATTTTGAGCCTATTTATCCATTCTTTCAAAACCCCTAACCTTGGCTTACATTATATACCTTGAAAAGTTCATTTTGATCAAATGTTGACACTTGGATTGAAGAGCAATATCCTTGAATTTTTATATGCTTGTTGAATTCTTCATTGATAGAAAATATAGCTCTAAGGTGAAAACTCTAAAACGGTAGTTTAGAGCTAAAGCCATTTTTAAGGCCCCAAAATGAATTTCAGAGTTTCAAGGTTCTATCCGAAATAAAAAAAATCTCTATGCAATGCTTTTTGAAAGACCAATACCCACTAAAGACTTTTCATTTTAACAAAAAAAATAAAAAAAAGAAACCAACCTTGTCCTCTTCCTAAATCTTGTTTGGAAAGTAATGACTAGTTTTGACTCACATTAAAGTATCACGTTTTCAATAAAAGAAAAATGTTTTAAAAAAAATTATCTCTTTTGTGAACCTAAGAGAAATCCTCGCAACCTTCGTCGAGCCTTTTCATGAGATATGCCCACCAGTAAAAATAGTTGAATTGTCAATTACCCTCTCATCCATAAGCTTTTCAAATAGAAGTCAACGACTTTCAAAAGATTCAGAAGTCTTGAGTTCTAAATTTTTCATTAATTATGAAGATACTTTTATGTGGGGTAATTTTTGATCACTTTTGAAAATTTTCAAGATTATTTAAGCATTTTGTACATAATACTGAGATCATTTTTTGGGTGAAAATGAAACAACAGAAATTTAAACATAAATTTTTCAAAAAAAAAAAGTAAGAAGAGTATTTGCATTTGCATTGCTTGCATCTGTATCACAAGAAAGACATTTGTATTTGCATCACTTGCATTGGCATTTGTATAAGACATTTGCATTCACACTATAAGAAGAATTTGCATTTGCATCATGGCATCTGCATCCTAAGAAAAGGTATTTATAGGGGCATCCACATGGAAAGGACATTGTCATTTGCATTGTGAAAAAGTCAAATGTATCAAGCATTTGCATTCTTACATTGGCATTGACATTTGCATCGACATTTTCATTAGCATCATTTGATGAGAATAGACATTTGTATCATGTTTGCATTTATCAACTTTGTAAGTATTAAAAACAAAAAAAAAGGGCATGTTTTTAAAGTTTTAAAGTCTCTGTTTAAGAGGAATTGTTCTCAATCAAGATTTCAAAGCCTCTGTTTAAGAGAAACCAATTTCAATCAAGATTTCAAAGCCTCTGTTTAGAGGGAACCTTCCTCAAAAAAGACCTTTAGAGTCTCAAAAATCTCTGATCAGGCGAAAGCCATGTTTAAAAAGATTTTCAAATTTTTAAAGTTTCATTACCTCTGATTAGGAAGAGCATTCAAAGATTTTGAGATTTATAAGACCTCCAGGCATAATCTTTAAAATCTTCAGGCATAACTTTTAAAACCTCTGGGCAAAAGATGTTTAAATTTTTAAAGTTTCATTCCCTCTGATTAGGAGGAGCATTCAAAGATTTTCATGATTTCTAAAACCTCCAGGCATAATTTCAATTCGCGATGTTATCTCGATCGATTTCTTATTTTTTGACTTTCGGTGTTATCTCAGTTAATTCTATAAGATCTTCGGATATGATTTTTAAGACCTTCGAGCATAATTTTGATTCACGATGTTATCTCGATTGATTCTTTATTTTTCGACTGTGGTGTTATCCCAGTCGATTCCTTATCTTTCCATTGTAGTGTTATCTCAGTCGATTCTGTAAGATCTTCCGGCATGATTTCTAAGACCTTCAAGCATAATTTCTATTTGTGATGTTATCTCGATCGATTCTTTATCTTTCAACTTGCGGTGTTATCTCAATCGATTCTGTAAGACCTCCGAGCATGATTTTTAAGAACTTCGAGCATAATTTTGATATACCATGTTATCCCAATCGATTCCTTATCTTTCAACCACGGTGTTATCCCAATCGATTCTGTAAGACCTCCAGGCATAATTTTGATTCGCGGTGTTATCCGGATCGATTCCTTATCTTTTAACTACGATGTTATCCCAATCGATTCTGTAAGACCTTCGGACATAATTTTGATTTACGGTGTTATACTGATCAATTTTTTATCTTTCGACTACGATGTTATCCCAGCCATTCTATAAGACCTCCAGGCATGATTTTTAAGACCTCTAGGCATAATTTTGATTCGTGGTGTTATCTCAATCAATTTCTTATTTTTTGACTTGCGGTGTTATCCCAGTCGATTCTATAAGACCTTTGGGCATAATTTCGATTCGTAGTGTTATCATGATCAATTTTTTATCTTTTGACTTACGATGTTATCCCAGTCGATTCTTTAAGACCTTCGGGCATGATTTTTAAGACCTCCGAGTATAATTTTGATACGCAGTGTTATCCCAATCAATTTCTTATCTTTTGACTTACGATGTTATCCTAATCAATTCTGTAAGACCTCCGGATATGATTTTGTAAGACCTTCAGACATGATTTCTAAGACCTCCGAGCATAAATTCTATTCGTAATGTTATCTCGATCGATTCATTATTTTTTGACTTGCGGTGTCATCTCAATCGTTTTATGTTTAAAAAAAAATTCACGATTTGCTTTTGGACAAAATCGTTATCTTTATCTTACTATTCCTGATTCTCAGTAATATGCAAAGAGGGGCAGTTGTAGCATTGATTTTGTCTGGGTCTACTATTAAATTTGATAATAATAATCATAATAATAATAATATATTTTTTAAAAAATAATTAATTATTAAAAAAAAAACAGGAAAAAGAAAAAAAAATAAAAAGTAGGGTGGCTGGTGTACGGTGTTGCTGCCGCCCCCGACCAGCCACCCTATAGCCCATCTCCACTACCCACTAGCCACCTACTCTCCTACCCGACCAACCCCTTGTCTAACCACCAGATCAAAAAGCCACCCTGCCACCACATGTTCCCTTTTGAACTCCTTAAAAACCCTCAACTTTTTCCCCTTAATTGGCTCTCTCGGACCCCCCTCTCAAAAACCTTCAGACCCCTCATTTTTTGAAACTCTCAGACAAGGAATAGATCCCTCTCGAAAAGCCTTCGAACAAATCCTCGAAACCTCTAAACATCTTCCTTCAATAACCTAAAATACCACACCAAACCCATACCCAAACAGAAATGCAAAAACAAAAACAAAAAACAAAGACAAACAGTCATCCCCATAGGGAGGAACCTCAGCGTCGAGCTCACTGTAAAAATAAAGAAAACAAATCAGTTTTAGTATAAAAAAAAAAGACAGAAAACTTCAAGCCCCGATCTACGACAGTCGGGGCTGTTTTCAATGAAAAAAAAAGCCAGATTTGGAAAAAAGGCATTAAAGAGAGCTGCCAAAATAATTTTTTCATTTTTTGACAATCGAAAACCACTGGCAGCAACCGTCGACAGTGACCCAGGCCGCTGTCGACGCGGTGGTCCGACGACCGGACGGCGAGAGAGCTTTGGAGCTCTCCCTAAAGCTCTCCCCCCCCCCTTTTTTTTTAAACACAAAAAGAATGAACCAAAAAATTTTTTTCAGTTATATATAAAAGACTAAAGAGCAAAACGACATCGTTTTAGGTCAAGGAAGATCCGCGCGTTGACCCGGATCTGACCTATGGACCCGTTTTTCCAACAGCTGCTGACCGATCCAATTGAACCGATTTGAGTCGGATTGAATCGTAGACCGCTAGCTCGAACCGTTGACTGAACCGTAGAACCGTCAGACCGATCCTGACCAACGTTGACCAAATCGTTGACCGGTCTGGTTCAAGTAAAAAAAATTTTTTTAAAAATTTTTAAATTTTTTTATATTATTATTTTTGTTATTTTAAGTATTTTTTTTAATATTGATGCATGATAAATTCTTAAATTTGTTAGAATAATTTTTTTAATTGTTTTTTAATAATAAAATGAAAACAAAGTAAGATAATAATTAAAATATATATATTAAAAATGCTTAAATAATAATAATAGATTTTTTTAGTATTTTTTCTGCCTAGATGTTGGAGAGAATAAAAAATATTTTCCTAAAGAAATAATTTCGCCTAGATGTTGAAAAATTATTATTAATAAATTTTCATAAAAAGAAATATAAGAAATTTTTAATTAATTTTAAAAAATCATTAAAATCGAACTTGCTTCGAAAATCTGCCTAGATATTGGAAAATTTTAGAGATGTTCGTATTTTTTTTAAAAACGAAACCTTAAACACTAATTCTTAATTTTCAAAATCTTAGGTTTCTAAAACCCCTAAAATTCAAAATCCCCTTAAAATCCAAAATCCTAAAATCTAAAATCCCCTAAATCCGAACCCCTAAAATCTAAACCCTTAAATCAAAATCCCAAACCACAAAACCTAAATCCTAAAATCTCCAAACTCTAAAATCAAAACCCTAAACCTTCCATATCCTAAAATTCAAGCCTTAAAACCCTCTAAACCTTAAAACCAAACCTTCAAAACTTCTACTCAAGCCCTTACTCAAAACCTGTTAAAAATCCTAAAGACACGTGTGAAATTTTCATTTGAAGCAATTTGTTTCCGAATGCCGCCTAAATGATAGGGCATTTAGAAAATTTTACTTTGTTAAGTCTTTTCACACGATTTCTTAATTCGCAGTAATAATAAGATTAATAAATAAAAAGTATAATAGTAAATTGGGATCTTAAATATAAACAGTCGCACCTAAGCTCTACCTAGATGTTGGAGAGTCGGGATGGTCTCATTATACTTAAGAACCCAACTTTTAAATTGCATTTCATTTTACATAACATTCATTGACATACATACATTAGCATGTTATTATCAGTAATTATTTGCACTATTATGTCTTTAATTTTTATTTACTACTTGGTAATAAAATATTTTATAATAAAAAAGAATAATACTTTTAAAAAAAAATTGTGATATTACAAAATAAAATAAAAATAACATTCCAAAAGAAATAATTCTTGGTACTCTGCCTAGATGTTGGAGAGTCACCAACAATTTTCTATAAAGAGTGTTATTTCATTCTAAGGATTGTTGTGTTAAATCTTAAGTGAAAAGAGTTATTTTAAATTCTACCTAGATGTTGAAGAATTTTAAGATAATTCTTTAACTTAAAGATTTTCTCAATATTTCTAAATAAAAATTTTAGCAAAATTTTATTTTTCCAAATGAAAGGAATTAGTGTTAAATTTCAAATTAAAACAATTGTTATCCAACACCGAAAATAAGGCGTAATTAAATGGTACCAATTTATGGGCATTGTGGGAGTGCTAATCCTTCCCCACACGTAACCGACTCCTGGACTCAACCTGATTTTTCGTACACTGAAATTTATCATTTTGATAAACTTTAAACCCGTTTTTATAGTTTTATTAAAAAAATAAACTTTTGGGTGGTCAATCACACCTTAACAAAGATTGGTAGTGACTCTCCCCCTTTTATTTTTCTTGATTTTAAAATATTTTACGTTTAGCGATCCCAAAACCATTACGACAAATATATTCTCAGAAAGGCTGATTTTACTAGAAAAATGAAGGTACAATATAGCAAGGTGAAGGCTATCAAAAGGAATACAGAAAAAAAAAAAAAAAAAAAAAAAACACTACAACTCAAAATTGTAAAAGTAAAAGTTTAAACCTACAGAAAATTTTACTAATTAAACACATCTTTAAAAAAAAAAAGTTAAGACCAAGTCAAGATCCTCTTATCTATCAAACTCTAGCTACCTGATACATAAGCTGAAATATGGTTGACATATGGTTTAAGTGAGAGATGTGCCTACACCAAGTCTTCATTTGGTTGACATTTTGCTATTTTAATTTTTGTTACTGAAAAAAAAAATCGTTTGGATGCAAAAGCAAAAAAAAAAAAAAAATTGAAGGTTTTTACAGAAAATATGTTTTTTTTTTTTAGATGATACATGCAAGATTAATTGTGCTGCTATATAAACTAACCATTTTAAATTAATTATGGTATTACTTTTCACCTTTTATTTTTGCTTTATAGCATTTTTTTAAAGTAAAAAAAAATAAAGAAAAAGAAACTGTAAAAATATCGATCAAATGGATATAATCACATTAATTAATGTTGTTATATATATATTTTTTTTCATTTTAATTAGGAAACATGGAACGTGAAGAAGCGACTTCAATAGTTGAAATTATTGAAGACATATTCTTTAAGGGTTCAAACCCTATATGCCAACCGTTGTTTACATCCTTACATCTCACTAATGAAGTTGTTAAACTTGAAAGAGGCATGAATTATTTATACTCTGAAAAGGGCCTGAATCCAAACAATCAGAATTCGGCCATACTCCATTATATTCAGGTAATTATATATGCTAATTTTGGAGAACAAAAAATGCTTGACTTTGTTATGGGTGATACTTTTGAAATGTTTGCATCTATCCTTCTTTGTAAGTTATGGTTAAGTAATAAATATTTTGGAAGAATCGCAGCCTAAAAATGCTTTGAGATCGAACATCTTAGTAGAATTCAAGTTAATTAATTTAATCCATATTTTGCTCCTGCAAAAGTGAAATATCAAAAGTTTAAAATATCCTACATTATATTTAGCTCTCATAGTTGCAATTTAATTTCAAGCAACTTTAGTACTTAGAGATGATTACTTGATACTTTCTTTACTAACTTAATTTAATTTATTTAAAGCACACATATATAAATTTATTTATATATATATAGAGTGAGAATTCATTTATGTTGATGTCATTTTTACATTTTTTTGGCTTTTAGGTAAAAATTAAATTCATGCTTCATTTAAATTAAAATAATATTTTTAGATTTACGAATTTTGATTTAAGGGTTAAAAAAAGTAATATTTACATATTACTTTTCTTCATTGAATAATGCTATATATATAGGATTTTACATTTGTTAAACTTATCATGATTTTAACAAGTGGTGTGTTTTATCTCAGGTTAAAATAAATATATAACATAGGAGATGTTTATGTTTCTTTATATTTTTACATAATATATTTTTTATTTAAAAATTTTTAAAAATCATCCAAGTCTACGTGAAAAAAATTAGCTAGGTAACTTCTCTTTCCAAACTTTATTTAAAAAAAAAAAAACAGTCACATAGTGGGTATACCAAATTCTAGTATATAAAATGCAACTTTACAATATCTGTGTTAGAATATATTATTAAATCATTATCTTCACCCATCCATGCCTTCATTACCCTTATTCAATCTCCCATCTTATAAGTGCTTTTGTTATGTTCTAAGATAATTGAGGTTACATTTTTATCTGAATTTTTTTATGCAATTCTAATGTGAATAATGTTTGAACATTATAGGTTCATCGAGATGATTTTGTATTGAACGTAAAACTTGAGCTTTTTCACCTTATTGCAAAGGAACCAGCCTATCATCAGCTTAGATCAGTTGAGCAACTTGGGTACCATAATCACTTCTATTTAAGGTATAAGAAATAACTTATTAAATACATGAATCCTATATATACTCCTGATTTGACTTTTATGTTTTTGTTTCACTATATTAAAAGTTTATATTTTTTACACTAATGTTGTTCAATAGTTACTATTATTAAAAAGAAAAAGCAAAAAAAATAAAAGTTAATATAAAATAAAAAGTAATAAAGTTATACGCACCTAAAAAGAGCAAAAAAAGGCATATAATTTTAGGACATATAAAAAAATACATGGATATTCAATTTGATATGCAGGGAAGTATATTTTTTGTTTTACTAATTTTCTCCTATTATAATTAGTCATGATTTTGGAATTCATGGAGTGGCATTTCTCATTCAGTCGACAATGGAGGTACGCAATGTGGTTTCTTTTCCATTCTGATTTTTGATACAAATGATTTCGAGTACATACAGTGAAAATTGTAGACAATGAAAAGCGGAGTTTAAAATTTTCATCAACAAGATTAGAGGGTAGATTTGTTCATGATTCAGATCGAGTCATGTCTGATTGATCTTTTAAAAAATCAGTTTGGCCCAATTCGTCGGGTTCAAAAGGTTCAAAATTTTTTAAATATTATTTAAATATTTAAAAACAATAATATTTTAATATTTTTAAAGCTATTTTATAATTCAATTTTATTAATTAAATAATATCTCGGATGAAGTTGGATTAGGTTAGGTTTGAGCTTGAAAATGCTATAAAAAATAATGGGATGTGGCAATATTCTAACCATGCTTATGAAACTTAAAAATTCTACTGACAAAGTATAAAAATTCAAATTCCTTTTTCATCCAAAAATTTCTATTTTCCTATTTAAATTAAGGATTGTTGTAGGTTATACTTGATAAGGTACATAGAAAAATGAAAAGAGAAAAATGAAAAGAGAAAAGTGAAAATAAGGAAAAACTTTTTTTTCATTAATGTAATTGGTAGAAAATATGAGAAATTTGAAAGAAAATAAATAAAAAGAATAACATGAAAACCATATTAAAAGGCAAAATCTAAATAATGGTAGATAATCTTATAAATATGAGCACTTGATTCACACGTTTTCCACTTTCTTTCCTCTTATTTTTCTAATTACGAATTATTTATGTTTTTAATAAAACTAAAAAATCATCGTTTCTATTTTCTTTCTTCTGTCTTTTTTCTCTTACCAAACACTAATGAAAATTATTTTCATTCCACTTTTCCGCTTACTCCTTTTCATCTTCTCACTTTGCTATCCTATCAAGCAAAGCCTAATGTTAGAAGATTTGTATTGCTTTAAACTTGAATGGAAACAAATGAAAGGGCACCCTCGTAATCAATTAACATATTGCCTAACACATATTGCGTTGTTTACTTCATCTTCTAAAGAGTTTGGGCATTTTTAACAGAGTCCAAGAGATATTGATTTGAGAGTTGAGGCATTCCTCAAGATGTTTGAGAATAAAATTTATGAAATGACCAACGATGAATTTAAGGTAAGATGGAAAATTCATTTGCACATTATCATTCTTTCATTTTTTACTAATATTAGTAATAGGCTATGTTTTTAGCCTGCATACCAAAGGTCTAAGGCACAATTTAGCTTACATCACAGAAGTTTAAGGTAATAATATCTTTAATCAGCAAAAAAAAAAACAGGTTTTCATTTTGTTTTCTGATATCTTAAAAGTCTTATGTCATGCCAATATTTGGTAAATGAAAATACCTGAATATTGTTGATGAGGAGTACCTATGAATGTATACTTATATTTGGTTTTGTGATCTTGTTTGATCTTTCGTTTTTATTGTATTTCTTAGCTTTCCCCTTTTAAATTATGGTATTTTTATAATTGCGAGATAAACTAAAATAATAGTTAAAAAGTAAAACCAATTCATATAAAATCTTTGCATAAATATGAAGTACAATCATTCTTTTTTTTCTTTGTTGTTTATTCCTAAAAGTCAAACACTGTTCTGTTCATTTATTTGTATTTCATTTGCTTGGTTTGTGAGTTTTGCTTTTCACCTGTTGCTTTCTATTCGGACGTGCATTAGATTGTATTTTTCTTTCGTCTTTGAGGTATGGATATGAGTTGGATTGGTGGGGTTTTGTAAGTGTTGTTCTTTGAAATAAAATTGTTAATCTTCTTTGAATGGTAAGGTGTTTCGGTTATTCAGATTGTGAACGGATTATTATGAGTTATTTGGATTTTAGTTTGGGTGGCTTAAGCTAATATTGAGGATCATAGATTATTTCTAATGGAGATTTGCTTTTGTTGGCTTTTGAGTTTAAATGGGGAGGAAAATTTAGGTTGATTGTGAATTTGGATTTTATATTTGTCGTTAAATATTGGGCGAAGTGGAGGATGAACCTTTAGAATGTATAAGTAATGGATTTCTCTTTTTGTGTGGTTAATGTTCGGAAATGGTCTTGTGTTGTAAATGGTTAGGCAATCTCTTTGGACAATTGGGTGTTTATTTGTTGGTCGACTCTTTCATAGAAAATCGGACGTACGTTATATAACAATGTTAGAGGTTGTGATGCTTGATTGAGAACCAAATGGGATGGCAGATGTGCATTGGCCAATGATGATGTACGTAGACAAGAAAGAATTTTTCATGATTCAGATGCATTGGCTATTGGCTTTTTTTTTTTTGCTATAGCAGTGTCCTGGTGGTAGCCGGTAATCTTGGCATTTGAGTTTTAGTTGAGTTGTAATGTTGATGTTATTCTGGTTTTTTTGTGTTGAAGTGTTTTGGAAATTTGTCTCCTATTGTGACTGTGTATCTTACTCCTATTACTAATGCAATTTGACTTGAAAGAAAAGTAGAAAACAAATTGCAAGAAAGTGTAACATTGATTAATGCATCAATATTTCTCTCAAATTTTGATGATTTTAGATTAATTACTAACTCTTCAAGTTGTTTTATAGAGTAACGTAAATGCATTGATTGATATGTATATGGAGAAGCATAAAAACTTAAGGGAAGAATCTAGATATTACTGGGGGGAGATCGTCGATGGCACCCTCAAGTTTGATAGGAAAGAAGCCGAGGTAAGTAACTCTTCTGTTATTATTATTATTATTATTTAAAGCCAGCAACTCTTTTGATAGTTACTTATTATTAATTTGTGTTTTACCATCTATATTTGTATTTTGAGCTACAGGTTGAAATATTAAAACAGATTACACAACAGGAATTCATAGATTTTTTCGATGAATATATAAAAGTTGGTTCACCCCGAAAGAAGACTCTAAGTGTGCGAATCTACGGGAAGAAACATCTAACAGAATACAAATCAGAGAAAAGTGAACCACTTCAACTGCAGTACGTTCGCATCCATGATATCCAGAATTTTAGAACGTCACAACCTCATTACGGTTCGTCTAAAGGAAGCTTTATCCATATGAAGCTGTAAAAAAATTAAAGAAGAGGGGCTGACATGGAGTAGAAGCCAGCCGACACCCTTCTACTCAGTCAGTAAGCTTTGTCTAATTGGAAGATTAGTGTTCAAAACGCCACATCAAATAGAGCTTTATCCAGTTGTTGGATGTATTCCCTCTCTTATTTCTCTTTGTTGTCTATATATGTTTTTTTTTTCTTTTTTTTTTAAAGATTCTTCTTCGTTAATAAAATGCATGTAAATTAAGCTTGTAAAAATTAAAATATACAACTCCATTATAATTTCAATTCCCTTAATTTAATTTTATGTGATATTTTCTCATCGATGAGCCATATATGTATATTGGATTCATTATCATTGAGTAAATTTACAAAATTAAAGTGTATTTATTTGGCTTTTAAAACATTGAGTTTGTACAAAATCCAACATATAGATAGATATATTGAATCACGATTAATTATTAATTTATATAATACGAGCATTTCATTCTCAAAATTATGTAATAACTTTAAACGAAATTTACTTTTACAAATTCATATTTTTAAATATAAAATTATTGCCAAATATTAGGAAATTGGTTTTAGAAAGTCAATTTTGGCCCGACACAAAATTTAAGAACCCAAGATAAAATAATTGAAGAGAAAGAAAATGAGAGCTAAACGGCACGGAAAGATGATAAGTGGAGTAATATTTTTAGGCTAACAAAACAAAACAAATAAAAAAGTACCGGAAGAAATATAAAAACAAATAAATACTGGTATGGTTGCAGAAAATAATTAAGAAAATAAAAATTAATTTTAAATTACAATGTTCAATTTGATTTGGATTAATTATTTTTATTTGGTTTGATTTTGAATTTAATATTAAATATTTTAATCTATTCAAATTAATTTTCAAATCATGAAATGAAAAAATTAAACATATTTAAATTGAATAGAAATATATCTTTTATTAATTTTTATATAAAATTCAAATTTTCTAAAATAAAAATTATTTTATATTTAAATTAATTAAATATATTAAAATAATATAAAAATAATTTAATTTTAAAGATTGAACCAAGCCAAATTAAATCCATAAAATTTTATTCGATTTTAAAAAAATTTTGCTTGAATTTCAATCAATTTTTTAAAATTTAAAATACTATAATACGCTAAATAACGAAACCAAATCGATTCGAACCAATCCCTTAGCACCTCTAACGAATGATCCCCTTTCTCTCTTTATAAAAGTCTCTTCTTGGCGCCAACACAAACCAAGAACTTATCTCTCTTCCACTCTAAAGCCAAACATAAAAAGGCCGATCGGACTGCTGTTTTGTCTGTCTGGGAACTGAAAAGATGGCGGTCGGGAGAGAAGATGCGGAGATTGTAAAGCCTAGAACGGAAAAAAGAGAGTATAGGAGAATCGTCCTTAGAAATTCCCTTCAAGTCCTCATCATCAGCGATCCCGACACCGATAAGGCAAATTTAATCTTTCAATGCCTTCTTTAGTTCCTAAAAGTTCTCTTTTTTCTAATTTCTTTTTTTTCTCTTTTTTTGATGTTATAGTGTGCTGCTTCTATGAATGTGGGTGTTGGTTCCTTCTGTGACCCCGTCGGCCTCGAAGGCCTTGCCCATTTTCTTGGTATTTCTTCTTACTATTTTTTATTCATTTATTTTATCTTCTTAATTTGTTTGTGAACTGGCAGGAAATTTTGTTTTTTGCACTTTGAATTTTGACAATGTGTGATTTCACTTAAGTAATTCTATTGCTGGTATGTTATTAAATAAGATTATCGATTTGCATCCGGCTATTGATTTGCACCCGACATTTGGTCAAATGTAGTTGCATGTATCCCTGCTCAAAAAGCTTTGTTCAATAGACCCTTCACCCAAATCATAAAAATAAGCTTATTGATTTTATGATTATTATTAGTATTGTTATCTTTTGCTGTGTATTGATTTTATTGTTGAAATAACTTTGGTTAGAAATTGGATACGAATAGCATGCTCCTGGGATGCTTATGATTTTTACTTATTTTCTTTCTGTTTACCTTGTTGGCGTTGCTTGCAGAGCACATGCTGTTTTATGCTGGGGAAAAGTATCCCTTGGAAGATAGTTACTGTAAGTACATTACAGAGGTACTGGTTCTCTTAAATGCAATATGCTAATCTAATGGTACATGCATTTAGTTTTAACGGTTGTTTCGAATTACATTGCATAGGTACTAAATCTCGTAAATGCAATATGTTCATCTATTGATACATGCATTTAGTTTTAATGGTTGTTTTGAAGTTATGGTGTTCCTTGTGTTTTAAATACTAACTTGCTACATTAGCATGTGGAAATGCTGAAAAACCATGTTTAAAAGGGATTAGGGTTCTTAGTATGTTTAATCATTCTTACTTAGTGGATAGTCATTTGTAGAGATGGCAATGGGGTGGGTTGGCGTAGGTTGTTTTGCTCATCCCGATTTCGACCCAACTCCCTAATAGTTCTACCCGACACACACATATATATAACCCACATCTAACTTACTCTACTTGAAATTATTTAATGATTTTAATTTAGTATAATTTTTATAAAATATTATTTTTAATATAAATTACATTTTAATTGTGTATAAATAGAGTATTTTATTAAGTTAATCTCTTAAATTAAGATATTAAATGTTGAAACGATTTTGGGACCGTTAAATATAAAGAATTTTAAAATCGAGAAAAATAAAATGAGAATCTCCATCAATCTTTGTTATGGTGTGATTGACTATCCAAAAGTTTATCTTTTTAATAAAACTATAAAATCGGGTTTAAAGTTTATCAAAAAGATAAATTTTGGTCTACAAAAAATCAGGTTAGACTTGGAAGTAGATTACATGTGGAGAAGGATTAGCATCTCCGCAACGTCGATAAATTGGTACCATTTAATTATGTGCTATTTTTGGTGTTAGATAAAAATGGTTTCAATTTGAAATTTAACACTAATTCCCTTTCGTTTGAAAAAATAAAATTTTGCTAAAGTTCTTTATTTAGAAATATTGAGAAAATCTTTAAGTTAAAGAATTATCTTCAAATTCTTCAACATCTAGGTAAAATTTAAAATAACTATTTTCACTTAAGATTTAATAGAACAATTCTTAAAATGAAATAACATTTTTTATAGAAGATAATTGTTAGCGACTCTCTAACATCTAGACAGAGTACTAAGAATTATTTCTTTCAGAATGTTATTTTTATTTTATTTTATAATATCACAAATAATATGTATTGTCCTTTTTTATTATAGAACATTTTATCATCAAGTAGTAAACAAAAATTAAAGACAGAAGAATACAAGCAATTATCAATGATAACGCGCTAATGTATGAATGCAAATGAATGTTATGCAGGACAAAATGCAATTTTAAAGTTGAGTTCTTAAGTATAATGAGACCACCCCGACTCTTCAACATCTAGGTAGAACTTAGGTGTGACTATTTATATTTAAGATCCCATCTTTATTAGTACTTTTTATTTAATAGTCCTATTATTAATGCGAATTAAGAATTCGTGTGAAAAAACTTAATGAAATAAAGTTTTCTAAATATCCCATCATCTAGGTAGCATTCGGGAACAAATTACTTCAAGTGAGATTTTCACACGTGTCTTTAAGATTTTCAGGTGGTTTTGGTTAGAGCTTGAGTCGAGGTTTTAAAGGTTAAGGTCTCAAGATTTTGAATATTCAAAAATGTATATCAAATTTAGGTTTTTACCTTTGGATTTTAAGGTTTTTTTTTTTAAATTTGGATTCTTAGGTTTTGGATATTAAAGTTTGGGATTTTGAATTTTAAGGTTTAGTCTTTAGGGTTTGAAGTTTTGGTTTTAGGGTTTAAAAGATTTAAGGTTTTAATTTTAAGGTTTAGTGTTTAGGGACTGGAATTTAAGGTTTGGGATTTTGGATTTTTATTTTAGGGTTTAATGTTTAGTTTTTAAGGTTCAGAGAGTTTACGGTTTAATTTAGGAGTTTAGAGGGTTTAGGGTTTCGTTTTTAAGATTTGGAGGATTTAAGGTTTAATTTTTAGGGTTTGGAGGTTTGAGGTTTAATTTTAGGGTTTAGAGTGTTTAGGGTTTCATTTTTTGGGTATGGAGGATTTAGGGTTTCAATTTCAAATTTTTGATTTTTGAAATTTAAAAAAAATACGCACATCTCTAAAAATCCTTAACATCTAAACGAACTTTCAGAGTAAGTTTGACTTTTGTGAATTTCAAGAAAATAAATTTTTTATTATAAAGAGTTAATTTTAATATATTTAATTTTAATGTTTTATTTTATAATAATAACTCCCCAACATCTAGGTGAAATTATTATTATTTAAAGCACAATTGTATTCCCTCCAACATCTAGGCAGGGAAATATTTTTTTTATTATGATTATTACTTTTATAATCATTTTTTGTTTTTATTTTTATTATTTATTTGTATTTAATAATTAAATAAAAATGTTAAAAGGAATTAAAAGTTTTAAAAACACATTTTTTAATTAATATTATTATCATTATTATTAACATAAACAACATGTACTTATTCTAATAAAATTTAATAGTATTAAAATATGCATAATTAACAATAATAATAAAGTTAAAATGATATAAAAATAGTTTAAAAAATTGGAAAAAATGTAAAAAAAAAAAAATTTACCTGAACCGAACCGGTCAACAGTGCAATCAACGTCGATTCGGTTCAGTCTGGCGGTTTGGAGCAAAGGCGGTTCAAACTGGTTCGCTTGCAGCTCGTCTGGACCAACTAAAGGTTGGATGAGATAGGTCAACTGGTTGGTTTACTCGGATCTCGAGTCGGGTCAACGGACAAGCGTAGATCTTCCTATGTTTAAAACGATGTCGTTTTGCTCCTAAGCTGAAAACGACGTTATTTTGCTCTTATGGTTTTTTTATAAAAGTCAATTTTTTTTCAGTTCATTTCATCCCTCTTCTCCAAAAAAAAAAAATTTCAGCTCTCCCAACTCTCTCTAGCTTTGCCAAAAATCGACACCGTACCGTCACACTGGTCGCCGCCTAAAGTCACCACCGGTGGTCGTCGGTGATCGAAAAAAGGTTAAAAAATCATCAAAAATTCCTCTTGATGCCTTTTTTTTGGATCCGACCTTTTTTTTGCCTAAAGGAGCCTTGATAGTTGTGAATCAATCTTTGAAGTTTTTGGTTTTTTTTTTTTAAAGGCTTTAAACTGATGATTTCTCTTTCTTGTTACAGGGTGGCTATGGCATTGAGGTTCCTCCCTACGGGGAGGACTGTGTTGATTGATTTTTTTTGTGTTTTTTTTCATGTTGATTTGTTTTGGTTTTCTGATTGGTATGGGTCTGTGGCATGTTAAAAAGGGCGGAGTTGAAGTTGAGGGGTTCTGGGTGTCTGAAGGCAATGTGTTTGGTGGTCCAGAGAGCTAAAAGGGAGAGGAAGCTGGGGCTTTAAGGAGATGGGTGTCTGAGTCAGTGGTGGTCATAGAGTGGCTGCAGGTATGGCTAAGGATTAAAAGGGGCGGTTGTAGGGATGGTTGCAATGCTCTGGCTAGGGTATGCTATAAGGGGTGGTTGTAAGGTGGTGATAGAGTAGTGGTAGGAGGTTGCGGGGCGGTTAGTGCCAGGCATTAGCCGCTCTACTTTTTACCACTTTTTCTGTTTCTTTTTTTAATTATTATTATTAATTAATTTTTTAAAATAACATTTAATAATTTTAATTAATTAATTTTAATTTTAATTAAACTAATATTATTATTATTAAAATTATTATTAATAATACTAAACAAAAACTGAAGGTAGTAGACCCGGATAAAATCGATGTCTACAGTTGTCCTTCTTTGCACATTACTAAGAATCAAGAATAGAGCAAAGACAAAATCAACAATTTTTTCAGAAACAAATCGTGGATTTTTCAAAAGTTTTTTTTTTTTAATCGCAGGTCAAGTGATAAAGAAAATGATCAAGACAATATCGTGAGTCAAAAAATAAAAAATTGACCGGGATAACACCACAAGTCGAGAAGTAAAAAAAATGATTGGGACAACACCGCGAGTCGAGAAATGACAAGATCGAGATTGAACTTGGATTGAATCATAAGTCAAAAAATAAGGAGACCGGGATTAAATCACGAGTCAGAGAATAACAACAATTGGGATTAAACCATGACTTGAAAGTAAAGAGATCGAGATTGAACCGCGAGTTAATAAAATAAAGAGATCGAGATTAAACCACAAGTCAGAGAAATAATGAAGATCAGGATTAAACCATGATGTAAAAGTAAATAGATCGAGATTAAACTGCGAGTCAAGAAAATAAAAAGATCAGGATTAAACCGTAAATCAGAGAAATAATGAAGATCGAGATTAAATCACAAGGTAGAAATAAAAAGACCAGGATTGAACCGCAAGTCAGAGAAATAATGAAGATTGAGATTAAATCACAATATAGAAGTAAAGAAACCAGGATTGAACCGCAAGTCAAGAAAATAAAAAGACCAGGACTAAACCGTAAATCAAAGAAATAATAAAGATCAGGATTAAACCATGATGTAAAAGTAAAGAAATCGAGATTAAACTGTAAGTCAAGAAAATAAAGAGATCGAGATTAAACTGCAAGTCAGAGAAATAATGAAGATAGGGATTAAACCGTAATATAGAAGTAAAGAGATTGGGATTGAACCGCGAGTCAAGAAAATAAAAAAATCGAGATTAAACCATAAGTCAGAAAAATAAATATGACTAAGATTGAGTTATGAGTTGAAAGGGATTAAGTACTTTATAGATTGACAGTTTCGATCTTAAGAATCGTGCTAAAGATAACATATCCTCTTCAAAGCCATCATCTTTATTTTGAAAATGAAAAATGCTTATTCCTTCTGATGTCTCATAGAGAAACCTTCTATGCAACTTATCAAGAGGTTTGTGATGTATGCAATGATTATGATGAATGAAAAGACAAAGATGCAATCAATATATTATATCATGCATTTTCATCCAAGTTAATTCAACTTTTTGGTTTAATTCTTTCAAATTTTAAAAGTCGCTTCCAGTAATCTCATCCTTCTAAATCTTTCAATTTTTGACTAGAAATCTCCGTCTTATGATGGACCCACTTGGCTTTTAGTCGTTCTAAAAATTTTTTTTGAATTTTTTCTTTATCCCCTTTCTCTTCTTTGTTTTCAGTAATCAATTAGTTTCATTCCATTCTTTCTGCCCCCATATTACTATTTTTGTCATCCTTATATTGTATTTTTTTTTCGAGCAATGCATTGGTTTATTATGAACTTTATCAACCATTATCTTAATTTTAAATGACAAATGCAATGATTTCAGGTTCAAAGTTGAGTGTTGAGTTTAGAAAGATAAGCCTTTCAAGACACAAAGAATAGTTAACTCAAAAGTATTTCAAAAATCAAATATCAATTCTTTAGATAATGAACATTTGAATGACCTCGGCCTACTCAGACTAGGTCTTTTCTAAAAACTCGTTACATTGGCGATCTTGTCATGCATGATTTTATATAACCAATCTTTGCCTCATATCTATGACTAATAAGAACTTGTCCCTTAAAAGTCAACTCTCTTAATTCTGGCGATGATTCATCCATTTGGTGCCATTCTTTTTTTCTTTGAAAGACTTTCTCCTAGCTCCATCTTTATTCAAACCGATTTCAGCTTAAATGACCCCCATTTGGTTCAAACCGTCCTTTTTCGGTTTTCAGTCTGAATCACTTTCTTTTTTTTTCTTTTTTTTTTCTCTTTTTGTTTAAGTAAAATATTTCTTGACAATGTCTGAATTTACATGATTTGACAGTTCATCACCATCCATTTCTACAATGATCAGAGCTCTACTAGAGAAGGCTTTTTTTATCACATATGGATATTTCCAATTAGGCGTCCATTTTCCTCTATTGTCATGCTAACATGGCAAAATCTTTTTCAAAACTAATTCGCCCTCACGAAAGCATCGAGGTTGTATCTTTTTGTCATGGGCTCGCATAATTCTTCTTTGATACATTTGCTTATGACTGAGTACTGAGAGCCTTTTCTCTTCAATAAGATTCAGTTGCTCGAAATGATCCTGAAGCCATTTTGATTCATCTAATTTTGCCTTCATCAACACTCTTAGAGAAGGAATTTTCACTTCAATTTGTAATACAACTTCCATGCCATACACTAGTGAAAACGAAGTGGCCCCCGTGAAGGTTCGAATTGATGTTCTATAGGCCAGTAGGGCAAAAGGTAATTTTTAATGTCAGTCACTATATGTATCAGTCATTTTCTCTAATATCCTCTTAATGTTCTTATTCGTAGCTTCCACTGCACCATTCATTTTTAGGCGATATAGTGCTGAATGATTATGCTTTATCTTGAACTATGCACATAATTCTTTCATCATTTTATTGTTTAAGTTGCTAGTATTATCTGAGATGATCCTTTTCGGAAGCTTATATCAGCATATTATTTCTCTTTTTATGAATTTACACATTACTGATCGTGTAATACTAGTATGTGAAGCTGCTTTTACCCATTTGGTAAAGTAATCGATTATCACAAAGATAAAACGATGCCCATTTGAAGCTTTTGGGGTTATGGGTCTGATCACATCCATTCTTCACATAGAGAAAAGCCATGGTAGTGCCAAGACATGCAACGAGACTGGAGGGGAATGAATTTTATCTGCATATATTTAACATTTATGGTACTTTCTGGCATAATTGATGTAACCATTTTCCATTACAGACCAGTAGTAACTAGCTTTCATAATCCATTTAGCCATCATATACTCGTTAGCATGTGTTTCATAAATTCCTTCGTGTACTTTTTTAAGTATCCTTCTTGCTTCCATAGCATCGACACACCTTAGCAAAATTTGGTCTCGACTCTTTATATAGAATTTCTCCATCAAGCATAAAACCTACTGCTAATCTTCGAATGATCCTCTTATCATTTTTTGAAGCCTGTTCTAGGTAGTTTTGACACTTGATATATTGTACAATGTCATAGTACCACGGTTATCGATTTACCTTTTCTTTCACGTTCAAACAGTGGCTGGTGAATTTTTCATTTGTACTCTAATAGACTGAATTCTCGTACTATCATTTAACCTAAACATTATTGCCAAAGTAGCTAAGACATCAGCAATCTAGTTTTTTTCTCGAAGAACATGTTGAAATTGGATCTTTTTAAAATATTTCTTCAAGCTAGTTATGTGTTGTTGATATAACACTAGTTTTGGATCCCTGATCTTTCATTCACCTTTTAGTTGATAAATTATCAAGGTTAAATCCCTATATATTTCTAGTGTTCCAATCTTCTTTTCAATGGCCATTTGTAATCCCATGACACATGCTTCATATTCAGTAACATTATTTGTGCAATTAAAATCTAACCTTGGAGTACAGGGGTAGTAATTTCCTTCTAGGGATATTAGCATTGCCTCAATGTCATGCCCCATTATATTAGATGCCCCATCAAAAAACATTTCTCACACTTTTCTTATAGACTTTTTATCTTCATTCTATAAGATTGCCATCAAATCTTCATCTGAAAACTCAAACTTCATAGGTTTGTAATCTTCTGTAGTTTGATCAGTAAGAAAATTAGCTATTGCACTCTTTTTTATGAATTTTTGTGTCACATATATAATATCATATTCTAAGAGCATAACATGCTATCTCACTATCCTGCTTAATAAAGATGATTTCTCAAAAATGTACTTGAGAGGATCTAATTTCGTATTAGTCAAGTCATATGGTAGAGCATGTATTGCCTGAGTCTACGAGTAGTCCAAGCCAAGGCATAACATATTTTTTCTATTTGGGGGTACTTAGCCTTGTACTCCATAAACTTTTTACTCAAATAATAGATAGCATGCTCTTTCTTACTAGTTTCATCTCTTTGCTCCAATACACATCCCATTGATTTTTCTTGAATCGTTAGATATAAAATCAATGGCCTTCTTACAACTGGTGGTACTAACACTGGTGGGCTTGTCAAATACTCTTTAATTCAAAAGCATTTTGGCATACTTCATCCCATTCACCAAGATTATTTTTACAAAGCAACCTGAAAATTAGATCGTATTTCGAGGTAAGTTGAGATATGAAGCGAAAAATATAATTCAATTGCCCCAAAAAGCCTCTCACTTTCTTTTACGTACGTGGTGCTGATAACTCTTGAATAACTCAAATTTTATCAAGGTTTAGTTTTATACCTCTTTCACTGACTATAAACCCTAACAACTTTCTATATTTAACATCAATGGTACAGTTAGCTCTAGTATCTCCAAATCTTTAAAAAGCTTTCTGAGATTAACAACATGATCTTCACTTTCTTAGGACTTAGCTATCATATCATCAACATATACCTCTATCTCCTTATGCATCATATCATGAAAAAGAGTGACTATCGCCTTTTGATATGTGGAATCAGCATTCTTTAGCCCAAAAGGTATAACTTTATAACAAAATGTGCCCTACATTGTCACAAATGTAGTTTTTTCCATATCTTCATAGGCCATTTTGATCTGATTATAGTCAAAAAAACTCGTCCATAAATGAAAAGTGAAGTGTTTAGTAGTGTTATCCACAAAGGTATCAATATGTGGCAATGAAAAATTATCATTTGGGCTAGCCTTAGTTAAATCTCGGTAGTCCACACATATCTTAACTTTTTCATCTTTCTTAAAAACTGAAACTATATTGGCTACTCATTCAGGGTACTTGGCTACTTCTAAGAAACCAACGTTAAATTATTTTTTTACTTTTTTTTTTATCTTCAGTAACATTTTTGGCTTCATACATCTCAACTTCTGCTGTACTGATCGACATTCTAGTTTTAAAGGTAATCTATACTCAATCACCTCCTTGCTAAGTCTGGGCATATCATGGCTAAGGGCTAAAGCTAAGTCTGGGCAGTGATTGTTGGGGTGCTCGATAATGATATAGTTGTTGAAAATTTTGGTTGGTGGCAGGGTAGTGAAGAGGGTATGAAAGGTTTGGATTATATGAGACAAAATGATGGTGCGAGGGATTTCTATGAATGACAACATGTGTCTCGTGCTCTTTCTTTTTTGGAGTTGCTATTTTCTTTTTCAACCCTTTAATTTTACCATTTTTGATAGCGTTCTCTATCATCTCTCCTGAGATTATCATGTCAAAAAAGTTTTTTGTGGTATTTCTCACCAACCTGTCATAGTACGAGATTTTCAGTGTATTGATAAATAGCACAATTATCTTCTTTTCAGTCAGTGGTGGTTGGACTTGGGTTACTACATCTT
The DNA here is from genome assembly GCF_047325235.1 of Durio zibethinus. Lineage (NCBI taxonomy): Eukaryota > Viridiplantae > Streptophyta > Magnoliopsida > Malvales > Malvaceae > Durio > Durio zibethinus. The sequence continues at coordinate 754,136 of NC_143162.1, read as the reverse complement.
TCCATCGATGTGCATATTTCTTGAAAGTTTTCGTTGATTTTTTCTTCATATTTTGTAATGACAGCCTATCAGAGGCTGTATCAAAGACATGCTTATATTGAGCAATAAAAATTTTGGTCAAGTCTTTCTACGTATGGATTTTACTCTGGTCTAACTATATGTATCATCTCACTGTCAATCTAGTTAAACTATCTTAGAAACAATGTATTAAGAGTTTGTCATTATGGGTATGTCCCATCATCTTCTAATAGAACATGGTAATGTAGGCAGAATGACACTTTGTTCTATCATATTTTTTAAAATTCAAAGTTATGAATTTTGGTGGGATAATCAAGTCAAGCACTAGGTTGAGCTCATTGACGTCAACAACCCCATAGATGTCATTTTCTTCTACTACTTTAAGCTTCTCTTCAAGTTGATCATACTTGTTACGTATTTTTGAATTTATAACAGGCTCTGACATTTTACGAGACTTTTTCTATTCAACGAGGTCATCAAGATTTCACACTATGATGGGATCGACTGGGATAGGTCCTAAATTAGTATTCAAGTGGGTTGGTTGCTGACTTGTTGAATCATTGATATAGGGTTATGGTTGTACACTTGGTGGCCATATGTGTATACCTCGAGGAGCTTGAACTTGAGCTTAAGGCAAGGTAAATCCCGGAGGGTATAATGGCTCTTTCATATTAACCTTCTCCCATGTCCTTGACGCACCAGTGACTCCTTTTTCTTTCACTGAACTAGACAACAGTTGTCTTAATTAATCTATTTGTGCTTTGATACTTTATTGTATTTTCATCACTCTTTCTCATATCTCTTCCTATGTCTTTTTTACCTTTTCAAATCTAGTTGAATTCTCTTTCTCCATAGCTCAAGTTTGAGAACAAGTATTATATCTATGCGAAATTGACTAATTTAGATTCCTTGATTTTGCTATTCTTGAACTTTAGTTTGTTAACCATGAATTAGATTGCATGATATAATATCGTTGTTATTGTTGTTAGTATTTGCTTTTATTAAAATGCATGCATGAAATGAATGTAATGCAAATTGGGGTATTGCCTTGGATCGATCGAAACACAAAGAAACTTTCATTAACCATGGGAGTCTTTATACATCATCCAATCATCTTTGCATTAAAATCATAAAAATATTTGATTTGAGTATATTGCTCCCTAGCTTCACACAAAAAGTTTAATAATCTTTGACTGTGGCCTTGGGTTGGTATAATATCTCATTCCAGTGCTTTCGTCGTTTCGACCATATTGCTACAACCTTACAGATTTAAGCAGTCAAATGTTTGATGTATTGCTACCTCCTTAAACTTTTTGCTCTTCACATCTCTCGAGCATCCACTTCTATATGGCAAGTGCAAGCTTAATAATCCTCTCTCTCTTGCCATTCAACTAAAATCTTATTTATGTGACTCAATTACTTGTCAATTGAAGCTCCAAGCTTATTAATTCATGCTCTAAAGCTTTTTTCTCATGTTGCAAATTGGAGTTCCTATTTTGTTCCTTCTTTAGTTCGACTTTTAGCTTTTCATTTTCTTTTTGGCACCTCGTTACCTTTTCAGAAGCTCCTGAAAGTTTTTCTTTTCATTCATGCTATTCTTTAGTGATTACAGAGATTAGTTCTTTGTTCTCTCAAGCTCTATTCTTCCAATACTTCACCATATCTCTTAATTCTTTCACATCTTTTTTGGATCCATTCAAAGGTCTATTGTCCAACCTTAATTTCTTTTTTTATGCAGATTTTGTAGATCTTTTTTCAATACCTTTCATTTTTTGGTCAACTTTTGTACTGCATCATCTTTTATCATCAAATTATATCTTAGTTGGTTAACTTGATCCATCATAGTCATCTTCTCTTTTTCTAGCCTTTTTCTTTCAATCTCAAACTCTTATTGGGTAATCTCAAAAGTTAATAATACCAGTACTGAAATAAAAGTTGATAATTTTTTTGAAACATCAACTGGTAGAGGCTTAATTTCCTTAATCCTTTTCATCCTCCATGTAAGGTAACCTTTTGTAACATTATCTGTAAATCTAGCTGGGCTTATTCAGTTAACCTGTTTTCATACTTTGATAATTTCATGAACCCTTTTCACATAACCGGGTGTCTCATAAACAAACTCGAGTGAACTAAGTCTATGAGTCATAGGCATGAATTGTCATGAGTCATATTATCTTTAAACTTTAAGAGGTGCATAACTCACTACCCCCTATATTCCTAACAAAGGTACCTATGATTCATCTCCATAACTATACAAGATAGCCATAGGAAGCATCCATGGTGTCCTCTATATTATATCCTCGCTAGTGAGCTTCAGAAAGAATGCCATCCACTGACCTTTTGTCTAATATTTCCTTTATTCTTTAGCAACAAACTCATTGATAGGAACGAAATGAACGGAGAATGGCTGAAACAATGTCTTTTCTTTTCCCCAAAAATGGCTTCTGAGCCAAACAAAAAGCAATTGAGCACACCCAATAAATCGCCCCTCACCCTTCCTTCGATAAAAATTAAGTGATCTAACAATCTCTGCCAAAATAGTTGGTAAAAGTTTATGCCTTTATCTAATTGCTAAAAAAAGTCAACCACTGATGCTTCTATATGTCTTAACACCTTAGGAAATATCATCAATCCATACACGACCAAAGCAAACACATTCAACCTCTAATCAGTATCAATATATTTTTTTATGTACTCGAGCAGAAAAGTCAATGGAATGGTCTCAACCCTGTTCTTTTCCTTCTTGTGCTTGTCTATCTCATTAACCCCTACTTGCATGATCTTGGCTAACTTTTTTTTATATCCGGTAGTCTTATGCTATTTTCAATATATCTTGTCTTGATTGATAGACTCTATTCGGAGTAAAAATGAATATTCTTCAATCATGGGAGCCAAGTCTTCTTAGTTGAACACAAAGCATCGATAAGATGGATCCCAAAATTATACTACAGCTTTCATCAACTGTTCATCAATCTTTATCGACATAAGCAATGCCACATCCTTGTATTTCTTGGAAAAAGATTCATTTCTCTTTGTTCCCCATTGTTTTCAAATAGCTTTCAATTTTGATATATCATTTTGACTGAAATCTACATGCATTAACTGTGGCAGCACCGATATATGACCATCTACTAAATAATCTCTTTCTTTTCTTTGAGTACTTTCTAATTGGCTCTTGACCTCTAAGTAGCTCTTACATACAGATGACATCCCTTAGACTTCCTGAAAGTTTTCCTTATTGAAGATTGGTCCAAAATAATACCCTTTAAGAAATATGGTACCTATATGATGCATGTAATAAAATTAAAAACAACAAAAGAATTAAACAAATCAATAATGTAAATAAAATAAATAAATAAATAAATGGGTAAATAAACAAACAAGTATAGTATATGACATAACAGAATATACATAGTATCCTAGTTTTAGGTAATTTTCTCTTAAATGGACATCATGGCTCTATCCTAAGGTTGGACACTACGGCTTACTATATGCCGAGTTAAGATTTACATGTCTAAAAGTTTCCAGACTATTCCTTACATCATCATCTATTATAGACTAGTAAGGCTCCCCGATCCTCACCCATTACAGGCTACTAACGGAGTAAGTTCAATATGAGTGAAAGTGTTTCGCTAGCAAATGCAAAGGTTATCATCTCACGAGAGCGTAGCTACTTCAGTTCCTCCTAAAAAGAATAGAGCTTGGGTCTAGAGCTCATACATGTGAATGAATATGCAAAATGTGTGCAAAGTGATGTATTAATCAACATAACATAAATAAATCATAACACAAAACCAAAATAAAGTAATAACTAACATACAATTTATTTTATCCATTAACCTCGATATTTTTGAAAAATAAAATAAAGGAATTAAATTAAAAACCAAATAAAACCAATTAAATCCAACCATTGTCAATAGCGCATAATAAAAATTTTGGCCTAACTCTCAAATGTCCCTAGCAGAGTCGCCAAGCTGTCATAATAGTTTTGGGACCGTTAGACATAAAAAATTTTAAAATCAAAAAAAATAAAAGAGGATTCACCACCAATCTTTGTTAGGGTATGATTAGCCACCCAAAAGTTTATCCTTTTAATAAAACTATAAAATCGGGTTTAAAGTTTATCAAAAAGATAAATTTTGATCTATGAAAAACTAGGTTAAGCTCGAAAGTCGATTACGTATAAGAAAAAATTAGCACCCCAGCAACACCCATAAATTGGTACCATTTAATTATACACTATTTTCGGTGTTAGATAAAAATGGTTTCAATTTGAAATTTAAAACTAATTCCCTTTCGTTTGAAAAAATAAAATTTTGCTAAAGATCTTTATTTAGGAATATTGAAAAAATATTTAAGTTAAAGAATTATCTTCAAATTCTCCAACATCTAGGCAGAATTTAAAATAACTCTTTTCGCTTAAGATTTAACACAACAATCCTTAAAATGGAATAACATTCTTTATAGAAGATAACTGTTAGTGACTCTCTAACATCTAGGAAGAGTACCAAGAATTATTTCTTTTAAAATTTTATTTTATTTTATTTTATAATATCACAAATAAAATGTATTGCCTTTTTTTATTATAGAATATTTTATCATCAAGTAGTAAATAAAAATTAAAGACAGAAGAATGCAAGCAATTATCAATGATAATGTGCTAATGTATGTATGCCAATGAATGTTATGCAGGACAAAATGTAATTTTAAAGTTGGGTTCTTAAGTATAATGAGACCACCCCGACTCTCCAACATCTAGGCAGAGCTTAAGTGTGACTATTTATATTTAAGATCTCATCTTTATTAGTACTTTTTATTTAATAGTCCTATTATTAATGCGAATTAAGAATTCATGTGAAAAAACTTAATGAAATAAAATTTTCTAAATACCTCATCATCTAGGCAGCATTCGGGAACAAATTACTTCGAGATTTTCACACGTGTCCTTAGGATTTTCAAGTAGTTTTGGTTAGAGCTTGAGTCGAGGTTTTAAAGGTTAAGGTCCCAAGATTTTGAAGATTCAAAAATGTATATCAAATTTAGGTTTTTACCTTTGGATTTTAGGGATTTTTTTTTAAAATTTGGATTTTTAGGTTTTGGATATTAAGGTTTAGGATTTTGAATTTTAGGGTTTAGTGTTTGGGGTTTGAAGTTTTGGTTTTAGGGTTTAGAAGATTTAAGGTTTTGATTTTAAGGTTTAGTGTTTAGGGACTAGAATTTAAAGTTTGGGATTTTGGATTTTTATTTTAGGGTTTAGTGTTTAGTTTTTAAAGTTCAGAAGGTTTATGGTTTAATTGAGGAGTTTAGAGGGTTTAGGGTTTTATTTTTAGGGTTTGGAGGATTTAAGGTTTAATTTTTAGGGTTTGGAGGTTTGAGGTTTAATTTTAGAGTTTAGAGTGTTTAGGGTTTCATTTATAAGGTTTGGAGATTTAGGGTTTCAATTTCAGAATTTTGATTTTTGAAATTTAAAAAAAAATGCGAACATCTCTAAAAATCTCCAACATCTAGGCGAACTTTTAGAACAAATTCAATTTTTGTGAATTTCAAGAAAATAATTTTTTTATTATAAAGAGTTAATATTAATCTATTTAATTTTAATTTTTTTTATAATAATAACTTCTCAACATCTAGACGAAATTATTATTATTTAAAGCACAATTGTATTCCCTCCAACATCTAGGCAGGAAAGTATTTTATTATTATTATTATTATTATTATTATTATTATTATTATTATTATTATTATTATTTATAATCATTTTGTGTTTTTATTTTTACTATTTATTTGTATTTAATACTTAAGTAAAAATGTTAAAAGAAATTAAAAGTTTTAAAAACACCTTTTTTTTAATTAATATTATTATCATTATTATTAACATAAACAACATGTACTTATTCTAATAAAATTTAATAGTATTAAAATATGCATAATTAACAACAATAATAAAGCTAAAATGATATAAAAAATAGTTTTAAAAAATTGAAAAAAAAAATGTAAAAAAAAAATTACCTGAACCGGACCTGTCAACAGTCCGGTCAATGCCAGTTAGGTCTGATTTGGCGGTTTGGAGCAGAAGCGGTTCAAACAAGTTCGCTAGCGGCTCGTCTAGATCGACTAAAGGTTGGATGAGATGGGTCAATGGGTTGGTTTGTACGGATCTCAGGTCGGGTCAACGAGCACGCGCAGATCCTCCTATACTTAAAACGACGTCGTTTTGCTCCTATGGTTTTTCTATAAAAGTCATTTTTTTTCAGTTCATTTTATCCCTCTTCTCTAAAAGAAATTTTTCAACTCTCGCAACTCTCTCTGGCTTTGCCAAAAACCTGCACCATGCCATCACACCTGTCACCACCGGTGGTCATTACTGGTGACTAGAAAAAGGTCAAAAAATCACCAAAAATTTCTCTCAACGCCTTCTTTCTGGATTCGACCTTCTTTTTGCCTGAAGGAGCCTTGATAGTTACAAATCGATCTTTAAAGGTTTTGGCTTTTTTTTTTTTTTTTAAGGCTTAAACTGATGATTTCTCTTTCTTGTTACAAGGTAGCTGTGGTGCTGAGATTCCTCCCTACGGGCAGGACTGTATTGATTGATTTTTTTTTTTTTGTTTTCTTATGAGTATAGGTTGTGGGATGTTGAAAGGAGTGGTGTTGAAGTTGAGGGGTTCTGGGTGTTTGAAGGTAGTGTGTTTGATGGTCCAGAGAGTTGAAAGGGAGAGGAAGCTGGGACTTTAAGGAGATAGGTGTATAAGTCAATGGTGGTCATAAGGTGGCTGCAAGTATGACTAAGGGTTGTAAAGGGCAGCTGCAAGGATGGTTGCAATACGCTAGCTAGGGTATATTATAGGGGGTGGTTGCAAGGTAACAGTAGAGTAATGGCAGGAGGTTGCAGGGTAGATGGTGCCAAGCATCAGTTGTCCTGCTTTCTGCCACTTTTTCTGTTTTTTTTTATTATTATTAATTAATTAATTTTTTTAAATAATTTTTAATTAATTAATTTTAATTTTAATTATACCAATATTATTATTATTATTAAAATTATTATTAATAACACTAAACAAGAACCGAAGGCAGTAGACTTGAATAAAACTGATATCTACATTAAATAATAAATCTATTAATACAATCATATATATATAATGTAAAATTAAATAAATAATAAAAATTATATATTTATATATTAACCATGAGATGGATCAGGTTAGGATAGAGCACCTTAAACGCGCTTCTAACCCACCCTGATTTTATTAATATAAAAACCTCCCTGACCTGGCTTTGATTAAGAAAAACCTGCCCCTATTGTTTTGAGATGAGTCAGAACTCGTCGGATACAAGTTTGTTTTCCATCCCTAGTAACATGCGTCACACCTAAATAGTCGTGTCAGTACAACAACTGTGTCCGTACCCTATGTGAGGTCAGCTGCATGGATTAGTTATTGGGGAATCATTATACCCAAAATAAAACTATATCCTCAATAAGCACATGAATGGTTATTTTATTGATACAAACTTTTTAAACTACAAAATTTTAAATATAATGTTTGAAGCATAAATAAAGGAGTTAGTATTTCAAATTCTTGATATCTTTTTTATTTGAATAATTTATAAATATTAGAATTAGAGAAATACATTGAGTAGATTAGCAATCTTAAAGAAATTGAAAGTCAATTTCTAAATGATTCATTTAAGATGTATATCTCATTTAATAACTAATTAAATATTAGCTAAATTTGAATAATAATTTTAAAGGGATATGCTCAGACAACAAGAGGCTTATGATGAAGTAAATCATTTGTATCACTTGTTTTTTTATAATATTCTTTTGATATGAAATTTATGAGCAGTTTATCATCCTGATTTACAGCATGGAGGCAGCACAAATGCCTTCACAGCTTCCGAGCGGACCAACTATTATTTTGATGTTGAGAGCGATTGCTTTGAAGAGGCTCTGGACCGGTAGGTGCTGTTTGTGCAATTTTCTCTTCAGCTGTTATTTTCATCAATGTGCATGTAGCGTATGTGAGTTTGGGTGTTTTCCTTTCATTTGCTCTTCAGGTTTGCACAATTCTTCATCAAACCATTGATGTCAGCTGATGCTACCACTAGGGAAATTAAAGCTGTTGACTCTGGTTAGCTCTTTGGTTCTTGGTTTTCTTTAATACAGGGATTCCTCTCTTTTAAAATATAATTAATCAATACAGCTCTCTCTCTCTCTCTCTCTCTCTCTCTCTCTCTCTCTCTCTCTCTCTCTCACCAGAAAAACTTGCTGTCTGATACTTGGAAAATGAACCAGGTATATTTACTTTATTGTTGAATAACTTTTCGTCTATGGAAAGATTGCAAAGTCTCAGCACTGACTAATTTAAAATGCTATAGTGTTTTTTACCTTTTTCTAATCACTTTTTCTGGAAGAAGTGGAACCTAGAATCAGTCCCCCATCCACCAATTGCAACTTCTTTATTTTGTGATTCCATTCCCAGCAATGCTTGTCATGGGTGTTCATGCTTATCACTTTTGCTTTAGTGATCAAAACCAAAGCGTAAAAACTTTTGACTGTCCACGAATTTCTGTTGAAAATTCCATTTTCCAAGTGTGCTAGTCATGTTTAGATTCTCATTCAGTACTAATTTGGTGTTTGGCTGGCCTTCATGGAGAAACAAGTTTCTAACTATAATGTGATTGGTTCCTCAAAGTTGTGAACTGAGCTAATGACGGCAAGTGTTCTTTCATCCTTTGAGATTGATACATGAGGATGATTGAATATACCTGTCATTAAGGACTATTCATCTGCATTGTTTCCTCATGTCCTTTTGAGGGGTTAGATAGTATGGGCAAATGCCGTGGTTTCATTGATAAAGGGTACTTTAGAGATCTCTTTCTTAATAAGTGAAAGCTATATGTGATTATTAAATACAGTGGATCACAATTCATATTTGAGCCATTGTTTGTCACTCTCAATGCATTTTAGTCTTTTGAAGTGATTGATTTGTACCATTAAACTTGGTTAAGAATGCCAATGAGGGTTGGTTGAGTTGGTAAGGTTCAAATATTTTGATTGTAAGTCCTTGGTTCGAATCCTGATGTTGGCAGTCCCCCTTGGTGGGCGATCTACAAATCCAATGTAAGTCCTCTCTGAGGCCTGTGGTCTATCCTGGCCTTGGAATGGGGAAGCCTCCCCTAACCCTAAACTTTTTTGTACCAAAAAGAATTGGCTAAGAATTGATAATTATTAGAAAAATAAGAATACTTTTAGAAACTTTCCAATCTCTGTGTTTCTTGAAAATAAATGAAAATTATTGGTTTTCTTGCTTTAGTTAAGTAGGAGAACTCTTTGCTGGATTATAGGTATTGGTAGTGCTAAAAATAGATTCAAAACTTTTACGTGGTATTAGTTTGCACTTACTACTTTTTTGTTTCATTTATTTCATGTTGCTTATCATGTAATATACTTCAATGGTGATGTTTCTAGATGTATTCCTAACTTCTTTTTATTTGAATTTTTCTTCCACGCAGCTTCAGAAACATCTAAGCTTGGACAATCATCCATTTCACAAATTCAGCACAGGTTAAAACCTTTTCTTATTTGATCTTCTTTCCCTCCTTCCCCTGCATCCCCTTCTGTCTTCAATCTTCTCCTTAGTTGAATTCATTGACTAAGCAGGCCATAGACCATGCATTCTGCTTCATAGTTAGTCAATTAACCTAGTGATATTGGAGATAAATTATCAAAAACTGAATGAAAAGGTCTGCAATATTAATCTGATGATGAATAATTTAGCACTTCTACAGTTTTGATTTTTTCCAAGACTTTGTCTGAATATCTTTGCTTCTTAGATACTCGTTCTCCTTTTAGACAGATGCTAAGATTTTCTTACTCTTTTCTGGACTTCTTGGATAGATTTTATTTCAGTGCTTAATTACTATACTTCATTTTCGAGTACTCTCTTGTTTTTGATATGCCTTCAATATGCAAGGATGGGACACTGAAATAGATTTTAGTTTTGAGATACTGATGATCTATCTCTCTCTCTCAGATAATTTCTTTGGTGATTTTATCTTTTGTTCTTTTATTTTGTTGGATGTGTCGGATTATTTTTATCTCTACCACAGTTTGCCAGTCTGCCTTTTCTCATTTTTTGTGTGTTTTGAACTTGTAAAAAAGAAATGACAATGGTGCCTATCGGTATTCCGAGTATCTATAATCTCTTATACTTGTCAGTAAATCGATCATGTCCAGGGAACTGGGATACCTTGGATGTTAGACCAAAAGCAAAAGGATTAGATACAAGGCAAGAACTCCTTAAATTCTATGAAGACAAATATTCAGCCAACCTCATGCATCTGGTTGTTTATTCAAAGGGTTAGTAACTTAAGGGCTATGGCTTTGGTAAGAATTAAAGGAGTTGTTGCTATGATTGCTTTGAATTGTCAGGAACTACAATTTCTTTCTTCCGTAATTTCAGAAAGCCTTGATAAAATTCAGAGTCTGGTGGAGGACAAGTTCCAGGAAATTCAAAACTTTGATAGAAGCTGTTTCCAGTTTCCTGGTCAGCCTTGCACATCAGAACATCTTCAGGTAAATAGTGCTGTTATGGTGCTTTTGCATAGTCAATGTGTTATCTTTGTAACAAATTTTAACAAAGCAAGCAAGACTTATTCCATAAGGTTTAATGTTCTAAGAGACTTGTTTTGGCTGCTTTCTTTTTCTCTTCCTTCTCTTTTTTTTTTTTTAAATTTCAATTCTCAGATTCTTGTCAGAGCTGTTCCAATAAAATAAGGCCACAAATTAAGGCTTGTGTGGCCAATAACTCCTAGCATTCTTCGTTACAAAGAAGGGCCATGTAGGTATCTTGGTCATCTCATTGGCCACGAAGGAGAAGGATCTTTGTTTTATATCTTGAAAACATTAGGTAGGTTGTGCATGTTGTTTATATGCTTTAGATGATCAAATTTTGAAACATCTCAAAACTCATGCCTCCTTGAATTTAGGGTGAGTCCTCTTAAATCCAAGTAAAATGTAGACATATTTTGGTTTTTGATTAACATATACAAAAGATACCAGTGCTATTCATATCCACAATGTGGGTGAATTAGATAATATTAAAAAATATATAAAATATAAAAGAATTTGTAGTTATGTTACATGTGAAAGAGAGAAGTTGGACTAAATGCATGTAAGAAACCTAATAGAGAAAAAGTAAGCACGGAAATGGGTTTAAATTATGGACTCTGACCCTACTTTCAAGGTAAAGTAAATAGCTAATATTGTCTTATTAATACACGTTTTTAATTTTGTGATTTGCTTTTTTCGTCATTTCACCGAGTTGGGGTCATTGGACTCATTATATCAAACTCAGTAAGGGGCTTTGTTATTAGTATAGATTGGCATTTTGATTTTATATCATTAAAACAACTTTTGGCTAACATGATTTTTTTTTATATTTTTTATATAATCGACCCTAGAATTATGAGATATAAGTTTTAGTTTGTTGTTATTATATCATTAAAATAACTTTTGTCACAGTATTTTGTTTATCTCTCATTTCATCCTAAAAAATGAGGTGTTTCTTAACTTGAATGTTTAGTTTATTCGACGTCCTACACTTCTCTTTCACGGTTCCTTTAATCTTTATATTTTTAGAGCTGTTTCTCTTCTTTCATTGCATTTAACGTAATGTAGCACACATTACTTTTAACTTTTCATTTTAAATGGAAATATCACCTCAAGTTCTGCAAAATAAATTGGTGAATTTTGAATCCAATCATGAATTCATACTGCATGAATCTTTTGAAAATCTTGTGAAAAAATAGTTTTGGTGTCTTCTGACTTTGGTTTAAGTGACTGTAAACATCCTTTTTTATTTTTTTTATCATCATCATCATCATCATTATTATTATTATTCTCTTTTTTTTTTCTTTCTTTCTTTTTCCTTCTTCTCCTTTCCTTATCCGATTCAGTTGATAAAATCTAGTACATTAAATGCACCATCACCAAAGTCCAAAATGTCAGCTACCATCACCACCACCAGTCGCCTAACATACTGTCAAACTTGACAATGTGAATTTTAGGTTAAAAATATGGGATTTGAATTTTAGAAAGCTTTATAAATAAAGCTTGTTACTTGCAATAAAAGGGGGAAGGGATTGATTTTTAAAAAAATGAAGGGAATCGATAGAAAAAAAAGTTTTGCTGAAAAAAAAGATTCAACAAAAAGTTTGCCAGATTCGAAAAAAAAAAACCTTTCTATCAAACAAAAAAAACTAAAAAATCCAGAAACACAGTCCCTTGGAACAGAAAATTTAGCACCAGCAAAAAAAAAAACACAAAAACACAACAAAAGAATTTTGGCAAAAACTTTCAAGCCAAATCTGCATTGTTTGAGACACTTTCAGGTGAAATAGATGTTGGATCTGTATTTAGGGGGTTAAGGGGAATATTTTAGTTTTTTTTTTATTTTTCGATCACCGACAACAGTGGGCGACGATCGATGACCAACGATGGTGCAGCGATGACGGTGACCGACTGAACCCCCCTTGGGTTTTGTCTGAAAAGGGGAGAGGAGAGTTTTTTTTTTTTTTGGAGAGGGGGAGAAATGAAAAAAAAAATTTCTAACTTTTATATAGAAGACTAAACCCAAAATGACATCATTTCAATAATGCCTAAAATGACGCCATTTTGAGCGATAAGGATCCGCGCGTCAACCTGTGACCCGATCTGAGGTCCGACACCTGACCTGGTGACCCGCTTCTCTTTCACCCTTTGACAGGTCCAACTAAACTGATTCAGACTAAACCGAACCATTGACGCCAGACCGAACCGCTAGACTAAATCACCTGTTGTTCAACGGTCCGGTTTAGGTAAAAAAAATTTTAAAAACTTTTTTTTAGATTTTTTTATATATTATTTTTGTTAGTTTAATTATTATTTTTCATATTTATGCATATTAAAATGTTTTAAATTTACCAGAATAAATTTTTGTTATTTTATAATAATAAATAATAAATAATAAAATATAATAAAAGTTTTTGATAATTTTGAATAAACCTTGTAAAATAATTGGTAAAAAATTTAATTAAATAAAAATAATAAAAAATTAATAAGAAAATAAGAAAATAAAAATTTTTATCCGATGATGAGATTCAAAGGTACTTCGAGTAGTGATATCTACGAAATCTCTAAGTGATAAGATTTTTTTTAAAATACTATCAATGTATTTGAGTATTTATAAAAAGTTTTCAATACAATAAAAATTTTCTTTTCTTTAATAGAATAATAAAAATTAATAAATTAAGAATAAGTAATAAAAATGAGAAAAAAAAATTTTATCCGATGATGAGATTTTAAAAGTATTTCGAGTATATATGCTTTAAGAAATCCCTAAGTAAGAAGATTTTTTTTAAATATTACCAGTGTATTAAAATATTTATAGAAAATTTTCAGTATAATAAAAATTCCATTTTCTTCAAAGTTTTAAATGAAAAAATTAAATAAAACGATTAAAAAAATTTTAAAAAAAAGAATAAAATGTGTGCATTAATATGGTAACATTCTGCATTGCATGCATGACATAATTTTTTACGAAAAATAAATTTGAGCCTCCAAAGATGTGATTTTAAGGTATTTCAAGAAGCGATACTTAAGAAATCTCTAGGTGAGAAAAAGTTCTTCTAATGTTATCAACGTACTGGAACATTTTAAGAATTATTTTAATAAAAGAGTTCTTATTTATTTTTCTTTTTCTCAAATAAAATTTGAACAATAAATGAAACAATAAATAAAATCAAATAACAAATAAATTTTTAATAAATAAAAAAATCAAGAAAATTTTTTTTCAAACACCGAAAATAATGAGACTGTTTTTTATCAAAATCAAAAGATAACATGTAGTTAATTGGTATCATTTTAAATGGGCGCTGTAGGGGTGTTAATCCTTCTCCAACGTAATCGACTCCCGAACCCAGACTATTACACAGACCCTAAATTTATCATTTTACTAAATTTTAATTAATTTTAAGATTTTATTAAAATGATATATTTTAATAGGTGATCAATCGCACCTAATCAAAAAAAGATTGGTTATTTTTTATTTCGTTTCCAAATTTATAAGACGGATACAAAACCGTTACAACAGTGACCAATAATTACGGTCACAGTATTTAACTTGAATTCCCCAATAATATGCTTAAAATTTAAGTAGCCTTTAGGTATGTTGTTATTTTGTGAAGACCAAGAAATTTTTACATAACTCTAGGTTATGTTATTGTTTTCCATTGCTTGGTATTTGGTTATTGGAGCTCAAAAGACAGAAAAGTTTGACAAAAAAGTAAGATGGTGCAAAGAAACTAAAAAAGTGGTCAAGGAAGGACGTGGGTGGTAGTTTATATCAAACTCAAAATTTTAAAGATTGAGGTGGTGGCAAACAGGAAGGAAACCAATGATACAATTACATGAAAATGTATGATGCTGGCTTAGCACCATGAGCTCAAGTTTGCACTTGCATACATGGACAAATAGACATCATGCTGCCCCCCTTTTTTCCTCTCTTTTCTCATTTTATGAGGAAGTCGTACATAAAATTGTGTATGTGTGCTTATTCATATTTATTTGTATATGTATGAAGGATATTATGTGTTTATTGAGGGTGTATATTTAGTGATTTGTGTGTATGTTTATATATGGAACTTTGTAGGATGGGCTACTGGATTGTCTGCTGGTGAAGGTGAATGGACTTTGGAGTTTTCTTTCTTCAAAGTAGTAATTGAACTTACTGATGCTGGCCATGGTTAGTTTTCATTTTCATTCACATCCTTTCCGTCATCGTAGGGTGTCTGTATGTTTTTAATCATTTAAGTTTCTATTTTGGTAAAGATTACTAAGGCTTGTAAACTTTACCTGGGAAACAGTGAAATCTTTTAACTTGACTAATATTGTTTTCCAATTCATTAAATTTCAGATCACATGCAGGATATGATTGGGTTGCTATTTAAATACATTCAGCTGTTGCAGCAGTCTGGTGTTTGTAAATGGATATTTGATGAGGTATGCATATATAATACTTGAATAAATTATAGTTTTTTTTTTTTTAGGATTTATTGACCATTCAATGTAACTGTTTATCATCATTTGAATGTCTATGCTGATTGCATATGTAATCATACGCCTGTTTTAACTTACATACAAAGAGTGCTATTTGATTGATAACATGCTGCATTTCATTAGATCTCGTGAAAGCAAATGTTTGGACTTGTGAATTTTGTATGTAACCACTCTAGGAGCAATGTTTGCTCTGTCAGATTTATAATTTTTTGGCAGCAAAAGGTTAGGATTTATTTTGTAATTGAGGTTTTGGCTAATAGTAATTATGTTAAAATAAGGGGTACAAATTAGGGTTGATGGGTACTAAAGAGGAATGTGATTTAGGGTTGTGAAGAAGAAAGGAAATTATAGTTCTGAGGCACAAATTTTATGCTATGAACAGCATCCTGAGAAGATTGTAGCGAGAGAGAGAGAGAGTGGGTTTTGGCTGATGGAAGTTTATTTTAAAATATGGGTAAGCAGGGAAGGGAGAGCAGCTGGAGCCGAGAGAGAGAGAGGGGAGGTAGGAAGAGGGGAAGGGAGAGTGAGGGAGGGATGTTATCAAAAAATGGGGGAAACGTGATTTAGACCATGAACAGGAGTGGAGAGAGAGGGAGGGATTTAGGCTTTTAGCTAGGAATAATAATTTCATTAGTCAAGCATAGTGAAATCTCAATAATTGGTATTTATAATGATATTCCTGGAACTAGCTTGAACTATTTCTGATAAAGGTAGTAAATTGGTATCCAAGAAACAAGCCTAACTCGAATAATCCAAAATAATCAGAACTTAATCCTAGAGCTCTGAAATTATGAAACTACAGTTTTGCCCTCATACATGAAAGTAGCCAAAATTTATAAAATAATAAATACAGGGTTAGATTGATGCTTTTTTTTTTTTTTTGAGAAATTTATTCTATTGCAGATTCTTTAGCAGGCAAAAGTCAGTTGATTACCTTATGATTGATTTGGTTATTTTTGGGTGACAGAAGTGAAGTCTACTGTGCAATTTTCCTGTTTATCATTTTAAATCTCTTTTTATTTGAGGATTTTTTTTTCTTTTTCCCTTTTTATTTAAACCTTTTTATTTAAAGTTAGGGCTAATTTAGCATTACTATTGCAGATGGAAAAAATTTTGGCTGAAAAAAGTGCGTTTAAAAAGTATGGTAATAAAATCAGAATTCATGTTGAGATTTTGCTCAATCTTGTCATTTTATTTCGTGTATCAATGTTAAGGAATTTTCTTTTCATTGCTATGGTTTGATTTTAGTGTTTGTCAATATCTTCTAGTTAGTTAATGATTCTATGACATTTTAATTTGTGAAGCTCTCAGCTGTTTGCGAGACAGGATTTCACTATCAGGACAAAATCCCTCCTATTGACTATGTTGTAAATATTGCATCAAATATGCAGGTAATTTTAATTACATCCCCTCCTCCCCTTTGTCTCCCTTGTTTTATTGCGTGAACTTTTTGTTTTAAGTTTTTTACTGGTAGCGTGTTGATTTTTTTTCAGTTATAGTTCGGTCTATGTTTGTATTATACCTTATATTTATGAAAAAACCTTTTTAAATTAAACTTTGCCATGAGGGATATGACTAGCTGATTACAACTACTAGCGATTTTGCTGTAAAGAAAGGATTATTTTGTATGACATGAAATGAAACTTGTTTTACATGTTTTCTTGTATATTTGATGTGTAAAGAGGTAATGAAGACAACACACAGGGACTGAAGCTTCTTAGTTACTTTAAATTCTTTGAATGGCTTTATCACTTGATGGTAAAGAAACTTGGAATACCCATCATCAAATAATGTCACAGCTTTCTATCTTTTGCCACTTGAAAAATGGAATCGATGAGTCTATTGCCAGAATATTTGCTACTTGAGGTGGTCACCTACTAAATCCCAAATCTAGCGACGAGGATGTTATCTAACCCACGGTATGCACATTTGAAATATCAAATACCCCAAGGTCTGGCTCTGTATAGGTGGTTATGAGATTTGCCCATTAGATTTCATAACTTTTTAATCCAATGGAAGAATTTTTAATCTACTTTCCCTCTCCACATCATTCCTACCAAGCAAAACTAAACAATTGTTCATGAATGCCCCAAATTTTATGGACTTTTGAGAGGATTTTCTATGAAAAAGAGCCATTTGACTACTGAGGGATTTGTTAGACTTGTGTATAGGAAGGTTTGGCCATGCTATTGGAGGGCATATATGGATTGGTCTTTTGGCTAAAAGGAGTTGGCCATTTTTTCAAGTGAGGAGAGTATTTTTATTGTGCCAATTTGCAAAATATTTTGGGTATCCAAGGTTAGTATGTATACGCTGATTTGGCACAGATTTGCCATACGCTGCAGGAGATTGTAGTCTTCCCCTAGACGAAGTGAATCGCTATTTGTGATTGATCTAGAAGCAATTAAGGACCAAATAGAAAGGTTGATTGTTCAAAATATTCGAAGGGTGCTCCTGAGATTCCGTATTTGTGGATGTTATTTCTTTCATTTGGTGCATCTGTAAAACCTGATGCTGAAGGATTGTTTCAAAAGCAACATCTTCCTCAAGTTTATTTGGTGGCTTACTTACGAGCTTGTTTAGTTTCTCGTAAAGTTCCTTTAAGAGCTTTCTTAAGGAGAATTGTTGATCATTTAACCAGCAAGTTTTTGAACTTTGACTTTTGGGACTTGCTCTAGATTGTCATTCTATATCCCAATTACCCTCATCTATAAATTGTTCATTTAGTTAGTGTAATATTTCCTTTAATATTGAGGCTCTTATTTTGGAGCTTTGCTAGTTTTGATTCTGATTCTTTGGAAAGTGATTTTTAGATATATCCTCCAAAAGATTGGCTAGTGGGGTCATCATTGCCTTCGAATTTCAATCCAGACACCATACAAATGATATTAAACGAGCTTTCTCCTGAGAATGTCAGGTATGTGTTTGAATATGGTTTAAACTGGAAGATATGAAGCATTCACTTGTCCCATTAGAGACATTTCAGCTCTTTTTACATTCATTTTAATTCAAGTGTACACCTAATTGACTTATGTGGCCCCTGTTTGGCTCCCCTTTTGAAATTGCTTATAAGTTTTCACAAATGATTATGCTCTATTATTAGTTCTTTTGCTCAACATTGGTATTCAAAATTATTTTTCTATGCTTGTGTGAATTACATTGTGCATGTTACTGAACAAATGGGCTGCCATGTTATCAAATTTATTTGCCTTATATCGTTGGAGCTACCCCAAAAAGTTGCTATTAATCTTTTCTAGCTCATTACAAACAGTTTCTGGAAGCTTTCCAAAATATTGCTTGGTAGTGTTTAAAACTTTTGTTTGTTTTTCTTAATTGTAGAAATGGTTCCGCATCTTATTAGTCAAGAGGTAGTTGTGGTTGTGCTGTGACATAGTTTATTTCTGATAAGCCCTCTTTTTATAACAGAATCTTCTGGGAGTCAAAGAAATTTGAGGGACTGACTGACAAGGTTGAACCATGGTATGGTACTGCATATTCCATTGAGAAAGTTAGCCCCTCTATAATTCAGGTCTATAGTCTGATCTTGCTGATGATATGTTAATTAGATCTGTATCATAATTTCATTTGTCTGTTGATCAACTAGTCATTTGATTCTATTGAAAAAAAAGTGCTTGATTGATCTTTCTTTGACGGCAGGGGTGGATGTCCTTATCTACTAATGAAAAGCTGCATCTACCAGCACCTAATATCTTTATACCAACTGACTTGTCTATTAAGAATGCACAAGAGAAGGTTTGATGAGTCTTTAAATTTGATTTTATTATGACCGCTTTCTTTTTACAGTTGTTCATTTCTGACTTCTCATATGATTAACCTTTGGAACAGGTCAAGTTTCCAGTTTTGCTGATAGAGTCATCCTATTCAAAATTATGGTACATGCCTGATACAATTCTCTACTCCTAAGGCATATGTTAAGATAGATTTCAACTGCCCCCATGCTAGCAACTCTCCCGAAGCTGAAGTTCTTGCCGATCTTTTGCACGGTTATTGATGGATTACTTGAATGAATATGGTACGATAAATGTTATTGCTTTTTACATAATGACTTAATGTGATTATACATATACATTTCTACACTCCCCTCCTTTCCCACTTCTTTCTCTTTGTTGAGCTTTCTATATGCAAAGCCTTCTGTAGTGACTAGATTTGTTCTTATCATTTGAGTAGGATTATCTTCTATACGGATGCCTTGTTTTATCTTTCATGCTTTAGCTTACTATACTCAGGTTGCTGGTCTTCATTACGGCATAAACCATACAGATAGTGGTTTTGAGGTACTTTTTCCTTTCTCGTGTGTTGTTATTGTGATTCCATTGGATAATGTTTTTCGTTGACCTAAATATGAATTGTCTATGGATAAGGTAATGAACTATAATGACACATATACATGTCTTAAAAATGTTAATTGAAAAATATTATCTTCATTATGAAAAAGATAACCAGAGATGGGGTTGCATGTTTCATAGTTAAAGCTTCATGTCATCTGAGTTTGGCCAATTTTCTGTCTGAGGAGGGCTACTGGGGTTATTTTGACCACTGCCTGCCCTGACTCCTGGCTTCTTCACATTGAATTAGTTGGATGGATCTGTTTATAATAACATTGATTGTATATTAGAAGATCATGTTGATGCTCATGAAACTTCTAAATTTGTCTTGAACAAAATGATTCCAGTTACCTTCTAGCATTCAAACAATTTTGGTTTTTTTCTTCTTTTGGCAGAAACAAAAGATTTTCTGAATGCTAAAAGGTAATTGGGATCATTTACCAATTCAAGAAAAAGCCTTTGTGAAGTATATTTGAAAGGATCTCTGAAAAGGGCAAGCATTGTTTAAAATAGAGTATCCACTCTGAAGCATTATTTTAAGCAACTTACCACCAATTCTGCTGTACTCTTTTATCTATTTGTTTGGTGAAGACACTTCTATCTATCGCTCTTGAGAAGTTAACTGAAAAGTATGAAGTGTGACACTTCTATCTTTTGAAAATGGTAAAGAATGAACTTACACTGCCACACCCTAAATTATGCCTTACTCTTCTACCAATCTGTAGTTTGCCTTCTGTTCAAGTTAGATTAAAGTTGGAATTGACATGATATGGATGCTCTAAATCTTACCTTATTTGAAAAGATCCTAGGGAAAAAATTCTCTTTTGTGGTAATCATTTTCTCTTTCTCTCTATAGGTATGTGTGCACACATTCCCAGTGGTTGTATGCCATTCATCATTTCTTTTTTTGTCAAACAAATGGTATCTTTTAATTTGGTTTTCCTTTTTAGGTGACAATGGTTGGTTATAATCACAAATTGAGGATCTTGCTGGAAACTGTAGTAGACAAAATTGCAAATTTTGAAGTGAAACCTGACAGGTTTTCGGTAATCAAGGTCATGTCTAAGAGAATATAAATTGCTATTTACACTTTAGAAATATAGAACTGCCTTTTGCTGTCAGTATTCCATTGTCTTTTGCCTGCTTATCTCCTTCCTGTGTGTCTTAATCATGTGTTACTTATTGATTTGAATAGGAATAAAAAGGTAATGACTAAGGCTTGTTATGCCTGAAGGTTCACTACATCCAGTATTTTAGACATTGCAACCTTTTATTTTTCTTCCTCAAAATTGTCACTATCATCAAACGTAGTCTTGGTCCAAGTGAATACATTTGTTGTTCCTATCTTGTGGAATTAGTTCTTTATTTGTTGGGTTGTTTTCTGGGGCTTCATAATGTTGGGCCCTTGTCATGTTGAGCTCACAATCATCATCGTGTTTACATATAGTGTAAAGGACCTGTGGCCATTTTGCAATCTTTTCATTCATTATCCATCTATCACATTGTCATGTCTAAATTTGATAGTCTGAAGAAGAATGATTCTCCAAAGTTTTTCTAAGTGTACCATATAGATAAACATGTTCAAAGATAATTAAAAGTTAAAGGCATCATTGATTCACCAAGACCTAGAATTACCTTTAGAGTTTCAAAGTACATTTATGTTTATTACTGTATAGACTTACTTCATGCAATAATTTCAAACAAAAGACAATCGTACATAAAAGATGCCTAATTTTTGCAAGATTGGATGTTGGTTCCATCTTGAAAGCAATCACTGAGGGGAAAAGTCTCCAAATAGCCCCTTATACCACTTAGGCGTGATATAATCAAGAGATGTGGGAGTATTATGCCATCGGTGAAAAGGCAATAAATAAGCAGTGTGAGTAGCATGGCAAGAAGCTTTCTAATCTTAAGCGGCCACTATCAATAAATTGTATTTGTGTTGCAGGGTAGAAGATCGTTGATCCCTGATGAATAGATAAAGGCAGTTAATTATGGATATTTATGTAAATTTCAAAGTAACTAGTTATGCATAGCTAGCCTCAAATGAGGCACCTGCCTGTGCACCAAATGCAATGCTTTTATAAGCTTGCCTTCCAAGGAAAGGTAGTGGTGTCCTGACGTCCTTTTGTAGCTTTTACCTTGCTATAGCACCTATGAGTAACTAAGCTTACCTCATATTCCGAAATCAAGAGCAGCTGAACATATGATCCATGGCATGGTACATTTTGAAAAGTGTTCATCCATATTTAGTCAATTTCCTTTAGTTTTTTGAAAAAAAAAAAAAAAGGAAAAAAAAAGCCTTAAAGATTTTGTGTAATCTGTGATAAAATGTTGGTTTGGCAGCCTGTCTTCTCTCTGTCAAAGTAAAAATGTGTAAACGTGGGCTCCATGCATGTACTTTATGGTTAACTTGCTAATGCATGTTGTTGGATGAGAGATCTTTTTATTTCGGCAGAATTTATTGGTTCGTCAATGGAGCATGTGGTTTAAAAATGCTTTTTTTTTCTGTTAATTAATACATTTATTAATAACCTTCTGTTCTGCCTTTGCATTCTTTCTTTGTTTTTATCAGGAAATGGTAATGAAGGACTATCAAAATTTCAAGTTTCAGCAACCCTATCAACAGGCTATGTACTACTGCTCATTAATACTAGAGGACCATACATGGCCTTGGATGGAACAACTTGAATTTTCACCTCGACTTAATGTGGAAGACCTTGCAAAATTTGCTCCTTGGTATAAGGGTGTTACATAACCGGTTTATCATATGTTTGTTCCCTCTCCATCTCAGTCATATTTTTATTGCTTCTAGTTATACTTGCTTTCTAAATATTATCATTCTTTTATTTTATTTTATTTATTTCTTGCATAGGAAACATTGAAAACGAGGAAGCAGAATCAATGATTCAGCATGTTGAAGATATTTTCTTTCAGGGTTCAAACCCTACATGCCCAACCACTGTTTCCATCCCAGCATCTAACAAATAGAGTGGTCAAACTTGAAAGGGGCATGAATTACTTCTACTCTAAGGAAGGCTTTAATCCAAGTGATGAGAATTCTGCCTTATTACACTATATTCAGGTAATTGAGTTTATCTGGAGAACATAAGATTTTTAATGACCCTATCTGGAATGCATTTTCATTCAGCAATCATTTTATCATCCCTGATGACAATGATGTTCACAAAATTTTTAATGCAGGCAAAATGCCCAAAAGTAACCGATAAATACCATTTTCATGAGAAAATATTTGCTGCAAAATAATTGGGGCTTTAGTTTGGACAGCTATTACCATGTCCTGAAATAGAAAATCTTGTATGTTTCTTTGTTGTTGGCTCTTATTGCGGTGCCAAACTTCATGAACAATTGTTTTTGTACATGTGAATACAAGCTTAGATTTTGAAAGGAACATAATTGCGTTGAATAAACAAATACATGTTTGTATTGTATGGAAACAACATTGATATTCCTCAGAGCATTGCAGGATTGTACGGATGATAATATGCTTTAAGGCTATCATCGAAAAAAGACTTTTGGCTTGCTTCTGCTGATTCTGAGATATAGTTGCCCATGAAACATATGTTGGGGAAATTGAGGGTCTTTGCATTCAGCAGTCACTATAATATTGGGCCAGACAGTGGTAGTTTTATTTAAGTGCCCTGGCCCCCATAAAAAATGGAAAACCTTTTTCTTTTGTTTCTGTTTTAGTGTGTGTTTCTGTTTCTTGCTTGTTGTGGGTGAGATTGTGCTCCATTTTGATTATCTGGTCTTTATTTAGTTCCGATGTTAATCACATTTGAGTGGTTAGGTTAATCGGGATGATTTTATACTGAATGTGAAACTTCAGCTTTTTGCTCTTATTGCAAAGCAACCTGCCGTCCATCAACTTAGATCTGTAGAGCAACTGGGGTACATTACTGTCCTCATGCAGAGGTATGAAAGAAACTATGTCCCTTAAATTTTTTCTTGGATTGTCTGCCAAATTTTTATGGTCTTTAATTGTCTCTCATTAGGAATGATTCTGGAATCCGTGGAGTGCAGTTCATTATCCAGTCTACAGTAAAGGTGAATAGCACGGTTCTTTCTTTTGTATATATTTGTTGCCTTGTTGCTTCAACTTAAAAGGACGGTCTCTCTTGACAGGATCTGGAACATATCGATTTGAAAGTTGAAATGTTCCTCACAATGTTTGAGAGTAAATTATATGAGATGACAAATGGTGAATTTAAAGTAAGATGGAGTGTGGACTTTATTTTTAACCTGCATGACAGTCTATGGTAATATGTGAGATTGTTTTAGAGAGCATCAGTAGCTTCGGTAGATAATTCCATCTTTGTTAGATAAATTATTTGGTTCTTCTGCAACAAAGTTTCATGTAACATACCATTATAATTTAACTTTGGTCTCTAGGGGTATTTTGTCACGTGGCATCCACATGACATCCACGTGTAGTTTTTACAAAATATTTCAAACTTTTATTTAACAAATGACATACATATAATAAAATTATACTAATTTGATATCATATAGGTGAGTTAACAATATAAGAATTTGGATTAAAATATTTTAAAGTTCAAAAAGCAAAAATTATACATTTTATTTTTTTAGATATCAATTTATACATTTTCTCAAAGTTCAAGTACCAAAAATTTTTTAAAAGCTTGATGCAGATTGCATGTGCATGATTTTTGAGTCATGTGTACGATTGTATGCATCTGTGGCTGGACTTAATTGATTTTGTCGTCTAATAGTAAATTGCCAACCTGTTAAACAGAGCAACGTAAATGCATTGATTGATATGAAGCTCGAGAAGCACAAGAATTTAAGGGAAGAATCTAGATTTTACTGGTGAGAGATTATTGACGGGACGCTCAAGTTTGATCGGAGAGAAGCTGAGGTATGTAGATCAATCCAAAATTTCTAATTATGGAAGGGAAATTCATTTAAGTTTTTACTCTGCTAAATGAAACTCATCTACGTTTCATTTTGACTATGTAATACTCCATTTTAGTGTAATTATTCGTCTACGATGATTGTTTTAATTTAATCAGACTAGTTTATTTCATTAAATAGTTTATTTTTACTATCTTTATTCTAACAGGTTGCAGCATTAAGACAGCTTACACAACAAGAATTGATAGAATTTTTCAATGAAAATATAAATTTTGGAGCAACTCGAAAGAAGACACTTAGTGTGCGAGTGTACGGGAACCAACATTTTTCCGAATACAACTCAGAGAAAAGTGAACCAGTTCGGCCAAGCACCATCCAGATTGATGATATCTTCTGTTTTAGAAGATCACAGCCTCTTCACGGTTCATTCAAATGATGATTGGTCATATGAAGCTGTAGGTCAGAAGAGGTGCGCAGAAAAAACAGAGTTCAAGCTCATCCCTGGGTGCTGATGTACAAATTTAGTCAAGCTTGCCATGGAAACAAACCGAATAAAGGTCTATGGTCACTGGCAAAGCTTCTTACAGCGAGTTTTCATGGATCATAGATTGAGGTTTTGTTCTATATTGTTGAAAAACAGAAAATCCCCCCATGAATGATATCTATTGTATCAGTGATTTGTATATTAAACAAATAATAAACCTCTGGCTTGGAATTCATTGATATTTGTCATGATTTGAGTCTTGAATCTGACTCTGACTGGTACAGCCGCTCTCAGGCCTGAGATCATGGTGGTGGCCTTCAGGAGGAAGGTAGCAGAAGACTGCAGTTTGTGGGTAATAGGAATGGAACCTGGCTGCTATTCTCATTCTCATCCCTGCATCAAACAACCTTTATCAAAGAGAGAAAACAAAAGAAGAACAAAGTTATCAATGAACTGAAAGTTTCTGAAAAGCAAGTGGGCTTTTAGTATAATTTATGTTGAATTTACCTGGAAGGTGGAGTGGGGAGAAGAAGAGCTGAAGTCACTGTTCGTTCGTTCCTAAGGAGATGGAAACTGGAAAGGAAGCCATGTTTGGCAGTTGGCGGGGCTCTTTGTTTTGTCGCAAATCGTTGATTTCCAGTTTCATTAACTGTGTTGTTTCTGTAATGAGGGAACAGTAGGGGGTAAATTTATGAGTTGGTCACTTAACTATCACCAAATTCCTAAATTGATCACTGAATTTTAATGTATCTCAATAAGTTCACTGATATTTATTAAAGGTACCAAATGTACTTATTACGAGTGTAAATTTTTTTCAATGAAAATATAAAAGTGTCTTCTTTTTATAATCATATATTATATATAATATTATATTATAACATATACAAAAATTTGATAAAATTTATTTACGTCTAATTGTATATGTATAATTTATTTTAATGATACATAAAATAAATTTAAATATATAATTAGATAAATTTTCTTAAGGTTTACATGTATACTCTATCTAAATGATAAATAAGATAATTTTTAATTTAATTATTTATCAAATAATTTTAATCAATTATTTAATTTTTAAAATTTTTAAATTTCAAAGTTAAGGTTATCCAAATCTTTCAATATAAATAAATATTATCCTAAATTTAAGAAAAATAAAATAAAATTTATAATTCAAACTTACTTGTATATTTCAAAATTCAATTATAATTTTTAAAGTTAAATCGTTAAATCTTAAAAACTATATAATTCATATACCATCAAAATCATACAATCTAAATCAATAGTTTTATAAATTTAATATAAAACGTAATCTTATAAATTTAAATTAATTAGAATTTATGGTTGACATTTTTGGTTTATCGATTTTCTTATCTCTTTTTTATGATTTAAAATAAAAATATCTTATTTCAATTTAAATCGCACACATATCTTAATTTAAAATTATACAAATATTTTTTTATCTTGATAAAAAATACAAATTATCACTAAATAATTAAAAATTAGGAGATAAATAAACAAATCATACAAAAATAAATGACAGCAATTGAGATGTATCATTGTAAAAGATAGTGGCAAATTATGCTAAAAGCGAATTAGGTGTCAAAAATGCAGAAGAAAACAATAACACTCATGATTTTCAAAGGTAAAAATATGTGAATAACTATTAACTTTAATTTATTATTTTTTGTGTTACATGTTTTTATTTCTTGCTTTCTTCTTTTTTCTCTATTTTTTGTTTTTATTATTATTCAAGTTAATTATCCTATAAATCTTGATTGCTTTGAAATTTTCTTTTAATCTATTGTAGGTGTCTATTTGATTTATTATGTCTCTTAGGAATTTTTATTTTTGTATGTACAAGCTTTTTTTATATTATTACTTGCACATTATATAATAGTGCGTTCATAATAACTAATCGATAAATTAAAGATAATAAGTTTGTCTGCATAGATTTGTTTAATTCTTTTCAATATCTGTAATTTTTTTATTTGATTATCTTTGAAAGTGAATTTGAGATTATAATGAAATTTTATTTTTTCAAATAAAAAGAATATGAATTTTCTTTCTTGTTATTTTCCAATTTGCTTTACGTATTGTAAAGGTTTATTTTAATATAATTCTTTTATAATTTACATTCTATTTGTATATTTTTGTTTTAATCAATTACTTTGTTAGAAATTAATTAAACTATTTAATTATCACAATGATATCTTTATCAAAATCATTGCTTTAACTTTCATTGCTCAACGTTACTATTTCAAAATTATAAGTGAAATAAACTATATGTTAAAAAATTATTTTGAATCAAGCCTCCGCGATTTAATTTTTTTATCTTTATATATATGATTATATTTTCTTATTTGTACTTCTCAATTGTGATAGTTATATAGGACTGTAAAATTAAATAAATTATATACTAAAAGGTTTTTAAAGAAAGCAAAGGATAATATAAATTTGGTTATAAAATATAAGATAATAAAAAAAAATTAAGAGTATACGGTTTGAACTTTTATTTAAGTTTCAGTATATATATTAATTATTATAACTTCTTAAATTGCATGATTTTCAATATCATTTTAAAAAGTTATAAATGAAAATAATTAAAAAAAATAAAGATATTTAATAAATTAAAAATAAATAAAATCAAATCTATTTTTATCTTGCTGCAAAAAAACTTTAAAAATAAATATATCAATTTATAATTATCAAATCTCTTATTTAATATGTTCTTTAATTAAGTTGTAATTAATAAATTTTTTTTAGTATTTCATTTAACTATATTGAATATCGTATTTAATGTTTAATATTTTTCTCTATATTAATCCTAAATTGGTAAGTCATGAATCAACAATTTTTTTATTTTTTGAACAAATAATTTTAAAAAAATATTTATTTATTATGTTTTTATTATTTTATATTAAATAAAAATTGGACAATGAAAATAAAAGAAAATATATAGCTTTTTTAATTACTACTTTTATTACTATCTTTTTTTAATATTTTATTTTTTAATTAATATTTATATCAATTTATAATTATCCTCAAAATATGTAGTAAATTAAATAAATAGATAAAAAAATTATTCGTGTATAACACGTACATCATACGAGTCAAAACTAATTAAAAATATATAACTGTTAAAGGTGTACTAAGAATTTGGTCATATGCATTATTAATTCAGTGTAGTATTTAACGGTTTTTATAATCTTGATTTAGTGTTTATACTTTTTTTATTTTTGTTAACAAAAGAAGAATTTGGCCATGTGGATAATAGCTACAGCATCATCATCAAGGAACAGAAGAAAAAGAATTTGATTGATAAACAATTGAGATAGTGAAGTTTAGGAAACTAATTGCATTTTAATTTTTTTTATTTCTAATCTTGTTTCTTGTTGCTCTTAAATTTTTTTTTCTACCATGTACTATGAACTGGTTTGTGGATTTACAATTTCTCTTTTTCACCAGGTACTGTGCACTTATTTGTGGATTTACAATCAGAGACATGAAAGATTTGTCAAAGGAAGTCACGACTATATTTGCCATGTTTCGAGTAATACACATCAATGAATTTGATTGCATGAATTTAATGACATGCATTAGACAATTAAAAAAAAACAATTTTCATTTTCTCCGATATATAATTTGCTGCTAATAATAAAATAAAAGCTAGAAATCAAGAAGTTATTTTTTTCAATACATAGAATTCCCTAATTAACCGAGACTTGGGTAGTGTAATTTTAATTGGATTCAAACTCAATGTATTATAAAGTTTAACCTAATTTATCTCTTTTTAACTTTCCCCTAAAATATTTAAAAAAAAAAAAAAAAAAAACCTTTTTCCTCAAGCAGCTGTTTATATAAATATATAAATATATATTTATACTATTAATTTTGCTAATATACTCTCTCACTTGCCGCCCTTTTTTCTGCCACATGACGCAATCACATTGCTTTTTTTTTCTTTACTTTTTCTTTTTCTTTTTAGTTTTTATTCAGATTTTTTTTATTTTTGAAAAGTTTATAAATATATTCTTAAATTCTTTATTTTTAATGGGGCCCACTTTATTAAAAACTTTTTCTTTATTAAAAAATTCATCATTAGATAATTTTTACTTTTTTTTTTAATTTTTTATTCAGATTTTTTTATTTTTAAAAATTTTATAAATATATTCTTAAATTCTTTATTTTAATGGGGCCCACTTTATTAAAAACTTTTTCTTTATTAAAAAATTCGTCATTAGATAATTTTTTCTGTACGAATTTTAACTCGATATCATGACATTCTTTTTTTGTTTTAAATTTTTTTTAATTTTTTAAAAACTTTTTATTACTTTTTAAATATTTAATAATTTTTTCTTTTTTAAATTTTTTAAAATTGGACTTATCTTATATCAATCTTGTTGTTCATTTTTTTCTTTTTTTTTTACGTTTTCCTTTTTAAAAAATAATTATTTTTTTAAATTATAAAAAATATATGTTTGTAAAGATTGTATTTTAATGTCTAGGATACCTTTCTACCAAACTTTTTTTTCCTTTTTTTTTCTTTTTTTAAATAAAAAAAGTGATTAAGAATTTTTTTTAACATACTTGAATGATTTGCTGTCCATGGTCCCTCGCCCCCCCCCCCCTTTTTTTTGGCTATCGCAAGTTATTTTCTAAATTTTAATTTTTTTCCATTTTTTGTTTTTTTATTTCTTTAGTTTTATTTAAAATTATTTAATAAATACTTTTAAAATTAAAAAAATTAGATATTTTTTAAATATATATATTTTTTATATTTGAGAACCACTTATATCTTTTTTTTTCTTTTTCCTTTTTCACCTTTTTTAACTTTTTCCATATTTAAATTTTTAAAAAATATTTAATAAAAATTTTTGGGTTTAACTTTTTTTGTAAAATCTACTTAATAGAAATTGCATGTGACATATTTGTTTTTCTCTTTTTTTCTTTTATCCTAATTGACCAAAATTATTATAATACTTTTATTACCATAATTACAAAAATACCCCTAATATTATTTTTGTTAAAATTATTATAATATCTTCTAACCATAATTATAAAAAAAAATTATTTTTTTATTGTTTCATATAATGCCTCTCCTATTATAATTATATATATACCTCTCATATTATAATTGATTGAAATTACTAAATATTCTCTAAGCATAATTACAAAAATATTACTTTTATTACTTCATAATTACGCAATAAATTTTAACATCTATACAATAATATGAAATTTATTTCTTTATAAATGATTATAATACCCTTTTAATTACTTGATAATTGAATTACATGTATCTGAATTGATTGTAATACCCCTCTTTCTATGATTAATTAAAATTACTATAATACTCCTCTTAGCATAATTATTAAAATACTCCCCTTACCATAATTGATCAAATTTACTATAATGGCCCAATAACCATAATTATAAAAATACCCTCCTACCATCATTGCCTAAAATTATTATAATGTCCTCTCTTACTATAATTACAAAAAAATCCCTCATTATAATTTACAAAAATTATTATAATACCTTCTAACCATAATTATGAAATTATCTTCTTACCATAATAAGGAAAATACCTTTCATATTATAATTGTATTAAATTACTATAATACATTCTAACCATAATTACAAATAAAATCCATTTTGGTTACTTCATATAATGGCTCTACTACAATAATTATGAAAATACTATTCATATTATAATTAGTCGAAATTACTTTCTAAGCATAATTACAAAAATATCCTTATGATTACTTCATAATTACGTATTAAATTTTAATATCCTGATAATTCTATGAAATAGAGTTATTTCTAGTGCTTTATAGATTGATTTTTGCTTAGGTTTTAGCAAAATAATATTCTTTTTTATTCCTAATGTGTTCAATTTTTTGTTTTATAGGAAATCTTGAAGGAAAGAATGAATCTTAGTAAATCTTGTAGATTCTTGATGCATAATATGAAATCTTAGAATGTTTTTGTGATGTTCTTGATTTTCTTGAAAATCTTGAAATTAAAGAATGGAAAATATATTTGAGAATGGTTTTGTGGAGTTTAAAAGAGTTGGATTTATGCAATCTTGAAGAAAAATGAAAAAAATTCATATAATATTCAAGTTAGGTAATTTGGGTAATGAATGAGAGCAGAATTATAATTTCAAGTGAATACAAGTTTATGGTAACTTATGTAGATGCATATGCATAGGATTACGAATGGACAATGTGAAATAATAAGATGTCAATTTTATTTACTATTTCTATTTGAATTTGGATTTCTTATTTTGAGTAAGATTTGTTATTCTTAATTCTACTTAAAATAGGATTTGTATGAGTTATAAATACTATTCAATATGAAAGGTAAAAGAAGATTTTTTGTTGAAATAAAATTTTGGTTTTCTCTCCAAAATTCAAAACAAGTTTTGTATGCAATTTACGAGTTTAAGATCAAGACATTTAAAGATGATTTTTAGAAAGTGAGTACACCTTGACCGAATCTACATTCTTGATATGCAAGATTTGATTTTTTGTTTATTTTATGTATTCTTGAAGTTGCTACCTAATGATTATAATCTAAAAGACAAAGATTGATTTATAAGAATACTTTTTAAAAAGTTTTACTTGCATGTAACTTCAAGAAACCTTCTCGATTAAAGAACTTCATTCCAACAGAAAGTGAGTGCTGTCAATTCAAGATCAAGCTTGATTGAACCTAGGGTTTTTTGAGCTTATAAATACCTTGTATATATAAATAATACTTTGCAAACAGAAACTTTCCCCTTAAGCGGCTATATATATAAATAATACTTTGCAAATAAATAATTTAATTTAATTTCTCCAAAGCAAGAGATTATCAATTATCTTTTTTGCTCTCCGTGATCTGATTTGTTGGTTCGTTCACTTTTGAACAAGGGAGGAAACCCGTCAAGCATATGTTTGTAAAAGGGCAACATGTTTAGCCAATGCATTTGGTTAAACTCCATTGATGGTTATGTCAAATATTATTCTCCTATATGTTATCACTTTATACCCATTGATGAAGTGATGATGAGCTTTTTTTGAGCTATAGGGTTTTCAATAAACCCTTTTGTTTTAACCTCATTATTCCTGAGGTTAATCTCTACCACTATCATCCTCGACAGCTCACTGGTAATTAATTTTCTTAATTCTATCCCTAAATTCTTTTGTTTAATTTTTTGTTTGATTAAATTGATTAACTCATATATGTATGATTAAATTGAGTGATTATATATTTTTCATATGCCTTCAACTTGAATTTAAAAGTTATTCCACAATCCCAACTATGTTTTTCGCCATGAAAATTCATGTTTTATTTCATACCATAATTAATGTCAATTTTCTTATTTACAAGTGCATATTTTGTCCGGCCAGAATAATAATAATAATAATAATAATAATAATAATAATAGTGACTCCAAATTACTTACTAATTAGTAATTAATTTTTATAGACCCCAAAGGTTGATCATATAATTGTCAAGTATTTCATTGTTAGGTTAGTGGTTTAGTTCTTCTAATTGCATGCATGGTCAAACATCAACATCCGACTTTTTAATATTATTTCATAATGTTGAAGATAAATTTAATTTCTTGGGTTTTCTTTTTTATTATGATTATGGGATTTAAGATTTTATTTGTTTATGCATGCAGTTATTGTTATCATTAATTCGAATTTTTGTGCTAAATTAATTTGCAAGTAAGGTGTCTGTTTAGTTATTTAAATTCTTGAAAATTTTTTATTTTAATCTCATTTTTTTAAGAATAATATTTTTTGTTACATTTAAAAAAATACAAACACCTCTTATTGAATAAGATATTCAAATAATTTTGAAGTCTTTGTAATTTCAAACATATAATTTTCTTGGATTAATTACTCATTTGGATCCTAAACTATATTATTTTATTACTTTGGTTCTCAAACGATAAATATCTTTAATTATGTAATTGAACTTCTATTTTACAAGATAAATTATTCACAGTCAAAAGACAATTAGAGATTTGAAATTAAGAATTTAAGAATCGGAAATGAGAAAGCAAGGAGGCTTTGTTCATATGAAGCTGTAGGTCAGAAGAGGTGGGGAGAAGAAACAGAGCTCAAGCTCATACCAGGTTGCTGATGTACAAATTTTAGTAAAGTTTGCCATGGAAATAAACAGAATAAAGGTCCAGGGTCACTGGTAAAGCTTCTTAGAGTTAGTTTTCATAGACTGAGGTATTGTTCTACATTGGAGAAAATCAGAAAATCCCTCCATGGATGATATGTATTGTATCATTGATTTGTATATGAAACAAATAATAAACCTCTGGTTTGGAATGCATTGGTAGAGTTGAAGTAGCTTTGTCCTTTTAATTTAGCTCACATCTTCGTCATGCTGCAACCGTTGCCTTCTTAAGCAAGAGTTACAACGGGCTTTAGGAGCTGTTTCATAGTCCAGCAAGTGAGCCCAAGCTTGGCTTCGCCTAACATTTGTTAGGTTAGAAACTAAGCTTAAAATACAAAGGTTGGACCCAAAACCAGATGAGTTAACTTCAGGCAGCCCAATTAACCTAGCAAAGGCAGTCTTAAATGTTAATGTAGCAACCGAGCGGATCGGCTCGCAATTCGTAGAAATTTGAATTTATATTTGATATATTATTAATATATAAATTTTATATATTATTAATGAATAATATGATATTATTTTTTAATAAAATAAATAAAATATTTTTATTTTATTAATAAGTAAATTTTTTAAAATATATTTATTTTTATATATTTATTTTAAATATTAATATTTATTTATTAATGAAATAATATCATTTTATTTATTAATATTGTATAAAATTTATATACTAATAATATATTAAATATAAACTCTTGAAATTTTAGATTATTTTGGTATTGAATTTTTTGAATTTAATATTTAAGTTTATGTCATTTTAAATATAAATTATTAAAATTTAAAATTAATTTAATTTAATTTCGTATTATTTTTTCGAATCATTTTAAAAATTATTTTAAATTTATGCTAAGCTCTAATCATTTCGGTTTGGATGATAATTTTTTTTATCAAAACAAATTTTTCGAATTCAAATTAATATTTATCGACTCTAATCCCACCTAATATAAAACCAAAAATTAGAAAAAAAAAAACAAGGAAATACCAATGGCCGTCACAATTTATAAGCAGGCCTTCACAAGCCTCACATTAAAGCTAGTATTGATGTCATCCATACCAAATCTCTTTCCTTTGCCAACTCAATACTAATTTTTAAAAAGGGTTCGTTGCAACGTTATAAACAAACAGCATCTAATATGTTATATTAGATGGTTTTTATTTTTTATATATGTTTAATTCAAGATAATTATCATACGAATATATAAAATATTATATTTAATTCTATCCACTTACCATACCTAAGGCAAGGGCTAAGAAATATGTACTTCGCAGTTCTCAGTTCTCACCCTCCTCTTTGACTAGCAAAGGCCCAACAGATGTAGCAGAAACCAAAATGCAAGTTACTTCTAGACCAAATAATTTATGTTATTATATCATATTTTAAGATAAATATGATTTTACGTGTGATAAGAATAAATTTAACATAAACATGATATGAAGATTTAAATGAGAATAATTTTAAAAAAATATCATATATTTATTATATGTATTATATATAATACAATATGATTAATACATAACATAATTAAATAATTATATACGAATAATACGATTAAATATAATTAATTAATTTATTCAAATAAAAAAATTATTTAAAAATTAAATATTTATAATTTATTTAAATACTAAAATGATAAAATAAATATAATTATTAATTTTTTTAAATAAATTAAAATAATTTTTAAATTTTTTATTTTATTAATAATATTATATATTAAACGTATCATTACTATTTGATATGAATACGATTAATATTATTTTTTAATTAAAATATAATTAAAATATAAAATATGATTATATTAAATATATATTAATTTTTATATTAATTTTATATTATATTATCATATTATATTTAAAATTATTAAATTTAATTACTCCATAAATTACCCCTACATCGCAGTTAATCAAGAGCTATTATGAAACTAAAAATCAAGTAATGTTCAAGGCAAATGCCCCAATGGGTGGTCCCATTTAACAGCTCCAAATTATCTGCTTATGCCGTCATCAACCAGGAGCTGGCTAACCTTTATCAAATTAAATTCAAGTCTTAGATCAAATGCTCAATCATCCAACCACAAAAAAGAAAAGCTAAAAAATACAAATTATTAGTAGTGTTATATTAAAATAAACAAATGCATGAGAATCACAAAGAAGGGAAAAAAAATAGTAATAAAAATGATTTCCAGAAGAAGACAGGACAACGACCCTCTTCTCTTGTACCTGTCGGCAGCCACAAGAGTGTCTGTCTTGCTGTTTCTTTAAGTCTTTTACAGAACAGAAAACATAATCAAAAACAAAAAACGAGAAAAAAAGATTCAAACAGTTGAAGCAAGCAATTGGCTTCATCTTTAAGAGAAAACAAAATTATAGATTGAAGCTGAGAGTGAGGATCATAAGTGAAGATCTAGCAAGAATTTAGCTTTCAAAAATCTAGGCAAAAGATCAAATGTTGGTCCAAGACCGTGCTGTTCCCAAATCTCCAAAACATCCCCAGATCAGATTCCTTCCTACACTCCAACCAAACAGGTTCACTGAACCCAAAAACCTCGATTTTTCCACATGGGTATCTGACAATTTCTACAGAATCATCACAATCATTGTCCTCATAGCCTCCGTTGCCGCCATTTTCTTCCTCTACACTTCCACCAATACGGCTTCACTCCTTTGCCTCCAATCCCAAACCCAACGCGCCATGGATTCTCTCTCTCTCCCTCAAATCAACTGGAATTCAATCAAACCCATTGCAGACAAGACCTCACCGTACGCTAATTTCAGATCAGAGCAATGGGTCGTTGTCTCCGTTTCGAGCTACCCGTCTGATGCGTTACAAAAGATGGTGAAGATTAAAGGGTGGCAGGTTTTGGCAATTGGGAACTCAAGGACTCCCAGAGATTGGAGCTTAAAAGGTGCCATTTTTTTGTCTTTAGATATGCAAGCTAATTTGGGTTTTCGTGTTGTGAATCATTTGCCTTATGATTCTTATGTTAGAAAAAGTGTTGGTTATTTATTTGCGATTCAACATGGTGCTAAAAAGATCTTTGACGCTGATGATCGGGGCGAAGTAATTGATAATGATTTAGGGAAACATTTTGATGTAGAATTAATAGGGGAAGGAGCTAGGCAAGAAGTTATATTGCAGTATAGTCATGATAATCCTAATAGGACTGTAGTCAACCCTTATATTCACTTCGGTCAACGGTCAGTTTGGCCTAGGGGGTTACCATTGGAAAATGTGGGTGAAATAGGACATGAGGAGTTTTACACTGAGGTTTTTGGTGGGAAACAGTTTATACAGCAAGGGATTTCGAATGGGTTGCCAGATGTTGATTCAGTGTTTTATTTTACCAGGAAGTCGGGTTTGGAAGCCTTTGATATTAGGTTTGATGAGCATGCACCCAAAGTGGCATTGCCACAGGGTATGATGGTGCCATTGAATTCTTTTAATACGATTTGCCATTCATCAGCATTTTGGGCCTTGATGCTCCCTGTTTCTGTTAGTACAATGGCTTCAGACGTATTGAGGGGTTATTGGGGACAGAGGCTTTTGTGGGAGATTGGTGGTTATGTTGCTGTGTATCCACCTACGGTTCATCGGTATGACAGAATTGAGGCATACCCCTTTTCAGAGGAGAAGGATCTTCATGTGAATGTAGGTCGTTTGATCAAATTCTTGGTATCGTGGAGATCAAATAAGCATAGGTTGTTTGAGAAGATAATGGAATTGAGTTATGTTATGGCAGAGGAGGGGTTTTGGACCGAGCAAGACCTCAAGTTTACTGCTGCTTGGCTTCAAGACTTGCTTGCCGTAGGTTATCAGCAGCCAAGGTTGATGACATTGGAATTGGACCGACCTAGGGCAAATATTGGTCATGGGGATCGAAAAGACTTTATCCCTCAGAAATTGCCATCTGTTCATCTAGCAGTGGAGGAAACAGGGACGGTTAGTTCCGAGATTGGGAATTTGATTCGTTGGAGGAAGAATTTTGGAAATGTCGTGCTTATCATGTTCTGTAACGGTCCTGTGGAACGTACTGCCTTGGAATGGAGATTGCTTTATGGGCGGATATTTAAAACTGTGGTTATTTTGTCTGCACAGAAGAATTCAGATCTTGTGGTTGAAGAAGGTCAATTAGATCAAACTTACAAGTAAGTTGCCAGAAGAATCAGTTCTTTCCCATGACATAATACTTTTAATTTATCAGTTTATTTGTCTATCTAGCTTAGAATTTTTATTTTTGAATTTGTTTTACTTTCTTCTCTTTTGCATTTTTTTGGGAGATTAAAGTGATATTCCGGTTTATTAGATAGCTTTTTCTTCCAGCCAGTAGAGCGTAGATTTGCCTGTTTTCTTTCATCCTTATCCATCTACTTCAAAGTACTTTGAAGAGTCCTTGCATAAAATAGATGGAGAATAATTTGAACCTGGGGTTTGCTACCTTTTGATCTGCTGATTCCAGATAGTATCATCAGACATTTTAAAATCTCAAAAATGGCCCTCTTTTCTGATTTTGTCCATCATCCTTGGTAACTCATTCCTTTCTTGTCGGGCCACATCTCTTTTCCTTTAGAAGTACTACCTCTGCTTTCCGTTGCTATATCATACCTAGCCTCCCTCTTCTCACTTTAGTGATGCTTTGCCTGGTAGGAAGAATTAGGTGGAAAACTTTTCATTTTCAATCTTAAGCTGAAGATTCATAATTACTTTCCTATTTGATAGCATAACCATTGGATTATCATTGTTTTCGTCCTCCCTTCTAAGCACAGCCAAAGAGAAAAAAAAAAAAAAAACTAATGTGCATCCATATTATTTTCTGAATAAATTAGTTATGTAAATAATTAATCATCTCCTTGAAGTTATCTTATACTGCAAATGGAGTTTTACTAATTTTAAATGCAACCATAATTGCCTTTTTGTTTTCCTATTTTGTCAATGTGTAAGTTGGGTTTAGTATCAAGTCAATTAAGTTGTTGTGTTCCTTTCTTCTGAATTAAGTCTTCCAAAAGGCAGCAAATTGTTGTTAAATGGTCAATTTATGGTTGATAATCATGGAAATGCTAGCTGTTAAGTGAGATAATGCCAGTTGTACTAGTATTGAGTCATCCTGTAGTCATGTTAAACTAGAATTACTTGTACAGGGTATCTTTCATGTTTACTAATTATCTCTTAACATATTTTATAGGCATCTGCCCAAGATATTTGATCGGTTTTCTAGTGCGGACGGCTATTTATTCCTTGAAGATGATACCATTCTTAATTACTGGAATCTACTACAGGCAGACAAGACTAAGCTATGGATTGCAGATAAGGTGCCTAAACTCTGCCTTCTCTCTTAGCATTTTTTCTGCTGACTCTTGACATGTTCTTTTAAATATTTAAAAGTAGTTGTCAGTAATAATTTTTGTCCATGGGACTTTGGCTTTTATATGTTTCTTTTAATCATTTATAATGATTATAAATTGTTCTAGTACTTCATTGTTTTTTGAAATAGATTTTCTTTTGCCATTTATTTGAAGGAAACAGTTTGAATCACTATATTTGTTTATGCATATAAATAACAACAAAACTTCATGCATTATGATCCTAAGGTATGGAAATTGTTTATCATGAGTCACTGCTGTTATTTTTCTTCTCCATTTGATGGGATTTAGGTATCCATGTCTTGGACTACTGCATCAACCAAAGGAAATTCAGATTGGTATTCAAAGCAAGCGGACATGGTAAAGAAAGTTGTTAGCACAATGCCAGTTCATTTCCAAGTGAATTATAAGGAAGTTGTAAGGAGTGACCAGAGCCTCACAATTTGCAGTTCTGAGATATTCTACATTCCTCGGCACTTTGTAGCAGACTTTGTTGATCTTGTTAATCTAGTTGGCCATCTTGAAATCCATCAAAAAGTTGCCATACCCATGTTCTTTCTGTCAATGGATTCGCCTCAGAATTTCGATTCAGTGCTTAGTACAATGGTGTACAAGCAGGATTTACCCTCTATTAATTCTTCTTCAACACATTATTCTGCACAAGCACCTGCGGTGCATCCATGGAAGGTGTCAAGTGAACAGGAATTCATAAAGCTAATTAGAATAATGGCTGAAGGTGATCCTCTCCTAATGGAGCTAGTTTGAAGGTGACAGGTTTGTTGGACACACGAAAGAACTGTAGTAGAAAGAAACACGTACCACTTTTGTAAGTTGTAACTGTAATACCAAATACGTTTCTTTTTTTTTGTTCCTTAATTTTTTTCAGGGAAAGGGGGTGTTCTTTTTTGTAACTTCTCTGTAGATGATTTACCTTTGTATGATTCATTTACGGATTGGAGATACCCTCCAAAGAGAAAATGCGTTCATCCTGTTCTTTTGGGCTAATGAATATATATATATATGAGAAGCCAAATGTTCATTGCCAATCTTGTTTGCTGATTTTAATGTTCTCATTTCGTTTTCTTGGAATTTTTTTTTTTTTTTTAATTTTCATTTGTGGTCCTACTAGAAGCCTAGCTTGGGATACAGATTCTTGAGGTTTGAATATGGCAGCTGAATTTAATTAGTGATGGGTCTTTTGTTCTGGTTGAGAAGTGCGTTTGTTTATCATTTTTGGAAAATGGAAGATTCCAAGGTTCTTCTGAAGACGAGTTGAATTTCTATCAAAGGTATTTTTAATAGCAAATGGTGGATGACTCTCACAAAGCAAAGTTCATTTTTTATATTAACAAATTGACTTTCAGTAAGTTCCTGACAGTCGTTTCAGC
Organism: Durio zibethinus; assembly: GCF_047325235.1. Lineage (NCBI taxonomy): Eukaryota > Viridiplantae > Streptophyta > Magnoliopsida > Malvales > Malvaceae > Durio > Durio zibethinus. The sequence goes on along the minus strand of NC_143162.1, from coordinate 714,368 downwards.
TCATCCAAGAGGGAAGGGCTCAAGTAAATCATCAGTGTGAACAAATATTTGCAATTTTAGAACCTATTTGTTTATAGCTCATCGATCGATGCCTTCAATCTTGTCTTCCACTTCTGAATACAACTGCCTCAACCTCTCAATATTCTCCTCTGAAGTTTCCCAATAACCACGTCCATTGGCCTCCAGGAAGGTCTGCACCAACTTCCTGAATGAGTTTGGATTGGTGCTCATGAGCCTATTCAACATGTTCTCATCTTGAATGAAAGTTGAATTAGCCTCTTCGTACACCCAGTTATCGACTTGTCCAGAAGTTGCACTCCAACCTACGGTATTAGTGAGGCGCTTCTCAATTTCACGGACTCCTTCATAGCCACTGGACATCATTCCTTCGTACCACTTGGGGTTCAACAACTTGGTTCGTGCATCTAATCGCACAGTTTCAGCCAAAGTACGGACCTGCAAATAAGAGCAAAGTAGGATTAGTGAGAGTCAGCTTAAAAAGTGGCCAGTCTCAGGTAAAATCGTATATGTTGTCTAACATTCAGAGGAAAATGTCACGGTTGCTCACCTGGGCATTTGCTGTGGTAGTGTCTGCAATGTATGCACTGGGCTTCTTTCCATCCTTGCGGAGGTTCTGAACTAGATTTGTTGGATCAGAATCAAAGTAGTGACTCACATCAGTAAGTGAAATTTCTGATGAATCAAGATTTTGGAATGTGGCATCTGCTGTGCTTAGAGCCATCTCAAATACTTTCCTTTTCTCAGTCATGCCTGCACCAGGGGCATCACAGTCAAAAGCAAATGATTTCCGGCTTAAGTACATATCTTGGAGCTGTTTCTCATCATTCCATGAGGAGTTCTCAACTGCAAGGTTGACATTGGAGGAGTAGGATCCTGAGGCGTTGGAGAAGACCCTTGTTGCAGCTTCTCTAACCTCAATCCCCAAGGCTTTGGCTTGCTCTAAAGCATGCTTCCTTACATAGTTCTCCTCCGCAGGTTCATCTAATTCGGCAACCATCTTCACAGCTCGATCAAGGAGGTTCATCTTTCAACCAACAATAAGAAATAAGAACATGAAATGGTAAGAAAAGACTGAGCAAATTATGAGTAAGAAATGCAGCTTAAATGACTATATGCCAAAATAATTGAAATCCCACTGGTTTAAATAGGCAGTTCAGCAGCAATAGTATTTCCCTAAGCCTTAAGCTTTCACTTCGAAAGATAATTCTGACTCGGTTAGAAAAATGTGATCTCTATGCATTAATTAGCGTATGAATATCCAAAATGATTTTAAACATAGTAGAACCAATACCTGATTTATGAATAGATCTCTGAAAACTCCAGAGCAATTAACAACAACATCAATCCTGGGCCTGCCAAGCTCTTCAAGACTAACTGGCTCTACTCTGTTGACTCTACCAAATGTATCAGCCACTGGCGTTACTCCAATCATCCACAAGACCTGAGCTAGTGACTCACCATAAGTTTTAATATTATCTGTTCCCCATAATACAAGTGCGATTGTCTCTGGATACTTTCCCCCATTGTCAGCCTTCTGTCTTTCAATTAACCTATCTACCACAATTTTTGCACTCTGCATTGCAGCTGTTGTTGGAATAGCTTGTGGATCCAATGCGTGAATGTTCTTCCCGGTTGGCAACACTTTCGGGTTTCTAATTGGATCACCACCTGGCCCAGGTTCAACGTATTTGCCCTCCAATGCTTGTTTCAAACTGCCCAACTCATTATCAGCAACAACCAGCTTCAAACACTCCCCTAGGAACTCAAACAATACTCTAAGCTTTTCCCTATCTGCGCGGTAAAATTTTGTGTTTGACAAGTACTGAATCCATGGTTCATTGACACCAAACCCAAGGATAGAGCTCAACTTATCAGCCACATCAACAACTCGACCCTTCTTGTTGGTTGTTCGCTCCACAAAGGCAGAAATTGACCCACGTGAGGCCTCAGTAATTTGCCGCAGAAGCGCTACATCCTTCAAGATTCCTTTGTCACTTCCTCTGTACACATCCTCTATGTTTCTTCCAACAGTCTCAGCTAATATAGCTGGCAGCGACGAAATTCCATCTTCAGGACGGTCCAGTGCAGCAATGTTAACCAATGTTGCAACTGCTTCCATAGCAGATGGAGGCTCACCAATAACATGAAGCCCACATGGCAATAGTCGGGACTCAATCTCCATGATCTTGGAATACACTTTTCCAACAACAAGATCCCGTTCTTTTGCTGAAATTTCCTCTCCCTCTTCGGGAAGTTTTACATCCTTGTCAAGATTGCATTGTCTAGCTGTGCTGATAATTGAATTAACTATTTGTTGCCCATGACCTGAGTCTTTAAGGGACTGGTATGAGGAGATGAGTTCACTCAATTGCTTAAGTCCCTTGTAAAGCCCAGCATTTTCAGCCGGAGGAGTCAGATAGCTAATAGTATTAGCATAACTACGGCGCTTGGCTATGGTAGCTTCAGATGGGTTATTAGCAGCATAGTAGTAAACATTCGGAATATTCCCAATAAGACTATCAGGGTAACAAACATCACTCATTCCCACCTGTTTTCCAGGCATAAATTCAAGTGATCCATGAGTACCAAAATGAAGAACAGCATCAGCTTTGAAAATCTTCTCAACAAAGGAGTAGTATGCTGCAAATCCATGATGTGGGCTAGCTGATTTGGAGAAAAGCAGCCGCATAGGATCACCCTCGTAACCAAAAGTAGGCTGGACTCCGATGAAGACATTACCATACTGCTTTCCATATACCAAAAGATTCTCTCCATCAGAATTCAAATTTCCAGGAGGTTTGCCCCAGTTTTCTTCCAAAGCAGGAGCATAGGGAGTAAGATTTTGGTATTCACGGACACTCATTTTATAAGCAACATTCAGATTAGGGCTGTTAAATTGTGCCTCCTTGTCATGAATTACATCTTCAATTAAAGCTTCAGCAGTCTCTGGAAGGCCTTCAACATTGTAACCATCTTTCTGAAGGTCTTTTAGAACTGAATAGATGGAGGCAAAAACATTAAGGTATGCAGCTGTGCCAACATTCCCTTTGTCGGGAGGGAAGCTGAAGACAGTGATTGCCAACTTCTTCTCAGTCTGCATAGATCAGACAATTATTGTAAGGAACTAACCAAAAGAGAACTTATCTGCTTAACAGTAATATAAGGAAACCAGCAGCAACGGTAAGTTCTAGAAGCACATCAAATAAATCAACAGCATATTCTCGAGATTTATTAAGTTTTTGGGCATAGCATGTGAAAAAAAAAAAAAAGGATACCTTAGTTTCAGTCATCATTATCAACATTAAACTAATATTTTAAACAAGTGATTGATAACTAATTGAAGATTTTATATGCATACATTTAGTTTATTGAAGGTCCCTTTCAGGTAAATGTGACAAAAAATTCCATTAAAGGTTTATAAAGTAGATTCAACTATCAAGTGGTGGTATCTTAAATAGATTACATGGACATCATCATTAGTTATTACACAATATATGTTCTCTGGACTCAAAAAGCTTTTGCTATTAATTTAAACCTTTTTGTTAATTATTTGTATCTATGCTCTCTTGAAAAACAATAGAAGCCATATAATGTGCATATATAGATTGGAAAGTTATGTAGCTTAAAAGCAAACACCTTTGATTTCCTTTTCAGTTCAGCCCACTTGATTGCTCGAGTGCAGAGCTGCTCCACCCTCTTGTGAAGAGCATGTGATTTCCCTGCAATCAATACACCGTTTCAATACTCTGAAAGCAATTTTTACTTGATTCCAAAGCCCGCATATTTGACAGAAAACAACTAGAAGTGGAGGATGCGAAGGAAACAAAGAGACCACCAAAGATAAAGCAACAGACAACACGGCATCACCTAACGTATAAAAGATAAAGACGTTGCTTAAAAACCAAACTTTATGTACTTGTCTTAATTCCCAAAGGATGAAAAAGCCCTATTGTATAGCACCAACGAAAATTTAAGCACCTAAATAAAACAAGTTCTGACAATATAAAAGGCAAAATAAATCATTAAATATGAATCATTCCAATGAGGGTAGATTCACTTGCCTGTTCTAGGGTCACGGCCAGCGAAAACGATAGGCTCCATGCCTCCATCCAGCTCTGGAAGGGCCACTTGCAGAGCTACTTGAATAGGATGTAGCCCCAAAGTACTGTTTAGCCACTCCTCCGTTGTTTGAAAAACCAAAGGCAGTGCAACAATGTAAGGAACATCCAGCTTCCTCAGTGCCTCAACAGCCCTTGGATGGTCCTGCCTAGCAGGTCCTCCAACGAGAGCAAAGCCTGTTAATGACACCACTGAATTCACCATTGGCTTCTTGGTAACTGGATCGATCAAGAACCTCTCAACTGGTCCAGAAAAATCAAGTCCACCAGCAAAAAGTGGTATCACTTTCGCCCCTCTAGCCTCTAACTCCATAATCACAGCTACATAGTGGCTCTCATCACCAGTAACAATATGACTCCTTTGCAAAACCAATCCAATTACCGGAGCATTAGGCCCCCTAAGCTTCTCATTAGCATCCCTCCTGGTATCATACCAATTCAAATACTCCTTCACATCATCATACATACAAGGAGCTAGCGGGTGCCAAATCCCACTGTCCAAGAACAAAACTGGATCTGAATAGTCAATCTTTGTCCCTTTGAGTGCAGGCACATAAGAGCCAGATATCATTTTCAAGAAATTCTGAAGATTATCAGGTGAACCACCAAGCCAAAACTGGAGACTCAATATGTAAAGCCTAGCATCTTGTGCCTTATCACTAGGCAAATATTTCAAAACCTTAGGCAATGTCCTTACAAGCTTCAACATACTATCAGCAAAACCTGCTCCTTGCTTCTTTCTCTTGAATAACTGAAAAAATGGACTCTTTGATTGACCAAGCTGTGACATACTAAAAGAACCCAACTTGTTTAGCCTCATTACTTCAGGCATTGAAGGGAACACCAAAACAGCATCAAGCCTATCCCTTTCTTTCTCCACTGCAGCCTTCACTTTCAATGCAAGCTCCTCAACAAAAATCAAAGACCCAATAAAGATATTCGCATCTTCGAGATCTTTACAGAAGGTTTTATAAGTATTTTCATCTCTAAGCTCCTCAACCAAGTAACCAACGACTTCAAATGAAGCAAAGTTGGAATTTTGGTTCAAGGACTGGACTGCACTTGAAAGAGAAGACTGGTACTGAGCTTCCAGGACAACATAGACAATTTTGACCGTGGGGAGATTATCTTTCTTTTCTGGCACAATTCTACGAACTTCTGGTGTTGTTTGAGTGAAAAGGCCATTGCCAATTGTTGCACATTTTACTTTCAAGGAAGATTTTGAGTTGGGTTGGTTGTTGGTTTTCTTGGGAAGAAATGAGTGAAGAAAGAATTGTTTTTGAGAAAGAGAAGAGAGTTGGTCAGGCTTGGAAGATGGCAAAGTGAATGGTGAAGAAACCAAAGAAGCCATTGCTAGTGATACTCTGCAGCAACTAAAACAGAGCACTCCGTTCTACAAAGAGAAAAGAAGAAGAAAAAGAAGCTAAAAAAGAAAACTTCTCTCTGCTTCTCTCTTTCTCTTTGTTTTCTTGTTCCTGTTTGAGATTTTGGGGTGTTGCTGTTTCTTCTTCTTCTTCTTTTGGGTACTGAAAGCTATGCTGGCTTTATATTTTTTGAGTGGACAGTGGAATTTTGAGAGCTGAAATAGTTAGTTTTATGGTTAGTGGTGGGAAAAAGAAACACGTGGCAAAATGGGTTTTATGAGGAGTTGCAATTGGAGCTATTTGCAAGGTTGAGTTTGTTTTGAGGTTATTGCAAAAACAAAGAAAGCAAGGGAGAAGATTGGGGGGTGTTAATCTATCTATCTATTGGCGATGGAGTTTTCTGAATTCTGATTGGCCATGTAGGATTTCCCAAAGTGCTATGAGGGAAGCTAGAGGATAATGAGAAGAGGAAGAGATATTGGTAAGATTTTTCCTCTCCCTATAATGAGAGAATGTCTTCCTGTGGCTTGTAAAAGATTTTCTGAGCTGAGTTTGTGTTTCTCAGTGAAAAGAAAGTGATATTTTCATTTTTTTTTCTGTAACGCTAATGGGACCATGTATCATAGCTTTTTGCCAAGTGACATATACCTACTTATTGTCCTTTTCTGCAGTTCTTTCAGGTCAGGATATTAAAAGAGTTTATGCTTTGAATAAGTTAACCCTCAGTTGGAATAATTTTCGTCCCCATCCTATCCATGCCTTGATTAAGCTAAACTAATAACGAAAGCCATTTTGATGCCAAAAATGTAGCAACTTGTTGTCTTGCAATGGACAATCAGCATATATTTATAGCTAATCCAGGTGAAACCGTTAAAGGAAGGATTTAGTTCCAATTTAACATTATTGTGAATGCATTTACTTTTGTGATTAAGAACAAATTTATTAACATTTAATTCAATTGATGTCATACATGATTTACAGTTTAAAGAACAAAATTTAAATCTTCTTTTTTGAATAAAAAAATCAACAAAAGTTTTGCAATAGAAATTTTACTGCAATTGGAATTTTTAATGTAATTTTCATTTTATTTAGCATTATGATTGATTGATTGAAATTAAATGTAGACTTAACAATTTAGACTCAAAAATATTTGAATCCAAAGATCTACATCCAAAAAATTCAAGTTTCAAACTCAGAAAACTTAGAACTAAAAATGATCTGAATTCAAAATAACTCAAATTTAACATATCCAAATTCGAAATAACCCAAAATTCCTTTACCCAAATTGATATGGACTCAAAGTGATCTAACTCAATTTTGAGGCCTCAAAGTAAGACGGCAGCCATTGCAGCAACCACCAGAGCAAACTCATCACCTACCCAACATTGAAACACCGCTCGGACACAAGTCTCAGCTCTAGATAGAGAGAATCCAGTGAAATCTAAGACCAATGAAATTGGCTCCACTGGAATCTTAGTCAGGAACGGCTCTCTGAAACTGCAAACTTGGTCTGCATTAAGCCACATAGAGTCCATTCTTACCAACCAGGCTTGTAAGACCAGAACCACATAGGGTCCACAGTGTTACCAATTATAACTGCTATGTTAAAGCCATCTCGGAAAGAATATCAATCGACTGATATGAGAAGGTGATAAACAGAATTTTCCACTCACGTCTCATAATTGATTCATTACACACTAGTAATGTCACTGAACAAACACAATAGACTGAACAATAATAATATAAAAAGAGAATTACTACCATTAACTGCACAAATTGACCAACAAACCCCTCAAATGAGTAGCAGCAAGATTAGTCAACCTCCATACCAGAAATGGCTTCATCGAGAATCTTTTGAAGTTCTTTTGCTCTTTGCCGTGTTAATGCAATGCAATCCTGCAACCATAAGGCGATTTCCACATCAGCTGTTGGACCATTAATTCCTTAGAATTTTAATAGAAATATCATATAGAAAATGCTTCAGAACACCAAAAAAAAAAAAATTTTTTTAATGTTTTGCAAATTGCTACCCGGGGCTTGAAATACTATCAGAAATCTAAAGCATTGTTTCAACCGTGAACATGACAACCTACATTCTCTATACACTATTTTCCTTCATATAAGGAAATTGCCTTCAGGTCAAATGTTGGAGTCCAAGGTGGCTTCTAAAGTTACAGTTATCCCAAGTTAAGACCACAAACTTAAATGCATTATGCTGCTAAAGTATCACCAAATACTTTCCATTTAATTTAACATTTTAGTGCCATCAAGACTTAAAATTGAACTGACCTGGATAGCTGATGTATATGCAAGAACTGGTCCACCAGGTTTATAAAGCGACACAAGTTGACTAGATGAATCTAAAACTACAGTTACAAGAGTTTCCATAATAGATTCTTCCTCAGCAGTAGGATCCACCAGAATGTAATTCTTGTGAAGTATACATGTCAATGAAAATGGAACGCTGCTCAGAGTAACTTTTCTCTTCTCCTTGTTGACTGACTCCCTGTCCGACATTCCTTCTTGTTCCTCAGAAAGAAGAACTATTTTTCCATCATCATTGAGAGATACTTCTGGGATGTCCACTGTAACAAGGTTTTCATAAAAATAAAGCAATTAGGATATGGTTACAGAATGTAAGTTTTATAAGGGCCAGAGATGAATGCAGAGTATATCACAGTCTAATACACAAACAGAATATGCATTGCTATAAAGGAATAAGTAATTATAAATATTAGGGAAGAAAACACCAAAGTATCAGACACTCCAGAACAACTCTATTTGCCAACAGTGTGTAGCTTCAAAGGGAATATCAAGACCTGATAATGCAGAGAGGCTTCGCATGGGATAGCAAGATGGGCAAGAATTATATAAGTGTGAAATTTTAAAACTTCTGATTCAACCATGGTAATTTAGGTAAATGGATTAAGAATTGCAGTCCTAGTAGATAGTTGACCTTGCTTCATAATTAAATCATGAAGTGTTTTAGGTTTTGCAGCAGGGTTCACACCGTCACCTTACTGATGCGCCTATTGGTGTGGGATATAAATTGTCAGAGTCATGTTCTTTTTTCGCAGATTCTGCAGATGCATATGGATCAACCAAGTTTTGATTTAAAATGGCCTAGAAATGTAAAGATCATAGTGTGAAACAAAGTCAATAGAAACATTTTTCAAACCTCCCTGTTTGTCTATATAGAAATGCATAGGGAAAAAATAGAAAAGAATTTAATAAATGAATTAATCATTAAGTAAAACATTGTCAATAAAATGCAAACAGTCGGAGGAAAGGGTTTCTTAGTTGACAAGCCTTGTGATAGAATATGGCCCAATTGACGTGTCTGTAAAATATTACCTAGGGGAACCACCTTCATAATTTCCCTCTAGTAAATGAAACTCATTTCCAATTCATTTGATGATTTAATCTATAAATCGTAAACAGCCTTTCCTATGTCAAAACTATAGAAAGTAGTTTGTGCAAAAAAACAAAGATCCTCAAATATACTCTAAAAATAAGGCACAATAAACCAAATGTCGTTCCTTGAATAAAATCAAGCACGATTTCGAAATTTTATGCTAATTCATCAAAAGGATAGAGCTTTTAGTGGCTTATCAAAATTCTTCAAAAGAACAAGCAAAAAGGAGCCTTCTGTTCCAAGAGTCCTCTGTAAGCCCACAACCAATCTTGATAAGTAAAAGTTGATATGCTTCATTTATTTTCATAAATTCTTTTCCTTTCTATTTACTTTTTTCATGGAAAGGGTTGGTTGTTTTAGGCAATTATCGTTATATTAAGTGCCATTAGTTAGTTGCTATTGTAATATTTGACGAAAAGAGTGAAAAACTTACAATGAGAAAAGGCAGCAACAGCTGAGAGTAATGCAGTGTCAAAAAGAGCACCATCAGCATCCAAACAGTATATGTCCTGCATAAGCAGAATACTATGTTATTTTCTTGTTCAAGGAGAACAAGGCCTTATGATACTACCTGAATTTTCTAATTACCTACTTAAACATTAGATGGTCAGTGTCTGAACACTTAAAAAATTTTAAAGTTCTAAGATGGATAATTAAGACATTTTAAACCACAACCACCTACCAAATATGCCATCCATGCAGCTTTTCCACTAACCAAGGACAGTTCCTTAAGATTAATCATGCCAGAGCTGTAATTTACACATGTGAGGAGTTGTTTGAAAACATAAATATCAAACAATGAATCAAAGTGGAGCAGTTTTGAAAGAGAACATAGAGTATGGAGGATCAAAAGAAATGAAACCACCAAGAAATTAAGATAAATAACTGAGCAGTGTGCTTCAACAAGTAGAAAGCAGCAAAATGGAGAATTCAAACTTTAATTATTCAAGGCATAATATAGATGTGAAGATAAAGATAAGAATTGAATCTACAAAAATAGAAATTAATAAATTAGAGCCTCTGCATTTGAGATAATTTAGAGCACAAACAAAAATCACAACTACATCTAAATTAAATAGACTTAAGAAGGGTGCTTCTCAGCAGCAATAAACAATTAAAGAAATAAATTGGCATGCCTTAGAATAGTGTCAGATAACTGCTTTGACACAACCGGTGCTGCCTCAGCTGGTCTGCCAGGCCTAACAATTGGAGAACAAATTGGAGGCATGTGGAAATCAATAGCTGAAATTGAGAAAAAGAAATATTACAATAAAATGTGAAAGAGAAGAGATATGTTTTAAGAAAGAGAAAAGAGACAGGAAAGCATGCAGCTTATGGCAGCTAACCTATACAACCCTCATCTGGTGTTTCCATTGAAGGGGTCATGACCTCCATTTTGATAGCAGCCAACATTGTCTATGCAACACAAGGAACAACTAATTAAACTCCAGGCCTTGATTGCTAGCCAATGTAAAGTTCTATGTATTGCAAGAACCTTAGGAACTTACAGTTGAACCAATTTTTGCAAGTGCTGAACCATTAGCAGATGCAACAGCCCCTATAGATTAAAAGGGATCAGATTCAAGTATTAACAATAAATATGCCACAGAAAAGTTTCATGATGGTTTCTGTTTTCCTTTACTAACCAAGGGCAATGGTGGTATCTCTTGCTCTTCCAAGTGGCCGAGCATCAGGGCGTATAGATTCTGAAAGATGTTTCTCATAGAAACGAAGAGGAAAGAGGCGTCTGAATGCTTCTACTTCCACTTCAGTGGACAAGTCCCCACTCGCATTTGGTAACCCCATTCTCAATCAGTCAATCTATATGCTTTTGACACAACAACAATAACAAACTAAGCCTTATATCATATACTCTGGGACCGGCAAACTATATGCTTTTGATCAAAAAATTAAAAAAATGAACATTTGGGAGTTGGGACTTATTCGGTTTCAGAAATTATTTTTCATTCTCCATTTTCTAATGTTGTTTCCCATAATTTTCTATACAAAATGTGCTTTAGTTGTACAAAACTACAAGTAAAAAGAAAAAGCTCTCTGCAATTCTTTACATAAAAAATTTTAATTTGCCATCAAATCAGCACAATCGGCAAAACGTAATGCTCAGACTCAACATTTGAAATACAAGTTCAGGCAAACGAGAATGAAAACAACGAATAAAGTAGATACAATGAAGCAAAAGATGAAATACACAGTTAAAAGCCAAAGAAATTTGAGCAAAAGGGTGTGTAAAACGGTGGAAGGGATTAAAGAGTTGGGTGTCATTTTGGTTCTGTTCTAGTCGGATCGATTCTTGAAGAAACGATTAATAAACACTCGCAAACTTGAAACAAACAAGAGAATATATCCCCAAAAAGTAATATAAATTATCACATACGAAAATAAAAGAAAAAGGGGTAGTTTCCGGTACCTTAACAAAGCGGTGGCCGGCGACACGTTCCACCAGAGAGGCGATAGTTCGTTAGGGAGCGAAAGTGGCAAAACAGCGAGGGCTTAGTGTAAGAATTTTCTTTTTCTTAAAATGAAGTAAGGGTAATTCGGTAATTAGAGTCAGCCGAAGCCTAAAGCAAGTCCTTAAACCCTACCAAAGACAAAGATACAGGGAACTGAGGAAAACAGGACAGAACAAAAAAGTGAGCGATGGCGTGCAGTTCGTCGACGTGCAATTCGTCCGGTTGCTACAAAGGGTACAACGAAGAAGAGCGCAAACCAACGACTAGAGCAGCGGTAAATGGACGCAACAGTCACCAAAACCTGTGTGTAAAGTGCAAGTCCAACGAACCCATTTGCTGCGGCATCGATAGGGATGATGCCAAATTTTGTAGAGATTGCTTTAAGACCAATATCTATGGGAAGTTCAAGCAGGCTGTTACTTATAACGCCATGATTACTCCTTCTGATAAAGTTCTCGTCGCTTTCTCTGGTGGCCCTTCCTCCAGGTTTCTCTCTCTTTTGTTTTATAGTGTTAAGAATTTGGAGTTTTTTGCTGAGAATGTTTATTTATATTTGTTGTGATTTCAGGGTAGTTTTGCAGTTTGTTCACGAGATGCAATATAGAGCACAAAGGAATTATGATGCTAGTAAAGATAAGTCATTGCCTGTTTTTGGTGTTGGTGTTGCTTTTGTTGATGAAAGTTCCATTCATTCATTTAGTTCTCAAGAAATTGAGAAGGCGATTGAGGATATAAGATCAATTGTGTCCAATCTAGCTCCACCGTCGAAAGAGTTATATGTTGTTCCCATTGAGAATATTTTCTCTTCAGATGGTTTTGATGGTAAGGAAAGATTGAAGAAGTTATTAGATGCTGTTAGTGATGACACGGGGAAAGAAGATCTTCTCATTCATTTACAGCTGTTATTATTGCAAAAGGTTTGGCTGTAAATTAATAAATTTTATGATTGAACTGTGAATATGTGGAAAAAGATATGGAGAATTGATTAATGTTTCTGTTCTAGGTTGCTTCTGAAAATGGGTACACTAGAGTTGTGCTAGGATCCTGCACATCAAGGATCGCTTGCCATGTTATTTCTGCCACAGTGAAGGTGTGTCTTCGTTTGGCCTTTGATTGGCAAAGCTACTTCTATTTTTATGGTGAACACATCTAATTTATTTATCAATAGAGTAATTCTTAGCTGTTGGTCTTTAGCTCTAGTTGTGAAGGGGTTTTCTGAAGGAGTTTTAAGGTTGGCCCAAGATCAATATCTTAAATGGTTAACTTGTTATGATATACAATATGAAGTGGCAAATTGCCAGGCAGACCAGAGGAGTTGCTTTGAATTGGTGCAAAGTCTAACGCAATAAGTGTAATTGTTGATCTTTGAACATATTCTAGGAATTTGAAGCTTTTTGTTTTCCCCCTTATTTATTAGTTATCATTACTAGTTTTATGAGGTTAAACCAAGAAGTATGCGTGGTTTAGAGGCCTTTGTGCTAGGTACTGAAAACAAAAATATAATTTGAAGAGGTACCAAGGGCCATTTTTCTCTTCTTAATAAATTAATTTTATATTTTATGGTTAGTAACAATAATATATCTTAAGTAGTTCTCCATGGCTTGAAATAAGCATGCCAGGGAGCACTAGTCCCATCCTGCCCCTTCCGCACTGCTGACCTTGATATTGTTCACAATTTCTTGCTCTTTAAGTTCTCATTATGATTCACTGCCTATCTAATTTGATCACTTTGGTCTTTTCAGGGTCAGGGCTATTCTTTATCAGCAGACATTCAGTACGTTGATTCAAGATGGGAGATCCCTGTTGTGCTTCCACTTCGTGATTGTTCTGCACAAGAACTCAACACCCTTTGCGGCCTTGATGGGTTTGTAACCCTATCTTGTACTACCACTTCTGAATTTCTTTTGTGCATTAAAAAGATTTTATGTACTAGTTAAATATTCTGTTTTAATCATATTTATCTCCTTTTTCTCCATTATGTGACAATTATATAATCTCTTGGAAATATATTTGTGATATACTTGACTAATCATCTAATTTATAACTGAATGACTAGCCTAAACTCATCTTGGCAGGGCAGTCTCAAGATATTGGAGTTGCTTAATGGTCCACGCTCTGGCATCAATGGCTTGGTATCATCATTTGTTAAAGTGCTGCAGGTAGAATTTGTTGGAGTTTTCAATTCTCTTATTCTTTATTACTAGTTATATTGTCTTTTGGGGGCATATCCTTTGCATAAGGAGTCTTTCTGTAGTTGTTGGGAGGGCTTGTGGAAAGGCAGAGTGCTGTGCCTCATTGAGCAGATCAATTTCATCTTTGCCTTCAAACCCCAAAGGAGATAATTTTTTTAAAACTGTTTAAGTTATATGCTATCAGGAGCTTATTTACATGGAAAAGAAAATTCCATTGGTAGTTGTTAGACATTAAACGTGTGGCCAGATACCAGTTGTTCTTTCTTGAAGTTCCTTTTAAGAGAAATAGATCAGCAAGTCCCTAATTGAAATGCTGTTTTTCAGGAAGAAAATCCTTCTCGAGAGTGCACCATTGTACGAACAGCTGGGAAGCTCACTCCATTCCACTTCAACAGGATTCCAGAAATCCATGACTCTAATGTTCCTTTGGCAACGCGTAGACGACAAAAGAGACATAGTCTCAAGCCAAATGGATCTCTCTCGTCGGAGTCATTTTGTCCTATTTGCAATAGTCCACTTGATAAATCAAATTTATCATCGAGTTTGAGCAGTCTTGGAAGTCACCAAAATTCAGATATTTTGGCTGCTGCTTGTTGTTCAAGTTGCCAGTTTCAGATTCTTCCTAAGGAGCCCTCGTTGTTGGAGCAGTTTGTTTCCCTCCTACCTCAGCCACTGATCACCAAAGCAAACCATGGTGATCAAGGGGATTTCAGTTTGCTGAGGTGAGAAATTAAATTTTCATAAATACATTCTTTTCATACAAATATAAGATTATGATTCATTATTATATCTGTCCAATGCGTAAGCAGATATTGTCCATTATGGAAATGTTACTTGTATCTTCTATTGCAAAAATTTTTCTGTAATAGTTGCTCAAAATCATGATTTTCTGTTCTAATTGCATGTACAAATCATTTATATGCATAAATTGTGGTCTTATAATGTAGCAAGTATCCTATTAACTCGTTAAATGTTTTAACTCTCGTTTTCTTTATTCCTGTTTATAGGGAGCAAATACAAGATTTTTTGCTTTCAGACGGGGAGGATGAAAATTAAATCAAGCCTGCCCATTCACAGGGTTGTAACCATCTTTTTTTAGCAGTTCTTCATTGCTGGTGTTTGGGTTACTGCTGCAATTTGCATGGCTAGGCGGTCCCAAGGGTATTTAGCTTTTGCTGGCAAAAACCACCAATGAAGATTACTTGCTAGTTGCTGCCATTAGGGATTTGGCTTACATATTTAATTCATGCAATATTTATGCGATACAAGGACTACTAGGCCTGCATAAATGTTTGATGCAATAAGAAGTATTGATTGGAAAAAAAATGAACATCTCATGTATTGTACACCAGGTCGATATAAATTATTTGATTGAGAAATCTCTTAACAATGTAAGACTCGTTCTAGTCATCTGATCAGTATCAGCTGTGTTACATATCACAGTCTATGCTTTATTTGTATATTATCGTACCCCTCTTTAAAGTAACAAAATTGTTGTAAGAATGGAATGTTAAATTCATTATTCCCCATCACCCATCAAGAACCATCACAAGTGAACCACGGGGCTTCCCCCTAACGGTGGAATACCCCTTAAGCTGTGGGAAGCCTTAAAGCACAGGATACTCGGTTCTCCCTGGCCTTCTTGAAACCATTGGAGTGACAAAAAAATAGTAAAGCTGGAGATAGTAAGTCTCCATTACCATAGGGAAAGGATAGATAGAATAGGGAAGATTAGCCGGCAAAGAGCTCGAGGAAGAACAACTATTAAGAACAGCAAACAAAGATTTAATACTGCACTTATCAAAGACGATAAATTATTTCATTCAAAAGGAAAAAGAAAAAGGAAAAGCAAGAATATTCTATCTTGTATGTCATGCGGACAATATTCTATTAAGTTTGTTTGCCTTCACTTTTGCACTCTTGTGGCAAACAACATATACAGCATCGAGAACACATTTGTATAGTGGCTGTTTACGTATTGAAGACCATGCATCAACCATGCAAGTTCTAGGGTTCTAGCTACAAATGACCGCATTAAGAAATTTGAGAAAAGAATTCCTCAAGATGTGCTTCACCGATAACCACTCCATGCTTCTGACTGAAAACAACATTGGTCAAATCAGCTGGAAGATTTGTTACCGCATCTGCAGCATGGATCTCCAGGTACTCATTTAAGTTGTGCACAGATCCATCTATATAAGCACATTGAGAAGAAGAGTTTAAATAAAAGCTGAAGTAAAAGCCTTATACAAATTGCCTGCATTAATAATATTCGTTGAATACCATAAAGAGGGGTTTAATCCTACATTAAAAACTTAATCAGCAGTGGAGAGTCTAACATCAGCAATAGTAACTATGCAGGAGAAAGAAAGGACTGAAAAGAATATTTGAGTCAACAAGATATGCTTCAGTAAATAAATTACAGAGATTTGTGGAATAATCTGTCTCAGCTAGTCCATAAAAGGTGAGAAGTGATTTGATTTTGGCATGATCCAACAGAAAACTCCTCTAGCAGAAGTCTGGCAGCTCGTAATGCACTCACACTTACAGAAGTTCTAGATCTGAAGTCTTCAAAACCTCTAAAATTTGCAGAGGCATTCTCAGTTTACGTATTTAACTCACTTTCCAGTACCTAGGGATTTCTTCTGGTTCACTAAAGAAGTTACATTTTAAAACAAGTCTTTCCATTGTGCCCAACTAGCAGTTTAATATTATTTGTGAACAAAATGAAGGAATTCATAAATAACAGACCTAGAAGAGCAAAAATGCAGACAAACAAATAGGAGGAGACTAAGAGCAAAAGAAAAAGAAAAGTACTGCAGACACAAGGCCCAACTAGCAGCCAAACTATTTGGGATTCAGCTGGGTGACAAAACAGATTACTTTTTGAGACAAATTAATTTATACATGCCCCAAAAACTGATAGACATTATGCATAAGATCTAAGGAACTTTAGATAATTATACAGTATTAACCCAAAAGGAGTGAAACAGATGAATAACTGATCAGCATACATTTGGTATATAGTTGCCAAAACTGTACCTTCAGCAACTATGGGTTCATATGTAGGAGGTTGAGCAGTCCAGTTCCCTTCAGAATCTTTCATGTGTCTTCTATCGGATGCAAAGTGATGAAGGAATAATGGAACATGCACGACCCGGAAAAACCTGATAATAGGGTAAAAAAAAAAAAGAGGGTAACATAAAAAGGATGTTTCTCAAGAACTACATGAATTCATGATTAGATTGTAAACATACTACATTAATCAACACATGAGGATCATTTTCCATGGGCTTGTTGAGAATGACAAATTGGAAAAGGGTAAAAATGAAGTGTCTTTCTAATAATGTTGTAAAGGCTCCAACATTGGGCAGTTACACAATAAATGAAGACTTTAAAGCTTCACCAGAATGCTTCTAGAGTTCAGTGCAAGACACTTTACAAATGGTAATCTTTTGATTTCAGGTTGAGTTTGAACAGGACTATGAGCTGCCACCAATGGCTTGCACATTTCTTATACAATTAGAGAATATCTAATAACAGGAAACACATTATATTACAAGACAATTGTAAAGACAACAATATAATGAAAAAAGATATTATCAAATAAATATAAATCAGAGCAACTAGAGGCATAAGAGCAAACTCAGAGATATTGAGATTATTAAAATTAGAATTTTATTTGAATTTTGATCTAAACCTTGGTGGGGATGACTGACAGCCTCCTTTAGTAGATGTCATATGTCTATGGAAAATGCATACTATAAATAAACGATACTTTAGAGCTCCAAAAAATTCCTAAAACTTCATATATACTAAGTGATAAGTTGCTTCAAAATTTTTCTTACCACCTCATATAACACCAAATATCCTTAAGAACATATATATTTCGGTGCATAACAATTAATCATGGGAGGTTTTACAAGAAAAGATATGGATTTCACAGTTTCATCATCAGATTATTTCTTGGTGAGAAGGTAAAGGAAGACAATAACAGAAAACTTTATGTGAACTCCTATATAATCATTAGCAAATACGTTTAAGTCAAATCCAGGAACTCAACAACAACAGGTATTTTACATAAACATTAGCAGCATGAAATGAAATGTTACCTTTGAAACTCTGAAAAGAGCTGAAAAGATGGTCGGACAGTTTCGGACACATATGTCGCTAAAGGACAAGGAAATGGAAGACTTGAATCCAAGTCCCATACTAAATGAGAGTCACCATCTTTTTTCCTCTAAAAGGAGACAAATGTAAAACCAATCAACCATGAATTACAATTCGCGAACTCATCAAATGATCCCAATGCTTGTGTCAAAGAAAACTAATTTACGCAATTAAATCAAATTACCGAAGATTCAGATCTTACCTGAATGCAAATAACATGGTAATCCCAGAGGATTACACCATCTGCTCTATTGCTAGACTTTTGATGCCACAGTGGAATCTAAAATGTTTTCATCCGAAACATCACAACAATGTTCACAAAACTATAAACCAGAAATTTCCTCTTTGAAACGAGTCTAATACAAGTTACATCTCCAAGGAATGTCCCCAATCCACAAAGGAAGGGAATCATTATTCTTTGGCAAAATTCAATCAAAAAATGCATTGTTTACATTAATACACTACACAGGGAGTTCAAGAATCATACATTTTCTAAAGTACAAAAGATGGGTTTCCCATTCTTTCTTCAGAGGAAAATAGCTCGGAACTTTTAACATGCTTTTATGTAAAGTTTCGACCTTTCTAAAAGAAAAAGAGAAACCCAATTCAGAAACAAGAATACACTTTACAGGTAGTTCAATAGCCATACATTTTGCAAAGTATATAAGATGGGTTTCCCATTTAACATGCTATGATGTAAAATTTTGGAGCTTTCCTAAAAGAAAAGGAAAACCCAACATCTGAAATGGATAATCAGTTCCAAGCAAGCGACAAAAGCTAAGAAAAGGTAAAACCCAGAAAGGAAACGGTAAAAAATGCATGCCTGTTTATTGTCATTGGAAATGACAACGACGAAAAGATCAGATCCTTGAGCATCTGCTATCCCGTTAGAACAAAGTTTCTTGCAAAGAAAATACACGTTCTCCTCACTAATAAAACACACCCAGTTGAATTTTCAGGAATAAGTTACAAAATATTGAAAGAGTTTAGTAATGGAAGCCAAAAATAAAGTTAAACAAAAAAAAAAAAAAAGGAACCAGTAAAAGGGAGTGTGATTGAAGTCAGAAGCGTCCAAGCTGGTCGGCGGCTGCTGCAATTCCAAAGTCGTCATCTCCCTTTCTGTTTCCTAGTCTCCCCTCCAACTATCAAAATATTAAAAAACAAATTATTGGAATATGGGATTTATAGTAACTTACAAGTCAAAAGATAACAAAGTCAGGATTATGTTGTAGTCTAGTTGGTTTGGATATTCGGTTATCACCCGAAAGACCCGGGTTTAAATTCCGGCAACGGAATATGTTACAATAAAATTGAACTTTTAAAAGAGGTTTAGGTCTGCACTAATATTTTTTATGCATATAAAATAAAAATATTAATTTCTAATAAGTCTGGAGTTAGGCTAATAAACTCACACCACCAAGCTTGTGGGAACCAAGAAATTCTACAATGCAATGAGATGGACAAATCTGTTGAAAATTGGCGAAGCAAAACTTCTTTAAAGCACGTCATGGATTCTTCATGTTTATATCCTCTAGATAGCTTGGAATGACCACATTTACACTGTCTGATCAGAGAATGACGTTTTCAACAGTATGCTGGATGTTGTGCGTTTTAAGGTCAAAGGATCGATTCCAACATTTTAATGCCAGTAATTCTTCTCTGAGTACAAATGGATAAATTTCGTAATTTTTGCACTTATAATTCGTTGTTAATTGTGTCACTTATTCAAAATGATTTAGTGACAAGATATGATTTCTGTCGACGAATAAAACACAACATTTATTTTTTAAGAAAATTACCTTTAGCCTAATTCCACAGCCCGCTCATGGAAGAATCAGAACACCCCACCACCGCAACAAAATCACCACCAACGTCTCCGCCGCCACTGCAACGCCGTCAACTATGCACCCGTTGTGACCGGCCACTTCCAGTCTGCCTCTGCCATACCCTCCCCCCAACCCCACTCCCAACCAAAACCAAAATCTTGATCATCCGCCACCCTCACGAGTCCCGACACAAGCTCAACACAACCCCACTCCTCTCCAAAACCCTCCTCCACGCCACCGCCATCTCTTCCCGCCGCCTCCTCCGTCACCACCTCCCTGACCAATCCCCACCTGCCATCTACCTCTTCCCTCCTTCCCCTTCCACACCCGCCGTCAGTCTATCCCACCTCAAATCCACCAACCTCCTCAATTACCAAACTACTACCCTCCTCTTAATTGTTTTTGATGCCACTTGGAAGCATGCCAAGGAGATGGTGAGGGCCAGTGAAGGGGTTTTGAAGGGTTTTGCTCTAAGGGTTTGTTTGGATGGAGTTGATGAGAGTGCGATAGGTGGGAGTATTTATGATAATGAATTGGTTTTAAGGAAGGAGCCCTTTGGTGGGTGTGTTAGTACTCTGGAAGCTGTGGCCAGGTGCTTGGGGGTCATTGAGCCTAATGGAGATGAGGTTCAAGGGGTTTTGATTGGGGTCTTGAGGGAGATGGTGAGATTGCAAGCTGGATTTTTGAAACCTCTTAAGCCTAGGCCCAAGATGTTGAAGAAGAACAAGCACAAAGAAGAGGATAACAATGAGCTTCGTTAGTGGATTTGTTCTTCTATTTTAAGTTCTAATTCTAATTGATTGTTTGGTTTTTGAGCATGCTACTTACTTTCCAATTCCAGAAGTGAAAGGTAAAAATACATAATTTCACTTTTTGCGGTTGAATTTGGTTATTATATATATTTGTTCATTTTAAATTTCAATTCAAAATATAATTTTGTTGTTTAATTTTTGCTTTTGGGGATAAAATAATATCAATTCAATCAAAAGATCATCAATTTCATTAGGATATTGCTTGGGTAATCTAATGTAGCTTGCTTTGAGTGGTTGGTTCATTTTGGATGATCTTGAATGAAGAGACTTGAACGGTGATAAATCTGTCTTATATGAGGCAGTTGATTATTCATTTGAATTAGATATGGTCATTCGTGTAGTGTAAAACACTGAAAATTCATGTATTCATATAGTGTTTTACACACAAATTTTGAGGATTTGTTTAAGTACTGTAAGTTTCTTGATGTCATCTCTGTCTGAAGCATTTGTTAAAGTTCTAAAATTTTGAGGATTGAGATAGTGGTAACTGGTAGATCATGTTGTCAAGTTGCTGAAAAGTCAACTTAAAACATGTGCATAACTTACTGTAATGGATACTGCTTATCAGATACTATATAGTCAAAGGACAATCCTACAAAAGGTCTTATTCTAACAACCTGCTTATAGATTTAGGCTTTGTTTGGATACAATCACACCCACGGTGAACTGTGATTGACACCCAAAAAGCCACCGGACACCCATTGGGATGTCATGGGCTGCTCGGTTGAAGTAATGTCACTGCACCATACCCCCATTTAGCAACTGGACATTTTAGGTCCAGTGGAAATCTCTCCTTCCCACTGCAGCTCTTTCTTCGAATCATATCCTTGCTCTTTCTTTTTTTTCCTTATGCCCAACAATCAGGTCTATGAGGTGCATTCTAGGCATGAGCCAGGGAATCTGGATGGGGATGCAAGGATCATGCTGCGCGTTGTTGGGCATAAGAGAGGATTTTGATGTATCAAGACATGGTTTATGGGGCAACTGAGGATTTGAAATAATGAGGGGTTTGAATTGATAGGGAAGTAAGGAGAGTTGCAGCTGGCCGTTTTCTAGCAGGTGCATGAGTTGAGAGCTGAAATTGAGTTGTTAGAACGAAGGATTGGCAAGATTCCTCGTTATTTGCTGGGTTTGGTATATAAGGAGCTGTTTGATATTTAAATTTCTTCTTCTTTGTTCCTTCTGTTTCTTTCTTTAAATTTTCATTTATGTGTGTGTGGGCTTGGTTTGTTACATTTTCAAGTTAAACTAATAATGCATACATCAATTGGATAATGGCCTGCAGTATTATCCCCCAAAATAGATAATTGCCCATAATTCTTAGCATCCATCTGTCAAGCAAAGTTCATATGCATTAGGTCCTTTCCTGCGGTTAATTTTTGTTGCCTTACAGTTTTATATCAGAAACCAGTATTTTGCTAGAAAAAATACTGGATATTAGTGAACATGCGGGGGAAAGAGTGAAGAAAAGAAATTGATCTGTTTTTCACATAGGTTGCCAAGTGTTTTCTTTCCTATATAAATTATTGCTGCTGAAAGGTTGTGAAAAGGTCCAAGTTGGATAGTTCCATTACTACTTTCTTGGTTCTGCCTGTGCCACTGTGCTTGGCCTTTGCACCAGTTCTTCCCCTGCGCTGATGCCTGTGTGCTTACTGATGTCCTATACGCAGCCATCTGGTATTGGCATCAATGTTTTGCAGCATCTTACATCCATGCTTATGCTGAAGTGCTTTTTAAAGGTCCTTAATTTGTAGCATGCATGCAAGACATCCTCTTAAATGCCATCTAATTTTGGGAGTGTTTCTCATGATGGTCAATAACTAATGAAATCGATAATTTCGAGTACTGGTTCAACACTGAAAGAAGTCAACATATGCCAAGCATTTCTTTTCTTCCTAACTGGGATATGCTAACTTTTACAGGGTTGGCAACTTCTCAAATTGCTAGCAGCATATAAGAAATAAAAGGATTGTGAATGTAATGTTACTGGTTTATAAGTATTGTATATTGAAATCTTACTAATATTGACTAGGATGGATAAAATAAATAGTTAATAATAATTTTGGTTGATTAAAAGAACCATTTTTTTAGAAAAATTTTAAAGCAAATACCAAATAAGAATGATTTTTTGCTGTGTAATGTTAGGCTGGATTTGTTCAAATCCGAAAGGCATGGATGACCATGTAAAGGCCTGCAACCGACTTTTTCTTTTGGGTCATCACTACTTTTTTCAGCTACCAAATGGGCGGCACCCCTTGCCTCTCTCCCAATCTTTCTATTGGTAATAGAAATTCATTTTTTTTTTATTCTCCATCTCTAAATATTTTCACATGTTTATTTTACTAGCATTTTTTTAATTTTCTTTTTTGCCAAAAATTTTTTTTCTTCTTCATTTTACTAACTTCTATCAAAAGGCAAAGAGCAAGGAGATTATTGAGATCACTGAATCCAACGAGAGAGAATTAAAATCACAGTAAGTTGCCCAGAATTTTATTTTTTATTTATTTACCAAATAGTAATTATATTGAATTTGAAATTAAATTAAATTTATTTATATAATTATTTTAAGAAGCGATAATAAATAAAATTGAGATTTTAATTTTAATATCTATAATTATTCTTTATTTATAAAATGCAAATGTTTTTTTATAAAAAAAAATAATAATTATAGTATTGAGATTTTATTTGTTTGAATATTAATGATTTTATGTAATTTTCATGTTAACAACTATCCGTAAGATCTTTTATCTAATAAACATCTTAATTTATAAAGCTGAAAAACTAATAAATGGAAAAACTAGAAAAAGAGTACTAAAATTAATGGGGAGAAAAAAAAAAAAGGAAAAAGAAAACAAAAGGTAGTGGTGATTAGTAAAAATCCATCTAATCAAAGAAGAAAAGGCCAACGAGGCCGGTGCCATCGTCACCGGATCGTTTTTGCCTTACAACGACTTTGTCTGTCCCATGCTCTCAAAAATCTTTTCCGCTCTTTTCCTTTCCTTCCAAACAGTAAACCAAAAAAGAAAGAAAAACTTTCTCTCTTCTTCTCAATCGCTTCTTCTCTCCCTTCACCATCATAATTTCCTTCATATTTCTCTGTTCCTCAATTAGAAAATACCAATGCAATAATTCACTTTTTCTTTCTCAGTATCTTTCCCTTTTCCTTCATATCTTTTAATTTGCCAGCTTTTCTTGGCTCTTTCCCTTCCCTTCTTCAAACTCAAAGAGAGAGATCTTTCTCTCAAGGTAACCCTTTTCTTCTTCTTCTTTGATCATACTGTCTTTCTGTTTTTCTCTCTCTGCTGTGATCAAGGGAAAGGCCATTGTTTTGATTTTTTTTTTGGGGTTATAACTGTCTTTCATCTTTTTTTGTGTTTGATTTGGTGTTTGTTGATCTGGTTATGCATGATTTTGTCGTACTTTTCGTGGGTTTTGTTTCTTTTTCCTTAATTCTTGTTTTGATATGCTTGTCTGATGCTGATGGCTATTTTTAAGATTGTTCTCATTGTTATTTTTTGTCTTTAGTATGGTTGATCATAATGGTTTTTGTCTGTTTTCTGCTTGTTAAATTTTTTCTTTTCCTTTTGTAAGTGTACGGAAATTTTAGAATTCAGTTTTATGGCACCGGCTATGGAAATTATTTAATTTGTTATTGTAACCGAGCATTAGAGATTAAAAGATTTTAGCTATGTGCAAAGTTTTGAATGGTTGCTGGGTTCGTCCAATTCTGTTTTCTCTCGCTTTTTGACCCCGTGGGCTGTGACTAATCGTGTTAAATGCTGCTTGGATTGCTGATCACTGACACTAGCGGTCAAAATCCTTTGCTGCCGTGCAACCTTCTGTTTATTTGTGTGATCAAATCAAACAGTACATCGCTTCCCTCAGAGTGCTTATTGTTGATTGATCTTTAGGATGCCAAGATTTGAGCGATATTGGTGAGGTTATTCTCCTAAGAGTGTGGAACGACCACAAGCAAACCTTTGAAATTTATGCATGTGTGGGATAAGTAGTCTTTTATGATATTAGTATGAAAATGATGGATGATTGGTTTAGAGAATAGGAGTTTATCTTATTTTATTTTTTTGGCCAGAAGAATAGCAGTTTATTAATTTCCATATCATATGAAGTTGGCGAATCTGAGTATATATAGAAATATGATTATTTATACTTTAAGGTTATGTAAACTTCATCTTGATGTTTTGAATTCTGCAATGCAAGATGCATGGACAGAACGCATTGTTCTTTTTTATTTTTTATTTTTGGCCTTTAACACATTGTTCATGTTTATTCAAGCCGAAAAGTTGCTTCTTATCCTCCATATAGTGGTGCTGAATATAAAAGATCAACTTTATGGAAGAGTTCACTTTATGCTATTTTTTGTCACTTGTTTTAAGACCAGTATCAGCCAACCGTTAGTCTTAGGATGGATAATCAACATTAGGAACTGAAGATCTAATTAGTTTAGTAGCCTAAATAATTAATGGACCATTTTGAGTGGACAAGCAGATCTCATTTTGGGAGCACCATGTAATATGGCTTTGGTCAAAGGAAGATATAAATTCTTAGTGCATTAATTTTAAAGGGAGTAACCTTCTCATGTGGATCAACTTCCAAGCATCAATGTTCGGAGGGGGGAAAGTTTTTATGCTCATCATTTTGTTTAAGGATTCTTTTAAGAATATCATTCTCACAACCAAAAATGCATGCTTCTGTGATACATTGTTTTTCAACTTGTTATGAAATGATGAAGGGCTTCATTGTTCAAGTGATGATGTATTGAAATAAATGGCTGTTTTTTATGGGAAGTTTGCCATCATGCTGACCTTGGAAGAAGGTCCTGGAGAAGACAGGATTGGGCTACTAAGAATATTAATATTATTTACAATTGTTTTAATTAGAAGAAATACATGTCAAGTGAGCTGGATTGCGTGCTAGGACACATAAAGACCTTTTCTGAAATTTCTTAATGCTCGATCTTGACAGTACTAAGTTTCTGAAATTTCTGAAATAGGGAAATAATTTTAGTCAGCTTAACTTGTCATAAGCATTGATTAAAAATTTTTTTCCCTTTTTAATTTTACTCTGTACTGTAACTTAATTTTTCCTTGCATGATCTAATACCTCTATTTTCTCCAGTAAGTTTTGTGCAACTTCCAGACTGCTCAAAGTTGGATTCTCAAGTGGAGCTATACTAATTTTGCCTAAGAAAACAGTAATAAAGAAGAATTCCGAGAAATGTCTAGCTCTGCAAAAGTTCATGATCCTGCATTTCAAGGAGTGGGTCAGAAACTGTATCCTTACAACAAAGGGCATATAAGTTGTGAATTTATGGACTTGAATTTTTTTTAAACTTTTTATTTTATTTAAGAGTTTATTTTTTTTTCTTTTGATAAGAGAGACCTGAATCAATATTCCCAACGCCAGCAGGAAAAAAAAAGATATTGACATATGCTTTTTTTTCTTTTTGAGATGTGTGCTTATGTTGCATATATGTCCTGATGATTTTTTTATGTAAAGGCTGTCACACTTAACATCTTATAGCGGGACTGAAATCTGGCGTATTGAGAATTTTCAGCCAGTTCCTCTGCCAAAGTCAGACTATGGAAAATTCTACATGGGGGATTCTTATATTGTCTTACAGGTGCAGACTATTTCTCTCTCTCTTGCTCTCTCTTGCTCTCTCTTGTTTTGATGCAAACCCACATAACATACATTTTCTCCCATATTCTGGGCCGGAATCACTGCTTCTTTATTTTATATCTCATTTGCCATTTTATATGTTCGTTGTAGACAACACCTAGCAAGGGTGGTTCATATCTGTATGACATACACTTCTGGATTGGTAAAGATACTAGTCAGGTGTGTTTTTGCTGCATCTACTTTTACTTTTCTTAATTTGTTTGAGGATTTAAAGTTTCTTTCAAATGAACTAAGACATCATTTGAGATCATTTTGTCTTGTGCAGGATGAGGCTGGAACGGCTGCTATCAAAACTGTTGAGTTGGATGCAGTACTAGGAGGGCGTGCTGTGCAGCACAGGGAACTTCAAGGTCATGAATCTGACAAATTTTTGTCGTACTTTAAACCTTGCATTGTACCATTGGAAGGTGGTGTTGCTTCTGGATTTAAAAAGCCAGAAGAAGAAGTGTTTGAAACACGGTTGTATGTCTGCAGAGGAAAGCGAGTTGTCAGATTGAAGCAGGTATCTGATGCTATTTACATAAGTTTGATGAGTGTGGACGGAAAGACGCAAGAATAAAAATGTTCTATGAACTAATGATAAACTATTTAATATGAGACTATCATGGATCAGGGAAATACCATTTTGTATTATGCTCTTGCAGGTTCCTTTTGCTCGGTCTTCACTGAATCATGATGATGTATTTATCCTGGACACTCAGGATAAGATTTATCAGTTCAATGGTGCAAACTCTAATATTCAGGAAAGGGCGAAGGCATTAGAAGTTATTCAGTTCTTAAAGGAAAAGTATCATGGGGGAACGTGCAATGTTGCAATTGTTGGTAAGGGTGCATGCATTTATGGTATTGATGATGCTGTTTTTCCCGCTTTTCTACTTCTGTACAAGTATTAATTGAATTGCATGCAAGGTATATTTATTTTACTCTAAGGCTGGCTCTTTTGCAATCGTTGCTTGTACATGCATTAATGTAATCACCCTGCCAGATGATGGGAAATTGGACACTGAGTCCGACTCTGGGGAGTTTTGGGTGCTCTTTGGTGGATTTGCGCCAATAAGCAAGAAGGTTGCCAGTGAAGATGATGTTATTCCTGAGAAAACTCCTGCTAAACTTTATAGGTAATTGTATCTTCTGTTTTCTTCTACTAGTGGGGAAATGAAGATTCAGGTGCATCTAAAATTTTGCTAGAGTTAGATGCAGATACTATGTGTCCTATTTATACATAGGTAATAGTACTTCAGTTTCTTAGTGATTAGAACCAGATTAATAAGCTTGTCACTCCAACCTCTTGCTCAAATGAATCATTTATACATAGGTAATAGTACTTCAGTTTCTTAGTGATTACAACCAGATTAATAAGCTTGTCACTCCAACCTCTTGCTCAAATGAATCATCAGAGAAAATTAGCAAACTGTTCATGGGTCTGGAAGACTGGAATAGCACTCATAATCTTTTTTTTCCTTGCTGCAAGCTCTCATCAAAGTTTTTTTTATGTACTTGAAATCCTTAAGCTTCTACATATTTCTGTATTGCCTTTAATTTATTACTTCAATATAACAATTCTTAAAATCAAGCTGTTCTAATTTGGCTAATATTAACCCTAAAATCTGAACCAATGGAAGTATGGAACCTTATTAGTTCAAAAGCAACCAACTCTGAAACTGTTATCTATCATTTCATACTCTAAAACCCATTCTTTTTAGTTTACCCAATCTGTTCAACGTCATATGTTTCTCACATGTTCCTTTGGAATTCCTATCAATTATCTTTATGTTGCAAGAAATCCAAAGTTAAGTTCTTTAATTTGTTATCAAGAATTTATGACTAGTACTGAAGCCATGAGGCAGCATTATAGATTAAGGTTAGCATTATTTAATTCAGAGACTCTATGTCAATTGCCTTTTTCCTTTATCAAAACTGAAAAGGAGAAAAAGATATTGAGAGGGGATATTAGAAAGCCTTTCTTTGTATAGGCAATTTTACTGGAGAGAATAAATTAACATATTAAGCTTATTATAAATTATTCGCCAGACAGCTTTAATATGGGTAATATAGGTCAACTGAACTTTCTTTGGTTAGATGCTTGTTTTGAGGTTGAGCATCTATTTAGGGACAATTTTAAGTGAGTAGACACTCCGGATTGAAATCCTTTTTGAGTTAATATTAGTTTATGTTACTATTGTTTTTAATGATGTATGTCTTTATCAACTGCTAATTTTGAATCACTGGTTCCTGTAGCATAACTGATGGTGAGGTGAAGATTGTAGAAGGTGAACTATCGAAAGGCCTCTTGGAAAACAACAAATGTTATCTACTAGACTGTGGAGCTGAGGTTTTTGTTTGGGTTGGACGGGTGACACAAGTAGAGGACAGAAAAGCCGCCAGTCAAGTTGCTGAGGTAGAGCTAGAGGCATGGCATTGATTTCTTCATGTATTACAAGAACATAAATTCTCATTCCCAACCTTTTATTTCCAGGACTTTGTTGCTGGCCAGAGTAGACCAAAAACAACACGCATAACCCGTCTCATCCAAGGGTATGAAACCAATTCATTCAAGTCCAACTTTGATTCTTGGCCGGCAGGGTCTACAGCTCCTGGTGGTGAGGAGGGAAGAGGAAAAGTAGCCGGTAGGGATACTTAATAAGCTACAAATAAAACTATTATATTTTGTAGTTAACATTGTTGAATGGCATTTTTCTACTGCTAGCTTTGCTGAAGCAACAAGGAGTTGGTGTCAAGGGGATAGGCAAAAGTGCTCCTGTAAATGAAGAAGTTCCCCCTTTGCTTGAAGGCGGTGGAAAGATGGAGGTCATGTTAATAGTCTGCTTTTAGTTGGTTTTTGGCATTTGACTTAAAGACACAAACTGTTGACACGAGTATGGTGTTGCTTATTTTTCAGGTATGGTGCATCAATGGCAGTGCCAAGACACCATTGCCAAAAGAGGATATTGGTAAATTCTATAGTGGAGACTGCTACATTGTGCTTTATACCTACCACTCAGGTGACAGGAAAGAAGATTACTTTCTGTGTTGTTGGATTGGAAAGGATAGCATGGAGGTAATTTACATTGTTCTTAGTTGGTTATGAAATAATTTAAAATAATATGCCCCTTTCAGTCATTCATCTTCAACTCTTTGTTCATGATAGAACTCCCTTCCACTTAGCAATGTGAAGCAGCAGATTTGATGTTAAATGATATGGACTAGAGTGATGCCAAGATAAGCTCCTTGTCATTACTAAAAGAATGATAGATATGCCTCCAATATGAGTGCCTCCCCTTGACACGCAATTTAGAAGTTGCCTTCCTAATTTCATGCACATCATAAACTTGGACTGCTGCCTAATTTGGATTCTCATGCTGCCCAATTCATTCCTTTTCAGCAGGCTAACTCTATCTAGGCATTGTCCCTTGTCAATCTTGAAGCACCTTCAATTGAACCATTGATTGAGGGTAGAATTTTGGTTGCACCTATTGGATTATATAATTTTAAGATCAGGCTATGAAAATAGTGAATGCACATGGGCATAGATACATACATACATACATACATACATACATACATACATACATACATACATATATATATATAATATATATATATATATTGAATATAAAAATTAAAAGGAAAAAGAAAAACCTGAAATCTCTGATATGAAATTGAAGAAGAAAAAGGAACTTGAAAGTTACTATATTTTTGTCACATTGATGATGCTGCTTTAACCATCACCTTTATCTCTGTTGGTGAAACCTAGTGCACCTCATAGTTTTTGTTTCTTAAATATAATTTATACATGTTAAATTTCTTTGCAACAAGTTCCACTTTTATTTTCGTTGTTGATTTTTGAGAATTTGAGCAAATTTTTTATAATTTGTTGTGCATACTTCGTATGGTGAGTTGGTTTCTAGCTCATTTAGTGGTGACAATATCTACTTCACTCGACTTGTTTTCTGCATTGGATCCGAATCCCTACTTTTCATTACTTTTCCACTTGTAGCTTCCATTCTTCATGTTCTTTGCATAGAACTGTAGAAGAAAGGGGTTCTTACATAGTTACATGTTGACTTGATGGATTTCATTCTGGCGATGGTCATTCTCACTACTTAAAATATTATTTTCTAAAAGTATATATATTTCTTAATTCAGGAGGACCAAAAGATGGCTGCCCGGTTGGCTGATGCAATGTATAACTCACTTAAGGGGAGGCCTGTTCAGGTATCATATTACCTGTGGCTGAGTACAATGATTCCATTGCTTGTGTTTCTAATAGATGCTTCTTGCAGGGTCGAGTGTTTGAAGGTAAAGAGCCACCCCAGTTCATTGCACTTTTTCAACCTATGGTGGCCCTTAAGGTATTCAATTTGACCTCAAAGTTTTAGAATCTCATTACCAATTGCTTGGAGGTTATCAACTAATTTTCGTATGATTGATTTCTATCTAGGGTGGTCTAAGTACTGGTTACAAAATGAGTATAGCAGACAAAGGCTTGACAGATGAAACCTATACTGCAGATTGTGTTGCTCTATTTCGGATTTCAGGAACCTCCGAGCACAATAATAAAGCATTGCAAGTTGATGCGGTATGCATTAGTTTGCTATTTTGTCGGTTTTTGCCTTTTAAATTATGTTTGGTGGGTTTTGAATTTCCAACGCATTAATGTGTTTTTCCTTAAGTGCTCCTAACCTGATTATGGATGATGACTGTATTCCTGTACTTTGTTGTTATGATGTTTGCAGCATGATTACCTATTCCATTTGTATCCTAACAGCAATATCTCCTGTTTTTGTAACTTTTGTTTAGGTGGCAACATCATTGAACTCAACTGAGTGTTTCCTCCTGCAATCTGGATCTTCAATTTTTATTTGGCATGGAAATCAAAGCACTTATGAAAAGCAGCAATTAGCTGCAAAAGTTGCTGAATTTTTGAAGGTATACTCTCTAAAGATAGTTGTTTACTTTTGGGCTTTGTTATGAGAAGATTAAAGCGCATTGATTTATTGGGAAACCTGGTATGACTTTATATAGTTCAGTCTAGCATCAAAGTTCCAAGAATTTGAGTTTACCAATTAATAACATAACTAAAGAATGTAATAACAGGAATATATGCCTATATATGCTGTTTCAATCAAATGGTAAGATTTAATTCTTATATAATGATTATAGTTCTTTTGAGTTGAGTGTTGCAGTTAAGTTTTTGTTGGATCACAATTCTTTAGCTGATTATACATATTTTCTGCTTTTTGAGACCTAGTTATTTAAGTATTTGCACTTTTTTCCTTTGAATCTCTTCTGACTACATGGTGTGACAAGATAAAATTTACTGAAAAATAGACATTTACTTGGCTGTATTTTATCTCTTGCATAGTGTACCTTTCTTGCTATTTGCTAGTGATTTTCTCCTCATTAATAAAAGTCAATAGTAGCACTTTCTAGTTCTTTCAAACAACTCTTTCCCCTATGTCAGTCAATCATCTAATTATCTTCTTTTGCATTTAGCCTGGAGTTGCTGTTAAACATGCTAAAGAAGGAACAGAGAGCAATGCCTTCTGGTTTGCACTTGGGGGAAAACAAAGCTATACGAGCAACAAAGCATCTGTAGAGACTGTCAGGGATCCCCACTTGTTCAGTTTCTCTCTTAATAGAGGTGTCTTTTCTAATTCATAAATATTTTTTGCTTTATTTTTAAATTTGTGCTCTAAGATTTCTTCCTCCTGCCCTCAGTTGTTAATGAATCTTATTACCATTCTAACTTTTCTTTCCATGATTTTGTCTGTTCCCACATGGATGCCTCAGGAAAGTTTGAGGTAAGTTTTTCTAACGTAATTGAAACTTGTTCCTACAGGTATCCAAGTGTCTTCTATATATAAGTTTAGATCCTGTTGTGCAGGTTGAGGAAATTTACAATTTCTCTCAAGACGATCTGTTGACAGAAGATATTTTGATACTTGACACACATTCTGAAGTGTTTGTTTGGGTTGGTCAGTCTGTAGACGCCAAAGAAAAGCAAAATGTTTTTGAATTTGGCCAGGTATAAATAAAACATTGATTCCTTCATCATTTTATCCTTCCAATATGCTGTTATTCATTTTAGAATTTCTTTGCAGAAATACATAGACATGGCTGCATCTCTAGATGGTTTGTCTCCAAAAGTTCCACTTTACAAAGTTACTGAAGGAAACGAACCCTGCTTCTTCACAACATTATTTTCATGGGATTCCACGCGAGCTAATGTATGTGTGTCCATGTCTGGTTTTTTGTACTTTACCCTTGAGTTACTGTCACTTCAATTAATGTTAGATCACTTTCATCTTCATCAGCAACAAATTATAAGAAGTTATATTCTTAGCTTGTCTATGCAAAATGGGAGAAAATTGAGAAAATGTAATCCATATTGTTTTAACCGGTGCAATTGTTTTGTAGATAAGGAAGTTTTGAATGCTAGTCTGATGGAGAGCCTGTATAAGGTTAAATGACCATTTAACCACACCTTTAGCCATCAAATGTAGCCTGGGTTTCATGAGTTTCTTTCTCAGCACCAAAAAAAAAAAAAAAAAAAAAAAAAAAAAAGAAAGAAAGGAAAAAGAAAACAAACTTTAGAGCAGGTGTAAGGTGCAGGAGATATAAGAATAAGGACTCTAAAATTTAAATTGAAATGAGAGAGCCCCAATGATGGAAAAGTAGGATAGTAAGCATATTGATGATGCATTGATGTTGTATGGATCAGAGCGGGAGTTGATTAGCATAGTGCACTGTGTTTTAAGAAACTACATTCAATTTTTCCAAAAGTTGAAATTTAAGGATCATACCATTGAGAGCTTCTTGTATCTTGAATAACATCACCATTACCCTGTTGTTGCCACTCACAGTGTACCCAAAAAAAAAACATTTCTGTTAATTCTGTACTCACTGAAAATTTATGAGATCTTATGTTGCTTTTTTAAGGGTTAACGGCTGTTTGACTGACATGGTTCATCCTTCCTATAACTGCATCTGTTTGATATTTATGCTTAGATGTTCTCCGTGGATGCAGGTGCAAGGAAACTCATTCCAGAAGAAGGTGGCATTGCTCTTTGGGGCTAGCCAAGCTGTAGAGGTAAATTCTTTCTTTAATTCTCATGAAGTGAAAATTTCCAGTATATGAAGTTTCTGTCTGTACAGAGAAATTTGGATCATAAAATTTTAATGGGAGTTAATTTTCAAGGTTCCTTGTATTATAACATTACATCTTTTGGTGTTGTTCAATATGGCTTCTTTTTGTCTTACTGTTAATAACCTTTATTCTTTCTTTACTGTTTTAAAAGCTTCTAGTTGCTTATCCATTGTGGACATCACGAACTATATTTCTATTAAGCATATTGTTACTAACTTAATTCATTAAGAGGAAGTCTTTTGAGCATGTAAAGCAAACTTTTAAGATGAATTTATGATATTATCTGTTATAGCTTGATGACATTGAAATTTAGTAGTGGTTGCCCCTAAGGTGGAGCCTTGGATCCTGACCTTGTAGTTTTTGTTGGTGATAGTTTGTATTGGTAAATTAAGGGCTCTGATATTAGATCTTATCTGAAGATGATAATGCTTTTCTCTCTCTTTCTCTCAAAACAAAGATACTCATCTGCTAAACTAGTTCCCTGTCTGATGGATTCCATTCAGCCGAGACAGGACAAGCCCAATGGGAACCAAGTGGGTCCCACTCAAAGGGCTTCAGCTTTAGCTGCCTTGTCTTCTGCATTCAATCCATCTTCTGCCAAACCAACCCTTTTGGCAATAAACTGCTTATGCCACTAAATTTTTTCTTAACTTTTATCTTTTTTTTTTAAGTTTCAACTGTACCTACTTTGGAGTCGCAATTAATAAAGCTGAAAAGGAGCTAGTATGTTGAACCTTTTAATTCCATCTAACGAAACTATTTGGAGAACAGTAAGACTATTAGCTGCTTCAGTCTAGGAAAAGCAATTATGCTTTATGGAAACCTTTCATTCAAAATTTTAAATGTTGGCAGTTTGATTCTTATGTTTTGTTCTTTGCATTGGTGGTTTGATGTAGTGAGGTGCTAACCTTGCTGACAACCCTCCTATTGAAGTTCCCAAAAAGTTTGGAAGGGGGCTTCATAACACTGGAGATAAATACCTTGTAAGAATGCATATAGGATTTCATTTACTTAGAGATATCACCTACTGCACAAAAGGTAGTGTTTATCACAAGCTATCACAATTATGTCCTCCCTAGCTGTCCCTTTTTCTGCCCCCTTTCTCATCTGACATGCTTTTGTAACTGCTGGTTGAACCAGTTCTGACATTAGATTTTCACTGCACAAAATAAACCATTTCTAGTCATTCCTCTTCCTAGTTACAGTGCTATTTTCATCTTATGACAAAGATTGTTTGCTGTAATGTCATTTCAATTATGCTTATTTTGCATTCATTTCTTTTCCTCTGTCCAAAAGTGTCGGCCTCACTCTATGGTTCAAAGGCTTATGGTCCTTTCAAGCACTTGAAATATCTTTTCTTTGACGTGTTATCTCACATGCAATAGGTGTTGAAATTTGACACATTGGGGAGTGTTGAAACTTCATATCCACCGTATCATCAGGAACTTAGGAGAATCATTCTAGCAATTACTGTCAGGAAGCAGAAAGAAAGTCAAGTATTTGATTAACGTTACCACCTAGTCTAGATGATTACCACATTCTTGATTAGGGATGGACTCAAATTTGATGCTATTATTGGGTTAAGTACAATAATCTTCTTGAGGCCTTCGAAAATAGTCAATTTTACTTTAGCTAGACTTCTGACTGTCTTGGGTTTTAGTTCATCAATTTGGTTTCATCAATCAGCAAAGACCGAGTGGATCAAAGAAGAGTTGCAAGGATAGCTGCCATATTGTCTTTTGTCTACCAAATGTTTTTACGTTCTGCCTCCTTGAATTAATGTTTGTTATCCATGTTTTTGCGTTCTGCCATAGCAAGATCCCAAAAGGCAGAAACAAAAAAAAAAAAAGAAAAAAGGATGATTTTCTGAAAAGAGGAGAATAATGAATTAGATTTCTTTTCTACTTTTAATCTTTAATTTGCCTTGTCAGCTGTGTTTTATCTTTGGAAACTATTTTTGTTTTCCCCACCTCTTGTCCCAGGTAATTTTGGCTTGAAAATGCATTTCTTTCCCCCTTTTCAATGGGTTTGAATATTGTTTGCGCTTGTTTTTATCAATCTTGTATGTTTTAACTTTAGGTAGTTCATTTGAACCTTTTACTTTGAATGTTACTGCATTTGGTTTTATTATTGTTTTCTTTTGCTTTTGCTGCTGTTTCCTCGTGATACATGTCATAATGTATTATTGTTTTCATATATAGTGATTATGGCTGAAGTTTTGTGTGCCTGTATTTTGAGAATGCAAAGCATTTATTTACATTGCGTATGAGTTAAGCATTTGATATCTCCATTATGGCAGGCCCACGATCGATCCGACGGAAATCAAGGACCTACACAAAGAGCGTCAGCTTTAGCTGCCTTGTCATCTGCATTTAATCCATCATCAGCAAGCAAAACCTCAGCTCCAAAGCCTTCCAGCACTAGTCAGGGGTCACAAAGAGCAGCAGCTGTAGCTGCTCTTTCCTCAGTCCTTACTGCTGAAAAGAAGAAACAATCACCTGATGCATCCCCTAGAAAATCCACCAGCAGCACTCCTGCTGTAACCAGCCCACTTTGTAAGACCCCCTTGTACTCTTTGCACTGTGTTATCTAAAAAAATTAACCATTGCTTTAGGCTGATCCACAAGAAGTTGCTAAATCTTCTTGATGCGGCTGCTGATAATGAATTTGACCTGTCTTTTAATATAATTCTGAAACTGTACTTATTGCATTGAGATTGTACAGCTGAAGCAAAGAGTGAAGTGGACCCTTCTGAAGCAGAGGATTCTCAAGAGGTTGCTGAAGACAAGGAGACTGGTGTAGTATCTGAAACTGATGGGGAGGATTCAGAACCAAAGCAAGAGATAGAGCACGATGAGAATGGGAGTGGAAGCACTCAAATTACATTCAGTTATGAGCAACTGAAAGCCAAATCTGATAATCCTGTAACTGGAATTGATTTCAAAAGGAGAGAGGTTTGTTCTGCCATTGATGTTTTTAAGTTAACTCTATCTTTTTCTGAATATATTCATATTCTTACTCTTTGATTTCTCAGGCTTATTTGTCAGATGAAGAGTTCCAGACAATATTCGAGATGGAAAAAGAAGCATTTTATAAATTGCCAAAGTGGAAGCAAGACATGCTGAAGAAGAAAGCTGATCTATTCTAGAGCACGAACGCATTTAAACGAGTGATTTATGTGCTTCCTTTGCATTCTAAATAGCAATCCCTTATTTAATTTGATATTCACTTCCGCCATAAAATTATGGTTTCGCTGGTATACGAAGCCTGTATTGCCATGTCTAGCTTTTTGTCATTTGCCTTTTTGACGAATGTAATTGTGGTTAGTATCCGGATTGATCATGATGTTGCCTGAAAAGAGTATATTTTTTTATTCCCACTCCCCCTCCCCCCACTTCTCTTAGTGCCACTGCCTTTGTAATGATCACATATTGCAGTTAAGGACAGCTTGGCAGGCCAACATTCTTTTATTCGATAGGCATGTGCTCATCTTTGTGGTTATTCAACTTTTTCTTTTCCCAATTTGTTAAAGATGGTATATATGATTTGCATTTCTATTGAACTCTAATGTAAGTAATGAAAATTCATTGTTTGAGAACATTTGTTTTCATATTGATCATTGTTAGGCTACTCATCTCTTCATTACAGATTGAGGGAAGATGAAGTAGCCATTTAACTAGTGTAAATTTTATGCTTTGTTGGATGTTCATGTAGTATGGTTCAGACAGATTCAAATTTTAGTATTTGCAACTTATTCTTCTATCATCAGATTGTGATTTCTTTTGCCAAAAACAAATTTGTTAGGATGGAATGACAAGCCAAACAATGAACAGTGCTTAAGGTTAATGACAAATTTTGGAAACCACGTCAGTTCAACTTAATTTAAGGTTGCTTATTTCTGGTCTTTTTCCCCTCTTCGTGGGAGGGGAGGGTGCTTGAAACCTTATCATCAGATATTTATTAAGAAACATAGAACTCTATGTAGTATGTACTTTCAGTTTAAGATTTAATCCATGGAAGCCTTAAAAACCAAAAATTTGCTTTGTATTTCCGTTAAGATTCATATATTTTATGTTATCTCTCTCTTTGAATCAAAAGATTCATTCTAGCCAGGTGATGTGCTTACTCATACTCAAATATGTCAAATGCAAAATATTTTATAATGGCACTGCAGCCAAATATAAACAGAAATTGCTACCTAACTTTTCTGAGAATTAAAACCCATCACTTATCTAAAGAGATCCTTTATTTAGAGTGCAAGTGTATGAAAATACTTGTCATTTTGCTGGCATTCTTATTTAAGTTGATGGGCGCCACTGAGTTTTGAGAGCAGGCACCTTCTCACCCACAACACTAGCTCAAAACTTACCCATTTTTTAATTG
This sequence comes from Durio zibethinus, assembly GCF_047325235.1. Classification (NCBI taxonomy): domain Eukaryota; kingdom Viridiplantae; phylum Streptophyta; class Magnoliopsida; order Malvales; family Malvaceae; genus Durio; species Durio zibethinus. Next base: position 676,746 of record NC_143162.1, on the reverse strand, counting down.
ATTATAAAAATGAGGTGATCCATGATAGGCTGCCTTTTTCATTTCATCATCATTTGTTACTGCTTTTTTTCTTTCTGTTTGGGTCCAACACAAGCTACATAAACTCAAGGAGACCATGGAGCTATAAGATCAAATATTTATATATTAATCAGTTGTAGAGGAAAAGGGTTTCTGGGTCAGCACTCAGCAATTGCCTGCTTCAAGAATATTGATCAGAATATTAAAAAAAATGACATTATCTAGAGTGAATAATTGTAAATATTTAGGAGAGGTCAGCAATAGTTTGTCCTCAATAAGGCATTCTCTTGCATAATTGGGACCCATTGGAGGAATTTACAGCTAGCATTTGTACAATGAATCCTCCCAAGTCATTTTCAAAGAAAAAAAAGGGTGGAGCCTAAGCTAAACTCCATTATTCAATGTATTTGCATATATACACCAATTTTTGTGATTTTCTTCATTTCCTTACCCCATGCCCTTACTTCACCCCCATAAAATTGTAGGGCTTCCCCTCAAAACTTTTGCCTTAAATCTTATCTTTTGTGGATTCAACAATGCTTTTGTCTTATACGTAAGGGTCCAATGCTTTTGTCTTACACGTAAGGGTCCACAAGCATCTCATCCCTCACAATCCAGTCAAATTTGGGCTGTAGTTTTCATGTATGAACGATGAAACGTGGCTCACCATTGAGTGTCGGTGGATTGGCTTTTGTAAATGGAAGGGTGAACATGAATATGATCAAGCACTCTTTTTAGGGTGAGTGATAAGCATCCAAGGGTAGAATTTGTGGGAAAAAAAAAAAGGTTCTTCAAAAATAAATAATCTTAAATATGAATGAATTATTGTACACACAACTTACATTATTATACTATGTTTTATGTTTTTCTAGTTATTATATATATAGAAAAGATGTTGATAATATGCTGTTGATATTGTTGAGGTTTTTTTCAATAATTAATGAGAGAGAGAGATGGAATTAAGACCTCGTTTTGAAGAACCGACAATAATGAATAGATTGTGTGTTACCCTAAATAAGCTTTCATTTTCGCTAAGTACAGACTTAGACAATCACATACACTAACCTCAATAGGCAAATGCATGATCTAATTATAATTAGAGGTTTATGGACAAAACGTACGTTATTGTTATTGTCATTGTCGTTGATATTGTTATTGATTTGAATGAAAGTGTGAAAATTATCAAAGTATATATGTGAATTCCTCCAAATGTCTTCTAATTAATTTATGAATATCGTTTTCATATTAACAAGTTGGACAACATAAAAAAAAAAAAATTTTTTTTAAATTATATTTAAAAAATTATCACATACAATTATTGTATTAAAATTAATCAATAACCCCAACCAAATTTTTAATTTGAAAATTTTGAACTGATGTTTTAAATTTTAACCATTGAATGTTGGAAATAAGTTTTCTCATTTAATTTGGATTTAGAGTTTGAAAATACTTGATATTGCCTAAAGAGAGATTAATTACTAGCTAGTTACTTATAATAATCTCAATTAATTATTGAATTTACTGCAAAATGTGGTGAAATAGTGCTAATTAAAGAGTCAACGAACAAAAATAGCCTTCCTATTTATTATTATTATTATTATTATTTTCAATAAGAACTTATTTGGTTAACATTTCAAGGAAATCTATTTGCAAACAAGTGTGCTAAAAAGGCAAAAAAATGATTAGCCGATAGCCATTCATGCATGGATAAATAAGACATACTCGGTTCTCCGTCCGTTTGTGTGATGACGCTGAGCCCTTAGAAGTCTACCTTCAGCCTTTATAATCATTATATTAATAATTTTAATAATAAATTTGATTCAGCTTGATTAAAAAACGAATTTAATTTAAATTCGTTAACATTTTTTTTTTTGTTAACCTACTTTGCGAAAAAAAATATGTCAACCCACCGTATACATACAATACCGAGAGAATCAGATTATATTGATATAAAATTAATTTTTAAAATTTTAAAATATATTTAGTATTTTAATAAATTAACAGTCAAATTTAATAATTTAATCATATTTATCGTGCATACAAAATATATTATAATATAAAAGTTTTAAATAAATTTAATAATTTATATATTCATGTTATATAAAATATTGATAATTTATGTATTTTATTATATTTTATATAAAAATTATATGTTATAATTTATGTTGATATAAAAATATAAAATATATTTTTTATTTTATTAAAATTATATATGATTTTATTAAAATTTTAAACTATATCACTTTTATATTTTTTATATCATTTTTATATAGTGTTGGGAAATTTCCTTCTAACTTACTTTCTGTTCTATGCCCTTTCTGATTTGCAAATGTATTGCCACATGAAAGCTTTTAAGTCGGAGAATTTGTCCCAATAATCTTAAACTACAGAAAGTTAAAAGTTGAACTAATAATTGTAACAAAAAACAATTATACTAACTCTTAAGTTTCATTTGAATGAACGAGGATATTGTTTGTGATAAGATTAAAAATAATAATAAAAGTTATTATAATTATGATTAAAAAAATTATTATAATTTTAATTAAAAAAATTTTAATAAAATTTTATATTGATTTTATTTTATTAAAATTAATATTTAAATTTAATTAATAATACACTAAATTTAATCTTATTATACGTTTAATATGATTAAATCTAAACGAAAACTTAATACAAAAGGACTTAAATTAACATGCATGCCATTTTAAAGCTATTGTATCATAGATCATCTATAATTTTATAGACTTTGAGCGGTAAAAGGAGCTTTTTTTTTTTATTATTTGAAATCTGAATTCCAAGTCATCAAAACCTTGATTTACTTCGATTTGAAAAAGACTTTCACAATTAATATCAGCAACCCAGCCTGTCTCCATAGGTTCGACCCTATAGATCAATTTAGAAAAAAAAATATTAGATTTCAAATTGAATCGAATTAAATATTATTAAAAAAAATAAAATAAGATTGAATTTAAATTTTAAATAAATTTAATTTGATATTTATATAAAAATTAAAAATTTAATTAATTATTTAATATTTTATTTATATATAATTATATATTTAAATATTTAAATTTAAAAAATAATATTTTATATTTTTAAAAATAATATTTTATTAATTTTAAATTAAATCAAATGAATTTTATTTATATAATATTAAATTAAATCATAATTAAATATTAAAAAAAATTTCATCGAATCAAATTTAAGTTTGATGAATATAAAATTAAACCAACTTTAAAACAAACAGAAATTTACTGATATGACCCGTTACCAACCCTGCAACAGCCAAACCCTGTTAAACAATTTTCTCTGTTTTATCAATTATCACTTCTTTTCTTCCCAATAAATTCTTCTGAGTGAAGGAAAATTTAATATATATCTATATGTGTCAGCATTTGAAAGATCTGCATTGGGAGTAACAAACACGTAGGATTACCTGATCTCCTCCGTGCTTAGAAAACTTTTTTTTTTTTTTGCTTACAATGGCATGTGAACATATATTTATAGAAGGATTCAGAGTTGGTTCGTTGGAACAGAGCCGACAAAAGTGAATGCATTGCTTCGGCTCTATAAAAGGATAAAACAAGAATTCACAGCCACACGTTTCATCAATGTGTTCGCAATCCCCTACACATGTTCTTGCATTTGCCCCCTCACATTCATTCCATGACTTTCCGTTTCTCTTTCAACAAATTTTCCCTTTTTCATTTTTTTTTTCTATTTTCACTTATCAAGTAATCATAAAAAATAAATAAATATGCACATCCATTGTATTGACACCGATTAAATTGATATTTGTGAAAAAAAAAATTTATTAATATATAGTTCTTTATGAGTTTGATGAAGATATTGCATTTTAAAATAATATTTTAATTATTACTCTCTTTATCTCAAATTATTATGTTATATTTGACTTTCATAAAATTTAAGAAAAAAATTTAACATTTGTATATTTAATATTAAATTTTCAAAATTTTTAATGGTTTTTATGTTGGAAAATAAAAAAAATTCTAAAAAATTATTTTTGAAATATAAATTTTTTTTTTTTATAACATCTACAAAATGAGGACAATGCCTAGGTTGCTCAAGTGAGTATTACCATATTATTGTATATAAACAAAGTATACACGTACCCACTATACATAACACCTTACTTGATGAAAGTATTATCATATGATAATCAATAATAAATTTCTTATAACTAGCTTTCAAATTGTAATCGAACATCAATAACAATTATTAACACCTAAAACAATATTTTTTTTAATTCGTAGATCGAAGGAATGACATTTTAAATTTGGTTTTAGCTATAATAAATGTGAAATATATTTTTTTATATTTGACAAAATTAATATTATATAATAAACAATTCAAAAAACCATATAAAGCTCATTAACCAAAATTTAAATAAATATTCACAAATATATTGCCTTGTTATTGGTAAAAATAATATCTTTTTATTTTTCACTTTCTATGTCTAGAAAGATGCACCAATCCTTGCCAACCTTTGCTTTTATGCCCCCAATTAAGTTTATGTCGCTTGTAAATAAGTAATTTGGTCATTTAGGGCACAAAAGTGGAACACTATTATTCATTTAGGTCTTCAAAAGTACATGGTAAAGTTGTTTTCTTCTTTAATTCTTTCTCTTTTGGAATAAAGGGGAAATAGAAAAAAAAAAAGAAAAAAAAGAAATGCAGTTTAGCAGTGAGAAGAAAATTCCACAGGAAAACAATTTTCATTATTGGATCAAATCTAAACACTCCATTGATCAATATAGAAAACAAATCAGAAGGAAAATTTTATATTTTGATACATAAACAATAAAAAATACCCGACCTGAATGACAACCACATGCTTGGTAGCTAGCTAGTGCTAATCATTATTCAATTATTTTTGCAGTCAATTATGTAATTTTTTTATAAAAAAATCATAATTTGAAAATAAAAATATCATAGATATTTTTATTTTAACTACAAATCTATTAAAAATTCTACATAAAATAATTGAAAATTTGCAGAATAATATACAATGCCAAAATCCTATTTTTCTCTCCGTCTGGCCCTTTTGTTGTCTTGTTCACACCACCGCCATATATTTTTTTCCCATTTATTACAATATTATTTTATAAAAATTTTATGATATAAATCTAAATATAATTCTAAAAGAAAAAAATATTGACAAATAAAACAAAAGAAAGAACAAAACTCAACATATATATTATTTTATTTTCTAAAAATTAAACTATTTCTTATTTGTTCTTTTGCTAAGAATCTCTATGAACATAAGAATATCCTTCACACGATCTTACTTTTATAATCTAAAAATATTGTATACATTATGTTAAAAAAAAAACAAAAACATTTTTTTAATTTTCCTTTGTTTTTCTAGCAATCCTTATAAATAGAAGAATCTACTTCACATAAACATATTAGCTTCATAATTATGGAATTAAGATCATGATTACTATTACCACGTTGGATTATTGAATAATCTGCAGCTGAGTTGGAACTCAAAACCATGAGTGAACTCGCTTCCGGAATTGACTCGGTCGATATGATCAAATTAACTTTCTTCAGTATGTACCCATTGCCGACGAGTTGACTCAGAATTCCCGACTCAGAGATCCAATTCTCCTTCTTATGATGCATTGTAGCTCTAACGATCTCAGTCAACATTGCATTGCCTAATCTCCTAATTCCCCTTGCTCCACCCATCAAAATAGCTGAGTTAACCTGATACTGAGACTGAGCTTTTTCCGATATCCTCTTGCTATGCTTGCCGGAGCTGCTTTCCTTGGTCAATATATAAACCGACTCGGGGCTCCGATTCCTGACATGGCCGAGTGGGTCACTCAGTAACATCAAAATTTTAACATCCAATAACATTATATGCTTAAAATTTCGCCTGACCCTTCCTAATAACATTGGATAACAAGCCCATCTTCTCATTCTCATCGGAACGTGATCGAGAAATCCAGCCAGCGAGTTCTCTGGATCCAACTCATTCACATCAAACCCCACAACCGATCCATAAGTCAACCGAGTTGACTCACCATTAGCTCCAGTTGAATTACTATAACTCCCTCGGCCCTTCTTTCCCCAAATAGGCTCCCCCACATATTTCTTCCCAGATTTCCAAAACTGGGTCGAGTCAAAACTGAAGACAGAGTCATGGAAACCCTTATTATTCGATTCTCTGTAGTGTTGAATGAGTTTCAAGAACGACTCGTTCTCTTCCTGAAAAACAAAGCTGAATCTTGAAGATAACGACGAAGACCCAAAAAGGAAAACAGTGTCAGCTTTTGACGTGACGCCTGACCTATGCAAGACTCGTAAGAAAAGCCTCAGCTCATCTTCAGTCACGTCTTCAACAACATGGTTAACAATGAGATCGTTCATGGCTTTTGTCCCACGTCTATACAAAGTTCCCATCCCTTGTAAAGCGAATGAAGATGAAGAAATATTGGATTTTTGCTTGACATGTAGGGGTTTATAGTCCCACATTGGAAAGAACCAATAAGAAGAAGAAGAAAAAGAAGAAGAAAGTTGGGTATTTTTGGATAAGAATCGACGAGAGTTTTTAATGGTGGAGGAGGAAAAGGTAGTTGGGGTTGGGATGGAGGGTTCAAAAGTAGAGAGAGTGAAAAGGAGAAAAGTAAGGAAAACTAAAAGAGCACAGATGGAGATGGTAGACTGAGCTTTGGTGAGAAGGAGACTGGAACTTGTTCTTCGAATGAATCTTGATGTAGTACTGTTGTTATCAATGGAACTGGTGATTTTGTTTTGGTCTTCCGGGAAGAAAACGAGAAGTAAACCCATGCCTCTGCTATCTTTGTTGCTGCTTGTGTGAGCCTTCGGCTTAGCTGCTGCTACGAAACCCATGTGTTTCTCTTTCTGTCTCTCTCCTTTTTCACAGCCTCTGACCTCTGCTTTTTTGGCTTCAAGTGGAGGATCGTGCTTATCACAAGGACAAAGGAGGGGCATGAGTGTCTTCTGCTTGAGGCTAATAGCCTAATACCACTATTAGTCTATTACTAAACTCTAAGCACTTTTGTTGAACACTGTGCTGTGCTTCTTTACTGCCCTATTCCACATTTATTTATTAATAACTACTTATTTAACTGACCACTTCTTTATGTTTCAATTTATTAAGTACCAAAAAGAAAGTGCAGCCAACACCTCGTTAATACTTGACGGCACCACTCAGCGATACAAGTACAATAACATTGGGTTTTTTTATTAAACCAAACAAAATATTATATATATTTAATTATAAATTGTTTTATTTGTGAGTCTTTAGGATGTTAAAGTTTTAATATAAATATTTTATTTTTGTAGAAATTGTGTGAGATTAAGAGATTGTAAATTTTAGAGAGGTGTGGGTTGTATAAGAATTTGATTGTGGCTCATGATTTGTGGAATTCAACCGAATTAAATAAAAAATTATTCTCAATAACCTTAGATTATCAAATGATTAGATCAATGCTTTAGTTGATAATTGAATTTTTATAAAAAAATAAAAAATTTATTATTGATATAATTTATAAAATTAATTATATTTATTTAATGTGTGAATTAAAATTTTATTTTTTAAAATTATAATTATTTTTTATTATAAAGTTTTACCATCTAAAAATTATATGCATAAATAAACTTATTTAAAAAAATTTTTGATGCCGACAATTTCAGCTATGAATAGAATTAATAACAGATCGAGTCAAGAAAGATTTTTGTTTATTCTAAACTCGATCCGAATTTTTATTCATCAAATTTGAATCTAATTCGATCAAATTTTTTTTTATTTTTTAATACTCAAATTTAATATTATATAAATTTTATTCGATTTTATCTTATAAAAATTAATAAAATATTTTTTTTAAATATAAAATATTTAAATAAATAATTATATAAATATATAAATAAAAAATTTAAAAATTATTTTTATATAATATCATATCGAATCAAATTTATCTCGAACATCTAATCTTAACCTTTTTTTTAATATTATTCAATCCAATCTAATTTAAAACTTAATTTTTTATAAAAAATAATTAATCTTATAAAATCAAATTAAATCGAAATTTATCGACTACTTCTATGAATTGGTGCATGGGTGTCCAAGTCTCTATCCAATTAATGGTAAAACCTAGGAGTGGGTCTGAAACGACATTGTACTAGGCTGCAACGATAAGCACAAGCTACAGTCATTCAATTCTACTTCTGCCACCACCCTTAGAAGATTCCTTTAAGCTTAATAGAAGCAAGGCGCGTGGATGACATTCTGTGTCTGATTTTTGTTCATTTATTGATCGCCACTGACTTCTCAGCCACCCACCTCAGCCCCAGTTATCCTCACCTCAGATCACACTCTTTGCCACAGTTCAATTCGTAGGCGATGTGAGTAGTGCGTGGCGTGGTTGATGTTGAGTTTGGGCCTTGAATTGAAAGAGGCAACTGGAAAAGCAAGATCCGACGAGGAGATGAAGATGGAAATGAACTTGGAAGTGTTCCGGTGGCTCAGGGGCTCAGTGCAAGTGTGTTTGCGTGTTAACGAGGAGGGTGGGCGTGGATCTGATTCTTAAATGGAAGTTTCCATGAAGGAAAAGCCACGTGTTTTTTGTGTTTTGCTTAGCAACTGCAACTTGTAATTTCGAGCCTGTAACTCTCTCCGCCTGCTCTTACGTTGAAAAACGAAACTATTTGGCTGAATATTGACTCAACCACTTACTGCCCATTTGGACTTTACCATATCGATTGAACTCATAGTATTGTTATATGAATTTCAATATTAATTTTAATAAAATTCATTTAATATAAAATTTTTATTATTTTTAAATTATAATTATAATAATTTTTTAATTATAATTATAATAATAATTATTATTATTTTTAATTTTATCATAATCAATCTCATTATCCATCTAAATAAAATCTTAAATTTTATTTTATTTCATTTCAATCAAATGTTATTTCGAAGTTGAAAATAACAATAATTATTATTTCGACAAGATAAATTATTATAACGAATAAATTAAAATCAAGTATAAGATATTAATATGGTTAATGTAAATGGTTAAGTTTCGAGTTTAAATGAAAAATATTTAATTTAAATTTTTTATTATTTATTGATAAATAATTTGTAAGTTTTAAAAATTTCAAAAGATTTGATAAGATAACCTACTCTGTTTAAAAATAAAATCAATGATAGAATATATACATAAACATAAAAATATAAATAGTGATGATATGAATTATTGAAAAAAAAATTAATAACATTAAATTAAAAATGGTATGTAATATTTTAAATTATTTAATATTTATAAAATTAATAAATAATTAAAATAATTAAATTATTTTGATATTAAATAATGAATTTATTAATAAATATTTTTCTTTTATTTTAATTATTTTCCTTAAAAATCAAAATAAAAAATAAAAAAGCAATATCCTAAATAAAACTGAAAAAGAAACCTAATTGATTACTTGAGGGAACCCTCAATCGGTCAACTAAATATATTTTAACTTTGACCATTAATATTTTAGATGTTTCATTAAATTAAACTATTATAAAATATATATTTAAAAATCTCTCCATTAAAAGTTTTTGGAAAAGATTTTTTTATATTTTAATTATGAATACATTTAAAATAAAATTAAGTCAAAATAAAAAAAAAACAAAATGAAAAGTCAAATTAAGACAATATTTATAGGACAAAGAAAATAACTCCTCCATTGGCTTTAAGGTTGATGATTATTGCAAGATAATTCTCAATTATTGTAAGATGCATTTTGGACAAAGACTAGTCTTAAGAACCAGCTTTAATGAAATTGGGCAGCACAGAACATTATTTGGGCTTGTTGGTTAGATAAAAATGCCAGATTGAATCTGAAGCCCAAAACTGTCAGGTTTTAAGCTCATGTTAGATTTTGTAGCCCAAAACTTTCTACAAAACCAGACACAAACCCATGTTTAAAACCCTTCTTCATCGCGGCCATCACTAGTAACCACCGTCCTTTCTTAAACCCTAAACCCACCCCAAAATCTGAACAAAATCATCAGCCATGAAGAAAAAACCAGCCCCAATTAACCCAGAAGACGATAACGAGAACCCAAGCGAAATCGAAATCGAAAACGAAACCCCTTTGAAAGATGGGGCCGATATTTGCCAGCAACTCATGGACCGTTATTCAAAATCATCCGCGCCACAGCACCGCCACCTCCTCGCCACCGCCGCCGCCATGCGTTCCATCCTCTCCGCGGAGTCCCTCCCTCTCTCTCCCCCTGCTTACTTCGCTGCTGCCATTTCCGCACTCGATGATGATTCAGCGACCGCCTTGGATTCGACCGCAATCGGTGCGCTTCTTACGTTCTTGTCGATCGTGGTTTTGGTAGTACCAAAAGGAGGGATTGCGAATGGGAAGGCGAAGGAGGCGGTGGAAGTTGTGGTGAAGGTGGTGAGGAAGGAGGGTCTGGGAGTGGCGAGTTTGAGAAGTGGGGTGAAGTGTTTCGGAGTGTTGGTTGTTGGGTTTTTTGATTTGGAGGATTCGGATTCGGTTTGTTTTGGTTTGGAAACGTTGCTTGGGTTCGCCATTGATAAACGACCCAAGGTTTGTTAAGATATTTATCTGGCCACTAGTTACTGTTTGCATTTTTACTTTCTTTTCACAGCTTAAGTGACCTTTTGGATGCAAAACTCAACAATATTTCTTTTACCAATTGAAAGTTACAAAATTCTAATTTTGGAGGTAGCAAAATGCATGAATTTCTTTTTATGCTGGCCAATTATGTTTAAGTTTTAACCTCTTGTTTTAACCATTTTCTCATTGGTAATTAAATATAACATTAATAATTTGATTTTCATCATTTCTTTTTGCTTTCTAACCATGTTTGAAGACGTAAATAGCAGAACAATATTTGTGATGAATGCTATGGACTTATGGTCTCTGTTTGCATTATGTTCTGGAATGTGTCCTCAGCTTCATTTTGTTGTTTCCAGTCTTCAACATAATCATGCTTTAGAAGGAATTCTTATAAATTCATACTTAGGTTTGACAAGAGATGGTTCTTGTCAATGAGTGCTATGAACCTAGTGCCTTCCACTCCCTCTTTTGTTGGAGCTTGCTTGTGTGCTCATGCAGTTGTGCATTGTGTTCGTGTATAAGATGTGTTGAGAGCTACATGCATCTCTGATCAAGTGTATTTTTAGACTGCCCCTTAAGTTTAGATTGAAATTGAAATTGAAATTGAACAAACAGTTAAAAGAATCACTATTTTTGGAATAGAACTAGCAACTTGATAGTCATAGTGATTCATTTGGGGAAAAAAAATAAAGTAATTTGATGTGTTGACTTAATATTTTGTTGCAGGTCCGGAGATGTGCTCAAGAATATCTTGAGAAGGTTTTTAAGTCTTTCCAGTCCTCTATCGTTATCAAAGAAGCAAGTAAATTGGTACTTTCCTTGCTTAAAAAGCATATGCCTGTTGCACTTACCTTAAGTACCATAAAGAGTGAAGATGATTCTAAGGACGAAAAATTGTCAAAACCTGAACATTTGGAGGTCCTTCATATGTTAAATGTGCTGAAGCTTACATTTCCATATCTCTTTGCCAAAATACGTTTAAAAATTCTATCTGAACTATGTAAGCTTATTAGTTCTGAGTTCTCTACATTAACACAAAACGTTCATAAAACTATTGAAGTCTTTTTTGAAAATTCAAATGTTGAATCAATTATACCAGAGATGGAGAACGTTATAGTTTCTATTGCTTCTTATGTCTCTGGGGAGAAGAATCCTGTTGACACTCTCATACCTGCGTCAACTTTGTTAAAATGTGCTGTAGACAAACTCCATGCTGTAGAACCAAACTCGTGGATGAAGAATGTTCCTTTAGTTTGTGGTTCTTTAGCAGGTATGCTTTTTGATATGTTAAATTTAACATGCTAATTTAATAGTCTTATTTTTTTATAAGAAGATATGTCAATCTAGTACTTTGTCTTGACAATTAATAATGGACTTTGGCATTGTTAACCTTGTTTTTGCTTGTCTTACAATCTATTGTAGGGTATAGTGGATTATCACTGCCTTTTATCATTCCTGTAAACAGCAATGAGAATATAGTTTATTGAAGATGTTTTCTTTGAATAAACAGTTTTATTACTTCTTGTGATGATTTCTTAGAGGTTTGTCTATGGTGATGTTGCTTGTCATATCAGTTCCTGAACGTATTAATGTCAAATGGCATTTTTATAATATGCACAATTGTTCACCTTCTATCGATTCTAAATTATTGTCACGCAGTTGAAACTTGTTTTAGAGTTGGAACTTCCTGGACTGAAGATCTCTCTATTTAACACTCCTAAAATCAATTGTGCCCATTTTCCCACATTGCATTACTTTTTTGTGACGTATGAAAATATGTGTTCAAAAGCGTGCAAGAAAACGTTGGCATGTTGTTCCCTAGGTTAATATTATACTTTCCATATGCGATGAAAACAGTAATCCTCTGCAATTTACCATATTATAGAAACATTACGTCATGTGTTGATTGATCTCAGGGCCAATTAAATGTATAAGGATTTCTAAGTTTCTTTTTTTAGATGTCTAGTTCTGATTCTCATGTGAGATGTAGAGTTTAACTCTTTTTTGATTGCAGTGGAGTATGTATTGTTATTGCAGCTGCTGATGGTTTTCTATGGATGTTGTGATAGCAATGCTGAACTTTAAAAATTTTTGTTCTGATAATGTTGTTGATGTTGATGTAGTTCTATTGACTTTTGAGGCTAGCACGGCATCACAGGCATCAATTATTATGAAGGATTTGATTAGCCACCATATAGATCTGAAGTCTTTTTCAGCTGACAACAATGGTCTTGGAAGTGAGGAAGCAGATGCTATAAAATCTCTATGTGCAATCTTTGAGAATACCCTAAGTTCAAGTGCTGGAATTCCAAATGAGCATGTTCTGGCTGTCTTGTCTGTTTTGTTTCAAAAACTTGGTAAGATGGATTGTTTCTTTATTTGCGTTGAAAGAGCTTACAACTGTACTTTTCCCATGGCACCTTAATTGATGCTTTTTGGTTCATTCAAACTTTTTACATATGTTTAATTAATGGTAACATGAGTAAAACCATAGCACATGAGGTTCTTACTCTATTTTCATTGTTTGTTATTGCTCTTAATCAGCTATAAAAAAGAGCTTCGCTACATTGTGTCTAAACTATTATCATCATCTCTGTCATATCATTTTTTTTTTTTGAAAGTTGAATAAATTTTATTTAGGCAGAAGTAAAAATGTGCTTATGACTCTGTCATATCATGAGTTATTAGTAATTCCTATTAAACATATATGGTACTATTAAGGAGGAATCTTCTCCAGATAAACTTGTTGAGGGCATAATGGTCCTGTGTATCTGTGGGATGATGAGTGTTCTCAACATGGCTTTCATAACCTATTACTTAAAATTGACATGGCTTAGGCCCAATAATCTTTGCCACTAAAGTTGATGGACACAAAAATAACCATTGATCTCAGTCAAAACAAGTTGCAGACTAGATTTCCTGAAATTGTTTGTGAACACCGTCAACTGCTTGAGCCAATAGAGTTAACTCCCCCAGGAAGAAACAAAGAAAAAGAAATGATAACAAATGTGAAAATTGATTATTCAAATTGTCAATCTTTGTTATAATTTTACTGTAAAGCCTAATAATGTCTTATTTTGTGAAGCTAAAGTAGAAACCCCCTGATCATGGTAACAGTTAAAATTACATAAATTAGCTTCTGAAGTAAGCCTAAATTTCTAAAATGATTTTTAGACTTCTATGTACAATGATAAAAAATAAAAATAAAGGAGCAGCAATGTGACAAGTTGTTTGTCTTTCAACGTACAATAGAGAGACTTAAATTACATAAATAACCTAGAGCGAAGAACATGAAAAGTTGTCATTAGGACCTAAATGTTGTTCAGGGTTGTATTCATGCTTAGAAAAAGTACTGACGTTTATTGTGCAATAACTTCTGCTTATTTGTGCTTCTATTGGTTGTAGGAGAATTGTCATATAAATTTATGAAGGGCATTGTGCATAAACTTGCTGACTTGATGACTCTTACTAGTGGGGACATGCCTAACATGAATCATGTAAGTCTTGGCTTATTCTTTTCTGCTTGTTTCCTTATTGATAAGTATTGTGGTTGTAAATTCCTAATAAAATTTGGGATTTAAATTTGCTGAAATCTGTTTTAGTGTTATGACATTTTACTGAATTTAAGTTCTTGATTCAGTAAGTTGTTTATTTTTTTGCTAAAATTTACACCTGCAAGCTCTTGTGATCTGCCTTGTACTTTTGAAAGCCACATTTTTCATTCCACATGTCTCAAGTAGTTAGAATAAACTAAAAAAGAATGGATTTAGCAAAATCAAGGGAATGCAAATCTTAGAAATACAGATGATAAGTGTAAAGATGGAGATATTAGTGTGCTCACAGGGAGGTCTTTGTTGTTTTTTCTCGTTTTTTATCAATATTCTGGCAAACTTTTTGAGTTGGTATGTTTGCAATTTATGATGGCTAAGCAAGATGAAGCCTGCATATTCCTCTCTTTCTGCAGGGTGCATTTTTATAGACTTTTTTTTAATGCATTAGTTTGAAAAATGCGCTATGCTTGCCACATTTAGCTGTGATCATGTTACCTCCAAACAATTTATCTTATTAGAGGTTTAGCATTTCTGCAATGAAATGTCATATTATGTTGCGCTAATCCTATATTTAAGGTAGATTGACTACTTCAGGTTGTGGTTACAGTATCTTCCATAGTGATCACTGGAAAACTATTGATATCCATTCTTTGTTACAATTTGCAGCTTCGGAATTGTATAGGATCAGCAGTTACTGTTATTGGACCAGAGAGGATACTGTCTCTTTTGCCTATAAGCCTTCATGCCAATGACTTAATTTATTCAAACGTCTGGTTGGTACCCATATTGAAAGACTATGTAGTTGGAGCATCTCTCAGGTATTATATGGAGCATATAGTGCCACTTGCAAAATCCTTTCAGCAAGCAAGTAGTAAAGGTATTTTTCTTACACTTGGAAATTTTCTTCACAGCATGATTATGACTAGATTTGAAAATTGAAGTGTAAAGATGCACATAAAAAGGCACCTGGAAAGGTGGTAGGTTTAAATTGCTTTGAACGTACTGGTTTATGATTCTTTCAAGGATATTTGAAGGCCAAGGATTCAGTTAACATTATGCTCCTGAGGATGGAGATCCTTATTAAGGACATGTCTTTCTGGATGATTTAATAAACTATAGTTAGTAGTGTGAAAACTGTAGCTGTGCAAAGTGATTTAAGTATTCTTTCACTTTGTTTGACTTTGTAAGCTGCTCTGTTGTTCTTACTTTTCACAATTAGTCTAGCCTAACATCCTATTAGCTGGTTCAAAAGGTTGTACCCATCTAACTTTTGCAACTTGATGAAATATGTGATGCAAAACTTGTCTTTTCTGAAATAGTTTTTCATTCGTACATATCTAGAGTTCCAATATAAGGATTCCTTTGCCAAAGCAAAGACAGGCAACCCCTTTTTTTGGGAAATTTAGTCGTTACCATATCTTTTGTCTGGTTTGTAATTGGTGTGTTTGTACGCTACAGATGACATTGGCCGCCTATCATCTCTTTGTTCTGCTACACTGCTTATCATTTCTTTAATGTGTATAAATATAAATCTATAACAGCTCAGGATTAGATTATCCACATCTGCCTGTATGGGCACGTGGTGGGTTCTTAATATATTTGATAAAATTGGTTTATTGCACTGAGCATCTACTGCTTTTCGGTGTCTCTCTAATTTTTATTTCATTATTATAACTATATTACTTGGACAGCTATATCGTGCGCCACTCAATTCTATATAATTTGCTAATTTATGATGACAAGAGTTTTTCCCAATTTCTAATTTTTTTTATTTATTTTGATTTTGTCCTTCCCTTTTTCGACTTTATTCAGTACAAAAGTCTGTAATTCGTCAAGATTTGCAGGCTCATGCTCATTCCATCTGGGGATTACTACCTGCCTTTTGTCGCTATCCTATTGATATGCACAAGAAGATCAAAGTTTTGACCGAACTTTTGATTGATATTCTTAAGGAGGACTCTCTTATGCATGAAACTATTGCTGTTGCCTTACAGGTAATTTTTGTTTGTTTTTATCTTTATCATTATTATTTTTTGTAAGTTCTATAACCTTATGTTAATCCTTTTTCCAAATAATTTTCTTAGGTTGTTATTTGTTTGTATCCTTAATTCATATTCTTTTTTGATACAAACATATATATATATATATATATGTTATTTTTTGTAGATTCTTGTCAATCAAAACAAAAGTATACTTAGATCTGGAAAGAATGCTGGTGAGTCCAACAACTTCGTAGTGAGAGATTCTATATTAGAGATCAGATGTCCAGCCTCTTATTCAAAGAAAACTGCTACCAGGAACATCAAAGCTTTGTCATCATGTGCTCCTGAGATGCTTCAGGCTCTGATTGATGTGTTTGTTTGTTCACTTCCAGCAAAGCGCTTATATCTTAAGGTTCACATCTGTCATCCTTTCATCTGACCATTAGGTTTATAACTTGATTGATATCTTATTGATGTGAACTCTACCTATCTTATATCATTTTCTCAGGATGCCATTGGATGCTTGGCTTCTATCACAGACTCTTCTATTACCAAAAGGATTTTTGTGTCATTGGTTAAGAAGCTGCAGTTTGTTGACAGTGAAGATGAATTTGAAAAGCAGGCTGGTAATGCCAATGAGACCATGGAAAAAGAACAAGGCAATCTTAATGCTACGGGGAAAGATGCAAGCAGGTGTGTACCTGACTTACCTTCCGGAATTTAAAATGCTCCAGCCTAGTTAGTGGTTTCTTTCTTCTGCTTATTGTTTCTAAGTCTTTGACAGCTTGTTAGTTAGCCTCTCTTTCTGTGTTGTTGTGGTTTTTAGTATATATTGATTTTGTGCTAATGTACTTCAGTTCCCAAAGTTGAAGAGTTATTTATGTCAGGTTTTTTGGAATTCTATCTAATGTTTGAACAATGAATCATCCATATCCCTACTATAGCAATGTTTGACCTTGAGTGGAAGGTGCTAGTATTATCCAACAGAAATTGGTTGCATGACTTGCAAGCAGTGATGTGATGTTGACCTAAATTTACTCATATGGTACTCAATTCAGTGTGAAGCTAATCATTCATATTTTTTATATAATACCTTGGTTTTGCTATGGTGCTTAATATAAGAGGCCAAGTTAATTGATTTTGAGCCATTCTTTTCAGAGTGATCATCCCTTCTTTTATCTCTGCAGCAGGCATTTTCAGTTGTGCTTATTAGGAACTTCACCCTAATGTGGAGCTGTGGACATAAAATGTAATCATTTACTTAACTACTTTGTTTGTTATGCGGTTATGGACAAGTTACAGCACTTCCTAGGCAGATCAGCCTATTTTTGTAGGTGTTTGTCCTCCCCTGCTGGATAGCAGTTTCTCTCTGCTTCATTTGCATGGAACAATATGCTTATCTAGAATGGATGATTACTTTTTTGAACTCGGCAAAAATTTTGAGCTGACAATCTCTCTTTCTCTGGAGGGCTATAGAAATTGATGATGGTGCTAAGGACATTTATTTTTATGCAGGTGTGTAATAATAGAGTTGGCATCTTCACTTATTGCTGGAGCTGAGGAGGATCTCATTGATTTTATCTATGTCTTTGTAAAGCAAACTATTCTGGTATTTATATACCCAATACCTCTGTGCTGGTTTTGTTATTTTTTGAAACTAATTTATCTTGTCAGAATATGTTTACTAACCTCTGGTTTTAGGAAATCAATGAGATTGGTCATTGTGAAGCCTATTATGCTTTGAGCAGAATTTTAGAGGTGTGTGTTGTCATATTACTTTTGATTCATTATTTATAATCTTCACTCTGTTATGAGATATAATTTTCCTGTGTTATGATGTAGGAACATGCTTGGTTTTGTTCATCTAAATTGGTGGAGTTGATTGATCTATTACTTGGACTAAAATCGCCTGCCGATATTGCATCTCTTCGAAGCCGCTTTGATTGTTTCAACGTGCTAATGGTTCACACCTTGAAGGTTAACTGTCATCTAAGCTCATTCTGTTAGAGAATTGAGATTCTTGTTCAATTGTGCTTTCATGTATTTTATTCTTTTTGGGGTATCTGGTCATCTGATTGTACATCTGAGCAAGATGTAAATGGTGTAAATTTCTCATTCACTTCTTATTGATTGTAATCCATGCTTTAGATTATGGTAATATGTCATCACCATTTAATGTGATTAAGCAGAGAGTTAGTTATTATTGTGGGTTTACCCCTCTGACAAGCATTTTTTTTTAATGATCCAGTCATAGCTTATTTGTGTAGTTCTCTTAGGGCTTCTTACAAAGAAGAAAATAATAAAGACTGTGGTCCCTTTGAAAATAAGAGTGCCTGTTATTGGTGCTGTCGCTGTAATGGAGAATTGAGCCTATGTCAACGCATTGATCGTTACATGATGGAAATTGCATCTATCCCTTGTGGACTTAACATAATGTGTGTGTGTGTGTGTGTGTGTATATATATATATATTGCAAAGTCATGTAAATTTTCTATGAAAACTTAGAAGCTTCATAATATGTTTTTTAGCTTCTTTGGAAATGTTTGCTCTACCAGCAAGTTGTTGGCTGGCTTTTGTTCACGTGGGTCTGATATTGTGCCTTCTTTGAAGAATTAGATGTAGAAAATGGCAGCTGAGTTAACTTCTAAAATTCTTGCAGATGAGCTCATTGGAAGAAAATACGAAGCCTTTTCTTATTCTCAATGAGATTATAGTCACTTTAAAGGATGTAAGAGCTGCTAAAGAAATTTAATTATTTACCTTTTTCTTGTTTATAGGGTAATGCAACTCATTGTGTTTTTAATTTATATTTAACATGCAGGGGAAGGAAGAACCTAGGAAAGCAGCTTATGATATACTTCTGAAGATGAGTTCTACCTTAAGAAACTTGTCAGATGTCAGATCTGATCCACCCTATCACAAACTGATTAGCATGGTAAGTATCCTTTTGTCTGTCTCCCCGTGTGTTCTTCTTGTAAGGAAATTGGATGCTTTCAATTTGTACATATTTGTAATTAACGTTTTTATATGGTAGACTTCATTAGTAAGCGTAGAGTAGACTTCATTAGTAAGCGTTGAGTGTTGAAAATAATTATTCAGAATACCATATAATGAATTCTTTAAGATTAGCTAGAAGTTTGTTATGGTCTCAAAGCAGTAGCTTTTTCTTACAGTTGAGTTTTAGAGTGAGTGGATAGAAGATGCAGGTTTCATTTCCTAGATAAATGTAGTGAATTTAGAAACTATCCTTAGAGGCTAAAATGTCTTATTCCATTAAACGTGACATGCTGCGCAAAAACATGATGTTAACCCTTTAAGTTGGACATATATTTGTTATTTAAGATATTCATGTTTAGGGGCATTAGAAATTTGTTGGCTGGTTTTAACTTATCCCAAGTTTCTTCAGATAGTTGCATTTGTAGACTATGTCTTTTAAACTGTTGTGCCAACATATTATTACCAGTGCACTGAATGCTACTCATAACATGTAACGACTGATGATGTTACCTACTATTCAGATAATGGGATATCTTTCTGGTTCCTCTCCTCACATTAAGAGTGGAGCAATAGCTGCACTATCTGTTCTTGTATATAATGATCCCGAGATCTGTATTTCAGTTCCTGATCTTGTTTCCTCCATTTTATCCTTGCTGCAAACCAAAGCCGTGGAAGTTATAAAAGTGAGTTTAGCTAGTGCAAAGCAAAATTAAGATTGTCTTCTATTTTGTTTTGCTAAAAAATACTTTTGCTTCCGGGTAACAAGGTTTTGTACAATGTTGACAGGCTGTTTTGGGTTTTGTAAAAGTCTTGGTATCCTCCTTGCAAGCTAAAGACCTGCAGAATTTTCTTTCCGACGTCATCAATGGAATTCTCCAGTGGTCATCTATCTCTAGAAATCATTTCAGATCAAAGGTAAATAGATAATAGCTATATATAAATATAAATAAATAGAATTGGAGGAATTTTCATAGTTGTGCATTCACGTTTTCTACAGGTCACTATAATATTGGAAATTGTGACAAGGAAGTGTGGTATCGCTGCTGTTCAATTGGTTACTCCAGAAAAGCACAGGGGTTTTCTGAATACTGTTATAGAGGTAATGAGTTCTTATTCTTAGTCATACTAGTATTATTTCAGTTTTAAGAAAATTGACGCATGTTGAGTTATGTATATTCTTCAAGAATTAGGGTTAAGTCGTTGATGAATTCTTGTAGCAGGGAAAACTGGCTTTGCTCTCATAGCAAGGCTTTGAATCCTTTTCTTTAACTCCTTTCCTTCCCCCTGATTTACAACTTCAACGTCCAACGATCTCCTTCATCTGAAGGTGTCAAATGTTTTATTAACAAAGTTTGTCCTGGAACAAAGAAAAAAATTCTTCTTTCACCCCTTACCGGATGCTTATTCCTGATACAATACGGTACCTAATATCTTTTTGCTCCTGGATTATGCGGTTAAACTGTGCCATTTTAAGTTCCTTAGATGTGTACCATGAAGTTCCTATTACAATGTGTGACATGTGGCTATACCTAACGTCTGTATTATTGCAGAACCGACGCAGCAAAACGACTTCCAAAGAAGCCGACATTAATGATGCAGAAAAAGTACTTGCGGATTCATTAAATGAGGGGTCTGATCTCTTGACGCGAATTAAATACTTGACTATATCTTTTTATTGATTGTGTGCATTTGAATGTCTCTAATTACCTGTTTGAATATTACTAGGTCTCGGAACACAGAAAACAGAAAGAGATTTGGTACTTTTCAGCAGAAAAATGACTTGGTAGAACACAGAAAGAGAAAGAGGGACAAAAGAGATGGTGGCAAGCTTCCTGATTCAAGTGAACCTGGTATGAAACTGGCTAAAAGAGATAAGCACTTCGAAAAATCAATAAAGGGTCATTCAGATGGAAATGTTAAAAAGAACAAGAAGAATTTCAAAAAAGGGTTTGCCAGAGGTCAGAAGAGAAAGATAGATCAGTCGACTATGAGCAAAAAGGAAAAGGCAGTAGATGGTAAACATTCTTTCAAAGCACGAAGACCGAAGAAGTTGCGAGGTAAATAACACAACCAATGAGTGAAATATACAATCAGAATAGCAAGTTATTCAAAATTTCACATTCACATTGGCCATTGGGGCATGAGGGTCTCAAGTACAAACCCAGATAAACCAATCTATGAATCAAAACATAAAACTGAATCAAATTTACATACATAGAAACTTGAATTTAGAACATTGAGATTTTATGGCTTTCTCTTTACCATTAAGCCCAGGGTTATCAATTTCTTAGTGCATGATGGTTATGCAGTCATTGAGTATCACAATTAAATGATTGACAATTGCAATTTGTAAAAGCTGTTTTTAGGATCCATTTGGATGTAACAAGAATTTTGGTGGTTGTTGGGGGTCGGTTGTCATTCACTTTTGTGTTGACCAACCGTTCGGGATTCAGATGGATCATTTGGTCTGGTGATGGGTGGTATGGTAGCTTTATTTTTATTATTATTTTTTTAACCCTTGCACTTTTAATCAAAACCCCCGAAAGTCCCCGTTACAAAGCTTTTTATCTTTTGATATTTTCATAAAAAAATTTTATTATTTAAACTGATAAATAAATAAAATTTTATTTTTATTAAATTTAACTATTTATTAACAAAATTATTATTTGATATAAAAATAATTTAATAAATTTTTATTATTTATTAATTTTACAAATTTTAAATAATTTAAAATTTTGATTACATATATATTTTGATGCTTTAAATGATCGTTCTTTCATTATAATTCATCTTATCTGTTATTTTTACATTTAAACATTTTTCACTATTAATTTAATTTTATAGCTGCATTAACTAATGTTACCAACTATTATTTTCAATCTTATACAAACAATTTCACCATCATTCAAATGGATATTTAATCCCTTTATTTTTCCTTAATAAAACAGGAATTTGCCTTGTTTACAAGGAGGCTGAGAAAAGAATCGGAAAAATCGAAAAATTGACATGAACGGATGGATTTGAATCAGTTTGATTTGAATTTTAAATAATTTAATTTAGATTCGGATGGATAACGTTATCAAAATCAGGGTCGTTTGATTCTCTATCATTAAATTTTAAAAATTCGGACTCAGTCCGAATTGAAAATAATCCAAAACTGAAATTACAAAGCGGATAAAAATCTGTTTGTCTAATTGAAAGATCAACTCAACATTTAATTTAGCCCACCTATTACCCACTTAGCTATGTGAAAATTTATTAACTTGTTTTGTTAATTAAAAAATAAATAAAACCCACTCTCTGAGCGCTCTCTCTGTCTCATTGACTCTGTGCCGACGTCACTTCGGCTTATTAGTTTTTAGCCTTCAAGTCTCACTCCAACTCTCTCGACTCTCCGAAGCCATTCACTATTTTTTTTCTACTCCATTGCCATGTTGACACTTGATCTCCTAACGCCAAGTTAAAACTCTTTTTATTTCAAACTTAAAGAAGCCATTCACCATTTTTTATTTTAAACTCCATTGTCCACATTAGCACGTGCTCTCCTAACTTCACATCAAAACTATAAGTCAAAACTCTCGTTTTATTTCAAACCTCAAATAGCCAGCGATTCATCATTTTTTTTGAAACTCCATTGCCGACGTTAACACGTGCTCTCCTAACTTCAAGTCAAAACTTTGCCTTTTTATTAAGTCAAAACTTTCTCTTTTTGTTTCAGACTTCAAACCTTGTTGTGTTGTTCCCCTCCAGGAGTCAGGCCTCACTTCACACTCACGAAGTCACAATCTTCTCTTACTCCTACTCTCTAGCTTCAAGAAACACTACAGATCTTCAAGGTAAATTTAAGTTTTGGTATTAATAGAACTTAAGTATAGCTCACATGGAAGCAATTGTCAATAAGACAAGATTAGATACAGCTCACGGTTCCTCTTTCATTGATGTTAGTTGTTTTGGTAGATTATTTTATTTGGATAATCTTTTTTTTTTAATTCAATTTATTTTCATATGCAAGCAATTGTCAATAAAATAAGATTAGGTATCGCGCACGGATACTCTTTAATTGATGTTAGTTATAATGATAGATTATTTTATTTAGATAATTTTTTTTTAACTCAATTTGTTTAAAATTATTTATTTTGATTTTAATTAAAATATATAATTAAATTATATTTTAATTATATTGTTATTTTGTCTAATTGAATCAAAAGCCAAAATTTTGATTCAATCAAAAGCTCAAGTTAGAGAACATTTAAAATAGAAATCAAAGCCCATAAAAAATTTTGAAAAACCGATTCGATCCAACTTTATGTTAATTGGTTCTATTCAGATATTCCTCTTATACTAATAAGATATGGATCACAAAATAAAAAATCTGCATGTATGAAACCAAAGAAAAAAAATTTTGAATATCCGATCTCATACGACACTTCCGTACAAAGAAAATTGCCTTGCTTATATGCTAAGGGGCAAGGGCTAACCGGTGGAGTTTCTTCCTTTAATTCAGCCCTCTTCCCAAAAAAAATAATGCTATTTAGGTAGAATTTGGTATAAGATGATCATTTCAAAAATTATAGTGATTTGTATATGTTGATTAAATCATTGTATTTAATAAGCATATAATGATGACATGGCACAATAAGATGAACTTATGTTACATATCAATATAAAAAATTATTTTTTATTTTAATTAATTGATAATTAAGATTTATATTTAGTAAAACATTAATTATTATTTAATTAGAATAAATTTTTAAAAAATCTAATAACGAATTATTATTTATAAACTAAAAAATTAATAATAAAATTTAAAATATAAATTAAGATTTTAATTAAAATATAAAACTTAAATTTAGTCTTAGTAAAAATATTTTATTTTAATAAAAATCCTAATTTTTTAGTATAATAATAAAAAGTTATGTTAATTTATGCTCTTTGTGAAAAAAAAAAAAAAGTTCGCACATGATGTCAGTAAAAAGGTCATGTGGTTGAAATCAACAACATAATTTTAACAACATTATCA
Source organism: Durio zibethinus (assembly GCF_047325235.1). Lineage (NCBI taxonomy): Eukaryota > Viridiplantae > Streptophyta > Magnoliopsida > Malvales > Malvaceae > Durio > Durio zibethinus. The sequence continues at coordinate 652,537 of NC_143162.1, read as the reverse complement.
ATTACTCTTTAACTTTTAATAAAACTAAGAAGATTAAAATCATTAAAATTTAAATAAAAAGTTTAGTACCATCAAAGTAAGTAGTATGACGATCGAACTTGAAATTTAATTCAATTGATTCATTTAATCGCTGATTTTTAATCCATCACATTTCTGCTTCCTGCTTCGACCGACTAGTTTTTATACAAAACCAGGTTGACACCAATGGCTTCACTAGAAAATTTTGGAAGCCGGAAGCCAGCTCAAGGCCTTGCAACAATTCTTTCCATTGGCAAAGCAAATCCGGCTAATTATATTTCTCAGGCTGACTTTCCCGATTATTATTTTAGAGTCACTAAAAGTGAGCACATGGTACAATTGAAAGAAAAATTCAAACGCATATGTAAGTATAACTGATAGAAATTTTTTTTCAAAGTCTAAAGTTTAATCATATATGATTTCTCCTTGACAACAAAATTCATTAGCCGCTACACTTTGATTTTTCATTTTTTGGTATATTTTGCAACATTTTAAAGGTTATTTATATCTCTAACAGGTGAGAAATCTATGGTAAGGAAAAGACACTTTGTCCTCACTGAAGAAATAATTAGTCAGAATCCTAATATCAGCACCTACAATGGCAAATCTCTTGACATACGTCAACAAATTACTGTCCCTGAAGTACCCAAACTTGCCCTGGAAGCAGCATCAAAAGCTATCCAAGAGTGGGGGCAACCAAAATCTCAGATCACACACCTCATATTCTCTGCAATTTCAGGTGTGGACATGCCTGGAGCAGATTATCATCTTACGAAGCTGCTTGGCCTACCTTCATCAGTCAAGAGAGTAATGATGTATTTTCAAGGCTGCTATGGTAGCGGAACCATGCTCCGAATGGCTAAGGACTTGGCTGAAAACAATGCGGGTGCACGAGTTCTTGTTGTCAGCTCTGACATTTCGATTGGTACTTTTCGAGCACCCAATGAACATGACACACCTTCGCTTATAATGCAACTGTGGGTGATGGTGCAGTGGCTATGATCATTGGTGCAGATCCTAATCTCTTAAAGGAAACACCATTTTTCCAAATTGTTTCTGCAACAGAGAATATTGTGCCTGACTCCGATGGTGCGATTGAAGGACATTTACTTGAAGCAGGCCTTAGTATTCATTTGTCAAAAGATGTTCCGAAACTATAGCTAATAATATTGAAAGCTGCTTGTCTCAAGCATTAAGCCCAATGAGTTTTGAGGATTGGAACCAACTGTTTTGGATAGTTCATCCAGGAGGGAATGCAATTCTTGACCAGATTGAACTCAGACTTCGGCTGAAAAAGGAAAAACTTTGAGCCACTTGACATGTGCTTAGCGAATTTGGGAACATGAGTTCGGGAACCGTGTTCTTTATTCTGGATGAGATGAGAAAGAAGTCCTTGGAGGTAGGAAAGGCCACCACAGGCGAAGGTCAAGAGTGGGGTGTTTTGCTTGGATTAGGGGCTGGTATTACTCTTGACATTGTTTTACTCCGCAGCTTCCCTACTAATACAATCCATTAAGACATTCTCTTATGTCTGAAGATTCGGTTCAGTAATTGGTACGTCCGTATATACATCCTATGCTTATCATGATTATATGTTGTGCCATGGGATTAACGAATAAGCCTTTCTATTAGGTGTGTTATATCTATGTCAACTATTAAGTTCTTCTCGATCACTGCAATAAAAGAGTTTGAAGTCTTTCAAACTGAATTGATGATTGAGATTTTAAATATATTGTAAGTTGTAGGATTTGTTTGTATTGGGTGTCTAGAACAGACATCATGAGGTTAAGAGAGAGACGATGAGTGTGGATATTTGATGTTTAGATAGATTTGTTATGACCAAGCAAGAGTCCTTATGTGTGTTTATTTATGTTTTCATATGTGATTCGATATGTGCTTGGTTAGATTGAACAAAAATATTTATATATGTTTAGGTTTGAAATTACAATTTATTTGCTAGTTTGAAATATCTTGTCTCTTAAATACGATGCAATTTGATTTATTACAAAAGTGATGTGTATCTTTGTAGAGAATCGGTTTTATCATGAATCAATAGTATATTTATCAATACACAAGTGGATTGATGCATATGCTACAATATATTTAAATATAATTGTGTCGAATTGGAATTAAGCTTAATTAAAATTTGTTCAAAACCAATAACTTAAAAATACAATTTTAATAGTTGTTTACCAAAAAAATTACTAAAATATTTTCTAAATACTTTAAACTTAAATAATACAAAAAGACTTTTAGTTAGTAAATTAACATGAAAAATACAAGAAATTTTTATTTAAAAATATATTATTAATGAGCATGCGGAGAGCCAGAAAAACAATCATATTATCTATTCATGTCACATAATCACTTAACCTATTAATTTGTATAATTTTTTTTTTGTTTATTTTACATGTATATATATCATGCTTATTTTATTTAAAAATATATTATTTTACATTATTTACCATATCTTACGATACAAAATTTGATACTCAATTGTCAAAATAAATTTCGATTAACGATACATATATTTCGATTTAACATCAATGCTTACAAGCTCACATCATATCTATTAATCAGCGAATATCAAATTTTTTGTTTCATAACTGATCGAAACAAAAAAATCCAACACCGTAGGATCTTGAAGAATGACACTTGTACTTTTTTTAACGGCGGACAAGATCGTTTCCTTTGAATAACTGTCTTACTTCAGTATCTCGAAGTAAAAATAACTGCCCAAGTTTTATGTCTTCCAGTAAAAATAGAGACTCGCTTTCATTTTTCTTCTTCTTCAAGAGTCAAGATCATAATTATTAATTTTATTTTAGTGTCGACGGTATTTATCGATACATTTTAATTATATCAAAATATATTTTAAACAAAAACAAAAAATGCTAAAATTTTTTTATTGTTTAAAATTATATTCGAATAAAAATAATTTTTAAATATAAAACTACTTTTAGCAATAATACTAATAATCTAAAAACTTTATTTTTTTAGTTATAAACAAATTATAAAGGAAGTTTTAATAAAAATTAAAGAAGGAAATATAAAACTGTCAATGGAAAATCTTTGGACAACTGCTGCTGGTTTCTATAGTCATATGTGATTGTTTAAGTTTCAAAGAAATGAAAAAGAAAGTCCCTTAGGGGACATCCGATGAAATTGGAAAGAAATGGAAAAGAAAACCATTTTATAAATGTTTTTGTTTAACCAAACGATTAAAAGTAAAAAATATCTATCGATAAAAACTTTAAAATTAGTTTTAAATTGTTTGATAATTATGAGTTGCAGCATATTATTTATTCACTGCATATAAATTCTTTAAATTGTTTTTAAATATGTCAGCTTCTTGATTTAAGTTAACCTAATACGTTACCTACTCTAAGGGTAAGGGCGAGAAAAAAATTAAAAAAATTTAAAACTAATTTAAAACTATAGTATTTAATTCAAATTGATTATTTTTATTCAATTTAGATCAAATTCAGATGATAAATATATATATTAAGTTCGGATCAGATTTTAAATCAATATGTAAAAAATTAAAAAAAAAAAGAAACAAAATAAATTATATATTTTATTAGTTTTTATATATATTTTAAATTTTTATTAAAATAATATATAAAAAAATTTTAAAAATTGATGAACTAAACCAGATTAATAAAATTCGATTTAAATTGAAAGAATTTTAAAAAAATAATTTAAATTTGAATTAAATTTTAAAAATTTACAATATTACACATTATAAAAAAAATCAAATCAAATTTGATCTAATTTAAATAAAAAAAAAAATTCAAGAAAGAGTCTTGCAGAGGTCAGAAGAGAAAGATCAGTGGACTATAAGCAGAAGGGACGAGGCTGCAGGTGGTAAACATTCTTTCAAAATATGAAGATCAAAGAAGTTGCGAGGTAAATAACACAACCAATGAATAAATATACAATCAGAATAGCAAGTTTTTCAAAATTTCAGATTCACATCGGCCATTGGGGCATGAGAGTCTGGAGTACAAACCCAGATAGGCATAACCCTTTTTAAGCTTTTATAAGAGAGCCATCGTAAAATTATGATCTAGGATGCAATGTTTACAACCAAGGGCCATGAATTTAACATTCCCATGGTAATACAACTTTTGTTTCTCGTATAGTATCTGTCATGACACATTTTTGGTGATACCTCGATATAAGGTTATTTGTGAAATTATAAATATAAATTCCAAAATCTCAGATCACACACCTCATGTTCCCTGCAATTTCAGGTGTGGACATGCCTGAAGCAGATTATCATCTTACGAAGCTGCTTGGCCTACCTTCATCAATCAAAAGAGTAATGATGTATTTCCAAGGTTGCTATGCTAGCGGAACCATGCTCCGAATGGCCGACTTCGCTGAAAACAATGCGGGTGCACGAGTTCTTGTTGTCAGCTCTGACATTTCGTTTGGTACTTTTCGTGCACCCAATGAACATGACACACCTTCGCTCATCGGCAATGCAATTATGGGTGATGGTGCAGTGGCTATGATCATTGGTGCTGATCCTGACCTCTTAAAGGAAAGACCACTTTTCCAAATTATTTCTGCAACAGAGAATATTGTGCCTTACTCGCATGGTGCGATTGAAGGACATTCACGTGAAGCAGGCCTCAGTATTCATTTGTCAAAAGATGTTCCAAAACTGATAGCTAATAATATTGAAAGCTGCCTTGCTCAAGCATTTAACCTAATGAGTTTTGAGGATTGGAACCAATTGTTTTGGATAGTTCATCCAGGGAATGCAATTCTTGACCAGATTGAGCTCATACTTCGGCTGAAAAAGGAAAAACTTTTTGCGACTCAACATGTGCTTAGCGAATTTGGGAACATGTTTTCGGGAACCGTGTTCTTTATTCTGGATAAGATGAGAAGGAAATCCTTGGAGGTAGGAAAGGCCACCACAGGCGAAGGTCAAGAGTGGGGCGTTGTGTGTGGATTAGGGGCTGGTATTGGTGTTGACATAGTTGTGCTCCGCAGCTTCCCTATTAATACATTCCATTAAGATATTCTCTAATGTCCGAATATTTGGTTAAGTATCTTAGATGAAAAAAAATTCAAAGGGGTGATCATGATTATATGTTAGTGCCATGGGATTAACTAATAAGCCTTTTTTATTAACTGTATTATATTAATCTATAGTAACTAAAAATGTAAATGATATATTATTACTCGTGAATTACTCGAGTTCAACTCGAATAAAACTTGAGTTTGATTTGATTATTATCGAGTCAAGTTCGAGTAGTTCGATTTATAGATCGAACTGAGTTTAAACATTTTTATATTTAATTCGAGTAGCTTGTGATCTAATCAAATTTTTATATTTTAATATATTTTAATTAATAAAATATTTTGAACTCAAACTCGAGTATAAATAATCAAGTTTTTATCGAATATAATAATCGAATTTATTTTTACATCTTAATCAAGTTTAATCGATCGAGTTCGAATAGTTTAATTTTTACCTTGAATTAAGTTCAAATTAAAAAAATAAAATTCGATATGAATTTCAATCATTAAATTTTAAATTGAGTTCAAACTCAAATTTAATATTATATCAATTCGAAGATCGATTAAATTTTTTAACAGTAACTATTAAGCTCTTCTCTATCATTGTAATAAATGAGTTATATTAATTTATGGTTGTTAATGGTCAAATTGTGGAATTTGGAGAAACTTGGACCGGGAATTGCAGTGAAATGGCTCACCCAAACTATCATTCTCCTTATTGCTAATTGCTATTGTGCACGACTTCCGATTTCAACTTTAATTAATTCTGAAACCTTTTATTTTATAAATGTTTTTGTTTAACCAAACAATTAAAAGTAAAACATATTTATCAACAAAAACTTTAAAATTATTTTTAAAGTTGTCTGATAATTATGAGATCAAAACGTATTATTTATTGACTGCATAAAAATTATTGGTACCAGGCGTCTATGGACATCGATTTGACCTTTATCAATTAAAGTCTTGAAGACTAAATGGTAAATATGTCCCATTTGAGACATTTTGTCATAAATGTCTTAATTATTATAAAAATTTGTTTAATAATTTTAATAGTTAAAATACAAGAATCCGATCCAGATATTTTAAATTCGAACTTTTTGAAATGTTTATTAAAAAAATAGTTATCTTTTCTGTTTAATACAGCATCTGATCTCTGTTTGTAAAAAAAAAAAAAAAAATTGTTTTATTGTTTGAATTTGCTTCTATGTTAATATTTAATATTTTATATCATTTAAACTTAAATTGAAAGATAAAAAACCAAGAATAATTTCTAAAATTAATTGTTGCTTCTTTTATTCTTATGTTTGTTATTTTATTACTAAAATCATATGCATCGATGTATTCCTTATTTTTATTATTTAAACATTTTTAATCAAATTTAAACGAAACGAAATATTTGTTAATAAAATAATGAGTCGACTCGGTCTTGAAATCTTAGCCCAAGCCCATTTCAAAACTGGTGAAGCTTACGAGCTGGTTGAAAACCCTGGTCCACGGACACGAGTAATGGTAACGGTAGAGTGACGGAGAGAGATTCATGAGTGGGCCTTAGCCCCTGACAATGCAAAAAAGCCACTTACTAGTTATTGATTATGGTGAGGCTCTCGTTGTTCTTCAACTTTTACTTTTTAAGTTGATAATTATTCGGATTGAACGAGATTTGATTTAATTTTTTTAATAATATAAAATTTTAAAATGAATTTTAATCAAAATTTTATATTATTTAATTTGATTTGAATTGAATTTTATTGGTTTGATTTATTGATTTTTTAAATTTACATTTTTTATTTTTAATTATTTTAATATAATTTTAAATATATTTAGGTATAAAATAATTATTTTTATTTTATATAAAATACATATAAAGTTAATAAAAATATATAATTTGATTCGATTTAATTTTTTTTAATTTTTATTTTTTTATATGAAATTCAATGTAATTCTAATATACATTTAATATCTGAATTTAATTCAAATCAAATAAAAAAATAATCCAATTGAATCAAATATTATAATTTTAAATTGATTTTCGATTTTCTCAAAATTTTTTCTCACAAACACTTTCTTTTCCTCACTTTTCTGTTTTTGTAGGTTTTTTTTTTTTTTTTCTTTTCTTGATAAAGTTAGATTCGGTTGTTGCATCCTGCAACCTTATTAATGATTATATAATCAACCAATCTAAAAATCAATAAGAATAATAATGATACCAATATGGTGGTGATTATTGATCATAATCAAGTTTAAAAGAAACAAAATTTCACTTTAAAATAGTGCAATTAATACAGGGGTAAACTTAAACGGTGTACAATCCCATGATCATCTCCTTCGTGGATGTTTTGTCTGACCCTTCTGAGTACTAATTGTATTTTATTTTATAAAAAGTCAAGAAACAAATTAATTGTCCTGGAGACTCGATGATTTTAAAGATTGGCACATTTTGGGCTCTGTTTAATTGGATTTTTGGACCCACCCAAGAAAGTTCCTGGGCTAAGCTTCAAGCTATTTTAGTTGCCTTGAATAGTAAAATACGAAAGTGAGATATTCAACTCGTTGCATGGTTCATAATTACACGTCAATTTTCTTCCCAATTGTCGTCTTCTGGCCTCAGCTAAGCTTTTCGGTGAAGCTTTTTCTGGTTGTTGTTTTTTATTGCAATGTCCTTTTGTCGATGAAAAACATGTGCTTCCCTTATTCATTGTTATCAACACCATCTCAATAAACAATAGGTAATAGAACAGAAGAAATAAAATACATATAGAAGAAACCACCATGTGTTGCATGTGGTAACTTTTATCTTGTTCTAATGGGTGATTATTGATACAATTATTTATATTTAATGCATAATTTTTTAGATATTAAAAAAGAGATTATTCAAATCCAACTCTTTAAATAAAGAGAACATAGATTCATTATCGAGTATTTGGGTCTAATAATACTACATGCCCCCCCTTCTCGTATTTCTTGATGTAATCCTCATAGTTAATTAGTAAATTATTTCATAAATATTTAAATTTTATTTCTAAAAAAATTATATCTTTTGCTTCTAAAGTTCTAATCTAATTTCATCCATGATTTATAGACAATCTTTGATTTATTTTCTTCTTTTTTATTCATCTCTCAAACTCTCTTGGCATGTGGAAAATATTAACTAATATATTTTTAAAAGTTACCCAATTTTTTTCTTTAAAATTCTTAGTTAGACTTTTTTTTTTTTTTTTTTCATACCGAGACTTTAAATTTTATTCAATATTTTATGTACAAAACTTATATATCACTTCAACTATAATATTTGAAATTTCAGTTTAAATTTTCTGAAAAAACGAATTTATATTTTGTCATCGTTATGCACTAATAATATTGTTATGGTTGCCTAATTTATTTGCTATGCCATTTTTGCTCCATGTCGAATTTTTTGTGTTTTTGGTCATACGAGTGGATTAAATGTGTAAAAAAAATTCAATTTATAATATGTTTAATTAAATCTATTTAGAATAAACTCAAAATTAAAACTAAAAAATATTAATTTTAATAAAATTATATGTATAATTAAAAATTATAATTGTAATTAAATAAAAAATATCAAATAATAATTTTATAAAAAATAACATAAATTAGATAAACTTATCTATATCCTATATATAAAAACTATCCCTAAAGGATAGTATACTGAGATATGGCAAGTCATTGCTTGCTATTTGTTAATTTTTTATTGTTTTTAATTTTATTTTAAATATTTTAAAAAGTTAGTATGTTAAGAACCCTTTATTTATCATGTGAAAATTATTTTCTTAATTATAATTATAATAAAAAAAATAGGAGTTGAGTATAGGGATGATGATGCATTGTTGACAATTATAATACCTTCTAAAGTTTTTGCAAAGAAAAAAACAAATACCTAGATAATAAAAAAATCCATAAAAATATATCTAACTTATCAAAAAAAAAATCAACCTTCAAAATCTTAAAACTAACCTATATATTAAATTTCAATCACTTACTAAAATTAAAAAATTGTAACTAAAAATAATCAATTGAAAAAATAATTTACATGAAAATCAATTAAAAATATCTCACAAAAAATAATAAAAATTCTTTAAGAATTATCAGATCTAAAATTTAAATACTTTTTAGAAACGTTTTTTAAAAATAAAAAATATATAATTAAAACTAAAAATATTAGATTTGAAATTTTTTAATAAATTACAAAAAAAAAATTTAACAATAACCAATCAATACAAATAATCATATAAAAAACTCTAGATATAAAATTTTTAAAATTTTAATCTAAAAATATTTAAAAAATAAAAAATAAAAAATTTAAATTATTTTTTTTATAAATATTAAAAAATCCCCATGCTAAGCAGGGTAACACACGTGGAAAAGAAAAACATCTGTCGCTTTCGATCTTAACGGTAAAAAAATGAAAAATCCCATTCCAAGCCAAACGCCGCGGTTTTTCCAAAGAGGCAGGCCAATGGCCCATGGGCCCCACCGAGAAACCCGATGCCTAAGATTTTCCGATGCCCTTTAATTAACTTTCTTTTTAATTTTAAAAGAGTCTTGCTCTGCAAGATTTTTGTTTGACTTTTCCTTTTCTCGGTTTCCTTTCGAACTTACAGATGTTGCCACTCTAACCATACAAGCCTTTCAGTTTTGCCACCTCCTCTTCGCACTTCCATCACCACCCTCTCTCTTTTCTTTCCTTTTTGTTTCTTTAGGTTTAATCTTCATTTCCAGCTTCAGAATTAAAAAAAAAATGGGGACTTCGAAGAGGCAAGTGAAAGCAATGCTTAAGAAAAACTGGCTTCTTAAGATTCGTCACCCTTTTATCACTGCTGCTGAGGTTTTACTTCTTCGTTTTTCTTTATATTTTCTAAATTCTTTTTCGGATTCTTTCTTTCTTTCTTTTTTTTTTTTTTATAACTTTGTTTGTTTCTTTTTTCGTTGGTTGTTGCAGATTTTACTTCCAACAATCGTAATTTTATTGCTAATAGGCATAAGAACACGTGTTGATACCCAAATTCATCCGGCTCAACCGTAAGTCAAAATTTTTTTCTTTCTGTTTTTACATTTATATATTTGAAATTTTGGTCTTTCTAATTTTTTTTATGATGAACTGAGTGTTATTGAATTGGTTTAGGTATATAAGGAAAGATATGTTAGTGGAGATAGGCCAAGGTATATCCCCTAATTTCCAACAAGTTTTGGAATTATTGTTGGCCAAAGGAGAGTTTATAGCTTTTGCTCCTGATACTCAACAAACAAGGATGATGATTAACTTAATATCCATCAAATTTCCCTTATTGCAGGTATCCTTTAGGTTTTTTTATTTTTCACTCTTATTATTATTTTTAATTTTGTTCTGTTTCTTGTTTTTTCTTTTCGAGATTGTCTTCGTTTATCTGTCATACAATGAGTGTGATTTACCTATGGTTTTGTTTGGTTCATACATTCGCTGTTTACCTTTTAAAATTTGCTGAACTGTAATGGTAAATGGTAATCAAACAAAACACATTAGAATGTCATTGTTCTTAGTAAAAGTAAGATAATGCATTTTGTTCTGAACAGAAAGTTAAATTTTTAATCTTTTGTTATTAAAAAAAATGTTAATATTTTCATCCATATCAGAATGTACTTTTGTTTCAAGTAAAAGTCTAGTAGAAATATAAACTATTAAACAGAGCTTTTTCTAATGTTTACGAAATACATCATTGAGAAATTTAAATATCTAGGTGGTTTGGTTTCCTCTTTTTTTTTTTTTTTTTTTCTAGGTCAATGCAATGTTTTTCATATTACAGTTGCAGATCAAAAGCCATAATGTGTTCTGAATGTTGGTTATAAATTTATTTTTCATTGTTGATCCTTCCTTGTGGTGAAGTTATAATTTAGCTGTTGCATTTGAGCCACTATCCCTGTTTTTTTGAATTTCTCTCTTACTGTGATTAGCAACTTCCCTGTTTTTGCATGCACTTTTATCACTTAATCTCATGAAACTTGGTTTCCCGGCTGCAGCTAGTTTCTAAAATATACAAAGATGAGCTTGAGCTGGATACGTATATACAGTCAGATCTATATGGTACTTGTGATTTCAAGTAAGTTACACTCTTTTTACTGTGGTAATGATATGAGGGCAGCTTGGTTATATTATTATGTGCTTCATTGTTGTCATGAACAATTTTAGGAGAAATAAATGGGGAACATACTATTTGGTTACTTCTACTGGGTAGATTGACTTTTCCAAGAACTTTGAAGGACTTTCAAATTAGTAATTAATAATTCTATGATGGAAGTTGACATACACTTGAATTTAGGTAAAAATTAGATCTTAAATGGTTTTACACATTTTTCATGATACCGTGTGAGCGTTACTGAAATCCTTGCATTAGTGTTGGCCCCCCCTCCCCCTTTTTTTTAATATTTGTTTAAATTCATGTGGTTAAAATTCATTTTTATTTGCTTTGCAAAAAAGAAAAAATGATGATGTAGAAAACCTTTACAGTTATTTGTTCTACATTGCACGTGTACAAGTTGTTTTTACTATTGTGTTGTTGTTCATCTTTCCTTATATTCCCTCTGCTCCATTTTTAAGTATTCTGTTGTTCTTCACATTTGTATACATTGGATGCCCTTCATAATCTAAAATATCTTTATCTTATAAGAGAAGCATAATTTTATGAGAACTCTTAGAATGGTACATAGCACAAATAAACTTGGTTTAATTTTGATTTTATCTTGGCCTAGGAATTGCTCTAATCCAAAAATTAAGGGAGCAGTGGTGTTTCATCATCAAGGTCCTCAGTTGTTTGATTATAGCATTCGCCTCAATCACACATGGGCTTTCTCTGGATTTCCTGATGTTAATAGTATCATGGACACTAATGGCCCTTATCTGAATGACTTGGAATTGGGTGTTAATAACATCCCAACAATGCAATACAGCATCAGTGGTTTTTTGACGGTATGAACCAATAGTTCCTTCCTGATAGTGTTTGTATTGCACAATTGTTTCTTTAGGTTTATGGCTTTTCTTTTGATATTCTTTTTCTCAGTTTATGCTTATCCTTAGGGTTGATGAAAACTGAATGATGGATTTTTTCTTTATTTCAAACTATAAATTTGAAAGACAAGATAATAGTTATTTTAATGTGCATACCATATGCATCGTATGTATTAATATTCAAATGTTGTCTTTATTTCTATTTCTTTTTGTAGAATTTGTACTTCATTGAGTCCCCCCTCTTGTTATATGTAGTATGAGTTCTCTGATTTTGCTTCATGTATTCGTTTTCCTTTTTTTTTTTTTCAAAATTCTCTTCACTGTGAAATGAAGGTCATCTACTCCAGTTATCATCCCAAATTTGATGAAGTATGTCTTGCTCTTGTTGATGATACTTTTTTACTTACTGCAGCTTCAACAGGTGCTAGATTCTTTTATCATATTTGCTGCCCAGCAAACAGAAACTGGCATTGCCAGTGAAAATATAGAACTTATACCATTGAACTCAACCGGTGTAACATCATCCCTTGAGTTACCTTGGACGCAGTATAGCCCTTCAATTGTAAGAATAGTTCCCTTCCCAACTCGAGAATACACGGATGATGAGTTCCAGTCCATCATTAAGAGTGTCATGGGCCTGTTGTATGTTCCTCTTGATCATTAATGTCTCTGTATTGATCCTTATTAATTTTACATTAAAAAGGGTATTTCCACTGCTAACATGTTGGCAAACTGTTTTTTGTTGTCCTGCCTTTGGAATTAACAGGTATTTGTTGGGATTTCTCTATCCAATCTCTCGCCTGATCAGCTATACTGTGTTTGAGAAGGTTTATAATGACTATAACAATTATAATTTCTACATGTCTAACACATTTATACATTTTTGGTTAATTTTGCTTCTATTTGTTTTCAATATTTTATGTTTTCATATAGAAGAAGTTTGTTCTTTCTATTTTCCTAATCTCTAAATAATTTTCCTTTTCTAATGTTTCAGGAGCAGAAGATAAGAGAAGGTCTATACATGATGGGTTTGAAAGATGGGATATTCCATCTCTCTTGGTTCATTACATATGCTTTTCAGGTTAATTTTTGGTTGTGGACTTCTAGTGAATACTCTTGTATTTTTCCCTTTCTTTGTATTTTTGACGGAGTGTGAGGCAGTCCTCTTTTGATTTCTATTTGAAACTTTTTCTTGATTCAATCTTTTAGGTTAGAAATCTACGATCTGCATTTGGTGTGGATCTAGTGCTAATGGATTAAATTGACAAATGATTCATTTGAAATTAGATAAAGTGTTAATTTCCTACATTTAATTCAAATATTTGATCAAAATTGATATTGAATTGTAGCATTTTAAGTGGAAGAAAAGTAACTTTGTCATACCAATGGGACACTTTTTTTGGTTTTTAATGGGAAATATGAAATGCATAAGGCCTGTCCACACTGTATTTGTGACTGCTTCATGGACTTAACTGGTGTCTCCATAGGACCTGTCACAATTAATATTGATTAATGTGATATTATGAAATCTTTACATGTCCAAATTAGTAAATACCTTAATTTAGACAAGAATGCTGTATGTGTTTTCTGGAATTCGGCAGGTTGAAGTGGATCTACAGAATGGTGCTTAATTCATGTTTAGTATGCAATATGCTGTGTGCAGTAGCATACATCTAAATTTGAACTCTTTTTAACTTATACTTCATGAAGGCTTTGTCCTGTCTTCTTTTTAATCTGTAATTAAAGATGTCTAACTTTTTGGTTATTTGTGCATTTTCTTAGTTTCAGATTTAGACGTTAGGGTCAAGGTAACAGAGCTGCTTCAATGATGAGAACCTCTTCATTGCATAACCTATTAGGGACATTATTCTTGCTTTCATATTTTTTGTCCGGAAAGTAGATTTTGTTTCTTAAATAGCCATCATGCTACCTACAGCCTCCTGAACCTAGATGAAGTTGACCCTGGTTTTCTACTACCATATTGTTAGTAATACTACTTGCAGGCTGGATGGTGTCTTTGTAGATTTATTAAATCTGTCTTGTGAAGGAGTTGGTATATGATATGGGTTGCAAAAATTTTACTATAATGGTGGCAGTATAAGAAAACATGTAGATGGTTTGGGAGTTGCTCTTGATGTTGTCAGTCTTGCTTCAGCAATGATTTTTGGTGGTTGATTAGAAAAGAAAAGGAAGAAAGTGGCAGCAGTGGGAGGAGGCTTGTAATATATTCCTGTACAACACATTTAGGTTAAAAATTGGAAAGAATTTATTTGACTTAAGCTTCTTTTATGATTTTGAACAACCATGTATCAAATATGTTTCTGTAGTTCAGTTATGCTATGGAATTGTTAGTTCAGTTTTTCTTTTGTAAATCTACACCTACCTTGCTAGAGAGACAGCAGATGCTTAGAAATTTTTATTAATATCATTAGTTTCATGACTTAAGAACCCGTTTCTTTTAGTTGCTAATTTTTTATTTATGTGTGCTAAAATGAAGTAGTGGGTGATGAGTTGTCTTGGGTTGGGGATCATTACTTCTGGGATTCTCATGTTGATTTAATTTGATTCCATTTGCAGTTTGCTTTTTCATCTGTGATCATTACAACATGTACCATGGATAACCTTTTCAAGTATAGTGATAAGACAGTAGTGTTCGTGTATTTCTTTGTATTCGGACTCAGTGCAATCATGCTATCATTTTTGATCTCTACGTTCTTCACACGAGCAAAGACTGCTGTTGCAGTTGGAACTCTTTCTTTTCTTGGGGCCTTCTTTCCTTATTACACTGTCAATGATGAGGCAGTTGCTATGTAAGTACTCGTGCAATGGACAGATCCTATTCTTTTGATAATTTGTTTCAAATTGTTGTGATTTCAATTAGCATGTTTTATTACAGGTCATTAAAGGTCATTGCCTCTTTTCTCTCCCCCACGGCCTTTGCTCTTGGATCAATTAATTTTGCTGACTATGAACGTGCTCATGTAGGGCTTCGTTGGAGCAACATATGGCGAGTATGTTCTGTATGAGGGAATTTTTTTGCTGCTAGTTAGCTTATTTAGATTCTTTTTTATTTTTAAACTTTTCTTAAACAATCGTTGATGTAGGGATCATCTGGAGTGAACTTTTTGGTTTGCCTTTTAATGATGTTGGTTGACACTTTGCTGTACTGTGCAGTTGGTCTCTACCTAGATAAGGTATATCTTTTAAAAGCCTAATTTTTTCTTTTCTCTTTTGCTTAAAGGGTTTTTAGTTGTTAACTGGTATCCAATTATACTGTTTGTTATAATGGTCTCTTCTATTGTTATGATGCATATAATGGAGAAAAAGTGGGAGAATTGCTCTTGTTATATAGGAAACCTTTTCGGTTATAGTTCTGCTGATAACAGAGTTAAAACCTTGTTGATGTAGAACAAGTAACTTGTAACTCAAATATTCATAAATCCAATATTCAATAATCTATTAGTTGTCTGAAGTGTTTTGCAATGTTAAATGAATAAGTTATTGTCATGTTAAATGTCAAGTTAAGAGAACCTTTTTGGCTTTCAATCGTGATGGTTGGAAAATTTCAATTACACTGGTTAGTGACAACTGGTTCTTCTCAGTACCTGTTTATCATTTTCTCAAATCCGGAGGAAATATAAGGTTATTCATACTTTATAACATAATATTCAGCCTCAATATCAGGTTATTTATAGTAGTGAATATTAGGATGGTATATGTCAAAAGAACTTTTAACAAAGAAATTCTTTGTTACGAATAATGAAATCAAACCTTTAAATGGACAAGCTATCTTTTACTGATCTTGCCACATTATCCAAATCAAAATACTGAATGAGTTTAAACCCTGCACAAATCACAAACTAAACTAGTATCACGTTGAGAGTTTTGTTCTCATCGAATCAAACCATTTGCTCCAACAATAATTTTTTGTGTTGCAATATATTTGTCCAGATAGTGTCTTTCTCAAGTTGACAGGGTGCCAGATGAAGTTTTGTTGTTGAGTTTTGTCATTGACGGAGATTAGGTTTGTTCCAAAGTTGTAACAATTGATCCTGAAAAGGGATTATTATTATTTACTATATGCATCAGGTATTTTCTGTCTAGTTTATGCCTTTTATTTAGAATCCTTAAAAGTCAACACTTCAGACCTAGTATCTTTTACAATATTCTATGATGTCGCAATTAATTTAATTTAATTGCTTAATAAAGCAGCTTTATGAACTAAAGTATTCTCATGGTTAATTTTGGTTGACTAATATCTTACATGGAAATATGTCTGATTCTATGAGGTTACTATGCCTTGTCTGCCTTTGCTAGAGTATTTTGTGCATGAAATGTGCTGAAATCTTCCTTGGATCAGGTTGTTCCCGGTGAAAATGGATTGCATTATCCTTGGAACTTTATATTTGACAAATGCTTTTGGAAAAAGAAAAGTACCATAAAACATCATGCTTCCAGTTATGAAGTAAAAATGAATGATACAATCTCCAAAAGGCAGAGTACCTTTCCTAGAAAGGGTATGTCTGGAGGTGCTTTGGAAGCAATAAGCTTGGAAATGAAGCAACAAGAGATTGATGGCAGGTACATTTACTGAAACTAGTATGCTTCTTTTTTGTTGATTTTAATTGGTTTTGCCTTTCAAATATCATGTTTGACATGCAGATGTATCCAAATAAAGGACCTGCATAAGGTTTATGACACTAAGAAGGGGAAGTGCTGTGCTGTTAACTCCTTACAGCTCACCTTGTATGAAAACCAGATTCTAGCTCTTCTTGGTGAGTATGCTATACTTTCACACCTCAATATCTCTCACCTCTTTGGTCTTCCCAACCCTCCACTGCAATTTTTTTGTTCATTTTTTGGAACCAATTGTTGAAATTCCAATAGCCTAAAGTTGGTTCTTCTCATTAGCTCTTGAAGGTTTTGCTATGTTTATGGCCATGTTTATTGAAATGTACTAAGTTTAGGAGTGGTGGTGGGGGCTGCCTCCTATTGTCCAAGCCAATGGATGGGATTTTAAGAAGAAAAAACCTTTGATAACCAGGCTGTTTAATCATATATATTTTTACCATAGCCAGCACTTGCATTTGACGGGTATGTGAGTAATTTCATTAAAACATTTAAAAGTTATCTGAGTTTTCTATACGAGAAGAGAACAAGTTGGTGAGAGATCAACTCATTGGCTACATTATATGTTAGTGTATATATATATATATATATATATATATATATATATATATTCTTTAAAGAGGATATGATGCTTTAGTTCATTTCTACGTAAGATCTTGCCTTTCTTCTTTATGACTTTTTTTATATCAGCATTCCTTTTGGTAGCATGAATAAGAAATCATGTCCATATATATAGACATGAAGACATTTGAAATCTCAATGTTGCATTTGATGATGTGACTTCTAAAATTGGACTGTTAAATGTGTGTTTTAGTTGGCATAAGAAGTTTTTAGAAGTGTAAACTCCTTTACAATTGGGTATTTCATTAGTAATTGCATCTTGTTTTTGTTTGGTCCACAAAAAAGAGGCACCTCTATGAGCTGAACATCGGTATTGCAAGTTGATGTTTCATTAGAACAATTTTTCTATCAGGGACTTGAACTTGAGTGAAGCAACTTTGACTTGAGTGAAGCAACTTTGACTGCATCATTTATAAAAGGAAATGCTGACTTTATTTCTGGTACTTGAGAAAGAACTGTCTTACTGGATGAGCTAATATTGCTTTACAATCTGTAACCTTTTTTTTTTTTTTCCTGAAAATGATAGAAAAGTTAGCAAACTTCTATCAACCCCTAACCTGTTTCCAAGTTTTCTTTTCTTTTTTTTTTTTTTTTATAGAATTCCGAAACATTGTGTTTCCTTATATTTGTACACTTTTAAAACTACATACATGCTGGAAGAAGTACAAAAGTCCAGAAAAAAAGATTGCGGCTATGCTTCTGCTTCTTTATTGCTGACATGTTGGAATATTTGCAGTCTTATTAAATTTCGGTCCATCAAAAAGAAAAATCTCTTTCTTTTTCTTCTTAACTGGATAATTTTGGTTTGTCAATTGATTTTATGCTGTTATATTGAAGGACATAATGGAGCTGGTAAAAGTACAACAATATCCATGCTTGTTGGCCTTCTTCCCCCAACTTCAGGGGATGCTTTGGTATTCGGAAAAAGCATTCTAACAGACATGGTATGTTGTATTTTCCATTGTATGCCCTCAACATGTTAATATATTGTATGCCTTCTTGATTAGTAGTTGGAAAGGAGTTTTTCTGTATATAGCTCTTGTGGGTTGTGTAGTGCATGCTTCCCAATCTGTTTATAGTTGTCCTTGGTGGCACAGTGGCTTGTAAGTGCTGCATTATGGTATATTTTGATCTGGTCTATTAATTAGAAAGACTATTCTAAGTCAACATCTATTCATTTGCATCTCACTTTGAGGTGTTCAATTTGTTTTAAGAGTCAACAAGCATTAAAAATTAATGCTTTTGTAATTTTCTTATATATCATCCTGGTTAATATTGTTGAAGCTGAAACATTCACCAAGTGTATTCCACCTTTCGCCTCACTTTTGTGTTTTTTATTGTCAAGTTTGGAATTTAGAACTAACTTGCTGATATTCCTATTAGAGTTTGATATCGAACAGGACTGGTAGTCACTCAGGTATGAATAGGAGGTTTTGTATCCATTGATGATCCACTTTCTTTTATTGTATCAAATTAAGCTGATATCGTGTTATGTTCGCAAAATTTTTTGGCAGTATGATAAATTTAGGCTCTTTTGAGATTTGCATAATAATAGCTCTCTTTGTCTCTCTCTTTTACATGCACCTGCAACTGGCTTGTTTTTATGCATTTTATTCTTTTCTGTTTAGTGAATGCATGGACATTGAGATTGTCTCAAGTAACTTGAGTTTGTTGTAGCTTTATGACATATGGTGCATAAGCTATATCAAATTCTTGACTTACTGATTTTAATTAAGTTTTAAGCTGTTTAAGTATTACTGCTAGAAATGGTTTTTTTCCCCTTTTTTTTTCCTGCTTCATTCTTCTTTTCCCAATCTCTTTTGTTTCTTTTGCTGTTAAAAACTGATTATGTTTCTAATGTTGTTATTATTATGAATGTGTGCTGTAGGATGAGATACGTAAGGAGTTGGGGGTCTGTCCACAAAATGATATCCTTTTCCCTGAATTGACTGTAAGGGAGAAGCATCTTTTAATTTTGAATTTGTACCTAATTAAATGTGTAGTATTTGTTATTTAATTAAATTGTTTTATATTTAGCTTTCTAAATGCACTTCAAAATATTGAATGTTATTTCAAGGGAAGTTTTGGTTTGTATGGTGGATGATAATGAGCTTCTGCCACAAGGAGGCTATTCTAGTATACGTCTACTTGATATAGTTTTTCTTTCACATCTTATTACTTGGCATGCTACATCCTTTTTCTCATTCCTAGGAAAAGCTTTGTAATCTTGTATGTTTGTATGCAGGTTCATCTCAAACTTTATTCATTTTTTATTCATTTTCTTTCATTACTTATCAGATGGTACTGGAAATATTTTAAGTCACTTGGTGATCATTTTGTTTGTAAGATCTGTCATGCATGTTGATTTGCAGATGGACATCCATAAATAAGTGCACAAATGTGCATTTGTTCTCTCAGTTTTACTCATACAGGTTTATGTTTATGTTGTTCGAACTCTGGATTAAATGTTGAACATGGTTAGGTGTCCAGCATTCAAGTTTTTCTAAGTGTTCACTTATAGTTGGAGGGTCGAGGCCTGTAGCAGTGTCCATTTGAGGTGTTGGATAAGTGTCCAACATAGGTATTTGTGGCAAAAAGAAGAGTTGAGCATGTAGGTCTACACGTTATATGTACACTCTATGCTAGAAGCCCCTTGTAACAGTTTTTGTAGGCCTTCTTCTGATGCTGTCTATGGAATTTAGCATGCTTAAATTTTGTAACTAGAGTAATTTATTGTAAAATAGCCCTAACCCTGTTGCCAATATTTTGTGATAGTCAAAAACTTACTTTCTCTTCTTTTTAAAAGGGTGTGGTTAATGGGTGGGCACTAGTTAAAAAATTATTTAATTACTATTTTAGGAAAATTTTTTGCATTTAATACACTAATTTTAACTAATTCAATATGAACCAATGCATTAATTGTACTTTTCTTTCCTTAAATATCACCTTAACCAGTGCTACTAGGCATTGGTTAACAATTTCCTTCTAAAAAATCTGGATTTCCAAATTTGTTCTAGTTTCTTTATATCTCTACATTTAAAGTTTCTGATTGGTAACTATGGTGATCTGAAGTGGCAAAGTTTGACTTTGTTGATTTCCATTTTCAGGTCAGAGAGCATTTGGAAATGTTTGCCATATTGAAGGGTGTGAAGGAGGATACTTTGGAGAGTGCTATAACTGAGATGGTGGATGAAGTAAGTTCGTGTCTACCTTACTGAATTTGTGTGCATATCTTCACTTGATATTCTGAATCATTAGTTTGTTTTTGATGCAGCTTAAGCAGATCTGTTATTTTGAAAATCTATAATTCTATGTTTGGGACAATGCATTTGTGTTTGGTTTGTTGGATGATTGTGAGTGATGAATATGGACATCATCTGAAAGTTATTTAGGATTCAATGCAGCTATGTATTTGAGAGGGTATAAGTGGATAAATTTTGAAGTCCATAAATCACTACAGTATCTCAAATGCACCTCTAAATAGAGATCTAGCAAATCCATAAATTTGAAAATATCAAGAAAATCATGTTTTATTGGTTTCTGTTTCCAACTCTTAGACAATTTGAAATCCAAATCCCTTCTTCAAAATTTAAGTTTCCAAATGCAGCCTAATATTAGGTCAATTAGCTTTCATAACAGTTTTGATTTAATTGGTTCATTTTAGGTTGTTTTGGATTTTTGGTCTGTAAGCTTTGGGTGTTTTTGAGCTGTGCATTTATCATGTGGTGTTTGCCCGTTTTGGTAAAGTTTGAGGTTTTGTGTAGCCTTATGTTTAAGTTAGATCCCTCCACCTTAATTAATTGGTTTTAGGTTAGGTGCCTTAGCATGGCATTGGGGCTTATGTTCTTTGTTGCCTCAATTGTTATTTGTTGACTGTTGTTTGTTTTATTGTAGTTGTTGACTGTTTACCGTGGTAAGCCTATTTGTCTAAGTTGTTAATATTGGGTTGTCAGGAAAACTAAGTAGTGTTATCTGACCTTGTGAATTTCAAGAATTGTTGTTGCCTTATATTCCAATATAGATTCCAATAGGGTCTTTCCATTATTTTCAATTGGTATCTAGCTGTTTTTTGTTAGGTGTTTTAGCAATGTCAATTGTATTTGTTAGGTATGAGTAAAATGATTGGCTTATTTTAATTTAGGTTGGTTTGCTCTCTTTATTGACATGATAAACTTCATGTATGGTTCATTAAGTTGTTTATCTCTGTAGTGAATAATTTTTTTTCCAACTCTTTTTTTGTGATTTTTTTCTCTTATTTGGTGAGTACCTAATTCTCACAATAGTTTTTTATCACAATTTTATTGGGCTCAGATTCTATATGCATCATTGGTATTACTTGAATGGAGGGAACCTGGCTTACCTTGTACGGAATGTGTATTTCTGGACTCTGAGACTTGCCGAAAATGAAGTGTTCAATATTATAGGGTCTGAACCAATCAATTTGATTTAACAACATGTGTTCTGTAAAAATTCTAGGGTTATGCATAACAGAAACATGCCAGTCTTTTGGAAAAAATGTTAATTGAATCTTATGGAAAATTTGTTTTAGAATCGTTTAATAAAAGCAAAAAATATCTTACATGCTTCTTTGTCTCAATCTTGAAGTCCAGAGGACCTGTCACATGCTCTCTCTCTCTTTATATATATATGTGTGTGTGTGTGTGTACATCTATCTATCTATTATTTCCCCTTGAATGGTTACATTTTTAACTTCTATTGTTATGGTCAGGTTGGTTTAGCAGATAAACTGCACACTGTGGTGCGGGCCCTTTCTGGTGGTATGAAGAGGAAATTATCTCTTGGAATTGCATTAATAGGAAATAGTAAGGTGTGAAAATGTTCCAGGTCGCTATTAATATTTCTTGATTCTGGAAGTTGTCTTTGTTGATTCTTGTTTTTCATTTGTTCTTATCACAGGTTATTATTCTTGATGAACCTAGTAGTGGAATGGATCCATATTCAATGCGTTTGACCTGGCAGTTAATAAAAAAAATAAAGAAGGGTAGGATAATATTACTTACAACCCACTCAATGGATGAGGCTGATGAACTTGGGGATCGGATAGCCATCATGGCTGATGGTTCTTTGAAATGCTGTGGAAGGTTGATGTTTGTTAACCAAATGTTTTATACATAAGACGTGTTTTTTTGAAAGTTATTCTTGAAAGAAATCAGAAATCAGGCATTAGAATTGCATTTTCTCAAAACTAAATAACATATATGTATAATTCATACTCTTGCTTCTGAAATGAATTTGAATTTATTACAATGTCTAGGAGTTTGTAGACTTCTGCAATACTGTGCTGACATTTTTAGAGTTGTTGAGGTGAAGGATCACTAAAGACTTGGATTTCTTCCAACCAAAATATAAATTAAAAAAAGTTCTTTTGTCTCATTACCTTTTTTTCTCCTTTGTTTTTCTCCCCCTTAATTCATGGAAATCCATCTTTTAGATTGTGGGATTTTACATTTGGTTATAGGCTAAAAAAATTGTACAAGATTTTACTTCTTTTTTTTTTTATTTTCTGGGAAATATTTTAACATTGCTTCCATAATTTCTAATGCTTATTTTTGAACAGTTCCCTTTTCTTGAAGCATCAATATGGGGTTGGCTACACTCTTACATTAGTGAAGGTTAGCTTCTGTTTCTTCTTATTTTTCTTATGATTTTGTTCAAAGATTAATGTATTTTCATGACATCCTTGGTGGTCTGATTATTCATTTTACTCTCAGTCTGCACCAACTGCTTCTGTAGCTGCTGATATTGTTTACCGTTATATACCATCAGCAACCTGTGTAAGCGAGGTATTCATGTGCTTTTATACTTCATTGTGTTTCTTTTAAATCAGTTTAATGTTAAATCTAAGGAGTATTCATCTGTAGTAGCATCCAATCTATCAACATCTCTAATACGTAAAGGGCTGAATTTTTTTTTTTTTTTTATTTTTCTTGTCAATTTTTTGCGGGTAGTTTTTTCCTCAATGACTTTGAATAATTTTGGAGTTAATAGATATTAGCTTTGATTGTTGTTTACATTTTTGTTTGTTACTGAATGTGTGTAATGTCTTGGTTTTACATGTAAAAAAGGCAGGTTGGAAAAAAGTAAAAGCAAAAAAAATAAGAGATACTTTTCATAAATAGTGTGATTTGCTTATTATAGCATATATTTTTGCTTCAGTAAAATTTTCAAAGGCTCAGAGATGGGTTTAATAAAAATTTCTTGCAGTTATAGTCTTTCTTTGCCTTGAAAACATATTAAATATGAAGTTTTTGTAATGCTGGTTCTATCTTATACCAGCAAAAAAGTGTAAACAGGTGAAGAAATAGAAGGAAACTACAGCTAGCCATAATTATGAACAGAGTGAAAGTGACCCATGATTTAGAATTCATTATCCATGTTGTAGTTCTGGTAAAAAAAGGTTGTCTGAAATTATATGTGTTGTATATTGTGTAATATAATTGTTAATTGTCTTATAGGTTGGAACTGAAATTTCCTTCAAGCTTCCTCTAGCATCTTCATCAGCCTTTGAAAGTATGTTTAGGGAAATTGAAAGTTGCATAGGAAGATCAGTTTCTAACTCAGAAACAAGAGTTAGCGAGGATAATAATTATCTTGGCATTGAAAGTTATGGTATATCTGTTACAACTTTGGAGGAAGTGTTTTTGAGAGTTGCAGGTTGTGAGTTTGATGAAGCTGAATCTGTTAAACAGGGAAATAATTTTGTTTCACTGGATTCAAAGCCTTCTCATGAGCCAGTGCCCAAAAAAATTTCACATGCTAAGCTTTTGGGAAGTTTTAAAAAGATAATTGGGGTCATGTACTCCATTGTGACGAGAATTTGTGGTTTGTTTGTTGCTACATTTATAAGTTTCATGCACTTCTTAAGTATGCAATTCTGCAGCTGTTGCATTATTTCGAGGTCAATGTTTTGGCAACATTCTAGGGCATTACTTATAAAGAGGGCAGCTTCTGCTCGAAGAGACCACAAAACAATTGTTTTCCAGCTTTTGATTCCTGTGATCTTCCTGTTTTTTGGTCTTCTTTTTCTCAAGCTTAAGCCACATCCTGATCAGCAGTCTGTGTCTTTCACCACTTCACATTTTAATCCTCTTTTAAGTGGTTCTGGTGGTGGTGGACCAATTCCTTTTGATCTATCCTGGCCTATTGCAAAAGAGGTTTGTTATTCATTGTTTTTTACATTTTTCTAGTCGCAAGTTCTGTTTTCTGATTTCATTAACATGACCAGAGTTGTATACTGCTAAAAGTCATGATACTTTTGGTATCATGCTTCTTTTGATAAATGATATCACAAGAAAGGAACTATTCCTCTCTCAAAATGCTGTCTACTGCAGGTAACAAAATATATTGAAGGAGGGTGGATTCAAAATTTTAAACAGACTGCATATAAATTTCCTGATTCAGACAGGGCTTTAGCTGATGCTGTTGAGGCAGCAGGACCAGCTTTGGGACCAGTTTTACTTTCAATGAGTGAATTTCTAATGTCCAGCTTTAATGAATCATATCAGTCAAGGTAGATTTGCCTTAATTACTAAATTATTTACTTTTATTGTTATTTCTACTGTTCTCAAAATGGCAGAAGATTGTCTGAGAAGCATTGAATTATTTGTAGCATTCAAAGTCCATTTCTCTACATGATTATGCCCTGCTAAAAGCTTTTGTTTGTCATATTGTCCACATTTATTTATTTGTAGCTTTTCAATTTCATCTCTCTTTCTGGTTAGTAATCCATAATAAAAGCCTTAATTTGTTATTGTTCGATCTGTTTTAAGATGTTTGTTTTCAATGCTGTAGATCTATTTTTATTGCCTCATTATCATACAGCACAGACTTTTCTATTTGTTGTTAGACATCTCAAGCTTTTATTTTTTTTTTTTGGCCAGTAGCCTCATAATGATTTAATTGGTGTGGAATGGTATGTTTTGTGCTCATATTTTTCTATATCTCAAAGTGGTAGCACATTTGCCTGTTTGTCCCATTTTTGTTTTTTAAATGAATTTCTGAATTATATATCTTTTAAAGTGGTACTATCAATTTAAAAATATTCCAAAGGTGCTTCTCAAAGCATTTGATGCATGCATGAAGCCTGTTGAGGCAACAAACTTTTGATAGTACTACTAAGGCTGTGGTTGATATCTGGTTATTGCATCTTAGGGGTTAAGCTGGAAATATACCCAAATAGTGATTGAGAATTGATACTTGGTATAAGGATATGAGTAAGTAGAATCTATTAGATGTTTTAAAATCAACTGGACCCTAAAATATGTGAAAGGGTTTTGTATGTCTGGAATTGTTTATTTAATGTGGTGGAATGACTTCTGTTCTAAGTTGGTTATCCGAGTATATTTTCACAAAATGTGCAGTGTTGATAAAAACCGGGATTTTAGGTTTTGCTTCGTTTGGGCAGTAAAGTGTTTAATAACGAATGAAAAAATGGGTTGGAAAGTGGAGTGGATACCAAATAAGTGGGAATCATCTAGCAGTTATTTGTAGATTTAGTAAGGCAAGTTTGAGGATAAAGGAGTTACGTTATTTAAGTAGATGACACAGAAATGGCAAATCTAAGAGATGAAGCAAACTAGGTGAAAAGGACTTTGTCGCATGTGGCATAGGGAGGATTTTGTTCTATATACAGAAGAACCATAGAAAAGAAATTGTATAACCATGCCCACATAGTTCGATGAAGACTGTTTTTGAGTTGGGTTCTTTTACCATTATCTGTCTGTGCACATTATTTTAGTGATTTTAACTGATTTATGCCACAATAATCATTATCACATGCCTTTCTCTTTTTCTTCATGTAAGGATTAATTAATCTATGCTTTTTGCTCTGGTTTCAGCCTATTCTATCTTAGGTTGAAAAATGTGCCTAAAACTTTTGTTTCCCGTGGTTTCTTTCATCATGTTTGAGTATTCTAATTGTGATGAAAACAACTGGAATTCGAATCACTTACTTTAAGCATGTATGTTACTTTTTTTTTTTTTTAATATCACAGTTGCTTTTATGAATGTTTGGGTAGGTATGGAGCAGTTGTGATGGATGACCAGTATGATGATGGGAGTTTGGGGTATAATGTACTGCACAATTGTTCTTGTCAGCATGCTGCTCCAACCTTTATCAACTTGATGAACTCTGCGATTCTTAGGCTTGCTACTAACGACAAAAATATGACAATTCAAACTCGTAATCACCCTCTTCCAATGACAAAAAGCCAGCGGTTACAACGACATGTACGATTCTCACTTCTTATTAATATAAATAATCCAGCTACAAAACATGGTAAGTCATCCTATAAGTGTAGTAAAGATCTAAACATGTGGTTGCATTTTTGACATATGTTTACATCCTGTGGTATTTCTTGTTAATTTCTCATTAAAATAAGTTCTGCAGTTATTAAGTTTAGGGTACCCTACATGTTTAAACATAACAGAGATCTCTCTACCTGTTTCTAATTGGTTTTAGGATGGATGTCATGACATTCTTGCTTGATTTTAATAATTTTGTTTTATACCATCTTAATATTGACAAGGTATACCTATGTGAGAAAAAGTTGGGCGGGATGATAAAGCCATTTAAAAAATGTATAAGATGTTTGTAATATTCATGTAAACACTTTGCGATGTTGTAGGGTAAATTCTTTTCTGTTCAAAATTACAAATTAAAGAAAATGTTGGTATTTTTGTTTTGCGCCAACTTAATATTGACAAATACTGCAAGGAATTACCAAGGGAGAAAAAAGTGGGAGGTCTAATAAACTTTCCTGAGAATGGACATAATGGTTCTAACAAGAGGGGGAGGGGGAGAGGAGGGGTTATCATTTAGGCTTAGATTGTATGACAGGTTAAGTGGCCACCTTTCTGGCAGAAGTACAAGTACCAGAAAGTGCAATTATGGATAGGGATGTCATACCCTGAGCCACTCTGTACCTTTGATGATTTAAGACAAGCATCTTTCTTCTATGTAATACATGTGGGCTTTGCATCGAAGTAATGATTTACATGCTTGCAACTTTGCCTAAAGCACCAAAAACATTTAAAAAAATAAAAAGGCCCTCAGTGTCTTTGTTTTGCAGTTTTTAACATATATTTTAATTTCTAAACAGCAATGTAGCTGCTCATTGATATTTTGTTTCTTTCATTTTTTTCAAAAACTCCTGCTGGATATTCACTTTGAATTCTTATCTGAAATTTGCAGGATCTGGATGCATTCTCTGCTGCAATTATTGTTAACATAGCCTTCTCATTCATTCCTGCTTCATTTGCTGTTCCCCTTGTAAAGGTATAATCCTAGGTAGTTTTCTGAGTATTATTACATGATTGTAGCATCATAAAATACTTGGTTGTTATTCTTGATAAGCAGCAGTTAATTGCAAATGTGGAAAGACAAAGATGTTTGCTTTCAGTTAGACCCTGCCTTTTATTGGCTCATTTTTCTTTAGCAATTAGATATAAGAATAAGAAAAAAAGAAAGAAACAGATGAGCAACTTTCTTGATATTTCATATTAATACAAAAAATTCACTTGCTCATTATTGAGGGAACTTCATTCAGAGTGGTAGGTTTGTTCATATATGTTATGTTAAAGTTTAATGGTCAGTTATGTTGTTCCCTTATTTATTCTTTCCAGGTTACCTTGTCTCTTAACTGTCAGGCTACAGATATGTTGATGTGTCTACATAGAAGTACTTTGATGATTGATTTTCTAAGTTATGACCTGAGTCTATTTTTTATATACTCTTTCTAATTCATTAAGTGGTTTTGATTTGAAAACAAATTAAGAAATCCAAAGTGAATGGCAGGAGAAGAGAACTTTCTTTTTCATCATTCCATTCAAAATAGACAGTGAAGCGTGTGCATAGCATTTATGCAGGCACATCAAATATATGCAGTTCATTGCTCCATTCTCATGTTTTCTCAACCTTTATTTAGTATGTTTACCTTTTGCCTGTTTATACTTCTCTGATATTCCTCTTCTGGGTCCTGTAATATAAGTTTTCCTTTTTTTGGGTGCTTGTCGTCTGTACCAGATTCATGCAGTAAGCCTTTTCTGTCCAATACATCATCATGGTTTGAATCATTGCATTCCTGCTTAACATAAGGTTTGGTTAGGCCAAAGTCTATTAGCCAATTTTCTTTACTTTTGGCTGAAATTTTGTTGCAATTATAGATTTCATAGGATGGATGCAACATTTGGCTAATTCAAATGGTTCCAGGAGTCAGGACCATAGGTTGTGCATTCCATTGTCCGTATACCCTCATCAAATTTCCAAGGGTGCCCGTTTGATTTTCCTGCTCTTTAGGAGAAATGTTGATTACAACTGTCTTGAGTAGTAAGGAGGATTGGACCCTTTTCTATGACTTGACCGTCAAGCTCTTTTATTTCTGCTTTGGCTTCCTCTGTAATATTCCCCGTATACATTCTTCTCTTGATCATCGCAGGTTTACTGGGTTCAGTCCTTTCCTGCAATTACTAGTTTCATGCTTCAGTAAAAATCTTTTTCAGTTATATGTATAGCCGATAAAATGTTGTTTGTCTCTAGATGAAATTGTTTAGTTCATGTGACACAAATTGATTCCTTGTCTTGCATTGAAATTTATTCACCCATCTTTATATGTACCATAGACAATTATGTGCCATTGAAGCTTATATCAGCAGTCAGGTCCACCTGAAAACTTGCATATTGTGGAACAAAGTTTGTCCATGATTTCTGCTTTTTATTTGATGCAGGAACGTGAAGTTAAAGCTAAGCACCAACAACTGATTAGCGGAGTATGTTTTACTTTACCCAAGAATCCAACTAAATTTGTTTAGACAATACATTTATTTCATCATAAATTTTTTTCTCAGGTTTCTGTAATTTCATATTGGGTTTCAACATACATATGGGACTTCATCAGTTTCTTATTTCCTTCAACATTTGCCATAATTCTCTTCTATGTGTTTGGTACATTCCTAACTAAAATTTTCTCAACTAAGCACACACGCATGGATAATATTCATATTATTGATTGTTAGTCGCAGTTATGCATTTCTTAAACATTTTGAGCCTCCAAATGCTTTGGGAGTTGCTAGATATCCGAGATAGTAATTAAATGTTCAGAATTATGTATTTTTGCTATTAATTAACGAAAGATGTACTCTTATTTCATTTTGCATTTTCTGAAGTCCATAGCATTTCCTAGGGACGTGGAAGTTTGGGAATTTGGACATCATGTGCAGTTGTTTCTCAAAGTTGCTGGGCTAGTATTCATAAGATAATTTGTTACAGTTAATTATAAGTATTCCTTAGTTTTCTAGTGACAAAAGGAGGTGCTACTAAGTACCTTTTAATATGGTTGTGACTCCTGACACTTAGTGCATGACTCATGCAATATATAACGAGACTGAATGAATTATGCTTTTTCTCCCTTTTATATCATCACTTTGTCATGCAGCTTTATCTTGTTTAATGATTATTTTACCTCTTTTTATCTTTTGAAGCTTTTTCTAAGTTGCAATGTAATTGGGGTCTTTAGGTCTTGACCAATTCATTGGAAGAGGTTTCTTGCCAACAGTCATCATGTTTCTGGAGTATGGCCTGGCAATTGCAGCATCAACATATTGCCTTACATTCTTCTTCTCTGACCATGCTATGGCTCAGGTAGGGTTACATTCTTGTTTTGTTCTTTATTCTCAGCATTTAAGGCTGTAAGTTTGTTATTGAAATAAACGTTTGCCTTGTGCTGGCAGAATGTGGTTCTCTTGATCCACTTTTTCACAGGACTCATTCTCATGGTTATCTCATTTATTATGGGGCTTATAAAGACAACTGCAAGTGCAAATTCTTTTCTGAAGGTTAGTTTCCTTGAGTTTAGCATTCACCATTCAGTAGTTAGATTGTCAGTTTCTATGATGGTCTCTGTTTCACAGCAATCAAAAAGTAACCTTCTTTAAAGGTTTTCTTTTCCTCTACATCAATAATTTTCTATCATCAAGGCCAGCATGATTGTTATAACCGTACATTGAGTTAGTGAGGCGAATCTTAACTTTCAAGTTTAGTTATAGTGTCACTTTTTTAATGTTAATGAAGTATTGAAACTAAACTTTTCAATTGTGGAAATTCACAGTGTCTCACAGGCTTTTCAAGATCATTGTTTTTCTTATTTTTTATTCTTTTTTTTTTTTTTTTGGAATTCATTCTCTCTCATGTCAACAATAATTCAGCAATTTTGTATGCTAAAACTCATTAGTTTCAAGTACAAGTTTAGTGGCAATTTTTGGAATTCTCTCTTAAAGAGAAAAGATCTAACCTTGTGAAAATATGGATTATGGTATGATATAATACCACATCAATGCTGCTTCTATAAAGTAAATCGTTCCAAATGTTGGTCAAAATATTTATCAGGAACTAATTAATCAGGGCCATTGAAGAAAGTGGATAAAATTAAATGAATAATGGATTAGATGAAAGACTGATTTGAGCACTCATTAGAGTATCTTTTCATACTTTAATTTCTGGATACCCACATGATTTCCACCCCCTCTACCCCTCCTTCTCCTTTCCCTGTAGAACATCCAGTGTGCACTACCTAATGCTTGAAATTTAGAAAAAAACTCTGTTGTCCCAGCTACATTTTTAAAGAATAATTTCTGAAACTTGTAAGAACTTGCTTATGTATTTTAAATTGAATTTGATGCTATTGATAGTCCCAAATGACTAGGACTGTTCCAATGCCTTTGTTTGTCTCACAAGAATATATATTTATTGGCATTAAAGAAAATTAACACTGCTATAGCATCTTTCAAATGTTTGGAATTTCTGAAATTGGCCAATAACCGATGTTGTTATTTATCATTGTTCCATGTGCTGCAAGTTTGTTGCTAGTATCTGTGGACTTGACTAAGTTATTATGTATTGCTACAGAATTTCTTCAGATTATCCCCTGGGTTTTGTTTTGCCGATGGGCTTGCTTCACTGGCTCTTCTTCGGCAAGGGATGAAAGATAAGTCTAGTGATGGGGTTTTTGATTGGAATGTGACTGGTGCTTCCATTTGTTATCTTGGAGTTGAGGTTATTATCTTTCGTATTCCTTCTGCTTGATTATTGTCTGCTATTATGCTTATCATCATCTTTACCATGTCAGAAGTGGAAGTCCTTTGTGAATACAGTTTTGAGTTGTTCATGTTGAGAATTGAAATTTCCTTTTTGAATCCCATATTTGTTCTGATTAAAAAATTCTTTTTCTTATTTCTCCGAGGAGTTGTTTGTATAAGTACTAGAACTAGCCATTTGCTTTATCTTGATTTTCCTGTAACATGGAGTTTCAAACAACAGACTTGTCTCTTTATTCTTGGCTAATTTGGACTGTCAACCTGGCATTGATTGCTTATCACTCCTGATAGAAGGTAATAATGGAGAAAAACCATTGTCTAGTAACCTGAGATCTTTGAAAATTTTAATGCATGAGGAGAGGGGAGTGCATGATATTCTTGATTAAACAATTATAACCTTAAAAGGTTGCAGCTAAATGTGCAGTTTGAAACTTATGTAAGTGGTTTAATATTGTATAAAGAAACATTTATCTGTTAGCTCCTTTTCAAGCCAGATATAACTAGTTATTTCGGTTTTGCTTAGGCTAGAAGCTTCCTTTGCTCTAGGGGATTCAGATTTCAAAAGGAGAGTACAAATTGCAGGATGCCATTTTTTTTACTATGCAGGAAAATTGACTAAATTGCTTAAGTTACATGAAGGAGTGCAGAAATTGTTTCCTCTTATTGCTACATCCCACCTTGGTGGTGAAGTTTGCCTCTGGACATGGTCCTCAATAAGCATATCAATGGATGCATTATGCATTAGTTACCGCTTACCATTTTACTCATTAGGTACAATTTGAAAATGGGCTGATTTGGATCTGATTCAGTTTTCTTTGTGTGGCAGGCCATTTGTTACTTTCTTCTGACGCTTGGACTTGAACTCTTACCTACTTGTAAATTGACTCCAGTAAGACTTATAAAGTGGAGGAGAAAAAATTTTCAGGGTGATGCTTCTGTTTTAGAACCTTTTCTAAAATCTTCCTCTGAAACGGCTGTTCACCTTGATGAAGACATAGATGTAAGAGCAGAAAGACAAAGGGTTCTTTCAGGTTCCATTGACAATACCATTATTTTCCTGCGTAATCTTCGGAAGGTATCTCCGTGGACTCTACTGTCCTTGATTTTAGTCATGTCATTCTGGCTCTCTTATTATTGCTTAGTTGTAACATTTATCAACCAAACTCAGGTGTATCCTGGAGGAAAGCATTACTGTGCAAAAGTTGCTGTAGATTCATTAACTTTCTCGGTTCGTGCTGGAGAATGTTTTGGCTTTTTGGGAACAAATGGAGCTGGGAAAACTACCACTCTGTCAATGCTAACTGGTATTCTGCTACTGTCCAGCTTAGACATTAATATTTTTATGCAGAACAGTCCAAAATAAGCATAGTTTATGCCAGATTGTTTTGTGAATGTATTGGTTCAATATTGTGGAGTAATGAAATTCATGAAGAATGACTAAGCCTCCATAATTGTTAATAATTTAATTATAATTTTCTTTCTCTTAGATTGTGCTGCATTATGTAACACCTGGTTCATGAATCTTCATGAGAACTTTACTCTGTTTTACATATTGTACTGTAGTAAGATTTTAGTCCATCTGAACCATATCTTTTGTTTTTCTTTTCCCTCTCATAGGAGAAGAATCTCCAACTGAAGGAACTGCTTTTATTTTTGGCAAAGATATATCTTCAAATCCAAAGGCTGCCCGTCGCCATGTATGTTATATTCTTTTATTATTTTACTCTTATGACTGATCTATATGACTGGATGGTTCATCAAAAAGCATTTAACTATTTTCTTTTATTTCATGAATCATCTGCAGATTGGGTACTGCCCTCAGTTTGATGCTCTATTGGAATATCTTACTGTGCAAGAGCACCTTGAACTTTATGCAAGAATAAAAGGAGTTACAGATTACAGAATAAATGACGTATGTGTATCTATCATAATTATTCTAATCATTATACTAGAGGGGTTCTAGTTTTATTTGATTTGAGAGGATTGACTATTAGCCAATGAGTTGTCTAGCTGTACTGCCTTTCTCCCTTTATTTGAAGGAGCAGAATATATGGTTAAATGATTTTGTTTTAGTTGCAGTACTCCATTCTGATTGACAGTTCAAGTTCTTTCACATAAACTCCTTGAACCATGTATCATCAATTATCCAAACAAATAAATAAATAAAAAAGAATTATGTAGTTTGTAGTATTCAATGTAGACAATAATTTGAGAGGTTTGATCTGATTATAAGTCTGTAATAAGCCCCCACTTAAACAATATGTGGTGACACCAGTTAGCATGTTAGGATCTATGTATTAATTTAATGCAGTAATGACCACATGATGCATGGAACTGTTTTGGCAGGTTGTTATGGAAAAGCTGCTAGAGTTTGACTTACTAAAGCATGCTAACAAACCATCATACACTCTTAGTGGAGGAAACAAGCGTAAATTGTCTGTCGCAATTGCAATGATCGGAGATCCTCCAATTGTCATTCTTGATGAGCCATCCACAGGTATGCACAAGTTGCGGAAACTTGTGAGTTCTTGGAAGGACTTGATAAATGTTTTATATGCAGATCTCTATGGTATATGCCATTTTTTCTTTAATGATAGAAAATAGTTTATATCTTTAGACATTAGAATGTTAATAGCTTATAGATCTTGTGATCAAGCTTCGATGTTGGCTTGGTTTCCTTGCTATGTTGTAAGCATGTTGGTTTGCTTTTTCTCAAATGGTTGAGGGTTCTTCCCAAAATTTATGCATGATTTTATTCTAAAGCTCCTAGAAATTTTTAATCTCAAATTCTCAATGCATTATTTTTAGTTCTTTTTACGTGCTGCTTGTTTTGAGTTTCAGAGCTACCAGTCACTGTAAAAACTGTTCATCCCTCGTGTGAAAGCCATGCCTTTCTAGTCTGTTCTGTGTTGTTCAAGAGTTTTGTTTTGATTAAATTCTAGCTGATTGTTGTCTTAGAAGGGCATGTTATGTGAAATGTAAGATATTTTATTTAGAGCTTTCCTTGCTTCATAGCAGTTAGTAATTATCAACTATTATAGGTATGGATCCCATTGCAAAAAGATTCATGTGGGAAGTAATATCCCGCCTATCAACCAGACAAGGAAAGACAGCTGTGATCCTTACTACCCATAGCATGAATGAAGCCCAAGCTTTATGCACCAGAATCGGGATAATGGTATCATTGTTCCTCCCATTCTAAAAACTTAAGCAACTTGTTGGCATTCACTTAAAGTGCACTGTCTTCCATTTAGGTTGGAGGCATGCTAAGGTGCATTGGAAGTCCCCAGCACTTGAAAACAAGGTTTGGAAATCATCTTGAGCTGGAGGTATGTAGTTAAATATGATGTCATTATTTGATTTAATAGTGTTTAATATTCCAACTTAATACACTCAAACACTCGTAATGTAAGAAATTTTCACCTGCAATCAGGTCAAACCCACTGAAGTGAGCTCTGCTGATTTGGAAAATCTTTGCCGCATTATTCAAGAACGGCTTTTTGACATTCCTTCCCATCCAAGAAGCCTACTAGATGACCTTGAAGTCTGTATTGGGGGCATTGACTCCATTACATCTGAAAATGCATCAGTAGCAGAAATTAGCTTGTCAAAGGAGATGATAATTGTTGTAGGACGTTGGCTTGGAAATGAAGAAAGAATAAAGACTCTTATTTCTTCTAGACCGGTTTCTGATGGGCTTTTTGGTGAACAGTTATCAGAGCAGTTGGTTCGAGACGGTATAAGTGATCTACTGATGTTGCTTATTTTAATAGCCATTCACTGCTGATGCAATTTTTGCATTTAATAGAAGATGTGAAAAAAAGTTTCTTATCACAAATTTGAACTTGCATTGCACAAAGACTAGGAATAAAACAAGACATTTCTAATTCATAAGGGCAATGACATTTTTAATCATGTTATCGTTTCCCCATTGTTGCTTACATTTTCTTTCTTATAGCATTTTTGGCTTATTGTATGAATTTCTCTAGGGGGTATACCATTGCCAATATTTTCTGAGTGGTGGTTAGCTAGAGAGAAGTTTGCAGCCATTGATTCTTTTATGGTATCTTCATTTCCTGGTGCAACTTTCAACGGGTGCAATGGAATAAGTGTTAAATATCAGGTAACATTCATAGCTACTTACAGCTATATATGCCCTCCTTAATTTTTAAGTAAGAATAATCCCTTAGTTTTCAATGAATTTTCAATTGTTTGATCGATTTGGGAGTAATTCTATGGTCTAATCACTATTGATTTGTGCTATATTTTTTGCACTAGAAGCGAGTCATGTCAGATTAAACATGAGATATTTCAGCTCTGTATCTAATCAAAATAGTAGTTGTGTTTAATTTTATGGTACCTACATTTCTTAAATAAAATGAAGCTTATAGGAGATGATGAGGAAATAAGTTCATATATCACATGGCCAAAGACCATGATAAACCCATGAAGAAGCTGAAGCTTCTCTTGGGTGCTTGGCCTGGGGCCTGTCATCAGCAAGATTATAATGGGTTCATGTGACACGCCTTGTTACTATGTTTCAAAGTCTATTCATTTTTTTTAGTACAGGATCCATTATCAGTTACAGATTTGCATTTTAGGAAAATGAGATCCATTGCCTTTGTTGTATTGTCCTTTACTTGGGATAAGTACATCCTTTAGAATCTTTACCCTGCAAAATATTGTAGGCCTTTCATGACTCCATTGCCTTTGCTGTACTGTCCTTTACTTGAGATAAGTACATCTTATACAATCTTTACCCCGCAAAATATTGTAGGCCTTTCGTAACGCTGAAATATAATGGGGTGAATGTGTCACTTCAGTCTCATAAGTTATCATAAGCCAAATTAATTCTCGTATCTTGTATAACAATCCAGAATCCAATGTTTTCTACATCTCATATCATATGCCAAATTAATTCTCAAGTATTGTACCTAGATGAAGCAGAAGAATTTGTCATTGTCATAAATCTGATCTTCTACATCACTGTAGGTTGATATAATCAATTTTTTCTACATTATTGCCGCTATAGGGTTTTTCGGTGTAATTGAAACATTGTTTTTCTTATCTTAGCTTGAGTGACAGTAACCGATTCAGAATTTTGTTGCAGTTGCCATATAGGGAGGGTCTCTCACTTGCAGATGTTTTCGGGCACCTGGAGAGAAACAGGTTAGCATCTCTCTTTAACTGCCTTTCCTTTTTCTTTCTATAATTTTTTTAAGGGACTTTACAATGATACTGATTTTTTAAAATTTTTTATCAGAAATCAACTGAGCATAGCCGAATACAGTATCAGCCAATCAACTCTTGAAACTATATTCAACCATTTTGCAGCTAACTCCGGATAGATCAAAAACATTAGTGCATCTTTACATTTATGACCCTTTTTTTTTTAAAACGGGTCACATTTGGTTAAGCTTCTCCCTTGTTCTTTGTATAAGATTTTCAGGGAAAATGTAAAAATAAAAAGCAGGCAATATATATTATTGCAAAAACTAGAGCACATTGAAATGTAAATTTTGCCTATCTAATTCAAAAGAAATATAATTTTACAAGATTACAGCCCTGTCCCTGCACTAGTCCAGATTTGATTGGGACAACAGGTGGCCATTGAAAGTTTGAAGCATGGAATAAATCAATTGTTGATCTAATTGACACCAATGCTGACTCTGTAAGATCTGCTTTAGACCATTTAGATAGCACTGCATCTATGAGTATTTTTAGCTTCCAGGCTGAGGATCCTGACGGCTGTCTTGTCGGTTATCATCGTGACTTTTGTTACTTTTATGTTCTGCTGCCTAAATGGCAGGCTATAATAGCCGGATTGTATGGATTTTCGAATTACAGTAGTGCTAGAGTATCTAGGTTTATTTACTCTTGCATACGTTGACCAATCTAATTTACTTTGTTTCCACTCACTCAAGAAAAGAAGCTAGTATTTCCAGGTTTTGGGGGTCAAGCCGAAGTAGCCAAAGTCATTGTGATCACTTTGAGGCTATGTACGTTACCCATGCATTTGGTAACAAAGAGAATTTTGTCACATGATATTGGCGTGGTGAATGAGTAATGCCAATGCCGTGTGTCTAAATAATTTCTCAGCACTTTGCTTCAATTTGTCTAAGTAAATTCCTTTCCTTTCGTAAAAATTCCAACTTGCAATTTTAACTTAATTAAACCAAATATTCTAACGTTTAAGGAAGGAAAATTCTTCTTAACGACACCTTTCGTTTTCTGTGTCCCTTCTTTTCTTTCTTTTTTCAATTTATTACTAGGCCACGATATAATTAATATAACCACTTAGTCAGAGTATATTATTTTACTCAATATATTTCTAATTATTAGGGAAAAAAATGGAAGTAATATTCCTTGTTTATGCAACCATAAATATATATTTCTTGTTCGGTAAAAATGGAATTTGATGTTAAATTATTAATATATCCAGCTATTCTATCTTCTCCGTGTATTTTAAGTTTGACATTGGAGATGGACAATATTTCAAAATTTTTACGTACCCAAAAAAAAAAAAAAAAAGGAGAAGAATGTCACAGAAAATATTTATATAGTTTATATATTATGATATATGAATAAATAGTTGGTTAAATTTTTAATTTTAATGAGTCGTAGCTTCAAATATATATAAAAACAACTTTTATATAGGTATGAACCAATATGAACATAATAAGAATGTATTAACCAATTAAGCAATGGACCCATTTTGTTTATATGTATAAAATAAAATATAATCATAATAACAAGGCCATCTTGTCACTGCATTTTTCTTAAAATTTGCATTTGACTCATTTTTGAAGGTATAATAACCTTGAAATTAAATATCGTATTCACTTTATCTTGTACCTTTCGCCGTCCGGCTCTGATTTTCCAACCCATTCAACACTTCTGCTGGTCAAATACAGGTTGCTATCTTTATACATCATTGTTCTTATCGTTTCAAAAAAAAAAAAAAATCAAATACTTCTAAATCATATATATGGATCAGTCTTACCTTCATTTTTAATAAAACCAGCAAAATGTCAAAGAGAAGACATTTCAAATCAGCTTCTAGAAAACTAAAGACTAGTTCATATGTCAATCATATTTTTTGACTTTTTTTCTTTTTTGTTTCTGTGGATGAATTAGACCACATATATTAATTTGATTTGCAAATTTTGTGAAAATCGTGTGCCACCCAAGAAAGAAAATCAACTGCCAGCAATTGTCCTAGTTGACAATTTGAGGGAACGGAATTTAAGTTTTTGGGGACTTTGTCAATCTTTTTAATACATACCGGCCAACTGCTCGTAAACTTAATATTATGAACATTTTTTTCTACACTGATTTAGACCCCCAAGTTATTATATTTTTTATCTATTTGCAGTCACTAAGGGATAAGGAAAAATTATATCATTTGGTCTTAGGGTTTGTCAGACATATAAGAATGTAAGATCAGGGGATAGTTTTTTTACAAGTAGAGTTGAAGTAATAGACAATGGGTTCAATAATAGGAGAACATATAGAAATTTATACAAGAATGTATTTTACGTATTTTATTTATGCAATAAATTTTTTATTTTAAATTTTAATTTTATATAAATAATTTTTTTTTTAAATTTCACGAACTTTACTTAAAAATATATTGTATAAATTTTTTTTGCGTGTTTAATTAATTAAGATTGCATTTTCCAACAACATATAGAAGCTTGTTTTCAACTACTAAAATAAGTCTAGTAAGGCCAACCAAAAGCGTACATACACATGCAAAGTTTATCATGACTACATGCATGCAATCGTAATCTATATTTATTAATTTTTGCTACGATTTCGTATATATCCTCCTGATCAGATTTTTTTTATACAAAAAAAGTCATAGTTCAAAGATAAGGGAAAAGATTGCAAGTACTTATATTCGAATCCAAGGCCTGATAAATGCTAACTACACAAACTAATTCAGCTAAGTTTTGGATTTCTTTTATGATCATTATTTGCAAGATTGAGACAGTAAAATGCTTGCGCTTTCACTGATGATCTCAGCTCTCCTTCTTTTCCTCTCCCTCTCTCCTTCAGCTTCCAACCTCACTCCGAACAGCTTCGGACTCTCGTGCTCTTCTTTTTCCCTCTCAAACTGTGCATACTTGGTCACCAACTCAAGAAGCTCCTTACATTTTCTCTTCATGCTCGTCAGCTCCAAGCGTAGGATCCCGTTTTCCTTCCTCAGACGCTTGTTTTCATCGACTAGGTTGTTGTATCCTGAAGATGAAGAAGTTGACGAAGATCTCTGATCTTCATGATCAGACTCCTGAGGTGACCCTTGAATTATTGATGCAGCTGTTTGTTGCTTATTATTTGACCATGCTTTTCTTCTTCGGATATTGCAAAGTAGCTCTCTTTCGCCCTTCCTAAACATGTCGGTGCAAAATTCCCATCGGCTAGTTGCAACTTTCCGAAATCCCTATACACACACGCACGCGTGTATATGCTTTCGTAAGTGAATCTTATAATGATATTTTATAAAAATTTAATTTTAAATTTTTAAAAATATATTTAAAATTAATTATTTTATGAAACACCATTGTATGATTCACTGATTATATATAATATTTATATATTAATATTGCATCAAATATAAATTCTAAAAAATAATAAAATTTTGATAAACATATACACAAATGTTTAGTTCATGTTATATCAGGCCAATAACCTTATGATTCCTACTTAATCTATATATATACATATATATAAACAAGTCAACTCAACCTAAACAATAGAAATTGATGCTATAGGATTTTATT
This sequence comes from Durio zibethinus, assembly GCF_047325235.1. Lineage (NCBI taxonomy): Eukaryota > Viridiplantae > Streptophyta > Magnoliopsida > Malvales > Malvaceae > Durio > Durio zibethinus. The sequence continues at coordinate 612,340 of NC_143162.1, read as the reverse complement.
ATAAACGTACAAAATTTGGTTGCAATATCAATTGCTAATATCAATAATAAAGAAAAAGTTTACTTACGTAAGTATTAAGCTGGCGGACAAAGCTAGAGAAGTTGCTGTGCTTGAAAAGTGTTGGGAGGAGATCTTGAGCAAACTCCGCCGGCTGCCACACCACGAACCCTGTCCCGTCGGCGTTCCAGGATATAATATGGTCGGTGGCCGGATCCTCCACCAGCTTGTATGTCTTCAACAAAAATGGTGGTGGTGTTGATTTCCTAACATATTCTAACAAACCCTTATTATTATTTTGATCACTTGCGGCCATAGACTCCATTAATTACCAAGTTTGGAAACTGAAATATACTATATTTGGAAGAAGAAGAAGAAGAGATTAATCAAGGAAAAGAGGAGAAGAGAAGAAGGGCAGTTAAGAACTCCCAACCCCAACAATAGAAACCCAACACGACTCCACAGTTCATGAGAAATGCAAGGCCTTTTCCTTAACAATTCCTCTCTTCTTTCCTATTTCTCCCTAAAACCAAATATATATATATATATATATATATATAGTTGAAACGTATGTTCTAAGCCTACCGCTTTTTATATTATAGTACCTTGGGAATTTCACATCATCAATATTTATATAAGAATTGAAGTCTGAAATGGGTAACCTATATATATTACAATAAATCAATTTCACATGAATTTATATGAGCTAAAATTTAATTTGATTGATTTATATTATTATTTTTAAAAAAAATTATATTCAATAAATTTAAAAACTAAAATTTAATATCTTTAACCATTTATCTTATTTTTAAAATACGTGTACAATCAATATCCTGTATATTACAAAATAAAAAGAGTTGATTTAGTAAGAATGAATGGATGAGATTGGCAAGGGACTAGAAGAGTCTAAGACGGGTAACCTTAGTGTAACAAATTCTCCAATAGATAAAAGAATAATGTTAGTTTAGTTGTTTCTCAGATTGTTGATTTTGATTTCTTCTTCCTTCATGATCTCATGCTTTTGATTTTTTAAATATGACAAGTGACTTTCTTGACCATGCGCTATTTCCTGCCCCCACTTGCTATAGATGGGAGCTTGTGCAACACACTCCAATTGCTCCTAAATGGTGAAAGAATAATAGCGTTGGTCACTTGGTTGAGCCATTGCTCTCCTTAATTAAATAATTGGTGAAAATTCTTTTGAATTAGAAAGTAAGAAGTTAGGGGGAGATTTAGTTATGATGACACTCCTAATAATTACATAAGTTCAAGAAAAAAAAATTGTTAAATTTGTCAAACCTTTTTTTTTTGGCAAAAGAGAGAAAAAAATAAAGATGTTATTTAACATTAAAATGACCAAAAAATTTTTTATTCCGAAAATATCTTCAATTTAATTGTGCAAAGAATTCATGAGATATAGTTAATTTTTTATTCAAAACAAGTGTAATTGATTTTGAAAGTAAAATTATTAAATTTGTAAGATAAGAAAAAAATTAAAATTGAAAAAATAACTTTTCTTAGTTTTTAGAAATTAATAAAGGTCTGTAAACAAAACAAATATAATTAATGGTTTTAAATGATATCGGTATATACTTCATTTTATTGAGGAAAAAAATTTATTTTTAATTTATTTTTTAAAATTAAAAAGTCAAAATTTATATAAATAAAAAATTACAAGTATAAGGATCGAATTTCAATTTCATCAACAATTTGAATTAAGTTTTAAATTTTCGAACTTAACTTTTTAAATAAAAAAAAAATTCGTGTATTTGTCATTAATTCAAATATTGATCAATTTCATAGGTATATACATATGCTTTTTAATGTAACAGTTAAATGAATAAAAGTCGAATAAATACCAATGTCCAAATTACTAACAAAAAGTAAGCATTTAGTACAAACGAAGAAGGTTTGCATTGATTTGCATTAAATAAAGCTATTGAATTACATTATCATGTATTGATTAACAAACAAAAGGTCAAGATGGCCTTGATTTGATTTTATTAAGTTTCTGGTTTATTTTGGTCAACAATTTTATCATTTATTAAAAAGTCAATAATGTTACAGTTAGTCAATCACTTTGGCACATTAGTAACTCTGGACTTTTGCACGTTCCAATGAGGAGGAGCGTGGATTACACGCTTCTATTCATTGGTAAGGTGAGAGTAGCTGTGGGACAAAAGGAAAAATAGGCATGTAGACACGTATTGGAAGCTTCTGAATTTGATTGGGCAGCTGTGCTTTCTTGACTTGATTATAATTTTAGTTTTAATTTGTTTATTTGTAAAAAAAAAAAAAGTAATTTTGTTTATCTGTTTATATTATTTTCTACATTCAACCCTCCAAAAAAAAAAAAAAAAAAAAAAAAGAAACTTTCTGCATGTTTTGTAACTTTGGGATGGCTTTTGTCTCCACCATTCCTTCAACAACCATAGCTTTTGCTTTCCCATTTGTTTCAACATGTGAATTGAGATTTGGATATTATAATTTAAAATATTTTAAGATAATACGAGATAAATATGATATAAAAAATAAATATAAAAATAATATGTTTTAAAATTTTAATAATTATTATATATAAATTTAAAAAATTTAAAAAATTATTTTTTATATTTTATATAAATATTAGTTGTGATATATAATTTTTATATAAAATATGATATAAATATATAAAATTTAATATTTTAATAATATAAATATATCAAATTTATTTAAGAATAATGTGAAAATCGCCCAAAACTGGGGCAGGAGCATCACAACTCCCCCTTTGGGCCCGGCCTTAGTTGGACTTTGGTGCCTTCCTAACGAGTTTAATCCACGAGACTGTCGTATTGTTGGGAAGGCGGGTCAACTTTCATGTCCCATAAAAAAAACATTTCACATGAATGTTGGTCCGGTTGTTAGAAAAAGAAATTTTTTTGTAAATCTAAGTTTAAATTTTTGTAGAAAATATTTGAAAAAGATGTTTAGTTCGCAAAAAATTAAACTTTTTTTGAAAAACTGTATTCCTTCAAATTGTTTTACTTAATATATTTTATTGGAAAGACTATGGCATTGACAAAAAGAGTCTACGAAATTCTTTAAAATAATTCAAAATATTTAAATATTAATATAAATTTTCTATTAAGTTTTTAATTTGAATATTATTAAACATGAATATTTTCATATTTTAATAATAAGTAGAAATATATTATTATTTGAATAAATAAATAATAAATATTAATACAATAAGTAATATTTTATTATTTTAATAATGAATATTATTTTATATAACAATATTATTATTTTAATAATAAAATTGTTAATAGCTTGAATATTTTTAATTATTTGTTAATTTTCTTAAATTTAAAATATAGAGTATTTTTAATATTTTAAAGATAAATATTTTTATATTACTATTTTAATAAAAGTATAAATAAATAATACTTTTTCACGATTTAATAATAAGTATTTTCAATACAAAAATATTACTGTTTTTAATATTTTAATAATTACTCGCTCTCGCCTGCAGCTTACCGATTTACTCGCTCGACAAAGCCTCGATGCTTTTGTAATTGAAGCGTTTGTTTGACTGTTTGATAAATAAAATTTGAAAAATGTTTTTCTCTTTTCTTGACTCTTCTTGTCTTTAAAAGGAAAATTTTATGAACAGAGATTAAAAAAAAAAGTTTATTCTTAAATTTGACATTATACATTATTATTACTTAATATCTTTTATTTTATTTTCTTATTTTCGAGCCCGTTGTTTTTCATATTATAAGCATTGCCTTCTCTTAAATTATAAATATATATATATATTAATAACAATTTAATATCAATTTTAAAATATCTTAAAATTTTATTATTAATAAATAAAATATATTCTTACCAAAAAATAGTACAAAAGTATTAATATACTAATTTTTAAATATTAATTTCTAAAAATATATATTGTACTGATATCTACAACGTATATCTTAAAAAGAGTAAAAAAAAATGGTTAAATCAAATGCATAAAAATTTATTTTTTTAATATAAAATACGTAAAAGATGTGCTAAATAATTGGAATTAAAAAAAATGAAAAAAAGAAATAATGACATATAATATGTAAAAAATTCAAATTTTAGAAAAAAAAAAACTTAATATCCCATATTCTTACATTTTTGGGTACATAAAAAATTACATAAAAAATAAGTTAGTTGAGAAAGTAAGAAGAAAAAAAATTGTTATAAAAGACAAAAAAGAAAAAAAAAAAAGAAATAATCCTTATCTGGAAGGCATGAGGCTAGGGATAACCCCGAAGACAGCAGCCTTACCTTGACACAAGAGAACTCCATTACTAAGTGCTGTCAGCAAGTAATAACTGGCTTTGGCTTTGGCTTTGGCTTTGGCTATGGTTTTTCTCTTTCTTTTTTCTTACATAAAAAACAACAGTATTATTTTTTATATGGTCTGAAATCCAATGGCTGTCTCTCCCAACATAAGAATCGGAATCCCATTCCCCCGCACTCCTTCCACCCACCGTCTTCCTATGTCCACTCTCTCATACCCTTTCTTCTTCTACTACTCTTTCCCTCCACGCGCCCTCCGTTTTCACTCTCCCTCCACGCGTCTCCGTCCCCTCTCTATCCGCCCCAAGGCCTCTGTCGAACCCCACTCCGCTCCAGGTCTCTCTCTTTCTCTTTTTCACTATTTTATATTTTGTTTGCATTTTAATATGAATTTTAATGAGCCAAGGCCTCATTGGCTCAAATTTAATTATCATTTCACTTTTTACTCTTTGCTTTTACTTTTTAGTAATTTTTAAGAAAGCAAAAAGCAATTAGTGGGACTAACAATCAAGCGGAACTTAAGTTCAGAACAAGTGTAATTTGTGACTGGCATGGGTTAAGTCGTTTTAACCTCTTACTTTGAGCTAGATTAGAGGCAGGTTCAGGGCTATGTTTGTCTTGGTGTTTGCAGCCAAATGACTTTTGAAGGCATTGAGTAACGATTTCGTCTTTCACCTTGCAGCTAAATCAGTGGAGAATGTGGTGATCATAGGTTCAGGTCCTGCTGGATATACGGCAGCAATATATGCAGCTCGTGCCAATTTGAAGCCTGTAGTGTTTGAGGGATATCAAGTAGGTGGTGTTTCTGGTGGCCAGTTGATGACTACCACTGAAGTGGAGAACTTCCCTGGTTTTCCTGATGGAATAACTGGTCCAGATTTGATGGATAGGTAGTTAAAAGAAGGATGAAAGCTTGTCTTCTGTTATTTTTATGGACAACTACATTTTCAACTAAAATAATTACACAATAGAATCTTGATCATGTTTTGACTAGGATGCGACAACAAGCTGAGCGTTGGGGAGCAGAATTGTTCCAAGAAGATGTGGAACACATTGATGTTAAAACCAGTCCTTTTACAATACGGAGTACTGAACGTGAGGTGTTGTAATAATTTTTTTGGCTACTCCATTGTTATGTTGAAGTGGTTAAAATTATTAGAATAGTGAATTATCTTAACATATTTCAAAATAGATGCTTTGACTTGAATTGCGTCATTATGCCAAATAATGACCCCTTGTAAGACTCAAATAATTAATTTTCTGGCTGAATTTAATGCTGGTCAATGTGATACCAGCTTTTTCCTTTGGAACACCATATGAGTAGAAAACTTTTCTTGCTTGTTATGGTGCCCATGTGAGGCAGTTATTCAATGACGTGATTCTACTGTCTCCAAAAAGAGGGTTATGTTTAGTGTTTTTTTACCGTTTACTTTGTTACTATGTTGAATTTTTAGGGGCTCTGTATTTATTGGCCCTTGAATAAACTTTTTGTGGTGCTTATTCTTTATTCAAATTTGTTCCTTACATTTGTATTTCAGGTTAAGTGTCATAGTGTAATTTTTGCTACGGGAGCTACGGCAAAAAGGCTCAGGTTACCCCGTGAAGATGAATTTTGGAGTAGGGGAATTAGTGCTTGTGCAATTTGTGATGGAGCATCGCCATTGTTTAAAGGACAAGTACTTGCTGTGGTTGGAGGAGGTGATACAGCTACTGAGGAAGCATTATACTTAACCAAATATGCTCGGCATGTTCACTTGCTTGTTCGTAAGGACCAATTAAGAGCATCAAAGGCAATGCAAGATAGGTGAGTTTGACAAACTCGTATTTTGTTTAAAATTTTATGGCCAATATTTTACACTATGCTTTAATAATTCAAATTGCTTGCATGTATATGTAATGTTTATGGAAGGCAGTAATATCTGCTTGTGAGATATCATTTCAAAAGTTCTGGAAGCTTGTACTTAACCTTTTTCCTTTCATTCTATATCTTACATGGTGTTATTGAATCTTTTATACTTCTAGGTTTTCTCTTTTGTTCGGATTTTTATTACTTCATATCAACCCATATGTTGTGCATTTGCTTGCATAAGTTGTATATGTTCGAGGATGTGCAAATCATGATCTTCACTCAGTTTAGTTAATCCTCCTATAGGAGGTTTCTGCAGTTTTAACTTTTATCAGTACACTTTTGCTTGGTCTAGAATATGTCATGCAATTTATTGAGCTATTCCATCATATTTTTTGTGAAATTTTCATTCTATACTATTTGAAATTTATCAAGTGAATTATCTGAATGCATAAGGCTTTGCTTTAATGGAACTTGTGGTGACTGTCTGCATTTTATATCACCTTCTGTTCTTTCATTTAAATTTAATTTACGTCAGTTGCATAGTGCTAGCTGAAATTTCTCATGATGATTCTAATTACTATCATGATTGTGGTGCATTGTGTACTAATGAACAATTTGTATGTCAAGTTTTCAACTCCCTGAATGTTTGTTTAACAGGTTACTTATCGCGAATGTTTCAGAGTTTACAACAATCCAAATATCACCTTGCACTTCAATACAGAGACTGTGGACGTTGTTAGCAATACAAAAGGTCAAATGTCGGGCATATTAACCAGAAGAGTTGATACAGGGGAGGAATCTGTGCTTGAGGCAAAGGGCTTGTTTTATGGTATAGGACATTCACCAAATAGTGAGCTGTTGCAAGGTCAAGTCAAACTTGACAGCTCAGGATATGTGCTAGTTGAGGAGGGCACTGCTAAAACTTCTGTTGAAGGTGTATTTGGAGCGGGAGATGTGCAGGTAATCTCCCTCTATCTCGTATTAGTTTGGGAACAGTCAGCAAACATTGCATTTCCTAAATTCCTTGAGATCTGTGTCAGCACCAGAATTCATGGCATGGTCTCATTAGCCTTTCAAAAATTAATCAGTCAATATAAACACTTGTGTTTGGAATTATTCATAATACTATGGTACGAGCATCTGAAGAATCTAATCATTGCTCTAGCATCAGTTAAAATAGTTACATGAAAGGAAACATTAGAACAAGAAAAGTGATAATGGAATATATCAACTTCAGCTGTTTAAAAAGCTAGTGTATGCTCTCATATGCTGATTTTGGGTTGTTGGTGGGCAAGAGTGACCAATTATAATAGTGAGAGAATGAATATTTGCCATCTTGTTCATCACCATTTGAGGAGAGTCAAACCAGTTATGAACTCAATGAGTCAAATTTTAGGTATACATTTCTCTCTTCTAATCCTGCACCAGAGGATTATAGTGTAGTATAGTGCGTTATATTTGGTAAACCTTATGATCACTTGGCTATTGAGTGGGATTTTTTGGAGAAATGCCAATTTGAACAAGTGTCAAGCTAATCTAGTAGTCAAAATGATAAAATTAAATTGAGATATTGGCTCCCATGAATTGGAACAACTCTTTGATTACGGATTTGTGAAAGTAATAGTAACATAAAGTTCTAATTTTTATAATAAAGAAATTGTGAGTAATTTGGATTTGATCATAGTCAAATACCATCAAGTTGGGTGAATATTTATAGTATAAAGTTATGTCAAAAGATTCCTCATACCAAAATATTAGTTTTGGCCAAAAGGTTTGTTGCACTTAAAATTTCTTCCAGAATTCGGATAATTTGGTATCATTGCTTAATCATGTCATCTATAGGAATCGTGTTAAGGTCCTTTTATCTTTCTTGGTGTATATGATTTCTGGAATGTGCCTCTTTCTGTCATGTATGTCAGATTATAATAGTATTACGGTTGGAGAAAAATAATTTTTAGGTGTAGGATGGAGCTTCTGTTATATTTGTTGTTGGAACCATAATTTGTAATCTATGTTTTCTGTTAGTTAGGATAAATGACGGGCATGGGCATTTGTCCAACATGAGCATGTATAAATTTTCCTAAGTTTTCCCCTAATTTGGAGTCATCCTGCCATACACATATTCGACACCATACTCACTTTGAGGTGTCAATTATTTGCACGGAACATGTTGAAAACATAAGTGTCAAAGAAACATAGATTTAAGCATTTAAGATGACATCTTTTCTTTTGACAGTGTCTAAATATGAAAATGAGAATTAGTCAGTTCTTTAATGCGTAGGTGCATCTTCTTGTTACATGAAACAACAATTCTTGACTTGTCGCATAAATTCAAACCATCATATGACTTCACATCTTTGGAAAAGTCTGTATTATAATGAATTTATCTTGTAACTCCATTGGTCATTTCATTTAACAGGACCATGAGTGGAGACAAGCCATAACTGCTGCTGGATCTGGATGCATTGCAGCTTTATCCGTTGAACGATATCTAGTTAGAAATGATATCCTTGTTGAGTTTCATCAGGTATTTGTCTTTCTAACAAATGCCAACTCTGGCCATTATTTGGTGATTTACCTTGTGTCTAAGCTGTTTATTTACTAAGCACCTTTCGAATTCACACATGCTTTTATTAATCTTCTTCATGAACTTTCATATTACAGCCTCAAACTGAAGAGGTTAAGAAGGAACTGGCAGATAGAGATGTTCAAGCAGGTTTTGACATTACACTCACAAAACATAAGGGCCAGGTTTGTATCTAATTGTCTTATATAAATTTTTTAAAGTTGATGTACAAAATCTTCCTGCTTTTGGTTTTCCAAATAGTCTTACCTCTAAACCTGTGTTTCTTTTATCTATTCCAGTATGCTCTACGGAAGTTGTACCATGAGAGTCCGAGGCTTATATGTGTGTTGTATACTGCACCAACTTGTGGTCCATGTCGAACTTTGAAGCCAATTCTTAGCAAGGTATGTTAGTGTTAATTGTTTCAATGCTGCATGCTACTTAGCTTCCAGAGTCCAATTAATATGACTTGGTTGGTCTTCGACTGTGATTTGGATATGGCTTTATATGTTTCAGGCTTCTGGGTTACATAGAATAGACCACTAAGCTTGTGTAAATATCCAAACAAGGTTTCTATATTGTATTTACTATTATATTAAACGACTTCTTGTGCTTATCTCTTGCTAAATTTCTCTATTTACAGGTGATCGATGAATTTGATCAGAACGTACATTTTGTTGAAATTGATATCGAGGAAGATCCAGAAATTGCTGAAGCTGCTGGAATCATGGGCACCCCATGCGTGCAGTTTTTCAAAAATAAAGAGATGCTCAGGTTGGCTAATCTTGTTCTTATTTCTGTTCTTCTATCTTTTCACATATGTGCAAAATGAACTTGTTTTATATAGTTCATTGGTGATATGGCATGTCGCAAAAGACATGCATGACAGATAAAAAGTTACAGTGTCCAAGGTTGTTAGTTGTTGCCTGCCACCAACCCTTTTATGCTGGTTATGCAGGACTGTATCAGGGGTCAAAATGAAGGGAGAGTACAGAGAAGTCATTGAAGCGAATAAATGAGAGTATTATGGTGCATTCTTTGGCTATCATCATTTGTGATTCAGTTTTGTTCCTTCTGAAAAGTTAGTTGAACAGTGCCTTCAATTTAGAAACTGCTAATAAAGTGGCAAGTGCTGCCTATATATTCTATTTTTTCAAAAAATATATATTATTATTTATTTAATTTTATATTTATATACATATATATTATATTAATAAATTTATTATTTAATATCTTAATTTAAGAGATTAACTTAATAAATATATTATATTTATATATAATTAAGATATAATTTATATTAAAAAATAATATTTTTATAAATATTATAATAAATTAAAATCGTTGAATTAATTTTAAATTGAATCAAATCAGATATAGATTTTACATGTGTCGAATCTAGAGGCTACCTCTTGTAAAATTTTTTCCTTTTATTTATAAAAATAAATATTTTATATCCATCCGTATTATTGTAGGTTTTATATAGAATTTTTATACTATTATTATTATTATTTTCAATTAAGGTATGATTGATTTATTTAATTTGCATATCACAGTGCAAATTGTTCTATCGTACTAATATATTTTTATTTTTTTCAATTAAGGTGCAATATGATCAGATATGGATATGCAACCATGAGCACCAATAAATATCTAATTGCCTAAAGAGATGATTAACTGTATGAACAAATTGAAACTGGAGGGCTTTGACATTACAAAGGGATAAATGCTAAATTGTCAATACAAACAAATCACTCTGAGGCCACTTGACTACCTGAATCATTGCTGACAGGTTCAATCTTTGCCACTTTCCTCTTGCGGCCAACATCTGAAGTCAACCTGAGAAGCAATGAAAGTATCAGTCACATGATGATATTGTAATGAGCAAGAAATGGATAAATGTTCAAAGAAAATGTGAATGACAATTTCTAGCATACCCCAAGTGCAGGGAAGTGTCTGAGTGATCATTGTCACCGTTGTCATCATCCTCATCCTCTGAATCACAACTATAATCAGGCTTTGAACTAGTGGGGGAAAATCTTATTTGCAGCGGATTGAATTCAAGCAAATTTGAGCTTTTGTTTTGTCTCAGTTCCTCAACCTTAGTGGAGCAAATACATAATTAGGGAAAATATAATATTACAAATTTGAAAACCTTAATATCAAACTGCCTTTTTAATACATATGACAGTTGATTCTATGGTCTACCTGTTTACGTAGAGTCTCATTCTCCAGAATAGCCTTCTGCTCCTGAAAATAAAATATTAAATCAGAGAAGAGAGTGTCAATTACAATTATTTAATTGCTAAACATATGATCCTTTGTCCTCGCATAAGAGCAGGTTTTTAAAGTTTTAATTGCTTTTTCTGCAGTCATTCGCCTTTTGTCAAAAGTCCCAAACTCCTAAATGAAATTACAATTTACCTGTAGTCTGGATCTTTTAAGCTGCTCCAGTAGAATTTGCTCCTGCAAAAGTAAATCCTCAGTTTAAGGGCTTTGAGCATAGCTTTACAGATTACAATTTAGGCTATGTTTAAGATAAAGTAATAGCCCACAATCAGGCTCTGAATTGAGCACAAGATATGAGATAAATATTAGTAGTATTTATTTGTATGAAATGGATTTAAATTTCTGTTTGTACGATAGAGTTATCAAAAATACTCTTACGAGTCAATATATGTATATATGTATGTATGTATGTATGTATGTATAGCATTTCTGACCAAATATTGAATCATCAAGAACAATAAGCATGATGTGTTGGCTGCTGACGGAGGAAAAAATTAACCAAACAAGCAGTTCATGTCCAAGCATTAAAGATAAGGAGAAAATTGTCTACAATATTTATGAAAAAAATAAATATAGCGCAACTTATAATTTGAAGTTGCTAGTGATTGGCAGCATTTAAAGGGAAAAAGAGTGCAGTAAGATGGAATATTAATATTGTTCAGTACCTTTTGTTCCTTAACTGATAACATCCCTTCATTTAACTGATGCTCCAGCTGTTGCAGTTCTTTGAAACTCAGACCGTCCAGCTCCTTACCATTAAGTCGCCTGCAAATCAGAGCTGATATTAGATAATGGAATATTGATGTACATGCTCTAGATTCATGCATTTTTCAACTTATTGTATGGCAACTGAATTACTCAAGAGAAACAAATTTTCCTTCATTAACATTTCCCTTGAGAACATAAAAAGGAAGAAAATGTGATATTCCTGTCATCAATATCATTCTAATTCCTTGTCATTTTAAACTAAAAAAAATAATTAATGGGACATCATTTTCATATCTGCTACTACAAGGTTATCTTTGGAATATTTCCTTCTCTTTCACCACCATTCCCATGGTTATATAATTGGCAAATAATATAATGGAAATGACTTACATGTATGCCGCACGTAGCCTTAAGTACTCCTCTTTCAGGGTGTTCACATCAACTGGTTGCGAGCTCTGCTTATTTATCCAATGACAAAAACCCGAATCTAAATGTGATTATTATTCATAGCAAAAGGTATGTAAATTAAAAAAAATGTGTGGATGCAATGCAACATTTTAAGTCTTGTTCGTCTTCCAAAACTTTCATGAGAGCTACACTGTAAATGCAAAGAAAAATTGTAAGAATGTGGCATACCTCTGCCTTTCGTTCAACAGAAGGGGACTGATCCACTCCCATGCCTTTGTTGTATCTTAAAAGAGTGTGTTCCATGCTACATTGATAGGAAACAAAAACAAAAACAAAATCCAATTCATTTTGGGACTTTAAGTACATGTCTGGTCCAACAATATTTGGGCATTAGCCCATGAAAATTTAGGTCAAGTTAGCCTCAGCCTTTTTTTCTGGTAGCCGAAAAACAGACAAAAAAAGTGGTTTTCCAATTTTTTCCATTTTTAGTGGTTTTCCAGTCCAAGGGTTTATCTTTTTTTTTTCTTTCTTTCTTTCTTCTCTCCAACTTTGTCTCCCATACAAAATACATTAGAAATCAGTTAAAAACCCTGTTTTCATTTGTTAAAAAATCATATAAAAATAAAAAAAATAGTTAAAACCTACAAGGTTTACGTACGTACCTGGTGCTAGACCATTGATAAACTTTGCCAGTGCTAGAGAAAATAATGACTCCAACCTCTGCATCACACAAAATAGACAACTCTCTAGCCTTCTTCAACAACCCATTACGTCGCTTTGAGAACGTTACTTGCCTGCTATTCAAGTTCTCAATCTTTTTTATCTCAATCTTCCCTCTACCCATCTCTTCTTCTTTCTTTTCCCTCAGGAAAAAAAACAACCCTAAATTTCTATCTTTTCTTTATTTGTTTTTCAAAGCAATGTTGATTAAAACACAGAAAAGAAAGCAGTGATGTTTATATAGAACAACGTTTGTTAAATGGAATTGGATTCCAAGGGACAAATAATGAAGGAAAGTGTATAAAGAGTAGAAAGGTGACAGATGGGATACTATATCTAGCAATTCTCCAAATATGGAACTCTAATTATTATAGGAGTCGCTGTGTTTGGCATTTTACTCAAAATGGATTTCATTGTTGTTTAGGTTTCTTTTGCTTCTTTTTTTTTTTTTTCATATTTTTCAATTTTTGATACTAGTAAAACGAAGATAGAATTTTTATTTTTTAATTTTTTATACATCTTACTAAAAAAATTTAAAATCTTTAATAATAATTAATATTAATTTGATGACATGCATGACAAGTTTATAATTCATTGATACTATATCTCTATTCATTTGATCATACCACACATACTTCTTTCCAAAAGTAGGTTGAGCATGTGAAATTTGCAGTTGCTTTTGAGATTTATTCAAAAAATAATTTTTTTAATTAAAATTTTAAATGGGTTTTGTTTAAATGCAAATGAAATAAAAAAAAAAAAAACTATATTGTTATTAATTTTCCTTTCATAAAAGCTGTTTCCAAACACATCCTTGCTAAATTTGTGGCAATAATTATGAATGAGAAGCTCCTATAGTTAGTAAATCTTGGAGGGCAAGGTCTCCCAATGGTTTTGGCTTTTGTTGGATAAGTATGGAATAAATATAGATATATGTGGAAATAGCGATATCCCCCAATAATTTTGTTTCCAACCATTCTTAGAATTTCTTAATTTCTCAATTTCTCCAAATTTAATAAGGCAATTATCCCACCTATTAATTGAGGTTCCATTCCAAGGTAAGTAGGAAATTAAGAAATCGTATCCCCATGATACTATTATTAGCTCTTATTCAAAATGACCATATTCACCCTAGAAAAATCCATTTGCATATATATATATATATATGCTACCCAAATTGTCCATTAATTTGAGTATCCAAATTAAATTTTCATATATTTTCTTTATATTACTCAAAAGGTAATTAAAAGAAAGATTTTGATAATGAGTGTCGGGCATTGGAATAACTAAGGGACTTTGATTGATTCTATGAGTTAGATCCTCTTGGTGTCTAATATTGTATACAGTTATGTGCGTGAAAAACCTTAATTTAGCATAGAATGATTTGATGATGCTAGTAAATTATCAGCAAATAGCATGCTTCTTGACTGTGCTCAAATCTGAACATCTCTGCATAAAATTACAGAAGAACACGTACGTTAGAACTCAAGTCAACTCTCAGGAGAGTCAATGTCAAATGATTTGAAGTCACCATTCACCGCTAAAGAAGCAGTGCGTAGGCAATTCACTTAACAGTGTCCAAAAAATGATATATTAAAGGCAAAGTTTTCGAGGCATGATTTCAAATGGTTGAATATTGCAAGGCTCCATTGATGCTTTGACCCGAAGCAATACTGACTTGCTGACATTTTTAGAACGTCCAGAGCAAGTCAGCTATCAGCGTGAGAACATATATAGGAAATAATAGAATGTCAGCCGAGGCAGGCTGATCTTTGTATGTCAAACTGATTCACAGCTGATCATTGTTGCAAAACCCGGCCTGTTTTCTCATTACTCAGGAGCAGTTTTTTGACCTTAAGATATTTTTGGCCTGAATCCTGAACTTGCCTGACAACCTTTTTTCTCTTTGAGCTTAATGGTTCCTTCACGCTTTATAATATCATGACAGTACTGCTCACATTTAAAATTTTGGAACGAGCTCTAGGTTTGTCAGACTTTGGAAGTGCAAAATTAAATCCTCCTATCTGATTCATATCTTGTGTTCTATTTTGGTTGGATCACTAGGGAGAATTGTTTTGGCTTAGACCTTACATGGAAGAATTGAAGAATACCAAAAAGGATGTTTTATTCTGTTTTTACCAGTAATTGTTAGCTATTAAAATGGTCATTTTTTTTAAACTAATCACTTTTTTATTAACTAAATTGGAAATTTTTAGACCTTTAGGCTTGCCCTCCATTGTACCCGGATTAACTTTTGTTTGTTTCATACAATAATTTTCATGTGCAAATCTTGACATGGAAAATGACAATCCCTTGACAGAGACCATAGTTGGAGTAGGACCATTTGAGTTTCCCCTTTTTCCATGAGATCTGAAAACCAAACAGATAAAGAATTGGATACCCACATCTTGAATCAAGATGGGGAGAGAGCAACCCTAAACAACAAATTTGGCTTACTATAACAGGGAAAGAGCCAAAAACTCCATGTTTGGCTACCTTGGAGTTTCAGCTTCAGGTCTTAGACCAAACTGATGCAAACCATGTGCCGTAAAAATCAAGGATTGCAGAAGAGTCAAATACAGGAAATGCAACGGAAGCAAACCACATGCACTAGTTAAAGAAATTTATAGTCAAAAACATAGCAGGTGTCACAAATGCTACCTTCCTGGCCTAAATATCAGACAAGATGATTTGCGATGCCAATTGATACCACGAGAGGAAGGACATAAAAATTGGCAGAAGAAATAAGAGAGTAACCCATTATTTAATGGATGAAATCTGAACAAGTATCAGCAATTTATAACAAGGAGTAAATTCCCTGAAACCAAAGCCTTAAAAGCAAACACATAGTTGCCAAGCTGTAAATATTTTAGTCAATATATACAAATAATTGGTATAAAATTTCATTAGGCTAAACAATATGAAGTACGAAAGTTTTACAGAATATGAAAGAGAGGTTGCAACTCATGAATGGCCGATTAGCGTTTACCAAAATGAAGTTTATTTGTCATGGTTTGTGGTGCCAGCTGTACAAAACAGACAAGTAGAAGAAGGGGTAATCTCTACAAACGAAGGTTTACAAATTATGATCAAATAAATCAAATAATAATGAAGTGTAAAGAATAAGTAATAATCACATTTCAATTATGTTACATAATGAGAATTACTGTGAATGGAGATAAGATTGTCCGTGGATTCTAGTGATATAGTCATAAGCACGAACCAGCCGCTTCTGAAATCTTCTCAGGTCTAATTTTACAGTTTGCCCTTCAAGATAGACCTTCTTAGTGTATTCCCAACCTTTTTCAGTTATACTCGAAGGATTTCTTAGAACAGGATCATCTTTATCATATTCATCAAACAATGAGCTCTCTCTAGTCGTGATTTTGTAGCCAATATATTTCAAACCAAGCTTCCTTGCGGGCTCCCCATAGTATGTCTCAGCTGCCCAGTCTGTTCCTAGGGGAATAACTTGAACAAAAACAGAGCCAGGTTTCATGAACAGAAAATGAGTCATAGCAGCACCATGGACGCCAATCATGACATCACTTGAATTAAGTGTCCTATAAATCTTTGCTAATTCTGTTGTTCGTTCAGGCCTCAGAACATGAACCTGGAACCCAATTTTCTCAGCTGCTTTCACCAAAATGTTCTCATTAGTTATAGCTCTAGAACCATTTCGAGACAAGATAACCAATTTTGGTCTACTTGCTTGGTGTTTCACCTTTTTTCCAATATCTAATGCAGACCCTGATGTTGGACGTAAGGAGATTTTCTTCTCTTGTGCTTCTCGTTCCTCAACCCGAATCAAACCTCTAATTCTAGGCCAGTAAGCTCTATCAAGAAGATTCCGAAAATCAACGATACTCTTATTGCTTCTCATCAATGAAGAGTCCACAGTGAGCTCATCATGGATCCTCAGACCAACAATTGCCTCAGTGAAGCAATGGGTTCGATGGTCTCCACTAAAGTCTATTGTTGGATAATCCGAGAGACGTGAAAGGATGTCACCATACTTCATAACCCACCAATTATGATATTCAAGAATGACAAACACAACCTTCTTGTTAAAATGCTGTGAAGTGATGTATAAAGGTATGAACCCATCATTAAACTCATGATAAACGTTGCCGGTATAGCCTCCAGTTGAGAAGATAACAGCTGGAACATTATGAATCACATCACAAGGATGGCGAACACCCGAATTCTCTCTCTTTAAGATAAGGTCCAATTCATGAACGGTGTCCATCACACTTGTTTCCCATTTTCGGGTATAAGGTTTGATCTTTTCATGTTGAAGTTCATCATCTTCTTCTTCTTCTCCATCATCAACCATCCTTGAAACATAATTGATGAAACCGTTGCTGCTTTTTGGTGAATAAAGGAATACTGAAGAGGAGGAAGAGTGTGTTCTTATGTCACCCTTCATAAAACAAATATCAGAACGAAAATGGCTTCTGTCACAGCAAATTGTACCTGTATGTATTTAGCCCAAGAAGAACCATCAGATTCAACTAAACGGTTGGGGACATTGGAAATGTATATGATTCAATTAAAAATAAATCAAATAATAACATACACTCCTATAGTTCAATCTTGTATTTCAAGCAAGGCTGGAAGACATACTACTAACCATTAGAGATTGAAGAGCAAAGAGGAGTATTTACATCCCTATCACCGGGAAGGCCTTCATTTTGCACACCAAATGAATCTACAAAAGAAACATATATGAGAACTCAAAACGCAGAAACGGAGACAAAAACAGAGGAAAGTGAGCAAAAACCAGGGAAGAGAAGAGCTTACAGAGATGAGATAAAGCAAAATAAGAACTAAAGAAGTGAGGAGCCAATAAGAAGCTACAAGAGAGAAGAGAAAGCATGAGGAACGAGAAAAGTTTAGGCCTCCTTCTCCTGCAGTAACCAGGGTTTGTCCAAACAAGAACAATGGTCCCTGCTTCTTCATCTCCACCCTTTTTCAACTGATTATAACGCTGATAGCGCACCATTCCTTATGTTCAAAGCCCAATTCTTTTTCCTTTTTTTGGCTTTCAATGCTCCTGTTTGATCAGCTTTTAAGTGCACTACTCAAGCCAACAACAAAAGAGAGAGAAAGGAGCTTGCTTTCTAGGCTAAGTACGGTTGGCTGGTTGAGAACTAAAACCCCAGTTTCAAGAAAGAAACAAACACAACGTTTTTAAAAGAGAGAGAAGCAATTGTGCATATGTCTGAGTTTCTCAGCTTTGGGGAAGCTCTCTTTTGGTTTTTTTTTTTTTTTTCCTTTTTGAGAGTGAGATAATAAAAGAAAAGAAAGTTGTAATGGAAAGATGGCAGAAAAAGAGAGATATTTATATGAGCTGCCCTGTTACAATTTAAGCAAGCTTTTGTCGACTGCAGCCTTGCTTAAGTAGAAGAAGAAGAAGAAGGAGAAGAAGGGAGTTTCTGGGGTTGTTTTTCTTCTTTTCTTTAATAATTTTAAAAACGAAAGGACAAAAGGAAAAAAACCTGTCAAAGTAGGCTAAATCAATTCAGCGGGTTTGAAGTGGAGGGTTGTACTTTTTGGGTTTTGGGAAGTCAAATCAGAATTGCGTGTAGATTGTACAATCTACCAACCATTAATGTTTGTGATTTGTGAACTGAGAAAGACTTGCTTGGTCTCGTTCTCTGTTGGCTCAAATATCTAACTTTTTTTTTCATATATACATATACAACTATTTTAATTTTTAACATCATTAAATAATATTAATATAATATTTAAATATTAACATAAATACTATATAATTTAAGATTCGATTGTTATGTATTATTTAAAAATATTTTTTAAAATTTATTTTAAAATTATTTTATTTTTTAAAAATAATATATAATAATCATATTTTAAATCATATAACAATCATTTATTATTTATTTTTATTTTTAAATACAACATTAACATTATTCTACCCATATTAAAAAATTAAAATAATTTAATACATGAAAATAAAATTAAAATATCTAATTAAAATTTTTTTGTTTAAATATCATATTAAAAAAATATAATAATTTAAGAACGAAATGAGTGTTTTTGTTTTTTTTTGACTGGGTTGTTTTTCAACGTTCAAAAACAGTGTTTGCCTTCAACATCACGCGCCTGCCAAAGCTGCACAATTGTCAATTTTGTTTTTAAACAAAAGCCAGCAATTTAATAATTTCAGTAGTATTTAAATATTTTGTTTGTTAAATAAAAAACCGAAATTAACAGATTATATTGAGAGTGAAATCTGAACGTATAAAGATGCCATTTTTGGTTAGTTAAAACTAAAATTATAATTGGTCACAATTTATAGAATTATAAATTCATTTTTGGATATGGATGACATTCCAACCATATTATGCTTAGGAATCGAACCATATTGTTCAGTACAACTCTAATTCGTTTATTTTGAAGTATAAAATTAATCTAAACCAAGTCAAATTAATTGAACTCATTATTGTTTTGTATACGTTCAAATTCATTAATGTTTTGGAAGTCAAACTAATAATAATGGCTGTTTACATTTTTATTTGAAAAAGAAAAATTCAATTTTAGTTCTTTGAATTAAGAACATATACATTTAACATTAAATCACATGTTCGGTTATATAATTTATCAATATTTAAAAGTTAAATCAAATTTGCTCAATAATTACGTATTTTGTTGATAAAATATTAAATTTTTAGTTTCAATAATTAAAGTTTAAATTTTAACTGTTATAAATATAAAAAAATTAAGTGAAACTTTTTAAACAGGAAATATATATATTTAATAAATTTCTACATATTCAAAAAGCAATTAAAGAGAATGGAGGAAGAACAAGCTATTTTCTTAGTATTTGGATTTTCTAATTTTTATTTAAATTTTACAATGCATCATTGGTTATATTAAAAATTGTTTAAGGGGAAAAAAAACTTGCATTATTAGCCAATAACTACTGTTTTGCATTATTTTACTAATTAATCATATGGCTGGTGGCTGCCTATTTATTTTATTTTATTTATTTATTCGGTTCAAAAGATGGATAACCTATGATTCCTTTGGAGATGTAAGGATGTAGACCAATGTTTTATCCCTGATCAAACAAAGGAAAAACTACAAGGTCAAGCACCCATTTGCTTCTAATTGTAAATTTTACTAATATTCATTTCTTTTTAATATATATGGCATGCATTTGAATTTAAAATTTAGTTCAATTTATTTATATAATTATCTTTAATAATTGGATTTCAGCAACTTTGAGATTCAAATATCAATAATTATAATCCATTTCTTTATTCTCAAGTTATGATTTCTTGTAATTTATATCAATATATATTTATTTTTATATATTTATATTTATATGGTATGTGAAGAGTTTCATGTGGCTTTGCTAATTTATACATAATATTTTATAGTGAATTATTTATAAGCTCAAAATAATTACATGATGAAGGGGAAATTAAAAAATTAATAGTAGTATTATCAACCTAAGATAATTGAAAAAGCTTTTGAATGTATAGCATGCAGTCTGGTTTGCAAATATTTTAACAATAAATAATTAGCTTAACTGGTGGCTTACACATTTGGATATGGATTATCACAAGAGCTAGGGTTACCTTTTGATACTCTAGATTAGGCAGGTGATATCTGCAACTGATCACATTTTTCAAGCAAAGGAAAAAAAAATGCAAAACCAATAATCATTTTCTTATACAACTTGATGATTGAATAATTATAAGAATGTAATTCATTTTATTTTGATTGGCATGTGTAAATGTGCATGTGAATCCACTTATTCATTCATTGTAATGGTTGTATGCTTTTCTCTATTGGAAAAGGTAGCAAATTTACAATTAAAATGTTACCCACCATTTTTTGAATATTTATAAAAAAAAAAACTAAAAAATAATTTTAAATTAAATAATAATAATAATAATAATAATAATAATAATAATAATAAAGGTAATTATTTTAAAGTACTTGCTCTTTTTAGATTTTTTTTTGTTAGAGTATTATTGTGGGAGTAAATTGTTTATTTAAATAATTTTTATTTATGTATATTTTAATATATAATCCATATATATTACTTTATATATCTTTTAATATTTTTTATTTAAACTCACTAATTTCGCATTTTTTAGTTTTTTTTTTAGATTTTTATTATAAGGAAAAGAGAAAGTTTTTGAAAATCTCAAATCTATGGTTTCTTGTGGTGGTTTTAGATGGCATGTGGTTGTTGATTTTTTTTTTTTAGTTTTGATAATTTTTTGTTAATGTTTTTTATTTTCTCATTTTCTTTTTCTATAAATCTTTTCACAAAAATTTAAAATTGCTATTTGATTAGTTTATTTTTCGATGGATTTTTCGACTGAGTTTTATTTTTAGTGATTTTTTGGGTTGATTTTTATTTTTGTTGGATTTTTTCATCTTAATTTTTAAAATAATGATGGTTAGTGATAGGGGTTTTGAGATTAACATGTTCCCCGGTTAATATTTAGTTATTGAGATTAACTTCTTAGATAGTATTTATTTTTTTTATATAAAAAAGGTCGTAAGTTAAAAATAAAGAAAGTAATTGCTGAAACTGAGGATCAAAATTCAAATATATTAGATATCATTTTTTTAAAATAATTATATAAATTAATAATTTATCATAACTTTAGTCAATTTATTCCACTATAACTGTCTTTGGGAGTTTCAAAAGATATATACCACAAATGTTATTTTCAAATTAATTTCCACTTGCTATAATCTGGTTTTAGTCAATTGCCTAGCATTAATTTTCTACTTTGAAATGATTTTTGCCATTAAAAAATATGGACTCATATGTAACATCATGATTCTCGAAAATAATGTGTTTCTATTCTTAATTATATTAGCCAAGACGAGTTGATATATAGCACTAATATGGACTCATATATAATAAAATTTATTTATTGAATTCAGTTAATTCTTATTCATACTAGCTAATAAATTGGAATCAACCATAAAAATAAATTGCGAATTAAAAAATAAACTTGAAACAATGTTGATTGAATAACAAATAATTTACTTCACATGTAGAAAAAAAATCAGAAGAGAAGAGAAAAAAAAAACTTAGAAAAAAATTTTTTTTTTCTTTTTAATTTAACGCATCCAAAATTGATCGAGTTTTTTAATCAAGCATTTGAAGTTGAAGCTTAAGAGAAAATGGAATAAATTTGAAGCATCAAAAATCCAAAATTTAAATAAAGAAAAAGAAAGAGGGAGAGAACTCGGGTAAAGTTTTTAGGTTAAATTTGTGATATTTTTCGTTAAAACAATAGAATGAAATAAAATTTAAAAATCTAAATCAATAGATTGTTAAAATTCAATGAAAATTAATTAAAAAATAATATTTATACAAAATTTTAATTAAATTTAATTGAACAATGAAAATTTTGTCGGAATTTTTAATAAAAATATTTATTTAAATTATTTCAAATGTTGAATATTTGATTTATATAACAATTATATTTGTTAGTATATAGATTTGAATTTTTAATTTTTTTTCAATTTTTATATAAAAGAAATCATAATCTTAAAATAAAAATAAAATTTTAAAATTTAGATTTACTAGATATTATTTTTTAAAATAATTAAATCAAATGAGTTAAATTTTTAATTTTTTATTAAATTATTTTTAATAAAAAATCTCACGAGAGTTTTGACTGGGATAGAGGATGATGATGATGATGATATTGACAGGTAAGTGAATTTGAATACATTTAAGTGTGGGTAGCACTCACTGTGGCATTTTGAAAACTTAACTGGTGGCTTACACATTTGGAAGTGGATTATCACAAGAGCTAGGGTTACCTTTTGATACTCTGGATTTGGCAGGTGATATCTGCAACTGATCACACATTTCAAGCAAAGGAAAAAAAAAAACACAAAACCAATAATCATTTTCTTAGACAACTTGATGATTGAATAATTATAAGAATATAATTCATTTTATTTTGATTGGCATGTGTAAATGTGCATGTGAATTCACTTATTCATTCATTGTAATGGTTGTATGCTTTTCTCTATTGGAAAAGGTAGCAAATTAACAATTAAAATGTTGCCTACAATATTTTTTAATATTTATAGAAAACTAAAAATAATTTTAAATAATAATAATAATAATAATAATAATAATAATAATAATAATAATGAAGGTAATTATTTTAAAAGTACTTGCTCTTTTTAGAATTTTTTGTTAGTGTATTATTGCGGGAGTAAATTTTTTATTTAAATAAATTTTACTTTATGTATGTTTTAATATATACTCCATATATATTACTTAATGTATCTTTTAATATTTTTTATTTAAAACTCATTAATTTCATATTTTTTAGTTTTTTTTTTAGATTTTTATTATGAGGAAAAGAAAGAGTTTTTGAAAATCTCAAATCTATGGTTTCTTATGGTGGTTTTAGATGGTATGTGGTTGTTGACATTTTTATTTTTTTTTAGCTAAGATAATTTTTTGTTAATGTTTTTTATCTTCTCATTTTCTTTTTCTATAAAATTTTTCACAAAAATTTAAAATTTCTATTTGATTAATTTATTTTTCTATGGATTTTTAGGCTAAATTTTGTCTTTAGTGATTTTTGGATTGATTTTTATTTTTGTTGGATTTCTTCATCTTGATTTTTAAAATAATGATGTTAGGGGTTTTTGAGATTAACTTGTTCGATGGTTAGTGTTTAGTTCTTGAGATTAACTTCTTTGATAGTATTTTTTTATATAAAAGACATTGTAATTTAAAAATAAAAAAAAAGTAATTACAAGAATCAAGAATCAAAATCTAAATATATTAAATATCATACTTTAAAAGTGATTATATAAATTAATAATTTGTCATAACATCAGTCAATTTACTCCACTACAAATGTCTTTGAAAGTTTCAAAAGATATATACCACAAATGTTATTTTCAATTTAATTTCCACTTGCTATAGTATTAGTCAATTACCTAGCATTAATTTTCTACTTTGAAATGATTTTTTCCATAGAAAACATGGACTCATATGTAACATCATGATTCTCGAAAATAATGTGATTCTATCCTTAATTATATTAGCGAAGACTGAGTTGATATATAGCACTAACATGGACTCATATATAATAAAATTTATTTATTGAATTCAGTTAATTTTTATTCATACTAGCTAATAAATTGGAATCAACCATAAAAACAAATCGCCGATTAAATAATAAACTTGAAACAATGTTGATTGAATAACAAATAATGTACTCCACATGTAGAAAAAAATCAGAAGAGAAGAGAAAAAAATCTTAGAAATTTTGTTCTTTTTTTTTTTTTTTTTTAATTTTAACACATCCAAATTTGATGGAACTTTTTAATCATCTTGTTACTTTTAACTTCAAGCATTTAAAGTTGAAGCTTAAGAGAAAATGGAATAAATTTGGAGTATTAAAAATCCAAAATTTAAATAAAGGAAATGAAGGAAGGAGAGTACTTGAGTAAAGTTTTTAGATCAAATTTGTGACATTCTTCATTAAAAACAATAAAATGAAATAAAATTTAAAAATTTAAATCAATAGATTGTTAAAATTCAATGAAATTTTAATTAAAAATAGTATTTATACAAAATTTTAATTAAATTTAATTGAACAATTAAAATTTTGTAGGAATTTTTAATAAAAATATTTATTTAAATTATTTCAAATGTTGAATATTTGATTTCTACAACAATTATATTTGTTATTATATTGATTTGAATTTTCAAATTTTTATTCAATTTTTATATAAAAAATAATAATCTTAAAATAAAAATATTTTTAAAAAAAATTAAATCAAATGAGTTAAATTTTTAATTTTTTATTAAATTATTTTTAATAAAAAATCTCACAAGAGTTTTAATTGAGATAGAGGAAGATGATAATGATGACATTGACAGGTATGTGAATTCGAATATATTTAAGTGTGGGTAGCACTCAATGTCGCATTTTGAAAACTTAATGGTAAAATGATTTTAACAACCATCCAATGTTATTATGCCAAATTTTATTTAAAAAATTA
The DNA here is from genome assembly GCF_047325235.1 of Durio zibethinus. Lineage (NCBI taxonomy): Eukaryota > Viridiplantae > Streptophyta > Magnoliopsida > Malvales > Malvaceae > Durio > Durio zibethinus. Next base: position 587,453 of record NC_143162.1, on the reverse strand, counting down.
ATATGCAAATTTGACAAATGTGCCACATTGAATTCTTTATAACAATTATATAAATAAACATCGTTGTTGTAAAATTTTGAAAGTTGTATCATATGATATCATGCAAAGAAAATTTTTATTTTTGAAATTAATTATCTGTGGATAGAATTAACTCACAATCAAGTGAATCAAATGTCAGCTTTGGTTGAATTTTTATTAAAGAGCAAAGATAATGATGGGAGGGGGAATTCCATTAGGTATAGTGTGCATATATATATATATATATATATATATGAATGTATGTATATATGTATGTATTTATTTATTAAAAAAATTATATAAAATAAAAAAATAAAATTTTTAATCATTGATTCAATATATTTAAAGGAGAAAATTATTTTTTTTTAATTTTTTACTTATATCACTTATCTCTTAGTTTATTGAAATTAATAGTTAAAAATATATATATTTTAATTTTATACTAAATAAGTTGTTTCATTCTCATATATAATTTTTTTAATTATGGATTGAAATTGAAATAATATCAGTTGCCAATTGGATTATCAAATTAATTCAGTTTGATTTATTAATTTGATTAAAGCAAAATTACGGACATGCCTAAAGTATTCTATTATTGACAAGCAAATAAGCTTACACTTAAATTCACAATAATGATTGAATCTGCGAAAGGTAAGGTAGTGAGGAATTAATTATTTTATGAAAAATACCCAAATAAGTCATTTCCAAATTATGTTACCTCAAACCAATGACGATCAATATATAATTAAATAAATTTATATAAAATTAAATCAAATTCACTTACGAAAACTTGAAACGTAAGATTTTATGAGCCTTTTGTTTTTAAATGGCTGATCTTACATCATGCTTTATCTGTTAGACTCAAGGCCAATTGAAAGGGTGGCATATTTTTAGTTTTAGCTTGCTTGTTTAGATTTGGTTGGCTTGCAAATCTTATTCAACTTTACCTCACTCTTTTTCAAATTCTTCGAGATTTTTTTTAATCAATGGCACATCTCAGCAAATTTAATATATTGGAGGTTTTTTTAAAATTTTTTTTTTGTTTTTACATGAGAAAGTTTTTTTTTTTTTTTTTCATCTCGTCTTCTCTTTCTATTTTTTTTTTTTAATTTTACTTGAGAATAACATTATATTATTAAACACTTTTATGATAAAAAAAACGAAACAAATAAATTATTAAAATTTTAAATCAAAATAAAATATCCCGTATCTCATGAAAATTATGTATTGGATATTAATAAAAAAGCACAAACAACATTCAAATCTAAAAGCATTGTTTTAATTAAGATGAACAAATTCATGAGCTGGACCAAGATTATTACTCAATATCAAACCCAAAAACAATTACCAATGAGGTAGAGAAACTTATCAATTGAACAGCTTGTTATGCGTTATTATTATTATTAAATAAGTTTGTAATTGAGCTGGTACACAAGAAAACAGGAGTGCCTCGGGGTAGGAGATTCAGAGGTTGGATCAGCAATAGAATGCAATAGTCTATAGAATTCGAACGTTTAGAGGAAACAGCAAATTTGCAGTGGCAGTGGCAGTGGCAGGACTGAAATCAAAGAAAAAAAAATAATTATATCCAAATTATCCATTTTCTACATCTTTCTTCCTAGGAGCAGGACCACCCGCAAACAAGGACAAAGTCACGTGCCTCCATTTCATGCAGAATTACCATTGCATGTACAAAGGCAAACCCCTTATTTTTTTTTTAACTATCAATCTATAGTTGGCTTGTATCAATATTTAAAGATGATATTTTTCGTATAAAATTAGACCATATAAAATTAAAAATTATGATTTTCACATTCCGAGTTTACACATTTGAGGATAAACAAGTGATTTTTTGGTATCGGGAGACCGATATAATATTTCATTAAAAATTTAATAATTATTTATAATATTTATTTTAAAAATTTAAATTAATATGTGATATTATTTACTTAAAAAAAGTATAGACTCGTTGCGCAATGTAGGTGTGAATAAAGTGGAAATAAAACATGAAAAAAAATTAGGATTATGTTTTGGATAATTTGATATCATTTCAAAAACCATTCATCTAAAGGACTTAAATTGGTATGTAAGAATATAAAATATGTTTACTGATTAACAAATAACAACAATATAAAAATTTTCCCATGGAATTCAATTCCTTTTTCAATTCTTAACTTTTGTTCTTGTATTTAAGTGTTTTCATTTTCTTTTCTTTTTTCCTTTGCATTTTGCTTCTTAAAGCAAAATGCAATAATTAAACTTATACCTAAATAGAATTCATACAAATTAAATATGTGCATAATATTTAAGCCTAAGTACTAAAAAAAATCATATAAAATCAATAAATATTCGATCTTCGGATATTTTTATTATCACGATAAATTTTTTTTGAAATTATTTTTATATTTTTATAAAATTTAGGATAATTATTTTTTTAATAAGGATTACAAACTAAACCAATTAAATTTATCATTGTACATTATTGAATCATCCTATATTTTTTTTTATGCAATGATACCATTAAATTGAGATTTTCTATTTTTTTTCAAATAGGAGCAAAAGTGCAAAACGGAGTAACTGCGTTACTTCGGATTGAGCCCAAGTTCATAAAAGCCCAAGTACATAAAACGCCATCTGCATCGAGCGGTGGTCCGTGGACTTGACTTTGGATCGAAGGAAAGTTATGTACTTGCGGTGAAACGACCAGTAGCAATCAAAACTTGGCTGGGGCATTCAAGGGCCTTCCTTTCCCTCCCCCAAGTTGCTGCAATTTCTGCCAACAATCGAAGGTCTCAAACACTAACGACGCGATGTTCGGACCCAGAGGGTAAGTTCATCAAAACGCTAATTTCAATTTTTTATCTTGGTTCTTGTTCTTGAATGGAATTAGGGTTTTCTCTTCTCTGATTTTGTATTGGGCATGAAAAAGTAACTAAAATAAATTGGAGATAATAATAGCAAAATATATACCCCAAATTGAGTTTTGAACTGAATTTCTTCATTTTCTATATTCGGTGGCTTAGATTGCAATTTATTATTTTCAGTTAGTTTTATACTAAGAACTAATTTCAAAAGTAATATGAAAATGAATGACAAAAGTATGGAAACTTAAATTAATTTATAGCATGATTGCATTTGGTGTGAGATTGATTCTTTGTCTTTATGCTGGTAATGAGACTGTTTGAGTAATGTAAAGATAGAACTCTGTTATTTATAAACCAAACTATTCGCAAGAATAACCAATGCCACATGGTTTGACTTTACCAAATGATTTATTTTATTTCATGTTTATTGTTTTAAGTAGGGTTCATGAATATATATAAATATAGGAATTTAAGAAATTAGGTGTTCGGGATGTGTGGGTTGGGTTTGGCTTTATTAACAGGTTTAGTGGGGGATTTTTGTTTGTTTTTTGCTTTTTGGGTATGGATAATTGAAGGGCAATGTTGGGGAGCGGGGGGGTTTCGGACGGGTACGAGGTCGGCTCAAAGAGACAAAGAATGATGGAATCAAATCCCTGCTTCGCAGTGAGCAGCGGTATGAGCAGCTATCAACCTTACAGTTATGGTGGTGGCTACCAGCCACCTCCCTTTCCTGTGGTACGCCTCAGGGGTCTCCCTTTCAACTGCACTGATATTGATATTTTCAAATTCTTTGCTGGACTGGACATTGTGGACGTTTTGCTGGTCAACAAGAATGGAAGGTTCTCTGGAGAGGCCTTTGTTCTCTTTGCAGGGTCCATGCAGGTTGATTTTGCTTTGCAAAGAGATCGACAAAATATGGGACGCCGCTATGTGGAAGTATTCAGGTGCAAGAGGCAGGATTATTACCATGCTGTGGCTGCGGAGGTGAATTATGAAGGAATTTATGATAACGATTTCCATGGAAGTCCACCATCTCGAGGAAAGAGGTACAACGATAAGGATCAAATGGAATACACCGAGATACTGAAGATGCGTGGTCTTCCCTTCTCAGTAAAGAAACCTGAAATTGTTGAATTCTTTGGAGACTTCAAGATCATGGAAGACAGGATACACATTGCATGCCGCCCTGATGGGAAAGCTACTGGAGAGGCATATGTGGAGTTTGCTTCTGTGGAGGAGGCAAAAAGAGCAATGTCCAAGGACAAGATGACAATAGGTTCCCGGTATGTGGAGCTGTTTCCTTCAACACCAGATGAAGCTCGACGGGCTGAGTCAAGATCAAGGCAATAAAGAGGCAAAAACAGGATACACTTTGTATGTGTTGCCAGCCAGCAATGCATGTTCCCCCAGATTTTTAGGACAACCTGTATGTTGTCAATGTACTTTCATCTCTTTTAAAATGTTTGAATTTTGGATTTAAGGATAAAAAAAATTTAGATACACAATCATGCCCTATTATTGTTATTATTATTATTATTATTATTATTATACGAGCAGCTGCTCAAAGGCAATTGCATAAGCAACTGCCCATGGCATTCCAAAAAATAAAGATGCATAATCATTATATTATAGATCCCATGAACTGATATCGGTAGGTTGGCCCAACAAAATTTCATGATAGGTCCCTTGAACTCGGCCGTATTATATAATTTTTTTGCTTCACATCTTCGCGTTGTTCCCTTCTGTTCGGCTTGAGAAAAACACATTTTCTTGGAAACCCAGAAAAAAGAAAGGGGAGAGAAGAAGAAACAAACCAAACCCGAAAATAGAATCCTAACAGATTAAAATATAATAAAGCAGAGTTTAACGTAACAAGCTTTTCTATTCACATCTTTGAATCAAGTTGAGAAAAGAAAAAAAGAAACAAGAAACGGTTAGCTGCGGCGGAAATGGGGGACGCGTTTTGTTCGGACTGCAAGAGGCAGACGGAGGTGGTTTTCGATCACTCGGCAGGCGACACTGTGTGTTCGGAGTGCGGGCTGGTATTAGAGTCACACTCGATCGATGAGACATCGGAGTGGAGAACCTTCGCCAACGAGTCGGGCGATAACGATCCCGTCCGTGTCGGTGGTCCCACCAACCCGCTTTTGGCAGATGGCGGTTTATCCACCGTTATCGCTAAGCCTAATGGTGCTTCCGGAGAGTTCCTCTCATCTTCTTTGGGTCGATGGCAGAATCGTGGGTCAAATCCGGATCGGGGGTTGATTCTCGCTTTTAAGACTATTGCTACTATGTCTGATAGGTATTTTAATTTTTTTTGTTGGTTTTTTATGGATTTTTTGGAATTAATTTTTGTTTGGTATTTTTGAGGTTGTGTGGATGGTTAGAAATTGTGGGAAAAGAATGGGAAACGGTTGTTAGGGTTATGGATTCTAGGTGAAATTATTTGAGCTTAATTTGATTGATATAAATGAGTAGTTGAGTTTGGGATGTCCATTGTTTCTGAAGACACATTAATGGAAATGCCTTGGGATATTTTGAGGGATTTGAATTTGTTTCTGATGTTGCTTGACAGCTGGGAAAAGTAGATGCTTCAGTTATTGGTGAAAATAATTTGTGATGCTATTATTATTTACATGTCCACTTGTTTTTACTGGAGAAAATTGTGTCACAAAGTTTGAGGGCTGATAATAGGAAATTTAGGATTGATTGTCATTGTAAATTTGTGATTAACTGCAAAGTGTTATGCTTTTGAATTTTACTTTTCTTCGGCAGAATCAAACTGGTATTGAATTGTATGAATTAGATGAATATGCTGTTCTCTGTGGAATCCAGCTTAATCCGATCCAGCTGAATATTAAGATTGAATTTCTTAAGAACAATTGATGTTCTCCAATCTATGTGATTACTTTATGAACTGGTTCAATACTGGCTTTCGATTATTATTGTGTTCCGTTTAGGTGTAAAGATTTGCATATTTATGCTTTCCTTATTCCCATTCTCTGTGAAGTGAAGTTCTATGCTTGAGAGATGGTAATTTGCTATGAAATATCACTTATTTGGATAAGTTTGTGTTTCAGGTTGGGTCTTGTTGCAACCATCAAGGTATGCTACCCGTTTCAGTGTAAATATAATTTGAATCATATATGGTCTTTCAGTCTATTACTATGGACTTGCGACATGTACATATGCACATAGACTTGTTTTACTCTATTATTTTAGTATTTCATTGTATTTCATTTGTATTATTGATACTACTTGGTATTGCTACCATAGACCAAATAAAGGGTTTATTAAGTACCAGACAATATCATGTCAGCGACAATACTAAATTGAAACAAAGTTAAAAGTGAAGCTTGACAGGCTTTAGAAGAATGACTTGTTTGAAATAAAATGTCTTTAGTGTAAATGCTGACAAATTTGTGATAAATGAGCCAACTTGAAAGAAGGTATAAATATGAAACTCCGATCTTGTGCATGAGTTGAAAGCCTCGAATACATACAAACTTTACCATAACTGCTGCAGCTCCCTTTCCAAATCTGTACATGAGCAGAAAGGAATTATAAATTTAAAATTCCAATCTTCTGCATGAGTTGGGATACATATAAACATTACCATACCTGCTGCAGCTTCCTCTTAGAGTCCCAGTCTCTGCATGAATGAAAAGAAGTTATGAATTTAAAACCTCCAATACCTGTGCACGAGTAGAAAGAAGCTTCCCCTCCTCTTAGTCACCTTCCCATCAGGAAAAATAAGGTTAGGGTTGGTGGCTGCGCAAGAAAGCATCTTGTTTATTGCACAAAATTGTTGGTAAGTTTGATTGAAAATAGACTTCTGAGATGTGTCTAGCTCTGTATCTAATAAATAAGGAAAAGTTACTAGAAAATAATACACTATTGTTTGATTTATTTATTTATCATTTTACGTGTTATTTGACTATCTTTATAACTGATAATAAAGTAGTATTTCAGTTGTTTAATAACAAATAAGTTAACCAAAAAATGTACCAGCTACCAATAAAACTTGAATGAAGTATTAAGTAACCAAAGAAAGTTGCTACTGCATAGAAGGCCAGAATACAATGCTCTATAAACTTTGAAATATTTTGAGTAACAAGTAGGAGAGAGAGGCATCCTTCTGATAGTTTCTTTGCTATGCCTTTTTATAAGTGACTTGAGCAATGAGCATTTAACACTTAGAAATGGATGAACATCCAATTCTCATTTTAACTTGTCCATTATTCACAATTTGTTGTATGTAAAGCTTAAAAAAAGGAAAATAATCTGTTAAAAATGAACTGTGCCAGGAATAATTCTTAGCAGTGGCTGTGAATTGGAATTTCACTTTTCCCTCACTTTTAAAAGCTTTTCTTCTTTAATTTTGGAAGGATCTTTTATTTTTTTAATATTTAAAACTAGGTGCTTTTTCAGTTATAATTAATTTTCTTCATCTGGCCACTGAAATTTTATTGGAATCGCTACCCCTAGTAATTTACTTCTCAGTGATTATCTTCTAATGATCACTATATAATTTTGAGCATGTTTATGCTTCCAAAAGAAAATTATTTTATATTTGAAGTATTTGTTTAAGCTAGATTGAGAGTTTTCCTATCCATGGAACGAGCATCTTATGCTTTACACTTTAAATTTCAGCTTGATGACCTTTTCATTCTTTATTAGTTGTTGCTTTTATCAATTATCATGTGTATGTGATTTATGGGGATTTTGCAATTGATTGAAGGATCGAGCCAATGAGATATATAAGAAGGTGGAAGACCAGAAGTCTAGTAGAGGAAGAAATCAGGACGCATTGTTGGCTGCTTGCTTATACATTGCTTGTCGACAAGAGGACAAGCCACGCACTGTCAAGGGTACAGCCTAAGATTCTTTTTAACATCTGGATGCTTTGTGATTTATCTTTCCTAATGTGTATGAGCTTCCTTGAACCTTTGGATTTCAAATAGAAATTTGCTCCGTCGCCAATGGAGCCACAAAGAAAGAAATTGGCCGAGCAAAAGAGTATATAGTGAAACAACTGGGATTGGAGACTGGTCAGTCTGTGGAGATGGGAACCATACATGCTGGTGACTTCATGGTGAGTTGCCTTTTGTTTTTTCTCTTAAAGAAAATCTATAGCAGTCCTTTCAGTTAACAACTGTGTTGTTGTTTGCTGAATGCTTGGAAGGTTGCATTTCCTCTGTTGAATATCGTATTGCTCATTTATGCTTACCATTTATGGTTGCCACTGACTAATTTCTTTAATTATCAGAGGCGTTTTTGTTCCAATCTTGGTATGAATAATCAAGCAGTTAAAGCTGCCCAAGAAGCAGTTCAGAAGTCGGAGGAGTTTGATATAAGGTAGTTATTATTCTATTTTCATCATGATGCTGTGAGCCTAAACTGAAATTTCTTTTTAAGCCCTTAACCTTTCAAACAAATTTTAATTTAATGTCCTCTATGACGTAGATAATTCTGTATGGACCTCTGCTGTTAACAGAATGCATGATCAGGATGTGGGGATTTTAAGTTGATCAACTGACATGATTAGGAAATAATTAGAATGTTAGAAGAATGATATTAAGAAAAAGAAGCTAAAATCGAGTACCCAGAAATTTGTTCTGGGTACTTTTCTCCAACCTTCTCCTCTCTTTATTGAATACCCCCCATCCCTCCCCTGACTTACCTCTTTCGTTTTCTCCGATTCTTTCCACCCTCATTTGGTTTTTGGACCAGTTTGTAGAAGGAAGAAAGATGAAGTTGCTAACTTTATCTTAGGGAGTTCTGCCATTTAGCTCTTGTAGATTGGTTACCGAGTTTGCTATTTAAGAGTCAGGATTGTTGCATTGAGACATCTGATATTTCTTATGTATTATTATATATCTTCTTTAATAGTTTTGTTCACTTGTAGTTTGTATATGTATTTGCTTAACAATTTGCATAACTTTTGCAGGCGAAGTCCAATATCAATTGCAGCAGCAGTGATTTATATTATAACACAGCTTTCGGATGATAAGAAGCCTCTTAGAGGTTTGATTTCCCATCTTACTTGTTAAGCAAAAATAAGATATTTTACGAACTTTTTTTATGTGCCTATTTTCTTCTTGAAACAGTGCTGATTATTGCAGTTTAGGTTCTAATATCGAATTACCTAACATGGGTGCTTATGGAATGTGTTTGTCCTTGAAAAATAAGAAAGCAAAAACAGCGTCTTCAATTTTTTTTGAGCTGCTATTATCATTCTTTGAAAAATGAACACGTACGTTATTGATCGAAAATGTGTGGGATGCTACAGATATTTCACTTGCTACTGGAGTTGCAGAAGGGACAATCAGAAATTCATACAAGGATCTTTATCCCCATGTGTCAAAGATAATGCCAAACTGGTATGCCAAGGAAGAAGATCTCAAGAGCCTATCCAGTCCTTGAAGTGCAGAACAAACAACAATAGGTATACAAGAACCGAAAAAAAAAAAAAAAACCCTCAAAATTGGCTTTCTTTCTTTCTCTTGGATGTTCTGACTATTATGTTTTTTCTTTTTCATTTTTCCTTCATTACTCCACCCTTACAAGTAGAGAGGAAATGTGGACATCCACGGTATTTACTGATCAATTTTAATTTATGTATGAAGTTGCAGCAAATTTTTTCATATAGAAGTGTTAGCTATCCAAAAATTGATATTGTTAGCTGTAATTTATTCCACCATTTCATCCACTCTGCGGTCTCTCCATAACTCGTGAAGAATTGAATAAATTAAAAAAAAGTGTAAATATAATTCTGCTTATTTTATTCACTTAATAACTAAAAGTTATTGAAATTGGTACATGTTGACTGGGCTTGAAATAACGGTAACCTACCCAACATTTCTTTATTTTTCTCTATCTCATAGCCATAAGTTAATTAATTAAATCTTTTGTAATGTTCAAGAACTCCATGTAGATTAGAGTTGCTCATGGCTGGGTTGGGTAGGATATGGGCGGATTTAATATGATATTTTAATATTTAAGTAAGTTCAGATTTGGTCCAATTCGAATTTTTGGATATTATTTTTTGTTTAAATTTATTTTTATATGTAATAATAAAATTTAAGTTCGTCCAAAGTATTAGTATTTAAAATTAAAAAAAATAATTTTTTTAAATTTTTTGTAAATTATTAATTTAATTAATTTTAATTAAATTTATGAGTCATTTGTGGTTGGATTGGTTTTAATTTTGTTGAATATAATTTAAAATTAAATTATTATTTTAATATTTTACATAAAAAAATAATTTTTATTCTATTATAAGTAATAAAGCAAATGGATCTTATTCACCATAAAAATAAAGCAAATATATTTTATCCCATTATAATAAAAATATTTTTTTAATTTTCAAATTGGATCAAGCTAAGCTCGGACCTTAAATAATGAAATTCAAGCTCGATTTTATTTTTTTGATTGGCTTTCATTTATTTGTTTAGGTATTTTAAATGAGCTTAATATTCATATCTAAATTTTTTAGAATTTTGGATAGATTTTTTGATTCAAACAAACTGTCTAACTTATGAGCAGGTTTAATATAGATGTATAAGAATTAATTGACAAATATATATTCAAATAAGTTTTCAAATATTATGTCAAGTAGTAATTTTCATTTTTTATGATTAGGTGAACTTGGTATCAATTGTTTACCTTAACCGACATGTGTAAAGTTTAAAATTTTTATAAAGCATTGATTGGATAGGTAAACTTAAAACAAAATTAAGGAGATATATATTGATGCACAGCCAAGAAAGTGAATAAAAAAAAGAATGAAAAACTAACCTCAATCACTAGATCAAATGCAAAAGGTAAAATTTCCCCCTTTTTTTTTTTTTTTTAAGAGCACGATAATTTTTCTTCTAATCGTATTGGTTCTTCGTGCGAGTCAATGCCAATGTGGCCATGTGGGTATGAATTGAAATTTTTAAAAGCTGTCTAAGAGGGGAATATGATGCTCTGAGAGACAACTACTTCTATGAAAATTGCGACCTTTTTTAGCATTAAAAAAAAAAAAAAGGATTGTGGCCTTTTCTGCTAAATGGAAGGATAATAAAAATTCGACACTCCTAGGGAAAAATAAAATTAAAGAGTGTTGTATCAATTTATGGCGCTCATAAATTGGCAAACACTATGCTAAAGCCATAGCAAACTAAATCATCACTTAATTTTTTTTTTAATAACAAAAATCCCACCACAACATCTCAATGTTTGTTTATATATAACCCCAACACAAGCAAGATTTATCCATAGATTTTCATCAAAGAATTAATATTGCAATATAGAGAGGGGATTCCTCTGGGTTCTTCCCTAAAATGACAAACAAAGAAAACTCAGTGGCTGTGGTCATGGTGCCATTTCCAGCACAAGGCCATCTAAACCAGCTACTTCACCTGTCTCGGATCATCCTCTCCTATGGGATCCCGGTCCATTATGTTGGTACATCCACACACAATCTACAGGCAAAGGTCCGAGTCCATGGTTGGGAACCGGAAGCTGTTGATAGTTTCCATTTCCATGACTGCCAAATCCCTCCTTTTCTTTCTCCTTCTCCTAACCCCAATGCAGCAATCAAGTTCCCTTCTCATCTCCAGCCATGTTTTGATGCCTGCTGGCATCTTCGTGAGCCTGTCACTGAACTGTTACGCATGCTTTCTTTGCAAGCAAGAAAGGTCATTATCATTCATGATTCTATGATGGGATCTGTAGTTCAAGAAGTTTGTTCAATCCCCAACGTAGAGTCCTATGCTTTTCACACTGTTTCTGCATTTTCTCTCTTCTTTTATGTATGGGAATCGATGGGGAAGCCAAAAGTTAATGCAGAAATGCCTGATGAAGGTGATGTTCCTTCTCTTGAAGGATGCTTCACCAATGATTTCTTGGAGTTCATTGCTTTGCAATACCAATATCTCAAAGTCAATGCTGGGAATATATACAACACAAGCAAAGTGATTGAAGGTACTTACCTTGAATTGCTTGGTGACACAATGAAAGGAAAGCAATATTGGGCATTAGGGCCATTTAATCCAGTAAGAGTACCAGAGAAAAATAGTTCAGCTAGCCGACACTACTGCTTGGAATGGCTTGACAAACAGGCCATAAACTCTGTTCTTTACGTGTCTTTTGGGACAACAACCACCATGGATGATGAACAAATCAAGGAGCTGGCGATCGGTTTGAGGAGAAGCAATCAAAAGTTCATTTGGGTACTAAGAGATGCAGACAAAGGAGATGTTTTCAATGGAGACGTTAGAATACCTGAGCTTCCAAAAGGGTACGAAGATTCAGTGAAAGATATGGGGTTGGTGGTGAGACACTGGGCACCTCAGCTGGAGATTTTAGCCCACCCAGCCACAGGTGGCTTTGTGAGCCACTGTGGCTGGAATTCATGCATGGAAAGTATTACCATGGGCGTACCAATAGGGGCATGGCCTATGCATTCTGATCAACCAAGAAATACAGTGCTAATCACAAAATTGCTCAAAGTTGGCATTGCTGTCAAGGACTGGGCACACCGGGATGAGATAGTAACAGCAGCGATGGTTGAAGATGCTGTGAAACGGTTGATGGCTTCAAAAGAAGGAGATGACATAAGAAAGAGGGCAGCAGAACTAGGTGGCTCGGTGCGGCAGTCGGTGGGTGAAGGTCACGTTTCTCGGAAGGAATGGGACTCTTTCATTACTCATATCACTAGGTAGGTTTGTCATTATAATTATTACCACAGTAATGCTATCCGAAAATTTCCTTTCAAGTTTATTTCAATCTATGAAACAAAATGTAGTGCCTTTTCAGTCTTTAAATCTATGAAAAAAATTTATGGAAATGAAACAAAGAGAAGAAAATGGTTACATTCTCATTTTCCATCATATATATTCATTATTCATAAAATATACATTTCACAATGACTCGTTATGTATGAATCATTATAACAAATAAAGTTTTTACTAATAAAAATTTTCATCGTTGAAAGTTTGATTACTGTCAATATTTATTTACGAATGTAAATATACGTATGCACTTACAATTAAAAGTGCAAGTAAAAGTAAAATCTTGTTCAAAAAATTAACAAAGAAAATAAATTAATTAATAGAGTATAAGGTGGAATCTTTTCCTCTTTGGCAATATCATTATATTGCCATGAATCAATGTTGGACCATTAAGGATTAAGGACTAATTATTAAAGCCAAAATAGACCTTCCATCCAAACATCCAGCTGGATGGCTTACAAAATGTACAAGTCTAAATTCATAATTAATCAGTAGAAAGCACACTAGAAAAAGAATGGGATTTCCTCTTAATTAAAAGAATAATACTCTTGATGTAAAATAAGGATGTGTAGAAGCTGTTCAATTGCAACTACTGCTACCGATTTTGTACAAAAGGAAATGAATATGCAAAAAAGAAGGGTTGTTGCAAAGAATGAATGCATCATTTAGGATTTATCCAAATTTTATGTTGGATTAATGTCCTGAGCAGATCTTAAACGCTAAATTTTAAAAATTTTTAATATTATATTAAGATTATGAATTTATTAATTAATGTGATATTCATTTTAATATAATTAATTTCAAATAATAACACATTATAAATAACTAACTTTACAAATATCATATTAGATAATAAATTTATAATTCGTATATTGAATATTTTATTATAATTTAAGAGATATTCATAATATTAACCGTTCAATCTTTTAAATTACGAATGGCCTGTTGGTTGTATTAAACGAGTTTTGGTGATTTTATAATTAAATAACCAACCAATGAGCAATAGTTTTCAAAGAAATTAAAGGGATAGCTATGTATATGTAAAATTAATCCCCTTCAAACCACCCATCCCTTTCCTTGCACAACCCCAATTATTGTTCTCACTTTCCTGATTACATCACATCACTTTCTAAAATTAACTTGTCCTCTGCTCATGCATATGTATTCTTTTTTCTCTATAGTAGTCACTGTGAAAGTTAATTTGCTAAGTTGCCATTGCTAGATCATTTTAAACGTGGAATTGAAGAGCATGTGCAGTTAAGATTTAAGCAACAGCTACACACCACCAAGCATTATCATTAATGCATCCACTTACCATTGCTAAAGAGATAAAAGAGGAAACAAAAATAAATGAACTTTTTAGGTAATGAAACTTTAAAAACTTTCATATCCAAAGGTCCAAAAGCAACGCTCTGATAGTAAGAGTTTAAAACTTAATTTTGGAAGTCTCAAAACTTTAAGATGAATGGGTTATCTCCTATTGTGTTGCTTAATATCATATGTATTAAAAATAAAAGAAAATTTAAAAACTATGGAGTGGTTGAAAACTTATTATATGTCAACCGCATATTAGTTCAGATGACATGCATGCTAGTCAGACTCTTAAAGGTTTGTCCTTTTCAAGTGAATTAAGTAGATAGGGGGTTTAGATTAAGGTAGATTAGAAATTTCTAAAAAAAAAAAAAAGAGAAATTATAATTAATGGCTAGATTATCAAAAAAGTTTTTTTTTTTTTTAATTTTTCAAAATTCTTAAATAAGACTATTTTTTTATTGTTCCTAATTACACTCTTAAAGTACTTTTTTTTATTTAATTAAGTTTTTAAAATATTATTTTTGTCTAATTAAATCCTTAAATATTATTTTTATTTAATTAAACTAACAATTTTAGTGCTTTTAATATAAAATAAAAACTTAATTAAACAAAAATAATACTTTAAAGCTCAATTAGGTGCAATAGAAAGATAAAGGCTTATTTAAAAATTTTGAAAAAAATATAAGGGCTTTGGTAGTGTTTTAGCCTAATAATCCACAATCAATAGCTACAACTATTTCCACATTCTACTTTTGTTCTCTTAGATTTCGAACAAAGCTTCTTCTTACTTAATATATATATATATATATATATATATATATAAACCCACAATTAATAGTGAATAGACATAACATTTTCTCAAGATTAGTGATGATAACTTGGAGAAAGCCCAAGGTAAGCAATTAATAAAAAAGAAAATGGTAGAATTTTTAGTATCACTTTAATAGAATATCCTCACTACAGCAAAATTGTGTATTAGTAGTGTCATAACGTCTAGATCTCAGGATTTATCACTAGACATTGATTTTTAAAGAGTCGTCACCAATCTTTTTTATTTAGGTGCGATTGATCACCTAAGGAATCTGTCCTTTCAATGAACACCTAATTTTAAGGGTCCCTAAAAGAATAAGTTCAGGTCTACTAACTAGAACAGAGTTCGGGAGTTCGGTTACGTGTGAGGAAGGTTATAGCACCCTTACAACGTCCATCAAAAGATGGTACCAGCTTAAATTTGTGTTATCTAATGAGCCTTAAAATTTTACCAAGTAATTAATTATTGAAAATTATTTTCAATTGACTCTAATACTTTTAACAAAAAATTGAAAAAATCCCCTCACCTCAAGAGTATGTAAGAAAAACTACTGTTTCACTTGCAGAAGCTCCATCGTCAGATTATTTAACATTTAAAAAAACTAAAAAGAAAGAAAAGAATGATTGTTTTTGTGCAGGAAAAATTGATACTTTCAACTTTTCCTCAAAAATTTATTTTTTGAAAATTTATTTTTAAGCAAAATTGATACTTTCAACTTTTTTTCAAAAATATTTTTTGAAAACTTTGATTTTCGAGGAAAATTGATACTTTCAACTTTTTCTCAAAAAAAACTTTTTTGAAAATTTATTTTTAAGGAAAATTGATACTTTAACTTTTTCTCAAAAATATTTTTTGGAAACTTTGATTTTCGAGAAAAATTGATACTTTCAACTTTTCCTCAAAAAAAAAACTTTCTTTTGAAAATTTATTTTTAAGAAAAATTGATATTTTCAACTTTTCCTCAAAAATATTTTTTTTGGATTCTTTGATTTTCGAGGAAAATTGATACTTTCAACTTTTCCCCAAAAATATATTTTTTAGAAAATTTATTTTTAAGAAAAATTGATACTTTCAATTTTTCCTCAAAAAAAACTTTTTTGAAAATTTATTTTTAAAGGAGAATTGATACTTTCAACTTTTTCCCAAAAATATTTTTTGAAAACTTTGATTTTCAAGGAAAATTGATACTTTCAACTTTTTCTCAAAAACTTTTTTTTGAAATTTTATTTTTAAGGAAAATTGGTACTTTCAACTTTTCCCCAAAAATATTTTTTTTGGATTTTATTTAAAGAAAATAAAATAATAAAACAAAATAAAAGTGAAAATAAAAAAAAGAGTAAAACAAAAATAAAAATAAAAATAAAATGAAGATAAAAGAACATTAAATAATCTTAATTTAATAAATAAAATAAAAAAAAAAATAAATAAATAAATATAAAAAGAAAAAAAATGAAGCGGCTCGAAATACGGCTTGGCTCGACTCAAGGAAGAGAAATGGCTCAGAGAAGTGGCTCAGGACGTCGGCTCGGCTCGACTAACGGCTCTGGGAGGCAAAACACGCGCGGGTCAGAAAGCGGGTCGACGCTCGGGTTGGGTCGGATCTCGACAAAACGCGTGAATCTTCTAGGTTATTTAACGCAAAAACGACGTCATTTTGGGAGGGTATATAAGGCTGTTTCCTTCGTTTTTCGACAGAAACCTTTTTCCCTCTCTCTCTCTTCCTTCTTTTTTCTCTCGCGCCTCTTTAAATCGGTCGAAGAACTCCGATTGAATATTCATCGGATTCTGAAATTTTTCACCAGAATCTGAGTTTTTCTCTGAAAGTTCACCGAAAAGTTAATCGGTTTCTGAGAATCTTCACCGAAAACTGGGCAGCTGACCAGAAACTTCAAACTTGGCCGAAATTGTTGCAAAAAAATTCAACATTCGTCGAAAAAATCACCGGAATCTGGAAATTTTCCAAAAATTTTTAGAAAAAAATTTCGTCAAAAATCTCCAAAATTTTTTTCTGATTCCTACAACTGTTCTAACATTTCTAAACCTTTTCTTAGCCTTCAAAAATCTTCTATATGCCATTTTCTCTCAATCAATAGCTTTTTTTCCACTGTTTTTTTGTGTCTGTTGTTTCGTTCCAGAGGATCCCTTTTATAGGGATTGATCAGAAGAGTTTCTGATCAATCCCAATTCTTCTTTGGATCGAAATTCAATCATTGAATCCAACATGGACTCTTCTGATTGAATCTCAATCTAATTTTCAGTCAGATAAATCAAAAAAATAAAAAAAATAAAATGAAAATAAATCAGATAAATAAAAAAAATAACAGAAATAATACATAATACATAATCTGATATACATAAATATTAATAGGAAAAAAAATAAAGATATATACATATTAATAAATAAGTAAATAGCTAAGATAAAAATAAAGGAAAAAAATATATATAAATAATAAAAATAAAAATAAAAATAAAATAGAAATAGAACAAAAATAAAAAAAATAAAAAAAATAAAAAATAAAAATGAAAAAAAAAATAAAGAAAAAAAAGGAACATAGACTTACCTATTTGGACCAGGCCCAATTGATCCGGGCCTAGATCAAATTGGGTGTCTACAAGTGGTAGTTTTGTAGCGGTCTTTTACTTACAAACACCATTAGTTTTCGTGTTTTTATAAAATTTCAGGCGTTTATTATCCAAACGTCACTAAATATTCAAATAGCAACGTTGTTACTTATAAACGCCACCAAAGACTTAATATTAGAGGTGTTTCTCGATTAAAATGCCTTAAATATTTTTTATTAAAAATTTCAGTGAATAGTTAAGGTATATTTTTGGTAAACAACTCATTCAATAATCATATCATAAAAAATTGTATGAAATTAATGAAGGCGTTGTCTACAAGAAACGGCTTTAATATTTGGACCAAAAAATTTCACAGGCTTATTAAATTTATTTTTCAACAAAATAAATTTAATATTAAGCTTATCAAATTGTTTGGATCGTATGGATGTTTACTATAAAGGTTGTTGGTTTGATCCGTCCTTTAGCTTTTTTTAGGTTTTTACATATATTATTTGTTATTGATTATTCTAGATGTTTTCTTGACAAAAATGCCTTCACCAATTGCTTTAAAAAAATTTTATTGAATATTGAAGGCATTTTTCGTGGAGAGACGCCTTTAATAATCCATAGGAAAAATATGGAGTCGATTCTTGAAGGCGTTTTTGGTCGAACTCGCCTTTTATAATCCAATTAGTAAATTTTTTTTTATGATTTTTAAAGGCGATTTTATAGAAAACGCCATCAATATTCCATAGACAAAACTTAGATGGGATGTTTGAAGGCATTTTTTACTGAACTCACCTTCTATAATCTAATCAGTAAATTTTTTTATGATTTTTAAAGGCAGTTTTATAAAAAACGTCTTCAATATTTCATAAACAAAACTTGGATGGGATGCTTGAATGTGTTTTTAGCTTAAAATACCTTTAATATTCCTAATGATAAATTTTAATGGTTGGATTATTGAAGACGACTATATCCAAAAATGCCTTCATAAACATTTTGTTAGGGATTATTGAAGGTGTTACCCATTGGCAAACGACCTTCATAATCCATTCAATTAATTTTTAGTTGGTATTATTAAAGACGTTTTTTGCCCGAAATACCTTTAATTTTCACACAATAATTTTCTTGAGGGATTATTGAAGGCGATTTTGGTAAAAAACGTTTTCAATATTTTTTGTTAAGGGTGATTGGAGGCATTTTCTTGCTAAAAACGTCTTCATTAATCGCATCAAAAAATATATTTGATATTGTATATGTAAAGTCAGTTGTAGGTTTATGCCCAAAAAAAATTTGCTGTCAATTGTATATTTATGCCCAGAAAATATTTAGTTTATATATCTGATACTATGAATTGCATTTTGAAATTTACATAATGAACATTGTTGTATTTCAATAAATTGATCACACATCCGAAATTAAAACCGATAACGTTGCCATATTAATATACTTTTATAAAATAATCGTACTCAGTAATTTATTAAGTACATATAGTGTATTCATATTAAGTATAACAATAATATTAAACCAATACCCCCAATATACAAACTTAAAGTTTCCATTCAACATGGCATGTTAAAAACATTATAACAATTTATTCCATATATATTTTTACATTCAACCAACAATGTCTAACATGAAGATTTATCAACATTGATAAATGACAATACATAATCACACTATTCTTTACGGACTTCATCCAGCTCTTCTCCCGTGAGGCTTTCTTTATCCTCTCACTAAAAAAAATCAGAAGTAAATGTTAATAAATTAGAACATAATTTACCATTTTATTTTTTTTTGAATATATAATGAGTTTATGAAATTTATACTAACCTTGAATGGTGTGGTCATAAAATCATGTAACACTATCTCTCGCATAAAAAAAAAGACATAATACCTACATTCAGTGTTATCGGGTTGACAAGGTACCTAAAAATTAAATTGATTCTATTTAAAAAATATTTATCTACACAAACTTAGCATTAAAAGAATATATTTCACATTTACTGATAATGACACCCATTTTGATTTTTTTATTTTCTTATTGAATGCAGATATATACTTTAAATTGAAAAGAAAAAAATTAGTGGGAACATAAATAAAATTACTTATGAAGAAGTAGAACATATACAATATAATAAAGTACTGTAATACCTCTTTATAAAAGTTTTAATATCGGAGTTTGACATCACCGTTGGATTAACTGAATTAAGAAGGTATGGCATTAAGGATTTGGTGTTAATCACAATAAGCACCCAATCACAACTTCAAAATAATAACAATGATATACTCAGAATACACATCAGATTATATAATGAAGCAGGTTGGAGTAATTAAGGTTGAAATATAGCTTACTACGCATTATACAAGAGCAAATAATAATCAGCCAATCTTTTCACACATAGGATAACATGACTAGCACTATACATGACTGTGCCACTCTACTCACTAATGAAGTTGGGATCAATGAATCTAAATATGTTCGTAAACTATCTCTTATTTAGCTCTCTATATAGGAAGCTACACGATAACAATCAGCACTGCTAGTTAGTATTGCACCCTAATACTAACTACATATTGAATGTGCATATTTGTATTTATAAGCCAACTTCATATAAGCAACGATTTCAGCAACTGATAATTCATCTATTTCACAAAATTTTTTCACCTTCTACACACCAATGAAAGAAAATGATTGTTTATCAAATAAATCTTTATCAGACTCAATGGATATGAAATTTTCATCGGATAAATGTTTCAGCGACTATTTTGTTAACTCATCCATAGAAACCTGGGAAAGGGTCATACTTTGAGTCTGAACATCCTCCTACAATATTTAATGAAATATAAGTATTAAAACAAAATCAATCAATATAATAAACAAATGAATATTCAAATTATAAACATTATCATACTTCTTGGGTGGTAGCGGATGATGGGATCACTTCTTTACTTGCAACAAAAGTTTCTTGTATGGAGATGATGCTATCAGGCCAGGCTACTAGCATAACCTGCTGCATTACTGCCAACATGGACTCCAAAGTAACGAGTCTTTGCTGTCGGTCATTGAGGCATTGCTCATGGTCATTAATTTATTACTGTTGTTGCTCAATTATTGCTTCATATTATGTATTTCTCATTCGTGGGATTTTTTATTGTTTACCAAAATATATTGATGGCAAGACAAATTTATCAACCCCATGAACCCGACCAAGCTTTTTTTTAGTGCCTAATGTTAAAGACAAAAGATCTTCGCTATACTGGGTTGCCAGTTCATCAGATTTTACTTTGACAGCATAATAATCCTGAAAGACAATAATAAGTTGGGCTATTAGAATAAATCTACACAAGCTAGTATACACTCATGCATACAACCACAATGCCAATCATACATTATATTAAAAAAGTAGTTATACATACAATCTTTTTTGTTATTTCCTCGATTGCTTCATCTACGAAAGATCTATCCTTTCGTAGATATCCTTGTTTTTAGACATCTCATCTAAAAATTTTTATGTTTGAGCTACAAATTATCGTAATAAAAGAATCAGAATGTATGAAATGAATATTCATAAATATTCATTAATGAGTATAAAACAAGTGTACGAATATATACAAGTTCATACTTTACATTTGCATATCCTTTTCTTGCTGTCCAATGGTGATATTACTATTTGGCTTGAATGTTTTGAAGTTGTTCTTTGATTTTTCACGAAATCAAGAAATTATGTTAATCACATATAAAGATCAAAGGCTATATTGCATAAAGAATTATAAACTTGGACTCTTTTGGTAATGGATTTGTGTATCGAGAAATCTTTTATAAGTTGATATTGGACAAAATTTATCCAATTTTCAACACTTATGACATCTGCATATGTCACAGGTGGAATAGCTAAAACATCACCTTCACCAGCCAGCGAAAAAATATATTGGGATGTCAATCTATTTTTAAAATCTCTGAAAGCTTTTCCAGCAGATTGTAACACAATCTTTTTACATTCAATTGGGACATCGAACCATTCCTAAATAAGTTAACACAATTAGTATCAACGCATTGAATTTCAATTAAATGATCATTTAACAAATTTTACGAAATAGTTGAATAAACATACTACAACGGATGAATAAACATACTACAACAGATTGCCATATCTCATTCTTTAGATCATTAGGAACTCATCGCCAATCGATATACGTAATTGAAATCTTTCGATGGATGATGGCTTTAATATGAGTAGCCATCTTGGCAGCTCTTTTCGACACAAGCTGCCCATTTTGATTGAAATCAACATGAATTTTTGTGTCAGTCACTTTGATTTATTTATTTAGGCCCCTTCCCTTTCTTTTTTAGCCTACACTTCTTTCTTTTGCATGTTCATTAGAAAGAGAATGATGTTGTTTG
The DNA here is from genome assembly GCF_047325235.1 of Durio zibethinus. Classification (NCBI taxonomy): domain Eukaryota; kingdom Viridiplantae; phylum Streptophyta; class Magnoliopsida; order Malvales; family Malvaceae; genus Durio; species Durio zibethinus. Next base: position 565,694 of record NC_143162.1, on the reverse strand, counting down.
GAGTCCATAATACCTGTAACATTGATCAAAATTATACAAATTACACAATATGACTCTCTAAATTGATCATTATACATAATTTAATACAATCAATATCATACTATGTACACAAACAATATTTAGCACACCATTAAGCAATGTGCTCATATACATCATTCAGCAAACCATTCAGAAACACCATTCAGCATATGATTCAGCCCTCAAATTTCATTCAAACCTATTCAGCAAAATAATATCAGACAATAAGGTTCAACAAACCATTCAACATGAAATATGATTCAGACCCGCAATATTATACAATACCATTCGATAATACAATATAAGTAAACAAGGTTCAGCAAACCATAATTTTTAACGCGTACTATATAGAAATAACATACTTGCAATATGAATAGAATCTTGGATGACTATGCTGACGGTGATGTTAATGAAAATATATAAACGCATATGTCAATATTAAGGAACCGAAAAAACAAAAATTCTCTATTGAATATTGTAAATAATATAGTAAACTAAAAAAAAAAAAAGACTTACCGATTAAAACAAAGGTTCGTAGTAGTGATTTGTTAAAGGTTAATGGCGACGAATGGGAGAAAGAAACCAATGGTCTGCTAGAAATGTGTTTAAGGGTTTGGTTTGTTAGGTTGAATAACGTAGTTTTTAATCATTCTGTGTACTAGCCTCTACAAATTCCTATGTTCAAGGCAGGAAAATGAATATAAAATTAATTATTAAAGGCATTTCCATGGAATAACGCCTTCAATAATCACCTAAAAATTTTATTAGAGATTATTAAAGGTGTTTTTTTATAAAAAAAAAGACGCCTTTAATTATAAGCCTTTAAAACTTATTAAATATGTTTTTAATAAAAAAACACATTTTCTAATTCTTAAAAATTATAAAAGGCGTTTTCAATAAAAAATCATCTTTAATAATTATGGATTTCTAAAGTTTATAATAAATTATTGAAGGCATTGTTATATGCAACCGTCTTCACTAATTATCTACAAAACTATAAGAAAAATTATTAAATGTGTCTTTCGTAGATATACGCCTTTTATAACCGTGTTAGAATTAGTGTGACAGTATATAGAAGGTATTTTACAGTAGAAGTTGCCTTTAATAATTTTTAAAATTTTTAGTAGGAAAATTTTAAAGGCATTTATTATTAAGAAATGCCTTCAGTAATGGATTACTAAGTTTAAAATATATTGAAGGCACATTTTTGAATAAACACCTTCCATAACCATCGTGGTATATTGAAAGCATGTCATAATAAAAGATGCCTTTAATAATCCAAAAATTTTTTTTAGAAAAATTATTGAAGGCATTGTTATCTGCAACCGCCTTCACTAATTATATACAAACTGTGATAGAAATTATTAAAGGTATCTTTCTTTTATATACGCCTTCAATAACCATGTTAAAATTTGTGTGACGGTATATAAAAAATATTTTACAGTAAAAGACACCTTTAATGATTCTCAAAATTTTTAGTGTAAAAATTTTGAAGGCGTCTGTTATTAACAAACGCCTTCAGTAATTGATTACTAAGTTTAAAGGTATATTGAAGGCGTCTTTTCGAATAAACGCCTTCCATAACCATCGTGATATATTAAAGGCATGTCATAATAAAAGACGCCTTTAATAATCCAAAAATATTTTTTTAAAAAAATTATTGAAGGCATTGTTATCTGTAACTGTCTTTACTAATTATCTACAAACTGTGATAGAAATTATTAAAGGCGTCTTTCTTGGATATACGCATTCAATAACCATGTTAGAATTTGTATGGTGGTATATAAAAGGTATTTTATAGTAGAAGACGTCTTTAATGATTCCCAAAATTTTTAATGCAAAAATTTTAAAGGCGTCTGTTATTAACAAACGCATTCAGTAATGGATTACTAAGTTTAAAGGTATATTGAAGGTGCCTTTTCGAATAAACACCTTTCATAACCATTGTGGTATATTGAAGGTGTGCCATAATAAAATATGCCTTTAATAATCTAAATATTTTTTTAAAGAAATTATTGAAACTTGTTATCTGTAATTGCCTTCACTAATTATCTACAAACTATGATAAAAATTATTAAAGATGTCTTTCTTGGATATACGCCTTCAATAACTGTGTTAAAATTTGTGTGACGATATATAGAAGGTATTTTACAGTAGAAGATAGCTTTTATGATTCTCAAAATTTTAAGTACGAAAATTTTGAAGGCGTCTGTTATTAACAAATGCCTTCAGTAATGGATTACTAAGTTTAAAGGTATATTGAAGGCCTTTTTTCTAATAAACGCCTTCCATAACCATCGTGGTATATTGAAGGCGTTTCATAAAAAAAGACACCTTTAATAATTCAAAATTTTTTTTTAAAAAAAATTATTGAAAGCGTTGTTATCTGTAAACACCTTCACTAATTATCTACAAATTATGATAGGAATTATTAAAGGCATCTTTTTTGGATATATGCCTTCAATAACCGTATTAAATTTTGTGTGGCGATATGTTCAAAGCGCCTATAATATATTCAAAAAATATTTAGAAGGAAATTATTGTTGGCGTTTTTCGTTAGTAAACGCCTTCTATAATCCTGTCCAATAAAAATCTTCTCAAACTTAGCGCATCCAATCACCAACTTCAAGTTTCATCTTCATTATTATACTATTTCTCTTTTCAGACCAAGTACAATTTACTTTCCCTTTCCTTTCGCTTTTAGTATTTGAGCATTATATTTTAGAACCTTATTTTGACTATTCATCATTTATTGACTTTAGCTTTACTTCATTTGACTATTCTTTTAGCTCTTGCAATTCATTATTTTCTTTTTGGTAAAAAAATTTTTCTTCAAAACCCACCTTATTTCACTTTATGTCAACCCCAACTACATTAGCAGTAAAGTTTTAATAATCATAATATCTGGTAGCTGATACATTACTTTACAATAAGAAGTTTTTATTTTGTGTAAGTACTAGTCTTGTTATTATCTTTTGTTTAAAACATAGTAAACTTAAGTATTATACGTGTTCATTTTCATATTAATTATTTATATACATTTGATCTGATAATGTAGCAACTAATCAATAGATAAGAGTTGGATGCAAAAGTCAAGGTTAAGTCAAAAGTACAGAGATGTAATGAAATTTTTTTTTAATTTTGCATTTGAAAATACAAGTGATGATAATATAATATTATGCCCATACGTGAAATGTGCTAATATCGAGTGACAAATGCATCAAGTTGTTTATGAGCATTTAATTTGTATTAAATTTTTATCAGGATATGTTAATTGATATTTTTATGGAGAGTCTGTACCGTCAAGGTCTTCTACTACAGTTTTTTCAATATCAAAGGTTTCCCATCACCAACATGATCTTTTTATAGCAGATGACATTGAAGGCATATTGCGAGATGCTTTTAACATTCATAACCAAAATTTTCATAATTTTTCTCCTCAAAATGAAAGATTTAATTAGTCTAATGTTGAAATGCATGAATTTGGTGAACCTGGGATAGATGTACGTGACCAACAACCTAGAGAAGAAGCATCAAAGTTTTATAGGTTGTTTTCGAAGAAGAATGAAAAACTTTTCGAAGGATCGAAACATTCAAGGTTATCTTTCTGTATTCATCTTTTTCACTTAAAATGCTTATGTGGATGGATGAAAAACTCTCTAACTTTATTATTACAGTTTATGAAAAAAATATTTCTTTTTGTAAAAATTCCTGAATCTTGTAAGGAATCAAAGAAGATGATCAAAGATTTAAGTCTCTGATATGAGAAAATTCATAGTTGTCCCAATGATTGCATGTTATATTGGGGGATAAAAAAATCAAGAATCTTGTCATTTGTGTGGTATTTCTCGTTGGGTCTACAAAAATCTCGATGAAAGGTTGAATGATAATGGTGATGAGATATGTGTCAAAAAGAAGTTTGTTAAGGTTTTAAGCTATTTTTCATTAATACCAAGACTTTAAAGACTCTACATGTCTTTCAAAATTCTAGATTCAATGAGGTGGCATCATAAGAAGTAGACGGATGATGAAACATTGAGGCATCCTACAGATTTTTTGGCATGAAAGTCATTTCATTCTAAGTTTTCAGACTTTGCATCTAATCTTTAAAATATTATGCTTGGACTGGCATTTGATGGATTCAACTCGTTCAAAATGATGAGTACTTTTTATAGTACTTGGCCAGTTATATTGATTCCTTATAATTTACCACCATGGATTGTTATGAAGTAGCAGTCATTTATATTGTCTATGATAATTTTTAGAGAAAAAAGTTCGGGTAATGATATAGACATCTACTTACAACTTTTTATTAAAGAGTTAAAGCAATTATGAGAAAGAATTGAGACTTATGATGCATTAAAAGTAGAGAACTTCAATATGTGTGCTATTTTATTATGGACTATCAATGATTTTTTTGCTTATGTGAATTTATTTGATTGAAGTACACAAGGTTGTTATGCTTGTCCATGTTGTGCTGTACAGACATGTTCAATGTGATTACATAATAGTAAAAAGTTCTGTTATATGGGACATCATCGATGGTTAGATGATAATCATCGATTTAGATTTTAAAAATATCTCTTTGATGGAATTGAAGAGTTGAGGAGATCACCTTTACCCATTCTGGGTCTAATATCTTGTCAAAGTTAAAAGACATCAATTTCACATATGAAAAAATAACTCAATCAAGAAAAAAATGAAAGATATCTTTGAAGGTGTCTAGCCTCGTATTACGTAAGTTGGTGATAATCATACAGAAGTTGGTGAACTTGATGTTCAGAGTGATGAATATGATGATAAAGCAGATGATCTCAATGAATATGAGTTGTGGAAAAAAATATAATTTTTGAATTGCCTTATTGAGAATATAATTTATTACATCATAACATTGATTTGATACATATAGAGAAGAATATTTATGAAATTTTATCGGGATAATTCTCAATGTGAATAGAAGATCCAATGATGACTTAAACAGTCTGCTTGACCTAGTTGATTTAAGGATTCGCCCAGACCTTCATCCAATGTTGCTTCTTAATGGCAAATATCATTTGCTTACTGCTTATTTTGGGATTTCTAAAGCTGAAAAATATGTATTTTGTAAGGTTTTGAAAAATGTCAAAGCTTCGGATGGCTATGTGTCAAATATATCAAGATGTGTGAATATGAAGGGGTGAAAACTTTCTTCATTGAAGTCACATGATTATCATATTTTGATGCAAAACTTATTTTTAATTGCTATACGTTCATCAATACCAAAGCAAGTGACTTATGTGATAATTGAATTGAGTAACATATTTAAATCTCTATGTCAGAAATGCATGAATGTAGAAGAGCTTGACAAAGTTCAAGATTGAGCCTTGATTACTTTATGCCATTTAGAGAAGATATTCCTTCCAAACTTCTTCACTATTATGATGTATTTGGTTATCCACATTCCATATAAAGCAAAATTGGTGGGTCGATTTATTATCGATGGATGTATCATATTGAAAGGTATTATTTGTTAATAGATTGATTACGCTTTTATTGATTATCAAGCCAATCTACTTAGAATAACATATGACTAATGTTTTATGCTATATGTTTTTGGAGAGGTTAAAGTCTTATTGTCGCAACAAACGCTATCCAAAAGGTTTTATTGCTGAATGATATTTAGCAGAAGAATGTATGACATTTTTTTCTCGTTATTTGGAATATGTTGAAACGAGATTTAATAGACCTTCGAAAAATATAGGTATGTAGCATACAGACTCGACCTACAATTATCTTTTTCAAAGTTTTGGACAACCCATAGGCAAAGCTGAATTGGTAGAGTTAGATGATAAATTTTGGGCACAAGCACATCGATATGTTCTTTTTCATCATGACTCAATTGAATCGTTTCGCACATAAGTTGTTTAGCAAGGAAATTATTCATTACATTAGGCATAATTAATTATGTTTATTTTTTTATTGTTAATACTTTATCATAATGCTTTATAGTGAGTATAGAAATAATTTGAGAGATCCTGCATATTATCGACGATCAAACCCTCGAGAGCTTGATAAGATGTTTGCTGAAAACTTTCATGAATGATTAGGAGCAACTGTAAGTAATGACATACTTCTCATTATTTTTTATCTACATAGAATGCTTACGGTAAAAATAATATTAATAACATATATATATTTATTTCACTTTTATAGATAGGAGTTGAAGGCTTGTTAGTGAAGAGGTGAAGTGTCTTTCATATAGTCCAAATTGGATTGTGAAATGATATAAAAGTTTCATCATTAATGGATTTAGATTTCACATGAAATCTCGTGAGAATTTAGAAGTACATAAAATTTAAGAGTTGTTGTGACTTCATCAACTACTAGCTATGCTAGTGCTAGAGACACAAACCCTTTAAAGGAAAATATTGATTATTATGGCATGATTAATGACATCATTGAGTTGGATTATTATGGCAAGTGAAAAGTTATCTTATTTCAGTATGATTGGACTTATGTGAATAGTGCGAGGGGTCTTAAAAAAGATTAGTACGGATTTACACTTGTGAATTTTTCTCGATTAATTCACACTGGACAATAACTCATCAATGAACTTTATGTATTTTCATCTCAAGTCAATTAAGTATTTTACTCTGAAGATCCGAAAGAATTGGGTTAGTTTATTGTTCTTTGAAAAATACCTAGAGACTTATTTGATATGGGGTTATATACTAAAGGTGATGTTGAATATGAAACTGAATGTTATCCTTTTGTTGAACAAAACTTGGATGAGAATATCTTCACTACATACGCTCAGTGGGTCCACGAAGATGTTACTGAAGACATTTACGAACCGTGATTTCGTGCATCTATAATTTGTAATTTGAGTGTTTAATACATAATGTAGTAAATAATAGTATGTAAATAATGTCACATTCATTATTGTATAATTATTTTCTTCTAAATCATACATTATATTTTGATTTAATTAAATTGATATATTTTTTATATATCATAAGTTTTGATTTCTTAAATTGTCAATGTCTTTATATATCTTCTAAACTAACATTTTTTCTATATTAGTTTTTATGATATAGGTAAGCTACAATGCAAAGAAGTAGATTGAAAAGAAAACATATCAGAGATATTAGTTTAGAATCGTCTGTGGCACATGTAGATATTGGCCATAGATTGAATCATTTGGAGGCAAATGAACGTACTATCAGATCTAACTCTGTCAATTCTAACCCTTCAACTGATATTGGATCTGATAATACGGGAGGTCCAGGTTTAGGTAGTACCCCATCAATTAATTATGTTTTAAATTTGAATGCAGGTATAATATACTTCAATTTTAAAATTCGAGTATAATGATAAAAGTATTACGATTTTACAAATATATTTTATATTTGTTATAGTTGATAACAATGATCAACGGAGGACTAGAAGCCAGACAACTTTGAAGAAATTGTTTGCATTACCTTATAATGATCATATTGTAGTATCGCAAACTCTGATAGGCAACCAATTGGTGAAGAGACTCAACTATTGGCTAGATTTCTAGGCATGCTAGCCCGTAATGGAATAAAATTGCCTATTCATTATGAAACATTGCATAATGTTCCAAGAGAAGTTAAGGTCGATGCGTTAAACTTTATTGAGGTATTAGTATAATTAATTAGATATATTCAAATTTTTTATTTTACATTTTGTTTACTTATTCAAACTTTTTTTTATTGTATTATTATAGTCAAAATTTGTACTTGAAATACCAACTTCATTTGTGCTTAAGTCATTGGGAAAGAAATGGAAAGATTATAAGCATAGTTTGAAAAATAAGTATTTCGATCGAAATACTACTGTAGAGGCGATGATGCAAAATCTACCCAGTAATATGATTAGGTGACAATATGAACAACTGGTTAGATTTTGGTTCTCAAGAAAATGAGAGATACTAATTTATAATTTTGTACAATAGAATGAAATGATGAAAGTGTTTGATGGTTTCAGTTGGTAATATTTGTATTTCTATTATATATGCAATTATTTTTTATGACAAAAAAGAGAATAGATTGGGATTGGTAGCAGAAAGCAACAAAAATATAGCCACACAAGTGGATCAAAAAGTTTTACAAGAAAACAAAAAAAATCGTAAGTTTATGATAATTAACTTATTCTAATGAGTGAACTTTTTCTGTTATTAAAAGGTAAATATGCAAATTAATATTTATTGTTCTGTTTTAATAGATTTGATTGTTTCAATACATGATATTAAACTTATCGAAAATTTTGAACTTAGTTACACAGATGATATGTATGAAAAGTTACTGTTTACGTATATTTACGCCTTTAATATCTGGTTGTTGTGATTGTTGTATTTTAACAGTTTTGATAGTTTCAATACTTGATATTAAGCTTATCCAATTGATTGAACTTGGTTTCTATAATTGATATAGGAGAAAAAGTTGTCAATTATGTTTGTTTGGGAATATTTTTGCATATAAAAGGCAAATATACAAATAAGTTTTGGATGCCTTTCAAAATATTGAATGGCTTCAATCCAGCATATTAAACCAGAAGAAAATAAATGAATTTGGTTTCCATAATCGATATGTGTGAAAGCCCAAAATGCTTTTATTTTTCACGTATGTTTAAGATTATTATGTTGTTACAGGGCCAAAATATAAATAAATGGGATTAAAATTATTCAAGATTTTAATACTTGATTGATATGATTGATATGCCTAAATAAGTTGTGATTGATATGTATCCTATCAAATAACATATTTTTTTGTATAACAGAATGAGATGGGCGATACAATTGGTTGTGGGGAATTTTTTTGCGTAACATACACAAAAAAAGACGGATCTTACATGAATATCGAAACACAAAAAATTATGGTAATTTGTATCATCTATTTTAACATAAAGTAAATATTTACTCTTTTTAACATGTAATCAATACTTGATAGTTGTACATGACAAATTCACAGGAGAAAGCGAAAGAGAAAATGGCTGCTGAGATTGAAATAGCATCTAAAGGTTCTCTCAATATGCCAAAAATGAAAAATCAGATATTCATAAAAGTTGTTGAAAAAGAAAGGCATGGACGGATCCGAGGCCTTGGATTGGGTCCAATACCATCTGCCTACTATGGACATAACTTTCCACAATTTACACTATCAGCAAGTCAGTCTTCACGAGACATTCAATATTGAGAGGGGAGTTGCAAACTATGCAACAATGTTTTCAGCAAATGGAAGCAGAAAGAGAATGGGAACGTGCCAAAATTGAAGAAGAACGTGCTATAATGAAGCTAAAGGGTGTAAAATTTCAACAGTTGCATGATCGATTCGATCATCTTATGAATTTTGTGCAACAACAATTTTCAAAAAATGATCTTGGTATTCCACCAACTCAGGTATTATACTTACTAAATATTAAAATTTTTAAATAAAAAAAAATACAATGAAGTGTTAAAAATTGTATGATATTATTCAGTAGGTTCTTGAGCATGCTAGTGACCAATGTGGAAAATTTTTTTAATCAATTGGTAGCCAGCAAAATATATGTAGTCATCTATTTCATACATTTTAATTTTTTATTTTGTTAATGTATTCAAAATATTTGAATGTTATTATACTAATTATTAAACTTTGTATTAATTAGATGTATATTTAAACGTGAATGAAGTTAATATTAATTTCAGTTTCTGAATTTAAGCTCTTTACTGAAAATAAAATTTATTATAAGAAATTAAACAAATATATATTTTTACATAATGACGACGTTTGCGTTGGGCAATGTCGTTAGATGAATAATTTAGTGATGTTTGTTACATAAAACATCACTATAAGTAGCGGTGCTCTTTCCAGCAAATGTCGCTAGTTAGGTGGTATTTTTTATAGAAACACCACTAAAGCAACGACGTTTTTCTCATAACAACGTTACTAAAATAGTAAGCCTAAAAGATACAAATGCTACAAATATTGAGGCGTTTTTAAATTCAAATGCCTATAAAGTAACGGTATTTTTTGTTGTAAATACCGTCAATGCACGACGTTTTTTTCATAAAAATGCCACTGAATTAGTGGCGACTAAAAGATACAAATGCCGTCAATATTGAGCTATTTTTATATTCAAATGCCTCTAAAATAGCTACATCTCAAAGATATAAATGTCGCTAAAATAACGACATTTCATATATAAATATAGCTAATATTGAGACGTTTTTTCCAAAACGTCGCTATTTACCGCGACGCGTATATAGGCGACACTCTACGTGATATTTTTCACGAACGTCGCAAATCATATAGCAGCGTTAATAAACACTGCTAAATGGTAAAAAAACGTCACTAAAAATCAAAACTTCTGTAGTGCATCTTTTTACAAGATTACATGTATAAGCAAAAATTAATTATGAAATAATTATTACATTTAAGAAAATTCATTAAACAAACTCATTAAAAAAAAGCAACAACCTGTGATACCCAGATAAATTAATATACACTTATTGGTTTGCATGAAGGAAGCAAGGCAAATGAAAGTATTGCAGAAAACAACTATGTTAATCACATCCATTGAGTTGAGTTATGGGTAAATAATTAATTACTTGTGGAGATCATGAATCTTATAAGGATGATAAACCCTATACAATCTCCAGTATTATAACTTTCACTGCCATGTAGAGACAAAAAAAATGACAATAATTAGGTGAAGATTCAATTCCCTGGTCGCACCACAGGGTATCGAAGAATTTGAAAACCAGTGGGGATGGTAGGAGTCTTATTGGTTCTTAAATGAAACAACAACTTCAGTACTTTTAGAAGAAACCTATTTATCTATTCTTATATATTGGCTCCAAATTTCACGGTCCAACAGGATAAGAACTCGTACATATATATCACATGCCAATATTTGTTCCTGTTGAATGGATTGGACTGCAGAAAAGATAAGAAAAATTTGGGAGTACTCTACTGAGAACGGACCCCATGACCACGTTGGACCTGTATAATTTATTTAAAGCTGAAATATATAGATAAAGTTTCAGCTTCAGCTTTGAAGCACGAGCATTCCTTGCCATAACAAATTAGAGAACGTGCCCTTGTCTGCAAGGACAAACGAACTTTGTCAGTATGTGTCCAAAATACTTCAATCTAGACTTATATGATATTTTTTTTGGGGCATTACCCCAATGACACATTGGCATCACCAAATGTTGATACATATGCTGTTACTGGTGCTATAAATCTACCATCAGAATTGATGTTTGAAGGTTTTTTCCTTTTTCTTTTTTTTCTTCTGTCTCAAGTACGTGTAAAAGATTTCTATGTATAGCTCAGGCTCAGATTTTTCCTAGCAGAAGAACAAAAGTAATGACGACCCTGACTAGTCCTGATCTGAGAGCTCAATTTATGAAGCGGAAAGAAGTCATTATGGTTTCAGGTTTCATCATTTCTTTCTGTCGGCGTTTCGCAAAGGCAGTCGTTTAAAATTTGGCCACTTATTGCTTGAAGTTGCTTGTTATATATAGTGCTTATCCAAAGTTGAAGCAAATATGAAATGAAAGATGCAATAATCTCAGCAAATTAGAATTATACAATAACAACAGGCAGCTAGAATTATCAAAGGCGTTGACCCTAGAACGTGCTGTCTAATGGAAAGGGCTCTCAACCCTTCTATTTAGAATTAAGGGAGGCCGGAAAGGTTGATTTCCTTCCAATCTTTTTATTCAGATGTCCCCATCATGAGCGGGGTGAGTACCCCAAATTACTTTCTGATTTAACTCGAAGGTAGCCATGTGTGTGATTTAGAACTTCATCGTAGCTTGGATGCAGCAGCTGTTTCCATCTCAAGACTCTACAGTTATTGGAGCCATCCGCCATTTTTCTCAAAGCTGTCTTTAGTGAGCATTAATATTGTTCACAATAAGAAAGCTACAAACCTAACAGGGAAATATTAGAACTATTGGAAATCCTTATTATCACATTAATTTTCTTGCAATGGAAGTAATGGAAACTTGGGAATCTCTAATTCAAATGCCGACATTAAACCTGATTATTTATATATCTAGAAAATTTATATATTAGTATTGTATAAAATATTGATAATTCATGATATTATCATCAAATCCTATTTTAAATTAAGATGCAGCCGACATCCCCCCCATGTCAATGTTAAGCCTTTCTGAATCCAAAGCTATTGTTATATATCTCCTTAAAAAGTGAAAACTGAGGCTTGCACTTTTTCACCTGCCTTGCGGACATCCTAATTATTGCTTATTGGGAGACAAAATAGGCTTTTAGTCAAATCATAAACGAAACAATATCTTAGTGTGGCGGATTCATACCCATAACCTTAACACCCATTTTAATTTTATTTTGTATGAAAAGTTTTGTGTCGGGTGTTTTATGGCCTTATATGTAAATCCCAAGCAATTTACTTACAGGAAGTAAAGTTTGAGTATTTGATTGCGAACTTTTATTTTTAAAGTATCAAATTACAAAAATATTATAATTTGGGAACCAAATCACTATTAACCCTATAATTAAGTTGGTTTCTGGAATCAGCAGGCAATGCTTACCATGGTAGAGAGAAACAGAAACCGAGGTTCATTATCCCTGCTAGATTGAATCAACTGTTTGTAGACCTGAAATTATTGCAGGCTTTTCATTTTGGATTAGCTCCAGGATTTGATTTTGTAAAGAATAATTTATAGCCTTATCAGTTAGAACCTAGTTTGGAACCCCAAGGATTCCTTCAACAAGACAGAAGCTTGAAATACCATTAATGCTTGAATAGTTAAAAATCATTTTGAACACGGTCTTTTATGTCTCAAAAAGTTTGGTCGATGATTTCTAGTGCCATTCCAAATCTATGATCTAGCCTATCTTTTTCAAGGTTCCTGATTAGCTCACGCCTGCAGATATGATTTGGCACATGGTTTGATGGTACCATCAAAGCTCGATGCTGGTTTGCTATTGCTTTCCGATACAAAAACAATTTGGCACGAGATATTTATGGTAAATTCCAAGGAATGGATCATCAAAAGTTTGGTCTATAGCCCTCTGTTTTTAATGTGCCATTCAAATTCCATGTTCGTAGTTCATTATTTTCTAGGTGTCTGAATATGTTCACCCGAATAGTTATAAAATTGAGCATGTTTTAGTTGAAAGTACCATTAAGCAAGCGCTAAACTTTTTATTTTTTCGTTTGTGAACGTAGGAAGGAATCACTGGCCAATGGCCAACCATACCAGCCATCAAAAATATGATTCAATCAACCATAAGCAAGCCCCAGTTGTCGTGATCGTGGTGCCTTTTCCGGGCCACAGCCATCTGAACCAGCTTCTCCAACTATCCTGCCTCATTTCATCCCACAAAATTCCTGTCCATTATGTCTGCTCTAGCATTCACAGTCGTCAGGTCAAGCTCCGGGCATATGGCTTGGATCCCTTCCACAATTCACTTTTAAGATTCCATGAATTACCAATCCCAACTTTCATCTCTCCTCCACCCAATCCAAGTGCCACAGTAAAGTTCCCTACTCATCTCCAGCCATCGTTTGAAGCCTATTTGCACCTTCGCCAGCCTGTTGGTGCACTTCTTCTTGAGCTTTCTGGATCAGCTGAAAGAATAATCATTATCCATGACAGCATAATTGCTTCCATAATCCAGGATGCTGTTTCTATCACTAATGCCGAAGTTTATGCTTTTCAAAGTATATCCCCTTTCGCTTTGTTCTACAACATATGGGAAGCCAGGGGGAAACCTTTCCCAATAGAAGCTGTAGTATCCCAAATACAAAAAAAGCTCCCATCTCTTGAAGATTGCTTCAGCTCTGAGTTCGTAAATTTTGTCACTTATCAATATCAATTCATGAATTTTCAAGCTGGAGAACTCTATAACACTAGCCGATTGATTGACGGTACTTACATTGACCTTCTAGCAAAACTGCAGACCAACGAAAACAGAAAACAATGGGCAATTGGACCGTTAAACCCTTTAAAAGTTCTTGAGCAAAGCAACCCAAATAGATATCACAAATGCTTAGAGTGGCTAGACAAACAAGCACCAAAATCTGTTTTGTACATTTCTTTTGGAACCTCAGCTTCCATGACCGATGAGCAGATAAATGAACTCGCAATCGGGTTAGAACAAAGCAAGACAAAGTTCATCTGGGTATTGAGAGATGCTGATAAAGGAGACATTTTCACAGAAGAAGTTAGGGAACCCGAACTTCCTGGAGGATTCGAGGCAAGAACAGAAAGATCAGGAATGGTTTTGAGAGAGTGGGCACCCCAGCTTGAAATTTTGGGGCATCCATCTACAGGTGGATTCATGAGTCATTGCGGATGGAATTCCTGCATGGAGAGTATCAGCATGGGAGTACCTATTGCAGCATGGCCTATGCATTCAGAGCAACCAAGGAACACTGTTTTAGTGGCACAAGTGTTAAAAATAGGCTTGGTTGTCAAAGATTGGAACCGGAGACAGGAAATGGTGACATGTTCTCACATCAAGGATGCAATAGGGAGACTGATGGCATCAATGGAGGGGGAAATGATGAGGAAAAGGGCAGAGGAATTAGGAGAAGCTGTCCGGAAACAGTCTGCTGCTGAAGGTGGAGTTTCTCGTGTAGAGTTGGAATCTTTTATTGCTCATATAACTAGATAAGAAGGTGTTGCCAAGGTAAATTTAAGAAGCTTCTATGTCATTTCGATTAAAAATTCTGGACAATGCTTGTTAACAGTCATGCCTTTGTGTTCTGATTGGAACTTTCGTAGAATATGGATTCCTAGTAATAGAAATCAAACAAGCTGAAAGAGAGGCGAGTGGCTCATTATCAGGTAATATTAAATAATGATGAATTTGACTGAATAAATTTCTTCCTCAAAGCCTAAAATGAAATATGAAATATCATAAAAAATCAAGGAGATACCCAAATCTAGGGACTTCACTCAAGGACTGACAACTCCAAGCATTGTTTGAGCCAAGACAAAAATCTTCTTAGTTCTTTTGCTGTATCATCTTAGCAAACAGATCTGTAAGACAGCAAAAAGTTTTAAGGTAGGACAGCAATCTCGACCTTACCAAAGGAGAAGAAACTGACACGCCCGTTCTCTACATGACAAAACTTCAAAGGGATGGCTCCATGTTTTCTTTCAAGGGCCTCAATTTCTACTCTAGAAGGTGGACTGCACCTGTAAGAAGAAGACAAGTCAAGCAAAATAAAAAAAATGGCAAACAATAAGATAGTAAATTAGAAAATCATGTTGAGAATTTCCCAGAAACAAGTTATATATTAAAAAGCCCCCAGACAGTCCTACATAAACCATGCAAATTATGCTAAAAGGGGATTTGAATTCTCCAAGCTAACAACAGCTTCTCTTTGTAAACTACCAGCAGAGCACTCTTAAGAAAAGTGGCTGTAAATATCAGTCTCATTTCCATCACAAGTTATGCAAACAGCTAATGATAACAATAAAATCACAACAACAAGCATTATGAGGAAAAACATCTCCATGCTCCAAGGTGTGGCTTTTTGCCAATGGAAAATGAACTTTTTGCATAAATATATATGCTTACTCCATATAGCAATAAATGTTCATTGATTTCCCTGAATGCAGGGCAGTCCTGAGTCCACAAATCAATCCAAGCAAGTAAATAAATGAACACAGTGCATTTTTCCAGAAAAGCAAGAACCAATCAGGTCAGAAAGGTCCTCTTCTCCCCATGATTATCGAATTAGGTGGCAATGAAAGGAATTGGAAAAAGCCACGTGATCCTAGCTTGGGCACACCGGAATGTGGATTTGGGTAGAGATCTTAAGTTAGAATTGCAGTGTTATCCTCACATTCTTTCCTATACTAATGAATAAGTAATGCAAGTTACAATAAAATAATTATTTGACCTAGAAGCAAAACTTGAGAAGTAAGAGACAACTGCACTATAGAGTCAAAAAAAAAAAAGACTACAGGTCCAAGGATGGTTAAACTCATAACAGTGTATTTAAATGTTGAACAGAAATTATGTTCGAAAATAAAGGATAAGGGAAGAGGCATAAAAAGTCAGGAAATATGATGTTCAAGCATATGATAATTAAAAGATGCAGAAAGGCTCTACATAAACTACTTCCTTTTCAGCAGCTTTGGGAAAAAAACCATGGCAAAATACTCAACACAGGCAATTTATAATTTAGCTTCCAGAAAAGAACCAATTTTGACAAAAATTCAAAGAACAATGTTGGTTTCACACATGAAGAGTGTGGTTCTGTATTCAGTTCTCTTTAGATAAAGTTAGGAGAGTCTCAAGAAAAAACACAAAAGCAAATTGAGAGCAACTGACGAACAGAAGATATTAAGAAAAGCTCACGAAGTACAGTTTTACTTTTAATAAATTCAGATTTTATATTGCTTGTGTTTACCATGACAACTTTGCAGTAAAGCCAATACACCTCAGCCTTACGTGTGTCAAAAAATGCAACAAGTTTTCTAATTAATGCAAATAGCTATGAGAAGCCTTAGAAATTTTATCACAGTCATTTCATGACTAGGTCTTCCTCTAATAAAGTTAACATGGTGGGTAAACCGTTAGGCATCCGACTTATAGTACAAAATACTTTATATGGAAAAAATCTAACACAAAAACAGATATTCAATAATGTAAATGAAAGATATGCAGTCAATCACCATATTCAGGAGTGTAGAAGAGTTTTCCAACTCTTGGGATAAGCAATATAAGCTTACCTACTTAAGTAGAGAACAAAACTTGGAGCGCCTAGAGAAGACTTTCTAAACTTGCTGTTTGGAAGACAAACATCAAAAGCAAGACTAACTTCCATAATCTGCATCTTATCGAACAACTTAATGAAGGAATTCTTGTCTTTCGGCTCCATTTCTAGTAACTCATTTCTCTCTTGACTGCCCTGAAGCAAACAGGTTCCAGCTTTAATATTTTGACCCTTCACAGACCAAGGGATACCATGGCGCCCAACTACATAACCATGAGAAACTTCAGGTGCCTATAAACTTCAAAAAGCTCCCAATAGCATCCACTCTTTCCATCTGAAAACTTCTCATATAATTCTTTTAAAGAAAGACATATACCATTTTCGTCTAAAAGATGCAATGCCCCTATTTCAATAAAAAAGCTACAAAAGTTATTTCTAAAAAATTACAATAAAAACATAAATTTACAATAACCAAAATTTTAACTCAGGTTGGGTTTCACCCACAGAGTTTCCTCAATGGAGCAATATGCGTTGCCGCTATGAACCATCCCCATAGTAACCCATATCTTACCCTTCTTTTTCCACAACTTCGGCCATAGCCAAATCATCAATCCATCGGGCCTTTGAAATATCTTTCCTGAAAACAGATTTTAGTCACATAATTCAAGTTTATATAATCCAGTAGAATTAACTCCTCTAACTATCTAGGGCTTCGTATGGTCATTAGAGTTAGATTTTTAATGTTTTTAGCTACAGATTGCATTTCTATCAAAGCAATATTTTTGGTCTTGGATAGAACTTAAGTGACGTTTCTTATATCCTTTTCACCATGTTCCCTAATGAAAATAAGTCAAATCTTTAAAATTGCTGATTTTGCAAAAGAAACTTAGCATGGTTCCATGCAAAGTAAACACTTTTAAACAAAAAACAGTATTTTTATTAGGGGACACAAGTAAAATATTACAAATTTATTCTACATGAAAAAGATTTTACAACCAAAAGATAGCTAACAAAACATAGAGTACCTAAATTGTAACCTGGATAAGAAGTAGCAATTCTCTTCATCATAATCATCCTCGTTTCTGTCTTGAAGATAGACCTCGTTGTCTGAACAACTTTCCATTATAATTACAGACTGCTGCAATATATATATATATATATATATATATAATATGAAAAACATGGCTCAAAATATTCGATAAATAATGAAACAGGATAAGTATAGTTGTGAATTTTTGGTGAAAGAAAAAGTCAAAGAGAGGTGTCTAGGAAGATAGAGAGAGATGATCCCTCATGAATCATCACAACAATGTAGGGAAAGAAGATGACAGCCAAGAAAGAGAGAGATTGGGCCATTGAGGAGTCGTGTATTGTGTGTAAAATCGGTGGCTATGGCCAGTCATAAATGGGATCGGCTAATAATTACCTATTCCTTACAAGGAACGAAATCACATGAAAACCAAAAAGCAAATCAAGCCCAACATGAAGCATAAAAGCTTAAACAATCAACCATCGTCATAATCAATACTCAATATTACACCCAAAACCAGAAAAATCCAATAAGCTCGCCAAAGCTGTAAGTAGCAGTAAAAATAACTGAGACGGACAAAGAGCTGACAACTTACAGAAAAAGCGGAAACGAAAAGAAACCAAATTCCCAATCAAGAAAAAAAAATGAAAACAACTCCAAATTGCAAAGACCATGAAGTTGCATATTCATAATTCTAAGTCAGAAATTTTAAAATTTAAGTATTAAATTAAATATTTTGTTATATATATTATTTTTATTATTGTTTCTTTTATTTGACTTCAAGAATTTTAGATATTAAATATTTATA
Organism: Durio zibethinus; assembly: GCF_047325235.1. NCBI lineage: Eukaryota > Viridiplantae > Streptophyta > Magnoliopsida > Malvales > Malvaceae > Durio > Durio zibethinus. Next base: position 547,128 of record NC_143162.1, on the reverse strand, counting down.
ATTATTAAAATTTTTATTTACATATAAATATAGAAATATAGTCAGCACTGTATAGAAAAACCCTTCAATACCAAACTTTTTCAGTGCAGCCCCTCCCTTTCTAAAAGCATAACAACTTTTTCTTTTTCTCTTTTTCTTGATTTAAAATTCATTTGTGGAATCTATTTGGCAAATCCAGAAAAGCAAAACAAATCCCAAAAAAAGTTCAACCCTAAAAGGAAATCGTAGCTGTTAATTACTGTATATATACAATACCACAAAAGCCTTAGAGAGAGAGAGTTAAGTCTTTTGCTTCGGTTTTGATCGCTGGAAACATGGATGAACTGTTGAAGGATTTTGAAGTGGAGCCGAAACACTCGTCGGAGGCGGCGTTGCGGCGCTGGAGAACGCTTGTTACTATTGTTAGGAACCGTCGCCGGAGGTTCCGTATGATCGCTAATCTCGATAAACGATCCGAAGCCGAACAGCAAAAGCTCAAAATCAAGGTTTTCATCTAATCTCCTCCATTTTAAAATTTTTTTATTCAAGGGAAATTAATTAATTAATAGCATAGAAATTGTGGTCTGGTGGATCAGATCCATGTGGTAGCTCCTTACAATTCGGAAACATACTGATTTCCGTCCATTTTACCGTACTTTTTTGCACGAATCAATGATGCCCTGCCACGTTGCGGTGCATATTGTCAACGAAATTACAAAAAAAAATCTGTACGGAAATCTGTGGTGTGGACTGTGGTCCACCGCTGCCCTTTTTTCTAACAGTGGAACTGCACTGTTGCACAGACCTTTCAGCTTAACTTTCTTTTGCATTTTGGTGGTGAGCCGCTGGGTTTAGATCTGCTCCAAAATTTTATGTTTTTATTCATTATTTTATAATATATTTATTGTCATCGTCATGATCAAAAAGCATGAAAACCCTAAAAAAATAAATAAATCACTTTCTAATTAAAAAAAATAATGGCAATTTCAGTTCATTTTTCTTAAAGCTTTAATTGGGGACGTAGAGCCGGGGTTTGAATTTAATATATGAGTCACCCCGCGAATTAAATCTACTTTTTTGACTTAAGATAACCACGAATAATAGATTATCCAAGGAAACTTCCGTGAAATTTCCTAATTCTCTTAAAATACAAATGCAAGTGGGTCCAAATAAGAATATCATGCGTATTAAATACGGCAAGAAGACGATGTCAGGAACCCTTTATTCCAGGGATAAAGAAGGCTTTTAATTTTGTCCCATTTGCTCCGCAAGAATCGTACGCCTCACATGTTGTTTGCCCCACTTCACATGTTTCTTATCGTGATGCTATAAATAGTAATTCCTTGACCAAGTGGCCACTCTTTTTATTATTAAAACCAATAATGGTGCTCTCCTAGTTCCTTTTAAGCTTTTAACTGTTATGGCTGTTAAAGATTTGTCTTAGAATTCTAATATTTGATTTTATTTATTTTGTATTAAATATATATAAAATATAAAAATTATTATATTAAAATTTTTGTTGATATGTTAAACACATAATATATTTTTTATTTTTGTCAAACTCATGATTTTTACTAAAATTTTAAATCATGTAACTTTTCTCTCTCTTTTTGATATAATATCAATGTGCCGTATTTAAAATTGCCCCTTGTCTTTTGGGTTCACCTAACTGTAGCAGATAACTTTATAAAAAAATCTTCATTATGTAATATCTTATATTGTAATTATTGCATGTTGTTCAAGCTTGGGATTATGAATATGATAACCTGATGTTTGATTTCTTTTAAAGTATTGTGTAAGCATGAAGAGAACTATGATAATAGTGGCACATGTACTCAAGTTCTGATAGAAGGAAATATTTTATGAAAATGGTATAAATGTGTCAAATTCATCTTAAGCATTGTTTTAAAAGTTTTTCCTACATTGATAAAGCTCTTCTGAATTCTGTTAGTGCTTTTGCTTCATGTTAATGAGGGTGCAATCCTTATCAAATACCCAGAACAGATTTCCTGTAAATTAAGCTCTATAACTCTTTTTACATATCACCTGAAATAAAAATTTCTTGCTGCAAAGACGTGGATATGGCAGATGAAGTGAATCCTAGTGATAATACCTTACTCTTATCAGAAAATATTTGGAGAAGCTCAAATGCAGTCTATTATCTGTATTTATCTTTCTTGAATAAGACAAGTTTCCCTTAAGCATCTAAATCATTTGCTTTTAGATGGCAATATATATTTTTAATATAATCATTCACAAAAATTTGGACCATTGGAAACAATATAGTAATTGATAATGAGATTTTTTTCTTTTTCTCAGATTTTCTAATGAGATATTGGAACATTACACATTGTTGTGCGTTTCAAAGATCAGTTCTCAGTCACCATCTTAAACGCCAATGATACCACAACCATTTATGTGTCCTCTCAAAATGTTACTTAAGAACACGAAGAACAACAAATTATGGCTCATTAGCCTCTTTACCAACAAAAACAAATGTCCTTTAACTGCATTTGGTTCTAAAGTTCTACTACAACACCAAGTATTATTGTTGCAATGAATTTTGTGCAATTATTGTTGTAAAGTCCTTCATTGACCTTATAATACTTTTGATCTGTTTATGGCTTTTCCCCCCCAAACCAGGAGAAAATTCGAGTTGCTCTTATTGTTCAGAAAGCAGCTTTGCAGTTTATTGATGGTATGATATGCAGTTTTGTAGTTCTAACAAAATTTATATGATACCATTGTATATATTATCACTGCTCTCCTTTATTACTTAACTGATCCAGTGGTCATATTCAGCTGCTGGTCCACCTGATTACAGACTTACCGATGAGGTTAGAGAAGCAAATTTTGGAATCGAACCTGATGAACTCTCTTCTATTGTTCATGGCCATAATATTAAGCGCTTAAAGTTGCATGGTGGAGTTGAAGGGATTGCTGGGAAAGTCACTACCTCCCTTGATGAAGGTGTCCTTTCCGACGACATATCTACTAGGCAAAAGATCTATGGCTTCAACCATTACACAGAGAAACCTCCAAGAACTTTTTGGATGTTTGTGTGGGATGCACTCCAAGACTTGACCCTGATTATCCTTATGATATGTGCTGTGATTTCTATAGGTGTAGGACTTGCCACGGAGGGGTGGCCAAAGGGTATGTATGATGGAGCGGGAATTCTACTTAGTATAATCTTGGTAGTATTAGTTACTGCTATTAGTGACTACAGGCAGTCCTTGCAATTCAGAGATCTTGACAGGGAGAAAAGAAAGATTTCTGTTCAAGTTACAAGAAACGGGCTTAGGCAGCAAGTTTCTATTTATGACTTGGTTGTTGGGGATGTTGTTCATTTAGGTATTGGAGACCAAGTTCCAGCTGATGGGCTGTTCATATCAGGATACAGCTTGCAGATTGATGAATCAAGTTTGTCGGGGGAGAGTGACCCAGTGGACATATATGAACAAAATCCTTTTCTTCTTTCAGGAACCAAAGTTAGAGATGGGTCAGCAAAGATGCTGGTTACAGCAGTTGGTATGAGGACTGAATGGGGGAAGTTGATGGAAACTCTAAATGAGGGGGGAGAAGATGAGACCCCACTTCAGGTGAAATTGAATGGTGTTGCCACAATTATTGGTAAAATTGGCTTGACTTTTGCGATTCTCACGTTTGTAGTTTTAACGGTGAGGTTTCTCGTGGATAAAGCACTCCAAAATGAGTTCACAAAATGGTCTTCAACTGATGCATTGACGCTTCTAGACTACTTTGCTATTGCAGTAACTATAATAGTTGTTGCTGTTCCCGAAGGATTACCATTGGCAGTGACACTGAGCCTGGCCTTTGGAATGAAACAATTAATGGATGAAAGGGCATTGGTAAGGCATCTCTCTGCATGTGAGACAATGGGTTCCGCAAGTTGCATCTGTACGGATAAGACAGGGACACTAACTACAAACCATATGGTGGTTAATAAGATATGGATATGTGAGAAAATTAAAGACAATGGTGGTAATGTGAGCAAAAACTTTGATGAGCTGATGATATCCGAAAGGGTTTTCAGCACCCTTCTGCGTGCTATATTTCTAAATAGTAGTGCTGAAGTGGTGAAGGATGCACAGGGAAAGAACTCCCTTTTGGGAACACCAACAGAAACAGCACTGTTGGAATTTGGGCTTCTTTTGGGTGGTGATCATGTTGCCCAACGAAGACAGATTGAGATACTTAGGGTTGAGCCTTTCAATTCTGACAGGAAGACGATGTCTGTATTGGTGGCTTTTCCTGAAGGTGGGATTCAAGCCTTTTGTAAAGGTGCGCCAGAAATAGTATTACGTATGTGTGACAAGGTTGCTGATTACACTGGAGAACCAGTTCTTTTATCTGAAGAACGAGCAAGAAATATCACAGATGTCATAATTGGCTTTGCCTCGGAAGCTCTAAGGACTCTATGCCTGGCTGTTAAAGATGTAGATGAAACTTATCCTGAGAGTAGCATACCTGATAGTGGCTATACCTTGATAGCAGTTGTTGGGATCAAGGATCCTGTGCGTCCTGGAGTCAAGGAAGCAGTTCAAACCTGTTTAGCTGCAGGAATTACTGTTCGTATGGTCACTGGTGATAATATCCATACAGCAAAAGCGATAGCTAAAGAATGTGGCATACTAACAGCAGATGAGAATGCCATAGAAGGACCAGAATTTAGTAGCAAGTCTCTTGATGAAATGAGGGACATTATACCAAATATTCAGGTTCTAATGATCATATAAAAACTTTTAACATTCAATTTATGCTTTGGGAGGTGTACATCTTGAACACTGTTGTGGATTTCAGGTAATGGCACGGTCAAAACCTTCAGATAAGCTCAATCTGGTAAACCATTTGAGAAATATGTTTGGGGACGTTGTTGCAGTGACCGGTGATGGGACCAACGATGCTCCAGCTTTGCATCAGTCAGACATCGGACTTGCTATGGGGATAGCTGGAACAGAGGTTTGCATTCATACACAGTTTTATTTAACGATGATGATGCTAACAACCTCGAACATGTTTACCTTCTTGTCTTTGCTCACATGTTTTCATTCTATTTGCCATCCCATGTGATGTTGTTATTGTTTATTCTCTTAATATTTTCATTCGAGATCTTCTCTCTCTCTCTCTCTAGGAACATCTTTATTTTCTTATTCTGGTATTTGATTTACACCAGGACTTGAAAAACTGTATTTATTCTATGAAATAAACTGCAGTAGAGGATTTCTGTTTTATTTTTGTAGTTATGTTTACAACCCCTATTATCTCAATTTTCTTGATTTTCCTGAATTAGTTTATCCATCAGGAAGGAAAACACAAGTTATTTTCCAGTGGTACAAATTGTGAATTTTATTGGCTTTTTGAACAAGGTTTCTCAATATCTTGATTCCAACTTCTATTTTCTAAAGGATACTTTAGTGAATTTTTTGAGCTTTAGAATTTTCTCCCTTCCTCTTTTTAATTTCATACTTCTCCATTTTTTGGAAGAATGGCCTGCATAATTTTGTAACCAACCCTTCTTATCCAAAGAGATTTTTGGAATCATTGCTGGCTTGCTGCTTCTGATGATTTTTTTTGGTATCATTGAACTTATTCTCTTAGTTTCTTTGTTCTGAACATGCATATATTTCGATTAGGTCATGTTCTTAACATTTTTGGTTTTCTCCTCCACATGCTTATGGGAGATATTTAATCTTCTTTTGGAAGAAAGACCTGTCTAATATTGTGAATGGTCCATTTTTTTTTCTATAGAGATCATTGGATAATTTGCTTCTGATGACTTTTCTTGGATTGATTTAAACTTATTTTCTTAATTTCTTTGTTTTATCAGCTATTCGGTATGAGAATCTATAATTGTTAGCAAATAACGTTTCTTTATGCGAAGAAATGCAATCAAGTTTTTTGTAGATTACCTGAAATAATTAGGCATTGTCAACATAGTCACCTTGCAAATGCATCTTGTTGTTCAGGTGATTCAGAATGGATTGATGTTTGTTAGAGGCTGTTAGCTGGTCTATCTCTTTTCTGTTTATGAAGATATCTGCTGTCAGACTATGATATTTTTGTGTTTGGGGCTGACTTTGTTGCTATATCAAGCTTGTTCACATTCTTCTCATTGTGCTCCAACTTTCATGTTGTAAATACCTTGATAGTACAGGTTGCCAAAGAAAATGCTGATGTCATCATAATGGACGATAATTTTGCTACTATTGTGAATGTTGCCAAATGGGGACGTGCAGTATACATTAACATCCAAAAGTTTGTGCAGTTTCAGTTAACAGTTAATGTTGTTGCTCTTGTAATCAATTTTGTTTCTGCATTAATCTCAGGTGTGTTATTATATGAAGCTAGCTTTTGTCAGACATGTATTATAGTTGTGATGATTAGAAATCACCCTCATCATTATCTGATTTGTGTTTAACTTTCAGGATCTGCCCCCCTTACAGCTGTACAATTGCTTTGGGTTAATATGATCATGGACACTCTTGGGGCATTGGCACTAGCTACAGAACCTCCTAATGATACATTAATGAAAAGGCCCCCAATTCCAAGGGTTGCAAGTTTTATTACCAGACCAATGTGGAGAAATATCATTGGTCAGAGTATATATCAACTAATTGTCCTTGGTGTTCTCAATTTTGATGGGAAACAGCTTCTAAGGCTTACAGGTTCAGATGCCACCAGTGTTCTAAATACAGTGATATTCAATTCCTTTGTGTTTTGTCAGGTATGGTTTTTCAGATTTAACTAACTGTTGCTATTGTAAGTTTCTTCTTTGGCAATCCTTTTTATGCTTATGTTCAGATGGATCCAGCATGACAAATAGTCTCTCATAATCAATTAGGTGGGACAGTCATTATTTGATCATGCCAAGATATCTCTATTTAGAAGTGTGCTAATATTTAGCAGCTTAGGGCTATAAGTGAGCTTACTGATGATTATTAGTAAGAATTTGTTAGAAGAGTTTTTAAATAAGATTGTTGAACTACCAAACTTAACATGGACATAAATCGCAGATTTGAATTGTTAGGTCAATAAATCATAGAAAAATTGTCAGAGAAAGTTATACGGACCATCTGGTTAGTTATCAGTCAATTTGACAATTATTGGAACAAAAACAAACTTTACCCGGAACACAAGCTGATTGCTATTGATCTTTTGTTGCCTGAACACCTGGCTTGATTTGCTTGCAACATTTGACTAGTCAGAAGCAAATGATACAATGTGAAGTTTACGATTGACATTTTTAATTTTCTACTTGGCTGGAATATTCTTAGCTGAAGAATAATTGATATTATGTAGTGATTATTGAGCTTATTTTCATTTTGGGTTTTTCCCAGGTGTTTAATGAAATTAATAGCCGTGATATAGAGAAGATAAACATATTCCGGGGCATGTTTAACAGCTGGATATTCATAGCTGTCATGGTTTCAACAGTAGCATTCCAAGTAGTCATAGTTGAGTACCTTGGAACTTTTGCCAGCACTGTGCCTCTAAGTTGGCAGCTATGGGTACTTTGCATCTTAATAGGGTCAGTTAGCTTGATTGTTGCTGTTATTCTCAAGTGCATACCTGTTGAAAGAGCAGTTGTTAAGCCAAAGCACCATGATGGTTATGATGCACTTCCTAGTGGTCCTGGTCTAGCATGATTTCCCGAAAACAGACTAAAATTTCATTTCTGAGGCTACTTGAATGCCAATTGATTTGTTGACAGGTTTTGCTTTTGGAATTGCTGTTTTTGTTTTTCTTCTTTATATCCACATTGAACCCCGGAGTTAATAAGGATATTTTGGAAATACTACTGGAGAGACTTTAACTTTTAGGCACACACTACGCCTCATCTGACTTCTGACTTAGAAAAATTTAGGATCGAGGTTAATTTTGGACATGAAAGGAGTACTTTTGAAACATGGTTTGCAGCCATGTTTATTTTCTCCTGTGGTTCGCAACCAATGAAATTCCAGCCCGTAATTTTTGCTGATCTTTATGTTCAATAGCATCATTATGGCAGGTATCTTATGTCGAATAGCATCATTATGGTTGAGCTTCGAGCAAGTTTTTAGAACCCTAGTCTGGGGGGAGTGGCATTTATATCAGTATTAATTCAAGGTCTTTGTTGCAAACTATGTATTGAGGCATAATTGTTTGTATCTGTGTTCTTTTTGTATTGCTTTGGCAAAGTATTATTGACTTTCGTTACTGGTGGAATGTGAATGTACAAGGAAATGAAGCCTTCTTTTTAGACATGCAAAACTGTCAAAGACGACTTCTATTCTAGACAATCATGCCATTTGGCTTGGGCTATAGGTAAAACAAATGGGGCTTGATTAAGGAAGTTGAAAGGGGATGAGGCCACATTACCTGTCATGAAATGTGGCACTTCATATTTCCTTTTGTTGATTAGGTAAAAATAAAACAATGTTTCAGTCCCCTGGTTGGCAACGACTAGATCCGATAATTTATATAATTGTATTGTATTTATTTCATATAAAATATGAAAGTTATCATATCTCAATTTATATAGATAACATAGAATAAATGAGGAAATAACATAGAATAAGTGAGGAAAGAGAAAAATAGAGCCTCTAATTCAAGGGAAAATAGGACTGTATAGGCTATTAAAGTTAACCCCGTAGATAAGTTAGAAGAATAGACTAACACTCAAACACACTCTTTCTACAAAATACTACGCACCAATCATCCATCCATGACTCATTTGGAAATGACAGTAAAAGACACTGGCACTTAAGCATGAACAATTAGCTTGGGGAAGAATTTTTTTCTTATTAAAAGGAGGAGTTAATAAAAACAAGCTCACAGCATCAATCATCGAATACAAAATTTGAAATAGTAAGAAATATTTGAGGTCCAAACTTTTTGCTCTGATTAATCGCTTAAGTTGGAAGGCTAAGCTAAAGGGCATGTCACTTGTAAGGTTTCTTCTGGATGTCAACGATTACGAGGATCCCTTTTTGGTCTACTTTCATATCTTTTTCCACTAAAAAACAATGAGACAATCAACAATCAAAGACATTTATATATGAACTAATGGTGGAAAGTTTTCTTTTAATCTTTGCTGTTCAGACGCGCTCTTTGTCAGAAATCAACTCATGAAAGTCAAAGAAGAAAGGAAATATCTAAATACTATCCGTTAGGTTTTTCAGCCACTTATTTTCCTCCACTTCACCTTTTTTTGCCCCAAAATATTGTTTCTATAAGGGAAAAATGGAAGAAATATATCCCTTATAGCTGGCTGGGGATGGAATTCAGCTAAGACAAAACATGCAACTCATTCTCTTTAGTGGATTGCAATGTTAGACGATGACAAGAACATAAAACTTAATAGCAGCATTTGACTACATGGCCTGGCACTAACAGGAATTATAAGCAACTTAACTTTGGTTCAAACTCAAGTGACCGCTTTTCCTCATCCACCTTCTGACAACTCCCCATAAAAAGAAGGCAGCCTGGTGCGTAAAGCTCCAGCTATGCGCGGGTTCTGGGGTAAAAAGCAAAAGGAAACTAAATGCATTGACTTCTGTGGCAGCAAAAATAGACCCAACACATGAAGAAATATGCCAGTTGCAGATGATGAACTAACAGAAATAAAACTGTTACACCCTTCCGAAGAAAGCAGGATACCCTGAAGAACAGACTTGAAGGCCCTTGTAGCAGTTACACTTATGCACATAATGAATCCAAACCAGTGAAAACCTGGTTCACCCTGCCACAAATAATCAAATTCAAAGGTTAAAGTTCATTAAGCAAAAGAGTTTTTAAGGAAAGAAAGAGGCAAAGGTTGCCTAGAACTGCAGAACGTTACTTTGAGCTCTGTCTTTTTCCTAGTTAATAAATCATGAATTCACTGACAGGGTCTAAACAGTTCATTTCCTCCCTTTCTGCAAAATGAATTGATGACATGGTGCAAACAGCCAATTTAACTTATTCAAAATATTGACCAAACACATGAAGATGGGGTTATGGAATGACACAATGGTTAGATGTGTTTAAACATAATAAGGAAACTTCCTTCTGGTGCAGCCAGCATAGGCCATAGCTATGCTAGGGAGGCAGAGACATGTATGAATATGAGCACTAAACCTGCCTTTTCCTCCAAAAATACCTGTAGTGGAGCCCACTGTGAAGCCATCTTCTTCATTTTTTTTTCTTTTTTCACTTTTGTCATATTCTTTTGGAGCAGTTTGGAGGAGGGAGACGATTATACTTACAGCAGCTAAAAAAATGTGGCAAAAATAGGTTCTGTTAAATCAATGGTCAATTATACATCAAAGAAGACATTACTGATAAACAGAATGAATCTCTTACCAAGCAAAAATATAAAAACTTTCTTCTTCTTCTTCTTCTTCTTCTTCTTCTTCTTTTTATCATCAAATGATCCAAAAAGGCAGAAAAAGAAACATACCCCACTAGCAATGACAACCCCGGCAACAACAGAAACAAGGGCGCCAAAAGTAACCCAAACTTCTCTCTTGAAAGTCAGAAAGTAAGCAAACAAGGCAGTGAAAAGGGGTATGGTAGCACCAACAGCCTGGTTAAAAGACACAGGGAAGTACCTTAAGAGAAATGTTACCTCCAACAACTGAAGCACAAAAGACAACACTTAAAAGTTGCGATCTTTAGAAGCTGAGGCCTGGATTTGATTGGTTGGAGAGGGACAAGTTTCATGAACACAGTGGAGATGTAACTGAAAAAAAGCACAAGCTGACATGTGACACATTGTTAAAAAGATTGGGAATTGAAGACCGTAGTTGGAGAGTAAGCAATTGTTTAAGAGAAGAACTCCAATGCTTGAGCATTACCATAGGATTATAAGTGAAACTATGAAAAGGGTTTTTTTTTTTTTATGATGATGGCTGTTGGGTTGATGACATTTTTGGAGTTTTGGAGGTTGGAAAGGAAAAGTGTTGGATCCGTTGTCGATGAACAAGATAAAAAAGAAGAAAAAGCTGCCATTTGATCTTCAATGAAAATTTTGGATTTTGCATTTTTTTTCCTAAATATAATGCAATTTTAAAATTAAATTTATAAAAGTGGATGACTTTTATCTTTTCTTTTTTAAATATTGATTCATCGTTAAGAAAGAAAAAAGAAAATTGATTTAATGTAACAAAAAATTAGAGAATACTGGTTTGCATATTCTTGCATTTTTATATTATAAATTTAATTTTGAAGTAAATTAAATATTAATAAATATTAAACAGCTCCAAAAGCAGCTAATAAATGTGGCAGCTAAAGTAATTTTGACTCTGCTCCATCTATTGACAAGTGGGATTAAAGCATTGTAAAGTGGCGCAGCGCAGTCAGGGCGTCCCCGCTGTCAAAAATTCCAAAAGGTACAGCTGCCCAAGTTTTATACTTTGCAAAACGCACGTCTTTTCCAATCTATTTACCATTTTACCACGCCTTTATTGAAGAGAGATATTACTCTGTAGGCGGGCATAGAACTTTCAGAAACACATACCGTCCGGAATTAAGACTCTCATCCTAAAGAGGGTCCCAGCACTCAGATAAAAAAGAAAAGGACTGTTGCATATAGGAACGGCAGTATCTGAATATCTTTAAACTTACTGCATGTGGACCCCATGAAATTGAGGCTTTTCTTTACCGTCCGATGTGCCTTTGTGAAAGTCAACGAATCAACGGTCCACGAGCAGCCAATATCGCCAAAAAGGGTCAATAAAAACGAATGGGGAATCTCTTCGGTGGGCCCATAACCTCCTACGCGTCCTACGTGTGATCTGACACAAATTCCCTTTCCTTGCCACCTGTATTTATTATTCCAATTTGGCCCCTAAAAAAGTCATATTTACAGAATAGTGCCCTTCCAAAAATCAGTTTTTCTTTAAAGAAAACGTTCGTCGCTTTCACTCCCAGTCACGTATACATAACTCTGCTCAATCTCAGCAAAAAGAAACGGAGTTCACTCACTCTCTCTCTAAAAGTTCATGTTCTCTCTCTAGAATTTTGAGATCTTGAAACCCTAGAAATTTCCAGATTATGCATTGTAGGGATCTATCAGGAAAGCTGAGTCGTTTCTTCTTCTGTTCATCGTGATTCGTTGTTGCAAATTTAAGGTACTGTTTGGCGTTGGAGAAAAAAAATGCCAAATTTCTATTTTTCTCGCGTTTTCTTTTCTACTTTTTTTTTTGTTTGGAACTGATTTCTTGTTTTATATGGCGTTTTGTTTTCTAGTGTTGTTTGAGCCTTGAATTTCTCTTCTGAATTTTGTGTTGTTCGATTAAAATGGAAAAAGGAACTGTTTTTAATTTGAATATTTATGATTTTATTCCTTAATTAGTCAATGTTAATGAACAAAGCTTAAATGAAGGTGATTGATTATAAGCTAGTTAAGGTAACTAAAACTGAACATTTTTATTCTTTTACTGTTTGTTAATAATTTGACGTCGTTGAGATTAAAAAAAGTATATACACACACACATGTATGTATGTGTGTGGACTAACTTTGTTTATGTTAGCGTTCTTAATGCTACCTTGTTAATCTTGTTTACTTTGATTGACACCGGAAAATCATTTCTTGATTGAAACTTAAGGACCCCATAAGTTTAAAAAAAAAAAAAAAAGGAAAACAGTAAAGTGAAAAAAGACACTTGTAAATTGAATTTTCAGCTCTTCAATTAGTTATTGAAGCAATTAATAACATTTTCCCATTTATTGTGTAGCGAATCATTATTTTGCTGTCTTGTATTCTGCAAGAATCATAATGTTGAATTGCTTGCATTTCAGGATACATATATCAGAAATTTATGGCTTTTGACCTCTGCGGCCCATCATTCCCTGAAGGTGGTTTCTTGTTTCTCGGATTAGCACTTATGATGCATTGTTAGTTTGATAATTGTTTTTGAGTGTGATTTGGCTGAATGTTTGTAATCTGCTGTAGAAAGCAGCTGTTGCATACAACCAGAATGGCAGTGTGACTTTTACTTTGGTTATGGCATTGGTATATTAATGCTTCTATCTTTATTGTAATTCTGGTTGGTATGGTTTGTTTCTTGGCTTTTGTTATTAACATAGTTATGCTATTTTTTTGTTTTTTCTGTAGACATGATTGAAGAAAATGCCTTGAACGAGAAATGTTGTGTTCAAGTTCTGAGGATATTGATTACAAAAGCAGATACTGAAATCGATGAACTTGAAAAAGATTTGGTATTTCTCCAAAGTGAACTGGCATGGGCTGAACATGAAGAATGGTCTGACATCTGCTGCAATGCTTTGAGAGAAAAGATCAATTGCCTTGGTATCTCAATAAGGAAATTGAGGAACAAGGATGAGAATGACATTGAGGTTTATTTATTGATGCATACAGAACCTGCTGAGAAATTGCATGAAATGGTGAAGGCCCTGCTCAAAAGTTTCTGCCATGAGAAAAATGAACAGGTTTGACTCTTGAATATGTTTCGTTATTCTTTTACTAACTGACCATGAATGTGATTCAACTCTGAACCTTAAGGGGACAATACCAGAAGATTGTGATTCATGTTGTGTTTTACAAATTGTCTCTATTAACTCTGCAATTTCAACTGATATTGTGTACCATAGCATAGTTTTTTGCATTGGAATTTTAAGTTATTTTGACCGGATGCTTCACGGCATTTGTCAATTTCTGGACTAGTGTTGTTTAATATTTGTTATGAATGTAGGTTTAGCACTGTTTAGATGTCATAGAGTCATAGTCATGTTGAATTTTTCTGCTACCCTTGGTCACCTTGGAGGGAAAGATGATGGAGAACCTTTAATAGAGTGAATTAGAGGTGGAATATTGTTTAGTGTTTATTTATTTGGAGTGCTTTTGCATCGTTGTGGAACTTGATAAGAATGGACAACTCCTTTTGTTGTCAGCAGATTGATTTTGTCTTTGTATTTCATGTAGTGTTATATCATTTACTTATTTAATTTTTCCTTCTAATATCTGTTTCTTTTATGCATTATTTCATGAACTAAGACAGAATTTTCCTTCTCAGAAAGTTGTTGGCTTAGATTCAAGGTCTGGTTCTCCAGAGCAGTTGGCTGGCCTGCATAAGAACCACAAATCGAGCAATTCAAATTCATGTTTCATTGCAAAGGAGGAAAACAATGGAACCAGTTTTACTCCCAAAGAAAACTGTACTTCCTCAAATCCATCTAAAGAGCTTGAAGAGAAGAAAGCAAATAGTTCAGAAACAGTTAAGTTATATGAAGCTTTTGGTAAAAATGTATCCAACCTTCTCATACTTGGAAGCTCAGAGTCATGGAACAAGTTGGTGTCTTTGCTTTGGTGCTACTGCTAAGGTTTTGTTAGGACATTGATTGAGAAGGTCTTTAGAGGGACATTATTCGGAGGTTGACACACACTGCATATTCTTGCTATACTGATACTAAGTAGTAGAAATATATTTGGTTGAGAAAAAGGTTAAAATAATGGGAGAGTTATCTTGACTTTGATTTTAGTGCTAAAATTTATGGTACTGTTTATCTTGATTGTCCTTTTTGTCTTAGATATTAAAAAAATGGACTCTGGGGTGTAGAAAGCTGAAGAGGAATGATTTGGTGCCTATGTTTTATTTATTTAAAGAAAAAATTATGAACAAATAGCACCTATGAAGGAAGATAAACTTATCTGCAAGGTTGTAAACAATATAGATTGGTAAAGGTCATTTAAGGTGGTAAAAACCCTTTTTTGTGATGCTAGTTGCAAGAATATATCAGCCAAGCATGCTTATAACCCATGCATGCATTTTATGGGTATGATGTAACAGCTCATTAGTTTTGATCATAACCAAGTATGTGTGAAATCTTGCATGGAGTTGTATCTTGATGCTATGCTTGTTCTTAGCTGAGCCTTGGATAAAATGTGATGGTTCACAACCATTGGCCATTCAAATATGAAGTGCATACAAATGGTAAAGAATAGAATATAAAACAGAAAAAGAAGAGAAGAAAAATAAAAGAATGAAGCCTTAAATTCCTTGCATACTAACATGGGTGCTTGATTTCCCTATAATTATGTTTGGCAGCTGCATCTTGATTTCTTTTTGTGTACAGCTATAGCTTGAAAAAATTTGACTGCTTTACTGCCTCCGCTTGATGTTCTAATGTATCATTGCCAGCTAGCAAATGCCGATGTCAAAGATCTGATACTTCATTCCCTGCCACCAGCAGCTGATCAATTTGATGAGAAGGAAGTTGTAACCATCCTTGATTTAGAAACTACCAAGAAGCAAGGAATCAAAGATTGTGGTCTCACTCTTAAAGACAAAAATGTGATCCAGCATTCATCTCCTAAGTCTACACAGAAGAGGATGCATAACTTAGACAGGACAAAGATTAAGGTAGTTCTCTTGCTCTCTTTTTGGTCAAATAATCCAATTCAAAATCATTTAGTAAGTTCTGATTAAAAAGTGAAAAACTCAGGGAAAATTTGTTGAGCGGGTTTCATTGACATTGGTGAAAGACATGCTATCCTGCAACAGAAAGTAATCTTTTCATTGTGGCTGACCTAATAATTGAAATGACAATGTTAATGCACTTGAACATTCGAAAGTACTTTTTGTGGTTTTGCTTAACCTTTTGCTTGATATAAAAGGTACTTTTAGTGAATATTAGTTCTCTTGTAATTAGTTCAGTTCAACAAGGGAAAGTTATTTGAACATTCTTTTAGCCCTTCTTTAATTTTGAATGACTTATAAATGTAGATAACAAATGGGCTGTTCGTGTATGTCTACACAAAAAGATAAGGTGGACCTTATAAGTTCATCTCTCACATGTTACAATCAATAGAATGAGTTTGTGTTAGTGATACCTGGGAGAAAAACTGAATTGATTGTGATTTATGTTGGTTTAGGTTTTAAACTGCTGTGTGTTTGTAAGAAACTGGTCTTTTGCATCTTCTACTCTTTTTAACTTTATGCATGTTATCATATAGGTACACTCTTGCTCTTTCACATATTTAAATAGTCATGTGCTTTGTAGCATTATAGCTCTCCTCTGGTGTTGCAAGTAAATTAAATTGAGTATGGTTCTATTCAACAGGAGCTGGCTGCACAGTTTGTGAATAACTCAGACCCGGATACTTCAAAAAATTCAGCTGGCCAGCTGAACAAGAAGAAAAAATTAAGTTCTTCTAGTTTAAAAATTGTGAGTGAGGAAGCAACAGTGCAGACTTCTATATCTGCAACAGATATGTTAATCCTAGGTTCGTCATCAAATCCAATGGGGAAGAGAACAGATCTTAGCAAGAAAGTGAAGGTATGGCCAGCTATCTAATTCATGTCAGTGCCAAAATGTGCTTCATCGTCAGATACCTTCACAGCTATACTTTACATGCTGTGTGTCAAGCTGTGAGATTGGTTGATTCTCTTAGGACTGCTCTGACTTGTGGGGGCTGTTGCATTCTGTCTTAACTTATTTTTTCGGTTCTCCTTTCAGGAGGAGCAGCCTGCAAATATTATTGCCAAAGATTCAATCGCTCGTAAACAGAAAACAGGCCACTCCAATGAGATGAAAAAGCTGTGTAAGTGTGACCTGAAAGTTAACGGATGTGAAGTGCAAGGATGTTATACAACTACCATCGAAAGTAAAATTTCAAATTCATGTTTGAATCCTGAACATAAAGGAAATATTCTGACAGCAGATAAGGTACAATAATTTCTCTCTCTCATAGAATTGTTGTATGTATGTAATTGTTAATTTTAGGAAAGGAAACCTATGGCTTTGGCGAGCAGTTATTTTCATAAGAGTATTTCAATTGCCACCGTGAGTTGTTTGAATCTAACTTAAACTTGCCTCTTCAATGAGCTTATAATGTCATTTTCTGCCAGCCTGCAAATGCTGTGGTTAAAACTAGTAGTCCTGATACTTTGAGACATACGACTGGCCTCAACAGGAAGGAAAATAGCTCTGATTCAAGGTTAGGTGCTTTCAGACAGGCAGAAAGTCTAAAATGTGATATGGAGCAAAAACTATGTGACTTAGCTGTGAAATATGCATGTAAACGAGGCATCAAAGAGTTAAAGGTTGCTTCAACTGACAAGAAAGGGCCTTCAAATTCATTATTTAAGGGAGAAGGGAAGAGAAAAGACTCTTTACAAGTTGTAATGCAAAAAGAAGCTGCTCTGATTGACAACAAACATTCTGCCTTAACCTCACTCATAGAACTGCAGGATGAGAGGGGCAAGGATAAAACCATACAATGTATGGAGGGAAAACCAGAACCGGAGGAAGTTCAGATGGCTGAAATTGCTGCTAGTGATGACAAACTTGTTATGAACTTTAAGGAAAAGACAAATATGGAGTCAACTTCTGCCATTGTTGAAGAACCTGGTTTAAATTCAAAGGAAAATGCTTCAAACTCATCTTCATTTTCAAAAGGAAAGAGGCCATGGAAAAATGCTAACAACCATACTTTAAACTATTCTTTGAGTGGAAAAATCCATGAGAAAACTGTTCAGCAGAGCCAATGTGAAGAAGAAGAGCAGAACATGATGCTGGATTCTAGCCAGAATACCATTTCACTGCCACAAAAGAAAAGCAAAAAGTTTTCTAGTGTACCAATCGTTGTGGAGATCAGTGGTTCATCTGTTCAAATGAACATCTCACAGTTGCATGGGGACATAAGTATGTGTACCACCAAGGCAGATTTTGCTATATCAGAGGGTGTTGATCATTCCTGTGCAAAGGGCGTGGCACCCCAGCCTTTCGATACAAGTAACTTGATGAAAATGAAGTTGTGTGAGCTAAGGGCCATTGCAAAAGAGCAGAAGCTGACAAAATACTCCGCACTAAAAAAGGAAGATCTGGTCAAACAATTGGAAAATCGATTAAGTTGCTAATGAATATATGAATGGATTCTGTACAGGTTGGTATCCCATATATTTTGTTTTCTTCTGCTACATGTTATAAAGAAAGCCTTGCTTTTGCATGTTTGAATTGCTCCATTGTTCTGCATCATTGTATGAATCCCAAGGCAAAATCTGATGGGTGACACAGTCTTCATTGGAAAGCACATGTTTGTTCAAGCCTCCAAGTATCAGCTGAAAAAGAACATGGCAGATTAATCTCTTAGTAACCCACTATAAGAAACTAACTAGGATACCTCCATTGAACTCCACTGCTGGTGAAAATAATAAAGCCATACATTTGACAGTAAAAAAGGGGGAGAGAAAAATACCCAAAATTTTCCTCAACAGAGAATAGCTGTATTGAGAACAAAATGGGATGAACTTCAAACCCAAAAAAGAAAATGCAGATTAAAAGAAAACCCTTTATCTAGAATTAGACAAAACCTGAGTTTTATTGGAACATTTCAGTTATTTTTACAAGATTAATCATTTAAGAAAATGTCAAAACATAAAGGAAAACTAAATAAAGCTTAGAGGAAAAGAATGGAACCTCGGCTTGGATAGTTCTCTGGAACAAGGGAAATAGCCAAAACTTTTTTAATAGAAAAAATGTGAAATAATAAGCTGTAATCGGAGACGATAAAGGAGCTGAACTCGAAGCACTTTCAATGGATGTGACAGGAATTATGGATCCAACAGTGATTGAGATGATGGCAGCAGCTAAAGCAGCTGACATGGGTTTCGGCCAAGTTACAATGGAGGGACATGCTTCAGGAATTATTCAACAGACACAACAACTGGATACAGACTTATCAGCAATAGGTAATTTCATTGATGTGAAAATGATCGAGGCTGAAGAGATTTCATGGTTCTAAATGTGCACATGTAATAAGAGAGGCTAATGAGGCCACCCATTCGTTGGCTAAATTTGCCTTAGTGAATAGGGAGGATAGATACTAGGTTGAGGAGTGCCCAAATTCTGATTAAGCAATGAAGTTTACTGATTATTAAAAAATAAAGTTTTTTTGGCAAGGTTGTACATAATCTTTGACTCTTTCACTTCGTTGTTTGCTTGTCAAAGGAATTTCAGGCCGAATAAATCTTATAACTATGTCCAACATTCCTTTTCTTCGTAGCATCAACGTAGCATAACTGCAATATTCTTGCTTTCTCTTTCACTCTTGCACGGTTTTTACTTCGTCAGGAACAAGCCAATTATTTGTTTGTTGATTGCTATAATCATAATTTAAAGTGCCTATCTCCAAATCAGCTACCGCGGTCTTTATCAATAACAAATTGCTATCATATTGTGAAGATAAATAATTTCCGATAATGTCTACTTCAAGTAATAAAAAGAATTTTTTTTTTTATTTGAATTCGACTCTATTAAAAAATTATAAAAATATAATTTTTCATGAATTTGTTAAAATCGATGTAAATTAATATATTTGAATCGGTTCAAAAAAAAAATGTACCAAGTAAATCCTTTCTGCTTAAACAAAATAAAATTCAAATAATAATTACAAAACATTGATATATGACTTTATACATTTTACTAACTATCATGTCTTCGATGAAAGCGGTCAACCTAAATATTTGACTCCATATAACTGTCAATATGTTGAGCAAACAGAAATTCTTCTTGAAAGGCCGTAGTGCCAGAAATTGTCCTAATTTTTTCAGATTAAAAAACTGATATTTTGAATTACTCATGGCTAATCTCTATATATTGCCTTTCCCCACTTGTAGTTTCTCACACCAAAACATCAAAACAGAAGTGAATTTAAAAGAAAAAAAAAATGAAGAAGCAAGTTAGTTCAAGTGTCTTTCTTCTGATCCTTTGCATTCTTTTCTTTTCCTGAGTGCTGAAGCTCAAACCTGCAGGCCTAGTGGGAGGATAAGAGGGAAAAACCCTCCACCAGGGCAATGCAACCCAGAAGATGACTCTGATTGTTGTAAAGATGGCGAGTGGTACACAACATACAAATGCTCACCGCCTGTGTCAAGCCAAACAAAAGCAACACTGACACTGAACAGCTTTGAGAAAGGCGGGGACGGTAGTGCACCATCCGAATGTGACAACCAGTACCACTCGGATGATGACCCTGTGGTGGCACTTTCAATCGGGCGGTTTAACCACAAAAAGAAGTCTTTGAAGTACGTCAACATCCATTGCAAGGGAAAAAGTGTGAGGGCTAAGGTTGTGGATGAGTGTGATTCTACAATGGGCTGTGATTCTGATCATGATTACCAGCCTCCTTGTCCTAGCAACATTGTTGATGCTTCAAAAGCAGTTCGGAAGGCTCTAGGAGTGCCTGAAAGCGATTGGGGCGAAATGGATATCTACTGGTCTGATACTGATTGATCACTTTAGCCATATTTATCATGATGAATGTATTATAATAAAGATTTCTTGTGTGTTTTAGGTTAATCTTTATATTACCATTAATGTAAAAGTCATACATTTTATGTTATCTGCATTTTACTTGTGGCAATCCTTTAGCTTTCTACATATCCTTCTCTTTGCAACTAATAAGTAGATAATTATTATAAATATTATAAAATGACCTGACAATATTAAATACAATACGAAAATGATAAAAAAACACTTTGAATGTGTCAAAATTTTTCTAAAAAACATAAGTATGAGAACCACATAGTTGACATTCAAAGTGTCACCTGTCTAAATATTATTCAACAACTTGGGCAAACATTATGCAAGAATTGATCCTGAAAAGATGCTGAAAACTTAGACAAATTTCATCAATCAAGCTTTCAATATATATTCCAAAGAGGTACCATTCATTACAAAACCACCAGGTTTCTCTCTGAAACAATTGATTCCATATGATTAGTCTCCTTTAAACTTGAATTTGCTGTGCAAACTTGTCAAGGTTGGCCTAGGAGTGAAGGTCTGTAGAATGCATGGCTCTGTGCAATCTCAATGCGGTCTCGGGGATCATTCAAGGTTTCATCCCTCAGTGCCTGAAGGATAGCTTGAGATGACTTCTCCCTAGAGATTCAAAATATATGACAAGCTTAGCATTGCACTTATTGACCATCAAAAACTATATGAATACCGATTGGTCAAGGAATAGACAAATCTAGTGATAGTTTATGTCATGGCAAGAGACATGGGTGTTCAGGTTTTCATTGAGGTAGTAAAACAATAGCAAAGCATATTTGACGGTACCAAGCTATGCCGACTCTGAAGCTTAGATATAATAAATCTTGTTATTTATGATTTCCAGGATGAAAAGTAAATTTAGGTAACTATTGAGGAATAAGAAATTACCTTGTTATAAGAATTTTGTAGAGTGTCTTCAATATAGGACACAACTCAACAGGAGCAACAGGCTTGTTTCCATCTGGATGCAACACACTTAAGCTTGATTGACTCAGAAGTTCATAAAATGCTCCTACTGCAGATACACCCTAGAAAGGAATTAACATCGGTTAAATTTATTGTCCAATGATCAAATGGATATGTGGTGAAATTTCAGTTCTAGATGAAAGAACAAATTGTAGGTTATGCTAATTGATTTGACCTTCATCAATTTTTCTGCAATATCTGCATAGATAATCCACAATTATGACAGACAGCCAGCTACAATGCATATTCACCTTTTCTGGTTCTTCCTTTCCCAATATTTTCAACTTGAATATTAAGAACAAAAACTTAATAATTTGTTCTGAAGAACTACCTAATGAGATAAGCATAATGAATAACCAGTTCATAGTCCACTTAATGCTTGAATGCATAACATAAATGGGATAAATATTTCATTACTAGGTAAGGGATATATAAAAGAGGAAGCAGTTTAGCCAAAAAGTCAACCCAAAGTGGAAGCAGGTCAACCAAAAGTGCTTCTAGATAAATGTGATTTGCTAGAAAGATTGAAACTGAAGGAAATAAAAATGATCATTGACATTCAGCGGCAATAGGCTTGAAATGTCATGAATAATAACAAAAGAAAAGATGAATAATATGTCAAGAACCCTACTGCCACAAGCTCAACAAGACAATTTTAGACCAGCAATTGCACTCACTAAATACAGTTGTAAAATAAGATGTTCAATAACTTTGTTTTTTTAACCTGAATCATTCCTTTTCCACTGATGCTATCACCCATATCCCGGCTTAGTTCTCCTTTGGCTAACATTTGGCCATACCATGCATTACGACCTTTTAACAAAGTTACGTAAGTGTCAGCCAGCAAAGGGCCGGCAAGCTTCTCAGGTTCTTCAGCCAACAAATGAGTGATAAAAATCATCTCGGATGTACAATGTGCAAAATAAACTGATTTGCTGGTAGCACTCTCATTGGTAAGGGCTGCTACCATTCCTGAGAAAATCAAACCTGAAAGTCATTATATTGTTCCAAATTTAAAACAGTATATCTTTTGAACTTTGTATGATTTCCTGCAATGTTATCTCCATAGAAATCGTGAAGATTAGTTCATTGGCTAACTCATTAGTCTCCGACTTCCATAAACACAGAGCTTTGGTACTTTTCTGGTTACAGAATAAATGTCCCATGAAATTAAAACTGTTTGTAGATCCCTACAAATGTAATTTATAACAACAGTATTCCCAGGATGCCTATCTGAAGGGCATAACTCATCTTCTCCAAATTCATTCACCATTAATCTAGAATATTGTAGTTCAATAAAGTGAAAGATTGATCTATCAACCCAAGAACCAAATGTTGATTTTCTACAAAATTTTAGTCAGAACAAGCTGAGAGATATCATACCAACGAGGTGTTCTACAACCATTTTGATGAGACTATTGAGATTTATTCCTATAAATTTTCAAACATAAATAATAAACAAATTCAGCAAAGAGATCTATTGTTATTATTGCACCACTCATTACAATTAAATAAAGCGACTAAACCAAGTTATTGTCTAAACGATAAAGAGGTACTTACCAGCTCCAATGGCATAGACATTCTTCAGGCCACCCATGACTTCATGAGTTACAAGGTCACTGTTGTCCCATACAATGAAATGGGGCTGCCTTAAAAATTTTGCAAGGGGTTTCCTCCACTTTTCGGCTCCACAGATTCGAGCATTGGCATATTCCTTATTGTAGATCTCAGAGGCAATATTTGGTCCCCCAAGATACAGTATGTTCTCTATAGGGATTCCAGCTGCAAGGAACATACACATAGAGCTCAAAAATATGAGATTAATTGATGGTTCAGTGACCTTATAATGTAAAGCCAAAGTGTCTGAGCACAATATGACCAACAATCAATTAAGAAGAACTCTTACTTGCTCGATTAATCATTTGTGTTGGAGTAATGATATGCGGAACAGGTTGCAGAGCTGCCTCTATACCCTTTGACAAGGAGATAATGATAGGCACAGTGATTCTTTCCTTCCAATAATTGCTAATCTCTTCAAATACCTCACGTGTTTCAGTTGAAGGCAAGCCATTTACCACAATATCAGCATCCCAAACGGCTTCCTGCAAATTAGTCACAACCTTCAAAGGACAAAGTGGTGTATCAATCATGTTCAAGCAAAACCCATCTTTCAAAATCTCATCAGCAAAAAGAGTGCGATCGCCTAGTCTTGCCTCAACATACTTTAAGTAGGCACAACGCCTGATCAACCTTCTCAATACATCTTCTCTTGAATTGATCACTTCAAATAGATGTTCTGCTGTGGCTCTGTCAACAGCTTTTCCAGGCCTTCTCCATATCCTGATTTGAACCTTTTCTCGAAACTGGCCATAGCTATCTTGCAACAAAGCTGCAAAAACACTACCCCAAGCACCTGCTCCCACACTGACAATCCTCAATGGATCACCATCAGTCTTGCCAAGAAGGCGTCGAAGCTCATCAAGTTTCTCTTCCACACCATTGCAATTGTAAAACGATCCATTTGAGTACAAACTTCGGTGCAATGTTTCAATACTCCCTACCATCTTCTTACGTAAAAATCCAACACAACAAATCAACTAATCAACAATAACAGAGAAAACCCAATTTCTCTAATTCTACAAAGTATAGTGTATATATGAGCTCCAAAATGATCCCGAAAATTTATCAAGTGCCCCAATGCCTGAAGAAAAAAAAAAAAAAAAGAACCCACCTCTGATTTTATATGGCTTTTGCTCTCCTAAAACCACACTAATCAATCTTTGCTTGAAACAAGAAAAAAAAACTACAATTCCCGAGTTGCACCGTGCTTCAAAGAATAAAATTTTATTGGTGGGTTCTTTTACCTAAACCAAGACTAACTTTGATCATTGCATTTAGATTTTCATACCAACCAGTTCTAGAGATTTGTCTTGTACAGAGTTTCAATATAGAACAGATCAAGACTAAAAAAATTCAGACAAAGGTACAATTCATGAATCTCTATCTAAATACTTGGAGTCTATTGAAGTCTGCTAAAAGAGATAATCTTAATATTCAAAATAATACTTTGTTTTCTCCGTCTTGAGTTTGTTCATCTACCCAACTATCAACTTCAAAAGAAAATATAAAAACAAATTAAAAAAAAAGCCACCCCCTTCCAAAAAAAATCAAAAGAACAAATGGTCAAAGAAATACCAACCTTTTTGGTGTTGTTAGTTACAATTTAAGCCTAGCTTAACAGCAACAAATCTTGGAATGAAACCAATATATAAAGGAAAGAATGTATGAACTTTATGTTGATGCAAAAGTATAACTGAAATGAAACATGAAACGTGTGAGTCAAAAATAAAGCAGTGGCAGCTGGCCTTCGGATCACATTTGGTTGAAGAGATTGAGAAAGAAGACAGGCTAATAAGTGAGAGGCATTGATGAGTGAGTTGGAATGTACACATTGCATTAAAAGGTTTTGTGTGCTGCTGCCAACTTCCCCAACGGTCATTAATATATTGGATGACTTGGGTCGCCTCCCTCGCTTTTCTCCATGTGCCCAACCCCATGTTAGTTAGGACTTTTCCTTCTCTTTTTCTGTTGTTTTGTCAAGTGAATTCCCTCCTTCGCATGAAAAAATATATATGTAATTTGTTTTTATTATTTCTCATTTGTTTTATCATTGTAATTAAGGCTATGTATTTTAATTTTTGTTATATTATACACTTAACGTCATTGATCACAATTTCAGATTACCCCAAATGGAAAACAGCAGCCCATTAAACTTGTTAACAATTTAATTTTGCCTAGCAAAAAAAAAAAAAAAGGAAAACACTGCTCCTATTCATCTGATGCACTTATTTTACACACATACATAAAATTTTGTTTTTAAAATCATATTATAATCCGTAAAAATTTTAATATTTTTCGTTTAAGTCATTAGAATAAAATTTGAGAATAAATGAGTGTATTATTTAAATGTAATGTGTTAGTATTAGATCCATCTACAAATTGAATTATTTATCTATGCCTAGAGGCCCTCCCTACATTTAGAATAGTTTGGGTAAAATTATTAAGTACAAAAAAATAAAGTTAATTTAAAAAAAAAAATAGATCTTGACTTTAATATTTAATGCTTGAGTTTAATCTATTTTTCAATTATACGTATCTTGTGATTAAGAGCAAATTGAATGCCCCATGAGATTTCAAATTCAACAATTAATTATCGTAAATTTTATGTTATTATTTCTCATTCCAACACTTTTATCTTTTTCATTTATCTTTTCTCTTTTCCCTTATCACCTCTCTCTCTCTTTTTCACTCTAAACCTCCATCACCATCTACAAAAGTTCGAGATTCAGTTAAATACCTTCTTGCAAGTTTGTAAATTATCAAGCCAAGGATCACAAAATCAACATCATATCCATTTACAAAAAAATTTTATAAAAAATCTATAAAATTTGCAAAAAGTTTTGATAAGGATGAACGAAAAAAAAAAAAAAAGAAATGCTTGGAAGGTTAGGTCATAGGTGCACGATTGAGTGGGGTCGTCCAGCCCCTAGTTTTGAGAGGCTTTTTTTTTTTTTTTTTCACCCAAAAGCCCTTGGAAGATAAAGAATAATAGAACATTGATTTTAGGAAGAGAAAAAAGAATTCAAAATTTCTGAGATTTAAGAAAATGTGGAAGGGACGAAGGAAAAAAGTTAGCCATGTGGCAAACAACAAAAAAAAGTTAATTCGTAAATTTTGAAACTATCGAAATAATACTTAAAATAGTTAAGAAATATTTTATTTATAATAATTATATTATAATTAATCAATCACAATTTCTAAAATTATATGAGTTCCATCATAATTTTATGTAGATACTACAATTATAAGTGATTTTAAATTTTTGTTTTTAATTAATGTATTAAGAGTTTGAATTAAATGAATTTGTTTACATTAGATATCATTTTGCTATCATTTCCTACATGTTTTTCATTAAAAGTTGTAAATTACTCTTCCGTGAAAATATGTATATTTTATGTGTTTATATTAACAACAAAGTTTTTACAAATTTTTATTGAGTATTTATTCTAAAATACATATTATCAAATAAAAATACCTTAAACGAAACGGGTGCAATAATCTAATATGATATTATATCTTAATATATTAAATATATATATATATATATTAAATTTGAGTTTGAATCTTATAGCTAAGAATAATTTTTTGAAAAATGCCGAATTATATTTGGTACAAGCAGTAATAAAATTAATTTATAGAACCAAAAGTACAATTATACGTACAATTACTAACTTCGTATGTAAAACAAAGTCAAAATAATTAAATACTATATATTTTGAAACAAAAAAAAAAAAAAAGGCATGGCAAAGTTTGCTTAGAATTGACATTTGATGACAGGCTTGTCTTAATCGATGGTAGGTTGTTTTGAGTCTGATAATGTGCCCATCCATGGAGGAGGTAGCATCCCAGTTTGCTCATGAACCGTCTTAAACAATGGCGGCAACATTCGATAAACACCAGCAACCTCCTTCATGGCATTATTACCATTACCATCCATTGCTTCTCCACCGTTAGTCCAAATGCTAATCCTAGGTTGCAGTCCCCGCACGGCGTCAGCGTTGATCTTAGCAATCTCTTGAAACAATCCACCATTGATCATCAAGTAATCCCTTAGGGCAGCATAGTTGCCGCCTAATGCATCTAACAGTGTTCGCAGATAAACACCTTGGGCTTGTGCAAGTGCCATAAGCCCTTCGGCCTCTTTTTGTTTTGCATACAATTCTACATCAGCAGCCCTTTGGCGACCATAGAATGTTGCATCTGCAATTGCCTTCTGCGCCGCCGCCTCTTTTTCCTTCTCATACAGAATTGCCTCTGCTTGTTTCTGTTTCTGGTACAGTTCCCAATTTGCTTCTTGCACCTTTAGAAAAGTCGTGGAGTTAGAAAAGGAAATAAAATAGATTTCAAAATCAGTTCCTTGCATAAATTTTAAGTGAGTTATATATCTTTCACCTTGGTATCGTACTCAACACTTGCTTGGCTAAGATACTCAGCCTTGAGCTTCTCGGTCCTGGTCAAAGCGTTCATCCTCTCCACCTCCCTTTGCAACTCAGTTTCCCTCAATGCAACAGCCTTCGATGCTTCCACCTCCGCCACTTGCGCCTCCTTAGCCCAACCTGCCTTCTTTTTTGCCAGATCTGCATTTGCCTCAGCTAACTCAGCTTCCCTTTGGTTCTCATAAACCTTCACCTCGGTCTTTACCCTTATCTCTTCCTTCAGCCCCTCTCCTTGCCGCTGTGTTGATATAATCTTCGTCTCTGCATCGATTCTTGCAGCGTTTTGAAGCGTTTGCCCCTCCCTCAGCTTGGACCCAATCTCTCCCTTCATTTTGGCCTCTGCCACATCCACTTTGGCCTGATTGGCCGCTTCCATCTGAGTCTTTTGACCCAAGTACGAAAAATACTCATGTCCAGGCACATCCACAAGTTGTTTAACATTAGCGTTGTAAATCAAAAGTCCAAACTGGTTGAGCTCAAGCTGGACTCTCTCAAAAACCTCGAGTTTGAACTCTTTGGTTCCTTTGAAAATCTCTTCCATGGTCATTGAAGCAGCAAGGACCCTTGTTTCTCCTTCAATGATACCTTGTACAAGTTCTTTAACATGGTTAGAGAGCTTGTCATGAGGAGAGATTAGCTTGGCATACTTGAGGAGGCTGGCCTCATCATCCACACGGGGACCAATTGTGAAGACTGCAGGGAGGACGAAAGGGAGCTTCTCGGCACTCATAGCTTGAACTTCGAAAGTGTAATTTACAGGCGAGACATCGAAGACGGTGTAAGACTGACCAGGGAGTACCCATGCCTTCTTCGCAAGCTTTATGTCTTCGATACCTATGCCAGTGATCACCAGATATTCTGATGCATTTGCGACCTTATACATGATTGTTTCTTTTCACTCAAATATTACTAGGGTTAGATGGACTGTACAGATGGAAAAAATACTGGTATTATCAACAATAAATCAGGACTAAGAACTGAAACAGAAGAAGATACACATATATATAGTAGAAAAAAAACCTAATTAAAAGTATTTTTTTAATTAAATCAAACAAATTCAATTAAAAAAAAATCATTTCACATCCTGCAATCCCTCATTCTATTTCCGTGAGCTTGTAACCAACAGGGACATTAAAGTGGCGGAATGTTAAATCTAATGGCTAAGGTTTGGATTATTCATGTATGTGGACCACCTGATCTTGGGAAAAGGGACCGCACCTTCCGTTGATGAGTTGTTATAATCTCTTTGTATAATTATATCATTGATAGAAGGCTTGACATACAAATATCTTATTTGATTTGGATTTTTGATATGGAGTTTTTCATTCTGACAAGATATGCCGGCTTTCTTCTTCATTGGCCACGATGAGAAGAGAATCATGTAATGTACTTGCCCATTGTTTTCGCCCTGAATAAATATGGTTTCGGCTTCGAAAGTTCAAAGGCTTTTCAACTAAAATTAGTGTAAACTTTCATAATAGAATTTTCCTCGATATTTCCATGGAAGTTACATAGTATTATATATACAGCTAGCCGTATTCATATATGTATATAATATATCTATATGACAGGACTTGATTTTCAGGATTCTTAATTTGTTTTTGTTATAGCATTTCCAAGTGGGCCAGCCTTTGTTTTGAAAATTCAATAATGTGCTGACATTTGTGAGGGAATTGGAGAAATGAAATTTCCTTGCTATTATATATATTTATGTTAACCGAGTAGCTTGGAGAAATGGGGAAGCAAGGAAAACAACAAATATATAAACATCAATACATTTTCTTGAGAAAATCAGCCGGCTACATCCCTATATTTTCCATGAATGTTTGTCCAGCTAGCTAGCAACGCGTCATTCTTTTTTTTTTCTTTGGCCACAACGCGTTATTCTATTTTATCTATTAAAATGTGCAGAGCTGATTTCCTTTGTTTTCCATTTATACCCTGTATCAAACTGTTTTCTCTCTCGTAACTTAATTCTACAGAACTCTTCCTGCAGAAAAAATGTGCCTCTTCAGTTTTATGTTACAGACTGAGTCATGTGCGATATGTATTTCTTCGAGTAGGGAATAGAAAAAGAGAAGCTAAGGTTTCAATCGAATGAGATTTTTATCGTTTCGAAGCATCAAAATGGATCATGACAACTATAGATCCAATAACTGGCGTATGTACGATTATGTTGTGAAAGAACTGCCATTAAAACTTCTAAGTGAAAATTTCCGTTAACTTGACACATCAGAAGCATCTATTTCTGGCCATTCTATATGGGTGGACATGGTGCTCTCATAATCTATCTGAAGAACCTTGATAAGTATATGGAAATTGACAGTAGAGATTTTAATTTATTATCTAGCTTAATGACTTCTTAGAATTTCTTTTTTTTTTTTTTTGTCTACAGGACAACTTGATGTGCATTCATCTTTGCTCTTAGTTACTTGCATTTTTCCCTTATTTGTGCTTAATTATACTTTGCAGTCAGTGTCTGCATGCCTGTGGGTCAAATTGACCGATGAATCCCTTCATTTTTACCTAATTTTATATCTTGTTATGGAGATTAACATAACTGAATATGACGCCACTTACCTGATCTGAAAGTTTCATGATGTATCTGCTATCATTCTGATCGATCAGACCAGAGCAGAATGTCACTTATTCAGGTGTCTGTGTCACCCAACATGACACACAACTCTTTGTCTATTTTTAACTCTTTTTTTTTTTTTTTAAAGTAGCTTAGATGTCTTATTTTTCCTTCTGTCTCAAGAGTGCCTTCAAGTTTATTAAATTTTCACAAGTACTAGTTTCTACTACTTTCTACCAATGATATATTTTTTTCGTTTTCATATTTATTTTGCCAAAGATAATTTTAGTGGTTACTGCTCTCATTGCTTGCTACCTACCATACATCAATATTTATGGGCGATGGGGATAATTTTAGGATTTGGACAATTCTTTCATCTGACAAGGAAACTAGTTCAAACAAAAAAGAAAAATCTGCCGATTACAATTTAGACAGAAATCAGAAACCTGGTAGCACAGCCAGAAGGATCATATGAACCATACTTTTAGGCATTCTTTTTCAGTCGAGGATGAGTGAGGGAAGGACGACAAATTTCAATTTTACTTTTTTCTTTTTGTGGGTGAAGGGGGAGGACGATAAATTCTCATATGACCAACTTCTGGCACACAAGTTTGAGGAGGCATGTAGGAGTGTTAATGATCCATTGTTATTGCTATTGCAGCCTGGTTATGATCACTCCTGCTTCTTCATTTCCACCTTCATTGATGATCACATCTGCACCATGCTCAAGCTCCTAAGCTCTAATTTAAACTAAGCACATAAACGAATAAGAGAAATGCCATTAATATTTGAAAATTTCTTCGTTAGTCCTTTGAACTCAAAAGTAGAGTTATTGACAAAAATATCAATTGTTGTTAAACCAACAACATTTACTCAATATATTACTATGGTTTGAGTTGTTATACTCCATTTCAGTCCTAAAACCACCGGCCAGGAGCAAACTCAATCCCAGGCGGATACTGAACTTGCTCTGAAACTGGTGTGGCTGCGGTAGTATTTGCTGGTTTTAGGGTTTCATTTACACTCTTCTTTGGCTTCTAGGGTCTCTCTGATTACAAGTCATCATCTTGAAGGATTTTATCCAACTCATTGTCCATATGGGATAGGACTAGATTCACTCATTTTCTGAGAATTCCTTTGCTTGACAGAAGTTTGCCTACCAGAAGCATTTTCCTCTGCACATAAATTTAGGTAAATAAATTAAATTGTTAACACACAGAAAGTCTTTGTTTAAAGAGTTCATTCTCAACTTCACATTATCAGCAGCACCAAAAGTAAATTGCAGGACAAAACAGCCTTCCAAGAGGATACATAGTTTTCCTATGCTTTGCAATGTTGGAAAGGTGGGGCGCTCAAGGATCAACCAGAAATAATTAGGAAATCATTCTTTCCAGCAACTAATATAACAAGATGCAAACCAATAGGACTATGCAACATATAAGCATAAAAAAGTCTCAGATTAGGTCAGAAGTATTGGCATATAGATACATAGCATTTCTTCTTTTGCAAATTATTTTATTCAGGATATCCCGAAATTTCTCTTATATAAGCCTTCATCATTTCTCGTAATTTCTGCTCCAGCTGTGCATCATCAGAAGTAAAGATACAACATGATCCTCAGGAGGCAAGATATCTCCCTGAACATGGCCACCTGTCATGACAAGCTCTCTGAAGAATCTTCTCCTCAACTGTTTCCTTACAAATGAGTCGGTAGACAGTAATCTACACATACAAGGATGGTGTAAAATTTTAAACGAATAGTAAATCCATACAAAAAATCAATTTAGAAAGATGATTACTAGCTAGACCGGGCAATATTAATTGTTGAGAATGCAAAAAAAAAAAAAGAAAAGAAAAGAAAAAAGCATAACGCATTCAGAGTACGTTACATTCTCTTATCCAATTGTCACAACCACAAGCACGGATTTTATTTTAAGAGAGGTGTCTTTTCAATCTCAATATAATTAAACTGGAGGAGCCAAATCCAAACTTTGGTGCTATGTTATGCTTGACATTTGCTTCTAAAAGAAAAAAGTCTGATACTAAATCTCTTAGAATATGTGAGAATGTTGACTCTAAGCTTCATTTGAGTTCCACTATATTAAGAAGAAAGTTACTCTAAAATACACTTTTAGTAATGAGAATTTACAATTCAAGAAACCTTTTCAGCGTTGGTTTTTGGTTCTTTCTTTTTTTTTTTTTAGTATTTCACTTGTAATTTTTTTTATTACAATTATTTCACTTGCAATTAGTTAATCACAATTTATATTTATATAAAATTTATATAAGAGTTTATCACTTGACAATATTTTAATAGATATTAAACATGGCAAGATTGTAATTAATTAATTATATTGTCATAATTACAAATATTTTTTTTTGTTTTTAGGTTAAATTTTATTCATTTTTTGAAAATTTTGAGATTTTGTATTGTTTAGTGCTATAATTATCGGGTAGAGAATGAGAATATTTTTTTTACTTTTAATTTTTGAATGAATTTTTTTTCATTATCCAAGATTGATTAAAATATTTTTTGATTGTATTTAAATCCAGTGGATGAAATTAATGCTTTCGAATCGATTAGATCAGATTTGGATAGCATAACATAAGTTCAACACCATTAATAGAATCAATAAATAATTTGTTGAATTAATTAAGGTTCATCTTTTTTAATAAAAAAAAAATTTTAATTTAAATCTTATTAATAATTATTTATTGAGATTATTTCGAATGTACGATTTATAATCACTTATTTTAAATTATCAAATACGATATATTTTATTTTAACATAAAAAATTAAATAATTTATTTACTCTAAATTTTATTTCTTACAAAAAAAACCATTAATCAGCACATCACACATTATAAAAATAATAATAATCGATACCATTAAAAAGTTCAAAAACGACTATTCAAATAATTCGAAGAAAAGACGTTGATGCTATTTTAAAATTTCGAAACTTGTTCGAATTATTTGAATGAGAGACATTGAAATTTGTACTATTATTTTAATATCTTCTTCCATCATTTTTCACGTCTATTAGGTGTTTTTTTTCGAATCATTAGCATATTTTTATTTTCTAATATAAAGTAAATTAAGTAATTTGATAAGCTTTTTGCTTTTTGTTCAATAGTCAACCCTTTGCCCATAATTCTTGACCCTTTGCCCATTATGATTGACCGCTGGTTTCTTACCAAAAAATTCAAATTCATTTGAGTACACATCAGCCGCCGCGGAATTTTTAAATTTTTTTTTTTTTTAATAATATACAAAATGAAACTTACTTTGACAAACTCCAGCGTTATAAAATATTTCACAAACCAACTCCGCAAAAAACACAAAAACAAAGTGAAAAGCTCATTTTTGCTCAAATAATTATTCGAAGCATGTCCGGTGGATACCCTCAACACCCTCCAGGCTACGGCTACGGCTACGGTGCCCCTCCGGCTCAGCCCTACACAGCCGCTCCATACACTGCCGGCGCTCCGCCTCCGCCTCAACCGTACGGTGCCCCATACGCCTCTGGACCATACGGCGCACCTTCTGCTCCCTACTCTGCCCCTCCTGTGGAGAAGCCACCAAAGGACAAGCACCAGGCGTACGGCGTCGGTGGCGCTCCTCCGGTTCACGGCGGAAGCTATCCTCCTGCAGGAGGTTATGCGAGCCCGTTCGCGGCTCTGGTGCCTTCAGCGTTTCCACCGGGGACAGATCCTAACGTCGTGGCTTGCTTTCAATTAGCTGATCAAGATGGAAGTGGGTTTATTGACGATAAGGAGTTGCAAAGAGCTCTTTCTTCGTACAATCAAAGCTTCAGTTTGAGAACCGTTCATTTGCTCATGTATCTCTTCACTAATACCAACACCAGAAAGATCGGTCAGTTTCTTTTTATCTTACTTTTATTTATTTATTTATTTTTATTATTATTCTAAATTTTAGCTTTCATTTGGCAATTGCAATTGAGTTATTAGGTTAATTTTACATTGATTGAAAATTAAGATCAACAAAAATGGTTTAAAATTTGTGTGAGGAAATGTAAGACATATGCATTTAATTACAATTAAATGCAATTTGAAAATTGATTACAAAATTAGGCCTTATACATGCCTAATTAAATATCCAATTAATTCCGAATTTATTTATTTATTTATTTTTATCGTTATGTTACTATCTTGTATTGTGAAATTACATCTTCTCCATCACAAGTTTCAAGTAGAGGAAAAACTTTACTTTCTGTTGGAGTCTAACGTACGCCGCCTGCTATAAGCTTCACTAACTTACGCTGGTGTTCAATTACGTCTAATCCGTGCGGGCCGCGTGCCATTGATGCCGGGATTACTTACTTCTATGCAATAAATTGATTAAAATAACCCTTTGGTGTACCATTATGCCACTCTCTTTTTAAGATTTGGCCAATGTTAGTGGGATATATCTGTCCATTGTGAGTGGTGTCACGTGCGTCAGGCATCAAGTGGAGGCATGTTGAAAGGCGTTTATTTCGCCTACAATTTTTTATTATAATCTCATAATTGTCCAATTATAATAAAATATTATGTAAAAATTTATCATTTATAAATGTAAGTTTTATATAAAATTTTTAATAAATTTCAAGCATTTCTAAATTGGCGTTAATTTATTGTAATATAACGATAGCAGGTGTTACGCTTAAAAAAATCTTTTGGCGAGTAACTATCCTTATCCATTCCTACGCAGTCTATATAGATGATGTTATTTGTAATTAGGCTTTTTATTGAATCAGTGGTCTAATTGATTATTTTATTTTCGTCTTTTTATATGTTGGAATTGTTGAACCACCACATATTACTGATTGAGTCAAATATATTGTGGTGGGTGGGTGATTCTCGTCACATGCATTACTTTCAAATTAATTAATTGTATTTGATTTGTCGGATTACTCAAAAGTGCTATGACTAAATGTAGCAGTAATTTTATGATAAATATTTTTATCTTTCAAAGTTTGGTTAGCAATGTGATTAACCTTTTTCTTTTTTTGAAAATTTTTAATTGCAGGTCCTAAGGAGTTCACTGCAGTCTTCTATAGTCTTCAGAATTGGAGGGTAATTTTCTTGAGAAACTTGGTTTTTAGATTTACATAATTTTACCTTTTTCTTGATTGAATTTATGGGTTTATTCAATTGAAAGAACTAAACGGCGACGTTGGTCTGCAGGCCATCTTTGAGAAATTTGACAGGGACAGGAGTGGTAAAATTGATGTCAATGAACTGAGAGAGGCACTCTTGAGTCAGGGATTTTCAGTCTCTCCGGTTGTTTTGGATTTGCTTGTAACCAAGTTTGATAAAACTGGAGGCAAAAACAAGGCCATTGAATATGACAACTTCATCGAGTATGATTGCTCTTCACTATGTTTCATTTCCGAAATTAGGAAACATTTCAGTCTAATCATAAAAACGAATGATCATTCATGTCTATAATATTAACTAATCTAACTTTTCCCTTTCTTTTTTTTTTTTTTTTGATGCAGGTGCTGCCTTACAGTTAAGGTAAGCTCTCACTTTCTACTTCCTCTCTTCATTCAACTTGATTGGAATTTGGTTTTCCGGTAATGGTAATTCAATTGTAAATCAATGTTTCTTTCTTTGTTTAGGGACTAACTGAGAAATTCAAGGAGAAGGACACCATGTACAGTGGTAATGCGACGTTTACTTACGAAGCATTCATGCTGACCGTTCTGCCATTCCTAATCGC
Organism: Durio zibethinus; assembly: GCF_047325235.1. Classification (NCBI taxonomy): domain Eukaryota; kingdom Viridiplantae; phylum Streptophyta; class Magnoliopsida; order Malvales; family Malvaceae; genus Durio; species Durio zibethinus. The sequence continues at coordinate 511,544 of NC_143162.1, read as the reverse complement.
ATAGGTTATGAAAAACTTATTTTCGATTGTGTGTTTGCGTTTTACGGAGTAAATTTCTGTCTTTGAACTATGCTTTGACTAGAGTTTTTGTTGCTATATATATATAAGCTAAAATAAAAGCTTGATTTGAATCACTTGTATTTCCACTCTTTTGAAGTCAATTTCAATTGCAAGTTTTTCATGTTATAATTTTCATATGGCCATATGGCCATGTAATGAGAGCTCTGAATGTGTAGATTTTTTTTATTTTTTTTTATAAAGGAATGTGATTTTATTCATCGCAAAACAAAGCTTACATTATGCACTTGAACATTCAAGGAAAAAGAAAGTTGAAGCTAATTCCACTAATGAGTAAAGTTATTATTTTATTAATGCACAATGAGATATAATGGTATGAGGTGCAATTTTTCTTTTTTCTTTTTTTATAGTATGTATCGGATTCTAAGCGGAACCGCCATTCATCACCGGAGTATAGAACAAAACTGGTCTCTCATCCCGTCGTTGAGTTGGCCTTGCATTTGCCTCAAATCCCTGAAATAAAACATATTCAACCATTCAAAGTTTCATCAATCGCAAAAGCCTTTTTCTTGTGAACATTCACATGGATAGTATTTGATTAACTAAGGAAAAAAAATATATATTAATATGCAAACTTTAAAGTAAATTCATCTCAGGACTTAAAATATGTAAAAAAAAAATTAATGAATTTATCCATTTTATCGGGAAAAAATTCACCATTTAGATCAACATATGTACTTGACTCATTGGTATTTATATGTATTCCCTACTCAGAGTCGGGTTTAAAAAACACTTACATCGTGAACGGCATCCCTTAATGCTCTTGCTTGCTCCCGGGAGACTGTCCTCACCTAATAGAACCAGTAAGAAATTAATGAAGCATCTATTGGAGCAAAAACAAAACCAGAGACCATGTGTGTGCATATATGTGGTGTTTATTGTTTATACAATTAAGAAATTTGTTAGTGAAATACCTTGTTGACAATTGTCCAAACAACACCCTCAGTACATGGAGGAACTGTTAGTGAACCAATATATCTGTAATACTTTCTGCTGCCAAATTTGATATCTCCTGGATTAACAATCCCCAAATATTTCTCGCCATTTCCAACTGTTTTTATGTGGTGGAAAAGCTGCAACAAGGAAAAAGAAAAAGAAGAGGAAAGAACTAAGATGAAACAGTTGTTGGGGAATGCATCCACAAAGAGTCTAAACATCAAACATATATATGGAATTTTTTGTTTTATATTGCTTTCTGAAGCTTTTCCATCTACTACATCTGTCAAATCCATTTAACATAACTGTGGCATTCATCATTATCCCCACAAGAATATCTAATTGAAGTTACTTTTGTTACTCATCATTTCTTTATAGCCTATCTTCAATTCCTGGTCTATGTATCCATGAAAACACAGAGTTATGCTAGCTGTTGCACTTGCAAACAAGTGTGGAGGGAATATGCAGACAATGGAGTGTGAGTATATGCACACATGTACCGTGTGAAACAAAATGTTGCCTTACCCTAGTAAGAAAGCGGTCAGGTCGGCCATATTTGTAAACAATTGCAATAACTGCAATCTCTCCATGAGCACTTACATGAACTATGTGGAGCTCCAGCTCATATCTGTAAGCAAAATTTAGGGCATAATACATAAATGGCTGTTAGATACAATATAAATCAAGTGATAGCATTTATTTATAATGGCTGATGCATGTAATCTAATGAGGTATAGAAGAGGGGGATATACCTAGTTCCATTGAATGTGTGCTCTGACGGTGAATGCCAATGACACTGAAGCAGTTTATAATCAGTCCCATCTATATTAATTTTTCCAGCTTCCCCTTTCCACTTTACCTGATGGAGTATTCAGATCACGCAATAGAATTGAACAAGAAAAGATGACAGATGATAGTGCGTGATTTGCTATAAAAGAAAATTCTAGCAGAATGAGAATACATGTGTATTCTAGTTAGTTACTGTTTATAAAAAATTCAATTTCCAAATCTGAAAGAAAATCATGCAAGTATATAGTACAGTTGATTGGTTGCACTTGCTGGGTATGCAAAACCATTTTACTTATGTGATTAAAACTTGTTTTCACCAGTAGCTGGTTCAAAATCATTGATATGGAAAAGGAAAACAATCAGCAGACTTTAGCACATTTTACCGTAATGTCATGTCCCCGGTTCTTCACAACAGCGGGAGCTGGTTTGTAGTCCCTTTTCAATTTTCCTAGATTAGGAAGAACTCGCACTTTTTCACCGAGATCTATAGGAGACTGCAATTTTCCGGTGTCACAAAGTTGCCAGTGTGGGTTGATATGGCCCCATTCCTTTGGCCCCTTACCAGTTCCTTCAGTATAAGTAAATGGAATTTCATTCTCTGCACCCCCAACCCCAAAAAAAGAAAAAAAGTGAGATACTGTTGATATTTACAACAGTGAAGGGTTCAAAGACAGGTGAATCTTGCACATGAAGTTAAATAGCAGTGAGAAAAAGAAAATTTCCACATTGCATAGCGAAAAAAAAAAAGCATGATTGTTCTCTATCTTTCATTTCTTGCTTGGATAATTTTTGGTTAATGGTTGTAACAGAAAAACTAGTATAAATTCAATAACATGAGATAACAGTGAAAAATCAGTGCATCCTGGTATCTTAATCCTAATTATGATTCATTGAGGAACTGTCGAGTAGACCTGACAATTTATATATATGTATCATGTTTGTGTAGTGGCAAATGCATATAAAACACAAAATAATATCGTATCAAATTCGTGTCGATACGTCAAACACAAAAAATATTTTTGATTTTGCTAAACTCATACATTTTTATTAAAATTTAAAATCATATCATTTTCGTGTCTATTTTTATATCATATTATGTGTTTAAAATTACAAGGGTCTAATGGCAAGTGGCAATATTTAAACAAAAGGAAACATTTTTAATGTCAAAACTTTTGAATCACTAAGTAAACATATATTCCTTTTAATTTAAGCATCAAAACTTTTAAATCAATTAAGTAAAAATATGTTTTCCTTCTAAACAAAACAAAGTATAAGAGCAATGAGACAGGGGAATCTGTTCTTTTCTTTAACTTCAAACATAAATAAAATCTAGGATAAAATGTCAAGTAGAGAATAAAACACAGGAGAATCTGCAATCTTGTCTAGCCTTCTGAAAGTATTTACTGAACTGAATCAACTTATTAGCACCTAAAAAGTAAAGAAAATAGTTTTTATATTCTATGCATAGAATATAAAACCCAGACAGAAGAGAAAGTGAACAATTAAAGGTGGAATAACATTTTAGACTTTTGTCAATGCCATTAACTATAAATACATTTTACTGAAGCAATCATCTGATGAATATTTGCACAAGATTTGCTATACCATGACCTTTGCTGAAAGCCCTCTTAAAGATAAAAACAGTGAAGCCTGAAGTCTTAAGGCTACTAAAAAATTAATGCCAAAGTAAAATACAACAGAAAAAGATGGCTAGTCTTGACCATATCCATTATAAAGGAAAGGAAAAAGGATGGGGAAAACAGTGAAAGACTTGAGCAAGGTGGTATGCATCTGGAAACAATGAAGTTAATTTTAGTTTAAGTCATATTGATAACAAAAAAATGGAAAATTATGGTCTATCTAATGAATCAATAACGAAATATTTCGTTTCCACTTGAAAGAATGTTGTGTTATAAAGTTCTATCTCAGTAATTGATACTATATACATAATGTTCAAAGGAATGATTTTTCTTTTTCCATTAAAGAATTTCAGTTGAAAGTTGGAAGTGGAGCAATTTCTGCAATGGTAACAGATTTCCAAAGTGGAAACATGAAGCTGGCCAAAAGCATGGACTAGACAATAGCTATTCATAAAAGCAAGGCAATATTGAACCTGGTTTATTTGGTTGATCATACCGTTCTCTGAATTGCAAAAGGTGATCTTTAAATTGAAAAACAGGGGTTCCCTTTCTCATATATCAAACAGCTTAAAGGAAGAGTGAAGAAGTAAGAGCAGATAACGCAAATTCAATAAAACTAGAAAAAAGATTGAAAGAAAGAAACCCTGATCATCTGGCTTATGAAGATATATCAATTAAGCAAAGGAGAATTGACTGGAATCTTAGAAAATGCATGCAATGGCAATTGCCAAAACAGTAGGGAAAAGGGGAAGAAGAGAAACATACCAACTTCAGCAGAAGATGCTATGGCAATGGGGAGGAGGTAACAAACAGAAGAAATGAAGAGAATAACAAAAGTAGTGGATTCAGAGCTACCCAACATTTTCATTATATTTGTCTTCCTTGCTTCAGTTTGCTGACAGACATTGATTATAAAGACGATTTTATAGAAGGAAATCCTTTTTTTTTTTCTTTCTTTTACTTCCTTGGGACTGCATGAGATTCACTGAGAGCATGTACAAACTTCTTTATAACTCCTGGTAAATTTTTGGGTAATTTCTGGCAAGAGCAATAAAGCACTGTTTATATATATATATATATATATATATATATATATATACACACACATGCTCCTGTAATTTTTATTTTTAAAAATTCAATTCAATGAATAATTTTTTGATATTATGATAATAATGATAAATAAAAATAATTTAATTTTAATTTTGATATAATATAAGTAAATTTTGATAAATTTTTTATATAATTTTGACTTTAATACCCTTTGATAAAATTTTTAAAACCTTCTATATATTTTGGTAACTTATTATATAATTTTGGTAACTATGTATACAATTTTGGTAATTTTTGATAAAATTTTAATAATCTCTTTATATAATTTTAGTAATCTTTTAATAACTTATGATAAACTTTTGATGATTATTGATAAAATTTGTATCATCATATATTTAATAATGAATTTCTATAGGAAAGCGTGAGTTCATATTTAGTATAAGATAATTTTCATTTTATAAAATAATATTATTGTTTCATTCAAATTTAAAATTTTTTCACTAAATATTTTTATTGAATAAGTTTTTGGTAAGTTTATCCTAGTCTCTCACGATAAAATTTTTAGCTTTATTTTTGCTAATAACCAAGATTCAATTCTTGATAATTTCAAGTTTTAAAAAAATTATCAATGAGTGACAATTTAATTATTATTGATTTACTATTATATTATCAATGATTTACTACTAAATCATCAATGATATATCGTTTAATTATCAATATTAATTTACTATTTAATTAGTATTAATTTACTATTAATTTATGAATAATTTATTGCTAAATTATGATTGATTTACTATCAAATTATAACTAATTTACTATTAATTTATTAATGATTTATTACAAAGTTATCAATTGTTAACTAATTTGCTACTAAATTATCACTTATTTACAACTAGATTATTAGTGATTTATTACTAAATTATTAATAATTTACATATAAATTATTAATAATTTATTATTATATTAATATGCATTTACTACTATATTATCTTTGATTTACTATTTAATTTTTGATTATTTACTATAAAATCATCACAAACTTATTACAAAATTAACCATAATTTGTTGTCAAGTTATCATTAATTTATATTAAATTATTCATGATTTACTCTTAAGTTATTATTGATTAATTATTAAATTATTGATGATTAACTACTATTAAGTTATATTGATTTACTTTTAAGTTTTCAATGATTAACTACTAAATTATCATTGATTTACTAAGTTATTTATGATTTACTACTAAATTTATTAATTAATTACTTTTAAATTGAAATTGATTTACTATTAAGTTATCACTAATTTAATATTAAGTTATCAATTATTAACTATTAAATTATTACTTATTTTTTATTAACCTATCATTGATTTACTAATATGTTGTTATGTATTTACAAGTATGAAACATGAAATTTAAAAGTCCAATAATAATATATGAGATAATTTTTTTATATAATAACATTATCATTTTATTCAAGTTTATAATTTTTTCACTCATTTTTATTGAATATATTCATGATATGTTTATCTTAATCCCTAAAATGAAAGTTTTTATCTCTTTTCTGCTAGTACTCAAGGTTCAATCCCTTACAACTTCAAGTATGATAAAAGTTATCAATGATTGACAATTAACTTATTAATTATTTACTACAAAGTTATCAATGATGTATTACTAATTTATGAATGATTTGCCATATATAGACAATTTACCAACATTGTTAGTGATTTACTATTAAATTATTGATAATTTATTATAAAGTTATAATTGATTTACTACTACTTTATTGATGATTTACTAAAAAATTATTAATGATTAACTAATTTACTATTAAATTATCATTGATTTACAATTAAGTTGTTAGTAATTTACTATTATATTATTAGTAAATTACTAAGTTATCAATTTACTATTAAATTATCAATGATTTATTGTTATATTTTTATATATTTGTTATTATGTTATCATTGATTTACTACTTAATTTTTAATTATTTATCACAAAATTGTCACTAATTTATCACTAAATTATCTATTATTCATTATTAAATTATGTATAATTTACTATTAAGTTATCAATGATTAACTATTATATTACCGATAATTTACTACTAAGTTATACTAATTACTTTTAAGTTTTCAATGAATAACTACTAAATTATCAATTATTTACAACTAATTTATAATTGATTTACGATTAAGTTATTTATTGTTTACTACTATAAATTAATTACTATTAAACTAAAGTTGATTTACTACTTTATATTAAATTATGTATGATTTACTATTAAGTTATCAATGATTAGCTATTAAATTATTATTATTTTATATTAAATTATGTATAATTTACTATTAAGTCATCAATGATTAACTATTATATTACCGATAATTTACTACTAAGTTATACTAATTACTTTTAAGTTTTCAATGAATAACTACTAAATTATCAATTATTTATTACTAATTTATAATTGATTTACGATTAAGTTATTTATTGTTTACTACTATAAATTAATTACTATTAAACTAAAGTTGATTTACTATTAAATTATCACTAATTTACTATTAAATTATCATTAATTTATTACTAAGTTATCAGTAATTAATTATTAAGTTATCACTCTTTTTTTGTTAAGTTATCTTTGATTAGTATTATGTTGTTATGCATTTATAATTATATTATAATTGATTTGCTATTATGTATTTGTTATTGCATTATTACATATATATAAAAAAGTTATCAACTATTTACCATTAAATTATCATTCATTTACTATTAAATTATTAGTAATTTGTTATTAAATTATTTATGATTATTACTAAACTATATTGATTACATTTAAGTTTTCAATAATTAGTTATTAAGTTATTAATTATCCATTATTATGTTATCATTAATTTATGTAAATCTAAAAAAAAATCACAATATATACTAGATGATGTAATTTGTAAGATAGAGAAATAAAGAAAGAAGAAAAAAATTCAAGTGTAAATGATTTAAAAAATATGAGTAAATAATTTTAATTTACTATCAGTAGTTTAATACGTAATAATAAGTTAAAATCATAATTTTTTATATTAATGTTAATATTAAAAGTAAATTAAATAAATATATACAATATAATTAAGTCAATATTTTTAAGATATTCTTAAATTTTTTAGTTTATGATAAAGTAATACATATTAAGAAAAGTTTTATTAATAATTTAATTAAATTATTAGTATATATGTTTTCATACCTGTTATCAATGTATAATTGTATATAAAAGATTAAATTTTTTAGTTCATGATAAAATAGTACATATTGAGATAAGTTTTATTAATAATTTAATTAAAATATTAGTATATATGTTTTCATACCTATTATTGATGTATAATTGCATATAAAAGATTAAAAAATATAAAGTGTTCTGTCACCAATAAAGGTAATAAACTTTGCCTTATGTTTCTATCTTTAAGTATATAATTTTGGATAAAAAATTGGTTATATATGTGATAAAAATAATGAGAACAAATTTACTAAATAAAATTCATAAAAATTAAACAAATTATAATTTTAAAAAATATTAAATTCACAATAATTACATTCACATTCTCCATAAAAAATTTCTTCTACTATACAAAACTATTGTATATTTTTAATTATTGCTTTCTTGTTATTATCATATTCAAAATGATTTTTTTATATATATTTTGATGCTAATCAACTTCTCCATTTTAAAAGAATAAAGTATATTATAAAAGGTCATAATAACTCAAATAATATTTAACTCGATATTGTATTTTTAAATGAGTATGAATTATGATATCTCTTTCAAATGAAATGTTTGAATTGTTTCCCTCAACCTATATAATAGTAACTTAATCAACAAATGAACGAATACAAAACTCATTAATATAGATTAACATTTTTGCAATATGAATTTTAAAATCCTCAAAAGGAAATATATTCATTAATCTTTGTAAGACTTGTACATAAGAATTTTTTTCTAAAATTATTATTAGTATCTCCAACATTTTTACACTAAAATTTTTTTTGTGTTTTGTTTTTATTCTATTTTAAAATTTATTACTTGTATCATAAAAGTATAGTTAAAAAAGCACGGATTAATCAACTCAAATTTGAAATAATTCAAAACTTAAATTGAATATAGACAAATTTTTTTCTCATTTTAAATTTTAATTTAATTAAAAATAAAATAATATATATAATTATAAAAATAAACTAACTTGATTTCAATTTATTTTAAAAGTTAATAACTTAGTAGTTATTTAAAATCGAAAATGATTAAATATAACCAAAATCCAAATTGAAATAATAACTTAATCAAAATCTAATATTTTTTATTCATCTTCCAGAACAATTTAAAAGTTTTTTATTCAAAAATTTTCCCTTCATTATTTGTGGTTGAATTAATTAATTAATTTTAAAAGCACTTCTAAAATGAAATTGAAATTATAAGTAATTGAATATACTTTTTTTATTTGGATTTAGGATGATTTAAATTCAGCATTTTAACTAAAGAAAAACATGCACCAATTATTGAGTTAAATTTGCTAAGTTGCATAAGTAATTGAGAGCATTATGAATACAAATAGATGATAAAACTTAACTCAACTTAATTGGTCTTTTATCTTAAGTCTAAAATGCAACTCAAAATAATGAAAATTCAAAATGATTGAATTACTAAATTCAAAATTAAATAAAGATTTATCAAATAAACATTGCTAACGAATGCCTTTAAATCACTTTTAAGTTTAATTAAATTATAATTTATAATAATATTTTTATATTAAATATAATAGTGATAATTAATTTGATAAATTTAAATTCTTTTGAATAAATATTACCTAATATAGCAATCTTAAAAATTTTGATACAACTATGAATATTCTTAAATTGATATAAAAGAAAAAATGAAGGAGTATACAATATTTTTCAAAATAAAAGAGTTTCATATTAATCCTAAAGAAATTTGAGACCAATACATTTATATATTTTTTCATTGAACATCATATAGCACTAACCTTCTTTGTCATATAAAAAAGATAGAGTTATACATAATCACTCAATCTCTCATCTAATTTTTTTACTTAGGATAATCTTCCATTTGTACTTTCATCAATTTAACATATTTGTACGTTCTATCAATTGAATGTTTAATTTTTCTTTATTTAAAAAATTTTATTATACATAAATTTTTATTATATAAAAATAGTAAAATACATAATTTTAAAAATAAAATAAAATTCTAAATTTGATACTTGTTATGTTTTTTTAAGAAAATTTCAATTCTAAAAATAACAAACTTGTTATGTAATATCTATATAATTTATACTGATTTCATTTTCAGCATTACCACCATAAATTTTTATGAGAATGTAACTTTGGTATAAACACATTCATAGGATAGTTCCAATGAATTTTGTCACACCTTACAAGAATTCACCAAAACAATTAATTTTACTTAAGTTGATGATTTTTTATTGAAAATAATTCATATTAGATCATTCAACTACCTAGATGATAAAAAAGCGAGCAATTTAATATAATTAAAAAATATTAAATAAGCTTGAGATATAAATTAATAATATATAAACATATTAAGATAAAAGTTAAGAGAAAATTAAAACAATTATTGTTTCAATTAAGGTAAATAATTCTCATGGTAATTTGACAGTAACCAATCTCAAGCTACTGATAGCTCCACCATTTCCTGAATTATTTAATTTTATAGGTTAAAAATCCAATTAAAGTATTCAATGAATCACATAATACTAATTGTTGGTGAAAATGGTGTAATTGATTTGATATCAGTTTTTGTTCATGGGAATAATAATTATAAAATTTTGAAGGAAAAAAATATAAAAGAAAATTTAATTACTGAAGTGTAAGAACAATATATTAAAAAATTATTTCAAGGGATTAAAAAATTTTAATTATATCAATTGTTAAAAAAAATTATATCATAAGTTACCTAAATAATATCAAAGATTATCAAAATTGTATCGAAAGTTATCAAAATTTTATTAAAGGTTATGAAACTTTTAACAAAGATTACCAAAACATATCAAAAGTTATCAAAATTAGTAATTTTTTGATAACTTGTGATATACTTTTGGTAATTATTGATAAAATTTATGTCATCATATACTTAAGTTACTGATAATTTACTATTACTAAATTATATTAATTTACTTTTAAGTTTTCAATAATTAATTACTAAATTATTATTGATTTACTATTAAGTTCTTCATGATTTATTATGGAGTTTATCAATTAATTACTATTAAATTGAAACTGATTTCCTACTAAGTTATCACTAATTTATAATTAAATTATCATTGATTTATTATTAAATTATTAATGATTAACTATTAAGTTATCACTTGTTTTTTATTAACCTATCATTGATTTACTAATATATATGTTATTATTTATACTTTACAACTATAAAACATGAAATTGAAAAAGTCTACTAATAATATATGAGATAATTAATATAATAATAATATCATTTTATTTAAATTTAAAATTGTTTACTAATTTTTTATTGAATAGGTTTATGGTAGATTTATCCTAACCCCAAAATAAAAGTTATGACTTCGTTTCTACTAGTAATCAAGGTTTAATCTATGACAACTTGCAATATAAAAAAATTTATTAATAAATGACAATTAAATTATCAGTGATTTACTACTAAATTATCAATGATTTACTATTAAATTATTAATGATTTATTATTAATTTATGAATAATTTACCATTAAGTTATGAATGATTTATCATTAAATTATGAATATTTTTTATTAAATTATTATTGATTTAAATCTAGTTTATTTAAATTAATTTAGTTTATCCTTAAAATTATATATTTAAGAATAAATTTATTAATTTAAAAATTTATAAAAATATTTAAGTCAATTATTATTAATATTTTTAAAATTTACATTTTTATATATAAATTATATATATATATATATTGGATAGCTAAGGGTTCGATTAATTGGTAGAGTGTTGGGCTTTTAATTCGAAGTTCCAACAAAAAGGACACTAGTTAGCACGTTGGAAACAAGAAAAGAAATGCAAGGATTTTGTATTGAATGTTTTAGTCCAGTGTTCAATGAGTAGTTGCCATCAGGGCTCGTTGGAGGGAGCTGATCCGTTTTTGAAACACCTCCTCTCCTGCAGTTGAATTTGTTAAGCTATTATATATTAACAAGATTATCAGGACAGTGATCCATTTGAATTGGATCCAGTGCTGAAAAAATGAGGCGCCATGGGATGTTAGCCCAATTATTGTTGTTTCATTGTTTCAAGAAGTAAATATGGGTTGCCCTTGTTTTCTTCTGAATCAATGTCTCTTGTTTTGATTTTTTTTAATATTTTCTTCCTTTTTTCCCTTTTTTTTATTGTTCCTTTTCATCTTATTATCAGAATTTTGATACAACAAAAGACACATAAAGACTTCTCCTTTCACACTCAAAATTGAAGTTCTGATAAAAGGAAATTGAAACTATTTTAAGCGATTACTTTTGATTTAACAGCACCATTTTTCTGTTGGTGTGCCATGTTTAACATTTTGCATTAAGGGCTGTTAGTTTTGCTGCAAGGCTAATAGTGTTATTGACTGCTGAATCGTCGAGAAAATTTTCATTAAGCTCCTGTTTGAGTTTCTGCCTTTAACCTTTGTTCTATGCTTATGTTGCTCTACATGCAATTATTTAATAAACCTTGAAAATGAACTTATTTTATGTGATCTTTCTGCAGCCATTGGTGCAACTTTTACAGTGCTTGGCATATGATTAACAAGTTTTGTTTGATCCTTTCTATTGTGACTATTATTGCCTATTGATTATGGATGTTTTTTCGTATAAGCATTAGCATGATGTTTTGCTTGTCAGAATATCAAGTTGTATGATGAATATTAAATGTGAATATAAGAAAAATGAAATTATTCGTACATAAATGGAATTATTGCATTTGACAAGTTCCAACCAATTCAAGAAAAATGAAAGCAAAGAAAGTGCATATAATATTGTGAATATCTTCAAACAAAGCTACATACAAGCATCAATCTCGTTTTGGAAAAGCTTTATTAAATTTCAATCTGAATAAAAGTTACTGCTGCAATTTTGGCAGGGAAGAAAGAACCATCTGCTCCAAGTGCCAGTGCTTTCTTTCCTTGTTTACTGCCTGAGTAGAAGCCTAGAAGGTTATAGATGCAACCATGAATTTTCTCTAGAATTAATCATTCTTAGAAAATCTCTTTACTTTGCAAACTTTACATCTGGATTTCTCATTGTTTTGAGCCACATGTTAGCCATTACTCTTGAGGAAATGCTCCAGAACATATCTTGTCCCTTTGACATCACATGTTTTCCTTTTCTTCCCGACTTCCCCGATCCATATGCTACCAGCCATTGCATAGCAGTTAGTCTGTGCCTCTCAGTATCCCATATGTTCCTTTTCCCTGCTGTTCGCACCTTCAAGCCTCCAACATGCAAACTTGTCATTTTGAACCTCTTCTCTTCATCATACTTGTTTGTTTTAATGTCAGCGGCTGATGCATGAACGAGTGCTAACATAGGGCCTCCAACTGCCTCAAATCGCCTCAAGGGATCCCGTAGCAGCACAACCACTGCAAGCGTCAGTGTTTCTGGGTCTTCTAGCTGAGCTTCAGAAGAAATTAAACTGTAATTTGTAATCCAATTCTCAAGTGGAATAGCAGAAGCCAGTGGCTGATCCTGATCCTTCTCACTATCTATTGCTGTCTTTCCGATGAGTGCTGAAACATCAAAAGGAGCTTCTTCCTCTGCTATTTCTGCTTGTATTTTTAAGGCTTCAACTGCCATTCCCTCAATCTTCTGCAATGAGAAAGCAAGTATTTCCTCTGCTGTCAATGGGTTTTCATTCACATTCCAAATTCCAGTTGCAATCCTTTCTTTCCTGCCTATGCTCACTGCATTTGCCATGCTTTTCACAGTAGCAATGGTGCGAGCTGCACTTGAGCTAGCACCTTCCTTGTTTCTTCCTTGGATAATTGCAGAGGCAATTCCTTCAAAAGCTATCTGTTCGGCAGTTTTACCCATAACTTCATCTAGAGGCATCAAAGATAGAATTTGTGAGCTGAGTTTCTCAAGTCCAACGGCTGCCATCTTCTGAAATATTTCAAAACCACTCAATGATTTATCTGATGGAAGAACCATTGGTTTTGACATCTGCATTGCTAGTTTTAGTGTGTCTTTTCTTGCAACCAAGGAATCCGAAGGATTCATAGCAGCTAAGTAGCCCCCATCTCTTGTTTGAACCACACAGCCTAACCCCTTTCCTAGATCTGGTAGATAAACCTTTGAATCAGATTCGCTAGATTCCTCAGCCTTGTCAAGCTGTAGAGGTGGAATATCAGGTTGATTGAGTTTAAACTCATTACTTCCTTCATCCTCCAGCATCTGGAGAAATTCCCTTGTAACCGTTTCTTCGTCAGCATCTAGTCTTTGTGATTCTGTTTCTTCATCTATTTTCACTATTTTTTCATGCCTCATCATAGATTCAAGAGCTTTTATTTGCTGGGCAATTGAATCAAGCTCTGTTAATCTTATTAGGTGTAACTGGTCATGCATCATCTCCTTAACAACCTCGCTTGAAGCTGACTTATCTTCATCAGTTTCTTCAGATTCTGCTTCCCCTGCTTCTTTCTCTTGAATTTCAACTCCTTTGTCTACAACTTCAAAGTCTGGGAGGTCGACATCTTCAATCCTTTCTGGTTCTTCTGATTTCTGAATGGCGACAGAGGATGAAGGAGGCGGGGCCGGCTCATCAAGATTCAAATCATCTAATCCTTGAAGATCAGCTCTAACTCCTGTCTTTGAAGGAGTCCAAGCGTCTGATCGGCTAGTCATCCTTGGACTTGGGACACTAAAAGATGTTTTGGATTGCTCACGAGCAAAAGATGATGTGAAATTCTTAGATTTGCTACTCTTCAATCCCTCCGCTTGATTATAAATTCCAATTCCCCCATCCTTTTCTATGATCTGAAATCCCAATTTCACAATGAGTTCTCCACCTTTTGGCTTTCCTGATAGATTGAAACTCATGTCCCATTGCCGAACCCGAGTTCCTTCATAGCTCTTCTCCACGGACTCCTGAATAAGCAGACTCAAATCCACAGAATTTCTCCCAAAGTCGAGCTCTTCAGCATCAACTGCAAACAGATAGATCCAGAACGGGCGGGGCTCAAATTTCAGCTGCTTTCCATTGCCATAACTGCCATATACATGGCACCTAAGAAATAGAGTCTCTTCAAAATCCGCAGCTCCTTGTGATACCCGTGATGGGATGGTGTTAACAGCTCCATCTTTGGTTTCTTTCTTCCTCACACAAACGGAAAGTCGCAGGCCATTCATGGAAGCAGGAAGGCCTTGAGCAGTTACAACTTCAACAGACAACAAACAGCTCAACTTTTGCATCCTGATATGTGATAGAGCTCGAATCGGCTTCCAATTCCATATTCCTTTCTTTTCTGTTGACACTGATTTTTCTTCCAACTGATTTGTCTGATTTGATCTCCTGGCTTGATCCTTTTGATCATGTTCATTATCAGGTTTTGGTCTGGAACGCCAAGATGACAAGGACATACGCCTGGACCAAGGCCTGGTACTCGACTTATCTTCAAATTTAGCTTCGGTGGCCTCATCAATAGATGGAACTGAAGCACGAGGAAGAGCGAGCGAAGCCGTTCTTCGAGTGGTGGATGTGTGGGATTGGTAAAGGGATTGACTGAGTGCTTCTAGTTCTTCCAAAAGCTGAGTATTGGAATTCCTACGGCCTCCTGCTGCGTATTCTTTTGCCATATCGTTGAAGATAAAGAAAAGAAACTAAATCTATGAATCCAGGTTCTGCCAGAAAAGTATTTATGATGCTGGAGTTTGAGTTTCTTCCAGAAAGTTGGAAAGAAGAAGAAGAAGAATAAGAAGATAAGGATTTTACATGGTTGAAATGTTATGTGGTTAGAAAATACTGTGAATGATGAGGAGAAGTGGCTGTTGCTGGTCCATTCAATACCAGCCACCAGCAAATCTGTGAGGGTAAACATGTGAAAGACAAGAGCAAACGTTGGCGTCCTCTCCTTCTCCAACTCTCTGCTGGAAAGTGATGGGATTAGCAGAATACGGAAATCTGGTCCCCATAGAATTTAATGTTTGTTCTTGTATGGTAGGTTCTATGTTTTATGGTTGAAATATATGTATTTCCAGGGAAACCTACCAGCCAGCTAGGGTCGTTCTTCAGTTACTGTGATGGTGCGCATATGGTACTTGTGGACCCTCTGGATTTGTCTAAGAAATTTCCTGTCTGTCAAATACAAACGCCATGACTACCAAGTACCAACAGCCAACAGCCTTCCCATTGAAAAGTTACTTATTTGTTTCCTCAAGACATTTTTACATTGAAAAATTATAAAGTTTGCAGACTAAATTCAGTTACTTTGTTGCTTGGTACTACACAATTAGCCATACCATGTGCTTCCATGTTCTGTATCAAAATTTAACAAATAAGAGAAAGTAATTAATAAAAAATATTAAAAAAATAATATTAATAATCGTATTATTTATTTATAAAATATTAAAATTTTTAATTTCAATAACTCAAATTTTAATTCTAATAACTTCAAATAAAAAAATATTAAATAAGATAAAGCTTGATTCCATTGAGATCATGTATATTATTATTAAACTTTCTACAATATAAATCTACAATACACCAAGGGAGATAATGCAAATACGTGGTACAGTAACAACTGCTCTTTGGTTTTTGATCGAGCTAAGGTCAAGCAGCACTCTCCCCTGGATCATAGAACAACACTGGTCTTGCACCCAGCGATTGAGTTGGCCTTGAATTTTCCTTAAATTCATGTAAATAAAAAAGAATAAGAAATAAACTGCAATAGTAAATTTATAATGAAACATTTTTTTCTATGTGTATATGTGTAGAATTTGCTCGACCAATTGCTTCTGGACAAAATGTGTATCTTGTATTCTTAAAGATATTCTTGAGCGAAAAAAAAAATTATTATTATTATTTTGAGATTGTAAGGATCGAACTCTAAAGACAAGAACTAATGACTGAATATTTTATCAACAAATTATATGATTGATGGTCATATAAAATTATAAATCACCCATGCTTGAATTGAATTTTCTGAAGACATTAAGACTCCATTAGGTAAATATTTTTGCACTTTTTGTTATATTTGTTTTTTATTTTCTATTATTTTTACTTTTATTAATCACCTCAGCAAGGGCATCTTTTAAAGCGTGAACTTGCTCGGTCGAGGCTGTCTTCACCTGTGTAACACATAATAATTATAAGTTAATTAATAAAGCATTCCAATTAATGATCAGAAAATTAAGAAGAGATCCATAAGAAAACAATTAACCTCTTGGAAGACTGTCCAAACAACACCCTCAGTGCATGGAGGAGTTGTAAGTGAGCCAGTGTATCGATAGTAGTTTCTGCCAGCAAATCCAATATCCACTGGATTAACATTCCCCAGGTCTTTCTCTCCCCCTCCTATACTTTCTATGGATGACAGTAGCTGCAACCAATAATAGGCCAAAACAATGAAAACTATGATCAGAAAAAAAACCCAACCAACCCTGAAACTATGTATAGTTTGAACTTGAAATTAATCCCCCAATCTAAAATACAAGGATTTAGGCACATGCAATAAAAGAAAAAAAAAAAAAACGTTTATTTGTTGCTTTTTGAAGCATTTTGATTGACACATTGTAGATGTAACATATCAATATTGTTGACATAAATAAGGAATGTTCGGATATTGTGCCCGCTATAAGGTATTATCCATGTCGAGACTGGGAGACTTATCGTTATAGTCTCAAAAAAAGAGAAGAGTGACCTTGACTTATAAAGTTAGGTTAGTCCTTAATTATTAAATGTATATATTACCATGAAATTATTTGCTCAACCACTAGAAGAAAATAAATAATAATCTTTGAAATTATTACTACACAATAATTGACAAAATCAGATACATATTATGTGTCTATGTATTTTATTTAATATATATTATGTATGCAGCCATTATTAATACTATAGTCCACATATGCATGTATATATCTCATTTCAAACAGGAGTGAAATCAGAAATATTAAGTTTGAAGATATAAACAGAATAAAACAAATCTTATCAAGCATACCGAGGAAAGGAAAGGATCAGCTTGGCCAATTTGGAAAACCATTGAAATAACGGTAATCTGATTTTGAGCATTCTGATGAACTATGTGAATTTCCAAATCATACCTGTAAGCCAAAAGAAAAAAACAAATACATCAATATAAATGATAAACTGATTATATATTCTGAATTTAACATGGAAAATTAATTACAGTAATCACAAAGCTCAGCTCATAAGCCTAATATATATATATATATATATATATATATATATTTATATTTATATATCTAGTTCCACCGAATGTGTGCTCCGATGGAGAATGCCAATGGCATTGAACTACTTCATAATCAGTCCCATTTATGTTAATTTTTCCAGCATTTCCGTTCCACAACACCTAAATTAAATATTAATAAATATTATCGAATATATAGATGTGATAAGGACAAACTAACAACGGATTTTGATGAATTGTTTGGTAAAAAAAAAATAAAAATTTATTTGGATGGACGTTAAAATTGATTTTTAGTCATTAAAATATGAAACAAATTAATAAAACAATTTGTATCATTCCATTTGTTTCAGACTTTCAGTTGGTATAAAAAAAAAATAAAAAACACAAAAGATATGCATGCTTGGTTTATGAATATCAAATGAAAACATGAACATGGCAGTAGTGTAGAAAATTAAGAAAAGCAATATTCAAACAGATATATATAGTATCAAGAATTAACTAATTTACCGCAATGTCATGTCCCCTATTCTTCAAAACAGCCGAACCTGATGTATAGGTACGTTGCAAATCACCCAAAGTAGGAGAAATCAGAGTGCTTCCAACAGGAATATCTATGGGAGACTGCGATTTTCCAGTACTGCAGGTTTTCCAGTCCTGCTTGACTGAACCCCAACACGATGGCCCCTTTCCTGAACCTTCATCGTAATTAAACTCATCCCCTCCGCTCATACATGCTTTTGCACCCCAAAATAAAACAAAAACATTCATATTTACAGATTATGTAACAAAAACTAATACATGTATATGATTATGTATATACCTTGTTGATCAGGAACAAAATTGAGGCGAACAGAGTTGGAGGATAGAACGAGAGAAGCAAAAGAGAGCAAGGAAAAGGCCTTTTCGCAGTTGTAATTACAGCACCTCATGCTAAATACATTGCTTTGCTTTGCTTTGTCTTTGTTTTTGCAGTGGATGGATTTTTTTTATAGAGTGGCAAAACTTTTTCTTTTCTTTTTTTTCTTAGGAAAGAAAGAGAATCTTCCAATCCTATGCAAGATGGATGATCTTTAACCCACAAAAGGAAAACAATGAAACGAAATTTGCAATGCAGATTTTGTTCCGATTTCTGCTACGAAACACCAGAATTGAATATATATGATCCGTATATGCATGGTTAAGGGTTAACAAATTGAATTATAATTTTATTGTATATAATATTCTTTAGAAACTTAATATATCTATAATTTTTATTTTGTTTTTATGATATTTATATTTATATTGTGTGACAAATCACTTAATATGCACATTTTAATTTTTTTATCATAAGTTTATAAATTTATTAGATACAACTTGATTATTAATTTTGCATCTTTTACGCATAATAATAGTGTACATACATTTGCAATGAAAATCAATGAAGTGAATATTTTTACGTATAAATGTAATTTAAGACTTGAATCTTTATAATTAGAAAAAAGAATATAAAATTAATTTATATAATAATGATGATAATTAAAGATTTATTATCTTATATATGAATTTAATTGAGAATATTAAGATAAATAATAAAAATAATTATAATTATTTTTTAAAAAAATAATTCAAATGAATTAAAATGCATTTATTAAAAGATTCGTAATGATTTTTTAAAGCTTTTCGCATATCAAGTTTCTATATCGGACATTTTATTTTTTGTCAAAAGTTTTAGCTTAGTAACTTATTTAAAAAATTATCTAATATCATTTTTTAATTTTTAAATTGTATTAATGAAATTAAAGAATGGTCACATGTATTAAGATGTATTTTAAAAATTTAATAAAATAAAAAACATTTAATAATATGAAATAATAATTTATTTATTATAAATATAATAATATTCTGTAATCAAATTGAAGGCAAACTTAATAATTGATGTTATCACAGACCGGCCCAAGTCAGACCGAATACAAGCAGGAGTGGAAGACTGGACTCATGGTGTTAGTGATATTTCGCAAAAAAATCAAGGGCAATTGTGGTATTTTACAAAAAAGACAACAAATCCCAATCTTAGTTGTTTGTGCGTTGATTTTTTTTTCTCATAACCGGACCGCAACCAAGGAGCCTGGGTTAAACCCTAATCGGAGAGGGAGCAGAGGCAATGGCAAGCTACGACTTGACCCCACAAATTGCGCCGAATCTGGACAGGCACTTGGTGTTTCCGTTGCTGGAATTCTTGCAAGAGCGACAGCTACATCCGGACGAGCAGATCTTGAAAGCGAAGATCGAGCTCTTGAACAAGACCAACATGGTCGACTACGCCATGGACATCCACAAGAGCCTTTACCACACCGATGATGTCCCTCAGGACATGATCGAAAGGAGAGCCGAGGTTGTCGCTCGTCTTAAGGCTTTGGAAGATGCTGCCGCTCCTTTGGTCTCTTTCTTGCAAAACCCTAATGCTGTTCAGGAATTAAGAGCTGATAAACATTATAATCTCCAGATGCTCAATGACCGTTACCAGGTCTGCTTTATTATTGTTTTTCTTCCTTAATTTTTCGTTGAATTTATGCATATTTTTCGATTCCTTTTTTTCTTTCTACTATTTTTTTCTAAATTAATTTGAAAATGTATACTTTTTTTTGGAAATAAAAGCAAAAATCATTCTTGGATTGAATAAAAAGTCTCAAAGATTGAATTTTTTTTAAAAAAAAAGAAATTTAAAGAGGGGTTTTTGTCTTAACAGATCGGTCCAGATCAAATAGAGGCATTATATCAGTATGCGAAGTTCCAGTTTGAGTGTGGCAACTACTCGGGTGCTGCTGACTATCTGTATCAGTATAGGGCTTTATGCACAAACAGTGAAAGGGGTTCGAGTGCGTTGTGGGGAAAGCTGGCAGCCGAGATACTGATGCAAAACTGGGATATTGCTCTTGAAGAACTTAATCGTTTGAAAGAAATAATCGATTCTAAGGTTGTTTTGTTATGCTCTTGATTTGGTTGTATGGGTTTTTAACAATGTGCTTCTCCTTGATTCATTGTCTCATTTATTTCTATTTTTGTTTTTTTTTTGTTCTTGCTGCAGAGTTTCTCATCACCCTTGAACCAAGTACAGAGTAGAATATGGCTGATGCATTGGAGCCTGTTCATCTTTTTCAACCATGACAATGGAAGAACACAGATCATTGACCTGTTTAATCAAGAGAAGTATGTCACTTTTAGAACTGACTCAAACTTCTTAAATTATCTGCTTATGTGGTGTCTTCATTTTCCTACTACTGTTTCTACTGCATCCTTATCTTGGAGATTGTCAATATCCGGTCTTGTTGCTGATGACGGCATTATTGATATTGTTAGCAACACTATTTGTATCATTTTACTTTGTATAACATTTTCATGAGAATAGTAGTGCTCATCTACTTTTCCTTTGTGCATTTTTCAGTTTTTCTGTGCTATGTCTAGTTTCCACTGCATTAATGTATGCTTCAGTTTATGATTGCCCTGCAATCAAACATGTTTAGAAAATTTATGGAATTGCTATTATATATTTGTTTGATTGTGTTGTTGCTTAATATGAAAAGTTAACATGATGCTGCCAATAATTTGCAAAATTTTTTTGTCAAAGTTTCAAGGCGAATTGCAATAAAAGTGGGTGAGATGCCTGCTAGACTGCTCGTGGTTGGAATATCAATGCCTAAGGGAGATAGTGGTTGGAATTAGATGTCACATGTCTCTTTTCACTTGAAAACTTTCCACTGTTCTTTACATTTTTGTTCTTACCTTAATGTTTTCTGCAAATTTCCATTTCTGTTTATCTGTTATCAAATTTTTGTCTAGCTGCCTATCTAACAACCTGGTCTCTCTTCTCTCCAGATATCTAAATGCCATTCAAACCAGTTCTCCCCATCTTTTAAGATACTTAGCTACTGCTTTTATTGTCAACAAAAGGAGAAGACCTCAATTCAAAGATTTTATTAAGGTTATTCAGCAAGAGCAGTGCTCTTACAAAGATCCTATCACAGAGTTTTTGACATGTGTTTATGTCTACTATGACTTTGATGGAGCAGAAAAGAAGATGAGAGAGTGTGAAGAAGTAAGTTTGATTTCTGATATTTTCTATCAACTGGTTTTAGTTTGATTTCTGATATTTTTCTATCAACTGGTTTTATTAAGCTTCTCAATGTCACTCAATTGCTGATATGTCCTACCAGAAGATTGTTAGAAAATGTTTTAGCTTGGAGTTCCATCATCTTTTTGGATGCCTTTTGCAATAGTTAGATTTCTGAATTGCCTGCTTTGTTTATTTGCTTATTTCTCCTTACTTTGATGTAGGTGATATTGAATGATCCCTTCCTTGGAAAAAGAGTTGAAGAAGGTAACTTTTCTACTATACCATTAAGAGATGAGTTCCTTGAGAATGCTCGTCTATTTATCTTTGAGACATACTGTAGAATTCATCAGCGCATCGACATGGGGTAAGTTCCTGCTTTCTCAAACTTATAATTTAGCTTTGTATAACAATTGAATCTCATAAATCTAAAATTCTTATTTGTCTTATGAATAAATGACATGGAAAGGAAAGATTTTGAATATCAATTATCAATTGCCATGGGCTCAAATCCTGTTATTATGGTTCTCCGAGTAGGGAAAATTCTTTTGCTAATTGGATGTTGAGGATTTATGAAATTTTAGTAGAAGACATTAGTTCAATCAGATCAAATCTTTCTATCTGTAATGCATGTTTATCTGCACATCAGGCTTGTAACCACACAACATGAACACCTTGGTCTGTTACAGTATCACTTATTGTATTGATTACTTGGATTGAACATTTGTTACTTCCCATTGGCCATCTCAAACTTTGATGTGAAGCAACATTCTAGCAACCTCATTGAAAGGATATAACACTAGGTGGCTAAAGGATTTTTTAACTTATATATGTTGGCTACTTCTAGTTGCTTTTCTTAAAATTTGAGCTAACTTTAACAGAATTTTCATGTGTTCCAAGGGTGCTTGCTGAGAAGTTGAATTTAAATTATGAGGAAGCTGAGAGATGGATTGTGAATCTTATCCAAAACTCAAAGCTTGATGCCAAGATTGATTCGAAAACAGGAACTGTTCTTATGGAGCCTAATCATCCCAATGTGTAAGGATACCTTCATACAGTGATAGTATACAGTGCAGCATCCATTGTTCTTTGAATTGTGCCACAAGTGCTTGGACTCCTTTTTTTTTTTTTCCTCATTTGTCATGTTCTCTCCACATCTTCTCCATAAACCATTTGTTTATTTGGTTCCTTATCTCTTAATGACTTTTGATTTTGGTATTGTATTTCTGCAGTTATGAGCAGTTGATAGACCACACCAAGGCACTCCAAGGGCGTACGTACAAGCTAGTTAGCCAGCTTCTTGAACAAGCACAGGCACCGGCACAGGCTGCACGATAAGTTTAGCGGTGAAGTTTTTTGGCAATTTTGAGCCATCTGCCAGATTGTTTCCTTTTTGAAACCAAATTAAAGTGATTCTAGTTTCTGATTTTTAGCAGGACTGAGAAATCAGTAGTCTTTGGAAAACATTTTATATTTATGATGACAAAGAATGCCATTAACTCGTCTGGATTTGCTAAACCTAAGATGTATTTTGCCTGGCGTCCTGCATGTTAAATTGCCTCCGCGGGCGCCATTTAAACGTGAGACTGAAATTGTTAAATTGAGGAACTTTTTGGGTTTTGTTTTATAAAATTTTCTCTTATTTTCTAAAAAAAAATAAAGAATCAACCTTGGGGGTAGGGCTTTACTTAATTTTGAAGTAAACAGGAAAAAAAGTGTGAATGGGGAGTTCAAGTTCAAGTAAAGTTTAAGTTTTTATTTAAAAAAAGTTAATTTTAAGTTTAAAGTATTGGAATTTGGTTTAATTGCTAAATTTTTGAAAGTCTGTGTGATGTTATCATTCAGTTGTAAAAATGAGGATCATGAAAGAAGTCGCAAAAATGATAAAGTTGAGCTGAAAGAAAAAAAAAACTCAAACCATGAAAGAAGTTGTATGAAAGAAATTGCAAAAATGATAAAGTTAGACTGAAAGAAAAAAAAAATTGAACCATAAAAGAAGTTGTAGCAGAATGTTAAGTGAGCTTAAAAGGAGCTGTCATGTGAAGCATAAAAACTTCGTTGAGTTAGTGATAAGAAAGTGTCGATTAGTTATGAGTAAGTTTACGATAGTGGTGTGAGTAATTTAGCTATAATTAATGGTGGGATAGTAGTACAAATAATTTAGGAAATGAATTAAGGTAATAGTGCGATAGTGGTGTGAGTAATTTAAAAAATAAACTATAATTATGCATAATAATAAGATAGTATTACGAGTAATTTAAAAAATCAGTTATAAATCTATAAATAGATTGTTTCAAGATTATGAATAAAAATTATCCGGTTTTATATTCTCAAACTTTTCTTTCTTTTTTAGTCTCGTACTCTATTCTTTCGTTCATCACTATCTATTTCATCACAGTCTGTCATGCCATCAACTAGTTAATTAATTTGAGCAAATAATTTGAAACCCGGGATCGAAGTTGAAGTCTATTTTTTGGAAGTTGGGTGGCACCTGTCAGTATCAACCAATTATTCTTAACCAGCGTTGCCCAAACGCCAGTCATGTCAAACAGGTGGTTCCCATTTCCATTCTACACGTCGCCATAGCTTTTATATAACTTGCTGAAATGTAAAAACCAAAACCAAAGGCGGCACGGCTAGGCCAACGACTTGACGTTCTCTCAAACTTCTACCCTTTCTGTCACTCAGGTTCCCGCTTGCCACCTTTTCTGTTTATTATTTTCTTTTTCTTGGAGATAGTTATTGCTTTTTATATTTTGCTTTGACATTCAAGAATTGGCTGTTTTTGTTGTTTTGGACTGTGATTGGGGAACTTTAAAGGAATTGATGGTTTGAATAAAGATGGGGTTTTGCTCTTTTTGTTGTTTAGCAAATGGGTTTAAACCTGGGGATTTGTTAGGCACATTCAGGATACTGAGGCCAGGATTAGAAATCAAACAACAGTTGTCAATAAACTTTTAAATAGACATTGAACATTAATGGAAATGAACAAGGAAAGTAATTTTATATAAAGCCTATTATCCTGAATAGGACTGTCATAAAATTATAGTTAATGTAGTTTTTTATTATGATAATTTCTGTGAAAATTGAGAAGTTCATGAATTGCATTTCAAGAATGATAATGGTACATTCTTTTATAGGAAGTCAATGGATTAGCATTTAAGAATAAATGTTGGAGTCATGACATTAAGGTGAAAAAAACAAGAACAAGGAATCTATATTAGGAAGAGGATGAAAGTGCAAGCATTGAATATGTTCAAGCGGAATGACTAGTTTCTCAATACTGTGCTAGGGAATTTGTGTATTTTGTAATTTGTTTTTGTAATTTGTATTACTAAATACCCTTTTGCTCTCCAACTGGTTTTGTAGTCTAGACCTAGTTTAGTTCTATGGATATGCTTGGATTAGTAGAAAAAATTTTGTTTTTGATGATTTCTTTAACAATGCATGGTGTTGCTTAATGCATAATTAGTCGAAGATGTGCCATATTTTATGAGATTTTTCTATATTCTGTCCACTCTTTTGCTCAAATATTTTACCTCAATTATTGAGGTCATGCGCTCCCGGACAATAATTGCATTTACAATACTCAAATTTCTGGCCATAAGTGACTATACTATAGAATGCATAGGCAAAAGTATTGTCATATTCATAAATTGTATTCAATTTTTCAGTTGGTGCATTTTGCAATTTTTTCCAAAGGCTTATCTCCTCAATGCTAACTCTCAGTTTTATAATTTGGTGCGCTTGCTTTGTTCTTTCATCAAAATGTACTTATTCACTCTGCATTGCTGACCATATTGTTGTTATTTACTGCAAAATTTGAACCATTGTAGTATTCTTTTGATCAATTGCAAGACAACAATTTCAGATTTTAATTTTTATCAGCTCTTAGTGGCCAAATGATCATTCATTTTCTGAAATGCCACATTTTTTTACATTTACTATCATTGGCATGCTTCAGAAGCAGTACTTTTTATTTATCGCCTACTGTTCTTTATATAATTGTTCTTTTAATTAATGATCTTTAAAGCAATCTTTAGACTTACTTTGCAAAATCCAAACAGGCAAACCTTGTCACTTAAGCCATACCTAGCAAATGATTTAGTCATGTCACCAGAGAAAGAGAGAGAGATCAAAGGGCAGGGTGGAGGATAAACTTTCATTTCCAGTGCATTGTGAACCTTTAATGTCAATTTACTAATGATTCTTTTCCATGCAATGCAATTATATTACATTAATGTCATTTAAGCAATATATATTCTACATATTACATAATAAACTATTAAATTTGCTATCTGTTGCAGAAAAGAAAACACTGTACTCTGTCAAATTTGCACAAAATTGCAAGCCAGGATGGAGCATGAACCAGTTGAAGTCTCACATGGTACTTTCACATGTTCGACCAGAAATTGTGTATTTCTCCTTGGCTAACTGTGTTTTGCAACCCTGCACATCCCTGGGAATTTTTCTACTTAATGATGCAAGTTTTCATAGTGTTTGCTCTTGCTCTTGATAAGGTTCCTTATGCTTGGAGTAGAAGTTTGAGGAGGAATTAAATCCATGACCATAGGAGTTAAACCAATAAAACATTTCAGGGATGACTTTAAGATGCTAACTCTATCTTGCTATGCACGCAGAATCTTTTAAGTACTCTACATGTACTCTTTGTGATGCATCTTTTCCCTTGGATAGGAGTTTTGATAAAACGGCTCAGACTTTTGAGGTGTTCGTAGGAGATATAAGTTTATTCTCCAAATGCTGCCATGCTAAAGGATTGGATGTAAGTGAAAGGCACTTCTATAGAAACAAATCTTTAACACAGATGGCTTCTACAACCCAGCTTGTGTTCCCCGACAATGGTGTGTTCACAAGAAAAAAAAAAATACAACAAACCACTGAATGCAAAAGTGGGATTATTGAAAATATAAACCCAGTTATTCCTTTGATATAGAATTATTGATATATGATTACCTTCCCTACACTTCTAGAGAAGGCATCTTACCTCCAAATGATAGCCATCGCCTTTATTGGAAGAAATCACTGATGGACACAATTGGAAGGCCCGTATACTAAATGAACAAGGACTTAAACTTTCACTTACAGGTAAGTCAAAGTGAATAGAACGGTTCAACTTCCAAACTGAGATATTAGGCATAGGGATTATGTGGTGGACTATTTGCATCTACATGTAGGAGCTCCTTTATTATTGATTTCCACCATCATTTAATATAAATAAGGTTGTTGAACATTTTTTAA
Source organism: Durio zibethinus (assembly GCF_047325235.1). NCBI lineage: Eukaryota > Viridiplantae > Streptophyta > Magnoliopsida > Malvales > Malvaceae > Durio > Durio zibethinus. The sequence continues at coordinate 484,282 of NC_143162.1, read as the reverse complement.
GTTATTGTTGTAGAAGCTGAACATGCTATGCGTGGATTTATCATGCAATTGAGTTGAAAAGGGCATGACTTGATTGTTCTGCACTACATTTTTTCTGTCGTCACAAGAGAATTTGCATCTACATGTAGAAGCCCTTTTATTATCAAGTTCCACCTCTATTACTAGCATAGATCAGCTTGTAGAACATTTTTGAAGTTATAGTCAGACAAGCATAACATGCTAGGCTGGATGTATACTGCAATTGAGTTGGAAAGGGCATGACTTGATTGTTCTGTACTGGGTTTTGTTTGTAGTCAGAGGAAAATACTTCATGTTTAATGCAATGGAAGAATCTCTGAGATAAGACTCCTGTTCATTTGTATGGGGCTGCTTTTGGGGGTTGCATAAAATTATCATTGCTATATTTTGCAAAGAAATTTGAAGCAAGCCTCACCATGCAATTACAAAGATAAATGCAAGGGCATATTTTTCCGCAGAAGGTGTATGGGCATTTCATAGAAACTACATAATATTGATACTGTTATGCACATTATTACAGGATTTTGATTTGTCTTGACATCTAGATGCTTTTTTTTTTTAAATTCATGAGCAGCTATGACTATTGACTATATCTACTATGGAGGTTTCAGTTGGGTTCTTGAAGGACTTTGATGACATGGATTTTCACTTCCATGAATCGAGTTTTTAATAAATCTATTGGAATTGTGAATTTGTGATTCAAAAAATAGACTTTTCTCATTCCATTTCTTTTTCACTTTGAATGCATTGTCCTTTGTTAAGTTATTATTGCTTTGTGAGGCTTGAATTTTACAGAAAAAGAGGAAGGCAGAACAAGGAATGAAGCAACTGAATCCACTAATTCTGAGGTTTCTGTGGAAGATGCTTCTAAAGTGGTGTCAAGTTCTCCACTAAAGGATGCACAGGTTAATGCAATTGATTGGAAAGGCGGGGAAATAGATGGCGAAACTTTGGAAAATGTGGAAACCTCTGGAGAAGTAAACATGGAGGTTTCTATAACAGCTGAGGATGTTATTCGGGCTGGGGGCTTTGGAGCAAGGGATGACATAAGTAGTTTTCTTCCTGTTGCAAGTGACTGGACCGACTTTGAAGCTTCAATTCGTGATGCCAGAGACTATGAAGAACCTCAGGGAGATGTATGCAGGCCAGGTCTTGGCTGGAGAGAAGCATCAGAAAGGGAATAGCTCTGTTTACATTTTCATAAAATAGACTCTGTGTGGTTTGGATTTATTTATTTAGTGATTTGTTGTTTATGGCAGCATTACCTGGTATCTTCAAGGAAGAGAGGATGTTGCACCGCATGATTATGTCAAGACAATATGTAAGGCTCTGTATAACATGCTTAAAATGCCCTTTGTGAGGCTATATTATAACTTCTTTGTACAAGGAATGTTGTGATTGCTTAACATTTCAATTCATCAACAAAATTGTCCAAACCAACCGCTCTCCTATCTTGCTTAGGGTGTTGTAGATGCTGATTAGCAAGCGGAATTTTTGATTGGTCCTAATTTATAGGTTCAGGCAGAACGCTCTTTATTACTTTAGTGCCCGGTGTTTAATATATGGCCTTGGCAAGAGGCAGTGTTATGAGATTGATATTGCCTTTTGGAAGATTCTCTGTCCAGGAGCAAGGATCGCCAAAGGGTCATATACAGATTTTCTCTGTACAAAAGTTTCCCATTGAGGACCGAAATGAACTTGCCACTCTTCTTGGGTGCTGTAGTGGGGCAAATATTGCTTTGCCCCCAGCTGTGCCTTGGCACAGAAATCAAGAATACGTTGGTTTTGGGTTATAATGTGTTCCAGGCCATCAGTTCCTGTGGATGATGGGAGTGCAGATGATAGGAATGCCACCATGTAGATTATATCTTCCTCTGGGGTAACCAGGGATGTTCTATTGTTCCACCTGCAATATAGATGATACACCAGGTTGAGAATATGGCATCTAAGAGTTGTAAATGACAATTAGATAGACTTTTATGATCAAGTACTTGGCCTTGTTGACTGGGTAAATGAGGATAGGACCATTACTGTTGTCTTTAACAATATTACCGAAGACCTCTTGTGCAAAGTCGAAAATTCTGCTTTTGGATATAAGTAGATTCAGCCATGGATGAGGAACTTCCCATAACCCTTTTGATCTGAGTTTTATCTCAGACAAGTGCACTCTATCGAGGAATTCCACATAAGAAACTTCGGATAGAAAGAGTGTGGATGGAATATAGTTTAACTCTGACAATAACTTCTCGATATTCTGCAATGTGCACGGTAGTTAGTTCCATTGTATCAATTAAACATAGAGGTTGATGCTTGAGCATGGTAGAACGTGTTTCTTGTCAAGTTTTACCTGGTTTAAAATATCTGTCTCTTCTGGGTTAAAGTATTTAGCCATTTCTAGACAGTAAAGTAATTTTCCATCTGAACTGAATTGGCTTGCTTGAATTGGGTCTTTAGGATTGAAGGAAGATCTCCAGTTGTTGAGGAGACCAGTTCTGTTTATTATGACAAACCCTTCGATGTAGTCAAATGAATTCTTGGATGATATTAAATGCTCTTGGTCATTGGAAAATGTAGACAATTCAGAGTAAAGAACCCTGATCCATTTCACCTGAAAACAATGATAAAGCATGTTTGAGAAACCCTGTGTCTTTCAGTACAACAGTTAAGAAAGAGTTCTCTTTCTCTTACCATCTTTTCTGCCGGTCCAAGAGATATTCTAGCCCGGGTGATGATGCCAAATTGACCTAGTCCCCCAAGAACACCATAAAAGAGGTCAGCATTCTTCTTATCTGAACAGGTGATCACTTCTCCTCTTCCTGCATCAAAACTCCAAGTTAGATTCCATTTTTCCCATATTGGTTTTCTGTCTTACTTAGAGTTTAACCATGTTCATTTTATTGAAACTGTATCCTTCTACTGTTTGATTTAAGTTTGCTAGAACCAGCTCTGAAGGGTTACAGATGTCATTTCACCTAAAAATAAACGAACTAACTACCCCGCCATGCCTTTTTAACGAAAGGACTATGCTGTTATTTCAGCCTACTCTGTCTGAAATTGTCTCTAGGAATTTATAAAAAGTTGTTTGCTTAATCGCACCTGTTACAACCTCTAGTTGATAAACGTTATGTATCTGGGGTCCGTGCCGAAATGCCTGACCACTTATTCCGGCATTTGATAAAGTTCCGCCGACAGTTAGGTGAAGGTAGTCTGTCCAGGACTTAGGTGAAAGACCATATTTAAGAGTCTCATATAGGATATTAATCCACAACTCACCGCCTGAAACATCCACATAAGGCGCCTCACCGGTTTTAACATACATGCTTGGTCGTTCAAGTGATTCCATGTTGATAACCACGCCTTGATAGGCTTGTGCCTGACCTTGAAGGGAGTGACCATGGCCTCTAGCTGCAACTGTCAACTTTGTTGCAGAACCCATATCAAAGATGTGCTTTATTGTGGAAGAAATATCAGAAACTGATTTTGGGTGTAGAACTGCCATGGGGAGGTATTGATAAATGTTACCGAAGTCTTTGGCGGCATGTTCAAGGTTCTCAAAGCTGAAGTAGCCATCTAGAGTAAGTGTTTTCAAAGACAAGGGGATACTGGAGGAGCCTGAATAAGGTGGAATGGTCGGGGTGTCAAAAGAGTGATTAGAACAAAGGTTGGTTCTATCGGGCATACAGCTCAACACCAGAATCATGAAAAGGAATATAACGTTGTTTTGTTTGAGAAAGCTACAATCTAGTGACCCCATCTCTTGAGGATATGCTTGTGAGTATCTGTCTTGTATGTGCGTAAGAGTGTGTCTGAGAGAGAGAGTGAGAGAGAGATTCTGGATGTTCTGTGGGTAAAAGCTAAAGGAGAGGTGTAGAAGAGCACAACGAAATGAAAGAAAGTGGAGAATTTAAAGGGGAAGGTTTGGGCGGTATGGTCAAACAGAGTCACATATTCTACGGTGACTCCAATCCATTACCTTGTGTTGATTGTGAGTGTGCTTACTTTGGCTTTCCTTTTTGGTTTCTACAAAAAAGTTGAGGAAAAGAAAGTGAAGATTTTCACGTATCTTTGGTACAAAGGAAGTCAGAGATAAAGAAATGAGTTGCAAGTTATCGAACGTCAAATATATTCAATGTTACCTAAAAAATAAATTATAGATGTTAATATTTGACAATCAGATGTATTAGATATTACTTATTACACAGAATAACTGATATTTAAACGTCAGATATTTTAGATGTTACCTATTACAGGAATAAAATAAGTACTAGATTCCATATCTAGTAATTTCTCCCCACAGTTACAACTTACAGCCACATAGTCTGCCCTTTCTGTTACAAACTTTTTTGAGGATGCTATTACCACTTAAAGCAATGGTAACTGTTACAACCACATAATCTGCCTTTTTCTGTTGCTACCTTTTTCTGATGATGCTATTACCACTTAAAGCAATTATAACTGTCTATACAAAGACCATTCACGGTGTCGCCTTTCTACTTCATGGTTCATAATTTATACGCCTGTCTTGTTTCTCTTGACACTGTCTTAGTTACGTATTTTTTTTTTGTATGCATGCACTACCGCTGTAGCCTATTCTACAAGTAGGATTTCCAGTATCGACTGGCCGGCCCCTACTAGGTTGTATCCTGTCAGAGGTGAGTGGGGTGGGAGGTGGGTGTCGTGGGTCCCTAAGCACGTGAATTTCATGAGGGTGTGCTTGTGGGGAACTTGGTATAGCTCCTTGACTCGCTCTGCTGCAACAGATGCAGGCTAAGGCTACATGAAATTTGTAAATGAACAATATATGGCCTGATGTAAACATATGCACATATCAGTACATGCCAATTTGAGATTGAATTGAAGCTCCTATTGGAAAATGGAAAATTCAACTGTGTAATTGGCTGAAGTGCTATTGGCTTTTTGTCCTGAAAAAGTAGTCTTTTTATGGAAATTCTGTCAGTTCAAATTAAAGTCTTTACTTCACTTCAGTGTAGGGATCAGCTCAAGTGGCCAACTGTGATGTTAGATTTGTGCATACGGTGCCATCATCTGCCGAGAAACTACGTGTAGGGGCCGTTGGGGGGGTACCCGAGTCAAGTCCAAGTGTATGAGGCAGGCCAGAGGAAGAGTGGAAAGTTGACATAAGAATGGCAGTCTGAACCTATCAAATAGATTTTGGGGGATGGGGGTCTCTTAAATCCCAGCAATGGGAAGTCCCTAAAATGCTTCCCCCCCAGGGTTTAATATTCTATTAAGGCATTGCCTTTTTGTGCCAAATCAAACTACTATTTTGGGAATTATTACTCCATTTACTCTTCTCTTTTTCCATTGAATTATGGCTTGTAGTTGATAATCACGCACCCATTTTAATCCCAGAAGCCCTTTTGGAAAACCATTCGGATGTCACAAATTTCTTTTTCATTATTAAAAATATTACTATTTATTTACCCATTTCAATTGTTGTCTGTCTTTTGACTTGTATGTGTCTTTGATAATTGCCTTGTCCCAATTATTGATGTCAGTGATGAATAATTTACTCTGAAATCTCATCCAACCCCATAGGCCATAGGTAGGAATTGGAATTAGGAAAGAAATGCAGTGTATATTGTGCGGAATATTCATTGTTTTTTTTTTTTTTTTCTTTGGAACATTCATTGTTGTGTTGCGGCCAAAAGCCTTTGCTTTAGCAACATGTCTCACCTCAATTTGCATTAATTGTACCAAACAAAGTCGATCCAAATGCTTTTGATGCATGATTCTTCTTTAAATAAATGTTTTTGATTTTCTTTTTTATCACAAATTGACAGTTCCCATATCTATTAATGTTTGTGTCATATATGAAAATTATAATATCATAAATACAAGAAATATTATTTAATTTTTTAAAATTCATATATTTTTTGTCTAAAATTTAATTTATGTCGTTTTTATATATTTTTTTGATATCGTATCAATCACATTAATTATTTCATGTTTAAAATTATGTATTAGATCTACTCGTCATGGGAATTTTTATAATTTGATTTCTGTTTTTGATACTTTGTGAGTAGATATTTGTGATTTTCATTAAAAGAGAAACCTAATGTATATATTAAATTGAATACCTGATCAGGAAACAATTGTGTTTAAATTCCTTATATATAAAAATGTAATCAAGAATCAGTCATTGCCCACAAAAGGTTTAAACTGTAATTGATCTTTTGGAATGAAACGTGATATCATCAACCAGCTCTTGGCTTAAAATGGGATTTGTGTTAATGACATACACGATATATTGGCACAGAAGAAGAGTGTTCCACTTATTCACGTAATGTCTAAAAGGAAATGAAGATGGAGAATTTGTAAGTATTAACTATGGAATTTTAATTTTATTAAAATTATTTTTTTAATAAAAGTGGATGAATCATTTGAATTAAATTCGATTTAATTGCAACAATTTATTATCAAATGAAATTCAATTTGATCATATGAATTAAGGATTCATATCCTTTTATCTGAATTAAAAATATGTATTTTTTTAATAAAAATTTAAATTTGAATCTCAATTTTTTTAAAAAAATTAAGTTCTTAATTTTCTATTAGTTAAAAATTACCAATATTATTTTAATTTGACTTAACTATAAACCTAATGATCTAAAAAATTCAACAATTTAGAGCTGATGTAATTCCAACAATTTGGATCCCCATAGCAAAGGAAAGTTGCACCTACGATGATTTTTAGTACGGTAAAAATTGTAAAGCTGACTCAAACCAAGCGGATCAATCCCCTGGCTTAAACACCAATTTGTCTAAAAAGTCAATAACCCATTAACTTAAACAACTCCAAAAAAAAAAAAATCAATTATGAAATCTCCAAAACCTAAACCGAGATCTTACTAAATTTCGTCCAATTATTATATCTACTAACATCAACATATGTAGATTGATAGGTAGTGTTAAGTGGTGTTGATGTAACTTCTTACCTGGTTGAGAACCAGGGGTTGAGAAGAACAATAAACATGATCTCTTACAAAGAAAAAAATTATGAGACATCGAAAATGGTACTTTAAAATGTATTTCGATACTTAAATCAGCAAAATATACGAAGAGAAAGGAAGTAATCGAACAACAATGTTAGAGAAGGTTAAACGAAATGTGCATTCACATGCGTATTGCTATGCGCTATTAAGGTATTAGCTTGTTAACAATCGAATTGGGTCATACAATCGAAGATTCAAAACCTCTCTTCTTATAGATTTTCTCATTTCTATAAGTGAAAATCAAATTTATCAATAAAAACTTCCGATACTTAAATTTCTTGAAATAGTTTGATTTCTATTATAAGTTTTAACAGAGAATTAATTTTATTGAGTTGTAATTCATTTATTTATTTTTTTAAATTTAAGCTCTTGGGTGTAAACATGGAAATTGTTTATTAATAATATTATTAAAATGAAAATTAAGTAAATTTCACATCCGTTAAATTAGGAGTATTTTGGATATACATATATATATATATAACAAAAATTATTTCACTTTTTGTCAATTAATTTTAAATTATATGGCATTTAAAATTTAACATGACATAAAAAAAGCGTTGTTCCATGTATTGTTCTATTTGTGATAGGTTTTTTACATTTATTATATAAATTTCATGTCGCACAATAGATTTATAATTTTTACACATAATATTCATGTCACGTGATAAATTCGTTGTTTTTTTACATTACACGTGAAGTTCATATCACACGATAAATTCATTATTCCTTCACATAAAAAAAAATATTGAAGTGAACATAAAGTTAATCTCACATATATTAAATTAGGTTCATCGTGGACACATAACAAGAATCACTTCATGTATAAACAATTAATTTTAGGTTAAATGTCAGTCTAAAATTTACCATTCATCACTTTTTTAAGTTAAAAAAAAAAAAAAGAAAGAAAGAAAGAAAGGAACTATGCCAAAATTTTTGGCATTCATGATTTTGTCCCCCCAGTTTTCAATTTCAAATCTGCTATGATGAATTGTTTCTATGATGCTTACTCTTGTGAGTTGAAAATGGGGAAATGGTTATTCCTTTCTTTTTCGTTCTCAATTATTTATTTTTTTCCTTCCAAATGGTCTGAAACCTAGAATTGTTATGGAGCCCTAAATCCCAGCAATAAGATAAGCCGAAATCATTCCACCTTTATTTTATTGTACACTGCTACAATGCTCTTTCAGCTTACAAGACATCGCAATTATTATCAGTCTCTACTTTGCTTTTTGTTGTTGGGAACATTTTCACATTTGTGCTCAGCTGCATTTTGAAGCTATATACATTTGCTTGTGTCTCTGGTTTTTCTTTTCCTTTTTTTTTTTTTCTTTTTTTTTTGAAGCTACAAGCCTTAAAGTTGGAAAATGTGAAAGTTGTTTATTGTTCCCAATTTTCTCATTATTTAAAAGGATAATTTTCAACTTGTTTTTAGCGATGTGGTATGCTTGATCAATGCATAACTTAAGATAGCAGCCTTTATCATAAGCATCTTTAAATGCATATCAAGCCTTTTATCTAATTATAAAGAAGAAAAATTTTTAAATTAATATCGAAGAATTTTTTTTTGTAATTAAATACGTGTCTCTCTCGCGCGGTTTTGTTTGGCCTCAATTTAATTTTGTGGTTCAATTTTGTGACCATGATGTACCACGTATATATGTTTGCACATCTTTTGTATGAAAATTAAAATTGCCATCAATTATGTTATCATTACATTGCATTTTCTTGCTCTCCAAATTGAGGAAACTTACATTATGTTTCCAAAAGGCTTATGATTTGGTCTAGAAAATGTAATAACAAAGTTTGTTTGCATGAAGTTAAATTAATATTAACTAAAATAGTTCATCACCCCTACATAACAAAGAAAGAAAAAGATAAAGATAAAATGCTGTGTAGATAGAGACCAGAACGTGTAAAAGGAGGACAAAAGTTAGGCCAAGCAATAATAATATAATAACCCCATGATGGGCATTGATGCCCGTATCAAAGAGCATATCTTGCTACTTTTTCAATTTGAATTAATATTATAGTTTGGAGAAAGGAAATTAAGAAGAAAACAAGGTTGTTTAATTGACACAATTTTGTCCCTACTTGTTCGGCCAAACATGTAATATATATTTCTTTAATTTTTAATTTTTTTAAATTTATAATTTTTAAATATTAATCTTAATATCATATTAACTTCAAAAATCATTAGATATATAATATTGTTTACTTAAATCATTGGCATGAGTGGCATTAATAAATAAATCAAATATCCTATGTTTTGAGACCCAAAATTATTTGTTCCTTAGCTTTTCTTTATTCACTTAATCACATGTCTCAAGCTTGAATTACCTAAGATGGAGAAGGAACAGGATTTATGAGATGAATGAGAGTTACGTAGCTCAAAATACTAATAAAATTTTATCAAAATAAAAAAATACATTTATTCTTAGGTTTATTTTCTTAAATTGATACCAGCTTGATAAGAACATTTCAAAACTTTACTTTAGTTGTGATTTTTACACTAATTTTTCTAAATTGGTAAACTACACCATTAACAAAAATCAAACATCTTTATAAACAAAATAATTTGTATACAGATCAAACCACAAGATCAATTAAGGGTGGTGTAGGAATTTTGTTGCTCAAATATTGGATAAAAGTGAAAAAAAAAAGGGGGGGAGGGGGGGGAATAACATTTGCAAGTTTTCGAAGTGTTATGGCCATTGTCATCAATGGAAAATATAGGGCTAGCTAGGGTACGAAGTTTTAATTAAATTAAAGGTTTTAGGAGACTAGAAATTACCCCATTTTAATTATTAGTTCTTATCATGTTCCCCATCCACTTTCATTCAACTCTTGTCATGTTTTGTCTGTACGTCCCCATCCTGCCCTTTTATTATTTTATGCTCACAGCTTCAAGTCAAAAGTTGAATGCTTTCTTTGCTTTAGAAAATAAAATCACGAAAATTGTTTTTTAATTTAAATTCTTATATCTGTATTGCATTTAAATTTTTTTTTTGTACGTAATTCATCAAGTTAGATTCTCAAAACTAACATTATCCTTTCAAAACTATTGAAGTAAAAGCCAAGGAAGTTATAGTAACAAGCTAAAGTTTGTTTCCCTTATAAAGAATATAAAGAAAATTTCTGAACTGAAAAGAATACGAAAAAAAGAAAAAGAAGTGACTTATACATATTTAAATTTTTATTTATTTTAATTAATTGGATTGAACTTATTTATTTACATAAATATGTGTATTTATATATAGGTACTAAACGATTTTTCTTTTTTCTTTTTGGACGAAATTAAACAATTTTTCTTTATATATATATATATATATTTATTTATTTATTTATTTATAGGTAGAAACTTACGAGCTATCTATCACATCAGGCATCATAGTGTTCCCCCACTGTCGATCCAAGGAAAATTGACTACACATGTGCACTGAATGCTTGGATGATAGAGGATTTAAAAAAATCACAAGAATGAAAAAATATACTTAGAATTCTAAATTTGTAAAATATTATTTTAAAATAATTATATAAATTAATTAAATTAAATATAAAGAATAGATAAATTTGAAGTTTAATTTAATTAATTTTATATAATTGTTTTAAACAAATAATATTTAATAAATCTAAAATTTAACTCACACATCAACAACATTTTTTTATCATCAAATTACAATCTATTTTATAATAAAAAAAAAATTAAAAGTTAGACATATAAAAGAATTTATTATTCTTAATTTCATTTCATTTCCTTCATACCAAATTTTCATGCAATAAAATCTGGTAATCCAAAGCTTAAACAACAGAGTCTTGGTCTCACAATACCTACAATATCTGACTTATAAATATTTAACCAAAGGAGTGGGAGGAGAATGAAGTTTGAAAACATCAAACTCCCGTCATGAGCTGCTTTTGGCCTGAAAATCTGCAAAAACATTAGAAAGAGAAAAAACCAAATCTCTATGCAAAAGTTGCTCACATTCGTACATCACTTGAAAGAAACGATCTTTATCTTAAAGAGATTGCATAATCTTCTAAAGAGCGAGAAGAAAATATGGTTGCACCAAAATTTTCCTATAACCATAGTACAATGCAAGTTGAAGAACAACAAAAAAAGCATAAATGTCTGCTTTCAATAGAGTCCCAACCAACCCTTCTTGTGAAGCCAAACAATCAGAATCCATTATTATCTGCAAAGACCATCCGTAGCCAACAAACTTGGAATGGATCTTGGTGCCCCATCTAAGCAATGTGAAGAAGTTGGCGAGAGGAAGTGCCACTACTAAAAGCTCTATTCTTCATGTAATTCTTTAGACTAGCAACGTTAGAGTTACAAGCATAAGCAGGCCAAGAAATCCCTCCTCAAAGTTAGGCCTATTCCGCAGCTTCCATATGTACCAACGAGTGAAACCAAAACAAATATACCATCGAAAAGTTCCATCTACAAAAGCGAATTTACTATGAAGATTAAAAATTAACCACTCCTTAAGTGATAAAAAATTAAAATGATCTAGATGCGAACCATGCAACCATAGGGACCAAATGGCTTGTGAATCATGACAATCTCTAAGAACAATTAAAACGTCTTACCCAGGCGCATCACACCTAGGACATCTAGTAATTGTTCTTCTTACACAAGTTTCTTTAGTCAAAATTCTATTATGAATGACAAACCAGAGAAAATAATGTACCCTTAGGGACAACTCAAACTTTCAAAACCAATTCCAACAGAAATCAGAATGTGAATCCTCCAATAATATTTCATAAGCCAATTTTACCAAAAACTCTATTCAAGAAGTCACTTTCGATATTAGGGTTAGGGTTCATTGAAGAGCTCTCTATTTCGCTACTAGTCCCTAAAACTACTTTCAGATCCATATAGTTGCACTTGCAATATCATACTTTTATAGGAGGATTGAGGAAAATTTTAAAAAAATTGAAAATAGATTCAAAATTGTAATGTTCGATTTAAATTGAATTGATTATTTTTTTTATTTTGTTCTATTTAGATAAGATAATAAATATTTAAATTCGATTTAGATCAATTTTTTATCATAAACATGAAATATTGAAAATATCCGAATTAAAGATAAATTTTAAATTTTTGTAAAATAAAAATAACTATTCTATGTATAAATATATCTAAATATATTATATTAATATGAAAATAATATTTTTTTAAAATTTAATATTTAAAAATTAATAAATCAGACTAAATCGATAAAATTTAATTTCAAAATAAAACTAATTTAAATTCAAATCAAAATTTAAAATTTTAAAATATTATACATTAACCAAAATAATAATAAAAAAATTCATCCAATCCGTTATTATTTTTTAAACTTGGGTTGCAATGACGATATTATATTGTCATGCCTTTTTAAGAGCAAAATATTGTGGATGTAAGATAATTTTCCAAAATTTTATTGTTATTAATTTTATTTTTTTTTGGAAAGGGAAAATTTAGATGTATAGTTTGCTACATATGACCTCATAATTTTGACTTCAGGAAAAGACAGCTTGAACTAATTAATTATCCACCTGTCAATCAAATTGAGATGGATAAAATGAAGGGGATGATATGCCAAATTTCTGAACCTCTAAACAGAGATTTGGCACAAAGGGGGGACGAAGGAAACACAAACAATTTAAGTGGTTGGGATCCAAAAATCAAATGGGGTTCCACCAAAAGATTTCTCAGCTATCGAAATACGAAGAAATCTAGAATAATTGGCTCTAGCTAGCATAGCAAGCAAGAGTCATGTGAGTTCTAAAGCACGATCACGAGTTTGGGGGGCCACAGATTCCCATCAGCCCCATCATTGATCTTGTGGGCCAAATTTTTTACTTGATAAGATTGATAATTACAATACCATAATTTGAACCTTTATACGAAACCTCAAAAGATGGTTCAGTCTTTTTCTTGTCTGTACAGTAATTCTTCAACGATACAGTAAGGTTACTTCTATTTGAAAGGTCTAAGTCTCCAATGAAAGGGCAATCTATATCATTCATCATTAGCCCAACTAGATGAAACAGAGTATTCCTGCCCACTCCTTAATGAAAATCAAGCCCAATTTCGTTGTTGGTAAAATTTTCTTCAACTGCTCCATCCATTTTCCATGGTTACATGTATAAAACTCTAGGTTGAATAGGGTTTATAAAGATAAAATTATAAAGGTAGGTGAAGAAAACATACATTAATGCTGTAAAAGGTCCCAGATTAGTTAGTGAAATCTAAAATATAATTTAGATTATAATAATAATGAAATCATATGACTTCATGCTTGACTGACTTTATGTAACGTTATGTTTGAAAGGAAATTTAGAACCAATTAAAACTCATATTGCTGTTGGAAGAAAAAAATAAAAAAGTAAGTAGGCAAAAAAAATTGTTGGTCATATTGATCATTATTCAAACCATGATCTTATGATGATTAAGTTCATTGAATTTAGATTAGTACTAATCCTCAAGGTAATTTTACAAAATTGCCTTGTGACTAAACTTGTGCCATGACCATGATGAGGAGATCATCATTGCTTTATTGGCTGAGAAAAAAAAATCATTTCTTTATTGACTTGTAAATTTTTTTCCTTTTACATTGTCGAAAAAGAAAAGAAATTTACATGTCAAAGGATAATAAAATGATCCTTTGTTAATAAATCATATAATTAATCATTAGCTTGGGGAAAAATGAAGAGAATTATATTCTATAAGTGCAAATTAAGGAACAAAATGCAAAGGAAAATGGAGACGAGTAATATTACTTTTTTTTTATAAAAAAAAAAATCAATGTTTAATTTTCAGTAATATATATCAAACAATATAGATAATATATAGAAACTCAATACTTAAAAAAAAAATCAATATTAAGACATATTTTTCTAATATTAAAATTTTTCCATTTTATCGAATTTGATTTGGTGGTTTAGCCTAAGCTCTTTTTACTCCTCTATTTAAAAGAGCTTTACCACGTGATTTGCTATTATCTGTTAGGGGAAAGTCACAAACTCTAGTTAGGAAGTTGGTAAAGCATAAACTTGTGTTGCTTTTTCTAGGTTTCTTCAAATTGTTTCTCATGGAAAATTATCATCAGATAATCAATCAATAACCAACAATAATATGCTTCTGTCAACGTGAAATTTCCTCCCATATAGATGGACATCTAAAACTATAGTATCATTTAATTCGTTCGGAGTTTTATTTATAATTTTTTTAATTTTTTAAATATTTTTTAATGTATATATAACAATTTGGTAAAATTTTTTAACTTCACTAAGTAATGAATAATTTTCCTTTTATTTTTGTTTAAATATATTTATCTAAAAAGAGATCGTACCTAAACTCAATCAGTTTTGAGGCTTCTAACATGCTTGGTTGGGTTGAATGGCTATTTCATTTTGTTCAAATTTCAATATGTACAGTAATGCACAGATTGTTTGGCATATGATTATTCTACAAAACAATCGTTACATAAAAGGTCGTAAAAGGATAAATTTGGGTTAATCACCTAATTTAGTCAAGGATTTAAATTAACTAGATCTGATTTAATTTCAAAGTTAAAGGTTCAAATTAATTAGGTTTAGATTCGATCCAAGCTTAATTGTCAAAATTGAGTTTTTACTTTATTTATCTATATTTTAATATCCTTTTTTATTTTATTTTATTACTTATTTTATCTTACTTATTTTTTGTTTATTTTTAATTATATTTATTTAATTTTTTAAATTTATTTGGTTATTTAAAAAAAAAGATAATTGATAAAAAGAATAAATCTCCATAAATTAAAGAGGAGTGGCTAGTGATAATATAGTTTTATCATGATTAAATTTAAAGTTAAACATTTCAAAAATAAATTTTATTTTTTCATCACAATCCTAATTTTTGGAGTTGGAATCAATATAAAATTCTCCTTATTATGTCCTCTAAATAGAACTTTAAATCACATAACAAAAGGTACAATAATCACAGAGCAATTGAAAAAAGAAATAGAGAAAAAAATGAAAACAAGAGTTTGGCAACAATTGGGCATTTTAATTCGGATGAAAATTTTATTTTAGGAGTAGTTTTGAATTTAATTTAAGGAAGATAGTGAGTCAAATATATTTGAAAGACCGAAGTTTGTAAGAAAGAAATTTTTTGCAAAATTTTTAAAAATTTTCAAAAATCGATTGAATTTTTTTGTCAAGTTCACATTTTCGAATGAAATTATGACATAATTATCATATTCTAAAGGCCAATTCTAGAATCCAGCAACCTATGCCTAAGCCAAGTCAAGCTACTTCCCAAGCCTTTTCAATCAGTTTCATGCTTGCAGTTGAGTTCAACTCCAACTACCAAGCCGAGTCGTGGTATGTTGGTATTATTTTTTTATTCATTTTATTTATTTAGTTTTTATGAGTTTTGCTTATTTAATTATTATTTGTGATATATTTCATTTGATTTTTTTTAGGAAAATTGTTAAGGAAGTAAATTTTAAATTATAATAAATATAAAATAAAATTTTAATAAGATTTTGAGAATAAATAATAATTATCCAATGATGAAATTTTAGAAATTATAAATAATTAATTTCGAAAAAAATTTTAAGTGAGAAATTTTTTTCTAAATTTGATCCAAATAGAGGAAAATTTTAAATAAAGTTTCAATAACAATAATTAACATTTATTTTTAAATTTAAATAAAAATAATCTAAATAAATTTAATAAAATTCTTGGAAATGAATTTCAATTATCTAATTATGAGATTTTTAAAAATTTCAAATGGTAAATTTTTAAAAAAATCTGTAGGTAGAATTTTCCTAAATTTAATCAAAATGGTGGAATATTTTAGATAAAATTTCAATAAAATTAATTTTATTCCTTTCTAAATTAAAAATAAAAAATATGATTTTAAAAAATTTTGGTGTGAAAACATATAATGATTATCCAAAGATATAATCTTAAAAAAACTCACAAATGATTAAATTTCCATAAGATTTCTAAGTACAAGATTTTTTTAAATTCAACTCAAATGGTGAAAAGATTAAGATGAAACTCTCAAAATAATTGTTACGTTATTTTTCTTTTTTAAAGATTAAATGATGAATAAATGGAGACTAAATTTTAGGAAAAATATTTCTAAATTTGGCTTAAAAGGAAAAAAATTTAGAAATAAAACTTGTAAAATAAAAAATAAATTTCAAAAATAAAATTCTTAATAATTGCAAATAGATGATTATTTAATAAATTTTTAAGTGAGAAAAACTTTTCAATTTTGGCTCAAATGATGGAAGAATTAGATATATTTTCAATAAAATGAAAATTTAACAAAAAAAATAAATGATTAAGTTTTTCCAACAATGAAGTCTCTTCAAGAAAACAAATAGGATTCTTGAATACTCTCGAGATAAGAAAATATTTTTAATTTGTCAGATTGATGAAGAATCTTAAAAGTTATTTTTAATATTAAATTTAAGATCATTAGAACTATAATCCTTTAGGATAATTTAAAATTAAATGATACCCTTTTTTAGGATGGGTATTGTAGGGTGTTATAATATTCTCTACATGTAATCGAACTATTGAATTTATTTTCATTCAAAAGATTAGAACCTATTCTTTAAGAATCCTTAATCAAGTTTAAGATTTCTTTAAAAGGATAAATTCATTAAGTAACCAATCACACTTTAAAAAAATATTGGTTACGATTCTTTAAGTTGTATCTAGTAATAAGTATAAAAATTTATACATTATGACAATCTGAATTAAAGTGTTTTCAAATTCAAGACATTCTGGATTCGAGTTTAATTTGGGTTTGAATTATTTTAATTTAGATATTTTTCAAGCTTTTTTGGATTCGAATGTTTGGTGGTTTCTGATTTAGTGTCTAAGCTACAAGTAATGTGCTAAAATGGTAGGGTAAGGTTTTGGTGTTGGTATTGGAGAATCTAGTGAAATGAAGGCAGAAAGGCATGAGGATGGCTTAGTGTCGATTGGCTAGGGCCATGTTTTGGATTTTCTAAGGATTTGGAGGTTTGTCAGGAAGAGATTTGGGATAGGCCGGAGGGTTTGGCTAAGGCTCTAAGCTACTTCGATGGTAACAGGAGGCTTTTTGGAGATTGGAAATGAAGAATTTAAGGAAATTTTTTTTCAGAATTTTGAGAAAAGTTTATGAAAAAGGCTTAGCACTAAGTTTTTCACAAAGGGAGAAGACGAATGCTTGCGATGTGTTGAAATGAAAAATGAGAGAGGCTATTTTTAGCCAAATGTCAGAGGCATTTTGGCGATGGATGGAAGATTGATCTTCCATCTAATATACTCCCAAGTTAATTATCTTAGAATTAATTTTGGAGATAATTTTGATGAATTATCTTCTAGATAGTTATCCAATGTGATACTCTAATCTTATATCGAAATGTTTTAAAGATTCATTATGATATCTAAATTGAAATTTAAATCAAAATTTACGAGATTTTTTTTATGAAATAAAAATAATAAGACTTTTGAATCAAAGTAAATAATATTTTATAAATTAAGTGTGAGATTTCATATCTAACATGTGCTTTCTGCTTGAAAAGGCACAGTTAAATAATTATCTAGCACGTATCAAAATAGATTAATTGAATTCGTGTCCGATCAATCAAGCAAGAATTTTTAATCAAGTTAGCTTTTGTAATTAAGAAAATATTTTCTATCCATATAGGTAGAGTCATATTCACCTTTTGTAATTAAGAAAATTAAAAAAAAAAAAAAAAGAAAGCTCAATATACTCGATGAAACTAAGTTATGGATGAGAATTTAATTTCTCACATGTTGAATAATTTCATTTTCTCTAAATAGAGCATCAAACTGATAAGGTCTCTCACACGAGCATAAAAATTTTGTTCCATCATAAATATTTATCCAATCATGTAAACTTGATTTCTTTCTCATATGTCCCATCATGGCTAATTCAATCATCACTTTGAAACCCTATCTTTTAATTCATGCGCATAAATCCACCAGCACCCCATGTGCTTTTAACATGCCAATGGTCATGAAAAGTCATTGTCATAAACAAAGACGAAAGTATAAGAAGATCAGGAATTCAGGATATCCTCTCTCAAGTTTAAGTGAAAGTCCCAAAATCATTTCAAAGCCCCAGCCAATCAAGAAACTTTCTCAAGTTTTGCCCCCACAGCTTGAACTTTCTTCTAGGACTCTTCCTGTTGGATTGACATGATACATAAAAAAAAGAACTCTAGCTAGTGATAAAATTAGGTCTATGGGGTATGTAATGTCACCGTCTTGCCATATATATCACTTGCTTTTGGGGATCTTTCAGATTTCTATGTGATACACCTATATAAATAGACTAGTTTAGGTTATTATACACAACAATGAGTAATGTTTTGTGGGTTATTACGAGGCTAGTTAGGGCTTGGAATTCAACAACAATGGCTGACACTTTCTCTTTCACGTGTGAAAGGGATATATAGTTGTATCCTGTTAAAAGATATGAACTAAATATGGGCTCTAAACACAACCACTAGGTGCTTTGATTCATTTGAAACCTATGATCAACTACTCTTCCATGTATGTTTCCTAATATCCTCATGGCTATCAACATCCCACTTGTTTTAAACATCCATGATTTGAAACCCATTGATTTTAAAATTATCATCTCATACATAGGTGGTCAAGTTTTTGAATGATAATCAAATGAAACTATGTGATAACAATTGAAAGAGTGAATGACCATCAAATGAAAAGCTTGTTACATGTTTAATTTATCAAATCTATTGTTTAAATATAATTGAAGTCAAAATTATAAAATTCTATCAAATCTATTTAAATCTATTTTAGAAGCTTGACTAATTGATGAGAACTGAGAATTTCTTATTTAGTAAAAAGATGAATGAGATTATACCTCTAAGTTGGAGTCTTAAAATTCTATCATAAAATATACTTTTTGACGTGATACGAGCATTCCAGTTGAATTTTCAAATAGAGCCTTAGATTTTCAAAAACTAGGGTATTTAAAGGAACAACAACCGAATAAATTAATATAGTAGTACTAATAGCTGACTTATGAAAAAGTTTTGAGTCTCAAAATTGTAAGTGATGCCACATGAACAACATAAACGAATGGAAGAAAGAGAATTAAGAGGGACAGAGGAATTGGAACATTACATCTTAATTTCTTAAAATGCCATCTTACATACACATTATTTCATATGACTTGCGTACACATTATGTCATATGATTTTAATTATTTAAAAAATGATTTTAATTGATTAAATGGATATGAATGAGAGTTTGAATATCGATCTCGAGTTCCAACCATAAACTAGTATGCTAAAACATATAGGACGGTTGCTCCAACCAAATGAAATTATTCATTGTAGAAGAAATTGACATGCAAAGAAAAGAAATCGGTTCAGTTTGGAGCCCATATTTGGAGTGAGAGTGACCGAAACAATCTGCATTTGGCAATTGGCAATTGGAAATTGACGTCATCTTCCTTTTTTGTATGGGCACGTGAAAGGACTGCCGAAAATGTTTATGTGCCTGTGGCCCATGCACTCTTTTGGGACAGCAAAGTGCAAGGATGATTCAAGTCCAAGTCGAAGCCCTTAGAAAAGCCACAAGTGTCCTTAAACTAAGCTACTTAACACATATGACTTGTAGCCCCCCCCACTTTTTATCAATATGACATGTGGAAATTGTTATTTTGATGATTTTAATTGTTCGAATCCAATTGCATTTTGCAAGGAAGTTTCTATTTTTTGAATCGAAGACACTAATATCCGATTTACGTATCTATATTGTATAATATATTAACATTAATATATTTGTATCATAAATGAAAATTACATATTAAAATTCATATCAATATAAAAATATAAAATATATTTTTTTAATTTTGTAAAACACATATATATTATATTTAAAGTTTTAAATCATATTATTTACGTGTCTCTTATTCATATTGTGTTCGTATTATATTATTATATTATATTTTAAATTAATAAATTTATTAATATCTTTATGAGAATTTTTTATTATATTAAATATGTTAAAACTATTAATCATTTCACCTTTATTTTTACAAACTTTAATTTCTCAATCTTAAGTCAATAATTTTAAAATATTACAAAATTTCCTGAAGCGTATAATTAGTGAAGTTGACAAAGGTAAGTCCACCTAAGTCAGAGAACAGACGTTATAAATACTTTTTAAACATATAATAGCTAACTCGTGAGTTTTGTTCAAGAGAATATGTTGACATGAAATTTAGCAAAGAAAGTTTTACTCTCCTTTGAGCCCTTTTTATCATGCTAGTCTTTTTATTTGAGCTATTCTTTATTGGGCGTTCCAAAGTTGATCTGATAGAGTTAGGGCCTATAAAAATTCCCAATTTTTCAAGAGCTGTGCAAGTGGAGTTGTGCTGGGGATGGGCCAGCGGATTTTACTGCTTCATAGCCTCACCTTCAACCATGAATTCCCCTAAATCCTTGATCAAATCGGAACATATCGTGTTTATATATTTATACAAAAATTATACATCACAATTTATATTGAGACAAAAAATATAAAATATTTTATTTGTTTTTTGTTAAACCTGTATATGATTTTTAATAAAAATTAAAACCGTATCATTTCTTTTTTATCATCTTTATGTTATATCACTATATTTAAATTGCCATAGAGAATTACATATTCCTATGGAGTTCCATGGCAAAGGATCCAAAGACTTGACAAACCCACCGAATCTCTGCACAAGAAAGAACCCTAAATCAAATCAGCAAGCATCAATTTTGGTATTAGAACACAATCACAATCACCTCTGTCCTCGTTCATCAGAAGAAAAAAAAAATTCTGACAATAATCAGGCAGGAACATCTAATCCCTAGCCTGACTAGAAAAAGGTTGCTCAGTGAAGAAGCTTAGAGAATTTCAGTGACCTCATTGAACAAAACAAAAGTGATGCATATCAAATTTTGGTTCACCAATATTTGTGTTCCTGCTTTCCCTTGCAATCTGGTTCAGGAGTTTTGCTGCACAATTCAAATGCCACTATGCTAATAAAGAATGTGACTATGCCACATATCCATCTGCTTAGAAACACTCATTTAGTCACTCGTACGCATCATGCTATAACAAAATATTTCCATTAATCACAGTAAATTGTCATCAATGCTACTTCCCACAAACCATAGAAAACAATATGCTGTCTCCAAATTCTTTAAAAAAAAAAGTATCCCCAACTAATATGCATTCTCAACTTGTAGCTTTTTCCTTTTGGTTGGATTCCCGACTTGTAGTTAACCAGCAGTTTGCATTGATAAACAAACAATGCTCATTTACCTGTAATCTCAGTTCAACTCAAAATACAACATTATACAAAGGGACCCCAACATTCATGTAAGACAACCTTTAAGCAGTCTCATCATGATTGGTGAGTGCCAGACGGCATCAATTTCTTTGGGGGTGGGTTCCCTCCAGAGATCACCACATATGAATAGAAGAACAACATTGCAGCACTGCATCATACAAAAATTTATCCCAAAGAAAAAAGATGTGAATAAGACTGACTCAAACTTCTTTTTGTTAACAAAAACACTGAGAGCTTTAGGATTAGCACCTTATGGCAGCATAAAATGCATTAGGCAATAGCTTCTTTGTCTGCACCCACATACAATTATAAAGTTAGAAACAAAAAATCAACAAGAGAGATATAAGTAAGATGCACTGATGTGATAAATACCAATAAGTAAGTCTGAAAGTTCTTCCAGAAAAGGACTGCTGCTAGTGCTGAAAGGTCAGAACACACATACAATGAGGTAATCCATTCTAAACAAGACTGAACGTCAGGCAAAGATTTAACACCTTGACCAAATTTTAATATTCAGCATACACCTTGTGACTGATGCTCAAAGGCTATTGACATTTTGCAACATTGAAATTATTTTCTAGAGTGTGTTGAATCTTTACTGAAATGCACTTATAAGTTAGGCAATATTGTTGAACCCAAATTCTGTATCCAAAGATCACTAGAACTATGTCTAGTTGTCTCTTTGCCACATGCCAAAGTCTGTAATAAGAAAAGCACTATTGCATGTTTATGTCTAAAACTTACATACAAGGTAACCAAATGTAAATATATATATATATATATATATAAATATAGATGACCATTAACTGCATGGCAAGGACAGAGATACTTCCTAGTATTCACCTCACATGTTATTATAACATTTTCTAGCCAATAAATCTCATGTTTATCAAACATATGATCCCTTTAAGGGGAGTATCTTCCCTATTATTATGTCCCTAAATGCATCCCCACTTTGCTTCCTTCTTCAGTTGATAATAAATCCTTGATTGCAAACCAAGAGACGGAAAAACAGGGTGGCTAAATAGTTTTATAAAAATCTCTTCTATATGCACCTGTCATGCTGAAGAATTCCCCTTATTACCCATTTTATGTTCTAAACCTGTTTTGAGACCACTCTGCAATATTATGCTATAAACCCATTTTATGCTATAAGAAAGCATTTCACCAAATCCAGATGCATTCTTCTGGTATCATGACATACCAAAAATCTTGGGCCAATAATATCACTTATCATTCACTTGATCGAGGGATGTTTATACCCCTGCTGCTTTCTGATCATCGGTGTTTCAAATTTTACAGCAACTGAAAAATGCATTCCCCTCCTCATATAAATAATTATATAGTGGTCTTTAATTACATGGCTAAAATGATAATGTCTAATCACAATTAAGGCTTGATTCTGTACTGATCTGGAAGATGCATAGTCATACGTGAGGGTTATAAACCTATTTCCTCAAATCTAATTATTTTATAAACCTAACAACAACACCGGTAATTGATTACATAGACCTATAATGAAAACTGAAACTCCAACCTGTGTAAGGCAGTCTAATTATCGAATTATACATCAGCTCTGCCAATTCTGAGGAATATCCCCATAATGAAACCAAGTTTCCAGAATCACTATGTACCAAGCTTTAATGTTGGTTTGTATTTCAAATTGTTGCACTAAAATATCACAGTATTATAAACCATCCTTTCTCTCTATAAATATTAAATGGCAAACCATATGAACTTCTCAAAACATGTTCTGCTAGTTGCATATAGATAGACTCTAGTTTATCTAACTTTAAAACTATAAATAGATATGATGGTAGTCAGTAGATGTGTGGCTCTATGGAACTGCTGCATCATTATCTATCAAGCCACCTGTTTGTACTGAAGGGCTTCTCATTTGGGTACTAAAAATTTCTTTTATAAAATGATAAATAAATAGGCACCCAGAGCAAACATTTCCTATAAGCAACAAAACAGGATTCTAAAGCACAAAAAGGTGATTTTCATAAATTGCTCTGAAAGGATGCCTCAATGCATAGAAAAGTCAAAATACCTGCTTGTCCAAGTATGAATGGTAAACTTGATTTTCCTTGCCTCCAGATCTTCAAGCTGTAGATGCTAAGAGCAAGCAGAGCGCCTCCAAAGAGTAAGGTAGTAGGATTTCTCGAAAATACAAAACCAACAACCCCTCCACTTAGAACAAGACCACCTGTAATCAAGTAATACAAGTCATCAAAGGAGAATCTGATTACGTTAATTTGTTAATTCATTGAAGAATAAAAATTAAATGACTAAGCTAATGTGCTATAAAGATCAAGCAAAGAAAAAATACACACAACATATGCAAATCACTCTAAAGAGACAATTAATCTATAATAAGAGGATTACCAAGTCCTAAATCAATTGATACTGAAACAAGCACAAATAACACAAAAACCACGAAATTATATGAAAGAAGACTTAAAAGAAGAAAAGGATAATTGTAAGAAAGTGATTTCAAATAAATTACGATCAACCTAGCGATTTTTTAAGCAACGGAAACCACGTTCAGTAAATATTTCAACATGTGTCACGCAAAGAGGCATCAACTAAACCTTGTACCGCACACTCACCGTAAGGAATGCCAAAACAAAAATCATGGACTTTTGCTGCCCTTTTTGGTTGTATGATATCATGTTCCTCAACCAGCTCACTTGTATTATTAAGAACACGCCCTTCTGCATTTGGATATGACTCAGTCGCCTCTTCTACAAATGGTTCTGATTCCCCGGCCACATAACTTGGTGTAGTTTTAAGTTCAGAACTAGTAGCTTTAGTACCTTGCCCATCAACACTCATAACAACAACTGACTGAATACTGAAGCAGTTAGTATCTTTTCCAGTTTCCACGATGACCCATTTCTTTAATCTTCACAAAGAACTCTTACAGGTATTGAGGATACAATATTAAAGTGTCAAATCCTAATAGTTTCTTGCATTTTTTGTGATTTTATATTTGATTTGCATTTATGTTTAACCTTTGAGCAAAATGAATAATTGGAAATCGAAACACATAAAGCAATGATCAACATGCATATATTTCAATCAGATTCATTTAATCTGAATTATAATTACCTTGGTGCGAGTAATCGGACGACAAATTGGTCGATGATAGAGCTGTGATTTCCGGTTGATTGAAGAGAAACAAGAAAGCTGAGAAATTGTTGTTGTCGCTGCTTCTGTTGCCATTTTTTATTTTGAAAATCAAAGCAAAGAAAATAATTAAAATTAAATAGAAAAATTAGCGCTTTTTTAGCCCTTTTTGGAAAACAAAATTTTCAGGTTTTGATTCGAAGAGAAGAAGGTGTTTGCGATGTCATCAGTCTCAAGGTTTGAGTCAGTTACGAATTTTCAACTGTTTTTTATTTAATTTGTTGGAGAAATAATAAATTTGTTTCCGTATGCTAGATCTAACGGTGGATATGTAATGGAGATTTTTATTTGGCTATCAGGACTTAAATTTTGATCAATATTTGAATGTAGGAAATAAACTTTTATTTCGTTCAATTTAGGATGATGTTAATCAAATTAAGGAAAATGACTTAAGCTTAAGGATTAAATTTATCATTTATTGTTGTCATGGCTTTATTTAATGATAAATTGAAAATTTTAGAACCCTGAAGTTTTAAGTTTAAATTTTATTGTGTGTAAATTTAATCGTTTAATTATTTTTTAATTTTTTAATTGATTATTTGATGATTATGTAATAATTAAGTATAAGCATGAAATATTTAATTATGATTGTAATTTAAAAAAATATTTATTTTTAACATATTTTATGGCTTTATTTTTTAATTTAGTTAAGAAACAATAAAAAATTCAAGTATTTTATAATATAATGTTTTACTTATTTTATAACATAAGGGGTACAAATGAAATACATTGAAAACAAGGGGCCGCCATGCAAAAATACTTCCGTGTCTGAATCTGAAGAGAGAGTCAGCCGCTGAGTAGACATAATTGTAGAGATGGGATGGCGCGATAATGCTTCACACAAAAAACCCTCGAAATTCAAATAATTTCACACCAAAAGCAAAACCCTAGCAAAGCCCAAACCCCAGAACATTTAGAAGAAAAGAAAAAAGGAAGACGAAAGAATGGTAACCTCTTTCCATTCTCTTACTCTCAAAGCTGTGTCAACATCATCTTGCTTCTTCCCTTTACTCCTTTCTTCCCCTCAGGTTTCTTCTTTCTCTCTTTCTCTTTTAATATTTATATTTTGATTATTTTGAGTGGGATTTTTGTGTTCTTTTCCCTTTTGAAATGACCCACATGGAGATTTGTAGGTATTGAATGAAAGGGACTTCAAAAAATTGTGGGTTTCAAAAAAAAGTGTCATGCTTTGCTTCATAGACTCATATTTTGGTGCAGTGATGCTCATGATTGTGTCTTTTTTTTTTTATCAATAATTTCTTCTTCAAATCCTGCTTTTCTCTATCCTAGCTTTGTTTCCCCATCTTCTTTGCCAAGGACTCGATGAATATTTCTGTACCTTAACGTATTTTTGCTGTCCTTTGACATTGTTGCTTTTTCCCAGCTTGCAAGAAGAGATGCAATCACTTCTATTGGGGCTTTCTCGCGCCATCGTTCTTCTGTAGGTAGCATCTCTTTCACTCTATTGTCTCTTATGTTTATATCTATTTATCAGTTTAACATCGAAACTTTCTTGTGCCCAACTGCCCATAAATGTATGTTAGATGTTCTATATCTTCATAGTTATGTGAATAATGCTTAACCATGTGCTTGAAATTTATGTCCATGATTGGGTTGCTGGGGTTTTAGCTTAGTTATTCTGTTTATGCTACTTGGATTATAAGTAAAGTTCAATCGTTTAAGAAATTAGCAAAGCGCATTACAAATTTAAGAAATAATGAGATTGAGTTGCTGTTCTTGAGAATAAATCATACACTAACTATGTCATTCAAAATTATTCATTTAATCTCTGTTATTTCTTTGATAAGAAAATAAAATAATATTAAATGCTTAATTCAAGCATTGGGCTATAATTTGGCCATAGCATTTATTTGTTGTTATATATAACATAGAGTCCTGTGCAAAGTTTTACATCTAGTGAATTCAAACAATAAGCAATTCATTCTCATTGCCCAATTTTATGTTTTTAACCTTTCAGCTGATGTTTCGGAGTGTGAATGCGATGAATTTCATGATGATAACAATGAAATAAAGAAAGACAGTGCTCTACGTGAGGCTCTCTTGCGGCTTGCTGGTGATTTTGGCAGAGAGTCTATGCTGTCCTTGCATCGTTTTTTCAGCTCACGACGTGCTCCTGTGGTATCTACAGGCTCGTTAAAGCTTGATCTAGCACTTGGGATTGGAGGATTACCAAAGGTGAAAGGTTGATAATGCTTAGTTTTCCCGTTTGTGCATTTCTTTTCTAATGAAACATGTGCTTTTTTTGTACTTGCCACTTTGTGGTCAAGCATATATGCTGAATGGTCAGTGTAAGTATGACAGCAGTCAGATATCTGATGCATTATGTTGTCAACAAATGCTTGGCATATAGGGTAATTTAACCTGATGCTTCTGGCTGTCTCGTAGATTGGGAGTTTAAAGGGTTATTTACTGATAACTGATGTCATATCAGTGTTGATTTATGTCTTTCGTGCACATAGACATTATTATGCTAGTTCTTTACTGATAACTGATAAGCGCAGTTCCATTGTTTTATTTTGAACAAATGTGTATTTCTTCATGATGTAACATTCTGCATGATCAATGTACTTCAAAATTTTGCATGCTTTTCTGTTTTTGCTCCCTTAACTGATTTTGGAAGGAAGATTTGAATTGTTTAATGGATTCAAAGTCCTGATTTTTATACTCTTCATATATTTCAGATAATGGCATATTTATATTGGTTTTCTCTTAAGGAAATCTCGGGGACCATTTATTTCCTTTGATGTTAACGCCCTTTGTGATCTAATTATGTATAAATCTGCATTGTTCTTTGCAGATAATCTTTAGATATTAGTTTTAATGTTGAGGCTATTTTGGCTGCTGCCAAACCAACAATTGATGCCTTGGAAATTAATATATCAATTGTAAAACAGTGTTTGCATTTAGGAATTATTATTATTTATTTCTTAGGAGTTAATCATGATATTTTCATTTGGTCCTCATCTCCTTGGTGGGGGAAAAAATTGTTTGGCTCTAATATAACTATGTTTTAAAAGGTGTTGATGAGTCACACCTTGATGCAAGGCAGAACCAAAAAGCCTTGAGGCATAAAAATTTGACATTGGTACTAAAAGCCACTGTTTGGTTTTCTAGTGAACAGCCATGCTGCTGCTCATTTCAAGGATTTACCATTGTCCTTATTGGTTTTTTTGGTTTAAAGTTCATTACTGCTGATTAGTTTCCATTTCAAAGTTATTTGTATTAAATTTGGATTTTAGCTAAAAGGTACAATATTTATATTTATAGTTATATTTATTTGTTTTTCTGTTATCAAATCTTTATATGTTTCACAAGATATCCTTCATAATTTTATGTTTTCCTTATAAAGGTTTTCATAATTATTATTTCCACTTAGTGATATTTAAGTAGCTTTTTTATAATTTTAATTTATAATGAATAGTGAAAAGGCTTATTCCTCACCTTGCTAAGGTAACCCTCCCTTACAAAATTCTCTGAGTTCTGCTGGTGTTCCAAGCATAGGTCATTGATTTACCACATATTGAGATTTCTTTTTTAACAAAATAATTTAAACATTGGCCACACACACACACGTATAATATGTACACACAAAAAACACTTTTAGAATATTTCTATTTTATGCATGCATGTTATACATAGAAATTTTCAAGAGTTAGAAATAATAGGTACTTGATTCAAAGGCTGCTATTTTTTTTTCTATTTCATGCTTAAGTTAGCTGCTATAAAGTAAAATAATTTCATCATGATATCATTGTGATCTCTGTTGTGTATTATGCAGGGAAGAATGGTTGAAATTTATGGGCGAGAAGCATCTGGCAAGACAACATTGGCACTTCATATAATCAAAGAAGCTCAAAAGCTTGGAGGTGCCATTAATTTGTCTTCTCATACTTTGTGCGTGGAAGCATTTGAATTTTGTAGTATTAGTTGTGTTTCTTTTGCCTAACAAGGGAACCAAGAAACTGCTTTGTAACTCACTGGCCCTGGCATCTGTGGCAACATATAAAAGAACTTAACAAGAGAAGGGTTAAAAATAAAGGAGTGGATTTTACATATTTCTTTTTTTTTTTTGTTTGAATAGAAAGAAAATTGGAGAAGTTGGGAGATAAGGATAAAGACAAAATTAAATCTTCTGTAACATTTAATGATTTGCTATTATCTTCTCAACTTGTAAAGTTACATCTGGTATATTAGTATGATGTTTCATAGATCACGGATTTTCTTTTCAGGCTTAAGGCAATGCTGATAAATATGTCATTTGGAAATATAATTACTGCAATAATTTGTCTCATGGCTGGCCTGAAATCTAGATTTCAATTTCTTTTCTAACTCAAAAGTCTCCTAGAAATGACACATCTTTTAGTGGATCCTCATTCATTTACAGCATCCGCCTGGCTTTTAGTTAATGATGCTGGCCATTGCCTGTATGTTGGGGCTTAAGACTTCTACATTATCTTGTATTTTGAATCCTGTAGGACCATTCTTTATCTAATATCCTAGTTATATTCCCAGCATGAATACTTAGCAGCTACAGTTATGTGTTTTCAGCCTTTTTTCTATCAAAAGGAGGGTACTCATGTGTTTTAAAGTTCATATTGGTTTCTTTAGTTCTACTTTCAGTTTTGTCTCATTCAATGAATCTCTTGGGCAGGGTATTGTGCATATCTTGATGTGGAGAATGCTATGGACCCTTCACTTGCAGAATCAATAGGTGTAAACACAAAAAATCTTCTTATTTCTCCTCCTGATTCTGCTGAGAATTTGCTTTATGTGGTTGACACACTGACCAAAAGTGGATCTGTAGATGTAATTGTGGTTGATAGTGTAAGTGCTTGACTCATGCCTGCTCTCTTTTGCTCAAGCATCTTGTTCCACTTTTGTGTGTGTGTGAATAACCAGTTACCCACACAATTGTTGATTTTATTGTAACTGTTTTCTGTTTATTTTACCTTTTCATTTGTTGGATACTAGACATATGACTTAATGGTCATTGTGTTTCCCTTACAAAAAAGTTTGCACTTTTGATATTCAGGGGATTCATTTTTATTTTGCCTTCAGGTCTGTAGTCTGTATTTGCTGGAGGTGTTAAATGTCAAGAGCATGTTCTGCCTTTTTCCAAAGTGTTACTGAATGAGGTTATATAAGCCAAAGGGTAAAAGTCATGAGGACTTGCTTTTTCGTGATATTCATTATGTGATAGGGGACCTCATCCATTTAGCATATATGCAAAAGACTACCTCCTAAGAGTAAAACTTGTTTAACCACTATCATCATTGCATTGCTGAAAAATAGTGGATTTGATGAT
The DNA here is from genome assembly GCF_047325235.1 of Durio zibethinus. Lineage (NCBI taxonomy): Eukaryota > Viridiplantae > Streptophyta > Magnoliopsida > Malvales > Malvaceae > Durio > Durio zibethinus. The sequence continues at coordinate 454,368 of NC_143162.1, read as the reverse complement.
ATGTGATGTCCTGAACCTTAAGGACTTCCTTCAATACCATGCAAACAAGGTGTTAATCCCATCCTGCTTCAACAAATATGTAAGGATTTGGAAGTATGCATTAGTATTTTATGAAATTGAATCCTGTTTTAAGTTGCATTGGTCATAGAATCTTCTGTGCTTTTATAAATGTGCCTCTTTTATTAAAGAGTGTTGAAATTTGAGATTTTAGGTCTGTTATTTACATCTTTAGTATTACTCTTCATGTGTGTCAGTTTTTAATGCTAATTTTAAATGCCAGTTTCGACTAATATGCTGAGAAATATCAGAACTAATGCACCAGGTCTGATTGGAACTGCCAGTCATTATGAACTTATTTGGTACTATGATCGGCAAGCATATGGTAGATTCAATTCTTAGTCTGTACCCTTCATAATTATTGTAAATTGTGCTTACAAAGTTTTGAAAAGCATATTGCAATGTACAGTTCTTTATATGGTCTTTATCTCAGAGCCTGAGCTATCAGGGAGACCAGAGATCAACAAGGAATTGGCTGTTTATGAATTTTTTATGCATCCCAAATTATAATGTCCTTGACCCTGTGAAGCTTCTAATTTGCTTTCTCTTGAGGGCTTGGCTTGTAAAATGGGGTGGCCTTAATGTTTCTGCTAATGTACTAGTGCCATCATTCATTTGTGAATCCTCTTACATATTAATTTTCATGTACATGCATAGTTGCATAAATGGGTCTGTCTGGGTGCGTGGTTTCAGCCATTGTGGAATATATATTATGTAGGTTGGCCTCTGCAGTTTGCTGCTTTCAAGCTTTTGAAATCATAAATCTCTCATTTTTCTTCCCAATTTGGACGCTAAATTCTTGTTGCTTGGTATTCACAGGTTGCTGCCCTTGTTCCTCAGTGTGAACTTGATAGTTCAATTGGTGACAGTAAGCATGATGTACAAGCCCGAATAATGACTCAAGCACTTCGAAAAATTTATTCTTCCTTATGTCAATCTCGAACTCTTATTATATTTCTTAATCAGGTTGATACCCTGTCAACATTTCTTTCTCTCTCTCTCTCAAAGACATGCATAAAAACAAAATTGCATACACATATACTCCCCAGGTTTAAGTAGTAAGCTGTTTCTTATAGTTTGGCATATGGTTCTTGTCATTTACTTTCAGGTCAGATATAATTCAAAATCTGGTCATGCTTTTGGGCGTATGGATGAGGTCACTTGTGGCGGAAATGCCCTGAAATTTTATTCGGCAATACGGTTGAGGATGATAAGAACTGGATTGCTGAAGAGTGAGGATAAGGTGTAAATCTTCTAGTGCAATTTATGATATTATATTGATGATAAGAAATATCATTAAAAAAATCAAAATTTGTTCTTCACAAGATAGTGAATTGCTCCCTTTTTCTGGTTTTCTTATGAGTTTAAAATATCATCTTGATTTATTAAAAAAATGAATATGTATACTCAATATTGTCTGCTTGGCTAGTTTCTCGTTGAGTTAGAGGGAAGTCACATACTGCTAAGAATAAATAACTTTAAATCCATGGAATAGTCCTATTCTTCATTAGTAACTTTTAGTACATTTGTCTTATTTGTGTCTGATTTGCAATTTCTGTTCTATTTAAATTAAGAATGAATACACATATAGTCCCCAGGTTTAAGTAGTAAGTTATTTGTGCATACACGTGCACTTTCTGATTTGCACTTAAGACATGCCAGTTTTAAAAGATTGCTTTTGTTTGAAATCTCAAATGCATGACTTGCCAATCTATATTGATGGTCTGCTGATATTTGGGGGGGGGGGGGGTGCGGGCGAAGGGCAGGGGTCGTGAAAAGGATGCAGCTCAAATAAAGAAAAATTAACTGATTACAATGCATTTTGCTTGAAAGTTATTTGAAAATTCTTAAAGATACCATTTTTGTCAAAATTGTGACCATCAGTTTCAGCTTTATATATTGGCTAATTTTGTCATTGTGGTTGGGTTGCAAAACTGCAATATGGACCACAACTTTTATGCCAAAGGGATTCAAGATTTATTGGAGTATAAGTGGTGCTTTTTTCAGTGGTTTCCCAAACAACATATATCTATATATATTTTGTCAAATGTAGTTTTTCATTCTTTTTTATAACCTAACCATAATGCCAAACTAAGTCTTAATAGGTCCTGTTGATGGTACTCTATTAATTTAATGTTCTGCATGAATTTTTTCTTTAGCCATCTTTGGGATTTTGAGTTCATTGCAGATATTTTTGGCATATTTTATCACTAAGTTCTTATTATATTTGCATGTTCCATTCATCAGTTTCATTTCAACTATCTACTCTTGTCTACAGATAACTGGTCTTGGGGTTTGTGTGCAAGTGGTGAAAAACAAGTTGGCACCAGCAATGCAGAAAGCTGAACTGGGAATACAGTTTGGTAGGGGATTTTGCTGTGAATCTGAGGTCCTGGAATTGGCATATGAGTACGGAATCATTAGCAGAGAAGGAAGCAACTACTTCATTGAAGGGGAAGTTTTTGGTGATAAACGTGAAGCTGAACGATACTTGGCAGAAAAAGATGGTGTTCTTGAAAATATAGTCATGGTTTTAAGGACAAAATTATTTGAAAGGCAAATCTTATTGTGATAGACCCTAGCTGATGGGAGCAGAGGTCTTGGTTGAATTCATTGGAAGGTTCAAAGTGGTCGACTGACACACATTATTGGGGAAATCAGATGCTCGTCAATTACACTCTAGTTTCATGGTGAGACAATCTTCAGAGATGAAATCAATTTTGAAACAGATTAAGAGAAGATATATAAATTCTTTGGTGAAGCTTAAACGAATGCGATTCAAAGAGATGGTATCATTTACCTGTTGTAAAGATATCCTGGCAGATGAGTTTTAGACTTGTATCTGCCCTGCTTGACTGTAAAATAACAGGTGAAAAATGAAATCTAGCATGTTTGTTAGGGGCAGAAAAAGATTTCATTTAAACTGTATTCCTTTTTTTTTTTTTTTTTTGAAGTTTTTAATTTACTTTTAAACTTTTTTATTACATATTTGATTGAAGGAGACATTATTCGTTTAAGCTTTTTTAAATTCGTAATCTTCAAGTATTAATTTTAATGATGTCAAATGACTAAATGGATAATTAGCTTGAATTCCAATTTATTTAAAAAATTATCATTTGTTATTTTTCATGTTGACAGTATGTATTGTTATTTTTTTTATCAATAAAAGTGGGATAAGCATCAGTTATAATTGCAAATTCAGGAGGATCCTTCCATATAAAATCAGGAAATTGGTTTTTGAATGTTGATCCTGTGAGGAACTTTCGTGCTTTACATGTTTTAACCACTGAATCAAAATGCTAAAGTCTTCAATTGGCTAGACTGTAAATTCTCTTGTACCAAAAAATATCTAATCAATTAGTAACAAGAGGAGATAAACACGTAACAGAGTCATAGCGTAATTTGCGGTTGTACGTACCCAAGTCAAGCAGCCAGCCTAATCTTAGTTCAAAGTATGAATGCTAATAAACGATAAAATCAGTTATTGATTGACTGTGACTTCCCTTTGGCTATCAATTGTAATCGTAGATTACTAACCAAATTTCCTCGCAACGTAAAACGATCGACGTCACAAACAATTCCCTTTCAATCTGGAACTCTATCTTAATTAAACGCACATGGACCCGATTCTGTTTTTTTCTTTTTCTTTTGTTGTTATATTTTTGAAAAGTATATGGAAAAGCCTGGAGGAGTCAATATTCATCGGATTTAATCAAAATCCTTAGAGGTATAAGATGTTTTGGTGCCCAAAGTTAATGGCCACTCATAGCTCCTGTAGAATACTAATAACCAAGAGAGGTTGCATGATCGTGTACTTAGCCAACGGGAGCATATTTTTTGTATAATTTATGGTCATTTAAGGAAAATATTTTAAGCATTTTCATTTCATACAAAGGATTATTTTGGGAGAAGATAACCTATTAGACTAAATTTTTTTAAAAAATTTAAATAAATAAAATATTTAACCAACAGTTCATTGAATAATTTTTTTCATTTATTAAATTTCATAAATAATTATAAATAATATTTTAAATTTTTACTAATATAATAAATTTTATTCATATTTAATTCACTTACATCATTAATTTTGTCGTATTTTTTAAAATTTTATCAATTTTATAAAAGAAAAAGAGTAATTACGCTAATTACCCATTACTTGTATATAACTATGTTTTTAAAATGCCACCTAATTACCCTAAAAGGAGTTGCCGATTTCCTCCTTTTTATCTTGCAGTGTAATGACGGATTATGCAATTCGTTAATCAACCATAATCTATATCCACAAAATTTCCTTTCTCAACTTTATCAAAACAGCCTTGAGACAATGGAAAAAAATTTTTTTAACACAACAATAAAAAGGTGATCTAGTAACAAGAATTGATTTAGGATAAGACATCGATTAATTTATATCTTTCATATTCTAGGTGCTTGTTTCCCCGATTATCATATCTAACATTACAGAAGTCAAGATTATGTCGTGTTAAAATTGGTCGATGATAAATGCTTTTGTCTTTTGCTTAAAGAGTTAGGATGGAATTTTTCTTAAATAAAAAATTTGGTGTAATTTTGTGTGGACTGGCTAAGAACAGCAATCGATCTTGTAAAAACCATTTTGGTTTGATTTTAATGTGAACCCAGTGGCTGGAATTAAATTGGAAGACAAGTTGTTTAACGTACAAAAGGAACTGTCACGAGGGGACACAATTGAATGTTCCCGACTCAAGACTTTTCAAAGGTTATTAGGAGCTAGAAGGACCGGTTAATGTTAGACTTGACGAACTTGAATGATGCCAAGCTGGCGTTTGTGGAAGATATTTTTTTGCATGACATAGTTTTCCATGGTGCAATTCACTTCGGGAAATTCAAGTTGTGGGAAATGGGAAAAGGGTGCATTTTCTTGCCTTTATAATGCAGCAGAGTTAAAGCCTCTCTCCAATTACTTGCTCTTTTTGTTTTGAATCCTCTCTCTGTATATCTCTCCCATGGCTAAATCCCATTTAGCTGCAAACTTTGGTTTTATGGCTTCAGCAATGCTGCTCTTTGGCCTGCTTATGGCCTCCCTACATACCTCGAGTACTCTCTCTCTCTCTCTCTCTCTCTCCCTTGCACATACACATTATTAGCATTTAAAATAGGAAAATGTTGAATCCGAACCTTAGTTAGGATGATTGATGTAGAGATTAAATTTCAGCACATGCAATTTTTTTTGTATGGTTTATTTTATAAAAAAAATGTTGCATTTAGAATAATTTGATTGCTTAATTTAACAGTATAAATCATTCTTAATTACTGAAGTTTTTATTTTGATGCAGGTGCCCAAATAGGTGTTTGTTATGGAATGCTTGGCACCAACTTACCACCAAGGCCAGAAGTTATAGCTCTCTTCAACCAGAGAAACATCAGAAGAATGCGACTCTATGATCCAGACCAACCTGCTCTCCAAGCTCTCAGAGGCTCCAATATTGAGGTAATGCTAGGCGTTCATAATAGAGAACTTGAGGGTCTCGCTGCCAGTCCAGCCACTGCAAACGACTGGGTCCAGAACAATATTAGAAACTACGGTGACGTTAAGTTCCGCTACATTGCTGTTGGAAATGAAGTTCAACCTTCAGAATCTGCTGCAAGCTTTCTAGTCCCTGCCATGCAGAACATTCGCAATGCAATTATTGCAGCAGGACTTGGTGACCAAATCAAGGTTTCCACAGCCATCGACACAAGGACCCTTGGAGAATCTTCCCCTCCATCAAGAGGGTCTTTTAGGCCTGAATCCCGGGGTCTTCTCGATCCTATAATTCGCTTCCTGGTTGACAACCAAGCCCCATTACTTGTTAACTTGTACCCGTATTTTAGCTACGATGACAACGGGGAAATCGATCTGCCATTTGCTCTCTTCACCGCTCCAAATCCTGTGGTCTCAGATCCTCCCTTGCAGTACAGTAACCTTTTTGATGCCATCTTGGATGCTGTTTACGCTGCCCTGGAGAAGGCCGGTGGGGGTTCTTTGGAGATCGTTGTATCGGAGAGTGGATGGCCCACAGCTGGAAATAGGAAAAGGGCAGCAACAACCATTGAGAATGCAAGAACTTATAACCAAAACTTGATCCAGCATGTGAAAGGAGGGACTCCAAAGAAGCCTGGAAGGCCTATAGAAACTTATATTTTTGCCATGTTTGATGAGAATAACAAACAGGGTGAGGAAATTGAAAAACACTGGGGACTCTTTCTCCCAGATAAGCAGCCTAAATACCCAATCGATTTTAACTAATTCAAGAGCTGCCGAAAATCAATAAGAGCATGTTCGTACTAGAAAATATTTAATGTAATAAAACTCACATAACTTACATGTGATGCAAAATTGCATACGTTGAAAAGACTCTTATTTACGATGCGATAAATTATGATTTTTTTAGAACAGATATATTGAAATAAAAAATTAAAGAAATAAAGAGATATTTGAAGGAAATTTGTGTATACTTAGTTTAAATGATTCACTATTTTTTTTTTCTAACATGAATTATACTTAATATTAGTCGCCTATTTTTACTTTTAATTATTTTGTGGTTAGAAAATTTGGTCGGTAATAAATAATAAGTCCGCTGAACCCAAAAAAAAAAAAAAAAAAACCCTGTCATGAGACGGCGGATTATATGTTAAATAATAAAAGAAATTCTTTGATTAATTAAGTTGCTTTTGGCGAAAACGGTGAAGACAGGATGAAAAGCATCACATATAAAGATAAGTAATAAATTTTTGTATAATTTTTATTATAAATTTTTCTTACCAAAAAATTAATAAATAAAAAATTTTTGTATAATTTTTATTATAATTAAACAAATGAAATGATCCAACCGTCGATAGTCAACAAAAGATTCCCCTCCATCACGACTATAGAATCCTATTAGTAACAACTGACAACTCTGCAACAACTAATAATAAACTTAAAATCACTTAAATAGGCAAAGCCCACGGTGTTGTGTACCTAATACTTACCGTGCGAGATAAAAGACAGCACTCGTACTTGAGAAGATTGAAGAAGTAAGGAAATGGCAGCCGCCAAGGGAAAAGTATGCGTGACCGGGGCTGGAGGCTACCTTGGCTCTTGGGTTGTCAAGCTGCTCCTCTCCAACAACTACGCTGTCCATGGCACCGTTAGACTAACTGGTTCTAATTGCCAATTACTCTTCTTCTTTTTTAGCCCTTTCCGCAGCTTTAATTTCATTCTCTCATTTTCACATGAATTGCGCAGGGGATGCCAAATATGCCCATTTGAATCAACTTGAGAAAGCATCCGACAACCTCAAACTTTTCAAGGCAGATCTGTTGGATTTCCATTCTCTTTGTTCCGCGATTGTAGGCTGCACCGGTGTCTTCCATGTCGCTTCTCCTGTTCCCTCCACCACCGTTCCTAATCCCCAGGCAAGAAACGCCTCTGCCGCCCTCAATTTCTCATTCATCACCTCATTATCATATGTTCATTTATTTTGTAGGTTGAAGTGATTGAACCGGCTGTAAAGGGCACACTTAATGTGCTTAAAGCATGCGTTGAAGCGAATGTTAAACGGGTGGTTGTAGTGTCCTCTGTAAGTGCTGTTTTCATGAACCCTAATTGGCCCAAGGGTCAAATCAAGGATGAGACCTGTTGGTCTGACAAGGAATACTGCACAAGAACAAAGGTATAAAACTAGAAGAGTTTGAAATTTTCTACTTTTTTTTATTGATAGTAAGAAAATGTCTTCACTATGAATTTCTATTCTTTGTTTGTTCCTGGCCAGAATTGGTATTGCCTCTCAAAAACAGAAGCAGAGAGTGAGGCTTTAGAGTTTGCAACAAAGACTGGGCTTGATGTTATTACTGTTTGTCCTACTCTCATTTTAGGGCCACTTTTGCAGCCCGCTGTGAATGCTAGTAGCTTGGTTCTCATTAAACTTTTAAAAGGTAGTGCCTACCCTCACCACGCCTGCATAAGCTTGTCCTACTCTCATTTTAGGGCCACTTTTGCTGCCCGCTGTGAATGCTAGTAGCTTGGTTCTCATTAAACTTTTAAAAGGTAGTGCCTACCCTCACCACGCCTACATAAGCTTCTGCACTCCACCCTGAGTGCAAGCTAAGTTGCTTGGCTTTGTGTGTCTGGGTTGCATGTTTTTTGCAAATGAACTGAAGTACTGTTTATGCTTTTGGAATCAAGAGGACTTTCTAGCTTGAAAGTTTTACTAATTCCAGTTTTGGCTAGGCCTTGCAGTATATAATTAGTGGCCACAGCTCCCTTGTTTTAATACGAAATTTACTTGGCTTTTCGAATTTTATATCTTAAATTCATAGTATTGGATTGGAGCTATTGTTGCCGGAGCCTGGAAATTTTACTTTTCTTATTCTTGTAACCATGGTCTTCTGGCTTTTTGCTTTTTGTTTTTTGTTTTTTATTTTCTACAAGTTTGCAAGGAGTTTGGTTTAAGTTTTTCATTTTGAACATGGTATTTTCTTGTGGCATTTCTATTCTAATTCTGTTTGGCTTTCCCTTGCAATGTGTTGATGCAGAAGGGTATGACTCACTGGAAAGCAAGCTTCGGTCAATTGTAGATGTGCGTGATGTAGCTCAGGCATTGCTTATGGTATATGAGAAGCCCGAGGCCGAAGGAAGGTACATATGCACAGCTCACTTGATCGAGACACATGACCTTGTTGGCAAGCTGAGAAGTATATTTCCTCACTACAATTATCCTAAAAGGTCAGTGTCTTGCTGAAGAATATGGTTTCCTTAAGGAATCTGTATGTTACTATGTTATGACTTCGGATTTACCCGCCTATGATTTTCTTGCTCTTGTTTGTGATCTAAATCGCTTGTGCATTGGCAGCTTCATTGAGGGAGGGGACGAAATGTCACAGATGCTTAGTTCAGAAAAATTACAGAGGCTGGGCTGGAGTTATCGGTCCCTGGAAGAAACTCTTGTGGATTCCATCGAGAGCTACAAGAAGGCTGGAATCGTGGATTAAAATAAAAAAGATTCTTTGTGGTTGATTTTTATTTTTGTTGACTCTATGTTGTGGTTTACTTCAAATTATATCTGGATTAATATGCCATGAACCCGAGAAAATTTTAAAGATGAAGATCACAAGTTTTGGGACCTTATTCGGCTTCCTCAACTCTCTTTACCACTTGCTGCCTCACCCTTGCAATGCCTCCAGACAAAGGCCAAAGGCCTTTATTTGTAAGCAGGGAAAGCGTTCGTCAACATCGTAGCAGGATTCTCCCCAGTAACAACCTTACTGATCACAATGTCACCTGCCATAACATAACTATAAGAGAAAAAAAAGAAGTGTAAAAACAAGAAAGTACGTACCAAAGGAGTGCTAGGCATATGCACCTTCGTTACTGCATTAACCATAAACCTTTAAATGTCTAATCAGGTCGGGCTGAACTAAGCACAACTAACAACTTTAAATGTCAATCAAATCCAGACTTACCTTTCTCTCTTTCTCTCTCTCTCTATATATATGCCTGGCACTATTTAAAAGTTTTATTAAAATATAAAAATTAATTTTTATATTAATATTTTAAAATATAATTTAAAATTAAAATTAAATAAAAAATGCTACCGTTTGACATTTGGTTTTCAATTTTTTATCAATATTTACTTAATTTGTTATAAATATATTATTGAATTAAAATTTTAAAAGTATACAACTAAAAGCTAATTTATTCAATGTTTGTAAAAAGTATTTTTTTTCACATTTTAATCAATAATAAATTTAAAATAAAAGGAGGTCAAGGTTAAAAAATTTTAAAAAAGAAGACTTTTCTAATCTTTTATTAATTAAATGATTTTTAAGTTAGACTTGAACTTCGCCAAGCAAGTTTGAGGAGCTGTCAGGGCCATGGACATTAATACATTATCTAATAGAAGTATGCCCTACGTTTAACGATTATTCTTTAAAATTTTTCTTCCATTCAAACATCGACAGACTAAATTTTAGTAATTAGCCAGAATTACAAAAAATGAGATACCCAGCATCATGAATCATGAGTCATCGATGGAATTACAAGGAAGGGACATGAACGACTCAAGACTTTTCTTTAAGTACCAAGGTCACAACTCCCAGTAAACAAGTTGCAAAATGTGCCTTGAATGATCCGAGATTTTTTCTTTCTGTATCATACTTTTCCAAGGAGTAATTGACGCGCCAAATGAAACCCTGAGTTCTATTTCACTATAAAAGGCTGCTAAGAACTGGTGTTGGAGGCATCGGTGCAGTTCCACATACCTAAATATATAGTAACAAATGGGCAAATCTTGTTCGGTTGACAAATGCTGCATCATGCATTCAACTATGCTGCTTTTTGGGTTGCTGATGGCTATCTTCAAAACCACAGGTCTCTCTTTCATTTCTTAGGCCCTCTAGACTCTCTTTGTGTTATCATATATAAACAGCACAGGTCCCGTTTGTCACTACTACATGTTACATTTTTTTTAGTTAATTTCTGATATTTATTTAGCGAAAACTATATTAATTTTTTAAATCTAGAGTCCATTTATAAAATAATTGTATTTAGTAGATGTCATCAGAGATTAAAATTAAGCTGCCACTGAATTAATAATGGAATGCAGGTGCTGAAGTAGGTGTTTGTTACGGAATGATGGCTAAAGACTTGCCACCAAGTGCAGAAGTTATAGACCTCTACCAACAAAAAAACATCCAAAGAATGCGACTCTATGGTCCGGATGAAGCTGCTCTCCAAGCCCTCGGGGTTACCAACATCAAGCTCTTGTTAGATGTTCCCAATCAGAAGCTTGAAAGCGTTGCTACCAGTCAAGGCAATGCGGATCAATGGGTCCAAGACAACGTCAAGAAATACAGCAGCGTTAATTTTCAATACATTGCTGTTGGGAATGAAGTAAAGCCTTCGGATTCATTTGCACAATTCCTTTTTCCAGCGATGCAGAACATTCGTAATGCAATTGTTGGAGCAGGTCTAGGGAACCAGATCAAAGTTTCAACGGCTACGTTTTTTGGTGCACTTGAAGTATCTTACCCTCCATCGCACGGCAAATTCTTTTCTGAATACCAACAACTTCTTGGGCCTGTCATAAACTTCCTGAGGGATAACCAAGCTCCATTACTTGTTAACATATACCCATACATTAGCCACATTGAAAACCCTGGAGAGGTTCATCTTGACTATGCTCTCTTTACAGCTCCATCCATCGTAGTGAATGATGATCGATTGCATTACCAGAACCTTTTCGACGCGATGCTAGATGCCTTTTACTCAGCCCTTGAGAAGGCTGGGGAGGGATCTTTGGACATTGTTGTTTCAGAAAGTGGTTGGCCATCAGATGGTGGACAGGACGCGAGTGTTGATAATGCAATGACTTATAACACAAAGTTGGTTCAACATGTGAATCAGGGGACTCCAAAGAAACCTGGAAAGCCTATAGAAACTTACTTGTTTGCCATGTTTGATGAAAGTGATAAAGAACCGGCATTTGAGAAACATTGGGGGCTGTTTTTCCCAAATAAACAGGAGAAATACTCAATTAGCTTCAATTAAGCCGGTAAAGCCATTTCTCCTAGGTTTTAATTAGTAAACTAAACTGATACCATTGTCATCTCCTCTTAATAAAGGTGTTCCAAAGATGCCAACCTAGTGGCAAATAAATCTGGGTTTTTCATAGTAGTTTTATAAAATTGCAATGTATTCTGCTAAGCATTTTGTCAAGTTAAATAAAATTCCTCTATTCTATTAACAATCCCAGTGATTTTTCACAAAAGACACTAGCCTGTGCAATTACTATATCCTCTTCTTTTGTCCATTACATCCGCAGCAGAGCAATTAAGAATTATCACAATATTTAACAGGGCATGTACTAATAATTGGGCTGGATGCAGGGGAAGCATTGTTCGCCACATTGGAAAGAAAGACCAAGAAAAAGAAGGAAAAAAACTCAGTTGGCTCATGTAGTTATTCGTGAGAGGTAGCATCCAGCAAGTCTGTCTCTCAGTACCTGCGATCCCTTTCCCTATTGGAGAAAGAAACACCCGCCTGATGCCACTCCAATCGTGATGTGCAAGCACCTAAAACTACATTCTAGTTCACCAGACAAGGAACTTTGAGCTCAGTTCAGGAAAGCTAACAATTATATGCAAAATTAAAAAAAAAAAAAAAGCATATTTTAACAGCAATGTTAATTTGGCAAATTAGAACTTGTGCTAGATCAGACTGTTAAGAAATCACATGAGCATTACATGCATGCTGCGTAATTAAAAGGAATTTTGACCATATTAATGATGCAGATGATTAGACAGAAGAAGTTTTGGCATTTAACAATCATATTCCCACTGCCTAGTTTCAAATTTTATCATCAGACAGACTACCACTCAAGTTGAAGATATCTGCAGTAACCAGTATTTCAGATCCGAAGCGAATTAATTCTTTGGTTTTGATGTTTCAATCAAGTATTACAATAATGAACTTTGCTGCAATATATTACTATTTATATTTAACATGCAAACTAATATTTAGTTTGATTAACTAAAATTCATTTACAATAAACATTGCATGAAGAAGTGTCTACAGTTAAAAGAAGCAAACATCTTAAAATAGTGAGAATATAACCATAAAAGGTTTATTCTGCTTATAAATATAAATGGCAATCCATGACTTATTGTCATCCATATTTTGATCATTCTGCTTAGCTGAATCTGATGAATTGACCACAGGGCAAACAAGCTGAGGAATTCCAGGGGCTGAAAACCACTCCATTGGCCACACAAACCACTCCATTGGCCACACAAACCACTCCATGGGCATCATTATTGTTTCCAAAGACACTAGCCCATGGGATGCCCCTGGATCTTGTTGGAGAGAGTGACTGAACCCAATATAATCTTGCATTTGCAATTGGGATGTTTTTCGCCGTAATAACATATCCAAGATATCCTACAAACCTGCTATGCATTTTGGTTCTTAATCACGATTAAATGCAAGCAAAGCACACTGTCGGAAGATTAATTATTTAGTTTCTTTAATGTTTCAAAATTATTCCAGGCTTATTTAGAGCCATAGAAAATCAGGTAGTATAGCAGATATGTAATCAGATTTGAATTGACAAAGCCTAAATTTTTTGCCAATAGCTTTATAAAATAGAAACAGGAGAAATTGATGACAATTGTCTTATTTGTGTTTCTTGTCGTAGATTTAATTGCACCAAGCTCTTCAAAGTCTGGGGATACACTTTGCCTGGAGAGCAAAATGCATACCCATTTAACATCCCTCGTTTGTTTGATAGTGCATACCGAAAACAAATTTGCTGCCACGAACTCTAGTTCCATCAAAGTATAAAAACTCAGCTCATCTAGATCAACATCCCAATCGGGTTGGATCAGTTACATAAATCCTTTTCCTCCATTGCTCTCGGTTAAGTCATTTAAAATGATTAACATTAGGCACAGACATGCCTATTTCTAACTTCTGTTAGGTTTTATTGAAATTCTTACCATATTATTGAATCTTTTACTTTTTTTTGAGTTTGTAACTTTCAGATATAAATTTCAATGTCATATCAACTAATTCAAATGTTAATCAACTATTTTTTTCTTGTTAGACTTAAATTGATCATGAAATGAAACAAAAGTGTTAGAAAAATTACATTTGAGGCATCTTTAAAACATGAGCTCTCCTATATTCTCTGAATTAATAGGGACAATGACAAAAGGTTCTAAAACACATGCAACTTGAGAAACATTAAATCCATGTCTCAATCCAACCCCTCAAGTGATCTATCAAGTTCAACAACTAAGATTTCTCTTAAAAACATATGAGCGGTCTCTCTGCCGAATAAAAAAAATATTCTCTGTTATACATAAATGCAAGGAGAAAATTTGCGATACTCAATGTTTGATTCAATAATTGATGCATAATTTTTTTGTTTCTTCTAAAAAAACAAAAACAAAACTAAAATAAAATTGTCATGAAGCCTTATGAATAAATGTTATTTAGGACCATTGCACTGGACAGCTTCTGGTCCTGTGAAATTTTTAGTACGAATGCTCCATTTGTTGGGAAAGTAAAGATAGGATGGGGCTGTGGACCAGCTCTGAGGGAGATTACCCAGTGGTCTGCTCTTTGCTGGTAACTATAGTTTGTATGCTCCGTTATATAAAATATATTTTTTATAAATTTATAAATATGAATTATAATTATAATAAAATATTATTTTCATATATAAAAAAAATTACATAATCAAATAAATATTTCAAAAATAATTTAACATGTCAATAATACCTTAATAAATCTAATACTAATATATTTGTTTAAAAATACTAAAAGATAAAAGCCTTAAAAATTAGTTTTCCTAAAGAACTTATTAAAAAAAATAAAACATTATATAATATACGGTGAAGGATAATCACATTACACTGATTGTTTCACATTTTATCTCTTTGTAGAGATAATATTTTAAAAAATCAATTTGTTGAATTTAACAATATCTCATTAATTATGTAAATTTTAAATCATGTGATATTTTTAAAAATACCTTAACAATTAAATAATTTATATTGATGAAAAAGAAATAGATTTTATGTCGAAATTAATAAAAAATAGAAAACAAAATAAAATTTATAACGATATAAAAGGATCTATTTTTCTGAATAACTTACTTAAAGTTCAGAAGCATCTAGAATACGAACTCCATTTGAACACGTGGAAGTGTGACCAGTTTAACCGCCAATGACTCGCTCCTTCTCACCGAAGCAAAGCGCTAAAAAGATTCAATTTTGTAAATTCAACAAAAACCATGAGCCATAAAACACCAAAATGGTTTCCTTAAAAATTCAAAAAAAAGCCGTGTTTTAAAAAAACACAAACCTTGGAAAAAAGAAAAAAAAAAGTTTCCTACTTTAATAACTCTCCCCGTAGAACAAATCCTTCAAATTCCCGCAACTTTTCATCCAATCAAAAGCCAAAGTTTCAGATCATAACTCTGATACAAATTCCACTAACCAAGAACTTTTTTTTCAATTATTTTTGGTTTCTTGCTCAGTGTTTTCTTTTGTTGTTGGAAAAGTCTGTCTTTTGCCGCTGTTTATTTCTTGTTTTTCAATTTGATTTTTTTTTTTTTAATTTTTTTATACTTTTAACAGTTTTTGTTTTCTGGGGATTGTGGTTGTGGGTATGAACAATAACTGGAGAAGACAAAAGGGTGAAGTTCATCATCAAGAAATGCAAGGAACAAGATCACATAGCAGAAAGCCACCACTTGGTACTTTATGTGTTTCTTTAGCTTTCACTTTCTCTTAAGTTTGTTTTTATATGGTAATTTAAAGGGTGTGTCTTCATGTGGCTGCCTCTGTTGTGTGTTCATATTTAGGAATTTTCATTAATGGTACATGTTTTTATGAGCTTTTAATATGGTAAACTTAAAATATTTGATCTTAAAGTCTTCATGCCAAATTGATTTATTTTTTTGTTTTAGCGGAGCTGTTAAAGCTTTTAATCAAGTTTAGACTTGGCTGAGTTCTGTAATTAACTGCCTCTTTTCATGGGTACTAATAGTAAGGAACTGGCTGCGGTTCCCACCCTTTTGTTGCAGTCGGCAGTTGTTGAGTGACAAATGTAAGAATTGATATGGAAACCCACTCTGACATTTATAGTGATATTTTGGGATCATCAGAATTGTTCCAGATGAGCAATACAATGCCAGAAAGAGTATGTGTAGTTATTCCAGAATACAATACAATGCCTCGATCTATCTTCTATCTAGTGAGCACACGGCATTGAGTCCTAATTTTCTCAGCTTTCGCTGGCGTATTTATTTTGGTTGTCGTTTTTGAGGTTTTCCAGAAATAGCTTATGAGATCAGCTGTATTCGGAATTAAAGTAGAGATCAGAATTTTTTTTCCTATGTAATGTCTTGTATGTGTTTCCCTTTGTGGAAACTAGAGCATTGTGTTTCAATGAGGATGGATATGCTCATCATTAATCATCTGATTTTATTGGATAGTGACTCCTGTATGAATGATTAACCTGACATTTCTCAATCCTTGTATCTCAGCTACTTGGCAACCAACTGTGCCTTCATGGGAGAAGAAGTTTTGCACATTGGTAGGCTCTGTTCCGTGGCGGAAGCTTCTCGAGACCAAGAGGTTTATGTATCTTTATGACAACGTAGTCAAGTGGAATGATTCAGCTGGTGAAGAGGCATTCCATAATGCTAAGAACCGGTTTTGGGCTGAGATTAATGGCCTTCCTTGTGACATAAGACTCCCAGATCCTGATAGTTATATTGATAAAATAGATTGGGACTCCGAAATCGATCCTGAGCTGCTTCTGGACTTGGAGAGGGAGCCCAAGGCTCCTGACGAGAAGGATAAAAGTGAGAATGTTGTGATCCTTGGTAAATCTCTTATTTTGAATCAGTCATTTTCCTGTGGCGGTTGGGGGGATGCTGAAGAGGGTGTAGCAAAGGAGAATAACATGTCTTCAAATTGGAAAAACGAAGGCTATGAAAATTCTTGGGAGCATAATTGTACCATTAATGGCAACATGAAAGATACCGGATATGGGAACTGTTGGACTAATTCTTGGGAATGGAACCAAAGGGAGAATAACTATAATGAGTGGGACAACAATGAATCCAACTATGTGGATTGTAGAAGGGGTGGAGATTGGGGAGTATGGCGTGTTACTAGAAGAAAGAGAGAAGGCGCTGGTCAGTACATGTCAAGGTATAAAACCTCAAGGTTTCATGGTTATAACCGTCAAAATAATCCTGGATGGAGGAATGTGAGAGGAAGGCAGAGGATAAATTTCGTGCATGAACGACCACCTGTGGATTCGACACACTGGAACTCTGTGAATTATTGTGGGTGGGTCAATTAATCGTAATGAATTTGGCAAAGCACGAGTTTCTATTGGATTGGGAGAGGCAAGTTTTGTAATTATAAATATAAAGTCCCAAGCATATAGTATATAATGCTGTAGATTTTAGGTCTCAATATTGTTTTATTTGTTGCTTTGTGTTGGAATGTATAGCATAAAATATGATCACAACAGCTTGCTAAAGTCCCTGTTATCTGCGGTTTATGTCGCAGTTTTGTAGTTGTCTTCTTCGTAAGGCTTGTCGGAAGTTTTGAATATTATTTGTAGTCCTGAGAATGGTTGTTACGTGATATATTTGTTAATTGGATTTATATTTTATCTACTGTCTGACGAAAAATGTGTTTTTCTTTAAATCACATTGCATTGAGTACAAGGAAGAGAAAGAAATTTAAAGCTTGGATGTTAACTTGAAGTTGTCTACAAATGAAATCTAAAGACCCATAATTGATCCATGCAATTAGACCCTGGACGAGGAAAGCAGTCTGCTTATCCAATTAAAAAAAAAATGTAAAAATCATTAACAAGTTGGGAGCGCTCATTTTGAATTACCATAAAAAATACAAAAGAAATATAGTTCAAATTATCTCAACCAATGTACAGTTTTAAACAGGCAGCGCCATCGTCTAGTTCTACATCAACTAAAGCCTAAAGATTTAGGAATAACTATGCAAAAATGCACAGAATTTGAGTCTTAGGTCTCATAGGATATAATGTTCTCAAAACTCTCTTCCACTCCACACAACATGAAATTAATGCAAGTAAATACTAATGTCAGTATTCATCCCAAACCAATGGTGTGAGGACTGCAAGTCATTTCTCTCTACCGAAAGATGTGCTTCGTGTTCCCGTGCTAAATTATAGCAAACGTTTTTTGCTTTTCTTTTCGATGTTGCTACCTTATTTGTACCAACCAACAAGGAAGTACCTCAGCATGAAACAGAAGCAGCATCCCAAGGCCTAAAAGAAGAGGTAAACATACACTAATGTGAGACAGAAGTAAACGACTGGATGATGAATTGAACTCACAGATCATTCAACTTGAACAAGTGAAATTAGAATTATTATCACAAACTATAAGCTGTGAACTGCATTCGTGTTTAAATTCGGTCTATCTTCAGAGAGCAACTGGAAAATAACAAACTCGTTGTCAGGATCAGAAAACCCAAAACCAATTTATTTGGTTGGTTGGTTAGAGAATTCTGTCGTATCTTTCCACATCAAGCCTGTGTAAGATTGTATGGTCGAGATGCTTGGTATAAGTTGTCTACTACAACCTGACTCCTCTGTTACTTGCAGATTACATTGAAAAAAAAATATTGGTTAAGTGAAGAATGACTGCTAACATGAAAAAATCACCTGAACAAAAAGGTGGATGCAGAGCGACTTTTCTGACTTCGGCCCAAATATTCTCAAGTAAAAGTTAACAAGTGTCCCATCACGTGTCCCAGTAAGTAGTCCAGTTTCAGGATTGAACCTAAAGATACAAAAGGTATCAATGATATCAGAGACAAGAAATTTTTTATGCTTGCAACAAGCTAAGTCTGATATGAGTACAAAGAGTTACCTGGGAAGACGATGTCGGGGACATTTGACATAGCCAGAAAGCTAATAAAAAATTTAAGTGAACTCCAATTAGATGTTTTGCATATCAAAAAGTAACACACAAATAGAGAGAGAGAGAGAGAGAGAGGATAGAAAATCAAACCTGAGGAAGTGATGAGAGAAAGTTCAACACTTGAGGAAGAAAGAAAATCAAGAGTGTTTCACTGGAACAAGAAATTTTGAAGACGAAAAACAATAAGAAATTTAATCAATATTTATAAATATTGCCCCTCTCCATTAAAACTTGCTGATGGTAAGCAAAAATACTTTGTTTGTCCAGAAAAAAAAAACATGAATATTAAGTCACGTAAGTCCAGCGAAATAGCTAATGGGAGCAGGATGCTCGGATATGCCCACTTCTAACCCATGAATACGTATTGAATTACCCAGTAAATAGGCACCAAGAATCAAAATCAAATGAGAAAGGATAGTGGTCAAATCATCAATTTTGTTTTGACGGGGATAAATATTCTAGAACCCAACATGCCATTAATAGAGGGCAATAGTGCATATTTCTTAAAATATGGCCTTCAAGTTGACTTGCCAGGTTCTATTCCTTGACCACATCACCCTTTTTTAACATAAAACTAACACATGTTAACTCCCAAATGTTCAGTCAGAACTCAGAAGGCACCATGTTTACTGCCAGGACATTTGGGTAAAACTGAGATGCATGCACACATACATACATTCATGTGTACATGTATGCAAGATTTATCTATGTATGAAAGTATACAGCTATTGCATTATACAACCAAAGAGCTGGCAAATGAAACAGAGCGTGAGGAACACACCTGTAATGTCCCAGAATCCCAACTACAGCGATTGTCATTCCAGCAAAGTATGTGTATGTATCCCCAACAAAACTGAAGAAGGATACCTACAAATAAGAGAAGCAAAAAGCCATTAGTAAGAATTTATTAGTCAATAAGTAGCATTTGCAAACAGCTTGTGTTAAAATGCAGGATCATTACCAGTTGTAAGAAAGTAAAGCCAAGGAAGTGGCCAGTAAAGGTAGAACAAGATAAATAGAGAAAGCATGAGCTTGTTTATACTCAGGATCTGAGGATGCTCCAATTTGCATTAAATTATGTATCAAAATCTGTGAATTGCGAAAAGAAGTTAGACTCCTAACAAGTCGGATTTTCAATATATAGAATAGTGTTTATGCTTACAGCTGATGCAATCACAACTGTTTGCCCAACTTCAAGGCCATTCAAGCCAGCATGAATGTTAATTGAATTTGTGCAGAATACTGCTAAAAGCCCCATATACAATTTGTACACCAACAAAACTACCAATGAGTTCCTTGAAGATAAACGCTCACTGACATGGTGATCTATCTCTTTAAAAAACAAAAGTAATGAAAATTGGAAATTTGAACAAAAAAATTTAGCAGTTCAAAAACTCTTCATAATTATAGTAATATTGGGCCCTCAGTTTTTTGCATATAAAAAGATTATATGTTAACTCCAACTATATCCAAGAAAAATCGCAACACATTCCCTTATAACCTCACATATCCTCCAACATATATCAGCATATAGATATGACATTAATATAGTATGAAGTTTGGAGTGTCCTTGCTTCAAAGACATATAGTTGTCTGAACATAAAGAAAAAAATAGAGGCATATATTTGTTTGTTTGTATGTATGATCCTGCACACCTATCTAAAAACAGACTCCTCTTATTGATTTAGTTCATCATTGAAAAAAAAAATCCATGTTGATTGATTGCTTGGCATGGCTCAATGAAACAAGGTTCATAATTATACCGTAGGCCCACACCAAGTTTCTTCAATAATATATTATCCTAGGGTAAAGGTTTAACTTATCAATTAGCATATATATATTTTTCATTAAAGAGAATAAAGTTATTATGTTCATCAGCCAAAGGGGCAAATATTTCCACCTCTTGAGGATAATCATTTCAATTATTGCAATTATAAGAGCAGCCATTAACCAAAGCTCAGGACTTGCTAACACGTCAAAACAAGTATATTTAGTGTTTACTGAAGGACAGGTTGCAAACTTGATACAACATTTTGATGACATGTTTTCACTATACTGTGAGCACTTTTTAATAGATAATTCATATTATATATCCATGAAATAGGCATGTTAAAACTTCAAACGTACATTTGCAGTTTACAGCAAATGCCAAATATATGTATGCATTTACCCCAAGCAGAGGCAACAAAAGGTGATCCAACCCCATAAACCTGCCCAACAAATGTGAGATCTAAACCAACCAAAACTTCTTGAAAAGGTCAATGATAAAAACCAAATACCTGAACCTCACCCCAAGCTAAACTTGCTTTACTAGCTTCTTGTGGTGAAAAATGTAGTTTGAAGCCGACCCTAACCCAAAGACCCCTCTATCCAGCCAAAACCCAACTTGACCAACCTGATTTAACACCAAAGGTCATGAATTGAACCTCAACTTGAAATAACCCAAAAAAAGTCAAAACCCTACATGACTTGAACCAAAGTTGATCCGACATACCCAATAGGCAGAACTTAGAGATTATAGGCTTTCATTAGAGTTAGGTTGATGATCACTAAAAGAAAGAAAGCATCCTATCACAACAAAATAGAACAAATACCATCAAAACATTACAAAAGGTTCATATTCTTACAGCCAAATCAATTCTCAGCACCGTTCCATACCTAGATCCAACACCTCTTGCCCAACATATGAAACAAGAGGCTTTGGAATGATGATGGTTGTGTGCCCAGCATAGGCCATTAACAATGGAAGAGCAGCAATTGATGGCAGTAGTAGTTTCCTGCTCTTCATAAAAAAAAAAGGATCTTGAAACATTAGTTCAGAAGCCATGGACATCCTTCCAAATAATTAACAGAAATAAGTAACAGGCTTTCATAGAGTATGCAAAAACCTTAAGGGTAAATATATACTCACACTCTCCAAGGGACATCCAGGACATCATCTACGAATCCAAGTAAAATCATGAAGCAGATAGATGCTAAGGCTGCATTGTACTCAACGAGCCACTAAATAAACAATAGCCAACAGATTGCTCTTAAATTGTATAAAACATTAAACTCTGCATAAATAATCTAACATCAGAGCTAATGCAACGAGGATTCACACTAAATTATGATGCAAGAACCAAAATCTTTATTAGCTTAAAGTTGGAAGACAGAAAACATGCAATGCAGTAGAAAATGTAATATGTACAAGAAAAATAAACGAAGAAAAGTTTCTTAGAAGCCAATGCAAGAAAATGAAGTTATCTCAAAGTTCAATGTTCCCTGTACTATACTCAACTAAGGCTTAACCTCAAACCAGTTGTGGTCAGCTTCATAAAAAGTTATCTACCTTCCACTCAATTAAGGGCTTTACCAATTGATGAAAGTTTTAAAGAAGCTAAATCATATTCTAGAATGACTTCAACTACGTAATATGGTTAACATCTGGCTCTTTTTGTTCTTTTTTTGATATGGTACTCCTTTTTTTCTTCAATACCTACCAGAAACATTCTTTACAAATGCTTTTGCTAATGTTATGTTTGGTTTAAGTATAGCAATATGGCAGGAAATGGAAATAAGAATGACAACAAATATTACAATTACCTAGTTCAGTTGGTGAAAAGGAATAAATCTTGAATTTATATTTTTTTTATCTATTTTTATGCTGGTTCTAACCATTTGCCCTTATTATACATTCCAACAAAATTCCTATTTTTCTTGCTTTTGCTTGTTTTTCCTTCTCTCACCACCTTGCCCTTTACAATCCCACTAATTTCATTTTCATCCAAGTTCCAACATTAATACCTCAAATGTATGGATAATTATAAGTTAAACCATGCATTAACTTCCTGAAAATATGGTATCAATCATTGCTAGTGTTTGAATATTCTCATAAATTATTTATTTCTAATACTATAAAAATACAACTGCACAATGTAAAATCCAAAAAGACAGGAAAAAGCCAAAAAGCAGCTAGAAACTTATTGGACATATGACACTTACATTTGAATCTGCTGTGAAGTTAAAATACTGGAACAAGATAGCCAAAACCAAGAAAACAATGCCTACAACAATTCCCAATGACTCAGGCCTGCAAAATCCAAAACCATCTTCTAAGTAATTTTTATATTTTTGTAAATTTCATGAAAGGACAAAACTCAAACTTAACCATATGAATTCGAAAACATAATGGCAAATAGTGTCAGCATATAGAATTTAAAAAAAAAAATTTTGATAGATTAGATAAAGGTTCTAATACAAAAGTATAAACCAAAATTGAGGATCTAAGTTATAGATAATTCATGTGTTCATTGAATTGAAAGTAAATTAAGAAATTCATTAAACAATGTAAGGTTAAAAAAAAGATCTTGCCAGATACTCAGCTTATGAATTTTAATAAAAACCCTAAACCATGTAGCTAATCCAATCAAAATTGAAAAGTAAAACATACCCCGTTCATCATAATTCAAAAGCAATCAAAATTCAAACTTTTTTCTTATAAGAAAAAACAAAGTTTTGAACTTACACTTTAACGGTTCCTTGAGGGGTCCCCTTCTTGTTAATATCAAATCCAAATAAACCACGTTTCAAAACATATGAAAAAGCAACAGGAATCATTCTCTGAGTAAGGAAGAAGCCAGTAACGCTAAGGGCAGCATTGATAAGGATGGATCTCTTCAGGTCTTGCTCAATCTTATAGTGTTGGTAAAGAAGGTAAAAATATGGAATTGAAAAGAAAACACAGAACTTAAAGATTAAGCCTTTCTTCGGCGGAGCGAGTGGTGGGTCGATTTGGGTGGTTGTTTCTTTGGTTTGAGGAGGACTTGGCTTTGGTTCTGTTCCTGTTGCTGTGGTTACTGAAGCTCTCTTGCGAGCTGCCATCGCTGCCGCCCTGTTTCTCTGCAAATTTTTTATTTCTCTCAAATTAATTCTCTTTGAATTTTCATTGCATCTATTTTTATGTTATATATGTAGAAAGTTTGACTGCGCTTGATTTCCTTTTTTGTTTTGGCCAACAAGACGTAGACTGGGTTGAGTCTTCTTGTTTAGTATCACTGTTGGAGTCACTGAACCAACCAGATCTTGCCACGCGTTTTCCACATAAGCCATTGCACCAGCCAGTATCCCCGCAAGCAGAGAAAGGGTCAATTTGTCTTTTCGGATCGGGTTATTTGGAATTGAGTATGAATCTCTCTCCTCAGTTTCGACATTTTTGGGTTTGGATTTGGACATTGGGACTTTCATCAATGCTCCTGTCCACAGCTGTTTCAGAATGAAGTCTCTTAAAACTGCTTCACTACCTGCTTTAGAGGGGCTCTAAAGCTTTAGGCATGAATCCTTGATGCAAACAAGCAAATGGACACCATAACAATATCAACAATGTAATTGACAGTTTCAATGGAATAAAAATCAACGATAGCCCTTTTTTTTAATATAGCTTTTTATTATTCAGAATCCACAGCTATGCCATCAGCCAGTTCTTTGGTCACTCGAGTGTTCATAAGCTGAAAGATGAAGATGTTGATCAGGTTTATGTTTTCAAAAATCATATGCAGTAAAAATGTTTCAGTTGTAGGGAGTACAAGCAAGCAACGTGAATTTAGATTGTAAAATTTGAATGTCTAGTGTTGATATGAGCTCCAATAAGAGGTTCAATATTTCCATCCAGAACAGAATTTAGGCCAGGTAATTCAATGCCTGTTTTTACATCTTGCACCAACTTGCCGGGGTGAAACATGTACCTCCGAGTCTCCTTTTGCCACACATCCACAATTGAATCTGCTTTGATGCTACTTAAACTGGAGACTCCTTGCTCATTTGCTATAACAAGAAGTTTGGCCTTCAACCGATTGAGGGCTTTGATTTTATTAGCAAAGTAGCTCCTCTCACCTGCACATAAAAGATGATTTTCTAAGACTGTCATGATGAGATGAATTTTGCACGTCATGTGTTCATTCCTTTTGATGCAGAGAACCTTGTATAACCAGCTCTGTCAAAACCATTCTTAACTATTTTTGCCATCACCGAGGACAAAAAACTCAAGAATCAGAAATTCCTGAAAATATATGCAGATTCATAGTAATTTGTGCTGCCTTTGTCAATATTCAATGCTTTTGTGTATCTTCATTTCATGGTAAAAAGCAACTACCAATAACATGATTTAAAAGGTATACATGGAATTTACCAGCAACTAATAAGATTCTTCCATTCTGGTTGGGTGTAATTTAAGGTGAGGGAAATAAGATATTGTTACTTCACTAAATGCCTTCAGCAGTACACAGTAAGTTCTGGAGTTATATTTCTTCACCATCCATACTGGTCAGCAGTGTTCATTAAATTATAGTACATTGACTATTTCTACCTGTATATGCTATTTTCGAAACCAAGTTGATCAAAAATAATTTAAACAAAATATAGCTAGAGGTTGACTCCAAATAAAGCATGGATAATGACTTCTGATAGAAAATTAAGCACCTGAAGATTGAAAAGTTAAGGCAGTAGGGATATGCTGAACACAGACCGTGCATCCAGTTCGGCCATG
Source organism: Durio zibethinus (assembly GCF_047325235.1). Classification (NCBI taxonomy): domain Eukaryota; kingdom Viridiplantae; phylum Streptophyta; class Magnoliopsida; order Malvales; family Malvaceae; genus Durio; species Durio zibethinus. The sequence continues at coordinate 429,294 of NC_143162.1, read as the reverse complement.
TTTTTCTCCAAGTAACAAAGGGGGTGAAAAAATCAAATCCTCATCACTGATTTGGAGGTCAGGAGTTGTTCCAAGGAACAGAGGAACAACATCGACACCTACTGAGCTAACCTGCAAGATCTCCCAAAAACAGAAAACGTTTGGTAAGACAGAATGGGCTCTTAATAATGAAAAAAAAAAAAAAAATTTGTGGGAGAAAGGAGGGGAAAAAAGGAGTGAGTAAATTCTTTCCTCGGAGTTAAGCAGGTGAGAAATTCAGATGACCTGAATCTCAGGTCAGAAACGTAGTAGTAAACTTACCTCATTGTGATCAGATCCATTTTGAGCACTTCTTATCATGAAATGGACACCTCTCTCCCCTGAAAGAAAACCATAAGCATATTCGAATTCAAACTCAATAGCTGCTGACTCAATACCACCATTAGTAGAAAGGTTCTTCTCGACCACTCTACCACTATAACCTTGCTTTTTGGCCCACTTGATATACATACTAAGAAGTTGTTCAGCCCAGACCTGAAAAGATTATTTTTTAACACCATGTTAGAACAAAGGGGATATAATTGTGGATCACAAACAACAAAAAACCGAATGAAGCATCAACCTGACCATATGTCTCATGCTCCAAGCTTGCTGCATGAGCAAACACTTTTTTAAATGATGGCATCCACCTTAGCCTAGATCCATAACCTAAAAAAGAGATTGGCCTCAAAACTCTACAAATTTCTACATTGGAGGAATATTAAAAGCTTACAAAATGATATCGGCTGAACCTCACAAAAGTTAAATTTTGTTCGATAATAAGTTTGTATATTAGTTTATGGAACACTATCTATAATTTAAGTCCATGATGATGAATATTCCACTCTCAGTATGTAACTATGAATAAATCTTCAAATAGATTACTTGGACAAAACATTGAAAATATTAAAAAGTTCATAAAAAAACTCCACACAACTAAGAAGTCTTGTAATCTAAGTTCAAAATATCTGACTCAGAGTTACCTATTTATCTGCTCAATTTGGTAATTAAAAGCATTTACACATTAACAGAAGCAAAATTTTGAAGCCATATGACGTTTCATTAAAGAAAGGTGACGCATTTAATTAGTCAAAGTTAAATTTATGATAAAAGAAAAGGAACAGTGGAAGTCAAACCTCATATTTGTAGCCTCCTGGACAAGCTTTAATATTGATACATGCCCCCTCCATGTCATATGGTCCCCCAAGGAGCTTAGAGACCTCATATTTATCTAACAAATCACTGACAACCAAAGATGCCTCATATGCTTGCTCAAAGAGGCTGTAATTGACAGCATCTATCTCAGCCAACTGTGTGATCAGCTTTGCCTCTTCAGCCTGCAGAAACAAGCGAAAATTGTTTTATAACTTTCTGGAAAACTTCAGTTCCTCCACTAGAAGGAAAAAAAAAGCTCCAATAAAGATCTACTAATAAAGTCATACCACAAGAAAGAAGTTATGCAGCAAAAACTAACCAACAATGTATGCATTTGTACAAGTAAGGAGCCAAGAGAGTCTATTAGATCAAACAAAGTCCTATCTGATATTTCTATAAAGTGAAATGTGAAATTTTCATATACAACTCCTTTAAACTAGTCTCAGCTGCACATCACCTTGTATTTTAGATCTTTGAGAGCTTCAACCACTTTGACACTATCGGCCAACTTGACAAGAATTTCATTGGATTTAGCAGGGTCGTCCCATAGATCATAATCACGAATCATCTCTTCTTGCTTGATTCTCCTTGCTTCTTCAACATCCAGGGCAGTTGGTGCTAACATCTCAGCTCGGAGAATGACATCTTCAATCTTCTTTTTTAATGAAAATAGACCTAATGTGAGTAATGATAATGAGATGTTAACTCAGAAAATGAAAAACAAAGATTGCAATTAATTTATCAAAATTGCAAATTCTTTTGATGACTGGCACTTCTTTGTAAGACCAAGAAAATATAAATCATCAGTAATGCCCTGCTAGGAAAACTTATACCCTCAAGTTGCATCATCAGATTAAGAACTTCCTTTCGGTGTTGTCTTCCGGCTTGTTTAGTTAAGAAAGACATTTAGAATGTTAAAGGTAACATCTCCAGCTAGGCAGCTATCTACACAAGAAACATAAGTTTATCCACTAATACTCCAATTAACTAATCAGATATAATTAGCCTTTCAATAAGAATTTTAGTTTCAAATGCCCCTCCAAACATTTTAGATCCTGTAACAGTAGCTGTGCATGTCCCAAGTGTCTCTCACTTAAACAAGCCTGAGTTTCAAAAGCATAGAGGTTTTGCCTAGTATATTATCTCCCAAAATTTATTCACAATTTCAAATTCTTTTGAAGTAAGAGGCATCATACAATGAGATCAGCCAGTTATTAAACATGCACATTAGAAGTACTTAAAGCAGTCCAATATTTGATATTTAAAATCTAACAAAGCAATATGCTATCATTCTGGTAATATGAAAATAATGTTAGGCATCGATTTGGTGTGCAGGATATAACTGAAGAAAAATCGAAAAGTCACATGTTAAATGTTGCATTGCAGTTATCAAAGTCACTGAAAAATCAATGGGAGCATTTGGATAATTTAATATGCCATCATTAATTAAAGCATCAAAACTACAATTATTAAAGCAATGTAGCTACTCTTACAAGGAAAAATACTTTAGATTTTTTGCATACAAAATTAAGCCCAGACAGAACGTTCCCAAACAAATATTAAAACAACGAAAAACCTTTATTCACACTTTTTTCAGCTTGAAAAAGCCTCTATGCAATTCCGAAAATCAGATTTAAGAAGCATAAAGAAAATAAAGCAAAATCAGTGTTGGTTTAGGTTTAACTCCGAAACCCCTTTCAAATTATAAAGCCAAGAAGGTAAATTCGTCAACAGAAATGAAGGAGAAAAAAAGAGCTAAGAAAGGAAACAGACCAAGTTGCTTGTAGGCCCTGTTCTTCTCATCAATGGAATGAGAAGCCCGAATGGTGAAGTGAAAAAGCTGGCTAGTTTTTGACCTTTTATTTGTTGTTGTTGAAGAAGATTGCCATGGAATTGATGCAAGTCCTCTTAGAAACACAGCTTCTGCCGCCATCGTGACAGACAGACAGACAAAGATACAAAGAAAGAATAAAGTGGAGAAGAGGTTTCAGGTTTTGGCAAAGACAACCATAGATTAGCCTGAAACAGGATGGTTCATGTCGTGTGTTTGAACTTGGAAGCCCAAAACTGCACATTGCGTACGGCCCTATCCGCTGTGCCTTATCCATTTAGAGTTACACAAGTTGGCTTACCCGCAAGCCTTTTTTATCCGACCTTTTAAATTTTATTTTTGAAAATTTGCTAACCAATGATATTTTTTAAAAACTCCGAGTGCCATCTCATCTATTGACGAAAGAAAATTTAATTCGTTTTCATGTCTTTGGTTAATTAACGAGTATCATACATGAGTACTTGGTTTATTTTTTATTTTTCAAAGAAATTCTCTACATCCCAGGTAATCAGAACATTCTTTTGCCATAAAAACAACCTTTTCAATCCTAGAAACTGCAATGCCGTCCCAATAAGTCATTGGCGACACGTAAATGGAATCTCCAGTTCTTCCCTATTGACCATGTAAGTTAACGTCCCCTTACAAAGACTCTGCAAACTGGGGAGCCCCCAAATCTAGATCTTGTCTCATGACACAGTTCATCAGCCACTCACTGCTGAAAGTCCATATTCCTTTCTTTAGAGCAGATAGTGCCTCCTCCATGTCTTCTTCGCACGCAATGAAGAATGTTTTTGATGCTTCATTTACTTTGTCCAGTCCACGAATAATCTATGTCGACAGTATGACAAGTACAAATAGCGGACAAAGTTAATCCACATCCAGCTACAATCTTAAAAGCACACCTTCATATGTGGTTGAGAAAGTTTTAGTTATGGTTATAGTCATGAATTAAACAATAATCCGAGCATCATTCAAATAATTTAAGTACATTTAGATGCCGCGAATGCATCTGTGCTTATGTACCATGCATTAAGGCATATGCTTTCTTACAAGGGAAACTCACAAAAAGTAATTGGAGCAAACAAAGAACCCAACAATAATTGTACTAATCTAAAAATCCTCGCATGTTGCTAATTAGCAAGACACTGTCTTCTAACATCAAAATATTACTTAATGATGATTCCATCAAAGGATATGAAAACCCTATAAATCGAGATAGTCTGAACTGAGTTCTCAAGCTTTCAATAAAATTTACATCACTTTTGAGACTAGCAACTAATCTTTGTTTAACATCTTTAGAACCACTATTTTAACTGTAAGCATTCTGTTCATGGGTATAAGTATCAATCATCTAAACAAGTAAAGAAGCCGGATTAAAACAACTGGAGGGCAACAAGACCTAATTCAGGGAAAATTTACTAAGAATTGCTGTCTATACAGCAGCCTCGCATTGGCCAATTTTATCTGTGCTTAAATATGTACTTTTTACTTTGACATGCAAAATCTTTTATGTGTTTATACTAGACCAACAAATAAATCACCATTGATGCCATAAGCATACTAACTGTAACAAGATGCCCAGAAAATCTTTGATGTGATTATACTAGATCAAAAACTAAATCACACACAACAAGATGGTTAGACTCTAGAGCTTACATTTCCACCAGCTGATTTTATGATGGCAGACAGCGTTGTGACAGGAGGTTGAACATGAGCTGCCATGCAGAAGTTGTATCCCTTAAGCAGAGCTCCAGGCCTTGCCTTTGCTCGAAAAACAGAATCTTTTAGCTCAGTTCTATACTTCAATACATAATCTTCATCATGTAATATATAAGGCAATTCATCTGCAGGGTAAGACAGAAAGTTGAAAACTTCAATAGCACTTTATTGAGTATAACTTATAAGTAATCAAAATCTATATATTCTTTTCCACTCACCCACAAATTTTCCTTCCCTAAAGCTTTCTTTTAACCAACTTGGTGAAACTATCCAAGCCCTGCATTAGGTCAAACCTTCATGGAGTGAATCTATAGCACATATCAGATACCTTTGTGCGCTCGTGCAAAGAGAGGCATCCGTGTCAAAACATGCAGGATATGAATCAAGGAGTCTAACAATGACTAAAACTATGAGAAAGAAACCAAATTTATTTTAGTAAAAGATGATCATCATATAAATTTTAGAGGCTAAAGTGGAAATTTCCATCTTTCTGGAAATAATAATGCTTTCTACAATGCTTATGAACTGTGACACGAAAGCCTCTATGCATGCAGGCCAATCTTTAAGCCATCCTTCATGACATGTAACCATGCTTTGAACAACGTTGTTTGTTATGCTATTAGTAGTATGTTGATATTGATGTACCCAAGAAAAGTCTATATTCACCCTCAAAAGTGTTTGATAGGAAATCAATAAGAATTGTACACAATGCTCATTGCTTCTTTACACCTTGTGAGCAAAAGAAAATATTTTGAACTTTAGTAAAAGAATTGTGGATAATTTCTCTCACGCAGCAGGTTTCCATATATTAGCCCCGATACCATCTTTAAATTTGGAAAGCACAATAAGATCACAAACTCGTTAATATGAATACCATGTGTAGAAAAGAATGGAGAAAATGTCAAACATGAAAATGAATGAAAGTACTATATCGTTTTAACATAAAGATAAAACTGAATCTACCAAAAAATGGCAAGAAATCACTCCTGCAAGTGGGGAATAATTAAGGGGGTAAAAGTAGAAAAATTTTACAAGTTAAAACATTCAATGATGTTAACTGGTTGCAAAACCATAGATATATATCATGATATGTTCACATTATCCATGAAAGCAAAGCCATAGGAATTCAAAATCTTATCATTATGCCTATTCAATTAAGACTTACCCTGAACAGAGAGCAGTGCAGAAATTCAGTGTTTTTCTCACTTTTCCTGTCACAATATGTGTGCTTATGCTTCCATTAAACGTAGGAGAGCCACCAAGGTTTTCAATTACCTATATCAAAAAAATATAATGCTTAACACATAGATGTCAAATAAGGCAGCATGAAAAAGTACCAGGATAAATTAAATTGAAGCACAAACCCCATTAATAAATTGAACAGAATCTATTAATGCTTGTTCGAGTCGTGGAAACAGCCTCTTGCAAAAATGCAAGAAAAGACAGTATACAATAGACCTTTCCTTGGACTCGCACATAGCGGGAGTGCTTTACACTCCAAGCTGCCTTTTTTTATTGAACCACCAATTTCTGAATTGAGAAAGAAATCTAGTTATGCCTAAGATGTGCTTGAGAGCATATGCTTTCAATTGAAGAGAATGAAAGGTCCAAAACCTTTCTCCAAGTGAGAAGTGGAAGATTATTTAGGTTTACAAAGACTATTCCCTCCAGCAGCTAGTGATTTGACTTTGTTTTAAGCAAACTCAATGAAGGAAACATGATAGGAGACTAACTTACAAGTTTTGCTGCACAGCAGAAACACAAGTTGATGACTAATAGATGAAATGATGTGTAAGGGTGATAAAAAAAGGTTGAAGGAGACTAGCATTTTGGGCAATATGATCAATGTTTGGTCAGTCTCTACATGGTAGGAAAGGGCTTAGTTTGTGGTTATATGCATGTATATATGTATTATGTACGTATTCATGTATGAGCCACATCAAAAAAATGAAGTGAACATACCTTTATAAGATGTGTTTTCTTTGTATCATCCGCAATATTCATTAACATAATTCTAAAGCATTCTTTATATGACTGAAGTTCTTTGGCAGTCGGTGCTTCCGGTGTCATGCAACTTGGTCTACCTTCTTGAGCCTCATTTATTATACAATTATTAGCCAAAGAAACTCCAGGTGTAACTTCCACTAATGATTTATCTGTTGAAGCAAAGGAACATCCATCAAGCCAAGAACCATATCTGTCACTATCTGGGATTATATGCCAGTTGGAATCTAACTGACAGACATTTTGATGACTGTCAATTTGATGAGTTCCCTTAACTTTTTTCGTCTTCAAAGAGGAAGATGAGGCTTCCCAAACCTTCCTCTTTGCAACTTGTGAAGAACAAGCACACTGGTTCGCACCAATATTGGCTCCCTTTTGACCTCCAGATCCATCAGCAGCCGAGGATTGAGACTTCTGATAAGGCTTTAGTGGAAAACAGAAGCGCAGATATTCTCCTGCAGCTGAAATATCCTTACTAAGATGACAAACCATAAGGGTTGAACCACCAGGAAAGCACAGTGCTCTACGTATATCAGCCTTAATAGGAAGCCTACGAGCTCTACCCTTATTGTCCACTTCTGCTATTGATACAAAGCCCTACAACACAGAAGTCAAACATCATAAAGAGTAATAGCATTCATCAGCATAAATTACTAAGTTTATTGTTTCTAATTAAGATATGATTACACATCTTTAAAATAAATAAATAAATAAGTTCAACATGATTTACAGGACCTAATTTCTTTCTGTACACAACAACTACACTTGTAAACTGGGTAAAAGAAATAAGATTACTTCTTTGCAAAATATATTATCATTTGCATTCAGAATACAGACTAATATAAGAAAAGGTCAGCCAATTATGATATGTTCCATCCATGCATTACCTGCTTAAGCCAAAAACCTTCAGATTCCTTGTCACCCCAGCATAATATTGTGCGAATACCAACACTCTGAAGTCTCTTCTTCAATTCTATATACAACATGTGACCAAAACCCTGAAATTATTGAAATATGTCAGTTACCTTAGAACATGAAATACCCAAACTAGCATCCAATGGTACAAAAAGTCAAATAAAATAATAACACTAAATCAAAATCATGTATATGAGCAGTGTTCAATAATTTTTGAAATTCCAGCAGATTTAAACTAAATCCTCTCTCAAGAGAAGTTTCATGTATATAAAACTTTATTTGCAGTTTCATAGTCCCAATTAGTTTTCCATATTGTTAAGTTGCTCTTGATTTTTCAGTAAATAGAAAAGATTATTGAAGCATATGAGGCAGTTCATATCACAATTTGAAAAACATCAATCCACTGTGTTGTTAGGAATGGTATAAGTCCTTTCCTCAAGAAATCGTAAACCTAATGATATTTTGAACAATAACAAGCAACAAACTAGTGAGTGGAAAACATCTAGTAAGAGAATAAACCTTATGCTGGTAGATTGAATTAACAGCAGCAAGAGGGATCTCAGCAAACTGTGTGTCAGCAGGGATGATTTGATAAGTAATTGCAGCTATAACCTGCCAAAGGAACAAGAAAAAGATACTAAGAAACAAAGAAAAAAAATCATTGCTTTTTTAAATATCCATAGGTGTATGAACCACATAAATAAATGCAACTAGCAATAAACTTGATATAAACAGTTAGAAAATTAGAGAATGAAACAAGGAAAGAAATAAGGTTAAGAAAGTAAGATGGCTTTGAGTCAGACACGTAGACCAATTTCCTTATGGCTTTAATATGAGTCCAAAATACAACAAAACCCTAAACACTCCAAGAAGAACAGTGAAAATGGTTCTATAGAAAAGTTTTTTATGTAGTTGATGAAAATACATGTCATTCATCATGTCATTTCATAAGACAACTCTCGATGAACAAATTCATCAATGATCAAGCATTACTATTCTTTGTGATCAATTGTAATATTTCATCAATGATAAATTATAACCATTCTTGCTGAACAAATGCAACTTTTCACTTGATGCACAAACATAACTTTTCATAATCTATATTTTAATTTATGAAAGCTAGCTAGAATAGTTTGTCACCACCACGAAGTACTTAGTCCACCAAAATTATTTCATAAAGAACTTTTCTTATCTAATGCAGAATAATAAAATCCTTCAATATTCTAAACTACCAACATAAACTTGGAACTTCTTCATAGTAATTTACTGGTCCTGGTGTGCCTAGACTTGAGAAGAAAATTACATGGCCCAAGGAAAAGACAAAGGGATCATGAATTAGACCACCCATAGAGCTATATTCTCTAGGAAAATGCACCTTTCAGATTTGTTAAGTCTAACTTATGGCAAATAAAAAGTAAATTCTAGAAGAATATTACTGGTATGAAACTGCAAGGTAATAAAGAAATGCTGTGGCCAGGTAAGCTTTTATAATATAATAAAGAAAGAGAAACCAAACGATGCAATAAGTCTACCTCCTCAACACCATCAATGGACTTATTCTTCAGAGTCAATGTACAATATTTCCTGCAGCAAAACAATATACAATTTAAAGCTTCTTTTAATCTGTAATTTATTGCCACAATGATACAATTTCAACAATTGTGAATCCATATTCTTAAAAACATATGATAATCATCAGATCAACTAAAACCATTTTGCGTTAAGGAAATAATTGAAATAAGGACAAAATAAACTTGTATGATACCCATTCGACACACATCTCTCAAGGAACATAGACTGCTTTCCTGTGTTTGCAGCATAATTCATAGTCGGTAACTCCCCATTGTATAACTTCAGCACTTCCTGTAAAACCAATTTTGTTCAAGACAATTTAATCAATTGCACAACAAAAGCTATAGCAAGAAAGATCAGAAGAGGACCATGGATACTCGATTAAAAGCAAGGACAATCTCTTATTAAGAAAATCTTCAATCCAGAATGGTAAAAGGAAACAATCATTCTTTAAAGAAGACTCACACGCACACTTACCCAAACAAAGAGAAAGAGCTAAAATAAACATGTATACCTGAAGATAAGATTTTGTAGCACTATCGACATCTTTAGGATTAACAAGGGCAAACATATGCTCATTTTTTACAGCAGAACATCTCTCTTCATCACCTAAATATGCCCAGAAGTGTAAATACAAGATAATAAACCAATTTAATTCATAAAATATCGAACTATCAAGAAAACTCATAAAAGAAGAATTAAAAGTTATACTCGGTAAAAAAGTAATCTAACCTTTTCCTTCAGATTCTGAGCGCAAATGGTCATTAACAGACTTTGCATCCATCCCTTCCCTCACTGCAACAATAGTAACAATGTAACTTACAATCTCAAAATATAATAATGGCTAAACAAGTAAATACTAATAAAGAAACTAAGGTGAAGGTAATTAAATCTTTAAAATTTTTTTAATTTTTCCCAAGTCCTTGATTAAATGCACACCCAGATAACAAATGCACTCTTTGTCTAGTTATTACTTTTGCTACTTGCTTTTTGTGTCAATAAGCAGGAAAAAAAAAAAAGCCTTCGGATACAAAAGCAACTAGTATATTTTAACAATTAAAATTAATAAAAAAATGATTTTTAGAAGAAAATTTTTTTCCTTTTTATATTGTATGATAATATTGAAATTATTGTTGTATTTTGGTAGTAATTTTGTTCTTTCAATGAATTAGAAAATTTCTTTTTCTCATTTGCTTTTGTTTTTTAGCATTTTTTAAGCCAAAAATAAAATAGCAACAACATAACCAAACAAGGCCTAAAAGATTAAAAAAAAAAGAAAGTAGATTTTCAATTTTTTTATTTTTATGAATTTTTTTTCCTTTCATCTTCTCCGGCAACCAAACAAGCAGGCCGGAGAAACCAGTAAACGGCAAGCCATTCTAATTTTATTTGGGCAAATTTTATATGGACAAATTCGACCTACTTTAAACAAAAAAGGGAAAAAAAAACAAAATAGATAATTCCATTAAATTAAGGAAAATAATAAGCAGTACCTGAGATTTTAATTTTTGTGTTCTTTGAGATAGAGATTTGGAGGCTGTTATGTTCAGAGTTGCAACTATATTTGTTCGCTTCAATCAAAACCTCGCAATTACCTGTGAAACAGGAAAAAAAAATTAAATGAGAAAGTTAGGGTTTCGAAACTTAAAAAAAAATGGAGTGCTTTTAAGTTTTACCGATTGGAATTGGAGAGTGAGACGAAGAGCTTTTTCTTGGCGCCATTGGATTTTTTTTTTTTTAGAAGTTTCGTTTCTGGAAGATAGTTATCAATTAGCGGGGGTCGGCAGGAGGGTAATTTGGGTAATTTGATCAAATTTTGTGAAGCTCCTTTCTTGGCGCCAAAGATTTGTAACTTATATTTCAAATGAATAAGACCGAGAGAAGTCAAAGCAATAAGTAGGAATTTTATAATATTTGATTTTTTTTTCTAAGTTTTTGTTCTTATTTTTTACAATTTTTAGTTTTTCTCATTACTATATTTTTTAATTAATTTTTTTTAAATCCAAATTAAAAAAAAAAAGAAAAAAGAATGATGTGGTACATTTTTATTGGTTTTTTTTTTTTTAAATATCAATTTAATAAGTTTTTATTATAATTTGGATATATAATTTTGAGCTGAAAGCCCAAACAGATGCTAACTTTTATAGCCCATCAGAAGGGTTGGCCCTTTAAGTCTGCCCGGAAACAGTTCTCAAAGGCCGATGGGGAATGGCCCATTCAAGATTTTCTATTTTAATATTAATTTTCTTCCATTTCTTTGGTGGGAAATGGCCAATGGGGTCGGCCAAAAGTTTATGGACATTTACCATCCAAATTTCCACACATCAATTCTTAGTCAAATTTTTAATTATAGATAATACAAGTGGGAGACTAGAGATTAAGTTTGTCCCTCTTTATTCCACCATTTTACTGCACAATTATGAATAAATTTCAGCTTTTTGGTTTCCGTAATTCAAATGGGAATTTGATGGGGGGTTTTACCTTTTACCCATTAAAAAAAAAAAAAAGAATCATAATGATTTTGATAAGAAAGAAACAAGATCCGATTGCTTTGGGTATGGGACATCTTAATTCATCTATCTTAGTGTATGTCTGCCCTTGCCTTGACAGAAAGCCTTCACAAGTAGACCCCCTTAATAATAAAAGATAAACACTATGCAATATTGGCCCAATATATCATTATTTTTTTATATGTTGGTAGTGATTTTTTTTTTTTAATTTTACAAATGGGATTAATGAATTGATATATATTTTATTTTTTATTTCTTTTAATTTTAATATATCGATGTTAGAAATCCATAGTTCTTGTCCAAAGCTTTTAAGAAGAGAAAAGTTGAATTCTAATGTCTTTTTTGAAAGATAAATACGGATATTTGGCTATCCTTCGGGAGAAAAAAAGAAGATAATAATAGAACAATCAATTCTTTATTTTGGCTTAGCATAAAAATGATAATTATTATTTTTTAATGTAGTTAATTAATCAGTAATTATGTTTTAATCTTCTCATTGAAGGTAGGTTGATCATTTCAACAATTGTGTCAATTTTTATACGATTATATGTATAAATAAAAATTATATATATATGTTATGCTAAATTTTAGATGAGTTTTTAACTTAAAATCAATTAGAGAGATCCTTATTATATTTAAATGCCTAAATTATTCTAAATTTAACAGATAAGGATTTTTTTTTTTTATTTCCATTCTAATACATTTCCTCACATGTAAAAACAATGAACTTATCACGTGGTATGAACTTCACATATAGCCTAGCATAACAAATCTATCACGGAAGAACAACGAATGGGAGTAATGCCAGCTTTGATACTAGATAATTTCTCAATTGCACCAATACCTTTGAGCCATAATAATTAAAATTAGCACCTTAAGCACCGTAGAAGGGATTCAAAAAAGTTTATTTCCTTGTTAATAATGAGATTCGAATGACTATCAATGCAACATTTAGATGCACATATATAGTTAATCATATGATCATATCTTTTAGGTATCCATCATAAAATATTGGCAACATTTTACAATTCCAGAATGTCTGACATTGAGAATTTGTTTCTTACTTTGCTTAATTTTGAAGTGAGGCCTGCACTACTACATTTGTGATGCTGACTAAACCTATAGGAATGATTTATGATGCTGACTAAACCTATGAATGAATTTGTTTTTTTTTTTTTTTTTTATGATTTCATACGATAATCCATGTTCTTTCAACTTCAAAATTGTCTTCTTTCTTTTGATGTAATCATTTATCTTAATGGCTGTCTTATAGGTGAATGGCATAGGGCAGAAATCATTATATAAATAAATATAGAATTTCTAGAGAAATTGGGTTTTATAATTTTGTATTTAAAAAGAAAAATCAAAGAGCTTTTCTTAATTGGAAAAACACTTGGGATGTTTGGTGGGAACTAATTAAGTTAAACGATTAATCAATTTTTTTATAGCAACAAAAGTACAATGTCTGCAATTAGCATAAAGATTGTTTACATGTAATTGATGGTAAACTTTGCTAGCTGCAACATCCACTATGAGTTGTTTTCTAGATATCAAAGAGGAAAGACTTTCAAGACTAGCTTAAATTGGAAAGTGAGAGGTTTCTTATTAAATTACATTCTTAATTAATGATGATGTTTCCTACTTCAAACACTACAGCTTTTTAACTTTTTTTTAATAAAATAAATCACAAATTCAGAATAAAAAAATTTAGAAATGTTGAGATTTACATTTTATATCTACTTAATGTTATCTTTGAAAGATAACTATATAAATCAACTAAAGATTAACCCTCAAATTTAATATTTTGAAATGTCGGTTGGTGTTAAAGTAGGCCCGTGATTTTATTCCCTTTGATATTCTAATCATAGCTTTTGCAGTTTGATTTTCATTTCTATTTTATAATTATAAGCTTGATGAAGATAGGGTCACTAGCTAATGGATATATATTTTTATCTAGACAAAAACCTCTTTGATACTGACAATATTGTCATTGTATTGATTTTATAGTTCTGTCTAGTGTATTGATTTTATAGTTCATGTGGATAAGTTCACTAAGAGGACACTTTTATTAAAACTTCAGGTTTTAATTTGACAAGATTATACTACAATCCTATATAGTCTTACTGTTGAGTTAAAAAAAAAAAAATCTAATGCACAGAATTGCAAGATTTTTAGTCTGCCATAAAAATTCTTATTTGTTCCTCAACTGCAACTAAATGATTAATTTGTTTATTCTTTTTATCATGATCAAATACACTAGACTTTTTTTTTTTTTTTTTTTTTTTGCTTTTTGCTGCTTTCCCCTGAAGGATAGACAACCACATAGTTTTTTTCATTGCAAGAATGAATCATCCACTTAGAAAAAACAGGCAATAATATTCACTGGATTTTTTTCATTGTCTGCCTTTTCTTATCTATCCTGCTCAATCATTTCAACTGCTTATTGCTTGCACGTGTATGGTTTTGTTGCTACGTACCCTTTTTCTGATCATCAAAATTATTTGTGATTTTGAGCTTAGGGTTCGTACTTTTGTGCAGGAAATTGAAGATGAAGATGGCTTATTCTTGACTAAACGACAAAAAAGCAACTATTCTTTTTGACACAGTTTTTGTAATTTCTATCCATTAGTAACCTGTTCCCTAGAGTACAACAAGTTAGATAAACCATTTCACAATATTCTCATAAGATTTGCAGTTTAGGGATTGAACAGACTCATTTTATGCTTGGCTGATGTCAGATTTCTATTCAAATTTTTTTCTTGTGTTCTGGTGTAATTAGCTTTCTTTTTTTAGAGCTGATGTCTTCTTTGAACCAGTCTCTTCAGAGATGAAGTTTTGTATTTGACTGTTTACTATAAATGAAATTTCATTATTAACTGAAAAAAAAAAGATGTGCAGTTTCTTACTACTTTTAATTAATTCCCGCAACCCATTATTAATTTCGACAAAATTCTCGAGAATTGAAATTATACTTGCAACTAATTTCAATTTTCACAAAGATACGAAAGAAAAGAAAATCGAACATTTAGCACATAAATGAGTAATATGTTCTTGTAATACCTTTAATTTCATATCAAAAAATTTGTGAGGATCTACTAAATTATATATAACTTATATTTGTGAGATTTTTTTTTTCAAAAAAAATCGTGAAACTTTTGAGGTAGTCTTCCATTAGAGAGTTATTTTTAAAATCTTAATGAGTGAGAATTAAGTGCACATAATTAAAATCACCTTTAAAATCTAGTTTTATATGTGATGTATTTCGTTTGACTGAATGTTAAGCTTTAATAGGGTAAATTGTACCCTTAATTTTACATTAAAAGAATTATAAAAACTTACCATAATATATATATATATATACTTCAATCCATATTTTATGAGATTATTTTTGAAAAATAAAATTATAAAATTTTTGAGTCAAAAGTGGATCTCTACAGATCATTCTTAATTTTTCGCAAGATCAATAGCATCTATTTACCTACATTGGTTCATCTTATTTTTTTCCTAAAACAATTAATATATATGAGTTTTGTAAATTTAAAGATGATTAATTATGAAGTAATAATTAATAACACATATAAACGTTTGTTTGTACAAAAAGAAGTTAACAGTCAAAACAATATAAAAAATAAAATAGTGAATAAAACTATGCTTCTAGAATATGTAATGTAGTTTAAAGATTGCACCACAATACAAATTAAGTTGTAAGAATAAAATAGTAACAATATTTTTTACAATTTTTAATTTTTTACTTTCTCAAAGGAATTAAAATAGAAAAAATATATATATAGGCAAGGTATAGGATGTATAATTAATTGTATATAGCTTAAAGGCTAAAGCTTCCACCAAATATATGGTACATATATTCACAAGCTAACAGGCTAGCTAGCTAGCTAGACATATAAAGCCAAAGTCAATTCAATCAACTTCACTGAGAGTTCATTTTCCGGTTCAGAGTTGCAGAACAAGTACACCCACTATTTTATTATATATAAACGTGAGTTCAAAAATCAAAATATATGACATTAATGAAAAGGGTAAAATTCTCTATCCACTCGCCTCTATCCTTTTGCTTAGGTTTCCGCTTCTTTTGCACACATATATATATATAATCTCATAGTGTAACACACTTGAATTAAACTTGCTTTTTATTACCAATGCTTCTCCAACAATCAATCTATAAGAGGATATCGCTAGTATTATTTTTGGTGGATAAAGACATGAATGTCTATTGTTTGCAGCCATACCGATTAATGGCAACTTTAACCTAAATAAAGCTAGGGAACATTTACATCAACATAGCATATAGTAGTATTTTTTTAGTTCATAGTAATGTAATCATATACATGCAAGAAAGCATCCATTACAAGAATTCATTGCTGAACTCAGACAATACCAGGAATGATATAATTTTTGTTTGTGTTACTTATAATCGTCCAATATTAGTTAAGTATCTCATATCCATGCGAGATTTCATAGGGGACTCAACATTCTCATGAAATTGCACCATTTCAATTTTCAAGATCATGTCATGGTTTTTTCTTTAAGGTTAAATCATCACATGAGGGATTGTCAAGGAAATTTCTTGACTACAACTGTCCATTCAACTACATGCTGTTAATAAAAAATAGCAGTGGAAAAATAGTGTAGGACTGACGTGAAATGAAGAATAGAATACGTTAACAAATCCATGAATGTAGTTACAGATGAGTAAGTGTTTTTTTCTTCATATAAGCTTCTACCTGCAACTATGCAAGTTACAACAATTGATTAAGGTTATGATATATATAAAAACATGAGTTCATTGAACAGATCAGTAGGTCTTGGGATGTTAACAAAGAGACAATAAGCTTAAAGCACTTCATAGCGACAAATACTTCATGTATCAACATCAGTATCGAAAAAATCATTTGTGACATTCGTAAATACATGCTTGTCTAAATTTTATGTTTGTTAAGAAACGACCATGGTTATGGATATTACAATCCGGTATTAAAGTTTCTGATCACTGAGATTGATGTTCTCATTACAGTTTCCTAATTTTTAAACATCTATTTTCTTACCCGACAGAAGAATCAAAATCCCAACTCCACACATGCTTTAGGAGCCTAGCTTGTCCCATTATATCAACAATGGTTCTATGACACAAATAAGGTTCTGAAAGTCCATAATCAACAAGATAGTTTGGTGCAATGTTGGTAGGATGTACATAATTATTTGTAAGAAAAAACTAATACTTAGTTGTAAGTTTTATATTCAAGCATGATCAAATTAAGACCCGAGGTTCATTTTATTAATTAGAGACAAAGAATGTTACTACACCAGCAATTGGAAATTTGTGCAATTTAATTTCAATCATTTGGAACTACAAATAAGTTGCATGAATGATGTGATGTTTTAACAAGATAATTGCTAATTTAGTCATTAATCAGCAAATAAAGTAGAAGTCCACAAATATATATATCGTTAATTGGCCCAAGAAGAAAAGAAAATGCAAGACATACCCTATATCAGAAATGGTAAGGGAATTGACATTTGGACCATAATGAAACAAAGAAAGCAGCCTAAATTGATAAATGTCCTTACCTTCGCTACAGTCTCATGGCATGAGAAACAAAAAATTGTTATAATTGTGCATAAAATGATCATATGCAGCGGGATTTGTTAGCATCATTCTTTTCATACGACAATCAGAATATATTCTTTTGTACATTTCTGCAAGTAGTGAAGGAGCACCAAGATTACATCTGGACTTTCCTAGGAGATTCATCTGTGAATGATATATATATATATATATATATATATATATTGAGTGTTACCTCATGGTGAACAACAAAGCCTATTGAACCAAATTGCACGTAGCATGGAATTGCATATACATGCTGATGAAACCAGTTCCAACTCTTGAATAGAGAATAGAGAAATCAAGAAAGAATATAGAGCAGATATGCATGGTGGAAACTGAAGTTGCCCAGGGATCAGCTGACCTACATACCCAGTGGGTTCGGACAAAAGAATATTAAGAAATTTAGGGTTTAGCTGTAAGTTTTTTGTAAGTATAGGAGCCCAAAATTGGCAAGGGGGACAAAAAGGAGGATTACATGGAGGGAATCCAAATTTAGATAATACCAATATATTAAGCTGTCCTGTATGGTCACACTGCATTCATACAAGACAACCAATCATTTTGTCCATTGCCTTGTGATTTTCTACTAAAATAATTAGATCACACTATATAGCCAATCAAGCTTCTCCAAAAGTCCATTGAGTGCTTGAAAAGCAATGGGAAAAATGGGGATAGACAGCTCATTTCTTTCAATAGAAAAATGTAAATCCCTGTCCGAACAAAGCTTAAGAAAAGGCCAAGAAACCCCACCACACTATTAGAAACCAAAATCCTCCCTTCTTAATTACATTTTTCCTTTATAACTACTTATTATTAGTACTGCATTATTATTTTATAACATAGCTGAATATTTTTGTCATTTATCTATGTATATATATATAGGATAATATATATTAGCAGTGGTACATATAATGGAAGGGTGGGTGGAGGGGGGGGGGCAAGAAAAATAAAAGTTCACAGTAAAGAGGCCATGATATTTAGATACTATCAACAAATACAAAGGAATTGACAGGCCGGGTTTGAAAAGATTGACCTGCGTCTCTCTTCCATCACCCCCCTCACCAGAGAGCAAATCTCAGATTCTCCTTGTCTCATCCCATGGGAGAAAAAAAATCCTATCTCCAATGAAACTGCACTTCATATCATGATCATTGAAAGCCTACAAAAACAAAAAAGAAAAGAAAAAAAAACACCC
The DNA here is from genome assembly GCF_047325235.1 of Durio zibethinus. Lineage (NCBI taxonomy): Eukaryota > Viridiplantae > Streptophyta > Magnoliopsida > Malvales > Malvaceae > Durio > Durio zibethinus. The sequence goes on along the minus strand of NC_143162.1, from coordinate 410,749 downwards.
TTCACAGCAAAGGGAAAAAGCTAGTGATTGAAAGCAAAGCACTGACAAAAGAAAATATATAATCCAATAATCTCGCATGAGTGAGTTTTCATGAACTACTATTTTGCCTGTCTTTCACCATCCATTTGTTATATGGAGAGAGGGAGAGAGAAAAAGAAAGAGAAAGAGAAAAAAAGTTTTGGAGCTAGAAGTCGTGAGAGTGATGGTACATTGTTGGGTCATGTCGGTTCATGGCTTCTCTTTGGCTGTTGTGGCTGCTATCATCATCACCCTCCATTCTCGACCCCATTTGAGTTGAACCTGTAGCACCAAGATTGAGATAAACCAATCTTGAATCCAAATTAAGGTTAGCAAGATTGCTTCCACTGCTACTGCTATTATGGTCATCACTCATTGGTGGGTAAATTGCAGTTGAAGTTGGTAGGTTTACGCTCCCTTCTTCACGCGAGATAACCAAAGCTGCTGACTGAACAAGCTCAAGACATAGCCTAAGCTTATTTGGTTCAATGTGAGTTAGCCCCGGCACGGCACCTTTGAACAAGAAATCAGAGGTTAGAGTTTTAAGAATGTCCAAAGGAGTCACCCCATCAACGGTTCTTACATTAGGGTCTGCGTGGTGGTCTAAAAGCACTGCAACCATATCTGGAGATACCATTTCCGCTGCAATGTGAAGCGGGGTTTTGCCTGCAGGCCCGGCTGGGTAGTTAACATCGGCCGCACCGAGCTCTAACAAGGTCTTAACCACTTCCCGGCTGCAGTTCTCAACAGCATAGTGTAAAGCCAATGCTTCATCAAGATTCAGACCTTCTCCCATGACCATGAGCTTGACTAGTTCAACATCCGATGAATCTAATGCCCTTCTCATCCTTCGAATCTTTTGGTCCTCAAGATCAGCTGCTGCGGTGAGATCATGATGATGGTGGTGGTGATGATGAGGGATTAGGGAGCGTCGAGCAAGAGATGACTTGAGACGCAGCTCTTCAATTTTGGCCACCACATCGATGGACAGATGTTTGGCGAGAACTTCTGGTGGTAGGCCTGATTTGGCTACTAGATGGGAACAAGTAATCCAAAGCTGGTGCATGTCTTGCTTTCTTGAAGCTATTAGTACTTTCATAACATCTTCAATTGAGGCCTTCTCGACCATGCTGGCCAATTGTTTCTGTGAAACAAAGAGAACAAAACGTTAGCTTTGGTAAATGGAAATCCGATTGGAAATGAGAATATGTTTCTCTTGCATTGCTTCAAGAAAAGAAACAATGGGTGTTTATGCAGAAACATATGTTTACTTAGGTGGTGCTTGTGGAGTAGGTTGTTTCTTTTTCCAATTTAAACCCAATGGAGGAAAGCGAATGTTTGGGAAAGATTTGGTGTGCTTACTGTGGAAGACATGACTAAAGATCATCAAGATCTAAATTTAGAAAGTCTTGGGTGTGTAGCATTTAGATGGAAGAAATCCAATTCAAGGAAAACTCAAAATATGGTTATACATGAAATCTCAAGATAAACCCCCTTTTTTTTTTGTTATTGGACATGAATATTGTTTTAACAACATTTTTACCCAAAAGAAAATAGTAAATCTTTTCAACATCAACTGTAGAAGGAAAAACAAAAAGGAAAAGAACCCAAGATGATCATGAAGAAGAAGAGGAAGAAGAGCCCGTGGATACAGTGAAAGAAAACTGAAGCAATTAATAGTTGAATCAGGTGCTTTAGCAGAAAAACAGAAAAAAGAAAGAAGATTTTCTGTTGCAGAAAAGAGACAGTACTGAATGAATTGAAGATCAAACCCAACTACTACTTCCAAAAGAAGGAAATGAGGAGAGGAAATAAATTTGTGGACGAAATTCGTACAACAAAATGGTTTTAATTGTTAAAAGAAAAGAAGCCCACTTTGATCATGTTATAAGATTGCAAATACCATCAGTAAAAAATAGGAAAAAGAAAAAAAAATCCTGATTAATTCAAGTTTCCAAAAACCCAAGACAAGAGCAACAAGACTCCACAGACACACTGATCAAGATTCAGCAGACAGAGATAGAGGAAGAAATATAAAAAGAAAGGAAAAAGAAGTGTTAGTTTATGAGTTATGATGATGATGATAATGGATGATTACAACAAAGGAAGGGAAACCTGAGTAAGCAATGCAAGCTGTTCAACACCAAAGTATCTAGCGGCAGCAAGAGTGTCAAGAGCAAGATCAACGGCCGAGGTGCAATGTGTATGCCAACACGCTCTTTCACTACAATTAGGCCTGGGCTCATGCTTTTGAGGCACAATAGAGACTTGGCCACTATACAAGAACTGTAACAGCAGCAAGAACACCTCATATCCCACTGAGTTCACTGGTATAACACCGGGCCTAGACCCCGCTGCTGGTGCTGCTGCTGGGTTCATCCTGGAACCAAGCGGGTCTAACCCAGATGGAGGATCAGGTCCGCAGAAGAATTTCCTAAAGAAGAGGCTCCTTGCAGCTAAAATACACCTGTGGGCATGAACCAAGCGACCTTCTACACTGAAAGTCACATCAGAGAAAGCTTGGCCATTGATGAGGAGATTGAGGTAGTCCAGGGAGAGAGATCTTAAGGACTCTTCAAAGCTACTCATTTTAGGGTTGTTTTTCAAGAGAAAGAAAACACAACAAATTTTTTGATGTGTTTTTGATAAAGAAGAGTCTTAATTAAGAAGAGATGAAGAAGAAGAAGAAGATAAAAGATGGTTTCATTTGAAGGAGAAGAAGAAATGGAGTTTACTGTTATTGGTTTTTATAGACAGATTCTTCCTCTCGATGGAGTGGTGTGGTTTTTTGTTGATAGATATTTTTTGAGACAGAACATAGAAAGAAAGAAAGCGCAACATGGGTGGCTATTCTGGGCGGCTCAGCTATTTAAAATAGACAAGTAAAAAAATTAAATTAATTAATAAATTATTATTAACAATACATGGGGTACTAGGGTAGGAGAAATGATGCTGGGATTGGGAGGGGAATTGAGGGGAGAGATTGAAATTTTTGGCAGAATTATTCTATGATTAGCTCTTGTTTTATTTTATTATAAAATTATAATAAGTAAACTAAAATAATAAACTATCATAATCTGAAAACGCAACATTTATGTTCGTTTTGACTTAAAAGGCTTTGTGTTTTGACTGCCTCGCTAATACTGTGCCTAGCATCACCCTTTTATTCAGCTTTTCAAATCTGTTTTTACTTTTGTTTGCTTTAAAATTGCAGTAAATAGCGAAGATGGTACTTCGAACTTTACCCAACAAAGCCATTTCTTCAAGATCAGGGCTTGCCAAGTCACCACCCAAACCCATAATTCCTAACACAATCAAGAACAAAAGAAACCAGCAGTAAGCAACTAAGCCAGAACTTGTGTTATTGGATCAGTATAATAGTATTATCTTTTTTATTTATAATATTTTTTTATTTAATGCAACATTAAAAAATTAAATATAAAAGAAACCATCCTATGATATAATAGTACAACTTTCAAATAAATAAAGATTTTTTATAATTTATACATAATGAAAATTTATCTCAATTGTTTTATTAGCAGTGCAGCATTTACATTATTTTTTCTCTCATGTCAATCAAAATCTTAAAAAAATAATATAAGTATATATAGATGATACAATAAATTTTTTTTTTGTTTCTTTTATACTAACATTACATTTGTACTACTTAATAACTATTTATGCAACAAATCAATCAATTATAAATTGGATCATACTCATATATGATATGTATTATAGAGATAATTAAGGAAAAATTATAGCATGTAAGTGTGATAGCAACAAAGTGAAGGAAAAAAAAAATTTCAACAAGAAACAAGTAAATTAAAGCTAAAAATGTGATCAAATTCATTAAAAATGGGTTTGTGAAATTTTAAGTTAACAATTTTGGTATTTGGACAAAAGTGAATAATTATATTTGTAATTTTCTAAGATTGTTAATGGGATTAAATTATTAGAATCCGTCAATATTTATTATAAGAGTTTTTAATTTTTCGAGATTGTTACTGTACTTTGAACTATTGTGTTATTTACTAACTTCTATCAAATTATTTAATTAATATTCAATAATTATCAAATTTAAGTGAACAATTTAGGTATTTTGATAAGAGTGGATACTCCTTTTTATTTTTCAAGATTGTTAGTGGAATTGAACTATTACATTATATATTAACTTTTGTATGTCATAGTTGCATAATATTCAATCATTAACAAAATTAAGTGAGTAATTTTTGTTTTTTTACAAGAGTAATTTTTTTTTTTAATTTTTCAAAGTTGTTGATAGGATTATTATTAAAAGCTTTTAATATTTGCTAACAGTTTTTTATTTTTATTTTTCAAGATTATTAATATGATTGAACTATTGCATCATATATTAACTTCTATCAAGCTTTCTTTTAATAAAATGTTATAAAAGTATTATTAATATGATATGATTTATTAGCTTTTTGTTTATATGAAATATAAAAGTATCTTCTTATATCTATATATTAAGTCACTAACTATACATTTTCATGTTATTATTTAGTATATAAATACATCATATATCAATAAAAGTGATTTTTTTTAAAGCTATTATTATTGAATTGAGAAGATTCAATTGCAAAGTTTTAAAAAATATTAATACAAGCGCAGTACAAGCAAAACACTCGAATAGATCTAACCAAGAGTCGAATTATCTGTCTAATTTTGAAAGCCCTCCCAAAATTTAAGAAAGCTTGAACATTAATATTAATTAAGCTCGTTAAATGGATATGAGCTTAAATTAAAGCCCATTTAGGATATGGGTTGGGCCACAAGCATAATTTTAAGGCCCAAGTTTGACCCGACCTGATTTTTTTGTATATTTTATATTTATATGTTTTATTACATAAAAATAAATAATAAAATAATATGTGTACAAATTAATAATCTATGCTTACACGTACACAATCTCACTCAAATATCAAATTAAATTAATAAAGTCATTTTTTATGTTTTATTTTATTAATTATTTTTTTCATAATTAATTAATATTTATTATCAAATTTATTTTTATTTAAAAAAATTGACATATGAGCAGGTATAGACTTGTCTGAACAGTTTTTTTTTTTTTTAGAAATGATCAATAACTGAGATCTATAATTCTTATGGGGTCAAGTTTTTAACAAGTTGGAAATTTATTAATATCTTATTTAAGTTTGGTCCAAATTTGATCCAATTCATAAATAGATTTATTCTGAAATAATGTATTTTTTTAAAATAAAAAATTGTGACCCCGGAAAGATTTTTTTCTAGTATATAATGCAATGTTAATCCTACTAACAGTTACTATACCAATTATAATATTGGAGCTCCAAACACTATTTACCATGCAAAAATTTGGGCCAGTGAACAGTGAAAACATATAGCAACTTAAATTTCATTAAAAATTTGTTGCTTTCTAAATAATGATTAGAACACTATTATAGACAAGTAGGCAATAGTTATGTAGTTATACACATATATGCTGAATGATAGTACTTTAAACTACTAAAAAAATAAAAAGAACGACAGCACTTAGGAACCAATCAGATCTTATTTCCTCCAAACCAAATATTAACAAATTATTTCATCTTTAAATTATTATTTTATACATTTATATTAAAAGTTTTAAATTTATTTTTTTTATATTTAATTTAACATCATTAAATTTCAATCATAGATTTAGTTTGAAATGCATTACTTACCTTTGGATAAATTAATGAAATTTTTCATTGATTTTGAAATAAGGGAAAGGATATTCTTCCGAGATAATTTACCTTCATTTATTGTTAATGCTATAAACTTTGCTTAGGCATCGTTATACTGGACACAATTTTTTATTTAAATACATTTTAATTTTTAAAAATATTTATATATTTTTTGCATATTTTAGTTGATGTAATTAATTAAATCTATCACAAATTTACATTAATAAAATGAAATGTAAGCTAAAAAATGAAATTAGTACTTAAATTTTTTTTTAATGATAAATATATGCATGTGTCTATCAAAGAGTTAGCTCTATTCTTCAAAAAATTATACTAAAAGAATAAAATATGAATATAATTTTCATGCATTATATAATTTCTTATACAATAAGTATATTACATATAAAAGTAAATATTTCAAATGAATTTTTTAATCTTATATTATTTAATTTAATTAAGCATAATATTTTTATGCTTTCATTTAATTTTTTGGAAATATGATATAATAGTATAAATAAAATATATAATTTAGTTAATTAACATACAAGCATAAAAATTAAAATAAATTTCACATATAAGTTATAATTAATATAATTATACATTTTATTCTTTATTAACAGAAAATTAATAGTTTAGTTGATCGATAATTTACGATTACATAAAATAACTTGCATTAAAATTTTGAAACCTCTTTGTTTTCTTTAATTGGGGTTTTAATTACATATATCAACCTGTTTAAAAGATAGCTTTAGGATACATTAATACAATTGCAACGATACAACTTGTTGGTGGCTGAAGCTAGGGTTGAAGTACGTTTAAAATTTGCAACTGAGCATTCACGCCAGTTCCACATGAAAAGCTAAATAAGGTAATTCATGTGATATCAGATGATTTAATTAAAATAGAATAGTTTTAAATAATTATGGATTTAATAAAATAATTTTTAAAATTATAATTAAAATAAATTTTAATTCAAAATTTATGGACCGTAATATTAACTCCAAAACATTAATATTAAATTTTGTGTTGAAAAAAATGGAAATACTCGCAAGGAGGAAGGAGTGGCTAGGGTGAAAGCCGAATGGAAGGAGGCTAAGGTTTAGGATTCACATGGGGAAGCGTGTCGGCTGGGTGAATATGTTATCGGGACTGGCGTCCCAACGACAATAACAGTAATATAATTAATTGTAGGGGTAGGGGGACCAACTTGCACGTGGGACAAGACTTATCACGTGCAAAACGAGAGGATACAACTACAAAACAACAGCCAAAAAACAGGCAACTGTTTCTTCGTAGCTTTAACAGTTTTAATTTATGAAGGCTGTAATAAATATTCCTAATAAATGGAGGTTAAAAAAAATAGCAGAGAAGCTGTTGTTTTGTGCCTTTGGCCAAAAATTATTTTAAAGAAAAGGTTAGGAGAAATAAAAACCAGAAAATCCCATGGATTGACAGCACATCCACTGACTGTCTTATGATTTCAAGACCCCCGATTTGACGTTTGACTTGTCTTATCACTCTCCTTCACAGTTTTTCCCTTGGCCTCCCTTTTTATCTTTTTCTCTCATCCTGTTCATAATCAGAATACACACATGCACTCAAGCTCAAGAGCAGCTTCAGTTTCGTACATTTTCCCCTTTTTTTTTTCTTTTTTTTTTAATATAATTTTTCCGTAGAAAAGATAATCCAAACTCTAATTAGATTTGATTTTTTAGAGTTAATTTTTTTAATTGTGTATTGAATCGGATTAGATTAAATAATAATAAAAAAATTAAAATTAAATTTTAGATAAATTTGATTTGATATATATAAAAATTTATTTTTTAATTAATTATTTAATTTTATATTTATATATCTATTTGATTTTATATTTATATTAAAAAATATTTTATTAATTTCGAATCAAATTGAATATAATTTTATACAATATCAAATCAAATTGGATTCATATTTTATATATATAATTGAATTAGGTTTGGAATGAACAAAAATTCGTTTTAATCTGATATGTTGTTATTTCTAGTATCAACAAATAATTTGTATATTATATATTTATATTATTTTATGCCTTTTCTCTTTGCATTATAAAATAGACTTTGTTATTGTGTTACATAATATTGTTTTTCAATACATTAAAAGTTATTAAATTAGAAGAATAAGAATAAAAATATTATAATTATACTTTAAATTTGAATCCTAAATTTATTAAATATCAAGTATTAAATCAATTATTACATTTAATAAAAAATTATTATAAACAAATTTTGATTAATTTACTAATTAATATTCGTTAACAAAATTCTTGAAAATTTTAAGACTGATAAATTATTTCAATCCCAAATTGAGATGCAAGTATTGAGAATTATAACATCTCTTATCATATCATTGTATCAGATCATATTATTGCTAAACACAAATATATTGCATTTAAATTATTAATATATACATGCATGCATACATATGTATGCATGTATTTATGTTTATACTATATGGTACTAAATTTAGATAGTCTAGCTAATAAAATTTTATTTTTTTTAAATGAAATGGGAAATTAATTATTAATTAAATGTTGTGGCTTAATGTTCTATAAATTTGAACATTTTAGTTTAACTTCATATGTAATAAAATAATTTAATATGTCAGGTGCATTTTCTCAACTCCTAAAATAAAGAATGGTTTTTAGCTTTAATCAAAGAAAAAAAAGGAAGAAGGTGGAGAAAACACTCATCCTCCCTTAATAATGAAAGCTAAGACTCATGAGGATTCCAATAACTAGTGGTGGTTTGTTTAGGAAAGAAAGTTAACAGTTTCAGGGTGCCAAATTAGGAAACTTTAACACCAATTAAGGTACAAAAGAATAGTTTAATTAATATTATTATAAGTCAAGTTGGTAATTAAAAACATATTTGACTCAATGGTCCTCATATCTTTATTACCACTATTTTTTTAATATCTAAATTTAATCTTCTTATTATATTACATTGCTCCTCCAACCAAGAAATGATCCTCCTTTTTTATTCATTAATTAATTAATTGTACAGTCAGAGATAATCATTTTCTTTTTTTTTTTAATATTTATCTTAATTACCAAGATGTTTTTGCGTACGAATCAGACATTCAACATTAATTCAAAAGATATATTTTTTTATTTTATTTCCATATTAATTACCAAGATGCATGATATTTACTGTTGCTTTTATTTTATTTTTTTGTCCATATGTGAGGAATGATCCTTTTGCCTAATTAATTGGAGAGTGATTTTACATCCCCTTGCCTGGCGATTGAGATTAACAGTTAACCGTTGATATATAATATTAATTGATGATTAATAAGCCTCTAAAACACATCGATAAGCATCACCAAAAGGGGAAGTGTCATTGGCTCCTCCTTTTTGTCTATGGAGGAGTCCTTTCGATCTTTTTTTTTTTCTTTTTTTCCTTTTCAATAGTTTTTTTTAAAAAAGTATTTTACTTTAGCTTATAAAGTTATACTATTGCTATTTTCACTTTTAAAAATGTTTTTTTTTTTTATGATATTGCATACATTTACTTTGCTAAAAATTTATCTCTTTACTTGTTTCTAATATATATAATTTTTGACTAGTTTGATTTTACGAGCCAAATGACGCCAATTTAATAAAAAAATCAAATGAAAAAAAGAAAGAGGTTTCTAGTCTCACATCAAAAGTGTTTAGTAGTTTGATCTAAAGTACGTCTTAAAACCTTTTTCTTTATCTTTGAAGGCTTCACCTTTGAATCAATACAAAACTTGAAGGCAAAACTATAACCGGTGCTTAAGTAGAAGTTCTTCAACAGTAACAAGTCCTTTGTAAGTCGTGTGTAACAGAAAATATCCTTGGCTGCATTAGGACTTTTTAAGTACTCAAAGGCAAAAGACAAAATACAATCGTAACAAAGATAATGTAGGAGCGATCCTTTTATAGAGATAATTTGAATAGTTTATACGAGTGAAAATTTTCTGTCTTTGAATAGTGCAAAACAAACTTGAGATTGATGCTACAACACATCACAAACTCCTCAATTTGAACTCGTCATATCCATTGTCGACTCATTAATTCTTCGTATCCATCAATCTAAATTGATAAAGGGCATATTCATTTGAATCATTTCAATCGTTAAAGAACCAAAAAAGCAAAAGACTTAGCTAAGTTTAAGGAATAACACTATTTTGATTTACCAAATCTCCTTGTAAGCTAGCTTTCGAGAAAAAAAGGACCCAAAATGGAATAGTGAATGATCAACTAATCACCAAGACATGATTGTCAACTATTGTTGGATAAGGCCATAGACTTTTTTATTTTGCTAAATTGAAACAGCTCCATGTCAAATTTGAACTTGTCTGTTTCCAGGTGCTTTGTACCAATCATATACCAGTCATGTCTTTTCATATAATGGTAAAACGAAAGCCAGAAAGGGGCTGCAATTGCATTTCAAAGTTTGTGTGTGAGGTGGGGTGTGAAGGTCAGCTTGGCCAAACTATTCAATTCAAACTCTTGTGGAACAATTCTCCCCCTTGAGATTGGACCATAGATATGCTAAGTTGTCCAACAAAGTCAAGTTGATTAAATGGTTACAATGATCGGATGAGGTTTGACTCTTGACTAATAGATGAACTCTTAGGTGGAACCCAATTGAAAAATTTGTGGGTCTTTAATTTCTTTTTTTTTTTTTTTTTTTGCATTTGATTGTCAATCTTTGATATTGGGAAGGATGACAATTCCATATAAGGGAAGTGGATGATATTAATGTTTTTGTGGAGGGAGTAGGGTCAGAACCCCAACACTTAATTTTGCTATATGTGGTGGTGGAATATAAATTTTATTGGAGTCAGTTCATGGGTCATGGTATACCCATCCATTAGGGGATCCAAAAACATCAATCCTCCTCCAATATTGCACATTCCACCAATTAAGGCTCTCAGCTGGCTCATCGAAACTCTCTTTTTTTTTTTTTTTTCTCTCAAAACCTTGGGTTTTGGGTACTGAACAATTCCCTGTTTTGTTTTTTGTTTCTTTCAGTGGAAGGTCGGCCAATTTTGACCTTGTAAATGACTAATGTCAAGTGAGATGATATATCCTAAAGAGTGACAAATACTTGGATTTGACAAAAACTTTGTTTGCCACATGAAATTATGAATCAGATAGTGGGCTTGCGTCCACATGGTCGTGGTGAAAATCATTAGCCTTTGACACGAACAAGTAGATGTCAGGCCCTCTCAATCTAGCCATGAAGAAAATCGAAAGCAACACAGAAGAGAGAGATGCGTATTTCAACAAGGCAGGCAATCATGTTCACATGTCGAAATATTCTATTGTAGACTTCAAATGGCACCTAATTTTTTTCTGACGGGAATATTATAGGTTTCAAAATGATAAGATCATCAACTCATTACAACAAAACAATTAATGTACTTTAACAATAATAATACATAATGCATAACATAATTTCTTCATTTTTTTTATAATTAACCAATATTACAAGTGGGAGCAATTTATTAAGAAATGATGACAGAAAAAGTCCGAATTTGGTGACATGAATCATGCAAGTTGTGCAATATTAAAAAGGCAATGAAATGAGTCCATATGGGGGATCAGACTTAGTGTTATGATATCCAACAAAATTTTTGCAAGGAGAGATGTCTTTTCTTAAACTCAATTTTCTTGTAGTTAAGCTTGGTGGATAGATATTTGAGCTTTGAAAGACCAATCATTTGAAAGTAAAATTGTGACTATTATTCTTTTATTGTCCATTGCTTGGTCACCTCTCAATGTGCTTGCCATTGGTGATCACAAGCTGGTTTATTCAATGGCAACTATGGTATATCATTCCTTCTCAGACATTACCTACATATATATATATATATTCGTTTTTTTCTTTGAAATAAGGTTTAAAAACTTGCCACTATTATTTAGTGTTGGATCGAATTGACAACTTTATTTATGAATGAATGCATTTTACTATTGCACTTTTTTATTTGGTTTAAAAATGATCAAGAAAAAAAAAAAACATATTTTGTGAAAAAATAAAGGATATTCTATAAAATAGTTTTATTCTTAACCATTTGTAAACCAAAAATTAGAAAATACAGTAGTAAAAATTGAACCTCTTTAAAGATAAATGATAAATTTGAGCCATCATCCTAAGTAGAGTGGTTATTGAATTTGGACCTTATTATCTCTTTTTGTTTTCATAACTATGTTTTTATATAAATATTGGAAGCTTAAAAAAGTGAATTCGAACTCAAAACCTCAATATTATTAAAGAAGTATAGAATTGCTAAATTAAATCTGTATTATTTACCAAATATTTAATCTTCCTCTTGAACAGGTTTTGTAGATTAAACCTAGAAAATTATATTTTGAAATTCAGAGCACTTGTTTTTAACCTCAGAATTAGTAGCAAGGGTTGTAAAGTTATATATTTGGTCCATATAATTGTTTGAGATTAGAGTTTGGTTTAATACTTCAAACATATGTTAGAGATAATGAAAAGATTAGCCCTAATTAACCTTGATAGACAATAATTTTCCATATTCATGGTACTATATATTTTCACTCTGGCTAAATGTTAAAAAAGCCCCTAAACTATTCCACGTTTTCTTAAATAACCCCTTATGCTTTTATTGCATCCAAATAAGTTCTTATTCTTTGATTTGTAATTATATAAATATTCATTTCAAATCAAAGATTAATTTATGTAGGGCTTATTAGGTATAAATTTAAAGTTAAAGACTTATTTAGATACAAATTAAACATTAAAGATTTATTTAGTTGCAAATAAAAGGTTAAGAGTTTATTTAGATGCAATAAAAGTATAAAGATTTATCTAAATAAAATAGTAAAATTTAGAAAAATTTTCATTATTTTAGCCTTTCACTTTTTGTTTCATTTTACATTTTACATATTACAATGAATATCTTCAATATATAGAGTATAAGATTATACAACTTCATTGATTGCATTAAGCGCATAGCGCTCTTGAGGCTTTCTTTTTTTTTTTTTTTTTATAAAAAAATGAGTATACAAGTAAACATAGAAATTACAATTCCAACAAAAGAATATTTGACATATATAGCATAAAATATCCTACAGTATATAAGAAAATTCACTTAGAGTGCATTTGGATGGATACTTTTAAAAGTTTGAAGAAATTTGAAAAGATGCCCTTTTAAAAATACTAGCACTTTTAATTATTTTATTTGGATAAATATTTCTTTGAATGAAATTTAGTCTAAAGTTTGATAAGATTAAAAAATAAGTATAAAAGAAGAATAATCATATTAAAGATAAAATACATATATACATAATATGCAATATGGATATATATCATTAGATTTATAAAAATATATAAGAATTATTAATAATATTAAAAAAATAAAAAAATAATTAGAATTAAATAAAATGATATTTTGTTTTTTGAGTTTTGTATTTTATGATGTGCCATGTAGAGCAAAGTATGAGGAGTAAAAATTTTCAAATCTCTTTTGGTGTAATTTTAATAAGAAATATGAGGGGTTTAAATCTCCTGTTGAAATTCTTCTTAAATTATAAAATTCTCATTTTCTATTACCTAAGCAGATGAATTCATTTTTAAACTTTTAAAAATATTAATTGAAATGAAACCCCTTCTCCAAATCCCCATTCAAACCCACACTTAATAAAATAAAACAAAATTCGCATAAGCGAGAATTAATTATCCTTATCGTTGCTCTTGTGGGTTTTTAATTGGTACAATATAATTTTTTTGTACTATGGTCTTTCAAATCTTTGGGTCGAATATTTGTAGCTTATTGGTTACTTTTTAATAGATTACCATTCAAGAATATTTTTGATATTTTGATAATATAATTTTTTAATTCTACATGCGTAATTAAAAATTGACACATGTTTTATTTTTTTAATTAATTTTTTAATATATTATAAATGATATGTGTCATCCTTCTAACGCTACTTAATCTAAAAACTCCATTGACAATGGATTAAATAATTTCTTTTATTATTTTAGCTTAACCACAAAAAAAAAAGTTAATATCCTAAATAGCCCCTCATATACATATGAGAATGACTTAATTATTAAGTACATCCAAAATTAATAGTCACAATTAATGATTAGCAACTGTTTCTTTCTTTGTTTTTACTGGCCGTTAATAAAATGTTTAAGGATATTAAGCATTTATTAGGTGTGTTAAAAATGGTTTTGGTGTGAGAATGATATTAGTGTTTGGGAGACAAGGTGTTGCTTCGGGAGTACTGGATTTGGACATAAAAAGAATTCAATACCTTGAGTGACTTTGCAGGCCTTTAGGAGACACCACCCACTTAATATATATAAAAAAGCAAAGGAGGGATCCTAGCAAAACCCACTTTCTAATACTCCTTTGACCACCACTAATTAGGGCAACCATTCCATCATGAGATGGGAACAACACTTATTTGAGTGGGAATGAGGTTGTGTGGCTCTCATGCATCTCTTCCCCTCTCTCCTAAAAACCATCTCCTTATTTTTGGGTCCCATCACATCCCATTCCCTTCTTTCTAGATTGATGGGGTTTTTTCTTCCTTAGACTCACCTTATTTTGTAGCACAAATCTTTGTTTGCAAGACTCAACTTCTTGTGTGTCAATGGGGCTAGCTGTAGCCTGTATATATGGGAAGTGTTTCCAAAAAGGATCTCTCTTTTGGACTATCAAATTTCCATCAAGACCAAAACATTGAGCTGCTTGATTTCCAGTCTTTCACCAGATGCAAAGAACCATGAAAATTATATCGGCCCCACATTCAACTAGGTCAATTCATATGTGCATATAGCCACTTTGGAAAAGGGTTGGTTTCCCATCCCATGCCAAAGCCAAGTCCAAGCGCCTCTGCCCTAAATGCAATACAACTAACTACTTAGACTATCACAGAATTTTGTTGTTTTTTTTTTTTTTTTTTGGGTTTAAAGATGGCAGATAAAAGTAATGTTAGAAACTGTACACTTTCAATGAGATCTGCCTGAACATGTGATATATCAAATCTTTAATAATTTGTTTTGGAATTGCTGTCTCCAAAATCGGAAAAGCTTGCCTTAATTCCAAGCCCTCTTTGTTTTGCTCCAATGAATTGAGTTAGATTTTGTATCTGATTTGCATTAATTAAGTACAGTGACTTTCAGTTAAGGTACTGACGAGAAAACTTTTGTTTATAAAGCAAAACCCAAAGCTAATTATAATTGGTTAAGGATAAACTATTGGACGTTTATTTATGCAATCATCTTTGTCTTCATGTTAAATCACGTCAAAATTTCGCGATAGCTTTTAAGAAATCGAGCTCATAAAATCAAATCTCACTTTTATCCATGGCCTAAACTCGTTCTTTTTCCAGCAGTCAACACATCATATCGACCCCCAGAGAGCCAGCTGGGCATGATTGAATTTTGAAGCCAAAAATACGTTGTATCAAAGCTATATACTTTGCTGACCGTCAAAGTCTAACTGCCGAGAGATTTAAGGAGTTAGATCTGCTGTTAGAAAAAGCATAGATTTCCCAGGGTTTTTGGCTTTTGCAGTAGTGCAGGGAGTCAATTAATTTGCTTCACCAAATTTTTTTGATTGAGCAATAAATGATTTGGTTTTTCAATTTGACACAATTTGTGAAAAAAACTCAATGGACATACGTCAATTTCTTTCTGATTAGTCACCTCAACAACTCTCTCTCTCTCTCTCTCTCTCTCTCTCTCAACTTTCATCAATTAATTTGCTTCGACAAAATTTTTTGATTGAGCAATAAATGAATTGGTTTTTCAATTTAACACATAATTTGTGAAAAATCAATCTCTCATATTTCATCAATATAGCTTTTTCCATCGTTTTTATCCCTTTTTTCTACTTCATGTTATGTCTTTAATAAGTAGTGACTAACAAAGGAGAGCAAAAATTAAGTAGAGAAGTGTGGAAAAGTCATTCGACAACAAATGGAAAACACCACAAGTTTGGCAAACAGGAAAAAGTTTTGTATGTTGGAGTCTCCTTCATGTTTATCAGTCAAATAAGCAAAGTTCTTAATCAAAAACTATGCAATAAGTTTTGATGATGGCTCAGCAAGCCAAACTTTACTGCACCCACTTTCAATTTTCTACATTCAAATTCAACATAAACCATTTTCCCCAGTGTAACACAGCAAATTTAATGGAGGCATTAGCTATGGAAAGAGATGGCTGAAACATCACTCTGAACTGGCACTACTGGAAGACTTATTACTGTCCTACGGGTTTCCTTTTAGGTATAAAAACTTAGAAAGGAAAGTTGAAACTTAAGTTCCAGCCTTCCTGTCTGTCAATTATACCTGCAAGTAAAGTTTGAGGAATTAAAAGACCAATCAAGTTTGTTTGAAAAAGCTGGTTTTACTCAAATATAGTAAATAGACAAAGAAATGTTGATTTAGTAATAGTTCTTTTTTTATTTCTTTGAATAAGGTCCAGGGAGATTTAAACAACAAAAGGGTAGTGACAAAAGGAGTCATGCAAATTAATGTGCAATTAAGAGGAAATAAAAAAGGGCTATATACGTATATTTATACAATTCTACGGCAAATAAGTAGTAACAGGTATGGGAATACGAAAGAAGAAAGTAAGATGTGATAGGTTTGTTTGATTCCAAGTGATTTGACAATACAAGGGTTACATGTGAGAGGGGATATGATGTAGACATGCGACCTAACCTTTCGACCCAGCCTCAGCCTCAGCCTCAGCCCAGCCAGTTCCAACGCAGCAAGCTGCAGGCAAAGGCAGGGGCAAGAGAGAGAGACTACTAAAAAAAAAAAAAAAAAACGGCTAATAAACCGTACGACCAAGAAGAAAAGGTTCCCCCTGGCCCCTAGGACCCATTTCTAGTCGAAACGTGTAAAGACCATTATCACTCCATGTCTAATCTTCTGTTTTTAATGCTATGAAACTGTTTTGCAAAGACAATTTACTGAGTACGTACTATCTACTATGCTCAAGGAGTAGGCATAGGGGTTTTTATTTTATTTTGTTTTTTAAATTATTGATAAAATTAAAATTTTTTAAAAAAATAATGGGGGCACTGACTCCCAGGTGCCAACGGTTGCCATCTGACACACACAACTCTTTCCTTTTTCTCTTCTCTGGTTTTGGTTTTAATGAAGAGTCTTTGATGACTGCTTGATGTTAAACAGAAAGAAAGATCAATGACAGAGAGAGAGAAAAATATCCCATGTCTCTTCTTTCAATTCTCTCTCATTCCTTTTGCCCTTTGGGATTATTTATCTCAATTTGATTTCTTTTCCCAATTAAAAAAAAAAAAGAAGAAAAGAAAAAGTCATTGATCAATCTGTCTCTCTGCTTTCGTCTGTAAAGAAACAAAAACAAAGCTATAACTTCTCATGCAGTGCAAAAAAATAAATAAAAACTTAACTATAACCACAGTTGAAACTGGGAGTTAAGTCAGTATCAGTGAGCAATATTTGTCTCGTTGGGGGGTATTCTTGGATCTTTTTTCAGCCAACAACATTACCATCGAACTGCATCACACCTTTCCGTTGGATTTCTTGCATGCGGCCCAACATTTGCTTCGGAATTTGGAATTTCTATAACAAAATAACATCTTCATAATTTTCCTTTTTTTTTTTTGTTTATGTCAAATTTTAGAAATAATCCATGTATTCAATTAAAATTTGAAAATTAATTGCTACAATAAAAAATAAATTTCAAATTTTATTTCAATACAAGAACTATTACACAATTAAAATTTTTTTATGCATGAGTTATTCTTATTGGTTTGTTTTAAGACCTGTATATACTTAATAATTAATTTTCATCATAAAATTACTCAGTGGTGGACCAATTATTGGTTAGAATTTACTTGGTTATATGTACAATGAAGTGACACAATTACAGAACAGATTTGGCCCAATGGTTCAAGATGTGACCAACTAATGGCTGTTTATCCTCTGAAAAAGTAATACTTTGCTGTTCATTACGGGCATGCAGCAATTTGTACTTCAGTATATCTCAAAGAAGTACTAAACTCTTATCACCGGATTGATATGACCAATAAAGGTTTACGAAGATTTTTACTATTAACTTTCGAACACTAACTATTCAAAAAGAAAACAATAGAGAAACATGTGAAAGTTTTCTACATGTAAGTTCTATAAATGTGAACGGGAGGTATATTTTTTGAGTTTTGATAGATCTTGTTATAGACTAGGTTTAACATGATATTAAAGTCTAAGTTTTATTTTATTGTTCTTGTATGTTACTTTTATCAACTATACCTTTTCAAGATTGGCACGTGATAAACTTGTGTCTTTGTCTAGATGTGGTATCGATTAATTAAATTGATATTATTATATATTTGTTAAGTATTTTTTTACTTATTATCAATCGATTTTAGATTATATGCTTAACAAATCTCACTAACCCCTAATAGTTTATGTTGAAAAATGAGACTTTAACCATAAATAAATTTTGTTATTAACAATTGAAGGTGACATAGCAAACAAAGAGGGAATAACCTAAAATTTTATGTTAATGCTAAACTGGTATGATCACCGAAATAAAGCCGAGAAGAATTTTTATATTTATGTAACACTGATTGATCAAGAAAAAAAAAAAAAACCTTAAACATAAATCTGATAGAACTATTACTAGAAGAATGAGTATCCACATGTTATAGGATGTGGATCACGTAAAAAACTGTCATGAAACTGTTGAAAATGGTAGCCTTTTTGTCTCCAAAATGACCTATAATTAAGTATAGTACCCTAGATTGGGCCATTGTAGGGCTCTCTCTCTCTCTCTCTCTTGAACATCTACCAGAATTCTGGTTACGCAATTTTTGGACTATTAATATTAATAGAAATCAAGGACTATTAAAATGTTGAGTTCTAAATTAAAGCCATGTATGATACAACTATGCTACACTCACTGAGTCGTCACATGGGAATGCATCGTTGAGTACTGTAGGATTATGATTATAATTTTACTTGTGAATGTAATCCAAAAAAAAAAAAAAAAAATCCAGGGATCAATGCTTCTTTTCTCTTTTAAGATTTTGATAAGACAAGTCATGTAAAACCCCTTCATTTCTTTAGCAACTTGCGACAAAAGGTAAAACCCAAAGGAAAACAAAAGCGGTACAAAAGCTTAAAAAAAAAAGAAAAAGAAATAAGTGGAAATTTCTTTCTACAATTTGTTGCATTTGTCAGATTATTATACGAATACCTTTGGAATGATTATTGCACAAATAGGTAAAGGAAGATTTGGTTGGCTCCATAAACTTTCTAACATACTAATTAATTTAAGAGCTAAATGCTATAAAAATCTTGGCATATCTTTTAAAAAAAAAAAAAGAAATGGAGAATTGGGCCTGCCCTGCCCTGCCAAACTTTAGGCAGTACGGTATTGGATTCTAACATGCTTTTTACAGAGCAAAGCAAGCACAAAGTGCTTTTTATGCCTCAAAATGGAAGTTAGACAACACCTTTTAAGTGTTAAAGCAATATGAAGACAAATGATTAACAAAATAAGCAAGTGGAAAGATGAGGAGATAATTAGAGTTTGCAACAATTAATAGCTTTTGAATAAACATCATCATCTTCTTCTTTTTTACTTAATTATTATCTTCTACCACCAACAGTTTTAATTATTATTTCATTTGGCCCCTGGCCCTCCTAGAGAGATAGAGGATTTTCACTGTTTGAGATTAGTGCTTTTGAGGTTTTGACCTATCGCATATGGGAATGAAATTGTCCTCATTGTCAAGCATTTTGAAACATCTCATCAAACTTTATGTTAATTATCTCTCATTTTCAAGCTATTATGAAATTACCTTTTTTTCTTGGATGACATGAAACCTCTTTCTCTTTACTGCTTTCGTTTTTTTTTTTTTTTTTCCCCAGCAATCGTTATTAGTCATATTCTCAATTAACATCTCCCTATAAAGGACTTAATTGAGTAATATCCGAGATATATATATATATATATATATATAAACTTACTCATAAGCTTTAGAGATTATCTCTTTATATTAAGTGGAAAAATAATTTTATTCGTAAGAGTAGCAAACCTAATACTTGTATTGCTTAAATGATTTTAGTTGTTCTTCTAAAATATAAATAAATATATATATATATATATTTCTTCAACTTATTACTAAACCTGTTTAAGGGTTGAAGTACGTTTTTAGTTTTGAATCTCTTAATTTCGAAGGCCACTCAATATTTGGGGGGGGTTTGGCAAAAAATAAACCCATTAAACGAACTCAAACAAACAATTGAGGTTCGTTTAAGAATAGGCAACTTTGGCTCCTACATTTATGATTCAAGCTTAGCTCGTCTCGACTCAAAGTATTATATATATTTTTATATAATTTATATTATATAAAAAAATATAATATTATAAATATGTTAAATTATTTGTTTTTAAATTTAATAAAACAAAAAGATAAAAATATTAAGGATTAAATACAAAATAACATATTTTTATTTTTATTATAATTAACAGTAACATTAGTTATAACTTGGATCATCCTAGACAAGATTTAGGACCTGAATTTTCAGGTCGGCCGCTCTCGAGCAAACAGTCTTAATCTTTTGTCCAGACTCGATCAAACCTGACTTAACTCAGCTATGAACTGTTCTGTCTATTGCTTTTGTTTTTACCTCAATCAATAAAGTCGTTGGTTCCTTCTCCCCCTCCATGATAGCATTGTCTTAAAAACTACGGGAAAGGATTGTTACCTTTAGCACGATAAGGTCCAAGTTCCAATTCTATATTCTTTCTCTTGAACTTACCCCTATGAACTAAAAAATAAAAATGAAATAGTTAAATTTATTTTGAGTGCCATTGATGACTTGGATTGAGTTATTTTACATGTTAATTCTGTTAAGGGCGATGGGATTTGGAAGAACATCAGCAAGACCCCACCCCAAATTGAAAAAAAAAAAAAAAAAAAAAAAAGGATGAAACTTGGAGGGCTTTTGCATGATGACATTATGAGTATCCTATGAACTGTAACTTTCTCAGCCTTTTGGCTAAGATCGAAGACATTATCAACAATTTGTCATCCTTAGCTTTCAGTTTACTTTTTATTGATTAGACCAAAGCAAAAACATATGCATTAACTAAATTAAAGCTTTAATTTGGATAAAGAGAAGCATATAAAGGTGTGTCTGTGTGTGTGTTTTTGCAGCTAATAAAGTAAAGCTTTCTGTTTCTAGCCATAGGCTCTATAGCACGTTCATAAAAGGATAGTACTAATTACTAATTTGAAACTTATTTTAAGTACCACTAATTATTGAAACATTCTAGTTTACCATACTTGGGTTAATTAATTAATAGTTTTAACGAGTTTCTTAACTCACTCTTTACATATAGTTAATATACCATTTATAACAACATTTTTATCATAAATACAGTAGTTGATAGTTAATTTGATAATTTTTAAGGCATTGAATAAATATATTATTCGATATAATAATTTTAAAAATAACTTTAAAACATTTCAGTCCTTCTTTGATGATGCTAAAATGCTTTGTCGAGAGAATCATATGTACTAATTAGGAGATCGAGCAAGTGGTTTGAAAAGAGCAAAAGTAAATTTTGCCAACCACATCCACCTGGACAAAGAAATTTCAACATAAGAAATAGCTCTAAAAATGTTCAAGTAATGTCGACAAACACATTTTTATTTTAAAAATCTATAACAGTTGCATTGTATTTACATTATGTTTGTTTGTGTCAAACATAAAAATTATTACGTCATAATTTGTATTCACACGTAAAATTTAAAATTAAAAGATTTTCTTTTAAAAAATTTAAAATAAAAAAAAGATTCTTATCTTATTTTTTACGAGATAATTATTCAGTCATATCAAATAAAATCACAGATAAAATCTACATGGATCCCACCTACACAATTATTCATTCTAAAGAATTAAAAAAAAAAAAAAACAATGAAATCATATGTTCATCCTCTCTTTCTCTATCTCATATGTTACTGGTGTATTACCCTTGACCATTTGCTTTTTTCCTCACATAATGTCTCTGTCAAATTAAGGGTGGGAAGAGAGAAAAATCACCTCTCCTGTCTCAACAAATCAAAATTATTGTGATTTTAAATTTGAAATTTATCTTGTCGGTACATATATTTTTAAAGATAACATTCAATAGATCCAATAATTGTAACCTCTTTTATTATTCTCAAATTATGACTTTCTTTCTATCCATTAAAGCTGGTATGTAAATCAGCTAGTTTATATCAAATTAATAAAAGCATGTAGCACTGAACTATAGTTTGGTTTTTAATTCGTGGTGTATAAAAGTAAAGACGTGAATGGTAGTCAAAAAAATCTCTCCCATTCTTAGAACAAATGCTCTGTAAGTTTGTAGAGTATGGGCCAAAAGTCTAACAAATGAGGGAGCTGCGATTTCCATGTCCATGCAAATGCACAAAAGAAGAAAAAGAAGATGATGGATTATGGATAGAAGCAATAAAATGATCAAGTAAATGGTAGATTAATGAAGAAGAAGAAGGCAATAAGGGGGAGGGGGTTATTGAAGCAGCAAGCAAGAAATAATGGGGGCGAGGGGAGGGGGGGGGGGGGGGGCAAAGGCAGTAGGGAGACAAGCGTGAGGTTGAGTTGTCATATCAGTTTTTCTTTTGAGTTGCATCTCTTTTCACACTGTCATTCCTTTCTCTCCTTGCTTCTTGCCTGTTGCTTGCTGCTCCCTCTTTATAATTTATTAATTAAAATTACTTGATTGTCCTCCATTTTATGAGCAAAACTCCTTAGCTTCTTTGCTTAGGTTTCCCAATAAAATTGGAACACCTGTTAAATTCTTAAACGTTTTTCTTGCCATTGAAAAAAAAAAAAGCTTCCTCTAACCACTCTTATATAGTTTTTTCTTTACCTATGCTCTACATCTCACCCATAACACCTAGAAACCCTGCACGGCAAGCCCTCCCCCTAAATCATCGTAAGCCAGAAAAAACAAAGAACCAGATTGCTTGGTTTAACGGCTAGAAAACGTTAGATGGGAATTCTCTGTTCAGTAAGGAATTTCAACAGGTGTTTTAGTTCCATTGGGGAACCTTTTATGTATTGTATTGCATGGTTAGCTACCTCAAGGACTGACTCCAAACTCCAAAGACTCAAGTCATCTCTCTCTATATATGTCTCCAGTAAAAGTGTCTAACTCAAAGTTGAAAGAGTTTATCTGAAGGGGTGTGGACTACTACTTGTTATCATATTATTTACTCAATTAATTCATGTAGTTACCCTAAGTCATATCAAAGACTGCAGCCTCTTTCAAAAAGAAGCGACTAAACAAAGATGGAAGCTTCTACTTAATTCATTGTTAAAGGCTGAAGCTTGGCAGAAATTCCTCTGATTATAGAAGCCCAGTTCCAATAGATAGAAGTTCAGCCCATTTGGCGTGGTCTTTGAATTTATTTAGATTGTAACAGTTATTCTTTTTTCTTGTTTTGCCCAAAATAATATATATTTTTTTAATGAAAATCACTTCATTTGGGATCAAATCAGAATTCTACGGAGGAAGAGGCAAGTGGCATTTGTTAGAATTGTAACCATTTTTTCATTAAAAATCAAAATAATTAGAGGAAAGAAGGGGATTGTTTTGTTAATAATATAATGATTTTACCGTAAAAAAAAAATAGTAGTTAACTGCATGTGCACCATAAGAATCTGCTGATTTTATTTTAACAGTAGAACATTTACAAATTACTCCATGATAACCAAGCAATAAATCAAAATTTCCTCGAACTAATAAGGTTAGTATTTACAAATTAGAGGGGTAAAAAGGAGAACAAAAACTGAAACTCATGGTACAAGAGTAACTAGACCTTTGGTTTGGAGGGGCCCCAGAAATAGCAGCATTACTAATGCACTTTTGTGCAGTAACTTGTTAAACAATAGCCCAGAATTTCTTCCTGCAAATTAGCACAGTTTCTCTTTGCTTCTCCTTGTTTTCCAGAACATGTGATGCAACCTCCCACAGAAATTTCGGAGCTAGATCTTGAATTCTTGATGTAAAATAATCTTCATCTCTAATTATAACAAATCCCTAAGAAAAAAAAAAGTGTGCAGTGAATGTTAAAACCAGAATATGCGGCTTGGCTTATAAACCAAGTAACAAATCAAGCACAGATGTTTTTGGATGTCAGTCTCTAGTCCACCTCCAGCAGATATAGTAGCTGGTATATGACACCCCAAAAAAAAAAAAAACTCATGAATCTTTACTTTGGTCATTGAGTTTGTAGCTGAGGTCGAACAAAGGATAGAAAATAGACAGAATATCAGATAGAAACACTGAAATAAAGGAACTCCAGTGAGATATATAAGAAATAAGGTAAAGATTGAAGAGAGAACCCCGTATCAGTGAATCTAAATTCAATCCAAAATGTATGAACAACTGACTGATTACTATATTTCTTTTTGAGATGCTAATGACGCTACTCATGAAACAGCAACTGCCGGATTCAAATTAGAATGCTTAATAGGTCCAGCCATTGCTTCTCAACCAACCACAGAAATACCGTCACCATCTCAATGACCATGACATTCAAATGTAACATTTACTAATGAAAGGAAAACTTTATGAAAACAATCACCTGAGGTCTTAAAACACGGTCCATCTCAAGCATGATATCCTCCAGCTGACAGCCTTCACCACTATTTTTATATTGAGAGAAGAGATGGTTGGCATGCAGCAAGTCGTATGTGCGTGGATATGTTGAAAATGGCTCACACCTAAAGATAAATCATATACATATTAACAGAACTACTAAAGATCTAAAGTAGCCAACATGAACAATCACTACCATATTGGGAAAAATTTAAATGAAATTCTCTTTATGAAGTTCATGAAGTTTTTTATTATAAATTATTCAATTAAAATTTTAATAAAAAATCCAAACTGATAGATTGATAAAGTTTAATGAGAATATCAATAATATGTAAAAAAAAATAAAATTGAACATACTATTTATAAGTCAAATTTGATCAATGTTTATTCAATGATATAAATTCTGTCAAAATTTTTTACTAAAAATGACTACCTAAAAAATATATCAAAATTTATTATTATTATTTTTTCAAAATTTACACACTTTTTCTATATAACAAGACTTTTCAATCTATCATCTTTTTCTTTTGATTTTAATTATTATTTAATCATTTTTAATAGAGAACTTCACAAACTCTGGTCCTGTATTGCCCAAGGAAACTAGCAATAAAGTGAGAATGAAAAAAAGAAAAATTATCTTACCAATCATGAAAAGCACCAATAAGACCCCTGTCATAAATTGCCGACAAGGTATTTTGTGTGCTTGAAGGAACTATATTCATTACCCAAACAGGAAATTCAGTCAAAGCAACAGCAAATCCACCACAAAAGGCGTTCATGTCCATTACATTTCGTATTTCTGTCTTGCTAATGTTCATCAGCTTCCAGTAATAGTGTACTTGGTCTTGCCAAAAGTCAGAATCCATGCCAAAGTCTTCTTTACTGATGCCTGTTATCAATACGCAAAGCAACTATCATGTTGGATCAAATAACATCTCCAAGTGCATGCCCCAAATAACAGGATAAAATACTCAGTAATGTGACCTAGCGCAAACCTTCCAAGTCAAAAAGCTCAAAACCACCGAAGTGAGACAACAGCACTTAGCAAGACATAGTTAGCCTAACGTGGAGACTGATAAATAGAAGCAAAGTTTGAGTACTTAATAGTGTATTTTTAAACTTTAGAGGCCAAAATCAAACATTTAACTATAGTTTAGGTAGCAAATGTGTAATTAAACCATGGTGTTTTGTTTGGGAAAAATATGAGTTATCTTAAAACAAGAAATTTAAACAAATGCAAGCTGAACTGACCAATTCTACTGAGACTCTCTGAATACACTGACAAACGCTCTGGCCTAGGAGGGAGCTTCCGAGTTTTTGTTATTGCATGTCTTAGTTGTATACAATTCATTAGAGGAGTCTTCCATGATGGTTTAGTTTCATCTACAGCAACACGAATATCAATGAGCTTCAACTCTGAATTAAGCTGAAGGCATGATGGATTTTCCTCTTTGATCCAGATGGCAGTCTGAACTTTACGAGCAATAAGTTTCCAGCACATTGCTGTCGTCAGATCCACTAACTTCTTCCAAATTACTGGATAATCTTTATCCTTCCTATAAGCGGGTGGAGCCGAGTAGACAAAATACCCATTAGGTCGCAAGAGGCGGTTCACTTCCTTGAGTAAAATACCATCTGAAGGAAACAATATGATACAAATTAAGATTAGGAAACTCAAAGCAGAATAGGATAGTGTACAAGAAAGCTAAAAAGGCGATATCTGAAACCTGTTGGTGTCAAACAATGGTTTTATGGAGTCAGGTATATATTTTAACATCATATTACCACCTAGTACAGAAAAGCACAAGAAATAAGCATTGAAATGGTAAAAGACTAGTGGGAGAGCAGCCGGAGGGAAGGGGGTTGGGAGGAGCCCCCTCTATCATAAGCATCTTATAGGATATCAATGCATAAACATATTTAAGGACTGCAAGACATCAGCGTATTAAAATTTGCAATTTAAATGACAGGAAAGTTTTTTTCCCACCATGGAGCTCTTATAGAAATACTTCATCAGCACATATTTGAGTGTTTTTCATTTTAATCCAACTAGTAATCTAGCAAACCTAACACTGACACCAAAAAATAACAATACCTGCAAATCAAGAATTGACTACAACTTATCAAAGTATGGGGAATCCATGAATAATGTTTTCCACATCATAAAAAATGTCACCTCATCAGGTAGCTGCCCCTCCACCTCCCAACTCTATGCAGTGAAACTCAGTCATGATGTGGTCCAGTAAATCTAAGTTGTGTTCAGACTTACAAATATTAGATATCTTTCCTAAATCATTTGAGTTCCGCCTATTATGCTCTTCAATCTTCAGTATATTCCTTTAATTTGAGGGAAGAAAAAGTCACAATTATCTTAACAAAAGAGAGAAACTACCAATATTAAGTGACTTTCAGAAATATTAGATCCATAGGAGGAGATTTATGCTACTGGTATGATAAGGAACTTGTTTGTTGCAATAATAAAGAACCTTTCTAAGCAATCTAATGATGTAGATCATGGTATTGGTCCCAAAATATGAATTCCAGCTGTTGATTAGATAAGTGGCTATCAATAAGGTACTAGTGACCTTATTTCTATATTGTGAATGTTATCCACAACAGGTTTTCTGATGCAAGATCCAAAAGTTATATTTATCTAACATTTGAGCATTTTGGTCATGAACAGCAGCAGAAAGTTAACTTGAATTGAATATAGAGTGTGCTGCAGAAACAGAAAAGTACCATTCTCATGCCAATCAACACGACACCTAGAACAGTGAACCATCTCAAAAGAGTTACTGGGATATGGCAACTGTTTTGTGGCTATGGCAGAGATCATTGCACCAATTCCTCGCTCTAAAGCAAACTGAATCTGATTTTCATGACCATCTTTGGGAGCAAAAGACATTGTTTGTATATCCAAGGGAAGAAGATAAGCTGAGAAGCTGGCCACTCCACATCCAACATCTAGAACTTGAACTACCCCTGCTGAACGTAGGTCACCTGTTTCATCAGTTGTCATATTTCCTAGCCTGTATGTCCAACAATAGGCAGGAATACCACAAACAAAAATTACACAAAAAAGAAGTTAATGATGCCTCTTGAAATAAAAAAAAAAGTACTAATATGTTAAAAAAGAACATGTTAAATTTTTTCCAAATCCTAAAGCATGGACAATAAATATGGATAAACTCAATTATATAGTTCCTAAATGAAACCTATTCATCAACAGTTCAACACCTAAGTCAGTTTAGTGATTCAAGGAGGAAATAGACAATTTCAAATCCTTCAGGACAAATATAAAGAAGATTATCTGGTGTCCAGACATTGCTAATACAACTCAAACCGACTACATCTTAAACCCAATCTAGTTCGGCTTAGCTACACAAATTCTTTTACTCGAGACAACTAATCTGTCAAAGTATATACCAAGTGAAAGAAAAAAAAAAAAAACATTTGAAAAGTAGGTGTCATTAGCAATCAGAAAGATTGACATGCAAGCAAATACATATATGTAAATCAGTAATAACTATCCCATAATTCTGACTGATGCAGAAACAGATGCACGGAAGTCTGTATCCTACAAGTAGACTTGTAATACCATACATATATCCCCTACCCACTTTTCCACCGGGGCTAGAAATCTTCTTCAATTCTCAAGAATGATTTGAATCCAGGGTCTTTTGATTTTTCTTGGCATGAATAACAGAGTTGTGGACAGCAAAAGAAGTTATTCATAGCCTTTTTGGCAAAGTAATCCAAAGGAAACAAGGAGGGAATCTAACCATAGAATTTGCAGATTTCATCCAGATGGGCATATTTAAAGTGTTCTTTGCTTTGGCAAGCCACCGAAAATCACATAAAAGAGATGTTTTATGGAACTATAACCAAAATATATAACATTTTCTAATATAGTCAACAAAGAAAATGATAAACAACCAAGGCTTGGCATAACCATTGCTATCGAGCAGAGATAAGGTCCAAGGTTCAAATCCCTCCTCCCCTCTTGGACTGCGTGATATGTACCAAAAGAAAACAAAGAATACAATAACGAATAGTTACTATAGACCCTAATACTGAAAAAGAAGTGGCGCAATATCAGAACTTGAGGAACTATTCATCCAAAGATTTCATCATATGTTTTAAAATTGCAATACACATCTATATCTTTTTTGCATATCACTAGAACAATTTTTGAATATGTTTTCTTAGGTGCATTTCAGGCTTCCCATTTTTTAAACATGTATTTCTTTGAAGGCTGTTGCACTTTTCAAAGGAGAAAACTGGTATGATGGATAGTCCATTCAAAAGTTCCCCAAAGCTTAACACCAAACAGTTTCTACTTTATATTATGGGTTAAAACCATTTTTAAAAGTAACACCGAACTTTGTAAAAATAAAACCTATTTCAGTGCTTGGATGATGGAAGTATCACAAAATACTTATCTCAAGGCAATTGCAAGAAAGATGTACAGCATTTGTGAAATTACATCTATGTATATACCTTTGAACGTACTCAGCTGCACCATGCTTGAAATGAGTACCACCACCAGGAAACCACCACAGCTGATTTTTCTCGTGCACCCAGTTTTGTCCACCTTTGACTTCAGCAAGATGTGTATGATTCACACTGCTTCGCCAAACATAATCCCTGCTCGCTGGCCACTTTATTGGAATTTTATAATCTTGTGGTGGCACCAAACAAAATAAACGCTTTTCAAGTGGAGGACAGTGTCTCTCTAGCTCTTCTCTTCTGGAAACATTCAAGCTTTGAATCAATTGCTTCAAATAATTGATGTCATTACAAGGGATATACTCATTGAACTTCAATGGACATATATTCATCCCATTTGGTGGGATTACAAGTGGTGTTTCTCGATAAGTAAGAGCAACTTTGTTAATAAGTGTAGATATAGCTGCAAGTGGAGAAAGATGTATATCATTCCCAAGAAAAAACGGTTAAAAATCTCAGTAACATGGCTACAAGCTTTATTAGCTATTAACAGTTTCATGGTAGGGCCTGCCCAAAGGCTAAAATGAGGTAAGTACACATTCATATATTTCCACCTTATAAACAAACCTTACATGCTCCTGTTTAAAGTATTAGGCCTAGATGTTACAAATATAGCATGCACTTATGGTCTTACTGAAGTTTGAAGTCATTGAAAATTGGATGTAGTGTATAATTGATACCAGAAATTACAGCAGCATCTTAATAAAGATGTTGAAATTCAAACATTCCCCAGCAATGAACCTAGTGCTTTACATCATGCACAGAGGAGACCGTTGATTTGAGTTGTTTTTTCTTTTTTTTTTTCATTTTAGTTCTAATTCTTCATTTTCCTTTCTATGGCAACGAAGCTAATTTACATACTGCATTATAACTATAAGTTCGAATTTGACTCTTTTGCTAGACATACTGTTTGCATCATTAATAATAGTTTGATATAGTAAGCACATTAAAAGAATCAATAAACAAGCTGTAGCCATATTTTGCACAGCAGAACTAAGGCCCAGTAAATTTCAATATAGATTATGAATTTTAAAAATAAAAAAGAAAAAGATTACAGAAACAAACAGTCCCTCTGAAGAACTTATCATCTTCTATGACTTCACCACCCTAGAACTTAATTATAGAAAAAGCTGTGTACTTTTCTATCAGCTTAAAGTTTTGGGAAATAGACCACCCAATCTACCTTAAAAGAAAAAAAAAAAACCATATTCTCCTTACAGTTTAAGCTAACACTCAACGAAAACACATCAAAGAGCTAAAAAGAGATAAATTGCTTTGTACTAGGCAGTGAATTGGAAGTGGGTATGAGGCATTTCAAGTGAATAATGAGCTAGTAGTAAAAATGGAAAGTTACCATGGGAAGATGAAGATGCAGATACAGATGATGAAGAAGAATAAGTATCAGAGTCTTGAGTGATGAAAATGGGAGCATTGTTGCCAAACAGGTTGCCAACGTAGAAAGAGCCAACCATTAAAAGCAATGCCGCCATTATCATCTGCCCTGATTTTGAATCAAACGCCGAACCCAACGCGTACCCTCCCATTTCTTTAACTTCTTTTTTCTATCTCTTCTATCTATTATGCCTGGCAATTGGCAAATCAAAAGGAGTTTCGGGTCAATGTTCAGATCTCTGTTCCTCGCGGGGCTTGAAGAGATAAACCTCATTCGATTCTAGTATATATCTTTTAAAAGCAATAACGCCATGAGTGTATTATCA
The DNA here is from genome assembly GCF_047325235.1 of Durio zibethinus. Lineage (NCBI taxonomy): Eukaryota > Viridiplantae > Streptophyta > Magnoliopsida > Malvales > Malvaceae > Durio > Durio zibethinus. Next base: position 380,128 of record NC_143162.1, on the reverse strand, counting down.
ATGTTAGAAGTCTCTTGGATCACACATCTAATATTTTTGTTTGTTGCCAATTTTATTAGTACCATCAATTTGTATTATCACCGACGTGGTCCAATTTTCACCGTTGCTAATTATTACTTTCAATCGTTTAGGCGCTAGGCCGATAACTAAGCCCAAGTATCTAGTCCGACTCAACTCGAGTTAAGTTTGGACCTAGATCCAATTCAACCCTACTTAAAAAGACCATTACAGTCGAGTTAAGCCCATGAACAGAAACACCTATGCTTTCACCTAATTTTGATTTATATCCCTCAAACCAACTAAATTAAATTGTTTATTTGTTGTTTTTTCCTATTCTTTTTAAATATAAAAAAATTTCTTTCAAATATAATTATTCTCTTTGCTTCCTCCCAAATTGATTTTTTTCCGGTATTTAAAATTAAGTTCTTTCTTCTAACAACCAATATGTTTAGATTAATTTTCATTTTTAACATTAAAAACTATCAAATATCGATTTAATTAAATTTTAAAAGTCTTTTTATCTTAATTTTCATGTGTAGTTAAAAGCAAACATTAATGCCACAAAGATTAAGAAGGGCATTAAAACCTTTTTTTTTTATACCCTCCCTTTCAAGAATTGGTTATTCTCTGGAGTTTATGAATGAGTAGGAATAAATTACTCTTTCAACAAAAACAGGATACCACTGCAAATGGTGGTGAAGAAGTTTGCTAAGGAGATTAATAGTGTGACCAGAATGCCACTAAGTGGCTTAGAATCATTAACCTAGGATGATCCCTAAATTATTGGGATGATCCTTACTTGGGAACAAGGCAAGCACAAGGAAGAAGACAAACTCTGTTTTTTTGGATAAAGAGATTCTTAATACATTGATAAAAGTCCACCTGACATCTACGTATCATGGAAAGGCCCTTTTTTCATGGCAGACCACTTGTTCTTTATGCAATTACTACGCATAAACAACAGATGATACAACAACTTTATGTCCGCTAAAGTTTGTAAATTTGACCAACAATTTATACATACAACAGTCAGAGTGGTATTTTATACACAAAATCAAATTCAAAGACCAGAACTGAACGAAGGCAGCAGCAGTACCATTTTACTGGCTGAGATCGGCCGACTTACCCACAAGCTACACATCCATGAAAAGAATACTAGAAAACCATATTCTTTTTCTTATTCCCCCTTTCCATTGCAGGCAAGTGAGAAAGGGCAGAGCATAAAAAGGAGGAGAGGGCTAATGATCAAGTGTAAGAACAAGGAAATAGATCAAGGAAGAATATTGGTGGAAGATCTGATCAGAAAGTCTAGAAAAGAAGAGAGATCAAAAGTGAACAAGGACAAGAAAGCTAAACTGCAATCAGAAGATATGCCAAAAGTAGCCACATAGGGCACTAAGACGAGCAGAAAGAAAGGACAAAGAAATAGAAGCTGTGCTAGGAAATAAAATACAGCAAATATTGTCAATTGAGAAAGAACATGATATAAGCCAAATTGTTCAACAGAAAGTGATGGTAACAGAGAAGGAAAATAGAGAATGAAGAAGATAGAATTTAGGAATACCTTGGAGAGAGAGAGAGAATTCATTTTGATATTGCTTAACGCTCCATTCTACAGTACCTTCCCTTCATCATTTGTATTACTCTAACAGAATGCACAGCCTGTGATCCATGAGCATAGGATGCTACAACTCACTTTCTTTCTCTCGTTCCCTCTTATGGTAATATCAGCACTTTAAAAACCAAATACAAGCTAATGGGACCTGGTCTGGAATAAAATCTATTAACCAAACCAACAGCATGGTCCACAATTATTTAGTTAAACCTAGTAAAAACATATAGCCCGTAACAGAACACCTGGGGCATATCTTCAACATAGTATTTTAGCTTACTGTTCTTGTTCACGCTTCTTGTCATTGTCACTGATAATCTTCCCACATAAAGCATCATTCTGCACCTTGAGTACCTTATTTTCAATTCTTAATTTTGCATTCTCCTCGGATAGCTGTGCTAAGTTACTATTAAGATTGGCATTCTTCTTCAACGAAGCATTTTCATCCTTTAGCTTTTCGTTTTCCAGCCGCACTGGATCAGCCTACAATGAAAACTACTATATTAAAAATCTATTTCATCATATTTAAGCTCTAACACGTTAGAGCAAAAATTTTGTGCTTTAGAATGAGCTTATAATCATTTAAACAAAAGTCCAGTAAGAGAGCCCATATGAAATCAATAATAAACTATCTTCAATTTTTGGAGTTAATAATAATATGATTTTGTACATAACACCAGCAGGGGTTAATAAAAATAATAAAGAGAGATGCAAGAAACGTAGGAGACCTGCTGAGGGCAAAGACAAATTGAAAGCTCTCTTTATAGAGTAGTACAAAAATGCACATAAAATAAAAATGCCAATTAACTAATATAATTATTAGCAATTTATTTTGTTTTTGGATAACCTATTAGCAATGTATTCTAATTGAATAATTTAGGATCCCTTTAGCACAACAATGACACTGCACGGTAAAATAGAAATACTGATTAAGCAATATAATTATTAGCAATTTATTCTGTTTTTGGATAACTTATTAGCAATTTATTCTTGTATTAAACTATTTAAGATCCCTTTAGCACAACAATGAGATCTGTGTGGGGTTTAAAGCTGAAAACAACATGACAACAAGATTGAGTGTTCCAATAGTGAAATTGGAACTAGTGGTAGAATGATGTTCATTAGGAAAGAGCAATGGTAGCTGTGTGGTGATGGGTGGTGGAGAAAATGATCATTAGTGATATCCGATTAAGGTTTGCATGTAATTGTATTATATATTTGATGTAATTGTATTATAATAACTATTGTTACAAATTAATAGTAATATATTTACACATACTTGAACTTAATAAAGTAATAGTTGTTTTACTCAATTATTTATGTATTTATTTATCCCATTAGATAAAGAAATCATTCAAAAACATATTAAATAAGAGCTTGTTTTCTATACACTATCAATGGAGTTTTTAAACTCTCCAAGCGGAATTAAAAAATTGACAAGTGTACTTCTTCTTTATTATATCTTGACGAAGTATATGTCATCCTTTTAATCCCGTTGGTGAAGTTTAAAAATTCCACTGCCGGTGTGGATGAATAATTTTTCAATTTGTATTTATTTATTTACCTATCACACAATTTATTACATTAAACAAATGAAAACTTGAATATACTAAAGCAAAAATTGAATCCAAAATGAAAATTTATAAAAAAAAAGAAGAGAAAATAAATAAAACCAAGAATAACCAAAACACAAAATTGTAAAAAAAAAAAAAAAAAAGAGAATAACTAAAGTGTCAAAAGGATATGTGTCAAGGACATATTCTTCCTTGTATTATAGATTTGAGGGTAAACAAGAAAAAAATTCAACACTAAGGATAAATGAGCAAAATTTGTGGATCAATGCTATAAGAGTTAATATCCGTAGTAGGAGGCCTAGAGCGGCCTCTCTACAGCATTGCAGGCTTGGTCGAACAGCAGATCAATGTAGCATAGAGGTAGTTGAGGCCTTGGCCATGCAGCCTTGCCTAGGGGTGAGCAATTGATCGACTCGGTCGGTTCGGTTTGAAAAAATTACTAACTGGCTTAACCGATTTTCATTCAATAAATAATCAAATCAACCAAAAATTTTTAAATAACAAGCCATAACCAAACCGATTAAAATCAGTTCGGTTCGGTCGGTTAGGTTAAAAAACCTAGCTTTTTTATCATTTTTTCGTCCTATTATAAATAATTATTTAACCACAAATTTAATTCAATAAAACTCAAACTCAAATATCATTCAAACTAAATTACTAAAGAATTTACTAATTTCAACAATATTTTACAAAAAATAAATAAATAAAAATACTTATATCAATTTTTTTATTTTTACTTATTAGAAAATTGGTTAATTTGATCAGTTTGGTTATCAATTTTAAAAACCGAAAACCGATCAAGTTAACCAATTTAATCGATTTAAAAAATCAATTATAACCAAAACCAAATGAACTGAATCGAATTAATCAAATTCACTTGGTTTAGGTCGGTCTAGTTGGTTCAAACCGACTTTTGCTCACTCCTACTTGTGCTCTCAAATGGACCCTTACTAGATTCCTTATTGTTAATGTCCTTTTTTATAAATTTAGTAATATCTCATTACCAATTTATTTGATACAACTGAATTAAAAAAAAAGAAGACATTAACAATCATCAATTGACCTAAATTTTGTAGCAATTACAAAATGAGAGTAGTTTTTTTACTCAATTCTGATTTGGAAAAAAAAAAAAAGAAAAAGCGAATTTACACTTCTACTCTTGATTTAATAAATTATTTTATAAATTTATTAGTTAGTAAATTTATCAATTGAGCTAAAATCACCAGACTCGTGACACCAAACTCAGTCAAACATATTACAAATAATATCGATACCAAAATTTAAAGTTAAACTATTGTTCTAAGATCACTACTTCACTAGTACCCTATGTTTCTCGAATTTAGTGGTGAGAGTCAGATACAGGTATTTCTCCCACGCATATACGTTCAATGCTTTCCAACTTTCTCCATATATTTGGAGGGTTGGACCACCATACCCATTTTTGATGAATATTTGTCAAACATAAATACTTCAATAAAAATGAAGAGTTGTAGCAACATATAATAGTATCTTAAGATGAGTACCTCAAAAGCCAATATCTTTTCTCAGTATCATAACCAATAAGGAGTATAACCCTTATTTTCTTCAAGTGAAATGAAAAAGAGATTTGACATATATACTGAGAGTAGAGGGTAGTAGAGACTTACTAAAATCCCTGAAAGTGTTTGCACAAGAACATTTTGCTTCTCATGCTCGCTCTTAAGCTGACAAAGATCACTCCTCAACTGATCAATCACTTTTTCTTGATCTCTCAAAGTCTGATTCATCAAAGAATTATCCATTCTTAAGGATTCATTCTCTTTCTTTAAAGATTCATTTTCTCCCTTGAGGTTCACCATATTCACTTGCATCGACATTTTGAGAAGCTGTGTAGAAAGGAAGGAAACAGACATATCATTCATGACTCAAATTACCCATCCCTACTCACCAATCCTCATAAAGAGAAAGAGCTACAAAATCATTATGTACATTGAGATTTACTTTAAAACTACCTTTTTAATCTCTCACTCACATCTCTAAGCTCTAAGACATATAATGATTCCTTTCTTCTTTTAAAACAACATTTTGAATATGCAGACAACTCTTTAGACCTGTGCATTTGCATTTTCAAATTAGGACAATCAAAGTTAAACTTTTCACAGATGAATGGTATCGGTAATTAAATTAGTAATAAGTTCAAATGGTTCACATTCTATTTTCAGTATCAAAAACAAAAACCGGAATGAAAATAGCATGAAATTCAATCCTTTTTTTCCTTAAGGTAGGACCCAAATTCTTGCAAAATAAATGAGATTAGAAGAGATGTTATACTCACCTTACATCTTTGCCGATATGCCTGATCAATTTCCCTTTTCCTCTGAGTTCGTTCATCTGGTTCAGATAAACTTGATACGTTTCTTTTCAAAAGAGAACCGTTGGAAATATTTGGAGATTGAGATGCTTGTGGTGTGCCTACGTTAGAGATCTGGTTTGGAACAGCTCCACCGCTCATTCTTTGAGACCAGTACAGCACAGATCCCCAACCCTGAAAAGGCAAAAAAAAAAAAAAAAAAAAACCAAACTTGAATATCTACACAATCAAATTGAAATATAGCTTCAATTTATGTATTCTATTCTAAAAAAAAAAACACCCACAGTCACATGCCCTAGGATATCCTGAAAATCATAAGATTATTAAGTTTACAGATCTATACGCATATAATCTATGAGGTTAAAACTTACATGTTCATTATTATCAGAGCAGGTTTCCGTAGGGCGGTTCTGGGAGTAAGGAGGCTCGTTTTCGCCCAAAATTTGCTCAATCAAGTCGTCCATAGATTTATTTTAGCAACAAGGAAAGCATTCATGGTTGCTAGTCCACGTGTATATAAATATATACAAGGAGATAATTGGAGTCGCGCGAGATAGATAGAGAAAAGGTGTGTATTAAAAAGAAAAATAAGTAAATAAACAGAAAAGAAAGTTGTACGCCAAAGTCCAAAGTTGGGCGGCCCAATGTCGAGCGTTGCGATACATCAGTATGGACGGATAGTCGTCGTAAGGAATCGCGCGACTCTATAGAGTTTTAGTGCTGATATATTATATGCATAAATAAATATTTTTATTATATGGGACCCAATCTTGTTGAATTTTTTATCGTTGGCCCACAAAAAAACAACCAATGCAATTTTTTGGCCAAAAACATTGGCATTTGTTGCGGATATCGCATTATTTTGGCCTTTTTTTTTTTTAATTTGGATATCTTAAAATTATTTTTTAATTTTTAAAATTTTATTTTTAAAGTGATTTTTTATAATTTTTTATTTTTTAATATTAAAATTATAACGTATTAATTTTAATATTAAATATATTGAAAACAACTTTTTTACTTTCATAAAAATCAATGAAATATATGTTTGAAACAAAAAGAATATTAATTTTGAGAAGTTTGAATTTGATCTTTTATTATTTTAATTTAATGATTTTAGTCTTTTATCCTAAATTTAAGGAATTTCATCTTTATATTTTTATTAAAAATCAATTTAAAGAGCATTGATAATATTGTGAAATTTTTATTATTAATTTTTTATGATATGTTTTTTTATTTGTGCAAAATGATCATATAATTTTCTATTGATAATATGACATCGTCAATCTGAATATTTTTAATCACATAATATTAAATTAACAAAAGATTAATATCTTTACCAAATATATTTAAATTAAGTTTTGATAAATATAAAACCAAATTAATTAAAATTAAAAATTTATAATTATCAAATTAAAATAACAGAGACATCAAATTTAAACTTTGCTAATAATAATTTATAAGTTTAAAACTATTTTTTTCATTATTACTATTATTATTTTTGTCGTCAAACAACCTTTAATATTTTAACCAGTGCTCCACTGTTAAATTTCAATAGCGACAGCAACATGACAGCGACTGGAAGCTGACGACAGGTGGCAAAAAAAGAATGACAGCAACGATTTTGTTTTTATTATTATTTTTTTTTTGGGTGGGGAAGGGAGGGGGAGTTTGAGGGGGTTAAACTTGAATGGCGCAGTGGAGCAGTGGAGCAGTGGAGCACAATTCCGATGTAACCGGCAATGCAAAATCGTGCTCGCATATAATTCCAAATTGAAGGCGAAGCCGAAAACGACAGCTACGAGTGTTTTTTTTTTTTTTTCAATCATGTTTGCGTGGTTAACGCACAAGCGTCGCGCGAGCATTTTCTTATCATTTTAAAACCATTCTTCGGCGCGAGCCCACGTGATAACCCGAAACCGCTACGCAATATCACGAAATATCGCGCAATGTTGTCAATTGTATTGCATTTCTAAATTGCAACTGCATGTCTGTGTGTGTGACAATCACTCCCAGGAAAAGCTAAAACCAATTTACAAAATTCAATCCTAAAATTAACAATCCATCAATCATATTCTCAAAGACAAAAAACAATCCACCAATCCTTATCACTTCATTTGATGCATGAATATATAGATTTGGATTTTTATTAACTATAATTAGAAACTTTGCTCGTTGTGGGACAATTTTTTTATTTAAATTGATTTTATTTTTTAAAAATATTTATTTTTTTATATTTTAATTGATATAATTAATTAAATCTCTTAATAATTTATTATAATAAGATAAAATATAAGTTAAAAGATGAAATTATCACTTAAAGCATTTTATTTAATGATAAATATTCTTATATATATTAATCAAAGAATTAGCTTGGAATCTCTATTTTTCAAAAACTATATTAAAAAATTAAATATGAATATAATTTTCATGAATTATATCATTTCTTATACAATAAGTATACTATGTATAAAATAATTAAATATTTCAAATAGATTATTAAATTTAATTAAGCATGCTTTCTTTTTTTTTTTTTTATTGAAATTATAAAATAATAGTATAAATAAAATATAAGGATAAAAATTAATAAATTTTCACATTTGATTATAATTAATTAATATAATTATATATTTTATTCTTTACTATCACAAAATTAATAATTGAGTAATATTTATTGTATCTGATTAAGTGCATATTTGAATCAGTATTTTAATTTTAATTTTAAGTTTATAAATTTTTTATCTAATTTTTTATAGTTTGGATTTTAAGTTTATTTTTAAATTGAGCTTTTGAGGATTTTTTTTATTATTATTTTTGGGGATATTTTGAAATTTTTTGCTTGATTTTTTGAATTTTGTTATTTAAAAAAAAAAATCTCGAAACGGATTGACTTTGACTTTTGCTTATGACTTATGGTAACATGAAGAATTTGGTCTGAAGCCAGTTATGGAAAGAAACCCTATACTACAGGAGACACATTTTCCTATTGAATGGCACATGGTTCTGCTTTAACAAGTAAAAAAAAGTAAGAAAGAAATATTGTATCACTTCTTTCCTATACTGATTGAAATTGCGTTACTGGGCATGAAAGACACCTTCGGTACCACTATTGAAGATCTCACAAAGATGAAATCTCAGTGGATTTCCATTTACTGATCCTATCTTTCACAGAATCAATCCCCCTTTTACTGTACATGAATATATGAAGCTCAGCATGTCTAGAAGCACGGGAGAATGTTCGTTTGCGGATACTTTTACCAATATTAGATACTGGGTCATTCGCAGCAAGCCTATACCTTCCCTATTTACTCGACGAATTAAGGGGGTTGTATCGAACTCGGAGATTGAATAGGAAGATAACTCTATGCAGCGACAGAGGCAGGATCTCTATATGTTGATAGATACCCGAGAGACTGAGTCCTATTCTTAAGGCATGCCCCTACTCAACTTCCTATTGCAAATGCCAAAACACCAAGAGCGGCAACTCCAAGTTCTTTCATACTTTCCGCTCAGAGAAAAGAGCTAACTGCCGCGGGAGAGGCGACTTCTCTTTCACTTCATTCACGGGAGAACTATCCAATCTGCGTATTTCTATAAGTCATGGTCACATGTCTTGTGAACATTCAACCATCAAGAGCGAAGGTCAAAGGAATGCTTTTCTCACCGTCGTTAATTTTAGGACATGAACTGGGCATTGTTTGAGTTGAAAGCCTCTGTCATGGTGCAACTGCTTTCATGACCCATGACTCGACCAACAACATGATTTGTAAGGAATCTGTACATACATGTTGCAAGGCTTAATGTGTTAAACCTTTTTTTTTTCATACGTATTCAATATTTGTATCCTGCTGTGCAATATCAAGATCAATAGCGTAGTTTTAATTAAGCAATATTTCAGACTTAACAGTTGTTATTCTTTTTTTTTTTTAAGTGATAATTTAGAGAGATCCAAATTCAAATCGTCATATGTAAAAAGAAAACGACGACAACGACAACCAAAGTGATCAAATCGCAGCTGCCTCTACCCTTGCAACCAAACGTTCCTTATTATATATAGAAGAGAAAGCATTTACATATATATTAATATATATACTCAATGCAAAGTCGTCTCGATCTGAAGTCTGGAAATGTACATAGTGTCTGTAATGAGTATTTACATATACTCATGAATCACGAATTCATGATATCAGTTAGATGTTCTGCAGTGTTCTTGTCGGGATTTCATGATACTCTTGTCGGATGGAGTTCAAATATGAGTAAGCACAAACTTAACAACATTTATTAATAGATCCAAAAAGCCATAGTCATCCCTAAAACACCATAGAAACCAACGCGGCTTGGTTATCCCGAAGTTAAAACAAATTGTTATCAACTTAAACTTGATATATATATGTACTGATGACTTGAAGAGCCAAAAGCAATATTATTTCTAAGGTTGTAAATACATATATATATATATATATATAAATGTATAAATAAATTTAAAGCCCATGAGATATATCAAAAAATAAACCCCAACCTTATAAGTCAACTAAACATAATATACATTTTAATAGTCCCCTCAAATTGAAGATGGTTCGAAATGAAACATGGAGTTTGGAAACTAAATAAACAAAAGTGAACTTAAAAGAGATTTTGTAAAAAGATTCACAACTTATGATTAAAAAAAAAATACGGTAGCATGATGGTGCCTTTATGTATCTCTTGTCTAATGAAATGACAATTTATTTCAATATGTTATTTATGAAAAATATCATTGTGAGCAATTTGAATTGCACTCTTACTATCACAAAAAAGTGAAATAAAAGTAGACATGTCAACACCTAAATCCATAAGTAACCAACACAATCAACTAATTTCTACTATAGTGTCTGATAAAACTCTATATCCTGCTTTACTTAAAAGTGTCACAATTGTCTACTCTTTGCTTTTGCAAGATATCAAAGAATAACCCAAAAAAATATAATAACCAGTTGTAGAACATCGATCATTAACATCACCAGCCCAATTAAAAAAAAAAAAAAAAGTTCAGGTTTAAAAGTTGTGAGAACAACAAACGTTTATGTAGTGTTCCTCGCAAATATCTCAATATCCTAAGAACTATAGCAAAGTGAATTGTCTAATGTGCTATCATAAATTGGCTTATAACTTGAACTATATGACTAATATTAGGTCGTGTAACTATCAAATATATAAGACTACCAGCTAACTACCTATACAAAGTAGCATCATTGAGAAGTTCTCCATCAATAGCTTTCAATTTGACGTTAGTTTCAAAAGGAGTGTCAACAATTTTATTATCATATAAGTCAGCTTTAGAAATAAGATCAGAAACACATTTCACTTTAGACAAAACACATCCATACGAGGAATTATCAACTTCAATTCTTAGAAAATATCGTAATGGACCAAGATATTTCATTTCAAAGGTTTGGCTAAGATGAATTTTTATATTTTGAATACCAAGGTTATCATCTCGAGTTATCACTATATCATTAACATAGAGAAGCAAAAATACAATATCTCTTTTATATCGATGAATAAACAATGTTGAATGATAAAGACTCTGTATAAATTTAGAGTCAAGCATAGCAGTATTGAATTTCTCAAACCAAGCATGCAGTGCTTGTATAAGACCATATAAAGCTCGTCAAAGCTTGCACACTTGATTAGTTTGGAAAGAAAATCCAGGGAGAGGTTTTATATAAACTTTTTCACGAGAATCTCCATTAAAGAAAGCATTTTTTACATCCATTTGTGATAAAACCCATTCTCAAATAGAAGCAATAACTATAAAAGTTTGAACAAAAGTTATTCGAGCTACAAGAACAAAGATTTCTTTATAATCAATACCATACTCCTGTGTAAATCTTTTTGCAACCAACCTAACTTTATATCTCTCGATAGACCCATTTGATTTAGTTTTCACCTTGTACATTAACTTATAATCTATTACAGATTTTTTAATAGGTAAATTAACAAGATCTCAAATATGAGTTTTCTTGAAGGCATCTAATTCTTATTTCATAGCTGCTTGCCAAAAAATATAACTTACTTCACGATAAGATTTAGGTTCATAAACCAAAAGAATAGTAGATAAGAAATAGTGAAAATCATGATAATATTTTAAAAAAATTTGCTCACATGTTGAATGTCTAATTTCTGGGATAGACGACTCTAATGAATTGGACAATGATGGTGCATGATTACTTATGGTAAAGTTAGTGATGGCACAAGTTTAATTTGGATGAATCTGTTGAAGAGTTAAAGAACTTTGGGACACATAAGAAGATTGATTAGAGTCATTTAAATTAACAAAAGGATAAAAAAAAGATAAAATACTCATAAAGATTAGTAGATTTTTGAAAACGAGGCAATAGATACATCGAAATATTTTTCAAAAAGTAACATGTTGAAAAACACTAAGTTTTTATGTAAAAGGATCATAGCAACAATATCTTTTTTGTCTAATACCATGCCCTAAAAATACACAAATGGTAATTTTTTGAAATAATTTATCATACTAAACTTTAGAAAGAGAAACAAAACATATTAAATCAAAAATACAAAGCTTAGGATAACTAGAAGTATTGTTATACAAGCATTCAAAAGGAGAAATTTCACTAATGACAAAAGAATGACTATGATTAATAATATAAATTGAAGTAACTACAGCATCCTCACAAAATTTCTTGGGAACCAATAAAGATAACAATAAGGCTCTAGTGGTTTCCATGATATGATGATGTTTTCTTTCAGCAATACCATTATGTTGTGGTGTATCAGTACAAAATAATTCAAGAATAGTACTTTGAGAAGCTAGAACTCTTTTAAATTACTTGATTGATATTCTTCGACAGAATCAGCAAAAAAATGTTTAATTATTTTAAAAAAAAACTATGTTTGAATCATGGCAGAAAAATCTTGATAAATTTTAAGTAAATCTGAACAATGTTGAAACAAATAAATTCAAATGTACCTCGAATAATCATAAATAAAAATAACATAATAACCTTTTTATAGCAAGCAAATAAAATAAGCCCCATATATCAGAATGAACAAAATCAAAAGAAGATAAAGAAACTGATTCAGTTTTATTGAAAGATAAAGTAGACTGTTTTGCTAATTTGTAATCGATACAATTATTGGACATTTTTGACTTAACATAACCTAACTTGCCACTAGATACCAAATATTGAAGTCTAGAATAAGAAACATATCCTAACCTATGATGCCAGAGGGAAAAAGATTAAAGCTTATGAACACTAGAAACTAATAAGGATTTTCACATAAAAGGATGATCAAATTGACCAAAAGGATGATGTGACACATGTAGGTTTTCCAAAACAAGTAATATTTCAATTTTACAGCCTGTCCCAACTACTTTTCCCATGCAACAATCCTACACCATACAACTACGAGAGTGAAAAATAACATTAAGACCTTGATCACATAATTGATCAACATAGAACAAATTCATGGAAAGTGATGAAACCAAAAGAACATTATCAAAAGAAACATTTTGAGAACTTGAGACAGAGTGAATATAAGTAGCAGACATATTTAAACCATTAGCAATATGAATAAAAGGTGAATAAGTAATAAGACTTAAAGAGACAAAAGATAGAATTATCAAAAGTCATATGATTAAAAGCTCTAGAATCAATGATCCAATCCTTATAATTAGTACCTGGAGTAGTTGACAATGCAGATTTAGAAAAATTATTACTTATAGAGTTGTTACTCATATTAGAAATAACCTGTCGAATAATCTCTTGAGTTTGATCTACAATGAAGTGAGAGTTAACATTAAAAATTTTTGTAAACAATGTCACAACAACAGTTCACCCTATTTTATGCAAGCCAAATTTCTTTTTCAATTCTAAAAAATTATGCATTGTATGTCCCAACTCGTGACAATAGTAACATTCAATTTTAGAAGAACCATTTCATTGAGATAAGCCAAATGAATTGGAGATAAAATTTTTTATACGTGCAGCAGCCATTAAAATAGTATCATCCCCTTCTTTGGATTGATTGAGGATGCCTCTCCTAGTTTCTTCTGTCATCAATTCTAATAAAACAACATCAACAAAAGGAGAAGGGATACAATCTAGAATAAAAGCACGAATAGACTCAAAATCATCTTGAAGTGCCATTATGAATTGTGCAAGATAACTTTCTTCTCTGTATCAATAATATAATTATGCATCAACAGTCCATTTAGGTTCTATAAGAGCTAAATGATCCCAAATAATTGACATTTTAGAATGAAAATTAGAAATTGATTGTCCCTTTCTTTGTTTTCAAAGTAGCAAGATCTATTTTAAGTTTATATCTTCGAGCAAAATCAGTTTGAACATAATATTTTTCAAGAAAATCCTAAACCTCCTTAGCAGTGTCAAATTTCCCAAGTTGCATACTAATTGAATAAGTAAGAGTATTAGCAATCTAAGTAACAATTTTGCTATTATTAATCTCCTATTGTTCATATTTAGACACAAAATTTTTCAATCCATCAAGAGCTTTCGAACATTTTTTATCACCCTCAACATAATTCCTAAGTCCTTTTCCTTTTAAAAGATTTCACATCAAATAAAACCAATGAATGTAGTTTGTTCATCTAATTTCATTGGAATAGATTATGATGATTCCGAGAGAGCCATGAGAGCAAAACAATTCAAAACTAATACATTGATCAACCTATAATAAGCTAATAAATTGATCAATTTGTAACAAGTGAAATAGACAAGCCAAGTACACAAGTGAACAATTCAAAACAAATAAAGTATTTAGTTAACCCATAGCAATGAATAAAAGCAGGAAAAGATAAAGGCAATTCCAATTTCATCAAACCTAAGTTGTAGTCAATGGTACAAAAACCAATTTCATCTAATTTCACAAAATGATAAAACAAAAAATAAATAAAAATGCGACAGCCATTTATTAAGGAAAAAAGAAAGAAAGATTAAACAATAGCATATCAAAGTGACCTGAAACAAAGAGAAATAGCAGTTACTAAAAGCTCTAATATCACGATGACTTGAAGAGTGAAAAATAATATTATTTCTAGGGTTTTAAAATATAAATATATACAAATGTATAAATGGGTTTAAAGCCCACAAGATATATCTACAATTATAGTCCAACCTCATAAGTCAACTAAACATAATATACATTTTAACATATACAACATATGTTTGCTTGGTTTTAGAGTTTTCACAAAAAAGAAATAGACCGTATACACCAAGGTATCCTCCATCTGAAGGTTTTTTGAAGTTTAATGTGGATGGAGCTGCAAGAGGAAAGCCAGGGCCATCATGATGTGCTAGAGTACTAAGAAATGAGAAAGGGCAGGTTGTAGCATTATTCTCTGGACCATTGGGGATTCAGGATTCTAATATAGCAGAACTAATGGCTATTAAAATGGCTTTGGAAGTATTCTGCAATACGGAATGGAAAAATAAAGCTGGCTTGATCATTGAATCAGACTCCAAAGTAGCAGTAAACTGGTGCCAAAAGGTGGAAAATAGGCCATGGAAACTATGGCAGATTCTTCATGATATTGACAGATTGATACAAGAGGTGGGAAATGTGAAAGTAACAAATATATACAGAGAGGAAAATGGGATGGCTGATTCATTGGGAAAAGCAGAGGTGGAAAGAATGAATGTGTTTACAGCTTGGTGGCAGTTTGAAATGAGGACTATCAGAGAATTCTACTGCTTTTAACAGGATACTGTTATGATACATTGTAGAACTGGCTGACTTTTATGTAATGGTATAAAGTCGGGTGGTTTGTTCGGATGGGAGACATTTTGTAACTCATTCCTTTATTAACAAAATCATACTGATTTAGCAAAAAAAAAAAAATTCTAAATATACACCTTGTAAAGGCTCAAAAAAGATGAGTCACAATTGATTTTTTATTCTCTTCTCAACAGGAAATAAATTGCGACCAAAAGTAGTTACTAATGGGTTAATTATATTACATGTCCTCTGCCACGCAGAAAAGCAGCTTGCTTGAAACTAAAGCACCAAGCTAGAGCCAATTACTACGCTTCCTTGCTTTGTTTTGCTATAACTTCACTGCAATTTATATAAAAAGGGAAAGAATTAGTGAAAATTATTGATAAGTATATAATCATGAAGTTTAAGAAATATTTTTCTAATTTTAATGGTAAAAATATGCTTCTATTATATTTTCTTATTATCATTTGTATTTTTTTTTTTTTTTTGCCATAGTATTTCATTTTACTTCCTTAAGTTATAGTATAAAGTAAAGAATAATAGAAAGTAGGAAGGAAAAAGGACATTAATAAGGGAATTAATTCTAACCGGAGAATCTGAGTAAGGGCAGCAGCTTGGGTGAAATTATTGACCTCTCGTGCTTTAAGGATTTGAAACATAAGAGAAAGTCGAAGTTGGGTGTTGAGACTTTGCAATGTTATAAAATCAGTCTCTCTTCGGAGTTGCACACGTTCCAACTCTACCATTTCCAGTTTTGTTTTCACTTCTCTTTGCTCCTTTCTTATGCTTTCCTGTTCCTTGCTAATCTCCTCCATCTCCTCTTTTAGCCTTTCCATCCTCCTGTTTAAAATTTCAGTGGCTCTTCTTCTCTTCGTACGTACCAAATTGAACAATGAGACCAACAAAAAGAAAAAGTATTAAAGAAAAATCTTCAACATGACATTAACGATGATAAATGAAAGTATACAATATGTACCAAATGCTTCCTTTGGGATGATTTACATGATCTTTTGGACATTAACAGCAGAGACTGCCTGGTGGCTAGATTCTTGCCAATGGTTTTCCCAGGACCCTGCATACCCCAGCCGACCTTGTTAGCTAATCAGAGTGATCCTATAATGTATTAGCCTCGATTCGAATGATCTTCTCAGCTCCATCCCCATGCAAGCATTTATATAAGCCATGTCATAAATGTAGCGGTTGATAATTATCCGACAACTTCTCCGTTAGTTTCTATATATTTCTGTGGTAATAAATTTCAACTAGCGGAATAGAAGAATAATTATTAATCCATCAAACGTTCGAAGAAACTATAGAAAGAGATGCATTCGTCGATCAAGAGAGCTCGCTCGTTTTCTTTCGATTGATTGCACTCGACGTCAAGTCTATCGCCCAATGAAAATGTTTCTTTTTCCTTTTATATAGATTAAAACTATGAAACAAGTTAGTCTTTAAAAATTAAAAAAAAAAAAAACCACAAAAAGAGCTTGACCACCATAGATTATATTTTCAATAAATTCAATTGCCACAAAACTCCGCTAAAACTAACTGTTGTTTTTTAGTACGTCTTTCTTGATGCAATGGATTGCTAAATTTTTTTTATATATATCAGAAGAAATCTATCCGCAATTGGAGGATCATACTAACCCAATGATAGAACCAATGGGTCAAAACAAGTGGTTCCAAAATTTCTTTCTGATAGAATATTCTAATTAATTAATTGGGCGCCCGTTGATAGTGACAAGGACATTGTTTCCAAGCATGGCAGGACTTGGTTAATTAGCAACTTCACTCACGACATTTTGACAATATTCTAAATTGACATTGTCAATCTTTTATAGTATTTAATACTAAGTAGTACGGATCTAAATGCTGCGACAGGTCTTGTCTGTACTTTTGCTAACATTAGATGCATGCATTTGCAAACATAACCCCACACTCACTGTACAATTGGCAATTTGCAATGTGATGTTCCCCAATTTCAATTGTAAAATTGTAGAAAATATATAGTAAATCTACCATGAAAAGGACTAGCCAATAAAAGTGTACAAAATAATTTTTGTTATTATGTTAAGTTGGGTGACTAATTATATTAAAGTTATGACTTATTGCTAACACACAAGTCAAGTTGATGGTTAGTGAATTTACACACGGATCTTAGTACAAAAGAAATCTGATGCAAGACCAAAGAAGCATTGGAACAAAACCCAAGAAATTACCAATAGACTAGATGAAACAAATTTTAAAAAGTACTCAAGTTTTTAAGATTTAAATTTAAAATCTTTTCTACGAGGAAATTAACATCAAGAAAAGCACAAATTTTGAATTTATATTAATGTTAGATGAGAGAAATTTCAATCAGTTTTTATTAAATCTTGTGATTTATATATTTATATAATATAAAATATTAATATTTATGTATTTTTATCATATTTTATATAAAAATTATATATTATAATTTATATTAACATAAAAATATAAAATATATTTTTTAATTTTTTAAAATTTATATATAATGATGATTAAAATTTTAAATCATATAATTTTTATGTCATATTAATTTTAATATTTGACCATTATATTATATCTTAAATTATCATCAGAATATACGCCAAAATCTCTTTCTCTTTAGCAGTTTGCTCGCCCATTAACTCTTGATATTTCCGTATTGATCGGTCATTTGGAGTTTCAGTGATAGAACAAAACTTTGCCCAAAAAAGGGGGCTGAAACTACAAAAGCTCAAAAGTTTCAATGTTGATTTCGACCCAACATCTTGACATGAACGGAATGTAATCTCAGGTCATTTGAATGTTAATGAACATTTTCAAAGAAAATATGTTAAATTTTAATATAGATATTCCATCTAAAATTACATTAATTTTTTTTAGTATTATTCAAATGTTAGAAAGTTCTTTTAGATTGAAAATATTTAAAATAACTGAAGCTCTATTGGTTTTACTGATGTTATTTGCTATTAATTCCTCGGTAATTACTATAAAGGAATAAAATATTAATTCAAAAAATGAATTTTAATATTGAAATAAAGTGATGCATATTGTTATCCATGAAAGTAAAATTTTAAAATTATAATTCTTCAAAAGTTTTGTTTCTTTTATATTTCGATACTACTTTTGTTTTTTACTTCCATAAAAAAAAAAAAAAAAAAGCTTAACATAAGTTTATTGGCATAAATTTTCATTGCAACTAGCGTTAGATGATGAGTTAATTTAGACTAAAATCCAAAGAATACTAAAACAAAGCCCAATGTTTATCCTACGTAAATGGGTTACTTGGATTAGGTTTAGGTTAAATTATTTTAGGTTAAGAAAAATATAGGTTCCCAGTTTGGATTTGGTTAAAGATTAAAAAATAATTGGATCATTTTAGATTTGAATTATTTTGATTTTAAATTAGGAAAGTTTCAAATAGAAAATAATTTAATTATTTTGTATTTGATGAATTTCAAGCTGAATTATTTTGAGTTTAGATCAAATTAAATTTGAATTATTTTAAATTCGAGTCAATTCAAGATCGAAATATTTTGATATTAAGTTATTTTATAACAAGTTAACTCTCGGATCATTTTACGTTAAATATAAAATTAATTTTGTTCATGATAAAATTTTATTAATAATTTTTTATTAATTGATATTTTATATTTATTTTCAATGTAATTTTTAAGTTAGATGTCTATAGTGATTTAGTGGTCTCTGTTAAGTACTATAATAAATTACAATACATCTCTTTAACTCCTCTCGACCTTTTCAAAAAATAACTGAAGGCATTAAGTATAATTGACGTGGCTTATGTGCTTGGTGATAGGTTGGCCATTGTAATAATTTTATTTTAGTTCTTCTTGAATTTGTTTATGGTTGGATGTAGATAAATGTGTCATAAAAGTAAACATTTAAATTTAATTAGACCTAAAAAATGTAATTTTCATGTTATTATAAAAGAATTTTATTTTTATCATAATATACTAATTTAGTCATTAATCATCACAATTGTATATTTCCTATTTGTCTTAAATTTAAGGATGGATAATTTTAGGTTTGAATTCAAAATATTTTAAATTTGGATTAATTTAAATTTAAATTAGTTTAGATTAAAATCAATTCGAATATAGATCAAATTAAAATTTTTATCACTTTAAATTAAAAAAAAATTGAATTGAAATCAATCTAAATTTAAATTAAATTAAATTCAAAATTTTAATTTTGCTAAACAAATCATACCTAATCAACTCATACCGGTCGAATTTAGGTTCGGGCCAATTAAATAGACTTTTTGAATCTAATCCGCTTTAACCACCTCTAGTCCTGACCTTTTAACCCGCAAAGCCATACATCAAGTCTAAACCTTTTATCTATTGAATCCCAACTATGAGTGTAATCGAGTTGAGTCGAGCTGATACAGTGAGAAGTTTGAGCTCGAGCTCGACTCCCAACTCACGGCTTAATACTCGATTCAAAATCGATCGAGTTTTATTTTTCTAGTTCGAGCTCAATTCGTGATCGAAATCGAACTACTCTAGTTCGCTCGATTAATATATAAAAATAAGCTTGATTCGTATACTCGATAAGAGTTCGATTATTTGTTTTCGAGCTCAAACTCAAATTCAAGATATTTTATAAATTAAAATAATAAAAATATATTTAAATATAAAAGCTTGATTAGACTTGAAAATTACTCGAATCGGGTATAAGAATACTCGAACTTGACTCGATCGATGAGTTAAACTACTCGAGCTCAAGCTTACTCGATAATAATCGAACCGAATTCAAGTTTTATTTGAATCGAACCTGAATAATTTACGAGTACTAATATATCATTTACACTCCTAATCCCAACCACCAAATACCATTTTCTCATCAAATACCTCAAATTCTTTATTTCAAATATCAATTTTTTTTTAATTTTTTACTCAAAATTTATGTATATAATTACATTGAAAAAAACACTGCTTTGATATTATTATCAATTTTTTCTTGAAAAATAAAAATAGAAAGGCAAAAAATTATATAATTACATAGAACAAATAACTATCCATTTTGTAATAGTTATATAAGTTAATAATTTTAATATTGTTAAAAGATAATACTTTATAAAATGTTAATAACATTACATGATAAATATTTACCAGTACGATCAATTAATTTATCCCTCTTTGTCCAAGATCTGATTAAATCAACTATGGATATAATTTTCAAGTTCTCATGCTCAGTAAATTGATGAAACTTTAGTAAACTAGTTATAGATCCTTTATTATCTATAACCTCCTTGTTGATTCTTGCCACAAATTTGGATTCACCAAAAACTAAAATAAATCTTCAATTATTTTAGAGCCATCAAATACTTTAGGGCCACGATCCAACAAATACTTGTCGGTGTAAACAACAACACTATTACTCTATTTCAAAGTCAAAACTTGATTTAGGAAAATTTATAAATTTTTTTTTTGAAATTTTGATGATGGGTTTTTGTTTTTTATATTTTGTTCAGGGTCATCTAATTACAGGAGAAATTGATAGATTCCCAATAATACTCAAAGTTTCAAAGTCAAAATCCATCTCTCTTTATGATATTTTAAGATTTCAGGAGAAAAAATTATTTTATTTTCAAATTTGACCTAAATAAAAAATTTATCACATTAGGATTTCAGGGGAAAAAGTTGTTTTATTTTTAAATTTGACCTAAATAAAAAATTTATCACATATCTGTTACCTTTTTGAAAAGTAAGTCTGAAATTTAGTCTTAGAGTTTTTTTTTTTTTTTTAATTTATCTTATTTTTAATTCAATTTTAATATATGATAATTAAAAGGTTTTAAAGAAGAAACACGTTAATTAATATTAATTAATTGCCACATATTCAGTTTTAACTTCCTTGAAATGCCTTAATTATCACATATTAAAATTTTGTTTTGGGTCTCAAAGACAGTGTTATGACATAATTGATTTTCAATCACAATTTAATAAAGATTTAAGTGGCTATAAGGACGTTTCAATGGAAAAACACCTTAATTGATTATCAATTAAGATGTTTCTTTCTAGAAACATCATAAATGAGTCATATTAAAATTTATTTTTCCCTCTCAATTAAGGCGTTTCTTCATTCAAGCATTGTAATAGTCACATATTAAAATTTTGGTTTCCTTCTTGAAGATCGTGCTCTAATAATATGTACATTGTAATATCTAATCAATTTTAAAAGAACTTATGTTTAATACATCAAAAAAGACATCTTTATATATGAAACGCCTTAATTGATGTCTTCATCATGTTTTAATAATCAATATATTTCTGACTTTTATTTCAACATATATGAGCTCAAAGTAAATACTTTTTTGTTTGAATCAACTTCAACTTCAACTTCAACGTCCGTCATTTAATTTTTGTCTTATTAAGTTTATCTGTATTTTTTTCAAAAAATGGTGTGTATACTATCTAATACCTAATTATCTATTATGCATTAATTGTTGCATTCCGATCTTTTCTTTTTTTTTTTTAAATTCTTTTTAGATGTTATTTAGATATGAATTGAACTATATTAATATATCAAATGTATTATTAATTTTGGTTTTAACCCCTTCGTCTATAAATGTTTTATTGTTGATTTATATTTATATTTTTTATATTTGATAGATTCTATGTACCATATGTAAATATTTACTTTTCAATTATATTTTCAACTTTAATGAGATTATGTTTTCTAAATAGTTATGACTTGTTTATCACTAAGAACAAAGATGAAATTTGTTACATTGCTTATGATACATTTGAACCAAATAAAAACTTTGTTGCATGTGTTATGTTTTGTTCCTGTGACTTTATTACAATCACCTGAGGTTTTAAAACACGGTCCATCTCAAGCATGATATCCTCCAGCTGACAGCCTTCACCACTATTTTTATATTGAGAGAAGAGATGGTTGGCATGCAGCAAGTCGTATGTGCGTGGATATGTTGAAAATGGCTCACACCTAAAGATAAATCATATACATATTAATAGAACTACTAAAGATCTAAAGTAGCCAACATGAACAATCACTACCATATTGGGAAAATTTTAAATGAAATTCTCTTTATGAAGTTCATGAAGTTTTTTATTATAAATGATTCAATTAAAATTTTGATAAAAAATCTAAACTGATAGATTGATAAAGTTTAATGAGAATATCAATAATATGTAAAAAAAATTAAAGTTGAACATACTATTTATAAGTCAAATTTGATCAATGTTTATTCAATGATATAAATTCTGTCAAAATTTTTTACTAAAAATGACTACCTAAAAAATATATCAAAATTTATTATTTTTTTTTTCAAAATTTACACACTTTTTCTATATAACAAAGACTTTTCAATCTATCATCTTTTTCTTTTGATTTTAATTATTATTTAATCATTTTTAATAGAGAACTTCACAAACTCTGGTCCTGTATTGCCCAAGGAAACTAGCAATAAAGTGAGAATGAAAAAAAGAAAAATTATCTTACCAATCATGAAAAGCACCAATAAGACCCCTGTCATAAATTGCCGACAAGGTATTTTGTGCGCTTGAAGGAACTATATTCATTACCCAAACAGGAAATTCAGTCAAAGCAACAGCAAATCCACCACAAAAGGCGTTCATGTCCATTACATTTCGTATTTCTGTCTCGCTAATGTTCATCAGCTTCCAGTAATAGTGTACTTGGTCTTGCCAAAAGTCAGAATCCATGCCAAAGTCTTCTTTACTGATGCCTGTTATCAATACGCAAAGCAACTATCATGTTGGATCAAATAACATCTCCAAGTGCATGCCCCAAATAACAGGATAAAATACTCAGTGATGTGACCTAGCGCAAACCTTCCAAGTCAAAAAGCTCAAAACCACCGAAGTGAGACAACAGCACTTAGCAAGACATAGTTAGCTTAACGTGGAGACTGATAAACAGAAGCAAAGTTTGAGTACTTAATAGTGTATTTTTAAACTTTAGAGGCCAAAATCAAACATTTAACTATAGTTTAGGTAGCAAATGTGTAATTAAACCATGGTGTTTTGTTTGGGAAAAATATGAGTTATCTTAAAACAAGAAATTTAAACAAATGCAAGCTGAACTGACCAATTCTACTGAGACTCTCCGAATACACTGACAAACGCTCTGGCCTAGGAGGGAGCTTCCAAGTTTTTGCTATTGCATGTCTTAGTTGTATACAATTCATTAGAGGAGTCTTCCATGATGGTTTAGTTTCATCTACAGCAACACAAATATCAATGAGCTTCAACTCTGAATTAAGCTGAAGGCATGATGGATTTTCCTCTTTGATCCAGATGGCAGTCTGAACTTTACGAGCAATAAGTTTCCAGCACATTGCTGTCGTCAGATCCACTAACTTCTTCCAAATTACTGGATAATCTTTATCCTTCCTATAAGCGGGTGGAGCCGAGTAGACAAAATACCCATTAGGTCACAAGAGGCGGTTCACTTCCTTGAGTAAAATACCATCTGAAGGAAACAATATGATACAAATTAAGATTAGGAAACTCAAAGCAGAATAGGATAGTGTACAAGAAAGCTAAAAAGGCGATATCTGAAACCTGTTGGTGTCAAACAATGGTTTTATGGAGTCAGGTATATATTTTAACATCATATTACCACCTAGTACAGAAAAGCACAAGAAATAAGCATTGAAATGGGAAAAGACTAGTGGAAGAGCAGCCGGAGGGAAGGGGGTTGGGAGGAGCCCCCTCTATCATAAGCATCTTATAGGATATCAATGCATAAACATATTTAAGGACTGCAAGACATCAGCGTATTAAAATTTGCAATTTAAATGACAGGAAAGTTGTTTTCCCACCATGGAGCTCTTATAGAAATACTTCATCAGCACATATTTGAGTGTTTTTCAGTTTAATCCAACTAGTAATCTAGCAAACCTAACACTGACACCAAAAAATAACAATACCTGCAAATCAAGAATTGACTACAACTTATCAAAGTATAGGGAAGCCATGAATAATGTTTTCCACATCATAAAAAATGTCACCTCATCAGGTAGCTGCCCCTCCACCTCCCAACTCTATGCAGTGAAACTCAGTCATGATGTGGTCAAGTAAATCTAAGTTGTGTTCAGACTTACAAATATTAGATATCTTTCCTAAATCATTTGAGTTCCGCCTATTATGCTCTTCAATCTTCAGTATATTCCTTTAATTTGAGGGAAGAAAAAGTCACAATTATCTTAACAAAAGAGAGAAACTACCAATATTAAGTGACTTTCAGAAATATTAGATCCATAGGAGATTTATGCTACTGGTATGATAAGGAACTTGTTTGTTGCAATAATAAAGAACCTTTCTAAGCAATCTAATGATGTAGATCATGGTATTGGTCCCAAAATATGAATTCCAGCTGTTGATTAGATGAGTGGCTATCAATAAGGTACTAGTGACCTTATTTCTATATTGTGAATGTTGTCCACAACAGGTTTTCTGATGCAAGATCCAAAAGTTATATTTATCTAACATTTGAGCATTTTGGTCATGAACAGCAGCAGAAAGTTAACTTGAATTGAATATAGAGTGTGCTGCAGAAACAGAAAAGTACCATTCTCATGCCAATCAACACGACACCTAGAACAGTGAACCATCTCAAAAGAGTTACTGGGATATGGCAACTGTTTTTTGGCTATGGCAGAGATCATTGCACCAATTCCTCGCTCTAAAGCAAACTGAATCAGATTTTCATGACCATCTTTGGGAGCAAAAGACATTGTTTGTATATCCAAGGGAAGAAGATAAGCTGAGAAGCTGGCCACTCCACATCCAACATCTAGAACTTGAACTACCCCTGCTGAACGTAGGTCACCTGTTTCATCAGTTGTCATATTTCCTAGCCTGTATGTCCAACAATAGGCAGGAATACCACAAACAAAAATTACACAAAAAAGAAGTTAATGATGCCTCTTGAAATAAAAAAAATGTACTAATATGTTAAAAAAGAACATGTTAAATTTTTTCCAAATCCTAAAGCATGGACAATAAATATGGATAAACTCAATTATATAGTTCCTAAATGAAACCTATTCATCAACAGTTCAACACCCTGATATTTTCAACCAGGCCTAGGAGTAAGTCAGTTTAGTGATTCAAGGAGGAAATAGACAATTTCAAATCCTTCAGGACAAATATAAAGAAGATTATCTGGTGTCCAGACATTGCTAATACAACTCAAACCGACTACATCTTAAACCCAATCTAGTTCGGCTTAGCTACACAAATTCTTTTACTCGAGACAACTAATCTGTCAAAGTATTTACCAAGTGAAAGAAAAAAAAAAAAAAAACAACTTGAAAAGTAGGTGTCATTAGCAATCAGAAAGATTGACATGCAAGCAAATACATATATGTAAATCAGTAATAACTATCCCATAATTCTGACTGACGCAGAAACAGATGCACGGAAGTCTGTATCCTACAAGTAGACTTGCAATACCATATATATATATATATATATCCCCTACCCACTTTTCCACCGGGGCTAGAAATCTTCTTCAATTCTCAAGAATGATTTGAATCCAGGGTCTTTTGATTTTTCTTGGCATGAATAACAGAGTTGTGGACAGCAAAAGGAGTTATTCATAGCCCTTTTGGCAAAGTAATCCAAAGGAAACAAGCAGGGAATCTAACCATAGAATTTGCAGATTTCACCCAGATGGGCATATTTAAAGTGTTCTTTGCTTTGGCAAGCCACCGAAAATCACATAAAAGAGATGTTTTATGGAACTATAACCAAAATATATAACATTTTCTAATATAGTCAACAAAGAAAATGATAAACAACCAAGGCTTGGCATAACCATTGCTATCGAGCAGAGATAAGGTCCAAGGTTCAAATCCCTCCTCCCCTCTTGGACTACGTGATATGTACCAAAAGAAAACAAAGAATACAATAACGAATAGTTACTATAGACCCTAATACTGAATGAAAAAGAAGTGGCGCAATATCAGAACTTGAGGAACTATTCATCCAAAGATTTCATCATATGTTTTAAAATTGCAATACACATCTATATCTTTTTTGCATATCACTAAAACAATTTTTGAATATGTTTTCTTACGTGCATTTCAGGCTTCCCATTTTTTAAACATGTATTTCTTTGAAGGCTGTTGCACTTTTCAAAGGAGAAAACTGGTAAGATGGATAGTCCATCCAAAAGTTCCCCAAAGCTTAACACCAAACAGTTTCTACTTTATATTCTGGGTTAAAACCATTTTTAAAAGTAACACCGAACTTTGTAAAAATAAAACCTATTTCAGTGCTTGGATGGTGGAAGTATCACAAAATACTTATCTCAAGGCAATTGCAAGAAAGATGTACAGCATTTGTGAAATTACATCAATGTATATACCTTTGAACGTACTCAGCTGCACCATGCTTGAAATGAGTACCACCACCAGGAAACCACCACAGCTGATTTTTCTCGTGCACCCAGTTTTGTCCACCTTTGACTTCAGCAAGATGTGTATGATTCACATTGCTTCGCCAAACATAATCCCTGCTCACTGGCCACTTTATTGGAATTTTATAATCTTTAGGTGGTGGCACCAAACAAAATAAACGCTTTTCAAGTGGAGGACAGTGTCTCTCTAGCTCTTCTCTTCTGGAAACATTCAAGCTTCGAATCAATTGCTTCAAATAATTGATGTCATTACAAGGGATATACTCATTGAACTTCAATGGACATATATTCATCCCATTTGGTGGGATTACAAGTGGTGTTTCTCGATAAGTAAGAGCAACTTTGTTAATAAGTGTAGATATAGCTGCAAGTGGAGAAAGATGTATATCATTCCCAAGAAAAAACGGTTAAAAATCTCAGTAACATGGCTACAAGCTTTATTAGCTATTAACAGTTTCATGGTAGGGCCTGCCCAAAGGCTAAAATGAGGTAAGTACACATTCATATATTTCCACCTTATAAACAAACCTTACATGCTCCTGTTTAAAGTATTAGGCCTAGATGTTACAAATATAGCATGCACTTATGGTCTTACTGAAGTTTGAAGTCATTGAAAATTGGATGTAGTGTATAATTGATACCAGAAATTACAGCAGCATCTTAATAAAGATGTTGAAATTCAAACATTCCCCAGCAATGAACCTAATGCTTTACATCATGCATAGAGGAGACCGTTGATTTGAGTTGTTTTTTCTTTTTTTTTTTCATTTTAGTTCTAATTCTTCATTTTCCTTTCCACGGCAAAGAAGCTAATTTACATACTGCATTATAACTATAAGTTCGAATTTGACTCTTTTGCTAGACATACTGTTTGCATCATTAATAATAGTTTGATATAGTAAGCACATTAAAAGAATCAATAAACAAGCTGTAGCCATATTTTGCACAGCAGAACTAAGGCCCAGTAAATTTCAATATAGATTATGAATTTTAAAAATAAAAAAGAAAAAGATTACAGAAACAAACAGTCCCTCTGAAGAACTTATCATCTTCTATGACTTCACCACACTAGAACTTAATTATAGAAAAAGCTGTGTACTTTTCTATCAGCTTAAAGTTTTGGGAAAATAGACCACCCAATCTACCCTAAAAGAAAAAAAAAAAAAACCATATTCTCCTTACAGTTTAAGCTAACACTCAACGAAAACACATCAAAGAGCTAAAAAGAGATAAATTGCTTTGTACTAGGCAGTGAATTGGAAGTGGGTATGGGGCATTTCAAGTGAATAATGAGCTAGTAGTAAAAATGGAAAGTTACCATGGGAAGATGAAGATGCAGATACAGATGATGAAGAAGAATAAGTATCAGAGTCTTGAGTGATGTAAATGGGAACATTGTTGCCAAACAGGTTGCCAGCGTAGAAAGAGCCAACCATTAAAAGCAATGCCGCCATTATCATCTGCCCTGATTTTGAATCAAACGCCGAACCCAACGCGTACCCTCCCATTTCTTTAACTTCTTTTTTCTATCCCTTCTATCTATTATGCCTGGCAATTGGCAAATCAAAAGGAGTTTCGGGTCAATGTTCAGATCTCTGTTCCTCGCGGGGCTTGAAGAGATAAACCTCATTCGATTCTAGTATATATCTTTTAAAAGCAATAACGCCATGAGTGTATTCTCAATGTTAGAAGTCTCTTGGATCACACATCTAATATTTTTGTTTGTTGCCAATTTTATTAGTACCATCAATTTGTATTATCACCGACGTGGTCCAATTTTCACCGTTGCTAATTATTACTTTCACTCGTTTAGGCGCTAGGCCGATAACTAAGCCCAAGTATCTAGTCCGACTCAACTCGAGTTAAGTTTGGACCTAGATCCAATTCAAACCTACTTAAAAAGACCATTAGAGTCGAGTTAAGCCCATGAACAGAAACACCTGTGCTTTCACCTAATTTTGATTTATATCCCTCAAACCAACTAAATTAAATTATTTATTTGTTGTTTTTTCCTATTCTTTTTAAATATAAAAAAATTTCTTTCATATATAATTATTCTCTTTGCTTCCTCCCAAATTGATTTTTTTCCGGTATTTAAAATTATGTTCTTTCTTCTAACAACCAATATGTTTAGATTAATTTTCATTTTTAACATTAAAAACTATCAAATATCGATTTAATTAAATTTTGAAAGTTTTTTTATCTTAATTTTCATGTGTAGTTAAAAGCAAACATTAATGCCACAAAGATTAAGAAGGGCATTAAAACCCTTTTTTTTTATACCCTCCCTCTCAAGAATTGGTTATTTACTATTATTCTCTGGAGTTTATGAATGAGTAGGAATAAATTACTCTTTCAACAGAAACAGGATACCACTGCAAATGGTGGTGAAGAAGTTTGCTAAGGAGATTAATAGTGTGACCAGAATGCCACTAAGTGGTTTAGAATCATTAACCTAGGATGATCCCTAAATTATTGGGATGATCCTTACTTGGGAACAAGGCAAGCACAAGGAAGAAGACAAACTCTGCTTTTTTGGATAAAGAGATTCTTAATACATTGATAAAAGTCCACCTGATATCTACGTATCATGGAAAGGCCCTTTTTTCATGGGAGACCACTTGTTCTTTATGCAATTACTACGCATAAACAACAGATGATACAACAACTTTATGTCCGCTAAAGTTTGTAAATTTGACCAACAATTTATACATACAACAGTCAGAGTGGTATTTTAAACACAAAATCAAATTCAAAGACCAGAACTGAACGAAGGCAGCAGCAGTACCATTTTACTGGCTGAGATCGGCCGACTTACCCACAAGCTACACATCCATGAAAAGAATACTAGAAAACCATATTCTTTTTCTTATTCCCCCTTTGCATTGCAGGCAAGTGAGAAAGGGCAGAGCATAAAAAGGAGGAGAGGGCTAAAGATCAAGTGTAAGAACAAGGAAATAGATCAAGGAAGAATATTGGTGGAAGATCTGATCAGAAAGTCTAGAAAAGAAGAGAGATCAAAAGTGAACAAGGACAAGAAAGCTAAACTGCAATCAGAAGATATGCCAAAAGTAGCCACATAGGGCACTAAGACGAGCAGAAAGAAAGGACAAAGAAATAGAAGCTGTGCTAGGAAATAAAATACAGCAAATATTGTCAATTGAGAAAGAACATGATATAAGCCAAATTGTTCAACAGAAAGTGATAGTAACAGAGAAGGAAAATAGAGAATGAAGAAGATAGAATTAAGGAATACCTTGGAGAGAGAGAGAGAATTCATTTTGATATTGCTTAACGCTCCATTCTACAGTACCTTCCCTTCATCATTTGTATTACTCTAACAGAATGCACAGCCTGTGATCCATGAGCATAGGATGCTACAACTCACTTTCTTTCTCTCGTTCCCTCTTATGGTAATATCAGCACTTTAAAAACCAAATACAAGCTAATGGGACCTGGTCTGGAATAAAATCTATTAACCAAACCAACAGCATGGTCCACAATTATTTAGTTAAACCTAGTAAAAACATATAGCCCGTAACAGAACACCTGGGGCATATCTTCAACATAGTATTTCAGCTTACTGTTCTTGTTCATGCTTCTTGTCATTGTCACTGATAATCTTCCCACATAAAGCATCATTCTGCACCTTGAGTACCTTATTTTCAATTCTTAAGTTTGCATTCTCCACGGATAGCTGTGCTAAGTAACTATTAAGATTGGCATTCTTCTTCAACGAAGCATTTTCATCCTTTAGCTTTTCGTTTTCCAGCCGCACTGGATCAGCCTACAATGAAAACTACTATATTAAAAATCTATTTCATCATATTTAAGCTCTAACACGTTAGAGCAAAAATTTTGTGCTTTAGAATGAGCTTATAATCATTTAAACAAAAGTCCAGTAAGAGAGCCCATATGAAATCAATAATAAACTATCTTCAATTTTTGGAGTTAATAATAATATGATTTTGTACATAACACCAGCAGGGGTTAATTAAAATAATAAAGAGAGATGCAAGAAACGTAGGAGACCTGCTGAGGGCAAAGACAAATTGAAAGCTCTCTTTATAGAGTAGTACAAAAATGCACATAAAATAAAAATGCCAATTAACTAATATAATTATTAGCAATTTATTTTGTTTTTGGATAACCTATTAGCAATGTATTCTAATTGAATAATTTAGGATCCCTTTAGCACAACAATGACACTGCACGGTAAAATAGAAATACTGATTAAGCAATATAATTATTAGCAATTTATTCTGTTTTTGGATAACTTATTAGCAATTTATTCTTGTATTAAACTATTTAAGATCCCTTTAGCACAACAATGAGATCTGTGTGGGGTTTAAAGCTGAAAACAACATGACAACAAGATTGAGTGTTCCAATAGTGAAATTGGAACTAGTGGTGGAATGATGTTCATTAGGAAAGAGCAATGGTAGCTGTGTGGTGATGGGTGGTGGAGAAAATGATCATTAGTGATATCCGATTAAGGTTTGCATATTCTGTAATTGTATTATATATTTGATGTAATTGTATTATAATAACTATTGTTACAAATTAATAGTAATATATTTACACATACTTGAACTTAATAAAGTAATAGTTGTTTTACTCAATTATTTATGTATTTATTTATCCCGTTAGATAAAGAAATCATTCAAAAACATATTAAATAAGAGTTTGTTTTCTATACACTATCAATGGAGTTTTTAAACTCTCCAAGCAGAATTAAAAAATTGACAAGTGTACTTCTTCTTTATTATATCTTGACGAAGTATATGTCATCCTTTTAATCCCGTTGGTGAAGTTTAAAAATTCCACTGCCAGTGTGGATGAATAATTTTTCAATTTGTATTTATTTATTTATTTATTTACCTATCATACAATTTATTACATTAAACAAATGAAAACTTGAATATACTAAAGCAAAAATTGAATCCAAAATGAAAATTTATAAAAAAAAAAGAAGAGAAAATAAATAAAACCAAGAATAACCAAAACACAAAATTTTTTTTTAAAAAAAAAAAAGAGAATAACTAAAGTGTCAAAAGGATATGTGTCAAGGACATATTCTTCCTTGTATTATAGATTTGAGGGTAAACAAGAAAAAATTCAAAACTAAGGATAAATGAGCAAAATTTGTGGATCAATGCTATAAGAGTTAATATCCGTAGTAGGAGGCCTAGAGCGGCCTCTCTACAGCATTGCAGGCTTGGTCGAACAGCACATCAATGTAGCATAGAGGTAGTTGAGGCCTTGGCCATGCAGCCTTGCCTAGGGGTGAGCAATTGATCGACTCGGTCGGTTCGGTTTGAAAAAATTAATAACTGGCTTAACCGATTTTCATTCAATAAATAATCAAATCAACCAAAAATTTTTAAATAACAGACCATAACCGAACCGATTAAAATCAGTTTGGTTCGGTCGGTTAGGTTAAAAAACCTAGCTTTTTTATCATTTTTTCGTCCTATTATAAATAATTGTTTAACCATAAATTTAATTCAATAAAACTCAAACTCAAATATCATTCAAACTAAATTACTAAAAAATTTAATAATTTCAACAATATTTTACAAAAAAAAATAAATAAATAAAAATACTTATATCAATTTTTTTATTTTTACTTATTAGAAAATTGGTTAATTTGATCAGTTTGGTTATCAATTTTAAAAACCGAAAACCGATCAAGTTAACCAATTTAATCAATTTAAAAAATCAATTATAACCAAAACCAAATGAACTGAATCGAATTAATCAAATTCACTTGGTTTCGATCGGTCTAGTTAGTTCAAACCGACTTTTGCTCACTCCTACTTGTGCTCTCAAATGGACTCTTACTAGATTCCTTATTGTTAATGTCCTTTTTTATATAAATTTAGTAATATCTTATTACCAATTTATTTGATACAACTGAATTAAAAAAAAAGAAGACATTAAAAATCATCAATTGACCTAAATTTTGTAGCAATTACAAAATGAGAGTAGTTTTTTTACTCAATTCTGATTTGGAAAAAAAAAAAGAAAAAGCAAATTTACACTTCTACTCTTGATTTAATAAATTATTTTATAAATTTATTAGTTAGTAAATTTATCAATTGAGCTAAAATCACCAGACTCGTGACACCAAACTCAGTCAAACATATTACAAATAATATCGATACCAAAATTTAAAGTTAAACTATTATTCTAATATCACTACTTCACTAGTACCCTATGTTTCTCGAATTTAGTGGTGAGAGTCAGATCCAGGTATTTCTCCCACGCATGTACGTTCAATGCTTTCCAACTTTCTCCATATATTTGGAGGGTTGGACCACCATACCCATTTTTGATGAATATTTGTCAAACATAAATACTTCAATAAAAATGAAGAGTTGTAGCAACATATAATAGTATCTTAAGATGAGTACCTCGAAAGCCAATATCTTTTCTCAGTATCATAACCAATAAGGAGTATAACCCTTATTTTCTTCAAGTGAAATGAAAAAGAGATTTGACATATATACTGAGAGTAGAGGGTAGTAGAGACTTACTAAAATCCCAGAAAGTGTTTGCACAAGAACATTTTGCTTCTCATACTCGCTCTTAACCTTAT
This sequence comes from Durio zibethinus, assembly GCF_047325235.1. Classification (NCBI taxonomy): domain Eukaryota; kingdom Viridiplantae; phylum Streptophyta; class Magnoliopsida; order Malvales; family Malvaceae; genus Durio; species Durio zibethinus. The sequence goes on along the minus strand of NC_143162.1, from coordinate 346,799 downwards.
TAAGATCATTCCCCAACTGACCAATCTTTTTTTCTTGATCTCTCAAAGTCTGATTCATCAAAGAATTATCCATTCTTAAGGATTCATTCTCTTTATTTAAAGATTCATTTTCTCCCTTGAGGTTCACCAAATCCTCTTGCATCGACATTTTGAGATGCTGTGTAGAAAGGAAGGAAACAGACATATCATTCATGACTCAAATTACCCATCCCTACTCACCAATCCTCATAAAGAGAAAGAGCTACAAAATCATTATGTACATTGGGATTTACTTTTAAAACTAGCTTTTTAATCTCTCACTCACTTCTCTAAGCTCTAAGACATATAATGATTACTTTCTTCTTTTAAAACAACATTTTGAATATGCAGACAACTCTTTAGACCTGTGCATTTGCATTTTCAAATTAGGACAATCAAAGTTAAACTTTTCACAGATGAATGGTATCGGTAATTAAATTAGTAATAAGTTCAAATGGTTCACATTCTATTTTCAGTATCAAAAACAAAAACCGGAATGAAAATAGCATGAAATTCAATCCTTTTTTTCCTTAAGGTAGGACACAAATTCTTGCAAAATAAATGAGATTAGAAGAGATGTTATACTCACCTTACATCTTTGCCGATATGCCTGATCAATTTCCCTTTTCCTCTGAGTTCGTTCATCTGGTTTAGATAAACTTGATACGTTTCTTTTCAAAAGAGAACCGTTGGAAATATTTGGAGATTGAGATGCTTGTGGTGTGCCTACGTTAGAGATCTGGTTTGGAACAGCTCCACCGCTCATTCTTTGAGACCAGTTCAGCACAGATCCCCAACCCTGAAAAGGCAAAAAAAAAAAAAAAAACCAACCTTGAATATCTACACAATCAAATTGAAATATAGCTTCAATTTATGTTTTCTATTCTAAAAAAAAAAATCACCCACAGTCACATGCCCTAGGATATCCTGAAAATCATAAGATTATTAAGTTTACAGATCTATACGCATATAATCTATGAGGTTAAAACTTACATGTTCATTATTATCAGAGCAGGTTTCTGTAGGGCGGTTCTGGGAGTAAGGAGGCTCGTTTTCGCCCAAAAATTGCTCAATCAAGTCGTCCATGGATTTATTTTAGCAACAAGGAAAGCATTCATGGTTGCTAGTCCACGTGCATATAAATATACACAAGGAGATAATTGGAGTCGCGCGAGATAGATAGAGAAAAGGTGTGTATTAAAAAGAAAAATAAATAAATAAACAGAAACGAAAGTTGCACGCCAAAGTCCAACGTTGGGCGGCCCAATGTCGAGCGTTGCGATACATCAGTATGGACGGATAGTCGTAAGGAATCGCGCGACTCTATAGAGTTTTAGTGCTGATATATTATATGCATAAATAAATATTTTTATTATATGGGACCCAATCTTATTGAAATTTTTATCGTTGGCCCACAAAAAAAGAACCAATGCAATTTTTTGGCCGAAAACATTGGCACTTGTTACGGATATCGCATTATTTTGGCCTTTTTTTTTTAATTTGGATATTTTAAAATTGTTTTTCAATATTTTAAAATTTTATTTTTAAAGTGATTTTTTATAATTTTTATTTTTTAATATTAAAATTATAATGTCTTAATTTTAATATTAAATATATTGAAATCAACTTTTTTAATTTCATAAAAATCAATGAAATATATGTTTGAGACAAAAAGAATATTAATTTTGAGAAGTTTGAATATGATCTTTTATTATTTTAATTTAATGATTTTAGTCTTTTATCCTAAATTTAAGGAATTTCATCTTTATATTTTTATTAAAAATCAATTTACAATCACTCCCATGTCTGTGTGTGTGACAATCACTCTCAGGAAAAGCTAAAACCAATTTACAAAATTCAATCCTAAAATTAACAATCCATCAATCATATTCTCAAAGACAAAAAACAATCCACCAATCCTTATCACTTCATTTGATGCATGAATATATAGATTTGGATTTTTATTAACTATAATTAGAAACTTTGCTCGTTGTGGGACAATTTTTTTATTTAAATTGATTTTATTTTTTAAAAATATTTATTTTTTTATATTTTAATTGATATAATTAATTAAATCTCTTAATAATTTATTATAATAAGATAAAATATAAGTTAAAAGATGAAATTATCACTTAAAGCATTTTATTTAATGATAAATATTCTTATATATATTAATCAAAGAATTAGCTTGGAATCTCTATTTTTCAAAAACTATATTAAAAAATTAAATATGAATATAATTTTCATGAATTATATCATTTCTTATACAATAAGTATACTATGTATAAAATAATTAAATATTTCAAATAGATTATTAAATTTAATTAAGCATGCTTTCTTTTTTTTATTTTATTGAAATTATAAAATAATAGTATAAATAAAATATAAGGATAAAAATTAATAAATTTTCACGTTTGACTATAATTAATTAATATAATTATATATTTTATTCTTTACCATCACAAAATTAATAATTGAGTCATATTTATTGTATTTGATTAAGTGCATATTTGTATCAATGTTTTTATTTTAATTTTAATTTTATAATTTTTTATCTAATTTTTTATAGTTTGGATTTTAAGTTTATTTTTAAATTGAGATTTTGAGGATTTTTTTATTATTTTTGGGGATATTTTGAAATTTTTGCTTGATTTTTTGAATTTTGTTATTTAAAAAAAAATCTCGAAACGGACTTTGACTTTTGCTTATGACTTATGGTAACATGAAGAATTTGGTCTGAAGCCAGGTATGGAAAGAAACACTATACTACATGGGAGACATTGTCCCATTGAATGGCACATGGTTCTGCTTAAACAAGTAAAAAAAAGTAAGAAAGAAATATTGCATCACTTATTTCCTATACTGATTGCAATTGCGTTACTGGGTATGAAGGACACCTTCGGTACCTCTACTGAAGATCTCACAAAGATGAAATCTCAGTGAATTTCCATTTACTGATCCTATCTTTCACAGAATCAATCTCCCTTTTATTGTACATGAATATATGAAGCTCAGCATGTCTAGAAGCACGGGAGAATGTTCTTTTGCGGATGCTTTTACCAGCATTAGATACTGGGTCATTCATAGCAAACCTATACCTTCCCTATTTACTCGACCAATTAGGGGGGTTGAATCGAACTCGGAGATTGAATAGGAAGATAACTCTATGCAGCGACAGAGCCAGGATCTCTATATGTTGATAGATACCCGAGAGACAGAGTCCTATTCTTAAGGCATGCCCCTACTCAACTTACTATTGCAAATGCCAAAACACCAAGAGCGGCAACTCCAAGTTCTTTCATACTCTCCGTTAAGGGAAAAGAGCTTAACGCTGCGGGGGAGGCGACTTTTCTTTCATTTCATTCACGGGAGACCTATCAAATCTCTGCGCATTTCTATAAGTCATGGTCACATGTATTGTGAACATTCAACCATCAAGAGCGAAGGTCAAATGAATGCTTTTCTCACCGTCGTTAATTTTAGGACATGAACTGGGCATTGTTTGAGTTGAAAGCCTCTGTCATGGTGCAACTGCCTTCATGACCAATGACTCAACCAACAACATGATTTGTAAGGAATCTATACGTACGTGTTGCAAGGCTTAATGTGTTAAACCTTTTTTTTTATACCTATTCAATATTTGTATCCTGCCGTCCAGTATCAAGATCAATAGCGTAGTTTTAATTAAGCAATATTTCACACTTAACAGTTGTTATTCTTTTTTTTTTTTTAAGTGATAATTTAGAGAGATCCAAATTCAAATCGTCATATGTAAAAAGAAAACGATGACGACGACGGCTACGGCAACCAAAGTGATCAAATCGAAGCTGCCTCTACCCTTGCAATCAAACGTTCCTTATTATATATAGAAGAGAAAGCATTTACATATATATTAATATATATACTAAATGCGAGGTCGTCTCGATCTGAAGTCTGTAAGTGTACGCAGTGTCTGTAAATGAGTATTTACATATACTCATGAATCACGAATTCATGATATCAGTTAGATGTTCTGCAGTGTTCTTGTCGGGATTTCATGATACTCTTGTCGGATGGAGTTCAAATATGACTAAGCACAAACTTAACGACATTTATTAGTAGATCAAAAAAGCCATAGTCATCCCTAAAACACCATAGAAACCAACGCGGCTTGGTTATCCCGAAGTTAAAACAAATTGTTATCAACTTAAACTTGATATATATATGTACTGATGACTTGAAGAGCCAAAAACAATATTATTTCTAAGGTTGTAAATACATACATATATATATATATATATATAAATGTATAAATAAATTTAAAGCTCATGAGATATATCAAAAAATAAACACCAACCTTATAAGTCAACTAAACATAATATACATTTTAATAGTCCCCTCAAATTGAAGATGGTTTGAAATGAAACATCTAGAGTTTGAAAACTAAATAAAAAAAAGTGAACTTGAAAGAGATTTTGTAAAAAGATTCACAACTTATGATTCAGAAAAAATATACGGTGGCATGATGGTGCCTTTATGTATCTCTTGTCTGATGAAATGACAATTTATTTCAATATGTTATTCATGAAAAATATCATTGTGAGCAATTTGAATTGCACTCTTACTATCACAAAAAAGCGAGATAAAAGTAGAAATGTCAATACCTAAATCCATAAGTAACCAACACAATCAACTAATTTCTACTATAGTGTCTGATAAAACTCTATACTCTGCTTTACTTAAAAGTGTCACAATTGTCTATTCTTTGCTTTTGCAAGATATCAAAGAATCACCTAGAAAAACATAATAACCAGTTGTAGAACATTGATCATTAACATCACCAACCTAATTAAAAAAAAAAAAAGCACAAAGTTCAGGTTTAAAAGTTGGTGAGAACAACAAACGTTTATGTAGTGTTCCTCGCAAATATCTCAATATCTTAAGAACTATAGCAAAGTGAATTGTCTAATGTGCTATAATAAATTGGCTTGTAACTTGAACTGTATGACTAATAGTAGGTCTTGTAACTATCAAATATATAAGACTACCAACCAACTACCTATACAAAGTAGCATCATTGAGAAGTTCTCCATCAATAACTTTCATTTTGACGTTAGTTTCAAAAGTAGTGTCAACAATTTTATTATAAGATAAGTTAGCTTTAGAAATAAGATCAGAAACACATTTCACTTTAGACAAAACATATCCATACGAGGAATTATCAACTTCAATTCTTAGAAAATATCGTAATGGACCAAGATCTTTCATTTCAAAAGTTTGGCTAAGATGAATTTTTATATTTTGAATACCAAAGTTATCATCTCGAGTTATCACTATATCATTAACATAGAGAAGCAAAAATACAATATCTCTTTTATATCGATGAATAAACAATGTTGAATGATAAAGACTCTGTATAAATTTAGAGTCAAGCATAGCAGTATTGAATTTCTCAAACCAAGCATGCAGTGCTTGTATAAGACCATATAAAGCTCGTCAAAGCTTGCACACTTGATTAGTTTGGTAAAAAAATCTAGGGAGAGGTTTTATATAAACTTTTCACGAGGATCTCCATTAAAAAAAGCATTTTTTACATCCATTTGTGATAAAACCCATTCTCAAATAGAAGCAATAACTATAAAAGTTCGAACAAAAGTCATGTGAGCTACAAGAACAAAGATTTCTTTATAATCAATACCATACTCCTGTGTAAATCCTTTTGCAACTAACCTAACTTTATATCTCTCGATAGACCCATTTGATTTAGTTTTCACCTTGTACATTAACTTACAATCTATTACAGATTTTTTAATAGGTAAATCAACAAGGTCTCAAATATAAGTTTTCTTGAAGGCATCTAATTCTTCTTTCATAGCTGCTTGCCAAAAAACGATTATAACTTACTTCACGATAAGATTTAGGTTCATAAACTAAAAGAATAGTAGATAAGAAATAATGAAATTCATGATAACATTTTGAAAAAATTTGCTCACATGTTGAATGTCTAATTTCTAGGATAGACGACTCTAACGAATTGGACAATGGTGGTGCATGATTACTTATGGTAAAGTTAGTGATGGCACAAGTTTAATTTCAATGAATCTGTTGAAGAGTTAAAGAACTTTGGGACACATAAGAAGATTGATTAAAGTCATTTAAATTAACAAAAGGATAAAAAAAAGATAAAATACTCATAAAGATTAGTAGATTTTTGAAAATGAGGCAATAGATACATCGAAATATTTTTTCAAAACGTAACATGTTGAAAAACACGAAGTTTTTATGTAAAAGGATCATAGCAACAATATCTTTTTGGTCTAATACCATGCCCTAAAAATACACAAATGGTAATTTTTTGAAATAATTTATCACACTAAACTTTAGAAAGAGAAACAAAACATATAAAATCAAAAATACAAAGCTTAGGATAATTAGGAGTATTGTTATACAAGCATTCAAAAGGAAAAATTTCACTAATGACAAAAGAATGAATATGATTAATAATATAAACTGAAGTAACTACAGCATCCTCACAAAATTTCTTAGGAACCAATGAAGATAACAATAAGGCTCTAGTGGTTTCCATGATATGATGATGTTTTCTTTCAGCAATACCATTATGTTGTGGTGTATCAATACAAAATAATTCAAGAATAGTACTTTGAAAAGCTAGAACTCTTTTAAATTACTTGATTGATATTCTCCGACAGAATCAGCACAAAAAAGTTTAATTATTTTTTAAAAAAATTGTGTTTGAATCATGGCAGAAAAATCTTGATAAATTTTAAGTAAATCTGAACAATGTTGAAACAAATAAATTCAAATGTACCTCGAATAATCATAAATAAAAATAACATAATAACAAGAACCCTTTTATAGCAAACAAATAAAATAAGCCCCATATATCAGAATGAACAAAATCAAAAGAAGATAAAGAAACTGATTCAGTTTTATTAAAAGGTAAAGTAGACTGTTTTGCTAATTTGTAATCGATACAATTATTGGACATTTCTGACTTAACATAACCTAACTTGCCACAAGATACCAAATATTGAAGTCTAGAATAAGAAACATATCTTAACCTACGATGCCAGAGGGAAAAAGATTAAAGCTTATGAACACTAGAAACTAATAAGGATTTTCGCATAAAAGGATGATCAAATTGACCAAAAGGATGATATGACACATGTAGGTTTTCCAAAACAAGTAATATTTCAATTTTACAGCCTGTCCCAACTACTTTTCCCATGCAACAATCCTACACCATACAACTACGAGAGTGAAAAATGAAATTAAGACCTTGATCACATAATTAATCAACATAGAACAAATTCATGGAAAGTGATGAAACCAAAAGAACATTATCAAAAGAAACATTTTGAGAACTTGAGACAGAGTGAATATAAGTAGCAGACATATTTGAACCATTAGCAATATGAATAAAAGGTGAACAAGTAATAAGACTTAAAGAGTCAAAAGATAGAATTATCAAAAGTCATATGATTAAAAGCTCTAGAATCAATGATCCAATCCTTATAATTAGTACCTAGAGTAGTTGACAATGCAGATTTAGAAAAATTATTACTTATAGAGTTGTTACTCATATTAGAAATAACCTGTCGAATAATCTCTTGAGTTTGATCTATAATGAAGTGAGAGTTAACATTAAAATTTTTTGTAAACAATGTCACAACAGCAGTTTACCCTATTTTATGCAAGCCAAATTTCTTTTTCAATTCTAAAAAATTATGCATTGTATGTCCCAACTCGTGACAATAGTAACATTCAATTTTAGAAGAACCATTTCATTGAGATGAGCCAAATGAATTGGAGATAAATTTTTTTATACGTGCAGCAACCATTAAAATAGTATCATCCCTTTCTTTGGATTGATTGAGGATGCCTCTCCTAGTTTCTTCTGTCATCAATTCTAATAAAACAACATCAACAAAAGGAGAAGGGATACAATGTAGAATAAAAGCACGAATAGACTCAAAATCATCTTGAAGTGCCATTATGAATTGTGCAAGATGACTTTCTTCTCTGTATCGGTAATATAATTATGCATCAACAGTCCATTTAGGTTCTATAAGAGCTAAGTGGTCCCAAATAATTGACATTTCATAACGAAAATTAGAAATTGATTGTCCCTTTCTTTGTTTTCGAAGTAGCAAGATCTATTTTAAGTTTATATCTTCGAGCAAAATCAGTTTGAACATAATATTTTTCAAGAAAATCCTAAACCTCCTTAGCAGTGTCAAATTTCCCAAGTTGCATACTAATTGAATAAGTAAAAGTATTAGCAATCTAAGTAACAATTTTGCTATTATTAATCTCCTATTGTTCATATTTAGACACAAAATTTTTCAATCCATCAAGAGCTTTCGAACATTTTTTATCACCTATAACATAATTCCTAAGTCCTTTTCCTTTTAAAATATTTCACATCAAATAAAACCAATGAATGTCGTTTGTTCATGTAATTTCATTGGAATAGATTACGATGATTCCGAGAGAGCCATGAGAGCAAAACAATTCAAAACTAATACATTGATCAACCCATAATAAGCTAATAAATTGATCAATTTGTAACAAGTGAAATAGACAAGCCAATTACACAAGTGAACAATTCAAAACAAATAAAGTATTTAGTTAACCCATAGCAATGAATAAGAGTAGGAAAAGATAAAGGCAATTCCAATTTCATCAAACCCAAGTTGTAGTCAATGGTACAAAATCCAATTTCATCTAATTTCACAAAATGACAAAACAAAAAATAAATAAAAATGCGACAGCCATTTATTAAGGAAAAAAGAAAGAAAGATTAAACAATAGCATATCAAAGTGACCTGAAACAAAGAGAAATATCAAAATGGCTTTGGAAGTATTCTGCAATACGGAATGGAAAAATAAAGCTGGCTTGATCATTGAATCAGACTCCAAAGTAGCAGTAAACTGGTGCCAAAAGGTGGAAAATAGGCCATGGAAACTATGGCAGATTCTTCATGATATTGACAGATTGATACAAGAGGTGGGAAATGTGAAAGTAACAAATATATACAGAGAGGAAAATGGGATGGCTGATTCATTGGCAAAAGCAGAGGTGGAAAGAATGAATGTGTTTACAGCTTGGTGGCAGTTTGAAATGAGGACTATCAGAGAATTCTACTGCTTTTAACAGGATACTGTTATGATACATTGTAGAACTGGCTGACTTTTATGTAATGGTATAAAGTCGGGTGGTTTGTTCGGATGGGAGACATTTTGTAACTCATTCCTTTATTAACAAAATCATACTGATTTAGCAAAAAAAAAAAAAAAAAAATCAAAATATACATCTTATAAAGGCTCAAAAAAGATGAGTCACAATTGATTTTTTATTCTCTTCTCAACAGGAAATAAATTGCGACCAAAAGTAGTTACTAATGGGTTAATTATATTGCATGTCCTCTGCCACGCAGAAAAGCAGCTTGCTTGAAACTAAAGCAGCAAGCTAGAGCCAATTACTACTTTTCCTTGCTTTGTTTTGCTATAACTTCACTGCAATTTATATAAAAAGGGAAAGAATTAGTGAAAATTATTGATAAGTATATAATCATGAAGTTTAAGAAACATTTTTCTAATTTTAATGGTAAAAATATGCTTCTATTATATTTTCTTATTATCATTTGTATTTTTTTTTTTTGCCATAGTATTTCATTTTACTTCCTTAAGTTATAGTATAAAGTAAAGAATAATAGAAAGTAGGAAGGAAAAAGGACATTAATAAGGGAATTAATTCTAACCGGAGAATCTGAGTAAGGGCAGCAGCTTGGGTGAAATTATTGACCTCTCGTGCTTTAAGGATTTGAAACATAAGAGAAAGTCGAAGTTGGGTGTTGAGACTTTGCAATGTTATAAAATCAGTCTCTCTTCGGAGTTGCACACGTTCCAACTCTACCATTTCCAGTTTTGTTTTCACTTCTCTTTGCTCCTTTCTTATGCTTTCCTGTTCCTTGCTAATCTCCTCCATCTCCTCTTTTAGCCTTTCCATCCTCCTGTTTAAAATTTCAGTGGCTCTTCTCCTCTTCGTACGTACCAAATTGAACAATGAGACCAACAAAAAGAAAAAGTATTAAAGAAAAATCTTCACAATGACATTAACGATGATAAATGAAAGTATATATATAATATGTACCAAATGCTTCCTTTGGGATGATTTACATGATCTTTTGGACATTAACAGCAGAGACTGCCTGGTGGCTAGATTCATGCCAATGGTTTTCCGAGGACCCTGCATACCCCAGCCGACCTTGTTAGCTAATCAGAGTGATCCTATAATGTATTAGCCTCGATTCGAATGATCTTCTCAGCTCCATCCCCATGCAAGCATTTATATAAGCCATGTCATAAATGTAGCGGTTGATAATTATCCGACAACTTCTCCGTTAGTTTCTATATATTTCTGTGGTAATAAATTTCGACTAGCGGAATAGAAGAATAATTATTAATCCATCAAACGTTCGAAGAAACTATAGAAAGAGATGCATTCGTCGATCAAGAGAGCTCGTTCGTTTTCTTTCGATTGATTGCACTCGACGTCAAGTCTATCGCCCAATGAAAATGTTTCTTTTTCCTTTTATATAGATTAAAACTATGAAACAAGTTAGTCTTTAAAAATTAAAAAAAAAAAAAAAACCACAAAAAGAGCTTGACCACCATAGATTATATTTTCAATAAATTCAATTGCCACAAAACTCTGCTAAAACTAACTGTTGTTTTTTAGTACGTCTTTCTTGATGCAATGGATTGCTAAATTTTTTTTATATATATCAGAAGAAATCTATCCGCAATTGGAGGATCATACTAACCCAAGGATAGAACCAATGGGTCAAAACAAGTGGTTCCAAAATTTCTTTCTGATAAAATATTCTAATTAATTAATTCGGCGCCCGTTGATAGTGACAAGGACATTGTTTCCAAGCATAGCAGGACTTGGTTAATTAGCACTTCACTCACGACATTTTGACAATATTCTAAATTGACATTGTCAATCTTTTATAGTATTTAATACTTAAGTAGTACGGATCTCAATGCTTCGACAGGTCTTGTCTGTACTTTTGCTAACATTAGATGCATGCATTTGCAAACATAACCCCACATTCACTGTACAATTGGCAATTTGCAATGTGGTGTTCCCCAATTTCAATTGTAAAATTGTAGAAAATATAGAGTAAATCTACCATGAAAAGGACTAGCCAATAAAAGTGTACAAAATAGTTTTTGTTAAGTTGGGTGACTAATTATATTAAAGTTATGACTTATCGCTAACACACAAGTCAAGTTGATGGTTAGTGAATTTACACACGGATCTTAGTACAAAGGAAATCTGATGCAAGACCAAAGAAGCATTGGAACAAAACCCAAGAAATTACCAATAGACTAGATGAAACAAATTTTAAAAAGTACTCAAGTTTTTAAAATTTAAATTTAAAATCTTTTCTACGAGGAAATTAACATCAAGAAAAGCACAAATTTTGAATTTATATTAATGTTAGATGAGAGAAATTTCAATCAGTTTTTATTAAATCTTGTGATTTATATATTTATATAATATAAAATATTAATATTTATGTATTTTTATCATATTTTATATAAAAATTATATATTATAATTTATATTAACATAAAAATATAAAATATATTTTTTAATTTTTTAAAATTTATATATAATGATGATTAAAATTTTAAATCATATAATTTTTATGTCATATTAATTTTAATATTTGACCATTATATTATATCTTAAATTATCATCAGAATATACGCCAAAATCTCTTTCTCTTTAGCAGTTTGCTCGCCCATTAACTCTTGATATTTCCGTATTGATCGGTCATTTGGAGTTTCAGTGATAGAACAAAACTTTGCCCAAAGAAGGGGGCTGAAACTACAAAAGCTCAAAAGTTTCAATGTTGATTTCGACCCAACATCTTGACATGAACGGAATGTAATCTCAGGTCATTTGAATGTTAATTAACATTTTCAAAGAAAATATGTTAAATTTTAATATAGATATTCCATCTAAAATTACATTAATTTTTTTTAGTATTATTCAAATGTTAGAAAGTTCTTTTAGATTGAAAATATTTGAAATAACTGAAGCTCTATTGGTTTTACTTATGTTATTTGCTATTAATTCCTCAGTAATTACTATAAAGGAATAAAATATTAATTCAAAAAATGAATTTTAATATTGAAATAAAGTGATGCATATTGTTATCCATGAAAGTAAAATTTTAAAATTATAATTCTTCAAAAGTTTTGTTTCTTTTATATTTCGATACTACTTTTGTTTTTTACTTCTATAAAAAAAAAAAAAAAAGCAAAAATGAAAGCTTAACATAAGTTTATTGGCATAAATTTTCATTGCAACTATCGTTAGATGATGAGTTAATTTAGACCAAAATCCAAAGAAAACTAAGACAAAGCCCAATGTTTATCCTAAATAGAGGGGTAAATGGGTTACTTAGATTAGGTTTAGGTTAAATTATTTTAGGTTAAAAAAAATATAGATTCCGAGTTTGGATTTGGTTGAAGATTAAAAAATAATTGAATCATTTAATATTTGAATTATTTTGATTTTAAATTAGGTAAGGTTCAAATAGAAAATAACTTAATTATTTTGTATTTGATATATTTTTAAGTTGAATTAATTTGAGTTTAGATCAAATTAAATTTGAATTATTTTAGATTTGAGTTAATTCAAGATCGAAATATTTTAGTATCAAGTTATTTTATATCGGATTAACTCTCGGATCATTTTATGTTAAATATAAAATTAATTTTGTTCATTATAAAATTTTATTAATAATTTTTTATTAATTGATATTTCATATTTATTTTCAATTTAAATTTTTAAGTTAAATGTCTAAAGTGATTTAGTGGTCTCTGTTAAGTACTATAATAAATTACAATACATCTCTTTAGCTCCTCTCGACCTTTTCAAAAAATAACTGAAGGCATTAAGCATAATTGCCGTGGCTTATGTGCTTGGTGATAGGTTGGCCATTGTAATAATTTTATTTTAGTTCTTCTTGAATTTGTTTATGGTTGGATGTAGATGAATGTGTCATAAAAGTAACCATTTAAATTTAATTAGACCTAAAAAATGTAATTTTCATATTATTATAAAATAATTTTATTTTTATGATAATATACTAATTTAGTCATTAATTATCATAATTGTACATTTCCTATTTGTCTTAAATTTTAGAATGGATAATTTTAGGTTTGAATTCAAAATATTTTAAATTTGGATTAATTTAAATTTAAATTAGTTTAGATTAAAATCAATTCAAATTTAGATCAAATTAAATTTTATCACTTTAAATTCAATTTTTTAATTTTTTCTAATCGAATTATATATAATTAAATCATACCGGTTGAATTTAGGTTCGAGCCAATTAAATAGACTTTTTGAATCTAATCCGCTTTTACCACCTCTAGTCCTCACCTTTCAGTCTGCAAAGCCACACTTCAAGTCTAAGCCCTTTATCCATTGTATCCCAGCCACCAAATACCATTCTCTCACCAAATACCTCAAATTCTCTATTTTTAAATATCAATTTTTTTTAATTTTTTACTCAAAATTTTGTGTATGATTACATTGAAAAAAGCACTGCTTTGATATTATTATTAATTTTTCTTGAAAAATAAATATAAAAAAAAAAATTATATAATTACTTAGAACAAATAACTATCCATTTTGTAATAGTTATATAAGTTACTAATTTTAATATTGTTAAAAGATAATACTTTATAAAATTTTAATAACATTACATGATAAATATTAACCAGTACGATCAATTAATTTATCCCTCTTTGTCCAAGACCTGATTAAATCAACTATGGATATAATTTTCAAGTTCTCCTGCTCAGCAAATTGATCAAACTTTAGTAAACTAGTTATAGATCCTTTATTATCTATAACCTCCTTGCTGATTCTTGCCACAGATTTGGATTCACCAAAAACTAAAATAAATCTTCAATTATTTTTAAGCCATCAAATACTTTAGAGCCACAATCCAACAAATACTTGTCGGTGTAAACAACAACACTATTACTCTATTTCAAAGTTGAAACCTAAGAGAATACATTTGATTCAGAATAATTTACAAAATTTTGTTCGAAATCTTGATAATGGGCTTTTATTTTCTATGTTTTGTCCAGGATAATTCAATTACAAGAGAAATTGTTAGATTCCTAACAATACTCAAAGTTTTAAAGTCAAAATCTATCTCTCATTGTGGTATTTTAAGATTTTAAGGGAAAAAGTTATCTTATTTTTAAATTTGACCTAAATAAAAAATTTATTGCAGATCCATTACCCTTTTAAAAAGTAAATCTAGAATTTAGTTTTAGAGTTTTTTTTTTTAATTTGTCTTAGATTTAATTCAATTTTAATATATGATAATTAAAAGCTTTTAAGGAAGAAACATGTTAATTGATATTAATTAATTGCCACATATTCAGTTTTAACTTCCTTGAAATGCCATAATTATCACATATTAAAATTTTATTTTGGTCTCAAAGGCAGTGTTATGACATAATTGATTTTTGATCACAATTTAATAAAGATTCAAGTGGCTATTAAGATGTTTCAATGGAAAAACACCTTAATTGATTATTAATTAAGATGTTTCTTCCTAGAAACATCGTAAATGAGTTATATTAAAATTTAATTTTCCCTCTCAATTAAGGCGTTTCTTCATTTAAACATTGTAATTGTCACATATTAAAATTTTATTTTTTTCTCGAAGATCGTGTTCTAATAATATGTACGTTGTAATATCTAATCAAATTTAAAAGAACTTATGTTTAATACATCAAAAACGACATCTCTATATATGAAATGCTTTAATTGATGTCTTCATCATATTTCAATAATCAATACATTTTTTACTTTTATTTTAACATATATGAGCTCAAAGTAAATACTTTTTTATTTGAACCAACTTCAACTTCAACATCCGTCATTTAATTTTCGTCCTATTAAGTTTATTTACGTTTTTTTTTTTTAAATGATGTGTATACTATCTAATACCTAATTATTTGTTCTACATTAATTGTTGTATTCCAATCTTTTTTTTTAATTCTTTTTAGATGTTATTTAGATATGGATTGAAACTATATTGATATATCAAATGTATTATTAATTTTGGTGTTAACCACTTCATCTATAAATGTTTTGTTTCTTATTTATATTTTCATTTTTGATATTTGATAAATTCTATGTACCATATGTAAAGATTTACTTTCCAATTATATTTTCAACTTTAATGAGATTCTGTTTTCTAAATAGTTATGACCCGTTTATCACTAAGAACAAAGATAAAATTGGTTACATTGCTTAGTATTCATTTGAACCAAATGAAAACTTTATTACATGTGTTATGTTTTGTTACTATGACTTTATTACATATGAATCTTAGAAAATGACATAGTTTATTTTATGGTAGAACATCTTATGATAAGCTGCATATTAGAGAGTTAAATTTAAATGTAATGGTTTTTTAGATGGATAAATAGTGTGTAGATAATTCTAAAATGAATATGAGAGATTTTACAAAATTATATCATTTGTTTTAAATAGAAGAGGGATTACAGACATCTAAATATATGTCAATAGAAAACAGATTATTTGCTTGGTCACATCATTGCCTATCATATAAAAAATAGGGTTATAAAGCATCAAATAGCTAGATCTAGAGAAATGATTATTGGGCAATGCCATTTTGTGTTGAATTTTATTTTAAGACTGCATAAATTGTTATTTAAAAAACCCGAATCGATATCAAATAATTCAGCAGATAATAAAATAAAAATGATTCAAAGGTTGTTTAGGTGCCTTAGATGAGCCATACATTAAAGTCAATGTAGACGCAGTTAACAAGCTTAGATACAGGACTAGAAAAAATGAAATTGCTATCAATGCATTTGGTGTTTGCACGTTAGATATGCAATTCATATATATTTTACTGGGATGAAAAAATTCTACAGCAGATAGTAAAGTGTTAAAGAATGCCATTACATATAGGGTTAATGACCTCACAAGATATTATCTTTATTATGTTGGTTTTAGTTTTATAACGAAACACTTTTTTTTCTTGTGTATTAATATTATTCCACTGCAATAGGTAATAATTATTTGTGTGATATCGGATACATAAATAGAAAAGATTTCTTGACACTTTATAGAGGTCAAAGATACCATATTAGTGATTGAAGCACAGGACTCCAACCAACGACTTTGTAGAGGTCAATTAAGGTGTTCATATTAGCAAACGTCTTAATTGATCATATTTTATAAATTAAATTTAATACATCAATTAAGGTGTTCATAATAAAAAAAAAGCCTTAATTAATCATGTTTTATAAATAAAAAAATTATCAATTAAAGCATTCATCTAAACAAAATGACTTAATTAATGATGTATTCAATTCATATAAGAAATGTATCAATTAAAGCATTTATAGTAAAAAATACCTTAACTGATGATATTTTAAAAAATATAAAATTATCAATTAAGGCATTCATGTTAACAAACATTTTTATTTGATGATGTTTTATAAATTATAAAACTTATAATTAAGGCGATCATAATAACACATGCCTTAATTGATGATGTTTTATAAATTAAAAAATAAGTCAATTAAGATCTTTGGTTTCTTTTGCTGCTTCATGCATCATTTGTCATTTGAATATTTATTATTAATGAAACAAAATAAAAAATTGCATACAACTTGTCAAGAAAATTATGATAATTATACATGAATTAATAAACATGAATTCTCTCAATTAAACAAGTGAATTTGAAAACAGAACGTTTTGAAAATCAAACAAAACTTTGGATATCGCATTTTCTTTCTTTCCCCTAAAATTCAAGATTCTGCAAACCAACTTGCATATTCATCAATGGTAAAAACTCTGTGGTTAAGTATCCGGCAGTTGAGGATAATCACTTACCAATCCATAAGAAATCAACAGATGAACACAAGGACGAGGGATCGCTGGTGGCTGTCACGGTTATTGGATTTGCATCCTATTAAATCCCTGCTTCATCTCTTCCAATGTTGCTTCCATTGCTTCAATTTTTTCCACCCATCAAGCAAAATAGCCTTGATTTCCTTGTGAAGTTGATCATCTATCATGGCCAAAATCTTAGGCTCTCATACCAAATGATATGAGCCAAATTGTTCAACAAAAAGTGATTGTAACAGAGAAGGCAAATAGAGAATGAAGCAGAAAATAGAGGAAGAAGATAGAATTAAAAAAGAAGTTGGAGAGAGAATTCTTTTTGATATTGCTTAACAATCCCTTCTACAATAACTCCCGTTCATTTTTTGTATTACTGTTAACAGAATGCACAGCCGTGATCCATGGATATAGGATGCTACAGCTAACTCTCTTTCTCACGTTCCTTAACTCTCTTTCTCACGTTCCTTCTAATGGAAATATCAGAACTTTAAAAACCAAATACAAACTAATAGGACCTGGTCTGGAACAAAGCTTATTAACAAAATCAACTGCATAGTTCACAATTATTTAGTTAAGCCTAGTAACAACATATATCCCGTAACGGAATGCATGGGGCATATCTTCAACATAGTATCTTAGCTTCCTGTTCTTGTTCACGCTTCTTGTCATTGTCACTGCTAATCTTCCCACATAAAGCATCATTCTGCACCTTGAGTACCTTATTTTCAATTCTTAATCTTGCATTCTCCTCGGATAGCTGTGCTAAGTAACCATTTAGATTGGCATTCTTCTTCAACGAAGCAGTTTCATCCTTTAGCTTCTCATTTTCCAGCCGCACTGGATCAGCCTACAAAGAAAACTACTATATTAAAAATCTATATCATCGTATTTAAGCTCTAACATGTTCGAGCAAAAATTTTGTGCTTTTAGAATGAGCTTGTAATAACTTAAACAAAAGTCCACTAAGAGAGCCCATATGAAATCAATAATAAACTATCTTCAATTTTTGGAGTTAATAATAGTATGATTCTGTACATAACACCAGCATGGGCTAATAAAAATAATCAAAAGAGACACAAGAAATGTAGGAGACCTGCTGAGGCCAAAGACAAATTGAAAGCTCTCTTTATAGAGTAGTACACAAATGCACATAAAATAAAAATGCCAATTAACTAATAGAATTATTAGCAATTTATTTTGTTTTTGGATAACTTATTAGCAATGTATTCTTATTGAATAATTTAGGATCTCTTTAGCACAACAATGACAACTGCACAGTAAAATAGAAATGCCGATTTAAGTAATATAATTATTAGCAATTTATTCTGTTTTTGGATAACTTATTAGCAATTTATTCTTGTATTGAACTATTTAAGATCCCTTTAGCACATCAATGAGATCTGTATGGGGTTTAAAACTGAAAACAACATGACAATAAGATTGAGTGTTTCAGTAGTGAAATTGAAATTAGTGGTGGAATGATATTCATTTGGAAAGAGCAATGGTAGCTGTGTGGCGGAGAAAACGATCATTAGGGATATCAGATTAATATCACATTAAAGTTTGTATATTATGTAATTGTATTATATATTTGATGTTTAGAAAGTTAATAAAATTAATGAAAATTAATAACAATTACTTTTATATCAAATAATAATTATTTTTACAAATTAATAGTAATATATTTACACATATTTGAAATTAATAAAGTAAAAGTTGTTTACTTAATTATTTATGTATTTATTTATCTCATTAGATAAAGAAATCACTCATAAACATATTAAACAAGAGTTTGTTTTCTATGCACTGTTGACGGAATTTTTAAACTCTACAAGCAGGATTAAAAAATTGATAAGTGTACTTTTTTTTTTATGATATTAGTTTTTTACTTTTTAATTTAACATACCTTATGAGGTGTGTGTCTTGCTTTTAATTCCATTGGTAGAGTTTGAAAACTCCACTACTGGTGTGGATGAAATAAATTTTCAATTTATATTTATTAATATATTCATTTCAACATTTATTTATTTACTTATCTATTTATCTATCATATATTTTATTACGTTAAATAAAAAAATAAAAAACCTTGAATATACCAAAGCCAATATCTTTTCTCACTATTAGAACCATTAAGGAGTATAACCCTTATTTTCTTCAAGGGGAATGAAACAGAGAGTTCACATGTACATTGAGAGTAGAGAGCAGTAGAGACTTACTAAAAGCTCTAAAAGTGTTTGCGCAAGAACATTTTGCCTCTCATGCTTGCGCTTAAGCGGACAAAGATCACTCCTCAACTGATCAATCTCTTCTTTCTGATCTCTCAAAGTTTGATTCATCAACAAATTATCCTTTCTTAAGGATTCATTCTGTTTCTTTAAAGATTCATTTTCTCCCCCAAGATTCTTCAAATTCGATTCCGTTTCCACTTTGCGATTCTGTGTAGAAAGGAAGGAAACAGACATCATTCATGATTCAAATTACCCATCCCTACTCACCAATCCTCATAAAGAGAAATCATTCTGTACATTGAATTCTACTTTAAAACTTCCCTTTTAATATCTCTAAGCTCTAAGACATATAATGATTACATTTTTGCTTTTAAAACAACATTTTAAATTTGCAGACAACTCTTTAGACCTGTCCATTTGCATTTTTAAATTAGGGCAATCAAAGTTAAACTTCAATACTAACTAAATTAGTAATAAGTTCAAATGGTTCACATTCTATTTTCAGTATAAAAACAAAACCAGAACGAAAATTGCATGATATTCAATCCCTTTTTCTCTAAAAGCAGGAACCAAATTCTTGCAAGAGAAATGGGATTAGAAAAGATGTTATGCTCACCTTACATCTTTCCCGATATTCCCGATCATTTTTCCTTTTCCTCTGAGTTCGTTCGTTTCTTTCCAAAAGAGAACCGTTGGAAATATTTGGAGATTGAGATGGTTGCAGTGTGCTTACATTAGAGATCTGGTTTGGGACAGCTCCGCCGCTTATTCCAGGTTGGTTATTGCTTTGAGGCCTGACGGGGTTCGGTATAGGTCTCCAAAGCTGAAAAGGCAAAATAATAATAATAATAAAGAAAAACTTGATTATCTACGTAAATTGAAATATAGCTTCATTTTATGTATTCTGTTATAAAAAAAAAAAAAAAATCACCCACATTCACATGGCCTAGGATGTCCTGAAAATCATAAGATTATTAAGCTTACAGATCTATAAGCGCAGTGGGTGAGAAATAATTTGAGAAATTGTACAAAGAAAAAACATAGCAAGTCAAGTAACATATAATCTATGGGGTTAAAACTTAAAAAGGAAAGAAAATACATAAAAATAGACTTTTGGATTCTAAGAAGAAATGCTTACCTCTTCAACTTCAATATCCTCGAACCAGTTTTCCATGGATTTTTTTAGGAACAAAAAAGAATGGATCGTTGCTAGTCGGAGGCGATAATTGGAGACGAGCGACAGAGATAGAGAAAAAGCATGTATTTGAAAAGAAAAATAAATAAACTGAAAGGAAAGTTGGTCGCGCCCGATTTTGATGAACACTCGCAAGGGATCGCGCGATTATATAGAGTTACAGGGCTTAAATATTATATGCATAAATAAATATTTTTATTAAATGGGACCCAATGTTGTTGAATTTTTGGTCGTTGGCCGTCAAACAAAGAACCAATGCAATTTATTGGCCAAAAACATAGGCATTTGTTATGGATATCGCATTATTTTTGCCTTTTTTTTTTTTTTTAATTTGGATATCTTAAAATTATTTTTTGAATTTTATTTTTAAAGTGATTTTTTATAATTTTTTATTTTTTAATGTTAGAATTATAATGTATTAATTTTAATATTAAATATACTGAAATCAATTTTTTAATTTCACAAAAATCAATGAAATATATATATTTTTTTAAAAAAATAAAAAATATTTTAAGAAGTTTGAATTCGATCTTTTATTATTTTAATTTAATGATTATAGTCTTTTATCCTAAATTTTAGGAAATTCATCTTTATATTTTAATTAAAAATCAATTTAAAGATCACTGATAATATTGTGAAATTTTATTATTAATTTTTTATGATATGGTTTTTGTTGCGCAAAATGATCATATAGTTTTCTATTGATAAAATGACATCGTGAATTTAAATTTTTTTAATCACATAACATTAAATTAACAAAAAATTAATATATTTAAATCAAAGTTTTAATAAATATAAAACCAAATTAATTAAAATTAAAAATCTATAATTATTGAATAAAAGAATAGAGATATCTAATTTAAACTTTGATACTAATAATTTATAAGTTAAGAACTTATTATTATTATTATTTTTCAAGAAATTACCTTTAGGGGACATTTAGTTTGTAAAATTTTAGATTTTGAAAAAAAATGTGATTCTTAAAAAAATACGATATTTAAATTTTTTTTAATTTTTAAGATATTTAATATTTAAATTCACTTATTTGATTAAAAAAAATCTATGTATATTACTTTCTATATAATTATCATAATCTGCTTCTTACATATAGGAGAACTCTGGAGAGGATGCGGAGCCTAAAAAGGTCGATAAATGCCTTTTATCAAATCCTTGTGCATTTACACTTTGAAGAATCTGAAAACAAAGAGAAAATAATAAAATCCCACAAAGCTTAATAACGAAAAAAATTCCATCTAGGCCTTCATTTAGACCATTTACACTGTCTAGCGGCTTGGACCACGAAACCAGAGGCTGCACTAGCCCCGGCCCTTAATTGCAAGCCACCAGAGTGGGCAATGACTCCAATAGCAGTTTCTGATACGTCTTAAAATTAGAATATTTTGTTATTCTCAGTCTAACAGGAAAGGTGACATGCAACTAATATTTGCTAGAAATAGGGACATTAAGCTTGACAAACCAGCAAAAAGACTAGTATCCATCGCCCAAATCAATTGTGTTGAACAATATTTCACCTGTAATGGTTCAAACAATCTTCTTTATTTCTTGGATTGTGCCCTGGTGCATTTCTGGTTCCATAATTCCGTTCTTTGATAAAGTGATAGATTCTAGTCATCTTAATGTAACAGTTATAGGCATGCATTTTTCTTATTTCCTCTTTCTGTCATCTGCCTAAAACTACTCTTCCGGCTGCCAACCTTCTTATGGATATAAGAAATCTGCAGAATCTTCATTCTTATCTTATTTGTCAAAGAGCTATGGAAGGCCCAACGCTATACTTTCAACTTGCTGATGGAAAAAGATGCAAGGGGCATTGATTAAAGAGTTCATGACAATTGTCCTTCATAAGTCGTAAACCTTTTTGCAGAGAAATAATAGCTTAATGCTATCAGCTAATAGAAACTCAGATCAGAGAAATTAGTCTTTTAAGGTGTTTTAATTGAAAAAATATTTTAAATAATTGAGTTTTTTTTTTTTTTTAAAGTTTTTAAGACATTTTAATTGAAAAAACACCTTAAATAATTGATTTTTTTTTTCAAATCTTTTAATTAGAAAAACATCTTAAATAATTTATGTAAAAATTATTTAAAATATTTTAAAAATCAAATACCATAATTAATGATCATTTGTTTATAAGCATATCTGAAAATAAATCATGTGATAACATTTTAATTTATAAAAATAAAAAAAAATTAAATTATTAATTAAGACATTTCAATTAAAAAATATCTTAAATAATTAATGTAAAAATTATTTAAGGCGTTTGAAGAACCAAACGTCACTAATTACAATATAAAACAAATTAGCAGTAACGATATTTTTTTTGGGGGGGGGGGCGGCGGGGGCGTTTAAACTTAAACCGAGCACCGGAGCACAATTCCAATGTAGCCGGCAATGCGAAATCATGCTCGCGCGATCGCCACGAGTAAAGTTATAACTCCAAACCACAACCACAAGGGATGTTTGCGCTGTTGCTGACAAGACTATTCAGACAAAGGCACAAGCGTCGCACGAGCATTTTCTTAACACTTTTAAAACCATTCTTCCGCGCAAGCCCACATTAACTGCTACGCATTATCTCGCAATGCTGTCAATTGTGATTGCACTTCTAAATTGCAACTTCGTGTATCTGTGTGATATTCACTTTTAGGGAAAGCTAAAATCAATTTAGAAAATTCAAACCAATCGTAAAATTAATAATCCATCAATTATATTCTCAAAAAAAAAAATCCGCCAATTATTATCACATTCATTTGATACGTGAATTTATAGATTTGGATTTGTATTAACTATAATTAGAATGTTGATGGCTCTGCTAAGGGAACCCCTGGTCCAGCGAGATGTGGTGATGTTATAAGGAATTCTCATGCCCCTGGGAATACAACATGCAAATTTGGTTCAACTATGTGCGATAAAATTCACGTTTGAGGTGTTCGCAAAACTAAAAAGTTCAAACCAAATAGAGGCCTTAATTATTATTGAATCAGATTCAATGATTGTCCTAACCTAGGTAATGGGGAGGTAAGACCATAGAGTCTTCATCATATATTTCTGAAAATTGAGTATCTAATGTCTGCTATTGAGAATGTAAAGTTTGTTAAGGTATTTAGAGAGGCAAATGGTATGTCTGATGCCTTGACAAAGGCAGGGGTTGACAGAAGGGGCTGATGCCTTGGTTTACATGCCTCTTAGCCCACTACTTCTGGGCGAGGAATCATAAGGTGTTCGACTGTAAGTATTCCACCGTTCATTGATAAAATTTTTGGCTTAAAAAAAACTATAATTAGAAATTTTACTCGTGGTGGAACAAAATTTTTTTATTTAAATTCAGTTTTTTTTAATACTTATTTTTGTATATTTTAATTGATATAATTAATTAAATCCCTCAATAATTTACTATAATAAAATAAAATATAAGATAAAGGAAATCCCTCAATAATTTACTATAATAAAATAAAATATAAGATAAAGGATGAAATTATTACTTAAAACATTTTATTTAATAATAAATATGCATATATATTAATCAAAGAATTACTTTCAAATCTCTATTTTAAAAAAATTATACTAAAACAATAAATATGAATATAATTTTCATGAATTATACCATTTCGTATCGAATAAGTATACTACATAAAATAATTAAATATTTCAAATGGATTATTTCATTTAATTAAGCATGCTTTCATTTTTTATTTTATTGAAATTATAAAATAATAGTATAAATAAAATATAACTATAAAAATTATATAAATTTTAACATTTAATTATAATTAATTAATATAATTATATATTTTATTCTTTACTATCACAAAATTAGTAATCGAGTAATTTTTATTGTATTTGATTAAGTGCATACTGTATCAATGTCTTTATTTTAGCTTTTATTTAATAGAATTTTTATCTAGTTTTTGTTAGCGTGGATTTTAAGTTTATTTTTCAATTGAGATTTTGAGGATTTTTTAATTATTTGTGATTTTAGGAGATGTTTTGAAAGTTTTTGCTTTTTTTTTTGTGATTTTTTTAAAAAAAATTCTCAAAACGGACTTTGAGGAAACTAATAAAACCCCAAATATGATGTATTGTTATTATTTTTGTGTTTTTTTTAGAGATTTTGTGAATTTTTTCTTATTTTTTGAATTTTGTGATTCTTAAAAAAAAAAAAAAAACCCCAAAGAAGGCTTAATTAGCTTTCAAATGGCAGCCAATTGAGGCCTATAAGAAAATAAATAAAATATCTCCAAATAATAATACTACTAGAGGTAGTGCCTGCAATTCGGTGTCTAGAAAATTTTCCATATATAAAAATCACGTTAAGATATTATTAATCACTTATGACTTATGGTAACATGAAGAATTTTTGAAAAAATTATAGACATCATGAAAAAAGAGTAGTAACTCGTCGATAATTTTACGACATGGAGGGCATTATTAGGGTTGAAAATCTCTGTCATGCTGCAACTGCTGTCATGACTCAACCAACAACATGATTTGTGAGCAAGGAACCCTTGTTTTTTTTAATACCTATTCAATATTTGTATTCTGCTGCGTAATATCAATATCAATTGTGTAGTCTTTAATTAAGCAACATTTCAGGCTTAATTTAACAGTTGTTATTCTTTTTTCTTAAAGAGTGATAATTTAGAGATATATATAAGATCCAAGTTCAAATCTCACTTCCTTCTTTAACTTGGTCATATGTAAAAAGAAAACAACAACAACAACCACAGTGATCAAACCGGAGCTGCCTCCACCCTTGCAACCAAACGTTCCTCATTATATATAGAAGAGAAAGCATTTACATTTATATACTAAATGCGAGGTCGTCTCGATCTTAAGTCTGTGAATGCATGTAGTGTCTGTAATGAGTATTTACATATACTCATGAATCATGAATTCATGATATCAGTTAGATGTTTTGCAGTGTTCTTGTGGGGATTTTATGATACTCTTGTCGGTTGGAGTACAAATAAGACTAAGCACAAACTTAACAACATTAATTAATAGATCAAAAAAGCCATAGTCATCCCTAAAACACCATACAAACCAACGGGGCTTGGTTATCCCCAAGTTAAAACAAATTGTCATCAACTTAAACTTGATATATATATATATATATGTACATATATATATGTACAGCATATGTTTGCTTGGTTTTAGAGCTTTCACAAAGAAGAAATAGAGAGCATCGTATCCTCCATCTGAAGGTTTTTTGAACTTTAATGTGGATGGAGCTGCAAGAGGAAAGCCAGGACAATCAGGATGTGGTGGAGTACCGAGAAATGAGGAAGGGCAGGTTGTAGCATTATTCTCTGGACCATTGGGGATTCAGGATTCTAATATAGCAGAACTGATGGCTATTAAAATGGCTTTGGAAGTATTCTGCAATAAGGAGTGGAAAATAAATCTGGCTTGATCATTGAATCAGACTCCAAAATAGCAGTAAACTGGTGCCAAAAGCTGGAAAATAGGCCATGGAAATTATGGCAGATTCTTCGTGATATTGACAAATTGATACAAGAGGTGGGAAATGTGAAAGTAACAAATATATACAGAAAGGAAAGTGGGATGGCTGATTCATTGGCAAAAGCAGAGGTGGAAAGAATGAATATGTTTACATCTTGGTGGTAGTTTGAAATGAGGACTATCAGAGAATTCTACAGCTTTTAACAGGATACTGTTACGATACATTGTAGAATTGGCTGAATTTTATGTAATGATATAAAGTCGGGTGGTTTGTTCGGATGGGAGACATTTTGTAACTCATTCCTTTATTAATAAAATCATACTGATTTAGCAAAAAAAAAAAAGAAAAATTCAAAATAAACATCTTATAAAAGCTCAAAAAAGATAAGTCACAATTGATTTTTTATTCTCTTCTTAACAGCAAATAAATTGCGACCAAAAGTAGTTACTAATGGGTTAATTATATTACATGTCCTTTGCCACGCAGAAAAGCAGCTTGCTTGAAACTGAAGCACCAAGCTAGAGCCAATTACTACTCTTCCTTGCTTTGTTTTGCTATGACTTCACTGCAATTTATATAAAAAAGGAAAGAATTAGTTAAAATTATTGTTAAGTATATAATCATGAAGTTTAAGAAATATTTTTCGAATTTTAATGGTAAAAATATGCTTCTATTATATTTTCTTATTATCATTTGTATTTTTTTTTTTTTGCCATCGTATTTCATTTTGCTTCCTTAAGTTAAAGTATAAAGTAAAGAATAATAGAAAGTAGGAAGGAAAAAGGACATTAATAAGGGAATTAATTCTAACCGCAGAATCTGAGTAAGGGCAGCAGCTTGGGTGAAATTATTGACCTCTCGTGCTTTAAGGATTTGAAACATAAGAGAAAGTCGAAGTTGGGTGTTGAGACTTTGTTGTGTTATAAAATCAGTCTCTCTTCGGAGTTGCACACATTCCAACTCCACCATTTCCAGTTTGTCTTTCACTTCTCTTTGCCCCTTTCTTATGCTTTCCTGTTCCTTGCTAACCTCCTTCATCTCCTCTTTCAGCCTTTCAATCCTCCTGTTTAAAATTTCAGTGGCTCTTCTTCTCTTCGTACGTACCAAATTTAACAATGAGACCAACAAAAGAAAAAGTATTAAAGAAAATTCTTCAACATGACACTAAAGATGATAAATGAAAATATATAATATGTACCAAATGCTTCCTTTGGGATGATTTACATGATCTTTTGGACATTAACAGCAGAGACTGCCTGGTGGCTAGATTCATGCCAATGGTTTCCCGAGGACCCCGCATATCCCGGCCGACCTTGTTAGCTAATCAGAGTGATCCTATAATCTATAAGCCTCGATTCGAATGATCTTCTCAGCTCCATCCCCATGCAAACATTTATATAAGCCATGTCATAGATGTAGTCGTTGATAATTATCCGACAATTTCTCCGTTAGTTTCTATATATTTCTGTGGTAATAAATTTCAACTAGCGGAATAGAAGAATAATTATTAATCCATCAAACGTTCGAAGAAACTATAGAAAGAGATGCAGTCGTTGATCAAGAGAGCTCGCTCGTTTTCTTTCGATTGATTGCACTCGACTTCAAGTCTATCGCCCGATGAAAATGTTTCTTTTTCCCTTTATATAGATTAAAACTATGAAATAAGTTAGCCTTTAAAAGTTAAAAAAAAAAATCACAAAAAGAGCTTGACCATCATCGATTATATTTTCAATAAATTCAATGGATTGCTAAATTTTTCTTATATATATCCTAAGAAATCTATCTGCAATTGGAGGATCATACTGACCCAAGGATAGAACCAATGGTTCAAAACAAGTGGATCCAAAAATTCTTTCTGCTAAAATATTCTAATCAATTAATTGGGCGCCCGTCGTTTGTCACAATGACTTATTGTTTCCAAGCATAGCTGCGACTTGGTTAATTTGCACTTCGCTCACGACATTTTGACAATATCCTAAAGCGACTTTGTCAAGTATTTTTATAGTACTTGATACTAATAGTTTTTTTTTTTTTTTGGGGTACGAAACTGATAGTTACTAACCCGGAAAACACGCAAATTGTAGGGATCTAAATGCATTGACAGTCTAGTTTGCATTGACTCTTGTTATTTCCGTATTGATTGGTTCTATCGACTTTCAGTGACGGAACAAAACTTTGCCCAAAGCAGGGGGCAGAAACTGCAAAAGCTCAAAAGTTTAAATGTTGATTGCGACCCAACATCTTGACTTGAACGGAATGGTATATCTAGTCTCAGATCAATTAAATGTTAATTAAATTTTTCGAAGAAAATAAGTTAAATTTTAGTATAGATATTCAATCTAAAGTTACATTAATTTTTTTAAGTGTTATTCAAATGTTAAAAAATTCTTTTAGATTGATGTTGTTATCCATGAAATTAAAATTTTAAAATTATAATTCTTCGAAAGTTTTGTTTCTTTTATATTTAGATACTACCTTTGCTTTTTACTTCTATAATAAATATATAGCAAAAATGAAAGTTTAATGTTCGCCCAAAATTTCATTGCAACTATCGTTGGAGTCAAAATTGTGATGAGCTAATTTTGACTTAACACCCAAAGAATACTAAAGCAAAGGCCAGCGTTTGTCCTAACCCCTTCGGCCTGGAAAGCCATACATCAAGTCTAAAACCTTTATTTATTGAATCCAAGCAGACAAATAAAAGTATCAAATGAATTGGATAGCCTATGATATAGAACAATTTGACACGATATGGGTTGTGTTTGATATGATTTATTGTTAGAATTATAAGATATTAATTCGTATCAAGCATTATTCATATATTTATGTCCTCTTGAGTTAAAGATTTTGAATTTATTGAATTGATATGGTATGACTCATCGTATTAATACATAATATTTGAATTGATATGATATGATATACGAGTACTAATTTATCAGTCTATAAATATTATAAATAAATTTAATCTATTAATTTTTAGATGTATTTTATGTTATTTTTATCAAATAATAAGCTTTTAAAAAATATTTTATGCTAGTGGTTTATAAAAATTAAATTGTATTAACAAGTTTATGTATAAAATATTTAAACTGTTAGTAGATAAAACAAAAAATATTTTCATTTTAATTTATCATTTTCTAAAAAAAACTATAAAAATATATATTACATAAAGATTGATTATGAAAAAAAAACCCAAGATTAAGACGTAACATATAATATAAATGAATCATTGTATAGTGAAAATGAGAAATAAAATACTAATGTGATATTTAAGGTTTTTTTTTTATAAATTTAGATATATAATATTAATATTTGTTAATTTTTATATATTTTTTTAATTTTTATTGATAAACATAAATATTTTATTGAATCATACAAATTATGTGTTTCACATATTAATTTCATGCATTATTTTTTTAAGATCATTGAAAAAAAAGAAAAGTATTCGTTAAAAAAATAATACTTTTTGAAATTATTAATGGGCAATGTTTAGCCCGATACGAGACGAAATATGGTACTATGTTAGACATAGTATAACCTATAAGGACTGTAAATCGTGTGTTATGTTAGACTTTATTCCTAATTTTTATAAATCATATCAATATAATACATTAAATAATAATATTGAATCGACACGACCAATTAATATATGAATTAATTTTTTAATGGACTGTGTCGGGCCAAATATCATGCTCCCATCAAATTCGCTCAAATTCTTTATTTTTAAGTATCAAAATTTTTTGTTTTATTTTTTACTCAAAATTTGTGTGTATTGCTTTGATATTGTTATTGATTTTTTTTTGAAAAATAAAAAAATTATATAATTACTTAAAATAAATAATCATATATAGTGTAATAGTTATAATTTTTAATATATTTTTAATATTTTATTTAATTTATAATAAAAAACAAATAAATCATTAATTAATAAATATATTTATAGATTAATAAACTAATTTTTTATCAAAAAACATTTTGGATTAGAAAATAAAACTAACTTATTTTTAAAATCATAACAAAAGGAAAACAGAAAGATTATATTATAAATAAGATTAAAAAAAATTAAAGAAAACACAAATTATTTTTAAATTTATTATAATAAATATTAATTTAAAAATACAAATAATTATAATACAAATAATTACAAATTTAAAAGAAAATAAAAATTTAATTCACATATTAAATAAATAATATTTTTTTATTATTAAATTTCATTGATAAAAATTTTTAATTTATTTAAATAAAATATAAATTATTTTTTTAAATAATGATTTAATCACTTTTAGAGCATTACCAAATAAAATTATTAGTGCTTATTAAATATGATTATCTATTCGCCTCGAATAAATCATTATGATTAAAAGTTGGCATCCTATACCAAACACACTTCAACTGCTATCTCACAAAGATTCCAGAAAAGCCCAAAATAATCTAATAGCTTAAACTTCAAAGACACGTCGTTTCCGCTGTTATCAAAATAAAAAAACACTTGGGTCGGTGTCACCCAAAGCATTCGCTTCAAAATTTTGGTTCTTCATTTTCTATTAATTTAGATATTTTAGTAATTTAAAATATAATATAATAATATAATATAAAAATTATATGAAAAAAATTATGTAAATTAAAATTTTTAAAAAAATTATATATAAATTTAATAAAATAATTTTATATTTTTTTATGAATATAAATTATAACACATACTATAAATATATAAATTATTAATTTTAATTTTAATAATAAAAAATAAAAATTTTAATTAGAAAAATTCAAGTTTAAATTTTGAAAAAAAAAAAAAAAAAACAGAATAAAATTTTTCTGAGATGGGGTGTTAGAAAGATTATCTTATATCCCATTACGCAACCCCAATGTCACATCTAAAAAAGAAGCATTTATACAATTACCATAAAAATACAAAATGAATTTGCTGGACATATTGGACTTTGTATTTCCTGCGTTCCGTTTCAGCGTTCACAATCTGAACAAAAACAACCACAAGCTAAAGTCTAAATCCACCGCCCTCCGTTTTCAATTTTGCTTTTTTTTGTTTTTTCTGACGAAACCTCTTTTTTTAACTCGCTCGCTGACAAAAGAGTCCAGCCAAAAATTTTTCCTTCCTACATGATAGCGACTTTCCTCGAAGGCAAAGGAAGTTTCCTGGAAAGTTACTTAACCATAAGAAAGTTCTCAAGCAAGACAAGTAACGTTGGAATTAACGTAGCTTTTATTTTAGTACCGAATAAGAATACAAAGAAAATGGAAAGACTGTTCTAGAAATTTTTTTTTTTATCAATTGGGATTAAATTTTTGGAAGGAGTATTTTAAAAATAAAATTTTGAATGTCGATATGAAAAATATGTCTTATGCATGTTACAGTCAATATAGAAAGAATTGCCATTTTCAGATTTAATATGATTTGAAAAATATAAGCCTCATGCATGCATATAATAATTAAACAAAGAATTAGTAATAAAAAAAAAAAACCGTCGTTAAGAAATGCGATTTTCAGATTCAACATCGATTTGAAAAGAAAGAAGATAGTGATGAATGATTGGTGTGTTTGTAGAATAAGTCTTATGCATGTTGCGGTCAATATACATTAAATCTGATCAATTTTAAAGATCAAAGAAAAGAAAATCTGATCAATTTCCAAACAAGAAATTAAGACCCTTATAACATATCATCTATAATTCTGTTTATTATAATTATTTTAATTATAATAACAAAATATATAAAAATTCATCACTTATAAATAAAAATTTCGCATAAAATTTTAATAAATTTATTAATTATATTATAATATTCATAAATAAAATAGTCCGTTCTTAGCGGCCTTCGTATAAAAATAACGTTAGCTCATTAAAACTTTTTTAATTTTATCACTTTCTTGTTTTGAATGAGAAATGAATGATGTATTGTTAAGGGTTGTTGTCAACCATTAATTTCAAATTGTTTAAATTATTACGAAATATCGTGGCATGACGATGTAACTTCTTCCCTTCTTCCAATGCCTAACGTGGCAGATGCGAACTCACCGTAAAACATTTTGAAAGCGACCAGCAAAGAGCGAGATAAAAACTATTGCCAAGTCTAAACAGGTGGGCACTTAAAATTGTCTCCTCCCCCTGTCAATTTCTGACTATTGAGAGTCCACAAAAAATTTGTTTTTTAGGAAGAAGTTCATAAGAGCAAAAGCTAAGCGAATTTGATTATATATTTTGTCTTGCCCATTTAACTAAGCCATTCTTGACATGAGTTTCTATGATTTTATGGGAGTGATCACATAATCAAGTGATATGATTTGATTATAGTTATAAAATTATCTTAAATAAAATTAAACCCAAAGAAGAAAAAAGGATAAGTAAGAAAAAAAACCCAAATCTCAAATTTAAAATAAAAAATCAGTTTTCCTCCTTAACTGAAATGCATATCTCAAATCACATGATTATCAAACACACACAGGATAAAATTAAAATCCCTTTCTAATCATGATCATGTCTGCAGCTCCATCATTTCTTATCAACACTCATCTAACGTGCACACTAACCCATCATTCTAGAGAAGTCCTCGAAGCACACGAACCCATCTCCATTCTTATCAACACTCGCTATCATGCGCCGGCAATCCTCTAACGTGCACCGTTCATCACCTATTTTCTCTTTATAAAACGCCATCAACTCCTCCGCCGTGATCTTCCCGTCATGATCTGTATCAAATATATCAAAAGTCTCCCTTAGCTCCGGTTCGCAAGCTGGTTCGCCGCAAGCCGGTCCAACCACCTGGCTCATCAACGTTTCCAGGCTGATGCACCCATCGCCGTCTCCATCCACCTCACTCAACATCAGCGAAACCTCTTCCTGACTCGGCGGCTGCCTGGCGAACTTGCTAAGCAAAGCCTCGAGTTCGCTTCTTGTAATAACCGCATCGTTATCTTTCTCTGCTATTTTAAGCGCTTGACAAAGTTCTAAATAAAAATTAGTGGAAAAGTTCGACCAGTCACCTGATGTTTTGAGCAAGACGCTGGTGGGTGTTCCGAAACCAGCAGTAGCCGACGAAGGGTACTGATGTCCTTTGCAAATTGAAGACACGGATTCTGACGAAGAAGATGACGTACCGGAACCGGAACTATAAGACGAAGGGTCGAATTTGGAGACCATGGATCGATTCTTTTTTACAGATCCAAAGAGACCTTTGGGACTAAGCCTGAGTTTCATGATGATTTAATATTAAAAGACACAAAACAACGCGAAA
Organism: Durio zibethinus; assembly: GCF_047325235.1. Classification (NCBI taxonomy): domain Eukaryota; kingdom Viridiplantae; phylum Streptophyta; class Magnoliopsida; order Malvales; family Malvaceae; genus Durio; species Durio zibethinus. The sequence continues at coordinate 313,630 of NC_143162.1, read as the reverse complement.
AAAGAAAAAAAGTTGGAAGCGAACGAAGAAAGAAAATAATTGGGACTGAGGGGAAAGAGGAGCGAAGGTGGGGTGCTTTAATGGTTGGAGAAATGTGGGTGCCATAGCAACTTCCAGGAAGCTTCCTTGATGAGAAATTTTATGAACACTTATTTGTATAGGATTTTTTTGTACTTTTGTTTTCGCTTCTAGTAGTATTTTATTTACTAAATAATTGTTGTACAGTTGGGTAACCGTATAAGTAGTTTTGGGCTTTGGCCGGTGTGAGGTAGGTTTTGATTTCCTGTGGAATTGTGTCGGGAGGAATCCAATGTCTCCATCGATGTGATTGGATCCAAAAAAGATCCAATTGCGCACTGAAACATGGTGATATTGGATCCAAATCAGGCCTTAGTCTAAAACTTTAGCCCCATGAGAGACTTTTGACAAAAGTTTCCTCTTATTGGGCAGGCTGTTCAAAAGGAAGTCAATCATACGACAAATCTAGAATGGCGGAAAACCAAAGGCCATCGATCCCCGGCAAGCACGCTTGGAACAACTGGGGTTTCAGACTCTCGCTGTCCATCAAAGTTTTGGCGAGCCCACACGGTTTTTATTTTGCGTCTTAAATAGGCGTCGGTGCTGACCTGACACGTAAAGCTAATTTGTTTATTTTATACGGTCCAAATCTCAAATCTCGACTGTTAGCTGTCAAAATCGGACAAGGATTTCTATTAACAAAATGGTTAGGACTTAATGCCTAAATGCATTAAACATTTAAACGATTAATATTTTGGGAAAGGTTTATATATGCTTTTGAAAATAAAAATTATGAAATACTGTAAATTTCCTTTTTTTTATGCAACTCAAATTCCATACACTTTGATAGATAACCAAAGAGAAAATTTTTTTTTTTTTCATATCAAAGTTGAGATTTAGTATCTAATCAAAGCATGTAATTTTAAAGTTTGATGCATGCCATTGATTTCGTCAACCTCTAGAGTCTAAAGTACTGTGTTGGTATTTAAATGATCTAAGCCAATCCATCAATTGTGTAAGAAGGCATATTTTTCTTATATCTTTTTAATGCTGAATTTCTTCAAGAAACAAAGAAAGGTTAATATCCCCTGATGGAGTTCTGATAGCAGAATAATTAGCTTAAACCTTCACTTTATTGCAGCAATTATCATCACTCATTAGCATTTGGCCAAAATTTTTTTATCACCAATTAGTAATCTGTAGCTCACATGATACCCATCAAATAATGAAAGATGGGCAGCATGACAAATTTTCAGAGAGGCATATCAATTATCAAGCAGCATCATCCAATCAGATGAGCCAAATGGGCAAAATATGCTAGAAATAATGGAAAAAGCATGCTGTGGGTGCACATGGTGCGTAGACTTTTTCAACATATTTCCTCCTTAGAGCATTTCCATACATATCAAAATATAATACAATCAGCTACGGAATTTTCCTTTTATGTATACCTGCCATGTTTATAAATATAGGAATAAAAGTAGTTACCAAAAAGTAAGAGGCCCACCAACCAAAGGCATAGAAACAGATTTGAGTCTATTCAACAAAGGCCAAAGTCAATAGCTCTTCCCCCTTGTACAAGTCAAGGCATCTAACTTCCTCCAATTTTACAATTCTCAAAACTATATTCAAATGTGACATGCAAGCAGTTGACAGCTGAAAATTAGAATGGGAAACAAATTATTGCAGCCAAAACGCAAACTGTGAAATTTCTGGTCTTTTGTCATCCTCGAAATTTTCAATGCAGCACTTTGATGAAAGGTAACAAGTATTCTGCTACTCCTCCAAATACAAGAATCTTCCTTAAAAAAAATCAGTTCCTATTCAACCCATCTCTATCTGTAACCAAATTTCCTCAAGCCTCTTGTTTGTCTAGTCTGGAAAATCAAGTCTGTCACCTTTTAGATATTTCGAGAATGAATGCTGACAAGCTTGAAGTTGAAGCAGATTCTGATTATTTCATGGAATCAGAAACGATGTCAACTGCAACTGAATCATCGTTTGAAAATCAGGGTGGCAGAAACAGAGAAAGAACAGAACCAGAGAAGAAAATCAAGAAGCTGAGATCAATCAAGCCCTCAAGAATGCCATCAACAAGAAAGGGAAGGTCTTCATCCAGTCAACTTCGTGCCAAGTTATCTGGATATGCAGCAAGCTCGGAGCAACCTACTCCAATAGAGATGTCTGATGCATCACCAAATTATATAAACGACATAAGCTCTTCTGATGCAAAGAGCGAGAATTTTCAGGCAAGTACTAAAATTTTCATAACAAAGTTTTAATACCATTAATTGCAGTGAAAATTCAAATTGTTCAAAAGCCAAATTTTGCTTCCTGTGGACAGGTATTACCGGTAACATTGACAACACAATCTAGTTTTAAGCTTCTGAGAAGTGTGACAAGAAAGCCCAGCATGAAATTCAGAAGGCCCCAACTGAAGAAATCATCTGGAGGAACTGACTTGAAGAAGAAACTGAAGAAATCATCTAGGACAGAGGCAAATTCCCATGATGATCAGCATTCTATTATTCCGTTCAGCGTGGTAGATTCATCACCTCATTACTTGAAGGCAACTAGTTCTTCTGATATGAAGGAGCAGTTACAGGCAAGCCCACGCCATTCTGAATCTAGTTATGATAGCAGTGAGCGGGATAAGAGAATTTCGACAAATGAGAAACAAAATTTAGCTTATTCTGTGAACAAATCCATTAGAGTTCTAAGAGCATCTACTTTAGGACCTAAGAGGCCTTCCACAAAGAAATGCTCTGAAATTTCTTCTATTTCAGACCCAAGCATAGAGAGAGCTACCTGTTCCTCGACTCTCAAAGATTCCAAATTTCCGGATCATGTAGAGAATAAACTGGGAGGAAGTGAATCTGATGGAACTGCAGTCTTGAATGTCTGTCGATATAGTTATTGCTCTCTTCACGGCCATCACCATGATAATAAACCTCCATTTAAGAGGTTTGCATCGATGAGGCGGCGAGTGGCAAAGACTCAGAAGAGTTTGAAATCAGACCGTCAATCCTTTGGCAAAGCAAAGCATCCTGGTAATAGAAAGAAAGGACTCCAAACAGAGAAAAGAGTCTTTAATGGAGATCTTGGAGTTGCGGTTCAACTGACATCAACTGTTGATACCAGAAAGATCCCTCCAGTCCTGGGAAAGGAGGGCAGTGATTTAGTAACTTTGGCCGAGAGTGTGCCCACTGAATCATCATATCCAAATCCGAGCCATGAGGAGAATATGCACCAAAGTAATATCCTGCTTAAAGTAGAACAGCAGATTCCAGAGACATTTCAAGTATTAAAGGACAGAAGTGTGGATTGCTGTGGAATTGGAGAAGAACAGCATAAAGCAACTCCTGATACCCCTGGTACCAAGATCAAGGTTGAAGAAATTGTTAGAATCAATCCTCATAATGAAGACAATAAGTCCATTCACACTGTTAGCCATCCCAAATGTGGAGATGTTAGTAGTTCGCAAGAGTTTGGAAACCCAACACAGTTTGACAAGCTGTCCTTGAAGCGTGAAACTATATGCACCTGCAGTGAAGGGGTTCCAGCGGAAGAGGAAGCTCAAAAAGATGTTAATGAAGATATAGCTTCAAGTTTGAATTTGGAAGAGTATAAAGCTCATTCAGGAAACGGTGCCAAAGCCTTGGAGACTGTTTCAACTGGAATGATGGGAGAACCAACTTCAGCGAGAGAAGAGAATAATGAAGATTCTGAGCTAGATCGTGAGATCCTTCAACCTGCAGGTTCTATGGCAGCTAGTAATACTCATGCGGCAAGCAAAACAGAGATGGAAAATCAGAAGAATTTCAAATTTTGGAAATTGATATATCAGCAAATGGTCACAGGTCTTGATGCTGAACTTGAAACTCAAAAGCCTCTTCCTGTAGTGAATTTGGAAGAACAAGTAGAAATTTTGCGTAATGCATATGAAAAGAATGACTCTTGTCAGGAAATTTCACAGACAGATCAGACCATGAGCATAGAAGATCATGAAGCAAGCAACGGGAAGCTTGAGTTTAGTCAAAGTGATGCCATTAAGCTGGTACAGCAAGCATTTGACAAGATCCTCTCTGAGATTCCAGACCACTCATCGGATGATCAATCAATTGCGAGTGAGATAACTTCAGACCAGGCTTTCTTGTTAAAGAAGCAGGATGGAGGCAAAGAAGTGAGCATCTCAACTTCCTCTAATTCCATTGAAGACCGTATGATACAAGATCAAAAAGAAATGCAGCTTCAAACTGATAACAAATTTGCATCTGAAGAAGTGAAAGCAGCCCAAACGGAAAGAAAAACGTCTGACAATCAAATGCCGAACAGCTGGAGCAATCTGAAAAAAATAATCATCCTCAACAGATTTGTCAAGTCGTTAGAAAAGGTGAGGAACTTAAAGCCACGCACAATCCAGTACGGACCTATGGACAAAGACCCAAAAGCAGAAAAGATTCAACTGAGGCATCAAAATATGAAAGGGAGAAAAAATGCTGAGGAATGGATGCTTGATCATGCACTTCGTCAAGTTATTTCAACATTGGCTCCATCTCAAAAAAGAAAAGTAGATATGTTGGTACAAGCTTTCGAAACATTCATTCCACTACCAGAAAATGGGGATGATATCAGTTCCAATGCAGCAGCTTCTTCTCCTACAGCTTCTGTTCAAGCCTATAATGAGTCTGTGGTTCACAATGGTGACAGCGCAAAAAATGAAAATGGTTCTGAAATCTTGGCAGGCAAAGCATTTTATCCTGAAATGAGTTCCAAAGATGATCAAGACCAAGTCTGTGAATCCCATATAGCATACCAGAAAATCCCAAAAGCATCTCCTGAGCCCAAAGAAACAAGTCTGCATAGTGGTTGCCCAGAACAACCATTGTGTATAGCAGGCTCAGAAATGAGTGATACAGATATGAAGGAAGAAGTTACTAGTGCAGTCGATGACTTTAAAGGGAATGAAGTTTTGATTGTCATGGATGCTCAGCCGAAGTTGGTTGACCTCTCTTTGTCTGAACCTGAAGAACACAGGCTATCTGACAAGTCCTTAACTAATGAAGGTGCAGTAAGAAGCTCTCATGAGAAACTTTTTCCAGTAAATGAAGAAGTTGTTGAAAGAAAGTCGAAGGAAGAAATTTCAATTGTCAATTCCAAAGTCTGCAATGATGGTTCTGAATTCAATATAAAGAAGATGGGTTTGGAGTCCAGTGACTCGATTAATTCAGCTAACCAGCACCCTGGTAAACCTGAATGCCCAACGAAAGTTGGTGATGGAGCTCAGCCAAAATATAAAATCCTCCGTTCTCCACTTGAACAATCTGAGTTCAATTTTGCTGCTGATATTTCTAAGTTGGAAAGACAAAAATACACGAGGCTTTGGTACTTAATATATAAGCACATGGTGTCAGGTAGTGCTGCAGAAACGCTTCAAAATGTAGCAGACGAGGAAGTACAAGGTGATGATGCAAGCAAACATTCCAGAGACAGCAATGCAGATGGTCAAGGTTCTTTTGCGACAGGTCAGGATGTAATGGAGAATTACACAGCAGGTAGCCAAAATATTGAATGCCACAACAATGAGATTATAAATCTGGTAGAAGAAGCAATAGATGAAATACCTCTTCCAGAAATTCAAGATGACACATCAGACAATCAATCTGTTACTGGTGATGTAATTCCAGATCAAGAACTCCCAGAAAAGAAACATGGTGAAGAAGAGGTGAAGTTCATCCCATGTTCTGCTGATTCTTCTAAAGGGAACTCTGAAGAAGCTAAAAACATAGCAGAAGAGCTTCGTTCAACCTTGAATTCTGAAGAGAAACCACTGAAGTCTGAAATTGTAAGCTCTCAAAAAGAAGCAGAGAGAGGAACAGATGAGGGAAATAAATCCAAGAAGAGAGTGCAGAGAAATTGGAGCAATCTGAAGAAAATAGTCCTCCTTAGGAGATTTGTCAAGGCATTGGAAAAGCTCAGAGAATTTAACCCACAGGGCCCTCGATACCTGCCCTTAGATCCTGCCCCAGAATCAGAGAAAGTTCTCCTAAGACATCAAAATATGGAAGACCGGAAAAATGCTGAAGAATGGATGTTAGATCATGCACTTCAACAAGTGGTCGCTAAACTAACTCCAGAAAGGAAAAGAAGAGTGAAGCTGCTTGTAGAAGCATTTGAAATGGTCATTCCCACTATAAGTTGAAGTCATTAAAAGCCCTGATACAGAAGCAGTAGCTTCTCCAGCAAAAGCCAATCATCCTGCTGTTAGTCCACAAGGTAAGGACATAGAAACCTGCATTTCTTCATCATAACAATATCATCCTTCTCAGAATAGGGTTTCCAACGTCAACAGCCATATGTATGTTGGTAGCCAGTTGGACTCTTAGTTCTAGTGACCAAGGTTCATCTTGGCAGCCTCAAGTATTGTACAGAAAAAGAAGCTAAGCATTTTATTTATTTTTTGTTAAATAAAAGATAAGCATTTCAAATAAAAGGAACTCATAATAACAAAGTGTACAGACTAGCCCGCCATCATGAAATTTTAGAAGAAGCATATATACCAGATCTTTTTTCTTTAAACTCTACTTAGTAGAGCATTCATAGAAAATTTCATTGATATGGCAAAAAAGCACCCTGCTAGTATCTTTTCTTCAAGTGAAAATTTTAAATCATTGTGATAATGGTGAAGCTTCATTATTTTTTTTTTCCAACAATGTTGCAGGTATGGGTAGAAGAAGTGACTGTTTCATATGGTCAATTGGAAAGGCGCTGAAGCATGAATTTGTTAGGGACAAACATCACTGTAGAAAAGCAATAGAAATTGGAATGATTGTTGTTTATTGTCTATTTAGGAGATAGCAGTGTAGAGGCTGAAAGTGGTAATTTAGTGGAGGATGTAAGTTACACCAGAATTTTCTAGCATGCTTATGGTGGGAAACAAGCAAGAGCAATACCATTTCTACCTGGATAAGTACAGTTTTGAATATTACCATTTGTACCTGATGGACTTGAGCCAAAGTTTTAATCTGATTTTCCTTTTTTGCCAAAGTTTTATCACTTGACAGCCTGAAACATCAGATTAAATACAATTAATGTTATGTATTTTTCCACCAAAATATAAACTTGTAACCTGAATTCCAAGTTTGAAGTCTTTGGTTTGAATCTCATGTCGCGAATTCTTCCTGCAGCATTTTTGGAGGAAAATAAAAACCTTTTTAGTTTGCTTCAAAGCTTCACTCGAACAACAAACCATGAACTATAATACTACCCTTTGAATATATGAGCTCAATGTCAACTGAATAGGTAGGAAGAAGAGAAGAGAACATCAGCAAACCTCAAAGGCAACTAAAATTGTAGCAAACATTTGCTTCAAAATTCCTTCACAGTTCTTCCATAAGCTGCCATTATGACTAGAACGCAAATCATGTCTCTTGAAAATGGTTAGAGAGAAAACATTAACACGAGGTTTGAGTGATGGACAACGAATAAAGAAAAAACCAATGGAGAATGATATTAAAATATTGAAGATAATGAAAGAATTCCATTACACTAAAGTAAATCATAAAAATTGTTTCTGCCAACACTGCTAAAAAGTAACTGTAGGTGCCAGAAATACAAGGAAAAATTGATTTCCTATTCCAAGGAAAGGTCTGAAACCTGCTCATCTACTCCTCTACTGCATCTTTGCTTTTTTTTTCTTCTTTTCACTTTTATCAACCCCTGCATCATTTGCACCAACAACAACAGCAGGAGCCTCCTCACTCTCTTTGTTCTTCTTCTTTTTCTTCTCAGACTTCTCTGTATCTCGTGAAGTAGCTTCAACCTTATCTTTGTCCTTCTTTTTTTTCCCCTTCTCAAGCTTCTCTTCAGTTTCTGCAGCTTCATCCTCTTTATCGTTCTTCTTTTTCTTTTTCTCCTTCTTCTCAACTTCTACTTCTGCTTCATCAACTTTAGCTTTCTTAGCTACAACCAGAACAGGACTATCACTGCTTTCATCCAATTTGCGCTTGCGCCCCTCCCCATCTTCCTCATCCTTGCCCTTTTTCTTCTTTTCCTTTTCCATCACTATAATCTCCTTTTTTACAACACCTGTTTCAGTACCCTTCACACCAGGTTCAGCTGAAGCTGCAAGGCTTGCAACCATTGAATCCCCACCAGTTGGCAACACAACATTTCTTAACCACTCGTTAAGAGTATTATCATTTGGCTTTCCACGCTTATCCAATTTCCCTTCGGCAATCAATTTCTTCTTCATCGATGCAGTTGGCCCCAAACCCCACTTCCTCGGATAAGTATCCCTATCCATAACCACCCTCTTCATCTTTGCCACCACCCCATGATCACATGTAGCCATCACTGCAGTCGTCATTTCTGCAATTCCCAATGCAATTGCCTCTCCTTTAGTAGTCATCAACACAACTTCCTCCCCAACCTCAATATCATTCTCAAACCTCAGCAATCCTGGAATCATCAACTTCGCCCCATAACATATAGCATTAACAGCAGAATCCTTCACAACCAACCTCTTATAACTAGTCAAAAGAACTTCAAGAGGCATAATCACCCTCCTCAAATAAGCCTCATCTCTATAATTATCATAAACCCATTGAGCATCCATAACATCGTGCATTGTCACCATATTATCCTTCTCTCCTAAAATTCCGGACCTAACCCTCCTAATTTCCCGCATACTACCACCAACCCCAAGAATCAATCCCAAATGAACACGCATGGTCTTAACATAAGTACCCGCCTCGCAAGAAATCCAAAAAACAACTAAATGCCTATCAGCATCATACTCAAGAAGCTTACTTTCGTAAATAGTCCTAATCCTAAGCTGTCATTTTACGGCAGAAATCAATGGCGGCCTCTGAAAAACAGCTCCAGTCAAAATTTCAAGAGCCCTAGCAACCTTAGCGACGTCGGGCACTTTGGAATGCAAACGGGCAACGCAGACATACTCTTTGCCTGCCCCCTGTTGGGATTTAACAAGACGTGTGGCTCTATCAATACAAACAATGAGATTCCCAGTGACTTTGGGGTCCAAAGTTCCACTATGCCCAGTCTTTTCAACACGTAAAATGCGCTTAACCCAAGCAACAACTTCATGGGAAGAAGGGTTAGAGGGTTTATCAAGGTTCAAAACGCCGTACCTGATGTATTCAGCAAGAGGTCGCTTGAGAAACCGGAGGGGAGAGGAGTGTAATGTCCCGTTCGAACGTTAAGGCGGTCGTAGTTTTTAAGAAGGATAGGCCACTGGGAAGTGTCGATAGAAAGGGTGGTGCTCTGGGGTTTGATCACGAAATCTTGGTCGGATTCTTTGGTTGCAGATTCGGGTACGGTTTTTTTCTTGTGCTTTTTCTTTTCTGAACGAGAGAGCTCAACCTCAGACATGGTTTGTTTTCTCTTCTTAGCTTTTTTTCCGGTTAGGGCACTGACCAAGGCTAATGGAAAAGTTTACATGGTTAAGGTTTTGGAGGTTTTAGGGAGAAGAGAAAGGCTGGAAAGTTTACCGAAAAGGTTGGGCTTGTTTTAATCTGTCCGTGCCCAAGAGATCTAATTATGGCCTTCGAATTTTATTTGCATAGCATTATTATTTTTTATTTGGATTTTAAACGGGCGGATGATCTTGGCCATTTCAGCTAACAAGCTAATCTTTTTAAGATGAAATTCGAACTGGTGACGAATGATAGTAGAGCCACTCAGGAGTATTATTGCGTGGGCTCAAGGGCACTACAGCAACAAATCGTCCAACCCCATGTGTTTGTTGGTGTGGACTGTTGATCCCCCCTAACAAGGGTGTTAGGGATTGGCTGAAACAACTTTCATGTAGTGTTTTTTTGAATCCTAAACTGAACATGTGCTTTAGTGATCTTGACTTTGGACAACAGGCCATGCTGGGCCTTAACTCTGGAAATCTAGGCTGTGCCCGATATTAGGCCATGCCGGAGCCGGACCCATTTTGCCACCCTACATACAGACCAAGTCATGAACTAAAACAGCACCAAACCATCTCACTTCGAAGCATGTTCGATCGCCCAAAGATGCCTTCGTCAAGAGCAGACTATTGTCAGGAACAAATATGCGAGCAAAGACTAAAATAAATCAAAGGAGAAAGTCAGAGGCAAACAGCACAGTCTAATGATCATGGAGACTCTTAAGCTCCCTCCATTTTTCGGATTTGCACTAAACCTTAAGTTTGGATTAAGGATACAGTCAACCAAAAAATGAAAATGAAAATAAGAAACATTTCACCTAGGGTTGCCACTTTTCTGCTTAGCTTTCTCAATGAGGGGTTTCAATTGCTTCTTTTCAGCAAGAATTTTAAGGAAGTTGAACAAAAAGGGTATGTAGTTGTGTTTCCTACGAATATTTTCAGTTCTCCATTTCTTGAATTTCTCCTCCTCCATCAAAATCTTCTCGGTGGCACCCTCAATCCCCGAATTCACTTCTGAAAGTTGTTTGTTTAGTGCTTCAAAACTAGTTTTGTCTGTGAGTCTGTCTGACTGTATAGTAGCCAGCTGCTGCAGGATGCGTTCCCTCTTCTTTTGGAGCTCCTTAAGTTCAGCAGTGTACGTCTCTTTCCTGTTCTTGATAACTGCCATGAGGTTGAATCTTATTTCACTTTTGGAATATCTCTCAATACGTTCTTGGATTACTGGTTGTACCATTTTCAACCATTCCATGTCACCTGGTCCAGCAGGGCACTGACCAAGGCTAATGGGTCCCTCCTTTAGTCCATCAAGCTCATACAGTACCCCATCAACTGGTATGTAACTTATGAAATGGTAGACATCATCATCTTTCCCAGCAACCTTCTGCTCCTCTAGAACAAAAGGCTCAGGCCTTGCAAAACTATTATGGGCTGTACGTATAGCTTCACTGTTATTAATAGCCAGACCCTTGAGTTCTGGAGGAAAATTTTTAGTGAATTCTTTCAACTTCGAAAGTTCTGGGCCAATCTCAATTTCTAGGCAGTTCAAGAGAACAGACAATATTGCTTGTGTAGCACAAGCATTATTGATAACCTATGAAAACGCAGGAACAATAAGTTCAGAAGATGTTTGCAAATACGTCATTCCAGAAATTATGAATTAATTTGAAACCAACCTGGCTAGCAAAGAACAAATTAGGATTTGGGTCCTTAATTACTGGACGTTCATCTTTCTCCCCTGGGCGCCATTTGAAAAGGAAAATCAACCCATACACAGGCCTATGAAGGAAAGAAAAATTACAAAGGAAGAGACTTGAAAGTAAAAATGTAAAATGGCCAGTACCAAGCAAGAACTGACCTAAGATTGTTTAGAGAATCAAGATCCAATGAATACAACTCCTCTACCTGCAAAGACATAGGTCATCACGACAGTATAAAGCAGGTAAAAGAAACACAAACAATAAGGGAACGGTTATGACACAAACAAAAAGCGTTACTTGTACGCCTTTAACTTGCATCTGCTGTATAAGTTCCGTAAAAACACCTGCATCATATGGGAAAAAACATTCTCTTCAAGCTTAAATCTCAAAACAGATCATCCAAAAAGCATCACAACCTAAAATAAGCAAGAAGAGCACTAAAAGACAATTATTTAATTGATGCAACATGTTAACATGTGCAATCTCAACTAACAGATATAAGATATACAAAACAAATCGTATGCCAAAGAATAATGAAACACAACCCCATGCTGAAAGTATTATACAAGTAGCAAAAAAGCAAAGAATTAAAAAGAACTACCTAAGAACTCAATCTAAACCAAGTGGCCTTTGTTAGGCTTCTAGAAAATGCTTATTAATGCCAAATGAAGGGGCACCGAATTTTCTCTAGTCAAGGATCAATGATAGGCCTTCGAAAAGTGTAAAAGGACTTCATTTCTAATCATCAACAACCAGTAAGGCTCCAATCTATCTTATTATAGAGTCTTTAAATAGCAGGGATTGGCTCTAGCATTGTCATGAAATCAACATGCTTTTTTTTTTTTTTTGTTATTTTGTATTCTTCCATTAAAGACAGACATGTTCTATGTTGCACTTTGAAAAATCATATAAATCTAATGAATAGAACAACAAGATGATCCAATCATCTAACACCTTGACAATAATCAGATAACAATGAAGCACCGCTCGTGTGATGCATTAGGACCAATATCTCCATATGTTAAATGTTAACCATCAAAATATATATATATAAAAAAAAAAAGAGAAAAAAAGAGTATGCCACTAAGGGACACTGAACAAGGCATTCGTTGCAATCCTATAAAACAATCCTAGCAAAATCTTTACCCAAATCACCCTCCAGTGGTCATTATACGATAAATTGTTTCTCTAATACGCCAAAATCCTCAGGTTATTCCCTTTCTTATCCGTAACCTTTCCTTCATGGCCATCAAACTTTCCCACTCACTGACTCATTTTTAACCAGTTAAACTATGTCTCTAGCTGAATGAAGATATTACACAGAAAAAGAAAAAAGTAAAGGTAAAATTAACAATTTCACCAATCAATTGCATTTGACTCCTAAAACCTTAAAAACAATTATAATTGAAGCCTAACAACCCAGTCTTGGCCTAACATTAATCATTCTCACCCTCTGAAACTTCATCCAATATGCCAAAAAAGAAATTGAACACCTTGATGAAACACCAAAAAGAAAGGACAAAACCCATCAACAACTTAAAGGAATAAGAAAGCATTTCAGCTTATAATTACGAGTAATTCTTAACAAACAAACAAATTGAATTAGAAATAATACCGGGATCGGATTCAATTGTGCACCAAGACATGATGAGAAATTAGCAGCTGCAACAGTCGCAAACCAGCAAACAAACAATAAATTATTTAGAATGTGAAAAACCCTAAACACAGGAATTAAGAAGTACCCAAACTCGCTAAGTCCGTCAAAGCAAGAAAAGAGGGGTCTTTCTTCTTTCTAAACCCTAATGGCTACAAAGCTTCGCAGGTTTACTTCTGCTGTTAGATTTTAAGCACTGCGCTTTCCCACAACAAATGAATCTCGGCCGTCGGTCACTCCGTGTAGTTTGTTGGGTATCTTTTATTTTATAGTAGTTTAAGATTAAAAAAAATATATATAGTTAGAGGGATAAAAGGTTAAGTGAATAATGAATATTGAAATTTTACCTTTTTATTTTGATTTCATTGAATTTTGACGACTTCTTTCATCTTTTCATTTAATTTTGTCATTGAACTATTATTTTTGGTTATTTGTTTTACCAAATTTAAGGAAAATAGAATAGTTCCTAAAATATTTTGTTAATATATTTAAAATAAAATTTGAATAAAATATAAAATATGACGTTGGTATTTTAAATATAACTATACATGTGGGATATTTTAAATATCTTTTAACATAGCATGTTACGCATATACTTTGTTATATGTGAAATATTCACGTGTTATTTCATTTAAATTTTATTTTAAACATATTAATATAATATTTTTACAAAATATTTTATTAATTTTCAAATTGATAGTCAAAAAAATTTATTTTCCTTGAATATAATATAATTTTGAGAAAGAAAATTTTAAATGTGCTTTACTTGATTAGAACTTTCATTCTTGACAAGAAAAATGATATTGAGCTTTAATATTTCTTTAAAAAATCAAATGATAAAAAAAAATGAAAATCAAAGAAATATTCTCATCATTGAGTTGTATTTTGACAATGTTTATTTAATACAAACTTTTCAAATTGTATCATTTTTCTTATCAAATAAAACCTAGTCTTTTCAATTGATTTTGAATTAAAATGAAGTCCAACATGTTAATTATAAATAATTATAAGTATTATTACTTTTTTGGACTTTGAAATTTGCTTTAGAAAATCAAAATATTTGCTCCAATATTTTGGACTAATTTTCTATCTTTAAAACAGAAGTTCTCGAATGCACAATATTGGTCAAACAATTTTTAAAGTAAAAGTTAACCTTTGCCAAAGAGAAAATGCACATAATTTTGGTTTTTGTGAAGAAAGCATTGATCATCGATCCATTCTACACATAGAACAGTCCCTAAGGGCTACGAATCTGATCTAAAGATCAATTATCCCTGGCCTTTTAATTTTGACTTGGTAAGCATAGGGATTGATCCTTTTGTGTAAGGATCGATCTTCTGTCCACACAAAAGGATCCTTTGGCTTGATATGTTGAAATGATTGATCCTTGGTTCTTTCATTTAAACTTGAAGGGATCGATACCAGGATCGTTTTCCTTGTATCCTTGACAACAATCAACGAGCACAATTTGATACAAATCAACATCTCTTTTTTTCTTTCTTTCAATCGCAACGGTTTCAAATTCATTTCAACTATAAAAGACACTCTTCCATTATCATTGAAGTTAAAAGACATCATTTGTAAGAGCTATCAATCAAATTCTTCAAGCAATCAAGAGCTTTCATGTGTTTTAGAGCTTTGATCCTATATTCTTTTGTAATTAATGTATCCAAACTTTATTTCATATTCATTTGTCTTTCATTGTAATATATTAACAAACACCCAGTCGAGGTTATTTAGTTTGCAAAAACTTTTGCTTACACATTAATATTGTGAGTTCAAGGTGAGTGAATCCCTAAATGATTTTGTGAGAATTTTGATAGAACTATTAAGGGTTTGAGTGAAATTGTAAAACCTAGCATTGAAAAAGTAGTTGTAAGGTTGAAGATACAGTGGATTGAATTTCTCAATAAAAGAAGCTAAGGAAGAAGATATTGGTGCCTTGAGGAATAACTGAACTCCTAAAGATTTTTATGTTTTAAGTTTTCTATATATCCCTTCTCCTTTATTCAATTTTAAGTTTAATTGGGGTTAAGTTTTCATATATATTTCTTCTATTGTCATTTTTATATTTCTACGTATTGAAATTTAATTTATTTTAAAATTAATCCAATTCCTTTTTTGTTTTTTTGGATCGTCTATCTAAATTTGAGATAATAATTGGTATTAAAACTTGAACTTTATTTTGTAGGTTTAATAACTTAGAATGATCCTATGGCTAAAGTGGATATATTTAAAGATGGCTATTTTATTATTAGAAAATAAAAACACAGTTCATTGGACATGATACTTCATTCAAAAAGTAATGATTCTTCAGCAATAGATGCCTACTCATAGATATTTCAAACGCCTATTGGACTTATAAATACTTCAATTAACATTCATTTAACATGACTTTACATTCAATTACTTGATGAATTAAATCATTCTCTGTCACTCTTTTTCATAGTTCATTATTCAATTGAGTACAGTAAGAATTTGAAATGTAAATCCTATTCTTCTTTGATTTATGCATTATATGCTGAGGATAACGTTTTCAAAAGTCCATTTCATCGTAATAGGAAAACTATCATTCTTAAAATAGTTTCATGAAATTAGTGTCTTACCTAAAGTTTCTCTATTTCTCCTCCATTAATTGTATTGGTTAGTCACTGCTCCATACAACATATAAGCACTTCTTTAAGACGAAAAGAGGCACTGCACAACTATGCTGCTGTGAGGTGGATGATGAAGCAGTCTATTATTTGCCCCAGAATTTTGTTCACCAAAAAGGAAGAAAAAAGTCGACAGTGCCATCTTCTCATACCAGACAAACTATACGATTTGTCACTGTCCCATTCTATATATTCCTAATATTTTTAAAACACAAATTAACAAACAGCCAGCAGGTCCAGCATAGATAGTTCACGAGACCAAATTAAGCAAAAGCATATAACATAAGCGGTAAACAGAGATGATGGCTAAGGGCTAAGGCCTAATGGACTGGATGGGCGGCAGATGCAGTTGCAGCTGGCTCCTCCTAGGTCTTATCTTTCTTAAATTTCCAAGATCACCAATGAATCGTACAGGTCCGAGCAACACTAAAAGAAAGGGTCACGAGAATCGGATAGAGTGTGAGAAATGGGATGAAAATAAAAACAAAAACAAAAGAAACAAACAAACAAACAGTTAGGAGTGAGAATTGAGAGTGTTACGTTTATGGTTTCTGCATGGACCATATATGGTTTTGTTTAATCTTATCTGTTGTTCTAGTTCGTGTCTGTTGGGACTCCATTATCACAGAACCATATAGAAACATGTGAGTTCACATGGAAAGGTAGCTCTCATGTCATTTTCGTTTATCGGTTCACATGGTTGGAATCAAATTAACGAAACCATTGGAATGTTCCGACCTCTAGTTTTCAAAATCTAATGACCACTTTAACCTTGATTAATCATGGAACTTGGTAGCACAAAACTAATGTTTAAAAAACGTACAGGTATATATACCGTTATATGTATAGGGTACACCATTAGAAAGGACAGAGGTATAGTTGTCCTTTTGGAAGGCAGGAGGGTTTGGTCATGTGCTGCTGTCTCAAACTGTAGTATATTCGGACCCTTATCGTGAATAAGACACATAATATTCTTCAAATCTTCAACCTATGGCTTCCAACAGCCTATAAATACCCCTCCTTAAGGGCCTAAGAGCCTTGATTGCAGCCTCAAAAACTCTCTGGTCAGTTGCTTCGGTTCAGTTGCATTACTAAGGCAATGGCAGGGAAGCTAACTATTGTGATGTTCTTGCTTGCTATCATGCTACTTTTACTAGCAGAGAACAATGTGAGTTTCTCTTAGTGTATATGTATATATATTTTGCTTTCTCGGTCATATTTTATTTTTTTTGGGACCATTTTAAACTTAATTATTACTAGTACAGTAATTACGATTATTTAAGAAGGGTTTAGTGATAAAGAAATTGTTTAAATCTGAAAAAAAAAAATTGAGGGTATTTTCAATATTTAAACTAAAATTAGAACAATTATTAGTTTGATTGATGGAATTCTTACATTAGTTACTTTTTCAAATGAGATAAAATATGTTTTTCAAACTAATAGGTTCAAGTTTATTTTCAATAAAATGATACTTATATTTTCTTTTATGTCTTCTCCTTTCTTTCCTTTTTTTTTTTTTTTTTTTAATATCTTTAACCAGTTTGTTTATAACTAAAACTGTTTTTAAAGAATGTTAATTAATTTATTTTAAATAAAGATAATTTAATAAGTTCTTCTCAAAATTAATATAAAATTGAATTAAAGATGGTTTAAAATATTTAACATGTATTCAAATTAAAATATAACTTAATTGTAATTTAACTTGATAGTAATTAAATATAATTTTAAAACTATTTAAATTCTCATTATTTTGTAGTTAAATTAAAAAAGTATTAAGCAAAATTAAGAAATGAAAAGAAATATATATACACATAGGGAAATAAATGATTAATAATTAACAAAAGATATATTTGTTTTTTGTTTAAAATTAACATAGTAAATAACATCTTAAGGTAGTTATTCTAATTAATTTTAACTTTCATATATACAATTTTAATTTTAAAAATGGCTTCGATATGTATCCCCAGGCTGCTACCAGCATTAGTGAGGCACCTGCTCCACAGCCCCAGCCACCCAGCAACTTTACCATGGTAATATGTGCATGGGCACATCTCCTCTCCTATATCTGTTTCCCCTTATGTTCCCAATGTTAATCATGTTGTTGATCTCCTTTGGCTTTCAGCATGGAATAACTCAAGGCAGCCTTCATCCACAAGGTGAACAAGCTCATCGAACACTAGTCTTTATAAAATACACTAATGAAGTTGGATATAAAATTTGCTTGCAAGCGTATATATATATATAGTTGACAATTTTGATTTTATGGGTTGCAATGCTTAATGCAATATCGCAGAGTGTGCTCCTCGGTGCAGTTCAAGATGTTCAAGGACACAATACAAGAAGCCATGCTTGTTCTTCTGCAATAAGTGCTGCGCCAAGTGCTTGTGTGTGCCACCCGGAACTTACGGAAACAAGCAAGTCTGCCCTTGCTACAACAATTGGAAGACCAAGAGAGGAGGTCCCAAGTGCCCTTGATCACATCATATATAAGCAGCCTTAGTATGTGCCCTGTAACTAATCGGATTGGCTGTAGAATGATTTGTTGTATTTAGCATTTTATTTATAATAAAAGGCATTCTTACCTTCTAGTTTTATTCAATTCTATACTCATTTTATAAGGTAAGATCCATAGAATAATTATGCTTTACAAAGAGAATTACAAATAAGTTATAATTATGAGATGTTTATTGTATTAAAGTATCATTCCTAAAATCATCCATAATCAATACTTTATCATGAAGTGGATATTAATATAAATATTTGAGACCAATACACATTTATATTCTTATTTATGAATTAAACAATTAATCTCATAAGTTGAAGTATAGATATATTTAAATTGAATATATAAGTGTTTGTTAAAAAATAAGTATACTGAATCTGATCTAATATCACATGATATATCACTTAAATATTTAAGTTAATATTCTTATGTATTGATTTGTATAAGTAAATATTTTCATCTTATCTTTTAATTATTATCTTTAAAATAAAATTAAAAAAGTTTGCTCTTTAATTACTATTATTATTCGTAATATTGTTAACTTAAGATTTTCCGTAAATATTTTTGAAAAATAAAAAGGTAACCCAATGTGAACACAAAGTCAATATTCTAGTAATAATGAAATGTAATCTTTCAAACCCATAACTTTCATCCCTACCATCATAAGATTCAAATGCCAGCCTTATAGATTGAAATCTCAAGTTAGATGTCCCTAGGGAACCTCCTTTATCCTTTATTTCTCATCTACTTGACAATAATATTCCCCCATATCTTTACAAAAGAAGCCATACAAGTGTAAAGTGAGATCCTTTTACTTCATCATGCCTTTTTTTTTATTATTAAAAAATTTAGATGAAAAGAAATTATCTCATTTCAAAATTAACGATGATTTATATAAAATTTATCTTTATAAAACAAACTTCTACAAACGAAACTTTATACTTTTACAATGATATGACCACATACAGAAACTAGATACAGAATGACAGAAAAGAAAAGAGAAAAAAAAAAGAGATTCTTATAGTGCCAGCTGCTTTTTCAAATATGATTTTAAGGCCATTGATGAGACTTGGGTTAGATATTGCATCTTTTTACCAAAAAAAAAAAAAAGGATTGGATTTGACTTTTTCCCTGTGTACTTGATTGCTGTATATTACCATAAATCAAAGAAATAAACAAAGGGAATTAGGGAATGAAGTCACATATCAACGGAGAATCAATATGAAGCCACGTGTAATTACTAATCAGTTAATTAGTGCTTTTATTTTTATTTTTTTGTGTTTGATACTGTCAACATTTGAATCACCATCACTGATTAAAACTAAAAATTTGATATTCTACCAGTAAATTATAAAACTGTTAACAGTATCTTTTATTTATTTATTTAATATATATGTATATTCTTTTCATACATATGCATATAATCAATATATTCTTTTTCGACCCACAGGAAGTGGGAATAAAGAAGATCAAAGATATATTCTTCCGAAATCAAGCAGCAGCCCAGCATTGCACCACCTATATTTTAAATCCTTGCATGAACGCAGAGGAATTTGTTAACAATTTTAAAACTTCTTTCGGTGGTGTGCTTGTGAACCAAAGCATATATTCGTTAGCAGAAGTAGCTGGAAACTTTTCTTCTTTTGGTTTTTTTTCCTCCCTTCTTTTGTTTTTCCTTATTGACGAAGGAATCAAAATCCAACTCATCTACTTGGTGGTGTTTTCTCTTTGGGTGTAGCCTTTGGTTTACTTTTTGCATGTCATCAGGTGGGGTTCAACGTATGGTTGGTTTTAGTTTTATTTGTAGTTTCAAACAAATGTTGATGCACCAGATAAAACCTAATTGAATTAAGCCACTGACACTATTATTTTAATTACAGTCCCTAGAAAAGTAATTATAGGATTTAGTTCCACTGTTACACAATCTATAGTATATAAAATGATAGGTAGGTGCCAAACTTTTATCATCTCTACAACCTCCTTGATACAATAGTCAGTCACCAAGAAACTCATAACCAGCAAATTAGATTTTGTGTTTATATTCCAATATGCCTAAGGCAGAGGCACAAGAGAATCAACCCCCGGCAGGTTCCAACTCTCCTCCAAAACCAAAACATCCAATTCTATTGACAGTACTTTCTAGATAATTATTTTCATGATGGGAGATTTGAGAACTTACTTTTGTTTGT
The DNA here is from genome assembly GCF_047325235.1 of Durio zibethinus. Taxonomy (NCBI): domain Eukaryota; kingdom Viridiplantae; phylum Streptophyta; class Magnoliopsida; order Malvales; family Malvaceae; genus Durio; species Durio zibethinus. Next base: position 293,479 of record NC_143162.1, on the reverse strand, counting down.
GTTTTTGATGGAAGGATATCCTACTGGGGATCCACCTACTAAGAACAAATGTTTCCCTCGAAGAAAGAAGAAAGGAGACAGAAGCTTCATTGAGGGATGGTAAGAGACACATTATCATATCAATTTCTGCAACAAAAATATGTAGTTCTGCAAATTATATGCCTGCAAAATTCTATCAAAAAGATGAATACATTTCTAGTTACTAAATGATGATGAGGCATTCCAACAAATTAATACCATCACGTCTTATATTCTTCATTCAATCTAATAACAAGAGCCTTTTCTTTTGCTGCCATCTTACAACTGCAGCCTGTTCGCGCTTTGTTGCTGTTGGCTCTGCGAAACTTGCCTCTAAATAATGCTTTCAAGAATCATGATGCCTATCTTTGGTTGAATACCGTCGATTGCCGCATTTACTGGTATTCTATGAGTTTGGTCATGTGTTGCAATAAAGTAGGGAAGTCTTGAATCTGCTAAGGAATCTATATATGGAGGTTTTCTTTGTTTTTTTTTTTTTTTTTGGTTAAACCCATGTTCATCATCTTTATTTTAATGATTTTCTTTAATTTACTCTTGACATTTCTGCATATGTTTCCTGGAACAGAGAGATTTCGAGGCTTAATTTAAGGCATATATTATTCAGTAGCAGTAACAAGTTTGAGTTCACCTGAAACAAAAAGCCTACGGTTTATTAATACTAAAGTTTTATTTGGCCCATTGTTTATTAATACTAAAGGTTTGTTTGGTCCGGTTGAAATTTTTATAACCTGCTTCTCAAGTAGAATTGTTCTAAAAATGTTATAAAAGAATTAAAATTAGTTTGGCAAACTTAATACATAAGTATTGTAAAATGTTGATGTTATTTCATAATATTTTAGTATATTTTTAATAAAAGAAAAAATAAAATAATTAATTTTATTAACGTAAATCATAAATTTTTACAAGAGAAAATCAATCAAATAAAGATATTTTTTTGTTAATTAGAATAAAAAACAAATATAATCAACAAAATAAAAAATAAACATAAAAATAATATCTTTTTTACAATTTTATGAACTATGAAAAAATAAAATAAAAATGTAAAAAATTATTAAAATTAACACTTCATAAAGATATTTTAATTAATCGTTTCGTTTTAAAGTTCAAATTTGTTTTCCATTAAAAATCTTAAAATTTTGAAAACCAAACACCACTAACCTCAAAAACATTGCATAATGCTAAACGACTCAACCAAATGGTATTTGATTAAAAATAAAATAAAAAATAAAAAAAGAAAGAAAGAAAATCACCCATCCAATACCCGAAGGAGACAGTCAATAAATACATATTGTATAGGCAAAGCATATTGCTTAACCTTGAACCATTAATTGGCTTGCACTTTAAATTACAAGATAAATTTATGAACTTTTAGTCCCAAACCTTCAGATCTCCTAAGATAGGACTCAATCATACAGTTCTGACATCACTCTCAAACTTCATTTTTCTTCCTACCGACCACAGATACAGCCGATCTTTATAGCATGTTGGGTAGCATCAATAAATACCGACACTTGGAACAACTTATTATATGTATAAATTGTAAATACACAGAATTCTCCTTATATCCTTCCATTCTGGTGTACAAGCTTAGTGCCAAAGATGCTTCCGCTAAATTAGCCAAAGGAACAGACCAAATGCATTTTAATTCTTAAGATTTTAAATGAATAAAGAACTAACCAATAGGGTGTACTTTTCAAACATTATCTGATAATGGGAACAGCTTTTCCAGCATGTTATTAGAAAGAATCCTGTTGGGATCCAATTCCCTCCGTGCTTTGTTATATGCCTCCACTGGAAAACGTTTTTTGAGCCTAGCTTGCAGAGATTCAAGTTCTTCCTTGTCCTTTGGAACCTGTTCATTGCATGGAATCACTTATGATTAAACAAGCAGCAACAGTCTTATTAAAGTCAACTTCTGTATGATATTGACACCATAAATATCCCAAATTCAGCCTTAAAAACACATGATCAAGTGCATACACAAAGAAGTATACACTACAGAAAGGTTAACCTGATTTCTGCATAACATTTATAGGATTCACACAGACGTACACTCAAACATATGACCCTACAAACTTTCACAGAACTAATGTTCAAGGAATGAATTAAGGACCGTATTGATCACAATATATCCGCATAAGTGAATCGCTAATTTCCAATTGTAGTTTCTAAATAAGAACTTTGGAGCAAGTATTTGCTTTTTTAATTAAAAAAGAAAATCAAACCATCAGGCATTGAAACTCCACACCTTACACCCACTGACAGTTTCAAACTGAATTTGGTGAATGCAAGTACTTCAAGAAACCTTATGATTAGACAAACAATACAAACAATCATCTACAGATAATCCAGACCCTATATAGATCATGGCTGTGATTTTACTCTTAAACAATCTTAAACAGAATATTTTTCAAGATAAATTCACTACCTCAATCTTAGCCCAATGTTCATATGCGGAATATTTATCCCACAACTGTGCCTGTGTAAGATATCTGTAGTGGAAGAATTCTTCTGTTATTTCCTTTCTCTGACGGGCATCCATTGTAGGAAGGTACATGATTATACCAACCTGATAAAAAAAGAAAAGAGAAGCAGATTTAGATAGGAGAAGTGCAAGCAATTCACCCAAAAACATTATGTACTCAGTACACAAAGGAGACCCTTTGCACTACGTTGATTGTATCAAGAAAAGAAACAGTAAGTTCATTGTTAACTAAAACTCTAAGAAATTGACACTAGTTTTGAGTTTCAAAGTGTCAAAGGTTTTACAAGATTCCAAATTTTGTATCTGACTCTTTAGAACTCCGGCATCCATGTCTAGCAAGGTTTTACCTGATTCCAAATTTAGTAAAAAGTGGGAGATCGAACTCATGAAAATATGAGTTTCTTGATTATTTTAGAAAATTCAAGGATTTGCTATATCTCTATTCAGTGGTGAATTTGAAATACATATGACTTTGGAAATTTGAAATTTATCTACTTATACCCTCTCAGATCCATTGGTGTACTGAATCATTACTAGTTTTTAGATAATGTTTACCTTTATCACTCACAATCTATATAATAAATCAAATCCAAATCCATTGTCCCAAACTCATATTCTCAACCATAGCAATAGCTCTTTTTTTTCATGTATTCTAACAAATTTTCACCTGAAAAAATTATTCCCCTATGTGAAAGATTTTGGGAAACAACAAAGGTTTATCTTTTCTTTATCTCAGAGTTTCGTAATAGGTATAATATACATTTTTTAATTTCTATCAATTGTTCATTCTTGCTAATTAGTACATAAGCTACGCTGTCAGCAGGATGAAACCAAGTACGTACAATTTCACATGTTCAGCTTGAAAAGAAAGTTAACCAGAATTGATATGAAAAAAGTTAAACCAATATGCGTGCACGTATGAACTTGAAGTTGTATCTTATGGCATATTTCCTGCTAAAACTTAAGATAGTTTAATCTATATGGATGGCAGGGGAGCTCTATATTTGAATATCAAATTTATAGAGAAGACAACCCAACAAAATATTTGATCCTAATAAGAATAATACAAACTTGAAACATTGAAAGCAATTCAAAATTTTGTCATCCAGTAAGGGAAATATAAATAGCTGCTATGGCCACTGTTACTTGGACACGGAGGTAAGTGTTAGAACTGGTAAATGGGTCAGTTCAATTTCTTCCAAGTTTTTCCGTATATTGGGAGAGTCAGATTTCCATACTCATGTCCACCGGATATGAGTCAGATACAAGTACTTTAAGGAAAATAAAGAGTTGGAGCAATATAGGCTATGAAACTCAAATTGAGAAGGTAATATCAAAATTTCAGAAAGTCAAAACTAAAACCAACTACCATAGCAAGTGCACATTTTAGATCATACTGGAAGAAGGCAACCCCTGACACTACCCATTCCTCGATAATTTTGAAAAACCAAAGAAGACAAATAAAAGAAAGAAAATGAAAGGAAAAAAATTACCCATGAGAATATGTCATCTTTTGCTGAGCTTGAAGCAGGACTCATTGGGCTCTGGCTGCAAGCTGTCCAGCGCTGCTCTATTGGAGCAGGAGCAGGTATCTCTTGCTTCTCAATGAGTTGCTTCAGTTCTTCTATGTACTCAAGGTCCTTCATGCTAGGCTTGGAAAGAGTTCCAGCAGGAAAACAGGTTTCTGATACCCATTGTTGCCCCCCACAATCAAAGCCCAAGATTTCATCACTCCATCCAACTCGATATCCCTCCGACTTCCTCCAGAATTCGGCCTCAGCATTATTAACCTTCATTACATGATCTTTGTTGAGAGGATCAAGAGAAAACAGTTTATCTCTTAACTCTGTGAATGAAAACTCATTTATGTCTGGTTCATTGCTGTCAGGAGATTTAGTTGTTATTTCTCTAGCCCTGCAGAAAACCAAGTTAAGCCAGTAATTGACTGAAAATCTGTAATTGACACATAAACATAACAAAAGTCATATAAGAAGTGGATATCGATCCATTACAACAAACAGGGAAAAAAAAATAAAAACTACATGACCAAAAAGGTTACATAATCCCCTTGTGATAAACACAAAATAGAAGGATGGTTCCTAGCAGTTTGAAGACCAAACCAGAATTAACATGAAATTAGGTTAAGGCATAACCTAATTGGTAGCCATGCCACTCCCTTAAAAAGAAGGTCCTGTGTTGAAATTCGCTCATTCTGCGGTTAACTCCGCATGAAAAAAGGGTTTTGGTTGATTTCATTTTTATAGGTTTATTGTAATTCAAACTGGTCAGTAAAATGTGAACAATTGCTCGCATTTTCTTCCATTGAACAATGTAGATGCCCCTTCTCTGCAGCTATTCCCCACCATATCGAACATAGACACTGTTATGCAAGTTTTCATCATATGGATAATAGGGACCAGAAAAATATAATACCCTAAACAATAAAAAAGAAGAGACAACAGAGCTTGCACTTTCCAGGCAACAGCTCCTGCCCAACCAATCCAAATGGGTCCCTGACTAAGGCCCATTAACCATATTGACAGTGAACAAGAAATTCAATAGTAAGAAACTTAAAACAGAGACAGAAACCAAATTCAAAACAGTCATACATGTAATCTATCAAGTTTATTTTTCCTCACCTTTTCTCCGTAACTCCAACAACACTATTCAAACCAGTATAAAACTAATAAATATAATTATCTAAAAGAAGATTCAAGAAGGTGAAAAATAGTAATTTCCAGCCAGGCTGTTACAAGGCACAAAGAAACAGGACCACCATTTCATCGGCCCAATTTTGCAACAAATTGGATAAGTATCTAAAGACAATAGCAGTACCTGTACTTCTTTAGAGATTCCTTGTAGAGCTCATGAACATGCTGCATAGCCTCATCCTTAGTATATTTGGGTTTAAACTTGGGTGGACCTCTCCATTTTGAAACAGGGTTGCATGTCACAACCACAACAGTGTCAGTGTATGGAATGTAGAGGTACTTGACATGCTTATTCTCAGATAGCATCTTCCTACCAGCAAAAAGGTAAAAAAATTTCAGCATTGGAGAATCAAATACTTCCTCCATTATTCATCCTTTGATTTATGAAAAGGATTATAGGAGTATTTTCCAATTTAGACTCAATTAAAAAGAATGGATTGTCAAGCATCATAACCATATGCAAATTATGTAATCAATGACCTAAAACCAGAGAAACTTTATCTTGATCCAAAATTTTTTAAGCTTTTAAGATTAATAATCATGGTAAAAACATATATTATAATTGACAAAATCAATCCTAATTATCTACAAGAAAAATATATATAGTCAAACAAGGTGCTACTTATTGATAATCTAGTTGCAAGTTGCCTTTAATTTTATGAGATGGAAGGAACTTATGTTTGTTCTAACTTGTGGATACAGGATAACAAAAGCATGAAAATGAAATAACTTATGGTTTTTCTTGATGTCCTTCATGTTTGAGACAGTTGTGTGCTCCACAAGCTCTTGTCTTTCAACACATTGAATAGTGACTTCAGCGACCACTCCAAGGCCTCCAAGACCACAGCGAGCTAAATAAAATAACTCTGGGTCTTTCTCTTTTGAAAGCTCTATTGTTCCCTTGGCAGGAGTGACAAGTTTCATGCTAATGACTTGTTCATCAATGGGAGGCAATTTTGCACCAGTACCATGAGCACCAACCTGAAGACAAGAACATGAAAAAGAGGAAAATAAGATCAAAGTAGCTAACTGAAAAAGGGCACACCTTCACGCAATTCATTTCATTAATAATGAAACAAGCTTTGCTCCCTAACTTTCCACTTCATCCACATATAGACCAATCAGGACACTGTATGCTGCCAGCGGACATCCTATATAATGAAAACTGTGCCAAAATAAGGCAGACCTGAGACTTGGACACTGACCAAACCCCAATTCCATGTAATACAAGAAACAAGATGTTGTGAAATTATATTTTTCTTTCATTGTGTTACTTCTCTTCCTTTTACAGAACCAAAAATATCATTCATAAAAAACAAAAATAAAAGAAATACAACAAGAATTCTGATATAACCATTTCATTTAAAAGAAAAATCATACATTTTATCATAAAATTATCACATTTTTTATTTTTGAAGCAAAATGCAAGTAACTAAAATATCAATAAATCGGGTCGGCTTTTGCTTCAAGAGAGGCAACAAGCAAAGTAGCAAAACACGAAGCTGGCGTATACTATCATCCATATCCTAAAGAAAAATAACCAAAAAAGGAATTAAAGAAAGACCTGAAGAATACCACCAATCTGCTGCTCTCTAATGGAAGCAAAGTTCTGAAGAGTTAAGCCATATTCCTTAATCTCATCTACCAATTGCTGCACTCTTATCCCCGCTTGAACTCTCACCGTCTTCTTCTCCTTATCCACCTCCACCACCTTATCCATCAACGCTAAATTCACCATCCCTCCACGGGCCAACCCAATCCCGTTCGGGGACAACCCAGACCCAACGGGCCTGAGCTTAGCCCGCTTCTCATTCGACTCTTTAACCAACTCCTCTAGTTGCTGAAGATTCTCGGGCTGGTGGAAATGTCGGGTCTGGACCTCGTGGGTCCCACTCCAGTTGGAGATAGTGTGGAGGTCATCCGGGAGTGGGGCGTAACGGAAGATTTGGGCCTTCTTGTGCTTGGCGTTGTCGGGGAACGGGAAGGAGTAGTAAGTGGCGGCGCCGCAGAAGATGAGGAGGGCGGTATAGCCGAGGTATTTGCGAAGCTCGGAGTCGGAGGAAGAGGAAGAGACGGTTGAGAGGGTGCGGATTGGAGAGAAAGGGAGTGGTGGTGGAGATGGCGGATGAGAACAATGGATAAGAGTTTTGAGGTGCGTTTGGAAAGAGCGTTTAAGGGAAAGAGATCGGAACATGGTGAAAGGAAGGATTAATGGACGATAGGGTTTGGTGTTTTTTTTTTTTTTTTTTTATGCTTTCATTGCTATGCTAGTTAGGAAAGGAAGCAGGAAGGGAGGTAGTGTTGTTTTTTAGTTTGGATAGTGATCTAGAAACTCCGGAGTCCTGGCGTACGAGTAACAAGTGTGCTTTCTACTATCGTTGACCAAACTCGAACTTTTTTTTTTTTTTAATCTTTCGTTGAATTTTAGTCCTTTACCACTTTAATTATTTTTTTAAAATTTGAAGAAATGGAGGTGAAAAGCTAGCTCCAAACTTAAAAAAAAAAAGCTATATATATCATGAAAGAATTAATTGCAATTAAAACTTTTAAGCTATAACATTTTAATGAAAATCTTATTCTTTGGACGAGAAAAACAGATAATTTAAAATTTTGTTTTCAACAAGGACTTTAGTATAGTCGATCTTATAATTGCAATCTATAATATTTCATTGTTTCAACATCAATAATAGAGTATCAAATTTGACGTTAATGTCTAAATTTTTATGATTTTCGAAAAATTTTGTTAGTGCTCCACTTTGACTGCATAATGTCTCGGAATGAAGTGGAGACGTGGATACCCATCCATCCATCTATTAAATTAAATTACAGTTTTTTTTTTAAATAAAACGTGTTGTCACTAATTTCAAAAATGATTTATTTATTGTTTGAAAATTAGAAAAAAAAAAGGAAAATCCCATAAAAAAAATAGATAAAAGAAAAAAAAAACATAAAAAGAGAAAAATACAAAATTCCCTCTTCACTGTGTCGTTGGGAGCGCACCACACAAGCTTCACCTTTTGCCACATATCTCTTTTCAAAAGCTCCAAAAATGAGCCATAATCCAACTTCCTCTCTATTTCTCAAGTTCATTTCCGTCTTCTGATGAGTCTTTTCTTTTCATTCTTCAATCACCTCTCTGATTCAGTTCATAACTTCAATGCTCTAGTAGCTCCACTTCTGGTAGTAATGGCCTAGAAGTGTTCATGGCTTGTTTAGTTTCAAAACTTTGGATGCAGTTGATTTTCTGAGTTGGAGATTTGTTAAAAGGCAATTTTTTTTTTTTTCAGATAAAGATTGTTATTTGAAGAACTTTTGACACTAGTTTGGATTTCGAGTAGATATTAGAAGACCCTTTGTTGGAATCCATGGATACTTTACTTAGAACGCATAGCAAGCTTGAATTTTTGCCTCAACTCCATGGGTTTTCTGAGAAAGCTTGTAACTTGAGCTCAGTTAGGTTTCATTCCCAGGAGCTTAAGTTTGGTCCCAAGAAGTCCTGTTTCAAAAGGGTTAGGGATAATGGTTGTGTTAAAGTTAAGGCAAGTAGTAGTGCTCTTTTAGAGTCGGTACCAGAAACTAAGAAGGAAAATTTAGACTTTGAGCTTCCTGCATATGATCCATCAAAAGGCACTGTGGTGGATTTGGCTGTTGTGGGAGGTGGCCCTGCAGGTTTGGCTGTTGCCCAGCAGGTTTCACAGGCAGGGCTTTCAGTCTGCTCAATTGACCCGTCTCCAAAATTGATTTGGCCTAATAACTATGGTGTTTGGGTGGATGAATTTGAGGCTATGGATTTGCTTGATTGCCTTGCTACAACCTGGTCTGGTGCTGTTGTGTATATTGATGACCAAAAAGGGAAAGATCTTGATAGACCTTACGGAAGGGTTAATAGGAAGCAGCTGAAGTCGAAAATGTTGCAAAAGTGCGTATCTAATGACGTGAAATTTCACCATGCAAAGGTTATTAAGGTTATTCACGAGGAGTCAAAATCTTTATTGATTTGCAATGATGGTGTCACAGTTCAGGCTACTGTTGTGCTTGATGCAACTGGTTTTTCTAGGTGCCTTGTTCAGTATGATAAGCCCTATAATCCTGGCTATCAAATGGCCTATGGAGTTTTGGCTGAGGTGGAAGAACACCCATTTGATGTAGATAAGATGGTTTTTATGGATTGGAGAGACTCACATCTTATCAACAATAAGGAGTTGAGAGAGAGAAATAGTAGAATCCCCACATTTCTGTATGCAATGCCCTTCTCGTCAGACAGAATATTTCTGGAGGAAACTTCTCTAGTTGCTCGACCTGGAGTGCCTATGGATGATATCAAGGAGAGAATGGTGACCAGGTTAAGGCACCTAGGCATAAAAGTGAAGAGTGTTGAAGAGGATGAGCACTGTGTTATTCCGATGGGTGGGCCACTTCCAGTGCTACCCCAAAGAGTTGTGGGAATTGGTGGCACAGCCGGGATGGTCCACCCTTCAACAGGGTATATGGTAGCAAGAACTCTTGCAGCTGCTCCAATTGTTGCAGACTCCATAGTCAGGTGCCTCGATCCAGGAAGGAACTTCTTGGGAAACAAATTGTCTGCAGAAGTGTGGAGAGATTTATGGCCCATACAAAGAAAGAGACAAAGGGAATTCTTCTGTTTTGGCATGGATATTCTGCTTAAGCTAGATTTACCTGCAACAAGAAGGTTTTTTGATGCATTTTTTGATCTGGAACCCCATTATTGGCATGGATTCTTGTCGTCTAAATTGTTTCTTCCCGAGCTTATAGTTTTTGGGCTTTCTCTGTTCTCTCATGCGTCTAATACTTCTAGGCTAGAGATTATGGCTAAGGGAACTCTGCCTTTGATCAACATGATCAAAATTTTGGTGCAGGATAGAGAATAAGATGATCGGGATATCCATTTTTCGCATGCTTAAGTTTGTTGAAGCATTTCATTTTACTCGTTTTTTCCCATAAATGTTGATAATAAACCATGAATTTGTTGTTATATGATTATGTAAGTAAAATTATGAGGAAGAAAAGAACACTATAATTTCTTGTGGAGCAGAACAGTATTAGATTCATTGATTTCTTCATTCATGTACACATACATGTTGTTCTATCAGGCAATTTATAGACACCCACACCCTGCATTTTCTAGAAGTCTTATCCATTTATTTAGCAATGGGTGTTCATTAATTTAGGATTGCTTTCTTGAAGATTAGCTAGTAGCAGCAATAACACACAAAGGATAGGTGAATGAGGTGTCATATGTTGTGAATGGAGATGTTAGAATGCATCAGTATTAGGGTGACGCTGTCAGACATGGCTAATCAGTATCATCAGTGTCCAACTTGCAGAAAAAATACAAAAGCATAGTATATAATGACTAAATAATGCTGTTGGTGGAAACTACAGCCTGGAAATAGAGGAAATTACTTTGTTGAATTGCATCGCTGTCATTTGGAAGAGGTAGTTGTGGTAATTGCAGTTGAGTTCGTTTGTCCCATCTTCAACCCAGATATGCTGTGATAAAAGCTTTTGAAAGCTTCTAGCCTCTTAGGTGCGAAACAGGGATTGTTGTACTATAAATATCTGATGTTTTCAGTGATTGTTTTCGATAGATTAGGAGATATTTTACTACGATGGCAAACAAATTGATGAGGGCTATGTTAAATACATTTGTTCTTAATGTTATTTGAAAAGTATGCTTAGAGTAAAAACAGTAGTGAGAAAATCTCGTCTTAGTACCATCTTAAAATGACTTTAGTTGTGTTTTATTTGATTCTGCATTCAGATCTAGACTGAAACTGGGATAGTCATAATGTTAACTTGAACTGCTACTCGACTTGGAGAGAACCTCTAGGCCTAGACCAGCTTACGGACTGTGACAATAATCCAAAGCCTTGAATCCTTGCCTTGGGTGTTGTCAAGCAGCCTTTGTGTTTTGAGCGTAGCTCGTTCTTGGCTGCCTCAAACATAGAAGAAAATTATATAAAAGCTAGAAAACACCTTTAGTATTCTGCAAACATTTCAGCATAAATACTAGGAATATAAACTTCAGCAACACATTCAGCATGTAAGAAATATGTAGACTTGTTACGTTATTATACAACATTTGGAATCAATACCAAATCAAATTGATACATTGGTACGTAACCATCTCTAATGTCCAAAATTGATGCTTTTATTTCTGGATAATAGCCCACCCAAGAATTTTATGTTTTTCATATATAAAGAATTGGGGGAAAGGAAGCCACAGGATTTGCACGCAAGTAATTAGCTTTATTAAGTTAAAACAAGTAAACAAAGTCTCAGTTTTTTGGATGAACGGTGTAATAAGTCTGAATAGCACTAAGAAAAAGTGCTGCGATAGCCCCCACAAATGCTAGGAAAGTCCAAGGGCTTCTAAAATGGGTGTGATAGGCTTGAGCTGCATAGGTGATCCACACGTTCCTGCAATGATTCTGGATTTGCGTTTTCACTTCAGAGTAAATACTTGGACTGGGCACTAAGTCTGTGTTCATCTTGTTGAAAAGTTTAGCCACCTCTTCATCACTTCCTAGCCCATTGTGGAGTATGCCTGCATCTCTCAACGCCTTAACATCTTCTGCTTCATCAATCAAAGAATCAAGGAAGCATATGTAAGAGGTGACAGCGAAGTCATTGTCAAAATCTGGGCACATTTCGTAAGCTATCAAGTTCATGAACTTGGGCCCTGTTGAGTCGTCCACGGTGATAGGAGGGAGCCTTAGTTTTCCCACAAAGCACACGCGGTTGAAACTAATGTCCTTGAGGGAGCTGGTCTCACTAGGTCTCAACCATATCCCTGCTTCTCTGAGCTCCTTGACGTTACGAAATGTATGCGAATGATGACTTATCATTCTTTTTCGTATATATCTGAAAAGCCGGTCGCACCCCCAGCTTTTCTTCTCTTCTGTTGTAACTAGCAGTCTTGCTCTAAGAAGTTCCAGAAAATGAGCAGGTTCTCGTTGCTGTTGATGTTTCTGCTGCTTTCCTTGCTGTTGTTGCTCCTGCTCTTTCTTCATCTCTGCTGGTGTCATAACATTACCATCAATGAACCTTTTGATTGATTCCTTAAACATTTCCCCCTGGTTGCTTGAGGTTGTCAACAATTCAAGAACGCGATAAGGTAGTTGGTTTTCCAATAGGAAAAAATCTAGGTACACAAATGTTAGCAAATCATTTTTAATATTCATTTCATTCGATGTACCCTCTTTAACATCTACACGAGGAGCATAGTTTAGATAAATTGCTTGTAGAACTGCACACCCGTCTAGGAAGAACATCCAAGTCAGCTTCTCATCATTATCATCACAATATCGCTCTATTTCCTTTGGATCATAGCATTTCTTCAGGTTCGCTAACTCCATCTTAATCTTGCTATATAAAATTTCCTTTTCCACACCATGCTTTTTTATGAAATGTGCTGCCAATTTAAGCTTGAGTTTCTCTGCTCCCTGGAGACTGGGATCATCGTGGTGGAGGGGGCCAATTGCAATCACCCTTGGCTTGAAATACTTCTTGAAATCTTTGTTCCCACCTAGCATAGATGGAACTCTTTGTATTAATGGTTTGGCTGTGGCTTCAGTTTGATCAGCTTCCAAGGATTCATCTAATGACTTGAGGTTCTCTAAATCAACACTGCTCAGATTGAGGTCCCCGTCTTGTACTGAAATGATTGTCTGTGGAGCATTGTAGTTGCAGCTACTTGTTTCATTAGAGGGCGCCTTCTCCTTGGACGACATTAATTTTCAGCTTCAGCCTCCAAATTAACAAGGTGATTCTGTATTTGTTTTCGGCAAATTTCGCTATATCTGTTGTATCGCTGAGTGAATGACAAATTTGGGAAATTAACCCCGTATTTAGCTTCAGATGGCATGTCCAAAGTTATCGTGAAAAAGATTAATAATCTTTGTACTTGACCAAGTTTCCAAGTTTGGTATTTTATCCTACTTTTTTTTCCCTAGGAGCCATTGTTATGACTTTACCAAAGGAGTTAATACGATTGGTTGGTTCTACTCATAGACGGTTGCCTTTTTTCTTTTGAAAAGGAAATGGATTAATGTTTAGTACTGTTTTTTGAAAAAAAAAAAAAAAACACCATTGATAAAATCTTTAGGCAAGATAGCATATGATGCTTCAATTATATAAAGGCTAGAATTGCTTCTTTTTTTTTTTTTCTTTTGTAACTTTGAACATTTTATCCATTTGTTCGTAGCGTAAGAGCTACATGCTTCAGCCTGTAGCTAATAGAATACCAGTGTGTTAGCCTTGTTAGACATGGTGTTAATCGGTTAATCTATTTTAATTACTAATAAGCTTAATAATCATAAGAATAAATTTTTGTGAATACTTATAAATAAGCATTAAAAAATAATTATATCGATATTCCGATAAAAATCTTATTTGAATATGCATTGAACTACCGATAATAATATAGTATGTAAAGTTAAAAAACGGTTATGATGAATATTTTATAAAGAGTAAAGATATTTGATATTATTGTTCTGTTATGAAAAAAGCAGCTAATGGTCACAAAGTTTTTTACTGTCAAGCTAATATTTCTTAAGATATTTAAAACAGCTTAAAAAATAACTTAAACTGAAAATATCAGGAAAAGTTTGCTCCATATTCTGCAAATCACTTCAATTTTTCAGCACAAAACAAACTTCTAAAGAACTTAGCTATCTTCGATGCAAAAAGTGGTGCATCATAGCTTCTGATCATAATTTGCATGACATGTGATCATAACTTCAATTTTGGGTTCGTAGGATATGGTTGGTAGGAAATTTAGATAAAAAATATGTTGACATAATAAAGAGGACAGACCGTTCAAAAGGGCAACGAAATTAAGATTTGGAAATGCACTTAACGCTTAAGTAAATTATTATGTAAGGAAGAAAGTGGTGGAAGCAAAGAAACAAATAGGATGGCTATGGGAGAAAATAGGATTAATCTTACCTTGTAATCTTTTATCTTGTAATTTTTATATCTGAAAATATAATTGTATGATTTGAATCAGATGCATGCTTATTTTTTTTATCATTCAACGAAGCATGGTTAAGTATTTATTTAGATCACTTTTTCTCATGTGAATTTCATAGATTTATTTTCGTTTTGCACTTTTACTTAATAGAATTTTTGTGTTTAACAATAACCTTTAAATTATTAAAAAAATTTAAAGAAATACAAAAAAAAGAATCTAATTTTGAGCCTTGAAGATTTTTTTAAAAGGTACCGTAGTTTTAAAATATAACAAAACTTTAAAATTTTTAATGCAGAAATGATTTTATAAAAAAATTATTTATTTATAAGATAAACTCTTAACGAACAAATATAATTTGCTATTAATTATTAAACATTATTGTTATTGGTGAATAAAATCAATTATATTTATTACTCGATAAACAAACATAGTCTTTAATAATTATATTTAACTTATAAAAGCTAGCTAGAATAGTTTGCTACTAATATCGAGTACTTTGTCACTTTACAAGAATAGTTTGTCACCAATAGTTTAAACTACTAAAATGTTAGGAAACTTTTCACTCGTTTCTCTCATTTTTCAGTGATTGACAGAGGCAGCTCGTCGCATCCATTGCTCAGGATCTTGCCCACAAAAGCCCCAGAAGATGAGGTGTCTCCTGTTCTTCTCCTGATGAAGGATGTTGTTCCTTCTATCTGTTGTCATGTAAGACTCCAGTCGATGAAGTTGGTGACTGCTTCTGTCACTTCTCTGGCATTAATGGTTGGAGAGGATGGGCGAAACCCTTTAAATTTTAGGTTTGAATTGTTGTGATAGACATACAAGTGATGCGTCATTCCTTAAGGTCATCAACATATCTGTCTCACTACTGCTGATCTGTTCGTTATTCTCATTTCCAAGGCCTATAATCCTGGGCGAGTTGCCCAAATACATATTGCTGTAGTACTTGCTGCTTACTTCTGTAGCACTTGCTGCTTACTTCTGTAGCTAACTTTAGACGATCTTTTATGCTTTACTAATAGATCAAGTCTACTTTATTCAACATGAAATATACATTACTTATTATGTGGAGGAGTAATCTTTTAATGTTCTTGGCTTGAGAAGCTCTTTTGCTCTGATTCCAGGTGCTGAAAAAGTAGGGAAATGTTTAAATGATACCTCTCTACTTATCGAAGTTTAGTATTAATTATTATTCTTGAATTATTCACATGCATTCCCAGTTTTTTTAAGGTAAATAGACAAAAAAATAGCAATTGCATGCATCAGCACTAGCCAGTAGGAATAAAATCTGACAAAAAAAGATAGTGGCAAAAGAGAATTGTGTAGAAATCTGTTAACCCTTTCATCCAAGAAAAAAAAAGAAATCTGTAATCCTGAAATAAAAAAAGAAAAAGAAAAAGAAAAAGCAAAGCCAAACTGTTAGCTGGCTCTTATTGTTTAGGGAAATAAAAGGATTGTCCAGCTGTCATCTGTTCTACGTTTTCAAAATGTAGAATCAGATGGACTTAACTGTTGGAAAGTTCTTGGCTGCGTTTAGCAGCGGCCACAACAGCATTCATCAACATCCCCCGAAAGCCACTCTTCTCTAACTCGTGAATGCCAGCAATTGTAGTCCCACCAGGTGATGTAACATCGTCTTTGAGCTGACCAGGATGCTTCCCAGATTTAATGGCCATAGAAGCTGCTCCTAAAACCTGCAAAAGAATGAACTGATTTGTCTTACAAAAAAAGAGGCATACAACTGGCAACTAAAAGAGCCCCGTTAGAAAGATGCCATCAACTAGTGATTGCTAGTCATGATGAACGATTAAAAAGAGAACTTCCACTCAAGAATCAAGATATTCGAACCATTACGCTCTAATTTGAAAAGATTTTGTAATTAAGATAATGATAAATATAGTCATGGGAGAATGCACTACAGTCGCCTCAACCCACCACATTCCCTGGCGTTCACTTTTTCCCCCTTTTTATCTTCCTTCTTTTATGAATCTAGAATTACTACATAGGAAAAACCAAATTTTAGTTACACATATACTTCAACACCAAAGTGTTTGCAATCGATGTAGAGCAATTCAAGACTACCACGTGCACATGTTAATTCCATCATATCAATTAACAATATGTTTCAGCTAATAAGCCTACACAACCAATGTATTTTTCCAATTTCTTCATGGAGATCATCTGTGTTGAAGGAGAGAGGCATTGCAGAAAACACCACACAGCACTGAATCCTCTATTTTTTCTTTGCAGCCAAGTGGCAATTCTCACCTCAGGAGGAAATTCAGGGTTAAAATTATGCCGAGAGTTATGGAGAGGTCAAGGATTTTGCTAAGGTTATAAAAAAAGCACTAAAGTACATGAATAATTTGTAGTAAACATAGCATGATTCATAAAGTACAACTGACTTACGGTTTGAGAAGCTAGTCCCAATGCTAGTTCTCGTGGAAGACCAGCAGCCACTCCTCCATCAGCCAAAGCTTCAATTGCTAAATATACATATGCTGGACCACTGCCACTGAATATTTTCAGGAAACATATATCTTGTCAATCAAACTTTTCTCGGATAATCAAAGAAAATACATAGTAATGCATTCTTTTAAAAGAGAAATAATTCAACCCAACCAACCAGCCTCCCCCCTCCCGGTCTGCGGAAAAAGAAAAAACAAACAAAAGCAAAAGGTAACAAAAAACTGGAAATGATAAATTCCTGTTCAGACAATAGGATGCACAGACTTCTGAGGCATATTATAGGTAATCACTAATCAGTTTGTTTCTTCTACCACTAAAAAAACATTATACTTTAGGCCAGTGATAGCATCAAACAATTTCTCATCAGCTCTCCATATAATTGCTAATCAGTTTGTTTCTTCTACCATTAAAAAAACATTATACCTTAGGCCAGTGATAGCATCAAACAATTTCTCATCAGCTCTCCATATCTTGCCAACTGATCCAAATAATTTAGCAACTAATTCCCCATCCTCTTCTGTTGCAGCTCCTCCCAAGCTCATAACTATACATATGGAACAAGATTAGAGATTTGTATAGCCGAGCACTGCTCACAAACATGATAGACAAATAAAAGATTGCAAAATGAGCATGCAGGATTTGACAAAAAAAATGAGAAACAAATGATGGTTTCTCTGATGGATCGTATTTAAATGGTAATATTACATATTCTAAGGACAAATAAGAAATGAGAAATTTATTGTGTTTTATGATGCCTAAAGATAGGATCTCTATTGCTGAGACCACTTGTAAACCCAAAATGGTTTAGAATCCGAAGATTGAAGATGAAGACCCAGTTTTCACACCACAATTCTCTAGAATCTAATGACAACTTCTAATTACTATCTTGCAAAATAACAATCTAATATGAAAATGCCTGCATGAAATGTCTCCAATAGAATGAGGCAAGAGCAAAGGAAGAAGTAGAGTTAAATATGAGAATATTTTGGAATACAATTAAAATAAAGTACAAAGGCACAAAAGCACAGAAGAAGAAAAGAGAATGGACAAAGATAGCGGAAGAGCAGTGTTCATGTTTGTTTGATATGTAAATCTACATTTTACAGCTTTGATTCATCATAAAGGTAAAATATAGGGGATATTATAAAAAAATAGAAACAAGACCATAGATATTATTGCCATCCATATTCAAGACCAACCTAAAGGAAACATCTACGAACCTCTATGGTAGATGCTATATCTAACCTTATCTTGGATTACACATCAACTCTTGAAAAATTGCAACCACATTAATTTATTACACAATACACTCTGTTATCCCAGAAAAACTCAAAGTCAAACAAATGATTGTGCTCCCAAAGGATAACGCTTAATGAAAAGCTCTCAAACTTAAAACAACGAAATCCTTTTAAAGTCAGATTGCTCTTTTGTATGAGATTGATAAATAAATCAGATGAAATTAGAAACAAAAACTAGCACATAAGCTGGTCACGGCCAAATTATGCTGAATTGCATGTTAAGTGCATAACTTCTGCAGTGCCTTATAGATAGAAATTTTAGCTTGAATCTGAAGACAACAGTAACAGGAAAACAAGAAGAAAAACTTTCAGGTAGATAAATTTTCCATAAATGTTCCACTTTTTAAACATAACAAAAAGCCAGCAACCCATAGTTTAGAACTCAGCAAAATGCTACATTGAACATCATTAACTTCAAATACTGCTTCGGTAATAAGAAATACATCTGCATTAAACAGGGAAAAATGTATACCTGATGCTGCCTCACCAACAGCAGATGGTGTGTTTGGCATCACCCGGATAAATCGGCCATGGCCAGCCCATTCCTAAACAGAATAAAATTATTACTTTAATGAAACAAACATCAATACCTGAAACTATAATTGCACATGAAGTTGATAAGAATCTCAAGGAGTGCAAAGTTTAAGAATGAACAGGTAAAGATGATGGGAAAAGTGTTGCCAATCATAGCAGTTGATTTTCTTTTACAATGTGATCTAGTATGACCATTTGGTTAAATCTCACTGATAAAAATTAAAAAAGAGAGAGAGAGAGAGAGAGAGAGAAAAGGGAACTTCTACAGCTAGACAGTTCTTTCATTGTCAAGCAAGGAGTAACTCATAGAGACAATTTTGTATCAGTTTTGCTTTAAGAAAAGAAAAAACAAGATTGGTTTAAAAGAATTCATTGATGCTTCATATGAAAACATGAAATTGGGACTGTAAATTTGGATTTTGTTAGTTATACAAATTGTGAGATGAATGCACACAACACATATAAATTACAAAAGATTAAAACTACCTATGTATTTGAGAAAGCATGAGGAATGGATATAAATTTCCCTTTGTCATCCAAGTATTTCGGATCACTAATTTATTGAGAAGTTAAAAGATCATGGATTTAAGTGCAATCATGAATATAATATAATATTTTAATGAGTTCTACTGCACAATTTTATACTGAATTTGAATCCAAAGCATTTATTTCAAATTTAAGTTTCCCAGCAAAACCTCAAAACCTGAGGTTTTAATCTGATCAAGGATGTTAATAGAATTTTTTCTAGGTGAGACTCCTAGAAGGCCTTAGCAAGATATTATGGCTTTCTATCTCTTCCTTCTATTGTAGTTCTGTTTTCCTTGTCTTTTGTGGAAACACTCTACATACTTTTTAGTGACAACCAGCCCATTTTTTTACAAACAATTATCCACAAATCTTAAACTAATACCCTCATCATAAATCCAATAATCATGAAAACCAAATACTCAGTTTTCCAAGAATATCTGATAACAGATAATTTTATACTTTGACAAAGGTTTACATCTTGCAAAACTATTTGTGGAATGAAAAAGGAATTCTTTTAAATCATAATATACCACTTTTCACGTGAATACTATCGTAATGCATAATTTATACTAGGATCAAGTCTTTTAGGCTTTTGTATAAAGGCAACGGACTCAAAAGCACATACTTGCAGATCCTTCAGTTTTACTCCAGCAGCAATTGAAATCAAAAGCTTCTTCTTTGAAAGTAATGGCCTCAGCTGCAAGGCCACATTTTTAACTGCAAATCACCAAAGTAGAATTTTAGACCAAAAACAAAAGTTTGAAAATGAATCTGAAGATGTTCTGCACCCATACTTTTTTGTTTTTCTTTCTCTTATCTCTTTCTCCACAAATATTTAAGTTCAATATCATGACTGAATTAATTAATGAAAACATTCAAAATCATAGTGCTCTAAGTGTGATAACTTTACAAGAAATTAAGTATTGAGTGTAAAAAAGAGTTCGAGATCAAAACAAAATAGACATGACCTTGTTTTGCTACTGTCATTAAACTACCATACCCCATTTTTATTTATAATAAAAACAAAATAACAGATACAAGAGAGCCAGATCCACAGTTCATATTCTAAATTTTTAAACAATTTTCCATCGCACAATCCCCTAACATATTTTTCAAACTTTTCTAAAGGAGAAAAAGATGTATCACAAAGTTCCAGCATTTCATCAAAAAAATTGAGAAAAAGTAACTATTGCAAGAATGGTATTGACAGCCCTAGAACTTCAAAAACAAAAAGGGAAGAGCGCACAAGCAGTGAAAGAGGAAGCACTGCAGGGAAGAGCATTACCTACTTGGGGTTTCACAGAAAAAATAACCACATCACTATGCTCCACAACCTGGTTTCAAATATTCATGACTTGGATAAGAAACAAAATAAAAAGAGAAATGACATTAAAACTTAAGAGTGCATAAAGCTCAAGGATGACAACTTCTATTCTTTTCTTTCTTTAATTAATTCTTTAGCAACCAATTTTTGTTTCCTCCCAATTCCACGTACAAACAAATATCAATAAAACTAGTTTGTTGTCTTTGCTATTCGCTTTTCACTTGGTAGAAAGCTAAAATGTAAACGCCAATGGTTAAAAGTAAAATCACAATGGAGAACAACAAACTAAAATGAAAGATGAGTTCTAACATAATTACTTGGAATTAAAGTAATCTCACGTCTTTCTCCTCTAAAAATGTTACAATTTAAATTTTGCTAAGCATCAAAACATTATTTACTTTTGCATCCAAGTACCATTTTGGCCTCAGAGTAAGTCAAATCGTCAAAAACAACTTGCTTCTTTGGTCTTCTTTTTTAGTGCGATTTACTTTTTCTTTTCAACAATCTCTCAGAAAAGTAATACGCAAGAATATATAGCGAAGCATTGGTTAAAAATAAACATATATTTAAACATATATGTCTCATATCCAAAGAAACAAAGATCTAATTTCTTTGTACTTGACCGGAAATAACTATTTTATTTTAATCATTCAATATAGTAAAATAGTCAATGTAACAAGAGGGAAGGAGATAGAAATATACGTCGGAGTTGTGAGGAAGAAGGGAGACTCCGAGTGATTGAAATGCGATGCCGCGACAGGGATTTGAGTTGATTGCTGTAGAAATACGTTGGGGAGGCAAAACACCAGATTGCACCACTCCTCTGGCTATGCTCTCTGCCATTTTCCCTGCACCGATGAACCCTAGATTGAAGCTTTCACTCTGTATAGGCGCCGCCTCCATTGCTACGGCGTCTTCTCTGCTTGGCCCTTTCGTGTTTTAGTCAAAAAAGGACTTCTTTCTCCTTGGGCGTTCTCTTTCCGGTATACTTGTGTTCGACCCCTTTGAAATCTAGTATTTATTAACTAATTTGAATTGAGTTCAATGATCCGTACGAAAATTTAAAATTCTTTAGGCTATAAGTGTCTTATTATGTTATCTCTTAGGGTAAAAATATCTTTTAATTTTTATTATCATTCGAAAGAGAGAATCGGAGAGAGAAATAAAAGAAATTTTTTATTTGCAGGCATAATTTTACTCGCTATAGCTATTCTTTTTTTCAAAATTACCTTTGTAATGAATTATATTATTTTAATAAAATTATTTTGTAATCTTATTTTTTAGTAAATGTGATCATTTATATATTTATTTTGTGCAAAATATTAATTATTTATAAATAATTTTTTAAATTAATAAAATAAATTAGTTGATATTTTGAGTAATATTTTCAGAATTTAAACGAGGAGTTTAGGGACGACATTAACACGATAAAGTCTTAGATCCTCCCACGTGGGAAACTACCAATCAGAGACAAGTCAATTTCTTAATCCTCAAGTTCTGCTAACCGGGTTCATTTCTCTCGACTCTCTTAAGAACCAAGTCCCCAAAAATCTATAAAATAGAATTAGAAAACAAAACTAAAAGAGGGAGAAAAAAGGCATAAAATATCAAGCTATAAGCCCGGAAAAAATTTGTGGATAGCACAGTGACTGTTAATTGAAAAATGGAAGCGAAGATAGGGAAATTTTTCGAATCGGTTGGCTCCTTCTTCGGTGGTGGCGATCAGATCCCCTGGTGTGACCGCGACATCATTGCTGTAAGTATACTTTCAAGTTTTCCATTTATTCTTTGAAATTTTATCAAATTCAAATTGGATGAGTAGTAATTTTATGCTCTTTGATTGCTCGCTGATCTGTTAAATTTATCGTTTGGGGTTTGATATTATTTTGGCATTTGGTTTTGACTGTGGTATTGGTGGAAGGGCTGTGAGAGAGAAGTTGCTGACGCCGCTAAGGGTGATTCCGAGGAACTGAAGAGCGAAAGCATCATGCGACTTTCATGGGCACTTGTTCACTCGAGGCAAGCTGAAGATGTGCAGCGTGGGATAGCCATGCTTGAAGGTCACTTATTTGACACCATCTTCCCTATCTTATGGGTTTTCTTAGTATTGTTGTTTAACATGTTAATGCTTGTTATTTTTTTCATAGCATGTATTTTTTCTTAGTAATAGTTATCCAATGTTGTCAATATAAATATTTGTCAAAAAGTACTCAAGTTGATAACTTTATTCTAGTTTCATAGGTGGTCTTTCTGTTTGGACACTTTCCTTTCTTTTTGCCTTCTAATTTCTTTGACTATTTGTAGATTATCTATAATGAAGTTTTTTAACTGGTTTATAATCGCAAGTTAACCAATATCAACTATATCCTTGACTTGACTATGCTTTTTCTCTAAGCCTCATTCGGGTTTCTTTGTTACTTTGTGTTCGTAATCATGGATCCTTGTCATGCTAATTGTCTTCAGAATGCTTTGTTTAGCATTTCCATCACTGCTGCTTATGCATCTGTCTAATATCTTCTATGCAATGTATCTGGATACAAGAAGTAACTATTACCCCTTCTCTATGAGTAATTAAAGCATTAAACTTTTCGGTAAAAATACTAAATGGGTTACTCTGCCGCCATCAGGTCTAGCTCCATTTATGGTCCTTACCAATTCCCTTTGGTGGACCACTTTGTTATTTGAATATATTCTTACTCTTTATTTCCTAGGTGCTATTAATATGTTGCTTTGAGTATTAAGCTTTATTTATAATCTTATGGGCAAGGCACAAAGTGAAAAAAAAAAATTTTCTTTGCAGCATCATTGGCCAATAGCAGCTCTCCATTGCAGCAGAGAGAGAAACTTTATCTTCTGGGTGTTGGATATTACAGAACTGGTGAATGCTCGAGGAGTCGACAACTTGTGGAGCAGTGTTTGGTGGTTTGTCTTGTGTACCCTTTTCTATTTACAAATAGATTATTGGTGGTTATGCATCTCACCTAGACTGGATGTTCTTCTTGGCCCATACTTTTTAAATGCTAAATGCCCATAAAACAAGAGAAACAAGGTAATGAAGGACAGTTGTTTGAGGGATAGAGGCAGGTAATGGCAAGAGAATTATCTGTTAACTGTCATAATCAGTGGAAATTCTTAACATTAATATCTACGCCTATCTTCAATCAACTCAACGAATTGGTTTAGTACCTAATTTAGATAATTTTCATCTACAAACTGGAACCCTAGAAAATCAAAACCTGAAAAACTGAGCCTGAAATAAACCGAACCTGAACTTGACCCGGACACAAAATGCTTGTTAAAATGGTTACATTTTCCATAAAATTTTAAGAAGTGACCTGACTAACTTGAACTGAAATGATCCAATCCGAGCCTGCCTGATTGCCACCTTTACTTCATGGCAACAATCCTGGTAGCATGACTTACTTCCTACCTCTACTGTGTGGCATTTTTTTTCAGGGCAATGCTAGCTATGGAGTCTGTGTGTGTGTGTGTGTGTGTGTGTGTGTGTTTAATTCATTATATGTTTTCTCTGGGTTAGTGATTTAAATTCTGTAGTGTTTGCCATTAAGCATTTTTTATAACACTGTTTTGACTTGCACAGCATGATATTGTGGGCATGTGTCTTCTGTGTTAGAACTTTTTAGTTTGTTTTTATTAGTCCAACCCCACCTGATGCGGTGTGCATTCCAAAAACATTTTCTTGATAAAAATGTTTGTTTTTGGTGATTTTTTTTGTTTCCGTATTATGCAACTACTGGTTTGTAGATTGCACCTGATTGGAGGCAAGCTCTTGCCCTTAAAAAGGCAGTTGAGGATCGCATTGCTAAAGGTGATAGCTAGAATTTTGTTGCAAATTCGAAAGTTGATTATAGCATAGACTGAATGGATTATGAGTATATTTTGTGTTCATGCAGATGGTGTTATTGGAATTGGCATCACTGCTACTGCTGTGGGACTTATTGCTGGCGGAATTGCCGCAGCATTGGCTCGCAAGAAATGATAAACAAAAAATGTGCATTTGTGCATATCGTTCACATCTACAGATTTGTCCCCCAAGCATTTTGCAGCTTTTCCCGAAGAAATGTTTTGAATAATTGATAAAAGTAAAGTTTTAGCATCTATTAGATTTTCGAATGATTACTGTAAGCGGTTTTGATCCAATTTGGCCTACCTAGCTGATCCGTTAATACTTATGACCATGGCCATCTTGTAAATGATTTTTTTTTTTTGGCATTTTGCAGTTTGCTATCGTGGTGATAATGCTTGAATTTTCTATCTGTGAAAATATATTCTATCATCTGTGAAACTGTAATCATACCTATTATTGTATGGTGATGGTGCTTTTAATTATGTTTAAAATTTAAGTGTAGTTAACAAAGATGCAGAATGGCAGTATGATGTCTCTAACGGCAAAAGAGAAAATCGTTTGCCGACCATGTTCATTCCAATTATATATATATATATATATATGTATGTATATTATTATTACAACCAGTTTTGCTCACATGTTGCTGTGTTGTTATATTTGTCGAATGTGAAATAAATGAATGAATAAACCATAGACCATTAAATTTCCTCTTCTCTCTGGTTGATGAAGGAACCTATCCCACCCCCAATTTTTTAAAACTAAAAATATTAGTTCTTTCACGTGTTGCTGTGTTATGTAACATGAAGCCAACCCAGATAAGGTTGGGGAAAAACTTAAAATACAGCTGCAGTTTCCCATAGGAAGATTCAAAAAGGACATTGTATTGCAGCATCACCAGACGCATCGGTAAGTAACATGTGACTCGATGATTTCGGCACCATAGGTAACTTTGACCACCTGACCCCTTTCAAAACCATAATATCTTGCAATGGCATCTTTCTTCAATAGTCGAGGAAGCTAGAAATAAATATTAAATCAGATGCCAAGAATTAGTGACTTCAACCAATAAAGCCTACCAAAAATAAAATATACATACAGTTATACACAAAAAATAAAGATGCAATTTTTCTGTCATGCAGTTACCATGAAATTTGGTACAGGTTTAAATCTTCAGAGCAAACATCACATATATGACATATGCACATCATTTTAGTGCTTTTCAATCTGAATCCTGTTGTTGACTTGTATACGGAAAATTCAACCAAAGCTCTTTTAATGTTTTAAGACTGACCTGTTTCTCTTCTATACTGTACTTCTGCAACAGCCTTTGTTTCTCTTCTTCTGTCAATACCTGATGCTTGGGCTTTAGCACATGCTTCGTAATATTAACAAGTAAGTCAGTGATCTGAGGACCAAGAAAGACAAGGGGAGATGTTAGGGGTGCAAGATTGTTAGAACAAGTTGCGTATTAGATGAGACAAAACAAGTTGTCATCCCACGTCCACACTTGCCAAATTAAACCATAATGGATGCAAACAACTAATTTCTTTACCTAACATACAGTGCCATGTAACTCCCGTCTCAAAAGTTACAAATTTATCCGTCTAAGATTAAACAAGTAATACATATTATCATAAGATGGAACAATAATGAGAGTTATTAACCAATTCCTACAAACTAATAATGCTGTACGCTTACTAGCGTTTTCTTCCTTCATATGCTAATTTTAACTTAACCACTAAGTCCTCGACTGCCACAACAAGTAGACAAAAGAGATCAACTTAAGCACATTTTCCCTTCCTTTATTAAACTAGTTTTAAAAAAATAATAGCAAATAATATGAAACAAACTCACACACACACACACACACCCAGAAGCATTAGTTTGTCAAGAAATCAATAGATGTAAATGTATGAAGCACGGACTAGGGCATGGGGCATATGTGCAATATGGAGTGGACAGAAACGCAGCAAATTTCACGACATGAAAGGCCTAGATGCCAAAGCATCGAGTAAGAAAACCTTTTCTTGTAGTTGAATTTACAAAACCAATGTCAATGGAAATAACAGATGTGACTCGTATTAGAAATTTCACCTGGAATATCTCCACTTTAAATGAGAAAAGGTCCAGAGCTTTCAAAGCTTGGTTTGTTATGTGGTTTTGCAAGATTAATATCAACCCAGTCAAACTTTCTTTGTTAGTAATTAGACCAGCAATGAGCCTAATCCCACTAACTTTGACTGTACCAGGCCCATAGAAAACTACCAGCACCTGCTAGGAAACAATCATTCATTAAATTGCAGATCACAATGATTAAAGAATAAAGAAACACTTCTCAAGACAAAACTAACAGAAATTAACAAGGTAAAAGTGGCACATTAATACAAGTATAGACACTAATTCAGCCTTATCTTATAAAGTTTTTGAAGCAGAAATAGCATGCAGTGTTTGATACTTCAGCTTCGTTATCAGTTAATCTACATTAGTTTCTGAGCTATGCTCAAATTTCATAAGCCTAAAAACTTCAAGTAATACTTTCATGTTATGTTGGGAAAGATGAATTTGAGATGGTGGATTTGTATTTGATTTGTCATATAAATTGCGAGAATGAAATGCACACACTATGTACAAATTAGTTGAGATTCAATATGCCTACATATTTGAAAAGGCATAAGCAGATGAATTTCAAATTCACAAATACCTATAGTTATGTCAAATACACCACTTAATAGGCATCCAACAAATCCAGGAATTTAAGAATAATCATGAAGGTCCTGTTTTATCACATAATTTATACTAAATTTGAAATCCAAATCCTTTTTCTTAAATCACTGTTACCAAATGCAACCTAAAGGAAATAGCAAACTCAATAAATGCTGCAGGTGCAGCCATTGTCATTAAACGAGATATCGATCTCACTAAAAAAAGCTAATTTGCCACAAAAACAAATTTCTTCAATTTAATACTAAATCAAAGAAGTTTCCTGCCTCAAGCAACCAATTTGGTGGTATTGTGGAAGCACAAGACATAATTATTAACATCGCACGTCAGTTTGGATGCACAGAAGCCAATCATTAACCGAATCTATTGCAACTATAATATAACCAAACATGATCATGTATAGTGGCTGGATCAGGACATCAATGGAAAACCACAACGTCAATATAGTGAAAGGGAGGTCAGTGCAGATTTCAAAAAGAATTATATGGATCATTGCCAACTGGGGTTTGCTCAGGTGGTCAGCTGGCCAGAGATCTTAAATTCAAGCCGCAGTGTTCATGTCAAGGAAACACATGACAGTGGCAACTAACATCGGAGTCAAAAGGAATAAAGATTCAAAGAAGTTCAATCCGCAAGCTTCCATCCAAAACACTAACTCTGATACATGTTATGCCTAGTTCATACATTTCTTCTACTGAACTTAAAACTTCAACAAAAACAATTTATAGGTGGTGGAGAGAGAGAGAGAGAGAGATTATCACTGATTCTAACAAATTAAACACTCCATGAGTGAAGAAAAGTGCAGGAATATAAACTAAAACTAATGCTTGCCAAACTCAGCTGCCATTGTTTTGTAACTAGCAGGGTAAGGGCATTAATGACGTATACCAAATTAAAAACAATTTATGACAGGGTTAAAAACTGAATAATCATCCAAACTCAAACTGTCG
The DNA here is from genome assembly GCF_047325235.1 of Durio zibethinus. Classification (NCBI taxonomy): domain Eukaryota; kingdom Viridiplantae; phylum Streptophyta; class Magnoliopsida; order Malvales; family Malvaceae; genus Durio; species Durio zibethinus. The sequence goes on along the minus strand of NC_143162.1, from coordinate 265,557 downwards.
GAGAGGAAAATTGTATGGAACAAGTTTAAGGAACATGCAATAAATTGAGACCTATCTAATCATGCAATGTATATAAAACTGAGGAAACAGCAAGCAAAACATAAAGCAAAGCCAGGAAACACAAAAAAAACATTACCCGCTTGGAAGGGTCAGTTTTATGACTAACAGAGATTCTAAGACCATCAAAATCAAGGCTTTGGCCATGAATGGCTCGAAATTCTTGAAGGGAGAGGTTGATTTCAGAGATGGGTACGGCATAGCCTCTGTCCCTCAGCATCTCCAGCACAGTTCTTCGTGACAGGTAGTATCGGTGACACTCCGTGCTACCATCGTCCACTAACCCACTCAAGCAATTCGGCAGGGCTTGTCCGTTTGATCCATCTCCTTCCAACCCATTCCCATTCCCATTCCCTTCCATTTTTCTCTTTACTTCAGTCTATGTATTTAGACAGACAACTTAACTATGCTTTGGTTTGGCTCCTCTCAGAAGACAGAAGTCTTTGTTTTGACGGAACGAGGGGTGATGCAGATGGCATTGGCAGATGTTGTAGTTTTGGATTTAAAATCTTAGTCCAAGCCGAAGCCAAGAACGAACCAGGCTAAGGGCCTTGATGAATGGCCCAAACCCATTCATTGAATGCAGCGCACATGCGCGATTAATTTTATGATTGTGGGGGACGCATCCGACTGTCCACTGTTTCGATTTTCTGACCTGCCTTGATCATTACTCCTTTGCTGCATTTCACTCTTGATACATAATGCCACCCTGCTTCCTACCTGTACTCTGCAACGAACAGAATTCAGACCCCCATCGTTGCTTTGCCAACCATGCTAAGTAATATATTTGGCTGCTTTCAACAGGACAACAGCATCCTCAGATGAATTGGCAAGAACTAATTTTTAGTTTTGCTTATATGTCAGACTACAATTCACTGGCTTATAATGAGGTTCATTCATCAGCTTTGCTAATTATCTATGTGCTTCTAGCTTCCGTTGAGACCTCTTTCTACAAATATTCGTAATGAAGACATGTGTGAATTTGAAATTAGCCAAGTTTAAACCTGTTAACAGGTTTAGACCTGGTTGAGATACACTAAAAATTATGGCACCAAAATGAAACATTTGAAACTGGTGTGAAATTGCAACTAAATCAAGTAGGTGATGAATTAACTTTCTCACAACTAACATACAAACAGACACACAAGAATTAAGTGTTACAGTTATATTCATACAAGACATACATACATATGCTTCACAAACTTCAATAATTGGATCATGAGCATCGAAACTGTCATTTTTTTTTATTTCATACAGCTCAATGTAGGCAGACCATAAAGAAACTAGTACCAAACAAAACCCTACTACAAATAGCAATTCGAGGAATTAGTCAAACCAGAAACATTCTTTTTTATCAACTTCAATCACAAATAAAGTATAAAAAGTATGCATCCCCCAATTAGCATTGGCTAATTAGTTATCATAAGCAACAAATAGGACACCTTATTAACCCGTTCTCATTGCATTCTGGGCACCTTCTCAACTTTGCTTCATCTTCCTCAAACACCTTTCTGCTTCCATTACAGTTAGGACACGGCACAAACCTTGCATCCCCACAACCTTCACAAACGATTCTAGGATCTCTAACTGGAAATCCCTCCAAAAGCTTTGCCAATTCTCCACTCTCATTAAGCTGTTTAATCTCTTCTACCCCACCAACATGCTTTCCCCTGATGAACACTTGTGGCAAACAAATCACTTTCCCTCCAAGTAGACTTTGCAACTCGTTTCTATACATAGAGTCCATTGAGATGTCCCTCTCATCTACTGGCACTCTAAATCCCCTAAAAATCATTCTAACTGAACAACAATCCTCATAAGTCTTTCTTATTCCTCTTAAACTTGTAAAATATAATACAATTCTGTTTTCGGTTCTTGGCACTCTAAACCAACTATCAGATAATGAAGAACATGAAGGACTAGAGCCCACAGATATCGTACTTCTGGACTCATTGCTTCCTAACTGCCTGGAAGATAAGGCTCGTCTGTAACTTGAAACCACATTTGGGTCAAGTTTTGATAACAATGATTCTTCAGATAAATGTTTCCATAATGGCTTTGTCAATGATGGCTTAGTAGGTTTATCATCCTCACATGTCTTTACAGGCACATCAAGATCCTTGCAGCTAAAGGTGTTAGATTTTGATGAAAGCTCCTTGGTACGAGTATTAACAAAAGAATTAGGCTTACCCAGATCAAAATCGCAGTCATCATCAAGCCCATCCATGAGCTCCCAAGTGTTGATGACAGAATCTGGAGACAATGACTCCTTTTCCTGAACCGGTGAGTCCTTCTGTTGTTGCGGTTGATTTAGTTGATGATCAGAGAAATCCCGACTTTTCATTTCAGATGCTTTTGTGTCAATGGCTAGGAGAGAGCCATATGTAGTAGATGTTAAAGAGACAAGGTGGTGGGTATCGCCTTTCCTCAGTGGTGGGTGGTGAACAAGAGGAGTGGACAGTGAAAGAGCTCTAGGAACTGGTGGTGATGAAGAATGTGAAGAAACCATGGATTCTAGAGAAGAGCAAGAATATGGATCTTCTGGAGAATTATGGCTTTTGGCGAAAAGAGTAGCGTTGGGTCTTGAAGCGGAGCAGCCCATGACTGAAGAATCTTTACCTTCTCCCACACTACAGACTTTTCTTTTGCCTTTTCTATGTTAATCAGCTGATGCTTTTTGGACCATGGGGTTGGAGTTTATGGCTTAAAGAGAAGGCTTTTCTTTTTCTTTCTAGTTCTGCTTTTGGACGGAGAAAGAAAGGGAAATGGAGAAAGGGAATTCTAGCGGTAGATTGGGTACGTTTCTGAAGGCTTAGAGGGAAAGGCAGAGAAAGAGAGAGAATGGTCTTGGTGGGAAAGAGCTGTCAAGAGAGTTGAGAGTGGGAGATGGTGATATTAATGCAGTTTGGAAGCAGAAACAAAAGGCGGTTTTGTTTTTAAACTTTGAATTGATATAATGATGATAATTTGATGTACCAATACTTTAGCAGTTTGCAGAAGACAGCAGATGAAGTTCGGATTGAGACAAACACTCTCCTGCTAGATTTGGAGTTCTTTTAAGTTAATTTTATGAAATTAAACACTGTTTCTTAGCTCAGACTTGGTAATTTGGGAAACTTACAAGGATGAATGAGGTAATTTTCCATGTTACCATATACTATTTTTTTGATGGCATGTCACAATCTCTTGTTTGGTTATTGTACTCAACTAGATCTTGGCCATGTGAATCCATTAAAGCATATCTTGATACTGAGGAAAGCCAATCGCTTTCACTGTCAGCCTCGTTGTGTTTTCTGCATCATCATTTCTTCCTAAGATTTTTTTTTTCCTTTTCTTCATAATTTTTGCGAGATTTAATCCCATTTACACAAAAACATAGTCCATTAACAACAGGTTTTGCTAACAAGTGTACAAAGGTACTTGTTTTAGTATTATTTACAAAAATATTTTCATATTGAATATAGTAATATAATTTCATATTTCCATTAAGCACTTGTTTCAACTTTTTGGGTTTTAAATTTTGTTTATAAAGTAGATGGGCATATGTACCTGAGGCAGAAGCAAAAAGGGTAATTGCCCAGGAGAATACAATTATTCATGGCATTTTACTAATGGGTAGGCCCAACAAGACATTGCTTTTAAACTAAAACCATGCTCCAAGCTGGAAGATTTCAACACCCAAGGCCCAAGCCCAAGTGATGTTGCAAGAAATCCATCATGCAATGCAAGTAACGGCTTGATTAAATTCACAATAATATTTCTAATTCTCATGAAAAGTAATAATAATAAATAAATATGTTAACAGAAAATATAATTCAGCATTTTAAGTTACATTTATAAAGATTAATTTTATATCTTAATCATTTTAATAATCAAATCGATGAATTTTACTATGTTAAAATATGTCTGTCAACTGCAAGCTACGACCCAGTAGGTGTGTAAAAAGGGGAATACTAAGGGCACTCAACTTTGTCAGCCGCTGTTTGGCACCCGTTTTCTCAAAAAGCCACGTTATGCTATTTTTTTTTTTTTTAAAGTTACAACCGGAAACTTTGTTTAGCAAGTTGTTAACTTGCTAAATGATATTTACCCTTCTGTCAATGAAAATATACGATAGTATAAAGACAGAATTATGCAAAGAGGTAGCTTTGTAGGATAAATAAAGAGAATTTTATTCTTCTTGGACTTAGAGATAACATATATTTATACAAATTTTTTTTCTTTTATCGTATATATTTTTTATTGGCATATCTCCTTTTTATTTTATACTAAATTCATTACAAATTCATTTTTTATTTAATTGAATAAAGATAGCATATAAAATTTATATAAAGATAACGAATAATAACAAATAACTCATTTAAATCTCTTTTCATAATATATACCGTTCTCATAAATGATGATCCCATAAAAAATTCAATCATGATGTTGAAATAAAAATTCTCTATTCTAGTTCAATTATGTTTAATTATATGTGAAATATGTTTTTTAGACTCTTTCAAAAATTTTAAAACAAGATAATGGCACATCAAATTTTATTTTTATCAACATCAATTTTAATATCAATTTTATATTAATTTTGAGTTATTTTTGAATTAAATCTACTTTTTTTAAATTACTTTTGATAAATTAAAAAGAATCTTATATTTATTTTATTAAAATTACTTTAAATCAAATCAATTACTTTATATTTAATCATAGATCCAATATCATTATTAAGGTTCTATTAGGGTACTATTTATTTATTTTTTCATTGTATAAATTTATAACTCTTTCGAGAAAGTATAGAGTCACCCGACTTTTCTAAAAAGCTCACCTTTTGTAAGAAATTTTTTTTTATAAAATATGTTTAGTTAAAACCTCTACTCTTTTTTAGTAATTATTTTCTCATTCTTCAATAGTTAGGTTTATAATCAGAAACAATTTTTTTTTATATCATGATTTACAATAATACAAATTAAATATACTTTACAATTACTATAATATCGTAGATCTTTTATATCAAAAAATTTTATAAAATTATTAAATAAATTATTGATTTACCAAGTCAAAAAAAAGTTATTTTATCAAAACTTTATTAAAATAAATTATTATAGTGAAAGACATATTTTCATAAAAATCAAACTATCAATTCGACGTTATATCAAGAGAATGCTTAATCTTGAATACTGATTAAAATATGCTAATTATATATCTAAATTATAAATTATTTATGTTTAATATTTTCTTGATGTAAGCAATTGACGCTAGTTAATTGCAATCAAAATTACAATTACGATCAAACCATACTTCTAGAAAAAAACAAAAAAATGAAACCAATAGTCAACAACTAAAAAACAAATGTAAAATTGGGTGAAACTCACACTTGGTGACAAAGAACTGTCATTTTCATCATACACTTACGCAATATATAAGTTTTTAAAATTCTATTATAACTTACACAAAGTTTAATATCTTTCACATGAATCCTTAAAATAAGAAGTGAGTGTGTGAAATGATTGTATAAGATGAGTGGCTGTAGAGCACTGTCATAACATTATATATTATCTTGTATCAGTTGCTTATAATTAATCATTTGATATTTCTCAACCATAAAAGAAAGGCATGTTTTCGTTAAAGCATCCTTTGCTGAAGCTCCAATGGCTCGTCTTGGCAACATCTATGGTATCAGCTTTAGTAGCTGTGGAAGGACAACCCAAGGCGCCTAATCACTGCAGTTCCAGTTGTGAGCATCTTAAAATTCCTTACCCTTTTGGCGTAGCAAAGGGATTCTATCAAAAGGGATTTCGCATTACTTGCAACAATTCCAAAAACCCAGCAAAAGCATTTTTAGGTTCTACAAAATATGAGGTTGTAAACATTTCTATAGCTGAAAATCAGGTACGAGTAAGGAATTCTGTCCCTGCATCTGTGGCTCATACCTGCTTGCAACTCAATTGATCTGAAACTGATGGACAGACAACCATGATTAATTTGACTGATAGTCTGATACTCCATTCGCACTGTCTCAAAACAAGTTCATTGTCACTGGATGTAACTCTGTGGGCACGATCATGCTTGGAAAGAGAGAGTTTTTAAGTGCGTGCATCTCTTTGTGTCACAGGAAGCGCGAGGATAGGACCAACGGATCTTGCTCTGGGATTGGGTGCTGCCAGGTCACTATTCCTAATCGTCTTAAATTAGTTGAAACGTATGTGAATAACTTTTTCACCAATGAATCAGAAACAAAGGAAGTGCTTAATGAAACAAAGATCTCGGTGCCCTATCGTTGTGGATCTGCTTTCTTAGTGGGCCAATACAACTATAGTTTCGAGGCATTTGATCTTGATGATGATCATAAACTTTTGACTAAGATACAGCATTCTACTGTGGTATTGGACTGTGAGCAACCACACTTGCGAAGAATCTCAAAGAGACTTGCTCACTTATGCTTGCTGGGGGAATAGCCACCGTGTGGATTACAAAGTAGAGGGTAGTCAAGGCTATAGCTGCAGTTGCAACAAAGGTTACCAAGGGAACCCTTATCGTAGTCAGGGATGCCAAGGTATGGCTTGCTTATTATTCCGTATATGCTACTCAATTCTTTCATCACCCTTGTTTAACATCGTCTATAATTAATCTTTTTAATATTCTAAATGCTGTTGAAGTTTGAGCATATAACCAGTACATCATGTTTCTGTAAATTTTTTTTTTTTTAATTTCCACTATAAATTAATGCTCATGTTTTCCCCATAATACTACCATATACAAGTCAGTAACCTATATATATATATATACTGATGTCATTTGTTTTATTTGGGGAAAGACATCGATGAGTGCATTAACAATCCGTGTGAAGGCAATCATAAGTGTATTAATACACCAGGAAGTTATCATTGCAAGCAATTTCTTTCTCAGCTGCTCCTGCTTGTTCTAGGTAACTATATAACTCAACACACCGTTTTGCTTTATTTCTTTTTTGTTTCTTTTCGAGGAAGAGCTCTTAATATATATATATATATATATATATATGATTAATTCATGCAGCTTTCGTCAGTGTTTTGGTTCTGCTTCTGTTAGTCTTTTCCATATACTTCTTCTTGAAGAGAAGAAAACTAATCAAGCTCAGAGAAAAGTTCTTTCTTGAAAACGGGGGACTATTATTGCAGCAGAAAAATCCTTTCCGTCAAAGTGCTGTTGAGACAACAAAAATTTTCACGGCCAAGGAGTTGGCAAAGGCTACCGACAATTATTCTAAGAGTCGAATCCTCGGCCAAGGAGGGAATGGAACAGTCTATAAAGGTATCATAGGAGACAATCAAATAGTTGCTGTCAAGAAGTTGAAAATAGAGGCTCGTTCCCAAATTGAACAATTTATCAATGAAGTTGTTGTTGTTAGCCAAATCAACCACCGAAACGTAGTCAAGCTCTTGGGATGTTGTTTGGAGACTGAAGTCCCTTTACTGGTCTACGAATTTGTCCCCAGTGGAAGCCTTCACTATCACATTCACAATTCCGAGAAGGCAGGCTCAATCTCCTGGGACATCCGTCTAAGCATCGCCACAGAAACTGCTAGCGCACTTGCTTACCTTCACTCTGCAGCCTCGATTCCAATCATCCATCAAGATGTCAAATCTGCCAACATTTTACTCGATGAAAATTACATTGCCAAAGTGTCAGATTTCGGCGCTTCAAGGTTGATTCCCATCGATAAAACTCAAATAACTACATTAGTCCAAGGTACATTTGGTTACTTGGACCCCCAATATTTCCAGACAAGCAAGTTGACAGAAAAGAGTGATGTTTACAGCTATGGGGTTGTGTTAGTGGAACTACTCACTGGCGAGATGCCAGTATCTTTTGCAAGACCAGAGCCTGAAAGAAACCTTTCTTCTTACTTCATTTTATCAATGCAACAGGATCGTCTCCTCCAGATCCTAGAGCCCGAACTTGCAAACGAGGAGAATAGAGAAGAACTGATAGCTGTTGCCCACCTGGCTATGAGATGTCTGATGTTGAGGGGGGATAAAGACCTTCAATGAAAGAAGTGCTTATAGAGCTGATAGAGTTGAGAAAACTTGAGAAACATCCATGGGGTCAAGCTAACTGTGAGCAGGCTTTGAGCTTGTTACATGAACAAGCAGAATTATACCCGACTCAGAGTTCATCATCAAATACTAAAGACAGTGGCACGCCGACAAACCTGTCACTTTCATTAGACACCCCAGGATGATGAGCATCCACAAGATATAGATTTTTTGTACGTTCTGTTTGCTTTGTATAATTTGGTGAACCTATATTATTTTTTATGATACCTAAACCTTGTTGTTGTTGTCTACGGAGTTTGCTTAAGTGTTTCAGACTTAACCATTTGGTATTAATTATTTAAGACAAGTTCATAAAGGTTTCTAACAAGTTTATAGCAATTGGTAGGCATTTTCATAAGAATACTATTACATATATATATATGGTTGCATCAAATATAGCAACACAAACGTAATGGTAGTTGGATTAATCCTAATACCAATTAACAGAATACTCACATTATCAAAACACAGTAGTATAAGTAAGATGTGAAGCTGACCACCTTCCATCAATGCCACAAAACCTGAAGAAATATTGTGTTTCTGTACAATGTAAGACGTTCATACCTCCAGTAGTCCTATCAAAGAAAAAGGCCAAACCATGCAGCTTTCTGCTACAGCCGGACTAACATTACGAAACTGAATTGATACTTTTCAACATACTGGAAATAAGAAAACCGATAATCTAGATGTACAAGCCACAGCAACCAGTGAAATTAAATATGGGTTTTTCCATTTGGATCCCCAGTTTCCTTGTCCAACTCTCCATTCCCTATAGAACTTCTAATTCATCTTGTTGGTTTGTCCTGCAAAAGATATAAATAAGAATGTTATCTTTTAGACCAAGATAGTTGTAAAACTCGAAGCAAATACAAATCTTCATACCACAATGAAAACAATTAACAAAAACAACATTTAGGACATTAAATTCGTTCATCTAGTTTCTTCCATTTAGTTTCAATTAATTCATTGATTGAGAATAAATCCAATTCATCAAGGTCAGTCCCATCACAATAAGTACATTTAAGCCACACATGCCTTGAATTTTTTAATTTGTACAGTCTTAACCAGAAAACAGCCAGTGGTAATGAGCAACTCAATTTGTTACAAGCTTACATAAGAATGTAGAGCAGTACTTATATAATAATATATACTAACAGGGTAACTTAAAATGGGTATTATTAGAGAGCTTATCCATCATAAACCAACAGCAATTACTCAACAAACTAAAAAATAGCCCAAGGAAACCATGGCTGATTTAGACTATGCATCAGACAGAAACTTCAGCCCATAATACATTACCTAGATTGTACAACTAGGATGACAAACCATTAGATCTAAGAAACATCAGATTAGCAGATAACTCAAGAAAAAAATGAAAGATTACTAGAATCTTGCAGCTAGATAACAGCTGACAAATAAATCTACAAAATTAGATAGATATGTTAGCTTCCTACAGGTGTAGTTTGAAAGTTTCAAATATGTAATATTTGGACAAAAAAAAAGGATCGGTCAAGAATCATTTTCATTGGTGAGCAATAAACTTGTCTAACTTTATGATATTAGGAATAGTAAATGAAAGCTGTTTAAGCATCTCAAAAGGGGTTTCTTTTATATACTTCTATGCAAAATGAAAGCTATCAGTGATCAGCATTCTAGTATATCTCTGGTGCGAATTTCAGAATCAATACCTTTGCAGTCGGATTGCACACAATTTGCCACGGATGGGGACACATCCCAACCTTATCTCGAACTCTATCCATTTCTATCCCCACTATATCCTCTATAGTTTATTTATTAATTAAATTTGTAAGTTTCCCAGGCTGAATCAAGCAGATAATTTAGTCACAAATTATGCTTCAAAATTTTATATAGTTAGAAACAAAACTGAATGGATTAAATGGGACGAAATGAACGAAGTTTTCTTCAACATACAAACTATCAGCAGAATAACAGTATAATTATAAAAACTAAGTAGTATTTCAGCATCTCATGAAGAATATAAGCACGGAAGAAACCAGAGCAACAATCAAATAAGGATAAATAGAATATTCAACTCTTATAGCAGACAAAGATTTTCAGAACTAAGAAAAAACAAAAAAAGAACAACCTTTTGATTCTTATCTTGATTACGCATAAGAAAGAAGGAGAACAAGAAGAAAAGAAGTATAATTTGTGAGAATTAGGAAGGAAACAAACCAGAGAAGTGGGTTTGATTGAAAAAGGAAGAAACAGAAAAGGTGAACTTAGCCAACATGGAAGGGACCAATATCACCACTCCTGAGAGAAGCAGCAACTTCATCAGCAATTGTCAAGCAAGAAGAAACCCATCCACTCAGAGCTATCCACACCATCTTTGCCATCCATAGAGTCATGCCCCAAGGCATTGCCATTTCCCTTTTTTTTTTTTTTTTTCTTGTGCTTTTCCTTCTGCTTCTTGCTCTGTGTACTCAACAAATAATTATTCTTTTTGTCATTTTTAAAGGAAACCCATTTTGAGGATCAATCAACTCTTTTGATGAAAGAAATACAGAAGGTTGAACAATCAACTTGAGGTGAAGTGAAAGTAAACGGCAAGACTTTGATGTTGTGCCTATCTTTCATTTCTTTTGTACTTTTTCCCTGTGAATGACTCCGTCGGTTGGGGGATTGATTTTCTGATTTTCAGTTGAGACTTGAGACGCACTAACGAATGCAATCTCGCCACCAATAAATGTTTTTCATTTTTCATTTTTTTGTTTTTGGCCTTTCAATAAATGTTTATTCTAATTGACTTATGTATTTTTATGAAATATTATTTTATATATTTTAGGAGTTTTAAATTTTACAAGCATTGTTTTATTATATTAGTTCATTTTTTTTGAAGTTGATTAATTTATTTTTTTAAATACGCTCTATTACCAGCATGAATTAATTTTATAATCTTATTAGAAATTTTATAGATAGTAAATAAAATAATTTTTTATTTTTATTTCAAATATTTGATATGACATGATGTATAAATATTTAATATATTTAAGGTTGTTTTTTTTGCCAATGGCAAATTTAAAGATAAATTTATCAATGCAAAGATAAATTAATTAATTTTCAAAATAAAATATTCATAGTACAATAAAATTAATAAATTATTTCACATCTAAAAAATAAAATAAACGTATCTAAACAAATAGTATTTCTTATTTTATTTCACACAACCAAACATAGATAAGTTTTTTTTTTATGTGTAGTAAGAAGTTGGATTATAAACGTAGATAATTTTTTCTTTTCTATCCATAAATGATGTATAAATCTTCCAATTTATTTAAGATTGCAATTCGAAATCGGAAAGTTAAATCGCAAATCTTAAACTGATGTCATTTTCTTTAAAAAAAATCATTTAAAAAAGAATTAACTCGGACTACGTAATATAAAAGTGATATCTTTTCATTTTTAAAATTTCTTCTCTCTCCCCCGCCATCTTATTTTAGAATTCGAGATTTTTAAGTATGAATTTCACATTCGTTTTTTTTTTCATTCAAAATTTTAAAATGGTAATTAGGAATTTGTGTGTTTTTCCTATGAAGTTTAAGAATGCAGTGTAGGGGTTATAGCATTTATAAATTCGGAATATAGATAATATAAACCCTAAATGGAAGATCAATGAAGGTACAAGATGACATGCAAAACGTACATCAGGGGAAATGTTGTTAAACTCCTATTCTTCGTGAAGGCATTGAAGAGTAAAATACGAAAAATAAATTACTGTCAAGTGTGCATTGTCACTAAGAGATCATGTCTCTGCATATTACTCATCGTCCTTGTAAGGGTACTCTTCTGGAACTTGCTTCAAAAGTTTCACCTGCAACTCATACGCATCATCTCCTCTAAGCATATCACGTATCCAGGTGACTTCAGTCTTCATTGACACCTGAACAAATGAAGGAATTGCATGGTGAAGAAAATAACAAAGACGATATTGATAGCTTCACTTCAGGCTTTGGCATTAGAAGATAATAAGGCAGCTAAGGTTCGACCAATGACATTAAACAATAATCTGGATCCATATATCAGAAACTTGAAATACCATAACACTTTGAATATAAAAAAAATAGGTTGAACTTTTGTACAACACAAGATAAATTCTTCAAGGCAAAGGTTAAACTGTTGGTAAACATAGAATACCTTTTATCCCAATTGAATTGCAAGTAATTAGAAATGATTTACAGCATATAATACTGAACAAATTCATCACTTTCATTCATGATTATGAAAAAACGATTTAATAATAACTTTACAATAGATAATCACATAGTTCTATCTCTCTAGAGATCATGATGAAAGGGGTGAAATGTTTTTAATGTCCTATTAATAGTCATAATGAAATAACATATGGCTAGCATTACCAACCTAACCTTGATAACTTAGATCACACTTCATGAATGAAAAGTGGTACTGAGATTGAGAACATCAATGTACTTTTACAATAGCCACTGCATGATTGACAGTGGCTGACAAAGATCAAAGATGTTTAATACTTCAAATGCCATTGTATTGAACCCACCAAAGGTAAAAAAGGACCACAGTCTTGCAACTATAAAATAGAAGGGGATCAAAGATGTCTTTACACTCACCATCTCTAGGGCTCCTCTTATGACTCCACTTAAGATGTTGCAATAGTAGAGACCTTGACACGTATCAGGCAGCTCTACAAAGTCTACAAGGGGATTATCCTCCAAAACAATGCTGCAACAGGTCCCATCAGCATCCCAGTTCGTAACAGATGCAGTGACCCCAAGGAACATTTTGAAACCCACCTATATAGAAACTTCATTAGGGCTAACAAGAGTTGGGGCCTAATTCATACTTGTTAAAAACAGAACTAAGATGATATTTTAAATGGCTTCGGCACAAATAAATCCAGCAAACATTTCTAAACTAGGCAATGTACAAATAATAATCATAAATCTTTCAAAAGCTCACATTTGTTCATTAAAAGATAAATGATCCATCTCAAAAGGAGAAAAAGGAAAAAAATTAAAGGCATCCTTATGTGTTCATGAAAATGCATATGAACAATCATATATCATTTCATGCACATGTTATTGCCTTCTTTCAGTTAGCAATTTAGATTCCACAGGACAAGTATTAACATACCATCATACATAACAGTCTACTAAAATGAATAGCCAATAATTTAGATCTACTTGAATGAAGAAAATAAATTAGTGGTGCAGCTGACATGCTGTAAAATATGCCCTACTCCGACTAGCATTTTATGAACAGAAGATCAGAGAGCAATTAAGGAACAGATGAAAGAAAATTCGAATCATTATATATAATATGACCATGAAATAAACCTAACAGTAATAGTAGACCTTTGCAATCACTTCCGCTGTCTCCTTAAAGTCAACACATCTGGACACATTAGATTTTGCCAGAAACTCATCAATTAGTCTAATCCCTATATTATAGCCCCTGCATGGTAATCAAAGAAGTTAAGTAGCATGGATTTTGACATCATGTAATCAACTTCTTTACTAAATTACATAAATAAAAAAAACTATCAATACTAAGAAACGCAAGCAATCCAAAATGCATACAATAATCAAGAATAATAAAGTTAAAAAAAGTTAACTAATAGTGCTTGTGAGCCAACCCTTGATGGCATCAAGTTGAAAGATTGCATGGTAGAAACGAGTGTAAGAGATACACAAAGATGCATGCAGAGATGCGTAGATGCATGGCATACACAAAACACGCAGGCACCCAACTGTTTGTATTGGCATAAGGCTTCTATCATGATAAGAAGATAGCATAGCACTATTCAAATACAGTAGTGATTAATGTGCTCATTCTATATAATAAAAAAAAGAGTCAATCACCAGCGAATCCATATGATCAAATAAAATAACAAGCATCATTCTTTCAGAACAATGACATGAAACCCATCATAAAGCATGCACAGATCACGTGATTATAGTAAATAACTATTGAGTGAAACTAAACAAAGTTTGTCGAAAGGGGAGAGTGTACATTTGATCAAGCTGCTTGTTGACCTCCTCAACCTCCTCCAAGTCAGTAAGCAATTGACGCACAATTGCTCCATAAGTTAAAGTGAATAGTTCTGCATTCTACACCGGTTCAAATTCCACATATCAGTAACATATCAGTTATCAACAGCAACACAATCGGCAGTATAATTTCTGTTTGGTAGCCAAAAACTTTTATACAGGTTCTACAAATCAAACTTAGAACAAACAGATCCCTCAAGTCATAAAATTTCTTCCTTTCTCTCTGAACAGTATGATCCGATGCAGGAAATGAGAACAAATCAAACAAAATTGAACCGTCAAAAATTAAATTTCAGGCATATAAAGGTTTTTCTTTTCTTTTGCAATTTTTCAAACGAGAAACAGGAAATGAAAAGAAATCGAAAGGTTCACCGATTTTCCAAACAGAATGAGAAAAAAATAGAGAATTCTAGTTGTGTTTTTTCTTACCACGCGTTCGACGCTGGCGAAGATCGCATCACCGGATCGAGGAGCCGCGGGAGGCATTTTTCTAGAGATCTAATCACTCAAATTCCTAAACTTAGTTCAAACCTAATTAAGAGAATGTTTACGCGAAATTCAATAATAACTTAAACCCGAAATCACAGAATACCTGGAAGTGCTCAAATGGAGTGAGAAGAAGTGAACAAGAAAGCCTGGGGATGTTGCGGTGACCGGAAGAGGCGGCAAATAAGAACGGCTGTGGCTATGGCAGCTGCAGGTGAAAGAGTGAGTTGTGACGATGAAGAAGTCTTCCTTTTTTTTTTTTTTGCCAATGAAGCGAGTATTTTTCTTTTTTTTTTTTCTTTTGTCCTAGATGTAGTATTAATTTGATCAATTTCATTTTTTAAAAAAAGTAAAACTAGATTTGTCACTAAGGTTAATATTATATTTTATCATTACTTTAATTTAGTTGAATTTTATTAGACATAACCAAATAAACATTTGAACTTTATTCAAAATAAAAATAAGTTAATAATGTTTTATTATATAAAATTATGATTGTGAATTTTTATTTTACTGTAATTAATCCTTGATAATATAAAATACTTTGTAAAAAAATCTTACTTAAATCTCGCCAAAACACAATCTTAATAGAAAAACTTTCCATTTAGATAAAAAATTATAATGCTATATAAATTACTTTTTCTTCTTCATTATAAAGCAGGATTTGCTAGGTCAACCTACAAATGACAAATACTTAAAAAAAAAAAAAATCATTTACTAGTTACTTTTGCATGTGCTCCAAAGTCCAACTGTAGAAAAGCCTTTACTTACCTAGTTACCTTCTTTGAGAGGTTATAAGCGATAAGACATGAGTAGAATTTATTCCAACAACATAATTGTTTTACTCGGTGCAAATATTATTTCTAGCTATGCAACAAAAATTTTAGCTGAAAATTTTGTCACAAAATCTGCTATAAGAATATTCATCGGGGGAAGTCCAATGAAAATGTCGTTGAATTGTGATTGCTATATTGCCTAGTTGGCATGTCACTATGACGATTTACTCTTGATGAACTCTCAGCTGTGTATAAATCCAATGGTTCATCGAGCAAGCCTACAGCCTCCTCATAGTTGACTTGATTCCAACAGTGTTTGTCAATCCCTCTTGACCCTGCAAGCTCTAACACCACTCCTTTCATTGTGGGCCTTTTTTCACCCCTAAATCTGAGACACCTCATTGCAAGATCTGCAACTGCTTTAAGCTGTTCTCTATTCCCTTCGTTTGCAAGCCCAGGCTCAAGAATTTGGGAAAGGTGATCCTGTTGCATTGCTAAAATGAAGTAAGAAGACAGGTTTCTCTGAGCTTCAGGTCTTGCAAATGACACCGGCATTTGTCCTGTTAGTAGTTCCACTAGCACCACTCCAAAGCTATAAACATCACTCTTTTCTGTCAGCTGGCTTGTTTGGAAATACTGTGGATCTACGTACCCAAGTGTTCCTTGAACTAGAGTTGTTATTTGAGTTTGATCAACAGGTATTAACCTTGAAGCTCCAAAATCTGACACTTTTGCAGTGTACTTGTCATCCAATAATATGTTGGAAGACTTAACATCTCGATGAATGATGGGAATTGTAGTCGATTTTCTGATTTTTCTTTAAAATTTTGCCTAATATGGGTTTTTTTTTTTTTTTTGCTGATCTAAACTGCGTCAGCTTAAAGGAAATTCTTGATAATGGAGATGGATTTGCTTTCCTTCTGAAACTTCCGAACTCATATCTGTTTAAATTCCATTTTTATGGTGTTCTGGTCATAAAACCCGAATTTTTTTGTTTGATATTTTTTTCTAGATTCTTATTTTTTCCCGCTGTTGAGAAAATTTAGTCAACAAATTGGTTAAGCTGATTTGATTTGCTGAATTATTAGGAAAAAGTGGTTTGCTTTTCTCATTTTTCTTACCATATGTATAGTATGATGTTTAAATTTATTGTTCTTAGCATTTTCAGAGACGTAAGTTTGATTATTCATACATGATTTCAATTATCAAAGTAATTTTATTAAATTTTGTTTCTTCTTTTGGTACAGGGGTATCCTATGATCTGTCTGATAAAGAGCTTTTCTGCATTGAAGAGCAATATGTGTTTGATCGCATGTACTGTTGGCTCGAGGTTTTTCCAGCCTCTCCCCATCTTGCAAGTTCATTCTTGTGGAAAGTCTTCGGTCCAATCTCAGTGTTCTCCTCCAAAATGTGGATTCACTGATCCGTGTTTCTCAAGGTCAGGATGATGATGAAACTCTGATGCTTGATCGTGTCACTTCATATCGTAATGCTTTTAAAATTTACACATTCTTT
This sequence comes from Durio zibethinus, assembly GCF_047325235.1. NCBI lineage: Eukaryota > Viridiplantae > Streptophyta > Magnoliopsida > Malvales > Malvaceae > Durio > Durio zibethinus. The sequence goes on along the minus strand of NC_143162.1, from coordinate 248,610 downwards.
CTCCTCCACGTTATTTTGACCGAGGAGTCTAACACTGGTTCTAGTAACAATCCAAAGGTATAACCCCCGCTGCCCTTTTCCTCCCTTGCTATATTATTGCCATTGTTGGTGTTATCCTATGTTTAATAGTTTTGGTTGGTAATTTCTTCAGGTGACAGCTAGTAGTCGTAAGAAGCAACCATTAAACTCATTGAAATGGGAGTTACAAAGGGCCGGTTGCTTAACCTGATTGCGAACTCACTAGAGATAAACCTCGCGTTGCTCTTTGGATCAGCTGACCCAGATGAAAATTATCTATCTTTTATTGTAAAGTAAATTAAGACGTGTAACTAATCCTACAAGCTATTAGAAGCTCTTTCTTTTTTTTAAAATGAAATTTACTTATTCTGATTTTGGTTTTGCAGAAATGTGTTTTCTCTGTTTGAGAGTGCCATGCTTCTAAAGGACTCAGAAACAAAAGATGCTCTATGTCGCATCATTGGGGCTTGCGCCACAAAGAACCACTACACAGAGCAATCATCTGCTTCAATCTTGCACCTAATTCATAAATATGACTTTGTTGTTACTCACATGGCTGATGCTGTTGCTTTGGCTGAGAAGAAGTACGCTGATGGAACACTTGCAAGTTCCCTTATCAGAGAGGTAGGGAGGACTAACCCCAAGTCCTATTTGAAGGATACAGCAGGGGCTGAAAATGTTGGGCGCTTCCTGGTGGAGCCTGCTGATCGACTACCAAAGTTAATGTCGACTAACATTGGACTTTTGGTGGTGAATCTTATAAGATAAGAATTGCCCTTGTAGGTGTTTTGCGTAAACTAGTTGCAAAAGCATTTAATGATGTTGATGGTGAAATGAGTTCTAAATCTGTTCATCTTCGGACCAAGCAAGCCGTGTTGGAAATTTTGCTTGAGCGTTGTAGAGATGTTTGGGCTTATACAAGGAGCCGAGTTGTTCAAGTTTGGGCTGAGCTATGTGAGGAGCATTCTGTTTCAATTGGTGTATGGAATAAGGTTGCAGCTGTTGCTGCTGGGAGATTGGAAGATAAGAGTGCCATTGTTAGAAAATCTGCATTAAATTTACTAATCATGATGTTGCAGCATAATCCTTTTGGGCCACAACTCCGAATAGCTTCATTTGAAGCAAATCTAGGGCAGTACAAGAAGAAGCTAAACGAGCTTGAACCAGATAAATTGTCTGAACGCATGAAGGATGGTGTACTGATGAGAGTGAGGTTGATAATGCAAATGCTGAAGAGGTGGCCAACCACCAGCCTGAGAGTTTAACTGATAGTTTACCCCATATGGAGCAAGAGATTGCTAGTAAGGATAGTTCTGTGCCAGATGTTGGGAACTTGGAGCAGACTAAGGCCTTGGTTGCCTCTCTCGAGGCTGGTTTGAAGTTTTCTAAGTTTGTATCTGCCACAATGCCAACACTCCTTCAATTGATGGTTTCATCTTCTGCTACAGACGTTGAGAACACAATTCTCTTGCTGATGAGATGTAGACAATTCCAAATTGATGGTGCAGAAGCCTGTCTCCGCAAGATGTTGCCACTGGTGGGCTTTCATTTGTTTTCATTCCTTCATGTCTATGTTTTCTTCTAATTCTACGTTTTTTTTTTCCTTCTTTTTGTGCTTTTGAGGTGGTCTATCCTGTGAACATGACTTCTTTTACTAACCTTTGACACAAATAGTACATGATCTGTTGTGGATTTTTCAGGTATTTTCTCAAGACAAATCCATATATGAAGCTGTAAAGAATGCTTTTGTAACAATTTATATTAGGGAAAATCCAGTAGAGACTTCTAAAAATCTTTTGAATCTAGCCATAGCTTCAAATGTAGGGGATCAAGCAGCCCTCGAGTTCATTGTTGGTGCTTTAGTGTCTAAAGGTGATATATCCAGTGGTGCGGTATGTTCTCTTTCATGCCTTTAGAATAACCATGTTGATTTGAATTATGATCGTTCCTTTATTTATGGAAACCTAGAAAGGTCAACCCTTCCTTGGAATTGTGATCTTCTTTTGTTTCCATGAATGAAATAGAAGTACAAGTATTGTACGTCTCCAGAATGTGATGACAATTATGGAAGTTCTGTAGGTTTGTAATGAATGAATCCATGTCTTTTGGAACCATTTGCTTATAGATTTTAAGGCCATCTTTTATTTTGTAGATTCATATACGTAACTGGATTCACATGAAATGCTTTATCATGATTTTCATTGCTTAAATTTCTGTGTGGTTACCCAGTGAGGGATAGATTGAAGTAATTTATTTTAAGGAGGTGTTAAAGTATTGCCAAAGATAATTTAGTGCAGAGAGAGTCTGAATCATATTGTTGCATGTCGTTCCCTTTGGAGAGTTTTAGCTATAAAAATAATTATCTCATAGTTAAAAGTCTGCTTTAATGAATTCAATGATTCTTTTTCTTCATTGTGCCACTGTCTTGCAGATATCAGCGTTATGGGATTTCTTTTGCTTCAATGTTAATGGAGCCACTGCCAAGCAAAGTCATGGGGATTTAGCTATCCTCTGCATGGCAGCAAAATCATCTACTGCAATTCTTGGCTCTCACTTAAAAGACATTATTGACATTGGGTTTGGTTGTTGGGCTAAAGTGGAACCTTTGCTAGCTAGGACAGCATGCGTTGCTATCCAGAGATTGTCTGAAGTGGACAAGAAAAAGTTGTTAATTAGTAATGGCAGCCGCATATTTGGTGTTCTGGAATGCTTAATTATAGGCTTTGGGCTTCCAGATAATATATGGTATGCTGCAGCTGATAAAGCAATAGATGCAATATACACAATTCATCCAACCCCAGAAACCTTAGCTGCTGATCTTGTGAAAAAGTCCCTTGGTTCAGTTTTCGATGGTAGCAGAGGAGATACATTACATGACGACATTGTCAGTGGTAACTTCACTGTACTTTCCACCGTTCAAGTAGCAAAGCTTAGCAGATACTTATTTCTCACAAGTCATGTTGCCATGAACCAACTGGTATACATTGAATCTTGTGTTCGGAAGATCCAGAAACAGAAAGGTAATAAAGAAAAAATGGACGCTGAAGGTACAGCAAATGCTGAAAAACAAAAGGTAAGATCAGCTTCTAAATGTTCCTTCACTAGTGAGCTAGAGCACAGCCTATTATTTACTTCTTAATTATAAATTTATAATCTGATTTAAGGAAGCTATATTTATGAATTTATGATCTGATGATGTCCTACAGGATAATAGCATCAATGCTGAACTAGGTCTTGCTGCTTCTGAGGATGCATTACTAGACACACTTGCTGAAAGAGCAGAGAAAGAAATTGTTTCTGGTAGCTCCACTGAAAGGAGTTTGATTGGAGAGTGTGCACCTTTCCTCTGTAAGCTCTGCAGAAAATTTTCTTTGATGCTGAAGGTGCAAGCTTCAACTTTTCCTTCCTCTATTTCCCTTCTTTCATTTTCCTATGGTCCTTTGGGTTCCATTATCAGCTTTCTCAATAAAGAGAATTGTGCACAGCAGTTATGACTTTATTTCTATACCATTTGAATTTATGACCGAAGTCATCTCCCTTCAAGGTATCATGTTAAAATGATTCATGACTTCGAAAATTTAATATCCTGACATTTGCAAAGTTCTTGAGAATAATCTCATGTATATAGATGGAAGACAAAATATAATTGTACTTGTACAATCATTAGTAAATTATTATAATGAATTCATTTTAATTTCTCATGGAAACAAAAGAAAGCAACTTCTCTTTTCTGTATTTGATTACTTGCATGCTTGTTATTTTCTACGCGTCAAAAATTTTGTTCAATAGATTGACTTGGCTTTCTGTTCTCAGTATCCAGTACTACAGGCCTCTGCAATGCTTGCCTTATGTCGATTTATGATTGTAGATGCCAATTATTGGTAACTCTCTCAATTTATATATCCTTCCATCTGTTATCTGCTATTTTAAGTCCAAAGGAGACTTTATGCCTAATTTTTTAATTGAATGAATTTCCAGTGATGAAAATCTCCAGCTTCTATTCACTGTTGTGGAGAATGCACCATCAGAAATTGTTCGTTCCAATTGCACTATTGCTCTAGGAGATTTGGCAGTCACTTGCCGAATCCGTTAGAACCATGGACAGAGAACATGTATTCTCGTTTAAGGGATCCTTCAGTTTCAGTTAGGAAGAATGCTGTTCTGGTGCTTTCACATCTCATACTAAATGACATGATGAAGGTCTGACAGGCTGGCTATCAGCAGCATACTCTTTCATTTTAGAGATGATAAAACTTTAGGGTTCTGATTCTGGGCATGTCTGGATCAGGTAAAAGGTTACATAAATGAGATGGCTGTACGAGTAGAAGATCATGATGAGAGGATCGCTAATCTGGCTAAGCTCTTTTTCCATGAATTGTCAAAGAAAGGTGAATTGTGATATTCAACCACTAAAATTGTAGAAATGACTAACATATATTTCCTCGAGTCAAATAGGTATTTAACAAATTTCTTTCTAATTATTTTGTCAGGAAGCAATCCGATATATAATTTACTCCCAGATATACTTGGCAAACTATCAACCCAAGATCTGCAGAAAGGGTCTGCAACATCATCCAGTTCTTAATTGGTTCCATCAAGAAGGTATACATTAATTTGTTTAGTTGATACTGAAATGAATGTTCTTTATAATGTCAATAACTTATTATCTATATTATTTTTCAGGACAAACAAATGGAATCACTTGTTGAAAAGCTCTGCAATAGGTTTAGTGGAGTCACAGGTATGCGATCTTTGATTCATTTAAATTCTCTTTGTATTTATTCATCTAAGATGATATTCTTCTTATAATATCCTCCTTTGAATATTACTATTATGTTGCTGAAAGTAAGACAAAAAACATGATTCTTTATTGTTAAGAAACTAGCATGCTTCTGGGGCCATTTTAGTCTTACTGCATTCAGTTGTTTTGATCTAGATGCATCAGATTGCATAAGAAAGAACAGTCTTTCTACTTGTTTGTAAAATGTCTTTGTTATTCATATTTTTGTAATATGTCAGATTAAGGGCCAAATTTACCATTCATCTTTGAACAAGTATAATTTTAACATTATACTTTTAATTTGGTTCAAAATGATAAAAAACTAATGGTAAACGAAAATTCTGTAGAATGTTCGGTTGATTCCTTACGAAATATTCATGTACTGTTACCTTTTGATATTAAAATTTTTCCCATATCCCCTGCGTTTTTAATAGATACACTTTATCCAGTCGGAAGATATACTTTCAGTTTAAGCTTCAAAATTTATGAATGTTATTTCTTGAGATCATTTCCTTTCTTTCTTTTCAAAGTTCTTTTTATAGTTTTTAAAATGCATTTCCCTTTTCTCTGGGCTGAGAACAATTGCATGAGCATAAGTGCTGCTGCAGATGAGGCTGTCTATTTAGTTGAAATAATAGATTATTTCAGAGCCATATTTTTCTGTTAACTTTTGTTGCCTTTAGTAGGATGTGCAGGATTTAGGAACCGGAGCGTCTTTTTCTCTCTAAATTATAGTATATAGGGTTCGAGAGAGCTGCAGCCTCCTTTTTTTCTCTACCTTTCTTCTGTTTGTTGCTACTTTGCTTCATATCACAAACAAATAATAATTAATTAATACTTCTTTCTCGTGAATGATATAAGCTAGATTTTCCTCACAATATGGTTCATCTTTTGCTGCAGATGTTAGACAATGGGAGCATATTTCTTACTGTCTTTCTCAGTTGTCATTCACTGAAAAGGGAAATAAAAAGCTTATAGAGTCATTTAAGACTTATGAACATGCCCTATGTGAGGATTCTGTGATGGATCGTTTTAGAAACATAATTAACAAGGTGCCCTATTTCCTTCAGTTTTTCTGGCCTCTCTTTTTAAACCAGATGAACATTTTCTCTTCACATTGGCTGCAAACAGGGCAAGAAGTTTGCAAAACCAGAAATGAAAGTATCCATTGAGGAGTTTGAGGAGAAAATAAGTTCCACATGGAAAAGAAGGAGCAAGAGGTTACAGCAAGAAATGCAGAAATACATTGACAGAAGGTTGGCAACATAGAAGGTTTTGTTATGCCCGTAAATGATGGAGAAGAAAGTGCAGAATCTGACATTTCGGAAGGTTAGTTCATGAGTTTAATCCATGTGCCTGTGACTTTATCTAATTTCTTGCTAGTTTCACTATCTTCTTATTTTTCTTGGATCTCTAACCTGGAAGTTTCTAGTTATAGTGTGTGGAAAATTGACTTACTGTATATTTAATTTTATTGTCGAGGGGCACCTTCATATTAAGGAATACAGATAAATAGAGAAAATGTCAGGAGTTGGTCTGCTGCAATGCAATTTACTTTGATACATCAGGCGGTCTAGTAAACAGTTAGATCTTAACATCTTCGTTAAGGATGCAAAGGCACTAGCCATTAGGTGAATATTTTAATTTGCAAAATTTTCGGACATGCTTTAATCGTACAATATATATGATGTTTGAGAGTTAGGATTGTGACTGGTGACTCTATTTATGTACTTAGTAGCATCCTGATTTTCTCATCCAGCGTGTTAGAGAAAGACAGAGCAAGGAAACTGTTATACTAGGCAACTCAATTACTTAGCTGCTGAAAATTGGTTAGTGAAAGACAGTGGTTACTAAAAATGGCTTCCAAGTTTTAAACTTTTCCTCCTATGGTCATCCACTCTAGCACAACAGATACCAAAATTTTCTGCAAATACAAGAACCAAAACTAATTTTAAATATCTCCTCTCTTTTATACGATAGGTGAAATAATCTTTGACATAATTTTATAATTATGATATCAGGATACCATGTGATATATCACAAACATAAACAAGTGTGTCAGTGTGTTAGATGGTAAGTAATTTCTTATTTCCACTCTAAGTTATTATGTTGTCAAGTGTGTCCCTAAGTACATGTATTACCGTAATTCTTTAAGCTCTTGTTTTCACTTTTTGCTTAGTGCTTCCATTTGGAGAAAATAGTTTCATACATTTACTTTAGATTTTTAAAATACATTCAAAGCAGTGAAGCTGGTATGTCTTTTAGGTGTTAGAGACGGTGAGGTCATTAATACAGCCATAGAAGGGTAAATCGAGTCTTTGGATGAATCATCATCATCACAAATTGTTGAGTCAGAGGAATCTTCCGGAGCTTCAAGTGAAGTGACTGAACAGGAAGAGATTGAAATTCAATCACTGAGAATTAATAGGAAAGGTAATTTGAGCTTTATAACTCTGTTGTTTGCAGTTTATTGAACGTGTTTGGTAAACATACTATGCCACTGTTATAGGTGTGCCCAGATCCCGAGTTAAAAAAAAGCCATGTGAAAGATCTGAAGGGTGACTTGTCCGTGACCTTCCAGAGAAATATCTGGTTAAAGAAAAAGGTAACTTCACTTTGTTTACTGGGCATGATTTACTTGAACTTCCTTTATATATATATATATATATATATATATTCATATTTAATTTGAGTAAACCCTATAGATAGAGGTTTTTGTTTTTTTGACCAATTACAGAGTTTTGGATATGGTTGCATACCATACCAACCATATCTAAATGTCATGGATTCAGCTGAAGTGCAAGATATGGATGATGAATGGTGGAATTAGGGCAGAAATGCTTGCACCATTTTGAGACAAGATGCTTTCGCATTTGATAGTGTTCCTTACTGATGGTATCATTGATGTCATGGCTTCTTTGGTCCTCCTGTTTTGGGTGGTTGGTTTACTTGAATTTAAAATTTGTGGAGGGACAAATTATGAGCACTGTCTAATGGACGGTGTAAGAAATCAAGGATGCAAGGCATTTGTCTTTTTCTTGTTTATGTAGGAGGAAGGGTCTTCAGGTGATTCAAAGAATATGGAACTTGTCCAATGAGATAGCTAGCCAACTGAGGTGTGATCTCCTATGGGTGTGACAAGGTTATTACATCTAACGTCAAGAATAAGGGTCTTCAATTTGTTACACTTGATCACTAGGTCAAGGAATACCTTTTTTTTTTTTTAAATTTTCTGGGTAGCTATAGTTTCTGCATCAAAGTTTAAGGAAATATTCGACAGTTCATAATGATTATGCAGGTAGAAGAATGAAATTAATCAGTTCAACACGTTTGGGTCATTACTTACTGAATGGGAGAAAGCCGGAAGTTCTTTATGTACTCAAAAGTAGGCAGCGGTGTTGGAATACACGGTTTGGCATGGACCACCCATCTTTTAAAACAAAAGGGTAGCGTTATTCTTTTGAAATGGTTTCACTGCCGTATATAATATATTTAGTTTGTCCTGTGAGCAATGAAAATGCACACGCCATGATATTGTGTTTCAATTTTTTGCATTTTCATTGTGCACTCGTTTTAAATACATCTGTTACCGTTCTGAAATGAATTGGAAGTGCAGGCACGGGATATTGCCTCCACATTAATCAATTAATCGATTAAGGCCCAAAACATTAAGATTCAAGTTTAAATAAAAACTTAAATTCTCAGAGAAATAAGCAATCAACCAAAACAAATACTCTCCACAACTTGATCACAAGAGGAAAAAGAAAGTCTCAAACACATTCCTTGATATCCATATTACTCACATAAGAAATCACTTTTATCAACAACCTCCTTATATTGTATGGGTAGATACTACAAACTTAAATTGATGTTCATAAATTTCTCGTGTCCGGATATCATTTTGGCCAAAGCAAAAAGCCTAAGTGCCAGCATTTCTACGGCCAACACGAGCAACAAAACCAGCTTTAATTGGAGCAACTGATCGTCCAGACCCACACTGCAACAATGAGATCAAAAGTTTTTAGGACAACAGCATGCAGAGGAAAAGTTAAAAAAAAAAAAAAAATCAAGACAACGCAAACACCCAGTCAGCCAGTCAGACAAAGTAGTCAGTTCCCAGAACATAAGCCTGCATAGTGGAAACACTTGCTAGTAATGCAACTGCTCAATACTTTTTCATAAAATTGTTTACAAGCCTAAAAGCTGGAATATAGACAAAGACCAAGATGGTTCCCTACCACATAAGCATGGCCATCAAATCAATTTAACTGGAAACTAAAACTAATATTCCAAATATATGGTACGACTTAATAATATCCACCATCAGAAATCAGCTTTATGTGATGACCAGCAAGTCTAGGCATCAGATTTGTTATTTTTATTGTCATCAGAGTGAAGATCCAATAATGTAGGCGACTCTTAATCATCATACACCTTCTTAAAGCTCAAATTCATTACTAATTGCATCATTCAAACCAAAGCTATATGCAGACTATCGTGCATGTTTAACACAGTGAGAAGATAAAGTTAGGTCAGTCCAACCTACCAAATGAGTATGATCACCTAATCAATAAAAAATATAAGAACTAGAGGTAATAACATAATGAGAAGAAAAGAGTTCTATACATACATAATCAACCAATGCAAATGAGAGCATAATCATTTGACATGAAGGATGAAAGGGTTGGAGAAGAATATGAACAATATTACCTTCTCACATCTGAGAAAGAAAAGACGATTCTCCTTTGAGAGTATTGTATCTGGACTTTTGCATCCAAGGCAAATAACGTACTCATCTGAGAGGAGAAAACCAAATTTACAAAGGAAGTCAATCAAAATATTTGCAGCTAAAAGTTTACATTTACCATCGTTCAATATAAGTTAGCATGAAAAGAAAAGGTACTTACTGATATAACGCCTAAGAATCCCTTCAAAATTTTTTGGTGCAAACCTGCCCTTAACAACCAACCTCTGCTGCCCATCAAGTGATCCACTTGTCCCTAACTCAGCAAGCAAGAAGGCCATGACATGATCTGGTTGTCGATGCATCCTAAAAGATTTACCCAGCCAACAAGTTGTTAGAGAGGATGCGGTGTTTGATATGAAACTTGGCCACCCAAATTTGCAAATAGAACACCATCAAATGGTAAATTCAACTTCAATAGCTGAACATTGTCCAAGTGCAACCAGGAGTAGAAATATTTGTTTTTCCCAAATATGATTAACTCCTAAGTGAAAGATTGTCGGAATGAGGACATCAGGAAGCTATTAATACAATATGAAGCATGATCCACATGCGAGCAATATATTTTTATAGAATAAATAACAAAAATATCCAGATTCTAAAAATTTCCCTTAAGAGATATAAGATCCTCGGCCATCCCAAATAGCACAAATACTCTATTTATAGCTGAATAGAGTACATAACACAGGAAAAAGAGCAATAACATACGTCTTGCATAGATCCATGAAATTCACAAATACAGTTTTCTTGGTGCCTTCACGAAGAACTTGTGGAGGCCTCATAACAGTTCTACGCCTATCTCCAGCAAGCTCAGGGTTGTTCTCCCGGAGAATGTTAAACACCCGACCAAGAAGCTGCATGCATCACATCAATAGAAGGTTAAACAATTTATCAATGGCACAACAGAGGAAATAGCAATAGAAACTCAATAATTTTCAAGTATGCTATGAAAAGTGAAAATTGAAAAGCCAATCCTGTTAGAGATCTGGTAGCCACCAATCACCGCCAAATAAGATAAAATTCTCTAGAATTATGAAGAGACACAAAGACAGCTATATAATCAGTAACCTTCAAGATACATAAAAACATCCTCCAAAATGGATTGTTGTGAATGGTGAAATTCTTAGTTATATGAATCTCAAGATCCCATCAAGTACAACTAATAGGTACATTACCATGACAAGGTTATGATATCCAATCAAGAATGCAAAAACGGTAACACATTGAGATACGCACTATACCTCTTCATATTCATAATCACGATCACTTCCTTCCCAAGGAAAACGTTGTTGCAAGACAATGCCGTCACCTTCTTCATCTCCATTAACATGATCTAGATAAGAAGGAAACCAACATATAAAAAATATCAATTACAAATTTTAAGCAAGACATGCGTCCAGTTCACAATATTACCAATCATTAATTTAATGAAAGAAAATTCTAACCATCAAAATCATCTCTGGCATCCTGACTTTCCTCTTCGAATGTACTGGTCTCTACCTAAATATCATAGTAAACACAATTAGTTGATTGAGAAGCAACCATACATATCTATTAATTTAAAGCATGCAGACTTACTTGTTTCTTCTTCTTCTTTTTCAGGTTGCTAAAGTCAAGGCCATCAGAAACTGTAAGTAAAGAGAAATAAAACTGAGTCTCCTAGCAAAAAATAGCAGACTTCTAGGGCGCCATCTGGTTGATGCTTTTGATTTTTTGCTTTCCACCCTTTGTCTTTCGTTTTCTATTATATTTTATATTTACTTTATCTTTCACTCATTTTTTTTAGAAGTATCAACCAGACAAAGCCCAGGAAAATGAAGAAATACTTGGCAAAAGTACCAGACAAGGCTTCAGTTTTCTCGGCTAACTTATCAACAGAATCATCTGCAGGGTCCTGTATCACAACCTTCTTCTTCTTCTTCTTTTTACTAGGATCGAATGGCGCAAGCTCAACAAAAGAAATCCATTAATTAGAAAAAAATGGAATTGCGTAATATAGATCATGCTTTTGTGTGAATAAAGCATAATTTCCTTTTCCATTAATTAGTTTACTTTCCATAAATCGTAAAATTTACAACTTGGAATAGAAAAAAATATAAATGATTTTATTCCTTTCAGTGGATTAGAATTAAAAAAAATAAAGGAAAAAGAAATTCCATAACAAGTTAACACGTTTCAATACACAATCTTACACAAATATTAAAAGTGAACTAAGTTAATCTTATTATCCCATTAATTACAGAAGAAAGACAGCCAAATAAAGAAAGAAGAAAGACAGCCACCTCATCCCTCACTTCATCGTCTTCCATGATTGCTGCAAAAGCAAATAAAATTAAAAGAAAAATCAGAATAAAGGATCGAAAATAGATATTTTTTTTTAAAGAAAAGAAAAATCATAGAAGCTATGAAGCACAGAAATTGGTCGCATGGATAGGGCACAAAAGTGAAAACACGAACCTTGGTGTTTGGCTTTGCTTGCCTTTAGATGCGAACGCAAGCCTCAAATCAGAGAACAAAAGAAATTGTTGATTTGGCAGATAAGTGAAACTAGAGTAAGACGGCCGGCTTTTGGAACAGAAAGGGTAGGGTGCTCGCTTTTTCTTGGGTTACAGTTACGGAGAAAAAAAAACCTATGGACTAAATTTATAGGGCAAATAAAACTAGGGCTTGGTGTAATGTGTTCTTAAGCATAGTGGCCCATTTAGTAAGCCCGTATTTTTAAACAATACTTTTCCTTTTTAGGCTTTCTTTTCTGCAAGGCACTCCAAGATACTTTCAAGATTTGTCTCGACCTTTGCAATTCAAGATTTTACTTTTCGATGACTGTTCACAAAAATCAAACTTTAATTGATGAGAGAAGAGAGCTCTTTCCATTCTGTTAAACTATTCAAACAATTTTGGCCACTAGTAATTCTCTACATTTTGTCTTAAAAGTTAATGGATTGCCAATTGCTTGTTCAAATTTGGAGAAAAAGGAAATGATTATATTCATCAAGTTAATTATTATAGTAAGTATATAAATGTATAATTAACCATGTGCATCTTCTCATAACTCAATTTTTGTTTTAACTGAATCTCTATTTTGACAGGTGAATTTTAGGGGGTTAAAAACTGGGCCTGGTTCACGCTAAATCTGTCAAGATTGCTCTGCTTGAAGGCTAGGTTCTCTCCATGAATATTTTGTTGTGAGCTTCCTTTGTTACTTTCTCCATTTCTTGCTTTATTTACTTTTTTTTTTTTTGGTCATTAATGAAAATGAAAGGAGAGAGACAGAAGAGAATCAGAGATCACCTTGTTCACTTTTCCAGCATGTTAGTCGTTTCATATTGCAAATTCAGAATGTTGCTTAATTGCTGAATATCACATTAAACTACAACCATCGGAATTGGTTTGAGCCACAAGGGTAAAAGATGTGGCCTGTTCTCTGCAAAGAGTTTGCATCTCCACTTTCTTATTTTCCTGCGCTACCAAATCTTCCCGAACCAACAATGTTTCTAAATGACGACAACCAGTCACCTGTTGGCTCAACATCCTGAATACAGTGTGTTTGAAAGCACCAGTTACCGCAAGGTGAGTACAAAATCCTTTGAACCAAAGATTCAATATTATATTCCAATATCACAGAAAAAGCTGGTGCTTTTCACGTGAGCTTTATTTGCATGCCTGGTTTTGGCCTTAAAAGAGTGAATCACTAAAGGAAAACATAGCTTGAAAGATTCCATAAACCTCAACACAAATCAATTTGTATTTTTCAGCAATCAAACGAGGAGGATAGCCCAAGATAAAAATGAAACAAGAAGTATCTCGGTAAAAGCAAAATTTAGTTATCATCCTTTTATCCCCTTTCTGGGATCTTTTCTATTCCTTTCCTGCAACAAAAAGTCAAAGAAGCCAGCATAAATATATTACAGACAATCTTAAAGTTTCTTATCTTGCAAACAATCTCACACATCATGCCCACAACAAATATGTTACAATAATATCAAATATAAATGAAAAATCATTGCCAATCTCTGTAAGGTTATTGATACTGCATGGAAATAGATATGTAGTAGTACCCTTTCACGACCACATTATATTTCATCCTCCTCAAAAGGATTTCGTTCAGGATAGTCACCAACCTGGAAATGACAGGAAAGTGCCATTCTAAGTTTCGAATCAATAAAAGCAGTAGTACATGTAAAAGGGTAGGAGACCCCAAATATTTTACTGACAGAGTACCACTCCTGGACTTTGGATATAAAAAAACTTAAGCTAATTATTAAACATAGATGCACAATCTTTTCTTTCATGAAAGAAAAAAAATTAAAGACAAAAATAGAGAGTTCATCAGCTGTTTGGATCGACTTGTTAAATAATCAACAGAGAAGTCTCACACACTTCTTTCAAATGTAAATCAAGAAGAGAACTCACTAATTTGCCCTTATGGCTTAGTCACTTCATAGGATGGCATTTGGCATAGTGGCACTAGTATGGTTCTTAGATCCAAATCTTTCAGAGCAAAAAGAATATTATTACTGGGTTCCCTAGAGTAAAATCTGCAAAGAAATAATGTCTACTAAGTTTATCCCATCTTTTAATCTGCCTATCACTTTTTCTGTCCCATCCACTACCATAAATCAATTAGCAGTCAATGTTAATTTCGCTTTTCTATTTGTAATTATGCTACAAATAACAATTAAGAAAACAAAAAATAAATAAAAAAGTACTATTAAGGTTAAGTAGCAGACTAACGGACAATGAATTATAATGTAGTAAACTTGCTTTCTCAAAGTTTGTTCAATTCCCTCATGGACTAACAACTTGGGAGAACGGGAATAGAACATGCACTATGTCTTTCATTTACCATAAATAAACTTTTAGAAAAATAAACTTTTAGAAAGATATTGTACGTAAAGGACTAGAGCCTAAGGGATCTATTCAAACCCTCAAAAATTGGCTACAAGAAAGAAATCAAATTCTCCCCTGCAGTACATGGATTTTTTTCTTCACTGAAGTAGGAATATTTATTCTCAGATCTACACACTACCTCATGAAAAAAAAAATTCCTACTTAACAATTTGGCATATGACACTATTCTTCTACGTATATATGCATTAAGAGATTTGCAATAGGATGTATATCTACCTAAATTATTTCAACTAGAGAAGGCCACAGAAGAACCCCAAAATGCATACATCACTTAACATATTTGCATACGAACCTTTACTTTGTCAGGCCTAACAATTGCACCACAAAGCGGAGGGCACTGAAAATATCGGGTTCCTTTCACACTGCAATATGACCAACATGACCAACAGATTATGTAAAAAAAGAAAAATGAATAGTAAAAAGAAATGACTCTGATAGAAGAATTTACTCCACAATGTCTAGTTCAAGCAAGAAACAAAAACTAAAGCCCAGGCAGTTGACAACATGAATTTCAGAATGGCATAAAGCTACAATTCATAATGTTGATGGAAACAAGGAATGCTACACTAAGCATGTCATGGTCTTGTGAATGAGGCCCTGAATATAGATCTTTTATACTTTGTTATGAAACTATGATGAAAAATGTCAACTCAATCCAAAAGGTTCCCCTTATGATTTCCCTACACTGTTTGTCCATCATTAAACTCAAAGCATTAAAATGGTATCCTTTCATTTAGATAAAAATGCCTCCACATAAGATATATTATTTAATGTGGATCCTCAATCCTAATAGGATTACCAATTTAATGCATCCATTTTTTAAAATCCAAACGCATTCAACATGAATAAATTAAATACCATTCTTTAAAAAGACATATGATTGATAAAAAATATCAATCCTTCTAAGAGTTTCTATCACACAACAAAAAGTACCATATAACAAGAACATTATGGAAAAAAAAAAAAGAATATAGAGTTTACATACACGCCATCATGTTTCCCTAACGGTTCATCATACTGAACTCCAATCCAGAAGCCTGGCCCTAATGCTTCTGCTCGACCGACATATTTGACAACCCCTCTTTTCTCCCCTGGTTCAACTTCACATCTGTCTCCTACCTGATTTGAAACAATGAGAAGAAAAGCTATGATGCATAAGTTGAAGCAAGCTGGCAAAACAACCCAAAACACATTTGATATGTAGGGAAATGGGGGGAAAATTATCAAGGAGGTTCTTCAATCCTGAAAAATAGGATGCAAAACAAATTTCTAGAAGTAACATACTCATAAAACTACAGTTGGTCATAGGTAAGCATTATCGAGCATAGTATTGAATATACTATTCAGCAAAAAATGCTAAGTACAGTTGAAGAAGAGAAAAGTAAATATACAACCAACCTTGATATTTGCACAGAGGTCTTCCATGTAGTTATCCGACATCTGTAAAAGAATTCAAAATCCAGCACGACCAAGACAGAAATAGCAGCAATTTATACATGATTTCACTTTGTAATAATGCAGTAGGAATCCTTGCTATTGACAACTTGCATGTAATGCTAGTTGATGCTGTTAAGGCAGCCTATAGCTACCAATATATATTTATATATCAAATAAGAGATACTTACTTTATTTCTAAATGCTAATGGATTTTGAGATGCCATCTTTTCCTTGAATTTCCTAAAAGTACCTGAAACAACAAAGAAGTTTAAACCATTGCAACTAAATGCCAAATTAAAACGAAACAAAAGTAGAGGATAACAATTTCAAGTCAATAACATAGCCGAATCGGCTTTTACAGATAGCTTAACTAACTTATAGCCGAATCGGCTTTTGCAGGTAGCTTAACTAAATTACCTGAACGTTTATTGTATTCATCTTCAGAAATGGAGTACTTTTCGACTAATGAAGTATCTTCAAGCAATCCTCCAGAGGTTACTGATGAAGGATCAAGATCTACAATGTGCATTCGGAACCTTTTACAGTAAAAGGATGGAATTAAAAGGCAATAATTTATATGTTTTAAAATGTAAATTGATAAAATTAGATTTAAAAACACAAATAAAAATAGAGGAATTGGCAAAAGACTAACCCATCTAGTGGAGAATAGAAACCGAGAGGCCTTGAATCATCACTTAAATCACAAAGTTTATTTTTAAAATCATCAAAGAGCTCTAGCCGCATTGAATTTACCGAAGTCCCACATTTCTTCCACAGCTTCTCTTTCACTGCTTCCACGCTCATCTTGAAACAAATTAAATTTGTTCAACCTAACCTTGTTTCTTTTTTTTTTTTTTAATATTTTGATAAAAAAGAACGTCAGGAATAATTTAAAGTTAAAGAAATTGTTGAAAAATGGAACCTGAAGAAAGAAGCGAATGTCGGCGGCGAAGCTTTTGAGGTTGGAGTGAGTGACTCGGAGCAGCACCGAGCCATCGCCCTCAATTTGCAACAGCGACGCCATGAATCCTTCGATATTTTTTGGGTTTAATTTTGAGAATTCAGATGTAAGTAACTAACGACATGTGCCTTTCTTTTTTAGTTTTCATAGCGACAGACAGAGTTCAAGGTCAAAGGGTAAAAAATTTTCCATTTACTAGACTTTTACGTGGCATTTTGGTATAAGTAATTTTTGGTTTATCGTTGAAGGTTTATTTAAACAGTTAAAGAGTCAAAACATTCATTTTAAAACAAAAGGATAAAAGTATCCTTTAACAAAAGTGAGACGCCCTACGGTGTCGTTTTATTACGAGCCAATAACCATTCGACAGACGCCGTTTGTTTAAACAGTAAAAGAGTCAAAACATTCATTTAAAAAAAAAGGATAAAAGTGTCCTTTAAAAGTGAGAAGCCCTAAACTAACCGTTACCTTCCTACGGTGTCGTTTTATTACTTGCGCTTGTATTATCAGCACCGTGTAATTTTGTTATTGGTAAATAGGGTCACTGTAAATCCAAGCCCTTAAAACCTAAACATAATCTTCCGGACATTTGTTTTGGAAAATGGCGTCATCACTCGCTCCCAAGCCTTTCTTTTCCTCCTCGCTCTATTCTGATCCTTCCTGCAACAAAGTAAGTCTCTTTTTCCTTTTTCATTTTTATGTTAACAGTAATTTTCCCTTCAAAATCATTTTCTGTTTTCTTCTTTCGGTTTCAAATTTCTGTAACTGGTGGGCGTAGTTCTGAT
The DNA here is from genome assembly GCF_047325235.1 of Durio zibethinus. Classification (NCBI taxonomy): domain Eukaryota; kingdom Viridiplantae; phylum Streptophyta; class Magnoliopsida; order Malvales; family Malvaceae; genus Durio; species Durio zibethinus. The sequence goes on along the minus strand of NC_143162.1, from coordinate 230,974 downwards.
GATGCCTTGTTGAGCTGTTATGAATTGGGCTTTGGTTGATGAGGGAAAGCTTTTATTCTTTTTTGTCTTTTTTTTTTTATTTACTAACAAATTTACATTGCTACTGATAATTGAATTCTATTGAGACTTCAAAACTATTACTATAAAACATTATATTCGATTGTCTTTGTTGAATATATAATAATGTATTTAAAACGTATCGTCTAATTTTTTCTTTTTTACTTGTAGAAGCAAAAAAGAAAAAGTCTTTTTGGAGCTAAAAACAAATAACGGAACTTTTTTATAATTAAAATTTAAAATTGTTTTTGGATAAATTCGTGTCTTTTTATTTTTGATTTACAATAATTGTGTTATAATTTTTGTTGAACTTTTGTCGTTTGTTCATTGTTAATGGCTTATGAATTTCTTTCTTAATAACGTTTTTAAGAAGCAAAATCAAGCAATCAAGTAGAGCCTCTGCAGTCTAATAACTTAATCAATTGCCCGAAGGACATGATTCTATTTGTTATTTGTGTAGGGTTCTTTGCTAGAGAATTTCCCAAGAAGTTTTCAGGTTAAGAAGGAATTAAATTTAGAGGGAAGGTGGGTGTTGTCTGCAAAGCAATTCAGATTGCATTGTTCAGGGCACAAGGACATGGATGTGAGTGCTTCAGTTTTAGCTGATTCTGTAACTGAGTGCTCAACTGGTTTGTGCCATTCTTTTATGGTTTCTTAATTTATGGGACTTTGCTGTCTGTAATTATTAATTTATTTATTTTATATGTTGCAGAACTGGATGTTGAGGAGCAGGCGCCTAGCATTTCAACATTATTGGTGAATATTGATAGTAAGTTTGATCCATATGGTGCAATGAGCACACCACTTTACCAAACAGCTACATTTAAGCAGGTAAGCCTATTGAGATATTTAGTTTGCATTATCTTTTAATTGTTTATCTATATGCAACACTCTGGGAACAAAGGAAACTTAAGAATTTTATGAATTTCTACGGTTTAAATGGTTCTGCTAGTTTGATGATTCTCGTACAACAAGCTTTTGTAGTTTGATTCATTTATTGAATTTCTACCATACTGTGTCAATTTTTAAGTTTATAGGTTGAACCGTTAAAAGTATTAATGAGATGACACATAGCCAAGATTGATTTGGTTTCTGCTTTCTGTCTCAGCCGTTTTGATTGGTTTTTCATGTAGCCTACATTCTGACATCAGTCCTCTCATTTTTTATTTTATTATATGATGTAAATATGGAAAATCCAGAAAATATATATCTAGTCTCTCTCTCTCTCTCTCTCTCTCTCTCTCTCTCTCTCTCTCTCTCTCTCTTGTGCACACAAATGCACATGCTCATATGCTCATTATATACAACAAGACCGGCATGCTTATTATTTATTTCCTGCCTATATGTGGCATCTAACTCGGGTGAGACTTTGATTACTGTGTATTATACTTTCTTTTGAAGCCTTCGGCAACTGAAAATGGCCCATTTGATTATACTAGAAGTGGAAATCCTACGCGGGATGTTTTAGAAAGGTGTAATTTCACATTGCCATGCTCAGAATAGTTGAAGGACTTTTATCCTTCATCAGTGAAACCAACCATTTCACCTTCTTTCATTTACTTTTCTGGAGTGTTAAATTGTTTTTATTCTTATTTCATAGGCTCTTGGCAAAGCTTGAGAAGGCTGATCAAGCATTTTGCTTTACCAGTGGAATGGCTGCTTTGTCTGCTGTTACTCATCTTGTTGGAACTGGTACCTTTTTTTTTTACTTTTGCTTTTTCCTTTTTGGAGTATATTTCATTTGAGTTTTATAATGCTTATAATCTCTTACGACAGTTTGAAACTTGCTATGCTGGTATTTTCTTATCCACATTACAATCTTTCAATCTACGTGTTGCCCTTTCCTATTTGGTATGTAGTTATAAGAGTCCGACTTTTTCCTTTTTGTTCATGGTCCTTGATCCGGGCATGTTTTGCATGGTTATTTGTTCGAATTTATAGTTTATTTCTGTAAATGCCTTTCATTCCTTTCATGCAGTTTAAGCAAACCTTAATAAGATTGTCTTTTTTCCTTTTAGGCCAAGAAATTGTTGCCGGAGATGACATCTATGGTGGCTCTGATCGTTTATTATCTCAAATAACTCCAAAATCTGGAGTTGTGGTTAAGTTAGTATTCTCTTCTTTTGATCACTGTCATCGTACTGCTACAGAAATCTGAGATAAATTGCTTAAAATGTTTAGACGAGTAGACACCAGTGATCTAGCCAAAGTTGAAGCAGTTGTTGGCCCCAAGACAAAGCTCGTGTGGCTGGAGAGTCCAACCAACCCTCGACAACAAATTGCTGATATTCGTGTGAGACATTTTTCTTTTCTCAAATTATATATCTTTTTATTGACAAGAATGCTTAGATTTTGTTGATTTCTTAGTTACACTTGTCAGATATATGTCAATTTGTCATTTTGCTAAAATGCATTAATCTAATAATGCATATCTGTTATGTTTTTCTGCACATGAAGGTATAAAAGGGTTGTGGATGATTTAATTTGTTGTCAGTTTTTATACCGTGAATCATTTTTGTCATGGTTTTATGTGTGCGCTCCTTTATACTTAAATTTGTTCTTCATTGCTGAAATCATAATTGCAAGGCGCAACATCTAATAGCAAAATGTTTTTTCCTGTCTGTCTAATTCCAGAGAATTGCCGAAATGGCTCATGCTTTTGGAGCTCTTTTGTTGGTAGACAACAGCATTATGTCTCCGGTACTATCGCAACCATTGGAACTTGGAGCAGGTATCAACAATATACATGGCTTTGGATTCAATTTTAAATTTTTTAAGGGAATATGATTACATGCTTCAGATTATTGGTAATTTTGATTGGTTCATCCTATTTCAGACATTGTGATGCACTCTGCTACTAAATTTATAGCTGGACATAGTGACGTTATGGCAGGTGTGCTTGCTGCTAAAGGAGAGAGGTTGTAGTTCTTTTTCCATGCATTTCTGTTGTTCATCTTGGAGACTATACTTATCTTAAATTCATAATATACATTTAAATATTGATCAATATTTGATGATTTGAAGTCTTTATGACCATCATCTATGCCTTTATACTTGGACGTAGGCAAATCTTTGCTTTACCTTCTTTTCCTCTTGTTTTAGAAAAGGAAGAAATGGGTAATAATACTATGCTCTGTAAATTGAGGGTAAGACATTGAACCTCAAATATGCAATTGGAGGAGGGAGAAATATAACCTGATGATTTCCTGAAATTTTGATTGAAGGACTTCATATCCCAAATTCATTGTTGTTTCTCATACTTGATTGATGTCGTTGGAGCAGAAAAGACAATTGTTTAAGCTTTGATTGTCAAAGAATTGTTGCTGTTTCTGACATATGATGTAGAAGAGGAAGATGCTAATTGAAGGATTAAATTATTTGGGGGGAGGGTTCATTTTATTAGATTTTATAGGATCAATTGCATTTTATATATAATTTACCTTTTGTTATTTGGGTTGTCTATACTATTTATTCTTGCTTGGTTACTGAATACTAAGATTGTAGTCTACAATATACTTGGATATATTCAGTTTCTGATGATGAATTGTGTCTAATTATGTCTTGGAAGATTAGAGGATGGCCCCTATGTTATTCTTTCTTCAATTTTGAAGAACTAATTTTCTTCACATTTCTGCTAATGCTTAGGCTTTGCTTAGCAGGAAAGATGGAAAAATTTTAATTTAATGCATCAGTTTCATAATCACTTTCCTAATTTGTAGTAGTTTAACCTTTGGATTAACAAATTTTCATACTTACCTCTTTTTATCCTTCCTACCAAGCAAAGTCTTAGTTGGAACCTCTGCATTAGTTTTCTCTTAACCAGACGGTCTTTTCACTAATGTCCCCTTTTTGAGAATTCAAACATCAATATATTTAAATATAAGTATTATTGGAAGCATGTGAAAATACAAAGAATTCTAAATTGCCCACATTCTGCTTAACTTGTGTCCTAGATGAACTCATTCCTATGCTACATTAAGAACAAAATCTGTACCGAGAGAATATGTACATGGAACTGTCTGTCTCTCTCTTAGGAGGTCTATCATCTCTACTTTCTTCTTACTCTTCCCTGCTCATAAAAAATGCTAAAGTCTTCATTTGCTTATTTAAAACATTAACCAACTGGTAGGACTTAAAAATTCTAGAATATAGCCAGAAATGTATCTTTCAATTTTGTGTGCCCAAATTCTTTTTTTTTTATTTAACTGTTTTAATTTTTTTTCCATGAATATACATATAAAAATGCTCATTCGTGGGAAAAAATTGTTTATTTGTATGCACTTTTCTTATTCGTAGTTGTTATCGTAAACTTTTTCTATTCTTCTACTAAAGTATTTAACCTCCACTTATTAATTAAGTTTTTATTGGCCGTTTTTCCTTACGATTACCTTCCCAATTCCTAATAGTTTTTTTCTTTTTTACTTTCACTAGCTTGGCAAAGGAGTTATATTTCCTACAAAATGCAGTTGGCTCTGGTTTAGCTCCTTTTGATTGTTGGATCTGTTTAAGAGGAATCAGGACCATGGCCTTGCGTGTTGAAAAACAACAGGTGATGCTTTAGACATTTTGAGTACTGTATTTAATTTTGTAAAGTAATTATTTGGTGAATGATGTGCTTTATTGTGATTTTTGCTATCTTCTGTTTGTTGACATTACATGACAATCTGCTTAATGTTGGACTTGTAGAAATGGAATAGCCTAGATATAAGCATTAGTTAAGACACAACTGATGTGACTAATTATGACAATTTATACAAGTAAACTTATGAGGCCTTGATATGGAGAAAGAGGGTTTCTGAATCTGCAAATCCCACCAAGTGTTAATGCTAAGTCATATGTGCTGTTGACATTACATGACAATCTGCTTCATGTTGGACTTGTAGACATGGAATAGCCTAGATATAAGCATTAGTTAAGACACAACTGATGTTACTAATTATGACAATTTATACAAGTAAACTTATGAGGCCTTGATATGGAGAAAGAGGGTTTCTGAATCTGCAAATCCCACCAAGTGTTAATGCTAAGTCATATGTGCTGAATGCTGGCAATTGAATAGCTAAAACAAATTGAAGTATTATGTGTTTAGATCACATGGTGAGTTGTTTGATCTAGCATGGGCAGTTTTATACTTAAGATATGTTTTTATTATCTTTGGTCTCTATCTCACGGGGTTGGATTAAGGTCTTGACTTGCTCATATGCTCTGTGTACCTTCTTTTTATATTTCTTATTGACATGGTGAACCTCAGCGCTTCCCTTCTCTCTTTCTGATTGCAAAATCATGTATATATGTATCTTTATATGTTTGTCTGCATGCTTTCATGATCTCATCTGATTGCTGTTACTGCACATGGCTACAAAGATTTAAAGTAAGAAGAAAGTTATTAGCTTAGAACTTACATTTTTTGGTAGATGTGGATTAAGCCTTGGACTACGCAATTGGAGGTAGCCCTCTCCCATCCCGGGATTCAAATTTGAGACCACCAAGTTGAAGTCTCAAGTTTTAACCACTGGGGCAAGAGTAAAGTTGGAAATTCTCCATTGGGGGAGGGGGGGCGTGATAATATATATATATAGTACAAGTAAAAATAGTTGAAACAATAATTAATATCAATGTTTTATCATATTGATTGAAAGGAAAATTTTTTAAATTATCATATTAGCGTACAAATTTCATAAAGGCAGGGCCAAAACAAAATTGTACCTCTCGTTGTTGCCAAGAAAGGGTGAAATTCATGGGATTTGAAGTAGCTGAGGGGCCCTGAAAGTTCCTGTACCCCCCTTCCCTCCCTGGTAGATTCGCCCCTGCCACTGGGTTATCCCCTTGATTCTGTTTAGATTTGTACTTTGATAAATTAGACATGTTGTTCTGTCACTGTTAACTGTATGCCAACATTATTTTTGCAGTGATCATCTAATTTAGTTAAGGCTATTGAAGAATTTCATTGCTTGCAGTGATCTTCAATCTTGCTATGTTACTATTTTCCCCATAGTTGCAATTGTTAAAATTTGCTTGAGTTCAAACTTGAAACTAAGGTTTCTGAATCTCCTACAGGAAAATGCACTGAAGATTGCTGAGTTCCTTTCTTCCCATCCACTAGTGAAGAAGGTTAACTATGCTGGTCTTCCTGGTCATCCTGGACGTGATTTACATTATTCTCAGGTACTAATGATGGTTGTAAATTCTGATTTCAACGTGCTTGTGCTTAATTTCCTAGCACTAAATACCAAACTCACTCTTGCAGGCAAAGGGTGCTGGATCTGTGCTTAGTTTCTTGACAGGCTCTCTGGCACTCTCGAAGCATGTTGTTGAGACTACCAAATACTTCAGCATAACAGTTAGCTTCGGTAATAATACTTCCTAACCAAAGTATATACGTGCCTTGCATAATCTTTTTTTTGAGCAATTGGTTTCTTTATGCATCACATGACAACCCTAAAATGATGACTAGACCTCTATTCTGTGAGGATCAATATTATTCTCCACAAATGTACAATGCTTTTATTGAACTTTCATTTCTTTGAGATGAATATTTTCTTAAAATGAAAAAAGAAGCTCCTTGCATTCACAAACACTTTTAGTGGCCAATCTGAGCTTTCAAATATCTTCTGAGATGGAATTTGTATCACTTGCCTTAAATGGATACCAATCCTTGAAGAAGGAAGAAAGGGGGAAAACCATATTGATGAGTCATAAAAAGAAATAGAGCAGAAACTAACTTCAGTGCAAATGTTTAATTCTCAGATGGTGTAGATGTATTCTTTGAGTCTTAAATGTTGATGGAACAACAAAAGATAGTTTCTAATATTTGATGCTTTTAGATGATTGTTAAATTTGTTGAAGCTTTTGGCTGTGATCAAAACTCACAATGTGATTGTCATTGATGATCAGGGAGCGTGAAATCCCTCATAAGCATGCCCTGCTTCATGTCCCACGCAAGCATACCAAGTGCAGTTCGTGAGGGTAGAGGTCTAACTGAAGATCTTGTTCGTATCTCCGTTGGAATTGAGGATGTAAATGACCTCATTGCTGATTTGGAAAATGCCCTCATAACTGGCCCTTCGTAGGCCATCAATATTTATTGGATGTTGCTTGGTGACTTGCATTTAGTTGTTAGCATGTTGTTAGTTTGCCAATAATGCATGTTGGTTTCTCTGTGTATTTGAATTAGGGGGCAGCTCAAAATTCTTCGTTTTCTTTCATTTGAGATGGTTTTTTTTTTTTTTTTAAAGCGTTTTAAGTGGCCAAGGCCAAGAGCGTTACTTTCACTATGGTACCTCAGAGAAAGTGCTATTATTCTTATTCTATGTTAAAAAGAAAAAAAAAAATTACCCTAATAATCTCTGTATGCATCGTAATTTTTTTTCTTTTTTGGCCTCTGCAATTCCATGCTATTAACTTACAATTTCGTTTATTATGCTAATGCCATTATTAAGTAATGACAAATTTATTAACAACGCTAGGCTTCAAATTTTTTTACAATTCATGAGGAGAGAATAATTTAAAATTACTCATGTTGAATATAACTTTTTATTTATTTATTTATCGCTCCACTTGCTGTGGGTGAAAATAATGGCGTGGAACGCTCAGCTTCAACTTCAGCCTTTCAAGAATCTAGAGGGCCAAAAACTCTGTATGTTTTATTTGAAATTATTTTTAACCTCATTTTCCCTCCCCAAACCATCCTATTGTCAATTTTCATCACAACGGAATGATGTCAGTCAACTTCTTCTTCTATCCATCATCAATCATAGCAGTTAAGAGTTTTTAACTTCTAAAATGCTATTTTATATGTACAAAACCTTTTTCTTTTGCCTAGGGGAGCAATTTGAACCTGCAGTAAAACATTGCACAAAATACACATTGTAAGTGAAATCTGTATAATCAAATATAACAAAAATGGCAGAGAATAACAATTTTCTCACACATATTCTGAAATAGCACTATCCACTAGAACTTGCTTAAATTATTAATCACTCATTCACAATGCTTTTTGTCTTGTGTTTTTAATACAATATATGGGGGAGGGGAGATTTGAACCTTTGACCTTATCCCTCCTAAGGAGGAGTAACAACTACTAGACCAAGCCTCGGTTGTTTTCTTCTTCTTAATAAAAGAAGACGGTCCTTAGAATGTGGGTTTCATAGCATAGCCAAACCACCTTTTCTCACTGAGTAAGAAAGCAGAGAATTATAGTTGTTTAAGAAACAAACAGTATAAAGGTATCATAAGCATTGCTAGTTCAGAGACGCAATAATCAACATATTATCACATTGACTACCTTGAAATAAAATTATTACAATCAAACTCAAACAATGACTATCACCATTCTTCACTTAACTAGCATTTAAGCAGTGAAAGAGTAGCTTCATTTCACTCTACACCCGCATTTTCTTGCTGTTTAAAAGCTCACCAAATTTAGCATTGAAGAATGAACTATATCATTATATTAAAACACCAAATGCAATTAATTAAAGTTGAAAGGAAAGCTTACAATCTTATCAAAATGCTGAATATCAAACTACTACATGTAAATTCCCAGATGATAAAGGGAAAAAAATCAAGCAAAGAAAAAGATGTGACAAAGATAACCAACTAGATTTTCTAGATCTCATAGTTAAATTCTAATAGTTGGAACAAATATTTAACTAAATATCCATGGGTCAAATGAAAGATTATGTAATACTTGGTTGTTTTATGATGTAATACACAAAAGAAAAAACTATTGACAAAAGAAAATGAGTGAGAAAACACATATAAGATTGGCAGTAAAGCACACTTAGAATATGCAAAAACTTTTTTCAAAAGGATCCACCATGCAAGTAAATTCCAAAACAGTTGCTAGCACAGTTGATAAATGAAAACAGAAACTAAATAAATATATAGTTTTAGTAAACCAATACCACTGATGTTGTAGGCTATTCATTTCTAAAATCTTCATAACTCAATCCCTCTGATATGGTGTCCAACCTGTTGTTTTCTCCTATAAACCAAAGACAAAAATGTCATGCTCTTCATAAATCACAACTAAAAAATTGAATGTATAAATATTTGGATGGGGAGGCAGGGGAGAAAAGAGGATCACCTTGATGTTCTCTTTCACGAAAATCCAGGAAATTTTCATTATCTGTTGCTAAAAAAGGTGACCGCGGGTAGCTCTCCAGTATATCTGAAATTATTCAGAGGTTATTCTGAAAGTAAGTATATCTAGATTTCTTTTTTTGGATCACATATATATATATATGTATATATATATATATATATATCAGAACCCATTAAGAGATTATTCTTAAAATATTGTGTTTTTCATAAATGAATTAACTAGTGCTAACTGGGCCAAATACTTGCTTATACACAAGACATATATTTTAGATAGCTAACTCAAAGAAAACCCCCAAACTCAGCTAAGTCTAGCACAATGCTTAAAATAGACTCACAACCAAGACATGGATGCATACACATGCTTACATGCAGACAAATATATGTGCCACGGGGCACATGCATTTGCCCACACGAACTGACAAAAAGAGAGAGACCTGAACTCTGAGAAAAGTCAGCTGTGAGATCTGAAAAACTGAAATTGCTATGGATCTGGCCTAAAAATCCAAATGAAGAAATGTCAACATCCAGAGGTGGTTCATTCAGTGGTTGTGTGGTTGATTCTACACTACTGAAAGATGTATCCCCAATTGTTGGACGTGCCTCCAGAACATTGTTCTCAGCACCAAACATGTAAGCAGAACTGCCCGAATAACCAGCTTCTGATTTTATCATTTTCCCATTTATTCCTTGCATCAGACCCATGTTTGAATTCTGAGTTGAAACCATGGCTGGTGGGGCATCAATCCTACTGGCACGGGTAGGCAGCTCAATAGGAGCATGCATTCCAGTAGGAAATGACAAACTACCATTAGTGAATAAATTAGTCAACCCAGATCCCATGAGATGATGCATGTTCTCCTGCTTCAAAACTTGTCCTGTGTTCTCTGGGCCGTAGCAGTATGAGTTCTGGGCCACTATAAGAGAAAGCTAAATCAGTTGCAAAAAACTGAAACTTGGAGAAAGCCAAAGCTTGGCTTTCAGATTGCCAGCAACTAATAATTAGTAATAGTAAAAACTAGTACACCAATTACTACAAATGGTGATCTATCAAATTATTAATGGATTGCTACATTCTCAAAATTCAATTAAAAAAAAAAAAGCAAAGATAAAGGAAGAGTGGGGAAGTTAATAGACCAAAACAAGGTGAAGCAAAATAATTTTTTCTGCAACTGGTCTCTTTTATCAAAAGTGGATATGGAAAAATAAGTGTATAAGAAGTAATCATCCTGATGTCTACGACTGCCTACATCCAAATTCCACATAGGTACTGATAAGGAGGAAATTAAATTGATGCTTTTATGCATATTGTCAACACTTAGAGTTAAAGAAGAATTTAGACAAACTCTTATTTCTTCTTTCTTCATTGGTCTTTACAGTTATACTAACATAAAAGAGCATAAAAAACTACCTTCAATCTTTGCTGCTAGAAAAATGTATAATGATTGTTTAATAAATCAAATCTCAACAAAGAAAAAGCATATTCAGAAAGTACTTCCACAAATAAAGAGCATGCCTCGGCAATTAAAGAAAAATGTGAACATGTCCAACTATGCAAAAAGCAATCTTACTCGGCTGTATGTGAGGTCCATTAGAATTAGAGATTGAGGAAACTCCAGTTGGATCAATATGATGCATCAATCGCACCTGTTGCTCAAGTAACTTGTTGAATTCCATTATTTGTTGCTTCACCATCAATCTCAGATAATAAGCCTGGAAGAATTCTCTATTCTCTTCTTCAAGCTTTTGCCAAACTGACAAGCATGAAATATTTGTAAAAGTAAATAAAAAAACTAATATGATGTAATGATCGTAAAATATTGGCAGAACCCCATGGTCAGAACAATTTATCTATCAGTTGACCAACAATTCTTACCCAACAATTAGTTAAAGCTAGGTACTAAATTCAGGGGGCTTGGACTGTCCAGTCTATAAGCTTCCCTTCAAACGGATTTTGCCACAAGGACTAGTCAATCTATGTGACAAATGGGTATTGGATTGACACACCTGTTTCTACATAGTGGGACCTCCTTTATTTTTTCTTTTTCTTTTTGTAAAGGTTGGTAGATGGAAGGCAATGCCATCGCATGGATTATTGTATCTCTTATAATTTCTCTAATATGTGATTTATAATAGGTTAAAGCTATCAAGTTAGTGGTGTTTCATAAGGACGAAATGTGGAACCAGGACAAAATGTGGATGTTATGCCAAAATAAAATATTTAAACTGTGTTACCAAGTTCAGTAAAACCAGGCTCAATTTCAGCCTGAGCCAGCAGAGTTTCCACAACTTCCTTCTGTGTCATGTAGAGTTGAAGACATCGTTCTATTAGGTTTTGAACCTGAAATCACAAATATAAGAGCAAAAACACCATTAGCCACTCTGGATAGCATACTACCTCTCAGAGCTACATGCCAAACAAATCTAAGAAAGAAGAAACACCTCCATGGACACACACAAGGAAGAACAGCATCCAACCATGCAGAACTAATAGCACATCAGATATACATCTTAATTTTTCTAGGGGAAAACATAGAAATAGTTTTAAGCAGTTTGTGCTTTTTCTCCTTTAGCCAGTCCTCTCCCCTTAACATATGAATGACTAATATTTGTTCAAGAACTGGCCAAAAAATATATATATACTTTGTCAAGAACTTAATTCCTCATATTCATCAAGAAGGGATAAATGACTGGCAATAATTACATCAGTTAAAATTATAAATTTTCTTGGTCACCTAAACTTTCCTTAGCTAGCATATGAAAATGCATTCATTGCTAATTGCCACATACAGTCAGGAACAGCATTATAAGCTCCATAAAGTCAGAAATTCAAGGAAACACATTCCCAAGACTAGCCCTTTCTACAGCATTTGCATAAGATGGTTGATCCAACAACACAAAATTAAAAAGCACAAGGTTTTATTTTAATATAAACTACTGCCTAAACATTAAACACAATGACTGTTTTGCAACAACTCACCAAAGATTTGTTTGCCAGTTTTTCCATGTCACCACAGGCTATTGGAGATTTAGATTCTAGGACAAGGTCTATGTTTCCTCTGAGATGTTAGCGGTAGAGGAGAATAGATGAAGACTGAACCAGAGGCTGCTTGTGATTTCTATAGTGAAATAAAAGCAGCCCATCTAAAAAAAGGATCAAAATAGCTTGGCTATAAGAAATATCTACGGAGATACCTAGGCCAGCAAAATTTAGTTTTCCATGTCAAGTGTCACTTTCCTTTAAGATCTTCACCTACCCTCCGTCTTTTGTATCTTTCCACTTTATGGTATAAAGCAAGTTATCTTTCATTCCTCTTGCAATTTTATCTTTGCACATATATGTAACCATTCATTATTATAAAACTTGTTAGAATTACAAATCTTGTATGAACTACAAATTATAAACAATTTATTGCTCTTGGAAAAAGTTTGTTTACTGTGAAGATGGATTATACTAGTATCTGACCTAAAGAAGGACCAATTGCATAAATCAAAAGTAGATTCCACAACTTCAATAATTTAGCCTATGCTTTAAAGCTTTTAAATTTAAATTTTTATAAACATACCAAGCATGTGTTTTCTGCTTCTTATTATTTCCATCAAATAGTTCGTTCCTCTAAACAGCTTCAAAATTTCAAATTTGTAGAAACATTAAAAAAAATAAAAAATGTGGATTACCACCTAAGCAACCATATCTACACGATTGCACTCAATCCACAGTAATGACCTCACTCCACTCTGCCTGACATAAAGTAATAATTTAGAAAGAAATTTAAGTTTTCATAAAGGAAAAAGAGGAACGACAAAATTAATATGTAAACTTATACATACAATAAAATTAATATGTAAGCATACAATTTATTATACACGATTGTCTGTTAACTGTAAAGATCAAGGTCAATATCTTACCAGCTGGATATCTTGACGTGAAACCCTTCTCACTGGTCCAGTCGACATATCTTTTACTTGGTTCCAAACAAAAGTAAGATACTAACCTAACACAACTATACCAATAATTACAAATTGTCTTCCCAAGATTACCGAAACAACGAGTCAGGCAATCTTGCATGCAGCTATATACCTGAAAATATATACCCAAAAACATACACAATTTGACATCAAACAGGTAGCAAATATTCAAGAATCAATAGTTCAAGATAACCATACGAAATTCTCTCTTGATCAATTTTTCATCAATAATTCAACAGCAATTTCTATAATCCAAAATCATATCAATCAAAAAAGATAAATCCTTTAACAGTTTTGATCATGCAAACACAAGATTCGATTAAAAAAAGAGCCTAAATTGCTTCAAAGCTATCTAATTTCATCTAACACTACAAGTTTAAAGCTGTGATGAACATGAAAGCAACAAAATTTCAAATTCTTACAACAAGAATTCTTCTTTTATCTTTCTTTCGAATTGGAAACAGAACACAATTAAAAACGACAAAAGAGAAGGGAAAATCGCAGCATATATAAAATTGAGGGAGTAATTTCATTTCAATTCCCGGCGGCATGCAAAGAAACGCGGGTTTATCGGATACGTTTCGAGCGTGTAATAAAGAATTAAAGATTGGTAAAAAAAGTAAAGAGAAATAAAAAGAATAGAGATTTCTCACCTGGGAGGAGATCCGTACAAAACTGAGGTAAGCTGAGGAAATAATGGGAAACGGAGAGAGAAGAAAAGAGAAGAAGAAAGATCATAAAAGGTGGTGGTTACCTCAATAACGCAGTGGGAGAGAAGATTCTTGCTTTTTGGACACTGCCCTTTTTCTCCCTCTTTATTTTTCTTTCTTTTAAAGCAGGCTGCACATTTGATTGTATGTGGGCCTAATTTTTGTTTTGTTTTTTCCACATATGGGCCTTGGATGGGTATTGTTTTACATGATAAAAGATTCAAATTTATAATTTTTTTTTTTTTAGCTAGTGTAATTTAAATTTGATTATAAAATGATCAACAAATAATATTCTTAAGACTATTTTAGTAGAGTAACTTTGAATAACATTATTCCTATTAAAACAATTAATAATATAACTTATTATGAATTATGATTCATATGAAAATTGAAGGTTAAGTAAAGCTAATAAAAAAAAATTCCCTTGGAGTTTCTTTAATGATCGAAATCTTACAAGAGGATATTAAATGTTACATTAAATTGTAAAATACCCCAAAAAATTCAGCTTAACTTTTCAAATTTTGTTTGACAGAAGAATGGTGTAGGCTGCTGCCATGTGTGCTATGGGTTGGAGCAGTAGAGCAAACCCGACTGACTGGGTAACTGGGGTTAGTTATGGGGAGTATTGGAACTCGGTTCCTAGGACAAACACTCTCTATATAATTATTATTAACCCCAATAAAAGAGTAATAAAACTCATCTCTCTCTGCCTTAACATGTATCATATATATGGAAATCCTTGAGAATTGAAGATAGGATGACCATGGCTGTGATTAAAGGTAGGATGAAAATCATGTCAGAGCATTTGAGTGCGTTAGTTACAATACAAGGTCCTGATCAGCCCCGAAATCAAGAAAACATATCAGACCAAAGATTTCATCTTCCCGTTTCGTGTAAAAGTCAGTGGTTTCAGAATCAAAGGTGATGCCTCCGACCAATTCCAGTTTTTGAGGGAAGAAAGCTCCAACATACATGATTTGTGGTCCATTCCTTTTGATGAAAACTGTGAGCTGTTTCAGCGTTGGATATTCCACCCTCCATTCATGACTAATGATTAAAAAAACAAAAAAATTCAAGTGATGAATAAGCTTTCCTCGGCTGTGCATTGTCCTATCCATCATATTATACATTGGACCAAGGTCTCGGATAACGGTATCGATTCTAGGCCCTAAACGACCTTGGTTTTAAACCATTGTTGTTCTTTTTTTTTTTTCCATTCAGTTCTCAATCATAAGAAAGTGTGGCTGACATACTATTTTCCAATCAGTTCCGTTGCATCACCAATCCAAAGATAAGTTCATCATCTCAAATCATACTGTTATCTTACACTTTTTTTTATTTTTCTTGTCTAGGGAATTCAATTAGCACAACAAAATTGGGAATTTTCAACTTTCTTTTTCATGTAAGATGTATACATGAAACCACTCTATCTCTACACTTCTATCAGAGCCTGTATACCAACAGTAAAAATCTAAACACCCCCCCCCCCCCCAAAAAAAAAGGAAAATTTACCTGAATTACATTTTCAAAAGAAAAAGAGAAATTGTGACATCTTTTTGGCAAGATCATCAAACCACAGTTGTGATACCGCTGTATCTAGGCCTTGATCTCTCGGGTGAAAGCCCTTCCTCTACGGCCTTTCTCTTGTTATTGCTGGATTGTTGTTGCAATAATTGTTCCTGGTGCTGCTGCTCTTCTTCTTTTTCTTGTCGTTTTGGTGATTCAAAGTCTGCTTTTTCTTCTTGCTTCTCTTGTTTTTTATTTTGATCCTTGAATTTGGTTTTCAACATATGGGGCCTAAGTTTATTCAAATCTGATAGCCTGACTGGCTTCAAGAAAAATTCTTCTGCACCTTCTTCTAAACATCTGGGAAAAAAATTATAGCAACAAATGAGTTTCACCTCAAAATCAAATTACCCCTATCCCCTGATTTTACCATAAAAGCAATTTCAAAACTTCTATTATTTGATTTTGTCTTTTTACCTGCTGATCCTTGAAGGGACATTCTCAGATGACATGATAACTACTGGTATGGTTTTTAGAGATGAAGATTCCTGCAAAATTAGAGAAGAAAAAATCCTGTAAATTCTCAAGATCTATTTTTCACGATGGAAAGTAATAAGTTTGGACAAATTTCTCCGTAGACAATATGAAATCAAAATAAATCAAGAAATGGCAAATCATGACATCATGTTTCCAGTGAATATGTTGAACCTGATTTTGCCGTTGGCGGTAAACAAGTGGCAAGATATTCCAAAAGATTGTTTTTCTTTTTTTTTTCATTTGACATCCTCAAGCAAGTGGCAACAATAGGACCCCAAATTGGTAACTTTTTTCATTACAAAGTAGTACAGTACTAATAATATTGCAATGCAAAATTTCAAATCTAGAAAAAAAAATCAGAAAGGTAAAGACTTGAGGACAGGAATAAGGGAATACAATGATGAAAGATAAAAGAGACAAAGAATAGAAACAAAGCACACCTTGATTTTCTTGAGCAAATCATAGCCTGTCATGCCAGGCATACAGTAATCTGTAATAACAAGATTCACTTCAACTTCCTGTAAATCACAAAAACAAGCAGAAAAATTTTACAAACCAAGCCAAAAAGATAAAAAAAAAAGTCGGGTAATCTCAGATATTAAAAAGAAATTACCAACCTGGTGATTGTTAGAAGAAACAGAGGGTGTATTTGGGTCGTTTGTGTCACCTTCATGTAAACCCAGAAATTCTAAAGCTTTACTGCCTGAATCAACTGTCGTAACTGCCAATGGAATCAAAATGATACATGACAATCAGAACTCAGAAGTACATAAAAGCAGCACAAAAATTTTTTTTAAAAAAATGATACCCATGATTCAAGTAGGAAAATTTTCCCAAGTACCTTGATATGAAGAGGTTTTAAGTAGCCTCTCAATAAGCTTTCTATCTATGATGCTGTCATCAACAGCCAGAACATGAAACTGTGATTCTGCTGTTATGCCCATTGTTCCAACTCAAGATCCAATCCGAAAAACCAAAGACAGATTATGTATTGAGAGCAATGGGATTGTGCTGAGATTGAGAAAGATTGTTTCGTGTGTTTGTTTCAGAGGTTGGGGTTGGTTTTTTATTCGTTCTGGTGGTTCAAAGGAAGGTGGTGATGAAGAGAAAGAGTTCGTATTGAAATAAAACTCCACAAGGAAAGATCCGACCAGATTTCATCCCAAATGTTGCAAATTTTACAAGTTGATTGAAATTGAATTATAGGGCAAGCAATGGAGGAAAAAAAATAAAACAGAATGACAAATAATAACGAATAAAATAATGAAATAAATCTAAATGGGAGATTTTTAAGGAGAGACGACGGGGAGAGGTGGTCTTAATTTATACAAACTCATATAATAAATAAATAAATAAATAAATAAAAAGAGAGAGATATAAGTGCATTAATAATAAGGAAAAAGAAATTAGAAAGAAAAAGAAGAGAAAGTTTTGGTTGAAAGCAAGGGGTGAGAGACATGAGGGCGGAACGTGGGACCATCAAAATCCTCCAAGAGATACAGGTGATGTCAGCAGAGGTGCCTTTTTCCCGCAAATGTGAAATCATGTCATGTGGGGGCTCTTGCCATATCTTGAGCAGGGGTAATTGCCATTGGCAAAGAAAGAAAAAAAAGGAGAGGCCTTGATTCTATTTTAGGATTTGCTTCCCATGCATCCCCATTACTCCCTATTTTTTTCTATTCTTTTCAAAATGGCAATGGCTGTCATTCATTCAAGCATCTAATCTTAACCCATAGGAAGGGGCAGATCAGCTCACAATTTCTACTGCCAATCCATCCCACTTTAACTGAAATGATTGTTTGTATTCCATTTTATTCCAAAATATTTTGACATTGTCTTCAATGTTTTTTAAACTGAATTTAAGTTCACCTACAACCAGTTATGTCATTTCGTATTTATTTATTTATTTATTTAATATATATAAAATATATAAATTATTATATTATAATTTATGTCAAAATATTATATATAAAATATATTTTTTATTTTTAATAAATAAATTTATTAAAATTTTAACAGTATAATTTTTTGTTGTTTTATTTTTATATCATATATCATGTCATGTTTAAAATTATTAAATTTATTTACAAACTCTAAAAAAAACAAAAGGTAGAACCCAAATCTCAAATTTTTGACTATTTAATATCTAATCAACCATTTGATGAACTAATTTAATTTAATCTTATCTTATCTCAAAGCTAATCAAATCAAATTCTACTTAACTTAAAAAGTGTCATCTATTTTGGAGGAAGCTTTTTCTCCTTTTTCTTTTAAAGAATTATTTAAGGTGTTTCATTTTTATATGACGATGAAGAAAAATTCAGCATTTAAACCATTACAAAGAAAAAGATATTAGAGAAAGAATAAGCTATCATATTTCCTATATATTGTGGGTATGATGGCAATTTTCCCTAAAAAGTAACTATATATTTTAATTATCCCAAAAGAATAAACTTTCCAACAACAACAATATAAGAGTCATGATTTGATCAAAACTTTAATATCACCTAAGCCCTAACAGTGCATATTATGTTAAACTCCATAGGTGATTTATGTTTTGTAAGCTTTGGGAGAATCCAATATCTTTGTTGCTCCGCTTGGTCCCGCTCGGTATCGTCGCTTTCTCTCCCCCTTTAATAATTAATGAAGGCTTTTATCATAATATTGAAATAAAAAAGGCCAGTTAAATTATCATATTAATCACATTTTCATTATTTTTATATATAGGATTTATTTCATGAGCTCTATTGATTTCGATCTTCAATTTAAAATTTCATTTGATTATTTTAAATCATAAAACTTCATGAATTTTATTTATAGAATTCTATCTAAATCTTTATGATAAGGCATGTGATTATTAAATAAATTATATTTTAATTTTCTTTGTTAGCTATATCTCTATTATCATCATAAGGATTTCCATTATTTTATATATATATATAAAGTCACTTATTTAGATTCTACTTTTATTATTTGTATTTTAAAAAAAATTATTAAAAAAAAAAAAAGTAAAACATAAAAGCAATATCCTAATTGGTTCAAAATGAAACATGACCAATTAAAAACATAATTAATCTTTATAGGAGAAGAATTTTAAATTTTATCATATAAAAGGTTACATATTATAGGTATAATCCCTGAAAAATTTATCCTTCTTAAATCCATTATTTGTACTCATTGTTTTTTCCTTCTAAGCGAGAAACAAATAATAAAAATGTCAATCAAACAAAATCTTAGTCACGAGAACTAAAAACAAATTTAAATTGTCCCTTTTACATTAATTAAATAATTGATTGTAAAATAAGATGGTCTAAAAGTCTTGTTTAAGAATTCCACAGTTTCTTGCAGTTTGATGGAAACTACCCATCGTTTGCCCCGAAGTTTCAAAGTCAATCCTGCTTTTGAATTGGTATTGAAACATAGGAGCAATAAAATCAAATTAAGAAAATCTGCATTGTTAGTTGAAAGGAAATTTCACACACCCACGTACACACAAAATCCCAAATCCAAGATTTGGTGATTGACTATCAAAATTTGATTCTGCTGTTTCTTTTTTTTTTTTTTTCTTCTTTGTCTTTATATGCAAGCAAAGTTGGTTCAAAATTGTCGTCAAAAGGGTCAAAGAAATCTAAAGCGTGAAAGGCTACAAGTAAACGAGATTGACCCTCTAGAAACAATTATGCTTGTTTAAACAAATATATATATAAAAAAATCTATTCCTATGTCAAAATTTAATTATATGATGTGATTTTCTTGATTGCATTCATACTTTCACTAATAATGTTTAGGAGACTTTAAGCACTAATTGAGGAAAAAACAGAAAACTCAATGATAGTAAAGTATATATGTTAGGTGGACCAATGTGGCCTAAATCTTGTAGTAGTAACTTCTTCCCCCTTTTCTTCACTTTGTTGGATACAGTTAACATTTGTGAAGGATGGATAAAGGCAAGCTACTCTTTTTCCTTGTATTTCATGCTGGGTTTTTTTTTTTTTTTTTTTTTTTTTTTTTTATAAAAAGATTGTAATTTTAAGATAGAAGAAGAAGTTATATATTTTAAAATTGAAAATTGAAAATTATTAAATGTTACATTTTTTAAGAATAATTGTATAAATAAATTAAATTAAATTAAATTAAATTTTGCATTCTCTGTGTTCCCTTTTTTTAAGTATGTATAAAAATGGTTCAAACTTTTGTACATATATTTTTGCATTTATGGAACAAAATAGATATATAAAATAATAATAAATTAAGTTTATAAAAAAGGTTCTATTTAATTATAAGTTTAAGCCATGAAATTGGCCAAAAAAGCCATATACATGGTGAAGGGTAAAGAATACGTTGTAATTATTATTGAGACTTAACTAGCGTGATAGAAATGAAAGTATAATTTTTTTTTTTTTTTATGTTAGAAAAATTTTATACTACTTAAAACTTTTTTTCTTTGATTTATAATATTTTGGCATAAGAAAAACAGTATGGTTGGAATTAGAATTTTATACAACATATTCTTTTGACTATGAATGCAATCATATTTTTAACCAGACTTTATAATATTTTTACTAATTATTATTAGAATCTTATATAATATATTATCTCTAAAAACCAGTCTTCCTCTTTCTAAAATCTCACTGATTTCCACCGCTACTAGTAATCAGCATATACTATCATCATCTGTTATCGTTAATCACCGTTGATCGATATCAATTTTCATCAAATTTCACCACTCATCTTAATTTCTTTTTCACCTCTATTTACTTCATTTTTCCTAAAACCTTCTAAAAGAGCATAGATATAGCTTTTTTCCATCCTAAAACATTATCCTAAGTCACTCCAAATCGCCTGAAAATTGAATGTCTCTCCCCTTACTTAGCTCTTCCATCTCGTTAGTTTAACTAAAAACTTTTCCAACCACCGCTGGCCTCCTCCGATCTTCCTTTCTCCCTTCACTTTGTGTTTTTCTTTTTTTTTTTTTTTTTTTTACTTTTCGTGTTGCTTGCTTCCTTTATGGAATGATGTTTATTGTTTTTTTATGATTTTCTGTCCATCGATGGAGTATTATTGCCGACAAGAGTTTCTAATTTTGTATTTGAGATTATTTTAGAAAATGAATAAAATGTTAAAGGTAAAATAGGGTTTAAAACATATTTTAGTTTCATGGTTTCACATAGTAACAAATAATAGGGGAAGAAAGAGAGCGTCAATTTTGATCAACCCGACCGGTTGATAAAAAATGAACTCCATTTTCCCATTTTATCCTAACAAATAAATAGTAAATGGAATCGGTAAAGAGTCCGAATGGAATTCAGATTCTGTTGAACAAAACAGCAGGAGGCAAAGGAAGGTCCTCTTCCTTAAACAAGCATGAAAGGTTGAGGACATATATAGGGTAGCAACTAGCAACAGCGAACATGTAACGGAAAATATTGCAACCGATGTGTGTGTGTGTGTGTGTGTTTTAATCAAATAATAAAAGATTGGCCGACACACTTTAATTGGGTGTACAACCTGTCACACATAATCCATGCTTCCAAGATTGCAAAAGCTCCTCTTCCGGAGGCCATTCCCCCATTCCCAAACGTGAATGCCTGATATTCTGCTGCTAACCCTACCTCCTTTTTTTTTTTGTTTTAATACTTATTCCTATTGACCTTCGTTGTCCCTTGGGCCCCTCGAGAGACAAACAAGTTTTTGCTTTCTTTTTATTTTTTTTTCTAGAAAAAGAAAAAAATCCCACCTATCAGTTTAATGAAAGTTCTTCTTTTAATTACTTTCATGACTTAATAGTTTGTTAATTGTCGCGTGAGAAATTTGGTTTAATAAGAAATGGATGTATGTATGTTGTGTTCATAAGTTAAATTCGAATTCCTCTCACAAATAAAAGATAATAATAATATTAATAGTAATTTGCTATTGTTTGGGTTGAAATATTTTGAGCACAACTTGATAATTATGCATTAATATATATATATATATATACACACACACACACTCACTTACTTTTCTTATATTTTAAATTGATTTTAATTTTTTTTCTATCCGTTGACAATAAAAAAAGTATTGTACATCAATGTTACAAAAAAATTGAATTTCTAATATTAATTAAATACACAAAAATAATAATATCTTAATATAAATGGAAGTCAAAGAAAAAAAATTCCAAATACTTTGCCATTTAATTGAGGGAATATTAGTTTACATTTTGCAACAGTTACCACCAAAGTTTTCGAATTGTTGTTTCAACTTCACTTGATTGCATTTCTTTAACAGCTTTACTACACTGTTTTAGGAGCGTCAGCCGTGGTAAAGTAAACCGCAGTGGTTCACTACTGAATAAGACAAGACACGAACCCAAATCCCAAACGTCAAAAGGCACAAAACTGTAACTTGCGTTTAAGAAGTTAGTTGTTGCGAATATAAAACCTCTGTGAATTCAGACTTGAAAGTCCCCATACTTAGTTTTAGGCGATTTCCAGCATGCACTCAAATTTAAGTTTTCAACCTCAGCTTTTGTGCTCAAACAAAGTTCAAGGCTTAATTTTGTCAATCCAAGCTTGAACAGACACGTAGAAGCTTCGACAAATGCTTACGAGAAAACTTGGACAGCATACGACGCTAGTCAAGACAAGCTTGAACATCCAGCCATTTAGATTCAGCTTCACCCTTTTGAAGCCATTACAAATCATTATTCCATGAAAGTGTGTTAAACTTCAACTTCATTAATACTTGCATCTTACAAATTCTCTTCACCAACGGGTTACTCAAGAAATAAATAGAAGCATATAACCTGAATAAAAAAACGCATATCCCCTCAAAAGCTACTGTATTTTAAACATAAATAATCGTACCACATAATGACTAATTCAACACTGTTATCTATCCCCAAAATTTCTTGGTGTCACAAACATCACCCAGACGGACATACGAGGGTTACAATATACTCCGCTTACAGGGTTTACAATATATTCCACTTATCTGCCAAAGCTTCAGTAATCCTTGCAATGCACATAGCAGCACTTAGCGGATAACCAGAAACTGCAAGAAACGGGAGAAATAATAATAATTAATTATGTTTAAACAGCAGGTTTTTGTTCAGCCTTGATCAACACAATCACTGACGAGAAAATAGCCAAATTCAAGAAAAAAGTATATGCCTAGCAATAAAACCACCTATATGCACCCATATGCATAAATGTACACAAGGAGATTATAAACCTTGTTTGAACCTCAACACTGAGATATTCTTCATTCTATAGCAATGAGAAGATATGCCATAGAAGACAATGATGTAGGTCTCGTCCCCTTGAGCATGTTCTGCCTATAGCATAAGGAATGATAAGAATTAAAATTCCATGCTCGTAAAATATGATTGTCTTGAATATTGTAATAAGCTATGTTACTCAGGAGGGTAAGTGACAGTCCCGAGATACTCGATTTTTTCAAAGTTTTTTCATATATTTGGAAGATCATACACCATACCCATGTCCGAATATGCGTTGGAAATGGGTACTTCAGGGAAAATGAAGAGTTGCAGTAACATAGGTAATAAGTCAGAAGTTACCATCTCCAACCCCACACCACCTACTCCAGAACTCTTCATGCAAAAATGATCTACTAAACATAGAAAACAACTATTCATGTTTCCTCTCCAGGCTTATCAGTAAGCATATCCTTCATCTTCTACAGGTAGTTTAGCTTTCATCTATTCCTATTGACTAGGCTTACTCCCTGCATATTTCTACTTGATTCCTGGTTCTTATGGGATTCAAGGCTTACGAATCAGAATCCTCAAAATTTCCACAACAAAATCTAACAAAAATACACACATGCAGAATGTGGTACTCACTTGCTATAAAATCATCCGTATACTCTGTCTCTATTCTCCCATGGGCCATTGCACCCACCTGAAAAAATGCAGAGATATAGGATAAGGAAACAATTATAAATAGGGAAGAGAAAGAAAAGAATTCTATGTCACACAGGACTTACCACAAAAACAAGGTTCACATCATCACCAACAGCATCCACATATTTACTCATTTTAACCAATTTCTCTGAGCTATATGAGAAGCCTGATGCGCACGAAAAATAACTTAAATGCTGGAAACAACATCTTTGTATTGACAAGATACAAGAGAAACAACAACCAAATTGAAACCAACCTATTTTGCGAGAGTTGACAGGAAAATACTTGGTTATAGGATTCTTTATCACTTGCAAAAGTTTTTCACGCTTACCAACAGCAGTTATATTTAGTTTTTGTAACAGCTGCACTGCATGATGTTGAATAGGTCAATAAGAAATAGCCCTGTAAAAGTTTTAAAATGTGGTGGAAAAGACATAATCTCAGAACGATAAACTTACACATGATACCAGAGAACCGCTTATACGTTCTTGGAATTCGAACATGAGGTTTAACTTCAAAAAGTACTCCTTTCTCGGTTCTAACATACACAGCTAGCAATCTCCCAGCCTTATTGACGGGGCTATCTAAAATTGCTAGAAGAGCCTATGCGAATCAGCACAGTTGTCAGTTAGTTAAAGGAGTTAAATCCTCCATTAAGATTTTTACATCAGGCCTTGTCCCGAAACATCGAGAATGCACTAGGAATTAGTTTATCATAGTTTAAACAAAAGAAATATAAATTTACAAATAAAACCAGAAAAAAAGAAAGGAAATAACCTGATGGGTTATGTCAGGTCTGAAATCAGCAGGATTCTTGTTATTTTTCCGCAAGAAATTGGCATGATCATCCGGGTTCAAGAGTTGGAAACTCTGTAATTTAGACCAACAAGAGAAATTACAGTTGAAACCGAAAATTAGAAAAAAAAAAAAAAAAAAACCTCTATTAAAAACTACCATAATCACAACATATGCAAATAAAATTTGATTACTTAAAAATGATAAAAGAAATGTTAAGCACAACAAATATAAAAATACAAGTTCCATATACCTTTCCAACTTTAGCAACTTCCAAAGAAGCCTTCTCAAGAACAAAAATGACCCCAGTTTTGTTGGTCTTTTTATCACTGGGGGCAATTGGGATTCCCACAAGGTCATCTGTTCCAGCTTCGTCTTCTTCCTCTTCTTTACCTTCAGCTTCCTTTGTTGGCTTTGCAATAGAAGCTCCCTTTGCTGCCTCTTGTTCTTCCACTTCTTCTTCTTCATCTTCTTCTTCTTCTTCTTCTTCTCTATCATACTTATCCTCTCTCTTCTTCCGCTTCTTCCCTTTTACAGCATAGGGCCGTACCATTTTATTGGCTCAAAAAATTATTTATCTTTTAAGCAAAAGTAGCATGGCAAGATAACACTACATCAGATTAAGACTATAAACATCCAACAGGAACAATTTTTTTCTTTTAATTTCAAAATTTACACTGGAAACAAAGTAAGTAATTGAATTTAGAAAATGTAGTATTTTCAGGGCGGGAAAGTACCTCGGAGTGTGGCGGAGATAAGAAGACAGAGTAGCAGAAACCCTGGAGCCTTAACTTGAGAAACGGGATTGATTATAAATGAGTAACGAGATTACTTTTAGGGCAAAGTGTGTTGCTGGGCTTGGGTTAAGTGTCCTTCATGGCCCACCCCTAAGGCCTCATTCGCACAATTCTTAAACAAAGCCAGTATATTTAATTTTGGAGTAAAATCATATTTATTTTTTGTTATTGAATTAAAAAAAATTATTTCACTATCTTTTACACTAAATTTTAAATTTCTTTTACACGCTTGATGTTTCATAATTTTATAATCTCAAAAAGTAAAAAAAAAATAAATGAAAACATAAAATACAACAAATAGCATTTGAGATGTTTAAAAAAGATTACCGAACAAATAGGATAAAAATACTACAAATATCATTTTATAATTCCAGGGGGGGCGAAAGAGGAGAAGGTGGATAATGGAAGATGATGGAGGCATCGGAATGAGAGACATTGATTTTTAATTATAATTGAAGAAATTGACTTGTAATTGAAACATTTTTAAGAAACTGAAGATTCAAAAATTAAATATTATACAAAGATTATAGACATGGATAATTAGTGGGGTAGCTAGCAGCTTTACCCCGACATCTTGGTTAATTCTATTGTATTAAAATAAAATAAAAGAGTCATTTTACTTGTTTCATTAGTTTTATCTCAAATTTTTATTTTGTGAAACAATATAATTATTGAATAGATTCAAATGTGGGGTATGCTATTTCATGATTAGGCTAACTAATTCATAAATGATATTTAATTATATGTCATGCCAAAAAATAAAAAATTAAAAACATAAATGACGGAACGAATGGTATTTTTTAAATTAAAAAAAAAAAACGACTAATTATCATAACGTCTAGATCTGAGGATCTATCGCTAGACATTGACTTAAGAAGTCGCTATCAATCTTTTTTATCTATGTGCGATTGATCACCTAAAGAATTTATTCTTTCAAGGAACACCTAAACTTAAGGGTCCCTAAAAGAGTAAGTTCGGGTCTACTAACCAGAACAGGGTTCGGGAGTTCGATTACGTGTGAGGAAAGTTATAGCACCCCCACAACGCCCGTCAAAAGATGGTACCAGCTTAATTTTATGTTATTCAACAAGCCTTAAAATTTTACCAAGTAATTAGTTATTGAAAATTATTCTCAATTGACTCTAATACTTTTAGCAAAAAATTGAAAAAATTTCCTCACCTCACCTCAAGAGTATGCAAGAAAACTACTGTTTTACTTACAAAGGCTCTATCGTCGGATTATTTAAAAAAAAATAAAAAGGAAAAAAAATGACTGCTTTTGTGCAGGAAAAATTGATACTTTCAACTTTTTCTCAAAATCTTTTTTTTTAGAATTTATTTTTTAAAGAAAATTGATACTTTCAACTTTTCCTCAAATTTTTTTTTTTGAAAATTTATTTTTAAGGAAAATTGATACTTTCAATTTTTCCTCAAAACTTTTTTTTTTGAAAATTTATTTTTAAGGAAAATTGATACTTTCAACTTTTTCTTAAAAATATTTTTTTGGAAAGCTTGTTTTCAAGAAAAATTGATACTTCCAACTTTTCCCCAAAAATATATTTTTTTGGATTTTATTTAAAGAAAATAAAATAATAAAAACAAAAAAAAAATGAAAAAAAAAAAAAGTAAAATAAAAATAAAATAAAGATAAAAATAAAAGAATATCAAACAAATATAATCTAATAATAATAATAAATAAATATGTAAAATATATATATATATAAAAAACCTGGAACGGCTCGGCTTGAGGAAAAAAAACAGCTCGAAGCAACGGCTCAGGGGTGTCAGCTCGGCTCGACTAACGGCTCGGAGAGGCGAATCACGCGTGGGTCGAAAGCGGGTTGACGTTCGGGTCAGTTTGGATCTTGACAAAATGCGCGGATCCTCTGGGTTACTTAACCTAGAGACGGTGTCATTTTGGGAGGGTATATAAGACTGATTCTTTCATTTTTTCAGCAGACCGAGCCTTCCCTCTCTCTCTTTTTCTTTTTTTTTCTCCCTTCTCTCTAAGATTCCCGAAGAACTCCGGTTGAATATTCATCGAATTCTAGAAATTTCATCAGAATCTGAGTTTTTTATCAGAAGTTTACCAAAAAAATTGGTCGATTTCTGAAAATTCTTATCGAAAACTGGGCAGCTAACCGAAAACTTCAAACTTGGCCGAAATTGTCACCAAAAAATTCAACCTTCGTCGAAAAATTCAACCGGAATCTGAAAATTTTTGAAAAATTTTCAGAAAAAATTCACAGAAAAATCTCCAAAAATTTCTCACTGATTCCTAAAGCTATTATAACGCCTCTAAACCCTTTTTCAGCTTTCAAATCTCTTATGTCTGTCTTTTTCTCTCAGCCAGTAACTTTTTTCTGTTTTTCTTCCTTTAATCCGAGGGTCCTTTTATAAGAATTGATCAGAAGAGTTTCTGATCAATCCCAACTCCTCTTTGGATCGAGATTCAATCATTGAATCCAATATGGACTTTGATTGAATCCCAATCCAATCTTCAGTCGAAAAAAAAATCAAAAAAATAAAAAAATATTAATAAATAAATAATCAGATAAACCAAAAAATTAACAGATAAATTAATTATAATATATAATCAGATAAATATATATATAAATATTAACAGAAAAAAATAATAATAAGGATATATATATTAATAAATAATAAAAAAATAATAAATAATAAATACATAAGAAAAATAATAAT
This sequence comes from Durio zibethinus, assembly GCF_047325235.1. NCBI lineage: Eukaryota > Viridiplantae > Streptophyta > Magnoliopsida > Malvales > Malvaceae > Durio > Durio zibethinus. Next base: position 202,889 of record NC_143162.1, on the reverse strand, counting down.
AAATAAATATATAAATAAAATAAAAATGTAAAATACAAAAATAAAAAAAGAAAATGGGCTTACCCATTTGGACCAGACCTAATTGATCCGGGCCTGGACCAAATTAGATGTCTATAGCTATCCCTCTTTGCACATTTTCTGTGAAACAGAAATTGCGCAAAGACGTAGACACCCATTCAAAACTCAACTCGACCCTTTTTTTTTTATTTTTTGTGTTTAAGATTTGATCAAGGCTCCTCTAAAAAGAGGCTCAACGACTTTGAAAATGAATAAAGCTCATCTAATAAGAGGCTCAACGACTTTGAAAATGAATAAACAATGCTCATCTAATCAGAGGCTCGACGACTTTGAAAAAATAAATGCTCCTCTAATCAGAGGCTCAACGACTTTGAAAAGATAAACAAAGCTCCTCTAATCAGAGGCTCGACGACTTTGAAAAAATAAATGGCTCATCTAATCAGAAGCTCAACGACTTTGGAAAGTAAATTACTCCTCTGAATAGAGGCAACGAAACTTTGAAAAATAAATTGCTCCTCTAAACAGAGGCACCACGACTTTGGAAATTGCTCTTTTAAACAGAGGCACCATGACTTTGGAAAGTAAATTGCTCCTCTAAACAGAGGCAACGAAACTTTGAAAAATAAATTGCTTCTCTAAACAGAGGCACTATGACTTTGGAAAAATAAATTACTCCCTGACAATCATGTCCAAAGGAGTTGAAAATTGTGTTTGAAGGAATTTCAGGAGATTATACCTAAAGGTCTTATAAATCAACCCCGATACCAAGAGACATCCTATTTCAAGGATTAGGAACTTACCTGACAAGCTTTTTTCTTAAATTTGAAAATGTCTTCATATCTATCTCCTCTATGTGGGATTTTAGAATACCCCTGCTTATTGAATTTATGTAGTACATGTTATGTAATGTATATGAAATTCAATGCATGTTATGCAAATGTTGGCTAATTAACTCTTATTTAGTTTATGGTACTCAAGCTTCTTAAGCTCTTTTTTTGGGCCCCGAACCCTTTGATTCTTTAAAAACTGGATTACGCTACTCTTCTAAGATCGAGCCAGTGTAGCTCTCAATCACTTCTTTCGCTCGTATTCTTTCTGTAAAAAAAAAAATTTCATTTCAAATTCAATGTCCTTATCAGGAACTGAACATCTCGGTTATGCCTTTATCATTCGGGACCTCTTCAATGTAATATAAAAATTCTTTCATGCCATTATTCATTTATCAGTCATTATTTCAAACTCAAAAAGTAAGAATGCATTTGTACATTTATTCCATTGTAGGATATTAAGAAGAAAAGAATAAGAATGGTTGAGAAATAGTCACTAAAAAAGACACAAAGAGTGAAATAGAATGTCTTTTATTAGTAAAATATTGGTAAATTTTGACCAAAAGAGAATTACAAGGATAAGTATGGGGACAAAGCCCAAAATGAATAATCGGATAATCATGATAACACATCTCAAGATTTTTTTTGAAAATCTAACCCTCTGATGTATTTAACAACTTGGAGCTCCTCCAAATTTGCTAGTCTTCATGCCAGCGAATTTTTAAATTCGATGCCGTATTCTCCTTATCTAAGCTGCCTTTTCAAGTTTTCAACCTAGATAAACCCCCTATGACTCAAATCGCCATTTTAAGATTTTCGCATTTGAGTCTGCATTTTTTATTCACTTTTTTTTCATTTTTTTCATTTTTTCATTTTTTTCATTTTTTTATTTTTTCTTCAAGCATAGTATTTCTTCACAGCATCAAAATTTATAGGATGGGGTAAATCATTTCCATCCATCTCAGTTAGTATCAATGTTTCACCCGAGAAAGCTCGTTTTACCACATACGGCCCTTCTCAATTCGAAGTCCATTTTCCTCTACTATCGCTTGGATTGAGAGAATTCTTTTTAAGACCAACTCTCTTTCTCGAAAGCAACAGGATCGAATCTTCTTATCATGAGCCCTCATAATTCTTTTTTGATATAGCTGACCATGGTACAGTGCAGTAGTCTCTTTTTTTCTATGAAATTTAACTACTCATAGCGTTCTTGAATCCATTCAACTTCTTTCAACTTAACTTCTTTTAGAACCCTCAGGGAGGGAATCTCTACTTCTACTGATAGTACAGCTTTCATCTCATAGACAAAAAAAATAGGGTTACCCTAGTAGAAGTACGAACTGACTTCGATATGCATGCAGTGCAAATGGCAACTTCTCATGCTAATCTTTATAAGTCTCGATCATCTTTTTCAGAATCTTTTTTATGTTCTTATTGGCTACCTCAATTGCCTCATTCATTTTCAGACGGTATGGTGTCGAGTTATGATGCTTGATCTTGTATTGAGCACATCTTTCTTGCATCATCTTACTATTTAAGTTCTTGGCATTGTCTGAAATGATTTTTTCTAAAAGTCTATATCTACAGATGATCTCTCTCTTTATGAACTTACAAACCACAGATCGTGTCACACTTGCATATGATGCCACCTTTATCCATTTTGTGAAGTAATCTATCATCACAAAAATGAATCTGTGCCCGTTAAAAGCCTTTGGGATGATTCCATGCTCCACATTGAGAATGGCCATGGTGGTGCCATAACATGCAAAACAGATGACGAAGTATGGATCTTATCAGCATGTATCTGGCATTTATGGCATTTACGAGCATAGTCAATGCAATCATTCTCCATCGTCAATCAGTAATATCCTACTCTTATGATCTATCTCACCATCATATGTCCACTGGTATGTGCTTCACATATTTCATCATGCACCTTTTTAATGATTTTTCTCGCTTCAGTCTTACTTACGCACCTCAATAATGCTTGATCTCAATTTTTTTTGTACAGAACATCTTCATCTAGGAAAAAACTCATAGCCAATCTTTGGATGACCCTTTCATAATTTTTTATTGCTTGTACTGGGTACTGCTGATCCTTAATATACTGTAAAATGTTATGATACCAAGGCTTTCCATCTTTTTCTTCTTCTATATTAGAGCAATAAACTGGTTAACATCTAGCTTGATGGATTGAATGTCAGTATTATCATTAATTCGAATCATTACAACCAGAGTAGCGAACGCATCAGCAATCAAATTCTTTTCTCGAGGTAAGTGGTTAAACTGGATATCTTTAAAATGGTTTTTCATCCATAAGTACAACAATTGTATACAACCTATAAAGTGTCCTCCATTTCGACGATAATAACTCAAATATCTGATAGTCTCTGTTAATATTACTGTTAAAAGATTACAGCCATTGATCACACTCTCGAAGAAGTCTACCACTACTATCTCAATATAACCCAAAACCTTTGAGAAGATCACCATTTCGTATATGGCTAAGGCAAATATATCTAACCCCTGTTATTCATTGGCATGTTGTACTAAAAACTCATTAAAAAACTTTCAAGGTAGGCAAACCTGTTCTTATTTCTTCTTTATATAAGAATCCATAATTTTTTTATCTATCCCCATGAGTTGAGCCAGACCCTTACGAAACCCTGACTTGTATTTTTTGACATATCTTATCAAGAGCCTTGAGGTGTAAACCCAATAAAATCAAATATTTTTTGATGGTGAGAGTCATATCGACTTCATTAAAGATGAAACATTTGTATGCAGGATCCCAGAATTATGCTGTAACTCTTATTAGTTGATCATCAATAACTAGTGCTAGAATGTGTGCTATATGATCATGTTTTTGGCAAAACTGCTCTTGTTTTGATGGACTCATCTTCTTTCAGATATCAATCAAATCTTTTAGATTGTTCTGTTTGAAGAGGATAGATGTTTTTTGAGATAAAATAGAATTATACCCGATTGGTAAACAATCTTTCATCTTCAGTTGAATCTTTTCTAACTGGGCCCTTACTTCGTTGGGTGTCTCATAAAGTGCTAATACGGATAAAAAGCAAACTAGTCGTTCATTGAAGTCCATGAAAATAAATTTGTTGAAGACCGTCTTTTAAGCAAATGTTCTTAATGCAACTGTATGATATGAGCATGAACCAATACAGAAGAATGAGAGAAAAAGTTAGTATGCTCAGAAAAAAGAAATAAATAAATAACTAAGTAAATTTAAACATCACACAGAGTAAGAGGGATGAATCTTATACTTTTGGTCAATTCTAAAAGGAAAGAATGATGGCTCTATCTATAGGTTAGGTACTTTAAGGTTCACTATATATGATTTAAGGTCAAAGTCTAAAGGTTCTCAAATTGCTTCTTACATCCTTGTCCATCATAGACTAGTAAAGCATCCTAATCCTCACCCATTTATAGGCTACAAGCGAAAAATGTTTAATTTGAGTGGGAGTATTTCGCTAGCCACTGCGGAGGCATTAGACCTCATAAAAATAATAGGTACTTTACTCCCTCCTAGAGGGACAGAGCTCGGGTATAGAGCTCATGTTATGCACATGCATATGAATGACATAATTAATAAAGTAAATAAACATGAATGAGTAATAACGCATATATACAAAAAATTTCAATTTTATTAGGCTTTTGGATAACACAAATTTATTTGTTGGCCTGACTCTCAGTGTCCCCAGTAGAGTCGCCAAGCTGTCATAATGTCTAGATCCGGGGATCTATCGCTAGACATTGACTTAAAGAGTCGCTACCAATCTTTTTTATCTAGGTGCGATTGGTCACCTAAGGAATATATTCTTTCAGGGAACACCTAAATTTAAGGGTCCCTAAGAGAGTAGGTTTGGGTTTACTAATCAGAACAGGGTTCGAAAGTTCGATTACGTGTGAAGAAGGTTATAACACCCCCACAACGCCCATCAAAAGATGGTACAAGCTTAATTTTATGTTATCCAACAAGCCTTAAAATTTTACCAAGTAATTAGTTATTGAAAATTATTCTCAATTGACTCTAATACTTTTAGCAAAAAATTAAAAAAATTCTCTCACCTCAAAAGTATGCACGAAAACTATTGTTTTACTTGTAGAGACTCCATCGTCGGATTATTTAAAAAAAATAAAAAGAAAAAAATGACTGCTTTTGTGCAGGAAAAATTGATACTTTCAATTTTTTCGTAAAATATTTTTTGAAACTTTAATCTCGAGGAAAATTGATACTTTCAACTTTTTCTCAAAATCTTTTTTTTTAGAATTTATTTTTTAAGAAAAATTGATACTTTCAACTTTTCCTCAAAACTTTTATTTTTGAAAATTTATTTTTAAGAAAAATTGATACTTTCAACTTTTCCTTAAAACCTTTTTTTTGAAAATTTATTTTTAAGAAAAATTGATACTTTCAACTTTTCCCTAAAAATATTTTTTTGGAAAGCTTGTTTTCAAGGAAAATTGATACTTCCACTTTTCCCCAAAAATATTTTTTTTTTGGATTTCATTTAAAGAAAATAAAATAATAAAAACAAAATAAAAATAAAGAAAAGTAAAATAAAAATAAATTAAAGATAAAAATAAAAGAATATCAAACAAATCTAATCTAATAATAATAATAAATAAATATATAAATATATAAAAAAATGAAAAAAAAAACCTGAAACGACTCGGCTGACGGCTCGACTCGGCTTGAGGAAAAAAATAGGCTTGGAGCAGCGGCTCAAGGGTGTCAGCTCGGCTTGACTAACGGCTCGGAGAGGCGAATCATGCGCGGGTCAAAAGTGGGTTGATGCTCGGGTCGGGTCGGATCTTGGCAAAACGCGCGGATCGTTTAGGTTACTTAACGTAGAAACAACGTCGTTTTGGGAGGGTATATAAGGCTGATTCGTTCATTTTTTCATCAGACTGAGCCTTCTCTCTCTCTTTTTTTCTTCTTTTTCTCTCTCTTCTCTCTAAAATTCTCGAAGAACTTCGATTAAATATTCATCGGATTCTGAAAATTTCGTCAGAATTGGGTTTTTTCCCGAAAGTTTATCGGAAAGTTGGTCGGTTTCTAGAAATTCTTACCGAAAACTGGGTAGCTGACCGAAAACTTCAAACTTGGCCAGAATTGTCGCAGGAAAATTCAACCTTCGTAAAAAATTCAACCGAAATCTAAAAATTTCTGAAAAATTTTCAGAAAAAATTCACAGAAAAATCTCCAAAAATTTTCCACCGATTCCTAAAGCTATTCTAACGCCTCTAAACCCTTTTTCAGCTTTCAAATCTCTTCTGTCTGCCTCTTTCTCTCAGCCAGTAACTCTTTTTTATTTTTTTTTCTTTTGATCCGAGGGTCCTTTTATAGGGATTGATCAGAAGAGTTTCTGATCAATCTCAACTTCTCTTTGGATTGGGATTCAATCATTGAATCCAATATGGACTCTAATTGAATCCCAATCCAATCTTCAGCCGAAAAAAAAGAAATCAAAAAAATAAAAAAATCAAATAAAAAAAAATATTAATACATAAATAATCAGATAAACCAAAAAATTAATAGATAAATTAATTATAATATATAATCAGATAAATATATATATAAATATTAACAGAAAAAAATAATAATAACGATATATATTAATAAATTCTAATAATAAATACAGAAGAAAAAAATATAATAATATATATATAAATAAAATAAAATTATAAAATATAAAAATAAAAAAAATGAACTTACCCATTTGGACCAGGTCCAATTGATCCGGGCTTGGACCAAATTAGATATCTACACTAATTAATCTTCAAGTGTAGTAAAAAAAAATTAATCTTTATCAATAAATATATATATATATATATATATATATATATCCAGAACTCGAGGGTGGCTTCGGCTGTGCGGCTTCTAGGCACACGACCTCGTAGTTTATGCATGCGGAAGCAAGTGAGAAGCCTACTTCAGCCTCGTGTATGGCTTTCACCACGTATGCAACTCACACGCCTTCTGCCTCTCTTCATCAAGGAAAAATATTAACAAACTTTGCTCTCCATGTTGTCATTCTTATTATAGAATGTCCGAATCCATTTTAAATTAGATTATTTTTGCATTTTAAATATGGTTACACGAAAGCCCTGAGGTAGCTATCTTAAACTGTCATTCATGAGCTCACCAACTCTTACTAACTCTATTAATTCAACTTTCAAATCTATATTTGTTTTGTTATAAACTAAAATATAGCTGATTTTAATTTCATGAATGGTATAAAACCAAAAATAATTAAAAACATTCTAATGTTAGCTATGAGTAAATTATATGATTAGCAAATATGTTTGTAATTGTGTGAGTAAATAAATTAATACTTCAAGAGAGACAAAGTATATTTATATGCCAATATTATTTGAGACAAGATTCATATTTGTATTTTGATCATCTCTTCTTAGAATAAAAAAATTGGGAAATATTCACATTCTTGAAAATATTTTGCATGGATTAAGTGTGTATATAATAATTAACCAAAAGCAGGTCGTGCATTTTTATTTTGAAAAAGTAGAGTTTCAATATAAATAAATATATAACTAATTAATTGCTCATCACAGTGCGAACGCATCAAATGTACCTTCAATTGGTATTATATATAATAAGCATCTCCCCAATCCCAAATTGATTCTTATTAACAAGGTTCATTTAAAAAAAAAAAAAAAACCCTATATAGACGATTAAGCATGTGTACATTATCCCCTTTGTTTCCAGTGTGTGACTGGCGCTTTGATGCTCCCATAAGCCATGAACAGCTCAGCTATACCTTTGCAGACGCCGAAAGCTTTGAGGAATTCCTTGATCATTTTACACCAACTCTGCAAGAAATCCAGCTTGATCGGTCTCTATCATTCATGGGACACAGTGGTAACAACCCCACCATCGACAAGAAGCTTAACCACAACGCCAGTGAGCGTGACCGAAGGAGGAAGATAAACCGTTTGTACTCCTCGCTTCGTTCGCTGCTTCCAGTGTCTGAGCAAACGGTAGGAATTAATAAAATAATCATTTGTTTGGGTTAATTTGGTTTTGACCAGAGAAAGTATTAGCCTACGAATTAATTGTTAATTTTAACTTGTTCCAGAAGAGGTTAAGCATTCCAGCCACAGTCTCACGAGTGCTGAAATATATTCCAGAGCTACAAGCGCAAGTGGAAACATTGGGTCAGAAGAAAGAAGAGATTCTGTCAAGGATTCCTACGCAAGATGAGTTTGTCCATAAACAAAACAAAACAAAATTAGAGAGGTTAACCACCACCTCTCCTCTTGCTATTTCAGTCAGTCGGGTTAGTGAAACTGAAGTTGTGGTTCAGATTTCAACATTTCGGGCGTATGAGACTCCATTGTCTGCTGTCTTGCCTAATTTAGAAGAGGATGGTCTATTTTTAACCGACGCTTCTTGCTTTGAGTCGTTTGGAGGACGAGTCTTCTATAACTTAAATTTTCAGGTGTGCTTTTCAAATTTTACATATGTTAATTGCAACTTGTTTAATTTCTTTTCTTTTTTTTTTTTTTTTAAGAGAGAAATAATTTTTCTTTATCAATTAGATCAGCCTTAGCTCTTTAATCAAACCCCACAAAAAATTGGATCAGCCTTTTCCTTTAAAATCATAGTTAATTTGTTGTTGATGTTTATGTCCTTAATTTCTTAATATTGCAGGTGGAAAGAACGAATAACTTGGAAGCAGTGGGTTTGAATGAGAAGCTATTGTCCTTGTATCGGAAAAGGAAATGTTCATGGCCATAATTTTTTTATTATTATATCTTAAAATAGTCCCTAGTTTCATATATAAATAATATTTTGAATGAAATTAACAGTGTATAAATCAAATGGACTGTATGGTGAGGTGAAAAGAATTTCTTCTTTATGAATTTAGGCAGAGGAATAATTCAGTTGATGTATCTATGATAATTAGCTTTTACTCCTACAGGCATATGGGCATTTTTATATGTAATTCAAGTGTATACCTATTACCTACTGACTCTAAGATTAATTACGAGATTTGTGTAATGGATTTGTAAACCACTTCAATTATCAGGCTTTCTAATGCTTCAAGGAATGCTTCTCTTCAACACATTTTTATTATTCAAGCAAATATATGTAAGAATTCTTCATCTTTAACATGCTCAGTGAGACAAAGAGAACATTGAGCTTTCTTCTAAGAATTTGAAAAACTGTCTGCAACGGCCTTCTTCGGAGGAGATATCCATAAAGCTAGGTAAGTCTCCAATACAATCATACCATCAAGTCGGTGGAGAAGATAGAAAAATTCCAAGTTCTTTGGGTAGACTTGAAGCCAAAAAAGCAGTTGCTTTAGCTAAATCGACAAACTTTGTTCACAGCAACCGATATGTCCAAAAAAAAAGTGAAAATGAGATATTATAAAGCTCCCACAACACTCCTATATATATTCAGTATGATCCAAGAGTTTCTTTCGACCAAATTTGGACCAACTTTTTTCATATTGCCAAATTTCCATTTTCATTCATTTCAGAAGATCATTCAATCATGTACTTGCTTTTAGAAAAAGATATAACTGATCTGATGCTTGACAATAAGTCTCGACGCCAGAGAAGTAATGCACAGGTTCTGAATCTTTGATAGCAAAATCAATAAATGCTATCATTAATCAAATTGGAAATTAAAATATCATATAAGTACATATAAATGCAGTGAGCATGTTTGATGTAAAATAAACAATCTAATTATATAATCTGTTTTGGAAGCAACAAACAAGGCCCAATTCAAGAAGTTGAACCATGCTCATATGCAGCCTCCATACAGTACAAGGACTTATGCAATATGCAAATATGCTAATGCAAGTTAAGGATCAGGTGGCTACTATATTCAAACATCTTCCTCAAAAGTACCATGATGTTAAAGAGGCTTTTTGAACGTCTATTGTTTCAACAATATTGATCTATTAATTACTATAACTATCTACACCGTAAATAAGCCCAACAGCAGGAAAAAGACATGTAATAAAACAAAGATGATCAAAGATGGCATACAAGTTAATGTGGCAATTAGATAACCAATTAAATTCAGTCATCCTTCTTGTAATAATTATCTGATCGATTTATAGTTAGATACCTTTTGATCCAATCCCAGCCAATTGACTCAGGGTGAATTCGCCACCCACACCTCGAACTTTATTAGTTTAAGTCTAAAACAATATTCTGGCACGCTCATTCCATCTGGTATATAGAGTCGAAAATAACTAATTAACATCGTCACATTAAATTAAGATAATTATTCTATGTTACTGATATAAATAAACTATTCCTATAACTAAGAAAAGAAAACAAAAGATATGAATTGCATAAGGAAAGAACAATATTAAGAAAATTTTGATATATTGAACCAGAATACTACCTCGCTTCGCTTAGGGACGGGTTTATTTTTTAAAGATTTATAGATAATAATATAAAATAGAAAGTACAGATAGATGTGCTAATTTGAAATGATTAGTTGTTTTTACATTGGTGAGCTCCATAATTTGTATTAATAATCTTATGTGGTGTAATAAAATATTATACATCTTCAAAGCATCATTCACTACAAATTTAAGGTAATGATTCGGGGTTATGTTGTTAAGCCTTATGTTATATTCTTATAATTATTTTTTTATTAATGTTTCATTTCTCAAAAACAGTAAAAACATTCTGAATTTTGATTATAATGAATTATTATTTTATGATTAGTTGAAATTAAATTCTTTTATTGAAAAATATAAAAATATTGATAGTCAATGTATAAATAAAATTATAATAAAATTTATATTTATAAAAATATTTATCAACTTTTAGAATTTAAAATTTATTATTTATATCACATTTTTATTTTAAGTTTATTAAACTAATTAATGATTATGAAAAAATAAAATTAATTATAGCATTTGAAGTTAAAGAAAAAAAAATCTGTAACTTATAAATTTACAAAATAATCCAAAATATGTTTAAATTTGCTCGAACTTGAGAAGAATCGAGTTTGAAAAAATTCAAATTCAAAATTATCTAAACAAAGAATAGTTTAAATCTAAAAGTGGGTATTCAAAATGGATCGATTTTGAAATTATTTAAATTTTAAAAAATCATAATTCAAAATCATTCGAATCTCAAATGATTCAAATCTAAAATCAATCCGATCTGAACCCGTTGAATTTTTTACCATAATGGTTGAGAATATAATGAGTAAAGCTAAGATAAAGAACACTAAAGAGGAAGCACATTTGTGAGTTGTGACACGAAATATAGACAAAATGGAAGAAAAGTCAAGCTTCAGCTTGTTTACGTTGTTGTCAGGGTCGACAATATAGAATTTGGCATGTAAAAATTCAAAACTAGCCAAGAACATGAGGCAATCTTTTTATTATGTTTTCTAATTCCTGTGATGTAAACAAGCTACGGAAAGAATAGGTACACAAGCAAGAGATTAGCATGTCGGGCAAAAGATGAGCAGGAGAAATCTTTGTGTTGAATATGGAAAGAAGTGCATATAATTAAAGCTGTATAAAATGATAACAATAATAATTAAGTACTGCGAAATGTTGTTTTCTAAATCGAGCAACTGGTTACTTTGCTTCATATGCATGCATCTCACTTTTGTTTTTAGTATTACAATTTTTTCAAAGGCTGTGGTTAACGGCAATTTATGATTTATCAAAAAAAGATTGATAATTTTTTAGTCAAAAGAAATAGGCAACGAAATTCAATAATAATAATAATAATAATAATTAAGGAGGATCGTTTAGTTTGGTATGATCACGGCATCAAGAAAGTGATCCACCTTTTTAAGAAATTGTCACAAATTAATGTTATTCTTGATGAAATGGTGGTAAAGTGATGAATAAATAAATAAATAAATAAATATATTTATATATTTATATATGGGAGAAACCAAACACCTAACAAAATGCCAATATATAAATGCTACAATGAGGGGTATCAAGATTCAGTTAACTGAACTGGGACACAAAAACAGAAAAAAAGTGTGGGGCACGCCCACTGGTAACGACTGTGGGCAATAGCACTTCCTCACGTCTTCAGTACAGAAAAATCAATACATTTTCCAATTCTTTAAACAACATAATAACATGAAAATCCATTTCCTTATATAAACCACTGATCAAACTTGTCCTAATCTAAGGATTTCAAATCTACAGCTATGCAAGAGCGTGAGTGGTTGAATGATCAGCAACCGGGATCATATATAGCTTTCATTACTGGTACGAGTATGAGATGGATCATGGTTATGATGGTACTAGCTGTGTCACTGCTAGTGCTACCGCTGCTGCTGCCATCTCTGCCTCCTCCACCGTCGATGCTGCTTTTCGTTCCGGTTTTGATAATGTTTCTTCTCCTTTTCTTGGCCCTGTCTCCATCCCAGGCTCCCAATATCACCACCACTGCAGTTTGAACTCTGATTTCAACCCCAAAGTCTTGAACTTCTTCTCATCTTCGAGCTAGGACTAGTTAAGCTGCAATGGTTTCTATACGTATCAAAAATCCCAGAACAAAAAGATGAAAGAATATGATACCCACTAGACTCCAGGATACAAAGATGGGAGGTTTTCTTTCTGTATGTATTGCTTCAAGTACTATCTGTAAGTTGAATTCATTTTATAAATTTAGATTCTGCGTATGAAAACTCTACACATTTTTTTTATCCCCTTAATTGGTTTTGTTGTAAAGCAAAATCTTTGTTCCAGATTTCTTGGCTTTTGAGCTAAAAAAGAATAAATTAGTTGTAGGGGCCATGGCTGCCATGACCGGCCGAGCTTTTGCAATTTGTTATATTCATTTAGGCCAATCTTTTTTCATACATCTGTAACTTAGATATGATTCCAAAAAACTTCAATACAATCAGTTGTAGGCTCTAATGATGCTTCAGTTTCAAACTTTCCCTGGCACCCAATCTTAGATTTGAGCTGCTACACAGAGGAAAAATATGAGTGATGCTATTTGGGCGATCCAAACTGGAAGTTGGAATTATCCTTTTGCCCACAAATTCTTCCTCTCACAATTCTCACTTTGGTATAGTAGTTATTGTTTTTAAGAAGAAAAAAAAATCTTGGTTTTGAATTAAGACCTCTTTTCCCTCTTTCTCATGAATTATATTCATCTTGAGTAATAAAAAAAAAAAAATCGAGGATAGGGGTAGTTCCCTTGCACATTATGTAGACATTGTCTTTAAATCTCACCATGGGCTTTTCTTATATATATATATATATATGTGTGTGTGTGTGTGTGTGTATGTATGTATGTATGTATGTGTGTATGAGGAGTGATCCATTTACAATATTTGTACTTTCATTGAGTTGTATCCTATACCTTGTAGGGATACGATTGTTGTTATTGTCGATTTTTTATGAATAAAAAATTTATTTGGCTGAGAAAAAAAGGTAGCATCCTAAGCACATAAATATAAGATTTATGCTACTTGTCTCACCAATTTTAATTCAAATATTTGTGTTTCATGACATGACATATAATTATTAAACAAATTCAAAGATCAGATTTATCAATTCATAAGTAAGTCAATTAATTCATTAAAAAATATATTATAATCAAATCAATAATTATATATCATATCATAGAATAAAAATATTTTGAGATAAAAGTGGTAAGACCAATAGTATTTTCTTAAATCTAACAACAGTCTCTTTACCTTTAGCCAATTAATTTTAAATTAATGTTCATCTTAAAGTTAATATGATATCATAGTAAGCGTTGTCCCATTTGATGTTTTTTTCATGATAAATTTGTTATGATTACCAACGAAGTTCATACTACAAGATAAGTTTTTCCATTTTTCATATATGTGAGGGAAAAACTAAAAAAACGATGAAATAAATCCCACATCAACTAAATTGGAAACATCTCAAGCATATAAATACAATAAGAACTTCCATCTATAACTATTTGTTGCTTTTAGGTTGGTTGTTCATCCTAAATTTACCAATTAATTGCCTTCACTTATTGATAAAGGTTACAAAAGTTGACTAGATTCGAAAAGCTCGTCCAAGGAGCTCATGTCCATATGTGATTGGTCTGATTTGATTAAAACAATCAATAGCTTAAACTCAATTTAATTTAATCCAAATTAACATGAATTCAATCAATTTAAAATGATTTGATTTCTGAATTGATCATAACACAAATTAACTCGAATTTAAAATGATTTGATCTTAAATTTAAGGTTAGAATTAAATTGGGGGCATTCTTGGTTTTTGTTCAAATTTTACATTTCACTTTTGGAGCAAAAAAAAAAAAAAATCAAAAGACAAAATATGATTAATTAATTTAACTTTATATATGTAATTTTATTAATTTATTGTTATTTATTAATAAGTAAAAAATATAAAAATTAATTATTAATTTTAAACAAAATATAATTTAGAGATAGAATAATATTATTATAGTTATTTTAATTATTAAATATATTAATCATGTAATAGATAAGTAATTAATATTAAGATTAGTTATATTAATCAAATAAACTTCCTAAGGTTTTTTATGGACAAAAATTTTAAAAATGTATATGCTATAATCTGTATATATACTTATATTATTTTTGTTATACATAAAATTAACACTCAAAATCAAATGTTATATTTTAAAAGTTAAAAATTAAAACCAAACCAATAATGTCAAAGTCATGATATGCCATACTATGCCAGTAGACAATAGGTTTTCTTACTTTGTAATTTTGTCTTCTTTTGCGATATATTAGTTGATTTAAGACTCTTGAATGCTAACTTGAGATAATTCGATCTTTAGGTTTTGAAAGGAGGAGTGAAATTTTATTTTAAGTTGTATGAGTTAAACGTTCATGTGCGTTTAATTACCTTCTTCATTACTTCCACCAAGCCAAAGTATTGTCTTTTTGCACCTCACTCCATCTCGCCAGGTGCAATTGCAGCTCCATGAAGTTGGGGGTCTGTCACACTTATACGTACAAATGTTAAAGTACAAATAATTATGAAATGGTTAATCGACCTAAGTAAAAAACTTTGCGGGCATTTGGCACAAGTGTTAGGGTATGTAACACTTTACTATTAGATTATCGATCCAACTTAATTAGTCACACATTGCTATTTTTGCTTTTTTTCCTTTTTTATGAAACTAAATTCTCATCACACAAATAAAATGATCTGTAGATTGTACCAAAACTAGTTTGTGCATGAAAGCGAAAAAAAAAAACCTAAAAAAGAAAAAAAAAAAAAAAGAAAAGAAAAGGAGACCATAGAAAAACGATACCATGCATGCCTAGGAGACTTGTAATGCCCATGGTTATTTGATAATAATTCTACCCCAAACTCTGCTCTAGATTGTACATAAATAGAGAGCTCCTTTAAGCCGAAGATTATGTAACTTGGTACGGGTTGTGAGGTCGCTTTAATCTTTTGAATTTAAGCTATATAACTTAGGTTAGTCATTTTTATAGAATTTTTTTCCCTTTTGAAGATGATATTTCATCTCATAAATAGTCTCTTAATTAATTTGACTTTTCTCAATCAAGTTTTTTTCAATTATACCTTCTCCTTTTGTTTTCAAATTATATTGTTGGCAATAATTTGCAGATATCTCTTAAAAATTTTCCAACCTCACTGAAGGCTTCAAAATTCAAATATTATCACATTCCATTGTTGAACCTACAGCTAACATGGATGAGTACTGGTTTTTCAAGTTTTGTTATTATTACTTTGAATAAGAGGTTTGTAATAAACAATGAATATCTGCGCAGCCATCAGCATCATTTTTCTCTTCAACATCATCTCCATTGTATCGATCGGTTGCTTTTTTTTTTTTTGGATAATTTTATAATTTTATTACCTAAAAACAGTTATTCACTGTTACTCATATACAACTCATATATATTTCATCTGCCATTCTAACTTCTGTACAAATATCGATCGGTTGCTTTCTAACAAGTTGCGGTTAAACAAAAAGAAGCCGATTCCCCTTATAGCATAAATTTTTATTTTTCCCTAGGTGCATGAACTTGTCTCTTCTTGTACATCAACTTGAAACCCCTTTATCCTTCGGATATTTATTTATTTATTTTCATTTTTAGTTACATGGAAAAAGGTTGTATGAATATCATTGTTGTATATTAGTCATCAAAACCAAATTGTCATGCTAAGAAAATTACTCAATCTTTTTGTCAGACAGAAAAGAAATTAAATAGATACATTGAATGTTGAACCAAGTGTATTCCCACAAGCTAGTCATGTAAATCAACAAAAAAATTCAAAAGTTTCAATAACAAATCAAAACGAAAGCAAGATTTGGTTCAAAGATAAAAAATTATATACGATTCATCTTAGGGCACGCTATAATGTTAAAAACGTTAAAATTGAAAACTTTGACTTAAAATGTTCAGAGTTCAAATCATAAAGTGGTAGGTGTTTTGAATAGAAATGCCTTTACCATGTTTTATATAGAGAGAATTATCATATATACTGCCATCTGCCATTGCTATTTTTAAATCTTATTGTAGCTAGTTATAGTCTTTGACACTATAATTAATAAAGGAAATGAAAGAAAATGAAAAGAAAAGAAAGGAAAGGAAAAATCATAATTAAAGGAAAGGGAATGACAGTTCATTTCTTTGTTTGGTTAGCTAAAATAAATAAATTGTAGCTTAAGATTGATCCAATTCATAGTTTTGGCTCTCTTAAACTCGCTTTCATGTAACTAGGATTGGCAATCCAATTTACCATCGAAGAGTTTCGAATCGACCTAATCTGTTTTTTTTTTTTTTTTTAAATTAGGTTTCAAGTTGAGTTGGGTCTGATAATTATAGAAAAAAATCGGAGTCGGATTTTAGGCAAACTCGACTTGATATATATAAAAAAATTATTTTTAATTTTTAATTTATATATATTTATATATTATATAATTTTATATTTATATTAAAAAAATAATATTTTATATTTTAAAAATAATATTTTATTAATTTCAAAAAGAATCAGATCGGATATAATTTATAAAATATCATGTCGGATTAGGTTCAGGTATGAAAAAAAAAATCTTAGAGTTGGGTCGAATTTGGATTTTATGAATATAAAATCGGGTTAGATTGAATTTGGGATGAACAAAAACTCTTTCTGACCGGATTCATTGTCATCCTATAGTAAATAAGATTCATGTTGCCCATGTCCTAAGGTCAATTAAAACGATGAATTGTGAAGATTTAATTAGTTAGCAGAATTATGCTGATATATCTATTAATAAGGCGCACTGGATGCATGATATATCAAATTAATTTCACATATGAGAGCCATGTAAAGAAAGGTTTGGCTAGTACATGAAATCTGACAGTTTTCCAACGTGAAAGGTCATTGATCTCATTCTCAATCAATTTAATAATCATTTTGAAATTTGTTTTGAATTTTGGTTCCTCAATGTCCAATACATACACGTATTGATAGCTTAGTCAAATCTTAAAAAGAAGGACTTAAAGTTTGGAAAGTAACCACCGATCAAGCAATAGAAATCAAGAATGCTTATCCAGATAATAAACAAGAGAACAATCACATGATAAACACAAAGTCCCCTATAGTAAATAAGATTCATGTTGATTAAATGTGAAAGAATATTTTCTTTACTATAAGATGAAAACGACGGGTTCTGGGCAGAGTCATTCCCTTTTCATTATTTTTTTATAATTAAATTCCATAACCTGAATGATGTTTGGCCCATCTTGGTTAGAATATACGAAAGAAAGTAACCCAAAAGAAAGACTCAGATACATGTATACTAATACGACATATACAAGTCTAGATCAAGTTGCATATTTTTGTAATCATTGGTCCTAGGTAAGTACCGCCTTCAGAATCAGCCATCCTTTCGTACGTAGTAGGCCCTTCCCAGCTTACGACATTTTAGATTGTGCTCGATTTAATACTGCAAAAATCTGTCGGTCAATGATTGCTCAACCACAATTACTGTGTTGACCTATTCTTAGAGATACTGAAAGTTGGCCCAAACTTGGCTTTGAAGGTCTTCTATGTATGTATATATACAATTCCTTTCGAAAAACCTAGAAATAAATAAATAAAAAGTTGAAATCCAAAATTACCCTTCTACTTATTGTAATCGAAATCTCCCGCAACAAATTGGGATTTAGCAAAAATTTACATTGGTCATAGGTAGGCGTTAACTCTTGTCTATCAGTTCAAGTTTAATCATAATGTGCTTCCTATGAGCTGTGAAGCTACCATGGTAACAAAGATACACTATATATGTATGGATTGTTCCCTTGCTGACCCTTCTAGTTTGGGATATTAGAGCTTTTCAATCCTTCCACACTCAAGTTGACAATGACTTAATTGAAAAGTTATATATTATATACCAACAGATCAGAAGCTATTAAGCCCCATAAATAGGATTAAAGAGAGTTGGGACATTTCTCATTAAATATATTCATGAAAATTAATTAATAAATTATATATAATAAAATTATAACCCTAGTAATTGGAAAGTTTAAAAATTTTTATAGGATTACTTGAACCAGGACATATATAGGAGCCTTTTCTTTAAATGTGCACTGATGCTGACCCAACTAAAAACTAAAGTTCGCATCGAATCGAGCTGCAGGTTGGAAACAACACAAAATCCAAGTTAACCCTAGGATGAATTTAGTGACGATCTTGACTTTTAATTTTGAGAAAATTAAAATTATAATTATTATAATTTTTTAAAAATATATTACATCTATTAATAATAAAAAATAGATACTAACATAAAATAACAAAACTTATAATTATAAATATATTAATATGTAAATATATATATAATAAAATAAATATATTAAACAATTAGTCTCACGATTTCTAATTATATATTATTAATAATATTTTTTATAAAAATAAAAATATTATATTTTTATAATATTAACTGATTATTTTATCATATTTAATATTTAAAGTATTAAAGTGAAAAAAAATCACAAAAATATATTTTTTAAAAATATATTAAAATTTAAAATAATAAAATAAAGACTTTAATGCGATAAATTAAAACCTTTTAATTTTTGAATAGCATTTTTACATTATGAAAAATGAAAATGTATTTAACCTTATCATATTAATTATTTTGACATGTAACAATTTTAAAATAAAATGAGCATGCAAAATATAGTAAAAAAATTGATTGAAAAAAAGAGTTACAATTGGATATTTGTCAAGTCAATTTTAATTATTATAATGTTTGCATATATATTAAACTTAAATTTGCATATTTGTGAACATATAGTGCTGACAAATTTACTATTGTTTTAAATTGAAAATTATTTATAATAAGTACAGATAAGTTAAAGAATTATATATTTTTTTTAAAATTAAAAGTTAAAATATTTAGATACAAATAACTTTTGTAACTATATATCCAATACAAATATACAGAATAAAGAATAATATTTATCAACAATATAAATTTAAATTTGAGGGAGCCAAACTAATTTCTTTTAACAAAAATTTCAAAATTATGATGATAATAATATATGTAAAAAAAAAAAATCAAAATTTTTGGGGTCCCAGGTTCTTTAAAGGATCCCCACTGGATGAATTGTTACTCAATCATCTTCTCCAGTCCTCCCTCATTTCTCAAAACCTTTGCTCCCAAACTCTTCATCCAATTCCCTATATAATTAAAGGTAAATCCTCTAGTACAAACAAGCTCTGCTAGCTAAGAAATTAAGGTTGCTTGCTACATATGACAATTAGTGGAAGTACCGAGAGGCGTGATGAACTAGCAAACTTTTAAATCAGAATCTGAAGAGAGAAGATTATTAGGCGGTGAAGAATTTGATGTACAGGTATTTTAGCTACACTTCATACATATTTATGGTTGTGCTGGCTATGTTGCTGTTAGTTTTGCCTTTGGTGATACCAGAATTGCCACCGCCGCCATTGATATTTCTCTTGGTTCCTGTGTTGATAATGTCGACTCTCATTTTCTTGGCCCTATCTCCATCAGCGAGCACAAATATCAGCATGGCTTCTGTTTGAAGTAAGGCACATACGTACCTTTTCTGTAAAAAAAATAAAAATAAAACATACACACACACACGCAACAACTTTGTTAAAGGAATTGAAGTCAGCAGATCATGATGCGTGGTTTTGAGAGACTGAATTATGCACAAATATTAACTCTTTCTAGGAAAGTGGAGTTAATTTCAATTTGCAAAACTCAACATTTTTTTGAGTGTTTAAGCGTTTTCCCCTATTTTGAATCATTTGCTTTGATACATGCTTCAAACCTGCATGCACTAGTCCGCTTTAATTGGTTGGAACATTGGAATTTCTCTTCTTTCTTCCTTTTCTTTATTTTGGTTCTTCATCTTTTATTTAATGGTATTTAATTTTACAGATAGCTTGTTTACTATATAAACAAAAAACAATCACTTTTTGGGAAACAAAATCCCAATTCTCTAGCCAGCAAAAATCGAGAAGAAGAAAATTAAATCAGAAAGATGGAGATCATATGTAGAAACAGTAAGAAATAAAGAAGTATTCCCAGTTTTGATAAGGAACAGGGCATTAGCTCTTGCTTGGATTTTGGCCGTCATCACCATCATTGTATAGCCTTGGTTTAGTTTTTAAAGATGATGCACCAGAGCTTTTGGCTTAATGAATATGACAATACATTTTTTTTTTACTCAAAAAAAAGTTCTATGAATATATATTAATGACTATGAAAATACAATTTTTTACACAGACGTATTAGAGGTAACAATGGGCCAGACCGGCTGAGCTTCTGTCGGTCTTTAAAAACCCCGTCCAAGGTTAAGCTTAGTCCGTCAGCCTAAAAGGTTCAAAAATATTTTAAAAAATGTTAAAATTTTAATGTATCTTTTAAATTAAAATTAAATAGACTCGGGCTTGGAAAATTATGTAATTGTTCACAATGCATATCCAAAATGAAAAGTTAAGGAATGGAAACACATTATCCCTCCAATTCCCCTAAAAAAAAAATTAATTCATTGTTTAAATTCTCCCAATTTTGAGGGAAAGCAAAAGGAAAAGTGCTTTAATGAATAACTAATTGATTGTCTGCGCTTTCTGGTGGGTTTGGTTAACCAGAACGGTCATGAGCAATATTAGTTTTAAGTAGGTGTATAAAATTGTGTGAAGTATCTGAAGATGTGATGTGATTTAGAAGGAGAAGCCGTTAGATTTTTTAAGCGGTTATTATAGGTGTAATTTTTTATTCAATGCTTTGGTGCCAAAACATGATTCAATGTTTAATTGTCATCTTCCATTTGAATGCTGTCAAAGGAGACGGAAATGGTGACAGTGAGCAAACCAAATGATATTAGAAAAAAAAAAAAAATCAGAATTTCCAAAGAAACCTTGTCAGTATTGTGCCTATGTTTCGTTTCGTTTATTTTTATTTTCTCCCGGTGATCCTTGTGGAAATAAGTCTTGTGGAATCTGTGTTAAAGCTGGTGAAGACGGATGATGTTCTTCTTGGAAGCATGGGCTGTTTCTCTGTTGAGAGGTTGATGAACCAGCAGCTTGTAATTGATGCTTGATTCTGAGTTTTCTCAATTTCAACACATGCAGGAATGGACTCTAAAATTTATGTCTCCATGCCAGTTTCGTATAGATGCTCCGACAACTTCATCAATCCATCAGCAAAGGCAACGAATGTTGTGCAATATCTATTGTCATCTTGCACGCATAATCAATTAATCTAAAGCTGAATAAACACAAAATAAGTGAATGATATTTTATAGTTAGATAGATTTGAGAAGAATTAGTTCTTTGATCAGTTAAAATTGGTATAATAATGTTTTAGTACCATGAGTAAGGTGTTTTGGATCAGGAAACCAGTGAGTCAGTGGCTGTGAAATGGATATCTCTGTCAAAGGGTCCTGAAAAATGAAGTATTTTCAAGGTAAAGAAATTTTTGGCAAATTAACTTGGCAGAGTATCACTACTTTTGTATTTTGTTGACAGCTGTTCAAATTCCATGAATTGGAAATGAACCAACAGCTGTGTTTGTTCGAGTGATGATTGTTTTTGCTGTAATTGTGATTGTGCAATATGCTGAAATTGCAATGTAAGTGTTTTCCATCGGTTTTTGAAAGTCAGCAATTATATATATATATATATATATAAATAAATACTTTCTTCTTTCATTTTAGGTTTAAATTTCTGCATATCACAGCATGTAAAGCATTGCCACATGAGTTAACAAAGCCAAAGAGCCAAAATTTCACTTAGGCTTGTGGATTTTTTTTTTTTTAATTAATTGCAGGAGAGCAATTCTGATTTGAGATGTGTAAATTGAGTAAGAAAGCCACAAAACCTTTTCATCGGTTGCTCAACGGTCAAAAGTTAAGGCTGAGAATTTGTTTCCTTCTTTGGAATTTAAGCTGTACCACATGCGTGTTACACAAATATTTCTACTCCACGTCCCAAGTGAGGGCACGTTGTGCTTGTGTATGTCCGCGGTTTTGAAGGCTTCTTTTAAAACAACCACTCTAAAATAAAAAAAAAATTAATATATAAAAATAATTACCTATATATATAGCACTTTCATTAAAAAAAGTTAATTACATTTTTTATATCTGAAATTTGAAAAAAAAATATAAATTAATACTTAGAAAAAATAAAATATACAATTTACATTATGAATTTTTAAATAATGTATAATTTATATCTTGAACTTTTAAATTATATATCATATTAATCTAAAATCTAATTTTTTAATCATATTTACTTATATACGAGATATTTGATAAATATTATTAAATTATATATTCATCATACATACTATCAATATTTTTTAAAAATAAATTTTAAAAAATTTAATTTACTTGAACCGTAAAAAAATCTAGATTAATCATTTTTTTATAATGTGATATCTATATAAAATTTTTTATAAAATATTTAAAACTTTTATTCAACAAATAACATATTTATAATAAAATATAGTAGTTAAATAACATATAAACAAGTTATGTTAATAATATTATAATTTGAATTAAAATAATGTATTATTTAAAAATTCAAATACAAATTATACATTTTATTTCTTTAAATATTAATTTATATATTTTTCAAAATTCAAATATCAAATATATATATATATATAATTAACTTTACAAAAAAACTACAAAGGAAACTGATTACCAGTTGCGAGTCGCGACCATAGTTTTATACGGAAGATTATTTTAAAACGTGAGAAAACCACTAAACCAGTCATTAAAAAAATTTATTATTCTCCTAATTTACCAAACTGGACTTAAATATAATAAGATAAAGATTGTATTTTAGATTAAGGTCAGTTGAACTGGGACATAATAAGTGGGGTTGGATGGTAACCCTAAATGACTAGTTTCTACGGCGCCCTTTATCATCCCATAAATACCCTTCAAACTCTGTCAAATACTTGTCCAAAAAATTCCTAGAAGATGAAAAGCTTCTCCTTATGACCCGACGGAGGATGATGGAGGTGCATGTAGTATGATGTAGATCAATGATTCGTGTTCGGTTTTCGAAAACAGAGTATAGGTTTGATGATCGTCAAATACTTTAGTGGAACTTCAATCATGGTTATGATTTTGTTGACCGTGTCGCTTCTGTTACTGCCGCTGTTGTTGCCACCATTGCCACCGCCACCATTGATACTTCTACTGGTTCCAGTTTTGATCATGGTTGTTCTCTTTTTCTTGGCATTTTCTCCATTACAGGAACCCGACGTTGCTCTCTCCGGAATGTGAAGTGAGATATATTATAAAAGCATTGTTTCTTCATCTAAATGCCGTGACCAAGAAGCCGAAATCCATTTTTATTTCATCCTCGTATCAAGCACTAGCACAAACAGGTATTCTTCGAAGATGATCATTCGTTGAACAGACAGGTGAAAAATTGCGTGCTCAAGGTTCGGCTTCTAATTATCTTTTTAATCCATTTCAATTTATTGTTATGCTTGTAATTAACGTTATTTTAACTTGGAGTTCAGACCTCAATTCAGATTTGTCTTTTAGTGCGTGTTTTTTTATTTTATTTGGTCCTATAAATATGTTCTCGTTTTCTGGGAAATGAAAATGTTATTATGAAGAAAGTTCACAGTATTAATACCTTTTAAGACTAGCGAAAACTAGGTGAAACAGGAGAGGATATGGTAATGAATACTGCTGAGAAAAGGGGGGAAAGTAGCATAGCCATAGGTGGCGGGGCCATTGGTGATGCGAGGGGTCCACCACCTCCTCGAGCAGTGCGGCTCACCGCTAGCAATCGAGGCTTGATGCATGCACTCACTTGGACTTGAAATACACGAGTCTACAAACCTATGATTGTGAGATGCCAGGTCTATGTCTAACGCTGCTTGTGCTCTTACCCTCACTCTCAGAGTAGGTCAAACCCCTTCTTCTCCTAATAAAGCTTCACTTCACTTCTCTTTTTTTTTTTTTTTTTTATTTTATAGAAAAATTATGTATGATAATATAAAATATATTTTTTTTATTTTTATTACATTTTATATAGTTTTTATTAAGTTTTTAATTTGCTTCAATAATAAATCAAACATCATTTATTTTTTATATATCATACATATTTAGTTTTAAATTATTAAGCTTCTTTTCTACTCTCATTTAATTCTAAATCTGAGGATACTCTCAATGATAAAGTGTGTTACAAAATTTAATTTCATCAGTATTTTTTGTTTATCCAAAATTTTAACATTTGAATAACAATCACGACAAAGTTTTCTCAAAATTTTTTTTTTGTTTTTAGCATATTATAAATAATGGGATTTTGCTAAGAGTAGGGTATCCTCATCTTAAGGCATTTAGTAACAAGCAAGCCGTCTACTGCTTCGTTCGAGGCTTTGTTTTTGGGAACTTTAGGCCCATTTCTTTGAAAAAAAAAAAGTCAATGATCACACGATTAATGCATGGATTAAAAGAAATTAATTATCCTTGTATTCCCAAATAATATGGCTGAATTCCAGGTCAGATCTGGGTTGTTCGGATTGTTACGTAAAGAGGAATGAGTAGTCAATTTTTGTAGATTCACCATCCACCCAAGAGAATTTGTGTCATGTCATCTGTGCAGATTTTCCATGTCTGGAGTGTGGACATGATTGTCAAAACTCCAATATTTGGAGAAAGAAGAGAAATATGGAAAGGTATCCATCTATTTATGCAAATTTCTCACCAAGCAAGCAGAATCAACTACAAAGATCAAATTTCAGCTGCCTAATAAAGTACTAATTTGACTAGTCAGAAGTTAAGTATAAGTTTCTTTCTCTTGCAATTGCAAACAAAATAGCATTACCCAATAAATATCAATCTTGTCTTGCGTAGCTCGCTTAATTAGCTCCCTGAGGGCCTGGCGCCCCTCTGGAAAAATTCCACATGAGTGGTGAAATAGTACTCGATCCTTCATATTCTTAATTTCATGCTTTATTGAACCCAAAAACATCACTCTTTTCATCGCACATCAATTGTTTTTGCTGACATTTGATTTTAGAATTAGCTTGTCGCCCACTCGGCTTGAATTTGGTATAATTGCGTCCATCACAAGTGCGGGTGCATGTATTTTCCTTTTCTATGTCTATATATATATAATTAATATCATAATATATTATTATTATTATTATTATTATTATTATTTTGCATAATTTCGATTCTAGTTGGTGTGGGCATATATATATATATATATATATATATATATATATATAGAGAGAGAGAGAGAGAGAGAGAGAGAGAGAGAGAGTGGAAATGGGATTTGGAAAATGGCAATTAGACGTCTAATGTAGAAAATAAGTTATGAACAGGAAAGTTTCAAGTTGGATTAAAAGAACTTTAAACGTCTAATATATAGATCCACCCTTTAAAAGAGATACATTGAACTTAACTTGGACTGACAGAACAATTTTCATCTACTTCCCATCACCATGGTCAGTGATCATGATCAACACCCTAAATTAATTAAACCTTAATATTTATTTATTTATTTTTATAATATGATTACAGTATTCATATGCTTTATTTGAGCTTAATTAATCCTTGTACTTAAATCTTTATTTTTTTAAAAAAATAATTTATGCTGTAAAAACACTAATAGATACAATATTTTATTATTTTAAGTGAAACATTATTTATGATAAAGATGATATTAAATAATATAATATTTGTTTAACTCAAACTTTTAAAAATAATTAATATTATAATATGTTACTTAGATAACTATGTTTAAAACTTTAAACGGTAGTGTACATCAAAGTTGATCAATTTAGATTGCTATTTTAGATGAGCTTCACAAGTTGAAAATAGAATAATGTTTTGAATAATATTATCATATATACAATGAGTATACAGGTCTTTTGCCCCAATATCACATGTTCTTGTGAGCTGAAAATAAAGTAATGGTACGACAATTTATACTATATATAGCCATTTAAAAGATAATAAAATATCTTATTTACAAGAATTTATCATTTGAAGTACGAAATAAGATGAATTTGATCCTAGTTTGTTATTTTTCTATTCCCCCCACCCTTTTTTTTTTTTGTAAGACAATATTAATCCTCTAGTTATACCTATTATAATATCTTACATAATGCGTCAGCTATACTTCCAATAACTGCAATCTCAAAAAAAAAAAAAAAAAGGAAAGTAAATACTTCTTCAATGTTGAAGCAGATAATATTTCCTCTGAAAAGAAAGGAATAGAAAAAGGATAGTTTTTTAACATTAAATTCTGGTTTAGTTTATATTTATACGTACTATGCATGTGATATAGTATAAACAAATCTGAGATATATAATTGAACCTCAGCTTGATCAAATTTGAACATAACATGTTTCGAATATTATATATATATATATATTTATATAGCACGAAATTAAAGTAAGTAGAGATTGCTTAGATTTACATGCCTTCAAGTGTCCATTAACAGTAGATGTTGCTTCAGCTCGCACTCACGTGCGTGCCTAGCTAGGATCAAAGCTGAAGCCTGACCCATCAAAATAATGCAACTCAAATTCGAAACGATCTATCCGTTTGCGTGCTGTATTGTCACGTGAAGTTAGAAAAGTTGTTGGGTTGTGAGCTTTGACGTGCTTCGTGTGGGATGGAGCCTTAATTCTTCAAATTGAGTTAAATGTTTTCCTTTCTATAAATAGATAAATTGCGTTTAAATATATGTTTGTTGGTAAATGAGATTAAAGAAACTGAAAATTTTGGTTTAAAGACAATTCCCGAAACGCCTCTATAGGTAGTTTAAATACTAGTAGAAGCCATAATAAATAGAGTCATTACTGGGACGTTTGGCATTGGGTGAATCAGGACATGTAGCAGCAGCAGTGTTTGTGTGAGTGTTTAGACCATGACTTGCAACGCTATCCCTCTCTCTCTCTCTCTTCCCCAAACCAACTCTCCTTTCTATTTAAATACACATAAACAATCAAAATCAACAACTCCCCTGCAGTGTCTCATCTTCCATGCAACGTTGTCATGTGAATGAGATTATGCTATTGGCTGTGTTCACCGTGCTGCTTTTGGTGCTGCCACTAGTGCTGCCGCCATTGCCACCACCACCCTTCGTCCTCCTGTTAATCCCAGTTCTGATGATGCTGGCTCTCCTTTTCCTTGCATTTTCCCCCTCCAAAATGCCCGATTTGGATATCTCCTCCTCTGCTTGATCCAAAACCCCAGTATATTCCAAGAAGCATTTTTATTAGAAATTGCTTTTCTTTTTCTTTTTTTTTTTTATTATTATTATTGTATTTGCAAGTAACCATATGAAATTAAATATATGCATGTAGCGGTGCTGCCTGTTTCTTCTTTTAATCAATTTTCACATATTTTGGTTTCTTTCCCCGCCGTATATAGATTAATTAAATGAAATATATAGTCTAGTATAAAAACAGGGTAAAAATGAAAAACTTTATTGGGATGAAGATGAAGAATGTTAAGAAGGAAAATTGGAAACGGATGAGTAATGAAGAAAACAGTGCAATGTGATATATATGTACCTAGGCCAACCAAATGTGGGTCACATCATGCGTGCCTCAGGACTATGTTGGTAAATTATGTGTATATTTTTATTCGTAAAAAGGTAGAAAAGCATAAACAAAGTCTTAAGAAAAAAATACAGCAAGGAAAGCAAAGAAAGAAAAACAAAAACGGACCGTATATAAGTCAAATGAAGAAGAGAAAACGCAGAGAAGAGACGTGTGCCAACAGGTGGAGGATTTTGCTCACTGTGGGAAATATATTCATCTCTATCTCTAGTGTATCAATAACAACCAACGTTTAATTTCTTTTTCGGTAAAACAAATTATTATTATTTATTTAATACAAAATTTCACTTGACCAACAAATCAATCATTATCAATGAAAATTTTGATCGGTTAAAACTCCCTTTTTATAATACAAATAGTTCAAATTTAAATTCTATTTAATACTTAAAAAGTTAAACTTAGAATATTCATCAAATTGAGTCCGACTAATAGAAATTGATTACGTCACTAAAAGTTTTGTGTTGAGTCAAAAATCCAAACTTGGATTGCCGCCTGAATGCTGATGTGGCAATCACCTTTACCATAAGTGCACGTGTTAGATGACATGACATATCAATTAATCAATAAAAAACTTTTTTATTCAAATTAAAACCGTAATTTGTATTTACAAAAAAAAAAAAAAAAAAACCCTAATTTTAACCCGCTTCATGGCGAATCACCGTCCAAATTCGCCTTTGACTCTCCCTTCGCGAGGAACTAACAAGACGTTGGCCATGATTGTCCTTTTAACAATCGGAGCTGTGGGATTTAGAGAGTTGGAGTGTTTTAACAAAGCATTTCTAGGGAAACATTTATATATTACAAAAAAAAATGTTTTCACTAAAGTATATTAATATGAAAATAATGATTTATAACTATGTAATATGAATATGTACTGAGAAATGATATTTTGGAAGTATAAAAAAATCATTAGAATGAAATAAAAAGTATTCAAATGAATCCCTTAAGAAGGCAATCGAATGGAATTCCTTTCTGTTTAGAAAAATAACTAGACCATTTTAATATTTTGAGGTAATATTCAAATACTTAACAAGATTTCACGCATTCAAATGCTTTTTGTTTGAAAAATGACATAAAAAATTCCGATGTTATTGTCGGATATCCTAATGCTCTTTTTGAAAATTTAAAAAATATATTCATTGAACGATGTTTTTCATTTCAAGAGAGAATTTTTCATCCAAAAGGTGAAAATAGATGAAAAGGGTTATTCTAACATGATTGAGACTTACAAACACTTTTATTAACATGCATTTGATACTACTTTACATTCTTTCAAGATTAAAAGCACTTTTTAAAAAAAAAAAAAAATTATTTTGGTTCAAGTTTTAAGAACTTGAAGTGCAATATTTTATTTTTTTCAATTAAGGCATTATATCATGTGAAAAACATTTTCAAAATTCCACTTGCAACTGATGAAAAAGCTATTATCTCCAAACCAGCTTCCTAAAAGTATCTTAGATTTCTTTCTTTCTTTCTTTCTTGTCAATTGTTTTTGTTACCATAACCACAAAACTTTAAGGATAACACATCGATTGCATTAGTTTGCCAACCCCACATGCAACAAAACGAGGATGGAGGTTGATCCAGAATACATCTTCATTAGTGTACAGGGTCCTCCCCGGAGGTCAAATACTTCCCATGGACAATCTTTCTTGATGCAAAGCTTGGGTGGCATCGCTCTTATACACGGATGACTTTATCGGGAGCAAGGGGAGTTCTTCAACATTGGCCAAAATCAAACCAGTATAACCATTAAATGGAAGGTCCCCGGACCAACAGATTCCATTTTGACAACTGGTTTCGCGCTTATGAAATAGACCGATGCATATTTACCGTATCATATAAAATAATCATATCTTCGTGCCTATGACTATTAAATTAGTATTCAAAAGTAATGGGCATTGAAAGACTTATATTCCAACTGGTTTGCTGACAATGAAAAACAAAAAACAAAACTATGAAACTAATGGCAAAACTGAAGATGAGCATACGAAAGAAGTTTAAATGGATGAAAAAATTGTTGCCTACAAAATAAACCTTAGTCAAGATTGTGAAAACTAAACTAACCTGAATTTACAACTTTCAAACACAGATCACTATACAACTTCTATAAACACTTGGGGGGGGGGGGGGGGGGGCGCTGAATCCTTTTGGATAGATAGGGCAAGGTACCTTTGATTACCAAAGTTTGTACCTCCCTGCACCGAACTCCCCAAGCATGAAAGCTTTAATAAACACCCTCAACCCATCCCCTTTCGGTTGATCTGTACAGGGTGGGGCTGCAATAATAGTCTCAGTGAACATACCTTATCTTTATGCTGACTGCAATGTCACCCGCTCAGCAGCTGTACTCTGATACTCAGCACAAGCCTCAGGGGTATCTTCTTCACTAGGTGGAACAAGCTGCCAGAACAGTGGTAAGTACTTGTCCCACTCTGTCAGAATCGTAGAGCTTTTGGTGCTCCCAGTTTTTTCCTTCATGAAGATTTACAAAGTAAAGACATTGTTTGAGAAGATAAAATAAAGGCAATGCAGTTCTTAAGATGATTTGCGATTCTGAATCTAGTAGACATCAGAAATTTAGTATTAGAGGACCACTTTAAAAAGTTAAACAATAATAGTAAATCCAACATTTACAAGACTAGTTTTTAAAGTTAATGACAATCCTCATTACATGAGATACTGTTGATTATAATTTTAACCAACATTATTCAACGATAACATCTTCAAATTAACAAAAGAGGATGTCAGTTACAGCAACTATTAATTAGAGTAACATGCTTAAAGAATAACAACTATTAATTCGTCTAAAGAAAATAAAGAAAATCAGTGTTTTCAGTTACAGCAGTAGCAGCAGGCATTAAATTACAATTTGCATAATCAAAACAAACGGCTATAAATTTCTACATCCATGTTATTGATTTACATCCTAGATCTTTCAAGACTTATTTTGCTTTGGAAAATATAGAGGAAAATAAACTTTCAAAGGAATTTTGAAACAAAAGAATAAAATACACAACACACACACATATAAACATACATATATATTATATTATGTAAAAATTAAATTTAGTAACACAGAAAACGCATTAGAGTAACATGCTTGTGACAACTATTACATAACAAACAAATCACTTAAAATTAGTAACATAAGATTTTGTTAAAAGAATATACTATAGAGAAAATTCTAAGTTAAGACTCAACATGATTTCAATACTTAACTTTTGGGAAACCAGAATTTATAAATGTTTCTTCAAATAAAGGAAATTTCTATAAATTTTTAACATCATTTTATACGCAAGGGTTAGAGTTGGGGGGGGGGGGGGGCAGATTAGTTTTCGTATACTTAATGAGAACCTAAACTAAATTATTCACCATGTAAGTATTAGAAAACTAAAACTTAGGCGGGCCATGGTCTGACTGTGGCTCTGCCACTGGTCAGCAAGCAGTAGCCCTTATGTCAAGAAATAGGAATGTTTATTCAGCCAGTTCAATTAATTTTGAGCTGAATTACTCAAAATCGAATTATATTATTTTATTTTTGTTAATAAAACTGAATTTTTTAATTTCAAAAATTAATTGACTGAAATTAATTTTATCGGTTTAATTAATTTTTCAATTAACCAAATAATAAAATACATTAAGTTAAATTATATTTTAAATTTTAAATTTTTTTATATTTAAAACAAATTAAAAAAAATCATCCAATAAAAATATTCAAACACCAAAGTATTAAATTCAAAATTTTAATAACTTAAAATAAAATGAGCAATTTCATATATTTTAAGTTTTATATGTAAATTTTATGATATTTCGATTAAAATTTTAGTTCATTTGGTTCGAAAACCGAATTAACTGAAAATCAATTAATTCGGTAATTGACCGAATAACCAAATTAAATCAATTTAATCAATTAATTCAATTAAAACCGAATTTTGAATACCCTTACTAAGAAATATGTGGTAAGTAAAGCATTTGTTTGTTGTATTCATTCATGATGATTGTTGGACAATTCAAGGTGAACTTACAACATGGGCCTCAATAAGGCTCTTGAGTTGCATCTGTCCAACGGGGGCAGTTACTCTTTGGATCTTCACAATTTCCTTATTTACCTGATCAAACATTTATAAAAGTATAAAGATGTGGATTTTAAGGAATATTGATGGTAGTGACAGAGAAAAGAAGCAATAGAAGCAGCAAAAGCAGATCTAGTCATAACTGAAAAACAAATATTGCTAAATGATGATGCAAAATTAATAATGTAAAGGACAACAGGGGGGATGGGGTGGGGACGCAGGGTAACAATGACATAAATGGAATAATGTATAAAAAAACCTCTTAAATAAAGAGAAGAAATTATTTATTTAACCATAGTGTAGACTATCAGCAGTTAAAGGTGTTGGAAGCCAAATGACAATAGTACTATATGTTTTTCACATAGATAGTGAGTCCAGCAGAATCAGAACAGAAACATTAATTTCCACTGACATACATCTTATAACAATTATACTTAAAAGTGCAAGGTTTGCATACAATGAAGCAAGCGGATTGGAAATGTACAAGAGGCCTTCAATTCAAAAGCTATGTATCTAGTGCTTTCGCTAACAAATTCAAGCCTCAAAATTAGGAGAAGAAATTGAGACGTTCAAAAAGGCCATTTTTTTTTTTTCCTTTTGGCCTATGGAGGGTTTGGGGGATAAGAAATTGGCAAGTACTACAAAGCTTAGCATCAATGAAAAAAAAATATATAAAAGTAATGATAAGGTGAATTGAAATGGAAAGAAAGGAGAGAAAAGCCAATGAGAAGCATTAAAATATTTTATCTCATTGAAGGCAAAACTTTGCATATGTTTTATATGGCAAAATTCTGCCTGAGCAACTGAAGAAAATGAGTCACACAATAGATGACAATGAAAATAGTTAAGAATCATTTCCTAGAGCAGCAGAAAGGCCTCATCACAAATTTAACTGCATAGCATTTCTACAAAATATATTCAAGGATGCAAGACTGTTAAACAAGATATTTTGCATTGTATAATACAATTAAGAAGCCAGGATATGAGAGGAAGATAGGCCTTTGCTGCACAAACCTTGGGGATTAGAGTATCATCCTCATCAAGTATGTATGCTAAACCTCCAGTCATTCCAGCAGCAACATTTCTCCCCACTCTGTAAAAAATAACTACCAATGTTCAATGAATTCCATCAAGTAGCTTCATAATAACCAGTACAAAAAAAAAAAAAAAACATTACTCACTTTCCAAGTATAACCACACAACCACCGGTCATGTACTCACAGCAATGGTCACCAGTGCCTTCAACCACTGCTTGAGCAAGCGAGTTTCTCACAGCAAAACGCTCTCCAGCCTTCCCTCTAACAAAGATTTGGCCACCTGTTGCCCCATACAAACATGTATTTCCTACTATAGTTGCATCCTCTGGGCAAAACCCGGTATTCTCAAGAGGGGTTACTACCAACTCACCTCCAGCCATACCCTTGTAATATTTAGAATTCATGTCAGATTCTATGAAGAAACAATGTAAAGTTAAATCATTGCTTAAAGGCCCATCTTAAAAAATTTGTCCTAAATTCCAATTTAACTTGAAAGATGGCTAACAATGTTTACATCAGTTTAGTAAAATCAAAATGAATGGACATGATAGTTTTGAAAATTCATGTTCGGAAAAGGAAAAATTTTGAGCTATTGTTTACATGTTTAGATTGTTTCATACCTAGTTAAGTCTAGAGTAGCCAGAGTCGATAGAAAAATCAACAGAATCACAAAAATGCAAGTTTTTTGCTAACCAACTTCAAAATTTTGGAAAATCAAAACCGTTTTTTCAGAGCCTTAAAATTATCCAACAGAGCATGCAAATAGCAGTTCAGTCAAAGTACCTTTCCTACATAATCATTAGCTTCTCCAATAAGCTGAATATTCATTCCAGGAGTCAGGAAGCATGCAAATGACTGCCCAGCACTACCAGTAAATCTATGGACAATAAGAAAGATATTTTAGCTTGCATGAATAAAGATATGTTTTTAAAGCACTAACATCAGCTGTTAAGGAGTTGGATCTCACGTTATATTAAGCTGCCCTGCAAACCCAGTGTCACCATATTTCTTTGCAATCACACCTGCTACACGACCACAAACAGCACGGTCCACATTGTATATCTTTACAGTCTTATGTACCTCTTTCTCATTTTCAATTGCATCAGATATCTGGAAAGAATTAAAGAAAGCTTCTTAATTAGTGGCTATTAGTAATAACTCATTACAGATGTTGTAGAACAAAATAAATTCAATTAACAGTTTTCACAAAAAAATTTAAAGATTAAATTCTATCTTACCGCGTTGTTTCTAGTTCCTATAGATGTATAACCAGTTGACAACAGGTGGAGAGGCCCAATGTGAATATAAGGCTACAACAAACTCAAGACTTAACCAGTGTGTGATAGTGGCAATTAACAACCCCATTTCATCGAGGTCGAAAACTAACAACTGAAACTAAGGGGCCTAGCACAAGGACAAACAAATAAAGGCAACAAAGAACAAGACTAATAAGCAACACAAGAAACCTAGGCTCTTATACCATGTTAGCATCCAACCTAAAACCAATTAGAAATAAATGAAGACGGACAACTCAATATAAAGCCACAACAAATCCAAAACTTCACTAATGTGGGAAAATACCACTTAATATAAGTTACTGGGTAAAGTCAATAAAAAAATTATGTTTTTCAAACTTAAAACTGAAGGCCTTTTCTTAACTCTAAACCATTTTATTGAAAGTTGGGAGATTTTGATACTCTTCCATCTAATACCTGAACTTATCGCAACCAATACCTGAACCTAGTAGTTTTTCTTATTCAGACAGCAACATAGCATAAGGATTATTAACAGAAACAGCCACAAAGTCCTTGACCGTATCAATTCTCTATGGTACCTTATGTAAAACTGAGAGAGTAGAACTCAGATTTCATAGATCATGGTCATATCATTAGTGGACAGATTTTGTTTATGAAACATTGCAACTATAACAATCAACTATAATGACATCCTTCACTTGAAAATTCTCCCGGAGTCTTGAAGTGCAAAATTGTTACCTGGGAAGCAAAGCTACTGACACAGGATAAGGTTCAAGTATGACAATATGGACATAGTGACATGGCAACTTCTAAAAAATTAGGATACAATCAAGGCATGATACCATAACAAAAGAATATATTTTGATTAATTTTAACCAAGTATACAGTAAAAAATCTTTTAAAATAAACAAAATAAAATTGTTCTTTTGTAATAAGTTATTAAGATAAATTAATGATCGAGAAAAGATTTTTGTAAGTAGACATAATAGCCTTTAAGTTTGGGCTTTAAAGATATTAAAACAGAATGCCATGAACCAACAAGCTTAGAAATTTATTTAGAAATTTATTAGGCCAAATCCAAGCCATATGCAATATGAAGATTATGTGAGTTGCTTATTTTTCATTATTCAAATTCCCTTGTTCTCTTGCAAATCCACTGACTCCATTTGCCCTTCTCTTTTCCAACCCAGCCACCAACCACTATCAATTTCCTCTCTTTTCTTCTCTGATTTAAGGCTTAAATCAAAATTATCCGAGATAAAAGCTGCCATTGACACCAAGACACCCAAGCCAACCTTACTTCACTCCCTCTATTTTCTACCATTTCTCTTTGTAATATCAAATTTTCCTACACTTTTCTGGTCAAGGCATTGCCACCTCCATCGTCACTTCATGTTATCCCCTTTGTATCATGTTTTTGTTTTTGAATTTCTGGCATCGATCACCATGTCCAAATACAACTATTACTTAAAATTTTTTTTTTTTCATATACAGACATGTTGGATACATATCCTGTCATATTAAAAGCATCCAACACAGACCCAACACCAATACGCAGAGGGTTGAGGAATATCCATGCTCCATACACAATAAGATGACACAAGTGGAGAAGTAAAACTTGCCGAATCAAGTTAAAAGAATTTTAAGAACAATTGAAATAGAAGGGACTACTAGAATATCTTTTGTTTGTCTAAATCTCACAAGGTACGGCCACTTAATGTCCCAGTCAAGAACAAAGGCATTAATCATGAATGTGAAATTACATGGATATGGGTAAAATATACTAGTAGGCACACATATCAACAAAATTATTCATTAATAATTAGTCATGCAAGTGTTACCTCAGGATCAGCAAGTAAATTATCATCCAGTACAGGACCATTTGAGTGAACTTCTTGATTCCTGATGGCAGTACTGCTCCATTTTGGTAATCCAACACTCTAGGAAACAAAGACGGTTCTCATGTTGAGTGCAGATAAAAGTAAGCATATTCACCAGAAAAACACTCATGTGATGAGAGCAGGCAATGATTTAAATACATACCGACAAGATGTAATTCAGATCAAGATGCTGGGTTTTCACTAGTGACATATCTCGTGGTTTTAATAAATCTGTTCGTCCAACTATATCATCCAACTTTTCATAACCCAATTGTGCCAAGAAGCCACGCACCTGACCAAAATAAAATTAATTCTATTAGAAAGGGAAGAATGTGGAAAAGCAAAAGCGAGCATGATACTCTAAAAAAGAAGTCTAAAATGCAAAACCCCATCAGGAATATGTATTACCTCTTCTGCAACATATAAAAAGAAATTGACAAGATCACCAGGCACGCCAGGAAATCGTGCACGAAGTTCTTCTCGCTAATGTTAAAATAAGAAAATATATATTAATAAAAAAATGGGATAATATATTATATAAGAGCACTATCAATTATAGCATCACAAAATGAAAAGGGTTTCTTACTACCTGACTGGCAACACCAACTGGGCAATTATTTGTGTGGCAAATGCGAGCCATAACACAACCAGTAGCAATCATTGCCACAGAACCAAACCCATACTCATCAGCACCCATCGCTGCAGCCATTAAAACATCAACTCCACTTTTGAAACCACCATCAACTCTAAGAATTACCCTTTCTCTTAGTCCATTTTCAATGAGGGTCTGTAAAAGATCAGTGATTTACTATTGCTATTATCAAATGATGAATAATTTGGTAGGATAAACAAATACCCGGTGAGTCTCTGTAAGTCCAAGCTCCCAAGGACCACCAGCATGTTTAATGGAACTTATGGGACTGGCTCCAGTACCACCATCATGCCCTGATATCTGAAAAATAAAATTAAGAAGCAAATTAGAGTTGTTAGTTGAGTACAAGACCTAGCTTTATTTTCATTTTTCTGTAATATTTAATGTGTTCATGTCTTGAAAAAATATTAATGGTGTTTTTTTTTGGTATATTTTGCAGGTGCAGACATAACATGAGCTTCACATGTTATGGAAATTTTAGATTTATTTTCCCTCTTTCATTTCCCTATTTGTTTATATATCTCTTTATGCAACTTTATGATGTTTCTCTAATGTGCACCAATGTTTTGTAACATTCATGTAATAAGGTTATTCTTGTTTCAAGCATGACATTGAGACTTCATTTTACATATCTTAATTTATGAAAATCGATTTCTTTGTTATTTTTTATATTTTTTCCTCT
The DNA here is from genome assembly GCF_047325235.1 of Durio zibethinus. Taxonomy (NCBI): domain Eukaryota; kingdom Viridiplantae; phylum Streptophyta; class Magnoliopsida; order Malvales; family Malvaceae; genus Durio; species Durio zibethinus. The sequence goes on along the minus strand of NC_143162.1, from coordinate 165,377 downwards.
TATATCAAATTTTTCAGTGATCAGTTTTGTGGTGCTTGGAATTCTTAGTAATATGCAACTGCAGAACTGTCCTCCAAAATAAATATTTCTAATTGTATGACTTCATGCTCCCTTTTACTGCAGTTCCTTCCTCCAGAAAAATTAACTTGGTCCCTTAATCTATTTTTCCTCTGTTGCTCTTATTTTATTCATCAATAGTTGTTAATAATTGCTCTTCAAAATTACCAATGAACATATATATTCATCATTAGGAAACAATTACACTAATTACTGAAACTTACTAACCTAACCTGACGCATTGGTTAAGCACTAGTATACTCTAACAATAGAAGAATGCATAAACGTTCTAAGCACATTTGTCGAGGCACAACCTTTATGGTAAACCATCTTCGAAAAAGATTGATTAGAGTGTTATGAAATTGAAGAAATCAGAAAAAAAAAAAAAAAAAAAAAAACAGCAACATTAAAGGGCATGGATATAAAGCTGAAGAAACATGACACAGCTAAGAGCTCAAGATACTCGTAATAAATTGTGAACAGTAACCTGTATGATATCAGCGTTACCCTTTGCAACCCCAGAAGCAACAGTTCCAATTCCAGCTTCAGCCACTAGCTTTACAGACACCTTAGCCTTTGGGTTGACCTATGTATTTGGTAGATATAAGATAGTATTGCTGTCAGTACTCCAAGGATACTGCTTTTAGTAAGACTATAAACAGATTGCAATGATATTTTAGTAGCTGAATTAAAAAAATGTGTAATTAGGCCCCTAAACTTTCAAAATCTAGATCAATTTAGTGCAACCATTAACTTAACCTTCTTATGTTGCATTAAAATCGATTTTTGACTTTTCATAATTGGTTTTTGGAGGCAACTAAGACTTCAGGAAAAGTTCTAGAACTTAAAATCAGTTTAGGTAAATTACTATTCGATTTTCAAGTTGTGGTTGCCAATGATCCTGTATTAATTTACCAAACTCATTTCGAGTTTCCAGAAGATTTCCTCGAGTTTTGGTTGCCTGGAAAACTGATATGTTGAAAACCTATTTGATGCCACATAAGCAAGTTGGTTTAACAGTGTTACTGGTTGTACTAGATATATGTTTTTAAAGCTCAGTACATTTGTTATAGTTCAAGTACCATATGTATAATCTACTCTAGATAAAATATGAAGCAATCAATTACCTGATGTAGGTCAAAGATCAATTGAGCAAGATCCTCAATAGAATAAATGTCATGGTGCGGAGGTGGAGATATAAGTGGAACACCCGGTTTAGAATTTCTTAACCTTGCAATGTATGCACTAACTTTTTTCCCAGGCAACTGACCTCCTTCACCAGGCTTTGCACCTTGTGCAATTTTGATTTCCAACTGATCAGCGTTGGCCAAGAATGTTGGAGTAACACCAAAACGACCAGAAGCAACCTGAAGAAATAGTGATGCATAAGAATAAAAGGAACAATATGCATGACTACTTGAAGTATCAAAAGCACAGGCTGCTCCTGGCAGATCAAAACCATGAGGTTTATCTATGTGCTTCCCATCTAATGAAAAAAAGTTAGGGATCATTATGCACCTGGTGCCACAGTGACAGATTGCCTCCATAGTGTATTCAGTTATTTTTCTGTTTTTTTCATTGAATATATAAATTTTACCAAAAATGTGCCAACAATAAAGGAGATTCAAGTATTGAGGTCATTGTATCGTTCTTTTTACTAAATTTTGTAGTTCTTTAACTTTTTACTCTAAATTTCTAAAAGCAATTCTTAGTTGTAATAATTGTGACAATAAATAACAAGGTAGCTAACTAAAGTCACATTTGAAACCAAATATGACTGAGTGCTATGCAATTATGGGGCTAATGCATAAGTAATCCAAATATATATCATTCACATTGTGCAAGATAATAACAGGTGTGTTGTTTCGATATCAGTGCCCTTAAGAAAACTCGTGAGGCCCACATGAAAAATTACAGAATCATATGAAACTTTTCATAAGCAAAGTTCTGTTTGATGACCTGTTTAATAGCACTCGTAGCAGTATCGCCATTTTGAAGACCTTTAAGATGTGGCAGCGTGGGAGAATACCCATCAACAACATCCGTAAGTGGGCTCCAGCGAATTGGATCCTTCGAGAAAATAAAACAAGAAACATTAGTTTCTTCAATTTTTTCCAAATGTTTGGTGTGTTAGCGGAGGGGAGAAAAGGACCATTCTCCTAGCAATAGGAAGACCTAAATCAAACCTACCAATGCTCTCTACCTCTTCAGCTAAGCCAACAGAAACATGTCAAGATTATTGTGAAGTGATAAGTTTCAAGATTATTTAGGTCTATAATTTGCTAGCAAAATGAGTAATTAATAAACAGTAAATATAACTCAGCACTTCCCGTGCAGTTACACATGGCACTGACCTTTTCTTTTGAAATAACAAGTGCTTGTGACCAAAGGATTACTATATATATATATGCTCAAAAGAATACAAATAAGAAAGAAACAGTACAATATATCTCGGGTCCTGGATTACCTCACCACCTTCTCCTGAATTAGACTTTCCACCTAGTCTGTTCATAGCAATGGCTATTGCCTCATGAGTTTCCCGGGAAATAGCTCCAAGTGACATTCCACCAGTGCAAAATCTTTGAACGATGGATAAGGCGGGTTCAACTTTTCCAACAGGAATTGGTGCACGATCACTTTTGAATTCAAGAAGATCACGAAGAACCTACAGTTAATAAATATGAATGAAAACATCTCATGTAATTCTGCAATGATAGCTATTGCATTGAGACAAGAAAGGAATATCATATGTATTGACTAACATTGACTGGACGGCTGGCCAAGTGCTGCTGATAAATTGAAAACGCACTTTCACTCTTCTGGCGAACAGCTTTATGAAGTAGTTTTGACATCTCAGGGTTGTTTCCATGATACTCCCCTTTTAACAATTAAAAAATAGAACAATAATAATAATAATAATGAAAATATAGAAGTTATAAAAGAAAATGAAACAGAATATACTCAATAAACCATTTTGATTGAGAATATTATTAAATCAAGGAATAACTGACATAAAAGAAATTCAGACTAAGATGATATTACCTCCTTTAAGGTAATTTGTATGAATTACAACTAAATCCAGCACATTGTTCACTCATTTCCCGATAAAGTGTCTTAGTACCACAATAGGAAGAGATATAAAATTATAACTAAAATCATGTATTTTCATGACTGCCCATCAATGCATAAATATTTTGACAATAAGTGATACCTCCAGGTCTGAATTGTATAAATCCAAAATTTTCCAATCTTTTAGCTGTATCTTCGGAGAAAGCCTTCACCCAGAAAGACAATGTCTCCCTCGCCAACTGTAGAAAACAGGATTCACAGAAAAAAAATCAATGGACACAGAAGTAAACGGCATAATAGCACCCTAATCAGAAAATTGAGATGAAAATGGCAGAAGAATGCAAGGACTTCAGCAAATTAAGTAGGCCACCTAAGGTAGGGGAAGAGGGAAAGAAAAATGCAAAAATCACTAGAAACTCAAAAGATTTGGAGAGAATCATCAAAACTGAGGGAAATTTCAAAACTCTCAGTTTCTCAATACTCTCAATCAAAAGTAATCTAGAACTGGAAGAATATAAAAACTTGTATGGTACTCCCTAAACCCTAGTAATTGTAAAATAAGCAAGCAGATTATTTGAAAATCCATTCTTATCTTAGTACCAAAAATAGGTCATAGTTGTAACTAAGAAGAACAAAAGTCTCAAAATGGTACCCCTTGAACAATAGGTCGCTTCCTGGTAATCCAATGGACAAAGATGGTTGAGAATATTGTTGAGTTGTTGGTCAGGGCTTTGCAATAAAACTTGCAATAAAACTAAAAGGAAATTTTTCTCCGATTTTTGGGACAAACTATTCAAATATCAAATCAAGGTTGTATAAAGGAAAGGAAAGATAAGGACTCCAATTCAAAGCAAATGAAAGTTGAATGAAGCATGGTTTCTGATGACTCTAATTCTTCAAGCAAAAAAAAAAAAAAAATCAATCATTAAATGTTACAAGAAAATTACTAAAATTTTGGAATTATAAGAAAGTTGAAAATTTGTTAAATTGTCCACTAAAGAAAAACAACAAACAAGCTAGTGAAGGAGACATTTTTCCATAATTCCCAACAATGAATAACCTGTTATTACTTATTAGCCTAATTTTTCATAAAACATCAAATCACTACATTTAGTATACACTATAAATGATTTTGGACATGAAGCTGATCCTTAACGTACAACAATGATGAAGAAGCTATAGTGAAGACCTTTTATGCTTGTTTGATAAAAAAGAAAAGTATTGTATGGTGTCTTGGGAGAAAATGTGGTTATTATATGACTAGAAATTGTAACTTGTTTGTGAGGTTGACAATTAAATTTACTCATGTGTCATGCTTGGACAGAAATTTTTGGAAACAAGTCAAGGAAAAATAAGTCATTATTTTTTATGCATATAAAAGCATATTTACTCGTGACATTTCTTAACATTTCTAAAATAACCCAAAACTTGCTTAATGTTGGACAGCTGATGGACAGAGGCTACTCTTTTTGAGTTTTTACAATGAAAACCCATTTTGGTCAAGAAGAATGTTGACATAGCAATAAAAAATGGACTTTTTTTATGCAGCTCCATAATTCATAAAAAACACTAGAAACCTCAACTTGAAAGAAAGATCAGCATATTTCTGAGTCCAAGGCCAAGAAGTTAGCAGAGCAATCTGTCCGAAGAAAACACAATAAAACTGGTCTTTCATGTACTTACACAATCAACTCCAACATTGCTAATTTTATTAAGGCCTAATTGCAATATTACACATGAGAAACACTAGTATCAATACAAAATCAAAACACAACATTGATGGTGCATCACAGCATGGTCTTTAAAATGTTATAAAAGAATGATTGGAGAAATTATTTCATAAGAACAAGCACAAATTTTCCGATACCAGGATATATTCAATTCAAAGAGCAAGTTATCTTTCTAACCTCATCAAAAGTTAACCCACCAATCTTTGACACACTCCCATAAAATGCAAGATCAACTATTTCCTTCCCCAGTCCATAAATCTCAAATATCTGTGCACCACAATAACTAAATAGAGAATAACAAAAGTAAGTCAATATGTACAAATAAATGAAACACATAACAAGGCATTAAAATCCATATTCAATCATTCAGGGATAACTTTTTTCCATTCAGAACTCATACCTTGAAAGTAACGAGATGCCCATCTTAGAAAGAATTTTGAGAAGACCAGCTTTGATTGCCTAGATCACAAAAAATATTTAGCACACAAGCAAAGTATAAGAAAGAAACTTGATTCTAAGGCAATTTAAAACTCTCTCTCCCCCAACATTCACAAAAAAAATGCAAGAAAAAGATCAGTGCTTAAGGTGGCTAACTATGTTCGTGGACAACTAGGTTTTTTCACACTAAAAGCAAGAATGGAATAGAATAGAGTAGTTTTAGGTCTCTTCAGAATTGAAATAAATTAAGCTTAACCAAGGCGAGAACAATATTTTATTTAAGAGTATGTAAAATTGACAACTAAGGTCATTAGTAACTCAAAGATTGAATCCTGAAAAACTGAACTGAAAAACAAAATTTCAAACACTAAACCCATATAAATTTAATAAGAAAAAGAAGTTTCCATTCTTTTACCTAGGGGAGAGCAAAAATCAGTTAAAACCCAAAAAACAGAATTTTTTGGGTAAATCAAGTCAATTAATTTGGGTATTTCAGTTATGCTTTCAGTTTAAATGATTAAAGCAGTCAGGTTTCGGGTTCTAAATTTGAAACCGAATAAACCAAAATAACCGATTTAATATAAGATAAATAATTAAATAAAATTTTATATTCACCCATTTTTTAGATTTTTCTTTTAGTTGCTAAACCCTAGCCACTCGTTTACACTATCCACATTTTCTTATCTCCTCTTCTCCCCTAGATTTCTTATATATATGGCATTTAGTATGAAAAACGCCTTCAATAATCCCTTACAAAAATTGCATGAGATTATCCAAGGTGTTTCTGGTCAAAAATATCTTGAATAATCTAAAAAATTTTTTATGAGGGATTATTCAAGGCATTTTGGCCAAAAACACCTTGAATAATCCCTTATCATTTTTTTTTTGGTTATTCAAGGCGTTTATGGCCAAAAACGCCTTCAATAATTCTCAATTTTTAGGGTTAGAGTTTAGGGTTTAAAGGATTATTCAAGGCGTTTTTTGAAAAAAATTTCATGAATAATAAAAAAAATGATGGGGATTTTTCAAGGCATTTTTTTGGGCAAAATCGCCTTGAATAATCCCAAAAAAAAATTGAAAGGGATTATTCAAGGCATTTTTTGCAAGAAACACCTTAAATAATCCTTTACAAAAAATTTAATAAGGTCATTCAAGGCATTTATGGCAAAAAAACACCTTCAATTTCTATGAGGTGATTATTCAAGGCGTTTTTGCCAAAAATGTCTTGAATAATCCTTAATTTTTAGGTTTTAGGGTATAAGGGATTATCCAAAGCGTTTTCTGACCAAAAAGGCCTTAAATAATCCCCTTTTATTAAAAATTGTATTATTTAAGTTACTATCATATATGCCAAGGAGATTATAGTAATTATTTAAGATTTAATATATGTAGATTTCCCTAAACCAAACGAGTGAATTTGAATACGGGATGCCCTGAAAGTGGAAAAAAACCCTGGGTATCGCATTTTCCTAGGAATCACACTTTCCCCCGGAATCTACTAGTCCACAATTAATGCAGGACTTAAAAACTAGAACCGACTAACCCAAAAAAACTGACCGAAACCGATCACTTCAATTCAATTTGATTTTTTCGGTTTTCCTTATATACATCGATCAGTTCGGTTTTTAAAATAAACTAAGTCAGTTAAGTCAGTTATTCCATTTTTATGACCGAATTAACTGAACCGACCGTTTGCTCAGCCTTACTTTTACCTATATTTTACATTAAAGTTATATTTGTAGCTAAATACTAAGAAAGTTCTGTTAGACATCTCCTGCTGTTTCATATTATATTATTTGAGAAGTATCAAATCCCCAAATCCAAATTGTATTGCATCCCTATTTTATATTTGTGCTTCATAGTTATGATAGTAACTGTTTTTCTTACTAATATCACCATTTGCCATTTCATGACATTCAAATAAAAGAAAATCAGTAGCAAGGATATAAAACATAACAAGACATAAAGTAAATGTAGGTCACGAAATTCTTGTATGACGTAGATCACGAAATTCTTGTATGACAAGACAACAAAATAACATCCCAAAAATCTTTTTATCATTGGATATATACTGACCTTGCAAAAGTTTGTTTGAGCCTGCTCAATTGTCACAGTTGGCATTTTTCCATTCCGCATCAAATTCACTGTTTTAGCACTCAGACGCCACTGCCGACAAGTCTCCAATGCCAAGTATGGACATATAGCACTGCAAAAATGATATTAACATAAAAAGGTGATGCACTTTCAGGATCATGAAGACAAAAGAATTTTTAGTCAGGTGTAGCTTAGCATTCTTGATAAGGTAAGCACTATGAACCAAAGAACAGAATGACAAAAAGTAAAAAAAAAAAAAAAAAAAAAAATTTCATCAGATAGATAATGAAAAGAGAACAAACCTTGCTCCATATCCAATTAAACAGGCAAATTGATGTGTACTGAAGCACTGAGCAGTATCGGCAACTATGGAAGCTGACATCCGCAGACCATTTTGAATAAGATGTTGATGAACAGCAGCTACAGCTAGAAGTATGGGAATTGCAGGACGAGTTGCTTCCTGGAGAGGTACAGAAAAAGGAAAAACACATCCAGAATAAAGTTCTGTCTGAGATATATAAGATCAAAAGAGAAGAAGCCATTCTTTGAAAAGAGATTATAGTGATACCAGAAAGTTACAAGGTACAAATATCCTTGACTCTCATAATAAACAAAAATATAAAGACAAAAAATAGAAACAGAGATGCAATAACCAAGTATAACACAACAGTCATACAAATAACAACTAAGTTAAGAAGACAAATGTTCACACAGCCACATTAAATGACAAAATGAAGATGCGGATTCTTAGCCCTCCCCGTTCTGTAACACTAGCGTACCCTTACCAAATTTTAGACAGCACAGAACTTCACATATTTAATAAATCTAGGCAGGGCAATTGAATAAAATTCAGGTAACGAAAACTACATCAATGTCTGTCCCATATAAAAACAACAGCAAGGGATTCCTAAGTGCACTTGATGACACAACAATCAAGAAAAGAAAATTCTATTATAATCAGAGATGAAAGTATATGAAACAGTAGCCTTTGATGATTACATACTCAAATCAGAGCTAAACTAGTTCTCACAGCAGATCTTTTACTGATTCATAAGCTTTCATATGAATATAAAATGGTTTATACCAGCTCATCAGTATGATCAGAAAGCACAAGCAGTTGGCAACCATTACGAACAGCTTCATCAGCAGCTTCACATAGTTTGTAAAGTGTCTTTTCCAATGAACCTTCAACCCCTTTACGTATATCAAAAAAGGTAGGCAAGACTTGGGCCCTTAGTTGGGGATCCTTTAGCAATGACTCAAGCTCCCCTTCATTTAGTACAGGACTAGACAAAGCGACCTGGTTCAGGATGACAATTAATTTTGATAGTGAGAAAATGATTAAAATAATTTCCAATTTGACAACAACCATGTGATGGCATCAAATATAAATATTGGAAAATGTACAAACCTGAGAAGCATTTTCAGGTCCAACTTCCAATATATTTCCTCGTTTTCCAATATTGACTTCAAGAGACATAACTAATCCTTCACGAAGAGGATCAATGGCTGGATTTGTGACCTGCATATAAACAGTGGCAAACAATAAATAAAGCAAATGAAGTCAAAACATCAGATATATAAAATAAACTTTACTATAACATGGACTTATAAGAAATTAAATTATTAGACTAAATTTGATAACAAAAGTGCTGTACCAGTTTTGGTGTTCCTAGGAACTCCATCTCATGCAACTCTCTAAAGGTTTGCATAAATAAAATTAATGCGTGAGTCTTTATCCATGGTCTTTAAATGAGTCAACACCCCCCCCCCCCCCCAAAAAAAAAAAAAGGAAAAATAAATAATAGAAAAGTGACAAAATATATGCTTTTAGTGTCAGTTTCCAATTTCCTTGCAAGTTTCTTAAAATTGTATGTTCCTTCTCATTTTGTAACTTTTTTCTTTTATTTTCTCCAATAAGACAGCATTCGAGCCAACAAAGATTCTTTTTTTATTTTTCTGTTGGGAAGACTGGAGGTGAAGAAGGTTTTTCATGAACCCACAAACAGCTGCAACATCTGCCTCATTGTTGTGCAACTGTCAAGCACAATTTTGTTCCTCAACCTCAGTGCAAAGAACTCAATTATCTTGCATGTTAAATCCTGAGCTTAAATAATTGTCTAGATTTTCTCACCAATTAGTGCACAATCTCCTAACATTGATATATTTGTTCAATCAAACTCAACGTCAAGCATGTAGTGCAAATATTCCTTTGGCATCTTAAAATAAAAATGAAGCATAAATAATGGCAGAACAATCAAGGATTCTCCAAAAAAAAAAAAAAAGAGAGAGAAAAGAAAGACCAAGGAATGACAGCTTTGAAAACAAAATATAGAGGTAAAATCATGCATATATCAAAATCAAACACTTAAACACCATACTATCGTAGGATTTCTATGCAGCAAATTTATGAGTTCGTTAACTTGATTAAAATTCTAACAAACCTGTGCAAAGCGCTGCTTAAAATAATCATAAAGCATGTGTGGCTTTTGAGACAATATTGCCAATGGAATATCATCACCCATGCAAAATGTTGGCTCCTTCCCTTGAGCAGCCATAGTCTCAATAATCATCTGAACATCCTCACTTGAATAACCAAAAGCCCTGAGACATCACATTGTAAAGATAATAAGAACAGTTCAAATCGTCAATATTTGCATATTTGATGATAGACTAAGTTATGGTCACTAGAAACCAAGATACTTCAATCACATTAAATCAAACTCAATAACAAATATACCAAGAACTAACAAGATGATTTCACATTATACTCAGCTCACCAACAACCAGGTGCTTAAACCACACTTATGTAAAAGTACCATACAGGTACATACTCAGGCATAAACTTGTTAAGAACGCTTTGCCCAAGAACTAGGGGTAATTTGTTTTACCACCCTATGGTTCTTTTATAATGCATTGGGCACATGTGATAGGCAGAAATGTGCAGAACCCAAAACATAAACATATGAAGGTTGATTCAAGATGTTGTTCCATCCAAAACATGTTTTTACAGTTAGAAAATTTAATACTGAACACGGTTTTCTTTTTTTCTTTTTGGACCTTTTGAATCTCTAAACCATGAGGGAAAAAGAAATATAAATGTCATCAATCTATGGCAATAGCATTAGCATGCACACAAACATGATAATTCCTTTTAAAACTAATTTGCCCTTATCATTATAATTTTATAAGAGAGTGAGTATTACCTTACACCAACTTCATCCTCACCCATTATATAAAGAATTCTTTTATTTACCACACTCTCCCAACACTCCATTCATCATAATTCTCTCTTTAATTTATAAAATATATGAAGAAAAACGAAAATAAAATAATAAAGCAGTCTAAATTCAGTAAACCTTCCCCACATTTCTTAATCATCCTTATATACTGCCACGTTATTTACCTTTCATTTTATTCAGTAAACCCATGGTGATAACATACTCAATGGGAGTTTTGAGAAATTCTATTAAATGAGAGAGAAGAAGCACATGTTTTCATGTTACTAAACCTTAATTATATATGAAAGGGAAAACAAAATTAGATTTATTCTCCCCATATCCTGCCCTATCATATTCTCCATTTTTTTAGTCCTATTGAGTTACCATGCAGCATCTAATTATAGCTATGCCCACAAAGAAATGAGGTAATAAATATTTGAAGATTTCTCAGCAAAGAAATATAAATTACTTAACCATTCAAATGCAAAAATTCAAAATAGTTTTTCTCCATTTATCAGAATAAACCTCAGAACCACTTTGCTATTCGATTAATGTGATTTTTCTGAAAAGCAATGTGGCGCTAAGCAGATCCATGAGCTGCCAAGCCTATTCACCATGTTAAAAAGAGTGATCAAGAAGCACATAGTTTTTTCCATTTGACATCAAATCCAAGTCAATTTAATTATTTTAGATAGAAACATTTAGAGATTTTACATCTCTTAAACAAACTTCAGTAAGCAGAAAAACCATCCCTGAAAGAATAATAACCTTTCCTTAGATATTGGCCTGCTCTTAGTTGTCAAGGATGTAAATCATTTTAGCGTGCAGAACTACAAATGCATTGTTCCAAATAAAAAGAAAAATTCACCACTTGAGACATATCAGTTAAGAACCAAATAAATCTAAATAAGCTCACATAAAAAGATCAGTAGATATTGGTGTTATTAAAGGAATTAAAATCAATCTTATTCATATTCAACACAACACCACATTAACTACTAGGAAGTAGAAGACTTACTGTTGGCGTCTTAAGATAGTTTCATTGTCCAAAACTGTTGCAGAGAGAAAATTTACCGGCTTCAAGGATCTCATGTTTTCACTAACCCATTTTCCATATGGATTTGATGCAGCTACTCGCTTTTTGACCTCTGTGTTCTCATATACCTATAAATCCAAGTACTTAAGATGTAAATAAGTATCTAGAAGCATAGTGGTGAAATTACTTAGGTGTCGTTTGGCATCATTTATGTATTTTATTTTCTGTTTTTGTTCAGTTCTTTTTTTTTAAATAATGATAGAATATATGTTTGGCAACATGTTTCAATTTTCACAAAAAAAATTCCAAAATTGTTGAAAGCTAGAATTTCTTACATCCATTGTTTTCAAGGAAAATGTTTTCGTTTCTAGCACCTTCACAAGTAGGAGAATGGTGTCTATGTATTAAAAAATTATGAACATTTTCATAAGAAAAATTATAAATGAAATTAATTAATTTGTAAATAAAAAAATTATATTTATTATAAAATAATAAAAAATTTAAAATATTTAATTAAAAATTAAATAGAGCAAAATTTAAAAACAGATTAAAAAATATAAACAATATTGAATAAAAATCACATGAAAATATAATATTTCAACACTATAATATAATATAATTTCAAATTGATATAATATTATTTAAATATACATATAATTTAAATTATTATTTTATGAAATAATATTATTCAATAATATTATTTAATATAATTTAATTCTGCCTGTGTGTTATCACACTGTTGATCCCAAGCCCGCATAAGAAAGAAGGGTTGCAATAAGTTGATAGTCAATGTAAAATATAGTCAAATTACGATGAAATTTATACAACCAACTCCAGAGTATGGGATATAAGGCTTAGTGTATTGTTATTGTTATTATAATATTATTCAATGTTATGTTGTTTTTAAAACAATTTTAAAATATATCCTTTGATAATATTAAATAACTTAATAATTAAATTAAATTAATTTTAAATATTTCAATGATAATATTTAATAATAGTATTTTATGTTATATTAAAAATAATATATAGTTTTTTAAATATTAATTAGTAGGAATTTTACTATCTAATAATTTAAAAATGTTATTAAAATATTGTCATATGAAATAATTTAATATTACTAAAAACCAAAACAAATAATATTATAGAATATAATTCAGAATTATATTAAGCTACATTATTATGTAATAAATTTTAATATTAAATAATTGTATTTAATATTATTTAATGTTTATATGTGCATTACACTTTTAATAGTAATTTAATTAATATTTTCTAGTTATATTATCTAACATTATATTTAATTATAATATTATTTAAAAGATATCAAAGTATAATATGATTAAAATATAAGATCTAATATTACCATACTAGTATTAATAATATATTTAATATTAATATAATTTTTTTTAATGAATATAATATTATTGTTATTTAATTCTTCAAATTTTCTTTTGTGTATTGAATTGTTATATTGCAACAATTTTAAGTATTTCTTTTCAAAACGTGACAAAATTACTCACCAAACATGTTTTATGTTTAAAAAATTTTTAAAACAAAACAAAATTTTTGAAAACAAAAAACAATACTAAATGACCACTTAGAATTTGAGCATTTACATATCTTTGGGAAGGAAGATTAAAAGAATTTCTTGAAAAAAATTATAGATAGAAAAACATATCATAAATCGAGTATCACATAAGATTGATTTTGAATGACATAAAAATAATTTTTCTAAAGAAACCCACCAGAAATTCAAAAAATAAAAGAAAAAAAAAAGTTAATCTCAAAAAATAAAAGAAAAAAATAAGTTAATAATGAACAGTCCAGTGATCACAAATAGTCATTATGAACACTCTTTCAGTGCAAAAGCTGGACATGCAACATATCAAACCACAATAAATCGCTATACAAACCTGACCACTTAATAAATCAGCAGTTATCATCATGCCAGGACCTAAACGGCCTTTCATGGTAACTTTTGAATCATCAACTGGCAGAACACCAACCTAATAAGAATAAACATTAACAGGAAGCAAATGCAAAAAGACCAATAAAAGGTAGGAAATCTATTATGTACATGTCAGTTTTATATGCATGTAAAAAAGTATAGAAGTTGGATTCTGACTATTATCAATCATAAGGAACTGCAATCACTAACGGATCAAAACACACCTCAGATGCAACGTATACAACATTGTCAATTGTCCTCCAATACCTAGCAGGGCGAAGTCCATTCCGATCAAGACAAGCCCCAACAGTTTTTCCATCACTGAGCCACACGAATTAAAATAGCAAGTATTAGAAAATAGAATAAAAACTGGGGAAAAATGTGAGAGGAAAGTGCAAATAAGTAACAGAACAATTAACAAGGATTTGTCTGCCAAAGGTTCAGACAACTATAGTAAGCTACTCATACAGTTGAATTTAACAACCTGATGTCATCAAAAATACTTTTCTCTATTTTGACCATATATTAGGAACTCTACTTCCTATTTATTTATCACCATGCAGTGATTCTACTGGATATACGCCAAAAAAAAAAGTGTATTACAGATCAACATCTACAGAAAATCCACTTAACATGCTAGACTATAAATCAGAAGTGTAAACCATCATCCTTCACATATCGGATAAATTTACCAGTCCTTAAAGCCTGAGGTATTCACTTTTCCAATTAAAATAGAAAAGGATGTCTATAGCTATCACTTAATAAGCATATTCCAAATATATCATTCATTCCATCAAAGGACAACACTGTTCCTAATGCACCAGCTCACCAGCTATCTTGTGGAATCAATAGAAGTGCTAGTCACAGACTGTCAACAGCTGCAACAGAATATATATGCACAAATGTATGCATACACACACACACACACACACGCAAGCATGTGTGCGTGTATGTTCCTAATGCACCAGCTATCTTTTGGAATCAAAAGAAATGCAAGTCATTGACAGTCAACAGCTACGACAGAATATATGTGCACAAATGTGCGCATACACACACATAAATGCACGCGTGCATATGTGTGCACGCACCAAAATCATGCATTCCATAAAATATGCTTGTGACACAAGGCCAAACTGTTTTACTTGTTTCATTTAATTTAAAAGATTGTCAGCCACCATGATCACAAGGAGACATTGAAAACAAAACTACAAGTCCCCTGAATGGGTAGATCAGTCCCTGAGAGTATTACCTAAATAGGAGTAAGGCAGGTCCATCCCAAGCTTCCATCTGACCCTTGTAATAGTCATAAAAGTCTACAACCTAAGGAGAAACAATTAACTTAGTATTGTCTGCATGAAAGATAATTAAAATCACATAAAAATCCACTAGCAACAAGAAGTAGGATAACTAGAGATGAGTGCGCAACACTGGATAAAACACACTATCAAAAACTGACTCGGTTTTGCAAGGAAAAAGTGAGTGACACAGTGCTGAATGTGGTTATGGCACAATTAAGAGTTGTAAAATCAAGAAGAATCATCCAACTGACCAAACAGATGGATATAGACTTGATTATCTATCTGGTTTAATTAAGCTAAAAAAGTAACCTGGAACTGAAATAACCTGGCTAAAACTAAGAGAATTCATTATACTTATATAAAGAGAAGAAAATTTGTTAGTGGAAAATAACAACATTTTTTCCCATGGCAGAATTTATAAGCAACTTAAATAAATCAGCCTAGTCTTGAAACATACCTCAGGATATTTAATTGTCAATGTTGGATGATTCTTGTATGCCTCTGGGACGAGAATCATGAGAGCTTCATCAGGGGTACGGCCACTTCGTATCAGTAACTGGGCAAAATAAAGAGAATCGTGTAAAATTCTCAGACAGCTCATGCAGAAAAGTGAACACAAGCATGTGGGAAACATGATTTTGTCAAGCATTCCTCATGGCTCAACTTCATAACCATACTCTTGACACATACCAATGAATATATAGCTATAATACCAGTTGGCAAATGGTACACGTGAGTAACAGAAGTAATGTAAATGTTAGCTCCATTATGCATGATAAACCTCATCCATAAACCACGGCACTGATTCTCTCTCATAATTCAAATTTTAGACTACCAAACTTCCAGCAACTCATACAGTACTTGAATGAAAAGGTTAGCTTACTTGCCAACCAAGGCTGAAACAAAAGCCAACATAGAACCTAGTTTGCCACTCTACCAAGGCCATAGTTCTCTATAAGACTGAAACGGCCTCTGCTAAAATGCAAACGGCATGACACTCTATCACATCAAACTGACAAAAATAGAATCATTTTTCTGCTTTATCCTCATATTTTGAGAGTGTGCGAACTGCATGAGACCAAAATTGTCCAGTATGATTTGGGTCAAGTAAAGATTTGGCTTCATCAAAAGTTTACTCAGAGGGATCATTTGTAGCTTTTTAACATTGGCACACGAGAACCTACTTCCTCCTCAAGGATGCATGCAGTCTTAGATCTTCCATGATATGCCAACCACATACAAGGAAATAATAATGCACATTCTATTAAAATATATTTAACGGATGGCAAATTATTACACATTCTTATTTCCAACCCATAAATGTCACCCATGTTAAAAAAAAAATATAGTAACCTGTGTCAGCAATCAAACTAATAATCAAATTACACAAACTACGACCTATTATGTTAAAACAAAGCCAATTCTACCGATCTGTTTGCCCTCACGCAGCTCTTAACAACTTGCATCCTCTGGAGATAAAAGTTACCTTTTCTTTGATGAGTAATTAAGTCCACAAACCAGAGTTTGCAAAAAGGAGGCCAAGGCCTAAGGGGAAATTTTTTTTTTTTTTTTCTGTACAAAGGAGGTCAAGGCCTAAGGGGAATTTGCAAGTGGTGGGGATCGAACCCCAGCGTTGCGGGAATCCATCTCCTAAGAGAGGTGGGTGAACCATTTGAGCTAAGCTCCAAATTCACAAATCATGGATATATTAACATTTCAGTAGTATGCTACAAAACTAATTAAGTTATAGCTCATACTTCAGCTGCACAATCAAGATTTGCTGAGTCAGATGCCTTTGGGTTACCAAAAGGGCGAATTTCATTTTCTCGACCATGCCAAACAGGGGACTTCAACGAGGTTTCTCGAGACTGCATCCAATTCAAGTTCCCCTGCATAGAGTTCAGGATTAATATGCAGAGAACAAATTTAGCTTGTAAATCATATTTGTCATACTGGAAATAGTATTATTAGACAAGCTCGATTTTTAAAGAGATACTAACCTGTATGGTATTGATCTCTCCATTATGACCAAGAAACCTCATTGGTTGAGCAAGAGGCCATCTGGGACTAGTATTTGTGCTATACCTTCGGTGATAAATGGCAAATGGAGACTTATAAAGATCATTCTGAAGGTCAGAATAAAATAGTCCAAGAACTTCTGAACGAAGCATGCCTTTGTAAACAATAGTTTGATTGGACAAAGAACAGAAATAAAGCTCACTTCCCCAGCTCTCTGAGGCAAATGCTCTTTCAATCAATTTCCTACAGATGTATAGTTCCCGTTCAATGTCATCAACATTCTCTTCCTTAACAACTCTAACAAACACCTGCTGTATATTAGGCATGGCTTCTTTTGCATAAAAACCAACCACGGATGTATTTACAGGAACAGGCCTCCATCCAAGCACCTCAAGACCCTCTCGTCTAAAAGTATTTACAATAACTACAGAAGCAATAAGAATCATTAAACACCAGAACAGACATGTAAAAGACAGATTAGATCACAATGAAACAGAAATGGAGAATATATGGTACAGAGATGAGAAAATTTATTTCTACACGACAAACACTCTTTATATGTGACCGGAATTCACAAAAGCTATAAAATTAGTGGTAATAAATAAATAAAGAGATATTAGCTTCACAAAGGCTATTAACTGATTAAACTGCATTTAGAAAGTCCCTTAAAAAACGTTTAATCAACTAGGAACTGAATCCTTATATATCTAATTCATCTGCCCAAAGCCAACAATAATAGCTAATTGAATAATATCATTAGGAAATAAGTAACTCTTTAGTTTAAATTTAAATAAGAATTGGCATAAGAAGGAAGTGAAAGAAAAGCAAATTATGAGTTTCTCTCTCTTAAACATTTGGATAATAAAACTTACTGGAATTTAGTTCTGTATCCATTTCATTGATGTCAATTTTAGTTGGGTATTAATTCCTTATCTTAATTCCAAAATAATGTAAAACTAGAAAGCAAAAATTAATCAAAACAATTAAATGTATAAAATTCAACCATAACTGAAATTCAAGATTCTCAAATGTTCAAATGGACTCTGAAAGAAAATCTCTGGTTTGAATTATACATAATGGTGCATCAATAGCTTGATCAGATAGATCCTTTTTGGAAGCTAAGGGGCAAAGTCCAGGCTCTTCAATAGCAAAAAAGTCCTTTTGGTCCAAGGGAAAGTTTCCTTGGTTTTAAATTGGTCATCAGGGCATTAATTTTTCCATTCAGTTGTCATTGTTCAGGGGTACATTCATCACGTTCAGTTATGCTGGTACAGGCCTCAATCATGGTTCATTAGGTCTTATATTGGCTGTTAAGTTACTTAAATTGGGTTTAATTCCTAAAACTAATCAAATTAAGAATCCTTGTCAAATCTAATTAGGATAAAGTAATATGCCAATTTCTAACTCTGTGTATTTCCACAATGAGTAGAGTTAAAATGAATAAAAATTTGGGTTATCAAAGAGTTAGTCATACTTGAGTACTTTAAAGTTAATGCTCACATCAAAGTAACCAGTAACCACAGCATCGGAACTAGTTTCTTCTTTCCTTCTCCTTATAAAATCTCCTTTCATTTCTATTTCAAACCCTAAACGGTCAAAACTTTTAGACAAATCCGCACAAGCTAAACCGTTTGAATACAGCAACTCAACCCTAACACCATCTGGCTCAGAATTCTCATTCCATGATCAAATCAGTTCAATATATGATTTTTATCTCTAAACTTACATCCCTATTCCAAATCATAACAAGTTCTAGCCCACATTAGGATACTAATGGTTTCAAAATATCCCAAGAAGTCCAAGTAGCTTTTACTCGTATATCCTTAATCCTTATTTATCAGAACCAAATCCCAATCAGGATACCTCACATCTACATAAAAGAACAAAAGCTTCATTCATACCCGAATAATATGCAAAGTTAAGGCATTAAATACAATTCATTCATACATGTGCCCAAATTTTAGGAAACATAGAAAAGCAAACTAGTAGATGTAATTAAAGCAAACAATTACCTTTTTTGGCTTCTTCTATAAGTTTATCATCTTGGGGAAGAAAAATCATCCCAACACCAGTGTGCAACTTATCAAAGGATGCAATCCCTTGATTTTCAGCCCAGTTATCAAACAGATCCCAAGGGATTGAAGTCATCACTCCTGAACCATCACCAGAATCATTATCTGCTCCACAACCCCCACGATGCTCCATGCAACCAAGAGCTGTAAGAGCATCCTTAACAATTCCATGTGATGCTTTATTTTCCAAATTGGCAATGAATCCAACTCCACAAGCTCCTCTTTCTGATATTATATCCTCCAAATTTGCAACCTATATAAAATTCAGATCATAATGAGAATAAGTAAATGCATGAAACAGCTCATTTATGATCACACAAATGAAGAAAGTGTAAAGAAATGCTAAGTCGACAACAATTTTCAATAAAAACATCAAATACGTGTGTTAGAAGTCAAGTGAATTCCTGTTTCTATTATTCCCACTGAGTCCTAGAAAACAAAAAGTTTTCCTTACCACCATGAAGCAAAACCAAGAGAAAAGAAACAGAAAATCAATACTAAGTAAAAGAGATTCTAAACAAATAAATTTCAAATCAAAGGGATCATGAATTTCTTCATGAAGCAATGAGGGGAGAAGATAACAACTCTATGATAGTATGACCATCATATCTCGTGAGGCAATATGGGGCAAGGGGGATGCAGCATCACTCTTTGACCCTCATACCTTAATTATACATATCATAGGATGAACCAAACTTAAACATGCTCCCTAGATACTCAAAAAGCCTAGTAATTTCACCCTATGACATGGAAACCTATGGGTTACACCAACATAAGCAATAAGTAGCAGTTAAGGATCCAATACTCCTCTTACGTTATAGGAAGCTTTGTCAATATTCAGTTAATGAATGTTTGGACATTATATTGAACATTGAAAGATGAAGAAAACGTTAGATGGGAAACATTAATGCTCATTGTTTTATCATGTCTCCATCTGAGGCACAGTAGAATGCCTACAAGAAATAAACCTTGAAAAAGAAAAAGGAAATAAAGAAAATTTTCGAAATGGAAATAAGTAAATCAAAGTTTATAAATACAAAGAATTGATGATAATTCATATCACAAGAAACCAAGAACTTAATGCATCCTAATACTAATAGGCCTCAATGCTCTGCAAACCTTGCACTACCTAAATCTACCACCAAGTTGCAATCACTAGTAACTCTGAACTTGGCAAAACCTAATAAATTCTTGACCAAAAGGAAAGAAGAAATCAACAAAGAAAAGCCGAGAACCATGATAGGCAGAACCATGACCTTCTAGCTAATAGTCATTGTAGCTACCGAAACTTGAGCCTTTCAAATTTTAAACATTTAGCAAGCATCATATGATTATTACACCAAAACTTTCTTGTGTTGCTTATTCTATGAAATTACGTGAATTTTACACAACAATAAATAAATAATATTAAAAGAAAAACGAAAAACTTGGTTTTTCTAAACATAATTTCTGGATTCCAAAACCCAAATTTGATTTAATTTGATTTAAATTGTCATTAATAATGAGCGGTTTTAATTGTTACTTTTACTACTTACTTTAAAGAAAAAAAATCATCCAGCAATTCGTATGAGAGTACAATTATAATTTTTTTTTCTATTCAGAAAAGGTGAAAACACTTTTAAATTTGAATTATTGAAAAGAATAAAAACGAAAGGCGCATTTGGTTCATCCGTAGCCAACCAGTAGTTGCCTTTTGTTTTGTTGTAAATAAACAAGTGAGTCATTGGATTGAAAAAAGTGAAAACCAATCGTGGCCCTCGTCACTATTATATTTTAAGTAATATAGTAGAAATATATGGCTGATTGAGAGTGGAAACTCCACCTTAGGTTGAGGAGCGGATGATCGATGATCAGATGCATAAGAAGCAGTAGTAGTACTAGTAGTAGCTTTAAGATCAAGAACGGCTCTAACAGAATCGTTGGCGGCAGTAGAAAAGCGGCGCGTAGTACGAGTACTGGCGGAGAGGGCGAGTCTCCGCCTAGTAGTAGGCTTGGATTTACAATACAAACCGACGAAGTCGACGAGCAGCAATCGATTGTCAGAGGAAAAGAGTGGGGTTGGCTTGGAAGAAGAGAGATGAGGAATGGGAGATAGAGATTGGAGAATAGCCATAACTGGGAGAGAGAGAAGAGAATTAATTTTTGTGGGTGAGGACTGATGGGGGGAAAAGAAATGTGGATTTGGAGAAGATAAAAGAAAATATGAGAGAGGACCGGAGCCACCCGCCTCTCCTGGAATTTGGTTCCGTTTTTATTTTTATTTTATATTTTCTTCATTTTCTTTTTCTATTTTTTTAAAGTTTGATTTTCTTTTTGCTTACGTCATGCCATTCAGACCTTTGGTGCTTATTTCGTTTGCTCAGTGGTGCCTAACATTACTAATCTCATATTGTTAGTCAGGAATCACCGCTCACTGGTGCCTTATATTTACTCAGATCGCTTCGGATAGATAATTAGATTGATTTTACTGAGATTAAAGGACGAGATGAAATTAATCATTATAATAATAAAATTAGATAGTATAATATTGAGATTAAAATTAATAATGTTATATATGTTTAGATATTTAAATATGTAAATAGTTTAATAAGTTATTTTTATATATATTTTATATTTTATTTGATAGTTTCAATGTATAAAAAAAATATTCAATAAAAAATATTAACACATTTTTTAGTATTTGAATTTAATAAATGTAAGGGTAATATATTGAATTAAAAATCAAGATATAAAAATATAATTGTCCAATTTGAACCTCAGTGTGCCACCACACCGCTTCCCCTTAATCACAATTTAAAAACCATTCCTAGCCCTAATGACATCCAAATGGAATCTCACTTTTTAGTGAATTCATCTGTGTTACAAAAGGTGTATTTGGATGGATAATAAAACTAAATCTGATGAAGTTGAAAATAATAATATATAATATTAATTATTATAGTAATGAGATTAAAATTAATAAAAAATTTTTGTGTTGATGTAAAAATAACGATAAGATTAATTATAATGAAAAAAGAAAATAACTATTAAGGGTATTCAAATAAAAAATTATATTTAATAAAAATTTTAAATGATTTAAAATTTATAAAATTATTAAATTATTAAAAAATTATTAAATTAAATTATTTTAAATAACAGTTTTATTAATTAATAATTAAAAATAATAAAAATAAAATAAAATATATTTATTTATTAGTTTCTTATATAATAATATTTATTTATTAATACATTATATAATAATAAAAAAATAGAGATGAAGGCAATTTTGCATTAACATTAAAATTTTGGGGGCAAAATGAAAAAAAATAAAAGCTCTGGTGAGGTTGGTGACTGGGTCCATTTGGGTCCGGTGGTCAATCACCACCGATCTCATTGCGCCGGAGACCCGTTTGAGTCTTCACTAATCAATGGGCACAGATTTGAATGTAAAACTTATAAGATTATATTAAAAAGAATTGTAAATGAAATACACCCATTCAATTCTTTATAAATACTTAATATCTTTGGTCCCAAAAATTAAATCCAACACAAATGGTAGGAATCCTAGGAAATTTTCTCTACTTCTAATAGATAAAAGAATAATTGGAAAGAAGATATACAAAAAAAAAATGTTTATACTGGGAAACTTGCTTGAACTTTTCCTGGCTACAATGTATTCTACATGTTCACCGAAAAACCGACATTCCAGTCGTAAATGAATTCAACGGATGAATTCAAACTTGGAAAAATAATTCAAACACTGCTAATTGGTGCTTTTCAATTGCATGACATGATGATATTGATAACAATGGGGCATAACTTAAACTTAGAGTTAGCTCCATCTATAGACTCATTGAAGACTATATATGTCCCCTCTTCAAAGCTGAAACTTGCCAAGTATCTTCAGCAAAAACTTTAAATATGAAGTCACGAAATCGCTTGGAATACTGCTTTGGATCCACAGCAGATATTGAAGTAGGGTCATAATGGATGGATTTATAAGCATGCTCAAGCTTCTTGGTAATGTCATAATCTTGAAGTATGTCAATGATGCCAAAGAACATTACAACTTCGTAACACTCCCCTGTTTGTTCTCCCACAAGCTGTAATTCAAACTCTGGTTTCCTTATAGTTCTTTCTACTCTCGCTGGCATGTTAGCACCCAGCTTGATGCTAGCCCACCTGCAACGTTCATTTGGTTCATCTCGTTTCCTTAAAGTACTTTTTTTTGTATCTTGTGAAAGATGTTTTGCTTGTTAGAATCAAGGACATGCAAATAGAGAGATGAACTGTATACTATGGATGGACCTAGTTAACTAGTGAGATTGAAATAAAATAACTAATTTGAATATATACATATATATATATGGAGACATGTATTTCACCTCTTAGGGTCTAGAAGGAGCTGATCCACATCTGTTCTAGAAAGACGAGGGCCTGATTCATCCTCAGAATTGCCTGAAACAGAGAAAACAAAACTTGTTAATTAAAAAAAAAAAAAGAGAGAGTATATATGCACTTAAATTAATCTTAAGAAATTAAGGTTATTTGAGTAGATAAAAATCTTAAGATGAAAGATAACCGGATGTAGTATGTCTTTCACAAGGAATCAGCTCTCCATTAGTTGATATTTCTCTAAAATGAAGACCCACCAAAAGACTATAGTCCATGGTTCTCTCTTGTTCAAGAAACTCACAATCCCTGTCTATTTGCCTGTGAGGAGAATTCAAACATATATAAATATTCAATGTAGTTGATGAAGAAGGATTAAAGGAAAATAAAAAAAGTGAAAGGATTTTGAAGAAAAATTAGAAAAACAAAAAAATATATATATAGAAACTTACTAGCAAAACTAAGTGTTATATATTCATGGTTACTAAACATGCTTAATTAGTTACTTTAATGTCAAACTAGTAGAATAAAGCATCTAGAAATTAAGCAAAATAAAAGAGAAGCTGTATTTCACCTAGAAAACTCTTGAAACCAAGCTTTTTGAAGTTTGAATATGAAATTTAGATCAAGATCTTTAAGTATAGTAGTATCATCGATCTCGGACTCAGGCTTCTCTGTTATGCGTCCTAAAGAAGATCCTTTCAAGTCAAAGCGCCTATGAACTGTATACTCGGAACGTAGGAGGTTTCCCATAATAACGAATCGCACCTGGATTGTCAAGCTAATCATTTGCATCCAATATCTTTTTTGATAAATTTTTAGAAAAAAAAATTGGATTGTGTGATGATATTGTTGTTTGCTAATTACCTTTTTTTGAGTTGGCCCAGTTAACTTAACGCAATGCAAGCCGTAATATTTTATCACCAAAGTGTTCTCAAAGGATCGAACATGGTGATAATAGGCTGAAAGCATCCTTAAAAGCACCTATAGAACAAATCAAAAGCAGTTATTAACCTACATTAGCAACAATCGACATTTGCTTTCAAACTATAATAGTTTATAGGTATGAAGGTACAGAACTCACTTTCACTTCTGACTTCTTCATTGTCTTTATCATGTATCGATCATCATCGGTCAAGTAAAAGAAGCTACCACTTTTACCTGGGGAAGATAGTTCCCTAAGTGCATCATTCCCACAAATAGATATCATGTAATCTGCAGGGTCTACCTTGAACAGCTTCCTCAAAGTCCTTTAGACAAATGATAATGTGCAGCAGTTAATCACTTACTTAGCATGCATGATCTAAAAATTCTTAGATTAGAATTTGCACATCTAGAGAATCAAGTGGCAGTTTAAAAAAAAAAGATCTGGCTTTATTATTTTCTTGTGAAATGTCATCATGATTACATAACTTAAAATAGTTTGATTTATTTCTTTAGCTTTAAAGAAAAGAGGGTTCCTTATATTTAAGGAAATTTTCTGTCTTTGGATAATCCCATGAAATAATCTTTTAAAAGTTATTTGCAAACTAAATATGCGTGAAACTATGATGTTGAAGTTCCATCAAGGGCCTGTTTGTGAAGATGGTATGAAATTATAACACCTTGCCACACTAAAAAAAATAGGAATCACGTATGGTAAAATGTCATGTTACCTGAAAACTACTGGACAGTAATCCTTCCATTTAAATTCACAAGATTGATGTGGTGGAGTGTATTTGCTGCCTTCTGGAGGAAATCTAGTCCAAATTTTCTCCTTGGGGTCAAAAGCTGAAGCCTTAAGATCAAGAGCTGTGGATGGAGCAGGTCTTCCTACAGAATGCCTGTGTAATCACTCCAAAAACTGGTAATAAGTAACAAACTCCACATCACACAGAGCATATAATTATCAGGTGATCCAGTTTTGAGAATTAGATAAAAGTTAGAAGGAAAAGTGTAATTTCATGAAAAATTTTAGTATAGCTTTTTTTAATTAGAATTAGTACGTATTTATTTAACTATGTACTTAATGGTGTCTTCAATACAAAGTATAAAATGTTGCAAAACATAGTTCTTAATTCTATTCTTATGAATTTAATTTTGATTTTCATTAAACCAACAATAGTACACAGTGTTATTACAGAACCTTTTCAAAGAATAGCATTACATTATTGATAATGAAGTTGTTAAGAAATTATTTAAACATATATATATATATAATTCAAGATGAGAATACAAGTTAAAAGAAGAGTAGAATACTGAATATAGAGAATGTCACCTGATTCCCAATTGCAGATTGAGCATCAGTTCATAGTTCTTATGCCCTTTGGATATTGTTTCTCCCTGTCTTTTTCCTGGTTTTGGCGCTTTTAATGGCAATCCGAGATTAAACTTAGGGTTCGTATCATCATGATTTACACCGAACAACTGATCACAATCTAAATTTCTCCTCACTTCTCCTAAATCGTTGCTATAACCATCACTCTCCCACATGTTCATTTTATCAAATGGCCTCTCTATTCCTACGCTTACCCTCCCATCAACCGACATTCTCCGTGGCTTGTCCGCAGCCTTCGTTGAATACCATGTTGCCAATCTCTTTTGGGATGGCATAATCGAAACCCTTTCTCCTGGGCAAATCTTGCAGTCAGCCAACTCGTTATACACGGTTTCAGGATCCCATTCAAGATTTGCAGCCAGGGAGGACTCTGAAGGGTAGTATGTCCCATTTTGTTCATCCGGATCCCTACTCCAATTCCCCACATAAAAACTTCCATCGGGCCATTGATAAGTTCCATTCCCTTTTGGCATACCATCTTCCCAATAGCCATCATACTTATTCCCATTACTCCATACAAAAGTCCCTTTTCCACAAATTACACCGTTCTTCCACTCTCCTACATAATGGTTCTCATTCTGCCATTGATATTTCCCATGTCCTTCTTGTAAACCGCGACGCCATTCTCCATCATACCAATCTCCATTTGAATAACGCTTTATACCATGACCATGTTTCAAATTCATTACCCATTTTCCCTTATAAGTATCCCCATCGGATCCAATATATATACCAGTCCCATCCATATATCCGCTTTTGAACTCCCCTTCATACGTAGCACCAGAGGGCCAACTAAACCTTCCTCGCCCCATAGTTTTGCCTTTATGCCACTCTCCTAAGTACATACACCCGTCGGTCCATAAATATTTCCCTTGTCCATTAGGAAAATTATCATACCATTGCCCGGTATAATAATCCCCATTTGGAAGAATTTTCTCTGCGAAGTATGCGTCCCCAAATAGGCTAACGCTTTTATCATTATCATCTTCGAGATCATCATCTGCTACATTTGCCATAGATATTGTCCCAAAAATGCTATTTGCACGCTTTTTTGCAGCTTGTGTTTTGCGCACGGTGGCCTCCCATGCCCTTAGAACACCACTTTGCTCTTTGTTCATTATGTGCAACTTGTTTTACGCGTTATAATTAACATACTATACGCTTATCATTCAAATCTGATTATGATTGTACGTAAGAAAATCATGACAACCTTGAAAGAAAAATGTCATATTTACGTGGTTCAAGGATGCAGTGAACTAATTATGTAAAAAATAAATAAATAAATAAAATGCAAAGAACTCTGTAATGAACAAATTGTATGAACCTTGCAATGTTTTTCTTCCTTTCTCTCTTGTTTCAACGAAGGGAACCGAAAAGAGTGTTTGAACCTAAGACTTCCATTTTCTTCTCAAATTTTTGTGTCAAATTCATTTTTCTT
This sequence comes from Durio zibethinus, assembly GCF_047325235.1. Lineage (NCBI taxonomy): Eukaryota > Viridiplantae > Streptophyta > Magnoliopsida > Malvales > Malvaceae > Durio > Durio zibethinus. The sequence goes on along the minus strand of NC_143162.1, from coordinate 138,266 downwards.
TTGAAAAATTTGTGGGAGTAAATGTTGTGGTCTGATCACTGAGAGTCACAAGTAGACCGTACAATTAGCATGCATGGGATTTGTGACAAATAAACTGATGAAGTGGCAATTGATCATCGCATTACTATGTTTAAAATCAGATTACGTGTTAAAATTCCCACATTAATCGTATTAAATGACAACATTTTGACTATGAGTTTTAGTTTCTTGCCTAAAGAAGGTTAGAGCGAGAAGCACAATTCTCTCCCATATTGTTTCTCTTTGTGATTCAAAGGGTGACTTGTTCATCTCCTACAACCTCTAAAAGCCCTAACATTTGGAAGGACAAACGAAACTAGGATGCAAGTTTTACTATTTTTAGAGATACCTTACGAAATAGTTGAAGCAAAATGAAAATATTTCCAGCCTCCAAAATCCAATTTACAAAATTGACAAACACTGAAAAAACTATCGACTATTTCGATAATATTTTAATCTTCAATTAATCAACTTTGGAGTTGTAAATTAATGAGATGTAAGTATACACTGCAATCAATCTTATTCAAAAATCGAGGGAAAATATGCATATGGATGTGAGAAAATCTATGCAGGTAGATTATATTTAATATATAAAATGATGGATGTGATAATATGATAATAATTTTATATTATATTTAGTTTGTATCTAATTGAAAAGAATAAAATTTCAAGGAGGATTATATCTTTTTAGTATAGGATAATTTAATCCTCTTAAGGTAAAGAAAATTATTTTTAATTCATGAAATTATACATATATATTTTATTATACCCTTACAAATTATATCAATAATTTAAATTTTATAAACTTTGAAAAAAAATAATTTTAACCAACAAATAAATTATCTTATCTTAATCCTTGTGTCACATAGGGTGGGTGCACTAAAAACTGAGGCTCGAGCACCTACGACCAAGACTCAAGCACCAAGGATAGTTGCGGGGGTTGGCACAATAAGAATGCGAGAAGTGTCCAAACCACCCACATTGCATGCAGGCCGGCCCGCATAGCTAGGACCATGCCTGTAACATGCCCGCATTGCACCTAGGTGGACCCAAGGGAGCTTAGCCAATCCAAAATCTTTCAAAGGCATCCAAGATCAACAGCATTCAATAGGAGGATTTGGTTGACTCTGAGAATAAAAAGGAATTTTATGTAATCTGTATAATAATGTGTAATTTTTAATTTTTAAGAATCTTGTAAATCCTTTGATTTTAGGAGATAACTATAAATAGAGTTGGGGGTATCAACCATAAATAGAGGGTCATCCTACCCTCATTTGTATGTTATCAGACACACTGTTCTTCATAATACATTATATATTTTAGTATTCTTTGCGTTCTCTCTAACTTAAGTATTTTACCTTTCCAATTGTTTGTTTGCTCACACGTTTGGTTCATAGGCTGACTTAGACCTAAGGAACACATTTCTGACCTAAGGAACACATTTCTGGTCTAAGGTTGCACGGATTCTGAGCCAGAGGTTGAAGACCATGACATTTGCACAAACATAAGATATGATGACTTTATTTAATCTAATCATATTTATAATATCATATTATCTTAACTTATCATAATTTTGTATACCAAATATAACCGTAATGGATATAACAACATCGGCAATAATATGCTTATTGAAAGATTAATCTTCTTAGACATTCATTTTATTAATCATACATTGGTATTATTGCAATTTTCCCTATTTAACAGTTATTCGTGCATTTAGCACTTATTGAAAGAGTTAAAGAGGCAAAGATAAATGAGACTACTAGACGGTTTCGCATACTGCTCGGTAGAACTTAGATGAACTCCAATCTTTCTTGTCTTTAAAATAAGTTTGATAGCATTTCTCTATCACCGAATCAATTTTTTCTTCATTTTATTTCCTGCATCCGTCGGTAATGAATATGATCAGGAAGATAAAAATTTTCATTTCATAGTTGATGTAGAAAATTTATATATGAGATTAAAAAGGAAAAGAGAATACCTGATGATGCGTTTTGGCCCATCTAGATCTTCTTCCCTTGCAAGGTTGTGATGATTTGACACAGCGGCTGATTATAAATAAAAGCAATGAAACTAATTAGCAGCAAGGGAGAGTATATTGCAATGCATAGCTAGAAGCTAAGCATTAGAAAAAACTTCCATCAAAAGTAAAGGACCCTGCAATTGCTATAGCTTCATTATAAAAAATATAAACTGTTTAGGTGGACAATATGTATCCAAACACTCCAAAAATATTATGCTTTATATCTGTTGGGATTTTAATTTTACCCTTCTTAATCTTTGAGACGAATTGAAACTATTGTTCTTTTTTTTTTTTTTTTTAAATTTTCTGTTCGACCGGTTATATGACATATTTGGTTTGAAACACATGGGTATTCCCTTTGTAATTTCCCAAAAAACATAAACAAGTTGGTTCTGGTGTTTAACAATAATTTGATGACCTTCTGTCTCATGCTCATGTGTATGACATGTTTGGTCCATAACTAATTCAGTGCCGAAGCAACTATAATATAAGCTGATTTTCTTTGTCCCCTTTGTCTTAGGCTTTTGGTTTATGCACTGTCATTTCGAGCCTCATGCGATATGGGGAATAAGCACCGTCATGATAGTGAAGAATGGAACCATCAATGAAGCCAGCATTCGGCCTCCCCTGATTATATGCCCCCTTCTTCAGCATCCTAATTTTATACGCTTCTACTTCTATTTATTCTTGGCAAGTTCAATATTTCAAGCATGTGGTTAGAATAAAGTACTTTCAAAGCTTGAAATGAGCTTTTCAATTTGGTCATATTAAAATGGTTCATTGGAGGAATCTTCATTTGTAAACAAAAGTGATTGTTTTTCTTGGAACTCTCCCACTGTACCATTTGAATGATTAATTATTTGTTGTTTTGTATAAATTTATGAAGTTCAAATTCCAACATCATGAATTTCGTTTATATTTTTCATCAAAATCTAGCCCCAACCCCTGGCAATTCAAGCCTTGTTCGATTAATTTTAGTCTCAAACAAATCACATTGTAGTCTATCAAAGAAAAGTTTTAATCATTCTTGCAAAGTCTGGAGCGAATAGAACACAAAATCTGATCATGTTGCAAAACTATTTTGTTACCATAAATGCTAGTGGCTGTCTTTGTTTGTTATTCAGTATATATTCTGAACTTTTGTTTGGGTATTATAGCAGCTTGTGTTTACTGATATGCTTTCTTGTACTACATGCTTTTTCAATGAAGTGAATTTTGCCTTTGAAAAAAAAAAGAAATAAAAGAAAAAAAAATTCGACATTCAAACCTGATCCTCGTTCACAATAAAATAAAACAAACACGAATTACAGCTAACAAACAAATTTTTATTGGAAAAAGACAAATTACTTTCCACAGCTAGCTAAAGCATGAATGATTTAGAGGGCATTGATATATAGTGGTTTGCCCTATTGAATCTCTTATTCGAGGAACAAATCTTATATCCTTTCCTTGGGATTCGAAACTAAAGTAATTACATCAAAAACCAGCTGTTGTGGTATATTGTACAATACCGGTGGTAATATGTCTACCAGAGGACGGTCGAGCAGTCATGTAATAATGGCCGAGATTTTGGTTTCCGCAGAACAAAACGTCGATTGTTTGGCCTGGGGCTAGTGTTAGAGAAGTGGCAAAAGAGCGTCTAGTGTAAGCCCCATTTTGTCCAACAATTGTGAAGCTGTGGTATGAGATGCCAAACACCATTGTTTCGTTGGCCACAGCATTTACTAAGCGAAGTAAGTAAATGCCCTCGTAGTCTACATGTAGGCGATATGTTGTATCTGCAACAAGAAATAATCATGAAACTACTGTCATTACAAAGGAAGCTTAACAACAAAAATATATATTAGCATTTATAAAGTAAAGCAAAATACGCATGGGTTTGTCTCTGTTTCTATCTGATTGTAGCATTTACTAGTAATTTTCTTCACTCAATGTGCAATAAATAAAAAGCAAACAACAAAATTCAAAATTATACTCAAAAGTGACATAAATAAATCGCAGCATATATACTCTAATGAGTTTTGGCCCAAAAACATTCTTATAATTTGCTATAACTGCAATACTGCCCTCATTTCTGAACCCATGGAGACATAGCAAATAAATTAGTACAACAGAGTAAAAATTAAGTTAATATAAGTTGTCATTATTATCCTACGGTGTTGGGATTTTTTTTGCTGATCGGATTTTCTTAGACTTGTATAATTTGCCAAAGCCTTTTTAGGACAATGAGAATTTGGATTTATCATCTATTCTCTTCCCCTCTATCTCTGTTTCCTAGAAATCAAGCCATCCACTTTCAAGTTTTGGTAGGGAAGAAGATGCTAAAATTCATGTCGTACATATTTACTGTTTGATATAAACAACAGTGCATATATACGTACCGTTGCTGCATCCATATGTTTCTCCAGGATGGCCGTTGATTGTGTAAGCATCTGCTTGGCCAGGAGCAATGGTTTCATTTGCTTCCGTTAACTCTTGTCTGAACCATGGTCCTGGCAGAAGAATATGCCAAAGAATTGTCATAAGCTTTAGAATATATATATATATATATATATATATATATAAACAAAAATAGAAGATTTATATATGATCGTATTGATCATACCAAGTATAATTGTTTCATCTGAAGTAGGCGCAGGAAAAGGATAATCTTCATTGGCAGCAGGCAAAATGATAAAGGCGCCATGGACGGTGGCACTGGCCCAGGCACTCTTAGCGTGCCACCACAGAGTTCCTATTTCATCGTTTAATTCGATCTCGTAAGTGAAGTTTCCACCAGGTTGAATCAAATCATCTGAACCATCAATTGAATCCTCAACGCCCTCCCTACCGATGTTCCAAGAAAGAACAATCCACAAAAAAAAAAAAGTAATTGATTATTTATCTCATCACAAAATAGTAGCTGGCAAATTGAAAAGGAGAAGGAGAGCAAGAGGAAGTACCACTCCATGGAAACAGCATGGTTTGCTTGATTGTGGACATTGACAAACACTGTGTCCCCTCTACGAACCCGAATCTCTGGCCCTGGAAAGCTGCCGTTTACTGTCAAGATGCGTTTTGTGCTACACAGCTTTGTGAACTCGGATTCTTGTAGCTGCAACCAGAAATACGAAACAAACACAAAATGAAAATTCATCTGTACTCTAATTAATTAACAGAAAAGATAAGGGGAAATTAGAAGCAATAACTTACAATAAATTCATAATGGTGGACATCAGCCCTAGAAAAGAGAAGGACATTCAGAAACAAAAGCCCCGATAACCAAATAAAGCCCTGTTTTTGAGAAACCATTTTATGCATCTGTGTTCTTCAGTTCTCCCCTCTCTATGCAATCTTTTGCTTTTTATCCATTTTCCTATTTATAAAAGCAGCCATTGTCCACGCGTAAATCATTTGCTTTGGAGGTGAATTATTGACTAGAAAAAACCCAAGGTTTTGAAATTACTGTACCTAATCAGAAATTCAAAATCAAAATCCATACAATAGAAAATTTCCAATTGTCTAGAAACATAATCGAAAGCCAAGTCATAGTCAAATTCGATAAAATATTTTACGTGCTCTTTCGTCCCAACTAACTGGTCGTTGAAAATGAAGTCTGATTATGAAGGTAAGACAAGTTACGTGCAAAGTCATAGTCAAATTTGATAAAATATTTTGCGTGCTCTTTCGTCCCAACTAACTGGTCGTTGAAAATGAAGCCTGATTATGAAGGTAAGACAAGTTACGTGGAAAAATACTTTTCTTTTACCAGATGGACGAAAACAAAAGAGTTGACGGCTATAAATTTTGATTATCATTTTTTTTTTTTAATAATACAAGCAACAACAGAGACTGTAGCAGCCTCTTTCTGGATTTCCTGGATTCCAAGTTTATCAATTAGGATAGAAATTACATACACATTCTAATTTCTTTAACTGTCAAAATTCAAACATGCCAAAGTCATTAACAAAGTATTACTCTAACTGTATCTGTAATAAGATAGACGAGGATGGCAATGCCGGTTTTTGTTATGTGTGTCTCTGGATGTCTTCTCTGCAAAAATCCAGAGTCAGAAATGGTGTTCTCCAACATGTAACCATTTTCTGCAATTTTCAATTTTGGCGTTCAAATTGGGAGAGACAAAGTTAGTAGTTAGAACTAAAAAAAAAACTTGATCGTCCAATGTCAAACTTGAGAAAGCAACAGCAAAACTCTTTAATATCATTATTATGTTCACGACAATATAGAAGATAAGTGGCTTAAGTATAAAAAAAAAGTTTTTAAATTAAAAATAAATAATTATTAAAGTTTTTATCATTTTATTGCAATTAATTGAATCATCAAAAATATATATTTTCATTCAATTGAACTTTTATTAGATAAAAATTTTTTCTATCCCAAAAATAATTGAGAGAATATATATTACATAGTATATATTATGACTCAAATTTAGAATTTTCACCCACGATTCCTTATACCATTAGTTTGAGGTAAAGCTTGAATGCCATGTACATATAACGAAGAATTTACTAGTTTAGCAAAGTGATTAAGTTAGGATAGAAAGACCAAAATGATACAAATTGGTCAATGTTTAAACTTGTATACGTTATCATTTTTTTTTCAATGATCAGCATAAAAGAGAAGGGGAGAAAATTCTCATAACATTAAAGTCAAAAACAGACATTTTGTACCTAAGATTTGTATGCTATTTCAGACTTGGATCAGTTCAAATGCCTTGTGCTTTTACTTTCTTGAATAAGAAAGGAAAGTTTGTATCATTTCTCGTTAGAGCAATTTTAGACAACGCATCTAGAAGACCAAAGCATTTTCATCATTCACGTATCTCAATCATGCCTTTACCGACAAACTTAGCTAATAAATATTACATACTAATAAAGTCGTATACGGCTTGCTTTCAGTCTTTCAAAGGATAATCACCAACTTTTTTTTTTTTTTTTAATGCAATGGACTTTTCTTTTCTACTTTTGCTTGAATTCTTTGATTTGAGCTTGTTTGTCAATTGTTTCAGTGGAAATTCTTTCGTAACATACCTACCTGCTTTGGTTCAATGCAGCTAAGTATACAAATGTTTTATTTGGTAAAATCAAGAATAATAACATTATTAAATTATATTTATATATAAACATTTAGTTCATTTGATTGATGCATAATTCATACTCAAATAAGAGACGAATCTTTTTTTCTCAAACATAAAAAAGAAAACATTAATTAGATTCAATTCAAACATAGTTTAATGGTTTTTATCTATTAATAAAAGATATGATCACTTGCAAGTTATTAATTTTTTGTTGAGATTTTTCATTAATAAATATATAAGTTGTATTCTTATTGGAATTATTGTCTTTGTATGAACTATAGACAATTTCATTTTGTTGAGTTAACAATAATTTTGAATACTTAATTTGTTTTTATAAAAAATTTTAAAATTATAACAAATTTTTATCTAATTTTCACCGTCAATAAAATATTCATATAAAAAAAACTAACTTAACGCAATCTTTTCTTTTTTCTCATTCGCTATTTGAGAAAAATGTATAGAAATTTTGTAACTTAATTAAAATATTATTGAACAAGGACAGCAGTGAACAACATGATTCCCAAATTGGGATAACAAGATGTATTTAAATTATTTATTAACTTTAAAACAAGCATTTTCCACAACCATAACTAAGTTAATGATAACTACTTTAGAAAAAAAAATTTAACATAGGCTGCTTTACATTGTCAGATGCCGGGGGCTGCCACCTGAAATTAATATAATACCATAGGCTGACTTTTACATGGACGGATGATTAATATTGAAAAAGCTATATACATAAAAACAATCTGAATGACCAAAACTTAATTAATTAAAAACACGAAATGCGATTTATTATTTGTTGACTGAATGCAATTTTTATATGCTAGGTATGTATTATGGAACATTCATTTTTTTTTTTTTTTGCCAAGTCAATACATTTTATATCTTCCACGAAGAAACTTAAGGAGCACGCACTTTCTTCCTATAAATTGTTGGATTTTATGACCCAAAGCAAGAAATTAAGGGGAGAACTAGGAACACATTAGAGAGAAGAGTTTGAGAAAAAAAAAGAAATGGGTTTATTGAAGCAAGGTTTTGTGCCATGGTTGGTAGGGGTTTTGTTTCTAATTAGCCTGCTCTTTTGCAGGGCAGACGTCCATCACTATGAGTTCTTTGTATGTGCCTTTTTCTTTACATACTCATATGTAATTGTTAATTCTTTCTTATAGTTATTTTGGAATTTTAAGTTTAGTGATCTTGAACTTGATATATATATATATATATATATTAAACCTACATGCTTAATGACAAAATACTAAATTACACTTTTTTGAAAATTTATTATTCTTATTCTTTTAATATTTCAAAATATTAAAAAAATGATTTTTTTTAATAGTAGTGTTGACTATTGAGATTTCATTTGGTGGTGGTTCTTGGTTGCAGGTGCGAGAATCAAACTTTACGAAGCTCTGCAACACAACTACACTGCTGGTCGTAAATGACAGCTATCCTGGGCCTGAGATTCGGGTTCACAGAGGTGACACTGTCTACGTTAATGTCCACAATCAAGGAGACTATGGCTTTACCATTCACTGGTAATTATGAACTTAATTTCTTGCTTTCGTCCAATATTAATTTCACAAGGAATTGAAATCTCAAGGCGTTTAGAATAAATTAATGTTGCAGGCACGGTGTGAAACAACCAAGAAATCCATGGTCAGATGGTCCTGAATTCGTGACGCAGTGTCCGATTCAACCTGGAACAAACTTCACTTACGAAGTCATATTATCTGATGAAATCGGAACTCTGTGGTGGCATGCCCACAGTGACTGGACTCGTGGCTCCGTTCAGGGTGCCTTTGTCATTTTACCGGCTGAGAATGAAACTTATCCATTTCCCACGCCTGATGCTGATCAAACAATCATACTTCGTAAGAATATCTAATTTTCAACTTTTCTTTTTTTTTTTCCGTTTTTCATAATTGACTGGATTATTATATTCCATTGATATCATACTAGTTTAAAAATGATTAAAATCAGTAACAGTCCTCTCTTTCGATTTTCTTGTTTATATTATATGAATATTAATCAGTTTCATTATATTGACAGAATCATGGTACAATGGAGACTACAAGCAAATTATCGATGAAGCACTTGCAACCGGTACTTCTCCACGCCAACCAGATGCTTACGCAATCAGTGGACATTTAGGAGACACATATGGATGCCCCAACGGTATGTTCTAGCATTAAAATCAGGATCGATTATTGCTCGTAGTTTTTTATTTTTCAGTTAATGTAATTTACCTCTTAAAAGTTCTTCTAGTAACAAATTTATTAATATTACATACTGCAGATACAATATTCCGTATGCAAGTTGATTACGAGAAGACATATCTTCTCCGCATTATCAATGCTGCAATGAATGAAGAGAAGTTCTTTGCCATTGTAAACCACAACCTCACAGTCGTTGCACAAGATGCTTCCTATGTTCAAAGGTTTACAAGTGACTATATATTGATAAGCCCTGGACAAACCATGGATGTTTTAGTCTATGCAAACCAAAACATTGGCCAGTATTACATGGCTACTAGGCCTTTCTCCGATAGCGCTGCTCCACCTATCGACAATATCACTACTGGTGTTTTTTATTATACAAACAGTGTGGGTGGATTGAATGCTTCCTTAATAACGCTGCCTGCAATAAACGATGCAAATGCTTCAAATAATTTTGTCAGCCAAATTCGGAACGCAAACGTCACACAGAATCCACCATTGATGGTGCCGACGGATATTGATAGGCGAGTCTACATCGCAATCGCCACAAACAACTTGCCTTGCAACACCTCAGAATGTCTTAATTCTGTAAGATTTGCTGCAAGTTTGAACAATGTCAGCTTTCTTTTCCCACGTATTGACATTCTCCAAGCATACTACAACAGGTATATATGCATAGTTTCCAGCTTATTCGATTAAAGTTAATCCATTTTTATATTTTCAACTTGTAGTAATTTTGGACTACTGTGGATTTTTTGTCCTTGGCTTTTCTAAAAAATCTTGGTACCATTAGAAAAGTAGTTTCATTTATAAAGGCTAATTATTTATATAATTTTTCCTATGTTCCTATGACAGGAGCACCAATGGTGTTTTCACCGAAGATTTTCCCCTTGAACCACCAGTATTCTATGACTTCACTGGAAACTTGACTGTTTTAGGAAGGGCTGCTGATGAAGGCACAAGGGCTGTCGTGCTAAATTATGGTGAAGCAGTTGAGATTGTGCTCCAAGCAACCGAGCTTGGTGCTGGTGGAAGTCATCCAATTCATTTGCACGGTTTTAGCTTTTATCGGGTCGGAACTGGTTTTGGAAATTTTAACAATGTGACTGACCCAAGCTCTTACAACCTGGTTGATCCACCACTCATTAACACTGTCCACGTTCCTCGTCGAGGATGGGCTGCCGTCAGATTTTTTGCAAATAATCCTGGTAAGTTTTCATTTAATTGAAAAAAAAAAACTCTTCTTCCCTTTTTTTTTTTTTTTAAACAAAGTTATTAATTGATATAATTTGTATAAACGTATATATTTTCAGGGGTATGGTTTATGCATTGTCATTTTGAAAGGCATAGTAGTTGGGGTATGAACACTGTTTTCATTGTGAGGAATGGAACCACCGCAGAAACAAGCATCCTTCCACCGCCACCTGGCATGCCTCGGTGTCCTGGAACCTAGAAGTAGGATAACTTCTGGATCTATATTTTTAACAACCAAATCGATCAAAAAATAATGTTAAATAAGATTCTCATTTGTTGAAATGTAACTTAATAATCCATACATTATTTATGCAATCATTGCAGAGAAGATTTCATTTTTAAGACTACTTGTTTGAATTCATCTTATTTTGACATTTATATATTATGATTCTGTTTAATTGGAAGTAAGGCAGAAGTATTCTTCCGACGACAATCTAAGCTCTGTCTCACCAAAAATAGAATAATGTATTTTTTGTTATTAGAGGTTTTTATGAATCGAATTAGATTTATATTTAATATTAATAATTTATTTATTTATTCAAATTAGATCTAGTCTAATATTTTGAATTTTAAAATTTTTTTAAATCCGATCCAAATTTAAAAAATAAATCACAAACTCATTTATTAAACTTAATTTATATAATAAAAATTAAATTTTTTTTAAAAAATAAAAAATAAAAATTCACACACACATATATACTTATATAATTATAATATTTTAATTATATATATATATATATATTTCATTTAGACCTAATCGAGTAGTACTCAAACTTTAATTTTTTTATTTAAGATTTAATTTAAAATTTAAATAGACCTAAAATTTATGCTCAAAATTATTTAACAAGTTTTAAATTTTTATTCAAATACTCTTAAAACTTGATCCACCTTTAAACTTAAATAAATAATTCAACTCTTGAATCTATTGTCACTTCACTTTATTGTTTTTTATGATTAATGACGCAAAGATAAAGTTAAAATGCATTGACATCTTCATAGTAATCATGAAAACAATGAGTGGGAAAGAGAACACAATTTGCACACTACTACAATAAACTCCAAATCATTCTATTAATATAAGACGATCCAAGTTTCAAACATATGACTAATGCAAGGAGCTACAAACAGCAGCCCAGAAAAAGTATCATCACTTGATAAGAGAAATTGACTTCTAAATGTTTTGACATGTTCCCCAATCTATAACTTTAGTTTCATCTTCAATTTATGACATAATTTAGTTTTTGTTTCCCTCCCAAAAATTAAGAGAAGTAGAGTATAAAAATTATGATACAAGTTAGAATTTTCTTTTATGGTACAGATACAATTTAGAATTCTCACCAAAGCTACAACTAACCATTTTGATGTAAACACTAGTGTGAATGGCATGTAAGGAGGGATTTTACTGGTTTAGCCATGTGATCAATTAATTAATTAAAATGGAATCAACAGTTTTGTGATAGGTTGATAAAATATTAAAATTTTAATTTTAGTAGTCATGTTAACAATTTATGTAATCTGTTGATAAATTATTAATTATATATTTAGTGATGACTCCACAGTAAGAATAAGAAAAATATAATCATATTTTAAAATATTTTTATAGGTTAATTATTAGTGGAATTGATATATTTAGTGTTTTGTAAGACGTCAAGATTCAATACTTTAAGGTTATTTGGTAAATCATTTATGAGTTTTTTTTTTAATTTTTTTTTAAATTTCTTAATTGCTTCATGGCTTACTAATTAGCGGTTAAAAATTTAAGTTTCAAAATTTATAACTTTTTAATAATTAATTGATGAATAATTATTGATCACACTATTTTAATATTAAAAATTATTTTTTATTATTTTGTTATTAAAAAAATTAAATTTGTATTATTTCAATAAAAAATCATTTTAAATACTAATTAATATTAATGTATTATATCATTCATGAATGCACGTGTAAAAAAAAAACTAATTGCATGAAAAGTCAGAAAACATGTATTATTAAACTTTGTCTTCTATTTCAAACTTTGACGGAGTTATTGATTTTTCAAACCTGGATGGATTCAATGGTAAAACTAAGTTTCTTATTCAAGAAAGTTGCAATTAAATTCCGAAGAAAATTTTCTCCAAAGGAAAGCTAAATCATTTTTTTTATTATTATAGCAATTTTAGAAGCGTTAAGATTTTAAGATCAAAGTCTTGGCTAAAATAATTTTTTTTAAGAAAAAAAAAACCTAATTTAAGACCAAAGCATTTTATAATTGTATGCCAATATTCATGTGTTTACTGACAAATTAGCTAACCTGAAAATGGTGAGTAAATCAAGTCGTACTTTGCTATCATCTCAAAGTAATCAACTTCAAAGGGATAACCGTGAGCTTTTCTCTTTTATATTTGCTTGAATACTTGCTCTTTTTGTTCAACTGCTTCAGCATACTTCTTTCTTAACAAACCAACCTTAATTTGGTCCGTCTACACCTAATACACGCTTTCGTGGTAAAATCAAACTAATTAGTTAAATTCAATTCAAATTGGTTGAATGGTTTTATTTGTTTGATAAAAGATATCACTTCATAAAAAAATTTTATAAATTTTTTCTTGAGATTTTTCAGTAATAAATATAAAAAGGAAATTATATATCGATAATTATTGACTTTGTTTGAACTATTCAGAAATTTATTTATTTTTATTATTATTTAGTTAGAAATTTTAAATATATATTTAATTTATTTTTATAAAAAAGTATAAGTAAGAAATTAACTTTATGTAATTTCTATCCTCAATGAAATGTTCTTATATACATCCAAGACTTATATGCGATCTACTTTCTCTTTTTCTATTTCTCTTTGACAATAACGTATTATAATAGAGGAATAGGGTGGCTTTTACCTGGTTTTAGGTGTATAATATTCAAATAGATTCTGTGGGCTGCTACATGCAATATTCAACATGAAATCTAATTTCTTTGGCAGATTATTATTATTATTATTATTATAAAAAACTCCGCACATCTATATATATATATATATATATATATATATAAAACATGATCTGGATATACACGCTCGAAACTTAATTACAAAAGCGACATGTAATTATTATTAATTTGTTGACAAAATTTGGCACATTCTTGCCAGTCAATAATTTATACTCCCAGGAAAAAACTCAAGAGCACATGTACACTTTTCTTCTATGAATTGATCATGAATTTGTAATAACCAAACGATCACAAATTAGGGGCGAACTGAAGAACACATTAGGAGAGATCAGGAAAGTGATACATATCTTGAGAGACGAGTTTTGGGAAAACAAAAAAATGGGTTTATTGAAGCAAGGTTTTTTTTGTCATGGTTGTTTGAGGTTTTGTTCCCAAGTAGCCTGCTTCTTTGCAGGGCAGATGTCCATTACTATGACTTCTTTGCAAGTGCTCGTTAATTTCCTCTAATTAGGTAAACATTAATTAGGAATTTCTGTTTTTTTCAACGTTTAATATTCTTATCATTACTTTATAAATAGTTTTTTCCTTAAACTTGGTAAAGAAGGAAAGTATCTATTGGAGTTTTAGGATGAGTATTCTTCAACCAGTTGATATGAAAATGATAACTTTGTCCTCCCACTTTTAATTCCAAAAACTTAATTTACTAGATGTAGTGATATATACTACATATTTGGTCTAATAATTAATAAGCAAGGTTTTTTACTCCAAAAAATCATCGCAAAGCGCATGATAATGGTGAAGACTGGCATTGTTACTTCGTTGCTGGTTATTCAGATGGCAAAATGATTGTTTAATTAATGGATTGCAGGTAAGAGAGTCAAACTTTACAAAGCTCTGTAACATAAAGACGATGTTGGTCGTAAATGAGAGTTATCCAGGGCCAGAGATTCGGGTTCAAAGGGGGGATACTGTGTTTGTTAATGTCCACAATCAAGGAAACTATGGCTTTACCATTCACTGGTATATTACTGATTTAACTCTCTTTGTCTCTCATTTGTTGCTTTCATCCAATATTATTAATTCAATCAACCTCAAGGCCTTGGAAAAATTTTCTGCCATAGGCACGGTGTGAAACAACCAAGAAATCCACGGTCAGATGGCCCTGAATACATAACGCAGTGCCCAATTCAACCATGAACAAACTTCACTTGCGAAGTTATATTATCTGATGAAATTAAAACCTTATGGTGGCTTGCTCACAGTGACTGGACTCGTGGCTCAATCCATGGCGCCTTCATCATTTTGCCAGCTGAAAATGAAACTTATCCATTTCATACGCCTTATGCAGATCAAACAATCATACTTGATATGGATATCTTTTCAATTTTTCAATTTTTCACAATTGACTTAAATTATTTTCTACGACATGATCAGCATGGTAAAAAAAAATGATAAGAATAGGAACAGTCCACTTTCTTGTGTCTTCTTTAAACTATACATGGAAAACTTAATTACGTTTCTTTATTCTATTGATAGAATCATGGTATAATAGAGATTACAAGGAAATTATTGATGAAGCACTTACAACCGGTCTTCCCCCGCCACAGCCTGATGCTTACGCTATCAATGGGCATTTAGGAGACACATATGGATGCCCCAATGGTATGTACGCCAAGCATTCGTACAATTATACTAGCGTTCAAATGATCATGGTCAACTTACCCAACCATTTGTTTCTAGATTTGATTCTTTTTTTTAAAATAATATAGTCAAGGATATGCTCAAGTTTCATGAGAATCTGAATTTATACCATGCATAAGTTGAAGAAAATTCATATAATTACTTGTTTCAGATACAATGTTCCGTATGCAAGTTGATAACGAGAAGACATATCTTCTCCGCATTATCAATGCTGCAATGAATGAAGAAAAGTTCTTTGCCATTGCAAACCACAGCCTCACAGTCGTTGCACATGATGCCTCCTATGTTCAAAGGTTTACACGTGACTATTTATTGATAAGCCCTGGACAAACCATGGATGTTTTAGTCTATGAAAACCAAAACATTGGCCAGTATTACATGGCTACTAGGCCTTTCTCCGATGGCGCTGCTCAACCTAACGACAATATCACTACTGGTGTTTTTCATTATACAAACAGTGTGGGTGGATTGAATGCTTCCTTAATAACGCTGCCTGCAAGTAACGATACAAATGCTACCAATAATTTTGTCAGCCGAATTAGGAACGCAAACGTCACACAGAATCCACCATTGAATGTGCCGACAGTATTGATAGACGAGTCTACATCGCAATCGCCACAAACACCTTGCCTTGCAACACCTCAGAATGTCTTGATTCTGAAAGATTTCTTGCAAGTTTGAACAATGTCAGCTTTCTTTTCCCACGTATTGACATTCTCCAAGCATACTACAACAGGTATATATGCATAGTTTCCAGCTTATTCGATTAAAGTTAATCCATATTTATATTTTCAACTTGTAGTAATTTTGGACTACTGTGAATTTTTGTCCTTTGCTTTACTAACAAATCTTGGTACCATTAGAAAAGTAGTTTCATTTATAAAGGCTAATTATTTATATAATTTTTCCTATGTTCCTATGACAGGAGCACCAATGGTGTTTTCACCGAAGATTTTCCCCTTGAGCCACCAGTATTCTATGACTTCACTGGAAACTTGACGGGTTTCGAAACGGCTGCTGATGAAGGCACAAGGGCTGCTGTGCTAAATTATGGTGAAGCAGTTGAGATTGTGCTCCAAGCAACCCAGCTTGGTGGTGGTGGAAGTCATCCAATTCATTTGCTCTGTTTTAGCTTTTATCGGGTCGGAAAAAACGTCGGTAAAACTCCAAAATCCATCAATATAGCACTGTAAATTTTATACCGATAGTTAAAATATGTATTTCAATAAATTTTTAACCGTCAGTATATCTTTTTTCGATATAAACTTATAATGATAATTTTTAAGGTGTCGGAATAACTTATAGAGATATACCCACGGTTCAAAATTGTCAGTAAATGTATATCTATTGATATAACATATGTTATGTATTCCACTATTATATCTTTTACCAATGGTTAACACCCATCAATATAAACTTATATATTTTAATTTTTTTTGCCTATACCGACGGTTAATACTCTTCAGTATAGACTAATATGTTTTAAGGTGTTGGTATAAATTTTAAGACATCGGTAAAAATTATTTTTTTGAATTATATATTTAATTATTAATATTAATTTATTTATAATAATAATATGATATGGTTTGGCATTAAAATTTTAGAAAAAAAAGATTTTTTAATAATGTTTTTATCCAAGAGGCCTAAGGATAAGCTACTTACTAGATTAAGAAGAAAAGTTCTTCTCCAGTTACATGTTCCATAGTCACATTTATCAAGTAGCTACCAATCCACAATAGAACAAATGAAAATTTCATTTGTTTTTCTTATTAAAGCTATTATATTAACAAAAATAGTGCCGTTAATAACATTTCCAGACCTTCATATACTTTTCGAAGCGACAAAGATTGAGCCTAGATTCATCCAATACAGCCAAAAATTGAAAAAAAAAAAAAAACATACTCGATGACACAAAATTGAAATGTCGAAAATAAAAAATACCTTTGAGAAATAATGAGAGTCTTGATGTTTCAACTTTGATTCAGATCTAAGACAAAATGGGTGCTGATAGGTTTAAGTTTGTAGAGTCGATAAGAGTTGAAAAGAGTTGGTGGGAGGTGGAGATTATATATGTAGAGTTGGTGGCAGGTGGAGATAAAGAAAATGATTCAAATTCATAAGTATATCATTTTTTTTAGATTATTCAAGGTATTTTTTTTTTAGAAAAATGTCTTAAATAATCATTACAAAAAAATTCAATAAGATTATTCAAGATATTTTTGGTCAAAAACGTCTTAAATAATCCATTCAATAAATTTTTATGAGAGATTATTGAAAAACGTTTTTGGCTAAAAACACTTTCAATAATTCTTTCTAAATTTTATTGAGGAGAATATTAAAGATGTTTTTTGTCAAAAACGTCTTTAGTAATTCTTTACAAATTTTTTCAGAGATTATTAAAAGCGTTTTTGACCTAAGAGATTATTGAAAACGTTTTTTGTCATAAATTTTTATGAAGGATTATTAAAAGTATTTTTATAAAAACGTCTTCAATAATTCATTTCAAATTTTTTTAGAGAATTGTTATAAATGTTTTTGACAAAAAATGTTTTTAATAATCCTTTTCAAATAACATAACTTGATGGTAGTGGAAGTCATCCAATTCATTTGCACGGTTTTAGCTTTTATCGGATTAGAACTGGTTTTGGAAATTTTAACAATGTGACTGACCCAAGCTTTTACAACCTGGTTGATCCACCACTCATTAACACTGTCCACGTTCCTGGTCGAGGATGGGGTGCCCTTAGAATTTTCACAACTAATCCTAGTAAGTTTTCAATTAATTAAGTAAAGATATTAAACAATTGCCCTCTTTTAGCAAGTGAGAGAGTCATTAATTGATAATAAATGATGTACAGTTTTTCAGGGGTTTGGTTTATGCACTGTCATTTCGTAAGGCATAGTAGTTGGGGTTGTAGTAACGGTTTTGAGACCACCAAATGTAAAAGGGTTTTAAAATCGAGAACAATAAAAAGAGTCGCCACCAATCTTTGTTAGGGTGTGATTGACCACCCAAAAGCTTATCCTTTTAATAAAACTTATAAAAACGAGTTTAAAGTTTATCAAAAAAATAAATTTCGATCTACAAAAAATTAGATTGGGTCCGGGAGTCAGTTACGCGTGGGGAATGATTAGCACCCCTATAACGCTCATAAATTGGTACCATTCAACTATGCGCTATTTTCTGTGTTGGATAAAAATGATTTTGACTTGAAATTTAACAATAATTTCCTTCACTTGAAAAAAAATTTTTGTTAAAATATTTATTTAGAATTATTGAGAAAATCTTTAAGTTAAAGAATTATCTTAGAATTCTTCATCGTCTAGGCAGAATTTAAAATAACTATTTTTCCCTAAGATTTAATACAATGATCCTTAAAATGAAATAATAATCTTTATAGAAAATAATTGTTAGTGACTCTCCAACATCTAGACAGAGTACCAAGAATTATTTATTTCGAAATGTTATTTTTAATTTATTTTATAATATCACAAAAAGATTTTTTTTAGTATTATTCCTTTTTTTTGTTTTTTACTATAAAATATTTTATCATTGAACAATAAATTAAAGAGAGAATAATGTAGACAATTATTGATGATAACATGCTAACGTATGCATGCTAATGAATGTCATGTAAAATGAAATGCAATTTAAGAGTTGGATTCTTAAGTATAATGAGACCACCCCAACTCTCCAACATCTAGGCAGAGCTTAGGTGCGACTGTTTATATTTAAGATCCCAATTTTATTATACTTTTTATTTATTAATCTTATTATTAATCGAATTAAGAAATTGTGTGAAAAGACTTAATGAAGTAAAATTTCCTAAATACCCCATCATCTAGGAGGCATTCGGGAACAAATTGCTTCAAATAAAATTTTCACACGTGTTCTTAGGATTGTTAGGAGGTTTTGAGTAAGGGCTTGAGTAGAGGTTTTGAAGGTTTGGTTTTAAGGTTTAGAGTGTTTTAAAGCTTGAATTTTAAGATATGGAAGATTTAGAGTTTTGATTTTAGAGTTTGGAGATTTTAAGGTTTGGGTTTTGAGGTTTGGGTTTAGATTTTAGGAATTTTGGATTTTAGGATTTGAATTTTAGGAGTTTCAAATTTTAGGGATTTGGATTTTGGGGTTTGGATTTTAGAGGTTTCGGATTTTAGGGATTTGGATTTTAGGGTTTGGATTTTAGGGGTTTTGGAAACCTAAGATTTTGAAAATTAATAATTAGCGTTTAAGGTTTCGTTTTTAAGAAAATGTGAACATCTTAAAAATTCTCAACATCTTGACGGATTTTCGAAGTATTTTTAATTTTAGTAATTTTTGAAAATTAATTAAAAATTTCTTATATTTTGTTTTTATGAAAATTTATTAATAATAATTTTTCAACATCTACGCGAAATTATTTTTTTAAAAAATATTTTTTATTCCCTCCAACATCTAGACAAGAAAAATAATAATAATAATAAATATTTTTTTTAAACATTTTAAATATATTTTTAATTATTATTTATATTTTTATTATTATAAAAACAATGAAACATTTATTCTAACAAATTTAAAAATTTATTATGCAAGAATAAATAAAACAAACTCAAAATAACAAAAATAATAATATACAAAAAATTAAAAAATTTTTTTTACTGAACCAGATCGGTCAATGCTGGTCTGGACCGGTCTGATCGATCCGACGATCTGGCGATTCGGATCGGTTTACTGGCGGTTCATTCGGACCAGTGGCTGAAGCGGGTTGGCGGGTCGATTTGCACGGATCTCGGGTCTGATCCGAGTCCACACGCTGATTCTCCTTTTGTTGAAACGGCGTCGTTTTGGGGGGTCTTTCCCTAAACGACGTCGTTTTGAGTTTTGCTTTTCCTATATATAGCTGAAGATTTTTTTGGTTCATTATTTTCTGTTTCAGAAAAAAAAAAGGGGAGAGAGCTGTGGGGGAGAGGTCCGGCCGTCCGCCGTTCGGTCGTCGGAGCACCGCGCCGCCCGCTGCCTGGTCAACCGTAACCGGTGGCTGAAAATTTCAAAAAGTGACCAGGAAGCTGCTTTCGACGCGATCTTTCTAGATCCGGTCTCCTGTTCACTGGAAACGGCCCCGATCGACGTAGATCGGGTTTCAAAATTTTCTGTTCTTTTTTTTTTTTTGAAAAACTCAAGCTAATGACCTTTTCTTTTTTGTTGCAGGTATCTCCTTGGCGCTGGGTTCCTCGCCGATTAGGCGAGGATTGTGGTTTCTTCTTTATGATTTTTTTTTTTGTGTTGATTTTTGTGGTTCTGTTTTTTTTTTTTTTTTGTGATCTGGCTGTTTGGTTTTCTGATGGGTAGGAGGTTTGGCATGAATCTGTTCGAAGGTTTTTCGAGAGGGGTACTTTCTTGGTCTCAGAGTTTTTTTTGAGAGGGGGTTCGAGAGAGGCTTAGCTTTTTGGAAAAGGGTGGTCCGAGCCAGATCGTAGGGGAAAGGGCTGTGGATTTTAAATGGCTTCAATTAGGGGAATCTAGGTGGCTGTAGGGTGGCTGTAGGTGGGCTGGTAGAGTAGTTGAACAGTGGCTGTAGGGTGACTGGTCGGGGGCGGCATCAGTGCCAGCCACCCTACTTTTTGTTTTTTTTGTTGTTTTATTATTATTTTATTATATAATTAATAATTATTTTTTTAAAAAATATTATTAATATTATTATTATAAAAATCATTAATATTATACTGAAATGAAAATACTAGGCTCGGTGTCTACAGGGTTATGGACACCGTTTTCATTGTGAAGAATGGGACCACCGTAGAAACAAGCATCCGTCCACCGTTAGTCTCCGGCATGCCTTGTTGTCCTGAATCTAGGATAAGTAGTTTCTGGATCTATATTCGAATGGATCGGATTTTATTTGGAATCCTGTCAATAAGACTGTCATTTGAAAATGTTGCCTTATAGTTCAAGTGCGATTTATATAACCCTAAAATCAAATTAAGGAAGATCTAATTTTTTGGAGTAGTTTGAAATAATTCTTCTTAATTTGACCTTGATATATGATATGATATGTTTCTTTTTTTTTTTTTCAAAAGAAGTATATCAATTTTTGTATTCTTGAGACAACTATCAGAATTGGTGCAAAAGCAAAAGCAGAAGCAAATTTAATAAAACCATATGACAATGATGGCTGGTATGGTATGAGACTGATTTATTCGCTAACAGATAACTTGTAAAATTTGTAGTTGCCAACTCAATGAACTCAGGAGGGCCCTGTTTACATGCATCATAATGGCAAATCTATGTAAGAAGTCCAGTTTAATTAATAAAACACTGCTTACTAAACAAGAATAGACAAGAATACAAACGTCATCTTAACTTTAAACTGCACATACATAATGGAACGAAACAGTCAAAATCCAAGGTCCTCTCTTTTTGCTCTTTGAAATGGTGAGGACCTGTTAAGGGAGGGATGATACCCACGTCATTTCAAAATCTATGTACCACCAGGATTATGACACGAATCCAAAAAAGTTTTCTTGCGTTTCACTTTCTTCTGCCTTCGCTTTCTTGTTTCTCTCTTTCTATCTTCAGATTTTTTTTTGGTCTTTCTCATTTTAGAAACCTCATTTATTTCTGGTTTTTTCTAGTGATCTCTCTCCCAATCTCAGAACCAAGAGGTTACTTTGTCATAATTCCAAAATAGCGGCTTCATTCTTCCTCTTTTCTTGATGATTTAAAGCTTTTATTTCAAACGTCGATCCAAAAAGCAAGTTGCTACAGGGTAACAAGAGAACAAGCGCAAGTGTTCCCAACAGCAAAAATAACAATGACATATATAGTAATCCCCTTTCCCTATTTAAGGGCTTGGCATCAGCAGTGACAAGACCATTAATTGGTTTTGATTCTGATCATATCTGTAGTGAGAATTTATTTTTACTTTATTTTTATTGTTTTTATTATTTAGTCATTTCGATGTCCACAGATCAAGTTTTTTATTTTAAAAACCATAATTTTATTGCAAAATGACTAAAAAAGAAGTGTGTTTAAAACAAACCTTAAAGAAAATTTTGAAAAGTCTTTCCATGTGAAAAAAAAAAAAATTACGAGAAGGATGATTCTAAAATGTCGTCCTTGTAAATGATTATGAATTGAGAGAACAGAAAATAATTGGATGCTATTTTTCATGTGATGATATATATATATATATATATATATATATATTATGAAGGAAAGCAAAAGCTATGCAGACTATGCAGATTTTGTTACAAAACTCTTCAGTAGGATAAAACGTCCTTTGACGTTTCATACAATGATGTGGCATAATTATGCCCTTAATCCTTCAGAGAAGAACTGTGTTATAGTGAAATGGAAGTGCATCTTTATTTTGGCCAATGAAATAGAATTGTGTTAGATCAGTAATAGGGAAATTACGTCAGTATGTCTCAACTACATCATTGTTCACCACTTTTAACACTTGTCAGAATCATCTTATAGAGGTTCTGAATAAGACACTAGATGAAACTGAGATTTCATATCAAACCATCTTTATCTCGAATATTCACCTGCTTTACCCAATTCTCATGACACATCCTCCCTCCTTTTAGACTGGTTTGCGATCCAGTCAGTTGCTCGACGCTAGTTGAAACTTGACATCTTTGATATACTTCAGTATTTCCCTTAAATCCTTTAACAACGAAACTAGTTTCCATCTATCTGCCTTCTTCTTCTTGTTTATAATCTCTTTTATCAAGATAGCTGAATAAGATTAAAAAATAACCTGTTGGACCACTCCATCAAAATTTATCTTAATCCATCCTCTTGGTGTGGTTCATTTCTTTCCACACCTCATCCTGGTGCTCATTACGCTTTTCCTTGATGAGTTCCAGAATTCCCAGAAAGCTTCATCTGCTACGGTTATAGTGACTCTAGGATCAGGTCTCCTGTGCTTATATATTGCTTCATACCTCACTTTCCAGATTGTCCAACATACAAATCTTATATGAAATAAAATCTCCCTTTTTTTCAATTCGTTGCTCCATACCTTTCCATGTTGCTAACAACCATTGATTAAAAGTGCTAAAAGATCCAACATATTTATTCTTAGAGCAAGATTGCACCCAAACCATACCAACCTAGTCCACTCACATTGTAACAAGATATGCTCTATTGTTTCCTTTTCTGCACCACACAAATGACATTCAGAGCTAAAGACAATTTTCCATCTTTCCAGGTTGTCAATGGAGGCCCTTGCATTCAGACATGCTTTCCATAAGAATTTCCCGATCTTAGGATGTTCCACTTAATTGATTATTGTGCTCTTTATCTTTAGCCAAAAGGTAACCAGATCGAACTGAGCACTCCATATCAATCTATCTTTACCTCCTTTCTGACAAATAATAGGAATTGCCAATATATATTTCTTCTGTTGCGGAGACAGTAAATCCTCAATCCCCTCTAGTTGCCATTGCTCCAATTCCTTATCCATTATCTCTGCAATCTTCTGTGGTCTATCAATCACCCTATCTTCATATTTCTGCTCACCTTTGATTATCGGAAAGCAAAAGCCCAAGTCACTTGTGACCTCTCTTCACATCTTCCTCCGTCTTGCAAGTGGTTATCCCAGATTCATTAAATTTTTTGTAATTTAAAAATTTTTTTTTATCTCATCTCATCAGTTAAAGTTTAAAATGTGTACTAGTGGAGTTAATCGATTATCTTATCACATATTCCATTGAAGTACATTTAATAAAATTAATAAATTCTTCTAAAAAGTAGTAGATCATTTTAGCCACTACTTGCCATTAGAGCACATTTAATAAAATTAATAAATTCTTATAAAAATTATAAAACATGTGACAAAACAATAACAGTTTAACATCAACACCGACAATATAAAAAAACGAATTTATAAAATCCTATCTAGGACTCAACTTGAATCGAGCCGAAGTCCACAAGCGTGGCAAATAATTCGAACGGCGGCAAGTCTATACTAGAAGAACTCTAGATGAAATGAGATAAAAGAATATGCATTTTCTAAGTAAATGTATTTTACACACAAAAACTAAATTCCAACACATTTTCTAATAAAAAATTTTATCTCATATATAAATGAAAAGTCAGAGAGTTAACACATCTTTTTAGAATATATTTTTTTAAAAAAATTTAAATATTAATATAATAAAAAAATACATGATAATCTTTCAATTCAACTAATAAAGCTTAAAAACTTCTGTTTGTAAAATTTAAAAATTTCACTCATGAAATTAAAAAAAAAAACATAATTACATACCACCATCGAATGAAACGAGATGTTAAACTATTTAGTTCTAGAAATGCTACAATCCTAACCAATGAAATACAAAATCTCTATTCTGAATAAGCAAATTCTAGAAACAGGAAGAAATGATGAACCTACAACACAATCTACAAACCCCTTTTCACCCTCACAGACACCATTTGTTTTGAGTTTCAGCATTATTTCCATCAAAACGTGACATTTACAACTTACAACAAATAAAAGTATTTGAAATTCAAAATGAACAGATATATTGCCGCTTTTCCAGCCTCTTAACAACCTCTTTTGAGCTTGTATTCCACCTTGACTTAGTCCTTCAAACCTGCACAGTTCTGCGATTATAGAAGAAAAGGAGATCATTCACATTAATTTCAACGCAAACCCCAACCAAAGCTCTTCTTAATCCAAAACTTGTATAACTATCATTTATACCAGTGTTTGTTACCAAAAATTTGAAAATAAAATTGGCACAAGAATTATTAACTAAAAAGAGAAAGAGAGAGAACAACAAGATTACACTTATACTCAAAGAGACAATGCTGTGGTTGGCTGAGAATTGTGACATTCTTCATTTTTCTCCATTGTATCAGTTTCATTTCCTGCAGTGTAGCTTTGCATAAATTCTCTAACTCCATTTTCAGGAACTTTGCTCACTTCTTACCATTCCATCCCCTGGAATGGAGATTTCAACAGACTTATTCATATCTTGCCGATCAAGAAAGAATGGACCAGTAGATCTTCCTGTTTCCTGCTTTATCTTCAATTCATCCTCCAAATCATCATAATCCAAATTTCTCAAAATTCCGGGAAGTGAATAACCAGTATCTTCATCAAATCTATTTCCCATCTCAATGTCAATTTTCTCTTTCGGGCTAATAGGACCTTCCAGAAAGTTTGAAGTCACTGATCCCACAACCATAGGCTCACTTTCCTCCACAAATGAACGGAAATTATTCAATGAAGGTGGAATCTTGGAGAAAAATATTTCACCAAGGTTTCCTGCTGTTCCCTTGTTATAGGGGTTCTCCTTCTTCTCATATCGATACCGGAAGTTCTCATACGTAGTCTGTTAAGAAACAAAACAAACCAGGGCTGATAACTAAAGATTTTTCACAAGGATATATGTCCTATGCCAAAAAGAAAAAAGTAATATATAGTATAAATATAGGCATTTATAAGCTCTAGCATGGTCATCCACACAACTGTACCACTTGGCCAAATAGGCTCAAGGCACCAAATAGAAAAAGTGGAGAAACTAAAACAGGACACAACTGCAAAAAGTATAAGTTAGAGAAAGATTTAAGAATGCATTGATTGACAAAAACCCAAAATGTGTTACAGACATCAGATATACAGCCAGCCAATTCAAGATTGCCCTATCAGTCAAAGTATTTCAGGGACCATAAATATATAATATGATAATAATCAAAGGTTACCATTTATTCAAAGAAGCATGGAACTTTGACAAGAAACTTACTTGATTAGTGCAAATTAGATAGAAATGGAAAACTGTAAGGCCACCAACAAACCATACAGCTATGAAGCAGTAGACTATGAGAACAATGGATAGGATATCATGTGTCATAGCCTTCCAAACATTGTTATGATTGTCGACTTCCTTTTCAAGGACATTGATCCAAGAAAAGACAAAGACATATATGCACAAGATGGTTGAGGTTGATATAAACATAAAGAAGAACCGATAGTTACACTGCAACCACCACACACGTCAAAAGCACCATTAGTTTCGATCACAAATAAGTAATTACAAAATTTTGCAAATATATAATACTGAAAGTCATCCATTTAGAGATCATATACAAGATTTTGCAACAACTTTGAGTAAACTTATTGGCACCATAATTTTACAACTTGTGCAATTTAGCAAAGTATATCCCTAGATAAGTAAAAATCCTGAATACAATATGAAAAAAAATAGTGATCATAAATGCTAAATTTCCAACTGGCAGCAGCCAATCGCCTATACGTAAAAAGATAACATGCAAATTCGAGGTGTGATTTTCAGGTTTATTTTATACTTTCCTATATTTTTAGGTTTTAATAATAGTTTTTGATTCATTTTTAGGTTAAATGCTAATAAGGTTTAGAGTTCTAGTCCTTATCAGATGGACTAGAAGTGCTAGAGACTTATACATATATCAATATAATCCTCTAGTATTGAAAAGAATTATTCTCGCAAGCATTTTTGCTCCTATGCTGGTGTGATGCAATCAAGTCTAAGTGAGAATCTTAAGGAAAACTACACGTGAAGCTTACCAATATCCCCTTATTTATCCTTATTTGGTTTTCTGCTGTGTCCAGTTCATGGTTCAGATTTGAAATAAAACCTCAATAACAGCAACTTGAATAAACTATCTAAATTCAACGTTAAACTCCAAATTACCTTTCACCATGCCAAAATGGCTTCTAAATAGCATTTTGATTGCCTTGTTTTTTCATCGTGGCATTAATGACCTACCAAATTCCATAGAAACGCAAATAACTCTTTTAATGTCCCACCTTTTCACTCCATTTAAACCTAAAAGTTTAGCATCAAAACCCTAATTTTCTTCCTTTATAACATTACCAATTTCATGCAAATTTGGGGAAGGCCCATGTCTCTGGACCTACATCAAGTGCATAAAGCATTACTCATTTTAGACGTGTGGAGAATAAGGCAACAGCAGATTTGAGAGAAAGACTCGGTAGCTACCACGTCCAATCAAGTTTAAAAGAACAATAATTAAGGCCCAGTGCAATATTTACTTCGGTTGTTATACTATTAAAATATCTTTATGACAAAGCCAAGTTGATATCTTCTTGTAAAATACCATTGCTTACGCCAATCTAATTCAAGTCATGTCAAGAAAAATAATTCAAACTAACTATTTATGTACATCCTAACAGTAAGTACATTTAGTCAATAAGAAAGTTTGCATAGAGGAAACTTAAACTTACTATTCCAATGCACTGACCAACCCATGGGCAGTGATGATCAAACCTCTGAACACAGTTGTTACATATTGAACAATGAGATGCTCGGGGAGGACGATAAAGCATACAGGTGTCACAGTACTTTACTTTCACAGAGTGGCCATTAACTATTACATCTTTTGTACGAGTAAATTTTAAATGAGGAGTTCTACCATCAACCCACTCCATAGATGGGGTAGCCATATCAAATGCTTCATCTGATTCAGGAGGTTTTGAATTTCTAGGTACAATTCCAGGATCCTTACCAGAGGTAAAGAAGAGGAAGAGCAAATCCTGCCAAGAGTTGAATTTCATATCAATTTTCCATTTTCTGTTGTGAAGGTGAGGGTTTCACCGGCTCAGAAAGTATATATGGCATAAAACTAGTTAATTTCCCAAAAGAATAAAAAGAAAATGATTAAACAAACCATTCACTGAAGCCAATGGACAATGAAACGATGATATATATATATATTAAACAGCAAACACCTCTGCAATTTGTAAATGAAATATAACATACTCAAGGGCCATAGGAAACAAAAGAAAGTTATCCCATAGCCCAGTTACAAGAAATAGGTTACAGGTAGCATCAAAATTGTCCTCATACACAAAGCATGCTTTCTTTTATGCAAATGCAGCAATACTCGCCAAATAAAACTGTTTATAAAATGAGGACTACTTATGTGCTTAGTCACCTTCAGAAGCTTTTAAGTTGTTGCTGAAGAACAGTGGAATACAACATTAAGTGCAAAAAAAAAAATTACATAAGAATGTAAAATAAAAATTCTAATTTAAAAATTAAGCGAAATGGCCATGTTCAGATCAAGTAATTTACGAGTTTGAAATCTATTTGGCTGGCATAATTCTGTAACATTGACCACCTCTATCAGCCAAACCAACAAAAAATAAAACTTACCAACGCAGAGAGTATGGCAGCCAGAATGAATATGGAGTAACAGTAAGCAACATGTTTGGTATTTTCATGTTTGATCTTTATATACATCCTTATGCAGAACGCAATGGCAGGGCCAGTAATAAGGAGTGTGGACAGAAACAATGATGCGACATCAGGACCAAAGATCAATCTCCCACCACAAAAGAATCTCTGTTAGAACAAAATCAACAAGGACAAAAGCCTCATTAATCAACAACAACAATAATAATAATAGTAATGAAGCTACATTTCTGATTGAGCATACACAATAGTCAAGGTTTTACAAAGTGAATTTGGTGATTTAGAAGATATTTGGTTTTTGTTTCTTTCTTTTTCTGAAGTTTTCTTTTAGGAGGGTGTTTGAAGAAGAGAAAAGTGGATGAAGAATCTCCAAACTGACAGTAAGAGTGTAACAACTCTTGAAATTGATTTTCAGTATGGAAATGAAGCAGGCAATTATTCAATTCAAGAAAGCTTCATTTATCCATCCATCACCTTAGACCTTATTATTAAAAGAAAACCAACACCCGTCCATCCATACTGTGATGGGTAATTAATCTCTTAAACTATTAATTTAACTAGTATTAAAAGAAAATCAACATAACTGCAAAATTGATCCAGGCAGTTTCAGAATTTGAGCTAAAAAGGATATTTCGGAATGATGACCATGTCTATCAATTGTTTGGTAAAAAAAAAAAAAGCAATAGTGTCCCGCAGAGTAAGGTACTATAGTGATGTTAAATCATAGTTTCCACAACCAAAAACGACAAAAAAAAAAGCCCAATTGAAAGAGAGAAGAAGAAGAAACTCACATTGTTCCCTTTCCAAACTTGATAAAGCCTCTTGTGTTTAGGATCAGAACTCAGGGCCATACCTGATTGAGTCGATGATCAATGATTGATGATAACGAAGAAGACGAAGAAGAAGCCCAAATATCTAGTAATGAATTCTTAATGTAATATCCCCAAACCAAACAAAACAAAACCATAGTTCGTTCATCTTCCAAATGCGACGAAGAAATTCAAAAAATTAAAGTGATAATTGAAGTGGGTGTGACTCAATTCGGATGGCTGGCAATCTATGAGCAGTGAGGAACGAGAGAGACAGGTTTTTGGATCAAAAACAAAGACCAGCTATGAGCAGCTGCTGCCATCTCTCGTCTCTCTGCCAACATTACAACAACAAAGACGGATTCTACCAAGCTACGATACTGCCTCTTTCTTTTCTTTTCTTTTCCTTTTCTCCCCTCATTTTTAAGAAAAAATAAAGAAAAGAAGAGAAAAGTGACAGTTTTGTCGCCTTCTTCTCTATGTAGACTTGCCAGATTTTGTTTTCTGTCTTTCTCTGTCTCTCTCTTGAAGGAAAATTAGATAAATTAAAAATGGGTTAACGCTGGCAAACTCTAAGCATTCTGAGTCGGGCGGATATCTCAATTACTCGTGGCTTCCACGCGCTTGCTGTTCTTCTCCTTACGCTTATGCTTACTAAGTACTAATTTTTTTCTTTTTATTGATAAATATTTTTTTCTTTTAATTTATTACTAATATATATTTTTTAAAATTACAATTATAAAAAAATTTATAATCATAATCAATTATTATGTCCATATATAATATATTTTAAATAATTAATAAATTAGAATTAACTAAAAATAATTAGATAATCATCACATCTAAATAAGATGAAATTTCAATCTAAAATTTTGAGATTTTAGGTTCTTTTCATTACTACTAAATTAAGATCCCGATAACAATTAACCCTAATATATTAATTCCTTACTTTCATTTTAATAATAAAAATTTTCCAGTATTTCCTATTCTAGATTAAGTTAGATATTTATTTATTATAATTACTAATCATTACTATATCCTATTTTTATCTCAGTCCAGATTAAGTTAGATATTTATTTATTTTTATTTATCAATCATTTCTAGATCCTATATCTATCCCAATCGAGTTTAGTGAAGGAAATACTCCTCTCCTATTTTCTCAAATCTGAATTTATCATTTTTCACTTTTGTTTTGTGTTTTTTTCTTTCTTTTTTTTTTTAAATATGTAAAGTTTATATTTTTTAAAGTTAAAACTAGTTTATGAGACTAAAATTTATCCTAAAATTTAATTTTAGGAACATCTGCTGATTTTATCACAACCAATTTAAGGTTTAATATTTTGTTTTGAAATTCCTTCTATTTAGGTCAAATTGTAACAAGAATAAAAGTAGATAACTTTAATAGTTAACATTAGTAAAAATGGTATGATGTGATGAAACTAAACAAATTTAAGAATTTATCTAAAAAGAATTAAATTTTGTAGTTAGTCCTTGTATTTAGATAAAACTATGAGTTTAATCCCTGTTCAATCATTCACATAATTAAATCAAATCTTTTCACCTTCAAAATTTGTTAACGTCAATACAATGTAAACACCATCAAACTTCTTTGGTTAAAGTTGTTGATATTATGACTATTACAAATAAGCCAATGAGAAGCATAATTATGCTACGATACAAGAAGTTAGGTGATTAAGTCTTTTATTTACAATATAGTTTTGAAATATATTTATTATATTTTAGATTAGGATTATATTTCAAAGTTTGTAAATAAGATTAATTCAAACTTATTTACTAAACAGATATATAAGTATGTTACCCTTGACAATAATCAAAGTTATGATTGGTTCAAAAGCCTTTTATCTTTAAGGTATCAAAGCTTCTAAAGCTTGTTGGTTATGTTGATAGCAGTCATCCTTACCTTGCAAAATACATCATAGTTAGTGATACCCAAACCTTAAATCCAAAATACTCAAAGTGGATCAGACAAAACAAATTGATATTTAATGTCATTGTTGCATCAGTTACTCGAACAGTCATATCCATGATAGCTAAACTTACATAACTTTTTGCAAGCAAAAAGTCTATTTTGTTGACATAAGGAAACAAACCTGTGGCTGAATATATGCAATCAATGAAGAGTACTGCACATGAGTTAGCACTGACACAAGCTCTTATAGCTGAAGATAACTTAATTATTTTCATCTTGAATGGTTTAGGCACTAAATTTAAAGATATGCCTACTACCACAAGAGTCACAGAAAATGC
The DNA here is from genome assembly GCF_047325235.1 of Durio zibethinus. Taxonomy (NCBI): domain Eukaryota; kingdom Viridiplantae; phylum Streptophyta; class Magnoliopsida; order Malvales; family Malvaceae; genus Durio; species Durio zibethinus. Next base: position 106,784 of record NC_143162.1, on the reverse strand, counting down.
AATATTAATATCATTAGAGGGACTATAAGAAAAGTTGAGATTTTAAAGCAAAAATCAAGAGGAATCCATGACTGCTTTTGTTATCACATCTAACATGGTAACAAAGGGAAAGAGCTGTAAATATTAGAAACGAAATAATCCTAAAGGTAATGTGCACATTACAATTAGTTTCACAAAAACTCTACTCATACAAAGAGAAGGACTAATTAGTATATCTCAAGCTATACAAAAATGGAACAACTTGTTAATTGTGTGCTTGAATTGGTCATAGTGCCAAAACACGTCACCAATTCAACATCTCAACAATGAAATATGTAGCTGCTAACTTTGTTCGATCAACAAGTTATGCAAACAGTCAAAATTAGATGGTAAACTCAAGAGCTTGTCATCATGTAACTATTGACCTTAACAATCTGCCTATCTATTTTAAACATGGAAGTCTTGAAGAAATCCTAATTAAAGATGGTTCAAGTTTGCCAATTAAAAACATTGGTTCAGCCAAAATACCATTGTACACAAGCCTTTACATTTTCCTAAAGTTGTGCATGTTCCTAAAATGCAAAGAAACTTGATTTTTGTTTCTAAGATTTGCAAAACAAATAATATTTCTATAGAATTTTTTCCTTTCATCTACTAGTGAAGGATCTCAACACAAGGCCACCACTGGTGAAAAAGTATAATAGAAATTCTGTTTATGAAATTCCCACTACAATAAATAGTTCTTCAATTTTAGCTGTTGAAGTGATTGACAAGCTTTCACCTTGTCAAAGTTGCTTCCACCATTAAAGCTATTCTTTCTTAAGGTAATTTCTTTTGGCTTAGCCTTAGCTTAAACTTGCGATTTCGTTATGGAGAACTTGTTTAGTACATTAATGTTGAGGGATACGTGCCACTTGGTTTCGCTGGTCCTTAGCTCCCCATTGTAACTTGTCGCTATCTTTTCAGGCTCTATTTTTGCTTTCATAACGAATCCTAATGTCTTCTTCTTTTTAGTGAACATATTGTTAATAGTCATGATCTTTCGAGGGAGACATCTAGTGTCTCCAGTAATCGCCCGACTAGCTCTTCATCTTCAAATGAGAGTTCTTGTGAACTTCAAAAAATGCAATACCTTTGCTAATTCATGTTTCTTAGCCTTGGTGAACGTATCATTGCCTTGTAGAGGAATTGCTTGCCTTCTAATTGACTTAGTCGTTGACATGAAGATTTTCTATCTCTATTTTTTACTTGAGTTTTCTGTGAAAGAAGTGTTTTCTTTATCTTCACTTTTTCTTGTTTGTGATTACCCCCTCTTCATTTTTAGGATTTCGAGCGCATAGGCATTCCCCAGGTCGGGCAAGTTGGGTGCGCCCCATGAGTGCATCGAGCGAGGGCTTTCATCACTTCAGGCCTGGCTTCTTCCAGCACCAGCTGTACACTCTGGGCTCACTCTTGGGGCATCAGGTGAACATCCCTTGAGACATCAGGTGGCACACCTCTAGGGACATCATGCGCACCCTTGAGACTCTGAGTGTGTTCCCTAAAAATGGTGTTTTTTAGTATGATTTGAAGAATGCTAAGGTGGATGAGTGGTTAAAAGAGGATTCTTCATCTTAAGTGACATAAGAGGATATATCTTTGTTCTTGACGTTAGACAACACATAAAGTTTTCGGCCAAAGCAAACTGAATTTAGAATAAATAGTTTCTCATTAAATTCATACTAAATTCATACATGTTGACTAGATGCCGCAAAAACTAATATAAAAAGATTTAATAGATAAACATTGCATCATACTCATAACCTTTCGAAATATCTGATAGGAAGATCGAATTACATTGATAAATTAAACATTAAAAATTTATGTCAAGACTATTTTGACTCACTTATATTTGAGTGATCATGATACATTGTTAAATATCATTCATGATCTATAAATATAATTAATTATCCTTATCCGATTTGGATTTATATTTATTACTAACATGTTGGAACTTAATGGTTTATACACATTAAATCATCCGAATTAAAATTGAAATTCAATTAAGTATGACTTAATTGAATAAAAACTAAAATATATGAAGAACTTAATTAAAGTGTTCAATTAAAGTTTATGGCCCAATTTAAAATAATTCAGGCAAGACAAGGCTTATAAATATAACCTTGCGACTTTGCTGCACCCAATGATAAGTATATAGAGATAGGCGGCTAGGGTAATTGGAGGCTTGTTATGTTTCGCTTTATCTCCTTTTTCGCACATGTTAGTGAACATGAGGAAGAGTTCCTTCCTTGAAGTTCAACTATGGAGAAAGAGAAGTTTTTTATATAGGTCTTCGAGCGACTTTGCACGAGGATTTTCCATACTTTGGAGAAGGATAACGAATTTGTTGTTATGTGAATAACGATTAATGACCAAACACTTGGTGGCTTACAGTATATCCTAACTTCTTTGCTTGTTGTCCAAATTACTCATTGCAGGCGTGCTATCTTCATCTAGTTGGGCACTTCAAACTTTAGTAGTTGCTTGTGTGCTTACAGACTTGTGGCAGCTTTATGTGCCAAGGTTTTTAATACCTTGATTCATTGTTCGTTCGTGGTATTTTGTTGTCTTGGCACCATAAATTTGAACAACTTTTATAAGACCTGTTAGTCCAAGTACTTGATGTCTTGGTATTTGCAACGGCTATCACTTTACTTCATCACTTTTAGAAGATAAGAGTTCGTCTTTGTTCTTCGGACTCTTTCTTTATGTGGTCGATTGTAGTGCTTTCTTACTGTTTGACTTGAGGCATTTTCTCTCGGCATTTGTAAAAGAAGATATCTTTTTTGTCATTTTCATTTCTAGGTTGTCAGGGTATAACCATTTATGTGAATTACTATCAAAAGTTATTAATTGAAGAGTTAACCCTTTAATCTAATCAAGAGATTTTAGACATTGGATTTCAAATGTGCTGAAAAAGCTTAAATTCATGTACATAAACATATGTACTATTTCTCTATACACATCAATAAAACTCCAAAACAAGATAATTACTTTTTTTTAAGCATGTAAGACTTTATACAAGAAGCTAAACCTATCTCTTTGGTCGAACAAGATGTATAGTAATAATATTCATATATTCAAGTACATCGAGGTTTCGAATTTACATAATTAGCTCATATGTATACGTACATTTAATGAGAAACATATATATATATATAATGAGTTTAAATTCTATACATTTAATGAGAAACATATATATATATATAATGAGTTTAAATTCTATGTACATCTCTAATACTTTAAAGATTGCAAGAAGCATATAAAGTATATATGTTCAAAGAGTTTTGTCTTCAATGGGAAAAGAGTGGAAAGCAAAAGAGGGTTAGCTTTACGGAGTTTTGGATGATCGGTTTAGAGAAAAATATGAAATTTTATCAAAATCTGATAAGAATAGACATATATACCACAAGCAATTATATTTGATAAAAAAAATTTTATATTTTCTTTCTATCAAAGTGCTAGAGAGATAATGTCCAATCAAAAATGAAAATATGCCAGTGTAAGAGAAGGAAAATCGCGTGGGAGAAAATAAAGGCCGGCAGGCAAGAGCTTGGGCTTGACTCTTTCAATTGACTTTGTTTTTACACTTTATTATAAAAAATAAGAACAATTTTATTTTCTACATTTTTGTCATAATAAACAATTTTAGCCATGGTAACAACTAACAAAAATTCTCATTGCACCGCATAATTTTGTAATTCCGTCGTAAGATAACATGACTTTTTTTTTTTTTTAATTGATAGAAGAGATTGAGCTGACAAGAAAAAAAAACATTTTTTTTTTAAATTTTGAGTGCACAAGCTGTGTACGCATTACGTGCTTATTAATCCAAAAGTGGAAAAAATTAATAAAGTAGAAACAAATCAATGACAAGGTAATATATATGTATTTGTTAAAAATGAAAGATGTAAAAGTCAAATGGAGCTACCATTTGGTAGTTACGCTATAACAAATTCGTTTGATTTGTGAAAATTTTGGTTGTTGGAAATTGAAAAGGAATTATTAGGTGGATCATCAAATGCTCCGCCCTTCCCCTTTAAACTATTATCAAAACCATCATAGTCGATCCTCTGCGAAAGGTTCGGAACTGCAACACTATCGATGTTCCCCTTTTCTATGTCTAAATTCTCTTTCGAAGCAATGCAATCCCCGTTGGAAAGGTTGTCATCTTCTGAAATCCATGCCCGAAAATTGATCATTGAAGGTGGGATCTTTGAAAGTAGCACTTCTTTGAAATTGTTTAATATGCCTTTGTTAAAGGGATTTTCCTTCTTATCGTACCGGTACCGAAAATTCTCATAGGTTGTCTGAAATTAATAATACATGCAAAAGAAGAAATTATGAAAAAAAAAAATTTAAAATATATTGAAATGAACAAATTAATTTCTAATTAATGATTAAAATTAGTTTATGCTTAATTATATAAAACCAAGTCTTTCGTTAAAGATGTAGATAAGAAAAAACAAGCATATACATAGAATGAAAAGAAATTAAATAAAAAAAAAAAAAAACATGACGGACGGAAATTAATTAAGAGAGCCGAATTTCATCACCTGGTTAGTGCAAATGAGATAGAAATGGAAAACTGTTAGGCCACCAACAAACCAGATGGCTATGAAGCAATACACAATGAGAATAACTGACAGTATATCACGAGACATGGCATCCCACAAGCCGCAGTCTTGTCGAAGAATGTTCAGCCAAGAGCACAAGAACACATATATGCACAAGGCAGTGGATGATGATATAAAAGAAATGAAGAAAGGGTAGTTGCGCTGCAAACATTAATTAATTTGGTTTAAAAACTTAATGTAACTAATTAGTTTAGGCCTTGTCTAATATCTATCGCTGTCTATATGTTTTATATATATGTGTGTGTGTGAGAGTAAGGGTGAGAGTGAGAGTGAGCGTGAGCGTGAGAAATGGAAATTAATTAATTATAGAAACTTACTAGTCCGATGCATTGACCCACCCATGGGCAATGGTGGTCGAACCTCTGGACACAATTGTTGCAAATGGAGCAATGAGATGCACGCGGCGAACGATATAACAGGCATGTGTCACAAAACTTGACCTTAACCGTTTTACCATTCACCAATATTACATCCTTAATCTTTGGCATTCGGAGGTTTGGAGTTTTACTACTCATCACCCAGTCCAATGATGGATTCTTGGACAGATAATTTACTTCATCGGACGACGATTCAGGTGGTAGTGAATTTCTAGGTATTATTCCCGGGTCTCTACTACTTGTCAGAAATAGAAAACCTAAATCCTGCATGCGCGCAAATTAAAACAATAATCTAGTAAAATAGCAAGGTGAAGAGGTAGGGGAGACTCAAGTTGAATTTATTATTTTTCTTTTACCTACCAAAACAGTGAGGATGAGCCCCCCCAGCAACATTTGATAGTTAAAAACTGGATCGTCGTGCGTGATATTCACCACCATCTTTGTGCAGAATGCTATTGCAGGACATCCAATCAGAAACGAAGTTAAGAAAAGTGATGATGCATCGGGGCCAAAAATCATTCTCCCACCACAACAAAATTTCTGTCATTTGAAAATTGCTCATTAATTACTCCATAAATGCCGAATTTAGGTATTATATAGCTTGTATACTAGCAATTAGCAAATCATACAAATTTTTTAACACATGACCCATGTTCATTTAAAGCAATCAAAAGTAAAGATGAAAAAAGGTAAAAATGAAAATTTTATTAATTTAATAGTTAAATTACAAAATAAAAAAGTTATTATGAATTTTAATCAATTAGATTAACAAAATTTTCAGCCTCACTCATTTTCATCTTTCCTGTCAAGCAAAGACTAAAAGTCTCTCAACCCATCATCAAAATTCAAAGCCAAAGATTACAATAGCTCTGTCATACAAAAAATTTAATTAGAAATCATTTACAAATTGATGAAAAAAAAAACAGTATGGCATGGACACTAGGTTGTGAGATGCACAGAAATATGAAAAAAAAATTTGAAGGTGTATTAACAACATAAAAATGGCATGGACAATGTTAAAAGTTGATAACTAATTCAAATTAATAAACTTTCAATGCATAATGATGACAAGCAATAAGAAGAATATTATTAGAAAAAGGGAACTTAATTAAGCTTATGATCCATCATAGAGAAAAAAAAAATGAAATGTTAGAAAAATGACAACAAATTAAGGAAGAAAAATACATTATTTCCCTTCCAAACTTGATAAATCCTCTTGGGAATGGATTTGGGAGGGGAGTTTTCCATGTGAATGGAGGAAGAGTCATAAATTTGGCTTTTGTTCCTATTCATGATTCTCTTTTTTCGGTCATTCATTTGTATTGTATGCACGATCCAAGCTACCTGATGATGATGGAGACAAACACCCACAAAGGGAATACCTGCAGAAAGCCAAAACTTTAGAAAAGAATCAACCTTACAAAAATTCGAAAAAGGGCTCAAAAGGCTTTCATTGTTTCCGTAACATAAGAAAGGGAAGGACAACGATATCAAACGCTTTGTGGGTGTTTGCTTTTCTTCTGTCTCTCTCTTCAACTTCCCTTTTTAAAAATTGTTGGTTTACCAGATGGATCCGTACAACTTTTTCTTAACAAACTTTTGATGCGTCCTCAAAATTTCTAAATTCAAGCGAGCTTTCCGCAGCCAAAGCTAAATGCATCTTATATTTCAATATATATAAGATTTGCCATTTGAGTAGACACAAAACATAATTGCCCTTAATTCATTTTAACTTATTTACAACTTATCTCATTATATTTATACAAATGCAATTTTTTTTAATGACAACAAATATAGAACAAATTCACGTTTATATATATATATATATATATATATATATATATATAACATAACAAGATTTAATAATTGATCCATTCGTTACTTTAAGGGTGTGTGCATGTTTATATATACACTAAATTATCTTTTGTTGAAAAGAATAATTAGATTTAATACCATAACTCGTGCACTTTTAAATTAGATGAAAATATTTAATCACATTTAAATTGTTAAAATTTTAAGAAATGTGTTTTTCATCTTTGAGAACTTTCTACTGTAAAAGCAGAAATCATGTGTTTTTAGACTTATTTATATATAATGTATCTAACATTATAGAAATCTTAATTTTAATAAGTAATAAATGAATTTTTTTATATTCTTATTTTGCTCTTCAATAATTCACAAATTTATAAAGAGTATTACATTTTTTCATATTCATTTATTTTAAAATTTTTTGTTTATTTTATTTTTATTCTAATTAATGAAAATATCTCTTTATTTTATTTGTTTCTTTCACGTAAAAACTTGTGATATAATTTTAAAGAATTTATTTTTTATTTATTAAATATATAAAAATACTATCAAATTGTTTTTTTTTTTTGTTTAATTTGTGACAAAGGGTTCTTAAGTTTTTCTCAATACATCCCCTCTTCAGACCAGTTTAAGCAAGCTTATTTATGTTAGATCTAATGAATTTATAAAAAAAATAACTTTTCAATGAATTCTCAATAAATTTGAACCTAAATAATTAATAAAATAAAATAAAAAACCGCACTCCTTTTATCATTTGAACCAATCAAGATCAAATAACTTTTAATATTCTGCAACACTTTTACGCTAAATTTACCAAATGTTATTTTAAATTCTCTTTTTTAATAATTTTAACATAATTCCACTTGAGCAGCACTTGTTATAAAAACTTCCACTAGGCCAAACAGAACATTTTGCTTAAAAACAAAAAGACCATTTTTTATGTTTACAAATATCATATCGAATATGAATAGATTATTCAATTAAATCAAATATACAAAAATTTATTGGAGTGTACAATTAGAAGTATTTTATGGGTAAATGGTGAAAATTCATCTAGTATGAGTTATAGAATGCAACGGTGCCACCCTCTTTGTTTCTTTTTTAGTTTATAATTATTTTAGATATTTGTGTTGAAATTATCTTCAACACCACATTAAATCGACTAGGCGTACTAGTTACACAAATTAGCTCATCCATGGAAAAGAGGAAAGGAAAAGAAAACTCTTACGCAGCCCTCCACAAATTCCTTTCCCTTCGGAAACAACAAAATCAAAAGTTTGACCCAGGTTGGGTAATGCCTTTGGAAGCCCTATGTCACAATGTCATGCAAAGACTTCATAATCATAATAATAAAGATTAATGTCATGAATAATCCATAAACAATAATGAAATAATTCAACGTCATACTTAAATTATGAATATATTAACTAATATAATACTTAAAAAGATTATTTACTTGTCTCTAATCATTATCTAAAACAATCAAACTAGAAATGAATACTGCATTATTTAATAGATTTATAATTCAAATATCACATTAAATATTTTATTATAGTTTATGACCCATTCATAACATTAACCTTAATAATAATAATTCCTTTTCCTTAAGAGACTTCAAGTATTAATTACATATCCAAAAATACTTACAGAACCTTCTATTTAACCTAATTCCTAGGGCCTCAGGTGCTAGAACAAACAAGACCTGTCCAACAGTTCTATACAAGGAATCTTGGTGGCTCAGGTAAATTTTTGTTCAATTTGATCAGTGCACCTTACAACAGGGGGGAAAATAATCTAGAAGTGAACATTTCAGACAAAAATAACTTGAGTTGATTACAGAAAATATTGAGATAGAAAAAACTCAACTAGACTATACAAATGCTAGAAATAACTTCAACTAATGTTCCAATGTTAGAAGTTCAAAACTCTAGTACAAATTAATAGTACAAGAACATGGATGCCGGATGAAGAAAAAGTGAGAAGGGATCATTCCGTGCCCATTCAGCAGCCACAAACAGGAAAGTCGGTAAGCCTACATACCTGTAAATTCAATATCTATTTCAAGCCAATGTATTCAGCAGAAATACATTCATGAAACAACCTATCCTATGTAGCATGAAGTAAAGAATATACAAGGGGCTCATAATTTAACAAGTTGGAACAGTAAGTTATTCAGAGCCATCATACAAAGCCAAAAATAATGCAACAGTTCAAACTCTTGGTCAATCAGAAGAAAAACATAGAGGTGCTTGGACGTGCTAATTCTTTAAGATACATGATAGATACAGCAGCAAAAAACTGCATAACAATAATCAGATTTTAATCAGTTGATAACATTTTAGGCTAAGGAGAGGAATAGAATAAAGAAACGAACTTTGACACATCTACATCACTGAGCACTTCCAATGCTCCTAAACAATTGAAGTGATCTCCCAATCCCCAATCACCTTAAACACACAAAACTTAACCTTTGAATATTTAATTCTTAGCAAGCAGTTCTAAAAACTGTCTAAATAATTACAGTGTCAATAATCTTTTGGAAATTGCACAGGTTATGCTGACAACAAAACTATTAAATTAAAGGGAATAAAGAAAGCTGTTAATCGTTTGAACTGATTTAGGATTCACAAAGATAAAAGTTTCATCGAAATAAAGAAATTCTGGTCACGATTTGATATTGGAAAGATTCAGCACTTTAGATAGGCTAAAATACTTACATGAAGTCTTCATTCCATGTTCCATTAAGCTAGCAAGTTGAACAATTTGGTCTAGCTTGGTTTGCTACAGCCAGAGCTCTGTTTTTCATTTTAATCAGTTAAAAAATAATTAAGGTTGGTTTTGTTAGAGCATTTATCAATAAGCAAAACAACCCAAATCGGACACAAAAAATTAACTCATCCTCCCCCAGAAAAAAAAAAATTCTTACGCAAAAAAGTTGAAGGGGTAGAGGAAAGGGTAGAGGTGAGAAAGAGATGAATCAGATTTCACGGTTCATTAAGTTAGAAAATTAAACAGTTTGGTCTGGCTTGGTTCGTCACAGCTCTGTCTTTCCTTTTAATAAGTTAAACACATATCAAGGTTGGTTTGGTTCAAGCATTTATCACAACAAAATCAATCCAACAGGACACACTATTTATATTAAACCAGTAACAAGAATCTAGAATTATATAAGAAGATTTCAAGAACTAGAATATAACATGACAACATAGAGTGTTAACTGAAAACGAAATGACAATTGGATGTTCAGGTTTAAAATACTGAGATACACACTGATACATAAGCACAGAAACACAGATAACGTCGGACCAGAGTTCTCTAAAATGAAAAAAAGGTGTGAGTGGGGTGAATCTACTAAATCCTAATACTAAAATAAATAGCAGACTGTATGTTTGTGGAAGAAATAATACTTACAAGAAAGCAAAAACAAAAAACTAAAACATACCCAAAAACCAGATGGGCAGATTTTAATTATATTAACTTTTTTTTATTCTATGAAATAAAAGTTGAAAGAGAATAGAGAGAAGGAAACAGCAGAAGAAAGCGAGTTAAATAAATAAAATTAGTATTTAACTTTTTTTTATTCTATGAAATAAAAGTTGAAAGAGAATAGAGAGAAGGAAACAGCAGAAGAAAGCGAGTTAAATAAATAAAATTAGTATTTTGATCTCTAATAAAAGGAGAGAGAGACTAAATGCAAGATAACTAGGAGAAGCTTGTTACTGAGATGCGAACCAACTCATTTAAAAGTTAAGATCAAATTGGTATGATACCAACTCAAACACTGCCATTCCATGTTATACTAGTATAGATCACGTCATGTCAAATAAGGTTTGCACTTTAAAGGAAAAAAGGAAGCAACCACTTTGTACAACTAATGATGATGGCCCACTTCTGCAATCTACAATAGTTCGTCAAATCCAGCAAGATAAACTGTATTTAAAGTAAATGATAGGTACAACAAGATACACAATGACATATCACAGGATTGGAGATTAGTAGATAACTAACCTTTCTCAAACCACGAGCTGGCAAAGACTATGTTGATCCAAATTCACAAGTTGATACACCATTAGTAAAAGTAACCTACGCACTTTGCTGATCCACAAAGGCATTTTTTTTTCCTCTGGTGTGCTGTATCTGGTGGAACAATTCCATAGCCATATGTCAACTCTGTCATTGGAGGAATGTGTCTGATTGCATAAAATACAATATGAAGATCACACTCCTTGCTATTCTCACGCAAAACTGGCTGCCAGAATACATTTGGGGAGCAACTGTGGTTCATAAACCGAGCTACATTACCAGCATCTTTTGCACTTATAATTAGAGGAAATGGGATCTTTGGAGTCTCATTAGATACACCCAGCATAGCTTCCCCAGGCAAATTAGTGCGAGTTGCACTGAAAATATAATCATCATTATTTTCACCTCCAAACTCTTCTGCCCTAGAAATATCAATCACTTCCCCTGCATATTCACAAATAAAAGCCCCAGAACGGATGGGATCCCATGACCTCAGACCCCAACCTTTATCTTTAGTTTTAAACACCTCTAAACGAACTCTCAGACCACTCTGAGATACCCGATTCTTACAATTAGAAGGGCACTTACACGAAGAACCACACTCGTGTATCAAAGCTTTTTGGCTGACAAGAACTCCATTTGCAACGTATGGGAGATGTACACCATTTCGTTGAATGCAAGGGCAGTTGGAGTTACCAGCTAGACAACCACCATGGCAACTGCAGCCAGTCGAAGATTCGGTTGAATTTACAGGTTTTGAGTACTTTAGGTGGGGAGAATATGTGAAATATGCTGGCCCCTTTTCATCATCAACATCATTTACAAGAGAAACAGGAATACTTTCTGCCCCAGAAGTGAGATCTGGCAGTATAACTCCAACTCTATCAGCACTGCCATCCTTCCACTGCTGAACAGATTTCCATACATTGAATGCTTCAGGCTGCCCAGATAACCTAACTAATTTGTACTTAAATACATTGCAGCCAGACTTCCCCTTCTCCACCCATGATTCCTGGATTTTATAAAGACCGTCATAAACATATATCTTTCCAGTTAGAGTTGCTACATCCTTTACACCGCGAATCACTCTAACCTCATTACCCCGGTGCAAGCTCTTCTCTAAAGCAAGATTACCCCTTTCAAGCTTCTGATCTGTTATTTCCATGCCTCTCTTATAAACATTGCCACCTTGGCCACTGTAAATCAACACGTCTCCGTACTCCGAATTATCCTCATATCCTCCAGATGAGACAATGCTAACTGCTACTGGCTCTTCGTCTTGAGATACCTTGAGGCCCATGTAATCAATACCGGCCATAATTGGAGCATGCAATCCAATTAAGCACATCTCCATCCTGAAAAAGAAAATATCCCCGACTTCCACACCAGGTACAACACCAATTCTCTTCCTGATATTAGTTCGAATCCCTTTGTTCATTAAGATTGTTCCTGCTCTTAAGTCAGGCCGTCTTGTTACTCCGGGAGTAGATTCCTTTGAATCCTCAATTTGAGAAATTTTTCTTCGGAGCACCTCATAGATCAAACGAATGTATCCTACCGATTGCTTGTCACCATCAGCTCGCCTGAATGTATCAAAATCAATGAGATTGAATGACTCAAGAATTTTATCAACCATAGCATCGATATCCACATCCGAGTAAGCAGCATCGATATCCTGGCTGCTGCTGGCCCAAGTACTCTTCTGAGTCTTTTTCTTTGTGGTGGCACTGGCAACCTTGCTTGAATCTTCTGCATCAGTTGCATGAATGCTATCGCTGTAACCATCTTCTTCAGATTGCGATGGACCGCGGCCTCTGGAACTCTTTCTGGATGACCCTGCATCTCCATTTGCTGCAGTCCTGAATGAATTGATGGGAACCGGAGCTGGAATGGTGCCACTGAACCCAAAAGGCGGAGTTTGCATGTTTTGAGCATCTGAGTAAGCAGAAAATGGGTAGAAGGGTGCAAAACCAGAGGGGAATGGACCAGAAGGAGAGGCGCAAACAAAAGGGGCAGCAGCTTGGGTATGGGGAAATGAAGTGAAACTAGGGTTTGAAGGGAATATGGGAACCAGACATCGTAATGGCCTCACATTCAAAACCCTAGATTTAGCTACTGGGTCTTGCCCACTGCTTTCTTCCATTTCAGACACAAACAATTGGTGGAGACTTTGCTTTTCAACAATTCCGACAGCTCTAAACTAATCAAGTTGCCCAAATCTTTGAAAAAAAAAAATAAAGTTATACAAACAGATTATTAAGAGTGACCCATCTCCAACTCCAAACCCAAACCCGAACATTAAACAGTACGGATTCCAATGCCAAACCCAAACCAAACCCATTTTTGAGAAAAGTGCATTTCCAAACAAGCGACCAACTTTGGCTCACTAGACTTGGAGATTTTATTTAAAAAATGCGTGCTTTGCCTAAATTGGCACTAAATCCCTGAAACATGCACAAAGAAATGAGTACAAATATGCAGAAGCAAAGTGCTTAATTAAATTTGTAAAATATCTAGTTTTACCGTTTGGTAGCTTAGAAATAAATACCTGGTAAAAAGGGAAAGTGAAGGAAATAAATGCAAAGAAACTTCTGTTCTTTTGGCCCAAAAAAAAAAATCAGCAGTTTGCCATTTGCATTTTGTGGAAATAGGAGTAGTTTACCTAAAACAAGTTGATCTCCAGTGGAAACAGGAGAAATATGTCCAAGCTCAGTAGCTCGAGCATTGGAGAACTGAGATTGATAGCTGATTAAAAAGTGGAAGATATGGTGGATGGGGAGATATTCTTACGTTTTGGAGAATGAATTTGAATTCCTTTCTTCTGTTTTTTCTTTTTATTTTTCTTTTTCTCTTTTTTCTTTTCTTTATTATTATCGAGCGTTTGGTTCCGAGCAAACAAAAGTTTTTTTTCCTAACGTAAATTTTATTTTAATTTCACTAATGTGACTTTTGTGGTATTTTAAGATTTTCAATTGTATCAGTATCAATAAAAGGAAAATAGTCCTAAATTATGCGCCTTTTGAATTTTTTAATTTTTTTTAAGGAATATAAATTTTATTTTATTTTTATGAATAAATTATTTTTATGATTTATTTTATTTTTTAATATAAAAAATTATTTGATAAACTGAAATCCAGACTGACACGCATAAAACATTTTAAATCTCATTTTTTTATGTTCGATCATATTTAAATTTTATTTTTTAAAAAATATAAAACAAATTCAATTTTTATTTATATTAAATTTTTATTCATTAAGATTATATTTATATTTAGTTTGTATAATTAATTTGAATTTATTTAATAAAAATATAATAACATATGCATATTTTTTAAAATAATATTAAATTATTTGAAATTGAAATGTATTAAAATAAATTTGTGGATTATAATTATTTTTTTTTATTTTTAATTTATTAAAATTTTATTTTTTGAAATTCAATAAATTCTAACAAATAATATATTTTTTTAGATAAAAATATAAGTTTTATTGAAAATATAAAATTTTTAAAATAATATTTTTTAAAATTTTATAGTTTCAATAAGAATTACATTTTTTAAAGTAAAAAAAATAATTTATCTAGAAAATATATAATTTTAAAAAAATTATTTTTTTAAATTTTATAATTTTAACAAAAAAAATACAATTTTAAAATAAAAAATATAATTTTATTGAAAATATATTATAAAAATTGTAATCTTATTAATTCTTAAGTTTTAACAAAAATTACAATTTTTAATATTAAAAACGCAATTTAATATAATAATAGATTATGGTTAAAAAATTAAATGTAATCTTTTATTAAATATAAATTACATTTGTTAAAACAACAATAATTTTTTATCACCCAGTCCTCTCTTCACTCCCATCACTCTTATCACTATTTTAACACAAATTCTATTGATAAATCAATCTCTATAAGGAAACAGACAGCAACAGTCAAACACTATAAGCTGTAAAGCACGCTATAAGCTTTTGATTAAGCTGCAGACTCTTGGTCTTGAAAGTAGACAATTTCAAAATGAGGGTGCTTTGCAAATGCCAGAGTTAGACCTGAGAGGATCCAAGTTATCAAGAAAGTCAAAGACGTGATTTGAATTAAGGCTCAAAACAAGTGAAACCAGGGAACCATAGAGCGTGATCTCCCCGTACGTGGAGACTCTACTTGTCGATGGGTCTTCCGTAAAAGGTATGGCGAGAAAAACCTGGAGGATAAAATGCGGGTTGTGAGGATTAGGGTTTACAAGGAGGACTTCCTTGGAAAAGTGATCACGTAGAGTTTGTGGGTTTGATCGTGAAGATGGGAAGACGAATGAGAATATATAAACACATAGAACGTAGTGTCTGTGTGTTTGGTTACATAAAGCAAACAAATTAATAAATGTGTAACAGACAACGTTTGTTGTATACAAACTGTCATCTAGTTAATAACACAAAGCTATTATGTAATAATAAACGTAGTCTTTTATATATTAGGCGACCTTTTTTATAAACAATTTTTTTTTTGAATTTATATTTAATATTTTTTATATAAAAAATTTATAAATAAATAAAATAAACTATATATTATATAAATATATAAATTACTTTAAATAAATCATTTGTAAATAAATAAATATTAAATTAATTAATTATTTTATAAAAATTACATATTATTTATATATCATTAAAAATAATATAATAAAAATAAATTAATTGAGACTCTTAGATTTTCTTAATTAAATATGAAATTTTTTCTATTTTTTAATGTTAATAGAATATAAAAATTACACATTTATTTTTTAAATATTATTATTTTTTTAAAAAAATTTTAATTTAAAAATCCTGACTTGGGAGGAGGAAATTTAATAGGTAGCGCTGCAAAGTGAAGTGACTTATGACGACATGACAGGACAATAGCTCGTAAGATATGGGCCAGACGACAACAGGTAGCTTATATATGGTTTCCGACACTCTATCTCTAAAGTCGGGTACACTAACATAGTCATTCGTAAATCTATAACAATATATAGAAAGCAAACTCTCAAGTATCACTGTTCATGCTCTGTTTGTTAGGCTTTCTAATTTCATGTCGTTTGTCATCTTTCTATTTACTACTTATACACAATGGTTTTTTCTTTTTTTCTTTTTTTTTTTTTAGTTTTTAAGTTTAAATCGTAAATGACAAAAACTATAACTTGGTTCAATATTGCAAGTGTTATTTTGATCCCTTTAGAGTGAAGATTCGTTTGTATTAGTGTAAGTTTTATATTTGTTTTCTATTTTTTAATTAAAATTAAATTTATAACATTGATATTTAATTATTTTGATTTAATAATTAAAAAATATGTAATTTTAATATTAGTGTGAGTAAATTCATATTATATATATATATGATGAAGAGTCAATTTATATATTATAAAACTAAAATCAAAGGGATAAAATTAAAAAAAAAATTTATTTGTTTGTCTCACCTTTTGAATTTATTAAAATTAAAAATTAAAAAAAATGTGTAAAACTTCTTTAATTTAATTTTACATTGTATAAATTGATGCATCTTCACACACACACACACACACATATATATCATCTTTATAAGCGATGTTAATGTTAAAAATTTGCTTAAAACTAAAAGAATTAAAATATTACTCATAATATATAAAAAATTAATATATTTATAATAAAAAAATTCATTATATTAGTGTAAACTTTACACATTTTTTTACCATTGAAATAAAATGTCTAAGTGTGAGTGTTATGAATTTAATTTTAATCTATGAATAAAAAAAAATTATAACACTTACACTGTTGCAAGTGGATCTCTATTCAATTATAATTTATATGACAAATATTTAACATAACTTACATACTTGTGGAATTTAAAATTTTCATAGATAACTTATAGAAAACAAAATTTACCAACAAAACAATCGTATGGTTTATTAGTGAAATATTGGATACTTAAGTTTTGATTAGTAGAAAGTAAGAAAAGAAAAAAAAAATAGAGAACTTGTTATTCAAATGGTTAACATTCATTATCAATTTGCTACTTTGTAACTCTTACCCTTGTTAGAATGCATCATTTTAAAATTTTAGTATTTTAAAATGCATTATTTTTAAATGTTAGTATTTATAATTGTTTTGTTTAGATAAATGTTTTAAAAAGAAATTTAAAACTATTTAAATTTTATGAGGTAAAAATAATTATAAAAAATAATAATATTGAAGTGAAAAATATATATTATAAAACTATACAATACGATATTTTTAATTTATAAAAATATATAGATATATTAATAAAATAAAAATAAAAATATGTTAGAGATAAATAAAATAACTTTTAATTTCATATTTTCTAATGACCCATTAAAGTAAAGTAATGAAAATTTGAAAAATCACTCAAGTTGAAATTCAAGATGGATCCTAATAAAAAAAAAAAAAAACTCTTCTCTCAATATATTCAAGAGAAGAAGTTGAAAATACTACAATTAATGAAGTCTTAAAAACTTTACAAAGGCATTTGATTCGTACAATTTTAGATTTCGAGAGAAAATGTAATACCCAAGTTTTGTTTAATTTTTAAAATATCTCGTATTCATATTCACTCATTTGATTGAAAAAAATTTACAGTTATTAATTATTATATAATTGCCATAATCTCTTTAACAAGCTTAAGGCAATCTTTCATATTGTCTTATTAATAATCAATTCCCAAATGACAAATGATGCCTTTAAAAATAAAAAAAATAAATATTTTAATTGACTTTTTTTTAGTTTATAAAACATCATCAATTAAAACATTTGTTAATATGATCACCTTAATTATTAGTTTTATAATTTATAAAACATCATCAAATAAAGAGTTTGTGTATATGAACGCCTTAATTGATCGTTTTTTAGTTTTTAATATATACTCAATTAAGGCGTTTCTAATGGTGAAAGCTTTATTTGCTCAAGTCAATTAAGACGTTTGTGTATATGAACACCTTAATTGATCATTTTTTTAACACATAATCAATTAAGGCATTTCTAATGATGAACACCTTATTTGCTCATGTCAATTAAGGTGTTTTTCAAAGTGAACACCTTAATTGATTACTTTTTTTTTTATCAAATATGGTGTTTATTTTTAGAAACGCCTTAATTGCTCTCTAAATAAAAGCCATTTGTTTAACTCAATTAAAGCATTTGTTATGCATAAATGTCGTTGTCATAACGTCTAGATCCGGGGATCTATCGCTAGATATTGACTTTTAGGAGTCGCCACCAATCTTTTTTATCTAGGTGTGATTGACCACCTAAAGAATCTGTCCTTTCAGGGAACACCTAAAATTAAGGGTCCCTAAAAGAATAAGTTCAGGTCTGCTAACCAGAACAGAGTTCGGGAGTTCGATTACGTGTGAGGAAGGTTATAGCACCCTCACAACGCCCATCAAAAGATGGTACCAGCTTAAATTTGTGTTATCCAAAAGCCTTAAAATTTTACCAAGTAATTAATTATTGAAAATTTTTCTCAATTGACTCTAATACTTTTAGCAGAAAATTGAGAAAATTCCCTCACCTCAAGAGTATGCAATAAAAACTACTGTTTCACTTGCAGAGGCTCCGTCGTTGGATTGTTTAAAGACAAATCAAAATCAAAATCAAAATAGAAAGAAAGGAAAGAATGATTGTTCTTGTGTAGGAAAAATTGATACTTTCAACTTTTCCCCAAAAATATTTTTTGGAAATTTATTTTTAAGGAAAATTGATACTTTCAACTTTTTCCTAAAAATATTTTTTCAAAAATTTTGATTTTCAAGGAAAACTGATACTTTCAACTTTTCCTCAAAAATATTTTTTTTCGAAACTTTATTCTTAAGGAAAATTGATACTTTCAACTTTTCCTCAAAAATCTCTTTTTTGAAAATGTATTTCTAAGGAAAATTGATACTTTCAACTTTTCCCTAAAAATTTTTTTTTTTTGGAAAATTTGATTTTTATTTGAAGAAAACAGAATAATAAAAAATATAAATAAATAATAAAAAATAAAGAAAAGTAAAACAAAAATAAAAATAAAACTAAGATAAAAAGAATATTAAATAAACCTAATATAATAAATAAAAAAAATAAAAAAAACATATAAACAAATAAAAAAATTCAAAGAAAAAAAAAAAAAACCTGGAGCGGCTCAGATCGCGGCTCGGCTCAAGGCAGGGAAACGGCTCGGAGGGAGCGGCTTGGCAGCTTGGCGCGGCTTGGCTCGGCTCGGAGGAGGGGCAGCACGCGCAGGTCAAGAAAGCGGGTCGACGCTCGGGTCGGGTCGGGTTCGGTAAAACGCGCGGATCCTCTGGTTACTTAAGGCCAAAACGACGTCGTTTTGGGAGGGTATAAAAGGTAATCCTCTTCGTTTTTCGGCAGAACGCTCCTCCCCTCTCTCTCTCTTCTTCCCTTTTCCTCTCCCTTCTCTCTAAAATCTGAAGAACACTGGTGCCGAATTCTGGAAAATGTCACCGGAATCTAGAAATTTCACCGGAAGTTGGCCGAAATATCACCGGTTTCTGGGATTCTTCGTCGAA
Source organism: Durio zibethinus (assembly GCF_047325235.1). Lineage (NCBI taxonomy): Eukaryota > Viridiplantae > Streptophyta > Magnoliopsida > Malvales > Malvaceae > Durio > Durio zibethinus. The sequence goes on along the minus strand of NC_143162.1, from coordinate 87,383 downwards.
AACTGGCAGGTGGCCGGAAACTTCAATGTTCGTAGGAATTGTTGTCGAAAAATTCAAATTTTGTCAGAATTTTCGTCGGAATCTGGAAATTTCCCAAAAATTTCCAGAAAAATTTTTCGCCAAAAATTTCTAAAATTTTTTTCTCACTCCCAGAACACTCCTAAACTTTTCCTAGCTTCCTATACGCCTCCTTTTCTCTCAAATCAGTAGCTTTGCTTACTATTTTCTGTCTGTGTTTGCATTTGTTCCAGGGGTCCTTTATATAAGGATTGATCAGGAGTTCCTGATCAATCCCAATTCCTCCTTGGACGGAAATTCAATCTTTGAATCCAACTGGACTCTTCTGATTGAATTCCCATTCCTAGTGGGATTCTTCAACTTCAATCTCAGCCCTCCAAAAATAAAAATCAAATAAAAAAATAATAATAGATAATTAGAAAAGAATCAGATACGGATCAAGAAAAGAGAAAGAAAAAAAATTATTAAAGATAATTAGGAATACAATGAGATAAACCAAAAAAAATATTACAAGAAAAAGAAAAAAAAATTAATAATAAAATAATAATAATATAATAATATATATATAACTATATAAATACAATACATATAAATATTAATAGAAAATAAATAAATAAATAAAGATATACATATATTAATATATAATAATAATAAATAATAAAATACATAAAATACAAAAGAAGAAGAAAAAAAAATACAGGGTTACAATTGAATTGGGCCTTACCCGTTTGGGCCAAGCCTAATTGATCTGGGCCTGGACTCAATTGGGTGTCTACAGCTGCCCCTTTTTGCACATTTTCTGTGAAACAAAAATTGCGCAAAGACGTAGACACCCAATCCAGATTCAACTCAACGTTGTCACTTTTTGTTTTTTTGTTTTGTTTTTTTTTTGTTTTTTTGTTTTTTTTATTTTTTTGTTTTTTTGTTTTTGACCAAAGCTCTTCTAAACAGAGGCTCAACGACTTTGAGAAACATAAATTGCTCCTCTAAACAGAGGCACCACGACTTTGAAAAATAAATTGCTCCTCTAAACAGAGGCAACGGAACTTTGGAAAGTAAATTGCTCCTCTAAACAGAGGCACCACGACTTTGGAAAGTAAATTGCTCCTCTAAACAAAAGCAACGAACTTGGAAAGTAAATTTGCTCCTCTAAACAGAGGCAACGGAACTTTGGAAAGTAAATTACTCCTCTAAACAGAGGCACCACGACTTTGGAAAGTAAATTGCTCCTCTAAACAGAGGCAACGAACTTGAAAAGTAAATTGCTCCTCTAAACAGAGGCACCGCGACTTTGAAAAAGTAAATTGCTCCTCTAAACAGAGGCACCACGACTTTGGAAAGTAAATTGCTCCTTTAAACAGAGGCAACGAACTTGAAAAGTAAATTGCTCATCTAAACAGAGGCAACGAACTTGGAAAGGTAAATACTCCTCGACAATCATGTCCGAAGGAGTTGAAAGTTGTGTTTGAGAGAATTTCAAGAGATCATGCCCAAAGGTCTTATAAATCAACCCTGATATCAAAAGACATCCTATTTCAAGGATTAGGAACTTACCTGACAAGTTTCTTCTCCATCTTGTAAAATATCTTTATATTTGTCTTCTCCATATGGGATGTTGGAACACCCCTGCTTCTTGAATTTATACACTATACTTTCTTGAAAGTAGTGTATGCTATGCAATGTGCATGATTTTCAATGCATGCTATGCAAATATTGGCCAATTAATTCCTGTTCAATGTATGGTACTCAAGTTTCTCAAGCTCTTTTTTTTCTTTCTTGGGTGTCAAGCCCTTTGATTCCTCAAGGATCCAATTGCACTGCTCTTCTAAGATCGAACCAGTGTAGCTCTCAATTGTCTTTTCCACTCACATTCTTTCCTTGTTCAGTTTCTCAATACTTTGAAATAAGCTTCATCAATCGATCATCACTTGACCATTATTCAATGAATTTCTCAGCACTAACAAGTTTCATCCACCATCACTGGATCATTACTCATAGGTGTCTCAGCATTAACCATTCCAAAACAAACTCTGTCCACTGATTGTTCCCACCATTCAACCAATTCATCCTTGTACTCATCACTTGGTTGTATCATTTTTCAAGATTTACCCCATCATATTCTCTATTTGGTCACATCATACATCCTTCTAAATCATCTCTTTTAGGTTTCTACCATTTTTTCATCATCTTAGATTTTTTTTCAAATGAATGTAAGATTCTTTTAAACACATATTCATTCATTCATTATCATTTCAATTCTTGACAAATATAATGCAATCAAGCATTTTCTAAATTCATTTTAGGGGTGAAATAATAAGAGAACAGAAGGTGAATTATGGTAAAGATAATCAATGGAGATCTATTTTGGTAGAAAATAAATGGGAAAAGAAATAAATTGGATGTCATTGAGGTGAATGGTATGTCCAAATGATGAATATTCAGATAATTTTCAACATTAATCTAGGATTATCTTTCAAAAACTCATTCCATTTACTGTTGAAGTCATCTTGAGCTTGGCGAACTCTGCCCCAGTCTTTGAGGGATCTTCAGATGTCTTTGATCTTTCATTCATGTGAGCCATTTGACATGGATCTTTTTTTTTGGTACCAAAATCACCCTTTTAGGTTTTCAATTTGAATCTCTTTTTTTATTTTTTCATTTTCTCACTTTTCCCTTTTTTTTTTTCTTTTTTCTCATTTTTCATCCATTGTTGATTCTTTCATTTAGCATGATTCCATTGCTTCATCATGAGCATGTCTTTGCTCAACTTATGATCATTCAAGTTGAGTATTCACATTTGATCCAAATGGACTTTTCAAGGTTGTAATGTAGGCCAAGGTGAAGGGTCATAAAACAAGGATATAATAGGCTCAAAACATGTATTAAAAAGGTTCAAAACCAAAGGATCATTTGATACAACTTGACATTTTGCCCCCACATCGTTTCACTACTTTTTCTTTCCTCACATAAAAGATTCTCATTACTTTGCCCCAAGTCATGTGTGGCTTTTATTTTTCTTTTGCTTTTCTTTCTCTTTCCATTTTTGAGACCTTTTGTGGTGTTTTTTTTTTTTCAAAATTTACCCTCCAGTGTAGAGGGTGATCCTTGGTTGGGGTTCTTCAAAAAAAAAATGGTAAGCTCAAAGGGGTAACAATAAATGGTTTTTCAAATGGTAAAAGAAATATGGCCATTTTTCATCTCAATTGTGAATACCTTTCTTGAACATCATCTATTGAACAAAGCTCATGAACTTGTATAAAAGATTGCACACCTTCAAGACATATCTATTTCACCTTCAGTAACAGCTTACTTTTTGCTCAAATCATCTCCTCACATTGACGTGGATGAGTTCTCAAAATTAAATCCCAGAATCATTGTTATCATTGTCTAAATATTCATCATCTGAATTTTAAGAAAGGGAGTATAAAGTTATGAAAGGTAACAAAGCATGGAGTAATGGTCAAGTGAAAGAGAAAAATGTAATGAAATACATTGACTTGCCTTTATTAAGATGATAACAAGTGAAGTGATATTGCAGAAAAGAAATCCTAACATTACTTGAAAAGAAATCTTAAAATGATAAAAAAAACTTCAACCAGCCTTATCTCCATTCTCAAAAATTATCTCCCTATATGATCAAGTGAAGAATCTCTATTGACATCTTGCCAGTCAATTCATTGTGACTCTCCGGACCCTTTCTGTTCTTGACTTTCACTCAGAGTGCTAACATTAGATGTTGTTACTTTTCCTTGATCAAAACTTACCATTCCATCATTGATCAACCGTTGTACCTTATACTTTAAAGCAGTGCAATTTTCAGTAGAATGGCCAGTAATTCTATAGTGGTAGTCGCAGTGGACTGTAGGATCATACCACTTTGGATAGGGTGGTTTAAGTGGTTCCACATGGCTGGGGGCAATCAAATGGCTATTATAGAGTTCTCGATATAACTCTGTATAAGTCATAGGGATTGAATCAAATACAAGTTTTTCTCGAGTAGTCCTTTGTTCTCGTGAGCCACTTGCTGGGTTAGTAAGACGAATTTGGGTTCTTACAGGAGCTTAAATGTTAAGGCGGTAAGTGGATGAATAAGATGGTTGTGAGGCTAGCTGGTATGGGTAGGATGAGGCATTATTCACAGCAGGATAGTATGGAGAGTAACCTTAGGATGGATAGGGTTGATAACCCCTGAATTGTTGTCTATCAAAGCTCACAGCTTGAGCTTGAGCTTGAGCTTCTTTCTTTTCTGATGTCTTCTTGGTTTCTCCTCCTCTCAATTTGTCATTTTTTATGGCACTTTCAATAATTTCTCCAGAGATTATCATGTCAGCAAAATTCTTTGTTGCATTTTCTATCATCTTTTCATAATAGGAAGGCTTTAAAGTGCTAACAAATAACACTGTGGTCTCTTTCTCTGTCAGTAGAGGTTGTACCTGTGAAGCTATATCCCTCCATCTCTGGACGTATTCTTTAAAAGACTCATTTAACTTTTTTTCCAGATTTTGCAAAGATAAACGATCAGGGGCCAAATCGATGATGTGTCGATATTGGCTGATGAAGTCATGAGTCATATCGTTTCAGGAGCGAATGTGGGTTCTATCCAACTGAACATACCACCTGGCAGTAGAACCAGTAAGGCTATCCTGAAAGACATGCATCAAGAGTTTTTTATCATGTGCATGAGCTGTCATCTTTCTACAATACATGGTGATGTGGGTTTTAGGGTATTTTGTACCGTCATATTTTTTAAACTTCGATACTTTGAACTTATGGGGGATAACCACATCAGAAACTAGGCAGAGCACAGCAGCATCAACTGACCCATAACAGCTAAATCCTTCCACAGCCCGTAGCCTCTGTTCTAGCATGCTAATTTTAGAGCTTTCTTCAGCTTCCACCCTTATCTTTTCCTTCTCTTTCTCTTCTAGATCAGGAATTGGTTCTGCTGTCTTTTCAGTGAAGACATGATTTATATAGCTATTATACTGCCCTGAGTTGAAAGCTGATGGCATTCCAGGATATGTTGGATATGCAAAATATTATGGTGGGACCTCTTGGGCAGACTGGGCTTGAGGTGGGTCAAAACTTGGAGGGTACAAAGGGTCAGCCACTTCTTGCTGGCTTGTACTTCCTTCAACTCTTTTTCCTTTATTCATATTATTGAGGACCTCCAGAATCTTGCTTAGTTCACTTCCAATCTTCTCCTGAGCTTTTTTTAGCTTTTCAAATCTATGAGAACTTTCTTCTTCCATTTGCCTTGCTCTGGATCTTGTGTTGTATGGATGAGCAAGATTTTCGCTAGATGGAGCTATTTTCGGACCTTGAGTACCATACTTATGATTAGAAATGTTATGCTGTGCCTTATGTATGATGCTTTGATACACAAATGAAATGTACATTTTTTGAATGAAATCTAGTATGAAATGAATACAAATGATTGTGTTGAAACATGATCATGAAAAGAATACAGATGCATACAATCAGACAAACAACATAGTTAGTTCCGTGGATGAAACGTAAGTGATGTTGATGCATAATGTTACATATGATAAAAATAATACACAAAGTTAAGCAATCAAAATGATTAGATAAACACCTTTTTTGTGTCATAATTTTAGGGTATATCTATCATTGGGTAGAAAGAGCTCTATCCTAGGTGTAGGCACTCTTAAAGTTCACTACATGCGGTTTTAAGGTCAGAATCTAAAGGTCCTCAAATTGTTCCTTACATCCTTATCCATCACAGACTAGTAAGGCACCCTAATCCTCACTTATTACAGGCTACAAGCGGAAAAGGTTCAATTTGAGTGAGAGTATTTTGCTAGCCACTGCGGAGGCATTAGACCTCACGAAAGCAATAGGTACTTTACTCCCTCCTAAAGGGACGGAGCTCGGGTGTAAAGCTTATGTTATGCACATGCATATGAATGACATAATTAACAAAGTAAATAAACATGAATAAATAATAATACATATATATACAAAAAGGTTCAATTTTATTAGACTTTTGGATAACACAAATTATTTGCTGGCCTGACTCTCAAAATCCCCAGTGGAGTCACCAAGCTGTCATAACGTCTAGATTCGGGGATCTATCGCTAGACATTGACTTTTAGGAGTCGCCACCAATCTTTTTTTATCTAGGTGCGATTGGCCACCTAAAGAATCCGTCCTTTCAGGGAACACCTAAAATTAAGGGTCCCTAAAAGAATAGGTTCAGGTCTGCTAACCAGAACAGAGTTCGGAAGTTCGGTTACGTGTGAGGAAGGTTATAGCACCCTCACAACGCCCATCAAAAGATGGTACCAGCTTAAATTTGTGTTATCCAAAAGCTTTAAAATTTTACCAAGTAATTAATTATTAAAAATTTTTCTCAATTGACTCTAATACTTTTAGCAGAAATTTGAGAAAATTCCCTCACCTCAAGAGTATGCAATAAAAACTACTGTTTCACTTGCAGAGGCTCCATCGTCGGATTGTTTAAAGACAAATCAAAATCAAAATCAAAATAGAAAGAAAGGAAAGAATGATTGTTCTTGTGTAGGGAAAATTGATACTTTCAACTTTTCCCTAAAAATATTTTTTCAAAAATTTTGGTTTTCAAGGAAAATTGATACTTTCAACTTTTCCTCAAAAATATTTTTTTTCGAAACTTTATTCTTAAGGAAAATTGATACTTTCAACTTTTCCTCAAAAATCTCTTTTTTGAAAATGTATTTCTAAGGAAAATTGATACTTTCAACTTTTCCCTAAAAATATTTTTTTTTTGGAAAATTTGATTTTTATTTGAAGAAAACATAATAATAAAAAATATAAATAAATAATAAAAAATAAAGAAAAGTAAAATAAAAATAAAAATAAAACTAAGATAAAAAGAATATTAAATAAACCTAATATAATAAATAAAAAAAATAAAAAAACATATAAACAAATAAAAAAATTTCAAAGAAAAAAAAAAAAACCTGGAGCGGCTCGGATCGCGGCTCGGCTCGGCTCAAGGCAGGGAAACGGTTCGGGGGGAGCGGCTTGGCAGCTTGGAACGGCTCGGCTCGGAGGAGGGGCAACACGCGCAGGTCAGGAAAGCGGGTCGACGCTCGGGTCGGGTCGGGTTCGGTAAAACGCGCGGATCCTCTGGTTACTTAAGGCCAAAACGACGTCGTTTTGGGAGGGTATAAAAGGCAATCCCCTTCATTTTTCGACAGAACGCTCCTCCTCTCTCTCTCTCTTTTTCCCTTTTCCTCTCCCTTCTCTCTAAAATCTGAAGAACACCGGTACCGAATTCTGGAAAATATCACCGAAATCTGGAAATTTCACCGGAAGTTGGTCGGAATATCACCGGTTTCTGGGATTCTTCGTTGGAAACTGGCAGGTGGCCGGAAACTTCAATGTTCGCCGAAATTGTTGCCGAAAAATTCAAATTTCGCCGAAATTTTGGCCGAAATCTGGAAATTTCCCAAAAATTTCCAGAAAAATTTTTCGCCAAAAATTTTTAAAAATTTTTTCTCACTCCCAGAACACTCTTAAACTTTTCCTAGCTTCCTATACGCCTCCTTTTCTCTCAAATCAGTAGCTTTGCTTACTGTTTTCTGTCTGTGTTTGCATCTGTTCCAGGGGTCCTTTATATAGGGATTGATCAGGAGTTCCTGATCAATCCCAATTCCTCCTTGGATGAGAATTCAATCTTTGAATCCAACTGGACTCTTCTTATTGAATTCCCATTCCCAGTGGGATTCTTCAACTTCAATCTCAGCCCTCCAAAAATAAAAATCAAATAAAAAAATAATAATAGATAATTAAAAAAGAATCAGATACGGATCAAGAAAAAAGAAAGAAAAAAAAATTATTAACAGATAATTAGGAATACAATAAGATAAACAAAAAAAAATATTACAAGAAAAAGAAAAAAAATTAATAATAAAATAATAATAAAATAATAATATATATAACTATATAAATACAATACATATAAATATTAATAAAAAATAAATAAATAAATAAATAAAAATATACATATATACATATATAATAATAATAATAAATAATAAAATACATAAAATACAAAAGAAGAAGAAAAAAAAATACAGGGTTACAATTGAATTGGGCCTTACCCGTTTGGGCCAAGCCCAATTGATCTGGGCCTGGACTCAATTGGGTGTCTACAGTCGTAATTGATAATTTTTAAAACATTCATTTTACATTATTAAAACTTGAAAAACCAAATGGCTAACATGCCTTTAATAGTTTAATGATAAAAGACACTATTCGTGTATTTCCCTAAATCATAAACCCATCCACTTTCCATTTTTGTTTCTTCATCTCCTTTATCCCTCTGGACCATGGTACCCTCAACGTCATTGGACATTGTTTTAATTTGGTAAGTGCGAATTTTTCCTTTTTGTACATTGTTTATTTGTCTATGTATGCCATTTTTTTGTTCTTTCATACTATATATTTTTATATGTTTATATAAATATGTATTTCCCAACGTCACCAATGTATCACACCTTATCTGCAATGCTTACATGGTATTTTTTTGGTTTTTTAGTTAGAGTATTGTAGTTTGCCGATTAGTTATATGGAAAATAGGTCTTATATTTGTTCTAATTTGTTTTACATAAACTGTTATGATATGTTTTTTACATAGACTGTTATGATATGATAAAACACAATATGGCCTATATCGTGTATAATATTATTAGTTTTGTTCTATGTAATGTATATTGGTTTTTTTACTGTATTAGATATTGGTTGTATTTACTGTATAGATATGTAGAGAGAAAGTTTTGGTTTATTTTATATAATTTTGATAAAATTTACAAGTTTTATGACTTTTAAAAGACATATGTTTCCCTGTACTAAAAATGAAGAAAACAAACCTGCATTGAAAAAAAAAAAATCAAAGGAACGTAATAGATTGCTTAAAGCGAGTGGGATGAAAATTCATGTGGAGTTCAATCAAGATTGGTAGCCTATGTTAAACGGAGGTGCAAAGTTGGCTAGCTATATTGGAGTTGTCGTCTAGCAGAGTATATCGATTACCTACCCTAGTTAGCGAATGATTTTTTATGATAAGAAGGACAATATATGGGATTCAATTATGGTATGTTTATTCAACGAAATCTAAAATTTTGTTAATTGTTAATGGAATTGAATTAGTGTGTTGAGTTTATTTAATTTAATCATTTTTATGGGAATTGTTTGACATCCCAATCGAGTATAAAAAGCTTGTATTGCAATTGGTTGGGAAAGCATTAAGAGATTTTAAGTGCAAATTGACAACCAAATGTATTTTATCGCTCGCTGATAATTTTGAATTATTGATTGATTCTCCAATGACATATAAATATATTATTTGTTATGAAAGTTGGTCATAGTTTGTTTGAGATCATCTATCATATGAATTCTCAGTATATATACCTAGTTTGTTAATTGTTTATAATTTATTATTTAATATATTTGTATGATAATATGTAACTTATCTTTTTTTTCTAGAAAATCAAATAACAACAAAAGAACATACGGGACCAACAATTATATCATTCTCTGTTTGTGTATTTGGTATCACACAAATAGTAATTACCTATTATAGTGAACAACATTAATAATATAAAAAAATATATTTCATTATAAAGCTAAAACAAACATAATAAAGATAATACATTGTGGGATTATTAACCCATTTTTGCTTGTAATGGTATCCCTTAGCACTTTATTATCTACTGCAGAACCTTTCCATCCCCATAAAACATATATGAATAACATTTATGAGATGGAAACACCAAAGACATTGGTATCAATTTCATTTTTCCTAATCATGTATTTAGGCCTATTAATTGCGTCTACATTGATCTTGATGTATGTCCCATTTAAGGCACCTAAATAACCCTTGAATCATTTTTATCTATTATCTATTGAATTATTCGATATCGATTTAAGTTTTTTAAATAATAACGTATGCAGTCTTAAAATAGAAGTTAACAAAAAATGAAACTGTCTACTAATCATCTCTCCTGATCTAGTTACTTGACGCTTCATAACTTTATTTTTTGTATGATAAGCGATGGTGTGAAAGAGGTTAATAACTAGTTCTTCTATTGACATATGACGAGATGCATGTAATCCCCATTCTATTTGAAGCAAATGACATAATTTTATAAAAGCTCTCTTATCTATTTTAGTATTATCTACACATTGTCTATCACTTTAAAAAATTATTGCATTTAAATTTAACTCTTTAATACATAGCCTATCATAAAATGTTCCATCATAAGATAATCTATGCCATTTTTTAATGTTCATATGTAATAAAATCACATCAACAAAATGTAACACATGCAACAAAGTCTCTATTTGGTTTAAATGTATCAAAAGCAATGTAACTAATTGCATCTTCATTCTCAATGATAAACGAGTCATAACTGTTTAAAAGATAAAATCTCATTAAAGTTGAAAACATAAGTAGAAAGCAAATCTTTGCATATGGTATATGAAATCTTTTAAACATCAAGAAAAAAAATATAAATCAGCAATAAAACATTTGTGGATGATGGAGCTAAAACAAATAAATCATAAAACACATTTGATATATCAACATAATTTCAATCTAGATCTAAATGACATTTAAAAAGATAAAAAAAAAGATTAGAATGCAACAAATAATGCAGAACATATAATTAGGTATCAGATAGTATCCACATCATTTTTTGAAAAAAATAAAGATAAACTTAACAAAACAAAAATTAAATGATGGATATTGAAGCTGAAGTTGGTTTAAATGAAAAAGTATTTACTTTGAGCTTAGGTATGTTAAAATAAAAATTAGAAACATATTGGTTATTGAAACATGATGAAAACATCAATTAAGGCATTTCATATATAAAAACCCCTTATTTAATGCATAAAATATAGGTTCTTTTTAAGTTGACTAGACATAACAATGTTTATATTGTGAGAACATAGTCTTTGGGAAGGAAAACAAAATTTTAATATATGACAATTATGATATTTGTAGGAAAAAACAGCTTAATTGAGAGGGAAAGTTAAATTTTAATAATTTTCATTTATGACGTTTTTAGGAAAAACTCCTTAAGTGATAATCAATTAAGGCATTTTTCCATTAAAATAACTTAGTTAATAGCTACTTGAATCTTTATCAAAATCAATTATGTCATAACTTGGTCTTTGAGATTCAAAACAAAATTTAATATGTAGCAATTAAGGTGTTTCTTCTTTAAGGCATTTTAAAGAAGAAACACCTTAATCGATTAATTAATCATTAATTAAAGTGTTTTTTCCTTGAAAAGCTTTAATTGTCACATATTAAAATTAAATTAAAAATAAGACAAATTAAAAAAAAACTACAATTGAGTTTTAGACTCACTTTTCAAAAAGATAATGGATATGTGATCAATTTTTTATTTATGTCAAATCTAGAAATAAAACAACTTTTTTCTTCAAAATCCTAGAATACCATAGAAAGAAATAGAATTTTGATTTCAGGACTTTAAGTATTGTTGGAAATTTGACATTTTTCCTTATAATTAAATTATCTTAAACCACATATGAGAAACAAATATCCACATCAAAATTTAGAGAAAAAATTTGTGAATTTTTCTAAATTAAACACACACTGTAATTGAAATGCTTAGATATAGACATTCTATCTAGTTCAGGTATTTTTTATTTAATTTTAAAATTTTAGTATTTTGTTTAGTTTAGGATTATTTTTTTAATTAATTAATTTATGGTTTGTTTAAAAAAAAAAGAAAAAAAGAAAGAGTTTGATTCGGTTTGAAGTCTAGTGTTCTAATTGAAAAAATGTATTAGGTTAAGAGGTGGACATGGATTAAAAATCTAAAATTAACTTGGATTAAGAGATTGAAACCAAAAAAACATTTTTCTATTGTGATTTGGATTAAAGGCCTATAAAAAGACCCCATGAAGATGGATCAAGAACCAATCCAAAAAATCAAGAGAGAAAAAATAATGTTAGCCTTGAATTAATTCTTATTTTGAAATGACAAAACATTAAGCTAAATAAGCTTGATCAAGATTTTGAAAAAGATTATTTAGTACATGTTCTTAAGTTTTATATTTTTATACTAAATAAATAATATGTTTTTCATAATATAAACAAACCTTTCTTTGTTTTCATATTTCTCAAACCAAATCTATCTTTAAAGATTATTTATTTGAGCTTCAAAGAAAGTTCAATTGTTGTTTTTAAAGTGAACTTATTCATTTTTTACATAATACAAAATTGATAATATTAGTTTTGAGAAATAGATTAACTTAAGAAAATTGTTTTACAAGAATAAAGTTTTCCAACATTGAACTTATTTTATTTTTCTATATTAATTCAGAAGGCTTTAATATTTGAATTTTATATGGTTGGAAAGCTCTTTAAGTCTACTTTCTAATGGATTAAACAAAATCAAAATCCAAATTTTTTAAGAAAAGATTTTGAATTTTTATTAGACATTTTATAGTTGTCTAAAAATTACATATAAGGTAGCTTTGAAAATTTATTATAATTCGTACACAATGAATTAGGTAATGAATTTTATATGGATAGAAAGCCCTTTAAGTCTAGTTCCTATTTGTTCAAACGGTTTGTGATTTGAATTTGTATAACTCAAGATATGATCAAATTAGTGAGTAGAGTGCAAAATAAGAGACAACAATTCAGCTTGGACAGGATCGATCCCCTCAAGAAGGGATCAATTGTTTTTCCACCCATAATGCAGGTTATACTCCTAGTTGAAGAAGGGATTGATCATCCTATGAAAAAAATCGATCACCCCCTTGAACTAATTGATCATCTCAAGGAAGAGACCGATTGGGTCATGATTTTCAAAGGTAAATTGGTTCCAAAACATGAACCAATCAATCCCTTCATGGAAAAGTTCGATCAAGTATGCCTTGAAGCAATTCCAATAGTTAGTTTATCAAGCTTCAATGGCTATTTTCTTCTTCCATGCATTGCCAATGGCTATTTCCTCAATTCTTCTATAAATTAAGCACTCTAATACACCAAGAAGATTGATGAATCAAGAAAATAAGAGTCAACAAGCTATATTTTCATTCTCTCAAAGAATCAAGAGTTTTTTGAGCTTTAAAGTCTAAATATTTGTATTTATTGTATCCAAATCATATTTGTTATTCATTCATTATTTTTTTATACTTAAACTTAGCAAACACTTAGCCTTATAGATGTTGTTCTATTGTTTACAAAATTATCTTTGATGTACAAAAGTGGAAGAGAACAAGAGGTAAAGTATCTTCTTAAGAGCTTTGTAGTGAGATTCAGTAAAATACTATAAAGGGTAGAAGTTTTTATCTTAAGCCTTAAAGAAAAAAAATAGTGTTGCAATTTCAATTCAAGAATAATGGATTGAAGCCTTGGTGTAGACAACCAAAAGAAAAGAAATAGGTGCCTTTTAGAGCAGGATCGAACATCTATAAATCTTTATATTTGATTTCTCTATCCCTATCTCTTTATTTTGATTATAGTTTATGTTTACTTATAGTTCATCAATTCATTGTTATTTATATCATATTTTAATATTAGTTTTAATTTTCATTTAATTATATTGAAATCATTTGTTGAGAAATAATTTGGAGAAATCCAATTCACCCCCTCTTGGATCACCATCTCACTTAAAAAGCTAACAATTGGTATCAGAGCTTTGGTCTCTTTTTGTAAGTTTAACCACCTTAAGTAAAAATCCTATGGCTCAATTTAAGTTTCAAAATAGTGAGAAAGTCTTCAAAGCTCTCATGTTTGATAAATATGAATTTTGTGAATGAAAAATAAGAATGAAGATGTTCATAATGGCCTATGATTTTAAAGTTTGGAATGTGATAGAGAAATGGTTTAGAATTCCTTTAAATAATGCAAACTATATGAGGCAAACGATGGATAATGCAAAGGCCAAATGCATTTTCTATGGAGCTCTTAACTCTCATAACTTCAACTTTGTCTCAAATTACTCCACTTCAAAAGAAAAATGGAGGAAGTTAAATGAGCTACATGAAAGATAAATTTTCAATCAAAATGTTTCATATTTCATGGCTTTTGAAAAGCCTAAGGTAACCTCTAACCTAATTGATTCAAATTCATATACTTTTGATGAATTACAAGATGCCTTTGATAAGTTAGTTATGGAATTTGAGTCAGTGAAAATGAAATATAAGAAAATGATTTCAAAATTGAATGTTGAAAATGATTTTTTGATAAATGCAAAAAATATTTTGAGAAAAGAAAATGAAAAATTGAAAATAGATTTTGAAACTTTACAAAGTAGAAATAAATTTCTAGAAAAAGAAAATATTGTTTTGAAAAAGAAATTTGATGAATTGATGAATGACAAACAAAAGCTTTTAAAGAGTTCATTAAATACTAAAATGATTAAATGTAATTTTTCTAATTTGTATGGTCATACTACATACACTTGTCCCATAAAAAGAAAATTTCATTTAGAATTAGACAAGTATGGGTTCCTAAAGGAACAAAAGACTTGGTAACTAACTTTCAAAGATCCAAAGCAATTATGGTACCAAAAATCAAATGAGATTGTCTATTGTAGATGTGCTAGAGCAATGAGCTACAATGTGATATTGAAGATTGAATATTCTGGATACATAATAGTGATAAGTAAACTCTAAACTTTTATTTTAAGTAAATATGAAATTGGTTGCCTATTCTTGTTAAACATTGAATGCTTAATGGATATTAGTATATGCTTTGTTGATATATCTTGAATATACTAATTTTATTTGATACATGTGAGCTTGAATTGAGTATGCATTTATTTTTGTCCCTTGAATGTATGATTTTAATATATTCATCATATTTGTTAATATTGTGTTTAATATTTATTTACTTGAGATATATTTTTAAGAGAATTCATGAATGCTCCAATAAATTTATGGGATTACATGTAAATGGTCTTAATATTGAGATTGCATGAATGATAATAATATTTTTATATTATTTGTGAAATTGACATTCTTGAGAACTTGTGCTTATGCATGATTGTGTATATAAATATTGGATATTGATGATATCATGCATGCTTTGTGAAATTGTTATTGGTGCTTCATGTGATTAATTGTGTACTAAATTATTTTTATATTTATGCAAAAACTTAGGGGGAGCACTCAAAGCTTAATAATTTTGAGACTTTATATTTTACTTTGAAAATGATTTTTACTATAGTCAAGCCTTAAAATATGAAATTTTGTTTTAGCAAGTTTTTAATTATACAATGAATTTGAATATCTTGAATTTAATGATTTAAACATGCTCAAACAAAAAAAAAATTGATAACTTACATTGGTTTTAATTTTCATAGTGTTACATGCAAGTTTCAAAGGATTTTAGAGCTTAAAATATCAAATCTTATTTTTAAACATTTATGGGCATAAAAACCATTTGGACTTTTTCAAAGTGTGATATAAAATTTTTCTAAATGGTTTTAAGAGTTTAAACATGAGTTTAAACATATTTACCTATCTTAATAGCCTTTTTCAAGGAAATATAGGATTTAAGAATTGACTTTTTGGTTTTCTTGTTTCTAAGGCAAAATGACCACTTGAACAACTTTGTTTTATCATTTGAAACTTATTGAAATGGTTTAAGATAGTTAAAAATGAGCTTGACCAGTTATGAGATTTATTAAGGTATTTTTCAAGTAAAAATGAGTTTCAAAATATCAAAAATAAAAATCTTAGAAATATTAAGCTTTAAATGGATTATCCTATTATATTTTGCATAAATATATTTGTTTGAATGATTTTGGCATGATGGAAATGATTTTTGTGACTTTTATGCATATTGATTTGTGATTGTTAAACATGTCTATATAACCATAGTGTTTGAATTGCTCCACTTGTTGGTAATACTTGGATCTTGTGAAATATTATTAAAACTTGATTATTTTATTCTCAATTATTTTAACTCTTGATTTGTAATTTTAAAAATTGATTATCATCTGGTGCTTAAATTATAAATATTGATGTTTGATTGTTCATCTATTATTTTTGTCAAGTGTGTACATATATGATAAATATGATTTTTCTTGACTTGATATGGTTGTAATATGACTTAAGTAAATAATTTTCTTATGATGCACATTTTTAGCTTAAGCCATTATTGATTATGACCTACAATTTGTGTAGACATATTTATGTTTTTGTGCAAAAATTTTTTTGAATATATTTTTGATGATAAATATATTTTCCTTGAGTTTTTTTTTTCATATGACCTAAAATTTATTTTGATATATTCTCTGATGATTTTTTGAATATACGTGAATATTGAATGTTTATTTTGTGTTCATGAATGATCTAAAAGGTTTGATTTTTGCACATTACATAAGAACTTTTCTTTTAGTGCCATTCTTATGCTATTTGATGTTTAAATTGATATATGACCTTTAGCTTAAGTATATATCTCTCTTGCAATTGGCAACTTGCGCTTAGTGAATAAATTTTCTTTTGCTTATAATGACTTAGAATATGAAATTATTTTTTAACAATTTGTATAATTTTTTATCAATTAATTTCTTAATGCTTCTAAAGAAAATCCTTTGTCAAAAAATTTTTCTAAGTCTATACTAGGAGAACTTGAAATGAGTATGAATGGGTCAACATTTTTGAAATTTTAAGTTTAGCAAGCAAAGTATGTTATCTTTATTAGTCAAGTCTAAAAACATAAAAGACTATCAAATGATGTGGAATGGAGGATTTAAAGCCTCACTCAACTACAATGAGCACAACAACATAATTTGATAAGGATGAAGGTAATCGTATTGAATTTATGTTATGTGTTTATGATTTATAATGTTTGATGTATGATTTGATACATGCTTACTTTGATATGTGCAAAAATGAGATATTATGTTTGAATTTATGAACACTTTGCATAAATTAATCATCAAGCTACTTGATAGAATTTGTCTTAACTTTGTTAAATGCTTGGATTGATTAATATTCATGTCCAGTTCTTGATTACTTTGATTGATAGTTTTTATTATATAAATATTTATTTGAATCTTTGGACATGGATATGAATTGAATATATTGATTTTTTTTTTCAATTGCCTTGACTCATGAATTATGAACTTACAATTTTGAAATTTTATATACATGTTCATTGATTGAGTCCATTGAGATAGCATGTATCATATTGTGTCTAAAAGTTTAAATTTTTTTTGGTATATTGCTATATGTGATTTAAAATATTTTAGCATATGCTTGTATGATTTTGATTGAAATATATATTTAGATACTTGCATATGTTTGAGTTAAGTACTTTGTTATGCATTGAAATAATTTGAGTTATATTTGAATAATTATGCTTTTCTTATTTTTTTGCTATAGCATACGTGCTTATCATGTTTGAAAAATCATGCTTATATAATATTTGTTAGGACATGATAATATTTGTTAGGACATGATAATATTTGTTAGGACATGATTTATTATATACATATGAGCTTTTGGTTATTGTTTGGATATGATAGCTTATGATAGATTACTATTATCATTTATGCATATGTTGAATGAATCTTTCGTATGCCTGAAGTATGTGTGCTCTATAAAAGTTATTGAATAAAATTACTAACAATTGGTATCAAAATTGCTAAAGATTTTTTTAACTTTCATATATGCTCATTTACGTGCCTATCTTTGATATAGCTTATACCTTTCATGCAAAATTGTGTATGACTTAAATTGATTAATCCTTATTTTGAAAATGAAGAGAAATCTTAGAATACAATTTTGCTTGATTTGTTATGTGATAATAATTGGTATGCTTTAAGATAATATATCTTTAACAATTGATATGAGCTTGTATGTATGTGTTTGAATTTATGGTTAGTTGTTATTGATGTTTTAAGTTCTAAGCACATCTTACGATGACATGATTTATAAGTAGATTGCATATCATTTATTATCTTTTAGCTTATAAATTTTATGTGGTTAGGTTGAATGAATGATTTTGTGCTATAACATTTCAATTGGATATACTTATACTTTTATGCTTAAATACATGTATGTGAACTTTATTATGCATATTACACTTGATTACATGGATTCAAAATACTTTTGATATTATTGGTATCAAGCATTTTGTCATATGCCTTGAATTGATCTCTCTTTCTTTTGAAAAGACAAAAAGGGAAAAAGTTTAGAGATATTTTTTCTTGTATGCTTATAGCAATTGATATGGGAGCTTAAACATTTGGTATAATGAGCATAAACAAAAAAGAAGAGAAATGTTTCATGAATATATTTGTTAATGATGCCTCTTCATGTTTATTTGCTCATTAATATGCTCATGCCTTTTTGTTATGACAAAAAGGGGGACAAATATCATATGGATAAATTTTCTTGTGCTTGATATACATATGTTTGATTGTGCTTATTTCATCTATTTAACTAACATATATTTGTTGAGTTTTGTTGGATTATGATGCATAAATTATGGGGCAGTTTTGCCATGCATTGTTTAATAGGGAGTTTTTCAAAATGTTTTTCAAAATCTTAAATATTTCAAAGAAAGTTTTTTATCAAGTAAATTTATCTTTAAGTTTTGTCATATAAAAAAAGGAGAGATTGTTAGCTTTAAATTGATCCTTATTTTAAAATGACAAACCATTAAGCTAAATAAGCTTGATTAAGATTTTGAAAAAGATTTATTTAGTACATGTTCTTAAGTTTTATAATTTTTTACTAAATAAATAATATGTTTTTCATAATGTAAACAAACATTTCTTTGTTTTCATATTTCTTAAACCAAATCTACCTTTAAAGATTGTTTGTTTGAGCTTAAATGAAAATTTAATTGTTATTTTTAAAGTGAATTTATTCATTTTGGACTTAATACAATTTTAATAATATTAGTTTTGAGAAATAGATTGACTTATGAAAGTTATTTTACAAGAACAAAGTTTTTCAACATTGAACTTTTTTATTTTTTTTGTATTAATTGACAAAGCTTTAATATTTGAATTTTATATGGTTGGAAAGCTCTTTGAGTCTACTTTCTAATGGATTAAACAAAATCAAAATCTAAATTTTCTAAAAAAAGATTTTGAATTTTTACTAGATACTTTGCAGTTGTTTAAAAACTACAAAAAAGGTAATTTTGAAAATTCACTTTAATTCTTACACAATGAATTAATTGATGAATTTTATATGGATAGAAAATCCTTTAAGTCTAGTTTCTAAATGTTCAAATAGTTTTGTTATTTAGATTTGTATAACTTAATATATGATCAAATTAATGAGTAGAGTACAAAAAAAGATACAACCACCCAGCCATTGACAAGATCGATCCCCTCATGGAAGGGATCTATCGGATCATGTTTTTTAAGTATGAAATGACAAAATTTGAACCAATCGATCTCCTCAGGGAATGGATCGATCGGGTTTAGGTGAAATCACACCAACGACTATTTTTTTCATGCATTCAATGGCTACTTTCAATTCTCAAGCTTCTCTAATGGCTATTTCTTTATTTTCTCTATAAATTGGGCACTCTAACACACCAAGAAGATTGATGAATCAAGAGAGTAAGAGCCAATAAGTCATATTTTCATTATCTTAAAGAATCAAGAGTTTTTATAGCTTCAAAATCCATATCTTTGTATTTATTGTATCCAAATTATATCTGTCGTTCATTCATCATTTTCTTGTACTTAAATTTAGCAAACACTTAGCCTTAGAGAGATTGTTCTATTGTTAGCAAAATTACCTTTGATACACAAGTATGGAAGAGAACAAAAAGTGATGTATATCTTCTTGATATTATAAGGGTAGAGGTTACTATCTAAGCCTTGAAAAAAAGATAGAGATTTAGTACAAGATAAGTTTATATCTTGTAAGAATTTTTTTTCAATTAGTGGATTGAAGTCTTAGTGTGAATAATCAAGAGAGAGCACGTAGGTGCCTTGTGGAGAATGATCGAACCTCTATAAATCATTGTGTTTAATTTCTCTATCCCTATCTCCTTACATTTATTATTGCTTATATTTGATTTTAGATTCATTAATTGTTATTGTTAGCATTATATTTTCATCAAAAGTGCTTATTGTTTTAATTTTCATTCAATTATATTGAAATCATTTGTTTGAGAAGAATTCGAATAAATTCAATTCACCTCTCTGTTAGATCATCATATCATCTATAAAGCTAACAAGAATGGGACAAAGTGCCAAATTACATCACATGATGGGAAATGATCTTTTGGTTTGAACCCTTAAAGTATATGTTTGAGCCTATTTTATCTATTTATTTCATGACCCCTCACCATAGCCTACATTACAACCCTTAAAAGTTTATTTTGATCAAATGTGAATACTCAAATTGAATGATCATATATTGGACTAAAGCATGCTTGTGATGGAGCAATAGAATTATGCTATGTTCTTGTGTTTTAGAGATTGAAGTGTGGGAGATATTAACAATGGATTAAGAAAAAAATGAAAAATAAAATGAAAAAAATGAAAAATAAAAATGTGAAAAAAATGAAAAAAAAAAGAGAAAATAAATACTTAAATTAAAAACTCGAAAGAGCGATTTAGGTAAAAAAAAAATCTGAGTTGAAAGTTGGATGGACAATTCAACATATAAAAGATATCATTCAAAGATTTATCAAAGTTGGGACAAAATTAGATGAGTTTAAAATGATTTCGAAAGATAATAGAATGAGTTTTTGAAAAAGAATTTTGGATTAATATTAAGAATTGTTTGAATATTTATTGTTTGGACATTGTTATACCATTCAATACCATCCCTAGTGATATGTTTTGTTTGTTCCTTTGTCCATTTATTTTTTACTAGGCTTGTTCATGTATTGATTACCTTTCTCCTAATTCATCTTGTATTCTCTTATTTATGCATCCTCAGAATAAATTAAGAAAATATATGATTGCATTATATTTGTCAAGAATTGAAATATGATTGCATTATATTTATCGAGAATTGAAATGATAATGAATGAATGATAATATTTAGAAAAGATTTCTGCATTCTTTTGAAAAGAAATTCAAGGGGCAAAAGAAAAATGAAAAAATGGAAGAAGTCTGAAAAGATGATTTGAAAGGACACATGGGTGACCAAATGATGAATATGATGATGGATTAGTCGACATAACATTTGAGTTGTGATCAGATGATGAAAATAATCTAGATCAGTGAATGAAATTTGTTTTGAAATAGTTAGTGCTAAGAAGCTAAGAAATGAAGATATAAGATGGTAGAGTCTTGAAAACTATATTACCGCAATTAATTAGAATCTCATGACATTAATGTTAGTGGCATCTGCATTACATACATTACGTTTGCATTATAGTTTGAACAATACATGTATATAATTTGATGAATATTTAAAATTTTGGTTTGATCATGTATTTGTATTATGTAGTGAACACTTAAATCATGATATGGCATCAGCATTATTGTGAAAATTTAGATTGTTGCATTTCCATCATTAAGAAAGCATTTGCATCATGATCATGACATTCATTACATACAAAATTTTGACTTTGATGAAAAATTGAGAATTTTCATGATAAGAAATTTTGAACTTTTTAAGGAAAGTTTTTTAAGATAAGGTTAGGAATCCTCAAATGGAAAAATATTTTATGCAAAAAATATTTAGAATTTTAAAGTTATGGCGCCTTTTAAAAGAGCATTTTTAAAGTTAAAAATAATGAGAATCTATAAGGAGTTTTAAATGAGAATATTTAAGAAGTTTTAAATGAGAATCTTTGAGTTTTAAGTGCGAATATTTAAGTTTTAAATAAGAACCTTTGAATTTAGATGTGAAACTCTAAAAGTTATCGAATGTGAATTTGTAAACTCGAATAAGAAACTTTGAAATTTTGGATGTGAATTTCTAAATTTTTTAAGTAAGAACCTTTGAATTTAAATGTGAAATTTTAAAATTTATTGAATGTGAATCATTGAACTCGAATGAAAAGCTTTGAAATTTTGGATATAAACCTCTAAATTTTTTGAATGAGAATTTTTGAATTTAGATGTGAAACTTTAAAATTTATCGAACGTGAATATTTAAACTTGAATAAGAAGCTTTGAAATTTTAGATGAAATCTTGAAGTTTTTAAATGAGAAATATCGAATGTGAAAGACTAAAATTTTTGAATTAGAATCGTTAAAATCTTCAAAGTGAATCCTTAAAGTTTTTTTTTTTTAAATCTTTGGCTTTTGGGTTTGAATTTTTAGAATTTTTTAAATGTGAATTTTTTAATGTTGGATATAAGCCTTGTGATTTTCATGCGAATCCCTGAATTAAAATTTTAAATGTGAATCTCACAAATGCAAATCTTCAAATTTTATGGATCTAAATTCTTGTGAAGTTAAAAAAATATGCGAATTTGAATTGTTACGAATCTGAATTCTTGCAAAACTAAAATTTTGAGAATTAAATTCTTTCAAAATTGAAATATTATGAATTTGAGTTTTTGTGAATTTATGTCTTGTGAACTTGAAAATTCTTGTGAATCTAAAAATTTTTGCAAACTTAAAATCCTTGAGAGTCAAATTCTTGCAAGCCTGAAATCCTTACGAATCTAAAAATTTTTGCAAATTTAAAAATTTTTGCGAAACTAAAATTTTTTATGAATTTTTAAACCATGCAAATATTTGAATTGCGAACCTTTAAATTTCAAAATTATGATTCTGTGAACTCAAATTGTGAATCTTTAAGTTTCAATTGCAAATGTTGAATTATAAAATTTTTGAATACTTCAAATTGTGAATATTTGAAGTTTCGAGATTTTTTAATTGTTGTTAAAGTCGCACCCGGACATAATAAGTGTCTATATCTTTGCACAATTTCTATTTCACAGAAAATGCGTAAACAATGACAACTGTAGATATCATATTTAGTTCGAGGTTTTTTTTATTTAATTTTAAAATTTTAGTATTTTGTTTAGTTTTGGATTATTTATTTTGTTAATTAATTAATTTATGGTTTGTTTAAAAGAAGAAAGAAAAGAAAAAGTTTGATTCAATTTGAAGTCTAGTATTCTAATTAAAAAAAAAGTGTTAGGTTAAAAGGTAGAATTGGATTAAAAATCCAAAATTAACTTTGATTAGGAGATGGAAACCTTGAAAACCTTTTTCTATTGTGATTTGGATTAAAAGGCCTATAAAAAGACCCTACGAAGATGAATCAAGAATTAATCAAAACAATAAAGAGAGAAAGAGTAAAAATAAATAAAAAAATTTTAAATTTTTTTTTATAGCCTTTTATAGTATTTTGAGTTTACATAATTAAGATTTTCTGTTGGGAGTTTTGTGTTGGAAAAATGAGTTGAAAAGAAATACAATTACAATT
Source organism: Durio zibethinus (assembly GCF_047325235.1). Classification (NCBI taxonomy): domain Eukaryota; kingdom Viridiplantae; phylum Streptophyta; class Magnoliopsida; order Malvales; family Malvaceae; genus Durio; species Durio zibethinus. Next base: position 63,992 of record NC_143162.1, on the reverse strand, counting down.
GAAATTAATTGTGACTCAATTTTTGGTGTGTGTTTTTTACTTGTCTTTTTCTTAAGTTCTATTATCTTTGTATTTTATCATAATTGTTTATTTATTTGTTTATTTTATTTATTTGACTATTTATGTCTAATTTTTAGAAAAAATTAGAAAGTATTTACAAAAATAAAAAAATAAAAACATTAATAAATTTTTTTAGAATAATTAACAATTATTTAAGGATAAGAATTTTAGAAATTTCAAATGGTAAATTTTTTAAGAAATCTCTAGGTGAGAACTTTCTCTAAATTTGACCAAAATTATGAAATAATTTAGACAAAATTTTAATAAAAATAATTGTATTTTTTTCAAATAAAAAATAACAATATAAAAGGATAACTTAAAATTTTGGGTGAAAATATTTGATAATTATCCAATAATGAAATCTTAAGAAAAATCACAAATAGTTGAATTTTTATAAGATTTCTAGATGAAAAGTTTTTTTTCTAAATTTATTGAAAATGGTGAAAGAATTTAAATGAGACTTCAAAAAATAATTGTCACATTATTTTCTTTTCAAATATTAAGAAATTAATAAGAGTTTAAATTTTAAATAGACTCAAATGGTGAAAATTTTAAAAATAAAAATAAAAAAAATAAATTTTATTGATGAAATTTTTAGTAATCACAAATAGATTATTATATAATATTTCTAATTGAAAAAATATTTTTAATTTTGATCCAAATGGTAGAAGAATTATATATATTTTTAATAAAACAAAAATTTAATAAAAAATAAAATTGATAGAAAATTTTTAAAAATTATTTTTAATATTAAATTTAAGATAATTAGATTCAAAACCTTAGAATAATTTAAAATAAAATGGTACTATCTTTTGAATGGACATGTAAAGTGCTATAATTTGCTCGATATGTAATCGAACTCAAAAATTTTTTTTGATTAATAGATTAAAATTTATTATTTTAAAAATCTTTAATCAAGTTTAAGAGTTTTTTAAAATAATAAATTTATTAAGTGACTAAATCATATTTAAATAAAAAATTAATGATGACTCTTTAAATTATATCTAATTATAAATTTATGAATTTATACGTGACTATAATAAATATATAATTTTTTAATTATTTATTTAGAGGAGAGCTAGGAGGTGTATCTTGACATTGGAAATGGATAAGATTGCCGATCGAGGAAAGCAAGGGACAACAAAGAAAATTTTAAAAAGTAAACAAAAGAGATAGACAACTGGCTGTTTCTTGAGTTGCTTCTAATCTATTACTAGTCGTGCAACCAAAGCGGTCAAGGCAAAGATTGGAAGTTACAAAATATGGTTTTGCTGACGTGAAAGCAAGGCAATACGATCAAAGCATGGAGTATTAGAAAACACATATCTCCTATCTCGACAACACACTATTCGCTCTCCTTCCTCGAGGAGGTAAATTCTTTTTCTCTTCTCATTTCTCTAACTCTGTATTGTAAGAGTGATTCCAATTTCTTATGGGATTGTTTTGATCCCTGCACTGTAAAGCCTGTTTGACTCATCCCATTCCTCAAACACTTCCTATAATCGGGGTTTCAATTCTTTTTCTTTTTCATTCTCAATTTCTATTTGTAGTTTCCAAGGGTAGCCAAATGGTGGGTTTTCTATATTTAGGCATAATAACTGAACGTCTTTTATTCTTTGCTTTTTTTCCCCAGTTCATTGCTAAGGCCTAACCTAAGTGTGTAACTGAATTAATTGCCGCTTTTGTTTTGCTTTTTGCCACCTTAATTTCTTAGCAATTCTCATTCATCGTATCTTACTTCAGTAGTCAATCATGTTCCCTTCAAGCAAGTGGAGTGTCTGATAATTAGTGAATCTTTACCTTAAATTTTCTCATCGTATCGCTGTCAGTTAATCATGGGAATTGGCTACTTTTATGCATGCTGAACAGAGATTTGTTTTAACTTGTCTTCCTTTTTGTTCAATTCATTGTCATATAATTGAATATTCCCCTTTATCTTGTTATATATTTGCTTTTTCTATTTACCCCCAAAATCCCCAATAGTAACAAGTTTTTTACACACGCATTATATATGTGCTCTGACTGCTGTTTTCATATGCTGGATGTGGTGTAGGCCATGGGTTATTGCAAGGTTCCTTGCAGTGCGCTTTTTCTCTGCCTCTTCATCCGTTTTTGCCTTCCCTATCAATCTTTGGCTTATAAAGTTGAAGCAAACCAGACAGCTCAGCTTCTTATAGATGCATCTGAAGGGTCAGCCCGTCCAATACCTCAAACACTCTTTGGGGTATTCTTTGAGGTTAGTTCTATCAATATTTGCTTCCAGTTCAGAATTTTTGCCGTTGTGTCTTGAATTCTTGAGAAGTCTACTATTACAAACATTTACATTAATCATTTGATTGCTCTAGAATGTTTTCTTCTTTACAAAAAAAATTCTTAGAAAAAAGATCATATATTGATCCATGAAATACTAAGATGTCCTCTAATGATCCTTAGTTTTACTTACCAAAAAGATGCCATTATGGAGAAAACTAACAATTTGAATTACTTTCACTTATAGCTTTCAACATTTCTGCAGTATTTGATTTACTTACCTTGTTTAGTGATGTTATAACATTTTTATTGATTGTTGATTGAGTGATCCAATTGAAATCCTTGTCCTACAGGAGATCAACCATGCTGGTGCTGGTGGGCTGTGGGCAGAGCTCGTAAGCAACAGAGGTTTGTTTGAAAACCTTATAATCATTGGAAGTAGCAAGAAATAATAACAGAAGAAATTCTTTCTTTTGAGTGTTTAAATTATATAATTGGTTGAATCCCTACTTATGAAGAAAGGTATGAACTTCTGAATCTGTAGATTGCAAGTTTGACAGATCAATGTTTTTTGTCTTGTCTAGAGTACTTGTTCATACTAATAAATTTAGGGTCCAAATGTGCGCCCAACTACTTATTCAATGTTTGCAACCTTTTTACTTTTTCTTTTCTTTGGCTTCGGGAGGGTTTGAAGGAGATGGAGAGCAAGTCAAAATTTTTAATCACTTGATGGATCATACCCCATTTTCATGAAAGGAGGTTTACCTTTTGGATCAATTTTGCGTGGAAGTTATTGGCTTTTCTCCATTTAGGCTATTGGATTTTGCTATTGTGTGCTCTTTGATCTTTCTTATGCAGTGCTTTTCTTCCTTCTTGTTATTGATGTGACTTCATTCAACTTGTGGGTTTGGGTTGGCTTTTAAGGTATCTGATATGTTAAATTACCTGGGAGAGTTTATTTCTTAACTTGATGCCTAATGCTGTTCCTTTAAGCCATAACTTTCAATATGAGATGGGCATTTGTTTTTGTCCACTTGCTTGCACAAGTTCTTTTGTTTTTTTTTTTTGATGATTGGTGGCCGTTAGCTAGCTTGCTTCAGCAGATTTGGTTGACTTCAAATGGCCAAGTCATATAATAAAACTTCTAGATAGTCCTTATATTTCCGCTCCAAAATTATAAATTAGAAGTAAATCATCTGAAGTCTCTCCATTACCATCTGCATTTGCTGAGGCTTAGAATCATCGTAATGTTTTCCTTCTTTCTCTTTTTTTTTTTTTTTCAAGGTTTTGAAGCTGGGGGCTCTAATATTCCCTCAAACATTGATCCATGGTCCATAATTGGGGATGAGTCATCTTTAATTGTGTCAACAGACCGCTCATCATGTTTCGAACGTAACAAGGTGGCTCTCAGAATGGAGGTGCTCTGTAGTAGCGAGGGCACTAATATCTGTCCTTCTGGTGGAGTTGGTATTTATAACCCAGGGTTCTGGGGCATGGTGAGGATAAATCAAATCATATTAAATACTGTGTGTGCATGCAATTTGTCCTCTCTCTCTCTCTCTTGCTGAAATATTGAAGTGAAATCTAGACAAATGAAATGAACTTTTCCATGAGAATTGCTTTTTTAGTGCACACTTTGTTTTTCTTAGTTGTTTAGACAACAGGATTGTAAAATCTCAAGCAGCTTGTCTGCAAATTGTATTCTTTTTGGTCAACTGTTTTGCTATTTATATCGTTCTACCTTGTTTCTCGTTCAGAATATTGAACAAGGGAAGAGCTACAAGGTTGTATTTTATGTTTGCTCAACAGGAGCAATTAACATTTCTGTATCTTTTACGGGCTCAAATGGGTTGCAGACACTGGCTTCTACTAACATAATGTAAGAACCTGGTTAATATTCTGACAGTCTGGAAGATATTGCGCAATTAATGGTTCCTTTCTTCAAGAATTTTATTTTCAAATGCCATAGAGTTCACATTATTACCCTTGCAGAGCTTCTGCATCTGATGTTTCAAACTGGACAAAGATGGAGGTTCTGTTGGAAGCCAATGAAACAAACCACAATTCAAGGCTGCAACTAACAACAACAAAAAAGGGTGTGGTATGGTTTGATCAAGTGTCAGCTATGCCTTTGGACACTTACAAGGTTTGTGTTTCTTTCTTAAATGCGACACACTGAAAAGTGACAAATTTATGTTTTTTAATTAGTTCAACTAATATCTCTTGGTGGTATAGAAACTGAAGATTATGAGATTTCTAGTGTGAGAATGGCTGTGCATGTTTAAATTAGTTGTCCTGGTGGGCATATGTTTATGTCTGTCTTCTAAAAAGATGATGAGGATTTCTGAAGTAAAAATATGTAGTTGGTGGCTTGAATCTTGTGAAATAGAAGAAGCATGTACATTTGACGAAATCCATGTCTAGGGTAATTTTGATGAGCAAGCAACTTGTAGAAGCCAATTACAACTTAACATGACCAGAATAGTTATTCAAAATTTTAGGTGTTGTTCGGTAACTTGTAATACATTTGAGCTAAATAAGTGGCACTGCTCATGCATGCGCACTGTTCAACGGCATGTTAACAGTGCCAAAAACACCTTTTGAAATTTATTTTTTATTTTTAAGTTAAATATAAACTCATTACCACACAAGTTTTTACAGTAGTTTCAAAAATAAAAAACAGAAAATGGGAAACACTGCTAACTGGATGGACTATGATCTTCTAGGTTTTCTTTTGTTACAGTGAGTGATTTACAAAAGTTAATTAGTTCTAAAAATATGAAGAGGGAGATTGTGGTTTTGTTGGTTTGCTATTGCACGAGCATGTGCAGAATTTTAAGCCTCCATACATATTTTATATAATCTTAATCTTTTGTTTTGTAATGATCTTGCAATAGGGGCATGGTTTCCGAAATGAGCTCATTGAAATGCTTGCAAATATAAAACCTCGATTTATCAGATTTCCAGGTATGTACTATGTTATGTGGCTTCACAACTTTGGTTGGATTGTTTTGTATATAGTCACAATGCTCAAGTATTTTTTTGGGGATGTTTTATTCTTCATTCTGATGATGATTTTTAAACTTTAGTGTCTTGTTTATCTCAATTCCTTATACTAAGAATGGTTCATTCTTTTCTATGCTCATCTGTAATAATTTTCTTTTAGTGAGAGATTCCTTAATAGCCTCTACCTATCTAGAGGTGGCAATTAGGTGGGTGCGTTCGGGTTAGTTTCACTTTGGGTTTGAGTCATTTTGGATTCGAATCATTCATGTCCAAGACTTTTAAAAGTCAAATTTGATTGGATTGGGCAGGTCATTGAGGTCGAGTTAGATTTTATCACCCTTAATTAAGTTGGCATTTTGTCAAATAGTGGCACAACTTTAACTTTTATCGTACAAAAGGACAAAAAACAGTAAATTGAAAGTCATTTGCTAATTTAGAGAATTATATTACATCAGATATTAACAATTTTCTCCCAAAAATTTATTATTCATCTTCATTGCATTGATTATTACCATTTAGTTTACCAACCACTAACTAGATTCGCCATGAATTATGGTTAGGGTCTAGAAATCAACCATAACTACAAAGTTTAGAAGTGGTTTTAATTAGTTTCTTGAACATTAGAAGTTTATTGAGAGGTAAATATAAAAGACTATTTAGACATAAATATGTTTGTTATAAATAAAAATTTAAAATATTGTTTTTACAAACAACCAAAAATACGATTTTTGTAATACAAGAGTTAGAAAACAGATTTTTTATTTTTTATTGTTTTTTAAAGTTATTAAAAGACTGACAATTTGTTAAATTTATTAGTTGTAATCAAATTAATGTTTGAAAGGGAATTAGAATTAGACTTAATTTAAGTTTGGATCAGGTTTGGGCCAGGTGGGTTCAAGTTGTTGATTTTTTGTGGTCAAACTAGGTTGGCTCAACGTCAGGTTTGGGTGTGTATTTTCCAGTTCATTTAGCTTTGCTAGCTCTATACCCATGTCATCATTTTCCCCCTATGAGCCACAGGGACTTCGGATAGGTGTTCGTGCACGGGTATGTCTTTGAGATGGTCCCATGTTCTTAACAATTTTTTACACCAATTTTGAAGATTTAAGTGCAATACCCTTAGGAATAGTTTACTGTCTAAGGAGTGTCAGACACAGGTATGTTAGGGCAAAGTGACTATTGTGTCAAGTTAGCAAGTGACCATTTTTTTTCAGATTGATTTGGTGCTTTTGTTTGTTTTTTCCCCATTTTAAGAAGGTAATAAATGCACATTCTGGTACCTTTTCAAGGCAAAATTTAAAAACAAAAATGACCATTAAAAAATAAATAATTAAAATAATCTGAAAGTTTATGTGTCCAAAGACTAATATCCAAACAAATTACTACCATGGTTTTTGATTAACACAGAAAACATGAAGTGCATGCTTTTATGCTCTAACGAAATGTCCATTTTGCGTTAGTAGTTAAATGGGTAAAGGAAAGTCAAAAGGAAACAATAATTAGAGATGTGTGGTCTACATAATCCAGATTTGCAAGGGATCGAATCTATGAAGGAATTGGTGACAATTCTTTAACTACAGTTCTAAACCAAAAAGAAGAAACGAAGAAAATGAAAACTTGATAATTAAGATATGGAAAGTGTGTAACTAGAACAACAGGTTCAGCCTATTGTTATCATGGGCTGAGATGCGAGCTTCAAATCCTCCCTTCTTTGTTGGCCTTATCTTGTTTTATCAAATAGGAACTCCAAATAATGAATTTGTTTGCACAGTTTTCTATATATTAGGCATTTATTTCTTAACATTCTAAGGAGCTCCTCAAGGCTATCAACATATAAAAGTATCAGGTCAATTTATTCATTTTAACATGCTTAATACTTGTCAATTTCTTCTAAGTGAACTTTGTGCAATTGCAAAAGTAATTGCAAACTATTTTCTATGTGATTGCATTTGGTGATGGCAACAAGGTGGTAGCTGTTTTGGCCAGCCTTGATAATTGGACCCAACTCTGATAATTGGACCCAACTCTTTACTATTTCAATCCAATGCGGACATTATGGACATTTCAAATTGCCCGACATCTAGAGGTGGCAATTGGGCTGTTTTGGAATAGTCTGTCCTTGGGGGGTTCGGATTATTTTGGGTTCTGGTTTAGTTCGAGTTATCTCCGATTCAAAGAAATTTGGGTTCAGACCATTTGGATTTGACCTATTTTGCATTTGAGCCATTATGGTTTTGTCATTCTCAGGTTTGGACATTACAACTTTTGGCTATTTTCTGATTGGTCTATTTCTGGTCTGGTCTATTTTCGGGTTCATTCAGTCTCTGGTTAGTTACAATTTGGGTCTTTTCAAGTTAAAAATTTAGATTAAGGGTTTCAGATCGGAATTGCCTTGGGTTTAGATTATTGTAGGTTCAGATCACTTAAGGTTTGGAATGTTTCAAGTTTGAACCTCTTTTGATTTGGATTGCTTTGGGTTTGGACTTTTAGTGATCAAATTTTTTTGGATTAGGGTTGTTGACCTTTTTTAGTCAATACAGGTCAGATCAGGTTTGGTCTCGGGTTGGTTTGGGTGGTTTTTTAGATTCAGTCAGATTTTACCACCTCCACCAATATCTGATCATCATTTTTAATACCCAATCTCTAGCTGAGAAAATCACTTACTACCTGCAAAGTATACTTTGCTTGCAATAATGTATTTTTAATATAAATTACATCATAAATATTTTAAATACATTTAAAAAAATCAATATATCTAAAACAATGTTATATGTTCATAATGTACTATATTTTGTGGATGTTAAGAGTCTTGGAAATTTTAGATTGGCTGAGGTTCAAGTACTAACCTAAGTCCTTGATGTGTTATCTGTATTGTTACTTTATTTTACAGCTGCCATTTAATGGCATGCTTTTCAGCACTATTTGTTTAAATGTTTCGTTTGGTGTCAATGTAAATTTTATTAGATGGCTCTGAACAGTCTCATAATGCCTATTTAATATCATGGAAAGCCTGGCTGAGGTTTAACAACTGAACTATTTCTACGTGGAACTCTCCCGATAATATTTTGTGAACAGTTTCTTTTGAACCAGGTTACCTATATAAAATTTCTTTATCATTCCATGTAAATAGATCTTTTAATTCGATAATCTGCTGCATCATTGGTGTTGTTAGTTGTAGTTGACCCCTGCTGTCCTTATGATGTGTTTCTAAGCGCAATTATCATAGATATATCATAAGTTATCAACCTAAAAGTGCTGTATGTTCTTAATTATATTCTATTAGGTGGCTGTTTTGTGGAAGGTGAATGGTTAAGAAATGCATTTCGCTGGAAAGAAAGCATTGGACCTTGGGAAGAAAGACCAGGGCATTTTGGTGACGTTTGGATGTATTGGACTGATGATGGACTTGGTTTCTTTGAGTTTCTTCAGGTGGGTATCATATTCGTTTGTAGGATTTTATCGAGTTCTCCTGAACGTTAAGTACTTCAATTTATGCTGTTTAATTTTTAACATTTTAAATTATTCTTGTCTTCCTGCAGTTAGCAGAGGACCTTGGTGCATTGCCAATATGGGTGTTCAACAATGGTGCTTTGCACATGCATTATGTGCATCATTCTATTTGTTATTTGTTTTCTTTCCTTTTGAAGTAATGTAACTTATTTACTAGTGTCTGTGGTCACTTTACCTTTTTCCTTGGGCTTTATCAAAATTTACAGGAATTAGTCACAATGATCAAGTTGATACATCCAGCATTTTACCTTTTGTGCAAGTATGTCTCCACTATTCTTCCCTTTTCCAATGACGGTGGTTAATAAGACTATTTTTAATATAACCAAAGTTGGTTTAATCCCACGTGAATTTAGTGTTCATATAAGATAACCAAAAGAAAAAGGTAATCTATAATTTGTTTCTAAATTTATGTCTAGAGATACTGAGGTTAAGCTTAATTTGAAAAGGGTGAGGATCTGCTCTTGCTTCAGTGGACATTTAAGGTCTCTAAATCTAGTTGATGGGATGAGGTAGCAGGGTTGGGATTTGAGGGTTTTGAAATCCAGTGGGTCCAAAGTAGCTCAACTTATTTTCCCTAATTCTCTGTCTTTCCAATAAACAAAAATTTGTAATGCATCATATATATTTTTTTATTAAATTACATATTTTGAGAACTTTCCACTGGGAGCTTTAATTAGACTAGAAGAAAAAAGTAGTAAAGGATAGTATTAATATATGTGGTTACTTGTGCTTTTTACTGTGTCATTCTTTATAATGAGTTGAGTGCAGGAAGCCCTTGATGGTATTGAGTTTGCTAGAGCTGATTCGAGTTCTACGTGGGGTGCTGTTCGAGCTGCAATGGGACATCCAGAACCTTTTGACTTGAGATATGTTGCTATTGGGAATGAGGATTGTGGGAAAAAGAATTATCGAGGTCTGCATACGTATATGTGCTTGCACTTGCATATGTATATGAATTTGGTAGCGAGATGGCACTCATAAATTAGAAACTTTCGTAGGTTTTCTGACATTAATGCATTTCACTAATAACCTTTTTGTTAAAAAGAGTTTAGTTTTTTTTATCACAAATTCACTTTGTGTTGTCCATATGAAGGTGGATGTAGTGTCTAGTCCTTGAGTATCTGATGTTGCAAGATTTTCAAAAAAGAGGTGTCTTAGGAGACATGGAAAGCTTTTATTGATTGCACTAGGATTGCTGGTACATATTTACCATTTAGTTGGAGTAGCTTGCTTTCAAGAGTTAATGGATTTGCAGTTGCTGGTTTCTTAATTTGATGTGTGTGTATGTGTGTGATTGAGAAACATAGGTGCTCATCAAATGAGCATCTATCATGGTTTTCTTATCATTTGCTCATGCCCTAGTTTCAGGATCACCAATGTTTGGTTTCACATTGTGGTTGGGTTGTGAACTTCTGATTTCAAAAAGCATGCTTGAAAAATTGTGGTTTGGCAAACCATGATGAAAAACCTTTTTTCCTGAATCCTCACTTTGGAGTGAAATTTTTGAATCCACCTGTCATTGCAGTTTCTGTCCGAATGACTTAACTGCTTTTTAGCCAAACATGATGCCAAATTTAAAAGTCAACTGAAGAGTGTTCTTTAGTAGTAAATGGTTATTTCATTTAAAAATATCATAGTTTGGAGACTCACTTTTTATCTTTTTTGGATTGAGCAGGAAATTACCTCAAGTTCTATGATGCTATAAGACGTGCCTACCCAGATATCAAAATGATTTCAAACTGTGATGGATCTTTTCACCAGCTTGACCACCCAACTGATTTTTATGATTTTCATGTAAAGTTTTTGACACAGCATGCATAGTGACGATAAAAGGGCTTTAGTTTATCTCCTTCCTTGTTTCTTTTGCTGCTTTTATTTTCTGTTAAGAATACGAATGGCACGCTGAGTCTTTCTCCTTGATTTCTTAATAGGTTTATACATCTGCCAACAACTTGTTTTCCATGTCCCATCGATTTGATCATACATCACGACAGGGTCCGAAGGTATATGAATGTGGTTTTCAATGACATTTGGATTTTTTTTGTTTTCTAATTCCTTTCATTCAACACTTTCCAGGCCTTTGTTAGTGAATATGCTGTGACCGGGAAAGATGCTGGCACTGGAAGTCTTTTAGCAGCACTTGCTGAGGCTGGATTCCTTATTGGACTGGAAAAGAACAGGTTCCCTTTTTTTGTTCTCCTTCTTCTTACAACATATTCCATTCAGACATATAATTTTGTCAGGTTCTTTCCTTCAGCATTAAGATTTTCAGATAAATATTTATCTTTTGTACTACCTCAACCCTCTTGTAAGAATGGTCCTTGTTTATCCCGAGATGCCTCATTCATTTAATTTTCCAGAATAGGACTATCCTGGTCTCTTCATGCAAAGCCCAACTGGCTGACACATTAATAATTGTGTCACTGGTTGATTTACTAATCTTGGGTCCTTTTCTATGACTTTGAAGGTTTACAATAATTGGCTCTTTGCTGAAGACTCGTTAAATGCTTTCATTGATATGGGAAATTGGACAAAAATGCATTGCAGCAATTTTGATAGATTTTTGTATAACTATTAGAAGTGTTTCTGGCTCATAACTGTTTGTATACCTAAAATGTGCTTCAAGATCATAATTTTCTGTTTCAGTATAAGCTACTGAAACTATATTTACTATACTGCAGTGATGTTGTGCAGATGGCTAGCTATGCACCACTTTTTGTAAATTCCAATGATAGGCGGTATTTTTCTCACTGTTGTGTTTCTCTCCATTTTTTTTCCCATTTTATGTAATCTCTCTTAATTATGTTTTAAATCTGATGTTCATAAACTCTGTTGTTAAGGTGGAACCCAGATGCAATCGTCTTCAACTCCTCTCAGGTGTATGGGACTCCAAGCTACTGGGTGCAACATTTTTTCACAGAGTCAAGTGGAGCAACACTTCTTAATGCAACACTTCAAACAAATTCCTCTACATCCCTTGTTGCATCTGCAATTACTTGGCAAAATTCAGAGGATGACCAAACCTACATAAGGATAAAGGTCTGTAACATGGAGATTATGATATTTTTCTCAAAATTTTTTTAGATAGCATGACTTTTTTCGCATGGTGTTTTGCCCAACAGGATTAGGACCATAATAGTCCATGTGCTTCAAAACCTCCTTTGTAACCAAGGTTGCGTGGTGCTTAACAATCTAAAATCTGTATGTTAAACACACAACATATGTTTGAGTATAGATCATGTTCATGTTACACATCTTTAGAAGAGGACAATTCTTCATACTTGTTTTCCCTGATGCAGGACCTAGAAGAACCTTGTTGGTTATATATTTGTGTGTGTTTCTCATGTGTGTGTGTGTGTGTGTGCGTGTATGTATATATATATATATATATATATATATTTATATATATGGTCACTTGGTATATATACATGCATTAAATGACTGCATTGTTAGCATGTATTTGCGCATTCTGGATGTCTAACTGGTTACTGTTACCCTTTCCTCTTTATTTTGGCATTATTATTTAAACATTTTGCAGCCCCATTGATCTTATATTTCTTAAGGGTATTTGGCTCACAGATGGAACTGATTATAGTGGTTTAACAGACGTAATGCATGATTATCAAAAGATTGGAGCAGTGTTTTCTGGGGTTTTTCTTTTTCTTCTTTTTTCCATTTATTCATTTTGAGGTTTATCTGTTCATTTCTAACACCAATACTGCATTGTTGAGGTGAATAATTTGGCATTTCAGAAGAAAGCAGAAGAGAGTCAGTTTAACATTTCTCTGTTTTCTAAATCCAACTAGGTTTTTGGAAAGGGGGTTGTAGGATAGTAGCGAATGAAGGATTGAATATCAGCAGACTTAGGAAATCTGATTCTTAGAAGAAAAGACAAGCTGATGCGTAGAGTAATTGTCCTTTGAAGGCTGAATGGTCCTAGACTCTTTTAGCGTAGGGGCTTATGGAGCCACCCAGCAAGTAGAAAGACTTTGTACCGCACTTGAAAAACCAAACTTTCACATATAGGGTTCTTAAGCTCTGCAGTTGGGAAGATGCGTGGCCATTGTTCAACAAAAGCATCTCAAAACTTCATCTATTCATCATCTTCTAAGCCAGCCTAACAATACAAGGTTACTTTCCTTAATGATGAGGCAATACAAAAGAAAATCGATCCTTCTTAAGTATTCTTAAGCTGGTAGCTTAGAGTTTAAACTTGGCTACATAAAAAATATCCTTAAACAACACAAAATCTACTTCTCAAGTTAAAAAAGCATGCAAGTTAGGCATAATATTTATCCCAGCCTATACAAAATCCATGGATCAAGCCTAACATTAATTAAAAACCTTGAATCTGAAAGTCTTTGGAACTTTGGGTTATTCCCCCTTGATTCTTTTTTTGGGGTTGTGGTTGTATGTTTTTTGGTCAGAAAGAGTATGCTAACTATGGATTCTGAAGATGAATGTGTTCAATCCATTCCATTATAAAATGAAATTCAGGAATTTGGTTTCAAATTTAAAACTTAGGCTGTCTTTTTCTTCTTTGAATTGTGATCCTGCTTTGAACCAGAAAAGAAGGATATTGATCTGTGAATGGTCTTCTAGGCATCCAAACTCCGAACAGTCACTTTTGGCAGCATGTTTAAGTATTTTAGAAATCTAAAATGAAGTGCAGAGGACAGTTTTGGTGCAAAAGTAGACTTTGTTACTCACTTATTTTATATTTAATTTTTATGCCAAACTTATTTTTCATTTTGAACTATATTAGATGACACTAGTCAGAAGAAAAGAAAAAATTATGAAGGATAGCTTGAGAATTTTGACGTTTTGTAATTTACATGTTTCTTAAAATCTCGTCAATCAAAATATCAAAGTCCTTTACTTTCTTACCTCTACCATAATCCCACTAAGTGAAAAGATATTGTCTTTGATTTTGTAGCTTATTACACTTTCTTTCACATATTATCTTTCAGGTTGTAAACTTTGGGAGCAACTCAGTGAATCTCAAAATTTCTTTTAGTGGATTGGATCCAAACTATGTAAAGCTGTCAGGATCAACAATGACCATTCTCACATCCACTAACCTGATGGATGAGAATTCCTTCAAAGAACAAAAGAAGGTAAAACAGCCATTTTATTCTCTGCTTTTCATCTACAGTTGAGAAAGCATGATCTCTAGTTTGCACAAAAGTCCGTAAAGTCTTTGCATGTGTTTGTGTTATTGCTACCTTTTCTACCTTGTTAGTCTCTCAACTACTTAGTTTACTTTGATTAGTTCACTCATAAATATATCAAAAGCTGAGAAGAAAATCCGAGTCAAACTGTAAAATATTACAAAGACTATATGCTTCTACTCAGGTCCTCATTATCACCCTCTTTTATTCATTGCAATTCACTTGTTCATAAAAGTCAAGGACTTTCTCATGAGTAATTTTGAAAAATAATTGCAACTAACTTGTCTCCAATATTTTGGAGTCATCACAATCATTCTGGAGTCTGGACTTGCTGGTTCCTGATCTCAGCCAATGCTTGTGTCAAGCTGGATTAGTGCTACTTCTGTCTTCTGTGAAGTGAACTTTGTTCATTATTTTCTTTTTGCCAAACATATTGTTGTAAAGTTTGATTACTTGTGTACATTTTCTATTGATTTTACATCATTTTAGATTCAACGGGTTGTTGATTGAGTCCATAGAAAGTCTTCTGCCATCTAATTAGTATCAGTATTCAATTCTAATCCTGCACTACCTTTTTTTTTTTTTTTGGTCCATCCTTCATTACTCTAATTAATTGCCTTGTCTTCATTCACCTACTATAACAGATAATATTTTGTTGCAAGGTTTTTCATCAACTGTATTTGGACTCTTTTGTTTTTGTTGCATTGAACATGATAATATTTTCTAAAACCTGAAAGCCATGTATCAATTGCCTAATTGATAACTTAGGGAAACAAATAGCCAACAAGGAACGAATGCAATGCATTCCATGATAATCTAGTTGGCCACTGGAAGAATTAAGTCAGTTAATGATAGTCACAGTTTTATGCATATCCCATAAGAACTGATTTGCGGTACTGCTGTTATATCTGTATTTGTTCCCCAATGGTTTACTTCACTTAAAATAATATGAATTCCTGAAAGGCCGAATGCTGTCTTAGGCATTATTAACATGAGAATGAAGAAACAAATCGAAACTTGATATTTAGATCTTAAAAACTTTCTCACTAAATTTTCTGTTGATGTGTGCAGGTTGCACCTATTCAAACTCTGCTTGAAAATGCAGACGAGGAGATGAGTGTCCCACTTTTACCACATTCTTTTACTTCATTTGATTTGTTAAAGGAGTCTGTCAGTCTTAGGATTACAGAAGCTGATTCTGCCTCTGTATCTTCTATCTGAAATAAATTAATTTAGTAATAATATGCATCCATAAATGATATATAGAATAATGATAGTTCACCAGCACTCTTTGCTTGGTGTCTTTGCATTCCATCTGTGCTATGTATCTGATATACCCAAACTATGTATATCAAGTTTCCTCAGCCATTTGGTTTTCATTTTCGACGTTTAAGGTTTTGAAAAACAACAATAATGTATGTATCTGAAATGTATATATATATATATATATATATATATATAAGCAAATAATATAAGTGTGAATAGACAAGAACTTTTGCTTAATGATGAGAATGACAACGCAATGTTAGAAGAGTATAATTCCATGACTAACAGTTCTCCTGAATTGAGTGGAAGTGATTAACCAAATTTCAGTGAGGTTATGTTTGGTTAAATGGAATAGGTGGGGTTTGTTTAGCAAGGCAGCCGTTCCTAAGTTTGATTCGGTTCGGTTTAAATTTGATGAGGAATGACTATTCCTGTAACAGCCCTATTTTGGATTTAATTGGAATAGGCATTGTTGGCATTAGCTATTTCTTTTTCTCAAGAATAGTAACATTGTTTTAGGCACTTTTTTATTTTTGAAATATTTTTTAATTTTCAACTGTCCTTGTTGGATTTTATGCTTTGATTTTTAAGCCATTTAATGTTTTTATTTTTAAGCCTAGTACCACTTTAGGTTTAACCTGAAGTTAATATAAAATTTTTGGTTAATTTTAATAATGCCTCTTAAATTATAATAAAATATTTAATATGATATTTAAATTTTAAAAATTTTTAATGTAATATTTAAATTATAAATTCATTAATTAGTATGGTACAAAAAAAACTGTTTGTATGTCATATAACATTATTTGAAATTAATTATATCAATAATAAATATTATATTAATTAATAAATTTATAGTTCACGTATCAAATTAAATATCATATTAAATATTTTTATTATATTTTAGAAACCATTCATAATATTAACTTGATAATTTTTTTGGGTTAATTTATCAATAGAAAAGCAGAAAACATATAAATTTCTTAAATAACTGACGAAAGAAAAAAGATTAATAATAAGTGAGTTTTTAGCTGAGCTTCCCTCTTATTATTTCTTTTTTTTTTTTTTTTTTGAGTTTTCTTATTCTTTGTTCCCTAGGTCTCGACGGTTCTAATTTTAATATGGCTAATTTGATGATATTTCGCTGCAATTGTGGCTTTGGATGAAGGTCTAAATCACAACAAATTGTTATTAGAGCAATTTTCTTAAATATTGATTGATCTTATTGTTTGGATGGCATCTGGTCAATCTAGCAGTAACAAGAGTCTGTTGCGGAAGTGACAATAAGAATGATCTCGAGGAAAGCGATGGTAGAAAATATTTTAGTCTTTTACGAGTTAAAATGAGGATGTTTTGATTCAATAGGGGCTAAGCTGCTAACGAAGGAGATAAGGAAGACAGCTTGAATAATGCTTTGAGTGCAAGCAACTGTGTCTATTAGATAAGGATCTAGTTGATGAAATGACGCTTGATGGAGTATGGAAAAAGATCATCAATATTTATTCGACCAAAGGTTGTGCGAATTTCATTCCCCCTCCGTCTCAATTTGTTTATCTTATATTAATTTTTATGAAATTAATTTTTTTTAAAATTTTAATATATTTAATATCAAATTAAAATTTTTTCATAAAATTAAAATTTCATAATTTTTAATATTAAAAAATAAAAAAATTCATAAAATGACAAGATTATCATAAGCGACAGGATTATCATGTACTTCTGGAATCAGATGCATTAAAGAATCAAAGCTACGAATAAGAGGTAGCGAAATCAAGCAGGTACTCGAGACGTTGTCTATCGAATCCAACAAAGAGATACAACTCTAGAGTCTAGACCATATATCTTTCAATTTCCAAAAAGAAATTGAACAACAGCAGATTCAGTTCATTGAGGTCATCACTGCTTGGAATAAAAATAAATAACATCTAAAAATAGAAACAAGAAAGTTCAAAAGAGAGCAAAATGTCATACATTCTTTAACTTTTTCATCTTAGAAGGTGGCCATCGTCCCTTCTTCCTCATCTTCCTCTTGCGAACAAGTCGCTTTCTACGAAGCCTTGTTTTCTTAGCCAGCTTCATCCTCATCTTCTGCTTCGCTATCTGCTGCATCTTAGACTCTAAAGGAAGCTGTTCCACTGGCAAAGCTTCCTTCTTGCTTTCTGTTGGAAGCTGTCGCTCGCCATCAGTACTTGCAGATTTCACAGTCATCGCCAATCTTTTCTTGTTGGGGACAAACTGCGTACCAATTAAACATTTTGAGGGATGATGATCAACTGCTTTTACCCGCAACCTGGAAACTGGAAACCGATACAAAATTTCAAACAAGATAAAGAATGTGTACATGACAATGAGTTATCGAAGGCGTCACAATGTCAAGAAGTGTTTGATGAAAAACCCCACAGAAGATGAAGTTAAATGAAGTACTTACGTACTTGGTAAAACAGCGATGGGAAAGGATGTTAAGCAAGAAGAAACTGGAGAAGAAGAGATATTGGAAAGTGGACTAAAGCTGAGGAGAGCCATTTCTTTGCGCTCTCGTTGTGGATAAGCAGATAAATGCTCTTTTTCCTACCCAGTCATTCACACCATCGAAACAATAGATGAAAGGAAACAGCAACAGGTATTTGATGGGCCTATGTGCTGCTGCCCACTTCGTCATGGACTTAGCAACAAGCCAGGTGGGCCGTAGTACCCTGCACTTTCTTTTTATTTAGCATCAAGGCGTTTTTAGATTTCGTCTAATATATTCTCTCCTTCGGACCGATCCCTTAACTCATATGAAATTCCATTTTGCCCTTCTCTAAATTTTCTACGAGGTGGATATTGCTCAGGTGGTGTAGAATGTGATTTTTTGTGGCCAATGAGATTGTTAAAAAAAATTGCCAACAGCCGTAAAAGTACTGGACAACTGAAAATAAAATTTAACATAATATAATTAACAGACAATAAAATTTAAAATAGTATAATACGATGTTAATACCTTAGATTTAAGGTGAGCAACTGGCAATAAAATTTAACATAATATAATATTAATTGAGCTAACATTTGATGTTTCCATAATACATAAATTTTATATATTATCAATTAATTATATAATGATATTTTGTTAAAGATTAAAATTAAAAATAATTAAGTTTTTTAGAATAAATATTAGTAAATTCATTTAAATTTAATTAATATTAAAAATAATTTATTTTTAAAAAATAATAAAATAATTTTAATTTTAATTTTAATCATTAATAAAATGTCATCATCATATCGAATATTAACTTATATTAATTTATCTTGTGTTTAAAGTCTAAAGATGGAATAAATATATTTCTTATGCTTTAAAAATTGACATTTAATTATGAAGATTTTTTCAATAATCTAACCCAACTGCCTAACGCCATTTATTCTTTAAAAAAAAAATATTATGGAGACATTCATAAAAAAAAAAAAAAAAAAAAAAAAAAAAAAAAACTCATACATAAATTCTTGTTATGTAACGATGACCAATATATGATCAAAGGGGTGCCACCTGGTCGTTGCTTCTTCTTTTTTTTTTTTTTGTAGTTTTTAATTTTTAATTTTTTAAATTTTTTGTTTAAATTTATTTTTTAATAAATATTTTTTAAAAAATTTAAATTCTTTTTTGTTACCCCAACTTGATGCAAAGGATGTACCACATGTTAAATTATTTTTTTCTTTTAATCTCTTTTTTCTTTTTTTATTTACTTTTTCTTCCTTTTTTAAATATCTATAAATTTTTATAATTTTTTACTTTAAGATGAATTGAGTGAGTATATGATTATTTTTATCTTATAACAATATACTTTGAGAAGGTTGAGTTTTTTTTTTTCTAAAAATGAGCTCAAGTTAAAAGTATATTTAGGATATATACCTTATCTTGACTTGTATCATATATATAAAATATTTATTTTATTATTTATTTTATTATATTAATTAAGTAATTTTTTATTTTAATTTAAAAAATTAATATTTTAAACTCAAAATGGGGTATAAATATCAAATATTCTGTGAGTTTTTTTTATTTTTTATTTTTTGGTATTTATTTTTCTATTGAATAAATTTTATGAAAAAAAATAATTAAAATATCTATATGTAATTTCCGATGATTTTTTTACCTTCATCTTATTTTTATATTTTTAATTAGATAAATTAAAAAAATGATGAATATATAATAAAATAAAAAGTTTTTATCCATGATAATGTGCGGACATTTTTTTAACAGAGAAAAAAAAAAGATAAAAAAAAAATTAGCAGAAATCCCATCGGCGTTAGGAGTCGAGGCTTGAGCGAGCCGATTATATGCATGGGATACATTTCCTTTGGTAGACCCGGGCTTGTTTCTTGATCAATCTGCCTTTCTTCTGTCCAATCCACGACCTAAGGTGTCTTTTATCTATCAATGGTCTCCTTAAAGGCAAATTTGCCATATTCATGTCCAGTATTGCTATTGGCAAAGGATTAATGGTAATTTCCGTTTTTGTCTTGATCCATTCTAGGAATTTTAGCACACCTTTTCTATTTTATCCTAAAAAATTTTGTAAACACGATACGGTAGATAGTATCAACGTAAAAAAGTAATTTTTTTGAGAAATCTCTTACATCGATATTTAAACACTTATATTAAGAATAATAAATAATTTCTGAATGTATAATTTTATTTTCAATTAATGAACCAAGTTAGTGTCATTTTCGTAAATTTTTTACAAAAATTTATTATTATATTTTTACAAACCAAATAAAACTTATGCATTATTTATGATATATGATCTTATTCATATATTACTAAATTATTCTTACAAACAAGCTTTTATATTTGGCAACTGTAATAGACAACTCAAATAAATCTCTAAATCAACATATGTAGAGGGAATGTTCAGCTCATTTTTTGGATTCAAAGTCTATAACTCTAGAGAAATATTTCGGACCATGGACGATGGAGGGAAGGGGAAAGAAGTGGGCATTTAAATAACTTAAAAAGCAAAATGCATTTGAGGATAAAACCTTGGAGAAAAAAACAAAGGTTCTTGTCTCAAGTAGCAAAGGACGTGTTGTCAATGTTGTTCTTCAAGTTATACCAGCCTAGGCCTTTCTTTTTCTCAAAATTCCCATGTCATGAAATAAAGATTTTGATTAGTACTAAATACCATACGAGGCCTACTACCTTTAACAGATCATTTTGGGAGAGCATGTGTCGGGGATATATTTCACCAGAGGAATGAGCCGCAAGAATCAAGAGGAAAAGACAAAAATGGCTGTGATACCGTATGCTTCGACAATCAAATCAATTATGTATGTTATATTGTGCACTAAATCTAATGCACTATTTTACGCTCTGAATATCAGGGGCAGATAAGATCATTGTGCCACTGTAAAGAATATCTTTAACTATTTGCAAAGAAGAAAAAGTGAAAAACACCCGACTCAAATCCCGGAAAAGGAAAACGCATAAAAATGAAAATGGAATAAAAGAAAGAGTTTAAGAAAAACATCAGAAAAACAGTAGCCATTAACAAAAGCTGAATAGAAGAAAACAAGATCCACCTCGAACCTCCCTCGACTCCGAAATTCGATGATCTTTTGCTTGTTGGTGCAGT
This sequence comes from Durio zibethinus, assembly GCF_047325235.1. Classification (NCBI taxonomy): domain Eukaryota; kingdom Viridiplantae; phylum Streptophyta; class Magnoliopsida; order Malvales; family Malvaceae; genus Durio; species Durio zibethinus. The sequence continues at coordinate 43,123 of NC_143162.1, read as the reverse complement.
GAGCAGAGTTAGGAGCTTTTTGTTGCTACAAATTTAGGTTTCGATTTGTGAATGATATGAGGGAAGAAGACTCAACTTGGTTCTCAAGATGGGAGGATGAGCTGCCATCCCCAGAAGAGCTGATGCCTCTATCCCAAACCCTAATCACTCCTGATCTTGCTCTCGCCTTCGACATTCGAAACCCAAACCTCCACCACCAACAGCAACAGCCCCCGGCAACGCCTCCTCCTCCTTTCTCCGCAGCTCTGCAGCCTCCTTCTCAGCCCACCCCAGCCGAATTTGCCGCCGATTCCGGGGACTTGTTGTCCGGGGCTGCTGGAGATGAGCCCGCGCGCACTCTCAAGCGGCCTCGCCTCGTGTGGACCCCACAGCTTCACAAGAGATTCGTTGACGCCGTGGCCCATTTGGGGATCAAGAACGCTGTCCCCAAGACCATAATGCAGTTGATGAGTGTTGATGGTTTGACAAGAGAAAACGTTGCTAGTCATTTGCAGAAGTATCGCCTTTATTTGAAGAGAATGCAATGCTTATCTGGTGGCGGTGTCAACGGCGGAGCTGGGGGAGCCGGATTGGGTGCCACAGCTGATCCAGCGACTGACCATTTGTTTGCAAGCTCGCCGATTCCACCACACTTTCTTCATCCTGGTAGAGGTAATTCAGAGCATTTCTTGCCGTTCGTGCCAGTGCCGGCACTGCAGCATCACCATCATCACCAGCAACAGCAGATAGTGGGAGCAGCAGTAGGACATCCGCATTTGCAGTCTCAGTATCATAGGCAAATGGGGCATTTTGGGTCATCTCCAAATGGGCAATTTGAGCATCCCATCTTAGGCAGGCAGACGCAGCAACCAATGCATAGGTTGGGAGGGGCCCCCGTGCCTAATCGAGTTCCCAGTAGTAATGTGGAAGATTTTGAATCTGCCAATGAGAATGGTGGAAGGAAGGTTCTTACTTTATTTCCTACTGGGGATGATTGATTCAAAACTTTGGTAATTATGGACACCAATTTTCATCATTCAACTTTTCTTCTTTATTTTGATTAGTCCTTTTCTTCGAGTTTCTTCATGTAGAGTCTTGGTGGGCGGTCATTCCTCTTTTTGGCTTTTTTTTTTAAGTGATTCTGAGGCGTGCTGATAATCGGCAATGACCTTCAATTTAAATCTGAATTTTCATCTCGAGCTGGCAGGGAGTACTTAAATCTGTTTTTTTTTTTTTTTTTTTACTACACTCCACGAGTCATTAGAGTCGGTTGCTGTGTCAGTTGTTTTATAATTTTCTGTTCTGCAGACTTCTACGCCTGTAATTAAGTTGTCAGTGGCAGTCTGTGTTCTCAGTCAGCTTCTGGTGACGGATATTGACTGTGATGTCACTCTAAGTGACAATAAGTTCTTAGTTATCGTGCTTGCAATTACTTCGGTCTGGTGGTATTAAGTTAATCTGGATTGCTTAGTGGCAATGGTCATGGGGAGTCAGATCCGTTTACTTAAACTTTGGAGTCTGCTTGCCTGGGAGGTCTTTCAGCCATCAAGGTGGTTTTGAGGCAATATGACTAAGTTTTGAGCTTGGAGGTGGGTAAAAACATAATGCTTACGATCCCTAGTTGATGTCTTTTTTTGTTACAATCGGCTTGAGGCTCTCAAGTTTCCAAAATTCTCTTGTGTTAATCATTTCTTCTTCTTAATTCAGTGTTATGTAGAGTTAAGTTGTACTTGTTTTACATTGTGTGACTCCATAGAAGACTTTAAACCCATGATATGAAGGGCTTCTTTCACGGATCTCCAACTGTTCTTTTTCTTATTTTTCTATGTTAAGTTTATTCTTATCCCCATGAACATTAGCTGGATTTTCTGAAATTTCACAGCATCTGTAACTTTTGTGGTGTTGTTGAATGACATAAATTTCGTATTGTGAAGTAGAACACTCAGCTTTTCTGATCAAATAATAATGTAAAATTTGTTGGCATAGTGTTGAAACATATCATCTTCAGTCTTCATTCTCGATCATTTGTGGCTGAAATCTTAAATCCCTGAAACAAGAAGGCAGTTGATGAAATTTTAATTCAGAAGTTCTCCTTTGTTGTAAAACAAACTAGAAAAGAATTTTGGTGTCAATGTTTGTCATATTGAGAGTGAGCAACATCATTGTGGTCTTAGTGCATAAGCCATTTTGATTGAGCCGCATTATTACCTTTTCAATGCAGTATATGATCGTTTAAACTTTTGCATCTTTTTCATTTTTAGACCAAACTATGCTGTCCTTTCCTTAAAATATTGGATCTTTGTCGTGTGGTTCAGTGATATTTTGAAAAATTCTGACTGTAGGCTTATTTATGCAAGTAAGCAGGGCATTAGACCACATATACCCTTTATAATTTCTTTGAAATTTCAAAACTGGAGACGGATTGCCTATAATGGATAACTTGTGATTGCTGTACTACCTGTAATCTCCAAGTTGATTGTAGTAGTGACCTAATCAATTGATCACATCTAAAATTTAACCTTGTGATTGATCCTGACAGTCCACTTTAGCCCTTGATTGAGTTGCAGCAGTGATATATAATTTGTCGTGTACGTTCTAATTGCTGTTTATAGGTAATTAGTATGTGATGTTATAGTCTGAAACATATGTTTTTCCATTTACCATAGTTGTATGATGTTCCTGTTCTTTACTTTTTTTCTTTTTCTTCTTTTTTTGTTAATTCTTCTTCTCTACATAGTCCGGACTTCTTTAATGAGGACCTAAGAGGTAAGTGTGGTAGTTCATCTGTTTAACAGCTGATTAAACTTGAGCGGTTTTTCTCAGGTTATATCTGAGATTGAATCTTTGTTTCATATTGTAGCTGTGGTGCGAAATTGCTCTGCTTATGTTCCAAACGGGTGAGAACAGGAAAAAGGATCTCAAGTAACTCAACAATAGCTTTAGCATTCAACAAATTAAATTAATGATCCTTTCGAACTTTTAACTGCTGAAAAATCTACTAAATTGACTCCAGGATTATACATCAAGTGGCATCTTGGGGTATTAGGGTTGTAAAATCTACAATTTTCAGAATTCCATTGAAGAGAAATGATATTTGAATTTTATAGTTTTAATGTTTTAACATCTTGGTGGGTTTGACATTGTCGTGGAGGGCATTGGTGTGGAGAGCACTGGTATTTTTAGAATGGATTAATGTTTAATTTGATATTTGAATTTTAAAATTTTTAATATGATATTTAAATTATAAATTTGTTAATTAAAATGATAGTCACGATTAACTTCAAAGTGACATGGGGTGGATTAATAATTTTTCAAGTACTAAGTTAATTAAAATATTCATGTATTACATTATAGATTTTTAAAGTTCATGTATCACATTGAATATTTTATTATAATTTAAAAATAATTAATGACATTAATCCATTTAGAATTGAACAAATCTTTAATAGATTATTGCACAGCAACAAAATATTATTTAATAGGGGTTCAACTAAAAGAAACAGTAATATTTACTAGAAAAACTATGCAAACTGTTTCCAGCACGTTAGTTAGGATTGGTTTTCAGATTCTCCATTTTGGAAAAAAGTGGATTCAAACAAAAATTATTTTGAAATTTAATCCTTTTTGTTTTCATATTTCTTATACTTTTGATATAAGTTTTTGTTTTAAGATCCATCCCTCTATACATACATATATATATATATATATATATCTATATATATATATATATTAATTGTTCTTTTGGCAACTTGAATATAAAGTATTGAATGTATATTTTATATTAATATATAATCACCGAGGCTTTTAACAAAAAAGAAGTTATTGTTATATGTGAATAGTCTAAGTTTTTGACACGGATATAATCTTAAATAATTATCATGTATCTATTTTTTAATGTCTTAAATTTGATTTAATTTAACTTGCTTTTGACCATATTAATTGTATTTATAATTAATAGCTTAAATTTCTCTCTCAATTAACTTTAATTTTAATTTATTTGATTTTAACCAGATTAATTTTATTTACTTTAATATATTAAATTTCTCTAAATTAATTTTAATTCTTAATTTAATTTGATTTTAATTAAATTAATCACATTTATTTTTAATCTTAGATAAATAGATAAAAGTTAAAGTCTTTAGAAAAAAAATAATTACGCTGTGTGGATAGTATAATTTTTTTACATGTCTTCAATAATTATAAATATAATAGTCTTGAATAATTATAATTTATCCATTACTTAATATTTTCAATTTGAGTTAATTTTTTTTTTATTTTGATCAAATTAATTATATTTGATAACTTAAAATTCTCTCTTAATTAATTTTAATTCTTAATTAATTTGATTGTAACCAAATTGATTACATTTATCTTTAATAGATTAAATCTCTTTCAATTAATTTTAATTCTTAATTTAATTTGATTTTACTTAAATTAATCACATTTATTTTTAATATTTATATCTCTCAATTAATTTTATTTACTTTTTTTTTCACTTTTCAGCACTATAAATATTTTGTAATAGAAGTTTAAATGAAAAAATAATAATATTTAGTAATGCTCTAAAACAATTATCTATGCTGTTCATAGTATACGAGTTGAGATTGATTCTCTCATATTCTACATTTTAAGAAAAGTGTCTCAAACAAAAATTTATTTTAGAATTTAATTTTTTTTTATAGATATTTCTTATACTTTTGACATAATTTTTTGTTTTAACTTCTATCCCTCCGTTTATATATATATATAAATTATTTTTTTATTAATTTAGTATAAGGTATTGAATGTTGTTTTGATATCTTATATAAATATATAAAAGTAAAAATTTTTGTAAAAAAAAGTAGTTGTCATATATAGATAGTCTAAGTTTTTAATATGTGAATAATATTAAATAATTACAATGTATCCATTACTTAATATCTTAAATTTGATTTAATTTGATTTGATTTTGAAAATTTTAATCATATTTATATTTAATAGCTTAAATTTCTCTATAATTAATTTTAATTTTTTATTAATTTGATTTTAATAAAATTAATTACATTTATTTTAATTATTAAATCTCTCTTAATTAATTTTATTTTTTAATTTAATTTGATTTTAATTAAATTAATCATATTTATTTTTAATCTTATATAAATAAATAAAACTAAAGTCTTTGGCAAAAAAAAAAAAAACCCTGTAATATAATTTTTTTTGACATGTATATAGCTTTGAACAATTATTATGTATCCATTACTTAATATCTTTAATTTGAGTTAATTTGATTTGATTTTGACCAAATTACTTACATTTATATTTAATAGCTTAAATTTCTCTATCAATTAATTTGATTCTAACCAAATTTATTACATTTGATTTTAATAGATTAAATATCTTTCAATTAATTTTAATTTTTAATAATTTAATTTTGCTTAAATTAATCATATTTATTTTTAATTTTTATATCTCTTTTAATTAATTTTATTTACTACTTTTGTTAGCTTTTTAACACTATAAATATTATCTAATAGGGGTTTCACTAAAAATAATAATAATAATAATAATAATTAGTTAGAACTATACACTCCATTTATACCATATGAGTTAGGATTATTTCTTTCAGATTCTTTATTTAATAAAAAGTCTCAAACAATAAAATTATTCTACAATTTAATTGTTTTTTAAATGTTGCTTATACTTCTGACCTAATTTTTTTTTTAAGGCCTATCCTTTTATATATTATTATTATTATTATTATTATTATTATTATTGTAATTTAAGGCCTATCCCTCCATATATATTAATTTTTTTTTGTGTAATTTAAGTATAAGATATTGAATGTCTATTTTGATATTTTTAATTTTATTATATATGTTAAAATATTTAAGATTTATGTTATGTTTAAAGCAAATGTTTTATTTTATTGTTTTTATATTATATAACTCTAAATATATAAATTTTTAATTTTTAATAAATATAATATCTTATTTTGTAATTAAAAAATAACTTATATTATATATAATCTTATTAATATATAAATATACTTTCGTGCAATGTACCGTGCAAGTTTAAAGCTAGTATATTATAAATACTCTATCAAATAATATATAAGTTATTATAGTTTATATCAAATAAAGACATTACAAAAAAATCAACAAAAATATAAAATTCATATGCATTATAAAAAATAATACTATTAACTTTTATTATATTTCATAATTATAAAATTAATTGGCACAATTAACATTCTGGCATAGATCAAATAATAAAAAAATGAAAAATCTTGTCATAGATACGTTTTCCGATGACATAAGAATTAAAATTTATTTAAATTTACATGCATATTTGTATCTTCACACAGTTTTATATTAGGTTTCATTTTTTTCGTAAAAAGTGATTTTTAAAAAATAATTTTTGAAAAATATTTATATTTTTTGAATTGAAAGAAAATTTTTGTTAATTGGATGAGTTAATGAAAAATATTTTTCATTGTTTGATTGTTTTTTGAAAATTTTTAAAGAATAATATTAATATAATTATTAAAATATTAAAAATTCTTTATTATTAAAATATATTACAATAATTTATTATTAAAATTATTAGTATTAAAAATAATGATATTTTAATAATAATATTTAATATTAAAACATTTTGTTAATATAAAAAATACTTAAAATAAAACTATTTATTATTCTTTATATTTTTACTAACATATTATAATTTTATTTATTAACGATATTTATTAATATATTATATTAATAATATATTATTTATTAATATATTATAATATAATATAATATAATTTATTTATTAATATAATATTATTTATAAGTAAATTTATGCTCCAAAATATTGATAAGTAATTCTATTCACAGACAACTTTGAAAAATATCTTCCCCTTTTTAAATTTTAAGACAGTTTTGAGAAAAATAACTTTATTTTTTTACTGACCAATAAATTATCTTTTATATTTTGAAGTGTTTGTTTGATAAAAAAATAACTTTATTTTTTGATCAATTTTTTACTAAATAAACACATTAAATTACTAAAATCATTTTTCAAAAATCATTTTTTGCGAGAAAAACGGAACCTTAGTTTTTTCACATTTTCATTCCATTAAGAGGATTTACTTGTTCAGATCAACCACGTTTGATTGATCACAAACCCACAGAATAAATAAACCATACCATATTCATTGCAAATTCAATATTCTATGGCAATGGCACCATTGTTTTTGCGCAAAATCTTTTCTTTTAGATCTATTTATATTACTAAATATAATATATCGATGATTAATGTAATTAATTCTAATTTATAAGAAAAAGGATTGAGAATGTTTCCTCTCACAAAATGGCGTCCACCGGTTGATTAAAGAACATAACAACGTTTTCAAACAGCATAAAGGCATCATTGTTGCACTCCTTAACTATGATTGTAATCCACCAAAATGTTAAAACAACGAAGCTAGATAAGCTGGAACAAATGGTCTAAGTGTATCTTTAAACAATGGACCCTAACAATGCAGCCACATTAAACCCTAACAGACGGAAATTTGCATAATACAACTCAGTAAACCGCTAGTACCATTTACCTATTCTGGGTGTGGTCAAAGCTCAGAGGTCGGTGACAAAATGGGGCCTGCAAAGAAGACAGCAATTTAGATGGAATGTTAAAAATACAAAGGTACTAAGTGTAAAAAAAATATAACCACTGCCACACTGGCGAAAACCCACAATAATATGGAAGTAGGAAACTATGGTTTCCTTTATACAACTGTGACAGACAAAGATCAAATTCGCAAAATTTTGACCACTAGATCAGTTTACTTGTTTCAACAAAACATGAAGCCAAAAATGGAAATCATGCAATATTGAAGATAACAATGACATATACAAAACCCATATAAAATGAAGGCCTTGATTGACAATTCATTCAGAAACCAAAGCTTAACAACTTGACAACTTACAAAAAAGAATTCAGGAAAAAATCCACATTACAAAGAAAACCGGAATTTGCAACACTTGCTACAAAAGAAAGCAAAAACAAAACAGTCCATAGATTCTTATATATTATAAATAAAAATCCGATAAAAACGTTGAAAACAATGATTACAAAAATGATATACTGGTGGAATTTCTTATGACCTTCTGCCAACTAATTGGCAAACCGATGCAAAACAAAACACCATCGAAATGCAAGGGACATGACAATCTAATACTAACTGAGGTATAACAATAAACATAACCCATTAGCTTAAGTCTGGCATAATATATAAAATAAGAAATTGCAGCCTACCTGAAATAGAGCATGTCTAAACTGATCATATGAATGCGAATACATCATAGTAGCACTTGGCCACTGCATATAAGCACCATCTCTAGAAGTTCGATTCAATCCCAGGTCACATAAATGGCTCAAAGCTGGCCTTGCAGGGACACCATACCTGAGGGAAACTTGAGTACTTGCAATCTGACCCAACTGAGGAAAAGCAGAATCATACTGCATGAATGGAAGCTGTATCTTCTGCATATTGTAAGGAGCCAAGCCAAAGCTCTGGTTACAAGGAATGCTTCTAACATACCTGCATCAGTTTAAGAGTAATTTAGTTTAGAATTCATGAGGACCAAATCATACCCTGTATTCCATGCCATCAATTATCATTCTTATTTCCTTCCTAAACTGGCACGTAATATATCATTATGATCATTGCAAGTGCTTATTTGCACCTTATCTACATTCTATGTTTATGACGAAATGGGGATAAGAGACATTACAAACTTTTGGTTAATTAAAGAATTGACAGAAACAACATTATCTGATACAGAGGAATCAACCACCTGGATAGCTCCAATTTCCTAAAACACTATGAGCATTAATCCCACCTTTGATAACTCCGGTCATAGTCTGGGTCAGTACGATCCTTCTCTCTGTCTCTAAAAATGGCTACTCGGGATGTACCATCCCGAATGGTAATACTTTTATCTGGATCAACCATGGAGCTCCTGTAACTTTCACACTCATCTCTGATCAGAGATTCATTTTGTCCATCAATTGAAATCTGAGGTGAAGACTCATCAGAATCAGGACTGATAGGGCAACTGAAAATACGCGCTCGTGCCCTGTCATACTCTTCCTTCCTCTCTTCCACACTTCTCACAGGACTTCTTTTGGTACCAATTTGATTAGCTTCATTCACAGACACGTAATTTGGCCTAGGCCTAATAGCAATTTTAATCTGCTCAGGTTTATCATTTTCTGAGTGTTTGGCTGGAATTTCAGACAAACGGACAGCAGGATATCTGATTTCACCCACTCTCTTCACCACAATTCTGCTTCCTAGGCCATCTAAACCATTATCATGAACCATAGTTATAAGCCCATAATGTTGTGCGACACGATGTGCAGCAAGCCGAAGGTAGGAAGTAGGAAAATGCTCGAACTCAAATTGCTGCTGGTCAGAATGTTGCAAAAACTTCTGGACATCAAGTTCCATCCGCAAAACTAACTCCCAGGAAACCACAAAATAAAGGAGGTAAATCTACTATGAGAAAATGGCAAACTAAATAAAGATTAAATATGATCTTGCATGAGCACCACTGGAAAAGAAGCACATGTCATAAAACTTTAAACAAACCATAGAAGTAAACAAAATGTGTTCCTTTGTCCTTTTTCTTTCCCTTTTTCTACATTCCATACATATGGATATGGTTGATTAGGAAAAAATGAAGACACCACTGGTAAAATACAAATATGAGGAAAATAAACCCTAAAACCCTCAAATTGAAAATTTCCCAGGCCCTAAAATTGGGATCAACTAGTTTGATCACCGGAAAAGGAAAACTAAATATCAATATAAATTCACTGATATGAATACATGTGAGAAACAAAAGAACAAAGAAATAGCAGACAAGTAGACAACTGAAGTATTCTATCCAGCATCTGCTAGGCACACAAGGAGCATTCATTAATGAATCTAAACCACTCTTTTCTTAACCTGTTTTCACTATGCAGTATTCTATCTAGCATCCACTAGGTACACAAGGAGCATTATTTTTTTTTTAATTTTTTTAAACGGTACAAGAAGCATTAATTAATGAATCTAAACTGCTCTCTTTTCTTAACCTGTTTTCTCCCTACGGCTAGAGAACTACTCCTTGTATCTTTTTCTTGTTAGATCCTAGACTGTGGGAACTCAAGAAAGCAAAACAGGAAAAAGCTCCCTCATGGCAATTGTATTATAAGCTATATGGGCAAATAATGAACCAGTAATCAAACTAAAATTTAAATTAAAAAAAAATCATCATGTCATCTTTTAAAAGTGCACAAACCAACTAAGATTTATGCGTGTAAGAAGAAATAAAAGTTTCTCCAACTTACATGCATCTCTGAACATATACTTTATTTATTCAGCTTATATTTATTGAGACATGGGATGTCTAGCGCTAATTACAAACCTCGTGCAAATAATATCAGATTCTTAACCGTCACAGACATCACACACTTCAAATTTTAGACCTTAATTACGTTGCTTAAACCAGAAAATCTTACATACCAAAACACTGATGCTTGAATTGCAAGACTAATACTCATAGCAAGCCGAGCAGAACACAAAAGCTTTTTGGCTATACTCAAAATGACAACTAGGTTGCTCTGAGTACTATTTTTCCTAAAGCAGTTGTGTTAACAACTAAAAATAGGCATGGGTATGGGAGTATGACAGTCCATATATGAGGAAAAACTAAATATATTGTGTCGGACACATACTTATGTCCAACATTTGTACTGAACTCCACAAGCAAAGTTTGCCCCTTACATCCTTACCAATTAAATCATTTAAAAACCTAAATCCAGATATATTTTCTAGCAGTTATCACCAATATACAAATCACAAAGAAATTCAGCATTTGAAAACCTACTTTAAAGCTTGAATACGAACATTGACCTTAAATACCTTCAAAATTCTTCCAAAGATAATAAATATTGAATTATATCACAAAATCATGTAACAATGCTATCTACCCCAAGCTGAAAAAAATGCATAAGAAAGCCTATTTTGATCTCCATTCTGCATATTTAATATCTTTATCTAATAATAAATTATGTTAAATAGGTATAACATGATCATCCTACACACGCAAGGTTATATGATCTAACAATTAAAACCCATAAAAATCGAGGCTCATCTTATATTAATTATGCTTCTTGAGCTTGGTGCACCTCTTATGCCATTTCCAACAACCAGAACCAAATTCTCAAATCCCTTATGTCATATCTCAAAACTAAAAGGTTCATCAAGTTAAAATTGATTATTTACTGCTGGCCAAAATCAACAAACAAAACAAAATACTTCTACACTTCAATGTACAAACCATGCTAAACATCTGGAAGAATGTATATGCAGGCATAAAATCTCAAGGCCCACATATTGAAGAAATCAGAGAGCTACATCAGATGTACCTAACCAAAAACAACATAAGCCTTTTTTTCTTCCCCTCAATTTCTCAACGCCCAATTAAATATCATTAAAAAAAACCCAGATCTGATAAATAATCTCTTCTATTCACAAAATCCTAACCCTAATTGACCCCAACCAAGCCAAATCCAATCTAAAACCCATAAACATGATAAACCCTAAACTCACAAAAAGAAGAAAAAAAAACACTTTCAGAAACCCACCTATACAGAGATCCAATAGAAACGCAAAATTGAGAATTAAGGCAAAAGAAAAATTACTGGTGAGACGGTGACGAGGATTTTGAAGAGCCTCAACCAGGAAAGGATCAACGGCTGACTCTTTGTCGTTGACAGCTGCAGCGGCTGAAGTTGTCGTAGTCGAAGTCAAGTCCATGGTGATATATATTTTTAAGTTTTCGATCCCTGGGGCATAAACTTCTATTTTTTTTTCTCTCCTATCCTTTTTATTTGCTTTTCTTCTTCTTCTTCTTGATGACGAAAGAATCGATCAATCAAGAAGAAGAGATTTCCTTCTTCTAAGCATCTATCAGTAAAAGAGAGAGAAGCTTTGGTCGTAACTCTCTTTCCTAAGAAAAAAAGAAGAGACACCGGCAAAATTTTCAGACTTAAATACCTATTCGAACGAAAGCCCAAACGCATGTAGCAAATTGACATGGAATATTTTTCAATAAAAATATTTTAAAACCAAAAATGTGATTCTTTTTGTCAGAAATAAAATGGAAATTACAAAAAGGGGTTTGTTATAAATTTTTAGGGATAATACCTAAATAGTCCTTGAACTAATGTATTTTTGTAATATGGTACTTAAATAAAAAACTTTCAAACACTATTAAATACACCATAGCTTTTTCTTTTCACATGCTAATTTTTTAAAAATTTTTTGTAAATAAAATTACTTAATTTTTTTTTTCTTTCACACAAGTTTTTGAAAATGAATTTTTGAATAGTTAAATTTTTGGAAAGATTTATAACTTTCCAAAAATCTATTTATGAAAAGATTTATGATTTTCTAAAAATTTATTTTTGAAAAATTATTTCAAAATTTTTTTTTGAACAATTGTAAAATTTCAAAAAATTATGAGAAAGAAAATTAAGTAATTTCACTAATGAATATTTTAAAAAAATTAGAATATAAAAAGTAAAAAATGAAAATGTATTTAGCAGCACTCAAAAATTTTTAATCCCCCAATATCTAACATTGTAAAAAAATTGCTAAAGTGACATTTCAACCATTTTTTATTTATTTATTAGACATGTGTATATTTATATGTCTTTTTTATTTATCTTTTACTAAAAAAAATCATGAAAAATACGAAAAGTTACCATCAATTTTTTTTAGGATATAATTAGTCACCTAAAAATTTTATCTTTTTAATAAAATAGGTTTAGAGTTTATTAAAAATACAGTTTTGATCTACCAAAATAAAATTAGGTTCAAGAGTCTATTATGTGTGAAAAAAATTAGTACCCTTACAACACACACAAAATTAGTATCAATTAATTATATGTTATTTATAATTCTGGACAAAAAAAATTTCTATATGAAATTTAATTATAATTTCCTTTATTTTTAGAAAGAAAATTAATCTAAAGAAATCTTTATTTAGGAGTATTATAAAAATTTTAGATTAAAGAAATATCTTCAAATTCTTTTACATAAAGGCATAATTCAAAGATAATCTTTTCATTTAAAATTTATTGCAACATTTCTTTTTAACATAATGAAATAACATTTTTCGTAAATGATAATTATTGACAACTCTCCAATATCTAGGCAAATTACCAACACTTATATTTCATATTTTAATTTTATTTGTTTAAAACTAATTTTAAGCACTTATTATGTAGTAGAAAAACAAAAAATAATATAATTAATATTAAACGTCAATGATTAGATCAAACATATATATATGCATTATGAATGTTCACATTAATCTAAAAATAAAACATGCAAATGGTGATAAAATATGAATTTTAAGAATCGAGTTTTCAAATATAAAGAGACCATTTAGATCCCCTAACCTTTAGACAGAGTTTAAATGTGACTATTTATATTTAAAATCTCATTCTATATTATTTTATATTTTTATATTTGTTATTTTAACAAAACGAATTTATTTTGACTTGCGAATATATATGAAAATTCATAATAAAATAAAATTTTTTAAATATCTCATCATCTAAGTAACATTTGAGAACAGATTATTTCATAAAAGATTTTTTTGTAAATTCTTAAAAATTTAATATGAGTTTGGGGCTTTGGGTAGGTTTAGGGTTGCAAAGTTTAATTTAACTAAGGCCTAAGGTTAAGATTTATGGTTTCAAGTTTCACTTAAGGTTTCAATTTTAAGGTTGCATTTAGGATTTCAATTTTGGGTTCTAATTTTAGGGTTTTAATTTAGGGTTTCAAGTTAAGGCTTCAATTTAGGGTTTTAATAGTAAGGTTTCGGTTTAAGGTTTTGTTTAGGGTTTCAATTTAAGGTTTCATTTAAAGTTTTAATTTTAGAATTTCATTTAAGTTTTTGGTTTTAGGATTTTTAAAAGTTTACAAACCTTTTTAAAAATTTTTAACATTTAAGTAAACTTTTGGAGCATGCTCTATTTTTGTAATTTTCAAATTTTAATTCTTATATATTTTTTTAGTACAAACTCATTTTATATAAGTTTTTCTAAAAAAATGTATTTTTATATTTTCCTTTATTTCCCTTTTCATTAAATTTTTTTTATTATTATAATTTATTAATAATTTATTATTTTTTTACTATTTAATAATTCTTCAACATTTAGACAGAATTATTAATTTCTAAAACATGATTTTTAATTCCACATTTAGGTAGGAATCTCAAAATCTTTTTAATTATCATTATTATTTAAAAAAAGAAAGAAAAAACACATTGTTATTAGTATTGTTATTACTTTTTAAGCATGATGATATAAATTAATGGTGTACGAAAGTATAGAGATTAAATTACATGAATACTAAAATGATTATCGAAATTTAACCAATAAGGTATTTAAACAATTACGAACAACTCTAGATTTTAAACCACATAACTATGGATGGCAATAGGTAGGGTCGGGGTGGGTTTTTACTCTCTCCGAACCTAACTCGACTATATACATATAATACCCGAATCCGATCCAACTCGATTTTTAAAAATTTTTTTCATACATGAACCCGATTTAACATTATATAAAACCGTATCCAACCCGACCCAATCCAAAATTAATAAAATATTATTTTTTTAATATAAATATAAAATTATATAATATATAAATATAAAATTAATTAATTAAAAAATAATTTTTATATTTATCGAGTCGGGGGCCGAGTTTACCTAAAACCCAATCTTCACCTGACTCAGATTTTTTTCCTTCTATCACCCGACTCGATATCTGATTTTCAAAAAAAAAAAAAAACCCAACCCCAAGAGGATTAGGTTGGGTCGAAACTCATCGAATATAAGTCAAACTGCCTTCTCTACATACCAAGGTTTCGATACATTTCGAAATCGAGAAATTTCTACTGGAGCAGGTGCTATTCGAGAACAATTAACCGATCTAGATTTGCGAATTCTTATCGATTATTCGTTGGTCGAATGGAAAGAATTAGGAGAAGAAGGCCTCGCGGGTAATGAATGGGAAGATCGAAAAATTGGAAGAAGAAAGGATTTTTTGGTTAGACGCATGGAATTGGCTAACTTTCATGCCAAAGGGATTTAGCAAACTACAAAAATGAAATTTCTATATTATTAAGACTCCAAACTACCTTCCAGTCCACGTGAGCATGGGAGGTGAATAAAGGAACAAAATAACAAGGAATAAACATGGCAACACCAATCCACCATGCCCGTAACAAAATGGTTTGAAACCCCTCATTATCAACCAATCATGTAGGGACAATAAAGCACAAGCAGCAGAAGAATGAAGCTTTAAGCTTCCTAAAACAAAATAGCACATACAAGCATGGGCATGAGGCTTTAAGCTTCAAGATAGTTCACGTATGGCACAAATGATAAATGGCAAACATGAATAAACTAGAGCTTTAAACTTCCTTACTAGACCCCAAGCCACAAGCATGAAAAGGAAAGGAAAACTTTAACCCCATATAATGTTACATAAACAGCACACATAAAGAATAGAACAAAATGATAAAAAAAAAATGAAACAATAAGCTTAAGTTTTCATCCCTTGCTGAAAGAAACCAATTCGCACGTAACAGTTGGGGTTTCCAACTTCTCGTACGCAAAGCACGCACAAAAGAGAGGGCAGAAAAGAACCACGCATGCATGAACACATGACTAGAAAGAGAAAATTAGAGCAAGCAGGAAAGTTTCAACGAGGAAAAAAAACCTTTGTTTATTGTCGTTCTTAGCCTTTTCTTTCCTTTTCCTTTTTCTTCCTCTGTTTGCTGGGTGATCTTCTCTTTTGTTTTTTGTATTTGTTGCTTACCCGAATGCTTGTTTTCAGCTTCTTCTTTTTTGCTTGCAATCTCCTTTCTGCCTGCTCCTTTGCTGCCCCTCGCCTTTTCTGCTCTAGCCGTGCCCCTCCTGCTCGCTCTTTTGGCTTCAGTTTTTTTTGCTGCAGCGTTTTCTCCTCCCAGCTGTTTTCTGCTTTAATGCCGCTGCCCCCTTTTTTTTTTTTTTTTTTTGCGTTTCTTGTCCTCTTTTTTTGGGTGTCGCCTCCTTTTTGTCTGCTTTGTTTTTTTCTCTTCTTTTGGTCTGTTTTTTTCCTGCCTTTTCTTCCTCTTGTTTTGGCCGCTGTTTTCTTTCTTTTCCGTGCTTCCCTCTTTTTTTCACGTCCATCCTTCTACTTGTTGCTGCCGTGTTCAGTTTTTCTTCCAACCCCCAAGTTTGCCAGCCCCGTTCATGTCCTCTCAACCCACATCCCACACCCCAACCGTGCATGAGGCATTTTCTTCGGTCTTTCAAGCTTCACGTACTCATCAGGTTCTTTCATGCCCCATGCTTCCACGTGCTCCTCAAGTTTTCATGTCCCATGTAGTTTCCATTTATTTTAGCTTTCCTGCGTTAGACATCCTACTTACCAATTGGCAATGAGGGACCCAATTTAAATATAAGATTATAGAAAATTATATATTTATTAGATATAGGACAACACTACACTAATAGCCCTTATTACGTGTAAGATAAGATGGAAGAAGCCCATTATATGACAGATATTGAAAATTTATTACATGTGAGATAATTCATTGTAACAGGCCTCCATCACGTGTAGACGGAGATGAAAGAAGACTATCACGTGACAGATTTGAAAAAGATAATGTATAAAAATCTTAGCTCTAATACGATGTTAAGCATCCAACTTACTACTAATTAATAATAAATAGAAATGTTCAACTTAAATATAAAACTATAAGAAATTTTATATTCATTAGATGTAGAATACCATTACACGAACATCTTGAACTCCTAAGCAGGGCCAAATGGGTCACTTGATTATATATATTTTTTCTTTAAAAAGAACATGGCATATTAGCCTTCTTCAATTTATTCTCTTTTATTCCTTGCTGTGGGCTTTTTATTAAATCGGGCTATGACTTTTTTTTTTGGTTTTGTATTTATTTATTTTTTATATTATTAGTTTTAAAATTTTTTATTTTTAATGTTTTAATAATTTTTTAATATTGTAATAATAATAATAATAATAATAATTATTATTATTATTATTATTATTATATTATTATTATTACTATAATATATTTTTGTGTTTAACAAGCCCTTTAAGAATAAGCCTTTATCGGGTCATTTATCACCTTACAAAGCATTTTGAAAGTGGGTCGTATATTAAGCTCGAAAAATGAAGATCGGCCCCAATTGTTAAAATCAACCTTGGATTAAAAGGTAAAGAATCTAGAATAAAATTATGTATCCACACCTATTCAAATAGTTAAGACAATTAATAATTATCTATTTTTAATTGTTTTGACCTTTTGCTTAGTCAAAAAATAATTATTTCAATTCATACAAGCTTATTTAGAAAAAAATAATACTAATTTATTAATATTCAAAAAATTAATAAGTGAGAAATTTTAAAAAATAAATATGTTTATCGAATAAGTTTAAATAGTATGATTATTTGAAACATTATTTATTTAAAATCATTATGACCTTTTTTGTCATAAAACAATTATTTCAATTCATAAAAATTTATCCGAAATAAAATAATACTACTAATATTTCAAAAATTATCGAGTACGAGATTTAAAAACAAAAAATATTTTCTGAACCAGTTCAAATAGTTATGACTATTTGAATAATTATCAATATGAAATCGTTATGATTTTTGTTTTGTCATAAAACAATTGTTTATGATCATACAAGCTTATTCTAATAAAAATAATACTAATTTAATAATATTTCAAAAATTAACAATAAGATATTTAAAAAATAGATGTGTTTGTTGAACTAGTTTAGATAGTTAAGATTATTAAAATAATTATTTATTTCAAATCATTTTGATCTTTTATTTAGTCATAAAATAATTGTTTTAGTTCATACAAGCTTATTTAGAATAAAATAATACTAATTTATTAACATTTAAAAAATTAATAAGCAAGAGATTTGGCAAAATAAATCTGTTTATCGAATAAGTTTAAATAGTTATGATTATTTAAATTATTATATATTTAAAATTGTTATAACCTTTTGTTTTGTCATAAAATAATTGTTTCACTTCACAATAGCTTATAAAAAATAAAATTATACTATTTTATTAATATTTCAAAAATTAATAAAAAAGATATTTTAAAAATAAATCAATTTACTGAATTAATTTAAATAGTTATGGGTATTTGAATAATTATCTATTTCAAATTGTTATTAACTTTTGTTTTGTCATAAAACAATTGTTTTTCAACATACAAGTTTATTTGGAATAAAGTAATACTAATTTATTAATATTTCAAGAATTAATAAGTAAGAGATTTAAAAATAAATCTGTTTATCAAATCAATTTAAATAGTCTTGACTATTTAAATAATTATCTATTCCAAATTTTTATGACTTTTGGTTCTATCATAAAACAATCATTTCTGTTCATACAAGTTTATTCAAATTAAAATAATATCAATTTAAAAATATTCTAAAAATTAATAACTAAGAGATTTAAAAAATAAATTTGTTTGTTGAACTAGTTCAAATAATTAAGACTATTCGAACAATTATCTATTTCAAATTGTTATTACTTTTTATTTTGTCATAAAATAATTGTTTTTGTTTATATAAGTTTTCTAGAAATAAAATAATATTAATTTATTAATATTTAAAAAAAATAAGTAAGAGATTTAAAAAATAAATCTGTTTACCAAATTATTTGAAATAGTTTTGACTATTTGAACAATTACCTATTTCAAATTGTTACAACATTTGTTTTATCATAAAACAATTGTTTTTGTTCATACTATTTTATTTCAAATAAAATAATACTAATTTAATAATATACCGAAACTTAATAACTCAAAAAATTAAAAAACAAATATGATTGCTGAACCAGTTTAAATAGTTAAGACTATATGAAAAATTATCTACTTCAAATCTTTATAACCTTTTTTTTGTTATAAAATAAATGTTTTGTATGTACGAGTTTATTCGGATTAAAATAATACTAATTTAATAATATTTTAAAAATTAATAAGTAAGAGATTTAAAAAATAAATTTGTTTACCGAACTAATTCAAATGGTTAAGATTATTAGAAATATTATCTATTTCAAATCGTTTTAACCTTTTGTTTAGTCATAAAACAATTTTTTCAGTTCATACAAGTTTATTTGGAATAAAATAATACTAATTTCTTAACATTCGAAAAATTAATAAGCTAGAGATAAAAAAAAATCTATTTACCAAACAAGTTTAAATAGTTATTACTAGTTCAAATAGTTATGACTATTTGAATGATTGTCTATTAAAATCATTATGACAATTTGTTTTATCATAAAGTAATTGTTTCAATTGATACAAGCTTATTCAGATTAAAATAATATTAATTTATTAATATTTTTAAAATTAATAAGTAAGAGATTTTAAAAAATAAATTTATTTACCGAATCAGTTAAAATAATTATGGCCATTCAAATAATTATTTATTTCAAATCGTTATGACATTTTGTTTTATTATAAATTAATTATTTTTTATCATACATGCTTATTCAAAATAAAATACTACTAATTTATTTATATTTAAAAAATAAATCTGTTTACTAAACTATTTCAAATAGTTATGACTATTTGAACAATTATATATTTCAAATCATTATAACCTTTTATTTTGTTTTAACATAATTATTTATGTTCATACCAACTTATTTGCAATAAAATAATACCGATATAATAATATTTCAAAAATTAATGAGTAAAAGATTTAAAAAATGAATTTATTTGTCGAACTTGTTCAAATAATTAAAATTATATGAACAATTATCTATTTTAAATCATTATAACCTTTTGTTTTGTTGTAAATTTTTTTTTCAGTTCATACTAGCTTATTTGGAATAAAATAAAACTAATTTATTAATATTTCAAAAAATAATAACTAAGAGATTTGAAAATTAATTTTATTTACTGAATCAGTTCAAATAATTATGACTATTTAAGTAATTATCTATTTTAAATCATTATACTTTTTGTTTTGTCATAAAATAAATATTTTTGTTCATATAAAGTTTTTCGTAATAAAATAATAGTAATTTAATATTTCAAAAATTAATAAATAAGAGATTTAAAAAATAAATTTATTTACCAAATCAGTTTAATTAGTTATAACTATTTGAATAAATATTATATATATAAATCATTATGACATTTTGTTTTGTCATAAAACAATTATTTCTGTTTGTACAAGCTTATTCGCTATAACATAATACTATTTTATTAATATTTCAAAAATTAATAAGTAAGATATTTAAAAAATAATTTTATTTACTGAAACTAATTTAAATAGTTATTACTATTTGAACAATTATCTATTTCAAATCATTATAACTTTTTATTTTGCTATAAAACAATTATTTCTACTAAAATAAACAAATTCAAAAAAAATAATTCTAATTTATTAACAGAAAATTAATAAGTAAAACATTTAAAAAATAAATCTATTTACCAAATAAGTTGAAATAATCATGACTATTTGAATAATTATCTATTTTTAATTGTTATAACCTTTTATTTTATCATAAAACAATTGTTTCTGTTCATATAAGTTTATTCAAATAAAATAATACTAATTTATTAATATTTCAAAAATTAATAAGTAAAAGGTTTAAAAAATAAATTTGTTTTTTGAAAAAGTTCAAATAATTATAACTATTTGAATAATTATCTATTTCAAATCGTTATGACTTTTTGTTTTGTCGTAAAAAAGTTTTTTCTATTCCAATCTTCTTGTTATTATTCTTATCCTTTATTTGTACTTCAAATTAGTAAACACCTTACCTTAGAAAGGTTTTTAAGTTTACAAAACACATGTTTCTTGTCTTGAGATCGTAAGCTTGAAATGAGTGTCACCTTTTAGATTTATATGTGTTAATTGTATCTACTTTTGGAAGGGTTGGTTCTAACATTCAACATTTTTATAGTGCATTGAGCTCCTCGACAAGTGAGGTTAAGGGAGAAGGCGTTAGTGTTTTGCGAAAGGACCAAACCTCTATAATTTCCAGTGTTTGAGTTTTCATCTCTAGTCCTTTACTTTTCAAGTTTTTCTGTTATGCATATATATTGTCTTTATTTACTTAAAAATACATATTTGTGATCATTGTTTAATTTGGTAACCAAAGTGTCAAAATTTCTAATTAACCAATTCACCTCTTCTTCGTTTATTCAATACTTTAAGCTAACATAAAATAATATTAATTTATTAATACTTCAAAAAATAATAAAAAAGAGATTTAAAAAATATATCTATTTTTTGAACAAGTTTAAATGATTATGAATATTTGAACAATTATATATTTCAAATCATTAAAATATTTTGCTTTGCCATAAAACATTTGTTAATGTTCAGAGAAGTTTATTCGGAATAAAATAATAATAATAATTTATTAATATTCCAAAAATTGATAAGTAAAAGATTTAAAAAATAAATATATTTACTGAACAAGTTAAAATAGTTATAACTATTTGAATAATTATCTATTTCAAAGTGTTATTTCCCTTTGTTTTGTTATAAAACAATTGTTTTTATTCATACAAGTTTATTTGTAATAAAATAATAATTTATTAATATTCCAAAAATTAATAAGTAAAAGATTAAAAAATAAATTTGTTTATCGAATAAGTTCAAATAGTTATGACTATTTGAAAAATTATATATGTCAAATCATTATGACCTTTTCTTTTGTCATAAAACCATTATTTTCGTTAATACAAGCTAATTAGAAATAAGATAATACTAATTTACTAATATTCTAAAAATTAATATGTAAAAGATTTAAAAAAAAATTATTTGCCAAACAAGTTCAGATAATAATGACTATTTGAATAATTATCTATTTCGAATGATTATGACATTTTGTTTTGGTATAAAGTAATTGTTTTTGTTCATACAAACTTATTCAAAAAAAATAATATTAATTTATTAATATTCTTAAAATTAATAAGTAAAAGATTTAAAAATAAATCTGTTTACTAAACACATTCACGTAGTCATTACTATTTGAACAATTATATAATTCTAATCATTATGATATTTTGTTTTGTCATAAAACAATTGTTTTTATTTATACCAGTTTATTTGGAACAAAATAATACTAATTTATTAAAATTTTGAAAATCAATAAGTAAACTATTTAAAAAATAAATTTGTTAACCAAATAAGTTCGAAGAGTTATGACTGTTTAAATAATCATTTATTACAAATCGTTATGGCCTTTTTTTTTGTCGTAAAATAATTGTTTCTATTCACACAAGCTTATTTAAAATAAAATAATACTAATTTATTAATATTTCAAAAATTAATAAGTATGAGGTTTAAAAAATAAATCTGTTTACTAAACAAGTTAAAATAGTTATGACTATTTGTACAATTATCTATCTCAAATCATTCTGACGTTTTGTTTTGTCATAAAATAATTGTTCCTATTCATACAAGGTTATTGAAAATAAAATAAAACTAATTTGTTAATATTCCAAAACTTAATAAGTAAAATATTTAAAAAATAAATTTATTTACCAAACAAGTTCAAATAGTTATGACTATTAGAACAATTATCTATTTCAAATTGTTATGACCTTTTATTTTGTCATAAAATAATTGTTTCAGTTCTTATAAGTTTAATATTATGAAAATTAATAGAAGATTTAAAAAATAAATTTGTTTACCGAACAAGTTCAAATTGTTATGAATATTTTTACAATTATCAATTTCAAATCATTATGACTTGTTGTTTTGTCATAAAATAATTATTTTTGTTCATACCAGCTTATTCGGGATAAAATAATAATAATTTATTAATATTCTAATAATTAAAAGTAAAATATTTAAAAAATAAATCTATTTACCAAATAATTTAAAATAAATAAGATTGTTTTAACAATCATCCATTTCATATCATTATGACCATTTGTTTTTTCATAAAACATTTGTTTCTATTAAAACAAGCTTATTCAAAATAAAATAATTCTAATTTATTAATATTTCAAAAATTAATAAAGTAAGAGATTTAACAAATAC